>NC_137260.1:36357444-45362902 GCF_053477335.1 Acartia tonsa
CTTCTTTTTTTTTATAACTATGCAAATAATATTTATCACTTTATTTTATTGTATTAATATAATTCCATTTGAAGTTTTCACATTGAATATTAATTTTTTATTATTTTTCACTTTTCTTTGTATCTAACTAACGCGTAGTATGACGTGTCAATACACTCTGAAATTCAAATAAGGACTGAAGAACTGTGTGTGTGTGCACGAGGTGCACGAGGTAGAAATGTACATGGGTAATTAGAAACTTCAATATAATTTATTTCGTTATATTTACATTTTTTAAAATAAGATTTTTTAATATGTTTTGACCACGGTAAATAATAAAAATTTGTTGGAGGAATTTTTGTGTATATATTTATCCCTGATATAACAGCATACACCGGAAACGGATGATATCAAATAACAGGGAATCTATAAATATATTGTTACAAATACAATTACAAACTATTATAAGTTAACTTTAATATATTTCATTATCGTTATATACTTTTTTTACGTAATGCAAAATTATCCTTTTTTAATATTAGGAAGAATTTTTATTTTACCCTGTAAAAAAAGCAATGAAAAAAGTAAGACGTCTAAAATGTCGTATTCTTAACAGGTAGACTTTTTGGAGTAAGGAAATTATGTCATCACATTAATTTCATAGAAAGAACCTAAAAGTCTAATATATCTAGTAAATTTTATTTCGGAATTGTTTAACGAACATACTTAATTTAAGATTGCGTGATTTATTTCGAAATAGAAATATAAAACGTAAAAATTTATTATTTTTCAAAATCTTCTATTTATTTACCAAGTACTTCGTATATAAATATTAAGAAATTTGAATATTTAGAAAAATAGAAATAGGGATGTATTTTTGAACGAAGTGAGAGGGGAATTAATATCCTATTTTTGAAATAGAATTCCTGCACACGTATATAAATATTCCCCAATTTCAATATTTTCATATGTCTAAATTCCCTTCCAAATTTACTCGAAATACGATACGTTTAGGGTTTAGAATAGTTAATATTTAAAATATCTAGTAGACACATCATTGATGTATTTGGTGATGCTGTTCTAAATTTTACTTTAATTCTCTCTGGTCTCTTTCGTCTTTTTTTCAATTTTTGACTTTATTATAGTTAGTGCATAGCGTTGAATTGAGAATTACTTTGAAAAGTGTATGAGAATTATATATCTACAATCTACATGTTATATCGTTTTGTTGTCTTTCTCTCTTTTCAGTTTACTTGCCAATAGTATAAATATAAGAATTTCTTCAAATTTTGTAGGTATCCACCAAGGATGATTTCCAGTGTATTGACCTGGAGCATAATTACTGCTGGGATGAAGATAAGATAGTGAAGGACCTGACCTGTATCTACTCTGAAGAATTTGATTGTGGTAAACACAAGAATAGGAATGGCGAAGGGGCGGACAAATGTGAGAAGGTTCCAACCAAAAAGTGCTATACTGTTCCGAGAAAGGTAAAATTTCAAGCCAAATGTACCTTCCCTAAAAATAAATTTTGAATTAAATAAATGCGTGCAAATTTCTTAATAATTGTAAAAACTATCAAAGACATTGAACTTCTATTTATTCTATCTAAAACTACTCGGTAACACATTTTGTAAAGTGTGATATAAGGATCCTGAAACTTCTCATGAAAAACTTAACCTTTGAGTCTTGAACACATTATCTGTAATTTAATTTCTCGTATTCATTTGAATCCGGTGGATAGGAACCGGTTCTCATGAATACGAAAAAACTATGTCTAGCATCGTATTATATCCAGTTTTCTACAAATATAAAAATGTACAATCATAAGATTAAAACTAGTTTTTTTAGCCGGTGCCTTCGGCACCACGGGGCTAAAAAAAACTAGTTTTAATCTTATAATTGTACATTCTATATCCGCGGAAAGCCGTTTATAATACGATACAAGAAATAACTATTCTCGTATTAATTCAAATCCGGTGGATAGGAACCGGTTCTCATCCATACGAAAAAACTATGTCTAGCATCGTATTATATCCAGCTTTCTACAAATATAAAAATGTACAATCACAAGATTAAAACCAGTTTTTTAGCCGGTGCGATCGGCACCTCGGGGCTAAAAAAACTAGTTTTAATCTCATAATTGTACATTCTATATCCGCGGAAAGCTGTTTATAATACGATGCGAGAAATAACTATTCTCCGTCAGAGTTTTCTTAATAAATTATATTTTTTATGTGGTTTACTAGTTATGCATGCAGCTATTCTTGTTACTTGTTTAGGTAAATGAAGAATTCTGTAAGCCCCGTAGTTCAAGATATTGTGAGAAGTTCACCAACGAGTTTCCAGTTCCAGTGGAGAAACAAAACTGCCACACAGAGCCCATGAAGAAATGTGAGGTAATGATTAGGAACATAGGCGTGGAAAATTGAGAGTTTATTAATTTGTACTGTCTTCCTTTTTCTTGTTTTCTTATCTTTTCTCTTTCTCTCTCACAATGTATACAATAAGATTTTTCTGATCGTTCAAAAAGCATTTCCACTTTTAGACGTAATGATCATTGCTTTTAATAAGTAGTCTATATGTCTTATGTAGGTTGAAACAAGATCTAGACCAAAGAAGGCCAAGCAGTATGTTTACCACAAGGACTGTAAACCAATCAAAAGGTATAAAAACTTGAGAATTGAAGGTAGACTATTTGACTGAGAATATGCGGAAGATTGAAAAGGACAATGCCAAGCTGACACAAAAATACTTCTTTCAAGAGCTTAGTTAATAGTTGGTTTTAGAATCTCTTAGCTTTGTACCTTTTAGTAAATCCAGGATGACAATACCTAATAAAGCCAGGCTTAACCAATCAGATTGTCTTAGCGACCACAAAGTTTTTTAGAGATAAATTTAAAATTCGTGAAAAATTCGGATTTTTTATTAACCCACCTTCTGTTTGAAGACATTTATTGTTTGAAATACTTTTTTTTGTGTAGGCAAGTCTGTGATAACGTCGAGAAAAAGAAATTGAAACCAGTGTGTGACAAAGTTCAGAGGAAGGTGTGCAGTTATGTTCCAGAGGAAACTTGTAAGGTATGTTAGTATAAGATAAAGTACATAGAAATATCTACAGATATGTTCCAGAGGAGACTTGTAAGGTATGTTAGTGCTTGACCTAGTACATAAGAATGTCTGTAGTTATGTTCCAGAGGAGACTTGTAAGGTATGTCAGTGCGTGACACAGTGCTCAGAAATGTCTGCAGCTATGTTCTTGAGGATACTTGTAGTGTTTGTTAGTACTTGACGTTGTACATAGAAATGTCTGCAGCTATGTTCTAGAGGAGACTTCGAAGGTATGTTAGTGCGAGATACAGTCCACAAAAATGTATGTATGTTAGTGCCTTTTAAGGTACGAAAAAATGTCTACATCTATGTTCCAGAGGAGACTTGTAGTGTTTGTTAGTACTTAACGCAGTACATAGAAATGTCTGTAGCTATGTTCCAGAGGAGATTTCGAAGGTATGTATATGCGATAGACAGTCAACAAAAATGTCTGCAGCTATGTTCTAGAAACATGCAAGGTATTTTAGTGCTTCATGTCTGCAGCTATGTTCTATAGAAGACTTGTAAAGTTTGTTAGTGCATGACACAGTACACAGAAATGTCTGCAGCTGTGTTCCAGTGGAAACTTGTAAGGGGGGTGTCAGGTATGTTAGTGTGCAACAAGGCACACATAAATGTCTCTAATTATGTTAATTAGCCAAAACTCATGCGAAATTAAAAATATTTTGAGGTCCAGGTAACCAAACCCATAGAGTTGCTTCACTAAGATAATTTTCTCTTTTCTTTCAGGAGGAGAATAAACAGTATTGCTTTAAATCAGAGAAGGTTGTAATAGACAAAGTTTGCCAGGGAGAGAAGAAAGATGTTTATGAAGATTCTTTCTCATATGTTTAGTATCTAATGTGATAATTGTATAATTTTAGTCGTAATAAATATGGTATAAATCATAAATGTCTTTGCTCTTTTTTATAGGTTTATATCAATTTTAATGTTTAATGATTCATAGCTATTTTATCATTTGGTTTTTCCGTCCTGATACTTATACTTTACTTTTATATTTTACATATTTTACCTCTCCATTTGCCCCCCAAATATTATTTTAGATTTATTTTGCTTGTTGGTTATACCTTATACATAAAAAAAGCCTACGTTTAAAATTTAAAGTCTCTAAGTCAAAAATTGCAGTCACAAGAACAGTTTAAAGATTTCTGGAGACCTGGAGTTTCAGGACTTGCAGGATTAAACCTGGAACCTGAAATCTATTTGAACACCTATATTTCATATGTGGATGTATGATTACAGGATATTTTAGTATGTGATAAATTGATAACATTAATTGCTTTTAAGTAAAAAAATATTTTTACCTGAATGACCTTGCCAGGTTTACTAGCATCCTGTGCCCGCAAAGAGGTATTAAAAAATACCAACTTTCAGTTATGTGTGATTCACATATTTCGAAAGTCACTCAGATATATAAGAAGATCATTTAATAGTTACTTAATATTTAAGTTTTGACCTTAATTTTATATAATAATACCCAAGTTTATGAAAAAAATTTTTTTTTGCTACTTCAATATTTGGTAATTTGGCCGGTTATCCAACCGTATATCCGGTAATATATTTGTATATATATATTTTATTGGTAGAATTACTATGCCATCAACGAAATTAATTCCGGGAAAAATATCATGAAACCTAGACGTGAAACAGCTGTCGTTGGTGGCAACAAATCGTAATAGTTATTTATCATATTTTCGTAATATTGTGAATGCTAGAAAGGATATTAAAATTATTTCAACAATTTTGGTCATGTGATCAAAATTTGAATTTTCCTTCTACTGATGCCCCCTTTGGGGGCGAAGTAGGTGGAAATTTAAATTTTTGTCACTTGACCTTAATATTGGTGAAATAATTTTGAATGACCTTTTTTGTATAAGCAATATTAATAAAATATGATACTTGGTTTTGTCTCACTCTTTATCTTTTTGTTAAATTAAAAAAAGTAAGTCTATCAAAAAATTTACATCATCTAAGGGTTAACAATGAATACCACTCTGTCTATTTTTCTCTATATTTCTTCCCCCTCCCCCCTAACTCACTTCTCTGTCTATTTCCTTCTCTCTCTCCTCCTCTTTTGTACGTTCATTTATACAATAGAGATAACCTAGAGACAGCACAAGGGCATTTTATTTACATTATGAGTCAGCTATAAATTGTTGAATATCTTAGGTTAAAGCTTTCTTTGGTGAAATATTTAAAGAAAATATTTCTTCCATCATATAATGTGAAGCATATGACACAACATATGAAAAGTTAGTTATAAATAATTTAATTTCTTATAATAAAGTTAGCTTTCTAAAAATTATATCATTGCAAAATTTCGTTGCAAATAATGTTGCCTATAGGGCTGTATTTTATATACAACAAAAAGTGAACAAAGGTTTCTTTTTAAGAAAAAAATGGGGTCAGATTGACCATCTATGTCTAATGTTTATACCCACATCAAATATTAAATAATAATAATGTACAGTAGGGTGGATCAATTTTGGACATTGAATTTGTAATCAACATTTACAGTTTAAACCTCATATAAGAAACCTAAATATAAAAAATTGATTTTGTCCTTGAGGTGAAATGTGGGGGAAGGTGTGCCCATGCATTAAAAAATTTTAGAAGTTTATTCTGGAGGTGCAACTTTTTTTCTTTCAAAGTATTGCTTTATGCATCTTTTTGAATTTGTCTTGTTGAGTAAAATAAGAATATCAAATTGGTTTTAAAAAATATTCATCCAAGCATGAAAAATCTTAAATTAAATGAAAATCTCTTGGTTTTGAAAGTTATTTATGGATTTTTCTTGTTAGGATCAATAGTTTTAAAAGCAGTTTTTTTATTCTTATTCTACTCTTCAAGACAAAGTTGGGAAGGTACATAAAGCTATACTTTGAAAGAAAAAATAATTTATCCCCCCCCCCCCAAAAAAAAAAAAATTCTCCCCACAAGTGTCTTCCTAAAAGTTTACATGCATCAGCGAGCCTCCCCATTATCAAAAATATTTGCTTTTATTTTTTGGTCTTTTATATGATGTTCAGACAGAAAGTGTATATAGCACATTTAAAATTAGAAAATCATTGAAAATCAAGCCACTCTAATGTACAGCATTTATTTCTTCTATTACACAGTACAAAATTATTCTTGTATTTAAATTTAACATATCATATTGGAAAAAATATTCTTGTATTTAAAATTTAAAGATCATGTTGGAATTTTTTTTACAATTTTTAAATTTTTTAATAATGTACAGCAAATTATTTCCTTTTTATCTCATGTTTTGAAATATATAAGATAATGAGAATAAATTACAGAAATAATAAAAGTTATAAAAAAGAGAGCGTCAGGGGGGGGGGCGAGGGGGGTTTCCCCCCTCAGGAGAAGTGGGGGTTGAGGGGGGTCTCCCCCCTCAGAAAAAGCTTGGGCTTAAATCTTCAACAAATAAAGAAAACAAAATTATTTTAAAAATTTCTTTTTTATGTTAAATATTATTATTTTTATGACACTTGATTTTGAATGACAAAAAAATGTTGAAATAAATATTACCTACTGTATGAAATGTTAAATTAGAAATCAATAATAATGTTGGAAAATTTATTCTCATTTCATACTCTGAAAAAAGGAATTGACAAAATATAATAATTTTTATTCCTAACTTTTATAATAGCATGCCTATTTCTTATTGGTTGACACTAGAATTGAAAAAAAATAATATATATTATTTTATGACTAGAAATAAATTTGGAAAATAATAATTTTCTTTCCCATATATTTATCATTCCCAAATCCCAAAAATCAATTTTGAAAAAAATAATTTTCTTTCCAATATTTCTATTCCTTTTTCTTATTGGACGTCATTTTCTGTCCAATGAGAGACTAGTGTTTAAATATTTTAAAGCTTATTAAAGCATTTATTTTGAATGTGATAATACCAACATTCTTTCACTAAGTGTGATAAAATTAATTACCTTTATCTGCCCCCCAAATATTATTTTAGAATTATTTCGCTTAATTACTTAAAACAGAAATGTAATAGTTATTTCTCGCATCGTATTTTAAACAACTTTCCATGGATATAAAAAATTGTACATTTTTATTTGTAGAAAACTGGTTATAATACGATGCTAGATATATTTGTTTGTATAGATGAGAACCGGTTCTAATACACCGGATATTAATCGGTTTTGAATGAATACGAGAAATGCACTTACATCATTTTCACGTATTATTCTATCCATCAATATGAATCCAAGAAATTCTCAAACAACTTTGCTGAACCCTGTGATCTGCATACATCACAAGAACATGATTGGTTTGTGGAATACCCGATCCTTCATCTTATTCTTACAAATATTTCCTGCATTTCTTTCAAAATCAATTTATCTCTTCTCTTGACTTTGTTTCATGTTTTTCTACGATAATTGATTGAGAATATTTTCACTTCTTTTGTGCGAAGTATAATAATATCTTGTCAGAAATAAAAATTTTAAGTGCGGTGTTTATGTAAATATGTTTTTAAAGGTTTAGATTTTTGATTATTTTTTTAAAAGCGAAGCTTTTCTAAAATTTTGGTCCGTCCGTACGCCGCGGACAGTTAGCCATTTTCGTTAATTTAATCAGGTTAGAATTGTCCTATCGATTCCAAACTTTGCAAGGTGATTTCTATAGTAGTTGGGTACGATTTATAAAGCGTAAAAAGCGTAGCAACTTTATAATCGTTACTAGAATGTCCGTATGTCCATTGTAAACATGTTTATCTTTAAACTTTTTTAACAACAAATTTTTATTTGTAAAATTATCCGATTGATCTGACTTTGATTTAAGAAAGTACAATGTTATAAGCGAAGCATCTCTAATAAAGTAATAAAAATGTAAGTATATCCTTAAACAATTTCCTGTATTTATGCAGTTTTCAACAAATTTACTTTAATTTTGATTCGACTTTTACACATTTATATTCTGTTTACTTAATTCTGAAACTCTGTTAAAGTTTTAATTTTCGTTTTTCCTACTGTTTCAGAGGAGGAGGGGATATTTGACAGTAAAGCTTTTTAAACACGTTCTCTTATTCGCTAACCTTTAATTTTTGGGGACGTAATTAAAGTCTAGATGAGTGTAATCTAATTCTTTAATTAATTTCCTTAAATCCTCTGGTTTTATAGCAATTTTTGAGAAAAACAACTATACTATACAGCTTGGAGGGTGATTTTGTAGAATAGTTTTGTAAAACATACAAATATAATAAATCATAAATGCACATCATTTAAAATGCATGCAATATTCATGTGGGTAGAGCAGATACTCTGTAATTAAGATTTTCTTGTTTGTCCGTTTTCTAAAAATTATTTGCAAATCAGCAACTTTTAACCTTAATTGAGATAGAGTTAAAACATAAAAAAAATATTAAATATTAGAATATGGATCGGAGAACACACCTAAAACAATAATAATTTAAACTATATTGTATAATCAACAGAAAAAATACATTGTATTATCATAAAGAAGTATAGTTTTTATTGTATGGAAGTTTTACATTGGTCCCTTGATTTGTCTTAAGCTATTTAGTTTTTATATTTAAGTCTTGGGATATGTTTCTGCTTTTCCTTACCCTTCGTATAAAGAGCTTCTTAGATGCTTGGGGCGCAGTCGCTAATGTTTCAAAAACCATTTTTTTGACTGACACATTTCTTGAGGAAAGAAGTTCGTTTTGAGGAGATATTAATGCATGATCCCATTCTTGTTATAATGTATGTTATGTGCAACTCATTGAAAATGTACATATTAGAGTCATTCTGATAGATAGATTCATTCATGAATAGATTGATAGGTGAATAGATAGATAGATTAATAAATAAACAGATAGATTGATACAACAGACTTCTAGAGAGTTAATATATGTACAGATTTATGTTTAAAAATTGATAGGATATAATTCATCAAATTTTCTCTAAATGTGAAACTGTTTACTATTGAGTCTTATGGTTTACACACTTTGGAATTATGACACTTTGGCAAAAGCTAGAGAACATCTTTGAATGATACAATAATATTTTCTTCAATCCCATTACAATGATAGAATTTTTAGCATAAATAATCCCCGTCAGCAAACCATTTCTTACACAAGCATTTATCATCAAAGCTAAAGAGGGAAGAAGATTGAAATAGAAAAGAATTGAATTGGGCATTGGAACTGTTTTTTTATTTAGTTTAGGTATTGATTAATTAGACACCGTACAAAAAGCTACATTGAAGAAATAAGCAACTGTATATAACTTCACCTAATCTAATCCAATAGATTTATGTCAATTTCTTTATATACTCCTTGTATGTAAGGTATCCTTTAAAGCATGGCTCGGTGGCCTTTTGTAAGCCATAGGGAAATCAAAGATTTATAACTTTAAAAGTTGAGGCTTATGATCGATGACCGGCTACTGAGCCCTGCTTAGAATATAAAGTGAATTATACAGTAGCTTCGCCACTAAAAATGATGAGAATTTTAGAGTGCAACAATGTATGCAGAAAGTATTACCTATCCCCCCCCCCCCCGATATTTCCTTTTGTAATTATCGTCGATGGTTCACTATTGTCACAAAACATTAACTATACAAGCCGGCCTCATACTGTACTGTGAAACAAAATATATCTAACTTGTTAGAACCCAGCTTATATCTAATTATATTAGCTTATAAAAAAAAGAAAAAATGATTCCTGCGGTGATATATACTTGTATATAACATTACAATTACTTGTAGGGAAACCTGTAATACACTGTTATTGACTGAACCTTAGGACTTGCATAACGTGAAGAGAGAGAGGTAATGAATAAGCATCAGCAAAAAGAGTAAGAAAATTGGGCAACACAAGGTTACTGTTCTTCAGAGTTTAAAATTTCTACCCTTTTTAAAAGCGAAGCTTTTCTATGATTAGGTTCTGTCCGTACGTCTGTACGTAACAAATAGCTCTTTTCGTTAATTTAGGCATGCTAAAATTGTCCTATCGATTTCAAACTTTGCATGAAGGTTCCTATAGGAGTTAGGTATGAGTTAGAAAGCGAGGCCACGCTATAATCGTTACCAGAAAGTCTCTACGTCCATTTTAAACATATTACTTTTTAACTTTTTTAACATCAAATTTTTATGTGATAAAATTATCGATTGGTCTGATTCCTAGGACAACAAAGCACATTGTTATAAGCAAAGCATCTCTATAATTAAGTCCTAATAATTTAAGTATGTCCTTAAACAATATTCTGTATTTAAGCAGTTTTTCAGCAGATTTACTTACAATTTGTTTTTTTCCCGACTTTTCTACATTTATATTCTGATTATTTAGTTCTGACATTATACAAGTGTTAATGTTCGTTTGTCCTAACGTTTCAGAGCTTCGCTTTTATGGATGTTGTCATCCTTGTTATTGCAAAGCTACTCTATAATTGTTAATGTATATGTCTGTCCTTCTGTCTGTCGGTAATGCTAGGATAGTCCATTATTTAGAAGTCCTCGAATAGTAAACAAAAATCATAAAGTTAATACCAGTTTTGTAATTTTTCATTTTATTATCCGCGGAAAGCTGTTTATAATGCAGTGCTTGTTTCTTGTTTGCAATGTAATAATAGATTTAAACGTTGTAAAATGTGTTGCCCTCCAATAGTTTAATATTCTGCCTATTTTTAAACTTCTAATTGTAAATCCTTGATTTTGAGCTGCACAATTTATGAGAAAAGTTTGAAGTGCCGGCCCCGCTTAAATCTCCATATTTCCATACAGCAGTTAATAGGGATGCCTTGCCTTACACACGTGTGTTTCCATACTTTGGTTTGGATTTTTTATTTGTTCTAAATTGTTCTAAAGGTCTGAAAGTTTTGCTATCTGTACATCACTTTTTGGACACATGATGTAAATGTGCCTATTGTAAGTAAGAATGTTTCATATTGACTGTCAGGCCTGCAGATGTTGCTCGGAAGGAATTTTCGGGACAAGCACCATAAGCTTTGTATAGCAAAACTGCAAGTCTAATAACATTGTTTTTTTTTTTTTTATATTTAGTGTTTTCTAGCAGGACTGAGGCTGTGGGTGAGTTAGCTTAGGTTGATGCGGCTAATTCAACCTCCAAACTGCCAAGCCTTCCAAAATTCTTTTAGTTATTTTGTTGGATTCAGTCCCCCGGAAGGACAATTCCACCTACTTATTGACGCAATCTAATCGAAATAAGAAATAACAAACTATGATCCTCAATGTAAAACACCTTTATTTGTTAAATGTAATAACTTTAGAATCAACAAGCTGCAAAAAAAGGATAGAATTAATAATCAACATATTACATATTCATAAGAAAATTAATTATAAAAGGTTGTAAAGGCGGTAAAGATTCGCGCGCTTGAATTTTGTCTTTGGGGGAAATTCCCCTCGCTGCGTCGGTTAAACCGTTAGAATATGTGACATTTCTTTGCATTTCTTTGCATTTCTTTGCATTTCTTTGCATTTATTAAATATTTGTATACATAGGAAATACTATATAAATACATACACGGGATAAATCATTAAAAAGATTTTCAGGTATTATACTCTTAGAAATTTTTTTTTCAATTTTGAAAATTTTAGTAACCCACCCCCCCCCCCCCCACACAGCGAACTATGAACTCTGGCCGCAGCGATCGGCTCCCTAGCCTGCCTAGCCGCAGCGCTCGGCCCCCTTGCCTGCCTAGCCGCAGCGCTCGGCTCCCTAGCTTAAAACCTAACCTAACCTAAAATAGTTGTTCGTCGTTGTCAGAGGGGGGGGGGGGGGAGAGGGTACTGAAATTTTCAAAAGAGGATAACGCCGATTTTCAAAACCCTATTGCTTGCCAAAACATATTTACTATTGCTACTTCAGATTTGCTGATGATGGCTTTGGCTGCCGGCCCTGTTTTATAGTACAATGTTGCATTTGTCAAATAGGATTATCTTTATTTGTAAGTCCATTAGTACATTCATACCATTAGGATTATTATTTATTCCATTATTTTGAATGCTATTGCATTTTCATGAATACATTTAGTATTTAGTTCTATAAAAGTTTAATCAGCATTGGGAAATTGAAGTAAGACGATAAATCAATGTACCACCCCCAATTATAAATAAATTATCAACAAAATATCTCTTATGAAGCTTAAATTATAGTGAAATAGTTTTGACACTTTTACACAAATAAAAATCATCTCAGAGTTTTAAAGGCAACGAATAAGAGAAGGTTTTATAAACTTTTTTGGTCAATTCAATTTACAGTTCATCGTTTTATCCCTTTTATAAGGCCCTGTAAAGCCCAGCAAATATATTTGAATAAAGGCATCTGCAGCCCATATTTCTCAATGAATTGTTAAAAAATGTCCTTGTTCTCTATAGATTTCCACATAAGTAGATAAAAATATATTTTTTTACATCAATTAACAGCTGAGATTTTTAGATTTTAAAAATATTTTGATATCCTATATAACAAGTACATATGCATCTTTTGATATTTTATTGAGAAATGTGGGCTGTAGATGCTAACAAATACTTTTTCGAGAGTTATACTGTAGAAAAAGAGACCTTTGTATGGTTTTGTTGTTAGTAGAAGAGCTGGTATTCATATATACAATTATACAATGGTTATACTATAAATACTACATTTTTACTAATACTTTTATCCCTGGTTGTAACTTTGTCCTATTTTTATATTTTGTGCTTTAATCTCAGGGGGCTACACAAACATAAACACACACATACACAAAATCATGTTTACAGAAATACCCACAGACTTAAACACACATTTCTGAGAATTACCCCCTTCCCCCGCAAAATCAATTCAAACGGTGGAATTCTTAGCTATTATTCTTGCTATTAGAAAAACATGTACATTTCTTAATACAACTTTTAGGTGTTCCTCATTCAAATTTTAGAAAAAACAAGGATGACAACATCCATAAAAGCGAAGCACTGAAACGGTAGGACAAACGGACACTAACACTTGTATAGTGTCAGAACTGCTTCGCTTATAATACTGTACTTTGTTGTCCCAGAAATCAGTATACCAAAAATCAGATCATTCGAATTATTAGATGGCATAAAAATTTGTTGTTAAAAAAGTAAAAAAATCAACATGTTTAAAATGGACTTACGGACATTCTGGTAATGATTATAGAGTTGCTACGCTTTCTAAATCGTACCTAACTACTACAGGAATCACCATGCAAAGTTTGAAACCAATAAGACAATTCTAACATGCCTAAATTAGCGAAAAAAGCTATCCGTTACGAACGGACGGACGGACCGACCCTAATTATGTAAAAGCTTCGCTTTTAAAAATATTACTACTATTTATTTTCAGGGAGTAAGGGAGGGGACAATGGGCAGTTAATTCAATTTTATAGTTGTGACCCTTTAAAAGGACTCTCCACAGAAAAATCAACTTTAGATTTTTGAAAATCTAACCTGAAATTATTATTCTCTGTTCAATTTTAGGCATTTTTTGTTTTTGTGGCATCGCGATCGAAGCCCTTTGAAATTTTTCACCTCCTTTAAGTGAATCCTCCCGCCATTTAATTTGTGCTTCTTTAGTGATTTTTAGCTTCTATTTTTGCCGCCGTTGCCGCATTCATCGCCCTTCTCCGCCGCTACTCCGCTGTACGTCGCTTTTTAATACATGCTCCCCTCTCCCTTGTTCAGAAATTAAATGGAGGCTGGGAATGTTGTGTATAGCTACGTACGCAATGTATAGCGGAGTAGCGGCGGAGAAGGGCGATGAATGCGGCAACTGCGACAAAAGATGGTTATATTTGGCGGAGGCGAACACAAAATGGAGGCGGCAGGATTGTCCAGTCAAGGAAGAGGATAAATCGTAGAGCGGCCGGTTGCAATGGAGCAAATGTTCTTTAGCGGCGAACACATATTGAGTGGAGGAAAGTGTAGTATATATTGTTATAGCGGCAGTACAAATAGGCGGCGGACAAAATTTTCAAAGGGCTTCGATCGCGATGCCACAAAAACAAAAAATGCCTAAAATTGAACAGAGAATAATAGTTTCAGGTTAGATTTTCAAAAATCCAAAGTTGATTTTTCTGTGGAGAGTCCTTTTAAGGTTGAAAACCCAGATATTTCCAGATAAAACAAGTATTTGCAATATAGCAACCTTTAGTGGAAATTTTTGACTTTTTGAATTGTTTTTAATTCGAAATGCACCATCCTTAAACTGATGCTTTACTACAAGCCATTGATTCTAGAGATCAAAACCCATGTTTACAATTCATTTCCATAATTATTATTATTTAAACTTCGGAAAATTAAGGAAACTGACCATTTTACTTTTACAACTTCTTTTACCCAAATTTTTTTATTGTATTTATTAAAAAGCTTAGACATGAAAAAGCCTTTAAATAATTATATTACAAAACTTACTAAAACAATTATCTTCCTACAGAACTTTTAACTCAAGTTATTTCATTTAACGAAATAAAAATGAGATACCTTGCGTCAAAATTTCATACTACATAAATAAAATAGTTGAGAACATATGTACATCTTAATTTTAAAGATCTTAAGGTTTAAGTAACATATCTTAGGATAACTGGTAGCTGCGCTCCTAGCATCCAGGACAGAAAAATAAAATAACACCATCTTGGGATTTTAATGATAAACAAACCTTGAACAACTCAGGACTTCGTGAATTTTCCCTAAAATTTTGAAATTAATCGGATCATTAATTACAGAAATATTAAGCTATAGACAAAAATCTTTTGCCTTTACATTAAATCAATAAGAAACATCTAACATCTAACATGTCTAAAGTAACGAAAAGAGCTAACCGTTACGGACGTACAAATGTGCGGGACCTAATTATAGGAAGGCTTTGCTCATAATAACTAATAATCTTAATATAATTTCTTTCTACAACGCACTAATCGGAATGAATTAACATTAAACAAGAATTAGATATAAAAAATGTAATGATTCAATTTACAAAATAATTTTCAAAATCAAAATATTCTGTCTGCTTGTTATTGTTTATCTTTTTGTTGACGCGCTAGTTTGCCGCGAGATTATGCATGATTTTGCGTGACGTCATTCATAATTGGTCCCCAAGATTGGTTAGAAACTGCTAAATTCTTGCATGTTCCCTTTAAGCCAGTCCCCAAAGTCTAAGACTCCTAAAAATTGAATATTCGATCCATTGTCCCCTCCCTTACTCCCTGATTTATTTTATAATAAAATATGACCTACAAAATTTTTTATTGATAGCAGTTTAACCTTAGCAAAATGATCGATATTCAATTATTTTTATTTGTTAATGTTAAATTCAAAGTATGTTAATAGCTTCATAAAAATTAAAATTCAACAAGGATGACAACATCCATAAAAGCTAAGCTCTAAAGCGGTAGGACAAAAGAAAAATAACGCTTGTGGAGTATCCGAACTGAATAATCAGAATAAAAATACTTACATTTTTGGGACTGGATTATAGAGATGCTTCGCTTTTAACATTGTACTTTATTATCCTAGGGATCAGTATTCACAAAATCAGAGCAATCGAATAATTCAATTATATAAAAATTTGTTGTAAAAATGAACGTAGGGACATTCTAGTAACGATTATAGATCGTACCTAAATACTACAGGAACCACCATGCAAAGTTTGGAATCGGTAGGACAATTATAACCAGTTTAAATTAACAAAAAGAGCTAACCGTCCGTGACGTGCGGACGGACGCATGGACCGACCCTAATTATAGAAAAACTTCGCTTTAAAAAATTCAAATAAGCGATTAAATTTTTTTATAGCTAAACTTAAAAAAAATAACAATTTTTTTTCTAAAATAGATATTAAATAGTTTTATTTTTTAAACAGCTTTAAGCAAGTAAAGCCTTAAAGAGTATTTTATATCTGTCTTTGATCTCTGAGATGTTGGTGTGACTGCCCAATCATCAATTATTCAAACCCCCCTCTTCAAAACTTTGGCTACAAGGAGTTTTCTTGGAAAAATTTATTTTATTCAGAGTGAACCACCTCCCATATCCAACCTCTCTGGTTAGGTAATGCTGGATGATAAGCAGCAATAGGTAAGTCAATACTACTTTAAATTGGAGATTTCGTACGTTAGTATCAATATTCGGAATGACATTGCTAATTTAGGCCTCGTTTATCATCTGTATGTCGGTAACAGTCCCTTAAAATAGGTCCTCTCTCACATGAAGATTTGTTTTCATTTCCTTCTTTTCAAAAGCGAAGGTTTCTATAATTAGGGTTGGTCCGTCCGTCCGTCCGTCCGTACGTCACAGACAGATAGCTCTTTTCGTTTATTTACATAGGATAAAATTGTCCTATCGATTCCAAACTTTGCATGGTTTATTGATTCCTGTAGTAGTTGGGTACGATTTAGAAAGCGTAGCAACTCTATAACCATTTCCAGAACATGTTGATTTTTAACTTTTAACAACAAATAATTATGTAATAAAATTATCCGATTAATCTGATTTTGAAATACTGATTCCTAACAAAGTATAATGTAATAAGTGGAGCATCTCTATAATCAAGTCCTCAAAATGTAAGTATGTCCTTAAACAATATCCTGTATTTACGTAGTTTTACAACAAATTTACTTACAATTTGTTTCTACTTTTGTACATATTCTGATTATTCATTCTGATACACTTCAAGTATTAATGTTCGTTTGTCTTACCGTTTCAGAGCGCTTCGCCTTTGTCCTTGTGTTTACCTTGTCTTTGCTTTTTCAACTATTGCTCGCATAAGTACTTATTTCAATAGGAAGAGAAACGGTTTTTAAAAGTGCTTCGTGCACTCGTGTAAAGGGATTTAACAGTTTACTTAAGGAATAAGATTAAATGAATACATTGATTAAATACAAACAATTATTTTTATGACAAATGAATCTCACAAAAAGCATAACAAATTTTCCAAACTTGTTTTAACACCGGTTTTGTATTGAATAAGATTCAAAAACATTTTTTGTGCCTTTAATTTTAAAAATATTTTACAAATCTTATATATGCAACTTTTTAGTTCCACCAGCCCTACTTAAAGTTATATAAGATGATTTATATGATTACCCTCTCATTGGAATCTAGAACTTTATACCTCTAAATTCAAGATATTTACTTTTCAGCCCACAGACGCACTGAATACAGCACATAAAGATCGGGTTTATCATTAAAGTTTTATTACACACTATGTAGTAAAATGTAAAATTCAATCAAACAATGATACATGAACGACTAATAAACAAGGATGACAACATCCAAAAATGCAAATCAGACGATGGGAAAACGTTTATAGAGTCAAAACTTAGTTAGCAGTATATTAATTCTTATCAAAAAATAATATCAAAATATTGTACCCTGTTGTCCTATAAATCAATCTAATAGGATGATTTAGAGGACTGACGTAGGTACAGAAAGACCCTAGCTTGAGGAAAAGCTTCGCCTTTTATCATGTATTTTGAGCTTCATTCAAATTTTATTATAATATAACGGAGGATTGAAAACAAACATACATGAATGATTATTTATAAATTTAAAAGTCAAAAAAATAATGAAGATTTTATTATCAATTACATATTTTAATGTAAAATATAAGTACATATTCTTTAGATTTTAATATCATTAAAAAAACTTACTATCTAAATTTTTGGCTTTACAATGCATTGTCTATCATAAAAAAATCTTTTGTTAAATTTTTTTGAGAAATGTTGAATTATTATCAAATATAATTTTTTATTGTGTTTTGATACAAATATTAACCATTTTGTATTATTTATTTTTATATTTTTTCCAAACAAAAAATATTAAAATTTTTAAAAATTTATAGAGAACTGTTGAATTATTATCAAATACGTTTTGTTTTGTGTTTTGATACAAATATTAGCCATTTTTTATGTGTTTATGTCCAAACAAAAAATATTTAAAAATTTAAAATTAATATAGCGTTTGATTATATTGGTCTAGCTGTTTGAAAGTTTTAGGGTACAGTCTTTAAATTTTTTTTCATTTGTGCAGCTTTTTAAGCTCCAATATTCAGTTCGTAAAAAGGGAGTTAGAATTCAGAGAGAAAGGGGAAAATAACAATAGAAAATCCCTCACTTCCTC
Source organism: Acartia tonsa (assembly GCF_053477335.1). Lineage (NCBI taxonomy): Eukaryota > Metazoa > Arthropoda > Copepoda > Calanoida > Acartiidae > Acartia > Acartia tonsa. Next base: position 36,375,636 of record NC_137260.1, read on the forward strand.
AATTATTTTATTGAGCTCTTCTGTTTTCTTCATCTATTTGTTTAGCTGAAAGTCTAGGGGTGCAGTCTGTAATTGTTGTGTCTATCTTACTGTGATCAATCAGGTAGACACCCTGTAATATATTTATAGATTATTAGATAGAACAACAAAATATGAAATAGTTGTGTCTATTTTACTATGAATAGTTAGGTAAAAAAAACCTTTACTTTCAAAATAAAGGTGGGTGTGGCATTTTTTCTCTCTTAATGTTCAACACTGCTACCTCTACCCAATTTACTCTGACCTAACCTAAAGCTCCACAAGGCCCTAGGGAAACCGTCGAAAATTGCAGCACTAGCTGCGCTAACTTAAAATGTGCGGCTACCGAGTCCTAATTTACATAAAAGATTTATAGAAAATACAAAATAGATACGTCTGTTTAGCTATTCTATACATCAATACCACTAACTGCAACAAGCATGTCAATTAATACAGTGTTTTTTTTTATGAGAACTTTTTTTAAAGCAATTTTACCCTACTTATAGTTATCAGAATTTAATGATTAACGGCTTATTTTCTTTGTTTTTTATAACCATTTATAGGACATCAAAAAAATTCCGTTTTTAATCAAAAAAAGTACAATAAAATCAAAAATTCAAAACTTAGGTGTCAACATCTGAAAAAGGTTTTAGCGCATTTTTCTAAAGCTCAAATCTTCTACCCTTTGCAAGAAAAAAATTGGATTTTCAGAAATTAAAAGTTTTTTGCAAAGGGTAGAAGATTTAAGAATGAGAAAAATTTTAGATGTTGACACCAAGGTTTTGAATTTTTGATTTTACTGTACTTTTTTAATAAAAACTGAAATATTTTTTTGATGTTCTATAAATGGTTATAAAAATCGAAGAAAATAAGCCATTAATCATTAAATTCTGATAACTAAAAGTAGGGTAAAATTGCTTTAAAAAAAACACACTGTAGTAATACAAGTAACAAAAATAATGAATACAAAGTAGCGCAGCTTTAAAATATATAACAAATCATTAAGGACACAGTCGTGCTCTCCCTAAAAGTGCCTGTCACAAACTGAACATCCTACATTAGTTTTAAAATAAATCAAATATTTATTATTTTTTCCTATGCCTAACACCTGCGCGGGGCTCCAACTTTGTGGGGCCTTTACCTGAGGTGTAGACAATTGTATTCATTGGAGAAAGAAAAAAAATAGAGTACTCTGAATTATTTAATAGTAGTTTACTTTTTAGTGAAGCTGTTCTAATTATAATTAATAATGTTTTTTATATAGTTTTTAATATATAAAACTCAATTATTCCATTTGAGAACCACCTAAAATCTTTTAAACAAGGTAATTGCTGAGAGGGGGGTTTTGTTTTCTTCAAAAACTCTATTACTACTAAAGATGGTCGTACTTGTACTATGTTTTTACCTAAAGGATTTCCTTATTAACAAATCTGTTTTCCTAACAACAACAGACACAATTAATTATTTTTTTGTATAATTGGGTCTATGCATCTTTTATGAATAATAATGAAAAAATAAATACACTGATTTAATTACACATTATAATTGTGTTATTTGTTTAAGCATTTTTGTCAGTTTGGATAAAAACAAGACCGATATTGGTCATTCCACGCCTAGAAAGCTTAAATTATGTATATTCTTATATGTCTTAAGTATTTACCTACTAAACCTTTTTGATTTAATGACAATACCCACCTCTTTATTAGCATATGAAACACAATTAGTAAAACTGTGTCCCCAAAGTATTTCTTGAGGAATGTAGGACGTTCTAACTTGTGTTGTATTACCAGAGGGCTCCACCACACCCTCTAGGGTTACAAGGATCTCAAATCTGAAATAATCAAAATTATTATTTTAGGTTAGGTTAGGTTATATTGGGTTAGGTGATTGCCCCACAGGGTTAGGAAATTGGCCCCGCAGTGTTAGAGCCTCCCGCAGGGGCTAGAAATAGGAGAAAAGCTACTGTGAAAAATACGAAGAATCGCCCCATAAGGAGCGATGTTACGAAAGGGACTAAACAAACTTTGGAGAAAAAAAACTTTTGATTTTGGGTCTTACAAAATAAGCTTCAGTTCTGGCTCTTCATAGCTGGACTGAATTTGAATTTTAGTTTTGTGAACATTGTATCAAATAATAGCTATTTTTATAAAAGTCAATAATAAATAAATGGATCATGGAAGGAAAACCCTCATAAACCACTACCCAAAAACTTCAAAAAACAAACAAATACACAACATTTTACATTCGTAATAAAAATGGGGTAGATCATCTTTCATAGATCTTTCCCACTCAAATATCTTCTTACTTGCTTGTAATCAACTCTGCTGGTGTTAATTCATATAGAGGACTTGTTTCATCTATACAATGGGATACCAGAAGTGGCAGAAACATGTGTCCAAAATCCTACAATATTAAGTTCCAAACATACAATTACAATGAGATTTCTTCATAAGATTATTAAAATGTGATAAAGAAATGATGATAAAAAATATCTGACTCCTTAAACAAATACCCTCTACCTAACCTAATTATAAATTTCTTACTTTTGTATATAATCTATTTTGTTTTAGAAATAATAATATAGAAATAGTTAAAAATATTTTTCGGAAACTTCAAAGTGAAGGAGATCTATATCGGTTTCGAAGTTACTTCAATTGCCTGCAGACAGCCTGGCATCCTGTTACTTTATATATGGAGACGATTTCCATAACCCGTTAATTTTTAATGCTTTTCAATAAACTTTTTGCGGCTTCTGTGTTGAGTTGTTTTCCTTGCAAATATTCAAACCCACTGGGTTGCTACTTACTTGTACAAACCTAACAAATTCGAATCAAAATTTTTAGCTGCTTGTTATCAAAAAATGAATTTGTACTCATTTATAAATTAGTCCATGCTATAAGAACAAAAATAATCCATCCAATATAATTATTACCGTTGGTTCTTGCTCTTCTTCACTCAGTTGAGTACTCAAAGACATCTCAGTAGGAAAATTTCTAAATTTAGATAATTTTTTAACGCTATGTTAAGTCAAAAAGACAATGATAATAATTAAATGATGAATGTATTTTTCAAAAGAGGTTTTTAAATTTTTTTACTGTTTTGTTTTAAAAAGAGGGTCCTAAGGGTGTATAAGGTTCCCTACTCTCCATCTCTAATCAGCTTGTTCATTTGCCAAGTTATTAGAGTGAAAGGAAGTTATACACTTTTTTGAATTTTTAAATGGCAAACATTTGGTGAAAAAATCTAGGTTAATCCAGATACCTTTTTAAAGGTGTCAAAAAAATACATATTTTTTATGGCTTGTTTGCTCAAATCACAAAATGACTTTGATATTAAGCTTATTGAGCCATTGGCGGTGAACGCCTAAAAAAGTTTGTTAATTATTTGTGATGTTTTTTTATTGATTACTTTATTTTAATTGTTTATATTTTTTTATTAGTTTATACTTTCCTAAACCTTTGTTTTAAATTATTAAAGTTTGTAATAGTAAAACTGGCGCACAAAGTTTGAACAATGTAGGAAATGATGGAATAAAAACTCTTGCAACTCCACAAATCTGGAACGAAAAGTTTGAAACAAGGTACGCTTGCTGCCAAGAAGTCGCAATTATCTGCGGCCTGGTAGCTTTTAACATGCTACTTGCTAGGTTGACATAGTAGATTATATTTGCCATATGCGATTAACAAGTGTTAATGGTATTTGCCGAGCAGAGTATAGCTTTTTCACAATTAGAATTATGGCCCAGCATTACAGAACGACAAACAGGCAGATACAAAATCATATAGAGTTTTCTCTACACTCAAATCATACTACTAATTTTTGAAAAATAAGAAACGCTCTTTCATGGCAGCTGAAAATCATTTTGTATGCGGACACAAAGCCCTGCATTGAAGTATTCATTTTGTGACTTTGCTTATCGCAACATGCATTTACTCTATCTAGCCAGAGATCTTAAAGGACAATCTTTAATTTTATTTTATCTATAATCTATTTCATTCATTCAACTTACAAGTATTATTAATTGTGGTCTACAATTGTACAACAAAAACAAAATTCTAAGTGTGTACTTTTATATGTTTTTTTTTTGTTTCAAATTTAAGGATTTTTTTACATAATAGTCCTAAAATTGCGTAAAGAGTTTGATAAAATCCACTTAAAATCTACTGTAATTTTATTACAAATAAAAGTTTATTTTGAATTGTCCACTATATAAAGTGTATGTATGCACATAGACTTTAACATTTACAGCATCAAAGATACTCTATAAATTTTTGTCTTTTTAAGTTTTTCTGTAATGTTAGAATTGGCCTAATAATTCTCTTTCCTTCCCTTCCGCAAAATTAATTTCTTTTTAATTCCTTCCCAATCCCTTTAATTATTTTTCCTTTTACTTTATTATCCCTTTACTGTCCTTCTACTTAAAAACCATATAAAATTTTTCTCTACCCATTTTTTCCATTTCTTTTATTAAATTTTTTCCTTTTCTTTTCGCTGTCCTTTCTGTTGTTTTCTTTTCATTTTTTGTCTTTCTGTTTTCTCTTTTTTTCACCTTATCTTGATTTTTTAATTGTTAATTTAACAGCTTCGCTAGAATAGGATGAAATGTTCCTTGTTAATTTACATAACATTCTTACATAAGATATGCTTCTAACAAACATAAATTAGATGAATATTTTTTATTAGATGTAAATAAGATTAGCTTTCATGAAACTGATACCTTTTTAAAATGAAAAAAGATTATTATTATTCTTTCATGAACAGACATACAAACCATATAGAACGTATAATAAAAACTTTTTTTCTGACACGTATAAGTGATAAAAAGTCGAAAATACTAAGATAACTGCGAAGATACGAAAACATTTTATTTAGACAGACATATATCCTACTACTTTATAGAGACAGAGAACTATTTGTACATATTATACAAGGGTAAACATACAGACAAACATATTGAAGATCAATGTTTTGGAGATCTCTAGTTCCATGCAAATGACAAGATTTTTTTTAATTTTCAGATTTTAATTTAATAAAGCAACAATAAAATAATCAGACAAACCCAAACATCAATCCATAAGATAATATAAATTAGATTTATGTGCACACATAATGGAAAAATGCTGAGAAAAGGATGCACAAATCACTCACATGTGTAGAGTATTACGGGCCTCATTGGACCAACACACAGCTTTAGCTTTTGTTTAGCTTCGCTCTAACAAAGTACATTACATTACTTGTGTTTAATATGTTACACTAAACAATGCACTTATGAAATGCACAAAAACTTATGTAAAACTTTTTAATTATTAGAAAAACAGTTTTGATTACATTTTCCTGATATAAAATTCTAATGTTAAATTTAATTAAACATAAAAATTTAAGCATTTTTTTAAACTACAGGATCAAATGTTTGTCTACCATTAAGGTCTGATTTATAAAAGTATAAATGTTATTTCCTTTTTTATTATAATACTATATCCTTCTTTTACTTATAATATAAAATGTAATAATATCAATACCTTTTCTACCTTATTATACCCATAAAATTGATCTCAATCGACCATGGCACATTTATAGATTTCATATTAAAACTTTTCCATTTTTTTGACGTTCTACAACACTTTCTTCAGTAGTCCTTTATACTTTGGAACTATCATAGTATGATAAGTAATACTTACTGATTAATATTTGTTGGATTAAAACCTGTTAGTTTTGTAAATTTTCATTTTGAACTCAGTGGAAAGCTGTCTATAATACGATGCGATAATTCTAATATTCTTCAAGTTATGAAATTTTCTCATCATAATTTGTTTCGTACTTTCAATTTTAGATTAAAATCAATCGTTGCAAAGTTTTTAGACATTTATATTCAAAATTAACTAATCAAGATGTAATCAAAAATATTTAAAACGAATAAGTGAATGCGTGTTTGGGTAGAAGTATAATTTACAGTCAAATTTTCCCCTCAACCTTGCTAAAATAAGAGAATAGTTATTTATCGCATCGTATTATAGAAAGCTTTTTAACAGATAGTAAAATAAAAATTATGAGATTGATTATAGTTTGGTTAGCCACGAGGGGCCAAAGGCCCATGTAAACAAAACTTGAATTAATTTTATGATTTTCATTTTATTATTAGTAGAAAATTTCTATAATATAATACAATACATGATTTTTCAGGTTGGCTCAGAACTGGTTCTTATTCAGCGGATATTGATATGTTTCTAAGCATCCAAAATTTCACAACATTTACTAACCTCAGAGTAACACCTTCCTTTGTAGTGATATTATTCAACAAAATTGCACGGAAATGTGCCTCCAAAATTTGAGAGTTTCGAATGTTGGCGATTCTGAACATCAACCTCAGTTTTCCATTGACCTACACAAATACAGGGATATCATATGGAAGAAATCGTATCATAAACAGCTTTCCGCGGATATAGAATATAATTAATTATAAGATTAAAACCAGTTTTTTTAGCCCCGAGGTGCCGAAGGCACGGGCAAAGAAAACTGGTTTTAATCTTATGATTGTAAATTTTTATTCGTAGAAAGCTGGATACAGTACGATGCTAGACATAGTTTTTTCGTATGGATGAGAACCGGTTCCTATCCACCGGATTCGTATGAATACGAGAAAACAAATTATCAATATTCATCTCCTCTGTGAAATCATTTCTAGTAACATTTACATTATGTCAATAATATGTCAGCAATTATCACTTTTATCTATAAGCCATATTGTGGAGAAAATAAATCAAATGTTAATGGCTGAAACTACTGCAATGTCAAATTGTCGACATGAATCATAGAAATTGAGAATTTATGATCAAACTGTTAATATAGGCAAGTTTTGTTATTATTTTTTTTCAAACTAGGAATGTTGAAATTAAGAAATACAAATATTTCTAGCCAATTAATCCCATGAAATCTTAAGTCAAAACTTAAATTAAATATAAGTATAAATAATTCTTTAATGGTACTTACTATTTCTGGATGTCGCAACTGTACATGGTAATAAATTGCACTTGTAGGGTAATGCTTTTATCAATAAGTTACTATTATTTTTACGCGTCTCAATGAACTAGTTAGGTTAATATGATATTTAAAGCCTTTGATTTGAGTCGAATTTCAAAGCTATTGTTTTCTTCACAAATAGAAAACGCCTTAAAATGTTTGCAGACTTTTTTTTAGATATGCTTTGACAAGTTTTAATATTCTTTACCTGAGAAATAACTGCATTAGAAGAGAAGCTGATGGTCTTTGCTCTCTTTTTAGGACGGGCTAGCTTAGCAAATACAATTCCGGCTATGCAGGCTTGTATCAAAACTCCTAGGAATAAAATTGAATTCTTAGGACAAGCTAGTTTCATCTCTACAAGCTTGGATTTAAACACATAGGAAAAAATAATTTAGGAATGGATTACTCCAGTATTTCAAGACTTCAAAACAGTCTACAAAAACAAGGATGACAACATCCATATGTAGCGAAGCTCAGAAATTATTAAACAACATCTGGAAAAAATGATCTATAGAGTATGTCATATATGTAGAATATTGACTTAATTAATCCCTAAAATTTTCAGCCGTTTTTCTTAAACAGGAGTCAAATAAAAATCACACAATCTTGAAAAACTAGGAATCGATCTAGCAACCAACCAATAGGAATATCTTAATTAAACTTGATGGAAATATGTAGACTGTAAACTTATTCAATCTCTGAAAATTTCAGCCGTCTATTTTGAATAAGTTTTGAAAAAATCAAGAAAAACCTAAAATCTAGGAATTGATCTTGCACCCCAATTGATAAACAAATCTTAATGAAAATTAGTAAAAATATGTATAATGTGAATTTATTTAATCACTAAAAATTTCAGTTGTCTGTCTTGAAAAGATAACGAGAAAATTACAAAAATGTAAAAATATAGTAATCGATCTAGCACCCCAATTAACAGACAGTTGGACAAAACAATGTATATTTATAGGAATCTGCACTAAAAATTTCAGCTGTCTATCTTTTATAGGAGCTGAGAAAATCACGTTTCCCCCAATTTATTAGTTACGGACAGACGGACATTTGGAATTATAGAGTAGCTCTACTAATAATTATACATTACCTACGATGGATTGAATACACTGCAAGATGATTGTATCTGCACATTTATGACTGCTGCCTCTAAAATACGTAATTTAAATTAATAACTAAAATTGTAGGCTGAAAATCATTACTTTTCTATAAATCTCGAAAGAACTTGAACGAAGCTTGATTAGACGTACATATAAAAGCATACATTAAAACTAAAACCAGAATACATGCAAATATGTGACTTACAATTTTGATTTTCACACAAACAACTTAACATAACTTAAATAACTTCTTTAATTTTTATAACTTTTACTACCTATTATTGACCTTTTAATGTAATGCTAACAATGGAATATAGGCTATCAAATATTTTTATGTCAATCTTTTAAACAGAAGTAAATTTTCATATTCTTCATAAATTTAAGATTTTTGCAAATTCTCAGATTAAGGAAATTCTAAATTAAAAAAGCTTCAATGCATGAGAAATGAAATCATAAAAGAACATAAAGACTAGTTATAAGTTGGGCTAAGTTTAGTTATAATCTAATTGAATCTTGGACACATTTCATACAACTTTCAATGTGACTACACTTCCGTAAGTTAAGGACACTTGTAAAAAGCAAAATCATTGTTACATTGGCAAACTAAACGTAAAGGCTTCTGTTGAAAAAGGCTTATATTTTCAGATAATTTAATTTGGGACACCTACCCTAACCGAACGATGGTGATGCTTTTTTATATAACCAAAGTAGTTAAATCCCTCCAACCAAAACCAAAAGAAATGAAACAAATACAACTTTAACAAAAGGTTTTGACTTTATAACTTAAATTTCCTCAATTGTTTCTGGGTCTAAAAAGCTGTGCTTCCTAAATCTTATATTTTTCCATTTTCAAAGGCATCAGATGGTATTATTGATAATATATAAAAATGGACTAAAAGGATAAAACACTAAAGTTTGTTCTTAATGGGGAGACTTTTGTGATTATCTTTATTGTTTCAGAGATGAGAACATGGAGAACTACAAAAGTCAGGCCTTGCAAGGGCGTGCTCCGAAGAGTTAAATAAATATATAAAACTAGCGGCCGCGCCCTTAGCATCTAAGTGCCTCTTTATTAATGAAGGGCAGACAAATAACTAAATTAACTTTTCCGAGCGACTAAAATCTTAAAATAAAATAGCCATAAACCCCCACAGGACCCATGAAAAGTTTTATAATTAAGATTAAGATCTTAATCTTAAGCTAGGGACATAAAAAAAACCTTACTACCTTATAATAAAGGATTATAAAAAATAGAAAAATTGTCATATGAACTAAAATGGCGTGTACTACCTCTTTAATCCCCAAATCTACTTGCTCCCTGCATTTACAAAGAACAAAAGAGCATTTCATATCTTTGGGAGAGTCATGTTATGGATATTGTTCTGTTTAATTCATCTTTGGATTTAATTAGTTATGCAATATAATCCTTCTAGCGGTTAAGCCCCTAGAGGACTCTACACTTGAGAGAATTGGGGGGAAGGGTCAACCCTTCACATAAAAATTAGTTTTAAAATTAAGCATAAAAAATAATTCTTGGGGGGTTATTATTTTCATATTTATAATTGTAAGGAGTGTAGCTACTCGATTAGCTTAAATTAACATTATTCAATTGTTGATTCAAAATTTTATCCGGATTCCTTTCAATTCTGTTTAATTAAAAGATACTTGTTAAGCTTTTATATTAGGGCGGGGACAATAGACTGAAAAATGTTAATTAGTTCATATGATAACTGAATCTTGATTAAGGGAAGAATAGGTTGCGCTAAAAATCGGTAAAGGTTGTGAGTTTTAAGTTAAAAACAGTAGTAGAACGATAAAAACTTCTGTTAACTTTAAAAATTTGTTTTGTCTATAATTCTTTTCAATAATAAATAAACATTTTTATTTATATTTAGTTCATATGATAACTGAATCTTGATTAAGGGAGGAGTAGGTTGCGCTAAAAATCGGTAAAGGTTGTGAGTTTTAAGTTAAAAACAGTAGTAGAACGATAAAAACTTATGTTAACTTAAAAAATTTGTTTTGTCTATAATTCTTTTCAATAATAAATAGACATATTTAGTGAATCGTTAATACTCACACTTTTATGGAATTTAAACGCAACCTATTCCTCCTTTTGTAGTGTACTAAGTAACAGTGCTTAAACTTTTACCCAAATTATTATAAATCTACACAAATGGTAGTTTTGTTTACAAAATCAATTTTTTGTCTTCTTATTTCTATATATTTTTGAAACTTAGATGCACCATCCAAAACTTTCGATGGCAAATTCAGAACTCTAATCATTTAAAATATAATATAGCTATCTTATTAACTGTTGCGAATTGATTTGCAGATATCATTCACTTCATTAATGTATTCACTTCTCATGTGAAATATGCTGATCTTGTTTGGGCATAAACTATTCGCTTTTTACAATCAAACACCTCTATAAAGTCAAACTGTACATATTAATACAAATATAATTTAAAATAACAAAATTTCCTGATTATTTTAAATTATATTTTTTACAGTTTGTTGAGGTTAAAGAAAACCTCTTAAGGAATACACTCTTTATGTGTGCTTTTCACATTAGCTTTATATATCCAACAAAGAAAAAGTAAAAAAGGATATAAAGTTAATATTTAGAGTGTTCCAGAATTTAAAGATTAAAAATATATAAACTCCAAATCTATCTTGTTCCCCCTCAAAAAATAAAAAATAAAAATATGTGATATCTTACTTTATAATGCTTTAGTTGTTTTTTTATTGTACTTTTAGTTAAACGATTTATATTCAAACATTTATTGGTTTAGATTTAAACTATATATTCTTAAGGCGAGATGAAAAAAAACGAAGCATATAATATAACTAAAAAGAGGTGTTAAATTCGCCAAAATTAACAGCTTCAATTAAATCGATTGCTTTGTATATTACATATATCAAGCATTTACGCAGTGAAATTGATGTAAAGGCCTATATTCAATTCTTTACACAGAAAAATATAGAACTTTGCAAAAAGAAATATATTTAAAACAAATTTTAAAAAATGATTAATGAATTATACTTTTTTGAAAATATATTTCAAATTTTTCTATGAGAAAAAAGCCATATGAAGATTGATAAAATTTTTTTTCTTCTTAAATTATAAATGAAAAGACAATCATATAATATGTTATTTCAGATTGCAAAGGGTTTAAACAACCTGAATTGTGCATGAACAATTTAAATTTGCTGTGCACACCCCTGTAAAGATGAAGGTTACACTTTTTCTAAGATAAGTTTAGGATATCATCAGAACTTCTAAAGTTTTGCATTAAAATAACATTTTTTCAAAGTGAAACACAAATAACTTTTTCTACCCACCCACCCTGCGTTTTGTTCAAAAGCAACTAGCTGTAACCAATAAATTCTCAAAATTACTTTTTAAAAAATTTGGGAGTTAATAACAAAGTATAAACCATGATATTTTTGAAGAAAATGTTATCCTTTTAAAATACGTATTATATTTGGCTTAGTTATATGTTATTGAAATGCCGTACCATTAAATGCTTTTCTTGACCTTACTTAGAATAACCTAACCTTACAAAAGCAACCATTTTAATAGTGTGGGGTCCTTAGGGAGGTAGGTTGAGTTTGCATTACATGTAAATCAGGGAATTTTTCAAGTTTTGCATTTAGGTATGTTTCACAACTTAGCTTAGGCAAAACATCATATTTATTATATAAGATATGTTTTATATTTATCCAAGTTAATTGGTTTGCAAGTTAAATTATATTTATAATACAAAACTTAATTTACACATTAGAAAATAGATAAATTTAAAAGCAAAAACAAAAGTAAGCCAGTAACACCAAAATTTAAAATTTTGATTTAGCTCATTTACATTTCTTTAATAAAGCTTTTTATACGGCCTATAAAAGATATCGTCATACTGGCATACCATTGGTCAATTAAAATGTATACTGGCCTGTCATTTGTAATTCAATCTGTGTATTTGCCTATCATTTGTCATTTGTGTTATATGACGTCATTTTTAAAGAGCATTATCCTTTTCTGAATCATGTTTCCCTTGTTTTCACCAAGGGGACTATTCATTATTATCACTTTAATAATGAAATGCTATAAAATCTACAGGTCAAATATACCTAAGGCCATAACCAATGGTATGTTGAGTTTCCACTGAGTATAGGAATGTTGAGCTGAAGTCATAAATATTGTAAACACAAGGCGTCCAATTACTCCCCTCCTAAAATATTAGAAGTATGCATTATTTTTGAATAATTAATATTTAAGTATTGCACACATTATTTTTAAACTTCATCTGATATAATCTATGATTTTTTTATGATTTTTAAGGAGAAATTTTCCACATACCTTGTGCGACAACTAAATTGTACAATTACGAACAAGATTCCAAAGGTTAATCATCTCTAGGTATATTCCAGAACATATAATTTTTGCTAGAATCCAACGCAGATAAGCTTATCTGTGTCTATAAAAGATTCATATCCCCTATAGGTCCTTTAGGTCCCTTTGTACCCAGAAAATTAAGAGTCAGGTTCCTACACATACAACCTGCTTGTGCAGAATCTTCTCTAGATATTCGAAATTCCAGAAAATATGAGAGACATACGAACATATGAAGAGTGCCAGATTCAAGCACAAATAAACTTTCTTTGTAAATCTTAGGTGCCTCATCTTCAGGTATCTATATGTCCAGAGAATATAGTAAAGTGCCAGATCCCAGCACAGATGAACTTATCCATACCTGTGTGAAGTATGTCAGCTAGCTACAAGTCTTTCTTTGTAAAAAAACCTAAAGTACCAATTACAGGGGAGGTAAGGTTACCTGTGCCTCTAGAAGGGGTGCATCTCCTACAGGTCTCCGTGAGCCCAGAACATAAAGTGCCAGATTACAGGAGAGATAATCTTACCTTTGCCCCTGGAAGGTGTATCTTCTCTAGGTCTCCATGTGCACAGAATATAAAATACCAGATTCCAGGTGAGGTAATCTTACCTTTGCTCTGAAAGATCCATCCCTTCCAGGTCTCTGTGAGTCCAGTGCCAGATTCCAGGAGACGTAAGCTTACTATATCTGTGCCTCTGGAAGGTGCATCTTCTCCAGGTCTTCTTGGGCCCAGAACATAAAGTACCAGATTTCAGAAGAGGTAATCTTACCTGTGACTCTGGAAAATGCATCTCCTCCAGGTCTCCGTAAGCCCAGAACATAAAGTGCCAGATTCCGGGAGAGATAATCTTACCTGTGCCTCTGGAAGGTGCATTTCGTCCAGGTCTCCTTGAGTCCAGAGCATAAAATACCAGATACCAGGAGAGATAATCTTACCTGTGCCTCTGGAAGGTGCATCTCCTCAAGGTCTCCGTGAGCCCAGAACATAAAGTGCCAGATTCCAGCAAAGATCAGCCAGGATATTAGGAAACTTGAACTAAAACCTAAATAAATAACTTTAAACAACAATTGAAATATTTTTTAAACATTAAATAACGGTTAAAATATTTCTATTTAAATCAATATTTTGTGGGTTATTTCTGTTCTGTTGATAATTCCTAATAGGATATGTAATGTGGGGTAGTGAGGTTAATGAACTAAATTAATATGTACAGTTGAGATTAATCGATCCCTGGTATAATCAAAATCTAAGTCCTCCATTATCATGGACTGGTTTTCAAACTTTGAGATAAACATTTTCTATAATAAACCACGTCAGTATCCTTGACTTTCTTTCAGTTTAACGCAGTTTGGTACCCTATGTTCAGAAATAGTCTTTCTATAACGTTTACGGTGTTTTACTTATTTTTGATGTTTGTTCTAAAGTGCTCTCAATTTAAAAAAAGAATTATTTTTATATAATTACTAATAGTGGAAGTTAAAGTCGTCATAAAGTATATATCTCTACCTCCTCATAATAAGAAAAGATTTTGATGTAAGTAATGAAGAAGATATTAGATAAAACTTAATTATTATTGGGAAAAATCATCCTTGTTTCACAATACAATATGTGCACAAAATCTTCCCCTCCCCCTCCACACAGAAAGTTATATAAATATAGTGACAGTTATACAAGATATTTGATAATGATGACCATTGGTGATATTTGCAATACAAGCAAGAATAAAGGAATATGTATTTTGACAGAGAATCGAATCGTTACTGAAGAGGCAATACACAACGTGTGACCAACCATTTGATTGTTCTGCCTTTGTCCAAAAGTGCCAGTGTTGTATTCATTTTGTTTTGGATACATACCTTGTTTTCTGAATGAAACAAACAATAATGACCTTTATAACTATGCATAAAAAAATTGAGTTTAGAACTTGGTATCCTCAGCTGCACTCAGCTTCGCAGCAAATATAAGCCACCCATAAGCCTTAGTAGCTGACAACCTCATACATTCGAGAAAAAGCTACCAAATAAGCCATATTCGCACTCATAAACTTTTGGTCTAAATCAGTCATAAACCAAACATACTAAATAATGTTGTTTTATCCATACATTACAATAATATTAGTTACCAAACACAAGATTTACTATCAGATCATTTCTTTCTACCTATAAAATATCTATATTATTTCTAGCTATCAGAGTACCATTGCAAGTAGACCATTTTTTATAATCAATCTTTTTTTCTTTCTGATGAGATCAAATGTTTACCGGCAGTGTACGCTATTTATAAAGTAGGATATTCAAAATATAATTACCAGGAACATTTCTTTAGATTAAGGCACAAAATACTACACTTTCATTTCAAATCATTTTCTAGGGAGGTGTGTCTAACTAGCATAAGATGATTACCTACATTTTAAACTTTGATATTTTCTGTATATATTTGATGTAAGAAATTTTATCTCTCCATCATACTAGTGTACAGTAGGGAATTCAAAACTATTTCTAGTAATAAGAGTGAAATGATATTATTCCAAACCATAAACAAAATTGTGACATTGTGGATATTCAGGGTATTAAAAAACCAATTGGTTTACCTTTTTTTAATATAAACCATACAGTTTTGGTCCAAAACTAATAAAAAAATAATATAATTCATGCCCAAGCAATGACAATGAGAAAACAATATTGAATTTTGAATCTACTCACCCTTCCAGAGCACTAGAGCTTATGACCTAGCTGAAAGTGAATATTTTTTTTACAAATTAAGACAAATTTGTCTTTTTTAAAAAGAACAAACCGTCTTAAGTAATTGGAATCTTGTAGATAGACCCCATAATGTTTGGAGTTTCTGATGTGGCTTATCTCATGGTGGTTCAAATTGTGTTTTTTTAACACCCTTTAGAGCAGTTTGACTTTGAAATCACGTTTGACTAGCTCTCGTTTATGTGATCCAGGGATATAAAGAAAACGTTTTTATAAAACGTCTACTCTTCTTATAATATTCAAAGGGCCCCATATGTCTTACTTCAAATAAACTCTTTTAGCACCAACTTAAGCTATGTTAAATCATTAAAATGAGATAATTCGCTTTAGAATCTATTATAATTCTAACATCCCCACTGATGATAGGTCAAATCAAAGATATTTATGTCCCTTTGGGAACAATAAATGTTTCTTTTCTTACAGCAGAATTCTAATATTTGCTAAGACTAGATTTTATTTTGCAGATAAAATAACTTTTTAAGGGATACAGGGATAGTAATTAAAAATAATTTTCTATCATTGCCAAGCACAATTAGGTCCTTCAGCAAAGAAGATGAAATTAAAAGGTTTAGATAAAAGTCATGCTTAAAACTTTTATTTTGCATATTAAAGATCAGGGATAAGGGATGGGAAACGTAGGAAAATATTATTTCAGGCCTATTTCAAGCCTAGGCCTAATAAACCAGTTTTGGGATGGCGCAGTAGTTCGTTATAAATGCTAATGAAAAAGCTGTGTGTGTGTGTGTAGATAAAGTATAGAATCAAATTCAGGTATCTAGTTTAAAGTAGAAAACATAACTTTTTATAAACCTATATATTAATGGCTTTTGTTAAAATGAAGTTTTTTCTCTCCCAAAATTTTTTTATCTTTACTTTAGTAATTTGAACTGTCAGAAAGCTATCATTGGGTTTCCCTCAGACAGATTTTAGTTTGTATTATTTGCATTTTTATTAATGAGTAAAAATTTTATTTGAAAATGTCATTGCTAATTAAAATTCAAAATAAATAAATTAATATGCACTTGGGTAACATTCTATCAAGTTCTTTGGATACTATTATGTAATGATGATAGATTTGTACTGTGTTGTATTGTACAAATATTAGGGTTAAGGTGTTGTATCAATTCTGTATTAAATTTTTAAAATTCAAAATACAACATCTAATTTATGAACTACCAAATGAAAATTCGTAGATACCTTCTTTCCAAAAAATAATCCCTTTATTTATGATTTTTCTATATGGCCCTTTTTTAATGTTTAACTCTAAGCAGATTTAATAATTAAGCTAATGTGATCTAACACCATTTATATTTATTTTTTAGTAGCAGACAAATCATTATTTTTTCTAGAATTGTCTGCTTCTAAAATTTCCGCCAATTGGTGATTGGTTGATACAAAACAGGCCGATTCTTATTGGTTTAGAGCGATAGCTACTTGGGAGCGTCCGCCAGTTTGATAGGAATTTGTAAAAGTTGCAATATCCTTGTAGAATCTAGGCCGGGACCTAATTAATGGCCAGGTTTCCTATCCCTTATCCCTGCTTAAAGATTCGTGGTTTTTAGTAGCGAAGCTACTCTATAATTTGAAATGTCCGTCTGTCCGTATGTCCGTATGTCCGTAAGTCCGTATGTCCGTATGTCCGTCTTAGTTTGGGGGAAACGTGATTTTCTCGGCTCCTATAAATGATAAAAAGCTGAAATTTTTTGACAACATTCCCATTATTAAAGAGCACAATAAACTATAAAACATCAATGGTAGTAGGACCGCTTTTTAGCAGGTTTTAGGCTATTTTTGTATTTTTCACATTTTTCTCCATATCTTTGGTGTTTATGGTCCGATTTCCAAAATTTTTTCAGTTATAGTATCAAAATAAAATTTCCTGTCGTTTTAAGAAAACAACTATGACGGTCAGACTGCCTTTAAGCAGGTTTTAGGCTATTTTTGTATTTTTTACATTTTTCTCCGTAACTTTGGTATTTACGGCCCAATTTCTAAAGTTTTTTAGTTATAGATATCAAAATTAAATTTCCTGTCGTTTCAAGAAAACATCAATGGCGGTCACACTGCCTTTTTGCAGGTTTTTGGCTATTTTTATATTTTTCACATTTTTCCTCATATCTTTGGTGTTTATGGTCCGTTTTTTTTATTTTTGTAGTTAAAAATATCAAAATTAAATTTCCCGTTATTTTGAGCATCCAGTATGTAATTTACTTTGACCGTTTGTCTGTTAGTCAAATTAAAAACAAATGTTGAAAAGGTTTCGTGATTTTTTCCTAATATACATGCTTTTGACAACTAATATCTAAATTCTTATTTAATTGTTTGTGCTTCGCTACTTATGGATGTTGTCATCCTTGTTTAATGATGAATAAATCTTTCATTAATCTCCTACAAATTCTATGTAATCTGTTTACTGTGGTGTAAATAATCTTTTGTGTATGTATCTATCCCTGTATCTCTGGGTGTATATATTTGATGAAAAGATAATATAATAATATTAAAAGAATTATAAAAAGATTATCTTTTTAGTAAATATTACAATATTAAAGGGTATATAAAAATATAGTCAATAATCAAAATTATATCAAAACTTACATTGTAAATAAAAGTTGTTATAGGTTGTTATATAGATGTATAATTTGTAAATGCTGCTTAGGATCTCAAAAATGGTTATTAACAGGTTAATACAAAACTTTAAACAAAAATAGGTAATTATGGAGAGATTAAATCTGCCTTTTTAATTAAAAAAAATGGGACGGTTAATGACAGACTGACCGACACAGAGGATTTGAAGCGTAGCTACTGTAAAAAAATCAGAACCTTACGAGATAAGACAATTTGATGAACATCCCTAACAATGAAAATAAAAATTTTATCCTCTGTAAATTAAAATCAGCAATTGAAAAGTTTGGAACCAATTGTTCACATTACTTAAATGTTTTAAACCAACTAATAAGATTAAAACAAGGTTAAAAGACTTTGGAACAGTCCTTCAGTCCAGTATCCTATCCCTCCTTGTAATAATTAAAATTGGGGGAGGGTTGTTTTATCTTTCATTGTCCTTTCCTATGAATCCCAATATGTTTTACCTGAATACTGACACTGCACCATGGAAAGTATGAATATGTTTCACACACACATGCATGCACAATTTTTTAGAATTTGTTTTCTTTGCAAAATGAAATTTTACGACGAATTTCTTGTGTACTTTTCCTTCCTGGATGAGTACGTAACAAGAAGGATTTTGTCCGGTGAAAGCGCAGCAAAGTAATCCGTGTTAAGAAAAGTTAAATAACATAAATTTTTCTTGATTTTGTATTTCACTTTGGGTATTATTTTCAGCAAAGTTTTGGTTTTATAAGAAGGAGCGCTATGCTAACAAAGAAAAATTGATAGGTTTATTCTTGGGTGTATTGTCTGATTTCTACATTTATACGAAATAAAAAATAACGAAACCGTTTAATTATTACTAATATATGAATACATACACGATGTAATAATAGCATTGAAGGGTTTGAATCACAAGAACTTCATTTGTGCATGGCAATACATTTTTATATAGATTCATAAATTGTGCCTTTGGCAGCTGGTAAATAATCAAAGAAAAGACATATTGAGTAGCTACGCTTACAAAAATGTAAATTACCTAGAAAGATATATCTCCATTTCAAATCTACACAGGTTGTGAAAATATCATCAAGAAATCTAAAAAAAAACACTTGATAATTTTAATTATATTATCATATTTCATTTGAGCAGTACTTTGTAGACCACAGTTCAGAACATGCGACACCGCATTTAAAAATTGGTAAAAATATGGCATGGCTGAGTCATTAGATTTTAAACGGCTGCTACTAATTGGTTTACTAGCGCCTGCTAGGTTGGCTGCAGATTGACCAAAATTTATTAATTCAAATAGGGCTAAACTCATTTTAGTCGACAAATCTTTATTTATAGTGGCAGTACATAAAACATTTTGCCATCAACTTACTCGCGAGGCACATATACCTTTTTTATTTGACTAATTACATTTTTTCATGTATCTTATAACTCTGGTTATAAATCTATTTATCCTATCCTGAAATTTTGTTTAAATCTAAAACAAACTATCTAAAATGTAAATGTCTCTATCTAAAATGTTAAAATGATGCTAAATTACTTTACATATATGTAAATGTAAATTCTTTGATTTGTAAATTCTTTGTATTCAAAGTTCAACTAAATGTATCTAATTGTTGGGACACAATGATACAAATTGGACAAAAAGAAAAAAAATGACAGTTTTAAAAATGGAGATTATATTTTTTAACCAGATATATCAAATAGGTGAAGCGATTGATCAATTTAAGAAAAGAAACAATTAAATGCTCTGGGGAGCTTATTTTTAAATGATACATATGATGACTGTGCTGATACTAGTTTTGCTGACACACTTTGCTTAATCAAAATAAAAAAAAGTGTACATGATATTTATTTATCTATTGGTATATTAAAGTAATATATATAGAGTGATAAATATCTGTGTAACCCTTTCCCTTTTTCAAGGGCCTTGTACCCTCTTTGGGTTGGGTCTTTGGTATCAGCTGAATCTTTCAAAAATGTAAATACAGCCGGGTGCTGGCAAAAGAACATAAAGCAAATTGTAAACTAATGTGAACTCAAGGATGCCCAAGCTTTTTACTTTGAATGAAGGGTTCCATACGTTCAAGGGGGTAATCTAACATATTTTTAAAAAACTTTTGGGGTTTAAAATAAGAGGTTACAAAGTCTAAAGGGGTAAACACCCCTTTACATTTTTACTTGGACATCTATGTATGAGCTATAATGATTTCTGCATTTTTATCTAGTTAAATTCGTTTTGCATTGTCTAAATACTTTTCATTTGTTAACAAATATTTTGAAAAATATCTATCGATCTCATAAAGCTGACATAAAATAACCCAATTACTTAAAATAAGGACATAGTTAATTTGCCATCACCTCGAGGAGAGCCTAACCCTTTATGGAAAAAAAATTGAAAACAATGTAAATTCAGGCAAAAAATAAATCTGGGAACATCTGCAATATATTAGTTTAATATTTGTTGTTAGATGTCACTAAAAACTTGATAATTATGATTTGCAAGAAAGTATTCACATCATTAGGAAATATGTCTTGTTAATCACAAATAACTAGGTTTAAAAATGCAGTAGTGTAAATCGGAAAAGATTATTATGAACATAATTTTATAGTCAGAAGTCTAGTTGTGAGAAATTGTTAGGGCCAGTTTTAAAAACTTAACATAAGTTTAGACAGAAATGACAATTTTTCATGAAAATTGTCTCTTTCTTTTTCCCAAAGCAAAAGAAAGCATTAAACAGCTGGATATAGAAAGCAAAATTGGGTATAGTCCTTTCCATGACATCGCTCCATATGGGGCGATGATTTTCTATAGCTCCTTCAAGGAGCTATAGCATAGCCTCTTATCATATGGAGCGATGTGATAGCCCCTTTTAAGGAGCGTTCATATCGCCTCTTATGATAAGAGGCTATGCTATAGCTCCTTCATGGCCTCTTAATAGCTCCTTTGAAGGGGCGTTCATATCGCCTCTTATGATAAGAGGCTATGCTATAGCCCCATGATGGCTCCTTTATAGCCTCTCCATCGCCCCTCCGTAGTCCCTTACCTTAATTTATATAACAACCCACTTGATGGCCCCTACATCGCTCCTCCATCGCCCCTTCTCCAAATTTATATTACATTGTACTTTGATGGCCCCTACATCGCTCCTACATCGCCCCTTCATCGCTCCTACATCGCTCCTTCATCGCTCCTTCTCCAAATTTATATTAAATTGTACTGTGATGGCCCCTACATCGCTCCTACATCGCTCCTTCTCCAAATTAATATTAAATTGTACTGTGATGGCCCCTACATCGCTCCTACATCGCTCCTTCATCGCTCCTACATCGCCCCTTCATCGCTCCTTCTCCAAATTTATATTAAATTGCAACTTGATGGCCCCTACATCGCTGCTACATCGCTCCTTCATCGCTCCTACATCGCCCCTCCATCGCTCCTACATCGCTCCTTCTCCAAATTTATATTAAATTGTACTGTGATGGCCCCTACATCGCTCCTACATCGCTCCTTCATCGCTCCTACATCGCCCCTTCATCGCTCCTTCTCCAAATTTATATTAAATTGTACTGTGATGGCCCCTACATCGCTCCTACATCGCTCCTTCTCCAAATTAATATTAAATTGTACTGTGATGGCCCCTACATCGCTCCTACATCGCTCCTTCATCGCTCCTACATCTCCCCTTCATCGCTCCTTCTCCAAATTTATATTAAATTGCAACTTGATGGCCCCTACATCGCTGCTACATCGCTCCTTCATCGCTCCTACATCGCCCCTCCATCGCTCCTACATCGCTCCTTCTCCAAATTTATATTAAATTGTACTGTGATGGCCCCTACATCGCTCCTACATCGCTCCTTCATCGCTCCTACATCGCCCCTTCATCGCTCCTTCTCCAAATTTATATTACATTGTACTTTGATGGCCCCTACATCGCCCCTCCATCGCTCCTACATCGCCCCTCCATCGCTCCTTCATCGCTCCTTCTCCAAATTTATATTACATTGTACTTTGATGGTCCCTACATCGCCCCTCCATCGCTCCTACATCGCCCCTCCATCGCTCCTACATCGCTCCTTCATCGCTCCTTTTCCAAATTTATATTAAATTGTACTGTGATGGCCCCTACATCGCTCCTACATCGCTCCTTCATCGCTCCTACATCGCCCCTTCATCGCTCCTTCTCCAAATTTATATTACATTGCAACTTGATGGCCCCTACATCGCTCCTACATCGCTCCTCCATCGCTCCTTCATCGCTCCTACATCGCCCCTTCATCGCTCCTTCTCCAAATTTATATTACATTGCAACTTGATGGCCCCTACAGCGCTCCTCCATCGCCCCTTAATAGCCCCTTACCTTAATTTATATAACAAAGCTCCTATATGGCCTCTCTATCGCCCCTTAATAGCCACTTAATTTAATTATATAACATTGCCCCTACATAGCCTCTCCATCGCCCCTTAATAGCCCCTTACCTAAATTTATATAACAAAGCTCCTATATAGCCTCTCCATCGCCCCTTAATAGCCCCTTACCTTAATTATGTAACATAGCCCCTACATAGCCTCTCAATCGCCCCTTAATAGCCTCTTACCTTAATTTATATAACATAGCCCCTATATAGCCTCTCCATCGCCCCTTAATAGCCCCTTACCCTAATCTATATAACATAGCTCCTGCAAAGCCTCTCCATCGCCCCTTAATAGCCCCTTACCTTAATCTATATAACAAAGCTCCTACATAGCCTCTCCATCGCCCCATAATAGCCTCTTACCTTAATTATGTAACATAGCCCCTACATAGCCTCTCCATCGCCCCTTAATATCCCCTTACCTTAATTATATAACATAGCTCCTACATAGCCTCCCCATCGCCCCTTAATAGCCCCTTACCCGAATTTATATAACATAGCCCCTAAATAGCCTCTCCATCGCCCCTTAATAGCCCCTTACCTTAATTTATATAAAATAGCCCCTACATAGCCTCTCCATCGCCCCTTAATAGTCCTTTACCTTAATTTATATAAAATAGCCCCTATATAGCCTCTCCATCGCCCCTTAATAGCCAATTTATATAACATAGCCGCTACATAGCCTCTCCATCGCCCCTTAATAGCTCCTTACCTTAATTTATATAACATAGCCTCTCCATCGCCCCTTAATAGCCCTCCATCGCCACTTAAAAGCCCCTTACCTTAATTTATATAACATAGCCTCTACATAGCCTCTCCATCGCCCCTTAATAGCCCCTTATATCCTCCTTCAAAACAGTTATACACCTTCCCAGGATCTATTGGAAGCTACCCTATAAAGGAGAACCATATCGGTTCTGCAGTTAGCGATCTTCTTTGATACATACAGACAATGATCCAGTTACTTTTTATAAGGATTAAAAATAAAATGGCCTAAAGCCATCTCATTACCCATAGGAAGCTTCACTGCAAAGGAGAACCATGTCGGTTTAGTGGTTAGCAAGGTACAGACAGACATACATACAGACAAAGATCCTGTTACTTTATTATAAGGATTAAAATAAAATAGTTATTAACCTCCCCAGGACCTATGAGAAGCTACCCTATTAAGGAGAACGATCTCAGGACCTATAGGAATCTTCACTGTAAAGGAGAACCATATTGGTTCAGCGGTTAGCAAGATCCTTCGGTACAGACAGACATTCATACATACAGACAAAGACTCTGTTAATTTATTTTAAGAAATACAGATAAAATTGTTATAAACCTTTCCAGGCCTAAAACCATCTCAGGACCTAATTTCTGCCGTTGACAACTCGAGTTAAGTTACTATATTATTTTTACAATGTTTAACTTATCTGTTATTATTTGCTGACGAAAAGTTTGGGCAAAAAAAAAGATTTATTCTTCAATGAAATATCTCTCCAGTATAATTTTGGCAAGTGCTAATTTATTAAGAATAAAGTTTGCCACAAATTTACCAAAAAATCTCATTGTCATTTCGCCAGGGAGGATTGGGATAGTTCCCAAAGTGTTATAAGTTGGCTTATCCAAGAGTGCTGTCTAGTCTCCAAAGTTTTATAATACCGTTTTCTTATTCGTTAGATTAACAACCTTGGGGACTTTTTATTGTTTTGTGATTGTTTAGTTCATTAAGTTGAGTGTCTAAATGTTTCAACCACTAATTCTAAACTAAAGAAGGGGTAATTTTGTGAATCATCAATGGGAATAATTAATATATAAACATACATATATATACAGTGTTTTTTTTATGAGAACATTTTTGAAAGCAATTTTACCCTACTTATAGTTATCAGAATTTAATGATTAATGGCTTATTGTCTTCGTTTTTTATGACCATTAACAGAAAAGCAAAAAAATATTTCAGTTTTTATTTAAAAAGTTCAGTAAATTCAAAATTTCAAAACATGGGTGTCAACATCTAAAATAGTTATTTCTCGCATCGTATTATAAACGGCTTTCCGCGGATATAGAAAGTACAATTATGAGATTAAAACTAGTTTTTTTAGCCCCGAGGTGCCGAAGGCACCGGCTAAAAAAACTGGGTTTAATCTTATGATTGTACATATCTATATTCGTAGAAAGCTGGATATAATACGATGCTAGACATAGTTTTTTCATATGGATGAGAACCGGTTCCTATCCACCGGATTCAAATGAATACGCGAAATGGTTTTAGCGCATTTTTCTTATGCTCAAATCTTCTACCCTTTCCAAGAATGGAGGGAGTACATTGGGGGGCCAGTATTCCCTCCCTGGTTGAGATATGGCCTTCAAATTTCAAAATTTTCTAGTACATGTCACAAATAGTATCTATATAAATTTTTAGCTCTATATCTCAACTTTGAAGCGTTTTGCAGCCATTCTTGCAAAGGTAGATTATAAGAAAAATGCACTAAAACCATTTTTAGATGTTGACACCTAAGTTTTAAATTTTTTAATTTACTGTACTTTTTGAATAAAAACTGAAATATTTTTTGCTTTTCTATTAAAGGTTATAAAAAAAGAAGAGAATAAGCCATTAATCATTAAATTCTGATAACTATAAGTAAGGTAAAATTGCTTTCAAAAAAGTTCTCATAAAAAAACACACTGTATATATGTATATATATCATTTTATCGACAATCGTCTTATCCCTGTAGATCTCTGATTATCAGAGCATTTTTGAAATATTTGCTGCTTATTTTTTGGCTGCCTTTGGCAAAATAATTTTTTTTCATAAAAAATGTATACAAAATTATCGTATTAATTTGGTAAATATATCATTGCACTTGAATTATTTTTAAGTCACTAACGGCTAATCCCATAGATGACCCTAGGAGTACTTTAATGAATAGATGTGGTGGAGAGGGGGGGGGGGGAGGGGGAAGGTTAAGAATTTAAGGGAAGTGATACCTTCCGGGGGCTGAAAGTGTTGGTCCCCTCCCCAAAATGAAAACTTTTCCTGCGAGTAAAATAAGCTTCAATGTAAAGGAGAAGCATATCGGTTCAGTTGATACTGATAAACATCCTGTTACTTTAATGTAAATATTAGTTTAAGGATAGTCTGTATAATCTCAGGGAGAAAGGAAACATTAGGCAATTTTTACAATAGTCTCCAAAGTTTTATAATGAAGTTTTCTTATTCGTTGGCTCAAAACTTTGGGGACTTTTGTCATATTTTGGTTGTAGTGTTGCAATTTTGTGTATCGTTATTAGGGATGGATAAAAATTTATCGGCCATTGTCTTATTCCTTTAGATCCTTGGTATAATCAACTGAATAACAGTTCCAACAACAAAAATTAAGATATTGCTTCGCTTTTTATGGACAAATATCCTGTTATTTTATTATAAGGAAAAAAAATAAACTATCTTAAAATCATCTCAGGACTCAGCGGTTAGCAAGATCCTACGGTATAGACAGACAGACATACATCATATCGGTTTAGCAGCAAACGAGATCCTTTGCTACAGACAAAAAAAACTTTGTATATCGACTAGCGGCTACGCCCCCAGCATCTATTGGCTCTGTATTCAAAGGGGAATGAATAAAAGCCTAAAACCTTCCCAGGACTTAAAATAGAATAGCCTAAAACCATCCCTCGACTTAAAATAAAATAGCCTAAAGCCATTACAAGACAAATATTAAGCTTACCTGAAATAGAAAGCCCAATCTGTTTAGTAGTTATTGAGATCTTAAGTTTCAGAACAGAAAGCCTTACTAACGTGGACAAATGCAGGATATTTCGGACAAATGTCGGAGTGGACATTATATAAGTAAAACGCAGAAGTGTCTATAATATCTTAAAAATTTGGTTTCAACAACATTTGTTTAGTTATCTCTACACAGGTTAGGTTAGGTTAAGATATAAATATACAAATAAGCCCCCTGCAGGGGTTAGGCATATAAAAAAACATATTTGACAGTTGTAAACAATGTGAGAAAAAAATATGTTTTAGTTTAATAAAATGTTCTATCTGTTTCAAACCTTTGCCTTTCGATAGAACTTACCTACTTTGGAAAACTGTCAGACTGATTTTAAAATTTCAGTCTGTGAGAAAAGATATTAAAGATTTTTTTTTGTTTTGAAAGATTTTTATCTTATAAATAAAATAAAAGACACTCCTGCGTTTTACATAAGCAATGTCCACTCCGACGATTGTCCCATTCCTAGGTTTGTCCACTCCAACGTTTGTTTATGTTTTACTACTTTATATAATAGGATAATATGTATTCTTCTTTTATATTTCTCTTTTCTTATTCACTTGCAGCTGCGCTCTTTTTAATGTAAGGAGGCAGAAAAATAGCCTAAACCAATTAGGGGCTTAAATCTGAAAATGAAAAAGCAAAAAACCATCCCATGACCTATGTGAAGCTTCCCTTAAATGGAGAATTTAGTCAGTTTATGAAATTTTTAAGCTTCAGACCAAAAAAAATACTTTTTTTGTTAAAAGAGAAACTTTTCTACAATTAGGGTTAGTCCTTTCGTCATTGCTCTTCTCATTAAGTTAAGCATGTGGTTTTCTCTGCTATTGTTAAAGATAGACTGTTGAGATTTTTAGTGAATATTCCCATGACATATGTATATCCAGTCTATAAATTATTTTGTCTGTCTCTCAATTATGCTTCAAAAGACTTAGGTTTCGTGATAATCTTTGAGTAATAGCATATTCTCTTAAAGTCTGCTCTATAACTTACTTTGTCTGTTTGTCCATTATATGATCCTTATTCAATATTCTATTTAACTAAAAAATTTCATTCTCTTAGTTTATTTTTTTTCTTTATTTCATTATGTTATTATATTATTTATATTTATTTTATTAATTCATTATATTTTCATTATAATTTTCCTTTTTAAATGCGAAACTTTTCTATAGTAAGGTTTGGTTTGTCCGTACGTCCAAACGGTTAGACGACATTTTCTTTAATTTAGACATGTTATAAATATCCTATCGATTTCAAACTTTGCAGAATGATTTCTATAACAGTTGGGTACAATACTATATTCATTACTAGAAAGTATGTACGTCCATTTTTTTGTATAATATCATTGTCCCATTCATCTGGGTTTTGGAGTAATGTTTCTTAGGACAACAAGGTTTAGTATTATAATCAAATACTAAAAATAAAATTATGCCCCTAGCCTCTAGGGGCTTTGCCCCAAGAGGTGATAAAAATTTTTTTTGGCGAAATTCGTAATAGGACCAAGAAAATCTTCAGCAAAAAAAAAAATGGGGGGGGGGTTTGTTTTTGGGGGGGTTGGGGGTATCCCACCCCCCAAGAAAATAGCCTAAAACCACCACAGGACCAGTAGGTATATTCCCTGAATAGTAGAATATAATCGGTTCAGTGGTTACCGAGATCTTAAGGGACTGACAGACGGACAGACAGACGGACAGACAGACAGACGGATGGACAGACATTCTACTTTGTATTATAGATTTACGCTAATTTTAACAAAATTTATGTTTGACCTCCTGATTTTAGAGCTATGCTTTTGTGAATGTTGTTATCCTTGTTATCTTGCTTTTTTTTCCTTTTTCATAACCTATTATATAAAGTAGTAATCTTTTTTTGTCTGTAGAAAAGCTAACCGCTGAACCTATATGGTTCGCCTTTACAGTGAAGCTTCTTTTAAGTTCATAGAGGGTTTATAATTATTTCGAGGGAGGGTATCTCCACCCTCCCAGAAAATTCACCCCAAGAAAAATATTACCCCATCCCCTCAAAAAATCTTTTTAACTTTTTAAAAGCAAAGCTTTTCTATATTAAGGATCAGTCCGTACGTCCGTAACGGTTAGCTATTTTCGTTAATTTAGGCATGTGATTCCTGTAGTAGAAAGGTACGATTTAGAAAGTCTATAATCATTATCAGAATATCCGTACGTCCATTTTAAGCATACTAATTATTAACTTACAACAAATTTTTATGTATCAAAATTATCCGATTAATCTGATTTCTGGGATACTGATTCCTAGGACAACAAAATAGAATGTTATAAGCGAATCATATCTATAATCAAGTCCAAAAAATGTGAGTACGTCCTTAAGCATTTTCCTGCATGTAAGCAATTTCTCAATAAATTTACTTACAATTTTGTTTCGAATTTTAAATTTATGTTCTGACTATTCAGTTCTGACACTCTACATTATTAATGTTCATTAAACTTTTTTCTACCGTTTCAGAGCTTTGCTTTTATAAATGTTGTCATCCTTGTCATCCTTTTAAAACTTAAATTTAAAACTGTAGAGGGTCACATTCCTTCCTTACCTTAATGCCCTACCTTCTATAATGAAGGGGCAATGCAATTACAGAGGCTGTACAGGAGCCATAAAGGGCCTATGTTATATAAATTAAGGTAAGGGGCGATGAAGAGGCTATGAAGGGGCTATGTTATATAAATTAAGGTAAGAGGCTATTAAGGGGCGATGGAGAGGCTATGTAGGGGATATGTTATATAATTAAGGTAAGGGGCTATTAAGGGGCGATGGAGATGCTTTGTAGGGCCTATGTTATATAAATTAAGGTAAGAGGCTATTAAGGGGCGATGGAGAGGCTATGTAGGGGCTATGTTATATAAATTAGGGTAAGGGGCTATTAAGGGGCGATGGAGAGGCTATGTAGGGGCTATGTTATATATATTAAGGTAAGGATTATATAAATTAAGGTAAGAGGCTATTAAGGGGCGATGGAGAGGCTATGTAGGGGCTATGCTATATAAATTAAGGTAAGGGGCTATTAAGGGGCGATGGAGAGGCTATGTAGGGCTATGTTATATAAATTAAGGTAAGGGGCTATTAAGGGGCGATGGAGAGGCTATGTAGAGGCTATGTTATATAAATTAAGGTAAGGGGCTATTAAGGGGCGATGGAGGGGCTATGTAGGGGCTAAGTTATATAAATTAAGGTAAGGAGCTATTAAGGGGCGATGGAGAGGCTATGTAGGGGCTATGTTATATAAATTAAGGTAAGGGGCGATGGAGAGGCTATGTAGGGGCTATGCTATATAAATTAAGGTAAGGGGCTATTAAGGGGCGATGGAGAGGCTATGTAGGGCTATGTTATATAAATTAAGGTAAGGGGCTATTAAGGGGCGATGGAGAGGCTATGTAGGGGCTATGTTATATAAATTAAGGTAAGGGGCTATTAAGGGGCGATGGAGAGGCTATGTAGGGGCTATGTTATATAAATTAAGGTAAGGAGCTATTAAGGGGCGATGGAGAGGCTATGTAGGGGCTATGTTATATAAATTAAGGTAAGGGGCGATGGAGAGGCTATGTAGGGGCTATGTTATATAAATTAAGGTAATGGGCTTTTAAGGGGCGATGGAGAGGCTATGTAGGGGCTATGCTAGATAAATTAAGGTAAGGGGCTATTAAGGGGCGATGGAGTGGCTATGTAGGGCTATGTTATATAAATTAAGGTAAGGGGCTATTAAGGGGCGATGGAGAGGCTATGTAGGGGCTATGCTATATAAATTAAGGTAAGGGGCTATTAAGGGGCGATGGAGAGGCTATGTAGGGCTATGTTATATAAATTAAGGTAAGGGGCTATTAAGGGGCGATGGAGAGGCTATGTAGAGGCTATGTTATATAAATTAAGGTAAGGGGCTATTAAGGGGCGATGGAGAGGCTAAGTAGGGGCTATGTTATATAAATTAAGGTAAGGAGCTATTAAGGGGCGATGGAGAGGCTACGTAGGGGCTATGTTATATAAATTAAGGTAAGGGGCGATGGAGAGGCTATGTAGGGGCTATGTTATATAAATTAAGGTAATGGGCTTTTAAGGGGCGATGGAGAGGCTATGTAGGGGCAATGTTATATAAATTAAGGTAAGGGACTATTAAGGGGAGATGGAGAGGCTATGTAGGAGCTTTGTTATATAAATAAAGGTAAGGGGCTATTAGGGGCGATGGAGAGGCTATGTAGGGGCTTTTTTATATAAATTAAGGTAAGGGGCTATTAAGGGGCGATGGAGAGGCTATGTAGGGGCTATGTTATATAAATTAAGGTAAGGAGCTATTAAGGGGCGATGGAGAGGCTATGTAGGGGCTATGTTATATAAATTAAGGTAAGGGGCGATGGAGAGGCTATGTAGGGGCTATGTTATATAAATTAAGGTAATGGGCTTTTAAGGGGCGATGGAGAGGCTATGTAGGGGCTATGCTATATAAATTAAGGTAAGGGGCTATTAAGGGGCGATGGAGAGGCTATGTAGGGCTATGTTATATAAATTAAGGTAAGGGGCTATTAAGGGGCGATGGAGAGGCTATGTAGGGGCTATGCTATATAAATTAAGGTAAGGGGCTATTAAGGGGCGATGGAGAGGCTATGTAGGGCTATGTTATATAAATTAAGGTAAGGGGCTATTAAGGGGCGATGGAGAGGCTATGTTATATAAATTAAGGTAAGGGGCTATTAAGGGGCGATGGAGAGGCTAAGTAGGGGCTATGTTATATAAATTAAGGTAAGGAGCTATTAAGGGGCGATGGAGAGGCTATGTAGGGGCTATGTTATATAAATTAAGGTAAGGGGCGATGGAGAGGCTATGTAGGGGCTATGTTATATAAATTAAGGTAATGGGCTTTTAAGGGGCGATGGAGAGGCTATGTAGGGGCTATGTTATATAAATTAAGGTAAGGGACTATTAAGGGGAGATGGAGAGGCTATGTAGGAGCTTTGTTATATAAATAAAGGTAAGGGGCTATTAGGGGCGATGGAGAGGCTATGTAGGGGCTTTTTTATATAAATTAAGGTAAGGGGCTATTAAGGGGCGATGGAGAGGCTATGTAGGGGCTATGTTATATAAATTAAGGTAAGGAGCTATTAAGGGGCGATGGAGAGGCTATGTAGGGGCTTTTTTTATATAAATTAAGGTAAGGGGCTATTAAGGGGCGATGGGGCGATGGAGGAGCGATGGAGGAGAGATGTAGGGGCCATCAAAGTACAATGTAATATAAATTTGTGGAAGGAGCGATGAAGGGGCGATGTAGGAGCGATGGAGGAGCGATGTAGCAGCGATGTAGGGGCCATCAAGTTGCAATGTTATATAAATTTGGAGAAGGAGCGATGAAGGGGCGATGTAGGAGCGATGTAGGAGCGATGTAGGAGCGATGTAGGGGTCATCAAGTTGCAATGTAATATAAATTTGGAGAAGGAGCGATGAAGGGGCGATGGAGGAGCGATGTAGGAGCGATGTAGGGGCCATCAAGTTGCAATGTAATATAAATTTGGAGAAGGAGCAATGAAGGGGCGATGTAGGAGCGATGAAGGAGCGATGTAGGAGCGATGTAGGGGCCATCACAGTACAATTTAATATAAATTTGGAGAAGGAGCGATGAAGGGGCGATGTAGGAGCGATGAAGGAGCGATGTAGCAGCAATGTAGGGGCCATCAAGTTGCAATGTAATATAAATTTGTAGAAGGAGCAATGAAGGGGCGATGTAGGAGCGATGTAGGGGCGATGTAGGAGCGATGTAGGGGCCATCACAGTACAATTTAATATAAATTTGGAGAAGGAGCGATGAAGGAGCGATGTAGGAGCGATGAAGGAGCGATGTAGGAGCGATGTAGGGGCCATCACAGTACAATGTAATATAAATTTGAAGAAGGAGCGATGAAGGGGCAATGTAGGAGCGATGGAGGGGCGATGTAGGAGCGATGGAGGGGCGATGTAGGGGCCATCAAAGTACAATGTAATATAAATTTGGAGAAGGAGCGATGGAGGAGCGATGAAGGGGCGATGTAGGAGCGATGTAGGGGCCATCAAGGGACTAAGATATATAAAATCGTGAAGGGGCCATGAAGAGGCGATATTTTATTAAATAGCCCCTTGGGATAAGAGGACATATCATCTCCTCTTTAGAAGGGGCGATAAAGGAGCGATAAAGGATCATTTAATCGCCTCTTAGGGCAAGGGGCTATTAAATCGCTCCTTTCAAGGAGTCATAACATCGCCTCTTGTTATATGGGGCTATTAAATCGCCCCTTTCAAGGAGCCATTACATCGCCCCTTGTCATAAGAGGCGATCAATTAAAATCATCGCCCCATATGGAGCGATGTCATGGAAAGGACTATACCCGCAAAATTTAATGAAATTCTTTTTCGTCTGAAGAATTTTAGGTTCTTGCAATTAAGAAGCATTTAGTAATCTGTTTATACATCTATACTGTAAATCTATTATTGGTATAAAAGGAATTTGTCTGCAGATAGGAAAATGTAAAGTTTAATGCCCTGGCCAACAAAAACTGAATTTAATTTTTTTTTGTAGAAATATCTTTAAAACATACCTTGTAAGCTTTGCATAATCTTTACCTGGATTTTTTCTCAGCCAGTCCATAGTGTAGAATCCTTAGGGAGCCATCCTTCTCAATTAAACGTCTCTCATTTCCCTTTCTCTTCCTTAACACGATGATAATTATATGTATTAGAGTGGTGAAGTAAGGGTATAGAGGTGGACCAATCCAGGATTTTTAATTCAAGTAACAAATCAGGCCAAAACTCTAACTGCAAAATTTAACTTTTGACTTATATATTATGGACAGTCAGTTGAAAACTATGTTTAGATTTTTATTTCCGTGTCAAAATTATAAAAAAAATTGGGAATTGCCATACTTTTATTGTAATTTTAAAATAGCCCTATGTTGATATAAATGGCAGTTCAACCTATTTTCATTAATACGTAAAATTGTGGAGATATCAAAGAACGATAAACAAGTAGATAGTACCAGCGAATTATTTTTAAACTTGTAATTGTTCTCTGTATCATTCTTGTTCATTATAATTAAACATTCAAATAAAAGCTATTTACTGTCAATTTCTCTGACTTTTAATTTGTTTTATTTCAAGATATTTTTCAACAGTTCATAATTTAGAAGTAAATTTCAGGACTCGACAGCCGGCTGTAAGACTTCGTCACCTCGGGGCTAAAAAAAATAGTTTTAATCTCATAATTGTACATTCTATATCCGCGGAAAGCCGTTTATAATACGATGCGAGAAATAACTATTCTCGTATTCATTCGAATCCGGTGGATAGGAACCGGTTCTCATCCATACGAAAAAACTATGTCTAGCATCGTATTATATCCAGCTTTCTACGAATATAAAAATGTACAATCATAAAATTAAAACCAGTTTTTTTAACCTTGCCTTCGGCACCTCGGGGCTAAAAAAACTGGTTTTAATCTTATAATTGTACATTCTATATCCGCGGAAAGCTGTTTATAATACGATGCGAGAAATTTTGTTACCTTAGATCAGCAACAGCATCTATTGAACCAAGCGAAACTGATCTTGACTCTATAAAGAAAGACTATTTAGGGAAATTTACAAAAAGTTGTTTTTATAATTGGAACTATGAGAAATTTTTCATGCCCTTTTCCTATCATATTATATGTAATACTGTTTGTCCGTTAACGTCTCTCTAACCAATTAAACGATTAAGTTTTTCCTTTTACATCTATGCTATGGATGCAGCTGCTCATGAACTGTTATATTTGTCCTTCCGTAAATATAATTAAAATTAAAACGTCATATTTAATGATTTGTTTACAGTACCTGTTGTAACTGGCTTTATTTTTCCTCGGTTTAGTTTTAATATTCTTGTAATTGTTTCTTTACTTAGCAAACCTAAAATATAAGATTTATTTTTTTTGGGTGGGGGGTTAGGGAAAACCCATATTTTTGGTGTGAAATGTAAAAATTACAGGATTAGGTAACAAGGGCTAATCATGGCGCGAAGCGAAAAATTTTATGAAGCGGAATTCAATGGTTTAGGTGGGATTGTGTAATACTGCCCCCCAAATTACATTTTTTTGGAGAGAGGGTAAATATCTGATTTATATTCAAAATATTTTATTTGATGTCCCTGACTTCTAGAGGTAAATCTATGTTTTGATGTAAAGAAATGAGCAGAAATAGTAAACAATATTGTAAAATCTTTCTCTTTAAAACTGAACTTCTCTAATAAAAAAAAATATTTAGCTTCTTTTCAGGACAAGGAAGAAATAAAATGAAAATTGAGACATATAAAGAGTAATAAGAACACAATTTAATCTATAAAAGAGACACCTACAAGTAATATTCCATATACATTGACACAAATATTCTTTCAAAGTGTATTTTTAATCAGGAATGCAGGGATATAAAAGTATATTTTTTCACCAAGAAATTTTTTTTTATATTATCATATTTTTAAAAAATAATTTCTATTAATATTTGCAGTTATTATATGAATAAGGGGCTGTAGAAATGTTTTTCCTTACAAGAATAGCGTTATACGATAGATCTCTTACCATAAAGGTACCACAAGCAAAGAAACTAAATAATCTCTTTGTTTCTGATTTGTAAGTATTCTTATAGTGTAGATGACATTGTCTAGACATTTCTTCCCCCTCCTTACTTGGACTATTTTCTCTCGCCATTTCTTCCCCTAGAAAATAGTTTTGCTTATTTTGCACAAGCATAAACATGCTTGCAACTATTTTTATGCAATATCCGATTTCACTAACATGGATTTTAAAATCCCCCCCTACCCCTACTCTTTTAGACATTAGCTTGTTAACATGGCCAGCCCATCTTACATCTTACTCAAATTTTCAGTATTGAAAAAAAAAATTCTAAGAGGATAATACCGGAGGTTTTAATAAATATTACTAAACTAGAGATAAAAAATGATGTTTTGTTTCTGAGACTAAAATATAGAATAAGAAAGTAAACACTTAGTTAATTAGATACTCCATACCACAAAAAATACAAAATACTTGTTTTTCCTCTTAAATTCTTTATTTAAAAAAAACAGTATTAGTCAATATCAATCATTATGGGTTTCTTCTATAAAACGCATTTTCCAAAATAAATTTTAAAAATGGTAATTTTTGACACAATAATGACATAAAAATTTTTATTATGGACAAAATTTTACTAAAAAAATTATTACAACAATCAACATTCCAATGTTTGTATAGCAGATTAATTTTATATTTCTATTCTAAAATATCTATACATCATAATGACGTAAATAGGTATCATCCAACACATAAAGATTAAATCCCCATATATTATATTTTCATATATAGAAATAATATGGATACATTTGACACGAGTAGACACATAACCATAGATATCAGGAATAAGGTATAACCAACAAGCAAAATAAATCTAAAATAATATTTGGGGGGCAAATGGAGAGGTCGTCAATTTTACGATGTGTTGCCCCCCAACGACAGCTGAAAAACACGTGTAGGTTTCGTGATTTTCTTCCGAATTAATTTCGTTATTGGTATGAGCTGCATAGATATATATAGAATTATGAATATTGTTATTTATCCTAAGAATAAATGACTAATGTTATTACTATTACTCCCAGACAAACCAATTATAGAGAAGCTATGCTTTTATAACAAACACAAAATTAGGTAGATAATCTAAACTAAATCAGAATTAAAATTCTAAATTAGCTGTATGTTTTTATGTCCATTAATTTCTTTAATTTGCTTTGAACTTTGGTATATTGCTTGGCCCAAAGCAGGTTTTAGTCTATGTAGCAGCAGAGTGGCCAAACCCTTTATAATTCAGGCCCTAGGGAAACACATTTCCCTCCCAAATTTATTTTTGCTTTACATATAAAATAATTTTAATAACATTTCTTGGAATAAGTTTATAAGTTTTATCTCTCCTGTTGATAATTCTGCACATATTTTTTTTGCAGTACTAGGAATAACCATTTACCTGTAAATTAAACTATAGTTATCAATGGACATAGACAGAAGATATAAATTTTCAAACATGACATTCTCCGCTGAATTCTTTCTCAACTGGCAGCCAGCAAAAGTTTCTCTCTTATTGAATAAAATTTTCCTAATAAATCTGTCGATACTCAATGTTTATTGAAAAATTTGTGACGTGCCGTGTCACGGTGTCACATTATAGCTTCACAATTGAAATTTATTTCCTTTTATTTATAAATTTCTTCAGAGATGATTTTATTTTCAGAGAAAAATATTAAACACACTTTTTAGTAGCAAAGATACTATATAAATAGGGTATGTCATTGTCCATACGTTCGTCAATCACTCCGTCAAACTGGTAAATACAAATATGATGACATTATCTTCCCTTAACATATTGTTTTGAATTAAATCAGTCAACAAAGATAAATGTCACAATTAGCACAGAAAAAATATTAAATTTGGGATAATTTTAAAGTATATAAAATAGCTAGGGCTAGGAATAAAAAATCATTTGCACAGAGTTAATTTTATTGTATTTTTTTCTTGCAAAAATTCAATTCCCAACTACTTATCCCTATTACAGCATATGCATCAGACTGTAAAACTATAAATGTTACTCCAATAGATCTATATAGGAAAATATTGAAAAGAGCACATTTTAACGGCAGATAGGATCATCAAATCCAAATGCAATAATCCGTATGACAAAAAAGCATCATATCCAAAATAAACATTGAGATCCACCTTACAATTTTCTACTAACCTTTTGAACCAATTCGAGCGGGATGAGAGCTTTATGTTGGTGTACTACAGATAGCAATTGTAAAATTAGGAGGGTGGGTATATTCCCATAGTTAAACAACCCCCGTTACATAATCAACATACTCAAAAGTCAATCAAGTGTTCTTTTTTGAAAACCCCTTAAATTTAAGGGATATTTGACATTTTTTAGCTTGACACCCCCTTGGCTGTTTTAGGAGGTGTAGATGGGTGGATACATACGAATGTGTACAGACACCCCCGCCCCCCCCCCCCCAACTTATATTAGGTTCTTAATTTTGAAACTTTGAAGGTTGGTAAAAGTTGGTATATAACTTCTTAAGAAATGGATCATGTTAGTTTTTGTAACTGAATCGATTACTCTAATTTTTACCTCTATTGTTCTGATACTGAATGTAATTTGGATTGTGATACACCTGATGATATCAATTCAATTGTCTCAGACACATCATATCATATGTGAAAGTGTTCAAATATATTTTACCATGATTATGTACATATGTATATGTGCAAGGGAGTGTAAGCCATGGTTGTAGGGAGTGGGAGGGGGTGTTTAACTCCCCTATAATCTATATTCTTAAAGGGGTATTGTTAACAAGATATTAAAAAATCACCGAGCCAATTATTTGATATTTTCTAGAAATCTTACTATGGTTTTGCGAAGTTCTAAGCTATTATGTTGGTATATGGGTCAAATTGTACCTAGAATAAAATTTACGTTGACCCTGCCAGCTCCCTCCCCCAAATTACACTTGTCTAAATGTGATTTCACAAATGTCAAATAATAGACATACTATATCTAGATTACGCTTCTGAGTAATCGAGTATGAAAGTCATGAATTTATAATATGAAAAGCGGAAGTGAAGTCACTCCAATATTAACAGGTGGAATAAGTCATCCCTAACTACTAGGGAGTGAGAGGACATTGGATTGTAAATGACACTGGTACCCAAAGTTTTATAACCACGTTATCTTATATGTTGGCTAAACCTTTGGGTACGGATGTCGTCAACCTGATTTATATAAAATCTATCTTTAATTAATTTCATAATAAAAATGACTAAGAAATTAGATAAAATATAAAATGATTATAGGGGTAGGTAGGTTGACGTTTGAAAAAAGTAGATTAACAAAGGAGAAAAGGGAAATGATAAGAAATTTATTAATACAAAAAGTGTTTTTCTTATGAAGCTATGTATGATCATAACTAAGAAAATAATGCCAATGAATATGCAAATAATATTTATAGAAATTTTTTTGTGGGAGGGGGGGGGGTAGGTTTTACCCACAATATATCACCCCAAAACACCCCTGCAACCTGCCATGAAATAACATCGTTTTTTTGGAAATGCAATTAAGCATTATTGCAAAAACACCATAAAAATTGTCGTCCAGCCAAATTAAGTTTTATTTGGTCTTTCAGGCGTGAAAAAAATCCGTCAAGCTATGTGTCTTGTTTTATTTTTATATGCAAGGATTATTTTACATTAAGATTATAAAAATATACAATTCTTTCTCTAAATTGCCAAACACATGTTCAAGAGTTTAAAAAAAGGTAGAACAATCAGTCGAGCCGTTAATGAGATTTGACTGGACACACGTGTCACATACATTCAAACATCCAGCTACTTTAGTATATTTGAAAATTTTAGTAAACAAAGTTAAAGCTTATTTTCAAAAAAAAGTTTACTTTATGAAATGTTCTAATTTCAAACCATTTTAGTACAATCTGTAGTTATAAGCTTTATAATTGTTATATAATTGCAAAGATCATTTATTAAATCTAGTAACTAGATTGATGACTGTACGAAAATAATTAAAGTTTATTTTTCATGATTTTATAATTTATAGCAAATCTGCTATAAAAGTCAACCGTATCGGTATTGACACCATTATTAGATCCTTGATATTCTAGAGTATTATTGGCCCTAATATGCAGCTTATAATGCATTGCAGACGTTTAATAGCTAGCAGCGTTAGTTAGCAGTTCACAGATATGTATATGGAGATTGTGATCGAATTTACATTTTATCATGAACTGCACCAGACCCAATATTGAAATTTGGTGACAAACTTTGCTTGTAAAAATTTAAATTTTCTTAAAATTGTTATAATTCTATGCCTTTTAAGCTAAGCAAAGACACATTTTAATGGCAAAAACTGATTTTATGGTTGATTTACTTCCTTTTTCTAACAAAAAGAATAAATACAAAAACCAAAGTCAAGTACTTTAGAAACCCTATATAAACATATTTTTTTTAGATGTTTCAGAGATAATATAAGTGAGCCATGTTGACTACCATTCCCTTCCCCGTTGAAGAGGAGTTACTTTTCTTTAAAGGCTTTATATTATTTGGGGTTGTGATATAAGTGCCAACCTATACAGACTAAAAACTCTCCTGAGAATGAGATTTATACCTGTAAAATATGGGGAAGCCATCAAGCCATTCCTACATCCCTGATTAAAGCTACAACAGTACTACACAGTATACAGGTGGTCAAGTTAAAAGCATAATTATAGGGATAAGACAATGAACAATAAATGAATTTTGTCGGACAAGGAAAAAAAATTTCGCCTTAGGTAGATTGAAAATGTTATTGAAGATTATTTTGTATATTATTTTATTTTACTACTCTTCTGAATATTGAACACGATTTTTTTCCAGCTATAAAAGGCAGAAATGCATTTATAAAATGATGGAAAGGAAACATTTCCTTCATAATCCTTCGCTTAAAATTAGGTTTAAAATATATTTATTAGATAACTATATAAAACTATAAAAACTGAAATCTGTTTTATTTTCTAGTAACTACAATTTTCTTTAGAATCCCTTATCACTACATTTTTGTTTTGGAGGGTAATTAACTCGCAATTTATGATTTGATGTTCCAGGCTTTAATTACAATTTTGACGCACTTTTTCCGACAGTAAAAGATGGTTTTATGTGTAATTTTTACATGATTTATTATCTTGGTGATCTTTAATTGTATAACATTGTGTTAAGACTGTCATGGTTGTGTGGATAATTATCCGCTTGCCTATTTGTTACTTAAGAACTCTAGAACGGCTGGATCCATGAATCTTTATTACCCAAAAACGAAAAAAAAGTGGCAAAGAAGTTTTACTACGATAAACTAAAATTTTTATATTAATCCATAGATTTACATGTATATAAAGTTAATACAATTTTTAGGGGGTAATAATTTTTGCCTTTCCTTCCTCAACATATAGAAACGTCTCTAGATATAAATAATTAATTCTTTTCTGGGAGAGATTTCTCTTGGGAGGGTTTAAATATCCTCCCCCAAAATAATTATAAACCTTCCCTAGACCTATAAGTAGCTTCACTGTAAAGAAGAACCATACCAGTTCAGTGGTTAGTGAATAATAGGATTATTTATCTCTTTCAAGTCTTAACAAGCCTGTTAGATAACTTTTCTCACAAACGATGATTTCCCATTTTTTAAAAATATAAATCAATAGTTGTGTAAAATTTTAAACCACTAGTTTTTATTGTCATTTGAGTTATATTTAATTGATTTGGATGTTCGGTTGTTTATTTTTGCAAATTTCACCTCTTACAAAAAATATCCATTTCAAAGATCTTAAGCATGAAATTATTATATTATTTCATGTCAATGTCTTTTAGCAGCTTTGTGGAAACAATATTTCAGTTTTCATGGTTTCATGAGTTGAATAATCGAAACATGAGATTTTTTCCTGTACTTTTGGTAACACTGTAAACAATATTCGTTTTCGACTGTTCTCTTTTCAGGTTTAAAAGTTTATAATCTCTTTAAAAAATTCAAATTCTTATGTTGAATTATTTGGGTAAAGTCCCTTTCGTGGCAACGCCTCTTAAGTATTTTCACAGTGGCTTTTTATAGGTTATTTAAGGTAAAGGTTAGGGTAAAGTTTAGATTGCCCCGCAGGGTTAGAGCCACAGCCGGGGCTAGAAAAAGGGGAAAAGCTACCACGAAAGGGACAATACTCGAATATTTAAACGTAAAATTTAAAATTAGTTCTCTACTAACACATTAAAAACTATTTGAAGGCATAAAAATAATATTCTAATAGAAAATCTTAATACAATTTTTTTTACAGTGTAAACTATATTTGAATGAAAATTTACAGTTTTATTAGTTTAATTCATTAGATGTAACGCTTCAATTGGCATCTACTAAAATAGAGCTTTATGATCAAGAATTCTTAGGAATCTTTAAATATTTATGCTGTGCGCATACACTGTAAAAAAAATTATAAACAAATATTTGTTACATCTTTTACCTAGAATTCATCCAAACATATGGATATAAAAACTTTTCCCCCTATATG
Organism: Acartia tonsa; assembly: GCF_053477335.1. Lineage (NCBI taxonomy): Eukaryota > Metazoa > Arthropoda > Copepoda > Calanoida > Acartiidae > Acartia > Acartia tonsa. The sequence continues at coordinate 36,416,881 of NC_137260.1, forward strand.
TAAACCATAATTCCAAAGTCAATTTAAGTAAATATGCCCCTTGGTTAAAGGAATCTACAATAATCTAATGTTTATCTTTCAATATATCAGTTGAATCCCATTTTAATTAAACGACTCTATCATACAGACAGGCTAAGTTCTTGGTAAGCTGTTCATTGTAAAAATGTACAATTATGCAAAATCTATAATAAGAAGGATAAGATCATCCATAAAAGTGAAATCCTAAAGTAAAATAAAAAGGTAGGAGAAACGAACATCAACACTTGTAGATATAGTGTCAGAACAATGATTTAAATAATAATCTAAATTATAAATATATAAATTTATTCGCTTTCTGAAACGTACCTTACTGTTACCCGAATCATTAATCAAAGGTTAAATTCTAAGAAGCCTAAATTGAGTTTTTAACTTTAAGAGTTAACCATTACAGACGTTCGGACGGAAGGACCGACTCTAATGATAAAAAAGCTTTGCTTTTAAACATTATATAAATAGCATATTCATACGATGAAAGCAAACTTTTTTTTTAATGTTGGTCTGTTACTGCATTATGATAAACTTTAAATATAAATCATTAAATCAAAGTTGAACAGTTGAGCGGGTGCTTCCTTTAAAAGATATTGAAGTGATGACTCTTCCTCTCTTTAAAGTTATTTTTATATTTTCTTTTATAAGTATTATTATGTGGTGGGGGGGGGGGGGGAATTCGATCTCCCCCATATTCAATTTTTAGTTAAAAAGAATGGGGATAATTTTTTTCTAGGGGCGATTTATCTCAGAAGGATGGTGGTATCCTCCCCAAAAATAGTTATACGTCTTTCTACGACCTATGAGAAGGTACATTCCAAGTGAGAATAATTTCGGTTCAGTGGTTAGCTTTCACAAAAGGATTGTAAAATTTTAATTACAGCGAAGATATTATATATAGTTGTCTGTTAAATATCTTAGTTATTTTAATATTTTACACTTTTCAAATAAAACTTTGAAGATTAAAAAAATATTTTATCGCCTTTCTTATTTCGTTGCTAATACTACAATTCTTAAAGATGAGTTTTGTTAAACGAGAACACAAATATTTTCATTATCCCGACTATTGTAGCTGTTAAAACTGTGCAGATACTTTTTATTGGAAACCTTAAATAATATATAATCAACAAATTTTAAAAAGTTTTCCTTCCATTGCTAAAGAATGTTACAAAATAAAATGGGTAAAGTAAATGGGGTTTTCCCATTAGTGGCCGGTTAAGCACCAATTAAAATTCAATAAATGTACCAAAATTTTAGAACCAACCAATGAGATGAAACGGTTTTAATTTTGGGTACAAGTGTAATTTACAGTCCAGTGTCCTCTACTTTCCTGCGGGTTTACCGATTCTGTTTTGAGAAAACCTAACTTAGGCGGTGTGCATTATGCCCGTTTGAATTTAGATATCCGAGTTATTAATAATAGGCATATCTCACATTATAACAAAAACTTGGACAAAGTCATATATAGTTATAAATCTAGAGTAATGGATAGAAAGATATTTATGTGAAATACAATGATTGTCCAGTATGAAACAAAATGTGAAATGTCTAAGTTCTGATGATTAAAGTCAGGAACTGCGACAATATTTTACAAAGAAATATCAAATATGTCGATAAAAACAGCAAATTTCATTAGATCATAGCCAATGGTTTATAGAATAATATTGCGTTTAGTGAGGATTTACAGAAAATATATTATCAGAATGCTCATTGTCACCTAAATTATTCCTTCTATTTGTTATTATAATATAAAAATAACTTCATTTGCAGTTTTGACTTTTTACTATGTATAATAATCCTAATAAAATTCCGTATTCAAGTGATTTATGTATTTTACATTCTTAATAAAATATTCAGTAACACAGTTCCCTAGTTGTCGAGTTGGTATCAACTAAAGTTGAGCCCTTAAAATATCATAACTGCCTCTAAGATTGCTACCAACTAGAAGCCTGCAAAAGGAGGCAGGTATATTCACGCCCTTAGAAAAATTTAGGTGGGTGTATAATTATATGTTCGTTTACATGTCTACTCCTACACTGCCCAATAAAAGGGTATACATACACTCCCAGCAACAAGCAACTAAATGTGCCTCCCTCACCCCTCTTAAAATTAAAAAGTTAAAGTTTGCCCATTTTCGCTAAGGAGATTGATCCACCTTAATGGTACCAACCTCTGATAATGTAACATGATGCATTAGATAAGAACTACCTGAGTTTTTAAAGCTCAATCCTCTATGTTTGCTGGTTCCATCCTGGAGGTCGTCTGGTGTCGTGGCCGTTGACTCCATGTTAATGGCCTCTGCGTCGGCATCGAGGATTTGAACCTTGGAATCTCCGTGCACTGAAAACATGAAAAAAATGTAAAGCTGAATAAATACATTTTAAAAGATTTAAAATCACACATAAAAAAACGCATTCGTTTATACAAAAAATTACGTTTACTGCTATGTCAAAAAAGTGACAAAGTTATAAAAAAGGAGAGACCAAATTCGGCCTTCAATACAGTAACATAAAAAAATCAAATTCCAAAGTTTATAATAGCTTCATTTGGTTTATCTCAACATCAAAATTTCTTATTAACAAAAAATATTGGCATATATAAGGTAATAACAATTTGCAATAGTGAAATTTTAATTTTTAACTGGCTACACCCTACAGTAAATTTGATGCAAAAATTGGCAAAAATGAATGATTTTTTTTATATATGTATGCAATTGTCATCATTTAAACTACAGCTGACAGAAAACCAAAAAATATATGTTTGAGCAAAAAACAAAAATCACATGGTATTGACTGATTTTATGATATCAAATGTAAAAACTGAAATATTTTTTTGCTCGATTCTTTCAAACGAATATGTTTGTTTTGAAAAAAAAAACATTTTTCTCCAAAAATAAAGATATATTTAGTGTAATAATATGAGTCAAATCCATTACAATATAGAAGCTGTGCTATATATGCATAATTTTCTCTGTTTCCTAGTCCTGAAAGTAGATGTCGATATAACACTTAAACAATTATTTGCAAAAAAAAACTGCAAAATAAATAAATTTTAAACCAGTATCAGGGAGGGAATAGTCAATGGTTTCATTAAATATATGGATAAAATTTGAGTATTTTGAATAGGAAAGGAAATTTTTTTCCTTATGCCAATAATAAAATGGATTGGCATAAAGTGGTACATGTCGACTATATGAACATTGAATAAAAATAAGCTTGTTGATGAATTACCAGCACACAAATTGAGTTTGACAGACATTCAACTAATTTTGGGAGCTATAATTCTAATCTAACTAAGTCAAAGTAAATAAAAAAATATGTATTTTATTTTATGTTTTGTAAATGTTTGATAATTGTTTAATATAAAATCGGAATGAATTCATTGGAAAGAAAATAAACAGAATGTCTGTTCTTTTTACTTGCCAGTAAATCATACTGCAACAATAATAAAACCATCCAAAGTAAAGGGACTATGTATTTTATCGGAAGATCTAGATTGTATTATTTCTTTTTCACAATCACATTCCCCCTACTTTTTTTGGCGGGGGTTGGTCATATTTTTCTTTTTAGAAGGGTGTTGTGTTATTACCCCCAAGAAAATAGCTTAAAACCACAGCAGGACCAGTATGTTTATTCCCTGATAAGCATACCCTTAATGGTTTAGCGTAACCAAACATACATTCGACGTTCTACTTTGTATTATATATTAGAAACATCAGAAACAGTGAACTCAGGAGGAGCTTGACTATTAAAGAAAATCCATTGTAATATTTTTTATTTCAACTGTAAACGTTACAATGCGCTCTAACATACACAAACAAATACACAATTTTACTATTCAACATTCAAACAGAACATAAGAAATGCACAACATAAAAATCAAGGACAATTATATCAATAAATATAAAAGCAATTACAATTCAGGATTTTTTTTATGAAGATAAACATTAAACTTTTAAATCTAAAATAAAAAAAATTACACCATGGCAATGTTAAATCTTTTTGACAATTTAAAGCACAGTAATATGGATTCATGGAATGATGAAAAACGTATTTATTTTTGGGTTTATGAGCAGATGTTGAGAAGGTGTAGCTAAGTAAATTTTACTTGTTTATAAAAATCTATTCAATTTATCTTTTAAATAAATCTACCATTTAAAAAAAATGATTTTAGTTTTTTTCTCTTTATTACTTGGACATAAAGACATTTAATCATGGCTAAGTTATATAGTGGCTGCGCTTTAAAAAATAATAGGATAAGAATTTCTTGATAGATACATCTGAATATGAAATGTAAAAAGTTGAATTTTCTCCCTTTGCGCTCTTTTTTTCTCTTTCTGCCTTTTATTACGGGATAAAAGGATATTCAAAATATTTTTTTGGGTGAAAATTTGTATACATCATACTTTGGCCACTGGGGCTTTGGTTTATTTTCTAAACAGTCAAATATTTTTAATTTCTTCCTAATTCTGTCCAAAAAAAATTTAATATTTTAAAAGTGAAGACGGATAATATTTAGAATTTTTATTCAGTGAAGCAACCATTCTAGCGATGCAATTTTTTCATCCTATTCCCAATTCTATATCTATTTCATTAAGTCCAAATCGATCCTAAACCAAGAAATTATGTTGTTCTTTTTTTTGTAAAGCAACATTTTAAGCCTTATTAAGATTTTGTCGTAAGCACCTTTAAACCTTTTGAAATCCTGAATTTGTTTTAGAGCGCTTCGAGCCATGGTCTAAAGCCCTTCTTTTATTTTTGCAAATCAGGTAAATTTTGATCACACCAAAAATGTGTTTTTTTTTCACTTTAAAAACATTTATTTATTTTATTCTGTGAGTTTTCACCCCCACCCCTTCCCAATTATGTTTATATAACCCCCAGGTTAATTTGTTTTAAGTGATTAAACAAAATTAAACCTGAAAAAGCTTGGACGTCTTTTTTTCCCTGGACCTGCCTTTCAATAGAAATGTAAATGGAATTTGTTTGATGTGTAGAAAGAAACACACACCAATATTTTATACATGGATATGGCACCACAAGAAAGAAACACACACTAATATTTTATACATGGATATGGCACCACAAGAAAGAAACACACACCAATATTTTATACATGGATATGGCACCACAAGAAAGAAACACAAACCAATATTTTATACATGGATATGGCACCACAAGAAAGAAACACACACTAATATTTTATACATGGATATGGCACCACAAGAAAGAAACACACACTAATATTTTATACATGGATATGGCACCACAAGAAAGAAACACACACTAATATTTTATACATGGATATGGCACCACAAGAAAGAAACACACACTAATATTTTATACATGGATATGGCACCACAAGAAAGAAACACACACCAATATTTTATACTTGGATATGGCACCACAAGAAAGAAACACACACTAATATTTTATACATGGATATGGCACCACAAGAAAGAAACACACACCAATATTTTATACATGGATATGGCACCACAAGAAAGAAACACACACCAATATTTTATACATGGATAGGGCACCACAAGAAAGAAACACACACCAATATTTTATACATGGATATGGCACCACAAGAAAGAAACACACACCAATATTTTATACATGGATATGGCACCACAAGAAAGAAACACACACTAATATTTTATACATGGATATGGCACCACAAGAAAGAAACACACACCAATATTTTATACATGGATATGGCACCACAAGAAAGAAACACACACCAATATCTTATACTTGGATATGGCACCACAAGAAAGAAACACACACCAATATTTTATACATGGATATGGCACCACAAGAAAGAAACACACACCAATATTTTATACATGGATATGGCACCACAAGAAAGAAACACAAACCAATATTTTATACATGGATATGGCACCACAAGAAAGAAACACACACTAATATTTTATACATGGATATGGCACCACAAGAAAGAAACACACACTAATATTTTATACATGGATATGGCACCACAAGAAAGAAACACACACTAATATTTTATACATGGATATGGCACCACAAGAAAGAAACACACACTAATATTTTATACATGGATATGGCACCACAAGAAAGAAACACACACCAATATTTTATACTTGGATATGGCACCACAAGAAAGAAACACACACTAATATTTTATACATGGATATGGCACCACAAGAAAGAAACACACACCAATATTTTATACATGGATATGGCACCACAAGAAAGAAACACACACCAATATTTTATACATGGATAGGGCACCACAAGAAAGAAACACACACCAATATTTTATACATGGATATGGCACCACAAGAAAGAAACACACACCAATATTTTATACATGGATATGGCACCACAAGAAAGAAACACACACTAATATTTTATACATGGATATGGCACCACAAGAAAGAAACACACACCAATATTTTATACATGGATATGGCACCACAAGAAAGAAACACACACCAATATCTTATAATTGGATATGGCACCACAAGAAAGAAACACACACCAATATTTTATACATGGATATGGCACCACAAGAAAGAAACACACACCAATATTTTATACATGGATATGGCACCACAAGAAAGAAACACACACCAATATTTTATACATGGATATGGCACCACAAGAAAGAAACACACACCAATATCTTATACTTGGATATGGCACCACAAGAAAGAAACACACACCAATATTTTATACATGGATATGGCACCACAAGAAAGAAACACACACCAATATTTTATACATGGATATGGCACCACAAGAAAGAAACACACACTAATATTTTATACATGGATATGGCACCACAAGAAAGAAACACACACCAATATCTTATACTTGGATATGGCACCACAAGAAAGAAACACACACCAATATTTTATACATGGATATGGCACCACAAGAAAGAAACACACACCAATATCTTATACTTGGATATGGCACCACAAGAAAGAAACACACACCAATATTTTATACATGGATATGGCACCACAAGAAAGAAACACACACCAATATTTTATACATGGATATGGCACCACAAGAAAGAAACACACACCAATATCTTATACTTGGATATGGCACCACAAGAAAGAAACACACACCAATATTTTATACATGGATATGGCACCACAAGAAAGAAACACACACCAATATTTTATACATGGATATGGCACCACAAGAAAGAAACACACACCAATATTTTATACATGGATATGGCACCACAAGAAAGAAACACACACCAATATCTTATACTTGGATATGGCACCACAAGAAAGAAACACACACCAATATTTTATACATGGATATGGCACCACAAGAAAGAAACACACACCAATATTTTATACATGGATATGGCACCACAAGAAAGAAACACACACCAATATCTTATACTTGGATATGGCACCACAAGAAAGAAACACACACCAATATTTTATACATGGATATGGCACCACAAGAAAGAAACACACACCAATATTTTATACATGGATATGGCACCACAAGAAAGAAACACACACCAATATCTTATACTTGGATATGGCACCACAAGAAAGAAACACACACCAATATTTTATACATGGATATGGCACCACAAGAAAGAAACACACACCAATATTTTATACATGGATATGGCACCACAAGAAAGAAACACACACCAATATTTTATACATGGATATGGCACCACAAGAAAGAAACACACACCAATATTTTATACATGGATATGGCACCACAAGAAAGAAACACACACCAATATTTTATACATAGATATGGCACCACAAGAAAGAAACACACACTAATATTTTATACATGGATATGGCACCACAAGAAAGAAACACACACCAATATTTTATACATAGATATGGCACCACAAGAAAGAAACACACACTAATATTTTATACATGGATATGGCACCACAAGAAAGAAACACACACCAATATTTTATACATAGATATGGCACCACAAGAAAGAAACACACACCAATATTTTATACATGGATATGGCACCACAAGAAAGAAACACACACCAATATTTTATACATGGATATGGCACCACAAGAAAGAAACACACACCAATATTTTATACATAGATATGGCACCACAAGAAAGAAACACACACCAATATTTTAAATATTTATTATGAATATGTGATAATGAATCATAATTAAATTATTTTTGTAAGCGAAGCTATCATTTACATCATGTTAAGCGTCTGTAAGTACCGTCGTAAAACTTTTTAGAATTAGAATATAACTTTCAAGAAATATAATTTTCCAAAATATCTTAGACTGACATGTTTGAATACAAGATAAATAACTAATTAAAATTATGAAATATTCTTGAAAACAAAATATATAATTATTAATCTAGAAATAAAACTGGGCTTTTTAAAAATAAATTTGTATTAGGCATTTTCTAAGTGTTTTCTGAAATAGGCGTTTTTTAAGTATAGCCCAAACATTAACATTTATTGAAAAGAAAATTTTATTTCAGTTTGCAGCAATTATAAATGGTGTGAAGAAAACCTCCTATTGGAAGAAATGTTCCTTGTTTTAAAAATAAAACATAAAATTATATTGCATGACAAATCTTTAAATAAAAACAAAGAAACCCACTAAATTTTGAATTTTTCATTAAGTTTATGGTTTTTAATTTTAATTTTTACAGTTGTAAAAAAAGCATAGATTATAAAATAAAAAATAGTAATAAAATTATAGAAAGGTAAAAAATATTTCATATGAAGAAATTAACAAAGAGCCTTTTTAGATGCTAAAAATAACTTAAGTAAGACAGAGATTTAAGTCTTATGTTAAAGGCCAAGCTGTCGCCAATATATATTAAAATAAAGTGATTTGTATTTGCTTGTTAATGTTATAGTATTCGTAGACTTCTGATACTTTCTGATGATGATTATAATATGACGGTGCAAGGTTTCAAAAGAAAATGGACGATTAATTGGTGTACATCTTCAGTTAGGATAAACAAAATTACCCCTTTTGAAGATCAAAATTGTTCGTTGAAACGTTTGATACTACTAGTTATGAACTAGTCATCTTTTGTCATTTGATGCTTGCTTTCTTCCTGTGGAGGCCCTCTTAAAGCCATAATGACCACTTTGCAGGGAAAATTTTCTCCTTTAATATTTATAATAAAATCTTGTAATTTGAATTCATGTTCAATTTTGCTGCCAACAAATTAGATTATACTTTTCTTTTCAACAAGGATGATCAACTACAAAGTAAGAATATCTAAAGCAGTAATCTAGGTTGAAATGTGTACGCTTTCGAGATTTTAAAAAAAGACCTTAAGGTTCAGAGTAAAGTTATAGATAGCACCAATATTAATAATTGATTTTTCGGGGCAACATATCGTAGTAATGATGATTTTTATATCTGCCTCCCAAATATTATTTCAGATTTATTTCGCTTGTTAATTTACCTTATTCTTGCCATGGAAAAGTCACAATCATAAAAGCAACAATAAACGTTTTACTATCCTTGTTTGGGACAAACTCGGACACGCTACTAAGCTGATAACAAGTAAATTTTTTACACTTTATGACAGTTTTATAAACTATATTGTAAGGCAGCTTTGCTTCTACGAAGAAAGATATGGATCAAGGATTTTTCCAAAGAATTTGAGGAAAAATTACAATAATTTTACCCAGGCTAAGAATAATATTTTATTTCTCAGACCAAATTTTTAAAGGGCTGTTAAATTTTACTTTGTGTTGCATATAAAACGTTATTTTAAAATTTATTTGTACTCAAAGTTTAACTCAAAGGTTTTTTGTTTGTTTTTTTGTCTGTTTAGATGCTATTTGATTATAAGCTTTAGGTAGATGTATAGCTATTTAAAAAAAAAAAATTCTCTATACTTTCAAAGGGGTTGTGCTTTTTAAAACGTAACAACTTCCTTGGCTGTTAATGGGAGCTGTAGAAGGCTGTCAAGGGGAGTGGATCCCTCGGTGCATGTATCCGCCCCCCCCCCTCCTTAATTGTTCTAGGGAGGTGGATTGATTCTTCTAGTTTTACACCTTTGGATGTTGTCATCCATGTTATCAATAATTTGTAAATAAAGATATTTAGAATCCAATATCAATAATATTTTTGTCTACAACAATTTATTTCCTTAGATTTAAAGTATTAATCAGAATTGGTTTTTTTGGGGAAAAAACACAGGAAAAATAATATTTTTTTTGTATAAAGATTATTTTAAAATCTTATTTGTCAAAAACCAAAAACATATACAACAGTCTTTAATAAGTGCCAATCTTAAAAAAACTTTAAAGGTTTTCTTTTAAGGTTTGCTTCAATGAAAAAAAATGTTAGCAAAATTATGAACATTTCAAGGAAACGATCCAACAGTTTTATTTTAGAAAACACTCGCATAGCATTTTATTCATTTTTACTGATCAAGGTTGTTCAAAGATCAAACAAACAATTGGCAGATGTGTCCAATTAAAATAGCAAACAAGGTTATTGTCAAAATAGCAATTAAAACTCTAGTAACGGTTCCCTCTGGCATAAATGGGCCTCTGTATTCGCTAGGAGATGGTTGAGGCAGTAATTAAACTAAAATAAACAATCCTAGGAATAATTTAAAGCCGACCCTAGGAGAGAACTTATTCGGATAAGTGATTAGCGAGATCGTAACGGCCAAACAAAAACCAAAAAATATAGAATAGGGTTTCTAAATTATACTTAGAACCCTTGATAAACCAAAACAACCCTCCATTTTTGGCTTATAAGCAAAAGGCAAACTTTACGATAAATTAAAAAGATACTAAATTTAAGATCAAGCCCAGTGTTTTAATTAAACCTGTAGAAGACCTATTCGTATTCGTTGGCCAATATTCTAGATAGCTTAATGGACTTTCACACACCTCTTTAATACAGGATATAAAACCAAACAAAAATATGAAAAAGTAAAATGTTTTGACTGTAAAATGTATGAAATTTGCTTAACTGCCTTCACACCCAATTGATATGGAAACTATTTGTTGACTAAATTTAGATTCAGATATTAAAAGATTGCTTATAACAAACAATGTGTCATGTTAATTTGACATATCTTCATATGCTATTAAAAAGTATAGAATTTGCATGCATATCAAGTTTATTTGGTCTATTGTATTTTTATCTTATCGTGTCAATCTTTTGAGGCTCAAAATAAGTATTTCAAAATAAATTTGTAAACTGGATTATTATGTATGATGACATTCTTGTTTTCAATTGATTTGAAATGTCAATTAAATTTCTAAAATTAAATTCATCAAATTGTGAAAATGTGTACTTTAGTGTGCAAATTTAGTTATATCTTGTACAGCATAAACTGTAATATATAGTACCTGTATAAAGATATGGGCATAAAGCTAACGCTGTGTAATTTTTTAAGTTTTAAAAGCGAAGCTTTTCTATATTTATAGGGTCGGTCCTTCCGTCCGTACGTCAGTCCGAGACAGATAGCTTTTTTGTTAAATCATGTTAGAATTGTCCTATCGATTTCAGACTTTGTATGATGATTCCTGTAGTAGTAAGGTACGATTTAGAAAGTGTAGCAACTCTATAATCGTTACCAGAATGTCCATACGTCCATTTTAAACATGTTGATTTTTTTACTCTTTTAACAACAATTTTTTATGTGGTAAAATCATCCGATTGATCTGATTTTTAGATTACTGATTCGTATTAGAATAAGGTACAATATTTTGAGCGAATCATTTCTATAATCAAGTCCGAAAATGTCAGTATGTCCTCAAACAGAATTCTGTATTTAAGAAGTTTTGTAACAAATTTACGTCTAATTTTGTCAAAACTTATATATTCACATTTTGTATATTTAGTTCTGGCACTCTACAAGAGTTAATGTTTGTCTGTCATACCGTTTCAGAGCTTCGCTTTTATGCGTGTTGTCATCCTTGTTTAATTGCAATTACCTGATTGTGACATTTTTAAAATCACTTAAATTCACTAATTTAAAAAAACCTTAAAAACAAACAAAAAATAAAAGGAAAAAAAATTCAAATTAATAGATGAATTTATAAAATTACTATTAATATGGCACTCTTTACATACAACTGACAATTGTTGACTTTACAAAAAATGGTTTCAACTAAAAACATGTAACATGCACACGCACAGTGTAAAAATGCGACTTTAGAGAGGAGGAAAAGCGCTTATGGTAGGAAAACGCATGAAAGCAATGAAATTAATCACTCATGCACGAATAAACAAGTGCGTGCTGACCATCCATAGCGTAACTGTCGTTATTAATTTTAGATTAGTAATTAATCGTTTTGGTATTCCGTGTAAATATTTTAATCATTTGATGCTTTATTCGGAAGAGATAAAACGAAACTTGCAAAAACTAGTAGAGTAATAAACGCATCGTACTATAGACAGCTTTCAGCAGGGAATATAATTAAGATGAAAAGGGAATAATTTTGAATCTACGGTATTACCTTATGAATGGATCATTATATTAATTATCCATTCTTAAGTACTGCACTATAAAGAAGATTTAGATTATGATGTAGAGCAAATTTTAGAGTATTTGCTCTTTTGAAAAAAATAGTTGTTTCTCCTATGTTTAATGTTTATGTCCCCTCCCAAAGTGCTACACAGTATATGCGTTTATGAATAATCGAGATAGTAATTATAGAGAATTTATATTCTGATCTATATTTAGGCTTTTTTTTGGTGTGATTATTAATCTAAAATTTGCTTTAATTTCAGTTGGATATATATCAACAGGCCATGAACTGTAAAGAAAAAATTGTATTCATCCCAATTCAAAACTGAAATATAAATAACTAGTGGCTGCGCCCATAGCATATAGGTGCTCTATTTTTGAAGGGATATGCATGGAAAGGCAGAAAAATAGCCTAAAACAATACCCGGAATTATTTATAAAAATAAAATAGCCTAAAACCATTTCAGGACCTATAAGCAGCTTCAATGTAAAGAATAACAATATCTTATGAGCGGTTAGCGAGATCTTTCGCTACAGACAAAAAAAAGCTTACTACTTTAAATAATAAGATATACAATTGTTTTCCATTAAAGTATCTAGGATCTGCAGATTATTAAACCATTTAAGTAACTTAATGCCTGTCTGTCTTTGTGTATCGAAATATAACGCTAACCACTGAACCAATATGGTTCTCATTTAGAATGCAACTTCTCATTGGTCCTGGGTAGGCTTGTAACAATGTTGGGGGATGGTGATACCTCCAAGAGAAATTTTACCCTTTACTCCAATTATGTTTACTTTTTCTTTTTAGAACCAATATTGTAACTTGAAACTGGAGTTGTCGACTTACAACCCCCATTGCACCTAGAAGCCTCTAGAAGTGCAGCGACTAGTATAATATATATGGTTCTATAAGTATTATCTCTCTTTTATTACTTTTTACAGAGCCGAAAGTTTTATAAACCTAATTTCAAACATGCATATGTTGGAAAAGTGCGCGGCGAAAAATCAATTGAAAAAATGTATATTAACTAACTGCCCAGTGATATGTGGCATGTTTTGTGTGTTGGCTTAATGAATTGAATTGAATTCATAAAAATTTTCATATATTAGTTTCTACGGATTAATAGGCTTTAAACATGAGTGTCTGATTTTTTTTTGTTTAAAACACATCAGTTAAAAACAAACAGCGTGAAATTCATATGGTTTTTGCTTATTCTTACAAAAATCATTTGTTTTCCACCTTTCAAATTAAGAATTATGTACAGATCCAAAGATACATGGATACGTAAAAAAGAAAAAAAAGTAACACCAAGAAACTTTTTTGTGCCAACAGCTTATATCTATTATATAAAGCAGTACGTTTATTTTTAATTTTTAGCTTAAGATTTCGATAACTACTGAACCAATCGGAAGCTCTTTATAGTCCCTATAAAAAATTACGTCATACAATACAAATGACCGATGATAGGCCAATACACAGATTTTAATTGACCAAAGGTAGGCCAGCATGACGTCATTTTTATAGGCACTGTATAAAGCTTCAATTCAAATCACTGAGTTCTCAATTCAAGCTTAACATTAGTCCCGAGATGGTTTTAGGCTATTTTCTCCCCTTTCCTACCCTTTCTACTACAGAGCCCCTAGATACTTGGTGCGCAGCTGCTAGAACATTAAAAAGTAACAATTTCTCTTATGTTCTTTAGTATTTAAAAACAACCAACATAAATATAAAAATAACTTCTATTAACTTTTCCATATATCCTAATATTAGAAATGCTATTTCCCCAAAAAATATGACAATAAAACTTTAAATAAATGTGTACATTAATAACAGAATTTACGTACTTATTTTTAATTTTACGGTTTAATGCTATTAAGCATTTTTATCAGTAGACACTAGCATAAAAACGTTGACAAATTTTAAGTTAGAATTTGTATTGAAAATTGCAAGAATTTTTATTTATCAGTAGGAAACGGCTGTTATTATAACTATCCTACTAGCGGATACGCCTTAGAGGTCTCTAGTGGCACTTTAAATGTTTTTTTTTAAAAAAATAATACGATACCTATCTATGATGCTTTCAAGTCTCTACGATACCTTGCTATGTTGCGTATAAGTAAAAAAATTAGTTTTTTTAATTCCCTTGGGAGGGTGATGGTACTTTCCCCCAAAATAGATATACACCTTCTCGGGATCTATGAGAAGCTACCCTGTAAAGGAGAATCATATCGATTCTTCGGTGCAAACATACATACAGACAAACACACAAACAGACATCCTGTTACTTTAGTATAAGGATTATAGAAAGTAAAAGTTTGAAGCTTAATATTTCAATAACTAATAAACTGATTGGTTTCTCCTTTTTAGGGAAGCTTCAGAGAGGTCCCGGGATGGTTTTAGGTTGTTCGATTTTTGATTTAAGCTTTAGTATGATTTTATGCCTTTTTCTTAATTACCCCATTGATTAAAGAGCCTTTAGACGGTAGGGGCACAACAGCTAGAAATGTTCAAGAATATTAAGCCATGCAAAATTGTAACCAGTAGTTCTATAAATTATACGATAGATATATATCTATTTCAAATTTAGTTAAAGCAATCAATTTTTCATTATCTTGTTAAATCAAAATATTGCAAATAAGCAATTTTTAAAAAATCAAACCATTAATTTTGATTTAGTTTTTAGACAAATTGTATTTTAATGAGTCTAAAGATAAAAAAGTATTATGCAATAAAATCGCAGCTTGAATTGTTCAAACTTCAATGATTTCACTTTTTTTTAAATGCACAAAAATTCCTTAAATCTCATTCTTTTTTTATTTTTCAAATTGAGACAGACTAATTAGGATTTAGAAAATATTCTTTTTCATAAGCAATATTTTGTTTTATCATTATTTTTAAAAGATACTTTCAAGATATCATCGTTTATCAAAAAATTTTGTGAATGTTGATTATTAAAAATCTAAGGTGAATTTAATTTAATTTTTGTTAATCAAAACAGCCATACAAAGCCACATGTAATTGTTGATGTACATCACATATGATGATTAACATAGTTTTTAGACACTGCTAGTTTTAACCAGCAAATTAAGATTTACTTAAATTTTCCAAAGATTTAAACCTACAAATGCAGCTTTTACCAACAACAAAATTAATTCGGGAAAAAACTCACGAAACCTAAACGTATTTTCAGCTGTCGTATGGGGGCAACGCATAGTAGAATTGACCATCTCTCCATCTGCCACCAAATATTACTTTAGATTTATTTCGCTTGTTGGTTATACCTTACCTGTAACAAATGAGATAACGTGTTTGTTAAACTGTTTTTAACCTATTTTTAAAACGTACATAAAAAATATACTATGACACCAGTAGAATGAGACTGCAGAGCCTAAATTTGAATTAAGTCCCGAATAAACTTTTTTTGGGGAATTTAAATATTAATTTTTACTGTTGCCGTGATCATTTTGACCGAAGCAAAAGGTCTTTTTTTTATTTGGGTAAAATTCGTAGCTTTTAGAGTTTTTGTTGCTTCATAAATATTGTATTCTGGTATAGAGTAAAATTAGGCCTTATGATTTTACTATAAAAATTCACTAAAAAAGTTAATTCTTTATAATATATCAACGAATTAACATTAACATGTTTGTGTTCTCTCACTTATTTTAAAAACATAAAAAATGGCTGTAAAGGGTTAAATGACAACAAATGTTTATGCAATACAACAAATTTATTTTTGTCACATATACAAATGTGTTATAAAATAAGATTATTCAAACTTATCTTTTAAAATAATTTTAAAAGGTATGTATCTTTTATGTGTATGGTTTTCATTCTTTTCATTTTAATTAAATAAAAAATATTTAACTACATTGGAAATATGTCACTTTGTGAAAACACTCTTTTTTAGAATTGTAAAGAATTATATAAAACAAGACTTCTTATTGGTTAGATTTCAGAATTATTTGTTTTATTGTAAATGTTAGATTTTTCAATGAAATTAGTTGTTTTAGAAAAAAAATTATTTCCAATGAACAGAGTAATGTTTTTTTATTGTATCAATATAAAGTGAATTATATAAAAATGTTCTGTAAGCCACAATATTACCCGAAGTAAAAAAAGAGCTTTTGCTTCGGTCAAAATGATTACAGCAACACTAAAAATTAATTTTTAAATCCCCCCAAAAAAATTTATTGGGGACTTAATTCAAAATTTGGGCTCTGCAGTCTGATTCTATAGGTGTCCTAGTATATTTTTGACCCCCCATTCAAAAATAGGTTAAAAACAGTTTAAGCTTTGGTCACGAGCATAAGGAAAAAGGATAAGAGGATGAATACTCACCCCCTTTTCATGGTAAAATACTACTTCCCCATCCCTAAATTTCTAAAGAGAATTTAGCAGACGAAAATCAAAAGCCGCCCAGGGCTTTTTGTATGTCAATCATAAATAATAATGTGAATAAAAAGAAAAGCGATATTTAACAAACAGCCGTGGGCGGTCAGAATCAGCTGAATGTTTATTATGAAAAAAATTTCCCCTTTTAAGAAATGAAAGGATTCATCTTTCATGAACAATTTTTGTTAAATAAAAATA
Source organism: Acartia tonsa (assembly GCF_053477335.1). NCBI lineage: Eukaryota > Metazoa > Arthropoda > Copepoda > Calanoida > Acartiidae > Acartia > Acartia tonsa. The sequence goes on from NC_137260.1 coordinate 36,433,995, forward strand.
AATTCTTTGTGATTTTTAATTAAAACATTAAAACGACAATATCTAAAAGTAAAAAGTAAAACAAATATTTTTTTAGATTTTGTTATTTTAGTATTTTTTTACAGGGAGTAAGGGAGGGGACAATGGATCGAATATTCAATTTTTAGGAGTCTCAGACTTTGGGGACTGGCTTAAAGGGAACATGCAAGAATTTAGCAGTTTCTAACCAATCTTGGGGACCAATTATGAATGACGTCACGCAAAATCATGCATAATCTCGCGGCAAACTAGCGCGTCAACAAAAAGATAAACAATAACAAGCAGACAGAATATTTTGATTTTGAAAATTATTTTGTAAATTGAATCATTACATTTTTATATCTAATTCTTGTTTAATGTTAATTCATTCCGATTAGTGCGTTGTAGAAAGAAATTATATTAAGATTATTAGTTATTATGAGCAAAGCCTTCCTATAATTAGGTCCCGCACATTTGTACGTCCGTAACGGTTAGCTCTTTTCGTTACTTTAGACATGTTAGATGTTTCTTATTGATTTAATGTAAAGGCAAAAGTTTTTTGTCTTTAGCTTAATATTTCTGTAATTAATGATCCGATTAATTTCAAAATTTTAGGGAAAATTCACGAAGTCCTGAGTTGTTCAAGGTTTGTTTATCATTAAAATCTCAAGATGGTGTTATTTTATTTTTCTGTCCTGGATGCTAGGAGCGCAGCTACCAGTTATCCTAAGATATGTTACTTAAACCTTAAGATCTTTAAAATTAAGATGTACTTATGTTCTCAACTATTTTATTTATGTAGTATGAAATTTTGGCGCAAGGTATCTCATTTTTATTTCGTTAAATGAAATAACTTGAGTTAAAAGTTCTGTAGGAAGGTAATTGTTTTAGTAAGTTTTGTAATATAATTATTTAAAGGCTTTTTCATGTCTAAGCTTTTTAATAAATACAATAAAAAAATTTGGGTAAAAGATGTTGTAAAAGTAAAATGGTATGTTTCCTTAATTTTCCGAAGTTCAAATAATAACAATTATGAAAATGAATTGTAAACAAGGGTTTTGATCTCTAGAATCAAAGGCTTGTAGTAAAGCATCAGTTTAAGGATGGTGCATTTCGAATTAAAAACAATTCAAAAAGTCAAAAATTTCCACTAAAGGTTGCTATATTGCAAATACTTGTTTTATCCGGAAATATCTGGGTTTTCAACCTTAAAGGGTTACAACTATAAAATTGAATTAACTGCCCATTGTCCCCTCCCTTACTCCCTGATTTTTTTATATTTAATAACAAAATTTTCTTTTTATTTTTAATATTTAAATATTTTTGAAAATTCGATTATTTGTTATCTTATAAACTTTGGGAACTTTTATTAAATTTGGATAGTTGATTCATATCAGCAGTGTCCAAACTTTTTAACCAGTAATCTAAACATAAAGAAGGGGAAATTTTTTAAATCAAAATTTTGGATAAATATCAATTTATCCTCCATGTGTTATACATTTGGGTCCCTGGAATATACATTTAATATATGTTTTACATAAATTAAAGTTTGTTAAACAGTAGGGTAGTTGAAATGTAAATGATAAATAGAGTGGAAATTATAAAAAAAAATTGTAAATTTTCTAAAATAAGTTATTCACTTGAAACTTTTCTCTCAAAATACACCAAATAATTTGGATCAAAATAAGTTTATTAGATAGAAAGCTGAAACTTTTAAAATGATTCTGTTGAATAATAAGTATCTACTCTATAACACTAGGTCATTTCGCTTTGTAATGCTACAAGCGGACTCTAGGGGCACTTGAGACAGGGATAATTGAATTGGATAATCCAATTTCTTAATTTCGATTTTTAAAGAAAAAGTAAAAAAAAAATTCGGGGGGGGGAATTTTTTTTTTTTTTTTTGGGGGGGGAGGGGTGTCCCCCCATTTTTAATTTTAGTTAAAAAAATTTAATTTAAAACTTTTTTTTCGGGGGGATAATTTTTTCTTGTGGCGATTTCTTTTGAGAGGGTGGTGGTACCCTTCCCCAAAATAGTTATAAATCTTACCGGGACCTATAAGAAGCTACCCTGTTAAGGAGAACCCGATCGGTTCAGCAGTTATCGAGATCCTTCGTTACAAACAGACAAAACTGACAGTCAGACATCGTTCTACTTTGTATTGTAGATAGGAATCTAAAATTTCAATAGGTAAGATATGGTTTTCTCCTTCTCTATTTAAGATAGAGCACTGATATTTTTAATGCAGATTTTTCTGACCAATGCAAATCCACACTAAATACTTGGTCTGTCGGTCTGTCTTTACTATCTAAAATGCATCAAAGTATGATTTTTCTCAGCTGCTATTAAATATAAACTGCTAAAATTTGATGTGATGACTCGCACGACCATTGACCATTTGTACTACAAGTTCTTAAGACTTTCAGTATTTCTGTTAAACTGTGTTTATGTTGACCTTTGAGATAAATTAGTTATACCTACAGCTTTAGATAGATACATACCTACATATTGGTAATTACTGAAACATATTTTACTTGAATATAGATTTAAAAATCCTATAACTAAATCAATAAAATTTTAATGTAGATTCTCTGTTCTAGTAAACCCTTTATAATATTAAGTCCTTACTATCATATGTTAATACATTAAGTTGAATCAAAGTTTGTAGCTTAGATTTCACAATTTTTATACAAACTTGTGTGATAATGAGTAAAGTTCATGATATCCCCGTTTTTAAAATTGACCAAAGACTTTAGACCTCTTTAATTCAGATTATAATTTATATACCCAAGCAAAATTTAATCATTCCAATGAAATACTTAAAAGGTGATTAAATTACTTGATTCATATGTTGGCCACGTCAATTAATCTCTTGTTAAAACCCGACGAATGATTAAACAAACATAATATGATATAAATTGGGCTAGTACCTAAAGTCTTTGAAATTTGTCAATAAATTGTCCCCTCCCTTCCTCCCTGTGTACTTCTACTTGGTAAACAATAAGAAATAATACATTCTTATCCCCGGAAAAATCAGCTTTGATTAGACGAACACAATCTCTACTAGATCAGAAATGTGGAAGATTGTAAAACTACTAAAATATAGGATCTTTCTAAACTAATTACATAGACATAAATTGCGACTTACTTAGAGTTAATAATGTTAAAAATGTTCAAGATTCTAATGACTTGAATCTTTGCCTCCAAGAGCGGAGTTTGTGATACCCTCACAATTATTGTTTTTGTTGAATATTACTTATTTTTTACTAATTCAAGCATTGATTTGCTGCTAAAAATTTATTTTGTCATTTGCAATAATTCAATTTAAGCCATGATCTATATTATTCCAATTGATTAAAAACTTCTATATCCAAGGGACCAAAAGGATGACAATGGTCTATAAATCAATGTGCAAGCCGAATAATGATACACAAAATTACCCTTTCTGTAGATTACATTGAATTGTTGAAATGTTAAGACACTTAACTTAATAAAATGCTAAAACAAGATTCAATAAAAGTCCCAAAAGTTGTTAAGCCAAAGAATACAAATAAGTTATTGTAAAGCTTTTGAGACTAGTAAAACTATCAGCCGAATGTTTTCTCCCTCCCTGTATTTATCCAATTAACCCTTAACGGTCGGGGGGGGGGGGGGGGGGGCGTTGAACGCCCCCCCCTCTGGTTTTTTCTATCTCATTTTCTGTGTGTGAAAGATAAAGAGCCCAAACTGCTTGACTTTTTAAGTATGGGTATGACACATAACTGAGAGTTGGAATTTTTTGAAAATCTCCATCCTGGCGGGCACAGGATGCCAGCGAACCTGGCAGGGTCATCCAGGTAAAGAACAAAAATATTTTTTTGACTTAAACAAAGCATTTTATCTTACCAAATTACTAAAATATCCTTTAGTAGTACATCCTCATCTTAAATACAGGTGTTTAAGTCAATTTCAGGTTCCAGGTATGATCTTCAGGTCCTGATCCTCCAGGTCTCCAGAAATCTTTTAAAGGCTCCTCCTGTGGCCGCAATTTTTGACTTAGAGACTTCAAATTTTAAACTTAAGCTTTTCTTACATGTCTTAATAATATAAAGTAGTAAGCGTTTTTTGTCTGTCCCGAAGGATCTCGCTAACCGCTGAACCGATATTGTTCTCCTTTACAGAGCAGCTTTTTATAGGTCCTGGGAAGGTTTTAAACTATTTTTTGGGAGGGTGTCTTCACCCCCCTCCCCCCACAAAATTTTTTTTTACTTTTTTAAAACTCAAACTTAAAATGGGATGATGTCGACTTTTCCCCCTCCTACCTTAAGTGCCCCTAGAGGCTTCTAGGGGCGTATCCACTAGTGTCTTAATAACGTATTAAAATTTCATAAAGATCCGCCGCCGTTTTCCCGCTGCCAAATACAGCTGCGGCCGCTGAAATTTATGTTTGATATTTCAAATATAAAATTTACATAAAAATAAATATTTTCTGCAAAAAAATTGTTCTTCTAGCTTCAAAAATAAAAAAAATTACAGCCGTTTGAAATTTTTAAGTAAAAAAGGACCTAAAAACAAAGGTTGTTAAATAAAAGGGTGAAGGAAGCGAAAATTGACTTAGACTTATAAAAGGTCGGAAATTCATCATAACACAGGGGACTTGCACAAAATTTTTTAGCCCTCTAGCTCTTATAGGAACTGAGATAATATGGGGGGGCGTTGAACGCCCCCCCCCCTCCCCCCGACTGATTAAGGTGCGGCAAGGGGCCCGACTGTTAAGGGTTAAAGTTATCTATCACTTTACTGCTGATATAACTATTCTTATTATGATTTGCAATAATTTGATTATATGTCCATTTACAGTTAGCATTAATGTATTGGTGTATTTTGGTGCTTTTATAGGTTTGGGTTTTAGACAGCAATATTTTGGTGGCATCTTCTTTTAAGCTTCTTAGCAGTATTTTTTAAATGTTTTGGATAATTTTTGTTCTTTTGCAAGAATGAAATGATACTGCTTTTTCGATGAATAATCATTTTAATACTTTTCCTTTACAATTCATGGAGCTTCTAATATTTTATTTATCATGTGTCTATTTAAACTTTTGTGCTTTTTTAAATATGGTTTTCACACAAACTACCATCATAGCACTCGTATGAAGGGGCATCTAAAATACTATAATTATTGAAGGATGTCCTAAAGATTAATTAGAAATAGATGTGATATGTAAAAATTGTATATCATTAATGAAGAAACCTATGCAATTACCTGCTACTTTTATTTTAACATTTTTAGTAATTTTGATAAGATTATTTCCACACTCTGCAATCTTATATGATTACATATAATATATTTTTATTATAGAATAATAACCTATTTTATATTGTTTTCTTTCTATATACCTAATTTTTTACAATCTTTTATTCATGTTCATTTACCCATGATGAACTATTTGAAACATCACTGATCTTACATCAAATATAAAATTTCAGAAAATCACGGAACCTTTCAGATGTTTCTTATTTTTTACTGTATATATTTTTGCAAAATGACAGACAGACCAACGGACCGAGTAAACCATATCGGGGTTGCTCATTGGTTTAGGAAATCATCGCACAAATAACGAAACGTCTTAAATAGCAGACGAGAAAATCATATTTCCTACAAAGTGTTATGGACTGACTTAGGGATAACAACGAACCGAATGACAAAGTCATTTACAGAGTAGATTCGATGCTAAAGTGGATTTATTGTAGCTTTGCTGCGAAAATGTATGCCTGTTCTTGGGCCAACTTTGAAGAGTGAATTTTTAGTGCATGATTGATGGATAGAAATGCAACCTTAATAATTAGAATTATAAGTTTAAACTATAATAAATCATAAAAAGCACATTTATGATCTATGTTAGACTAGTTTTAGTATGGTTAGAAATTAAATGACTCTAGTGACAACAGCTTCTAATGTTTTATCAGATGTTATGGTTAACGTTAGTAGCCGTGCCTTCACGAGAACATGTTTTGCCAACCTATTTACCACAGATGGTGGTTTAAACCGCCAATCTTTAATAGATCCTAATAGGAGAAAGTAGAGGTATAATAAGATTTTCTGACCACATACTATAATATAAAGGACATTCATTTTCGAACGATGGTTGAAGGCCTAAAGCTTGGTCATAAAAAATATGTTTGATGTATGACTCTATAAGGTTTGTGTATAATACATTTAAAACTACCTAATACTTGAATAAGGCCTCCATCAACCCCTTTGAACAGAATTTAATAAATTTAGTTACTTAATATACACTTGTTAAAAATTCTCCTTGGCATTGGTCAAAGTCAAATATCATAAATTAAAGCTATAAATAAATGAGAGACAAGTAAGAAAGGTATATTTTATGTACTTCAAAACATATATTTTTTATAGTACTTTATTTGCTTAATAATGATTTTATATGATGTAAATTAGAATATATGTATATTGCTACCGGCTTCAATCATTTATTTATTATGAACATTGATATTATTGACTTTAATAAAACAATAGAAAAGTTTAAACATTTAAAAGATTCTCTAAAACAAATTTGAATGTTTAAATTATGAAATTTATAAAATCTGAATCATGGAAAATATAATTTACAAATGACTGCTATCTCTAAAGTTATGTTGATCAAATTATGCAAATTTTGCAGGGGTGAATGGCTAAGCAAAGAAAAAAATATTGGGTATAGTCCCTTTCGTGGCAAGGGGCGTTTCTTTGTTTTTTTTCACAGTAGCTTTTCTCCAATTTCTAGCCCTTGCTTAATATTAATATTAAGCATTTTACAATGAAGTTATATTCAATGTCTTAGCAAACGTTGATTAGTTGTCATACAGATAGAAACACGAGTAGCAGCATTTTTATGTATTTTAGAATTAAACAAATTTTGAATCAATTATCGGAGCTTTCCTTTATAGTGCCTGTTGAGCTCTGCAACCCCATCCTTTCTTATTTTTAAAATGTATGGAAAATAAGGAAGAATGATTTGGTTTTTACTCTATGACTGCTTGGGCATACCCTGACGCAATACCAAATATAACACAATGAAACCTGACAAACAAACTAAAATTTACCCCTCCCCTTATTTTTAATATTTTTAAATAAGGGAGGGGGGATTTTGTGCACAACAAGATCCCATGAGGGAAAACCCCGAATTATTTACCTTTCCCTGTGTAGCTGAAATTCTGAATGCCTCGCCATAAGAATTAAAATATCTCACATTAGTCTCTCTCTGCAATTTCTTTTGAGCAAAAAAATTAAAGCAAATGAGTTTTTAAATGCAGCAACATAAATTATTTTTTTTTCTGGATGTGTATAAAAAGACAAGATTTTTTATAATCAAAACTACTCTTCAAGTATGTCTGTATGTATACCACAATATAAATAAACAAAACATATTTTACATTTTCCACAAATTAAATGCTTACTGCCTTCTAATTTTCCCTGATTTATTATTCAGGGAAGCTTGAGTTTGTTTGTATTAAAATCATCAGAATCTTTGGAAACATATCATGCTAAACTAAAGTTTAAATAATTTTGCATGGCAACTAAAAAAAATCCATATCATTCTCCAAATTGTCCCACGGCCAAATCCTATTTTTTCTTATTATTAAGGAATGATTGAAACACTTGGAGGCAACAAGGTTTCTCTGTTTGTGCTCTATCCTTCTCCAATTAAAAATAATTGCCTTTTTTAAAAAGCCAACCATAGTTCATAAAAAATCAATTATTATTGTCTAGGTCATGGTAATAATTAATCATGAGACTATAAATCAAAACTTTACCGTGGTATATTTCCAACCTGGGATAGAGGGAATGATAATGTTTTGTCCTCTTTGGGTCACTAGCACATAGTAACTATTTATTTAGGTTTACATAACCAAATGAAATAATAATTAATTTTAGAGAAAAAAAAATTATTTGCTTCCCACTAATTTATGTGATAATTTAAAACCAAAATCATAAAGTTCAAAAAAATTTAATTTCATTCATTGACATATCAATTTATTCCTGTTTATTTGACTGTGAATGTGGAAGAAAGCATATTGCAAAATTAATACCTTTACATTTATCACAAGTTTTTGCGGAAATAAAACAACCTTTAGATAGACAGAGACCTGTTTTTTGTTGTCAATAAATCATATAATTGTAGTACATCAAACATAAAAAACATGCTTTAAATTTTTTATGATTAATTTTAGAATATATCGATTACGTCTATTAAACATTGAAGCTATGTACTAAACTTGTGACAGGCAAACATAAACTAGTCATGAGAAAACTTTGCTATTAATGTTGCAAGTTTATCATATTATGAAAACAAGTAAGTTTTTTTTGTCTTTACACTAAGATCTTGCCATCCACCAAATCGATTAAGTTCTCCATTTTAGGAAAGCTTCTCATAACTAGGAATGGTATTAGGTAGGTTAATTCCTAAATTTAGTCTTGTGGTAGTTTAGGCCCCCTAACCCCTTCTCCTAATATAGAACCTCTAGAGGTTCAGAGGGGGCAGCCGCTAGTCATATAAAAGAACCCTGAATAGTAAAAAAGAATCCTCCACAAAAAAAACACTAAGATAATGTTTAATGCCCTGAATATCCTATAAAATAAGGTTTTGAATAACTGATATTAAAATTTTACAACTGAAATAAAGTTTTAAAATGCCAAAAATACGCGTAAACTTTTATTATTTCTTTTTTACCTCTGAATTTCAAAGAAATTATTACAAAAATGTTATCATAGGCCAAAAGTAAAGCGTAGCTTTTCATATAAGACTTCTTTATTTTCTTATTGCTCTAAAAATAAAGCAAACACAAATATCACGTAATTAAATTGTTTCATGTAAACAGGTTTAATTAAAAAAACGTTCATTGTTGATATTTTAAGGCTATTCAGTTATTCTATAGGGTTCCAACCCAACTTTTTTATTATATTCCATATAAAGAAAACTATTGACCTAATAATTAATTCAGAATACCCAACTATCTGTCAACCTGATTTTCAGTTCCCAATTCTAATTGTTGTTGACTTCATGAAAGCCTGAATTTAAACATTGAAAAAATAATATTTTATTTTTATGCTTTGCATGAATTGTAAAGCCAGGGTATGTAACTTAAATTCTGCGACTGTCAATTTTGGCTCCTTGGATTTTTTCCCCACCATACATATCAATACATCTGGGTGATTTAAAGCAATATCTTTACATGATATCCCATTTGCTTGCATTGCCTTTTTCTTTAGGTATTAACTGTGCATAGTTGCGCCTCTTGTATGTATGATATCTGGCTATCTCCTTACCATTTTCAGATAGAACTTCAAGACAAATATTTTTTCACTTTAATCCATATCAATTTATTATTCTAAAATCTAATTTTATGAAAGTCGGGTCGCATTTTCTGAGACTAACCAAATCAATCAGTCAGGCAAACTTGTTGACTTTTTGCAATTTTCCAAGAAATTTAATTCAATTCAGATTTTCATTTCATAATCATATTGATGGGTTCTTACCTGAAACTCTGTCGGATCCAGGGTGGAGATATGTTCTCGAAAAACATGACAGACTTTGTATATTCTAACACGTCTGTCTAATATATAGTAATATACATTGCTTTTACTCATACCTCATAAACGAACAACCGAACCCACCCCTATATTTTTAAGTTTTAAAAAGACTTTTGGCCATTGTTGGGGCTCTAGTCCAATGGGGCTCTTCTTACCCTTACACATGGAGATGACCGTTATTTAGCACTTTAAAAGACTTCAAATCGCCAAAAAATCTAATTATTTGTCGGGAAAACTGTTTTTTTTTTTGATGTTACTAAAATAGAGTAGGTATTAAGAAGAGGACAAATAGTAATGGGCTGGAAGAAATAATTTACCTTATTTGCCAGAAGCACAAACCTATTACAAACTTAGATTCTAAATTGTTCCAATATGGATTGAGTATAAATGTCTTGTTTTATTGTTCTCAGATATTTAGAGACTGTCTAAATTGCCTAATTTCATTTTGAAGTCTGAATCAAATATAAAATGTAAAACGTAGTCAGATATTTTGTAACAGTTATTTAACAAACATACGAATATGAAAGACTTTTAATAATGATAGAAGTGCCGTATTTTAAGATATCGGTATTCATTTTACGTTTATTGTATTGGCTAAAAAGCCTTTTTTAAATCGACCTTAACCTTTGTATTTGTATAATTGTCCTTTTATTAATTCTTATATCTATAATTAACGTTATTTTTCTCTTATTAAACGTTTCTCTTATTTACATTTTTTTAAGGAAAATATTTTAATAAATTGTAAACAAAATATAAATAAGATAAAAGACGCTATTGATATGATAATAAAATAGTATTATGCTCCCCCCCCCACCCCCCCCCCCTCCTCTTCTTTATCTTTTTGGTTTTGAATAGAAATAAAAGAGTCAAAACAAACTGTACACATTACACAAGGACATATGAATAATATTTTCCAGGCAGTAATTACCAGTTTTATGTCATTTTATGACTTATCGTTAATCATCATTTAAAATTTAGCTACCTGAACATTACACAACAAGGCACAAAAAATATGAAATTACATCAACATTATGGTTATTATTTATAGTTATAATATGAAACAATTGACCAATACGTGAGAAGCATGTAGTTTGTAGAGAAGTCTCGCTACTGAGAGTCTGTAAAAAGTGCCTCCTATCAATTCCAACCATTTATTTTTCATGTAAATGATTTCCAATTACAGATATCAATTAACCAGACTGATATTGAGCCAAAGAATACTCAGTTTAGAATATGAGTCTCACATTACATACCCACTTTAAAAGATTTGATTAAAAAGAGTCTTCGCTTATTACAGATTGCTTCTTAATCTTCCTTGAGATCACCTATTAAAAATCAGATAGACAGGATAAATGTATTATTGTAAATTGTTGTCAAAATAGTTCAAAAATCAAGGTGTTTGAATTGGCAATCGGACTTTCTGATAATGATCAAAATGTAGCTAATCTTTTAAAACTATAACTAACTATTATAGAAATAATTAAATAAAGTTTGAATTCGATAGGAGGATTACCTAATTACCAATAGGTTTCTTTTTAGATTTAGATAATTATATTAATAAACAGCAATATTAACTTTTGATTTTATTTTTGTATACTTATTTCAACCTGGGTGTTGTTCTAGAACATAGTCTATGAATAAAGAATCTAAGTACATATTAGAGATGTTGAAGTCTGTTCAATTTAGGGGTCCAGGATAGACCAATTGAAGAGAAAATAATCTATAATAATATGAAATAAAATTTTATATGTTTGGTTATTTTCATGTCCCTTGGTGGGGAATATGTTACTACTTCAATCTATTCTTACACAAGACTAATTCACAGACAGGTGTTCTCATTCGTGCATTTCATAAGCAATCAAACGACAATTTAAAAAAAAAATTAATATCAAAAAGCATAGGTACTTAAACTTGAAACATATATTTGCATGATTATATTCACTAAACCTCGAATACTATCAATTTAGTTTTGTAATTTACAATTTTTCAAATACATAAATATAATGAAAATAAAATTTTTGCCTTGTGATACCTAATGCTAATAATCAATAGCTTTCAAAGGCATAATTTAATATAAACAAGGATGACAACATCCATAAAAGCGAAGCACTGAAATGGTAGGACAAACGGCCATTAACACTTATAAAGTGTCAGAACTGAATAATCAGAATACAAATGTATTAGAGTCAAAGCAAAATTGTAAGTAAATTTGTTGTAAAACTGCTTGATACCGGATAATGTTTATGGACATACTTACATTTTTAGGACTTGATTATAGAGTTGCTTCGCTTATAACATTATACTTTATTGTTCCAGGAATCAACAAATCAAAAATCAGATCAATCGGATAATTAGATCACATAAAAATTTGTTGTTAAAAAAGTAAAAAAATCAACATGTTTAAAATAGACGTACGGACATTCTGGTAATGATTATAGAGTTGATACGCTTTCTAAATAGTACCTAACTACTACAGAAAACATCATGCAAAGTTTGAAATCGATAAGACAATTCTAACATGCCTAAATTAACGAATAAAAGCTATCTATCTCGGACGGACGTACGGACCGACCCTAATTATAGAAAAGCTTTGCTTTTAAAAATTTGGGGGTAAAAGTGAAACTTAAATTGCGGTAAAATACGAAATATGAGTTTAACTATAAACAAATGAATGTATATCAGGTACGGTTCAGGTACAGATCATAGATTTTAGATCAGGCTAACAAAACAACTTTTTGTCAGAATAGGTTGGTAAAGAGTATGGAATCCTGATAGGGCTGTTCAGTCGCACCAGTAGATTTAAACACCTTCTTCTGAGGGTGAAGACCTGACATAGTTACAATCATAGGTGGGGACCTTATTGTAAGGTATTCTCAGAGTTGGATTGTATATGTTAAAAAATACAATTTGAGATACTAAAATTTAGTTTAGCAAAAATGTTAAAAGCAAAGTATAAAATATATAACGTTTTATATTTTATTAAATCTTTTCAAAAATAACTGAATTGGTTGTTTTTTTTTTAATATAATTTTCTTATATCATGAAGTACATGTTACAAGTTAAATCAACGAAAGAAAAATACAAATAAAAAAAATAGTTTTTAAAGAAAAAAAAGATCAAAAGCACTTACAGAGGAAAACAACGTTAGACAGCTAATGACAAACTGACTAACCTATAAATTGTAAAGTAGCTCAGCTGCTGAAATCTTGGGGCTGCGATTCCTGGCAGCTATCTCGCAGGCAGATAGGACAAGACAAATATAAAAGTGTAAACTATTGAGACAAGAAATGTAGAAAGACAAATGATGTGAGGTTCAGTATTGGATTTACACATTTCACCTCAACCAACACATATCATATATTATCCAACCATCTTCCCATCCCAACAGCGATAAAATAATAGGACAATAGAAAAATAATTTCTTTCTATGTCCAATTGTTTCTGGCTACAAAGTGATACACAGCCTAAAGGGATAGATAAATTAGAATTTAGGTAGTGCTTTCCCCAATTAAAAATGTACAATTTGAGACTTTTAACTTGTAAAGTGTGACCTATAAAAATTCCATTGACATCCTTTCAATTTTACTCTTCCACTCAAGTTATAAAATTAAGCAATTGTGAACAAATTTATGTCTTGATAAATTCAATTAGACAATATTTTCATTTAAATAACAATAAAGTAATAGAATAATAGAATAAGAATTTCTACTGTAGTCATATGATTTTAAAATTTGTATGATCATTTGATTTCTTCTGTGTTGAAGTTTGTACAAATTTGAAAACTGACGTAATTAAATATTCTTTCCATTACACATTTATATAGTAATTTTAAAATTAAACAAGAATGACAACATCCATAAAAGCGAAGCACTAAAACGGTATGACAAACGGACATTAACACTTGTATAGTGTCAGAACTGAATAATCAGAATATAAATGTATAAGAGTCAAAAGTAAATTTGTTAAAAAACTGCTTGATACATGATAATGTTTATAGACATACTTACATTTTAGGACATGATTATAGAGTTGCTTCGCATATAAAATTATACTTTGTTGTCCCAGGAATCAATATATCAAAAATCAAATCATTCGGATGATTAGATCACATAAAAATTTGTTATTAAAAAAGTAAAAAACTCAACATGTTTAAAATGGACGCACGGACATTCTGGTAATGATTATAGAGTTGCTACGCTTTCTAAACCGTATCTAACTACTAAAGGAATCACCATGCAAAGTTTGAAATCGATAGGACAATACTAACATGCCTAAATTAACGAAAAAATCTATCCGTCACGGACGTACGGACAGACCGACCCTAATTATAGAAAAGCTTCGCTTTTAACAAGTCCTTTTAGAAATTAAAAATTAAAAAAAAACACTTACAATAAATAAAATCTATAAAACAAAACCAATATTTTATGGACTTAACAATTCTTTTTGAGAGATTTTCAAAGAATCAAAAGCGAAGCTTTTTTATAATTAGGGTCGGTCCGTCCGTCCGTCCTAGACGGATATCTTTTTTTCCCCGTTAATTTAGGCATGTTAGAGTTGTCCTATCGATTTCAAACTTTGCATTGTGATTCCTGTGGTAGTTAGGTACGATTTAGAAAGCGTAGCAACTCTATAATCAGTACAATATTATAAGCAAAGGAACTCTATAATCAAGTCCTAAATATGTAAGTATGTCCATAAACATTACCCTGCATCAAAAAGTTTTTCGCTTTTATGAATGTTGTCATCCTTGTTATTTTACAAAAATAAAACAATGAACTTTAACAAAGATTCAATACGTTGAAGTTAGAAGAAAGAATAATACAAATAAGGGGAGGGGGGGGGGGGTGCAACCATCTCGTAATCAATGTGTGAATGACACTCAGAATTAGAATTTCAATCTGAAATTTTGCATGAGTAATCCTTGGTAGGTCTATTTACCTAAATTGAACAAAAAGTTGCAAAAGTTTTTCGGCTATTTTCGGGACAAATTCATCATTAATTACGGAGGAATTAACTTTTTAAATGATAGTTTTACATTATTAGGTATAAAAGTGATACTCTTGGCATTTTATAGCTTCTATCAGCCTTTTTTTATAAGGTACTTGGACCAGATTTAAACAATGCATGCATTATATCATTGTTGTTACTATGGAGGATATGAAATAAACGTGGGTATTATGAGAGGAAAAAACTTGTCGTCAATCTAGGTTGCTGACATGGCCATCATTTATTGGACAGTTCGTTCATCTATTAGGAGAAGAGGTGATGACGTTAAGGGAGGATAGGGGTATCGTTATCTTAGCCCACTGCTAGTTTCGCTTTATTAGAGAGAGAACATGGAAATCTGGTGTAACATCCAAATAATGATATATCCATGACGTGGTTCATTGTTGCCACAGACTTAGTTTTCAACTTTTGTGTCCACCTTTCTGGATTATTAACTTACTTTGTTCTATTTGAAATTAATATTTCCTATTCATTAGTCTACCTTTTTTATATTCTCTTTTATCCAGGGAAAAATAGTCAGCTAAATAAGTTTGACATTTGAATTATGTGAAATAGAAACAAACGAGTAAATAAACAAATACAAACATCTGGACTGCAAGGTACATAACATCAAAAAAATTGTCGAAACTTTTATTATTATTTAATAACCTGTAAAAATATCTGAATATTGTTCTTAGTAGATTATTAGGGTGTATAATTATGATACATAATTCAGGTATAGTCCCTTTCGTGGCAACGCCTCTTAAAGGGCGTTTCGTTGTATTTTCACATTAGCTTTTGATAGGTTATTTTAGGTTAGGTTAAGTCAGGTTATGTGATTGCCCAGCACGGTTAGGCAATTGGCACCGCAGAGTTAGAACCGCCACAGGGGCTAGAAATAGGAGAAAAGCTGCTGTGAAAATACTACAAAACGCATAGTTCAGAGGCGTTGCCACGAAAGGGAATATACCCAATAATTGTAAAGAAAAATGTAAAAGACATTTAGGCGACCCCTACTTGTTTCAGATTAGGATTTTGTTCATTTAACTATCTTTTCATTCATATTTATTAAAAGAAAATTTTCCTTGGAGACCTTTTTTTAATCAAAGTTGTCGGACAGAGTCTTATTAGTGACGTTACAGAGACATGAAAAAATAATATTACAATTCCAGAAATAAAGGGCACATTCACAAATAGATTGTGATTAAAGAAACACTCCCATAGCGTTACGAACTGACGGAAAGACCTAGGGTAACTTAATGAAGGGAACTTCAACTAATTCAAATATATTGTTGAACTTTATAATGCTAGGCGCTTTGAATTCAAAAGTGCAGAAAGGGGATAAAATATAGCTTAAAATTTTCCCAAGACCTACACCTGAAAAGGAAACAACCTAAAATCTATGTAAAGTTTACCTAAGAGAGAGATCGCAATCAGTTCAGTAGTTGATGATATCTTAAGCTTCAGACAAAAATACCCGTATTACATTACATTAGAGGATAGATCTATATCATGTAAAGGTGAACTAAAAAAAGAATGAAAGAATTATGTAACACCGTTCAGTAAAGTACATCAGAGACAACCCAACTATAAAAATGCAGGTCTACTAGGTAAAAAAGCAGAATTTTTGTAATAACATTTGCCTATTTATCTGATATATTTCTAGTGTACTTCGATTGTTAACTCTCTAAGGATATTTGATTACATGAAAAAGACCTTTAATACCATATCTTTTTATTACATTGCAATGATTTACTTTTTTTATTTATCTTTGCTTTTCAGACAGGCCTTGAATTTTAATCAGCAATACAATTTATTTAAAGGGATTGAATGTGACTCAATACCTTTTATATGTCACTTTAGTTATCCAGGGTTATATGACCATACATGTACCTTTTATAGGTAACGGGGGAAGTAAAAGAGAGGTAAAATACATAGCATAAATACTTATTTAAACTTGGTCTTTTCTCTGTTTTGCATTGTACAATCAACTTTAATCATGAATAAATTTGTGAGTAGTTGCGCTTATACAAATGCCGTTCCAAATAAAACTACTGGCAGAAGTAAACTAATTTGCATGACAGCAATTGATGGAAATTATGCAAAACATTGTCAAAAAGTTTTCATAGATTTATTGAAATTCTATCAAAGCCTTGGGATTCTGGTCACAAAAGTTGTTTCACACCTTTCCTGAGCTCATCAGAGGTTTATATATTTAGGATCAGGTACAGTTCACGGTAAATGTTCCTGGGAATGAACAACAATTTATCTATAATACAAAGTAGAATGATGTCTGTCCGTCCATCCGTCCGTCTGTCTGTCCGTCCGTCCGTCTGTCCCTTAAGATCTCGGTAACCACTGAACTGATTGGATTCTACTCTTCAGGGTATATACCTATTGGTCCTGTGGTGGTTTAAAGCTATTTTCTTGGGGGTTGGAAACCCCTAACCCCCAAAAAATAAAAATTTTACCCCCACCAAAAAAAAATTTCATATTTTTTTCTAATTTTAATGTTTTTATATATATTTCTAATTTTTTAAAATATTTTTTTACTATTTTCAATTATTTTTCTTCTTTTTAAATTTCTTTTCTTCTTTTAAACTTTGTTTTATCAAATTCAAAAAGATTGTAACTTCCTCTTCCTGTAGAGGCAAAGCCCCAAAAAGGCTAATGGCAAAGAAATTTTTAAAAACATTAAAAAAAAGAAAAAAATCAAAGGTTTTAAATAATATAAATAAATATAAAAAGTTAAATATTTTAATTAAACTAACTAGTAATTAGCTTTTAGACATCAAATACTGTTTGTATTGACAGGGAAGCTGTTCATGTATCTTTTGTGTTGTGTACTATTGTGAAAAGTCCTATGCCCATTAATCCTTACATTGGAGGTGGTGACAACGACATTTCCTTACTCCCAGAGAATTCCAAAGTCGGCATTGCTAGCAAGATGTGCATTGGGCTCCAATGAGTGCCTTTTCCTTTGTTGATCAGAGAAAGCATGCGCTATGAGATGTATGTTGATTGTTGTTGAAGAATTGTATGTGTAGGCTAAAACTCACTTGTAAGACTGTCCTGTTTGCACGGATACTGACCAGGTAACAATTTATTACATGTGCTTTAATTGCAAAGTATTTTCATTCTGCAGATAAAAAGCAAATTATTTATTTTTTTTAATAAAAGATCAATTGTACCTATGTTATATGTTAATTTTGTTGTATTACGCTTGAACAATCTTTTTGTATTTGTTAAATCAATTTATGATCTTATTACGCTTAACTGAATTTGATTTTTGCATTTATATGTATTATTTTATCTCATTTATTTTATTTTTTATAGGCAAAAAAGTTTTCATTCTTTGAATAAAAGAATTTGTAAACTCCAAGTCATTCACTCTGTCGGACAGTGCTTGGGTGTTTTTTCTGTCGCCAGCTTAGACTAAATAAATAGATCTCCATTTCGGTCATATGCTAAAACACTGCACATTGGGGCAAATCAACCAAAAAGGGGATTTAATTATTTAGTACCCTTAAGATTTATCTCACAAAAATTTCATTTTATACTTTTTTGTAGATAATTTAAAAACAAACAAATTTGCTTTTATGTTTTTTTCTGTCATTTGAAAGGAACATGGAGATAAAGGTCATTTTATGAAGGTAGATAGAAAATTACCAGATTAACCCCTCCCGAAAATATCCCCCCCTTACCCTATCCATCTATCTATCCATCAATCTATCCATCTATCTATCCATATATCTATCCATCTGTCTATCCATCTGTCTATCCATCTATCTATCCATCTATCTATCCATCTATCTATCCATCTATCCATCCATATATCTATCCATCTATCTATCCATCTATCTATCCATCTATCTATTTATCTATCTATCCATCTCTCTATCCATCTCTCGATCCATCTCTTTATTCATCTATATATTGATCCATCTATCTATCCATCAACTATTCATCTCTTTATCCATCAACTATCAATTTATCCATCCATCAATCTATCCCTATATCCATCCATCCATCTATCCATCTGTCTATCCATTTACTTATCCATCTATCTATCCATATATCTATTCATCTACCTATCCATCTATCTATCCATCTTTCTATCCATCAACTATCTTGAATTTCATGTTTAAAATGTCTAATTAGGGGTTTTGGTTATCAGAGCAATATGAGAATTTTTTAGTAGCGCAGCTACCCTATCACTAGCTTTTTGGGCCCTTTAAAGTGTAACTAGGTTAATTGTAGTCCGATTTTAGTGTTCAAAGTGTCAAATTTGGGGTCATGGAATTCATTTCAGTAGGAGGGAAGGGGATGGTATAAATGGTGGTGGATGGGGATCCTTATTTTAGCAAGCTACAAGTTTCACTTTATTTTTATGTTTAATAAATCCATTATAAATGTGGGCATGATTAACATAAATTTTTATTAACTAATATCTATATTTATAATGATATTATGATTCTTGTTTACTGTTTATATGTATACTAGCAGCTTCGCCCCTAGCCTCTAGGGGATTTGCCCCAAGAGGTAATTAAACAAGGATGACAACATCCATGAAAGAAGCGAAGCTCTGAAATGGAAGGACAAACGAACATTAACACTTGTGAAGTGTCAGAACTAAATATTAATGCATGTCTATACAAAATTGTAATTAAAACTGATTAAATACATGTTACTGTTTAAGGACATAATGACGTTTTTAGGACTTGATTATAGAGATGCTTCGCTTCTAACAATAGACGTTATTGAAATAGGAATCAGTATTCAAAAAATCAGATGAATAGGATATTTTTAACATTCAAAACCATTAGTTGTTGTCAAAAAAGTAAAAATCAGCTTGTTATAAATGAATGTACGGACTTTCTGGTAACGATTATAGAGTTGCTGTGCTTTCTAAGTCATACCTAACTGTTGTAGAAATCAGCATGAAAAGTTTGAGATCGATAGGACAATTCTAGCCTGTTTAAGTTAAGTAAAAGAGCTAACTGTAACAGATGTACGGACGGACCGACCCTAATTATAGAAATATGAAAAAATTGAGGAGGATTTTTATTTTTGAAAAAGATCTTTAAACAACCACAGGACCAGTAGATATATTCCCTGAAGAGTAGAATTCAATCAGTTTAGTGGTTAGCGAGATCTTAAGGGATGGGCGGACAGACAAACAGACATCAAGCTACTTTGTATTATATATTAACACCTAGGGATCTAAGGAACAAAACAATACCCGATTAATATGTACATCCCCAATATTGATACATATTTAATAAATTATATTACAAAATTATTTGTCTGTAGATGACAATTAGTGGTTGAAAAGTTTTGACACTCATCTTAATGAACCAACCATTAAAAAATCAATTAAATTTCCTGAAGTTCTTATGCTAACGAATATAAAAATGTTATTATAAAACTTTGAAGTTTGGGGACTAGTGTAATTAACAGTCCCCTCCCTTTCTAAATAAAACTGCTGACTTTAAACATGAATACCCTGTAACTACATAATTTAAAAACAAAGCATTACCAATAGACAGACAGATAGACTACTTGCTAATTCCAATTTAGAATGATTATAAGAACCTCACGTTATTTGCATATTAACTTTACCTTTCCGCAGTGAGGTTGGGATGTTTATAACACTAGTCCCCAAAGTTTTACAGTTGTGTGTTCAAACGTTTTAACTACTAACTTTAATCTACACAAGGGGTAATTTTGTGTATTATCATTGGGGATGTACAACAATTTATTGACCTTTGCCTTATCCCTTTAGATCCCTGATATTTGTAATAATCTATAGAAACGATTATTTAGTTTCATTAAAACATCAAACATAAAGAGGTTTAGATTTAGGTTTAGCCCACCCCCCCTCTCCTCACCATTATTTAGTGCAAAAGAACTTGAAAATATTTATTATTAACTTTAATTCTAAGTCAGAATAAATATTTTCGAATATGTTTATGTTTTTGTGTCTTTTATTTATTTGAATTATATCTTAAGTTTTGACTTTAAAAGCGCATTTAAACGCCTTTTCTTACAAGCTTTTAGTGCACCCACGTTCAGAAAACGGGCTAAAAACCCCTACGGGGGCGCGGGGGGGTAAATGAAACCAGTACTGGCGATTATAATATGTCTTTGGGTAATCAAATATCGCTTTTTTAGCCGGTGGCACCCGGTGAAAACATGTTTCCTGATACTGTCTTCTTAAATGTTGATTAAAAAACAAACAAATAAAAACTAAAATCTTGACTTCAACTAGAATTATTTAGGACTAATTTCTTCAATTTGTGTTTTTTTCTTTTATACTGTCAAAATATATGTAATGCATGACTCATCAGAAGTTATTTTGTCTAATTACGTTAATTCTAAGAGATTTTAAAATACTTTTAAAATTGTTGGTGAAACACAAAAAGTATGCCTTTTTCTGTAAGAAAATTTTTGCATTTCTTGACTTCCATGCATTAGAATGCTTACTTAAAAAGCGTATTTTTACGATTCCTTTGAAATCTGATGTACATAGGGTATGATAATACTCATAGAATGTTTAAAACTTGATTTGGGGGTGGTGAATTGTTGCCCCTTGTTGCCCCTATGTGCACTGTTATAATAAAAACTGAGAGCAGAAAATCAAACTACATCTGAATAGATTTTTTGTGGAGTTGGTGCCATAGTTAATGACTAGTAATTCAACAAGCCTCCTTGACACTTAGGGACTTAAGAGCTTATTTTTATTCATTTGATAGAAAATTATTAACCCCTTTCAAAACAGAATGTTCAACTGTAATTTTTGTTTGTTAATTTCAGGGGAATCTTTTAACATTTCATACAATAATAGATTTTCAAACCCCATAAAAAATAAAAAAATCATGGGTGTAATTCCTCCTCCCCACTATTTTTACTTTAACCCGAAAGTTA
The DNA here is from genome assembly GCF_053477335.1 of Acartia tonsa. NCBI lineage: Eukaryota > Metazoa > Arthropoda > Copepoda > Calanoida > Acartiidae > Acartia > Acartia tonsa. The sequence continues at coordinate 36,455,477 of NC_137260.1, forward strand.
TTTTTTAGTTGGGGAGAGGAAGGGAGCAAAATTCAATTGTTCCTTGGATTGAGATTTTATACTTCTACATCAAAAGAATTCAGCTTGGAAATTATCGTCCTCCATGCCATTCCATAGTTCCAGACAACTGTGTTCAATTGATTTCCCTTTTTCTGCCTCCGTGTTTTCAATTTCATTAACATTCAATATCACAAGAAACTTTTATATTGTCAAAAATAAATATAAACATATATACAACAATAATAACTGATACAAACTTAGTTGTTTTTTAATGCAATCATCAAGGCCATGAAAAGTTTCTTTTATTTGCATTTAACTTGTAAAGTTTTTTTCTTTTTTAAAGTGATGTTTTTTATAGTATTTTCTAATGTAGGACCATAAATTTGCTGTTGCTTTTATATAATTTATAGGAATTTATAATCAAAACTACACAAATAATTTTAAAAAATTAACAGACACAATAACTACCGTGAAGTCAACTTAAAAATTTTCAAAAATAAAATAAGAGATGATTTTTTTGAAGGAAAATAAATAAATTTGAATGTTTAAATATGTGGTAAAATTTAGTATGGTTAGAGTAATGCAGAAATGTGACAGGGCATGTCTTGCTATCCAGAGTGTCGAAAGCCAATGAAAAATGATGAAAAACTGCATCGTCTAATCTGTCAAGGATTAGGGACGAAGATTGGCCAAGCACCAATATGTTTTTTATCAACTCTCATAAATATGTTTGTTCTCACGCCATAAAAAAAACCCACAGAAACAAGGGACCAGGATTATAATAAAAACTTCTAAGTGAGAATTACTCACAACTCACTTCCTTTATTTCTATACTTGTATCCACATCTTTTTAGTTACATCACAAAGCATGTTTTATTTTAAAATTGCGCAAAAAAATATATTCAAATTTCCGGCAAATTCAAAGACTTATCAACATCATAACTAAAAAGCTTTGACTAATCTTTACATGTTACAAATAACGCATAGCTATTGATTGCCACTCCCTCATGCCTGTAAAAGAAACAGGAAAATGGGGAGGGATAGTAGTATTGGATGCCATTTTAAGGTAAAATAAATACAAATTTCTCTTAGATTATATAATGTTCCAAAGTATTGTAAATATTCTACGCTTTTGCGATCATAACTAAAGTTCATTTAGTAATATTTATTTTTAGATTCCAAGGTTTGATTTGAAATCAGAAAAGTTGAAAAGCCAAAATTTTGTATAGATAAATATTAATATTGTAGGGATGCTATTGAAATATGTGTATTTAATTATCAATTTAAATGTTGAAATTCCTGATTACTTTATGGGAAGGATTCTTAGAAATCAGCATTTTGTAAGGATTCTAAGAAATTAACTATTGCAGTGCACAATATTTCAATTTCCTGGGGTAAATAGGCAGGCAACAGCTAAACAGTGAACAACAAAGCGTTTTTGCCTAATGAAAAATGATAACTTTAACCTGGTTATCATATTTGATATTTGATATTGGTTATTTTTTTATTTAAAAATGCAGTTTTTTTTATTCTAAGTTAGTAAAGATTCATAAGTTCAAAGTAAATTATGTAAAACAACAATTATTCTATAAAAAGGACTAAAATAAAAATTCAGAATGGTTTGGTCAATTGTATTTTGTGACTTAGTTCCAACTGAACAATTGTATTAAGTATTTAATAAAGAAAGCCATAATATCTATATTAAAAGGTGAGCTAAAAGTAGGTTTGAAGGGAACTGATAGCCTAAGCAGAAAACTAAAAAATGTAGTTTGTATGTAAAAAAATATAAACTATAATATAATGACTGAAAGAGCATCACATATGACTGTGAAGTAAATAAAACTGTGAATGAAAATTCTTGTATTACAAATTTTAATATGAAAACACTAAAACTGAAATGATGTTGTGAACTGTATGTATATTGTATAATAATGTTTAGCAATTTTGTAAGTCTATGAATAAAGAAACACAAATAATCTACATATTTTGTGGGAAATGAAGATGTAATGCCCATATATTATAACAAAATATAAACAAAAACCTTAAAATATTGTCTGGATAGAAACCTTAACCCAGAAAGATAAATTTTCTTTCAATTTGAGGATATTTTGTATGAATTTTAAACAAAATTACAAAATTTCTATTTTTTGACTTTACACATTGAAACCTTATTTACTACCTTTGAATTCAGGTATAAAATAATGAACTAGAAGTCTAGATGTCCATCTTTTGTAGCACCTAAATTTAGGGGGGAATACACAACAACAACAACATAACACCTAAAATATTCACATATATTTTTGAATTAATTCAGTTGTTGGTTACAGCAGGGTGAGAGCCTTTGAAATATGTGTTCATTATAGGTATGTGTTGACCCTACTCATACCTGCCCCTTGCCCGAAAAATGACATATTTTAAAGATATACAGGATATTATTAAACTTTTTAATTTTTGAATGGTTGAATACAGGTACTATAATTATCTGAAAGAAAATTACACTGAATAAAATAAATAGTAATTGCATTCCTGCATAAAATATGTAAATAATTGATATCAAATGTCACCTCATTATTATCTAATTATTCCTTTCTTTATTAAAAATAATGTAAAAATATATTTTTACATTATTATTATGGTATAAAATAACATACAACTCCTCTTGTTGTCTTTAATATGTACCACCCTCGATTTTGGTTTAATGGGATGACAAAATTGTCGAATGCGTTTCGCGCACGTTCTGCACGCCCCTGCATATGTTTCCTTCCTCAAAATCTCCATTAATCCTATTTTTAAACAAGAAAATTAGCAATCTGCCCAAGAAAATCTAACAAAAGAATAATACTCTGGTATATTTATCCCTTGTTCCTGATCTCAAACATGCGTTAATATCTGCCCCAAATGTATTCCCAATTTTATATGAATAAATTTAGTTTTATGGGACAACATTTTGAATAAATAAATCATGTAATAGCAAAAACTCTCCTACAATGGTGAATATTATATAGTAGACACATATATATATATATATAACTAGAGTTGGCTCAATATAACTATATCGCTATTGGCTAGTTTTCTATAAGTACATATCTATTTATCTATTTCTCAATAAATCAATTTTCCTCCCCCGCCATTACTATCTAAAAGAAAGAAGTAAATATTTATTAATTTAAATGATTTTAAAAAGATTTTTTAAATTATATTTTTTTTCACATTACCATCACCAAAGGGTTAATATGATTAAAATTTTAGTTTTAATATTTTAACACAAAGGAAGTGTCGCCACAATAGAATTCTTTTAAAATACAGTTTTCTTAGATTTACTCTATTATGAACGTAAATTTTTTATTTATGAAAAAAGGATTAAATACTTCAATGTAATTCAAATATCAACATGAAGTGAAAAACTTAATTCATTTCATAAACAAATAGAATAAAGGTCTTATCGCTTTGGTCAATGAGAGTTTAATGAGGATTATTGGAGCACTATGAGTTTTAAACACTTTACCATTGGAAGACTCGAGCTCATTTATAGACGTTTATTTCCTATATAGATCTGTCATGGATCTTGATGCAATAAAGCAGGCAATTTTGTAAATGTTAAAAATTGGAAGATTTCATTAAATAAAAGTAATCGCAAATATACTTAGTAAATAAACAATTTTATAATTTTTGTATTTAACAATTATATGCATTATAAATATAAAAAATAAAAAATAAAATTTATGTTGCAATAAATTAATGTTAGCGCTGGTGGTCAATAAATGCAAACTTCTAGGTAAATCATTAACTGCGCATAATTTCAATTTTGTGGTGAACAATCATGTTCGCAAAATTAACTGTAAATTTATAAGCAAACAAAGACGTTTCTGTCAAATACTAGCGAAACTGTAAGATATTTTAAGCTATACATAAAGCAATACATGAAGGAAAAGAAGAAAGAAAAGAAAGAAGAGAAAACAATATGTAAGGAAAAACAGAAGGAACGTCAGTCTGGGGACAAGAGATTAATGTATTTAATTCTAACATAATTTTTAACTATTGGTTTGACGCAGTTTTGTATTTGGAAATTATCTGCCTGTCTTTCTGCCTGCGTGTACCGAAGGATCTTGCAAACCTATGAGCCGATATAGTTATTCTTTACAGGGTAGGTTCTCATAGGTCCTACTCCTATAACGTTTATAAATATTTTGGGGAAGGGTACTACCACCATTCCAAGAGATATCACTCCTAGAAAAAAATACTTTCTAATTATAATTATATAAAACAAACTAAAAATCCAATATACCAGTAGCAAAGTATTTTGAGCCCTGGCTTTAGTTTATCAATTATACAGAGGTTTCTTGCAGTTTTATGGCAACAAAGTGCATGTCAACAGACTTTTAGTTTCGCAAGTAAATTACAAGTTGTATGTACGACCAAGCAAATTATTTTATGATTAATGTTATTAATCAAGACTCATAATTAATCAACTTATGACCAGAACTATATATATATGTACATGTATAGATTCAATAAGACATTCTCTAAATTACATTTACACTGTAATATAGCAGGAAAACTGCAAACAGCCAAAAAAAATCCACACCAAAAAAACTCAAAAAATATTCAATAGAAATTTGTTATTATTCTTATTAATTAATAAAAAAAATCAGCCCATATTGATATAATGTATAAATATTAATGTTTTGGTCTTTCTCACATTATAAAAAAAAGAATTAAAACAATATTATACTAAGGTTATTATTGATTAAATTCAGAAATAATAGTTATTTCTCGCATCGTATTATAAACAGCTTTCCGCGGATATAGAAAGTATAATTATAAGATTAAAACCAGTTTTTATATTCGTAGAAAGCTGGTTATAATACGATGCTAGACATAGTTTTTTCTTATGGATGAGAACCGGTTCCTATCCACCGGATTCGAATGAATACGAGAAAGTTTTTTACTTAATAAGTAATACTTATACCCCTTCTGGGACGGGCGGACTTCTAATATTGATTCCGTTAAAGCCATAAAGTCTGTAGTTCAACTGGAAGCTATCCAGCAATAGATAAACAAAGGTACATAGGAGTTAATATTACGTACATATATAATATTCCTTTAATATTATAATCCTTATACTAAAGTAACAGGATGTTTGTCTGTCTGTCTGTGTGTCTGCCTGTTTGTAGCGAAGGATCTCGCTAACCGCTGAACCGATCGGGTTCTCCTTTACAGGGTAGCTTCTCATAGTTCCCGGGAAGGTTCATAACTATTTTCTTGGGGGGTGGGACACCCCTAACCCCCCCAAAAATGAAAAATTTTCTTTTTTTATTTTAAATCTAAAATACGAAAAATTGATTTGATCAAACCTCTTGGGGCAAAGCCCCTAGAGGCTAGGGGCGAAGCCGCTAGTATATAATATTCCTTTAACATTATAACATAAATTAGTAGTCTTGAGTGTAATTTAAATCAATCTAGAAGATGCTAGTTGCCTATTACTTTAAAATGATAATAATACATGCATACCGTCTAGAGTGTACATTGAAACTGTCTTTAAATAAATAAAAAAAACTAATACCTTAATAATAATTATAAAGACAAACATGTGTAAAGTCCAGAATGTACATTGACACTTTCTAGTAATAGACAAGCAATGGTTGAAAGCAATTAATTATCATGAACTTATACCTTTAGATATAAAAATAATAAGGTACATGTAATAAGTTCAAAATATTTAATGTTAAATTTTACTATATTTTTGCATTTAATAGTTAGAATTTGTCAGATTTTTAAAAGCAAATTTAATTATAATTTAGACATATAAAAATTGTCGTATAACTTTTAAACTTGGCATGAAGGTTCCTGTAACAGTACGATTTAGAAAGCGTAGCAAATCTAAAATCATTATAAGAATGTCCATATGTCCCTTTTTAAAAATTATGATATTCAGCTTTTTCAACGATTTAACCCTTACAGATCGGGCCCCAATTCCCACCTTAATAGATCGGAGGGGGGGGGGGGTCATATTGACCCCCCCTCTATCTCGGCTTCTGTTACCGATAAAGACGTAAAATTTTTTTCTGGTGGTTCATGTGTATTTTTAGAGAAAATTACTTTTTCTAGTCATAGCGTTCAGGTCGCTCCTTAGCCGCTTTTTAGCAGCCAGCCGCTAAATTTTAAAACAGCTGTAGAGCGGTCAATTTTGCAGCTAGGATGACCAAATTTTAGGACGAACTTTTATTTTTCATAACAAAAAAAAATACTTTTTCTGATCATCGCAGAAAAACGGCAAATAACGAAAACCGCCATTTTCTGCGGTTACGGCGGTAAAACGGCGGTTGGCGGCGCCAATTATTATTTTTATCTGTTTATTGTTGTTCAAGGATTTACCAAAAAAAATTATAGGTCTCTAGCTGTAATAGAAGCCACGATATTCATGATATATGTCCGTAGTAAAAGCCGGACAAAAATCGGTCATAAAGTCGGCCAGGGTGCGGTCAAACGGTCATAACACCACTTTTCTCATAAGGTCATTGATATCTCAGTATTCACCAAAAAAATTTTAGGTGTCTACCCTATACACAAAAGTCATAATGTAGAAATTAAGATTTATTTACAATTTTTTAAAAATTTTGGTGCTACCCAACCGACTTTGACCGGACACCACGACCGACACAGACCAGAAATCCTAATAAAATCAACTCTTGCCGACGTATAATTACTAAATTTAAAAAGTTATTAAGTCACAATTCTCTATCTAACCTTAAAAAAATGACATTGAAAAAACTAGGGGGGGGGGGTCAATATGACCCCCCCCCCCCGATCTGTAAGGGATAATCATAATATTTTATTAATATGGATTCGTCGGAACATATTGCTTAATCAAATTTGATTAATATCAAGTCTTAAAATGTGAATATTTCCATAAAAAGCGGCCTGTATTTAAGTAATTTTGTTCCAATTTTTAAATTATGTTGAAAATTGAATGCATTGTTACTCGATCCATATATATTAATGTTCTTTTGCCTAACTTATTGATTTAAGTCTCGTTTTCATTGATGTTTTCATTCTTATTTCAGAGACTAATTATTTTAATATACAATATTAAAGCAAGATTACATCCTTTACAGATATCTTTTTATTTATAAATTCAAAACTTATCATTGATAAAGTAAATAAACAAGAAAAATGTAAATGTTAATGATGAAGTTAACCATAATCCTAGTGTTCTACTTTAAATACATACATATACACTATTGGAAATAGATTAGAGGTTTCAACAGACAGGAATAGTTGAGTTCCAAAAAAAATATGTTTGGTGTTGAATAAAAAACACAGTTCTTAAAACAATTTTAAATGGTCAAGAAACTTTTTCCGTCTAAAGCTACATGTAACAAATTTACTTATTATATTTTGCGTTTTTTGATAAGATAATTTTATTCACAAATAATAAGTTGTTCAAACATTCTGTAAACCTTTTTTGAATTAATAAAAAAGCATTTTTAGATTTTTAGATGGGTGATTTTAACTTCTCTAGAAAAAGCCACAGTAAAGTTTCAGTGAAAAGTTACAGAAAAGGAAATAAGGAAGGTTGTTTTATCCCCTGACATCCCTCCAAAAAAAATGAATATCATACAAGAAAAAGAATATGTTCAACTTTTGTAAATATTTTTCCTTTAGACAGACGAAGATTTTACAACATTTTTAAAGATGCTTTATACCTGAATATTGTTCCTATTTTCATAGGATATCTTTGTATGCCTAACTATACAAAACACGTTCTAGGAAAACAAATATGTTTGGTAAATTTATACCCAAAAAGACTCTTTTTCCTAATGGCTGTGCCAAAAAAACCAAAGCATTTAGGTAAATTTAAGAGATATTACTACCTACATAGATTTGAATTAACCTTGTTTATATTTATAATGGCTTGTAAAATATTCTGAGTAATAATTGTCTATTTTACGTTATTTAAGTACATTGACAGTACATTGCCTATTTAAATAAAATAACAAAACACTAAATTAGTCAAAAAGTGACTTCATATCTTACAAGTCCTTAAATAGGTAAAATGCACAATGTTAAATGATAATAACCAGTTACAGTAAAAAGCTGATGTATTTGGGTAGAAAGGTAATCATTTAGATTCAATTTGGTATATAATTTTTTGCCAAAAAAACAACTAAAAAACTGCACCTGTTTTTATTTCCATCTAATTGAACAAATAACAACAATAGTATGAATAATTGGCAGAAAATTCACTTTCATTTTTCTTGTTTGTGCATAAAAAATGCAATTTTCTAAAAAAGAACTTTTTCTATTTAATGGATTCCATTTTTTGTTATTTTTTTTTACATTAATCAATTAATAAATGCTTTGCTGTATTCAAATTACTTTAACAAGGTTGGAAAACTTTAGATTTGAATCCTCAGTCTTTCAGACGAATGTACAACACTTTGATAATGAAACGCAAAAGCCGCCAAAACTTTTGTAAAATTCCTACCTACCCCCTCAATGACTTTGTCAAATCTTGAAACAAAAAAAATGTTTCCTTTTGGGGGGAGGGGATGGTTAGGGGGGGAGGGTGAAAATATATATCAACTGATTTTAAGAACAAAGGTTGAGTTATTTCTACACCTACATTATGAATTTGGTCTTTAGCCAACTTATCTGGATTGTGGTAACGGTAAGGTTATGTATTTCCTGAATTTGTAAACCTTGTTATATTTTACCTTGCTGATGATAATGGTAGTTAGGTCCATAAATGCACATCTATTTCTAAAGCACGGGAATACAGGAATGGTAATGGGAAATATATTAAGACTAAAATTCTACTTGATAATAGTGGTTTATAAATGTATCATATTAATCATATTTGTAATAAAATTTACAGGGGGTAAAACATACACAGAATACAAACTAATTGATTTCTTCAACCTATCTGGTGTTTATCTGAACCTGATAAAACATATCAATAAAATACCTTCTTGTGAAGGCTATGTCCTAGGTACAATTACAAAATTTGTTGAAAACAAAACATATTTTCATTATATGGGCCAAGGTACTGTATGGTATGTAAAAAAGACTAAAAAGTACAAAGTCAAATTTGTGTCAAATAAACCTCCCAGATGACCTAAAAGCAAACTAAATTTGAATGTAAAACAAACTGGCTATAAAAATGACAATTTTTAATAATATACTAAATGGTAGGTATATTTTACTTGAATTATCAATATTTAAAACTCATCTTTGGGGTTATAAATACAATAAATGTTGGATTAAAGAAATCTGGAACAAATGAGTTTTCGGTGGTTCCCTCAAAGTACCTAGAAGAACACACAAATCCCCATAATAATATCATTCTTCATTCAGATAAACTATTCCTTTATGACTGATTATTTTGTATGTTTTATATGAAGAATAAAAAATTATAAAAATGTACTTTTTACAAGCAGAGTAATTATCGGTAAATTATCTGGTACCTTTCAAATAAATATGCCCCCCTTAGTAATCAATCTTGTACTCCATACAATAAGATAAGTACGAAAAAAAAACGTTTTAGCCCTCGCTTAACCAAAAATTAAATTATCATATTTTTGATGAATTTGATAATGCGGCGCTCTAGGTATTGAGTTAAAAATATATGAATAAATTGATTTTATTTCTTTTAATAAACAGCTTAACATAACTTTTAAGCATTTCTTCATTTAGATAATAATACTATTTCTCGTATTTATTCTAATCCGGTGGATAGGAACCGGTTCTTATCCATACGAAAAAACTATGTCTAGCATCGTATCATATCCAGTTTTCTACGAATATAGAAATGTACAATCATAAGATTAAAACTAGTTTTTTTAGCCCCGAGGTGCCGGAAAGCCGTTTATAATACGATACGAGAAATAACTATTATAATATTTGAATTTTAAATTGTATTTCATTTATATTATTTAAAATTTCTATAACACTTTTTATACTAAATTGTAGACTTTGAATTGTTCTCACATACATAATTCAAATTCATCTTTCTATGCGAATTCTCAAAGGTTTTGAAAGTTAAACTTTTGTCTAAAAGAGTTGTGAAGTAAAGTTAGTAAAGTTTAGTGCCAAAGTAAAGTTGTTTTAGGCACAACATTCCAATTTCATAACAATTACAACATTTTAGAATATCTCTTTAGTTACTTCCTTAAAAGTAAGGACATTTTTGTCTATTTGTAGCAAAGAAAACGAGAAGCTTAAAATATTTTGTGCAAAAAGAAAAATTGATTATTTGTTTTCAAAAAGGCACTTTTTAAATTTGATATTAAATATAATAGCTAAATAATTTCGTTTCACGAATTAAAATTCTTTTTAAAGTGAAAAACGATTTTAATTCATCGGTGTGCACAAGAATAATGTTTAAATGTCCTAAATGTGCTGTTGTTGTTTTAATTACTTTTTGCTATCGACTTTGTACTTGAATTAAATATTAAAGAACACACGTACTAATACAGTTTAAAAAAAGAGAAAATTAATTTGCTTTTTTGATACTAAGAACCAATGGGCCATATTGTAATAATGTAGAATAATATGTAATTATCAGGTCTAAACAAAGTGTAGTTAGGACAATAAAATGACATGTAATAATTATAATTATACACACGAGGAGTATGTCATTAATATGTCAGAATTATTAATTAATTACATGAAATCAGGGATAAAATAAAATGTACATATAAAATGTCCCAAATTAAAAAAGAATAATATCACAATAAGCGAATCATGTTCTTATGAAGTTGGAACAATGTTTTACCATTATATATCAGCACTTCTACCAATTCTACTTATTCACATATCCTTGCCATAACCTGATAATAAATTTGCAGTTACTGTATACAGTAACAGCAGGTTATTTATATGCTATAAAATAAACAAGAATCATAATATTCACAAAAAGCGAAACTAATGGATAGACAAAATTGTTTAGACACCCTTTTGATCTATAAAGAAACAACGTTTAAATAAATCTAAGTTTTTAAAATTAGTCTAAATGTTTGTAACTTTTTTTCGATCTAAACCATTTTCACCCTTATAATGTCTGTTTTTCCGTTTGGCTTATTCTTTTGACAAGCTTTGCAAATATTTCACTTGTTCTTTCTGACTCAAGGCAGCTTTAGAGGTGCTAAATTATGCTTCTACGTCAAGCTAAAGACAAAAAGGAGGAAAAAGTTACGAAAATAGTGCGTTATACTTTTACATATTCTCACCTATCAATTCAAATTTTTTTTGTAAGGATTAAACTATGATGACTGATTATTATTGAATAGTTACCTAAAGGAAGTGTTCTTATTGACAACTCTATTGACGAGGTAGCCACACAATTTTGCCAAATTTATATGCAGCAAAAATTAAGGTTAACCAATAATAAATCTATTGCAAGGTATTTTACAATTAAATCCATGCAAAGTGTAAATGTCGTAGATTATTATCAACTAATTATCTTGGCTGTATATTGTTATTACCAATTTTAATCTTATTATAGAAAGTTATACGTTTTTCTGATGCTTAAGACTTTAATGACTAATTTTGATAGTTTTTATCCCTAGTTAAATACCATAGACGAATAAATTCGATTTGAGCTCTTCTAGTTTATAATTTGTACCTATTATAAAATTTGATACTTGTAACTCAATATTGTTCTGTAAAATTTGTTTTGGGAATTTATTTAATTTGTTTCTTTTGTCAGAACGTTTATTGACGAGACGTTTGAGAAAATATTCAGTTTTCTGGGAACCAAACTATCCCTCTTCCATCAGTATCACTCTCCATTTTAAAGTTAAGGAAGTTTTATAATTTTTGCAGATAATAACTAATAATTTTAGTTAATGTAATTTTTAAAATTAATATTATTTCAGAAATATTTATTATTCAAATTTCATATGATTAAATTAATGTACATATCCTCTTATATGAAGCTTTTTTGTCTGTAACGAAGGATCTCGCTAACCAATTAATCGATATGGTTCTCCTAATATCATTATGTTTATATTTATCCAACCTTCCAAGAGAAATAGCCTATAAGAAATGACCCTCCAAACTAATTTTCCTTTTGGAACTAAAATCTAAAGTGGGGGTGAGGGATATCAACTCCCCCTTTCTACCCTCAATTGTCCCTAGAGACCTCTAGGGGCGTAGCTGCTAGAATTAGTATATCGTATGAATTATGTGAAAAAATTAATGAAATATGAAACTAGTACAAAATAATAGTACATTACTTAGAGAATTATCAAACGCTACATTTAGTTCAAAGTACTTTTAATTATTTTTCTAAATCCATCGTATGAGAAATATTTTCTTCGGTAAACCAAACATAAGATTCTAAATCATTCACTTTAAAATATTTTAATATACTAAAGATACTTTAAAATCTGTCTGTACATTTTAAATTAATTTCAAGTTTCTTGGTTTGCACTGTAGCGCACGAATGGGGACTTTAGTGAATTCTTAGTATTTCAACAAAGGTGCTCTCTTAAATTTAAAACTTTCAGACAAATTTTCCAAGAATATTACTTGTTAGTTGATGGTATATTTTACAAAATCTATAAAGATTGGAAGTTTATTTTACTTTTTAAAATCCAAAAGACCTTTCATAGAGAGCATTAATATTGTAAATTCATCTCAAACTGTAGCAAAGATGAATTTTTAATAAATTGTTAAAGAATTTTGTATAATAGACAGATCATCATGACTAATATTTAGAGTAGTGCCACAAACTATATGAAACAGATACATTTTGATATTAGAGTTTACTTTTAAAGGTATGATCACTAGACCATAAAGTTGACCAACTATACTTTGCAAGACATGCGGCCAGATTCTTTAAACATCCTGCCTGACAATATTTTGCTAGAAATGTGATCAAATTCTTTCAACATCATGCTTGACAATACTTTGAAAGAAATGTGATCAGATTCTTTATACATCCTGCTTGACAATACTTTGAAAGAAATGTGATCAGATTCTTTAAACATCCTGCTTGACAATACTTTGCAAGAAATGTGATCAGATTTTTAAAACATCCTTTCTTACAATACTTTGCAAGAAATGTGATCTGATTCTTTAAACGTCCTTCCTGACAATACTTTGCAAGACATGGGACCAGATTCCAAAAACATTCTTCCTGAAAATACTTTGCAAGACATGTGACCAGATTCTTTAAACCTCTTACCTAAAATACTTTGTAATTAATGTGACCAGATTCTTTAAGCAGCAAGCCTGACAATACTTTGCTAGAAATGTTATCAGATTCTTTAAACATCCTGCCTGACAATACTTTGCAAGAAATGTGATCAGAGTCTTATACATCCTTCCTGGCAACACTTTGCAAGAAATGCGACCAGGTTCTTTAAAAAGCAGGCCTGACAATGTGAAATGTGACCAAATTCTTTAAATATCCTGTCAAAGAATACTTTGCAAGAATTTTGATCAGATTCTATAAACCTCTCGCCTAAAAATACTGTGTAGTAATGTGGCCAGATTCTTTAAGATTTTTGATCAACTCTACATTGCAAGACGCTTTGACCAATGTATTAGGTATTTTATTTAAAAACTTAAAATTTCTTTGTTTAATTAATAACTGTATATTTTGAGATTAATTAAATTTATAATTCTCAAGGAATTTTGGGCAGTGGTCAACACTTTACTTAATAAGAGTTTGAATTATATTTTGGTTTTATAAACAGTATAATTTTTAGGTTAAAGTTTAACCTACTCAATCTTTTTTACTTTATTCATACATCTTAATTAACCTGCGAGAATGTAATGTCTGTATAAAGAAACCTCCTCTCTGTCTAGAATCCATATCATTTGTCGGATCAATTTCAAACAACTAAAAGAAACTTTCAAAGTAAAAACTTGAACATTTTTTCTCAAGTAATATATTTTCATTTTAGAACTTGTGTAACAACTTATCTGTTTCTAATATATTTTATGTATTAGAAGAAACATCTAAGGTTTTTGACTTTAGAAATGTACTTTTTTGACAGCCAAAACTTATAGATTTAAACAAATTACAAAAAAAATTAAGTCTTCTATAAAATAAAAGGTGTATTTGTTTACATTTTAGTTTACTTTTCTTTATTCTAAAAAGTGTTATGCTAGGTTAATGAAAAAACAATAATGATTATCAATATGTCCCCAAACTACTTGTAAAAGATGTTTACTTTTTATCCCTTCATTATAAATTTTTTTTCTTTGGAAATACTATCATTAAAATACCAAGTTCCCATTTGAGGATTTACTTATTAAGAATGCATTGTTCATGATTAATTTTACCCTGAAATTAAATAAAAGTATTCTTTTTCTCATAAAAAACAACAACAAAATGTTTTTTGATAATAGAAAAGGTTCAAGTATGAAGATATGTCAAAAAATCAATAAAAGCTTTCTAAAATTAACTTGTATGAGAAATATAAAAATCCTCAGTCAATAGCAATTAAAGACCATTAGAGAATTAGGTCCCTAAATTAAAGCTTGACCTTATTAATACAACTATTTACTAGCCACAGTTATGGAATCTTGACTACAAAGATTTTTTTATCCAATCTTGACAAGTGAGGTATTTTTGGAAAGAGAAATATACATAGAAAACGCCTATGTAAATTAGAAAATCCGCAGAAATCATATTTGCAAGTTATTTGCAAAAATCTGCAATGTTAATTTGCAAAATTAATTTCATGCCTTAAATGACAGATTTAGAAAAATCTTTTTATGAAACATGTTTATCTATAAGTTTAGAACATAATTAAGGCAAAACAATTTTCTTTAGTGTTACTTTTTTCACCCTATATATGAAAAAAGCAGTTTCTCACATTTTATGATAAAAAAAGGTATAGGAACAAAAAATAAGTTTTTTCTTGATGTAAACACAATAATTTTCATAAAATCTATCATCCTAAATGTAAAAATCAGATATAGAATCCTTTTTAGAGGAAATATAGTGCAAAAAGTAACTAAGACATTTTTGCAAAGTATGAAAATCTAAAGAAAATAGTTCTTTTTGCTTTTGATATACATATCAGATAAATGTATATAAAATTAGTGATCAAAAACTATAAAACATGTAAATTGTTTTTTCAACACTGTCATTAATTAAATTGCACTTTTAGGTTTAAGAATTACCGAAGTAGTGCATAAAAACTCTTTTTATGAAGTAATTAAACAAAATAAATGCCAAAAATCCAACTACATAATGGTCTACTGCATTATAAAAAACGCCTAATTGTTGATTTGAATTTATTTTGTTTATTAACTTAATAAAAAGTGTTTTTATGTGCAACTTTGGTAATGAGTAAACCTAAAAGTGCATTTTAATCAATGATAGGGTTGAAAAAAGTTATAACTTGTTTTATGGTTTTTGATCACTAATTTTATATCCATTTATCTGATATGTATATCAAAATCAAAAAGAAATATTTTCTTTAGATTTTCATACTTTGCAAAAATGTCTTGGTTACTTTTTGCACTATATTTCCTCTAAAGAGGATTCTATATCTGATTTTTATGTTTAGGATGATAGATTTTATGCCAATTATTGTGTTTACATCAAGAAAAAACATATTTTTTGTTCCTAAACCTTTTTTTATCATAAATTGTGAGAAAGTGCTTTTTTCATACATAGGATGAAAAAAGTAACACTAAAGAAAATTGTTTTGCCTTAAGTATGTTCTAAACTTATAGCTAAACATATTTCATAAAAGATTTATTTATAAATAAGTCATTTAAGGCAAGAAATTAATTTTGCAAATTAACATTGCAGATTTTTGCAAATAACTTGCAAATATGATTTCTGCGGATTTTCTAATTTACATAGGCGTTTTCTATGTATATTCCTCTTTCCAAAAATACTTCACTTGTCAAGATTGGATAAAAAAATCTTTGTGGTCAAAATTCCATAACTGTGTAGTTACCTCAAATTACAACATTACAAGGAAGGGAAACTTAATTTATAATTACAATTAGAAACAAGTTTGTGTTTAACAAAAGGGAATTTGATATATTGAAAAGGGCTTCTAAGCAATAGAATATTTAGCTTTATGTCAAACAATCAAAATATGTATAGTTGAGTTTAGTTTAGCAAATCTCTAGAGTCAGCCGGAAGGACAAATTAACATTAACACTTGTAGTATGTCAAAACTCAGGATATAAATTTACATGTTTTAATATAATTGTATGGAAATTTGTTGCAAAATTGATTAAATACAGAGTTATTTTTAAGAAAATACATACTTTTTTTGGATTGGGGTATAGGGATGCAAGGTAAAGTGTTGTACTAGGAATCATTCTTCCAAAAATCAAATCAATAGGATATTTATATCATATAAAAAATTTGTGTCAAAGCTTTTTTTTTAAATTTGAAACTCTAATAAATAAAAAGATTCTGATAAGACTGTAATTTCATCATGAGAATAGTAGTCATCACTGAAAAATAAGACTATTGAACTTTTAATTTCGTTCTAAATTCATGACTAAAATAAAATTCCTTTTTGACCTTAATAAAAATGATAGTATGAAGTGCAAAAATACTTCTGTATGCATAATTGTAAACATGTTAAAAAGAATTCAATACAATTGTGTTAGCTAATATTTTTGGTGGCTTGAAAAGAAAACCTTGGAAAAGGACGTCTAGTATATTCTACAGGAAAAGAAACAAGAAAGAATTAATACATTTATTTTGAAAGTTTGCTAATTATTTTGAATTATTTTTTTAGGAATTAACATACGTTTTGAAAGAAATTTATGTATCTTTGTTATAAAATAGTTGTTACTTGTATTTGATACTATTTGTTTTAAGTTAAGTTTCCTTTTAATCAACTCTTCTCTCTCAAAATTGTATAAAGAAAATGTGATATAAACAAATACATATAGAGACACTACACAACCTAAGTAGTAGAAAAATTGAATAGCTATATTTAGATTTGTGTACTTTTTGTACATAAATTTCTACATATATTTTTGCTCTATGCAAACGCTTATGAATAATTCTTTAGGGATAGAAAGAAATTAAATCCTGTTTTTTTCAGTGGATAATTATAAGCTATCTTATTACACATGTTTGTAAGTCTATTTTTAATACATGCCCTGACATAAGATGTACAGGATTGTTAGTTACAACAATAGAAATATTTGAGATTATACATGTTCTTATATCTTTCTGTTCATGTTTAGTTTAAATGGCAGAAAATTTTAATAATTAAAATAACAGACATAATCTTTAGTTTTGCAAAATTGATAGTTCTAATCTAAACAATTCAAATATTTTTTTTAATATGACATGGGTATCCGATAGACTGCTAATTTAGGCAATGTCTATTTCTATCTATTTATCTTTTTGCCATTTCTTCCCTTTTTTCAGACTTGAATATATTTTGCTATCTAAGCAGTTTGCAACAACTAAACTCACATTTCTTTGTACTAGAAAGAAAGTACAGTCTTTAACTTTGGTTTGTGAGTTTTTTTTTATATTAAGCTTTCCTTTGAAATTGCAACCAAGCCATATTATAGATCATGTGTACATAGATAAAAATATACCTAAATTGCTAGTATATAAATTTACTAGTTGCTTTGCCCCTAGCCTCTAGGGGAAGTTAGGGGAGGTCTTATGGCAGAAAAATTGCCTATATCCAGCTCAAGACATTTATAGTGCTTCTCATTACAACTCAATATAATTTCCGAGATCTCAAGCTTAAGACAAAAAAATACTACTTTATATCATAGGATATAAAGTGTGAGAAAACTTTTAAGTTACGTGACAAGTGCGTAAACAAAGCAGTCCTCTGAAGTAGGAAGGGACGGGAAAAGAAGCATGAAGGACAATGATACTCTAAAAACACAATTTATTCATTAGTTCAACATTCCCCCAAACATTATAATTCTTAATATATTCATCTTTTATACCAAATATGAATAAAAATAAAATAATTTTTATTCATTTTATAATCTTAAGAAGCTATTTATGCTGAATAAATTTATTAAGTTTTTTATGTAGCTAAGATACCCTGCAATTTACTGATTTATTTTTAAAGAATTTTTAAATATACATTTTCTGAAATCTTAAGCTATGCGTTACTTAGCTAGGTGGCTATGGTATAGAGTGGCTTAATCTTTCTTTTTAAAGCACAGTTTGTTGCAGATGTGACTGCGTAACTGATGAGTGTAGCTGCGTTTTCTAAAAATAAAAAAGCTAAGTGACTGAGGGTGGTTTTGGCTTCGGCTAAGGTGGCTCACGCTCAGTGAGGCGTAGGGTCACTGTGGCTGATGGTTTTTAAATTGAAATTTATTGGCTGCTCCTGAGGGTCTAGGGCTTATGTAGGCAAACGAGCCCTGATTTGAAAAAAAAAGATATCTAAAAGGTTTACTTTTATTTTTTGTTCCAAATTATATGAATTATTTTAGTTTAAAGTACTTAAAAATAATGTTGGTGACAAGAAAATTAAGTGAGGACTATTGTTTATGCGACAATTTTACACAGGATAACTAAACATTAAGGAATAAAGTTTGATAAGAGTAGAGGAATAACAAAATTAAGTAAGAATTATTATTTATGCTTACACATAATTTGTTAAAATAAGCAAATGATGTACAGTTCAAGGGTGTAATTTTAGTTTCTTGATAGGTTAAAGGTTATTGCAGACGAGGTAAATTCCCAGTACCCTCTCATCTTAATTTGAATTCAAAGGTAGAGGCAATACTTGTTAGATCTTTTCATGAATATACCCTTTCTCGAATTTCATTCTTCTGCTAACCTAAAAAGTTACTTTAGGGACCTAGAAATACATGTACAAAATTTCAGCTCTTGATCTCTACTGGCGACCTAGCGCCAGGCATGTAAAATATCAACAGATAACGGTAGCACGGCGATTTTAACAATATCTCAGTAATGTGCAGGTTTTAAGCTCTTCTGCATATTTCAATTTCAACACATAAGGTCAAATATATTATATCAAAAAAATCTTTTGTCAAAGTCTACTCTACACCTAGCGCCAGTCAGTTTTCTAAAATCATGCATTTTATACCTGTGAAAAATGAAATCGCCAGCGCTAGGTGTGGAGTAGACTCTGACAAAAGATTTTTGGGATATCATATCTTAGGCCTTATGTGTTTAAGTTGAAATATGCAGGACCCCTAAATTCACCTTCCAAGCCATTCTCTAAGCATTTTAAATTTTTTTACTGTTTATAGTTACAACTTATTAAGATATTATTCTCAGTTGGCGCTTCCAGCAACAAAACCGGCAAAAACAGGCAGTTAAACTTCTGTACCCCTACTTAACCCCCAAACAGGCCCCCCTCTATCTCGGCTCCTGTTACAACTTATTAAGATATTATTCTC
Organism: Acartia tonsa; assembly: GCF_053477335.1. NCBI lineage: Eukaryota > Metazoa > Arthropoda > Copepoda > Calanoida > Acartiidae > Acartia > Acartia tonsa. The sequence goes on from NC_137260.1 coordinate 36,474,830, forward strand.
AGTTAAAAATAATTGGCGCTTCCAGCACCAAAACTGGCAAAAACAGGCAGTTAAAATTTGTACCCCTACTTAACCCCTTAAGGAGCGGTCTGACCACTATGACTAGAAAAAGTAATTTTCTCTAAAAATACACATGAACCACCAGAAATAAGGTTTACGTCTCTATCTGTAACAGGAGCCGAGATAGATGGGGGGGTCTGTTAGGGGGTTAAGTAGGGGTACAGAAGTTTAACTGCCGGTTTTTGCCGGTTTTGGTGCTGGAAGCGCAATTTTTTTTTTAACTGAGAATAATATCTTAATAAGTTGTAACTATAAACAGATAAAACTATTATTTAGCGCCGCCAACCGCCATTTTACTGCCAAAATTGGCGGTTTCCGTTATTTGTCGTTTTCCGCCAATGGTCAGAAAAGGTATTTTTTGTTATAAAAAATAATAGTTTGTCATAAAATTTGGTTTTCTTAGCTTTAAAATTGGCTGCTCTACAGCAGTTTTAATATTTAGCGGCTGGCCGCTAAAAAGCGGATAAGGAGCGGTCTTACTGCTATGACTAGAAAAAGTAATTTTCTCTAAAAATACACATGAACCACCAGAAAAAAGTTTTACCTCTCTATCTGTAACAGGAGCCAAGATAGAGGGGGGGTCTGTTAGGGGGTTAAGTAGGGGTACAGAAGTTTAACTGCCTGTTTTTGCCGGTTTTGGTGCTGGAAGCCCCAATTTTTTTTAACTGAGAATAATATCTTAATAAGTTGTAACTATAAACAGTATAAAAAGGGACAAAAAAAGATATTTTTTAGACCTTTTCAAAAGGCAGTTTTGAAATACCGTTATTAGAAAGGGTATTTTCATGAAAAGATCTAATGCTTCTACATGTCGGAACTTCTTTTATAAAATCTTGAAAATTGTATCCTTTAATAAACTTTACTGTTTTTTTGCTCCTTCCTACTAAATTCATAAAGTATATGCTGCAATTTTAGTAAATTATTAGTTATTAATTGCATAAAATGATATACTTGTCATGCATGATCTAAATTAAAAACAATGTTACTAGAAATCTTAATAAAAAAAAGATTAAAGAAGGTATTGAATTATTAGAAAAAATAATTTTCGTCTGAAGAATCTTGTTTTGGGTGGCTCATATTTTCTTATCTATTGCATTGGAAAGATAAGAATTAGTGAAACCTTTTTCTCAAATTGATTTCGATTTAACCTACTTAACATCAAGCGACAAAACAAAACATTTTTTTTTCTAAAAGCCTTGTTTATACAGTTTTGTTTTTATTTCTGCATTTACAAAACTTTAAGATGCATTTTTTTTTAATACAAAAACATTCGCTTTCAACTGAAGCACTCAAATTAGCAGAAAGTTTTTCTTGCCACTTTAATTCTATTAGGGGGGTTTGGGGTACTAAGAGAGAAAGTGGTAAAGAGGGATTTGAAAAAAGAGTAATGTTTCTGTAAAACAACTAAAGTCACAATTGCGCAAAATTATCTAAAATAACATAGATGTAATTTACAACCTCTTTAAAGTTAACTAAATATAAAAACAGTTGCAACTAAATAATAATATTTTTCTTAAAAAAGTAATACACCGAAACTTATAAACTATACATTCCCATATTTTTTTTGTAAATACATGTGGGTGCTGCTGGCTGACTCATACTGAATAAGTAACCACGAAACCAAATTTGTGTCTTGTGTAAAAAATTTAATTTCAATTTCAAAAACAAGAAAACAATTTTTGGTAATTCAGCTGTTTTATAGTTAACAGACAAAAAAAAAAGAAATTGCTATCCCTAGATTTTTGCATTTAGATTTTAGTATGTATAAGTCAAAATTATGAAATTTTAATAAATTTTTCATTCCAAATTCACATCTTATTATAGGAAGTTTATTTAGGTAAGAATGATATTTTGTGATATCTTATTCTTGAATAAGAATAATATTTATCTTATTACAGAATCTATATACAAAACTCATGTCTGTCTGTATGTTCATGTATTTTTCCTTTTTTAAAGAATTTCTGAATGGATTCTTACAAATAATTGAAGCTATTCATTTTGATTAGCAGTCAAAGAAAGCAATGTGATATTTAGAGTACCATCACCTTTAGTAATAGGTTTTAGGAAGAAAATGAAAACATAATACAACAAAGAATATACTAATTTGCATTTCCGGGGAAATGCATAAAATTAATAAAAATCACAAAATTTAAACAAAAACCTTTTGTATTATTTTTTTGCTAGGAATAGGTTTTGTATTGTTTTGTTTTGTTGATATAATTTAGATTCCCTGCAGTCTTATTAGGGGATCTAGAAGGAAAATATAAAATAATTACAAAAAGTTAGTTTTATTTTGTATATGTTTTTTAAATTCTAGTGGATGCGCCCTAGCATCTAGAGTCTGTAAATCTATTTCTGTAGGGAATGGATGAACATCCCTCCCAAGACTTAGTTCTAAAAATAAAATAGATTTAAACCTTCCCGGGACCTATGATTTAATAGTTCCTTTAAATGTTATATAACAAACAATGTCCGGCATGCCCCGTAAATTTTTAATTCATTATAAAATTTTATTATTCAGGTCGCCAACAATGTAATACTATAACATCATTATTAAGCTAAGGAACCTAATCATACAACAATTTCCCTGCTATTATTTGCCAACTTACTAGTTATTTTTTGTCCTCACTTTATCAACAATACTCAGCTACCCAACTTCCCAGCAGTTCCCCCGCTGAGATGTTGTCACCTTAATTCAACAACTCACAATTTGTGCCCACAGATAAATAATTGAACACAATAAACAAGTCTGCAGCAGCTTAATTTAACAGAATTGGACAAAAGAATCAATTCCCCTGTTTTTGAGTCAAGCAACCATCAAAGAACACTTTGATTTTTTAGCCCTTTTGAAGGTCTTTATTGTGCTGTAAATAGTTAGGCTGTTTTTTTCTTCATATTTTTCTACTGAATTCGCTAATCTGGTAAGTCATAGGTAAATTACTAATATCTCCAATTATAATAGGGATTAGGCAAACTCAACAATCTCACAAAACACTTTGTGCTGGTATAGTTAGTGTATATTTGGTGGCTCGGAAAAGAGAAACATTGACATTTAATTCAGAACAGGAGTTTTCGGCGATCTATGTAAATTGTACAAAGTCTCTGTATCCTGTATCCTATAACCTATAACAATGTCACAAAATATATGATTTTCTCTTAAGATTTTCATATTTTAATTATTGATTCACTAAATAAATTGCAAAGCCAAAGTTACTCTCAAAATTTCAGCGTAATTAACCCTTAACGGTCGGGGGGGGGGGGGGGCGTTGAACGCCCCCCCATTCGGTTTTTTCTATCTTATTTTCTGTGTGTGAAAGATAAAGAGCCAAAACTGCTTGACTTTTTAAGTGTGGGTATGAGAAATAACTGAGAGTTGAAATTTTTTGAATATCTCCATCCTGGCGGGCACAGGATGCCAGCAAACCTTGCAGGGTCATCCAGGTAAAGGGCAAAAATATTTTTTTTGACTTAAACAAAGCATTTTATTTTACTAAAATACTAAAATATCCTCTAGTAGTACATCCTCATATTAAATACAGGTGTTTAAGGTAATTTTAGGTTCCAGGTATGATCCTGCAGGTCCTGATCCTCCAGGTCTCCAGAAATCTTTAAAAGGCTTCTGTGGGCGCAAAATTATTTTAGACTTACATGTCTACATAATGTATTAAAATTTCATAAAGATCCGCCGCCGTTTTCCCGCCGACCGCCGACTGCGGCGGCTGGCAGCTGCCAAGTACAGCTGCGGCTGCTAAAATTATATTTGATATTTCAAATATAAAATTTACATAAAGATTAACATTTTCTGCAAAAAATTTTTATTCTAGCTTCAAAAATAAAAAAATTACAGCCGTTTGAAATTTATAAGTAAAAAAGGACCTACAAACAAAGGTTGTTAAATAAAAGGGTGAAGGAAGCGAAAATTGACATTGACTTACTTAAGGTCGGAAATTCATCATAACACAGGGGACTTGCACAATTTTTTTTAGCCCTCTAGCTCTAATAGGAACTGATTAAGGTTGGGCAAGGGGCCGACTGTAAGGGGTTAAGGTTACATTAATTTATTTTCAGAGGATGATTATAGTCGATAAAAATAAAGAAAATGTCCGCTGTGTCAATAATGAAAAATTGTACGAAAAAACAAAAAGCTATGATTTAGAGCAGAAACAATTATACCAATACATAGCGCAGCAGCAACAAGCTAATAACTTTTTGAGTTTGTTTAATACATGATGATAATTATTTAAACAAATGATTTGTTATTTAGCATATTTTGTGGGTTACAAATATTTTAATCAATGCAAATGGTCTCACATGCAGAATTAAAGTAAAAAATAGAGGGGAAGGGGATAAATAACTGTATGTTCCCATCCTGTGGATCCTGTGTCGACATTCTATCGGATTTTTTTAATATCAGCTAATAGTGTGGAACTAATTGACACAGCCAAGTCGCTACAAAAGAGCTCGCAAACTGGATCCAGGTAGTTTAATGGATCATATATCTATACATTCATTCTCATAGTTAATTTATTTAAGAGTAGTTTCACTATATATAAATGAAAAAACAAAAGAACATTATCATTGCTTGTAACAAAAAGGTCCACATGGTGTGTGTATCTGCTTATATTAATGACCATCATTATGTGTGTCATTAATTTATCATCTTTTTCTTTCCTTAAACAACTTTTTATCTTTAGTAATAAAATCAGTGTCATCGTTCTTTGCTTTTGTTACATTTTAGATGCGTAGCCAGCCTTTATATATATCTACATTCTCATACTAGTCATTGAGAAATAAGTAGAATAAAAGAATAGTTATTTCTCGCATCGTATTATAAACGGCTTTCCGCGAATATAAAATGTACAATTATAAGATTAAAACTAGTTTTTTTAGCCCCGAGGTGCCGAAGGCGATGCTGTGAGTATTGGTGCGAAAAATATGACGTAACAAAAAAAATTAGCCAATGAGAGGCCGTTATTGACCAATGGTAAAATTTATAGTGGCCTCTCATTGGCTAATTTTTTTTTGATACGTCATATTTTTTGCACCAATACTCACAGCATCCCGAAGGCGCCGGCTAAATAAACTGGTTTTAATCTTATTATTGTACATTTTTATATTCGTAGAAAGCTGGATATAATACGATGCTAGACATAGTTTTTTCGTATGGATGAGAACCGGTTCCTATCCACCGGATTCGAATGAATACGAGAAAAAACCTTAAATAAGTTCAACTAATAAATAATCAATTTTTTATCTTTTATTATAAGGCCAGCGTCTTCTGCAGAATGAATCTAAAAACTTTGTAAAAAGAGTGGTTCATTACCAAAAATTAGTAACCTAAAGGATCATACACAGAAACTAAAATTGGTCTGAACACTAGATTTTTTTTCTATTGTTGTTTATACTTTATAGTTTACTACACCCTTAGACATCATGTTACTTAATTACAAGGATATCAGTATTTGTTACTGTCTCATGCTTTGTTAAAGTCATTAATATTCACCAGTACCTGTACCTGGTTGACCAAATGTTCAAATATTGCATTTGAAAAGTCACATCAGCAAACCTACTTTTTACCTACTGAAAACAACGAGACTAACAACTATGGAAAAATATCATTGGTAAATCATCTTCTATTGACTAAGCCCTGTTAAATACTGCAGATATTTCTAATTACATACAGTTTTTTTTCTTTAAAAATGTGACAATTTAACCATGAGCTTTGTGTCAGAATTCCATTTAGTTTAACTGTCTTTTCTTAATTAAAATTTCATTCAAAGCTTAAAAAGTAATGATAGTTTTACAGTTAAAACTACCTATATAGTAGAGCATTATACACAAAAGTATTGTAAGTATTGTTAGATAGATTGAAAGTTAAAGATATTTGGGTTGGTTAGCATATAACCCTCAATATTCTACAGACTGACAGATGGATATCTAGATATCTAGATGATAATTAGATAGATAGAAAGAGAAAGATACTTCAGATGGTTATAATATTGCCACCAATATTTTACAGAAAGACATATTTATAGATATATTCTAGATAGATGGATATTTACATAGTTAGATTGATTTAAACTCAAAGATATGTAGGTTGGTTACCATTTAATTCGTAATATTCTAGAGACAGACAGATTTTTAGATACCTAAATACTTAGATAGATAGAAAATGAAAGATTCTTGGGTTGATTACCATATAGATATTAATACATTAGAGACAGACAGATAGATATATAGAAAGTGACAGATACTTGGGTTGGTTACCATATAGATATTAATACATTAGAGACAGACAGATAAATAGATAGATATATAGAAAGTGACAGATACTTGGGTTGGTTACCATATAGATATTAATACATTAGAGACAGACAGATTGATAGATAGATAGATAGATAGATAGAAAGGGAAAGATACTTGGGTTGATTACCATATAGATATTAATACATTAGTGACAGACAGATTAATAGATAGATAGATAGAAAGTGAAAGATATTTGGGTAAGTTACCATATAGTTCTTAATACATTAGAGACAGACAGATTGATAGGTAGATAGATAGTTAGAAAGTGACAGATACTTGGGTTGGTTACCATATAGATATTAATACATTAGATACAGACAAATTGGTAGATAGATAGATGGTTAGAAAGTGAAAGATTCTTAGGTTGTTTACCATATAGTTTTTAATATATTAGAACAGACAGATAGATAGATATAGTTAGAAAGTGAAAGATACTTGGGTTGGTTACCATATTGCCCTCAATATTTAATTTTCTTGAGAATTTCACCACCTGATTAAATACACAATTTTAACACAGTGTTAATATAGAATAGCCAAGAAAGGTACACTAATGTCCATAATTATTGCGTCTTTAAAAGGCTAACAATATTTTGATGAAAATGAATTAAAAGTGTAAATCTATAACAAAACTGTTAGAAGAAATAAATATCCATATAATTACATTTACTCCAGTGTGTATTTGTTAGCAGCGACGCTACTCTATAATTCCGAATGTCCGTCCGTCTTGCCTTCCGTCCGTCAGTAATTAATGAATTGGAGGAAACGTGATTTTCTCGGCTTCTATTCAAGATAAACAGCTGAAATTTTTAGGGAAGATTCCTATGACATATGCCCATCTAATCTATACATTGTTTTGTCCATCTGTCTGTTATTTGGGGTGCTAGGTCGATTCCTAGATTTTTAAGTTTTATTGATTTTCTCAATCCCTTTTAAGATAGAGGGCCGAAATATTTAGGTATTAATTGATTTTACATTCTACATATGTTCAAGAAGCTTTCATAAGATTTGTTTATTAATTGGGGTGCTAGATCGATTCCTACATTTTTAGGTTTTCAAGATTTTCTTAATTCCTATTCAGGATTGATGGCTGAAATTATCAAGGAATGAATATACCCATATTTTACATATTTCCATCAAGTTTCATTAAGATTTGTTCATTAATTGCGGTGCTAGATCGATTCATAGATTTTTAATTTTTCGTGATTTTAAAGGTTTTGTTATTTCCTTATTTCACCAAAATTAATGTTTATTGTAGACACTCTATAGTAAACTTTTTCCCGATATCCATTCTTAATTTTTGAGCTTCGCTACTTATGGATGTTGTCATCCTTGTTTCTTTGTAAATGTATCTGTCTTCCTAGTGTTTTTCGTTATTTGTCAATTTCTTGAGGTCCTTTCAGACTGTCCACATGCTCCAGAGTTATAAAACATAACCAATATTAAAGAATAAATTTTATGGATAAATTTTCTTTTTTGAGGATAGAAATTAAAATGGTTTTAACTGTTTTTATCGTTAGTGGCAGATTTAACCTTACAGTCTGTCCTACAAATGAAATGTAATTCAATATATTTAAAAAAAAATGAGTATCTACTCTAAAATTTAGATCTTCACTCGGTTTTTTAATGCTCTGGAATAAAAATAAATGATTCATTAATATAGCCAGTTGTATCTCTTATTATAAAATTCTATATTTCATGTTTTACACTTCTCTGAATATTTTTTTATGCTAGTTTGTATTTGCACTTCCAGCAGAATGGCAACTTCTAAATAAACTTTACCAAACACTTTCACACAAAACTTTTAATATTTCTCAAAACGTATCATCATTTCAAATAATTTATCATTTCATCAAAGTTTTTCAAATTTTGACACTAAAAAAATAAAATAAAGGTTATTCATAAGTTTTCAAGTTACTTGAACTTTTGATCAGTAAAAAGGAAACTCAACCTTACTGAAAATGACCGATAGACCAAACGATCAACTGTCAAGAATGACCTCTTGTAGAGGGGTTTCCAATAATTTCATCGTTCTTTTGTGTACCCCAATCTATGATTATGTGTATGATTATCGGTCAAACTTCCTATAATCAACGTTTTGGTTTTGCGGTCTTCGTTAGAAAATACTTGTTATTGATTGCACCCATTGATCGGTCAATGCATTACCCCTACTATTTCAAAATGTCATACATCTGTATTCTGTAATAAAAAAAAATGGTGGCTCCGCTACTGAAAACAGTAACCTAAACTCTATTTTCCTATCTCTCAATTTTTTGTGTATATTTTGACAAGAAACATTAATCAAAAAAGAGAAAAAAGTTAATGATAAGGAGCAATCTTGGCTATTATTTATTCTTTTATTGATACTAACACATACACAATACACATCATACAGTTGCCAGATTTAAACCACTGGGATGCGATGAATATGTCAGATAATAGCCTAAAACCACCCCAAGACATATAAAACCTACCCTGAGAGCATTCGGACCAACCATTTCCGAGACTAAAGGGAAAAATACCTTACTACTTTATATTATAGGATGTCCTTGTAATCCTTATTCAAGGTGTTACATTTTTTTTGGGGGGGGGGGAGGGGGGTGGAGCAAAACAGAAACTAAGGAAATACAATATAAATAGTAACGTTGCATAAAATTAGAAACGATAATAATTTTGCCACCGTTACACCGTTGTTCACAGTAAAGCGGCGTTAAGGATAAAATGTTAAGAAAGAAAACAAGTAATCGTAACGACAAAGGAATAAAAACTATACATTATATACCAGTTTTTTTTTGACAAATGGAAATATTAGATATTATTTATTTTACTATTAGGTTAGTTTCAACCTCCTAACTGACTGTGGTGGAATATATTCTTACATGATTAATTTTATTTTTATTATTGATATTGTATTGACTAGATCTGTTCAATATTTTAGATTCCTTTTCTAAATTGTAATAAGAATTTATTTAATTGTCTTTTTGTAGCGATGCTACTCGAAACAATGGTAATTTTGAGTAACTAACAAAAAAAAAAGTTAGAAAATTGCGATTCTTTCATATACTATCTATAATATAACGTAGAACGATGTATGTCTGTCTGTCTGTCTGTCTGTCTGTCTGTCTGTCTGTTCGTCTGTCTGTCTGTTTGTTTGTCTGTCTGTTTGTAGCGAAGGATCTCGCTAACCGCTAAACCGATCGGGTTCTCATTTACAGGGTAGCTTCTCATAAGTCCCGGGAAGGTTTATAACTATTTTCTTTGGGGGTGGGACACCCCCAACACCCCCAAAAATGAAAAATGTCCCCTCAAAAAATTTTTTTATATTTTATTTTTAAAACTAAAATTAAAATAGTCGGGTTGACTTCCCCCCCCCAAAAAAAAAAAAAAAAAATTCACACCCAAAAGATCAGATTTTTTAAAAAAAATTTTTCTTTTAAATTTAAAATACGAAAAATTGGTTTGATCAAACCTCTTGGGGCAAAGCCCCTAGAGGCTAGGGGCGAAGCCGCTAGTTATATAAAATTAGTAAGAGTTTTTTGTTTAAAGCTTAGAATCTCAATTTCTATTTTAGGTATATAGAATAGGTCCAATCATGGTTTAAGCTATTTTATTCTTAGATTTAAGTCTTAGAGTAGTTTTAAGGTATTTTTCTTTACCCTATCGGTTACAGAGCCCCTAGATGCTATGGGCATAGCCTCTAGCTTGAAATGTCGGACTGCCTATCTGTTTAACGTAAGGACAATTTGCATGGAAACTTATATTTTGAGTTCATGTTTCTGTATTTCACATATATTTTCCCCACTATTTTCATTTTTAGAAAATTCGGAACAGATCTAATACAAATAAAAGAATAAGATAAAAATTACATAACTATTAACCTACATATCCTTTAATTGATTAATTATATTCTCATAAATAGTCTTATATCATTGTTTTCGTTAGGTAACCTAATTTATAAACAAAAGAATATTTTTAAACTATTAAATATAAATTAAAAATCTATACAATTTTAAGATATATTATGTTTTGAACAAAGTAAATTTATTCAAAATCTTATGATAATAAATTGAGAATGTTTAAAAGGACGAAAATAAAATGGGATTTAAAGGCAATCAACACACAGATTGTGGCATTTATTCAACAGACAGCAGAAAGAGAAAGCGAGGAAGACAGAGAAAAAAGAGCATGCGAGGGAGTAAGAGAGAAAGAAAAAAGAAACAACAAATAGACTTAAGTACAGAAAATATATAAAAATTGAGTGAAATAGAATTTAGAAATAAAAAACAAGAAAAGATAAAAAATGAAAATAAGATGATGACGTCATAATCAAAACCATGACACATTCAAATACATATAGAGGAGTTTTACAATTAACAAGGATGATAACGTTTATAGAAGCGAAGATGAACAAATCAGAGAGACAAATGAACATCAACAAATATATATTTATTTGAAAATTTGAAATACAAGATATTTACTTAATTTTATTTACGTTTTTAGTCTAAATTGCAGATATTTTTCGCTCATTTAATTGTTTTAGGTATTATTATGGTAATAAGCTCACTATATAAGTAAGAATTAATATCATTCAATTTTAAATCAATAGAATTTTCTTAAAATACGTAAAGAGACATTCATAACAGCGGACTTACGTCTGGACCTCCCCTAAATGAAGAAAGCTTTGCTTCTGACACAGTATGGATGACAATATTCATGCGTGCCCCACATAAAAAGCAATTACTTTGAATAGGATATAATGGTAGAGAAGATACTATGGGGTGTTAAATATGTATAAAATAATACTAGAGAGGGGTGTTTAATTGTGAATACAGGTATTATAGGGTGTTCTTATTAGACCTATTAAATTAGATTCTTATTTAGACTTATCGGTATGTCTATAATACTTGCCTTTTCCAACTTTGTTTATTTTTTAATTTTTTAAAACATGCCTTTTCATATGCAAAAATGGTATTTTAATCATCATATTTTTGAAAAGCCCTATACCTGATTTTTTCTTAAAAGTAGGTAATTGTATATGGATACTCAAGAACAGGTAATTCATTATGTATTCAGCAACTGAGCCATGTGACAGTTTGTAAAATATATAAAATAAAAAAATGTTATAGTATAAATAGTTTTACTAATTCTAATTAAACTCTATTGAAAAGAGATTTTGCGGGGTGTTAAATGCAGAACAAATTCCCCAATTTTGCGCCAACACACTAGTTCAATGTATATAAATGCAAATTTTGGTCTATAACATTTAAACCTTAATTGTTGTTTCCCCAAGTTTTATGTACATGTATGCAGAATTAGATACATATACAGGGTGATATTTTTTACAACAGTTATTTTAAAAGTTGGCATGTAAGTTTTAAATAACATATTTCTGTTTTATAGAAATAAAGAAAAAACGAACATTGAATTTCATATGAATTTAAATAAATTTAATATGGAACATCCCTAAAATATAAAGCACATTTAGTTACAAAGTATAACTATAATATTATAATAATACAAAGTAGCTTGATGTCTGTCCGTCCGTCTGTCTGTCTGTCCGTCCGTCTGTCTGTCTGTCCGTCCCTAAGATATCGGTAACCACTAAACCGATTAGATTCTGCATCTTAGGGAATATTCCTACTGGTCCTGTGGTGGTTTTAGGCTATTTTCTCTGGAGTGGGACCACACCAACCCCCCCAAAAAACAAAAAAATCCCTCTCAATTAAAAAAAAATAATTTAAAATTAGTTGTGGCAGCACCAGAGGTACCTATTTTTTTAATTACCTCTTGGGGCAAAGCCTCTAGTAATATAATATAGAACACCGTGTAAATATAAAATCTCCTGTTTATGTTGCATAAAATAACTATAAGATTATGATACAGAACACACTGTAAATATATTAGCACCTAGTTCTCCTGTTTATGTTACAAAGTATAACTCTATGAGTATAATATAGAACACCCTGTAAATATATTAGCACCTAGTTCTCCTGTTTATGTTACAAAGTATAACTCTATGAGTATAATAAAGAACACCCTGTAAATATATTAGCACCTAGTTCTCCTGTTTATTATACAAAGTATAACTATATGAGTATAATATAGAACACCCTGTAAATATATTAGCACCTAGTTCTCCTGTTTATTATACAAAGTATAACTATATGAGTATAATATAGAACACCCTGTAAATATATTAGCACCTAGTTCTCCTGTTTATGTTACAAAGTATAACTCTATGAGTATAATATAGAACACCCTGTAAATATATTAGCACTTAGTTCTCCTGTTTATTATACAAAGTATAACTATATGAGTATAATATAGAACACCCTGTAAATATATTAGCACCTAGTTCTCCTGTTTATTATACAAAGTATAACTATATGAGTATAATATAGAACACCCTGTAAATATATTAGCACCTAGTTCTCCTGTTTATTATACAAAGTATAACTATATGAGTATAATATAGAACACCCTGTAAATATATTAGCACCTAGTTCTCCTGTTTATGTTACAAAGTATAACTATATGAGTATAATATAGAACACCCTGTAAATATATTAGCACCTAGTTCTCCTGTTTATTATACAAAGTATAACTATATGAGTATAATATAGAACACCCTGTAAATATATTAGCACCTAGTTCTCCTGTTTATGTTACAAAGTGTAACCAGAAAATTAGATTTTTATGTAAATTCAAGTTAAGGATTAGAATTTAAATATCCGTGGAAAAGAAGGTTGACCCAATTTTTGTAATGGTGCCAGCAAAAAATTTAATTTTTTACAATATTTTAATATGATTATAAATTTTGTTTATACTTTTGTGTTCAAAGTAAAATATTAGGTTTTTTTAAAAGAATGTTAATGCATTTTTCACAAACATATATTGAATATGTTCGTGTTTATGTTTGTCTGTCTTCGTCAAGAACATACTAAAATTTAAACAGATTTTTTTATGTTAAAAGCTTTGACAAAATGAAACCCAAGAGCTAATCTGTTCTCTGCATTTTTCATTTACGAGGGCAATTCCAAATTCATAACTAAGATTGAAGGCACAAACTTGGCTGTCGTCCAAGCTTTTTTTTTTTGGGGGGGGGAGGGTAAAATGGGGGGGTGGGTGGTTAATTACCCCCCCTGAAATATGTTGGCAGGGGTAATCTTTTTTTATCCCTCCAAAAATTTACCCCCGGGGTAAATTTTTTTTTTTTTTTGGGGGGGGGGGGGTAATTTAATAATGTAAAAAGGTACCTGCCTAATTATGAAATATTTTTTTTAGATGATTCTACATTTGTTATTAAAGTAATGGTAAACAATCATTTGCTTAACCTTATCCATTATTTTAATTCCTATGAGAGCATCATACATTAGGATGGGTTAAAATGGAATCACTTTAATACTATATAAAACCAGGGTGATGCAATAATAAATTCCATGAAAATTGTATTTCAGCTTGAAAAATAGCATAGAACACATTCAGCTGTGCTTGAAGCTTACCAATCTAGTCTGCCTCTGAATCATAATTATTCATTTCAATTAATTATTATTACATGATTATAGCTAAGAACATAAGATCCAGCTCCTTTATTCCTGGCAATATGCAAATTTCCCGCAGTGAGAAAAAAATGTGCTGACAGCTTTATTAATATTCTAACAAAGCCGATAAATCTATCAATATACTTTATACAAACTTATTTGTTTATTATATTATATTATATTCTATATACTCAGGAATAAATATGTCTATAAATAGCCCTATTTGAGTCTTTTGATAAATATATTTCAAAACATATCAACATGGGGGGAGGTAAAATGGCGCACAAATCAAAATTTTTAACCCCTCAAAATGTTTTACTAAGTTGGTATTATTTACATGTAGGAGGGGGAAGCGAGGGTTAAATACATATACATGTTTTTAGGGGTAAGGTGGGTAAAAAACACATAAAATATAAAGATTTATATGAATATTAAAAATAAACAGGCCTTTCAATCATGTTATTGGAAGGGTACAAAATCTAAATATTTTATTGCTACCTTTTTTTAATATATTACTCAGATCATTACCCATATTTCTGAACCAAAAAAATAGAATATATATTTAACTAAATAAAAATAAATAGAATTTACGCATTATTGGGGTTTTTTTTTATGTCTCTAGCCACTATGACATATGAGTTGATTTTTTTCTTCAAAACATTATTGTAATTTACATGCATAGGTTTTTTTTGGATATAATTTGATTGATTTAAACACATTAATCTCGTAATGAATATAAATATTCTTCACAAACTTATCTGAGAAGAGCCAATTCTGTGAACATTTTGATTGTTCTAGCTATGTCCTGTTTTAGGCAAAGGTTATCTTCATTCTGTAACTATAAATGTCACCCATCTAACATAGCAGCAATAAGTATAAAATTATGAAGGCAAAACCTCGCAGTTACTTTGTATCCAACATCCTACAGGAAAAAACATAATTAAATATCATTTACTTTTATTGTAAACTTCTAAATTTAGATATTTCAATTTGAAATCTTGTGTTGAAATTTAATGAATTTATTGAATGCAATTTTCCTGTTCTTAAACAATTTCTATGAAAGTGGAATACAAAATAAATTGACACAATTTCCTTAAATGGTAAGGTTCACGGGAATAAAGACAGTTTGAGGAGGGTAGAACGCAAGGTAACAAGGATAGGTAGTTATTAGATAAGTTTTTTATTTGAATCCCATCCATAAAAAATTCACCCTCTTAACTGCACCCAAACCCTGAGAAAACTTAGCCCAAGCAGAAAACCGAACTATTTAGAGGATTAACCCGATTTAAAATAATTTCTAATATGTTAAATGGGGTTATTATTTTATTTTTAAGGATAGTTAATGTTATACAATATTTTTCATTTTCTTTTCTAACCTTTTAGTGTTTAGGGTTATGGTTCGTACAGAAGCAATATCAAAAATAGCTCCAACAAAAAGATTTATTAACTTATCAAAATGTGCCTGGGAAAAAAGGAAAGAGTGACGAATATTGCGACAGAAAGACAAAAGTAAAGTAGAGACAGACAATGTTTACTCGTGTAACTAAAATGTTATAGCCATGCGGAGCTACACAGTACTTGCTGTAACCTAACCTAACCTGATCTAAAGTAATAAACAAACAAACGATAACCTATCCACCCTCATATATTTCAAAATAAGGGGATAGGGCCGTGTTGTGCACTTTGAGGGAAACCACTCAACTTAGCTTTGATTTGCTTTTCCCTAACTTACACAACACAACAAGGATGACAACATCCATAAGTAGCGAAGCACAAAAAATCGTGGATGGAAATACGTTAAAGTAGATTTAAAGTGTATTTATTAAAAACAAGAATAGATTTATTGGAGAAAATAAACACGAAACCTTGTTTTATTTTTAATGATGACGACGGTCAAAGTAGATTACATAAAAGATTCTCATAACAATAGGAAAAATTATTTTGATACTGATATCCCAAAAAAGTTTGAAAATTGGACCAAAAACACCAAATATACGGGAAAATTTGTAAAACACATAAAAATAGCCAAAAACCTGATAAAAGGCAGTCTGAGCGCCATGGTTGTTTTCTTTAAACGACGGGAAATTTAATTTTGATATCTATAACTGAAAAAATTTTGAAAATCGGACCATAAACACTGAAGATATGGAGAAAAATGTGAAAAATACAAAAAATAGCCTAAAACCTGCAAAAAGGCAGTCTGGCCGTCATGGTTGTTTTCTTTAAACGACGGAAAATTTAATTCTTATATCTCTAACTGAAAAAATTTTGAAAATTGGACCATAAACACTGAAGATATGGTGGAAATGTGAAAAATACAAAAATAGCCTTAAACCTGGAAAATGGCAGTGTGGCCGTCATGGTAGTTTTCTGTAAACGACAGGAAATTTAATTTCAATATCAATAACTGAAAAGATTTTGAAAATCGGACCATAAACACTGAAGATATGGAGAAAAATGTGAAAAATACAAAATAGCCTAAAACCTGCCTAAAAAGCGGTCCGACCGCCCTTGATGTTTTAAAGTTAATTGTGATCCTTAATAATGGGAATGTTGTCAAAAAATTTCAGCTGTCTATCTTTATTAGGAGCCGAGAAAATCACGTTTCCCCTATTCTGTCTCAGACGGACGGACGGAAGGACAGACGGACATTTCGAATTAAAGAGTAGCTTCGCTACTAATAAGAGATACTTTTGATAAGAGTCACATGTCTAATATGATAAAATCGAGGTTTAAAAATCAATCCAACACACACCTACACAGTATACAACCCTTAATAGACCTTTACGATTTTTAATGGGCAGTTCTGCTAATAGAAGTAAAAAAATCCTCTAATCAAAATGTCTATTGTAAAAACTGAGTCTATAAAATGACAGGTAATGCATTTAGACACAAAAATATGCTAAAATTCTATACATTTTTACGAAAAGTATTTTTACAGAAACAAATAAAATGTCATAATATGATTTGGTTTATTGATTAAGTGTTGAATTACATTAATAATTTGTCTCTTATCATGGCAAATATTTCTTCCATCTTTTTAGAAATTTTGATTTTTATATCTACAGTGGCTACGCTTCTAGAACCCTATAATGGCACTTTGGTGGTAAGGGGGGGGGGGGAGGAATTCACCCACCAACCTCTGTCTTTAATTTTAGTTTTTAAAAGAAAGAAAGGAAAAAATATCGGAGGGGTAATTTTTTCTCGGTGAAATTCCTATTAAGAGGGTGTTGGAAATAGTTATAATTTTCCCATAACCTACAATTTAAGCTACATTGTAAAGGAGAGCCATATCGGTTCAGGAGTTAGTAAGATCCCTAGGTACACATAAACAGACAGACCCAGATATCCTATTACTTTTATATAAGGATAGGTACATATATTTTTGTTATGTTTATATATTTGTACTTGTCCATACAGATTCTTTTCTATTGAGTATAATGTCAACATAACAATATACAGCATATGGAAACTTTATTCAATGTCACGGATAGACGGATAGAAAAAAAGGGAATCGAAACCCATTTCTTAAATTGGCGGCTTGTCAAAATGGGTGAGTTACAACTTTAGGATGTCTATGAGGAATGGGGGGGGGGAGTGGTAAAAGGGATGTTTACTCTTCCCCCCCAAACAAATTTTGGAGAGTAACGGCATCCCCAAATTTTATTTAAATGCATAAGATTACCTCCCCCTAAAAAATACTTTTGAAAACTTTCATTTTACCCCCCTCCCCCCCATCCTTCTTTAAAAAAGCCTTGACTTCTTGCTACAATTAGTTGGTTATAAAGGCTGAATTCAGGATCTGTAGAGCCATGAGTATAATATAAAACAACACAATTGTCCTTTATTCTAAAAAAGATAAATAAATGAAATCGGCTAAGATAGCCCAAATTCCATAAAGTATGATTGGCAGGCAGACAAACAGTTTGGAGACAAATCTTTTAGAGGTCCCTAGTGTCACATATCTACAAAATACTCTTAAATATGATCAAAATTCAAATTAAGGGGTCATGGCTAAAAAATAATTAAATAATAATAAAAATAAATATTTAGCAACTTACTTAATCCTTTATTCTTGACATATTATGGATGTTTTATATTCAGTCTGGTGCTTTGTATGGGAATACTTTTTATGCAGTTTCAGTTTATACACAAACATACCACAGCAGATTCAATGAATTAAGTCAATTTTATTTGAATTTAGTTGAAAGTATAAAAACTACCATGTAATCTATAACCGTCCTTATATTAAACTAGCGGCTTCGCCCCTAGCCTCTAGGGGCTTTGCCCCAAGAGGTGATAAAAAAAAATTATTGCGAAAATCGTAAAGGACCATGGAAATCTCCTTCAAAACAAAAAAAAAAAAAAAAAAAAAAATGGGGGGGGGGATTTTTTGGTTTTTGGGGGGGTTGGGGGTGTCCCACCCCCCGAGAAAATAGCTTAAAACCACCACAGGACCAATAGGTAGATACCCTGAAGAGTAGAATCCGATCGGTTCAGTGGTTACCGAGATCTTAAGGGACAGACAGACAGACGGACAGACGGTCAGACGGACAGACGGACAGACAGACATCGTTCTACTTTGTATTATAGATATCTATAATACAAAGTAGCTTGATGTCTGACCGTCTGACCGTCTGACCGTCTGACCGTCTGTCCGTCTGTCTGTCCGTCTGAAGCTAAAGATCTCAGTAACCGCTGAACCGATTGGGCTCTACTCTTCAGGGATTATACCTACTGGTCCTGTGATGGTTTTAAGCTATTTTCCTGGGGAGTGGGACACCCCCAACCCCCCAAAAAACTAAAAAAACCACCCCCCCCCCAAACTTTTTTTTTACATTTTTTGTAAAATCTCAGTAACTGCTGAACAAATTGGGCTCTACTCTTCTGGGAATATACCTACTGGTCCTCTGGTGGTTTTAGGCTATTTTCTAGGAGGGTGGGACACCCCAACCCCACTAAAAATAAAAAAAATCCCTATTTCAAAATTTTTAATTTTTTTTTTTTTTTGTAAACAAAAACCAGTAATTGGGTTGGAGGAACCCCACTGCACCATGGGGCGAAGCCCCCATGAACCCCCCCCCCAAAAAAAAAAAAAAAATTCACCAAAAATTTTTTTGGGGCTTTTTGTAACTTTTAAAAATTGACATCTTTAAAAAGTTGTTGCAATTATAGGTATTAAATAAAATTTACAGAGGAGAGTTTTCAATTTTTGTGTATATGTGGTCCAATCAGTGGGACTATCAGAGCTTGCGCCGCATACAGGGTACTCGCTTATGCTCACCCCGTACGAGATATACGGTGAACAACCTGGGTTTAATTTTTACTAATTGAAATTTTTGTGCAAACGGCGCACAACCTGGGTTTAATTTTACCAAAGAGTAATTCGGAAAAGAATAACTTTTTTGAAAATATAACTATAAAATTATTCTGGAGGGTTGACTTTCCATTACCTCATGGGGCGAAGCCCCTAGAGGCTAGGGGCGAAGCCACTAGTGGATCTATAAATTAATTTAGGTTAAAGTAGCCTTTTTGTAGTTGTGTTTTTTTTCTGAGCTAAAAATACTTTATTTGCTTGATTTTTTTATTAAAGATTTTGATAATCTAGTCTAGTCTTCAATGGGGTAAACTAATGATGCTAAAAAATCAAATATTAACATATCTTTGTTATCCTTTTTAATGAGGTAATAGTTGTATGTGTGTGTATGTCCCTAAACGAAATTGCTAGACCGCTCAATTCACAGTTATTAGGTGAGAATTTAGGGTATTTAGCGAATAATAAAACAAATGTGGTGGATTAAGTTCATCAATTTTCTGGGCAGAGCTTCTAGAAAGTGTTCTGACTATTATAATACACGGGGTTGGTTGTCTACATACTTAAAACATGTTATTTCTATAGGACTGCACTGTAATAGATTGCGTATTGTTATATTTATTTGTCATATAAAAAGTCCATCAAATACAGATATTACATGTATTATAAGAAAATTAAAATACACATAATTTTTATTCTCGAATAAAATCGTGGAGATTATGTTACTTTTTTGACCAAAAACATAACATTAGTTTTAAATAGGAAAGGTTCAGATTTGAAAGGTTATTCTAGGTCAGGTTAGGTAAGTGTTAGTGATTGCCCTGCAGGGTTAGAGCACCCCGCAGGGGCTAGATAAAGGAGAGAAGCTTCCGTGAAAATTAGACGAAACCCGAAACTTCGTTTTCTTTACATGATCCAATACATTTATAAATGGGTAAAAAAAACGATACCCCCCACCCCTTTACCACATAACCTCCCTTAATACTGGATAAACGAACTCACCAATAAGTGATGTCCATGTAAGCAACCTAAAAAGAGGACAATTTTCCCCTGTCATTATAACCACGAATACCTTACATTCATTCTTGTTACTTGATAAACCTCTTACCAATAAATTATGATTACGTCCTTTATATTCACATTTAAGCAAAGACAATTGTGATGGATTATTCCTGTATACCTTATTAACTAAAGGATCAGAACTAACTTTATATACAGACAGACTTACGTACATATCGTAAATGTAGAAAAGTTTCTGTTATAGAAATATAAATAAATCTATATTATGCTGGGAGGGATGAGAACTTGGACTGTAAATTTGACTAGTACCCAAAGCTTCATATCCACGTTTTCTTATTCGTTGGCTCAAAAATTTAGATACTTTAATTGGATTTTGTTTGAATAGTTCCAAACTACTAGTGTCCAAACTTTTCAATAAAGGTGTAATTTTGTTTTCCATCATTTGGGATGTATATAAATTTATCGTCCATTGTTTATCCCTCAAGATTCCTGTTATTGTGCCACGTCAAGAATAGATGACCGGTCAAAAAGTTATTGGCCTCCCAAATAATAATAATAGAGACCATGCCAAATATTCACCTTATTGTACCAACTTACTATTATTATTACATTTTTTTATTAGTCAAGCAACTCTATAACTTGTAAACTTAACAAAAATATATACATACAATTTTGCAAAACTACAGACGAGCTTATAAATGTGAAATATAAAGAAGCTTAGATAAGGAAAAAATAAGTTATTACAAGGATATTTATTTATAAAATACATTTGAAATTACATTCATGTGTTTTATATAAGATAATCAATTAATTAAAGATACACAACAGTTTGATAATACTATATCTATTTTTGTGACTTTTTAAAACAGAATACAAAGAAAGGCCAAAATTTATGCCATTTAAAATCTTTAATCAAAAAGTTAGTTTTTTTTTGTTCGGATCTTTATTCAAAGATTCGCAATTTTAAAATAAGGATAGGGTTAAATTATTTTCCATTTACCTATTTTCCTTCCTAAACCCATTTAAAAATATTCTTTGTACTGTGTTTTTACACCTTTTTAACATTTTTAGAGTGTCCTAATATAAGTTTGATAATAATTCATTGTTTTGAATGAAGTATGAAGAGTTATCAAAATAATATCATTATGAACATGCTTAATGGTTAAAGTAAATGTAATAATGACAATGAAATACATTAATTATATTATTGTTCACCAACCGCCAACAAGCCGAGACTAAGCCACAAATTTGCAGCCAAAATAATATTTTCAAATTCATAAACGTAGGAATTACCATAATAAGAAGATATATAGACATACAGATAATTTTTGGCTCTACAAAACGTTGAAATAGCGGCTCAGTCGTATGTCGGTCCAAAATAAAATCCCTTTAACCATAAATGATTTCATGATAAATATATTTCCCAGATTCAAAAGTCGTCTAAATATTGGACGACTAAAATCTTTATTTTAAAACAATGTTACAACAAAATTATCACAAAGTTAGTTATTAAAGAATCATTTTTAAAATTTCCAAAACTAAACATATCACGAATCAAAGATAAAAATATTGGGTGGAATATTTAACCTTTAAAATATATCTTTCACAATCCTTTATCCATAAATAAAATAACATTTTTTTACAAGTAGATCAGTTGCAGGCAATTGTTTTTCAGAAGCAACATCCCTATGCCTATTAAGATGTGGCCTTGATTTAACCAATAAAAAAGTTCTGTGGGTTTGGTCAAAATATGTTCTGCCTAAATTATGTAACAGCGCGGCGGTGCAAAAAATTAGCATATTGTTAGTAACCTTTTTTGCGTTACATTTTAAAATAAATTTACATTGATGAATTATTTTTCAGTGTCAATATGTTAGTTCGAAATTTTGGAAGTTGTACAGTAAGACTCGAAAAAGTAATTTTTAGCGTCTGTAGCCCATATTTCTCAATAAATTATTAAAAAATGTATATGTTCTCTATAAATTTCCACATCAGAGGATATAAAAATATTTATTAATTAAATATTTTTATATCTTTTTATGTGGAAATCTATAGAGAACAAGGACATATGCATCTAATAATAATTCAGCGAGAAATATGGGCTGAAAACGCTAAAAAAATACTTTTTCGTGGGTCTTATTGTACGAATTTAAAGAAAAAAGGTAAAATATTTTAATCTTAATATTAATTTTTGTTTTGAAGTAGTATTTTTAGTTTTACCATTATTTAAAAGACCAATTTGTTTTTATCATTATATAATTTTTTTCTTTAAAATATCATCTATGATCCGAAAAGTATCTTTTTAACTAATTAGATTCCTTTTGTGTAAAAAAATTAATATCTTCAATCAGAGATTCTTTGAAAATATTTGATTTACAAAACATCAGGTTTGGATTATGAGCTTAAAAATGATAATGCTAAATTTTTCCAAAAAAAACAATGTCAATTCAATTTCGATTAGCAATTGATAACCCTCCCCGCACCCATATATTTACAAATGTTCCTATAGTTATCCTGTAAGACGTATAATGGGTATAGTAAAATACTCCTAGACCATTTTTCATGAAAAAATTAGCATTATATCGAAAAAAATTTAATTTACACACATTATTTACATAATATTATGATTAAATGAAATATTTCTGAATGAATCAAGATACATTATACAATATGCACAAATACAAAATAACTAACAGAGAAGAAATCAGCAGTAAATAATTGTAAATATTGGCAGAATGTTAATAAATAAAATGTTGTAGGACCAGCTGTTGTGTGAAAAAGCAGAATTAGTCAGGGGCTGGGGCTTATCACCTAAATAAATGATTATTCAAGATAGTTCACAAAAATTATACGGCTACTAATATAGCTAGATAGATGGCCGCAATAGCTAGTAAATATTTACAATTAAAATCTATTTTATAAATTATGCCTCAAGAGACCTTGAGGGGAGGGGACGCGAAGTTGACCCTCACTATTACATTCCACTTACCATAAAGTTTTTATTTCAGTCATGGAAGACAACACAATTTCATTTAACTCAAGCTATAGAACTTTCTCCTTATTTATTTATAAGATTTATTAGTTACTTGAATTCTTAGAAATATCAATAAATTAAAAGATGTTTCATCATCGTAATATTTCTGCGTTGGAAATACAAAATATTTAGCAGTTAGGGACAACAAGAATTTTACAATGTATTAAAAAAATAAATAGGATAAATACTTCTTGAGATTTGCAGGACTGTGGTCGAATCAAACCAACAGACAGTCAAAACAATTAATACTTTGGTATTTGGCAAGTTTTAAAGACTAACATTTAGTATGGAATTTACTACTTTAGACTTAATTTAAATGTAAACAAATTCATATTTAATATTTTAATCAGTAGACCGCAGCAAACCAATCCTTTATCAGAAAAAAATATTTTTTCTCTAGACACAAAGATATGGCTTGTTCGCCCAACTTATCAATTAAGAATGTTGAATATTCATAACATAAAAATATGAAATAAACATTCTATTATCCGCACAGTAACACACGGTTTGTTGGTCCCAACTGTTTAGTTAAGAATAGAGAATATTCATGAGTTAGGAAATTGAAACTGTCTAAGATATCAAACATAATATTTCTGTTCATTTCTTTTTACTATTGTTTCTTTTATTTCATTTCTGTTTTTTTTTAAAGATATTTTTTCATTTTCTATATCTCTCTATCTTTCTCTGTCTCTCTTTCTCTCCTACACTTTCTCTCCAAATCTGTCCTTATGACAATCTTCCGCTATTCTTATCTCTCCTACACTTTATAGACACAATTATTTTCATGAATACATTGTTTCAAAGTTTTAGATTAAATATATAGACTGACATGCCTTAACCATAGAGTAGCTCTGCTTATAAAAATTAGAAATCTTACCAAGGACAAAAACTTGAATAGAAGCGGCCAATCCACTTGGTGGTCTACAGGTATAGTTACCACTGTGTTCTAGTTTAGCACTAAAAAAAAAAAAATATTTACAACTAACTCCAAATACATGTATCAGTTTCAGATTGACAGATTATGTAAAAGTATAGCTTCGTTCCTAAAAAAAAATGCGTAGCAAATAATTATAGTAAACAGTGTATTATTCATGAAAACTTACCCAAAGAAAAAAACTTTTAGGGGATTTTTTTTGAAAACAAGTAAAAGTAATAAAAGTTACAATTTTTGTGTAAAGTTATAAATTCATGTTTGTGACCTTGTCTGTTGACTAGACGTCAGGGATGCTCAGATAGGTCAATGCAATATTTTGACAAATCTTTCCAAGAATTTAAAATTTAAACATTTTGAGTATTAATATGATTATTGTACATAAAAAAAAGAGCAACATGAATTAAAAGAACGCTTTGCACTTGTTCTCTTAATAAAAAATATTTTGTTATGTAGGTAACCAAATACCTTAAAGTATTAATTCCAATTATTATAATCTATAATAGAACAATTTTTGTAAGCAATAAAATACATAACCTTACATAAAAGCAGTTTTTAAAAAGTATTATATTTTTAAAAAGTTAATATAAGAACTATTTAATAATAACTTAAAGTAAAAACATCAAATGCTTTACTTTAGTCAAAGTGACATTAATCATATACTTTATGTTAAGTAAAACTAAATACACGAATGTTTATAACTTCAAGGTTTATACTTTAAGGATGTAATATGATGATTGTATTACCCATTCGTTGGCTTAACACTTTTGAATTGTAACGTAAATCTTGATTTATTAGTTCTAACCAGCAACAACCAAACTTTTCAACCAATAATTTTAATCGAAAAAAGAAACTTAGTATATCCTAGAAGATTTCGTCAATGGTCAAACATTTTAGTCTCAAAAATAGTGATGACTTCAGTGGTGTGCACAGGGTTTTGACAATCTCCTTAAACTAAAATCGAGGGGTGTAAGCCCCGGGTGGTTGTAGTTTTATGGACAGTGGGGTGTGAGCTTTTAGGGGCTCCTGTGGTGGGTGGAGGAGGGAGAAATCAACCTCCAACTTTTAATTGTATTTTTAAGAAAAAAAGTTTTGACACCCTTTTAAGACCCTTGTAAAAAAGAAAGTCCAGTAAGTCACACAGAAACAGATCCTATTACTTTTATAAAAAGATAATCCAGGTTCAAATTTATATTCACCTCTGAATATTGAGTTTAGAGCTGGTCTTTCTGCCATGAGTGGTTTGAACTGTCACTCCTCGGTTTATATCAAAGTTTATCATACGATCATTCTAAAATATAAAATTTCGGATAACAATGGTAAATCAATGCAAACACTGTGGGAAGCTTTAACTTAATGCTTAATAAAAAATCTATACAATAATCTGAACTAAATATCAAGTTTATGCTATTGAATTTTAAAAAAATAATTATATATTTTTTACGTAACATATAATCCAACTCAGTTAAAAGATACAAAAAATAGCAAGTAATTTTGTGAATAATAAGGTGTGTCCGTTAAAATCTCGCAAGAGTACTGGAAGGGCTCAATAAGAACAAGCTCAGTTTTAAGCTTTCAAAAAGAGGCCGAAAACTAATTTTCGATCAATTTTCCCATAAGTTATCACTGGAGTGAGTTGCAAGCTCTAGTATCAAATTAAAAGTTTATACCTGGTACCAGAACACATATTCTGGGTCCACAAGTGCGTTCTCAAGTATACAGATCAGAGATATCAACGAACCCTAAAATAAAATGCAATAAACTAGGCATATTTTACTCTACCAGCTACTTTTTCATACCAGCTACATAGAGCCGGAGATGGACCAACACAAAAGAAAAAAAATTATATTTAAATTTTATCTTAGTGGAAATCGAAGCAAAGCCGCAGAAAAGCAGCTCCACGTCGCTGTTCCGATTTATGTTGATGATGCAT
Organism: Acartia tonsa; assembly: GCF_053477335.1. Taxonomy (NCBI): domain Eukaryota; kingdom Metazoa; phylum Arthropoda; class Copepoda; order Calanoida; family Acartiidae; genus Acartia; species Acartia tonsa. Next base: position 36,500,966 of record NC_137260.1, read on the forward strand.
TTCTTTACCTAAAAATGAAAAAAATCTTCTGAATTTTACTAAAGATATTATGATGCTATTTGCATCTGAAAACCTATTATCCAGTATAAAAATAAGATTAAATTTTGAAAGGATGATTTTATCCCAATCCTCCAATAACATGATGACTTTCAACTTGACGATTGGAAATTTATCTTTTAACTTTTAGATTTGATATTGAAAATAATTTTAAATCTATTACACAAATTTAAAAGAAACATTAAGTTTGGACAAATTGATCTTACGAAAGGATGGCATATTTCTTTTTATATTGAATTAAATTAAAATTTTACAATTTACCAATAAAAAATCATTGTAGTATATTGTAATTGTTTTCATCTAATGTAAAATAACCTTATTGTTAAAATCTAAAAGCATTGTATAATATGTTATGAAACAAAAATTTAAAACAATTTGCGTGCGAGAGGAAAATCTATTTAGACATAAATACTTTTCTTAATTTCTTTATGTGTACTATCTTACTAGAGTGCATAAAATAATATGGTCTTTTTTGCTAACTTTTTTCTCTATTCCTTTAAGTGTTCAATAATTCTATAGTCATATTTGTATCCTCAAATGACATAATTCTAGCCATTTCAAGGAATTTTGAATCAATCTAACCTTTTCTCTCTACAATATTTTTCTGGATTGATTTATCTTGTAGAGCCAAATCAAGTATATAAATCTTTATTGAACTTTGCAATAGAAAAAAACCGCGGAGCGGCAGCCCGAGCCTTAAAATTATTGTGCTGTTAGAAAGTCATGGCTTTGTCAGTTGTTAGTGAATGTAGTTTTGATTTCAAGACAAAGATAACTCAATCAAAGTGTTATTAATGAGAATATTTTACCAGAATAGACAACAACTCAACAAGGTAAAAGCTTTTATATTGTGAATCGAACCCAATGGTTTTATCATTATTTACAGACTATAAATCTAGTTTAGTGGAAAACAGCTTCATTGTATTTTAATAATATCAGAGCATGCCACAGTTTTAGCAAATTAGAAAACAAACTAATAAAATAACATCTGTCCTAACATCAGACTAAGGTTCTCTATAAGTACTAAAAAGCACATTTTATTATTCTGATTTCAATCTTAAATATACCCAACTGGATGAGACATAATTTTAATTCTTATTTAGTACAAGTTTATTCTTTTCTGTACAGTTCTTTTTTTACTGCTTTGCCTATCTATCAACAATTTATATCTTCTTTCTTCCAAGATAGAAATTGTATAGCACATACACTTTCTCAAACATGGATAAAAATATTTTCTTTTGTATATAAAAGAAACCCAAGAAGTAGGTATTGAAGAAAAAGATAGAGATTCTACATTAACAACAGAGCTATATTTGCTTAGAAATCAATCAAAGACGCAGGATAAAAATCCACAATTTTTAACATCAAAAGAATAAAATTATGTTTTTAGATTATAAGTTATAGGGCCTCAAAAAAGGTCTTTAGATAAAAAAAAATAAACACGATGCCACGGAATTGTATAAATAAAACTCACAATAAGCTTCAAAAAGCTCAATTGATTTTAATGTTTTAAATTCTCCTTAAAATTAAAGAACTTCTTTATATTCAAGTTATTAATCCTTCTTTAATGAAAATATATACATGGACAGACATAGATATTACAGATGACAGGCTTCTAATCCGTCTAACTTTACAAAACTCTGTTAGCTAGAGAGTGAAGAAAATTATTGTGCGCTATTGATAATACAATTACGGGGCTTTCATACCATACAGGGATATACACAACCACAGATACACATCTTCTTCTCAGGCTAAAGTACGTAATAAAAAAATGAGTCTTGCAATGGTGGCTTCTTTTAGATTACCTAACCCCTTTTCATCTTCTTTATATTAAACCCCTTTTAACTTGTCACTTATCGTAATAGTTAAAGGTTATGATCATGCAATTCGATTAAAATCGTTAGATAAACAGTCTTTCAAACAGCTTGACAAAAACTATTATCATTATTAACACATGATATACTTTAGATATCTATATCTATTGTAATGTTTATTGCATGTTAAGATATTTAGAATTTAGTTAGTCTAAAAATTAATCAAGTTTCAAATTTTTATACTTGATTGCAAACACTATTTCATATGGTGATTGATTAGTAAACATAAAAAATACTAGGGAAAAAATTTTCCTTGAATTTTTCTTGTCAATGCTCTAATTGTTATTTCTCGTATCGTATTATAAACAGCTTTCCGCTGATATATAAATGTACAATTATAAGATTAAAACCAGTTTTGTTAGACCCGATATGCCGAAGGCACGGGCTAACACGGCAGGTTTTAATAGTAAGATTGTACATTTTTATATTCATAGAAAACTAGATATAATACGATGCTAGACATAATTTTTCAGTAGGGCTGTGAACCTGTTCTAATCCACCGAATATTAATCGGTTTCGAATGATTACGAGAAATGTTATTTATAGTTTTACTATTATTCTGTTATTGAATAAACGTGTCTCTCCAACCATGTTGTAGTTTGGTAGTATACAATATGCATAATTTATTAATCAATACAGTTCCTTAATTAACAAAAAAAGAGATATTGGGATAAACAAGAAATATGCGTATCAAGTTATTTTCAACATAAACGTGTGGACGTTCTATAAGTTGATAAAGTCGGCTAGAGCAAACTCACGGAAGTAAATAATTAATATTATTTGTGCATTTAATTACTCTGATAGCTGGTAGATGATAATCCAAATTTGTATTGTTAATGACGGTTAAATAGGTAAATTTTCTCCAACCGCATTTCAGACTTGATCCGAATATTTTTATAAAATGAAAAAGACATACATACATAATATAAAGGTTACTCTACCAAGGTCAAGGATAACAAATAATACCATATTAAAAAACTAGTGTGATTTTTTGTCAATTATTTGTTATACACAGCTTACCATCCCTCCCACCAAAGAAAGGGGTAAATAATTTCCAAATTTTTTATATGAATATACTCTAACATTCACTTTTTATGTCTGTCCTTACGGCTAGGGGGGGGGGGGTTAGAAATGATTTTTTAAAACATATATATTTCAAAATTATACAATACATATTTTAAACAAAATATTCAAAAATCTATTTTATAATAATTTATGGTTTAAGTATAACCCTACCATTAATTCTAATCTAGTTTGCTTATGTAAGCTATACAATATATATAATACAGTAACCTCCTCTTAAAAGAAAAATTTGGCTTCCTTTGCTTTTAAAGTTTGATAGATTATATTTTCAACGGATTTATCCAACAGTACATATATAATATATATGCAGATATATTAATATGGGTGGCTAACAAAATTTCATAAATAAAATCGATTACGACCAATAGTAGAATCGCTTCGTTGTAAAAGGCAAACACAGATTAATAATCAACTCTTTTTAAAGAATTGAGTTCCTTCGCGTTTTTAAATTCTTCTCGGCAATGTTCCACGAATAGGAAAATGAATTTTAAAAAGAAAAAAGTAAAAGGGTAAATATACCCTCCCCCAAAATAGTTAAAAACATTCCCTTGAACTACAGGAAGATTCAATATAAAGGAAAACCATATAGGTTCAGCGTTTTGCGAGATCCTTGGCTACAGACAAACAAAGCTTACTCACTGTGGGCTAGAATTGAATCAAGACAAAAGTAAGTGCCGAGCCAGGGGACCTATGTATGGTGAAAATAGACATAAAACCATGATGATTCCAGGTAAAACCAAAATATTTCAGCGGGGGCTTTTTGAAAAAATTAGATTTGAAAATTTCAAGTTCAATTTTCACCCGCTAGGAGTTGCCGCATAATCATGACAAGAAAAGCAAATATTATTTATTTTAAATTTTGAACAACTTTGCTTTTATAAAGTTCTTCATAAAACCACTCCTGAAGGGAGTTAATAAATGGCCATTTTTATCACTTGCTTTGCAAAGGTCACGAAAATTCAGCCTAAAATAAATCATACATAGAGAGGTTTTAAGAAGGACTTCATAAAAGCAAAGTTGTTCAAAATTTAAAATAAATAATATTTGCTTTTCTTGTCATGATTATGCGGCAACTCCTGGCGGGTGAAAATTGAACTTGAAATTTTCAAATCTAATTTTCTCAAAAAGCCCCCGCTGAAATATTTTGGTTTTACCTGGAATCATCATGGTTTTATGTCTATTTTCACCAAACATAGGTCCCAGGGCTCGGCACTTACTTTTGTCTTGATTCAATTCTAGCCCACAGTGTACTGCTTCATAGGATGGTTTCGATAAAATTTTGTTTCAAAACTCAGGTGCCACCCTGTATTTGTAAGCCTACATTTGCAAGGGCGGATGGGAATTTCATGTTCGCGAAGAGCAAAAACCAGAAAACATAAGAATATATTTCAATTTGCCGCACCCCTTGCTACAAAATTTCCCGTTACTCTCTCTCTCTTTCTTTCTCTCTCTCTCCTTCTCCTTCTATCTATCCATATATGTTTTCTATCTTTCTTTAAGATTTATGCAACGGGGTCAGCCCAGGATTTTCATGTTAAGTTAAATTCATTACTTTTGCTGACCTCAAAACAACACAGTTTTTTTTATACACACAAGAAATAACATAGAAAATTTACATAGTATTAGTTTTTATTGAAAAAAGCTGTACTAGATTCGTCTAAGGGTACTTGATAATCTTCATTTCATCTTTTTAAAAATAGTATAGTATTTTTTAGGTAAAATGTAGTCTTTCATATATTTTAATGAAAAATAATTTGGTTTGGCCTTCTTTTTCTGCCACAGATAGGGTCTTTTTTATCTTTTGTATAATTTTTTAAATCAAAAGGTTGGTTGAAAACCTAGCTCGTCAATTGTTTATTAAAAACATTTAAAGTAGTAAGGTATATTTTTCTATAGCTTAAGACTGCAATTCAACTACTGTACCAATTGAATTTTCCATTTATTTGATGACCTTCCAATAGGATCTATGGTGATTTTCGCCTATTTCATCTTTTAAAGTCTTATGTACAGCTTAGATGATGTATATTCGTACATATTATTAAGTTAAATACTAAAATTAAGTTTAACCCCTAAAGTACTCTATGGACTAATAGTAAGCTAACCTGCTGTATATGATATTCTTCTTTTCCAAGTATAATAGCTTCTGGCGTGACTACATCTAGTTGAACTTTTCGTTGTATTGTATGCCCTTCCTCGGTTGTTACCTACACATTTGTAAATATAAAATAAGAGTAAGGGGTGTACCCACATATGTCTGTGTTACTATTCTGAGTTTAACTTTTCGATAAATTGTTTGTCCATCCACTTTTGGCATTGACCATTTTTAAATATTTTTAATGTCTGTTTGTAAATGGCTTTTAACATATATTTAAACTGTTCCCTAGTGAAGCAAATACTAATAAAAAAAATAGAAGAAAAAATCCAATAATTAATATTCTGAATCTTACTTATCCTAACCTAAATAACGTCCTATCTAACAAGTAACCAGAATTCTATGGTTACACTACTTTACCTAACCTAAAAAGAATCTTACACTTATTTCTCTTCTTCCTCTACTAATCCTAAAAATGACATACTGCCCCACATCAAACAAGAATTTGTACTCCATTCTAACTTTACTGAACTCTACTTAACCTATCCTAAAATAACATCCTACCTGACACTCATAGAGGCCAGAATCACGTTGCTGAACATATTTAATCTGGAGCACCCAATCATTTTCATCCTTCTGGTAATTCACTGATATCCTATAAATGGAATCGGAATTTAGACAACAAACATACTTTGAGGGTTAAGTAGGTATGCTTAAAAATGTTGAGTTTTTTTTCTGAACTAACTATTAATTTGGGTTTGAGTTTCTGATGCATTGGCGTGCGGTAGAGGGGATGTAGAGGGGTGTCAACAACCCTCTTAAAATTGAAAATTAGAAGGCCGTCTTTAACCTTTTATCACGCCCTAATGGTGGCTGGTTAATCGCTGTGCACGCCACTTGTCACTGAAGTACCCAACTTAAATTATGTGTGTATCAATTTATAAACAGGACAATTTTTGAATGCAAACGACGGTCAAATCTAGGCCATGTATTACACAAAATATTGGAATTCACATTGAATCTCTGTTTGGCTAGATACCTTATATTATCTTGATCTTTTTATACATTTTGTACCTTGTAATACGATAAAAAAAGAATGCTCAATTATGATAAAATTAAAAAAAACATATAAATACAAAAAAAGTTTTTTACATCCTAGCATTTTAATTTAAAAACATCTCAGCTAGACTTAATGTCTGAAAGCTAAAATTAAAGTAGTGGTGTCTTTTAATATAGTCCAATCTTTGATAATGAGCACATATTTTCAATGGTTGGGAAGGAGCGGATTTTCTTTCATTTATTTCATTACCCTGTCCCTGAATCCTTGAAGGAATATTTAGAGCAACCCAATTGATATGTAAATTTGTGTACTATACAAACTTATATATTCTATACTGTTCTTCAAATTTAAATGGATAGGTAATATGCTTGGTTTTTTGGTTATATTTAAATCCTTCTGGCTTGGCCATAGATAATGATAAGGGGTTCATTCAACCATTTGATATTTTATATAAAAAGAAAAAGACTTTCTTTTTTTGTGTGTGTGAGAGGGGGGAGGGGTTAAAGACAAAATTCTTTCGGTAGGTTGACTAAAATCTCCCAGATAAATATAAAATTTACCCAGGATATATAGACTTAAAAACTAAAGTAGACAGATACACAAACTGACTATTGCCTTTATTTCTGATCTTGTTCTATGCATTGCATATGTTATGTTATGTTATATACATGTTATTATGCGTTCTCTATGTAATACAACTTTATACAAGTGATTGCACCATCATTCATATTAAACAATATAAAGTTTGCCTGTTCATAAAATAATCAAATCTTATTGTTAATTTGGTCTTTTTAGTCATGTAGCAACGGGAAATGCCCAAATTGCAACTTTGCCTAATATACATAAGCAACCAGACCCCTTCTTTTACCCCCGTCAGAAATTTTAGAAATATGTTATATTACCCCTAACAAACCTTTGAAACCTCTCATTTTACCCACCTCAAAAAAATTGGACGCCTTTAGATCAAGGGTTTGCTGTAGGTGTTTTTATTCTTGTTAAGGACACTCAAGTAGCATGTACTCTAACAGCGGTATTCAACATTTCTTAGTATTTCAGTGAGGGAGGTAGGATTCTTATAATAGAAATGTTACGCATCAAAAATCTAATCTGAAATAAGACCCACCTATCATCACTTGAAAATGTAGCTTCTCCATTGCTTAGAATATGCCAGTCTCGCCGCCTTACCCACGATATCTAGCAGAGATATATTGTTAGATGGATAGTCGGGTAGATAATTAGATATTCAGTTAGATAGTGGTTTGATAGTTTGTTAGATAGATATTTAAATAGTTAGCTAGATATAAATTTAGATGGATAGTTAAATGGAAAGATAATGAGATATAAGTAAAGTTAGATAGATTATTTGATAGATAGATAGAAAGATTGTCAGATAGACGGATAGTTATATATACAGTTTGATAATCATCTCGCATGAAGCGAGAAATCATGAACTTAAAAGCTTTCTTAAGAAATGGAATAATGTATTTTAACCATTTGTCATAAGATATTATATTGTCTGTGCCGTATAATCCATAAGCAGTAACGTGAAAGGAAGGGGGGGGGGGGGATTTTTATAGGGTTTAAAGAAAGAAAAAAAATATATATATGTAGCAAAGCTAAAAAAATATGGATAAATATCCGGAAAAAGTGAACTATAGAGCACTTTCATATAAAAACTAAACATTTAACTAACTAAAAAATCACAAAACCTTGTAAGATTTATAACGTGAAAATCTAGGAATCGATCTAGCACCTCAACCAATAAGCAAATATTAATGAAACTTTGTGGGGATATGAAAACTGTTAACATATATCCCTGCAAATATAAGCTGTCTATCTCGAATAGTAAGTAGAGAAAATCATGAAAACTTAAAAATTTAGGAGTCGAACTAGCACCCCAACCAATAGGTAAAACTTGATATAAGTATGAAGAATATTAGGATATTTAATCCCTAAAAATTTCAGTCATCTATTTTGAATAGGAGTTGAGAAAATCATGAAAACTTAAAAATGTAGGAATCGATCTAGCACCCCAATTAATTGACAAATCTTCATAAAAGTTGGTGAAAAATTGAAGAATATTAACATATTTAATTTCTAAAAAAATTCAGCCTTCTATCTTTTATAGGAGCCGAGAAAATCACGTTTCCCCCACTTCGTGACTGACAGACAAACGGACAGACGGACGGACATTTTGAATTATAGAGTAGCTTCGCCACTAAAAAAGGGTAATTAATTGGTGGCTATGGGGGGATTGTTTTGGGGACGCCATGGACATCCATAAACCTTACTTATATAAACATCTCCTCATTTAAAAGTTCTGTGCACGCTCCTGAATTCAACGTACTGTGTGAAGAAAAAAAAATTTGTACATTTTATTTTCTTTCTTTTTTCTCCAGTTCAAAGACAATTTAAAATATTCAGAAAATGCAAATTTTTACCAATAACCATCTCAGGTTTAACCTTAATTGTTGGAGAATGACAGATATTTTTTATGTAAATTGGAATAACCTTGTTTCAATATAAGTTTAAATACAACATTTACTTTATGATATTTTTATCTAGTATATTTTCGTTTGAATTTTAATTAAAAATATGATAGATTCTAAGGATATAATTTTGTTTGTAACTATTGTTTAAAGAATATCTATAATTCAAATTAGACTTGTGTCTATCCGTCTGTCTGTTTAATTTTTGTAAAATTTAGAAACTATGCAAAGCCCTCAGAGGATACGGGCGGAGCCATTAACGCCTAGGAAAGTAGCATTTCTGTTATTTATTTTGATTGTGTGTCTGTAAGGACTTTCATTTCTATCCTGTCCCAAAAGACTCATTGCTAAAATACTCTACGGTTGATGGTCTTTTTAGGATATATACCTGGTTTTCATCAGTAAATCCAAGAACAGGACAATGAAGAAATGCCGGAGAATCAACCTAAAAAAATAAAATAAAAAACAAAGAGCAAAAATGATTTAAATAAGCAAAGTTGTCTAGGGAAATGTAAAGTAAAAGTTTAAATGTATAAAATGTCTAGTTCTTACTGCAAGCCATTATAAGGCTTAAAGAAAACAGGGTAGTTTTATAATCACATTAGATGCAAGGCTGAACTCTAGAAATTATTTAAGAACAATATAATTTTTACATTTATTTTTGGTAAAATTATATCCTGTGCCAAAGTATACAGCTTGACTTGGCATTCCTACGACATGAAAAATAGGGCAATTCAATCATTACCTGTACTTTTGTGACATTAGGTGCTGGACCAAACTCCAGAGGAGAGCTGGATGAATAGCTACCCACGTAGGTCAGGCATAACACATACGCCACATAGGCGTACCGTAAACTCATCCTGAAATAAAACAATAATGTTAATCGTCTCAGGGATATGTCAATCAAAGATTAGTAATGGTATCGTGTTCATGATCTAAGGAAATGATCCTTACTAACAATAAATTTCGCAACACAAAATGTTATTTCCCCAGTACCTTGAGGGAAAAGACAGTGGGCGATAAATTGATATACATCCCCATTAGTGTTAGAAAAATAAACCTTTTTGTAGATTTGTGGTTGAAAAACTTTGAATTTAATATTTTTGAATCATATAATAAATTCAATAAAAGTACCCAAAGTTTTGAAGCGAAGCAATAAGATAACCTATTTATAAAATTTAGTTTCACCGCCCTCCCTGGTTTCTTGCCATTTACTTTGCTTTTTTTATTTAGAATAATTTCGTATTATGGCCTGTTATTGACATGAAACATTTTTCAGATATGACAACAGGCTGAGGTGATAGCAATCCACAACTCATAATAATAAGTTAAAATTGAGGAAAAGAAAACCGATGAATAAAACTTTTTGCAAGTAGTTATGTCATTAAAAACAAATCAAAGGGTTGTTTATTGCTTTATATCTTTTATTTTTTTATTTTTGTGTACCTTTTCTACATATCCTGAGCTAAAGTCATAAAAAATAAAGAAGGAAGATATACACATATACATAATTTAGTATATAATTATATGAATAATAAAACTTAATATTAAAAGTAATATGTTATGTATATTAGTTTAAGTTGATTGATATTACATTATTTACAAGGAAATCTTTTTTTGGTCTTGCAAAAAATGTGAAAGATAGGAAAAGTACATAAACAATACACATTAATATTTTAATTTGTTTCTAGTGACAGGTACCCAGCATCCCGAGAATGTACAGTATACTAATTTAATAAGTTATTATTAAAAATTTCTGTTAAACAGACAAAATAGAACATGCACTGTACAAAATCTGAACACGAATTTACCTTTCATCGTCCTCTATATATGAATGCTCTATATCTGATAATATCAGGGGCTTTAGGGATAAATAATTGGCTTATGAATTTACCTTACTTCAAATAAAAAAAGGTATTTTAAAAACTTGCACTTACTTTTAGTTGGAGATAACATATTTTCTGACGAAGAGAAAGAATTCGTCTTTTACTGTCAATCTAACAATTGTTTGCAAATTTATTACTAGTTCATTGATCTATCCCTGTATTTTCGAATATCAATAAGTCAGACAACTCAATTGTGTGTTAAGAATTAGAACAGTCTTCACTGGACAATTGTTAATAGACTGATAAGAATCATTTTTCTGCCTAGATGTAGAAATACTAAGGTCTAACTTTCATATTTTTAATTAAAGTACCTACCCAGATTTATCTTTTATATATCATGCTTAATTTATGCTTTTTGATGGATATAATATAATATTATAATGGAAAATTTCATTTCAACTTTTACTCAACAACATCCAAGAGTGAAGGTGGAAAGATAGGGTTACTTGTAAGGATCTAAAACTAGCACTCTAAAATAGTCTATTAAAACAAGAGTATAGATATGCCTTAAAGTATTGTTACCACGTAGGAAGCACTTTGCTTGAATACATAAGAGTTTGGATTAGTAACAAGAATAAAAATATCTAAAGCATCATATCTAATCAGTAATCATGTATAACTAAGAGTTTAACTATGGGTACATTTAATTTTATAAAAACATTTTTATACTTTAATGACTTAGACATTTAATTTGAACATAAAATAATTTTTTTTCTAAACGTAAAACATTAAACTAATTTAAGAAAAACAGATGCAAATCATTATACAAATTCAGGCTATTTATCCAATCATCTGAAGGCAGAAGTTAGTTCAACGATAACCTAGGCTACAAAAGAAAACATTTATTGTTAAAATCTTTGGTTCCTATGAAAATCATGTTCTGACATTTTCAGGCGCAACTAAACTTGTTTTAGTGCGATATTGCAATTTTGTTTTAAAGCAAATCTACTATTCAAAAAAAAATTATCTTTATTTGTAAAAACGCAGTGTCATTTGTCTTGAAACACACACATAACTCAAACAATGGATTCTTGAATTTTATTCAGAGATCTTAAGAAGTAAGACATTGGACGATAAATTCATTTTCATCCCTAATCATGAATAATGATGTACAAAATTACCCATTAGATTAAAGTAGATTAAAGTAAGAGACCACCGTTTTTCGGTTCCATGGACCCATACAAATGAAGAATAAGCTTAAAAGTCCACCTTTTCTGTTTTACTTAATTCCAAATAATTCAACACAAAAATGTGCTCTTTTAAAAATTAATAACCTAAAATTGGGATCCATCCAAATTTAAAATCACTGTAGTATAATTTGCGGAAAATAATATATTTTTGTGTACCAAAAGTGGAAACCATAAATGTTTACAACATCTGCAACAAACAAATTTTTATTTCATTCGTAACAAATTTACTTATTGACCACCAGAAGAGACAGGGATGTGTTAACAGGGGAAAAGGGTTATTTTTTAGAACTAAGCTACTTTCTTTCTGTTAAATATAAATAAACTTTTTCTCAAATTTTAATTTTGAAGTTTTTTATTTTTTTTAACTACTTTTATTTTGTCTGGAAATAAAGATTTAAAAACGAGTGGATGTAGAGGTGTTAAGGCAAAAGAGAAGGTACTTTCACACAACGTATCCTGTGGAGCTCTAACACCCATTCTTTTAATTCTAAAATTTTTGTGTTCATTACTTATAGTCACGTTGTGTTAGGTTAAATTAAGTACTGACTAGTCCCGCATGGTAAGGGCAACGCAGGTTTAGGCCCAGCAGGGTTAAGGCCCCAGAAGGGGTTAGATACAGGGGTAAAATCCCTCCCTTTCATGTCTTAAGTTTAATTTATTTTAATAAAAAGGGGGGAGGGGGTGATGTGACTGCTAAACCGGCACTGTGAAAGCCCAAAAGAAAAACAAAAAATTATTATTGCCAGATTCTAAGTCATTAAATTGTTGAGAATATGTTCCTGTACCTGTATACAGGGAAAATAAAGTTTGGACAAGGAAAAGTGATTATCCACGGATATGGCACTTGAAGAAAAATAATACACCAATAAAATGTAAGAAAAGGTTAAATCAAAAATTGAAATAAGGTTTCGATGTAAAAAAAAAATCAAGACATTTGTCTTGGCTAATTTATTTTTTCTAAAAAAAATCATTGATTCCCTAGTTCTTGTGATTATACAAGTATTTTTTTGTCTGATTTGTTTCCAAAGTTTGTATTGATTTATACAATTTTGGATAATGCCTTATATAATTTTCAAAACTAATCAAAAGTTATTTTCTTTTTCCATAACAATCTTTAAATCAAGTACATTTATCTATAAATATGTACATTTAAAATCATTAGAATAACTGTGTAATATTATTGTTTCTTTTAAAACTAAATTAAATTTATTTTATAGTTTAACAAAATGTTAATACTGCCTCTAATTAGCACAGCAAAGTTAATCAGCAACACAGACGGATATAATTACACAGGCATTCAAGAGTTATAAATTATATGTGCTTGTATAAATGAAATGTATCTTTAATATCTACCATTTCACCTTTTGCTAGATTTCTCAATTAGTTAATAAATTGCGTGGCCGAGAAAAATCAATTACAAGATCTGTACAAATTGTACTCCATTTCAAGAAGAAAAGCTAATCAAGATCAAGTAAAAAATCTTTGAATTCTGAACAACTGTTTTAGGATTCACGACAACATACAAACACTCAGATTTGGATTTAACAAACTGTATAATTCCAGCAAATAATTCTTGTTGATTTATTTGGCATATTGGGCGCACAAAAATACTCATTTTTTACTTTCATATTTAATCAAAGCTGCATTTAGCCTTCCTAAGAAGTGTGCCTACATGAAAATGTTGAATTATAATTAAAAAAACAAAAATTAGGTTTTAAATAAAAGTTATTTATCACATTTATTGTTTTTTGTTCTGTCCTTTTTTTTATTCATTCTATATTCTGAATTTAACGGACAAGTGATTGCTTTAAAACAAACCTACTGATTTAATGCATTACTATAATATGATATTTGTTTATGTGGTCATATTGCAGAAACTCCGCAAAAAGGGGTGGATGCATTTTAAAATGAGATAGGAATGTATTTCTGTATCTAGGCTTATTTGCAAAAATTATAAAATCAAATATAGAGGGAAAAGTAGTTTTCTTTAGGTAACATACACAATTATATATATATTTTTTACTTCTAGTTATCCTTAATTTTAAACAATTTATGCAATGGCAGTTATCAGGGCTAGGTAGCCGCATCCTTAGCCACTAAAGACTCAATCAGCCGCATGACTTTCACAGCAACTCATTAAGCCTCACTGCATCATCGCAATTGTGAAAGAAATAATAAGCCACTTGAAGCCTTAACCATCATCATCCACCGAATATAAAATTCAGTCACACGAATCCCCGGCAACTCAACGGTTCACTTACCTCAACTAAAACCCTCATTTAGCCACAGCAGCTTGATAAATCGGCTTTTAAGCAGCTATATACGCTGAAATAGTCAATAAACTAGTTTAGGCAACATTTAATAAGCAGCAGCAGCATCTTAGAGGAAGATTCAGCCGCCCCAAGCAGCTGCCACCTTAAGCCACCCTTATAGCAACTCCCAGCCTCAGCAACCCTCATCCACAACCAAGGTGGGGGCGCGACTGTCAACCCCTAGCAGTAAAAACATATTATTTGTCTTTAGATATATTTTGCATTTGTAGCTTCAGGGAAATTGGTATTATTTTACATCTACTTATCAGTATACCTCTGATACTTTTGTGTAGCATATTGTAATAATGAAAAGTTTCTTCTGGACCAAATTATAAATAAACAATATTGATATAATTATCCAATTTTCATTATTCTGAGTTGTACCTCCTTTCAGAAAGAATGGAAAAAGTAAGTTTTTCCAGGAACAATGTTGGACAAAAGCAAAGTTAACGAAAAAATAACAAAACAACAACTTAAATTAGAGGTATTCGATTTTGTGAAATCTAATAAACAAATATTATACAAATATCAAAAGTCATTTGATTAACCTGTACTTAATCTAAATTTAGAATAAAAGAAAATTAAAAGGAAAAGAAGTGATCATTCAAAAACACTGAAATGGGAAAGAATTTATGATATACATAGATGGAAAATAATTACACAGGGAAAGCTACAGGAATATCTTTAAAACAGATTATTATTTTAATTTCTTGATAAAATGCCAACCCAATGATCCCTGATATTGTCTATACATATGTGTGATAATGAGATTAAGTAAGATTATCACTAGAATCTGTTATTTGTAAGGTGGAACACTCGTCAACTTACTCCCATTATCCTTATATAAAAGTTACAGAATGTAATTTTTGTTTGCTAGTGTCTATTGTAGCTAACCTCTGAACCGATTTTGATCTCCATGGAAGGTTTATAACTATGTATATCACCCCAAGAAAAAATAGCAGCAACCCTTCCACAAAAGAAATAGATTTTTAAAAAAACTAAAATCTAAAATTCATAGTTGAGGGTCGATTTCCTCCCTGTGGGGGACCCAACCCCACAAGTGCTTGTGGAGACAATTAGTTTGAAAGTTGTTTTTTTTTTCATGGGAAATGGGAGAATCAGCACCAATAGAATTGATAGGAAAATAGTCGAATTATTATTTGAGTATGTTAGGATTAGAGCTATGCATAAATAATTTTAAGGTATTAGTTTGATGTTAAATTACGCATAGCAAACTAAGATAATAAGGTTAAACCTTATTTTCAATAAAATATATTTAACATTTGTTGCGTAATTTACATTACTCAAAATAAAAAGAATTGTAAGGAAGAATTTTAAAAAAATAATAATGTCATAAGAATGTAAGATATATATCTTTCAAATCTTTAAACAGGTTGCATTTATAAAAAAAAACAAGTTTAAGCAGATTTTTATTAAAGAAAATGTCTTTTATGTTTTTACATTTGCATTAGCTAATATTTATAAATCTGTTTAATATTAGGGAAAAATGGGTAAAAATGTAAACTCAATATTATGTATAGACAACACGTTGTGCTACAGAATATAAACAATATTGGTTTACAAGATATCGGGCTTTCAGGGATAGGATAATGGAAGACAAATTAATTCTCCTTTTCCCACAAATATGTTTGAAGCTTAGTTCGTGATAAATATCACTAAATTTTCCATTGGCCTATCCATGTATCTTTCTATAATATTGAATATTGGTTTTGATCAAGTTACCAATATAATCAAAAAATATTTTTTCTTCCAAAAAGAAGACTTTGTAACAGATTTCAAATTTAGTAACATAAGCTCTTTAAGAGTTTGGTTTTAGAAAAAATTGTGAATTATTTACTGTTAATTGTCATTAGGACAGTACAGGTATCTTAAACTTGTCATGCTAGGTCAACGACCATGCTCGAGGTCAAATTTTAAACCATTTATTGATAGTGGTTATTTGTGTTAGCATCTGGAATTAAATCACGTGGAATTGAGTTTATCACGGGGAGCGTTGGGGAGAGGCCAAGTTTGCCTTTAAATGGTGTGAGCTGGCCTCTGATATTTTTACAACAAGTTATGAATGGCTGACTTCTTATTAATATTCAGCACAGACTAAATGTCTATTATAGTTGTCTATAAAGGATGGTAACATTCTTGTATTATTATAAACATATATCTCTGTGGTTCTACTATAGTTTTGCATAATAAAGAAGTACACGAAATTAAATGGTTTGGGGGATAGTTCTTTAAAGGTTATTTTATCCTGAGAATTTAATGTAAAACCTAGAGGCTCGAAATTAAAAGATGTAAAGGAAATACAAATACATGAAATCCAATTTGTTTTACTTTTCTATCTTCCACTTACCCAATTTTCTTGGAAATCTCTAATCCTGCTATGACATTTGTGTTTTTATTTCAAAATAAGCATTTTTGCAGACGTGTAAATATCTGTGGGTGTTACATTGGGTTATCTCATCAAAGGTGTGCGGGCAATTTCACATATTCATATGATTTCAAATTTAGCACAATTTAAAAGAAATCTAATGTATTGTTAAAATATGGTAAGCTATTTAATTTCTTGGTTAAAGTTTTGGGTATCTACTATCTAAAGTCAACCAACTAAAGCTACTTTTTATTTGAAAAAAAAAATTATTATTTGTATTTGCTATAATTGTATTAAAATGTAAAACTGTTAGCACACACTTATCAACAGGATGAACCTCACAAAGAAATGTAATTACAAATACAAAAATATTCCCTAACATATTCGCCCCCTCTCCCCTTATTTTTTTTTTCATTTCGACCACTCCTGTCCCTCCCCACCTTGAAACATTGTTTGCTTTAATTATACCTTTCAAAATAGGTTTCCGCCCTCTTCTATACTTACTTTCACTTTTGTTCATTAACAGTGTTCCATAAAAAATAGGAAAGGGCACCCGAGGAAACATTTGCTCCCTATATGTTGCAAGTTAAATAAATGATTATTTGACCAGGATAGGTTTAAGGCTATTTCTATTACTAAAATTAGGGAACAATCACGAAAGGTGAAAAAGCTACAAACCCCACATAAGCTCCCCAAATATTTATTTTAAAAAATATATAATTTCAGAAATCATTGACATATTTTGGGATTGGTGGAAAAGTTAAAATCTTTTTGGCTTTGTCAAAGAATCAGAAGGCATGAAAGTAATGATATGTGAAGCCATTATTATTAATAGAGAAAATGATATAATAAAATACTTTTTCTAGTGCAATATCTCTGTTTTGTTTATAAACATTGTATTAATCATTAAATATTCAGTGAAGAAAATAGTCTTCATTAGAGCTATAGTACAATAAGTACAATAATAAGCTAGTTATGAAAAGAAATGCTATGACATAATTTCTATTACAAGAATTATTAATATTATATACCAGCTAATAAAGGAAAGGATATCTGCCACTTAGGACACGTAGTTGTCTGTATAATGCATCTATACTTAAATATTAATTAATAATATTGAAAACTTTCCAACCGACCAACGCAACCTTTTACATTAAAGAGTAGCTCCGCTAGGGGGATACTTTTAAATAAATTATGGGGAAAAAACAAAGAATCTTTAATTTCCTTGTTTTCTTTTTCTTTAGGCTGGATTTAGAGTCGTTTTGAACAGGGATCTTAAGGGATAAGACAGTGGACAAGAAATTAATGTAAATCACCAATGATGTGAAACAAAATTACTCCTTAAGAAGATAAAAATCGTTGGTTGTAAAAACAAACAACCAAACTTCAATAAAAGTACCCAAATTTTATAAACCAACGAATGAGTAACATTTACACTATTATATGTCCCCTTCCTCTCTGAGTTTTTAATTCAATTTTGATAGGAAAATGAACAATATAAAAATTCATCCCAACAAATTTAATCCTTGTAGATTTATAAAATGGTCATTTCAATATTGATAATGCTATTAGAATATTATGTTAGTAAAATTTCATCACATAAAGTCGACTTAGATCATTGCAACGTTCAGCTTAAAAAGCTCTGAGAACTCAGGTTTAGTCCAGTTGTATCTTATGTTATTTTAAAATGTAAATGTATGCTAATTGAAATTCCTTTTTACACCAAAAATATTTCCTTTTTTAAATAAGTTTTATATTTTAAATTTTAAGTTTGGAAGAATAAGCTTTTAATTTAGCATTTGATTAAGTTTTAATTCTAGGCATGTTTTAATTTTAAAAGAGGTATTTTTACCAAAAAGAACAATTTTAGCACAAGAACAAATGAAAACAAAAAGATTTACAATATGGTTTCGAAACCGATTAATATCCGATGAATTAGAACCGGTTCTAGGCCACGCTGAAAAATCATATATCGTATCGCATTATTTCAAGTTTTCTACAAAAATAAAAATACAAACCAGTTTTGTTAGCCTGTCAATACGGCATCTCGTTGCTAACAAAACTGGTTTTAATATTACAGTTGCATATTTTTATTTACGCGGAAAGCTGTTTATAACACGATGTGATAAATAACTATTTAAAATGAAAAAAGAAAATAAATTGATATTATTTATTAAATGGATTAGTTTGTTTGGAATTACTTGGGAACAATTCCTAGAGTTAGGGTACATTGGATTTAGACAACTATTGAGCCCAAAGTTTTATATTATATCCTTATGAGTTCTAAATCTTGATGGTTTTATTGGTTCAAAACTAGTAGTGTCCAAACCTTTCAACCAGTAATCTAAATCAAATGGAGGGGAAATTTTATTTATCATCTTAGGAAATGTTTAAAGATGTATCGCCCATTGTATTATCCTTTATTATCCCTGATATAACTACTGTCATTTATAGTGTAGCTGCTTTACTGGAAGTGTACTTTCTTTAATGCAATAATAATATGTTATATTATACGTTATATTATGTCAACAAATATGTATTGTATACTTTTTCAGTATTAATAATCACATTGTAAAGGATGTCATAAGAAAAACTATTCTTTACTTTTTATTTCGAGGAGTTTTAGTTTCTAATCATCAAAAAGACATCTAAGATTTCTTCTTGGGATCTTAGAATTTGAGGGAGGGGGGGGGGATTTCAATCTATTTGGAAGTTCACTGTGATGTTAAAATGTAAATGATAAGTAATATACTATTAAAAGGGACAAGAAAATAATACTACATCTTTAAAACAGTGATTATTATTCTCCACACTCCCCTACCTTTATAGGGAGAGGTGATCTTGCTATAGCCATTGTATTATATATATGATCTTTAAAAAAAAGATTTCTAGTCTTTTATTGATCACTTTTTATGTAAGTATGTGCTTGATGACAGATCCAAGATTGTTATAATAAATATTCAGTGTTTGTTCATCTACATACACTCTTAAAAATATTTTTTAAAATTTAAACTATCATAAAATTATGTTTTCTTATTTGAAATGAAGTATTTCACATTTGTTGTTTAACAAGTTTGAATAATTCAGCTAAGCAAACATATGTATTTTAAAAGAATTTAGTCTAGTTTTTGGGTAGTTTTTACGCTGTTTTAAAAGAAAATAAAAAATAAACTGTTATTAAAAGATTTTTAAATGTTTTTCTTTTATTGGAAAGATTAATAAAATAATTTTTTTATTTACTTGGTAATTTTATAGAGTGTCTAGGCTCTTGTTCCCATATTTATCACATTGTGCTACGGAAATGTGTAATATCTCCGGTCAATATAGGATCTCATCACGCATGGTTGACTCTCTATTTATATTATATATCTAGAATTCTATGTATATTAGACCTACTCAATATTTGGATTATTAAAAATTTCTAAGAACATTTTTTTTTCTATTTTTATTTTCTTACAGGAAAAATTTTTAATTTTAGGGTCATAAACAGGTTTTCTCTTAGATTTTGGAGACCAAGTTTTAAAATCTAACCATATTTTTCATAATCAAATAATAAAAGTGGAATGCTTAAATTAAATAGGAACACAGTAATAGTGTCTGACTGATTATGACGTAACAAAAAAAATTAGCCAATGAGAGGCCACCATAAATTTTACCATTGGTCAATAACGACCTCTCATTGGCTATTTTTTTTGTTACGTCATAATCAGTCAGACACTATTACTGTGTTCATTAAATAGCCAAAACTATTTAGATCCATCTATGTATATATGTTTTCAGTAAAAAAAATATTTCTTTACAGGTCTAACGAGTCGGCATAGTTGTAAAAATAGTAATAGGTTGATAAGAAATAGGCAAGAATATTACTGATCTTCAAGAGGTCAATACACTGAAGTAAATATATCATTTATAATTGCTTTGCGAAATTATAAAAAAAAATTATTTTATTATTATTATTATTATTTATTTACCCATGACCCGGTAATAAATTAGTTTCTGGGATCTTATTGTACACAAACTATACACTACAAGGCATATCGTAAAATTATAAAAAAAATAACATGTTTAGATATTAAACGCGTTGCTGAAGTCCAACTGTTTTTAATATCTTTTAATATTTAAAAAACAAGCAGATATCTTTTGTCAGGAACTGTACTATTTGAGTAGGTCTGGTTTTAGACAATTTAATTGTATTGGAGTTAGTGGGGCTAGAAACCTTTCTTCTTTAAAAAAAAAATAATGGAGTGGGGGGGGGGTGTTACGCTAACCACTTTCTGGAGGAGAAAGAACCTCTAAGCGCTAAGGCGAAGCTACTAGTAAATAGTAGCTTTCATTTAAATGCCAATAATTACAACAGCTAATTATTTTTTGATTGATATGTATTTTCTATTATTTTGAAATACACAATAATTTTAGGTTCATATTTGTTGCTAATGATTTTTAAAGTAGAGTAAGGACAGTTATTTCAATAATTAACGCAAAACTTCAAATTTTAAAATAATTTTTTTTAGGTTTTAAGGAACTTAAGTTATAATATACAGTTTAAATGTAGCTACAATACAGCAATAAATTTATATAAATATAAATAAATTTTCTAATAATTATGATAAAAAAACAACCCTGACCCAAAACAACACAACTTAATAATTCTAATAATCAGTGTTTTTATTTGCCAGGAATAGAGAGGCAGAAATTTTATAAGATTAAAAATTTAGATTTGAAAGGTAGGCCTGCAGCTTTATTCACATTCTATACAGCCGCAGCTACAATAACCCACCTAAGTTTTTATAATTAACAATCCAGATTTGCAAACAGAGATCCTTGCATGCTTATCAGCTGCCAAAAATTCCAAAACCTGCAACCAAAAGCAAGACATAAGTCTTTGATTACAACTGCTGCAGATACATTTTCATCCATAAGCCAACTCCCAAAGACAGCACTTTTTTCAGCAGTGCATGGCCGGTTCCTTTTATCCTATCATCTCACTCCCTGATGTTTAATCTATTCTATGAAAAGATTGCATATAAATTAGGGCAAAAACATATTACTTTCATGTAAAAAACTAATTATATTTGCGTGTATTCACAGTAATTGAGCTATAGTAGCAAGGTATAGGTATTCTTAAGAAAATAGTTATTTATTGCATCGTTATTTCTTCTGATTAAAAAAATAAAAATACAGGAAATAATTCATTTATTTATTTTACATTTCTTAGAAAAAAATAACGATCAGTAAGGCTTAGAACTGGTTTTAGATGATTATTCAATTAGATTTTAAGATGGTATAATTGTCAGGTATTGACTCTATTTACACTATTTCCTTCTTTAGAGAACCTTTTAGAAAACCTAGGTATATTGAGAAAAAATACAAGCATGACAATAGTTTTTTTACAAGAAAAATAGAACAGAAAAGCAAATAATATATAATATAAAAAAATAAAATGTTAATCAATTATCCAGCATTGGTCTAAATAACCTAGAAAGAGTGTCTACTCTAGAGCTTAATTACTCGGATTTGAGCATAACAACACATTTCCTCTCTTTCCTGAGTGTGTGTGTGTGTGTGCATGTGTTGCTTATGAATAATAAATAAGTTGATAATTACCTTATCTATAACTTTTCATTGCACTTTTATTATATAGAAGCCAGCATTTTAGTAACGGAGCAATAATCTAAATACATTGTTTTTTTAAAAAATCGTCCCTCATAAATATATTATCAACAAAGATTTTAGGTGGCTTATTTACCTACTCCATTAAAACTTTACCCTTTAGTAATAATATAGGGGGAGGTATGAAATAAAATAGTTAAAGTCATTAAGTTTTTGTACCATATGAATTGCTTATGTACTTCAAGAAATTAAGCTTGTTAAAACTTATTTTTGCACAACCTAAAATATTGTGCCAGTTTTCTTACAGTTTATTAGGCCAAGGTATTGCCGAAATTTCTTGACATTGACCACTATATTTAATAGTTTGACAGATGGCACATTATGGAACAGTTTTATACTTGTTAAATATTGAAAAATCACAGTTCAATATCATCCCTAATAACCTAAAAATTTGCTGTGATTATTCTTTAAGTTTGAGACTGTAAAAATGGGATTATGCTTAATGTTTATGCATGTAAAGCTTATCAAAACACGGAAAATTTTATGTTAGAATATAGGGTTAGAAGAATAGATAAATCAATATTAGTTAGAATTTGAAAGTAAATGTGTTTATGCTTGTCTATAGCTATTGTTCTTAATGTTTGAGTCATTGATTAGGACGAGAAAATTTTGTAATTTTATAGTAACTAGGACTAGCTCAAGTTAAACGTTCAAGCACACAATCGGAGTATGGGTGGTGTTAAATTAAGGCATAGTAAAGAGCAGAAGGCTTGTAATCCAAACTACTCAATTATCTCCATTCTTACACATCCAAAGAAAATTTGCGTGAATTTTACCTATATTAAGGTACGATAAATATTTTTAAGTATTTTTTCACTTTTCTATCCCTCCCTCCGTGGTTGCATGAACCTTGACAAAAGTTGATGTGGTGTCGCATGTTGTGTGTCCTATGCTTCTATCACGCGGCCGCTGCAAAAACTTTTGCAGCGAAGCTTATTTACAATAGAAATAAATCTGTGCGTCTTTAAAAGTGTGTTCTTATAGCTGCAACATGTAAACTATTTATAGTAACATTTAAATTAATTTAATTGAATTTAACAAATAATAATTCTTATTTACTTTTAGTTTTCTTGAGCCTCGTTCCAATGGTTATTTTCATTCTTTGATTAGCGCAGTTAATTAATTAATTTTCACATTGTACTTTAAAGTTCAAAATGGACGATAATAACTTTTACAAAAAAAATATACATATTATAGCCATATGAACTATGAAGCAATTTATTTTCTTTAATCGAAAGTTGTTATAAATGAGTTTAAACGACTATTAACCTAATGAATAGATTATTACTTATTACGATACCCCCATCCAACTCCTTTATCCAATCCCCTCTCCCCCTACTGTATGAACGAATGGGCCAATAAATGAAAACCATGTTAGCAACCTAAATTGATGACAACTTTTCCCCTGTCATAATAACCACGTATATTCTATAACCATTAGTAGCCTTATGTTTAAAAATACATTTTATTGTCACTTTGACTTTAGTATCGCATTTGACAAATTAACGAATTTTAAAATGATTCATATTTTGATTGTCTTACATAGGTGGGCTTTGTACTGGTAGTTGGATGGGTTGATAATTTACTGTAAGTTGTATCATTTTGAAACAAAAATGATAAATAATAATGAATGAATTCGAGTAGAAACAACTTACAAATGTATTTTATGTACTGTTACTGTATTCAATGTTTTTATATGTATGCATCTTCAACAACAGAAAAATAGAATGTTGTTTTATAAATCTTTGCAAATGCAGGGAAAAGGATTTAGAGAAAATATTTTCAATTTTTCAATGTACATTTAGGTGCATGTTCAATGTGTATACTATTACATATAACATATAGTAGACCTTCCCAAAATCTTGTTTTAAAACCCCTTAGTAGCGAGGTACAAAAAATCATATGCGGACAAACGTTAAAAAGTAATCATAGAGCTAATGGAGAAAATATGAGCATTCATATATTTTGTATTATGACCGACTGACCGACGGACTAATTAATTTGACTACAAGATGTCTTTGGCTCAAAAAATTTAAGTCGAAAAAATCCCTTACAATAAATTTTGCATTTACCGAAAAATTTATTTATTTTGGGAAAGCCTATTTTACCTAAATATGATATTAAGCCAGTCTAACATAAATGTATATAAAGTTTGAGTCCATAGACGGAGAGAGTAGTCCTAGTAAGCTCAGCACAATTTTCTCAACATTTAAATGAAGCAAATGTTGAGAAAGTATTTCTATTAAAAGTCCGAACCATCCAGACATATGGTGCACTAATTCTCCTTAAAGTGTACACTAGTATAAAAGAGTGTAAAATCATATCATATTGACATGCGAGCTAACTATTAAAAATAAGCCAAACTATATCTATTGAGTCGACAGATAAATTAAATCGTCCCATTACAATTTGGGAGGTGTCACTATTAATAATAGTAAAACAAAGACTTCTACTGCTGTTATGTCAGGTGAATTATATATGATTATTCTAAATTCCAGAGAAAGGAATATCAAAAGGACGAACTCATTCACAATAAATTTGTACCTTTAATTTTATTTATATAAGAATATTTTAAATCCTAGTTCTTTTTGTTTGATAAAGATGTGATTATTATTGAATAGAAATTTAGTAAATAAAAATAAATGCTCGAAATTATTGAAGTTCCTGGTTAGTTTGACTAGAATTGTATATTCTATGTTTTTATTGATCATCTGCAAAAACAAAACTAAAAGTAAAACCTTAAGAAAACTTTTTAATTAAAAATGTTAAGCAAAAATTAACCGCCGCATTTTCGAAGTTAGGTTAGAGGGGAACCTCTTGGCTCATAAAGAGTTGATACTCATTTTAATGCAAAGTTAGAACTTTCAGACAAAGGTAGTCTAACAAAGATTTTGTTGATAGAGCAAAACGTTCAGTTCGAATGAACAATGAGCTAAGATTCTTGGACAATCGCTTGAAGTTAAAATAAGAGGACCTCACCCCACGACGTAAGGTGCATGCGATGATTTTTTAAAATAAATATTTTATTATTATTAAGAATCGGGCTCCGTCTTTGATTTTAATTAATAATTGTCAACAATACACCAAACAAACATTCTATTCTTTGTGTTTTCACGTCTTTTTTGTAGCGCAGCTACTCTATTATCAGATTATGTCTGCAGTTTTATCGTGATAAATTAAAATTAAACAGCAATTGTACAGATTGAAAAGTTTACATATTTGTGTTTGTTTACTTCTATCTACTTGTTGATATGTTTAAAGGTTCAAGAAAACTTGTGATAGTTTGAATGCTAACATTAAAAAATACTAAAAATGATTGTCACAAGTGGTTAATTGTTTGCCATTCCTTTATTAATAAACCACTATATAAATATGAATATGTGGATAGGGTAATGAGAGATACTTGATACACTAACATTACATCTTGTTTTTATATGTTTTTGTGTTGGCCAGTAGGCAATGAAATAAAATAAATGTTTACATAAAGACCGATCTAAATATCACAATAGCAACACAACAAATCTTTTTAAGTTGGTAGTTCTTTAAAACTAAAATGTTTTTATAAAATGTTTCCAACATGAAAAAAAAAGTGTTTTTGATTGTTTACACATTGCAAGAATCACAATTTAAGAAAGAACGAGTTAAATGGATACGTAAAAGATAAAAAAAAGGACAATATCTAATTCAAATTGTTTCAAATAATGAAATATCTAGAATATTGAAGTATGGTAAAATTCTTATTTATTTGCGATGTTCTTCTACCATTAAATAAAAAAACACTTTTAGTTTTCTATGAAGCGTTGTGCGTCCAAAATTAGGGTAAGTCAGTCTGGAATTCTGCGCTTCAGAGTAAGCTGCAGGTCAATAGGGAGCACACTGAGAAAGACACGAAACCGACTCAATGCCACCAATTTTATATTTGTACACTATTGCAACTCACTGTTCTTTCTTTACTTCATCATCTAGCTTTTTTTTTGAAAAATAGGCCCTTTTACTATTTCTGCAAATTTAAAACTACAAATATGATGAAAAATCAGAGAAAGTGTGAGGACAGGAATGGGAAGAAGGAGGGGGTGGCAATAATGAAAATTGGAGTTCAAGGTAAATATCTTGCAAATATTTGTTTTTAGGTACAAACAGGTGTTACCACAGTAAAAGGATGTACGTGCGTGTGTCAGTGTGCATTAAAAATTTAAAATATTCAACTCGGCGAAACAAATTTTCGAGTTTGTGTCCCAAAACAGGTTTTTTCATCCTCATATATACTACCACCCCCAACCCCCATATCCCTTATAAAATTTTGTCTTTTTAGATTAATAATTAAGTTCCTTTTATGTATTTTCAAGCTATGTATTGTCCAAAATTCTAAAAACCTAAATTAACCTTTCTATTGGTTTGTATTCACACATTCAATTGTATGTGAACATTTTGTTTGACTTTAAACATGAACAAAAAAGTGAAATAGAAGGAATATTTACTCTTTCAATAAGGCCTACTGTTGACATTGCTAAAACGTAATGTAAAATTTGATATGTATTTAAGTAGCTACTCTTTAGCTAGGGTTAAATGGTATCTTATGAAAAGTAACAAATTGCAGGCTTACAAATGGTTAGGTTTCGAATTCTAATTCCAAGCCCATTAAAATTGTATTTTATATATGTGACCTAGCCATAGGAAAGAAATTATTTTTTTTCCGTTATTAATCAATAGCTGCTCTTTTATTATTATAGATTTATAAGTTTTGTTAAAATGCTATAAAAATAAGTTTTTGATATTTCGTTTTTGTTGTCTAGAATTTCTCTGAAAATACTCTCCATTTTTTGCATATTCCCGTTCTTGATTACTATTAAAACCTTTATAATCATCATTATTGCTCCATTGATATCTATACTCATTATTGCCAAAATTAGGTTGTTGAAAATTATCTCTGTCATAATCATAATCATGAAAATTTTCCCTTTCATAATTAGGTTCATGAAAATTATCTCTCGGTTGATAAAAACTGTCTTTTTCATTATTTATTTCTCTATCCCTTTCCTCTCTCATATTTCTAAGTGAAATATCGTGCTCAGTATCCGACATTTTTTACAGTGTCTATCCTTTTTTACAGTGACTAATATATCAAGTGTTCAAAATATTATTAAGTACGGTTCTAAAGACAAGGAACAGTTTTAATTTACAGTAAAATTTTAGCAAGTTCCAAGAACGTATAATAATATCAATTCACAGTAAATTTTAGCAAGTTATAAAAACGAGTAATAATATCTCTTTTCAGGAAAAATTGTGGAGTTCTGAAGAAGGTTTTTAGCAATCCGAACCAGGAACAATTTTGGCAAAATATCTTACATAAAGATATCAGAAATTTAGCAAGGTCCAAGGACAACTAATAATATCTCTTCACAGCAGAATATATCACAATAGAAATTTAGCAAGAAGATTTTTTAGCAATTCAAACTAGGAAAAATTTTGTCAAAATATCTTACATAAGATATCAGAAATTTAGCAAGTTCCAAGGACAAATAATATTTCTTCAGGTTACACCAGATTTTGAAGGTATTATGGAACCAGGAACAATTATCGCAATAAAGACATTATATATTTAGCAAGTTCTAAGAACAAATAATAATATCTTTTTACAGTTGAAGTTGTGGGTTTCAAAGAAACAGTACCAAATATATCGCAATGGAAGTTTTAGTAATATTATCTCTACCTGAAACAAATTTTAATTAGTACACTTTATTAGTAACTTTAATTTTTATTTTTCATAAATCTAAAAAACTTATAAAAATTTTAACATTTAGAGGTTACAAGTGTTTTGTATATTTTTTACAGCTGTTTTAATTTTTCAATATGACTCTTTAACGTTTGGGTAATATAACAATTATCTCTTCCAATAATTTTAAGGCTAAATTAGTTTCAACTTCTCACCAATATTTGCTAGTTTATATTATCAAACTTTTTCTCCTTTTTATAAAGATTATCTCTACCAACAAATTTGAAGAAGGCTAAATTAGTTTCAACTTCTCAGCAGTATTCGCTAGTTTATATTACAGATTTTCCAGCAGCAATATTAAGTAAGTAGATTTAGATTCAACTTCCCAACTAAATTAACGTTATTTCAGGATCTACTAACAATTTGCAAACAAATATCTCCAACTATTGTTGAAATAAATTATCGCTTCAAATATCAAAGTATGATATCTTTTATAACTTATAGCATGAATTATTCTGAATCAGAATAATAGATAGAGTTTTTATGACAATTGTCTCTATTTTTAGCAGACAAAGTTTATAGCAATTATTTTAATTTATAACAAACACATAACTTGATATGACAATTGTCTCTATTTTTAGCAGACAAAGTTTATAGCAATTATTTTAATTTATAACTAACACACTTCTTTATTGAAATAATTCTAAATAGATTTAAATTATGTCTACAATCTTATGTCTATCTATTTATTA
The DNA here is from genome assembly GCF_053477335.1 of Acartia tonsa. Lineage (NCBI taxonomy): Eukaryota > Metazoa > Arthropoda > Copepoda > Calanoida > Acartiidae > Acartia > Acartia tonsa. Next base: position 36,529,530 of record NC_137260.1, read on the forward strand.
AGATTCACTTTAATTAAAAGTTATTAATCACCCGTCTGTAAAAAAAATTTTAACAAAATCAAAAATCAAAAGTTTTCAAAGGAAAAAATTCTGGATTTGACCTGTGATGGGTTGCCATTCTGTGACGTTATACGGTGAATAATCAACAAATATTAAAGTAATTTCAAAACTTGTATTTTCTATTCTAGGGTCTTAATATCAACTAAACATAATTCTTTTACAAAATAATAACCATAATTTTATTTAACACTTGCTATCAAAGAAAGATTGGAAATTCTAATTTACTAATTATGGTGAAATTTTGTACATAAATATTGATTTTTGTTTGTAATTTTGCTTCTAATAAAAGTAATTTCTATTTTATATATTCTAAATCAAAAATATAACATACATTTAAGGTAACAAGTATTTAAATCTGTTACAGGATCTTATAAGAATTGTTACATTGCACCATGGAGCAAAGAAATAGGATTCACTTAAGTTGCATATTAAAATTTTGTATTTTTGGGTTAAGGAACACATTTTCAACTTTTTAGAAACCAGAGTTTAATCCTGCCTTCGCCACACTGTGTATTGGCAAGTAATTTTAAACATAAAATGTAAAAAACATTATATTTTCAATAGTTCAAAATAGGTATTTTTGGATTAAGGAAATCTTTTTTAACTTTCTATAAACCATAGTTTAATCCTGCTTTTTTTATTTCAAAATAAAATATAACAACATGATATTTTCCATAGTTCAAAATGTATCGACTGCTCGCTTTACTTACAACAAAAGAGGGTAAAGTAAATTTCAAGTAAAGTTTTTTTTCTCAGAGTTGGTATTAAACTTTGATAGTATTAAAGTTTACCCAAGTTTAGATCGATGATAGTTATAGACCGGCCCAAGGATAAGGGGAAGGTAAAAAATTCAAAAACTTGAAATTTTTGTTTAAAATTTTATAAATTATTTGGTTACTTTATTATTAAAATCACTGTCACTTGTCGCTTTTTGTTTTTCACACTTAGATTTGTTAAATTGATTTTGTTATACATATTTTAAAAATTGATTTACTTCAAAATAATCCTTAAAAACTAATTATATTATTCTGGTTCATATAATTGTCTCTAAATGTCTGCTTTAAAAGTAAATTCTTTATATTTTTAGGACAGAGCAAACAAAATTTTGTGTATAGATTCAAAAACAAATCGTTTAAGATAAAGCATTCCTAGTATAAACGTTGAGCCCAGTTAAATCATGGTGTATGTATATGTATATATTTTAACTTCAATTACAACTGCTTTAAAAACATCTGAAACTTGACAAGCCTATAATAATTTGTATGTACTGATTTTATTGGACTTTTGATACTACTTTTGATCTTATCCCAGTTTTAGGTTTCTAAGAAGGGAGGGGACATTAGATTGCAAATTATACTAATACCCAAAGTATTCTTAAAACACTCCTCTTCCTTTTCGAAAAAAATAAAATCTTTATCAAATCTAACGGCAGCGACACTTTTACCAATTAAAAGTTGTTTACGCAAACACTTTATATTTTGTCGAACAGATTAAGTAATGCCAAAGCTCACTCAGCCGATTTAAATACTTAGTAACAGCAAACAAAAAATTTTCTCTTCTCTTTTCAAACGAATTAGTTTAATTATAGAGCAGCTTTGGATCTATCTATCCAACAAGTTAAGTTCAACAATTTCATTTAGTCGCAGACGTAAACAATCCATAATTTAATAATTATTAAATCGAATCTTCCATGGTGCAAAAACACATAATAACAGTGGACTAAGTATAATTATAGAATAGCTTTGGATCTATCTAACCAAAAAAGATAAATATTTTGGAATGACTAGTTTTTAGCCGAATGAGTCTTTATTAATATCATTGTTCGTTTTATTATTATTCATATAGGAGTATTCAAATTAGTTTAATCATTCTTGTACATAATAGGATGGTGAATATATATATTTATTTGTTTTAATATGTTAAATAAACTAATCCAGAATTTCGACGCTTGGCTCGCGTCGCTCCTCGTGTTCTGACTCGGAATCCTCTTCGAAGGTGGGGCCGTCGGAATTCTCGGATTCAGCACGGGAGTCGGCGTCGTCTCCAGCGGCATCGTCTCCAGCTTCGCCAACATCGGACCTAGCTCCGGCGGACCCAGCCTCTGACTCGGAATCCATGGACCAGTCATCATACTGGCCATCTAGGCCGGGCTCGCTGTCACTGATCTCAATGGTCGACTCGAGGTCCAGCACAATATCATACGCAGAGGTAGCCATTAAGACCGCCTCCTTGTAATCATTGCACTGAGCCTCGAGGACCGACAACTCATGCTGGTTGTCTTCACGCGAGCGGTCGACAGTAGGCATTGCATCGCCTAACAAGCGGTGCAGCCGAATGCCTTCGTCGACAAGTCTGAGCGACTCGCGGTTGGGAATCTCTTGCAGACCTGCGCGAAAAGCTAACCGGCACGCATCGCGGAAGCTAGTGCGCAGGCCCTTCCCAAAATAATACCAATCAGCAATTTCACTCGAGTAAACTATCGGCGGAGCTGGCAGAGGATCTGGAACCGCAAAGGGAACGGGGCCGCCAACATCGGGTTCGGGAGAGGGAGCCAAGACTTCCTCGGCAGCGTCGATCAACAGTCGCAGGTTGCTATGATCAACCATGACAGAAAAACTTATTATTTAACTTATCGGCAGATTTAAAATTAAACGTAACTTGATGGTAATCGTATGAACACCGGAAGAGCAATGATTAGATAACAAGAAAGTCGCAATTAAATAGAATTAATCATGTCACGTGACATGTCCCGGCAAGCCTTTACAAATAGGTCTAATTTACCCCCATTTTTCATATTAAATAATAATAAACAAAGACAAAAACCGGCCGGGTCAAAAATCAAATTGCGCAAAGGCAGCTTCCTCCCCCAATGTCGGTCTTTTTTCTCCACCCCCTTTTATTATTACCACCCGGGTCAACCATTTTTCAAGACGACACTTTCGGCTTCTTTGACCTCACTGACACCTCTAGTGAATATTAAGTCTTGTTGTCAAAGGGATAAAGGGGAAGGGATGCTAGGGACGGATTTCCCGGGAAGCTAGCAACAACAACAACGCATGCCTATAACATATGGGTCGTATGCTCGTCAAATACATTGTTGTATAAAAACGAATGCGTGTGTTTATGTTTATGTGTATGTTTTTGTGTTTGTGCGTATACAATAGCCTCACTGGCCACCCAAAGCTCCTTAGCCTCCCCAATTTGCACGTTTCCTGCCCTACCCCAATACTAATATTAATATCATCATACTACCCAAAATATTCTAAATTCCTGGAAATGATAAAGGTTAAATTGAAATTCAACGAATTTTTCTACACATATTTCCAATTCTTTAAATATGTTTTACAAAAATCTAGCCCAAGGTCAAATTTTTTCTTCACTCTTTGCTTTAGTCTCCACAAAAACTTCAATATTCTAATAATTTTAAAAATGTCTTAACGATGCCTTGAATTCAGAGATCGAATCACCACTACACAATTTACAATTTTAATCAAATTAATTTTAGTTGACACTGTGGGTCATGACTCGGTCACTTCTACATGACCGAGCCAAACATAACCAACGATTTCACTAGGAATCCCACCTCCAACCCCCCCCCCCCCCCCGTCAACCCACCAATGGGAAACCAACGGTCATATGGTCACACCGTGTTCTTTGACGCTTGGATCTGGTGCACGTCGCCTTTTTCAGGATAAGGACAGCACGGTGTGTGGACTAACCAAATGGCATGTCGGTCCTATGGACCATAATCACAGCAGTGATTGGTGTGATATTGACATATTATCACAACCACGACATCCCCTATAGGCAACCAGTAGATGCATGATATATGGATGCAATTATACTTTAAATATAACTTATAAATTTAACTGTAAATTGTAATAGTACTTTTGTAAACGGATGGACTAACAACACGCACAGTGTTTTTACTCTATCCGTATAGCCACACGGCTATTTTCCATTGTAATCATTGTATTCTTCTGTTTTTCCGAAATAAATTATTATTATTATATTATATATATTATATATATATATTATATAAGCCTTGATCGCTTGGCTTAAACTAGTAGTAAATTTTTCAATACCTAATTTTTTTATTTACAAAGGGAAAATTTTGATTATTATCATTGGACATCACATACATTTATAGTCCATTGTCTTAATCCCCGAGATTTCTGAGGTTACTCTACATTTTTAAAAGAATATTTTTAAAACTATTGAAAGTTTGTAAGGAGAGTCAATACTTGTAAAAATTGGTAATAAAATAAGTTCTCCAATACATGTTTCAATACATTTTATACTTAATTTTTTATTGCTATATAAAAGGCATTATTTTTGTAATTTTCTTTTAAATAAAATTAGTAGGATTTAAGATTTCTGTTTATTTTAGGGATTTAATTTTACCGTGCCTGAAAGAATCAACTTTTTACATTGTAATTTTCAAATGAGTAACACGTATCTTCTTATTTAATAAATTTTTACTTAGGTACTTGTTTGATTCCCTTTATATAATTTATTATCTTTAATAATCCATTTTCTAAATAAAATTTTCTTTATTTTGTAGAAGGTAATAAAGATAACCTAAAGGATGTAAGAAACTACAAATAAACTTAATAATACATAATATACCTTAAACAAAACCAACACAATGTTTATAGTTATGTCAAGAAATATAATTGATGGAGATATATATTCCTGCTACTTTTATACAACTACTAGGATCTTGTATTAACATTACAGTATAATATAGTCTCACACATAGAAAAATACTGTGATTTAACTTTTTTTATATGCTAGAAGAACCACTTATTATATGAAGTATGAATATACTTATCTAGTTATAAAAAGAAATACAAATAAAGAATGCTTGTTGCTTTTTGGTAAAAAAAAGATTTTGGATTCATTCATATCTAAAATTAAATTGTGTATACGTAGCATTCATGTATAGATAAAATGTTAATATATGAAATTAAATGTTTAATTTTATTTTCTCGTATTCATTCGAATCAGGTGGATAGAAACCGGTTCTCATCCATACGAAAAAACTATGTCTAGCATCGTATTATATCCAGCTTTCTACGAATAAAAAAAGGTACAATCATAAGATTAAAACCATTTTTTTTAGTCCGTGCCTTCGGCACCTCGGGGCTAAAAAAACTGGGTTTAATCTTATAATTGTACATTCTATATCCGCGGAAAGCCGTTTATAATACGATGGGAGAAATAACTATTAATTGTTCTCTTGTCACTATGATATTCTTTTGTCTTACAATTTCTAAAAAGCACTTCAAAATTGGTCCAAAAATTTGCAAAGATGGTTTGTTTTGCTACTTTAGTTTACAGATGTAGAAAGGAATACTTCATCTGAAGATTTACTATTTTTTCTTTGAATTTTAAATGTCACTTCTTTGTTTATAGCAATTGAATACACGCAGTAAAACATCACAACTTATCTCAAATATTTTTTTAAGATTTCGACAAATAACTTTTTTATTAGATAAAACATCCTTTTCTTTACTTAACTATTAAATATTTGTATTATTTATGTAAACATTGAAAATTTAAAAAATATATAAAACTTTGCTTTGTTATATTTTCAAGAGAAGATACACAAAAACATAAAATTTTGTAGATACCACTATCACACACTTGCATTGTTGTCTTAGTGGCAATGATGACAACTTTGAGGCAATAAAATGCCACATACGACCACATTTAGTGCACTAAAACAACCATTTTTTGCCCTGGAAAGACACTCTTGGCTTGGTCATTGTGACCCACCCTCACTGAATACCAATTAGTTTTCAACAAATGTTGAAGATGAGAGAAGCTAAGAAAATGAACATTCAACAATGTATGTTATAAGAATAAAAGTTGGGAAGTTTAAATGGTCATTGATTTACTAGAGTGACTTATCTACCATTCTCTTTGATAAAGCTGTGTTGGTTAGGAAAGTGGAAATGTGATCTTAGTCTTTATCTCTAATTTATAGCTTATATGTATCAATATAATAGAATATAAGAGATCCTAATTTCACTAACTATATTGAGTTTTGTTTAAAAAAGATTTGCTTTTCATTGATACGGAAAACAGTAAGTAAAAAGTTACAGAATGGTACGAAAGATGAATACATAATAAGATATAAATATTTTAAAAAACAATACATTCTAAAAATCAAAAGAAAACTTTTTTAATACAAATTTTTGAGGCCCTCTAATTGCATTTTAAACATAGATTCCTAAAGAATGTGTATAAAATTGGATTAAAAGATCCTGCTCAATTACACTGTAATGAATTCTAATACCTAACTAAGTAACATTGTAATCCTAATAAGGAAAGACTAAATATGTAAGAGAAACTATACCTAACCTGTTTGCTAAAAGCCACAATAAATCACAACTTTTAAAACCGGAAACCAGCGCGGCGGCTATGATAGATCCGCCAGCAGCTTACGCGCCTGGTCTGTTAATCCAGCGTCTAAATAAGCAGCCAATAATAATACACTATAGGCTATGGTCAGCAGCTTTTATTGTAGGATATTTCATTTATTACTTTGAATTTAACAATAACAAAGAGTCCTCGCTGAACAGAGGCTGGAAGCAAACTAGAGTAGAGGGGAGGTTGGTTTCAGCCCGTCAGTGGGAATGGGGGGGGGGGGCACTGATGGGGTTGGGAAATGTAGAGAGAATCAGAGAAAGAGAATTGGCGAGTGGACACCCAAATTGGAAGGGCGGTTTCAATGAGTTTGGAAACTGAAGAGCCCACCAGCTCATTTACCAATTGTAAGAGAGATTGCGAGAGATAGAGAAAGATAGAGAAGAAGAGAGAAAGAAGGAAAGATAGAGAATAAGAAATTGTAGAATAGATTGGACACTTACAAGAATGAGAAGCCTGTGTCTTTTTCACTAACACCCAATGGACCTTAGGCTCTATTTTAAATGTTTCATTAAAAATCACCACCAAATAAGGCATCGATTTTATAATTAAAAGCTGATATCATATTTACAGAATATAAACATAAAAAAGGGATTTTAAAAGAAGGAAAAAATTATGAAAAGAAAAGTAAAACATAAGCTAAAAGCAAAGATAGATTAAAAATCAGCAGGATTGTTCCAAAGACCAGGCATATGTCACTTGGAGAAAAATTACTTTTCCTTACACCTAAACGTATTAAAAAATAAAGTTGGTCCAATTAATGTATTTTTTAAAATATTGATTTTAAAATTATTTACGAAATTGATGTTCAATAATTCGAATTTTTCTGGTGAAAAGGTGAAAAAAATGTCTATGCTTAACATATCCCTACCCTGATGTAATAATGAAGATTAGAAACACTTTCTTTCACAGATTAGCTACAAAATACAATTTCATTGCCAAAACCATGCACACGGACAAGTTTTCAAAATGTAATTTAGTATTTCTGTCTGCAACATGAATTCAAAGAAGATAAAGTATAGAATAGAATCCAGGTAGAAGATTCTGCCTGGCTAGCCTGAAATAAAATTGGAACTTTTGAAAGCCCTAAATGGCTACAAGGCTTGTAGTAAAATCATATGATTTCAGATATTATCGAGAAATGATATGAAAAATAAATGCCTTTTTTAATAGTATACTAAAAGCCATACAGCCAATCGTCCAGCTATATTTGTCCTATTCACAATGGATTAAAACCTTATAGTATTAGCAAAACTTTAAACAAAAAATCATTTCAACATGAATTTAGTAAAAAAAAATTACTTTAAAAATATTTGGTTAAGAAATAATGATCACGGCATTTGTATTAGGGTTGCGCATAAATTTGTTTACAAAAAATCCTTAGCAGCTGATTTTTAATTCTTTCAAGGTCTGAGAGTAAAAGATGTTTATATCCAATTATATATTTTTAAGTATTTTAATTTCAATTATTATCATAAATTATTTTATTAATTGTTGAGTTATACACAAGTTACGTTTACATTTCGTAATCGAGTGATTACGCAAGTTGCGTCATAAAGTACATTGACAGTGGTGAAATGTAAACAATATTAGATAAACATAAATTTAATTTCTATGCAGTAGAGACATAAAGTTAGAGGAAAAATCTAATACTTTTCGATATATTTTCATTAAAAAGATATTTTTTCAGTTTTGTCCCAACTTGACATGTGTACCATTCAAGTTTCATATTATGTTTTTATTGCGCAAGCGCAACTTTTCTTCAATATTCCCTAAAATATTTGAGGTTTTCATTTCTATTCCTCCTTATTCTATGCATGAATTATAAACTTTGGAAATATATTTTCGCTCCTTCTCTGCCTAAATGGTTTTGTGAGAATTTATTTTTGATATTATTAGTTACATATTCATGCCATTTGGCTAATGATTGATTTAGTCATCCTTGTTATCTACTCATCACACTAAAGATATTTTTTTTATAGAATACCTATCTTTGTCCTGGCCAAAACTAACTTTTGGATCGGACCACTTATTTGTCTAACTACAATAACAAATCTTATAAAACAGAGATAGGTAGATAATTAGAAGGACTATTGTATTTGAAGAATATATAGGTGAAAATAAATAGATTAAAAGTAAGATACGCAAACTTAATTTGCAAATCTAACTTAAATGTAATTAAATTCAAAAACTCTTATTCATACAATGTTTTTTAAAAGCGAAGCTTTTCTATAATTAGGGTCGGTCCGTCCGTACGTCCGTAACGGATAGCTTTTTTCGTTAGTTTAGGCATGTTAGAATTGTCCTATCGATTTCAAATTTTGCATGGTGATTCCTTAAATAGTTAGGTACGATTTAGAATGCGTAGCAACTCTATAATCATCACCAAAATGTCCGTACGTCCATTTTAAACATGTTGATTTTTTTACTTTTTAACAACAAATTTTTATGTGATCTTATCATCCGATTGATCTGATTTTTGGTATATTGATTCCTGGGACAACAAAGTATAATGTAATCAGCGAAGCAACTCTATAATCAAGTCCTAAAAATGTTAGTATGTCCATAAACATTATCCTGAATCAAGCAGTTTTTCAACAAATTTACTTACAATTTTGCTTTGATTCTTATACTTTTATATTATGATTATTCAGTTCTGACACTGTACAAGTGTTAATGTCCGTTTGTCCTACCGTTTTAGTGCTTCGCTTTTATGGATGTTGTCATCCTTGTTTTATCTTATTGTATTTCAGCATGCTGCAATTGTTTTCCTATATGTCCCAACTAACACTAAGATTATATAACATTACTAATTGTAACCTTTGAATTTCTCTCAACCAGGGACAAGTTACCAGACAAGTTATAGAAAACAGCTATACACTTATTATTGCACCCAAAATGTATGATAAAATTTTGAACATTTAAATAGAAAAATTGGTCCTGCGTCCAATCTAACCAAACTTTGGGTCAATGATAGAGATGAATCCCTATTTTCTTCAATTATATAGGTTGCTGGCGGTCAAATGGGCAAACACACATAATATCTGGCCATAAAAATGCCTACAAAAGCCACATAATTTATTGGGGCATCTTCAACTTTAGATTTTGGTCCCATTACCTATTTGGACCATATTCGAAAACCAGACAACCAGCTTTTTGGGAAACTCTGTAATATAGTGATAATTTCCGGAGCGTAAGCCCCTAATATAAAATCTTATGCATGCACCTTATATACAATATACATATATACATCTGTTTATATGTATTGATGTAAACCAGATACAGTGGTTTAGAAATTTAATTCATCTTAAAATTACTAATAATTTTAAAATTTCCCGGCGAAATGAAAAGTTTAATAAAGATTTTGGCATGATATGGAGATTTATAGGAAATTAATAAACTTTTCAAAATCCTGATCCCTTGTCTCAAGAAGGAAACAAATATATATGTAACGTGTACTGTAGGTAAACTTACACAGACAGGAACGGACATTCAAAGACAAAATTGTCCTAACAACCCATTATTTCACTTTTGATTTAATGTATTTTTAAGACAAATAAATACTACTTAATTAAAATCACTTTCCTTTAAATCTTATAGAAAACTTGAGAAGAGAATAAAGCTTGAAGTTTGATTTAAAAGAAGCAGGATATCTTCTGTGTTTCTATACATTAAGATCTCACTAACAGATATACTGATATGGTTTTCATTTAAAATGAAGCTTCTTAGAGGTCCAGGAAAGGTTTGGGATTATTTTGAGGGAGGGTACCTCAAATCTTCCAAGAAAATAATTTTTTTCTGATTTTATTTTTAAAAATTAAAATAGAAAGTGGTAGTAGTTTGTCAACTTACCCCACCCACCCTCTTCTAAAAAATGCCACTTGAGGCCTCTAGGGGCGTATTCGCTAGTATTGTATATTGTAATATGGAATGTAGACTTACCGAGAGTCACAACTTTATAGAACATTCCAGTTTTAACAAAAACAAGTCTTACACAAAAATATTTTCAGTGAGGTTTCGTGAATTTTTGTAAATTTTCAAATAAAATTACATCAATTTCTATTCATGTAATATTACAATAATTTATTCATAGAGTATTAATATTTGACATACAAATTCCTTGGATAATGTTTTGCTTAATGCATAATTAATATGACTTGTGTCTAAATTGATAAAATGATAAATAATTCATATGATAATGTTTATAAATGATAATATATATTTTTGCAATTATTTATAATTCAATGTATTACGAATGTACTGTACTTTTTATTCTACAATTGAAATAATTATTTAAGTCATATAATATCACAAAAAAAGCAGCAAAATCAAACAAACTGAAAATCAGATGCATACAGAAGTGGGATGTATCCACCCCCATGTCAAAATTAAGGTTAGTGGATACACCCTCCTAGGTGTCCACCCCTTACAACCGCTTGAAAAGGATCTACATTCCCCTAAGGGAGAGGGGGGGGGGGATTCAACAAGCAGTAGAAAATAACTGCATATGTTTATGAAAGTTGGCCAGCTTGGAGAAAAAATAGCCACTTTCCGCCCTACTTTGGGTCAGCCTTAGCAATCAAGTTTTATTTCAGGCGCTCGGAGCCGCAAGTGCAACATTGCATTCTGACAGAGACAACTTCAGTTGCAACCGCTCGGTTGCCGACCTATAGTATGTAATGGGCGGGGAAGGTCAAGAACATATACAAAGCTTACCTGAATTTCCGAGATCTTTAGATTTAGACCAAAATAACCTTACCGTTTTATGTTATACGATAAGAAAACTTTTCTTCTTTGCAAGCAGAAGCCAATTTCTACTTGAAATAAATGTGTGTAATGAGAATTAATTAGGTGAGCCATTACTACGGCCTGTGTATTCAATAGACCTGTTCGATAATGCAAGTTTTTCTTAGTTTCACAGAAAAAGTAATAAGTTTGAATCTTACCATTTATTAGCTGCATAATAATCAAAGACGTTTCATGAAAAAGCAAAAATATTTTGTTTTATAGAAAATACTTGAGATAGCATAAATGTAAAGACACTAACGAAACAGTGCTGTGCATGTATACATTTTGCACACAATTTTTCTTTGTCTAGTAAAAATAAACCAAATTTTGAACAGGTCTATTGTGCAAGACTTGAACTGCACATTCTTTTTTTCAGAAAGTTTCAGCAAAAGAAACTTGCAACAATTTGTAAGCATTTAAAACAAATATAGAATGTGTTTGGTATTGGGGTAAACATAGGTTATTATAGAATTATTATGGGCATTAAGATCAACATAAATAAGGATATAACATGTATAAACTGTAAAGACAAATACCTACTAAACTTCCCAGTAAGGCCATGAAAAGTAACATTTTTGACCAATTATTTTCTATTATATTTGTCTAACCCGCAAACTCTCTAATGTATGCTTGAAATGTTAGGCTCAAAAGAAAAAAAGTAAAAATGTTCTAAGTCTGCTCTTTTGTGTGGGGCCAATTCACCTCATTCATAGCACCTGTACGTACGCCCCTCATGAGTGTGATTTATATTTTTGTTGATGGTTATTCTAAATTTTTGTTTAACTATAACACCCAATTTTACTTCATGCTGTAAGCAAAGCATTGTTCAATGTTCATTGTATGGTATAAATTACATCCACGTCTTTGGGGGCACCCATGCACGCCTAGGAATGAGACCCATACCCCATGTGTGGGCCCATTACATAATGTGATAAGATCTACATTAAGAAAATTGAATGTCTAGATTGTGTGCATTTTATGAACAGACATACAAAACTGCAAAATTTTACAAGATTCTTTATATCTGAAATAGGTAAATTGCTATTTTGACAATTAGCTAATTTTTATGTTTAGCTCATATTTAATTTGCTGTAATTTGACATTTTTTATTTAATGGAATACAACATATATCAATGGAATTTGGCTAAAGTTTAAAAATAACTTTTCTGCTGTATTGTAATAGTGTTAAGCTGATCTTATTTTCTTTAAAAGTTACAGTCAAATAGATTTTGGGTATACATAAAATATATTTACATTTTCCTTATTGGTATCAAATTCATTTATACTTTAAAGCCAACATAATACATTTATTCAGGGAGTAAGGGAGGGGACAATGGATCGAATATTCAATTTTTAGGAGTCTCAGACTTTGGGGACTGGCTTAAAGGGAATGTGCAAGAATTTAGCAGTTTCTGACTGAGTTTGGGGACTTGCGCAAGAAATGCCTTTACTCGCTATGTTAGTTTTGAATATATATAGTTTTGCAGACAGAGAGTAGTTCAAATATAAAAACAAGGCCCCCCTCCCATACTATATTTCACTCCCTTCATCCCCACCTCCTTTTTAAAAGTAGACGAGAAAGGGAAATGGAGAAGGGAGGTGGGGGAAATAAACAGGATAAAAAGGGGCAGGAAGGCGTGCGGGTCATATACTTGCCCATCCAGCTACACGCCTGCCTGCCCCTTTTTTCCGTGTTCACATCACTTGCCCCCAAATCTCTTTTCTCTTTCCCTGTCATCTGAAGAGATCCAGGGAGATATTTCTAGTAATTAATTACAGAATGGTTATGTCAGTCTGTAATACTGGTAATCTTATTTTCAAATGATTGCTTTTTTTCTTGGAACTTTTTTCTTAGTTTATGGTTTTCTAGATTTAATCAACAATCACTTTACAATTTCCACCATATTTTCGGGATTATTCTGGTTTTCATGGCCTTTCTTCAAAAACTCCTAAATTGAATTAATTGCCCATTGTCCCCTCCCTTACTCCCTGACATTTTTTTATTTTTCAAATGAATGTATGATATTGTAGTATGTTTATTAATTTACAAGTCCCAGGTAGGTCTTTTAAGGAAAAATTGTTTTTTTTTAAATTTTAAAACAAAGACGCTGGTATCATTCATACCCTTTCAAACTTAGCCCCGAGATGCTCCGGATGATGTCATCAGTTTTTTCTAAGATCAACATTCCAGAGCTGTGGTTTAGATGTTTATTTCCTGAAATATCACAGCACGTTTAAAATAAATATTATTATGCATTAAAGTAGAACATATAATATTTAGGGAAAAAATTTCAGTAAGATTTAGATATTTTATCTTTTCATTATTTAAGCCTCTAAGGTCTTTAATTGAAGACGGGTTTACAAAGAAATGGTTAGGTAATATTTTCAAGGGGACTTATTCAACAGAATGATTTTTATACTTTTTAATCCTGTATTTGAAACGATCCTCATAAGGATAATTCAAATTTGTCTTGGACAAAATGCCTTGGACAAAAACAGGTTTTAATGCACAGTTTGGACTTCAATGGATTTAGTGCCATAGGATCTACTACAAATGTCTAGCTTCAAGTTCTTTAAACCAACCCAATTGGTTTCAATCTAGTAAAGGATAATTCAAATATTATTCAAAATAAGTAAAAATTATAAAAAGAATAAACATGGATGTCCTCACCTTAAAAATTTTAATTGATGTTTTACTTAAATTTAAAGTCAAATTTAAAGTCTGAAGTAAATACATTTTATTAGTATCTAATATCTTTTACTCACTACAGTTGTAAAGAAGTCTTTTCTGCGCCAATTTTGAGGTTGAAAATAATTGATGTGCATTTACTGTTTAACTTTTACTAAAGAGCAAAGGAGAAAAGATTTCTCTACTTTTAATGTTCATTTGATTTCAATAAATGTTAGAGTAGCTAACTGTGTAAATTTGAATAACACGCAGGCTATTATGTCATATTATATACAAAAGTATTAAGCGAAATTGCGAATCTGCCTTTTTAGAATGCATGTGTGGATGAGATTATATATGTATATCCCGTAAGATCTCATTAACGGCTAAACTGAATAATTATAAAAAAGCAGGTTTGTAAAAATAAATGAATAATAGGTGTATGACTTTTACACCTTATTTTACCCCATGGTTATATCAAGGGAGTGTATCAGGAGGGTGTATAATGTATATCCTTGTCAAGGGGGGTGTAGGAGGGTGTAAATCTAGTGTGGTGTATCTAAATCTAACCCCCATAATTTTGCTTGGGTAGTGGATACAACCCCTTTTAATTTGTTACACTCCCATATACAAAAGTATTATATAACCCTTATAACCATCGCTTTTAAAAATTGCTTAATTTTTTTCTCGTATTCATTCGAATCCGTTGGATAGGAACCGGTTCTCATCCATACGAAAAAACTATGTCTAGCATCGTATTATATCCAGCTTTCTACGAATATAGAAATGTACAATCATAAGATTAAAACCAGTTTTTTAGCCGTTGCCTTCGGCACCTCGGGGCTAAAAAAACTGGTTTTAATCTCATAATTGTACTTTCTATATCCGCGGAAAGCCGTTTATAATACGATGCGAGAAATAACTATTATCGTATTCATTCGAATCCGGTGGATAGGAACCGGTTCTCATCATTACGAAAAAACTATGTCTAGCATCGTATTATATCCAGTTTTCTACGAATATAGAAATGTACAATCACAAGATTAAAACCAGTTTTTTAGCCCGTGCCTTCGGCTTCTCGGGGCTAGAAAAACTGGTTTTAATCTTATAATTGTACATTCTATATCAGTGGAAAGCCGTTTATAATACGATGAAAGAAATAACTATTCTGTCATTTTCGCATTATTGTGTAAACAATCGACTTTGAAGACAATTATTGGTGCATCTCAAGTTTATTTCAAGTATGTTGGTGTGTGTTTAGGATAGTGTGTGTATGTGTGTGTGTGGTGTGTGAACTGCTGGGTGTGTGAATGTGGTCTACTTTTATAAATCCTAACCTAGTTCATAGTCCGTTTACAATTATAAAGTCTTTAAATTTGAACGGCTTGTAGTTAACATTTATTTACTGTCAATTTAAATCATTGTGTCGCATTCAATAGGAATTTAGGAAAAATAAATTTAAGAGGTCTAAAAAATCATGATTTTCATTTTCTTTCTTGTTGGTAATTGTCTGTAATACGAGTCTTAGAAACGATTTGAATCAAACGCAAATAAAAGTCATATCTCTGAATAGTATTCATGTTAATTTTTTTATATAATTTAAATGAAAGTTTTAAACATTTTCCGAAAAAAAATAAATATTTTTGTATTAATCTATGTACTTTAGACTTATTTGAGGTGTGTGATATATAATCAGTAAATACACATTTCTATCTTATTTACAAAAAAACTTATACTTTTAAATATCTTTTATGAAGTATTTGAAATCCTAACTTAAATTCAATACAAAAGATCTTAAATGGCATCCTTTTCTTGAAATTTCTCATTTATCAAGTATTAATGGCTTCGCCCCTGGCCAATGGAATCATAGGCCATACCTTATACCAAAAAAATATTGTTGTTGGGGATTTTATATTTGTCGTTTACGAGATCTTAAGAGCCTAATAATTCTTCATTGTTATAACAACTAAAGAAAATATAAATATAATTGGAAATAAAAAAAGACTTTGTATAAAATTTTATGATTAATATTATAAGAACACAAAATATTTGGGTTTATTTAAATTTTAACCCAGCGAGCAAATAAGATCTATTTATCTTTTTGTATTATTCTTACACAACACAACCATGCCTACTTAAACAAGAACAATAAATTCGTAGACAGGGTAATAACAACAAATTAACATCAGTTAAACAACAAGAACATAGAACTGAATTATTATTAAGAAAAATTGCAAATTATTTTGGTATTGCATATCTTAAAAATTATAGAATACATAAAATGTAATCTTTTTGCCACTTTAATACATCAGATAAAACTGCCTCTGAAGTGAAGGACGCATTTAGTTATAAGATAGAGATAGAAATACGGACAAACGAACATGCTCTAGTTTTAGAGTAGATGTTACTTTAAATCTACAGAATTACATATATGTATAGTATGTATTACTTTACATAAGCTATTTTGCTATTTAATATTCAAGAGAAAGAAGCCAAGTTGAAATAAAAAGTTCAATTTATCAAACAGCCTGAGTCAAGACCTTCGCGCTTAAACTTGCCAGAAAAAATTGAAATATTTTATACAAATAAATAAGCCTGTCTGAACCTACATGTTAAAAGGAAGAATAGGGACGTGTAAATAGTTATTTCTCGAGTCGTATTATAAACAGCTTTCCGCGGTTATAAAATGTACAATTATAGGAATATAAAAGCAGTTTTTAAGTCCTGATTTATATTCGTAAAAAATTGGATAATTGACATAATTTTTTGGATGAAAACCGGTTCTAATCCACCGGATATTAATCGGTTTCGAAGCGATACGGGAAATCGATTTCTATCATTCTGAAAAGTAGCTCTAAAACATGCTGCAAATTAGGACGGGGTTGTTTTTAGGGATAAGACACAAAAATAAAATGATTCAAATATGGAAATTTTATTAATTTTTATCCCTGTTTCAAGTTATAAAGTACAGAAATGGATGTAGAATATACGTGGATATTATGACAGAAGAAAAATTATCTTCAATTTAGTTTGCTAACATGGGAATAGTTTATTGGTCAGTTCGTTCTTTTAGAAGGTGGGGAGGAGATAGGGTTAAGGTCATTAAAGAGGTGAATCGTTATTTTAGCCTGATGCAAGTTTCATTTTATTAGAAAACATGAAAATCAGGTGTTAATCCGAGTAATAATATATCCATTAAAACAGATTACCGCACTATCAGCTATCTAAAGAACAGATTTTACTTGTTTTTTTATCAGTCATTATGTTGAGATTAAGTTCATTATCACAATCTTAACATACAGAATTAATGATAATTATGAAATTTAAATATTATGAACAAGTAACTTTCAACAATTCTATATTTAACTTTCATTAGTTTAATATTCAATTTTCAAAATTGTATCTTTTGTAAATTAATAAAGCTGCTAAATTTTATAATTTTAATAGTTATCCTAAAAGTTTTGTTCATAGATATGCATTTAAGTATATAATGCTGATGTATCACACTACTCTTTAAGTATCATCAAAAGTTTAATAATTAATCTTGTTTTCAGGCTCTCTAAGGCCGCCAAGGTTATTGGATCAAAAAGAAATTAAAATAGCATTTTGTGCAATTTAAAAAGTCAGAAAATTTTGTAATTCTCTCTGAAACACAGACGAAATGGGAGGAAACTCCCAGAATAGAATTGATTTACAAAATATCTTGAATTTACTATAGAATGAGGTGTAATATGTTTAAACAAAGTTTGAAATTTATCTTCTCCCTAGGTGAAACTGGTAAGAGAAGTTACAAGCTTTCAACCTGCTAGGAAATGCACAAAGCAAGTATATGTATAATATTCATGTATATCATATCTTAAATGACTAAATTGTTTAAAGTTATATAAATAAACTCGAAACAGTGAATGCATTTGACAAATTTAGTTTGATTGTCACCAATCTAATCTAAGTTCAAGGAATACAGTTATATATGTATATATATATATAATAGTTTATGAAATGTAACAACTTTCCAAAATTTGCCTCATTTGGAATATTTTGAATCTTCCATATTATAGATACTTAAAAGTACTTTATAAAATGCACATTTTACGAGGTACTAATTCTAGTAGCGAAGCCACACTATTATTAAAAATGTCCATTCTATAAGTATGTCAACATTCCCATAATGAAGAATAGTTGAAAAATTTTTTTTCTACTATATCTATTAAACTTTTGATATTCTTATGCTTCGGTACTTATGAATGCCGTCATAATTTTTGATAACTGTTTTCTAGTTTTAACTTTGATATTTTTTTGTAAAAATTAAACAAGAGTTACAAATTGCGAGCGAGTATATTAAATTACATAGTACATTAATCCGCGACCGTGGCTCAACACGTAGCGCATCCGCTCGTCGTCGGGAAGGTGTACGAATCTCGGGCCGACACCGCGTCATAAATAAAGACGTTAAACATGGTTCCTACTGCTGCGGGACATAATTAGTTAGAGTAGGGGGAGTGCCTTGGCCCAAAACAGGCGCAACTAGTAACCATGCACAGTTGGGACTTCTTAGACAAAGGTCGTGCATCACAGAGAGTTGGTTGTCTATTGGATGTTACTTAACCTAATATCCATGGGTGTTTGGACATAGAAGGGTGTGTAAAAGTCATCCTTAGTTCTCCAGGATTGCTGGACCAGGACCTGGACAGTACATCAAGTCGAAAAGGTCCATGACTGCAATTACCGGCCGTACGAGGTAATTAAAGGTAATACATAGTACATTACATAGTTGGTACGATTCCTTTTAATACACATACTATTATTTCGATTGTAAAAAATTGTTATGCATATTAATAAAAAATTTATAATTTATAATTGATGTAATTACTGAAATGTACTGCATTTCTATCCCAGGAACACATTCTACTAATTAATGAATATTATTTCCTTAGAATATGGTTAATTTAATTATGCTGTCTATAGGTAAGAAAGTAGTGTTATGAACAGATCAGGGACACAGGGTTAGGACAATTGGTTATAGTCTTCCCTGATTTTAGTTAGTTTGAAGATATAAGGAGTGTAAAGACGCTCTAGTTTTCTTTTTAATTATGCCAAAATTTACCTCAAATATATAAAGCTACTGATTTTAAAAACCTTGCAACAAATAAAATTCTAAATTTGAAAAAAGTGAGAATTTCTTGTAAAATTCGATGTAAGATTTTGTACTTTTGTTAAAGATAGAGAACACCATACTCAATTTTTTTATCAATAATATTAATATTAACATCATCCTTGACTACTAAAGTTTAATGCTTATATACCTGAACCAACTCACCCTGTACTGCTTGGAAAGCTGGATGATAATAAATAAATAAATTTGGATGAACTAACCGATCAATCATTTAAACGACCAAAAAAATATTTATAATAACCTTCGCGTTTTAAGCAGATCAGTTATGACATCAGAAAGAAAATTAAATACTTTGCACTAAAATGTTCAGTCAATAAAATATAAATATTTGTTTTTGCTGAAATAAAAACAAGTTAGTTTGCTGAGTTTAGTGGACACTATTAGAATTTATCTATTCAAGCAAAAGAATATATACTAGGTATAAACAGGGGTAAAAGAATACACAAATCTTTCATTTGAGATAAACAATAAAACGTACAATGTGCATTATACTTGTGGACGTGGTGCAAACTTTTGTTGTGAACAGCTATGCACATTTATTTTAAATGCTTTATAATGTTTCGTTGTATGGTAATGTATTGTATAGTGCCTAAAAATAAAATTTACAAAAATTTAAATTGCTTTTATGGCCTAAAGGAAAGTTTCTTTACATATTTTCGGAGTAATTATTCTTGTAATTCAAAGATTTTTAAAATTGAAAATGTACAAGAACAGAAGGAGAACCTTTATGCATATATTATAATTATTACCATTATCAAATAAAATTTTTATATACAAGTTTTATTTCTATTAATTGTTCCATATATTGAAATATTTTAAATATATAAAAAATAATCGTATTACTTATCTTTTTATTTCTGTAAGAAATGAAAAGAAAATCTAGTTGATAGAAAACAATTTATCAAGCCGTGAAAATGTAGGCAAATCGCCTGAATTTTACCACGGTGCAATTTTTACTGAGAAGTTGAAATTGAATTAATTTGCAGCCAAATCTTCACAGCACATATTCAATAATTGGCTGTAATTCATATCGAAGCTGAAAAAAATAATAAATAAACAAGGATGACAACATCCATAAGTAGCGAAGCACAAAATTTCGTGGATGGGAATGACCGTCATGGTTGTTTTCTTCAAACAGGAAATTTAATTTTGATATCTATAACAGAAAAAAGTTTGAAAATCGGATCATAAACACCAAAGATATGGGGAAAAATGTAAAAAATTTAAAAATAGCCAAAACCCTGCAAAAAGGCAGTCTGACCATTATTGTTGTTTTCTTCAAACGACGGGAAATTTAATTTTGACATCTTTAACTGAAAAAAATTTGAAAATTGGAATAAAAACACCAAAGATATGAGGGAAAATGTAAAAAAAATATAAAATAGCCAAAAACCTGCAAAAAGGCAGCCTGACCTTCACAGTTGTTTTCTTCAAACGACGGGAAATTTGATTTTGATATATATAACTGAAAAAATTTTGAAAATCGGTTCATAAACACCAAAGATATGGTGGAAAATGTAAAAAATGTAAAAATAGCTAAAAACCTGCAAAAAGGCAGTCTGACCGTTATTGTTGTTTTCTCCAAACGACGGAAAATTAAATTTTGATATCTTTAACTGAAAAATTTTTGAAAATCTGACCATAAACACCAAAGATATGGGGGAAAATGTGGAAAATTTAAAAATAGCCTAAAACCTGCTAAAAAGCCGTCCGACCGCCAGTGATGTGTTATGGTCAATTATGCTCCCTGATGATGGGAATGTTCTCAAAAAATTTCAGCATTCTATCTTTTATAGGAGCTGAGTAAATCCCATTTCCCCCATAGCGTTACGGACGGACGGACTGACTGACGGACGGACTGACTGACGGACGGACATAGTGAATTATAGAGTAGCTTCGCTACTAAAAAGTGGGTTCGTATTATATGTGTTTATCAAGATACCACCTTTCAAAAACAAAATTTTATACGCGGAATACTAAGCTTTAAATTTTTATTTTAAAAAAATCCAAACAGAAAATAGTTCTTGCTCTCGCTCAAAGTGCCTGGCAAGGCCAAGACCCCCTTACTTAAAAAAAAAATATATTGAAATGAGGTGGATTTTCTTGTGTGCGAAACTCAATCAGGGGTCACTAACTCGGCACTGCTAATACCCCAACCCTGCAGGGCTACCTTGTATCCAAATTAACCTAACCGAAATTATAAGACAATATACAACTAACAACCGCCCTTCCTCTACTTTTTTTTGAAGATGAGAAAGGGGTGGGGGAGCTTTTTCGTTCACCGTCATATCAATATCAATATATTATAATAAAAGTGGAAGAATAACTGCATTACTTTTCTTGCTACAAATGCGTCTCAGTAACAGAAGTGAGGTGAAACCAGACCATACATCAGTAAGTGAACATATTTCTTGTTACACAAGCGTCTCAGTAAAAGGAGAGAGGTGAAACAAAACCATACCTCAACTTACACATTACCATTTCTTTTAAATATAAATATACACACAGGTTTGTGTAATCTCAAAACACAGAATATCAAGCCCACAAAATCCCTACTACAGCATAGCGCAACAAACAAACGTCAACAGAAATAGAGTAGATGCGAAGAAATTTTACATTTTACTTAATAGTCCGAGGAATCAAAGCTTTTAAATCAAATTATTAAAACAATTTTATCATATCAAAACATAGCCTCAAAAAACAACAAAAAGGACTTTAAGAGAGAGAGATAGAGTGTGGTCTAAGGACATGTGGACACGAGTACTTATAACGTAGCTTTGCTACTAAGTTGAAATATTATGGAATTGACCTTGAAGGGAGTGGACATTGGACCGTAATTAGCAGCAGTACAAAAATTTTTATATTTACATTGTCTAATGCATTAGCACAGAAACGTTTGGTACCCTTATTTAATTTAGATTGAATGTTCCAAACTAGTGGTTTACAAGCTTTTCAAAATACGATTTTGATCTACATAAGAGGTAATTTGACTTATCTACATTGAGGATTTATTTCAATTTATCGTCCATTTCCTTATCCCTTAAGATCTCTGGAGTTGACAGAGATGGGAGAACCGTTGGAAAGCAGCTCTACAGAAAAACTGGCAAACTACATATGAAGTAGCTCTACTACTAAAAAAAACTCACACCAAATTTACCTCCTACTAATGGAATAGTATTTAACTAAGCACCTACTATTCTATTTAGAACTAAGTATAACTGTGACCATAGAAGCGCAGTATAACATGCTTTATAAGTATATTAGTTTTGGTAATCTAAAGAAAGAGAAAGGTACAATATAAGGTCAAAGTAATTTCTAAAAATTTTTAGATAGTGATCTTTTTACCTCGGCCGAATATACTAACATAATCTAATTTTCGAACCGTTACGCTATCACAAATTTATCTAAACTCTACTCCCTCTTCTGATTGTGTTGTAAACTTTTAAATTCTTTGCTAGCAAAAATATTTGCAATTTTCCTTCTGCCCAGAGAAGATTGCAAGAATGAAAAACAAGAGAGATTAGAATTATGCCCCAGGCTAGAGAAGGATTCATATCATTGTATCAGCAACATGCAGTTTCTAAATTTAAAACAAACTTTCAAGTATCTACGCGGTTTATACTTGGTTATAAAATAAGGACAGGTAAATTAATTCTGTACAGATAAAAAAACATTTACTGTACTAGTAATGCGTTGTTTATAGCCCAAGGCATTTCCCCTAATATTACACTTATTTATATGCACCTGTTATGGCAGTAGTAGGTACCATTTTAAAGATTTTTAGTATTAAGCTGCGAGGTTTAGACTTTCTGGCAGCCAGCCGACACGATACTTACATTAACGCCTATGTTGCTGGTTATGATAAATGCTATACTGTGTCATATTTCTAGTGATGATAGAATGGAAATATGCTAAAACTCATATCATCATGACATTTCTCGAAACATATATTTAGAAAACATGATTGGTTTGCGTAAATCATGCAGCCGCGGGCAGAAAAATGTTGCAACCTTATCTATCTTTTCAAACGGCTATTCTTTAACTGTAGTATGTCCTTGAAATATAAATATTTGCCCAGCAAAAATAAACAACAAAAAAGGTAGCCACTAGTTACTTATATCATAAACATTTTTTATTAATACCTTTTGGTCCCTAAGCTTTAGGGGAGGGGATAGAGCTAAAAAAAAAGATAAAAACCAACCCAGGATAAATATAAAGCTTCTCTAAAAACTACAACCAATTTGAAGCAGCATTTTCTGTATCTTCAGCCAAAAAAATCTATTATACTATTACAATATATGTTTAATGTTTATCTGTACTTTATTGTTTTGCTTTTCATGCATTTAGTTGTTATTGATAACATGATTCATTTCAGTCATTTCCATGTTCAACAAGATAAACTAAGATATATGTTTACCATCTTTAAATGAAGTACACTTTTGTGTTTCTTTATAAGTGGTAGAGATAATATTTATGGATCACAAACACCACTCTTACTCCTAGAGTTCGCTCATCATTAAAAAAACATTCTCGCTAAATACTGTTTCAAAATGGAACAATAAAACGTATAAATTGAAAAATTGTATTGGTTTTATTGTATAATGTACTAGCGGCTTCGCCCCTAGCCTCTGGGGGCTTTGCCCCAAGAGATGGTAAAAAAAGTGTAAGGTGAAAT
Source organism: Acartia tonsa (assembly GCF_053477335.1). Taxonomy (NCBI): domain Eukaryota; kingdom Metazoa; phylum Arthropoda; class Copepoda; order Calanoida; family Acartiidae; genus Acartia; species Acartia tonsa. The sequence goes on from NC_137260.1 coordinate 36,553,329, forward strand.
TCAAAAAAAAAATATTCCACAAAGGAAATCTTCCACAAAGGAAATCTTCTACAAAGGACCAAGGATATTTCTTACAAAAAAAAATAAAAAAATGGGGGGGATTTTTTTGTTTTTGGGGGGTTGGGGGTGTCCCACCCCCCAAGAAAATAGCCTAAAACCACCACAGGACCAATAGGTATATACCCTGAAGAGTAGAATCCAATCGGTTCAGTGGTTACCGAGATCTTAAGGGACAGCAAACGGACAGACATCAAGCTACTTTGTATTATAGATAAACAAACAGTTAATTCTAAAAACAATAATTCTCAAAGGTTTCGTGATTATAAAAGATTAATAGAATTTGAACTGTTCCTTTGAAAAGAACATTCAATTTCCTATTGAATATCTGATAGCATTGTAATAATGCTGTTTCCTGCATATTATGCATTTATTGCTTTGTTTTAATCTGTCTGGATTCTATGTACAGTGACCGTATCCGACAAAAGGCATCAATACAGAATATAATACTATTACTGGGTGAACTTTTAAAATCAAATTTCAGTCTATTTTCGTAAATGAAAATCAACACAATAACAAGTGTTTAATTAAAGGAGGTACAAAAATGAGTAGATCTTTATAATTCAATATGCGCGGCTTCTTTTAAGTAAATCCTTTATGATGGTGTATTATCAAGGTAAAATAGACTAGTATACATAAACTCTTGCGATAGTTTTGAAAACTTTGGGGAGGAGGTAATCCAGAGTTTATAGAGTTGTACAAAGTAACACAAAGGACAACTTTTGTAATTTATTATCCATTATCCCATCCCTTATAATTCCTTGATCATTGATGAGGCTCATTGTGAAACATATACAGTACACCCTGTATTAGAGTATGAAAAGAGTTCAAAGTCAGAAAACAACCTCATTAAAGAATTTACAAAAAAATCTATTTTTGATAATCAAGAAACATTTCTAAAAGTAATTGAAATTATTGAAATGTTAATTCTTACAAACAAGGAAAAATTTACCTAAATTATCTTAATTTGAATAGATAGTAGTAAGTGCCACCTGTTTATTTGCTAAGGCATTATCTCCCAGCAAACTATGGATATTTCAAAATCCAAGCTTATGCTATACTGTAAGTGTATCTGTCTAGAACCAACAGACAATAGTCAATTACGTGCTAGCAGTCTCAGGAATAAATGAACAGGCAAAACTTCTCAATAACTTTGCCATTATAGATAGATAGACAGTTTAAATATTCATCTAGCTAAAGAACACGCATCTTCTATATGATTCTACAAGAGACGTAATATTTCCTTCTTAGATATGTCAGAAATATACGGCTGAAATTTCTTGAGAAGATTTAACAGAAAAAATAAACATCACATCTGCTATTCGTCTATACATATATCCGTGCAAGCGTCGTCTGTCGGTTATAAGGTAGCTGCGCTAATTCGAATGCTTATAATGTTAACAGTCCGTTATTTTGTTATCCCTTCATTCTTTCTGTCCCAATTTGCATTTGTTGAAAAGTATCCGGTGGCGGGGGATTTAAATATCGTTTTTAGATACACTCCTCCACATATAATTCATTTCAATACTTAATCCTAACTAATTTGGGGACAAGTGTTCTGATATTTTATACATCTAAACATCCAGCTACTTTAGTAAGTTTTATTTCTTAGTTTCTAGCGAAGGAAACTCTTTAACTTATTCTTTGCATAACTATAAAACATATTTGTACTTCGCTACCAATATATTTGGCAATATATTTATACTTAAGCATTCTTGTAACAGGTCCATTATAGAAAGTAACAAAAAGATATGTCCTTAATAGTTATTTATCGCATCCTAATATGGACAGCTTTCCATTTTATATTGTTAACCCCGCCGTATGGCTTCCAAACCAATTATTATCCGCTTGATTAGAACCGGTTCTTAGCCATATTGAAAGTTCATGTATAGCATCGTATTATAGACAATTTAAAATAAAATTCATTAAACTAACACCGGTTTTATTAACCCTGGCCTCCGGCCCCCCAGGTCTAACAAAACTTGTCTTTGTGTTATAACCTTCCATTTCAATATCCGCGGAAAGCTGTCTATACCACGATGCAATAAATAACTATTTCTTTAATGATAAAATTCTAATTGATTTATAGCAATTTGAATCTATGAATATTTTTACCTTGTCCTCGACAGAATCGTCCAGGAAAGAGCTTTATAGTAGCGCAAAACAAGGACATTGACACAAATTTGTGGGCAGACAAACTTACAATGTGAAAGTATGCATATAATATTAATAATACAAATTTAAAAAACAAGGACAACGACACGAATTAGTGGGCAGACAAACTTACAATATAAAATAATAAAGTATAACTATAATGTAATATTAATAATACAAATTTGAAAAAACAAGGATAACAACACAAATTATTGGGCAGAAAAACTTACAATATGAAAGTATATATAAAATATTAATAATACAAATTTTAAAAAATTAAAAAGGACAACATTACAAATTCGTGTTATTAAATTAAATAACTGATTGGAATAAATTTATTACAGATCAAAATAAAGTACATTTCTTTTCTTTTATTTAACCCATACCCATCAGATGAATCATACATATATATGAACAGGAAGTACCCATTGTTGCTGCCCATCTATTATCCATCGTTTCAAATGAAAACAATTTTCATTATCATCTATAATACAAAGTAGATTGATGTTTGTCTGTCAGTCCGTCCGGATAAAGACGTGTTTGGTTACCATCGCCACCTAAAATAGCAAGCTGTATAATTTAAAGAAATCTGATAGTAGTATGATTTATTAGGTCATTTAAATAAAAGAACAAGTAATATATTTCCCATTTTCAGGGAAGCTTTTTGAACAAACAATCTTTAAAAAGTCAAGACATGCACAACCACAATTAACTTTCACACACACAAAAAAAGACATACTTACATTATCAATTTTATTAATATTAACAGGATGTCTCTACATATATACGTGTGTGCCTATCTCTCTGCACCTTAAGGCCTCTAGGGGCATAACTGAATATAAAGGATTTAAAACTAGAATGACTACAGTGTAGCAAATGAGATCAACACTTACTGCCGGACATATCCTAATTATAAAATAGCTCCGCTATTAATAAATAAATACATTTGTATTTCTGCATTGTTATTAATCTGGCAAGCTTATCATAAATGATTTACACATACTTGGCTCTTCCTGCACAACGGAGAATGCATAAAATAGAGAAATTAGAATTAAAGGGCGAAAATTTCTTTGTCTTTAATACTATTTTAATATTAACAGGATATAATACAAATTTTACTATAAAAAAAACTTTCAATGACTTGAATTACCCAACTTTTGATCAAAGCCCTGTTGTATTTTACAAATTTTGTTATTTTAAATTTTTTATGCCATATTATAAGAACCCTTTCAAAAAAGTGTTTTGAAAAACTTAAAAAAAATATATAAACTTCTTTGGAGCACAATGACGACGCAAATATCACGCAAATTTGGTTTTATAACAATTTTCGTCAAATATTTTTTTTTGTCTTATTTGTATTGAATTAATTGAATGTCTATCTATTGATTATAACCCCATTGTGTATAAACAACTATTGTCTTTATGAATAGTGTATGTATTATCTAAGACAATTCAATACCTTAAGTAATATTCCACCCTGCATATCTAATTAAATAATAAAGCAACTCAGTGATATTATGAAACACTTGCAATATTTTTAGAAACTACACATAACTATCATTTATAGATTTGTTTTAAAAAAAACCTTTTGTTTTATACACAATTTATCACAAAATGTAGTTGTTATAGTTAAATTTTTCACACATATTACATATTTTATATAAATACTAGCGGTTCGCCCCTAGCCTCTAGGGGCTTTGCCCATAGAGGTTTGATCAAACTAATTTTTCGTATTTTAGATTTAAAAGAAATATTTGAAGAAAAAATGTTTTTGGGGGGGTTAGTCGACTCCACTAATTTGATTTTGGTTTTAAAAAGAAAAATAAAAATTTTGGGGTTTATTTCTCAGTTGTTTTTTTTTTGGGGGGGGGGGTGTCCCACCACTCCAGTAAAATAGTTATAAACCTTTCCGGGACCAGACAATAATAAACAAACAGACAAACAATCAGACAGACATCGATTTACTTTGTATTATAGATATCAATAAGTTGATAATTTTTGTAAATTAAGACATAGACGTCCAAGCTTTTTTTGGGGGGGGTAAAATTTTTTAAGGGAGGGTTAATTCTTTTTTTGGGGAATAAAATGGCGCGCGAAGCTCGCCGCAAATATTTTTTACCCCCCCCAAAAAAATTTTTAATCCGGGGGTAAAATTTGCTTGGGGGGGGGGGGGGTAATTACCCCCCTGAAATCTGTTGGCAGGGTAAATTTGGGGGGGGGTAATTTAAATTTTATTAAATTTTTAGTATTCAAAATGCGCGCGAATCGCGCAAAATTTTTTTTTTATAAGAGATTTTTTATTTTGGGGGGGGGTATTTAACCCCCCCCCCAAAAAATTGTTTGGGGGGGGTAAATTTTAAATGGGGGGGGGGGGGGTAAAATGAAAAAAATTTGGGGGTGCCTACGGCACCCAAAAAAACGTTTGGGGGGGGTTTGCCCCATTACCCCCCCCCCCCCCTTGGACGTCTATGAATTAAGATCTAATCTAGTGTTTTCTTATTATCAAACAAATATTCTTGAATCATATTTAAATTTGTTTTAAAGATAAAAGAACAACCATCGGATATATTTCCAAATTCCAACCTTACTTAACGTAATTACCCTATACACTGAACCTGAAGTAGTATTTAAACTTTGTGTGCTAATTTTGTAATAATAGGATTGTAATAAGTTTTTATAAAGCATAGCAACTAGAAATTATTTCGAGTAAGTGAGTATTTTTGTTCTGGATTAAATATCAGAAGAATAATACACTTAATGAGGGATGGTAGTTAGTTAATAAATTAAGGGAAAGGTGTTTGGTTTATTTGTGTAAGTTTGACTTTATCAATGCATTTGATAATATAAAACATATAATTACATTACAATAATGACTAGACTATAAAAGTTTTAAAGATTTTTAATCAATATAATAGATTTGAAATCTGCATAAAATTTTAAGGATTTTTTATAAAATTCGTTTTTTATATAATTCTTAATTTAAAGGCGCAAATACGATTTAAGTTAATAAATTTTGACCAATAGGATAGCTGGATTGGAAACTACCTACGCTCTAATTGGTTGAATGATGTACGTCACTTAAGCTTCTCCAATCAGAGCGCAGATAGTTTTCAATCCACCAATCACAGATCTCAAAATTATTTAACTTAATTTGTATTTGCGCCTTTAAATAAAGAATTATATAAAAAACTAATTTTATAAAAAATCCTTAAAATTTTATGCAGATTTCAAATCTATTATATTGATTAAAAATCTTTCCAACTTTTATAGTCTAATAATGACAGCAGCTTCGCCTCTAGGAACTTGTGATTATGATTAAAGGAGAAGTATTATACATAACAAAGTAAACATAAATGACGAACATCACAATTAAATGACTTATTTTCAAGATCTTACTCTCTAACAAGAAATATCCTGCTACTTGTTCAAAATCGCTAATGGCCGTAATATGTTTTTACTGCGAATTATGTGGATATTATTACCCTTGTTATTATACTGTAATTAATAAATCATGATCAATTTTACTGCTTTTTTGTGATTATTTATGTCATGTATATGTATATGTATGTCTATTTTACTATGTGTCATAAAATACGATAAGATAACATTTATATATGAGTTATAGCCCCTATTGCTTTGAGGTGAAACATCTTGAATTAAAGATATTTTGTCTAAGACAATATTCTAGAATTCCATAGAATAGGTTTAATTATCTATGTTTGTGTGTGTGTGTGTGTGTGTGCATGTGCATGTGTGTGTGTGTGTGTGAGTGTGGTGTTGGATAGAGTTAAGACTGCCAAATTCACATAATTGTGGTTGCTAATCATCACTATTATACCTTCACTAAATGCATATAGATTTAAATTACTGTATACTTATATATTACATATATTTCATTAAATCTGCTATAAAGATTACTTAAAGTTATTTAACATTTAACGGTCGGGGGGGGGGGGGGGGGTTGAAGGGCGTTGAACGCCCCCCCATCCGGTTTTTTCTATGTCATTTTCTGTGTGTGAAAGATAGAGGGCTATAATTGAGTGACTTTTAAAATATATATATGACACATAACTGAGAGTTGGAACTGGCAGGGTCATCCAGGTAAACAGCAAAAATATTTTTGACATAAACAACGCATTTTATCTTACCAAAATACTAAAATATCCTCTAGTAGTAAATCATTAAATGAAATATAGGTGTTCAAGTCAATTTCCTGTTCTAGGTATGATCCTCTAGGTCCTGATAACATATTAAAAATTTTCCCGCCAACCGCCGACTGCTGCGACTGGCAGCTGCCATTACAGGTGTGGTCGCCGTAATCTATGTTTCTAGATTTCTATTTAAAATTTACATAAAATAAACATTTTCTGAAAAAAATTTGAATTTTTAAGTAAAAAAGGGACCTAAAAACAAAGGTTGTTAAATAAAAGGGTGAAAGAAGCGTAAATTGACTTTGACTCACTTTTAGTCGGAAATTCATTATCAATCGGGGACACGCACAAAAATTAGCCCTCTAGCTCTGATAGGAGCTGAGACAACGCGCCTCCTCCCCTTGACCGATAAAGGTGAAGCAAGGGGCCCGACTGTTAAGCATAAATATAATCCAAACAACCACCTGCCCAAAATGGTAGAGGCCTTTTTTGTCTGCTAGCTAATTGCTTTTTGTTACCATCTATTCTTTTACTTTAATATATTGTCTCTTTTCAGAAAGATCCTATTTAGGTTTTCTGTGCTAGGTTAAAAGAAGAATCCCATAATCTGTTTCTGAATAGTTATACCTTACATATATCTAGGTGTTATTTTATACTAACCACAAAATTTATTAAACTTAGAAGCATTACTACAACTTTTTTATTGTATTGATTACAAAAGTTTGTTCAAATGTTATGCACCGCCTTATGTAACTCAAAAACTTACAAATATTCTTAAAATTCATGAAATTCAGTGTTATCTCACAAGAAAACCAAGAATAAAAAAATATTTTTGTAAAAAAATCAACTTTCATTTTCAAATCTAACGCCAAATGAAGTATTTAACAACAAGATTTTAAGAGTGGAGGCATGTTTTGATCAATTATTGTAAAATTCAACAAACATAATACCAAAAAAATATTAATATAACCTTATGTAAAAATAACAGGATGTTTGTGTGTCTGTCTCTGTGGGTGAAGCTAGCTACTCAACCAATATGATTCTTCATTTCAGTTAGGCTTATCAATGGTCCAAGAAAGGTTTGTAACTATACAGGGGGGAGAAATCACCCCTAAAAAAATTATCCCTAACCAAAAAGTTTACTTTTTCTTTTTTGACACTTTGTGCCTCTAGAGGGCATTAGGGTCGTTGTATAGAGTATCTATGCTACTCCCAACACAACACATATTATATGTAAATTTGAAGATGTGAAGTGTTGTGCCAAACTTACTTTCTAAAGTTGCAATTTAAGAAATAAAGGTTGGTAAGTTAAAAGATAATGTTTCTAGATTATCTTGATTAGAAATTTAATCAGTTATGATTAGAAAAAAATGTAGTATTTGACTTCTATCTTATCTTTGACTTATTCGTTACTGTATCAAAAGTGCTGTTTAGGTACGATATTTGTGACCCAAAAATTTGATAACCAAATTTCAGCTTCTCTATAACTCACTTTATTTGTTTGTTTGTGACATATGAAAGTTTTAATAATTTTATGTTATTAAATCTAGTTGAACAAAAAAACTGATTAGACTTTCTTTTTGGCAAAGTGTTAAAATTCTTATATTTGATTCAATTTTAAAATCCTTCATTAACTTCATTAATCAAAATTTCAAAAACACAGATTTATTAGTCCTAGACATCCTGAGTAATAGTAACAGGATCTGTGTCTGTCTGTCTATAGTTTCCTTTACAGTGTAGCCTCTCATAGGTCCTGGGAAGGTTTACATCTATTTAGGGGAGGGTACCACACAGTAACAGTAACAAGCCCTTTTCACTCCACAGGGGGGAGCATAGGCCGCTGACAATTCGTCAGTGTTTCTGTAACAATGTGGCTTATGGATATGGGATAGAGTTGTCAGCCCTAAGCCCTATGATTGCGGTGTAAAGCGTCCATTTGCCATCAGACAACCAACCCTTTGATTGCACGACCTTTGTCTGAGAAGTCCTAACTGTGCATGGTAGTGAGTTGCGCCTGTTTTGGGCCAAGGCATTCCCACTACTCTAGCTATTTATGTCGCGCACCTGACATAGCAGAAGTAGGAATCATTTTTAACGTCTTTAGTTATGACGCGGTGTCGGACCGAGATTCGAACCTATCACCTTCCCGACGACGAGCGGATGCGCTACGTGTTGAGCCACGGTCGCGGGTACCACAACCATGCCAATATATATCGCCCTTAACTTTTAAAAAAACTGTTCTTATAATAATAAAATTGAAAGTGGGCTGGGTCGATTTCCCTTTACCTTACCCACCCCTTCCCCTTCCCCAACCTCAATGGCTCCTAGAGGCCTCTAGTAAATCATAAAATAGGAGGTAAAAATTACCTTTTTAATCAAATGTTTAAATATAATATATCAAATTTATATAAAGCAAAATATTTTTCCAAATTTTGTTTGTCTCAAAACGCCTGAGAAACATTTACAATGACCTACAGTGGATAAAATGGAGAAAAACTATCATGGTTTATTATCCTTGCTTTGTACGTTAATTAGAAATCATGAAAATATACCTATACAACTTTGTAATCATGATTCCTTATGGCAAAGTCCTATGCAAAAGCCTTACATAGTTCATTTAACTTTAAAATAGTTTTGTTCAAGCTGATTTAATATATTGATTGCATTTCCACTCCACCAAGGATTATATAAAAAATACCTAAGAAAATATATAGCTAAATACGTGTCCCTTCTTCATAAGGATAATTTCTACACATAAAAAGATAAAAACCTTACCTCTGAATAAAATTTCATTAAAAGATAAAGCAATTTTAGAATTTTAGCGTTAAAAAATTTAAAAATCATCCAGTTTTAGGAATACCTAATTATACAAATGGTGCATTATTTGCCAAATGTACCACTTTTCTGCACTACCTCTCCGATTTTGTTAATACTCTATATTTTGGTTCGTTGGGTGATTCAAGGATGCTGGATGGCCAAATTAAAAGTTTCAGAGTCCCTGGATGTCTAGATATCAAGCTATCTATGAAGGTGGGTAACAAAAATAAAAAAACACCCATTTTTCACAATTTTAAAAATTAATTTTTTCCTCAATCTTACATCCAACCTATACATTTTATACACCAAAATGATCGTTTATTCATGTAAAAGGCGCACATAATGCTATTTAGGCCAAAACTCTAATTTTACAGGGTGTCCAACAAAAAGTGTATTTTGGATATCTAGCGTAATACCCAAAATACCTGTCCAAAAAAATCATTTTTTTTTGCTTAAATCCTGTGTTTTATCTGTGGGCATATGTGGTATATAACGGTTCGGACCACCCGGGACTGAAAGGTTGTCAAATTTCACTTTGGGACACCCTGTAAATGTGATTTATGCGTCTGTAGTGCTAAAACTTGGTCCAAAATGGCTATTTTTTTTCAAATTACTCTAATATGTGTCTTAGTATGTTTGGCCATAGTGTTTTTTGACCAGATCAATATTTTCATATTTTTTTTCATATCTAGACATCCAGGGACTCTGAAACTTTTTTTTGGCAATCCAGCATCCTTGAATCACCCAACGAACCAAAATATAGAGTATTAACAAAATCGGAGAGGTAGTGCAGAAAAGTGGTACATTTGGCAAATAATGCACCAAATGCATTATAACGTACGTCTGTATATCTTGATGATTTCATGATTTCACCACCAATTAAAATATCTATATTTAAAAAAAAAAAAGGTACTTACATATACATATTTAGTAAGCGAATAAGCTAAGTTAAAGATTTTTTTTACCTAAATTTTAAACTTTTAAGAACAAAGTCCTTGCCCGCTTGCAGAACGACCTTTCATTGTGTTAACTGCCTTGTTTTGTTTTGTTTTGTTTGCCCCCATTCAACAATATTTAAAAAACAAGGATGAATGTTTTATGTCAATATTATTTTGCTGTTGGGACTCTTTTACTCTACACATAAACTTTTTAAGATGAATTGTGAATTTTCTTATCTATTTGGTGAATTCCTTTTTATTGTATTTTGGAAAAACCTGTACGACATAAGCAGTCTTACATATAATTTTAATGATTTGCAAAGAATTAAGGAGAAATTATTAAGCTTAAACAAATCCAATTGTACTATAATAAATAGACTAGCTAGAGGCCTCTAGGGGTAATTTTGGTGGTGGGGTTTCAAGTCGACTCCCACCCTCAACTTTTAATTTAAGTTTTAAACAGAAAAAAGAAAATTTTCTAAGGCCAATTTCTATTGGGATGGTGGTGGTACCCTCGCCCAAAATAGTCATAGACCTTTAAAGGATCTATGAGAATCTAGACTGCAAAAGAGAACAATATCTGTTCATCATCTGAGAACTTTAAGAGACAGTTGGACATACACATATCCTGTTACTTTTTGTAAAAGGATTTATGTATATTATTCAATGATTGAATTATCAAAATTTACTTTTGTTGTAAATAATTGCTTAAATATATTTAATAAATTCCCGTACTGCTATTACATATCGATCATTTTATTCTTTCAAAAATCAATTAGTTACAGTCAGTTCTTTAAAAAGAGAACAATATTGTTAAGTAGAATGTATATTCCTTATATTTTGCTTGTTGTCAGTCTTTATCTTGTTAATTTTCTCGGGTTTTTCATCCAGCTTTATTTGATATTTTTTCGAGATCGAGTACGTAACTTACAAAGTTTTATAACCACTTTATCTTATTTGTTGGCTCAGAACTTTGGATACTTTTCAAAATTTATAATTAATTGATTCCAAGCTATAGCAATGTTCAAACGATTTGAACAATAATTTAAATAAAAAAATGATTCTGTTTAGCATTATTGGGGATGAATAACAATATATTGTCCATTGTCTTATCCCTTTAGATACCTGTCTAGACCCTTTATACGTTTCCTTATTCAGTTCTCTAATATAAGACGTAATTTCATTGATCATCACAATTATTATTATTGTTAGATTTAAATGACAGAAATTGATGGTTTGAAACGGAAGCTTAGCTGTTTGTTACTTTCATTTGTAGTGATAATTCTGATAACAAGTATATCCATTGTTCCAAGATGGATAACTGTTATTGTCGAAGCATTGGCTGCTATTTTCAATGTTATTATAAGTGTAGGGTTATACTACTATTACAGGGATATGATTTTTAAATTTGAATTGTTTATGCTTATAAACATTATAATTTTAAATAATCTTTAAGAGATTAATTACTTTGTTCTACATATTGTTTTTTGGAAAAAAAGATACTGCCATTTATTTACAAGAAAAAAAGTTTTTTTTTGTGAACAAAAATCATGCGGAATTGAAGTGCTTTGCTTAGAAAAAATAATTAATTGTAAATAATGGTTAAAATAAAAGCTCATATAAAGGAATCTTCCTGAATCACGGCAAGATGTGAATGCCGCATTAATGAGGTGGATTGTCTTATCATCAGTGGTTATATCCCTTCATTACATGATTCTTTTTGATATCATTGTTTACTTTATACCTAGCGTTGCAAGGTAACAATTTTTGTTTCTCAGTTTTAAATCATTACTTAATTAATAACCCTTTTTTTTGGATTCTATAAAAGGTTTCTAAAGAATGAGTCATGGCTAAAAGGAAAACTAACTCTTTGATAATGTATATTAATACCCTATATATGAACTATTAATACCTTATGATATTAATATCACATATCGGCCAAGGCAGCAGTAGTTACCATATTTAATGTATGACCTAGGCTGGTATATATTCGATCGAAACAAACCTTTCCGATTGCAATCGAGTACGACACTATTTATACTATTGCCGCAGTTTTATGTCATTACCTTTAAACAAATTTTACTGAAATATATGTCTTTCTCATGTAAGTAAAAAATATATCCATCTAATTAAAGTAAAATTTATAATTGCAACAACTTTGCTTTTAAGATACATGTTCTCGAATGCTCCAACGCTATCCTGTTCTTTATTAAATGGAGGAATTATCTATAATTATTCCGAACTTTGTTTCTTTTTTATTCAAGGTATCGCATATTTTATTTATTCATTTTATCATTCGATTTTTTTGAGAATTTTCAAAAAAAATGCGATATTCTCGGCTGATTTATTGATAAAATTTTCAATTTTTAAAAATATATTCAGTCATGCAATAACACTTATTATTTTTATCAATTCAAGAATGACGACAACCATAAAAGCAAAGGTTGCAAATTAGCAAACCAAACAAGTATTTCAAGATTTAATCCAAATCTGAGGGTTAATATTTTTATTAAATTTATGGCCGGACAAATCAAAATGTACGCACGGACATTTTTGTTAAATTCATTCGAGCTGCTTGCTTCTGCAAAGTTTCATAACAATCAGACAGCTATAAAATGTTTAAGATTACAACAACATTAAATTAAAAGTTTCTTGAGCTAATAAAATATTTGATTAATAAGCTGCGCTATTGTTTTCAGGGTTTCGAGTATATTCTGCTCTAGACGGATACGGATTTGTCAATCTTGATCAAGAAAGGAATAGTTAAAAATCAAACATTTACAAATACTTTTTATTTATTTTACATAAACATAAGTATACATATATCAAATTATAAGCAGAAAGTAAGTAAAAATATGACTTTGTGTATATTAAACAAAATAACAATGATGACAAAATATAAGAATAGCGAAACTTGGAGATAAAACAAACTTGTTACTTGTATTATTAAAAACGGATTAAAAGACGTAAGTTTTATAAAATTTTATTAAATTTTACCATAGAAGGTTTTAGGTTTAGAACATGGTTGATAGAGTAGATGTCATGACTCATGGTTGTCAACACACAAAATTTCTATCTTATACACTATGCAAAACTTTTTCCTGGATATATTCCATGTTACATGTTTCGTTTGAATAAATATGGAACAATTCTACCATCTAAAATTTAACTATTATTTAACAAGATTGAAATGGTATGTGTTGATTGTAGTTTTTGTTTCAACAACACTGATACACACTATTCAAATACTTGTCTATGGGTCTCTCTGTAGCTCTTTCATAATTGACAGTGTACAATATCTAAGGTAAATTGTGCCTTTCTTAAAAAATATAGATAATAAATATATAGATAATAAAATATTAGATTTACCCCCCCCCCCTATTTTTTGATGAAAATTTATACCTCGAAGTGCCCCATTACCACAAAATATTTTTTTAGTGTAACAAAGGATCTCGCTTAACCAATGTGATTTTTATTTATTGTTTCACATAAATTAAAGGATGCTTTATCACTATTTTAAGTTAGGTTAGCTTCATTCCCCAAAGAGAAATCGCACGTAGAAAAATCCCCCCTCCTCCTATTTTAAGAAATATTTCTTTTAAAAACTAAAATTCTATGTGATTAATTGATTTATTGTAGTAATATTTTCTTAATCTTTTATACAAAGTAGCTTGATATCTGTCCGTCTGTCTGAAGCTTAAGATCTCGGTTACCGCTTAACCGATTAGATTCTACTTTTCAGGGAATATACTTACTGGTCCCTTGGTGGTTTTAAGCAATCTTTTTGGGGGCGGGGGGTGAGGGGATAGGACACAATGTAAACAATGTGTTCACAAAATATTGCAACTTAATTTTCTACCAATGGACTTATCAAAAACAGTTCATTACCACTTGGATCAAAGCCCCTAAAGGTTAGTGGCGAAGCTGCTAGTTGTTATATAATTTACAATTCTTTAATAAAATTACAGGAAAGATATAATAGAAGACAGAAAGATAATCGTCACAACTTTGCCTACTGAATTTATTCTCATGATTTTTTTGATAATGCCTGCTGAATCTGTATTATGGTAAGCTTAATTTTTATATCTTTAAAAGTTGAAATGATTTTTTTCAAGTTTTAAAATTGTTATTATTTGGGTATGGTTACTAAAGCCTTTTATGTTTTAAGATAGGGAAAAGGGGGACAATAACGAGGGAACCTTTTACCCACCCCAAATTTCTACCAGCTGAAAATGATTAAGTTTTACACATAAGATTGTCTAATGTCCTATAAGTGTATCCCAAGTGTTTTACTTATCATACATCTGTGAAGAAAATTGGAAATGTGTAAATAATGTTGGCTTTTATAAAAAGTGGTTTACAACCAAACGTAATTGCTCTTTTCATGAAGTATTATTTGTTTGTATCATTTATGTCATAATTAATTACTATTAAGGATACTAAAAGTTTACAAAAAATGTTTGGGACAAAAGAACAACAGAAGAGTTCCTACTGCAGATGAGCTTAATGTTCGCCTACAAATTGCTAACAATAAATCAGGTAAATAGATAGAATATTTAAAAATTAATAAAACTGATGTTTATGCACAGACTCGAACCTTGCGCATTAAAGCAAAAGAATATAGAAGGAATGAGCTATATGTAACTCTTGGCCCAAGGTGTAGACCCTGTGCCAATTTTATTAATGTGTCTTTGAAATCAGCTAATAGCATGGAAATACACACAGCTGAGTCCCTACAAAATAACAGAAAGTAATTTGCTAGCAGACGAAAAGCGTCCCCACAACTTGGAGACACTTAAGGGAATTGGGGGTGAGGAAAATTGACTATTAAATTTTAGTTAAAAGAGGAAAAGGAAGAAAATACCCTCCCCCAAAATAATAATAAACCTTCCCTGTGCCTATATTAAGCTATGCTGCATATAAGAACCCCTTCGGTTTAGCAGTTAGCAAGATCCTTTGCTACAGAAAAAATACTTTATCTAATAAAGATACTTAAAACATTTTCCTTATGCTTACAATATTTTACTCACACATAATATTTAGCTACAGTAAAAGCTAAAAGATTTTTATTTATCGTACAGTTTGACTTTAGCACCACGTTCGACATAAGCAAATAATGAGTAGAAAATTAAAATAATAATTTAGAAAATTAGAAAAAGGAGACGCTGTGAGTATTGGTGCAAAAATATGACGTAACAAAAAAAATTAGCCAATGAGAGGCCACTATAAATTTTACCATTGGTCAATAACGGCCTCTCATTGGCTAATTTTTTTGTTACGTCATATTTTTTGCATCAATACTTACAGCACGAAAAAGGATCGCTTTAGCATCGTTATTTAACGTTAAATCTGGTGATAATATTTAAGAAATGGTGAAATAAACCAATTAACCAGCTCTTAAGTAGTTTTAAAAACAGTATTTTTTTATACATAATTTAACTGCTTGTTAACGCCTATTGCGGGAAATCGGTAAACAAGACTGTCGTTAGAATAAAAATCTTAAAGCAACGGATTAAATCTATATTTTTTAATAACAATTGGGGATTTGTTCTTTTTAAAAAATATTTTGTACCTTAGTGCAACTAATTCACTGCCCGGAAAGCCTTCAGATGGGACTTTATACTTGCATTTATGAATAATTTTTTTTTCAGATCGACCAAACGTTGTCCAAAGCCATTCAGATTCAACAACAACTGCTAGAAATGATCTTCCATCTACTTCATTTCAACTTCAAGTTGTAAACTCACAAATCTCTTCAATTCCATGTCCATCAGTAATTATAAGTGTAAAGGAATTAGGGGATAACCTATTATACCAAAAGCTTGAAGGGACTGAAAGAACTGATTTAGTTTTAAATGCCCCTATGACTAATGAAAGTTTGGAGGATGATTCACACACCAATGAGATCAATATTGTATCAAGAAAAACAATTATTCAAATACTTAAAGAGAATAGATTTTGGAAGTTTCTAGTAAAAAAGCCAATTTCAACATGGACGGCAGTTGTTTTAATATGTTATTTATTTGGTCTATTGTTTGATACACAAGCAATGACCATGGCTATGTGGAGACTGGCTTATCTGGTTCCAGGTTGGTGGGTCATTAAATCCGATAATATCATTGTGTATCTTAATAATAGAGTAAATTCAAATTTTTAATATGATTAATATTTATTTGTTTTGTTGTTCTTAATGTTTTAATAATTGTTTCTTTGTTTCCCTACTTATAGATGTTTACAGATAGATAATTGCTAAATGAATTAATGAAATATTGTATAAATAAAAATCAATAGGTTTTAAAGAAATTAATTAAAATTTTTTTCTACAATTATGAAAATTAATTTCTAATCTAAAGGTAAATAATATAACATTTGTGTTATCATTTGTATTCCTATATAAACTTATGTAGATTGTTTTTGGTGATATAACATAAATAATGAATACATATGGTTGAGATGAATTGAATACATGTAAATGAGGTGGTATTATTATGCTAAATGGATGCAAAATAGACCTGCACAAATATAAATAATAGACTTCTTGCAATAATCGGAGCAAAGATATCAAGGTTCTGCATGAAATGGACCTAAACTGGAGAAAAATATTATTAATTTGTGTTCAAATGTATCTTTTTATGAAGAATAGAGAAGAGGGAATTTGTACTAATAATAATGATTGGTTTCTACAAAGGTACTATTAAAATTTTTTGAGTAATGCTAGTGCATAGTAGCTTGGCATCTTGTTTATTTCATAGGTAATGGGTTCTTAACTCAGGTTACAACAACAAAAGGGACAAATATCATCAACATTTCAAGCTTTTTAGAAAATTTTATTGAGAAAACAAGCATATCCTATATACCAAATCATCTTGCTGTTTGTCTTTAATATGTAAAGCGCAAAAGATTTCTTTAACATATTTACAGATTATTTTACAAATTTTAAAAGTGGTCCTTAAACGTTTAAAGGCCAGATGGTCAATATATAGAAATAGATGTTTCTTACTCTTCCAATACAAAACAAATCAAATGAGGACTAAACTTTTAGTTAAAAAAATTGAACATCCAGTTTCGATTGAAACATTAGAGCTTACCGGTCACGTACATTTTAATTTTTGTAATCAGTCGTCAATGAATACTTCTTGACTTCAGTTTAAGTCTTTAGTAAGTGTAGAACTGTAAAAAAAAATGGACCGGTTGTGTTTTATTTACTATATTTAAATTAATTACATAGGAATAAGATTAGGTTATTTAGAGCAAAAGCATGAAAACTTGTAGATAAACTGCATTTCTAATAACAGGTATATATGGAAGTAGCACATATATATCAACCTAGAACATACCTTTAAACTTTAACTCATTCTGTTACTAAATAAAGTTGTGAGTGTGAAACCTAAATCAAATAGGTAGAATCTTTTGGAAGGAGATGTTTATCACTTTAAAGGTTAGATTACGAACAAAATATCCCTTTCTATGATATTAAAATGCTTGACTGAAAATTAAAAATTAAAATTAGGGGGGGGGGGGGTGATTCATAAGCTGTTTTATATAGAGCTAGTTTGGGTACCATACATAAATAGAAAAAAAACCTCCCTCTAATCAAGAGTCATATCTAGCAGATTTTTTTTTGTTTTGTACGAATATCCTGTTACTTTTGAAACTTCAGAAAACACGTGGAAACTTCTAGGCAGCTGTTACAGCTGTGTGATTTGCTATACCGAGTTTTAGTGTCCAAAGTCAAAATTGTAAAGGCTTGGCTTCGCGCTCTCCACTGAAATAAGCAAATAGTTTGAGAAACTAAATTAAAGTTTGACATTATTGAACAGAGTAAAAAGGTTGGAAGACTGATTATTTGGCTAAAGTTTTAATGTTACTAGCTTAACAAGTTTCATAAATTTAGGCATCCATTCAATTCACCCAAACATTCATAAATTTTAGCAGGGCTCGCCGGACACATTTTTTTACAAAGACAATCTTCTTATTTTTTATGTATTGAAATTTAGGACTTAATACTTACTACAGCCGTCGATTTATCAACAAGTTGCCTTTATTGATCAGTTGCAGCCATTTGCAGCTGATCAATATTTTTATAAATGTGTGTACTATATACAAAGTTGAATTATTCTCTGCTGTAGAAAGTTCTCCACTATTCGGTGGAGGTAGTTGTCTGATTTGTACAACTATGTTTATACCTTTATTCTTGATCCTTAAATGTTTACTTAATAAAGAATAAACGGCACTATAACATAGAAATTCTACCCAAAAAAAATGAGAGCTATTTTAC
Organism: Acartia tonsa; assembly: GCF_053477335.1. Lineage (NCBI taxonomy): Eukaryota > Metazoa > Arthropoda > Copepoda > Calanoida > Acartiidae > Acartia > Acartia tonsa. The sequence goes on from NC_137260.1 coordinate 36,571,724, forward strand.
TTTTTGCTGACAATACATAAAGCTTCTAAGTTTCGTGTATTTCATAAGTTTAGCATGAAGGAAAAATGAACTGGTGAAAAATACAGTTAAAAGATATATGTTATATTAGTTGTACATTAAATACTCCCTTTAAGTCTAAAGTACGCTAAAAAAAATGTTTACTTATTGTTGAATGACTTTTGTGTATAAGATAGAGACCTAAAATTTTTTTTGGTGAATACTGGGATATCAATGAACATCTGAGAATAGTGGTGTTATGACCGTTTGACCGCTTCCTGACCGATTTTATGTCCTGCTTTTAATATGGACTTATATCATGTATATCATGGCTTCTATTACAGCAAGAGACCAAAAAAATATTGTGGTACATCCTTAAGCAATAATAAACTTCCATGAGTAGTAAGGTAATGACCGTTTGACCACTCCTTGGCCGATTTTTGACCGATTTTCTATTTCCTACCTGTAATTTTGCCGTTTGTAAGCTGCCAGCCACCAAAATTCAAAACAGCTATAGACCAACCGCCGTTTACCGCCGAAAATAGCGGTTTCCGTTATTTGCCGTTTTTCGGCGATGGTCAGAAAAAGTAATTTTTTGTTTTAAAAATTAAAAGTTCCACCTAAAATCTAGTCTCCTATCCATACAAGCAGGGTAAAATACAGGTGAAATTAAACACAAAGGCACAATTCTTTCACAGAGGACAATATACACATTGCACTTCCCTCATTCTCCGACACAAACAAAAGAAAGCTCTCGGAGCGAGCGTCATATAGACAATGCCACAATAAAAATCCAACAAATGGGACGGGATGCCGATAAACATAGAAAATAAACATAGAAAATAGACTATACCTATCTATCGTTATATAAATATAACTGTGATAATTATTTTTATCTTCCTTCATTCGATTCTGTTTTTTTTTTGTTTATTTTGGAGTTAATTTGCAAAAAAGCAGTAGACACTATACCACAATACAAAAGTATAAATTATAAAGTGAAAAAAAGACATTAGGTATTTTATTTCGTTTACCAAAAACTTGAATTCAGGCTCCTGAATGATAAACGGAGATGAAATACCTTTTTTTTATCTCATTTATATACTCCCTTATCCAACAGTTGTAAAAAGAATACTAAAAAGTTTTTGCATGTGTTAAGTGTAATTTATCTTACCAGTAAAAACTATTTACACAAGTGGCTGCTACTACTAGTGTTTCCAACAGCAAGAAGTCAGATAATTTTACATCTTCTATAACTTATATAAGACTAGTTGGTTCGCTACTAGTCTCTAGGATTCTTTTCACAGGCAATTTCATTTAAACTTTTTTGAGCCAAGCATTTAATGGTCATGCCACTACAGTCAAATAATTCCTATTGCAATCGTGGAAGGGGTTAACTCAAAAGCAAAATTTTTCATCTGCTATTTAAAAGGTCAGAGAATTTAACTTGGTTAGGGCACCAAAGATGTAAGCCCTGTAGGTTTGGAGCCTAAAAAAAGAATTAGGCCTAGGATAAAAATTATACCTCTCTTGCCTTATTTTCAATTTTTTTTATGAGGCGTTATTATTATTGCTTTACCGGCGCTTTGTGTGTAATTTTATTTAGTTTCTTATTCTTCTACACTTTTATCAAAATATTTTTTGCATGAATGATATTCAATTTTATTTGGTTAGTTTTGTCATAAAGACTAGACAATAGACATTAACTCATTAGACTTGGTACTTTTAATTAACTTTAAGAATATCTTAATGATAAGAGCCTTTGCTTTTTAATTGTTTCATAAATAATATCTGAATAATCTAGTAAAAATAGATATTAAGCTGTATAATGTTTACTTTGTAAAAGATTTTTTTTTTAAATTATGTAGTGGCCATTCAAAAGATTAATACAATTAAGGAATAAGAAAATACGAAGGCAGTTAGGACCCATTTAAGATGGATCTTGGACAAAATAGCTTAGGACATAATAGCCTCGGACAAAATAGCCTAAGGACAAAATAGCCTCGAACAAAATATCCTCTTAAGGAAAATAGCCTCAATTGATAATAGTGATCGGCCCCCTGGCCTGCCTAGCTGCGGGCGCTCGACCCCCTAGCCTAACCTAAAAATTGTAAAAAATATTATAAATATTATAGATATATCAACTACTTTTTGAAAAATCCACGAAATTCTTAACCACCTATGTATTAACAGTTGAGGCTATGTTTCTTAATAAAATATCCTGAGGCTATTTTGGCCTGAGGCAAGTTTGGCCTGAGGCTATTTTGTCCGAGGCTATTAATTAGATTTTTACCGAACCTAAATAACTTTATCCTATCCTTTTAAAAATAACTAAAATTGGATAGGTCTAACTCACTCACACACACAATGACATTTTTGCACGTGACATGCATAATATCATATTTTGGACGGTTCCAATAGTTTATTTAATTCCTAGCTCACAACTGAAGATGTGTCTAGATAAGGATGATGGTGTTGTGAGACAGTCTAAGAAAAATATTTTTAGGAACCAGCTGTAGCCTTATCCATTCTTAATTTTGTACCGTTTTTTTTTCAAAAGAAAGAAAAAATATGTATTTTAATTAGCTCAATCTATTTTTCAGCGAACTTTAAGTTTTCAGCTTTGAGACTGGACTTTACCCTATCTTGAAATTTCGCAATGACAGGCCTGTTACGTTCAATTCATGACAATACATAATTAGAATATAAAGGCTTAATAATTGCAATCAAAGAGTGAATCTTTTGACGGACGATACTTCAGATAATACCAAAAAGCTATGAGAAAACAGTTTGTTAATGTAGAACTTATATAAAATTTGGAATTACATGGAACTTATACAATCAAAAAGGTATAGCTATATAAGTATATATAAGTGGAAACATACAGATTCATATAAGATATAAAATTCACATAGACCCTGTATCAATCTATGGCTGTATGTTGAGAATATGCCTCTAGCTACTAAATATGCTTCATATGTCAAATTATTAATATATGTACAGTGCACTCTAAAAACTTAGAAAACATATTTTAGACATATTAAGTATTTTTTTAATTTTCTGGTTTGTCAGTCTAACTGTTCTTCCGTTTGTAACGCTGCTTTATGTATATAACTGTGTCTCCTTAAAAAACTAAAATGAAACTCTATAAGAGGTTTAACTGACTTTCTTCTATTCCTTTCTTTCTATGTATACGCTGTTAGTCAGAGCTCATTTTTATAAACATCTTCACTTTAAGCTGTTCGACATAATTGTCCTTGTTCATTTACAAAAAGATTTTTATGCAATTTGAATATATTCTCTAAGCAACACATTTTAAAGAGTAGATATAGCAGTTCACATTTATATAGAATTTTAACAGTAGAATGTATTTGAAATACTTACATTTATAGAATCTAAAATATGATATGAGAAGTTCAACATTTTAAGTTTAAAAAGATGAAAAGCAGAAACATATGATGCATAGTTAATAATAACTGTCTACTAGTCTAGGTCTATCATGCTTTTATAGTGATAATTTAATTCGATTTTTTTTATAATTTTCTCATAAATTCTACTTATGTACTACAATATTTGCTTTCAAATTTAAACAATTATCAGCGACTGTACTGCTAATGCCAAAAAAAATGTCACATAGAAAGTAAAACAGATTATATATTACAAAAATTGACACGCCTTTGTTTGCAAGCGAATACAAAATATGTACATATGTACGAATTGTTAACAATTGTAGAGTTTTATTAACATCAAGAGGTAAAATTAATTCAAATATTTAATAATAAATAATAATGTTTTTTGTTAAAGCTGTTTGCTGATCCATATTTGCGGCGGAGTTTGTTCTGAATTCAACTGTTCAGAATTATTGTCCTGAAATCAAATTCTGATAGGTTTAATTAACAAATCAAGTAAAACATGAAAAAAGGAGCACAAAACCGTGCTTTGATAAGTGTGTAAATTTCGTGAAAATCAGAACTTAATCGGTTAGCGAGGTCTTATGATCCATCAAGTAAGCTAGACCGATGCAAATACAATACATTATATAATATATATACCCATAGACATCCAAGGGGGGGGGGGTAATGGGGCGATTACCCCCCCCCCCCATTTAAAATTTACCTCTACCATGGGGGTGCCGTAGGCACCTCCAACCATTTAGAAGAGGGTATTTACCCCCCCCCCCCAAACAATTTTGGGGGGGTAAATACTCCCCCCAAAATAAAAAATCCCTAATAAAAAAAAAATTTTTGCACTTCGCGCGCATTTTTAATAGTAAATATTTAATAAAATTTAAATTACCCCCCAAAAAATTTTACCCCGGGGGTAAATTTTGGGGACACCATGGAAACTGTCCCAATTTTGTATAACTTTTGCGGAACATGTTCCAGTTACGTCATATTTTTCTTTCCCGAAAAAGGGAAGGGGGGAAGAAAATCTCTTCAAAAGAGATGGAGAAAACCCCCTTTTCTCCCATCTCTTTTTTCTTCCCCCCTTCCCTTTTTTTTCTTTCCCCCTTCTCTTTTTCGGGAAAGAACATATGACGTAACTGGAACATGTTCCGCAAAAGTTATACAAAATTGGGACAGTTTCCATGGTGTCAATTTTGGGGGGTAAACTAAATTTACCCCCCCACACAGACTTCAGGGGGGGTAATTACCCCCACCCCCCAAGCAAATTTTACCCCTGGGGTAAAAATTTTTGGGGGGGTAAAAAAAAATTTCTGCGCGCTTCGCGCGCCATTTTACCCCCCCCCCCTCCAAAAAAAGCTTGGACGTCTATGTATATACCTTTTCTGTTTCATAATCTTGTTTCGGCTTTTCTTTGGCATTCATTTTGTTATTGTCTTTCTTGCTACCCTCTGCTGTATAAGCATCATCATCCAATTCCAACTGGTTATCATCCTCTGGGCCACTAAATTCTTGATCCGTATCTGCAGCTGTGTCTTGCAGGTTTTCTATCAGGCCGATAGTATCAATATTCTGACTAGAATCAATTCCTAGATCTATTTTTTGCCAAAAATCTATTTCAGTAGTTTAAAGGATTTTTTTAAAATCAACTTACTTATCAGGAACAATTTTTAAGGGTCCTTGGAAGGTAATAACATGCCTTCATTACAACAATTCAAATAGGTTATCTATAATACAAAGTAGAATGATGTCTGTCCGTCTTTTCGTCTCTGAAGATCTCGGTAACCACTGAACCGATTGGATTCTATTCTGTACAGGGAATATACCTACTGGTCCTCTGGTGGTTTTAGGCTATTTTCTTGGGAGGTGGGACACCCCCAACCCCCCAAAAAACAAAAAAATCCCCCCACCATTTTTTTAAATTATTCAAAATAGTAGTGGATTGGGGGCTCTCCAGGTAATAAAAGATGTAATTATACCTCTTGGGGCAAAGCCCCTAGAGGCTAGGGGCGAAGCTGCTAGTTTTATACATAGTAACAAAATAGAGGCGTTGTCAAAAAAATATGGTAAGCATTATTAGGTTTGAGATTACTAGTTCAAAAATATCGTAAATTACATTTAAATATAATCTCACAAACAAGGGTTCTTCTTAAAATTTACCAGAAAAACACTTGTGTAAATGAAATATTTTATGATTTTGTTAAACTTTGTAACACTTTGTCATGACAGCCATAGTTGTCATCCAGAATCTAGTTATAAGTATTTGTTTTAAGAATTGATTCCTTGTAGTAGGACTAGCACCAGAGTTAACCAGACTGCGTAGGCTCATGGTATCATTGTCCAGCATTGAAAACAGGGACGGCTTTTCCAGTTTCAATATCTAAAACAACAAGGATAACAACATCAATAATTAGCGTTATATGTGTTATATGGTTAAAGACCAGATATTCAAATGTTATATGTTTATTACCGACAGCTCAAGTAAATTATATAATGCTCAATGTTACAGGGAATCTTTACTAAAAACTTTGGCCGTCTATATTGAATAGCAGCCAAGAAGCTTTCATCATACCGACATAATTATATATAACTCAATTTATAGAGTAGCTTCACTAATAAAAGCCTATCATTCAAATATATTTTTTAAAAAGGAAGTTTAACTTGTACCTATGTACCTATCCCTAAAGCTAAGGTATTTACAAGTTTGAAGGTGAAATTCAAGAATATGTCCTTGAAGCTCTAGATTGGGAAACTATTAATTAATTGGCTTACAATTTTACATGTTTGTTTTATTTATCAATTTTAATAATAAGCATTTGTTTATATCTTTTCAATTTTCAAAAACTTTTAAACAAATTATATGTCTATAATTATTTTCGCTAGTACTAACTTAGAATTCGGTATACCTACACATATATACATAACTGATAGAGAAACCAATTCTTAATACAGGTATACAAAAATCAAAGTATTCCAGAAAGACTGACGGTCAAACATCCAAGTATTTACTTTTAAAAGAGATCCTGGTATTTTTCATAATTTTATGTTCAGTATTTATCAAAATCTAAAGCTGCAGACAAAAAAAATGACTACTTTATACATATAATAGAATATAAAATTAAGGTTTAATGATAATACTTTTGCCCTGACAGCTTTATTGACTAACTCTTGTTGTTCCTCACTTCTCTCATCAGTTCCTTCTTCAGCGGATTTTAGGCGAGAATAAACACTTCGCAAACCTTAACAAGGATCACAGAATAAATGTATTAAGTCTAGATGATCAATACATAAATTAAATCAACAGGAAACCCAATTTAGAAACAATCTCACACAAAAGTGTGCACAATTTTGTACGAAAGAACATTTTTGTTCCCATCAAATTATCCATATAACAAGTCAACTTTAAATTGTTGAATCATATCGTTCTTAGTTTTCGTGAGTTAATAATATGGGACTAGATTATATTTTATTAAATATAAACAAAAACCATCGTCATAAAATATTTTTTTAGTTGGAAATTAAAAGGATTCAATGCAAATGAATATAAGTAAATGTTAAATGCAATACGATACTCTTTTACATAAGCCAACATGAGCATGCATCTTGTTTTTTACTTAACAATGTAACTTTCTACATACATTATCAAGTTTAAATTAAAGTCATTAATATTATAATATTTGAAGATTAGATGCACTAAAATAAACGTTGCTGCCAAGTACTTGACCTATTTACTGCATAGATAAGGGATGATCATTGCAAAGTTTGAATGAAAAACATGTTTTGATTCCACTTTTATGTCAAGCTATTGGCATATTTTTATGTTAGCTTTTCAGCATATTACAGTATAATATAATGCTGTAGTAAACATTATGAATCAGAAAGTAATACAATTTTAAAGGGAAGAGTTTTCCATTTAGAGCAATATCGCTCTCTTTAATTTAATTTAAATTGAAAAAAAATTATATAAAACGCATGTATTTTTCATTTTACTACTCCTAATCCTAACTATTTTGAATAAGATCCAGTAAAATCTGTAAATAGAAATTTTTCACGAATTTTTAAAACGACCAAGCTAATATTGCTTGATTCACTTCTACAAGAGATGCGATTGATAATGAAGATTTTTTTCTTTGAAATATATTTCGTTATGAAGCAGCAGTAGTTACTAATTTATAAATGTTATGGTTGAGATAGATTTATAACTGTTAAAAGTTTTTAAAACTAGTTTTTACATTTAGTAACTGAAGATTTTTGTCGGACAGAGAAAATAGATTATTGTCCATTAACATATCCCTGTTTCTTAAATAAGCTATTTTTTTTTAAATTAAGTCCTTTCCCTAGACCTTGCAAGGTTTATTGCTTATTACATAGTTGCAGTAATTTATATATACAAATATGTTATTGTTCATGGTTATAAAAAGAACATGTTCAAAAGAAAAAAGTTATCTTAATGTATATGAATGTTTAACTTAAGCAGGCGAAATACTGTCCCAGTTAATGTCCTTAAGCCGCAGCTTAGTTACTCTTTTAAAACATTCACAGCAAAATAAACAAAAAAGTGGTTTACTGGTTTGTGCTTTAATAATAGTTATACCTTTCATCTTTGACTGCATTGTCTTGGTGTGGTTCTTTTTCTTAACTTCAGCATACACTGGTTCATTGTTTGTCCTTTATATATATATTACATTGATTACTTATTAAAATAAAAAAAATAACCTTTCATCAATTTTATAAAGATATGTATAAAGAAAATAAAGTTACTATTTTTAAAAAACCATCTGCAGCCTATACCAATATAAACCGTAGCCACCCTAAGCCGCCGCACGAATATTGGCCACTTTGATACCCCCCCCCCCCTCCCCCCCGACGAAACAATGTGCACGCCACTAAATTAAATGTAATACTCTTTGTTGCTGCTTGATAATGCAGTATCATCTTCTCTTACTGATGCTCTTGACAAAGATCTAAACAAATGATAACAAAATATCTTGTAAATTAGCTCCAACTTCTAAAATTTTTCATATCAAGAAAAAGTTAGATAAAAAAAATTGTATGTCGTACTCAAACAAAAAATTCATATATCTGAGTATAAAGATAAGCTTTAGATATATATTATAAAGTACTAATATAAATCGTTTTTATTGTCTCACCTTTAAACTTTTATTATATAAAAATTGTATTACCTTCTTTGTAGTAAAGCTGATTGTGCTATTTCCTTCCATCTACATAGAAACAAAAGTATTAAAAAAATCACAAAAATATATACACAATTTTAATTCCATTATTTTTTAATAAGAAATGTGTAGGCTCTAGCAATTGTCACATTAGGTAAACGGACTCCACCAAAATAGGTAAAAACCTGCCTAAGATAATTTCAAGATTGTTTAGTAATTAAACAAAGAGGGGGTGGGGATTAGAGCACTAGAGTGTAATAAACAGAAACTTATATAACTCATTTGAATTACATAAAGTAATGCAATATTTAATAATTAATCTTTATTCAAGGATAAATTACTTTCTTTGAAGTTATAAATACATAATTAACAAATTTGAAGTTACATAAATTCAAAATTAATGTAGATTCATGTTAATCATACCTGTCTGATAGCGAATCTTTGCCATCCTTTTTCTAAAAATAGTATGTTTAAACAGATAAGTATCAAATGTAATTTACCATCATCTGTTCGTTAATCCTCTACAACTATGAATTGTTGATTTTTAACTGTGATATATTGGATCTAAAGTTTTGGAGGTAGAAATCGCCAAAAACATTTCGAGAAAAAAAAATTTAGCACTTATATGCGTTTGTACAACCCAAAACATCTAGGTAATTATACCTCCCCCGTCCTTCCCACACACCATTTCAATGTTTCACTATTTTAGAGAGTTAAAAAATCCCAAAGAACTTCAACCCACCCCTCCTCTCCACCCCCCCCCCCCCAAAAAAAAAAAAAACATTAATTAATTGTCCTCTTTTTTCTTCTTCACATAATAACTAAAGTTAAAACTAGCTTACATTGTCTGAATTCATTTTTCTCTTTTCTTCCGTTCGTTCTTTATGTAGTTGGTTCTTTAAATCCTGTATACTTTCTCTAAAATTATACAAAAATATTTAAAGAATATTATTTAGATATACCTTAAGGTTAGAAGGGTTTGACCAAAAGCGGGTTATACAATTTATTTTAAAAAAGATGGTCAGTGGTGTAGTAGTGGGCTTTTCTTGAGGGCTATTTCGTTATGGAAGAGTTTATCTTCTCCAACAATAAAAAAGCACAAATACCACCTTAGAATAATAAAACCTTTCTACTAGACACCCAGAAACACAAATACTTCATTTATAAGACATTTATGACACTCAAATTTAAGAATAGAAGAAAATTGTACCTTAGCATGCTTGTATGGGTTAGAAGGTACCATATTGTTAGAATACACAGAACCAATGTTGGTATTATTATACCTATCCAAAAGAAATGGATGATATGATTATTTTCTAAAATATGATTATTGTATTTCAAAGATTGTAATTCTACAAAAGTTGATTAGTTTGTAATTTTTATTTGTTCTTCTTCTGAAATTAAAGTCTGAGTATATTAAGGAAAATTTCAGGGTTTAAATATCCTCTAAATTATCCAAATCAAACTTGAAGTTATTCTAGTCTTATATAGTAGCATGACATGAAAAGTATTATAAGGAAGACATAAGTTAATAATTTTATTGTTTTTTGTTGGTTATAGAGCTGTTAGAAATACTAAAGCATTAAATATACTACTCATTTATCAAATTCAAATAGTTAACTTTCTTTGAAATTATCCTTCAGAATTGACAAGGTTAAAAAAATTCTTTTTTTAAAGCATCATTGACATTGTAATGATTTTTATTCTAAATACCTGGAGAAGTAATATAATCCAGGAATGGATGTAAGCTAACCGGAAGTATTTCTAGCAATCTTACTGTGAAAACCTAAATAAAATATATGCTAATGTTATTTAGAAAATTAATGTTACAGTTCAGCTAAAAATTGTACCTAAGGTTTCTATGTTAGCTGCCTGACATCTATAGTAAGAGTAGACATAGGTTATTTAATTAAAGCTAAACCTACAAAATTCCGAAAAAAGAATCATCTTTTCTTTTCCGTCCAAATAATTGAAGTAAGAAGTTTTTCGTCCCCTCCCCCGTCCGTCCGTTTTTTTTATATTAAATGTAATACATGGTTACGGATTCACATTTACGTCTGTGTTAGAATTTAAACATATCCATGAAAATATTATTTTTCTTTACAAAGAATTTCAATTTTAATTAAAAGTGTTCTTCATTAGGCTATACATGTTTAAAACTGTATTCATTTATCAGATAAGATGAAATTTATGCCTGCTTACTAATACTACTTAGTGCTTATCTTTACAATAAAAAGGTACTACAGCAAAGAGGGTCATAATAAAAATGTATAATGGGAGAAAATTTCTTCTTGCTAAAATAAGAGCACACACAACACTTTACTTCGCCTTTCCTTTTATCACCTGTCTTTTAATTCAAATGACATAGTAATAAATTCTATTTCTTTAAAGCATATTTTAAACTTTATACTTCTTTTCAACAGGAAAACAATTAAATAAAACATTTGATGGATTTTATTTTTATAATGAATTAGGCTTGATTTTCAATGGAATTTAACATTTAGATTCTATTTCTTTTACCTTTATTCATTGCAGATATTTAACAAAATGAAGACATTCAGGGAATAATAAAAATGAAAATTTTAAGCATATCAAACAAAGGAATAAACCCATAAAATGTTTACATTACACATCAAAAGAATTAAAATTCTATTCTGTTGTGAGACTTTATTGTCTAAATATATTTATGGTTTAGATGGCTTTGTTTAGTGTGCATGAACAGTATATTTACTATTGAACATGGGACTATATAAAATTTGTTGTAATTTCATTTCTTTAAAAAGATAATTGCAACTTTGCTTTTTACTTACTTTATTTTTAGAATGTATGAAACAATTAAACAATAATAGTACAACAATGGCTTATCTTATATCATAAACTAAAATAAAAATGCAGCCACATTGGATTGCACCTTCTGATAATATTAGCCATTTAAAAGATGGATTTAACAATCAAATTTAGTCAGTCCTATAGACAAAAGCTAGACTTCCCAGTAAAAAGAGTTTGGTGATAGATAATGGAGGTAACCGTATTCTTCAATTGCAGATATCCAATTCATTAAATTATGTTTATAATTGTAAAATCAAATTTGACGAAAGAAAAGAACCATTTACTATAATCTGTACTTTGAAAGCAAAGGCCTAAATATTTAAAAATACAATTTGTTCAGAATTAAGATGGTAAGTTTCTGACATTTAGTTCATTTATCTAAGGAAATGTTAGAGATGAAACAGAATGACTACGTAACATAAACAGAACATTTATTTCACTAAATGCATTATTCTAAATAGATATATTAGAATTCAGTTAAAACTCAAGGAATAAAATGGTATTGTAATTGTAGCAGCCTTTATGACCTTGTTGTCATGCGCTTGTGTGAAAATTCCCCTTTTTCTTATTTGAAATAACCAAAGACGACCTTTCCTGCCTGTTGCCGCGTATTTTTTCATGACGTCATTTCCCAAGCCACACTGTGAGATTGTTGTCTGCTACTAAAAGCTTTGTCTTAACTGAATTGTCGCGTTTTATAGATATATGTGTAATTCCTCTGTAAAAGAACCATAAAATGTTATTGAAACAATACTACCGGCTTTAGCGGAAGAAATAACCAGGTAAGGTTTAATCAAAGAATGATGTGTATAGGATTTGAATACCAAACATTTAATACCTAAATTAATCTTCAAAAGTACCCAGTTCTTTTAATTTTATAAAGACTAATGTTATAATACAATATATTATAGCAAATGTAGTAAACTGTTATACAGAGATTTCCATGCCTAAATAATTATTTAATGCAAAAGTTTTATTAATTCTTGGAGTAAACCTAGTAATAGTGTCTAACTTTTTATCTTTGTGACGTAACAAAAATCCATCTCTTTTTTAGAGGTTTCCTTTCCCACCTCCCCTCTCATCCTTCAATTTTTGTTACGTCACAAAGATAAAAAGTTTGACACTATTACTAGGTTCCTTGGAGTTTTTTGTTTTTCAGTCCCCAAAGTTTGTACTAAAGAAATATTGTGAAATCCTTTATACTTCGAAATTTATGGCATTTAAATTAAACTTAATTTAATCATATTCTTATAATATATGTATTAATCATGCAAATTTTGCCTATTTTGTTTAAGGCGCAGTGCTTTCATACTTAAACTACAAATAAAGTATTTGACACCCCTGTCTGAGATGTCTGAGCTGATTAAGTCAGCCGTTAAGATCCATTTACGGTTGGGCCAAACCATGCCGAAACATTAATTATACTGAAATTATTATAAATTGAAACTGCTTTAAAGGTGAAATTTTTCAGATAGAATTATAAAAATTATATTTAAGTTTGGAAAATTTATGAGTTTTATTTAGCTTTAGAATAGTTTTAGACTAAATAGCCAAGGATATCTTCTGAAAGCCATGTCACCCCAAAAGAGAGGTTGTTGGCTTAAGAAACACACAACTGACAACTAATTCCTTTATTTGCCAGATTATTTCCTTTCTTTTCCCACTTCTTTTCTCATTTCTCCTATTTAGACGTTTTTTATGACGTCACGCCTAACACGTTACGCTGTCCCATAGGTTATTATTGTGCCATATATGTGCAAAGAACCCTACAATTCTTGCTATTGTTGTCAAGCTATCTTTACTTCTTTACTAAAGTTTGTATAATGCAGTGTGATCAAGACTAAAACTCAACAGCAACCCAAATGATATATTTCAGTATTATTCAATATCTCTCTAACTATTGTACCTTGATTAAAGGTGTAACAAAGAGACAGAAAGTAGAGTGGGAGGATAAAGAAATAATTATAATATGCACAGTAGTTTAAAATTACACTTAACATATGCTACATTTTCCTTATAAATTTTTAAAAAAGAAAAAAGAATCTTACATAAGGCGAATAAAAAAAATGTTTGATCTGAAAAATCTTATCACATGTTGCTATTTTCCTTTTAAACACATATGTATTGCAGATATCATGAAAATCACAATTATTTTTTAAACCAGAGTATAAGGTAAAGAACTCATATTTCCTTATTCAAAGCCAATTATTTATTTCTCAATATAGATTTTTTTAACTATCTAAATGTTCCATAACAGGAATAAGGTTTAGCCAACAATCGAAATAAAGCTAAAATATTTAGGGGGCAGATAAGTGGACGTCTGGATAGGATTACGATGTATTTCACCACAAAATCAACTATGATAACCAAATATTTTTGAATTAATTCAACTGTTTGTTAAAGCTGGTTCCATATTACCAAATTTTAAATTGTTATGAACATTGTATGCTATAGCCATGCCTCAGATAATAAGCAGTTAAAGGACGGAAAATTTAACTTACATGATAAATCTTAGGATAGTTACTGAATGGTCCACAATGCCAGCTGGGTTTTAACCATACCAGAGTGAAAGCCACTGGTAAGGTACACAGGAATAACATTACCAGTAACAGGATCAGGTAGAAATTATTGGATCTGGCCAAAATAACAATATTTCTATCAAACCTCACATTCTTCCCTAAACCAAAAATTACTAGAAGCAGAATTTTAGGGTGACAATTTAGCTTTAATTTTTTTTTATCTATAATACATAGTAGAATGATGTCTGTCCGTTCGTCCATCTGTCCGTCCGTCCGTCTGAAGCTTAAGATCTCGGTAACCACTAAACCGGTTTGATTCTACACTTCAGGGTATATACCTACTGGTCCTGTGGTGGTTTTAGGCTATTTTTGGGGGGCTGGGACCCCCCCAAAAAACAAAAAAATCCTCCCCTCATTTTTAAATTTTTTTTTTTCATTGCAGAAGATTTCCTTGGTCCTTTTTTTATTGCAGAAGATTTCCTTGGTCCTTTTTTTTATTGCAGAAGATTTCCTTGGTCCTTTTTTATTGCAGAAGATTTCCTTGGTCCTTTTTTTTATTGCAGAAGATTTCCTTGGTCCTTTTTTTTATTGCAGAAGATTTCCTTGGTCCTTTTTTTTGAAGGAGATTTCCTTGGTCCTTTTACAAATATCACCTTAATTTTTTTTTATCACCTCTTGGGGCAAAGCCCCTAGAGGCTAGGGGCAAAGCCGCTAGTTAATAAAAAAGTTGTTAGGTTTTTAAAGAAAAATATCAAATAATTGTTTTCCTAGAAGCTTTGAATACAGTGTCATGAGGGCTGTTACAGGTTAGAACAGACAAGCTCTTCACTTGCATCAGTATGAACAGTTTTATCAGGTTCAACAATGGGAGACCTGAATTTAAAAAATTTGTAAATCAAGGCATTTTGATTTACAAAAAGAGCTGAACAAGGTTAGGGCTTATAAGAATATACCAAACAAGCTTTTTACTTGCATTAGTATGATAAATAAAAGACATTTTTAGAGGTAAGATAAATTTTGTTCTAGATAGCAAATATATATAATCTATCCATTATGATAAATAATGGTCCAATCCTTAATATTCGTTTTATAGAAACTCACGTTTAGAATTTTTATTTTTGTAGAAGAATATTTTGGTTTGATTTGAATGAAAAAAAAAATATATTATACCTGGAGCCATAAACATACCCATCCAAATCATCCCCTGGTTGTTTACTAAAAGTTAATTGTTAAAATCATAATTTTGATCATCGATTTGACACTAAAATGTATATAAACCAAAACTGTTGCAATATTAGAGATATATGCAACTGCAAAGGAATCTACAAACCACAGCAGCAACAGAGCAGAACTTTTAAAATATAGTTTAATATATAGTTTACAGTTTTTCTATCTATAGCTAAACAAGTTTAAACTTTAAATGTTGCATTGTCTAGGAACATGATTCTCCTTGTTTCAGTACAAAGTGTCTAATCTCAGACATTATATTGTCATTTCTAGGGTTGGGCCGGATATCCGGTGTGGCCGGATATCCGGCCGGATATCCGGCCATTTTCAATATCCGGCCGGTTACCGGATATTGAAACTATCCGGCCGGATATCCGGCTCTATAATTTTTTATACTTTACACCAAAAATCTCTGCTTTTTAAAATCTTAAATGGCTCTAATTTTCTTATTATTGAAGCTAGAAGAACACTTTTTCTGAATAAGTTTAACTTTATGTAAATTTATATAAGATTTCTGAAGAAATTTTTTTTTACTACTTTAATATCTAGTAATTTGGCCGGTTATCCGGCCGGATATCCGGTAATTTGGCCGGATAATCGGATATTTGCCGGATATCCGGCCGGTTACCGGATATCCGGCATTTGAAATCAGCAGGATATCCGGTATCCGGTATCCGGCCAAAAAAGTATCCGGCCCAACCCTAGTCATTTCCTTTCATCCCTTATCTGTATCATTGTATCTTTTGTTTTATACCGTAAGTGGCATACTAATGGTTGTATTGTAGTTTTTATAAGGAAAAATTATATCCAAAGTACAAGAACTTCCAAAGGGGGGTGGTTGTTCTTGCCTTTTTTCTATTATTTTTTGTTACTTAAAAATTTCATAAATCTGGCATTTTAGAGATTTGTCCTTCCACTCTCCAACTAAAATATAAGGCTTAGAATTTAAACCTCTTAAATTTCTTCATCCCCAGGGTCAAGAATTTTAAGACGGGCTGAAAAACATTGTGCGCAACCAGCGTCAAATATTTTTAAAAATTCCCTTAAATAATTTCCCAAACCTTCACCTTCAAAAGAAAAAAAACAAAGACGCCTTCTTATCTAAGTGATATATTCAACCAATAATAAACATATTATTATGTTTGCCAGAGTATTAATTGGTGCTTCCTGTAACAGCTAAACCTGTGCCAAAATACCTTTTAATAAAATACAATTTTATTATTTGTAATATGCTGAGATACATGTTTCTGAAAAGTTCAGATAAACTTCATTCCCAATATTCTCTGTTTGTCTTGCCGTTTATAATTTTTAAAAGCGAAGCTTTTCTATAATTAGGGTCGGTTAGTCCGTCTGTAATGGATAGCTTTTTTTCGTTAATTTAGGATTTTTCGATTAATGTTAGAATTGTCCTATCGATTTCAAATTTTGCACGGTGATTCCTTTAATAGTTAGGTACGATTTAGAAAGCGTAGCAACTCTATAATCATTACCAAAATTTTCGTACGTCCATTTTAAACATGTTGATTTTTTTAATTTTTTAACAACAAATTTTTATGTGACCTAATCATCTGATTGATCTGATTTTTGGTATATTGATTCCTTGGACAACAAAGTATAATGTTATAAGCGAAGCAACTCTATAATCAAGTCCTAAATATGTAAGTATGTCCATAAACAAAGTATAAAGCAGTTTTTCAACAAATTTATTTACAATTTTGCTTCGTCTCTCATACATTTATATTCTGATTATTCAGTTCTGAAACTATATAAGTGTTCATGTCCGTTTGTCCTACCGTTTCAGTGCTTCGCTGTTGTCATCCATGTTTAAACTCATATGGACCTTCCTTCTCTATCCCTCAAACTATAAACTAGACAGGACCCTTACTATGGTTCCTGAAAATTGTGGAGGGAATGGTCCAGCCGTTTACAAGATCTTACTGGATACACACTCACATATACACACAACCGTCTACTTTAAACTAACCTATATTATTGTGTGAGTACTGAAACCACTAAAGATAAATATGTAAATATACCTTGATTGGTTTAACATTTAAGGTCAAAGTTATCTAACCAAAATATAATGAAGAATGTAGTTATATCAATTTACAGTAATATTATAAAATTTAAATCAATTCTTACAAATTGTGACCCTCCTACTCTTTTTTAAAAAATGTTTTCGATCTAACCACTACAGGTGTCCTAATTTTTCGGGTCGGCCCTGAATCAAATTTAACCAAACTTAGGGTCAAATTGTAGAAATAGACCCTGCTCTTGCATCTGACATAGCAGCAGTAGATACTATTTTACAAAGAAATTTACCTAAATGCAGAATATTCTCAGCAACATCAAATTGGGGGTAGCCAGGAAAAGTTTTCTCAAGATCCCAAGGCCAGCAACAGTTTAACATTCTACACAAATATAAAGATTAAATCATGCTGTAAGCATATATTCCTATACCACAGATTTCAAATTAATCTACATATATTAGTTTTTGTCTGATCTCGAAATTTATCTAAATATTCGTTTTGTTTAAATTTATTTATGAAGTTTGCAAAGTTATATTTTTATCACTTTGTAAAATTTTGGAAAAAGAATTATATCAAAATGTGGTGTACTTTATAATATGCTAGCAGCTTCGCCCCTAGCCTCTAGGGCTTTGCCCAAAGAGGCTTGATTAACCTATTTTTGTGTTATTTAGATTTTAAAAGAAAAGTAAAAAAATTTGGGGGGGAGGAATTTTTTTTGGGTGGGGGGGAGGTGTTTGGTTAATAAAAAGAAAAAAATATTTTTTGGGTTTTATATCATTTTTTGGGGGGTTGTAGGTGTCCCACCCCCCAAGAAAATAGCCTAAACCATCACAGGACCAGTAGGTATATTCCCTGAAGAGTAGAGCCCAATCGGTTCAGTGGTTACTGAGATCTTAAGCTTCAGACAGCGAGATAGACATCATACTACTTTGTATTATAGATTTTTTTATTCTAGTTATGTAGACATTTCACCTAGAAAAGCAATAGTCTATACTTGTCCTTATTATTTCAGATTTTACTAAACATATATTTTGATTACCTTAATAAAGAGGATCTAAAAAATTCTCCAATAATCACAGAGGCAACTAAAACAAAATTTTAAAATGTTTGAAATATAGAGAAATATGTATTTGCAAATTTATTTACTTATATTTTAATGTTGTTCAATAATTCCATATTTTTAAAAACAAATTTTAATATAGAAAATAATATATCCTGTAAAATTGTGTACATTGCATTGTTTATTAATGCTGCGCTACTCACCTGAGAAAATTGGATCCATGATTTTAAATCTAACCCTAAAATATTAAGGTGAGATGCACATCTTACCTTAGAAAATGTTGTCCATGATTGTAAAAATAACCCTTAAAAAATAAGGGGGGGAGGAGAGAACGCCAAACTTACCTGAGGAAATTGGATCCATGATTTTAAATCTAACCCTTAAAATATAAGGGGAGATGCACATCTTACCTGAGAAAATTGTGTCCATAATTGTGAGTTTCACTAATTCTTGACCAAACATTGTTTCCCAACAAAGTTTTCGCAAATTCATCTAAAACAGATGAGAGGAGGGAATTATTTTACATCAAGTTCTAAAAAGTGGTAAGAAATTACCCACATTTAAAAGAAATCGTTTTCTTTTTAACACTAAAATTGAGTATAACTGTATAGGGATCGGCTCCCTTCCCCCTCACATGTGCTCCAAAGGATTAGGAGTAACCGCTGGTATAAATTTATTTTCTTTGGCACCTGCATTGACCACCTTTTTTGGTGGGAAAGTAGCCCTAAGACTTTTGTTTTCATATTAAAGAGAAGATGAACATTTTTACTCTCGAAAGTGTAAAGAAAGCATTAATTATTTAGATTCATTCTTTTGATTGTCTTTTCACATATTGCAACATTGTTACACAAAAATGTGGATTTACTTTCAAAAATTCTTAGCTTTTTCTTTGATTTGGGTGAAAATATTTAATTGACCTAAAATGTATCTTATCAGTTAAAATTAAAGGCATTGAATCATACCAAAATTTGATAAGTTCAACTATATATGGTTTTTAAACTTTTGAGGGAAATTATTCTTTTACTAACCCTTTGGACGTTATAGAGTGCCTTACCTTGTCTTTAATTTTGTTTCTGAATTCAAATATAGAATCTGAACAATCTTTATTTGAAATTGAGACTGGCTCTATCGTAACACTTTTCCTAAAATATTTACATGACATAAATTAAATAAGAAATTTAGGTCTTTCAGATTTCTCAACAGTGCCCAGTCGAGAACAGAAACACCCACCCTCCTTTACCCTCTACCCTTAATTTGAAATTATTGGTTATACGGTAGTAATTTAACGTAATTTAAATTAAATTTCAATATACAGCGAAGGTGCGTGCAGAGGAATTGGTTGAAAATTTAGCTTGTTGCATGAAAAATTTAATGTTATAAAAGATTGTTAGCATCTCCTATGAAACAATGGTTTTCAGGGTGCGTATTCCTCCCAAACAAAAAAAAATTACCTGACGTATCTTTTTCTACAAATCTCTTTCTTACATGTTTCCTCTTCAAGTGGTTTAAAATCAACTCTACAATATAAATATTTCTTCGAATCGTCATATGTCAAATTATCTACCTGTTTCACAATAGACTCTGTTAGGGGTAAACTGCCATACCTCCCCCCTTTTTCTAAATATTCAGTTGTTGTAATTTGTTTTCGCGGCCCTCTTTCATAGGGAGTACCCCCCACCCCTCTGTGTCAACTGGCCTAATACCCAAGATTTAAAACAATTCTCGATCTAACGGTCAACCCGTTAACGAAATCTTAAAGAAGCTAACTTAGTATACAGAATGACTATGAAAAATAATAGGAACCTGACATTTTCAATTTTACTTCTTTCTGTTTCTGTGACGTTTGTGTAATAATCTAAAACAAAATTAAATAAAAAAATTGTTAAACAATTAATTGTTATGGTTTACTGAATGATATAAATAGAGATTATATTATTTGAAGTCTTAGAAAAGTTTGCTAAAACGTTTATTATAAAGAGTAATGAGAGTGCCTTTGACTAGAACAAAGTGTTTAATTCATTTTAAAACTTTATGAATTTTTTTTCTTCAAGCTTTTATATATCCTAAAATGTATTTGTAAGTACAATTGAACTAAAACAAAGAATGATTATGTTTACATTTTAAATTCTATTTAGAAAATAATTGGAAGCTAAAACGAATAAGTACGTACAAGGCAAAAGATCGAAGATTAAATTTTTTACCATAGATATATCTTAGAAACTCCTTATTTACCTTAAGATATAGATTTACCTAACCAATTCCCCTACCTTTTCACCAACCTTTGTCTGTAGGTCCACTTTTACAGTAAAATTTAATCTGCTATAAAAAATCTATGAAAACTAAGTGAATTATAGAGCAACTTCTCAACAAAACATTGAATGATACTTTCCTAGGAGGGTGGCATTCTCTGTAACATTATTTGTCAGCAGATTATAGGAAAAACAATCCATACAAGTAAAAAACTTTTCCTCTTCGCTGTTTAAACTTTGGAACAAAGAAATAAGATGAATTATGCTCTGAAGGAAGGGATACAGACAATGGTTATCAAGGCTAGAATAAAAGTATTATGTTTTTTTATTAGAGAAACTAAATTAGCTAATTTTGACAATTAGAAATAGGGGGTTGAAAAATTAGTACTTTTTAAGGTTAGAATAACGACAAATAAATAACACTAAAAGGGAAAGATAACATTTATGAAATAAAGGAAGGACTCAAATTTTAACATATTTTATAAAAGTCTAATGAAAAATTATTTGTAAATACCCACAAAAAAATACTGCTTCAATTATGTGTAGCCCTTTCCTTGATAGTTTAATAGTGTATAAACTTACAGATTCACTATTGGTCAACTCTTTACTTTTCACTATTTGTACTCTTACAAAATTCATTTTAAATGTACTAGCCATTTAGACATTCATCAAACGAAAAGATATAGGAATGAATTTACTATAAAGATCTGGCCCTCTATAAATATCTAGCTGCTAAGCCCATAGCATCTAGGCGATCTGTACTCAAAGTGGCAGAAAAATAGTTTTAAACCATCCGAAGACTTTAATCTGGAAATAAAATAGCCTAAAACCATCTCATGAGCTATATGAAGCTTACCTGTATTAGAGAACCCAACTGGTTTTGTAGTTTATAAGCTCTTAAGCTTCAGACAAAAACCCTTATTACTTTATATTATAGGATTAGTAGGTATATTCATTTGGTTCAGTGGTTACTAAAATCTTATGCTTCAGACAGACAGAGAGACAGACATCGTTCTACTTTATATTATTGACTAGCGGCTTCGCCCCTAGCCTCTAGGGGCTTTGCTCCAAGAGGTGATAAAAAAAATTATTGCGAAAATCGTAAAGGAACATGGAAATCTCCTTCAAAAAAAAAAAAAAAAAAAAAAAAATGGGAGGGATTTTTTGGTTTTTTGGGGGGTTGGGGGTGTCCCACCCCCCGAGAAAATAGCTTAAAACCACCACAGGACCAATAGGTAGATACCCTGAAGAGTAGAATCCGATCGGTTCAGTGGTTACCGAGATCTTAAGGGACAGACGGACAGACGGACAGACAGACAGACAGACATCGTTCTACTTTGTATTATAGATAGATATATTATTTCTTAATTATCCAAACTGTAGTTTATTGGTCATTTTCATTAGTAAACTTAAAGTGTTATTTTTTTTAATGAATGACTGTACAAGAGATCTCCAGACAGACAGACGGACAGACGGTCAGACGGACAGACGGACAGACAGACATCTTTCTACTTTGTATTATAGACTAGCGGCTACGCCCCTAGAAGCCTCTAGGGGCACTCAACACTCAACCTCATCTCATTTTAAATTTGGGTTTTAAAAGAGTAAAATTTTTTTGGAGGGTGAAGACACACTCAACAAAAATAGTTTAAAACCTTCCCAGGTCCTATAAGAAGCTTCATTGTAAAGGAGAACAATATCGGTTCAGCGGTTAGCGAGATCCTTCCGGACAGACAAAAAACGCTTACTACTTTATGTATTACTAGCGGCTTCGCCCCTAGCCTCTAGGGGCTTTGCCCCAAGAGGTGATAAAAAAATTAAGGCGAAATTCGTTAAAGGACCAAGGAAATCTACAGCAAAAAAACAAAAAAATGGGGGGGGGGATTTTTTTTGTTTCTGGGGGGTTGGGGGTGTCCCACCCCCCAAGAAAATAGCTTAAAACCACCACAGGACCAATAGGTATATACCCTGAAGAGTAGAATCCGATCGGTTCAGTGGTTACGGAGATCTTAAGGGACAGACGGACAGACGGACAGACAGACAGACAGACAGACATCGTTCTACTTTGTATTATAGATAGATATATTATTTCTTAATTATCCAAACTGTAGTTTATTGGTCATTTTCATTAGTAAACTTAAAGTGTTATTTTTTTAAATGAATGACTGTACAAGAGATCTCCCAAATGTTCGTACTTAAATGAAATCTGGCCCAAAGTTTGTTTCTAACAATTAAATATTCCTGTAAAAGTCCAGATGACAACATAGGGACAAACTTTTTATAATCTAATTAATAAAAGAGTAGGAACAGGAAATTAAAAAGTTTATGATGATGTATAATTTTATTTGCTAAATATCTCACTTTGCCAATGAATCACGGGAAACTCTCCCCCTGCTTATAACTTTAGTAATTTTGAGTCTTTTTTGTGGTCCTATGACAAACGCAGGAGTCCCAAACGTCGGAGTGGACACTTAACCTAACCTAACCTATTTTAGACCATCTTATAGGATTTTTAATGCCTAACCCCTGCGAGGGGCTTATTTGTTCATTCATATCTTGACCTAACCTAATCTGTATAGAAATACTTAATAAAATTAATATTTTAACACTCCTGCGTTTGTCCACTCCGACGTTTGGGACTCCTGCGTTTGTCCTGGAACCTTTTTTGTTAAACATGATTTAGAATACTGTATTAATACTGCATGTGCCTTAAACAACAGAATTATACCATACATAATAAGTTAGATATAGAACATTTTTAAAATCATACGGATTTTTTTAGAAAAGTTGCTGCGCTTTCTGCATTTTACCTAACTGTTGCCTTAGATAAGATAAGATTTATTTTCCTCAAAGGTACAACATGATTTTATTAGATATATGGCATTTATTAAAGTTACTATGCTTTGATTGGTTTGTTTCTTCTGGTTTGTTAGTTTGGTACAAATTTGAAAAAAAAGAACAATTTACATAATAACTATTATTAGGTACCTAGCATGGAATTGGCCGAACTTCGTCTCCACCTTGTTGCCAAGCCAAATTCATATAGGATAAGAAATATTATTTTACAAGAAAAATTCCATGCAACATTGTACCAGATAGTTGGCATAACCCTTTAAGGGTTGTGGAGCCACTGGTGTACTTTGACGCTTGCCAAGCCGATACAATGTTATATGTGCAAATAAAAATCTTAACAATAATAATAGTTTAGTTTTGTATCTTGTCCTGTACACATGTTTTCAAGTGATTAGATTTGGACAAGGGTGATTCAAAAAAATATATAAATCTCTAACAAATTAAAGTTATAGCTGTAAAATGGGACCAAAAAAGATCCCTAACAAACCACCTCAAGTGACTCAAGTAAAATTGGACCCAGTCACTAGTGCATTTTTAAGTGAGTTAAAAGTTGATGTAAATAAATTGACATTAAATGAAAATTCTGTTAAAAGTGTTTTAAACACCCTAATTAAAACTATTGGTCAACTTAAAAATGAAATTACCCAGCTTAAAGAGTCAGGAAGTGAGATTTCAAGCGACGAGGAAGAGTGGGAAGTAAAGGGTGGAAAGGGGAAGAAAGGTACAAACTTGCCCAGAGGAGGGGGAGGAGATAACAACAGATGGAAAGGAAATGGTGTTCCCACCAACATACAGGCACAGGTCAGATATAACAGCGATCACATTGACCAGAACCAACAAAGAGCAATGAAAGGTACTATATTATTTGCCTCACCAGAAAATGCAGCCAAGAACCTTAAGTCTATTCTAAAAGAGCCAGAAGAAATTGGAGAAGAATCATACACCCAGCAAATATGCGACACTATAGAGAAGTATTATGGTGTTCATATTGACCCAGCTCTGGATATTGAAGCATGCCACCCTACATCCAAAGGTTGTGGTATTATAAGGTTTAATAATCGCAGGATGGGCTCAGCATATGCTAAACTATGTTCGGCGATTTTGAAAGGGCCCAAGCCATCACAGCCCAGGAAAGAGGAGGAGATTGCAGGTCAACCTAGGGAAAGAAAGAGAGGGGCGATGGAGGGGAACGAGATGGAGGGAGGAGCGATGGAGGGGGAGGCATCAGTGGAAGGAGCCCAGAAAGAGGAGGTGAGAAAGGTAAAACGACCTAACTTTTGGTTAACTTTCCAACTCACAAAAAGGCGTTCAGATTTAATCAGAAAATTAAAGGAGCTTAAAAGGGATGGAAAGATAAACCATTTTACTTCTAATGAAAATGGTGTTATCAGTGTCACTTTGAGCAAAGGAGCGGCTCCAAAACGGCTAACTTTGGATTACAAAAATGACAACTCTAAAACTTACTATGTGGGTGAGTTACTCCAACTTGTCTCCTGTAAAATATGATAAACAATCCGAAAGTGAATCAAACTAGAATATAATGGTGTAAAAATGGGATGAATATTTTATTTTGAAAAACCCGAATTTCAAACTAATCTCTATCTGTTATCACTTAATATTTATTTTACTATGTATATGTTCTGTGTAAATAATCATAGCATTAAAAATGGGTTGTTTAATGCTTTTTTTTCTTTGGTACATTTAAACAAAAATAATATAAGCATTCAAATTAAAAATGGATGATGAGTTAGTTAATAATCTTGGACATAATTCTTTGCAATTAGATTCAAATTTAAATCATTCGTGTTCTTACTTTGAAAACCATGAACTTGTAAACTTTATTGGAAAGAGGGAGGAAAAGTTTTCAGTCTATAGTCAGAATATTAGAAGTATAAATAATAAAATCGACGACATACAAGAATTATTATCGGAGATAGAAACTGAAAAATTTTCTTTTAGTATTCTATTATTTCAAGAAATTTGGGCAGCAAATAACGCACAGACCACTAGATTAGAAAATTACCAAGATATTATCTTACAAACAAGGGAAGGAAAAAGGGGTGGGGGTTTAGGAATATATCTTAAGCAAAACTTAAGTTATGAAATTATTGATGAATTATCATATATTTTAGAGGGCGAATTTGAGACTCAATTCATAAAAGTATTTTTTGGTAAGAACAAATTTAAGATTATAGGCAACATTTACAGAATTCCTGGTGGTAACTTAAATAACTTTATAGAATGGTTTGGAGAAAAATTAACATTTCTTAAAACTGACCCAGTTTTAAAAAAATCTGATGAAATTATATTTGGGGGTGATTTCAATGCGAATTTTCTAAACTTTGATTCCCACAACCAAACAAATGATCTTTTGAACCTATTAATATCCTCTTCTTTTCTACCAATGATTACTCTACCTACTAGAATTTGTCAAAATTCAGCAACTCTCATTGATAACATTTTTAGCAATAAAAAGCAAGAATTTTATGAAAGCGGCCTAATTATATCTTCTATTTCTGATCATCTCCCAATTTTTTACTTAAATGTAACTTGTGAAAAAAATACTTCAAACCAAAAACAATATTATTATGATATGAGTCCAAATAACGTAGAAAACTTTAAAGAGAAACTCTCTTCACAAAATTGGGAAGGTGTTAATAATAATAATATTCCGAAAACTGCCTTTGAAAGTTTTGGTAACATATTAGAAAAGTACTTTAAAGAGAGTTTCCCTTTAAAAGAAAAATGTGTAAACAAAAGAAAAGTTCCTATTAACCCATGGATGTCACAGGAGTTATTAAAAATCAGAAAAGCCAAAAATAGGGCCTTTAAAAACAAACTTAAACATAGGACTGAATCTGCTGAAAATAAATTTAAATGCCTAAATAATAAATTCAAAAAACTTGCTAGAAAAGAGAAGAAAAAATATTACCATGAAAGATTTGAAGATTGTGTTACTGATATCAGAAAGACTTGGGGTCGCTAATTAACTTAATAGTCAAGAAAAAAAAGTGTAAAAATGACGTGCCTTGTGTTTTTACAGATGCACAAAAATCCTATAATACTTTCTCTGAGATAGCCAATGGTTTTAATGACTTTTTTGTTGATGTTGGGCCAAGACTTTCTGAATCAATACCTCAATCTTCTAAATCTTTCAGGGATTTCTTGGGGGATCAATATGATGAAGAATTTAACTTTCAGGAAGTAAACTCTTTTATTATCAATATAACTTTGTCCAAATTAAAATCAAAATCAAGTGTAGGTAATGATAATATCTCAATGAAACTATTAAAAGAAATAATGCCAATAATTATAACGCCTATCATTCACCTGTTTAACCTCTCTTTAAACACTGGCTACATTCCTGATAACTATAAATGTGCAAAAATTATACCTATTTACAAAGCTGGTGAAAGAGATAGATTTGACAATTATCGTCCTATTTCCATACTTCCAGCCCTCTCTAAATTACTTGAGAAAATTGTTGCTTTTCAAATGATTAGATATCTTGAGGGAAACAAAATGTTATATCAACATCAATATGGCTTCAGAAGGTCAAGAGATACACAACAACCACTGATACATTTAATCAACAAAGTTTATGACGGACTGAATAAGCCCAATCAGAATACAGTGCCTGTGTGTTTCTTGACCTTAAGAAGGCATTTGACACGTGTGATATACCAATTTTACTATCCAAACTAAAACACTATGGTTTTAAAGGTGTATCTGCAAAATGGTTTGAAAATTATCTAACTAATAGAAAACAGTATGTTGAAATAAATGGTGTAAAGTCCGAAGAAAAAGTATTAACTCATTGAGTACCACAGGGCTCTGTCATTGGACCAATTTTGTTCTTGTTGTATATAAATGACCTTCCAAATTCAACAACCTTATTTTGTAGCCTTTTTGCAGATGACACAATCTTTTGTAAAACCTCAAGTAATTTTGAAACCATAAAAACATCATTAAATGAAGAATTAGATAAGGCATCAGTATGGTTTAGGGCAAATAAACTTTCTTTAAATGTATCTAAAACAAAATACATGGTCTTCAGACTTAGCAGTATGCAACCTGTCAATAATAACTTTAGAATCTTCATTAATGGGGAGGAAGTTGAGAGAATCAGCAATGAAAATGAAACAAAGTCTTTTAAATTTGTTGGGGTACATCTTGATGAATTTCTCAATTGGAATGAGCATACAAAAATGGTAAAAAACAAAGTTACTAGTTCTCTATATGCATTAAATCAAATAAAAAATGTTCTCCCATCAAAAACTTTGAAAACGATTTATTCCTCAATGATTTTGCCTCACTTAAATTATTCTAATATCACATGGGGTCTCTCTAAAAGTAAAGATATTGACCAAATAAGAAAACAACAAAAAAGGGCAATAAGGATTATTGTAGGTGCTAATTATAATGCACACACTGAAATTTTGTTTGGACAATCTAAAATCTTAAAATTTGATGATTTGGTAAATTTAAACATTTTAAATTTTATAAGTAAATTTTTTCATAAGAAACTCCCAGAAAGCTTTGATAACATGTTTAAAGTTCTTTCTTCTCAGAGATCAAAAAAGTTACTGATAAGTATACCTAAAACAAAACATCTTGAATATTTTCCAGCAGTGTCATTTCCAAAACTTTGGAATAACTTGAGAAATGAAATAAGGCTTTCAGACTCTGTAAAGAAATCATTGTCCATGATTAAAAAAGATTATTTTTTAAATTATAAATCATTTCATTGCAACAAAAGAAAATGCTTTTCCTGTAAGAAATAAAATCTGTACCAACTTCTGTAACTGTAAATAGTTATTTAGTCAACCCACTTAATTATTGATCTATTAAATTTGTGTAAATATCTTTATATAATAAATATTTTTGTAATTCTCGCTATAAATAAAATAGTAAATGAAATCAATTAAAGGGGTAAATTTACGGCCTACTCCAAGGCTTAATTACTCCTTGCTATGCAATTTTTTTAAAATATGATTTTATATGTATATTTAATAATCTAAATGTATTGCATTAGTTAATAAATTCTATTCTATTCTATTCTAATAATAAGTACAGTATCTTGCTGTGTAATTCAGACATCCTCCTACTATCAGTTGCAACTCCTCCAAGCATAAATTCGGAACAATTAAGGAACCGAAACCTTCGTGGGAAGTCGCTATTCCCGTTGTGATCCTTTGGCAACCCTGTCCTGACTGGTTCCTTTGTAACAAATTGTTTCATTATAGAGTGAAATTATGTCCGTGTCTAAGGACATTTCCACACTAGTAATTACAGGGTAACGATAAATATCTCGATAGCGCAGGTCCAAACCCATAATCAATAAAACAGAAGAAAAGATAAGGTAGTGAACGGTGAAAATGAAAAAAATATACCTAGATAAACGTCTCTAGATAAAAACGTACCTATGTAAACGTACCTAGGTGAACGTACCTAGGTGAACAAGGAGTAAAGTAATGGTTTCGATTCCTACGGAATCTGAGTTTTGAGAATCATCATGCATTAAGAATCATCATGCAAAGTTTGAAGTTGATCGTATGATTCTAACTTGACTGAATTAATGACCAGAACTATTTCTGAAGAAAGGACGGACGAACGAACGGACCAACCCTAATAATAGAAGAACTTCACTAAAAAAATCTTGAAAACAGGAGAGGTATAATTATGGTTCAATCTCTTAAAAAATGGATTCTAGCATTTGTTTATCTTAATTTTTCCTGCTGTCTTCTGTGGTATTTTGAAGTGATGATATGATTTCTATTAATTATTACTTTTGTCAAATAGGTGAGACTAACTATTTAAAGATTTCGTTTAGAAAAACAGTGTTTAAGAATATAAGTTGAAATACACACAGAACTCAAGTGTCAATTTCTTTAACTTTGCTAAAAAGTTGTTAATGATGAAAAGATTAATATTAAAAAATAAATTGTATAATTTTTACGACAAATCTAATTATTAAGGTTCTAAATATAAGGTAAGAATTTAATTCTAAATTATCTAAATGTAAAAGAAGAGGATAAATGCATTAAAGTAAAAATGCCTAATGTTTTAGCCAGATCTCTGATTGTCTGAATTTCAGAATCTTCCAAAGAATCTGTTACGCCACAAGAAAAGAAAATCTACAAAAAAAAATATTCAACCATTTGATTTTATACTACTTGGTAGATTTAAGCAAGGTTCTTTTTGTTTGAAGGATAGGAATAGTAAACGGCTGGCTTTTCAGTGAAATCCTTTTTATATCCGAGGAAGGTTTTAGGCTATATTCTTGCCTCTTATTAAAGTCCGTATAAGATAAGTGCCCAACGTTATAAAGTCACGAATAAGTAACCAGAGTCAAAGACTTTGGGAATTTATAGTTCAATGTCCCCTACCCTTTGAATATAAAAGAGTAATGAAACTTAAAAACTCCAGTTTAATTAAGATTTACCTTCATGACTATATAAAATTTATATCCAGTTACCTACAGAAGGAAAAATCTTAGCTTTGCCAGTTAATAAGTTAATAGTAAAGCCTACCTGACATAAAGAAGCGCAATATTGTGGACATTGGATATAACATTCATCCAAAGTACAATTACCTACAATTACAATGTATTTACATCTAGGTATAATCAGTTTTTTTCTTTTACAAAAATAGCCTTGAATTAATTTTTAGTGTTTTTAAAATAATCAGAATATAGATGAATAAAATCGATACAAGTTGTAAGTGAATATGTGGAAAACTGCTTAAATACAGGATATTGTTTAAGGACACATAGGCGTTCAAGGGGGGGGGGGGGGGGGTAATGGGGCGATTACCCCCCCCCAAACGATTTTGGGGGTGCCGTAGGCACCCCTTTAAAATTTTTTTCATTTTACCCCCCCATTCAAAATTTACCCCTACCCTGGGGGTGCCGTAGGCACCCCCAACCATTTAAGAGGGGGTATTTACCCCCCCCAAACAATTTTGCCGGGGGTAAATTTTGGGGGGGGGTAAACTAAATTTACCCCTGCCAACAGATTTCAGGGGGGTTAATTACCCCCCCCCAAGCAAATTTTACCCCCGGGGTAAAAATTTTGGGGGGGGTAAAAAAAATTTGCGGCGCGCTTCGCGCGCCATTTTACCCCCCCCCCCAAAACACGAATTACCCCCCCCTAAAAAATTTTTACCCCTTCCCCCCAAAATAAAAAGCTTGGACGCCCCTGTAAGGACATACTGAACTTTTTAGGACTTAATGATAGAGATGCTTCGCTTATAACATTGTACGTTGTTGTTCTAGAAATCAGTATTCCAAAAATCAGATCAATCGGATAATTTTATCACATAAAAAAAAGTTGTAAAAAAGTAAAAAATCGACATGTTTAAAATGGAAGTACGGATATTCTTGAAACGATTATAGAGTTGCTACGCTATCTAAATCATACCTAACTATTACAGGAATCACCATGCAAAGGTTATGACAATTTTAACCTGTTTAAATTTAAAAAAAAACTGTTTACCTGTGACGCACGGACAGACGGACCGACCCCAATTATAGAAAAGCTTCGCTTTTAAAAAGCAAACAAAAACATAAATAATCTTCTGTACATCGATCTATCCTTTACTTTAGAACTAAACCTTACCATCTATGTAGTCATCCATCTCAAAATTTGTAAAATTAAGTGCCCCACTTTGGTTTGCTTTTTGTCCATTATCCATAAGTGAGATATCTGTCAGGTTTTGGTCCATTATTGACATATTAAATGGTATGTAGTTAGTCATATTTGTATTGGTACTCTGGGCTGACACTTCTTCGTTGGTCAGTAAAGGTTTCCTACGATGGCGTAGTATGAATTTTTATCTAGGCTGTTAAACAGTTATATCACTAATTCACAAAAACAATTAATAATTAAGAAAAGGATTTTTGTGGGGAGATTAGTTTTCATGAAAACTTATATTTTTTAAGTAAAAAGGCTAACTAGCATTTATCTTTCATGTACCAACATACAAACCACATATATAGAATGACAGAACATTATCTTCTAATTAAAAATCTCATGAAAAATGGCCAAGATAATACTACGCCATATTGCTGCCTAATGATTGTATCAGTTATGCTACCGCCAGCTGACACGTGCTTCCAGATCATAAATAATCTCGCGGATTTCTCCTGATTTATCAGAGTCATTGAGACATTCCTATAAACATAAAAAAAGTAAATAAAAACTTGCCCACAATTAAAACTTAATCTTAATATTCTCCCATAAATTAGTTTGATGCACTACTAGGTTTTAATTTGATTGGTATTAAAATAGATTGATGTATGTGTTCATTGAGAACTTGTAAACCGGTGAACCGATGCTTTGTTTTGCTTTAGGGAATGTTTTAGGCTATTTTATGGGGAGAAAATAGCATCCTTAACAAGAAATCCCTTTAATTACTACACATTAATTTTCTAAACCAGCTTAAGAAAAAGTGTTTATTCATCAAGAATTCCTAGGAAAAATGTTATTTGTACCGACCTAATAATTCAAATTCACAAAGCAATTTACCTTACTAATTCAGATAATACTTGTGAAACATTTCTATTCTTTTCAGCCAAAACCAAAAAGTTCTCTACTTCAATCATATAGGAATCTAAATATAATATTTTATTGAATTAAACATATGAATCATAAAAACCAGCCTAATAGTACGTTTAGTCACTCATATCTATATTTATTGTTACAAAGAGTAAGAAAAATAGACTACAAACCATGTCTTGTAGATTGAAGCTCTTCGGTATTATTATTCTTGCTTTCTTTCCTGAAATATCAAACAATATTTTAACACATATCATCAATAATTGCGGCATAGTCCAAGAAAGCTAGGGACAAAGCTAGTTAATTTAAAGCAGTGCTTTTAATTATATGTAACTAGCGGGTCTTAAAAACTGTTCAATGTATTTCTTTTCTAGGGGTAATTTCTCTTGGTAGTGTGGTACCCTTCCAAATAATAGCTAAATACCTTCAAAGGACCTAAGAGAAGCTACACAGTACGGGATATAAGTTTTCCGGAATTGTAACGTAGGGAGTAGATTTGAAATCTGCATAAATTTTAAGGATTTTTTATAAAATTCGTTTTTTGTAAAATTCTTTATCTAAAAGCGAAAATACATTTTAAGTTAATTAATTTTGACCAATAGGATAGGTGGATTTTAAACTACCTGCGCTCTAATTGGTTGAATGATGTACGACATCCAATCAGAGCGCAGATTTTTTAAATCCACCAATCACAGATGCCAAAATTAATTAACTTAATTTGTATTTCCGCTTTTAGATACAGAATTATACTAAAAACGAATTTTATAAAAAATCCTTAAAATTTGATGCAGATTTCAAATCTACTCCCTACATTACAATTCCGGAAAACTTATATCTCTTACTACACAGTACAGGTGAATCGTATCGGGTCAGGCGGTTAGCAAGATCCTTCGGTACACACAGACATAGATCCTGTTACTTTATCATAAGGATTTCATATATATCCTGTATAATTTAAGGTCATAGTAGGACTAAAATCATAAAATACCTTTGTATAAAGAAGCTATGCTATTATGAATATATTCTTACTTGCTTATCCTGTATTTCAGATCTATTGCAGGCCTCCCATCCACATCTAATCCATGAATAAGACTACATGGTATGGGAATAAAGAAACATTCGTTGTCATTATTCTCTACAGGCGTCAGGATGGTAGTTCTTAAGCCAGAATCTAAATATGTTAAACCAAAATAGAATTTCTTATACCTATCAAAACATAATTTTTTAAATTTCATTTAGATAAATTTCAAAGATTTTAAAGTTATGTCTCATAATGGCATTTTTAAAAAAAACCTTGCAATGTTAATTATACCCACATGTTAAAAAAAGTATTATATAAAAAAGCACATTTTTTTAACGTATGCGAGTGATACGTGTTGTCAATCGATTTGCGACCACCAAATAATTTGATAATTTATTGAAATAAGAGTATAAGTTTGGCTGTAAAGCTTTAAAGTTGTCTAAAAGATTACATTTTTACCGATAAAGTTGCTTTATGTTTAGAAATGTAATACCTCTGGCAGTTATGTTAATTTTCTCGCTATTAAGCTGTTGAATCATTGTATTGGTCTTGCCAAAGAGAGCAAAGATGAGGGCATACAGGGAGAGAAGGTTCAACACCATAATTCTGGCCAACATCCATCTCATAGCCTTGCGAGGATGGTAGTTTTCTGAGGGAAAAAAGGATAACAATATCCATTAAATCAGAGAACAATCGTAAATTCAATGGGAGCAATAAGGTTCAATATTTGGTAAAAAATCATTCTATGCGATTTAAACATACAGTATCTGAACTCCAAATATTGCAACTAAAATGAGAATCAACAAACCCTAAAAAACTACGTATATATGTATTTTATTCAAATGCGTCAATATGGCTGTAGAGAAGCTTTGCTGCATGAAAAATGAAATCCTTGTGGGATATACACATTGTAGAATTTTTTTTATTAAATTTCAAAAGACATAAGTGACGACATACAACAGCAAAAATTGTTTAACAGGTCTACAAAGATTTTGGATCATGTTATATTTTAATAAATAAAATCTTTTACCTAGCAAACTGACAAAATCAAAGAACTTTGGAACAAATGTTGTTATCAATGACATTACTGAAAAGAAAAAAAGTTAAAGTAATAAAAATAAATACTGTTTTAGATTAAAGAAAGATTTGAAGTGAAATACCTATGGTAGTTTCGTTTTGTCTCCACCACGAAGCCTAACATAGAAAATTGTATCATTAAATTTTTATTATTGATTTTAACATTAATTTTATGATTCGGCTACCCTATACCTGTTTCTGTAATTCTTTTTTATCGACCTCAGATGGCAGACATAAATCCTCAACCAGCATTTAATCTTAGTCTTACCTAGTCTAACCTGGCTTGAGTATGGCTGGTGTCCTTCATGCTAATGATATCCTACCTGTGCTGCATCTTCAGCAGACCTGGCAACCACCAGCATCACCAGGTACGAGCTACCTCCCAAGCTTTAAATATAAATTTAATTAATAAAATAACAAGAACGAAGGCGTTCAATAATAGCGTAGCAGTTTAGGTCAATTTATTGTTTAGTGGTTAATTAAGTGTGTGTAATGTGAATCTCATATATGTAACTAGTATTTTGACTGATCAACTAAGTTATAGAGTAGTCTAGCTCTTTTTTGAAAATAAAATTTTTAGCTAATTATGTATTTATCAAAGCAATTTTAATCATACTTTGATTTATTGTTACATTTTAATTTCTAGCAGAGATTTTATATAAGTAAAATCAATATAAACATTTAATTGATTTTTTAATATAAGTTTAATTATAAATTATGATAATGATTTTATTTTTCTATTAAAATTGCCTATTTAGAAAACAATAAAATTCATAAGTTAGAGGATTTTTTAAAGAAAAGAAATCAATAATTTTATTATAATTTATGGATAAAAATCATGCATACTACGAAATTTTTTTTGTATTTTTTTATATTTTGCAATTTATTTAAGCGGCTATAAGTTTCTGTGGGTAATTGAGGGAAGAGGGCGGGGAAAATCGTTCTCTAGAAGTGTAAACAGCGTTATTTTAAAGCAGAACCATATCCGTTCAGTGGTTAGCGAGAACATTTGTAGTAAATACTCATCTCTTTACTTTTATAGAAAAAATTCCAGAAGATAAATAATCTGTTCTTCAAGCTTTCCTATCAGGTGGGAAGAAAATATTTAAAACTTACACAGATTTTTTTCATAACAGCATGCAAAGATATTTAGTAATCGAATTTAAAGAGAAAAACATATTTCATTAAACACCGAATTAAGTAAAAAAATCTTAAATTAATTGGTATTTACTATTTAGACCTCGAGTCGTCTATTTCAGATCTTTGAACCGTCCAAATAACCAAGTAAGCACTTCCACTCATACTGTTTAATATATTTGTAATGAACGTGTCATAAAAAATGTAAAATAATGATTCATAATGCTTTAGGACCAATATCTCAAATTTAAGAACAAAACTGACGACATGTAGAGTTGCTTTGCTGAAAAAATTATAACCAGTTAAGGAATAAAAGATAAATTGATTTAAAATTAATAATTTGATAACTAAATTATTAAACAAATTGTTATTCTAGGGATATTTAAACAGACAGTTAAAAAAAGTAAGCCTGTCTCAATTTAAACAAGTAGATGAAAAGCTTTGTATAATATGTTCATTCTATCTGTACTATTTCTAATACAAAGAATTAAAACCATTGTTCCCTTCGAATTGAAAACTAATAATTGAACAGTTGACATCACTAAACCAAGTTTATCTAAGTAAAGCTTTATACATTTATATTTGGATCAAGTATAATTGAATCTACTCTTTATAAATTACTAAAAGTTTGCTACTTTAAACATGTCCTTTTGATACAGTCAACTTTTGCCATATAATCCTATTTAATATATCTTTCATATTGTTAGTAAATTTGGTTTAGCGCTCCAAACTTTGGAAAGAATAGAATGTAGTTATTTATGTGTGATTGTGTGTGAGTATGTGTGTGTTTGTGCCTACCTGAGAATGACCAGAATATTTGCTAGAACTCTCTTGAGAAGGTCTTTCCAATCTTCCTGCTCAATTTTCTCCTTTTCTGTCAGCTCAATGAGGCCTTCCCTAGAGTATACAACACAACTGCAATTCTGCAGTCATAGAACATCAAACATAGAACATAAAGAGACAAGATAAAGGATAGAATTAAAGGCAGGTAAAAAACGTCAACTCACTAGAAAAATAAACTAACGTAATTTTGGAAACAACTTTTTGATTTTTAAAAAAACATTTGCTGATAATATAAATAAATCAGCAATGATTTTCTTGTTTATAGCAAGTTTATTTATTAGTCTACCTGAATCCAGTGACAATACTAGCAGCTTTGTTGTGTGCAGCATCCAGGTTGGCAATACCAAAATCCCAGCTGGCAAACAGCCTCCAGGTAAAAGAACACTCATCTCCCTTATACAAAAACATTATATGAACGATCTTATTATACAAGGCTGAAGTTTTGGCATCCTTTAGTATAATGATTAATTATAGTAAAAAAGTTTCATATATGATTTAAAAGTTATCTTTTTCAGATTTTTTAACAAATGACCTTTGCACTAAAATCTAGGGGCGTCTATGATAAGGTGGGGTAAAAGGAAGATGGACACACAAATATTTATCTAACCTTTTTTAAGGTACGATTTGTTTTCTAACTGTTGGATAATATTTTCACATTTTGTTTGTGCTTGACTTCAGCAAAACAATCGACATAACAAATTAATACCTTATCTGTGTATTTGCTCCTGTGGGTGTTTCTTGCCATTTCTTTCAAAATTGTTATAAAGCTGTAGGTGTACAAAACCATCATTACCACAAAATATGCTACACACATTGAATTAAAGATTTTCAGAAAAATGTGACATATTTTAATATGTTTATTTTATTTTTGAAGCAAAAGAACATTAAATTAGAATTAATTTTCATTTTTAATTTGAATTACTTACTATTTTTTTTATTTCAAAGTTTAAGAAGAATGATGATTTCGACTCAATTTAAGTAAATTGGTAAATATTTTATTAAATTTGATCTTTAATGTGTTCCTAATGGTATTTCATATCCCTTAAAAATCATTAGAAAATTATTTAATTTAATAGTTTATGTTTTAAAATAGCTACACTACAACCCATATCGTCCTGATCTTTTCTCTCTCTTCCATTCTGATAAAAATCTCTATGGACTATATTGAAATGTTGTGGGTTTTATACTTATTTTACAAACAAAATCTACCTTTTTTTTCTTTCCTTCGTTGTTGTAATAACCATAGAATATTGGAGAATATCTCAGAATACCTAAATTATTTATTCAATAAACTTGTCGAGTTTCGTAATCAGAAAGTTTAAAGCATTTACCTACCCCTAGCCTCTAGTCCATATAAAACCTATTAACGGTTCGCACCTGACATCTAACGGCTAGTTATTCGAAGGGGGGGGGGGGGTAGAAAAAAATGACATAAAATGACATCTTGGGACAAAATACAAAGCCTTCCTCATATGGAGTATTTAATTGGTTTAGTAGTTATTGAAATCTTATTGACAAAAAAACCTTACTACTTTATTGATAGTATTGCAAAACATCAATTCAATTTAGAAACCGGTCCCATTTTCTTCACTCTGAGTCTGACTATCTTTGTATATGGCGTAAAAGGTGTGGGTTACGTGAAGCAATAGCGTTTAATAATCAAGAAACTTTACAATACATGCAAACGCTCTCACAGACTGATTATACAATACTGTACATAAATCTTTTTTATAAAACTTTTCAAATAAGAACAAGTAAAGTTAACTCTTATGTAATAACTTTAAATTGTATTAATATTTTATATATACAGTATAACAGAATCCATAATTAGGGAAGATTTTTTTTAATAAAAGAAACGGGATACGGTTAATGCCAGACTTTTAAGATAGATCCGATTTTCCCTACTCTTACGAATGGTAATAATATAGCACATTACAGACAGACATTTTTAGTTATAGACTTGCTATACTACTAAAAAGAATAAAATGTGTGATTCATTCATGCTGGACAAAATTTTAGAATTACCTTCAAAATCCCAAAGCGTTTTAAAGTTGGTTGCTGTTCTACTTTCAACTAGTAAGATTAAAATAGTTATAATTGTTACTAACATATTATTGCTTAGAGGCAAAGCAACAAATAATTTGCAAAAATACCCAACATGTACTCTTAACTAAATTAAAATACAATAGCACTTGGGTAATGCAAAATACTAGTAACTAGTTTAAACATAAATTCCAGCTACTATCTCTACCATTTTATTTAACACAAAAGGTATTTATTACATTATATTATTATTATATTATTCATTTTCAACTTTCCTTGAGACATTGATTTTCTAATTCCAGAATCTTCATTTTCTCCTGATATCAACTCTGAAACAAATTAAGATATTTACTTTTAATTTCTTAAATAATATCCAAATATCCATGCTTCTGCTTTTCAGGTAATTTACATACACATAATTTATTGCTTTACTGTTGCTGGAAAAGTTCGTTATTATATTCTAATGTGGTCAATGGTCATCCTTGTTAGGATTTTAAAGACAATGTATAATTATGCAACCTTTCAATCTAATTTGTATTCAATGGCTTCAGTTTCTAGACAACCCAAGTGCCAAGTGTGTTCAATCTTATAGACCACCACTTCCCCTCCCCTTATTGAATTTTATAACAACATTGAAGATCATTCTAAAAATCACGTTGTCCGTCTATCAAAAATTGGTGGAGATTATTTTAAATGATGAGCTCCGATGGTTATTTAAAATAAAATGTTTTTTTTCTACAATAAAAATTAAAAATAAATTCAAAAAGTATTGAAATCTACCCTACCTGGTATCATAATGAAGACAGCAATAACAGCGGACATAAATAAGTTGACCAGCATCACCCAGCGGACAAAGATAAAGTAGGAGGAGACTACGGACCCAAAGTGGGACTCGATTTGGCGAATTTTTCCTTCCCATGGCACAAAATAGGATGACCGCTCTATTATCCACCTAATTTAAAAAATACAAATTTTAACCAAATATATAGTAGAATCGTTCACTAATAGGGTTCTTTTAAAAAAAACAGCCCCTGATAGCAAGAAAAAGTTAAAGAATGTAAGCTGAGCTGATAATTTAACCAAGAACATCAAGTTTTCAAATATAAATTTAAAGTTGTAGGGTAGCTTCGCTACTAAAAACTTAGCAAACCTGTATACGAAGGCAATTGTATTGATGACCCAAAAGTAGCTCTTCGTTACAAAACTGGTAATATAATTGGAAATTTAATTTAGGATTAGCTTTCGTTTTAAAGTATCGTTTGATTTTATACCTTGTCAAAACCAAAATATTTAAATAATTAAACTTCTCTTTAAATTAATTTTGATCATTTCATTATTTATGTAATTAGGAGTTAATTGATCCTGAATATGTCACATAATATTCTAGGACACATAAAATAGACTTGTTAATTAATTTGATCATATTTCTCGTGAATATACTAAGCTATAAACCTTCCCATTTCTCTCTACCCACGTCCTTCATATCTTTCTTGTTTGATAATTTCTCTATTCTTACTACATATTATCTTGGAGTAAAATATATTTAATATGTTTATCTGTGATTTTGATGATACAATTGTTCTTTTGAAAAGTAAGGGTATATTTGAACATAAGTTGCATTGTAATAAACTTATAGACTTGGCTTGTTTACATTCAATCAAGTGTTATAATTAGCAGTCTACCTACTCAATAATTTACGCTATTTTCTTTGTATTATTTTGTACTGTACACGTTATTCGGTTAAAACGTAGTCCAATTCGTTGGTTCAAATACTTTTCGACCAATAGTTTTAATCTACAGAAGATATATTTTAGTTTATAATCATTGCGTATGTGCATAATTTTTTCGTCCATTGATGGTGGGTGTTAACCGTTGGGTTGTTTGCAAGATTAGGGCTCTTTAAGGGAAGCTGTTTTTCCTCTGTAATGGATCCTTTTTCTTACTTAAAATTTATAAACCTATGAATATTATGATCCTAGTAGTACATGTGTAAGTAAGCCAGACTGACAGAGACGAGACTTAATTAATTAATTGATGTAATTTACTTAAACCACAGATGATCACTACACTCTAAAAAACGGATTTCAAACATTTTTTACAATTAAAATTTTAGGCAATGAATATATGAAACCAATAGCGAAAATGAGCGAAGCTACTACAAAGCCCAATATTTTAGATGAAGATATTTTTGTTACACAGTAACACGGTTGTTTTAGCCTTCAAACCAAGTGACACACTTTAAAAATACATTATAAAGGAGGCAAAACATACTTACAAATCAAAGGTACCAAATTTATTTGTTATATCAGGTTTTTTTGCAAGTTCACCATTTACAAAATAACTATTAGCAGAATGTTATATAAACCAGGTATGATTTCATGGAGGTTGTCATCCTTGTTTATTTTAATTTCAATTCTTAAATTATTGAAATAAATTAAAATCGGTATTATCCTCTTAGAAATTTTTTTTCAATATTATTCAATATTACAATCTATATAATTACTTCATAATTTACTTTCTTCCTAATCAGAAAGTCCAAAAGTTCTACAAATTGACATACTTGTTCTTTTTTTTATTTTTGAGCAAACTTTAAAGATGCAAGTTTTCTTTTAGTTGGGAGAATTTACAGTATCAATCATCTTTCCCAGTAAGGGAGAGGACAATGGAAGAAATTAATACAAAATAATAAACACGTTTACTTAAGGTATTTTTCACTATCAATAGTATTTTCCAAATGATTTCAGGATATATTTCGTAAAATAATGATCTTAAGGGTGTAAATTTTCTTATTACCAAAAAGACTTCAAAATACCAATATTAGGACGTGCAAAAATACTTTTATTTTGTATAATTTTTTCTTCTTTTTTGTATTCCAACCAAATCTTTTACTACATCTATTCCTTTTACTCCTTCCCTTCTTTTTATATTTCTTCCTGTTAGCATTCTCAAGATTGTTACACTTACTCTTCTCTTGCGCATTTTAACACCAAAATTTGAAACGATTGAACAAGGACGAGATAATAAGTAGCGTCGCAAGTTCATAAAGTGTCATATTTTCGGTTAGTCCAACCACTAATTTTATGCCACAGAAGGGGTAATTTTGTGAATCATCATTGGGAAGTACGCCAATTAATTGACCATTGTCTTATCCCTTTAGATTCCTCAGAGCTTACGCATTGACATGGGAAATATTTGTGGTGCAAATAAATTTGCATGCATCTGAATAAAAATCTTGATGCACCAAGCTTAAAATTAGGAGGTGTTCATTTTTACTCTTATTTCCCGTCAACACTAGATCTGTTATGAAAATTAACACTTGTAGTTGAATTTCTATCTGGATTGTTCATTTATTATTTTTTGTGGGAGGGGGGGGGGGGGTGAGAAAGAATATGTTTATTGTTTAAATATATAAAGTTTCTCTGAAAATAATATAGAACACGATCACACATCAGCTACTAAAATACATTGCAGTCATAATAAAATCCAATTCTACTGAATTTATATCACTCCATCTAACAGAGAATAACAACTTATGTAAGGCCATCGAATATCAGAATAAGATTAAAGTCATAATGTTATCTTTACGATACCTAACCATGTTGCGTTCAAGTTTACGAATATTTATTTATTTTATTTTTTTTGTGATTTCTCTTGGAAGGGTGGTGGTACCCTCCCTCAAAATAGTTAGAAACCTTCCCGGGACCTATGAGAGCTACCCTGTTAAGGAGAGCCCGATCGGTTCAGCGGTAAGCAAGATCATTCGGTACAGACAGACACACAGACGGACAAACACACATCCTGTTACTTTATTATAAGGATATAGTGCTTTTAATTCACATCCCTTGTCCCTGGACAAGAGTCAAATAAAAACTATTTACTTATGGATTTTGATACCTATAAATATATTTTTGTTAAAATTGCTGCATCCTATAATTTATTGAGGCGGAAATTTGACACAGATATCATTTCTGGACAAAATATAAAGAAGAAGAAAATAAAAATATTTCTTTGTGGGAGAATGTATTTGTAAAACTAAAATGCATTTTGTTAGAAGCGGCTTATTTGAAAATATTTTAGAAAGGGTAAATTTTTTTAAAAGAAGCTTAGGTCTTAGTCTAATTATGTTTTTAAAAAATGAAATATTTTAAGTATGTAAGTAAAACCATTTTCAAACATTAATTTCATTTGTACACAATTTGATATCAAAACGTTAATAATTATTTCTCGCATCGTAATATAAACAGCTTTTCGCGGATATAAAAATGTACAATCATAAGATTTAAACCATTTTTTTAGCCCCGAGGTGCCGAAGGTTTCAATCTAATGATTGTACATTTTTATATTCGTAGAAATCTGGATATAATACGATGCTAGACATAGTTTTTTCCTATGGGTGAGAATCGGTTCTTATCCACCGGATTCGAATGAAGAATACGAGAAAATGGTTTCTACTACTACTGTGTGCGACATTAATAATTTAGAAGGGGGAATGCGTGTTCCAAAAAATCGCAAATACTTTTTACATTTAGCATCATAGATACCAAACTATACAATGCACGTTAAAAATGTTTGTCATTTTGAAAACTAGAGGAGATAAGCTTTCCATTGGTATGTCTAACATTTTTTTAGGATAACTATGGGCTGAGCAATAACAGTTTTAAAAAGCCTACCCTAACATTTTTTACCTTATTTTTAGAGGATTTTAGGCGAAAATGAAAAAAAAATATTTTGCGGATTTTCTCAAAAAGACCCCAAAATAAAATTTGATTTTACCTTTTCCAGTATACCAAGACTTGTGACTTTAAGGCTGTGCAATCCGCTTAAATCGGTATTTTTAAAAACCTGGAATTTTTTAGCCTACCCGTGACCATGCAAGCAAAGTCAGGACTTTTAGACAAAGGTCTTAAGTTAAAAAAGTTGTTTATCTGTTTGATATTATTTAACCTAATACCCTGAGTTTTTGGACAGAAAAGAAGACATTGGTCGGACCTGACGTTAAAGTGTAAACGTACAAGGTAAGATTTTGCCCCAGGCAAAATTCACTGAAAAGGACATCTTTAAGTGTTAAAGTGTTAAAGATATTATAGAGATATAAAACAACTCACAGAAAAAAAATTATAAAAATCTTTGAAATTTGATATTATAGTGTAGTTTTGTCATTCAACTTATTTTATATTTTCTAAATTTAAAAATTCAAAAGCTTTTTACCTATCAATATTTTACTTACTGATGCATCTAAGTGTCTCTCCACAGTGCCTTCGAAGGTGCTTTGACTTAAGTGTCAGAACCTAAATTGGGACATAGTGCATTTCATTACCCTAGGTTAGGTAACTTCATTTCACTTTTCAAAAAAATCTAAAATGCAGCGGTTTTTGAGAAAATTAGATTTAAAAATTTCTAGTTAAATTTTCACCCACTAGGAGTTACCGCATAATCATGACAAGAAAATCAAAGATTATTTATTTAATATTTTGAACAACTTTGCTTTTATAAAGTCAGTCATAAAACCTCCCTATATATGATTTATTTAAGGCTGAATTTCTGTGACCTTAGCAAAGCAATTGATAAAAATAGCCATTAATTACATCACTTCAGG
The DNA here is from genome assembly GCF_053477335.1 of Acartia tonsa. Lineage (NCBI taxonomy): Eukaryota > Metazoa > Arthropoda > Copepoda > Calanoida > Acartiidae > Acartia > Acartia tonsa. Next base: position 36,615,338 of record NC_137260.1, read on the forward strand.
AGTGGTTTTATGAAGAAATTTATTAGAGCAAACTTGTTCAAAATTAAAAATAAATAATCTTTGCTTTTCTTGTTATGATTATACGGTAACTCCTAGTGGGTGAAAATTGAACTTGAAATTTTCAAATTTAATTTTCTCAAAAACCGCTGCATTTTAGATTTTATTGAAAAGTGCAATAAAGTTACCTAACCAGGGTAATGAAATGCACTATGTCCCAATTTAGGTTCTGACACTAAAGTCAAAGCACCTTAGAAGGCACTGTGTCTCAGACATATCAAATAGAATGTGTCTTTGAACCATTTTAGTCTTATTTTATTTACAAAACATTACAATTCATACCAACCATAAAACCAAAGATTAATTATTTAAACAATAATCTAATACCAAATTGTATTAAGTTGTTAGAGTTTTTTTTTGTCTAATGCTTAATAAGATCTCAATAGCTACTAAACCGATTGGGTTTCTTTATTTTTAATAAACTGCATGCACATAGCTTATTTTATTTTTATATTTAAGTCTGTGAATGGTATAAACCTTTCAAATACCTAACCCCTAGGCCGGGGTTAGGAGCGTAGCCGCTAGCACGAAAAAGAACCAAGAATCAAAGAGAATTTTCATAGTTAACAAGAGAAAGAGGGAGTATAAGAAAGAAATAGAAAGTTTATAAAAGAAATTAATTTCCAATTCCTTTTGATTGTTTGCTCCTGAACTGAACTAGAACCAAACTCAGTCTGGTGACGTCTAGATTTATATAAATACATAGATAGATAAATAAATAGAATACATACTACATCGTTATTTTAAAAAATGAATAGAAAAATAGACACAAAAAATATAAGTAACAAATTATTAAGCTCGTTACATGATCTTATAAGATTGGTATATAGTTGGATATAAAATAGGTAGTGAAAAGAATTATACAAGAAATTGACGGAAGATAGATATGATTATGTTTATAGAAAATTTTTTTAAAATAAATAATTTGAAAGATTGATAGATAGATGAAAAATATTTACCTAAGATATTGTTTAGCCTGTGAAATCATTCTTAATTTCTTTTCCAGTGGCCATGTTTGATACTTTGCATTTTCTATAACCTCTCTAAAATATTAATTTTCATATTAGTATGATTGTAAATATTTTATACTGAATATTTTAGTAAGTGAACAACAAGAGGTCTATTGGTGTGATTAGGCAAAATAAATTGTTTAGGTAATAGCCAAGACTCAATTATACAAAAGTAAAGCACAGTGAACATATACGCGCGAAAAAGATAGATTTTTTGCAAGTATTCTCCGATCTGATTTTACTTTTTTGTACCATTGTTCAGCCGAACGTAGGTTGTGTCTGTGATGACAGCTGCTCAAGTTAAAACTGTGGACAAATTTTAGAAAGCCTTAGAGTTGGCATAAACTTAAATTAACTACAAGATTTAGGTAAAGTAAGAGGAAGTGAGTAAAAAAATCCTGAACCCCATTAAAATAGCTGAAATCCAGCCATGGTCACTTTACCTGTGAAGTTTTAATGTTTCAGCCGTAGATTCCGTGGTAGCAGCAGATACTGGCCGTGATTTCAATGACTGTATGAGTTTCTCTCCACTCGCTATGCTGCTGTGGTAGCTACCAGCTGAGGATAAACGTCGTCTTCCCTTTCTGTTCTTTCGCTGTCTGTACAAATATATTTTTTTTCATTGTGCAATTATAATAAGCTTCGCAGTTTTTGAATAGAAATGCATTTCACGAACACAGTGATAGTGTCTGACTGATTATGACGTAACAAAAAAAAATTAGCCAATTAGAGGCCGTTATTGACCGATGGTAAAATTTATAGTGGCCTCTCATTGGCTAATTTTTTTTGTTACGTCATAATCAGTCAGACACTATTACTGTGTTCGCATTTCACCTTCAACTATTTTCTAAACGATTGATAAAAAACTTATCAACTTCCAAAAAGAAGTCATATGTGTAATTAATATCTATTAATAATGGCGTAATATAAGTAATTAATCTTTTTATATGATTACTTATAAATAAGATCACATTTTGCTGAAAACTTTACTCATTAAGATAAACTTAGTTTTCATTAATTGGAATAAATAGTTGATGTACTTTTTCATATTTATCCATTGCGCCCAAAACATTTAGGTGGTCTTCTATTCGAAGTGAGAATGAAGCAAAAAATTGATGAAAACCATCCCAATACTCTTGTATTTAAGATGGTTTTAAGCTATTTCTTAACCATATCCCACGTTTAATACAAAGTTCCTAAATGCTAATAGTATACCCCCCAATAGTAAAGATATAAGTAAGAAGACAATTCGATTTAAGGAGGGAGAAGATGTTTGAATTTATTTGACTCACTTTGTTTCCATGATTTCAGTCAAGCTTGAACTGTACTCTTCTAATTTTTCCTCGCCTAAAAATTTACAAAAATATAAATTGTTCTAAGCATTTGAGCTAATTGTGATAGTAAAAAAATACACAGACCACAAATGCATCTTTACTTTATGAAAGGTTTTAAAAGTTATATTCTTTTAAATATTAATTGTCAAATTTTTTATATCAGAAGACTATAATAGAAATAGATAAATAATGTGCAATATCATGCCGAAACTGTTATTTATTAATAAAATATTTGCTGAAACCCAATTAAACTAGGCTCTATTTTTGGCTGGCAAAGAGATAATAATATTTAAATTTTTATCTTTGTTGTCATATCCCTTTCTTTATTTATACCTGGAAGACTGTCCTGATCAGGAACTGGAATAAATACAAGATCTGGGCTTTCAGCCAGGCGGGAAGCTGTTGGAAGTACACTTGGACTTGGAGACCTATTTATGTAAATAAATGTAACTTCCAAAGACGACCAATGAGGAGGGTTTCCCAAATTTTCTTTTGGAGGTTACTGATCAAAAAGTGTCTCTATGAGGGAAATACCTTAGAGGATTAAAATTAAAGAGAGGAAAGGGGTGAAGGAGACTACACAATTTACCTCCAAAAAAATATACAGCATAGTATTAGTCATCACTAACCGTAATAAATATATTATTTTCATGGTCGGTATAAATGACAACATGAATAGTTTACACATGCTAAAAAAAAAACATTTATTATTATCTTTACTAATAATAATTTAAAGACAAAAAAGTTTGGGTCGTGTAAAGAAGAAAAAGTTTTTAAAAGGGTACACATTACTTTCCTAGGTTTAGGCTAGAATCGATTTTTAAGGTGTCTACAGAATCTTCTTGGCATTTTTTACAAATAACTCGACACAACCTAGGGTCTATATCTGATAATTCAAGTATTTTATAAGTGTATTTTGCATTTTCAAGTAAAACATCTGAAAATTTGTTGTTATGGAGGTTGTTACGGAGGAATAGCGGAGGGAGAGGGGAAGGCGAGCTTGCAGCATATTTAAGCGGTGGCACCACATGCAGATAACTTATTTTGATCCGCCATTTTTTGGCGGTTACCGGCAGGCGAAAGTGGCACCAACATCAACCACAGTCCAGCAAGAAGCGGCTCTGCCTCACCTGGGCCGCCAAAGAGAAATCATCTAGTTCGCTAAATTCAGCAAAGATGTTCACCCGTAATAATGAAAATATTATTGTTATTAATAAATATATATTAATTATATAACTTTTTATCATGTAATATGATTTAATAATTAAAAATGTCTATGTGATTATCTCATAACAGGATTGAAAGAGTTATTAAATAAAAGTTCTTATTATTATTATTATTATTATTAAATTTAGCTTTAAACGAACGAAAATACTTGAAATATTAGAGATAGACCCAAGGTTGTGTCAGGTTATTAGGAAAGCATGAATAGACGCTTCTATAAACACCTAAACACCGATTTTAGCTCAAACCTAGCCCATTTGAGGTCAAATCTTTGAAAGGTAATTTCTGCCCTTTTTCGGAAAAACTTCGTCTCTTTATATTACATAGCCCTATCGTTTTTTTAGATAAAAAATATTTGACTTAAAAAATTTTGGTATGAAATCTTAACTTTTGATATTGCATATAATAAAAAAAAACTTACCCATAGGAAACATAAGTATCGGCTCCTCCATCTTCTACATCACCTAATTTTTCAAGTGCGTCAAACGCTTTAGTAAGTTCAAAACAACATAAATTGATATAATAAGTAATAAAAAATTTGAAATGGTTATTAATTGTTAGTAAATCAATATTAAAATATTAGTTTTCATATTTCAGAGGAATTTTGAAAATAAGAAATAAAATTTTTGGTCTGAAGTAAGGCAACGATAGTTAGGACAATTGTCATTTTTCTGCAAATGATTTCTTTGAACCTACTATAAAGCATAAATAGGTACTACGTGGATGGTTTAAGGTACAATTTTTTAAAAATTTTGTCTAACCTGAATCTACGGAGGTAGACTCCTTGATAACATTAATCTCGGATGTTTCAGCAACAGCAGGATTTGGATTACCAGATGGATCCATTACTACATCTCCTAGTAATGTATTATTAGGCCCAAAGATGAAGAAAATAGCAAAATTTATTTTAATGATAAAGTTATAAAATGAATATGGTAAAAGAAAAAGATATGTATAAGTGAAACTGTTACCCAGAACAAACGTAACAGAAAGTCTGTCAGTTGACGGGGCAGGGGATGCTGGTTCGATACCAATTGATGGTCGCCTGAGAATGCTTCCTGTTCCCATCTTTTTCCTATGGTTAATTTACATATTGATTTATCTTATTTTGCATGGTGAAAATGTGTCTTTCTATAAAAGAATAAACAAATCTTAGTAGAATCTTAAACATGAATATGATAACATATGATTATTGAAAAGAGGCCACCTCAGGGTTTGTAAACACTGATAACATCACAGTAAGTATATGTATAAGATAATGTTTTTTACCTAATATCCTGAACTCCTAGAGAAGCATTTGATTCCCTTCTTTTAGTTGCTTCATCTTGATTAGTGGAAGATGATTTGGGCTTTTCAGAATCCTTTTTATCTGTAATGAATGAATAATAAGCCCTTGTTTCTATTAGTCTTTCTATTTACTTGCAGCTACGCCCCTAGAGGGTAAAGTCTACCCTCCCTTTTAACTTAAAAAAATTATGAAAGGGGGATATTTTTTAAGGGTTAGTCCTCTTGGTAGGGTGAATGTACCATCCCCAAAAATAGTTGAAAACCTTTCAAGGACAAATGAAAAGCTTCCTTGCAAAGGAAAACCAAATCGCTGAAGCGATTTGTAAAGTCTTAAGCTACAGATTTGCAGCCAGACAGACAATCGATACTTTAATATAAGGACAACTATTTACCTCCATCTGCAAGATTCTTTTCCATATCCTCGACTTGAACTTCTATTTCCTCCATTTTATTGTCTATGTCAGACCAACTCATTTAGAATCTGATGTAAAGTTATGAATTTAAAACAATTTACCAAAAAAAAACAAGAAAAGCAAAAAAGATGGTTAGACATTGTAAAGTAAATTGTAAAGTATCAGAGACCAAAAATTACGTAATATGTAACTTAAAACTGTTAATGAAAAATTTTGTTCATACCAATCATAAATCAATTAAGACCCCCAAGATAACTAATAACAGAACGTTTTTATATATATGGGGCTCTCTATATTTTTTGGTCGAATGTCCTTGCCCTCCTTGTAAAAAAGGTACTTTTGGTCAGGGAAATTTTCAGGTTATGTCTCATACATGTGAAACCGAACGTATTGAAATGAAAACATATTTGTATGTCAAATGTCAAATCCCATCCTACACCATTCCCAGAAAACAAATCAAAACTTAGAGTGTAATGATAGTATGATTTGTAAAACACGCTATGCTTGTTGGAAATTAACTAACATTAACAACAAAACACAAATTTTGTCCTCACATACATAAATTCAACAACCTACTAAGACATAAAAAAGGTTTATCTAGTGCTTATATAAAAAGATTATAGCATAACTTTTTTGTATGAATAAAAACTTTTGTATAATTGTTTTTAATCGATTAATATAGTATTTATTTATTATTAAATGAATTAATTTTGAAAAGAAATATATATCCCTGTAAGGGAAAATTATATGTTGAACAAATTTAAGCCCCGCCCAACATTAGGTTAGATTATATGTCTACACTGTAGGAAATAAATACTGTATTAAAAGTTTTATGACACAATATAGTACTAGAGTATATTCCCTACAACATTCTATCGTGTAAAGTAGTAAGTTTTTTTTGCCTGTAGCAAAGAAGTTCCCTAACCGCAGTACCAATATGGTTCTCATTTATAGTTATGCCTTTTATGCCCAGGGAAGGGTTACAACAATTTAGCAGGAGTGCATCTCTACCCTCCCAAGAAAAATCACCCATAGAAAATATAATATTTAAGCTTTCTAGGACAATTACCCCAGATGTTAGGGACGCAACCGCTAGTGGATAATAAATAGTATGATTTATCGTCCAAGTCTTACTATTACTGTTTAAAGAATTGTACTATTCATATATCTATTTTAATTCCTTTAAACATTGTAGTAAAAATAAGGTCTATTAACTTTTTAGCCTATATATGGAAAAATAAAATTCATTAAACGTAAGTAATAATAAATGTTTTTAACCCAAAAGTATTTACAGTGTGTTTAGGTTATATTGTATTATATCTCTGTTGGTTCCTGTAAAACATAATACTATAATTAGGTATTCTAACTTTCAAGGCAATTTGCTTTTAATCCTTTGTAGGTATACTAGTGGCTTCGCCCCTAGCCTCTAGAGGCTTTGCCCCAAGAGGTATAATTACATCTTCTATTACTTACCCAGCAGGAAAACATTTTGCGATTAAATTCGCAAAATTCATAAAATTCGTAAATTTCGTAAAATTCGTTAAATTCATAAAATTCATAAAATTCGTAAACTTTGTAAAAAAAAAAAATGGGGGGGGATTTTTTTGTTTTTGGGGGGGTTGGGGGTGTCCCACCCCCCAAGAAAATAGCTTAAAACCACCGCAGGACCAATAGGTATACACCCTGAAGAGTAGAATCCGATCGGTTCAGTGGTTACTGAGATGGACGGACGGACGGACGGACAGACAGACAGACAGACATCGTTCTACTTTGTATTATAGATAAACTGTAACTCTAGTAATAGCGAAGATATATTTTTGTGTGTTTATGCTGGTCTGGAAAGGTGAGTCTGATGAAGGACCATGCGTAAGTGTGCAGGAATTTATAGAGACTTGTTTAAAAGCAGTTATAAACATTTAAATTAGAGATGTGGCGGATAGACTGATAAACGGACATACGGCAATTATTATAAGGTTATTACTAAGTGTTCAGTGATAATTGTAATTACTCTATTTTCAATGAAAATCAATTTTCTTATTCTATAATTATATTTCAGATCAAATCAAAGATTAGAAAGAGTTGAGTTTTATTAAATAAGCTAAGTTGTATAAGTATATTTTTAATCAAGGATGACTATATCCATTAAATGTAACAGTAGAACCGATGTAATATTATAGAGTGGCAGTGATAAGAAAAAAAATGGTAATAGTCCCTTTCGTAACATCGCCCCATAAGGGGCAATTCGTCGTATTTTTAAAATGGCTTTTTATAGGTTATTTTAGTTTAGGTTAAGTTATATTGGGTTAGGTGATTGCCCCACAGGGTTAGGTAATTGGCCCCGCAGCAGGGGCTAGAAATATGAAAAAAGCTACTGTGAAAAATACGAAGAATCGCCCCATAAGGTGCGATGTTACGAAAGGGACTATACCCGAAAAATTATTTATCTAGAAATTGATATTAATTAGTAATAAATTGAGTCTGCCTAATCATCATAGGAATCGCCACTCGAAAAACAACATAATATGATGATTGATATCATTATTGTTGGTTTTAAGAATATTATCTTAAAAATAAACATATTTTAATATCGTTAGGACGTCCTAATAGTGGTTATAATCACTTTCCGAATTGTACCCAACTCATAATTGATACAAGAATCACTAGTTTAAAATCGATATAACGATTCAATATAGTCTAAAATAAAGATCAGACCTGAAACGGCTGATATTATCTCAAACCTTAAAGTTAATTGTTGGCTCAGTTTTGACCATAACTTGCCTTTCTGAAAATAGGTAGTTGAGCCTATTTTATTTTATTTGTATTATACGTGATTTTTCACTTTAAAAGTGTTCGTTTAAGCAGAGCTTTTCTATAATTATGGTTGGTCTGTGCGTCTGATTGCCCGTTTGTCCCAATTGTTGGGCATGTTAGAATTTTCCGATAGATTTAAAACTTTAAACGATGATCCATAAAACAGTAAAGTGCGATACCAACCAGGGAGTAAGGGAGGGGACAATGGATCGAATATTCAATTTTTAGGAGTCTCAGACTTTGGGGACTGGCTTAAAGGGAACATGCAAGAATTTAGCAGTTTCTAACCAATCTTGGGGACCAATTATGAATGACGTCACGCAAAATCATGCATAATCTCGCGGCAAACTAGCGCGTCAACAAAAAGATAAACAATAACAAGCAGACAGAATATTTTGATTTTGAAAATTATTTTGTAAATTGAATCATTACATTTTTTAAAAGCGAAGCTTTTCTATAATTATTAAAAGCGAAGCTTTTTTATATTTAGGATTGGTCCGTCCGTACGTCCGTCCGTCCGTCCGTCCGTAACGGATAGCTTTTTTCGTTAATTTAGACATGTTAGAATTGTCCTATCGATTTCAAATTTTGCATGGCGATTCTGTTAGTAGTTAGGTACGATTTAGAAAGCGTAGCAACTCTATAATCATTACCAAAATGTCCGTACGTTCATTTTAAACATATTGATTTTTTTTACTTTTTTAAATAGCTTTTTTCGTTAATTTAGGCATATTAGAATTGTCCTTTCGATTTAAAATTTTGCATGGTGATTCCTGTAATAGTTAGGTACGAGTTAGAAAGCGTAGCAACTCTATAATCATTACCAGAATATCCGTACGTCCATTTTAAACATGTTGATTTTTTTACATTTTTAACAACAAATTTGTATGTGACCTAATTATCCGATTGGTCTAATTTTTGGTATACTGATTCCTAGGACAACAAAGTACAATATCATAAGCAAAGCAACTCTATAATCAAGTCCTAAAAATGTAAATATGTCCATAATCATTATCATGTATAAAGCAGTTTTTCAACAAATTTACTTACAAGTTTGCTTTGACTCTTATACATTCGCATTCTGATTATTCAGTTCTGACATTATACAAGTGTTTATGTCCGTTTGTCCTTCCATTTCAGAGCTTCGCTTTTATGGATGTTGTCATCCTTGTTATATCTAATTCTTGTTTAATGTTAATTCATTCCGATTAGTGCGTTGTAGAAAGAAATTATATTAAGATTATTAGTTATTATGAGCAAAGCCTTCCTATAATTAGGTCCCGCACATTTGTACGTCCGTAACGGTTAGCTCTTTTCGTTACTTTAGACATGTAAGATGTTTCTTATTGATTTAATGTAAAGGCAAACGTTTTTTTGTCTTTAGCTTAATATTTCTGTAATTAATGATCCGATTAATTTCAAAAGAAGGTGTATCAACTTTTTTTTTATAGCTAGCCGGTTCTTTTAGTAAGTAGTAGATGTAAAATTTTTCATAGAATTCAGATATGCAATCGGTTTTTTTGTAGACCTCTTATTTTTTAAGTAATTTAAGTTTTTTAAAAAAATAATTAAGTCGGTTTTAAGGTACTAAAACGCAACAAAATAAAAGAAGAAAATGGCCAGTAAGAACAAAAATAGTAAGATCTTTAATTTGACACCTTACTTTTAAAATTCTGTTGAGTAATTATTGAAAAAATCTATTTTTCTAACCTTGGTTTAATAAAAACTTTAGACCTAAATATTTTCTCAAACAGACATAAAAAACATGGGTTCATATATACCTTTAGAATCAGAAAAATATTACGAATCCATTGTAAGCAAAATTGAAAAAAAGTAAAAAAATTAAAAATTAAACAAATGGCCAATTGTATTTTTTGTTCAGGCAACACTATCGTCTTCCCTTTTTTACCCCCTCTTTACCCCCTTCCCATTTTTATACTCAATTCAAGAATTAAGACGTTGCCTGTACAATATAATATGATATTTTCATATAATTCCTTTTATTGTAGTTTATATACTATATTGTAAACTTTTTTTTTCAATTTTGCTTACAATGAATTCGTAATATTTTTCTGATTCTAAAGGTATATATGAACCCATATTTTTTTACCTGTGAAATAATAAAATTAATGTCAAAGTTTTTATTCTCGTGGGTTTAAAAAAATCGATTTTTTCAATAATTACCTGACAGAATTGAAAAAGTAAGGTGTCAAATTAAAGATCTTACTATTTTTGTTCATAATGGCCATTTTCTTTCTTTTTTTTGTTGCATTTTAGTACCTTAAAATCGACTTAATTTTTTTTTAAAACTTAAATTACTTAAAAAATAAGAGGTCTACAAAAAAACCGATTGCATATCTGAATTCTATGAAAAATTTTACATCTACTACTTACTAAAAGAACCGGCTAGCTATAAAAAAAAAGTTGATACACCTTCTTTTAGGGAAAATTCACGAAGTCCTGAGTTGTTCAAGGTTTGTTTATCATTAAAATCTCAAGATGGTGTTATTTTATTTTTCTGTCCTGGATGCTAGGAGCGCAGCTACCAGTTATCCTAAGATATGTTACTTAAACCTTAAGATCTTTAAAATTAAGATGTACTTATGTTCTCAACTATTTTATTATGTAGTATGAAATTTTGACGCAAGGTATCTCATTTTTATTTCGTTAAATGAAATAACTTAAGTTAAAAGTTCTGTAGGAAGGTAATTGTTTTAGTAAGTTTTGTAATGTAATTATTTAAAGGCTTTTTCATGTCTAAGCTTTTTAATCAATACAATAAAAAAATTTGGGTAAAAGAAGTTGTAAAAGTAAAATGGTATGTTTCCTTAATTTTCCGAAGTTTAAATAACAATTATGGAAATGAATTGTAAACAAGGGATTTGATCTCTAGAATCTAAGGCTTGTAGTAAAGCATCAGTTTAAGGATGGTGCATTTCGAATTCAAAAAGTCAAAAATTTCCACTAAAGGTTGCTATATTGCAAATACTTGTTTAATCTGGAAATATCTGGGTTTTCAACCTTAAAGGGTCACAACTATAAAATTGAATTAACTGCCCATTGTCCCCTCCCTTACTCCCTGGATACCAACTCTGTTTAAACTCTGTTTAACTTAAACATTTACTTTTCCCTTTTTATAAACAATATTTTTATATTCTACAAGCGGCAGGGGTGTAAATCCTTGTCAATATGGCTGTAGAAGGTTGGACACCTAGAAGGGTGTATCCAACCTCCTTCTGCACGCATCTGGTTCAGTAGTTTTAAAAATCTTACGCTATAAACAAAAAAGCTTACTACTTTATACAATAGGATAATAGCAACATATAATTCACATGATTTTTTAATTTGCATTAATATCAAACAGTTTGCAAAAGATTATTCCAAAATTTTTATTCATATTTCTATATAATGCTAATACTTTATTTTTTTCGTTTTTTGACATCTTAATACATAATATGTTATGGTTCGCTTTTATGGATGTTGTCATCTTTGTTTAATTATGTTTAATTTACTATAAGTTTAGTACAATTTTTACTTTTATTAAAGTTCATACATCAATAATGAATAAACAACATGTTAAGATGATATTCGTAATAAAGATCTAAAAAATATAATAAATATAGCTTGATGACAAGAGATGCGATAAAAAATTAAGATTTTTATCTTTTAAATATAATTCGTTATGAAGCAGCAGTAGTTACTAATTTCAAATGTTATGGTTAATAATGATTTCTACAAGTAACCAATATGAGGCTTCCAAAAAAATATCAGTCCAATAGTTCCCGAGGTCTTAATAAGCAAATAAATAGCACTTCCATGATTTTATACAAATACAAATAGCCTGTCCTTGTCCAACCTTTCAAGAATCTAAATCCCTGTTCATTACATATTTGATGTTCAAAAATTGTATTAGATTTCCGGAATCTGCATTTACCACACAATGAAGAGTAAAAGGAATTACCAAAAAGGATTGTCAATACTGATAATAGTTATTTATCGCATCGTATTATAAACAGATTTCCGCGGATATAAAATGTACCATTATAAGATTAAAATCTGTTTATTTTTCCCTGAGATGCCGAAGGCGCGGGCTAAAAAAATGGTTTTAATCCTAAGATTGTACATTGTATATACGTAGAAAATTGCTATGCTAGACATATTTTTTTTCGTATGGATAAGAACCGGTTCTATTCCACCGGATATTACTCGGTTTCGAATAAATAAGAGAAAAGATATTCTGCATTGTTTGATTTTTTTATATTTCTTTTCAAGAAAGATTTGAGGGTTATTTTTAGCGCTTTTTTCTTTTTCTAACTTATAATATAAACAGATTTTCATTTTAACTTAGTAAAAGGTGATACTCATAACACAAATAATTTTTGCATTAAATTAAATTATGGTACTGGCTGAGGATTTTATTTTACGAATGTTTTTAAAAAATGAAGACAAATATGATGTTTTTTTATGCCAATTTTTTTCTTAAATACCTTTTTCCTAATTATATTCAGACTAATTTATATTTTTTTCAATATTTCATTTAATCTGATAAAGTGATTTTTTAGGTTTGAGTAATTTTACTATACATCAATATATTCTTTTTGGAATAATAATAATAGAGATACGCTTTTAGAGATACATCAAAATCGTATTTCATTCTGCGTTTACATTTAAAAAAAATCTGATGTCCAACAAAAGCAATTTTGAAAGGAAAGAAGTCAATCTGTTGACTAAAAAATTACATATAATATTGATAGGCCAATAAGTTTAATCTGGGTTTTAAGTCTTATATAATCCTTATCATAAGAAATTGGACCCAATATCATAAGTATTTTGAATCAAGATAAGAGGTAATGGGAATCTTCACTGCTAATTTTAATACAAGCATGAAATATCAAAATACAATAATTTCTCTATGGCCAAAGGTAGATTTACAAGAAACTTAAGCAGAATAGATTTAATTTGAAAAATTATATTTTCTTTGTAGCAGAAGCTGGTATCTCTTAATAAAGGGGACAAATTTTATAACGTTTGAACAAACCATTTGGATTTATGTCATATTTCCTTCTATTGTGACATCAATCATGATAATTGGTCGAAAATTTTTGATTTTTCTCTTATTTTACCAGCGTCTTCACTTTATAGCATAACTAGCGGCTACGCCCCTAGAGGCCTCTAGGGGGACTTGAGGAGAGAGTCGAATTTCTTATTTTAGATTTTAAAAGAAAAAGTAAAAAAAAAATTTTGGGGGGGGTTGGGGGTGTCCCACCCCCCAAGAAAATAGTTATAAACCTTCCCGAGACCTATGAGAAGCTACCCTGTTAAGGAGAACCCGATCGGTTCAGCGGTTAGCGAGATCCTTCATTACAAACAAACAGACAAACACACAAACACACAAACAAACAGACAGACATCGTTCTACTTTGTATTATAGATAGACAGAGAGAAACTTAGTGAATTGCCCAAAAGTATGAGGAATAAGATAAATCAAAATAAGGTTATCAGAACTGATCTAGAATAGTTATCTATGACAACATATAATAAACAAATTTCCGTGGATATAAAAATGTATAATTATAAGACTAAAACCAGTGTTTTTAGCCCCAAGATGCTGAAGACACAGTATAAATAACTGGTTTTAATCTCATGAAGAAGAATGGCTCAGAACCAGTTATAATTCATTGGTTTATTCATCGGTTCCAAAGCAATGCTGGAAATTAAATTTTAAAATTACTTCATTTACTGAAAATTCTTCTACACAATACCCCATTCTGGTATTCTTATTCATACAATTTCTAGAGTTCGCTATCATTTATTATCTATGCAAATTTAATTTTGCTTGCAGACCAGAATATTCTAAATATTTACACACACCAGGTAAAAAAAAAGAATATCCTATGCAAGTTTTTACAGAACCTTTATGTAGAGTAAAATTTTTATTTATAATTATGTTTTGTTCATTAATTATTTGATACTAAGAAGGCAAATAAGATAATTTAACATGAAAAAAATGATAGTCTCCCTATTTCTTTTTATAATTAAACTTGCGGCTACGCCCCCAGAGGCCTCAAGGGGCTCTTGAGAAGGGGGGAGTTAAATTCATTAACACTTTTTAATTTAGATTTTAGAACTAATTTTTTTTTTTAGGGGTAATTTTTTCCTAGGGACGATTCCTCTTTGGAGGTTGGTGGTATCCTCCTCCTAAATAGTTATAAACCTTCCCAGACCCTATGAGAAGCTACTCTGTTAAGGAAAACCAAATCAAGTCAGCGGTTAGCGAGATCCTTTATTACAAACAGATACACAGACAAACATCACATTACTTTGATATAAGGATTTTCAATCATTTTAGATAAACTTTTTAAAAAATCAGTGATCTAATCTTGTCTTAGAAGATATAACTTTACAGGATCTTAGCAATTGGTCAGTCTCCCTTATTAAATATAAATGAAAAGTTTATCAGAATTGCTAATTAAAAAAAATGATTACTTAGGTCTTTTACATCATTCAATAAAATATATTATGTTTTTTGGTTTACTATGACAGTCTGTTAATTTTGGGTTTGTATGTGAAATTGAGTGTGCAAGGCTGTGTGTGTGTGTGTGTGTGTGTGTGTCCATGCATGGGCAGTGCATACCCAAATGTGTGATGTATTCCTTGATGAAGAGATTAAATGAAGATAAGGTGCATATAATGTACCTGTTTGTTTAAAGGAACAAGGTTGCCAAGTTTACATTGCAGTAGTGCTGTCAGTACTTTATGTATATATATTTCATTGCATTATACAAAATTTTTATTCATTGCAAAAATAAAAGTATCACTAAAGTTCATTCTTAGTTTGAAATGATAGCATAAAAGATTATGGTGCAAAATAAATAAATAAAACAAATATCCTCATTTCTCGCCTGTTAGCCTTTGTCTTAAAAGTGTGATATGATTTTTAAAATAAAATAGAAAAACACAAACTCCCAACGGATAGCATTGGTTTCAGACAAACAAACAGATATCTTTCTTACTATTGAAATTATTGATTTGTATTATCTCTATTGTATTTTACAAGTTTGTAAATGTACTTCTATATTTGTTAAATCTATTGGTATGTGCAACGCATACCTGGCACCTTATACAGTGAGGATATATAAATTATTTTGATTTAAAAGATTGTATAAACCTATTATGGATTCGTATTAATAAACAGGGCTCAGCAACTAGAGCTACAATTAGCTCTGTGACTTACAAAAGCCTTATCTTCAACCGCGAGGTATTCATACGCTATCACGCAGCTACTGCCACCTCAGCCACAGCTATCCTAAGCTTACAAGTTTAATAAACTTCAACCAGCCACACACTTAACCGAATAATTCTTAGACGAGCATATTTTAAGCAGATTTTATACTGAAACAGCCGCAACTAGTTTTCGGGAAAGCTGATGGGCTGGGTGGAATAATCAGCCACACTAAACGAAAGCCACAGAGCCTATTATAAACAATGTAAATCCAGATATATAGTTATATTGCATAAAAAATAAAGTTTGCTAACATACAAAGTCAACATTACATTGATAAATCACTACCTCTGACAACTAAAACCGTTATAGGCTATTTGTTTCCCTAAAGACTAGTGATGTAGCCACTAGCATGAATAAGTTAAGATTAGTCGATTAATTTGACTGTCATCAGATGAAATGCCTCACTGTTCTAACACTTGCAATACCTTGATTTCACTTTACTTTATGCAAACACAAGATACCATTATTTTAACTCCCCCACTCCCATCCTCTTTAAACCGGCTCTCCCTTTTGGTATTTCCCATTTTACACACCCCGCATGACCTTGCCCCTTTTAAGCCATCTTGAAATCTTAAGCATACATATTGTGTGTATATTTTCACATTTTCCTGCTAAATTCTAAAATTCAGAAAAGACAATTGTACTTAAATATGTGAAAACAAAATAAATTTCACATACATATTTTGTTTTAAAAGAGAGGAGAAGTTTCTTTTTTATATAACATATTATATTTTAAGATTTTTCAAGTAAGGACTAAGTTCTAATAATGTGCAATGTCATAAGCAGTTAAGTAGTTAGCAGCTTTTGTAGTCTTGACTTTTTCCCAAATTGTAATTCATCATATTTGTAGAATGGTTTTCTAAGTTTATTTATAAAACAGAAACTATATAAACAGCTATTATCGATGATCGGAGAAAGTCGCCTGAATAAAAATCTGACGTCATAAAAATGAGGGATGAAGAGAGGAGGAGTTGGAAAGAAAACCCCTAAAAAAGAGATGGATAATCACTCATTTTTATGACGTCACATGCTGGTTCGACTTTCTCCCCTCCCAAATTATCGTCTTTCAGTCACAAAGCTTTTTGTCATTCTTTATTAACACTATGCGATCAAATGAAAGTTAAGCACTATATCTACAACAAACCTGTGGGGACAGATGTATGTTTTTCAATATCCAAAAATATCATAGCTTAAATCCTTATAAACGTTCAGGTATAGATTAAAATCTAAACTAAACTAATTTGTATAAAACATCCCGACGGATAGTACATAGTTAAGATAAAATACATATTTTACATCAAATATTTTTGAACTTGAGGAAAGCCATTCATAAAATTGTTGGCTTGTTTATTTTTATACGAATTTAAACTCAATTTAATTTCCACACAGACAAACCTTGTGAACTTTCCATCACAAATGTAAAACGGAGATATGGAGCTGAAATAGAGCGTAAACACTGTGAAAGTGAATATTTATTTTAAGTTTTTGCCATCTCGACTCTGGTGGGGTGTTTGGTGTGTGTGAGTCTGAACTCAGAATTTTACCAAGGTTATAATATGTACAGGATTGGACTACCTCTACTTTTAACCAACAAAGCGTGATCTGCAGAGCTTAGCATCTCTCACAATGCAACTATGTATCATGTATCTTAAACAGAGGTGTGCAGAAGGGGATGTATATCTTTCTCAATTGATTTTGTCAGGGATATATTCATTCCCTAAATGTCAACCTCATTACACCCCCCTTGACATGGGCCTACACCCCTCTAAAACAGCCAAGGGGTGTTAAAGTAAAAAAGTCACACCCTAAAGTTTTTTGGAAATAGGTATTTTTACACACTTTACAAAATAAAGCATGGACGTCCTGTTTTATATTTATATTGTAATGGCCTTTTGTTTATGTTAAAACAGTAAATAAGGTTGTCATACCCCTACCAAAAAATAAATATTAGAAAGATTTTGAAAAAGATAGTACAACCTTTCTTAGCAACCTTGACAAAGTGTAGCACACACTCCACTATACGACGAAGCTCAGAATGGAGTTGATTTTTCATCTTTTGTTGCCTAAAGCACTGTTAATATAAATCACATCTAGCAAATTTCTATATAACTACAAACATACACCAGAGAATAAGGACATAGCATTGTACATACAAGCACAAACACTGCGAAAGAAAATAAAACAATACAGTAATTGAAGGTTTTTGGCTATTCGAATTTATTATGATTATTATAACACCCTTACTAATTGGTACAGTCGAATTTCTAAGCTAATATTGTCAATACTATATGTTACATGAAGAGAGGTAACATTATAATTATACTTTGCAGGTTCAACACTCATAAAGCTAGAATATATTACAGTTTGTCTTTTTATAAAATAAAAATGTTAGAGTTTAAACGGTTGCTATTTATCTCTTGATTTATTTTTTACAGTGTTTATCCAATCACCTTTGATATCTATCTATAATTCTACTCAATTTTGTAGAATCAACAAAGTTGTGTATGTATGGTGGTCTAAGTCAACTTGTCTGCTACCAGAATCCTCTGGTAAACAGGGGTGCGAAGCTGGTGATGAGAAAAACAAAATATTTAACTATTTTAATTTACGGAAAAGGAGAATGATAAATTTTTTCGATTAACATATCTGATTTCAATTTTTATTGTAAATAATTTGCTTTTTCACCCACCCATCTAACGTTTTTTTTTATACTGAATACCCATTATTTGAATGTATCCATTAACTGTTTCATGGTTGTACCTAATTTTGTAGGTAATAAACAATAAAAGATAATTAAAACGTTTAATTTTGATATACATCTTATTCCTTGCTAAAGTTTACAATGTAGTTTTGGCTACGCATCTATGGAACTGATTACTTATTGATGGAGTTTTACAGTTCGTTTTAAATATCTTGATCAATCTTTCATTCCTATGTATTCCTATGAATTCCTATTTGGTCTTATGCAAGCAATCTCTTTTTTTATGACTGATTTTAAACAAACAAATGGAATTTAAACTATATTATTTCATGTTAAACAGAGAAAATTGGGCCGATGAATAATGAAAAGT
The DNA here is from genome assembly GCF_053477335.1 of Acartia tonsa. Taxonomy (NCBI): domain Eukaryota; kingdom Metazoa; phylum Arthropoda; class Copepoda; order Calanoida; family Acartiidae; genus Acartia; species Acartia tonsa. The sequence continues at coordinate 36,633,830 of NC_137260.1, forward strand.
TTTATTTTTATCTAGAATATGTGAAAGTATTTGATATGTTACTACAATTCAAATATTTTCATAAAATATGTTTTGAACCAAAGTCTAGGTAGCTGATTTTGAGAGTAAGCTTTATAGTTATTTTAAACAAGTCTAATCTTTAAAACTGAGGTTATTCTATAAATTTTAGCTATCGTATTGAAAACCACGAAACCTTTTACAATATAAATCATTACGTCTATTTTTTATATAAAATAAACTTTGAGTGGTTTTACAACAACGGAAAAAAATACGTAACCTTTTTACAAAACAATTCTTTAAGCCTTTTTTTCATATTCTGAATAAATATAATACAAGAAACGCCCCCCCCCCCCCCCCTATGAATTTTACTGTGGGTGGTGGGGCAACTATATATAGCACAAACAATAAGGCTTTTACGAAGACCACAACCAGGTCAATTCAACAATTTTTAATTCCTTTTCTAAAAGACAAATAAATCATATGATAAAATCTGTGTACATGAAAATATATAAATATACAATAGATAAAATCTGTAACTGTTGAGATTTAATTAATTAAAAGTTTAAGATAATATACTGACTGACTGACTGTATGGTGTTCTATGAAATCAACACATATAGAATTTATATCATTGACAAATTATTAACAACTATAAATCAATTATGATTAAGGATATTAAACAATAGACAATAAATCAAAGAACACCACCAATACATTATGTTGTATTTAAAAACTATCATTGGAAAAGTTTGGACAGTGCTAGTTTTTACTACTCTATTAAGATTTGAATGAACAACAATCGAATTTTTAAGCAAATTATTGAGATAAAATTTTAATAAACTTTGGGGATTACTGCAATTTTTGGACTAAAGTCCATTCGATCCATTATTTATATTTATGTAGATAGATAGATAGATAGATATTTATTAATTCCACTAATTATAACAATTATTATATAAGTTCATTACATTGAATTAACAATATCAATAATAAGATATTAAATATAAGATATAAGATATTAAATATAATATGTATAAATACAATTTTTTTAACATTTTATTAATAGAAGACAATTGTTTCATCAGTTCCAATTAAAATGTATATAATAAGAATTAAAAAATATATGTCTTTGCATTTTGAATCCTTTATTTATATTTAGTATATTTGGGCCATATCATATCCATTTATATGAAAATATAACAAATTATATGCTTACTAAGACAAAAAAAAAGCTGCCACAGACTAACAGATTAAGTTAAATAGTGGGCGATAATTTGTAAATTATAAAAAAAAAACAGATCATTTTGCGGATTTGTTGGACAATCTAAATTTAGCTGGAGAGAATATTTTAATTTGTAAAAGTTTTAAGAATTAGATTAGACAGATTGACATAGATTTGAAAACTTGACTACCTCTATAAAATTAAGTTAATAGAACAAAGGAAAGAAATATAAAAATTTCTTATTAAAAGATGTACCCGCTTGTCTGTCTGTATATAACACATGAGATATCTTGAACGACTGTACAAATTGGGTCCTTATTCCTAGGGAAACTTTATACTGTTCTTGGTTCTTGGGTGTGAAACCTGCAGACAGCAAAAAAAAGTTTCCATATTCTCATCTGTTGGGTCAATAGAACACTATTTGATCATAAACAATCAATAAAACAAGGAAACGGACAAATAATTATAATAATTATAGAGTGTCATTATAAATAGAGTTGGGCCGGATACTTTTTTGGCCAGATACCGGATATCCGGCTGATTTCTAATGCCGGATATCCTATTCCGGCTGGATATCTTGCCAACGTTCGATATCCGGCAATTTACCGGATATTGAAAATGACCGGATATCCGGCCAGATAACCGGCCAGATAACCGGCCAGACCGGATATCCGGCTCAACCCTAATTATAAACAAAAGTTTTTGCCACGATGGCTTATAGAAGTTTCACAAATCAGAAGCCAGGAATATTTAACGACCAAATAAGCCAACCAGTAAGCCTTACCTTCAGCCGCAGCCACCTTGATTATTGACCCAGAATAAAAAACAGAAAAAAGTTTTGCAAACAAAGAGTTGGCTTCCTGCAATAATAAGTGCATAATGATGATCTCTCATTTTGACTTTCTTCTTTTTTTTACCATCTTTATCTTCTAAATGTTTGCCTGTATTTTACTGTCTATGCACATATCATTTTGGGAAAGTAAATACTTTCTTGAAGCCAATCTTAACGAGGAAGGTATTTTTGGAAAGGGGAAAATGTGCAGAAAACACCTATGTAAATTAGAAAATCCGCAGAAATCATTTTCAAAAGTTATTTGCAAACATTTGCAATGTTAATTTGCAAAATTAATTTCATGCCTTAAATGACATATTTTGAAATAAATGTTCTTATGAAAGTTTTTATCTATGAGTTTAGGACATGTTCAAGACATACATTTTATTTTCAGTGTTAGTTTTTTCGCCCTATGTGTGAAAAAAGGCATTTCTCACATTTTATTATAGAAAATTGTATATAAACACAAAAATAATTTTTTTCTGCAGTAAACATAATAATTGGTATAAAATCTATCATTTTAAATGCAAAAGTCAGATACTGAATCCTTTTTAGAGCGAATATATTGCAAAAAGTAACCAGGGCATTTTAGCAAAGTATGAATATTTAAAGAATTAAATACTTTTTATTTTTAATATACATATTATATAAATGAATAAAAAGAGAGAGAAAAAAAACTATAAAACAAGGTATATGTTTTTTTCACTCTATCGTTGAATAAAATGCACTTTTAGGTTTGATTATAAGCAACGCATCACATAAAAACTCATTTTTTACAGTTATTAAACAAAATCAATGCAATTCTACAATCAAGGTAGTTTTATAAAGCAGTAATCCTTTTTGTAGCTATATTTTTTGCCAAATTTATTCTTTATTTTTATAAATAAACTTAATTAAAATCTAATGATTTGAGATTTCGTAATAAAGAACTTCATATTTTTACTGTTTAGACATATAAATTTCAAAGAAAAAGACTAATTCCTTTAAGTTTGAATAAAACTTTATTCATTTACATAATAAAAACGTTAAAATCATTAAAGAATCTAAAAAAAGAAAAAAATAAGTAATTTTTATAAATGTTTTTGTGTCGTCTTTATAAACTCTTTCCGCTTTTATTATTAGACTGATAGAATTTAAAATTATAAATAACACTTGTTGGGCCTATCCTATCATATAAACTTAGTAAGATATTTTGTCAGTATCTTAAGGTTTGATACTGCTAAACTGATTGAGTTCTCGATTTTAGGGAAACTTTACATTGGTCCCGGTATGGGTTTAAGCTATTTTACGTTCCCTTCTTAACCCTTCAGAAAACAGAGCCCCTAGAGATAAATAAATTGAAATTATTTTAACCTAAACAGTCGGACCCCTTCCAAAGCTTAACCCTTAACAGTTGGGCCTCTTGCCGCACCTTTATCGGCCAGGGGGAGGGGGGGGGGCATTCAATGCCTCCCCCCCCTTATTATCTCACTTCCTATTAGAGCTAAAAGGCTTAAAATTTTTGTGCATGCCCTCTGTTTGATAATGAATTTCCGACTATAAGTGAGTGAAAGTCAATTTTCGCTTCCTTCGCCCTTTTATTTAATAACCTTTGTTTGTAGGTCCTTTTTTGCTAAAAAATTTTAAACAGCTGTCATTTTCTTATTTTATCTTGTTCATACAATGTTTATTTTTATGTAAATTTTATAATAGAAATCTCAAAACATAAATTTCGGCAGCTGCAAGCCGCCGAAATCGGCGGTTGGAGATAAAAACCTGGATAACCCTTCCAGGTTTGCTGGCATCCTGTGCCCGCCAGGGTGGAGATATACAAAAAAATCTAACTCTCAGTTAGGACTGTTAAGGGTTAAGTGGATGGGTTGGGACTTGGGGGGGGGGGGGTAAAATAACATTATAAAACCTACTAGAGGCTGCACCTCTTGCATCTAGGGGATCTATAATCGAAGGAATATGAAAGTGCAGAAAAAACAATACCCAGACTTATTTATAAAACTGAAATAGCCTAAAACTATTTCAGGGCATATATGAAGGTTTACTACAAAAAGCTTACTACTTTATATATTAGGATATAAATGGTTAAATACATACATACATTATTACATGGAAACATAGATATGTTAAACTATTACATTGTTTTTATCAGGTGGAACTACATTGTATTCAGAGCCATGATCATGGACATCAAAGCTTTTTTATTTGGGTGGGGGAGATAAAAAGACGAAATTCTTTAAAATCCTATTTTATTTGGGGAAGGGAGGGTAAATACTTCCACCAAAATGGTTGTTGGTAAATTTTTTGGTTGGGGGGGGGGGGGAATGAGTAAAATAACATTATTTTCTTAAATATACATGGTGCCTATGACATCCCCAAATGCGTTTTGGGTGTGTGTATGTGGGGAGGGGGGTAAACAATAAACACACCCTTGGACATACCTGACAAAACAAAGTATTTTCATTTTTAACCTTTTTAGGGTGTCCCAAAGTGAAAAAAATTATGCATAAATAAGACACAGTTTTAATCAGTAATTAAAGGCCTGTTTTATGTCACTTGGAAACAAAGTAATCAAAAATTAAAAATTCTCAGTACAGAAAAAAAGTTTATCTAACAAGATTTAATACCAAAAAGAAGAAATGGAGAGAGCTAATAAACATACAGACATAGTATACAGTATTGGAGCCATTACAAATAAGCTGCTGAAAAAATTAAAGGCATTTAATTTTCATAACAATGCTTCGCTACTAAATGAATGACTGTCCCACAAAAAAAACATATTTAATTATTTGGGAATCGTCCCTTTCGTAACATGGCCCCATAAGGGGTGATTCGTTGTATTTTTAAAATGGCTTTTTATAGGTTATTTTAGGTTAGGTTAGGTTATATTTGGTTAGGTGATTGCCCCACAGGGTTAGGTAATTGGCTCCGCAGGGTTAGAGCCCCCTCGCAAGGGCTAGAAATAGGAGATAAGCTACTGTTTTAAATACAAAGAATCGCCCCATAAGGTGCGATGTTACAAAAGGACTACACCCGATTATTTTTATATTACTATGTCACCTCACTTTTTAATTCACTAAATTTTTCAAAAACCTTTTTTTCACCCTTATAATTAAAAATTTCTTTTGCCCACAGGGAGAAAATATTCTTTTTTTTCTTTCTAGGTATATCAAATGGCTGGATTTTATTAATCATTACGACATGCATGTTTAAATATAAAATAGAGACAATGCGGGTTTTTTTAATGTACAAAAGTAATTTTATTACAAGAAAAAAAGAGTATCTTTCATTAGAACTAAAAGTAGCGTTTTGTTCATGTTAAAAATCCTTTTTATGTTTCTCAGAAAAGAATATTATAAAATACACGAATGCCTGAAAATTAGTTTAAAAAATTCGTATTAAAAAGGAAAAAGAAACTAAGTCGTCGTTATATTTATTGTTTGTTCTTTTTGGTGTAAGGTTTTTTTTAATGAAACTTTTTTGGATCTCGTTAATTCGATTTCTGCGGATTTTCTGGTTGCCAGAAATGAAATCTATAAGATTGGATAAAAAATTCTTTGGTTGGTTAAATTTAATATATGTGTATGGGAGTGTTTTCCTTTCAAACAATCAAAACTTAGTCTAATTAGATCAACATATTTCTCTTTTGGAATCTTTGAAATTATACATTATAGGTTAGATTAATAATATAGTTTCACTTTTGTTTACTTCATAAATACTACTATGTGTAATTAATTGTGTGTGTATTTTTAAAGGCGAAGCTTTTCTTAAATTAGAGTCGGTCAGTCCGTCCGTCAGTCCGTCCGGAACGGATAGCTTTTTTCGTTAATTTAGGCATGTTAGAATTGTCCTATTGATTTCAAACTATGCATTGTGATTCCTGCAGTAGTTAGGTACGATTTAGAAAGCGTAGCAACTCTATAATCATTACCAGAATGTCCGTACGTCCATTTCAAACATGTTGATACATTTATTGACTTTTTTAACAATAAATTTTTAAATGAAATTATCCTATTGATCTGATTTTTGGTATACTGATTCCTGGAGCAACAAAGTTAAATATTTTAAGCGAAGCAACTCTATAATCAAGTCCTAAAAATGTAAGTGTTAATGTCCGTTTGTCCTACCATTTCAGAGCTTTGCTTTTATATATGTTGTCATCCTTGTTAGAAACAAATTTGCTACTCTTTCTCTGTCTATCCGTAACGTAGACAATTTTTAGCAGAAGTACAAATATTTTTTGAAGGTGCATTGAGAAAGATAAAAGAAAATTTAAATATGCACCACGCTTCCTTGCTGTGATAGGGATGTGTTCTGTGTAGTTAATAAACAGAATTATTAAATCATAATGTCATTAAAATACAGTTAACTTGGTTATTTTTTTTATTGCATAGATATATAATTTCTAAGAAACATGGATGGCAACATCCATAAATTCGAAGCTATAAAATCTAAAATTATATCAAACGAATATTAACACTTATATTTAGAGTTTCATAACATGGGAAGCATAATATTGATTTTACCCAAAAAATAATATAGAGATGCTAAGTTATAACATTGTACCTTCTTGTTCTAGGAATCATTATCACAAAAAATAGATTTAAATGATAATTTGATATTACAAATAATAAGGACAAAAGATTAATCGTTGATGATATTTCTGATCTAAAAAAACTTATTACAACCTCCTTACTGTAAAAGGAAACAGATCAAATAAAAAGTCGTCATTTCAGTGAAATTTCAAAAATTTCAATGAGTATAAAAAATTCATGGAAATTTTATTTATATATCTATCATCTAATTTAATACTAATTAAAGAGGATTAAACTTAAAGGATTATATTCATAAAACGACATTTAAAACGATGTAAAATTGTCAACATACAAAAAAAATGCAAGTTCATTTTAGGATACTCTCAAATAGAACAAGTGAAAGGGGTAAATGACCTTTCTGCTAGTTTAGTGTTTTTTTTTTTCAACATGCGTTCAGAGACTTGGATACTGACAAAAAAGGAGACAAAGGGATAATTTTTATAAAATTTGTATAATTTTTATAACCTAAAACTATTGTTCCCTGTTCAATTTTAGGCATATTTTACATTTGTAGCATCGCGATCGAAGCCCTTTGAAAATGTTGACCTCCAATACCAAAAAATCTTTAAAAGAACAAGTGAAATATAAACCTTACAGTTTTGGCCCAAAAATAATACAATTCATGCCTAGGCAATGGCAATAAGAAAACAATATTGAATTTTGAATCTACTCACCCTTCCAGAGACCTGGCCCTTGCAGAGAAATTTGCCTTACGCCGAAAGTGCATATTTCATTACAAATTAAGACAAATGTGTATTTAAAAAAAAAGAACAAACCGTCTTAAGTAATTGAAATCTTGTAGATAGATCCCATAATGTTTGGAGTGTTTGATGTGGCATGTAAAGACCTTTCTATAGACACCTTAAAAAGGTCTCTAACACAATCTTAGCCAATTTGGCATCAAAAAGAAAGACCTGGCAAACATCAAGAACTAGAAATAGACAGAGCCGTCATGGGTCAATGTTGGATGGGTCTGTCTTTTTTATGCCAAATTGGCAAGGATTTTGTTAAGTTGTCTATAGAAAGTTTTTTACATGCTCCATCAAAAACTCTAAGCATTATGGGGTCTATCTCCAAAATTTGAAGTACTTGTCATGGTTCAAATTGTAAGCGATTGTTTTTTTTAACACACTTTAAATGACCTTTCTGCTAGTTAAATGTTTTTTTTTCAACATGCGTTAATAGACTTGGATATTGACAAAAAAGGAGACAAAGGGATAATTTTTTAAGGCTTTTCCTAAACTTTTAAGTGCTTAAATCTGTAACCAACTTTAATTAATACCTCATATAAAACTTCTTTCGTCATTGACAGTTTTAACCTGTTTTCACAAGTATTGATTTAATGAAATGATCTTTGTTCATATTTCACAAACCCTTACCTGACTTTTTTTTTACATTTTTTTGATGTTATGAAAACCAAATTATTAAAGATATTTATATTTCACATACCTATCCCTATATCTCTTGCTATTTTTACCTGTTTACACCTGTATGATCTAATAGATAATAAACTTACTTTCATATTTAACAAACCCATCCCTGACTATTTCTGTGGGTTTTTTTTCACCTGTATGACCTTTTGAAAGCTAAATTAATATAAATATATATTTTACGTACCTATCCCTATATCGCTTACTATTTTTACCTGTTTACACCTATATGATTTAATTAATACTAAACTCATATTTAAATTTCACTGTACTTCTCAATCAAATCAAAATATTCTATATATATCTCCAAATAATCGTGTTTTTTCTATGTTTCAAACCATGCACAAGAGAGGTGCAAAAAAGACGGTGATTCCGACCTTGGGTAAATATGATTTGATGATACAACCCCCCCCCCCCCCCATGGGTATCTAAGTAGGGTCTACAACCTACAATCCTGTAATGGGGTGTGTCAAGTAAGAAAAGTGTATCTACCCTCCTGACAATGAAATAACACCTTAATTGTTGTCTGTAATACACACCCTAAAGTTCACATCCCCTAGATTTTAATTAAATTGGTTTCAAATTTTCAAATAGGCTTTACGGACCCTTATTTATCTCTTCGACAATTCATTAACAATCATGATGAAATAGAAATTCTAATTGAAAATTTGACATAAAAATGAGAATACAAAAAAAACAAAGCAACAAAAAGAAGAAATCTATTGATGCAATGAACCTGTTCTAATGATGTAATTCCTTTCATTTGTAAATCCAATAAATTGAAAGAATTATTATATGTATTTTGATAAAAGTTCAGTGTCGTGCATAGGGTTTTGACAGGGGGATGGGGGCACAAAGCGCACTAAAATATTTTTACACTCCCCTTAAGCCTGAATACATACAAACAACAAGAAAGGTGTGATAATAGTGTAAGGGGGTTGGATTGGATACACCCCCCTAGGTGCACCAGTCCCCTAAATAATCAACATGCTCAAAGTCCCAATGGAGTCCTTTTTACACCCCTGATCTCTCATGGATATTTTTAATGGGTATATCCCCTTGTATAGGTTGGTTGTGGGGGGCTGGAAGCCTAGGGGGATGTATTCGCGCCTCTTAATTTTGCCAGAGGCCCACTTCCCCACATCTATAATAGTTATTCATCGCATACTATTACTGACAGTTTTTCAAGGAAAATAAAATACATAAAAAAATTCATTTTTATTATTTCATTTTTCTTGGCTTGTAGGGGCCAAACGGTTCAACCAAAAAGGGATTTCTTGATTTAATAGCGCAAATTTATTTAATGCGATGCGATACATAATTTTCCTGTATGACTCAGAACCAGTTTTAGTCCAACGTAAATCAATCCTAGACCAAGACAAACTAAATTCAGATGATCTTTAAAAATATTTATATAATATGCCTATATTTATCTATTTTTTTGTCATGATATATAGAATACCAAACAATGTATTTCGAAAATTTATGTTTTTATAGTCTTAATAATCATCAGATTGTTAAAACTTTTTTGTAAAGTTAAAACTACCATCATTTTAATTGTATATTTTACTATGGCCATTAATGTGAAATTTTTATGGTTAAAAATGATAATTTATTCCTAGATTTGCATGGGGGAGTGCCGTAAAACAGGAGAGTTCTAGAGACATCTAATAACCTGGTGATAAATTGATTTTAAGTGCAGTGCATGCATCAGATTTGGTATTATACATATCACAGCTTTCTTAGAACAGACCAATTTACAGTATATAATAGTTGTTGTACTTAAGATGTGGTCTTTTTTAGTACCAGATTAATATTTCACTGTGGAAGATTAAGGGATAATTAATCAGAAAACCAGTTCGTAGAAAATAGAAAATAGGCTCAGATGTTGAATGTCTAAATCTCTATTTATAGCCTGTTATCCTATGACATTTTATTAATCCACCTTTTTCCAGGAATAAGGTATAACCAACAGGCAAAATAAATCTAAAACAATATTTGGGGGGCAAATGGAGAGGTCGTCAATTTTACGATGTGTTGCCCCCCAACGACAGCTGAAAAACACGTATAGGTTTCGTGATTTTCTTCCGAATTAATTTCGTTATTGGTATGAGCTGACCTTTTTCAAATTTTGTCACTATATCAGGACAAAGGCAGATAGGACAAAGTAAGAACCTCCTAAAAAACTTATTTTCTTCTTATTAGATTAAAAAATTATACCTATAAATGAATGTAAGTTACAAAAAGTTGCTGTATCTTATCTTTACACTGAGATGAATAACAATTTTTTTCTCAAAATTTTTTGGTTCAAAGGCCTGTAGAAATAGGGATGTCGGGGGGTATCTCAACCCCCTGGTAAAACCATGTGCACGCCATTGATCATGTTTCATGTGTCTGTTATGTTTTAACAATTGTTTAACAAAATAATTGTCTCTACTTCTAACAAGTTTAAACAACACAGCTTCAACACACACACACACTGCGCTGTGTTAAAGTAAAATTTCTTCTGTTATATTAAAACTAGTTTATCAAATTGCCACTTTTAACTAGATTTAACCATAAGTACGTACCATTGTTGTTATCAGAAGGTTAGGATACGTTTACTATTTGTTATCATTTAAATTATGCTTTAATTTAAGTGAATTTTAAAATAAGAAAAGGTTTGTTTAAGAATGTTTTGTAAATAACACAGTTCAATATTCAAACCTACAACTCTCTCTTTTTCCCTTTTTTCTTTTTTTCTCTCCCTTTATTTATCTCCCCCCTGCACACACGCACACAAAGTAAAGGCACCAACACTGAACTATCGTCCCACAGGCAAGTGGAAAGGTGTGCATATCCAACTGTAGAACCAAATTAAACAGCTAACAGTACATTTTTATGATCAGTGTCTGTCCGTAAGTCCGTCCTTGTTACTGTGTATTCTACTCTTACTTAGTAGTACTTCTTTCTACCTCTTACAATACAAAGCAGTCGAACATGAACAAATATACTCAAAACTCAAGGCAGTTTGACGATTTTTTTTTGTCATCTAAAATATTGTTAACTTTTAATACTGAGGTATAATACTTATTAAATTCATTGTCATTGTTTTTTCAATCTACTGGTTGATTATTATTTCATTTTTTACTTAGCTGAAATATATTTACTGTTTTGTGTTATAGCTCGCTGAGCGCCAAGCCTATACACATACAGCAGAGATACCTTCTTCTTCATTGAGAAGTTTAGTAGAGTTAGTTGTCGTTCGTGTGACCGTGTCTGTCAGTTACCTTCAGTTTTGTAAAATACAAATTGCAGATAGAGTGTCTATTTAGCTGATGAGAGCGTGCGTTTTTACAGCATGCTATACAAGATTTCACTTTATAATTAGACTTTGTGATTGCAAGTTATAACATATTGTTCAAGTTATTGTGAAATTACATTATATAGACTGCTAAATACATTAAAAAAACACAGTTTAAGTGGCTCTTGTAAAGTAAAACTTTGTAAAGTACATTTGTATGTGACATACAGCAGAAAGAATAAAACACAGATAGACATCCGTGTTATATATATTATGTATATATATAAAAGCATATAAATGCAGATAGAGGAATTCACAGTTCAGTTGAAACCAGATTGTCGAAGGGCTAACACAATGATCGGGGAGAGGAAAAGTACAGCCGCTGCCGCCGCTGCTCTTAACATCCCAGTGTTCCCGCCCCCCACTGCCCACGTCCCAGTGCCCGTTTCACACGCGGCGAACCTTAACGGGAGGCATGCTCATGTCTATTTGGCTCAGAGGTCGTCTGGAGGTAAGAGGGAATTTACATTTTTTGATAATTAAGCAGTAATTTGTTAGACTCTTTGTTGAAAACAACCATAAGTAAGATCCTGATCTTATGATTATTTTTTTTTTAAATTTGCATCTGAATTAACTGTTCCTACTATTTAAAGAAAATAATAATACTCGTGTACCTTTCTATATTTAATTTCTTATCTTTTTAATTGTTATTGACAAATATACAGATTAAAAACTTGACATCATAAACAATAAATACAACCTATTCTAATTAGTCTTTCAATTTTGACCCTTCACCTGTAAGATATTGTCGATTTTTTATTTTTTAAATACATATTTACAAAATAAATGAAAATATTTTTTTATGATTTTTATGCATCATAGCTCTTTAATGTGTCTATAAAAAATGACATCATACAATACAAATGACCAATGAAAAAACGCAGAATAAATTACCAATGGCAGGTCAGTATACATTTTAATTGACCAACGGTAGTCCAGTATGACGTCATTTTTCATAGGCTCTTTAAACAGTTTCATGACCGTCAAACCTGTACTTTATACATATATTTTTTACAGCTCTAACTAGTAACTAACATTCAACATAACTTAATAACTAAATATTTTTTTACTGGTTGCAAGTTGGATATAAGAACATTTTTGATGATTGAATCTTTATAAAATAAAATCACGTATTGAAGAAGGGTTAGAAAATGTTTTTTTTTTAAAGTTAATTATAGAGATATATAGGCATACATATAGTGGAGATTTATGTAGATACATCTATGTTTAGAGAGATGTATCTTTATAAACCCGAGACAGTGGCTCAATACGTAGCGCATCCGCTCGTCGTCAGGAAGGTGATAGAGAATGCCTTAGCCCAAAACATTACCATTCACCGTGGGAACTTCTTAGACAAAGGTCGTGCAATCAAAGGGTTGGTTGTCTGGTGGGTGTTGGTTACCCTTAATCTCCTATCAAGACTAGGAGTTAAAAATGACCTTGAACACTTAAAAAAACTAGGAATCGATCTAGTACCCCAACCAATAAGCAAATTTCAATGAAACTTTATAGAAGTATGATTGTGCAGTATTCAAATTTATTTAATCTCTGAAAATTTCAGGCGTCTATCTTGAAAAGGAGCCGAGAAAATCACGTTTCCCCCGAAGCGTTTCAGACGGACAGACGGACATTTCAAATTAAAGAGTAGCCTCGCTACTTAAAACTGTTCTCTCATAGTAGCTTACTAAAATGTTTTAACCTTTTCTTAAAATGTTTAAACAATCTTATTTCCAGTAAATCACAGATTGTGAGTTTCTATATTTAGTTTTTACTAGATGTGATAAAGCATCTTGGATGATATTCCAATATTAGATAAAACTGGGCTAGCATTTGTTTTTATAGCACAATAAATATCAATAAATATATAACAGTTCATCAATTTAAAAAATCATTCAAAACTCCATTGAGATTTTAAAAGGAGGTATTTTTGCATGTTCTTGATTATACAAGAAATTATTATTGGGGTAAACATTTGGAGGAAATAAAATAATTGTTCATTCAACTTGTAATATTCCGAGGCAAACTTATAATTCTCTATTGCTAAATTCTAATTACGCCTTTAAAAGTTGTAATTTACAAAAAGTTGGCCTCTAAAAGGGTTTCTTTGTTTGGAAATAATTGTAAATTACATTTTGGAATTCCAAACTGTTCTGTAAATTCCCCTTTTAAAATTTTGTAGATTACAAGGTTATTCTAGGCTCACTTTCTAATAATTTCAACATGCTTTATTCAATTTAATTATATATTTTTGATAACAGTTAGGTACGAGTTAGAAAGCGTAGCAACTCTATAATCATTACCAGAATGTCCGTACGTCCATTTTAAACATGTTGATTTTTTTACATTTTTAACAACAAATTTGTATGTGACCTAATTATCCGATTGGTCTGATTTTTGGTATACTGATTCCTGGGACAACAAAGTACAATATTATAAGCGAAGCAACTCTATAATCAAGTCTTAAAAAATGTAAGTATGTCCATAATCATTATCCTGTATCAAGCAGTTTTTCAACAAATTTACTTACAATTTTGCTTTGACTCTTATACATTCCCATTCTGATTATTCAGTTCTGCCATTATACAAGTGTTAATGTCCGTTTGTCCTACCGTTTCAGTGCTTCGCTTTTATGGATATTGTCATCCTTGTTATTTAACACATGCCAAACTCAACGAGGCCAGCGTGACGTAATAATTGAGTATCGTCCACTAAAGTTGCAGGTTAGCATTTAGCATGTATTATATTCAGCAGTTTGCGAAGCTTACCAATCTAGCTCTTGGCCTAAGGATTATCTCTGTTCATCTGAACCCGATTTCTAAAGAATCAGGGCAACTCATAAAGATCTGGCTAATTTCATATAATGGTATTTAAATTCTGCTAGATGCCCCTAAGCTTTTTAAATACTGATTTTAAATGTATCCATACGGTTTTTGTGAAGTAATGCAATTTAAATTCCTGTTAGTGATAAATGTAAAAGTGTACAGTGCAAGAATGGTATTATTAATTACCTATTCTAGAAAGTTCAGTTTCCCCTCCCATTTCTCTTTTACTATCTACGTTCCATCTCAGCTTTTTGTTTGGAGATAAATCCTACTGCACTGGGAAGAGAGAGAACATTTTTGAGCAACAAGTTTTTCTAACTTGGTGCTCATATAAAATAGTTGATGCTTTACTATTTATAACAGTTAAATATGCCTTTTTGGTTCCTACAGAAAACAGAGACAGTCAACAGTACATGGCAAATTAAATCTTAAAATTTATATTTCTTTTCATCTTAAAAGGTTAAAAACTATCCTTATTTTAAGGTGTTATACATTTTAACAAAATAAGTATTTTAATGTTTAATGAATTTTGCTTGCGTCGGGGCATTTTAAAGTTATTTTCACTTAACCTTTAGAAAAAATCAATGAATAAAGCACAAAAAAGCTGTCTAGACCAAATTCATTTACATTAAGGTATTAAATTTTTAAAAGACAGGTCCACACAGATAATCTAGTATGATTAGATTACTTCTTTAAAAAGAAATAAAAATTTTGTTTCTAAATATTTATGGTTTGGTATTTTACATAAATTTTATAACCAAACGCTTTATAGTACTTTTCTTTTACAACCATTGACGTCATCAAGTCCCCCCTCCCTCTCACCCTACCCAGCACTCACACTCCTTAGGTTTTTAGCCATGGCAGGGTACTACACCTTCAGCATTTTATGGTATTTCTATGTTACTATAAAACCAATCAAATTTTTCTAGCAAATTAATTTTTTTCTGAGCAATGAATTATTGGATTTATTGTTAGGAATAGCAACATTTTTTAACTTTTTAAGAATTTATTTTGATTTAAATATCTCCATTTCTAAACTAGATATAATGAGAAAAAATATGAAAAATTTATTCCTTTGAAGTTATATCACAAAAAAAATGTTAAACTAAAATAATACCATGGGCTATTTTAAGATTTGGTTGTATTACAAAGTATTTTATGGTTAAACCATGTTTTAAAATGCGCTTCAGGCAGACTACCAATCACACACAAGCAGTCCTGCCTGCACTCACACACACACACACGCGCGCGCGCACTCTGCCCCTGGAAAAACCAGTTTATCATAAAAATTGTGATTCACTAGCTTGTTATGCTACAATGATTTGACTGGTATAACTTTTTTATAACATATTTTAATTACCCAACTTATTAACCTAAAAAACATTGACACAAAACAAATAAATTAATTTAATGTAAATTATAATCTAAACACAACATTAATTAGCTTTTATCAGTATACGTAGTTATGTACTATAATTTACAGACTATAGAGGGAGAGGAAAATGTTATTATGAAATAATCTACACACCTATTTTTCCACAAAACATTTAATAGATGAAAAGGCCACAATTAACACAAGTACAATGGGGGGGGGGGAGGGGGGTCAGATTAAGTTTTCGTCTTTTTTTAACCCCCTATCCCTGACTATCATGTTATACACTTATATAACAGTACAAAATAACGAATAATATGGACCTACCTATTTACTACGTAGTAACAATAGAGATAACCTGTCAATTGTAGTAACTTAACATAAGTTGTCTTTTCTAATTTATTTCATGGAAAACGTGCAGGTAATTATTTACAAATTATATCATAAATATGTAATATACCAATACTACTTCAAATATTCCGTCAAAGTTTGATCACATGGCAAAATTTGAAATTTCTCTTTCCCCTTCTGGGAAGAAGTATCTAGAAATTACAATTTTTGCCATGTGATCATAATATTGACAGAATTATTGGAAACCTAGTACATCTTGCGCAATAGTACGAAAACCCGCAAAAAAAATGTATGATTTTTTTACTGATACTTTAGGGTCTAAATACCAAAAATGTAATTATTGGATAGAAAACCTCATTTAATACATTTTGCAAACAAATGGAATTACTAATTGATAAACTTATAAAAATTATAAACTGCATTTTAACAGGAAATTCCACAAATCTAATTATTATTTCATTTATTAGCCTATTTATTACAGGTAATAATTTAAAGTTTGTTGGTAAAAAATCTATTAAAAATATAATTTTTAGAGAGAAAGTTTTTTGTTTGGAATGAAATAGATTTATAATTTATACTTTCAACTTCTTTTGTATTGATAATTATTAATTCTAAACACTTGTTAGCTATTTAAAAAAAAAGACAAAGACAATTTTATGAACATGTAGCGCAGAAATAATAAGCTATAGGAATAATAGATGAAGAACAATATGACATACCAAATTTAGAATTCGTAGTTATAGCAGCACTGGCATATTGGTGTGTAAGAAAACATGATCTTGAATGAATTTAACGACCATTTGTCATAATGTCATTATGAAAATAATTTTATATGTTCCATATTATAGTTGATTAGGCATGCAATAAGTTGTTTTATGAACTAACTTAGTCTACATAAAAATGCATAAATGAGTAGGGGGGACAAAGTGTCTCAAAAATCAGCCATGTGACTCATAAAAATGAAGGAGATAAGAGGAGAAGTGGGAAAGAAAACCCCTAAAAAGTGATGGATAATCCCACATTTTATGACGTCACATGGCTGATTTTGAGACACTTTGTCCCCCTATACATAAATGACAGTGTGAGTTAAATAGGAGCTGCACAACTTTAATTAAATCAATTTGCTTTAAATTTATTTACGTATATATTATGAAAAAACTATTGTAGTACAATTACAAAAATACAGCTGAAAAATGTACACAATTTAATTAAAAAAAGGCTTTTTATAAAAATCTTAAATTATTATTTAATTCATTTTAGTTTGATTAAGATATTAAGTAGGTGCGCTACTTGTAAACTAAAAAAGCAACATTGTATGATAATTTAAAGGATTTTTTAGGTCATTTACCTTGCTTTTATAAAATACGAATGGGATTCAAGGATATAATAAATTAAATTGAAATAAGTAATCATTACCAAAAAAATGTAATATTATTGACTCTCTTCATTTTTGTCAGGTTTTAATCATTTTGATGTTTATAAACAGCCAAACAAAGAGTGTCTTGTTGTACATATAACAACAAATTATAACTTTTTAGATATCTTTTGATAAATCATGAATTAATTTTTTATCCCACATAAATACTAAATCTTTTAGCACAAAAATTATGTTCTATACATCTTACTATCCCCAACACTGACCTCTATTTTTTTTTTTTAGGTTATAACAGCGAGATGGGTTCAATCCGACAACATTTACAGTCCACAAGATATAATGCCAAATTGGTTGTTGTTGAGGCACCCGAGGAAAAATTCAGGTAAATCCAACTTATTATAGTTTCAGATTTGAATTTGTTTTGAATTTTAAAAATTTAAAACAAATTCAAATTTTAAAACTTACAAATCTAATTTAATAATTTTGAATATGGCGTCGATGAATTGATATCCGATGGATAAGAACCGGTTCTCAGCCACAATTAAAAATCATGTATCGTATCGTATTATATCCAGTTTTCTACGAATGTAAAAATGTACAATTATAATATTAAAACAAGTTTTGTTACACAAATAACTAAAATTGTTTAGATTTCGGTATGCCTCTGAGATGTCAGGTACCCATGGCTGCATCCATGGTAATACTTATGACAAAAAGAACAAAACTTTTCCAACAATTAAGGTAAGATTTGACACAGCGTGTTTTCATTTAAAGGAGCAAAAAGTATTGTTTTATTTAACCCACTTACCGTTGATAGAGATTAATGATCAATATCTTATTTTCTGTTAATGCTAAGTGGGTTAAATTAAGCAATACTTTGTGCCTGAAAAACTTTTGATAGTGTGTTTTTAATAACAGTATATTGAACAAAAAAAATTGCTCAAAATAGCGAATGGGAAGTTTTGGATGTCATTGTACAATAATATGAAAGGCAATGTGCAAGTACCTTGTCTCGCACAAATGACCCACCCCTCTTTCAACATTGTTGAAAAAAATTAAAATTAAAGAGTGTAAGTTTTTTGATTGTTTTTTATAACTTAGATCAGGTTAGGTTAGATTCTTTGGGTAATTACTTGGTATTCTGTACTTTTAGATTTATATTTTTGTACATTATATTTTTTTTCTAGGTAGAGAACGTGCCAGAACAGATTGGTAAGCTAACTGTGAGAGTTGGACTCTACACCAGGAAGGACAAGCACGCCCATCATGTTCACAAGGTACTTTATATGGATACTAGTGACGGTGCCCCTGACATCTTGGGGCTCTATATTCGAAGATTTATGCATTGATAGAAAAATAGCCTGGAACCACCCAAAGACTGAAATTTTAAAAAAATAGCCTAAAACCATCTCTACATCGAAGTGACGTTTCCCTAAAAAGAAGAATTAAATAGGTTCAGTTGTTCTCAAAATCTTAAGCTTCAGACAAAAAAACCTTACTAACCTATATATGATTAGTCAAGATTTAGTCAAGTTATAAATAACCTCATTTCAAGCTTCTTAAAAATATGCTTTAAATCATTATCCTTATTTTTTGCCAATTCTTATTCTTATCAAAATGTGATCACTAAAGGAAGGGGCCGGTGGTGGCCTTCGTCCCTCACTTTTAATAAAATGTTTTAATAAAGAGCATACACTCATTAGTTCAGAGATCTTGGGTAGCCTACGCACACAAACATCCAATTACTTTTGGCCCATATTAATAACATTATTTATCTAGCTAATGATGAAAGGAGTGAGTGAAAGAGATGATAAAGAGGATTTTATTGAAGTTGAGACAACAAGAGAAAAGGTAGACAATCAAATAGTTTTATGTAAAGTACATTTTACAAAACCTAAAAATTATTTTTCATTTTCTATAATTATAATTATTTTTAATGGCCTGTAATTTTAAAAGAACTTCTTTTTAAATTACATTTTATGTTTAACATTAAAATTTATGGTTATTGAGTCATAATCATTAAAACTTGTTACCTTATCGTATAGTGTACCGCACCTGCTGATTATCTGGCACTTGTTAGATGTTACATCGTCCTTAACATCTTGACTTTTAAATGATTTATTCTGGTACTATTTCCGATGTATAACGACAATAGTAAAGTAACCATGGCGCATAAGGAGTCATATTCTTTTTATGCATTTTAGTCTTCCAATAAGATACAATTCCAATTTATTTTACACATTGTAACTTTTTTAATATTTAGGGATTCACAGTAGTATGGAAAGGCCTTGGTATTATTCACACAAGCAGAAGTCACTATGAATCAACTCTTTGCGCAAGAAAAATGAAAGTTGCTTTAGGTGAGTAAAATTTACAACAGCAAAATTAAGTAGAATTCAGTATTTCCGTATTTCAGTATCATCTTATTCCAGAATAACAAAAAACAATAATACAACAATTTATACCTTAGACTTTAAGTTGAAATAATACTGAACCAGAAATACTGATACTGATAATACTAAATTAATAGTGATTTGGTCTAGGAGCAAATAAAAAGCAATCGAATTTATATATTATTAACTTGTCAATAGTGAAAAAAATATTTAAAAAAATATAAAAGGCCTCTTTTAGGAGCCAGATTATGCAATAAGATTTAGATTTTGTAATTATAATTTTCCTTATTTGCATTTTATGATCAAAATGAATAAAAATGTTGGATTACAAAGATATGGCAATGACTTAATATGAATTTATAAATCTAAACAAAATTTAGGTAAATTTGTAGAAAAACTAATGAAATACAGGATACAGTTTAGAGACTAACTAACATTTTTATGACTTCGCTTATAATATTGAAATTTGTTTTCCTAGAAATGAGTATTAAAAAATCAGATGAAACAGCCCAATGTTATCTTCCTACCTGATAATTATATCACATAAAAATGTTATTAAAAAGAAAATAAAAATCAATGTGGTTTAAATGGACGTACGGACATTCTGTCAACGATTATAGAGTTTTTACGCTATCTAAACCGTACCTATGTATTACTGGAATCACAATTCAAGGTTTGAAATAGGACAATTATAATATACCTAAATTAAAAATAAGAGCTATCTGTTTTGGCAGGACTTACAGACCAACCGAAAAATTTATAGAAAAGCTTTGCTTTAAACCACTAATTTTTCTATTAAGAATCTATGAGCCCTACCTAAATTCCGTAGCTTAAAAACACCTTATATCAATATAATTTCAAGGATTTTAAAATAAGTGTTTATTTACATCAGGGGCGTCCAAGCTTTTTATTTTGGGGGGGGTAAAATTTTTTTAAGGGGGGGGTAATTTGGTTTTGGGGGGGTAAAATGGCGCGCGAAGCGCGCCGCAAATTTTTTTTACCCCCCCCAAAATTTTTACCCCGGGGGTAAAATTTGCTTGGGGGGGGTAATTACCCCCCCTGAAATCTGTTGGCAGGGGTAAAATTTGTTTACCCCCCCCAAAATTTACCCCCGGGGTAAAATTTTTGGGGGGGGTAATTTAAATTTTATAAAAAATTTAGTATTAAAAATGCGCGCGAAGCGCGCAAAAATTTTTTTTGTTAAAGATTTTCTATTTTGGGGGGAGTATTTACCCCCCCAAAATGGTTTGGGGGGGGTAAATACCCCCCCCAAAATCGTTGGGGGTGCCTACGGCACCCCCAAGGTAGGGGTAATTTTTTTTTGGGGGGGGTATTGTTCACAAAATTTTGGGGGTGCCTACGGCACCCCCAAAATCGTTTGGGGGTGCCAAATGGCCCATTACCCCCCCCCTTGGACGCCTATGATTTACATTTGAAACTAGACTTTTTATTACGTCGTGGCATTCTTATCGGCCCCCATAAAATTTTAGTAAATTACAAAAACTAAAATCAAGTTTTAATGAGCTAAGCTGCTCTATGCAGGGATTTTAATGGATAAGAAAATGGCCAATAAATTGATATACATCCCCAATGATGATACACATAATTAACCCTTCTGTAGACTAACATCAGTGGTTGAGACGTTTGAACACTTAACTTAATAAAACAATCAATCAAAATTAACCAACAGTCCCCAAAGTTGTTCAGAAAACGAATAAGAAAACGTTATTATAAAACTTTTAGGACTAGTGTAATAAACAGCCCTTTGTCCTCTCTCTCTCTCTGTGCCTAATGCCTTAACATTAGGTCTGTCCATCAGACAAACAAATGTAATTGAGATTTGCACAGCTACATTTTATAACAGATAGATCATTTTTTGGGGTTTAGATTCCTCTGACAATTAAGCATCCTCTCACTTTGTCCGTTATACCTTTTTGTCCTTAAGTAGATATTTTTAAAATATTATACGCAAAAAAAATTTCGTTAATTTTTTTTGGACTTAAAACTTAGTGTTTTAAAATTAGGGCAACAAAAATAAAAATACAAGTTTTTACATTTACATTATGCCCTAAGAGCCCCAAAATATTAGAATGAAGAATAAAAGAAATGTACTTTATAATAAAACAACAAAACTAACTTTTATAATTGTATTGTTAAGTATCAATTATGCTGTAATAGTTTGCTAAAATGATTACATAATTATTGTAATTTTAAACATTGCTAATTCTGTGATTCCCATGTTCTCAATTTCTGACAAGTTTTGCACATTTTTTATTTTTCATTACTTTGATTATAAATGATTTAGATTTTTTTATTCTTAATTTAAATGTTCGGATTTATTTGGAAGTCAAAAATAACATTACGTTTTTGTATTTTCATCGATTTGAATCAATTTGACGTTTATGGAATATAATTATTATTTATGATTATAATTAGTATTAAACTTGAAAACATTATTAAAATATGAGTGGGAAGTTTGGTATGTCTTAATTAATGGGAGCTGTGTTTAGTGCCCTAAGAAAATGGGAATAGATGTCACAGCTTTTGGCCTATCCATCCACCTATTCTATTGACATCATAGTAGAAGGAAAGAGAAGGGGAAGGGGGAAAGAAACCCCCTAGAAAATAAATGGGGTATAGGGTATTTTCTAACGTAGAATAGCTAGGCCAAAAGCAGTGACATCTATCCCCATATTGTTAGGGCACTATAGACAGCTACTAATTAATGTCCTTAATCTGGAAAATGTGCTAAAACCCAAAATTATTTTCTTGGTACAGAAAAGAAACGAGTGGAGTCTAAGGACAAGAATGTGCGCCTGAACGAGGTGGAGGAAGTTCAGATCAAGCATGAGTCCAGCATGATGAAGAAGGACGGGGAGAGGAATAACAACCTTGTCTACCTTGGATGGGAGGCTTTCAGGGTAGGTTGAGTTAATATTTTCTAGTATGACTTTGAAACCAATTAATATTCTCTTGATGAGAACCGGTTTTTAGCCATTGTTTTACAGACAATTTTCCAAGAATTTAAAGATAAACATAACTATTTATCTTAATAACTCAATATAAATTCTGCCATTACAGAAAATAAGTTTAAGATGTTTATTTGTGTCTAAAATTGATAATGCATGCATAATTCAAATTAAAACATATACTTCAGCCTCCTTCTACAAAGGAATTTAATAAAATATAATTTCTAAGGTGATAGATGGTGTATTTTACCCAATTTGTGAGATGATTTTCTCTGATCCCATCAGAAATCTCAAGAATCCCAGAACTGGTGATTTAAAGTAAGTTTTAAATGTATTATTTTTTAAGTGAGGCCTAGACATTAAGTTTCCATTATCTGCCTACCTGTGCAATCTCTGGTACCTCCTCTCTTTCTCTCTCTCTCTCCTTTTTTCTCTCTCTCTCTCTCTCTCTCTCTCTCTCTCTCTCTCTCTCTCTCTCTCTCTCTCTCTCTCTCTCTCTCTCTCTCTCTCCCTCCTTCTCTCTCTCTCTCTCTTTTTTTATGTACGAAAAAAAAGTGAAAAGGCACAGTTTGCAAAAAAAAACCTTGCTGAAACTATTTACCTGGCGTTCTTTAGAGTTTCCTTTCTTGAAGACAAAATACGAATAAATTGACTATAAATTTCGCAATTTTAAGCATATTTTTTTTAAAACACCCTTTTCATATCAATTAAATCCGCTTTATTATTTTTGATATCCAAAATTCTGAGAAAAATAAAGGTTATTTATTTTGTATGATAAGAAATTAAATAACAATATTTGTTTTGTCTTTTTTGACAGTGTTATTCCCCTGAATATCCGCTTTAGGTGTCAGACAAGTTTGAGTGCAAATTTTGGTTTATGGAAAGAAAGGAAGTAGCGGGTTTTATCGTATTTTCACAGTGGCTTTTCTCCTATGGGGGAGGGGAGGCTCTAACCCTGCGGTGCGGGGCAATCCTTAACATTTACCTAACCTTATCTAAAATAATCTATCAAAAGCTACTGTGAAAATACGACGAAACCCGCTACTTCGTTTTCATTCCATGATCCGAATTCTTTTAAAATTAAGAGTTATGTTCTGTAGGAAAAAAATGTATCAAACCTGTCGAATACATATTGTTTTATGAGAGGACTTTCAACGGCTCTTTAGTAAATTTTAGGCTATTAATCATTATATTGTTAGGGATGGAAATACCTACTTTATTTTGTAAAGTGAAAATAACCCGCAAAACAGTCTAAGCTCAAATCACGACTATTTGTTAATCGACGTCAGTCAAGAATAAGCCACTTAACACCATTATCTTTTTTTTTAGAATAACCCGAACAAGTAAAGGTAGTGGAACGGTAGAGGGACATGACGAAATTTTCATTTTTACTGAAAGAGTCATCAAAGAAGATATAAGAATTAGGTTTTACCAGGTATAATATTTTTTTAGTAGCGTAGCTAATCATTAACTAAGTTCGTCCGTCTGTTGTTTCAAATTCCAGTCATTTCATGATATATTAATGACAAATAAAAAAAGGCAAGTTTTAAACATTAATAATTTAATATAAAATTGCATCAAATAAAAAAATATCTAAAATAATTATACTTTTTAAAATGGGGTGGAATGAAACATATAACATTTAATAAAAAATAATTGTTAGTGTCATGTTATTTTGATATTTAAACCAAAGTAATACAGATAAAGTACACCTAGAAAAAAGGAAAAAAAATCAGTTAAATTTTAAAACTATGTGAAAACTAAGTTAATCAATCTTTTTTTTGTAGGAAGCAGATAATGGGGACAGAGTTTGGGAGGCAGAAGCGTTTTTTCAAGAATCTGATGTCCACCATCAATATGCCATTGCTTTCAAGTAAGGTTTTCCTCAAATTATAAAAAAGGACTTTTAAAATGTAGCTTTAAGATAGAAGAGTACCAGCATTAGGAAAAATTGAAGTTACATTTATCTTTTAAAATGGATGTAAAATATACTTGGATATTATGACAGGGGAAATATTGTTAAATTAGGTTGTTATTTTCCCTGTCATTTATTGGTCAGTTCTTTCTTCCAGTACAAAGGGAGAGGGTGGGGTAAAGAAGAGGATAGGGTAGTCTGCTACAAGTTTCACTTTATTAGGGTACATGATAATCTGGTGTAAGATCCAAGTAACAATAAATCCGTTTTTTTTAAATTTAGATTATTGATGAATAATTTTAGGACTCCTCCTTATGTTGATCTAAAAGTGGAGGAGTGTGTGGAAGTGTATTTTGAGTTGTATAGACCAAGTGATCAGGTAGAAAATTCTTCTTTTCTTAAAATAATAATTATAATTATTTCATCAAACAAAACCATTTAACCTATTATAAACAGTAGTAAGTTTTTTTTGTCTGTAGCTTATAATTTCGATTACTGCTGAACCGATTGAGTTCTTGATTTCATGGGGCCTGGGTTGGTTCTAGGCTTATTCTTTATATATGGATATAGGTCTTAGGATGGTTATTTTTATGTCGTTTCCCACATCTTGAAGGGCCCGTAGATGTAAGCCCCAGCCGCTAGTGTATAAAATAAAATAAATTTAATAGAATAGTTAAAATTGAAATTACTTAATAAAATATTTGTTGGTGTGTCATTAACTTATTAACACAAGTGTTTTTTTTTTAATTTTAATTGTAATTTATATTATTTATCCTAAACTAAAGTTAGAATAGGTAAATCAAGTAAAAAGAAATAAAAATACATAAAGTTAGAAGAAAACATTAAGAAGTAATTTATTTTTTTTTCTACACAAGACGTTTTTTCTTTAGAGGGAGGGAGAGGACAATAACGATTACTTTAATATAAAACCTTAAAATTTTTATCAGTCTATTTAGTTTGTAAATAATAGCCTAATTATAAAAATAATAATTTACATATTACTATAGCTTTTTTTAAATTTTATTGTTATGCTTTGCTTTGTGTGTTCAAAATGATGAACATTTTTAGGTCAACAATAGATTTGATATAATTTTTTATTTAAAGTATATTTAATGAGAGTCTAGAATACAGTAACAGTTTTGTTTATTTAGGCCACCTCATCACCGATACCGTTCCGTTACACGCCTGTACCAAGCCACTCGTAAGTTATTTGTTAGCTATCCAGATGCTTTTAAAAAAATTGTTTAAGTCAATTTATTTAATTCAAATATATTTAAAAATCTTCAAATTCTTATATATATATATAAAAATCAAAATTTGAGCATATATTATTGTATTTCTTCAGAACGATTTTAACCTATTTTATTATTCTTAACTTTTACCTGAAAAGTTGTTCAAAGTATTAATAATATTATTTTTGTATAGGAACAGAAAGCGACGACATTTCTCTCACAGATTCACAGAATCCAGCCAATACAGGTATGTTACATTGGAAAATAAAAGTGTGGTGTATTTTTCATCTCCGTTCATAGCTTACTTAAAGTTTCGGATCATGGAAAGAAAACGAAGTAGCGGTTTTCGTCGTATTTTCACATTATCTTTTGATAGATTATTTTCTTACTAAAGGAGAAAAGCTACAATGAAAATACGACAAAAACCGCAACTTCGTTTTCTTTCCATGATCCAAAGTTTCTAGCAGATTGAATTTTCTGCTTGACTATTATATAAATATTTAAAAGGGTAAAAGTACTATTAAACATAAATATATGTATATACATATATAAAAGGTTTCTTAAAGGTTAAAAACCTTAACAGTCAATATAATTATGTATTTTAATTTTTAAGTTTAGCTTAAATTGTAAAAATATAGTTTTAAATGTTTTACAAATAAAATAAAGAAAACACTTCCCTATCAAAAGTGGACAAACTTTTTAAAAATGTGAAACAAAATAGAATTATTCAGCACTTACTAGTTTTTACTTGCAAATAAAACAGGTGTAAATAGAATAAATTAATTTTTTTCCTAAAATTTTGACGTCATTCGTTAGAATTAAAAATCATACATATTTTTGAAATAATTATGCAACTATACTAGGTAAACATTTGCAAAATCAACTGTTCCACCTAATTTCAATATATATTCAAGTCCAAATTTAAAAAGAAAAGAAAAACATTCCTTTCTGCACATAAATGAACAATATGACGCAAAACAACACTCTTATTCCCGTTAATTATATTATTTTAAGGCCTGAAACTGAGGCTCTGAGTCCAATGTCAACGGCTGGCAGCCATGGAACTGCTCCCCTGAGCCCCGTGTCTTCCATCATGGCCGAACCTTCAGCCTCACCTCCACAGCTGGTTATTGACCCAATGAGTCAACAGGTAATAATGCTTACTCAATTTCTCTTTTAATCCTTTCGAGGGCGTGGGTTCGTATCCCACCGCTGCCACCACATTAAATTATGACAAAACTCACTCATCTTGTCATTATTAGAAGCTTGAATTCTAAAAGCATAACTTGAATTAGACCTCTGTGATGCACCCCATGATTGACACATAACATAGACAAATGAAATAACACTCGCACGTCCTTGTAGATAATGTAGATATTCTGTGACTTTATGACTTATGAAGGAAGCAGCTGTTTGTATCTTTACTATATACTCTTATGACTAATATGCTTTGTATATTGAACAGCTGTTTGTGCTTTGTACTTTGATTTGATCATTTGATGACTGGTCAGGTTCAATCTAAACATAAAAATTATTAATGATTAGCGAAGCATATCTTTATTTCTGCACGTTAGACCTAAAAATAGTGTTTGATAAATTACCAATAGAACACATTTTATGGAAGTGAAATTTTTTTAAATTAAAATGACATGAAAATATGTAGATATACCTATCTAATTTATATATCTTTATATCTAAAGAAGGTATACATCCTAATTAATTATCTTTACAATTTCCTCAATTTGTATTCTATATAAAATTTCAATTTAATTATATTTTTGCTGAAAAAGACTAAATAATGATTATCTCTAAAGTTATATGTAATTTTTCCTTGCAATTCTAAATTGGTTTATTGCCCTTGTAAAAATTTAAAAACATAGGAAAAACACAACTTAAGCCTTTATTGGCACTACACCTGTAAAAATTAGTTTTATTTCATTAATAAAACATACATTGGAGGAAGAAAAAATAATAGACAAACTGCTTTTCTTAAAAATGATTTATATTATACAAGTAAAAAATACTTATTTAGTAGGGGTGAACTTCAATATTTTGTAAAAATGATACTAATTTATATAGGTCATTTGAAGCAAATTTACAAAATAGTGAAGAAATCAGTTGTGCCTTATAATAATCATTTAATTAATAATTATTCTGGATAATCTTTAATTTTATATGGCAAGCCACATGTTTAATATCTATATTTTTAATTATGTAAAAAGTAGTATTTTAAACAAATGACATTTCTTTAATTTAGAATTGTTTTAATGACTTACTTAAAATCAATTTTTTGGTTAAATTATACATTTATCAACAAAGAAAATTAAATTTAATAAGTGAATCATCTTATGTGTATGTTCTTTTCCTTTTAAGGTTATTATCTCAAAGAAATTAGACATATGCACTTTTTTTAGGTGAACATTCAGTATGATGACACAAATCAATTGTATCACATGGACTTCTCTACAATTGATGCTCTCCAACTGTCCTGTCCAGATCAAAACTCATCAGTGTAAGTATTTCTTTGAATTGCCACGTTGTAAAAATGTATGATAAAACATTTTTAACTTTTCTCTATTTTCAAAAAGATATAGTCTGATCTTATGTAACAATATACAGTTTTCACTGTGTAGATAGAAATCAGATAATCTTGCTTTAAAATTTATAGATAGAACTTTTTCTTTTACTTTACATCATTTTCTGTTATTATTTGAAGAGGGCAAAGGTCTGGACCCCGACATGGACTGAATGGTCTTAACGGTCATAATGTTCAAAATGGCCATGGCGTTGGCGGTCATGGCTACAAATTGCCCAGTATTGGATCACGAACCTGGGCAAATATGGATCATGGCAGGCAAGAGCATCCGCTTACTGTAATATTGTACTTTTCATATGGGGGTTTTGCTTGTTTTTGTGTTGTTACTGTATTTTCAATTTTGCGATTTATTAATCTCATTATTCTTGTGAATTTTATTTTGAATAATTCATTTAATTAAAATTTGAAATTACTGAATTTACTAACATGTAGTTTTACTTTATTTTTTTTAGTACATATAACTCTTCTTTAGAATATTTAAATTGATTTTTTGTGATTTTTTATTCTAACTAATTTATTTTTTTTTTTTGCTATGAAATTTCACCTGCTTTTTTGGTTTGGTGTACTGTTTTCCTTTTTGGTGCACATTTTTGTAACAAATGTAACCAAAAAAGTATCTTCTATTTTGGGGAAAATGCACCTAACCTTGGGACAAACAACCTAACCATGCAAATATTATATATTTATTAACCTATCTTTTTCTTAAACGAAAAAGTTTCATATATTCAAAAAAAATAGGGTGGGGTCCTAAACGGAGGGGTAGGGAGGGTAGTAAAGGGGTAAAAGCCTCCCAAAAAAATGTGTTAGATTTAACCTTTAAAAATGATTATTGAGATTTTAACCTCCTTAAAAGCTTGGGCATCCCTGGTGGGTTATATTGGATTTAGTGTGCTTTTTAAATTTAGTATTTGAATGTAGATTCAAGGATAAGCTATTTCAGTATAGTGAGACATAATTTGATTTTAGGATGACAGATTTGAGCCATAATTTTGTTATCCCTGTTGGTGGAGGAATCATTCAGCGTGATGGGACGACTTCAATCAAAACAAAGGTACAGACATTTGGATAAAATAGTGGATCTTTTATGAACTAAACAAAAATACTTTTTTTTTGTATTTAAAAAGAAAATTCAACTTGAATAGAATTACTCTAACCTGGAGTATTTAATTTTGTTAAAGGATATTTGATTTATTTTATAAATTTGTTGTTCTAGGTTATAATGCCCCCACCGCCATCTCCTGCCCCCTCTTCAAATCCTCAAACGCTGGATGAAATTGTTGATACAATCAAAGAATATGAAAAAATGTTTAGGAAAGTTTTCACAAAATTATTGGTATCTCAACTACTAAAATGTTTCCTAATCTTAGTTGTTTTTTCTTCAAAAAAAAGAAAAAACACTGAAATATACTTTTTAAAACAATTTTGAAAAACTTTTCAAACCCACAGAGACAAGAAGAGAGGGAAAGGAGTTGAGGAGAAAATCAAACATTTCCTTGGGTTCACAACTTCAGATGGAGACAAGTAAGTTTGCGTTTTAGTTTTACGGAGGCTGTCCGTTTGTCCGTCCATCCAGCTGGAGTTACTTGTATAAATTATATCTCTATTAGGGTAGGCTTTACCTATGTAATGTTGAGAACTGAGAATTTCAAAGCTAAGGGCAAACAAGCTAATGACCGGGTTATTTTGGGGGAAAATTTGTTAAATTCATATTAATATTTGTAATATTGCCCAATAACTTATTCTTGTATTTTGATTTAGTTTGTTGCATACTGGTGTTATTAATGGTGATGTTGATGTCTTCAGATATCTACTTCAAGCAACCTTAACGTTTAACTGTTTGGTAAGATTAATTTTTAATGCTGTTTTTTTTTCAATTTGCCAATTAATTTTAGCTGAGTAATTGGAAATGTTATTTTTTTATTCATAAAAGATTGAATTTAAAGTATCTGTGTTTTGTTGCAAATTATTAATCTAAATAATATCTTGACGTTAAGGTTCACATATATGCAAACTAAAAGTAAAAAAAGTTTTTTTGTTATGAGCCACCTAACCAACTATTTCATATTTTGTATCATCAATTGTTTATAGGAGTTTTTGAATGAGAAAAACAAGGAAGGAAACACGCCATTGCATCTAGCCATCAGTTTCAAGTCAAATATGATGACTAGGTAACCTTTTTCATTACATCAATCAGAAGGACGGACATACAGACAGACCATTGCAGAAGATTAGTTGTGTTACTTAGTCGCTAAAACCCTTTTCCAATGTCAAAATTTTGAATTTGTTCCATAATAATTTTTTTTATCTAATGATCCAGTTAGAAAGTACTTATCTTTTTAAAGTTATATAATTAGTTAATTGCAAATTAAACCAACGTTCTTTAACAGTAACATGTGTTATTGCTTGAAGCTGTTTTTAAAAAAAAAATATGTATATTTAAAAGTTTTTAAAACTTTTACAATATCTTTTCAATCAAAAGGGAAAATTACAATCTAAATAAAAATATTTTAAAGTGTATCCTAAGTTATGTTAAGTAAGATTTAAGCTAGTAGGTTATAAAAAAAACTTTTTGAAAAATTTGAATTTGTGTTTAGTCATACTGACTAACAAGATACCCTTTATTTAGGCTATTACTTGAGGCCGGAGCCAATCCTAATATGAAGAATCTGGAGGGTAACTCTGCTGTTCACCTGGCTCTTATTGTTGGAAACTCACAGATTCTTACACTTCTACTTACTGTTTCCAGGTCAGCCTCAACTCAGATTCGAACCTAGTGTAGATACAGGGATAGATTACTGATAGATAGAAAAATCTTCACTTTTTTATTAGCCTATTTCGACACACAGTTTCTGACTTGATTTGGGAACCGAAGTGATACAAGTAAAAGTTGAATCAATATCAGCTTCTGAAAAATTACTAGTTTACATATCTATTTTTGAAGGAGAATAGGATAAAATGGGGAAATGACAAAATGAACAGTTTTTATTTTTTAATGTAATAAAAAATTATGCCAAACGACGAGTAATGTAATTATAGGTTTACAAGTGTAAAGGTTTTAAATAATATTCTTATAATAAATGTATCTTTTGAATTAATATGCATTTAGGACAAATCCACATTTGAACGTTGCTAACAACGAAGGCCTTTTCCCATTCCACCTGGCTGTTTTGGTAAGCTTTTAAATTATTAAAAGTTAAATCTACTTTTTTAATATACATATTATCACTTATTTTTTTACATAAAGCTAATTAAAATAAATTGTTTAGACAGGAAAGCTGGAGATTGTTATCATAATGAAAGAACAAGGTTGTGATTATAACATCAGGTATGTATCATGATTATTTATAACGAAGCTAAATATGCCATTAAAAATAAACTTCAATCTATATATACTTATATAAAAAGAAATGTCTTCAAAAACAATAACATACATTAAGAGTATTGCCATAGTAGTTAGGTATGCCTTGCCTAAATGTTAAATAAGCTTACATTTAATATATCTTTTATTACATAATTGAATTATCATTTAAATACTTTTTTAAAAACTAAATTTTCTCTTTTAGGGATCGTGTAAGTGGAAGTACCCCCCTGCATCTTGCATTAAAACATGGATTCTCCCATATTACAAGGTAATATAATTATACACTGTAGATAAAAAAAATCTTTAGTTCAGTTAAAGAATATAAATTTATATAAATTACCTAGTTAACCTTCGGAGCAGGTATTATATCATATCAAACCATTAAGTCTAATTACGTTCAATTATCATATTAATTCAGTTAATCTTTAGTCCAGGTATTATATTAACATTACAGAGTTGACCTTGTGTGGTGGTAGGCATTTATATAAGTAGATATACTTAATGTCGACGTTAATTTGACGCCAACTAGAAATTTAGGCTAATGTCGATATTATGTCAGTCATGACTACGCTAATTAAAAGCTATACATTCATATGAAATTAAATATCAACTCGATGCTTCCAGATTCAATAGGGGAAAAGAAGATTTCCAGGAGATAGAAAGGTACATGACAAGTATTTTGTAAGTATAGAAATTAGTGGCTGTTTTAAAACTCTGCTTGGCGTAGACGGTATAAGGATTAAGTCAGGCTTTTCACAGGTTTCTTAAATATTTTTTTTGTTCAGGTATCTGGTACTGAAAGCCATGGTGAACCCAGAAGTTGCCAACTTTGCTGGTGTCACCAGCGTCCAGCTGGCTGCAGAACTTGGAATGCCACACCTTCTCAAGGAGGCTAACGAGATACATGGCCCAGTTTGCACTCTGGAGAGTGATTCGGTGAGTCATAAATCTTAAAATCTTTGCTTACCGCCGTTCATAAGCTGGCAGCCGCGCATAAGTCGCTAATTTAGGCCGTTGTATTGGAAATAACAACTATTTACAAGCTATGTAAATGCATTTAAGAAGCATTTACCAAACATTAAACACATTTTCAGGAATTAATTTATTTGATTAATGAATGAAAAGACATTGTACAGTACATCAGGAACAAAATAGATGAAAATTTAAATAACATGAATTTCAATTTTCTAAAAACTTACTTTTTCATATAAATTGATTTATAATTTTTGGATTACTTTATTATCAGTAACCTTTACATAAAGGTGTTTTACTAAATCCTGTATACCTGGATTTACATAACTTTACTTATTTATGGAAAATAATTTGATAAGTAATATACACAACTGAAAAAAATGCATTAAGTCACAAAATAAATTAAATCGACTTACACTCTTCTTCACTCCTAGAGATTTCTAGTGGCGTAATCCCTTTAGAATATATTTCTAAAAATAAATTAGTGGTTTGGTTACATTAAAATTCGATAAAATAAGAAAATTTTAGAACGATTTACTGAGTCGATACAAGGTCTTTTATGATAAATGTATATATATTTTATACACACAACTTGCTACTTTATAATGTACATACTAGTTGCTTCGGTCTAGCCTATAAAGTGGCTGAAGAAAATATCCTAATTCCACACCAAGACATTAGCTCCCTGTAAAGTACAACCAATTCAGACAAGTATTTTCGAAGTCTGTATGTTCAGGCAAAAAAATCTTACTATCTTATAATGAAGATGAATCTTTCTTTAGATATTGACAGATTGGGTAACAGAACAGCTTTGCAATGAGGACATCAGCCTCAATGACTTTATGGAGAAAGATCTTAAGAAGCTGGAATCACATCTCAGACCTTTTGGCAGATGGAAGCTCTTGGCCGAGGAATTAAGTAAGTTATTCTATTTTTAAATAACAAGTTATTTTGAGGTCTCATTAAGCTGCTCATTATAGCACACTAGGACTTGTTCTCTTTCTCAATTTGACCATGGCAAGTGTCCCAATTTTTGTAAGGAATGTTTTTTAAATATTGTAAATAATGTCCAGTAAATTCATAGTGTTTTGATATTCATAAAACTTGTTATTTTTATTACGCACTTATTTTTTACTTTTTATATATAATGGAAAACAGTTGTCAAAAAAAACTGTGGATGTCCCCTTTGTCCAATAAAATTTCAATTTCAATCCTACCCTGTTAAATATATGTAATCTTAAAGATTAAAACGAAGTATGCATGATTAAACTATTTTATAGTATCTTTCAGTGTTTTTTAACTATTATTATATTTTAGAATTAAGAGATGAAATAATTCGAGATCTTGCAAGAAAACATGATCCTCCCGTGGCCCTTCTTTCTTATCTAAAGGTGAGATTATTTCTCTTCAAAAATAGCCTAGAACCTGTTATTTAGTTCAATAAATGTTGGAACTCTTAAGCCTTGTTTTGCAGAAAAGCTTCCAATAGGTTCCAAGATAGTTTGATAGGAAAATATTCCAACATAATGTCAATTTGTATTTCAAACTTCTTATTAACAGGACCTTAATAGGACCTTAAATGCTAGGGCCGAATTCATTTATATAATATAAACAATTGAACGGGCCCTTGTTTGCCACGTGGCAACATTTATTTTAAAGCAGTTTAAAACAAGTCTGTAAATTACACAAATTTTTAAAACGGGGAATTACAGAGAAAAAAAAATTTTAACTGCGCACTAACATTCATGCTTTATCTGTCTTCTTAATGACGTTAAGGCTTGGCTTGAAAAACAAGTTACAAAAAAATCAGGGATATAGCAGAAGGGTAATGGAATATTTTTTTTTCATCTTTCGCAAACAAATGTTATCGCACACGTATTAATTATAACCAACACTCATAAGTATTTAAGTATTTGATAAAAAATATATTTGTTTGCAAATCATAATTTATTCTTTTTGTAATGGGGCAAGATTTATTTATCTTTATTTATTTCTCTGCATTCTGATAACTACTACAAATCCATAAAAAATAGATATGCAATCAAAAAAAAATTGTTAGAAAATGTAAAACTGGTATGACGACCTTTACAACGTTTTATTTTACCCCACAAACTTATTATTTTATACTTGGCAACAACTTAAGAATGTGTCTAGTAAAAAATATTCTCTTCAAATTTTTGTAAAATCAAACTTTCTTTGGTTATTAAATTTAATTCATTCAAAATTTCTTTAGCGGCGCGGTGTAGTTAATAGTTTAAATTTATGAATTTGGAATAATGATCAAATCAGAGTACACTGTTGGGAGGCCAGATGAAAAAAGATTATTTTAGTGTTACGCAAAAATGACTTTGCAATTGTATCAGTAAGTAAGTCTAATAACACCCTTTGCTAATTTTAAAATCCAACAAAATCTAATTTTTGAAAAATTTAAGTTTGAAAATTTCTAGCCGAGAGCTTAGATAAGAAAAACAAATATTCATACTTTTCAATTCTTTACAATTTTGCCTTTATGAAGTCTTTCATAAAACCACTCTATGTATGATTTATTTAAGGCCGAATTTCCGTGACCTTAGCAAAGCAACTGATAAAATGGTCATTGATTAACTCCCTTCAGGAGTAGTTTTATGAAGGACTTTATAAAAGCAAACTTTTTTAAAATTTTTAATTTTTTAATAATCTTTGCTTTTCTTGTCATGATTGTTCGGTATTTTCTGGGGGATGAAAATTGAAAATAAAATTTTCAAATCTAATTTTCTCAAAAATTAGATTTAGTTGGATTTTAAAATTAGCAAAGGGTGTTATTAGACCTACTTACTGATACAATTGCAAAGTCATTTTTGCCTAACACTAAAATAAACTTTTTCACCTGGCCTCCCAACAGTGAGTATTTTAGGGTTTTTAGTAAAATCATGTAAAAACTAATTTCATTTATTTTAGGACATTGACTGGAAGGTGAAAACTTTGGCTGAAGCTTTGGCAAAAATTCTTGTAAAAGATGAAGAACCATAATTCATTTTAAATTATATTATAAATAAGCTTTATAATCAATATTTTATTTAAATAAAATTGTTTTATATTTGCTCAGTCTCTTCAAGTTGTTTTTGAAAAGTATTAGTACTTTTAGAAATTTTACTATGCCTTGAAATTAAAATTGCCACTGTATATAAAAAAATATATTTAAATAGCATTATTGATATTACGTAACATCACTCCTTTTCTACTTATACCTCCTTTCTATATTTGAACATAAAACTTTTTCTTCAACATTTTTCGTGCTTTTTGAATTTATTTATAAACTTATTAAAATTTACATATTTGCCTTTCTATTTTTAACTTTTATTTTACTTTAGTATTTTTATTTAATAGTTTTTTTTTGTATGTTTTATTATTGTTTTCTATCGCATTTAAAGAGAAGAAAAAGATGCCTTAAAACATTCCAATATCATTGTATTTTGTGTTTAATGCTTTTATATTATTTCTACTTATATTTTGTAGTTTAAAGTACATATTGTAAATGAATTTTAGTTTAGTAAAGGATTTAAGCAAATTTACTCTTCCACATACGTTATTAAATACAGTAAAGTTGTGTTTTTTTCTTTGTAATATTGTATTAATGTATTTTAAAGTATTGTTGGTAAAATACACTTATTTGAAAATATGATACACTGTAAAAAAATATATATTTTGTTTAAAACTTGTATTACATTAGCATTACTTATCTTTGAACATGCATTTTTCAATATTTTTATGGTGTATTGTATTGATATTAACTGTAATGAAAGAAAGCTCAATGAAAATGATAATTATTAACTGAAACATTCTAGCCCAGTGGTGTAACTTTAAGTATAATATATTTTATATAAAATTCGTGTTTTTTCCTTTGTGTTTATGAAAAGAAGCTATTCTATAATTGAGGTAATGTTTCCACTACTATAAAAAAACATTGATAATATTAAAAATCAGAGAGTAAAAGAATCGCTACGCACGTGGTTGTGACTCTTACGCGCTCTAGAAGTTTTAGTGATTCCATTAAAGATTAGGTAATCAATGTTTTTAGTTCAAAAAATTAATTTTAGCTTTTCAATTTTTGCTTCAATGTTTTTGAAAAAAAAATTCTACAGAAGTTATACCTACTTTAAATAATTATAGAATTGGGTATGTACTGTACATCAATTTATCATGCATTGTCTTATCCCTTACTATGCTTACTATTTTTTTTTAAAAATCTTAAAGCTCTTTAATTTTATTTTTGTTGAAAGTCTATGCATCTAAAAACAACCAAAAAATTTTGTGAACTTTTATACATTTTAATGTTACTTCTAGGTTAGGATAATTACAAAAGAACATGTTAAATAATGTGAATCACCAAGTGAAAAATAAGTTCATCATGTCTTGTCTTGCTTGTCTAATATGATCATCCTGAAAAAAGAGAAAATAGGAAATTTTGCATATTTTAGGAAATATTTCTTCCAACTTCTCTGCCAGTAAAAATTGCCATTGTTGACGTATTTGTGATACAATAAATATGGTATCAGGACCACCTATTTATCCTGGAGGCCTGAACAAACACATGCGATGTATTTACAGTATAGTGAAACAGTATTCCTAATTACAGATAGCTGAATAATATATTGCATCTTTCCATTAAAGACTAAATATTATTTTAAAAGATATAACAAAAATAATGATTATGTGAGAAAGCATAAAAGACAGAGCTTGCTGCAAAAGGCGCATTATATTCTTGAGCAAATTTATAGAGAATCATTGTCAATTATTATCATACCTTGATGTTAAGTTTTAAAGACAATCCTCCACCTGAAATAAAGGAATTAAATTGTTATTCAAACTTAATTTCTTACAACAAGCCTAATTTTCCTAGTCCTAGCCTTTAGGAAATATAACTTACAACAACTCGTTAAACAACCTGAGGATCAACACTATTATATCAAAGTTAATTCAAGTTATTATCATGGCTTGACAGCAGTGTGGCTACTAGCTAGACGTGTCTGGTTCGATTGTCTTAGGGTAACAATTGCTAAGAGTACCACAGGCGTAGGGTGGCTACGTCTAGTGTTTATCTGTTGGTTTATGTTAGCCACGCAGCTGACGGCGAGTCTTATGCAATCCACAAGCTAAATGTAGCTGCCGAGCCTAAGTAATCAAAGTTTTAATTGACTTCAAATAATGCCATAATGTTGACCATAAACTATTGAAGTACCATATTGACAGAGTGTCACTAGTTTTATATAATTTTATATAAGCTCATTACTATTATAAAATGAATCTTATGGTTTGTACCTTCATGTTTACCATATTCAATACCGCCTCCAGCACTAACATCTTCAACTTGAATACCTGTATAAAACATCAATGTTAACAACTATATAGCAGACGTAGAAGTCATAGAAGATAAAAATTAAAGATACAATATAACCCTTACATTATAAACATGCCAATATCGCAATTCCTTTAATCAAAGGGTAGCAACAAATCAAAAAAGAGACTGAACAGTAGAATATTGTATTACAATGTAGCTGTATACAATTGTGTGTTCAAGTACATTCATCTATTATTGAAGATTTTTTAGAAAATGTTCAGAAACTTTTCCCCTTCAAATTTATTTTGCATAAAATAAGTATTTGAGCAAAAATTACATTCTCGATCTTTAGTTGTTACCAGGGATACATGGATCGGTCAATCAGCTTAAAACCTTTTCTTAACCTAGAATTCAACCCTCCTCCCTCCCATAAGTACTTGTACTATACCTACGAAGCTCTGCTAGACTTTACTTAACCTAACCTAAAATAAGCACCTATTCTAAATACATATTGTGATTGTAGTTCAGATATAATATTATCCGGAACCGTCATTTTGAAGTGAAATAAATATATCCTGTCAAATGATAGAATAAACGCCAATGTGATGGCCCAAACACCTAATTATCATTTCAGCATTGATATTAAAGTGCAAACAATTGTTTTTGTATATTATTGACCAAGAAAAAAGGTTCATAACAGTCATATTTAAGAATATTTTTTTGTTTGTCATGTGAAATGCTTTATAAGTCTAATAAATAATAGAGAATGACAATCTAAATATCATAATTTACAGGTAGGTCAGGATTAATCTATCCTTCTTTTTCTTTGTATGTCACAGAGCAAGAAAAAAAAACATATTCATAAATTCTTTTCAAAGCTGTAGAAGAAAAGAAGAAAGAAAACATTAAATTCTTTGAATTGCAAGATTTTTAGAAGGAATTAAACATTTCACATTTCATTGTCTTGTCAACCAGCAAAATCTTATGATACAAGATTCACTTGTAAAATGTTTGAATGCTATTGTAGCTTTGAGAAATCAATTCATTATGATCAACCTTTTTAATAGGTTTGCTTGGTAAAAAAAATAGCAATTACATTTTTTTTGTGAAAAGGATTTTAAACCTTCAGCTGTTAACTGTTTAACGGGGCCGAATAATTGATTACTAGTGATATTTCTTTTCGGATGGTAAGAAGTCAAGCGCAGCTTATTTTTCCTTTATTTGTGGAGTAATCATTCTTACCAGACACATAAACAAATGCAAACAAATGTTATATCTGTCAGTCCGTTCGTCCGTCCGTCCTTTCATTTGCCAGTTTGTCATTTGGTTCGTCCCATAAGATCTCGCTAACTGTTCATCCAATTAGGCTGTGCTTTTCTAGCTTTTTTAATTTTTTTGTGTGGCATGGACAATTCAATCCCCCCCCCCCCCCCCCCCGAAAAAATACATTCCAACAAGAAAACTTTTCGGAAAATGAAAGAGAAATAGCAAGCCACTAGTTCAAAAAATCATCTTAGGCATAAACGTTTTCATTTACTGAAATATATAAACGTTTTCAATTTTTCCATTCTTTTTCTTTTTATTTCATTTAAGAAAAGATATAAAGATAATGACTAGAGAAATTCTAGTTTTAATGACAATTACACAGTCAAATATCACAATTTAGACTGGATAAAATATAATTGAAAATTCTCTTCCATAAAGAAGAGGAAAATATTTTTCATTTATATTTTCAGTTAGTTTTTTTATGTTAGAAAATAAACTTATTTAATATCTAAATTACGTATATGCCTGAAAGCTGTGGCCATACAAAAAACAGCAAATTGTGTTAGCTTACTTTCTTTTTGTGTTTTGTTTTTAAAAGCGAAGCTTTTCTATAATTAGGGTCGGTCCGTCCGTCCGTACGTCCGTCCGTCCGTATGTCCGTCCGAGATAGATAGCTTTTATTCGTTAATTTAGGCATGTTAGAATTGTCCTATCGATTTCAAACTTTGCATGATGATTCCTGTAGTAGTTAGGTACGATTTAGAAAGCGTAGCAACTCTATAATCATTACCAGAATGTCCGTATGTCCATTTTAAACATGTTGATTTTTCTACTTTTCTTAACAACAAATTTTTATGTGATCTAATTATCCGTTTGATCTGATTTTTGGTATATTGATTCCTGGGACAACAAAGAACAATAGTATAAGCAAAGCAACTCCATAATCAAGTCCTAAAAATGTAAGTATGTCCAAAACATTATCCTGTATCAAGCAGTTTTTCAACAAATTTACTTACAATTTTGATTCGACTCTTTCGATACTTTTATATTCTGATTATTCAGTTCAGACACTAGACAAGTGTTAATGTCCGTTTGTCCTACCGTTTCAGTGCTTCGCTTTTATGGATGTTGTCATCCTTGTTAAAATTATGTATAGTAGTATATATATTATACTTTAAAATCTTTTAACACTTTGATTATTAATTTTAAAACATATAATTATTTGTATTACCTTTTGTTAACTTGTTGTCATTAAGCTCTTTGTAATATTCGCCTGAAAAAATATTATATAAATAATCAAACCAAGAAAAATTGATAAAAATATTTAAATACTTACCGATTTTCTTTCCCTCATCTTTAGAAATAATTTGTCCCTTAGTTCCATCAGTATTTCTGAAATAATACAGTTTTAGTTATGATTATTTTACGTTTCTGTGGACAAATATTTTGTTTATCATTATTGAAATATACCTTTCTATATTTGAAGGATCTATCATTGGTTCATTAAATGTTTGTTGGGACTTTAGTAGAGCATCTAGTCCGGTTTGCTTAAGCTCTATATCAATTCTTCTTGGCTAAATATTGGGCAAACGTGAGAATAAAGTTGGTTAAATTACAGAACAGACCTTTTCCGACCAAATACACTCACGTATGTTCTTTACAAGCCCAAGTTAACAGATTTGAGATATCTTACTATTTTAAGCAAAATTTATGAAATACTACAAAATATGCTAATTTTGGTGTTATGATGAATTAGATCAAAAAAGGTCTGTTTTGTATGCACATTTGTTTTTGACAGAGTTATAGCCAAATACAGTTAGGGAGTTGAATCCATTTTTATAGAAGCAGAAATATAATCTATGATTATGGTTTGGACCCTCTAAAACTGTAATCTACCTTTCCACTTTCCCCTCTCTTGGTGAAGATATCTTCAACGCCGATACGATTTTTGAAATATAAGATTTTACTTTCCCTTCTCTTGGTGAAGATATCTTCAACGCCGATACGATTTTTGAAATGTAAGATTCCACTTTCCCCTCTCTTGGTGAAGATATCTTCAACGCCGATACGATTTTTGAATTTTAAGATTCCACTTTTGCCTCTCTTGGTGAAGATATCTTCAACAAGAGAGGCAAAAGTGGAATCTTATATTACAAAAATCGTATCGGCGTTGAAGATATCTTCACCAAGAGAGGGGAAAGTGGAAGGGTAGATTACAGTTTTAGAGGGTCCAAACCATAATCATAGATTATATTTCTGCTTCTATAAAAATGGATTCAACTCCCTAACTGAAATAATGATCAAATGTCAAACATGCAATAAGTAAACAGACTTTATATGTATACAAAATCTTAAATTGAAATAACGCGACACAAATTATGGAAATAATGTATTCCATCCAGTTTTACCTACCAATAATTATTTCCATATAATAAAAATAAAACTTCTATCTTGCATAGTTGCTTTACATTTAATGACTGAAAATATAATTAAATTACCTGAATTTTATCCGATGGACTAGAAGATATGTTCTTAATGTTTTCCATATCCAAAAATACTTTCTTCTGAATAAGAATGTTTAATTTTAAAACAAAACAAAAATTATTAAGTCATAATTTGGGTAAACCTTATTTATTCTTTAAAGTGATGGTTTCTATTAGCGTTAACGTTTTTGTATTTAATTGTTAAATTTGAATAGAAATATTGTAACCTCAAAAAGAATAACATGTTGACAAAGAATCAAATAAGATTTTATTCCTATTTCTGTCTCATTTAACATCTCAGCTCTCAACAACATTTTATCTAAAAAATACTATTTAAAGTGCAACATAGTAAACTAGTGGCTATGCCCCTAGCGATTTTGTATTCAAAATGATAGGGAAGGACCGAAAACTAGCCTAGAACCGTCCTAGGACCAATGTGAAGATTCCCTATAAAGAAGACCTCTATCGGATCAGCAGTTATGGTAATCTTAACTTACAGACAAAAAAACTTACTTCTTTATATAAAAAGATAATAAATATCACTAATGTAAAACAATTTTAAAAATTACAAGAATAAGAAATAAGACTAAAAAGAGAATATGGAAATTGGTCATTAAAAATTTTACAAAAAATCCAAACATATATTTATATTGGCAGATAGAAAAAATACATATATAAAGGCGTTATTGAAGGATAAAGTTATAGTTTAGGCGTTTATTAGAAATAAATCTGACCTTGTTCAGAACAGTTTTTCAGTACAACATTCTTATTTTCTAAGCCACGTCCTAAACAGAAAAAAATGTACAAATAATGTAATATCTCAGTTTGTATCTCTTTATCCTAAGAACGATAAATCACGCAACCTTGATGTATACCCTTTAAAAATATTAAATTATTTAAAACCTCTTTTAATTATGCAAAAATCAATCAACAGTTGCCATTCATAATATTGTTTTGCATATTCCATTTAATCTAATTAAAAGTCACTTACCTATTTTATAATCAGGTTTCTTCAACTTTTTCTCATTATTGGAATCAAAGCCATGCTTTTGCCGGAAGCCAAAGTTCAAATCACCAAGAGTAAACATAAATCTCATAGGAAGAAGATGTAAAAATCCTCCAGAGTTTATTACAATAAACATTTCTTCATTTAACAGATTTTCTAAATGATAAAATATTAGTATGTCAATTTTTTAGGTCAAAGTCAACTTTATAAATTGAACTATTTTTAATTGTAA
Organism: Acartia tonsa; assembly: GCF_053477335.1. NCBI lineage: Eukaryota > Metazoa > Arthropoda > Copepoda > Calanoida > Acartiidae > Acartia > Acartia tonsa. The sequence continues at coordinate 36,676,905 of NC_137260.1, forward strand.
ACCTTTGTATACTTGTTAGGTAACCTCGAAGTTTTCAAACGATCCTTTAAATGTTTAATTTTTTTATCACGCCATGGTTTATAATTAAGAAATTTTAAATAGAAGATTGTGTACCTTCTATCATTAAACTGAACTTAATATCATAATTCCCTGCTTACAAAATTATTTTTTTTGGTACCTGGTAAATAAGGCGTATAGAAAACGGCAGAATTTTCAAAATTTTGCTCCAATTTTTCTGGCATAACTGGGGCTGGATGCTTGATAAAATAAGGGGCGCCAGGTAGAGTTCCTAGGACCATTGGATGCAATGCTGGTCTTAGGTTCATTCCATATGCCTTTTTAATTAGAGAACAACTATTAGATTACTCAATTCAAGGTTAAGTTTGTCCATATATATTCATAATAAATATTAACGAAAACTATACCTAGTATTTAACACTTTAGCAATGTGTTTTAATGAAGAAAAATCGTTTCTAGAAAACATTATTTCTCCCCCACCCACATTTATATTTTCATTTCAGCATTTCTCCCCCTTCCACCCTCCCCTTCTTTCAAGTACCTCTTGTTGCCTCTAGATGCGCTGCTGCTAATATTAGAAAAATTACCCCTACAATGTTGTAAATTATGTTTTAGATAAGGGACCAAGAATTAAATTCTTACAGGTATATGACCAATAGATATGCTGCCATGTTGCCCTGGCCAAGATCTGGTTGTCCTGTTAATTTCTGCACCCTATAAAAAATAAAAAGGGCTTATTATAAACAAAACAAAAATTTACACCTGAAATTTTAATGGGGGGGGGGGGAAGCAGTAACTTCCATTTTCAATCTTTAAAAAAAAGGTTTTTTTAAATGCCAGGGAGTTACTTTTTTTTGGGGGGGGGGGTAATTACCTCTTCAAAATAGATATAAACTTTCTTAGGACCTAGAAAAGCTACACTATAACGGAGAATCTTATTTTTTGGAGCGGTTAGGTGGATTCTACGGTACACAGAGACAAACATACCTCATTTTACTTATATGACAATTACAGTAAGCTAACGTAAAAAATAAAATAAACCTGTCCCAAATTTTGATGAACAGTAGTATCATGTTCAACGGAAACTTTTACTTTACTATCGGCATTGTTTGATGTTTCTTCTGTTGCTTTGTCAGGCTTTAGCTTCTCTAGTTCTGCGTCTTCTTTAGCTTTGGCCTTTTAATAATTCTTTTAATTCAGATTCTAACTCATTACAGCAACTATACTTACAAGTAAAATTTAACTATTAAGTAGCGAAGCAACAATTCTTAAAGAAAGCTAAACAGTAAAGAGAAATACAGTAAGAATATAAACTTTTCGTCATCTTATGTAATATGAAATTGAGTAGTTAAATTATAGCTTTTATACACAAATCAACAATTTTAAACATTGATCTCTACTTAATTTAACATATTTTATCTTTATTATTAAAAGAAAGAATTTATTTCCTTATCTGCTTCAGCTTGTTGTTTTTGCAGGTCTAAAAACGTTTTCATCATACTGAAAATTATAGCTGTAATCAAATAAAACCAATATTCTTATATAGATCAACCTATGTAGTAAAAAAGCATGTAATTTGGATTACATGACCATAAAATTTAAAGGTAATTATAATTTGTCTTAATTTTAAGTTTACTATCTATTGTACAAGTAACTAAAGAGAATTTTTTATATAGGGTTAGTTAGGATTAATTCTATCCGAATTTGTAACACTAACCTTTTATTAAAAACATTATTGTTGCTGTTTAAAGATCTTAAAGAACAGGTATTTAACAAGTACTACAAACAAGGATTGAGATATTTACCTGCCTATATCCATAAAATTTGGCATTCCTCCTGCCATCCCTAATAATAAATGTTCTTTTAACTTTGTCAAAATAAAGGTACACTATAAAAATGTTGTATTAAACCTAACACCAGCTAAATATTTAGAAGATATAAGTTCTCCGCGAATTTAACAGTCTAACCAATAAGGATTTCCGCGAATGTTGAGTAACACGTAGCACATCCGCTCTTTGCGGGAATATGGTAGGTTAAATTTTGGCTCAAAACCGCATCATAACTAAAGACATTCAAAATGGTCCCTATTAGGACTTCCAGAAAACAAGACTGTGCAAGCAAAGGGTTGGAACTTGGTTGTCATAAGTTTAACCATATAATCATGCACATCAATAAGCAAACTTTGGTCAAAGATTTATCAAAATAGGATCTCATGGTGTATACCGCCATCTAAAGGCTGTTCGAGTCTAACCAGCAGATTTGACTTATAGGGTCTAAAGTAATACCTGGAATGGAAGAATTAGAAGAGTTGTCACCGCCCGCGCCTCCAGCATATGAATCAAACTTCATCATGGATTTATAATCTGGCATAAAATCTAAAAAAAAATACAAGAATAAATTAAGAGAAATATAAAATGGAGTAATACAAAAAAATTTGTAAAACAATCAAGTACTGATCATACAAAAAAATAGTACCTGTAAGCAAAGCATTTAAATTGTCTATTTTAAAGATTAACCAGACAGACGTACAGATACCTTTAAAGTTAGTATCAGTATACTGTGTATAATTAGGTGTTTTATAGGAGCTGGAATATTTATCTTGTTGTGATCCTCCTGTTCCTATGGACATGGCCTAAACAACAAACAAGTTTAAAATAGCAAAAAAAGGGCTATGGCAAAAACGAGATTTAAAAATAACCAATTACATAAAATGTCCATGAAATAGTTATTTAATGGTTGACGTATCTATTTTATTAAAATTTTAAGGAATACATGTGCAATTAATTACCTTGGATGAATCGTCGCCCATTGTTTCTTTGTTTGCACCCGGACTAACCTCCTTAAAATTAAAATAGGAATATTAAATTCACAAAGTGATTTCTATTTAATCTTAGCCCCCGTAATAAGAATAAACAATGCCTGCCTATATAGCCTCCCTGAAAAGAAGAAGCCGGTTAAGTCTTTTGACGGATATTAATTAACAGACAATAATTATTTACAGAACGAAAGAATACTTTATGTATTTTTATTTTTTACTTATTTTGAAAATAAAGTTCCATGTACATTTTTTTCCTTTTTATCTGATGCTGCGCAGAGTACTTCATTTTCAAAAGTTCTATCGTATATAGTAGCTTTGCTTCTTTACAGATAATCTTTTCATATTTTCCATATTCTGTATATCTCGCAGAAAAAAAGTTGGAGTATTTTCTTTCAAAAGTTAAAAAGTGATATCATTATAAAAGTTTGAAAATAGCTCTTCTTACACAACTTATAATATAAAACTTGTAAACCACGTATTTTTTAAAAGCAAAGATTTTTTACATTTAAGAATGTTCGTGTATGCTTAACGGATAGCTTGAACTTTAAGCTATGTCAATTAGAACCGACCTTTGAAATCTGTATGACAATTCGCCTGTTATAAAAGGATGTAATCTGGGAAGGTATAAAACTCTATAATTTGACTTTAAAGTTTTGTATGCTATGATTAATCATCTTTTTAGATGGTGATTCAGAGGACAATTATGCATAACAATGAATCCTCACTCAGCAATTAAATGTGTTTAGGCTTCTAAACATTAAGAATGCTAAGAATGTTTCTAATTATTATTAGCACACTCACTTTATAATAATCTTTTGTTGATTTGTTAGACATTGTTGTCATCCTTGTCATCAATGTATTTCTTAAACCAGTTTTAAAATCGAATAGCCTACGCATCCCAGTAGCCAGGCTATAGTTGAATAAAGGACAAATAAATTTTCCATCCAATCTTTCTCACAATACTTTAATATCTTTGATTTAGAATATTACTATCACATCGTAAAATTGACGACCTCTCCATTTTCCCCAAAAAAAATATTTTAGATTTATTTTGCTTGTTGGTTATACCTTATTCCTGATTATTATCTATAACTTACGTATATCTGTATCACTATAACGCCAGAATATTTTATTTAAGGGGGTTGTTGACACCTTTCTCCCACACGCCTTCGATTGATCTGGTTGTAGTCGCTAGTAACTTCTAGACACTTCCTATTCTTTAATCTTCCAAAAGCTTAAAATAGTTTTACCTTTGTATCCCTTCCCATTTTGTATGCGCTGTAATCCCAAAATCCATCACCAAAGCTTTCAGCAATACAAAATCCAAAAATTATGAATACAAATTTCATCTTTGAATCTGAAAATTGTTACATGATTAAGCGTGAAGGTCTCAGGTAAAATTAGAGGCTTGTAAGTTTTGATGATTTTTCTATCCAGCTTTTGCGTAATTAGTTTAAATAATAAAATAATATACAAATAATCTTATTTAGCTTTTTAAATGTTAATTATGAACTCTTAATTAACTGTAAAAAGATCAATATTAAGGTTTAAGTGTAAGTTTGACTTCAGCAAGGCATTTCGGTTTAAATTCGTATATTCTTATCAAATTTTTTATTTTGCATAGTTTGATCTCTAATAGCCGACTTTAGAATATACAGCAGCAAATCTCTGCATTTTTTAGTAATTTTGGTTGAATAATTAATTCCATAATCCTTTATAGTTCAATCCTTTACTCTTGTTAATTTCATTAATTAAAAAGTTAAGTAACACTTTCTTTAATACAAAATTAATTAGATTTGGAAGAATTATAATTTGTTAACAAACAGGATTTTTTGAAATTAATTTGTCAAAATAAAGGTTTAAAACTTTATTTAAAATTAAATTTCTTTGTATATTGATAGCGCAACTATTATATTATTTGTGTTTGTCTGGCCTTTTTTTCAATTAGGATCATTATTTTACAACAATAAAGATTCTACAGTCAATTAGCAGTTTGTATTGTCTGTACAGAAAAATGATACTTCATGCAGTTTACTGTTCTTTTGTTTGTGCGTTACTCATTAATAAAATAGAATTATCTTTATTTTATTTTGAATATAGAATCTATGATATTTGGCTACAATCTAACTCTTACTGCAAAATAAATCTTTGAAAATATGTGATTCTGTGTGTTGGAGATATGTGGACAAGAAAGTAATGTAAAAAATTTGCTAAAACTTTTACTCTCTTCAGTCATTTGTACATTTTTTCTTTTTTTATCTTTATCCAAGCTAAACTTCTTTCTCTACATTCTCAACCTTTTGATTTTTGGGTATATGTGTAGTTGTCTATGAAACGTAAAACAACCTTGTTTTAGTAGTTGTTGAGATATTCGATTAACATTCTATGTCTGAATACAGGTATGGATTTAAAAAAAAGGCTTATTATGATCTAAAAAGGCCAGTTTACAAAACTTTTTTATCATAAAATATCCTTTAAGTATACAGATATGTAATTTAAAATTTATTTATCCCTCTATCAATTGTATGTTAGGGTGTGTGTATGTAGGAATGAGTATAAAATCCATATAGAACAAGTGTTACAAGGAAAACAAATACTTATTCCAGAAACTTAATCTTGGGATTAAAACCAAAAGCACAGACTTTTGACGAATTTTAAAAAGATGTAAAATACGAGAATTACAACAAAATTAACTACTATTCTGGCTCAGCATTTTGATGTTAAATGCTTTAGAGATCCATATTTCTAACGCAGCTTCTTTAACTAGCTGCTATACGTCCGACCGATTATTTCTAATAATTTGATTGTTATTATATCACATTGCAAAGAATATATTTTAGAAAATCAAGTTTTCTCTTTGATGTTTCCTTCTGTCCAAAAAAAATTATATAATCTATACTTATTACTTGATTGCAGGGACGTCCAAGTGGTGGGGGGGGAGGGAATAAAGGGGTGGCTAAAAAAAGCTTTGACGTTCTTGCCTCTATGATATAAAAATCCCCTCCCAAAATTTTAGTTTTCAAATTTTCACCCCCCCCCCCTCCCCTAAATCAAAAAGCTTGGACGCCCTTGCTTGATTGCTTTATAAAAAGTACTTGTCTTTGAATACTGTTTCGGCCTGATATTGTTGCGCTACATACTGACAATCTTGGTCTTGTTATTTGGAAATAAGGGGGAAAAGTTTGATACTAAATTTGATTTAAAAGCCTGAACTAATGTACAGAAATTTACAAGCTGTGGTAAAGTTTTACAACATTTTGTCATACTTTTACTGTTTCACCAAATAATATATGTACATACCATTTGGTCTAGCACAACAATTAATTTTAACTATTTAAAAAATATTTCGATATAATCCTTATATACAAGTTATAGGATGTCTGTCTGTGTTTATCGAAGGATCTTGCTAACTGCTTAAACCAATTGTACTCCTGTACAATGTAGCTTCTCATAGGTACAAGGTAGGTTTATAACTATTTTGGTGAATGGTTAAGATAAATCATCATCCTCAAGTGTATTAAGTTTAAAAGTAGAAAATTATATATAATGTAAAAAGATATCTATAATACAAAGTAGAACGATGTCTGTCTGTTTCTCCGTCTATACGTCTGTACGTTTGTCCGTCCGTACGTCTGAAGCTTAAGATCTCGGTAACCACTGAACTGATCGGATTCTACTCTTCAGGGAATATACCTACTGGTCCTGTGGTGGTTTTAGGCCTTTTTCTTGGGGGCTGAGACACCCCCAACCCCCCTCAAAAACAAAAAAATTCTTCCCTCATTTTTTTTTTTTTTTGTAGGAGTTATCCTTGGTCCTTCTTTTTTTTCTTACGAATTTCACCTTAATTTTTTTTATCATCTCTTGGGGCAAAGCCCCTAAAGGCTAGGGGCGGAGCCGTTAGTATTATATGAATTGTTGATATATAAAATTTAAATGAATATTTTAGAGATTCTTAGACACCAAACAAGGAAGAGCACGACCAATTGTAACGAAAAGGGTATGGTAAAAGAAATTTTTAACAAGAAATAGAAAGGGAAAGAGAGAAAGAGATAATAGAAAAATACATGAAGAAAAGAAAAAAGAAACAGAAAGAAAAGAACGAAATATAGCATTTTATATGTAGATTTATCTTTGAGCAATAAATTATATTAGCTGATAAGAAAAAAAATTACTCTCTTTATAGGCTTTTACCAAATAAGTAATAAGGTTTCAATTTTTTTAGATTGTTTTTCGTCTTCATATATCTCTGTTAAACTATAGTTTCTGAAGAATGTTGACTATTTTTCACCTTCCTATTCAACTATCAAAACAAACATATTTTATTACAAACTAATTTTAATTAATCTCTCAATAACAAAAAGAAAATATTTAATTTATATTTTAAGATACATATTCTATAAAGATTAATGAAATAAGTATGAAATCATCGAAGGTAAAATGTTTCAAAATGTACAAAAGTTACTTTAGATTAAACAGAATACTTTTGTTGTGAAGAATAGTCTAAATATTTTGATAGATCTATGTTTTGGATATAAATATGAATAAAAATGGCATACTTTCTATGTAACAATATTTTAATGGCATAGTAACAACTTACTTATACTATAAAAAAAATATCCATCCAGTTATTTGTAATTTTCATCTTAATTACATATCAAACTATAATGTATGATGTGTATTTACTCTCAAATATGAAATCAAACAAATGAAACAAACTATTAATAATTAATTAGCAATGCCTTTTAATTTAACATGACCAATATAACATCCGAAAAGTATGTACACTGGTACTACTGCTACGTTTAAAGGTAGCTAAAGTTCAGAGATCTATAGGGTTAATAACAAGGTAAATCAATATCTCCAATGATAATAAAAAAAAGTACTCCTTTTTGTAGAACAAACCTATTAAATTTCAATAGAAGTATCCAAGTCTTCTTGATTAAGTATGCCTAATTATGTACAAAATAAATTCTTAGTCTTGGTCTCCTTGATTAATTATGCCTAATTATGTACAAAGGAGATGTCCCAGTGGTCTTCAAACAACAACTTATGGTGTTGGTCATCGATTAATTCTTTATAGAAGAACCATTTACATCATAGACTTTGCAAGTGATGAGGTGGATGACAGGAAAATAGCCTAAAACCACACCAAAAACTTTTTTGAAAATGCTACCATCAGATAGGACATTTCTTAGATCATTTACTTTTTGTTATTTTATGTCATGCCTGAAGGGTTAGTAGCTTGCAAGGGTTAGATTTTAGGTCTTAAGGTTAGGGCTTTTGTGATTTTGATTTACTGCAAAGTTCAATAAGAATAAGGGTTTTTGCCAATGTAATGGAACATCTTAAGGACTAATTAAACTGAGCTGGATCTTTAAATAATTTAGTGGTGCGCCATATCGGCGCACCAAGATATCAATCTTTAAATCAAAATAGCATATGTGAACCAGCACACCCAGTGGCGTGCCTCTGGCGTGGCAGTTACACTCGCTTAGTGTAACCACCGCGCCAGATTGGGGTGAACCATATTAAATAAATAAATATTTTTTTCAAATAGTTTGATATTTTATTGCAAAACTATCATGAAAACATTTCTATAATTATTTTTAAAATAAATTATTTATTGTTTATTATAAAGTTGCACTGGCGAGGATCAGACCGCGCAAAAAATCTTTTTAAAGATCAATTTTTTATCAGTGGCTGTGGCTCACTTTCGGCCCACCTCTAGCGCACCCCAATCCGGTTCACCACTAAAATGATTTAAAGATCCAGTGCTGTATAATTTCTTCTAAATATTAGTTTTCTATGTAATTTGCAGAGAAATTGTGAATTAACAAGAGTAAAATTGGGGGCATTATATGTTCATGGAGAGGGTAAGAGGGCCTAAGGAGTGTTTATACAATAGATCTAAAGTAATAGATAACTGCCTGCCCCCATTTTCCAAAGATCTTTTTCGTCTGCTAGCAAATTGTTTTCAGCCGCTTGGCTGTGTTAATATTCCCGACGCCATTGGTTGATTTTCAAAAACCAAATTGAGAGTCGGCACAAGGTCATTGGGATGGGGACATACAGTTATTTAGCCCCTTCCCCCTCTAATGATTTACTCTAATGTTTATACAAATCAAAAGTGTTGGTTGTCTTTTGGTTTTTACTTTGCTTAATTGCGTAGAAGTCATAACAGTTTGTAAATACCTTATAAAAAAACAATTTAAGCTTCAGTTTAAAAGGCATTATGGGACTGAAAGAGACTCTTAACAAATTTTAAAGGATGTAGACCTCTTGCTAAATTATGATATTTGTATGAAAGATTAAACACAAGAAAGTTGTAAGGGTTTGCTAACGAGACTTTCTATGCATTTAAAGAAGGAGTTACAAATGAATATACATATGTATGTCGTTTACAGCAACTCAGGGGTAAGTAGATGACACTTATATCATGTTTTTCTACACGACTTTTATCATGTTCAAACTAAATAATGAATAATTGTGCATTTTTATAACGCCAAAATTTGCTAATCAATGGGACAAAATTTTTTGCACTTTTCTACTATTTTAAAGATTTATTCTGATAAATTAACAAGTTTTTAAGAGATTCATGCCTTAATCATTATAAAATATAATATAAGGCAGAAGTTAATCATTTTAGAGAAAAGCTGCTGACGAAGACGAAGAAAGTCCCTCAAAAATAAGCATGTTACGTCATAAAAACGAGGGATTATCAATCTCCTTTTAGGGGTTTTCTTTCCAACTCCTCTTCTCCTCATCCCTCATTTTTATGACGTCATTGAGGGGCTTTCTTCGTCTTCCTGCTGATCTGCTATATTCTATCTATCTATGAAATTAGATTGTAGATGAGTGAACTGAATATCTAGTTCAATATAGAAATTACAGAATCTCTTCCTGTATATATCTTTCTATCTATAAAATTAGATTGTAGGATTGGATATATTTTTACTTGGATCTTAAACCAGATTTTCATGTTATATAAAAAGTGTACTCTGTGGCGGGCTAAAATACAATCTCCACCATCCCCCTCTTTTACCACATTCCCTCCCCTCCTACTGGATAAACAACCCGACCAATAAAGGCGAGGGGAAATTGCAACCTAAATTGACAACAATTTTTCTCGCGTCATAATATCCACGTATATTCTACATCCGTTATTGTAGATGATTGAACTGAATATCTAGTTCAATATTGGAATTATAAAATTTCTGTTTCCTCTCTCACATTCAAATGATGTAAGTCTTTTTTTCCGGTATGTCTTCGAAACTGATTTATATCCGCTGGATTATAATCGGATATAAGACATTGTTATATAATTTCTAGTTTGAAAGACCCCGCACTATACGCGGAAATCTGACTATAATACTGTTCGAAGAATAACTATCCGAGGTATTACTTAATTATTTTTTAAAACTTACCTTAAAGAATCGGAAATGCAGACGAGTCATTTGATTTTACCAGGGAAAAATGTACTCAGGTTCTATCAAAGATATACAGCTTAATTTCTCCTATTGTTTAATGGATGAAATAACTTAAATTTAAAATAAAAATATTTCCTCACAGTGAAAGAAGAATTAATATGGCTGATAGCAATAACATCCATAAAAGCGAAGCTCTGAAACGGGTAGGACAAACGAACATTAACACATGTAGAGTGACAGAACTCATTAATCAATGTTTAACCCTTAACGTTCGGGGGGGGGGGGGGCATTTTATCTTACCAAAATACTAAAATAGCCTCTAGTAGTACATCCTCATATTAAATACAGGTGTTCAAGTCAATTTAAGGTTCCAGGTATGATCCTGCAGGTCCTGATCCTCCAGGTCTCCAGAAATCTTTAAAAGGCTCCTGTGGCCGCAATTTTTGACTTACAGACTTCAAATTTTAAACTTAAGCTTATCCTACATGTCTACATATTGTATTAAAATTTCATAAAGATCCGCCGCCGTTTTCCCGCCGACCGCCGCGGCTGGCAGCTGCCAAGTAAAGCTGCGGCCGCTGAAATTATATTTTGATCTTTCAAATATAAAATTTACATAAAGATAAACATTTCTGCAAAAAAATTTTATTCTAGCTTCAAAAATAAAAAAATTACAGCCGTTTGAAATTTATAAGTAAAAAAGGACCTAAAAACAAAGGTTGTTAAATAAAAGGGTGAAGGAAGCGAAAATTGACCTTGACTTACTTAAGGTCGGAAATTCATCATAACACAGGGGACTTTCACAAAAATCTTTAGCCCTCCAGCTCTAATAGGAACTGAGATAATAGGGAGGGGCGAGGGGCGACGCCCCCCCCCCCGACTGATTAAGGTGCGACATGGGGCCCGACTGTAAGGGGTTAAAAGTATAAAAGTCGAAAAAATTGAAGTAAATTTGTTAGAAACTGCTGAAATACAGGATAGTGTTTAAGGACATACTTACATTTTTAGGACTCGATTTTAGAGATGCTTTGCTTATAAAATTGTACTTTGTTGTCCTGGGAATCAGTATTCCAAAAATCAGAGCAATAAGATAATAATACCACACAAAAATTTGTTGTTAAAAAAGTTTAAAATCTACATGTTTAGAATAGACGTACGGACATACTGGTATTGATTATAGAGTTGCTATGCTTTCTAAATGGTACCTACTACAGAAATCCCCATGTAAAGTTTGAAATCGATAGAACAACTCTAGCATGCCTAAATTAACGAAAAGAGCTACCCGATCCGGACAGCCGAACGAACGGACGAAGAGACGGACCGACCGACCCTAATTATAGAAAAGCTTTGCTTTCAAAAAAGTTTGGTCCTTTTTCTAATTTTTCTCATTTATGCTTTTGTATATTATATTTTTGAGTTATATATTTATGTATGCACCTCTTGTTTGCTCTAATAATATTCTCTCTTTAACCTTATTCTTAAGTTTATGTTATAGAAATAATTTGCCAAACTGATGGTATTTTATTCCCTTATTTGCACAAATATCTAATAATCTAAAAATAATATACTCTTAGAAATTTACCTAATGTACTACCTAATATGTTGAGCAATTCAAGGAAAATGTTTTACTGATAACTCATAGACATTTTCGAAATAGAATAAATTAAATATAGACATGTAATAAATGGCTAGCTTGGAAGTCCGCCTGTGCAGCCGCTCTAAGCCACACACAGCTGCAGCTGCAAGATTTCGAAATATCTGTTTGTAAAAATAAGAGTAAAAGCCTCTCTTTTTTAAAACGAAAGTAAACATGTGCAAACAATAAATTTTATGCATGTATATTCTAGCATCGTGCTCCTTGTAAAATAAATATAAAATTAATATATGTGTTCTATTTTAAATAAATAAATTATGATTTAAAAATGAAGGAGTTTACGATTTTCTGCATAACTTGCTCTGGTATTTTATGAACTTGGGGACAAGGGTAAAAGTAAATTCTGGGTTCCTAGCTGTGAAAATTAAATATTATGGCACAGAATAATAATGTAGGGATAAATAAATGTAATGATAAGATGATTTTCATAAATATTTCTATTAGTTAATATATATAAAAAGTGAGGAAAAAATAAGAAAGGAGCTTTACTTTTGATAATTATTTTTTATTCAACCTGTGTCTTAGGGTAATTATTCTTGTATGAGCGGTTGATCTACCCAACAAAATTATTTGGAGAGGGGGGATTTATAGACTGTACCTGGTACTGTAAAAATAATCACTGTGAAGATATAAAATACATCCTATTAGTTTTATATCAAGTTAATTGCCTACCTAATTACATTACTTTTCATGAGTTACTGAAGATGATACACAATATTAAACAGACCCTAAGGCCCTCAACTTTTACCAAACAATTTTCTGCTAACACTACTAGAATGAAATTTGTATGTTTGTAAATTGATGTAAATTCCTTTTAGTATTTCCTTATTCCTGCATGAGTGAGTAATGGCGAGGAATTCTATTAAATTTGATAAGGAATGTTTGAAATACTTCTCATCAGGATAATTTATCTACTATAACATGGATATGACATCTCAAGATAAAAACCTGTTTGGTAAGTTTGTCGGTGACCTATTTTTTATGAAATTGAAAATAACATATGTTATTTACAGAACTGCTTAAATTTTGAAATATTGCATCAAGAGAGACTATGAATTTCCTGTACTTTTATATTGAATTTAAAATTCCTTATCCCTGTGTCACTTTAAATTGATGATAATACTCTTCAAGTCATGATAAACTAAAGTTTAATCATTATCATTTAATTTTTAGGATGGTAAATGATATTTTCATTTTAGAAGCAAAACTACTCTTTATGATACAAAATGTCTGTCAGTTCAAAATATTCGAATCATGTATTTTTGTGGCTATTCAAGATTTATATATATGAAATTTCTTGTAAAGATTCCCCTGATAATAAGGCATCTAATCTACATATAACTTACTCTGTCTGCCTGTTCATGATCCTAAAAAAAATCTTGAAGCTGGATATTTAATGAGATTAGCTTTTCTACATATGTATTTGAATATCTTATGAAGATTATAACAACCAATTAGCAAACACAAGTATTGTTTTCCTTTTGTTTGGCATAATATTAATTGATTGGTAATAGTTTGTATCGCATCGTATTATAGACAGTTTTCCGCGGATATTGAAATGAACAATTTTAGGATTAAATACAATTCTTTTTAGCACCGAGTAGTCAAAGGCCCAAGCTATCAACACTGGTATTAATTTTATAATTTTATTATTTTCATTTTAATATTCGTCGAAAATTGTATAAAATACGATGCACTACATGATTTCTTGAGCATGGCTGAGAGCGGTTTAATTCAGTGGATATTAATTGGTTTTGAAGGCATACTGGAATAGTTATTTCTCGCATCGTATTATAAACGGCTTTCCGCGGATATAGAATGTACAATTATAAGATTAAAACCAGTTTTTTTAGCCCCGAGGTGCCAAAGGCACCGGCTAAAAAAACTGGTTTTAATCTTATGATTGTACATTTTTATATTTGTAGAAAGCTGGATATAATACGATGCTAGACATAGTTTTTTCGTATGGATGAGAATCGGTTCCTATCCACCGGATTCGAATGAATACGAGAAAATATGGTATATTATGCATTTTTATTACTTATTTACGTTGTCTGTCATCCTTAGTTCAAAAATTATTCGGATTAGAATGCTTTAACTAAAAAAATTCTAAATACCTTTGGACCAATAAAATTTGAATAAATTTATTTCTGTATCCGGGGACAACTGTCTAACTACCAAGAAACATTTACAAATAAATAAAGGAAAAATGGTGAAACCATTTTCAAATAACCCAACCACTCTCAGTTGGTTTCTACAGTTATAGTAACATAAAAGTTTCAGTCCAGGATGACCTAGTACTTTAATGTAACAAATAAGTTCAACAAGGACATTATACCTCAGATCTTGTGTGAGTGTGACCCGTAATTGACACCTAGAAACTTTTCCCTGACAGGTGTCCAACTCAAACTAAACCTGGTTTTAGACCATTTTATTTATCTTGTATCACAGTATTAATACTACACAGGTAGGACTTAAAATCTTCTGTGATAAAACTATTAGCATCAATTGGCTTAAAAGGTAAATGGTTAACTAGAGAGAAACTAACAAAATTGTTTATTTACTATTCTAAGATAAAACCTAGCTATCTCAACCTTTTCAATTTAATAGCATGATTATACCTTTCTTTTTTGGGTGAAAGGCGTATTACAAACCAGCTAGTTTTAAGCTTAGCCCTTTTCCATAGGGGATAGTTGTAGGAAGAACATTTAACAATTTGTAATCTTTGTAAAGATTATTTAGATTAAGTTTATAATGGTAATTTAGTTAAATTCACACGGTTTACATAGCACAAAATTTGTAATTTGTTTTTGTTAAAGTTACCATAAAAGCTAAATGAAGTGAATCTAAATGATAAGTGACACGATTCAGCCGTTTAGAAGACCTTAATATATAAATAAAAAAAACTCCTAATTGCTAGTACGTACTCACACATATTATTTATTTATGCTAGTGCTTATAATCATTTAATTTATAGATGTTATGAATAGGAATTGACTTAAAGGGAGTGTGAACGTAAAAATTTCTCATCTGATTATCAAATCTTAACATTTACTAAGCACATTTCACTACACTGATCAACCAAAAATGTCCTATTCACAAAAATATCAGAAATAATGCCTTGCTTTTATGGTATTTTGAGAGGGAAAAAGGAAAAAACAGGGAAAATCTGAACGTTTTTGTTTCTTATAATGTTTGTAGGGATATTTAACTTGTCATATATAGTTGAAACAATTTACTTACTGTTAAGGATTTATTTTATGCTATAAAATTGCCAATTCGTTTTTTTATAACGTAGTAATTAGGTAATAAAGACATATTTTAAATTCGTATTATTGACAAAAAAAATACCTCACTGTCTACAAAGGGTTGAATCTCATAGGTTATATAAAATAATAATATCCTTTTTTATTGTGTTGAACAATAAATAACCCACTTTGGAGAATTAGTTTACACTTTTATCAGACTGTTTATAAAGAAATATTGAGTCTTTATTATTTACAAATTTGTAATTAAAGGTGGGCGAGAGATGGGCCATTTAAAGTTAATTGGATACTAATAAAAAACCTGTTCCTGGCTTTGTTATTGTATTTGGTTTTCAATAAAAAATATTGCTTATTTTATCAATTTCTAAGTAACTATACATTGGATTAAAGCAAGGATTATGTTAAAAGCCAGCTTAACTGTTAGGAAAAATCTAGAACTATGTGAAAAAGTTTAATTTTAGCTATAATGGGAGAAAAAAGCAATTTAATGCACATTTTATATAATACGGAAAATTTCTTCCTTTCCCCGTACCTTATAAAAATCATCGGAAAAGGCCGTTTTTTAACCAAACAAAAGCGCGTTTTGCTCTATCTGTGAGATATTATGAATGAGATAATGTTAAGATTTGATATTAAGATGAGAAAAATTTACGTTCACAGTCCCTTTAATCAAATATGCGGTTCATACTCTTACCCTAGCTGTTTGCAAAAAGAGACATAAAAACTGATAAATTTCTCCACGGTCAATATATGTGAAAACTATCTACTAGAATCAGAATATACATTAGTCAATTGACCACAGACGTATTGAAAGTTGTACGATTAATATTTTACATAGTACGATACTAAAAAAACTTTTTTTTGTTATAGCTCATTTAATTTAAATCCAGCGTTTTCGTGCCTAAGTGGAAATAATATTTTACTAAATCAGATTCACCAAGATTATAATAATTTACAATAGATTTTTGTTTCATGAAACTGATGAAACTACAAGAGTAGAGAAGAACCGTTTTAAAAACAGAGATCAATTTATTTTCCGCACCATATAGTGTGAAAGATACTAATTAGTTTTAGGATTACATTTCCAAAGAGTTTTCTTTTTTTTTCCTTTTTAGGTAAACAAGAAAATATTTGTATCATTTATGAAAAAAGTTGGATAACCTCTAAAGGACAGGATACACAATTTTAGGTGTTATTTTGGTGCATCTCTTGCTACTTAAGTGCATGATTACGCGGGCAAACGTCTTACAGACAACAAAACCCTTTGATTGCACGACCTTTGTCTGAGAAGTCCTAACTGTACATGGTAATGAGTTGCACCTGTTTTGGGCCAAGGCATTTCCCCCACCTTTTAACTATTTATGTCATAGAACCAGTAGGAACCAGTATAGTTATGACGCAGTGTCGGGCCGAGATTCGAACCTTTCACTTTGTCGACAATGAGCGGATGTTACGCCACAGTCGCGGTTTTTTATGAAAAGAGTTAGCGCGAAACATTGTGTAGTTTTTAAAAATAATTGACCTCGGCTAGATGGTGGACGTTGGAGGTTGTTCATTTCCTAAAGTTTACTGATTAAACTGAGCATTTTTAAAAATCCTGTGTGCTAATTTTGCGGCTGCATAATTTTTTTCAGTCTATTAAAAAAACACATTTTCAATGGTTACTTTTTATTCATCAAAGCGATTTCAGAAAGTAGCATTAAACTGTTTTTAACCTATTTTTTTATCATATATCAAAAATATACTATGACACCAGTAGAATCAGACTGCAGAGCCCAAATTTGAATTAAGTCCCCAATAAACTTTTTTTGGGGGATTTAAAAATCAATTTTATATGTTGCTGTGATCATTTTGATGGAAGCAAAAGCATTTTTTAGTTTGGGGTTAAATTGTTTCTTACAGAACAATTTGATGTGATTCAGATTATATCAATACAATAATAAAAACTCTACTCTGTTCGATGCAAATATTTTTTTTCTAAAACAATAATTTATATAGAAGAAATTTAACATTAAAATAAAACATATTATTCTGAAGTCTGAACCAATTAGAAGCCTTGTTTCATTTCAGTTTTTTACAATTCAAAAAAGAGTGTTTTCACAAAGTGACTTATTTCCAATGTAGTTAAATAATTTTTATTTAATTAAAATGAAAAGAATGAAAACTATACAGATAAAAGATACATGCTTTTTAAAAATATTTAAAAAAATAAGTTTGAATAATCTTATATTTTATCATATTTGTATATGTGACAAAAAAAAATTTGTTGTATTGCGTAAACGTTTGTTGTCATCTTTCACTATTTAACCCTTTACAGCCAATTTTTTTGTGTTTTAAATAAGTGATGGAAAACAAGCACGATAAAGTTAATTCATTGATATATTGTAAAGAATTAAGTTTTTAATGAATTAATTTAGATGAAATCAAAAGACCTAATTTTACTCTATACCAGAATACTATATATATGAAGCAAAACACTCTAAAAGCTACGAATTTTACCCAAATAAAAAAAGACCTTTTGCTCTGATCAAAAAAGACCACAGCAACAGTAAAATTAATTTTTAAATCCCCTCAAAAAAGTTTATTGGGGACTTAATTCAAATTTAGGCTCTGCAGTTTAATTCTTCTGGTGTCATAGTATATTTTTGATATATGTTTTAAAAATAGGTTAAAAACAGTTTAAAATGTAGCTAAAATTATTAAAAGTTAAAACTAGACACTTAAGCATCTTAACATTAAAATCACAATGATTAACATAATCATATCTATACATTACATGTTACACACAAAAATACATTATAAGCTTTTTATAATGTGGGACTTTAGAGTTGTTTTGTGTAGGTATTCATGAATGAAAATTTCCTAATGAATTCAGATTTGTTTCTTATATAAAAATATTGAAATTGTTAGAAAAAAATAACTCTAAAGCCACCTAAAGGCAGATTTATTGTAAAAAGAAGGCCAGTCGAACTTCTTAGGCCTTGAACGCCTTGACGGCCTGTGCGGGAGGCATGGACATGACCTTAGCCCTGCCGTCCTTGGTCACCACGGTTCCATCCTTCTTGCAGACAATCAGGGTAGGAATACCAGCAATACCTGAAAAAAGAATATTATTTATAATTAAAATGAAAATGATTGAATGCTATTATAGGCTTTTTTCTTTCTTAATCAATATTAAATCAGTAAATATTATACTATTTAGTAAAGTATATTTACAGTAGGTCTTATTGTGTATGTGCTTGTGTTAACTATCATTTGGTTGCACATAGGAACAGGTATAGCTCACTTAAAAATTAGCAGCGCTACTTAAACTATTCTATACACAAAATCAGTGGCGTTTACAGTATTTTGACGTGGTGGGATTAATAGAGAGGAATGATTAAAAACCCTCTTCTGCACGCATATACACAAAATATTTTACAAAATCAATACCTACTGCTTTCCAACACACACTGAGAGTAGTTAGCTAGTTTCCATGCGTATTTGTATTTTTGATCACTCTATATATACGTTATTGACCACTATGACTCATTATTTATTAATATCATGTAGTGAATATGGGTTAAAATTAATTGAACTTTTCAATAATAGAAATAAATATTTTATTAGCTTGTTCATGCATTTATTTTGTAAGATACGGGTTTTAAAATGCATGCAATATATGGGATAATATCATGATGAATATTCATAGATGTTCGTTACTTTGAAATAAGTGCAAATGATTCTTTTGTAATATCTTCAAAGTATCCTAACCTATCCTATAGAAAATTGTACGCATGTGCACGCTAAGATCTCACTAACAGCTTGGTCAACTACCTATTCCACAATATTCAGGAAAAGTTTATAGATATAGGACATGTTTCATGCTGTTATGCGGTGGTTGCACCACTCCTTTTAAAGATATGTCCCGAAAATACTTATCTCCACAATAAAATTTATTTTCTCAAAAATCCCTAATTTGGTAAAAGCCCCTAGGGACAAAAGCCAAAAGAAACCAATATGATATTCTACCTTATGAAAAATATTTCTGAAATGGATAATTAAATGTCGTGAAGTATTTGTAGGCAGTAAAAATAACGTGCTAAGCCGCAAGTAAGAAGTAAAGTTGCTACTCTTCCCAAATTAAATTACAGTATCAGTTTTTCTGTCTATATACTGGCTCAATATGAATAAACATAATAATTAGGGAATTAAAAGGATCTTGAGTTTAAAAGAAACTTGTTTTCTACATTGCCCTAAACTTTTCCGCTGGTTAATGATAATAAAATATATAAAAAGTAATTAAATCGTTTAGATGAGATAAAAACATACACTTCAGTTTAACTATGATAATCTTTGACATGCTTTAAAGTTGAAAGTAAAAAAGTTTTCGTCAGCTGAAATAAAAACTATTTGTTTCGATATAATGATACTTTTGACGGGCGAAAATAATTAAGCAAAAACAGCTGTAAAAGTCCCCTTACAAGACTTTTTAGACTTAAAATAGCATATTCTTCTTTCAGATACCCGATAGCATAAGTTTATGTGACAGAATTATGCGACATTGATAAGATTATATGAATATGGTGTTCCCTTACTGAAGCAATAGATATAATTATCGTCAATTTAGATTGCTAATATTGAACTCATTTATTGGTCAGTTTGTCCATCCAGTAGGAGGGAAGGGGTAAAGAGGGTGTTATTGTTATTTTAGCCAGTTTCCAATTTCACTTCATTAATAAATATGAAAATATGGTGTAATTCTAAGTAACAATAAATCCATTACTGTGACATAAGGCATCACATTATCAATTATCAGATCTGCAAAATTACTATTGCAGCGCAAACTGCCCCTTTTTCTTTGTCCTCTTTCATCATTATCTACTCTAACTCTATTTTTTCCGAATAAGAAAAATTTGGTGCAGCAAATGGATACCCATGTATGTATAAGTACTGATAAAATAATACATGTCATAATATCATAATAAAAACAATAAGCATTCGATAACAGAGATTGTTTTACAGCTTTCGAGAGAACTAAGTCTTCTCCACTATCATCTAGGGGTAGAAAAAAGGGCTGGGGCAGAAAGATAATGAAAATAATTTTAAGACTTAAACTTTAAAACTTCGTAAAGCTTCCCCAAGTAAGGAAATTAATCAGTCAATGGTTTTGCTATTCTACAAATGTTTATCTCTGGTTAATTAAATCAAAATTACCGTATTTTTGTTTGAGAGAGTTAGCCAGTGCAGAGTTGTGTTCTGTGGCGTACCAATCTCCGTGAGATTCCTAGAATTAAAGGTTTTGTTATTTAATGTTTCAGGTCTTAAAAAGTTTTGTTTTAAAAACCAAAATTGCAATTTAAAAAGCTACATAAGTATTTTGTTAAAGTTTACTTTTAAAAATATGGTAAACAACAATTTTGTTTAAGACCCTGTTTTTTGCATGTAGTACCTTCCAAGCAACAAAGTCATAAAAATTTTGGATAATACAAAGTCAACTCGGTTTATTACTGCAATAAGCATAAAAAATAATGCTAAAAAAGATAACATTTGTGGTTTGTATGTTTTGAATGTAATAAAAATTACAAAAATATGGTAAACAACAATTTTGTTTCAGAACCTGTTTTTTGTATATAGTACCTACCAAGCAACAAAGTCATAAAAATTTTGGATAATACAAAGTCAACTCGGTTTATTAATGCAATAAGCATAAAAAATAATGCTAAAAAAGATAACATTTGTGGTTTGTATGTTTTGAATATAATAAAAATTACAAAATTCGAAATAAAAAAACAATTACCTTCTTGAAATCACTATTATTGTTTTATTCTTATTTATTTTTTTCAAAACGTAAAGGTTCTCTAGATGCTTGGGGTGCAGTTGTTAGTATATTTTTAAAATTACATACCTTCATATAAGACTTCATATCATCGTCACTTCTGTCAGAAGATACAAAGACAATCTCTAAGTTCTCATCAGATACCTCCTGCAAATAAAGTTTGGGTTACTTAAGATCTCAATTAATGCCTGAACAAGTTTTTCGACAGCTATATGGTTAGGTAGATTTGATCCTATTTGATTGTATTAAAGTCTTTGGATGGTCTGATGCTATTTCATTGCACTCCTACCCTAAATGTTAAGGTGCATCCGCTAGAAATTGTAAACAAACAAACATATTTTCATAATAGTTTTTTTTAGATATCCATTTGACAAAGATAATATAGGATGACGAGTTATTGATGCTTAGTAGGTAGGTAATAACTACAATGAAATGACAAAAATAAAGGCAACAATTTACTTCGTTATTTAAAAATTACGCACTTAAAAGTACTAACAAAATTGACGCGTTCACTTGGTATTACAATTAAATATTTTCAAAAATAACTTGTTAAGCTGAAAAATAATTTTAATAACTACTAAAAGTTTACTCAAACTAATTAAGTGGTTATCTAATAGATTCTGTTAAATAAGCCTATTTGTAGCAGGGAAGAACGAGGTGTTGTGCGGACCAGGGATCTAAAGGGATAAGACAATGGCCGATAAATTGATGTACATCCCCAATTATGATAAACAAATTTACCCCTTCTGAAGACTATAATTAGTGATTGAAACGTTTAAATACTCAACTTCATGAACCAACCAATCAAGATTCACAAAATTCAATAAAAGTCATCAAAGTTGTTAAGCCAGCGAATAAGAAAATTTATTGTAAAACTTTGGGGACTAGTGTAATAAACCAAACGCTGTTTCTTTAACTTTAAAAGGTGGAATAAATAAAAAAAACACTTACATCATAGAAGTCCTTGAGCATGGGGGTGAATTGTCTGCAGGGAGGACACCAGTGGGCAGAGAAATAGTACATGACCATCTCCTTGTCAGCCAACACGGCGTCAGCCTCGTGGCTGCTACCGTCAGCCTTCACCAACTTTTGTCCAGCAAGACTGTCCATTGTTGCTTAGTTTTGTAGGTTTGGTTTTCTGAAATTAAATTAAAATGATATCTAAAATATCATACAAAAATAAGGGATTTCTAAATCCATAAGTAGCGATATAAATTCTCAGTAATAAAACGAAATCAAATACAGACCCCACTTTAAAAACTGTTTGCCTCAAACTATACAGCCTTTCAAAAATGATTTTATATTTTGACTTTAAAAAATTGTGTCATTAAAATTGCAAATGACACATAATAATACCTAAACAATTCATTTAAAGTTTGAGTGCCTTATTATTGAATTAAAGTAACATACAAGTAGTTTATATGGTGTTCAGGCTTGGGAGGTAAAAACCAAACTAATGGCGTTTGATTTAAAAGTATTAGTTTATATAGGAGATATTACTCATTATTGGTGTGTGTGTGTGTGTGTGTGTGTGTGTGTGTGTGTGTGTGTGTGTATACAATATTTCATGTTGAAATAAAATCTCTATAGCAACTATATGTGTGTGTATGTTTCATGTTGGTTTATATTTTACTACCAATACCAATACCAATAAAGAATAGCAAAAGTTTTGGTTTTTAGTTAAATTAATGGCAAATGTGGAGTTCACGAATGACATTAAGTTATCCAAGGCACATAAAAACATCTTAAAACGGCTTAAAATTAGCGTATAGCTTCCAAGAAAAAAAAAGTATTTAATAGATCAATTCAAACATGAAAACTAAAAATTAATATAGGAGGGAAGGGGGCAATGGTAAATGAATAATAATGACCCGTAAAGTTATATTAACACTTTCTCCAATTAGCTGGGTTGAAAACTTTTTGTTCAATCTTGATTGGGTTAGACAAACAAGCAGTGTCCAAATATGAAAATGTACAATAGCTTGAAAATATTGTTCAAAACTAATATTGTCTAAATTAATTTTAAATAAACAGATAAATCTATAATGTTAACATTTACTTCAGTATAAAAACACCAAAATTTCACGAAATCATGCAAAAGCAAAGAAAAACAAACAAGAAATCAAATGACTCACTCTAACCGACAGACATACGTGGAAGGCGGAAAAATACAATTATTTAATTTTTATGATTTAAAATTTCATCAGTTTAAAAAGTATTGACAATTTAGCATGACTAATGGGTATTTTAAATAGACAAGGATAAAAACATACATAAAAGCTAAGCTTAATAAAACATATGAACGGACGAACTAATATGCGATAAACATAAAATGACTGCACTTATACAAAGTTTCTAGCGGCTACACCCATAGCATTGTTCAAAAAGGTAGATATGGGACAGAAAATAGCCTAAAACCATCTCAAGGATTAAATTTAAAAGGATAATTTGTCTGAGCCAATTGAATTCTACTTTTTGGTGAAGCTTGGCCTTAGTTACGCGATAGTTATAGGATAGTCGTTTAGATTAAAGTCTTGGGATGTTTCTAGGCTAAAGGTATGCTCCCCTTCATTTAACCCTACTATAATTACTAAAGAGCATCCGTTGATTCTAGGGGCGCACTCAATAGTAATATGAAAGAAACAGAATCATATATCGAAATCTGAGCAAAAACTTTGGATCTACTGCAGTTCAGGGTAAAATATTACTGGTATGCAATATTTCCAAAAAATCTATGAATTTTAAAAGCTGCAAGCTGCCAAACGGCTGAACGTACAGATCATGCCCGCACACTGTTTTAGGCGGCATAAGAAGGCCTACAAATAATCTGGAATAGCCATTATTCATTAATGCATAATTATCTTGCAGTGCAGAGAAATGCGCGAAAAAGACCTTTTATTATGCGTTTTTTCTTCAGTGAAGCTTTCCCTGTGCATTATTGGATCTTGGCTATTTCAGATTATTTGTTGGCCTTCTTACACTGCGCTTTAAGCAAGCACTTCTACTGTACTATAAAATTTGAGTCAATACAAATCATTTTGCATCTCTAGAGTCACTTTACATCAAATAATCACGGTATGTTAAAGAACATATTTTTCCTAATCCTATTGTAACTTCTGAACATTTGAAATGTTTAGGATCAGCTGTTATATCAGCTGTACACAGAGTACAGCCAGTAATAGTATATAACATGGTTGCCATGCAATTTGGAAACTTTTTCCCCTTGAAAAATAATATTTATTTAAATTTTGGAAATACATTTTTTTTGTATTGATAGCTTCTAAAGAACAAATTAAAACTTTAAATATGGTTGTGAAAATCTGCATTTGAGCATAAGATATCTAGCTATACTACGTGCGGTAGTGGTTAGTACCATCTTACCCGTAATTTGTGCCTTCCTTCTTAGCTCAAAGCAATGGATTAGTTTCTACTATAGGCTTGCTTATCTCAGTTATGCTTGTGTCCAACTAGGACATTGTTTTTATTCATTGAGCCTTTAAGTTTTTCAAAATTGTCTAATTAATTAAGAACAAGCTAATTTTTTTTCAGGGGATTACCAGTTTTCAGCGGCAACAGCAGTTTTGCAGCCATTTCTTAACAATTTCATATTGTATGATATTAGAGCAACTGCCATTTCAAATTTTAGCATTCTACTCCTGTATTAGTCTTAAAACACATACCTTAACGAAGATATTAATGACCCAACTTTTATAAAAAGTAACAGACAGCTGGTTCTAGTGATCAGAATGAAAAGAAATTGCTAGGGTATGTTTAAAAATGTATTTTCTTTTAAATACTTTCTAAAAAATGAGTATAAAAGCTCAATTTTAAAAATTATCAGACTTTAAAATTCATAAACTTTAGTCGTCAATTTTGAGAAATTTTATCTATAAAGCAGTTAATTTAAGAATTAATATAATTAAATAAAGTAGTTTTCTCTATCTTTAGCTATAATTTAATTTCAACAATCGTTTTATTACAAGTAAAAAATCACTCTAGACTTTGGGGAAATATATCGACAAAATGTGGCGACCCTGAAATTTAATGGTAATATTTGTGACACACCAGAAATCCAATTAGTTTTGATTTAATGCGCCGTGCTTATGCCGCTTAAAATGGTGTGCTGGTATAATCTGTACGTTCACCCGTTTGGCCTTTAAAATTCATAGATTTATAGAAATATTGCATACCAGCAATATTTTACCGTGAACTACAGTAGATCCAAAACTTTAATAAAAATAAGTTGTTAATTTGCTGAGATACAATACGGGATAATTTATCATGGAGATATTTTAATCAATACAAGGCACCTAATCGTCCTTTGAATACCCATTTAAAAACATTCATGGTAATAGGAGAACTATAACATGTAAAACCTTATGTAAAGCTACCTAATAAAGCATAATTATTAGTAAAACAATAACTATAAATCAAAGCCGTGCTTAAAAATTTACAAAATTCGACTCAACCCTCAAATACCTCATCGAGCACTGAAACTAATCGGTGAGGGGGGTGAGTGTGTAATAGGCCCTTTCAAGGAAAACCACCAGAATATAATTGTTTAAAATGTAGAAAGGCAATATAATTGTGAAATAAAAAGAAAGTTTAATATTAAACACAGAACAAAATTCAAGCATTGTGACTAATCACAATAATAATAAACCCGTCAATTTATTTTTGATTGCAATCATACTAGATATATGATGAAATTAACAAATATGATTAATATAAAATAATTGTCACTTTAAAAGTCCTATGATAACAAATAACTGATTCAATAACGTAATATTATTAGGTTTATATACAAGAAAAACCTTTTCTAGAAGCTTGTATTAAAGTTTCCATAGTTTACCAGAAGAGATAAAATCAACCTTATTCGACGTTCACTCAAAGCCCAAAAATAATGTACTTAAAAGTGTATTAAACTGTATATAAGACATTTGCGAATATATTGATACCATTAATTTGCCTCTTAGATAGAAAAAAGTATGTTTTTTTAATATTTTTCTCTTGCTACAAATCAAATTTCAAATTTGAGTCACCAAAAATGCTAAACTAATTTTTGCTCTAGAAGAATCAATTTTTGGAGTTAGAAAGTGCTTAATACCTCATTTTAATCGCCTGGCATTGCTTTATAATATACAGGTAATGACTTGGTTTTTTATGGAACAGCTGAATAAAAAATCGAGGTTTTGTGAAAACCCACTTTTGTTGTTGCTCCATAAATGATATTTTTTTCCCCAATTTTTTTGGCTGTAAAGAAGCTTTATATATTCATATAACATCCACCTAAATTTGACTTTTGATATTTTATTTATAACATCACCAGAGGGAATTGAATTTTGGAAAAAAAATATCAATTTATATTTTACACTGCTATGCATTGTTCTTGTTTCTAAAAAAAATTTATATTATAAAAAAGAGAATTATTTAACGCTTCTATAGGTATGTTTATCATTTTTCTAGGCTAAATATAACTATAATTACACCATTTTAAAGTTAGACATCATAACATATTAACACAATTATTGAATCGGTCTGTATTATTAAGCTGGCAACTCTTAAAACAGCTGCATTTCATTATCCTATTATATAAAGTAGTAATCTTTTTTGTCTTCAGCTTAAGATTTCGACCATTACAGTACCTATTGAGTTCTGTGTTTTATGGATGCTTCTTATAGGACCCTGGATAGTTTTGGAATTTTGAAAAAATATCAATTTATATTTTACACTGCTATGCATTGTTCTCGTTCTTGTTTCTAAAAAATATTTTTATAATTAATAAGAGAATTATTTAATGCTTCTATAGGTATGTTAATCATTTTTCTAGTCTAAATATAACTATAATTTCAGCATTTTTTAAACATCATTATATTCAAGTTATTGTAATTTTTAAATAAAATATCAATATCAAGAACTATTGGAACAATTTTTACCATGCAAAACAAGGTGTTATAAAGTGTAGGATCCCTCACAATATCTATCTGTCTGTCTATAATGCATTACACATGTAATGCTAATAGAGAGGATGCTATAAGAGTGCTCTTATAATGTGAACTTCTCATAATTGAATGGGCTTCCTGAAACCAGAGACCATAAAGTTGGCCTAGTCACTACAAGGGGGAGTGCAGGAGTATCCAGGGGGAGGTGCTTGTAAAAGGGTAATTTTTTTTAAGGATTGGGGTAATCACCCCCCGTAATATATTATGGGGGGTATAAAACCAGCCTTTAAATTTTTTTTTAATAGGAGTAAAGAAAATCCTTAAAACTTACAAATCTAGGAATCAAACTAGCACCCCAACCAATAATCAGTTCCATGCCAAATGTAGGAGTGGAAAAACATTGGAGGGACAAATGCTTGAGTCCCAAACGTCAGAGTGGAACAAACGCAGGAGTGGGACAAACTTTGGAGTGGACAAACGCAGGATTTTTGGGACAAACATCGGAGTGGACAAACACAGGAGTCCCAAATTTTTTTTTCAATTTTGAATTTTTTTTATACAAACACAGCCCCCCCCTACCTTTGTCCTGTTACTTTTCTTAGTTAGGTTAGGTTAGGATATAGGCTAGGGGGCTGAGCGCTGCAGCCATAGTCATTATTTTGTAGACAAGGGTATAAAAAATTTCAAAATTGTAATATTATTAAAATAGTAGACACTCCTAGGTTTTATTTAAGCAATGTCCACTCCAATGTTTTCCACTCCAACATTTGTCCACCTAGATGTTTGTCCACTCTGACGTTTGTCCCATTCTTACGTTTGTCCACTCCGATGTTTGGGACTCCTGCATTTGTCCACTCCGACATTTGGGACTCCTATGTTTGAGGTAGAACCCCAATAAGTAAATCTCAATAAAACTTGATAAAATTATGCAAAATATCAAAGTATTCAATCCCTGAATTTCAACCATCTAACTTGAATAGGAGTAGAGAAAATCATGAAAACTTGAAATGTAGAAATCAATATAGCCCACCCCAGTTTTTTGGCAAATCCTAATGAAACTTGATGAAAATATGGAGTATTGATAGAGAGAGAGAATATTCAATCCATGAAAATTTCAGCCTTCTATCTTTTATAGAAGCCGAGAAAATATCGTTTTCCCCTTTCTGTCTCAGACAGACAGACATACCAATGAACAGACATACAGATGAATGGACAGACAATGGAAGGACAAATATTTTGAATTATAGAGTAGCTTCACTACTAAAAAACTAAATAGGATAATTGTTGTACACAAATTGATTTCAGTATGTTTTAAATGAGCTTACTTAATCAAGGACGTCCAAGCTTTTTGATTTGGGGGGAAGGGGGGGGGAATTGAAATATCTAAATTTGGGCATCCCCATGTTCATTTTGTGGGGTAATCTTTATATAATAGAGGCAAGGACGTCAAAGCTTTTTATATTTTTTTTTTTTTGGGGGGGGGGGAAGGGGAAGATTAAAAATTATGGGGTCGCCCCAAATTAATTAATAACCCTTAACCCCCTAACCCCCCCCCCCCCACCGGGACATCCCTTTACATAAAGTAATGATTATAAAGTTGCTAAGTACCTTACTGCTACAAAAATCATCTTCCAACATTTAAGATTAATTCTAACACGCCTGAATTAACAAAAAGAGCTAACCATCCACTTTACACATCCTAATTGTAAAAATGTTTTGCTTTTTAAAATTGTAAATCAATTATTCAGGAATCATTTTACTTTGTTTATTTACTAGCAGCTGCGCTCCAAGCATCTAGGAGCTCTGTAATTAAAGGAGTAAGGAAATTAGTAAAATAGCCTTATACTTTACCGAAATCTTAAGCTACAGACAAAAAAGCTTTATATAATATGTATTAATTTGTAAAACTGCAAATGATAAAATATGACCTATTTTTTTCTCTTTAAAGATTCTCTTCAAACACCTCCCCCTTTTTATATAAAGATGCTAATTCCCCCCCAACCCTAAGAGGATATAAGCAGTAAAAAACCCCGCAGGGGGCACAATTTTCTAACACTTCTTTCTTATTTAGTCTTTTAAAAGGATTCAAAATGCATTGACATATATATATATTTTTTTTTAACTCTTATTTTATACATCTTAATTGGAACTGATGATCTATTTTTATAGAGAAACATATGTATTCCATCAATAAAAAGTTAAAAATTAAGTGTGTTTATACATATAATATTTATTATGTATAATAGGATAATGAAATGCAGCTGTTTTAAGGGTTGCCAGCCTAATAATACAGACCGATTCAATAATTGTGTTAATATGTTAAGATGTCTAACTTTAAAATGGTGTAATTATAGTTATATTTAGCCTAGAAAAATGATAAACATACCTATAGAAGCGTTAAATAATTCTCTTTTTTATAATATAAATTTTTTTTAGAAACAAGAACAAGAACAATGCATAGCAGTGTAAAATATAAATTGATATTTTTTTTCCAAAATTCAATTCCCTCTGGTGATGTTATAAATAAAATATCAAAAGTCAAATTTAGGTGGATGTTATATGAATATATAAAGCTTCTTTACAGCCAAAAAGATTGGGGAAAAAAATATCATTTATGGAGCAACAACAAAAGTGGGTTTATCACAAAACCTCGATTTTTTAGTCAGCTGTTCCATAAAAAACCAAGTCATTACCTGTATATTATAAAGCAATGCCAGGCGATTAAAATGAGGTATTAAGCACTTTCTAACTCCAAAAATTGATTCTTCTAGAGCAAAAATTAGTTTAGCATTTTTGGTGACTCAAATTTGAAATTTGATTTGTAGCAAGAGAAAAATATTAAAAAAACATACTTTTTTCTATCTAAGAGGCAAATTAATGGTATCAATATATTCGCAAATGTCTTATATACAGTTTAATACACTTTTAAGTCCATTATTTTTGGGCTTTGAGTGAACGTCGAATAAGGTTGATTTTATCTCAGAAGAAATCACATTGTCTGCTAGTGACGTCACCACGACAAACCATAACATACAGTAGTGGTGAGTTGAAATAAGCTGACTTTGCTTAGCAACCTTCCTATGAAGTGTTTCCAAAATAGGATAGTTTTATAAAATAGCAAAATTTATATTTTTTATAAACAATACATAAAAATATAAAAGTTTCTCTCCTTAACAGTAAAAAATACTCTTCTCTTAACATGGCAATGGGATCAAGTTGTTCATGGAGGGGGAGGGTGGGGAGGGGGTTGCCATTTTCACTATTCACTGTGTTGTTTCTAAAATTTATAAAAATGAAAATTGTAAAATATACTCCAAACAACCCAAAGGAAAAAATATAAAAAATTGGATGTCCAAAAATTTTTAAGCATTTGTAATCTGGGTTGAAAAATACTCAGATGCATAAGAAGAAAAAAAAACAAATAAAAAAGAATTTGAAACTGGTTAAATGTTCAATAAATTAAGGCTGCAAACATAAAAGACAAGATTTACAAAATCTTAGCTTTAATAAATAGTATAACATTTTTTCTACGATTTTGCATGATTACTTCTATCTCCTCCACTTTCCATCTTTACTTCCCCATAACATATACCCTCTCTCTTTCCACTCTACAAAAGAGAGGTTTGCATTGGAGGGAAAGAAAAAAAACGGTAGGAAGATTTTAAAATATGTACACCGTGAACTTTTGTGCTGTATTTTGGTTTGATGATCAATATTGAGCATTAACAAAATGTACACATACGGTGGGACCTAACCCAGCTAGGCTTTTACCTACAATACCCAACTCTGCGAACTCTGCGGGGCTTCCCTGTACCCAGTATAACCTAACCACCCAGCTCAACCCCTGTAGGAGGTCCCTAACCCGGGCGGGGTCTATAACTGCAGTGCCCTAAACCTTTAGTCGTTCAACATGTTTCTTTTCTTAAAGGATCTGAATCAGACGGATGAAAGTGGGGTTATATAGACAGATAGGGGTGGTTGTGTGTGTGTGGGGGGGGGGGAGGGGTTGAAGATCAGGGGTCACTTGCACTCCTCGGTACTTGCTTACATGTGGTGAATGGAGCACCGAAAACCCCCCCCCCCCGCTTGATTTCGAAAAAAATCAAAAATAAGGGGGGGGGGGTAGTTTTTAACCCCCCCCCCCTTAATTTTGAACAAAATCGAAAATAAGGGGGGGGGGGTAGTTTTTAACCCCCCCCTTAATTTTGAAGAAACTAAAAAATAAGGGGGGGGTAGTTTTTTTACCACGGGAAGCGCCGCAAATTCTAGTAAGGACAATGAAACCATGTAAACCACAGCTGAGGTAAGAGGCATGAGAGGGGAGGGGGTAGGCAAAAATGGGGTGGGATACAGCATATAAATATTGTGTGAATTAAGATTAAACTCAGTCATTCCTAGACTTATTCTTAGACTGTTCTGCAATGATGGCGCGAAATTCCATTCTTTTTAAAAACATGTATAGAGCTGTAGGGAAAGAGTGAGAGGAAGGGGGGGGGGGTATTACATAGATTACTATAAATATTCGTTAATTAGAAATTTACATTCAGTCAGGCATCAAGAGGCATGAGAGGGGGGAGGGAGTAGGCAGAGATGGACATGGAGAAGTATATAAATATAAAGCAATTTAACCATTTAGATTCAGTCTGTCTTCATAATTGTAAGAGATATGTTGTCAGCAATTATCGCGCCAAATTCCTTATACCTTTTAAAATTATCTAGAGAGGGACAGGGAAAGAGAGAGAGAGGAGGGGGGGGGGGGTAGTATAAATATTCTAAATAAACTCAATAATGGATCAGTAAAATTGATTGTTTGATGGTAGTAGGTTTACCAGAAAAATGGCCTGGAAACCCGCTTTTAAATATAAATAGGGGAGGGTTGAAGAAGGCAGGCATTTGTTGACTAAACAAGCTTTCCTTTAGCATGGATTTAATGAATATATAACTATACTAAAGTAACAGGATGTCTGTGTGTTTGTTTGTATCAAAGGATCTCGCTAACCGCTGAACCGATCGGGTTCTCATTAACAGGGTA
Organism: Acartia tonsa; assembly: GCF_053477335.1. Lineage (NCBI taxonomy): Eukaryota > Metazoa > Arthropoda > Copepoda > Calanoida > Acartiidae > Acartia > Acartia tonsa. The sequence goes on from NC_137260.1 coordinate 36,708,880, forward strand.
GCTTCTCATAGGTCCCGGGAAGGTTTATAACTATATGGGGAAGGGTACCACCCTCCTCCCAAGAGAAATAATAATAAATCGAAATTTTTATTTTAAATATAGAGACTCCTACGTAGCATTGCAAGACTCTTACGCATCATATCGTAGAAACTTGAATGCAACAAAAAACCAAACATTTAAAGTGCCACTTGAGGCTTCTAGGGGCATAGCCGCTAGTACTTTATATAATAGAACTAGCGGCTACGCCCCTAGAGGCCTCTAGTGGCACTTTAAATCTTTTTGTTTGATAAAGTCTATACTATAATTATTTACGTACGATACCTCTTTTGACATTGAAGTCTCCTAAACGTTTTTTAAAATTTCGATTTTTTTGTCATTTCTCTTGGGAGGGTGGTGGTACCCTCCCCCAAAATAGTTAAAAACCTTCCTGGGACTTATGAGAAGCTACCCTGTTAAGGAGAACCCGATCGGTTCAGCGGTTAGCGAGATCCTTCGGTACACACAGACAGACAGACACACAGACAGACAAACATCCTGTTACTTTAGTATAAGGATAGACTAGCATTTGCACCACAAGAATCAAGGGGCTCCGTAATGAAAGGAAAGAAATAAAGCCTTAAACAATCTAAAACCTTTAACGTATTAAAAAAAGCTTGAAACAAAGAGAACTGTAGACAAATTTTTTTTTAAAGATTACGTAAATTTTTATCGTTCTACTACTGTTTTTATTTGCTTGCTTCCCTAGAGGTTACAAAGACTCAAAAGGGGAGGAGATGGCGCAATTTGAATTTTAAAATTCGCGCCATGGCTATAAGTACCGTATTGGGTGTTTGTCTTTTAGAATGTAGGATTAACCAATAAAAATTGTTGAATTTTAAAGGTTATGAGGTTAGAGATAGGATCGAAATTTTGGCGCGAATTTGAATCAAGTGTATGTTCAGTTTTATTTTAACTAGTGATTAAAAATCATAAAATAGGAACTCAGGGAGGGCATAGCATAATTTGAATTCAAAAACTCTCGCCATAGGTGTTTGTGAGTGCTTTAGAGTACAGGATACCATTATTGAAATTTTAAATTTTAATAGAAGTAATGAATTTTTTTTGCAAAGAAAAAGTTACTTACATGGTTTCTCTAAAATCAATTATCTACAAAGTCCAATTATGCCCTTTTAAACAGAATTCTGTATTTACTTCATTTTTCAATAAGTATATATACAATTTTGTTTATACTTTTTATGAAATTAATATTCTGCTTAGGTGTTAAATTTTGACATTATTTAAAGGAAGCCTGTAAGCTTTAACTGCTGAAAGACTGCCACAAGTAGACCAAATACCCCAAATTTGAAGCCTTCAGCTTCTATAACAAAAAAGTTCTAGGCATTTTAAAATGACATTTTATGTACAATGGAAATTTTGAAAGAATTGTAATGCTCATGTTGAAAACTTTAAAATTAAACTACGTGGCCTAGAAACAAAATTATAAGCTTATTTTTGTCATAAATTTAGGTTTCCAGTAACTAATTATAATTTTACAATAAAAATACCCATTTTTTTAGTCAAAATCATTAAAAAAAATTAAGTTTTACTTGCGTTGTACCGAATGTACTGTAGCCAATCAGAAGGCTGAATCAGCTTAACAACCAATCACAGCTAAGCTTGTATTAGTTTACCCCTTTGTTTCCGCTATGATTTTCGTTTAAAAATGCAATTTAAATCGAATTTTTTTCATAGATTTTGACTATGAAATGTGGTGTTTTTATTGTAAAAATGTAATCAGTTACAGGCAATCTAAGTTTCTGACAAAGATAAGGTTATAATTTTATGTCTAGGCAACGTAATTTAATATTGTTTTTTCTTTTATGAGCATTGGAAATCTTTCAAAAATTCCATTGTACATAAAATGCTATTTTGAAATGCCTAGAACTTTTTTGTTATTGAAGCTGAAGGCTTATAATTTGGGGTATTGGGTCTTCTTGTGGCAGTCTTTTAGCAGTTAAAGCGTGTTATTTCTTGCAGGCGTCCTTTAAGTGTTCAAGTTCGTTGGTTCTACCAATTTCTGAGTTTTTAGCTTCAGATAAAGAAAGCCTTACTACTTTATATAATACTAGAGGCTACGCCCCTAGAGGCCTCTAGGGGCACTTAAGGGGGGAGTTGAAAATGAAATTGATAACCCAACTTTTTGGATTTAGGGGAAATTTTTTCTTTAGTGTGGGGATGCCCTTCCATTTTTAATTTTAGTTAAAGAAAATAAAGTTAAAAATAAATGGTACCCTCCACCAAATTAGTTATAAACCTTCCCAAGACCTATGAGAAGCTACCCTATAAAGGAGAACCTGCTCGGTTCAGTGGTTAGCAAAATCCTTCGGTACAAACATAGAGCCAAACATATTGTAACTTTATTATAAGGATAGCGGCTACGCCCCTAGAGGCCTCAAGTGCCACTTTATATGTTTTTTTAATATTTTAATATGTAATGATTGTAATATGTTGTGTTCAAGTCTCTATGTAATATATTGATTTTTTGTGATTTCTTTTGGGAGTGTGTTGGTACCATCCCCCAAATTAATTATAAACCTTAACGGGACCTATGAGAAGCTCCCCTGTTAAGGAGAACCAATCGGTTCAGCAGTTAGTTAGACTCTTTGGTACAAACACACAAACACAGACATCCTTTTACTTTATTATAATAGAATAGAACAATTTCTGTCAATTTGTCTTTCTGAAGCTTAAGACCCCCCCAAGGCAAAAAATCATTTTTTTCTCATATTCGGTGGATAGGAACCGGTTCTTATCCATACGAAAAAACTATGTCTAGCATCATATTATTTTAAAAATTTTAAATTTATATTAGTTATTTCTTTCATCGTATTATAAACAGCTTTCTACAAATATAAAAATGTACAATAATAAGATTAAAACCAGTTTCTTTAGCCCGTGCCTTTGGCACCTCAGGGCTAAAAAAAAACTGATTGCATCTTCTAATTGTACATTCTATATCCGCGGAAAGCTGTTTATAATATGATGAAAGAAATAACTATTATAAATTTTAAATTTTTGTCAAATCTTATATATATGACCCTGAGTGGCTTTAGACTATTTTGATCTTAGATTTAAATCTTGGAATATTTTAGACTATTTTTTGTTTATAGCTTAAGATATCAGAAAATGTTGGTTTGATTTGGTTGTACTTAGTAGTGAAGCTCTATAAAAGTCTTAAATGTTTATGGGCTAAATAACTGATATCCAACCCCCATAAAATTTAAAGATTCTTTAGTACTCTCGTTACAATTGTGTGACCTTCCTAAATTTTATTTATGTATTTTGGGGCCATTTGCTAGGTCAACCTATTTTCATCAAGTAAAAAAGCGTACTGTTCTATCTTATTCTTAAATAATTTTCAAATATTTATACCCTACCCCCTACCCACCCTCTGTCTCAGTTTCCCTCCCCTTCTCTTGATGTTTAATGTTGTATGATATTTGGCGCAACAATAAATTAGAACATCCCTCTTGAGGTCTTGATGCCTGACTGAGTGTTAATTTCAATTAACGAATATTTATAGTAATCTATGTACTACCCCCCCCCCCCTTCCTCTCACACTTTCCCTACAGCTCTATGAATGTTTTTAAAAAGAAAATGGAATTTCGCGCCATCATTGCTGTAAACATTCCTCCTAAGGTCTTGATGCCTGACTGACTGAATGTAAATTTCTCTTTAACGAATATTTATAGTAATCTATGTACTACCCCCCCCCTTCCTCTCACACTTTCCCTACAGCTCTATGCATGTTTTTAGAATGAATGGAATTTCGCGCCATCGTTGCTGAAAACATCCCTCTTAAGGTCTTGATGCCTGACTGAATGTAAATTTCTAATTAACGAATATTTATAGTAATCTATGTAATACCCCCCCCCCTTCCTCTCACTCTTTCCCTACAGCTCTATACATGTTTTTAAAAAGAATGGAATTTCGCGCCATCATTGCAGAACAGTCTAAGAATAAGTCTAGGAATGACTGAGTTTAATCTTAATTCACACAATATTTATATGCTGTATCCCACCCCATTTTTGCCTACCCCCTCCCCTCTCATGCCTCTTACCTCAGCTGTTGTCTACATTGGTTCAATTGTCCTTACTGGAATTTGTGGCGCTTTCCGTGGTAAAAAAAACTACCCCCCCCTTATTTTTGATTTTATTCAAAATTAAGGGGGGGGTTAAAAACTACCCCCCCCCCCTTATTTTTGCTTTTTGTTCAAAATTAAGGGGGGGGGTAAAAACTACCCCCCCCCTTATTTTTGATTTTTTTCGAAATTAAGCGGGGGGGGGGGGGGTTTTCGGTGCTCCGGTCTTCACATGTAAGCAAGCACCCACTCCTCATCTCAGATGGTTTCCTTGCATGTCTATAATTAAATTGTTATATTATGTTACTAGAGTTGGCTCGATATAATTATCTCCCTATTGGCTAGTTTTCTATATGCATATCTATTTCTCAATAAATCTATTTTCCTCACCCGGCATTACTATCTAAAAGAAAGTAAATATTTAATAATTTAAATGATTTTCAAAAGATTTTTTTAAATTATATTTTTTTCTTTACATTACCATCACCAAAGGGTTAATGATGATGATTACAATTTTAGTTTAATATTTGAACACACAAAATGTCGCCACAATCGAATTCTTTTAAAACATAGTTTTCTTAAATTTATCATATTATAAATTTAAATTTTCTTTTTTATGATTAGAAATTAAATACATCAATATAAGGTAAATAGCAACATGAAATGAAAAAAATGAATTTATTTTTAATAAAGTAAAATAATGGGTCTTATCGTTCTGGGCAATGAGAGTTTATTATGGATTATTGGAGCACTATGAGTTTTAATCATATATTCCTTGGAAAACTTGAGCTCGTTTATAGACATTTATTTCCTATATAGATCTGGCATGGATCTTGAAGCAATTAAGCAGGCCGTTTTGTACATGTTAAAAATTGGAAGATTTCATTAAATAAAAGTAATCGCAAATATACTTAGTAAATAAAGAAAAGTACATAAGCTATAATCCTAGTATTGTTCACATTTAAAATGTTTGCCAGCAGTTTTCTTAAATCTAGAAAGTACGAAGCTAATACAAATATGATTCATGCTAGAGTCGTCACGTCATGTACAATAGATATAGAATATACGTGGATATTATGACAGGGGAAAATTGTCGTAAATTCCGGTTGCTATAATGGACATAATTTATTGGTCAGTTCGTTCATCCAGTAGGAGAGGAGGAGATAGGGTAAAAGGAATGATTAAGGGGTATCATTTTCTTTACCATTTACGAGTTTAACTTTATTAGAGTACATGATAATTTGGTGTAAGATCCAAGTAATAATAAATTTATTTCTCCTATTCATTCGAATCCGGTGGATAAAAAAAAACTATGTCTAGCATCGTATTATATCAAGCTTTCTACGTAGTACGAATATAAAAATGTACAACCATAAGATTAACACTAGTTTTTTTAGCCGGTGCCTTCGGCACCTTGGGGCCAAAAATGGTTTTAATCTTATAATTGTACATTATATACCCGCAGAAAGCTGTTTATAATACGATGCGAGAAATAACTATTTTTCATGTACAGATAAGAAATTAAGCAGAATGAAACAAATAAATATATCTATGATCGGCAGCTTCCTGCCGTTAAACAAGCATAAGCCATGCAGCCAACCCCTCCTTTTTAACATCTTGCAGCTGCAACAAAAAAGGGCGAGTGTTGAGCCGGAAAATATTTAAAGTTAAAACGATTGCGAAGAAAAAAGCTTGAATTGTAACAAAATGATTACTCACAAATTAACAACTGTTTGAAACTAGCAAAAATTATCAAAAATAAACACAAATACATTGGCAATACAAGAATTACATAAATACTGAAATATATAAGAATAATAAAAAAGGACAAAAGTATGATTTTTTGTTAAGATTTGTAATTAGGCCAAATTGCAGGATTTATGCACATTTTAGAACATTTATCTTATTTTGAAAGACACCACTTAATTGATACACCCCTAGACTCTAAGGGAAAACAGACAGACCAAGCAAATATCATATAACCACCCCAAGATATTTATCAAGCTTAAATAAAAAGTAGAAGTACAACAAATTAAGACCAGCATTTTAGACCTTTAGCTTCAGACAAAAAATCCTTACTATTTCATATTACAAGCAGATATGACCCCAGCATCAAGAGGATTTGTATTTGAAGGGACAGATAGCAGCTAGAAAAATAGCCTAAAACAGTCCCAAGAATTAAATTTGAAATAAAATAGCCTAAAATAAGGACCCATGTAAATATTAGCTAAAATAAAGAACACAATCCGTTTCTCATTTAAAATGAGATCTTAAGCTTCAGAGGAAATACCATAACTACTTTATATAATAGGATAGGATTATATAATTAAAATCAGAAACATATAGAATGAATTATAGAATAACTGTACCTATACACGAAAAAAAACACTTGTACCAATATGAAGTAGTGAATTGCAAAAAAAAAGTTGGAAGATGCATTTAAATTTTAAATGAAACAGTTTTCCAGAAAATAATTTTATACAGATTATTTCTAAAATAAAATAAAAATTAACAAGGATGAAAATATACAAATGTGTGAAGTTAAACAAAACAGACAAAAGAAGGTTCCTTATATGAACATAGGCGCACGTACTGCTAGCATTTGAGAGGTAATTATTGAAAAACTACGCTTGTTTATATGCGAAGAATTATAAGCCTAGAAATCAATATTTTAGTCACTTAAATATTTTCTATATTATATCTCGTACATTCTAGTAAGAACTACTACCTACTAAACTAAACTGAAAATAATATAGGAAATAAAATTCTTATCTATGAGTAATAAGTATTCAAGGACTGCTTGGCGAATTGCAGCGAAGCTTGTACGTTAAAAAGACCACATACATATAAACAAACAAGATATAGATAAACATATGTATGTACATGTGATGAAAAAGGAAGTATTAGGTGGCCAATGTTTTTAAGCGTTGTGACACTTTTTAATTAAAGAATTAGACAATAGGGATGGCATATGCTTTTATGCCATGCCCATTAAACTGTGTGTAAACCATACAATGCAATGGAGCAGCCCAACTATCTCCTTCAATTCAATTCAAATAACAATATTTACTGACTTAAACAATACTTTTAGGGTTGCATTGCTTGTAGATCTAATGTTAATAAAGTAAAAGAATACGTTTACTAGTTAAAAATGATAAGAACTAATGATAAGTATATTGTAAAATTCATATGATCATTATAACTATACATATCAATTTAAGTCCATTTTTAGCAATATCCCCTGCAATTATTAAAACCACATCATAATACTTTAGTTTAGTGGCAAATTGGTAAAGCTTTATTTAATTAGGTAAGCTTCGATTAGGAGAACCCCGCAGGTTTATATAGCTCGTAGCCCTGCAGGAGTTAAGGAATCCAGTTTATTTAATTAAGGAAGACAGGGTAGGTGGGGGCGGGAAGGGGTGAGTTGGAGGTCCACCAAAGTTTTATATGAATTAACTAAATATTTTAAAAGCATTAAACAAATATTTGCAATATTTTTATGTCATTTACACGTCATAAATTAATCTTTAAATTGTATGACTTCAGGAAATAGGTAATACAAATTAATTAATATATTTGTGTAAACTACAATTGGAAATCTTAACTAAGAAATTTAAGGCCTCTATCTTTAATATTAACATAGAAATTACATTTCTTTCATATTTACTCCCCAGTTTCTCTATAGCGTTTGTAGAGACATGTGAATAATAAGATTTGCAATTACTAGTGTCTGTGCCCCTAGCTTATAGGAGCTCAGTATTTGAAAGGGGACAGAAAATAGCCTTTCATCAAAACCCATGATTTTAATTTGAAAATTAAATAGCAATAAAAACGATCCATGGGTCACCTAAAATGAAGAATCAAATCGGTTTGTGTTTAACTAAATCTAAAATATATAACTTTTTATATAATCGAATCTACATACCCTTACAGAAATTAATCGTTAATTTTTTTATTTTCTTCATTGGTTTGGAGGATTTATAAAAAAATATATTTCTCAGCTGCAGCAACAAGTTATGGATTAGATGTTTAGAAGAAAATTTAAAATAGAAATAATATGCTTATAAAATTAATCCTTCTCTATAAATCTAATAATTTCTCAATTCTTTGGTTGTGCTAATATTAAGTTTTCATGAAAACATTTGTGTAACATCTTTTTCATAAATCTTTATCATGAAATCTAACATTTAGTATTAGCTAAGGATATACATATAATACGTAGATATCGTGAAAGTGAATTTTGTCGCCAATTTATTACTCGCACACAGTCTAGAAATTTAAAGAATCCTCGCCGTGGTTTACTTAAGGATCCCAATAAGCCGCAGCCGCACTCGGCCTTAACAACACTCAGCCGCGGTCATCATATTCAGGCACCTGCAGCTTCAGCCAAATTAAACCTTATTCAGCCCCAGCGGCTTTTAAGTAGCTGAAAACGCAGGTGAACTTATCCGTGTACTTTACAAAGCTGCAGTCGCAGCCTTAACATAATGCGGGGCTTTGACGAAGCTGAAGTCTCAGTGAAAGAATCAGCCACGCTGAGCTGCAGCCACCACGCAGCTGAAGGCTTTGTCTTTTTAAAACTGCATTGGAAAGGAGGATTCCGAGCTCAGGGGATAAAAACTAAATCTGACACTCACATGTTTAGCGTTTATACACAACTGTAAAGAAGATGCTGGCTTAATTTAGCGATATTACATAATACAAATACTCTATTCGGGTATTTTCAAATTTTGACATTTCGATGATTTTTGGCCGCCGTGATTATGCATTTTCATGATATTAATTTTGTCTGAGAGTCATAACTGTGCATAGTAATAAGGTGTCATATTTTTGGACTATGACATCCATGGCTTCCGCTGAATTTGGTATAACTATTATAGATAAAAACGAAGACAACGTTAAAGCCAAATTTTTAATTTGCCATCAGCAGAGCCATAAATCTAGCTGGACAAAAGATTCTTGGGCATTTATTGAGTTCTTTTATAATTAATAAATTTTATCCAAACACTCTCATGCATTTTGGATTTTAGATTAGGAAGATTTTCTGTCCACTATTTCTTTTCCATAGGCTTTGTCACTTTCTAATTTAATCCAAAATCTTTTCAGTTGCGCAGCTTCTCTAAAGACAAGACAACTTAACACGGTCTACCATTTATAAACAAAAGGAAAACTATTTTATAAACACGTAGCTTCTTAAAAAATACTCCATATTATCGTGACACATGATATGATATTCCTTTTAGAAACATTAGGTGAAATTCTTAAGAATTTCTTAAGCTAGTCGGAAGCTAGTGTCTTCAAAATCTTACACGTTACTTTATAAGGCTAAGGAAACCCTATATGAGCTAGGCTGGCAATGGAAACTTTTTAAAGATTTAGCCCATTAATTTATTTTGTCTTGCTGTTTGTCTTTTTTTTCAGAGGTGTTTTCCCTTCCTTTCATTACCAGTGCAGCTTATTAATCACGGAACCTTCTTTTTATACGATTTTGTGTTCTTTTTATTAGCTTTGAACTTCACCTCAACTCCATAATATGAAAGGTTACAAAATGCAGAATTTATACTGAAATAAAATACATCTCCCATTATCCCATCTCTGTATTCCTGCTCGTTGTTTCTCTCTCTCTCTCAACATCTATTTTTGTAATTTTCCATGTTGTATGAAGTTTCATAAATCTTTGAATTATTTATTAACGAGCTCTTTCCATTAGATTTATTATTTTAGAATGAGTTGATGCTGACTTTTTCTAATATTTTTATGCAGTGGCGTGCGAAGCACTTTGTCTAGGGGGGGGGGGGGGCATTTTGAACATTTTGCAAAATTTTGCCCCCCCCCCCTAAATCAAAGTGCCCCTAGGGGGCACTTTGCTCTAGGGGAGGCAGGGGGGAGTTTGCTAGGGGGGGGGCAGGGGGAGGCGTTTTAGGCGATAGGGGGGGGGGGGCGATCGCCCCAAGTGCCCCCTTCAGTTCGCACGCCACTGTTGTTATGTCGATTGTGTTGGTTTATTTGAATGGTAGAAGAAAAACCAGTTGTAGTTTTAATGTCTATTTGGTAATGTTAACGGATTTGTTTCTTTTTCTAAATTAAGTCATATCTACTTAAATTTTGGAACACACTGCTGCTTGTTAAACGAGTGACACTTTTCTAGAATACAGTAAGGTAGGGAATTAAAGGTAAGGTTTAAAAATTACTAGGAGATATTTAGATAAATGAAGAATAGTGATTACTCTTACAGAGGTAATTTGTCTAATATATCTTCTAACTTGTTACATGATACACATTTCTACATTATTTTATAATGCAACTTCGTATATGATATTTTGGAACGAAGTTACTATGTAATTGACTATAGTGTTTCCATGTATAGGAATGTGATGTTTTAATTATGTATAGTTTGTTCTTAAAGGAATAAATTATTAAATAAGAAGAAGAGTTACTCTCTGATTTAACTATATTTTGAAAACTCTAATAATGTTAATTTGTCTAATATCTTCTTTGACTTGTTACATGATATATATTTTAATATTTTTTTTATATTTCAGCCTAATATAAATGGAGATTTTAAGAATGCAGCAGCAATTCATATAACTTATTTTGATACATTTATCTCAAACAGTGAATAAAATAATTAGATGCGTGTTTTATGGCCATATGTAGCCAGGTTTTATTTTAGGTACAAAGCATTAACAATCCAGGAGTCTACACTGCTAAATTTACTTGAAACATTTATTCTTTTACTATAAAAGAGCAGGCCTAGCTAGCTGGAAAACATAAATACAAGTATACAATGGTCATACACTTTTATTTACGTCGGATAAGGGATGGATGAAAGTATTTATGATGAAAAATGTTATGATCAGCTTTAACGAGTAATAAAAAGATATTTTCTTATAAAATGTCGATAGTATTTAACTTCAAACCATCCTGAAAATGTACAATAAAGCTTTTCTGAAAAGCACGACTCAATTTGATTAGCTAGATTTTTGGCTGTAAGCAAAAATAACTGATATCTGCGAATTAAAGACAATATCATTTGTTAACAAATTGTGTGTTGAATTTAGTCAGTTTACTTGTAAACATTTTTACAAATTAATCAAATTTAGTATATGGTTGTTCTTTTGATCTATGTAATGTAGGATAAATTATAAGTAACGTATGTATTGGTTTTTCAGGGATCCCGCATAGGACATTAACCTTCTCTCAATTATTATTAACAAAATACCTCTTTGTAGGACCATAAATGTTTAATAAAAAGGTCTTTAGTTCTCATCCAGCATTCCCCAATCCAAACTACGACTATAGCTAGTATTTTTATCAAAACTTGGGTAAGGTCTTTTCCATTTAGCCAATTCTTTATTTTGAATTTGAAATGCTAACTTTTTTCTTCTACGCCTTTTCCCTTACCCTTGGAATTTGTATGTATGTATGATAAAGCCAGACAACAATTTTGTGCCAAATGTTCTAGGTCAGCAAAAAAAAGGGAGAGAGTGAGACAAGGCCAGCTCACCAGTGTCCTGGATAGAAAACAGGTTTTTTTTACATACGTCTCACAAGACCTATGTAGTCATGACCGGAAGACAATGACGGTTCAGTACATGACTTTCGTTAAATCACAGCTGATCATTTTTGTGGATTTTTTTGAAAATTACTTTTTTATCCAAAATTTCATAGTATTCCCTAAAAAATCTCAATTTTCTCACATTTGCTGCTTAGTTAGCTTAAATTTATGCAAGAAAAGTATAATAAGTAACAGCTGTACTGAAGATTGTGCTATCACCTATAACAAGATCTTTCAGAATCAATGGAATAAGATTTGTAGTCTAGAAATTGAGTAAGAGTTAATTATTTTGAATTAATGTGCAACAATAAATTTGCACGTCAGAACTGCTTCTAGCCTCCATAGGCTTTCACCTGGCTTTAACATAATTCAATCTATCTGACTTTGCCTTTGATTCCACAACATAAAGTTAATGCCCTCAAATTTCTTTCACTAAAACATTATCTCCTATCAATCCACATGTTAAACTTCTTGTTTAAAGACGATAAAGTTACCGTCCCTGTCCTTCAACTTTAAAAAGTATGCCTCATAATACTTTCCACTAAACAGGGTACCTCTCTCCACCCTGGTATAGTCAGACCTCTATTCTAGCCGGCTGACATGTTTCACCCAGCCTATAAATCTTGATGGAAGTCAGTTTAGAATTCTGACCTTGTTTGTAAATCAACAATTTCACACACTTTTGACTCTTTCTTTATGGCACTTGTTTGCTATTGAACTTGTGGCTTGACTTTTGCCATATAAAGGTATAACCTCAAGATTCAGAATAAACTTTCAAGTATTCTTACTTTTTACTTCCTTTGGTTTCCTATGAACCAACTACTGTCATGAGAGATCTTTCCATGAATGAAAGCCAAGACTGTCATGCATCTAGCTACATGGTCTTTAAGACTCCCTTGCCTTAATTACTTCAGCTAAGAGCTCATATCCTCTCATTCTCTATTACTCAGAAATTCACCATGGTTTCCGCCTACTCTGCTGATTGAAAGTCAGGTGGGTCTATGATTCCAAATTTAACACCACTTGATAGACAAACTGCCTTTTATTTTTGCTTTGCTAATCCTACATTTTGGTCTTCCTGTTCAACACCTTCCTAGGTCCCTTTACTACTGGTAGCTTTTAGGAAGGGTAGTATTGATCTGCTTAGGACAAAGAACTTGCCTGTGTTTATTTTCAAATTGGATTTTAAAGTCGCCATTGGAAATCACACTTGAATAAAATACAGTTATGATCATGTAACCAGCATTTACATTCACTCTAGTAATAAGCTACTATTATTTTCTTCAAGCTATGAGCCAAGTGCTTTCCTGTCAGTTAGCCGCTCTTACACTATCTTGAATACACTATCTTGCAAATTATTCATCCAGCTTAGAATCCAATATGTATCCAATTTCTCTGTGCGCTCTGTGTTCATTTTTGATTCTTGTTATTGAGAAGCTTTGCTTAAACAAGGACAGCATTGTTCATAATCAGTATAACTGACTACTACTAAGCTGTGCCATGCATCAAACAAACTTTGGCCAAGGATAAACTTTGTTTTTAAGATTTTGTTAAAGTATATTTTCCTTTAATAATAACCCTTTTTTTAGCCTTTATGATCATGGAAGGATATTCAACATTCTAAAATTTATTTCAAGAACAGAATGCTGGTTTACAAAAGAAAAACATTTGATTTATTAATCATGTTGCAAACTGAGAAAGGGAGTAGTCCTGCTGAATTTTCTATCTTTTGGGGGTGTTCATTTTAGCCAGCTTTTCAATAAAGTATTTGACCCCTTATTGACATAATTGTCCTTGTTAATATTGCTCAATAAACAATAAAATCAACTGCATCAGATTCTCTGTATAAGAAAGTTGTTTAAATATTTGAAAAATATTCTCGAAATAGAACTTTGGCATTTAAAAGTTAAAATAAAAGTTTTACAGAATGTTATTGCAGAACCTGTCTAAATATTAAATAAATAAAGAATTATAAAATGCTTCTTTAATATTTATAAAATGAAAATTGTATAACTTTTGTAACGTAAAGGACCAAGGAAGGTATTCAAGGATCAGATGTAACTGATTAAAATATATTCCTACTTTAGAGCTGTGTGTTTTTTGTGGGTAGTCTCTTTTGCACACTAGTCCCGTGTATGAAAATTTAATAAAATTGTTATGCATTTTAAAACCAGTCTCCCAGGACCTGTGTAAACCTCCATCAAAAAGAAAATCAATACATATGTAGAATTGAACGAGATATTAGCAGACATACGGACAAACATCCTACCACTTTTATATTAGGATAAATAATAAAACTACTGCTCATATTTCGTTTATTTAATAACACAAGCAAGCAATAATAATATGTTTATTGTTTTTGGTTGGCTGATTTTTATGGTAGAAGGGCTGGGGGGGGGGGGGGGGGGGTAGTTTTTGTACAAACAAAATGAGTATGTTATATTTTCTTTTTATTAAGACATCAAATAATTGAGTTGCATTTGTGTTATGCATTTGGGGTTTTATTTGGCTTGGCTCAACAGAAAATAGCAAGAAACTTGTCTAGGTAACATTACATTGCCAATGCCATTGCTGCTTTCACTTAAACATCTTTCTTGACCAATGAACGTACTTATACGTACTTATTTTAAAAAAAAAACTTTTTTGTAGCCTATGCAGAGGGCTCAATCCCTATCATTGCTGGGCTCTTTTAACTCTTACTAAACTTAACAAAAATTAAGCTTAACAAAAAAATCAAGAGTTCTTTTCATTCAAGATGTGATATAGGAAACCGCCTCTAAAATTGAGCAACTCACGATTCTATCAACCTTAGGTTTAGGTCTAGAAAAATATTTCTTGGAAAGCATATATTTTAGAAAATATACAAATGTTGCAACTTAGAATATAAATATAAGTAAGCCCTGAGTTTAAAACGTATTTTACAAGAATATTGTCGCTTGGCGTAATTCTTAACATTTGGAAATATCAAAAAAATCAAGTGTTTTATTTATAGATCTTATTAATGTTATAACATTTTAAAATATTTGTTTAACAAAAGCATTTTGCCAAGAATGAAAGTAACAGATATTAGTATCACCAACCTACCAAGAAAAATCGCCCCTAGAAAAATATGCCAATGGCGTCCAAGCTTTTTTTATTTGGGGTGGGTAAAATGTCACGGGAAAAGCGCCGCAAAATTTTTACCCCCGTCCCCCCATTTCCATGGTCGTTCATACATTTCTTCGTTGCGTAGTAGCTTTGCATCTAAAATCAATAACTTCCAATAATAGCTAAACCTTTGGAAAACTAAAAGCCTTCTTGAAAAAGGCATTTAGTTTATAATAACAAAATTTATGAATTTATAATATTATTTGAATAGCTATACATTACTTAGCCCCACAAATATTAGAAAATAAGAGTAATTATACATTAAACGGTGATTTTAAACTTTTATTAATTTATGGCCTAACATTTTGTGCTATGATTGAACTTGGGGAATTATTCAAAACAATGTTTTGTCAGATGAAATAAAAATTTTGTTTGGAATTTTTAATAACCAAGCCTATGACAATGATATAATATGAGTAATATTTTCCCTCATATACATATTTTGACCAAATTCTTCATGGATATTTTCCCCTCTGATTCAGAGAGAAAGAATAATACATATATTAGATTAGAGGTACAAAAAAGTTGTTTAAATCGTCAGTGCTATTTTCTCCTCTGATTCCGAGAGGAAAAAAAATACATGTATTAGATTAGAGGTACAAAAAGTTGAATAAATCTTAGTGGACATTTCACCTTTATATTCAGTAAAGTCAATCTGATATCCATTTTGAGTATTATTTGTACTTCTATAATTCTAATTCCAAGGCTAGTTTCAAGACTCTAAAAAAGATATCTTTATCATACAAACTTGTTAGATTTTGCAAGAATTAGAGAAAGAGGGAGTAACACAAGTAAAAGTATTTTGTTCATTCAAAATAACAAGATATGTTTTTTTTGCCAGGTTTCAATCCTTTAACAACATAATTAAATCAAAAGAAATGAATCATTGAATATTGAACATATGTAGGTATTATAACTGATAAATAGACAACTAAGAAATAGCATAAATGGATATTTTGATCCTAAGGTATATAAGAATCAAGTTATGACTATTAGCTGATTTATTGAGCATTGCTTTATGAATTTGATACTGGAGGGAAGGATATTGGACTGACATTATACCAGAATTTAAAGTTTTTTTTAACGGTATCTTATTTTATGGCACCAAAAAAAGTATTAACTCTAATTTATTTTGAGTGGTAGAATGGAAATTTGTAGTGTTCAAACTTTTCAACTACTAATTTTAATCTACAGAAGGGGAATTTTGTCTATCATCATTTGGTATGTATATAAATTACTTTCATCCAATATTGAAGTGTCCAAACTTTTAAACCACTAATTGTTATCTACAGAATTTTGTCTATCATCATCAGAATGTATATAAGTTAATTGTTTATTGACTTATCACTTAAAGTCCCTGGTTTTTTTTATCCTTTTGTATTATCCAAGCACTTTCAATATCAAACTTTTTTTTCTTTGTAGAAACATAAAGTATGAATTAATAGAGGGATGGGGGTCTTTTAAAAGAGAAGTTAAAACATATTTGGGATGGGGAGGGGGGGGGGGGGGAGTATTCCCTTTGCGCCAATTCAGAATTACAAAACACTGCCATATTTACTTTTCTCAATTTATGGAACGCAATTTCTTTTTATTTTGCTTCACAAAAGCAAACATACAGAAAAAGTTATTCTGAAGATAAAAACAATTTGCAGTGCGTCTAAATGTTAAAAAAATTATGAGTTCGAGATAAAGTCGTCACCAATTTTATAATGTAATAAAATCTGAAGATGTTAGTATATCGATATATTCAAATGGCGATTGTCCATCTTAATTTTTAAGCTTCACTTTTACAGATGCTGCTATACTTATTTTTCAAAGAATTATTTTTTTTGCTTATATTACATTTAGTTTTGGTTGAGATTCACATACAAACAGTTAAAGTGGTTGACAAGGAAAAAGTCTTACCCCCCTTCATTTGATTTGTTTGCTGTTAATTACTTTGAAATATAAGGGGAGGACACCTAGGGGGGTTATCTTCCTCCCTTACATTATAATAAAACAACTCTAGTTGTCTGTTTTCACCTTCTTACGCTCACTATCCATTACACCCCCATCGATTTTGGTTTAAGGAAGGTATCCCTACTCATAAGTATTACATTTTACGACAGATTTGATTTTTAACAGAATTGTTCTTATCCTTGGTGACTAGGGTAAACAAAGAGAGAGAAGGTTAAATGAAAATATAAAGTGAAGTAAATCTTCTTTATTACATAATAATGTTTGCTTCATCCATGGATGCATAGATAGGCTAATGGTGTCTAAATGATTCTCTAACCTTAACAGATTTTATGGCTGTATATTTAAATCGCATTATGATAATGGTAAAGTTACCGCTTTAAAGTAACGAAGCTGTTCAATAAAATAATCATTACACACCTACCATTTGCTAACTTAACCACTGAATCAGAAATTATGAAAAAACGTCAAATGCTTTGTTGATATCAAAGATACTCTAATGTGATATAATATGTTATGTATAAAAAATATAGTTAGATAAAAAGTCAAAGGTAATATACCATTTTAGGTATGCATTAGCAGATCTAACTGTAACTATCTATTTTTAAAAGCGAAGCTTTTCTATAATTAGGGTCGGTCCGTCCGTACGTCCGTGACGGATAGCTTTTTTCGTTAATTTAGGCATGTTAGAATTGTCCTATCGATTTCAAATTTTGCATGGTGATTCCTTTAATAGTTAGGTACGATTTAGAAAGCGTAGAACTCTATAATCATCACCAAAATGTCCGTACGTCCATTTTAAACATGTTGATTTTTTTACTTTTTTAACAACAAATTTTTATGTGATCTAATCATCCGATTGATCTGATTTTTTGTATATTGATTCCTGGGACAACAAAGTATAATGTAATCAGCGAAGCAACTCTATAATCAAGTCCTAAAAATGTAAGTATGTTCATAAATATTATCCTGAATTAAGCAGTTTTTCAACAAATTTACTTACAATTTTGCTTTGACTCTTATACATTTATATTATGATTATTCAGTTCTGACACTATACAAGTGTTAATGTCTGTTTGTCCTACCGTTTCAGTGCTATGCTTTTCTTAACATAAGACAATTTGTAAGTTTTAGAACAATGTTGGACCGTTGTTTGATTTTCATTTTCATGATGTCTATTTTTAAAAATATATATATGGAATTAGACATAAACAGAAATACTAATCTGAATCATATTATTATTTCTCTAAAATATTATTATGATCTTATGTTATGTATAAGTTATCCATAAGATTAATGAATGATTATTAGGAAAACTTATTAACATAATAATATTTACACTAAGAAAAGAAAACTATAACAAGCAGGAAATAAAAAGGGAAAATGCTAACGGTTAAACAATTGTACGCACGGCTTAGGCTCAGGGACGTCTATGCTTTCTATGAGGGGGAGGGGGGAGGTAAAATGTTGGTTTTCAAGGGTTTAAGGGGAGTAATATAAACCCACACTCTGACGTCTATATTAGGTTCACATAGTTTTAGAATTACTAAAACTAATCTAAAAATAATCTGGAACACAAAATTATGTACATGTCGCCCATGGCTAGCGAAACTTTTAGATTTTCTGATTTAATGATGTGCAAATTTAGGCTGTGCGGTCAGCTGTTTGCCCAAAAGCAGCCTACAATCTAAAAAAAGTTCTTCTTCCCAAGATGATCCGAAATTGTGACCTTCCCAAAAATTTATACAGATCTTTCACACCAAATAATAACATCAAACTTATATTCATATGTGAACCAGTCATGAAAAATTAACGCAAAGGTGCATAAATAATAAAATCCTTATATAAAAGTAACAGGATCTGTGTCTGTCTATGTGTCTGACTTTTTGTTGGCAACGAAAGAAATTGCTAACCGCTGAACCGACATAGTTCTCTTTTAAAGATTAGCTTCTTATATGTCTTGAGAAGTTTTACAACTATTTTGGGGGTTGGTACCACTAACCCCCCAAGAGAATTCGCCCTTAAAAAACAATAGCATCCCCCCCTCCAAAATTTCTTTTTTAAAAACTAAAATTTAAAATTGGATAAGGGTTCGACTTCGTTCTTTTAAGAGCCCTTAGAGGGCTCTAGTATACGATAAAGAATTGTAGTAGAACTCTTTATTAATTTTATATTTTCTGTTATAATGTATTATGAATAATTATCAACTAATAAACATTATTATGTCAACACACCTAATATATATTCATATTTATCACAATACATTTGTTAATATTCAACTAATTTCGCGCGCTTCGCCCCCAACATTTTTTTTGAAAGGAAAAAATTAAGAAGGTAAGGGACATTTTTTGTGTGAACTACCGAATCTTTTTATAGTGTCTATAAAAAATTACCCACCATTGGTCAATTAAAATGTATACTGGCCTGCCATTTGTAAATTAGTCTGTGTATTTTCCTATCATTGGTCATTTGTATTGTATGACGTCACACTAGGCACAAACATTCAGTCTCTCTCTCTCATCACCAAAACCGATTTCTACCGGTCCTCAACTATACTGAAAAATCCTATTTCAAACAATTTTACACGAACATTAAAATTTAAAAAAATAAATGAATACTAGTTTTGTTAGCACGAGCCTACGATCGCTCAGATCTAACAAAACTGGATAAATAATATAATTGTGCTCTCCTTTTTGCTTTTTATATTGTTGGGTAGGAAAATGAAGGTAATAATGCATGAAGGGTACATTAGACAATAAATTATTCCGGCCAATAAAGCTTTAAAAAAACGTTCTCTCATTAGTTGGCTTAAAAACTGTTGAGACTTTTTTTCAACTACATCTAAACAAATGGTTTAATAGACAGTTGTATTTTGAATTTATCCTTATTGCATAGACTGTATATCCTGGTCTATATAAACCATATATTAGTTATATATAATGTTTATGCAAAGATCATAAGATTTATCTCAAGTATTCCCCCCCAAACATTCGACGTTCCATAAAGTACGCAACTTTTTTTGTAGTGTTTTGAATCTAAAATTAAGGTGTATACGTTTATGGATGCTAAATTGATTTTTATATTTTTGAAATGGAAGAAGTTTGAACAATCTTTAAAATCTCTTGTTTTGACACTGTCAGAAAACCAATTGCCTCTTTGCCAAATGGATTGCATTCACATTATATGTTAGTAAAATATATTTTCAACGCCTTTGCCTATATGCCTATATAAATGCAACATATAAAACTATTTAAATTTTTCATTCTTTGCTATAATTGGTGAATGTTTTTTTGCAATTTTGTCAGCATACCGAATGTTCAACCCTTCCATTATTGTTTTTGGCTCTAGGAATATGTATGAGGCTGATAACATATAAAACAACAATAAAGTATTAATAAATAGTAAATATGAAAAAAATGTAATTATAATTATACTAAGACTAGAAATTTGAAGATAAATGATCACCGTATTTTTATTCTAGCCCTTTTATAATTACTAGCAGTTTCGCCTCTAGCGTCTAGAAGGTAAGCCTGAAAACTCAATTCAAAACTTGAATCTGAAACTCAAATTAGCCTAAAACCTAAAATTATATATATAGCCTAAAATGGAAAACCCAATCGGTTTATTAATTACAGAAATTTTAAGCTACAAACAAACAAAAGACTACTTTACATTATCGGATTAAATAACAGTTGACTACATTTGACTAAATATATGTTTGTTTGATTGATCTGAAGGCATTTTGATTTTTAAGTATAAATATAATGCACCAGATGGCTCAATTGCTTCAAAATTACTATAAAGCGAGTAAATTACTTATTTATAATCTTAATACCATTTTTACGGCCGTCAGATAAAATCTGTTGTTTTCAAAGGTGTCTCCAATACTTTGCTGTGATTGTAAGTAAGTAAATGGGATGCTAAATTTACTTATAGAGGGGTTAATATTAGTCAGATACAAGAATTTAGGGATATGCAAAATGAAGATAATTCGTCCTCATGTCACTTATAATAATGAGTCTATTATTAAAAGTAGTGTAAAGGGATAGAATTCAGAGAGATAGTAGAAAATGGGCTGTCCATCACACTAGTACCCAAGGTTTTGTAATAGTGTTTTCTTATTTGTTGGCTTTACAACTATGGGCTCTTATTGTGAATTCTAATTGGTTGGATCATTAAGTTAATTGTCTAAACGTTAAAACCATTCATCGTAATTTGTAAGGTGTAATTTTATGTATCATCTTTGGGGATATACAACAATTAATCTCTTTCTCTTATCACTTTAGATCCCTGGATAAAATTTTATGCTAATAACTTTTTTTGTTTTCATACTTACTATCTTTTAAGCGAATATGAAACAATATAAACTATTTTTTTTAAATTATTCACACAACAAAATGTATATTCTCTTTAATGCTTGTAAATTTTGTACTCGCTACTTGTAGTCATAATTGTCCTTGTTTTTTAGATAAGCATCTTTCTGGTCCTTTGTATCATCTATCATTATTGACCAAAAATAAAATATTGTTATATCACAGTATTTTCCTATATACCTAGAATTTATTTATCTATATAATTTATAATAGCAATGATAAAGGCAAATATCTACTTTAGAAGGTAATCATTTGGGGCGTAACTCCTCATTACAAGAGGGCCTCAACACACTCCATATTGGGACTATCTCCCCCTCGTAATTTGTATTTTCTGTGGGGTGTTTTACTATAGCATCCCATAAAAACGCCTTTTTCCAGTTTTTTAATCCTTTTCATTTTGTCTTTTTTATCTCTACTCTATAGTTTTTTTTTCTCTTTCTCTTTTTTTCCTCTCTGCTTTGCTGTCTAGAATTCGCCTCTAAAGGTCTTTATATATTGGTCCTAAGTTCTCTTTAATGCATTTCTACACTCTAAAAAATATTATAATTTGAATTTTTTTATAAAAATATCTTCAACCCAGAGGAAATAGTACACAAACACTTCATAAATTTAGAAAATGAACTTTTCAAATTTGTCAAATAAAGGTTTTTGTTGGAAAAAAATCTTACAGTGCATATATTTTTATTCCCTTTCTATCCCTTTTTTTTTGGATGTCCCCATAATTGTCCACTCCCTTAATACTTTGATTTCCATTTCCCCTTTTTGTCCTTCTACTTGTTTACCAACTAATCGACATTTTCCCCTTTTTTCTTGGTACTTATTTCTTCTTCTACAAGATAGAATACCAAAGAGAAGTAAGGAAAGAGAAAGAGTGTCGCAGAGAGAAAGAGACAAAAAGAGAGAATGGGTAGAAGAAAGCATTTATGGAGGTCATAAAACAAGAAATGTGTTTATTTCATATTAGTTTTTGTGCAAATGAACATTCACTAAACCAAAAGCTTAAAAAACTATAATTTTTTAAAGAAAAAGTTGTTTTGGAAATAAGAAAAATTGTTCAATTACATTTTATCCTCTACTTTTATTTACTACGCTAATTATGTTGTGACTCACTGTGGCCTCGGTCAATATTAGAGGACAACAATATTCACACACACACACACATGCAGTGCTTGGTTGTGCCGTGTGGAGGTCCATTTCTCCCCAACCGCTCCCCACGGAACAACCCCAAAGAAAGCTCATCAACCAGGATATGAAAGCCAGAAAACCTTTCCCCCACCCACTGTACCATTCTTCTCTCTCTCTCTCTCTCTCTCTCTTTCTTGATTGCTCTATGGTTTCTGTCTCCTTCTCTCTAATTGTGTATGAGCCAGTGTGAATAGTGTGCCTGCACGAACAATAAGTTCTTGCGAAAGGACCAAGTTTTTTTTGCTAAAGACAAGGTTGTGCGTGAAAAAAATACATTTTTGTATAACCAGTTATACTTAACCTGTGTATTTAAATCAGAGGAGGTAAGTTGTTTAGTTTTTATTGTGAAATGATCAACAACAAAGTTATTGGTTTGTTTTGATTATTAATATTAACTTGTTGTTCCCATGTATATATTTACTAGATTTGATAAGAAAGAAGTGATTGTATGCGTGTGTGTGTGATTTTGTGTGTTTTTGTGTTAAACATTGTACATGTAAAGCTGTATATACACATAGTTAGGCAAAACCTTCCTCTTTCCACCATAATTCTCTCTATACTACTCCTACTTGCCTTATCTTGTATTCTGTGCACAAACTAGCGGATTTTGACACAAATCCCAGAAAGTCTTTTTATTGCTAATGGTAGTTTAATAGTTAGAATTTCACATAAACATCCCCCAAAAATTGTGGGAAACCACGCCTTTTTAGTATATAATAATGCCAAATGCGTAGTAAGACTTTGGTAAAGTATTTGGTAGAGTTACGTCAATTAAAACCACGTTTTGTGAAAGTTTTGCTTGGCGTATACAGTCAAATGCTTTTGTTAGATCGAAGTTTACATAAGTTTGTTATGGCTCACAAAACTTTAAGACTTTCAAGTTTAAAATAAGAAATAGTTTTAACTCAAATTAGAAAAAAATATGATAATTTTTATTAAATTAGGTAAATGGTTCTTGTTGAAGAAAACTTTTTTGCCTCTTAATTTTATATCTGTAAAACGTTATTTGGATATAATTTACTTTTGGTAGTTAAACATTTTTATCTGGAATATTTTTATAGTAGGTTTATTTCATGTTCACCTAATTTTAAATATTGATTGTTATTTTTAATTAGTTTGTAAACATTTTTTGATTTATAGAAATTATATAAATGTTTAATTAAAAAAGTTCTGTTTCTAGGAAAATAAAATCATTAGATTTATTAATTTTTAATGAGATTTTAATTGGAACAGGGTCACTTAGTCAGAAAATGATACATCAATGTTATTTTTCAAATAATCATTAATACGCTGAAAGGTATTGTTATTATCATGTGTGATACTAAATGCAGAAATTAAGTCCCAGAGTACAAAAGAATGTATTTTTACATAGACGTCAAAGGTGTTTACTTTGAAAACCCTCATTTTACCCCTTTCATGATTTCAAAAATCACATTAGATACCCCTATCCATCAAACCTTTTAAACCTCACATTTTCTTCTTCGTATGCTTGTTTTTTGGAACACTTTTCCCAATCAAGTGATATGCAAACATCAATATATTTGGTTTGAAATTGTTGTCAATTTCATAAATCATTATTGTATATAATTTTATAACGTTTTTTGGACTGTAATTTAAATTACATTAATCCTTTTAAAGAGTTCAGCTACTCTTTAAACAGGGTATGCACTTACATTTGTCCACCAATTCTCGTATTACCACAACGCGACAAAGATCAAAGTGACTGAGTCTTTTTTAAATGACGAGTAATAAAAAGGATTTAAAACGTGAATTGAGTACAATGATTCAGTTTACTTCATGATTTATTGACAACAAGTTAACTGTTCTTTTCACTCTTTTAAATGGTTGTTATACAAACGGACAATATTGTCCTTGTTTTTTTTTAGTGTAAAATAATATTGGTTTTAATGTCTGTCCACTTAATTATTAATGTGATTAAAAGTCTACATTTACAATAGAGAACGTTTCTAGACCATCGCCTGGTTTTTTACTAGTTTTATTGAGTTTTAAGCTGATTAGAAAAGAAAATATAACTAAGGATCCTACTGCTGCTATATCAGTCTGTGTAAATAATAAATGTAAAAGGTGTGATTTTGTCTATCATCTTTGGGGTTGTATATCAATTTCTCGTCTCTTTTATAGTCTCATTTAAAAATAACACTTTGTAGAATACCTGTCCTCTAGCGGCTAAGTATAACTATTTTGATAATGATATAAATTTTGAAAGATTTATTATAATTATGTAAAAAGATTTAAAGTAAACTTATCGGTCTTCTGAAGGTTTTAATGCCAAAGGGATAGGTAACAGGGAGATGATTTAAACTTCTCTCAAATCACCATAAGAATTACCTTATATTTACTTTGACATTGATACCAGCGTATTTTTAATTAAGATAAGGATTTTTTTATTAAAAGGAATGATCCCTGTAATCCTGATAAGCCTAGTCTGGTCATTACTCATTTGAATTATTGATTTTATGCCGCACAGACTTATATTTCAATCTATGCATTCAAAACGTTGCAACATTGATAAATCTTTAGAATTATACCTTAAAAGCAAGGAATCTTTTGCACGCTTTTACATAAATTGTCCTTAACCATGCCAAACCTAAAACTATGATCATGTCGGCATAAAGTTTTACTGGTCCCCAGTCTTTCATCAGTTTGTATCATATCCCTGTATACTAAATTTAGGAATGGAGGGGACATTGGGCTGTTTATTATACTAGCCCCCAAAGTTTTATAATAATATTTTCTTATTCGTCGCCTTAACAACTTTTGGAACAACTTTCAAACGTTTAAACTACTAATTTTAATCTTCACAAGGGGTAATTTTGTGTATCATGATTGAGGATGTACATCAATTTTATGGCCATTGTCTTATCCTGTTAGATTCCTAACAAATGATAAGAGTGCAATGTTCTTTTTTTGTAATTGTATTTTTTACCTAAGCACTGTAATTAAAAGGGAATCAGTAACAAATGGACGTAAAAGGGAATTAAAAGAAAAGGGCGAAAGAAAGAACTTTATTAGTAAAGAGAGAGGGGGGGGTGGATTAATAATGCAAAGTTTGTTCAGGGGAGGGGAAAGGGGGTTGCGTGTTAAAGATATTTAAAAATGGTCACACAATGTAAATAAATATATAATTGTAATAATAGATAGAAGTTTTTTGCTGTAGGTTTGAATATATGACATAAAGTCGAAATAAATGACAGGCTGGTTAGTCTTAAGATAGATTTCTCTGTCAAAAGTAAGAACATTTTCTTATCGTATTATTTCTCATCTGTTTTCCTAATATTTTGGGTTATTAATAGTTTTATGCAGAATAACTAATCACTTTGTCCCAACGGTGATCAAACCAACATGTATTTGTATTATTTTTACATTTTTGTAAAATACTTTTTGAAAAACTGGTGTTGAAATGCAAGTTGCAACTACATAAAGGTTGCAAACACAAATACTTACTGGTGTGCTTGCACCTCCGCTCATCATTACCTCATAACAAACAATTTCTTTCCTCCTTTGACATATATAAAAAATCCATTTGTGAGGTCAATTCAGCTTTTTTGTCTGTAGCGAAGAACCTCTCTAACAGCTTGACACAGTGGAGCTTTTAATAGGTCCAATGAAGGTTTATAACTATTTCGGAGGAGAAAATCGTCCATTGAAAAAATGATCCTCTGGCAACAAAAAATTCACATTTCCTTCTTAAAACTAAAATTTAAAGTGAAGGGTCGACTTAATTAACCTCCCATTCTCTTATGTGTCCCTAGAGGCCCCTAGGGGCAAAGCCACTTGTATGTTATACTGTACTTTAAAAATTGCTGTGTGGTGTAAGCTCTTTTTATTATTGGTTAGAATAATTTGCACAGCACCTAACTAGTAAATATCCAGAAACTAAAAATGCAATTGTTTTTCTGTACTTAAGAATCAGTTTTAGATCTATTAGGTTATATGGTTACTAGCGACTTCTCCCCTAGCCTCTAGGGGCTTTGCCCCAAGAGGTAATTTTAAAAAATGTAGTACATGTGGTGGAGCACCAAATAGTTATTATCTTCTGCATCATCAAAAAAATTGATGGGGATTTTTTTTATTTTTGCATTTACATGCCGGTAAAAATTCAATAATAATCAGCAATAAACATTATTGTAATTTACCTAAAATACCATCCAGATATTTTGACTTTCAACAGAGCAATGATCTTTTTAAAATGTATTACCTGTTCATATATATATTTAGTCTAATAGATTGCATTGTCAATTAAATATTTATTTGATAAAACAAATAGGTTTAAACATGAAACTGGGATGTATGTAAATTGATCCAGGCATTATATTCCATGTATTTTCAGAAGCGGGGCTACTGTATTCCTCGTGTTGTTCGTACCTCCTTTAAACCGTCATTATGTGACATTTAAAGTTTTTTTTGGCGAAAATAATATTATTTGTTAGTTAAATAGGTAAAAAAATACAAATAGATAGATAGAAAATTGAAGAAAAAAAACAGATAATCTTTTTACAGTAATAATAAAATGAAACAAAGTTTATCTAATTATAATGTGTAAGTTAAATCCATACTGGTATAATTATCTTTAGAAACATACAGGGTGCGGCACATAAATCCGGACTTTTTTTAAACAGCCATAGCGCCAAGACTACTTGACCGATCAGGACGTTTGACCCCACTATGAAAAGCTTAGGTAATGACCTTTTTACCCATAAAAATCTTTGGACGATGTAAGACATGTACTACGAGCTGGCAGCGAATATGTTCAACTAGGCAAATTCGAAGTGCGCAGGTTGCTCATGAAACTTGCTGAAGGTACTGTTAGATACATAAGTTGGGTACTAGAAATTACTAGAGTTCTTTTATCAAGTTGTTTTGGCCGTAGTACTCCGGCAAATTGACACGTGGCAGATTGTAAGATGTTAAAAACGCCAAAAATCTTTAAAATTTTTAAGATTCTCGTCTACAGGGGCCCATACAGAACCTTGAATCTCATTTTAGACTATGGGTTGCGCTGACAACCCTAGCTAAATCTTCATGCCATTTCCAAAAAGGTATAAAACGTTGTTCTAGCTCAACTGTGGCCTAGATAAGAGCCGCTGTGTCGAAGGGTAGCTTGAAAGATGGGAATTTAGATCCTGCGGTTACTCACGTCCCTAAGGAAATGTTGCCTCCTAGCAGCCCAGATCTTAATCCATTAGACTATTTGACCCACAGCTACTTTGAAGCATGCACCAATAGACGTGCCTATACCACAAAGATCTTCCCCATTGCCACTATCAAGGAGAACTTCGCCAGCTTGTACAGGGACATGGTGACCAGGGCCTGCGTGCGGTTGAGGGGGCGGGTAGGGGCGGTAATTGAGGCTAGCGGCGGTTTTATTGAATAATCTAATAGTCATATACCTATTTTGCCTCTCAGTTTTTAAAATTCGATAAAATCTTTAAAATTGACGATTTTATGTTCATTTGTTTACAAATTAGAAAAAGTACGGATTTATGTGCCGCACCCTGTATTATATAGCTGAATTAATAGTTTTTTCTCTATTCTTTGTTTTTTTAATGCAAGGTTGTATCGGGTTCAAAACCATGCCATTGGGTAGCCAACACAGACTTTGGGACAACTGTCGGACGGATTTTTAAATTTCACCCTGTGGACAAAGTTATTCAGGAACGAAATTTCGGTTTTGAATTTCGTCCCTGTGTGTTTTATCGCCATATTGGATTGGATTTTTACATTGTTTCACAGTTAGTACATAATGTTCGAAAGATTTTTTTCTTTTAATTTTGGAAGATTTAAAAATTAAAATTTTTTTAGGCGGTTTTACTTAAGATATGTCACATTAGGAGGTTTGTCGCATTAGGACGTTTGTCCCTTTAGGAGGTTTGTCCTTTAGGACGTTTGTCGTATTAGGAGGTTTGTCCCTTTGGGCATTTTGGGACGTTTGTCCCTTTAGGAGGTTTGTCGGTGTACTCTTTCCGCTACTACAATATTGTCTTTCTTTAATTAGTAAACATTTACATGTATTCATTTAAGGTCGTCAGTTATTTGTTCATTTCTAACATCAAATAAACACACATACCGCTACTTTAGCTTTTAGAAATAATAGATAGGTGTAAGGTTGGCTATAAAAATACTTATATAAGCCCATTATGTGAGGATATATTACATATTGAACGTAATTTATCTATAATACAAAGTAGAACGATGTCTGTCCGTCTGTCCGTCTGTCCGTCTGTCCGTCTGACCGTCTGTCCGTCTGTCTGTCCGTCCGTCCCTTAAGATCTCGGTAACCACTGAACCGATCGGATTCTACTCTTCAGGGTATATACCTATTGGTCCTGTGGTGGTTTTAAGCTATTTTCTAGGGGGGTGGGACACCCCCAACCCCCCCAAAAACAAAAAAATCCCCCCCCAATTTTTTTTTTTTTTTTTTTTTTTTTTTTTTTTTGCAGAAGATTTCCTAGGTCCTTTGTTCAAAAATATTTTTTATTCCAGCATTTATTTTGAATGAAAGAATAGCAACATTCTCTCACTAAAAACAATAAATATTAATTTTTTACGAATTTCGCCTTAATTTTTTTTATCACCTCTTGGGGCAAAGCCCCTAGAGGCTAGGGGCGAAGCCGCTAGTTAATACACATATTGTAATATTGTATTACCTATTTAGGGCTAGATGCTGCTGCAGCTAGTAGATATTGGTTAAAGTTGCCGCCTTTCTAAATATTCAATGAAATTCCTTATTTTTCAATGTGATCCAGTCATCCTAACCATCCCCCTCTACTTTCTCATAAGAAAACGCATTTTTTATTTTTATTTTAGTTTTTAAGTTTTTGAATAAGCAAATAAAGCCAAAGGCTTCTAACAATTCCTGAAAGAAAGATCTTAAAAATAAATTAGGGAATTATGGTGGGGGAGGGAAAGAGATGGTCCAATTATAGGACATGGGAAATTCTACCAAATATTCCCCTATACAATAATTGAAATTATGATTTAGAGTAATTATGTCATAGCACATATGGACTTTTTAAAGTGTCAAATAATGATAAAATAATATAGATTTCAAATTTTGGAAAATTTGGTAAAACTGGAGTATCATGCATGTATAATCTAGTATCTTGCATGATTTTTTTGTGTAATATCTGCTTTTAGAAACTAAAAACAATACAGGATTGGTGTTTCTAGTCGCAATTGCAATTTCTCTAGTAAAAGAAAACACAAAAAGCAAGGCAATCGACTATGGAGTTAATTTTCATATGGCTTAGTAACTGATACTTTAATTTATCTCAAATAAACTTCTGCATTTGGATGCAGGTATAGATTAATTATCAATTTTTAAGTGTAAAACTCTTCCCTTCATACATAAGGTGAAGTAAATTCACAATAGTCCCCACCTTCCACAATGAATATTGAATAACTTTTAATATATGGGGGAAGATTGATATATCGTCTATTTACATATTGCTGAATCCCTGATTTTGCAAATGAAATTGAGATATTAATTGAAAGTTTGCAATTATATGGTTACAGTTTTCACCATAGATATAGGAATACAACAACTGAGGATTAATTATTCTTCCCATCCCCCCTCACCATTGAAAAAAATCTTGACAGAATGATTTAGATATTTATAAAGAATGATATATAGCAATGGTTGAAAATTTTGCTAACCTTAGAAATACAATTTTTAATGCTTGTTATTTTACAATATAATGACATAATGATTTTTTATTTGCAGAAAAATCGGAGGCAATACAGTTTTCCTTATTCGGTCTGATAAATTTGCACATTCAAATTTTTTGGAGATATTTGATTTTAATTGTATAAATATACATATTTGCACACATTATACATTAAGCTTATATTATTTATACATTTCAATGTAAAGCAGAGTCTAGCAACCCGATTATTTCTATAGAGATATGGGTCAAAATGTTTGAATTGTTCGGTTTAGCTGCAAGAAATTGTGGATCGATTTCAGATTTGTAATTAAAACGAATTTGTGAAATCTAAGAAAAAATTTAAATGGAAATATTGATTGCTAACATTTCCTCTAATCTGTCTTGAACCAATACTATGCTCTTCTGAAGATTTAACCAGCTGCAACCAACAAGTAAATTAGTTGGAAAACAAATATTTTGTAATTTCAGTTCATTTTTGGGGGCTGTTAAAAAAATACTTTAGTAGCCCCCAAAAACAGATGTTCAGTTGTAACTTGTAGTTAAGTCTTTTACCAGATCTTATTGAGCTCATACATCGGTACACCGACAAATGTCCTAATGCGACAAACCTCCTAATGCGAAATTTTTTTAGGAGGTTTTACTTAAAAGATGTCGCATTAGGACGCTTGTCGCATTAGGACGTTTATCGCATTAGGAGGTTTGTCTGTGTACCTCCTACATCTACCTGCTTTAGTATATGAGATATTTTTGATAAAATACTATTTATGCGCCAACCCACTGTTCTATTTTACATTTTATGTGCAAATAAATTATATAAATATTGTTTTATTAATGTGAAAAGAATGAAAAACAATTGTTGTTTTATTTTTACTTTTTTGATACAGTTGAATGGTCAAAAATGTTTTTTTGTCAGAGGTAGATCCGTCTAACTGTCTGTTATCTGCGGATAACAAAAGTAAAAAGCGAAAGATTAATTCCTGTTTTCTTAGCCCCGAGGAGCCATAGACTAGTATTAACAAAACTGGCACGATAAACGATACCTCATTGTTCAGTACGACATAGAGCAGGTTCTCATTCAGCGGATATTAATTGATTTCGAAACAATGCTATAAAAAAAGAGTCCATTATAAAATTACACACAAAAAAATGGATCAAAATGATCCCGGGAGTCGGGTTTGAAGCCCTCTTGGTATATTACAATGACTGGGCTGCTATTTGAAATTGACAATTCATATTTATTGCATGCATTCACTATTATTTATAGCTTCACAGAATACATCACACACACACACAGAAATAATATATACATAACCATACACAGGCATACACAAATACATAACTGTAATAAAATGTGTAAAAAGAAAAAGTATACAAAAATAAAAGACCACGAGAAACTTAATTATACAATTTTTTACTATGTATATTTTGAAATAAAATGATTGATATATTTTCCATTAACCTTTCATTGTTTCAACTAACACAAACACATGAAAACAACCAAAAACATCAACACGGGGTGAAATCCAAAAATTTTGCAAAATCCTAATGGCTACTTTATGTTATTTGCATTACAATAAGTACTCACTTTTAAATATTTTATTCATACAGCTGCATTGCATTGAAAAAATGTATTTTCACATGGAATTGCTGTTTTGGTAATTCTAAAAATAAAACATTTGTTTTTTTATTTATTTTTTTCAATATTCTGGGGTTTAACGCTTGTAAATATAGAGAAAATAAATTTGCAAGGTCAAGAATCACTTTGAAAGCTTTATATTTGTCATGGTCAGGTTTTAAGCTTTTTTCCCGGAAGAGTTGGTAACTTCCCTAATAGATATATATCCAGAGAACAACTTATCTTTGCTAAAGAAACATGAAAATTTTGCATGTTAGAAACCTACCCCAATTTAGGATCATCATAGAGGCGAAGCTGCTAAATTTCAAAAAGGATTAAATGATTCAATTGTATTTTTTGCTTCTGATAGGTCATAAAAGGGCATTTAAACATTAATATATTCTAATTTTAGCAGCAATGATATTCTAATATAAAGAAAAGTTATATTGCTCTAAATCCACAAAAATTGGAAAAATTTGCGCAATTTTATAATCCTTTGAAAAAATCTTTTTGAACTTTTTGATTTGATCCTGTGATGGAAGTAGGAATTATGCAAATTTTAACATGATTTGTCATTTTCAGCACTAAAAATTGCAATTTTTAACAGTAAGGGCATTTAAATGATCATATTATACAAAAGTGGAAAATTAAGGTAAAGAACATTCTTCTACAAAGTTACATTGTAATAGCAAATCTTTATTAGTTCATCGCTTCTATTTCAAAAGGGATAACCTAGAATGGTTCATGTTTAAAAGTTGAGAAATTGTGTATTTGGAGGCATAAAATTATTGGTGGTTTTTATTTATTTATTGTTCTTTTTGTTGTTGAGAATTTTGTTATAAAGCAGATAACATACTTTTTAAAATAAAGTTTAAAGTTATATATATATATATATATACAGTTACCAATAAATTAGAAAAAAAATCAATGAACTTTAATTCAAGCTACTCACTCTTAGAGGAATAATGCAACATTTTTGATCTTTTTTTCTCTCTTGAACACATGGAATTTTAGCATAATTGAAAATATTTCAATAAATCTAAATTTTATGGATACTGCAACTGTTATTAGATATTGAACAAAATTCTTGCAAAAGGGAGAATTTAAGGCTCGGCATCCCCCAACCCAATTTTGAAAAAAAAAAGCACTAGCAGCTGCAACCGAACTACTCTTTTTTTAAACATTAGACAAAATCAGCATTTACAACCCAGCTGTCCTAAAATCGGTTACCTGCCATATCCTGAAAACCAATATTACATAGACATATGATTCAGTAATTTCATTTAGTGTGAATTTACCAGTTTCCTTTTTTAGCTTTCTTGGAAAAATAAAAATTATAAAGCAATCAATTGTTTCAGCTATTAGCTTTTTTATATAAAAAAAATCTTCCCTAAAACAGTTTTTTGTACTTCTTAAGTTCTTCAACAAAAACAATATATCAATTTATTCTTATTTTTAAATTGAAATGTACAGAGTAAACATTTGAATTGATATGCTTACCATTCATGAATTCAATATCGTTTAAAATATCAAATTTAAAGAAAAAGTTACTTAAGCATTCAATATATTTAGTATAATCATATAAATAAAATAATAAATGGTATTACAAGTTAAATGGTTTATATGGCATTTTTATGAAAGTGGTCGTACCTAAGACAGTATGGTATTATAGGATGTTATTTGACTTATATTTACGTTGATATTAGGACCAATTTCATTCTATTATTGACATTGTAACTGGATAAAATAAAGCCAGATTAGCTTTTCAT
This sequence comes from Acartia tonsa, assembly GCF_053477335.1. NCBI lineage: Eukaryota > Metazoa > Arthropoda > Copepoda > Calanoida > Acartiidae > Acartia > Acartia tonsa. The sequence goes on from NC_137260.1 coordinate 36,742,294, forward strand.
TTAGAACTCCCATGGACTTTAACTATTAAACTATCAAAGGCTATTCGATACTTTTTACGAAAAAAAATGTTTTAACATACAAATGCATAATTAATACCAAAATAAAATTATTCTAAATATTTCTAGTATGCTCTGGGAATGATTTGATTTATTTTTGTTTTATACACTGTACATGTTAATCATTTTCTATTCAATTTGATTGTCTGTCTTTATACATGAAGAAAAAGTAGAGCAAGTTCTACTATTCTGAAAAAGAACCAATGAACTAGATTTCAAACCTTGAAAATATCCCCTAAAATAAGCTTGCATAATACAGAAATTCTTTAGAGGTTACTATGACTGCCTAAAACCGTTTAGTAGTAGTACCAAATCTAAACCTCCCTCAAGAGCTCCTACTACTTGTTACTGATGTTTTAAGAACTAATTGTAAAAATAAGGAAAACTAAAGAAATTTAGATAAATTATTTAAGCAATTGAAGCAAACAATTATTTTGTCGCATCTCCTTAATATTCCATTATTCCAAATGGAGCATTTTCCTTTTATTTGTTTGGATTTTATTTTTCTCCAAATAAAATAGGATCATATGATGCGGCTTATTTTGCACTGGTTCACCAAAGCAAAACTCAATTTTGTCCACTTGTGTGGCAAGGTTTGGTGTGTAAAGTAACAAATATTAGTCTGTGTGTGTTTAAGTATGTTTGTGACAATTCTGAATTGTTTAAGATTGTAAATATTGGAATGAATCTGCTTACTCAACTACATTTTCCGATACTTCTGATATTCAGCCACAGTTGAGTCACATTAAGTTTCAATGATAAGTCAGCTGAGATTATTACTGTGCTTTTTATATTACAAAGGTCTTAGAAACGGCAAAGAACAAATGATATCTGCAAGGTTCTATGAATGGTCCCTTTCTTGATATTCCTCTAAAGATAATATTAGTGGCGCAGCTTCTTATGTCTGTATGTCCATGTGTTGTATATTTATAGTAATTTTGCTGGACATTTTCTTTTAAATATTCCCCTTAAATAACAGTTTATTGTTCTTTTTATGAACATTTGTATCAATTAGTGTTGATTGGGCTACCATTCTTAATTTTACTACTGTTGATCTAATCTATAAAGAAAGACAAATATTATAAAACACTTTTCTATCCATCTTTCCCTGAAAAATGACAAGAAATGAGAAAATATGATCTTATTGAATTTGGAATAAAATATATGGTTCATAGCACAACTGAACTCAAAAGTCTCGGAGGGTATACATTTTTTCTCGCCCATTTATACAATAACAGACAATTTTGGAGGCTTTTTTCATTCAGAGACTGTCTTTTGCTTCCAACTTTTGCCTAAAACATTAGCAAAACTAAAATATACAGATATCTACATAAAAATACATAGATTTTACAGAATTAAAATAAGATTTTATTTTAAAATAAAAGTTTTCACCCCTTATCAAAATACTTTTCTATAATCCTACCCCAACCACTCAAGGGAAAAACCTGTCATAATTTTAAATGCTTTTATGAAAATAATATACACTCTAAAAGTGACCCGAGTATTATAAATCTCTAAAATTTAAAAAGAAGTTTAAGAGATCTTACTAGATATAAAAATATTTACATCCACCTTCTCTAGAAAATAAGGAGAAAAAAACGTTCATACTTACTTTTTGAATTCTATAAAAGTGATGCTTTTTAACAGTATAGAAAGAGTAGGAAGGTTGAGAAATGATTTAGAGGAAAGGGAAATAATATTTTTACTTTATCTCTTTTCAAATACATATATTATTTCTTTTACCATTTTCTCTTTTTGGAGACACAGAGTAAAGAAAATAGAAAGTAATCTCTCCCTTCATTAAAATAAAATACAAAATTCTGCTTGAGTTGCTTTAAATAATAATCTTCCATCTACCTTATCTCTTATCTTTTTAATCTTAAAAATAAAACCTACAATGCTATCAGCTTCCAGTAATCTATTGTTATTCAATATCCTCTGATCTTTCAATTACTTGCTATCCTCTATCTATCTAAATAGCATTTTCTATTCTTTTCACTTTATATCTGTCCAGCAACTTAATGCTATTTTTTATGTATCTATCCAACTATTAATTGCTATGCAATAATTATCTATCCATCAATATCTTCCTATCCTTTATCTATCTATTTATCAATTTCTTGCTTCCCTCTTTCTATCTGTGTCTATTTCATGTCATCTGCAAACTTTATATCTCTGTCTTATTTTCAATTGAAATTCAATTTAAAGTTTGAAGGGAAATCAGTTGTGTGCTCAGAATTTCTCGGGATACTCCTGGTTTTTGCAAGTGAGCTTAATGTACTTCCACCCCCATCGTTCCCCGTTAATTAAGCTCTAGGGAAAAAAAGCTAACCCTGATGAATGTTATAATTTCATAGTATTTTAAAGATATTATATATAGAAGAAAACAAAATTCATTTTTAAGAAATGATTTAAAAATATTTCTATGATATTGCAAAACCTAAAAGAAAAGCAAGTAACATTGGAGTATCAATTTAATATTGCAATTAATTATGATTTTTAAGGCTTAATATTTTGAAAACTACATTTATGCTATATGAAGGTATTTCTTATTATTAGCACAAAGTACTGAGTTAACAAATTTTAGGTTTATTTAGAAAGACTTTGTGGGATGATCATTAAAGATTTAACTACGTTAACACGCTGCATGTATTTAACTTTTCCTAACCCAACTAAGTAGCACTATTTATCACAATATAAAAAGATAGTAAAAAATGTGAGAGTGAGGGGGAGTGTACACACTTTAAAAATACGGGAAAATGTCTAATTCTCATTTCTCTATGTGAACACTGAGTGAGTGAACAAGAAAAAAAGAGAAGAAAAAATAAATGAGATTTCAATGACTTAAATTGCACCATCTCTGCCTGATTTTAAAAATGCAGGGATAGGTCAATAGAGGATATTTTATTCTTTATCCAATCTAAAATTACACATTCTTGTTACTTCTAATCATATAAATTATTTTAGGTAAGTTTTATGAAGAGGTTTGTTGAATAACGCGACGGCATTACTGACAAACATAGTAGCTTCAGTTCTTTTCAAATTAAATTTTTAAATCATTGTTGCTTGCCAGTTCAATTATTTCTGAACATAACACTCTTAAAGTTTGATTGATAACCAAACCAAAAATATATTAACTGTGATTTATTGACGTTGCCTGAATCAGAGTTTAAGGTGTACATTGTTTGACCTATTCAAAATGAAACATTTGTTTCTAGAAACCCAAAGCAATTGACCTAAAAAAAAGAAAACAAATATAGGCAAAACTCCACTTATACAATAAGGATATTTATGTCTATTAAGATGCAAAGGGAGATGACATAATTTTGAACCCATAAACTAATATACAGTGATGACAAAAGAGAGAAAAAGGGAGGGAGATGACAAAAACATTTAAATAATCTTCGACACCCCAAACCCGGCCCCCTCCCTCCAAAAGTTGCAAGCTTACATCGGCAGAATTTCACACATTACTATTACTGGATTATGATTAAAATCCAAACTGACTGACGGACACTTATAATATTATGAAAAGGGTTTAGCTTTAGAAACTAATAATATTAGTGTGCACGCTAAATTACAGCCAAGTTTTATATTGTCCCCCCTCTACTACAGAGGACATTAACCAGAAAAATAACATACTCAACATGGGATAAAGTAATATTCAAAGAAGGGCAAATAATTTTCTATAAAAAGTCAGAAAATCGACGAATAATGGACAAAAACCATTGACTAAGGTTTCTGTAAAACAATTCTTATTGATATACTATATTCAATAAACTTATTTTCATCTTCTATTAATATTTACTTTTCCTTGATTTCATTTAAAACCCAGATTTATCCCGATATTATCCTGGCCAAATTAAAATTTTCGGTAATTTTTTTGTTGAATTAAATAGTTGAAAGCCTATTTTTACCTATTCATTAAGCCCATGAAATAACATGCTCTTATTGCACACATAAAAAAAAGTTGGATGGCATTTATCGCCTAAAGTTGGTGTATAACATATTTTTTGTTGTGTTCTGTTTCTTTTTCTACGCTGTTTTTTTCTCTTATTGCAATATCAAACGTTTTGTTAATGTCAAACTTGCTCTAATTATAAAAAATACCAAATATAAAGCCTGCATAAAAATGAAGCCCATTATAGAATTGACTTGTAAATTATTTATAAATGTGCAAAAAAACTCTTTCTGATAACATTTAGGTGCAATTTAAAATAAAAGATACACTTTTGATATTAGAATATTTTTACACATTTTTTTGCATAATTTTAAATGTCTGTCTTTTACACTTTACTTTTGATTCTACACAATTAGATTGTCAGATTTGTATAACAGACTACATAGTACATATTGTGGTTAGTAATTTGTTCTAATCTTGATAAAAACTGCGCCATAACCAAAGACATTAAAACTTTACTGAATCTCTGAATGTTTAAATGTTCAATTATGTTCAGCTTATCATTACATGTAGCTTCTTTACTATGGGATGTAAAAGTTATTTAAATTATCATGCTTTTCAAAATTTAAAAAAAATAATTCAAGGCTGTCCCTTTAAATTACTTTTTTGCAAAATAAAAAATGTAGTCTAATTGCAAACTCTTTTGCACAAGAACGTTTAATGTATTTTTAATTTTTATTTACATAAACAAAGCAATTTTTAAAAAAAGATTTATGTAAATAATAGGGTTGGGCCGGATACTTTTTTGGCCGGATACCGGATACCGGATATCCGGCTGAATTCAGATGCCGGATATCCGGCCAACGCCGGATATCCTGCAAATATCCGGTTATCCGGCCAAATTACCGGATATCCGGCCGGATAACCGGCCAAATTACCAGATATTAAAGTAGTAAAAAAAATTTTTTCAGAAATCTTATATAAATTTACATAAAGCTAAACTTATTCAGAAAAAATGTTCTTCTAGCTTCAATAATAAGAAAATTATAACCATTTAAGATTTTAAAAAGCAGAGATTTTTGGTGTAAAGTATAAAAAATTATAGAGCCGGATATCCGGCCGGATAATTTTAATATCCGGTATCCGGCCGGATATTGAAAATGGCCGGATATCCGGCCGGATATCCGGCCACATCGGATATCCGGCCCAACCCTAGTAAATAATACATGTTAATAGTGATTTGGTGACAGACGATATCTATTTTTTCTTTAGGTATTTAATTACAAGAAGAAAAGGCTTTATTTATGTAACATTAACTACAAAAATATTACAATTACGTGTATTTAAGTTTATTATATATTATCAAACAAACTACTTAATTTCATAGTATACTTTATTTTAAAATGATAATTATTTTAAATTCTAGATAAAGTCTTTTTCTCTAGAATTGGGTATGTGTGTGTGTGGTGTGTTGAATGATTTGCCTCAATTGCAAAACTTTCCATAATCCTTTTCTCTGGTTTATTATTTGGTGCTGTAAGAATGGATCTTTTAGTAGTTTTAATCAATTTAGTTTGTTTAACCTAAAATATTGCGTTAGAGTTCTATTTAGTTCATTAAATTTACACTGAATCTTTCAATTGTTAGCTGGTGAAAGTGTCTCTTAAAAAAGGGTACAATTTTTTTTTTTAACTTTTGCCCGAAGTATCCTGATTGATGCCATATTTCCTACTAAAATGATGCCAATCGTTTGTCCAAACGTTTTAACATTTGTCCCGTATTCAAGGATACACTTACCAGTTTCAATATGCTTTTTAACTTCAATATTGAAGTGGTATGTAACTGCTGCTATATTCTCGACATAGTAATCGGCTCAAAACAGGCACAACTCATTACTGTTCACAGTTAGACCTTCCTGACAAAAGTTGCCTGCAATATATAAAATGTTATTACCTATTGATTGAATTGGGAGGAGAAAATTTATTACTTTCCCATCTTTTGATTTCTTTGAACGTTCTTAACCTACTTTAATTTATTTTTAAATACAACTGAAAAGAGTTTGAAAGTTAATTTATATAGCGCAATAATGGATTAATCTTATTGAAGCCGCAGCTAGCAGCAAACCTCTTTCTTTCTATTGGATATACTCTTAAAGTTGTAAATAAATGCAATATTTCTATTGCAAAGCTCTATAGTCAGTAAATACAATGGAACTAATATCTGTATGGACAAATGAATGTTAAAATTAAACTATAACTTTCATTATTAATAGTCTTGTTTTATTGAAATTTTATTTGTACATCAACTATATAAAGTTTAAAACTAAATTAATAAATTAGTCTACAAAAAAAACTTTATTTACCTAAATATACCACTGCTCTACTTAATCCCTTTTTATAACATCCATTATAAATGCAGAAAGAGTATTTAAACTGCAATGAACAAACGAATCTCTCCACTCTTCGGTGAACAGAAAACGTTCAATATCTGTTTTTCCATCCGTAGAAAGATAAACATAACTTTGTCTTTGCCCAGCCTTCTTATACCTTTGCCTCAGTCAGGGAACTAAGTTGATTTTCATGTAACAGAGTGCAATATTATTTCTCTTTAGAGAAGATTAAGACAATAAATTAATAAACACCTATTTTTATCCGAATGTTAGGCTGTTATAGCAAGAATTTTACTCATCTAAATATGTGGGAAGGTCAATTAACCTTCAATTGTTCTACAACTGCATCTATTACAACAGTGTTGATAAAATATTACAAGTTATACTTATATTCTTTATTCAAAGAATATTCGCGTTATGATATGTTTAATAATCATTCCTTTAAAGTGAATCTTTTATTCTTATAGATAATCTAACTTAGAATATACTTTAATCTACGGAATTCTAAAAGGATTACCTTCTTTATTACACTGTGATCAATTCAATTTCTTCACTTTTGTTATATAGATATATCTTTAGCTCTCTATAGAGATGGCATATAAGGTATCGGTTGCAATCAGGCATCTAAATGGATTCAGGTTTAATCTTTGTAATGTAAACAATACACTGATTGAAAAAAAAGGTTGAGATATATTAAACTAACATTGCAATTTCAAACTTGGATTGAAAAGTATATTGAAAGGTGTAATTGAATAAGGACATTAAAGTTCATGAGTGGTGTAACAATAACAAGCCTACACCATTTTATGAAGAACAAGGATGACAACATCCATAAAAGCGAAGCTCTGAAACGGTTGGACAAACGGACATTAACACTTGTATAATGTCAGAACTGAATAATTAGAATGCGAATGTATAAGAGTCAAAGCAAAATTGTAAGTAAATTTGTTGAAAAACTGCTTGATACAGGATAATGTTTATGGACATACTTTCATTTTTAGGACTTAAATTATAGAGTTGCTTCGCCTATAATATTGTACTTTGTTGTCCCAGGAATCAGTATACCAAAAATCAGACAAATCGGATAATTAGGTCACATATAAATTTCTTGTTAAAAATGTAAAAAAATCAACATGTTTAAAATGGACGTACGGACATTCTGGTAATGATTATAGAGTTGCTACGCTTTCTAACTCGTACCTTACTATTACAGGAATCACCATGCAAAATTTGAAATCGATAGTACAATTCTAACATGCCTAAATTAACGAAAAAAGCTATTTTAAAAAAGTAAAAAAAATCAACATGTTTAAAATGGACGTACGGACATTTTGGTAATGATTATAGAGTTGCTACGCTTTCTAAATCGTACCTAACTACTAAAGGAATCACCATGCAAAATTTGAAATCGATAGGACAATTCTAACATGTCTAAATTAACGAAAAAAGCTATCCGTTACGGACGGACGGATGGACGGACGGACGGACCGACCCTAATTATAGAAAAGCTTCGCTTTTAATAAAAAAATGAAGTATTGTACAAAGATGATTAGATAAAATAAAACTTAGCCATAAGAGCAAAGAAAATTTTAAAAAATATTTTCTAACAAGTACTTTTATCTGAATTTCAAAAAAAAAATATTTCCGTTGAAAAGTTAAAGAAAAGTTTTCCTAAAAAAAATCAAATTAATTACTTGAAATTGAAAGCATTCACTTTATCCCTGTAAAAAATACTGTTATGTCAAGAATAAACAGTCAACTAACAACAATATAAGAAAGAAACATCAACATGGAAGTTTGGTTAAGTAGCTTTATGTCAAGAAGTTTATCTCAAGTGAAAAGATTGTTCATATTTAAAGTAAATGGATCTAGAGATTCTATTAAATATCTAAGTTTAGACCAAATGATAGAAATTTGGGAAAAATATAAAATGTTTTACATGCTTAAATAGATTGAATTTTGACAAGGTTTAGTGAGGTTTAATACCTTATATGTAAGAATAGATCTATAGTATAGATAACAATATAGAGATAACCACCTGCCCCTATTTCAAAGGACCTTTTTCGTCTGCTAGCAAATTGCTACTTGGCTGTGTTATAATTCCCGACACAATTGGTTGATTTTCAAAGACCCAATTGAGAGTCGGCACACGGTCCTTTGAATGTAGACATTCAGTTATTTAACCCCTTCCTCCTTTAGTGTTTTACTCTAATTATGTAAGAATAATGATTATAAAGTAAACTATTTTATTTTTCCAAATGCCTTTACTACGTGGTAGAATTATATATGTATAAATGCATCCATTCTTTTCTTTTTATCTGTCTTTTTTACCATTCTTTGTCTTTTTATTCAATATCTAGATATACAACAGATGTGTCAATACAGAATTAATTAAGCTTTTATTCTTATCTTTATAACAACAATAGTTAACAAACTTTCAATGCTAATGGAATATTTTAAAATTTTAAACTTTGTGGGCATATTTAGAAAAAAATAAGACTTTAATCAGTTTAATATGCTTAAAAGCATTTTTCAATAAAACAATTAAAATAATTATAGAAAAAATCTTCATCTTTGACTAATTTTTTAATATTACTTTAAATTCACAAATTCAACTCTTTCCTTATATTCCAGGTAAGATGTGGTTGCTGTCAGTCATAGGGTTAGCCACCCTGGTCCTGGCCGAGCCCAGCGGGCGCACAGAGCCCATGGTTGCCATGGTCTGCCCTGAAATTGTGCCCAACAGCGTGCAGTCAGCTGACTCCATGTACCATAACAAGTTCTTGAGCAATGGAAAATGGAAGACAGATACAGACCTGAAGGCCACCTGCAAGAAGGACAAGGTAGATATGTCCAGATTACTTTTATAGCTATCTTTTTAACCGACTTTATATGAAATTACTAATTGATGGATTAGCTATAACGTTTCTTATGGTAATTTACAAGCTTGGAGTTCAAGCATATACGAATATGTACCTTAATTACTTTAAACTACTTTGCAAATCAAATCTTTTTTATGGCAGGTGTTACATGTTTAATAAATAACTACAATATAGGCTGTTTTTGGATTTGGTGCTACTTTTACTTGATTACTAAGCATCAAAAAAAATTTCTTTGTCAAAATTAGAAGAAGGTTGCGTGAATAATAATATCATACGACCAACATATGAATTTATTTTACTACTTAGCAATAAAGCCACGTTTTAGCTATCAAAATAACTGTCTTTTTTATATCTTTTTCAATCTTATTTTATATCAAAATGAGACCCCTTTTTTATAATGTTACTAAACATTTTTAAACAAGCACAATTTTTGGATTAAGGTATAGCTATAGCGAAATAAAATCTAAAATAACATTTGGTTGGCAGATAAAAAGGTCGTCAATTAAACTATATATATGTGTTGCCCCCCAACAACAGCTGAAAATCACGTATAGATTTCGTGATTATTTCCAAAATTAATTTAGTTGTTGGTATTTTAATGACTGTATAAGTATGTATATATGGTACCTGTTAATGTATTTATGTATCTAGGTTGAGATCCTGGAGTACTGCAAGAAGGTGTACCCCGACAGGGACATCACCAACATTGTGGAGGCCAGCCACGTCACCAAGATTGGAAACTGGTGCAAGCTGGGCAAGAAGAAGTGCCAGAGCCAGCCCATGTGGGTCAAGCCATTCAGGTAGCTATTTATTAATTATTTTCTACTATTTGCTCATTAGATTTGAAAATGCTAGGTGGGCATGACTGTCAAAATAAATATATGTTCTATTCTAAAATCATTCATTTTAATAATGAATTTATTTCTTAGTATTTTTCTACCTTTAGTTGAATATTTTTGTGCATTGTGCCTTTAAATCCTTACAGATAAACATGAAGAATTCAATTGCTGTTTTAAACAAAGAATTTTAGTCAATTTCTTAAATTATAAGAAATTTTTAGTCTGTTCAGGCTGGGGCGAGTAAAATGAATTTTAATTTATTTTTAAGTGGTTACCAAAAGGAAGTAAGGTCGTTGGGATGCGTTATCTCAAGTAAATTAGAATAAAGAAGTTTTGAATTGAACATTTTTAATGCATCGAGATGACAATCAAGTAATCAAACTTTTTCTTCACTAGATGTCTTGAGGGACCCTTCCAGTCGGACGCGCTGCTCGTGCCCGAGCACTGTCTGTTCGACCACATCCACAACCAGACACGCTGCTGGAACTTTGACCAGTGGAACAGGACTGCTGAGTCTGCTTGCAGCGACCGCGCCATGAAGCTGCGCAGCTTCGCCATGCTGCTGCCCTGTGGTATTGATGTGTTCAGCGGCGTTGAGTTTGTCTGCTGCCCCGGTGCACCCGCCGCTTCCCAGGTACGCAGTTTTACGCTTGTCCTATATATTTATTATCATAAGAAAGTCATTAAAAGTTTGTGGTATTCGGCAACCGTGAGCCATGTCTATGGCACCCCTGATCTGGGGTTCGGTGGAGGGTCAATGGCCCTCCCCCGAGTCCTGGGGAAGGGGTCTAGTGACCCCCTCCCTACGCTTAGAATTAATGATTTGAATCTGTCATGTTTATTATGGTTAACTGTATTCTTAATTCTCCCCCACCCTTTCCAGGGATGGGGGAATCATTATTGCCCAAACTGACCATTGTATATATATTATTTATGCTTTTATGTTATGATTATTTATTCCTATCCATGTAATTATTGTTTGTTGTATATATCTCCAGTATATCTTAACCCTTCAATAAAGTGACAACTAAAAGTAGATGTTGATCATTATCTAGTGAAAGCTAGAGAAGCGTAGCTTCTCTATAGTAAGGTGTCCACGTCTGTCACACTGCCGTAATCTAATTGAACTCCGGTGTCTGCCATTGATCCTCGGCGGATACCACAACTTTGGTGACAGCTGTGTGAGATTACGGCGAACCACAAGTGTAGAGCAGACGCGCATCTGAGGCTAAGGTACTCCCAGCAGTGAATCTGGCAAAACTGACGCAAGCAACCTGAATTACCCACCCTGGACAGCAAAGTTTAACTCTGCATCCGGCAGTTGTGGAAGCAAAACAGCGAAATCTGACGAATAACCGCGAGCAGCGCTGATATCTAACGGAGAATTGAGCGCCAAAAGGGCTGAAACAGGCCTGCGGACCGGCTGAAACAAGCCAAATACGTGTAGACGGCTGAAAATAGGCCAACTTTACTGCAAGAAATAGCAGGATCCGAACCAGTGGCGCTAGCAGGACGGGACATTCCCTGCCGCCGATAGGCTGAAACATGCCACATAGCTGCAAGCTGCGAGCTAACATACGGGTGTAGTGCACCAGAACAGAGAAAAACTACGTCAACCCCGAGTATCCTGAGAAGCTACAACGCAGCCACCCATCTAGAAGACAGATATTATATCACATTTGCAGGGATTACCACCCTAATGTGATGACCAAACAATAGATTTATGAGCAAAGCTTGGCAAACAAATTGTTGTGTTGTGATAAATCTAAGAATAGAACAGGCTTGGATTACTGTTTATTGTGATAACAGCTAAAAATAGAACAGAGTTGGTCAACAAATCTGTTATGTAATTGTGATAAGGACAGCAATAAAAGTTAGATGTAATATAATCAAAACAATTTCAAGCCCACAGCACAATAACAAATACACCCCTTATTCCAAGGGAAGGGGAGGGGGCCCCTCTCCATTTGAAGACAAATACAATCAGGGTTATATAACAGATAAGCCTAAGATTAAGAAGCAGAGGCCCCATTACACCAACACACAGTTACCCCCTCCCTCACAGTGGGAACGGACGGAGTTACCCCCGTCCCCTCACGCGCTTCCCCCTTCCTACCCACACTAGGCCAAGTCCGTCTGTAGTGTGGAGCTAGCGATCGGATATACAGAGCGCCATTCACGGGTAGCGCAACAAAGTGCGGAAAACATCATAAATCCAACGGACGAAGCGGACCAATGAGGGAGCGAGCTGAGGGGTGAGAGCGCGTTTTCCCCGTGTGCGCGGATTTGACGGCGCGAACGCGCGTTACAAGGACAGAAGATTCCACGTACACACACACACACACACACACACACCTTCACACCAGAGCAGAGCTACTCCATAGCATCTAACAGGGGTATTTTTAGCAAATAAAGAATTGCAAGTTTCTTTCCTCCTAGCTCTAGTGTGATAAGGGAAAACCCAATCAGTTCCTGACAGCAGTTCAGACCCTCAACATCTATCTACCTCAACATCTAACCATTGATAAGTACAGCTAAGTTATACCTTTGCAACTAAAACTCCCAACCTAGTGATACAAACAGTGTTGGCTGTTAGGCTAGGAAGCCTCAAGTGACAACCCATTCATTGTAGTCCTGTATAACTTTGTGCCCGCCGTTTCACCGTTGACCCAATGGACCAGCATCAAGTCCCAGGAGGTGACCAAGCCCCCGGATGGCTCCAGGATGACCCTCAGCCGGCCCCAGCCGAGTACCGCAAGCTGATGCTGAGCAATCTGCCGGAGTATAGAGGGCCGCCCAAGCAGTCCTGGTCGGCACATATCCGCCGACTGGAAATGTCATGGGCGGCTTACCGCGTGCCACCTCATGATTCCCTCAACCGCCGCAACGCCCTACTACTGTCATTGGTAGGGCAAGCGGCGGAAATGGCGTCCCATCTGTTTGGCGAGGCAGGCCAAGCCTTGACCTACGAGCAGGTCAAGACCGAGTGTGAATTGTTATTTCGTCCTGCTTTTGAGTCCCAAACGCTTAAACAAGCGTTTAGGGACTACAAGCAACACTCGACAGAACCTATACAGGCGTACATATCAACAAAGTGCGCCTTGTATAGGGACGCCTACAATCATGAGGATCTTGAATTGTTGGTGGACGAATTAAACCGTGGAATTCGTAACGCCAATGTAAAACGCCTCATGATGAACCATGAAATTGCGAGTGTACCTGAGTACACTCGCAAGGCCATGTTCACCGTGACCATGGTTACTAAGCAACTGAAGGAGGGTGTGTGCTTAGTGGACTCGACCGACGGGCTGACTGGATCTGCCTGCATCCAGTTGCCCCAATATGACGAGTCGGAGCCAATGGAGATTGGCTCCTTGGCTCCGGGTCTCCACCAGATGGGGAAGGTCGCTCCAGATGACAAGGTTCCAGGCCGCTGCTACCGTTGCCAGGGGAGAGGCCACCGAGCTCGAGACTGTCCAACGCCTATGGAAGTTAGCCTAGAGGAGAGGCGCACCCAGCCACGCCGTGACCGTTCTGCCAAGTGTGAGCGTTGCCACTATGACGGCCACACGGCGGCCGAGTGTAGAGCTGACTGGGCCCAGGTAGCCAGCCGCAGGCGCACCGCCGACAAAGGTGCCCCTCCAGGGAAGCCCAGCAGAGTGGCCCATATGGAAGGGAGCGCGCCCCCAGCACCACCACCGCAAGCAGCCGCCTCCAGAGCTGCGGACCGAGCCGATGGGATGCCGCAGTTCGGGACTGTCCCAGCTAGGATCAACGTACTGGGCGGCGCGGCTGAGCCCAACCGGGTTGGCCTAGGCTTCAGTCTTAACCATCTGGGGCCAGAGCTGATACAGCCCAACAACATAGCCGAGCCAGAGGTGCTGAGGCCCCAGCCTTTCAGTCTCAATATGATGGAACCTGCCCGACCGAGCCTACCCAGCAAGAGTGGAGGGGCGCTGCCCAGCGTCCCTGAGACGGTGTATGGGGAGGCCCTGGCAGCCGCTGAACGAGAGAGGCAGGAGGTGCTAGCCAGCACCTCTGCATCGATGTATGGGACGCCACCCGGCGTCGCCACCTGGGATGATGGGGGGGTGCTATCCAGCGCCTCCCACCGTGTGCCTGGGGCGACAACCGTCGCCGCCACCGAGATACCTGGATCCTGGAACGAGCCAGCCTCCAACCTGATGTCTGGGGCGACCCCCGTCGCCGCCACCGAGAGGCCTGAGTCCTGGAACGAGCCAGCGGTCCCAGAGGAAGGGGTGACACCCGTCACCCCCAGCCAGCCAGCGCCACCAGCCTGCAGTGAGAGCCCAGCTACATGCCAGCCAGCGCCACCAGTCTGCAGGGAGAGTCCAGCTACATGCCATCCAGAGCCCTCTACCAGCCAAGGGAACCCAGCGGCTCACCATCAGGATAAGTTGAATTTGTTAAATGTATTGAATCCAAAACCTTGTAAACACCCAGCCTTGCCTGTGCCCCCTGCACTTGAGGCTGGGGAGATTGAAAATTGGGAAAATAAGGGCTTGCCTGTGCCACATGCACCTGAGTTCCTAGGGCAGGGGAGGGCATTGAGTAAGGGCGAGCCTGTGCCACATGCACTTCAGCCCCATGCCACTGGGCATGCCTTGGACCAGGGAAGGGAGCATTTAGGGCTAGGGGAGCCGACACCCAGGCAAGTGCCAGTCGCTTGCCAGTCTGTCATGGGGGAGGGTATCGGGGTGCCTCGGCCGCATACAGATAACGCTCAATGGAAATTTGTGTCTAGCCAGGAGCAGCCCCGCCGTGTCCAGCCCCAAGAAGCAGCCGTGACCAGAACCGGAGATCCCCAGCCGCGTGCACGAGGAAGATGGTTACCTGGAAGCCTCTCCCATTGGTGGATGGTCCTGTGGGGCCTCCTTCTGGCAGCCGTGTGGCCTACAACCAGCTACGTCCTGGTGGGGTGGGACTGTGCCAACCCCACCCATGTCACGTCTTACAACAAAGAAAAGATGTGTGACACGGAGCCCCTACACCAGGAGGTGCCCCTGGGCCACGACATCCACGTCCTGCAGCAAGTCAAGGTGAGGGAAACCACTGGGTTCAGCTGTCAGCTCACCGTGTCCCAGTGGACATTCAGGTGTGGGGTATGGGGTCACCTCAAGGTGACCTCGGTCCCCACCCTCATGAGGCCAACCAAGATAGACCCAGAAGCGTGCCGAGACCTGGCCAGGAACCGAGTATACACGTTGCCAGGCAAGACCCAGCCACTGACGTTCCAGCTGAACCACCCCCTGTTCTTCACCGTTGATGTAGTGGGCGCCCTCGTCAACAGCCCCGAGGGGGTGGGTTGCGAGGGGGAGGACGTCCACTTTGAGGGCCAGCTCTACCGCAATGAATTAGTGCTCCAGGAGCGGCGGCTGCTGGTCAAGGAGGAGACCTATGTGGTGGAGGATGGACGGGTGGAGTCCCAGTCTGACCACCTGACCCTCGACTGTCCCCATTCTGAGCTGTCCTGTATCACTGGGGAAGCAACCTACGTGTGGGACCACCTGGGAAGAGATTGCCCCTTGAGGCTGATCCGCAGCCTCCAGCCCAGCCTGGTGAGGGATGCATATCTGGTTGACCATCAGGCCCAGTTTTTCATCAACATGACCAGCCCCACCTCAATTGTGAACTGCGACTTCGAGGCCCATGCCACCAACCATCCAGCGCTGTTTGTGGCGGCTGACCCAGCCGAGGCTGCGCTGCCCCGAGTGTCGGCCAGGGATGTTGACGTTCCCCTCCAAGCACAGATCCATGCAGGTTATATTGGATTCACCCTGGAAACACGCATGAGGAGCACTGCAGCAGAAGAAGTAGCGGCCAACTGCTGGAAGCTCCAGCAACTAGATCCGGCCCACCCGGTGCGTGTCCAGGGGAGCACGTTCTCGGTACTGAGGGGAGACATCCTGCTGCAGCTGACCTGCCAAAGGCACAAGTATGTTGTCCGCGAACACAAGGAGTGTTGGGACAAAGTGCCAGTGGAGCCCACAGGTTTTGTAGACGCCGTGACGCGGGTATACAGTGAGCACGCCACCAAGATTCCCTGTTCCTCCACCTACCCCCTGACTGTGCACGCAGAGGAAGGCTGGATAGAGTTGACCCCTGCTCCCAAGAAGAGGCCACCCCCGCTGGATACGCCCAAGCAGTTGTTGACAGACCCCTTAGATGACTTCAGTTCAGGTGGTTTGTATTCACAGGCTGAGTTGAACGACTGGCAACAGCTGCTGGCGTTCCCAGCATACAAGAGCGCCATGCTGACCGGCCTATCCTATGGCTCCTGCGTTCAGCAAGGCAGCTGTTCGGCCACAGGAGACCATGGGATAGTGCCCTACAACATTGACCGACTGGCGGAGGAAGGAGAGGCAGCCCTGGATGTCTGGGCAGGATTTAGACAAGCCATCCACGAGTGGGGAGATGGCGCCGCCATCTTGTGCTTGCTGCTGCTGATCCTCAAACTGCTGGGGGACCTCACCATCATTTCTCTGGCAGCAGCACAAGGAGGAGTCCGGGCAGCCCTGAATGCGATATCACAAGTGTTCCTGTACCACCCAGCCTTGTATAAGAAGGCGATGGCTAGAGCCAGGCTCAACCATGCCAAGTCCCGGGACTTTTCAGTGGACTGGGATGCCATCCCCATCGGCAGGGAAGCAGCCGAGGAAATGGTGTCTATGAAATCAACTGACAGCGGGCATGACCGCCCAGGTAGACCAGGACCGCCCTCTGGCAGACCCCGCGGCCCCTCAGGAGGACAGGCCGCTGCTCAGACACTCAACCTGGCAGCCAGTGCCCCAGCCGCTGCCAACAACAACCCGCAGGTCCCACTGCTGACCGTTCCAGCAACAAATGTGCCACCACCAAACCTGATACCTGCCGGCGCTGACCAACGTATCCAACCCAAGGCAGCCTCTGCCTTCTATCCCACATTGGGAGCCCATCAACCCTAAGAAGATACTCACCACTAGGATTCCATTGAATCATTATCGTTTGTATATATTTTTAGCCCTAAGGAGCGGGCCGAAGGCCTCAACCACTGTCGGAAGTCTGGTAGGGAAACCATCTCCCAGCCTTCCGAGGGGAGAGTTGTGGTATTCGGCAACCGTGAGCCATGTCTATGGCACCCCTGATCTGGGGTTCGGTGGAGGGTCAATGGCCCTCCCCCGAGTCCTGGGGAAGGGGTCTAGTGACCCCCTCCCTACGCTTAGAATTAATGATTTGAATCTGTCATGTTTATTATGGTTAACTGTATTCTTAATTCTCCCCCACCCTTTCCAGGGATGGGGGAATCATTATTGCCCAAACTGACCATTGTATATATATTATTTATGCTTTTATGTTATGATTATTTATTCCTATCCATGTAATTATTGTTTGTTGTATATATCTCCAGTATATCTTAACCCTTCAATAAAGTGACAACTAAAAGTAGATGTTGATCATTATCTAGTGAAAGCTAGAGAAGCGTAGCTTCTCTATAGTAAGGTGTCCACGTCTGTCACACTGCCGTAATCTAATTGAACTCCGGTGTCTGCCATTGATCCTCGGCGGATACCACAAGTTCATTGTTTAACATTTCAATGTTTACAAAGGCAAAAGAAGGTGTATCAACTTTTTTTTTATAGCTAGCCGGTTCTTTTAGTAAGTAGTAGATGTAAAATTTTTCATAGAATTCAGATATGCAATCGGTTTTTTTGTAGACCTCTTATTTTTTAAGTAATTTAAGTTTTTTAAAAAAATAATTAAGTCGGTTTTAAGGTACTAAAACGCAACAAAATAAAAGAAGAAAATGGCCAGTAAGAACAAAAATAGTAAGATCTTTAATTTGACACCTTACTTTTAAAATTCTGTTGAGTAATTATTGAAAAAATCTATTTATTTAACCTCGGTTTAATAAAAACTTTAGACCTAAATATTTTCTCAAACAGACATAAAAAACATGGGTTCATATATACCTTTAGAATCAGAAAAATATTACGAATCCATTGTAAGCAAAATTGAAAAAAAGTAAAAAAATAAAAAAATATAAAAATGGCCAATTGTATTTTTTGTTCTGGCAACACTATCGTCTTCCCTTTTTTACCCCCTCTTTACCCCCTCTATACCCCCTTCCCATTTTTATACTCAATTGAAGAGTTAAGACGTTGCCTGTACAATATAATATGATATTTTCATATAATTCCTTTTATTGTAGTTTATATACTATATTGTAAACTTTTTTTTTCAATTTTGCTTACAATGGATTCGTAATATTTTTCTGATTCTAAAGGTATATATGAACCCATATTTTTTTACTTGTGAAATGATAAAATTGAGTTCAAAGTTTTTATTCTCGTGGGTTTAAAATAATCGATTT
Organism: Acartia tonsa; assembly: GCF_053477335.1. Lineage (NCBI taxonomy): Eukaryota > Metazoa > Arthropoda > Copepoda > Calanoida > Acartiidae > Acartia > Acartia tonsa. Next base: position 36,760,733 of record NC_137260.1, read on the forward strand.
TTTCAATAATTACCTGACAGAATTGAAAAAGTAAGGTGTCAAATTAAAGATCTTACTATTTTTGTTCATAATGGCCATTTTCTTTCTTTTTTTTGTTGCATTTTAGTACCTTAAAATCGACTTAATTTTTTTTTTTTAAAACTTGAATTACTTACAAAATAAGAGGTCTACAAAAAAACCGATTGCATATCTGAATTCTATGAAAAATTTTACATCTACTACTTACTAAAAGGACCGGCTAGCTATAAAAAAAAAAGTTGATACAACTTCTTTCAAATTTTTCAAAATACTTACACAACTGTGATATATATTTGGGTTTTCATTCGTTTATCCTCTGGACTAGAACCGGTTCTCAGTCATAATGAAAAATCATGTATCGTATCCTATCGTATTATAGTATATAGTTTAGTTATTAACACCAGTTTTGTTAATCCGGGCCCGCGGCCCCTAGGGGATAACGAACCTGGAACTAATCCTAATATTTATTGTTTTGCTATCAGCGGAAGCTGTCTATGATACGATGCGATGAATAACTATTATTACATTGACTTTCGTATCTTAGATTAAGGCCAGAAAGGAGAGAGTAACCAAGGAAGAAAAAATGATGGCAAATGCCTGGCCCGATGAACTCAAGCTGAAGCAGGTATACAATTTTAAATGATAATATAAGAGCTTTCGCTCAAAACTTATTTTTTGTGTACAGTAACCCGCATTTTCTTTATTTTATTCCTGAAAAGGAGATTTGGGTATAGTCCCTTTCGTGACAGCGCAACTTAAGGGGCGATTCTTCGTATTTTTCACAATATGTTTTCTCCTATTTCTAGCCCCTGCGGGGGGCTCTAACCCTGCGGGGCCAATTACCTAACCCTGTGGGGAAATCACCTAACCCAATATAACCTAACCTATATAAAGCCATTTTAAAAATATGACAAATCGCCCCTTAGTGCGATGTCACTATTCCCGGAGATTTTTAGGCCTTACGGCATTAAACCTGCAGGGCCTGTTTCCTCCGAGCGGGTTTTTTTAACCTTTCCTTAATCTACACCAAACTAAATTAAGCATAAAAATACGATTTTTTTGTTTTAAAGTTCGTTTGCGTTCCATATGCGAACATCTTGGGTTATAACATGAAGCAGCTTACTGTCCGTCTGTCTCGCTGTCCAGCTCTAAAAATATTAAGGCCCTTATTTACCTTGTTCGTTATAACTGTAGGTACAATCAGCTTTTGTATTTCAAAATTTATAAGTTAGAATTGGAATAAACCTTTTCCTTTGAAAAATGAACACAGTAATAGTGTCTGACTGATTATGACGTAACAAAAAAATTAGCCAATGAGAGGCCGTTATTGACCAATGGTAAAATTTATAGTGGCCTCTCATTGGCTATTTTTTTTTGTTACGTCATAATCAGTCAGACACTATTACTGTGTTCTTGAAAAATCTTTAAATTATGAATAATGAAGACGAAACCTTTGAACTTGTCCTAAATTTGATTATGATAAGTAAACTTAATTTAAATTAAACTTATGGTTTATACAAAGTAATTAAATATGCCAATTAATCTTCATTTAAAGTAAAAATAAAAAAGCATCTTACAATACAAATGACCAATGATAGTCCAGTATGTATTTTACCATTATTCAATTTCAATGTACACTGGCCTATCATTGTTTATTTGTATTGTATGACGTAATTTTTTATAGGCACTATAAGCTGCTTCATATATTCGTTCATTTTTTTTTGGGGGGGGGGAGTTGTGGCTCAAAAATTTACTTGAATATGTGCCTTGTTTTTAGATTGAGGAGGATTTTGAGGAGGATGATGAATATTATGATGAAGATCAGGAGGATCAATATGAGGTGAGCAGAGATAGGTAGATAGATAGATAGATAGATAGATTTTGAGGAGGAGGATAAATATTATGATGAGGATCAGGAGGATCAAGCTGGCGGCAATGGAATACTACCGAGCACGTACGTGTCAAGTGTCAGCGGGAACACCCTTCTGGGGTGGCAAAAATTCCAGGAGGCCGGAAAAGCAAGCAGGGGAGGATTCTCGAAGGAGAGGCGGAACCGGGCGCTTTTTTAGGCAACAGAGGGGGGCAGAACTAGCCAAGCTGTCTCTCTCTTTAAAAATACATTGGCATGTGCCCACCCGGGCGCGCACACTGGTGATCTGGAAATCGAGCTTAAATATTGTCAGAGGGGAAATAAAACTGAAATTATTAACAATCCACCCCAACCCAGGCCCGAGGGGCAGAGATAAATCAGACGAGGGGAAGAAGGCGAGAAGAGAAAGGAGATACAAGAAAAGAATAGAGAAAAGAACAGTAAGACCTAAAGGGAGTGAAAATGACATCGAGATTATCACCTGGAATGTTCAAAGAATGTCTCTTGGAACAGCAAACAAGAGAAAAATGAGAATGGTAGCCAACTATGTCAACAAGAATAAATGGGAGATAGTGCTTTTGAGTGAAGTCCGTGCAGAAAGAAATGGCGTCATATGGATAGGGGAAGGAGAAGAAGTAACAGCAGTGATTCATTCAGAAAAGGCGGGTATAATGATTAGAGGAGAAATGCTGAAAAAATGGACAGAGGGAGGACAACAGAAAAGACAAACTGAGAGAGCTGTAGGTGTCAAGATTGAAGGCCTTGTTTTAATCTCAACTTACTTACCTGTTTATAATGGACAGAACATGGATGAAATAGAGAATACATGAGAGAAGATTATAGAACTTTCCGAATGGGCAAGAGGACAAGATATACTCATAATAGGCGGAGATTTCAACGCACATGTTGGTGGTGGGGAGGAGAGACCAGGAATATGCGGCAAATTTGGATTAAGGACATCAAACAGGATGGGGACTGATCTTCTTGAATGGTGTGAGGAGAACAATTTAGTACATGTCTCGAGTTTTTACAACCACAAAAACCGAGGCACTTGGTTTAGCAATATTCACAGACAATGGTATGAAATTGATGGGTTTATTATGAAAAGAGAGCAGAGACATAGGGCAGTAATAAAAATATCAACAGTTGGGGAAGCCACACTATCTGATCACAAGCCGAAGAAAATCAAAATTAAGTGCAAGATAAAAAAGTGGAGAAATGGAGAAAACAAGAAAAGGATACCAAAAATTAAATGGGAGATGCTTAAAAATCCAGAAATTCAAGAAAGGTATAGGGAAAGAGTCACTGAGTTACTTGCTGATCATGAAGAGAATGATGAAGATACCACCAATTGGAATGCCATAGCAGAAGTTGTGAACACAGCTGCTAAAGAGGTATGTGGGGTCCAGGAGAAATCAATTGAGAATCCTTGGATGCTAGACAAAGATGAGGAAGTTAGAATATTGAGAGCAAGAATAAACGGAGCCATAACAAGGAGAAACAACGCGCTACAAAATGCAGGAAATGATGACATCAATGAGAATGAAGATGTAGCTGAAAGCAGGAATGAACTCAAAGAAGCAAGAAAAGACCTAAAAAGAAAGACAAGAGAATGGGAAGAGGAATGGTGGCAGAACATCTTGAATGAATGTAAGGAGGCAGGAGAGAGAGGAGATTCAGGTAGAATGTACAAAACTCTAAAAAAGCTTGGAACAAGAGACATCAAGAAGGAAACAAACACAACCAACATAGATACCAGCCAATTTAGAGAACACTTCAAGAAAGTCTCTGAAGTGAGGTTTGAAAACACACCTGAGGAAATAGAGGAGACAGTAAATAGAGTTAAAGATCTTAGAGGCACAGACAAGGCAAACCAATGGAAAGATATACTAGAGTCAACACCTGGAAGAGAAGAAATATTAGAACAGATGAAGAAGATGAAAGACTCATCTCCTGGTGATGATGGCGTTAGGCTATGTTACCTGATGAAAGCTGGCCCAGAGATTACCAACAAGATAATTGAGATGGTTCAGTTCATGTTTGAAAACGGAGCTGACAAGTGGGAGGAGAGTCTAAAGATTGGAATAGTCATCCCCCTGTTTAAGAAAGGAGACAGGAATAACCCTAATAATTATAGAGGTGTCTGTCTTTTGGCAATGGGGAGCAGAATCTTAGCCAGGATTCTAGCTGACAGGCTGAGAAGATGGGCGGAGATGATGGAACTACTTGATGATGAACAATCAGGATTCAGGACTGGAAGATCAACAGCAGATTCAACCCAAATAATGGTGAGAATCCAGGAAGATACTGCAGATCTAAGGAAGAGAATGAAGGCCGCTGGAGAGGTATTAGAAAGAGATGATGAATATGTTGCCAGACTACTTGATCTTAGAAAAGCATACCCAAGAGTGAATAAACCTGCTCTCTGGGGTATTTTAGAAAGATATGGAATGGGAGAGAGATACTTGAGGGTCTTGAAAGATCTTCATGAAGCTACCATCTACAGAGTGAGGGGTAAGGAGGGGGACAGTGAACCTTGGGTCCCGGAAAGGGGGCTAAGAGAGGGCTGCCCTTCATCACCCCCCCTTTTTAACATCTACCACCAAGCATCTATGAGAATGGCAAATGAAGACCGCAAAGTAGCAGCTATGAATGATGACCTAACTGTAGGGATTGAGATGAATTGGGTTCCAGGAGATGCCTTTCCAAGTGAAGGTAGATGGGAAAAGAAGAACTCGGAAGCTGTCACAGTCAAAGTAAGTAATTGTTTATTTGCTGATGATACTTCTGTGGCCGGCAAACGTAAAGAACTAGAAAGAGGAGTTAGAATAACAAAAGAAGCTATGGCTAAATTCGAGGAAAGGAACAATGAGGATAAAGAAGAAAAAGTTGTGTTTGGAACAGAAGAAAGTGGAAACATCAGAATGCTTGGAACATGGCTGGGACCCAAAGAAGATGTAAACCAAAGATTGAAAAGAGCAGGAAATGCATGGAGATTAGTGAAGAACAGATTGAAGAAATCAAAGCTGACAAAGAAAATGCAGAGCAGAATAGTACAAGCATGTGTGGAGAGCACGGCTCTCTTTGATTGTCAAGCAAGATCATGGCAGAAGGGCGAGATAAAAAGGATACAGCAATTCATGGACAAGTCACTGAGATACATCTGGAGCAGAAAAAATCAACCACCCCTAATGGAGATGCAGCAGCGAGGTGTTAATATGCAAGATATTAGAAATGAGCTTGAGGTAAAATGTAAAGACAGGAAAGAATGGAAAGCCACAGTGAGAGAAAGAACCGAACATCTAGAGGAATGGGAAAAGAAAGGTGAAAAGAATTCTACTGAAGAAAGAGGAGAAAGAAACAACATCAGAAAAGAAGAAGAGAGCCTAGAATGTGAAAGCTGTGGCAAGATATGTAAAAGCAAAGCAGGGTTGACAAACCATAGAAAAAGAACACATGAAGAATCCAAGAACAAAAAGAAATTCTCATGTGACACATGTGGAGAAGTTTTTAAATCAGAAGGGGCACGGAAAAACCACATGGGAGCCTGTGAAACAGCTCCAACAAGGCCAGGGTTTAAAAAGTGCATTTCTTGTAACAAAGAAGTAACTAGCAGTAATTTTTCAAGACATAGGAAAACATGCAACAGAGGGGGAGAAGAAATACATGAAAATACAATCAGAAGATTTAAAGGAGCCAGAACAATTTGTCAGAATTGCAACCTAGAGGTCTCAAAAAGGAATTTAGCCAGACACCAGGACACGTGCACGGGTGGAGAGGCAGTACTCTAAGGAGTAGAACGCCACGACGACGACGACGACGACAGGAGGATCAATATGAGGTGAGGAGAGTGAGATAGATAGATAGATAGATAGATATACATAGATTTTGAAAAGGATGATAGATCAGGAGGATCAATATTATTTGAGCAAAAAAATATGGATAGATGGAAATAGCTTTAATTTAATTATATACGCTAGATTGTCAAGCATTTGAAATAACTAAAATTTAATAATATTCCCATACTTTAATATTAGAAATAATCCTATATTGGCCTCATGTCTAAATATAACAACTATAACACCAGTTTTATTTGATTGCTTTTTTTACAAGGAAAAGTGCAATTTATAGTTTCAGCTGTGCTCACCTTTCCCCTCCCTTCCTCTCTTTCCTTTACACACCAGGGAACAAGGTGTACAGGGATAGAACAATATAATATTGATATTTTTAAAAAAATCCTCTATTTACTAAATATTTATATACTATATTAATTAGTCATATTATTCTTAGAAATTTTACTTAATTCTTTTGGCGATTTATTCAAACAATATTGTGTACTTATTTTAGTACAATAGGATTTATTTATCTCCAATTGATAAATTTATGTATCTCTGCCCTCTCACTCTCTTTTTCCCATTGTCCTTCCCCTTCAGTTTTGTATGACGTGGGATGAATATTTAAACTACTGCTGGGAAATGCATACCTAATCACTTTAGCTTCATCAGGAGAGGGACTCTATAACAACAATTTTATTGCCTTAAGTATAGATTCCCTTTATTATGATTGATTAAGGTAGAACATATGCCATACCCAATAAGAATATCTTTCAAAAACACATTCCTTTACTTTTAATGGTGTCTCTCATCTTATGTTATATCCAAAAAAAAATTTATATTTCTATCTAATATGCCCAGACAAAATGAATTTGGAAGATTAATAAAAAAGATTTTAAAAATCTCAGATAAAATAACTGGTATAAAAATTATGCAGCAGAGTGTCCTCTTAAAAATACTCCTCCACCACTTTTCTGCACTTCTGTAATTGACACTTCTTGGACTCAATCCAAATATACCAGGAAGGGTGAGCTAAAATTCAGGGACACGGGGATAAGTCAATGGAATATATAAATATTTCTACCTTGTTTTAACTCTACATTTTTCCATACCTTTATTATTAATATATTAAAGCTACCTAAGTCAGAGACTAGAAGATTTTTTGGGATTGGGTGGAAGGGGGAGATAGTTTTATACCTAATTTTATACTCCTTTCGTCCCTGTAGAGAATGACGGTGATTAAAACAAATTTTGGATGCATTATAAATGCACAATTAAAACTTTTTTCATGATAATTTTGCTGTGTGCGAGAGTTCTAGTTTTGAGAAAACAAATCATCATTATATTTGGTATTTGTATCACGTCCATAACAGCATTATATTTTAAAGTTTCATGCACAATTTGTCTTTAAAATGTTTTTGTACAGGAGGAAGATGATTACCTGGACGATGAGGAATATTATGAGGATGAATATGATGAGGAGAAAGATCTTGGAGACATCCAGGTACACTATTTATAAATATAGAAAGCTGGCTTTCTAATTAGTTTGCCAGATAATATGACAAATAAAATAGCTCGGTACCATCAAGGATAACAAATTTATGAAAAGCTTTCTTCAGAATGATGCCAGAGACATAAATGTTATTAATTTATATGTCTACCTACCTGCATGGATATCTAATATACACAAAGACAAGAATCCATGTACAATATAAATCTTAGAGAAATTAAGGTATTTTTAGCTGGTGACCAGGTGAAAATAACTTGACAACTTATTTAAAACATTTCTAGTAGTTTAATGTCTAAAAAGTCAGTTTCTGGCAGACATTGCCAATAAATTATTAAATATATAACTTTATATGTTTTGTTAAGGTGTCAATCCACTTCCCCAAGGATGAAGCCTCTTCCCCTGCAGCCGCCAGTACAACCACAACCACCACAACTACTACAACCACAACCACTACAACTACCACAACCACAACTACTACAACAACCACTACAACAACTCCCAGACCCACCGCTGATCCTTACTTCACCCATTATGACCCAAGGGATGAACATGCAGCTTTCATGCAGGTAAACTTACATTAATACGGTATGTGTATCTGTCTATATGTACCGAAGGATCTCGTTAACCGTCATAGGTATAGTAACGCTTCTCATAGATCCAGGAAAGTTTTATAAAGAATTTGCTTTTACTTTTTCTTTTTTAATTAAATCAAAAAGGGAAAGTAGCCAATTCCATCCTCATCCCTCAAGTACATCAAGAAAGATCAAAGATTAAAGTAATTAAATTTATAAGATTAAGTAGAGTAAATAACATTATTCAGCTAAATCCATGTATCCGTGAAAATGTTAAAAAAAAATAACTATTAATCTTTAATGAGTAAAATATTGGAAATAATTTGAAAAGAATAATATCCGTTTCCAGCATTTATCAAAATAAATTGCAATGAAATGTTGTGAAATAAAGTAATTTCTTTGAATTATCAATCATAATTTGTCATAAGCAGACCAGGAGTTAATGCTGTTCAGAACTTTTAACCATTTGTGATATATTAAATTTTTACTGTAGGAGTTTTATTCAGCATTAACTTTCGAATTTCATATGGAGCAGCTTATAGTGCCTAATAAAAAATTACATTATACAATACAAATCACCAATGATAGGACAGTATACATTTACCATTTTACCTATCTTGGGTCATTTGTAATGTATGACGTCATTTTATGTTAGGCACTACAGCTCCTTCATTTCTTATAAATAAAATGTTGTATCAAACGCCATTATAAAGTCTAACTGTCCATAAATACACAATAACTATATATTTTGTATAGGCTGTACGCAGATTCGAGGAGCGTCACCGTGCCAAGGTGTCCAAGGTGATGAAGGATTGGTCAGACTTGGAGGAGAAGTACCAGACCATGCGCAATCAGGCATGCAACAATTAAAATTTATATAAAAAAATTCCTTATGGCTAATTATACTATATTATCACCATGAAATGTAATCTAAGGCCTGATACTTTTATATATACTAGCAACTACGCCCACTAGAGGCAACTAGGGGCACTTGAATTCGAAGGGGGGGGGGAAGTCGCCCTCCCCCTCCCCCTTGACTCGTTTTCAATTTTAGTTTTTTAAAAAGGAAAATTTAAAGAAGTAATTTCTTTCTATGGGTGATTATAAAGAAGAATTATATCGGTTCATTGTTAGCGAGATCCTACAAACAGACAGACAGACCCACAGACATCTTTGCTTTTTTATCGAAAAATGATCGAAAATTTACAGGCTACGACAATTATTTAATAGAAAACACAGACATGCTATCTGTAAGATGAGAAAAAAGTGGGACAAAATTTGTATTCAAACCTTTGGCACGACACATTCCAATAAATTCATGTCACACAAAAAACTTTTTAACCTCTTTTCCTAATTTCAAGTGAAGACCTTATCTTTCAAGTAATGATATTTCAAGTCTAGCTGTTGAATCTAGGGGATCCTATAAAGTAAGCTAACCACCATAAATCTTAAATTCTAGAATAAAAGGAGAATAGTGGGACGAGTTCATTATTTTTGTTATCTAAACTTCAAAAGTCTATTAAGCCCAATAAATCCAGCTTAAAGCAAGATTTTGGAACAAGAAAAAACATACACACAGACTGGCAGACTTGCTGCAAGATATACAAACGAACATCCTAATTATTTTATAAAATAAATGTAATATGAGAAAACATGCATAGATTCGATCAATCTGTTATTAACCTATTTCTGTATCCATCAGTATTTCTTGTTTAAATTTTAATTGTACCTGAAAAACCAGGATCCTACCAGCGCTGATTCATTCAAGAAGGAAATGACTGATAGATTCCAGAAGACTATCGAAGCTTTGGAGGTATATTGTTTGTATAATTGTCAGTAGCAAATATAATAAGATTACCAGTTGTAAGAAACAAACATATTTTTAATAGAGCAGCTATTCAAAACTAGCTCAAACCCTGACTTCCGTTTGTTCAACTATTATCTCATTCTCAACAATCTAAAGATCTATTAGATTATACAGTGTGTTTTTTTTATGAGAACATTTTTGAAAGCAATTTTACCCCACTTATAGTTATCAGAATTTATTGATTAGTGGCTATTTTTCTTCGTTTTTTAAGGCAATTAATAGAACAACAAAAAAATATTTCAGTTTTTATTTAAAAAGTACAGTAAAATCAAAAATTCAAAACTTAGGTGTGAACATCTAAAAATGGTTTTAGAGCATTTTTCTTATGCCTAAATCTAAGAAAAAAATTAGATTTTCTGTAGTCGACTTTGGGTGGCCAGTTCTCCCTCCTTTGTTTTTAAGTTTCTTAAAAATGCGTCATTTTTTCCATTCAAATACAAGTTATGAAAAAAATGTACAATATAAAAATACTAGCGGCTTGCCCCATGAGGTAATTTTAAAAAAAATCTGGTGGCGGGGGAAATTTTCATTTTTCGAGGGGTTGAGGGTGTCCAACCCCCCAAGAAAATACCTTGAAACCACCACATGACCAATAGATATATACTGAAGAGTAGAATCCGGTTCAGTGGTTACCGATACAGACAGTGGTTACAGACGGAAGGACAGGCAGACGGACAGACATTTTTCTACTTTGTATTATAGATAGTCTTATTTGATATTTGTAACTGGAAAAATTAAAGGTTATCACTATAATTTTTATATGCCAGTTCATGTCAGGATACTGAGATAGACAAAAAAAATAAATTGATAATCTGAAGGGAAAAATCTGTTTTAAAAATGCTTCAAAAGGCGAATAAATCTATTAATATTGATTTCATTCGATTTACTGAGCCCTTATTAAACTATCTGTCACTTACAATACCATGTATACCTGGTTTTATATGATAACCTTTCATGATTCAAAGAATATACACTAGCATAGAAAATTAAATTAAATCAGGAAATGTTGATTAAATTTTCCTATAATAAAAAAATCATAAATTGTAAAAATTAAAAATTTGAAAACAGAGAAATAAGTTCCAGACATTTTTAACTGAAATGATTTATTATTTATGATATCATTAACAGAAAAAAAATAGTTTCAACAGGATATAATGGTTTTCTAATTAAAGAAACTATCGGCTGCTCCCATAACCACTGGGTACTTTATATAGAAAAGTAAAATGTATACTATACGATATACATATATCAAATTAGCTTGATAGAAATAATTACAAACATTATATTATTATTAGGCACCAACCCTCACAACCTACCACTAATTCGAACATACACACACATTTACAATACATACATAATTTTGTCTGCTAATTTGTAATTATGTAATTAAACATTCACTTTACTGTGTCATTGCAACAAAACTTTCCATAACATTAAAGTACAATGTACATCCATGGACAGGTACATATATCCAGAGTTTGTAATTTTGTATTTTTTATCAATATTTTAATAATATTGAATAATTATCCTCTTAGTAACTTTGATTTTTATGTAAGCTTGATATAAGCAAAGCATTCGATGCTATATTAGTGATTTTGTCTACATTTTTTTATGATGTCTTTTTTTCTTCCAAAAATACTACTTTACAGGTTTAGTGTTGCTATATTAACTATGCTATGCTTTTTACAAGCTAAAGCATTTCCCCAACTATTGTTTTAATGCACATTGGTACTCCTTTTACTATTTAACAAAATAAAATTCACGTAAAATTGTCCGTGTGTGTGTTATATTCATTTTAGTCCTTGAATGAATTCATGATAAGAATTTCAATTTTATTTCCCTTTATACTCATAATGAGTATCAATATAAATGAAAAGCTTTATCCACAGAATGCAGGGAAAGGTCCATTGAATATAAACGACTTAGTAAAACCATCATAAAAACATTTTCATGCTAAGGACTTCAGGAATATTTTTTTTCTTTATTGCTATATCCCAGTATTTTGGTATATTTGCCCTTCCCTATCTTTAGGAAACTAATGTGTATAATGAACATTTATACGTGAAGTGTAAAATTTTATAAAAAGCAAACTTATGCCTTTAAAATGAAAATGAACTAAAGAGAATAAAATGATTGATAGCACGAAAGGAAAATATTTTAGATATATGTATATTGGGTATTTTTAAATAAAATATGCAGTTTTTATTGTTTTGAATGGACATTTATATCATATAAATACATATTTTGGATCATGGGATGTAGAAATATATCAATGAAGGATAAATTATTCTTTCATGGTTTTAATGTTGTACATAATAGTAAAGCTTGATAATAAATGGGTAGGTTTGGACTTTGAGCGAAGGTTTTTAAAGCAATTTTCTTAAGCAAAATAATAAATGGTTGGTGTAAATATCCCTGTATTCCAGCAAATTATCCCTTCCAGCTTCCAGGTTCTGGAGGCAGGGTGTAGACCTATTCATAGGCTGCCAAATTTTAAACCAAAGTGTTATACATCCAATTTTGAGTATAACAGGGAAACTTATATTCATTGAAGGCAGAATTGTTTAATAAGTAAGCATTTTTAGCAGTTATGCCTCTCTTTAATACAATATATTTGTTTTTTTTGTTTTTATACCAAAAGATGCTTCAAGGATTATACTCACTAATAGACATACAGTCCAATCTAAAAAGTGAGTCAACTATTGGCTATGCTCCTTATTTGCTTCATAGCTATTGAATATATCCGTGTACTGCACTAATTTTCAAAGTATTTATGTTATTCAAATAGAGAATGCTTGAAAATTAATCCTAAAACCAGAATGATTGTGATCATTGAAAAGAAACCCATTGATAAAACAAAAAAAAATCATGATTTAAAATAGAACCAGGGGTTGGGCATTTAAAATACCTATAAGATGGTCTAAAATAGGTTAAGTGTCGACTGTCCACTCCGATGTTTGGGACTTCTGTGTTTAACATAGAACCTTATAAAGATTAAAATAGTATAATTATATTTGAGATACAATTTCTTAGAATAAATTTTTTTCCTAAATCGCAGCTATTGTTTACTCGTCTCCACTTACCATATACAGACGAACAGACTATGATAATTTAGAGCCTCGTATTGTTAAAAATACATTTTCCATCCAAATATTTGTGCATTATTGGTGGGTGTAAATATGTCAGTTACACGTTGAATAAGTTTTATTAACAACACACAATAACAGAAATGCATTACCAATCACAGTTCAGAGCATGAAACCAAGCCGTTCAATCTAGAAACATTAAGCTATGTTCTTCATTTCAAACTTAGAAGAGTGTTCTAAAGGGCATGTTTAGCAAAAAAAAAATTTCTAAATATCTAAGCTAATCTTGTCATGTGAATATGATACTAACTTCAAAGTACTGATCCTTCTTTTTCAGTAAGAAGTTGGATTCTGTGAAATAATATCATATTAATACATAGTAAGACATAGCTTTATGGTCGCAACCGGATTCAACGAATATTATAAAGTAATGTAAACATATTTTGAATTTCATAAGATTAAAACTAAACATTCATATGCCTTTTTAATAAGGCGTCTAAAGGAGAACTCAATCAGTTCAGTAGTTATCGAAACCTAAAGCTCCAGACAAAAAAATCTATAATAGAATAGGATGACCTAAAATATTCAGCCATGACTAGGAAAAAAATATTCTTTCTTGTGTATGTGTGTGTGTCTATGTGTGTGTTTGTGTGTGTGTGTGTGTTTGTGTGTGTTTGTGTGTGTTTGTGTGTATGTGTGTTTTGTGTGTTTTGGTGAAAGGGTTGTCTGAAAACTTTTCTGTCCATCCATACATACATACTTAGATTCATAAACTAATATGCAAAAAGAATGATATCCCATGCCGCAAAGTAAAAGCTGTGTGAATGAATATGTCATGTAAAATTTTGTGAACTGCCGGACCAATCTACATCACTGTTCAGGAAAATGTAACCTTTTTAGAGGAGATTTCATAATTTGGTCCTTACAATAATTGAGCCTTACGGCAAAACCTATATTTAATACACAATTGAGTAATATCGGCTACGCCCCTAGATGCCCTTGAGGGTGGGGGGGGGGAGAAGTCCCTCCCCCTTTTCAATTGTCGTTTTAACACGAAAAATTTTTTAAAAAATTTAGGGGTTCTCTTTTTTTAAGGGGCGATTTATCTTGGGAGGGTAAAAGTAGTTATAAACCTTCCCATGACCTATGAGAAGTTACCCTGCAAAGGAGAACCATACCGGTTCAGTGGTGAGCGAGATCCTTCGGTAAACACAAACAGACATACAGGGATCTTTTTACTTTATCATAAGGGTAGAAACGGAGCAAATCCAACCAGATCTTGATTTATATATGAGAAATAATAAAGACTAACCAGACCTGACTGTACTTAATAAAAAGGCCTCTCTTTATTATTCCTAATTGTTTTTAGTGTGTATATGTATTGGTGTAGACACTGAAATAAGACTTGTTGAGTAGAGCGACTAATCTACTTTTGATAAAACTAGTCTCCAAAGTTTTACAATAACATTTTCTTCTTCGTTGGCTTAACAACTTTGGGGATTTTTACTGAATTTTGATTTGCTGGTTTATTAAGTTGAGTGTTCCAACGTTTCAACCCCTATTTTTAATTTTGAGAAGGGGCAATTTTGTGTGTTCTTATTGGGGATGTGCATCAATTATCGGTTGTAGCCTTATCCCTTTAGATCCCTAAAACTAAACACTAGTATAATTTTTAATTTTTACGGGGCACTTTTACCAGCTTCGTTTTTTTTAATTATTATGATTCATAACTAAACAAAAATGTGATTTTCTCGGCTGTTGTATGATGAAGGTCTTGAAATATATTGTTTTCATAATGAAAAGATAATCAGAATAGCCTACTGAAATAACTTCTAGATGCCAACTGAATAATATTGTATATGTGTGGAGGGATAATAAATATTACTAGCACTAGTCGCCGGAAGGAAAAAGCAGTTTTTTGAAACAGGCTCTCTGAGATTATTACAGATTCTGATATATACATATATAGACTAATGAAAAATGCAAAAAACGAAATCAAAAGCGTTCCTTCTTAGGAGAAAATCCGGGAAAAAGATTTTAGCTATTTTTAACCTAAAATTCACATTAGCAAGCCTGCATAGAAATATACAGACATTTTAATCATGTCATTGCTCAGCACCTAGAAGTGGTAGAAAAATGCTACGCATACCATTGGAAAGCCTATAACCTCTAGTTTCCATATTGGTATATAACGTTTTTGTACTATTATTATTTTTTGAGCTATCCTCTGAAGTATACACAAGTTTTAAAAATCCAATTTTTTTCATGAATTTTAAGTTTGATACTTGTTACACAAACTTTTTAAAAATTGTATTGCTTTGCACCTAGGAGTTATATAATTATTTTATATAGGTATATTTATATATTTTGGGTGCATTTAATTTTAGCTTAATTAAAAATAGTCTTTGAAATGTGTATAGTTTGTAGTAAGAACCAAGGAGAAAGGGGGGGGGGGGGAGTTTATACTTTTTTTTTGGCAATGAAATTCAGTATAAAATTTTGCTCTGGATGTTTTTGGGCTTGTTGTTATAGATATTAACATGATTCTTTTTGTAAGATCTCTTATATGATTAAATCTACCAGAATAAATATTGAAAATTGAATTTTGGCACTATCCTTCTAGAGGCTAGTGGGGTAAAACAGCTCCAAAACACTAACATCTAAGGTCTGAACTTGTTTATAGAGGTATCAAACTAATTTTTTGTAAACTTTGCTTTGCATAATTAAGCTAAGTAGTTACTAAAGATTTCATTTTTCCACTTTCCTTCTTGGTACTAGTGTGTTTTAGCACCCCCCAAAACACAAATATTATAAGTTATGAGCCTATCAAGATGATTTTTTTAATTTAAAATTTATTCTTGTACTTGAGATACATAGCCACTAAAGATTTTGCCCTGGCTGTTTGGACTTGTTGTTATAGTTATCAAATGATTCTTTTTTTATATGATTGGATCTACCTGTAAAACATTAAAAATTTTATTTTTTGACACTAAAATTATAAGCTATGAGATTATTTTAAAAGATATCAAGCTAATATTTCTAATGTAAACATTTTTCACATAATTGAACTAAGTAGCTATTACAGATTTCAATTTGGCACTTTTCTTCTAGAGTCTAGTGGGGTTAAACATTCTCCAAATACAAATATTAGGAGTTCTGAGCTTATTTTCAAAGATATTATGTTGAACTTTAATGAATGATTATTTAGTCCAGCTATTTAACAAAATCAGCCCAATATTTTTTTTAAAAGGCCCAGAACTTAAAGTTTTAGTAGTTTTGGGGGCAGTTTTACCACACTAGCCCCTAGAAAGATTAGTGGCTATGTATCTTAATTATGTTAATAAATTTTAAATTAAAAAATCATCTTGATATCTTTAAAAATAGGCTCATAACTTATAATTTTGGTGTTTTGGGGGCTGTTATAAACTGCTAGCCCCTAGAAGGAAAGTGCCAAAATGAAATCTTTAGTGGCTACTTAGCTCAAATATGCACAAAAAAATGAGCTTGATATTTCTAAAAATAAATTCAGACCTTAGATGTTAGTGTTTTGGAGCTGTTTTACCCCACTAGCCCCTAGAAGGATAGTGCCAAAATTCAATTTCAAATATTTTTACTGGTAGATTTAATCATATAAGAGATCTTACAAAGAGAATCATGTAAATAACTATAACAACAAACCCAAAAACATCCAGAGCAAAATTTTATACATAATTTTATTGCCTATAAGTGTATAAACTCCCCCCCCCCCCCTCCTTCCTTGGATCTTACTACAATGTCAAACCACACACATTTCAAAGACTATTTTTAATTAAGCTAAAATTGAATGCACCCAAAATATAAAATATACCTATATAAAATAATTATATAACTCCTAGGTGCTAAGCAATATAATTTTTAAAAGGTTTGTGTAACAAGTGTCAAACTTAAAATTCAAGAAAAAACTGCATTTATTAAACTTGTGTATACTTCAGAGGATAGCTCAAAAAATAATAATAGTACAAAAACGTTATATACCAATATGGAAACTAGAGGTTATAGGCTTTCCAATGGTATGCATAGCATTTTTCTACCACTTCTAGGTGCTGAGCAATAACATGTTTAAAATGTCTGTATATATACTTCTATGCAGGCTTGCCAATGTGAATTTTAGGTTAAAAATAGCTAAAATCTTTTTCCCGGATTTTCTCCCAAGAAGGAACGCTTTTGATTTCGTTTTTTGCATTTTTCATTAGTCTATATATGTATATATCAGAATCTGTAATAATCTCAGAGAGCCTGTTTCAAAAAACTGCTTTTTCCTTCCGGCGACTAGTGCTAGGTAGGCAGACTAGGCAGGTGCGGAGAGAAAAAAGAAAATCTGCTTAGCATACATAATATACACACTATATCATCATGTTGAACCAAGAAACAATTTGTTGACATACAATTTTAACTGCTTTTGTCGTCTATTATGCATTATATGCACATTTTAATGGTTTATATCAACTATATGGTATAGGATTTAAATGGTAAAGCATAAATGTTATGGTTTTCTTAGCCTTACATAGATCTGAAGGAATATATAAGACTTAGGAAAATCTAATTCTAAATTTGCCCCATTAAGACCATTATTGTGTCGGTATAAATAAGGTAATAAGTTTCCAAAGCATAATAGATATTTATCAATGTATTACATACATGTATATACTTTGTAGGCTGAGCTAGGGTATATAAAGCAAAGCTTTTACATATAAGTATTAATAAAAAAAAAATATTTTGCCTCTAGCTTTATTGCTTGCTATTAGTAAAATTCCGTAATATACTTGTGACTTTTAGAATTACTTGATCAAAATTGAGAATTTAACAATACATTTTTTGTGTAATTTTTAGCTGGCAGAAAAATATAAGGCAAAAAAAGTAAATATATATAGTAGTTGTGTTTAGATTTTACCTGTTATATAGTAGTTATATATGCTTTGAGCTTCCAAGAATAACCAAAAAAAGTACAGAAATAATAGGTATTTAAATTTGATTTAAAAAATACAAAAAAAGGGAATAAACACATTAGACTCAAAAAGATAGAAACATTTTCTTCCAACCTTTTGATAGTTAAAACCTTGAAAAAAAACTTAGTTGGTTGGACTAAATACTATTTATTTGTTATCTTCATTTGGTAAATACTGGTAAAGTATTTTTACTGTATATGCCATGTGCCTATCTCTTGGAAGATTATTTTGTGACAAACTTAATCTTTTCTATCCCTGTAAAGAAAAACGCAGCACACTGTATGAATGCAAATAGTGTCAGCTATTCTTTACATCCCTCTCTCTCTTTCTTTCTTTTTTCTCTATCTCTTGGTCCTTACAAGATAAATAGCCTTGGTCATTTCTATACTTTGTGTCTGTTTGTGTTTGTGTGTGTATATATAATAGTTGTGTATGTGGTTCTATTTATAAAATTAGAAAAACCCTAACCCTGCTGGGCTTATACTTGCGCGGCTATCCATTTCCCAGTACACAAACTAACCTGACGTAAAGTAATAAACGATAAAACTCCCCTCTGCCCCCTATCTTACTTTAAAATAAGGGTTTTCTGTGGTCGACTAGGTACTTTAAAAGAAACCACCGATACGTCTGAATTGTACTATCTTACTTAAACAAAATGCAACTTGTTTATGTTTACTGTTTCGCTCCAATTGATTTTAATTGATAAAATAAATTTCTTTATTAAACTATTATTTAATCTATATTCTATATCCATGAGATTTCTAATCCATTTAAGCATTAATGTAAATGTAACTGCTTGCTAAAGTATTTATTAAGGTGTTTTCAGCTTTAGATGTTGCCTTATTATTTGGTATTCTCTAGTATAATTTCAGCATAATTGAATTTAGGCTTTTTATTAAAACCCTTTATCCTATTATATACTTTAGTATAGTTTTTGTTTGTGTTTGATTTCCCTATCCACTGAACCGATTAAGTTCTTTATTTTTGGAAAGATTTACTTGGAAAGTATTTAATTTTGCTTTTAAATTAAAATCTTGGGATGGTTTTGAGGCTATTTTACTGCCATCCAGTTCCAAGATACTAGGGGCTCCTCCGCGAATAAAATAAGAGAATATTATTAGTCCCTGCTTATTATATAACATAAAAATAAAGCTTCACAAGAATCCAACTCTGTAACTCCCTTGTCCCTGACACGCAATATAGCTTGTATGTAAGTATGTTTATTGTTGTTGTATGAACATTGAACACATATTAGGAAAATAGGAAAAATACTTTTGCCAAGAATTGATTCCTATTTTTGTATATGTACTCTTGTACTTGTTTTCATTAGCTTTTTGGTTTATACTAATAATATTTTGTACAAATTTCAAGGCAATATTAAATTTTTCTTTGAATGAAATATTCTTAAGTTAAATAAAAATAATGTATTACGTTAACATAATATAGACTTGGAATTTGTTAAGAAAATTGATGAGATTTGTAAAAAGTACAAAACGAATGCTGTACAATTGTTGAAAATAAATAAATGATACTGCAACAATTAAAGGAAAATGCGAGGTTGTAATGGAAGGATAATACAGAATTGGGTGTATTCAACAGATACGTGCACAGAGATTGGTCAAATATTTTCCTTTATTTTTGCCTTATAAGATTTTAATTTTTCCTTACAGTAATGAAGATATACATTTAGTTATTTTAATAGTTTGTTTGGTCATTTTCAGATCACCATCAATCTATATTTTGTCTTTATTCTTAAACCACTTTTAGTGAAACATTCCCAAAGTTTATACCTTTGAAATATCAAAGTGAATGTTGAATTATTATTGTAAATTTTTCTTTTTATTTGCTTGTATTTACTTTTCCCCCTTTATTTGTTCTGTAAACAAATGTTTAGTATGTTAATTAATATGCTAATCAGTACAACCATTTTAACAAGTTTTACATAGCTTTGATTCGCCCACTCTCTCTGTCAATATTTATGTCCGTATACTTGTATTTACACATTTATCTTTACTGACTTCGGTGAATTTTTTTGAAGTACTTTTGTTATAGCTTGTAGTAAAAAATTATTTTTTCAGGAGGAAAGCCAGGCTGAAAAGCGTCAACTCCTTGCCATGCACCAACAAAGAGTCATCTCAAGGTAAACATTTTGTAATTTTTTTTAGATAAAAACTAAAAAAAAAGGTGTATATAAATACTAATCAAAGATATGGAGTGATTAAAATTAATGAAATGAAAAATAAAATTTCCATTAAAAGGGGTATAAATTATATGTGTTTAGAGAATAGAATGAAACAAAAATTGTGTAAAATAATATCAACATTACATGATTAAACTCGACCTTTAGGAAACATTTTGTATTTTCTTTTTTAAGCTCATTTTTCTCTTCATTTTTTTGGTGTATATTTTTTCATCTACTTTATGAGAGAGAATTAATGATCTAAAAGTTTAGTTTTTGCCAAAAACACACTCTATTTAATGAAAAAATATTCATTATAATAAAACGCAAATTATATTAACATTTTTAATGCGTATTAAATGCAATTTAAAAATAGTTATTTCTCGCATCGTATTATAAACGGCTTTCCGTTTCCGTGGATATAGAATGTATATAACAATTATAAGATTAAAACGAGTTTTTTTTAGCCCCGTGGTGCCGAAGGCACCGGCTAAATAACTGATTTTAATCTTATGATTGTACATTTTTATATTCGTAGAAAGCTGGATATAATATGATGCTAGACATAGTTTTTTCGTATGGATGAGAACCGGTTCCTATCCACCGGATTCGAATGAATACGAGAAAACATCTTATAATTTAAGTCCATTAGAAAAGAAAAACCAAGAATAGCTATTGACATCTTTATACAGTTTAGCATACCTATTAACTGACAGCCAGACTCTAGCTATAGACAAGTTACACTACGAAAAATAAGAAAATGATGTTTTTTTCCATATTGATAATAAAATATTTATGTAGAGATGAAATAAAATAAATTTTGAACAATTTTTGGATAATTATAAGGGGAAAATTACCACATATTCTTTCTCTTTTTCTTTTTACTTTATGAAATTAAATTGGGCCCCTAAACCATATCTCCCTCTCTATATTTTACTCTTTATTTCCATTTTCCCACACTTTTCTGTACCACATGAAATGCATTCCTGATTTATTAGCAGTCTTTTTTCTTTACACTACGGGGATTATTTTTCTTCACTACATAGTATATAATGCCTCTGTACCTTTCTCTCCCTTTTCTATCTTTAATTTCCTTTCTTTCCCTTCTTCTTTTTTAATTTCCTATTTTTCTCTCTCTTTCTCTTCCTTTTCCCTTCTGCAAACATGATTTTGTCCAATAATGGAAAGTAAAAATGACCCGGGATACAGGGATATGTTAATGGAAAAAAGTTTAGTATATATACTACATTTAGCCAACCATGTAAAGAGAACTATATGTTTTATCATATTTTGAAATCTAAAATGAATGGCTGTCTAATTGTACCTTAAATCTTTAAACCATTGCACTACAATTATTAGCTTCTCCTTTTCTGGGGAGCTTTATTTACTTTTTTAGTAAAGGTGTTATGAACCAACAAGAAAACAGTACTTTTAAAAATGAAAATGGGTAAATTTAGATAGAGACCACAGCCCCCTCCCCCCTCACTTTTTGATGTACTCATTTAATCCCTCAATAACTTTTGTCGCGTGTTACAATTTTCTTCATTATAGTATCACTTGTCTCTGGTAACCAACTAGTTTCATTTCTGTAGGGTGAAGGAACATTTTTTTTGTAGATGAAAAAGTATTGCACTGCATTAGTGTGTGTGTGTGTGCATGTATAAATGTAATAAAATAGGGAAGAAAAATTATTTTTTTTTATTTAGAGTTTTGTGTTCTAAGGCCAAAATTAGGGTTTAGTCTCTTTCGTGGCAACGCCCCATAAGGGGCGATTCTTCGTTTTTTCATAGTAGCTTTTCTCCTATTTCTAGCACCTGTGGGGGGGCTCTAACCCTGCGGGGCCAATTGTCTAACCCTGCGGGGCAATCACCTAACCCAATATAACCTAAAATGTCGTTTAAAAGCCATTTTAAAAATACGACGAATCGCTCCTTAAGGGGTGTTGCCACGAAAGGGACTATACCCCAAAATTATCTATAAAAATAAACTTTTTAAAAAAGCATGAATAGTTATAACGTTGTTACTTTTTTCTGGAAAAATCCAACTCTTCGAAAAAACTTTTTTGGCGTAATACCTTTTTTTGAGCAATGAAACTTCTCCTCCCCCTCCCAAGGTTTTTTTATACTAGCAAAAATAAAATAGGATATATGCTTTTTTGAATTTATGTTAAGTTATGTTAATGATGCCCCACGTGGCTACTAAATTGAAATGTTAGAGTTTCTCTAAAAAAAAAAAATAGGGTCATATATGCTCTACTTGAAAACTAAAGTATTTAATCCTTTTTCTTCTGTTTTTCTAGATTATTGGAAAACTTGGCTGAAGTCGATAATCTATTTGAATATAAATAATGTATATAATGTAGTATATTAATAGTTCCACTCTTTCTCTCTTATCTAGAACTTTCAGAAGTATTTTATCATAATATAGTTTATGGATCTTTTTTTAACTATTTCCAATTTGTATCTAATTAGTATAGCAGTCTTATTATTTATCTATTTGAAATCCTATCATTTATAATCTATAATTGGGTTTGGTCTTTATCTACCTATTTTCTACCTAAATATCAATCTATCCATCTGTCAATTGTCCTAACCTGTCTATCTACATATATGTACCCATTCATTTATTTAAATATCTAACAATCTATCCAGTTACCCATCTAAATATTTTTCTTTCCATCAATATATCCTAAACATGAACTCTTCTTTTGAGAAATGGGAAACACTAAATGTAAGAAATTAGTAAAATTGGGTAGTTTGTTGTTGTTTGTCTGTTTGTTCCCAAACACATAATGCATTTTTCCCCCATACATAGATCATTTTACCAAGGGTGTACAGTACTTTTGGTTTTAGGGAAAGGCCTTATCCGGGAGGAGGAGGTGGGGGGATTAATGGGGGCTTCTGAAATAAATACATTCTCTAATAATATTTTGATATATTGAATGTATTTGTCTGAAAAGAATATTTAATGGACATTAATGTCTGGAAGGAAGGACACAATATGTGGCTTTCTCGTAGTCATAATATCTGGAAGGGGTGCTACTGTGTGACATTCTTGTAGTCAAGTGCTCTGTAAGCATAATGCAAAATTTTTTATTGTATATACGAGAAAGTGTGTTTTTTAAGCTAGTAATATTTAGATATGCTTATCTATCTATCCAAACTGTTTAAGTTTTTCCAAAAATCCAAAATGCAGTTTCGTGTAAGAATTATTTTTTGCTCTCTGAAACTGTGTTCTGTAGCAACATGACATAGAACATTTTTTATTTTTAAGAGGACTGTCTTTATCTTTATCTTATCTTCTTAAATAATATAGATTAATCTTAGATGAAGGATAATATGATTGGTTTAGTAGGTCTTTTGGTAGTCAAACTGAAAAGCAATTAATTAACATACAATTTTAATAGTTGATGTAAATTGTTTGGCCATTAAATAGAATTGTTAACAAATAACAAATTATATAAAGATTTAGAGATAGTCTTAATGTTGGCTAATTAAATAATGTAATGGTATAAAAAATCTGGAAAATTGTCAGGTTATAAAGAACCTGTCCCCTAAAACTTTGATATAAAAATATGTTGTACAGTACATTTACCATATTAATATGATGTGTGTCTCTTGCAATATTATAACATCAAGGTCATCATTTTTGCAGATGAAATTTCTGGGTTATTTATTACCCAGCTATTTCTCCCCAGGCCATTTCCTCTTTTAATATTTTTTCTCTAGATATTTTCTCTCAATCTTGGTGTGTCAAAAAAGATAAGTATTAAAATGCATAACAAAAAATATTTTGATTTAATTTTTATTTCTTATTATTTAAACTTACTTTTCTCTATTTCAACTTAAAAGTTGTTTGTTATTCCAATTAATGCGAATAATTATATTTGAAATAAAGTGATATTGTGATTAAACAATTTAAAAAATCTTTCCATGTGTATAGTGCTTAAAAAGTATAGTAATAAATAATAGTTTTTATTCTTAACAATTCCATTCTTTATTCAAGTACAAATTTAAATGTTTGAAAATTGCAATTCATGTTTTAAAGTTATTTATGTAATGCTACCCACTTACATTCTGATATACCATTACTATCATTTTTGTAATTCTATATGGGATAGGTACCTTTATTTATTTACTACTAATACAATTTATGTAGATTGGAAGGTGCTACAAAATTTCTTACATCTTTCTGACATTGACATATTTCTATGGTGCTTCTTGTTGGCTATATTTCAATCGCCTCTTATGAAATTTTATTTTGGATTTTCAAATCAAATTCAATTAATTACCTCCCGATCTGTTTCTGTTTTATTTTGAAGATATTGTGCTTGAATTACTGTATTTGGTTAGCTTAAGCATATATAGCCTTAAGATAAATTTCAGCATGAAATTGTGTATATTGCCCCTATTTGTAGAGGCATATACATATGTATCTCTTGATATAGAAAGGATTGGGGCAAATTCAATTTATACAATTTAAAGTCAACTCAATTTTGATTTAAAGGTACAGTAACACTTTACTGGTGTCTCTTGATCTATTTTTAATCTAGAGAGATTTGTAAAAAATATACTAATTCAGCAATTAAAGTCACAAAACTGGTTCTTTTAAATATGTGTATAAGATAGACATCAAAGTAATAGCTAAAGATTTTGAACTTATTAATAATGATGACCAAGGGGAGGGGTAATATCTTGCCTTAACCTCTGACAAATTTAACCTCCAAGTTTAAGATGGGATGCTAAAATCCGTTGTCTAATCTCTAGAGATCACCAGATTAAAACACTTTATAAATGCAATAAACCAAACTACAGAGTAACCCTTTAAAGATCAGATATACATATAAATTTAAATAGCCACAAAATTTTGTTGAAACTAAAATATTTTGTCAAATATGAATTGATATTGTTTGTTAGTAAACTGAAATATACAAGAATGGTAATATTTATACATACCCAAAAGCAAAGCTTTACCAAAGATTCTTATCTATCCTAATAAATAAATGAATTTAGTATTTACTATTCAAATTTGGGATAAGAATGCGTAAATGTTACCAAAACAAACTTATAGATATTAATTACGTTGTTTAGTCTACGTAAAGATTGGAAATATATGATAGTTCCAAATATATTTCAATACAAATAATTATTTTTTGTGTGTGTTTCAGAATCAACCAGAGGAAGAAGGATGCGATGAACTGCTACACAGCCGCTCTCAACAAGAATCCTCCCGTCACCCACAGGTACAGATACAGATACATAAATGGTTTTATCAACCATTGTATTCATATTTTGAATTATAGGACTTATCAAATAGAGTAATAACTATAGTAAAGCTATTGTGGCTCGCTCCATAATGAATCAAATCAAGTTGACATGTTATCTCATTAGATATGTTCTATTTTTAGTAGGTCAGGTGTCAATACGTGGCTGTAATGAAAGACACTTTCTCTCTGTAAATTTAATTAGGAGTTTTCTTAAAAATATGATAAGTATTAAATTAAAATTAAAATAAACACAAGTCAAACTCAAATTCTCATCTACATAACTCAAAGCCACTGAGTAACAATGCTTAAAAAGATACTTAGTCAGATTGCTAGATGGGTAGATATATAAATATTGTTATGTTTGCTTCAGCAAGAAGGAAATAAAGTATACATGTATAGTATACATATTATACATACAACAAGCATTGAACAAACTTTTTTTGTGGTTTCAACTTTTTCAATCCAACATTGTATATCAAGTTTAAAACTAGAAAGCACCAAACTTTACATTTTTTGCTCTTTTCTCTCCCCCCATACAAATACTTAAACACACAACCAGTGAAAAGGTGAAAATTAAAAAATTTGAATCATACAAAGTTGGTGTTTTTTTCTTCGTTTTTTTTAAATTATATATTATAGGGTATAAGTTTAATAATAAATAATGAAAATCACTACTAATTTTGAATTTACTTGGGATATAGCACTTTATGAATATAAAATACGAAAATTATTAATCACTTAATTTATACATTTGATTCCACTTGAAATGTTACAGTAAAGAAAAACAATAATATTATTGTATAATATAATAATATACATTCTCTTCTACTTTGACACCTACAACAGGATTATTTTAATTCTCAAAAATATTATGTGATTGTAATTTATACAAGTTATATGCATTATTTATTTTTAATATGATTAGTTTCTAAACTTTTAGTTCTTATTTTTTTATTTTACTCAAGTCAAGTATATCATTAATTAGTGTATTGGTTTTAGCATGTATAACTAATGGAATATCCATATTGCTATTAGATAAAGAAAATCCTATCTTACAATCTTTTTGCCGATAAAGTAAAATTTTTAATTGCAACTGAATTTTAAAGATTTAAATTTCATGGAAATTGATATGGTACTTTTTGTGCAGATTTAATATTTTATTTTCTTAAATATAGAATTATTTGGTTGTCAAAATAATAAAGAAAGGAAAATTTACCAGCTTGCCATTCATTATTAAGAGGAAAATTTCATATTTAATTGTTAAGAAAACTTTTTAAATCTATTTTTAAAATCTTATTATCAATAGCTATTTATTTTTAAGAATAGAATGAAATAAATAATTGGATATCTGACATGACATGAAGTAAAGTAATATACTTTGATCAATAATGAAATTTTTACAATCCGAAAAATTTGAGAGATTTCTACACTTAAAATACAATAACAATATCATAATAAACCAGCGGCTACGTCCCTAGAGGCCTCTGAGGACCTTTATATTAGTTTCACTGTAAAAGAGAACCATATCGGTCTAGTAGTTAGTGAGATCTTATGCTACTGACACGCATCCTAGAACTTTTAGATAAGGATAAAGATTAATTTATTTAGATTTTGTTTTGTATTTAGAGTTCAGAAATGCCTACAGAAGCTGTTGAGATCCATGCACAAGGACCGTCACCATACCATCCAGCATTACAGGTACATCATTTTTATTGGTTAATTAGTGAAAACTAGCCTGCTATTGGTTGAATAAATTGAAGCTAGCATGATACTGGTAGATTGGATTAGACATTGCCCCTCATTGGTTGAAATTAACATTAAAGACTTTGCATTGGTTAAATTATAAACTCTTGACACCCTATTGTTTCAAAGTGCAATAATGGCTACCTATTGGTTACTTAAGTTAGAAAATTCTTTCGATTGGTTCAATAAGATTCCTATTTAATTTTCAAGTAAAATCTGGCTTTTTATTAGCTTATTAAGATAGAATTGATTGAAAATCAAATAATCTAATGCTTTGGCAGAAGAAAAAACATCAATTTAATTTTCTAGACACCTGCTTGAGATCAACATGGAGCAGGCCGAGAGGGAGAGAGAGATCACCATTGAGCACCTCGCCGACATTGACAGATTGGTTAATGAATCTCTTCAAATGTTGTCCAGGTAAATAGATAGATAGATCCTCACAGACATCAATTGAGTTGTCAATCCATTCCTAAAATCATAAAAAGTTAGATAGATAAATAGTTTAGATTCTTTGTTCTCATTTGGTATCAATAGATTTATAAGACAAAAAGTATGATAACTTTGTAAGTCATTAGATGATATTACCTAGGAAAAAAATAATTAGTATCTATAAATAAAAGTACAAAGAAAACTTAATTGGTTGCTTGTTGGTGAATTAATTAGACTAAGATAGTTATTATTTATTATTAACTAGCGGTTACACTTCAAAAGGAGAACCCTATCGGATCGGCAGTCAGCAAGATCCTTTAATACACACAGACAGACAGATAGACACACACTAGACTCATAGACATCCTGTTACTTATTTTAGAAATAAGTTTTGACAATGAGAGTTAAAGTTTAAAAGGAGAAAGAAAAACTGTTGTTAAAGTATTACACAAGCATCATATGATTATAATCAATAAAATATGTCTACCTCCCCGTAAATAGAAAGGCATAAAAAATTTATTAGTCAAAGAAACCAGACAAAAAGAAAAAAAATCCACCATAAATGAATAAACTTTGTTGTAAGTGCTAGGATTAGTGACTGATATTCAGTGATAAAAATCAATAATTCAATTCAATTCATGTAATGTTAAACTGTATTTCTTATTTTGTTTATCTATACGTCTAATATAAACTTTTTGAGGATTATTTACTAAAAAAGATAAGTATCCTAACTTTTTATGAAGCAACCATAACATGGTTAAGATAGTTGAATATTTTGTCCTGATTCTGGTAAGAGCAAAGTTTTAGTTTTGACCTGTTTAGTTTTACCAGAGGCTAAACAATGACAGTTTTACAGTGTTTACACAATGATGCATGCCAAAGCAATGCCATAATTGAATAAAAATATTTTGAAGTTAAAACGTTCAAAAAAAAGATACCAATGTGCATGTAATAAAAACTAAAAAAAAACAAAAAAAGATAGTCGACTGACATACTTTTAATGGTTTAGGTTATATGGCATCTGGTAAACCAATTTCTGCTCATGTACAAGATATAATTTTCCATGACATTTATATTTTGACATAATGACCACCATAAGAGTAAAAACACTAGAGGGGGAAGGGGTTAGATAACTGTTTCTCCCCATCGCAATGACCTTGTGCCGACTCTCAATTGGGTCGTTGAACAACCAATTGTGTCGGTAAGCCAAGTAGCAGATAATAATTTGTTAGCAGACGTAAATGACATTGTAAAAGGGGGTGAGGTAGTTATCGTATATACATTATGTATACTATAGATCTATTATTAGACTGTGCATGATGTCAGATCAACAAAATTTTATCTTTTTTAAAAAACACTTTATGTTTGATGAGTAAACTAGATATTGGTAATTGTTTTCTTTTCTATCGCCAACCAAAACATGAAACATTTTTATAACTTATTTTTCAGTATAATATTTTTCACAAACGTTTTTGTTAAAAAGACAACCTTATTTTTCATATTTGGCAATGCCCCCCCTTCCCCCAAATGGATTTAAAAAGGTTAAGGTATTTTTCTTGGGCATATTTAATTTAGTAGGATCTTAATTAAATTCATCTTGTTAGAATTGTGATAGGTTCATGTCTAAAAACATTAAAAAGGGTTCCTACTGCTGCTGTGTAATGCGTAACGTTTTTTTTGCAATTCTGTAGCATATCATTAAACCTAATTTATTTTATTAAAACAAATTAAAATATTCTAAATTATTTAAATTTTATTGATTTTTTTTCATGGAAAGTTTCATTAAATCATCTTTCACGCAGCTTAAAATAGACTAAATTCTTGAGTGTTTATAAAAAAAACAATTATAAAAAAAAATATTTTTTAATCAAAACTAAAGTACTTTTTTTATGAAAAGAAACATAAGAACAAATAGTATAATAGAAATTTCTTAAAATAAAAATATTTATGTTCTTCAATAAAAGTTCTCTCTCTCTCTCTCTCTCTCTCTCTCTCTCTCTCTCTCTCTCTCTCTCTCTCTCTCTCTCTCTCTATCTCTCTCTCTCTCTCTCTCTCTCTCTCTCTCTCTCTCTCTCTCTCTCTCTCTCTTTCTCTCTCTCTCTCTCTCTCTCTCTCTCTCTCTCTCTCTCTCTCTCTCTCTCTCTCTCTCTCTCTCTCTCTCTCTACTCTCTCACTCTCTCTCATGTAATTGTATTGTATAAGCTAAGGAGCTTATTTACTAAAAAACTTTGCTTATTTATTGCTAAACCTTACCACGTTTATGGGATTGTTTTCTTTTTCAAATTAACAAATTAAAACAATATGTACAATTTAAAGCCTATTTTTGTAACACCAATTATGACTATAGGTTTAATGTTGTTTAAATATCGGATCTATTGTAATTACTATAGCTATGTATAATCATTAAAGGAAAATACATTAGCACATAAACGGGCGCAACTCAATAAACAATTGTATCTTTAATTTTCAATATTACTATTTTATTTTCCATTGCCAAAGGTAGTTGTTTTGTTTAAATGTAAAACCTAAAGTGTAACACTTCCACCTGTGGGTGTAATTGATTAATTTGTTGTCATATGATATTAGTTATTTATCGCATCGTATAATAGACAGATAGACGTGAATTTTTAGTTTGGCTGAAAACCGGTTCTAATCCACCGGATTATAATCGGTTTCGAATCCATACTAGAAAAAGTTTTACTGTTCCTTGTGCCTGGATGTTGTTCATTTATCAAATTTGATCTTGTTTATCTTGATGTTCAATATCCTTCTAGAAATTACACAAGATATTCTAACAAAATAACAAATAAAAATAAATATAAGAAGCATTTAAGATCTCAGAAACTAATTAGGATTCTTTTATAGTTTGATTTTAGTATCTCTCTCCGTTTATTATTTCATCCCAAGGAATATTTCTATCTCCAAAAGCTGTACTCATTTTGCTAGGTGTGTGCTAAGCTACAAAATGACCCTGTCCTATTAGATATGTATACCATTATTTAACATCTATCAAATACACCATTTTTAAGAATAAATTAATATTTATAGTTATGTTATAGAGATAGATTAATGGAAGGTAAATTGATATTTTAGTTATCCTTAATTTTAAATATCATTTTTGTATGAACACTAATACATGTGAGTTTTACAGACAGACACAGAGAAAGGATAAGCTCTTAACAATTTTAATCTTTTAATATTTGTGGTTGTTTCTGATATCCTTTTCTTTCCCCTAATCTTCTACAAATCTCTTTCTAATTGCAAATTATTCACTATCAAAGATTAATTCAATCATAACATTACAAGATTAATTTTTAAATTTAAATAAACGTCCCTTTCCTTGACAGCTAGCGGATTACTTTCAGTTTCTTATTTCACTTTCTTTCTACATTTCTTAACTTCTAGAGAAAGGTGGTTTGATTATCTTCTTTTACATTAATTTCAATTAATGTTGCGAGTACAATTTTTTATTTTTATGTACAGTATCAATTGTAAATAACTAGACTTAAATGGTTTAAATTTAATCATAGCAGCATATCCAAAAAAAACTGTTTGAATTTTCCCCTTTTCTAGTGGTTAAAGTACACTTGTCATTCTACTGAGTAATTTTCTTTCATTTAGTCTCAATTGTTGTTTTTCTTTTGTTTTGGTGGGGGGCCAATTGCCATAACGAATGTAAGACATAAATTAAGCTTCCACAGTAGAACCAAATATCCTGAATCTTTGCTTAGATCTTACTACTTTATAATACAGTTTTAACTGATAAACCAAAGTTGAAACATATTTGCCTATTTTTTTTAGAATTTACCTAACTTTTTGTTTCAGGTACACCGAGCTGAACACGAAGATTCTTCCCCTGATGGAGGACTACATCGTTGCCCTGAGGTCACGTGACAACACCCCCGCTCCCCTCCTCAACATGGACAGGGAGCACGAGCAGGAGATGCTTGACAACTTCAAGTCTGAGGTGAGCT
The DNA here is from genome assembly GCF_053477335.1 of Acartia tonsa. Taxonomy (NCBI): domain Eukaryota; kingdom Metazoa; phylum Arthropoda; class Copepoda; order Calanoida; family Acartiidae; genus Acartia; species Acartia tonsa. Next base: position 36,792,068 of record NC_137260.1, read on the forward strand.
GAAAAACAATTAGATAGATACAGATATAAAAATAAAAAAATATTCTAAAATATAAACTAGTAAGCTTTTTGTCTGAAGCTCGGAAAATGCTGGTTTGTATTTTCTGATAAGCTTTATAAATATCCTAGGTTGGTTTTAGGCTATTTTCATGACTTTCTCCGCCCGCCCTTAGATACAATTAAGTATAGAAAAAATTGTAATCTTACAAATATTTTAAAAGATAAATTTATGATCAAAGGAAAAAGATTGACAAAAATAATAGATATAAGCTTAACTTTATTAGCTTTCTTTCTTTAGGTTGAGGCTAAGAGGAAGGAAGAGAAGGGTGCTGAAGAGGCTGCCAGGCTTGGCGTAGAACAGACAACCACCACACTCATGGATAAGGCCCAGGTAAACAAACCAACACTAGAAATAGACTTTACAAAATATCAACTAATCTCCAACTCCACCCCAAAAAAATAATCTTGTATTAAACCTCTGTTCTTTTAGCTGTCAAACATCATATAATCCATATGTTGAAAGTTAATTGTCTTACACTTTCCTCCTACTATTTTTAAATTCCAATCAAATTTGAATTTAAATTTATATAAAAATATATGTAAAGTTTTATTTTCTTTCAAGTGACATTTGACGAATAAATTTCAGTTAAAACTTACTTTAGTACTTTACAACGCATCAAAAAATGCATTTTGAAATTATAATAGGATGACAATGTCCATAGATGCGAAGCCTTCCATTTCAGATAAACAAAAATCCTAGTAGCTTTACAGATAGTTTGATATAGGGATTCATCAAATTTATACATAAAATTCCTATATCAGATTTTGTGTAATCTTGCTAAAATTATGAAATACTTGTTAAAGATAAGTAGATTAAACATCATTGCCAAAGAAGTATTAATTATCTAAAATAGTTTTTTAAAACCATCCATTGCGAGAGTGTACTGACGGACATATATTAATGTAAAAAATTTTTCGTTTAAAAATTTAAAATTAGTAAATTGCAAAGTTCTCAAGTACACACAGTAAATATTTTTGCGCGCAAAAGAATGACAATCGAAGAAAACATTTTTACCTTGTTTTTCTTAAAATATTCCATTCTTTTTATACATCAGCTAATAATTCGTAAAAAAAACAATACAATACAAAACAACGATAATTTTGGCCTGACAAAAAGCAGCAGTTTCAATTATATAATTAATTAAATTTAATACTTATAAAATAGGTTTTTAAAAAAAGATAAATTAGGTTAGTTAGTTTATCAATATTTGTCTTATCCTATGAAAAATTGAACAATAAGTACAAGATAATAATGTATATTTCTAAAATTCAACATTCTTAAAGTTGGTTCAACTTTTGAGAATATTGCGTTGGTTCCCGTTTCAATATTTAATCACTTCATAATGGATTAATATATAAGGGAGCTAGGGATATAACATTTTTTTTCTATTCTATATAACTATTTTTTTCTGCTTTTAAAGTTAAAGGGATTTTTTTTCATTTAATCATTGAGGGAGGGGACGCTGTTCTTTAAATATACCAGTACTAACAGTTGTTTAAACATGCTCTTGTCATTAAATGACTCAAAAAGTTAAAGGAGTTTCATTTCCATCATTGAGGATTTACACCAATTTATCGCCCAATGTCTTATTCTTTAAGATACCTGCATATAAAACATATTTTTATATGTTTGTGTTAAATATAAATTTATAGCCCACTGTCTTTTTCTTTAAGATATAATGTATAATACATGTTTTCATACGTTTTTGATTATACCACTTTTATTTAAAGTATGTTTAAAGTTAACATCTTGGAGTTATGTATTGATACTGTTCACGTATTTTCATTTCTGATATGGATCCATTTGTTAAGGATACAACAATGGAGGCTGAGACTGGAGCTTCTGGAGACAAGGATGACCTCCAACCCGGAGAGGACACAAGGAAGCTTAAAGTTGAGGTACGACAGTTATCTAATTATGTAGTTATCAACACTTCTGAGGTTGGAGGTTGATATCCTAAAACTACTCTAAGATGTGTTTGAAGATTCACTGAAAAATACATCCAACTTTTAAAAACAAAAGAAATCATACATTTAATAATGTATTTATTCATTTTTAACAGGAAAGATGTTCCCGTCCATTAGGTCTTTAGGTGGCAAATTATAAGTCATCCTTTTTAAATTAGAATTTAATTTTCCAGGTGCACGCTACGGCCATCCACCACTCCATGTCGTCCAGCAGCAGCAGCTCTGACAGCAAGGCCGAGCAGCATGTTGAGCCCAAGGCCTCTCACCTCCAGTCTCATGACTTCAGCCACAAGCAGGGCAGCTACACCTTCCGCAGGGTTAAGGTAACATGTGTTTCTTTGATATTTTCTTCATTTGTTTCAGCCTATTTGTCTATCAATATGTCACTTTGCTTATCTATCTCTCTAAATGAGTAGACCTTATTTTTAATCTATCTATATTCTATCTCGAATATTATCCTTCAGTTGTTATATCTTTCTACCTGACCACTTTTCTAGTTATCAAAATATCTACCGATTTAGGTTGCTGGTGGCGCTGAATCTACCGGAAGCTCTCTGGGCTTGATCCTGATGGTGACCGGCTCCGCCCTTGTGGTCGCAATCATTGTCGGCGTTGTCATCAGCAGGCGCAGAAACTCGAGGTAAAAAATATGAAAATTTGTAAGAGAAGATTTAGAATAACTTCTTATTTTAGTATTCAAGCATAATAAAACCTACATTCTTAGGATTATGGTAGGTTATGTAAAGTATTGTTTGAAAAAGCCTAAAATGAATTAGACTAAAGAAAATATCCAATAGAAATACAGCATTGTTATAAGAATCATAAAAAGGCGTAAATGCAATTAATTACAAAGTTATTCCAAATTAAGAGAGGAAATGTAAGTAGCATTACTATTAAGAATACCATGTGGCATGAAAAAGTTAAATTTGAAGAAGAAAAAAGTTATTATATTATATGATCTGATAGTTATAAATTTAAAAACTTTATGCTCTACTACTTCAAATGATAATATTCTTGTTAAATATGTATTCTTCACTCCAATTCTAGTTTGGTGCAGTAAAAAATATTCCATATTCATTATTTGTATCATTACTCATGCTTTACATTAACAGCATATGTTCAGATGGTCGCATAGATTTTTATTTGACTGTGTACAGATTGTACTATGTATTAGGCGCCTTTAATATCTCACGATCTTAAATGAATGTAAGAGTCTAAGCCTAATATAGAAAAGTAAACTTCTTTGATTAAATAATAATATATGAAACAACTTAATGGCGGTTGGTCAAACGCTTTTCTGAAGTCAAAGTGACATAAATTCAAAATATATCTGTTAATTGGAAATCTGAGGATAGCTGAATATTTTTGTTTTACTTTGATTAAGTAGATGAATGATAACAGACTATTTTATTTTTTATATGTATTGTAAATGTGCTATCATTACAAATCTAAAGATAAAATTTTCGGATTTTTTAAAGAATATTTATCATCTAGAAAAAGCTGCATAATTCCATGGCTTAAAAATGTATTTTTTCATTAATAATCTAAAGTTCCTTCTTTTCATAAAGATTTTTCTTACAAAATTTCAAATCAGTTACAATTATATAATAAATAAAGTTTTAGAAAAAGGCATTTATTAGCACCTGTAGGAATAACCCATACAATGTTCTTCTAACATAACCTAGATTAGGCGTTAAGAAAACAAGATTTTTTCAAAACTTAAATTTTGCTCCTTTTACAGTTTAGCTGAAATTGACAAAAGTGGTACGTCTCGTCATGTCTTTTTAAAAGTTAAATTTACTTCACTTTGTAACAGCATCTAATCATCTTTTTGCAGGTACACCCACCAGCAGTTGGTGAGCAAGATTGGTCGCACCAAGGACGGGTTTATCGAGGTGGACACAGCCGCCTCCCCTGAGGAGAGACACATGGCTAACATGCAGATCAACGGATATGAGAACCCCACCTACAAGTACTTTGAGACCGCCAGCGCTTAAATTCACAATCATTGGCGCGGCAAAAATAAAAGAAGATTTCAGTTTTACAAATCAAAACAAACATCTTTTGATTAAAACTATCTTCTTAAAAAAAGAAAATTCACTTTAAAATCTAATCTACATGATAATGTTAGGAAGAAAATGTTATTTATTCACTACAATTATACTTACTAATAACTTGTACACCAAACTAAATTGTACATAATGTACATGTCAACTGTAGGTATAGATATTTTAAGTAGACATAAAACAAGTACCATAAAAAATAACAAAAAAATATGGAATGAAAAAAAAATTCACCAGGAGAAAGATTAATAATATGATCTTTTTCTATTACTAAAAATAATTGTAAGTCTAAATTAAAATTTTCCAATGTTAATCACGGCAAAGCTTAAAGAAATGGACCAAACCTATTTTTTTTCTGAATTTTTTATTCCCTTATAAAGCTTTAAAATATTTAGTTAATCATTCATTTAATTTCCGATTTTCATTGAAAAATTTTAAATTTAGATAAATGTCCATTCGTCCATAGAGCATATACGCACTTAGCCATAAATACTTTTATAAAACATTTGAAGGATTTTTTTTGAAAATTCCGTGCAAATCCTAAAAATATAAAAATAAAATTTGGTAAAATAAATACAAAAAATACAAAATTTTCTGTCCTCAAATGTTTAATAAGAAAGTTTATGGCTATCAAAAGAATATTGTAATTTTTTGTCCACTTTTTCTTTATTCCATTCTCTTTCTTGATAGAAATATCGACCAAACTTTTCAACTCCTCTTTCCAAACTAAATATTAATATAAACCGTAGGATGGATGATATATTCTTCAATATTTAATAATCCCATGCTAAAATATACAATATTTTATTATTCTTTCAATTAAACTTTTAAATATTAAACATTGGAGTTTTTTACTTCAAAGATATTAAAATGTAAGTAGTTTTACAAAAATGAATATTATATTGTGTATTTCAGCATAAAACCAGCTTTCTTATTTATGATATTATTTTATTAAAATTTTTCTTACTGTTATGTAAAGCTTTTTTCCGCCTATTACATACAAATGGTAGGGAATTTTAAAGAAAACAAGTTTTAGGACATTATACTAATGATTTAAAGACCCCCACAATTTTGCCCTTTTGGAATACAAACTTTAGAAAAATTTTACATTTATTAAACATTTCAATTTTCTGAAAATTTTTAAAGGATGTAAATACTAAAAAAATGAAAGTTGGGTTCTTAAAAATCATAGAAAAATTTTGACTAAAATCTAATTATTAAATTTTTTTTCTGGTCAGCTCAATTCTTTTAAAAATATTCCACTTTAATTAATTAATAGTTAGTCGTTGAATTTTTGTAGGATTTTCAAATTCAAACTGTTAGTGTTTCAATATAAATGATATAGTTTAGATGATATATTAAGTAACATTTGCCGGATTTTTTATTTGAATTGCAAAATAATTGGCGCAATTTTGCAACAATTATTGAGCATGTTTATAAAAATCCACTATTTTAGCCATAGGAAACCAAAAGCGTTGGCTGGGGTTGCACATAATTTTTGGCCATCTTTCTGGGTAGTGGTGGAGATAAATTAAGTAAAAATACTCAGTTTCCAATTAGTTATTCATTTTTATGATTGTAATATAATCAGTGCTAAATTTATCAAATATATCAGCTTTTTGTAATAAAATATTTAAGTGAATTTAGTGTGTTCATACTTGTTCATATTACAAAGCTACAATATATCCTAATTTCTAGGTATGTCTGATCCTATATTATTTATGACTTAAACCAAGTCCTTAACAAAGTATCAAATAATATAAGAGATTAGATAGGGTTTCTCACGTGTGTTAACTAATTAAATCATGTGACCTTAAAAGATTGTAAATTTTAAAAAAGTAAAGACGGGCCATATAAATGAGTTTCTGAGCAGACTCTCAGTTGTTTTTCACTTCCCATATTGAATAGAAGGAAGGACAAAGTCAGTTTTAGGAAAAAAAGAAAAAAAATTTACAGAAAAGTATGAGCTCCTCAACATTCTTTGAAAACAAAGGAAATAAAACACACCTTCAAGTGCCCATTTCCCTTTACAGTGCAGAGGTAACCCTCCTGATACAGACACACACCCCTAAAATAGCCAAGGGAGTTTCAAGGTAAAAAGGATAAACACACTATTTAGCAAAATAACGGAATTTTTAATGCTAAAATTTCTAGAAAGGCGCTTAGAAGTGTTTAGTTATTTTGGAAAAGATGATCCTAAGAGGTATAATTATATCTTTTATTACCTGGAGATCCTCCACTCAACCACTATTTAAAAAAAAATTCAAAATGGCAGGGGGATTTTTAGTTTTTGGGGGGGTTAGGGGCGTCCCACCCCCCTAGAAAATAGCCTAAAACCACCACAGGACCAGTAAATATATTATCTGAAGAGTAGAATCCGATCGGTTCAGTGGTTACCGAGATCTTAAGGGACAGACAGACGGACGGACATTATTTTACTTTGTATTATGGATATCTCTCACCACAAAAGTCGCTTACAGTGAACTGTGCCTATAAATCTGAAAGAAACTCAATTGTCATCTGGTGAATTGTCGAAAACCACAATAAAATCAATCTTTACGTGCAATTTATACTTTCTATTTTTACACCAAGGCCGATTTTTGTTCTCCAAGCAAAATCTCTCCCATAAGAAGTGTTTTATAACTATCATTCAGCGTGAAAGGAATTGAAACTTGTTTCCAAAAAAAGGGTCATAATATATGACAATATATCCTAATACATTGGGTAGTAATTTTTTTATGGAAGATTAGAGTTCAATTAATTACGGTCTCAATTGCGTTCTTCATTTAAAGGAAGCTACACATACGTCATTGGATAGTTAGGGCTATTTTATTTTGGATTAATTGTTATAGGCAATTTTCTTGTTTCCTCTTCCCCTTCAAATACAGATCCCCTAAACATTTAATGTTAGGGGCGCCACCGCTAGTATGTACTAAAGAAGCTTCAGTTTATATGTTTTATTCTTTCTTATATCGTAAGCATTTTTTAGTTACCTATCCAGTTATCCCAGAAATCTATTGATCCTGTTTTTACCAGAAACAAATCGACTTTCCATTACACCGCTTTGTTCAAAGTAATTTCGGAACATTTTTGGAAACTACTTTTTTCTCCTCCCATAAAAATTTCATTCTATTAGATAAAGCAGTAAGGTTTTTTGTCTAAAGCTTAAGGCTACTGACATGAAGGAGTTATCATTTTCAGGGAAGCCTCACAACTGGTTTTAGGCTTTTTTCTTTCGCTTTGAATATAGGGCTTTTCTGTGCTATGGGCGTACCTGCTAGTCTTATTTAATACTTATAATTGCGAGAACTTTTGTTTAATGAAATTTTCCAATTTTTAACATTTACAAAACAGCCTACTTTATTGCATCAAGATCTATATAGGAAATAAATGTTTATATATGAGCTCAAGTTTTCCAAGCAATAAATGTTTAAAACTCATAGTGCTCCAATAATCCGTAATAAACTCTCATTGACCAGAATGATAAGACCCATTATTTTACTGTATAAAGAATAAATTCATTTTTTTATTTCATGTTGCTTTTTTAATTATATAGAAGTATTTAATTTCTATCCATAAAACAGAAAATTTAAATTTATAATATAGTAAATAAAAGAAAATTTAGTTTTAAAATAATTTGATACTAGCAATATGTGCGTAATGTGGTCAGATATTGAAATAAAATTTAACAGTTAACTTTTTAACCCTTTCAGGATGATAATTTTAAATAAAAAATATTAAGATCCTAAAATAGTTTAAAGAAAGAAATCGTCAGGGAGAAGATAATGGAAGAATAGGGCTAATAGTCAGAATTCAGATAACCAAAAGAATGTAAATAAAGCATTGAATAAACCTAGCCAATAGGGAGATAATTATATCGAGCCCAACTCTAGTATATGATATCAACTTCAATTTGAGGTATAATATGGTTAATACAGTAATCTAAGAAGATAAAAAAAAAGAGATGAGGTGTGTTTCACTTCCCAGCTGCACTTTGTGGTAATATTGTGATGATATTTTCATCAGTAAGAAACCAATTTACCCTCTCAGCTCATGTATTATAATGATTTATTAGATAGAAAAATATGTTCAACCTCCCAACTCTAATTTGTGGTATTATTGGGTTGTAATCACAAACAATTTTTCAACAAAATTACGAAAGACAAACATTTAAGTTTTAGTTCAAGGACAGTAACAACATTGAAACAAATAGAATAGGAGAGATAATGATTAACAAGGTAAATATTATCCATATGCAGTAAAATACCTCAGCAAAGGCTATAGTTATCTATAATACGTTTTATAAAACCTTGCTGTTATCTTTAAAAGCTAATTTAATTTAGTTAAACGGGAGAGTGTATGTATAAGCTCCAACACATAAAAAAATTAAACAACTATGGTAAAGAAATAGGCAGATAAACAGACAAAAACTGTAAATAAGAATAGAAATTAAAGATAAAAATAAGGTGAAGATAGTTATACAAAAGCTATAGTAGATGGAGCTATCTCTATAAGTAGGTTATTATTTCTGAACTTCTATAGTGACATGTAGAGCAGTTTAGATATAAAGTTTTATATAATTTTCAATGTTGAATTTCTTGGAAACAAATCTTTACAATGTAAAGGAAATTATGGAAACAAGGACAGGCAAATAAAAGTTAAATCAATATTCTCCCTGGCTTTCATTTTATATTATCGGGCTATAATAAAAATATCTACTAAACGCCAATGATATGTTAGCATATTGCTAAGGTGAAAGCTCTTTAAAACGACGTCATACAATACAAATGAGCAATGATAGGCCAATACACAGACTATAGAGCCAATGGCAGGCCAGTACATTTTAATTGACAAATGGTAGGTCAGTATGATGTCATGTTTTACAAGTCACTTCCCACACGTAGAAATTGGTTTTAACTATATCTTCCCTAAACCTATCCCTGAATTCCTGATGTGTCGCAGTGTCTCAAAATATACACAAACAAACAACAACAATACACACATTTTAACATTATCCCTTTGCAATTTATTTGACCAATTTGGGACCCTACTTCGAGCAGGTTGGCAATTTTTGGTCTTTTTGGCAGCAAAGATAATTAATAATTTCAATTGTAGGTTTCAGATATACAATTTTGGGAAATTGTGATTCATTCAGAGAGAGGAGGGACAATGAGCTATCTAATACAGTAGTAACAAAAGTTTGCTTAACAACTTTGGGGACTTCAGTAAAATTTGATTGGTTAGTTAATTGAATTGATTGTTCAAACGTTTCACCCACAAATTTTAATCTACAGAATGAGTAATTTTGTGTATCATTATTTATCAGTTATTGTCTTATCCCTTTAGATCCTTGGATTAATTTCTAGGCTGTTATTCAAAAGAGATAACTGGAATATACAGTCAGACCCACGAAAAAGTATTTCTTAGGGTTTAGAGCCTTTATTTCTTAATGTATCATTAAAAGTAGCATATGTTCTTGTTCTCTATACAATTTTACACCAGATAGAGAAAAAAAAAATAATTTCAAGTATGTATCAACGTAGATTTTTAAGTTTAAAGTTTCTAAAAAGCTCTTGAGAAAAAGATTTTTTGTTTTTCATAATTTTTTGATGGATGTATAATAAATTTATGCTAACTGAAGAATAATATATAAGGATAACAAGTTTATAATTAAATATCAATTATACATTAAGAAATAAATGCTGTAAAACCTAAAAGATACTTTTTCGTGGGTCTTACTGTATAGTAAATATTTCTGTGGTCCATTTTAATCGCCTCTACAACTTTGTCGGTTCGTTCTTTAAATTGGGATAGATTTTTTTTAATAAAGAATATTAAATTTTTCGTCGTATAAAGTGCAAGATGCCTGAAAATTCTCGTCAAAATTATCATGACAATTAATCTATACTCAAGAACTTAAAGTAAGATGTGGCGGCAGGGAATGGGAAATAGTTGTGATTTTTAGTCTTTGGTAGGTGTCTGAATTTTGAAGAAAAAAGAATCCCCAGCCCACTTTCATCATCTCTACTCTATAATACAATTTGTCCGTTCGTCTCTTTGACTGCATCATTTTTAAGCTTGATATATCAAAATTAGTTTTTGATATTCACTTGGCCCAATTAGAGTTTCAAAGAAACTGCAAAGATTTAAATATGAATTCATAATATGAAGCAAATTGCAAACTTTGCAACTGGCAAAAATTTATTTGGCTTCTTCGCAATAATAAATTTAAGAAAGCACAAAATTCACAATTTTATTAAACTTTCTTATGTTGTAATTAATAGGAAAAACTAAAATTATAAAATCTAAGATTTATTTCTTACTATATCTACTAAATAATAAATATAAGAAAATTTTAAGAAACCCCAAAAGAAAAAATAATTATAAATTTGTAAAGGTTTAGTGATTTGGGGGGAGGGGCAACATAATGTAGTAAAGACGACAATTGTATCTGCTCTCCCCGCAAAAAAATATTATTTTAGATTTGTTCCGCTTGTTGGCTATATTCTTCCTTGTTAAACTTTTAGCATATCAGGAATATAATATTCCTTGCTCTTTAAAAAATGTAGGGTACGACATACATAAACCCAAAATACCTTAACCCCATTAAATCCCCCTCAAACAAAGGTCGACTCTTACAAATTATACCTGATGCAAAAAGGTAAAACCTCTTTCATAGACAAATTATCCTAATTATCTAAAGAAGAGTTTTGTCCTTCTAACGAAGAGCAGTTAATTTGATTCAGTACTAAGGGAATAGTAATTCTATTCAATTATTCAAAACTGAAATTTAAAGTATTGTAATTTATCGTCTATTATCTTATCCCTTGGCACGTTATCCGAAATTTGTTACCTCTTTGATCCGTTATTGACATATTTTTTTGTACTTTCTGAACACTAGTTAATCTAACCTAACCTTAATTGTGTTTACAATACATCTATAGGACTCTCGAAACAATTTATTTGAAATAATTTGTTTTGTAATTATTTAATACTTATATTTGCGGGAACTTTTATTTAATGAAATCTTCCAATTTTTAACATGTACAAAACGGCATGCTTTATTGCATCAAGATCCATGACAGATTTATATGGGAAATAAATGTCTATATATGAGCTCAAGTTTTCCAAATATTAAGTGTTTAAAACCTATAGTGCTCCAATAATCCATATTAAACTCTCATTGACCAGATTGATATGACCCATTATTTTACTGCATGAAGAATATTTTTTTTTTATTTCATGTTGCTACTTGAATTATATTGAAGTATTAAATTTATATTCAAAAACAGAAAATTTAAATTTATAATATCTATAATACAAAGTAGAACGATGTCTGTCTGTCCGTCTGTCTGTCCGTCTGTCTGTCCGTCTGAAGCTTAAGATCTCGGTAACCGCTGAACCGATTGGGCTCTACTCTTCAGGGATTATACCTACTGATCCTTTGGTGGTTTTAAGATATTTTCTTGAGGGGTGGGACACCCCTAACCCCCCCAAAAACAAAAAAATCCCCCCCTTAGAGGAGACTTCAACGTCAAATAAGGTGGTATCGTACATAAAAAATTAAATTTAACAAACAAAAACATTTAAAGTGCCACTAGAGGCCTCTAGGGGCGTAGCCGCTAGTAGTAAATAAAAGAAAACTTGGTTTTAAAATAATTTGATACTAGCGATTCGTGCGTAATGTGGTCAGATATTGAACTAAAATTTAACAGTTAACTAAACATTTTAACCCTTTCAGGACGATAATTTGAAATAAAAAAATTTTAGGATCCTAAAATATTTTAAAGACAAAGAGGCAAAATTATAAATACTTTAATACTTTAAACAGGGATAGGACAATGGAAAAAAAGATTAATATTCAATCTAGCTAATAGCGGGATAATTTTAGAACGCCACCTCTAGTATTACAATGTTATTGTATTATATTTGCTAAGATAACCACTATTATTAATTGCCTTAAATTCGACATGAACCATTGAAATTTTATATCGGCCTTGTATATAAAATCTTAATTGGAAATCATACCTAACGAAATCTAAAAACAATTTCAAATTAATACCTATTACTTAATTCCTGATTTGTAAATAGACGACGAGTAAGGCCAATGATTTATTTTTCTTGTCTGAGACACAAGATTGGCCTATTTGTTAGGATGATAATATTATGGTGTCCGGTATTTTTTTCTCTGGAATGCTCACTTTAAGAAGATTTGGGTATAGTCCCTTTCGTAATATTGCACCTTATGGGGTGATTCTTCGTATTTTTCACAGTAGCTTTTCTCCTATTTCTAGCCATGCGGGGGGGCTCTAACCTTGCAATCCAATTACCTAACCCTGTGGGGCAATCACCTAACCGAATATAACCTAGCCTAAAATAACCTATAGAAAGCCATTTTAAAAATACGACGAATCACCTCTTATGGGGTGATGTTACGAAAGGGACTATTCCCAAAGATTTTGAATATATTAAATATTTTGCTGTTAACTTATTCAATACAAATTTGAAAAATAGTAATTTGCTGTGGCAATAAGACTAACAACTAAAACAATAGAAAAAAAACAATTGAATAATTATAGCATGTCTGTTCTATTAATAGAATAACTGTATGTACGGACATATTCTAGTCTAACATTCCCAGACAATTTAGAGCTCACCTGTAAACAGCGTATGTACTTATTTCACACACCCAAAAGAAAATATTGCTAAAAACTACACATTATGCACACAGCAATGCCATCAAATTATCGGATTGATAGTCCTTGTTTGGTAGTAAATTTAGAGCTCACCTGTAAACAGTGTATGTATTTATTTCACACACCCAAAAAGAAAATATTGCTAAAAACTACACATTATTGCACACAACAATGCCATCAAATTATCAAATTGATAGTCCTTATTTGGTAGTACATAATTAAAGAGCTGAATAGACCGCATCATATTATAGACAGCTTTCCATGGATATTGAAATAAAAAAATATTAGATAAATTATAACCAGTTTTGTTAACCTCAATGGTCCAAAGGCCTGGTCTAACAAAACTGGTAACTACTTTATGATTTTTATTTCCATAATTCATAGACATTCATGAAATGGAAATGGATTCTTAAGAACTTTTCATTTTGTGCTGTGCTTCTATAATAATGTTATCATACAATAGCATTACATCATTGTAGAATATTATTTGAAAGTTAATTATAAAGTTCTTTATTATTTTGGACTAAATATAAAATATAATGATTAAATTGATTTAATTGAACTTTACTTAAAAGTTAATTAAAAATAATTGATTCTTTTCGTAATATTAATTGTATTATGAGAAATCATAAATAATAAACATATTTAAGATTAACTGTTTATACCTAATACACAAGACATAATTTTACAATAAGTTCATGAGAACAAAATTAATAATAATCATTTATCAAATTGTATTACCATTTCTTTTCATGGATAGGATATAGAGAATTTATTGCATTAATTTTTGTTTTGTTGGCCCAAATGCTTGGGTAAACAAGAAAATAATCTATCCAGTTGGAAAATTTAGTTTATATGTATTTTAGTATTGTTCAGAACTGGTTTTTATCCAGAGTAATTGAAGCACAATATGCTTTCTTTTTACATTGTTAGTCACCTAATCTAAATTTAAACTAGTGTAACTCCTTTGACAGTTCAAAAATTTATTTGTTAAATAAAGCATTGTGAATGATATTTACAGAATGGCGCTGATCTAATTAATATGGATTAAAACTAGTTTTAAACCATTTAAAAAAATACATTTATTGTGTCTTTTTAACAAAATTTCTTTTTTAATGGGATTGATCAAAACAGGAATTATTCTAATTATTTTTGTGTTGCTCACAGAAAACTATTTGAATCAACTATCTTTATATATCAAATTCGCTACTGCCACTTAAATAGGCATCTGAATTATTTTTAAGTTTTAAGCAGTAATTGACCAATACTTTGCTTCAGGCAAATTTTTCATTTCATTTGCAGGTTGCTTTTTTGAATCATTTAAATTGAGTTTTGATTTTGTATTTGTAGTTGATCCTATCTAAAAGTTTTCTTCAGTTTAAGGAAAATGAAAATTATTACAGCTACCCAACTGGTTTAGTTTACAACAAGACCCCTTTGATCCCCCGAGTCTTTAGAAAGGATTAAATTTTTAACTTTTCTTAATTACTTTCTTATCACCACATGAACATTTTTATTTTTAACTTTTGAAAATATATATATTGTTTTTAAATAGTATGAAAAGATAGTATTTTCTTCTTGATTTAGGTTGGTTAGGCAAGAAAGTGTTATGGAAGCCCCGAAAGATAAGTATCAAGCAATAAAAATCTGTAATATTCCAAATTCTAAAAAAATTTAAAGGAATGGATTTAGAACAAAAATACACGAATGAATGAAATAAATGAAGAACGATTATTCTAATCTTTCTCAACAAAAAACTCTAATAAAATAAAACAAAAAATAAAAAAAGTGGCAAAAAAAGGAAATTTCACTGAACTTTCTTTGTTTATGGAATTTTCTTTTTTTTTCTCCATAGTGTTTGCTCTTTTTAGCATCATATTTTAGTAAAATGTAATTATTAGAAAAATAGCATATGATATGTAGGGTCAGTGGCGGGCACAGACATTTTCCATAGTGTTGTGAACCTTGGTGGAATGAAAGAGAAGAGTGTTGACACCCTTTAACACAAATGATTTACCTGTAGTGTTCAGAATTTTATTACTTAATGACACTTAATTTTATGTCAGTAATGACCATTTTTATTAATGATATTTAAACAATATGCTTTCTGGTTAAAAAGGTTATAAAAAGAGAGCCACCATTCTTTGCTTGCATAATAAAATTAGATTTACATACCAACTACCAACCGATTAATATACCAACCTTAAGATTTATGTAGAATAGTTTTACAATTAAATTTCCCCATGTGCAATTATTCCATTTTTGATGAAATTTCAACTACTTGTCGAGTCAGAATAAACTGGAATTCCTGAAATTATTAATTATATAATCACTATAAGATCCTTACCTGTAACAATGTGAATATAATGTAATTTTCAAGTTACTTATGGACTATAAAAATCACCTGAAATGGCTGAACCTGCAAAAATTTTAGACTTTTTACTTAGTTTGTAAGTTGACAGATTTTATCTATGAGAAGAAAATCAATTAAAAAACCTAGTATTTTAGTATCAGAAAAGCTATTCTTTTATTCTTTTACTGTTTGTTCTTTTGGTAACTAGAAAATATGAGTAAGAGACGCCAGCTTAGAATATCAAGCTTCGATTGCTTGTAAAAAAAATACCGCAAATCAGAGGCTATAGCTTTTTTTATTACCTGTATAACATTTATTGATTTTTTGAGTAAAGGTGACCAACCTCTGCTCTTTGTGTTTTTTTTCTAGAATTGAAGAGCTTGATTAAGAGCAGCTTAGACCAAAAAAAAATCACTAAACCTATACGTAATTTCAGCTGTCGTTGGGGGCCAACACTTATTAGAATTAACGGTCTCTACATTTGCCCCCCAAATATTATTTTAGATTTATTCCTGATTCCTGGATTAAGTGTAAATTTAAGAAATGTCTAATATTAGGTTATTGACTTCCTTATAAACTAGGCCACCATAACAACAATAAAAAATACCAAAGCATTAAGTTTCTATGGTAATCAATTAAAAGTTGATTAAAGTTGCTGCGCTACCCAACTCCTGGAGGAAAAAGGTAAATGGAATTAGTTGAGACGTTGCATTTGGTTACCAACTGTACAGTACAGCTAATAAACCTTATCATGATATAGTAAGGACAATTGGTTAAATCTCTTTTTGTAGATATTTTCTAAACAGTAGAGCTAATAAACCTTATCATGATATAGTAAGGATAATTCAAATTGGTTAAGTCTCTGTAAGTAGATATTTACTAAACAGTAGAGCTAATAAACCTTATCATGGTATAGTAAGGATAATTGGTTAAGTCTCTGTTTGTAGATATTTTCTAAACAGTAGAGCTAATAAACCCTATCATGATATAGTAAGGATAATTGGTTAAGTCTCTGTAAGTAGATATTTACTAAAAAGTAGAGCTAATAAACCTTACCGTGATATAGTAAGAATAATTGGTTAAGTCTCTGTTTGTAGATATTTTCTAAACAGTAGAGCTAACAAACCTTATCACAGTAAAGTATCAAGAGTTATTTACTAAATATCAGAGCTTCTGGATTATTATGAACTAATTACAAAATCCCATTGGTAAATATTTTTTTGAATTATTGCAAACGTTCGACAGGCAAAACGGTGACATCAGATGAACCATCCCGTGTCATTGTTTAATTTCTTATAAATATCAAAATATAATTTTTACATACATGTGTCTAAAAAAGAAAGCAATTGAAAGGTTTTCATATAATCTATGACGAAAAATATTCTGGAAACCCCAAGGAATAAAGTTGTTTAATTCCTTTAATTAAAAAGAACATGTTTCATTGACCACACTGCTTTATGGCATCAGGCAGGATGCCATTAAACTCAAAACAAAGTCCAATACCTTCCAATAACATCGAATATAAAGTTAGACTATCCAAAATAATATCAGATTCTACTAGACATATTTTTAATTGAAAATTGCTATTCTAGTATAACAAGTTCCTACTATTTTTATATTTTTATTGTTTATATCAACCAAGCTAATCTATTATGAAAAGGTTCTATTCTAGACCTATTATGTAAAGTACTTGATATTTTTCTTTTTTACTTTTCTATGTTTAGCAAACGTATTTATTATTCAAAGTTGGTATTCTGGTATAGTTAGTCAACTGATATTATACACATTTATTGGTAGGTATCATGTATATTTGGTAACGTATTTTCTCCTTAAAACTTTCTTGTTTTGTGTAAAGCCCCTAAAGTAAACCGATCAGTGAAGTTTCTGATAGGCTAAGAAAGGTTTATGGCTATTTAAGAAGATAGTACCTCCACCCCGCCAAAATAAGTCAACCCTCCAAACAAAGCTAACTTTTAAATTTAAAAACTTAAATTAAAAATTAATGGTTGACTCAAAGTTGTTAAAAAATAATTTTTGATAATTTCTAAAGTAAGAAACGCAATTCTTTATTATACTAGTAGAGTTATTTTTACCTTTAAGGATGGATTGATCTTGATCCCTTGTTTTTTTAAGTTTGTGTGCTGCTAAGAACTAAAGAAAGGAAAGAATGCATCATTTATTCATACAGTTAACCTATTTTTAGTAGCGACTCTACTCTACACAATTATATCTACTTATAATTAGTTTTATGTTAGGTTTTATATAACGTTAATATGTCTGTTTGATTTAAGTATCTGTATGGTGTCCTCTTTCTTTTCATTCTCCCCCCCCCCCCCCTCCCAGTTTTGGATACCTTTAAAATAAGATTAAATTTGGAATTAAATAATTCCTGCTTGTTAAATTGAACTGTAATATTGTATAAGATAGAAATATACACATTATTTAGTTTTAGTTTATCCTTATTTGGATATTGACATGCTTGTAAAATAGATTATTTGGTGGGTGAAATTTTATTAACCTTTCTACGTCAGAAAAATAAAGTAGATAATTGTAAGGTTATATTATACTCTTATTTGTGATTTATATCGTTATGAGGGTATGGGGAGATAGGGACAGGGGTCTACATCCCCCTGATACACTCCCCTGAAACAAGGAGGATCGAGGGGAGGTTTTAGGTGAAAAAAAAGTCATATCCATCTTATTTATAAGGTGGATGTGAAAAATATTTGAGCGCTTCGTGTGAAAATTTGCCAGTCATCAGAGGCTTTTTAGACTTTATGTATGTTGATTATGTAGGGAGGTTGATGTTCAGGTGGGTGTATACTAAGAGATATAAGTTTTCCGGAATTGTAATGTAGGGAGTAGATTTGAAATCTGCATCAAATTTTAAGGATTTTTTATAAAATTCGTTTTTTGTATAATTCTTTATCTAAAAGCGGAAATACAAATTAAGTTAATTAATTTTGGCATCCGTGATTGGTGGATTTAAAAAATCTGCGCTCTGATTGGATGTCGTACATCATTCAACCAATTAGAGCGCAGGTAGTTTAAAATCCACCTATCCTATTGGTCAAAATTAATTCTTAATTAATCCTTAAAATTTGATGCAGATTTCAAATCTACTCCCTACATTAAAATTCCGGAAAACTTATATCTCTTAGTGTATACACACCCTTCAGTATATTATGTATTTGTAAGGGGGAAGTCACCCCTCTGGCAAAACCCTGTGCATGCCACTGGTTTCCATACATATATGATATGTTTTATAATCAATCGATTGTATCATGTCTAACCCTTTTCTCCTAGCTAACAGTTCTTAATTAAACATAAAATGGGTATAGTCCTTTCCACGACATCCCTCCATAAGGAGCGATTCTTCGTATTTTTAAAATGGCTTTTTATAGGTTATTTTAGGTTAGGTTAGTTTATATTGTGTTAGGTGATTGCCCCACAGGGTTAGGTAATTGGCCCCGCAGGGTTAGAGCCCCCCGCAGGGGCTAGAAATAGAAGAAAAGCTACTGTGAAAAATACGAAGAATCGCTCCTTATGGAGATATGTCGTGGAAAGGACTATACCCCATAAAATTCAAAAATCAAAGTTTTTTTCCCAAGTCAAGAAAATAAAAATAACTCTCGCTAGCTGTAGAAGAAGCTAGAAAACTATTCCTTCCCTAATTCCTCACCAAAGAACAAAAGAAAATAATGTTCATTTCATCCCACTAGAGAAAACCTCTTCAAATCTATTAGAAATAAAATAAATAATTAACCTATGTAGTTATCTGATAGTATCTAACCTGGAGGGTGTAGGATGTACGTACCCTTCTTTTATATTAAATAAAAAAATCGCGGATGTGGGTAGTTTCTTTTGAAGGAGCGTAACCCAGTAACAAAATAGCTTAAAATCTTCCTCAGACCTAAAATAATTTCACAAGAATAATATTTAGAGTATATGTTCGGGCGGAGCCACTAGTAGTATACATACATAGGATAATATTATGTTATTTTAGCTGTTCCAAGGTAAAACTGTTAAGAAATGGTTTGCATATAAAAAGATAAAAGGAAAGGATTCGACTAAAAGTTTGCAAATTTTTAATGCCAATATCTTTTATTTTGCGACTAGAGCTTTTTTTGTAAAACAGTTTTGTTTAGGTTTATGTCTGTTTTAATTGTGTAGGTCAGACAAAGTTGTGTTAATTCAGGTAAAAAAAATAGGTAGAGTCATTATAGAGGTTAAATAAGGAAAATACTGATATCAATAATTTTACCATTTTTTCAAACATTTTCTTTACATAGAGCATTTCACATTTAGTCGAAAGATAAAGAAAGGAGGAAGTCTGTATTTCCTTATGTTATTACTAGTAGTTAATAAAAGATGCTTCAATGTAAAGGCAACCCATATTGGTTCAGTGGTTAGCAAGATCATTTGCTACTCACAGATACGCTGATAGACATACATCCTGTTGTGTTGACATAAGGATCAAGATTATAATGTAGGTAGTGCAATAGGGTAACAGAGGATTCTGCTATTTCAACTTTTACACCAAGTCAAACAAAGGTGAAACAAGTTTGTTGAGAGTTTTAAAATTTTATGATTGAACAAAAGAAGAAAGGTGTTCAGAGCTACAAATTAACTTTTAAATAATGTGCAGTCGCTTGCTAACTCACATTCTTGGTTTATTTATTTTGTTTGTAAAAAAAAATGAAAGATTACGTCTATTAGTAGCCATAATTTTGAAGCTCGTCATAAAAGGGAGAGATAAGAGAAGAAGTGAAAAAAGAAACCCCTTAAAAAGAGATGGATCTATTGCAGGGCCGTCCAAGGGTGGGGTAAAGCGGTGATTACCCCCCTCCCCCCAACAAAAAGGCTTGGACGTCCTTGATCTATTGACGTCACTTTTTTTCGGACACTTTGTCAAGCTTCCATAATTTAGGAAAGATAATGTAACAGGATACAGTAATACGGCGTCGGCAAACTATAACAATGAAAATCTTTATGATAACAATTTTACAAATTTTAAAAACTTCAAATGCAAACCTAATAGGAGCGCAGCCTCTTGTATCAAAATAAAGCAAAAGTTAGAAGAAAATAAAATAAAGAAATCTTATTGTACAGACAAAAGATATTAAATACACACATACAGGTATATTAACTTGAATTGTTAAAAAGTTTTCTTGTAAGATTAATGATCATTTCGTACTAAAGTTTTCCATTAAAACAACAGAATCTTAACCAATCCAATAAAGAAGCTAGACATAGCAAGGTCTACAATTTTCGGAAGGCTTGATATTTTTATGCCTTTTGCTAAGGAGAAACCCGCCCTCCTAAATTTCCTATTTAAAATTTTAATGAATAAATAAAAGCTTTAGCCATGTAAAGAAAATGTTAAAATAATCCGAAGGCAAACCTATGATAAATTGGTTGCAGAAAGTCAATATAGGGAAACATTTCAGAAACTTTTTTAATAAATGAGATGTGATTATCTGGTTAGCTTTGTTTTGGTTTCAAAATAAAGAAACAACAATTATACCTATTTTTTCATTTAATTTCATTAACTTTATTGAATAAACTCTAATTTTCTACTAGACTTTTATAGCTAAACCTATATAATATGTAATATGTTACTTTTTATGCTTCAGGTTATTTTAGAAACTTTTTTTATATTTTTAAGTATAAAAAGACAAAACTTATCGTTTATGGTGTTTTTTTTATTAAACTTTTACAAGGAACTATTTTTTGGAAGCTTTCCGTATGAATAAGCTTTTGCTTTAATGTTGCAAAATATAACTTCATATAAAGTTTATTTTTTTTTTTGTTTACCGTCCTTATGTTCCACACATTGTGTGCGCGCTAGTATGACCTAATATCATATCAGTTTATTAATATCAGTGATCGGTTTTTCCCTGCCAGCTATTTCGCACGCCCCTGTATGCATACCATTATAAATGAGTCTTGCTCTCATCAGGTAAGTTGCATAAGTGATTGGTCCCCCGGTTGGAATTGTCGTGAGGGAGCTGCTATTGTTACAGTGGATAAAATATCAATAATATATAAGTTCAAAACATTATACAATATACATATTTAATATTTTGATGAACCCCAAGAAAATGTCAACCTTACCAAATCATAATGATATAGTGGAGAAACCTAAAACGGATTAGAGGTGCTCAGTTGGAAAAGCCTAATGATTGTTGTATACCCAAGTTATTGTCATGAGATTATATGTTAACCTGTGACCATTTGTAAATAGAGTCCTCCCCCAAAATACTCCAACAGGAGACGGTAGTTAATCCTATTATCTTATACTTGGCCTAAATTGGACAGGTAAATTAGTATTGTGTAGACTTTTATAGAATAAATTTGTACATATTTTGAACTAACTATGTTTGTGATTTAAGAGTGAAGCATCTATAATTTGCACTCGTTTAGCCGTATGTGACCGCTGGATTCACAACTACAATAATCAAACAATTGTAGAAAAATGATAGATGCTGTAAATAAAAACACTATTTATTAATTATATATTTTTAAAAGCGAAGCTTTTCTATAATTAGGTTGGTCCGTCCGTCACAGAAAGTTAGTTTTTTTCGTTAATTTGTCCAATCGAGTCCAATCTTTGCTTGGTGATTCCTGTAGTTACTAGGTACGATTCAGAAAGCGTAGCAACTCTATAATCGTTACCAGAATGTCCGTACATACATTTTATACCTGTTGACTTTTAATTTTTTTTTAAAACTAATTTTTATGTGATAAAATTATCCGATTGATCTGATTTTTTGAATACTAATTCCTAGAACGACAAAGTACAATTTTATCAACTTTAGTACATTTTGATTACTGATTTCTCAGTTCTGATAATCTACAAGTGTTAATGTTCGTTTGTCCTACCGTTTTAGAGCTTCGCTTTTAAGGATGTTGTCATCCTTGTTTTTAAGCGAACGAGGCAACCGATTAAAAGTAACAAATAAAGATTAAAAACAAATATGCATAGTATACATATAGCAAGTACCAATTCAACTCCAGACAATTACATTTTATAAATGCATTAACTTTCGACTAATAACCCTTTTTGATAACTCACAAATAGAAAACACATCAACACACATGTGCAAACACATTCTAACATGTACAGATACTGTTTAAAACAAAAATAAGGTAAGGATTGCTCTAGCCATGCAATGGTCTAAACTTATAAAAAAAACTTTCCTTTATGGAAGCAAAAG
Organism: Acartia tonsa; assembly: GCF_053477335.1. NCBI lineage: Eukaryota > Metazoa > Arthropoda > Copepoda > Calanoida > Acartiidae > Acartia > Acartia tonsa. The sequence goes on from NC_137260.1 coordinate 36,814,427, forward strand.
ATTTATTTATAGTTCCGAGCTAAACAATGAAAAATATTGATAAACTTTTAAAAACTTTTTAGAAATAATTTATCTTTAAGAGATCTATCCCTGCATCCTAACAAAGTTTGTAAATTAAAGTTTTGGGTTCAGTGTGCCCCAAAACCAATTCATTTGGCAAATCTCTCTCCAATATTACTTATCATGGACTGAGACAATTTTTCTGTAAAAAAAAACTACTTGATTTATTCATATGTGAAAGTAACAGGATGCATGTCTGTCTGTCTGTCTTACAAAGACTCTCGCTAACCATTCAACATATATAATTATCCTTTACAGTGAAGCTTCTCAAAGGTCTTAGGAATGTTATAACTATTTTAGGGTAAGGTAACACCACCCTCTCAAGAGAGATCGCCCCTAGTAAAAAATTTTAATCCTCCTAATTTTTTTACTTTTTGTTTTTATAACTAAAGTTGAAAAGAGGGTCGATTTCTCCTTACCTCTTACTCCCCCTGGCCAGCCAAATTATAATTTTGATAATAGGAATAAAGAGGTACATATACCCTTCCTTATTAAAACAACATTTGTCTCCCTAGAGTTCGCATCCCCCATTCCATTAATTTCAGAAGTACTGGGAATTTAAACCAAAGGCTCGGCAGCCGCATGGAACTTAGATAGATTTAAAGCCATCTTCAATTCACATGTAGTTTTCCATAAATCCTATGCTATATTTTGCAGGGATTCAAAGGGATAAGACAATAGCCGATAAATCGATGTACATCCCTAATGATGATACACAAAACTACCCTCTCTGTAAATTAGAATTAGTGATTGAAACGTTTAAACACTCAACTTAATAGACTAGCCAATCAAAAAAGTTCCCATAGTTATTTAGGAACAAGAAAATGTAATTATAAAACTTTGGGGACTAGTGTAATAAACAGATCATTGTCCCCTCTCTCTCTGTATATCCTGAGTACCTTGTTTTTACGAGACTAAAATTGCGGATAAGTTTCGGCTTATGCTAAACGGCCGAGCCCTAATTTTAACTAATTATTAACTTTCTTGAATAATTACCTTAATCATATATCATCTCTAATTGTTTAAATTATTAGATGTACTCTAAAATCTTACCTAACCTTACAATTTAAGGTTAACACTATAAGATCAATATTTCTGTAATTTATTTAAGCATGAAATATAGCAAGAAACATTACGTTGTTCCTAGAAAGATTATTTCATATAAAAGAAAAAAAACTTCACTGCCTCCAATCTAACTGTCTATAATATTCCTTAATTTTTAAAAGTCTTACATTATATAAATTCTCAATAGAAAATTTGCAGTAAAAAAAAGATTTTAACAGAAGATTAACGAATTTCAAAACAATCTATTTAATTTTTAAATATTTAAAAAAAAAGCAAAATTTTGCCAAATATGCTTTGTTTTTTAGCTTAAAACTATTTTTATAAAAATAATAAGATGATTTTCTGTATACAAGCTGTATTTTAAGATTTGAATGCTAGTACTTTTTTCCTTAGGTAAAGAGAGAAATAATGATTTGCATAACTTTATCCTTGTATAATAATGCTGCCCTAAATTATAACCTTTGACATGGATCAAATACAGAGGCAGAGCAAGCAAAGTAAATGTCAATGAATTCTTGAAGTCTTATTAAACTTGACTCAACCTGGTTCTAAAGTAACCAATTACAACATGATCACTGCACTTGATAAAACTCAGTAGTTTATAATAGTTAGTAATAATTACAAAATTTAAAAGTTCAATTCTGCTCAAAATTTCAAGTTAGCAATTAACGCATAATGATTTTTAAGCGTTTAATTGTCATTTTCAGTTTTTAGAATTTGCAACAAAATGTTCTAAATATTATCTTTAGTCAAAGAAATTTTTTATAATATCTTTTTATAGGAGAGGGGTTTCCCATCACCACTTAAGGCGAAAGCCTAGATGCTATTGGCAAATACCTAGAGTATAGAGGCAAAGCCACTAGCTGATCAATATGTTTCATAGATATAGAATATTAAGTATTATAATGTAGTTTTTTGTAACTTATTTATAAACAATTTTCTTCTACTCAGTAAGTCAAATTACAAAATATAACTAAATTTTTCAACCCTGAAAATATTTTATAAATAAATTCCACTTATGTAATAAACTAAAGCTGCATTTTTTTTATGTCTTTTGCCATTTACGTATTTTTTTGTTGCTTACCCTATAATGGATGTAGAATATACGTGAGTTTTATGTCATAGGAAAAATTGTCGTCAATTTAGGTTAACATAAAATTTGTCAATTCGTTCATCCAGTAGGCGGGGATGTGATGGGGTAAAGTTTAGCCGCTGCGAGTTTTACTTTATAAAATTCTGGTGTAATATCTGTATATACAACAGTCCTACTGTAATTGTAATCAAAAACAAAACTATGAAATTGCCAATGTAAGCATATGCAAATTAATTATGTTGATGTTATGTGTGAGCATCTTCAATTGATTAATCAAGGCTAAATATAGCGCAGTAACAACAATTATAAGTTGGCGCAATTTTTCTTTGTAATATTAAAAGATAATATTAAAAGTTATACATGAAAAAAATGCCTATGTGTAAATGGAAGTGTTTTAATTTCTCACTAATAAACATAATACAAAGTCGTAATGATGTCCTTCCGGCCATCCATACGTTTAAATGAAACATGAAATAGTCAAAGAAGGGGTAAAGAGGTATTTATCCCCCTCCCCTCCCCCTCCGAATAATAAATAAATTAGATTACCCCCCGAAACCGAATTCCGATACCGAAACCCGGCCTGGCTAAGCAAAATTTGTAAAACTTCTTAGTGTGGAGTAAAGCACCTAAGGCTTGAAGATAGCCTCTGCAAAAAGAGAATTTTGCTAATATTTTCAACAAATTACTCGTTTTTCTGGAGTTAGAAAAAGAGTTATATAATCTTTCATTACAGTATCAAATAAGCTAACAGTTGGCCAAATCATTAAAAACTGTTTTCTTTGTAGTTTGAAAATAAAAAAAACTTTTTAATACACTTATACCTCTTATGATGTATTATATGTAATTATTTCTGCATTATAATAGTGACAGACCAAATTCAAGGGCAAATGTTTCATTATTATTATGTATGATTTGGGTTGTACTACGGTTTAAAATTTCGGATCTACTGCAGTTCATGGTAAAATATTGCTGGTAACGCAATTTTCCAAAAATCTAAGAATTTTAAAGGCTGCTAGCTACCAAACGACTGAACGTACAGATCATACCCGCACACCATTTTAAGCGGCATAAGAAGGCCTACAAATAACTGGAATAGCCAAGATCCAATGATTCACAGGGAAAGCTTCACTGAAGAAAAAACGCGTAAAATAGGTCTTTTTCGCGCATTTCTCTGCACTGCGAGATAATTATGCATTATTGATTTATGGCTATTCCAGATTATTTGTAGGCCTTCTTATGCCGCTTAAAACAGTGTGCGGGCATGATCTGTACGTTCAGCCGTTTGGCAGCTAGCAGCCTTTAAAATTCATAGATTTTTGGGAAATTTCGTTACCAGCAATATTTTACCGTGAACTGCAGTAGATCCAAAATTTCAGTGGAGTACATACTGCAATACACAATCATAATAACAAGGATGATTTGTAGGTAAGTAGAGTAATAAAAAATTAATATATTAAATCTTAGCACAGACATGACTGTTTACCAAAGATTTATTCTCATTCCATTCATCTATTTTTCATATCATTTATACAATAAAATAAAATACCATCTTAAGTAAAAAAAAAGTGATATAAATCATTGTCATATTTTATATAAACCTTATTGCATAGATTGAAATGAATTTTAGAGTAGCTATGCTACAGGGTAGGTAAAATAGAAGAAGTGTTTAAACCAGTATTTACCAAAAACATTCGGACAGAATGTGTGGTATTCGGCAGCCGTGAGCCATGTCTATGGCAACCCTGACCTGGGTTCGGAGAAGGGCCGAGGGCCCTCCCCCGAGTCCTGGGGAAGGGGTCAGCCGACCCCCTCCCTATGCCTAAAATTAATGATAGATTTTGACAGCCTTATTATGGTTAAGCTGTATTGTTAATTCCCCCCACCCTTTCCAGGGATGGGGGATCATTATTGCCCAAACTGATTATTGTATATGTATTATATTGATTCTGTTTATGATTACTTATTCCAATCTGTGTATTTATTGTTTGTTGTATATAACTTTAGTAAACCTTAGACCCTGAATAAAGGAACAACTGAATAGACTCTGTTTGTTACTTAGTGATTGCTAGAGAAGCATAGCTTCTCTATAATATATGTGTCCACGTCTGTTCGCACTGCCGTAGTCATTTGAACTCGGGTGTCTGCCATTTAACCAAGGCGGATACCACAAATGCATTATAGAGTAGTTATTCCGCTGCTACAGGGAAGGTATTCTAATAGAAAGGGGGTGTTTTATAAATATAAACTAGGATTGGTGAAGTTTAATCTAAAGTCAATAAAAGGGTGACGCAAATTTCAGATCCCAGATTTCGCGATTTGAATAAAAATTATCTTTATATTATAGCGAATTAAATAATCTTGCAATCATCGCTTTTATCTTATGAAGAAAAATCAGCGAAAAACGAGATCTGAAATTTGCCGTCACCGCTACGACCGTGGCAATATTTTAAACCCAATCCTAACTAGGATTTACTGAAAACATTCGGACAGAATGCATTTTAGAGTTATCCCGCTGCTACAGGGTAGGTAAAATAGAAAGGGGGTGCATTATATAAACCAGTATCTGTTAGATACCCCGAAGCTTTAGGCCAATATATACAGGGTGTTTCCTTAAAATTACTTTTCAAAAAAAAGTTAATCTAAGGGAAGAATATGTGAACGATTTGACACTCTAGAAGGAGAGTAGTTTAATTTCATGCAACCAACATAATTATTCTAATTTTACTGATTGACTTCCGTTGTTTATAAACACGTTCTGACATTAGATGGCATAAAATCTTTGGGGTATAATGCTCGACTTTTTTTGGGACGTTGTCGTCCAAGCTTTTTATTTAAAGGTGTTAAAATGAGGGGTTTTAAAGGATAGAGCGTGATATTCTAATAAATTAATTTAAAATTTGATTGGGTTTAAAATGAGGGTTTTTAAAGTTTAAGTGGAGGTTCACAAGCTTGGACGTCTATGCCATTATTTGTAATAAAAAACGCATTTGGAATCATCTTATCCCTTAATATCCATGTTTTTTCCATTTCTCAGGAAAATGTTGACCTCCTACTCTAAATTAGGATGTTAGTAGCAAATTAAATTTGAGGAAACAGAGGAACACTTCAAAATTAAAATCTACAACAACTCAAGTAAAGTGAACCGGCCTTAGTAACACACTGATACACTAACTAGAACTGACACACATACACACACACACTCACACATACAAACGCACGCACGCACGCATACCTCAAACAAACGTCAGTCGAATGAATTTAGTTTAACGTGTTACTAGTGTGTTATTTACGTAGTCTTGAAGTGAACTTGTATACTTATCTATAATTTCTGCTTTTAGATTTTTGACGAAGCCCAATCTGTACCACTTTTAATTCCTGTGACGTCATATAAAAGAGGGAGGTGAGAGGAGGAGTGGGAAAGAAACCCCTAAAAAAGAGATGGAGAATCCCTCATTTTTAATACGTCACAGGAATCAAAAGTGGTACAAATCGGGCTTCATAAAATTTTTGTTTCGTGTAACTCATTTTTTTCAATTATAATAAAATATCTAGTTATCTATATACAATTTTTCAAATCATAATAATTAAACAAGGATGACAACATCCATAAGTAGCGAAGCACAAAAAAATCATGGATGTTAATACGTAGAAGTAAATTTAAAGTGTATTTATTAATTGATATATTTGAGAAAATATTTTGTATAATGATGACTAAGCTATAAAACTTTTTAAGAATTTTAATGAATATAATAGATTTGAAATCTGCATAAAATTTTAAGGATTTTTTATAAAATTCGTTTTTTATATAATTCATTATTTAAAAGCGCAAATTTAATTTGAGTTAATAAATTTTGACCAATAGGATAGCTGGATTGGAAACTACCTACGCTCTAATTGGTTGAATGGTGTACGTCACTTAAGCTTCTCCAATCAGAACGCAGACAGTTTTCAATCCACCAATCACAGATGTCAAAATTTTTTAACTTAAATTGAATTTGCGCTTTTAAATAATGAGTTATATAAAAAACGAATTTTATAAAAAATCCTTAAAATTTTATGCAGATTTCAAATCTATTATATTCATTAAAATTCTTAAAAAATTTTATAGCTTAATGATGACGGTCAAAATAAATTACATAAAAGATGCTCATAACAATGGGAAAAATTATTTTGATACTGATATCCCAAAAAGTTTTAATATTGGACCAAAAACACCAAAGATATGGGGGGAAATGTAAAAAATATAAAAATAGCCAAAACCCTGCAAAAAGGAAGTCTGAACGTCATGGTTGTTTTCTTTAAACAAGGGGAAATTTAATTTTGATATGTATAACTGAAAAAATTTTGGAAATCGTACCATAAACACCAAAGATATGGAGAAAAATGTGAAAAATACAAAAATAGCCTAAAACCTGCTGAAAGGCAGTCTGACCGTCATAGTTGTTTTCTTTAAAGGACAGGAAATTTAATTTTGATATCTATTACTAAAAATATTTTGAAAATCGGACCATAAACACCAAAGATATGGAAAAAAATGTAAAAAATACAAAAATAGCCTAAAACCTGCTTAAAGGCAGTCTGGCCGTCATAGTTGTTTTCTTTAAACGACTGGAAATTTAATTTAGATATCTATAACTGAAAAAAATTTGAAAATCGCACCATAAACACTGAAGATATGGATAAAAATGTGAAAAATACAAAAATAGCCTAAAACCTGCTAAAAAGCGGTCCTACTGCTATCGATGTTTTATACTTAATTGTGCTCCTTTATGATGGGAATGTTGTCAAAAAATTTCAGCATTCTATCTTTTATAGGAGCTGAGTAAATCTCATTTCCCCCATAGCGTTACGGACTGACGGACGGACGGACGGACGGACAAAGTGAATTATAGAGTAGCTTCGCTACTAAAAAGTGAATTATAGAGTAGCTTCGCTACTAAAAATATATTGAATTCTTCCTTTTAAATGAAACATATTTTTATAGATGCTTTTAAATGTAAGTTGTAATTATTTATGTTTTTAGACAATTTCACATAAATTTAAGTTATTATTAGATACATAAATGTGAAATTGTGTGTATATTTTGGTGTTTACCAAATTAAATATTCTTTTCTATCTAGATAGACTAGTTAGGGAGACAGAATATGAAAAGTCTGAAAATTTGTATGCATAATAAATTCAGTTTTATTTAGTTACCACTCACGGTTAAAGGATTAGTGTTTAAGCTGAAAATTTGTCTTTGAACTATTGTGATTTAAACTTCCTGCACAATTTATCAATGATAAATCTTACAGTCTATCCCAAACGACGTCATAAAATAGTATATACTATTGCTATGTTAGACACCTAAAAGTTAATGTTAAAGAAAGGGGGATTGCTTTAGCTTACCAAAAGGTTCAATTCATTAACTGATAAGTATAATTCATAGAACCCTTTTAACTAATATTGTAATATTATTATTTTCTTAACAAATTTTACTAGGGTTAAACATAATCGAATTAAATTTATCATTCGTTAAATACTGATATTATGAGTACAACTTAAAGTTGATACAATAACAGCACAATTATTTGACAGGGTAATGTTCCTTTATTCCTGAATTTATTTAGTTAAACTTGAGAGATTTTCATGTCTTTGAAGTTTAGTTTACTAAACTCAGGGAACACAGAGATAGGACATTGATAATAGAGTTTAGTTTACTTTAATTAGGAATACAGGGATAGTATATTGATAATAGAGTTTAGTTTAATATACTCAGTAATACAGAGATAGGATATTAATAATAGAGTTTAGTTTACTATACTCAGGAATATAGGGATAGGATATTGATAATAGAGTTTAGTTTACTATACTCTGGAATACAGAGTAGGATATTGATAATAGAGTTTAGTTTAATATACTCAGGAATACAGGGATAGGATATTGATAATAGAGTTTAGTTTACTATACTCAGGAACACAGAGATAGGACATTGATAATAGAGTTTAGTTTACTTTAATTAGGAATACAGGGATAGTATATTGATAATAGAGTTTAGTTTAATATACTCAGTAATACAGAGATAGGATATTAATAATAGAGTTTAGTTTACTATACTCAGGAATATAGGGATAGGATATTGATAATAGAGTTTAGTTTACTATACTCTGGAATACAGAGTAGGATATTGATAATAGAGTTTAGTTTACTATACTCAGGAGTACAGGGATATGATATTGATAATAGAGTTTAGTTTACTATACTCAGGAATACAGGGATAGGATATTGATAATAGAGTTTAGTTTACTATACTCAGGAATACAGGAATAGGATATTGATAATAGAGTTTAGTTTACTATACTCAGGAATATAGGGATATGATATTGATAATATAGTTTAGTTTACTATACTCAGGAATACAGGGATAGGATATTGATAATAGAGTTTAGTTTACTATACTCAGGAATACAGGAATAGGATATTGATAATAGAGTTTAGTTTACTATACTCAGGAGTACAGGGATAGGATATTGATAATAGAGTTTAGTTTACTATACTCAGGAATACAGGGATAGGATATTGATAATAGAGTTTAGTTTACTATACTCAGGAATACAGGGATAGGATATTGATAATAGAGTTTAGTTTACTATACTCAGGAGTACAGGGATATGATATTGATAATAGAGTTTAGTTTACTATACTCAGGAATACAGGAATAGGATATTGATAATAGAGTTTAGTTTACTATACTCAGGAATACAGGAATAGGATATTGATAATAGAGTTTAGTTTACTATACTCAGGAATACAGGAATAGGATATTGATATATAATAGAGTTTAGTTTACTATACTCAGGAATACAGGGATAGGATATTGATAATAGAGTTTAGTTTAATATACTCAGTAATACAGAGATAGGATATTAATAATAGAGTTTAGTTTACTATACTCAGGAGTACAGGGATATGATATTGATAATAGAGTTTAGTTTACTATACTCAGGAATACAGGAATAGGATATTGATAATAGAGTTTAGTTTACTATACTCAGGAATACAGGAATAGGATATTGATAATAGAGTTTAGTTTACTATACTCAGGAATACAGGAATAGGATATTGATATATAATAGAGTTTAGTTTACTATACTCAGGAATATAGGGATATGATATTGATAATAGAGTTTAGTTTACTATACTCAGGAGTACAGGGATATGATATTGATAATAGAGTTTAGTTTACTATACTCAGGAATACAGGAATAGGATATTGATATATAATAGAGTTTAGTTTACTATACTCAGGAATACAGGGATAGGATATTGATAATAGAGTTTAGTTTAATATACTCAGTAATACAGAGATAGGATATTAATAATAGAGTTTAGTTTACTATACTCAGGAATACAGGGATAGGATATTGATAATAGAGTTTAGTTTACTATACTCAGGAATACAGGGATAGGATATTGATAATAGAGTTTAGTTTACTATACTCTGGAATACAGAGATAGGATATTGATAATAGAGTTTAGTTTACTATACTCAGGAATACAGAGTAGGATATTGATAATAGAGTTTAGTTTACTATACTCAGGAACACAGAGATAGGACATTGATAATAGAGTTTAGTTTACTTTAATTAGGAATACAGGGATAGTATATTGATAATAGAGTTTAGTTTAATATACTCAGTAATACAGAGATAGGATATTAATAATAGAGTTTAGTTTACTATACTCAGGAATATAGGGATAGGATATTGATAATAGAGTTTAGTTTACTATACTCTGGAATACAGAGTAGGATATTGATAATAGAGTTTAGTTTACTATACTCAGGAATACAGGGATAGGATATTGATAATAGAGTTTAGTTTACTATACTCAGGAATACAGGGATAGGATATTGATAATAGAGTTTAGTTTACTATACTCAGGAATACAGGAATAGGATATTGATAATAGAGTTTAGTTTACTATACTCAGGAATATAGGGATATGATATTGATAATATAGTTTAGTTTACTATACTCAGGAATACAGGGATAGGATATTGATAATAGAGTTTAGTTTACTATACTCAGGAATACAGGAATAGGATATTGATAATAGAGTTTAGTTTACTATACTCAGGAGTACAGGGATAGGATATTGATAATAGAGTTTAGTTTACTATACTCAGGAATACAGGGATAGGATATTGATAATAGAGTTTAGTTTACTATACTCAGGAATACAGGGATAGGATATTGATAATAGAGTTTAGTTTACTATACTCAGGAGTACAGGGATAGGATATTGATAATAGAGTTTAGTTTACTATACTCTGGAATACAGAGTAGGATATTGATAATAGAGTTTAGTTTACTATACTCAGGAATACAGGAATAGGATATTGATAATAGAGTTTAGTTTACTATACTCAGGAATACAGGAATAGGATATTGATAATAGAGTTTAGTTTACTATACTCAGGAGTACAGGGATAGGATATTGATAATAGAGTTTAGTTTACTATACTCAGGAATACAGGGATAGGATATTGATAATAGAGTTTAGTTTACTATACTCAGGAATACAGGGATAGGATATTGATAATAGAGTTTAGTTTACTATACTCAGGAGTACAGGGATAGGATATTGATAATAGAGTTTAGTTTACTATACTCTGGAATACAGAGTAGGATATTGATAATAGAGTTTAGTTTACTATACTCAGGAATACAGGAATAGGATATTGATAATAGAGTTTAGTTTACTATACTCAGGAATACAGGAATAGGATATTGATAATAGAGTTTAGTTTACTATACTCAGGAATACAGGAATAGGATATTGATATATAATAGAGTTTAGTTTACTATACTCAGGAATACAGGGATAGGATATTGATAATAGAGTTTAGTTTACTATACTCAGGAATACAGGGATAGGATATTGATAATAGAGTTTAGTTTACTATACTCAGGAATACAGGAATAGGATATTGATAATAGAGTTTAGTTTACTATACTCAGGAATACAGGAATAGGATATTGATATATAATAGAGTTTAGTTTACTATACTCAGGAATACAGGGATAGGATATTGATAATAGAGTTTAGTTTACTATACTCAGGAATACAGAGATAGGATATTGATAATAGAGTTTAGTTTACTATACTCAGGAATACAGGAATAGGATATTGATAATAGAGTTTAGTTTAATATACTCAGGAATACAGGAATAGGATATTGATAATAGAGTTTAGTTTACTATACTCAGGAATACAGGAATAGGATATTGATAATAGAGTTTAGTTTACTATACTCAGGAATACAGGAATAGGATATTGATAATAGATTTTAGTTTACTATACTCAGGAATATAGGGATATGATATTGATAATATAGTTTAGTTTACTATACTCAGGAATACAGGGATAGGATATTGATAATAGAGTTTAGTTTACTATACTCAGGAGTACAGGGATAGGATATTGATAATAGAGTTTAGTTTACTATACTCAGGAATATAGGGATAGGATATTAATAATAGAGTTTAGTTTACTATACTCAGGAATACAGGAATAGGATATTGATAATAGATTTTAGTTTACTATACTCAGGAATATAGGGATATGATATTGATAATAGAGTTTAGTTTACTATACTCAGGAATACAGGGATAGGATATTGATATATAATAGAGTTTAGTTTACTATACTCAGGAATACAGGAATAGGATATTGATAATAGAGTTTAGTTTACTATACTCAGGAATACAGGAATAGGATATTGATATATAATAGAGTTTAGTTTACTATACTCAGGAATACAGGGATAGGATATTGATAATAGAGTTTAGTTTACTATACTCAGGAATACAGAGATAGGATATTGATAATAGAGTTTAGTTTACTATACTCAGGAATACAGGAATAGGATATTGATAATAGAGTTTAGTTTAATATACTCAGGAATACAGGAATAGGACATTGATAATAGAGTTTAGTTTACTATACTTAGGAATACAGGGATAGGATAGTGATAATATAGTTTAGTTTACTATACTCAGGAATACAGGGATAGGATATTGATAATAGAGTTTAGTTTACTATACTCAGGAATACAGGGATAGGATATTAATAATAGAGTTTAGTTTACTATATTCAGGAATACAGGGATAGGATATTAATAATAGAGTTTAGTTTACTATACTCAGTAATACAGTGACATAGACAATAGAGTTTAGTCCTTAGGGATAAATTATAAGACAACAGAATTTGGTTTACTTTTTTCAGTTGTTCAGGGACAGGACAATAGAGTTTAGTTTACTATACTCAGGTCTGACCGCCTTAAACTATTTTAGATCTAAATCCAGAGTTATTAAATACTTTTTAAAAAACTGGAAACTTATTTTTATTTGATATATATTGGTCAAGCCTCCATATTATTAACTTTTTATTCGCACTGATTGTAATCTTTTTTTCAAATATTTGTTAATGATTTACTTCTAACATTATCTTAAATCAACTTTTCATGAACTAATTTTTATATTTCAAGAGTTTACCCTGTTTGAAGTAAGAGAGTTAAAGTTTTATTAAATTTATTAAAACTATTCTTTACAAAAGTTTAATATAAAAGTAGGAAAAACATCAAGAAATATGGGGTAATTTTAATTCATGTTGAAATTTATAAAACTAATTTTAAGGGTTTTTTGAGAAAAAAAGCATAAAAAAACTTTTGAAATAGTCCCTTTCGTGGCAAAGCCCCTTAAGGGGCGATTCGTCGTATTTTTAATATGGCTTGCGATAGGTTATTATAGGTTAGGTTAGGTTATATTGGGTTAGGTGATTGCCCCATAGGGTTAGGCAATTGGCCCCGCAGGGTTAGAGCCTTCCGCAGGGGCAGAAATAGGGGAAAAACTACTGTGGAAAAAAAAGAAGAATCGCCCCTTAAGGAGCGTTGCCACGAAAGGGACTATACCCAAACTTTTTATAGTGCTTTCTCCATAAGTTTTACCTAAAGTACATCTAAAGCAATGGTCTCCTAAAAGTTTGTCTTTTTGTGTATCATCCTTATTTTATCAGATTATTATCAGATTTTCATTTTTTAGCTAAAATGCGTTAAATGATGTCTGTACATCTACATATTGATCTTTTTCTATACTAAAATCAAACAAGAATGACGATTTCCAGAGTTATATAACATGTATTAAAAATATACTTGACTGTACAGTTTTTTTTCTTTATCTTCTTATTATCTAAATATTAAAATTACTTAGCAACTAAAATTCTAAAATTTAATGAGATAAGAATTAATTTTACTTATCTTAACATATGCAAATTATGCTAAGTTTTATGTGTTATCTTTTAAGATCATATAAAGAAATTGCAATATTTTTAATTAGTCTATTTTAATAATCAGTTATGGATATTGGCTGATTCCACCATATTTTGTCTGAACCACAAACAAATTATTTGATTTAAAAGTGTGTTTGATGCTTATTTCAGGTTAAGTTAAGAAAAGATTAGAAGAACCCCGCAAGATTACGTCGTATTTTTCATAAATTAAAAATAATTTGAGAAATTGGGGTTGGTGATCAAGAAATTGGTTTGAGTGAAAGTACAATTCTATTTCAGTTTTATACAGAATATATTTTTTTTCATTTTAAATCAGTTAAACCCGCAAAGTAGGGATATTATGTACTTAGAAATATCAAATCAATTAAAATTGCTTGAAATCATTCCTTGTCTTTGGCCGCAGCGTTTTGTCTTGCGTGTCTATTATAATTACACCTTTAAAACACCCAAATAAAATGTATACAAAAGTTAGCAAAATAAAAAGAAATGGGATCTTCAGGAATAAAACAATAACCAAAATTACTGCTTTTGTAGATTAAAAGTGTTGATGAAAAAGTTTGAACACTGCCCGTTTGTATTGCCAAATTAACATCCAAAAAAAGGCTTTATAGTTTATGAGCCAAATAATGAAAGAAAGTGTTTATAAAACTTCGGGGATCAGTATACTTCTAAGTTCAATGCCTAATAAATCCTAAGATATTCTATATTACTTTTTCTATAGGACAAACCTAAAAAAATGCACTAAACTCTAATATCATCTTTTAGTTTCCCATGACTTCTCCTGATATGACAACATTTGCTATTAAAAAAAATCCGTTACAATATAAAGTAACCCAATGCTTAGAGTTTCGTTGCACTATATTCAGAATTGTGAATAGTTGTGTAGAGCAGTAAGAATTATTTCTTCCAGACATAAACAACTACAACAAGTTACAATTACAAAATGTCTGCATTCGTTGGAAAATGGAAACTTGCTCAATCAGAAAATTTTGAAGATTTTATGAAGGAGAGATTCTGTTAATTTAATTTAGTTTTTATTGAGAAGAAATGCCAGAAAAGTGTTTAATTTTAAGCTGTTTAATCTTAAGTTGAATTAAGTTTAGTTTAAATGTAATAATTAAAAGAATCTTTAATTTCTACAGGCCCTTGGCGTTGGTCTTGTTACTAGGTAAATTTTTATTACTTTCGTACACAAAAAAAATATTAATTATATTCATTATTTTTTTGGCAAGTTTTAGGCTTTAGTTTTTATGGGCAATTATGTTTTTTTTCCTGGCAGCTGAAGACAGAAATTGCATGTATTAGCATGTGAATTTAGAAATTCGCAAACGTAAAAGATGGCGAAAATATGAATTATTTATCTGCTAGATTTGTGTGTGTTGGAAAACATATGATTTGAATGTCTGTATAAAGAGACGGCATCAGAAAGCAGAAATTTTGCTTTCTCATTTTAGAATTTAGAACAGACATGTACGTCAACAAATTTTAATATACATAAAAAATATACGTTTCTCTTTTTTCTAAAATTGTTCAAAAGCAAAAAATAGATTATTGTGGGTTAAAACCTAAGTTTTAAAAAGATTTTGTGATTGACCTATAAAGGAAAATTTCATCTCATTTGCTAAATTATACAAGTTTAATATAAATACTGGCAAAGTATTCCTTCCGTCTGTCTGTCTGTCTGTCTGTCTGTAATGCTTTTCTTTATTCTTCAATTCTCTATCCCATATAAATTAATTACACTTGTTGTTGTGTTTCATATTTGTCATTAAATAGATGCAAAGGGTGGTTCAATAATGTCGATATGATCCAATAGATGTTTAAGGAAAACTTTCAAAATTCAATGTAACTAAGGTAGTAAACAAGGGCTTGTGAAGAAGTTTCTTAAGAGAGTGCATAATGCGATTCTCTTTATCCCATCCACCCCCTCCTGACCAATAAACTAGTTCGATGCTAGCAGGCTATATTAACGACAATTTTTACCCTGTCATAAAATCCTCACATACATCCATACAATAGATATGTGTACAAAGGCGTGCAGAAGGTGAGTATAGGGGGTCGTATCCAACCCCCTGTTAAGATTATGGGTAGTGGATTTACTCCCCTTGGGAAAAAAGCAACACCCCCTTCAAATTTAAGTGGGGTGTTAAAATAACTTTCTTGACTTTTGAGTGAGTGGGTAGACACCTAGGTGGGATTCCAAAATCTTAAAACCCTCTGCACGCCACTGAATGTATTGTACACTTTATACTTTTTTTTGCGAGTGTTTGCACCTTTTTCGTGCACGCCCCTGGATGTAACCCCAAGAGTATAAACCTAGAACTGTAAAATTCTTGTGAAAATCTTCTTCGAGTTTATTCTTTGTTCCTAGAATAGAAATAAACTCAAGAATCAACACATAACTAGTTAATAGACTACCTTAAATTATAAATTAACAAAAAATACAAAGAATGTCTGTATATTGGAAGGGTTAGATCTCGCTAACCCCTTGAGTAAATAGACCTTGCTATTTAGAGAATGTAACGACTTATTACAGCAATTTTTTTCTTCGCTTAGACTTTTTTGGGTTGTTATTCAATCTTGAAAAAAAAATTTTTTTTTTAAATTAAGCTAATATTTATTTTATTTATTTGTTTTTTGTTACTCTAGATATCTTATCAGACATAAGTAACTAGGCTTTTTTGAGAGTTATATTGCAGATTGATGGTGCACGTACCTTTACCTTCTTTGACAGATGCACATAATGAGATATCCTATTACCATCCACCTGCATCTATTATTTCTCTATTATGACAGACGGATGAATGTACATACAATTACTTAGTATCACATATAATTCATTTAGTAGAAATCTTAATCTAATTTTTACTTCAGAAAGCTGGGAAACAAGTCTACTCCTACCGTTACCGTTTCCGAGGAGGCTGGTGAATTCACATTCAAAACTGAATCTCTTGTCAAAAGTTCAGAAATTAAATTCAAGTTAGTATGTTGGGTTAGAAGTAAATAAAAGACAAATCAATCTTTAAGCTTCTATACTTTACCTCGTTAGGGCGGGATTCTCCTTGGATTTATAACTAATCATCTAGAGAATCAATAGCTTCATCCGCTTGCAATGGGATGCGATACTCTAACACCCAAGGATATTAGGTTAAGTAACATCCAACACACAACCAACCCTTTGATTATCTTTAAAGTCCTAACTGTGCATCGTTATGAGTTGCGCCTGTTTATAGGCCAAGGCATTCCTCCTATTATAACTATTTAGGTTGCGCATCTGACATAGCAGCAGTAGGAATCATTTCTAACGTCTTTAGTTATGACGCGGTGTCTGGCCGAGATTAGAAACTATCACCTTCCCGACGGCGAGCGGATAAGCTACGTTTTGAGCCACGGTCACGGATTTATATCTTTAAGCTAATAATGTTTAAGCCAAACAGAACCTTCTTCTGACTTTTTTTTATTTATGGAAGAATATTTAATCTTATACCGACCTTTTCCAAGATAAATTTCTAGAATACAAGGATGGGCTTTAAAGATATTGGGAATGTAATTTTACTATTTTTTATCTCGAGTAAAACTTACAGTTTTGTTTTAAATATTTTACAAGTGTTTTCTTTTTTATTACCAAATAAAGAATAAAAAGATCTAAAAATAAACTTTTTTCTTCAGTAGTAATCATTTCTAAGCTAATGGAAAATCATCATGAGAAATCTAATCTGTACAAGTTCTGCAATCTTTTTAGGAAATCGTTGTCAAATGAGTTTCATTTTAAAAATTACATTTTTCTTTGAAATTCATACGTTTTGTCCATCTTGTTGTAACTAAGCCAAATTTAATGAAAGATTGTTCAAAGTTTTGTCAAATTATAAAAATGGACAAAAAAAAAGCTCCATTACATTACTCAAATGCAATAAAACATTTCTTGCATCAAACTGGAGTATTACATAGCAACTGTTAATGTCAATTCTGATCTTTGTAAAAAGTTTTAATAAAATACAGGGTGGGGAAAATAAGACAGGACAAACTTTAAACAGCCATAGCGCCAAAACTACTTGACCAATCAGGACGTTTGACCACACTATAAAAAGCTTAGGTAATGACCTTATAACACAAAAAAAAATTTGGACGAAGATAGACGTGTACACCGAGCTGGCCGCGCAAATGTTCAACAAGGCAGATTCCAAATGCGCCGTTGGTTAATGCGCAAAATCACACAACGTAGGGTCCGATAGGGAAGAAGTTGGAATCTTGACCCCAATTTTTTTTGGGTGTCTTAGGCTCATTGAGACACACATTTTGCCGTGTTTAAATCCATTTTAGCTCAATCCTAGCCGAAATAAGATCGATTTTTCAAGATTTTGAGCCTTAAGAAATCACAAACAGTAGGGCCCGACAGGGAAGGAGTTAGAAATTTGACCTAAAAATTTTTGTGTGTCTTAAGCTCATCGAGACACGCATTTTGAGTACTTAAAGTCCACTGTAGCTAAATCCTAGCCCAAATGAGAGCAAAAACATGGATTTTGTCAATTTGGCGGTTACTCATGTTCCTAAGGAAATGTGGCCTCCCAGCAGCCCGATCTTAATTCAATGGACTTTTGGGCCTAGGGCTACTTTGAAGCATGCACCAATAGACGTGCCCATACCACAAAGACCTCCCTCATTGCCACTATCAATTAGAACTACGCCAGCTTTGACAGGTACATTTTGACCTGGACCTGCCGGCGGTTGAGGAGGCCGATAGAGGCGGTGATTGAGGCTGGTGGCGATTTTGTTGAATTATCTACTAGTCATATACCTATTTTGCTTGCCAGTTTTTAAAATTCAATAAAATCTTTAAAATTGACGATTTTATTTTTATTTGTTTAGAAGTTAGAATTTGTCCAGTCTTATTTGCCCCACCCTGTATATATGAGATTTTACCTACTACACATACATAGGTAGAACTTAGTAAATAAACAGTCCAAGAGAATAGACTTTACTTTATGATCCTTATATATTTTCTTAAATTAACTCTATGGTTTATTTTATAAGTGCTAAAGTCTAGAAATCAATATTTAGTTTGCGGCATATTAGAGCCTTTTTGGTACCTGACTCCTTCCCTCTCGGGCCTTTAACCCCTTATTTGAGTAGTTTTTTCCGTTTCTGTTTGAGTTAGGGGGTCTTTACGGTTTCACGCAGATCCACAGAATTATGACACCTCAGGTATAGGTCCCACATTGGTTAGAAATCGTAAAAAATAATACTCTCACCCCCTTATTTTTTTATTTATAACATAAATAAAAGCAGAAAGGTTTATCATTGCTCAACAGGCACTTAGATATATTTCCGAAAATTTTTCTATTTTTGTTCTTTTGTATGGGCACAATGAAATGACTGTTCCTTGTTGATATTTAAATATTGTAAAGTTTCTGTTTGCTTCACAACTTTGAGGAGACAAGGGTAGTGGAGGCCCTAGCCGCTAAAAACAGCCATTAGCTTTAATTTGCAGCTAACAATATCATGGCGACTAATTCACTATTACTTGTAAAAATTAAACCTGCAAAAGTTATTTACCATACTATAAACAGATATCCGTAAATATTAGAATGAAAAACTATACGATTAAATGTTATGATTTTTATTTTAATACTCGTGGAAATTGTCTGCAATTCGATGCTAAACATAATTTTTCTCAGTATGGCTGAAAACGTTTTGAATCCATCGGATACTATTTAGTTTAAAAGTCCTTATATAAATGTAACCGGATGTTTATGTGATTTCTCTGTCTGTGCATGTGTGTCTAGCGAAAGATCTCGCTAACCGCTGAACTGGTATGGGTCTCCTTAACAGTATAGCTTTTCATAGTTCCAGGGAAGCTATGTACCTATTTTGGGGGAGGTTACCTCCACTCTTCAAATAAAACTCACTTCAACCCCCCCCCCCCCCTCCTTCATAAAGAATTTTATGACAAATACGCTTTGTCAACTGGCGATCCCTAAAAAAGAATAGTATTCATTGAATTTTAGATTCTATTCTAGATATTCCAAGATAGCAAACAACAAATACTAAGTACATACATACAAATATATATATGTATTTATTTATTAGAGTTAGGACTATGATGTCTTATTTATCCTAACCTGTAAATAGAGCAATGAATTTTATTCGATCTAAAAATCCAGAAAAATTTATATTAGGAGATATGCATTGAGTAAATGAAAGGCAGAAGGTTGTAATAAGATATTTAACTAATTCAAACTAAAAATGTGTCATAAATTTCATATATCTAAGTTTTTTTACTTTTATTAATACAAAACAATTTAAAACAAAAGGTGAGGATTATTTTCACAATGTCAAACCTCTTAGGTTGTTGAATACCCCCCCCCCCCCCCGCTTTTGAGTCTAAAACACACTATGGACCAATATTAAACTGGCCTTAAAATTGTGAGATCAAACTAACACACAAGTTACTTTTCTATAATGTAGGATTAGTACGACTTTTCTAGTCTATAACATATAATACAGAGTTTATCCTCAGATTTTAGGGGAAAATGATGTTTGTATTTATTTAGAATTGGAGAACCTTTTGAGGAGTTGACCGCTGATGGCAGAAAGGTAGTATTTTTTATTTTATCAAGTCAATGTTAAGCTATATTTATATTAAAAATTTCTGCATGTACCAACTGTAGCATTACATAGCCTCTGATTTAAGCTAACGCAATTCCAATTTGCTAACTAATTTCATCGCGTACGTGACGTTGCAGTGTAATTTACAGTTTCTTAGTTATTTATGACACGGTTTTGTTTGAGATTCAAACCCATTCCATTCATTTTTACTTTTCTATTTTCTAGGTGATGAGCACCATGACCCAGACCGCCCCCAATGTGATGGTCCACCAAATGTTAGGCACCAATGGTGGAAAGGACTCAGGTATAGTGTACTTATTATTATTATCACGTGTGGGGCATTATCCCACTAGAAACCATATCTTTGTATTTCTGACTAAGAATCAAACTTTAATTTATCATATTTTTAATTAGGTTTTTACAACAACAAAAAATAGATTTTTATAGGTATAGGTCAAAAAAAGATTTATGAGTATGAAGGTTTGCATTTTTGAAAAAATAGGCATATTGATTTTATTTTTAGGATATAATGTTAGAATTATGCGGTTTGTATATCTGTTCAGAACAGTATTTTTTTTCATTTTAAAATGGCATCAGTTTTCATGAACACTAATCTTGTTTTAGTTTGCACCAGAAAATTCTTGGAGGACAAGATGGAATGTGTCTGCACTGTGGATGATATTGTTACCACCAGGTAAATTTTGTTTACAGCATCCAAACCATAATCTTCACATAAAAGCAGGGACGTGCAGAGGTTTTTGCCAGAGGGGTGCGCGAAAAGTAGATGGGTGTAGGGTTTGGACACCTTAACCAACCCATTTAATTTTGCCAGGAGGATAGATACACCCCAATTCTGCACGCCTCTGCACAAAAGTAGTAGGATGTCTATCTGTGTGTCTGTTTGCAAAGGATCTCGCTAACCGATTGACTGAAATAGATCTCTTTTACCGTGAAGCTTCTCATAGCCTATAAGCTAACTGGTAAAAAAAATACTTTAAAAAATATTTTCCTTTTTCATCTTAAAACTAAAATGAAAAGTGAAGGGTGTTTTTAAAAGCTTTTTACGTTATTTTAGGCATGTTAGAATTGTCCTATCGATTTCAAACTTTGCAGGGTGATTCCTGTAGTAGTTAGGCACGATTTAGAAAGCGTAGCAAATCTATAATTATTACCAGAATGTCCGTACGTCCATTTAAACATGTTGATGTTTTACTTTTTTAACAAAAATTATGTGATATAATTATCCGATTGTTCTGATTTTTGGTATACTGATTCCTAGGAAAACAAAGTAACTATATTATAAGTAAAGCAACACTTTAATCAAGTCCTATAGATGTAAGTATGTCCATAAACATTATCCTGTATCAAGAAGTTTTTAAACAAATTTACTCACAATTTTGCTTTAACTCTTATTCATTTATATTCTGATTATTCAGATCTGACACTATATAAGTGTTATTGTCCGTTTGTCCTATCGTTTCAGAGCTTCGCTTTTATGGATGTTGTCATCCTTGTTTTTTATTATTTAACGTATAATAATTTATTCTTTTTTTCAGAATATACGACAGAGTTTAAGAAGCAATGCCGCACTGTAGTCTTCATACGCTTTTAATTGGTTAAAATAAACTAGAAAAATGTACAAATAAGGGGCTAACTGTTACTGAGTCAACTTAATCTTCCTGTTTTACTTCATTTTTATCCCAAAATCTACTTAATTGTACTTAAAAATCTACCAATGGAATTAATAAAAAGTAAAGCAATATAAAAATAATAATTATGTATTTGATAATATGCATTAAAAGTTGTTATATATTTTCATAGTTTTAAATAAAGAGTTAAAATTTGATTTTGTTTAATTTTATTGTTTATTTTCTCATACGGGTTTAGAAACTGTTGTGCGGTATAAAATAAAATAAAAACATCTTATATTCTATTCATATTTTTTTCATTTTGGACTTGTAATAAAATAAATAATTTCGAAAAAAAAATATTTAAAACCTTTGAGACATAGATTTTCTTTACTAGTGAAGAAATAAAAAATAAGCTGTATTGTTATGTTATCAGGTATTTACGGATTCAATTTGGATGTCTGGGACGCTTTATAGTAGTACTGAATTTTTTAGGTTGTTTTCTGTTTTTTCCCGTAGACCACAAAGCTATTCTTGCATTAAGAATCAAGATTAATTTTTGTTTAATCAGAAAACTAAGAACTTTCTTTATAGACTAAGATTATATCTTGTGAGTCTAGGGAAGTAACCGCTGGAATTCTAAATATAACTAGGAAGAAAGGAGTGTAAAGTTTTGTATCTTATCTTTCCACATTTGTTAGAGACCTGACAAAGATTAGTGTCAATCAGATTCACGTTTGGGTTTAAAAATAGATGCGATAAATAAGACAACTTGCCAAGTGGTTGTAACTGTTTTCAATGTCCCAAGTTTCAACATAGACCAAGATATTATCTGAAAAACACAAAAATTAATATTTAACCAGTTTCCTGCTGTAGTTCTAGACAAGCCTCTAAAATCAGGGAGGGATTGAACATTGGACTTTAAATTAGGCTGTTACAAAAATGTTCTCTAATTTGTTGGTTGGAAACTTTGGCATTCCAGTTGGTTTAAGTTTCAGCAAAAAAAAGTAACAATTTCCAACAATTTGATATATAATTTAATTTTATAGATATTATAAACCCTTTAACTACAGCTCTAAGGGTAATAACATGCTTTATACAATAAGTCCATTCTAACAACTCTCATAGCTTGGAAACTTGCTAGAACTCAAATATTGTGTGTTATCCTTTTAGAATTACATTTACAAATATGCCAGCACAGATGCTAAACCAAAACTTTACCAACACTTTTAGACTGTCTATTTAGTTTACAAAATGTGTATATACAATAAATCCACTGTTAGATTTTAGTGCAATTATCATATAGAAATTAACCGTAAGCAGCTAAAATGTGAATAATAATAAATGAACTAATGAAAATAAAACTTTTTTGCTATGAATTTTATTAAATTTCGCTGGATTAAACCGGTTCTGAGCCATTCTATATAGCTTTATCGACAACATTTCCTATTTTAATCGACAGCTCAAATATGAATGTTATGTATATAATTTAACTCGGTATGCATTCTACTAATACAGGAAATAACTGTTTATTTTGTTTACATGATGTCAGTAAATAATTCCATATCGTATGTCGATTTATTTACTACCTAAATTCTAATATATCCAAAAAGATGCTAATTATATTCTTGTCGTTTGGTTTTTTGGTTCCTATTCATTTTAAACAATAAAATATGGTTATGAAAAATAGTTTAACCTGATATTCTGATATTTTATTATTTTGCTACAAGTTTCAAGTTTCCTTTTCTTTACTCTCGTTAAGTGAAGTTATTCTAGGAGTGGAACATAAAATTGATGTCTAGTGATCTAAAATGACAGGAGGGTAACTTTGGACAGTGCGAAAGTTGATGAAAAAATGTACCATCGAATTATACACTGATCAAATGCCCATTAAAATACAAATAATAATTTGAAGCGAAGTTTTCTATATTAGGGTCGGTTTGTCCGAATAATAGCTCTTATCGTTAATTTAGGTGTGTTAGAATTGTCCTATCGATTTCAGACTTGGTATGATTATTCTTGTAGTTGTTAGGTACGATTTAGATAGCGTAACAGCTCTATACAAGAATGATCATATGTCAATTTAACTTTTTAACTTTTATCACAGCAAACTATGTGGGATTTAATTATCCTATTTATCTGATTTTTGGAATACTAATTACTAGAACACAAAAGTATAAGCAGAGCATCCTTATTAACAAGTCCTAAAAATGTAAGCATGACCTTTTAAGTGTTTATTTTCGATTTCCCTTACATTTGTGCTAAGAAATAGTTCATGATCACTGTCCAAAACAACTTGAATTTAATATAAAAGTGTTTTTAACCACTGCTCCTGTGGTAAGTAATGGTTCCATCAGACATGAACAAATTCAATTTACACCAATATCATCAAACTCATACCACCACTCAAATAATTCCAATAGTAAAAGTGAAATATAATTTTATACAAAGAGAAAAAGAATAGATTAATAATTGTTTTATTTCTAATGTAATTAAAAATCTATGTTCTTTTGTGGGTACCCATAATTGCCTTCATATTTAAACATTAAATCCAAACTTTAAAAAGTTAAAACTTTTTTATGACAAATATTTTTTATGACAACTATTTTTATGACAAAAGGTTATATGAAAAGTGTACTTTTATGACAAATTTACCTTTATGTCAAAGTTTGAACGTTTTCATTTGAAGTAGAAGTAATTTGATGATAAAAATTACTGAGCCCTTAAAAAATATGTGATAATCAATTCTATAGCTTTCTATTCTTTAACCAATATGTATTTCAAAACAGAAAATGTTAATTCTTTATTTGGTGACCATTGAATTACCTATTGCTAAAAAGATACTTGATAACTAAAAAGGCCCTCTGTGTCTGGTTAAACGTGTATTTAAATTGCTGATAAATTACAAATAGCAATAAAAATTCTTATATTATTGAAATATTTAAAATATCAATGATGGAGCATTAATTGAAATCAATAAATCAGTTCTAAATAGATTCAAAGAATCGTAAAAAATATTGTTTTCTTATATTTTTATTTTATACAAATACAATATTGAATAGAATATAAACAAGGATGACAACATCCATAAGTAGCGAAGAACAAAAATCATAGATGGGAATACGTACAAAGAGATTTAAAGGGTATTTATTATAATCAAGAATAGATTTATTGGATAAAATAAACACGAAACCTTGTTTTATTTTGTATGATGATGATGGTCAAAGTAAATTACATTAAAGATGCACATAACAATGGGGAAAATTATTTTGATCCTGATATCCCAAAAAAGTTGGATAAAAAAACAAAGATATGAGAAAATATGTAAAACATATAAAAATAGCCAAAAACCTGATAAAAAGCAATCTGGCCGCTATGGTTGTTTTCTTAAAACGACAGAAAATTAAATTTTTATATCCTTAACTTTAAAAATTTGGAAAATCGGACCATATACACTGAAGATATGGAGAAAAATGTGAAAAATATAAAAATAGCCTAAAACCTGCTAAAAAGGCAGTCTGGCCGTCATGGTTGTTTTCTTTAAAAGACGGGAAATTTAATTTTGATATAAATAATTGAAAAAATTTTGAAAATCGGACCATAAACACTGAAAATATGGAGAAAAATTTGAAAAATATAAAAATAGCCTAAAACCTGCTAAAAAGGCTGTATGGCCTTCATCGTTGTTTTCTTTAAACAACGGGAAATTTAATTTTGATATCTATAACTAAAAAAATTTTGAAAATCGGACCATAAACACTGAAGATATGGAGAAAAATGTGAAAAATATAAAAATAGCCTAAAACCTGCTAAAAAGCGGTCCGACCGCCAATGATGTTTTATAGTCAATTGTGCTCCTTAATGATGGGAATGTTGTTAAAAAATTTCAGCATTCTATCTTTTATAGGAGCTGAGTAAATCCCATTTCCCCCATAGCGTTACGGACTGACGGACTGACGGACTGACGGACGGACATAGTGAATTATAGAGTAGCTTCGCTACTAAAAAGATATTATTATTATAAAAAAAAGTACCTAGAAAATCCTCGTCTTTTAACTGATTCCATTTTCAATAAGACTTTAAAAACCTATTTTATTTCAGTAGAATGTTTTGAGAGATGAATTTTTTTTGAAAGTAATGAATAGAGCAGCTATGACTAAGGAAAAATAACCAGTATATAGATAATAATTTATAAGGAAAATAACGCTTAGAACTTGTAAGAAAACTATAAGTAATAAATCAAAAACTTTGTGAAAGATATTACTCTTCCACTCTTCCAATATAATTTACTTAGAAATGTAGACATTTATTCAAAAATTATAATCACTATTTATTTAGCGCAACAAAAGAGTCATTCATTGAATGAGACTTGTTCATCCTTAATCTGATATGGACTACTATGGATGCTATGGATTTAATTGGATTTTTATGATAGAAGTATAAGTAGATCGGTTACTATATGTGAAGGCTTCTAACTTATTTTGTGAATATTCCACTTCCCAAGGACCCAATGTCGACTTTCAATTGAGTTTTTGAAAATCAACCAATAGCATAGGAAATATTAACACAGTAAAGTCGCTACAACTTAGCTGAAAGCAATTTGCTGGCAGACGAAAAAGGTCTTCAACAAAAGGTTCCAGGTAGTTGTCTGGTTATACATCTATACTATAGATTTATTGTAAAATTAATTATTATTGTTGAAAACCTGCAGCTGCACCCCACAAATCATCTACTTACCTTTTGATTTACTTTTATTGGAACAAAGAAAACAGAGCTAACCAATTCCTGTCAAATCTACATGTTATCAGTTGACATACACAAACAATGATTATTTCAACTGTATAGCATTAAATAAAAGTGGTTTTAGATGACATAACATCAACTTTTCGTTATACTAAGGTTTAGCATTTTTGTCTTATTACTTTAATTTTTCAAATGTTATCTATTTTGCAAGAATATTATTCTGAAAAATTGAAATATTTTTAGAGATACTATTGACTTCGTCAATGCCCTCACACAAAAAAAGACGTTAGGTAAACCCCCACACTTAATTTTTGTCACAAAAGGCACTAATAAAATCATCAACTGATTTTTGTGATGATTAGGTATAATCCCGGAAAAGCAGAATAAGTCCGACGGTTAGCAAAACCTTAACAGATAGACAGAATACGATCTTACATTGTATTATACACTAGCGGCTTCGCCCCTAGCCTCTAGGGGCTTCGCCCTATAAAGTTATGGAAAGTCAACCCCCCTTAATAGAAATATTCAAAAAAAAATATTCTTTGTTTAATTACTCTGTGGTAAAATTAAACCCAGGTTGTGCGCTTTATGCACAAAAATTTTCATTTGTACAAAAAAAATTCAATTCGTAAAAATTAAACCTAGGTTGTTCGCATACACAAAAATTAAAATTAAAAAAATATATTTTTTGGGGGGGGATTCATGGGGGCTTCGCCCCATGTTGCAGTGGGGTTCCCCCACCCCAATTACTGGTTTTTGTTTAGAAAAATTTTTAAACATCAAAAATTTTGGAAGTAGGGATTTTTTTATTTTTTGGGGGGTTGGAGTGTCCCACCCCCCAAGAAATTAGCTTAAAACCACCAGAGGACCAGTAGGTATATTCCCAGAAGGGTATAGCCCAATTTGATCAGCAGTTACTGAAATGTAAAAAAAAATTTTGGTGGGTGGTTTTTTATTTTTTGGGGGGTTGGGGGTGTCCCACCCCCCAAGAAAATAGCCTAAAACCACCACAGAACTAGAAGGTATATTCCCAGAAGAGTAGAATCCGATCGGTTCAGTGGTTACCGAGATCCTAAGAGACAGACAGACAGACGGTCAGACGGACAGACATCAAGCTACTTTGTATTATAGATAACACTTCCTAAACGAAAGAAAAAAAATATATTTTTTAAAATTAACAAATAGGAAATTATTTGTCTTTGTAAAATAAACAACCTTCATAAAGTTGGTTGCTATTCAACTACAACTAGAGTTCACTTCGTCTGTCCGGCCGTCAGTCAGTCCGTAACGATATGGGAAAATATATGTGATTTTATCGGAAACAATTAAAGAGAGAAGGGTGAATTTTTTGTTTAGGTTCATTACATCCATTGCATCCAGTATGTAATTTACTTTGTCTGTCAGCTTGTCAGTCATGCTACAAAAATATAAATATAAGAAATACGTGAGAAACGCTCCAAGATATAAGGTTTCGTTCTCCAAAAAATCTATTCTTGATTTTACACAAATGCTCTTTATGTCTCCTTCTCCTTACTTCCATCCATATTTTGCGTGCTTCGCTAATTATGGATGTTGTCATCCTTGTTTTTATTTTGCTTGGGTTCATATGAGGATAGGTAATGATGCAATGGGTTGGGGCAATCGCAATAAATGATTACAACAATTTCCGTCAACAAATTCTACTCAAACATTTAGGACAAAATTTATCTAATGAAAGTAAAAAAATAAATGGCTTATAAAATGGAAAACGAAAAGTAATTTAAAGGTTAAAAAATTTTAAAAATGTTTTGTGTGCGAATGTTTTCCTTTATATTATGACTCTGAATTTTCTGGCATTTATTTAAACTTAGCTACAAAACTGTAGATCATATTTTGGTTATTTTTTACTCCCTTTTGTAATAGATTTCTTCCAAGCATTTTAGATTTTAGGAAGATTTTTTGCAATAATTGTATTTTTCAGACATCTTACTTATGTGTTGTTAAATATTTTGCTAAAGTCAAACCTACAAATTTATATATTTCTTATATTTGCTTTATTATTTCATCTATAATACAAAGTAGAATGATGTCTGTCCATCCGTCCGTCCCTTTATATCTCTGTAACCACTGAACCGATCGGATTCTACTCTTCAGGGAATATACCTACTGGTCCTGTGGGGGTTTTAGGCTATTTTCTTGGGGCGTGGGACACCCCCAAACCCCCAAAAAATAAAATTCCCCCCATTTTTTTTTTAGTTACCTAGTTACATATTCTTATATGAGGAACAATGTTTTTACAGGAATTCTTCACATAAAACTACTGGCAGCACCTTTGGTACTTAATTTTATTTTTATTTTTTTAAATTACCTCTTGGGGCAAAGCCCCTAGAGGCTAGGGGCGAAGCCGCTAGTTTACTATAAAATAGTAAATACTCAATACTTTAATTTGTTCAATGTTTGATGTTATTAATATAGACTCTTAAGAGCCTTTATTAGCAAAGGAGTTAGCTTTTGATTGCACTACTCATGATCAAAGTAAAAACAAATGACCATTTAGGAAAATGAAACAGAAATTGCTTTGTTAAAAAACTCGAGATTGTAAATTTTAAATCTTATTTCACAAGTTAAAAATACATTAATATTAAAATCTACATAAGGAGGATAGGATAAATCAGTATAGTTTTAAAGAAGTTGTATCAACTTTTTTTTTATAGCTAGCCGGTCCTTTTAGTAAGTAGTAGATGTAAAATTTTTCATAGAATTCAGATATGCAATCGGTTTTTTTGTAGACCTCTTATTTTTTAAGTAATTTAAGTTTAAAAAAAAAATTAAGTCGATTTTAAGGTACTAAAATGCAACAAAAAAAAGAAAGAAAATGGCCATTATGAACAAAAATAGTAAGATCTTTAATTTGACACCTTACTTTTTCAATTCTGTCAGGTAATTATTGAAAAAATCGATTTTTTTAAACCCACGAGAATAAAAACTTTGAACTCAATTTTATCATTTCACAACTAAAAAAATATGGGTTCATATATACCTTTAGAATCAGAAAAATATTACGAATCCATTGTAAGCAAAATTGAAAAAAAAAGTTTACAATATAGTATATAAACTACAATAAAAGGAATTATATGAAAATATCATATTATATTGTACAGGCAACGTCTTAACTTTTGAATTGGGTATAAAAATGGGAAGGGGGTATAGAGGGGGTAAAGAGGGGGTAAAAAAGGGAAGACGATAGTGTTGCCAGAACAAAAAATACAATTGGCCATTTTTATATTTTTTTATTTTTTTACTTTTTTTCAATTTTGCTTACAATGGATTCGTAATATTTTTCTGATTCTAAAGGTATATATGAACCCATGTTTTTTATGTCTGTTTGAGAAAATATTTAGGTCTAAAGTTTTTATTAAACCGAGGTTAAAAAAATAGATTTTTTCAATAATTACTCAACAGAATTTTAAAAGTAAGGTGTCAAATTAAAGATCTTACTATTTTTGTTCTTACTGGCCATTTTCTTCTTTTATTTTGTTGCGTTTTAGTACCTTAAAACCGACTTAATTATTTTTTTAAAAAACTTAAATTACTTAAAAAATAAGAGGTCTACAAAAAAACCGATTGCATATCTGAATTCTATGAAAAATTTTACATCTACTACTTACTAAAAGAACCGGCTAGCCATAAAAAAAAAGTTGATACAACTTCTTTAAAAAAAAATATATCTATTTCTTTTTGAACGCGAAGCTTCTTTATGACTAAGCTTTGTCCGGCAGACCGTCACTACTGAAAATAATTAATTTGCTAAAGTTGCAGGATTTTTGTGAGTCTGAGTGTGTGAATGTTTGTCTAACTGTATGTAACAAAGAACTTCGCTAACAGCTGAACCAATATGGTTCAGCCAGCCTTACAATGCAGCCTGTCATAGGTCTTGCAAAACCTACAAAAAGTTAGGTAATTTGATTTTCAATCTTAAGGGAGTGTCAAAATTTTTCTTACCTCCCCCAACCCCACCACCACTCAGGAAATTATCTGAACAAGCAATAGTATAGAAATAATTCCCTAAAAATACATTATTTTAGAACTGATCTATTCTGTTGTGAGAGAAGGGGAGGGGAGAAGTCCCAAGAGAACGGTGTTATGTCAACCCCACTTCCATGTACTAAGCCTAACATAGGTGTCCTATGTAAACAGTAAAATATTGTGTAGCACATTGCGATTATATGTCAGATATTACCACTATTGTAATCGAAAATCAACTGATTTTTTTTACGTTATTATAACAGGATTTACAATAATCAGACAATATAAAAAATATAGATAGATAGGCATTTCAACATAAGGTTGCCAAAAAATATTAACATATTCACATAATTTTATGCATGGTATGATACTTTTATAACCTTGGTTGGCTGTTGCAAAAGCTGGAAATACCAATAGATATACATATATGAATTATGGTTTTTAATCAATAAGCCTTAAATACTAAAACTATAGTTCTATCAAATTTATAAACCATCATTAAAAATGGATTCCATTTTACCTAATTTCAAAAGTATTTTTACTGTATTGGTACGTATTAAGTTTACAATTTAACTTCTAAGCAGAAACACCATCTTAACCATAATCCAATATAACATAAAATATTGCTCACTAAGAGTTGCTATATTAAAAGAAAACACATTACAAAAAAGATAAGTTTATACTATAAAAGGGAAATTTAAAAAAAAACTTTACCACTACTAACACTTATAGAAACTAAACAAATCA
This sequence comes from Acartia tonsa, assembly GCF_053477335.1. Lineage (NCBI taxonomy): Eukaryota > Metazoa > Arthropoda > Copepoda > Calanoida > Acartiidae > Acartia > Acartia tonsa. The sequence goes on from NC_137260.1 coordinate 36,845,705, forward strand.
ATTCTAAATCATTCTGTATATAAAATAAAAATAGGGCCATTTAAATGACCTTATAATTTTAGAAATTATTTAAAGTTTTTAAAAACTATAAGTTATCCTTAAAAACTCTTTCTGAAACTTCTGAGACTTAGAGGATAAACAACCAATAAACTAAATAAACATTGATATACAATGTTATTTTCTTTTTCCTTGTAAAAGTAAACTAAAAAAACATTAACATTTACACATTCTCTGTTTCTTTTCTAACAGAAGTCGGGTGTGAAACCGAGAAAAAATCTAGGCTCGTCAACCATGGATTTCAGTACGATTTGACAGTGTGATTGTTGGTGTGATTGCTGATTTGCCGAAGAAAAGTGCGTCTATGCAGCTAACGTACGACTGCAGAAAATTTTTCTGATGTTACCTAATTTGTACCTTCCGTTACCTAATCTGTACCTTCCGTTACCTAATCTTTACCTGCCGTTACCTAATCTTTGCCTGCTGTTACCTTAACTGTACCTTCCATTACCTAATCTGTACCTTCCGTTACCTAATCTTTACCTGCCGCTACCTAATCTGTGCCTGCTGTTACCTAAACTGTACCTTCCATTACCTAATCTTTAAGTGCCGTTACCTAATCTGTGCCTGCCGTTACCTAATCTGTACCTGCCGTTAACTAATCTGTAAGTGCCGTTACCTAATCTGTACCTGCAGTTTTCAAGCTATTTATATTTTTTATAGTGTAAAAATTGTAACTTAAAATTTTAATAACTTTCAATGACTTTACTAAAATACCTTACACCAGCTATCTTCAAAGTAATATTACTGACTTCCAAAGTCCTTGACTTTGCTCTTTTTTTACTACGGTGAGCCTCAAATAGCCTGAATAACATACAGTAACTAGCCCATTCAAACGGACAATAAACCCCAAACCAAAACCAATGTCACTTTGATGTGTGATACTTGTGCAAAATCAACATACTCAATACAGTATCCACATAATGATATTAAACGAATAAAATATTCTTTTGTTGAAAAGACATTGTCACGTTGCAACAGTGTGACGCATAGACCATAGACGCGTAGAAAAAAAATATTAACATTACCCTTATAATAATTTAACAGGATCTGTGTCTGTGTGTCACTCTGTCTGTGTGTACCGAAGGATCTCGCTAACCGCTGAACCTAGCCTCTCATAGGCCCTATGAATAACTTATTTTTGGGGAGGTTACCACCATCCTACCCTTCCAAGAGAAAACGCCCCTAGACTAAACCAACCTCCAAGAGAGAAAAAAATGAATCCAACACCCCTCCCCCTTCACAAAATATTCATCCCCCACTCCCACATCAAGTGCCCGAAGAGGCCTTTAGTGGTGCAGTCGACGCAAGTTCTAAATAATTTAGCATAATGAAAGCATTTCTAAAACTTGATTTAAAGAATTTTATATAAAATGAAATGCCTTAGAAGCAGGATAAGATGTCTTACCTAACTTGAGAATCCATTAATTGTTAATGAGATATTTTAGGTGGGTAATGAAAAGCTAATACTTGAATATCATACTTCAGCCCACCAACCCTCTTTAACAGGTACTAGCGGCTTCGCCCCTAGCCTCTAGGGGCTTCGCCCTATATAGTTTTGGGAAGTCAACCCTCCTTAATAGAAATATTCAAAAAAATATTCTTTGTTTAATTACTCTGTGATAAAATTAAACCCAGGTTGTGCGCTTTATGCAGAAAAATTTTAATTTGTACAAATTAAACCCAGGTTGTTTGCCGTATACAAAAAAATTTCAATTCGTAAAAATTAGACCTAGGTTGTTCGCATACACAAAAATTAAAATTTAAAAAAATATATTTTGATTTTTTTTTTTTGGGGGGGGGGATTCATGGGGGCTTTGCTCCATGTTGCAGTGGGGTTCCCCCACCCCAATTACTGGTTTTTGTTTAAAAAAATTTAAAAAAAAAAAAATTTCGAAGTGGGGATTTTTTTATTTTTGGGGGGGTTGGAGTGTCCCACCTCCCAAGAAAATAGCTTAAAACCACCAGAGGACCAGTAGGTATATTCCCAGAAGGATAGAGCCCAATTTGATCAGCAGTTACTGAGATTTTACAAAAAATGTAAAAAAAATTTTGGGGGTTGGATTTTTTTTATTTTTGGGGGGGTTGGGGGTGTCCCACCCCCCAAGAAAATAGCCTAAAACCACCACAGGACCAGTAGGTATATTCCCTGAAGAGTAGAATCCGATCGGTTCAGTGGTTACCGAGATCTTAAGGGACAGACAGACAGACGGACAGACAGACGGACAGACGGTCAGACGGACAGACGGACAGACATCAAGCTACTTTGTATTATAGATATGGAGCCGTACAATTTTTGAAAACTCCTATTCAGGGATATTAAGGGATAAGACAATGGACGATAAATAATCATAAGTAAATATACATTGAATACAAGATGCTTTATAAATATTTTAAGAATTAAATATAATGATGTTTCGCTCATAAAAATGCCAATTCGTCCTAAAACTCAAATTGCCAATAATCAAATAAAAAAATGTCGTCTAAAAAGTAAAAAATTAACATGTTTTGCTGCGGACTTATAAACAATATAACACAAATCTATAGCTCAACTTCACAGATTTTTGATGAACATTTATTTCCTTTTCTGCTTTCAATTCTAGTGGTGCTTACTTCTCATAATGACATATCATAATATTTTATCTATTTCATTCCAAATTTAAATTTTAACGGCTATTTATTTAAACCAAATTTGGAACAAAACAAATTTTTTAAAGAAAATGGCATAATTTAAAAAAAAATTATACTAAAATTGAAAGTGGAGGGTTAACTTCCCCCATCCTTCACTCAAGTGCCTCTAGGGGCGTAGCCGCTAATAACAGATTTTGTATTATATTTGAATGTTTAATGAGGTCAAATGAGCTCAGGTTTAATTATCAAAGAGAGTTGGTGCCAAGTAAATTTATTTTATCTATTAAACTTCCATCCAGACACAAATACACATTCCTACTTTTTAATTCAATATTAGTAGCCTTTTTACTAAAAAAAATAAAAATAAATTTATGAATCTTTAACTTATACAATAAATTTAGCATATTTAGATATTCATATCCCAGATATATATATATAATGATTGAACGACAGCTCCTCATTTAAAATGAAAACTTACTCTACAACTGCATCGCTTTTCTTTATTCTTAGGTAAATTAATATTTAATCAAAGTATGTTGTATTTTAATATGTCATTTTTAGTCACAGTCGTTTAAAGTTTAAATGGTATAATAGTTAAAAATAAAGTTATGCTTTTTTAAATGTTTCTAAACTTTCATGACATAATTCTACTTATTTCTATAGAATAAAAATACCTTATTGCTATGGGAGTATCTCAATGTCTAGTAATTTAGAAAGAGAATAATAAATGAGCTTGTAAATTATAATGATTACATTAATGTTTATATATAACATTATCTCTACCAAACCTTTCATTTATTACATATGAAAATTAGTAAAAAGATACACAAAAAGTGCATATATTTTTAGCATGTGTTGACATGTGCTACCGATGCGCATTTAACCTAACTCTGTATTTAACCTATCTATCAATTACCTCAAATGGGCAATGCTGCTGTCCATGAAACTTTAACGTCAGGTACAACAACCTAGGATAACTAAGGGTAGCCAAATCTCTCCTTTTCTGTCCACACACCCGGGTATTAGGTTCAGTAGCACCCTACAGACAACCAACTCTTTGTTTGCATGACATTTGTATGAAATGCCTAACTGTGCATGGAAATAGTACAGCTGTTTTGAGCCAAGGCGTTCCCCCCTACTCTTTCTAATAATGTCGCGCATTTGAAATAGCAGCAGTAGGAACCATTTATTTTTGACTCAGTGTTGAGCTGAGATTCAAACTCATCACCTCCCTGACGACAAGCGGATGCGTTACGTGTTTAGCCACAATCACGAGTTAACTCTGTTCCTAAAGATGTAAATGCATGTAGATACAGTACATTAAATTTCACAATAGTTTATTTTTTGTGGCGTTGATACTCTGTAATAAAAGTTTTTCTGTAATACTTATTCTTGACTTATCATGAAAGAAACTGTAAAAACATAAAATAGGTAAGAAAATAACAAAATCACTAGAAATTCTTTTTACATAATTTAGAGCATATATAAATATTCAAAATCTTCAGTTATTCTTTGAAAATGTAAGAGAAAGATTTTTCACCAGAATATTACGTAAAAATTTGTTTAAACTTACAAACTTTACTGGTTAGGTTTTGTGATTTTTAACAACAGATAATTGTAGAAATTTTTGGCTACATTTAATAAGTGTATTCTTGGAATGGTAATGAAATCAGAGATCTAAAGGGATAATATAATGCCAGATAAATAGATGTACATCCCCTTTGATGATACAAAAAATTACCCCTCCTGTAGATTGCAATTAGTGAATGAAACGTTTGGACTTAATGAACTAACCATCAAATGTTCAATAAAAGTCCCCTAAGTTGTAACCCAATGAATAAGAAAAACTTATGTCAGCCCTGCCTTATTTTAATAAAACGCGATATAAACAATTGCAATTGCATAGCTACGATCTAATGTCAGCTACAGTATCACAATGATAAATCCTTTATGATATTTGGAAATTTAGATCTAAACAGAAGCTTTTAGATTCCCCACACCCCTTTATACTCCAATAAAAAAGGGTTTTTGAATCAACATAAGACTTTGATGTTATAATTTTATTTTTAGAACAGTGTCATGTTGATGATATATCATAAAACAATACAATTGACATAATCAAAAGAATGCTTCCAGGTTTGATTTTCACAAGATGTTGATATTTTTCAAAGATTATTAAGTCTCCTGTAAATATATGTAGTTAAGCGTCAGAATATAATATTAATAATGCACTAGAGAGCATACAGTACTTGGCATAGCTGTAGGGACAGATATACAGCTCTTTCAATCTTGTAATAATGTTATTTAAATAATGACCATATGACAGGGAGGTAGACAACATTGGATTGTAAATTATACTGATACCCAAAGTTTAATTTTCCGATCTACTGCAGTTCACGGTAAAATATTGCTGGTAACGAATATTGCCAAAAATCTATGAATTTTAAAGGCTGCTAACTGCCAAACGGCTGAACGTACAGATCATGCCCGCACACTGTTTTAAGCGGCATAAGAAGGCCTACAAATAATCTGGAATAGCCATAAATCAATAATACATAATTATCTCGCAGTGCAGAGAAATGCACGAAAAAGACCTATTTTACACGTTTTTTCTTCAGTGAAGCTTTCCCTGTGCATCATTGGATCTTGGCTATTCCAGATTATTTGTAGGCCTTCTTATACCGCTTAAAATGGTGTGCGGGTATGATCTGTACGTTCAGCCGTTTGACAGCTAGCAACCTTTAAAATTCATAGATTTTTGGCAATATTCGTTACCAGCAATATTTTACCGTGAACTGCAGTAGATCCTAATTTTCTCAATCAATGCAATGCAATGGGTTAAAAACTTTGGGCAATTTTACTAATTCTGATTTGGTTGGCTCAAAACTAGCAGTTACCAAAAATTTTAACTAATAACTAAAATTATAGAAGAGTAAGTTTGTTTATTATCATTAGGTACATACATTATTTTATCGTCTATTTTATCCCCTAAGTTTTATTATCATTGTTAAAACAATCAATATTTTAACTATACTTGAATATAAACAAACATTGCATTTATGAAATAAATTTAATGTTCTGATTATGTGTCCCTAGTCTTATCTGTCTGTAAGGCATAAGAAAAGGATAGAGGTACATCTACAATACTGCCAAGTTAATTTAACAGTTCCAAACTGGAACATACCAACATAATACATCATTCGTGTAATGTTAATAATGGTATATACTGTTGCTTTATCTAATAACTAGCAGCTGCGCCCCTAACATCTATATGCTTTATATTATAAGGAGTAGGTAAGAACAGAAAAAAAAGTCTAAAATTAACTTAAGACTTAAGTCCTATGTTGAATCTAAATTGGAAAATATGTGTTTAGTAGTTACTTTTAGCAACAGACAAAAAAGCTTACTACTTAAAATAATAGAAGATGGTAGGGAGAATTATATGTCGCCAAATAGACACAAATCATTACCTTGCACAGTTAGGACTTCCAGACATAAATCGTTAATCACATTAATGTTGGTTGTCTGTTCGGTGTTATATTACCATGGGTCTTATAAATCTGGGTATATCATCATAATGTATTATAAATTATCTTGGCAATACATTTCAGTTTGATATCAGTCTGTACCTGGATCTTTGTTATTTTGTGTGTACTCTGTGATATTTGAAACTATTTGAGCGTGATATTAGACACATAAAGGAAATAAAGTAATTTCCTTTCACCTGCCTTTCTTACCATATCATATCTTCTTATACATCCAAGCTTTCCCCCCTCCCCTTCAATATTGAAATTCTGTCTTGTGTAGCTTTAAAATATTAATCTTTCATTTACATGAACTAACTTTTTCACTGTTTATAAAATAAAACCTTTATACACATTTATATATATGTTTTCAATGGATACTGAAATTAAAAATGATAGAATAAATTACCTATTTATTGGACCCAGGTGTCAAGACCAAGAAGAAAGATAATAATCCTATGATTTTTATTTCCTTTTAAGCATCTATATAAAGATATTTTTCCGAATGAATCAGTTTAAATCCAACAGAAAATCATCGGACTCTGGGGTGAACTCTAAAGCTGCTAGTTGTTCGTGATATATGGACGGATAACATTTATAAAGCAGATTAATTCAATTATTTTTTTATTAATTAGAAGTTTGTACCCCTTTCTTAGTATATAAGATGTTGTTTGTAAATACTTAAGAATACTTGACATAAATATTTGCTCTGTTTTTATAAAAATTCGAACTATACAGCAGGGATTTTAAGGGATGCTTATTGCTTGATAATGATTTCTAACATTTAATGAAAGTGTCCTAAGTTTTAAGAAAATCTTTTAATAAATTTTGGGAAAATTATAATTTACCACGAATAAGTTATATCGAAATAAATCTAATACTCTAATTTGATTATTTGAAATCTAATAATCTGATTTTGGCTGGCAAAAGGAATTTTAAAAAAATTAAGGGGAGTTTTTTTTCTTTTTCGGCGGTGGGAGAGTACTACCCCTCCCCCTCCCAAAAAAAAGCATAAAACCACCACAGGATCAGTAGGCATATTCCCTGAAAAATAGAGAACAATTTGTTCAGCGGTTACTGAGAATTTACAAAAAATAAAATAAAAATATTTTTAGGGGGGTTTGATTTTTTGGAGGGTTGGTGGTGTCCCACCCTCCAAGAAAATAACCTAAAACCACTACAGAACCAGTAGATGTATATCCTGAAGAGTAGAGCCCAATCGTTCAGTGGTTACTGAGATCTTAAGCTTCAGACATCAAGATACTTTGTATTATAGATGTCCGTGTTCATCTGTCCGTCTGCAAAGATGCTATATAGACGGTTATCTCTATCAAATTAGCAATTATCAAAAGGGTAATACCAACCATATTTTGAACTATACACATAAACTCAATCTTTTTTCTTTATCTCTATCTCTAGTTCATGCTTTATAAACTTACTTTTGTGTAAAAATACCTTTCTAAGATGATCCTCTCAATAATGTTTTCATTTGAAGGGATCTAAACACAGATCATTTGTGTGACAGCTATATAAATTATCCATTTATATTATTTTGTACTAGCGTGGCTTCTCTATAAATTGAGTATGTCCGTACCTCTGAGTACATTAGGCATATGGAATTTAGCTACTTAAGAGTTTCACTCTTAAAAATTAGCCCAAAATATTAGATTGTTGTTACTGCGTTATTACTTTTGAATTACTTGATTTGTTTCATATTACACGGCGTTTTGGATTCGAAACCTGGTGAAATGTTATGTCTGAATCGACTGGCTCTGCAGAGGTATCTATCAATCAGTTTAAACTGAAATCCTTCAACTACATGATATAACCTCCTAAGAAACTATATGAGTCCGTTCGAGAATCAATTTATCTAATTTGAAAGTAAAAGGGTCAAAAAGGTTAAAAATCAACATGTTTTAATTGGATTATAGTCTTATTGGCAACGATTATAGAGTTGCTACGCTTTCTGAATCGTACTTACCTACTACAGGAATAGCCATGCCAAGTTTAAAATTCTAATATGCCTAAATTAACTATCCGTAACGACGGACAGATCTACCCTAATCATAGAAAAGCTTCGCTATATAAAAAAAAATGAGCTAACCGTGGTTTAGATATCTTTATTGTTTACTTGATATTTATATAAATATATCTACAGAATACATATTATAACAACAATAAATTGATAATCAATGCAATATTTTACTTAATCTACCCATAATCTATATAATTCAAAATAAAATTTTATGCATACCTTTTTTATAAAAAAAGAAGTTAAGCAGGATTTAAATTTTATTAAAATTTCTCTATTTGCATTACTTTCCTATAAGATGGTCTAAACATTTCTAAATTTTATTCATTAACATTCAAGAAAATTTGTTATAAACATTAAACATTACTGTATTAAAACGATGAAAATGGCTGCATATTGATTTACGACAGTGTTATTAAGCTTTTACAAATTGGTACTACACTTCAATATAACTACTTTTTATACTGATTTACTTGTAAATTTAAAAATGCATTACAAATTACATATATTATAATATTCTAAACATAAAAATAAATTTCTTAAAACAACTTATAAAAGCATTTTCTTGATTTCTTTTCTGAATGAAATTTTCCTTAATAATAGACATTTTTAAACATAGTTTGGCCGCTTTTACAATTATTTTGGCGACTTTTTTTATTACACTGTAAAAAAAAATATTTCCTATTTAATTACAATTCTAAAAATCATAAGCTAATGAACAATTTCATTTAGATTTAATTTAAAAAAGGTTATTAAATGAAAATATTTTTTTAACAGTGTAACATTTATAATTACAATAATACAGTATCTTTAAGACAAAAATATAATAAATGTTTTATACTTAATTCTGAAATATTTTTATCTCAGTTGAATTACTACATCACATCTAAGTTATTCATGTTATTTATGTACTAAGACGCTGCTAATTTTTTCATTTTCAAAATCACGATATTTTAATACAGAAGTCAATGTACAGTTACATAAACGAAGGAGGGGGCGACTTTTGTTAAGAACTCACAATTTTGGTGAAAATATCAAGTAAATTATTGTGTATATTTTGTGTATTTTTGTTTTTTCTAAGTGGCATTTAGAGCTGAATTTTGAAATCTCTACAAAAGTCATCCCCCACCCAATTATTATAAGTTTGAGCCTTAATTTTAATACATTTTAAAATATACTTAATTTTAAACATAGAGGTTCTGAAAAGGTCTTATGTTAAATTCAATATTTTGTGAATAAATATATTTTTCTTATCGCCAGTCACCCAAAGTTCACGTACAATTCAGCAAATTTCAAAGTTGAAAATGCTTATTCAAAAATTAGAATAACAACAATCTAAGTAAATGAAAGGTTAAAAAAATGGATTTGAAAATTTACCATTTTTTCCTACTACTTTGGAGAAATATTTTATTTTAATTTGCGATTTCGTATGTAAACTTTTCCAACAGATAAACGACAAAAACGTGAAATAGAAAATGTCACCGCCAAACCCTGGAAAAATGTGGCCGGGGCCTAACAAATCATTTTCCTCGTCAAAGAGAAGGGAGAATTAACAAAAATTGCAAAATAAAAGACAGTTAGTTATATATAGTTTTGGACCTATTTTATTATAGACAAATTCCCAATGTAACTTAATTTTAAACAAAAAATACTGCTACTGCTAAAATTTATTACTGAATAAAAACTCATTAAAAAGTTCTTGATATATCTCCTTTCTCTCTGATTTTCGTTCAGCGTTTTACACAAGTATGTATATGTATAATCTGTCTATATTTTACATTTGGTTCTAGAGAATTTTATTAATAAAATATTTTAAATTAAAATCTGCAAATAAAATTCTTTAATTCTTTTAATTTAACATCGTTGATATGTTGAGTTTGCTTTATATAATTCAATTGTTTTTCAATTATAGGGAAACGTAAGTGCAGACGATTGGAGGGGGGAGGGGAAGGGGGGATTCTCATAAACCCTTTGAATAACCGTGCAGATTTTTGGACTCAAGATACTAGGGATATAAAATAATATTTTATTAACGGTTTCCATCTGAAACCCAATGAGGCACAAAAACTTCCCTTGATCTACCATGCGAATTTTTTTTAACTTAAGCTTTTTGGTATATAAGCTAACCTTTTTTATTAGTAGTCTCCCTCCCCCCCCCCCCCCCCTCCTGATGAAATCGTTCTTATATCAGTAAAATATAGATTATTATTACTAGCATAGCTATTATATAATAGGTTTTTTTTACATCGATAGCATCAATAGATTATGACTGCTTTTATCAGGTCAGGGTACGGCGTCATTTCTATTAATTTCTTTGTATATATATATATACATATATTTAGCCATGAGGTGCAATAGCTGTTTGTTGTGTCAGGTGCGTCAGTACAACACAATGGTTCGAATATAATTGTGCAGAGACAAAAAGGAAACTAAGAAATTAGTTTTGTCTAAAAGTTTTCTGTGAAGCAAATAATTCTTCCAAAGGTATTATTTAATTTGTGTTCCCTTCCCCTTCCTGGTAAAACTTATCGAAAAATTTATCTCAAATAACTTTTGTGAAATATTTAGTTTTAAATAAACAATCTTTACGTTTAAAGTATCTCATTCCTATACATATTTACACAATAGATAGCAATGGTAAGTCTTACAGAATTATTCAGCTATCACACGTCACATAAAATCCTTGAAACAGTGTTGTCTGAAAAAGAAATATTTATTATATTAATTATTGTTACTTTGATATTAGCTAAGCATTTGATAGAAAACACTCCATAAAGATTAATAGATATTTCTATCATCGTATTATAAACGGCTTTCCGCGGATATAGAATGTACAATTATAAGATTAAAACCAGTTTTTTAGCCCCGAGGTGCCGAAGGCACGGGCTAAAAAACTAGTTTTAATCTTATGATTGTACATTTTTATATTCGTAGAAAGCTGGATATAGTACGATGCTAGACATAGTATTTTCGTATGGATGAGAACCGGTTCCTATCCACCGGATTCGAATGAATACGAGAAAAATATTTTCTAGTATCGCTTGGAAACCGAAAAACATCTGGTGGATTAGAACCGGTTTCAACCATACAGAAAATTATGTATAGCATCGTATTAAAATGTACAATTATAAGATTACGATTGTATTTTTTTATATCCGAGAAAAGCTGTTTATAATACAATGCGATAAATAACTATTCCTAGACTTGAAATTCAAACAGCCCTTTAAAACCCATAAATGAAATTATATGTAAGGCAAATTGAATTCATCAACAGTTCTTTGGCATCGATTTTAGTCTATACTATAACAAATACTGCTATTCTTGTTTTTGTTTTATCCGAAAGTTAAAAAAACCTAACCTGGTTGACAAGTAGAAATGCAGTAAGGGCGCCACACGCAGACCCTATTTGGGTGGCAACTCCACACTTGAATAAAGCCCCGGCGTCCCGACAAAGTCCAGCTATAGCCACCTAAAATTCATATAGTGATTAATTAAAAGACTAACCAAGGGTTAATAGATATGACATCTCGAAAGATATTATTTATTAATTTTTTAAAATTTTATTCTTAAAGAACATGATTGATTTTATTGTTTGTTTGATATACTTAATGTGTATTTTTTTATTATGTGTTACAACTTTAAAAAATTTCTTTTGTTTCAACTGTAGTTTGATTATTACAATTGATTGAAAACCACTTGAGAAACAAATTATCTATTGCTAAATTATCCAGTCAAAACTAATAATAATTGGTATGCAATTTTGTATTGGCATGCTGTAGTTGTTTTTAACAATAAATGCAATATGAATTTTCACCCTTTAGAGGATAAGAGTCAATTACATTTATCATATTTATTCTGGTAATAATTATGATTAAATTGTGGAAGTGGTAAAGACTTAATAAAAAGCTGTTGTCTATTCCCTGAAATTTGCTTGGCAGACATTTCGTACAATTTGAGCCATGTCATATCAAGTTTTCAGGGATACACAGGGGTAGGTCATATAAAAATAAATAAAACTTGCTTGTTGTGGGCTTACCTGTTATCATACTAATGAAACAATCCGTATTACAATTGGCATCCGTTAAAATTATAAAAAATAAGAACATTCGGGAATAGTCCCTTTCGTAACATCGCTCCATAAGGGGCAATTCGTCGTATTTTTAAAATGGCTTTTTATAGGTTAGGTTAGGTTATATTGGGTTAGGTGATTGCCCCACAGGGTTATGTAATTGGCCCCGCAGGGTTAGAGCCTCCCGCAGGGGCTAAAAATAGGAGAAAAGCTACTGTGAAAAATACGAAAAATCGCCCCATAAGGTGCGATGTTACCAAAGGGACTACATTCTTTGCATATTTGACTTGATTACGTCTTTCAATCATAGCATAAAATATTAATTTGATTTAAAACTATATAGTATTTATATAGTAAATTTATGTATACGTTCTCTATTCCTGAATCCATGTAATTTAGTAGTAATATTATGCATAACTTAAACAATATTTACATATAATGCATTTTCAATTAAATTTTAAAACTTCATTTTTCAGATTTTAATTACAAAGAAACATGTTCATATATTCAAGTGGTTGTAATCGATTCAAAGATTTTATGTTTGTAGTAATTTTAGATATCTGTATATAAATACAAATTGTATTTTATCACAATGCAAATTTTACACATATATTACAAAAACGTTTTATTTCTTTTTCGACCCTTTGTTTTAATAGACAAAACAAACTTATTTAGACAAATAGCTGCAGTAAACAAATAAAGAAAATTATTTATAAAAAAAATAATAAAAATTGTATTACAAAAGTTGAGCCCAAAATGACCTTCCATAAACCCCGTCCATTCTTTTACATAAAGTAAAGGGTGTCATTTTGTTGTAACAAAGTAACTGTAAAGAACGATTGCGTCCAATAGTGATGAAACATTTTGAAACAGAAGGAGAAAAAGAAACAGGAGAAAAAAAACTTGCATACTTGTAAAATAGCCTTGCCACCAAACCTTGCTTCTTCGAAGCTTTATTACAAACACGTCAAAAAGGGCAAATGGAAGAAAAGTTTTTTTTTGGGTGAAGTTTACGGAAATGTTTGAACACCTGGCAGTGCATCCAATAATTTCCATCTTATGGTAATCCCTGTTCCTTAGTGCTGTGCTCTACTGCCTGTCCATTTATGTCCATACAATCATTTTTCATTGTTTAGAAGATTGCCGAATTTGTTTTACAAAACAGCTACACAAAAAATCTATGCATTAGCCAAAATTAATGAATTATATAGAATCAAATTTTGTTGTATTATACTTTGTGAAATTAAAGCTTGCTTATGAGTTACTGGAGAAACAAAAATTTTCTGAACTCAGAATAGCTTATTTTTAAAAAGTACCCCTATTGTTACATAAAAATTACCTTAAATTAAATGAAAAAGTAAAAGATAAAGTATTTTAAAGTGGTTGTTATTGTATATTAAACCAACAAGGATAATTGCGATCAATAAGTATCACAACAATAAACAAACTTTTTAAAAAAAGACCAATGGTAATTTTTATATGGTAAGAAAATCTCTAATAATAACTTAATATCCTTATAATAAAGTAACAGGATGTTTGTGTGTTTGTCTGTGTGTTTGTATGTTTGTACTGAAGGATCTCGCTAACCGCTGAACCGATCGGGTTCTCCTTAACGTTTGTCTGTGTGTTTGTATGTTTGTACCGAAGGATCTCGCTAACCGCTGAACCGATCGGGTTCTCCTTAACAGGGTAGATTTTCATATGTCCCGGGAAGGTTTATAACTATTTTAGGGGAGGGCACCATTACCCTCCCTAGAGAAATAATTTTTTTTTAAATTTCTAGATTTTAGAAAGAGAGTTCAACGAAAAATAAACGTCAAACGCAAATTAGCCATATTTTAAATACAAAAAAAAACATTTAAAGTGCCACTAGAGGCCTCTAGGGGCGTAGCCGCTAGTTACAAATAAAATGACTCATAAAAAATGTTAAAATGAATGTTTAGAGATGGGGTACCTGATGTGAAACCTGCAATGAGTGGGTCCATGTGACTAAGTGGAAAAGAGAGTTAGGTAATAAAAAGTGGAAACGTCCTTAAGCAATGCTCCTAAAAACTTTTACGTAACCTTACCTATTTATAAATACATAATAAATACATGAAAAATACTAGCTCTTGGTACGGTGGTATAATTCCTTTTTCTAGCAGCTGGCAGTAACAATTAATCTCTGGCCAGGATCATACCTGTATCCATACAATACAACCATCTAATCGATTTGAGTCTTTTAAGAAAAATTGCCTCAGTGATAGAACATAACCTTATCCTTAAAAATCACCTTTACATATTGTTTGTAAATATGTCATACATACAGATTTTCTTCTCATTTTTGTTAAAAAGACTCAAAACAAAATGATGCTAATTTTAAAAGTATTTTTTTTGTATTTTTTGTATGTTCGTCAAAATGGGAATTCTGGAAAATCGTATTGAGACTGAGGACTCTACAATTTGTCACCTGTGTGCCTTTAAAAGGAAACTACAAGAGTTTGGTTTGTTAAAAATAGTTAAAACATAAAAAAACATTACGGGGGATTATGATTTTCACTTCTATTAAAAACAATTCAAAATCGTTTCAAAAGTCCCGACAAAAAGACATCCGAAAACAAAACTGTTTTTTTTTATTTTATACTAAATTTGATGTCTCTTTTAGCTATAGAAGGCAAAATCTTGTAATATGTAAGTGGATCTAATAAAACCCTATTTTTTTTCTAAAACAAAAATTATTCCAATCCTTCAAGGTTACAACATTTCTTTCTTTCTAATTCAAAATGAGGTTACATACAGGGATAGTACATTGGACGGTAAAATAATTGTGGATTAAATTAACCATCATTTTCTTTCTAAAAAAAACCGCAACTGTAGCTTAACAAGAAGCGCATCCGCTCGTTGTAAGGAAGGCAATGGGTTTGAATCTCGGCCCAAACTGAGTCTTAAACAAAGATGTTAAAAGTTGTACTCACTGCTGCTAGGTCAGATGCAGGAACTTAATAGAAAGTTTGGAGAATGCCTTGACCCCAAAAAAACGTAACTCATGTACTTTTAAGACTTCCACACAACGTGCAATCAAATGTTTAATTGTCTTCAATAGTTAGGATGTTAGTCCCATGGGACCAACTATAAAGGTTAGCCCTATCCCAAGAGGTTTTAATCATGTATATATTCTAATATCCTGAAGACTGGAGGTTGTTTGTCTTCTTTTTAAAGTATAAAGAATGTTGCCTAAAGGAAGGTAGATTGAAGAAAGAGTAATGGTTAACAGGATAACTTATGTGCACATTAATCTATTTAGAAGAAAGAGGACAAAAAATATTTTAATATCCTCATTCATTTAAAATTTGTGGCTATGTTCCTAGAATCTAGAAGCTCTTTAAAAATAGGTAGGGAAATCTTTAAAAATAGCCTGGAAATTAACAGGTTTTTAAAAGATCTTTAATAAGAGGGAGAAATAGTCCAAAACATGAAATTAGCCGATTAAAGTAATGGTATCATTTTGCACTTCTTTTGAACAACACTGTTCTTGTTAAATATTTTTTTAAACAAAATTTTCCATCTTTATATTTTGAAAGACGAATGCATTTAAAACAAGTTATCTTGAAATAAAATTAGAAAATCAAATAAAAAAAAATAAAGTCAAAAGCTAAATGTGCAATTTGTGTAAAAGTGAGTAAAATAAAATAAAAAAAACTGCATGTGCAGAAAAAAAGATAAAAAAAAACTTTTCTGACAGCTTCTCTCCCCTCTCATGTTCAAAATAAAGAACAAGGACAAGAAGATCCAAGGATAGCGAGCTGTAGAAAAAGGAAAGATGATTTAAAATTAAAAATCGGTTAATTTTTTGGAAAAGGAAAAAAAAGAGTATAAAAAATCAACATTATTGTTTTTCTTTTAACAATGTAAAATTAACTAACTTGCCTGGGGTATAAATTTTCAATCTAGTTGGTTACTTTCCTCCACCCCATCTATTTATTTCTCTAATTAGGAATATTTTTGTATTTTGTATTCCCCCCGGAATAAAAGTGGAAAAATATTTTGAATATCTATAAAGATGCTCTGCACCTAAAGAATATATTTTGTGTTGTTTAATATTTATTCCATCAAAACTTTGCACCCATAAAGTGTTTCAACCAACATGGACATGTGTGTGTGTGTGTGTGTTTCTGTGTATGATTTTTTATAGTAGAAAATAAATTTTTCCAACACTGATGTCAGCTTATTATTAAATATTGAAACAACTGATCGCGCAATCGGCCGCTCGTTGTGTCAAAAAGATGAAGGATCAATGTCTGAGCTAAAACCATATCATAATCAAAGAGTTCTACTAAGGTAGGCGCATCAACAAAATCAGAACGATACCGTGAGCAACTGGACCAATTGCATTGTTAGTACTTACAAACAAAGGTCGAACAATCAATGAGTTGGTTGTCTGTAAGTTATTGTAGATCAGCCTTTTATCCATTTATCCTAGATGTAATCTAAATCTGGGCTTTGATGCAAATTTCTCTTATTTTCCATATTTCAAAAAATATAGAAAATTGGTGCGAAATTGCTTTCACAAACTAACACACCGAAGGCTACACACAAACAATCTAACACATAAAAAAGACAAACATTTAACACAATTTCTTTGGGATTGGAGCCCCTCTATAACTCTAAAAAAATAATGGAAATGAGAATTTTAAGACCAGTTATTTATTTGCTTCTAAAGCCTTTAAACGTGTTCTATTATAATCAAACTTAGACGAAAAGATTGCTTACAGTTTTAATATTGAAAGGGTTTAAGCACATTATGAAATGTTAAAAAAATAAATACATAAATCATTCTTGGCATATTTACATATGGACGTCTACAGATATACCCTAACATCAAAGAATCTGTTTAAAACATAACAAAAACTTTATAATTACAGTGTAAAAATTTCTCCTAAAGAATCCAACAAAATAAAAATATTCTAGAAATAGAATATGTGGCAATGAAATTCGACTAGATGGTAAAGAAGTATAATCGTATGCATTTTATATCAGGTATCAAGGCATAGTTTATCAGGGATAAAAGTTGCAAAAATAATTGGCAATTTTAGTTGCATAAAAATAGAAACCATAGCATATGTAGAAAAACACAAATCAGATAATCTAATAACCAACAACTAATTTAATTCTTGACATTATTTGCAATTATTTTTTAGCTACTTTTGGAGCAATGTCTTAGTAGCAAAGACGACATTTTAATTTAACCCCCCAAATTTATTTTTATTTAATTTGCTTTTAGTTATACCTAGTATTGGTAATATCCTTGTATTTAACGAAATTAAAAACTTATAAATTAATGGTTTTCTTGCGATTCCTATTTTTCTTATTTAACACTGTTTGCAAACAAGCGTATTTTTAAGATATTTGCAGGTACATATTTTTTAAATACTAATTCTTTATCCTTGAAATGTGTATGTGCCCTATTTTATTTTAATACCTTCCCTCCTTCACCCCAAACTTTTATCCCTTTGTCCTTAACATGTCTAACATAACTGAATATTTATTCTATTAGGAAACAAGGATAAAAATACACAAATTGAATTGGTAAAGAAATTGAGACTTATGTATAAAAAAGTTTCGAAAATGGAATTAATAAAAACTTGGATTCTCTTAAATATGTTTTTTAGTAGTGTAATTAACCTTGTAATTAAAGACATGATCGATTTTAATAATCAGGAGACCATGACATGGAGTTTTGTTTGTTCTTGCAGATAACTATTTAAAAGCTTGATTGGTTATATTAGAAATACACTTAGAAATACAGAAATAAATATTAGATGCACTGCGAATACAATTGTAGACCGCTTCTGCTGTTAAAAGGGAAATTATATGAAAAAGGTTGAGTTAAAATAGTAAATAGTTTTAAACGTTTTAATATTGATAAGGTAGAATTAAAGAGCAGCTGTGCTGTTTAAAAAGGAATAAGTGTTCAAGAGTTTGCAACGGCAAAAAAATATTTGAAAATGCACATTTTATGTTTCAACATCTTCACAGGGATGCGAGAATAGGAAATTGGAAAAAAATTATAAATTCAGTTTAAATTTTCATTATACTGTACATGAAAGCCCTTGATGTAAAAAAAGTTGCTGTAAGTTTTTATGCTCATATAAATAAAAAAAATTAAATTATATTTTGTATAATTACCTAATCCTAAATTTCTGAAAACTTTCACTCTTTATCTTTCTTTCTCTTTTGTTAAAAAAAAAGTTTTTTTTCTATTTGTTTCTGAAGCAGTTTTTTTAAGGTTGAAAACAAGACACATTATATTTAATTGGTCAACGGAATTCCGAGAAAAACTAACAGTGTGATTAAGAAAATAGTTTTTAGATTAAAATAAGCATCTTTTGTCCTTTATTAAAGAAATATGTAAATGATACTGTGATACGTTTTACTAAAATTACAAAAAGTGGTAAACATAAACAAATATTTTTATAATTTTTTAAAAGCAAGCTCTTTTGCCACTCGCCCTGTAAATATTGGCCTAATTCTAATTTCTTATGCATTTATGCAAAGAGGGGGTGGGGTGTTCTATGAATTCAACCAAATATTAGATTGATAAAAATAAAAAGCTATAAAATGTAAAGACATGCATCTGAAATAAAGTAAAAACAAGGACATGGATACAAATAATGATTAGACGATTTCATACCTATATTGTAAATATTTTTTTTTCTATTTTAAATTAAGCTAAGTTTATTAAAAATATTGTTTTGTATACATTTTGCTCACTAAAGCCAACTAAACCTTAAATTATATTAATTTATGGTAATCTTTGTTATTCTTAAACTTAAGTGGTTTTTATTGCTGTATTGTGTGAGCATCTAAATGTGCAGCTTAAAAACATTATTCAACAGTAACAATAAAAACAAACAACAACTATTTAAACTTTCCAGAAAAATATTAGGAAAATTAGCTATAAACATTCCAAAAAATATTCTTCAGGGGGGGTGGGGGATTGCTCATAAAGTTTGACAAAATTAGGTAAGAAAGTAATAATTTTTCATAGAAGTGGTCGTAGAGTTAGTTATTATCAATGTAAAAACATAATATTAAGTCTAGATATATAGATGTCATTGAATCACAAAATAGATAGTCTCGTTAAGGGTGTTAAAAGGTTATAGAAAAAAAGAGCCTTCAAATGTTTCTTCAGATAATACTCTGCATTGGTTGCATGGATTTTAGGATACAAAGAAAGTAAGCATTTCCTAGGAAATTATATTTCTTACAATATTGGGCACTACACTAAAAACATAGTTTTATGAAAAATTTAATAATTTAATTTCAAGGTTTAATTTACCGTAATTATTTTAATTGATCATGGTACAATTCAATCTTAAAGAGTTTGTGATATTCATTTGGTTTAAATATTAATGATGCACGCCCTTCATCTTTATTTTGTGCATAATATCGATTTTTGTGAAAATGACGCTTTGTTTACTTTTACTTTGAATATTCGTATCGGAGTTTTAAAGAGTTTTAAACCTGAGATAAAATGAAAAATCTTTAAGTCTTAAAAAAATAATAATTTATTTAATACAAGTGCCTTAGTCATACTTATATAAAAGAAACAGGATGTGTCTCTGTTAGTGTATCTGTAGCTTGAGATCTCGCTAACCGGTGGACCGACATGATTCTCCTTTACAGTGAAGCTTTTAAAAGGACTAGGAAAGCCTCCTTGAAAATATATCCCCCTTAAAACATATTTTAAAACTATACTTGGGGGGGGGGGGGGTGGTCAACTCCTTCTCCCCATCTCCAGTGCTCCAAGGGGGCTGTAGGGGCGACTTCTAGTAATTTATATTGCCGTGACACATACAGGTCAGTTATCATATTTTTATGTAGATGTGTTTTTAGTCATATCAAGCTGGATATTGTACAATACAATGCAGAGTAACAAGAAGATAGTTTTTCTTAACCTGCAATACCCTTGATTCTGAAAGCTACAATAGCTACAGGTATTGGAAAATATTATTCTACAATATTTACAGAGTAATGTATGTATAGGTAGAGACTTATACTCCAAAAAAATGATACATTTCCACTTTTTTGTTACCTGTAACTCAACATATGAATATGTTGTATAATATCAGTGCTTTGCAGTGGTTTACAACTACTTTTATGGGCAGGTACCTCCATTCTCAAAGTGAAAAAATACTCCTCTCACCAATTATATAAATTTAAATGATGGTAACTTTACCTTGACATATGAGAAAAGAGCTCCAACAACTACCCAAGCTACCACTGTAAGACCTCCACCCAACTCTCCCCACATGGGTGCTGGGGAGGTCAGAGCCGTGGCTAGGATGTAGCCGGTGGTCAGGAAGCTAAGGCCAGTCAGCAGACACACTATGCGCTTGCTCTTACAGGCCACGAACATTGAGAAAAAAGCCATCAGCGGGTTGGCCATTGCGTTCAGTGTCGCCACTAAGTGGTACACAGTGTTTCCTACAAAAGATAATTGTTTTAAACTTAAGAATTACAAAATATGATGCAAATCTACTAAATTAATTGTCGATT
This sequence comes from Acartia tonsa, assembly GCF_053477335.1. Lineage (NCBI taxonomy): Eukaryota > Metazoa > Arthropoda > Copepoda > Calanoida > Acartiidae > Acartia > Acartia tonsa. Next base: position 36,866,556 of record NC_137260.1, read on the forward strand.
TATTAAATAATGAGAGTAATAAAAGGTCAAGAAAAGTAATGTAGCAAAATAATATAACCTAGGCTATAAAGCACACAATAAAGTACTTACCCTAGTAAGTGTAAGAAAATGACAAGCTTTATAAAAACTTAATTGACTTGCCATATGGTAAACATGAGTCAAGACTGAATGGATGGTAAGGCATTAATAGCAAGGAAACACACAGCTCCCAACATAAAGATTTAGGAGAAATGTATCGACTTACCATAAGGTAAACATGAGTTAGACTGAATGAATTGGACGGTAAGGCACCATTAGCAAGTAAACCAACAAAAAAGTACGTACCCTAGAAATGGTAAGAAAATTACTAATTGTAAGGGTAATACTTACCATAAGGTAAACATGAGTAAGATTGAATGGACGGTAAGGCACCATTAGCAAGGAAACAGACAGCTCCCAACATAAATAGGAGGAGGGGAACACCATGTTCTGTGTCTGATTCAGGTATCACTAAAAATATCAAATTATTATGACGTCAGCTTTTCAACCAATAGTAATAAAATTGCATGAGAGTTAAAACAACATAAAGTCCAAAATATTTTGAAAATGCTACAAAAGATTTAATTCGCGAAAAAAAGCAGAGAAAACAAGAGAATTGTGGCAGGGGATGCTAATTGCTAATACCACAAAAAATTAAGACACAAAACTTAAAACTTTAGGTAGGTCATGGAAAATTTCTATTTAAAAATGTATGAAGATATTTAAAATGCAATATTGAAACTACATAATAATTACCTAATTGACTGTCAGAGGTATCGAGGACTCCTCCAGAATTATGGTGACCTCCAACCTCTTCCTCCTAAACAAATAACAGACATGTAGAGGTGAAATTGACATTACTAATTTCAGCATATTTAAGTTGAATGTCATAGACACAACACAGACAACCACTTGTTTTTTCTTACTGTACAACTATACAGTAGTAAGGTTTTTGTTGGAATCTCTATATTATAGAGAGGCTTCATTTAGGTCCTTATTAAAGTCTTAAATTGTTTGGGATATTTTCTGCACCCGTATAAAGAACTTGAACGTATAAAGATACTTAATTTTATCACAAATAAAGGATAAATACCTTTATTTTTTTTTAGCTTAAACCACAAATAATTGTAGGTGTACCGATTTTTTTTCGTAAGAATTAATTATATTCTAATTAGAAAATTATTTGAAGCCGTATCTAATTCAGGCTCATTAAGCATAAAAAATTGACGTAAATTCAATTTAAGTACCCTTTTCAAATCTAATCAAAAGACTTTTAAATAAGATTTACAACAAAATATGATTTTCAAAATCCTCTTAGTAATAAAAGGGGGAGGCGGATGTGCCACTTTTTGAAACCAAAAGTAAATCGCACATGATCTCAGCCGATACAAGAGTTACAAAATTTCGGCGCCGTTTCTTTACAGTTTTTCACAAAAGCAACTGCTGTGCCGAATTTTAGAGTTGTAACTCTTTCATGGGCTAAGATCACGCGCTTTACTTTTGGTTTCAAAAAGTGCCCCCCCCCCCCCCCCCCATTCACATTAAATCTAGGTATACATACTAATATGAGATTTTAGGTAAACCTACCTACAAAGATTCCAGCTTTTAATTTTAAAATAAATTAAGTAATCTTTTCCAAAAAGTAAAAATCATTCATGGTTTCTTTTCAAATTCAAAGAAATAAAATCTTAAAAGTTAAAATCTAATTAAAGCTCTTAAATGAAATATTCTAGCAATTTTAAAAGAGAAATATAAGGAGAGAGAGGTAAAGATAAATTATATCTCAGGACCGTTGTTAGGTCTGGACATTATGGAAAAATATATCTTAGTTGTTAGGTCTGGACTTTATGGAAAATTAAATCTTAGTTGTTAGGTCTGGACATTATGGAAAATTATATCTTAGTTGTTAGGTCTGGACATTATGGAAAATTATATCTTAGTTGTTAGGTCTGGACATTATGGAAAATTAAATCTTAGTTGTTAGGTCTGGACATTATGGAAAATTAAATCTTAGTTGTTAGGTCTGGACATTATGGAAAATTATATCTTAGTGAAATTATCGACAATTATATCTTAGTTGTTAGGTCTGGACATTATGAAAAATTATATCTTAGTTGTTAGGTCTGGACATTATGGAAAATTATATCTTAGTGAAATTAACGACAATTATATCTTAGTTGTTAGGTCTGGACATTATGGAAAATTATATCTTAGTGAAATTAACGACTATTATTTCTTAGTTGTTAGGTCTGGACATTAAGGAAAGTTATATCTTAGTGAAATTATCGACAATTATATCTTAGTTGTTAGGTCTGGACATTATGGAAAATTATATCTTAGTGAAATTATAGACAATTATATCTTAGTTGTTAGGTCTGGACATTATGGAAAATTATATCTTAGTGAAATTATCGACAATTATATCTTAGTTGTTAGGTCTGGACATTATGGAAAATTATATCTTAGTGAAATTATCGACAATAACTGAATTGTAGGACTCAAAACTATTTACAGGGGTTTCGTGGCCACAAAAAAAACTTGCTATCCCACTTTTATTCTTTTTTTGTGTGTGTGGAGGGGGGGGGGGGCTGAAATGCACAGATATGGTTTAACCTTTATGTTGACTAATATTGGGACGGAATACTTGGAGAAGGGACGGAAAGAAATCAGAGAGTCTTTAATAAATCAATCCCTCCTGGCTATTTTAATTTTGTAATCTATGTATTCAATTTTCTCCGAGACTAATATTTCATGTTTACAATCTTATACCTACAACAAAATAAGGAAAGAAAAGTAAGGTATAGGCAACACAATTATATTAAAAGTTCAACTGTTAGCTCATAAACTTTTTGAAAGTTCAATCTTTGAATTTTAAATCCATAAATCTTATTATTTGTTTATTAATCTAAAATGGTAAATTATCAGTCCCGAAACTTCCATTTTTAAGAATAAGTTTTTAAAATTATTTTCAAGAATACGTTTTTATAAAGGGTCCTTGTTGTTTTAATATAAACCTACCTGTTCTTTTTTTTATTATGCTACATGCGGAAGAACGGGTACTGAACCTTTGCCCCCCCCCCCCCCCCCATTACTTTTAAAATAAAGTGAAAATATGGAAAGGGGGGTAGTTTTCTTTCTTTCTTTCTTTATGTAAGGGTAAACTATATTGGGCACTGGGTAGCCTCGCAGGGTTAGTACACCGCAGTGTAAAGGCAAGGAACAAAATTCCTCCACTTATTTTAATAAAAATTGAAGGGTCAATGTTCGAAAGCACCAAAACTTTTATAAAAGCAAATCTACTAAAAGACACTTTAAGTAAAAGTACCAACATAGGAAGGAGCAAATCTACTAAATAATTTGATCATACCTTGTCTACCTGAATGTTTTTTCTTGAGCTCTGACTATCAGATTCTGTAGAATCTTTAGACTCACGCCTCTCCCCCATCAAAGAAGCTCCAGAGATTTTTTCTCGCCTGAAATAAAAAATCATGAATTTTAAATTCTTTTTGATAATTGAAATAACGTTCAAAATTATGATTAAAATGATAGGTAGAAAATTTAGCTATTGTTCTTTCTTGTGGCAAATATTTCTTAAATTTCAATGGATTCCTTGAACTGACGTCTTTCATGGATAAATGTTATTAATTGCAAGATTATAATCATCATATCATAAATTAAGATAATGAAATTATTTTTTTTGGGGTACTTTTATTATGGTACAATTATTTGAGCTTTGATTTATTATTTTCTAATTGACCATATGATATTAGTTTTACCCTATAACGTTTCAGACTAAAAGAAGAATAAACAGACATTTGAATTTATGGAGAATAGCTTTGCAACAAAATGAAAAAATATTTTTTATCAAATCTGCAGATTAAAAGATAAAAAATCTAATTATCAAAAGGAAATACTTGAGTAATTTACTATGAAGAAAATATTATCAAAATAATTAATTTTCCAATTGGTATTTTCTCTCTCTTTTTTCAATAAGGATTTAATAATTCAAAAACAGAAGATTAAATTTAAAATCTTTTGTTAGTACTTTGAAAAAAGTCTTTGACGTAAAAAAAGACGTTTGAATGTAGAGAAAAACTTATATATTTATATTAAACACGTGTCTTAAAATAAGACAGACTTGTTTTCCAATATATTATTAAATCATAAACACTTAAAATTAGACAACCAGCAACAATTCGAAACGGATGTGCAGACAATCATTTATTGTTTATAGTATAGCTACGATCTTGTAATACCTCGCCATTATTTATAACAATAGTACGGAAAATTAAACTTTTTATTACACTAGTTATGGAGTATCTGCGCCTAGGGAGGGAGTTCAAGAAGTTAAGTGTTCAAACCCTTACATACCTGGCAAGAGGCAGCCATTCCAGACAAACAAATGCAGATAAAGATAGAATCATCATGCCCATCAGAAACAAGAAAAAATCCTGGAAAAAAATATCCATAAAATTGAATGAAATCTTTAGGTAAAATAAGTTGGTTTCTAGCAAGTATTCAATACTAGAGTTGGCTCGATATAATTATCTCCCTATTGGCTAGTTTTCTATATGCATATCTATTTCTCAATAAATCTATTTTCCTCACCCGGCATTACTATCTAAAAAAAAGTAAATATTTAATAATTTAAATGATTTTTAAAAGATTTTTTTAAATTATATTTTTTTCTTTACATTACCATCACCAAAGGGTTAATGATGATGATTACAATTTTAGTTTAATATTTGAACACACAAAATGTCGCCACAATCGAATTCTTTTAAAACATAGTTTTCTTAAATTTATCATATTATAAATTTAAATTTTCTTTTTTATGATTAGAAATTAAATACATCAATATAAGGTAAATAGCAACATGAAATGAAAAAAATGAATTTATTTTTAATAAAGTAAAATAATGGGTCTTATCGTTCTGGGCAATGAGAGTTTATTATGGATTATTGGAGCACTATGAGTTTTAATCATATATTCCTTGGAAAACTTGAGCTCGTTTATAGACATTTATTTCCTATATAGATCTGACATGGATCTTGAAGCAATTAAGCAGGCCGTTTTGTACATGTTAAAAATTGGAAGATTTCATTAAATAAAAGTAATCGCAAATATACTTAGTAAATGAGTAACAACAATTTTTAAATCTCGTCTTTTTGAAAATAAACAAAATTATTATAATATACCGATTTCTGCATCATAAAAAGAATGTTTTCCCAATGTAATATCAATCTGAGAAAATTCCACCCAATTATGATAAACAGAATAAGCCATCAATGACTGAAGGAGATCATAAATCATCGAGGGAAGTTTAAATGTCCCATTTTTTCTCTTTATTAGTTAAAATGTAAGTAAACCTGGGCTGTGAATCTTGGTTCTTCTGATACAGGTTGTAGGGATATGGTTCCATCATCCTTTGTTACATTCTTACACACTGGGTTACCACCAACTCCCTGGGAATATTAATATATTGAATATCAAGTAATAAGTCTCTTATCCTGATAGAGCATGCCCAAGAAAAAGTTTTTTTTATTTCCTTAGTTATAGAATATATATGTATAGAAATAAAACTATTTTTATAAAAAAAAAAAATAGAATGTCAGTCCAATTACCCCCATAACTTACCCCTTTTTCTTAAATGCCCCTTAAGATCTCTAGGGGCATAGCCGCTGGTTTATATAATAAAAAAGTAGTTAGTCACTTGCAAACTGTTTTACAAAAACAGAAATTTATTTGCTAAGAATGTACTAAAATTTGTTACATGGCCAACGCCTACTAATTTTGTACTCAAAACCTAAATATATCATTATCAGAGTGTTGTTTCTCTTCAGTTCGATTCATTCAAAAAAAAATATAAAAATAGCTCTGTTTTCAGTTTGTTTTGTTCGTAAAACTAATAAATAAATAAAATAGAGAGATATATTTTTCAGAAACATAAAAAAAGAGAAGAAAATAATTTAAAGGAGACTAATTATATCTAGATTATAAGAGATACTAATAATAACTATATTGTTATCTTTTGGCATAATAGACAGTTGTTCGCGAATAGAAAAATAAAAGATAAAAGGATTAATCTCCGTTTTTGGCCCTTAATTTTTTTTAGAGTACTATACAATACATGTGTTTTAGTACGGTTTAGAATCTGTTGTAATTATACAGAAAATGAAATCGGAGCCATACTGAAAATGATCTTTTGCCTAAATCGATTTTCTTAGCAAAAAATGAAATTGATCGTAGTTTTCAAAAACACAAAAGTTTTTTAATCATCTTAATGTCCTCAATTACTAATTATGATTTCTTTTTCAAACTGATTAATAATTTAAAAAGTGTATTGAAAAAAACAATTCTACAATATATCCTTGGAAAAAATGAATACATTAAACATGCATATATACTGTACAGTGTACATTAATACTTTAAATGTACGTGTCAAAACATAATTCATATTAATTCACTCACACCAAAAATGCATTTTGTATTTATGCATATGAGCAAGAAAAAAACAATGTTTATACAAGGATAGATAAAATCCGAAGCAATAACAAGCTAACAAAAATGAAATGACCAACAAACTAAAATTTGTAGCCAAAATATATATATATATATATTACAAATTTCCATTACCTCGTAAGGGCGGTATTCTCCTTCGAAAAACAGGGATTAGGTAAGATACAATAAAGGTTTAAAATAAGATATAAGCAAATATTTTGCTTTGTCATGGTACTTAATAATTAACATACACTGTAAACGCAGAAATTGAATTTGAAGTAAATGGAAGGGTGGTGGCGGAAGTATTACTTTCTTAAACCAACATAAAGGAACTTAATCAATAATGAAGTTACCTTACAGCACTGGGAGTTTAATTGGCAGTTTCTTTAATGAAGTACATACAGAACTTTAAAGAAACTGCGATGAAACAGCCGACAGCCGCCATTTTCTAACATATAATTTACAAATATCACCCGGCCGTGTCTGCTATTGGCTTTTGAATTGGTTAAGCCCTTTTTTCTTTACAGTTTCATATTGAACTATGTATATTTAAGCAACTACCATACAAAATCATAGTATCATATATCTATGCTGCTTCCAAAAGTTGCATTTCAACACTTATCCATTTTTTCTGTTACTAAGTAAATTCATTTATACTTTAGTACCTGTGCAAGGGCTGCTATAGAAGGAATAAACCCACTGAGACCTTCTCCCACCAAATAAGAATTCAGGTACACGTCCCTATATAAAAAATTATGAAATTTAAGGATCAATATTCGCAAGAATTTAAATTCCTTGATTACCATCAAATGCTTTACTAAAGTCTAAAATACATCAATTGAGCCTAAAATATTTGAAAATATGTCACTTATTTTATTAAAATTGATATTAAATAAAATAGCGATTAAAAATGCAGTACTTTCAAAATCAAATATTTAATTCCACTAAATAAATTACGTTTATCTAATTATTTTGATTTATTAAAATCTCTAGGTAATAATTTTGCCATTTCATCCTTATTTAAGAAATTTTAAATTGATAAAAATGACAACATCCCCATAAGATAAGCTTACAAAATAACAAATTAATGCGCCAATATTAGCAATTCAAGAGAAACTTTTCGTCTATGTATCTTTCAATAATTCACACAAATGATAGAAATCGCAGACTATTGTTTCTGGCGTTTTCCCTTAAGTGCCTTGTTGAGCATCCCCCCCCCCTTCTTGAAATACATTAAATTCAGGGAGGGGGAGGGAGGTATTGTGTTTGTTTCTTTCTTTCTTACTTTAGATCAGGGAAGGTTAGCTTTTATTGGGTACTAGTTAGCCTCGCAGGGGTTAGGCATAGAAAAAACTGCTGCCACCACTCATTCAATATACTTCAAAATAAAAGGGCAGGAGAGGTTTTCAGTACCAAAAAGGCACTTTGATGAAAAGAACCTCTTTCCTTTCCTTAAGTTTTGCTTCTCTCATTCTGTCTATCTATGGTATATCTATAACGCTGGTTACTTACCTAAACAGTCCCATGTAAGGGAGGAATAGAACAGAGCTTGTACAGTCAACCAGAGAGAGTAGAAATACAAAAACAAACAACATTGTAGATCTCTCTGCCCCAGCAATCTAAATACAAAACATTTTATTACTTTATTATTTACTTATTCTATAGTTGAAATAGTTAGGTTGATATGTTAGATAAAAATTTAAAAACCCGCAGGGATAATATGTTCATTTAATAAAATAACGAGGCGATTACTGCCACACTCATAAAATTGAGGATGATACATTTTTCCAGCCTTAAACCATATGATTCAAAGAGATTCACAAATAAAATTGTCATAGTGAAGCACTCGATAATTCATACCTGTGAAGTAATCTTCCATCCCAGGGCCAGTCCTAGGGAGGCTCCAGTCCCTAGGACCAACAGGACAAGAATGATTATGTTCTGAGGAGTCTGGGATCTGGGGGCTAGAGCTCGGAATATACTGTAACTTATTGGTCCAATATTCGCCAACTAAAATTTTTTTATTACAATAATTCTTAGGATAACACATCATTTTATACAAAGACGCATGAAGAAACAAAAATACAATGATATATTCAAAAATAACAAAATAATATAAATAAATCAAATTGGACAATTAAAAATCATATCTTCTAACAAAAAACGTTTTGAATTTTGATAGATTATTCACAACTATGTTTTGAAAGATATGATAAATGGCATAAGTTTTTACCTATAAGATAACTGAATTTATTAAATAATCTAAGCAATTGTAGAGTACATAAGTAGTTGGTTAATTTAATGAAAAAATAGCAAAAAAATGTATAAGATAAGTAGAAGAAGAATTATACATATAGATATGAAGATAAAAAGAATGATAGTCCGCAAAAAAAAATTGACAGACAGATAGATAGATGGATAATCCTACCTGTACAATAGTAGATAGATAGGACGGCAACGACCATCCCTCTGGTAGCTGATTAACTAATACTGGAAGCTCTACCCACAAACCATTGATGGATATCCATGATGATATACCAAATATTATGGCTAAAAAGTCAACCAACAGTACTCGGTTCCTGAAACATTGCAAAATATTAATATTTACAGTTTGGTTAACTGTTCTTTTATTATTGTTCTTTAAGATCTGATAGACGGCTGAAACTTTTAAGTGCGGAGTAATATAGAACAATAACGATTAAATGAATACAGATATTCTCCAGATAATCGGGAGGGGTGTAGTAATGCATCGTCAATTGTCCTATTCTTGAATACATCGTTGCATTTTATTCTGAAGATTTTTAGTATTGTATTGATTCTAAGCAGGTTTATGACTTTTTTCTATTAAACATATCATAATGATTCTTTATACATTCTTACTTGTAATTGAGTTTTAAACAGGAAAATATGATGAAATCTATTTGAACTATTTTGTTGAAAATTATGAAGGTTAATAATGAAAAGGTACAACACAAACTCATAAATTTACCAACATACAAATGTTTATACAATATCTATAAACTTGCGACTACGTCATATCGCTTCAGAGGTTAGCGAGATCATTCGGTACAAGCAGACAGACAGACACATAGACATCCTGTTACTTTTATATAAGAATATTATTAAAACCAAAAGGTCCCATAATTTACCTACTAAATAAACAAGATAAAATAATGCTTAGAAGACCGTACAATACTAAATAAGTAATTTACTTAATTGACGTTTGGCAACGGACAAAATTTAGTAGTATGATGAGAAGTTCTAGCAGTGAATATCTCTGCTGAGAATTATCTCCATTATGCTTGATTAAATTCCGTGCTCAGCAACATCAAACAGTAATTCATCTTGTCAACTAGAGTCAGGTTTAAAGGGATCATGGTTCGAATCCCTCTTTGACCTGTTATTCATATGTTTAGGTTGGTGACTGAGGCTTGAGGTTAGTTGTATGTTCAGACATAAATACAACTTAACTGAGAGGCACGATAAGGGTATTTAAATTTGCTTTCTATTAAAAGACTTTTTTTTAATTACCTAGCCATTAAATCCTGCTAAACTAGCAGCTACATGGTAAATACAAAATAGAAAGGTTACTATTTAACATTAAAGAGAATATAACATTGCTTGGTAGATTCCTCTTAGTATTATTTTTAGCGATTTCGAAAATTTGAGTAGCCCCCCCCCCCCCCCCCCCCGACAACAAAATAATAATTTAAGTAAACTATTATTAGGTTGGACAGGAGGAAGGGAGGGAGGGTATATAAGGCGAGACACGAGCCTTGCCTTGCCTTGCCTCAGGCTCCTTAGTCAACCATGCCAACCAGTTTAGGATCGCAGTCCCTCACTACAAGGCATATTGTAGTCGACTAACAAACAGCTACAAGCTTTCAGTCTATTTATAGCAGAATTCTTACTGTAATGTTTACCCCTTTCCCCTCCCATCTGACCAACAACCCCCTTTTCCCCACCCCCTTAATGTTCTCCCTCACATCATGCGAGCACTCCATGTCCGCTACGTGTCCGCGTTTTTTTACTGTATAGTTTACCCCTTTCCTCTCCCATCTGACCAACAACCCCCTTTTCCCAGTCCCCTTTATGTTCTCCCTCTCGTCCGCGTTTTTTTAGCAAGAACAATTTTATTTGTGGGTTGCGTAGCAATATTTAAAAGAAATAGCCGACAACGAACATCTGTGGCCGCAGCGCTCGGCTCCCTAGCCTATAACCTAACCTAACCTAACCTAAAATAGTTTTTTGAAATTTAGAAAATTAAAGTACCCCAGACAACGAACATCCGTGGCCGCAGCGCTCGGCTCCCTAGCCTATAACCTAACCTAACCTAACCTAAAATAGTTTTTTGAAATTTAGAAAATTAAAGTACCCCAGACAACGAACATCCGTGGCCGCAGCGCTCGGCTCCCTAGCCTATAACCTAACCTAACCTAACCTAAAATAGTTTTTTGAAATTTAGAAAATTAAATTACCCCAGACAACGAACATCCGTGGCCGCAGCGCTCGGCTCCCTAGCCTATAACCTAACCTAACCTAACCTAAAATAGTTTTTGAAATTTAGAAAATTAGAGTACCCCGACATCAAGTTGTGGACACAGGAAAAAGGCAAGCTTCAATTTAATTCAATAACGTGCTGTGGAGAAGCCTCGCTTCGCTCGGCTTCCCCACACAGCACGTTATTGAATTAAATTGAAGCTTGCCTTTTTCCTGTGTCCAAATCTTTTCCTCCTCCCGCAGACTATCCAGACTGTCGGGGGGGGGGGGGGGGGGGGGGGGTACTCAAATTTTCAAATTGATAAAAAATTTTGTAACAGGAAAACGCCCATTGCTTATATTCATTTATTTTCATAATTCGAATCTATGTATAAAAGCCAAAGTTAACCGTTTATAAATTAATCCAGCATAATACAATTTCTCGTATTCATTCAAATCTGGTGGATAGGAACCGGTTCTCATCCATACGAAAAAACTATGTCTAGCATCGTATTATAGCTTTCTACGAATATAAAAATGTACGATCATAAGATTAAAACCAGTTTTTTAGCCCGTGCCTTTGGCACCTCAGGACTAAAAAATATCTGCGCAAAGCTGTTTATAATACGATGCGAGAAATAACTAATATACTATTATTGGATTTTTTAAAAACTAGTATTATCATTTGCACAATCAAAAAGTACTAAGTATTTCAATGACACAACTAGAAAAAATTACAGGGTATTGAAGCCAATTTTTTTTTATAAAGGGGACTATCCACGAACCATTGCAAGTGATTTTAAGCATCTTCCAGCATTGACCCATAGTATTTTTTTAGTGAATATACTAGTTTTATGTTTATCATTTGCTTTTTCGACTAAAAAGTTATGTTTCACCATGGTTTTATATGCAAAAAACTTTAAAATGTAAAGCAATTTTTAAAGCAATATCATCAAATGCTTTGTTGTGTTCAAAGGACAAAATAAAATAACACTGCAGAAAAGCATCAAATGTTGAAAATTGCAAAAGTACATTAATTAAACTGTTTACAAGTTACCAACCCTTTTTCTAAATATACATTTTTAATCAAAATAATATACTTTTGTTTTAAGGCATCAAAACATTCGAGGATATTGCACCAAACAATGCTTGACATTTCAAAGTTTTTTTCATATAAAACCATGGTGAAACCTAACTTTTTTGCCAATAGAGCAAATATTAAGCATAAACCTAGTATATTTACTGAAAAAATACTGTGGGTCAATGCTGTAAGATGCTTAGAATCACTTGCTCTTGTTCGTGGATAGTCCTCTTTTCCTCAAAAGGTACCTAAATAAAATTGGGGGGTTTAAAATTCCATAACATTCCCTCCCCTAATTGCTAGATTATATTATCCACTTTTTACTTTTAACCTCCCACATAAAAAAAAGCAATATTATATTTTCTATTTATTATCAAAAATATAACATCTTTTGTTATTTTGTCTTATCTAAAATTTAAAATATAACAAGTGCACTTAGTGTTTCTAAACAAAACAATAATTGAACAAGCATCAAACGTCCAATAAAAGCAAAGCTTTAAATTTAAAAAAAAACAACGATAACTAAATCATTGTACAACCAATAAATATAAGTCTAAATGACCAATCCATTCACAACCGGTCCCATTATTGATTAGAAATTGTACGAAAAGACAGTTATATTTTATTTCATTCCTATAAAAAGTCAGCCATAAATTTACAAACAGGTATAAACTTTGCTTTGGGGAAATATATCCCTCGTATTTCTCAATGATCATCTACAGGGTAATAAATCTATTATAAAACCATTGATTTTATCAACCACCAGAATTTGACTCGTAACTAATAGTCATTTGTCCTATGCCTTTATTATTTTTGTCATGATTAGACTCTTCATTAGAACCAAATATGAGAATAGAGATAACAGAAGAAATTATCAAACTGTATGTAACAGACACATACAAAAGTAACTGATTTACAGAGCACCTTTTTTATTGAACAAAAAACCTATTCGAGAGAAAATAATAATTTGTTTCGGTAGAATTTCTTAAATTTGTTTTTGGTTACAGCTAATCTCAATTGTTCCATTACCATATAATTGTATCCATATATAACTTTTTATTATTGTTCTATTCTTCTTAAGAGATATGTTTCTAAATATTTATATTTTATAATTATTAAGTACCCAACAGTATGTACATTACTTGTTTAAAACGCTTTTAAAATATGATTTCAAATATGACCTAATATTTTATAAAATAGCAGCCGAGACTGACGGACGGACAGAAAGACGGAGACTTCGAAAAACTCTATCAAATATTTTATTTCTGCTGTATTATATTCCCCCAAATACATTTTTTCAGTAAAGCCGTTTTAGAAATCTTAAAAAGCACACAGACATAAGTACAACATTATATAACTAAAAAGAATTCTAATATATTTTCTAAATCTTGTAAATAATATTCCCCTAGCCCATCCATCCAACCCCTTTTACATCCTTGTGACAAAGGAAGGTTGATCTGTTGTATATAAAATCCTGGTTGGGATTATGGACAATAGGACTCTCTGAGCTCATATACACAATACATACATCACCCCCCCCCCCCCTATAACATTATTTCCAACATGTTTCATTTGTTGGTAAAGGGCCCCTCATGCTTAATAATGTTTGGTTGAAAAGACCATATACGATAAGAACACGCGACTCTCTTGGGAGGGTAGTGATACCCTCCCCCAAACAAGTTAGAAACCTTTCCAAAACCTATCAGAATATACTAGTAAATGATCAGTTCAGTGGTTAGCAGGATTCACCGGTAAACACAGACAGACACACAAGAGATCCTGTTACTTTATTCTAAGGATAATAAATGACTTAATCAATAGTGCATTATTGATGGTCAATAGTGATGACGAATGAATAACAGAAAAAGAAGAATAAAATAAGGAATTTGATTCAAATAAATCTATAATTGAAACAAATAACTACACATAAGTATACTTATGAGTAGAAAATGAGAGGGTTAACTTGATCTCAGTATTTATGATTTGGAAATTGTGATCTACTGTAGACTATATCATATATTTGAGCGTTGATATAAGGTGTCAATAGACAAACTCACAAACACACAGTGGCGTACACAGTGTTTTACAAGAGGAGTGCGCAAAAGTCGCAGGAAATTTTGTCACCCTTCCAAACCAAAATCGAGGGGGTTGTTATTGGGTGTAAGCTTTAGAAGGGGGGTATTGTAATATAGACATTAAAAGGGGTTTAAGCCTTACAGTATAAAATAATAATTAACTTTATATACTTTAATCATGGTAGCTTGGAATTGGTATATTCAAGGCCACTGATACACTCCCCCCCTCCCCCCTATAATTTTAATAGGAGGTTACACCCCCCTTTTGTACGCTTATGCCTACACACAAATCTAAACTCGCTAATCTCTGAAGAAATCCCCCAATCCTGAATCCCTTAGCCAAAATAAAATTCTATACAACAGACCAGGGATAAAGGGATAGATAAATTAATGATAAATTAATTCTTCCTCTTGATAAAATTCTGTAATGCAAAGACGCTTTACTTATTTAATAGGACTAGACCTTAATTACTTTCATTTCTTACTTAGAGTTCAATGATTAAAATTAATAGTAAAGGTAGGAAAACGCATTACCCATAAACAGACATTAACAAAATATCAAGGATAATTAGGACATACAAACAAAGTTCGTGCAATCAAAGCATTGGTTAACAAGTGTCTCTACAATTACATCCCCTTGTAAATACGAGAGGCTTGAAACCTAAAGAAAAGGTGATTATTAGATAAAACCTTATCTGTTATAAAAAGTCTTATTTCATTGTCCATACGGGCGGCACAATTTTAGCATAATTGATAGACAACCTTTTGATTGCAAAAACTTTTGCTGTTGGTCTTATAATAAAAATTAATGAGATGTATCTACTTAACAGCAAAGGCATTCCGAAATTTTAATACAGAAAAAAAAACATAAATTATACCTACCTAAACTACTTTACTATCCTTTTTCCCCAGACTGATTATAAATATTTTTACCTGAGAAAATCCGAAAAGCTCATCATTTTTTTGTCGGGGAAACTCTTTTTGTGTTTGTGTCTGTTTATGTTTTGTTTTCAATGTTGAAGAAACTTTTTTCTTGATTTTTTTTGTGTAAAAGTTTCTATCACATTATTGGAGAAATTTTCAAATCTGAAAAAGGAAAATTACATATTAAGAAAGAATGGGAGGTAGGTTTTCTAAAAAATCTTTGGTATAAATCATATTAACAATAATAGTATATGTATAATAATAACAAATAACATTAGCACCGTTCGTAATAACATATATCAACATATAAAATGTATATATAGCACCATTAATAAGTTTTTTTGAGCAATCGAGTTACAATTGAGCAATTTTAACATCAAAAAAGTGTGTTCTGTCGTTTTAATTTTTAATGATTTTTTTGTTTGTAAAAAGTATGTTAAAAAGAAATAGTTTAATAAAGAAAATTTTATACTGCAATGTAAACATTTAGACTTAAATTTTTTTGAATTAATTAAAATTTGACCAGTTGGATTTGATTTTAATATAGACTCAACTTTTATATATAACCTAGACATAACATAATAAACAAAAACTTTAAAGGACTAAATAGGTATTTTAAGCACCATAACTCGTCCAACTACATCATAAAACTTTTCTTTTTACAAATAAAAAATCTAACTTTTAACAACTGTACACAATCTTTGATAGTTCTAAAGTGAGATTGATGAATGGATTGTTAGATTAGAAATGTTTTCTAAGTATACAGAGAGATTCATATGATTTGATAATATATAATATACAGAAAATTGACTTGTAGAGATACAAGGATAGATCGATGGAATCCCCCCCCCCCATTAATTAATTACAAAATTTTATTTTTGAAAAAGGGGGAATATAATTTAATCCCAATAGACCATTCCCTGTATCCCAATTTGGAAACTAGAAAACCATATAAAAAGATAGAAGAAAAGAACAAAGAATTTTCTAACCTAGATAAAAACTATAAAAAAAACATGAAACATTGAAGAATATAAAAATTAGCTATTAATACTTATTATCTCGTTCAATGCAATTTTCTTCTTAGATTAGAAATTAAAACTTCAGAAAAGAAAAAAAATCAAAACAAAACATCCCAAGTAGCTTAGCAAAATATATATCAAGAAATGTAAAGATAATTTAATAATTTAGATGACTAGATTTTGGAAGACCTTAAGACAAAGTAAGTGAAAGAGAAGCTGCGCTACTAAAAAATCTCAAATTAAAATAATTCTTTTAAAGTTTTTATGTCTCAACAACGGGAATTTTTCCATACATTGAGAGTGTACCGACCATGTCGTAAAAATCTGGCACGTTGGACAGGTTGCCAAGTTTAGATTCAAGGTAGACGGTCAGTTTAGGCGGCAGAACCTCCAGCAAGGTACGGCCGGCCAGCTTGCGCATTGACTTGCACTTTTGGTCGCCACGTGGTAGATCATTAAACATTTTGTAGGATAACTGGTTGATTTTGTTGATGACCTGAGGCAAAATTGCGTCGAAGTTTTCGGCCAACAACATTTCTTTAAGATCGGCAATTTTCTCATCTGGTACCTTTCTCTCCCACTCTAACCTGGACTTGCCACTCTCAATCATGTCTCTGTAATCGTTGCCGTCCAACCAGCTCTTGAAGGTCTTGCCGAAGCCGGCTTTGCCGACTTCTCTGGCATACATAGCAAAGGCAATAAGCATAAAATATCTCTTGATATTACCCATAATTCTTTCCTTAAGGATATGCCTCCATTCGTCGGAGGCGACGTCGAATTGCATTTTCTCCATAACGGCGGATTCTCTTATATTTTCTGCACCGGCGGCGGCGTTTATGATACGATCAACTTGCTCCTTGCACTGTTTGGCGACCTCGCTGCCGTTAATCAGGTCTAGCACGACAGGAAATTCGCCCTTCATCAAGGCGTTTGTGGAACCGTTTTGGTCCACAGGTAGGGGTGGGTGAAGTTTAGTCTCTCTTAATCCTATTAAAAAAAAATACTTAAAATATGCCTTTACTGTTTTATTATGGTTATTTCTTTTTATATAATATTTTATATTTAAGTTTAAAGATAAGTTTTATAAGACTCTATATATATGTATATTTTTTAAAAATGACTACGTATAAATTGTTTATATTTCATAAGTAAGAAATAAAAATTGATAGAAAATAACAAGGCTATCTTAAAGTTTTTACTGTTCCAAGAATTAATTTTCCGCGAGTCCGACCAATGCCTAATAAATATAAAGTAGCCGTGCTACTAAAACAACCAACCTTCAATAATGTTATCAGGTATAACTCCTTTCATTTTATCAAACTCAAGTTCAAGCTGGGCTTCTTTGATAATAGCGGCGATAACTGACGCTGTTGTCGACCTAGTAATGCCTCCCTGAAAAGTGTAAAATAATGATAGAAAATATGTAGTTTTGACTGTAATTTAGTCAAATAAATACCTAGTGATTAGTTGTGGGCAAATTTAGCACTTTAACGTCAGGTCTGACAACCAAGGATAACTTAGGGGAGCAATGTCTTCTTTTCTGTTCAAAAATCCTGGATATTAGGTAAAGTAACACAGGACAGACAACCAACCCTTTGATTGCACGACGTTTGCCTGCCATAGCAGAAATAGAATGTCTCTAGGTTGAAGGGTGCGATGTTGTCTAGTCTAAAATCATATTTTTGAAGTATAATTTATAACATTCTTAAATCATTAAGACAACAATTTATCTAAAATATCTATCTAAAAAGATAGACAGTACAACTGAACAATAAGCATTTATCAAATTATTATGCAATATTAAAAAAGACAAAAATTTTGTAATGTCTAATAATCTCAATTTATTTTGCAAGAAAGCTTATTTTATTTGATTAGGACATATTCTCAAAAAGGTTTGTGACTTTTTAATAAACATTTCTTGAGATTTTTGTGTTAATCGGAACCCAAAAAAGATAAATCAATGAAATATAAAGATCCCTTTAGTGACATCGCTAATTAAGGGGCGTTTCGTCGCATTTTCTAGTAGCTTTTGTTAGGTTATTTTATTTTAGGTGATTGCCTCGCAGGATAAGGCAATTGGCCCCGCAGGGTAAAGGCCCCCCCCCCCCCCGCAGGGGCTAAAAATAGGAGAAAAGCTACTGTGAATTTACGACGAAACGCCACTTATGAGACATCGCCTCTAAAAGTTTTTAAAATGTTAATTTATACCTGGCAGTTAAAAATAACAGGAACGGCCGAGCTATGACCCTTCAGCAGCCTGACCAGCTGATCAAAGGTCTCCTCGGATGGTGCATCGTCCAAGGTGATGGGTATCCTGCTCGTCTCCAGCTTGGGCTCCTTCTTGGCGGCAGCACTGAAGGCCTCACCGATTGTAGCCACAGATTCAATCTAAACACATATTTAGCTTTATTAAGAAGTTATTCAAAATCGTCACAAATTATACAGCTTAGGAGTAACCCATGTATTGCATATCACCGCCTCCCCGGCCCCTTGCAGAAACTTATTATATTTGTAGGTATGACATTTATAAAAACAATCATTGAACAGTTTAATTTGATTTTGATCATGCAATTTTATCTTCGACAGTCCTATTGGTACATAATTAAAAATATTAATTTCAAATCAACATTAAATGACTCACTCTGAAATGTATAAAGAAAGACGAATAGTAGGCAGAGAAGCTTTTTTTATAAATGACACGGTAAACAGTTGGTTAGAATAGAAAAACATCGGGGATAGGTTAAAATTTCACAAAAGAAGGTGTATCAACTATTTTTTTTATAGCTAGCCGGTTCTTTTAGTAAGTAGTAGATGTCAAATTTTTCATAGAATTCAGATATGCAATCGGTTTTTTTGTAGACCTCTTATTTTTTAAGTAATTTAAGTTTAAAAAAAAAAAAATTAAGTCGATTTTAAGGTACTAAAATGCAACAAAAAAAAGAAAGAAAATGGTCATTATGAACAAAAATAGTAAGATCTTTAATTTGACACCTTACTTTTTCAATTCTGTCAGGTAATTATTGAAAAAATCGATTTTTTTAAACCCACGAGAATAAAAACTTTGAACTTAATTTTATTATTTCACAAATAAAAAAATATGGGTTCATATATACCATTAGAATCAGAAAAATATTACGAATCCATTGTAAGCAAAATTGAAAAAAAAAGTTTACAATATAGTATATAAACTACAATAAAAGGAATTATATGAAAATATCATATTATGTTGTACAGGCAACGTCTTAATTCTTCAATTGAGTATAAAAATGGGAAGGGGGTAAAGAGGGGGTAAAGAGGGGGTAAAAAAGGAGAGACA
This sequence comes from Acartia tonsa, assembly GCF_053477335.1. Taxonomy (NCBI): domain Eukaryota; kingdom Metazoa; phylum Arthropoda; class Copepoda; order Calanoida; family Acartiidae; genus Acartia; species Acartia tonsa. Next base: position 36,885,969 of record NC_137260.1, read on the forward strand.
ATAGTGTTGTCTGAACAAAAAAAATAATTGGCCATTTCTGTAATTTTTTAATTTTTTAATTTTTTTCAATTTTGCTTACAATGGATTCGTAATATTTTTCTGATTCTAATGGTATATATGAACCCATGTTTTTTATGTCTGTTTGAGAAAATATTTAGGTCTAAAGTTTTTATTATACCGAGGTTAAAAAAATAGATTTTTTCAATAGTTACTCAACAAAATTTTAAAAGTAAGGTGTCAAATTAAAGATCTTACTATTTTTGTTCTTACTGACCATTTTCTTCTTTTATTTTGTTGCGTTTTAGTACCTTAAAACCGACTTAATTATTTTTTTTAAAAACTTAAATTACTTAAAAAATAAGAGGTCTACAAAAAAACCGATTGCATATTTGAATTCTATGAAAAATTTTACATCTACTACTTACTAAAAGAACCGGCTAGCTATAAAAAAAAAAGTTGATACAACTTCTTTAAATGAAAAAAAACAATTTAATAAATTAAAGTTACAGACTGAATGACAGACAATATCGGTAATTTAAAGAGTAGCTGGGCTACTAAAAATAAAATAAAAATATGTCCCAACCTTTCCTGAAGATTCTTCAACCTCAATAAACTTTTCCTTCTCCTTTTCTCCCACCAAGTCTTTAAAATACACAAAGCTACCATCTCCCTTCTTCAGCTTGCTGACCATATCATTCTCCACATTGTTGATGGCGAACACCTCATTCATCATCATGTGTCTCTGCAGCTTGTCCGCCTCCCGCACGCTGTAGGACTCGCCGTTCACGTAGAGGACGGGCTCTTGACGCACATTCACCCAAAGGACGGCCTTCTGTTCGTCGTATTTGTTGACGGCCTGCTCGATACATTTGTCCAGGTCAGCTAGCTTAGGCTGTCCTGCAAAGCAAAATCAAATGAAACAATTTTTATTTTGTATTTTATATGTACATATGCTAAAGTTTGATAGATCCAGGGATGTCAAGAACTATGTGGTACATTTAGAAACATCATAAAAATAAATAAAAATATAATGCTTTCAAGTTTTGGGAAGCTTGCCTAATCAAAATTAATATTAAAACACAAAAGTTTATTGTTAATAAATAATTATATAATATTATGAGAAATCCAAGTTAAACCGCCACCCATCTATAAACTATGGACTATTATATACTGTATGAACAATAACATATTAATAAACAAAAAAATATTAAAAAACTATTGCTGAATTATCTAAAAACTCTATAAACTATATTCATATTAAAAACAACGAAAAGAAACACCAAACAAATATTTTTTGGATACCACTAAGCAAAATCTTAAAATAAAAAATTAATCATCTAGTTTGTTTTCTTGCTTGCCCTCTTTTTTCCATTCATTTTCCAAAAAAAGAGGCCCTTTAAGTTTATTTGAAATTTAAGGTGAAAACATAAAACAGTAATTAGCTTATTTTTTACCCAATTCTCTAAAGATGAAACCCTTTAAATTTCTTCTTTTTACTAATAAGATTTCTTTTTGAACCCTTAAAAGTCATTTTTTATAAAAACTAAAAATATTATAAAAACATTTTCTTTAAAGAAACCATGTACGTGATATTTTAAAGAATTCTAAACTCTAAGAATGTTATTTTTTATATATTACTATAGATCTGTTTGCTAAAAAAGCGCTCTAATTCACCTTTATCTTTTAGAGAAGAACTGTTTTTAAACCTAAATTATAAACTTATTTACTTCATTAGAAAGGGGACTATGCGTGAATAATAGCAAGTGATGTTAAGCACCCTCCAGTTGTGATGTTAAATAGTAGTAAAATAGACAAAATTATTTGAACTCGACCATTTTAGGTTAGGTAAATGTTAATGATTGTCCCGCAGGGTTAGTAAGCTCCGTAAGAAAAAAGCCCCACGCAGGGACTAGAAATAGGAGAAAATACGATGAAACCCGCTACTTCGTTTTCTTTCCATGATCCATAAAGATAAGCGATTTTTGTCAAAATGTATCAAATGTTTTGTTTAGTTCATTGTGCATATAAAAAAAACATTATTTGTGACTAGGGCCAACACCTTTTACATTTTTCAATTTCTTTCTAACTCAATTTATTTTGTTCATTTAACTATACTTGATAGAAATCTAGTATATTGAGCAGTAACAACTTACGAAGGTGCTTTAAATCATTTGCTCTAGTTCATGCTAAGTTCCTTGTAGCGACTTACTCATTAATGTTAAGTAAAATATTGAGAGTTGAGCTCATGACAACAGGAAATAAACAGTTAGGACCCCTAGCAGGCGTTAGGCATAGGTAAACAAATATCTCCACTTTCAAATCATTTCAAAAGAGGGAGGAGGAGGGTTAGTGTTCAAAGAGTCATAAGGCAGTTTGAGTGAAAACACTCTCTAAACAATATAACACAATTCCTTTGAAATATTGGGCCCAATTATTAAAATATTCCAAAGTTCGCAATTAACGTTAACAATTACATGGGTCACATTATCTTTCTATTTGCTCCAAAATCCATAACTCTAGGTAATGATACGATCTTTTTCGGTAAAGAATCATTTTATTACATAAAAATCAATAATTGTCAATAGAAAATAATTTTTATATTCTTTAATAAAAGCTGTACTTGACGTAAATAAAAGAATAATAATGTCTCTGAAAACAAATTAAAAACTAAATTTGAAAATCATTTGTTATAAAAGATCTATGTTATCTTAGCTTTAAAGTTAATACAAAATAATTTTGTCCGCTGACTAAAAGTTTTTATACATTCAAACTTTTCCTCTAAAATTAAAAATTTTGAATTTTTATTGGTGAAAATTTCAGTATACCCTTGTAAAATAAGAGATACCACAAATTTGTTTATAAAGTTGGAGGCAAATATGATTTTTATAGATGTCAAATCCCCTTCCCTTTCCCACACACACCTAAAATATATTAAAAATTGATATTTTTACTGGAAACCCACAAGAACAATAACATACCAGTAGCGTAAATGGGGAAGCCAGCGAGACGCCTCCAATTAGGAGCTCCATCACACTTCCAAATACTAGAATCAGCTCCCTCCATTTTATTCATCCCTGTAAATGGAAAAAATATTGAATATAATATTTTTATTTATAAAGTTAGGGCCTCTATATATTTACATTGGTTGAGATTCGATATTATTAAAATTGATTGGTAAGATATCAAGATTTCTAGTCATAATTGGATCAATAAACTTCACATGAAGCCTGCATAGGGTTTTGCCAGCGGGGGGGGGGGGTTGTAAACAATATGGGGGTAAAAATGTGAACCCATGTGAAATAATGTGAAAACCTTTCCAATTACAACTGCACTCCCATGGAAGTCACGTAACGTAAAGATTAAGATATGTTCACATTGCAGCCATTTTGTTTTTATTACATATCAGTAGAATTGAAAAGAGAAAACTGAATCTATCTTTTTAGTGAAGCTACAAAAGTCTTAATAGATGTTATAAAAAAAATATTTTCTTTAATTTCCCAGTAAGTATGTTTATCAAGTAACTAAAGTACCTGGGAAAGAGTCTGTGGAGAGAACAAGGGTATCAAGAGCTGGTCCGGCAGCGGCTGGAGCCGCCTCAGCAGCTTCACTGTCTGCCTCAAGAGCAGCCTCAACCTGCACAAAAAAAGGTAATTTTAATATCATTTTTTTATGCGAAGATACTCAATAATTATTATGTATGTCTATCCGTCCGTCAGTCTGTAAGAGGAAATGTGATTTTCTCATGTGCAGTGAACTGTCAATTAAACCACTGAATTTGTTTTGTAAAGATTTCATATGCCAATAAGCATCAAGTATTTGATGTACAAAGCACGTATGATTCAGGGTTTCGTAATTTACTGTCTGTGTTTTCATCCATGACTTTTTGTACTGTACTATTTTGTCTTCTTTTTTTTATTTCTGTCTAATTCTGTAATGTTGACATAAATCTAAGATACTGTCTAATCTATTCCCGTACCTGGGCTGCAACTTCTTCTGCACTCATTTTTAGATTAGGTTGTGTGTGGCTGTCTGAAATATAATTTATGTCAAAATATATTTTTTAATTAGGTAACAAGAATATCCAATAAACTTAGTTTGCCACTAAACCATAAATGTTTAAGATAGTATTTTTTACAGTTATAGCTTGCAACCACCGTACAATATTGTGCATAAGTAACTTATATTAAAAGTTTTAAGTTTTTTTCTTTTTAAAGCAATAGATTCCTAAAATAGCTAATATTTATTAATGGATCTGTTTTAGGGAGTACATATTAGAGTGGTCTAGGGCTATTTAATGTTCGTGGAACACCCATTCAATTAAAATATACTATAAAACAACCCTTGCATAAAATTAGATCTCAGAAATGTAATGTAGCCCTGATTATCTAGTATTCAGAACCAAACGGAGATTTCTAGTAATAATCCTTTTTTTCAATCCTGATTGGTAAGTTCATTAGATCACTATTCAGAAAAGATGTAAACTGGGTAAAGGTGCAATTATAACTGAAACAAAATGCACAATTCTACTTAATCTTTATTTATTTTCATTTTCTGAATATTATGTAATGCTCAAAAAAAACTATTTGTCTACAGACAAAATTTTTTAATGTCTAATAGTATGACAACTGCTATTTATAAATGTAATTTAGAAGAGAAGCTAAACTCAAATTCATTTGGGTACATTTTTTGGCCAGTCACAAGAATTCATTCAATTTAATTAGCATGGATTCATATATACATTGTAGAGTTGCCACGAAGAAAAAGTTAAATTGTAAAAAGGGGGATTTCTATATAGGATAAAACAATCTTCCAATTTGTCCTTCAATTTATGCGCTTTCAATCTTTTCTTATAATGTTATTGTTCTTGTTTTATACAAAATTTATAGGTTTGTTTTGAATGTTGAGTCATCCTAACAAAAATACAATTTGCTTGCAAGTCTAAAATCTAAATGCGTTTTAGATTGATTAATGCAACTTTGAAATAAAAAAAGCAAGTTGGTAAAACCAAGAATATAATTTCTCGTATTCATTCGAATACGGTGGATAGGAACCGGTTCTCATCCATACGAAAAAACTATGTCTAGCATCGTATTATATCCAGTTTTCTACGAATATAGAAATGTACAATCATAAGATTAAAACTAGTTTTTTTAGCCCCGTGGTGCCTTCGGAAAACTAGTTTTAATCTTATAATTGTACATTCTATATCCGCGGAAAGCCGTTTATAATACGATACGAGAAATAACTATTCCCGTATCGATTCAAAGCCGATTAATATTCGGTGGATTAGAACCGGTTCTCAGTAATACTGAGAAATTGTTTCTAGCATCATATTATATCTAGTTTTCTACGAATATAAATATGTACAAACCAGTTTTAATATTATGAAACATGCATGTTTTTTCTTCAAATATGTGAATAACATTCAAAAGATGCATATTTTGTTTTATAAGTTGACCTCTAACTCTTAAAAAAAAAAATTTTCATTTTTACCTGTACAGGCCTGGAGGTCCGGAACCTGGAGGCCTATCGAAAAAATCTTAAAACTTGGGAAAATTCATCATTTAAAAATGATTTTATCCCTAATAACCTATCCTCTCAGTCCAAAGATAAAGCCTATATACCAGGTTTACGCAAACATGTCAGAACTCCCCCCCCCCCCCTTGTCCATTTTATATCCGCAGAAAGCTGTTTATAATACGATGCGAGAAATAGATATTCTTTTATTTACATGCAAAAAGCTATGGACTTTTTTCCTTTAGAGAAGTATATTGAAAATATCAATGACTTAAACTTTGCCTTGGTGAAATATCAAAAAGTAATTTGTCCCCAAAACTATTCAAGAATATTTACTTGATAATCTGTCTTTGAAATTATGATTGGTTCATTTATGATTTTTAAAAAATTTCTTGCTTTTTTTAAAGTCTCTTCTTTTTGATATTTTCAAATTGTATCATTTGAGTAAAATATGCTTTTAAATTTTCTAAAGTTATATTTGTACATCCTAATGATATGAAGTATTGATAATTACTAAAAACATATTCATAAATTCAGATAAACATTGTACATATTATCTGCACAGTTAAAAGGGGGCGCGGCAGATTCTGACACTCAAAGTGTTTAAGCAGTCTGATGCTATTTAGTTAAAATTCTAAATATCTAACAAGAACAGATTTATCTAGAAAGAGCAAGACTTACTTTTATAAGTAGTTAAGATGTAGATAAACCAAAAAATAATGTTAATTTTGAAACATCTTGCACAAAAAATCTATAAACAGTGTATGGTCTTTGTTTATGTCTGAAGATCTCTAGCAAGACTAAATGTTCAATTCTGCATTTGGAAGCTTTTAGATGTTGTATAGGGAAATAAAGGTAGTAAATCAAATTGGTATTTCCTAATTGTCCCCTGCCCCTTTCATTAAAAAAGTTTGATAAGGAAGGAATAGAAAAGCAATAGATAATATAAACAACTAATTCTAGAGATGCTACGCATGTAAAAACTATTTGGCCGTTGTAAATTAGGTCACATGAAAATTTGAGTATGTGTATAAGTGTATCTATGTATTTACATAACTCTATCTTTCTCTTTTAACTGGGTCTTCTTTTTCTTTACTTGCTTATTTTCACGACTATTAGTTGTAAATTAAAGTATTGCATAAAAAGCAGCATGTTTAGCCTTGTTTTTATTGGTCAAACTAATTTATCAGAACATCTAAAAAAAACTATACTAGCAGTTTTGCCTCTGAAAATGTTCTTCTCGCTAATATTTGAAAACCGCAATAAGCTAGGAATATATAATTTTTCCTGAAAAGAACAAATAATTTTTTTCATTCATTATTGAGATAGTTGCTTAACATTATTTAAACATGACACAACTTTCTTAAAAATAAAGAGATATGATGATATCATAATAAATCAAAATTCCACCTAAATCTCAAAAGTGAATGTCTACCTTTAATAGTTTATAGGTATTGGAAAAGGATTGGGGTGAAGATTTTTTTATCTTTATTTGACATCTTTCTCCTTAAAATAATATTTTTCCTCAAAAGTGTCAAAACGTTTTGTGTCACAAAATTAAACTATTTATATTTTAAGACCCTGTTTATTACATAATTATTCTAATTCTAAAATGCTATCATAGAAGATATCTAATTTCAAATATTGATTACCAAAAAATGATAAAAGAAATCTGAAAAATACGTCATGTATATTGTATAATTCTTTATGACTTGATAAAAACGTATTCAGTTGCAAAAGAAAAAAGCTAATTGTCCTTTTATGTGCAGACGTACAAACCAAATGGAACGACTGGAAATTAATTTTCTCGTATTCATTCGAATCCGGTGGATAGGAACCGGTTCTCATCCATACGAAAAAAACTATGTCTAGCATCGTATTATATCCAGCTTTCTACGAATATTAAAATGTACAATCATAAGATTAAAACCAGTTTTTTAGCCGGTGCCTTCGGCACCTCGGGGCTAAAAAAAACTAGTTTTAATCTTATAGTTGTACATTCTATATCCGCGGAAAGCCGTTTATAATACGATGCGAGAAATAACTATTATTGTATTGCCATTTTTTTGCATTTTGAAGAGCAAAAGAATATATTTGACATATTTTTTTTATCTAATTTTAAGCTATCTATTAGCTATTACATTAATATCCTTTCAATTTCTAGGGGGTGTCTTGACTAACAATTATGCTCAAATACTTTTTAAGTACAGCTTAAAAATCTAGGGCAAATAAGTTGCGGACTTATTCGCTTTTTTCACAGAAATGGGGAACATGTGATTTAATTGTTAAAAAATAACATTACCTTAAATATGGTTCATTTGTCCTTAATCCTTGCAATTCTATAAGCTGGAATTTTACTTTATTATTATAACTAGGTATGAATCTAAATGACTTTATACAAGTTTTTCTTTTTGACTTATATCATTTTAAAAATAATATTTAAAAAGTTTATTTCTACTTTACCTATTTATTTTCCATTTGTCAAAAATTAGCAAACTTTTAAGGTAAAAACAGCGAAACATGTATTTAATCAGAAGAGACCTTATAAGCTTTAAAATTTAGATTGTTCTATTTATTAGAATTAGAATAAACACTTAATAATTTTCAGTTTTTATATAATATGCTATCAAACCCTTTCTCAATCTTATTATTTCATCAGATACAAGCAAGACATTAAAAAATTAGAACATTAGTTTGTTTTTAATTAAAGGTACATTTTAATGTTTTGCTTTTGTGTTTATTATCTAATTATTAAACTTATGAGTTAATGTAAAAATAAATATTATTTACTTTGTAATTATCAAATTCACAATAACACTAAAGACGCTTACTATATAAGATAAGACACAAATATAACTGCTATGCATTCTTGATATAAACATAAATACATACACTTGCTATAATGAATAGCAAATAAATACTAAATCATATCATATGTTTAAGACAATATTTATATTGAAAATTTTCATTTGAAATACAGATATAAAAAACGTTCCTTAAACTTATTTAACAAAAAGTTAGCTATTAAAGAAAAAATTTGTTTAGATACTTCATTAATTTTTACGGTGGCCATTAACATTTTAGATGTAATAATTTTTAATAAAATCAAACTGATGAGTAGCTTATCTAGTATTTAACCATAGTGAAACTAATCTTTTTGATAAACTCAAATGTTTAGCTACATTTAAGGAGCACTATAAGAAGCATATACACAAACTAAAGAGTTGTTACATTCTACTTAGATTTTAAAAATACATATGTCGATGTAAATTGATTTATATAACTTCAAATAATTTGTTTTTTTTCAGACTCTTTATGTAATCCATTATTTTCAGTTTTTTATTGTCAATTACAGTGAAAATTGGCGAGTTCCAATACACTGCAAGATTGGGACGTATTCTATCATTCATTAAAAATCGAGCTGACTCAATAGTTGACATCTTAGAAAGCCCAAAGAGTAAGAAGGGGACCAAAGTGGATAAAAATATTCAGCTATATTTAGTTTAGTCAAAAAATTTTAATAATACATATGTATGGTTTTAAGAAATTACTAGACAAGTGCCCCAGTGTTAGATTTTAATTTGAACATAGGCCTAGATCGGTGACGGAAAAAAAACATTTTGTAGTATAAACATATTGTAGTAGAAACTATAAATTTTAAATGAAGAAATCTGGCCCAATAGACCAACTTTACTGAATATCATTTGTAGCGATCAAGTGAAGAGAAACTCATTTAAAAGTGTAGCACAAAAACGTCCTTTTCATTTAATTTGAACTTTTAAATCATATTTATGAAAACTCAATTTTTTTGAATTGCAGTGAAATTGACCTACAAGGTTAGGACCCGGCTGGGTAAAATCTCTGATTTTGGATGATGAATTTTTAAATAAAAGGGGGGGGGCAGTGATGGGGGGGGGGAGTGATATGAGAGAGCATCACATGAGACAAATTGGATTCTGTCAAATATATAAGTTAGAGTAGTTTATTCTAGATATTTGTATTTTAGATTTTATAATAATAAATGTATTTAAAAATAGTTTTTTTTTTATTTCAATGACAAAAGTTGTTTGTAATCAAAATCACATTGGCTTGACTTTGTAACTAACTTTGTTTGTCAGTAAGTCCATGTATTACTTAAATTAACCTAAAAATAGCCTCAAACCCATCAAAAAAAGTTTGTCTGTGTATCCAGTTTGTTCTTTGAAACCATTGGACCAATTGGTCTACTTTTAGAAAATCTTAATGTTGGACCTTGGATTAGTGGTAATTTGGAGGAAAATACGCCTATATAATACATTCCTTTTCGTTTAGTTTAAATGCAATAAGTTTATTTTGATATTATTTACTATCTTTAAAAAAATTCAATTTTCAAGAGATTAAAAAAAGTTAAAAGATACAAACAAAATATTAACAAGGAAAATCATGTCTTTAATTAAGGCAACAATAACAAGCTGTTGGTGAAAAGAAAGTAAATAATATATGATCCTAACTTTAGTTTATAAGCAAATGATATTAAAACAGATAGCATAAAACAAGAAACATACACATAAGTACCAATTTGTAGAGAAGCCACACTTCCAAAACAAATGCAATTTATTAACAACAAGTTTATATAAAAAATAAATAAAGAACTAACAATATTTCTAAATAAAATATATAATATGAAACTTGAGAAAGCTCTTAGTGGAAATACCATGTAACTAAAGACATGAGTAACATAAATTCGGAAATTAAAAAGGTAGAGTATTTTCATTAACAAGTACTGTTTAACCCCATTTTTGTATACCTAGGTATATAAGGGAATTTGTAAAATTAAAAGCAAAAATGTTCTTTTTTTTTCATCTATTAGTCTGTACTGAGTAATAGATAAATCTACTAGTGAATGAGAAATACAAAACTTTTTTAGGAAGATTGAGTAAGAAATAGTAACTCTATGAATATGCCATTTAAAAATTATGAATATTATATATTTAGTATATCATATAACATAAAACTTAAACTTGTGCAATATAAATAACCTTTAAAATGGTTTCAAATGTAAAGAATAGGCAATTTAGAGTCAATAACGGTCCCAAACATTGATATATACGATATAAACTCACAGTAGACCTGTTCATTTTGCAGTATCAAAGCAACTCTACAACTAGCATGATTCTGTCCGTCTGTCAGACTGGCCGTATCACCCGTCTTTATTGAAGAATTTAAACTTTCTTTAATGCATTGTTATTTAAGATCCTTTAATACATATACACCAAAAATTTTATTTTCTTGTCATTAAAGAGCATTTTATGAGGATAATTGTACAGTTTTTGATTTTTTATATTTGAAGTGTTTTACATAAGGCCAACTTCTTGTAAAATAATGCGGAAATTTAAACTAATTATCCACTATCTTTTCTGTGTTTTACAGAACCCCTAAAAGTTATTTTAAGGGCCTTGAAATGCTGACAGTAAAACATTAATAGTTTTTAAAAAACTTCACAAACGCAAATTTGTTAGCAAAATAAAAAGATTTCATGTGTTAGAAAAAATACATTATTAACTTTTAGACTGCTTTCTACGATAAAACTTTTTAAAATATTGTTTTTTAAACAATTGGAGACATCAAACCATAATTTGTCTATGAATTTAAAGGACATTTGTTTCCTGCAGATAACATGAAAAGTAAGAAAAACGAACCTTTCTAACACATACATTTCAGCGTACGCAAAGCACAATGAATTATAACTGACCACTGCACTGCACTGTATATAAACCCATACATATAGACATATGTGTTATCACACACCCTTTCTGTTTCACCTCTGAAAAGTTACTGATAATGATATTCTTACTTGTACAAGAGTCTTCTTGAAGGGATACTTTGTCACTTTCTTTTATTGATAATTTTGTAAAAAAATTTATTAAATTATTCAACTATACTCAATTAGAAAGAAATAGATAGGTATTCTGAAGCATCGAGCAGATAAGATATAAAAATAAAGGACAAAATACCTTAATCTTTTTTATACCTATTCTTTCAGTTCAGTATCTTTTAAAAATTCTATTTACGAGTATCTATAAAAAGTAATAAAATATTATTGAAAAATTAAAATCTTTAAATAAAATAATTTCAAAATTTCATAGGTATAAAGTTTGGTTTACCTCAAAATGTTGCTTATAGAAGGTCCTCTTAGTTTGAAACTCTCCGCCTTTTTTTAAGTTTTAAGCGTAGCGCAAAACTAGGTATTAGGTCAATTGTATACTAAAGTCACTATCCTCAAATGTTTAGTACGTTAATAGATGTACCCTTGATATAGCTAGAGGTTATCATAATGGCTAAAAACCTGCTCTAGAAACAAAAAGTTTTAATTCATGCAGTTTTTGAGATTTTTTGAGACATATACGACTCACGAGCATTAAAAAAAAACCCACAATTCTTTCATATCTAGTTTAATATAAATACTTCAAAACTAGTAATGAAAACTGAAGAAGTCAAACATTACAAAAATTAATTAACATGTTGTTGTGTTGGTTACTAGCTCAGGTCTCTTCATTTAATACTTTTATTTCTGTCAGGAATGCATTGATATGTAAATGGAAAATTAGTTTACAATCTCAAAATCTTATAATTTCATGCTATCTACTTAATATTAAAAATTTAGGCATTTTGAATTTAGGGAGGTCATTATCAATTCAATATTTTCCATTGTCATATCCCTTTATTACTGCATTTGCACAGGTTAACACGCACATACACACACACACACACGCACTCAAACACACACTCACACCTACAAACACACACGCACACACACACAAACAAACACGTTATGGAACATGTGAAATTAATTCATTGGTCAAAGGAGATCACGCTTTGTGGAAATGAATTTTCAAGGCATAATTTTTAGTTTTTTTTAAATACTTTAAATTGAGTTAATTTAGCATTATACTACTTAATTTGATTAAATTAACATTAAATCAAGGTTGTGTTATTAAATAGCTAATACATAATAAAGACAACCCACTCATCATTCACTAATAGAAATAAGAAACCCTCCCAAATTAATTATAACTATAACATTGACTTAGATTTGTTTAGTTTATGTAAAAAGTGGACAATATCGAACTAAAAGACATATTTGAAGAAAAAAGTGTTTGAATTGCTTTCAGCATAAACATCGTAGCTATTACTTGACTTTCTGGAAATTTTTTTCATAAATTCCAACGTATGCTTCGTAACAAGTGTAAGCGTTTTGCTTATGAAATTTGAATGGTTGTGTCTTTATGACAAAGCGAACTCATAAGGTCATGTTTTTGTAAACTTTATAAGAAGCATTTTTACAAAGATAAGCAATGTTTAATTATCGTCATAATAACAATGCAATTTGTAAATACACAAAGTTAAACCATACTTTGAGAGGTGAGACAGTAGGTGCTGAATTAATTAACCCCCAATCATGATTAACAACCAGGATTATCCCCTCTATCCTTCCCTGAAAAGTACAACTAAAGGTCGTTTGGTCGCAGATGATGTACTAAAACGTATACTATACTGTCATAAAAGGATCCGCTAAAATATCGTAAACGGCTTTGACTGACCGTAATCGTTTTATAATTTTTAGAGCAGTTAATTATTGGTCCATGGCATGTTTGAAGCTATTCAGAGAAAAGACCCCTGTACCCCCTTATCTATATCTAGCTTTTTAAAAGTATAATGCGGGGATGATATTTTTCTCCATATAAGTAAGTTAATTAACCTTGACAAGATTCGATATGTTAAAAATGTAAATATTATTATAATTGGAATTAGTTCCTGGCTATCATAACATTTATGGCAAATTAACAGGGACCAATGGTTAGGTAATTTGAAAAAATTCTCACCTGCAATATTTTTAAAGATAGAAATATGACTTTTATATTATAAGTTAATGGTTAAACTATTATTTCGTTTTTTTTTGGCCTCTACAAATTATCCAATACTAATTTAAGATATTCACAAAGGGGGGGGGAAGTTCTGACACTTTCGCGTAAACGGTGAGTATAGGCTTTATCTTTGGACTGAGAGGATAGGTTATTAGGGATTAAATCATTCTTATATGATGAATTTCCCCCAGATTTAAGATTTTTTGGATAGGCCTCCAGGTTCCGGAGCTCCAGGCCTCCAGGTGGTCTCTGGACAGGAAAAAAAATAAAAAAATTCTTATTTGAAAAGTTAGAGGTAAGTTTATTAAACAACATAAGCTTCTTTTTATATATTATTCATATATTTGAAGAAAAAATTACAATCGGCCTCCAGGTTCAGGTGCTGCAGGCCTCCAGGTGGCCTCTGGACAGGTAAAAAATCAAAATTTCTTATTTGAACAGTTAGAGGTAAGTTTATAAAACAACATAAGCTTCTTTTTATATATTATTCATATATTTGAAGAAAAAATTACAATTGGCCTCCAGGTTCAGGTGCTGCAGGCCTCCAGGTGGCCTCTGGACAGGTAAAAATCTAAATTTCTTATTTGAACAGTTAGAGGTAAGTTTATAAAACAACATAAGCTTCTTTTTATATATTATTCATATATTTGAAGAAAAAATTACAATCGGCCTCCAGGTTCAGGTGCTGCAGGCCTCCAGGTGGCCTCTGGACAGGTAAAAAATCAAAATTTCTTATTTGAACAGTTAGAGGTAAGTTTATTAAACAACATAAGCTTCTTTTTATATATTATTCATATATTTGAAGAAAAAATTACAATCGGCCTCCAGGTTCAGGTGCTGCAGGCCTCCAGGTGGCCTCTGGACAGGTAAAAAATCAAAATTTCTTATTTGAACAGTTAGAGGTAGGTTTATATAACAACATAAGCTTCATTTATATATTATTCACATATTTGAAGAAAAATTACAATCGGCCTCCAGGTTCAGGTGCTGCAGGCCTCCAGGTGGCCTCTGGACAGGTAAAAAATCAAAATTTCTTATTTGAACAGTTAGAGGTAAGTTTATTAAACAACATAAGCTTCTTTTTATATATTATTCATATATTTGAAGATAAAATTACAATCGGCCTCCAGGTTCAGGTGCTGCAGGCCTCCAGGTGGCCTCTGGACAGGTAAAAAATCAAATTTTTTTTATTTGAACAGTTAGAGGTAAGTTTATAAAACACCATAAGCTTCTTTTTTTATATTATTCATATATTTGAAGAAAAAATTACAATCGGCCTCCAGGTTCAGGTGCTGCAGGCCTCCAGGTGGCTTCTGGACAGGTAAAAAATCAAAATTTCTTATTTGAACAGTTAGAGGTAAGTTTATAAAACAACATAAGCTTCTTTTTATATATTATTCATAAATCTGAAGAAAAAATTACAATTGGCCTCCAGGTTCAGGTGCTGCAGGCCTCAAGGTGGCCTCTGGACAGGTAAAAAATCAAAATTTCTTATTTGAACAGTTAGAGGTAAGTTTATAAAACAACATAAGCTTCTTTTTATATATTATTTAAATATTTAAAGAAAAACTTACTATCAGTCTCCAGGTTTGGGTGCTGCAGGCCTCCAGGTTGTCTCTGGACATGTAAAAAATCAATATTTCTTATTTGAACAGATAGAGGTATACTTGTAAAACAAAGTAAGCATATTTTCAATAAAATTTTCAATTTTTAATAAAAGCTGTTTTTATCACTGGATACCTTTCCTGAGTTCGCCTGGAATTCACAAAACTAGGAGCTGTAATTAATAACTGATGATAGTTTTACCTATTATTAAAATTGTTAATGACATTTGAAATTAATTTTATGTTTGTTTTTATTTAACTTCTAACTCTTAAGGTAAACTTTTATTTTCGAATACATGGCCTGATTCCCAATGGTCATTACAATAAAATATGGATGGTAGTTTAAATTTTTGGTTTCAATGAGGTAAGTAGGTAATATTTGAAAATATGCTTACTTTGTTTTACAAGTATACCTCTATCTGTTCAAATAAGAAATATTGATTTTTTACATGTCCAGAGACAACCTGGAGGCCTGCAGCACCCAAACCTGGAGACTGATAGTAAGTTTTTCTTTAAATATTTAAATAATATATAAAAAGAAGCTTATGTTGTTTTATAAACTTACCTCTAACTGTTCAAATAAGAAATTTTGATTTTTTACCTGTCCAGAGGCCACCTTGAGGCCTGCAGCACCTGAACCTGGAGGCCAATTGTAATTTTTTCTTCAGATTTATGAATAATATATAAAAAGAAGCTTATGTTGTTTTAAAACTTACCTCTAACTGTTCAAATAAGAAATTTTGATTTTTTACCTGTCCAGAAGCCACCTGGAGGCCTGCAGCACCTGAACCTGGAGGCCGATTGTAATTTTTTCTTCAAATATATGAATAATACAAAAAAAGAAGCTTATGGTGTTTTATAAACTTACCTCTAACTGTTCAAATAAGAAATTTTTATTTTTTACCTGTCCAGAGGCCACCTGGAGGCCTGCAGCACCTGAACCTGGAGGCCGATTGTAATTTTTTCTTCAAATATGTGAATAATATATAAAAAGAAGCTTATGTTGTTTTATAAACTTACCTCTAACTGTTCAAATAAGAAATTTTGATTTTTTACCTGTCCAGAGGCCACCTGGAGGCCTGCAGCACCTGAACCTGTAGGCCGATTGTAATTTTTTCTTCAAATATTTGAATAATATATAAAAAGAAGCTTATGTTGTTTAATAAACTTACCTCTAACTGTTCAAATAAGAAATTTTGATTTTTTACCTGTCCAGAGGCCACCTGGAGGCCTGCAGCACCTGAACCTGGAGGCCGATTGTAATTTTTTCTTCAAATATATGAATAATATATAAAAAGAAGCTTATGTTGTTTAATAAACTTACCTCTAACTGTTCAAATAAGGAATTTTTTTATTTTTTTACCTGTCCAGAGACCACCTGGAGGCCTGGAGCTCCGGAACCTGGAGGCCTATCCAAAAAATCTTAAATCTGGGGGAAATTCATCATATAAGAATGATTTAATCCCTAATAACCTATCCTCTCAGTCCAAAGATAAAGCCTATACTCACCGTTTACGCGAAAGTGTCAGAACTTCCCCCCCCCTTATTCCAATAGACATATGATATAAAGATAGTCAAATATCATTGAAGTTTGGTGTAAGATGAAATGGCAAAAATAATATATGCCTAAATTAGCTAGGTATTTATTTTAACTTTAATATGATATTGATATTTTGTACAAAAGGAAAAGTGTCACCTATTGAAAAGTGGCCGGAAAATGGAAACATTTGTTACAAAATTGACGCAAATAAATCCGAGACAAATAAGAAAACATTCTTTAGATCATGGACAAGAATATAATACTCGAAGAATAACTATTTTGCCTCCAACCAGCTTGATTTTGACCCCTTTCAGAAAGCCCATTAATTTAAATTAATTTTATTTAAGAAATATCCACTTTTCATCTAATATTTTTCTAGCAATTATAATTCCCAGTTTAGAGCCATTCATTAACAAAAATTTCTTTAAAAATATAATATATCAAAACATGCTGAAAATAATTTGAATTACATTTATTTTTATAAATCATGTCATAATTAAAATCAGACACATTATGCAATGATGCATTAAAATTAACATTAAATAATTTCTAATGAATAAAATTCATATCTTTTATTATTTTATAGCAAATATGTATAGTGAGATGGGGTAGATCATTTACTGATTTTATCGTCTACAAATGCAAAGAGTAGCTAATGTGGGTTAAAATGTTTCTTAAAAAATATATCTAATATTTATATCTTTATTCTTTAATAATACTAAAATGGTTTCTAAAGGTCGTCATTTGTTGGATTTCTATAAAATATCTATAATTAATCACATTATTTAGATTTTGAGAAAGCAATTAAAATATGATTATTTTTCAAAACAAAATAATACAAAACTGAGATGGCAAAAATGAATTGTATCAGAATAAGTGGAAATATACACAAATTTTACCAAATTACATTTACTTCCCTCGCTAAAACAGACCAAAACCTGACCCAAAACTATTTCTCTAAACAAAGAAGAAGTTTATTGGAAGAATGGTGGTGGCTACCAAGATTTTAACTGACTTGCACAAGTATAAATATTAATCTCGACTATTGGGATTGAAAGGTCTTTAGTGGGGTATAGTATACGTATCTATGCGTGTTTATTTGCTAAAGCATTCTCTTTGTCATTTCCTATTCTCTTGCTGTTCAAACTAAGAATTTAACACATCAATTATAAACTTTATACCTATTTAACATCTAGAAGAAGAAAATGAGAGTTAAAAATCGACTTATTCCAAGGTTGATTTCATTCCAATTTTACAAGAGAAAAATTTCTAAAAATCAAACCCTATCCCTGCATTTAACACGTTTATTATACAACGCAAAATTGTTGTTAGGAATTGAATAATAATAAATAACAATTGTTAAGACATACATATTTATTGTTATATAACCTAAAAATCTGGTAAATGTCACATATCATACATCATGTATAAAAGGATTCATTCTTTGTCAGGGAATTGGTATCCTTTATTATTTTCAGAGATTAGGGAAAGTACACCTAACAGAAACGTTATGAACTTTTCTTTTATGTATTTAGAAGTCGTGCAGTATTTTTATATGGTAATAAATGGGGGGTGGTGGGGGTAGCTTGCCCCAACACATATATTTTTGGAGATAAATGCACCTTAAAGATCTCTTTGGAAAGGAGGTCAATTTTATCGGGAGGTGGGTGTTCTACCCCTAGAAAAAGAGCTTATTCTATGAAAAGCTAGATCTTAAGGAACTAATATTCGGTTGAACAAACAGAAAAACAAATACACAAAAAAAGAAAATAATTTTTCTGTATGGTACGAGGTTTCGATCATACTTAAACTCTACTACTAGCGGATGATGTTCTATTCATAATCTATATATTTGCTAAAGAAAGAAATTGCCTCCTCCCCCTTTAATTAAATTTTGAAAAATCTCCTTGAAGGTAGGGGGTAGTGGGAATGATTGGGCCAGTTGCAAAATTAAAAATTTTGGCCACCTTACATAACTAAAATTGCAGATTTTACTAGTTCTGTGAAAATCTATTAAGTTTTGCAGGAAGCTAAGAAAGAACGATTAATTATATTCTGAAAAATTGGACAGTCAAAATGTAGAACGATGCATGAGTGCGTTTTAAAATTTAGACAAATATATTGTCGTACTAGGGGGACTAACGTACTTGTGCGACAAACCCTCTAAAGGGACAAACATTTTAGGGTAAAAACGTTTTCATATAGTATCACATAATTTACTGTGTGTGATAAAGGTTGATTTTTGTTATGCAAGGATATATCGGGTTGGAAACCATTCTGTTGGGTAGCCAGCATAGACTTTAGTCAAACTGTCAGAAGGATTTTTAAAATTCAGGCTGTGGACAGTTTTTAAGAAATAAAATTTGGTTTTGAATTGTGTCCCTGTATTATATCGCCATATTTGATATGTTAATTTGTGTTACTGTTGGTGAATTGTATCCTGAAACTGGAAGCTTCTTTAAACTGTTAAATTGACCTTTTTTCTAAATTCTAGAACGTTTTAGTTAAAAGATGTCACCTTGGTACGTTTGTTCCCTTATGGGTTTGGCCCTTGTATGGTTGTCCCCTAGAGGGTTTATCTCCTAGTAAGTTACAATAATAAAATACTTATTTTAAGATATGCCTAATTTTTATTTTACCTACACTCATATGAATATTACTTTTCCTTGTTTGTTCTCTAAAAAGTATTGATGTCATAGTTGTCAGAAGTTTTTTTTGCACTTCGATATCTTAGTACTATTCATATGTATCTAGGATGGAGGAAAACTAATTTTATGGGGCTTGAGATTATTCTAAAAAAGTTCAAGGTACAAATACTTAGCTCTGGCTCATTTACACAAAATAATAAGGAATCTCAATTATATAAAACTTTTAAAATATTTAAGTAATAAAAGCGGATTCGAATTCTGATCGGTTTGTTCTAAAGTTGTCGAATTCATATTCCGAGCAATACAAAATCCAAACAGATCCGAATTGCTAACTTGCCTGAAGAGCAAAAAATATCTTTAAAAATAAAATTAGCAAAATAAAAGCATTAAAAATGAAAATAGGAAAATAAATTTTGATTTTGATATTTAATTTGCAATAAATGGGTGATAAATTTATTAATTCTCTGTTTTTTAAAGACTTAATTTTTTACACTATTTCTATATCCCCACCATTTTAAGACACTTAATCATTTTTATTTCATTCCAATCGGGCTACATTTTGTCAATATCTCTTTATTCAGTTAATAATAGATTCATTGCTCCCAAAGTTATAAAATTTACAAAATACATTCATTACACATGTCAAATTATGAAAATTTTGAAACGTGATTAATAATATTGTAATCAGAAATAAAAAAAACAAAAGAAACTTGTGCCAAATCAAAATAAATCAAAGGTTTTGTGATTTACTTAAGAGTTAATTATAAACTCAAAATGGAAAAATATTTAGAAAAAATAATTAGAAATAATATCCAGGAATGAGGTATAACCAATAAGCGAAAAAAATCTAAAATAATATTTGGGGGGCAATTTTACGATGCGTTGCCCCCCAACAACAGCTGTAAAAACACGTATAGGTTTCGTGATGTTTTCCCAAATTAATTTCGTTATTGGTAGAGGCTGAATATTATCCCCCTTTTTTCTTTCTTAAAATTATAAAAAAAAAGGGACTATGCATGAACGAGAGCAAGTGGTTTTAAGCACCTTCCAATGGTCATTTTGGGTAATATACTAGGCTTCTGTTTGATATAGTTATATCAACTAAAAAAAAGTTTTATGAAAAACTTTGATATGTCAACTGTTAAGCGATGTTGACGAAACCTCATCAAATGTTTTGATGAGGTTAAAGTGCAAAATAAAATAACACGTCAAAATATCATTAAAGGATATAAAATGCAAAGGTAAATTAATAAAACCATTTATATTATTACCATTATAACCAACCAATTTTTCCTAATATACATTTTTAATCGAAAAAGCATAAGTTTGTGTTAGAACATTTGATGATTTATAATCTCAACTTGTTATACATTGTGTTATACATTATAGGCCATGGTAGACCTTAAATTTTTTCATTTAGCCCTATATAAAAGAAACCAAGTATACATATAAACCAAAAAAAAGCCTTTTCGTCATTGCTGAAAGGTGCTTAACATCACTTGCTCTCGTTCGTACATACTACATAGTCACCTTAGAATCGTTACTAAATAGAAGAATATGTTATATATTAAAGCCTTGATATATGTAGAAATGAATGTAGCGTCATAACTAAAGACATGGCAAATATTTACTACTAATGATGTTGGCAAAGCATTTTATAAAAAAATATCATTATTGTTTAGGTAAAATTTTGTTAGAAAAAAAGGTATATTTTGATCAATATTTGATGCCTAATATTTTGATGACATGACATACGTCTAGATTTAATCCTATTACATGTATATTATTTTCAATATTAAACAAATATCTAAGTGGTTTGTAGACCTCTACTAATTCCTCGTAAGGCATAGTTCCTGAATTCTGAGGGCGAATCCGCTACTATGGTTAAAATGTATCATTTTGTTATAAAACCTCTTGTATCAAAGAGATAATTTATTGAATTAAGTGTAAACAGGTCTAGTCAATTCTTATTATACTAAAAAAATGCAAGTTATAAGCTATAGTTACATAATCACAAGAAGCTAACCAAATTTCAGATATCAAAGCACCTAAAACGTCTAAAACTAGGCATTACACAAAAGTTTCAGTTATGAAAGATATATTTCATCATGTCTCAAGCAATATACACAGTTATTAAGAGAAAATAAATAAAAGAATATCAAAATAAACTTAAAATTATATATTATCACTATTAAAATCACTAAAGTATTCCTTTCTGTATAAATCTAAATATATATCCTGTAAGGACAGTGTTACTCTTAACTATGCACAGAATTACACACACACACATTTTTCTAAACTATTTTTGTCGTCAGCTGAGTACTATAGAAGAGTATACTTGAATAGAAAGCTTTCTCTCTGCTATAACTATACTAGGAATAGGAAAGCTATAAAAAGGATTTGATGTAATACAACAGATATTATTTATAAGAACATATCTTGTATGCATATATAGAAGTAATTGGATGCTTGTATGTTTATAAAATAATATCTCTAAAACAGCCAAGTTATTAATTTAGGTGTAAACATAAAAATATAAGTATTGCTAGAATGTACAAGTTAAGTATAGAGAGCTTTGCATACCGACCAACAAATAGGCATATAGAGAAGTCTACCTGAAAATATTATATTTACACAAATTAAAGTTGTTTCTTTTAGCTATAACCAAGAAATTTTTGTCTATTTTTAGAAAACATAATGGAAAAAATAATGACTGTTCCTCTAACTTTTTACATATATCTCACGCTTTTGAAACCTTTGAAAAAACGCGCCTACAGAATCATAATCAGTTGTTTTCAAACATAAAGAAAGACTTTGTAATATTGACAGCTTTCCCTTTACAGAAACTAAATCAAAACAAAATTAAAACAGGAAATTTAATCTTTTTCTGTAATAATCTCATTATCTACTTTCCTATTATGCATATCTCAGGGATATAATAGTAAGACAGTTTTTGAAGGATTGTGGGTTGCTGAAAAATATTGTTTGGGGAGGAAAATATTATTGTGGGTTGTTTTAAAAATTTTCATTGCCCACTTCACCATGACATGTTTAAAATAAATCCAAAAAACTATTTTCAAACTAGCAGAGAGATGAGACAATGACTGTAAATTGTTCCTCTATAAAAACATGAATAACTCGTTTTCACATTCCTTGATGAACAGCTAGCTGGATCAGGATAAAAGACCGCCGCTAATTCAACTTTACAATTTTGTTTTCTCATTCTTATTTACTATTGTCCCTACCCTTCCTAAAAATTTCTTGGGCTTTAATCCATTTCAGCTCTGATAATTCTGTAGGTAAAAAAAACATTATCATTTTCCTCCAATAATCAGCAATGTAAAAAATTAAATCATATTTTCTAACCTAACCGGAAACTCAATTATTCTGTCATTAACATATCCCTGTATCCTTGAATTCTATATGATCAGTTACATGTAAGGAAAGTTTGTATATGTACATCACGTTGTTAGTACACACTAACACTTTTACATACATTTTTATTAAAGGGTTGTCTAACTCATTAAACTTGTAAATTACATAGGTATACTTTGTTAACAATTCATTAAATGATTATATGGAAAGTGGAACTGAATCACTTTTGCACCTGAAAAAAACCTATTTTATATTAAGATTAGCTAAATATCTTATGATGCTAATATTGAAGGTACAACAAAAATTTTGTTATGATTTCAATAATTCTCTTTTCAAAGCTTAACTTTTCTAACGCCATCTAATTGTGAATTAAAGTCCATTATTAGGATACAAATATTCTTTTTAGTTAAAAAAAAATATTTCAAAGTTTGGATTGGCAATTTAAACTGATTAATGATGGACTGTGCTTGATAGACGTTACTAGGATTTTAATTTTTCCTTGGAAACATGAAAATGACTCACTGCATCACATGCAGAAATATTGTCAGTTTTAAACACTCCAGAGAAACAGGGATTAATCAATGGTAAATACATTAATCTTTTTAAAATTTGTTAAGTGTAGGATATCCTAGAAGTCCTGCTGTGAAAAGAATGTAATTATCAGGAGAATCATAATCTATCTAACATTTATCTTTTTCAATTTGTTTTAGGCAAAGACATATAAAAAACGACTCCTTCAGCCTTAAATTTAATAACTAAACAGTACAAAGAAAGAAAATCCCGGGCCAAGAATTTATTGTGCCAGAGCGTATATTTTGCCCCTAGAAATCACGTGATATTTATTTCCTTGTTCCCATTTCTACTTTTAAATACAGGGATACAAAAGGAAAGATGCTTACAAGATGACTCGAGTCAATTTGAGGATATTAGTTCATTTCTGGGCCATTACAGTTTCTTATTCTTTATAAAGATAATAGGATGTCTATGTGTTAATGTATGTTTGTAACAAAAGATCTCACTGAATACTGGACCTTTACGAGTTACCTTAACAATAAAGCTTCGTATAAGTCTCGATAACTTTTTTTAACAACTTTCTTTTAAAATTAAGGTGGTTGTTCTTCCTATTTACAGAAAAGGCTCGTATTTAAGGGATGTTATCTATAGAGCCTGCCATAAAGTAAGAGGTTGAAACCATACATAGCATGGAAAAAATATACCTAGACATCATAACACATTAACTATGAACATTTTAAATGAAAATCTATGAATTAGAATAATCTTAATGTAATTATTACAAACTCATTTAGCTGAAGGTGGATGGCCGACGTATAAATATTAGTTTTAGAGTAGCTGCACCAAGATAAAACTGTAAAATGGCCGATATCCGTGAGTTGTCCAACAATGTCCTAATTCTAATTATTGCATACAAGTAATTTACATTAGTATGGACTTTCTTTTTGCACTTTTCAGTGTATTCAGGGATACAAGGATGGTACATTGAAAATAAACTTAATTGTTCAATGTATTTTTTTTATTTCTTTTTCCCTAGAAGCAATGTGAAATAAGTAGAGTGATCTAATTGTATCTGTATTAGTTAGATATTTTTTTTCATATTTTAGTTTTCATTTTTGGATAGGTGTATGCTAATTAAAATCCCAAACTTTCAATATAAATAATTTCGTTTAAAAGCCCAATTGTCTTTTTTCTAGAAAATTTAGATTAGAATCATAAGAAAAAAGGATAAGAGGATGAATACTCACCCCTTTTTCATGGTAAAATACTACTTCCCCATCCCTAAATTTAGAAGCAGACGAAAATCAAAAACCGCCCAGGGCTTTTTGTAAGTCAATCATAAATAATAATGTGAATAAAAAGAAAAGCGATATTTAGCAAACAGCCGTGGGCGGTCAGAATCAGCTGAATGTTCATTATGAAAAAAATTTCCCCCTTTTTAGAAATAGAAGGATTCATCTTTCATGAACAAATTTTTTTAAATAAAAATAAAATTCTATGTAATTTTTAATTAAAACATTAAAATGAAAATATCTTATCTAATATTCTTGCCCTAAATATGGAAATAGTAAAAAAATATTTTTTAAAATAATTTTTAATCCTCCCATTTGAAAAGTAGTGGAATAGCAATAAATTTTAGCGCGGCAACAGCGCTAAGTAGGCCTCTAGGCCCACTGCCTATTTTCGTCTTCTAGTTGCTTCGATTCCTCTCTTTTATTTTTTTCTCTATGATTAGAATACTTGTAACCGGAGATTTATTCTGTCCCTCCATTCCTGAGATGAGAATAAGAGATGTTAAATGTTTAGGGAGGTCATTAGAATTAAATCCGCAAATAGAACCGAAATTAGTGCATGCATACTAGAGATACGTTTCATTTTTCAAAATTATTTTTGGCGAAGCATCTCTTTTGTACTTTTAAATACGTAGATATGTTTTAATATCTTACCTCAATTAAAAACAAATGATAATCCATTTTTTTGCATTTTATGATTCAAAATAAAGTCAACAGTAGATTTTTTAATCTGAAAATAATCTGAAAACAGCAACGCAGTAAACGAGTTAAGACATTTTTATGATTTTTTTATTGACTTAATTGTTTAAGATTAGTGTAAAGTAAAACAACCAACTGGTATGACAATCAATAAATCACAATTTTAAGCAGAAATACAAAACATAATAGTAAGTAAGTTGAAAAAAAATTATAGCATATAATGATGAGTACTTGTTTTTTTTAAAATGGAAGTGTTTTTTATGCTTTAGCAAACATCTTGCTGTACAGTCCTTTCTCCTTCTCCTTGTAGTCTGAAATCTCCTAAATAAATTTGTCTTTTTTGGTTCACATAAAACTCATTGTACAACCAACATTAAAAGTAAAATTCTAAAACTATATATATTTTCAAGGAAAATAAAACGTGGATATTGTAGGGTAATTTTTGCTAATTTATAGTTCAATACGTTCCTCCATGGTAAGAGAAGGGGATTGGGTAGTCACAAGCAGGGGGGGGGGGGGGGTATCGTTAATTTAGCCAATTGGGAGAAACATTTTATCAGGGTATGCGAGAATCTCTCACAATACCACGTATTCTATATCCATTTTGCACTTCTACTTACATCCAGTCATGCATGATGCAGCATCTGTTACAGCAGTCCTATATGTGTTAAGATCATAACCTATTTAAAAAAATGAAAGTTGACCTTCTTTAACACTTGAATTTCTTTCTTTACGGCAGCATCGTTTGGTTTCATCTTCAAGACATCATTCAAGTCTTTGTTGGCCTCTGTGTAGTTCTTGTTTCCAACATAAGCTTTTCCTCTCCTTTGGTATTACATTGATGTTTCTCATTTAGAAAAGCATCGAATACACTTTATTAAACAAAGATTGCAAGCTAGTTCATAATAGAAGAATTGTAGGAAAAAGCATTATATTTCGTGTTTGGATTACTATGAAAGACAAATTATTAACTAAACTTAATATTGCTAATACTTACAACTCATAAACATGGGCAATCTTATTTTTAAAGATAAAAAATTATCTTTCAGTATGGCTTCAAAATTGATTAATATCAGCTAGATAAGAACTGGTAATCACCCATACTGGCAAATCTTGTATAACATCGTATTACAGACAATTTTCCACGAATATTAAATAATAAGAATAAGAGTTAATAAGCCAGTTTTGTCATTTAAACATCCACTGAAAGCTGTCTATAATACGATGCAATAAACAACTATACCAAAATGTATTATTAGTACACACAAAATTGTTTATTTCTTTTGTGATAAAAATTTATGTACACATTTTTAAATTTAGATTTTGTTATTTTAATATGCATTTAAATTGCTAAGATGAACAAAATTATTAAATAATCCAGGGTTCGGAAGCCGCGCTATCAGCCGCGCGGCTGCGGCTGAATCCTAATTTGCGGCTGCGGCTGCGGCTGATGTGGCTGAGGCTTATAGTTATGGAAGTGGCTGAGAGTGGCTGAGGCTTAGTGCGGCTGAGAGTGGCTGCGGCTGAATGCGGCTGAGGCTTAATAAGAATTGGGGTGGCTGAGGCTTACAGTGGCTGAATTGGAATTTTGTGGCTGAGGCTTCGAGCGGCTGAGGCTTACAGTGGCTGAGGGTGGCTGAGGCTTACAGTGGCTGAAGGATTTGTGGCTGAGGCTGCGGCTTACTGAAAGCCGCGCGGCTCATAGCGGCTGCGGCTTACAGTGGCTGATTGGAAAATTAAGCCGCGCGGCTGAGTGAGGCTGAGGCTGAGAGTGGCTGATAACATAATTAAGCCTCGCGGCTGATCCTGAGGCTGCGGCTTACTGAAAGCCGTGCGGCTGAGGCTGTGGCTGAATTAAATTCAGCCGCGCAGCTGAATGCGGCTGCGGCTGAATACAATATTAAGCCTTGCGGCTGATCTTATGGCTGATTACAAAATAAGCTTTGCAGCTGAGGCTTCGGCTAAATTGGATTTTTTAAATGCATTCTAGGACATTTTTTGGAGAGTTGAGGGTGGTTAGGGGTTGTGAGAATAGGAGTGGAGGGAAGAGGGGGGAGGACAGCAGGATTTTTTCAAATGTTTGATTCAGAATTAGTACCCAAATTTTATACTGGTACCCAAAGTTTTATACTGGTACACAAAGTTTATTCTGGTACCCAAAGTTTTTTTCTAGTACCCAAAGTTTTTTTCTAGTACCCAAAGTTTTATACTGGTACCCAAAATTATATACTAGTACTCAAATTTTATTCTGGTACCCAAAGTTTTATTCTAGTACCCAAAGTTTTATACTGGTACTCAAAGTTTTATACTGGTACCCAAAGTTTTAGTCTGGTACCCAAAGTTTTAGACTAGTACTCAAATTTTATTCTGGTACCCAAAGTTTTATACTGGTACCAAAAGTTTTATACTAGAACCCAAAGTTTTATACTGGTACCCAAATTTTACTGGTAACCAAAGTTTTATACTGGTACACAAAGTTTTATACTGGTACCCAAAGTTTTATACTGGTACCCAAAATTTTATACTGGTACCCAAAGTTTTATTCTGGTACCCAAAGTTTTATACTGGTACCCAAAGTTTTATACTGGTACCCAAAATTTTATACTGGTACCCAAAGTTTTATACTGGTACCCAAAGTTTTATACTGGTACCCAAAATTATATACTAGTACTCAAATTTTATTCTGGTATCCAAAGTTTTATTCTAGTACCCAAAGTTTTATACTAGTACTCAAAGTTTTATACTGGTACCCAAAGTTTTAGTCTGGTACCCAAAGTTTTTATACAGGTACCCAAAGTTTTAGACTAGTACTTTTTATTCTGGTACCCAAAGTTTAATACTGGTACCAAAAGTTTTATAATAGAACCCAAAGTTTTATACTGGTACCCAAAGTTTTATACTGGTACCCAAAGTTTTAAACTGGTACCCAAAGTTTTATACTGGTACTAAAAATTTATACTGGTACCCAAAGTTTTTTACTGGTACCCAAAGTTTTATACTAGAACCCAAAGTTTTATACTGGTACCCAAAGTTTTATACTGGTACCCAAAGTTTTAAACTGGTTACCAAAGTTTTATACTGGTACCCAAAGTTTTATACAGTTACCCAAATTTTATACTGGTACCCAAATTTTATACTGGTACCCAAAGTTTTATACTGGTACCCAAAGTTTTATACTGGTACCAAAAATTTTATACTAATACCTAAAATTTTGTTTTAATATTGGTACCCAAAGTTTTATACTGGTACCCAAATTTTATATTGGTACCCAAAGTTTTATACTGGTACCCAAAGTTTTATACTGGTACCCAAAATTTTATACTAATAGCCAAAAATTTATTCTGGTACCCAAAGTTTTGTAATGGTACCCAAAGTTTCATACTGGTACCCAAAGTTTTATACTAATAGACAAAAATTTATTCTGATACCCAAAGTTTTATACTGGTACCCAAAGTTTAATACAAGTTTTTTAGCAGTAGGAATTTATTTCAACATCTTTAGTTATGATGCAGTACAAAGCCTATCAACTCCCAGATGACGAGCCAATGCGCTACATGTTGAGCCACGGTCGAGGGTTTCTATGACATTAACTCAAGGTCCAACAACCCTGGATTTATATCTTTCCTTTGTGCCTGTTTATGAGCCGAGGAACTTTTCATGTTGCACACCTAGTATCTAGGAACCATTTAATGTCTACAGTTATAACGCAGTGTCTGGGCGAGATTTGAACCTATTACATGATGCGCTACTTGTTGAACCTTGGGGAACCAATTCTTTCCTTTTCTGTATTAGTTTAAGTAACATCTATCCAGCAACCAACTTTTTTTTATTGAACTACCTGCCTGAAAGTTTTATGGTAATGAGTTACGCCTGTTTATGAGCCAAGGAAATCCTCCTACTCCAACTTTACATGTTGCACACCTGCCATAGCAGCAGTAGGAACCATTTAATGTCTTCAGTTATAACGCAGTGTCTGGCCGAGATTCGAACCTATTACCTCCCTGATGACAAGCAGATGCGCTTCTTGTTGAACCTTGGATAATTAAGGGGAACTGATTCTTTCCAATTTAAGTGACATCTATCCAGCAACCAACTACCTGCCAGAAAGTCCTATGGAACCATTTAACGTCTTCAGTTTTCACGCAGTGTCTGGCCAAGATTCGAACCTATTACCTCCATGATGACAAGCAGATGCGCTACATGTTGAGCCATTGTACACAGGTTACATTTGTCTTAAAAATAATCGTCTTTAAAATGCTTATCATATGTACACTTGCAATAAATGTATTACTAACTTACCTCTTATGAAAAATGTTTTTTTTACAAAAGTGCTTTTTATTACAATTATTCATGGGTATAATTTTTATGACAAACTTTTTATGTCACATAATCTTAATGACAAATGTAATTATGAAGTTATTACAAAAAATACTAAACAATAGGTACTGGAAAAAGAAGAACTGAATTAAAATAATATTTTGGGGGGTAGGGTGATTTTTATTGGGTGGGGAGGGCCGGGGCAAGTAAATCCCATTTTTAATTTTGGGGTGATGTTTAATTTTTTTTCTAAGGCAATTTTTTTCTGGTAGTGTGATGGTACCCTCCCCCACAATAGTTGTAAACCTTCCCAGTACCTATAAGAAACTACCCTGAATAGGAGCACCATATAGGTTTAGTAGTTAGCGAGATCCTGTAGTACAAACAGATAGACAGACAAACAAACAGACAGACAAACAAACAGACAGACAAACAAACAGACATCATAATACTTAATGATCTAAAAATAAGACAAATTTTCATTTTGAAATATTGGAGCTCTGATAGCTTTTTGGTACAGTAACAGCTTTGAACCATCTATCATCCAGGTTCGAATCCCAGAAGAAAAAAAAATTGGGGGGGATGAAGGGTGACTTTTATTAATTTTTTATGGGAAAATAGGGGGGATTTTGGTTGATTTTTTTAAACAAAATTCAAAAACTTGGAAAAGGCAATTTAAAAAGTTTTCATTAGTTCAGTAGTTATCGAATTCTTAATCTACAGACAAAATAACTTAAAAGATTATTGGACCCGGCCAGCTGCTAGCAAGAATATGACTGCCCCTTTTTATTCTGTTTATTTCCCTTGCCCCCACCTCCCTTCTCCCTTCTCCCCGTCTGCTACATTCCAAACTAACACAACAAGTGTTTATTTCCCTTGCCCCCACTTCCCTTATCCCTTCTCCCCGTCTGCAATATTCAAAACATACATAACGAGTTGCGGCATTTCATGCGCAAGTCCCCAAACTCAGTCAGAAACTGATAACTTCTTGCACATTCCCTTTAAGCCAGTCCCCAAAGTCTGAGACTCCTAAAAATTGAATATTTGATCCATTGTCCCCTCCCTTACTCCCTGTGCACTAACCCTTAGAACATAGGTGTAAAGCAATTTTATATTAAAATTTAGTTAATAATATTACAAATAAAGTAAGTTTACATAGAACAAATCTCCTCTAATCTTTTTTTACACATTATATTCACCCTCCTGTTATAATTTTTTTTCAACTTGAGAGGAAAATAACTAAATATAAATGAGAGGAAACAAAAATTATTGTCCATTGTCCATAGCAGAATAAAAACTTTAATCACATTCAATTCTTGGTGGAATTGAACCAAGAACCTTTCCAACACACGACTGCCACACTAACCCCTAGACCAAAGGTGACAGAAATTTTGAAGAAAAATTTAGGTCTAAATATCACAATTATAATAAATTATTGGGTGCTTAATTTCATAGGTATAACTCTTATGTACATACTTTTAAAACCTGTTTTAATATGTAATGAGCTAATGGTTAAAGGATACTAGTGGCTGCGCCTCTAAAACCTCTAGGAATACTTAAGGGAAGCAAAAATAATTTATTTTGAGGGTCATCTTTTTTTGGGAGAGAAAAGATACATTTCCCCAATGATGTGTCTACTAGATATTTTAAATATTAACTATTCTAAACCCTAAACGTATCGTATTTCGAGTAAATTTGGAAGGGAATTCAGAGATATGAAAATATTGAAATTGGGGAATATTTATATACGTGTGCAAGAATTCTATTTCAAAAATAGGATATTAATTCCCCTCTCACTTCGTTCAAAAATACATCCCTATTTCTATTTTTCTAAATATTCAAATTTCTTAATATTTATATACGAAGTACTTGGTAAATAAATAGAAGATTTTGAAAAATAATAAATTTTTACGTTTTATATTTCTATTTCGAAATAAATCACGCAATCTTAAATTAAGTATGTTCGTTAAACAATTCCGAAATAAAATTTTTAGATAGATAGATAAACCCATAGATAGATAGAATCGAATAAAAAGAAATAGCCTGAAACCTGTCCATACAACAATACTTAGCTTCCCTAACAATTTAATATTGAGTAGTTAAGCAATTAAGAGAGAGAGAGAGAAAGAGAGAATATGAGAGAGAACGAGAGAGAGAGAGAGAAAGAGAGAGTCAGAGAAAGAGAGAAAGAGAGAGAATGAGAGAAAGAGAGAGAAAGAAAGAGAGAGAGAGAGAGAAAGAGAGAGAGAGAGAGAGAGAGAGAGAGAGAGAGAGAATAACATAAAGAGAGAAAGAGAGAGAGAGAGAGAGAGAGAGAGAGAGAGAGAGAATAAGAGAAAGATAGATTCAGAGAGAGAGAGAGTAAGAGAGAGAGTAAGAGAGAGAGAGAGAAAGAGACAGACAGAGAGAGATAGAGAGAGAGTCAGAGAGAAAGAGACAGACAGAGAGAGAGAGAGATAATAAGAGAAAGAGAGAGTCAGAGAGAGAGAGAGAGAGAATAACATAAAGAGAGAAAGAGGGAGAGAGAGTTAGAAGGAAAGAGAGAGAGATTGATAGAGAGAGAGAGTTTTGACTTTTGACGGAGAAACTCACTCACACTAAACTATATTAACCAATAGAAAATTTCAGCGGTAAACAAATTAACCAATGACAGATGAGCATTCATATAGGCGCTAAATAAATATCCCTTTAGATCTCATACATGCTCCATTATTACATTATACTGTTTAAATTTCTTTCTTGAAAACCTTTTTTTAGACAAGATTTTTTTCTAATTCTGTCTGCACGGTCATCAGTTTGTAATTTGGATGGGTTAGAATTGTTCTATTGTTTTCAAACTTTGCATGATGATTCCAATAACAGTTAGGTACGATTTAGAAAGCATAGCAACTCTATGAAAATCCGAATGTCCATTTAAAATAGGGTGATTTTTAACGTTTTTTTTGCAACATTTTTTTGTGTGATATTCATCTGGATTTTGGAATATTGATTCCTATGACAACAATGTTCAAAATCTCTATTAAAATAATTATGTATTATATAAATCCTGGGCAGGCTTTTAACCTCTCCTGGTTTGATTGTAGAGAGGGGGGGGGGAGGGTAGTTTAACCCCAATTTTTAAAAATCAAGTACAGATTAACTCATAACCATTAAATAAAAATAAATGGGCGGAGACAATAGTCTATGACCGTATTCTAATAGAGATTAATACCTGACCGTTTCGTTTTTTAGGAAATAAATGGGCGGAGATTAATGTCCGTTTTAATATGGGGCGGGGATTAACACACATTCCAATGACCGTTAAGATACACTCATGACCGTTTTAACCACGGCAATTTCAAATAAATATTTGGCAGGGAGGAAGTGGACATTGGGCTGTTTATTACACTAGTCTCTAGGGTTTTTAATTTCTTATTCGTTGGCTTAACAACTTTGGGAATTTTGATTGGTTCATTTAGTTGTGTCAAAACGTTTCAACCACTAACTGTGATCTACATTAGGGATGTGTGTTAATTTAAAGGCCATCGTCATATTCCTTCTGATCCCTGATTTATATAAATAGATTTATCACTGAAAGTGTATTAATGATAAACCCCCATGTCTGTTTGTTAATTTCTTTAGGTCCTTATTCATATTTATAGAAATGATAAGTAAAGGAGGATGGGGGGGTGTATTTGTGCTTAACAGGTACTTTGTGTGAAAGCACCCATCAATTTCCCTAACTAAGAAACATCATTTTAAAGATATTTCAGTTATTAATTTATAGTCCCAGACTTTTATACTTTTAGGTTAGGAAGGGATCTAAAAGGATAAGACAATGGCTGTTAAATTCATGTACATCCCAACCAATTAAAATTCAGGAAAAGTCCCCAAAGTTGTTAAGCCAACAAATAAGAAAATGCTTTTTATAAAACTTTGGGGACATGTGATATAAATAGCCCATTGTTCCCTTTCTCTAATATTTACTTTCAATTTTAGGATTTGATTATAATACTTTACCTTGTTGTACTAAGAATCATTATTTAAAAAATCAGATGAATAAGATAATTATGTCATACAAAATTGTTTTGTCAAAGTGTCAAGAAAATCAGCATGTTTTAAATGGATATACGGACTTTCTGGTAACGATTATAGTGTTGCTATGCTTTCTAAATTGTACCTAACTGTCATAGGAATCATCATGCACAGTTTGAAATCATTAGGACAATTCTAACATGCCTAAATTAACGAAAAGAACCAACAAAAGAGAAAGAGAGAGAAAGAAAGAGAAAAAGAGATAAAATGAATATAAAAGATAAAGAAAGAAAACACTTGATTATACAGATGCTTCGCTTATAATATTGAACATTGTTTGAATTTTTGAAAAGGAACCAGCATGTTTTTAAATGGATGTGATTCTGGTAATGATTATAGAGTTGCTACACTTCATAAATTATACCTAACTATTATTGGAATCATCATGTAAAGTTTAAAATCGATAGTATAATTGTAACATGTCTATTTTAGTTATCATTTCACAAATAAAAAATTTGGCAAAAAGTAAAATCATCATGTTTTAAATGGACATACGGACATTCTGGTAACGATTATAGAGTTTCTAACAAGGCCAATAAAATCTAAAATATTACATTTATATAGTTCATAGAAGCGAAGCTCCTCTATAATTAGGTTTAGCCAGTTAATCATTAAACAGCTTCCTTAAAATTAAGTTATCCATCTTAGGTAAGCTTCATATAGGTCCCCGTATAGTTTAAGGGAAACCATAAGGGATAAGACAATGAGCGATAAATTTATTTACATCCCCAAAGATTGATGCTCAACTTAATGAACAAACCATTAAAGTCCCCAAAGTTGTTAAGCCAATGAATAAGTAAACGTTATCATAAAAAACTTTGAATTGACAAAATTGTCCTATAGGAAGAATTATTAGGGGGGGGGGGATGTATGAAGTGAGAGAGAGTGAGTGTTTATTTAACTCCTCCCCCCCCCCCCCCAAGAAATGCTAAGATTGCATTCCTAAGATACAGGGATAGAGCAATAATTCAGACCAGAAAATTGTAGACTGATCATTAATGATATTGTCTTCCTATTGAAAACTTCGGATCATGTAACTTGTAGATGCAGCGCTGCACTTACAAGTAACATGTTGTTAAGCCATCAAATAAGAAAATATTATAAAACTTTTGGGATTAGTGTAATAAACATCCCATTGTCCCCTATCTCTTTGAACTTTGAAAAGTATATTTGATGAAAATCTTCGTAAAAAAATCCGACATAAATCTTTAATAGTAACCTTTTTATAGACGAATGTTAGGAGTTATACATTATAGAATTGTAGAATAGCTTTGCTATTAAAAAGTTAAGTAGTATGTAGTTGAAATATTGAGAAGATAAATAATATCAATGGTCAGGTTTTAAGCTAGTTTCTCTATAAAATATAAGATATCCCTAGGAACATGGGACGAAGCTACTAGTAAGTTAGAAAGTTTCCCCTCCTTCCCCTAACAAATTTTAGTTACAAGAAACAAAATCCTTTTAAGTTTTGCTCACTAATTGTTTTCCCCTTTTTTAGTGGCACAGCTGCTCTATAACTAGGTTAGGTCAGTCTAAAAGTCAAAATATCTTGCAATCAATATTAAGAAAAATCAGGGTTCTTAAGAGATAAGACAATGGCCAATAAATTGATGTACATCCTCAACAATGATACACAAAATTACCTTCTATGAATATGTCACTCTCTAGATTAAATAACTTAAACTACAATACACAAATAATCTTGTTGTATGTATTTCTATCAATGATTTTGGATCTAGTCAACCTTGTTTTTATTATTGCATGAAAGGATGGGGGAGGGGAGGGGAGGTCATGTTATAATTATCAAATTACAATATGACGTCTATTTGGGGGGGGGGGGGGGAATGACATGTATACACGGGTCATTTAATGTGATTTAGATGTACACTTGTACATTTAAATTATGCTTATTTTGATATTCCGACCATAAACACCAAAAATAGAAAGACAGAAGGACATTTCAAAATATAGAGTAGCTTCGAAAGTTTGGAAAGTCAACTCCTAAGTCTAACCCAGAAGAATGAAGGGATAATAAATAAAAGTAAAAGTTTTCCTCCCCCACAATCTACAATACAAAGTAGAATGATGTCTGTCTGTCTGTCCCTTAAGATCTTTGTAACTGCTGGATTCTACTCTTCAGGGAATATACCTACTGGTCCTGTGGTGGTTATAGGCTATTTGTATTGTGTGGGGGGGGGGGACTCGATAATACGATACGAGAAATAACTATTATTGTTCATTTTCTTTAAAGACAAAATTATTTTCATATAATGTTAAACATCAGTTGATTTTTAAAAGCGAAGCTTTTCTATAATTAGAATCGGTCCATTTGTCCGAGACAGATAGCTTTTTCCGTTAATTTAGGCATGTTAGAATTGTCCTATATATTTCTTGCATGGTGATTTCTGTAGTAGTTAGTTAAGATTGAGAAACTCTATAATCATTACCAGAATGTAAGTACGTCCATTTCAAACATGTTAATTCTTCTACTTTTTAACAACAAATGTGATTTAATTATACGATTGATCTGATTTTTGGTATAATGATTCCTGGGACAACAAAGTACAATATTATAAGAGAAACAACACTATAATGAGGTCCTCCTAAAAATCTGAGTATGTCTATAAACATTATCCTGTATCAAACAGTTTTTCAACAAATTTAATTACAATTTTGCTTTTACTCTTATACATTTATACTCTGATTATTCAGTTCTGACACTATATCAGTGTTAATGTCCGTTTGTCCTACACTTTCAGTGCTTCGCTTTTGTGGATGTTGTCATCCTTGTTTCTATATATAATTTTGTTTGTCCATAAAGCCCATAACAGATTAATTTTTAGGGTGATAGACACGTCCTTCTTGTTTCAAGCCTTTTATAATGACTCATATAACATTTCAGCTTTTTAATTTGAATTTAGGTTGCAATTACGCAGCAGTCTAAGTAATGATTTCTCCCTTCCCCTTCCCTTCCCTACCCCATCCCCTCCCCTCCTAATGAATTATCGAACTAACCACCAAGGGAGTTCACTGTTAGCAATCTAAATAGACCACTATTTCTCCCTTGTCATAATATCCACGTATATATCCTTTTCTACAATAGGCAAATGTAGATTACAATTGGTGTTTAAAACATTTCGACACTAAATTAAATGAATCAACCAATCAAAATTCAATTTATTGTTTAGGTCTTGGGATGTTTTGAAGCAATTTTCTGATTTCCCTAGCTTCAAAATACAAATGAGAAAGATTTCTAGTTTCTACAATAAGAAGAGGCGCTAACATTTAGAAAAATTAGAACTAATACAAGAATGACAACATATATCAAAGCGAACCTCTGTAATGGTAGGACAAATAAACTTTATAATTACTTGTAAGTTGTAGAGTGTTAGAACTGAGGGCAGAATATAAATAGATATAAGGACATATAAGATTTTTAGGACTTGATTAGGGAGATGCTTCGCTTATAACATTACTAATATTATGCATGGTTAAAAACTTAAACATTTTAATAGATATTGAAAACAGAAATATACTTTTAATTTTTCATGACTCTATACATGTTTTTTTTATTATCTTTGTCTTAAGATGTATTATGTGTTAAACTTATAATTATTAAACTTTAAAAATTGTAATTTACAGAAGGGGTTGTGTATGATCATTGGGGATGTGAATCAATTTATCTGCCATTGTCTTATCCCTTTAGATCTCATATAAAGAATACAGGACTACAGCCCCTCCAACCCCTTCCCCCCCCATCTAAGGTAATATGATATGAGTCTATTATTAGGTTTGTTTGTTTTTTTTTGGGGGGGGGGGAGGGGGGAGGCTTATGTTCATCATAGCTTAGACATTTTAAAGGCGAGGCTTTTCTATAATTAGGGTTGGTCCTTCCATCCGTCACAAATGGATAGCTTTTTTTGTTAATTTAGGCATGTTTGAGATATCAAGCAGTTTTTTAACAAATTGACTTACAATTTTGCTTCGACTCTTCTGACACTATACAAGTGTTAATATCCGTTTGTCCTACTGTATCAGTGCTTCGCTTTTATGGATCTTGTAATCCTTTCTAAAATTTTCCATGACTGAGTATATACATGTCATACATTTCCCCCCCCCCCCCCCATAAAATGGGATTATCATCATCATAAATAATTAATGGGGGGTGGGGGGACAGAAAGGAAGGGGTTGAACATAGGAATAGTGTGATCAACAGCTCATTGTCCCCTCCCTCCCTGGATATTAATTTTTCCGCCTCCCTTTTTATGTTTTAGGTTATGTCAGTCTAAAAGTCAAAATATCTTGCAATAAAAATTAAAAGTAAGAAAAATCAGGGATCTTAAGAGATAAGACAATAGCCAATAAATTGATGTACATCCCCAACAATGATACAAAATATGGTTCTGATATCGCAAAAACCAATCAACCAATATTATTTTTTTTTATAATTCATTCTATAAAAATAAAAAACTCATCAATATTTAATTTTTTAAAAAAAATTGTATAAAAAGTAAAAAAAAACACTGAGAAAATATTAGGTGTAGAGGTTTCGTGTTTTTTCTAGACAGCCATATTGGCTATTTTTCCAAATTTTGACGAAACGAAAAAATATATTGGAAAATATCAGTAAATATTAACTTTCAGGATCGTAAAAATTTAGAAAAGATTTTAATATTTATGTTTCATGTCTAAATTCAACCCTTTCCCTAATTATTATAAACGACTTTGGACAGTTAGAAAATAGGGGGAATATTAAAGAAATATTGACCCGTTAGTTTCAAATTTCCATCGTCTAAGATCTATTGAATAGATTTCTAGTAGACATATGTCTGCATTTCCCAAAAAAATTATAAAACTTCCCTGGATCAATAAGAAGCTTCACATTACCACTTTATATAATAGAATATGTGGATCTATTAAAAAATAGAAAATTTGTTAATAAAATTATGGACCTCATTTATTGGCCAGTTCATTTATATATCCCATAAGAGGGGAGAGATGGATTAAAGGGGGTGTATGGGGGTTATTGTTATTTTAGCCAGCTGAGATTATTTCTTTATCAGAGTACATGAAAATATGGACAACATCAAAGTAATAATATATCGATTCATGTATTGCTTATAAATTCAGAAATTGTATAACATAATGATAAAGATAAAGAAACATTTTTATTATAATAATTGCAGTTTCGAAAATAAAATCAATTTTAGTAAGCATCTTTGTAAAATAAACAAAATCGGATGATATATGATAATCATTTAACTATTTCAATCTATCGAGTACATAAAGATTATGTAGATTTTTTTGCATATTATACAGGACAATTTATTGCATTTTACAGACCTTTTTTTAACCAACTTTAAAAGTAAAATACATAGCTGTTTAAATTTTTTTTGTTAGAAAACATATTAGGATAATTTGTGTTCAAAATAAACACACACACACACCCTCCCCCCTCCCCAAATCTTAATTTAATTATTTTTATTAATTTAAAAATACTATGAAAAATGAAATATGTATAAATCTTTTTTTTGCATAACTTTTTCAGTGTCTCTCATCAACCACAAAGTATTAAATACATTTAAAATTGAATAAATATCTAAGTAGGAGAAGCTTAATTATATAGAACAAGTATTGCGTACCTAAACGGAAAAATAATAGAGAAGCTACTATGTAACTTGAGTATCACAAAAATTGATTGCCCCCTGTGAGGTTTGAACTCTTGGTCCCTAGTTTACAAGACGAGTGCTCTACCATTGAGCTAAATAGGCCACTTGTACAAGAAAAAAAATTTAAGATAATACAAATTCATAGTGAATATTAAGTAAATTCTGAAAAATTTGTATCTTTTAAAAACAATAAAATTAGGCAAACGTCAGTAGGGCAGTTACCCTATAAATAGTATTCAATAATATTCATAAGTATCAACGTTCAAAAACGTATTGCTCCTGGTGAAATTCGAACTTATAACCCCGGCGTAACAGTGTAGAAGAACCGTGCGCTAACTGATTGCGCCACTGGAGCTCTTACATTACAGGTTCAAACTTTTTGTAGTTGTTCGAGATGGTAGTTTCTATGTTGTAATTTTTAAAAAAAATTAAGATAAAATTTTTAAAAAAGAATATAAAAAAATTTAAAAGTATAACATTTAAAAAAAAATACATTTAAAAAAATTATTTTTGGGCGATGGAAATGTCTGACCCCCACCCCAAAATTAGCTCAAAACCATCCAATGTCAATATATATATAACTAGCGGCTACGCCCCTAGAGGCCTCTAGGGGGCACTTGAGAAGAGAGAGAGTCAAATTTAATAACCCAATTTCTTATTTTAAATTTTTAAAGAAAAGTAAAAAAAAAATTTTTTTTTGGGGGGGGGAATTTTTTTTTTTTTGGGGGGGGGGGTGACTCCCCCCTCATTTTTAATTTTAGTTTAAAAAATTTAAAATTTTTTTTTCTTTTGGGGGGGGGATTTTTAATTTTATGGGAGGGTTGGGGGTGTCCCACCCCCAAAAAAATAGTTATAAACCTTCCCAGGACCTATGAGAAGCTACACTGTTAAGGAGAACCCGATCGGTTCAGCGGTTAGCGAGATCCTTCGGTACAGACACACAGACATCCTGTTACTTTAGTAAAAGGATTCCTGAGAAGGACAACATTGTCAGTTCAGTGGTTGCTGAGATCTTAAGCTTCAGACAGACAAAATTAAATGAAAATTAAGCCCCGCGGCTGAATTGACGGCTGAGGCTTCTATTAATTTAACACCTGCGGCTGCGGCTGGGGCTTACAATATCTCAGCCGCGCGGCTGTGTCAAAGCTGCGGCTGAATTTAAAAAATTAAGCTGCGGCTGAGGCTGCGGCTTACAAATATCAAGCCGCGCGGCTGCGGCTGCGGCATAATCATAACTTTGCAGCTGCGGCTGAGGCTTTCTTGAAGCCGCGCGGCTGAGTGCGGCTGCGGCTTCAAATTATTAACAGCCGCGCGGCTGAGTGTGGCTGAGGCTTCCCCAACTATAAGCCGCGCGGCTGATTGCGGCTGAGGCTTAGAGGGGCGTTGGCTGAATGAGGCTTAGTGCGGCTGAGGCTTAATGTGGCTGAATTGGAGTTTTGTGGCTGAGGCTTACAGTGGCTGAGGCTTACAGTGGCTGAATGCGGCTGAGGCTTACAGTGGCTTATGTTTTCTTTAAGCCGCGCGGCTGCGACTAAGGCTGAGGCTTATTGGGTGGCTGAGGAAGCCGCGCGGCTGATTTTGAGGCTTCTCGTAAGCCGCGCGGCTGATGGTGGCTGAGGCTGAGGCTGCGGCTGCGGCTTCCGAACCCTGAAATAATCCTATCTAGGTTAAAATAATAATGCTTTTTAAAAATAACAATTAATGTCTATTTGTACTTTAAAATCATAACAATAAAAGAAGAAAACTAATTTTTTGGTAAAATCGTTTGAACAAAA
Organism: Acartia tonsa; assembly: GCF_053477335.1. Taxonomy (NCBI): domain Eukaryota; kingdom Metazoa; phylum Arthropoda; class Copepoda; order Calanoida; family Acartiidae; genus Acartia; species Acartia tonsa. The sequence goes on from NC_137260.1 coordinate 36,926,896, forward strand.
ACAAACTGCGATAAAACCTCTTTAAAAAAATGTTCCATCCTTTGGGATTCTTTCACTGACTTTGTGACAAAAGTTACCCGATGAGTATCATATGAGATGGGGAAGGGGACATTGAACTATGAATATGACAGCCCCCAAAGTTTTAAAAGCATGTTTTTTCATCAGTTAACTTAAAATTTTAGGGATTTTGCACATAATGTACATCATATTATTGTCCATTGTCTTATCCCAAAAAGGCTAGTTAGATAAATAAAATTCAATGTTATTCCTGAATTTAGCTTTGACAGTCCATTCTGGAAGAAAATCTGAATTGTCCTGCAATTAGAAATTAGATTAAGTGTTTTTATAAGTTAACTCAAATCAGTGCATAATTGGACTGAAAATTAAACTGGTACCTAAAGTTTTATAATGTTATGTTATTCGTTGACTTAAAAACTTTGGACACTTTTGTTGAACTTTAATTGGTTGGTTACAAACTAGTAGAGTCTAAACTTTTAAACCAATAAGGGGGTGGGGGTTTAATGCAACCATCCCGTAATCAGTAAGCAAATGATTACGAGATGGTTGCATTAACCCCCCCCCCCTTTTCAGCTATAGAAGGGTTAATTCTGTTTATCAACATTGGTAATGGTTATCAATTTATCATCCATTGTCTTATCCCTTAAAATCCCTGAGAATTAAAAAAAGAAGTAAATAGCAGAATCACTGCTCCTGATTAAATGAAAGTATTTAACTCTTACCTTGAATTCAAGAATTTTGTTACATTCGCTTATAGCCATTTCATAATCTTTAAGCCTAAAATTATAGCTATCATAAAACCAAATAGTCAGAAAACACATCTAAAGGTAATGATACATTTTAAACAGCAATTAGGTAGAATATTTGAGTAGTATTTCATATTTCATGGTTTAAAAAAATTAGGGTAAAAATATACCTATTATATGTATTAAAACAGAACAACATCTTTAAAATGTATAGTTGTATTACCTCAAATGAACAGCAGCTTGATTAAGGATACAAGGGGCTTCAATCTCGCGAATTCTAAATAAAAATCATGATAAATAACATAAATTTAAGATTTAATCAATTTGCTGTATTTCAATAAATATAAAATTAGTATTACTGAGCAAAACCTCGGTAGTTATAATTATAATATAAGCTTACCCAATTTTACCTACATGACCTTTATCTGCAAGTATTAACTGAAAGTAGTACCTACCTAATGAGTTGAGCCTGCTAATCCAATTATTTTTACCATCAGTATCTTTTATCGAACAAAGCAGCAGCAGATACTATTTGGCGAATATTTGAATCAATAAGATTTGTAACTTTGAGTGACAAACAAACCTTGTTTCTTGAAGATCATCCGTCCTGCCAATTGTATCCCTTAACATGGCAATGTATTTGAAACATTTCTGGTATTTTCTGATGGCAGTTCCATTCTCTCCGCGCTTGAAAAAATCATTTCCAGACTCTTTGATGCATCTAAAAACATAAAATTAAAAAAGAAAAGAGAGGTAGGTAAGCTGTTTTTGTACGAACAAAGAACACGTCAATGCTGGACCGTATGCCGTATTAGGTATTAATAATTTTTAGGAAAACTCTAAGTTGTCTCTAAATGGAAGAATTTAAAATTTCCAGTCCTTTTACATTCCTTCAGCTATCCTATTACATTAAGTACCAAGGTTTTTTTTGTCGGAAACTTAAGATTTCTAGAACTGCTAAACCGATTGCATTCTCCTTTCAAGGGAAGCTTGACATGTCTCCATGGATGGTTTTAGTCAATTTTTAAAATCTCGAATACAGAGCCCCATAATATTAGTGGTGCATTCTATAGTTGTATTATAATCTATTAAATTTCAACTACCTTATGATTTCCATGACAGCCTCAAAGTTAGCAGATTTATCCCAGTCCATTTCCAAGTCCTCTGGATGATGGGGGTAAGTGTCCACAGTTCCATCATTACTACAGATACCAAGATCCTCTCCTAAATAATTCAGAACGTTTTGTTTTTGCACAATATTGTACAATAACATGCTATAATTTTAAAATTGTTTGACAACCAATATTAACTTTGGCCTAGAGTTGAAATTTCCATGCCTATCAATACTACAAGCGACTGTGGCTTAAAACGTAAAGTATATCCTTATTGTCTAACAAGTGATAGTTTGAATCTCGGACCACCACCACGTCACAGACGCTAAAAATGGTTCCTATTGCTTCTATATCTACTCGGTCTCGAACACTAAAATCATATAAAAAGCACAGAGGGTAACAACAAGATATCAAATTTTAAACACCTGGAAGAATTTCTCCACAGTCAATGACCTTGACCTCTTGCAAAGGTACATCTGATGAATCAGTTTCAAGAGCCTGAAATAGTTACAGTTGAATTTTAAAATTCAAAACACATTATTGAAATTTAAAATTTATATTTTGTGTAATTTGTAAAAAAAAAAGTCTTTGCCTCGATGTCAGTGATGATTCCATAACCTTTTTTCACAATTCCAAATACAACGTGCTTTCCATCTTAATAAATTATTGTATTTATATTATGTAGTTAGAGGTTTTTATTTAAAAAATTAATTAAACGGAACTTTTCTCATGTAAAATAAGATGCAAATTATCAGCATGTAAAAGGGTTCTTAAGGGATTAGATAATGGACGATAAATGATATATTATACATCCGCTATGATGATAAAAAAATTCCTTTTAATTTTTTTAATTATTGGTGGAAAAGTTTTGACACTACTAGTTAAGAACCAACTAATCAACCATACCTACTAAGTTTTTAACCAAACGAATAAAATAACTTTTTAAAAAAACTTCGGTTACTATTATAATTTAGAGTTCAATTTCTCCTCCCTCCCTGAATAAAATGCAAGAGAAGGATCAAAATTTCTAATTGGAAAGCTTACCTAAATGAGGACAGGCCACAGTAGAGATAAAGAACTGGGATCCATTGGTATTTGGTCCACTGTTGGCCATAGATAACTAAGAATCAATAAACATATAGTAAGAATTGAAATATAGATAGTAGAAAATATTCAACAGTTCGATATTTATATTATTTTCTTGACTGTATTGGACTAAAGTTACTCAAAATTTGTTGGTCAAATGCTCAGCAATGTACTTGTGAAAAAAAGAGAATTTGGATGTTTCACCTGTCCAGGATTTTCATGTTTGAGAAGGAAATTTTCATCCTCAAATTTTTCTCCATAAATACTTTTCCCGCCAGTTCCATTAAAATTTGTAAAATCTCCACCTTAATTAAATAAGTATGTGATCATTATTCAGGGTTAAAGATTAGGCTACTTTATCCTGCACTGATTTTAAGCTGGAAATTATATAATGTTATGTTCGTACCTAACTAGTACCTATCTTTCCTTTTACTAAAAGATGGACTAGAACTAAGAAGAAAGACTAAGCAAAGCACCAAGACATTTAAATCTTCATGATCGGTTCATAAAATTCGAGGGATTTTAAAAAAATAGATTTTCCTGATTTTTACTGTTGGACCATTGTTTAAAGTTATTGATGATTTAACGTATTTTAAGAATATAGCCATTTTTAAATTTTAAGAATTTTAAAGAAATTTGGCAAAAAAATTTAACATCTCCTACCTTGAATCATAAATCTATTGATAATCCTATGAAAAATTGATCCTTTGTAGGACAGGTTCACTCCGTCCCTTTCTCCACCTTCTCCTAATAGGATTTCATACATTTGTTATGTATTTTTTTTTCATTGAAAAGAAAGTAGCAACAACATAAGTAACAAAGTTAATAAAAAGTTATATGTTCTTTTAATTGGCGGAAAGCAATCCATTACTTCGTCGGTTTCAAAATCTTTCATGAACGTGATCATCAAATATAAAACATAACTTATAAAACTAAAAGTTAAGATTACAAATAGTTGATAAAAATGCTAATTTTAGAAAATTTTATGATTTATAAACATTAAACATATTTGAAAATATTTCTTATACTGCAAAATTCCAAAATTTCTGATGCAATGACTCTAATAATATGATTTAAAATTATAAAAATATATGTATGAAAACTTCCCTGTACAGAGCTGTCTAAAATTCTCACAAGTACGAGGAGCAACATTAGCATACAGCTCAATAACAACTCTGCCAACATAATCTCCTAAAAAGTAAAATAATAAGATTAGCTATAAGGAAGCACAAAATACAGAAGAAAGTCTTCTAATGTTACTTTTTAAACAACAAAAAGTGATAACATTCTCAACTTTGGTAGGTAGTAACAGAACAAAATAAAAATATCTTTTGATGTAAAGAGAAGTATTTTACATAAAGAATGGTAAAAATCTAGATAAAAATGTCAATGTTTAAGTAGAAAGGTTTTTTGTATGAAGCTTAAGACTGAACTAAACCGATTAAGTTTTCTATTTCAGGCAAGCTTTACATAGGCCCGTCGAATGATGGATACATGAAGGCTATTCAATTTCCAGAATATAAGTCTTGTGATGGTTTTAATCTTTTTTATATATCTCTCGACCCCTTCGAATAAAGATGCTGGGGGCGACCCGCTAATGTTTTAAAATGAAATATGAAAATGATTAACCTCCAACGCTCATATCCAAGAAGACTAGAGGATTAACAGTATCCTCTTTTGTATGCTCCTTCAGAACTGCCATATTTCCTGAGGCACCAAAAAAGGATGGAGGGAAATCAAAGTCAGGTTTAGTCACCTAAAAAATAATATTCTTTCTCGTATTCATTCGAATCCGGTGGATAGGAACCGGTTCTCATCCATACGAAAAAACTATGTCTAGCATCGAATTATATCCAGCTTTCTACGAATATAAAAATGTACAATCATAAGATTAAAACCAGTTTTTTTAGCCGGTGCCTTCGGCACCTCGGGGCTAAAAAACTAGTTTTAATCTTATGATTGTACATTCTATAACCGCGGAAAGCCGTTTATAATACTTTTATACAAAGGTTTAAAACGAAACCTATCTATATTTCCAGATATGATTTTTTTAGAAGTAGAAGGCAGATTACACGCTTACATTAAAAACATAAATAAACGCATTTAATAGGCTCCACAAATATGTCGTCATTCTATTGGCTAAATTTGTAATTGATTCATTTAAACGCAGACGAAAGAAAGAAAATCCTAAACAAACACATAGATATTGTCTTAAATAAAAACTCATCTTAGTACAATACTTTTGAGAAAAATAGCCTTTTATAAAAAAAAACTGAAAAGATCTGCGAATATTTTCAAAAATGTAGAAAGTAATTCAATAAATAAATGTACCTTAGGTTGACGTTTGGCACTTTTTACCGCAGCCTCTCCTTCTTCTAAGAGTTCTAAAGCATCAAAATGTTTATTAAAATAAGCAATATAGATTCCAGTTATAATGCTATACCTAAATATTTAGGTATTGAGTTTCATTTCAATCAAAGCAAAGCAGCTTCAGTTAATTATATAATGTATCGGATTTTTTACAACAAGCTACCGTTATCCTGTAATTTTTTTAATATTTGTAACCGCTATGTATTTTATATAAATTACAAATGCCGCGTTATTGTAAATTTAGGCCGCTTTTGTTGTCCGTTCTTTAAGAAGAGTACTTACAAAGTATGCATGTTCATGCCGTTGAATTTATAGATTTTTGATCACACTTATAAGATAAAATTATTTTTTTTCCAGATTAAATGTGCAGCTGTCATACAAATATTTTTCCCTCAGTCTGTTTTGGAATTACGGATATTGTTTAAAGCATTTTAAAATACAACCTTGTTCTTCGCTTCCATTTTCGTTCACTTTCTCAGTTTCAGTCATTTTTAACTGAAAAAATACAAACTATAGAATTTCCATATTATTTTAACTATATTATGAATATAAATATCCTAACAAAATAATTCATAATAAATTCAAAAAAAAAATAATTTTCACTAGATACATTATTTTATACTTTTCCTTGTATCATTGTAGTAGGGTTGGCTATCCGGATCCGGACTCCGCCCAATTTTTGGCCATTTTTGGAATCTGAATCCGGATCCGGAATCCGTTTTTTAATAGCGGATTCCGGATTCTTATTTGGTAGGCTAAAATTAGCGCCTTGAGTTTTTTCTTTTTCATCATTATATATAATATCTTTTAAAATCTGGTTCGATTCTCGGAAGTGAATTATAGAGAACAACAAGAACATTGATTTTTAGGACATATGTAGCACTTAATTTAAAAAAAAAATTTAAAAATCCTTTTAAAATATTGCTAGAATCCGGAATCCGCCAAAAATAAGAATCCGGAATCCGCAAGGAATCCGCCACTGTTTTTGACGGATTCTTCAAGAATCCGGAATCCGAATCCTGCCCAAAAATTCGACGGATTGCCATCACTACATTGTAGTAAATATTTTTTACATTTACATTTATATTTAGTCATGTTGTAACTTATCTAAATTCTTTTCATAACTGGTTAACTAATCATACTATTTTGTATAACTTTCCATAATTATAAAACCTATATTAAGGCATGAAGGGAAAATTAAATGACTCTAGCTTAATTTGCATATTTAAAATGAGAAGGATTAGTAAGTATTCTTTGCAGAATTTTAGTCGTTACAATAAAACTTTTTATTAACGCAGTAAGCATTCCTTCATGCGAAAGAATTGGCTTAACTATTTCATAGTTCTATTATAATAGACGTTTAGCCATCAACTTAATCTTTAATGACGTTTTTAAAGAGTCATAATACATCTATATTTAAATAATTGTCTGTATATTCCCCTTTTCTAATTAATAAGTCTATTGTTTTTCCCTTAACCCTCGAATTATTTGAATAAGACAGATTTTTCAATACATTACATAATTATCGATTAATAAAGTTACTAGGGAAACTGTATTTATCTATCTATATACTTAGAAGATTTATGTATGTCTATATCTTTAAAATCTCCAAAATATCTGTAGTTAGGTCTTTCATTTTAAGGAAAGCTTTTAATAGGTCGTTGCAAGGTTTTGAGGTTATTTTAAAAAAAATAGTATCGAAGAGATGGGGAGGGGGGGGGGGGTTGACTCCAATGCAATCCTACATCTTATAAAGCCATATATAATATCTATCTTAATATTACAGTTAACATCATTATATCATATAATAGGTTACTATTACTAACCAACTTAAAACTTTTTAAAGTAAAATTATTTCATAACTCTAATTAACAAACATGAAATTGTCTAATTATTGAGAAACAGAAAAGGGAATATTTATGAAACAAATTGTTACACATGACACATAAAGATCGTTATTGTAAATATTTTTCATTTAACTTGTTGAAAATTATATAGATTTATTTCTTGTATTTTGTACTTTATCAAAGCATTTGATAGCTGACGTATCATAAAAACTTTTCAATGACTTGCCACACTGCATTGTATTCCAGAGATGAATACTTAAAAAAAACAGTATCACTGAATCGGCAATGTGTAGCCAGATCATCTAATCATATTAGTAAATTCCCCCAAAAAGTTTTCTAAAATCAATGAAAAAGGTTAGGTATTAACAAATTAGGTATTTTATCCAATCATTGGAGATTTTTTAATAACTTTGTACAATTTTTTTACTAAATAATTTCATGGATTTGACTACCCAATGATAGAATGCTTTCAAACTTTTTTTATAAAAATAGTTTGATTTTATAATGATAGAATCGTTCTTTTATGTTTAAACTTTCTTCAACCTCTTAACTCTAGGAGTAGAACCAGACGGATCTTGTACTTCCGATTTCCGCCTAAAAATAAAATTATTATACAATTATCATAACCATGAAGTGGGTTATCTGTTTTTATCTGTATAGGGGTGTATATTTTGCAAAATTAAACCTGCTAATTTAACTCATTCATGTCCTGTAGAAAATCTTCCATAATTTAATACCTGGATGAATCAGTCTGCGCCTGCGCAGTAAGCTGTAGCTGAAGCGCGCCCGCATTCATCTTCTCTGACTCCAGCAATGTTATAAGGCCAGTCATCTTCCCACTGTACAACTCTATACTTCCATCATGGGCTTTCCTGTGGTATAAAACATAAATTACAAGGACCTTTGCAGCTTCAACCAAAAAACATAATTTTTCTATGAAGAAAACATAAAAATATTTCTCTTTTTAAAGACTTTGTAGAAATATGACGTAAAAATAAGCCTGTTGTATAGAATATAGTACTTCTTTTTTTTAAAGTTATAGCCTGAAAATGGAATACAGCAGTATTGGTATATTGATAAGACTGGATGTCAAAACTAAATCTAAAAAAAAAAGACAAGAAGATTTATTTATTTACCTTCTAGGTGTACCATCATTAATATTGGCAGGTACGAACTTGACTTGTACTCTAATGGAATGATCAAACATAGAGATAAACTTGATAATGGATTTAGTCCATCCAACATGTAGCACTGGTGTAGACCCTAATTCTTCCCAACTACAGAGTGTTTGGATTTATCATCTTACATATCAAAAAGCAAAAATGTGGGTTGGATCAAATATAAAGGCAGCTTGCTATATGAAGAATTTAAATCATGATAAGCGTCTTAATTTCTTAACTTAAAGCAACAGGCTTTATTTCTATATATTTATCCCGCATAATATAATAAGAGCATAAAGTGTAAATCCCTGCTTTCAGCGATGCTTCAAAAAGTGCCAGATCCAAAGAAGAATAGAAAACTATTGTGCGTTGCCTATGCTCTACATACAAAGAGTTGAAAGGCAATAATTATATAATATCCATTCCTGCATAGTCCATCACAGAATCTGACCAAGCTGGCAAAGCAAGCTGGATCCTTGGCACATAGTTCGTCCTGTTTTAACAATCCAGGTATTAACTCTGTGTTGATCTCGTAAAATTCTCTGTAGATTTCATCATCCTCTTTCGAGTAATTGAAATGTCTTAAAAATAAATGAATGAATAGATAATTTAGAAAATATGATAGATTAAAAAGCCAAAAATAGATAATTGTTAAACAATCAATTTTAGACCTTTTCAAGAAATGGAAAACATGTTTACTAACAAAAATCGCAGCAACAATAAGGTTAGGTTCAGTGTTTGAAAAGGAAAGTAAGTTTAATGAAGAAATTAAGTACCTAAGAACTTGAGAAGCAGCAGCCCATTGAGCAAGAGCTTTAGCATAGTTTGCTGACCGATAAAAATAGCTGGCTAGATACAGGTACGGGTAGATATGTCGTCCGGAATAGGTTCTCTCTGCTATACTAATACCCTGAGAAAAAATTATAAATCAATCTTTATTACTTAAAATTATTTTTATTTTTTTAACAGACAGAAAGTCATTAAAACATAAGTAATAAAAATGACAAGCTTTACGTGCAGGGACGTCCAAGGAGGGGGGTTGTTGGGGGGTAAAGGGATGATTACCCCCCTCCCTAAATACAAAAGCTTGAACGTCCTTGTTAACATAAGTTCCTGGCAGGATTTATACTTTTTTTCTAAATTAAAGAGGCTAGGGGCGTATTCAACAGTAAAAATATAGAGGACTGATTTGAATATCTATACTACAAAGTAGAACGATGTTTTTCTGTCCGCCTGAAGCTTAAGATCTCGTTGACCACTGAGCCGATTGGATTCTACTCTTCAGGGAATATACCTATTGGTCCTGTGGTGGTTTTAAGCTATTTTCATTATAATGGCAGTACCAGAAATACTTAATTTAATTTTTTAATTTTTTTTTTAAATTACCTCTTGGGGTAAAGCGGCAAAGCCGCTAGTTGAATATACCTAATCTAATTAAGCGGTGATAGATGTATTTACTTAATTTTAAGATTTGACACATCAAACAATTCTTTTATAGGTATAATAATTTTACCTTGAGGTAAAGCTGTTCTGACGAAATCTTTGTTTTGAACTGAGAATATTCTTGAATTTCAGCCAAGGTACCAACAGCCATTGGATATCTAGCCAGGTGTCCTCCTTCATGTAGCAACCACAGCAAACAACGCTGTAATTCTAGTACTTCAAAACTAAAAACAAAAATAAATGATTGAAAACCTATTTTTTTAGGTATCTTTAAAAGTCGTTAACTTTCTGCCCATGAAAATATATTAAGTTTTTTTAACAGCCTTAACGTTAACTTTTAAAAATATGCAAACCTGGTGCTTTGAGAAGAGAAATTAGGATTAATTGCTGTTACAACAGCCGCAACCTCCATCTGCCTGTTACACACCACAGGGTGTCCCCCAGAATATAACCAGGAACGGGCACAATGCTCTACAGAACAAAGATTCATGTAATGTTCTTTATGAGTTCATATCTTTTTTTAAAGAGCTTTTTCTCAATTTAAATCTAAAATAAGGTTTTAGTAGATTCAAAAGGTATCAAGTCAATGAAGAAAAATTTATATTTTTTTGAAATGATTTCAATTTATCGATATGTTGATGATTGGGGTGAGGTATGTTTAAAGACCTTATAACTACAACACAGAAAAAAAAATTGTAGAAAAAAAGTAAATGTTTGTTTTCCTTGATCCAAAGGGTCTCCTCTCCTATCTGCTGGTACTCTTTCATGCCAAGTAACTTCAGCTGTATGTTCACCTAGAAAAATTTTAAATTATAAAAAAAATATATCTTAATGAATCTTTAATTAGATTGCTAATAAAATAAAACATTGAAAGAATATAAGCTTATTAATGAAAATAAGTATATTAATAAATGCCCGAAAGCTGAAAATAAAATTTTGCCCAATTTTTTTGACAATTTAAAATGTTTACCTATTACCTAATATAATACTTTTATATTGGATGTACAATTGAATGCTATAGGTAACTTTTTGGAAACTTTACCAACAACTTGAAATTACCTTTATGGCCATAAACCACCCAAGCATGATCCTCAGACATAGCAAGATGGACATCAGTGAAGCCCAGAACCTGGCATCCTGCCACTACAGCCAGTGCTAGACCAAAACAGTTCACCTTGGCCTCTGCCATAGCATTTATACTTGATTTTGTAAGATAATGAAATGAACTTGTCTAAAAGCAACTTTTACTGTTATTTTTACTAGGTATCACACCATAAATCCTCATAAAAAATTTTGAAAATACTTCTGTGATTAGGTACCTACATATTATCTTTATAAAAATTGCAAGAAGCAGGAAATCCTTGTTTTTCTATAAATGATTTCTATGCTATTCTTGAGAGAATGGGTCATATAAAATATCAAATTACCTAGTAGACGCAATAAGCAGAAGCTTTTAAAAAGTCAGGAGATCGATATGGAATATTTTGTTTATTATCATCTAAAAGTAAGATAAATTGGGTTAGGAATTAGATAACTGGTTAATTTTTCAATCAAGTATAAATAATCCTTGCCTGTAAGATAACAGAACACATTAGACGCATGTGATCTATCCTTGTTCTTGTCTTCATTTAAAGTATTCCAAATTATATCTGACACCCGTTTAATAACCTGTCTGTTAGCCATGTGACCGCCAGGTGGTAGGTCAGATATCAGAGACAGGTCACAGTAACCACGAATCATTGAGGTAAACTTTTGATGCATTGCATCGAATTGTTCCTTTGTCAAAGCAGGACTGAGTTTAATGTCTTCTAACTCATTAGTTTTTTCTTCCTTAGTGTTCTTACGACCACTTACAGTTTTGGTGGATTTATTTTCACTTGAATCTGTTGTTGCATGGTTAATAACACGGGAAGTAGTGAAATAATCTTCAACATAGCCAGCTAAGATAGACAGCATGGCAACATCAGCATTGTTACCCTTTTTAAGTTCTTCTCTGAACACATTCACTACTTTGTCAAGATTGTCAAGAGGAAAAAAACTCTCCAATTTACTTTGACCACCTTTTTTAACACCCATATTGGCTCCTTCGTTCAACTTCATTTTAAAAAACCCTGCATCTTTTCAATAATCTGAAAGACATTAATATGTAAAAAAAAAATTAATACCTACAAAATTTTGTAAATTTTATTTAATTTTACAATTTCTACAAAAGACAGTAAGATATCTAAAAATAATAAATAAGGACATTAAGGTACATAAAACTTTGTTTTGTCTAGTAGAGTTTTCATTTTTGTGAGTATATTGTAATAAAAAAATATTATTAAATTTATGGGTAGGTAGTTTTTTTTCAAAACTAGAAATTTTTGGCTCGATTGTACTTTATTTAGGTCACAAATAATTTGGCTTGGTCATATCACAACATTTTAGTTATAAGTCGATACAAAAGCTTTAAAGGGACAGTTCCATTTGAAATGCTTTAAAAATTACACTTAAGATGGGGGGGAAGTTTTGACACAATTGCGTAATCACTGTGTACAGGCTTTATCTTTGGACTGAGAGGATAGCTTATTGAAGATAAAATCATTCTTATATGTAAAATTTTCCCAAGTTTAAAGTTTTTTTTGATAGGCCTCCAGGTTCAGGATCTGCAGGCCTCCAGGTGGTCTCTGGACAAGTAAAAATAAAAAAAAAATTTAAGATTTTGAGTTCAACTTATAAAACAAAATCCATCTTTTATCTTCAAATATGTAAATAACATTCAAAAAGATGCATATTCTGTTTTAAAGTTGACCTCTAACTTTAAAAAAAAAGGGGGGGGGGGCGAAAGAGACACTTTTTGTAACTAAAACTAAAAGTCAACAAAGGAACTCAACTAAAAAAAAGAGTTACAGGTCTGAGATTTTGCATGGCAGTTGCTTTATAGGGGTACAATATGGAACTGTAAAGAAACGGCGGCGCAACCGCCGAAAACCGCCGTTTCCTACCGAAGTTTTTTTCGCCTTTTCTCGGGGTTTTCGGCGGTTGCGCCGACGTTTTTTCACAGTTCCATATTGTACCCCTATAAAGCAACTGCCATGCAAAATGTCAGACCTGTAACTCTTTTTTTAGTTGAGTTCCTTTGACTTTTAGTTTTGGTTTCAATAAGTGTCACTTTCGCCCCCCCCCCCCCCCTTATATTTACTTGTCTGTCCAGAGACCAACTGAAGGCCTGAAGCTCCTGAAACTGGAGGTCTATCCAAAATTCTTAAAACTTGGGAAAATCTATCATATAAGAATGATTTTATCCCTTATAACCTATCCTCTTAGTCCAAAGATAAAGCCTATACACACTGTTTATGCAAATGTGTCAAAACTTTCCCCACTTTATTTATTGGTTATTACTTTATTATTTAAGTTATTACTTTAATTAAATTAAATACCTCTGACTATCCCTTTATTTTAGAGTATTTTGATTATTATTAGAGAAACCAACAAATGTGCATAAAATTAAATCTAAGTGGTAAAAATACACATATAAAACAAATCACTATCATAACATAGATATAAATTCGTACATAAAATTCTAGAAATAACAAACATTATACCTAATATTTTTTCAATTTGAATAATTTGAAAACTTTAAATCACAGGTGTCGATGTTCTTTTTCTACTATTTTTTTCTTTACATAGTGCTAATATAAAATCATTAATAATAATAACAAACACATAGGTAGCTAATAAAAATGTATTAAAAATAAAAAGAAATAAAAATCATTTAGAATTTGAACAATTAAAAAAAAACAGGTACTTAATGAATAGAACGATGATCGTTACATTCGATGATAAAAATAGAGAATTAAATGATTTTTATACTTTTTAGTTCCTAGTTCTAACGTGCTCTTGTTAATTCTAGCCGTTTCACCCATACACTCTAGGAGCCGCGTCAGAGAAATAGAAACAAAACACATGCAAACACACAACTTACTCATTGAATAAAAGCTAGAAATAAAAAAGCTAAAAAGATTTGGGAGAATAGTAAGACATTGAGAGTAGCAATTAGGTACAAATAAAACTGCACGATAGAGAGTTTCATAAAAAGGAATGAAAAAAATCAAGCAAATATAAAAACTTTTTAAATAATGTAGATTATACATATGGATCAAAATTTAATAAAAGCTGTCAAAGTTTTAACTATATTTACCTAGGTACATAAGTAACAAAACATAATTTGATAAAGAAAATAATCTGAAGTGCAAGAACAACATCTATCACATTTTAAGATTTCATAATGAGGTCATAAAATACAAAATAAACATTCTATTAGAAAAAAAATCTACATGTAGATATTGTAGATGGATAAAAATGCATTTAGTTTGACCAAAATAGAGATTTTTAAACGACGAAATTTAATCAGTTTTTTTTAAGATGGATAAAAATGCTTTTAGTTTGACCAAAATAGAGATTTTTAAACGACGAAATTTAATCAGTTTTTTTCAAAGGACGGATATATTCCAATTAAGACTTTTTTAATATCTGGACCAAGTCCAGGATGAGACACTTGTGCGGGATCTTGATCTGGACCTGATCCTCTTCTTAAGTACTACACCACCACTTCTAGACCTAGATCTTGACAGAGAAAGCTTTTGACAAGTTTTTTCCCTGCTACCTGAATTCGATCTGCTTCGTGAATTTTCTGTTTTCGCTCTAGTGGTTTTTTGTGGCTTTGGCGTTGGTGATCTACTAAACGATCTTGATCTACTTTGAGCTTTGGTTTTTGGTTTGTTGACGTATCGTTTCGGAGAGAAACTCCGATCTCTTGAGAATGATCGAGTAGTTGAGCGTTTTGGCCTTGAATATGATCTTAGTCGGTATCGTGTAGTTTTACCCCGGGGTTCTCTTGAAAATGATCGTTGTCTGCGCCCTCTTGAAGAAGATCTGGATCTTGAACGATATTGTGAGCTTGAAGACCTTGTTTTATTCAAAACTTAAGATTGATATTTTAAACATTTAAAATGATTAACGTCTCCCATTTATAAAGTAGAGAGGCTTATTTTAGTTTGTTCATTAACTTCTCCATAAAAACAGAACCGATTGAGTTCTCTATTTTGGGAAAGTCTTAAATAGTTCCCAGGGTTTTGCATGATTTTAGGCTATATTTGTAAAGCAGTAGCTAATAAGATAAAAAGAAATACCTAGGTACCATCTACAAGTAAACATTTTAAAATCTATTCTATTAAAAGTAGTATTTAAACTTCAAATAAATAATTTTAAATGTAAAATCCCTTTATCCCATTCTACTTTTTATTAATTATCTTTATTTAAAAAAACTAGTTTTGTTTGCCTAGATCTGAATATCCTTTCTCTTTCTATTCTGATTCTATTACCATGCAGCAGACCACCATCCAAATCCTCTAAGGCTCGGATCATACCAACTTCGTCTTTAAATTCTACTAAACCTGAATAAAAAATCAAAGTAAATTTCACAATAGGTAATATATTTAAGAACAGGCTTTTATGCCCCTAGAGGCCTCTAGGGCTACTTGAGGAGAGGGGAGTTGAATTCGATGACCCAATTTTTATTTTAGGTTTTAGGTGGAATTTTTAAAAATATAACTTGAACTCTTGTTCTCAGTTCAATTTTAAGGGGATTTTATATTGACAACATCGCGATCGAAGTTAAGTGCATTTTTTCATGTTTTGTGATGGCATATATCAAAATATAGGTTTTTGAGTTTTGGTCCCCAACTTGCTAAATCATCTTAAATAGTGTCCTTATGAATAGATATAGCGTATTCAAGGATAAAAACTTAAGAAAAAACAATAAAAGAACGTTTCTACACCAAGATAGTCCAAAATAGACCAAAAAAGGCCTAAAATCCCCATATCCGCAGTGTTTTCTTACCTAACCCAAAAATTAAATTTTTATTTTCATATAGATGTAGTACCTACATATAGGATTAGGCTTATGTATCAATTTTCAAGAATCTAGCTCAATATTTAGACCATTTTTCTCACTGTTTAAGTTCAGATGGCATTACGCCCCCCCCCCCCCCTTTTTTTCTTCTTGAGGACAATCCTTTGGTTTCAGTATACAAATACAAAATCTTTGTTCGGTGATTCAAATTTCCCAGGGGTTTACCGAATAGGCATCATGTTTCGAAAACTTTTGGTAGGTAAAACTACAAATGAACAGACTGACATCCTACTAACATTTTTTAAATATGGACATAAAAAGTCTACGAACCTTCTCCCTGCCTTGGACGTTCAACAGTGGCATAAATAACCTTTCCAGCAGGTATCATATAATCCTTCAGCTGCTGCCATGTTGTTTCATCACTTAGCCCTGAGTACAATAGTTTTAATTTTATATAACTTTGTATTACTTAAATGAGGTCCATAAGTAGAACAGTATCGAAGAGCTAACAACGGTATTCAAGACAAAAACAACAATCAACTGTGATACAATATAAATGAGATGGTAATTCAATAGCAATATTATCTTTATTCATAGAAGATATTAAAGTATGTGTTTTATGAAAAGATTTTAGTGCAGTCCAACTGGCAGAATGTCTTGTTTATGATTTTGTCTATCAATAACACTTACCAGTAAAACGAGATATTGTAATTCTTGTTTTTCGAAGAAGGTAAGCTAGTAATAGAGTTCGTTGTTCCACTACTAAAAGTGTTTAATAGTAAAATGTGGGAGAAAAATGTAAAGACTAACGTTCCTGACACAATGACACGCCAGTTGCTGATCCGAAACCGTCCATCCGAACATCTTTTTCGTTGCGGCTGATTTTTATACCGATCTGAACTCGCTGGGGGCGGGGAGTCGTTGTACCGATAGCTTCTTGAGGATTCACTTCTACGATCATCTTTGTAATCATGTGAACTTTCATTGTTGTTATGTTCTTTTTTTGCCCATTGAACAATCAACCGTCCGCCGTTAAACGACCGTCCATTCAGATCGCGCATCGCCTCTTTGCAATCCGAATCATATTCCAAATCGACAAAGCCATATTTCCCCTTTAAATTTAGATTTTTTATTGTGCCGTATTCGTCGAAAAGTTCTGTGACGTCACTAGGTCGGTAGTTTTCCCCCAGGTTACATACAAAGAGACGGGGCATTTTGTCTGAAATTTTAATTTTATAACATGCAAAAACAAAGACAAAAACTTTTAAAATAAAAAAATCGACTAAATAACATTTATAATTTATAAAATCCAGGTAACATTGAATTACTGAAATGAAAATCCAATTTTCAACGTAAAACAAATAATATTTAAAGAGCAAATTACATAGAGCAACTTATTTGTAAATATATTACGTACTTGATCTCCATAACAACTTAAAAACTATAACAAATTTAGTAAATATAACACTTTAATTTATCGATTACGTATTTTATGAGGAGAATTGGAGCGAAAAAAAAGAGAGAGAAAATTAGAGAAAGAAGGTAAACAGAGCGAATTATTAAAGAGCGGGGCTGGTAAATGATTTTAGAGGACAATATTTGAATTTGTTTTGTTTCTGTAGCAGACAAAACAAATAGTGCGCAGAGCAACCACATCGAATGCCGCGAAAATGTTCCTTATTCAAACAGAGAACTAAAAAACTAGTTTATTAGTCTTTATTGTTTGAAGGATTTTTTTTTTTGGGGGGGGGGGGGAGGTTGGAAACGGAAAACAGAATTCAAAATAATATCCTGTTCCCACCAACTTTTTCTTAATCATTTTAATCAGCCAAAAGGGAAATTTTGTCTATCTATAATGGGGATAGCTTAATTTGTCTTACCTTGCTTTGATCTTCAGAACAGGAAGACCTTTTGAGGCGTGCTTTTCATAGAAGCTTGAGAAAATTCTCATAAAATTGTGTTGTTCTTTTAGACTGAAACATGTGAACAGCCTCTGGAGGCTAGTGAACAAGGCCGTGGGTGTGAGAAAAATAAATAGGTAGATACCATACTTTTATGACAATATACAAAAAAAATGATTATTTTGTTTGGTTTAGACCATAACACCAAGAATTCATTTAATTTCAATAAAACATATCCAAGTATTGGATTTCATGAATTTATCTTTAAATTCGACATTACTGTCTCTTTTATTTTTAGTGGAAAATTGACTATAATACAAATCAACACATGATATTTCCGTATGACTCAGAAACGGTTTTACTCCAGTGGTAATAAATAGAATTTGAACCTACAATATAAAAAATGTAAATTTCTATGCAGTCATTCAATTATGTCAACATAGCCTTGACATAAACAACTTTTTTATATTAACATTTTAGGTAAAGTATGAATATAATAAACAAGAATGACAACATACATAAATAGCGACGCCTTAAAATCATAAATGGGTAAACGGACAATTTGAGTTAAAGAGCAAATTTTCAGATAGAGAACTGATTGATAGATAAATAGAAAACCGCGAAACCACGAAACCACGACCAAGGACCAAGATAGGATAAAAGAAGACTCCTGAAGCACAACCGATAAACCAACTGACCAATTTATTTACGAGGTGTACGCATTATGGGGAATCTTCACAAATAATAGTATCCTTCTATCTAAAAATTCCCCCCCCCATTCTCTATCTTTATAATTTCAAGTAGAATTTTACCACCAAGTATTGGTTAAGCTTTATTTGCACAGAATAGTCAAAGTATTCCATGAGTCCATAGATATACCAAAATTCTAGAAGTTTATTTAACCATGGTTCAGTTTAGTTCAACCAATTGATTGTTTTCAGGGGTAGTCATGTGTTCTTGCTTAGCTGCAGGCTCACAGACGGCTGCCGAGACCTTCGTGTCTGGATATTTATTTTAAAAAAATTATTTTTAAAAAGTTTTTCAAACATCGTACTTACGTCATTATCGTGCACAGGGTTTTTGAAAATTTTGACACTACCCATGAATAAAAATCAAAGTGGGTGTGAAGTTTTACGGGTTGAAATACAGACAATAAGTTGGGTGTAATTTCAAGGTCAAGGGGGTGGATGCACCTCCGTAGGTGTTAACCATCCTCCATAATCAACACACTCAAAAGTCAAAAATAATCTTAATTTAAAGGGGAGTGGTGTCTAGGCACTTGTCTATGGTGGTGTAGAGGGTCGAAGGGGGTGGATACACCCCACTTAATATTTTCAGTGACGGATACAACCCCCTTAATTTTGTCATGGGTAGATACATACCAATTAATTTTGTCAGAGGGTGGAGGATACACCCCCCTTCTCCATACCGCTGTTATAAATTGTAGAGTCGCTGCACCATAAGAAGATCAATATAACTCAACACATGTTTAGTTGATATTCCATTAAGAACAGTTAAACAAATCATCTTCAGATACAATTTAGAGGCGGATAATTTTTCAAATTTGTGTCAATTCTAAATACCAAATTAGACCTAAATATACACACGGTTAAACTCAAAGCCAACACTAATCTCGAGAAGTATATTTGTTTAAAAACAAGGACGATTTAAGTACAACAAAAATGTTGTTTAGTGCTTTATATGTTTTTTGTAGTTTTTGTGTTCTAAAGAATCCCTTAACCGACCGTTTTGTACTTGTTAGTGAAGCTTTGAATGTGTCCTTAGTAGGTAATGTTTTAAACTTGGTGGTATACTAATTTCCCAAAAGATGTAAGGTTTAACTTTTTCTTAATTCTGACCTTATTTTCTCTATGAAACCTAAAAAGGCTGGATTGAGGATTAAGAATATATGCTTTTAGTGATTAAAAATTTATGAAAGATGGACAAAATGAGACAAAGAGAATCTGCAACCATACCAAAAATATGTAACCAACCAGCCACCCATAAAACTCAACCTATTTTTCCCCTACGTTCTCAAAATTCACAGCCGTAATGAGCCTTAACAGCAGTAACTGGTGTTTTACCATTGTAGCTATTAATTTAATTCGATTATAGCATAATAATCAGAAACAGTCAATTGATATTTTCTTTCTGAAAATCTACTTTGTCTGAAACTCTAATATATTTAGTGGTAAAGATTTACTATTGATTAAATATTACACGTTTTATGCTTTTAAATTTACAATATTATGCTAAAGATGTCATTATCAAAAAATATTCATCATTTGTAAAAAAAACTTTCTTATCTTGAAGGGGGAAAATTAAAAACCTAATTTTTAGATAAAATTTCTAATTCCTCAGAAAATCAACAACTATCTAACTAAAGTTACATATTTTTTAGTAATTTTGTGCGAACGTCAACAGCGAAATACCCCACCCAACATCAACCGATAAAGGAAGATCTCGATCATAACTATTTTCGGATAGATTCACCCCCTCTCTTTCTCCATTCCCTTTGAACTGGATGGTTCTGGATTATATATTCCAAAACTTGCTAGCGATAAGGTGTTTATACAAGTGCGCCAATGTTTTTTTATATAAAATTGTTAAAAAATGACATCTGTTTGGTTTTCCTTTGCAACTAAGCTTTTTTTTAGGTACAGGGAAGGTTTTTAACTATTTTGGGAGAGCGTATCTCCACCCTCCCAATTTAAAATCACACCCCCAAATTTTTTTTCTGAATATTTCTTATCAAAACTTAAATTAAAAAGTAGAAGGGCGGTTGACTTATCCCCCTCCCACCTTAAGAACACCTAGAGGCTTCTTGGGGGCGTCCGTTGCCCCTAGTCTTTCTTAAAATAAAAGCTATGTCTTGCATTTTTTTTCAATTAGGTGTTTGATCGTAATTTCATATGGTAAAAATATTTTTCTTCTTTAATTGTTATCCTAATAAGATAAAAGTTATGCTTGAAAATTGTTTTAATAGCTATTTTTATATGTTGCATTTTTAGATAAACGTCAGAATTTGCGTCAGAATTTGCGTCATTTGCGTCATTTATATTTCAGATTTTTATTACCCGTCATCACATCAACCACTTACACAATACACATACAAACACACATGTTTTGTTGCTGTTGTGTGTGTGTGTGTGTGTGTGTGTGTTTGTGTGTGTGCGTGTGTGTAAGGAGGAAATGTGACAGTTATCCCACGAAGAAGAACAAAACAAGATTAGAGACAATCAACTTTAAGCCTAATAATAATATGTAATAATAAAGATAATAATATCAAAAACAAGAACAAATTCATTTATTGTCTGTCCAACTAACATAATATATTAAACACAATAAGTATATGATTTTTTTAGTAATTTTACTAAAACTACATAGCCACATTTTTGTTTCTAAACGTTTTTGTTTTGCTTGGAAGAATGTTATTTTTTCAAATCTAATAGCAAACAGTTAATTAACAAATTAATGATAAGTTTTGCTTCATTCACTTTATATAATGTGGTTGTTGACTTTGTAGAGACAAACAGATAAATCTAACTATGAAAATCTTTGCTGTTCTTAATTAAAATGTAAGATGTTGAAATACTAACATATGTACGTAGATCGAAATAATTACTGAATAGTTTTGCTGCTTCATATAATTGTGTATATAAAGACTCAATTAAATTTCTTGGTGAGTGGCTACGCTTCTTCGGATCATCAATATATTGAGTTTGATGTGTTTAAAGTTTGAGAAATAATTCTAAAGCTTATGTAAACTAAAAACGTATGAACGAGTTGCTTTGATTTTTCAAAATTTATTGTAATAAGATTGTTGCTTTCGTTGGTACTCCTTTAACCAAAATATAAACAGACAATCAGATTTCTAGAGTATATTACCTAACGGCTAGACCAAATTAATGAGTAGGCTGGCTAATGACTTTAGTGGCTAAGCTTCCCCCAATTATTATGTAATGAGGTTATTATGTTTCAAGCTAATTTGGGAGTATTCTAATTATAAGTATTTGTAAACTGATACAGGCGGCTTAACAAATAAAAAAGTGGCTTTGCTTCTTTGAATTAATATGTAATGCATTTGCCGTTTTTGGTGGAACAGTCTTATTCTAATACAATTATTTAGAGCACCTTTCATAACAGATAAACTGAATTACAACGTAGCTACGCTTCTCCTAATTGTTATGTGATGAGGTTATTTTGTTTCAAGCTAATTTGGGAGTATTCTAATTATAAAGTGTAGCGTATGTAAACTAATACAGACGGAGCACCTTTCCTAACTAACATATAAACTTAACTAGCGGCTACGCCCCTAGAAGCCTCTAGGGGGACTGGTAGGATAGGAATAGTCGACCTAGTCCAATTTTAAATTTTAGTTTCAAAAGAGTTAAAAAAATATTTTTGGGGGGGAGTGGAATGAAGACACCCTCTCCAAAAATAGTTTAAATAGGAGGATGAATGAGTAGCTACAATTCTCCTAATTATTATGTAATGAGTTTAATGTGTAAAAGTGGTTAGGGTGCCGGTGGGATGGGGGGGGGGGTGGGGGGGCCGGGTGGGGATCGGCTAATTACTTTATGACAAAGGTAAAATATGTACTTTTTAAAGCAAAGCTTTTTGTATAACTTTATGATTGGTCTGTACGAATATCCATAATTCATAGCTCAAATTGTTAGATTAGTTTTTGTTGAATTGCCATATCGATTGGGAAACATTTAAGTACAATTTAGAAACTGCAGCAAGTCTACTAAACCATATTATTTTAGATTTATTTTGCTTGTTGGTTATACCTTTTTCCTGCCACTAAACAGTCCCTATGTCCATTTTAATTTAGCTATTTTTAAAAAGATTTCCTTACATGCATTTTTACATAATGTAGTTGTCCTTTTATCATGATTTTTGAAACATACCCGCCCCCTCACTATAAATTTACAAAAAAAAATATTTTACTTGAAATGGTCAGTTTGTATTCAAAATGCAAATTATAGGTGCAATGTTAATTTATGTGTGTGTGTGTGTGTGTGTGTGTGTGCAATTACTAACAAGTTTTCCATAATCATACACTTACGCACACATACCCATACCCACACACATAAATACAATATGCGTATATGCCTTTCTTATACGCACAAATATACGCACATCTTTGCGTAGATATTAGTTACTTCCGGGGATGAAAAATTATGGGTTTGGTGGGAGAAAGGGCATTGTACGGTCAGGGATGCAGGGACAGGGCAACTGAAGTAATATTACAAGATAAACTACAACCAAACGGAAAAAAAGCCAAAAAAATTCATAACGCGTATAGATGTATTAGCTTTGAGCATTGAAAACAAATAATTCAGTAATCCTAGGGGTAAAACGATTTTTATTTTTTTATTTATCCGTTTCTTTTTGTACGAGTAAAAGAAGGTTAGGGTAACAAATTATTATTGGCCTGGACCTAAAGAATAAAATATAGAGATAGTAAATAATTGACTGGACCAGTAGAGTAGATAATCGAGATAATAAATATTCGACACCTAGAGTGAACATAAAAGATAGTAATTATTAAACTGGTCAAATATACATTAGAAGTAGTAAATATTGGCCTGGACCTATAAAATATGTAATAGAGGTAGTAAATAATGGTTTCGACCTATAGAAGAAATAATAGAGGTAGTAAATAATGGTTTCGACCTATAGAAGAAATAATAGAGGTAGTATATAATGGCATAAAACTATAGAACATATACAATAGAGGAAGTAATAAAAGATGGTTAGGTTATCATATTTTTATTGAACTAGTCTTATAGAGTATATAATAGAGGTAGTAAAAGAAAAATATTATTGGACTACACCTATAGCGTAGGTAATAGAGGTTGAATTAAAAGAAGGTTTGGTTAACTTATTATCATTGGACTATACCTATAGAGTATACAATAGACGAAGTAATGAAAGATGGTTAGGCTAACATATTATTATTGGACTATACCTATAGATTAGACAATAGAGGTTGCAATAAAAGAAGGATAGATTATTGGAGTGGTCCTAAAGAATATATAATAGAGATAGTATAGTAGGTTAACAATTGGCTATAATATGCAATGCATATACATTTATGTAAAATGCATCTCCATATTTCTATATTCATGTGAATAAAGTACTATTAATAGGCATTTAAAAACGCGGGAACATCAGATAACAAACACAAGTTCAAAGTTTAACTACAGCGACTTTTTTTAAATAGGCAAAAATAAATGCACTTAAAATATGATAATTCGTACAATGTAACCAAAAATACTTAATTTTCTTTTTTATAAATAGGTTTTTACTTTTTGGATTACTCAAAACAAATTTATTGAAGGTTTCCGATTGCATCTAAATTTCTCTGTAAGAGCATTTTTTAGCACACAATAAAACTTTTTTCAACCTGACACTTACGTAAAAGTACCATTTTTCAAATTACATTCTTTCCTAAAGAATGTTCTAATAGTTTTTTACTACAAATGCAAAATAAACGTAAAAGCATTTTAAATCAATCTGGACGTAACAGATACTTCAGTAGCAACAAAAAATCTGGGTGTATGATAAATGTCTCTTCCTTTTTTTGAGTAACACTGCAGATATTCTTGAAGTTAATAATATCATAGTAATGTACCATGCATACTAGCGGGTTTCGAAATATATTAACAGACAAACATGGCTGGCCATATATATAGCAAGTTATTTTTATATAAAAAAAAATATTCTTAGTCTGCTAAAAATAATACTTCTTAATCAATTATATAACTTTTCATAATATTTATAAAATATTTAATATTTTTCAATATTTTGAAAAAAGATATCATAGATATAATTCTAAACTGAGCAAGGATTTTATATCTAATGGTGGTGATTTTTTTAACCACAAACATTTAGATTTGCAAGATTAGAAAACATTTACTAGTTTTGCAACCCTCTGATGAATACCATGTAAGGCTTAATGACAATTTTAAGTATGTAGCTGCTCTATACGTTTATCAATGTAGTATAAGTAACCATTTAAATAAAGTTTTTGACATAATCATCACTGCTATCAAATCATATAGATTTTAAAGCAAGGCTGTAGATGCTAAACATTGCTTTATAAAAACCATAAAAAGTTACAATGTTTATTAGTTTTAATTATGCATTTTAGAGCGGATTTATCAACGTTTAATAACTTGTAAAAAAATCATAATTCTTTAGAGCTTTAATATGCAAACTAATTTTCTTTTCTTATAGCAAAGCTACGAGTTTAACTTATGAAAAACAAATGAAAAATAGCATCTATTTGAATCGATTAATATTATAGGTCACATAAGAATTTCAGTGTCACTACAGCAACCAATGCAATGAATAACATTTAGAAAGTTTTCATACGATGCTGCCATATTTTAGACATAAATTGATAATTATTAAGCAGAGCTTGTTCAAAAATAAAGAAAAATGACGATAGAACAAACGAACATTGCTTGTTGTAGTGTGTTATAACTTAATGATCAGAATATTATTTTATATGCAAAATATATTTGTTGCGAAATTTCTTAACTACATGTTACTGTTTAGGACAATCTTACCTTTTCATGACTTGATTATAGAGATGTTTCACTCATATTAATCTAATATTAATGTCACGCGCCAAACAATTGTGAATAAACACCTCTGGTTTGAACCTTTTAAAGATTAAAGCATGAATCATGTAATGAATTCGCAATTTTTGTTTATTTCACATGAGGAAGTAATTTTTACCATGCTTGTACATTTTTTGTAGTTGACATTTTTGTCACGGCTAGGAATATTGCTTCTCAAGATAGTGTTTCCAACATTTCTGCCATTCAAAATGATTATGGCAAATCCAATTCGACTTAATCATTACTTATTTTTCTTTAATTCAGGACTGCTTTCAGGTAAATTTCAAAATTTGCTACCCGGGTCAATGACGTCTGAGGGTGTAGAAAAATCTAGCCATTTTTTGTTGATGAATTTTTGTAATTATATGTTTTCTTTCTGCATTTGTAGATTCCGTAAAATGTGCTTGTTCTTTCTTCAATAAATATATCTCTGTCACTGAAAATTTGTGGGGATGTCATTGGCTAAATACAAAAAAATGCATAAAATTTAATAGTTTTATAAAGTCATGCATGTGTACTTAGGTTATTTTTTGAAACGTGAAGCTATAAAGATTTAATAACTTATTTCCAAAATATTCTATAATTTTTCTCATACTATCAATGTTATTTTGACATAAAACGGTCGTCTTTACAACGAAGCGAGGCCTCCCAAAATCACGGTAAAATCTGAAATTGCAAAATTTTTTATTCGAATTAATTCATTTGTGGTTTCAAACAAGTATGTGCACTGAGATACCATAATCATAGAGTAGCTTGGCTGCTATAAAGTTTAATAAGAAATAATCAAGTACGAATGAAATATAACAATGGGTTTCAATTACTTGAGAATTATTTTCAAAATATCTTAAAAGTCAATTGGACCACTCAACAACCCTTTTCCATTGGTAAAAAATCCCAAAAAAAGCTACATTAATATTTCATTGCTAAACCTTCTTTAAGAGCCTTGATTACTTACGACAACTTTTTAATTACACGCCTTTTGTCTGAAACTCTGAATAGCATTATTTGCACTTGGTTTAGCGCAAGCATTCCACTAGTTTTTTCCATTTATCTAGGGGGTGGGGGATCTATTTGAAGAATAAGGATTTTTTGAATTATTTCATCTAACTGTAACTTTTTGGCGTTCGTGCCTGAGCTTTAAATTTAGGGTTTTGTCTTGATTGATGCTTTATTCTCTGTATGTCTTTTTGAGATCTTGTTCATTTTTCTCTATTATTTTTCTCTTTCTTTATTTTTATCTCTCTTTCCCTCTCTCTCTCTCTCTCTCGCTCTCGCTCTCGCTCTCTCTCTCTCATTCTCTATTTCTCTTTCTCTCTCTCTCTCTCTTTTTGTGTCACTCTTTTTCTCCCTCTTTCTATTTTATGTTCATACATCAATAAAAATATATACCTGACTATATGTATATCAATTTATAGTAAAATTTATCCATTTATTCTTTTATATATGTAAAATCTATCAGACTGAAAATCCTATAATATAAAGTATTAGGTTTTTTGGCTGTAGCTTAAGATCTAGGAAATTGCTAGTCCGAATCAATGGTTATACTCTAAAGTTATTGGCTGATATAAGGCTTGTTTCCTGATCTCCTCCACCCTCCCCTAAATTCTAGGGGAGGAGCAACTAGAATCATCTATTGATCTATCAAATGTAATAATTATTAATTTCAGAGCACAAAAAGCTGTGATGACATTTCAATTAAAATTATAAAAATTTCATCAAATAGGACAAAGGTGTTCCAAAGATTTGGATAGTTATTTTTTCTACAAAATTAAATAACATGTAAATACAGACTTCATGACACCTAAGTAACAGGGAGGGATAGGTCAATGAGGATCAAATTTATCTAAACCTTTCCCCACCTCCCCTATATTTTCCTCCTATTTTCCCAGAGAGTCTCTACTAAATCTTTTATATTAGTACAAGTGATTGCGCCACTAGTTTCATTTTTAGGAAATTTATGCCCATCTCTCTTTTTGATGAAAATTTGCATGATAAATGTAAAAGTTGAGTTAAGACAAGCATGATCATGACGATCATGCACACTCTAAAACATTAACAAACAAGGCTGAAAACATTCATACCGGCGTAGCATTACCGTATGCACCGAGTCATACTAGGAATGTAAAAATGGTGTCTACTACTGATATGTGTTGCATTAATGGTAAGATAAGGTAAATGCCTTCACCCATCAGCAGGCAAAATGTATTACCATACACAGTGATGATTTCCTGGCAAGGATCGTGCAATCAAATTGTGTTTTCAATCTCATTCTGTAGGTCATAGAACAAAACGTGCCATATTGTAAGATTACTTGTAACGAACTTTTCCGACTAGTTGTTATATACAGTGTGTTTTTTTTTATGAGCACTTTTTTGAAAGCAATTTTACCCCACTTATAGTTATCAGAATTTAATGATTAATGGCTTATTTTCTTCGTTTTTTAAGGGAAATTATGAAACAACCAAAAAAAATTACAGTTTTTGTTGAAAAAGTACAGTAAAGTTGAAAATTAAAAACTTAGGTGACAACATCTAAAAATGGTTTTAGCGCATTTTTCTTATGCTCAAATCTTCTACCCTTTGCAAGCAAAAAATTGGATTTTCAGTAGTCGACTTTGGGGGGCCAGTACTTTCTCCCTGATTGAAATATGGCCTTCAAACTTTGACCTATTCTAGTACATGTCCCCAATAGTATCTGTATAAATTTATAGCTCTATATCTCAACTTTGAAGCGTTTTGCAGCCATTCTTGCAAAAGGTAGAATATTTGAACATAAGAAAAATGCGCTAAAACCATTTTTAGATGTTGACACCTAAGTTTTTAATTTTCAACTTTACTGTACTTTTTCAACAAAAACTGTAATTTTTTTGGTTGTTTCATAATTTCCCTTAAAAAACGAAGAAAATAAGCCATTAATCATTAAATTCTGATAACTATAAGTGGGGTAAAATTGCTTTCAAAAAAGTGCTCATAAAAAAAACACACTGTATATGTTTTAATAAGCCCTAGCTAAAAGCCAAATTAATACGAAATGAATTTGTAAACATTTATTACTTATATTCATAAAAAAAGTTATGTAGGAAAAAATCAAAAGAAATATACCATCATTAATATTGTTATTATGTAATTTTTACTATAGGGAGAATATGCTTTGAAAACTACAACATTTTAAAGCCAATTTTTACAGTAAGGCATATAATGTGCGTTCATTGTTTCTCTTGTTTAAAACTCTAGTGAAAGGGATCAAGGTTTCTCTACAAAATCAAGTGCAAAGTAAGAACAGTTGGGTAGATGCAAATATTTAAACTATCTTTAAAAGTTTTATCTGGGTTTCTCTAGTTCAGAAAAAAAAACAGTTCTAAGCAGCCCCTGAGTGGTGTTACATTATAACCATATCCTATTATATAAAGTAGTAGGCTTTTTTGTCTGTAGCGAAGGATCTCGCAAGCCGCTGAACCGATATGGTTCTCATTTACATTAAAGTTTGTTATGGGATGGTTTTAGGCTATCATTTTTTTTATAGATAAGCCTGTGTACGGTTTTATCCTTTTTTTTCTGGGGGCGCAGCCACTAGTTAAGACTATAGTCATCTCTGTTAATTGCAACAATAAAAACGACCAATTTAAACTTATTTAAGATAACAGATTAGTTTAACAAACCCAACTGTATGAAGTGCAGAACACCTTTGCATTATTCAACAACAATTTTACTGGGACACTTGGGGGGTTTTAGCAAAAAAATTGTCAGACCTTCTGTAATTCACTTGGTCGGTATTAAAGATAAATATATAGAATTTCATGTGAAGATTTCAGTAACAAATGTATATTTTAAAAAAAAAACTTGATTTTCCACCCGTCAATTAAGTAGTAGTGGGTTATGGGTAATTTTCTAGGCTGTTAACAGAAAAATCCAATAACAATTATAAATTTACTCAATAGATCATTTTGTTAAACCTTCTGTTTTAAAAAAATTACCCCTATTTACCCTAACACAATAAAGTGCATATTTCCATAAGAAAGAAATGGTATGTTCATACTTGGCAAATCATAATACCACATATACATCTTTCAAAGCACAGCTTCTCTTTTACTGAAGTATTTCCGTATGTTCTATAGTCCTTTCATTAGATTAAAGCACTAGAGGGGGAAGGAATTAAATAACTGTATTTGACCATCCCACGGACTCTGGACTCTGTGCCGACTTTCAAATGGGTCAAAAGAGCAAAAAGCAATTTGATAGCAGACGGAAAAGGTCCTCAACAGAGGGATCCAGGAAGGTATAAATACAAGTATACTATAAATGTATTGTTCTTCCGATGTTTGATAGTTGCTAAAGAGGTTTAAAAATAAAACTGCTAAAAATTTAATCACATTAAAGATCCAATTATAATTTATTTGTTCAATACTTTGCTTTTCTTTTTTAGACATAATCTCAAATATTTGTATTGCTTTGCTACTAATTATTCTAGTTTTTATAAACCCATATTTGAATTTTACTAAATATTTTTGCATTTTGTACTTTAGTTATTTTGTTAAACTATATTAGGAATATGAAAATCTGATTTCTTTTCTACTTTACAAAAAAGTGCCTCTGGAGCTGCCACCACTAATTTTAAATAATTAAAAAAAAATTCGGAGGGGGGTTAAATTTGTTTTAGGATTAGGGAGTCCCACCACCCAAGAAAATAGCCTAAAGCCAACACAGGACCAGTAGGTTTATTTCCTGAAGAGTAGAATCCAATCGGTTCATTGGTTACTGAGATCTTAAGGGACAGACGGACAGACATAATTTTACTTTGTATTATAGATACATTAAGCCTTATATTTCAACGTTTTTTTAACGATAAAATTAATCATACTCCCTTTTTACTATCAATATCAATGAGTTTAATATATAAATATTATCAGAACAAAAAAACGAAAATTAAACATAATTTCCCTTTATTTTCACAATAAGTAAAACTTTTTTACAAGGTCAAAAAACGCCCAATATTTTAATTCAATTTACAAGTGGCCACGCCCCTGGAGACCTTGAGAGGGCGGAGTCGACTCCCCCGTCCCCTCAATTTCAATATTAGTTTTTTAAAAGAAAATAAAAAATTGTGATTTTTTTGGAGGGGGGAGGGGGGGGGGTTCCAGAGCAATTTCTCTTGGGGGGAAAGTCCCCAAAAATAGTTATAAACTTTTCCAAGAGTCCATGAGAAGCTACACTGTAAAGGAGAACCACATAGTTTCAGCGGTTAGCGAGATCCTTCGGGACAGACAGACAGACACAATTCTTGTTACTTTTATATAAGAATGAAACAAAATTTACAATAAGTATATGACTTGACTAAGAAATATTTTTTTGTTGCGAAGCTACTTTATATTTCCAAAAATAATTCAGCCATTTACTTTTTAGCATTTTTAACACATCACCTGAATTTGTTCCTAACGCATAAATTTCCCAAACCAAAATCTGGTTGTTGTGTGACTAAACATTTGTATATTTTCATGGATACAGTGATGTGTTAATTGTCATAGATTTATTAATTAAATGGATAATGAAACATAAATTATTGTAGATTCCATGTGATAATAAACAGAATAATTATCCATTCCGTAGAATAAGACTATTGGTTGAAAGGTTTGGATACTGCTACTTTGAACGATCAAGGTTTATCAAAAGTTTTAAATCCAACGAAAGAGAGAACATGATTTAGGGCAGCAGCATTATTTACAGCGCCACCCCCCCCCCCCCCCCCCCTCCACCTTTTATATACACATCGAAATGAGTCCTGTAATGAATTAACTTTGTCTAGAAAACCTAATTATGCATTTCAATAAATGGAGCACCAGTTATAGTTAATTAAATTTTTCCATCTACTATAGTTAATCAAGCACTTGACATAGCAGCAATAAGGACAAAATTTTAATATCTTTTGGTAGAGTACATTATTTTAAAAAGGGAGATTATCTATCTTTCATTAAACTTTCCCTGTGTGTCTGGTAAGTTTGTGATGACATAATGATGGTAAGCCTAGCTATGCTAAAAATACAATTAATCATCCACTATTTGTTTCCTGTTAGTTTAGACAAATACAGCTTTAGACTTATCATTTTCAAATCAAACATAAACATATTTTAACTGTTTATTTACCAGTTTTATTGTAGTTAATTAGTTGCGGACAGAATAAATAATTATGCCAGCTGTGTGGACAAAGGAAAAAACAGATTAATTTCTGATTTTAAACATTTTTGGATTTATGTATTGTTTTATCAGTTTCTTTAACCCGCGGACCTTCGGGGCTAAAGAAACTGGAAGAAATCTTTCAATCTTTACTTTTACTATCCGCGAAAAGATGTCTATAATACGATGCGATAAATAACTAATTAAATACAATTCTTATCTTTACGTAAACATCGAAGGTGGAATTGCATCAAAAAAGGATTTCAACCATTAAACAAAGTAAGCATTACATTGGTTAGGTTAGGTTGAGTTATTTAAGTTAGATTAGGTTCGGTTACTTAGCCCCACGCAGAAGTAAGGCACTATAGGAGCAGATAATTGATGAAATTTCGTGCAGGTTGGAATTCTAATGAAAACATATAAAACATTGACTAGATAAATTGGCTGACTCCTCTATTACGTATTTATTAATTATATAATCAGCACACAATTTAATTAATGATACAGAGTGTTTTGACATTTTATATAAATAGCTAAGATTATAGAAGTTGAAATATTTCAATTTACGATGTTTCTCTTTCTTACAATGAACTCACTAACCTTTTTTGGCTTGTTCTTAAATAAAGAAAAAAAGGATTAAAACATCCAAAAGTAGCGAAGCTCTTAAATAAGAAACAATGTACTAAAATAACTAGTTTAGCAGACAGGCAGATAAGTTATCTATTGAGTGGATTTTAATTGGTCAGAAGTATATTCGCAACAAATGCAGCCTTCTATCTTTAATAACTTAAAAATCATTATAGATATACTGACAGACCTGGTACATGCTCATAGGTATAGCGTAGGCTCGCTGCTAAAAAGTTCATACTCTACCACATCATTTAAAAATACACACACACACACACACACACACACACACACACACACACACAGACATATAGACAAATGTATAAAAGATCATTTATAAAAATTTTGACTGTGAATTAATAGCGCATCATGAAATCGTACATACAACATTATTTAATATTAACACCGTTGCCAACTAACAAACATTAAAAAATATTTTTTGGTTAATGCTTAAAAAAACAAAAACATATAAGACTTTAAGTCAACTTATTATAGGTACCCACTCAAAAAAGCCTCTATATAAGGCTTATTGTTCAGTGGTTTCATGGCTATTTCTGTTTTAGATTATGTATACTCTTTCTGAAAAAAAAGAGCCTAAAATCTTCTGAGGACTCTTGCAAAACTTCAATAAAAAGAACAGAGGTGGATTCTTAAAAAAAAATTGCCCCAATAATCGCTTAGTGGGGCAAAATTGTTTTCGTGAAAAATCCTCCAAAATCACATAATAAATCTACAAAAATTAAATAAAATCTTATGTTAATAACCCTTTTATGATTTTGTTTAATTTTTGTAGATTTTTAATGTGATTTTGGTGGATTTTTCACGAAAACAATTTTGCCCCACTAAGCGATTAGTGGGGCAAATTTTTTTTAAGAATCCACCTCAGAGCTTTTGTCTAGGCTTTGAAATAGATTAAATACAGATACCTCCACTACTACTTCCATATATATGGGTTTGATTTATTATGAAAATGAATTAAAGGTTGATAGCCCTTACTCTAGATGTAACACTATGGCAGTCAACCAGATAAACAAATGAACGGTCCCCCCCGAGAGGTGTGATTACAGTATTACTATTTTTTTAGATTAGCAAATTTCATGATAATTTTCAGTCAAAGTGACTCAGATACTAAAACAGTCCAAATATTCTTTCTGGGCGATACTTTTTAGCTTCAAAAGATCTAATTAACCCCATTCTTTAATTGTTCTCGTATGATTTAAATAAATAACTTCTACTAGAATTTAAATGTGCTAAAGGACTGTTGAAATTTTGCTATCAATCCTGACAAAAGTAGAATACTTATATAAACTTCTGCTTTTAACTTGTTGAAAAGTTAAAGGCAAAATAGTTCTTCAATTGCTACATTCTAGACCTCAAAATGATGTATTTGCTCCCATTTTTATGGCTAATTGACTTCAGCAAATAAAAGCTATTGCTAATTTTTTCTTGCTAAAATTTATTGCTTTTAAAAAAAAGTACTTTAACACCATTCTGTACCATCTATAGAGAAAGAAGGATATGGAGAGAAAGAGAGAGAGAGAGAGAGAGAGAGAGAGAGAGAGAGAGAGAGATGGGGAGATAGAGAGAAAAGGAGATAGGGACTAAATTGAAAAGTCAACTTTAGAGGTTTGCATAGATTTTTAGAAAGAAAGAGAGAGAGAGAGAGAAAGAGAGATAAAATCATGGAGGAGGGGGGAAATAGAAAAAAATTGGCGATGGGATGAAAAACTGTGAATATTGAGGCAGTTGAAAAAAAGGCCCAAACACAACCGTCGAAGAGGTAGGATGTGTTGGATGTTGTAATGTTGATGTTGGTTTGCAGACAAAAAGTTTAGTCCTGGGCAAAAGGTTAAAGGGGGCGTTCAGTACACTTCAGAGGAGGGGGGGGGGAGGAGTTGGCAGATTTCAACGATAGAGAAAACATGAGATAAAGACAGGGGGTGGGAAGGAGAGAGGAAAGGACAGTTGTTGCGATGCGGTTGGCTCAAAAAACTACATCAATCTGTTTTCTTCAGAAAATTTAAAACCAACGCTTCTTTTGTGTTTTTATGGGATCTTCCAGATGATGGTAAAAATCACTGAAAAATTCAAATAAAATAAAAGATACCTTTAAAATACTTGATGCAAAAAAATGGTTTCATAAAATTTAGTCTTGGAATGTATGAATGCCAAAAGAAAGGGAGAGAATGGTTTCAGGGGATGTTGAAAAGTGTAAGCAACAGCGTGTAGGAGGTTGGGAGAGGGGGAGTGGGTTGTGAGTGTAAGCAACAGCAATAACCGCAGGGTAGTTGAGGTACGCTCTCCCGTCCTAGCGCAGTTATTCGTCTGTGCTGTAAACTATTTACCATCCTACACATACACACACACACGCACACTCACATATACTAGGACACAGCTGTGTTGTTGTGTGTGTTCTAGTGCTCAGTGTTGTTGCTGTGGTCCACCACCGCAGTTGTCTGAACCCTCTCCTCTCCACCCACGCAAAGCACTGTTTTAAACCCTCTTCCTTTTTTCTTTCTTTCTTTTTTCCATCCATCCACACTCCCTTTTTATCTGTGTATAAACCTAGCTAGTGTATTTTCTCTCTAGGAGGTTTTATAATACTTTAAAACTATAAATCCTACCACAAAAAAAATCCTACTTTATCATATATGTAAATACAAAAAAGTGATCATATTCCTCAAAAAAATCCTACCAAAAAAATCCTCGAATTTTGTGAACATTTGTCGTGACACTGAACCAACTTTACAATGTTGTACTGGGCATTAGCTGCCAGTTGTCTGGTGGGAGTGTGCATAGGAGCTGGCATCCCCCTGTCCTCCGCCCCTAGTTCAACTATCCATCATGATAAGAAATATTACAACCTGTCCACCTTCCAAAATAACCAGGAGGGGTCCTTTGATAAATATTTCATTAATATGGATAATGCTGAACTCAGAAAAGGTAAATTTATATTCTTTTATTGTTTTTTGATGAATTTTAAAAATTGTGTAACATAGATTGCTTTAAAATTGAAAAAGTTATCTGAAAAATTGTCATTTAAGCGACTTATTGACGTTTCTTCTGGCAAATAATATTTGTATTTGTTGATAAATTTTAAAATTGTTTATTATGACTGTTTAGACCTCAATAAAATGTCTTTTTGACAGTGACTTAGTTGTACTTTTTACTCAAGATTAGTACAGAAAACAGTACTTAGTTGTACTATTTACTTAGGATTAGTACAGAAAATGTTTGTAAGGCTTATTAATGCTGTTTTAAATATGAACTTAATTTTTATGTTTTTTTAATGAGCAAAAAAATAAAAGATTCTGTGTTTTAATCATTTTACACATGGAATAAACTTTTTTTAAAGAAAAAGACACCCGTATTTTTTATGCCGAAAAAAACACTGGGGGTTAGGGGCGAAGTTGCTATGTGCAATTATTTGAATTCAAGTCTACAGTTGAAAAGTCTAATCTTAAAGTATTCTTGTTTTAAATTTGAAATGTGAATCACAATGTGGTAAATCTAAAGATACTAGAATGTAGAAAATCAAGTCTGAGGTTTCTAGTTTTAGATCTACTAAAAACGGCGATAAAATTTTAAAAATAAAGATTTATTTTTAGATTATCATATAACAGGACTAAGTGTATATATTAACGGTTAAATTTTCTGTAAGCATGAAAAAAATGTTTTTGTTGCTAGTTGAAATGAATTAAATAACAAAATCAAAATCAGATATAATCTATTAATTTTTAAAATCAAGCATAACAAAATCCATAACTTAAGCAGCTATAACAAAATAAGACTCTTTTTGGCAAAGGTTGCTAGTAAATCACTGGAAATTGCACTACCTTTACTACTTTAAACAATGCAATGTATGTTTTTTAATCTTAAAATCAATAATAAACTAAAGAAAATTCATATAACAATTGACTTGGTCAGCAGACAGATGGTTAGACATAGAGTTGCTTCGCTTCTTTGTTATATGACTACTTAACTAATAATAATTTTGTTAGCTTGTTTTTAAGCCAATATATGCTGTTATCTAAAATTAATTAAAGTAAAACTATAATTATTTTAGATTGATTATAATTGGGACAATTAAAGTGTTTATCTTTGTCTTTAACGATGTGGCATTTGAGGGGAATTCTGTAAATTTAAGCAGCTAATTTAATGTTGTAAACAATTTAAGCTTTTATAATTGAGATTCTTACTTTAATATGGTTATGAAAAGCATACTCTTCGATTCTATATGATTTCATTATTTTTATCTAATTTTCTTATATCTAAAACTCATAAAAAAAATAATAACACTTGACAAAGCTCTGTAAATCATTTTCTCGTATTCATTCGAATCCGGTGGATAGGAACCGGTTCTCATCCATACGAAAAAACTATGTCTAGCATCTTATTATATCCAGCTTTCTACGAATATAGAAATGTACAATCATAAGATTAAAACCAGTTTTTTTAGCCGGTGCCTTCGGCACCACGGGGCTAAAAAAACTAGTTTTAATCTTATATTTGTACTTTCTATATCCGCGGAAAGCCGTTTATAATACGATGCGAGAAATAACTATTAATGGATTTAATTAAATCTATTGGTATTATTGTTGTATGCTATGAAAGTCAAGATCTTGGATGGCAAAAAATAAACAGAAATAGAGCCATCGTTTAATGATTAGAGACCTTTCATATGATCTGTAATGTATTGATATAAATAAGACAGTATTAGGTGGATACTTAAGATAACACTAGTCGACCCAAATCCCACATAGTTTAACATACTCTGAACATGTCCAATTAAAATTATTTTCTTTGTTCATACAAGTTCAGCTAATTGTCAACTTTAAATGATGAATCAGTTATTTTAACTAGAAAAAATGTCAAAGCATTTTTGTATTCAACAGTTCTCTTTATCCTTTTCTCATCTTTAACCATGGAAAACAAGTAGATATTTTGAATAAATTTTAGTATTTAAAAACTTTTTTTTTAATTTCCGAATGCAAGTTTCAAAATAGCAACAAACAGAACACAAATACAAGTCAATTTTTTTTTGTTAAAAGTTTGATTATTACTTTTTTCTTTGGTTTTGGTAGGTTAGGTAAGAACTAGTTAATGAAAGGGACCCAACCTTGTATACAGATAGAAACTAGACGAAAATGTTATAAATAATTCAAAATTCTACCAAATTTCCATAGTGGTTCGCTGCCAATAGTTTTTATGGTTCACAGGTGACAAATTAAAACAAAGAGCATCAAATTTATTTATTTGAAGAGTAAAGGAAGTGGATTTTGTGAAATGGAGCGAGAGAAACATTAAAAATGCCTTTTTTTCAAATGACGCAACCAAATAGTAGCAGCTCAGTATTTTGTACAAATATCTCACCATTTTTTTTATGCTATAAGAATTGGCAATAAATGAATTTAATTAAATTATGCAGTTTCTAATTATTCAAACCTTGTATTTTAGAATGGCTAATTTGAAAGATGAAAAAAGAAAAACAAAACATTTATTATTTTAAAAGGATTGGTCATACCAAATGTATTTTTTTAAAACTAAAATGTTCTACTGTAAATATTTAGAGCAAATGAAAAATAAACTATTTAAAGAATCTCTTTTTTGACTGGCGGAAAAATAACGTACAAAAACTTTTAACAAAAAATAGCTGTCTATCTTGAATAGTAGCAGAGAAAATCCCACTTCACCCTTAACGTAGCTGATAGACGGACAGATGGACAGATGCAAATTCTAGAGCAGCATTGCTACAAATAATCACAATTTATAAAAGGTGTCCCTTTAACATTTAATACATGTACTGACAATAAGAAACCTTTTAATAAAAATACAAAAGATATTTAGATGTGTAGCATCTGTATAATCTATTTATCGACCATTTTGTTTGGTTTCAGGATTCTTTATTGACACATCACTCAGATTTTTTATCACATATCTTTTACTCAAATA
The DNA here is from genome assembly GCF_053477335.1 of Acartia tonsa. NCBI lineage: Eukaryota > Metazoa > Arthropoda > Copepoda > Calanoida > Acartiidae > Acartia > Acartia tonsa. The sequence continues at coordinate 36,964,855 of NC_137260.1, forward strand.
TAGTGGACATAGAAAGTCTTTTTTTCAATCTAATTTTCCCCCTTCAGTCAAATTATTCAAGTTTTCAATATTCAACTTAATTTTCTTTCATTTTGCCTTTCATCTTGATCTGTTTATGTTAGATCTGTTTTATGATATTTTCAATCTTGTTCATATTTCCTTATGAACGTATAAAATTCTTTAAATTGGTAAATATGTTTTGATATACTCATATTTGGTGAAGCTTATACTTGTTTATTTAGAACCAAGCCTAAATAACAGTTGGAATAACTTGTAAAATAATTTGCTAAAGGGTTTGGGGTACTTTTTAAAAACGTAAAATCATAACTTCTTTGTCAAATCTTTTTTTACAACCAATAAATAATTTTTTACTCAGAATAAAAGTATTATTTATTATAAAAATATTTCAAAAATAGCTGAGAATCATTCAAATATAAACAAGAACGTTTACGTTTATAAAATACGCAGAAATAATATGCTAGCATCAAATAAAATGTAATTAAATGGTAATTAAAAGACAAAATAAAACTTTGGATTTATAAATGTCTTCTTGTCTTAAAATATATGAAGTATATGTTTAATAAGATAGAGTAGGTAATTTCTTGTAACGGACAGACAGACGAACTCATTTTTATGGTTACTTCGCTAACCAAAAAAGCTTGTAGTTAAAAACATAAAAAGTATGACTTGTTATATTTTTAACCAATGATGACAACTCATTAATGTTAAACAATGAAATTTTAGCGGTATGTAAAAATCCCAAAACAGGCAATTGTTAATTTTTTAAAGTAACTTTTGTACACTTCTATATTTTTTTATGAGTTTAAAGAAAAGTAAATAAATATAGATTTTTATAATGTATTTCATTAATCAATTATAATGATAATATTATAATTTGAAGTTCTCTATAGCCCAGTGAAGCGAATTTGTAAAAATAAATAGTTAAAATAAGTTTAAGGTAAAATTTAAGTTAAAACACCCAAATAGTAACAATTCTAACTTACATAGAATCAGGGTATCGATTACTTAAATTTGAATTACAATTGTAAGCATGTATATCAAACTCAAGCCATAAATCAAAGTCATAAATCTATATCTTTGTTAGATGGCGGAATATTATATTACAATTAAATTTGCCTAAAAATATAATTTTCAACCAAATCAAGCAAGCATTATTTGAGCTTAGAATATCTTTAGTCATTTTAACCTGCTATTTCTAGACGCGTTGTTACCTCTATGGTACAAAATTGCAAGCTTAGTTTTAATGAGCAATGTATCAAATATCTTTGTTTTATGTACTGTTAACTTTGCTTTGCTATTATATCGACACTTTAGTCATAGTATCATAAATAGAAGAGCTATAGATCCAGTTAAGTTATTGCCTGATATAGAGAGCATTTATCTATCATTCTATTTTCATAATATCGATAATTTGTCAGTTATGTCACATAAATAAATTGCACGTCAACATGAAGCCTCCAAGTCCAACTAGAAGGTCGTGTTATAAATGTTTGCAAACACGGGCAGACACAACAAAAAAAGGGGTTATATGATCCTTTTTACTAAGATCAAATACGTGAGATCATATCATACCTGTCAGGAATATAGGATTATGACAATGTGACAATCTTTTATAATACAAAGTAGAACGATGTTTGTTTGTCTGTCTGTTTGTTTGTAGTGAAGGATCTCGTTAACCGCTGAACCGATCGGGTTCTCCTTTACAGGGTAGCTTCTCATAGGTCCCGGAAAGGGATGGGATGGGACACCCCTAACCCCCCAAAAAAATAAAAAATACCCCCCCCCAAAAAAAAAAAAATTTTAAATTTTAAAAAATCTAAAAAACGAAAAATTAGTTTGATAAAACCTCTTGGGGCAAAGCCCAAAGAGGCTAGGGGCGAAGCCGCTAGTTTATATAAAAGTAACATGATGTCTGTATATGTGTGTATGTGTCTGTCTCTCTGCACCGAAGGATAACCGATATCATTCTCTTTTACTATCTTGATTTTCATAGGTCCCCCTCCCACCTCAAGTACCATAGAGGCCTTTAGAAGCGTATATCTACTAGTAAATACATTATTAGGGTGAACCAAGCTTTTAGTTTATTGGGTTAAGATTTTCCTATAAACATGTATGATTATAGAAGCATTAATTGTTATCATTATTTTTTTTTGATCATTTGCATGATAACTATGCTGAAATGCTTGTAAGGCTTTCTTGAATTAAAATCATGTGCACTGTCTTACTTCATCTAGGAGTACAGAAATAGATAAATGGAATATGAATTAATTAATAAATTTACTATTTCTACAGGGAAAACCTAATTTCAATCTATTGATTCAATTTAATTAAATCTTATTTAGCTTTGATTGGGTTAATCAAAGTTTAGTAACCTAATTAGTTTAAGCGACAATAAAAGTCTAATGATATTTTTTAAATTAAACTTTTTGGTCTACTTAAAACATAAAAATTACAAAATTATGATTCTGAAAGTTGAAAATGCTTGGGAGTCATGGAGATCGTAGGAACCTATATTAACCTAGCTCTACCTCTATCCATGGATATTTTATGATAAATGCCCTTTAAGATAAAACAACCTAAGCTTTGATGTCTGAGATTATATTGGCAACAACTGTTAAAACATTTTTGAAAGGTTTTTTTTTAAAATGCGATTCTAACTAAGTATTTTTTAAGGAGATACTTTTAAAGATATTTAGAAATCATTTCATACTAAATCCACCATTTACGATTTTTTATATAACGCCTTCCCATTTATCAACCAATCTATGGTATATTTATTTTTGTTTAATTTGAATAAGATTAATAATTGTTGGTAATTAATAAATTAACTTTTTCTTTAGGTAAGTTACAAATCAACAGTTTATGAAAATCACTTCACGTTAGGTAAAGGTATGTAAAAGTAAATTTATTTGAATGCCAAAAATTGATTTCTTTACAAAACAGTTATAATATAAAAGTAGACAATAAAAAAAACATGGCAATAAAATTGCTGACCAGGCCTGTCTGCATCCAAATCACTGAAATAAATCAAATTTTGAGTTTTAATACAAAGTTTCGAAGCAGCACATTATGCCTAATAATGCCCAATGATATGCCAATATGCATTGTAATTGACCATTGGTAAAATGTCTACTGGTCTATATTGTTTATTTGTATTGTATGACGTCATTTTTTATTAAGCACTATTTGCTGCTTTAAAGGGAGTGTGAACGTAAAAATTTCTCATCTGATTATCAAATCTTAACATTTACTAAGCACATTTCACTACACTGATCAACCAAAAATGTCCTATTCACAAAAATATCCAGAAATAATGCCTTGATTTTATGGTATTTTGAGAGGGAAAAAGGAAAAAACAGGAAAAATCTGAACGTTTTTGTTTCTTATAATGTTTGTAGGGATATTTAACTTGTCATATATAGTTGAAATAATTTACTTACTGTTAAGGATTTATTTTATGCTATAAAATTGCCAATTCGTTTTTTTTATAACGTAGTAATTAGGTAATAAAGATCTATTTTAAATTCGTATTATTGACAAAAAAATACCTCACTGTCTACAAAGGGTTGAAAACACTTTCGGCAACTAGATATCAGGCTATCATCTCATAGGTTATATAAAATAATAATATCCTTTTTAATTGTGTTGGACAATAAATAACCCACTTTGGAGAATTAGCTTACACTTTTATCAGACTGTTAATAAAGAAATATTGCGTCTTTATTATTTACAAATTTGTAATTAAAGGTGGGCGAGAGATGGGCCATTTAAAGTTAATTGGATACTAATAAAAAACCTGTTTCTGGCTTTGTTATTGTATTTGGTTTTCAATAAAAAAAATATTGCTTATTTTATCAATTTCTAAGTAACTATACATTGGATTAAAGCAAGGATTACGTAAAAAGTCAGCTTAACTGTTAGGAAAAATCTAGAACTATGTGAAAAAGTTTAATTTTAGCAATAATGGGAGAAAAAAGCAATTTAATGCACATTTTATATAATACGGAAAATTTCTTCCTTTCCCCGTACCTTATAAAAATCGTCGGAAAAAGCCGTTTTTTAAGCAAACAAAAGCGCGTTTTGCTCTATCTGTGAGATATTATGAATGAGATAATGTTAAGATTTGATATTAAGATGAGAAAAATTTACGTTCACAGTCCCTTTAAAGTAAGGATTATAATGTAGGATAGAAAGATAATTACTCATTAACATCTTTATTTCCTCTTAATGACTTTTCATCTCCGCATTTTCGTTTTTTTTTGGCTCTTTTCAGAGTAAACTGAGACTACGTCCCTTTTTTTAAATCAAAGCTTTTCTCTAATTATGTTCTGTCCGTTCGTCCGCAACGAATAGCTCATGTAGTAAATTTAGGCATGTCAGGCATTTGCCCTATCGATCCAAAACTTTGCATTTACAACATTTTGATTTTTGGCTTTTTGGACAATAACTTTTTATGTCATATAATTATCTTATTCAACTGATTTTTGGAATACTAGTTCCTAAGACAACAAAGTACAATGTTATAAGCAAAGCATACCTACAATCATGTCCTCAAATCATATACAAACATTTTATTCTGCTTATTCAGTTCCAACACTCTGCAAGTATTAATATTCGTTAGTCCTACCGTTTCAGATCTTCACTTTTATAAAAGTCATCCCTTTTTACTACATTTTATTAGAAAATAAAAATTATTTCAGCCATTCTTATTTACCGCATTATCTAAAGTTGGATAAACCCTTATTTGTCATATATTCAATAATATATTGTTATCTTAGTTATACAGCCAATAATTACACCTCCATAAATGTAAATAAAATGCCGAAAAAAGTATTTTTGCATAAAAATTCCATAATTTTATGAGAATATAATAAAAAGCCATGTCTTCGAGTGTGTGTGTGTGTGTGTGTGTGTGTGATACCATCACCGTTAGCAACGCAAGTTGTTAACACAGCGTTTACATTTTCAAAATAAACAAGGATGACAAAAAATATTAAGAGCTAAGCAAATAACTTTTGTTGCTGCAGTACTTGAAATTTAAAACACCGCTATATGATATTATCCATACCCCATGGTAACAATTCTAGCCAAGAAAGAAAGGAATCTTTTGGTATTTGTTTTGAGTTTGAATAGGTTATTTATTTATAAAAAAAAATCTAAAAATAGACAAATTGATGTATTTTACAAGTTTTACAATTATAACAAAATCAAAAAAAAAATTAGAGCAGCTTCGCTACAATAAAATAGAACGGAGGAGAGATTCTGTGAAATATTGGCTTTTGTTTCTTCATTTCACACTCGGAAAATGTAAACTTGCATAATTACCAATGTCTGTACAATAGTTAATTGTACTTTTCAATAATAACCTAAAATTTCCATAGAAAAATTGTTAGGTTCAATATTAAGCTTTAATGAAAAATCTAACAAGAGAATGAGGCTGCAGCTGAGGGTTTGGCTGGCTGCGGCTGAGGCTGACGCATGGTTGAACTGAAATTTGGTTGCTATAGCTGTTTGGTAAAAAAATGCCGCGCGGCTAATGTGTGACCCTGCTTTAAGCTTCGCGGCTGAAGATGGCTGTGGCTGCTGAGCCCTGAATCTGTAAAACCGTTTGATAGCTTTCAAGTTTTGACATAAGTTTTGACAATTCTTTAAAGGTACATTGATTAAGTTGTACAAATCTAATAAATTATTATTTGTGCTCCAAAAAGATTTAACTTAAGTAATAAGTGCATTCCAATACTTAGTTACTTCATATTATATCACAATCTAGAATTGAAGAAATATATTTCTGTTTCAACTATTTTGTGATTTCAACAGAACAGAAGGACGTTAAAATATGGCTCTTTTTTATTTTTTTTTATATTATATTTAAAATTTTTGAAATCTGGGTTTGCTGTACAAAGTTTAATTTAAAAATTTTTTTAAAGGCATTATAACCTAAAAATTTAATCAAAATTTTGAATTTATCTTAGCGAATGAAAAATGGTTTGTAATATACCTTAATACTTAAAACAACTAATCATGCTTCTCTTTCGAGCAGGACACACAACCAAGTAAAAAAAAAAAAAAAAAAAATCAGTAAAAACTGGTATAAATCTATGAGTATGACTAATTAATTGTTAAAAATCTAATGATAAAATTTTGGTGGTTATATTTGTCTATGTGTTGTTTACTACTGTCAGATAATTATATATGTTGTTGTATGAACCAACCGCTACAACAACAAACAGATAATTTCACTCATAAAAACAAAAAGAACACATCAAACAAAATAAATTTTTTCGATAGTTAGAATTTTTAAAAAAAATATAGGCATTTGTATATACATCAAAATTAGAATTCATATCAAAATGGTATTATTTATAAGAGAAATTCTTTTTTTACATACTGCTAAAGAGGATAATCTAAAAATTTAATATGGCTTTTAAAGGACCACCTGTACTTTATACATAACTCTTTTTTATTGTCTAAGAACAACTATTACAAAGTGGACTTATAGGATAGCTTTGCTATAAATTATAGAGATATGATATAGAATCAATTTTATACTTTAGGTTCCTATAAAATTATTTTTCGAACATAATTCTCTGTTTATTAAGCACTAACTGTAAACAATATGTACACAACATCAAATAATCTTTCAGTGCGCTAAAATCATCATTATAACTTACAGAAAGATATGGATAGCACAATGGAAAATGATTAATTTTCAGTGCATTAATATCATCATGATAACTTTGGGGAGCAATTATGATAATTCGTATGAGGAAGAACTATTTTAATCTCTCTCTTCAATGGGCTTAAATATTAGATTATTAGGATTAATTGAACATTAACATACTGCAATCATAAGGAAGATAATATATACTTTTTAAAACAATCAAAAAGTTGGCGAAAAATAGTTTTCTTCAGATGATCTATCCTTAAGCCCTGATTATCATTACTTGGCATACAAAATCAGCAAAGAAAAATCATTAAATGCAAGGATACAGTGATACATTACAGAGATTTTGATTTGTGGGAAGATCCTAATATTCCAGACAGGAGAAGCTTTTCATCCCCTCTCATGATTGAACCCCCCAGAACATTAAATTCAAAAAGCCTTTTGATCTAAAAATCTACTTATGTAAATCAAGTTAGGTAATAATAATAATAATAATAATAATAATAATGTTTGTTTATTTGGTGCTGCCAGGTACCCCCTAGCTTAGGAGATAGCACATACAATACTCTAAATTGCTGCTATCTATCGACAATTTAGAGTTTACATTATGATGTTTAGTCTCATACAAAATAAAATAATATATACTAAGAGATTAATTATTAACTAAATATAAATTGGTGGAAAAGAAGTAAAATTTTCAGGATATGCACCAGGAGCTACAGGAGTACTATCTTGACCAAAATGGGGATAGTGTATTTGATTCCTGAAGCCCCTTTTTAAAGGAGACGAAAAGAAAAAAAAAGAATATAAAACAAATTAAATGTGAAAGGGAAAATTGAAACTTTAATTTAGTTAAATTGAGTTGTGAGGATGGTAAAAAAAGTAAAAAAAAAACACAAATAAACATTTATATTATGTTAGAGAAATCAGTAAATAATAAGAAAAATGAAAAAAAAAATATATGAAGGAATTTAGAGAAAAATAAAACAAAATTAATATGAAAGTAAAGAGAATAAAAAGGAAAAATAATAAGATATATCATTGTTGTATATAATTTTAATACCATATTTCAAGTTTTTAAATATCATTGAAGATTAATAAGTAAAGTTTTTATAAAAAGAAAGGAGAAAGAAAAAAAAACATAAAATTAGTTCACCTATAACATAGATTGTAATAGGTATATAAGCTTCAAACATAACATGCTTTATTGCAAAGGATTTTGGATTTTAGAATAGCAAATAGCTAAAAGTTAAAATATATTTTATATTAAAAATATTGAAAGTTGCATAGCTAAATATTGTTCAATATAAAGTACTAAATAAAACCGCGTAGTGTTCTTTTTGATATGAATAGAAGCTGATCTGGCATTGTTTGCATTGAAAGAAATCATACTGAGCTTTATTTTAAAACTCTTTCAATTGTATTAAACAGTTAGGGAGTTGAATCCATTTTTATAGAAGCAGAAATATAATCTATGATTATGGTTTGGACCCTCTAAAACTGTAATCTACCTTTCCACTTTCCCCTCTCTTGGTGAAGATATCTTCAACGCCGATACGATTTTTGAAATGTAAGATTCTACTTTCCCCTCTCTTGGTGAAGATATCTTCAACGCCGATACGATTTTTGAAATGTAAGATTCCACTTTCCCCTCTCTTGGTGAAGATATCTTCAACGCCGATACGAGTTTTGAAATTTAAGATTCCACTTTTGCCTCTCTTGGTGAAGATATCTTCAACAAGAGAGACAAAAGTGGAATCTTATATTTCAAAAATCGTATCGGCGTTGAAGATATCTTCACCAAGAGAGGGGAAAGTGGAAGGGTAGATTACAGTTTTAGAGGGTTCAAACCATAATCATAGATTATATTTCTGCTTCTATAAAAATGGATTCAACTCCCTAACTGTTAAATATATCTTTCAGTTGCCATTGTCTACGTGTACTTTGGTTAAAGATTTATATATCTTATAACTAGAAAATTTCTACAATTTTTAAGTCGCAATAAAACAAAATAAATGAATGTTTTAATCCACCATAAACTTCAATTCTAAGTGCATCTTTTTCTTATCTTGCTGTTATGGCCATATTTGTTCTTGTCTAAGATTTATTTATACTTTGAAGCTAAAGCTTTTGTATAATGCTACGCTTGTTATATCACGTCCATTGCGAATTAAGTATTAATTTCCTGTATTACTTGTAAATCAAGAACACAGGGATGGGACAGTGGAAGATAAATTAATCTTCTTCTCATTTGAACATGAAGTTCTGTATTTGGTGCCCAATATTTATTGGGAATAAAAAAGAGTTGTAGCTTAATATATAAAAATGGCTAAATTTCCCCCCTTCCCCCCCTGGATAAAATCAAGTACAAAGTCTATAACGGATATTTTAGCAAACGTTATATGTCCATATAGAGCGCAGTATAAAATAACTACACAATTAATGTTTTTAAATGTATTTTACCAGTATAGGAAGGACGTATAGACATGTGATAGTCTTAGAGTAGCTGCGCTACTAATTATGTAAATAAATTGAATGCTCAAATACTAAAGAAAATATGTCTGCCATTGACCTATTCTTGCTTATATTGACAACTTACAAGGGTTTGATGACCTCCACTTTAATAGCCAATAACCATGACAGATGAATAACGTTATTTATTAGAGTCAGGCCTATAATATCTTGATTTCCACAGGGATAGTTATTCTAATTCTATATTAATTTTTACTATAATCTTCTATGTAAATATGGCATGTCCGTATGTCTGTCAGTGCATCCTTCCGTCTTTAACTAGCATGTTAACATGAGTTAGGGTTAGGATAGACGACTCAATTTCGTACGTCCATTCGTCCATGTTTACAATAAAATTCAGCTGCCGTGAGAGGTAGAAGTCTAAATTTATGTTTATGATTTACCATGTTCCATGTTGTATTCTATTTTATTTTAAAATAAAAGTTGATATTAATCCATAATCATGGTTAAAAATGATTTAAATGACCGAATAAATGTAACTGTTCTTCCTGCCTACATAAGGTACTCTTATTACATTAGAATAATATATATTTAGTGTTAAGCATATATTAATCTTCAATTTCTGTCATATTTCTAACACATTGTTCATATAATTACGAATTCCATAGAGTAAACCCAATACAAGTCAAGTAAAACGTAGCATATAATATATTTTATGTAATATTATGTAACAGAATATAACTCATTATGAAATTCCTTTTTTTAGTAAATGATAGCAGGGATCTAAGATAAATTGATATACATACCCAATGATGATACACAAAATCATCCCTTGTCTAGATTACAATTAGTGGTTGAAACGATTAGACACTCTACTTAATGTACCATCCAGTCAAAATTCAATAAAGTTTGTTTAGCCAACGATTAGAGTAATAAACAGTCCAATGCCTTCTTCCTACTTGAATTGATACACTATTAAAACCATGCCCATAAATAATAGGCATATTTTTAATGGCATGTGCTCCATAAAAGTAAAGAGAAAGAATAATTATGACCAATTTATAAAATCATTAACTGTATAATGAATAAAGCTGTTAGAATTTCATTAAATTTTGCCATATTTAGATATATACTTAAATTAATGGGTGTAAATTTAATTCCGTAGATTAGCACATATACATACTTTTTCATTTTCGTAAAAAGTAAAACTAAATTAGAGGGGATGTTGAATTATGAAAGTGATGTAAAATAGAAGGGTTGGCAGTTTTTGCCTTTGTAATTATTTATGCGGATTTATAATTATATTATAGGATATATTTGCGAAAGGGATAGCACACCAAATCGATACTTTAGGCACTTTATCCATCTTTATTTAGATTTATGTATGTCTTGAATTTCTACAATCTAAAAATCAAATTTGCAATTACATTATACTTATGGATTTATATTTAAAGCGATGATTCCTTGGATAATTATGCATAATGTTATAATAAATATAATAAAATCTCAACAATTATATATGCAACAAAATATAAGTAAATCTATGAATGAATTGTCTTGGATTTTATGCTGCTAAACATCACATAAACAAACAATTTCTGTAGATTCGCCTTAATAGTTCTTATCATCCTTATTTATTTTTCAACGGTATAATAAATGAATATTGGATAAAATAAAATAAAAATTATTGCATTTCATAACACGAGAGAGTTAAATGATGATTCCTTTTATAGATACAAGAATCTAAATTATGTTATAATTTAGAACTTTAAGTCAAAATACTAGACAAAATAGTGGCTTACAAAGGGAACTCCCTACTTATAAAGATCTATGAATCTATTGAATGTATAACAATAAAATCAAAGTAATCTCTAACCAGAGAAAAAGGAATATATAAACTGCCTGATAAAATCATTGATCATCTTTTTAAACATTTACTTTTTATAACTTTTGTTAGCTTTGTAATTTTCTTGTATGCTATTAAGATAGTTATCTTTTTCTGAATTTTTATTAACAATATGAATACTATACTTATTTTTAACTATTTTGTAACTGATTTATAAACGCTTTTGTTGTTTTTTCTCTAGTTAAAAGCGTTTCCCATTTTAAAAAATCAAATCTCTCATTAAATTATTTTTTTAAAAATATCATCATATTTTCTTGATGGTATTTATTAGGAAACGAAAATTACTTTCAGTGTATTTTGTCTGTTCTTTTATACCTGCCTATAACTTAAACTAGTATGAAGTAAACTGATTCATCTATTTATGGAACAATTAGCTCTGCATTTCAACTGTTAATATTCATTTGCTTTAAATTATATAATTTTAGTGTTAAACTGTTAAATCAATTAAAATGATTCAGCCTTTGAAATAAATTTACATTGACAACTTGTAAGTTCATATAGCAATCACTATTAAAAGTAATTCGTTATTTATATTGTTGGCATTCTGTTTTGAATTTTAGATTTAGAACAATCTAACATTGTATATGCTACATAAATCTAAGCTGGCCTAATAATTTGTGTTTTCTGACAGATAATTAGATTTAAAATAAGGAACAATACTAGTATAAAACACCTACTGCTATGCCATCAGGATCCATGGACAAATTTTAGTAAAATAGCCTTTAACCCTGCATAGACTAAGATTTATTGATAATATAGCCTAAAACCATTCCCGGGCCTATATGAAGCTTCCTTTAAGCTCATCGTGGCGGTTAAAAATTAGAAGTATTTATCACATATGATATTGGGATGAAGATTAAATTATTGGATCCTATATAAATGTGACTCAAATGGTAGAATTTAACTCATAGTTGTTAATTCTTATCATCCTTCCCATGACCATAAATGTTCCCCGTTGAGCCACAGGAGTTTCATTAGTTTATGATGAAGACCCCCCTTTAACAAATTTGCATAGTCACATTGTACCAGGAATAAAGGATTAGGTTAACAGAAAATTAATTTATTGCCTTAAAGAACTGTGGTTAAAAATTTGATACAATGTAGAGTTTGATATTAAGTAATATTATTAACTTTTAAAAATGTAAATATGTAAAATGTTGCTTTCACTTTCCTGGCACTTATTATCCAGACAGCATTTAAACCCGTAACCATGCAGGCTTTTTTACATAGAAGCTTTCCTGGGATTTAAAAATATCTTATGGGATATTTCTTATGCATAGGTATATGAAAAAGATAAATGAGTGTTTGGATTATATAAAAATATTTTTTAAAATGTTTGCTAATATCCGTGATAATGTACTCTTTTTATCATACCACTCCCATACGTTCAGCCAATATATACAATATACAGATAGATAATCTATAATTAATGTGTCTGTAAGATTATTACTTTCATGGTGCAGCTACTATATAACTCAATTTGTTTTTAGGTAAGCCAGTTCAAAGCTCGAGTTTGAAGATGAATAGAAGAGGTTAATAAAGTTCAGTGTTTTCGCTTTGCAACTGTGAATTTTTATTGAATATTATTGATTAATTTCATCGTATTATATATGTACATATAACGATATTTTCAGTATAGCTCAGAACCGGTTCTAATCAAGCAGATTTTAATCGGTTTGGAAGCCATACTGAAAATCGACTTTTCCAATTTTATGATAAATCTTTTGTATACCTAAATTTAATCATTATTCGAAATTTTAATTTAGATTATGGACATTGATTAGGAATGTTATAATCCTTGTTTGAATGAGAATACATAATCTTATATAATAAGTGTATAGGTCAACCACTTGGTTTTAAATTAGATTAGGTGGATAATCAGTGGGTAGCCACAATACAGTTCTTATAGCTTTTAAATATCATATGAAAGACAAAAAAAAAATTTATATGTAAACGTAGCTGCTCTTTAAATAGGGTATGTTCATAGGTGCGCTAGTCTTTCTTTCCATTATTGCCTTAGTAAACCCACGGCTTTTGCCAAATTGCTACACCGCGTCTTACTAGAGACGTTAAAAATGGTAGCGCAGCTTTTATAAACTATAATATTTCCCATATTTTAAAAAATAATGGCCAGTTCACAAACAACTTTTAGAGGTCTACCGATTTATTCTGTAGGTCAACCTAAATAGGTCAAGTACAACTAACAAATGCCTTTATTAAATCGGCCAACCTAAAGCTTCTTTAGGTCGACCTAAAATTTCCAGAGGTGAACTTGGCTTTAATTTAGTTTGTATCTTATTAACTTTGAAAGAACGTGTGATTTTTTAAAAATAGCTAGTCGGCGTTTTTAATAAGTAGAAGATGTAAAATGATCCATAGAATTTAAATATGCAATCGGTTTTTTTGTAGACCTCTTTTTGAAGTAATTTAGGTTTTTTTTAAATATTAAGTTGGTTTTAAGGTACTAAAACGCAACAAAGAAAGAAGAAAATTGCCATTTTGAACAAAAATAGTAAGATCTCTAATTTGACACCTTACTTTTTAAAATTCTATTGAGTAATTATTTAAAAAATCTATTTTGTTGAAGCCCGATGGATCAAAACTTTGAACTTTGTTTGCTCGTCACGAATGTGTTAAAACAAAATCAAAAAAGTTAGGACACATTCTTTAAGGTTTTCTAATAAACGTACTTTTCAAAGCAAAAAAGTCTATGTTTATATAGGAAAAGATTAATTTATTCACCATTGCCATATTCCACAATGACATATTTTAAACATTTGATAATTTTTTATTGAAATGATTTTTCAGAATACATGTTGTAAATTAAAGTAAATAATGTTACTATCATTTTTTATTTGTGTATCTCTTTATTGGTTCGTTGAAATCACCGTTATATTTACATTTGATATTAACATATAGACTATAGAACTCAGAAATACATGGATTGGTAAATTGGTAATAAATCATAGGATGTACTAGATATATAATCAGGCACTGCACTGGTTTTGTATATTAAAATTATAGGTGAAAAAGTGTAACTTTACAAAGTGTCTAAAAAATCAGCCATGTGAGGTCATAGAAATGAGGGAGATAAGAGGAGGAGAAGGAGAAGGAAAACCCTGGATGGATAATCCCTCATTTCTATGACGTACCATGGCTGATTCTTTAAGACATTTTGTAGAGTTACTGAAAAAGTTTGTACAACCCAATAAAAATTTGAAGTCATTACGCCAACGAATGCAAGATCATGTTTCTAAAACTTTAAGGTCAAGAATAATATACAGTCTAATGTCCCCTCCCTTACTGGTGGTAATATTGTACATTGAATAGTTATAAATACTCTGTAAATTAGATTTAATTCTATATTTATTATTTAGAGATATTTTAATAAAATATGCATGTATGGAATTAACTAATTTAAAAATTGTATGTTTGTAAATGTCAGAAAAAATATACAACTTGTATATTATATATTCAATTTGGAGTTATACAGCAGCAATTTTATGGGTTATCAATCATAATTCTGCTTAAATAATTTTCTTCTTCAATTTAAGTGAAGTTGTAGTTTTGGAATACAAATAAAACTGGAACCTTAAAAGCTTGAAAACTTTAGTACCAAATTTACATTTGTTTGTGTAATCTTTTCAACCAATAATAATAATCTACAAAAGGTATTAGTATGGTAAATTTTTATTGCCAATGCTCATTAATTTATCCCCATTTGATTTTTCCTTGATTCCATTAAAAAGTATTAAAAGCTCAAAATCAGAGAAAGAAAGCAAAGTTTTGAGATCCCACCTTCCCTAAAAAGCAAAGGGCATTTTTTTTACTAAATTTAGTCTATTAGAAATAAAAGGAAATACATTATAATGTTTGAAAATGTTTATGTGTTTAGTGCAGCTAATTTGCATAAAATAAAGCCTTTAATGCATTCTAACATTTGGGAAACTTATCTACAAATAAAAGTAAATTTGTCAGTGCTTTTATATTTTTTAAAGTCTTTTAACCCTCGTAATATTTTGTATGTAATTACACATTACCTTAAAATTTGTAGTTCAGTCATTTTAATGTAATAATTGAGTTTACTTTTTATGGATGTTGTCATCCTTGTAAGGAACTAAAATTTATTTGCCAATGTACATCATATACACATGTACATAAACTCATTCTGGTGTTAATTACTTCAAGACATGATACATTCATGCATGCTAAACTATTATACAGGGTGCCCACGGATACATTCATGCATGCTAAAATATTATACAGGCTGCCCACGGATACATTCATGCATGCTAAACTATTATACAGGGTGCCCACGGATACATTTATACATGCTAAACTATTATACATGGTGCCCACGGATACATTTATGCATGATAAACTACTTTACAGGGTGCCCACGGATACATTCATACATGCTAAACTATCATACAGGGTGTCTAGATATCTATTGGACTAAACTTTCTAACTAATACTACAATCTATATTATTAAGTTTTGGATCTTGGACTATAAAATGACTTACAATCAATATGATGGTGAATAAAATAACCCCTTCTGTACATTTAAATAACTGTTTGAAATAATTTTGACACTAGAAGTTTGAACCAACTTATTAAGCTTGTAGCAAAAGTTGGGTATGAGTCTATGAGTGGGTGTAATTGTAAAACTTTGGTTACCATAATAATTTACATTCTAATATCCCCTACATCCCTGCTTTAAATTGTTTGGCCGAATTATTTTGAGAAGCAATAGAATTTGAATTAATATTCCTCATGCAACTTTTCTTCCAATAGTTTCAATCTATTCAAGATCTAAATTTTTAAATTTTCAATATAAAGAAGGTTTATTTCTCGTCCATTTTCCTAACCCTTAATCCCTAGTTATACCGGAAACAACTAACTCTAAACATACCCAACACATAAACATATAAACGCATGTATAAATATAAACTATTTACGCTTCTCCATCCCAGTTGGGAGCGCGAAGCTTACTATATCATATTATAAAAGATGATTTTCAGTTTTAAAAGAAAAAATGTAATCACATTTTGATGAAATAAGGATAGATATGATTCCTAAGGCAAATATTCAATTTCTTAAAGTAGGAATTGCATATTCTACTTTTTCAAAAGTTTAATTTATGTCATGTATGTTTAAAATTTTACCTTTTTCACTAACTAATAAAGGAAATAAACATGTTTATACATAAAAATACTAAGTTTTGTGCTCCCAACTTTCTTTCTATTCCCACCTTCCTTTCTTCCTCTATGTTTCAAGTCTAAATTTGATGACGGTTATCCAGTTTACCAGGAATGTACTCAAGTTTAAAGAGCATAAGTGCAAAAACCACTATAATACAATTTATAAAAGTGTAATAAATATTTTGTTTTAAGAATCGATTTGTGTTGTACATTTTAGTAAATAAACTTCAATAAAATTTTTGGTAAAACTCGTGAAAAAATACCTACATTATATGTACTTAGACAGAATCAGACCCTGAATTAGCCCCCCATCCAAAAGCCTCAAAAGTGTTTTAAAAATGTTCACGAAGCAATATTGTATTAAAGTTTGTCACGTACTAATCCTAAATAATCGTTTAAGCATATTAAAACATTTAATAATATTAAAAAGTCAAAAAGATTTACAAATCAAATTAAAATCTCTTACTTAAACTTTTAATGAACATAAGGTTTGTTGATAGTGAGGTAAATCACCATATAAAGATAATATGATGTCTATCTTAATTATCAGCCAAGAAAATTAAGTTTTGTCCCAATTACGACGTCGTTAATTAATAGTAAGAACAGTTTATTAAGCAATTACTAAGAAACACTTAAAATTATCATTATCTTCATAAATTAAATTCATAGTCATTGAAAGTTAATTTGAGATTTAAAAAGATGGATGCAATACCTTCCGTTATTTCTTAAAGTTGTGTAGTTGAAAGTGTTTCTCCTGTCTGAAAATTAATTAATATTTCTTATATTCTTAACTTTAGTTGCAGTTTGAAATCTTCACATTTTATGCTTCGTTATAATATAAGATTAATTGATTTATCTCATCTCATTTTAAGACAGAAAATCTTAAAACCGCTTTTAAAAGAGAATAGATTTTATGCAAAATTATAAAAAAAATATTATCCTATTTTTTTAAGTAAGGAAAATTATTTTCAACAGTCTAACTTTCTTAAACGGCCCATTCAATTAGGAAGGCCTATTATATATTGGGTCCCCATTGTTTCAAACAGTTTTCAATTATCACACAAAACGAATTATTAAAAAGATTTATTCTGTGAGTAATTGAAAATTTCATTAATTTATATCTAATCTAAAAACAATATCTATCATTTATTGTTGAAAATTTATATGTAAACTACAGTTATTAACAGTATATGAACAAGGGGGGGGGGGGGCAATACAGGGACAAAGGAATATAAATTAATCTTCCTCCAAATTGTTGTGACTTTTGGCCTTTGATTGATATTAGGGGAAGAAATGTTTATGTTTCAACATCCTTATGAACACTTTTTCATCTAACTTTTTGGCTAGTCGGGCAGTTTCCCTTATTTTGTATCTGGACCACAAACAACCCTATAAAGCAAAAAAATGCATGTAAGGTTAAGTAAAAGTTCCTGCAGGGTGGATAGGTGGTCAAAAAATACATCATAACCTAAAGTAAGCAACAAAATAGATTTTTTCTCTACAAAAGTTTGTTAAATATGTTCATTGCATATCATTATCTTATAATGTTGTATTTTAGGTATGTTGGTTTACAATGATTTGTAGTGAACAAGAACATAAGAATAAATAGCAATTTTCTTTGTAAAAAATCTAAATGTATTAAAACATTGTGGAAGCATTTTTTAGGGTTGGGCCGGATATCCGGTGTGGCCGGATATCCGGCCGGATATCCGGCCATTTTCAATATCCGGCCGGATACCGGATATTGAAACTATCCGGCCGGATATCCGGCTCTATAATTTTTTATACTTTACACCAAAAATCTCTGTTTTTTAAAATCTTAAATGGCTATAATTTTCTTATTATTGAAGCTAGAAGAACTTTTTTCTGAATAAGTTTAACTTTATGTAAATTTATATAAGATTTCTGAAAAAAAAAATTTTTTTACTACTTTAATATCTAGTAATTTGGCCGGTTATCCGGCCGGATATCCGGTAATTTGGCCGGATAACCGGATATTTGCCGGATATCCGGCGTTGGACGGATATCCGGCAGGTTACCGGATATCCGGCATTTTAAATCAGCCGGATATCCGGTATCCGGTATCCGGTCAAAAAAGTATCCGGCCCAACCCTAGCATTTTTATATAAAAGTTTATGTGCCTGATGCTAAAAAAAAAAATTATTTTTAACAGTGTAGATTTAAAGAAATACGTAACAATTTAACTCCTAGGCTCGGCTAATAGTATTTTTATAAAATTCAGCACATAAACTTTTATATAAAAATGCTAGGGTTGGGCCGGATACTTTTTTGGCCGGATACCGGATACCGGATATCCGGCCGGTTACCGGATATCCGGCATTTTAAATCAGCCGGATATCCGGTATCCGGTATCCGGCCAAAAAAGTATCCGGCCCAACCCTAGCATTTTTATATAAAAGTTTATGTGCTGAATTTTATAAAAATACTATTAGCCGAGCCTAGGAGTTAAATTGTTACGTATTTCTTTAAATCTACACTGTTAAAAATAATTTTTTTTTTTAGCATCAGGTAATACTATATATTCTTCACATTAATGTATAGTATCAATCCGTATGTACTAGGAAAAAAACCTCATTACGATACAAGGAAGTTTTCAATGCCGTATAAAGTATTAGGTAATGTTCTGTGAAGTAACATGTAGTACAAAATAATGTATTTGTCTGTAGAGTATTATCCAATACGCTCTTGGGAATAAAATTCAGTATGGTAGAAGTAATTTTTCATTACCCTCCTTAGCAATTGTTGTTACCCTCTATCATAATTTTTGATACTCTGGAGAGTATGAAACTGTTTTACTTTGGATGAAAGATCAGTTTATAATATATGATTATTATATGTACATATACATTTTGTTATATCAACAAACATACCAAGCAGAGCCATAAAACATTAATTTAAATGTAAATTTAGTAAAAAAATTACTTTAAAGAACATTATCCTTAAAAATAAAAACTATGGTCAGTCATAATTACAAAAAACAAAATTATAAATGTGAGCATAAATAGAAACATTTCATCTTTGTCTAAAACGACCAAGCAGAAACACTTCCATGAGAGGTGTGCACGAATGGTGTCTGTTTCAATTATTCTTTACAATACAGATTCGTACCCTAGAACATATGAATAGTTACTATTGTAATAAACCATTCTCTTGCGTATTGTCTGATACGCTACAGCGTATGAAATAGTACTAAATCAAGAAACATTTCTACAGCGTATTTTCCGATACCCTACAACGTATAAAGTATTACTATTTTTATAAACTTTTCTACAGAGTATTCTTTAGTACCCTAGAGCGTATCAATCGATACTAAAAAAATGTATGGGTTCTGTATAGTAATAATTATTGTGTTATATAGTATTACATAGTGTTATATATTAATTATATAGTTGTAGGGTACTTGCGGGTCCAATACTCTCCAGAGTATCAATTGATACTAAATAAAAAAATTATTTTTAACAGTGTATGTATACTAATATCTAGGGAAATCTCAAACTCCTAGGAAAACTCTGGGAAAGTATTTAAGGATTTGTTAAGTTTTCTTCCAATATCTTTTATGGGGTTTTTGGTTTATTAATTTTAATCATTGGTTTCATGAAGGTTATTAGAACATAGTAAAGCTAAACAAACTAAATTTTATTTTGCATGAAAAGCCATGCAAAAATGCAACCTATAAAATAAAGGAGGATTAGATTAAAAATACGATATACATTTTTTCTCTACTTTTATGTTTGGTATCACAGCCGCTCAAAATTAGGGTTCGTCACTTTCTCCGCCTTTAAGAAAAAGTAAATTACAGAAAAAGAATAAATATTTGTTTGTTGATTCTTATTGATTATAATTGAATTGCGTATTCAAGAAATCTAGATTTAATGTTAATACCTTCCATTGTTAACCATACTGTTCTTTTTTCATTTGTAAATCCACATTTTTCTGTTTATAGTTTCCATTTTCTTTTAATACATCATATTAAGTATAATTTTATTTGATACTGTTCATTAAACTATTATCCTTATTTGGTATAATTTTAGAAAAACTCTTCCTTTATATTTGATGGGGCATAAATAATCCAATAAAATTCTAGTGTGCTTTTAAAGGGCGTGTTTATCTAACATGCTATATATGTAAACTGTAAAAATGTAATAACTTTTATTCCAAGTTTTTAATTTATATTGACAATGCCCAGGTGACGAGTTTTTTTACACTACGGTATAATTTGTAGTACTTACTGTTGATATTTCCATAAGTCTGCAAGAATAAGAAAAGTATATATTAGCTTTTCAACAGGCACAACAAGTTTTATATTAAATATGGAGAAGCATTTTTACAGTGTTTTAATACTAGCTTTATGGGTTTTCTGATTTAGAATAAACATTAAACCACCAAATACAAACATCATATTCAGGCCTAATAAAGTCAATAAGTGATTAGCACAATTGAATATCTTTTTTTCCAGCGAAATTCAAAAAGTTCCAATTCTTCAGAACCCTCTTCAGTCTAGTGCAGTTAAGCTAGATTTTTGAGTAGAATTTTGCCCCAATGATACAGCATGAATTTTGTTCTGTAGTTACAAAATGATTGGGAGAAGATTATTCAACCTTCATTTACCTCCACCTGTAGCCCTGATATTTTATTTATAGATAAATATGCCCTATAGGTATTTTATGATGCCTTTATATAGGATATGGTGTGTCTTAACTTCCACTAAATTTTTAACAATATAAAATCAAAACATCCAATTGTTATCAGCACAAAATATTCCCTTATCCTATTAGCTTCCTCAAAAGATACAACGTTTATTTTTTTATTGTATATAATAGCGTTAATAGGATGCTGTGCAGATTTGACAAAATGCGAAATTGATAGCACACTATTGTATATTTACATATGATAACATGAATAATAAAATATAAACCATATGTGGATTAAAAAGATGCAGGAGATACAAGATATATAAATAGATAGAGAAAGAGAGCAAGAGATAAAGATTGAGAAAGAGAAAGAACAAACAAAGCATTTTGCTATACAATTTTCTTTTTATTAATTGCATACAATATTTTGTTAAATTTAAAACTAACACCGAAAAAAATTAATTTTCAATTTACTTATGAGTCAACATATTTGATATGAACGTTTTGCCATTTGAATTGTTAATGAATACAGAGTTGCTACAGAAATCTTAATTTAATAAGTTGACATTATAATACGATTCTAAAATTTGTGATAAAAGCTTTCCAATACACGGTACAAACACATTCTAATTTTAGAGAATCTTCTTTATGAAAACTTAATAAAAGCGCATTTAATAAAGATGCTATAGATTTTTTTAATCCAGCCGTATTTTTTTTGCAGATTTTAATCCGATGATAAAATTTGCACATAATTCGGTTGCAAATCCATATTTTCATTGCACACGTTTGAAGGATTTTGTAGCAGGATTTGGTATGATCATTTTATGTAGAAGCTTATCTTAAAGCAAAGTGTTTCTAAAATTAAGAGTTTCTGATATGGTAAAGTAGTTGAAAACCTGAAGTTTTGATGTAGATGATTGAAATTCAGATTTTTATTTGTAAGCTACTCAAATTATTTAAGTTAAGTATGTCAACTCTAAGACGCACACTGTCCGTCAGTTTGTAAATAATGCCACTAGGAAGATTTGATTCTGGAATTTTTTTAACGTTCCTTTTCTACATTATTACTTAATTTTTCAGTCTATTTGGTTGACATTTCATTACATGGTATCAAATTGTATGCTCAGAGCATTTTGTTAAGCACATTAAAAATTGCAATGATATACTAAAAATGGATATTTCAAGTTAAAGGAGGAGGGGGGAATATAACTAAGAAAATATTTTTGTGGGCTATTATATCCGTACCATATACCCCTAACCCCTTGGACATCCTTGCCAACCCTGCTTCAGTAGGTATAATTTCTAGTATACAGCATAAAATATATAAAATATGTACGATTATTGTATGGCTATTATTGCATCTTGTAATTTTGCAAGTAAATTTATGCTTAAAATTTTGCTGCCTTTATGTTTGGTGGGTTTTTCTATTTTTGTCTAAATTTTACATTTAAATAATCTTACTCAAAAATAGGATAAATGAAAATTCCATTACTGTCGTTGAATGTATCAATTGTTAAATTTAAAGCTTCAGAGATTAGTATTACAGCACAACCTGTCGAGTACAGTAATATAATACACAGACATGCATATGTATCAAAAGCTTTAAAGCCAAGGCAATATTTGTTTAATGGCCTATTGATAATCAGAATGTTAAAATATTACTTCAATGAATAGTGTTTTAGCGATGTATACTACTTAACTAGACAGCAAATTAAAATAATATTTTGTGAGAGGTTTATCTTAATAAAGATGTTTTAAACTAATAAACCAAAAAGGGTAAGATTCTTTGACAACATGCCTTTAAATTTAGACTTAAAAATTGGTTCACCAGCCAAATTTTGGAGTAGATTGAAATCAAAAATTTTATAGTTTGTTGTTTTTATGAAACGTCTAAAATTAAAGTTTGGACATAGGCCAAATATTCATCAATATTTTATTTATCTTTCATGAAGTAAGAGGAAGCTTATTTGTTATCACGAGTGTATAATAATATTCTTATTTTAACAGGAGCAAGTTTCTGCATACGAGCATTTTATTTTTACTTTTGTTTCAAATAGACCAAATTGTTGATCCCACAGACTATATACGCACATAGCCCTAAAAATTATTTTGATTAACTTCGACTAAATAAGATGTTAACTTAAATCCGCGAAAAAAAGACCGATTATGTGTGTACTGTGTATCCTATATTCTTTAATGTTTTACTAAGAATTAACAGAAGTTTGAAATAGATGGGACAACTCTAACATGCTTAAATTTATCATTACCGACGTTTAGGATTAGACACAAATCACTCTAATAAACTCTTTAAAATTAATTGTGTCTTTAATAAGTATCATGTACTAAAGCGATTACCGTAAGATTTTCATGAAATTTTATAGTAGGTTCCTAATGATAATTCGTTTCGTCTTAGACTGTCAGGTTAATAAAACTTCATTTATATGGACGTTGTTATTCTTTATTGCACCAGAAACCACAATTGATAATGTATGACATTGCAACATCTCACCAATGTTATAAAAGCTTTGATCAAAATGAAAGATGTTTTTGTACAATACGGGATATACAAATCCCCAAAAAATGTATGTAAACATCTAGAGAAAATTCTCATCAAATATTTTGATTAAAGCTGGAAGCTCTGTAAACTTATAGGGTTTGGCTATTTAGATTATTTAGATTTGCTGAACTTTATAAGATATATAACCGCCCAGTCGTTTTTCGTGGCAACTTTAAAAGGACTCCTTTGTATCTCCGACTAGATCCAAAAGTTAATTAATTGGTGCTATATCACATTTATATGTTAGACTTTAAAATCAAATAAATAAATCTTTATGTCTCAAAAATTTGAAGTTTGAAATCAATTAAATACTTTGCTGTTATTTTGTAACATAATTGTTGTAAGCTTGTTATTGCTATGCTACTTCAGAACAAGTTTGTCCTTGTGTGTACACTTACAGGCATATATGATGATTCTTTAATTATATAGGCATTTTTTTCAAATAAATGCTTAAAACCCCTTAATTAAAGCATGCTTTTAATTTATGCTATGCATTCACTCCCACAAATTATCATCAGAACAGCATATCATTCTTCGCTCTCATCATTAAACATTTTTTTGTGTCTGTTTTTGCGAATATGATAGTATGCAGAATTGAACGCACACTTCTTTTTAAAGCCCTTAATCAGCCTAAAGACTTTGAAACTAGAATTATTATTCCTTGAATTTACCCTTTACTTTACTGCCAATGAACTAATAGACATATGGCATATAGATTTTAGACCTCTAAAGTCAGTAGAATAACGTCATAACAAAGTTTAACATTTTTATTTGATGCCGATTAATTTCATCAGAAATAAATCGTATGTCGAGTCGACAAATATATTAAGAAGATCTATGAAGAGTATAATTAATCATATTTTATTTATAGGTAAGTTGATTAATCAAGAAGAGAGAACATAACTTAATTTTTTATTCTTTTAACCATTATACTTGTTCTAATTGAAACCCTGATAGTAGGCAGGCAGGTAGTCTATGTGATACTCTATTACTAGGTAGTGCTTTGATATCATATATGTGAAAGGTCAACAGACGGGTGGGAGATTATTTTTTATGGGCCAATTGCCAATATGAATATTAGGCTGGCAGGAAAGGGACAAATATTTTGAGATTTTATAAATGTCTCGGGATTTTAAATTTATTTAAGTTAGATATCCCCTCTAATTAATTCAATCTTTTACCATTAAATATACTTGTATTTTTAAAGGACAATATCGCATATGACAACCAGTGGCCACACCTAGATTCCTAGTTTCAAATAGGGGGTATTGATAACCCCCTAACATTAAGATTACTATTGGAAACAGTAATCTACCACGATATATCATAGTAATAATTGTTCCAAAGTTTAACATAGGTTACATGATCAAATCGATATAAATCCCTTAACTTCTGTCAGCCAACCCTGGCTAGCTTTTTAACTAAATTATATACACACAACAAACACAATATTATAATATATTTAAATTATAGAGGTTGGGGGTTATAGACTGGGAACTTTTTATATTGCAGACTTCACAGAAGTTATAAACAGTTATTAGTGCTTTTATACACCATAAAAAGGAATAATTTACTTAGATTTTAATCTTTTCATACACTAAAAGCAGATCCTAGTAAGTTGTAAGTAAATACAAATCAAATAATTTATTAAGTTATATTATTGTCTAAGGCTGAGACAGATGGATTAGGGAATACTTTGGCCCATAAACAGGTGCAACGAATACCATTTAAGACTTGGTATTACAGGGTTGGTTATCTGTTAATTCAAAGTTAAGCTTAAAATACAATTAAGAGCATTTTTATCTTTGTTAGAAATCAATTTAAAAGTTTATTGAACCCCTTATAAAAGAAATAACTGTATCAAAAAAAAGAAGGAGAATAATTAATCTTCTAAAAGTAAAACAAAGTAATTTGAAACACCTGAAATTGTGTTATTATGGTTTTGTAATTGTGTGTGTGTTTGTCAGTGTTAAATTTAAATTCTATTGTGAAATTTTGCCATTTAATAAACATAAAACAAGCCAAACTCCAATATCTTAAGTAATTTTAGATCAGTATGTACTTTTTTTAATCTAAAATTTTGTGCTTTTTATAAAAATTTGCAACGAAATGTCTTGAATAGATAATATAAGTCAATAAAAGCACGATTATTGGTTCAATGTAACATTATTTATTAGTGCAGTTTTACAGACAACGAACTCTTTATTTCAAGATATTTGTCTGGAGTCTTAATAGGGTAAAGCAACTAGTTGTGCCTGTTAATGAGCCAATGATTTACCCAAAGAGAGAGGAAGGGGATATTAGACTGTAAATTATCCTTGTACTAAAAGTTTAATAACACCTTTATCTTATTCGTTGAATTGGTTAGTTCCAAACTGTCAGTCAGTGTCCTAACTTTTCAACCAATAATTTGATCTAGAGAAGGGATAATTATGTTTATCAAAATTTGGAATGTACATTTCAAATTTTAAGCGGAAGAGTTACACCTTTCGCAAAAATATCATTTAAATATAATTATGTTTTAACTAGTTTTTAACTAATAAATAGATTTATTTAAAAGGGATTTTAAATTAAAAATGCACACATTACATACTTTTAACAACACATAATATAAATGAAGCTCTTCCGAAAGCAAGGCGTTATGCAAGTTTTTCAACACTTTATTACGTTATTGAGATCTTTTTTGGCATTTTTAGGCATTAAATAAGTGTCTTATTATCTTGAAACTTGTCATTTTTGTTTCTTATTTGTGATTTTAATTGATCCATGGTTCAAAGCTACTCATTTATTATAACCAATTTTTTGTTAACATAAATTACCGTTTAGCAATTTCTATATAGCGTAGTCGTTGATAGTGCGGTTAGATCTGTTACTTTATAAGCTTCACTTATGTACATAAATACAACAATCCTTGGTTTTTTTTTATATTATTATTTGCATTACTTAATGAGTATCAAAATATTATAATTATATTTGAAATGAAAAGCAACATTGTTTCAGAAATGAGCATAAAATTTAACATATTGTATTTCTATATTATTGTAATTAGTAGTTGATTTTTAATTACTTTTCAATGAGTTTAAAAAGCATTTACCGCCATATTTTAAATTCAGTTTAGAGGTTGAAATAAATATAATTCTTTAAGATATTTTTGCCTTCGTATTTAGCTTCCATATTGGCAAAGCGGTTATCGAGACCCTTTCCCATTTACACACGAACAGACAGAAATCATGTTACTTTTAATTGATCATAATGACTGATTGTAAAATATGAACCATTCTTCAAAAAATTAAGAATAAGGAAAACTTAATCATATATGATTTTAAGAGAGAAGAATTATTTTCAACCTTCGATCACAAAGTGTTTAAGCTATCACTTTCGCAAAATGTAGCTTCACTTTTATTCAATTTTATTTGCAGCAGCTTCCTTCATATTGCATCGAACATTATTTTTTAAAACTTAGTTTAGATTAAGTTAAGGACAAGTTAGAAAATACCCGCGGGGATGAGATAATTCCCCAAAGAATATCATGGCACTGCAGTGTTACATTCTAAAAGTACGTTTTAAAGAATTAAAATAGAGGGGAAAGGTTCGGAGGTCAAAAAATTGTTTTGATTGGAAGCAACTAATTTAATTTTTTGTCATAATTATGCGGAAGTAATGACACACCCATTAAGTTAGTTTAATTATAAGGTGCACACATTTGCGATGTTATCAGATTTTGGCAAGAAATGTTTGCAAAAAGTTGGGTTTGTAAGTGCAATATAATAACACATTAGGGTGGGGCAAACCATCTCTACGCATAACTGGTTAAACTGTTGGGGAATAGTCCCTTTCGTGACATCGCACCTTAAGGGGCGATTTGTGGTATTTTTAAAATAGCTTTTTATAGGTTATTTTAGGTTAGGTTAGGTTATATTGGGTTAGGTGATTGTCCCACAGGGTTAGGTAATTTGCCCCGCAGGGTTAGAGTTCCCCGCACGAGTTCCCCGCACGAAAAGGACTATACCCAACTGTTGTTACATCAATATTATACTGCAAACATAATGTTATTATTAAAATTGCGTTATGTTTAGTAATATTAATTACTTGGATTTTACAAATCGCCAATAAAACTAATATTTAAATCTTAAAATCAAAGAACTAACTATAGAAAATAAGAACTTTATTTTAGTAATGTTTTACGTCTTATTTATTGAAATGGTAATGCCATCAATTTCAATAGGGCTTATACAATCACATGTGTTGCTTTATAGCAAAAAGTTATAGAACTAAGCTTACCATTTACGACTATGTATTGAATACATAGATTTTTTGTGTACATTCTTATTTCATATGCTTTTCAGTTTTTTACCTCTGTAGAGGTTGGTTTATTTTTAAAGCATAGCTTTTTATATACTTTGTGTTTGTACGTCACAATGTTCTTAATCTAAATATAAAAATTTATTATCAAATAAGAATCTAAATGATTTACTTGATACAGCTTAAAGTTTCTAAAAAAAAAATATTTATTACATTATTACAGGGCAAGATTTAGTGTAGCTATCATAGATTTGTTTTTATA
Organism: Acartia tonsa; assembly: GCF_053477335.1. NCBI lineage: Eukaryota > Metazoa > Arthropoda > Copepoda > Calanoida > Acartiidae > Acartia > Acartia tonsa. The sequence goes on from NC_137260.1 coordinate 36,992,893, forward strand.
GCTTCACTTTTATTTATGTTGTCATACTTGTTCTTTTTAAGCTTCGATATATATTCTGGTCTTCGTAAAAAATATACTCCAGTAGTTAAAAGTAGTTGATTCTGTGTCAATGCTCTTATTTAAGATACATAATATTATAGTGAAGCTTTGTTTTGATCTTGAGTAGGAAATTGATTTGTTACCTTCCAGATATATTTATGTTTTCCACCAAAGTCCCGGTCAAGCACTGAAAATAAGGAGTTCAAGTATTTGCTTAGCCCCTAGGTGACCATAACCCTGCAGAGCCTATGCATGCAGTGACCTAACCCTGCGGGATACCAAATATTACCTAACCTAACCTGACTTAAATTCTTAAAAAAAATATAAGAAAATGTGCGATTATATCCAAAATCAGTCATTTAAGGAAAGAAAAAGAACTTCAATTCATGTGTTGTTTCTAAAAGTGCCATATCTCTGTCACATGTAATTTTTAAACAAATTATATATGTTAAATCAATAACTGTTTGGTTTGAATAATTTGCTTGGGGCAACCAAAATTTATGCAATCCACTTTTATTAATTCAAACAGGGTATTGTCTTTTAGCTATGGAAAGAGATAAAAATTCTGTAAAATATTGATGTAGTAAAAGTATTTATGTGATGGTTTTACTCATTACATCATTATGTTTATATCATACTTAAAGCTTATTTATTTCAAGTTAGAAACACTTTATTTAAATTACATTATAGGGGCTTTGTATTCAAATATTAAAAAAAATAGCCCAAAACTGTCCAAAGACTCAAACCTAAAACCACTCAGGTACCTATGTTTAGCTCTCCTAAATTAAATAATTCATCGAAATCTTAAGCTTCAGACAAAAATACCTTACTACTTTAGGGTGTAAGAACATAAATTATTTACTAAAATATTTGTCACTTACCCTGCTTGAATCCAGCAAAACTGTTTATAATTCTATGCATGTAGCAAAAATGTCATCAATGTATACAATATACATATCAGGGGATAGGGAACTTGATATTTACATTTATGGATTTTAATCAATTTCTACCATGTAAATATGTATTTTAATTCACAAGAAACGTGACTTATAGTATCAAACTATGTAAATTTTATTTGATTTTAAATAAATTATCCTCTTTGTTTTATTTTGAAACTCCTACGCCCCTATCTTCTTGGAGGAGTTGAGGAAAATAGCCTAAAACATACCAAAGACATTTATTAAAACTTCCCAGAAACATACAACCCAGTAGGCCCTGCAATTTCAAAGATCTTTAACTCCAGACAAAAAAATCCTTACTCTTTATATTATAGGATTGAAGCAATGTTAAGCATTACTTTTTCTTCTTACTTAAAAAAATTAAATTTATTATTATGGTCACTTAAATAATAACTTTCAAAAAGTACCAGCAAAGTTATAGAATAATGAATATTCTGCTTGTAATGTTGGCAAGTGCAACATTTATGTAAATAAAATCATTCTTTTTAAGATAAAGTTCTTACGAATCAAAAACAAATTTTGTTAAACACAAATTTTAAACTTGTTCTGATATAATTTTTGAGTATGTACTTATTTATACACACACACAAAACACACATCGCACATACACACACATGCAAACTTCCTGATCTAAAAACTCCTGAAGGCATTTTGTGTCTGTCTTGTCGAAGTAGAATATACGCAAGCATTCATTTTTCCGCCCCAAAAGCGAACATGAGACAGTTGGGAATTTGAATTGATCACTGTTTAAAAAAACAGTCATTTACCCTATTATATAAAATAATGAGTAGTAAGGTTTCTTTTGTCTGAAGCTAATGATCTCAATATTTGATGGCCCTAATGGTTTGTAATTGCCAGGGAAGCCTTATCGGGTTGGTTTTCTAGCCTCCACCGCAATCTCCTAGAGGCTAGATGAGAAGCAAATAATATTTAATATATAACTAATTTACAAAATACTACTATTAATACTAATAGCTTAAAGATAAGATTTCCATTAGAGGTTGACCTAAAAAAATATAAAGGAGAATATAAATTATTAGTCACTCTAGAACACTCTGGTCTACTAGTGAGCCTCACTACGGGACGGAAACCTATTCAGATCATGAAAAAGCAAAATTATTCAAATGAGCAATAAAATCTTTGGTGGCACTAGAAAAATAGAGATACTACATGCAGATTGAATTTTGAAATTGAAAAAAAATAGTTATTTATAAAACGAAATTTAGCATAAATGAATATTGAAATTCCAAGGTAATAAATGATCGAGCGATAGCTCATCATTTAATACCGATATATAATCATATGTATCATTTAAATTACACGGTTTGAAAAAAGCTAAATAAAAGAATATTTACTTAAATCAAATATCGCGGGTTTTTTGCAATGGAATGCTTATTTATTATCATAAACTAGCGACTACGCCCCAAGAAGCCTCCTTGGGTACATAAGGTTGAGGGGAAAGTTGACACTACCACCACCCCCCATCTTCGGTTTAAGATTTGGAGAATGAAAGTTAAAAAAAATTCGAGGTTCGATTTCTCTTGGGACGGTCAAGATACCCTCAATCAAAATAGTTAAAATTTTCCCTGGACCTATGAGAAGCTTTACTCTAAAAGACCATATCAGTTCAGCGGTTAGCTAGATCCTTCGCTACAGACAAAAAAGCATGCTACTTAATATAATAGGATTAGCCAAATTTTTTTGTCTAGGTATTTTTATATGCATCTCGAAAACGATTGGATTGACGGGAACGGTTTATATTTTCCGGAAAATCTTTAAATTGTTAAGGCCCAAAGGCAATTTTGGTGTCTTTCATTGAATATCGGTATAACTCTTAAATGCTTATGGTCCTAGTAAAATCTTCTCCAGAATAGTTTTGTATCTTTGAGAAGAAAAAAAGTTCCTAGATCCTGGGAGTAAACCTTTGATAACATAATAGAGTGTAATAAAACTCTAATATCATGTTATTAAATTTTTGAAAAGGGTAAGAAACAAAATTGAGGCAACATTGAACAACTTTTGTACTTTAAAGAATATGAGAAATTAAGAATAAGTCTCGGTCATTATCACACTTCTCATCGTACCACCTAATATATTAAAGGTACATAAAGAAGGATGCATGAAAGAAGAAAATTCGAAGGCATAATTATTTTCAACCTATCCTGTATTCTTAAAATTCTAGAAAGGAAGAACATATCTATCTTCTATATACAAAAAAACGGTATGAACTCACTGAAAAATAACTATTTGTCAATTTTTTTCTAAGAACTTTTGTCTCAGCCACAAATATTATATTGAGAGGAATTGGATACAAATTTTGAGTCTAATTGGTTCCGCACAAAAACTGGGTCATTTTGCAACACTCTGCTCAACTAGGATGCTGTTATTATATCGACATTATTCTATGTCAATGACCTAGCTTTCTAGTTATCTTGTTTACTGTCGCCAAAATATTTGGCAAATCGTATCTTATAAATGCAGACATAAAGTTGTGTGTCAACAAACAACCTCCAGGATTAACAGGATAAAATTGCCAAGAGCAATTTTATTATGTTGCAATTTTTTTTGTGCAAACTAAGATTGAAAAACACTTTAGTAGTAAATTTTGTATAGAAAAGTTTGAAGAATGATTTAGGCCTAAAAACATATTGTAAGTTGATTTATTTCTTTAATGCTGCATATAAAGGCATCGTATTTTTAGTAAAACAGCACGCGACCATATACTTTACATTCTATTTTTTTAACGAAAAATATCGTCGTCAGGGGATATTTTCTCTAGGGGCAGGGTTCTCAGGAGTTATGAACCTTCCCTCGACCTATAAGAAGCCATATTAGTTTAGCGGTTTGCGAGATGCTTAGCTACAGACAGACAACCTGTTTCTTTTTATAAATGTTGGGGGTTTGAATATTAAAAAATTACATCCAAGAGTTTGTATTGAATACTAAGACAGAGATAATAATCGAAACCGATTAACATACGGTGTATTAGAACCGGTTCTAAGCCATACTGAAAAATCATATATAGTTTCGAATAACAGCCAAATAACCTTTATTTACTTTTTTCAGGTTTGTCGGACACAATGGTGGGGGCTGAGCTAATCAAGCCTCTGTTCCCTTTCCCATTCTACGGGCACAATGTGGACCAGTTCTATATCACAACACATGGTTTCCTATCCTTATCTCCAAGGAACAAAAACATATTTTAAATAAGAAAAAATCAATATTCATTGAAATCCTAGCTTGTCCTTCTTGTAAGAATTTTAATTTATTTTGTAACCGATTTGCTTTTACACAGAATTATTCAAGTATTGACTAGATTAATTTATGCATTAAGCGTGTTTTAGTTGTGTTTCTTTGCAAGAAGGATTCTGTTTTTACAGAATTTATCTAACGTGAAATAAAAGAAAATCCACTAAAGTAAACTTTTTTATATTAAAATGTTGTTGTTTCTGTAGGCTGCATGATTATATTTACAAGACCCAGTACATTGCTCCACTAAGGATAAAGGTCAGCTATTATTTATGGTCTCAATTACAAATATCACATGGCACGAGTGTGATACCTTCTTCATGAAGAGCAGCAATATTGTGTAGATTGTTCGCAAGTATATAATACACTCATAGAGGCCTCTAGGGAAGAATAAGTTGAAAAAGTGAAAGAAAAATGGAGATAGTTAGGGAGGATTTTTCTTGGCAGGGAAAATATAAATTCCCCCAAGATGGTTATAAACCTTTCCTGGACCTATAAGAAGATTTATTGTAAATAAATGCGGATTCGAAAATAAGATAAAATTCATTAAATTTTGATTCGTGGTTAAGAATCAGTGAGTCTTTAAAAAGATAAAATTGTTATTTATAATGTATAAGCATCACTGATTTATTAAAAGACTAATTTAATGATTTAACTACCAGCAATTTGTTTCACTACCTTAACCTTTCCTCCAAGTAAGATTTCATATTTTTTTTATATCAACTTCTTGTACTTGTACCTTGTTAAAAGTTTTTAATTAGAAATAAGTTCTTTGTAATAACTGATGACTGTCTGCTCTTGCAATGATGAATAAGTTATTATTGTTGGTTAAATATTGACACGAGATAGTATCACTTGTGATCAGATATGATTATGCTTGCTCACCTCAAGCGGGGTTCGTACAAAACAACCAAACCATGCAATCTCCATTTTATGTCCTTTTCAAATTATTACAAAATCTTTTTCCTTATCTCTTCTGCAAAGGAAGAAATCTATAATTGTTATTAATACAGGAAAATTAAAAAACTGATCTTATGATCCATTTGTAAACATTAAAACAAGTTGCTAAATAATTAGATATAGTTGCTTTGCAATAGACAATTAAAATTCTTTTCTATATAAAATTGTCAAAAGGCTTAAATAATAAAACTCAATATAATTTTCAATTCAGAAAAAACCTTTTTTGCAACAACAACAAAAAACAATTGGCAAGAATTATCTATCTAATTTCATTTCTTTTGTTAAACTACTTTAAATGTAAATCTACGAATTTTGTATATTATGTAGAATATAGGGCTCGGCAACTGTTTATTTATAGTAAGGCTGCTGTCTGCAAAAAAAAAACGCAGCTTTGGTGCAGCTAGTTTACAAGCTTTGAAAAAGGGGCGGAGACTATCTGACAGCAGCGGATTTTGCTACGTATGAGTTTCAAGTTTGAGAGTGGAGTCGCGGTTGTAGATTGTGGAAAGACATACAAAAATAAATATGACTTAAACGCGGCTACGGCTGACAACCCTTACAACATGTATGCAGTAGTATATCAATTTTGGCTAAATATAAATCCATTTAGTTTCCAGTATATAACAGATGCATTCATACTCATGGTTTCAGGGATATCACATTGGAGGAAAATTTAATCATCTACCAAATATTATTTTCAATTCTGCCTGGTTAGCTGATAAATATTATTTTTGCACTTTGTATTTTGATAAACTGTCATGGGCTCCATCCTCCCTGAAGGAATAGTGTATTGAATGTATTCATGGGGTTACTAAGAGGTCGATTCTGGCACACAAAACTACATACAAAAACATATCATTATCATTTATGATCCACGGATGAAGCCTTCAATAGGAGTAAAATACTATTTAATTTAATATCTTATTACTTAAATGAAAACTATTAACGAAGAATGGAAGAAAGATAATTGTATTATTATTTGTATTCAAATTTTGGTTAGATTGAATGAGAACTGATTATAAGAGGTCGAGTAGTTAAAACGGTATGTGTCGAAGATTACTTCTAACAAGACTCTTAAAGTTAATGTAAAGATAGATAATTATGTGCATAATACACATCACTTTGTTCAATTTAACAAAGAATTATTATTAATCTTTCCTTGTTTTTTTTTAACTGTAGAAATGAATATCGAAGGAGCAATGTATTATTATAAGTACAAATTATGTTTAGTATATACAGATATTGAGAAAAAATAAGGGCAATTTTGTTCACAATTTGCGCTAAACTATAAGAATAAAATCTAATATATGTACATGAAAACTTTGTAAAATCACTTAAAAATCAAGGCTTTAGTAAATTCAATTGGATATAAATATTTTATTATTTTTCATGTCAGTCCATAATTTGATTTTAAAAACAGATCTTAATGATTTTGTTTTGATGTTTTAGTTCAAAACAAAATTTATTGATTCCTTTAATTTTTTTAGATTTAGTTTCTTAAAGTAACATGTTTTATTTCAAAACAAAATTGATTGATACCTTTCGTTTTTTAGATTTAGTTTCTTAAAGTAACATGTTTTGCTTTCAAAAAAGTACCCAAACCAAATCTAGTAAAAAATCATCAACGTCAAATTACTTGGGGCACTTTTCTTAAAGATTTTGCTTTAAATTATGATTTTTGTTGTTGCATTGATATCAATGGTTTTGATAGGTTGGCAATGCAGGGTGCAAATATAAAATAAACAGTCAAGACTATGAAAACTTTCCTGATACAATAGAGAAGGGCTTATATAATATTTTTAATTTTCACATAGGTTTGTTTCTTTATACTATAGAGTTTTGTTTCTTAAACGATTAAGGCTATGATATAGTTAAATCCTTTCATCTATTAAATCACATTACAAACTTAGGGTATTGTCCCTTTCGTGACAGCGTCTCTTAAGGGGCGTTTCGTCGTAATTTCACAGCATCTTTTCTCCTATTTCTAGTCCCTGGGGGGGGGGGGGGCTCTAACTCTGCAGGGGCCAATTGCCTAACCCAGAGTAGCAATCACCTAACCTAACCTAACACAACTTATCTAAAGCTACAGTAAAAATACGACGAAACGCCCCTTAAGAGGCGTTGTCACGAAAGGGACTATACCCAAAATTTATTATCCAGTGTAAATTAAGGAATTATATTAATTGTGAAGTTTTTCAAATAATGTATTTTACTTGAATTAAAAGTATATTATTCTCTTTGTAATAAACTTTGGACTTTCATAGTCGACACTGGTAAACCTTGAACTCAGTGTTTGTAATTTAGGGTAAAAGTGGGCCTGTTCATTTTTTTCTGCTTAAACTAGGAAATGCATTTTAGGTTCACATTTATACAAAAATTAAACTCTTTTTGCCAAGTGTTTTTATCAAACATCTAAAATTAAATTGCTTAATTGAAATATTTCCCTACTTTTAATCCTTTTTTAAAATAAAAAAATGTCTATCACTTTTTAATCAGTCAAATTTATGACTACTTAGACAGAATGCATTAATTCTGACGTTCTTTCACAATTTTATGTTTTTAAATGATTAAAATATTCTAGACAAAAAAAAAACAGATTTTTTTACGACACAAATAAATATGATTTTTTTTGTATTTTTGTTAGGGATAAAATTAAATCTGTTCTTTGCTTTTATTAAATGCATTAATGTAGATGAAATGTATTATAAACACACAACTTTTATGGGCATTTCCTGTTAAAGTTTTGAGCTTTCATTATAGCCCAGTTCATAAAAGACTATAGGTCTACCTCTGGAAGTTTTAGGTCAAAAACGCCTCAATGATTTCCTGTGGGTTTTGTGATTAATTACAAGAAAGTTTTGAATAATTATTTCTTTATTACTGTAATATCTGTATTCAAGAGGAAATGTTTTATATCTATGGAACAATGCACGAATCTATTATTGAAAAGAAACTATCCAAAATTTAGTTGTTTCAATACATTTTTTGCCTTCTTGTATGTAGCTACAGGTATGACATCAAGGTTGTTGACACTTTTTTAGACCAAGCAATATTAGCTGATCTCTGGACTATATGAATTTCCATGTATCTTTTGGCATTTTATACCCAAATTTAGTTTATTTTTTTGCTTTCTTAAAAATAAAGAACAATACAAATGTCAAACTGCAAAAATTAAATTTCAAAGAAATTTTAAAGAGATTTATCTTCACCGCAAAATTTTTGTCTTTGTTTGCAAAATTTTTGGCATACATCATATTTGATTGTTTTATTTGGAGATGAAAAAAATGCATTTTTCATGAGAATTTCTGACAATTGTTTTGTTAAATATCTTCAGTATAGTTTTACCTTTATATTTCATCTTGAAATGTCATTCTCTTTTGTCTATCCCCCTCCCAAAGCCATAATAGATTGGTTGTAAAATTTTAAGAAATCCTTTTTTTGTTGTTTTTAGATAGTGCCCCTTGTCTTTAACCATACAACTAATTAGTATATTTTTTACAGTAAGAAATTTGAGTATATCACAGTAAATTAAAGTGGTTTATAGTAGTACCTTCTTATAGACCCCTCTTTCGTAAAATTTGGCTGATGTTATTTTTTCAAGTGTCTGCTCTACTAATCCGTCTTTTATTCAAATTCCTCACTTTGTTAAGTATTTGTTAGGTATTATAACAGTATTTCTAATTAGTCTATTAAAAATTATGTAAAGAAATACAAAAGTGCATAAAATTATTATTTTTTGCACCGTCATTATTTTCACAATAGGTCAAATTCAATTTAAAAATCGACTTCGGGCTTTTATTAACAAGAACATATTTTTAACAGCTTTAACTCTTAAATCTTTTGTGATAGTTGATTGTTTTAGCCATTACCTATTCCCATATTTCTGATTAATTATGAAATAGGCCCTATAATTCAGTGTCACACTGAAGGGTCAACAAAAGGGGCGCAGTGAGTTCCACCAGATTAATAGCAAGGGTCAACTAAAGGGTCGCAGGGGGCCGCTGTTGTATCCAGTTTCAAAGGGATTATACATACAGGGTGGAAATGCCACACCCTTTCTCAACACTGAATACTGTTCCAAGAATATAATCATAAGAGGAGTAACAGTAAACTATTGAAGTTTAATGCTCTATTATTGTACTGTAATTGTTATATTTTAAACAACCAAAGGAGCCACTTTCCTATGATGACTGCCTTGAAATTGACAACAGTTATACAAATCTAGATCTCATAATTTTAATGTAATTCATTTATACATACAATACTACAAACTTCATACAGGAAAAATAGCAAATTATTAAAAGGATATTATGACCAATGGAAATATTTTTTAAAACAGAACAAATTAATTTTAATTTGTTTATCTTCTCAATACTTAAAGAGTATGAAAATTAAATGTCATGACAATTGAAAACTGAATTTTAATAAATTCATCTCACAATTTCTAATGTGAAAATATGGTGACGTTGCCATGCTAGTAATTATCAGCTGTATTGCAAGAATACCAATTTAATGGTATCCTTGTGTTCTAGGTATCAATCTTATCACACCCTAATATTATATCAGAATATACCATAATCTAATATTTATTTATATTAAAACTTAAAAGGTTTTACTGTGATTAAATCTGAATTTGGGTAACATTGATTTTTATATCATCTGCCTATCCCTGACTCCCTGATATAAAAAGTTGATTCGTGTGTATATGATAAATGCAGAGACCCAAAACTCGCTCCCAAACTTGTTGTTTCCGGCACCACAGACAACTTTAACATCAGGACAAGGCGGGTTCTATGGAGTAGTTTTGATGTTCACTGTCACATTATAGCATTAGCATAAACTATATATATTACATAGAGCGACTGAACGACTGTATGGAACTGATCTAAGATCTGTAACATTTACATCATGGGGGCACAAGAACGATAAATTACAAATTAAACTTCTTAAAGTTAATTCGCTTTTTTTCTTTTTCCAAAGATTATCCTTTGTGAACATAATTGATCTTACTCAGAATTCTGCCTTTAGTAGCTTGCAGTTTCGCTGGACTAGGTTGCAAGTCATATAATTGAAAAGTCCCTTCGTGATTTAAATGAGCTGGGAGTCATTAATTGTTTCTAAGTTTAGATTAAATGCCAAAAGTTTGAGAAAAAATCTAAATTTTTATTTGAAACATTGAATAAGACTATGCTTGCTAATTGGGTAAATAATTCATAGAAGCCTTTTAGTTAGTATTTCCAACTTAACATTAGGTTAAGTTAAGTAAATTTTAGAAGAGCTACGACTCTAAGAACCAGAATAGGCAGCTATGTATCATGTATATGCACAAAAGCAACGGTTAATTTTTATCTGGAAAACAGGGGCTGTGTCAGGGAAAGGGATATGGCAATTAAATTAAATAGAAATGCCTTTGTTGTAAACAGTCGAATTTATCAAATATTGCTCTGAACAATAAAATTAGGAATCAAAGTATTCAAAATGATAATTTTTGATGACCCAAAGTAGGAGGTGTAATTTTTTTTAGTTTCCATATTCCTGTGTATTAGGGCAACTGTACATTTATATTTATATGACATGATTTACAAATTAACATACACACTTCATATTAGGAAAATTGATTAACAATTCTAAAAATTTTCATTTTATTTTTAAGATAATACCAAGATCAACCCATTCAAATATTCAAAAGTTTTAAGGCAGTCTTTTTATTTCTACGTTATCTAACTTCTAGTGGTTGCGCCCTTGGCATCTTTTCCCCGAATGAGTAGTATTTTTTTTTCAAATTACCTGGCAAAAAATTCTTTAAAACATCACAAGACCAGTAGGTATATTTCATGAAAAGAAAAATTCGGTTGAGTGGTTAGCGAGATCTTAGGGGCCAACAAAATGACGGACTGACAAACAAACTTACAAACATCGTTCTACTTTGTATTATATTTATAAATTAAGTTAGAAATATTTACCAACTCTTAATTAAAACAAAAGATCAAATAAATGCTATAATTAGAAACAGTTGATTATCTAACAAACAAGTAAAATATTGTTTAAAGTTGCGATACAATATTTAAAAAATATTTTTAAAAACTATATACTATACTAGCGGCTGTGCCTCTATCATCTATGGGATTCTTTATTTAAAGGGTTATACATGAGGCAGAAAAATAGACTAACACCATATGACGGGTTAAATCTAAAATCAAAATAGCCTAAAACCTTTCCTTGACATATAAAAAGCTTCACTGTAAAGGAGAACCATATCGGTTCAGTGGTTCGCGAGATCCTTCGCGCGCTACAGACAAAAAAGCTTGCTACTTTATATAATAGGACTAGTATATATAATACTAGCGGAAACGCCCCTAGAGGCCTCTAGTGGCACTTTAAATGTTTTTGTTTGTTAAAGTTATTTTTTTATGTACGATACCTCTTTATTTGACGTTGAAGTCTCCCCTAAATTTTAAAAAAAATCCCGGGACTTATGAGAAGCTACCCTGTTAAGGAGAACCCGATCGGTTCAGTGGTTAGCGAGATCCTTCGGTACAAACACACAGACAAACACACAAACACACAGACATCCTGTTACTTTAGTATAAGGATAGTCAAGCTTTTCAATAATCAATTTTAGTTCTATGCAAACTTATTTATTTTTAACTCAGTCAATGAATCCAGATGGAGAAAACCTGTGTAAATGCTCCCTTTTTAACGGACTTGAGTTAAGGAAAACTAACTGACATACCCTAGTTATAGATTAACTCCGCTACTAAAATAGTAGCTCTTTTCTCGCCCAAGGGTACCAAATGTTTGTTAAAAGCACACCTAGAAACAAATATATTCATTCATATACGGACATGTATGTCAAGCACTAATTTGCCCCTTGTCTTGTGTTTGTCGTAATTAATGGGGTAATTATCACTTTTAGGGTGGGTACCCTGGCAAACTTTTGTTACGTAATTATATCAACAGTAGCCATAATGCCATCCACTTTTAACATTGAGATCATAATATTAATGCTTTGTGCTAGTCCGTACTATTATTCGAACTAGCTCTCATATGGATTGCGATGGGGGTGCTAACACCCTTCTACCACACGCTAATTCTCATAATGACATGATTTCCTAAAGTAGTGTTATAAAGTCAACATAATTTGTTGAAACTTTATGTCATCACTCCGCTGCAATGGTTAACAGGGTATAGGCAGGCAAGCCCATTTCCGTAGTAATCCCACTATAATTATAGAAGAATTAATTTTGGATGGGTAATTAACAAAAGAACAAAACAGTTTTAAATTTATTTGATTTTTAACAGTTTTAGATTGTTTCATTTATTTTTTGGTCTATCTTCATCTAAGCGTTAGCTATACTAATCTACAAAGTTAGGCATACTTTTATAGAATATAGATTATGTACTTATAGTTTACCTTTTAACATTTCTGTTGTAAAGTGTCTTCTCAATAAATCAACATTTTATCTATTGGCATGAATGACGATTCGCCAAAGGTATAATGCCTCGAGGGGTGCAAAAAGGCACATCTTCTTAATAATATGAGCTCTGCAGCTGCGACTAAGTCTCAAATTTTAACCCGTTTTGATGCTTTGATTTTAAAAAAATATGTATTGCCATATTTTGGTTAGGTTTAGACTTCCATTTGTAAAAGGCTGATAGCATCAAACAATTCTCGATATAATTGGTCTTCTAAATATAAATATTAATTTTTTTCTAAAAAGATTCGCTACTTTCATATGTAACCGTCCTTGCTATGGTTCTATTATCCTTGATATCTGGATGAATTATTGTATTTATGCCACAGCTATTTACCTAATAATGCACATACGCCCAATAAATAAGGGTTTTTTCAGGGGAGTGAAGGTTAACAAAAATTTTGTGCATAACTTTTAATATTATGATATGCACTGTTTCATATATTTTACATAAAGGGTGTCAACCAAAGTTTTGGTTTATTTTTTTTTCATAGACCTTTAATTTAACAATTTTACCTTCGATGATTCTCTTGTGAAAAATCCTTGTGAAGGCCTAATCTAAATTGTTTTCAGTTCTTGTTTAATATATGATTGTTATCTATAAAACATAAGCAGAAAAAAATGGTTAAAATAGATTTCATTCTACAAATGTAGATTATTTATTTATATTTAATATAAATTTATAATACCTTCTAGAACAAAATACAATTAAAGTGTTATACAGTGAGAATATAAAATACATTTTCACAAAAATGAATAAAAACTTTTTTGTTGGACATACAATATGTGTGCATATGCATTTCATTTTTATATTTTCGTGTTTGTTTTGACTTCAATACTGATTTAAAGATAAATCTAAGAAAGGGCAAAAATGATTATACAAAAACTGCAATGAATGTAGTTTATGGACATATGCAAAAATTAAATCTAAAAATAACATTAATTGTTTGATTTTACAAATTTTAGTTCCATTTTAAATGATTCCAATTAGAAAACTTTTTCAATGCATAATATAAGAAGAGACATTGAGTGTTTTATTCTTCTTTTAAGTTCCAAACGAAGCATTTTTCACAGAATACGATAAATTGCAACATACCAACAAGAAAGGCTTAATATGTAGTTTCGGTGATAAAAATGTTGCATTTTGTAAATATTAAAGTCATCCAAATTGTAACATTAGCTTTGATTGGTTTGAACTATAGAGTATAAAACAGTACATTTAATATTTATATATGATAATATATTTTTATTTTAAGTAGCGCAGCTACTCTTTAGGTAAGCTTGTAGATCCATATCTTATTGGTGGATTTTAAAGGTTAAAATACAAATTAATTTAAAAGAACATCAGCACAACTACTACATATGAACATCCGTCATACATTGTGTAGTTTAATGTAAAGGGTAGTTTATTAAAGAATTTTTAAATTCTATAACAAATGATCCATCTAAAGATAGTGTTAGTTTTATGTTTTGACATGGCCAGCTCTAATTTGAAATTTGTTAGTTAGTTGAATGTTTTTGCTGGGCTACCTCTGGATGAAATTTTCTTTGTTATGTACATGTATAAAGTTTATAATCCTTGTTGTTATTTTGGCACTAGATCTAAAATTTGCACGCTCTGTTGATCAGGCTATAAAGTGTCATGTACAGAAAGGACTGTCCGACCAAAAATATAGTTCATCTGTATACCTGTTAGGGGCAAAGTCCTCTAAGTAAATGTTCACCTTTATATAACAGAAAATACTGAAAAAAACAAATATATTTTCTTTTATAAGTATCAAAAACCAACTTTTAAGACTACAGTAAAAAGTATACTGTAATACAGTAAAAAATACAGTAAAAGAAGTTAAACTTAAAGAAGTCTTAGTCCAGCAATATGAAATTAACTGTCGTGTTTGAAAGTTAAAATATTTATGTGTGTGAGTAAGTGTTTATCATCTTTGGTTGAAAAAGAAATGTGACCAAATTAGAACTTCCTAATATAATATTGTAATGTACAGTCTTTTAAACACGTAAAAGGGATTGATACCAATTTTGTTGGTGGAAGAGTGACCTTCCGTGACTCTAACCTACAAACAAAATTATATTAGAGTTAAAACTAGACACCATCTGACTCTAACCTACAAACAAAATTATATTAGAGCTATAACTAGACATCATGTGACTCTAACCTACAAACAAAATTATATTAGAGCTATAACTAGACATCATATGACTCTAACCTACAAACAAAATGATTTTAGAGTTATAACTAGACATCATGTGACTCTAACCTACAAACAAAATTATATTATAGTTATAACTAGACATCATGTGACTCTAACCTACAAACAAAATTATATTAGAGTTATAACTAGACATCATGTTACTCTAACCTACAAACAAAATTACATTAGAGTTATAATTAGACATCATGTTACTCTAACCTACAAACAAAATTATATTAGAGTTATAACTAGACATCATGTGACTTTAACCTACAAACAAAATTATATTAGAGTTATAACTAGACATCATGTTACTCTAAACTACAAACAAAATTATATTAGAGTTATAGCTAGATATCACGGGACAACATAATCACCTATAACCAAGATATAAAGTTACAGAGTTTTTGCAAGATTGCGTCTACTGTTTGAATTTTTTTTTGCTTCCCCTTTTGCCAAATTTGCTAATATAATAAACTAGCACCCTCCTTTTTAATTATATTTTGTGACAAAAATTTCTAAATAAACAAGGACAGCTATACTAAGATTAGTTAATTATATAACAGTTAATAAATAAACAGTTAACTTTAGTACAGTAACAATATACAAATATATTTATATAATTAAGAAAGTTACATTGTTGACATAATCATAATCAAAATTGTATAGTTGCTTCACTATTCAACAAGACATATATGATTTAAATACACGGTGACTGATTAAATCTGTTTATTCTTAATTTAATTAGATATACTAATTAATTAGGCTAACGATTTAAAGAACATTTAAATGTAATCATGTTACTAGATTTTTAATAATGAACTGACAATTTTTAAAGTTTTAAAAAAATATTGATAAATAGTAATTTAATTATGCACCAAGATAAAAAAAATATTTTATAAAAAATATTAGCAATGCTCTTTTGATACTAATGCTTAACATGAGGTGTGTATTCACTTCCGCAATATGTTTCATACTCGCAATATTACAAAATATGAATAAGTGTCCAATAATGTTGAGAATGAATATGTGCAGATAGAGAGGAGACAATGGGCTGTTTATTAAACTTGTCCCCGAAGTTTTTTATAACGTTTTCTTACTCGTTGGCTTAACAACTTTGGACACTTTAGTGAATTTTGATTGGTTGGTTCATTCAGTTGAGTGTTCAAACGTTTCAACCACTAATTTTAATCTACAGAAGGGGTATTTTTGTGTATCATCATTCGGGATGTAAATCAATTTACAGGCCAGTGACTTATCCCTTTAGATTCCTGGAATAAGTTAGTTAGTGAGGGCTGCTGTATATATAAGGTTCTGAAGATTAATGATATGAAGTATGTACGGAAATTAATACACACCTAAACATGGCCTGGTAGCAATGTAGATATTTTTATCACTAACTTCAACAGGAAGAGTTTAGAATACAAAGTATTGAGAGTTCCTGTAATAATGTTAAAGTTTATGAACAATAATAGCAATTTTATCGATAATGATTATTATAATGAAGTTTGGAAAAGGCAATTTTGTTTTCCCTTTAAAACTTAGAAGCCGGTTTTAATTTTGTTAATGCTTTTTCAATTTTATTTCTTGAAAAGTTATGAAATAACAGTTTTCGCCACTTGCAAATAAAAAAAAACCGGAGCAACCGCATCGTCAACAGGTCGACAGAAAGACAAACATGTTTGCTAGTGGAGTAGCTACGTAAAAAATCTGCTATATTAAAATTTTAGCTACATTGTGAAAATGGCCCTAACTATCAGACCTTGCACAATTCTAGGTATTTTAGCTTAAATATAAAACAGGTCGAGCTCTTTAAAGTCGAGATTAAAGACAGGGTTGGGCCATTTTAATTCATCTATAATATACTTAATTCATATACATTTGGTTTTCGCACTTTTAAAAGTGCACTTAAAGATTTGGGTGTAAAAAATCCCTTTCTTAGAAGAAATGCAAGAAGTTATAACCATCTTTTAAATAGGAACTTTGAACTAAAATTATATTTTTGGCAATCATTGTAAAAATTTCATTAAATTTCTTATGTGATATTTATATATCTAAATCTATTTTGAATTAAAGTATAATTGGTTTCATAAAAGAAACTATACTAGTTATACTATACTAATACAATTAATTCGGTCCAACAATTTCCAAGATCTTTAGCTTCAGACAAAAACCTGATATTACAGGATTCATAGTTATTTATCAGATTTTAGGCCTTGAACAAAATTAAGTCATCTAAATAATGTTATGCTGCTAAGTTTAGTGCATCCTTGTTCAATGAGTTTAACTTTTAATAATAATAGCTGTGAGTAACCTTTTGGCCTTATTTAGCATTACAATGGCCACTTTATATGATAGTTGGGAATTTAGATGAACTAGTGTTTTCTTGTTAGGTTAATCTATCTGAATTATATTCACGCTGGCTTTTTTTCTAATAACATCACAAATATATAATTAATGGCATTTAAGAAAAGTGATCATTTATGACATGTAATCGACATGCTGTTATCTTATTTACTTGTAAAACGACGACTATAGGCCATTTTAAAAATGTGGTCGTTGGTGATATATTATTATGTTTGTCTAAAAACAGCATAAAAGTTTCACCAAGTATTTAAGAAAATTGTTTGTCAAATTAAAGTCTTTACTGTTATGAGTTTAGTAATTTAGCACATAACTATTATATTAATAGCTTGGCGTAACTAAAATTCCATAAGAGTCCTATTTGTCCTCAGTCTTTGTTCTACAATGTTTCAAAGTTTATAATTTTATAAATTACCTGCGGCTACGCCCCTAGAAGTATCTAGATGTACAGGGAGTATTTTGACTCCCCATTCAACCCCCCTTTCATATTTAGTTTTAAAAAGAAGAAACATATGTACTTTTATATAATTTATATTTTCTATTTCAGTTGGATCCAAGCAGAAAGAACGATTCCACCATCTCCATCCTGTCCTTACCAGAGCGTCTGACCATTGAGTGGAACAATGTCCATGTCATGGAGACTGCTGAACATCCTACTGGTGGCTCTTTTACATTCCAGGTAAGAGGTTATGTTAGGAAGGGTCCCACAGTTGCAGTAAGCTTAGTTTTCCCAAGCTCATTGAGTTAAAAGTTAATATCAAAGAGACCGCTAAATATCCTACTGGTGACTCTTTCACATTCCAGATAATAAGTTAGGTTAGGTTAAGTATTGTCCCTTAGGTGCAGTAAAAATTTAGCTCAAGTGTAGAATAATGAACATATAATGGAGATTACTAAACATCTTACTCTTTTTTACAAAGATTTTTTTGAGCCAACAAATGATAGAACGTTTTTCTAAAACTTTAGGTAACATTATAATTTACAATCCAATTTCTCCTCAAAGCTAGTTTGAACCAACCACTCACTATTTAATAAAATTACCTTATGTTTTTCACCCAACGACTGTAAGAACTGTATATAAACTTTGGGCAGCAGTATAATATTCAGACCATCGTCCGATTCCTTCCGGGGGAAAAGGTAACATTGCTTACACTTATTAATTGGATGTTCATAAATTATCTTTTTTCAGGTTACCCTGTGGCCCAATGGAGACATTGCTTTTGTGTATATTGAGGTCCAACCCGTACTGACAACAGCTGCCCTGTACGATCATGAACCAGTCGCTGGAATTTCAGGTAAAACTCAGAAAATAGTTTTAAAATCCTAGTTGTGCTTTTCAGGGAAGCCTAATAAATGTTTTGAATGCTTATGCTTTGACATTAAATTTACCCATCCCCATTCTCCTCTGAAGTCTAGAGGAGGCAAGCTTCTAAATTTAATAAAAAGTGTCCTAGATTTTAAATCATTTTTACTTAATTCTAAAATAAATCTAAAAAGCAATTTTGATAGAATTTTATTGTCTTTGTTAACGCTCGATTGAATTACAAATAAAATGTCCTTTTCAGTATAACATTTGATAGCTAAAGTTTTTTTTATATATTTATGATAAATTGATTTTATACCATTATGCACTAATATGTTTTCTACATATATTTTTATTGCAATTATTTTAAGACATAATTCTTTAATATAATATTTATTCAAAAAGACATATAAATAAATATGAATTGAGGGCATTTAGAGAGAGATTTTAAACACTCTCCTAATTACAGAAAAGGTTGTTGTCTGATTATTCCTTTTCTACAGGCCAATATATTTATTTGCAACCACCTAGACTACAGCAAATCCTTTTTTTAGCTATCTTTAAACTCTTTGTCCATATTTCAATTGACACGTCGTCTGGTATTTTGCAAAGTGTTATGCGACTTTATATAACCTATCACAATAGCATGCTCTTGCCTTCAATTCTTATCAAAAGTGAAGATAAGATCTATCAATGTTTGTTTGTCCATACCAATATTGAAATATGGAGGATTTTCCGAATAATAAACAAGAATATTATCTAAACATACACGAACACTATTTTCAATATTATTTACTTTTTTGTTTTGTTTAAAGTTGATCTTAAGTGTGAGTACATATTCTTTGAACTTGATTTATATTTCTCTTCCTATACCTCTCTCTCTTCCACTTACAATAATGTTGACTGTTATTTATGTCTCTGATATATACCAAGGAACTATAAATATTTAATGGTACCGAAAGTTTGATAACCACGTTATCTTATTCGTTTGATCAAAAACTCTGATTACTGTTATTGAATCTTTCTTGATTGGTTCCTAATTTTCTAACCAATAAATTAATCTGAATAATGTATATTTTGTTTATTATCATTAGGGATGTATATTGTTTGTCATCTTTAGGGATGTATATCAAGTCATCATCCATTGTCTTGTCCCATAAGTTCCCTGGCTATATGTAATATGTATGATAATGCAGAGTCACAAATGCATAAAAGTAGACTCAAACTAGATTTATCACAACCAATCAAATGGTGTGCCAGTAGTTTTACACATTAAGATAAAAAATAGTTGCTGGGCAATTCATTTGCATCAAAAGCATTACTAAAAAAATTTAACTAAACTAAAGTAAAAATAACAACTCAAAAGCAGCCAAAAAATAGTATAAATACATTTGACTGGCAAAGTTATAAAAACCACTTCCCTGCTAAGAAACTCTCATAGGACTGTACATATCAGAGTCATATGTTGTGATAGCCAAAAAATATTTTTATAACATTATAAAAATGCATTTAAGCTGTTATAATGTAACACTCTAGCAACCACTAGGCAGCCACTTTAATGAAAGAGTTAACGGCTCGCTACCATATTTATATGCGAGTTTTGTTTCTATATTATTTAATATGATCATGTACTTTGATTTACATATGGAAATTATATTTTGTACTTAAATATTATATCCTATGCTCGAGTTAAAAATTAAAAGGTCTTGGTAATTAACCCTTCACCACTTTTAATTTCCTTTTTTCAGAAGCTTTTTATTAGTCATGAGCACATTTTAATTCATTTTTAAGTGAAGGGCCTAAGGGACACTCAATTATCTATATATCCTATCCATTCTGATTATGCTTAAGATCCCACTAACCGCTAGACTGTTTGGGCTGCTTTTAAGGAAATACGCTAACCATCCCTATGTAAGAGTGGCAATCCCGGCCTCCTAAAAAAAAGTTGCGCTTTCCCCCTTCAATATGATGCTAAAAAATTGTTGATTATCTAAGAACAAATGTTACAATGTATGTGAAGGGGAGGGGCGATACTGACACAAGGCTATGGACGAAGTCACAAATTTGATATAAATAAGTATGGGGTTCGTCTAACACATTATCTACACATCTTATTCAACTATTGTATTCTACTGGACCAGAAAGCTTTTTAATAGTCATTCAGTATGCTAGTGCCTTTTTCAGCTTTTTTTTAAGTAACCAAGATAAATTATAGAGCAGCTTCTCTGAACAATTGCAACAAAGAAAAACAATTTCAATTATCTAAAATACTTGAAAAAGAAATTAATTTTAAATTTTGTTAACCACAAAATTTAACAAAAAAGTAGATTTGTTGCTTTTAAAAATTGTTATTGCAGAAAGACAAAAAATAGTCAATGACAACAAATTTTAAAAGCACGGCTTCTCTATATAATTCTATTTAGTAACACAGTCATCAAAATTAAAAATAAATCATTATGTAAATATAATTACTTCAAATGCTTCCCCCAAAAAAGAAAAAAAAACACTGATTGGCCCAGCCGTTTGAAAGATCTTTAGCTTGAAACAAATATCTAAATACTTATTAAATATATATTTGAACAACGCTTAAAACAATAATTCTTTTAATTTTGTGGCTGACTAGTTTTAAATATTTTTTAATAATATGAGATTTTTATTAAAATATTATAGAAGTTCCTAAATAAAACAAATTGATTTGTTTTCATTTTGTGCATATAAAATAATATTAAGGCTTAAACTAATGAGACAGTTTTATAAATCACTTTATATTAAAACTAGTTGCCTCGTCCATAGCCTCTATGAGAAAGCGGGATATGTCAGAAAAAACTACCCCAAGACATTTATAAAACTATTACTCATTGGGCCCAGCAATTTCTGAGATCTTAAGGTTTAGACAAAAAACACTTACTCCTTTATATTATTTGATATAAAACTAAAAGAACAAGCTTTCAAGTATATGTCTTGGCAGGCAACTGTGTTTAAAGCAACTTTATGTAAACAGTTGAAAATACTTCCAGCTGAATCTTTTGAAACAGTTTCGGCAGAAAAAAAATCTAGAAAAATACTGAAGGTAGCTATGGTTAAGTTTTCTAACCCTGGACACAAAACTAACAAATGCAATTTAAAATACTGATGAATTGCGGCTTCGATTTTTATGAATTGACGGCAGATTAATATGATAGCATAGTTTGCTGTTTTTAAAAGAGGCTAAATACATTTACGCCCATCGAGCCTTTTATCCTTTTATATAAAGTAGTAAGCGTTTTTTGTCTGTACTGAAGGATCTCGTTAACTGCTGAACCGATTTTGTTCTCCTTCACAGTGAAGCTTCTTATAGGTCCTGGGAAGGTTTTAAACTATTTTGGGAGAGGGTCACGTGAAGAGTACCCCATTCCCCCCAAAAAATATTTTTTTATCTTTTTGAAACTCAAATTTTAAATGTGATGAGGTCGACTTTTTCTCCTCCTACATTAAGTAAAGTGCACCTAGATGCTTCTAGGGGCGTAGCCGCTAGTTTAATTATATTTCGTAAAGAAAACATCGTAAATCATTAAACTTAAGCTTAGATTAAGATTTTAATCATGATATTTCATGAATAAGATTTGTTTTTTAAATTTCATATTTTCCAGTCATAATAATTATGAAACAGAAATGGCATATCATGAAACTAAAGTAAACAATTTGTTATTCAAAAACATTTTTAATTCTAAAATATTTTTGGGTATAGTCCCTTTCGTAACATCGCACCTTATGGTGCGATTCTTGGTATTTTTCACAGTAGCTTTTCTCCTATTTCTAGCCCCTGCGGGGGGCTCTAACCCTGCGGGGCCAATTCGAAGAAAATACACACATATTGCTTTGCCGAAAATCTGAAATTAGCCGAGTAAATGTACAGTTTGTCTCAAGGTGCAATATAGCCACCATATTCTATCTATAATACAAAGTAGAATGACGTCTGTCCGTCCCTTAAGATCTCGGTAACCACTGAACCGATCGGATTCTACTCTTCGGGGAATATACCTACTGGTCCTTTGGTGATTTTAGGCTATTTTCTTGGGGGTTATAAGACAATGGCCGACTAATTCCTATACAACCCCAATGTTAATACACAAAATTACCCCTTAAGTAGATTACAAATAGTGGTTGAAACGTATGGAAACTCAATTTAATAAACTAATCAAAATTCATGAAAAAGTCACGAAGGTTGTTAAGCCAACGAATAAGAAAACTTTATTATAAAACTTTGCAGTAATAAACAGCCTATTGTCCCCTTTCTCTCTCTAATAAAGACTATACTATTCATTGTTAGCCTAATGACTCTCTTGGATAGGATTTGCAGTATTCTATATCTTCCTTTTTCTGCTTTATATATAAAATTATTTTCTATGGTATTGCTGTCGACAATCTACTTTTTTCCGTTAAAATTGCTTTTTGTTAAAAATTAGATTTATTTCTTTTGCTACTCAAGTTATTGTCTGAAGCATACTAAAGCATGATGAAACGTGATCAAATAAATTGTGAACTTCTTATTACTTTTTTTTTAAGAGTGGACCCATTCCAATTACAACGTTTTGCCTCTTTATATTTAGTAACGTGTTACATTTCAATAATAATAATCATTTTTTTTTCAGACGCCTTCCTGTTGCACGGATCCGAGCTTCACCTCTACAACAAGATCAACATTGAGAACGTTGACATAAACACCCGCACTGTGGCTGTCTTCAAGGCCAAGCCTACCTGTGTGGCCCAGACATCCTGTGACTCCTGCGCCAACCTTGCTGACACATCAGAATTTGGCTGCATGTGGTGCCCGTCCTCTAAGCATTGCAGTGACGGCAGCGACAGACTACGCCAGAGATGGAACGACCACGACTGCCATTTGGAGAATGTAACAACCTGCGCCCTGGAGGCGGACAGAAGCGCTGGGGGACACATGGAATGGCGCCACAGCACAGAGGCGGAGCTTGTTGCACCCGCGGCGGAGCCAATTTCCAATGCCGGCAGTGAAGATGAAGTGTCTTCAGGTTCCACTGTATCCGCCGTCATTTCCATCCTATTAGTAATCATACTGTTGTGCATCCTGGCCGGATTTTTGTTTGTCTATGGCAGATACAATGAAACCACCATGATTGGCCGCTATGTCAAATCAATCCGCAGCTCCTACGAACAATTTGGTGCCCCCAAAACCACGACCCTAGAACTTGGCAAGAAAAAGAAGCAGGCTCAACAACAAGAGGCTGAGAAGAAGAAGGAGAATGCCGGACGTGAATTTGTTAACCCTATGAATCCTATGAACAACAATAATACCATCACAGCAAACATGTAGAGTAGACTTGCAACAAACAAGCAGACACTTTCAGTACTGATTAAATACTCTAATAGTACATAACCTATCCTCATTCATTCTTCCTTGAAATTTAGTTTAGCCCAAGGAAATCAGTCAATATTATGGTATAGCATAAAAGACTTTTATATACACTTAAAATTCATTAGTTCCTAAATGCTTATTTTCCCCTTGATTATTTATGTTATTCTGAAATCATGTATTAGAATGTATAGTAATCTATAATTTCATAGGTATTTCATTCTATTATGTTATTTCACGTAACATTATGATAAATTCTCTAGTCCTTAATAATATTTATTTTCTTGCTGTGGAGCCGCTGTGCCATCTTAATCAATCCTTTTTCTTCCAAAGGGTAACACCGGCATTATAATGTGTTTTAATGTTGCTTTTAAAAACTGTTTTTTTAAGTTTAGTGTTATTTAGGTATCTTATAAAATAATGCAACATATGTTTAAATGTATCACAAGATTTTATTTTGGTAAAGTTAGTTTGACTTTTCAAAAGCTTCCCCTTTCCTTGCAGCTCAATAATATTTTTAGTCCTAAATATGATCATAATTCTTAAAATGTAATTTACTTTTTATTTTTTTAAAAATAATTTGTATATTTATTTTGTTTTTGCCAATGTTTTTATAATTCTATGATGGGCATTTTTATCATTGTCATACTTAAATGTTTATTATCTATTGTACTGTTTTTAATTTATTTGAAATGTAATATTATCCAGTGAGGATTTAGTTGAAATTTATTTCTTATCTAAATGAAAGCATCTAAAATATTAAAATTTGAAATTAGATAAAAAATAAATATTCAAACCTCAGCTTTAAACCATCTCCAAAAAAATCCTTATCCTGAAATAAATCCTTCCTAATCATTCCTTCTCCATTGTTTTTCCTTCCTTATGACATCCTTATCTTGTAATGATCCTTCCTTAATACATCCTTATCCTTTTACGGTATATCCTTATCTTTTCCTAATAAATCCCATTCTTGTTTTTGTCCTTTTCTCTTCCAATTTTTTTCAAACCTTTGATTAATAACCTTTTTTAGAATGACCTTATCCAAAAATAATGAACCCTAATTTATTCTTTACCTTTACTTTTTTCTTTCGTATCCTATGTTGCCTAATCCTTCTAAACACCTTCCCTATTACCCTTTAATAATCTTTCTTCATCCTTATAAATCTTATATTTTTTTTATATCCTTATCCTTTATTATTCTTTTTCTATTATATTAGTATCATATCCTAACAAATCTTACATTTTTTTATCCTTATTCTTTAAAAAACCTTCCCTTCTAAATTGATCCTTGCTTGTCATATTCATATCCCTATAAAACCAATATTTTATATCTTTATATTATTTTATTTTCCTATTCTTTAATTATTACTCAATATATTATACCATTCCTTCCTTATCATATCCTTACCATTAAATAAACCTTTCTTATATCTTTACAAATCTTTTATATTTATTCCTATTGTTAAACAATCCTTCCTTGTATTATTCATATGTATCTTATCTTTTCCTATCCTTCCTTCCCTAATATGATAATCCTTCCTTATCATGTCTTGTATTTTATTTCCTTATTCTTTCAGAATCCTTCTTTATCATATTTATATAAATTTCAATTTTTTGTATCCTAATAATTCCCTATTAAAAATCCTTCCTTATCATATTCTTATCACAAAAAAATCTTTCAATATCATGAAATTTTAATAGTCTGATCCTTTTATAATCCTTTCTTATCATATCCTTATTAATTTAATTTTTAAATATCCTTATAATTTAATAGTCTTTCCTCATCATATCCTTATCCTTTAATAATCCTTCCCTACTATATTTATCTTTCCTTGACATATCCTTTTCATCTAATAATCCTTCCCTAACATATAAATCCTTCCTCATAATATCCTTATTCTTTAATAATCCTTTCCTACTAAATTAAACCTTCCTTATACTTTAATAATCCTTCCCTGCTATATTAATCCTTCCTCATCATAACCTTATTCTTTAACCCATTAGTGACGAGCGCCACTTTTATGGGCCGATCGAGCTGTAAGTTTCAGGGAAGCTTTATAATGGTCAAAACGGAATTCGTATTTTTTTGTTTTGCTCTAGTGGCGTGCACAGGAAAGTTGCAAAAAAACCCGGTTCGGCTTGGCCATAAATACCAACCAGGCATTAACACCCGTTTTTGGTGCTTTCCCCCAGTTTTAAAACCCGGTTGACCTGTATAAACCCGGTTATTTTGACCAAAAATCGAAAAATGTAATTTTTGAACGCCAAAAGTGAGATGAACACTTTTTAGAACTTTGATACGATCCGTAATTGAAAACTACACAACCTCATGTAATCTAAAGAGCTACAAGTATAATACGAAGCGATTTATTTCAAATTTCGTGTTTAGCCGGCGATTTCGGGTAAAAAAACCCTGTTTTGTTGTTGTTGTCAAAAAAGATCTATTAGTGAAACCGGGTAATAAAAATTTCAGACTCAAAATGGAAATGCCGAACCGGGCCTATATAGGGCTTAAAAAAACGATAAAAAAATCATATAAAAAATAATAATTTAAATAAAACGAATTCACAAATAGATGTACTTGTCAATAAACATTAGATTTCACGAAAAAAATCAGCGACTTTACTATAAAAACAAAAAAGTTAGATGGGGTATTTTGAATTGTCATGATTTTCAAACTTTGTTGATCTATACCAGCAAACGGAAGTAAGCTAAACTGCCAGCTCCAGGGGGAAATGAAAGCCAGGGTAGTAGAGGGGGGATTCATACTGAGAATGATGCAATTATGAAGCCGGAAACCGGTTTTTTTTCCATTTTCTGGCACCGGGTTTTAAAACCCGGTTCGGCACTAATGGGTTAATAATCCTTTCCTATTAAATTAATCCTTCCTTATACTTTAATAATCCTTCCCTGCCATATTAATTCTTCCTTGCCATTTCCTTATTCTTTAATAATCCTTTCCTATTAAATTAATCCTTCCTTAAACTTTAATAATCCTTCCCTGCTATATCAATCCTTCCTCATCATATCCTTATTCTTTAATAATTCTTTCCTACTAAATTAATCCTTCCTTATACTTTAATAATCCTTCCCTGCTATATTAATCCTTCCTCATCATATCCTTATTCTTTAATAATTCTTTCCTACTAAATTAATCCTTCCTTATACTTTAATAATCCTTCCCTGCTATATTAATTCTTCCTTATCCTTATTCTTTAATGATCCTTTCCTACTAAATTAATCCTTCCTTAACTTTAACAATCCTTCCTTGCTGTATTAATCATTCCTCACCTTATCCTTATCAATAATAATCTTTCCCTTTTAAATTAATCTTTCCTCATCAATAATAATCTTTCCTTACTATATTAATCCTTCCTCACCATATCCTTATTCTTTAATAATCCCTCCCTACTATATTAATCCTTCCTTATCCCATCCTTGTCAATAATAATCCTGCCCATCTATATGAATCCTTCCCCATCATATCCTTATAACCTTCCCCATTAAAAATCCTTCCTTATCATACCCTGTTCCATATGAATCTTATATTATCATATCCTTATCATAAAATAATCCTGTCCTATCACAATTTTTAAATATATGAAACTTATAGCCTGATCCTTTTATAATCCTTTTTTATCATATCCTTATAAATCTTACATATTTTAATCCTTATCCTTTAATAATCCTTCCCAACGAAATTTTCTCACTATAATGATTTTTCCTTATCTTTTCCCTATCATTTAATAATCCTTGCTACTATATAAATCCTTCCTTATCAATTTGTATTTTTATAAACATATCCTTTCAGAATCCCTCGTCATATCCTCATAAAGTTTTCTCATTCTTTCAGAATCCTTACCTAAATATCAATACTTATTTATTATATTATCATAAATTTTATATTTCTATACCCCTATATTAATCCATGTAAACCTTTCATTTTTATATCCATAACCTGTAGATTTAAAACTAAAATCCTTCCTTATTATATCCTTATAATTCTTATATCTTTTTATACCCTTTGTTATTGCATCCTAATAATCAAATATTCCTTACTTATTGTAATCCTTCTTAAAATAATCCTTTTCTTTCATATTAATCTTTCCACATCATATCTGTGTCCCTGTGAAACTTATCGTTGGATTATCCTTTCTTCACATACCATATCCCAGTAGACCTTATATCTTTATTTCCCTATCCTTTAATAATCCTTTCTTGATATATTAATTCTTTTTATTAGTCATTCTCTACCATATCCTTATACCCATGAAACATTTAAATCCTTTTCATTTAACAATCCTTGATATTAAATAATTCCTTATTTTATCCTTATAATTTAACCTAATCCTATAATATAAACATATATATTTATGTCTTTCATAATCCTTTTTAATATCCTTATAAATGTTATATTTTATACTCTTATATAAAATTACCCTTCCTTATCATATCCTTATCTTATATTTTCTATATAAAAATTAGATTTTTTATATATTCATCCTTTCATAATCCTTCCCTAACGATATCAACACTTCTTTATAATATCCTTATCAACCTTATATTATAACAATCATCCTTACAAGATCACAGTAAACCTTACATTTTTTTATTCTAATCGTGTAATGATCCCTTTATTACATTTACATCCTTATCCTTTCTTACTATATTAATCCTTCATATCATCTCCTTAAAAATATTATCCTATAATAAATCTTTCTAATCAGATCCTTATCCTTTAATAATCCTTCCCTATTTTATTAATAATCAGCCTTACAAATCTTAAATTTTTCTCATATTTTCCGAACTGAAAGTAATTTTTACATATTCCTTCTTTCAAAATCCTTCACTATTATATCAACACTTCCTACTATATTGGTTCTTTAGTTTCCTCTCCCTACAAATCTTATAATTTTAAACCTTGCCCTTTTATCATCCTTCCTCATCATATCCTTTATATTTTTATACACTTATCCTTTTATCCTTATACACTTTCCAATCCTATCCTTATAAATCTTACATTTCTATATACTTAAAGAACTCAAATGTTTTATTATCCTTATCCTTTAATACTCCTGGTAAACCTTACATTTTTATATCCTTATCAGATCCAAGTACATTTACATTTCTATATGTTTATCCTTTTATAATCCTTAAAAATCTTATATTTTTCTAACTATATCCTTTAATAGGTAATTATTCCTTATTGTTAAATCCTTATAAATCTTATACTTTCTAACTATATTGTTTATTAATCCTTCCTTATTATATCCTTATAAATCTTATGTTTTCATACCAATATCCTTTAATAATCCTTCCTTATCAGATCCTTGTAAATTGAACATCTTTATATCCTTATCCTTTAATATTCCTTTCTGTTTATATTTATATCCTCCTGTACAATTTCCTTATATTTAAATCTTATATTTTCATATTCTTATCCTTTTCACGTGTAGGCTAAAAAAATCCTTACCTATTATATAAATCCCTCCTTATTGTATCCTGATTCCTGTGAATCTTAGGATTTCATATCCCTATAATGTGATAATCCTTATTATTATAATCTTACCCCTATAAAATATTCAAAACATCTTTCCCTTCTCCTTTCATGATCCTTTTTAATTATAAAAATTCTTACTTATTATATCCTTATAAATCTTTTATTTTTATACACTTATCCTTTAATTATCCTTGAAAACCTTACATTTTTATATCATTTAATAATCCTTTCCCGTCTTATTAATCCTTCATATCATCTCCTTATCAATCTTATATTTTTATACCCTTATTCTTCAATAATCCTTCCTTATTAGGCCTTGTAAACTTAACATTTATATATGATTATCCTAATAATCCATCCCTTTGATATTAACCCTTCCTTATTATAAAAATATTTAATAATTCATCCTTATTATATCCATACCCCTATATAATATTACATACAAAAACATATAATAGTTGTGTATTTTTATGTCTTTATCCTTTCGAAATCCTTCATTGATCCTTCATTGATCAACACTTCCTTATCCTTTAATAATCCTTCCTCATTATATCCACATAAATCTTATATTTTTATATCCATATCCTCTAATCATCCTTCCTTATTTTATACATATTAATCTTGTACTTCCCCTATCCTTTAATAATCCCTTTCTATTATATTAATCTTGTATTTTATACCAATAGTCTTTAATAATCCTTCCTTGTCATCCCCTTATAAATATCATTTCAAAATTTATACTTTTATAATACATACCTTTTACATCAATTTTCCTTTTATCCTGATAACTTGGAATCCTATAATTTTATATCCTTATTATTTAATAATTCTTCCTTACTATATTCTTACCCCTATGAAACATACAAAACATATAAACATTTTTTA
Source organism: Acartia tonsa (assembly GCF_053477335.1). NCBI lineage: Eukaryota > Metazoa > Arthropoda > Copepoda > Calanoida > Acartiidae > Acartia > Acartia tonsa. The sequence continues at coordinate 37,023,199 of NC_137260.1, forward strand.
TACCCTTATCCTTAAATAATCCTTTCCAATCAAATCCTTGAAAATATAAAATTTATATATACTTAATTATCATAATAATCTATTCCTTTGATATTAATCCTTCCTTATCATATCCATATCTCCATAAAACTTACAATTTCTTATGCTTATCATTTAATAATCCTTCCTTATTAATCCTTACCCCTAAAAGATACATAAAATAGTTGAATATTTTTATGGCTTTATCATTTCATAATCCTTACCTACATTATCAACATTTCCTCAATTATCCTTTAATAATTTTCCTTCCTTATCAGAAACAAACCTTACATTTTTATATCCCTATCCTTTTAATCCTTCCTTGAATCCTTATTATATCCTTAAAAATCTTGTATTTTATACTAATAGCCTTTAATAATCCTTACTTGTCAGATCCTAGTATGCCTTTAATTTTTTATCCTTATACTTTAATAATCTTTACCTATTGTATTAATCCTTGTTTATCATATCCTAATCCTTTAAAAACGTTATCGCTTTGAATCATACATTTTCATATCCTTGTCATTTAATAATCCTTCCTTATAATATATCTTAAATTTTATCCTTAAATAATCCTTTCTTATCATATCCTCAAATCTTATATTAATATACCCTTATCGTAATTATATCTTAATATCACATAATTTTATATCCACCTCTTTCAGTATTTTCTTAGCCCCACTCCAAATACTACTAATCCCAATACTAATATTTCCATAGCCCCACTCCAAATATTACTTCTCCTAATACTAGTATTTCCTTAGCCCCACTCCAAATATTACTAATCCCAATACTAGTATTTCCTTAGCCCCACTCCAAATATTACTAATCCCAATACCAGTATTTCCATAGCCCCAATCCAAATATTACTACTCCTAATACTAGTATTTCCTAAGCCCCACTCCAAATATTACTACTTCTAATACCAGTATTTCCATAGCCCCACTCCAAATATTACTAATCCCAATACCAGTATTTCCATAGCCCCAATCCAAATATTACTACTCCTAATACTAGTATTTCCTTAGCCCCACTCCAAATATTACTACTCCTAATACTAGTATTTCCTAAGCCCCACTCCAAATATTACTACTTCTAATACTAGTATTTTCTTAGCCCCACTCCAAATATTACTAATCCCAATACTAGTATTTCCTAAGACCCACTCCAAATATTACTACTCCTAATATTAGTATTTCCTTACAGGGAGTAAGGGAGGGGACAATGGAGCGAATATTCAATTTTTAGGAGTCTTAGACTTTGGGGACTGGCTTAAAGGGAACATGCAAGAATTTAGCAGTTTCTAACCAATCTTGGGGACCAATTATGAATGACGTCACGCAAAATCATGCATAATCTCGCGGCAAACTAGCGCGTCAACAGAAAGATAAACAATAACAAGCAGACAAAATATTTTGATTTTGAAAATTATTTTGTAAATTGAATCATTACATTTTTTATATCTAATTCTTGTTTAATGTTAATTCATTCCAATTAGTGCGTTGTAGAAAGAAATTATATTAAGATTATTAGCTATTATGAGCAAAGCCTTCCTATAATTAGGTCCCGCACATTTGTACGTCCGTAACGGTTAGCTCTTTTTGTTACTTTAGACATGTTAGATGTTTCTTATTGATTTAATGTAAAGGCAAAAGATTTTTGTCTTAGCTTAATATTTCTGTAATTAATGATCCGATTAATTTCAAAATTTTAGGGAAAATTCACGAAGTCCTGAGTTGTTCAAGGTTTGTTTATCATTAAAATCTCAAGATGGTGTTATTTTTTTTTCTGTCCTGGATGCTAGGAGCGCAGCTACCAGTTATCCTAAGATATGTTACTTAATCCTTAAGATCTTTAAAATTAAGATGTACTTATGTTCTCAACTATTTTATTTATGTAGTATGAAATTTTGACGCAAGGTATCTCATTTTTATTTCGTTAAATGAAATATCTTGAGTTAAAAGTTCTGTAGGAAGGTAATTGTTTTAGTAAGTTTTTTAATATAATTATTTAAAGGCTTTTTCATGTCTAAGCTTTTTAATAAATACAATAAAAAAATTTGGGTAAAAGAAGTTGTAAAAGTAAAATGGTCTGTTTCCTTAATTTTCCGAAGTTTAAATAATAACAATTATGGAAATGAATTGTAAACAAGGGTTTTGATCTCTAGAATCAAAGGCTTGTAGTAAAGCATCAGTTTAAGGATGGTGCATTTCGAATTAAAAACAATTCAAAAAGTCTAAAATTTCCACTAAAGGTTGCTATATTGCAAATACTTGTTTTATCTGGAAATATCTGGGTTTTCAACCTTAAAGGGTCACAACTATAAAATTGAATTAACTGCCCATTGTCCCCTCCCTTACTCCCTGATTTCCTTAGCCCCACTCCAAATATTACTAATCCCAATACCAGTATTTCGTTAGCCACTCCAAATATTACTACTCCTAATACTAGTATTTCCTAAGACCCACTCCAAATATTCCTACTCCTAATACTAGTATTTCCTTAGCCCCACTCCAAATATTACTACTCCTAATACTAGTATTTCCTTAGCCCCACTCCAAATATTCCTACTCCTAATACTAGTATCTGCTTAACTCCACTCCAAATATTACTACTCCTAATATTTTTACTTTTCTAGCCCCACTCCAAATATTACTACTCCTAATATTTTTATTTCCTTAGCCCCACTCCAATTATTACTACTCCTAATATTTTTACTTTTCTAGCCCCACTCCAAATATTACTACTCCTAATATTTTTATTTCCTTAGCAAAACTCCAAGTATTACTACTCCTAATATTAGTATTTCTTTAGTCCCACTCCAAATATTACTACTCCTAATATTTCTATTTCCTTAGCCCCTCTCCAAATATGAGGAGTAGTAATAGTAGTATTTCCTTAATTCCACTACAAATATTACTACTCCTAATACTAGTATTTCCATAGCCCCACTCCAAATATTACTACTCCTAATACTAGTATTTCCTCAAATCTTATATTAATATACCCTTATCCTAACTATATCTTTATATCACATAATTTTATATCCACCTCTTTAAGTATTTTCTTAGCCCCACTCCAAATATTACTACTCCTAATACTAGTATTTCCTTAGCCCCAATCCAAATATTACTACTCCTAATACTAGTATTTCCTTAGCCCCACTCCAAATATGAGGAGTAGTAATAGAAGTATTTCCTTAATTCCACTACAAATATTACTACTCCTAATACTAGTATTTCCTTAGCCCCACTCGAAATATTCCTACTCCTAATACTAGTATTTCCTTAGCCCCACTCGAAATATTCCTACTCCTAATACTAATATTTCCTTAGCCTTACTCCAAATATTACTACTCCAAATATTTTTATTTCCTTTCCTTAGCCACACTCTAAGTATTACTACTCCTAATACTAGTATTTCCTTAGTCCCACTCCAAATATTACTACTCCTAATATTTTTATTTTCTTAGCCCCACTCCAAATATTACTAATCCCAATACTAGTATTACCATAGCCCCACTCCAAATATTACTACTCCTAATACTAGTATTTCCATAGCCCCAATCCAAATATTACTACTCCTAATACTAGTATTTCCTAAGCCCCACTCCAAATATTACTACTTCTAATACCAGTATTTCCATAGCCCCACTCCAAATATTACTGATCCCAATACCAGTATTTCCATAGCCCCAATCCAAATATTACTACTCCTAATACTAGTATTTCCTCAAATCTTATATTAATAAACCCTTATCCTAACTATATCTTTATATCACATAATTTTATATCCACCTCTTTTAGTATTTTCTTAGCCTCACTCCAAATATTACTACTCCTAATACTAGTATTTCCTTAGCCCCACTCGAAATATTCCTACTCCTAATACTAGTATTTTCTTAACCACACTCCAAATAATCCTACTCCTAATACTAATATTTCCTTAGCCTTACTCCAAATATTACTACTCCAAATATTTTTATTTCCTTAGCCACACTCTAAGTATTACTACTCCTAATACTAGTATTTCCTTAGTCCCACTCCAAATATTACTACTCCTAATATTTTTATTTTCTTAGCCCCACTCCAAATATTACTAATCCCAATACTAGTTTTTCCATAGCCCCACTCCAAATATTACTACTCCTAATACTAGTATTTCCTTAGCCCCACTCCAAATATTACTACTCCTAATATTTTGTTTCCTTGGCCACAATCCAAATATTACTAATCCTTATACTAGTATTTCCTTAGCCACACTCAAAGTATTACTACTTCTTATATTAGTATTTCCTTAGCCCTACTCCTAATACTAGTATTTCCTTAGCCCCACTCCAAATATTACTACTCCTAATACTAGTATTTCCTTAGCCCCACTCCAAATATTACTACTCCTAATACTAGTATTTCCTTAGCCCCACTCCAAATATTACTACTCCTAATACTAGTATTTCATTAGCCCCACTCCAAATATTACTAATTCCAATACTAGTATTTCCTTAGCCCCACTCCAAATATTACTAATCCTAATACTAGTAATTCTTTAGCCACGCTCCAAGTATTACTACTCCTAATACTAGTATTTCCTTAGCCACACTCCATTATTCCTTCTTATAATACTAGTATTTCCTTAACTCCACTCCTAATATTACTACTCCTAATACTATATTTCCTTAGCCTCACTCCAAAAAATTCTACTCCTAATACTATTCCTTAGCCCCACTCCAAATATTACTACTCCTAATACTAGTGTTTCCTTAGCCCCACTCCAAATATTACTACTCCTAATACTAGTATTTCGTTAGCCACTCCAAATATTACTACTCCTAATACTAGTATTTCCTTAACTCCACTCCTAATATTACTACTTCTAATACTATATTTCCTTAGCCTCACTCCAAATAATTCTACTCCTAATACTATTCCTTAGCCCCACTCTAAATATTACTACTCCTAATACTAGTGTTTCCTTAGCCCCACTCCAAATATTACTACTCCTAATACTAGTATTTCCTTAGCCCCACTCCAAATATTACTACTCCTAATACTAGTGTTTCCTTAGCCCCACTCCAAATATTACTACTCCTAATACTAGTATTTCCTAAGCCCCACTCCAAATATTACTACTTCTAATACTAGTATTTTCTTAGCCCCACTCCAAATATTACTACTCCAAATACTAGTATTTCGTTAGCCACACTCCAAATTAGGGTTGGGCCGGATATCCGGCAAATATCCGGTTATCCGGCCAAATTACCGGATGTCCGGCCGGATAACCGGCCAAATTACCAGATACTAAAGTAGCAAAAAAAATTTCTTCAGAAATCTTATATAAATTTACATAAAGTTAAACTTGTTCAGAAAAAATGTTCTTCTAGCTTCAATAATAAGAAAATTATAGCCATTTAAAATTTTAAAAAGCAGAGATTTTTGGTGTAAAGTATAAAAAATTATAGAGCCGGATATCCGGCCGGATAGTTTCAATATCCGGTATCCGGCCGGATATTGAAAATGGCCGGATATCCGGCCCAACCCTACTCCAAATATTACTACTCCTAATACTAGTATTTCCTTAACTCCACTCCAAATATTACTACTCCTAATACTAGTATTTCCTATGCCCCACTACTGATATAAGTATATTCCTTAACCATACTCCAAGTATTACTTCTCCTAATATTAGTTAGTGTATTCCTTACCAATACTCTAAGTAATATTTTTCCTAATTACTATTTTCATTTACCTTACTATATCCCCACACCTTAAACATAAATCCCTAATTATTAAATATTACCTAGTATCTTAAAATCTTTTTTCCTACCTCTCCTAACCTAAAGATGTTTTGGTTTATTACATTTCATTATTTGATGGCATTAATCATTTTATACAAATTCATTTTCAAGTGCAAGCAATGTTTAATTGTTTTGGGAGACAGGGCATTAATATTTCATATTGTGATCATTTTTGATTCTATAAATCATATATACCTAATATTTCTATGCATTGATGAATGTAAGTTGTTTACTTTTTAATAGCAATATGTTAAATACAGAAAAAATTATATAGATATCCTAAATAAAAATTAGTTTTACATTTCTTTATTAAAACAATTAGGGCAGTGACAGTATTAGAAACTTTTCTGTAATAATGGCATAAATATTTCTAGAATTAAATATTTTTAATAAAATAAAATAAATGTTAACAAGGATGACAACATCCATAAAAGCAAACATTAACATTTAAATAGTGTCAGAACTGAATAATCAGAATATAGAAAAATGTTTAAGTTAACTTGTTGAAAAACTGCTTAAATAGATCGAGGATAATGTTTAAAACGTTAAATTATCTCTGACGACCGTCTATAGTTCCTTTTTTGAAGACCACTGTTTTGGATGTCTTAATGGTCATACAAATGACGAGAACGCATTAAAAAAAAATATTTGTGGAAGAAGTATTTTCAAAAGGGCATTAATAGTTATTTCTTACGAGAATGAATGAATACGAGAATAGTTATTTCTCGTATCGTATTATAAACGGCTTTCCGCGGATATAGAATGTACAATTAAAAGATTAAAACTAGTTTTAATCTTATGATTGTACATTTCTATATTCGTAGAAAACTGGATACAATACGATGCTAGACGGTGACCCCTAAAATGGTGGGTCCACGTATTACGTGCATGACAAATATCTCGAGTTTTTTGCGTCTTAATTTCTTACGACTTTTATACAGTTTTGTATTGTGGGAGGCGTAGTTAGACAAATTAGTTGGGGGGAAAGTACAAAGTTTATACTGAGTTAACACTTTAAGAACAATAGGGATGAAAAGTAGAAAATGTTATTTATGAAATAAAAAAATTATATTTGAATGTTGTATATTAAATAATGTATATCATAAATTAATTTTGAAATGGTTTATAGAAATATAAAATCTTTAAAGGTTTAAATATAGATGTAACAAACAATATGATTCAAACGGCAGATTTAAAAAACTTTCAAAATTTCAACAATTGGACATGAGGGAAGTTAAAGACTTGAAATCTGATTTCTTTTAAAGCTGAGTAATAATTATTTAACGCATCGTATTATAGACAGCTTTCCTCGGATATTAAAAATGAAAAATTATCAGATTAAAGCCCTGGAGGCCCTCCACAGTGCAGTGGTGAGGTAAAGTTTAGTAGCCCCGCTGAGTTAGGGCCCCCTGCACGGGTAAGGTTAGGTTAAACAAGGTAAGGGCTCTCCTCCACAGGGATTAGTTTAGGTAAAATTAAGTAGCTCCACAGGGTTAGGGCCTCCTCCAGAGATTGAGTTACGTTTAGTTAGGTTAGTTTAGATGAAATTGAGTAGCCCCATAGGGTCAGGGCCTCCCACAGGATTTAGATTAGGTTAAACAAGGTTAAATTAAATTAGGTTAGGTTATATTGAGTTGTCCCGCTGAAATAGGGCCCTCCACATGGGTTGGGTTAGGTTAGGTTAGGCTATGTTAGGTTAGTTTAGGTAATGTTAAGTACCCTTGAAGGGTTAGCACATCCATAGGGGTTAGGTTATGATAGATTAAGTCAGATTAGGTTAGGCTTAGCTAGGCTAGGTTATGTTAGGTAATATTGAGTAGACCCGTTATGTTAGGGGTTAGGATAGAGTTAGGTAGGGTAGGTTTAGTAAGATAATCTTGGGTAACCCTGCAGGGTTAGAGCTGCCTCCAGGAGTCAGGCTATTTTAGATTCAATTAGGTAAGGTTAGGCTAGTTTAATTAATATTGAGTATCCCAAAAGGGTTAGGGTCCCCTGCATTGGTTAGTTTAGGTTAAGTTAGGTTTATTTAGATAGGAATAGATAATATAGAGTAGCTTCGCAGGATTAGGGCTCCCTGCAGGGTTTAGGTAAGGTTAGGTAAGGTCAGATAATATTGAGTAGCCTAATGGGTTTGAAACCTCCGCAGGGGTTAGATTCACTTTGGCTCAGTAAAATTAGGTTAGGTTAGGTTTAGTTATGTTAGTTATAACAGAAACCCTCCAGGATTTACCCCCCTTCCCAGGGGTTAGGTTAGGTTAGGTTGAGTTAGATTAGTTTAGGAAATATTAAATAATCCTGACAGGGTTAAGGCCCTCCAGAGAGGTTAGGAACGGTTAATATTATTGGATATAAATTTGTGCATATACAGTAAATTATAATAACATTATGATTTTATGAAAACATTCATAAACAACATCTATAAATGCAAAGATCTGAAGTGGTAGGTCAAACGCACATCAACATTTGTAGAGTGTAAAACTGCTTAAATATAGGATACTGTTTAAGGACATACTTACATTTTTAGGACTTAATTATAGAGAAGCTTCGGCTAAAACACTGTACAATGTTGTCTTAGGAATCATTATTTCAATTATCGCCAACTATCGCAAAAAAAAATTTTAAATCAACATGTTTGAAATGGACATACAGAAATTCTAGTAACATTTACTTAACAGATGCTATGCTTCCTAAATCGTATTTGACTTATATAGGAATCAACATACAAAATTATTTAATTGATAAGAAAAAATGTCTAAATTAACAAAAAGAGCTAACCGTCACGGCCGGACAGACAGACTGACCGATCGACCATAATTATAGAGAAGCTTCACTTTAAAAATTTCCGAATTCATTATTTTCAATTTATTTGTAATTTAGAGTGTTTGCGGTGTTCTTTGCTCAACTAGTCCCTTTGAGGAAACCATAATTTTTCCATAAAAATTTAGCCATCTTTATTATATAGCAGTTAAAATCTTTAGCTTTTTCAAATACCAATTCTTACAGACGAACACATTAAAATTTTGAGTTATAGAGTAGTTCTTCTACTAAAAAAATTATTTGGTACAACTAATTTGTCTTAACTAAAGCATTTGTTTAAAGTCAAAAATATATAACAACATTCATTTTGTATGTTTACTCACTGAGAACTATCGCCAAAATTTAAAGAATTTAATTAAACGAAAAAATCTAAAAATTATTATTGATTAATATAATCTCGAACGGTTGTTATTAAATTATCTTTTAAAATTAAATTTCTTTTTTCCTTTAAAAAATCAATACAACAATGTACCTAATAACCTTGTGTACTATTATCAATTTGAATGTAGAATAATAGAGGCGTTTCAAGGGGGGCGTACCAAAAAGTGGTTAATTCACCACCATTAATTAAACAGTTTTGAGAATAAAAATATAAAAAATATTGATTTTTTATACATGTATCATATTTTATTTCTGATTATCTTTCATTTCAACAGTAACGGGTGACTTTAGCTTAGGCGTCAATTTATTCGCAGAATATAAAATGTGTTCACTTTAAAGTAAAACGAGGATGACAACATCCATAAAATCAAAGCTCTAAAATCAGAAGGAAGGACAGTCAAACAATAAATTACGAACATTAATTTCCAAGTCTAAACAAAATTGTACATACATTTTTTGTAAAATTGCATAAATATAGGAATCAGTAAAAGGACATACTTTCATATTTAGGATTTGATTATAGAGATGCCTTGCTTATAATACTTTAACTTATTTTCCTAGGAATCATTATTCCAAAAACCAGATAAAAAGGATAAACAGCATCTTTTAATGGAGTTACTGACTTTCTGATAGATAATATAGAGTTGCTACGCTTTCTTATTCGTACAAAACTGTTCTAAATTGTGCCTAACTGTCATAGGAATCATTATGAAAAATTCGAAATTGATATGACAATTCTAAAATGTCGATTTTAATTATTATTTCATACAAAAAATGTTGTCAAAAAAGTTACAAATCAGCATGTTTTAACCCTTAACAGTCGGGCCCCTTGCCGCACCTTAATCAGTCGGGGGGGGGGGGGGGCGTTCAACGCCCCCCCCCTTATTATCTCAGTTCCTATTAGAGCTAGAGGGCTAAATTTTTTTGTGCAAGTCCCCCGTGTTATGATGAATTTCCGACCTTAAGTAAGTCAAAGTCAATTTTTGCTTCCTTCACCCTTTTATTTAACAACCTTTGTTTTTAGGTCCTTTTTTACTTAAAAATTTTAAACGGCTGTAATTTTTTTTATTTTTGAAGCTAGAAGAAAATTTTTTTGCAGAAAATGTTTATTCTTATGTAAATTTTATATTTGAAATATCAAAACATAAATTTCAGCGGCAGCAGCTATATTTGGCAGCTGCCAGCCGCCGCAGTCGGCGGTCGGCGGGAAAACGGCGGCGGATCTTTATGAAATTTTAATACATTATGTAGACATGTAAGAAAAGCTTAAGTTTGAAGTTTGAAGTCTCTAAGTCAAAAATTGCGGCCACAGGAGCCTTTTAAAGATTTCTGGAGACCTGGAGGATCAGGACCTGCAGGATCATACCTGGAACCTGAAATTGACTTGAACACCTGTATTTAATATGAGGATGTACTACTAAAGGATAGTTTAGTATTTTGGTAAGATAAAATGCTTTGTTTAATTAAAAAAATATTTTTGTTCTTTACCTGGATGACTCTGCCAGGTTTGCTGGCATCCTGTGCCCGCCAGGATGGAGATATTCAAAAAACTCCAACTCTCAGTTATGTGTCATACCCACACTTAAAAAGTCAAGCAGTATGGGCTCTTTATCTTTCACACACAGAAAATGAGATAGAAAAAACCGGATGGGGGGGGCGTTCAACGCCCCCCCCTCCCCCTTCCGACCGTTAAGGGTTAAATGAACGTACAGACTTTCTTGGTAGAGTTGCTACACTTTCTAATTCGTATGGACGGACGTACGGGCGGGGGGACCGATCAAAATTATAGAAAGGCTTTTTTTAAAATGTTTGCAGGAACAAATTGAGCTGAAAAATGAATCTTTTATTTGTTTGCAATTTACTCTATAATTTAAAATGTCTTTTAGTCCGTCTAAAAGAGTGTTTGTTTTATAAAGAATTTCTGTATTTCCTACCCTTTTACTTTAGTATCGAAGCTACTCTATAATTCAAAATGTCCGTATTTCGGTTGGAGACAAAGTGGGGGGAACGTGATTTTCTCGGCTCCTATGACAGATAGAAGGCTGAAACTTTTTGTCAACATTCCCAACACTAACGAGCATAATTAGCTTTAACACATTCATAGCGGTCGGACTGCTTTTTAGCAGGTTTTAGGCTATATTTGTATTTTTCAAATTTTTCACCATAACTTTGGTGTTTATGGTCCGATTTTCAAATCTTTTTTAGTTATTGATATCTAAATTAAATCCAGCATATAATTTACTTTGGCCGTTGGTATGTCAATCATTATAGAAAATAAAATAAGGTTTTGTGTTTATTTTTTCCAGTGAATCTTTTCTTGATTTTAAAGATTACTCTTTCATTCTATTTGTATGTATTCCCATCCACGATTTTTGTGCCACGCTACTTATGGATGTTGTCATCCTTGTTAGGCCCTTTTTAAAGATTTTAAGCTGCTGTAGTTTTCTTTATTTTTGAGGGTAGAAGAGCAATTTTTCCAAAAAAAAAGTTTATTTTGTATTAGAATTCTCAAAATATAAACTTCAGTGGTGTACTTGGAAGCTGTCTGCCACTGCAGTTAGCGGTTGGTGGGAAAATAGCGGCAGATTCTTATGACATTTTAATATGTCATGTTAACATGTTAGTTTAAGCTTGGAGTTTAAAAATAAAATTATCTTAGTCTAAAAGTGCTTTCATAGGAGCCATTTAAAGTTTTATGCAGGTCATACCCAAAACCTGAAAATGACTTTAAACCCTATATTTTAAATTGATATGGACTACTATAGGATCTTTTAATATATTGGTAATGTAAAAAGCTTTGTTTAAGTAAAAAAAAAATATTTTTGTTCTTCACCTGCATGATCCTGCCTTGTTTGTTCGCATCCTGTAACCCCAAGGATGGAGATGTGGACTCTCACACATAAAATTAGATAGAAAACACCTGAGGAACTCTAAAACAATGGTTTCCTAATAGTTTATTTGTTTGTTTTATCAAGGTAACGACTTACGGTCGGAAATTTTTTAACAACCAGGGAATATGCACACAACCTTCTTGCTGTAATAGAGGATGATATAAAAGGTTTAAGGAAGCGTTCAATGCCCGTCCCCCTCCTCCCCACTCAAAAAAGGAAGGGGTAAAGCTACCTACAACTGCCATTGTTTTCAAAAATGATTATATGAATGGTGTCAAGAAGTTTCAGGTGTCTATCTTGAATAGTAGCTGAGAAAATCACCTTTCCCCTACTCCATTTATGACAAAGTTAAGTATAGATGGACATTTTGGAAATAGAGTAGCTTCGCTACTAAAAAAAAGTGTCATGACATCCTAGAAGTAACTCAAATTTTTACATTAGTTTCATACGAAGTTGTCTGCGATGTCATCGCTAATTTTTAAAATCAAATTGATATTTTTGTTATACAAAATTAAATTTCTTGATAATTTTAATTGCTTTTTAATACAGAATGTATATATTCTAAATATAAATTAATTTTGTTTCTACTAAGGCGTTGCAAAATTTTAAGTTCGCCAAAATTGAGATATGCCAGAGAGCCGGACCCACCATTTTAGGATTCACCTGCTAGACAAAGTTTTTTCGTATTGTTGAGAACCTGTTCCTATCCACCGGATTCAAATGAATACGAGAATATATATTAAATAATGTTTTTTTTTCTTAATAGTGTAAATTTAATTTAATAAGTTGGGGTAAAAACACAATTGCCTTGTAAAGAGGAAAATTGTCAGTAGACGTTTTTCTCTTGATTTTTTGGGAATAGTCCCTTTCGTGGCAACGCTCTTGAGGGGCGATTCGTCGTATTTTTAAAATGGCTTTTAATAGGTTATTTTAGATTAGGTTGGGTTAGGTGATTGGGGTTAGAACCCCCCGGAGGGTCTAGATTTTTCTATTTCAACTACAAGAATTTATTTTCAGAATTTTTACGGACACCATACTTATTTTTAGTATAGAAGACACTCTATATTTCACATTGTCCGTCCGTATCGCTGTAGGAAATGTAATTTTCTCTACTACTATTCAAGTTAGACAGCTTATTATTTGTGTGAAGATTCTCCATACCAGAATGTAATTTATTTTTTCCGTCGGTCTGTCAATCATGCCACAAAATTAAGACAAAAAATGTGAGAAATGTTTCATGATTTCTTTCTCCCACCTATTTATATCCTTGATTTTATCAAATGCTCTTAAAATCTCCTTGTCCGTATTTTATCAATGATTTTTTTGTGCTTTGCTACTTTTAGATTTTGTCATCCTTGTAATTTTTAAAAAGTGTTAAATGTTTACCATACACTTTAAAACGACTAAAAATTAATGAAAAAAAAACTTTATTAAAACTTGTAAAGGATTGTTTAATCACAAATTTTAAAGGTATTGTTGGAAAAATAACATATCATTATCAAAAGAGGGATATGTTACAGGAAGAAAAACAAACTCGTTTTCAAACCAAGCCTTAAAAGCAAATCTGTGTTTTTGTGCGGCATTATTTTTAAATTTAGAGAAAGCTAAATATAAAAAGGGCTAATTTGTTTTCTTCATGTACCTATCATCCCTGTTCATTGTTCAAGATTTAAATAATCGAGTATTTTATGTAAAATTAGTAGGTAACTATAGGTTTATAAAAAAAAACTTTCACCAGTACAATGCAATATCACAACTGTTTTTTTAATGTTTAAAGGGACTTTCTACGAACAAGGGCTGACACATTTTGTTACTTTGTGTCCATTAAATCATAACTTTTATTTTTCATATTGGTTGTATGTTAACGAGATAAAAAAAGTGGATTCTTTTTTGTTTTAGAAAGAAAAACAAAATAATATTTTTTTATTTTTGATGAAAAGAACACATTTGAGTCACATGATATCATATAAATCTAACATGATATTAACTCCATGTTAATCATGTTTGGGATTATTGCATCACGAGCTTATTGAGGGGTTCTTTTTTAATCAATGCATTAAAAACAAATAAAAAGAACATTAAAGTGTCCTTGGCCAAATTTATATCCCTCGTAGATACAAATACATAGTTAAAATTTGATTAGGTATATACTTTTAATATTGAATGATTGATTACATGGACGATCAATATTTTGTGAATTTTACTTGGTAAAAATTATACCTACTCAAAAGTTTAAAAGATTGACATAAATTTACATATCGCACTGGCTATCAAGAGCTCCGAACTCTTTGAAAAACTGTTGGAAAAGCTTGATGTTGGTGACAACGTCCTGGCAGCCCATGGTCTCTCTGATGCTGTGCATGGACAGAGAAGATATGCCCAGGTCGACAGTGCGCAGGCCGACACCAGAGGCGATGATTGGACCAATTGTAGAGCCGCACGCGCTGTCATTGCGAACTACAAACTCCTGGAAAATATAGATCATGGTTGTTTCTAATTAAAAACCTGAATGATTATACTCAAAAAATTGACACAAGTTCTTAAACACAAAAGATAAAACTGGTAGGTAATGATTTTAAGTAGTGCGAAAAAAATGTATCAAAAGTCAAAAGTACAACTAGATGGATTCAACTTAAAGAGCGACCAAATTTGTTTTAATATTTACCAGTAACAAGGTAAGACCAACAAGCAAAGTAAATCGAAAATGAGAACAAAGCTCAAAAAAACAGCTGAAATTTCGATATATTTTTCGACCGGTATATACCTGAACTGGAACATCAGCCCTCCTGGCCAGCTCACGAAGGATAAATCCAGTTTCTGCGTTAGTTGCGTATCTTTGGTTCTGGTTGGTCTTTATCACAGTACCCTATAAAACAAAGACTTAACATTCGGGAAATCCGCACAGAAAAGCTAACATTAAAAAAAAACCTTGGTCATTAAGTGAAGGGGACTAATGTACGGACGGGACAAAAATTAAGCTCTACAATGGTCTTGGAAATTTGTTTTTAAATGTAAAACGAGTTTCGATTACCTATTTAATAACAAATACTAAAAAACAGAAGAACATTTTTACGATATACGTTACATAATTTGCAATAGGGGTTTGAAAGAGAAATGAAAAAAAAAGTATGAATAGTTTCTTTTTGCTTTTGACAGCATTTTATGATAATTTTGTAAAAATTTTATTTTTTACAAAACTAAAATAAACAGAAACCTAGTATATTCACCAAAAAAATGCTTAACTGCTGGAAGGTGATTAACATTCCATGCTCTTATTCGGGCAGTCACCTTTAAGGTTCATATAAAGAGAGGGGTAGGTTTCTGGTAAAATCCGTAAAGGTGTGGGTTTAAAGGCTTAAAAATAGTAGTAGAACGATAATATTCACTAAATATGTGTATTTCCTATTGAAAAGAACTATAGACAAATTTTTTTAAAAAAAAGTTAACATCAATTTCTATCGTTCTACTACTGTTTTTTTTACTTAAAACACATAACCTTTACGGATTTTACCAGAAACCTACCCCTCTCTTTGTACCTTGTTCATGGCAGGTTGATGCTGCTTCTCATGTTTATCAGAATAATTTGGATGAATAGCATGAGCTACATCAGCTGAAATCAACATGCTCTTCCTAATAAAAATAAAAACTTATTTTTAGGTTTCCCCTAATAGAGAATTTCCTAATCTATTCTCAAAAAACGCGCGGCTAGAGCTAACTACACATGGAAGAACACACTTCTTTGTAGAAAATATATTTCGCTTTATTCAAGCCTTCTCAATTCTATAAAATAATAACCATATTTGCAAAAATTCTTAAGAAAACAACAAGCTTCATACTAGTTAAAATTAATATAAATTTAACAAAAAACAAGTTAAAAATATTAAGAACTTTGAAAAAAAGAATTTTTAAAAACAAAATAAAATCCAAATCTTTTTACTTTGAAATATGGTGTACCTAATTGTTTGAGAGTTTATGTACAACTGAATTATTTATTGTAATGGAAGGGGGGGGGGGAAGGGTTAGCAGATGAAAATTGGCGGTCAAACTTTTCAACAGTGGTAAGAATTTATACAACAACAAGGAAGAAAATATTCAAAATTTTGGTTGGGTTAGCATTTTAAAAAAAAAAATTGCAATTTGCAAGTCAAATAGGTATAAATTATGTTACAAGAAAAAACAACATGTATTAGCAAAATTTACTTTCATTAACAAAAATATATAACAATAACAATAATTTTAAATTTTTCTGTTCAGCCCCAGGTGCTTTGTTTCAAATTTATTGATGAAGAAGGATTCTCGACATTTTCTGTACATGGCTGACTCCTGCCTGCAATTTTCTATAACAGATACTTTCATGTTGGCAACACTGTGTCCAGGAAGATTAAAATGTTCCCCAACTGCAGTTTTATTCAAGTTTTCATTTTGAGATCTGACACAATCTAAATGTTGTTTGAATCTTTCTTTAAGCTGTTTCCCCGTTTCTCCTACATACTGTTTGTATTTGCATTCTCTCCTATCACATGTTATAACATAGACGAGATTTTTTGTAGAGCAGCTGACTGGTGTAGAAATAGGTACCTTAAAATTATTTGCTGAGCTGTAGACAACTTTGGCTTCACGGACATGAGGGCAGGAGGGACAGTTAGGTAGGTTACATCTCTTCATACCTTTGACACTTCTTTTTTCACGTTCAGGTAGCTTTGATTTCACCAATATTTCCCGGAGAGAGCTGTGTTTAGGCTGACGAAATGCAACTAAAGGTGGTTCTGGAAATATCTTTTTCAGTCTCTCATCCTTTACCATTATTTTCCAACCTTGTTTTAGGATTGTGCTGATTGAAGGTAGAGCTGGATGGAAAGTAATAACAAATGGTATTCTCTTGGTTGATACTTTAACTTTCTTTTCCAGGGCCGCATTTCTATCAATATTTAGAGCCTTGGCAATAGCACCATTGATTATCTGTAGGTTGTAGTTTCTAGAAAGAAGCAGTTGTTTAAGTTCATCTAGTCGTTGGATTAGTGTGTTTTTTTCAGAACATATTCTTACTAGTCTGTAACATAAGCTGAAGGGAATATTTTTGGTAATGTGTGCAGGATGTGCTGATGTTGGCAACAGGTACTGGCAACGGTCTGTAGGTTTTTTATAGATATCTGTGACCAAGGTTTTGTTTTTGATGGTAACTAATGTGTCCAGGAAAGGTATGGATCGGCTTGAGTGGCAGAAGCAGTCATGTTCAAATCCAGCAGGATAGGTACAAGGGAAAGGACAGGTGAACGAACTTGTAAATTTAATTGTGGGGTGGAGTGTATTGACCAATTCTAAAAACATTTGTAGATTCTCCACACTGCCTCTCCAGATCATAAACAGGTCATCCAAGAATCTTTTCAGTAAAATTAGGGGATTTCTGCCAGCTGCCACTTGCCTTGCTAGATTTTTTATCTTGACATCTATACTATGCATCATTATTGTTGCATAGTTTGGAGCACAAGCCGTGCCCATGGCTGTGCCACAAGCTTGCAGGAACAGAGATTTGTCAAATTCAAATATATTACATGTGAGGACTAGTTGCAGAAGTTGAATTAGAAAGAGTGTTGGTACAGTTTTGTCTGGTCTGTTTTCTAGAGCAGATTTCATACAAGATATTCCATCATCATGGCGAATATTTGTATACAATGCAGAGACATCCATGGTCACCAGAATGTCCGTGTCTTAAATGTTTCCAGAGTCATTGAAATCTTTCAGTGTTCTGAGGAAATCTGGAGTATCTTCAATAAAGGCAGGAATTTGATGAATGACTTTTTTTGCATGAAAATCAACGAATCTTGATATGTTTTCAGTAATTGATCCATTACCAGAAACAATAGGACGGCCTGGGGGGATAGTGCCAGGTTCATGTTCCTTATGAACATTCTATTCTGCCATTTCTGTTAATATCTAACTAGCTTCCATTTTAGGTCTTCCCTTCCATATAATTGCCTTATTTCACAAACTGCATCATTTTATTCAAATACCTTCAGATACCGTTTATGACGCATTTGTCTTTTAGTTACCTTATGGTTATCTTAAGAAGTTCTGGGCAAGGATCAAAAGAACCGACAACTCTGGCGATTGCCTCATTCATCACAGGACTGCCAGCACCTTTAATACAAAATTATCTCCATGTAACTCATAAAAAAGATAATTTAAAAATATATTTTATGGCAGGGATATTTTGTTCAATCAAATATAAACTTATTAACCAACGAAAAACTAAGGGGTAGTAGTTTTGGTAAGTATAACATACAATAACCTCAGTCAATTTGTAATGTTTCAAGCAAAAGAAAAAGGTATCAGTTCATGATATTTTTTCTTTGAGCGTCATGTGTATTGTGCTTTTATAAGTGAATCCTTTTGACTGAGAAGAAAACAAGGACCTAGTGACATACTTTAATGACATACTTTAGTCATGGAGTAGCTGCGCTAACAATGAAAATGTTAACCTTGTGCTGATTCAGAGCCAATTTCCTCATGATCAAAGCAGACCAACATAGAGACACCAGTATCATCATTTGTCATGCTATGGGATAACAGAGCACTTAAACCTGCAAATTTAATAGATTATATTATTTCATGACCTTCGTGTATTGGATTCAGGAAGGGAGGGGATATTGGGTTATTACACTATTCCCCAAAAGGGGACTATCCACGAACGAGAGCACATGATTCTAAGTACCTTCCTGCATTGATCCTAAGTATTTTCTTTCAAAATATAATAGGTCACCATATATCATTAATGTATTAACGAGAAAATTTATGTTTCACCATATTTTTTTTAGGTATTTTAATTGATTTTGAAAACTTTTTACTTTGATGAAGCTAATTCTTTTTAATAAAATGGATATTTGATGATACATATGCGAATACTCGTGTTATATTGATTGTAAATTAATCCATACTAGCATTAATTTAAACATACATATGAGATATAGTAAATGTGCTTTTAACTTTTTTAATTTTTATCATTTGACATCATGGACAATTAAAGACACCCCGAACTCAACAAAACGTTTGATATAATTTTGACTAAAAAACCTGAACATTTTTTTACTTTTCTTCAACTTGAAGTGGTGAAACATAAATTTTCTCGTTAATATATTAATTATTAATAGTGACCTATTATATTTTGAAAGAAAATACTCAGGATCAATGCTGGAAGGTACTTAGAATCACGTGCTCTTGTTCGTGGATAGTCCTCTTTAATAATAATAACATTTTCTTATTCATTGTGTTGACAACTTTGGGGACTTTCATTGAATTTGATTGGTTAGCTCATTAAGTCGAGTGTCCAAACGTGTCAACCCCTAATTGTAATCTACAGAAGGGGTAATTTAGTGTATTTCAATTTATCGGCCATACAAACATAAAATAAAAATGTATTGGTTGTTGGATCAAAAAAGTTACCTACTGGCTAAGCCAAAAGTTTTTTAAATGAAAAATATTGGGTATGGACAATATTAAATTTTCTGATTTATGAAACAAATTTTTACCTGTGTAACAATGAACTTGGTTATCTAATCTTGGACTTGAAAGAAACTCATTCCTAAAATAGATGGTACTTTTTAAAACAATGTTTTTTTTAATATAAAAATATTTTACATATATTTAAAAAATTGTAAATTACAAAATACATTCTATTTTTGTATCATTTAATATTCTTTTTATATAACTACTGGAGTGGAAGTTTTGTTTGGTAGATTATTTTGTTTCCAATACAATTAGTATAGAAAATTTAAGATTATAGTTATTACTTTGGTCCCCAGGTAGCTCCAGGTTGAGTATCCGCCAGAGTAAGTTCCATGTCCACAATCTGATCAACAGCAACACCTAGTTCGTCAGCTAGAAGTTGGAGAAGCAGGCTGGAATGCTTAGAATCTCCGTCCTCCTATAAGCAGCAAATAACTAATTCAACTGATATCATAAGAATAGTACTTAAGGGAACTTTGTTTTATCCTATGATATTAAGTAGAAAAGTATTTTTGTTTAAAGGGGGCGCCTTTGCAGGGTAAATTTTGCAGAATATATACACTCCTGTAACCTTATATTTAACAACTTATTCACTCATATGCCTTTGTATAATGAAAATTTAAAACACAATTGCATAAAGATATAGCACAGCAAAATTATACCAACCTTATTCATTTCTCCTTCAAGTTGTGTTAGGATTGGTTGCAGATGAGTCTCTTTGTTCACAATGAAAGCATTTCTCTCCTCTTGAGTCTACAATAAATATTTACCTATAAGATCATTTCCAACTTTTTATCAAATAGTTTTCATGAAAAGACATTTCTGTTAAAATGAAAATTGCAAATTTACTTTCCTTTATAGAAATTAAAAAACCACAGAATTTTGCTTAACTTTTAACAATGTGTCTTATTTTCAAAAGGAATGCGCGGGAAGGATTTAAAAAAATACTATTTTTTATATTATTAGTAGGGATGGCAATCCGTCAAATTTTTGGACCGGATTCGGATTCTTACAAGAATACGTCCAAAAATGGCGAATTCCGGATTCGGATTCTAGCAATATTTTAAAAATCTTGTATTAAAAATTAAAAAATTTAAGTGCTACATATGTCCTAAATATTAATGTTCTTGGTGGTCTCTATAATTCATTTCCGATAATCGAACCAGATTTTAAAAGATAATATATATAATGATGATAATCTTTGCATTCAAAAAGGGGGAGTTGAAAGAATAAACTCAAGACGCTAGTTTTAGCCTACCAATTAAGAATCCGAATCCGCTATTAAAAAGCGAATTCCGGATTCGGATTCGACTTTTGAAAACCTCTTTTTAATCTAAAAATATTTTTA
The DNA here is from genome assembly GCF_053477335.1 of Acartia tonsa. Lineage (NCBI taxonomy): Eukaryota > Metazoa > Arthropoda > Copepoda > Calanoida > Acartiidae > Acartia > Acartia tonsa. The sequence continues at coordinate 37,043,951 of NC_137260.1, forward strand.
AAGTATAAAAGATGAAACCACAAGACTACAAGATGTTTTTTCAATACATAAAAATTATCCTTTGACAATTATTCATACTGGTTAGACCTAGATAAGTTTTTAGCCAAAACTATTATTAGTAAAACTGTTAAAAAGGCTATGAAATACAGGGAGTAAGGGAGGGGACAATGGGCAATTAATTCAATATAAGAGTTATCAAAGAAAGGGCATGAAATCCAGTTTAATCCAATAAATTTGTAGGAAATTATAAAGGGATTGTTAATTGAATAATAGATTTCCATAGCGTCATGTAAAGTGAAATCACAACTTGTTTTTGATGAAATATATTGAGGTTTTTTGGTGTGATTTTTATATTAAAAGATTATTGGACCCGGCCAGCTGCTAGCAAGAATATGACTGCCCCTTTTTATTCTGTTTATTTCCCTTGCCCCTTTCCCCCACCTCCCTTCTCCCCGTCTGCTACATTCCAAACTAACACAACGAGTGTTTATTTCCCTTCACCCCACTTCCCTTATCCCCTCTCCCCGTCTGCAATATTCAAAACATACATAACGAGTAGCGGCATTCTATGCGCAAGTCCCCAAACTCAGTCAGAAACTGCTAAATTCTTGCACATTCCCTTTAAGCCAGTCCCCAAAGTCTGAGACTCCTAAAAATTGAATATTCGATCCATTGTCCCCTCCCTTACTCCCTGTATGAAATATATGTTTACCTTTAAATGAATACAAAGGTTTGGAACACGCAGTAAAGCTCTCTTCAAATTTACAAGACGCCTGAATGAAAAGGATTCTTAGAGTTTAAAATGTAGATTCCTTAATTGTAAGTAAGAGTATTCCAAATCTAGATTCCTTAATTGTAAGTAAGAGTATTCCAAATCCGACCATAGAACCAACCCTTCCAAATTCTGGTCCCTCCTCAAATCCCTTTCTGGCAAAAATAATTCCCCTCCCTCCAACCAACCCATTTCCTTCAACAACAAAGTTCACACCTCCCATGCCCACATTGCTGAATCCTTTACCAAACAATTCACCTCTGTCTCCCGCCACACCTCCAACCCTTTCTCCAGAAAAATTATCCGCAAAATTAGACACCGCCACCGCCTCAACAGAGATTTCCAACCTTTCACCCCTGCTCTCGTCCTTGAAGCCATTAAAAATTCCTCAAACTCATCTGCACTTGGTCCTGATCACCTCAACATCCTCCACCTCAAACACCTTGGTCCAAATGGCATCTCCTACCTTACCAAACTCTTCAACCTCTCCATTTCCGCTGCTAATATCCCTGCCATTTGGAAGCTCTCCAAAATTATTGCCCTCCTCAAACCTGGTAAACCCCCTGACCTTTCCACCTCCTACCGCCCAAACTCCCTCCTCTGTCCTGCAGCTAAAGTCCTTGAACGCCTCCTTCTCCCATACCTTAAACAATCCCTCTCCACCCACCCCTCTCAACATGGCTTCAAACCCCTCCACTCCACCACATCCTCACTCCTTAATCTTTCCACCTCCATTGCTAACGGTTTCAACCAAAACCTCCCCCCCAGCCGCACAACCGTAGCATCCATTGACCTTTCCAAAGCCTTTGATTGCATCCCAATCCACCTCCTTCTCCAAAAAATCTCCTCCTCAAACCTCCATCCAAACATCATCAGATGGCTATCCTGCTACCTGCGTGGCAGGATGGCCTTCTGCTCCTACCAAAACACCAACTCCTCCCCCAGAATTGTCCACACTGGTGTCCCCCAAGGCTCTGTTATTTCCCCCGTCCTTTTCAACTTCTACATAGCAGATGCCCCCCACAACCCCCCCGCCACCACCTCCTCCTATGCCGACGACCTCAACTCCTTCCACTCATCTCCTGACATCCCCCAGTCAGTTGAATCCATCAACTCCCACCTCTCCTTAATCGCTGACTGGGCCTCCACCAATGGCCTCTCCATCGCCCCCAACAAATCCACTGTCACCCTTTTCACTCCTGACCGTAAACACCAATCCAACCTCCATCCTCAAGTCCAAATTAACGGCTCCACACTCCCCCTTGAGAAAACCCCTAAAATCCTTGGAGTTACCTTTGACACCTTTTTCAATTTCAGTTCCCATGTCTCCACCATTTCCTCTAAAATTTCCTCCCGCCTCAGAATCCTTAAATGTCTGGCTGGCACCAAATGGGGCCACCAGAAGGAGACCCTCCTCACCACCTACAACACCCTCCTCCGCCCCATCACCACCTATGCCTGTCCTGTCTGGTTTCCTAACACCTCCAAAAACAACATTGATAAACTCCAAGTCCTCCAAAACCAAGCCCTCCGCATCTGTACTGGTTCCACCAAAAAATCCCCCATTAGCCACCTCCACCAAGAAACTAAAATCCTACCAGTACGGAACCACCTTTCCCTTTTATGCTCCCAGTACCTGGCCTCCTCCCTCCGCCCTTCCCACCCATCCTTCCCCAATGTCACAACCCCTCCTGGTCCTAGATCCAAGAAATCCACCCTCCAATCCATGTTCCTCCCGACCCTCCAACCTTTTCTCACCCCTGAGAACACTCTCCTCCCTGCAAATTACAAATCCACCATCTCCCGACTCCACACCTCTGCAGTTACCCAAGCAATCAATTCCTATCCCCCTAATCCTGTCCTTAACCACGCCCCTCCCAACATCAACCCCTCTGAGATCCAACTTCCTAGGCACTACAGAACCATCCTCTCCCAATTGAGATCCAATTATTGTCCTAAGCTTCAAAGTTACCTGCATTCCATCAACGCTTCTCTTTCACCCAACTGCCCATCCTGCCCCAACAATCCCACCCCTGAATCTGTCCAACACCTCTTTTCCTGCCCTAATAACCCCACCAACCTTAATCCCATTGACCTCTGGCATAATCCCGCCCTTGTAGCTGCCTTCCTATCATCACACCCAAGTTTCACCAGCCTCCCTCCTCTTCAACGGCCCCCTCCAGAGCCCCCCCCCATAAGCCTCCCCTCCCCCACCTACTGATGACGACCCTGGACACGAAAATGGACTATGAGCAGCCAATACAACAACAACAAGTAAGAGTATTTCGAGAAAAATAATTTAATTCTCTTTTACATATCTTAGTTTTTCTAAAAAAAAATTTATAAAAAAAGTAGTAAGAGTTTTTGTGTTTGAGTATGCATGTTTGTGTCTCACATGAATGCTTTCCTACCGCTAGACAATTTAAAAAAAAAAATTTTTACAGAAGGGTAGATATCAAGTGACCAAAAGTTCTAGTTTTGTATTTCAATATAAAAAGAAATATTGTTGCCCTTATTAATCCCTATTTTACCTGGCAAAACGACCATCCTGCTGTTTAACTACGACACATCCAGCCAGAGTAAGATCCCTGTCAAACCAGGTGTGCCACAATCCACCTCCATAGCACTCTACATTCACCTTCATAATAAAACCGTCAAACTTTACCGGGGCTGTCGAACTATCAGGGCCAATAAAAGATCTAATATATATAATTTTTTTTTCAATTACGTATTCGCGACCATGTCTACAAAACTATAAAATGTCAAAAAAGTAATAAGTAGACTTGAGAATTGTGAAATGAAATATTTGAAAAATATTTGGCAATAAAACAAGTTGTTACCTAAAATGAAGTGTATTTTTAAATGGAGGACTAAACAAGAAAACTAATAACAAATTAACCTGTAAGTAACCAAAGGCAGTTCTTTTTGACACAGGTTTTACTTTAAGAACAGGAGAATCTGTGTGCGCGCCAATTATCTAAATATTTCAAAACAAGGTTAATATTTTATATAGAAAGGGCTTTTTTATACTATGCCCCACAAATTAGGTAAAGCATTAATTTCTATGTCAATTCAAGCTGGTCATTTTATCACTTGGATAAGTTTAGCATAGATATTAAGTATGAAATGTCTCTCTTTACAATCTTAGTTTTAAACATTTTTATTAGGATGTATCTTTTTATACATTAAACTTAATAACTCACCTTAAATTCATTGCCAGGTTGATAATTTTGTCCGATGGTGAAGGCAACCAGAGTTGAACCATTTCTGTGGTAGAAATATTTGCCTCCAGCAGTCAGCTTGCCCTTCCAGGAGTTCTTCTCATCCAACTAAATTAAACAAGGACAATTACGTAAAATTCCCTTACCTTACCTCGTAAGAGCGGGATTATCAATCGGTTTTTCAAGTGATCATCTAGAGAATCCAGAGCATCATCTGCTTGTAATTGGATAAAACACACAAAGATATTAGGTTCAGTAAAATCCAACAGACAACCAACACTTTGATTACATGGCCTTTGTCTAAAAAGTCCTAATTGAGCATGGTAATAAGTTGCGCCGGTTTGTGAGCCAAGGCATTCCCCCTACTCTAACTATTTATGTCACGTACCTGATATAACAGCAACAGGAACCATTTTAACGTAATCAGATTCGAACCAATCACCTACCCGACGACGAACGGATGCGGTAAGTGTTTAGCCACTGTAGCGGGTAAATTTTTAGTAAAAATAAGCCAAACATCAGAATTACTTACATATTGAAATCCGGCATCTTTAAGGAGCTCGGCAGAGGTCTGTACCACGTGATATGGGGTGGGGGAGGAGTCAATAAACTTGAGAAGATCATCTGCTGAGCCGGACATTGTATAACCTGAAAATTTTCTTACAGGTTATAGGAAAACTTGAGCATAATAATCCCTCTCATTGCTTTATATCACCCCGCCTCCTCAATTATATTTTTCAAAACCTGTTTAGGCGTTATTTTATTATTATTCTTTAATGATGCATAGATAGTTCTGTGCACGATTAACAAATTACCCCTACTCACTCACTATTATTTTTCATTCAAATGCTCTAAAACTATTGGAAAGATTATGTTGTACATCTTATTTCATCTGCCTAGTGACTATAAGGTTAGGTACAAAACGTGAACCTAGAAGAAAGCCAATTTTATTAAATCGCTAGTTTGTCATTGACATCTACCTGAAAAACTTCTCACTAAAACTTGATTGTTGAATAACTTAGTAACTTTGTTGAATCTTGAATTTACAAACAGTAAAGTTGTATTTGTCTGTGCTTGATTAGTTGATAACTGGCGACATGTTATGCATGAATTCACTTGAAAATGATTTATAGAAGAAAAACTAGTTGGTCTTGTCACAAGTGAAGGTAGAAAACTACCTAGCCGGCGTTGAAGGGGCAAAATAGTCATTTTTATCTATCTGTAATCTTTTGTGGTTACGATTTCTTAATCATAAACAAATATTGATTTTAACAAGGACAATTTTATTAATTAGTAGCTCTTAAACAACAAGCCAAAAATACTATAATTAAAATACAAGAATGAAGAAAGTTTAAAGACAGTAATTTCTGCTGTGCTAGCATGCATTTGGGTTTCAATGGACAAGAGGGTAAAAAATCGTGGATGGAAGAGCTTACATGGCCGGAAATTTAATTAAGACTCTATTTTTGTAAGCTTATAAAGACTACCTTAGTTGAACAGTAGCTTCGCTAATAAATATTTGCATGGAATAAAAAAGTATACATTTTTTATTTCATTCTTTCATAAAAAAAACTACCTATTTTCAAATTCTAAATTGGTAGGCTAAAATTACCGTCTTAAGTTTTTTCTTACAACTCCCTCTTAAATTTTTTTCTACATAACAAATTTGAATAATTACTAATGTGATGTAAATGTTTTAGTTATGCTGGAAGACAACACTTTAAACAAATCAAGGCTTCAACCAAGTAACATAGTGATAAATTAACGAAAAAAGCTATCCCTCTGTGACGGACGGCCTTTTAAAATACTGCTAGAATCCGGAATCCGAATCCGGAATCCGCCAAAAATAAGAATCCGGAATCCGCAAGAATCCGTCACTTTTTTTGACGGATTCCTTCAGAATCCGGAATCCGAATCCGGCCCAAAAATTCGACGGATTCCCATCCCTACGGCTTATAGTAAATTATGTAAATGCCGCGTTTTTTTGTTTTCTAATATCATAATCTAAATTCGCCTTTGATTTACTAATTGAAAATGGTGAACAGTTTTGTAAGGGGGATATTTAATTAAAAAGTTAGAAAATTTGAATCGCAAATAATGCTTTGTTCAATTGTCTGTGTATGTAAAATGTATATACCTTGAAATGGAATAGATCTTTTAAAACGACCTCATAGAAATTTAGTGCTTCCACAACCCCTTTCAAAAAAATGGTTTCTTTCCCAAATTAATTTTGTGTTTGTGCTGAAGGGGATGCAACCTCTATTTCGCTTTGGTTTAAATAGTGATCACAATACTAATCTTTGAGATTGTTTCTATGATTTCTTTGGACTACTAGGCCCTGTAATTTCGTTTAAGTTGTCATTACCAGGTAAACAGACATTGTATCTGAAATATTATACCTAGACTTGTCATCATATCTTCAGATTTGTCAATTATGCAATTATAACATCATTTACATCTATATCAACATTTAAAAAAAGGATTTAAAGTACATCATTTGGTTGTAATTAATCTAAGTGTATAACAAATAAGAAAAACAATAGTGCAAATTTTATTTGGCATTGCTACACACATGCCTTTAAATGGCGATTTTAATCATCTAAACCCTATTTGTGCTTTTTGATATTACGAATAACTAATCAATTTATCTTTAGACTTTCAGCTATGACAGCAAAGATTTTAAACTGATTAAAAAAAAACATGCACACCTAGCTGCCCTGCTAATCTAGTCATTCAAAGAAAAAAATATTTACATATTTCTAAATGCATAGAGGTATTAGGTATAACTTATCTAACAATAAAATGAAATTTCAAAACAACTTGTAGAAGCAAATTCTTTTATAGCAAGTCTAATTGAATAAACTAGGGATGGCAATCCGTCAAATTTTTAGACCGGATTCGGATTCTTACAAGAATCCGTCCAAAAAAAAGGCGGATTCCGGATTCGGATTTCTGATTCTAGCAATATTTTAAAAGAAATTTTTTAAAATTAAAAATTAAGGTGCTAAATTAAGGAGTTGAAAGAAAAAACTCAAAGACGCTAATCGTAGCCAACCAATTAAGAATCCGAATCCGCTATTAAAAAACGGATTCCGGATTCGGATTGCCAACTCTAAAATAAACTATAGAGAAATACCTTTTTACAGAGAAGTAACATTAATAAATTTCATTTCATTGCAAAAAGACAAAAAAAAAACACAAAACTTAAAATCATCAAGGATAAAGAGATAGAAAATGGAAGATTAAGTAATTTTTTAAATCCCCAATACAAAAATAGAAAATGTTGCCCTAATGTAATTGGAAAATTATTTGGGTCCAGGTTGAGGTAAATCTATCTTTCATTTCCTTATTTCTTTCGCGAAAAATTAATATAAAATTGACTGTAACAAATGGAAGTTTGAGCGTGTCAGATCACAAAACTATAAAACATATTTAACAATATAATATAACAAAATGGGACATTCTACAAACTAGAGGTGAACAATTTAGCAACTTGAGATTATTATAGTTAGTAAATGCGGGATAAATATTTAGGAATGTAGAAAAATATTACATAAAAATATAAAAAATAAAGTAAGTAATCATATATTCTTATTCGCTAAAAGGTTTATATTCATTAGGTACCATATTCTCAATTGCTTAACTCTAACACACCTCGTTCGTAATAAGTCAATTTAATTCTTTTGAAAAAAAGTAACATATAAAAGTAAAAATGGTGGGCTGAAATTAATTTAAAATAAAATAAATATTAAGATCCCTAAATAAGCTTTATCACAATAACAAGAGCAAAACAACAATGATTTCTGTGCGAATAAGCTCAAATTTTATAAAACTGTAAATTATGTTAAAATCTTTTAATACTAAATTTCATTAAAACAGTAAGTAAATACTACTGGAGTATTTTTCAAAAATTTCATTCTATTTTTATAAAGTACATTAAAGGTAGGTATGCTTTTTTGTTTTACTGTATGGACAATAAGAAATGGAAAGAACTATTTTTTTAATGATGTATTGTGACAAAAAGTAATTTATATTGCTTTTGTTTTGATAATACTTAAAGTAAGAAACGAAGTTAAGATTCTCAGACAATAAAAGATTGGAACAATCTACCTGTGAATGTTGTTAAATCTACAGACAAAAAATCAGTGTTTAAAAAACTCTTGGACAAATATATTGAAACATTGATATAGTGAATCAACAACCTCCTCTTATGGTCCTATTTGGACTTCTTGGAGTTATTTAACCATAAACCAAAAAGTAAAACAATTATAAACATATCCAGGCTTAACAAAATGTCCTAAAATATAAAATAGACAAAATTGAAGGGAGGAGTTTCTTAATTGTATTTAGGTATTTTTTCATGCTTTATTTTTTGTTTATCAGAATCTTTGTCTCCCTCCTTGTACATGTACAAAGCTGATCTTGTAAAAGTTTAATTTGTTGCAATGATTTTTAAAATAGTTACCAACGACAATGAAATTTGACAACATTGAAAATTTAGAAAAAAAACTTTAAAATCATCAATAAGGTAGGTAGGTATTGAACTATATCTTTTTCACTTGATTTTTTATGATATGCTATTCAACTAATCTTTAATTATCGGAAATTTGCATTGAATAGGTATGGTATGCTTATGAAAATTCTTATTAATAAAAGCAGTACCAAAGGAATCAAAGCAGTAGGTGGAAACGTCTGTCTTTGTAACATTTAGATTGGTAAGATATTTTCCAAAGTATATAAAAAATGATCGTCTCTAAAGGGCAACATATTATAACTGGCGGTCTTAAATTCTAGCTAGTTATACAATGCATTAATACGATTTTAAAAAATTCATTATTTCCCCCATAATTTTTATCAAGGAGTTAAGCCTCACTTTTTTTAATGAAGGCTATTCAATCCAATCAATTCTAAAATTAGTGAAATAGTTTGAAATTACTTTTTAAATATAGGTTTTCTGTTTATTATAAAGAGTTATGGGTCTTTTATTTTTCCGGCCCTTGTGGTAGTAGTAAAATATGTATAATAACATATAATATTTACATTGACATCTGAAGAGTGCAAATATGCACGAAACAATTTGTAATGTCTGAATAAATATGTAAAATTCATATTTTGTTTGTGAGTTAACCTCTTATAATAAAAATAGTAAATATAGAAAATGTTCATATAAATTAGACCTTGTTGCAAGATCCTTAAAAATTATAACAGAAATGAAAGAAAAATATGAATACTGTATTATGATGCTATTTTAGAATAATGCCATTTAAAGTACTAGCGGCTTCGCCCCTAGCCTCTAGGGGCTTTGCCCCAAGAGGTTTGATCAACCTAATATTTCGTATTTTAGATTTAAAAAGAAAAAGTAAAAAAAAAAAAAAAAATTGGGGGGGGGGGGGTGTATTTTTCATTGTTTGGGGGGGTTGGGGGTGTCCAACCCCCCAAGAAAATAGCTTAAAACCATCACAGGACCAGTAGGTATATTCCCTGAAGAGTAGAGCCCAATCTGTTCAGTGGTTACTGAGATCTTAAGCTTCAGACGGACAGACAGACGGACAGACGGACAGACAGACGGACAGACAGACGGACAGACATCGTTCTACTTTGTATTATAGATATCAATGTTGAAATTTGATTTTTGCTTTCTAAGGAAACTTTACAATTTTTAGTTTCTCTTTTGTCTTATATTCCGGGTAAAGTCCAACCCTGTTTGTCCTGTGGTTCCTGCCCTTGTTGAATCCATCCCAATGGTTGCCAGCCACACCAATCACGTCCCCGACCTCGAGGTCAAGTTCAACAGAACTGTGTCTGGCGTGGGGATAGATAACCTCTTGTTGGTGCTCACTCTGGCCCCCGTAATAGAAAATGTCGTCCAATGAATTGAACCTAAAAATTTAAATAATTGTAAAAACATGAATAGATCAATTCTAAAAGGAAAATTAAATAATAACCTTAAAACTTATGGACGAATACATGGCAATGGCCTTCTTAAGTTTCAAATACACGTTGTTCGTCTTTTTTTTAACTTCACCAAATAATAAAACAAGGTATTTACTTACTACTTTTGTTACCCGTCTGGCATAGCAGAAGTAGGTATTATTTTTTCCTAGCTGAGGACAAAATACCCTACCTGTCAGATGCATCTGGATGCATATTTTGCATAATCTCGTAGGCAATCCTGCAGACCTGGCTGCTAAAGGTGCACACCAAGTGGTCCGACACACTCAACATGTGAATATCCTACAGTCATTGAGAACTTTAAATAAGAGGGCAAGAAAAAACTCGGGAAAAATATTGGAACCAGTTAAGATTTGTTTCTTATTTTATTTAACCCACCTCTTAAATTCCTTTTTTTTACAAGAAAAGAAATCTTCAAAACTCAAAATACGGGCGTGATTATTCATTCCATTGCAAAAAACGCGATCTTTGGTTTGTTTAAATGTCCATTTATTAAGCATTTTTCAAGAATGTCAAGCGTGGGAAAATTTTTAGAACGTGGGAACCATTTATTTTGATTTAAATGGTACATATGATTTTCATTTAAATTCATTTTTTGGACCCGTGAGAAAATTTTTTTAACGTGAGAACCATTTAATTTTCATTGAATTTCATTTTTTGGAAGTGTGGGAAAAAACGTGAGAAAAAATATGTTTTAGTATAAAGAAATGTTCTATCAGTTTCAAACCTTTTTCATTCGATAGATCATACTGACTTTGGAAAAACTGTCAGACCGATTTTTGAAATTCAATCTGTGAAAAAAGATATTCAAGTTTTAATTTTTTGTTTTGAAATTATTATTTTACATGTATTGACGCCATCTTGGATTATGATAATTTTTTTTTTGTTAGAAGATTTTTTCCTAAAATATTTTTTAAAAATTAACTTTTTACAATAAAAAAATCTTTGAACTTAAATTGACCAATAATTCAAAGATTTTTTCTCTTTGATTTGGAAGATTTTTTATGATTTTTATTTTTAATGTCAAATAAAAACACAACAGTGAAAAAAATGAAAATTAAATGAAAAAACGTTTTATGATTTTATACAAGAAATTATTTGCTAACATCACCTTTTTGTTTGCTTAAATAACTCATTTTAAAACATTTTAGACAGAATTATAGCTAATTCTTGCTTTTTATGTTCAATCTAACTTAACCTAAAAACACCATGTTACGGGTGGGAAAAAATAAGCAGTGTTTTATTCTATAGTTTTCAATGCCTGAATAACACCACGCAGCGAAGAATCGGTATAACGCGAATGTACAGCTGCCGTCCGGGACACATCGGGGTCTCCTAAAAATTCATATTCCGGGTACGACTTTCGGCATTCGCCCAGGACTTTCGGATCATCACTGGCTACATAAACCCGTCGCTTGTCCACGGTGTGGGTCAGCTCATAGAGCTGATACCATTGATCTACCAGGGCCATGTATTCTGGGACAGCGTGGAAGGCCGCCTCTGTTCCGACTTTGTCCGTGCGTCGGACGTGGATGCCAACTATGGGATGTTTAAGGTTAAGGCTTTTTTCTGTGTTATCCAACATTTCCTACAAAACAGCGTTGCTAATTACTCGGTTTGAATTTCATAAAACAGTACATACAAAAAGTTGAATAAAATAAGCGTTCAATAGAAGGTAACCAAATACACAGAATCAATTTGTTAAATTATTAGGTAAGCATATCCTATTATATAAATTAGTAAGCTTCTTTTGTCTGTAGCGAAGGATCTTGATAACCGCTGAACCGATGTGGTTCTCATTTACAATGAAACTTCTTGTAGTTCCAGGGAAGGTTTTTAATTATTTTGGTTAAGGGTATGTCCCACATTAATTGCTTCTAGAGGCTTCTAGGAGGCGTGGCCGCTAGTTTTAATTAAAAAAGCAACGCTGCCTTAAGATGTGACTGTGGCCGTAGCATATATTTGATGAATTGTCCAATCCACCAAACGATTGGGTCGCCGTGCAGTCTCTGAATACGTTCAGATAGGTCAGCAGGGATGGCAGGAGGAAGGTAGGCTGGGCGTGGGTTCACACTGAGTTCACACAAAATAAAAATGAGTCCTAATTCTTAATAAATCAAATTCAAAGCAATCGTGCAAAATATTATCATTGGAAAGTTCAACAATACAAAAAAAATTTGTTTTAAATTAAAGTTTTATTTTATTTTATTCCTGTCAATAATAGGCATCTCCACAACTTGAACATTATCAGATCCTGGCCAGTTGGATTTACTGGAGCCCTCAGCGGCCAGACAGGTATTACTTAGGGGCAGAAACACCTCCTCAAATCCTTTCTTGTTATATCTAAGATATAAAAAATACCTTGAATAATACCTACCTACATAAAAAAAAACAAGTAATATTTATTGAAAGTATTAATAATATAAAAATCTTACGTGAGGTTTTCTTAAAAGTTAAATAAAAGTTCCACCATTTTCTAATTACCACTTGCAATCAAACAGAGATATAAAGGTTAAAAAATATAGCAAGACAAAAATATTCCATAACTTTAAAATCAATGTAAACATAGAAAAATCTAATTTGCATGAAGTTTTTTTTTACCTCCATCCACTTGATTTAAGTATGAGGGTCCTCTGAGAACCGTATGCTGTGATAAAGCAATAAACAGCGTGGTGAATCTGACATCCGTATCCACAACCTAGCACAATACATTATGATAAAACATTAAGAAAGTGTGCTGAATCTGAAATCCGTATCCTCAATCTTGCATAATTAGATCATTTAAATGATCATTAGGGAGGGGGGGGGGGGATAATGCAACCATCTCGTAATCAATGCACATTCACAAATGGCACGAAAAATCCGAATTTCAGGATCCCTAAATCGAATAAAAAGTTAGAAAAGTAACGGCTAATGGCTAAACGATAGATTTAAAAATGGCAAAAAAAGCAGCTAAAAGGCTACCCAGCAGATACTTTTTCAATTTTTTTTTCGTTTTTGGGAAAATACACCTACCAAGGGTTATTCAAGCCAAGTTTCGTAACGAAATTCGGCTTTTAAGTGCCATTTGATTACGATATGGTTACCCGAATGGGGAGAAGGGGGGCTTATTAAAAAATATATTTCGCTAAAACACGGTCCAACAAATACGTACCTTTATTTAAATTGCACAATAATTTCTTTGCTGAATCACAATTATCAGGGTTCTGAAGTTTTGTTAATCTCTCTTGCACCAGGTTGGATAAATCCTCAGATTCTTGTGCTCGCCATTCTTCATATCCATCGTTTTCCTATAATTAATAATAATGCAACTCAAAGTGTGCTAGCAAACATACTTCTTTATTTTGTCCGTATTGGACAGCTCATGTAATTATTTGCTTATCCATATGATTTATTGTGAAGATTGATAAGTAACAGACCAAAACTTGTGTTTTATCTAGGTATGATCACAGACCAAATATCGAACTGGGTGTCCAATCTTCTTAAGAAGAGGCCGACTGTAAATGACCAAGGGAGGACTCTTCTACTAATCTTAAGCACCCAGTGATCCTAGACCAAGAATCCCATTTTATTTAATTTTAATATAAAAATATATTTGTGTGTATTTTATCTTGTCTATTTAATAATCTTATTTTTATGTACCTATGAAGCTTTTATACATTCCGGAGTACTTTAGTTCATTCTGGGGTTTTAATTTATTATGTCAAGTATTTGTGAATTTTACAGAGATATGAAATGCTGCTGTCTACCTGGGTAAATGGTTACACATGTTTGTTTTGTGGTGAGTCATGCTACTTTTATTGACTTTCACATTTATATCAAGACATTGGCATAAAGTTGCATAAATTGCATCTACATTGGATAGCATCAATACCTACGTAAATATTGCAACACCATATAGCTATGTATCTTGGTTAGGAAAGATCAAACTTTTGCAGGGAAGGATTAGGCTCACTGTGCGTATAAAGTAAGGGCTATGAGATCAAATGCACCAAGTTGGATGAATTTCATAGGAACTTCTTGAACTAAGGATGTTTCTATCTTATAATCAACATTCATTTTTTACCTTTAATTTTTGTAAATCCACGAGGATAGCATGACCATGGTTTCTAGTTTCATCTTTCAAATAATTTATATTTGCATCCGTCAGTTTTTCTCGACTCTTTAGCATAATATCTAATTGTCCTTGGATAAAGTTGAGAAGCTCTTTTGTGTCCCTAACTGCTCTCCGCCTGTAGATTTCATACTGTAGGGATGGCTCACAAGTAGAGTCTAGAAATTTTGATTCTTCTACAGGAATTTCAGCCTAAACAAATTGTAATAAGTTATGTTAATTTAAATGATTAAATATTTCATTAGAATAACAGAAAGTATTATATTGATATTTAGTCTGTTTATAATATTTGACAGAAAAAATATTTTGTTTAGAAAAAACCTGTAGGTATAGGTGAATGTGTTTCAACAAAACTTAATAGGTCCCCCCCCCCCCCTCGCCCGATAAAATATGAACTGCAGTAGATCCGATATTTCTCCCCTCAAGAATCAGGGGCGTATCAACCTACAATTTAAAAAATAATAGTTGCCTGAATAACGTTATCAACTTGAGATGAGGCTGAAGTTCTTTTATTAATATCTCGTATTTGTCTTAATAATTTATCTCTTTCTCTTGTCAAAGCTCTATTCTCACTTTGTACGTTGGCCAACTTTTTGGCAAGTTCATCTGTTTCGGATGTCCTACTGAGTGGCCCTCCGAGTAAAAATACAAGAATGGCCAGCCAGACTATTAATAATAATATCAATAACTTTCCAAAATTATAAAATATTCTCATTTTTATTTGTTATTTAGACCAAAGTTTTGGTTAAATTTTTTGTTGTCAGTTTGTATCACAATTTGGTTATTCTCACTTCCATCTAAAAAAAAAATAGTTCACTCATTGATCTGGAGCTAATGAAAAGATTACACAATAATAAAAGAAGGGGAGGTGACAAGTAAATCCAAGGCCAGGAGGTTATATGGTTTACAAGTACGCCCCCCCCCCCACCCATTCAAAAAAAAACAACCAATATAGGTTGCTACAAATGTTAGGGAGTAGATTAGATAATCCCCCCCCCCCCCTCCCCACAGCTTGGACGGCCTTAAGAGGGGACATTAATCACCGTCTTGGTCAATTTGAACCATAAAAGTAAAAATTAGCTTTTCACAAACATGTAAAATTGCCCACTCATAACCTCAACAATAAAAAAAAATACATTGCAAATAAACTAATATTATTCAAGGGACTGATTAAGAATATTGATTTGTATTACATAAAATTGTACTTAAAATAACAAACAGAATTTAAAACAATTAGGCATTTGATTGATAAAAGTTTACTAGCTCTGTAACCAGTATTATTAACAAATTTTGTCTTTAAAAGTTAATCTTTTGATTATTCACAGCTCTAATGATCAAGGAGTGCCCATTTTTCCTTTGGTGTAAATTTTAATGATGAATTGTAAAATTAGGGGACAAAGAAACGAGGCCTAGCCTCTTTAAGATTCTTGTGACTTGTCAATTGTCTCTCTTCTTTACGGCTCAAGTGTTGTCGTCTGCAACAATAATACAAATAATTTTACGAGGCATTTGTGCGCTTAAAAACAGAGTTGTCGAATTAATATCTATTAAGATATTTATGAACATTTTCCATCCTGTAACTGAATATCTTGTAACCGGCAAATCCTTAAAAAAATTGTAGGTGTTTTGTTCATATATTGTTTGGAAATGTTTTAAACTGGATATTTTAAACGCTTTAAAAATGTCCATTTTATTTCATTATTCTTTTTGTAATTTTAAGAAATTGCAACCATGACATATCCTTTGAAAAATCAGCTGATTAATCGACTCATCGAAAGCAGACAAGAAAAGTACAAATAAACAAGTTCATTTGACATATTTTGACGTCGATTTTTTACGTGTTTAACATTTGTTATTTTTTTGATAAATGTACTTTTATAACATTCAATGTAACTGTAATTTTAAAGCAATTTTTCTTCATTTTACGTTTACTCCTAAAATAACTTGTAATTACTTTACTGCGTCCATAAGTTCTTTAATAATAAAAATTACTACATATTTTTTCAGGCCAAAATGTATATATAGAAAACTTAAAAGCCTTTACTACTTGTATATACTATATATGTAACTAAATAATATCAATAATTAGCTTAAAACTTGAAAAAGGTAAGTTGCTTACTTAAGCGCGAAGTTTTTCTACTTTTAGAGTGTTTTAGTCTGGAAGCATACTGTTTAATGGGTATATCATTGATCGTAGGCTTATTAGATATCCTTTTTCTTGGATTATATAACAGTAATTTTCTAGAATGATTTAAAATAATGTTAAATCTACAATGAAATATAGAATCTATAAATTAACATTGTAAAGGTAAATATGCCCTGTCTTTAAGCAATTACATAGACGTCCAGGGGGGGGGGGGGGTTAAAGTGGGGATTACCTTCCCAATTTAAAATTTACCCCTACACATAATGATGAATATAATACAATTTTAAGGTTAGAGTTTTTTTATTGTTTTAGGAAATACAATTTTTGCACAAACAATAAAGAAGTCTGACAAAGAAATCCAGCAATATGGAACGAATCATTGCTGTGTTTAGAAAATATCCAATAATTCCAAGTATGATGACTTACAGTGTTCTGTATCCTTCTGCTAATTTTGTACAACAGAAATATTTTAGAAAATATAAACCTGGCGAAGAAAAAATAGACTGGCAAGAAATTAAGAGGTAAACATTTCTTTTAAGTATGTTTCTAACTTTGTTTCTGTAATGATGCTTAGAGGTTAGCTATTGACGTGTAATAAATGAGCAAAAGCATTAAATTTTTGTTGTTTGTTAACCACTAGACAGTTGATTTATATTGATAACCAACTTAGCAATTTATTTCTTAGCTTTTGATTTTTAAGTTGAATTTTTTTTAGATTTTGTATTTATGGTGGACTAATACATGCACCGCTAGTATATAATTGGTTGAGAACGGCTGCCAGACTCTTTCCTAAAACCACCATGTCACATTTATTAGCAAAGGTAAACGGTAATGAAAATCTGCAATATTTTTTAAAAAGTTTTTATTAATTTACGTCAAATTTTAAAAATCTGTTTAAGAAAATTTCGATTTCATTTGTTATATTTCTTGCTTATTTGATAGGTAGCCCTGGATCAGACATTATTTGCACCTGTCGGCCTGTCTTCCTTTTATATTGGTCTCTCTGTTCTGGAAGGGAAAGACTCACAAGGAGTTTACGACGAGTGGAGAGAAAAACTGCCAAATACTTGGGCGGTAAGAATTATTTTCCCCCAAAACTTTTATTTTAAATGAAACTTTTTTCTTCTAAAAATTTAGGTAGGTATTTATTTTAGCATTTTTGATATTTTTATCAAATACAGAATGATAATCATATATTGAAAATATCCAAAAAATAGATGGATAAATCATTAAGAATAAAAGTTTTTGGGGATGACTTTACAATTCTTAATTAAAATAGAAAAATAGACTAGTTTTAGAATTAGATAATAATTTTACTCTTTAAGGAGTTACTTCACATTTTGTCTCTGTTTACAATTTTTGTTAGCATGTTTAATGATTTTTATTTTCTTAAAAGAAATAAAGTATTTTTTATGTCTATAAAATGTTTTTATGTTGTTTACCTAAAAAGACATTCAATGCTTATTAAAGGTTGCTTTAAGCTCTTATTTTAAACTTATAAGTTATAAGATTTTACTTTACTTTGAATTTTATAGAAAGATAATTATAAATTCAAACCTTTGACCTCGTTGAATGTTTTATCCCCGTTCATTTAGGTCAGCGCATTTATCTGGCCATTTCTACAGACAGTCAATTTCAAGTTTATACCCGGCCGTCTGCGTGCCATCTATGTGGCCGTCTGCAGCTTCTTTTGGACCACAATGCTGGCAGCTTGGAAGCATAATAGCGGCAGCAGTCAAAATATTATACCAATATTATCAACTAAATAATTTATGTTTACATTTGTATGATAATCTAGAAACATAGTAATTTACCATAACCAATGATAGAAACTTTATTTATTGAAGCATGATACCTACTGTATACATATATTTTTTTAAAATCTGCTATTTGATCATGAATTTACTCTGTATTTTTTGTACATATTGATTTTGCAATCTAAAAATATTTTAAATTAAATCTTTTTAAAAACTTACCTGCCTTTAGCCTTATGAAATTTGAAACTAAAAACCAACGCATTTTGTTTATTTATTTATTGTTGTAAAAGGAAGAAAATAAAAAAAGTATATTAATAACTAATCTTTGTAATATTGGAATGTAAAGCTATGCACAAGTAATATTTTTCGTTTGTCTGTCATTTGGTCAGTTTTTTAAAAACTTTGGTATAGTCCCATCATTGACAACGCCTTTTCAGGGGCGTTTCGTCGTATTTTCACTGTAGCTTTTAATCGGTTATTTTAGGTTAGATTTGGTTAAGTTGGGTTGGTTAGGTGATTGCCCCGCAGTGTTAGGCAATTGGCCCCTCAGGGGCTAGAAATAGAGGGAAAGCTACTGTGGAAATACGACGAAACGCCCCTTAAGAGGCGCTGCCTGAAACGGACTATAATACAGTATACCATTCCCAAAAACTTTTGATCCCCTATAGTCATTTACCTTTTATCTCATTTATAAACACACAAGCTCTTATAAATATCTAAGCTTTTCTTGCACATTATATCTTGTTTAGAAATAAGTATTTATACCAATGAATGATATTGTCTTGTTTAGAATTTTAAAAGAATAAATATACAGGATATATTAGGTTATTTTGAATTGTCAAAAATGAAACTTTAAACACAGAGAGTGATAGAGATGAAATATTTATGTTTATTTTTAGACTGGAATGTGTATCTGGCCATTTCTGACCTTTCTCAACTTCTGGCTGGTGCCTGCGAGGCTCAGGACAATCTTTGTTGGGTTCTGCGGATTTTTCTGGTTCACCTTCCTGTCGTATTTGAAGATTAGACCTGATGGTTTTACACCGCCAGTGGTTTTATTATATAACAAATATATTAAGTAGGAGTATTTATATTTATTTCATTTCACGGACCAAAATCATTAATTATTTTAATGAAAAAAATAATAACAATAATTTTAACGTATGAACTTTGTTATTTTACAATAATATTTCATATTTTTAGGTTTTGCGCCCCTAGAGTCCTCTAATAACACATAAGTGAGTTGTGTTATGTTTAATTTACTTTTACACATGCACAGAGAGACATCATGTTACTTTTATACAAGGATTAAATGTCCGTTATTTGCATGATTTTTGTAATTTGCCTGATTTTCTTTTGGATCCAATCCTTATAATGCCGCAAGGTCTTTTTATTTGTCTGACTGAGTTATATAATATTAAATATTTTTTAAAGCTTTAGGGATGGTTTTATGCTATCTCTCAGCCCACTTCAAATACAGAGCCCCTAGATGTTAGGAGTACAGCCATCAGCAATACAAAAATGTGATTGAAACGGTACAACTGTTATTACACATTTGATTCTAATCTTAAGAACTTAAACCTATCTACTCTTCATGGAAATTATCCATATTTTGTGGTCCATAAATGAAAAAAAAGTAAATGCTTCTAGTTAATATATTTAACATTTTAGTCAATCCAATTTTAGTCAAATTATTACTAATACCCGGTATTACATTGTCAAATTCATAATACATTAGAAAATTTTATTCATAATTTTCATTTTCATCAACTTTACATTTCTTTATGTACATTCTTTACTTATACCAGTGATACAACTAGAATCAAAGTTAGTTTACCTATGGATGGCAAAAGAATATTTCAGAATATACCTGCCATTTTGTGTAGGACCAAAATTTGAATACCTGTTTTTCCCATTATAATCCCAATTTTTGTTCGGATATTTCTGAAATCCTAATCCTGTTCGGATAACCTGCAACTTTTTAAGATAAACGTCAAAATAATACTAATCCGAAATTGTAAGATATGCCTCGTATTACCATCCGTAATCACACAGTGCTTACTTTCTTTTGTGTTTTATTTATGTTCTAAAAGTCCAGTTGTTCTTGAAATATTTTTAAGTCTTCGTACCTATGAAAAAAGACTGAATTAGTAAAATATTTGTTAATATACTCTTGAGCAATCCTTCAGAAACATCAATCCAATTTAAATAAATAATTAGGACAATAACAGTGTATGACATAGAAATCTTGAGGATTTGATTTTTCTTCCATTGTCAGCTCCCTGTTAAAACAGGTTTTAGTGCATATTATTTATTTAAAATGTTTGGTGTGCCATTAGTTATACATCTTTTAAAATCACCAAAACTCAATAATTATTAATAAAGGAAAAACAGATCCTTCATCTTTCTTTTTTGTCATTAATTGTTATCTCTTAAAATATATTTCTATGTTTATTTGGGATTAGGGAAATTTTGTTTAATGTAAAATTAACATAGAATTGTGATATATATTCAAGGCCGGGATATGAAAAAATCTCGCCTGTAAATTTGGATAGTACTTTCCAGTATGGCTTCGAAACCGATTAATATCTGCTGGACTAAAACTGGTTCTCACCCATACTGAAAAATCATGCATAGCATCATATTTCAGACAAATTTTCCAAACATTAAAATAGAAGACATAGAATTTTGTAATTTTAATTTAATATCCGAGGAAAACTGTCTTTAATACTATATTAAAGGTAACTATTATTTAACCTGTTATAGTTTATGGAAGATTATTTCTTTTTTCTAATGCCTATCTTTGAATATATCCTATTTAACATTTATATGAATCATAAAATATTGTCAAAAATAAACTGACAGTTTATTAATTTATTTTTGTGTAGTGCCAATTTGTTAGTCCTCAATAAATCTTCTTAATATTGTTTTTAACTATATTATTGTTCAATCCAAAAAGGTTTTTACCAATTAAGATTTGCAAGATGTTTTTCCTAGATCTATATTTTTATGTTTTTCATGTTTAAAGTAAGTTTATATATTACACAGCACAGCTACTACATTATTTGGTATGTTCGTTTAAGAAAAGATCATCATATGTTTAGTCTTAGTTAGCTTTTTCAGAAATAAAATGATTTTTAGAGGTTTAAAGTAAATTAACTAGAGAGAAAAAAATGTACCAACCAACTTAGAAAAAAGACAATATTTAATTTCCGTGAATTAATCTCAGGTATTGGTATTAATAAAGGAGTTTCTTCTTAATAATTGCATCAAACAAAAACACTGTTAGTTCTATTGGGACTGTTTAGATATGAAATATTTGACTCTTTCGGTCCTTTTAACAAATAATGTGGAAAATTTCAGATAAATATAGTTATGCAAACAAAAAGTTTGTTTTATCAAGGATTCATACGGCCAAAAAAGTTATTAATAGAGAAATAAGGGGGGGGGGGTCAATGCAACCATCTCGTAATCAATGTATAAATGGCACTTAGAATTCGAATTTTGATCTGAAATTTTGCATGAGTAATCCTTGTTGGGTCTATTTTCCCTAAATCGAACAAAAAGTTGAAAAAGTAACGGATTTTTAGATTTCTAGTACCAGCAACTATCGGCTAGAATCGTTTGAAAACGTTTTGGAGCAGAGTATTATGCGGAGATAGGTTTCGTGATGGATTTACATTGAAAATAGCTTGAAACAGCCGTTACTTTTCCAACTTTTTGTCCAATTTAGGGAAAATAGATCTACCAAGGATTACTCATGCAAAATTTCAGATCGAAATTCGAATTTGAAGTACCATTTATACATTGATTACGAGATGGTTGCAATAAAACCCACCGCTCTTAGTTATCTTTATTTAGGTATTAATTATAGAATATTTCTCATATAATGAAAAATGTTGGCTTTCTATAAAGAAAGCGTTTTCAGGTATAATGTAGCAATCCGGTAAACTTCTTAAGCCTTGGTCTTCTCAGACTTCTTGGGGAGGAGAACAGCCTGGATGTTGGGGAGGACACCTCCCTGGGCAATGGTGACACCGCTCAACAGCTTGTTCAATTCCTCGTCGTTTCTGATGGCCAGCTGGAGATGTCTGGGGATGATTCTGGTCTTCTTGTTGTCTCTGGCGGCATTACCTGCCAACTCCAGGACCTCAGCTGCCAGATATTCCATGACAGCGGCCATGTAGACCGGGGCACCAGCTCCAACACGCTCAGCATAGTTTCCCTTGCGGAGGAGACGATGGATACGTCCAACTGGGAACTGGAGTCCAGCCCTGCTGGAACGGGACTTCGCCTTTCCCTTAACTTTTCCACCCTTTCCACGTCCGGACATGTTGATAAGTTAGGTATTTGAAAGTCTAATTCAAACTGATTGTGTATTTGAAACTTGCCTTATTTATACTCTTCTAGGGTTTATTTCTTTGTTAAGCTTAAAATTTCCTTCTCTTCTTGTTTAAAATCCTATTCTCCTTTAACATTTCCCACTTTTAATCTCCCTCCCCTTATTAGATCAATATATAGCCGCTCTGCACCGTACCGTCACGTCCTAGTTGAGTTCTCCTCCTATATGCGGCGTTTCTCCTCCCTATACATATTTACCTGCTTTTACCCGCCAAACTCAATTGTTAAGATCTATCTCAAACAACATTTTAGAAATAAAATTAATACCTACTGCAATTGTAAACCTATATGAAATTTTTTAGATGTTTTTTTTTAAGTTTAATGATTATCACCACACTCAATTTCCTAAAGAAGAAGAAAAATGAAGGAAAATTGACTAGCCGCTTCAAAAAGCCAAAAAATTGTTCTTGATCAATACTTTAAGCTTCCCTAAAAATTGTGGACTTTTCATTTTAGCTAGGCTATAGAATCTAATTGTTAAGTAATACTGTTAAGTTTTTTTAGTAGCGAAGCTACTCTATAATTCACAATGTCCGTCCGTCTGTCCGTCCGTAATTAATGAATTGGGGGAAACGTGATTTTCTCGGCTCCTATAAAAGATAGAGAGCTGAAATTTTTTGACAACATTCCCATCATTAAGGAGCACAATTAACTATAAAACATCAATGGCGGTCGGACTGCTTTTTAGCAGGTTTTAGGCTATTTTTTATATTTTCCAAATTTTCCCCATATCTTTGGTGTTTATGGTCCGATTTTCAAAATTTTTTCAGTTAAAGATATCAGAATTAAATTTCCCGTCATTTAAAGAAAACAACAATGACGGTCAGACTGCCTTTTTGCAGGTTTTTGGCTATTTTTATATTTTTCACATTTTTCCCCATATCTTTGGTGTTTATGGTCCGATTTTCGAAATTTTTTCAGTTAAAGATATCAAAATTAAATTTCCTGTCGTTTGAAGAAAACAAAAGTCAGACTGCCTTTTTGCAGGTTTTTGGCTATTTTTATATTTTTCACATTTTACCCATATCTTTGGTGTTTATGGTCCAATTTTTATAATTTTTTCAGTTAAAGATATTAAAATTGAATTTCTGGCGTTTTAAGAAAAGAAACAATGGCGGCAGGTTTTTGGCTATTTTTATATGTTGATATATTTCCCCATATCTTTGGCATTTTTGGTCCAATTTTAAAACTTTTTTGCATTAACAGTTTCAAAATATTTTTTCCCATTGTTATGTGCATCTAGTATGTAATTTACTTTAACCATCTTCATCATACAAAATAAAACAAAGTTTCATGTTTATTTTCTCCAATAAATCTATTATTGATTTTAATAAATACACTTTAAATCTACTTCTACGTATTCCCATCAACAATTTTTGTGCTTCGCTACTTATGGATGTTGTCATCTTTGTTTTAAATTCAAGAGAACATATTATGTCAAAATTAATCTCAACTAATAAGGCATAACATTAGATAAATAATTAATAATAAATGATATAAAGTTGGACGATGGCTGTCTGTCCCAAATAAAACTACAAAATAACTGATTATTTTTTTTTTTTTGGGGGGGGGGGGTATCCCTACTGGTCATACCATGG
The DNA here is from genome assembly GCF_053477335.1 of Acartia tonsa. Lineage (NCBI taxonomy): Eukaryota > Metazoa > Arthropoda > Copepoda > Calanoida > Acartiidae > Acartia > Acartia tonsa. The sequence goes on from NC_137260.1 coordinate 37,067,912, forward strand.
TTTTATGCTATTTAGTTGTGCCTAGTTGTTTGTTGCTAAATGAAATCACTATTCTAAGTAGAAAAAACGAGCTAAATGCAGTATTCTTTGTTTACCATTTTTTCTTGAAAGTAAGTTGCAGTGACTTAACTTGTTGTACGGAACCCTAACAATGGAAAAACTTCGCTTTTCATACTGTTATGTAAACATTGCTAATAATAATTTTGTCAAAAACTGATGTCTTCTCATATAAAGCACTGATAAAAGTTAAATAAACAAGTTTTTGTAGATATAATTACAATATATATTATCAAAATGTTGTATAATATAAGTGATCTAATTTTCTTTTATTTTTAGTTTTGAAAAAGGCGGGTAATGAAACAAAAGAGAAATAAATAGAGGATGTATGATGTCTACCCAAGCCAAGCTATTTTAAATTTAAAGGGACAACCATAAACCAATAGAAAAGTACCTACTTGGTATATTACAAGGATGGAGTGAGAACCTATTTTTTTTACTTTTATTTACAATTTTTTATTTCTTCTGTATTACTGATGATAAGAACTCGAAAGAATTCTAATTTTCTAGTATTTGTTAGTTTGAATTTTTGAAATAACATGCATTTGAAATGAAAGCTAGTATAAATGTAAATTTTGATGTAATACTTCTTTAACCTTAAACTGAACTTATATGACAACATCAATAAAAAATGAATATCATCAAATCAGACAAACAAACAAACGGCCATTGTAATAACACATTCAATATTCAAAATTATCTATCCTTATGATAAAGTAACAGGATGTCTGTTTGATCGTTTGTCCGTACCGAAGGATCTCGCTAACCGCTGAACCGTCGGGTCCTCCTTAGTAGGGTAGCTTCCCAGGAAGGTTTATAACTATTTTGGGGAGGGTACCACCATTCTCTTAAGAAAAAACACAAAAAAAATTGAAAAGAAGGTGTATCAACTATTTTTTTTATAGCTAGCCGGTTCTTTTAGTAAGTAGTAGATGTAAAATTTTTCATAGAATTCAGATATGCAATCGGTTTTTTTTGTAGACCTCTTATTTTTTAAGTAATTTAAGTTTAAAAAAAAAAAAATTAAGTCGATTTTAAGGTACTAAAATGCAACAAAAAAAAGAAAGAAAATGGTCATTATGAACAAAAATAGTAAGATCTTTAATTTGACACCTTACTTTTTCAATTCTGTCAGGTAATTATTGAAAAAATCGATTTTTTTTAACCCACGAGAATAAAAACTTTGAACTTAATTTTATTATTTCACAAATAAAAAAATATGGGTTCATATATACCTTCAGAATCAGAAAAATATTACGAATCCATTGTAAGCAAAATTGAAAAAAAAAGTTTACAATATAGTATATAAACTACAATAAAAGGAATTATATGAAAATATCATATTATATTGTACAGGCAACGTCTTAATTCTTCAATTGAGTATAAAAATGGGAAGGGGGTAAAGAGGGGGTAAAGAGGGGGTAAAAAAGGGAAGACAATAGTGTTGTCTGAACAAAAAAAATAATTGGCCATTTCTTTAATTTTTTAATTTTTTAATTTTTTTCGATTTTGCTTACAATGGATTCGTAATATTTTTCTGATTCTGAAGGTATATATGAACCCATGTTTTTTATGTCTGTTTGAGAAAATATTTAGGTCTAAAGTTTTTATTATACCGAGGTTAAAAAAATAGATTTTTTCAATAATTACTCAACAGAATTTTAAAAGTAAGGTGTCAAATTAAAGATCTTACTATTTTTGTTCTTACTGGCCATTTTCTTCTTTTATTTTGTTGCGTTTTAGTACCTTAAAACCGACTTAATTATTTTTTTAAAAAACTTAAATTACTTAAAAAATAAGAGGTCTACAAAAAAACCGATTGCATATCTGAATTCTATGAAAATTTTTACATCTACTACTTACTAAAAGAACCGGCTAGCTATAAAAAAAAAAAGTTGATACAACTTCTTTAAAGAATATTCTCGCTTTTTGTAGAGACTTGAACGCAACATAGGCAATGATTTCTCAAATTAGATATTCAAATAAAAAACATTTAAAGTGCCACTAGAGGTCTCTATGGGCGTAGCCGCTAGTAAGTATAAAAACAAAAACTAAATCTGTCTCAAAATTACTTAAATTCAAAATGCTATTTGCGGACATATTTACATTTTAAGACTTGATTATAGGGACGCTTCGCTTATAACAGATTGCCTAATTGTCCTAGATATATTGATTCATAAATTCAGATAATTATATTATTTTTAAAATTGTTGTCAAGAGTTCAAAATCGACATGTTTTAAATATATATTTTTTCTGGTAATTATAAGGTTGTTACACTTTCTGAAATGTACTTATTTGTTACTGAAATCATCAGTCAAGTTTTAAATTGATGGAACAATTCTTACATGCCTAAAAAAGATATAAAATCTATTCATTAAGGACGGAACGGCCCTTATTATAAAATAGTTTTGCTTTTAAAAAGAAGGCTAATATAAGAATATTGCATTCTCACTTCTTTTGCACAGTTACATCTGTTATTTCCCCTCCTTTGACAGAATGGTGTCGTGCCTGTACAACATACGCTTTGTGCTCGTCGCCATCCCTCACAAAATTAGACGCGACACGGCCCAAATATCCCTCTTATCATGTACCCGGGATCGGTTTCACCTGCCTTGTCTACAACAATGAGAACAAAATAAGCGGGAACTGCATAAAGAAGATTGAACACTGAAAAAGTATAAAAAGAAGAAAAATTTGTTATTTGTTAGATTCATTATCGTATCTATTTCACCATGCCCCCTAAGGTTTCAGGAAAGGCTGCCAAGAAGTCCGGCAAGGCCCAAAAGGCCATTGCCAAGGGAGACAAGAAGAAGAAGAAGTTGAGGCGCAAGGAGTCCTATGCTATCTACATCTACAAGGTGTTGAAGCAGGTGCACCCCGACACTGGTGTCTCCAGCAAGGCCATGAGCATCATGAACTCTTTTGTCAATGACATCTTTGAGCGTATTGCTTCTGAGGCTTCCCGTCTGGCTCACTACAACAAGAGGTCCACCATCACCTCCAGGGAGATCCAGACTGCTGTCAGGCTTCTCCTCCCCGGAGAGTTGGCCAAGCACGCCGTCTCTGAGGGAACCAAGGCTGTCACTAAGTACACCAGCTCTAAGTAATTTGACCACCGACCTTCTATTGTTGCCCACTGGAGACAAACGGTCCTTTACAGGACCAACCACAATTATCATAACTGAGAATTTTTAATCTTATTTTGTTATATAAAGTTCGGTTATTTAAAATGTTCCTAAAAAAATCAGGTTGATATCTTTATAAATAAGGTCAGAACTCATATTTTTAGTGTTTTGGGGGTCTTTTGCTCCACTAGACCCAAAATGAAATATGTAATGGTTTGTTGATTCGGTTATGTATTAAAAAAAAAAATCAGGTCAGAACTCATATTTTTAGTGTTTTTGGGGGACTTTTGCTCCACAAGCCCCTAGAAGGAAAGTCCCAAAATGTAATCTGTAATGGTTTGTTGATTCGGTTATGTTAAAATAGTATTATTTTTTAAAAATCAAGTTGATATCTTTAAAAATAAGTGTACAAACTTCCTCCCCCCCCCCTTATTATCAATTTCGTAAGTTTATTATTATGGACACATTTTTAACAGAATAAATTAAGTTTTAAACACAATTGAATTAACCAAACAGCCCAAAAAAATGTGTTTTGAAAAAAAAGAGAAGAAAGCGCGGCTGTGTATCTGTGTCGGTTTTGAGCTAGAGGTGCCGAAATATTTAACTGAGAATGGTATATTAATAAGTTAAACTTTAAAAAGTGACAAAAACAGATATTTTTAAGACCTTTTCAAATAGCAGTTTTGAAATCCCTTTAATTCAAAATGTTATCAAATAGAATTTGAACAACTATATTAAAATGGGTTTGAAATATTCAGAATAGTTTTGCGCTCCTAATGAAGAATTTTGACCTTTAAATATTGAAAAAAAAAATTGCATTTCTTTTTCTAAAGCGAAGCTTTTCTATAATTAGGGTCGGTCCGTTACAGTTAGCTCTTTTCGTTAATTCCAACAGGTTATAATTGTCCGATCGATTTTGCATGCTGATTCCTATAACTGTTAGGTACGACTTAGAAAGTGCAGCAATTGTTACCAGAAAGTCCGTACGTCCATTTTAAACAAGCTGATTTTTTTACTTTTTTGACAACAAATTTTTGAATGTTATCCTATTCATCTGCTTTTTTTAAATACTGATTTCTTTTACAAGGTAAAGTGTTATAACCGAAGCATCTCCATAATCAAGTCCTAAAAACGTCAGTATGCCCGTAACAGTAACATGCATTGTATCAGTTTTGCAACAAAGGGATAGTTTCACGAAATGCATTTGAACTTAATTTAGTGAACTGCATATTTGCATATATCACAAAAAGACGATTGATGTTTTCAATAGAAAATTGAAATTCTTTCAAATATATGCCATATAAATATAGTTTACCCCTTAAATAGCAAAAAATAGCCCTATGCGGTTCACTGAATTAAGTTCAAATGCATTTCGTGAAACTACCCCTTTACATACAATTTTTATATAGACAATAGACATATGAATGAATATTCAGTTCTAACACTCTGCAATTGTTAATGTTAGTTTGTCCTTCCATTTCAGAGCTTCGCTTTTGTAGATGTTGTCATACTTTTTAAATATGGGGTATGGCAAGTTAAGCTCTAACTGCATTTAATTAAATCAGCTTTGCTTTGAAGCATGTTGTAAAAACATTTATAATGGCTCTATTTTCGTAGCTCTGCTCATTTGCAGTTATGTTTCTGTAACCACCAAAACTGAAGCAGACTGTCAGAAGCCTATGAATATTGTTATTTTTTAATTGCCAATTATTGACATTTGCTCCTTGAAAGTTAAAATACAAGAAAATATATGTTGTGTGATTAATAATTATCTCTATATGAATGATTTTGTTGGTTCTATAAAGAACCGTTTCAGTGTTTCAAGTAATCAGGTCAGATTTCAGTTCCGGCTTAACCTCCGAATCCGTAGAGGGTACGGCCTTGTCTCTTCAGAGCATAGACAACATCCATAGCGGTGACAGTCTTCCTCTTGGCGTGTTCAGTATAGGTGACAGCATCTCTGATAACATTCTCAAGGAAAACCTTAAGAACACCACGGGTCTCCTCGTAGATGAGACCAGAGATACGCTTGACACCACCACGACGAGCTAAACGCCTGATGGCGGGCTTGGTAATGCCCTGGATGTTATCTCTCAACACCTTGCGGTGACGCTTAGCGCCTCCCTTGCCGAGTCACTTTCCTCCTTTGCCGCGTCCAGTCATGATGATTGTAGTTATTGAAACTGAATTGGAATGGCAGAGTTTTGGTTTTTATACAAAACCATATGGTTTTGCCTATCATCCCCTAAACCATTTCCCCAAGAGTTATTTCTAAACCCGTTTTTGCTTTCAAACCATTTTTCATCAACTCTCCCCAGCAAACAATCGCCCCATACCAACCATTACCCCCCTCCCCCCCGACCATAAAATTTATTTACTCCTCCCACCGGTTGTAGATAAAGTATATCTGACATGAAAAATATATCTTCTAACCGGTTTATGATAATAACAATAATAAAAGGAAAATCTCATTATTCGCTCTTTTTTTAAGTGCAACTACAAATTCTAGCGATTTTAAAAGACTAAAAATGATAAAAAGATTTATGAATAAAATAAGCATAATATTTGAATTGTAAACATATATATTTAGTTACATCCAAGAAAAGCCACAAGGCAAATAAATTAAAGAGTAACTGCACTGTTGATCAACAATTTTTTGGCTGGAAATCCATAGTTTGAAAATTATAGGACAATTCTAACATGCTTAAATTAATCAATTTATCGCATCATATTATAGACAGCTTTCCATGGTTATTTAGAATAAAAACATATACAAATAAAACCAGTTTTGTGGGCCCTGAGGTGCCTAAGGCCCATGGTAAAAAAATTAGCATTAATTTTATGATTTTTATTTTAATAATTGTGGAAATTTGATTGTTATACCAAGCTAAACATTATTTTTCAGTATTGCATAGAGCCGGTTCTAATCCAGCGGATATAAATCGGTTTGGAAGCCATACTGGAATAGGTATTTATCGCATTGTATTATAGACAGCTTTCCACGGTTATTTAGAATGAAAAAATATACAAATAAAACCAGTTTTGTGGGCCCTGAGGTGCCTAAGGCCCATGCTAAAAAATTTAACATTAATTTTATTATTTTTATTTTAATAATTGTGGAAATTTGACTGTAATACCAAGCTAAACATTATTTTTCAGTATTGCATAGAGCCGGTTCTAATCCAGCGGATATAAATCGATTTGGAAGCCATACTGGAATAGGTATTTATAGGTATTATAGACAGCTTTCCGCAGTTATTTAGAATAAAAAAACATACAAATAAAACCAGTTTTGTTTGCCCTGAGGTGCCTAAGACCCATGCTAAAAAATTAAACATTATTTTATGATTTCTATTTTAATTATCGTGGAAATTTGACTGTAAAACGAAGCTAAACATGATTTTTCAGTATTGCTTAGAGCCAGTTCTAATCCATCTGATATAAATCGGTTTGAAGCTATACTGGAATATATATTTATCGCATTGTATTATAGACAGCTTTCCACAGTTATTTATAATAAAAAAATATATAAATAAAACCAGTTTTGTTTGCCCTGAGGTGCCTAAGACCCATGCTAAAAAATTAAACATTATTTTATGATTTTTATTTTAATAATCGTGGAAATTTGACTGTAACGCGAAGCTAAACATTATTTTTCAGTATTGCTTAGAGCCAGTTCTAATCCATCTGATATAAATCGGTTTGAAGCTATACTGGAATATATATTTATCGCATTGTATTATAGACAGCTTTCCACAGTTATTTATAATGAAAAAATATACAAATAAAACCAGTTTTGTAGGCCCTGATGTGCCTAAGGCCCGTGGTAAAAAAATTAACATTAATTTTATGATTTTTATTTTAATAATCGTGGAAATTTGACTGTAATACGAAGCTAAACATGATTTTTCAGTATTGCTTAGAGCTAGTTCTAATCCATCGGATATAAATCAGTTTGAAGCCATACTGGAATAGTTATTTATTGCATTGTATTATAGACAGCTGTCTGCGGATATTAAAATGGAAAATTATAAGATTAAAACCAGTTTTGTGGGCTCCATATGGCCGAAGGCCTGTGCTAAAAAAACTGACATTATTCTTTAGGATTTTTATTTTAGTAATCGTGGGAAAATGTGGAAATTTGACTTTAATACGAAGCTAAACATGATTTTTCAGTATGGCTTAGAACCGGTTCTTATCCAGCGGAAATAAATTGGTTTGGAAGTCATACTGGAATAGTTATTTATTGCATTGTATTATAGACAGCTGTCCACGGATATTAAAATGGAAAATTATACAATTAAAACCAGTTTTGTGGGCTCCAAATGGCCAATTAGTAATTGTGGGAAAATGTCTGTAATACAATGCTATACATGACTTTTTCAATATGGCTTAGAACAGTTTCTTATCCAGCAGATATAAACCGGTTTGGAAGCCTTACTGGAATAGTTATTTATCACATCGTATTATAGACAGCTGTCCGCAGATATTAAAATAGAAATACAAAAGTTAAAAACTTAAAAACGAAGTGAAAAACGTTATTCTATAGTCATTAAATTACTAACAATATTTGTTAAAAAAGTATCGTTAAATTGGATGGTTTGTAACGTAAAAACATGTAAAAAATTGATTAAAATAACGGTTATTCTATAGCCATTATATTGCTAACAATATTTGTTAAAAAGTATTGTTAAATTGGACGGTTTTAACGTAAACATGATGTAAAAAACTATTTTGAAAAACTGTTATACTATAGTTATTAAATTACTAAAAATATTTTTATAAAAAGTATCGTTAAATTGGACGGTTTTAACGTAAAGACCATGTAAAAAAGGATTAAAAGATGTTATTCTATAGCCATTAAATTACTAATAATATTTGTTGAAAAGTATTGTTAAATTGGACGATTTTTAACATAAAAATATTGTGAAAACGATTCTAAAGCCATTAAATTACTTACAATATTTGTGCCAAAATGTCTGTAATATGATGCATTTCAGTATGGCAGAGAACCAATTATAATCTAGCGGATATAGCCATATAGGTTTATAAAACTTTGGGTACCAAATGTAATTTACAGTCCAATGTTTACTAAAGGTTATGAAACTTTGGGTACTGAGTGTAATTTACAGTCCAATGTTTACAAATGGTTATAAAACTTTGGGTACCAAATGTAATTTACAAACTAATTTTTACTAATGGTTATAAAAGTTTGGGTACCAATTAGTCCTGATTTAATATTGTTTGCCTTATTTATTATAGGTTTATTAATAGAGAGAAAATTGCCTGTAATATGATGCTTTTCAGTATGGCTGAGAACTGATTTTAATCTAGTGGATATTTATCAGTTGCAAAGCTGTACTGAAAAAATTAAAGATCCCTCATTCATGGAAATATTTACAAGGTAGAACATGTTGTATAGTTAGGTTGCTAATATGGACCTCATTTATTGGTAAGGGGTAAGGGGTTGGGGGCAGACCCACATGGCAGGATTTATGCTAGCTTTCATTTACTAGGTTTAAATTTTGGATCAATTACTTTTTTCCTGTAACAAAATTTACATTAACTTTTCGTGCAAAAAAAACCACTAAAAATAAAGAAAGGAGTCTGAATTTTTTTGTGTAGATTCCTTAGGCAAATAAGAATTGCAGTTCTATTATGCTTTGTGCCAAATTTTTACGTTTAAACCCCTATAGTTATGTAATCTTTGTCCATAGGTTTTTCGTTTAAATTTCGGATCAATTATTTTTTTCCTTTCACAAAATTAACTTTAACTTTTCGTGCAAAAAAAAAACACTTAAAATAAAGATAGGAGTCTGAAATTTTTTGTGTAGATTCTTTAGACAAATGACAATCGCAGTTTTTTCATGCTTCATGATCGATTTTTACGTTTAAATCCCTTTAATTATGCAATCTTTGTCCGTAGGTACTACATTTAAAAAAGTCTTTTTTTATACTATTAAATAAAAAATGTTGATTGTCTTTGAGTGTCGTTAACTCGTTGGCCTTTCAATGTAGATCGATGAAATTATAAACATAGCTAGTTAAAGTAGTTGGTAGTCTCTGTATGAAATTTCATTAATATCACATGAATACAAAAAAACTTATTACAATCGTAAAAAACGACACTCAAAAACCATAAACCCCAAATGAAAATAAAAAAAACATTTTTAAAATAAATTATTTAAGACTGTTCACGTTATCGTCAGCTAAGGGGTTAATACGAGCCCACTTATTGAAACCATTTTTAAGATTTTTCATGAAAGCAAAAGTGTTCCCCTATTTCAGGCCATAAAGGGGGAGAGGGAAATGGCCACAAACCGGTTTCAACATATCCAACACAATATAGAATTAATCTATACTCAATCCCTCCCACCAACTAATACTTATAGGATTGGGGGGGGGGGGGGGTTGTATGCATTGTTGAAAGGATAGAAAACCCGGCAAAAGCCAAGCTTTCTACCAACTGAAACATTTTCATGGCGTTTTATTATTTGAAAGATAAATTAGGTTAGTTTTTCTTAATATGAAAATTTATGAAAACAAGAATGACAACATCCATAAAAGCGAAGCACTGAAACGGTAGGACAAACGGACATTAACACTTATATAGTGTCAGAACTGAATAATCAGAATATAAATGTATAAGAGTCGAAGCAAAATTGTAATTAAATTTGTTTTAAAACAGGATGATGTTTATGGACATACTTACATTTTTAGGACTTCATTATAGAGTTGCGTCGATTGTAACATTATACTGTGTTGTCCCAGGAATCAATATACCAAAAATCAGATCAATCGGATGATTAGATCACATAAAAATTAGTTGTTAAAAAAGTAAAAAAAATCAACATATTTAAAATGGACGTACGGACATTTTGGTAATGATTATAGAGTTGCTACGCTTTCTAAATCGTACCTAACTACTAAAGGAATCACCATGCAAAATCTGAAATCGGTAGGACAATTCTAACATGCCTAAATTAACGAAAAAAGCTATCCGTTACGGACGGACCGACCATAATTATATAAAAGCTTCGCTTTTTTAAAAATCAACAAGGAAATGAATTTTTAAATTAATATCATTTTAGATGATAGCCCTGGTCACAAATACAAATCAACGATTTAAGATTTCATGTAATGATGTTTTGTTTTATCTCTGTTTCTTTCATAATTATACATTTATAAAACTAAAAAATATATTTTTTAAATATATGACAGAATAAATATTACAAAAATGTAGAAACAAACATTTACAAATTGAGTTGTTTTCAATTTTTTTTGAAACAGTCTAATAGATTATAGTTTAAAACAGAAAATTGGTGCAAATAAGGATTTTTTTCAAACAGACCATACAGACATAATCTGGTAAAATTCATAGTTTTAATTTGCTACGCTTTTAATATTTTACATAGTTTACTTATATGACACGTCAATAATGTTGAAATTAAGGTTCAATGAGGTTTATGAGCTTGTGTTGGGTTAATATTTTTAATTGATTTGTGACCCGGTCTGTTTAGTATGTTTATCGGTTTACGAATAAAAATTTCTTTCTTATATTAGATTTGATTTTTTGGAAATCTGAAATAGAGAAAAAAATAATGTTTTTCTCTTTTTCCGTTGGCACTATTTAATATTTACAACTCCTCTTTGCTTAATGTTTGAGTTTTGGCGGCATAACAATTTCTCTTTTGTTGTAAAGACACCGTTGGTATAATAAAGCCAGGTGAAACTTAAATCCCCCCCCCCCCCAAAAAAAAATAAAGCATAAACCAAATCATATGGTATAAATGCTTGAGGAAACTAAAAAAGGGGTGACCTAAATCAAGCAGATGGGAAAGGGGGGGGGGGTGTTATTGTTGAAGGGAAGGAGAAAAGGGAGGGATGAGGGGGGATTTTAAAAAATGGTTTTGTATAAATAATGAAGCTTTTAAGAAATTGCCATAGTTCTACTATAAACTAACAATGGCTCGTACTAAGCAAACTGCTCGTAAATCTACTGGAGGAAAAGCTCCTCGCAAACAGCTGGCCACCAAGGCTGCCAGGAAATCTGCCCCCGCCACCGGTGGAGTTAAGAAGCCTCACAGATACAGGCCAGGTACTGTTGCTCTCCGTGAGATCAGACGTTACCAGAAATCCACAGAGCTTCTGATCCGCAAACTTCCCTTCCAGCGTCTGGTCAGAGAAATTGCCCAGGACTTCAAGACTGACCTCAGATTCCAGTCCAGCGCTGTCATGGCTCTGCAGGAGGCTAGCGAGGCCTACCTGGTTGGTCTCTTTGAGGACACCAACCTGTGCGCCATCCACGCCAAGAGAGTTACCATCATGCCCAAAGACATCCAGCTCGCCAGGAGAATCCGTGGTGAACGTGCTTAAGCCCATCGACTTTGACAGACAGCAAAACGGCTCTTTATAGAGCCTACCACTTTAATCTAACTGAGACAATGATCTAACACTAAGATTCAATGAATAAAATTATTTATGTTTAAACTAATAAAGTTTTTTTTGAATTGCGATCACCCAAGAAGCCTCTTAGCTAGTGGCGTACTCATGGGATACTCAAGCTCTTCAAATTGTCTTTCCTTTTTTTCCTCCTAGGTAATTGTAAGCACATCTCTTCCTTTAACTTTGATTTAAGTTGGCTCGATTCTAGTTTAATGTGATGAATTAATTTGAATTATTAGATCTATTATATCATGCTCAACTATTAATATGTAGGACTGTGGAGCTGTAGTACTATAGTAGGATATTCATCAGTTTACTTCTAACTTAGCGATGGTTCAATATATATGAATCAAGGACAAAAGGAACACATAATAGGGTGCACTAGCATAAATAATCGTTCAAATGATAGCAGTATTTCGTTGAATATTTTATCAGCAAAAGAACAATGCTTTTATTTGAGCATTGGAAATACAGATAGGCTTAACAATGGAAAATTATTACTTGCTCTAATAGTAAGAAACTTGTAGCTGGCTTAAAGTACGATATTCCCCCTCCCCTCCCCTAGTGGATGAATGAACTGACAGTTGTGTTATCTTAACGATTATTTCTACCCTGTTATCAAATCAATTTTTATTCTATATGCATATTGGCTCTGCAACCCTGACAAGAACTTAATTTGCTCTTCAATAATAATTAGTGAATATGTATAGTGCAATACTCGTCCATTCATTGTATGTGCCTTAACTTGTAAGTTAACAAGGATAGCAACATGAAAAATCTTAAAATTACAATTCAAGATGTGTAAAACGGTCATACTTAAATTTTAAGACTTGATTTTAGAGACACTTCGCCAATAACATAGCGCCTAATCGATAGGACATTTAAGAACAATAAGAGCAACCCTTATTATATAAAAGCTTCGCTTTTAAAAACAAGCAGGTTTCAAATCTATTTTGTCTTAATAGATAATACTTTCTATCAGTGACTTTTTTCTTAGACTCTTTGTCTTCCCCAAATTATAACTTAATTATTTATATATATACATATATTAGTGTGACCCAAATGAAGGTCTAAATCGCTTTTCAATGTGCGGAATGTAAAAATAGGTTATGTATTGTTTGTGGAAATTTTCTCACCTCTATTTATGAAGTTTTGAAGAGTATTGTTCTTGTTAATTCAGACACCTATCAATTCTATAAATCTTTAACTGTTTTTGGTTTATATTTATTTTAAAAATATTACTTACAGGAAAACTTTTTTGCTTTTTATCACCAAGCTAGATTTCTATTTTAATTCTGAAAAAGTATATAAAAATTATATAAAAGATAGAAGATAGAATAAAACACAAAAATAATAAAACATAAATAAATATAAAATAACTTATTTCATAAACAGCTAAGAGAAAATTTCCATTCGGTTTCAATTGATCTTGAAACGGTCAAAGATTTTAATTGATTTTAAGAAAAAATCTATCGCTATCTCGCTAAATGCATATTTATTTTCACCTTTTCTTCTTCAAATTAAGAAAGCCTTACACCAGATATAAAGCAAAACATCAAATTTTCTGTCTGTTTGTTTACAAACATTGAAATAAAATACTAAAATCACCAGGAATAAAAATATGAAGAAAGAAAGTATAAAAATTTATTTATGTACAATTACAATAATTTGGGAAAGCTAATTCATACTGCAAAATCATTGAAGAAAAATAATTAAAGATAAGCCTTACTCTTTATTCCTGGTTGAATAAAAAACAATCAAATTATTTTTAGCAATATTAATTTTTTTATGAGTATGCTTTTTTTAAAAGTTGAATATGAGAATAAGTATATTACATATTTTTTAACCTTTGTTTAATTTTTTATTTAAGTAAATTGTCTCTTTATTGGCGACAATGTCTGTTGAGCCATGAAATTTGTTAAAAACACTTTTTCCTATTTTATGTCTTTAAAATGTATATTTTTTAGAGTTTTTCAACATATCTCTTCTCATAAGACTAATAGCTACTGTTTTAGTTCAATTTCTTACACAAATTATCAATTTAAATAAAACAATGTTTTTAGACGTTTTTCGGAATTTTTCGGCAGGAATGGCGGTTCTGCCTACTTTTAATAATTGCTTCATATTTGAACTCTTGTTACATTAATTTAGGTTGACAGTTCTTTAATTATTTCTTGTTAAAATCATGAAAATATGAAGTTTTTGATAAAAAGCTTAAGATTGAAATTTCGAGATCAATTTTCATTGTAGAGAGGTCTAGTTTTCACTAAAAGGTCTACATTTGAGCCGGTAACAACTTCAAGGTATCCGCAAATTGATATGGTAAAGATTTTAAAATTCATGTTTTTTTGGAGTCTAATATATATATATAAATTCAGACAATAAAAAATTTAACAAAAGGATTTAATATCAATTTTACTCAATAGTAGCAAAGCCATTCTTTAATTCTGTATGTCTGAACGGTATTATAGAAATGTTATTTTCTCAGCTGATGATTAACATAGACAACTGAATTTTTGTGCTAATATTTCCTTGACTAATGTCTACCAATATTATGGTCAGTTGCGTGCCCAGCGATTCAACTTAAAGGTGCGTGAATCCATTCTGGGCTGAATTTTTTAAATTGAGGAGAGGGGAGGGTTAAATTCGCCCGTAATTTTTTAAAATTGACTTTTCATGATAATTTATATAAGCTACGCTACTTATTACTACATACAAGTTATTATCATCTTTGTTTTAATTAATTTAATATAATTAAATATGAGGGGTTATGGAACCTTATCTATATGAATTATTTTATATAAAGTTTTAATTGGTTCCTTAATTAAAGTACATCTATTTTATTTGATAGGTTGATTTTTTTAGCATTTTAAAAATTAGTTAAGTTTTAATTATACATTACAAAAGATATATGTACTGTACTATATACAGTGTATTTATACCCTACTGGCAAATTTAATAAGGAATCTCCTTCAACATTTGAGTTTAATCTTCTGCTTATACTGAATAATCCGTCTAACCTCCTCAATATTTTATTAAAAATATATCAACATGCAAAATTGCATAAGTAGCATGACAAAAAAATCAATGATGGAAATGAGGACAAAGGGATTTAAAGACCAGATTTTCAGTGTCAATAAATCAAGAATAAATATTGAAATTGCGTAACCTTTTGCATTTACATACTATTTATAGTTTTGTAGCATAACTGACAAACCGACAGACTTAAAAGTTAAAATTTCTGCCTTTTATCTTTCACAGCAGCAGGGAAAATCTCATTTCGACCCATATCTTTACGAACTAACAAAGTTAATTATAGAGTAGCTTCGCTTCTAAAAACTAACGAAAATATTTAGATAATATTCAAGTTTTATTATTAGAGACAATTTAATTAATTTATACACAATTTTAGTTTGTTTTATTTATTTTTTAATTTTAACTTACTCAATTTTATCAATTATCATTTCGATACTTGATCATTGCATAGATATAAAGTTATCAAAATTTCTTTTGTTAAAGTTAAAAGAACAATTTTTTTTTATAATTTTGATTAAAAAGAATGAATTGATCATAAGATATAACGTACTGTTCTAATCAGGGTTAAGCATGCACTAGGAACAAATATAGGTATTATATATTCCAGTCAAACGGCTTTAATTAGTTAAACCAAGAAAAAAATGATCAAATTGTTTTTTGTTATCGCTGACAAAAAAAATAGTATTAGTTCCAGCGCTAACCAGCAACTGCATTAATTAGGAATAATTATTTATCGCATTGTATTATAAACAGCTTTCCGCGGATAAAAAATGTACTAATATAAGATTAAACCCAGTTTTGTCAGACCCGAATTGCATAAGGCACGGGCTAAAAAACTGGTTTTAATATTATGATTGTATATTTTTATATCCACAGAAAACTAGATAAAACACGATAAGATACATGATTCAGTATGGCTTAGAACCGGTTCCAATCCATATTAATCGATTTCGAAGCCATACGGGGAAAAAGTATTTAATATCGTAATTTTAGCTGATTTTCGGGGACTGTCTTTGTAAATACTTAGGCCCCAAATAACAGCTGAAATAAAGAACTATTTTGTCTCTAATTAATTAAATTTTTGGCTATACATTACCCATACTTGAATTAATTCGGTTTAACTTCTTTAAATAAAACTCGTTTAACTCTATTATAAACCAGACCGCCCTTTTAGTATAAAATAAAAGGTAGCAAATGAATTTTAATAAAGCTGCCCGTCCCTGCATCCCCGCTGAAGCCAGAATTATAATTTGTCTACAGAGTGTTTGCATAAGAGATTAATTAGAATGTTTAATCAAAGGGTTTTTAATCAAAATTTTTCAATTTATTAAATTGAAAGAAACTTAACAATTCATTTTTTTCTTTGAATGAGATATTATATATATCATGTATGGTTTTAAATACAATTGTCTAAAGATACTGAAAAGAAAACATAATAATTTAAGGGACAAATTCTATCAGATATGTTTTTTTTTCTCTTTGGAGCAGATATTTTTCTCTATACGTCTCTATGACCTAACCACTATGAATGGAGTTAATAATTATAATACAAAGGTAACATTGTTTTCAAATTCCATAGGAACTTTTTGGCTATTTTACATTACAGAAACAGATATTTACACTTTCAATTAAACACACCTGACTTGAACTACATCAAGACATAATTGAATTGTACAAATTAGGACCAACATGTGCATGGAAACAGCCCGATATCTAAAAAAAATATTTCAATTCGGTCTATATAAAAAAATACAACTTTCAAGACCTCGCAAAACAATTTTTGATTCGTACCATTCAACTTTCTCTTAATTCACTTCCAGACACATGTGAATACCTAATTTAAATATTTTGAATATATATAATAATTATCACCTTTTCACTTTAATTGTTAATATTTGCATCATTTCCATGTTTTTATTATGCATAGAATATTTAATAGTAGAATTTACATTCAATAGTTTTTTTAGTCAATTTTGTATGGAGCATGTTGACTACAGGTTGAATAGCCAGGCATTGTCTTGTATTTTCCCATCCTGAAATAGTTTAATATATTATATTGTCATAAAACGGAATGGCGATTTATTTGATTTTTCGGTATTATCCTCTTTGAATTTTTTTTCAATTTTGAAAATTTGAGTAACCTCCCCGACAGAACTCTATGAACTCTGGCCAGTGGCCACAGCGCTCGGCTCCCTAGCCGCAGCGCTCAGCCCCCTTGCCTGCCTAGCCGCAGCGCTCGGCTTCCTAGCCTATAACCTAACCTAACCTAAAATAGTTGTTCTCTGTCGGGGGGGGGGGGGGGGGGGGGGGGTAGCAAATTTTCAAAATTGAAAAAAAAATTTGCGTTCTCCTCTTAGAATTTTTTATCAATTTTGTAAATTTTTACGACGAAACGCCCCTTAAGAGGCGTTGTCACGAAAGGGACTCTATGTACCCAAATATTCTAATTTATTCTAACCCAATTTCCACAGAAAAACGCACATTTTTGCTAAATTTTAACAACATTAAAGGAAATACTTTCGATAGAAATATCTCTATTTCACAAGGGGTCATATTCATCATTCCGGATGAAACAAGAGTGAAGAGATTGAAATTCTATTTGATAACTTTCTAATTTTATTCTAGATAAAAAACTCTTAGTTTAAAATAAAAATATATTAATTAGCAGAAACGTGACATATACGGGTTCCTGCGGGATAGTTAAATTCTTCCTAATTAAGTTAGATGATTGTTTACAAAATTCTTTCAAACATTTGTTTGTATTTTAACCAAGATTAAAACTTTTCTTAGGTATAATGTAAATAGTTCATTAAGTTAATGAAATAATCTAGAACATTGTACCTAGGGGCATCCATGAGCTAGAGAGGTGTAGGGGGGACGCCAACATCTTTAGGTAAAGAAATCGGGGAGTCCCACCTTTTCCTTTTTTATGGCAACTACAGGAGATTACAATCAAATGCTATGTGTAAGTCATTATAATTTTCAAGATGAGATAAATATATATATGAGTCTAGTCATCGATACCTTGTTATTTCAAGCGACATGCTTGCTTATATTCAATAAAGTCTTGATATAAATTTTGGCTTTTAAAAGGAAAATTATGTGACTAAGGTTGCTATCTAGCACCTTAGCCATAGATACATATGTGTATTTTCCCTCATAAAATTAAACAAGATATTATGTTTACCTTCTCTTTTTCTTCTTCCAGTAGATGAAGAAAACAATGACAAACATTGAGATGACCGCCATGAAGAAGAGAGACACCATGATTATCATTATTTCAGGCCAATACCATGCCTCTGTATTCCTACAACATAAAGGGGGTGGATTAATTGGGTATAGTTCATTTCGTGGCAACGCCTCTTAAGGGGCGTTTCTTCGTAATTTTCACAGAAGCTTTTCTTCTATTTCTAGCCCCTGCAGGTGGCTCTAACTCTGCGGGACAATCACCTAACCCAATATAACCTAACCTAACCTAAAATAACCTATTAAAAGCCATTTTGAAGAAAAAAACGAATCGCCCCTTAAGAGGCGTTGCCATTAAAGGGACTATGCCCGCTTAATTTCATGAAATGTATTTCAACTTTGCCTTTAAGATTATTTTTTTTTACAACTAATGTACTTTCCCAAATTTCTCACTCTCGAAAAACTAAAGTTAACTTCAACCCCTTCTCTTATTATCTAATTGAACAACTGCCTTAAATTAGGTCAATGCTGCACTACATAATTGTCCTTGTTTTACTTATGATCTGCCAATTGGTTTTATAATAAAATTATAGAATTGTTTTTATAATTAAATTATAGACCATGAATTTTGTTTCTATTTAAGATTCATATTCTTTTTTCACTTTTCCTCAATTAGAAGAGAATAAAAATTCATGAGGAATAAATATTTTTTTCCTTAAATATCTAAATTTACATTAACATTTGAACAAAGAAAATTTATATAAGATGAAAGCATTTGAAATAATCTACATATGTAAATAATTCATAAATATAATTACTATGCAGCTCAGGTATTTTATGAATAAAAATATTTTACTTCATTGTTATTTTATAAAAAAAAATTCAAAAAGTAAAAATATTTGCAAAATAAAAACGCATAAATTTTACCCTGTATTAACATAAGTTTTAAGAACTTTTCGTAATGCAAGATTTTATTGCAAAAGCAAGATTTATGCTAGAAAAGATTTAAAAGTTTTAAGCTTTAACTTTTTTCAACAGGCTTTTATATACAATATCTAAAATAAAAGTATAAATTTCTACTCTTTAAAAAGTACTGGCTTCTTCTTGAGCATCTAAGAATACGCTCTAATAGGCTTTGATTGTTTATGTATAATTCCCCAACATCTTAGGTTTTTTATATGATTTTTTAAAAAATCATAAAAAGGCTAATATCACGTTGAATGGTTATAAATATCATTTTTAAGAATTAATTATTTCAAAACCTAGAAATTAATGCGGCTTTTTTTGAAAATAAATAGGATCATTAATTTATCTCTTTTTGGAGTGTTTCTTTCCAAGAATATGTGACATAATTTGACCTAGCAATTATGCAAATTTTGGTGTCAAAAACCACTTTTAATATTTGGAAAGATGTACTTTTATAACGTTCCAGCAACTTAACTATGACGCAAGACAAAACTCTTATGAAATAATTCATTTCTGTTCAATATTTAAAATCAGGAAGTAGGGATATGACAAACAAGAAGCAAAATTGAAAAAATCCATAAAGTCAAACAATAACAAATTATTTAACATTGAAATCTGCAAAGAGGTTTGTTAAATTTATGTTTTTAAAAGTATTACCCCTGAAACTTCTTGTGTTTGAATAGTTTGAATGCAAAATGAATTCTATAATTTGGATCAGGGAGAAAGTGTTTCAGACAATAATAGTTTATTTAATTTTAAACATAATTTCACAGATTGTTAGGAAGAAGATTGTATACCGTCTAATGTCTCATTGTCCCTGGATCCCCGAATATGGACTGAGTGTGAACACTAGATGTAAGCAAATTTCAACAAGTCTAGATTCAAATTCTTACTACAAAAGAATGTAAAGATTTTTAAAATTAAAAATATAAATATTGAAATGGAAAATAAGAAACTAGAATTTAAATCATAAAGAGAGGAATATGAGTGCAGATGAATACGATTCTCAAACAGTATGTTGAAAGTAAAGGTATTTTTCGGAGCATAGACGTCCAAGGAAGGGGGTGGGTGGGTTGCAAAGGGGTGGTATCCATGTTCAAACTTTGATTCCCCCCACAAAATTGTAAAAAATACATTATATTACCCCACTCAAACCTTAAAAACCCCTCATTTTATCCCCCCCCCCTAAAAAAAAGGCTTGGACGTCCTTGCTTTAGGAGTTCAGTTTTTTTTGGTCTGGGTTTCACAACTCCTTATTACCTTTCATAATTAGAAAGCCAAGGATGGTCTCTGGCATCTTTACCCTTGTCCTGTTGTTGTTCTTTCAACAAAGGGTTGATCAGGTGCCTGTACTGTTTCACCAAGAATATCATTCTAAACAAATGAATAAATATCACAGTGATATTTTGTAAAAAGCTAAATCCTTCTTTAGTGAGATGACAACTTATTAACCAAGCCTAAATATCAACCATTTAAAGTAACAAAATAACACCTTGAAAAATTAGGTTACAATACATCGAATGCTTTGTTATATTTGTTTCAAAATTTTGCATAAAAATAATATATTTAAATAGGCGCTTATGTTCTATCTTCTTTTATGAATGTATATGTTTATTCTTAAAGATATCTTTTTATTTCAGTTACCTATGTACAAAAAGAGAACTCACTATTATCCATAAGAAAAAGAGTTACACATTTTGTGTAAAGCAAAATCCAATGAAATTTGTACAATTAAAAAATCTTATTTAATTTTCAAGAAAATTATAAATATCTTGTTCTTAGTAATACTGGGGTAAAGTTTTAGATGCATAAACTCTCTTTGATTGCGTATCATATTTATTATGGTTTCAAACTTACTTTTAATTTAATAAATGTCTGTACTTGTGTTAGATGGTTTCTGAACAACTGTTAGATCCTAAAAAAATTACTATTATTAGCTAAAAATTGTTCCTATCTCAACTATACATATAAGTATTAAGTTCCCAAATAGGTACTCCTTACTTCAATATGTGACCCCCCCACCCACCAAAAAAAAAAGAAAAAAAACTCACCAATTTTTCACTCATTCCAGTTTTTTGGTCCAGTTTATCTTTTTTAGTTCCATGACCGGTACTCAACTAAAAATAAATTAATTTAAATTCTAAAATAATATTTTAAGGATAGTTAAATAAACTGTAAACTAATCTTTCATATATTTCTTGATTATGAGGTTTAATATGGTAACTTTTATGGAGGCCTCTAGGGGAACTTAAGAGAAAAGAGTGGGGGGAGGGGGGGGGGGGGTGAGTGAGTTGTTTTTAATTTGAAAAAGTATTTTTTAGAGTACGATTTATTTTGAGAGGGTAGAGGTACTATTCCCCAAACTGATTATAAACTTTCTCTGAATCGATAGGAATCTTCGCTGTTAATAAGATCCATATCGGTCAACAGGTTAGCGAGATCTTAAGCTACAGACATACACACAGATACCAAGTTACTTTTATAAGTTTCATGACTTACCTTTTTAGAATCTAAATCTGGGAAAAGAAAGACAATCTTACAATTGTCTCTGAATTTTTTCAGTTCACTATTGTCATCCTTACTTTCTGACTTTACTTGCTTTCCTTTTGGTGGTCCCTTGAAATGTAAGAATATTAAAAGTTTAGAAATATGTGATATCGTTTTACATAAGAAAGACAAACAACAAATTTAAAAACGAATAATAAGTCTTAACATGAAGTAAGTATAGAAATTTATGATACCATAGAATTCTAAATGGTATTTGATGAATAAAAAGAAAAAGCTTA
Organism: Acartia tonsa; assembly: GCF_053477335.1. NCBI lineage: Eukaryota > Metazoa > Arthropoda > Copepoda > Calanoida > Acartiidae > Acartia > Acartia tonsa. The sequence goes on from NC_137260.1 coordinate 37,089,514, forward strand.
GCTAATACTAGTGAATATAAACTACATATATTAGAAAAATCCAAATTCTTACCTCCTCAAAATATGCTTGGCTTTTGCATTTTAAGCTGAAGTTTTTGGCTTCTTCTCTTTCCTTCTTGTCGTTCCAAATCCTCAGCCAATTTTCTCTAAAATTAGCACTACTTAAATTAGTCTGATATAGCTTCAGTGTTGTGGACAAAATCACCTTTGTTTTTATGTAACTAAATAACTTAATTAGTAATTAATGCAATAAAAAAAAACAGGATTAAAAATGACTACATGAATGTTTATAACTCTTTCTCCAAAGTAAATCACCTTATGTAACAAAAGAGAAAAATCTACTAAAGAAATTTGTCCCAAAGGCTCACGTTTGGTCAAGGATAAAGGCAAATGTAATCAGTCTGCGTAACGGACTCACAAAGCAAATTACAGGAATATAAGAAGCATATTTGATATGATACACAAAAATTAAACACAGAGGAAAGATCAGACTAAGATGGTCAGTGTTTGATCATTAGACATGGGAATCTTCACATGAAACGTCAAAAGATTAGGATTATATTCAAGAAATCTAGAAAATTACAATTTTCTTAAAGGAATCTTATCTCCTCTATTGCGTTAAAGGCAAAGTAAGTGAGATATAGAGTAATTGCTTATTGATCAGGGGATTTTTCAATAAAGTATAGGCATCTATCTTCATTAGCAGCCGAGAAAATTATGATATTACCGATATTTTTCTAAAAAAAGGCAAGTAGCATTATACGTTATTTGTTTGGAATGTTTTCTGTTGATAATTCCAATCCATAACTCCCTGATTATGACTTAACTGCTAAGGCTTCTAAAATTAATAATGCAGGTTTCCATGTATTTATTATCTATATAAGTATATTTAATGAAACTCGTTACAATAGAATAGGTATACTGCATATCATTTTGTTCTCGCTCCCTCCCTAGCCTAAGGAATATAACCAAACCCATCCTAAGATCAATAAAGGTGTCCCTGAATAAAGGCTTCAATAAAAATTGTAGCTAAAATTGTTCTATGACTTAAAATTTTAGTAAAATCAGTCAATTACAGGTCTTTATTAACATTATTCAATTGATGTTGCTACCCTACTTACAGATAGTTTGCCCTTATTTTAAGAAAAGAGTTTATACATATTAATTTATATTAATCCTATTTTAAAAGAATAATATACAAATCATATTTCTACAAAACTAAACTCTCATATATATAAAATTGATTTTCATTGACTAAACTGTTAAAATTAATATTATGCATGATTATTATTATAGAATATTCTATTAGTTTCATGTATATAATTGTTTCAATAACCAAAATGAATAAATTTTAATTTTTTAATCCTTAAGAATTTTTTTATTAAAATGTTTTGAATAGATTTACGAACAATGGCTTAAAATCCGGTCTATGTCAATAGTTATAAAATATATTTTTAGATTAATTTGTATTACTAAAAAATCTTTTTCGCAAACAAATCTATAATTAAGAACGTCCGTATGTCAGCCTGTCGGAAACGTTTTTAGGGAAACGTGGTCTTTTCATCAAAGATAAAGAGCAGAATTTTTGTGAACTATTCCCATACCTCTCAAGCATAGAGCTCTCCTGGTATGTGCGTTAATCCATAATTGGAAAATACAATTATTTGGCTGTTGCCTGTTATTACATATAAGCCAAATCTTTAAATTAAGTAACTCTTGGTCGATTTAAATCTTTTATATAATACACCTGGTTCGTCAGTTATGCTATTAGAAATATCAATTTTTTTTAGGGTAAAGTATAATTTTTCTAGTATTTTTTACAAAGTGTTTTGATTATTGCTTTGTCTCGATACTTATGGAGGTGGTCAGCCTTGTTAGTTTATTAAAATAAGATTTATCTTAAAAACAATTTGTGACGCTGTGTTTATAAGTTTGCCAGATTAAAATGAGTTTAAAGTATAAATAAATTTTTTATGAATTTTTGTTATTTTCAACAAAAACTGCCCATGGAATTAAAGGGTTGCTGCAATGTGATAATGGGTTGGGCAATTTGGAGTGTAAATTATCAGCTAATACGTAGGACATGACTTTAGAAGGTGCATTATCCTGCGTTCTGATAAAATATGGAAACCATACCTGGAATAATCTGATTTGTAGGTGAGGCTCCATTGATTAGGCGCGGTCATTTGGTCCTAATAATCATCATGTAAGGATTTTGGGATCATGGAAAGAAAACGAAGTAGCAGTATTTTTCACATTAGCTTTTGATAGGTTAAGTTAAGTAAATGTTCATGATTGCCTCGCATGGTTAGATCCATCCGCAGGGGCTAGAAATCGGAGAAAAGCTACTGTGAAAATACGAAGAAACCCGCTACTTAGTTTCCTATCCATGAACCAGATATTGAACACAAAATATTAATTTAAAACTGGTGTATTAAATTGGGTTGGGCCGGATACTTTTTTGGCCGGATAACCGGCCAAACCGGATATCTAGACCAACCCTATTATTAAAATTATTTAGGTTTGTATCGTGACATTAGACAATGGACATAAATAAATAGCAAGTAACAGGAGATTTAAATAACAAGTTGTGGCACATAGAACAAATGACTTTCAAGATAAAACATCAAATTAATTAAAAGTAATATGTTTTTGAAAAAGTATACAAACTATGGAGTACATAAGAAAACATTCAACCAAATACGTAAAAAACTAACAAATATAAACAATAAAAACATCCTTAAATATTTTACTCTAAATACGCAATTTAAAAAAGTACATAATCTAATTATTTGGGTTTAAGTTTACGTCTAAAATATATTTTCAGTACAACAATATATACTTATTAATAGCTTCTTTACAATTATTTAAAGTTACAATGTTTCAAATGTAATATTTGAATTCATTTGTCAAATACTTTGACAAAGTCAAACTAACTCAAAATATAAATTTGGCAATTTTCATAATACATTTAACATAACTTAGATATTCATTGGTATTAAGTTCATATATTCTAAATAAACTATTGTTGTGTGATCAAGATAATTCTGTGACATTTACTTAGATACTTGTTTAAATGTTTTTTTTTATTGTAACATTAATAAATATTAAGTGATTTTTCTACTTCTAGGTGCGATAAAAATGAATTTTAAATACGTCTTAGATGTTAGTGACCTTAAAATTATTTCTCCATGTTATGAAATAAATTTTTTACGAAACTATAAATTTTTTTTTGCAAAACATGTTAGTTAATTTAAAAATCAGTTATAAGTAGTGCAGCAATAGTAAAATAAGAGTTGTATTATGATAATAAAGGACAGTAAATTGTTATAAAGTAAGAATAGAGATAGGTAGACATTCAATTTTACCAGTTAATATGTCGACAATATAGCATTAAACAAAAGTGGTCATTTATTGTAAAGGTATCAAAATGCTGATTTTCCAATGATATTATGACCACGTGTGTACAAAGGCATACATTTTATAAAGCAAAGCTTCTCTTTATTTAGGGTCAGTCCGTCCGTCTCTTCGTCATCAACGTTAATTTAGGCACAATAAATAGGTCTGTAGCTTTCAATTTTTGAATAATGATTTCTGTTACATTTAAGTACGATTTAGAAAACTGCATACCAGAGTTTAAAATTTTTTTACAACAAATTTTGTCTTCAGCAATTTTGCCAAAACAATATTCTGCTTATTAGTTTTTTACACTCTATACAAGTGTTAATATTCGATTGTCATACCGAGACTTCGCTTTTATGGATGTTGTCAGCCTTGTTTATGTTAAAAAATAATCAATAAACAAAACAGTGACAACTGGAAGGCAAACCCTACTTCAAAATCAGCTGCGCTTCTAATTAAGACTCTAGGGGCTAGGTGTCGCTTAGGGTACTAGACCTCCACGCACCTTAAAACATACATGCAATACTTATGATTGCGTTGTAAAGGGTCCATACACCCATCAGACAACCAACTTTCTGAGATGCACGACCTTTGTCTGAGAAGTTCCAACTGTGCTGTGCATGGTAGCGAGTTGCGCCTGTTTTGGGCCAAGGCATTCCCCCCACTCTAAATATTTACGTCGCGCATCTGACATAGTAGCAGTGGGAACCATTTTTAACGTCTTTAGTTATGACGCGGTGTCGGACCGAGATTTGAACCTATCACCTTCCCGACGACGAGCGGATGCGCTACGTGTTGAGCCACGGTCGCGGGTACGCTTCTAATTACTTACAATACAATACAGACTAATATGATTAGTATTAATCTAATAAAAGTGGGTTCATCTTGCGTCTCAATAATATTCAGCTTTTAAGTATCAGAATAAAAATATATCCAAGGGAAATAACATCGAGTCATAGTCATAAGAACGAATTTGATCCTTAAAGAAACGGGCCACATAAGTATATAAAAAAGGCTTCGTACTGTAATTACTCAAGTCTTTAAGGCGGCTTCGCCCTAAAGGCATTTAGGTATACTTTAAGGAAGGAGGGGGGGGGGGGTCGAACATCAATTTTTTGTTTTAGTTTGATAATGCAAAAGTAAATTAAACTTATGGGGATGGGGTTATTTTTTCTACGGGAGATTTCTCTTGGGAGGGTGGAGGTGCCCTTCCCCAAAATAGTTATAAACTTTCCCTGGATCTATTGGAAGTACCCCTGTAAACGAGAACCATATAAGTTCAGCGGTAAGCGAGATCCTTCGCTACACACGCACAAACAAAAAGACATCCTATTCCTAAAAAATGACAAATCCAAAGTATCATGTAATTGTACAGTAGCGACGGCTACGACTAAAACTACTATTATGTAGGTATTATACAAGACATTCAATTTTTTAATCACGTTTCTAATATTACCGAAGGAAGCCCTATAATAATAATAATAAAGTTCATGAAAAATTTACTTATATAACTGAAGTTTGTATTATTATTATGTTCAAAATTACACATATTTCAAATTCCAAGGTATAGAAATTGTCAAATTATAAAACCAAGGAATGAGAAATTAAGTACTTTTTTTCAATAAACAAGATCAAATTATTTTCTTAGTAGCACAGCAATGCAACTTTATAAGCTAGAAATTAGAACCATAAAAAGGTTAGTTATATGACATGTTCAGTAAATAGGTAGATCTAATTTTACTTAAATCTAGCTAGACAATATTTAGATTTTAAGGGAAAAATAAATTCTGAATAATCTTAAACTAGAATGTCAATAAAGAAAATAATTGTAATAAATAAGAACTTGTTAAAATCTTAGTTAAACATTTGGTAGAGTAATTTATTTGGCTAGTGGATATCTCATACCCCTCCCTCCCCTCCATACCCTCTCTTCATAAATCAAAACTGCTTATTAGCCCCTAATCTACAAGGAGATATAACTATATATCCCAAAAGAAGAATCACAAATGCATTTTTGAAAACTTAAAACTCTAGGGTTGGTTAAAATATTGATCCAATAGATATTATGGGGGCCAGGAACATTTTTATAACATTTCATAGTAAACTAAAACACGAAAAAACATCATTTTCTAAATTGATCTCAAGCTAAAAAGACAATTTTATAATCTAATTTTTAATTGGAAGTTTTAGTTTATCTTTAATTTTAGATTCTTTGAAATATGTTCTAATCAAATTTGCTAAAAAAACCTTTGAACTCAGTTATAAAATTTAAGTACAATTGATAGAATTACGCAATACTTTTTAATAAAACTGGTGTACTGGTACGTTAACTGGATATTATGCTAAAGTACAATTTAAACAACTCATTGACTACCAATAATATTTAGATAACGATACATTTTTTCACCGATTGCCTCCAGTTGTACTTATTACAGTGATTTTTTTCGGGAGAAAATATACTTTAGCTAAATTTTATATGGATGGAATGTGTATATATATAGTAGTAAAGTTAAGAATTCACTTCTTAGAGTAAGGTATGCTAAGAATTACCAAAAAGGGGGAATTGGTAAGCTCCATATAGCATTTTCATTAAAAGATTTAATATTATAATAATGATTACTCGTATTTTTTTAATTTAATTTTAGTATATTTTTTTCAGTTAAGGAAACAAATACAATGTAGATTTTGCAGTTAACACAAAAAGAAAAAAATATTAACAGTCTTTTAGCACAAACAAAAAAATTGGAGCATACACAACTCATGAAAATCTCCATTTTAAATATGTTTAACAGTATTCTGCTTCTTGTAAATCCATTATCTTTACCACCATATACATACAATTCCATCATGTTATTTTGACTTACCTCTTTTAGAAACAGAGCTATCTCGGCTCCTACTAGTTCTCCTTGTAAGCAGGTAATAAGATCAGCACAGGTGGTTTAGGTGGGCTATAAGGATATTACGCTACCAAGAAGATCTTTAAAACATGACCAGTTAATTTGGCAAAATTAACATTTTTAAAAAGAAAACGTAATAGTAAATATGTAAGGAAAGGTCAATGAAAGGTAAAAGGTTAGAAGTCGGTCGACAAATTTAAATAAATATAAAAAAAATCAGTGAAAGTTTTACTTTCTATTATTCTAAAGCTAATACACATTGTGATCTTTTTGTACCTCTAATTGTGCCAGATTAATGTACCTTGATAAATGTTAATTAGGGATCTACTTATCTTCTTAATTAAGTGCAATTTAACTTTTCCCTTGAGACGCATTTTTAGAAAAAAAACGAAAAAGTAATTGTGTTTTTTTTATATAAAAAAAACCTTTTTAAAAAAGCAACCATAAAAGTTAATTGTTCATTTAAAGTGCAAGCCTTTTTAAAAATAAATTAAGAAATAAAAATGAAAAAAAATCTACAAAAAAATTATGCTGATTTCAAAACTTTTTAAAGATATGACATTTTTGTTTAAAGAGGTGAAGGGGGGGGGGGCAGGCGAATGCCTTTTTTTGTAACCAAACCTTAAAAACAAGGGAACTAAAGCAAAAAATGTTGCAACATTGAATTTTGGCATTGTGGTTGTTATATTGAGATACAAAGTGTGACCAATAAGAAACAGCAGGAAACTCGCAGCTATCGCAAAAAAAACATAATTAAACATTTTTGAATTATTTAAGACAAAAATTTGTTTTCTCACAAAATACCCCTATTTGCACTTAATAAGTGTGATTTTGTTGTCTAATAGTGACATGTTTATAAAAAAAATACAAAGAAGTTTTAAGTGAAAATATAGAGACATTTTTTAAAAATTGATCTCTAAATCTCAAAAAGGCAGGCACTTTTAAAGAATTCCATATTAGCTTCATATTTTTCTGAATAATAGTTCTTGTTCATACTGCGTTGTTTTTTGTCTCACTCACTAAGAATTATCATTTGGTATGAGATACTTGTGTTCTAATCTAAATTAGACATAATATTTTGCATCACCACTTCAACCAAAATATGCAAATACATTCCAACAAACATCAGTTAAGAAGAAGCTTAGCTACGTCTAAAATCATATTTTTATCTTACTTGTTAGATTTAGGTATCTGAGGATGATTGTAGTTTAGCTCTGGGAAGTAGCAGTACAAAAGTGAATTACGTCGAAATGTTCTCCTAAAAAAATACATAGTTATAGACAACCGTCGCTTCAAATCAAGTTTCTAAAATAAATGTACATTGAACTAAACAACAATTATAAATTATAAAAATTTTGAACTTAAAAAGCTCCTGTCAGACAGGCAAACGAGCAGACTGCTAATAAGAATTTTGGCATAATTTTGCCAGGTACTAAAAGAATGATTATTTATTTGTCCTAGCCATCTGTTTGATTAAAGTTTACAGTCTTATTACGCTTGTCAGACAAATATTATTAGTAATATTGACTAGACCATTTACTATTTAGCTTCATAAAACTAACTTCATACATAATTATAGTTACGCAAGTCTTTTTCCAAGAATGTTGCGTAAAAATGGACATTTTGAAATAAAATAAAGATTAAGAACCTACCCATTGAAATATCTTGAGTTGAGTAGGTATAAGATAAATATAAAACGGTTAAGGCTTTACCAAGCTGTTGCCTGAAGCCTGGAATGGTCAAGAAAAAGGGATAACGTTCTTATCGGAAAAACAAACATACAATCATTCATCTAGCTACTTAAATAACATGTTCTATTTGATTTTAATGAAAATTGACAATAGTTGACTTTTTGAGAATGGGGTGTTTAATGTGATAATCTTAAGACCTGCCCGAAACAATACACAGCTTCCCTAAAAATTATTATTCTTTAGTTTAGATGGTTTTTACCTTATTTGTCTGTCTTCTAATTCCGGGAAGTAGCAAAACATTCGCTGCTTATCAAATTCTTTTCTGGCGTCCTCTTCCTGTAATATATAATACAGAGATAAGTTGATAGGAGATAAAATAATCTTTCATGTAGGACATATACAATTTGAAAAATTCAAAATTTGAGCAGGATGACAAGAATAATATTATTTTGTATCGACTTTAAATCTGAACCTAACTTAATAAAAGCAAAGCAAAATTATGATTAGGAGTTGACTGTTTGACATTGATTTCTTATAATAGATTTGACAGTCTGTATCGTACGTGAGGTTTTCTACCTTAACTTTTGTTATGATTTAGAATTAAGTACTCTTAAAGGTCGAATTAAAAATGTAATTAAATCAAATTATTCTCATTACATTTTTGATATTTAATTTTCAGTTGTTTATAGATTAATATCTGAATAATTAAACGATGATTAGTTGACCTTTTAAAGAAGGCCTTGGATACTACTCTTTAAAACTTAAGACGTAAAGACCGCGTTGATTGTAAGATTTTTGTATAGATGTTCTAACTTTGCATAAGAAGGTGATGCACCTGTTTTAGTGGCAGTAGGTGGATTTTTTTTACCGTTTTTGGGTACAAAATACTTCCACTTTTTTAAATTGTCAAAAAACACATTTGCAGCTCCTGTGGGAGGGTTCGGGGGATTTTACTCAGCGGGACTTTCTAAAAGGTTCTTGATCCTAACCAAAAGCATTAGAAAACTCATTTTTATTAATTTTATTGAACTTAAGTTTTTCGAACCCAAACGTTATGATTGCGAAATTTAAATCAATTAAAATTACACGTATTGAATAGATAATTGTTACTAACAAAAAAGTGAATAGTAAACATCGAAACTTGACAATACTAAAAATAGAATGTAATAAAAGGACTTTCAAAAATACTTTATAAGTTTTTATTGTATGATTTCATGTTTACTTTATAAAGTAATATTTTTACAACAAAAATAAATATGTATAGGAGTGTCCGCTTAAAGTTTGCAGACGGATTATAAATACTTTTGTCTTCTATGAAACTATCCTTTTAAACTAAGAGGATTTCATTTCTTCATTTCCGGAGAGACAAAATTTCTTCATATGTTTCATTATTATTGTAAAAGGGAATATATTCTGTAAGTAAGGTCTGTGTTACAACTGTTAGTAATACGTTATGTTCTTGTGCAAATGTATTTCTAGTCAGGAAATATTAATATTACCTAATACCTAATTGTTGCGGTATTCATCTTTGATTTCAAATAATCATCTAGAGAATCCAAGGGCATCCTGTGCTTATAATGAGATGTAATACTGTTGCGCCCATTGCAATTGTTGAATATTAGGTTAAATAACATCTATCATAGCACGACCTTTGTCTGACAAGTACTAACTGTGCATGGTAATGAGTTTTGCCTGCTTTTGGGCCAAGGCATTCAACATAATATAACTATTTATGTTGCGCAACTGAAATAGCAGTAGTATGAACCATTTTTAACGTCTTTAGTTAGGACGCAGTGTCGGGCTGAGATTCGAACTTATTACCTTCCCGACTATAAAAAAGTTTACCTTAGGAAAGTAAACAGCTAGCTTACAACGTGCTTGGAACTTTTTCCTGTGTTGGTCCTGAAAATTAGCAAATATTAGATGACAATCAGCGGTTTTAGTTTCAGTAACTTAATAAGTTTTATTTTGTGTAGTCTTGACTAAAACAAAGTGTTTAATATCGTCAAATATTTTGTTTGTGCCCACGAATGTAGGGATGGGACAATGGGCAATTGAAGTGTTATCGCTAAAAAACCATGAAAAACAGATATCACAGAAAATGTAAAGAAAACAGGAATTTAAAATGGGGGTTTAAAGATTGTTTATTCAACAAAAATTATAGTAGAGTTTCTATCTATAAAATAAGGTTTTTTTCGAAAAAAATAATTGTCAGAACCACCAAAATAATTTTATTTAATATGAGTTTTGTTGTCTGCTAGAAAAGGTGTTGATTATTTTCATTAGGTTTGTTCTACTAGGAACGTAACAAATTAATAAAAGTACCCAAAGTCCAAGAATATGAATTTTAGATCCTATGTCCCATCCCTGGTATGCTCCATAATAAATTTGTGTTAGGTTAGGTTAAAGTCAGTCATAATGATTGAAATGCTTACCTCAGCAGCTGAGTCTAAGGCAGAGACAATAACTTGAAGCTTCTCCTTCTGCTCATGAGATAATTGATTTATCTGATCCTGGTATTACAGAATTCAGTAATTAAAGACAACAAGGTTTAAGTTCTAGTTGAATAAACCATTCGGTGATTTCCCTTAAAGTGCCTATCGATTACTACCCCCCCCCCCCCCCCCCGTCCTTTCAATTTATTTCAATATAGGGAGAGGAAGATTTCTTAAGTGCTCGAAAAGGACTTTAAGGAAAATTGACATTTCTGTTAATGATTGAGTGTCGAGAATTATAAAACAAGGTTGAAATAAGATCTAAACCTGTCTTAATGAAGGATCTTAGTATTGACGAATCACAAATAATGTATAAAAGCTTTATTTTATAAAATACCAGTAGATACTGGTATTGACCTACATAAACTTTTGAGACAACTATTTGTCAAAACTTAATCTATTGTTTTTATAGATACAATTTTATAGAATAGTCCTCCTTCATTTGTTAAAATATTTTTGTAAATTTTATTTTTAGCGCGATTTCTGTATTTTTCCTGTGTTTGATCAGCATAGTTTAGCTCGTCATGTGAAAGATATCTAACTTGTTCTTTAGAAAGCTGCTGTTGGCTTGTATGCTGCTTTGCAAGCTGTTCTTGACTCTGGTGCTGCTTTGATAGCTGCTCTTGACTTTGGTGCTGCTTTGATAGATGCTCTTGGCTTTGGTGCTGCTTTGAAAGCTGCTCTTGACTTTGGTGCTGCTTTGATAGCTGTTCTTGACTTGACTGTTGCTTTTGTGATAGCTGCTCTTGGCTCTGATACTTCCTTGACAGCTGCTGTTGATTCAGCTGTTGTGAAAGTTGTTCTTGACTTTGATACTTTTTTGACAAATGTTGGTGGGTAATGTATTGATGTTTATGACCTATTTGTTTATGTTGAATAATGCGTGGGGTTTCTGAAGCAGAATGGAATTGCTGCTCTCGATAACCTATTTGAATATGTTGAGGAGAACCTTGTTCTTGCGAATGATTATGTTTATGAGTTAACTTGTGATTTAGATGTTCTTGGTGGTGATTAACTTGATCTTGGTATTTGTAATGTCCGCTAGGAAGACAATGGTTTATCTAAATAGAAATAATTTATGTCAACAATTTCGTGGAAGATTAACTTGAAAACTTCGCGATACACGATTTTCCCTATGGCTGAGAACTGGTTTTAGTCCAGCGGAAATGAATCGGATTCAGAACCATATGGGAATGGGAAATTACTTACCATCAAATAATTTTAAAAATCAAACTTAGCAAACAATAATGACATAAACTATTAATTGTCTTCATTATTTTTTATATGTGCTTTTTAAAATGTGCATTTAAATATACGTAATTTTCTTACGAAAATACAGAATTAAGAAGTACTATGTTATAGATTAGCTGCCTTTCTAAAAACACTAAACTAAATTAGATCAAGGGACATAGTTTTAGCGATTTGAATAGGTTAAAAGATTCCTTTTACAGGCCTCGTTTAAATAATAAATGTAACCTGATAGATAGATTCCGGACAACTATGATAACTATGGTTTCTTATTAGTCTTTCTAATCTCTTCTTCTAAACAAAAAAAATATCATGTTCTCTTGTAGCAAAGCATTTTGAACTAATAAGACAAAAAATAAGTGAACGAATTTATCTAATATATTTTTTTGTATGTTAATGCTAAATAAATCTTCGAATAATAAAAGGAAACATCTTAGCCAACAGTTTACTTTTACTTAAACCCCAATTTACTTACTACTATCTAAATAAATAATTTTTTATTTATCATTTAATTTACATATCATGAAAAATCATTAAAATTGTCGGTGCCTATCGATTGAAAAAAATAAGGGTGAAGGGTCCCCTTACCAAGAACCCAATATAACCTAACCAAACCTAAAGATTTAAACAAATAAACGAAACACTAACCCCCTGGCCTTAATTACATTTTATTTCAAAATAAGGATGAGGGTTTCTGTGCTCAAAAAGGCACTTGAGAGAACTACCAAAATTGTCTCAAATACATATGAAATCTTTGTTTATTGGATATTTGATATACCCAGCCCTTGTTGGGATTCTTATTTATTAGTAATTCAATATGTCTTTAGTCTCAGATAAAAATAGACAATATATATTTGAGAAGAATTAGTGTTTATCTTTCCTTTTAAATTGTACAATAAAATGTATTTTATTAAGGATAATAATCATTTTGAAGTTTTATTGATATGCCATATATCCCATATATTTAAAACTAACATTATAACGCATCTACTCTACAATTACCTTTAGATCACTTGAACAGTTGGCATCATGAGTTGGCATTATCACGAGATACAAACACACAAAATTCTAAAGTAATATAACATATTAGAAAGGAATAGAAATAATTCTACTAGCTGTCGACTAAGTTATAGTTTCTAGTCCAGTTACATTAGATAATAAAAGTAATGCTTACTGCTGCTACGCCAGGTTTAAAACATTATAATGCATATAGGAACTGAAAAACTCGACAAACAGTTTATATGAAATTATTTTTTATCTGTAGTTTGTTATAATAGGTTTCCGAAAGAAAGTTAAGTTGCACATAAGTTGCTTTTTTGTTGTTGTTGGTTTAAATCTTTTAAAGATATGGCCTCGGAAAAAATTAAATCTACCCAACCAAGAAAAAAAAATTAAAGAACTATTCAATTATATATTTGGCATGAAGGAAATATTTTGAAATAAAAACATAATGTGTTGGGTGAAATATTTAATAAAACTAAATTAACTTTGGTTAATCCTATATTAGAAGAGTCTGGTTTTTATACTTCTATAATCCCTATAAATAAAAACTTCGAAAGTAGGCCCCAACAAACATTCCCCATATAAATTTTCTAAATAGTTGTTTCTGACCCCCACTGGGCTCACTTTTTATTCATACCTATCCTGTAAAAAATAAAAGTATTAACTATGGGGGTTCTGTAGCGTAATCAGTAGCGCATCTGCTTGTCATTGGATGTGAGTGATTGGTTCGAATCTTGGCTTATACATATATAGCTAAAGATGTTAAAAGTTACGACTACTGCTGCTATGTCAGACGCATGACAATAGAGTTAAGGACGGCTATTAGTATGGCCATGCAAAGTTCGGAATTTGACACAAATTCCGTCGATCAACTGATTGTTTTTCTTCAATAGTTGGGATGTTGTGAATATTGATCTATTACAGCGTTTGGTTCTACGTTATTATCAACTATAGAGGAATGAAGTGGGGAGGGGGGTGTCCACTAAATTCAAAAAGGATTTTGCCCTTCAATCTTTTATAGAACATCAGGATGAAGTTAATCCTAACAAATGATTCTACAAGTTTAACCTATTCAAGTTATACATGCAACCAGAAAAGCAAAATTTAAAATAATCTAACAAGGATGATGTCATACATTACCAAATAATTATAAATACCTATGTTCTATAGGTAGATTTTTTAATGCTTGAAAATAATTGAATTTTTTCAGATATTTCGTTGAACAAATCAAAAATAATTAACAAATAACCCGATATCGTCAAGCCTAGAAAAGTATTAAAATTAATTTAATTTATGAAAATTGCTGACAGATTTTAAAATCTAAAATTCATAGGACGATTTTATCATCCCTTATAATTACCGCAGCCACAACCACACACTCAGCTGCACATTTTTAAAGCAGCCGCAGATGTACACTTATCAATTCTGGCTGAAGCTGCAAATTTTGAATATTTCAGTCGTTGCTTATCCCAATAGCCGCCAAGTACTTTATTTTTTGTAAACATATTTTTAATGCAGAAGAAAACGTAGTTGTTTTTGCTTGATTTACACAATCCAAAATTTAGCTTAGCATCCATCTATGACATCATAGTTATAAAAAAAACATAATATAATACCTATACAATATTATCAATAAGAGGTATATTTCTGACAAGCTTTTGACATAACAATGATTTTTACTTTTCTAGAAAATATTAGGATAGGAATAAAGTTTTTTTAAGAAAAACTATTTTATCTCCATGTTTCGTCGTTATTATGGCACTAGAATACTTGAAGATGTGTCAGTTATAAATGGACACTTTTAAAATGTCATATAGTCCTAACAGTGATAATAAGATTTATAATAACAGCATGTCAATACATGTTAGCTATTGTAATTTTACTTAGTGTAGATCAACTGAATTGCAGGTTGACTGCAATATAATCCTCTTATGTACAGAAACAAAGATTTTTTTTGTTTGTCGCCAACCACTTAACAATTGGAGTTCTCCATTTTAGGTAAGATTTACATAAGTCACAGGATGGTATCAAGCTATTTTATTCTTAAATTAATGTCTTGGGATGGTTTTAGACTATTTTCTCTTCCCTTCCTCTTAGAATTCAAGGCTCCCAAATGCATACTCGCTAGTATAATATATTGTTATTTCATGATTGCGTGAAGATATTATTGCTATAATACTATATATATCTCTGTCCCTGTTGAAATGTGGGCTGAAGTTGACAGATGTTACAGGTGACAACTGTTACTTTTAATCACGTAAAACAAGGACAAAAACCTCCAGTGGCTTGACTTAGGCTTTAAAAATAAATAAGTTAGAAAATTTGATAGGTAGGAAGAGAAATATTGAAACTATAATCTAACGTATATGTACTGGAATAAGCAATTAGTGGTTTTATACATTTACTAGCTAGTTGTGTAGCTTAAGAAAGAGACGTTTAAAGGGGGATTTTTTCAATGCTCAAAACATTAACATTTTAAATACCTTTCCGATAAGACTATTTGACAATGCTAGCAAAAGGCCTCACCCATTTAAATTAAAATTAAATCAGCTGAAAACTTGTACAGTACATTTATAAACTGAAAGAAAAATCTTGAGTGTCGTGCACAGGAATTCGCCAAGGGGTTGTATTTCTTGAGTGGATGAAAAAAAGGTCAAGCAGGCCTTCTAAATTTTAATTCAACGGAGGATGTTGACAACCTCAGGCCCATTCCGCATGCTTATGTACCAACCGACACTACTTAAAGAAAAGCTGCGCTAATAAAACTAAAATGAATAAATAAAATAAAAGCACGTACTTTGAATATCAATGTAGAAATTGATGTATAGACCAAACACAAGTCAAATTAGATTAACAAAAAATGCAGGAAAAACGTGTTTATGTAAATCACGTATGCCTTCTTTTTATGTATGAATATCAAGCATTTGTACACATTTGGATTTATTGTCCCTGGTCAAGGTTTAGGCTATTATTCAGAGTGACTTGACAATCAATCAACCAACCTACATTTTTTACTAATCATCCGATCCCAATGAAAATAATATGATTATACTGATTTTAGTCGGAAAGTCCTTAGTATTGAAATTGCAGGGAATATATTTATAATTTTCTTCTTTGACATTCACTAGTTGCTTCACCCCTAGCTTAAAGGGGAATGTCAAAAAAATTATTCTAAAACCTAACACAGATATTTGTAAAACTTCCCTGACAAGTATAATCAATTTGCATTAGTATTTTTCGAAATCTTTAGCTTCAAACAAAAAAACCTTAGTACTTTATATTATAGGATACATTCATTATATAGTTGTTTTTATCAATGTTTTTATACAGTCAAACATGCCTTATGTCGAGGGAAATCTACAATGGAAAAATCAGACTTTTATTTAACATAGCCTCTGAGAAAACATACGGATGAACAAAAGGACAGATAGTTATAGAGTACCTTACGCTACTAAAAATTACAATAAGAGTGAAACAATGTTTTTTTTATTATATTCTTCTGAGAAAACTGTCCAGGGTCATTATCTTGTGTCAGCTTTTATATACAATAAAGTGATTTCCAAATAATAGATAATTACTTTGTTAGGAGCCTAGCTGCTCTAGAGTTGGGGTCCATGGTTATGCCAGTCAATTGAATTTAAGTATTCCTTGTTAAAATTGGTCTCTGTTTCGAACAATTTATATAAAGAACATACATCTGGTTTTACTACAAAAGAAACACAAACAACAGTTACTTTTATTTTTGTCCCATAAGATCTCACCATACACTGCACTGATTATGTTTCCCATTTAATTTTAGAAAGCTTCACACATATTGTAGGATGGTTTTAGGCTTCCCCCAATGGATAAGGGCGCATCCGCTAGTTTACTTAGATTTTAGTTTATATAAATATTTTTAAAACCTGTATTAAAGACACCATTCTTTAAAACTCTAACAGGTTAATGTGACTGTCCTAATATTAAACAAATCTATCCTTGATTTCTCACGAAGAACAAGGGGGGGGGGGGGAAGTTCTGACACATTTGCGTAAACAGTGAGTATAGGCTTTATCTTTGGACTGAGAGGATAGGTTATTAGGGATAAAATCATTCTTATATGATGAATTTCCCCCAGATTTAAGATTTTTTTGATAGGCCTCCAGGTTCCGGAGCTCCAGGCCTCCAGGTGGTCTCTGTACAGGTAAAAATTAAAAAAAAATTTTTTTAAAGAGTGAGATGTCAGCTTATGAGACAAAATATGTATGTTTTTTCTTCAAATATGTGAATAACAATCAAAAAGAAGCATATTTTGTTTTATAAGTTAATCTCTAACTCTTCAAAAAAAATCTTATTTTTAATTTTTACCTGTACAGAGACCACCTGGAGGCCTGGAGCTCCGGAACCTGGAGGCCTATCCAAAAAATCTTAAATCTGGGGGAAATTCATCATATAAGAATGATTTTATCCCTAATAACCTATCCTCTCAGTCCAAAGACAAAGCCTATACTCACTGTTTACGCAAATGTGTAAGAACTTTCCCCCCCCCCCCTTTACCATTTACAAGTTTTATTAATAATGGCCTCACAAAAGAAACAAACAAATTTGCGTCTTATGGTCTTTCGTGGTTTGCTTCTTTTAGATCGTAAATACATATAAAAAGTCATTAATTCATTAAAGTCCAATTTGGCCATGTAAGAAATGCCCCCCCTTTCCCCAGTCTCCATCCTGAAAGTTATTAAATACATGTTATTTTGTAAGCACAACAAAATTGTTTGATTTTTGGTCTAGATGGTCACTTTTCATTCTTTTATTGAACAAAAAGAAAATAACAATGCATACTCAAATTAATTAGACCTTGATTGAGGACCCTAGAAAAAAATAGTAAGTGTTAGTACTTTTTAAAGTTTTGGTCAGTTTGTCCGTAATTAACCTATGACGAAACGAGAGTCTTTATAAATATAAATACCATCTCAGAAACATAAAAAGAATACACAGCACAGCTTTCACGCTCCAAAGTTGCTTAGTGGAATGCATGAAGGTGATGAGAATTTAGCATGGTATGTTTCCATTCTCATGACTCAATGTATAATGTAAAAGCTAAACCTAATATATCAATAGGTAGTATGAAAATTTATCAACATATAATTTAAACATTTAAAAAAAAACTTTTGATTATTTAGCCACACAAATTTGAAGCAGAAAAAGTCTTTAGTGGGCCATTAGTAGGTCTTTAGTAATTTAAAGCCAAGAGATTTTAATAAAACAGCAAATTTAGTGGCATTACTGTACTGTGGTAATAATAAAATAATATTAAATGAATTTTTTCTTACTTTGAAACCGAATATAATTTTGAAACTAAGATGAAACAGAATAGTTGTTTATGACATATTTCACTAAGATGAAAAGATTTTTCTAAACAAAAGGTAAACAAAGGATAATGCATATTTTTTACAGGACTAACAATGAAAACAAACAACAAACTATTTACAATTTACAAAAATGATTAAATTAATAAAGATAGTGATAATGTAGTCATATTGAATGACATTGCATGGTAGATGTAAAGTTTTAATAGCGCAGATGTCAATATTGTAAAACATAAATTAATTTCAGGTATATCATTAATAATTCGTCAATTTGAAAACTAATTCTTCTATAACTCTCATAACTCAAAACTAGGCTTTAATGTAAAGTTAAACTTTCTTTTTCTTGGTGAAATTAAAACCATCACAATTAGAATCTACACTTTGTTATAAGAAACCACACTACACTAACTACATAGATTGTTCAATAAAGAACCTTTATATAAAAAATTATAAGAAACTTTTAAAAAAGATTAAAAGTGGAATATGTGACCTCAATTTATTCTATCTATTTAAAATATTTTTAATCTCTGGTTTTATAATTATTGTACTTGAAAACTATTCTCATAAAAATGTGAATATTCAACCAATCCAATACAATGATTTAAGAAATATATGCATTGGTAATTTAAGCTGATTGCCATTTTTCCACAAAGATAACTTTTATAGAAGTTAACAATGAAATAAATTGACAAAGTGTTTCATTTGCTTAAGGGGTTTTTAATAAAAATTAGTGTTATCAATTTATTCCTCTCTAATAATAACCATTCTCATATAACGAAATCAGTTTTATAATTCATGCTACTTATATTACTGAAATAGTAGCTTATCTTTTTGTATGTTTAAAAATGCAAAATAAGTAAAGAATTATTTTTCTCTAGATTTTTTTTTCAAATCTGAACTAGAGAACTAGAATTAAAGCAACTGTAGTTAAAGAAATAGCAGCCTGACAATCATAAATGAAACTTTTTAGTATACCTACCTATTTAAAATATTATTTTTCTTTGAATTTTGAAAATCTGAACTATACTAGGATTATAGAAACTTTTGAGGCAACTTTATACAATAATTAAATAATCTACTTAAACTCCCTAAATGGAAGTAACCATTAAGAAGTAATAAAATTTTTCTGTACAAAACTAAGCATCAGATACTTTTCTTCGAACTAACCCTCTAAAATAAATGCTTTAGAATTACACATACCTTGTCCCATATCAAAGCATGGACTCTGAGAAACTAAACTGAGTGTATCAAGGTGCAACAATAATTAGTCTCTTAATTCTCCGTTATTCCTGCACACACCTCCAACGGAGGTCTGAGAGAGTTGTGCCCGAGACACGTATGGAAACCATTCAAGAATATCGGATCATCTTTTTACAGAAAAAAAACAAAAGGGTGAAAGTTAAAGAGTGGATTTGGTAAAAAATGAAATGAGAGAACTTTTGTATAATATATGATTAAAATAATAAACATATTGTACTTGGTACTTACATATGTTTAAATTCTGAATTAATTATCAATTCCTTTCAAATTTGGTTGAGGGTTTATCAAAAAGTTTTTCCGATTAATTCTCAGTCAGAATAATAAGCTGTACAGGATCTATTTATAGATTAAAACTTAATGAACAATCCCTTGACAAATCTTTGGAAATTGGATGAATTTTGTTTTTCAATCTTATACAACTAACATAGATGACATAAATATTTAATCACATATATGTAGCGGGGGTGAAAGAAAATTATGTTTTGGAGGGATGGTACATTTGACTACAATTTTATCTTCCCTCGCATATTTTAAATTGTGGAAAGAAAGGGCAGTAGAATAATTTAGCCAACTTTTTAAACTTCCTCCCATCATTTTTTATGAAATCGAACTTATCTAAATGATAATAATACCTTCAGACAACCCTCTCTTTGATTGCACAAACTTTGTTTGGATTTTGAAGTCCTACCCATTAAGACTATAAACTAAAACAACATAATTAAAACATGGAAATTTCCAAACTATTTCTGTTTAGAGAAATGAAAGCAAGGACAATAATGTCAATCTTTTATTGAAAAGGAGACAATTTTTAAGTAGCACAACAATAACAAGAAAGGAACAATCTTATTGCAGATTTTTGTCATGTGTTGTCAAATAAAAACCACTTATGATGGTTCACTTTGATATTGTGTTAATATTTTCAAATAAAAGTAATATTAAATATTTAAATTATTTTTCATCTTAGTGCAAACATAAACAAAAAATTTCACAAAACTTGTCTTAACTTTCCATTCTAATTTTGTATACAGTTTTGATTTGATAAAAGCATTTAGCTGGTAAAAATATAAAACAGAATCTGAGATTTCAAAGTTTTGGCAATGACAGAATTACTTCTAAACTAAATAAACCTTTAGCAACGTTTTTACATGACAATGTCTTATTACGTCCAAAATTCTACAGACAACCATCCCTTTCATCGCACGACCTTTGTCTGGAAATCTTAAAGCATCATGATATTGATATTGAGTTGCTTTAGAAGAAATTAAGTTTTCAACGTTAAGGGGTTAAGCACTTAAACAACTTTTTTTAAGGGGCATATTACACCGGGGACGTTCAAGAGGGGTTAGGGATGCTGTCCAAAATTTTCAGAAAAGTATTAAATTACCCCCCAACCCCACTTTTGAAACCTCTTATCCCCCCCCCCTCCCCGAAGTAAAAAGCATGGGCGTCAGTGTATTTTACCAAAAAAATATGCTGTCTAACCCTAACATATAACCCAGACAGCGAATATACTTTTAAAAAATGAAAATATTCCACATCTTTATTATCAAAATAGCTATGTTGTTGCCTTGACTCTTCTCTGAAGAAAATGAATAATTAATGAGATTTAGAATGATGCTAATAATATACAAACAGATGTTCAAATAGTATAGATCAAAATATAGATCTTCAAATTCAAAAATTATTTGAAAAGGGGTTTTTATATGGATATGGGTTTCTAACCTTTCAGGGAAATAGCTTAAACCCATCACAGAACCTGTATGTCACTGAAAAGCAAACCTAATCGGTTTACAAGTTAGCAGCTCTTAAATTACAGACGAACTTATAAGACACCCATCATTCTAATTTATGTTATACTTGTTGTTACTTAGCACTAGCCTATAGGGGGAGACGTGGTAGGTCAGAAGAATAGTTTAAAACTGCTCCTAGATATTCACAATGCTTAATTAAAAAAAACAACCATTTCAGACCAACAATAGCCGAGATCTTAAGATTCAGACAAAAAAAACTTATCTTTATACCTATTATAGTACTACTTATATTCAAGGATATTTTCACTAAACCCTAAACAATTTTCGCTATTTAGATATATGTGTGTCTCTATATTCCCAAATACTCTAATGTTGCTCAAACAACTAAACCTATCCCCACACAGAACTACACACACATATGGACACGACCACACACAATTAAACACACAAACTTTGTTTGTCTCCTTTTAAATAACAGATAGGGTTTAAATTTTTTGTATTTGTCGCATCTCAATTAAAATAGAGAGGTTATACCCACCCAGTATTCCGCAAACTATGCCACCAAAATTTAATATTAGCCACCCACTGCCTCCATAAGCCCCACTCAGCCGCGCCATCCCTCACAGCATCACTAACTTATTGCCACAGCATTTCAAAAAGCGGCTTTAGGCAGCATTATCTGGTGTAAAACTCATTAACCAAAAAAGAATGAATGGACAGAGAAAAGGACATCACAGTTCTCCTTAGTTATCCTGAACTGGTGGACATGGACGCGTATGGTTCTGGACATCAGCCTCGCCCTTACGAGGTATTTTACAGGTAACCAAAAAAGAAGTAATTAGTAGTATTCAGAACATCCGGTCAGGAGAAGTTACGAGAAGTGAAGTGATGAAAAGTAAAAATTCCACTTTTCTATTAAACATTTGACCCTGCTGCCATTACAGACGGACCGATCCACACGAACAATCATAGATTAGCTTCTCTACTTAAAACGTTGATATAAATTGTTCAACATGAAAGTAAAAACTCTTTTATTTTTAATCACACGTTAATAATATCAAATACACCTTTACACTTAAACCCTTATACAAATGTTTAAATGAATATTTACAGATTTAGAGTAGCGTTGCTACTTTACTACTTTATTACTTTTTACACTTGACCAGAACTAGAGTTGATCAAATAATTTAAAAACAACAAATATCTTTTTAATTAAAATAAAAAAAAGCAGATAACGTAAAGTAAAAAATATGCATAATAGTATGTTTAAAACTTTGTACAATAAACAAATAACAACTTAACTAAAAAAAAGGACAAAAGGTATATTTTTAGCATTAACAAAAGTTTCCTTCTGTAGTAGCGTAGCTAATCTATAATAAGCTATAAATTTGTCAGAGAAAATTAACTTTCTTGATTTAAACGAATTTAAAATTTTAAAAAGTTAAATTGCTTCAAAATTCAGAACATTGAATATCCAAATTAAAATATAGGATTAGATAGGTACATAAGGACATAGTTTTCTGTACTATCTTCGTAAGATTAATTTTAGATTTTAACGAATTACTATTCTGAAGTTATTCTATTTCCTGTTTTATAAATTCATCAGCATTCTCTGTATTAATCTGTATAAAGGCAGGATCCTCGTCGTTAAGAGTTGAAAAACTATTCTTCGTAAAATGCAAATTTGTGTGAGTATTAAAATCCTCTACATTTTGGAAATCTTCATTACATATAACACATGAATATATTTCTCCAGAATGATTAAAATTATGAATAGTTAAAACATCTAAACTAATGAAATCTCTATTACATACATTGCAGGAGTGAGTTTTTTCGGAGTGCATATATATGTGAATATCTAAATCATCTAAACTTTGTAATTCTTTATAACAAATATCACAGGTGTATGATATTTCCATGGTTTCCATACTAATATCATATATTTCATCAGAATTAGCAATTTTTTTTATTGAATTAGCCCCATCATCAAAATTTATCTCCCATGCTTTCTTTTTCGACTTGACAGTTTGAGAATTGTTTTTATCATTTGATTTAGAGGGCTTCTTTTTTGATTTTTGATTTTTCTTGTCACTAATGTAAGGATTTTTACAATCATTCACTAATTCTTTCTCCTTATTTCCAAAAGTTCTTTTAGCTTGAGAAACATTTACTTTGCCTTGCTGCATGTCATATTTACCAATACCCAGTAGGTATGAAAATAAAGAATTCATACTAAAAAATTCTCTTCCAGTATTGATCTCAACAAAGCAAGTATATATTGATCCAGTTTTCTTTGCTGTTTTTTGGACCTGAAATCAAGCAATTTTATTTTGGAATACTGAAATGTTTTGTTCCTTTAGTATATTTACTGTTCATTAAAATAGGTGTGCAAAAATATTACAAATATGTTGAACCTGTTTGCATCCATAATACTCCAGATTATTTTTCAATGCATTCAACTGCAAGGATTTCTTAAAACTATTTCTGTATGTTATTCCCTCAGGAGAAATATATGTCGTATGACCACCAGGCACCCTCATATTTTTGGTCCAACCATGCGGGAGCACACCTGAAAAAAAGCATAATTATTAGGTAAGATGTTACACTTAGTTTTAAGTAATTTAAGGACAAATAGATTAATTTTTTTAAATTGTCCTCATTTCTTTCTGTTTTGTTTACGTGTCAAAAATTGGGAGGGCGGTCCCGGTGTCGGACTGAGATTCGAACCTATCACCTCCCCGATGACGAGCAGATGCGCTACGTGTTGAGCCACGGTCGCGGGTCAAATTATAACAGCTCTTGTCACCTTCTCTTGTAGCATGGTAAGTATCATGATTGATGGGGTCATTAGGATCATCAAGATTAATTTTTGGAAAACGTTCAGAAGTATCCGCCATAATCAATATTCAGTTCTCAGAGCCGGCAAAATTCCTAAATTAAGAAAGATTTACAGGCTACAGATTTCATTCTAAATCATTCTTATTGGGAAAACTAGCTGTAAGAGCGCTTGAATTAAGAATTATAAAAAATATTGTTGCTAATAACTAATTTATGAATTCAAAAATTCTCCTAATTCCGTTAAACAGGCGACGGACCTGTAGATCTCACTAACCAACGAAAAAACAATAAAAAATTTAGCTAAATAGCGGCTGCGCCCTAGGATCTAGAGGCTCTGTATTCTAAGAGGTAGAAAAATAACCTAAATCCATCACTTAAGTTTTAAATCTTAACAAGAAATAGCCTTTCATTAATCTATTAATCTATTTTTAATTGAATTGGTTACAAATCTGAAGCAGCCTGAGCTTACAATGAAGAACTCAATCAGGTAAAGTATTTATCAAAATCTTAAGCTACAGACAAGAAATTCTTACTACTTTATATATAACTCTATTACTGGTTGCCTCGGTCTTAGCCTCAAGGGGATGGCGGGAGAAATTATGAAAATAGTCTAAAACAACAAGACAATAATAAAGCTTCCTTGAAAATACAGCCTTGACCTGCTATTTTCTTGATTCTTAGCTTCAGGCAAAAAAAATCTGACTACTTTATGTTGAAAAATAGGATTACCGGTGAATTTTTACAGCCGTCATGATATCCACAGTCTAATATATGCTCCTAAATCTCCCCCCATCCTTCTAAAACTTATCAAGAGTCAAGGATATATCGATAAAATTAAAATTGCCAGCACATTTATACCCAATCATGCATATTATGGTTTTAAAGTATATAACCGCAACTGTTAATAAATTAAGTCAAACCTTTAATAATTCTGTAGCGGTGACAAAAAAAATCATTTTTTTTATGTAGGTATTGATTTAAACACTTATTCCCATTCTTCCTAAATTAAATTTGAAAAACAAGTAAATTAAAATCAAGAAATCAAGATTTGAACCGGTTCTGAGTAATGCTGAGAAATTATGTATGGAATCGTATTATAATTTTAAGTTTTTAACAGTTTTCTTAATTAAAAGGCAGCTAAAAGTTCCAATTTTATTTATAATTCAAATTAAATTCAAAACCAAAAGTCAACTTTGTTTACATTTTGCAATAGCCGCGTAACTTTTAAAATCTTATTTGTCGTCTTTAAAAAAAAATTTTTTTTTACATTTCCTAAAAAATAAAAAAAAATAAGTATTTGAGGGTATCATCAATACACTTTTCAAGTCATTCAATAATGAGATAAAAATAAAGATTAAATGTTAAAACTTAATTGAAACTTGATAATCCATATAAAATGAAAAAAGTTGAAAAAATTTTTTAACGACGACATTCTTATTTTAATTTTTTAGTGCGGCATTTGAGCAAAATAAACAAATAAGGTTAAAAATCCTGTTTTGAAAAAATAAAAACAACATTTTGCTGAAAGAAACATCGCAAAATCAAGTTTAATTTAATATTTCTATTTGTTTACTTTACAATTAATAAGGAATAAAGAGAAGAACCGTTTGATTAAAAAAATACTTTCTGCGATTATATTTTTACAAATGGATTGTTTAAATTTGAGATTTTTTTAATACTTAACATGCAACCACAAAAAGCCTTCCTCTCACATAATTTTTAAGATAAATTAGAAAAAAGAGGGAGGGGTTAGTTTTCATAAAAGTAATAGAATTAGTCATTTAGTTTTACCTTAGATTAGGTTGTTATAATTAGGTACATGAAGGTAGTGGTTAGAATACATTTAAGGGAAAACATTAACGCTTTTCCATTACGTGTAAGGCTCAAACTATTCTATTGTTAATGTGTTGTTACTTATTCATATTTTGTTTGTTTTTCAGAAAGTATTATGCTGTTTATTTTGTACCCAATAATTATCTGACACTATGGCCCTAGCGTATCTTTTGCTTGTAAATCTTGACCTAAACAGTTGAAACTGTCATAACTTTTTTATTTTTAGGAGTTATGACTTAATTTTTTCCTTTTTCGAAATGGGATTACATGTATTTTAAGAGGAAAATTTATTTCATCAATTCTACTGTTGTTTTACCAAGATATGCAAATTTTTGATAAAAAAAATCGTTTTTTTTACTCAACGCAGGGAGGGAGAAATTCAGATATGACACATGCTAATAAATTTGAAGTGCAAGTAATACTTAAGTTACATGAAATCTAAAATAAGTTTTGGAAAGGTCTTAAAAATGCCTAAAACATTTTGTTTAAATTTTGAAAATATTGCCCACCTCCAAGCCTCCAATACCTTATATTTAAGGACTTCCAATTGCCCTAAATAAAATTAAATATTAATTTTTTTATAAAAAAAATAATAAATGAGGCCATAATTAAATTATTTATGCAAAAAAATTATTAATTTATCTTAAATAAGACCAAAGATATGATGT
Organism: Acartia tonsa; assembly: GCF_053477335.1. NCBI lineage: Eukaryota > Metazoa > Arthropoda > Copepoda > Calanoida > Acartiidae > Acartia > Acartia tonsa. Next base: position 37,115,944 of record NC_137260.1, read on the forward strand.
TTTTAACACCTACTAAAAGGATTAATTTTGTCGGGATTTGGGCAAAATATCACGTTGACTAAAGTTGTTTACAAAAGATACACTACACTACGCTGCAGGGCCACAGTGCTGAAAGCACTTTTTTATCATTAGGCTCAAATTATATGTTGTTTTAAAGATAAATAGTCAATAGTTAATTAAGAACAACAATAAATCCGGAAAATGGTAACAACAAAGCAAAATTATTTTAGTTTACTCTGCAGATTTTCCTACCATTATTTTTCCTTTTTTTTTCAGATATTAACTAAATAATGTATTGAAAGGAAATACAAGATATCTAGAAACAGAAAGGTATTTTTTTCTAATTTATGCAATAAGGATGACAGCACTTATTAAGAGATCAAAAATATTATATTATTAAGATACATATTAGTTACCTACCTACTCAGAGATATATTTCAAAAAAATCTATGATTCTTTCTCATATCGTAGCTGAGTGAATCACATTTTTTCCATTGAAATCGAATTTATCGTTATTGCATTTTGGATTGATAGTTACTTAAAATAGGATATATAAAGTTGTTGTTTACAACAATCTTCTATACGTAAAAGCAGCAAAGTATCTCTTCATTAAGATATTTAGATATTGCCAAATAAAAAAAATTTGGTCAGGTCAATGTTAAAAATTCTTTTACTCATAATCATGTCTATCCATTGCCCAATATATTTTACTAAGACATATAAAAGTTCACTACTCTAAGTTCCTTAACTCTTTAAATTCACTTCGTGCAACTATCCATTTGCTTTAAAATAAAAGCTAAGTAAATTCCATTTTCCTGGCAAAAAATTTATGGTTTAAGTTAATAGATGCTTAAGGGTAAAATGAATCTTCACATTAAGATTCTTACATAACGTTACAGACGGATAGACAAAGTAAGGTATAAAGTAGCGTCTTTAAACTTTTTTGATAGAATTGTAAATTCTTTATTTTTTTCAGCCGAAGAACAAATTAAAAATCCACGATGAATGCTTGTGAGTTATGCAGTAAGACTTTTAAAACAACTAGTGAACTTAAACTTCACATGAGATATCATACAGGCGAGAAACCTTTTAAATGTGACTACTGTGGAAAGGCTTTTGCAAGTAGTAGTCACATGAATACGCATAAAAGGACACACACAGGTGAAAAGCCATACAAATGTGAATTATGCGAAAAAGCATTTGGTGATAGTAGTGGCTTAAGAAAACATCAGATATCTCATGCAGGTTTTATGCCATATTCTTGTGATATGTGCGAAAAGAAATTCGCCCAGAAAGCCCAATTAGTACAACACAAGAACACTCATACAGGTTACAGGCCCTTCACATGTGAAATTTGCGACAAGACGTTTTCTCAAAAATGTAATTTGACCAAACACAAGTGGACTCACGAAGAAGAAACTCCATTTAAATGCGATGAATGTCCAAGAATGTTCTCATGCAACAGTCATCTGACTGCTCACAAGAGGATTCACACTGGTGAGAAGCCATACTCCTGTGAAGTGTGTGATAAAAAGTTCTCTCAAAATGCTGCTTTAATAAAGCACAGGAGACTTCATACTGGGGAGAAACCATATACCTGTGATTTATGCCAGAAATCTTATCATGAAAGCTCTGGCTTTTCAAAACACTTCAAATCACTCCAACATCTTAAGATGTTAGAACTATGCAAGGGTATGGAACATCCTTCTGGGTCTAGTGAGGAAGTCAGTAACAGTTATATTGATGGTGATGAAGTTGATGTTAAACAAGATGTTAACGAAGATTTTGTGGCAGAGGATTTTCTCTCTATCGAGATAACGGCTGAAAATGTAGAAGAAAACATTAAACAGGAAATAAAAGAAGAAGATTGAATTCATAATTTGTTTGAGATTATATCTATTTAAAGAAAAGACAAATAACTTTAAGTTTTAATTGAAATGTAATTTTTATTTGTAAAATAAATGTGGATGTATAGATGTATATTTCAAAAAATTACCTGCCCCGAAGATCTTAAAGATTTTAAAAATTTCATTAAACTTTGCTTCTTCAATTACAATCTTAGAAGCTTTTGTGTTTAGCTTTCTTAGTTTTGGTTAGTTTTTCACTGAAGGGTTAAAGTGGCGGCAATTATCTATGTTCAATTGGATTGTTTTTAGTTTTATAATACGATAGATAAAATATTTATAAACATGATAAAAACATAGAAAACGAATTTAATTGAAAAATAAGTAGAAAAAATTGTAGCTCATATACTTATTTAGATTTGTTTGTAATTTGCTTTTTGTTCTTTTACTTCATTATTTGTATTTTGTAATATATTTTGCTTCTATGATTTTCTCACTATTTGAATAGATTAGGTACATATTCATTTTAATGCATTAATAATAAAGAAATAATCTTTGTAAATAACTATATGTCTCAATGAGTCCATTGGATATGATTAGATTATCACTTAAACATATTTTTAATTAGAAAAAAATAATATTAGAAGATTTTATGTTTTTATATTGTCTTATGTAAATGGCTGCTACCCATGCTGAGATAATTAAAATTTTCAAATTCAAAATTTGGATCTAGTGCAGTTCACGGTAAAATGTTCCTGGCTACGATTATCTCCAAAAATCGATGAATTTTAAAAGCTGCTAGCTGCCGAACTGCTGAACGTACATATCATGCCTGCACACTGTTTTAATGGGCATAAGAAGTCCTACAGATAATCTAAAACAGCTAAGATTCTACCGTGAACTGCACTTGACCCAAAAAATTATATTTGGAAGACTTCCCCCTCTAACACATGTTGAGGTGTAGCTACTATTATATTTTATTGTACTATGTTGTAAAGTTCATTAATTATATTTTGTCGAGTTTATTTTTCATTTAGATGAACAATACCTATACATTTTCAGATAATAATGAAGGAAAAAAAGATACTTGTAAAGCGTTGATATTTGTCTGCATTGAAAAAAACAATAAGATAAATATCAATGATTTCTTTGAAATTACATTTTTATTTTTAATGAATCCTTATGATTTAATGTGAAATGGACTTGTAAATTTTGTTTCTTGATATATGTGTTACAAATAATCATCTAGTAGACTAGTATATACTTCTTTTGTTCATTATTCTTTAATGCCTTAGATGAAATTGAAAATATTTGATATGTAGGGTCTAAATTAATATAATTAGATTTATGCTGAACACAAAACTTGCAATACTTCTTTTAATAGACCAATTCTTTTTTTCAGATTATGAGATAGTATCATCTGGTAATTGAGAAAGTAGAATCACAATGTATACTTGTGATATTTGTGAAAAGGGTTTCATGAATCCCAAAGGATTAAATGCACACAAGGGGGTTCATGTGTTAAGAGGGGAGAAAAATTACTCTTGTGATATATGTAACACTGCATTTTCACGAAGTAGTGAATTTTATACCCACAAAAAGCTGTATCACAATCAAACAGAAAAACCCTATTCATGTAATTTGTGTGACATTTCATGTGAAACAAATTATGCTTTAACTCAGCATAAGAGAATACATACGGGGGAAAAGCCTTTCTCATGTAACACATGTAACAAATCTTTTGCACGTGTTGCTAAATTGAATGAGCATAAAAGAACTCGCCTACACATGAAAAGGAAGGAAAATGCTAGCAAAATTAAAATTCAATCTTCTCCTACTAATTCTACTAATAATGGTGAAGATAGTTTTAGAGAATTAATAGAAAATGAAGAAACTCTTGATGATGATTTTATCCCTGTTAAAGATGAAGCTCATAAGTAAAATGAAAGAGGGGCAAACGAATTTTTTTTGCTGAAATCTTGTAATTGATTTTTAAAGACATGTTTACTTTGGGTACTTTAGACTTTTCATAGATGCTTTTTGTCTGAACTGAGATTAAGATAATTCCTTGCAACTACTGCCCTTTGCATAACAATATTGTGGTTTTTATTCAATGGTAGTTAGCATTTAAAGGCAACATATTTTCAAAAGTTTCTTATGGGATCTTCGCAAAAAAAAACTCTACCCATCAAATATTTGTGAGATATTTTTGTTAATATTATAGATGTTAAAATTTTTAATTTTGAAATATTTTCTTAAAAAAAACAACATTAGATCCTACATGATGTAAAAAAATACAAATGAAAACCTGAAAAAAGTCAATTTTCGAAGGAAATGTCTTTTTTGGCAAGATAGGAAAGGAATCACTGAACTGATCATACTACATTGAATTTTGATGTACAAAGATTGTATTTATTTTTTTTTTCATAAAGAGATATTGTACTCCCTATTGAATTTTTGCTTTGTTTTTTATTTTAACTGTAATACAAAACAATTCCTATTTAATACAATACAGTTGTAATTTTTTTTATTTTATAGTTTAAAGAATTATTTGAGAAAGTTCTGTTACCGTTTATAATTCTCCTGTAAAAGATAAAAAATATTTTTGTTTTATGAATATACCTACTTGTCTTATTTTTAATTTATCACTGAAAACCGAATTAAAATTCACCATGCTAAACTTCTAAGAGATAACTGGATAATTTTTTTAAGTTTTAATTTTACATTAGTATATGACTTGTAAGTAGCTAATGTTAGTCATATTATTTATTTTCAGAAATAAGAATGTAATGAAAAATTTATCTTGTGATTACGGAAACTTGACTCATGGGTAAATTATTTTTTAGATTAAGATGTTGGATTTTTCAAGGTTTCCTAATTTTTTTTATGGGGGGGGGGGGGAGGGAGGTGCAAGGGGTAGAAACTGGGGTATTTTTTTCCTTGCGGGGGAGGGGAGGGGGCATAAAAAGCTTACTTAAGAAAACTTTATTTTCTTTCCTTAATCTATTATCTTTGTATCTCTTAAGTAATATTTTTATAAGCGAGGCATCTCTGTAATCAAATCCTAAAAATAAAAATTAGGTTACCAAATTAAGGTAATACATAATTCACGCTTAATGTATCCTTACATAAAAGTAACAGGATCTATGTTTTTCTGTACCGAAATAATATAATATGTGTATAATATATGCGCATATGTCATAGAAATATTCATTGAAAATCTTACAGCCGAGAAATTTATTACCCAATAGCGTTACGCAATAAATGACTGACTGACGCACAAACAAAATGAATTATAGGGTATCTACCAAAAAATAAAGTCGGAATAAATCTTTAAACTATCGTTCTTATGTTTTAGGTTCGAAATTAATTCAACAACTTTGAAGCCATCATGAATGCTTGTGATTTCTGTAACAAGGAACATCCATCCAAGAGTAAACTTAAAGTCCACATGATGACGCATACAGGGGAGAAACCATTCTCATGTGATCTTTGTGAAAAGACGTTCATAACAAATAGTAATTTAACAGCACATAAACGGATGCATACAGGCGAAAAACCATACAAATGTGAAGCATGTGAAAAGACATTTCGGACAAGTGGTGAGTTAACTGTCCATTATAGGCTTCACACTGATGAGAGGCCATTTGAATGTGATTTTTGCGACAAGGCATTTTTGGACAGTAGTGGTTTGATAAAACACAAGAGATCACATACTGGTGAGAAGCCATATCCTTGTGATACATGTGGGAAGGCATTTTCTGTTAGCAGTCATTTGACTGTACACAAAAGATATCATACAGGAGAAAAACCCTTTTCTTGTGATCTATGCCAGAAAGGTTTTTACACAACTTCATCTTTAACAAAACACAACAAATCGGGACAACATTTGAAGAAATTGGAATCTATAAATGAAACATTACCACCTCCTGGTTTAGTTGATGTTAAATTAGAGATACAAGAACATGAAGTTACTGCAGATGATTTTCTTTCCATTAAAATGGAAGCTGACAATGTTGGATGAAACGATAAAAAAAAGAAGAAAAATGGTGGGTGGGTAGAGCTTAATTTTGCTGTAGATTTTTTCTGTACTTACATAAGGGAGGGAAAGGAGATTGCCATAAATTAACCTTCCCCTCATCTTTTATTATAGAAAATTCTGCCTTTAGTCATGAGAGGGATTTTTTCATTAGATTTGTTTTATTTCATCTTGTCTCCAAAACTTTTTTCAGGTATTTTTAAGCTGTAAAATGCACAATTTCTTAAAATTATATAATCATGCACAGCAATAAGTAAGGTTGGGTTCAGATCTCGTGATCCGTCCTCAAGGCTATCTGAGGCTAACAGTTAAGTTTAGGGTGAATTCAATTCAAGATGTAGACTTGCACTATTTTCTGGAATTAAAAATATATAGGTACTTAATAATTTTTTCAGGTACAAAACCATCCTGAGAATGGGTATGATAAATTGTGAAGTATGTCAGAATTAAGGAATTATCCAAATCAAGCATGATCTTTCACATGAAGGCGCATTCAGGCGAAAAACAATTCGCATGTGATATTTGTAATAAAATGTTTTTGCGTTACAGTGAATTGGTACGCCATAAAAGAATACTCACGGGCGATAAACCTTTTTCTTGTGACATATCATATGTTATAAGTCATTTGTCCAAATTGTCAATATGACCGCTCATAGAAGGATTCGCACAGATAAGAAACCCTTCTCGTTCTCATGTGATTTAAGTCCAAAGACTTTCTATCAAAAGAGTGAGTTGACTCGAAATACAAGAATTCATTTAGGAGATAAACCCCAATCTTGTGATTTATGCCAGAAATTTTTTACTCCAGATTAGAATTATCACAGCACAACAAAACAACAATTCATCTTAAGATGTTGGAATCTTTTCCACATTCACATTCTGATTTTATTAACATTGTTGATTATGCTAAATTTAATATTTAAAAGGAGGAGAAATTTTACACATACCTTTGCAGGAAATAAGTAGAAAAATTAATATATTCAAGATAGTAAATAAAATGATATCTAATAATTCATTTTTACATTTGAAATATATATAATATTATAATTTTCTTGCATATTTTCTATACCTATTATTTTTTGTAGATGGATTTCTATTTGTGTGTCCAGTAAAATTTTAGTAAACTCTGGACTGATGAGTTAGGGGGGGGGGGGGAAGGGTTGGAGTCAACCCTCTCAGTTTATATTTAAGAGAATAAGTTATGTTACTTGCGAAACCACTAGACTAGTGTATGAAACAAAAATGACAACATATATTGGTAGCGAAGCAGAAAATGCAGAACAAACAGTAGAGTAAGACGATGTAGAGTAGATACTTCCTAAGAGAATGGATAAAAAATTAACCGTCTTATCACTTACATACAGCAGCCAATTAATTATATTTTCCTCTAAGCAAATACGAACAGACATAGTGAATTATTTATATAGTAGCTACGCTGCTTGAAGGAGGTATGAAGATATTTGTTTTTGAAATTGGCTTTGGTGCCAAAGTCTAAAAAAATGAATGGCTAATGAGTGAAGACGATGCTAATTTTAATAATCCACCAGATGTTCAAAATATGTATCATAAACACATAACAAGAAACAAAATATAGCGAAGTAATCATAGATTAAAATTAGATGTTAGGATATGTAAAGCATTGAACAATTGTTACTCTAAAAAAGTTATTAGATGTTTTTCAGCCTGTGTGTTCCTAAAGATCTCTAAACATTAGTTCTGTGATATTCAAGTAGAACTATGTTTAGTTTCTACACCACGCTCTATATAAAGTTTCTATAAAGAGGGAGGTCATTTTCTAGTAAATCCCGTAAAGGTGTGTGTTATAAGGCCTAAAAATAGTAGTAGAACGATAAGGTGCTCTATATATTTGTATTCCCTATTGAATAGAGCAATAGGGAAGAAATTTTTTTTTTTTTTGTTGATAACTGTTCCTGGAATATCTTGAAAAATAAGAAATTTCTATCAAACGCTTTGTTTGGCTCAAACTGACAAAAATTAAAAAAAAATATAATTATAATAAATCAACCTGTAAAGAATGGCTTCTTACTTTGTTTAATGGTATAGATTGTTCTTAACCTTTACATTGTACCTATAGAAAACATTATTATTATAGTTATATTTTTTTTAAATTTTTGTCAGTTTGAGCCAAACAAAGCGTTTGATAGAAATTTCGTATTTTTTAAAGATATTCCAGGTACGGTTATAAAAAAAAAAAAAAATTTCCCTATTGTTCTATTCAATAGGGAATACAAATATATAGAGCACCTTATCGTTCTACTACTATTTTTAGGCCTTATAACACACACCTTTACGGGATTTACTAGAAAATGACCTCCCTCTTAATTGAACCAAAATGATATTAACATAGTTTGGTTTTTAAATTGACCAAACTGTATGATGCAACATTACATAAATTCATTAAGCAAGAAAATATTTACTTACAGAGAAGCTACGCACTAAAAAATACACGTGCAGTGTACACCCCCCCCCCCACACACACACTCACACACAGTTTGTGTCTTTCAATTTAAGAGATTAGAATTTAGGTGGGTTTGGGTAAAACTGAAATACCATCTCAAAACAATTTCACCAAGAATAGATTTTTATTAGTTTTATCTCAAATTTAATCAAATAAAATTTATTTTAACTTAATTCATTCAAATCTAAGTTAATTTTTCAAAGTATTCCTTATTTAAAACCATTTCCCACAAGCTACCCTTCTTTCTTATTTAGAAAACCAATTTTGAAATATTCATATAGGGTATGAATTATGTTATTACTAGCGGCTACGCCCCTAGAGGCCTCTAGTGGCACTTTAAATTTTTTTGTTTGTTAAAGTCTATGTTAATTATTTATGTTACGATACCTACCATATGTTACGTTGAAGTCTCCCAGATTTAAAGAAAATTTTCAATTTTTTGTCATTTCTTTTGGGAGGGTGGTAGTACCCTCCCCCAAAATAGTTAAAAACCTTCCCAGGACATATGAGAATCTACCCTGTTAAGGAGAACCCGATCGGTTCAGCGGTTAGCGAGATCCTTCGGTACAGACACACAGACAGACAGACAAACATCCTGTTACTTTAGTATAAGGATAGAAGATTCAAATCAATGTTTATCTGCACACTAAAATAAAAGAATAAGAGTATTGATAAAGTCAGATAAAATTATGCACAATTTAGCGATATCAGGGTTGTAATTTGAATGTAAGAAATATTAGATATTAACCCTTAAAAGAACCTTTCGATTTACGATTCGATTTTCTTAGAACAATTCATTACCTATTGTAATGGGACTATTCCTATGCTGCAAACGAATGTCTATGATTTAAAATCAGTGCACTTTATTCATTTAGGTTTAACAAGACCACACATGCACAATCACTTCTCACTGGAAAAAGCTTACAATATTTGAAAACAATTGGCAGAATACTACAGCCTTCTATCTATAATTTTAAAGATTTATAATAGTTAGTCATTAATCGCATCGTATTATAAACAGCTTTCCATGAATATTAAATTGAAAAATTTTAAGATCAAAACCCGTTTTGTTAGCCCCGAGGGTACAAAGGCCAGAGCTAACCAAACTGGTATTAATTTATGAGTTTTTTTTTAATATTTGTAGAAAATTGTCTGTAATACGATGCTCTACCGGTTCTAATCAAGTAGATATTAATCGGTTTCGAAGCCTTACTAGAAATGATGTTATTATTGAGTTATTAAATTTGATCGTTACCTTTAAGCGGTAAAGTATTTCACTTCATTAAGAGTTCTCTGAAAAATAATCTTTGTTTCTCTTGATTTTTATTCCTTTTTACAGCTGGTTATTAAAATGCAGAAAATGGAGTGTATGAGTCAACTTGAAAGAATAGAGGGAGGGGTTATTGGACTGTAAATTACACTGGTACCCAAAGCTTAATAGATATTTAAATAAATATAAATATTATTCTTTGTTTAAAAATCCTTGGGTACTTTTATAAAATCTTGATTGGTTAATTAAAAACTAGCATTGTCTTATCCTTTAAGATCCTTGGTTATCTTATGACTAATTACAAGAGAAATCTTATAGAGTGGTTATTTTTATAAATCATCAATTGGTCAAAGATTTTAAAATTGTGATATTTACATTTAGGCAGTTTTGTTGATGTAAAAATATACTACTTTTTTCAACTTCGTTTTATAATTTAGACCTTTCAAGATAAGATAATTACATTGCTGTAACGCATTTTAAATTGCAGCAGAAAGTACAAGTTTTAACGGTTTTAGTTATGGCGCAGCTTTGGCAGATATATGAAACCATCACCTTTTCGATGTCGAGCGGATGTGCTAGGTTTCGAGCATTTTTATAGCTCTAGATGAAATCTCTTTACTAATCTGACTAATGTGCATCAAAAAAAGATGCAAATATAAGAGATAGAGTAGGCAGGCAGTCAAATACATACAGTGTTCAATTAGATTAGCAGTTTTTAGGATAGCTAGATTTATGTCTAAATAAAACATTAGCATTCTTTTATCATAAAGAGTGAATGTATAATGTACATATATAAACGTTTAAGCAATCCGCATTACATCTTTCATGGTTAGATGTCCTACTTCTTCAACAATCTTGAATACAAAACAATTTTGTCTGAAGCATTTTGATAAATTATTCCATTGCATTGGTAATCTATATTTTGCGTATTTAGATGAATACTGTCAAACATGCCCCATTCCTCAATGCACTCAAGATAAGATAACATGCGGTTTTGGCTCAATATTCTTTTTTTCTTCAGATTTTGGATTTTTATCAAGGATTTTTAACAATTGAAATGATTTAAACCAGAGCATTTGAAAATTAAATTGAAAAGCATTTTATTTATTCAACTAACAGCAAAGTAGGAGTAAGGTAAAACGTTAGAAAAAGTCAATTCTATAGTCATTATACCTCAATCAAATATTTAATTCATTACTATTTTTTTTTTCACTAAGAAAACAAATGTTTTTAGATTTTCGATGTTTTTTATGTTATTTTTAAAAAGCACAAAACCTTCTACATGCATTGTTGTAATATTTAATAGTAAGCTTTTAATGCATTTCATTGAATTAGGGTAAAGTTTCTTTTCAAACCAACCTCTATTATATCGAACAGATTTTTTAAATTTGGAAGAAACTCTTGTGCAGTAGGGATGCAGTTTATATTTTCTTGATATTCTATCCTATAAAATAAAGTAGAAAGGTATTTTTTTCACTGTATCTGAACATCTGGAAAATTGCTGGTCCCAATGGGTAGGTTTATATATCATATGTGTTGTGGATTTAGGCTATTTTTCTGACATATCCGTTTTTCTCTAAGAGACTAGGGGCGCTAAAACTAGTAATATTATATTTCTATAACTTCTTAACTGAGCTTAAAATAATATTAGGGTTTTAAAAAAATAAGTAGCTAAACTTATTAAAGAATATATAGTTGAATAATCTCTGTAAATAAAAGGATCGTGTTCTTTGCTTTAAATATCTACCCACCCTGTTTTAAACCCCCTGTTTAATGGGCATGTTTACGCCCTTGAGTTTTGATAATCATGATCCTACAAAATAGTAAATTTTGTTGTCTACTAAATAGCTATTTGTATATGCAAGTGTTTTGTGATGATATTATTCTTTTCTTCAAGCCATAATTGAAAAGATTTAAAACGGGGTGTCCACAACTCATTGCTTTGCACAGGAAGAACATTGAAACAAAGGTCGCATAGTCAAATAATAGTTACATTGGTCGGATAAAATGTTGGTCTTTATTATGTGCTAATCTGATCGACTTAAAAAAGTATGTCCTTACACATTCACTTTAAAGAGTATTTTCGCTATTTTTCTCTGACAAAAATTCTGGGTTGTTAATTTTACACTCTTGTAAGTTAACCAAGATCACTCAGTTGCGTGGGAGTGTAATTGGTAGACACTCACCGTATAATTTTATCATTTTTGCAATTTACTTTTTAGCAGCGAGGTTCCTCTAGAATTAGGGTTCGTAAAGCAGCTCATCGCAAAAAGATCACAATGAAAACTTTTAAAAATATTTCAGTATTTTAAAAAGCATGATTCTTCAAATTACGTGGTAGTTATTTGTTCACAAAACATTGATTTTGTTTGACGGAATAGTCCAATTTGAAAGTTTCTATTTTATTATTGCATTTACGTTAATTTATATTATCTTCTTATGATTTTTTTTTCAAATTTGAAAATCTATATCTCTAGCCGCAGCGCTAAAAAAATGGTTAGTTTTTACTGCGCTACGTATGGACATCATTATTTGAAATTTACTTTTTGTTTATATGACTTGACTCTAACTTGACGGCCATTTCTATAGATTTGCAGGGCTGTAAAATCACAATCATTTTTAACTTTAATTTTACTTAAATTTTTATGTGAATTAGATCACTTACTGTCTTCTGTAACCTTTTTTAGCTGGGTAATAGTTTTCATCATAAACTTAGACACTTTTTTATTTGTAGGCACAAAAACTAAAATTTACTTAAAAATATTTTTGTTTAAAGCCATATTTTGGGCTCTTTAAATTAATACTATCAGTAAAAGGTTTTTTATCTGTAATGGATATAATATAAGAGTACTTTTTGTTTTGTCAAATTAAAAAAAGAATAGAAGATGATAGGCTTTTCAGCAAACAAAAAATATTTCTAAAACTGTTTTATAGTACCTACATATATCAAAGATATATTTTAATAACGGAGTTACTCTATAAGTGACCTTGGTAGAGTGTCTCTTTTCTTAATTTCGTTATTACTTTTGATATCTCTCCTAACCAATGTCTTTAGAATTAAAACTTTAATATTTCTTTTTCAAAGCACCTTTCTATCTATCTATCTTTCAAATTAAGCTTCAAATCTTTAATTGTCCTAAAAAGTAAAAATATAAAATTTGCATCGCATGCCATTAACTTTATCTTTCAAGGAAAAGTTGAACATTTAAAAAAAAGTGTGTTGAAAACTAAAAAATTAGATAAAATCTTGGATTTATAGACAGACTATATTTGATAGCAGCCAAGTAAATCCCTTTTGGTTGACCGGAAAGACCATTAGTTATAGAGTAATTTTGCTACCAAATATGCAATATATTGTTCAAAGATTTAAAGACTAGCCCTTAGTATTAGGCCAAATGGAACCGTTTACACAGCAACCCATAATTGCACGACACTTTAAGAATTTATCTGTCTAGCATAGTATTCTATTTCTAACTAAGAATATTTAATTTGTTTTACTCGTAATATTTTTCTCTTCAGAAGAATTGTCCCCTCCACTAAATCTTATTGTCATTTATGTTCTGTATATCATTATATCATTTTTATTCAAAATGCAATTTGCGTAGCTGAAAAAAAATGCACATAAGAATTATAATACAGATAAACTTAGACAATTAAAGTAAAAAAAATATTTTGAGAAATACTAACAATCATAAATTGTCATCTACCAGGTTTACTTAAAATATTAGTATTCCTCAAGAAAGGGGTAGGGCAATAGGATATCAATTTACCTCTCTTCAATTCTTAAACTTGAAAATAAGAGGAAATAAACAAATTGTTTTCTCCATTCCTAGTTTCTACTTTTTTTATTAGCGTAGGTATTTTATAATTATAACCGTCTGCAGTTACATTACCTCATGGAGTTAGGTGACTCTTCGAGAGCTGGTCCTCCCCTCGTAACCTTGAACATACTCCGTGCCCTTAGATTGCAGTGTAACGTTATCGTCCAACCTATGGGTATTTGTCAATTTAACAAAAAACCTACCATTTGATTGTACGACCTTTGTTTGTCAGACCTAATATATAATGGCAATGAGTTGTGTTTGTTTATACCCCTATATACTACCTTTACTCTTTTTTATGTCTTTTCTTAGAAATCTCAGAAACGCTACGCACATCTCCTCCTTACCAACTATTTATCAAATACCTCTTATGTTTATATTCTCTTGCTAAGAACAGAAAAATGATATTAGATTAAAGCATTCTTTTCTTAATTGTGTAACATTTTCTTTTAATACATTAATTCTAAGGTGCACTTCTTATATCCACAATTGTCCTTGCTCAGCTAATGGTCTAAACTATTTCATATCAGTATTCCTCTATTTTAAGGGTAATATCTATTGTCTTGACATGAATCAAATCCTTTGATTCAAATATGGTTTTGTTTCAGAGCAGAAAATAACAAGTTTCAAGTATACACAGAGAGGGAGAGAGAGGATAATGCCGCGTAAATAATTTGCAGTTCTTAAACTAAAAAATGGACCGTAAATTGTACTTGCACCCAAAGTTTTATAAACAAGTTTCTCATTGGTTGGCTAAAAAACTTTGGATACTTTCGTCAAAATTGGTTCAATATAGCAGTCCTTTTCCAGTAGTTTTAATCTAAGGAAGGGGTAATTTTATTTATCATCGAAGTTTTTTTCAATTAATATCAACTGTCTTATCCATTAAGATTCCTGCGAATTATACATTTAGTCTTGTAATTTCTGTTATTTAAGAATTGCACCCAGATGTTTGTTTATTCAATAAAGATCGAGATGTAATACTATAAATGGTCAATTAGACACATCAATCCGTCCAACTAAAGAAGGAATCTTTAAAAGAGATGAAGATTTTTCTTTATATTTAGGCCATTTGCTTAATTCCTATGATACGAGTAATGAAATTAATGCAAGGTATAAGCTCACCAAGCACAGATTTATTTCATACTTTGCTGTATTTATAGATGACATATTATATAGATGAAATAAAATTTAAGAATGCACTTTCATTCATATACAATAGTACAATTTAGCCAATAATGCTCCTATATTGTTTTCCTATTAGTAAAATAAAATAATTAATCATCAAGACTTTCTATATTTATTATTCAATCCATGTTCTCTTTACTTTTACTTTTGATTTACTTTATATGGGAAAGTGACAAATTATGTTATAGAGTAGATGGTCTTATATTCAAGGGGAATAATCACAAGAAAATTCGTATGCAGGTCAAATAAAGCAGACAAGTAAATTCCATCTCTCAAAAATATTTCCCACTTTCCTCCCTAGAGTGCTTTGGAAAAATATTATATAGATGCTAATTAGCCGTGGGAACATCAGTATATTATTTTGTAATTGACCAGGGATCTTAAGGGATAAGACAATTGAAGTAAACCCCTAATTTTATGAATAAAATCTCATGTAAATTAGAATTGTTGGTTGAAAAGTTTACTTGCCGCTAACCAATCAAGATTTAATAAGAGTCACTAAAGGTTCAATGACAACGAATAAGAGAACGTGTTTATAAAACTTTTGGTACCAGTATAATTAACAGTCCATTCCACTCCTTGATACGACCTAATGTTACCTTTTTTTGTTACACTGCGCCCATTATAAACAATAAAATTTTTATTGTGCTCTAAAAAAAGTTTAGATTCATAAAGATCATGGATGGGATAGTGGACGGCGCGGTAAATCATTAATACCACCCCCCCCCCCCCCCAAGTTTATGTGTCAATAATTTCACTTGCAATAATAAGTTTTAGGAGAAAGAAAGGTTGTAGATTTATCCTTCCTCCCTGATAAGGTTTATGAGGCCCCACCCTGGATAATAGGAAATTTTATGTTTTGAATTATGGGTTACAAATCAAATATAGATTAATAAAGGAAATGTGTTGTTGGTACAGCAAGGCTATTTTTACCAGGGATACGACAATAGCCGATAAGTTTATGCACATCCCCAATGATTATAAACAAAACTACCCCTTCTGTAGTTGAAAATTAGTGGCTGAGATGTTTAAACACTCAACTTTATGGAACATCCAACTAAAATTCATGAAAGTCCCCAAAGTTCTTGACGCATGTTATAAGTAAACTTTGAGGACTAGTGCAAAAAACAGCCCAATGTCCCCTCCCTCCCTGTTTTTATATACCTTAGGTTTTGTTCTCTATATTACGACGACAGTGCGATATTAGCACAGTTATCTTTTTAAAATTACAGGTACGTATACAAAAGAAACTTGGGGTATAGTCCCTTTCGTGGCAACGCACCTTCAGGGGCGATTCTTCATGTTTTTCACAGTAGCTTTTCTTCTATTTCTAGACCCTGCGGGGGGGGCTCTAACCCTGCGGGGCCAATTGCCTAACCCTGTGGGGCAATCACCTAATCCAATATAACCTAACCTAACCTAAAATAACCTATAAAAAGCCATCTTAAAAATACGGCGCATCGCCCCTTAAAGGGCGTTGCCACGAAAGGGACTATTCCCGAAACTTGTTAATTTTTTCTTCAATTCATATATTAAAAATCCTATAAAAAAAATACAAGCAAAAGGCATGTATGTCCGTTTTAAGCCATTAGCATATTTTTTCGCAAAATCAGATTTTGTTATATTTTAAGGGCTATTATAATTTTTTTGTTACCATATTTGGAGCTTAGCTACTCCATAATTGATTTACAAAGACATTGTTTAAATTTGATATACGTTTTTTCCCTTGATAAACCTAATTCATCATACAATGTTATTTTTTAATTGCAAGCTTTGCTTTCTATAATATATATCATAACTCCTATTTAAACCCCTATTTTCATTAATTCTTCATGATTAAGCTAAAACAAATAATGTACTGTATATAAATGTTCCAAAATTAAAACAAAATTTAATAATAGGCTCGGTAGCCGCAAGTATTTTTATTCTTTTTAAAACTTAAGGTCGACAGTATATTAAAAATATAAAGAAAAGGTTTCTAGGCCGCGGTTTCTCTAAAAATTGCACAGCTAAGGGCAATTTATTTGTTCATTAGCCAAAATCAGTCATGTTATTAACGGCTGCGGCTCAGACTGATAGTGGCATTGCTACAGATGCGTAATAGATTTAATAAAACTAAAGCAGCGGCTGCCTTGTCCGTCTTAAAAAAATATATTATGAAAAACGAATTAATTTGAAAATTCAATAGACCACACAATATTATAATAGTAAAATGTTGATTTTTTGGGAGTATGATTGTGAGTAAACCCTCATGGTATACAGGGATAAGACAATGCTCTGTTTCAGTCAAAAAATATTTTTGCTTCTTACCTGGATGACCCAGGTTTGCTGGCATCAAGTGCCCACCAGAATGGAGAAATTCAAAAAATTAATCTAATTAATTTTTACGTGTTTTTTGGAACCACCCAAATGTACCTTTACTTGTTTGCTTATTCACAATGGAAAATGTTTATGGGCCTTCCACGAATTAATATTTAATGTACTTAGTTATATTAACAATATGAATGTAAAAAGATTATTTAAAATAGTTGTTTTTGGAGTATTTATATTTCAAATGCAAAACTCAATTCGGAACTATGTCTCCATGCCTGTTATCAAACAAAGTTCTACAACAAGTCTTGAAAAAATTAAAAGACCTGTCATTTATATCTGCCAGGATGCTCAGTTTAACTACACTAAGGCTAGAGGTTATGGCTATAATTTCCTAACTGACTTCAACATAGGCAAACTTGCTCACTCGGATAACATCACTTGGACAGGAAAAGACGGGAATACATCATTTGATGAGCTCCAAGAGAAACTTTTTAATGTTGACTACAGTAATCTAACAGCTTGGACCTCAGTTTCTGGAGATCAAGATGACTGGAATCCTGCAGGGATTGGCAGGGTGTATTTCACTCCGAATGGGTTTTGTATGAAGCTACTAGGATCTGCAAGTAAGATTAAATTCTACACCACAAAGCAATCTACAGTGCTAGTAACTGACCCATCAATGGAATCTAAGCTTATGATACCAAGGATCAATAATGGAAAATTTTCTGTGGGACCTATTGGGAAAGAATTGTTTAATGAGTTTGTTTATGAGCTTGAGGTTAGTTTACATGATGCTCATATGCATCATGGTAAAACTTGTTATTATTACTCCAATACTGAAGAAAATTATGAGGATTGCCTTGCAAACGGAATGAAGAAAAGTTTTCTCGCCTGGTACAGCTGCCTACCTCCATGGTTCCCATACTCAACTGCAGGATTGGTTCATAAATATTTCACTACATTCATAATTATTTATATGACATAAAGTTTTACTTAATATAACTTTATTTTACATAAAATTAAATTATTTGATTTAATTAATAAAGAAGTTGTATCAACTTTTTTGCTTTTTATTTAAGATAGCTAGCCGGTTCTTTCAGTAACTAGTAGATGTAAAATTTTTCATAGAATTCAGATATGCAATCGGTTTTTTTGTGGACCTCTTATTTTTTAAGTAATTTAAGTTTTTTAAAAAAATAATTAAGTCGGTTTTAAGGTATTAAAACGCAACAAAATAAAAGAAGAAAATGGCCAGTATGAACAAAAATAGTAAGATCTTTAATTTGACACCTTACTTTTAAAATTCTGTTGAGTAATTATTGAAAAAATCTATTTTTTTAACCTCGGTTTAATGAAAACTTTAGACCTAAATATTTTCTCAAACAGACATAAAAAACATGGGTTCATATATACCTTTAGAATCAGAAAAATATTACGAATCTATTCTAAGCAAAATTGAAAAAGTTTATAAAACTATTACAAAAAAATAAGTTTATTTTAAGAATCATAATTTTCGGCTTTAAAGGGTTAGCTTGAACCAAACCTGAACTAAACCTAAACAAAAGACAATGCAATGTAGCAGATATTTTTTAAACACAAGAAACTTTAATGTATTTTTAACTGCATTGTTTTGAAGTTTATAAACAGACTGATGCATATTTGTTCATAATTTTTCATTCTTTACATGTTCTTTAATATCACTATATTTATTGTAGTATCTATTGTATATATTGTATGAACGTTCTCCTTTTTTTCTGGCAATTCTATAGGTTAATTTTATAGATTAAGCTTCCCGATTCGTCAATTTTTGCGATTTGTGATTGGCTAGTTTAGTAGTTACAATTCTTAAAATAAACTTTTTATTTTTTCTATTTTTTATTACAATTTTTTAAAACTTTTTCAATTTCGCTTAGAATGGATTCATATTATTTTTCTCATTCTAATGGTATATATGAACCCATATTTTTTATGTCTGTATGAGAAAATATTTAGGTTTAATGTTTTGATTAAACCGAGGTTAAAAAAATAGATTTTTTCAACAATTACTCAACAGAATTTTAAAAGTAAGGTGTCAAATTAAAGATCTTACTATTTTTGTTCATACTGGCTATTTTCTTCTTTTATTTTGTTGCGTTTTAGTACCTTAAAACCGACTTAATTATTTTTTTTAAAAACTTAAATTACTTAAAAAATAAGAGGTCTACAAAAAAAACCGATTGCATATCTGAATTCTATGAAAAATTTTACATCTACTACTTACTGAAAGAACCGGCTAGCTATCTTAAATAAAAAGCAAAAAAGTTGATACAACTTCTTTAGAATATTAAGGGTTAGCTTTTGTTTGTTTGTTTGTTATTGAGGTTAGGTAAGGTTGGATACTAGGTAGCCCTTCAGGATTAGGCCCCCTGAAGGAATAAGGCAAAGGAGACCCCCCCCCCCCATTTCCATTATATTTTAAAGGGTAAGGATTTCAGTGATCGATATGCACTTTGAGGGAAAGCATATATATTCACAAAAATAAGTTTCACATTTAGTTTAAATATTTCTGAATCCAATTCAGAATCCACTTGTGAAATAGATAAAGATGTCAAGATCACTGGAATGTCAGTAATGACAGAAATCTACAATGAGTTTGTCCACTTTATCAACGGTATGCCCATGAACATGATGATGTACAGATCCTGCCTACCTCCCTGCATCTCTATGTCACTCAACTATAAAGAGTTGAGCCAGACGTCCACAAGACTTGGAAATGCAAAGGCATAGAGAAAAAATATGTATTTGTTATTGTGTTGACGACAGTAAGCATAGTTAAAATGCCAAATTAATTTAAAACTTTTATCGCCCCTAAAAAGAAAATCACAAAATCAAAATAAATGCATGAATTTTTCAAACACAATTTGAGCAATTCTAAAAGTATTATTATCCTTTTATAAAAGTAACAGGGTGTCCGTGTCCGTCTGTATCTATGTCTTTATTTGATGATCTCACTTACATCTGGACTGACTGACATGGTTCTCCTTTACAGTGACGCCTCTAAGAGCCGCTAGTGTTTGAACAACAATAAGATCTTAAACTGTTTTTTATACTTTTTTGTCTGGTTGCATAATTTACTTTGACAAATTTGGAGCCATACAACTAAAATCGAAAGTTTATATGAGCCTCTTATTCTTTTTCCCTATGTGTACAGGTAACTTTAGATATTCTGGAGAAGGTCACTGTATATGAAGATGTGTATGCTTATGATATGTTTAGTCTGATTGTTGATCTGGGTTCTGCTCTAGGCTTATGGTTGGGTCTCAGTGCTTGCAGTATTTTTGATAGCTTACTTTTAATTCATTCTTATTATCCTTCTATCAAAAGAAGAATTTTTTATTAACTCATGTGTTATTAGAATTTTTTTTGCTTTTATTATTTGCCTCTCATATTTGCGTGCTAAAGAGGGCTTTGCAGCCGCAATTTTTTCAACAAGTTGCGGCTGACCGCCTAATTATATAGAATTTACATTGCCAAGACACTCTTTATTTTGATAATCCCTACCACTCTAAAACTGTGTGGCTTGCTGTCGATCCATAATTTCTCATTGAAACAATTACACCTAATATATTTTAATTGTATATTATTAAGTTTTAGAATAAAACTTTTGATAAAACGTAGAGTCTTAACTTTGTATCCTACCGAATTTTGGAATTTTTTTTATTGGAACAACGGGCCAAATACTATAAAGTTTCTTGACTAGCCTATAAGTTAGTGTTTTTATGTATTAATTTTGTATTTATGTAAGGCTAAGACAACTCTAACTCCTAGGCTAGCCAAGAATCCTTATAGGATTTGTCTTAATGCCTATATATGTATGTTTAGTAGGTGTCCGTCTATTAAATTACAAAGATATGTTACCGTCTGAGTTTAACCATACATGAAGATTCTTTTTTATAATATGGGATCATTGAAAGCAATGCTACTCTAAATTTCCAGCATTCAGGATTCGGATTTATAAGATTTATGGATGTTGCACTTGCACTCTTGTAAATTTGTACTTATTTTGCGTGCACTGATTGTGTTTCAAATTTATCCTTGAAAGACATCATATATAAGTGACACAAGAAATATCAAATAGAGAAATACTGAGCACGCTTTCGCAGAACAAAATTATTTACAGAAACAAAATGCTTTGTATACTAAATTTATAAGTATAGATGTATACACCGACTAACTAATTCTACACCCTTTTCAAAAGCGAAACTTTTCTATAATTAGGGTCGGTCCGTCCGTCACAGAAGGATAGCCTTTTTCATTAATTTAGGCGTTTTAGAATTGTCCTATCCATTTCAAACTTTGCATGGTGATTCCTTTAGTAGGTACGATTTAGAAAGCGTAACAACTCTATAATCATTACAAGAATGTCCGTACGTCCATTTTAAACATGTTGATTTTTTTACTTTTTTAACAACAAATTTGTATGTGATCTAATCATCCGATTGATCTGATTTTTGGTATCGTGATTCCTGGGACAACAAAGTATAATGTTATATGCTAAGCAACTCTATAATCAAGTCCTAAAAATGTAAGTATGTCCATAAATATTATCCTGTATCAAGCAGTTTTTTTTAACAAATTTACTTACAATTTTGCTTCGACTCTTATACATTTATATATTCTGATTATTCCGTTCTGACACTATATGAGTGTTGATGTCCGTTTGTCCTACCGTTTTACTGCTTCGCTTTTATGGATGTTGTTCTTCAAGGAATTATAAAAAGAAATGGATAAAATTTTGTCTTAAGAAATGTTTGCTTTCTAACAAGCTTACGCTTTAACATAGGACCACTTAGCACCGTAACTAAATCAAAGTGTTGGTTATCTTATGGGTATTACGGAAACTAACACTGTTGAAAATTACAAAGAAGCCTTGCTTCTGAAAGGGTATTCTAAAATTGTTCGTATATTTTAGAATTTTTTTCTATCTCAATTATGAGTATTTTGCAGTGAAGGTTTTAATAATCCAGAAAGATAAATGCGAGGTGCCAAATCTCCTTGTTACAAGATCTTGTACATACTGGCAGGGAAGGGACATTCGACTGTAAATTATGCAGTTTATGATTTATAAATAATTTCTCCATTAAACTTTTGGCACTTCTATTAGGTCAGTATTGGTTTGTACAAACTGGCAGCCCTAACTTTCCCCACAAATAATTTAAATGAACAGAAAGGGAAGTTTAGTTTAAAAATATTAGGATGAACAATAACATCCAATTATCAAGAATTGTCTATCCCTTAAGATCCCTGAGTACATACCAATTAGATAATAGAATTATGATTAGGACTCGGCAGCCGCAACCAATCTGCACCTAAGCCAATAGATAATTGACAACACCTTACTGCTAATTTTACTGAATTGATGTTTTGCTGTATTAAGATCAAATACTTTTTTACGGCTATCTATTTCTAGTGGAGAAGAATAGGGCCAAATATAGCCTAAAACCGTTCAACCTATGAGCAATTTGTCGACCTACAATTTGAATAGTTTATGTCGACTTTATTTCATATTTATAGCATTAAATAGAAATAAAATTAAATTTCAAACCAATTCTATTTCTCTAGATAAATAACCCCTACCCCCAATAAAATCATTATTTGGTTTATTTGATTTTAAAAATCAAACATTTTGTATACTTTCCGAGTCACTAATAAATAAAACTAAATAAATATCCTTGTTTATGTAATAAACAAATGTTTAGAATTATTATGAGAGTGTATAAAATATACATTATAATAAGCAAAGTTTATCTACAGTTAGGTGGTTTAGTCTAAAAGATGTAATTGTTTAACCTTGTGCATTCGAATCTTCATTTCGATTTTAAACTATGCATAATGATTCTTATAGAAATATAGGGTTATAGTCCCTTTCGTGGCAACGCTTCTTAAGGGGCGATTCTTCGTTTTTTTTCACAGTAGATTTTCTCCTATTTCTAGCCCCTGCGGGGCCAATTGCCTAACTTTGTGGGGCAATCACCTAACCCAATATAACCTAACCTAAAATAGCCTATCAAAAGCCATTTTAAAAATTCGAAAAATAGCCCTTAATTGCCACGAAAGGGACTATAACCCAATATAGTATTAAAACTTACTATAATTATTTGAAAGTTACCATGTCATGCCATATTTTTTTATTTGTTTAGATTGTTGATTTCTAGAACCTTTATAATTATGAATAAGCATCCCGCTTATTTAGTTATGCAATGTTCGTTTTTATGATTTATTGAGCTTTGCTTCTGTAGAAGTTGTCATACTTGTTATTTAAATATTCATATCATACAAGCTTACTACCAGGGATAGGGAGAGTTCAACTTCAGATTTTAGTCGAAAAAAATCTAATTTACAAGGATAATAACAACAACAATAAAAATTTGAATCAACAAATTAATAAAAAGTGCGCTTAAAATTGAAGAAATGATTTAAATGTCTGAAGGAAAAGTCTAAGTAAAATTGTTTAAGTTGTCTAGCTTTCTACATTTCTTGTTAATTTAAGGATCATATTCATCATGCAAGATTTGAGCTATACGTTAAAAACGGACAGATATACCCCATGTGTAAAAAAGTTTGTGTATTTAGTGGTTTTATGTCAACAGGGTATTTTATAAAAAAAAGGGTTATACTGTACCTCCCTTAGCCCTGACTTCTAGAGAGAAATTGACACTGACATGAAAACTGTTCTTACAATACAGCTATTTGGTTTGAGTGAGGTACGGCGTAATCTTTTTCATAAATAATATAAAATGTACCTACTGTTGTTCCTAAGTAAGACTCAAAATAAAACAATAAGAATATTTTGCATATATTAATTGATCAAACTACAAAACAGGATAATTTCTTGAATTACTATGTAGGTCAAGAATAAGTTAAACATTTTTAATTACTCTGGGGGCACTCTCACCATTTAGACATGAAATTGCATAATTCACCCCATTAACTTATATAAAGTAAGATTTCCATTTCTAAAAGTTTGCTGTTTATATTTTTGTTTATTTTATGGGTTTATTCACATGAAATATTCCCTGACATAAGCCCAAACATGATACAATGGAGAAAATAATAATGAGAGAAAAAAAAATAAAAATAAAATCAAAAAGGAATAAGACTATTTTTGGTTTATTTTTAAAACAATTATTATAACTTTCAGCCCGTTGATTTTTTACCCACTTGCACTATTTCTGAAAAAGCAATTTGGGAGCAAAAATGTTTAGGTTATCTTGGTTATTCAAAAGCACAGGTTATTTTTCATCTACCCACCCCACACAGTTTCTTTCCTATTTCTAAGTTAGAAATTTTTAAAAACTTCTAAACTATCTTAAGAGAACTTTTATATTTTTTATCTCTAATAGTTTAAAGAATAGCCTAGATAATAAATTGATATTTTCTTTTTACTTTGTACTTGAACTTACAGTTATTTTTGAGGAACATGAAAAAAATTTTTAATTTAAATTCACAATAAGTGGTGGAGCTTCTGTGTTTGACTAAGCATTATAAGAGAAACTGCCTATTACTTGCAGGTTTGTACAATATAGGCTGTTTTTTTTATGGTTTAAAAGAATTATGTCCTAAACATGTTTAAGGTGCAGCGGTCTAAATAAAATGAAATGCTAAATAAAAATCTAACTTTAAAAAATGATAAATACCATGCCATGTGTATCAACATGCATATACCACATACTAAATTGTGTGTATAATTTTAATATTTACAAAACATGAGCATCAAAGCAGTGCTACACGTTTCTTCTTGTTTTTTTTGCTCAAAGATTAATTTTATGTAGAATAATATTGGAAGTAGGGGTAAAAATATAATATTTAGTAGTCATAATTTTTCACAGGATGCTGATAATCAAATGATTATGGCTTAAAAAAACACTCTTTTTTTCAAATTATTTCTATACATTTCTTCTTTTAAAGCACATTCTTTCAAACATTTCACCAAGATTTTACACGAACAAAAACCGACTAAGATTTCTCTCTTGCTTTTTGAGTGAAAAAACAGGGAATGGAAGTGTCTGATTTTGTTAGGTTTCAATTAAGATCTGTCTTTCTGAGACGAATAGTTTTGAATGTTTATTTAGAGTTGTTAAAATCATAGTATCGATTTAAAACTTATATAATGATTCGTGTACCAATTATATTATAATAATAATTTAGAAAGCAACTCCAAAATCATTGGCAGTCGAAAATCCATAATTTGCATTTGTAGATGAAATAAAAAATACCTCCCTTTTGTACCAAATGTGTTACAATTTTAACCAATAGTGTTATGGTTTGGTCTTAAAATGTGTTACTTTTTAAAGTCAATTTAGCTTGCTAATATTGACCTTATTTATTGATCAGTTCCTTCATCCATTAGGAGAGGGGATGGAGTAAAGGGGGAGGACAGGGATATCGTTATTTTAGCCAGCTGCGAATACATAAAAATCTGGTGCAAAATAAAAGTAATATTAAATCAATTATTATTTCCCAAATCTTGACAAATATCTAGAAATAAACTTTTAAATTAACACAACATGACTAGTCATAATATATTATGTATAATTTATCAACCGCCTACTACAAATATTCAATAAGAATGAATATCAGTCACTTTTAAGGCTATTATGAATGGAAAAAAGATAGTTATGTCTACTAAAGAAAAAACGCGATTGTTTTCCAAAAAAAAGCCACAAAAAAGGTTACTGGAGTTCTGTACCTCTACTAATGGTTATAGAGATGCTACGATTTCCAAATTATAGATTGTACTGTTTCAGGAATCTTTAAGCGAAGTTTTAATTAGATTGCACTATTCTAACATGCCTAAATTAACGATCATATAATATCGTAATAGACAGACAGTTGTACGGGCGGACTATAATTATAGAATAGTTATTAAAAGAAATTACGAATCGATATTAATTAATTTATGTATGTTTTTAGTAAAATTTATATAAAACTTACTTCTTAACTTCTTACAATCATCCAAGTTTGCCAAATTTAGAAATCTTGTCGAAACAAATATACATAAATATCGAATTGGGTATTCAATTTGTTTCTTTTGCTTTTACATATTTAGGATGTTTTAAAACAAGAATTCAATTTCAGTTTGAAGCAGACATATGTCTACTTGAAATAAATCCAATATATCTTTGACGATGGAAATTTGAAACCCACGGGTCAATATTTCTCAGATATTCCCCCTATCTACGAACGGTCCAAAGTCGTTGATAATAATTAGGGAAAGGGTTGAAAATGGACATGAAACAGAAATATTAAAATCTTTTCTAAATTTTTACGATCCTGAAAGTTAATATTTACTGATATTTTCCAATAAATTTTTTTGTTCCGTCAAAATTTGGAAAAATAGCCAATATAGCTGTCTAGAAAGAACACGAAACCTCTACACCTAATATTTTCTCAGTGTTTTTTTTTACTTTTTATACAAATTTTTTTTAAAAATTAAATATTGATGAGTTTTTTATTTTTATAGAATGAATTATAAAAAAAAATAATATTGGTTGATTGGTTTTTGTGATATCAGAACCATATTTTGTATCATTGTTGGGGATGTACATCAATTTATTGGCTATTGTCTTATCTCTTAAGATCCCTGATTTTTCTTACTTTTAATTTTTATTGCAAGATATTTTGACTTTTAGACTGACATAACCTAAAACATAAAAAGGGAAAGTCAGGAAAAATTATAACAAGGATTACAACATCCATAAAACCCTCATTTTGCAAAAGGATAAGGCTATAAGCCATAAAGAGAGGCGGAAAAATTAATATCCAGGGAGGGAGGGGACAATGAGCTGTTGATCACACTATTCCTATGTTCAACCCCTTCCTTTCTTTCCCCCCACCCCCCATTAATTATTTATGATGATGATAATCCCATTTTATGGGGGGGGGGGGAAATGTATGACATGTATATACTCAGTCATGGAAAATTTTAGAAAGGATTACAAGATCCATAAAAGCGAAGCACTGATACAGTAGGACAAACGGATATTAACACTTGTATAGTGTCAGAAGAGTCGAAGCAAAATTGTAAGTCAATTTGTTAAAAAACTGCTTGATATCTCAAACATGCCTAAATTAACAAAAAAAGCTATCCATTTGTGACGGATGGAAGGACCAACCCTAATTATAGAAAAGCCTCGCCTTTAAAATGTCTAAGCTATGATGAACATAAGCCTCCCCCCTCCCCCCCCCCCAAAAAAAAACAAACAAACCTAATAATAGACTTCAGATGGACAACTCATATCATATTACCTTAGATGGGGGGGGGGGGTGGAGGGGCTGTAGTCCTGTATTCTTTATATGAGATCTAAAGGGATAAGACAATGGCAGATAAATTGATTCACATCCCCAATGATCATACACAACCCCTTCTGTAAATTACAATTTTTAAAGTTTAATAATTATAAGTTTAACACATAATACATCTTAAGACAAAGATAATAAAAAAAACATGTATAGAGTCATGAAAAATTAAAAGTATATTTCTGTTTTCAATATCTATTAAAATGTTTAAGTTTTTAACCATGCATAATATTAGTAATGTTATAAGCGAAGCATCTCCCTAATCAAGTCCTAAAAATCTTATATGTCCTTATATCTATTTATATTCTGCCCTCAGTTCTAACACTCTACAACTTACAAGTAATTATAAAGTTTATTTGTCCTACCATTACAGAGGTTCGCTTTGATATATGTTGTCATTCTTGTATTAGTTCTAATTTTTCTAAATGTTAGCGCCTCTTCTTATTGTAGAAACTAGAAATCTTTCTCATTTGTATTTTGAAGCTAGGGAAATCAGAAAATTGCTTCAAAACATCCCAAGACCTAAACAATAAATTGAATTTTGATTGGTTGATTCATTTAATTTAGTGTCAAAATGTTTTAAACACCAATTGTAATCTACAGAAGGGAAAATTTTGTATATCATGATTGGGGATGTAAATCAATTGTTCGGCCATTGACTTATCCATTTGGATTCTAGATTTTTATCCTTTTTCTTGAACTTTGTTGGTGTTCTCTTAAACCAACTGATTTCGGTTGGTCGCACTTTTGATTTAGGCTGTTTTAAAAGAATATAAAGATAATATTGACATATTAACTTTTTAGTAGCGAAGCTACTCTATAATTTGAAATGTCCGTCTGTCCGTCTGTGTGTATGTCCGTATGTCTTAGTTTGGGGGAAACGTGATTTTCTCGGCTCCTATAAAAGATAAAAGGCTGAATTTTTTTGACAACATTCCCATTATTAAGGAGCACAATTAACTATAAAACATCAATAGCGATAGGACCGCTTTTTAGCAGGTTTTATGCTATTTTTGTATTTTTCACATTTTTCTCCATATCTTCGGTGTTTATGGTCCGATTTCCAAAATTTTTTTCATTTATAGATATCAAAATTAAATTTCCTGTCGTTTCAAGAAAACATCAATGGTGGTCAGACTGCCTTTTTGCAGGTTTTTGGCTATTTTTATATTCTTCACATTTTTCCTCATATCTTTGGTGTTTATGGTCCGATTTTTAAAATTTTTGTAGTTAAAAATATCAAAATTAAATTTCCTGTTGTTTTGAGCATCCAGTATGTAATTTACTTTGACCGTCAGTCTGTTAGTTGTATTACTGAAATATAAATATTATGAAATTAAAACAAAGTTTGAAAAGGTTTCGTGATTTATTTCCTAATATACAATACATGCTTTTGACAACTAATCTTTAAATTCTTATACATATTTTTATGCTTCGCTACTTATGGATGTTGTCATCCTTGTTTATAATATAACTACATAGGTACTTATGTTGACATAGTACTGACAAATTTATTGCAGGGTCTAGACAATTATGAGATCTTATTGGACAATCACACATACATTTGCCTATTGTAGAAAAGGATATATACGTGGATATTATGACAAGGGAGAAATAGTGGTCTATTTAGATTGCTAACAGTGAACTCCCTTGGTGGTTAGTTCGATAATTCATTAGGAGGGGAGGGGATGGGGTAGGGAAGGGAAGGGGAAGGGAGAAATCATTACTTAGACTGCTGCGTAATTGCAACCTAAATTCAAATTAAAAAGCTGAAATGTTATATGAGTCATTATAAAAGGCTTGAAACAAGAAGGACGTGTCTATCACCCTAAAAATTAATCTGTTATGGGCTTTATGGACAAACAAAATTATATATAGAAACAAGGATGACAACATCCACAAAAGCGAAGCACTGAAAGTGTAGGACAAACGGACATTAACACTGATATAGTGTCAGAACTGAATAATCAGAGTATAAATGAATAAGAGTAAAAGCAAAATTGTAATTAAATTTGTTGAAAAACTGTTTGATACAGGATAATGTTTATAGACATACTCAGATTTTTAGGAGGACCTCATTATAGTGTTGTTTCTCTTATAATATTGTACTTTGTTGTCCCAGGAATCATTATACCAAAAATCAGATCAATCGTATAATTAAATCACATTTGTTGTTAAAAAGTAGAAGAATTAACATGTTTGAAATGGACGTACTTACATTCTGGTAATGATTATAGAGTTTCTCAATCTTAACTAACTACTACAGAAATCACCATGCAAGAAATATATAGGACAATTCTAACATGCCTAAATTAACGGAAAAAGCTATCTGTCTCGGACAAATGGACCGATTCTAATTATAGAAAAGCTTCGCTTTTAAAAATCAACTGATGTTTAACATTATATTAAATTATATGAAAATAATTTTGTCTTTAAAGAAAATGAACAATAATAGTTATTTCTCGTATCGTATTATAAACGGCTTTCCGCGGTTATAGAATGTACAATTATAAGATTAAAACTCGGGGCTAGTTTTAATCTTATGATTGTACATTTCTATATTCGTAGAAAACTGGATATAATACGATGCTAGACATAGTTTTTTCGTATGGATGAGAACCGGTTCCTATCCACCGGATTCGAATGAATACAAGAAATTATATTAAACTAACTAAGAAGCATGGAAAAATAATCATGGTGATAACTTTAGTAGTTAGGTACGATTTAGAAAGCGTAGCAACTCTATAATCATTACCAAAATGTCCGTACGTCCATTTTAACCATGTTGATTTTTTTACTTTTTTAACAACAAATTTTTATGTGATCTAATCATCTGATTGATCTGATTTTTGGTATTTTGATTTCTGATTTTGATTAATGAAAAAAGCTATCCATCTCAGACGTACGGACGGACGGACGTACGGTTCAACCCTAATTATAGAAAAGCTTCGCTTTTAAAAATTTAAACTTATAAAATCATTAGATTAATTTAATATCCCTCCCATATTTCTTTACTAATACAACAACAGGAAGTTGAGGTTTTGATATGAGCAAGGGGTCCAACCTTACTTTTTATAAAGCAGGGCTTTTCTATACTTAGGGTCGGTAGGTCTGTCCTTTTAACATTATTCTGTATTTAACAGTTTTACAAAAAAAATAACGTATAATTTTGTCAAAAATAATCCAAAAATATTATGCTTAATTTGTTCTGACACTCTACAAAAGTTAATATCAGTCATTCCATTTTAGAGCTTCGCTTTTATGGATGTTGTTATCCTTGTAATTTTCTCAAAGTAGATAGTGTAAAAAGTAATGATAAATAATTGGAGGGGGGGGAGCAGTATTTTTAATTATCCTATTATATAAAGTAGTAAGCGTTTTTGTCTGTCCCGAAGGATCTCGCTAACCGCTGAACCGGTATTGTTCTCTTTTACAGTAAAGCTTCTTACAGGTCCTGGGAAGGTTTTAAACTTCCCCCCCAAAATATTATTTTTTTACTCTTTCAAAACTTAATATTAAAATGGGATGAGGTCGACTTTTTCCCCTTCTACCTTAAGTACCCCTAGAGGCTTCTAGGGGCGTAACCGCTAGTATATGTATATTGTAAAACTACAAAAACATGTGTTAGGTGTGATTGGGAGAAGGTTGGAACTTGCCCTGATTAGTTCTGCTAACAAAATATCACATAGGTTTTGGGGGTTGTTGATGGTGTCCCCCCCCCACACAATACAAATAGCCTATAACCACCACAGGACCAGTAGGTATATTCCCTGAAGAGTAGAATCCAGCAGTTACAAAGATCTTAAGGGACAGACAGACAGACATCATTCTACTTTGTATTGTAGATTGTGGGGGAGGAAAACTTTTACTTTTATTTATTATCCCTTCATTCTTCTGGGTTAGACTTAGGAGTTGACTTTCCAAACTTTCGAAGCTACCCTATATTTTGAAATGTCCTTCTGTCTTTCTATTTTTGGTGTTTATGGTCGGAATATCAAAATAAGCATAATTTAAATGTACAAGTGTACATCTAAATCACATTAAATGACCCGTGTATACATGTCATTCCCCCCCCCCCCAAATAGACGTCATATTGTAATTTGATAATTATAACATGACCTCCCCTCCCCTCCCCCATCCTTTCATGCAATAATAAAAACAAGGTTGACTAGATCCAAAATCATTGATAGAAATACATACAACAAGATTATTTGTGTATTGTAGTTTAAGTTATTTAATCTAGAGAGTGACATATTCATAGAAGGTAATTTTGTGTATCATTGTTGAGGATGTACATCAATTTATTGGCCATTGTCTTATCTCTTAAGAACCCTGATTTTTCTTAATATTGATTGCAAGATATTTTGACTTTTAGACTGACCTAACCTAGTTATAGAGCAGCTGTGCCACTAAAAAAGGGGAAAACAATTAGTGAGCAAAACTTAAAAGGATTTTGTTTCTTGTAACTAAAATTTGTTAGGGGAAGGAGGGGAAACTTTCTAACTTACTAGTAGCTTCGTCCCATGTTCCTAGGGATATCTTATATTTTATAGAGAAACTAGCTTAAAACCTGACCATTGATATTATTTATCTTCTCAATATTTCAACTACATACTACTTAACTTTTTAATAGCAAAGCTATTCTACAATTCTATAATGTATAACTCCTAACATTCGTCTATAAAAAGGTTACTATTAAAGATTTATGTCGGATTTTTTTACGAAGATTTTCATCAAATATACTTTTCAAAGTTCAAAGAGATAGGGGACAATGGGATGTTTATTACACTAATCCCAAAAGTTTTATAATATTTTCTTATTTGATGGCTTAACAACATGTTACTTGTAAGTGCAGCGCTGCATCTACAAGTTACATGATCCGAAGTTTTCAATAGGAAGACAATATCATTAATGATCAGTCTACAATTTTCTGGTCTGAATTATTGCTCTATCCCTGTATCTTAGGAATGCAATCTTAGCATTTCTTGGGGGGGGGGGGGGGAGGAGTTAAATAAACACTCACTCTCTCTCACTTCATACATCCCCCCCCCCTAATAATTCTTCCTATAGGACAATTTTGTCAATTCAAAGTTTTATGATAACGTTTACTTATTCATTGGCTTAACAACTTTGGGGACTTTAATGGTTTGTTCATTAAGTTGAGCATCAATCTTTGGGGATGTAAATAAATTTATCGCTCATTGTCTTATCCCTTATGGTTTCCCTTAAACTATACGGGGACCTATATGAAGCTTACCTAAGATGGATAACTTAATTTTAAGGAAGCTGTTTAATGATTAACTGGCTAAACCTAATTATAGAGGAGCTTCGCTTCTATGAACTATATAAATGTAATATTTTAGATTTTATTGGCCTTGTTTCACCTTTTTTATTATTTTGTCAGAGAATGGTAGTAAACTGTAAAGTAAATCATATTCAATCGAATATGGGGGGGGGGGGTAAAATCCCTGTGAACACCGCACCCCCTATAATCCTTTACAATAGGAAGTTTAAATATGAGCATTTATAGAAACAAAAATTAACTTTTACCTTTATTTGAGACAATGTTAGATATACCCAATGATAATATTTAAAATCATCACTTGGTTGAAAAGTTAAGACACTGCTAGTTTTAACCAACCAATTGAAATATCCTTGTATTTATGTTTTGACAGGTCCTATACTCAATAGGCATCTATCATATATAATCTTAATAAAACAAATTTCATAATTTGAAGTGTTAAAAAACCTAAAAGTCTAATATTTGGTAAATTTTATATCGGAATTGTTTTAAATTTTAATATTTAACGAACTTAACTTTTGAAAGTCAAATATAGATTGCGTGATTTATTTCAGAAATAGAAATATACAACGTAAAAATTTATTATTTTTCAAAATCTAGTATTTATTTACGAAGCACTTCGTAAATAAATATTAAGAAATTTGAATATTTAGAAAAATATAAATAGGGAGCTATTTGTGAACGAACGGAGAGGGGAATATATATCATATTTTTGAAATAGAATTCTTGGCGACGTTAATTAATATTCCCCAATTTCAATATTATCATGTCTCTAAATTCCCTTTTGATTTTTCTCGAAATACGATACGTTTAGGGTTTGGAATACTTAATATTTTAAATATGTAGTAGACACATCATTGGTTTGAAGCGAAGGTATTCAAATATCTATATTTGTTGTAAGTTTGTGTGGAAAATACAATAAATCTTGTTAGGGGGGGCCACAAGCCCTTTAATGGCATAGTCTTTTTCTAGAAGTCTTAACTGCATATTATTGACATAAGCCAATTTATTTGCTCTGCTCTTATAATCAATTTCAAACATCTGACATATCAGCAGAAGTTAATCATTTTTGGGTTTTCCAAAGAAGAAATTGTTTTTGAAACACGTTAACCTAGGTAAAAGTTGTAAGATTTATAGTATTGTCTCCAACATGAATGTGTGGGGGTAAAAAGTAGTAACAATACAAAACAGCAAAAAAAGAAAGCATTTTAATAGTATAACGTGGATAAGTATGTCCAAAAAGTAGCAACGGTGGTAAAATTAATAAAAATGTTAATTGCAATTATTGTTTAGGGTTAGTGACGGACTTACATAGTTAGGACAGATTGACTACGGCGCGGTACTAATAAAAGGAACTATGGAAAAATCAGAGAGGTAAATTAAGGCAACGTTCTACATAACATATTACGTGCATTACCGACCGTAAAGTCTTGTGAATGAGCAAAATCCATATTATCAATCCATCATAGGGTATACCATTGTGTCCCAAAATATTTGAAGCACAGGTTTATCATATGCATTTGGATGAACTTTGCTGTTTAGATTTTTTAATGTTATTTTGTAAGACCACTGTTAAGGTAAAAGGGTGTGGATTCTAAAATCTAGGCAGCAGCATATGTGCAATTTTATGTAAGATGCAGAGTCACGTGTTTTAAGGTTGTATGTATAGCAACCATGAATAGGTCAATGGAAGATATTATAATTAGCATCAAAAATACTCCGTTTAAAAGTTGATGGTCATGTGTTTATGAGCTTTAATGTATTATCAGTAAGTCTATGGAAGTTTATGTATGAGTCACGTGTCTAGGGGTTACTATTAACCAAGGATAGGTCAATAAAGGTACAAAATTAATTTACTATATTACATGATGTCATTTGAATGAAAAATTGTCATAAAAGGAACATGATTTTCTATAAAGTTTCTATTCAGTAACTTTTATATTTGAATTGAATCGAATTGTACTTTTAAAAACTTAGCTCATTTTCTGACAGTTTATCAAATTTTGATGTAGGGACAAAAGCTGTTAATAGAAAGATTTCCCAATACTTTAAAGAAAAATGATATATTAATTGAAAGCATCTAATATAATTTGAAGCACCCTTTGAAAATAAGAAAATATTGTATCTTTGTTGACATCACACATGCTATTTCACCCACGCTACTCAGACCCCTGTAAAGCTTCCGTGCTTCTCTTATATTAGCTCAAAAGTATTTTCACAGTAGCATTTAAGGTTATTTTAGGTAAGATAAATAAATTGGTTGCCCTGCAGGGTTAGAATTCCCAGCAGTGGCTAGAAATAGGAGAAAAGCTACTGTGAAAATAAGACGAAACCTGCTACTTCGTTTTCTTTCCATGTTCTGGATAAAATGTCCTACAGAAATTCGAAATTTGAGAAAATAGACCAGTAAGGTTAATAACTAACGCAATGTGGCACATTCTCATATTGCCATTGAGTTCCAGTTTGAATATGTCTCCCAACGCATAATTATGAAGACTTTAAAAATAACACCTACTGTTATGTCTCGGGCCTAACTAGAAGAAACAGTTGAAAATTGCCTTTGTTGATAAAACCTAATGGTTAAAGAAAGAACATCTAAGGGAGGAGGGGGAGAGTATTACCCTCCTCTAAAAAATCTCAGTAACCCCTCAAAAAACAGTTTTGACCTTCGCCCCCTGATTCAGAGCTCTTGGTTTTCAAAAATGAAATAAATTTTTAACATTTCACACCAAAATGTTGGTTTTTAACCACCCTCACCTATCTCCACAAAATAAATGCTGAAACGTCTTTTTGTTAAACAACCAGATAAACGGTAGACTAATGTAAAGACAATATTGAGTATTGACATCCAAAAATATAGAGGAACAGAAACAAAAACAAATTTAAGAAATAAAACAGTACAACGGATATAGTGAGCTACATAGTAGATATTTATTAATCAGGGAAATCATTTAATATCCAACATGTTTCCTACTATGCGTTTCTGAAGGACAACCTACAAGAAGAAATACGGATATTTGGAACTATAGATTAGCTCCGTATTTTATTACTACATTTGATATAGCAATAATAAATGTATTGTATAGAAAGAATATAGATGTATAACCAGACAATTATGTGGATCCCCCCAGCCCTGTTAAGGACCTTTTTTGTCTGCTAGCAAATTGCTTTCTGTTCTCTTGTAGCGACTTAGCTGTGTTAATATTCCCGACGATATTAGTTGATTTTCAACCCAATTGAATTCAGCACAGGGTCCTCGGGAAGGGGAAATACAGTTATTTAACTCCATTCCACTCCAGTGTTTTACTCTAATACTGCAATTGTCGCAACTCCATAATAAATAAAAAAAATAGTGCAATATTGTTTATAAGTTACAATCTCGTAAATTTGTCGTCCTTGTATTATGCTTTTGGGTGTAGATAATAACATTCATTAAATAAATTAAAATTAATAGTCATTTTAAATTGGGACAATCCCAAAATTAAATTAGAAATCTTCATTATATTGGATATAAGGAGGGATAAATAATTTCTGATAATTTCTCTTTAAAACTATTTGCTTTCTGTTTTTTTTATCTAAAGAAAACAATTGAAAAACCTTAGATCACTTAAGTTTTGGGTTATTTTTTACCCCCTCCCTGGCCACCCAAAAAAACTCTATAGCCCAACCAAAGAGTTTCTTTTGCAGATCGCTTTATGGATTAAAGTGTTTAAAAATCAGGTAAACTTATCACATTTAATATTCTAAATATTGGGTTTATATTCCCCCCTACCCCCTTAAAGGTTACGCACCTAAAAAAATTATATAAAAACATCCTGATTCACTTACCTCTGTCATGCTATATGAATCATAGGCAAATGAAAGAAAGGGATACATAATACAAGAAAAAAGTATTGATGACGATCGGTACCTTGTGGGGTTATACATACAGTGCCCTAACCCTGAGGGGCAGCCTTGTACTAATTTAACATAGCATTAAAATAAGTAAAAAAAATAAACGATGAACTTCCCCCCCCCCTTCTTATCTTAATAAATTTTTAAAATGCTCCACTGTGCACTTTCAGGGAAATCACCAGATATTTTAGTCGATTCAAATCTAGGAACTAATCATCAAAATCGTGTATTCCCCCACCCCCTCCCGTAAACACGCTAATCCAAGTTATTTACCTATTCTATATCATGCTATCATGCTATATAAATACAGGAATAAGATATACAATCAACATTTCAGAATAATTATTTCTATCCCCGATTAAAACTTTGTTGATTCCTAGTTTGCTCATCTGTTGATAATTTTACCTCTGCCATGCCAAGCCTAGTTTTTATTGTAAGCGTGTAGCATTTATTTAATTTATGTTTGTGCGTGGTTTTCTTATCTTATATTTACATTTAAAGGAACAGATTTGTAGTAGGATGGCCTTTGGATACGATTTTTACCAACCTCTTAGGGTAATTTTAGTGAGACTGCTGTATGTATGGATGGATCAATTATTCTGTCATCAATAACAATCTTACAGACACCTTTAAATTTCTTTATAAATGAAGCTTGGCAGACGAGAACACCAAGTTTAAGCACAGATGCCGAGCCCTTAATTCAATAATGAAATATAATTTCCTGTATTAAGTGACAATCTTCCATTTTCTGAGATTTATTTTCATATTGTTTAAAGTTTTCTATGAATATAATTTTTCTTGTCGAAAACATCCCTCGCAGATTAATTTTTATATATTTAACTTTCAAATGTAAAATTATTAGGCGTGAAAATATTTTTTTCTTGGCTGGAGATATTAAAAAGGTATCAAAAAAAGTATATTTTTTCTTCCAAAAAAAAAACATTTTAATGCAAATTATAGGCTTGTTATTCTCTAAATTATAAAGTAGTTTGTTGCAAAGATACCCCCCTCCCCCTCAATAAATATAAAAAAACAAGGATGACAACATCCATAAAAGCGAAGCACTGAAACGGTAGGACAAACGGACATTAACACTTATATAGTGTTAGAACTGAATAATTAGAATATAAATGTATAAGAGTCGAAGCAAAATTGTGAGAAAATTTGTTGAAAAACTGCTTGATACAGGATGATGTTTATGGACATACTTACATTTTTAGGACTTGATTATAGAGTTGCTTCGCTTATAACATTATATTTTGTTGTTCCAGAAATCAACGTATCAAAAATCAGATCAATCGGATGATTAGATCACATAAAAATTTGTTGTTAAAAAAGTAAAAAAATCAACATGTTTAAAATGGACGTACGGACATTCTTGTAATGATTATAGAGTTGCTACGCTTTCTAAATTGTACCTAACTACTACAGGAATCATCATGCAAAATTTGGAATCGATAGGACAATTCTAACCTGCTTAAATTAACGAAAAAAGCTATCCGTTTGTGACGGACGTACGGACGGACGTACGGACCGACCCTAATTATAGAAATCTTCGCTTTTGATATCTAAGAAAAAGCTAATAAAGTCTAGAGTATCTGCTACGTAAATAACACAAGATCCATCTTTTTCTAAACATATGAAAATCAAACTTTTATAAAATTATACCAGTTAAATAAAATTTCACTTTATTTTTAAAGCATTGTTAGTAAATGTTTAGGCTATGTGGGAATTGAATATGGATATACCCAAAATTTAAAGCCACAATTAAATAGATTGCAATGCTATATATATGTTATTGGTAATGATTATATTGTATGATAGATTCTTATATTGTACAGATGATACCTTACTGGTACTGCAAGGTTTTAAATCGATTGAACAATTATAACATGCCTAAATTACGGCCAGAATTATTCGTTTCGGATATACCGGCCCAAGTATATAGCCATAAAGTATAAAAAAACAAATTTATTGAAGCAAAGGAAAACCGTTGAGCTTATTTCAACTGGTTATATACATATATATGTATATATTATATAGTGTATATAAGTTGTAAACAAAAATCGGGGATTTCGCATAAAGAGACGGTTGTGCACTGAAAACCCCCCTCAATTTTTGAATAGAGGAAGGGGTGGTTAAATGAATTTAAAATAATTAGGGGGGAGGAGAAGCGCTATTTGCAGTGCCATAACCATGTGGGGCTACCAAGTACCCAATAAAACCTGACCTAACTTTACAAAGTAATAAACAAGGAACCAGGCAGTACAACCTGGCCTAAAGTAATAAACAAACAAACGAAAAATCCCCTCACCTTATTTTTAACTTATTTCAAAATTAGGAGAGGGGGGGGGGTGGTAAGTTATCAGTGCTCAACAGGATACTAAGTGCGAAAGCACCCAAAAATCTAGTTTTCTCCTTAAATGTCTTTAAATTGAACTGATTTGATATTTGATGGCTTATCTGAACATTAAAATCAAATTAATTCTTTTCTGATATATATTTCTAAATTCAGGACTTAATAAATTTTCCACGACTTTGCGAGTAAGAAGTAAAATGATTTTTTTAGGGGGGAGGGGGGATATTTCTTATTTGTTCTAATCCATTTTATTTCAAATAATAGCCTAAGCCCTGATCAGACCAATACAAAAACACGGAGGGACACATATAGTTTTCGCCCCTAGCCTCTATTGAAACTTACCTTATTACCTCTTTTAAAGCAAGCCTCTTGAGGCTAGGGGTGAATGGTAATGTTATTGTTTGTGTTATTTACTATTATCTTTATTATTCTTGTTTTCTATGTATTTTTTACAACTGCTAAAGTAGCTGTTTTACAATTAATTTATGCGTATTCAAAGATCTACAAGAATGACAAGGACAATTGTAGCGTAACAAACAAAACATATTTTTACAATTCAATTAATTAAAACGACAAACAATAGAGAGAAAAAAAGTACTTGCAGACAAAGTTCATACAATCAAAGTGCAAGAAAGACGGACATATGTATATATCTAGAGTTAATATTTAAAATTAACTGCAATGTTTTATGTTCCGTTAAAGTCTCTAGTTTTGACCTGTATGCAAAAGCGAAATAAAACTATAGATGGAGTAGTTACGCTTCAAATGTAAATGACGCACAGATGTGCATACTATAAATGCGTAAGCAATAAAAAATAACCAGACACAAATATAATATAGATAATAATCTTGCAGGGACATGGACAGATATATCAACAAACAAGACGAGGTAGATTATATATGTAATTATATAAAAATACAAAATAAACTAACATTTTGTAACTGATTAAACTTTTATTGTATTTAGTAATAGTGACGCTACCTAATATAAGTTCCCTATTTGTCTGACATCGCAGCAGTTGGACCATTTGAGTCGTCTTTCGTTATAACGCTGTGTTGGGCCGAGATTTGAATATATTACCTGCCAAACAACGAGGAATGTGCTATTTGTTATACTTACATTATCATATCTTATTTGACTTATTTATAATAAATAAAAAACTATTTTGGGACTTTGTTCATCAATTTGTTTTTCAGAATAATAATTAATGTTTCAAGATGCAGATTTTTTAGGGGTTGTTCTGATTTAGTATGTCTAGCTCAAAGTTTGTTTTTAAAATAATAAAAATTTGTGTGTGCAGATTCGCATATTTCAGATACATTTGTTTAGATATAAGGTTTTAATGGACATTTATTATTAAGTTCATTTTGTCTGTATCAACTAAAAACATATGAGCAAAATTTCAAACAATATTAAAGTTAATACCTGGTATGGCATTACAAGTTTATTTCTACATAAAGTTAATATCAAATAGTCCTCTGATTAGCAATTAATGAAATGCATGTGCAGCAGAGAATTAGGCCATGCTAGAGTACAGAAACCAGAGCATAAAACTTGATTGATAAAGCAAAAATTGACCAAACTTTGAAGTCCAAAAATCATTCAGATCTATGACTCCCTCTTTACTTAGAACTTTAAATCAAAAATCAACTATAAGATATTTGAAAAAGGCAGAATTTGAAATGCAATTGCAGAGCTTTTAACTTATTCTTAAAAGGATTATTCAAACCTAAAACAAATTAAGACATTTCATCGATATATACAATTTTAAATTTATACAAGACATTTTAAGAAATTTTAAGTAGGGAAATTGTTCAATGTAAAAATGCAGCATAATACTGAATTTTCCTTTTTGAAATCGTGCACCCTTGATATCAATAAATCGAACACTTCCTAATTCTGAGGTTCCCTAATGTGCATTTATTTAGAATGTATTTATGACCTACTCTGTAATAAATACTTTTGACCATTAATGAGTTTACTATAGATATGTTTGTCCAATAAAGACTAACTTAAATGAAAGCAAAATTAATAATACTTTGATATAAACATAAAATCAAATTAAGCTATAGCTTTTTTATGATGGAACAAGACGTGATTAACCCTTATAACCCATGGTTGGGCCTTAGAAATGACAAGTTACTTTATTTGTTTATACATGTTATGATAATGTATTGATTAAAAGAACCAATAACTTAATCAGTGAAAACCTTATTTCCTTATATAAAAGTGTTCAAAGCTGGCATATTTTTGACACAATCATACTTTACTAAGAAGACCAATATTTTGATGCCATAACAGCACAATCGAATTTAACGTGAATAATTTGGATTTGGGCATTTACATATTTGAAATCTTTACTGCTTTGTTTGACAACTCATTAAATATTGAACTGAAAGTCATTCTGACCCATTCTAGTCAGGGATGAAGGGATAGGTGTTAGAAAAAAGGGTAAACTTTAACAAAGATATTTCATGAGGTACATGAAATATGCAATTTTTTTTTATAAAAATCAATTAATCTATCATTGTCTGTCATAAATTTCCTGTTCTTAGTCTAGTTTGCAATGAAATAAAGTCCACCCTTTGTTAATATCCATAGATAAATGGATACACAATAAAAATAATTATTTGGTCTGCTAGTTTAGTCTAGAATATAAAATTTAGGGTAGTTTATTGTGTTCGAGTCCTGCTGAACCTGGTTAATTTTCAAACATTTGAATTAAAACCTGCTGCTACTATATCAGACTTATGACTACCTTACTCATAATAGGCACATGACATTACATAGGTATACAAAATATATTTAAGACTTATAGACGAAGGGCGTGCAAACAAACGTTGGTATTCGTAGATAATCCAATGTCAGTAGCTGTTCTCTGGACCTATAAAGAATTTCCAAGAGTGATCTAACAGTTTGGGGCAATGCAAATCCACCCCATTCATCCATCTTAAAACAATTTACTTTTTTCTTTACCCTGAAGAATAGAACACATATCTATCCACCCACTTGTATGAAACTAAATATACTCTGATATAAAACCATAGAATACAGGGATAGGTTAATGGAAGATAAATTTATCTCCCTACTGAAAACTTACATGTAGAATTATCTTTGGTAAAATGTAATTTTGGGATGAAAGAAGAAGGGTTGTTGAAATTAATAAAATTAAAATTTCATGAAAGTGTTTTGGTCTTTTTTCCCGGTCACACCATTTCTTCAACATTAACCAGTCCCTTCCCCTTCCCCCTCAATATATTTTTATTTAAAAAAATATATTTCGGGGGGCTCTGCAAATAAACAAAAAGATAAATAAAATATTTAGAAGTAAATTAGAACAGAAAAGGAATCACCTATGATGTAGAACCAATGTAAAAACATAAATACAACTACTTTATTGAAAAAATCTTACAGTCACTCAGTGAAGGAAGAGGATACTTACAGAGATGATGAGTATCTAAAAACAATCTTTGATATTTATTATTCTTAATTAACTTATCCATGTCTTTCTGGTTTAATATAGAACCAAATATGAATATTGCAATTAAAGCTAGCATTTTTATATTTGGAGCTTTTGTATAATTATGGTTGGTCCGTCACAACTGTAGGGATATTTTACGCAGTTTAGAATTGTCCTATCGATTATGAGCTTGGAAAATAAAGGTACTAAGAAAGAGAGGGAATGTCTGATTGAGCCAATAGGAGAATCGCATCGGTACATACATTTAATTTCATTGGTTGAAATTTTGTACACATCTTGATACGAATGCATGTTTTTTTTCATTTCATACAGAGTTAAAAGTCAGCTGTAAACAGTATATTTTCTTAGTAGAAAGCTTTGCGGA
This sequence comes from Acartia tonsa, assembly GCF_053477335.1. Classification (NCBI taxonomy): domain Eukaryota; kingdom Metazoa; phylum Arthropoda; class Copepoda; order Calanoida; family Acartiidae; genus Acartia; species Acartia tonsa. Next base: position 37,158,637 of record NC_137260.1, read on the forward strand.
ATCAGGATTAATTGCCTAAAAATTTCGTTTAAATTTGAAAGCTTCGAAACGAGGTGGATTCTTAAAAAACAAGTTAGGCTGGCTACTCGCTGGTGAGGCAAAATTATTTTTGTGAAAAATCCTCCAAAATCGAATAAAAAAATTTACAAAAATTAAATAAAATATTAAAGGGTTATTAACATATGATTTTGTTTAATTTTTGTAGATTTTTAATGTGCTTTTGGTTGATTTTTCACAAAAATAATTTTGCCTCACTATCGAGTAGCGAGTCTATAATTTTTTAAGAATCCACATCAGCTTGAGTCGAAAGTAAACAATACTTTTGTCTGCTAGAAATGTTCCTTCTTAGATTTGACGAAAAAGGGGTTCAGAATATGCTTCTATTCTTCTATTTCTATTGCTTGGAATGAAGATTATTGTATCAGTTAAGTACAACTTGAGAAGTGCAGCAATTCAATAATAATGAAATCATCCGAATTACTTTATTTTTGAAATGGCGTAGCATCTCTATGATCAAGATTTTGTTATCCTGTATTTTGAGATAGATTTTTTTATCTGAAAATCTTTTTTCAAACTCGTAAATAATGTGGAAAAGTAAATGAGGAAAATCTTAAAAATCTAAAAAGAAGGTCAATTATTCTAAAGCTTCAGTAAAAAGAAAAGAATTATCCCTAATTCTATTTCCCATTTTCTAATAACCCTCAATACAGTGACAGGTTACGGGAGAAAAAAATAATATAAACCTCCAATTAAAAAAATGTATTTTTTTTGTGGGCGGAAGAATTATTTTTTTTTCATTTTCATATCTCTGGATCCCTGTAAAGCCCACTTTTAATACTTTTTGGCAGAAAGGCGTTAACTTTATTTCAACAAAAGTAAAAAAAAGAGTTTGAAGCATTATGGCGAGCTGCAAACGTACTTTGGATTTGTTTTTTTTGAAAGGATAGATAAAGAGTTGTAAATTTGTAATGGAGGTTATAAATAATATTTGCAAATATAATGAATCTTTACAGATATTTTTGACAGCGAAGTTTTGATGTATTTATGGTCTGTCAGTAACGTATAGCTTTATATTTCATTTAGGCATACAAGAATAGTCCTTTAACAACTAGGTACAATATAGAAATCGTAGCAACTATATATAATTATTACCAGACTTTTTTTTTCAGACTTATAAGTAATGTTCCATCAAATGCGCTGTTACTCTAATATTTGGCTATATGCATTTGTCTGACTCACTTTATGCTGTCTGTTTGGACGTCATCCTTGTTCTTGTATGGTCTTTTAGACAGTGGTCTGCGGATACGTACATACAAGATATCATTGATTTATGTCAGATGTTTTTATTATTTCATTTTGGTTTTAATAGACAATTTCTTTAAAAACTCAAATACGTTTTATTTTAATGTGTGTGCGTGCACAGGGTTTAAGGTGTGCAAAAGTTTTCAACCCCCCCCCCCCCCACCCATTTACACAAATCTCTAGAGGGATGTAGGGTGTTTTTAGCTAATTTCCTAATTTTCTGAACGCTTTTTCTTAAATATGAACCATATTGAGGGAAAACTCCCCTTTGTCATAGAAAAAATGTAAAATCAATAAGTAATCATCATAGTTTTTACTATCTCCATTGTTCACGTGATTCAGATTGGTTGGCTCCAAATTTGGGTTCTAGTAACATGGTTATACATGCATGGAGAGGTGTCAATTTATTGCAGCCAAAATTTATTTGCACAAAAAGCACCTTATCAAAACACTTTTTAAAATTGGTTAAATTTAATTCAATGATTTCCAACTAAATTTTCACAAAAAAGATCTCGTTGAAATAGTTTCAAATTATAATAAAATTTGCCAGAACTTTGTCTTAAATCATTTCAAGATAGACGTATCTGTATATCTCACAAAAAATTTGTAGAAACATAGATACAAAAAAACAAGGCTTACAATATTCATGAGTAGCGAAACTGCCAACTATAAGCACGGCAAAGCAAATGGAAGATAAAAATTATGACTGACAGACATAGTATGTAACAATGTTTAGAGGTCATGCGAATCTTCCCACAAATACCTTAAAAAGTAGCTGACATGTCGAATTATAGAGTATCCTTGCGAGTCGCAACTAAAAAAAAAAACACAAACACATCAACCGAAACAAAATATCCAAACTGGATATTTCTAATTTGGTAAAAAATAATTCCGAAAAAAGATTAAATTATATAATATTTTTAGCATAATATCTTAAAATATTGTTTTTAGGCCTATAATTATACTTTTTTACCCTTTTTTCTAAAGCAAAGCCTGTGGTTATAAGGTCTGTTCGCTTGCATCTTATATTAATAATTGTCAACTTGAGTTCTCTTAAAATAAAATTTATAACTCGATCATAACCCCTATAAAATTCTAATTTCTATTCTGAAATAATAATTTTATAATATTATAAAAAAATTAATCTTTAGAAATTCTTGTGTGTGAAATTTTGCTGATGGTTAATATTAATGAGGGAAGAAAGTTGTGTAAATTTATTCAATTATTTCCCTTTGTAGCATTTTGTTATCCTTGTTGGTGGTTTTTAAATCTCTCAATTCATGACTCAGAGAATATTTTTTTTCTTTAAAAGAAAACATGAAATCTGAACATCCTACAATTAATAATTGTCTTCCAACAGTTGGGAAGTGGAATATATTTTTATTTTCTTTAATAAACAATGAAGTAAGGTGCACAACACGTACAGGTGAGGTGTTACGTTTAAATCTCGGCTTAAAACCGAATCATAACTAAAGATATTAACAATGGTTCCAACTATGTCAGGTGCGCGCCATTAATAAATAGTTAGAGTCGGGGAAATGTAGGAAATATCATAGTTGAAACCCATTGAAAAAAGATTAAATTATTGTCTATCCAAACAGTCAGGTGATAATCACCACTAGTTAGCAATTTTTAGAGGAAGCAAATTGTAAGTGTAGCAGACAGACCAATATAAAAAAATGGCTGCGATCCTTCTAATGATATTGTACTTGTAAATATATCTTTTTAGGTTAACTATGATTTCAATTTTGTATAGCTATTGAGTTGTTGATGATCCCTTTCCCAAAAAATGTACAAGGGGCATCTATTATTATTGCATTCAACCTAACCTAATTATGTAGATGTTAATTTTAGTATTGTTAAAACTTTGTATCAATAAACTGGTGAATATACCTCTGTGTTACTGGACTTGAAGCAAAACTTTTCTACAGTTGAAACTGAGTAACGTTCGTCCGTCGTGTCAGCAGCTTGCGCCTGTTATGATAAATAAGTATTACATAAATTTTTTTATAAAAACACATGTGCCAAAAAGAGATTTACCTATTTTTCAGGGAGGAAGGGGACATTTTACTGTATATTACAGTAAAATACAATAAGTTTATATCTTTTTCGTGGATCAAAAACTTAAAGTACTTCAATGAATTTTGTTTGTTTGGTTCCAACTTAGAAGTGTCCAAAATTTTTAACCAATAGTCTTAATCTACAGAAAGGGTAATGGCATTAAAGATTAGGGTTGGGCCGGATATCCGGTCTGGCCGGATATCCGGTCAGTTTCAATATCCGGCCGGATACCGGATATTAATACTATCCGGTTACATGATATCCGGCTGATTATTGACGTCGGATATCTGGTTATCCGGCCGAATATCCGGTAATTTGCCGGATATCTAACGTTGGCTAAATTCCGGCCAGAACCGGATATCCGGCATTATAAATCAGCCGGATATCCGGTATCCGGCAAAAAAAGTATCCGGCCCAACCCTATTAAAGATATAACTAACTGATCCACCATTGTCTTATCCCTTAAGATCCCATACATTTCTACTACCCAACTAACTTAGGTTAAAAAGACATTTGTTTATGAGCGTGGTTGGTTAGTAACAAACTCAAGATTTAAAAAAAATATGGCCAGGTGTGCAACTATAGGGAATATGTGAAGAAAACTTGGTATGCGTGTTTACGTGTGTCAGTGTGACACGCCCCCCCCCCCCCCCTCTTGATTTTAATACTTATTCACGGTTTTTTTTGGGAGGGGGGGCATATTAATGTCTCCCCTCTCTTAAACATATTCTGCATCATTTAGTTTGAGGCCTTCAACAATTTACCAAACCCCCTCTTTAAATCTTTTTTGATGGAAGGGGGGGTGGGGGGGGTGTATTGGTTGAGCGAGGGAATAGGTGAGTCATACAAATGAGTTTAAATGGTGGACTTAAAAAAGAAGTATTACTACATATTAAACACACAGACATACACACATTACTATACATTACCCCTTTTCGTTCTACTTTAAACGAATGTGTATGAATAGTAAAATTCTCCTTTTTTTGCCCCCTCCAAACTAAACCCCCTCTATTTCAGTCCTCTCAAGGAGAGGCCTACTTTTTTTTTTTACCTATTTTGAGCTACCTTTACCTGCCTGCATGCGTATGGTGGTGCCTTTAAACTTCTCCCGTCCCGTTTTTTTGCGCCATTTCTCTCATCATATCTTTCCCATGCCCGGCCCTATTTTAAATCCTACACACCTGACTTACAATTTTTCATATTTATCCAAAATATTACTATACAAATGTCACATTTTATGACTTATTATTGAAGAAAATTATAAAACACATCATTTTTGTTAAACAAAAATTCCATATTATTATGTTTTTATATAAATAAAACGTGCTAAATAGTAGAAATAGTAAATACACCTGTTGCACGCTTTTAAAATTGGAGGGACATTGAAATTGGGGGCGATGCAAAAATTAGGTACTCTTCCAAAAGGGGGGGGGGGGGTAATTTACAATCAAAATTATTTCGGACCCCCCCTGGATATGTAATTGACCAAAGTTTTAGATGAAAAAAGAAAACAAAAAGCACGGGGTTACTTTAAAAATCTCAAAAAAGACAAATAAAGTTTTTTGAGTTTTACTGTTTAATTTTTAGAAACAATTTTGGGAAATTGCTAGGATTTAGAAAGGGAATGGCGGAGAATGGTTTTCAACATGCATTTAATTCAGAAAAGGGGAGTAACCGGGCATGAGTAGGGGGGAGGTAAAAAAGGGGTAGTGGGGGACCCGGTTTATGGGAGTAATAGAAAGATACATTTTTAACTAAAGGAGGAGGGTTACAGGGGGGAGACTTGTGGAAAAGTATTACTTGACGTTTAGATTGGCCTTATATGCTTCACTCTTAGCCCATCCGCTAAACAGTAAACACAAACCAATCAAACAAGTATGTTTTTTATATATGTGATTTTATATAGTATTTTTAGATATGTGTTTTTGTATTAGAAACTTTGTAACATTCTTAATCTTTGAATTTCTATTTCATTAGTTTTGCAAAAAAATAGCAATTGCCAAAATTGATTTAATTTTCTAATGATGATTTATTAATGCCTATTAGTGAAAAAGTTCCTTATTTGTCTATAATTTGCTTTATTTTTATGTTAATTTTTCTTATGGTTATGAATTATTTGACCTCTAGAAACTTTCACTCCATATATTTAGTATGAGCAGGGCAGCGATTATAAAAAAATAATTAGTAGAATAAGACAGACAAGCTTGAGTAAAGATTTAAATGCACGTTAATTAAAGTATACAATTTCTCCTATTTATGAATTTAAAAATTATCATATATTTGTGATGAAAAAATATATTTTGCCATTAGCTTTGCAACCAGTCAAATTATTCAATGTTTCCCCGTCTTTACTTTTTAGGATAGCTTTCCCTGTTCCCATAAATATTAGGCAAATTCTTTTTAGACATTTAGATTAAGATTATACTTCATACATTTTTTTTAGCAATAACTTTCATACAAGTTTTATTTTTGGGAGGTGATAATTGTTTTACAACTAAATAATTGTGTTATTATCTTTATTAAATAGCCATTCTACTCTACGAATAGTACATGTTATGTCCAATAGTCCGACTGACGGTCATTAAGATATTGTTAAAAAATTTTCTTGAGTATTTTTACTCGGTTCCAAACATAATTCTGTTGGTGATGATAACTATTGCGGCACTGCTAATTCATGTAATCATCTGTTAATCCATCTTAATCAACTGCAACTTTAAATTTCTATCTGTCTATCTATTTATTCATATCGAACTGTAAATGTATCTATCTATCCTAGAATGAGAGAAATTGTTCATATTCAAGCTGGTCAGTGTGGTAACCAGATTGGTGCCAAGTTCTGGGAGATTATTTCTGATGAGCACGGCATCAGTCCAGATGGAGGCTACCAAGGTAATTAACTCCCAACTTTTCCTAAAATAAGACCTTGTAAGTTTTAAATCTAAAGACAATTTATTGTTTTCTTTTATTTACAAATAGTATGCTTTTCTAACTTATACCATAGAGAGAGAGAGGGGGACAATGGGCTGTTTATTACACTAGCAACTAAAGTTTTATAATAACGTTTTCTTATTTGTTGGCTTTACAACTTAGGGGACTATTAATGGATTTTGATTGGTTGGTTTATTAAGTTTAGTGTCCAAACGTTTCAATCACTAATTGTAATCTACAGAAGGGATAATTTATTTGTATTAACGTTGGGGATGTACATCAATTTATCGACCATTGACTTATCCCTTTAGATTCCTGAACTTATACAGTTAATAAATTGATAATAATTAAGGTACCTCTGAGCTGCAGCTGGAGAGAATTGAAGTATACTACAATGAGGCCATGGGTCTCAGCCCAGAACTCAAGGACAAGGGACACAAACTTACATCAGGTACACAGATATCTAGCTATCTAGCTAGCAATTAACTTTCTGTCTAATTATCTATCTACAATAACAACAGGATACATTAGACTTCCTCTTTTTCTATTTTTCTATCAAAATTTCTGTCTGTTTATCCATCGATCTAATTTCATTTATAAAAATTATCCATCCTTAAACAAAGATCTCTATAAAAGACATAATTTTCATGCATAAATCAGAACTAACTTTTGAAAATAATTTATAGTTTTTTCCTGTCTATTCTGTCTTTATATGTATTTTTACAATCTATAAAAATTTTAATGTGGCATTTTGTCCTTTATATGAACTTTTCTTAATTTAGGGGGAAAATTTGTGCCACGTTGTATTCTGGTTGATCTGGAGCCCGGAACCATGGACTCCGTCAGATCCGGACCCTATGGAGGTATCTTCAGACCAGACAACTTTGTCTTTGGCCAGAGCGGAGCAGGAAACAATTGGGCGAAGGGTCACTATACAGAAGGTAAGTCCACTCCTTTTAAACTAATACTCTATTCTAAAAACTCTTCCTATTAATGGAATTTTTATTACAATTTGAATATTGTGTTTAATATTTTCTTGTAATAGACGATAAAGTTTTAGAAAATATCTAAATAAAATGTAAAATAAGATATTGTAATAAAAATTTCATGTATGGGAATACGTTTTTACCTGTATATTTAAATAAAATATATCTATATTTGTTAAAGGAAATGGGTTTAAAAGTCAACATTTTTATTATTAAAAGCATAATTATAATTGTAGGTATTATATCTTTTATTTTATACTTTGTAGAGCTGTATAAAAATGTATTACTTATAAATGTTTTTATTTATTAAAAGTCCAAAATAGGAAGTATATTAAAACCCACCATGACACTGATCAATTTTAATTTTCTTTAGCTTTATAATTTGAGGAAAAGTACATGTCTGGTAAAAATTAAATTGTAGAATTGATCAGAATTCGATGTTTAGATAAAAATCTTAAAATTGTTAAAAAAAAAACAAATTTGTATTTTCTTAATGTAAACTTTTTTTTTAAATTTAGATTTTTAATAATTTAATTTCAATATCTATCCATCTCTGTGAAATAATGGGGCCTGAAACACTGCTATTGTTAAAGTTAATTACAGTCCAAAGGCCTGAAAGGTAATCCCTCTAAGTTGCCAAGTTCAGGCCCTATTTGAAAAATATTATTAGGGCAATTTTGAGCTACTCTAGGCCTCTATTATAGGGCTTTAATTAGTGCATAGCACTTTTCAAATCATTACAGTTAAAAATAGGCATTTTTTCCTATATATATATATTTTTACTTAATTCTAATTGGTAAATTTAAAATATAAAAATTAATTCTTCACTGTATAGATACATGTTTCAGAAAATATTTAGCAAAAGTAACCACCCTTTGTAATTTAATTTGTCTAACTAAATTTAATTTACAGTTGTGTTTGTTAAATTATTATTCCACGCTTTACTTGCTGTTAAAAGCTAATATTTTTGTTTGCTGAATTATTTTAAGTTATCAGTAATAGATTGAAATTTCTTTAAAAGGGTACTATTCGTTTTTTCTTGTATTTTGACTGTTTGCGTTCACAGAACATTTTCTACCCTCTAATTTAACTTCTGTATTATTGTCAATTTGGCTGCGAGATTTTAAATTATCCTCGTCTATTGTATGCGAAATAATCAATTAAATCAAAGAATATGCCATCCACCTATCTATCTATATATCTATCTATCCATTCGTTTAATTATCTATCTATTCATCCATCCATGCATGCATTTGTTGGAAGATTCTTGTAATTATTTAATCATTGAATTCTTTTCACATGCTTTGCCTTGCTTTTTTCTTGGGAGTTTTTTTTAATTTCTTGAATTTTCAACAATATTGCAATTGAATATAAAGAAATGTAATTTGAAGTTATTTGTTAATTTTTTAGAGAAAAAAAATAAGTGATTTTAAACTTAGGTAACTGTGCAACATTATAATGTGCAGAATAACAATATTTTAACACACATAATTAGAGATAAAGTTGAATCATTAATGATTCAAAGTTTTGTTGAGCACACCTGTTAAATAGAAATGAGTATACAATATCTTGATTTTTCAGTCAATAGCAATGTTTAATCACACAAGAATAACAGCCCAGGCAAACCTTTAGGAGTGTTATAGCCAGGTGTTCATATTTATCCCTAGACAGGTTGTTATGATGATTTGATCTAGCTGCATGATAACAAATTTGAGATACCATGAAATTTGAATCAATATAAACAAATGAATGGAGCTTGTCTAGGCATTAGATTTTAAATAGATCCCTTACTCCCTCTGTTTCTATTAAAATAAATACGCTGTTAATATCTGAAGATATTCAATTAATTTGTCGAATTTATTTTAATATTCATAACTTTATAATGATTTAAAGATTTATTGATTTCACCAAAAAAATAAGATCTTCTGTTATTTCCAATTTTCATGTAATTATTAAAACATGTTAATGCTGATTCTAGAACGATAAATCTAATGTATATGGTTTGAAGAGAAGGGTCTATGATAACATATGTCTGCATATTCAAAAAATATTAAGAATAGATTTCAACCAAATTCTCATCTACCTACTTCCCACTTTTCTTCCTAATCTCACTTTTATTCAAGAATATTCAAGCTAGATGTGGATAACGATTCATAAAGTGTGTTGTTGAAGACATTCGTTAACGTTTTATGGTTATAAAATAGAAAACTTAGTGTATATTATATGTTTGGTTGTACTCTGTTTTGGAGAATTATTCTCCTTGTTGATGGATAATCCTGCAAAGAATGTAGGCCTATGTGTATGCCTGTGTGCAAGCCTACAATATGTTAAGGATAGGGATATCTTAAGACAAACATTTTTCTTTGCACTTTTTGTTGGTTTGATTCAACATTTTCTTTGAAGTTTTTAGTTATTACATCAACTTATAACAACAATTGCATCTTTTAATGAATATTAAGACAAGTATAGTTTATTTTTCCCAGAGCCATTCTTTTCTACAGAATAAATAATCCATTCCGTGGTATGTGTGCCTAGGCTCATATTTCATTTTGCCCTGACTGTATAGTCATGCATTTGACACCTACCATAATCAGCAAGAATCTTGGGTGTCCATACTCTTGCCATACAATTGACACTGGGAAGCCAGAGCAATTTACAATCTGAGGCAAAATATGTTGCTAAATAAGAATCGAAGCATTATTAGTAAATCCAGTATAAAATTACGCCTGTAAAAAGACAAAGTAGTATCAAAATGTATTGGGACTTCTAAACAAGGTTTATGCAATCAAGTATTGATTCTTAACCTGAACCTAAAAATGGGCTAATAAACATTTGCTTTATGGCTTAAATGATGATTCTATTGAAATAAAAAGGAATTTATTATATATTGTATAAACATAAATTCGCTATAAACTCAGTCTGCTAAGCCACTGTACGCCAATTAGGGACAGCAATTCTTACTTTACACATATTTGTATGTAATGTACATTGTACTGGGCTTAAACCTGTCACCTCCTGGACCCAACAATCATTATTCACCTGGTCTTAATCTTATCCACCCAAAATCTTCTTGTAATGCAGAATTTATGGAGTTTCATTTTAATCTTAATTTTTAAGTGAAATCTTAAATAATTTATTCAAATTTGCTTTCAATAATTATCTTTTCAACGATGCAAAAATTTAATTTTCTCCACTTGAAATGAGGCACAATATTTTTTAGCAAAAAATGCCAATTTCGTGCTAAAACTGGAAGAAAAAATTTGAAAATTATATTGTGCACTATAAAAGAATTAAAGCAATATTCTATTGCTCTTCTTTAAATTCTAAAGAATGACAAAATAAAAAAAGTTTTAAAATAGGACAGGTAAAGATTAGGGTTTCTCATGATTTATGATAGTAAGAAAAATCTTAGTGAATTTGAAATTTTGTTAATGTCATTCAAATCTTTTTATATTAATAGTCCTTTTCCACGAGTTTTTGAGCTCTCTGTTTTAAAATTGCAAAATTGATTTTTTTTCATCAGAATTCAAATTTGGAAATGTTAAATATGGCATAAAATGGACACGACTTTTTAGGCTTTAGCGTTATAAAACCAATCTACATAAAATTCTTTCAATTCTTGTTAATGTTTTAAAAATGTGCGGAAAAAGAAGTTTAAATCAAGTCTTTTATATTTGAAATGCATCATTTTAATTGTTGAAGTATCTTAATGGAACTAGGTTACACTGCAATTTAGTTTTAGGCGGCAGCGGAAATGCTAGTTTTTCAAATTATGCATAATACAATGGCCTAAAGTCAAAAGGTATCCTAGATTTACAATAAACTATAAGGCTGACATGGGATGATATTTAACTGTTATACTAGAATATAAAGCAACTCTAGGCACCTTTAATTTTTCTCCAGGTGTGTTTATGTGGATGAATGGCATATAGGCTGAAATTCTTGTATATCATTAATTGCTAATGTTCTGTTCATTCCAAATTAATAAATTTTTATGTCAAAATCAAACAAAAGCTATATTTAAATAGAGTATTTTAAATTTGAAAATATTCTCTTTTTTTCTATTGTTTAAAGGGTTAATGAAAGACTGATATGTGTTGGTAGCAAGCAAGGTTAGCCCATTAATAATAAGGTTAATTAACCTGATACCTTCGCGGAAAGGCTCCATTAAGATTGATTGGCCAACATGGTTTACTTTAGGATTCGTACTGCATTTAAACATAAGTATTCTATACACTAAATTATGGTAAGCTATTGAAGTACACATAGTACAAGTTTTGGAAATAGGCAATTTTGATTTGAAGGAACAGGTTAGAAATAAATTATTGTGGTAACATATATGTGTAGTGTGTATATTGTAGATTAACTTGAATCCATTTTAAGCCTCCCACGCGTAATAGGGGTTCTCAAAGACCTCTTGTATAATGCCATGGCTGTATATTTTTAGTCTAGCCAAGGCTCTAAGTTTTCTGTATTTCTATAGATTTTTCAATTCTAATAATCTCTTAAAATGAACACTTGCATGCATACTTGATTTTTAAGTGGTCCTATTTGGTTCAGACAACGTGAGGAATACAAAAATAAAACTGCGAGATTAGGGTTAATCTAGAGAATATATTTGTAACCTAATGTTAGTTTAAAGATAAAAACTAAAGTTTTCAAATGGTTATACTTATATGCTTGAAATAATAACTTAATAAGTCTTTTTAAATCTGCAGTTTTTTTGTGCAAAGTTAATTTAGTAGATTAAAAAATGTTATTTGTTTTTTTGCATAAAATTAACTAAAAATATGAACAGGTTCAAAATAGATACATACATGTACAAATTAAAAAATTCTTAATCACCTTTTTTAAAATTTGAGTAGGAGTTAAAATTTTAAAATTCTTGAATTTTCATGTTTTTGTAATTAAGAAACTAAATTTTCATTTTAATCACTCATTTTTATATAAATTTAAACTTTAGATAATAAAATATTAAAGTAAATCTTAAATCAAATTGGTAATATTTTTTTATTATCTACTGCAATAAACTGCAAAAATGTTGAACATCTGTTGTTCCAATGATGATTATTTTGACTAGAGGATAAGTTATAACCTAGGTATGATTTACACATTTTTATTAAATCCAGTAAAACCAAAATTTGATGTTAAGTTGCAAGCAAAACCCTGCTGAGATTGAGGGGGGGGGGGGCAGGATGAATAATTGTAAATCAAATCAGCCATTAAAATATTGAATTTTTAATTAAATTATATCATGCATATATTGTGTATAAAATATGCACATCAAATATGCCTTAACACACATTTCTTTAGTTTGTTCATAATATTTGAAAAAAAAATTTTAATTTGAAAAAAATCTTTATTTCATAAATAATTTTGATTATATGATTTTTTTTTCTGAAACGAACTTGAATTAATCTTATATAACAATGCTTAGATTAAATAAATTAAAATTGGTATCATTAAATTAAATTAAAGTATTTTTTTCTTACATCATTTTTAGGGTAAAAGATAGAGATTCAAAAGAATATTTTGTATTTTTTTCCCAACAATATTAACTTGATTTTTATTCAGCTTTTAAATTGAAATCAAATGCTTTGTGATCAAACATTAAAGATTTAAGTATGAGTTTTTGTATTATTATCAAAATATAAATCTTAAGGTTGATTTTGGGGGTTGACAATATTCTCAATAGATATACAGGTCTGCTTTTGAATTGCTGGAAAAACTATTATAAATTGATAACTTAATAGATAACGAATAGAATAGATAAATAGATAATCTACGATATAGATAGATAGATATCTACATAATAGATAGATAGATAAACTACTCAAGCTGCACAATAACTATTTGTGCATGTTTCTGTGTGTGTGTGTGTTTGTGTGTGTGCATGTGTGCGTGTTGAAACTACAAAAGATTTATTTCTGCCTAGAAGAACATGTAACAATAATATTTTTCTTCTCTCTCTCTCTCTTTCTCTATCTCCCTCATTTTAACTCCCTCACTTCTCTCTCCCTCCCTCTTTTGAATGTTGATGTTTATTATTTTGATGTCCAGGACCTTGGTTCAGATTTTGATCATGCTCAAGGTGTTCCTTGATTGCCGTCAGGTTTCGAAAATAACTTCTTCTTCATATTTTTTCAAATTCTTTATATCCAATATTGTTGTAATTTAAAATCTTATTGGACACACATCTAGTTTCAATAGTACAATGAATTTAAAGCTAAAACTATATTCTGCCATTTATTTGTTTATGATAGATTTTTAAAAATATAACTTTTCTAAAATGAAATCTAAAACCTAAATTGTATCCTTATGTAAAACGTTTTTGCTCTAAGCTTTAAAGAGCAAAAAAGGGGTAGGAAAATAAATAGGGCTAGCCCACAAGAGAGGAGAACGTAACATTGCGATGACTCATCGCTCTTCCACTCTTTCTCCCTCGTTATCTCTCTCTTTCTCTCTTCGGTGTTATCTATCTATTTTATCTGTTGCTTAGCCAATCAATGTATTTTAGCGCAGGGCCTGTTTTGTGTACGTTTAACAGCATCCTAGGACCATTTTGCAATAACTCTTAAATAGCTGTTTCTATAGCTAATCATTTACATTTAGAATGCATTACATTATGACTTTCAAGAAGAATAAATTTTTCTGTTAAACACAACTTTGAAATGTTTAGAAATCGCCCTAAATTAAGCCCTTGCATTAATGTGTATTGATGCCAAACTTAAAAAGATAAAATGTATTTATTGTATATGCTTTTATCTAATGTGCATATAAAGCTTAATCAGATTATCTCAACATTTTTTTATCCAGCCAATTAAGATTTTGGCCTCGTTCTTCTATTAAATACATTTATATATATATAAATAGATCAATAAGCCTTTCAATTTATCTGTTTAAGTCTGTTAAGGTTTATAATAAATCATAGTTTAATCTGTTATAAGATGCTTATCTATTAGTATTGCCAATTGCTATGATACAAATGGTACTTATCATTTTAAAGCTAAGTAAAATCAAGAATCGATAATAGACTTATAAGTTTCATTTATAAAAGAAAGAAATAAAGTAGAACACTGAAAATTTATAACCTTCTTTGTAGAAAATAGTTACTAGACTTTTAGATGATTTTTGGTAGATTTTTTGGCAGTATCTTTTGGTAATAAATTGCAATCTTTTGCACAGCAGTGGCTGCAATAAAAGAGGCAAGATAACAATATCTATACAAATACATGAGTACCATTATTATGGGGTCTAAAGATATATGATTATTTAGATTTACACTTTACTTGAGCACAAAATCAATGTGACACTACGGATTTAAGGAACTCTAAAAACCAACTATACAAATACATGATCATTTTTTATTTTTAAACTAAACAACTTAAGTGTTTTTGCAATATTTCATTTTTTTCATACAATTTTTTCAAGTTGAACTTTTTGGAATGACTTTTTTCTATAAATATAAATCTTTTTTGTAACATTAAAGATGTAATTTTATAGTGTATTTGCATGGAAATCATTTTAATACCTTATTTGGCTAGAAAGTAAAAGCATCCAGTTTAGAGCCATTTAAAATTTTGAACCCTTGCACTTTTTTTATACTACTCTGCCACTTTAACATTTATCAAAACTGCATCAAAATATTTATCACAGTATAATTTAAACGTCGTGTAAACCACCAGTACAGTGATTCATGCTGTAAGATTGTCTTTTGGATTCATATTTTGCTAAAAACTTCCGTGATTCTCTTTAGGTTCATATAATCAGCCAGAAAATGTAATGGCAGCTAAAAAAAATAGGTATACTTAAATACGTTTACCTTATTATTACATATTTTCCTTCTAAAGGTTATCCTTGATACCCCTGATTCAAATAAGCAGTTACATATTCAGATTCAATCTAAAGATAGAAAAAGAATGGGTTATTAAATCCAAAATTAACCTTACTGTTCATTTCAATCTTTTTAGATGGGTTTTGTGTCTTTTTTCAATGCATTTTTTTTTGCCAAATTTAAATAATTTTGAATAAATGGTACAATTTAGATACCATATATTTTTATCATTTTAAAGATGCTATTTATTTTTTTAATATGAAGTTATTTAATGATTTAAAAGCCCCCAGCAGGATTCTGATCAACCTAATGGTCATCACACTCAATACAAACTGACAGACAAACGGTTTGTCGACCGATCCTAGTTAAAAATTTACTATAAATCAACCTACAAATATGTTTAAAATATTTGGGTAAGGCTGGTATGCAATAATTTTTTTAAAATCTAAACTTTTTAAAGAGCCTTAATGAAGACTCTTGATTACTCTTTATTATCTCCAATGGTGAACACAGTTCTAATAAGGACCAAACCGTAGGACATTTATCACAATCATAGTTTGGCGTCTACAGTTGTTCAATACTGTTATGTCACAGTTAACTTATGTCATAGACAGCTTTATATATCGTTGTAAATACCGTGACAAAATGGCTATGGGAAGGACCCGAAGCTAGCGTTTTGAAACGAAGGTTTGTTCAATTTCATGTAAGGTATTTTTTCTCAAAAGTTAGGAAATATTAAGGTCTAGTTACACTACCAACCCTTCTTTAATTGAATTTAAAAACAAAATCGAATATATTTGTGACAATTAAGGTAATAATTAAGGAGCTAAACTAATTTAAACTCTTTGTAGATCAACCATCTTATGTAAGATACCTGTAATAATAAAAATCCTGATTTTACCAACACATGCACTAGCATACAGGACCTTGTGCCTCGTTAATATTCTATTTACATACACTCATATAGATTATACAACCCTGAACAACAGATAAATACACAGATAGATAAATAGATAACAGAAAGAGAGTTGGAAATTTTAAAAAGAATAGATATACATAAATTTCAAAAGTGTTTAGAAAATTAAAATGTATATCTTAAATCATGCTATTATTTGTGATAAAGTTATTGTAAAGATACAGAAAAATCTTAAAATATTACAAAATTTAGTAAATTTAATAAACAAACATATAATTTTCCAATTAGCAGACATTATTTTTGCTCCAGATTACACTCACACGATTTCTTCGTTCGTGCTTCATTTTGTTACAATTTTAGAAAAACAAGGCCAATGAATTTTTTAGATTTTATAAAATATAAATCTAAGCAAAAAATGCACAGCTGTGATTATCAATATTGATGGGCGGCACAAATTTTTGGAGGCTATTATCTCGTTTTTGTTTTTGTCTTGGGTTTTAGGCAAATTTTAACATTGTTAATTTCAAATTTGGTTATGGGGTTTCTTAGAGATATTGGGATGTTAATGTAAAAAAGTAAAAATAATCTAGAAAAATAGCTAAAATCATCTAAAGTTATTTGCCTAATTTTCTGCAAAGACATATTGATGCTGATTATTATTAATTATTTGCTTTTGTTCCTAATATCAATATCTTCTTACAATCATCAAATAATTAGTTTTTGTGCAAGAACACCACTTTGGTTGGAGGGATGTTTTTGGTAATAACTATGCATATTGGATTTGAAGGGTGGGTTTTCTTAGTTTTTAACCAAAGTAAGATTGTGCTAAAAACCAAGGCTAAACAATAACACACACACACACACAAAATTAAAATAACCTATATTTACAAACATGGATGTTTGTATGTGGTAATCTCAATTTTGTCAAGCTCACATCTGGAGAAATAAAATCATGTTTTTTTTCTACCTTAACACAAAAAGTAATTTTAATCCAAGTAAGAACGATTTCTTAAAAATAATTTTAGGCATGAAAGCCTTTCTTGTGTCTAGAATTACCGGATTAAAAAATGTCTTTTACTCTTGGAAGGTTTTTATAGGTCTGTGGGTTTAAATTAATCTATTCAAAGATTAAATTGAATAGAAACTTGAATCGCCTTAAATGTCCATTTTAACTCTCTCCTCTTTTGTAAACGATAAAAAGTGTCTTACTTTTTGAACAATTTCCTTCCTTAGATCAACGTGTAACATTATAGTTTTAAAAGAATACCTTACTTAAATTTAAGTTCTAATACTGACATTTTAGTAATATTTCAATAAAATTAAAAAAGACTTTTAGCTATGATTTCACTTTTGACACACACACTCTCTCCCTATCTCGATTTACCCTTCTAATGGTTTTGAAACCTGTTTTGATGGTATGTAGTAGATATCTCTCCATATATAAATCTTAGGAATGTTTACTATACATACATGCATGAGCTTAAACTGTTCTTCAATTAAAGCAAAAATTATACAATAGCAAATAAGGCTAAAATGAAAATTTTAGTTATTTGAATTTGGATATTTATACTAGTTTTACCCCTAAAAAAGTAAGTTTGGACGTTCAAAGACGCTTAAAAAACTAGTCTATATATCAGTTTTGTTGAAGTTTAAGATATTTTTTATTTTTGTATGAACACTTTTTAGGTTTATGACAAGCCACACTCTTGGTGGTTCCTAAGGACCTAATGTTATATAATCACAATAAAATATGCTTATAATACTAAGAAATGTTCATGTTACATTCACTTTTTTTAAGTTTCAAGATCCAGTTTTTTTAACCATAAACCAAGTAATCCATGGTACACACATGGTACTTTTTATTAATTCTAACCCATTAAACAAATATCAATTCAAATATTCTTAATTGCCCAACATTAAGATAAGGTTGAAATGATAGATTAGGCTGAAAATTTAGCTTTTTACATGTTAAAGCTTTTTAATGCATTAAAGATTTATAATAATTGTTTCAAAAATTAGAATTTATTTTCATAAGAAAAACAGTTTTACCTTTTCTATTGTTACTCCCCTTATTATGTACAAAACATTGGTGACCAATAAACTTTTTGTCTAATTTGGTTTAACACAAAAAGATATAAAAACATAGATTCAATGTATGGTACATAAACTTGAAACAATGCTTTATTTGGGATTTCAAAAAAATTATATAGCCCATAAATAACTCTGACTGTTAAGGACATATGTCATTGATATACATCCTCCTTTTTCCTCCAAGGATTTTTATTCTATTTTTAGCAGCGTAGCTACTTTGTAACTATAGTCTGTATGTGCGTCTCTATAGATCTAGCCATTACGTCAGTGTAAGTTTTTTTCTTTCAATTGTCAATATTAATCATTTTGTCTTCAAAGTAATTCATCTGTTTTAACAATTCTTAAAATCAAATGCCTAAAATATTTCTGCTCTTACAAGATGTCTGCACTTTACTGGTTTTCCCTATTAAATTCTATTAGCATATTATTGTCCTTGTTTGATATTTATTTATACAATAAGATATAAATAACAAAATCTGTAAATAAACTTTTGAATCAATAGATAGATTAGATAAGATATTTTTAATACATGATTGGAAATATTAAAAATAATCTAAAAAATGAATGAATGGTTTATAAATATATTTTCAGATTGCTTTGTTATTATTAAACCAATCTATTGCTACCAAATTTTATCTTTTGTTAATACACCTACACAAAAATATAAAAAGGGGTGTCAAAAATATTAAAAAAATATGCTTTGCTATAATATTTTTGAATGGCAAATAAATTTGTGCTAAAACACATTTTATACACAAAGATGTTATCTATTAAAATTTTATATAAAGACGCCCTTTCATTTTTGTCAGTTATTGCATTTTTTGTCTCACTTTTTCAGACTCAGACTGTTAAAATAACTGCAAATTGTGCGTTTGATGCTTTTCATTATGGATACATGGATTTGTTGCTGTATTTGTGTGTGATTGTTTGTATATTGTGTGTGATTGTCTGTGAATTAGACTGTGTGTAAGTGTTAAAAGTTGAAACATGATATACCTACCTCAAACTAAAATACACCCTTCTATACTTTGTATTTGGGTTTATAGTTCAAACATAAACCTTTGTATATCTTTATACAGATATACACACTGCTTTTATAGACGTACACTCACATATACAAGCTAGAACATGGATAGGGAATCTAAAAAAACAAGCTTTACGACCATAAAAGAAAATGATTTTGTAAAATACATTTCACACAGGAAAAAAAATTTAGGTTTTCTAAAGTTATATTACTTTTTTTCTACCAAATATTTTTGAAGAAAAATTATTTCTGTCTTTGGATACAAAAATATACCCTCTGCCCTTTTAAGGACCTAACCAAAGGTGAATAAAGGTGTCAATTAATGGGCTGATCATTTATTTTGTCTGATTAACAGCTGTGCCCTAATTTGTATCTTCATTACTGATGCATGAATACACACATTCTTTATTAATGATATTATTCAAATATAGATATTTTTTTATCAATAGAAATATTAAAACATAATCTTTTGTATCTAAAATATATTTTTGAATTAAAAAAGCATATTTTACAAATTCCAAAGTCCCAAAAACTCATCAGACCAAAAAATAAGTTTATTTAAATAGTTTTTGAAACCATGAAAAGTATTATGCCAAAAGATTATAATTATATTCATAAAATGGAACGAGGGTAAAGGTGGTTGGGTCTAAAATTGCTTAAATGATTTTTATACAGGTGTTTTTTTTAGTAGACTTGTGATATCAAAGTACACTTTTGGGGTTAAGATTAGTTTGCCTTATATGAACTCAAAACTGTTGATTCTGTGTTATTTCTTGAAATACATTAAAAATGTAATTCCTTATAAGGAAAGTACCTAAAGATGGGTTTTTGAGCATTATACTTTAGTTGCCTTTTTCAAAAATGCAACACTTTTTGGTAGAAGTTCTAATAGTAATCTGTTGAAGTACCATATCGTAAATTATATTATCAACCCTTTAATATAAAGTTTTTATTTAAAGTAATGTTCTATGGCTGGCAGATAATTAAAGTTGGAATTAGAAAAAAAAATTCTCTTGTGCAATTTATTGATTATGATATTTCTAAAGATAATTTGATTGAAATTTGGCTGGTGGTAGAAATTGAGTTAAAGTAGCCAAAAAATTTTGGATCAGATTCTTATTTTTATGTCAAATTTGTGAAGAATGTAAATCCTAATCTTACAAATAAAAAATATCTAAATTGTTGCAAATTAAAACAGTAAAATCAATGGTTTGGGAATAAAGTAAAATTTAATTGATAATATATCATTTTAAATAAGTGTCTGATATTTGATAAGGCGAAACAATTCAAATTTTGCAGCTTTTAAAACTATGATTAATATTTACACTTCAGTAAATTTAAAAAGTTATGTTTTAAAAAATGAAATTATAAATAATTATGACTAAATATGAACATTACGACAGCATCAAGGCTAAATTTACTTTTATATCTCTCTGCATATCGAAAGCCATGAAATCTAAAAAAAATATAGAAAATACTAATTTTTGCATACATTTTTTAGCATGCAATTTAAATATAGACATGAACAAGGATTTTTTTTTTAAATCGAAAGGAAAAACAATGAAAATGTGCTATAAATTATACCGCTGCCAATTTCCTGTAGAAAATTATTTTATTTATTACTGAAATCTATAAAAATGAACATATGTGAATTTTATGATTATAGCTCTCCCGGCTAGACTAAGTATGGTTGTAAGGAACATGGAAATTTAAAAATCTGCCAAAATCTTGTTACTATTCAAAAAGTTAAAAGTTAAATTGGTAGAATATTTTTCACCTGTTCCCTATCTCTGTCTCATTTTGCTGCACATCTGACTTCAAATCATAAATTCGCACATTTTTGGTGGCAGGTCAATATTAAAGTCAGACTGAAAAAGGAGTTGGGGGCTATTTAAGTTTATGATTTAGAGGAGAAAAAAAGAAGTTACTCCCCCTTGACCAGAATTTTTTTGGGTGTTTCTTGGTTTTGCAAGGTGTGCTGTTTTATCTAACCATCTGAGATATAGGGATAGAGTAGTGAAAGTTAAATCAATCTTTCTACCAATAAAGCAATACATTGTTGATGACCCCCATTCATCATCCCTGTAATCATGGATATTTAGATATTATAATCTGGGAGTTTCTCACAGAATATGAAGCCTAAGAAATCAGATAACTCTAGGATTATTGAAATATACACATGTGTAGTTAGGGTATTACCTGTTTTGCCGCTGGATAAATTATCACAATTGTTATTCAATGAAGCAATATTTCCAAACAGCAAGAATTCAAATCCGAAAATCTGACAAATTCTCTAAAAGACTCAATATTTAAAATGAAACATATTGATTATAAATTACTTAGAGCAAGAAAACCTGAAATCATCAACAACAAAAATAAATAGACTTGACAAATTTGAGGTAGATTAATATAGAAAACTAAACAAAAATATTTGCTCTTTTAATAATTTGTAATTTTGTATGATTCCTAAGTACTTGAATAATTTTTGACAGGCCTAACACAAGTTTATAAGAGAGATTTGATGTTATCTGTCAACCAAATGGAAATCTTATAATTCAATTACTCAATAAGGTTTTTACACCTGTTTGGGAAATATTACTTTAGGCGTTATATTGATTGATAGCATATTGTTATTGCGAGAAGTAAATAGAATCATAAGTAACTTCGCAACATTTATTAATGTTTACATTTCTTTTTAAAAGCGAAGCTTTTCTATAATTAGGGTCGGTCCGTCCGTCCGTCCGTACGTCCGTCCGTCCGTCCGTCCGTCCGAGATAGATAGCTTTTATCCGTTAATTTAGGCATGTTAGAATTGTCCTATCGATTTCAAATTTTGTATGGTGATTCCTTTAATAGTTAGGTACGATTTAGAAAGCGTAGCAACTCTATAATCATCACCAAACTGTCCGTACGTCCATTTTAAACATGTTGATTTTTTTACTTTTTTAACAACAAATTTTTATGTGATCTAATCATCCGATTGAACTGATTTTTGGTATATTGATTCCTGGGACATCAAAGCATAATGTAATAAGCGAAGCAACTCTATAATCAAGTCCTAAAAATGTAAGTATGTCCATAAAAATTATCCTAAATCAAGCAGTTTTTCAACAAATTTACTTACAATTTTGCTTTGACTCTTATACATTTATATTATGATTATTCAGTTCTGACACTATACAATTGTTAATGTCCGTTTGTCTCACCGTTTCAGTGCTTCGCTTTTATGGATGTTGTCATCCTTGTTTTTTTCTAAGAATCATAAAGATGTGTTTACAATGATTTACTTCTTATTTTTGTAGCATGACAAGTATTTCACAGAAGCTCTGATAGCGGCTCTATTTCTACAGATTTAATGTACTAAAATTTATGTTAAAAACCCGAATTGATATTGTACTGTAAAAAACACTTATGATTGACTTAAAACCCGTCCTAAATGTCAAACTATTTGCAAGTAACCCTACAAAGTATTTTTCTACCCCCTGATATGTGTGCGTGTGATTAAAAGTGTGTATGTGCATAATAGGTTGCAAAAAATCTATTTTTTGAATGCATATATTACCAATGAAGCATGACCTAATACTAATATTGAACAAAAATTATATTTAAACAGTACATTATTATTATATCTTACTGTAAATTAATAATATACATATATATAATAATTCTATATTTATTAGTTTGTAATTGACTTTAAACCCATTTTTCCCATGTCCAAAATGGCTGTTTTCATCTTACTAATGAACTGCTTGATTTTTCAGGAGCTGAGTTGGTTGACTCTGTCTTGGACGTTGTGAGGAAGGAGGCTGAGGGATGCGACTGTCTGCAGGGATTCCAGCTGACCCACTCCCTTGGTGGTGGTACCGGATCCGGAATGGGAACCCTCCTTATCTCTAAGATCAGGTAATAATTTACCGCCATTTAACTAAAATAAAATTACAATTTCGCAATTTTAAAGTTAACAGCTGTTTTTTCCCGCCATTTCTTAATAACATTCGACTTTTCCCGCCATATACTAATCTATATTTTTTGCTCAGAGAGGAGTACCCTGACAGAATCATGAACACCTACTCTGTTGTCCCCTCCCCCAAGGTGTCGGACACCGTTGTGGAGCCCTACAACGCCACCCTGTCCGTCCACCAGTTGGTCGAGAACACCGACGAGACCTACTGTATTGACAACGAGGCTCTCTACGACATATGCTTCAGGTAATACTTGTTTTTTTCCCCTGGATCTTTTTATATTTCACTAATTTTAAACTTTCAATACTTTTGTTTCTCGTTTTCATATTTTTTTATTGTTTGTAGAACCCTGAAGTTGAACACCCCCACCTATGGTGACTTGAACCATCTTGTCTCCCTCACCATGTCTGGTGTCACAACCTGCCTCAGGTTCCCCGGCCAGCTGAACGCTGACCTCAGGAAACTGGCCGTCAACATGGTCCCCTTCCCCCGTCTCCATTTCTTCATGCCCGGCTTCGCCCCTCTGACCGCCCGTGGCAGCCAGCAGTACAGACCCTTGACCGTGCCCGAGCTCACACAACAGATGTTCGACGCCAAGAACATGATGGCCGCTTGTGACCCCAGACACGGCAGATACCTTACAGGTGAAATACTTTCTTTTTGGCGGCATTTTTGTTTTGAGTTCAAATTGATTCTTAATTTAGTTAGATCATTTATATACATTTAGAGACATTTTAAGTTTGTGATTAAAAAAACAAATTTGAAATTTGATTTGTAACTTGTAAGCATGCAAAATCTTTTCCCATTTGTAGTTAGGTTAGCTTTTGTTGGCGGCTATAGGTGAAAACAGGTTTTCAGCCAATTTTCAACACATCTGTGACTGTGTGCTCTATGCTCATGCGCAGAATGCCGGGCATAATTGATTTCTAGGATGATGTAATTGGCTCGTAACTAATGTAAGATCAATGCACATATTAGGTACACTATATTTAGATCAATTTCAAAAAAATAAATTTTAGGACTTTAATAAAATCATGAAATATTTAATATGAGGATTAAAGATTTACATGAATACAGTAAATTTAAGAAAATTATTGTTGAATGTTGTATGAAAGCATAGATATTAGCATAATTTAAGATGCCTCAATTATGGTTTTATTTTTAAACACCTGTTGTCAAAGATAATATTTCAACCCCCTCCCTCCCTCCTACACCGTGTTTCTATATCTATTTCTCTCTAAATATCTTTCTTATCTATTTATCTCTCTCTGCATGGGTTTGTGGTTTATGGCTAAATGGTCCTTGCCTACATTTACGTTTCTTTCAAACAGAAACAAGAAAATGAGCAAGAATTAAATAAAAGACAAATTATTTTCATTAAACAGGTTTTAGTTTCTTTTTGGATGATATTACTTTAGCAAAACTTACAGAAATCAATATTTTGATTTTACTTGGTGTTTTTTTTTTGTGGGAACATCCAGTACATGGCTTTAATTTTACACTGTAAAAAATATTTCATTTATTCAAGTTCTTATTCCATCCATTCTAAATGTTTGCAGGTTGGATTTCTTCATTGCAGAGTAAGAAGTAAACTTCTTTCTTAGGGTATTTGGAACGAATAATGACTTGTATTACAGCTCCATATAAAGGAACATTTTTGATAGTGTATGCGCATATGATGAGTCATGATGATCTCATAGGAGTGGGACAATGTGCAGAGATATATAGATAGATAACCAGATATAGATAGATAGATAGTCACACCCATCTTTCTATGATTCATCACCACTTTACTATTATCTAATCCTTCTCTCTCTACTTTATAATACATCATACACCAAGTCCTAAAATAGAAACACTTCAAAATTCAACTTCAACTCTCAAAATTTCAAAAATATTTTTTTCGTGTAAAGTCTTATTTTTGTGCTATTTTCCAATTTGATAACAATAACACCCTACTACTAATTTGCAAGAGAAAATACATTTATACATTAAAGATTAAAAAATGAAAAATTTTTAGGCAAAAGAATTTTTCATCTGTGATATCTTGTGTTGTTGTTTAAATTTTTTTGTATCTTTAATCGTGTGTCTAAAATTCTGTTCTAATGACTTATAACTAGCCAGCACAAATTTGAAATTGAAACAGCAAAATGCACCTTAAGTACAGTTACTTACTATTGTATCAGCTAAATTCTTTATTTTACATACAATATGCTTTAAATTAAAAGCCTACCACATTAAGAATGAAAACTAGCTTTTGTTTAATTAGAATTATGCATTAAAAGAAAGACTAAAGAGGTCATTTTGTTTGCATTTTTTAATTGTTTCTTTTTTTCAAGAAAAAAGTAAGTATTACATAAATATGGAGAATCAAAAGATTGCAATTGAATTATGTACGGCTAAAGTTAATCATTTGCAGAATATTTTTTCTAGTTATTTTTAACATTGCTCTTAATTGGATGAAATTATTTCTGTTCCAATGTTTTGTTTGTTTAAAAAATATTTTCTATCTTTAAAGAAATTAAACAGATGTACCTACGAAAAATCCACCAGTTTTGGTCTAAATGAACCCTCCTAATTTGGTGCTCAAATATTTTTGCCAAAAAGTTTAATTTGTTGCAACATAAAAATCCAAAAAAAGTCAAAAGAACAAAAGAAAAATTAACAAATTTTGGCAGCATTTAGGGACAAAGTAGATTTTCAAAGTAATTCTAAATTAAAGTTTATATTTTTTTGTTGTATAAAACGCCTAATTTGCATATTTAATTGAACTACTTTTTCTTTATTTACCTTGAATTCTGACTTTTTGCATTCCTAATTTCTTTGCATTTGCCGCGGTACATCAAAAAATATTTTTTGAGCCAAGAAAATAAAATAAAAAGAAAAGTGAAGAGCATAACGGGAAAATTAGAGAAAATAAATGAAAATTGAACATTTATCAGCAGGAGGCCTCATTAAGATTTAGACAAAAAAGGAAAACTTGATTATTCATAAATTTTGAATTTAGTTTTGGTTTTATTGTTTAATATAGAAATAAAATGTACTGTTTGAGAATACAATGATAAAAAAGCTGATTAATTGTTTCTACTAATGATGCATTAAAAAGGTAGCAAGTTAAATTGCGCATATAAAAAGGAAACTGAACTGGCTTTAGGAATTGCAATGCAACAAAACTTTCACCCGCAAAAATTCCAGACATCCCACACTATTAAATTTAGGATAAAGGTAAAAAGTAAATACACAAAAAATAATTATATTTTTATACTATTTTATACTACTAAATAAGAAAAATATTACTTTGAAAATATCTGTGAGTAAAAGAATCTATAAAATTCATTATTAATTTGCATTTTATTGTACAATGTTATGATTTTAATGTTGTCATGTATTCATAATAGTCTTATATCAGAAAAAAATAGAAGCAAAAGAATATTTTTATATTAGATTAGAAGGTTTTAAAGAATGATTTTGAATCGAAGAAAAAGATTAGAGTCTATTTACACATTCCTAAATGTTGGTTTCACTATTAACCCCTTCCTTAACCCCTTTCCCTCTCATTTGCCCTTTAAATTCTATAGCCACATTGGTAAATTTTGTAACATTTTAAGATACAACAATTCTATCATTTCTAAAATTTATACATTTTTCATGATTATTACAATAAAATTGAATGATTTAATCAAATAGGAAAAATCACAATTTAACTGTTAATCATAGATCTTACCTCTATTACTTCCACTTTTCTGCAATTTTGTTCCATAGTGCCTTCAAACATACCACCATTGAGATTGCAAAATTTTGTATTTTTTCTCAAAGCCAACTTTTACTTCAATAGGTCTTACAGTTAAAAATCACAACTTAGAATTTTACACAACAATTTCTCAATTAAAATATGTTTTATGTGCATTTGATTAAGGGATTTGTAAGGTTTAATTTTGGGTTAATTTATAGTATCACCCATACTATAAACTATTTCAGTTGCTGCCGTTTTCCGTGGCCGCATGTCCATGAAGGAGGTCGACGAGCAGATGTTGAACGTACAGAACAAGAACAGCTCCTACTTTGTCGAGTGGATCCCCAACAACGTGAAGACCGCCGTTTGCGACATACCTCCCCGTGGCTTGAAGATGGCCTCCACCTTTGTCGGCAACTCTACTGCCATCCAGGAGATTTTCAAGAGAATCAGCGAGCAGTTCACTGCTATGTTCAGGCGCAAGGCTTTCTTGCATTGGTACACTGGCGAGGGTATGGACGAGATGGAGTTCACTGAGGCCGAATCCAACATGAACGATCTTGTGTCAGAGTATCAGCAGTACCAAGAGGCCACTGCTGACATTGAGGAAGAGTTTGATGATGAAGCTGAGCAAGATATGGAGTAAAAAATAAAAATCTATCAACCTCGATTTCGTGGATTTTTCAAAGAAATCTGCTACATTTACCATCAAATCAGCAATGTTTGTTTAAGGGGATTTTAAACAAAAAACTTCCATCAAAAAAGACTTTGAATTGCCATCTTAATTGATCCCTTTTTCATTATATCTTTCAAATTATTCTTTTTAAGATCAAGAAATAACTAATTAAAAGCTTGCCATAAACAGATATAATGTCTAAAAATGTTTTTGTGTATTCAAAGGCGAATTATTTTGAAATTTACAATTCATTTTTAACTGCCTTTGGTTGCTTTTTAAGCCTTAAATAGCAAAAAGCACACAATCTTTAGCTTTTTTTATTTTATATAACTTTTAAAAAAACCAAGACAGTAAAAAATGATTAAAGTTTATTTATAAAATTGTAAAAAAGATTAAATCTGGGCTTCTCAACTAAAACCTAATTATAAGATTTTCTTACTAATATGTTATATTAACATTTCTATCTTTCTATTCTATTCTATCATTTGAAAACAAGATCGACATGGAAAAAGACAAGATTTAAAAATCAATGTGATTGTGTGTTTTTAATAAATTTTGAATTTTAATCTTATTCATTTTTAGTGTAGTGTATATTATAGTAATTATATATTAATTATTGGGATAGATAGATCAGTTTTATGATTATTGTAATATGGTTAGAAGGAGGCACCCTTTAAAAAGTTTGCTTTCACTTGATGAAACTTCGTCCTATGGTCCAAAGGATCTTTAAAAGAAGCTTCACTCAATGGTCAACGGTCATGAAGACAATCTTTTATTTCTTTCAACCCTTCGGAGCTTCTCATTTTTATTTACTATAGGTAAAGTTCTTTTGGTAAGTTAGTATAATTTTATTTAAAATTAAAGACTTTAAAAAAACAAAAGCAATATACAAGTCTGATATTTTAAATAAGGATATACTCACAAATCAATAATAGAATATAACAGCCCTAATATCTAACTGCTTATTAACATATAATTATAGAATATAATGACTGAGGGCAAATGGCCTTGAACAAATTAGCCATTGACTTGAAAGTCAGCACTCTTCTATAGTCATTAAAATTAATAACATATTTTATGATTTACTAGAGAGAAAATGGCCTAGAAAATTTAAGAATTAAATGTTTGTGAATGCTTACTATGACAACAGTATCAAATGCTTTCCTAACATCTAACAAACCGCATTAACGAATATTTTTATTTTCAGTTGCCGCCATTTTCCGTGGCCGCATGTCCATGAAGGAGGTCGACGAGCAGATGTGCAACATCCAGAACAAGAACAGTTCCTACTTCGTTGAATGGATCCCCAACAATGTGAAGACCGCCGTTTGCGACATCCCTCCCCGTGGCTTGAAGATGGCCTCCACCTTTGTCGGCAACACAACCGCCGTCCAGGAGATCTTCAAGAGAATCAGCGAGCAGTTCACTGCTATGTTCAGGCGTAAAGCTTTCTTGCATTGGTACACTGGCGAGGGTATGGACGAGATGGAGTTCACTGAGGCCGAATCTAACATGAATGATCTTGTGTCTGAATACCAACAGTACCAGGAGGCTTCAGCTGATTTGGAAGAGGAATTTGATGACGAAGAGGAACATGACATGGAGTAAGAAAATCCGCCAAAATCTAATCGGAAAAATCCACCAACAAGCCGAATTCGCGGATTTTCTGAAGAAGAAAATCCTCAACACCACCCCTAACAAGATCATTCTAGTTGCTTGCAGCGCAGTTTTCTTTACAGTTTCTAGAATGAAATAAATTTTAACAAAATTTTGCTAGCTAAAAAGTAACAATCTACATTCATTCTTTTTCAAAACAAATTCATTTCTTTCATCCTACATCAAACATTAATGTGCTTGTACAAATATTCATTTTAAATCAATGCAGTTTTAAGAAAATAAATAAAGATTGTAGACATTTTTAGAAAGTGGGCTTCACTTGAAACTATTTATACTAATATTGTTCTATTTATGCCATTAATAATATGCTATTAACCCCAGTACATTGATACAGATTCAAGAAAAGACAAGATTAAGTTGTGATTGTGTGTTTAAAAAATTAAATTTTCAATTGTAACATTTTGTTTTACTCTTAAACTCGTGGCGATGCTTATAAAAATCAAATAACCAAAAATCACACAACATTTATATCAACAGTTTCGATCGTTGAATTAAAAAAAACATTTATCAATAATATTTATTTTACATCTAAGGGAAAAGTGGTTGGTTGCAAAAAAGTTGCAATTTGGTGAAGTTTAGTTTTGGTCATGTGTAAAGAGTAAAATTTTTTTTACAACTTTCTCGTGTTCTAAAAATACCACGACCTTTTATTTTACGGAGCAATTGTAGTCCAAAACGCATAAAAACTATGATGATAACATCCATTAAAGAGAAGCTTAACAAATCATACGGAAAGACATGCGAATATCAAAAAATCTAGAATTACAATTCATTTGATACCTGTTAAGTCTGAACAAAAATTCCGTATAAATAAATCCAAAAATAACCCTTGCAATTTAATCAGTAATATGCATCAAAATATTAGTGGCGTGCACAGCGATTCATCAGGGGGATTTAAAACCATTAGTGGGTGAAAAAAGTTTAAATCACTCCTTCCTAATTTAAACTAATGTTAACACACCCCGCACGGCACCGGTCTAAAAGACACTATGAATTTGTGAATCTAGCCGCCCCCGATAAAAACCTATACTAATATTACCAATATTTTAAAAAATTGGGTTATTTATTTTGATCTTTAGAAATGCATCAAATTCTGCGATCATTATGTTTCCGCTCGACAATTATCGTTCTAGACGCTTATCTTCTCTATAACAATAATATTGTACATAAAAAATGTGGACTGTACGTTAATCATCGTTTTGACGTAAATTTCGTGTTGATTTGATCATAAAATAAAGTTCATTGCGTTTATTAGTCTTAGATATTGAAAAATACAAAGATCCCAAAACAATCCCAACCATATAAACATTCAAGACTTCTTTACAATATGGTCGCACTATTAAAGTGTTAGTCTAAACTGATGATCTAATTAAGTAAGAAGCATCTAATCATTGACCTCAACTAGATAGCTTGTATGCCTTAGACACAAAAAAGCAAGAATAACAAAATCCACAAAAGCGAAGGTAAGCAAAGTATTGACAACAGACAACATGTGAAAATGTGGGGAATTAGAGTAAATAATAGCATGCCTGTTTGCTGTCGACGTCATACTAGAGTCGTCACTACATACCTAAGGTGTGTGACACTAATCGTTAGATTTGATTGAGTGCCTTAATTTATATGCACATTTACGACTTGAACAACAAAGGTTGTGCAATCAAACTTTTTTTTTTCAGTGGGCTTTACTCAATCTATCATCGTATAGAGTGTATCGCATCTCATTACACGCCGATGATGTTTGAAACTTGAGATCCCTAGATCCCATGAAATCGAATAAAAAGAGGTATTTAACTAGCATTCTGAATGGACATACTTGCATTTATACGAGTTGATTGTAGAGACGCTTCGCTTTTAACACTGTGCCTAATCGTTTAAGAAATTAATATTGTAAGAATCAAGTGATTAGGATAATTTTACAAAAAATAAAATAATTGTGATTTATAAAAGCTTAAAAATCTTATGTTCAAATTGGATGTATGGATTTTCTGGTAATTATTATAGAGTTGCTCCTCTTTCATAATTATACCTAAATATTACAGAAATCATCAAGTGAAACGATAGGACGATTATGACATTCCTAAGCATTAGCATAAGAGCTAGTCGTTACAGCCAGTCGGGCAAACTCTAAATGTAGAAAATCTTCGACACAGTCAAAAAATCTGTCATAGAGGTTTCGTGAATTTTTTTTATAGCTTTACTTGTTGAATCTTGTTATACTTGTCAAAAGCGAAGCTTCTCTATAATTTAGGTCCGTCCGTCCGTATGTATGTCCGTTCTTTAATTTAGACATGTTAGAATTGTCCTATTGATCTTAAACTTTCCATGATGATTTCTATAATAGTTAGGTACGATTTAGGAAGCGTAACAGTTCTATAATATTTACCAGAAAGTCCGTACGTCTATTTAAAAATGCAAATATGCAAATTTTTAACTTTTTAGACAACAGCGTTTTGTATGATGTAATTATCTCAATCATCTGATTTTTGGAATTATGATTCCTAGGACAATAAAGTTCAATATTATAAGCGAGGCATAACCATAATCAAATTATGAAAATAAAAGAATGCCTTTTACTGATTCATGTATTTACGCATTTTTGTATCCCATTTTTGTAAAATTTTGTTTAGACTTACAAATTAGTGTTCTGCTTATTGAGTTAACACACTCTACAAGATTTATTGTTCGTTTGTCCTTCCTTCTGATTTGTTATAACTAGAGTTTAGGAAAAGCATTTAAATTAGTTAAAATTTATTGACCAAAATATATAATTTTAATTCATATAAAATAAAATTTATAATGAATAGACATATGGCCAATACAATTATAAAAATTTCACGAATGATAAAATTGCATAGAATTTCAAATAATTAAAAGGGGAGAACTAAATATGTCATACGTTTTATATTAAAATAATATTTCATATATTAGTCTCCCTTTTAATAATTTTTAAAGATGCCCTTCTTTTCCAGATTGGGATATTTTATCTAAAGAACTAATTTGTCTCTATCTTTTCACAAGTAAAAAAACTGAAAGTAGAATCATAGTTTTATGTTTATAATAAGAACAGCTTCATACAACTCATTACAACGCTCAATAAATTTGACTGTCAGAAAAGTTTGAGGCAACATTTTTCTATCAGACATAAAATCCCTTCCTGCTTATTTTCACCAAAATAGAATAATTAAAATCTTAACAAAAACAAATGTATCTTTTTCTGAGCATTAGATTTTAAGTGGATAAAATAAAGCTTATTTAAGTTCATAAATTGACTAAAATCAATAAAACTGGTATTGTTTTCTCAAATATCTTAAGCAAAGAAAAAAAAAATTTGAAATCACATCTTTAGTAAATATTTAAATATAATGACAGCATACTTAATCCGAATTAGCAAAAAAAAACTTCTAATTAAAAACATCCTTGAAGTACAAAACAAAAATAATTTTTCATTCTTTATCATATTGTAAACTTCATTAAGTCAAACTTTTGGAAAAATGAATGAAAGATATATATATGTAATGTATTTTTAAGTATTTTGATAGAAATTTAATTTTTTACATTGTATTAATTTAGCGCATTTTTTTGAGCAAGGTCAAGAAGTCTGATTTGCTAACTTTAGATAAGTATACCAGGATAGAAATTATCTAAAATGAATGATGAACTTAGCTAATAGATGAGTCGATACAAAAATGAATAAAAAGATTAAAATAAAATAAGTCTACATTAGTATAATATACTTCGTTTAAATGCCATTAATAAAAATATGATATTACATTAAAGGAACTAAGTTTATTATAATAAATAACATTTTATAAAAAAAAAATAAACAGTAAAAGCTATCTATAAAAGAAAAACTTAAAACACTCTAAATATCTTTAATATGCCTTTTCTTCAGATAGATAAACGTTGTATTTTATTACTTTTAAGAAAATGTATGAAAAAATTTCTATTTCAAGAGAGTATTTATTTTTTAGAGTGTATGATAAGAATTTGGATATCTTTTCTGTTCATATTTTGTGTGATAATTTGTGTACATTTTTACTTCTCCTCTTCATAACCAAAGTTGGTTTTTGGTATTTGATCTGTGGCCTGAAAAATAACATAAATAAAATTTAGGCATTTGATGCTAATGTTCTGAAACAGTTAAAAAACAGTCACACGTATTTAAATTCAAATTTGTAGGAAATTTACCATCCGAAAAATATTTTACTTCAGGGGTAGATTTTCAATCTTGATTTTGCGGAGGGGGGGGGGGGTGGTAAAAAACATAGATGATATGCCATTTACACATTAGGAAAGGGTAGGTGGGGGGGGGGGGGGGTGTAAACGATTTTGAAGGGGAGAGGGTGTTATTACCCTTATGTTGCGTCATTGGATCGAGTTTGTACCTTACTACTTCTGCGCCAAGCCAATGATGATCCGCTGCTTGTCTTGCGGTCAGATGGGCTGGTCAAAGAGTTCACAAACTCTACGTCGTGAATTTGTTTCAATCTAAACAAAAACACAAGTTTCAATTAAGTTGGAGGGTAGTTTAGGTAATCCCTCGAGCACGCAACTAGCCCACAGAAATGAACATTATTTTCATTTGCCCAATAAACACTATTTGTCAAATTGTCACTGTGAGACTCTCCTTACCTTATTTTAACCTAACAAACCATACGTAAAGCGTTATAGAGTTATTAGAAAGTTTGTTTGAAGAAAATTAAGTGGAATTTAGATCTTTATATCATCAGATTTAGATTGATAGCTCTAAACTGTTGTAACGATAAATATAGTTATTTTGGAAGAATAATACATCAAATTAACCCGACCATACGCATTTTATGTACTAACATTTTATTCTACAATATCAAAATTTCAAACATTTTAAACTAAAGAAATAGTTTATTATCTTCTGTTTCAAGGCTATAAACTTTATACTTTTCTGGTTGTAGTAAAACAACCTACCTCTCCTCGTCAATACCCTCTGCGAAGGCCTCACTGATGCTGGGTCTCTTACCCATCACTGTGTAACGACGCTCTGGTGTCTGAGAGCCTGAGTGATCTAAAATAAAAAAGTTCGTATTTTATTGAAAAATTTATCCATTTTACATTTTACAATTTCTGAAATATATCATCTGCTTAGCTAAAATCAAAGTGTATTAAAATGTAGAGGAATCCAGATATAAAAGTAACAGGATGTCAAATTGTCAATCTTTTTTTTTAACGATGGGGATCTCGCTAGCTGCAAACTGATATGGTTCTCCTTTACAGTGAAGCTGCTAACATGGTCTGGGCCAGGGGGGAGAGGTTTAGGAATATTTTGGGAGAAGGTACCTCCACCCTTCAAGAGGAAATCACCCATACAAAAAAATGGCTTCTTTTCTTTCTAAAGTCTTTTTTAATATACATATTTTATTTTTGTAAATAAAGCATTTTTCTATTTTAATAAATAATTTCATAAAGTTCTAAAAATCAAATTATACCTCCATGGCCAGAGTGTTTTCTCCAAGGGAACTCGGATTCTACATCTAAAACAACATTTTTTCAATTTAATGAATGATCAAATATCTGCTATGCCGGCTAGTTTAGTCCCCCTTTTATACTCTGTCAGGTTATTATTATAATTTCCATTTGATTTGATATTTCCTTAAAAATGTCAAGTTTGAGTCGGTGTAAGACTAGAGACGTTAAAAAAAGATCTTACATTAATTTCATGTTTAAGTGTTTAAGTGTAGTTTAATAGTTATTTCTCGCATCGTATTATATACAGGTTTCCGCGGATATGGAATGTACAATTATAAGATTAAAACCAGTTTTTTAGCCCCGAGGTGCCGGAGGCACCGGCTAAAAAAACTGGTTTTAATCTTATGGTTGTACATTTTTATATACGTAGAAAGCTGGATATAATACGATGCTAGACATATTTTTTTTCTCGTATGGATGAGAACAGGTTCCTATCCACCGGATTCGAATGAATACGAGAATAGTTATTTCTCGTATCGTATTATAAACGGCTTTCCGCGGATATAGAGTGTACAATTATAAGATTAAAACTAGTTTTTTTTAGCCCCGAGGTGCCGGAGGCACCGGCTAAAAAAACTGGTTTTAATCTTATGATTGTACATTTCTATATTCGTAGAAAACTGGATATAATACGATGCTAGACATAGTTTTTTCCTATCCACCGGATTCGAATGAATACGAGAATATAAATTAGATTATTAAAAAGTTCTTGGAATACGACATTTGCAATTAAATTACGAACCTCATCTAAATAACTTATATTAAAAATTAAGAAGAAATTACTTTGAATTTACCTTCGATAGTTGTGCTAGTGGCTTTGAAGCTAAGATACTCCTCTGGTTCAGTTTCATCCGCCCCATAATTCATATTGGAGGATATATATTTGTGGATGTGTTCGTCTTCCAGGGTCTTCTCTACACCAGGAACACGGTCCTGTAATTGAGTATATTTATACCAGGAATCTTAAGGTTCAATAGCGATCAGTATTTTAGAATAAGGTAATTGCCTATTTTGCATACTGCTTAACTACTAAGGCTTTGGTTTTAGGAGTTAAAACTTGTTTATTACTTGTAAATTGTAAGCAATCCGTATTCAAGCCAAAAACTTCCTGGTTTGTTTATCACTTTAGGTTATATCAGGTAAGGTAGTAACGCATTGTTATGATGGCACTGCAGATATGGGCCCAGCGGGGTAGGCCC
Organism: Acartia tonsa; assembly: GCF_053477335.1. Classification (NCBI taxonomy): domain Eukaryota; kingdom Metazoa; phylum Arthropoda; class Copepoda; order Calanoida; family Acartiidae; genus Acartia; species Acartia tonsa. The sequence goes on from NC_137260.1 coordinate 37,194,528, forward strand.
CCACAAGTGTTAGGCATAGAAAATAAACAATAACACCCATATTTGAAATTTATAAAAAAAATTAAGTGTTGGGATTCATTGCTTGATAGGCACATTGAGGGAAAGCGCGATATTGTTTTACAAATTGTTAAGTTAATACGTTTTAGATTATTATTTACCTTATCAACTCTCTTTTTGCGCTTCTTGATTTCCTAAAGTAAAGAAAATTTTAATAATTTGAACAAGTTCCCATAAAAATAGTTTCTTTGTATTTGGTTTTAAATGCTTTGTTATGAATTTGAAATAATAATTTTTGAGAAAAGACATAAATTTTAATTAGTTTACCTGTGTGTATTTATAAGCAGCAGCTCTTTCTTCTGCAGGAGTTCTAAATAAAACATTTAGAAATTAATACTTTAAAAATTAAAGTTATTTATAAAAATCACCCAACCTTTCACAGTCAATTACCACAGTGAAAATATTCACGAAACCTTTCATTCATGGATTTTGCTGGATTTTAAATTTGGATTTCTGCTGCATACCAACCGGTTGTGAACCACAAAAGAGCCACGTTAATTTAGAAAATACACTGGAAAACTTATATAAAATAAAAATCATAGGATTAAATATCCGTTGCCCTGGCCTAGATTAAAAGATTCTTTGTATACGATGTGAAGTGAAATTCCCATTAAATTTAGGTTAATCTATATGGAAACAAGGTATACATACCTATTTCGACATTTAACGATAGATATGCCTTCATACAGATTTTATGTAGATGTCCTTGTAACTTACCCTGGAAGTTTTTGTTTCTGTTCAATGAGTAAATGTTTAATTTTAGCTTCTGTTACATCCTTCATACTGGAGTTGAAGTTGACTGTCTTCAAATCAACATTATCCATCTGCCCGGTACTAAAAAAATAAATTGTATGTTGAAATTTAATGCTGGCATCATATAAACATTTTCCTCAAAGTGCCTAGTCGAACACAAAAAAAAAAACTCCACGGTCTCTAGGGGCACTTGATTTTGACAACCCAATTTTAGATTTTTAAAAAAGTAAACAAAATATTTTGGGGGTGTATTTTTTTCTTTTTTTGGGGGGGGGGAGTCGACTACCCTCTTTTTTAATTTTAGTTTCAAATAAAAAAAATTGGGGGGGGGGGGGCGGTTGGTGGTTGGAGGTGTCCATCCTTGAAAACAGCTTGAAACCATCACAGGACCAGTAGGTATATTCCTTGAAGAGTAGAGCCTAATCGGTGCAGTGGTTACTTTAGACAGACAGACAGACGGACAGAGAGATAGACATACAACGTTCTACTTTGTATTATCTAAGATATCAAAAAATAAGGGAAGTGGATTGCAGTGCTCGATATACTATCAAATTGAAAGCAACAAAAGTTAGGCTGATGACCAACAGACAGATAGACAGACAGATGGACAGACAAATATTATAATGATAAACAAAAAGAGTAACAGATGGACAAGTCAACTTACTTTTGAAACATTTGTGATACGGAAGTATTGAGTGTGGAATCGCTCTTATCAATCTGGAAGTTGCTGGGGTTCTTCTTGATATACTGTTCCATCTCCGCAGTCTTGATAATCTCGTACGTCTCCAGAATCTTAGGGTCTCGAACCTAGCAAACAAAAATATTTTATTCAAAATAATTCGATTTGTATGGCTTCGAAACCGATTTATATCCTCTGGAATAAAACCGGTTCTCAACCATACTGAATAATCATGTATAGCATCGTATTACAGACGAATATTAAAATAAAAATCATGAAATGAATACAAGTATGGTTGACCCTGACCTTCGGTCCCTCTGAGCTACCAAAACTGGTTATAATCTTATAAATTACTTTTTTTAAATTTCCGCGGAAACTGTCTATAATACGATGCGATAAATAACTATTCCATACTGAAAATCAACTTTAAAAAAGACAATTTTATTGCTTTCATTCTGATAATTATACTAAACTTAGTAGATAATTTTAGTATAATTTCAATAAAAAAACACAAACCTTTTTTTATTGTTTAAATTACACCAACAAAAAATGTATATTTACCTTGTTTTCTCTAAGCAGACAGGGTTTGATATATTTGATATCCAACTATAATTAAATACTTTAATCATTCAATTCTTAATCTTTAGCATTATTTTAGAATATTAGATCTTTATATCAAATAATAGGAAATTAAAATTCTTATATATGTTTAAAATGTTTAAAAATTAAACTGTAAAATTAAAAAATGTATGAGATCATTTTTAACAAATAATTTTTGAGTAGTATTGGCATTTTTATATTACAACCAAATATACAAGGCACGTTTTTATTAAATGTTAATTTTTGTTAAACTTATCTCCCCCAAAAAAGATTCATTATCAAACAAATGTGTTATGAAAAACTGTTTTTGAGATCTTACGTGTGAATAACAATTAAGACGGATTTTAATAGAATAGTTGATTTTTGAAGAATCTTTTTGCATGGTTTTGAAAAAGCTTATTGTGCAAGGACAATTATGTTTAAAAGCATCGAAGCAATTATATAACATTGTAAAATAAGAAGATCAAAGTTGATTTATTTCCTAAAAAAACCTCTTATTTGCCATTTCGTCATAGAGTTTTTTGAAATTGAAGAAATTTATATTTATCTATGCTGACGATTATAATGTAAATAGATTACGGAATATCCAAAATATATAGTAGCTGTGCTAGTAAAAATGTTCTGGGAATATTTAAATGATTGTCTGGATAGAATTGTCTGTGACGAATATTAATAAAATTATGCAAATTGGCAGGGGTATAGGGATAGGTCAGTGGAAGTCAATTTAATATTGCCCCTATTAAAACAAAATTAGAATTCGAGAAATTTCCGCTGACAAAAGCAAAATTATTTATTTTTAGTTAAACTTAAATTTATCTTCAAATCACCTATCCCTGAACTAATGGCAAATATGCGACTCTATGCAAAGTAAGGGATATTTTTATGTTTATTCGTTTATAGACATAAATACGTTACTTTTTGCCAATTAAGGTTGGAAAAATTACATATTTTTTTGTATAAAAAAGAATACACATTTTTATATACAACTATCAAATATGAATAAACTAAACTTTTAAGAGAAAGCTTGTTATATTTATCCATTTACTTTTTATGTTTTTTTACTAAAAGAGCATAATTTGTTTTGCCTTATAGCTCTAATAGTTTAATTCAGTAGAGATTAATTAATATTACTAAGAATGTTGTATGATAACAAATACCTGGGAAATATTAGTTAGTTCTTCGCATCTATTACCATAAAACTGTATAAGACTTGACTCAGATAATCAAAAAAAACTTTAAACGATTCGATTATGTCTAATATTAGAGAATACATATGTTTGAAAAGATTAGCTGAATATATGAGAATACATTTGGAGATAGAGGGATATAAAAAAGAGAGGAGTCGAACCTCAAAATTAAAAAGATCAGAGATATTTTTTTGTTTATTGTTATTAAATTCTCCCAAATATCTTTTATGTCCTAAATAATTTTGAGGGCGAACATTAGTAAAATTTACCCTGATTATACAGTAGCTCCGCTTATAGCTATTTAAAACTAATTTGAATGAATTAAAATATAATTTCCTCTCTGTACATATCTCTGACTTTCAGGTTTCCAAATTCTCCCAGGATTCCTTCCATTCCAGAAATTATGTGATCCATAAATCTTCCTGTTTACACAATTTACATTATAGTTTTTTAATTACAGGGATATTAATCTAAAAAAAATTTCCTTTTAGCTCTCTTTCAAAAAATGTATTTGCTCTGTTCGTTTTTTGTAGAAAAACAGCCGCCACAAGCTATTTTCAAATTGTGTCCTTTTAAAACAGTAAATTATGCAGCCGCCATCCGGCTGCCACCTCATAAAATTAAATGTAAAAGCTTTAAAAGTGTAGCCAGCTGATTTTTGTTGAAAAACTTAATAACTGATCAAACCACCATTATTTTTTAAAGGAAATACTGCAAAAGAATACTGCAATACACTGTAACTTAAACCTTCAGAAATGTTGGTTAGGATTTATATATCTTTTCTTTTTAAGTTTATATGTACCTTGAAATGTAATTTAAGACAAATATAATGTATTTTTTTCCTGTGATTCTTTCGTTCATAGTTGGCTCCTTCTCTGAGGTAGTCTTCACGTTCAAAAACTTTACCAAAGGTTTGATTGTGATACCCTGGAAACAATAAAATCTTAGATTAAGCTTCCTTTAACACAAGAAAGTTATCTCAGACGAGTCATTGGTTAGATCCTTTTTTTTAAACCCCCAAAATACTACTTTATAATATACTAGCGGCTACGCCCCTAGAGGCCTCTAGTGGCACTTGGAATGCTTTTTTATTTCAAATATCTAATTAGAGAAATAATTGGTTTATGTTTCGTTGAAGTCTCTTTTTTGGGAAGGGTAATTTTTTTCTAGAGGCGATTTCTCTTGGGAGGTTGGTGGTACCCTCCCCCAAAATAGTTATAAACCTTCCCGAGACCTTTGAGAAGCTACCCTGTTAAGGAGAACCCGATCGGTTCAGCGGTTAGCAAGATCCTTTGGTACAAACACACAGACAAACAGACATCCTGTTACTTTTACTAGCGGCTACGCCCCTAGAGGCCTCTAGTGGCACTTTGAATGTTATTTTTTATTTAAAATATCTAATTACAGAAATAATTGGTTTATGTTTCGTTGAAGTCTCTTTTTTGGGAAGGGTAATTTTTTTCTAGGGGCGATTTCTCTTGGGAGGGTGGTGGTACCCTTCCCTAAACTAGTTATAAACCTTCCCAAGACCTTTGAGAAGCTACCCTGTTAAGGAGAACTCGATCGGTTCAGCGGTTAGCAAGATCCTTTGGTACAAACACACAGACAAACAGACATCCTGTTACTTTAATATAAGAATGTATATATACTAGTGGCTTCGCACCTAGCCTCTAAAGGCCCTCTCCCCACTTGCTGAATTAACCATTACATTAGATAATAAGTTAATGAGACCCTGATAGTAAAAAAGTATTTGTATTTATATTGATTTTTCTTAATTAACAATAACAACCATATTTTCTATATTTAATTTAACAAGAAAAAAATATACAAATCAAGTATGGGAATACGAACCGGGAAATTTAATATGCATATGTTAAATCAACATATAAATATATTAGAGAAAAAATCATGAAATCTTTCTCACATATTTTTATATTATTTAATATTTATATTTTGTAGTTTGACTAGCAGATTGACGCACAACTAAATTATATACTGGATACGCATTGGTATAAGAAATCTCTACAAATTACCAGTCGTCTATCTTAAATAGCAGCTAATAAAATCATATTTCCGCTGTAGAGTTACGGACTGACAAAAATTAAACTATAATAGAATAACTTCGCTACTAAAATGTACCTGAACAAAGACAGTCCAGTAAACCATAGCAATAGTAGTAGTCACAAACATATGCGCATGAGGTACAACTTTCACATCAATAAGCAGGACAAGAGCAAAGGCCACAGCTCCTCTTAGACCGCCGTACATCATCACGAATTGGTCTACAGCGCCAAGCTTGTGCAGACGGTAACGGTTGGCGATACCGCTAAGGATTAGAACGCCGATACATCTAAAAAAAGTAATAGGTTCAAAATCACGAAACCTTTTAGATTTTATAATTCAATTTATTGTGCTTTCCCTCAAAGTGCATGTCAAGGACTGAACCCACCAACACCTTAAAAAACGGGGGGAAGTAATTTGTTTATATGCATAACTCAGACCCTCACTTTTCATATCCTAAACCTGCTAAACTAAGTATGCGGGGCTACTCAGTACCAAAGTTAACCTAACCAAATCTGATATCAGTCATTAATGAAAATGAACAATACCTGAATACCGTACAGAACAGGATTGTGAGAATGACGAACCACCAGTTCCAGTCGTGCTCGTCGTGGATGGTGGCCACACCCAGGAACATGAAGATAATTGTCTCCGAGCTGCTCGACAACATCTTCATGCCGTATTTGATCGTTGTCTGCGACTTACTAGACACGTTTCGCTCCACATAATTCTTTGATTTTAGGAAATATTTATTTTTATTTCAAAATAAAACCTAATGAACTTTTAAAAAACATAGCCAAGCCTTCAATGTAGATATAGAATCTATAGCATTAAGCTAAACAATGGCAGTGTAAATATCAGTCCTACTAACTCTTAGTACGACATATGTTAATGTAATGCTTAAAACCGCAGGTACTATTTTTAACATCTTTAGTATGGTTCAGAGTGGGTTGAACTCTATTTCTTTACTCACCAAGATCAGATAAGATTACGCTAGAAAGTTATCATGATTAAGATTTAAAATAAATATTTTCCTTCATAGTAATTCCACAGAAGGTGATGGCAAGAATACCAGACATGTGGAATATTTCAGCGGTCAAATAGGACAGGTACGCCATAGTGAATACAAACAGGGGCTCCAATACAGTGGCGTGATTAGTAAACCTAAATATATTATTTACATATACAGGGTGTCCAATGTCCATAGTAATTATAAATTTAAATATCAACTACCAATACTACGACATGATTATCAAACCTAGATACTTATTTATTTTTACAGGGTGTCCCTAGTAAACACAAATAGAGGTACGTACACTGTAGCATACATACAGGGTGTCCGTAGTAATTTTAAGAGAGATACCATGAAGCAAATATGCAGGGTGTTAATAGTAATAAAAGTAAATGTAACAATACTTAGCATGATGAGTAAAACTAAATACATATTAGGGTTGATATAAAAAAGGTAAATAATATTTATAAATGATAGATAGGTTTATTAGATAAATATAGATTAATTTTCTACTATTTAGCACGTAAATATAAATAACATTTAAAACAGAAGAGTAGACTTTACAGAAAGAATTTCAAAACTACAAAGCAAAAAAAAGACAAAGATAAACAGCTACAATTTAGATTTTCTGTTTATTTGTTCTCTAACTTTAAAGTTCGAATACTTTAATCTTCGTATACTCTGCTCTGTCATAAGTTTAAAAGATGTCTTGTACGTTTCTAAAATGCTGATTAAAAAATTTTGAGAAACTAATAAAGATACTTTTTAACAATCGGGGAGGAAAAAACGATAAACAGTTTGCAGAAAGAGGAATATTTATTCCAATTTCTCCGAAATTTTTTAAATGTAATTCTTAAGCTTTGTTTAGGCTATTTAAATCAAGGAAAACTCTAAAGGAATACTATAAGCAGAACTAGTGCCCACTGTGTACATAGCCTCGCAGGACATACAACTTTTAAAAAGATGATGTCTGACTAATTAAATAATTCTTAAAATAAAATAGAATTTTATACTCCAAATCAATTATTGATATTAAAAAGTATGTAAATTACCATCTGTAAATGTTATTTTTTGTTAACCACCATCCATTTCTCTATCTTTAACGATAATTTGTACAGTTTCACAAATAAATTTTATGAAAGAAATAATTGATAGCAATTATTATTTTGAAATCAATTTGATTAACGGTTCTTTCACTTTTAAATCTTATATATTTGATTTCAAACAAATATCATTGAAGCAATACTAAAATTTCTTTGTTTTCTTTACAAACCAGATGAACGTAAGTATATATTTATTTTATGATTTTGTATGTGTTTTCCAATATAGCTTCGTGTTGTACAAGAAGTGAAAATAAGCAAATTAAGGGAAAACTTAGAATTTTTACTTAAAAATAAAAAAATAAAAGAATTAAATAAAAACTTGTGAAGCTAATTATATGATGAATTTTCATAAAAAAAAGGGGTTTCGAGCTTACAAACATACTGACAGAATTACGGAAAATTTAGCTGTTTAGAAAACGCATTGCAAATAAAATGTAATAAAGGACCTGATAATTTATAGTATCAAATTGTCAAGCGCCTGACAAAGCAGAGTGAAGTATCATACCTTGTGACAAAACCAGTGATATAACCCCAGATAATTCCAATAATAGTTCCACCACCAGCGACCACAATGAAGCTGGCAAATCCCTAAAGGTAACAGGTTTGAGTCAACATAAATTCTTGTAGAAATACACTCTTAATTTTCATATAGATCAAAGTAACACAACACAAACAATCAATCCTGTTTACTCAAGTAACTAGCTAGATGTCTGTTTAACTATATGTCTGTCCATTTTCTGCAAGTTCAGAAAGATTTGTAAACCACTGGACGGTCTATAATTTTTAAAAAAGCTTAGCATTAATCCCTAAAAGTAACAATTAATCTGAAAATGGTGGGATTATAACCTACCCACTCCCCTTTTTGGAAAGTGACCTTTATGGCCTTTAAAAGGGGTGTAGCCGCCTATGTAAAAAAATCTTCTGCGGGGGGGGGGGCAATATTCTTGCAAGGGTGTGGTAATTGTAAAGTAACTAGTTGAAATCAAACGTTTTGCGAGTTTCTATATAATTTTAGTTTCGATCATTTGTCTTTCATGTCTTGTACTAGTTTGTACAGTAATTGAAATTTTTATTATTTTATAAATTGATTATTTTTCTGCTTTAATAGATTTCATTTCTCACTGTGAAAGTATTTTTGTCATTATAAAAACTAAAAGTAAGGTGACATTATAAGTAAACAAACCACATGTTTGTTTAAAACCAACTTTTGGAATTCCCAAATTTAAATAAGATGAAATTTCACCTTTTAAGATCTTATTTTTTGCTTTTTAGTTTGGAACAGGGGCGTGCAGTGAGGTATTGCCAGAGGGATATAAATCTAAAGAGGTTGCAAAATAAGATTCCAAATTTCATAATTAAGGGGGAGTTGACCCTCATCCCTCATTCCCACAGCTAGTAACCTACTCTATAACTCACTTTGTTCGCCAGTTCCTGCTGTTATCAAAAAGATAGAGTCTAATATTAAAAAAAAAAAATTCTACCATTGAGTATATACTATATTTTATGAGGTAAAATAACATCTCCTTTTCTATCTTTTTTCTCTTTTTCTTCAAGCTCAAAAATGTTGTCACTAATGTTGACTTTCCTTGAGGATATCAGTAGTTTGTAGATTTTGTTCTTCTATCTCCACGTAGGCTTCGAACATGTGATACAGGACAACAGTGACGGCATCGTTCAACAGGGACTCACCAAATACAACGATGTATAGCACCTCGTTTACCTTAACAAACGGGACGTTAGAATATAATCGAGATAGTAAACGTAATATGTTTAAGCTGCTGAAAAAAACCTGCAAAATCATAGACTTAAAAGAATTTACATAAGTTTTAGGTTTCTTATGCATGTTTTTTTCTAAAAGTGTGGATGTTATTTTTAATTTCTTTCTTTATATCTAAATCTACCAATGTTTGCTTATTGGTTCGAAACGTGGCCCAAACCAGTAAAAATTTATACAAAGTTCCTACTGATGCTATAGCAAGACAATAGTAGCAATAAGAAAATAAAGACATGTTAATGCAAACAAGATTTCGACATACAGTTGTCGTTTTTCTTTAGGACATTTTTATAATTTTGCCAAAAAAAAGTCACTTACCCCAATTTCTTCGAAAACAGCAAGCACAGCAACAGGATCTACGGCAGAAATTAGGGAGGAGAACAGGAAGGTTTCAAGAATTCCAGGAGTGTCGTGTTCACCATACAGACCAGTCTGACCCACAGCCCACAGTGCAGTACCTATAATATAATAGATAGATAGACAGGAGTGTCGTGTTCTCCATACAGACCAGTCTGACCCACAGCCCACTGTGCAGTACCTATAATATAATAGATAGATAGACAGGAGTGTAGTGTTCACCATACAGTCCAGTCTGACCCACAGCCCACAGTGCAGTACCTATAATATAATATATAGATAGACAGGAGTGTAGTGTTCACCATACAGTCCAGTCTGACCCACAGCCCACAGTGCAGTACCTATAATATAATAGATAGATATACAAGAGTGTAGTGTTCACCATATAGTCCAGTCTGGCCGACAGCCCACAGTGCAGTGCCTATAATTTAGATAGATAGACAAGAGTTTAGTGTTCACTATACAGACCAGTCTGACCCACAGCCCACAGTGCAGTACCTATAATATGATAGATAGATAAATTCGATATCTTTTATGGGCAGATAGAAAGAAAGAAAATTAGATAGATAAATATATAGATTGATAGACAGATGATAGAGAGGGTCTTCTAGTGTAAGATTATTTTTTACTTATGACTTTAAAAAAAATGAAAACTAAAATGGATTAATTAAAGCAAAAAATACGAGGATGATTAACTTTAATGGCCTTTAATCTAATTTTTAAAAATCATCCAATAATTATCATTTTTTACAAGAGTAAAAGATTTTACACCTACAATAAAGGATTTCATCGTTTTCTTTTAAATAAAATCATAATGTGATTTTTACATTTTTTTCAGAAAAAGATTGTTTTTAGCAACATGAATTTGGTATTTTGTCAAAGAGCTAAAGAAACTTTTCGAGTATAAAACGATACATTTGTTTTTGTATGGCTCAAAACCTTTGTTATAAATCCAGCTGAAAAAAGTATTTAAACCCATATTTGTTTCATAACATAAAATTGATTCAAATTTGGCATTTTTAAATACATATTACAAAAAATGATAATTATCAATTGTGACACAAAAGTAAGGAATCACAAAGTCAACATGGACCGTACAATATCTAATTTTATTTTTAACTTTTTTGAAGTACAATTTCTTATGTTTTCATCATTAGATATTATTTCACGTTGGTCTGATTCAAGTTGTTATCATTATTTAAAGACGAAAGGAGAAATTTATTGAAAGATTATCATTTTAGGAAAAAAGAAAATATTTCAAACAACCTTTGAACTGTAAATTCTGAAACGTTTCAACGATGTATTACATAAACGTATTTGTTAGAAATATGCCTATAAAAAATATTTCATGATCAAATTTTGACAGTATATAGATTTAGATTTATGTAATATGCAAATTAAACAAGCATAAGAAAATTGTAAAGTAGCAAACTTAAAGAGATTATACAACTTTTTTGATATCTGGATTATTTATTTCGAAAGTGGACCTTATGCCATTAAAATATAATGTAAAAGTTAATTTTTTGACGCTGTTTAGCATTAATATCTACATTATAATGCCATTTAAAAAAATTATTACAACTAGAGACTTATTTTATTTTTCAAAAAAATCTACTTTTCGTTGACTTTTTTTTATAATTTGTCTTGCAAATAGACATTTTAAAAAAATATCTGTGCCCCAAAATTTTTAAAAATGATGACATTTGATCTTGGCCTCTTAATTACTATTGTCATCCAATCTATGCGTAATTTGATCAAAATTTCTTAATAATCCTCATTTTATAACTTCAAAGGCCTCAAATTATCTTGAAATTTGCGCAAAATAAGATGAAAGTTAATAAAATTAAATGATATTGCCAAAAAATAGTTTTGTTATTAATGGGCTTGGTTTTAAAATGGATGATGCTAAAATCAAAAGCGACAAGCGAAAATTTTTTATTTATCACGATGAGTTTTTTTACTTTTCTTCTTTTTTTATGCAATTACTATCATCAAAAATCAAATTAAACATTAAAAATAACAAAATTATATTTTAAAAGTCATTTAACAAAAAGAAAAAGTTACTTTTAATGAGAATATAACAAGTCAAAAATAATTCAAGCTTCGCCTTTATTTTAATTACGGCCATATTGGCGAAGACTTTTGAAACGATAATCTGAACATAATGTCTTTCATTTTAAAAGAAGATAGATAATGTCAAAGCAGTGATAGAAAGATAGCTAGAAAGAGTCTTGTTCTTTTAGTAAAATAATATACTGTCACTTAAAGATGAGATATTCAAACCAAAGCTACAATGATTGAAGTATATACCGTTCGTATATGTACAGTATGTTATAGAGTAGCTTTGCTTCTAATAGAATGAAAGCTTACCTATAGTTAAAACATTGAAGATGGTACCAACTTCTAATAGAATGAAACCTTACCTATAGCTAAAACATTAAAGATGGTACCAACTTCTAATAGAATGAAACCTTACCTATAGTTAAAACATTGAAGATGGTACCAACTTCTAATAGAATGAAATCTTACCTATAGCTAAAACATTGAAGATGGTACAAACTTCTAATAGAATGAAACCTTACCTATAGTTAAAACATTGAAGATGGTACCAACTTCTCATAGAATGAAACCTTACCTATAGCTAAAACATTAAAGATGGTACCAACTTCTAATAGAATGAAACCTTACCTATAGTTAAAACATTGAAGATAGTACCAACTACAGCCATCAACAAAATTGTTCCAAGATGATCAAAGAACAACCTAAAAATAACTTAAGTTAAAAAATATTTTTAATATTTTTTGCCTTACTCAACAGGGCCTTTTAAATTGTAACAGTTTGAAAATTTAAAAAAATCATTTTACTCCGCCGTTTATAGTTTAACCTTTTTAGTTAGACTATATGTAAGTCATGACACTTATTTTGGACTAACTGTATCTGATTTTTAAATCGAAGCTATTCTTTAATTGGGGCCGGTCCAAAAGTCTGCCCTTAACAAACAGCTCTGAATAGACTATTAGAACAGTGTTCTTTTTAATAAGATTTATAACTTGCATTATTATTCCTGAACAGTTATATTGATTTTAGAAAGCATAGCAACTTTGTCATTATTACAAGAAATATTAAAATTATGAACGAATTATCTAATATAAATAAGTGTTAAAATGTAAGTATTAAGTCTATCTTGAGCATCCTTTATCAAAGCAATTTGATTTTACTTTTTGATTTATTGAGCTGGCTTTTATGGGATATGTCATTCTTGTTATATATTACTATTAATTAAAATTTTGATATGATAATCTTAACAAGTGTATATTAAAATGCTTTCATTGAAAGGGCTTAACAATTTAAAAACAAATTAAAGTCTCAAAGAACGCGCGGCTAGAGCTAACTACATAGTAAAAACACACTTCTTCTATATCATGTACAAGGGATACTGACAGGGCTTGGACAATAGTAGGTAATTTTTGTTGTATTCTGTTTGGTTAAAATAATGCTTAGAAAATACAAAATACTTAAAGAGAAATTGGAGAGTTTTTAATTAAATTTATCTCCCATTGATATATCCCTGACGACAACTGAGTGCAATAAAATATGAAATTATATAGTCAATAAAAACTGTAAAATTCTAATATATATTCATTTACAGCGTATTTAAAACTAAAACGTAATATAATTAAAATCTAATATAATACATAATTATAGAAATAATTAAAAAATATGTGTATTATTTACTTTTACAGCAATAATTAAGCTGTATAAAGATAAAAACTTTTGAAATTTTAATGGAGATCTTTCTATGATTTTTACTGATTTTTACAATTTTATATTATAATTGCTCGATTTATGTTATAACCGTGTTTTAAAAGAAGTATAATAATCTATCCCTATACATAAGAATCCTTATAATAAAGTAAAAGGATGTCTGTTTGTCTGTGTGTTTGTATGTTTGTACCAAAGGATCTCGCTAACCGCTGAACCGATTGTGTTATCATTTACAGAGTAGCTTTTCAAAGGGCCTGGGAAGGTTAATAACTATTTTGAGGGACGGTATCAAAACCCTCCCAAGATAAATCGCCCCTAGAAAAAATCCCCCCAAAAAATTTAAAAAAACTATAATTAAATATTGGGGGCATAAAAATTCCCCCCTCCCAAAAAAAATCTTTTTTATACTTTTAAAAAAATCTAAAATAATGAATTGGGTTTATCCAATTTATCCCACCCCCCTTCTCAAGTGCCCCTAGAGGCCTCTAGGGGGCGTAGCCGCTAGTAATGCATAAAGTATTCAGCAGCCATTTAAATGGTTGGCAACATATTGTAAGAGATTTCGTGTTTATTTCGATAGCATTATTAATTCCTAGTTATATATCCCTATCCCTTGGAAAATCGGTAAAGATGTCAAAGCTTTTGGCCTACCTATTTTATTGACGTCATAGTAGTGGGAAAGAAAAAGGGAAGGGGGAAAGAAACCCCCTAGAAAAGAGATGGGGTATAGGGTAATTCCTGACGTCGATAGAATAGGTAGGCCAAAAGCAGTAATATCTATCCCCATTTTGCTAGGACACTATAGACAGCTACTTAAAATACCTATTAGGCATAAAGTAGCCAGCATCTAAGATAATGGGTGGCAACATGAACAGGAAGAACACATCAGGTGTCAGGGTGGAGGGTGGGTGCTCAGAGGTTAAGAACAGGAGAAAACCTGAATAAAAAACAAGAATGAGTATACCCTAAATTAGCAAAGCTTTTCAACATAATGCAGATGTTTATGAGGTGATGTGTATGAGCTATTTAAAAATATTCAGAAAGAATGATAGATAAATTAAAAGATATGTATATTAAATTAATAAATATATGGATATATAGAGGATTATTCACAACGATAAAAGCTTGTAAATTCAATAAAATATTGTTAATTGTACTTTTACAATATTTGAAACTTTTATAAGCATAAAAACTTTTATAAATAGTACATTACATGTTCTTTTATATTATATTTGAATTCAATATAATTGAATATTCTCTCAATTATAGATTTTAGAAATTGAATAAATTTATGAACATTAGAATAAGTTGATGTAGACCAATATAAACTATATAGTAGTTTTGGGGAAAAACATTTAATCTTCCTTCCAATATTTTTAAGCAATTTAACCCAGAAGTGTAATGAAATAAATTTAGTTCATGTTTTTCTTCAGATATAATTTCATTGCATAGATCTAGCTAAGTTAAATAAACAGCAAATGTTTTTTGTCCAATTAAATGACTTTCTATGGGTCTGTCTAAGTTAAGTCTATTATAGAAATAGATATGATGAAAGATCATTAATTATTCAAAATATCCATAATTACAATTTCTTTTTTTCATTCTCTCTCTCTCTCTCTCTCTCTCTTTTGTCTCTAACTTCAAGTCTTTTTTTCTTTTCTTTTTCATCTTTATACCCGTATTCCAAAGGAAGATTTTTTTTTCATTGTTACATTCTTGTGAAAAAGACTTAAATTAATGAAAAATCGACCCTTTGTTACATTTGCACACCTCAAATTAGGTTATACCCCTTCTGATTATTAGTATTGTAACCAATGATTGAAAAGTTTATGCATTGCAGTTTCTACGCTAATAAAAGTTCATGAATAAATAAGGGATGGGGACATTGTTCTGTTTATTACACTGGTACCCAAAGTTTAAAAAAAGTTATCTTAATCGTTGGCTAAAACATGTTGGCTCCTTTAATTATTTTTTTGTTTTATACTAGAACTTTTTATTGGTGATGTATAACAATTTATCGTCTATTGTCTTATCTCTTAAGATATCTGCAAAAAAAAACAAAAAGAAAAACTTACCAATAATGATACCGATGACAATAAGAAGACATGACTCTGGGAAGATGTGGTGCAGCTTCGGTGTCATGTGAAATCCTAGAAAATAAAAAAAAATTATACTCATTTATAATCATTTATCGCATCATATTATAGGCAGCTTTCCGCAGATATTAAAATGAAAATTATAAAATTAATTACAGTTTTGTTGTTTCATTTTTCTATTCGTGGAATAGTTCTCTGTAAAACCATGGAAAATATTGACTATCCATGCGATTTATTACCGGTTTTATTCAAGTAGATCATAAAAAGAGAGCATTAACTAAACTTTAGGAAGTTATGAAGCAATTTTTAAAACAATTTTGATAATATTTTCTTTACAATAATAACGTAAAACTAAAATTAAGTATTTTAATTATAGAGTAGTTTTATAAAACTTTAAAGAGATCATTATCAAAACAATGTTTTATTAACGTGATGCTTTTAACAGAAAAAAACTATCATTTCTACTTTATGCAAAAGTGAAGAATAATTATATGTTAAGCACATTGACATAGTTTCAGAAAATTTAAAAGCAAGGATTTTGTTTAGAAAATTTTCTAAATTTACAAACCCTAAAAAGATCGGATCACCAATTTTACCACATATCAATGTCATAAAAACTTACAATCTGTTAAAAGCGAAGCTTTTCTATAATTAGGGTCGGTCCGTCCGTCCGTCCGTAACGGATAGCTTTTTTCGCTAATTTAGGCATGTTAGAATTGTCCTATTGATTTCAAACTTTGCATGGTGATTCCTGTAGTAGTTAGGTACGATTTAAAAAGCGTAGCAACTCTATAAACATTACCAGAATGTCTGTACGTTCATTTTAAACATGTGGATTTTATTACTTTTTTAACAACAAATTTTTATGTGATCTAATAATAATCCGAATAATAATCTGATTTTTGGTATACTGATTCCTGGGACAACAAAGTACAATATTATAAGCGAAGCAACTCTATAATCAAGTCCTAAAAATGTAAGTATGTCCATAAACATTATTCTGTATTAAGCAGTTTTTCAACAATCTTACATACAATTTTGCTTCGACATTTATACATTTATATTCTTATTATTCAGTTCTGACACTATACAAGTGTTAGTGTCCGTTTGTCCTACCGTTTTAGTGCTTCGCTTTTATGGATGTTGTCATCCTTATTTTCATTTCTATTTGTTTTGAGGAATAATATTCCTTTCCGCTGGTTTATGATGTAATATATTCAGGGAATGCAGAGATAGGAATTTGGACGATAGATTAATCGTTCTCCTAATTCTAATGGGAGAAATTATATTTTTTAGCTGGTAAATAAATAATTGGAAGGAAGAATGGAAGATTATTTTATTTGCCATTGTTCTCAACCTCCATGAAAATAATAGGATAGATCAAAAGTAAATACCACAAAAAATCCAGCTCTTTTCTGCTATAATTTATGCGCATTTTTTATTGAATATGTAAAAATTGTAATACTATCCCATCATAAACTGAAAAACCGACAAATTTGACTAAAAACTTCAAGTGTATTGAAAAGGTTTTTGTTGATTTTTTTTGTGAACAATGTTTTTGTTGTTTGTTGTGATTAGGATATCAATCAAATATTTATGCATGTAACTTATACTTTAGATTTAGAAGAAGAAAAAACAATACAAAATAATTTTTAGAAATAGATAATGTAAGAAAGAGAAAGAGAGAAACATCGAAATAGATATTTTGATAAAAAGCATGATTTATATGTATAATATAGATAGATTGATTTGAAAATAAATAGTGGGACGACACACAACGAAAAGGAGATATAGGGACTTATTTTGTGAGTGGGGCGAGAGTAAGTTAGACAAATGGATGTAGAATATTCGTGGATATTGTGACAGGGGCAATTATCGTCAATTTAGGTTGCTAACATGGACATCATTTATAGGTTAGTTCGTTCATCCAGTATGTGGGTGGATCGTTATTTTAGTCAGCTTCATGTTTATTAAAGTATATAATAATCTGGTATAAGATCCAGGTAATAATAAATCCATTAATTAGACAGAAAACAATGTAAGAAAGAATTCTCCTATTGTTTCTTAATTGAATTGATTAAAACATCTATTCAACGAATTCACATTTTTAATGTAAATGTCAAAATTTAAATATTCTATTAAAAAAAATATGAAAATGATGTTCCATCTTTTTTCAGAATATTTTATTTGTATCTTTTAAGATTTTCTCTTTTATTTGTTTTGTTTTTTATTTCCTTAAGTTTTTAGTACTCCACCCAAAACCAGAGCTTTGGAGCCATGGAGAGCAGGGGCATAGTATGTTGTAGACCTTGTTTTTAATACTGTAGCTTCTAAATAACTAGGTCAAGTAATTACACTCAAGATTATCCTCTTACTATCTTTTTTTGTCATTGTTTTTTCTTCTTTTCAACTAGAATTCTATAGAAGAGCTGAAATGTGTTGTTTATAATTCAAAGGAATGTATTCTTTAACAAGGATGACAACATCCATAAAAGCGAAGCACTGAAACGGTAGGACAAACGGACATTAACACTTGTATGGTATCTGAACTGAATAATCAGAATTTAAAAGTATTAGAGTCGAAGCAAAATTGTAAGTAAATTTGTTGAAAAAACTGCTTGAAGCAGGATAATGTTTATGGACATACTTACATTTTTGGACTTGATTATAGAGTTGCTTCGCTTATAATATTGTTCGTTGTTGTCCCAGGAATCAATATACCAAAAATCAGATCAAACGGATAATTAGAACACTTGAAAATTTGTTGTTAAAAAAGTAGAAAAATCAACATTTTTAAAATGGACGTACGGACATTCTGGTAATGATTATAGAGTTGCTACGCTTTCTAAATCGTGCCAAACTACTACAGGAATCATCATGCAAAGTTTGAAATCGATAGGACAATTCTAACATGCCTAAATTAACGAATAAAAGCTATCTATCTTGGACGGACGTACGGACGGACGGACGGACCGACCCTAATTATAGAAAAGCTTCGCTTTTAAAAATATGGCGTAGCTTCTTAACCCTTAACGGTCGGGGGGGGGGGCGTTGAACGCCCCCCCATCCGGTTTTTTCTATCTCATTTTCTGTGTGTGAAAGATAAAGAGCCCAAACTGCTTGACTTTTTAAGTATGGGTATGACACATAACTGAGAGTTGAAATTTTTTGAATATCTCCATCCTGGCGGGCACAGGATGCCAGCAAACCTGGCAGGGTCATCCAGGTAAAGAGCAAAAATATTTTTTTTGACTAAAACAAAGCATTTTATCATACCAAAATACTAAAAAATCCTCTAGTAGTACATCCTTATATGAAATACAGGTGTTCAAGTCACTTTCAGGTTCCAGGTATGATCCTGCAGGTCCTGATCCTCCAGGTCTCCAGAAATCTTTAAAAGGCTCCTGTGGCCGCAATTTTTGACTTAGAGACTTCAAATTTAAAACTTAAGCTTTTCTTACATGTCTACATAACGTATTAAAATTTCATGAAGATCCGCCGCCGTTTTCCCGCCGACCGCCGACTGCGGCGGCTGGCAGCTGCCAAATACAGCTGCGGCCGCTGAAATTTATATTTTGATATTTCTAATGTAAAATTTACATAAAAATAAACATTTTCTGGAAAAAAACTTTTCTTCTAGCTTCAAAAATAAGAAAATTACAGCCGTTTGAAATTTTTAAGTAAAAAAAGACCTGAAAACAAAGGTTGTTAAATAAAAGGGTGAAGGAAGCGAAAATTTACTTAGACTTATAAAAGGTCGGAAATTCATTATCAAACAGGGGACTTGTACAAAAAAATTTAGCCCTCTAGCTCTAATAGGAACTGAGATAATAAGGGGGGGCGTTGAACGCCCCCCCCCCCCCGACTGATTAAGGTGCGGCAAGGGGCCCGACTGTAAAGGGTTAAATTAATTCATTTCTATTCGAGATCCGTATACTTTGTATACGCTTTATGGTAATAGATTTACTATTACTTGGATCTTACACCAGATTATTAGTACTCTAATAAATAAAACTTGTAGCTGGCTAAAATAACGATTCCCCTCATCCACACACTTTACCCCATCACCTCCCTTCCTACTGGATGAACGAACTGACCAATAAATTATGTCCATGTTAAATTTACGACAATTTTTCCCCTGTCATATTATCCAAATATATTCTGAATCCATTTTATGGTTCAAAATTGTAAATTACCCAGTTATAATAGGATTAGAAAGTTGAAAAAACTGTTTGCGAAGGCGACTAATTTTGGTTTAGAAAGTACATAATATTTGCTTGCTTTGCCCATGTGTTAAAAGAATAGCAATGTAGTTTCGAACCATTTTAATTTCTCTTTTTGTTCTTATGACAACATATAATTGAGTAGCTGTATTACTAAAAAACTCCCATATTTATGAATATACTAAAATGGTAAAATACATGATTATGAATTATCCAAGCGGAAATATGTTATATCGTTACGTCATTTTTCAACATCGGGCACAATGTTTTGTATCTTTATTAAAAATAAAATAAACAATAATTAACAAAAGTAAAGCTTTCAAATTAGCAAATTATTAATTTACAATAAAATCTAGAAAAATCCAATAAAATATCAAATTAAGGCAAAATTTTTGTAAAAAGCTAAAAAAACAAATTTACTGCTTAAACCATCATGAAATAATCATAAAATAAAGTAAAAGTATAGAGGGTGTATGAGCCTCATGTAACCCTTCCCACCCTTCTAACTCTTCTAATGTGTCGGAAATATAAACAAGTCATACAAAAAAAAAACAGAAAGCAATTTAACTTGGGGCAGGTAGTTGAATGGGTTATACATCTGTACTTGCTACTTATACATTTATTGTCTTAATTTTGAGTTTTCATGATAGAAGTAGAACTATTCAAAGAGAAAATAAAAACAAAAGTACAAAAGCTTAGTTCCTCGTAGAGACCTTTCTAGTATCTTTGACTTAGATGTAGTGTGCTTTACTTTTAAATGCTATGAGTCAACCAAATTTGAGTCTTATAGTAAATGTTTGGATTTTTATTTTTAGTACTATAGATGTGAGATAGTGTTACTACCTAGACAAAAGTACATGGTAATAATGGAGTTAATATATGTGGATATTATGACAAGGAAAATTTTGCTGTCAATTTACATTCTTACTTTAGGCCCCATATGTTAGTCAGTACTTTCATCCATTAGGAGTAAAAGGGGCGGATGTAAGGTATCATGAAATTAGTCAGCTTGTAAGAGTAGGCGAAAATATGGTGCAACATTCAACTAATTATATATAGACTATGGTAATCCCTTTTTGGTACTGAAAGACTTCCAAGATCAATCATTTTTACAATTATCACAGTAAAGAAATGGGTATACAAGCTTGAATTAAGCTGTTATTTTTGTTTTAAGTAAATGTAGAAATCAGCTTTGTTTAGCATAGTAGATGTAATTTCATCACCACTTGTAGAGAAATAGAGGTGTTAGGAAAATGGTCTCATTATTTGTACGGGCAGACTTAACTTTCTTGTAGAGATGAGTTAGGGAAATGGTCTCATTATTTGTACGGGCAGACTTAACTTTCTTGTAGAGATGAGTTAGGGAAATGGTCTCATTATTTGTACGGGCAGACTTCACTAATTCTTGAATAGAGGAGTTAGGAAAATTGTCTCATTATTTGTACGGGCAGACTTAACTTTCTTGAATAGAGGAGTTAGGAAAATGGTCTCATTATTTGTACGGGCAGACTCAACTTTCTTGAATAGGGGAGTTAGGAAAATGGTCTCATTATTTGTACGGGCAGACTTAACTTTCTTGAATAGAGGAGTTAGGAAAATGGTCTCATTATTTGTACGGGCAGACTCAACTTTCTTGAATAGGGGAGTTAGGAAAATGGTCTCATTATTTGTACGGGCAGACTCAACTTTCTTGAATTAACAAAATTTAGAGACATTATATCGATTAGTTTTTATCCTATAAGAAAAGATATGTCTTGATTGGTTCAACTGCTATATTAAATTTCTTGCTGATATAACAAGGAGCGGCGGAGGAGTTTTTATGATGGAATATAACCTGTTTGTTTAGATTATGAACTTTACTCTAAAAAGAAAAATGAGTGTGGTATATTGAAAAATTGTAACCATTTATCCATCACCAAAAAAGGTAAAGAGAAAGTATGTAATGTACTCAATGATTTCAATAATTTTCTCTTTAGTTAAAAAAGACCCCCCCCCCCTTTTTAGTAGTGTACCACTCTACAAGTTTTCCCTGTCAACTTGCTATTAACAGACTGTAGTTGAAATGTTATTATTTGAAAAGCCTTAAATATAATTAATTATAAGTATATAAATTTAATTAAATTTTGCTCACAAAATTGTTGTACATAATAAGGCTTAATTCTTGGTTTGTCTCTTTGAACTAACCTTAAAAAATAACAAATGTTTTTGAAGAGGGGGGGGGGAGTTAAAAATATCAAAATAAAATCTTTCTTAAAAGTTGTATAATTTGCTTACGTAACTCAGGTTATTGCCATATTGTACTAGCCACGGCCCTAATAGTACATCAAGGCGTTTCAAATAAGATAAGATAAGATAAGATTTATTTTCCTCAAAGGTACAACATATTTTATTAGATATATATTATAAATTATGTTACTATGCTTGATTTGTTTGATTCATCTGGTTTGTTGTGTTTGGTGCAGGTTAGATAATAATATACATAATAACAATTATTAAGTACCTAGCATGGAATTGGCCGAACTTCATCTCCACCTAGTTACCAGGCCAGTTTAAATTGAATGGAGACAATATTTTACAATAAAAATTCCATGCAACATTGTACCAGATAGTTGGCATAACCCTTTAAGGGTTGTGGAGCCACTGGTGTACTTTGACGCTTGCCAAGCCGATACAATGTTATATGTGCAAATAAATAATAATCTTAACAATGAAACAATATCTTGCTGTGTATTTCAGACATCCTCCTACTATCAGTTGCAACTTCTCCAAGCGTGAATTCGGAACAATTAAGGAACCAAAACCTCCATAAGGAGTCGCTATTCCCGTTGAGATCCCTTTTCAGCTCCAAATAGACAGTTTCCTTTATATCAAATTATTTTCATTATAGAGTGGAGTTTTGTCCGGGTTTTAAGGACATCTCCACACCAATAATTACAGGATAACGGCAAATTTCGCGATAACACTTGGTCCAATCCAAAAAATCCAAAAAAAAACCAAAGAAAAGTCCAAAAAAGGACAAGAATACCCTAATAATAATCATATCGTGTACTTAAGTGAACAAGGTGTAATGGTTGGTTTCGATTCCTACGGAATCTGATTTTTATTTTTGAGAATGGATATAAAAAATCCTAAGAATAGGTCATATGCGATTCCTACGGAATCTGATTTTGGTATTTTGATAATGGGAGTGTGTCCCTAAATATGTATGGTTCGATTCCTCCGGAATCTGATTTTTGTGTTTTGAGAACTGGTCACAGCATGGCTGTGAATGGGGCAACAAAATACCCTAATGGAACATTGTTCTTTTAAACAAATAAAAAAGTCAAAGAAAAATAGGTATGGGATATTTTTTGTGATTCAAAATATGAAGGCAAAGATCCAAAGAAGTACAATATTTGTCCTTTGCAATAAGATTATCTTATTTAAAAAAAAATAATTAATATATATCGCATCGTATTATAGACAGCTTTCTTCAGATATCAAAATTTAAAAAAATATATAAGATTGAAACCAGTTTTGTTAGCCTAAGCTTTTGGCCCCTTGGGGTTTTAGTATTATGATTGTTATTTTAGTATTCGTGGACAATTATCTGAAATACGATTCTATCCATGATTTTTCAGTATGGCTGAGAACTGGTTTTATTTCTGCGGATATTAATCAG
This sequence comes from Acartia tonsa, assembly GCF_053477335.1. Taxonomy (NCBI): domain Eukaryota; kingdom Metazoa; phylum Arthropoda; class Copepoda; order Calanoida; family Acartiidae; genus Acartia; species Acartia tonsa. The sequence continues at coordinate 37,217,856 of NC_137260.1, forward strand.
TTTCGAAGCAACACCGAAAAAAAAACATATCTTGGGCTAGTATTAACCTGTTAACACTCAACATGAAATTTGTTTGCTAGCTTTAAAAAAATGTTTATTCTTATGTCAGTTTGTTTAGAAAACCATTGAAAACAGGCATTTCAAAATTGTTTACTACATACTAGGACGGACTTTTATAGAATTTATAATTTAAGAAATTAGGGGAAATGATTATATTTATATAATTCTTATCCAAAAGAAATTTGTTAAGTCTAGGTTAAAATCTGATTGCATAAGATAAAACTAAAATTTTCAGCAGATAAAAAAAGTACAAAAAAAGTACTAAAAGATGAAGAAAATTCAAAAGAATTTATTTTAGAGGACAAAATAAATAAGGTATAATTAGAGTAAAATAAATACAATATCGTTCATGGTACTTGGCGAACGGACGTACAGACATATTGTAATGCCCAGAGGGGGGGGGGGGGGGGTGAAGGATTTTATTTCATATGCCTAACCCCTGCGGAAATCTCAACCCTGCAAGGTGCCCTTCGGGACTACTAAGTACACTATATAACCTAACATGACCTGACTAAACGTTATAAACAAATGAAAATTAACTAAATTTATTTCAAGATAATGGGGAGAGCTGGGGGGAAAAAATCTTTTCTGAGAAAGCAAATAAGGTACCAAATCTTTCCATAGTAAACAATAGTACATGGAAAATTAGCCACAAGGGGAAGATATTAATCTGAAAACTTAATAAAAATAATGATATACTTTCTCTAATTGTCGTAGATGTTTTTAAATTAATTCATGGTAAAAAATGTTATATCAGACGTGTGACATTAAGTGACAATGAAAAGTGCAAAGATATTTTAACAGGTTAAACTGATTTCCATAAAATACATTCTGATAAAGAAAGATCAATAAAAAGTTGTTAATATGTAATAAGTCTGACCCCAAGTTGAGTTGGCAGTGATAAGGTGATAATTTCTCCAATTCGCAAGTATTCCCAAATTTTTAAAAGCGAAGCTTTTCTATAATTATTAAAAGCGAAGCTTTTCTATAATTAGGGTCGGTCCGTCCGTCCGTTACAGAGAGTTAGCTTTTTTTGTTAATTTAAACAGGTTAGAATTGTCCTATCGATTCCAAACTTTGCATGATGATTGCTGTAGTAGTTAGGTACAATTTAGAAAGCGTAGCAACTCTATAACCAATACCAGAATCTCCGTACGTACATTTGAAACATGTCGATTTTTAACTTTTTTGACAATAAATTTTTGTATGTTAAAATTATCCGATTCTTCTGATTTTTTAAAAAACTGATTCCTATTACAACAAGGTACAATGTTATAAGCAAACCATCTCTATAAACAAGTTCCAAAAATGTAAGTATGTCCTTAATCATTATCATCTATTTATGCAGTTTTGCAACAAATTTACTTACAATATTATTTGTACTGATGCATTAATATTCTGCTAATTCAGTTCTGACTATCTACAATTGTTAATGTTCGTTTGTCCTTCCATTTCAGAGCTTCGCTTTTATAGATGTTGTCATCCTTGTTTTTTAGAATATTTGTCTTTAACTGAATAGTACATTAAACAATGTTTTATAAAGTTTAGTGCGTATCAAATTGCCTAAGAATAATGTTCTTTCCAAGCCTTATTTGTAGGAGAGAAAATATAGGCAATGTTAAAAAGAGGTAAATGTTTGAGACTTTTCCATGAAAGTACTTTTACAAAACATGACAAAAAAGAAAACTTACCTTTAAAAGTAGTAAGTTGTATGTTTACGCTCATGTATGTCCGTTAAAATCTTGTAAATGGCTATACCAATAAATATATAAATTTGAGGAACTATATTATTGGTACTCGGCAGGTTTTTAGCTACTTATATATGGCTTTGAAAAGACAAAACTTATTTTTAAACTGCGAAAATGTTTTATATATTGGAAATAATCCCCGATGTGACAAGCCCTTAAAAGGTTTACATAATTATATCCTAAATATTTAAATTAATTAATTTTCTTAATAAAATTGAATGTTTTTCTACATTTGGTTTTCCCAGATTTTTATTTTATTTTAAGAATTTTGGTGACAAACAAATCTTGATGAGGTCATCGTGCCAAACGAAGGCGAATCAAAAAGCATTTGAATTATATACATTGCATTGACGGACGTACGGACGGACCGACCCTAATCATAGAAAAGCTTCGCTTTTAAAAAGGGGTAGGGGTTAGGTATGGGTATTTTTTTAATTGAACCATATTTAATGCCTTTCCTAAACTTTTTATTTTATGAAACTATACACACATTTTTTTTGTTAATTTTGTTACGGTTCAATGAAAAGTACAGTAACAGTAAATAAAAATTATGAAACTGCTCTATTTAATTTTACTAACACAAGGATGACAACATTAATAACGAGCCAACCTTGTATATTTGCGGATTTTAAATTTGATAAATAGGGTATATGCATGATAGCTGTAAACTCAAAACAGAGAGTAAAATTATTATTAATAGAACAAAGTGTATTGTTTTTATGCAATACAGTACATAATTTGTAAATGTAATTGTTAAAATAGAAACAAAATTATGATTTTGATCGGCAACACAGTTTTTTAGAAGAAATATTATTGACTTTTTAATTAGAGTAGCTGCAGTTGTTACATAATGACTTACGATTATAAACTGTGCGTGCGAACCTAACCTAATTATTAAAAACTAAAGCATTGCCTTTAAAAATCTGTGTCGTGCATTTTTTGATTGATTGATAGATTAATTTGCCTGTCTATTTATATAGTAGATATTTTATATTTAGATTAAGCAGAAACGGTTTATTTAGACGTGAGACTATGATGGTTAGGAACTTAGGAACAATATTTTAAGCATGGCATCTCTGCAATCAAGTTTAATGGTAGGCAATTCCAGTTAATTTATCAAGTATTCTACAGCAAATGAAGTTTTTTTCAAACTACAAAATCGATTTTTTTCTTCAGCATTTTTTTGCTGTGAAATTGCATTTATTCATTTATTAGATTTTCGAATTTGTTAGGCTTTGTTATAATGGATGTTTTATCCTTGTTAATTACTCAAATAATAAGTTAACTTAAACCATTTCTTAAACTTAATTCAATTGTCTATTTGCCTGCTTCATTTACTTATTCACTCACCTTTAACGCCTTAACAGTTCTTTTTAAAAAAGATTCGTAGCAACTATAAAATACATTTAATTTTCTTTGTCATTTATGATTCAAATAAAATTTGTAAACTTCCATACCGTTGACTGTTGAACCAATGGATATAACTTTTGTAGATCAAAACTTTTCTGTCTTTGAAAGCAATATTGGTCTAATATCGGTAGAGACATTGTATTGTACAATAATTTGTCCCAAACATTATTTGTTGTCTTAATTTAATAGTTATTTTAGCAAGAAGATGATAAATAATATGCTACATTTATGTTTCAAATCACCGTCTCTAATTATTCCATGCAACTATGAACAAAATCATTCTTGTCAGTGTACAAAAATTGATTCTGTGTGTGTTTATGATTTCTTTGTTCCAATGAAAAAATGCATAAAAACTGTTTTTAATTCTTTTGTGGTTTTACAATTATTAGGTAGATAGATAGATATATTAAAATCGAATGAGAGAAATATATATGCGATAATTAAACAAATATATTAGGAAAGAAAAATGATGATATAGAGAAAATGTAAATAAATACGCATAAAGGATAAAGGATAGAGAAGGAACGCAAGAAATAAAGCATTAATAAATATAGCAAGACTTAATCTTATATTCATCTAGATAGATAGATATATGAGTACCTAACTAAATTAAGATATGGTTGGGTTAAGTTTGATGCTTAACTAATTTTGTTAAAACTAAGATATTAAGATTTAATTTTATATCATTTATTTAAATTTCAAGCAAATCTCCTATTATGTCTATACCAACTTTTAAAAAGATCAGACAATGTAAGCTTTGTTTAAACTTCGCAGCAAAGCAAAGGTTAATTTGTAAGATACATTAGAAAAAATAGAACAATTAGAGTAATCATTATATAATCTTTTCTCCCCAAATCAAATTCGGATGTCAAAAAGCCAAATTTTTATATCTATAATAAAACATTCAATCATCAAGCAATCATTAATATGTAAACATGCCTATTTTTGCAATGAAAAGAAATACATCATGGCGATAAATGTTTAGTTTAAATTATTTTTTTCTTATTTAAAATTTCATAAAGAAATCATGCAAGAGTATCAGCTTACCTATTTTAGCCAGGGATGAGACAAAAATCCACAGAGCAATGATAAAAGGTATCTCCACTCTCTCAAACTCAACATGGAAGACGTGGTATTCGTGTCCTTGCGGATTTGGATTTATTTTTTCATTGTTTTAATATTAAAGTAAAAAGGTAGAAGGAGTTAAATAACTGTATCTCCCCATCACACTGACCTTGTGCCAAACCTCAACCTTTGAAATTCAACCAATGGTGTCGGGAATATTAACACAGTCAAAAAGCAGAAAACAATTTGCTAGCAGACGAAAAAGGTCATGGAAAAGGGAGGGGGGTAGTTATCTATACTATAGATCTGTTGTTGTAATAGTACAAAAATTTGAGAAAGGCAAAATTGCAAAGTTATCATTACTTTCTTTAATCACCTTTAATACTGAGCTGGATCTTTAAATCATTTTAGTGGAGAGCCAGATCGGGGTGAGCCAACTTTCCACCAATGAGAGCACAGCATTTAATGAAATGACGCGCTGTGATTGGCCCCCGATCTGGCTCACCACTAAAATGATTTAAAGATCCAGCTCTGGTATCAGTTCAACAGCTTGGCTGCCTGCATAGCTTTCAATGCAAATCATAAAAACAAGCTTAGTCCTGAACAGTTAGTGCCGCGCACAAAAACGCGCGAAAAAGAGAACATAATTAAATGTAATCCATTCCTTTGTGATCTTCTTTGTGTTCACCATGACCCTTGCCTTCTTCACCATGGGCTCCAGCGACTGCGACGGCCCCATGACCATCTGCGGCGGCGGCGCTCTGAAATAAAATAATTTTATTACATTAAGTTTAAAAACAAAAATACCTAGAAAGTGTATGTTTCATATTTTAGGGGTTTTGTACGCAACAATTCTTTTTCATCACACATTGTACGAAAATAATAGAGGAAGAATATACAACAAGGTACCTTTTAAAACCTCGCTTAATGATGTGAATGATTGTGAAACTTATTTAAAAGTCCTGAGTCTGCAAATAAATAAAGAAAAAAAGTTGAACTTGTTCATGAATAGTTGTCCATAAAACAATCACCCTTAACATCACACGATTGGCATATCAGCATTAGATACCATTTCTAACATAACTATCTAAACAACAGGGAAGACACAAGAGATATGTTTTACATTCCTTTTGGTTCAAGCTTTTCAATACAGTCTTATACACGTGAGATTGTGTCATTTTATACATGGAATATGTTATTAAAAAAAACTGGGGGCAAATATCTAAATATCCATTACAAAAATAACATGTACAGTAAATTGGATTTGTACAACTGAGAAATTTGCAAAAATGACTTGTTGTATTTCTTTTCAAAAAGTTAGCTATAGTACGTTATCACTAACTTGAAAACAAAATCTTCAGAAAAGGTATTAGTGGTTTGTACAATTGTATCAACCAAAATGGACTCTTATGCTTTATTCATGGGCAGGATCTGAAGAAAAAAATGAAAAACATAAAAGAGATGTTTATTTTACAAAAAATAGTGTTAAGAATTACTGTCCGGTCTTGATCATCAGTAAAAACATTCTTAAGAGAATGGATTTATTATGACATGGATCTTACGGCCGATTATCATTACTCTATTAAATTAAAACTTGTAGCTGGCTAAAATAACTATACCCTCCTCACATAAGACACACAGACAGAATACACTAATAAAGGGAAAGGTAAATGGGATTTTGAATATTATTATCTTCATTGTCATATCCTTTGAAAGACATAAAGAATGTATTTTTCTTTTGATTGTCCTATCCCTGAAGCAAAGAAAGCCAATTAGCCACCTTGAGTTAAACTTGAAAGAATTTGTACACTTTTTTTCTTAAAGAAAAGATCCTAACAAAAAAAGAATGATAAAGCAGGAAGTAAAAGCTATAAAGAGAAAACAGTATTGTTCACTAATTTTCATTTCATCCATTGTACTACCCTTTCTAGAATGTTGTTTAATAGCTACAGCAAAAAAAATGACTTTGAATAAATTCATTTTGGTCAATTTTTTAAAAAGTAGTTAAGCTTTTTCATTGAATATACTTCAAAATGAACAAATCTTAACAGGACCAGACTGACGAACGTGAAGTGTTTTCATTTAGAAAATATTGACATACTTCATAAATGTTTAGTAATATGTTTTATCTGTATAAAAAATGACAATGTATACCTATTTTTATGCAATTAAAAGTAAAACAATTTCTTTTCATTTGTACTTATAATATGCGTTTTAAAATTTCTATTCTTCAGAATATCATTTAAAGATTCATATTCTAGAGATATTTATGCACTATTTATCACTATGACTACATCAGACTACATCAATGAGTGTCATTCGGCTGTTTCTTAATTTAGAACATGAAGAATAGCCATAAGGAGGCTGCGCTACAAGTTTCAAAATCAATAGATAATGGTAGTCCGTGTGCATGTGTGTGCATGTGTGTGTGTGCATAAAAAGTATTGATATAAAAGTGTTGGCCTTGGTTTTATCGCATATTTTGAGTCATCATGTCATGCACTATGCACCCAAGGATATTTGGACAAAACTAGTCAAAAATATTTCATGCAATATGCAGATAAAGCTCTTTAATTTGTAAAGTACACCCAGGCAAAATTTCATCATAAGAATTACAAATAATGACATTATTAAACGAAATGTCAGTTATGACGACTTTAAAAATGACAATAGTCAATACAGGCCAATCAAGTCGAAAAAATGCTGTTGGTTTGGATAGGGTTATGTAGTTAAATCTGAGTTTGGAATACATTGATATTTCATTTTAGTGAGAAAAAAAATATTTACAAAAATGGAAAAAATGTAATTATAAGTTGAACATAAGTTACTGGAAAATTTAAAGAGAATCGTGATAAATTGGTTAATTTTAATAAGATCTTATCTTTCTTGTCGAATGGAATAAAAAAGACATACAGATATAAATTCCGTATAGAGTAGCATCACTATTTAAAAATACTAAAAAAAATTGAAACCGTGTCATGAAGGTTCTGCTTTACCAAAGCGTGAACTTGGAGTAATTTTCACAGAATAGACATTTTCACATTTTAATGATGCTAAAATTGTGCGTGTTCAAATGCCCAGTGATCTTAGCACAGATGACTAATTGGCCTACAATTGACAGGGAAGCTAGATTTTTTTTTGACTATTATTTATGTGATTAGGTCAAAATTAAAATTTATCGCACTAGGGATACATTAATTTCACTTTTTTAAAAACAAAAATTAAACGTTTACTGAAGCGACTAGTATTAAATTTTCAAATATTGTCTGTCTGTAGGGCACATTTTTTTCAGGGAAATTGTGATGTGGAATTTGTCAGGTGTATGAACTCAAAACTATCTTTAGTATTTGTACTTGCTAGCACTTTTTAAGGTGATAAATAGATAGATAAATTGGGCTAGTGTAAGAGAAAGATAGAGAAATTCTTTTAAATTTGTCAACACTGATTAATCATTAAATAAATAAAAATTAAAAAGAGTTACAAAAAAAGCTAAACTCAGACAATAAAAAGATAAGCCTGGTAATTGTAATTAATTGTCTAAAAAAAGTAAAGTGTGAAAACAAAGATATATACTCTGACAATTAAATAATATACCTCTAAATTTATCCATTTTTTTCTATCTGTCAGTCCGTCTGGTAATCTGTCTGGATGAAGCTTAAGATCTCTATAACCACTGAGTTAAATGAGTTCTGCTTTTCAGAACCCTCCAGTTAAAATTGAAAATAGTATGGAAATGACTTTTTATAAGCATTAAATAAATTAATAAGTAATATGGTTTACACAATCTTCTGGGGTGGGGGGGGGGGGGGGGGTTGGTACCCCTGCGGCCAAGGCAAGAGCAATATCAATTATTGATAATTTTCTTCTTTTTTGGTAACAATTAAATAATTAAATAATTTTTTCTTTGGATATTTTAGTTATTGTTTCTAGCTAAAAGACTAAATAATTTAAAACAATATTGTTTAAACTTTTAAGAATTAAATATTTGTCTGAGGAATAAAGTTAAAATTTGTTTACTTCATATAATACAATGTAATACATAATAATTAAATTTTTGGAAAATAGGAATAATTCAATTTTTAAATTTTCACTTTGGAAACTAGCAAATAGTATACCGGGCCAAATAAAAAGGACATAACATTGGGTTGAAGATAACTATTTCTTCTCTTGAACTTTCAACTATCCCTACCGTTTGATGTATACAGTAAACTTTTACGGATGTAAAGGGATAAGACAATGGCCAAAAAATTCATGTACATTCTCATTGATGATACACAAAATTGGCCCTTCTGAAGATTACAATTGGTGGTTGAAACGTTAAATAAACCAACCAAGAAAAATTCAATAAAGTCCACAAAGTTGGTAAGCCAACGTATTAGAAAACGTTATTATGTTACTTTGGACTAGTTTAAAAAACAGCCCAATGTCCCCTCTCACCCTGGTAAACCTTACTATATGCCTTTGTATGTAAATTTAGACAAATCAATTAACATAAATGATGACAGACACCCAGAAGACTGAGAATGTACAAAAATTTAAAAGTAAAAGAGCAAATAATCACTAAAATAATAAATTTCAAAGTACTATTTGTTTTAAAAATTTTAGTGTTATGTACATTTTAGTAAACAAACCTTTTTGAAAATGTCTGAAAAACTTAATAAAACCCATACTAAATAATATGTACTGTACAAAAGTTGACCATGAAATAACCACCCACCAACATAAATACCTTTACAAGTCTGTGTATTATATACCTATTACAGGGGATAGTTAAAATGAAGATAAATTATTCCTTCATTAATAGCAAAATTATGTCTCTGTAACTTAAAATAACAGACAAAATGAAGAGAAAGGGGAAGATTATTTATTTTCTCCTTCCTAGCTCTGCAACCCTCAAAGCTGATTGATTTAGCATAAAGGTAGCTATGTACTTGATGAACATAATTCCTAATTGTTAACTTAAATTGCAATAAATTATATATTTAAAAATCATAAAACCTTTGAACTTATATGTAAATACATATCTAAAAAGTTTTAATTTATTTATTATAATCATAATAAGAAAAAAAATTAATAGAGTTTATGTATTTTTAGGTCAGAAAAATAAACATTTTTATTTTTAAAAACAGGTAATCAAAACAATTTCTCTTTTATCTATCTAACATTCTTATTAAGATAAACACAGACAGACACACCCTAGTTGTAAGAACAGATAAAAAAGGCCATCAAGAAACCTGTTCTAAGACCAAACTGTACTCAAAACTGCGATGCTAATAGCCTGGGCTCTGCTATTTATATTTCTGGTAAAATCTAGTAAAGATTTTTCCAAGACCTTTTCAATAACCCACATAGATTTGCATTATACAAAACAATTAGCAAAAAGCAAACTTTTGATTAATAACAAACTACACGATGATACAATTTTTCATAACTAGCGGTCTCGTCCTTAACTTCACATAAAAAAATAGCCTAAAACCAATACATTGACACATAGAATAATCCCATAAATATACCAACCTGATTGGAAGCCATTTGAGAGATATTTTACTTTTAAACAAAGAATTTATTTGTTAATTTTATTGACTATTGGCTGAGCCCCTAATGGTCTCTAGAAGAACTTTACAGAAGGTTATTTTATAAAGCTTTATAAGCTTACATCTTAGATTTTTATGGCCAATCAGAATAACTTTCCCTACTCTCTCAATGGATAATGATATTGAAGTTGAGAAGACTCATCTTATGTGAAATAGTTCTTTTGTTTCAATTACAATATAAAGAACTTGTTACTTTTACTGTAAAAGTTATTATACAAGAATAATTATTTCCAAAAGTGACGCATCAATAACAAGCTAACCAGATCACCAAAAATAAATGGCATACTTAATTTTAAGCAAATTTGGCTTAAGGATCATCAAAATGAGTCAATAAATAAGAAAGATACAGTTATTTTAGTAAGTGACTTCAACGGACGTCCAAATCTTAATTATTAAGTATCTTGGCTGCTAATAACATACATTAAGATACTTTGCAATCACTAAAAAAAAACTAACTAGATTTATCTGGTTCAATATCTTGCTTAATCTCATAAAATCATTCGCCTAATCTTAAATGTATCTTCTTCTTATCTACTTAAAGATATCTTTAGAAATTTTTATCAAAAGTACAAGATTCTGCGTTCTATGAAAATCAACTATTTTTTTTGCTTGAATAAGTCTTGGTGAAAGGATAATAAGGCAAAATTGTTTTTAAGAAAGTTTAGTGGGTGAAAACATTCCATCTTTCTTAAGAAATTTTCTAAGCTATAGAAAAATTTGAAAGAAATATTACAATTTCATTATGATTTAGTGATAAATTAACCAAATAAATTTAATCTTCAGCATTTTTTCTCAAGAAGTAACAGTTGTAAATTATTTCTTTTAGTTAATACTTTATATTTTAAAGCTCTTTTAACCTTAATTTAAACATTTGAAAAGAGAAGAAATATTTCAAACTTCTAACTGTTTGAGATATTTCTTGAAGCGATAATTTTGCATGTAAACTTTCTCCTGCAAGATGTTATGGGTGTCTGACAAAGTATGTAGTTTGAATGGATGTATAATATACGAGGATATTATGACAGGCTAAAAATGTCGTCAATTTAGGCTGCTAACATGGACATCATTTATTGGTCAGTTTGTTCATCCAGTAGGCGGGGAGGGGATGGGGTAAATCGGGGGATGTGGCGAACGATATTTTAGCCAGCTTCAAATTTCACTTTATTAGTGTACATGATAATCTTTTGTATGTAAGATTTAAGTAATAATAAATCCATTGTTGTTTGGTTTTTGGAAACAATCTTCTATGCCCTTTTTTATTAAGCTCAATATAGTAAACTAATCCAATGCAATTGTAAGTTGATAGAATGATCCAGGTTTTAAAGCGGTCAGTTTCAATTCGAATAAAAACTAATTTGCTTATTTTTCAATATAATATTGAAAATTCGAAAGTATCTAAAATTTCCCAAAGGATAAAAATATAGTAGCAGTGGCTAAATCTTTTAATGCATTAAATACATTAATACTTATTAAGAAAATCATTTCTTCGGTGCACATCTTTAATTTTGAAAAGCGAAGCTTTTCTGTAATTAGGGTCGGTCCGTCCGTACGTCCGTCTATCCGTCCGTCCGTAACGGATAGCTTTTTTCGTTAATTTAGGCATGTTAGAATTGTCCTATCGAATTTAAACTTTGCATGATAATTCCTGTAAGAGGTTAGGTACGATTTATAAAGCGTAGCAGCTCTATAATCGTTACCATAATGTCCGTGCGTTCATTTTAAACATGCTGATTTTTTAACTTTATTAACAACATTTTTTATGGGATATAATCACCCGATTGATCTGATCTTTGGATAACTGATTCCTATTACAATAAGGTACAATATTATAAGCGAATCATCTCTATATTCAAGTCCTAAAAATGTCAGTATGTCCTTAAACAGAATTCGGTGTTTAAGAATTTTTGCAACAAATTTACGTATAATTTTGTCAAAACATATGTATTTATATTTTGTATATACAGTTCTAACACTTCACAAGAGTTAATATTCGTCTATCATACCGTTGCAGAGCTTCGCTTTTATGGTTGTTGTCATCCTTGTTGTTTAAAGTTCTATTCAATTATCCTGTTAAACTTTTGGGTTGTTATTACATATAGAGAGACATTGTAGTCGACGGAAAAATAAGTTTTTACAATTGAACAAATTTACGTTGATATTATAACCACAATCTTGTAATCATAGCTAATAAAACGTTAATATTATATAATAACATAATATGTTGATAAAATAACAACACCATAGATTGATAGGATTGTTGCTTACAGGAAATAATTAAAGTATTATGTGTTATATAAGTTTGCCGGTATATGTATAATATATATGTACATTGTACATAACATTTTTAAATCGTTTCTAATGATTTTATCTAACTATAGATGAAGTATCAGATATCTAATTCTAAACTTTTAAGGCTAATTTAACGCCTATTTTTATTAAAGATATTTTTTAAGCTTTTTGATTAATTCATTTAGACATTAGGTATTAACTTTATAATATTTTAATTTTCAAGAAAAAATATATTATTTCTTAAAAACGAATCTTTCCTAATTCAGGGTTGGCCAATCTATTTCTTTCGTATTGTCGATTTTATGATGATTGATATTATGATTCCTGTAACTGTTGGAAAAATAGGAAAGCGCAGCAACTCTACATTATTTGCCTTTTTAAATATTCGGAATATACATTATATTAAAGTGTTGTTACTCTACATTTGTTAATGTACGTTTGTCTGACTACTCGATAGGTTGAGCTTCTTTTGGATGCTGTCTTCTTTGTTTTCTGAAAGAATTTTAAATAATGACATAAGCCTCTCTTACAACGAATTAAATTTCTAGTAAAAATCGTGGTTATTAAATTGAAAAGAAAGACAAATATTTTATGATTAAAAAAATAAGAATTTTCTTCTTATTCAAACCGGTTCTGGACCGTGAAGAAAATTTTAATCTGATGTGGTTTTCTTAAGCGTCAGGCAACTATTTATAAACCATACAACAACAATATATTAGACGATAAATATAATAATGCCTTAACAAAGAGACAACTTATTTACATATCGGTATCAAAACTTTTGATACCGATTATGCAACCAAGGTCAAAAAGGTTGTTTGTCTGATAAGTGATATATGTTACTTATTGCCTATATTAACCCAATATAAGGCTTTCTTGAACTTTACATAAAAAAAACATATTTTTATCCCTTTTAAATATCTTAAATCACCAAAGCATATAAGTTAGATGTATAGAAATTTTATTTTATTTTTATCTAATCAACAAATTATAAATGTCATTAAAACAAAGAACTCATAAAATAACGGGGCAGTTGTAGAATGATTTTGTTTTATGGAGAAAATGAAGTAAAAAAACCCCAGAAAAACATATAATTTTTTGAACCTAAATCGCCCGATAACTTTCGGAAAGGTATCGGCTTCGAGTCAGACCCCTAAGCGTATTTTTTTTTATAATTCACAGTTAGGTATGAAAGAAAAAGGTCGTCGGTTGGTTGTCTGTCAGCAGTATAATAATGCACATAAAGTAGAGAAGTAATTTCTATTGGTCCGGAAAAGTATATAAAAACCAAATAACTTAATAAAACTGATGCTTTTTATCATCTAACTTTCAGAACTTATTGATGAAAATTGTTTGTTTCAAGTTACTTTGCTTATCTCTTTGTTTCTGTAAAAAAAGACAATTGCTCCTTTATTAAAGTTAAATGCAATTTGTTTTATTATAATTACACATTAATACTATGGGATACAGGCATTGGACGATGGATGCACAATTAATCTTCCTCTTAAAGCTTTTAGGTAAATAAAGGAATTAGATTAATTTTAAGATATATATATTCAATCCCTCACTGATTTTTATTGCTTGCTCAACTTATCTTCTTTATTCACATGAATAATTTGTTTCGAGGAGCATCAAAAACATTAGTATGATTCTTCACGTTGGGTGTTGATATGTCAGGTGCGTGACAATTAAGAATGAAAATAAATTAAGGCCAGCACAAAGAAAAAGCCAATGGGCAAATAAGCGTATATTCGCAGGCTGAAACAGGAATAAAGTTAATTGATATGAAATATATATGTATCTATATGTTTGTGCTAAACCGAAAAGCTAATCTAATCTATCTAAGCACTTAAATACTTGCTAAGGTGTGCAATCACTTCTGCAAAAAAACAGTTTGATTGATACGTCAAAATCAGTACAAACATCATAAGAAATTTAAACTCCAAATCCTATTATGTAAAGTAGTACTTTTTTTTGTCTGTAGCGAAGAATCTCGCTAAACACTAAACCTTTACAGTGAAGCTTCTTATATGTACAGGGAAGGTTTTTATCTATTTTAGGGGTGAGTATCCCCACCCTCCTAAAAAAATTACACCCCTATTACTTTTTCTTTTAAAATTCAAATTGAAATGGATGCAGATCAAATACCCCACCCCCCTCCCACCATAAGTGCCCCTAGAGGCTTCTAGGTGGCGTAGCCGCTAGTAGTAAATAATTGATGGAACTAAAAAATTTCCTTAAAATTATCTCAAGAATATAATTAAAATTAGTATTAGTAGCAGATAAGCCACCAATCAGAAACATAATTGAAAAAATTTCTACAATGATAGCCAATTATCCAGATAAAAATGGAAATATCAGGGCACACCGCAAATAATTGTTAAAGCTATTATACTTTTCGTGTATAAATATTCAATATCTAGTATTTACATAATTTAAATATCTACTAATGATTGGCCTTAAGGAATCATTCCAATCCATAGGACTACATAGCAAAGTGATTTTTAGAACTTAGGTCTAGGTTTTTTACCTTAATGAAAACAAAACAAAAAACATTTATGAAAGTTGTACTTTAATCTAAAAGCGATCATTATTCAAAGATTAGTAAAGAAAAGATCAAAAAGTATATTTATAATTCATTATTTTAAACATGAAATTGCTGAAATCTTCAAAATTTAAATCAAATTATTAAAAATATAATCAAAATTGTCTTATACGAAGAATAAGATCTTATTGATTTAAAATGATTAGAATTAATTAAAATAATCTAATTTGAATGAAATTATTACTTTTCATTATCTTATCTAAATTATCGAAATGCAAATCTTTTATTCAATTATCCTATAGAAACGGATTGTATGGAGTTTTTATATTATTCTATCAATTAAAATTATGATTCCTATGATGATTTGCCTTATATTTAGATTAAAATCTTTAGACAGATTGGCGGAAATATTTATTGTTTAATGATGCTCTACCAGAATGAATATAGAATACGTGGATATTGCTAGAGATTCTCGCAATCCCTGATAAAATGTTTCTTCAAACTGGCTAATATAATAATACCCCTTATGACTTTACCCCAATCTCTCCCCGAAATATGGAGGAACGTATTGACCAATAAATGAAGACTATATTAGCAACCTGAATTGACGACAAAAATTCCCCTGTCACAATAATTAAAACATTTTTTATCTTAATCTTGAATTATCTGTATCGTCTACTTTATAATTTAGATTAAAGATTTTTGCACAGTTCGTTCAAAACAGTATCAAACCTTCTCCACAATTTAAATTATCTGTCCGGCCGTCTATCCGACTCTTCGTCTGTACAAAAAGTTGTGTGATACACGGCTTTAATATAAGATTTTTGTACTTTTTGTTCAAACTTCTATGATTAATAAGCATCTCCCCTACAACTCACTTTGTCCTCCTGTCAGTCTTTACTACGTATTATCAACAGTGTCATGTTGATACAATCACAGCAAAAGTTCGACTGTTATTCTACCTTAATTAATTAGATATTTTCCATTTTGACCAATGACAAATGAAGAGACAAAACTTATTACCTTGTAGAAAAAGAAACATTTTGAACCACCTAACCGTTATAAAATGTCATTAAGACAGTTTTTGGCAGTCTATTAAATTAAGATTAAAATATACAACATTAGATTTGTTTACAGACTTACACAAATCTAGATTATATCCCAAAAGACATTATTTACAACAGCGTGACATTATAATAACAAAATAAAACAGTGTAATATTTTATTGTTAAAAAATAAACTAAATTATTCTAGAAACAGTTTTTAAAACAAATCTACTAAAAGGTCAACAGTGTCACTAGTAGTATTGGGATAAATAATAGTAAAAAAGATAAATTAAATTTTAAGCTTGGCTTAATGTTTTGATTAATTAATGGTAAGGGATGGTTCAATGGCAAATTAAAATCTTCTCCCCCTCAATTGCAAAATTGTGTAGTGTATTGACTGAACTTTTCATAAAATTATGGTATTTTTATTTTAAAGTTAGTATGTTTTTCAACCTATAAAATTATGGAAAATAAATTTTTTATCCAACTTTTCTTATGGCTGCCTAATCCGTATATAAAATAACAGAATGTCTTTGAATGTATGTATGTGTCTATCTGTAACGTTAGTTAATGAACTGATATCGTTTTCTTTTACAATGTAGCTTCTCATAGGTCCTGGGAAGGTTTATATCTATTTTGGGTACCACCATCTTCCCAAAATAAATCTCACTGGAAAAAAACAACAACTTTTCTTTGTATTTTTTTATGAAGAAAACTTGTCAATGTTTCAAAGCTCCAAAGAGTACAGTGCAGCACAGGTGTGGGAAGCAAATTTACAAGTTACATATAACTAAATTAGTCAAGCACGTAGCTACTCTTTAAAAAATAGAACAAATTTATGTATAAAATCTTGAAACAAAACAAATTACGTTTTAAAAAATATTATGCCATCTTTAGCTAAATGTCGTTTGGTATTTGCAAGAATGGCAATAGATGCTAGTGTTATTTTTTATAAGAATCTTCAAAAAATATTTTAAACCTCTTTCTTAATTAGTTGCAAAGAAATCCAGTTAACTTACATTTACAATTTCTACCTTCTTCAAATACTTTTTAAAACTTGTCTTGAAACAAAAAGTTAAATATACTTATAATAACAAGTTATAATAAAAAGCTTCCTGGACTTTTATCTAAGATTAATGCTCAAGTACTCATGATTAGATTTAGACTTTACACAAGCTATTAAATTGCTTTAATTTAGAAGATGCATTAAATCCATGATTGTCTAAAAATAATTTTAATTTTCGATTCAATATTCAAACGAATCAATTTAAATTTTGAATTTAATATGAGAATTGGTTTATAGTCTTGTAAGATAGATATTGATATATTTATACTAAAACAGAATTTCATAAAAATAGTTAAACAAAGGTATCTTTACATCAAGCTACTTTGTATTATAGATAAAGTTAAGTTTAAATAAGGGGGGAGAGGATACTATAAAATTTATAAATTTATGGCCATGGGTATTATATCAAAAATGTAATAAACACACATATACAATGCACATTGATACATATAATGGGTATGCCAAGTATTTGAAAGGGCCTTAGATACAAGGGCAGTACATTTAGGGATAGGGGTGCTCCTAAAATAAAACAGTGATAGGAAAATAGCAGGAAAAAACATAGTTTCAAATGAGAATCTTAAATAAAAGGACTATCATCATATGAAAATAATTATTAAGGTTAAGAATCCTTTTAAGTGTCAAATGTTCAATTATGTCAACTTTTTGCAACTATTTCAATGAATGAAAAAATTCTTGTAAAACGAGTTTTACCGTATTTGATAAACTCTGCCCCTATGAGAAATAGATGTGTGTGTGATCTTGACCTTTACACAACGGTATAAGTCCCCCTCCTCCCCATTTCAGTGCTCCGTAAATCCCCTAGTTGTCATAAAATCCCCCCCCCCCTTATATAAATTCCCCTGACATCCACGGCTAGCACCACCGCTCCACCGCCCCACACAACAACCCTGTATGTCTTGAATCCTTAGAAGTGAACCACAACACAGCTACACAACACAACAGCAATCAGAAAGTTAGGGAAATGTAAGTGGTAGAAAGTTGAATCTATAACATAAAGTTAAATATTTTTTTTGTCTAGAATTGCTAGTCTTAACGGGTTTAACTTTTTAGGGAAGCTTTAAAAGTATCCTGGGATAGTTTAATGCTTTCTTAACACGTCTTCCTTTAAAGGACAGCCAATAGTACTATTTATAATTGTTAAAATACGTTTATATTGATATGATAAAAAAATTGCCTAAGTTGACACAAGATAAAGCACGAAATTAAGCGAATATCCTGAAATCAATAGTAAACTTTCCTGAAAAGTATGTAGGAATCAGTTCAGCCGTTTAATGGACCTTAAGAGGCATACATACAAACAGACCTTTTCTTTACTTTTGTACATAGGATGATAAGACATTTTATAAGTATGAAATACCAATCCATTTACCTCTATACTTCACTGGCAGCATATACATATGAAAATCCTACAACCACCCTCAACCACTTTAGATAAACAGCTGAGAGTCGGGCGGTTAATGGAATCGTACTATGACATTCAATCACATAAGATTAGCAGCCTACTTAAGGCTGTAATTTTCATGTTAATCATAGTATTTAAGAAACCATCTACAGACATCTATATGTGTATGAGGGGTGGGGGGAATTTTATAGTGACAGCCGTATTACATAAGCTCTACTAAATTTATACGTCTGCTTTTATCTATCTATCTCTCTATTCAATATGAAAAATATGTATAATACATATATGTTATTCGTAACCAGTAAAGGCGAAAAGGCGTGTCATGGACTAAAGCTTAATCCCTAGATTATTTACATGAAAGGTTGAAATATTATTGAAATACAATAATTACCAGTTAGCAGCCAAGGACAAGACATAGAAAAATACTCAAAATCATAATTATTAGGACAAAATGTCCTTTTTTTTTCAATACCAGTTTGTCTTATATGTCCTATAAGAGTTATAAATAAAGAACAAAAACAATAACATCAGAAAGCTTTTTAAAAAGTTGCTGTATATTGAAAATTGTTAGACATCAACAAATATCAAAATAGAAAAAAGTAGCTTTTAAAAATACAATATAAAGGAAGACAAATTAAAACAAAGTTTTAATCTTCAAATATTTAATTTTAAGACTTTTACAAATGATTTATTTAAAAAAAAACATTCAAATAAAAGTTTTAACCTAAAACTTTATTAAAATTTAACTAACATCCAGCTCAAAAATGCAAATTAAGACTATAATTTTGAAAGCTAGGGAAGGGGAATTAAAAAGATAGGGTTGCGCAAAAAAAAAACAAGGATGACAACTTCAGAGAACACAGTAATAGTGTCTGACTGATTATGACGTAACAAAAAAAAAAATTAGCCAATGAGAGGCCGTTATTGACCAATGGTAAAATTTATATTGGCCTCTCATTGGCTATTTTTTTTTGTTACGTCATAATCAATCAGACACTATTACTGTGTTCAACTTCAGAAAGTAAATAACGACAAACAAAGTAAACATGGGGTTTAATACAATCAAAACGTTTAGTGAAACATTTCCGCTAGTCGTCAGATATTAAAGGCAAATGATTAGGCCTGTTACCCAAGTGGAACTTACAACCTGACAGTTGAAACTTTATGACAAAGGTTGTGAAATAAAATGACTGTCTGTATTGCTATAATAAGAATACGCCAATAGACGTATGCTTGCAAGTCATCCAGAAAGTTATTGTATTGACTTACACTGCGGCGCTATAAACAGCCAGACAGACTGTAAATAGTGTAGAGTAGCTGGCTGCGATACCAAAAACCGAGGGGTAAAGGGTTTTCATTCGCCCAGGGAGCCCTAGGGGGGCTAAGATTATTTGGGTGGGATGGGGTATTAATCTTTTGTTCTTTATGCAAATTATAATCAAGCTTAATTTAGATTTTTAGAAGCAAAGCTACACAATAACTCAATTTGTCTGTACATGCATTCAGTGTTGATGCGATTTACAGATATGCATTTTTTAGCTAAGTATGGGGTAGTTGAATTTTCTTGTGATGATTTACAGGAGCAAATAAATTGAAGCAATATTTTTTTTCTCGGGTGCTTTTTACGATAGATGTCTGGAATTTCTTGTAGTTACTCCTGAGATCCTTCAGCTTCTTATTTTCGACTTCCTTTTACCATTAATTTGTATAATTCTGTCAGTAAATTTTTTCATATTTATGAGCATTATGGCTTATGTATGTAATCATTCTTGTTTTACTTTTTATATAAAGCTTTACCATACATACAAATTTGCATTATATATTATATCTACATAATTTCTATATGAATGTATTTTTATTATTGTTGTATTTAGTTTTAATTTTAGGTTTATTTATTGCTTACTATCATGTCTGTTTATCTGTCGGCGTGCTAGTCTATTGATTATTAAGATCTTCAAAAACGTTGCATTAATATCAGGATGGTTTGGTGCTATTTTGCGATTATTAAGAAAAGGACACTAGAAAATATGATAACATAATCCTCTATTAGTAAAAATGACTTTTTCTGTCCTAATCTTTATTTCCCTTTTTCTCCACGCGTCTCTGTTTTCATAAGGGGTTAACTTTGATATTTTACACCTTTCTCCCAAATAATATAAATAATAATATCTTGCGGGCACAGTTATGTTTCGCTCCATGTTCTTCTCTCTGTTACAGGGGGGGGGGGGTCCAGGGATATAAGGAGTATCTTTAGATCTGTTTCGCTCTCTAAAAGAACTGATAAAGGTGATAGGGCTAATAAATGTTTTAAAATTATCTGGTTTTTCCAAAAGGAGTAAGATATAAATAATGAGTATTCTAAGACCTTTTTCTATTGTCTATTATCCTATCTCTCGATCTCTGGTTTTGCATAGTCAAAATTCATGATTTAAAAACCCTAAACCATTTTATGTAGAAATATTTAAAGTTTTACTTTTACTATAGCATTATATTTGAACAGTAATTTTGTATCTCTGTATGAAAACAATTTAACGGTTCCCTATATCCCTGGGAACTACACAAAAGCGGTGCTTTATTATCAGTTTTGGAGGAAGGCGAAAGAGTGGAAGCACTTTTTTGGCGCTAAAGGGCATGGGGGTTCGTATTGGATTTGAAAGACACGTAAAAATTTCAAAAATGCGTGCATGTTTGATGCATAAAGTGAATAAGAAATATTTCAACTTACTTTTCCATGAGCTGCATGTGCCCCAGCGGCGGCGGATGGCGGTGGGATGCCGGCGGCCGCAGGGTTATCCGCGGATTTAATCTGGTTGCTTATAACTGACACCCAGAGACAACAGAATAACACAAGCACTAGGTTGTGCTTTTTTAAGGACATTTTAGATTTTTGTTAAGGACGTTTTTTTGTCATATATATAAAAAAGGGGAATTTTAGGATTATTTTTCTATAAATGTCACTTTTTAATTCACATTATTGCTGCGTTACTGGAGCGCAACTTTACGGCGCTCTTTTTTATTTCTAAACACGCGCCCACACTCTCACACGCACACGCCTTCGCAGATGTGTAGTCGCCGTTAACTACAATCTTACTAAAGCCAAAAAAAGGTAGACGCACAGATTTTTCATGAAGAGGGGTGGGGGACACCCCCAAAGGTATGTTATCATCAGAGGGGGGGGGGGGTGAATGGGTGTTATTTGCTGTTGTGTCCAGGTAAGTGATTGAGGCGGTGGGAATAAAAAGAGGGATGGAGAGGGAAAGAAGTTGTAGAGTTTTGCTGCTGTGGTGATTCAACAGCCATTCTCTCAACAGCATTTTCTATCTCTCTCTCTCTCACTCTTTTTCTCTCTATCATTGTATGTCTTTCTACCTTCCAAATTCAATCCTCTCTATCTTGCTATCCATTTCTAAATAGCACTATCTATCTACCACACCCTGATCATCACTATTTATCTATCTATCTGCCACAGCACAACAGCAGTTGAATAGAAAACTGGTTCTAGATTAATTTGACTTATATATCAAATGTGTATTTATTTATCTTTCCTTTTAAAACTTCCTTGTATTATGGTGAACAAGCCTTATTAAACCATTTAAGTCAACGCATTACAAAAAGAGACAGCATATCTAAAACAGAATAGAACAGGACGTACTTACATTAGGTACAGATTATATTAATTAATCTAAAATAATCAGTTTTTTTTTTAGAAATTTAGCTATGTATATCTTGCTTGTCTATTGGCTGATTTTCATATTTTAAACATAAATTGCCTAAATTAAGTTTTAGGAAAATATTGCAATAAAAATATATTAAAGAATTTTCCTAAAGTATTCTTTAAAAAGCTATAAAGATGTTATAGGAAATGTTTTGTTAGAAAGGCACGCGAAGATGGCCCCAGTAACAAAACTCTCTACACGCGCCTGCTTTATTTTCATAGCACTTTGTGTAAAATTGATTTTCTGATTGCTTCTCCCCTGTCCTTGTAAATAAATTGTAGAACTCTGTATCTGATAAAGAATGGCCAATGCAGTATATATAAACATTACACAAAGGTCAGGATCTTAAGGGACGGACGGACAGACAGACAGACTGACAGACACCAAGCTACTTTGTTTTATAGATTACACAGAGTTCAGGATGGCTGATATATCTTTAATCTTTCAATCACGCCACGTGCATGCAGTGGTGCACAGGGTTTTATCAGTGGGGTGTTAAAGGGTGTTAGACGTTTTTATCTCATTTGATAAGAATGTTTAGTATAGATGTATAAACAAGACACCTGCTTGGATTCAGTGTCGGGGACTTTTTTCGTCTGCTAGCAAATTGCTTTCTGCTTCTTTATTGCTACTTGGCTTGGGTAATATTATCGACGCTATAGGCTGATATTAAAAAAAACAATTGAAAGTCTGCACAGTCATCTAATCCCTTCTCCTTCTATTGTTTTACTTTACTACAAATACAGTAAATTAAAAAGAGTGGATGAAGCTAAATACCTTTTTGTC
Organism: Acartia tonsa; assembly: GCF_053477335.1. Taxonomy (NCBI): domain Eukaryota; kingdom Metazoa; phylum Arthropoda; class Copepoda; order Calanoida; family Acartiidae; genus Acartia; species Acartia tonsa. The sequence goes on from NC_137260.1 coordinate 37,240,604, forward strand.
GTCTTGCTAAAAAAATCCTAAAATTTTTCATTCCACTTGTCATGCGATAAATATATAATACCGTTTTATTATAATTTTAAATTATCACAAAGTAAAATATACTTTTTATTATTGAATTAAAATACAATAATAAATAACAGATGTATTTAAAACATATATTTTATGTATTACAGTTTTTTTATTTATCTATTTAAAACATCAATTTTAAACATAGTAAGCTACGGTTCGTGAATATAGTGCTTTTAAGGGTAACATTTAAAACAAGGATGACAACATCCATAAGTAGCGAAGCACAAAATTTCGTGGATGGGACTGACGGTCATTGTTTTTTTCTAAAAACGACGGGAAATTTAATTTTGATATCTTTAACTGAAAAAATTTTGAAAATCGATTAATAAACACCAAAGATATGGGGGAAAATGTAAAAAATATAAAGATAGCCAAGAACCTGCAAAAAGGCAGTCTGACCGTCATTGTTGATTTCTTCAATTGAGCGGAAATTTAATTTTGATATCTCTAACTGAAAAAAGTTTGAAAATCGGACCATAAACACCAAAGATATGGGGGAAAATGTAAAAAATATAAAAATAGCCAAAAACCTGCAAAAAGGCAGTCTGACCGTCATTGTTATTTTCTTCAAACGACGGAAAATTTAATTTTGATATATCTAACTGAAAAAAGTTTGAAAATCGGACCATAAACACCAAAGATATGAGGAAAAATGTGGAAAATAAAAAAATAGCCTAAAACCTGCCAAAAAGCCGTCCGACCGCCATTGATGTTTTATAGTTAATTGTGCTCCTTAATGATGGGAATGTTGTCAAAAAATTTCAGCTTTCTATCTTTTATAGGAGCTGAGTAAATCCCATTTCCCCCATAGCGTTACGGACTGACGGACTGACGGACTGACGGACGGACAAAGTGAATTATAGAGTAGCTTCGCTACTAAAAAGAATATTAGGACGACTATTGAAGAGTAAAACCTAAATTTTTAAGAAGTCTAAAGCAGCTATGTTAGATACGAGAAATTAGTAGTGAGTTGAGTAGGAAATGCCTTGGCCTTAAATAGTTACCAAAGAATTCCAAAGAAAAGGAGTAAATCGTTTTGTTTTGCCTTGGGAATTTAAAATAAGATTTTAGTCTGTTTATTCTGCGCTACGGAATATAAGTTCAATGGAGATAATTGCACAATTTTTACTCTCATAAACCAAGAGCCTAATGACACCCAAAACCGCAGCCTTTAAAATAGGTGTTTATTTGTGTTTAATTGTGTGTGTGTGTGTGTGAGTGTATTGGAGTATGGTGTATAAATGTGTATTTTTGTGTGTATCAAAATTATGTAAAACATTTTATGGAATTTGAGTGAGTATTACTTTACTTTGCCAATTTATTCAAATTATATTTAGAATAACAAGGATGATAACATTCAAAGCATTGCAGATAAAAGGGGAAGGAATACAACCCGGTACTCTTATTTTTATTTTAAACGGAGAAAAGTAAAAAAGTGGGGGGGGGGGGGAGGGGTGGTCTAGGGCCAATTTCTCCTGGTCGAAGTACAGTACACCCTCTTGAAACATTATATACCTTTCCTTGACCTATAAGAATCTTCACTCTAAAGTTGAACCTATCGGTGCAGCTGTTAGCAAGATCCTTCACTACCAACACACAGACAGATATCTTGTTACTATTACTTCTAATTACTTAGGCCATAGTTGAAATGTTGAATAACAGCATCAAAAATATATATCAAAATAGCGTTAAAAATGATTTACTATATAGTTACGGGGGGATGCTAAGCAGGATAGCACAAGAAAAATACGTTAATAATATCAGTAACAGTAGTAATATGATGATATATGAATTTAATAATTCCCACTCTCACCCTCTCTCTATATATATATCTCTCTCTCTCTCTCTCTCTCTCTCTCTCTCTCTCTCTCTCTCTCTCTCTCTCTCTCTCTCTCTCTCTCTCTCCATATTTCTCTTGATTTCTCTCCCTTTTGACTTTTTTACCTTTATTTCCCTAGCCCATTTAAGAAATAAAGCTTCTCTTTAAAATTACTTATTCTTTTTAACAATTATTTAGTATTAGGTTTAACATTGGTACTTATCTAATTATACTTTTACAATTAGACAAAATAACAAGAGTAACTCATGAACAGATTAAGAAGGATTTAGTTTCAAATTAGTTGAAAATATAATTGTATCATATAACTTATTTAGTAGAAAAAGTTAATACATATAGTAGAATAAAAATTCTCCCTGAATAAAATGTTAACATAAAATTGCTTAAAAAAGGTTTTCTTTAAAGTAATCTACAAAATTAGCCTATTTAATGACTGCATTTATTGAGCTGTGCTACTTTGTATCGGCATAATTCTTGTTAATACTTGAGTATATACATTTTTATCGTTTAACACACATTTTATCATCTCCCCCTGAAACATTCATATTTTTTGGAAGTGTTTTCATAAAGCCACCAAAAACTATATTTTTACTGATAATATTCCTGCCATTAAAAATTATATTACAATATAATATAAGTATTGCAATCATTGTATCAAAAAATAAAAATACTCAGCACAAATCCTTAAGTCCACATAAATAATTCCTTTAGCAAAAATCCAATAAGAAATTTTTGTTTCATTGAATAAACAGACAAAAGACTTTTTTAGTGGGCTAAAAAATCATGGGGAAATGTAGGGGAAGGGGGATAAAAAAAACAGCCTCATCCCTCTTTAATTCACTTCCACCCCCTCAAAATTCCCCCCACCCTAATGTAAATTGGTTTTCAAATGCAAATTTTGTTTCCTGTGTGTTCGGGAATGGAGTGAAATTCAAGTGCCAGGGATCAGAGATAAACATGCGGAAAGCATTCATTTATCCATTCAACAATTTAGTGATTAATCTATTTATCCATTAATCTTTCCATGTGTTCATCATGCTATCAACTCAGCAAGCCACCCACCTATCTTAATCTATAAATCCATACATCCATCCTTTAACATCTATAAATATATCAATCCACATATCAATGAATTCTTTAATTCATAAAACTCTCCATTTACCCATTTATTCTTATATTTGTTTGTTTGTCTCGTCACCTTTTGTTAATCCTTATACCTTTTCTGTGACTATACTGCAAAATACTATTTGCATCCTAATTTAATTTTGAAAATTGAAGATTTCATATAAAGTATGATGGTAGTAGAATATATAAAGTTAGAGGTGTTTTTATAAAACATCAGAAAATTTAAATTCCACATAATATACGATGGTAGTAAAATTATAACGTTTGATGTGTTCTATATATACTAGCGACTACGTCTTTAGAGGCCTCTGGGGGGCACTTGAGGAAGGGAGAGTCGAATTAGATAACCCAATTTCTTATTACAGATTTTGAAAGAACAAGTTTTAAAAAACAGTTATAAACCTTCCCGGGACCTACCCTGTTAAGGAGAACCCGATCGGTTCAGCGGTTAGCGAGACAAACAGACAGACAAACACACATCCTGTTACTTTATTATAAGGATAATCTAAGATTTCAGTATGAAACCCTTGGATAGAATATGCAAAACAAAGATGACAACATCCGTAGGGGCTAAGCTCAACAAGCTGGACTGAACAAAATATTGACAAACTGGAATATTGACCCTAGAGGCTAGGAACGTAGCCACTAGTTTATATAAAGTATGACTTAAGTAGATTATTCAATAAGTGTTTATCTATGGTAATCTACAAAGACAAAAGGTTTAAAGTCGTCATTATAATTATACCATATCAGCTGTTTTAAAGAATGACAATATAAAGTAAGATGTTAGAATATGATATTAGGTAAAAGGTTTCTGCAAGTAAATTCAGAAATCAAAAGATCCACAAAAGGTTGATACACATAAATTATTTTTGTTAAAAATTCTTATAATAACCATGTTCTAAAACAAGGATGACAGTATTAAGAAGAGTTTTAATATGAGTAAATTTAAGGAATTTAAAGCTAAATTACTAAAATTTATAAATATAAAGACGTTTAATTTTACAAGGAATCATATCATCATTTTAAAATTTTATATTATAACATATTATTTATGAATATGATATCGAAAAACTACAATACCATCATGATTCATGCAGGCTTACTGAATTGGTAATGATTATATGTAGAGTAGCGCTGTTTTCATAAATGTACCTTACTGTTACAGGTAAAAATCATTAAGAATAAAAAATTATAATATTAAAAAACTATAACTTTCAAAAACATATTTAAGTTGGAGGGTTGAACCTTCCTTCGCAAACCTTAAATGTAAAAAGTCAAATAGAAATTCTGAAACATTTATATGTCACTGCTCATCCTTTTATCCCAACATATATATATACATAATCTACATATGTAATTATATTTAAAAATTTACTGCAGTATGAACTACTTTGAATTCAGCAAGGAAGCAAAGACAAAATTATATTTCATTTGAAGCAAACATAAGCAGAAGAAAAAATAGTAATCATAGTTGCTGCAGGTTTTTATTGTTGCACATAATGAATATAATTTAGATACAAACTCGTTAAATCAGCTAATTGTAAAACAGTGGGAAACAATCGGGCCATATAATTGGTTAGAAAGTTTTGAGATTTCTTATTTTTTTTATTCTATTCCTATATAATGAGTCAATTGTAAATAGTTGCTTTTTTAAGATAAAGCCTTTCTTTGGTAAATTATATCGTAAAAAAAAATTTCTTCCCTTGTATAATGTGAAGAATATGATAAGACATATTTAATAAGTCAGTTATGAATTATTAGTTCAGTTTGACTTTCTAGATCTACTACGTCTATTTTGCACGGTTAAAGCTGTGGAATAGAAATATAAGAATAGAAGCATATTCTGAACCCTTTTTTCGTCAAATCTAAGAAGAAACATTTCTAGCAGACAAAAGTATTGTTTACTTTCGACTCAAGCTGATGTGGATTCTTAAAAAATGATAGACTCGCTACTCGATAGTGAGGCAAAATTATTTTTGTGAAAAATCATCCAAAAGCACATTAAAAATCTACAAAAATTAAACAAAATCATATGTTAATAACCCTTTTAAGATTTTATTTAATTTTTGTAAATTTTTTCATTCGATTTTGAGGATTTTTCACAAAAATAATTTTGCCTCACCAGCGAGTAGCCAGCCTAACTTTTTAAAAAAGAATCTACCTCTGTTTGAAGCTTTCAAATTTACGACGAAATTTTAAGGCAATTAGTTCTGATTCCGCAAAGCTTTCTTCTAAGAAAATATACTGTTTACTGCTGACTTTTATCTATATGAAATGAAAAAAAACATGCGTTCGTAACAAAATCTGTACACAATTTCAACCAATGAAATTAAATGTATGTACCGATGCGATTCTCCTATTGGCTCAATCAGACATTACCTCTCTTTCTTAGTACCTTTATTAGCTGTGGCTTTTGCAGAAAAAGAACAACACATTATTTATTGTGGTGTACTGATCTAATAGTAATTTGTACTTCCACTGAATTTGTGCATGTGTGTGTTTAGTCAGACAACAGCAAAATTAGATCAATCAATAGTGTTTGTGTTTGTTTGTAGATGTCTCATTAAGCATAAGAAGAATTAAGTGCTGACTTCCACGTAGTAGAGTTATAGTATATTTTATATGTAGATTGAAGATGTTTTGTCTGGAGACTTCACCAGGAGCCAGAGACTCGCCCCTCTTGGGTCGAAACCTCAAAAAATGCAATTATTACGAGGCTTGAAGACTTTCAGTGTGTTTTGTCCTTTTTGTGTCCTGCCAGTTTATTGGCATCTATCTAACTGACAGCTAAACTGAATGAGTTGTCATTTAAGGCAGGGATCAACAAGCTGGTCCGCAATTTGCCGCCCGGATTATATAAAAGCCACCTCATAAGCCTCAGCCACCTTCAGACGAGCTGCACTTTCTATTGCATCGTGTAGGAATGGTATAGATTCAAAAATACTATTGAAATTACATTTAAGCTTAGTTAGGTGTGTGAAAGAAGAATACTAATTTAGCTCATAATTCATTGTCATGATATTTTGAATTTTCTAACGAAGGATTTTTCTATCGAACTGTTGGTTAAATATTTGTTAGTTCATTTTATACCTGAAAGTATATCTAGTCGATATAAATTATAATGCATAATTGATTATGACAGCTATCATAGTTTGAGTATACTCTTACAGTGGCTTTTATTGTCTATTTGTCTGATATTTAAGTCGAAATAATGACCAATAACATCTAGACAGTCATCTAATTATGACATATAAAGTATATTCTGACATATAATAAACATCACAATAATGTTATAAGCATATAAATATAAAGTATATAGTTAAATATATTGCAGTCGTAACGATGTTTATTATATCTAATGGTCATAAATGATAAACTCATAAAATAAAGTCATAAAACTAACTTCTAATGTTAAGATCAAATCATTAAATGAAATATTTAACATTTCAGTATAATTTGAATTGGATTATAAAATAAGTTATTGTGTAATAGAAGGAATTAAGTAAATTATTACATTAAATACCGGATGCAATTTAACAAGGATGACAACATCCTAATCAATGCTTACTAAGTCAAGCAGTCGGACAAGCAAACCTTAACAAATATGGAGTGACAACACTTTTAGAAATTATGATAAACTTAAGTATCCCCTGAAAATAAGGTAAATGATAGAGAAGCAATGCTTCTTAAATACACCATTTGAAAAAATCTACTTTGAAGTTCTAAAAAATGCATTTGGCTTCTTACAGAAGTACACCTAGAAACAATAGAATTCATTAGTTAGAATGGCAAAAGGCTGCTATTCTTCTATTTATCCAATCTATTTTTATCATTCTATCATTAACCTATTCACTTAATAAATCTTTTCAAATGTTCATAATTAATTTAATCATTCATCTAAACATTCAGAAATTTAAATTATCTATTCAACTATTCATCTATCCACTCTATTATTCATCTATTTTGCAATTTTTCATCTAACCATTATATCAATCATCTATCCGTTCAATTATTCCTCTATCTATTCAATCAATAATCTACCCTTTTTTATTATTAATCTATCCATCTGATTATTTATCTATCAATTTAATCATTTATATAAAATTTTAATTGTTTATCTATCAATTCGTTATACATATAATTAATTTAATAATTCCCTCAATAAATTTTTCTCTTTCCGAACATATATTTTTTTCTTCAAATTTGTCCACTCGTTTATCTTTATAAAAGGATATCTTTGAAAATAAATATCTGTAGTTCTTTTTAATTGGTCAACCATGCAATTTACTTCTTCTCCTTCATGCACTTAATTATACCCTTCGACATTATAAATTCACATCAAGTCTTATTCATTGAAATAAACTAATTTGGAGCCTCAATTAAAGTCCCAAGGAATACGAAACCGACTCAATAACTGCAGTATGCATTTAAAAAAAAATCAAAAGTTTTGCCTATTTTAATCAAATTACCCCTAAGAGAAATAATTGTTTATTTTCTTCATCGGCTAAGGAAGTTCTATGTCAGAAAAAATATGCCTTAAGTACTTGTTTTGCCAAAGTAGGTGACCTTTGAATATTTTTAGATTAAGATCATAAAAATATCTTGTCCTATAAAGTTTTTGTTAATAAAACAATCAAAATAGATAATTTCCATAACATTACAACAAAAAAGCATTTTTAGATCAGTTTATGAGCGAATTTATTTCTTATTCCCCAGTTAAGATCTAACTGTAACTGCTGTTAGCTGGAATAGCAGTGATTCAATCTTCACAATAGCTGTCCTTCACTTCTTTATTACATAGACATACACATAAGTATGATCATTGAGTAGCTACAGTGCTACACTTCTCTAAAATAACTTTAATAAGAGAAAACAAGCCCAAATTTACTATTGTTTGTTAGCATAGAAACAACAATATAAAAAGCTGCCATAATCGGTTTTATGACTTCATTTACAAAGTACACCCAATATCTTATATATACTTCTGATTTTAAAGTTTGTGAAATGGTTTAGTGCTAACATGGGTAAAATGACAAAGTATATTTATGAGTTAAAAGTTATAAATGAAATCACGCAGAAGTATTATAACTATATTTTACATTTGCTAAAATTATTTTTTTTTAAACCTGCCCGAAACCGATTTCATGCTTGAAATTTTACTTCTTTACAAATATAAAATTTCAGAAAAATCTATAGTACAATATTTCAAAGAAAAACTCCTCCAGTAAAATCATGCATTAAATAATTTTGGTTGGTTAAAGTATCACGTTTGCTTGGGTGCGGCTTAACCTAGGGCTGATTCTTAGGTCCATCTTCTAAAGAGGTGTCACAACAGAATATTTAAAAAACACTTTTAAAATGAATTATTCGGTTGGTTTGACCTTCAGATAATTTTTAGGCCCTTTCATGACATACAAGACACAAGTGTTATACAAAGAAAATATAGAGTAAAACTTTAGTATTTTGTATGTTAATGAAAATATGTGTTCTACTTGACTGCTTCATACTACTTGGTATAATCGTCCCTGTTTTCTGTGATTTTATCTCATGAAAATTTTTTGGAACCTGGCCTAGCCGGGTCCGTCATGCATAAATGTCAGCATTGCATAATTTCTTATTTTGTGGCCTACATCTCTTTTTTATTACTAGTAAGCAGCATAGCTACTCTGTAGTGTATTCTGTCCGTCTCAACTAAAATAAGGGTTATTTTATTTTTTGATAAAGGTAATGGAATCCAAATTCATTTCCTTCAAAACATTTTAAACTTTAAAGCTATAAAGATTATAAAATATTATTACATGTACAATATTTCCCTGTTACTTAAACTTATTTTATACGAATTTTACTTTGGGATTTTTGAATATTCATTATCGTAGGGACCATCACTCTAAGATCTCATAAACGGAAGGGTGTAAAACATCTCTAATAAGAGGGAAATTTTCGATATTTAGGAAGTTGGGTGTCCCTCTTAAAAAAAAGAAAAATTCTTACCTTTCTAAGAAGGTAAATTACTGAATATATTCCCTTATATACATTTTTTTATTTATAAAATTTTACAAGGTCATATTAAATAACAGTTAATCTATTTTATCCTTTAATTAAAACAAACAAAGCAACTTCCCTTCAAAGCATTTTTATTTCATAATAAAAAAATTTTTAAATATGAAATTAAAAAATAATAAAGGTGTATTTTATTTACTGGAACAAAATTTTAATTTAAAGTGTTATAGAAAACATTATCATAAATTCGGAGCTTATTACAGGGATTTTAAAAAAGTCAACTTCTCTAAATAGAGACAAAGTTTGTAAATAATTAAATCATAAAGCTTATAACATGTTGAGCTGCAGTGATTTTTTTATTTATCTATAATGATGAAATAAAAAAAAGATCTTTAGGATTAAGACAATCAACGATAAATTGATGTGCCTTCTTAATTAGGACACATTAATTTTTTTACTCGTATTTATTCGAATCCGGTGGATAGGAACCGGTTCTCATCCAAACGAAAAAACTATGTCTAGCATCGTATTATATCCAGCTTTCTACGAATATAAAAATGTACAATCCCTTCGGCACCTCGGGGCTAAAAAACTGGTTTTAATCTTATAATTGTACATTCTATATCCGCGGAAAGCCGTTTATGATACGATGCGAGAAATAACAATTCTTTTATTAATACAAATTATTGGTTGAAATGTTTGTTTAGTACTAGTGCAACCAATTCATTAAAAGCATTAAAAGTTTTTGAGCTACCGAATTAGATGGTTTATATTTTGGTACCGATATAATTTACACTCAAATTTCCCCTCCCGACCAGCATGAGATTGATTTGAGAAAATATATATTTTTCATTGTTTCATATTCTTTTATATTCCTGGGTATTTTATATTGTATGTTAATGAACAGACAAATACCCTTTGTTAGCTAGGCGTATTCAAATAGGGCGGCTGCAGCTTAGAGTGGCTGAATCTTCCTCCAATCCAGCCAGCTTTCTCGAATATTCACGGTTTGTTGCGGCTGTGGTGGCTGACAGCTTTGAAAGCAATTTGGCTAGCTGAATTAAATTTTGTGGCTCTGGCAGAGACAAAATGGATGACTTAGAATGCCGCCACGCTGCTAATTAGTGAGAATTCCTAACCTTGATTTTGAATTTTTTTTTGAGTAATTATTTAGGCACTCATGTTAAATATTATTATCTAACTATTTGTATGTAAATAGCAACGACGGATAAAGTTTATAAAACTTTCCAAATAAGAAAACATCTGTAGAATTATAAAAAAAACTTCAAAGTCATTTCTGTACATAAAATAACAAGGTATATAACAAGGATGACAAATTCTAAAAAAAACAAAGTAGCCTTTATGGGCTCTTTTATCGAAATTAAATTCCTCTTGGATAGGTGGTGGTGTCACCCCACAAAATAGATAAAAACATTACCGGGATCTATAAGAAGTTTTCCTGAAAAAGAAAAAGGCATATCAGTTAAGTGGTCATCGAAGTCATATAGAATAAACAGAAAGACATCTTGTAATTTTAATAAGGTTTTACAAAAGGAAACACGGAAGATCACGCCAAATTGTAGAAAAGCTGTTAATTATTTACAACTTTAATAAATAAAACAAATATTAATTAGAATAAAATAATTTTTAGATTGAGATGTTGGTAATATAAAGTTTTAATGTAAGGGCTAGAAAAGAGAAAAAAGTTTCGATTTGAAAAAATGTAAAAAAAATAGTATTTAGTATTAAAGAAAAAAACCTAACTGAAATACCATTTATATAGAATTGCCTCATTTTAATAACAAAAGCCCTTTAAAGTACTAACTATGCGGTAATAGTTTGTTTAAGATAAACATACAAACGACATATTTGAGTAAACTTTCTTTTATTTCACAATTAAATGTTTTAGGAAACGATGTATTTTGTCGAAACGTTTAACAAAGCTGTTCTTTAATAAGATGTTTTTTTTTCTGTTAAACAGGGAGGGAGGGGAAATTGTATGGTAAAATACAATAGTAACCAAAATTTTATATAAACGATTTCCCATTGTTTGATTTAAATAATTTTTTCAAATCTGCATATCTTCTCTTTAAGGTTCAGTGAAGAATAAGGTTATAAATAAATACATTTTAAATTTTAAAAAAGGATGATAACATCCATAAACGCGAAGCTATGAAATGGTAGGACAAACGAACACTAACACTTGTAGAGTGTCAGAACTGAATAATCAGAATATAAATGTAATTGTATAAGAGCCTAAACAAAATTGTAATTAAATATGTTGGGAAAACTGCTTAAATACAGGATAATGTTTAAGGACATACTTACAATTTTAGGACTTGATTATAGAGATGCTTCACTTATAACATTGTGCTTTGTTGTCCTAGGGATCAGTATTCCAAAAATCAGTTCAATCGGATGATTAATTTCCATGTCAAATTTATTGTCAAAAAAGTTAAAAATCAACATGTTTAAAATGAACGTACGATATTCTGGTAACGAATATAGAGATGCTACGCTTTCCAAATCGTACCTAACTACTACAGGAATCACCATGCAAAATTTGAAATCGATAAGACAATTCTAACATACCTAAATGAATAAAAAGCTATCCGTTCCGGACGGACCGATCCTAATTATAGAAAAGCTTCACTTTAAAAAAAAAGCAATTGTTTTTCATAAAATTTTTCCCTTTTATACGATGTCTAACAAATATTTATGCAAATAATTTCAATTTAGATAAAAAGTTTACAATCAAAAATACAATAATCAATCATTGATATTTATTTATACAATTACAAGAACCGTAGCTATCTATAATTTGCTTCGTCTGTTAGTCTTTAACAGTTATTAAAAGTTACAAGAAGTTAATCAATAATTCAATTAATACAAATTTTTAAGCCATAAATACTCTATGAATTATTTTGTTCGGAAGTTTACAAAGATTTATTAATAGTTTAAACAATAATTCATCCAATACATGAAAATTATCTTAGATATCCGTAAGCCATGCTACTATTGGGCTTAATCGTCCTTTGTGTATTTTTTTTTGCACTTGACTTGTGGGGATTACAAATAGTTTAACAATACAAATGAATTCTCAATATCAATAGTAATAATAACAAGGATGACAACATCCATAAGTAGCGAAGAACAAAAAAAGAGAGTTATATAGCAGATGATCAGTTGTAATAATAAGAAAAAGAAAAATAGAATGGTAATAATTCATAGAAAATCACGAACCTCTATGGAAAAAAAGGATTTATGTTTTTGAAATATCACCGACATATATCTTCACTTAAAATATCAGCTGTTTCTCATTTCCCTCATAGCGTTACGGACGGACGGTAAGACAAAGTAATTATAGAGAAGCATCGCTTCTAAAAAGTGCAAACAAATAAAAACAGAACACTCAAAAATATCTAAAGGAAAGGAGAAACAAGAATTACAATATTAATAAAGCATAGCTCAACAGGTCAGACTATTGGAAAAACGAACATTGGTAATTATAATAAAAACTCATTGTAAGTATGGAGTAAAATGTTTTAATGTGAAGGGCTGAAGAATTGATTACTTTCTCTTTAATTCGTAATTATGAGAATGATTTTTGATTGTGTCTAATCGCCATATCACCCCCCCCCCCAAAAAAAAAAATACAATAAATCAATAATATAATTGCATTAATTACGCTAAAATACAGACTTACGGACGGACATAAGCTGAGTATAGAAAAGATTCACTTTTTTTAAGTGGGCATGTTTGGTGATTGTATTGAATTCTGATTTGACATTATGGTAATATTTCTATTGATTGAGTCTAAAAAATAGCATGAGAAAAAATAACAGTACATTACAAGGGTTTCAGATTTAGTAATCTTTGTGTAATTCTGTATATTCTATTTAAATTATGGACCCGGGTTGAACCAATATCCGGGGCACAAGCCGATAATACATAATTGGGGTTTACAATAATAATCTCATACTCATAGATTCAATGGGAAAATATTTGAAATAATTATCTGATAGAATAGCAACTCAATAATTTGCTTCTATAACCAATAACCCGTCGTAATCTTTGGACAAATAACTCATGATTCAAATACAAAGGTTGTAGAATTTTGTTGCTTGATGTCTCAAATGCTCTTCAGTAGACTCCAAAACTAATTTTATCCGACCATCCTTTTACTGAACAATATTGGCGATTTATTATGTGCAGTTATGCGATCTATAAGACTGCTACATATAAAACTAGCGGATCCGCCTCTAGAGCCCTCTAGGGACACTTATTTTTGTATTTTCTGTAATACTATCTTGTAACAGCGACTGGATTGTAACACGTTTCGCATTCGCTCGTCGTTGGAGAGTTAAAGGGTTCCATTCTGCGTCCATTAAAGATGTTAAAATTTGTACCTTCTACTGCTTTGTAAGTAAGTAGTAAGGCTAGAGGAAATACTTTGGCCCAAAACAGGCACAATCCATTACCATGAACTTAATACTGCCGGACAGTGCAATAGTTGATGTATCGCTACTCATAACTCGGATGTTGTCATACTACTAAATATACAATGTTTATTTATAAGAAATAAAAAAGGCTTGTATAAAAAAACCAAGGGAATATTTCCAATGACAATATAAGTTTACATATTGCCTTTATAAAAAAAGGGTATTAAATGTAAAAACAAATTTATTCCAAATCAATTATTCATTTATGCAATATTGATATTGAAATCCATTGGTTTTTAAGTGTAAACAACACGCGAGTACAATTGGATTATTGTAATAGCATGTATTTCATTTTAATCATATTCAAAACCAATAAATCTTTGGTTTATTATTATCTAATATGTTTTTATTTGTAAATTTCTTTTTGAATTTTGTAAGTTAGCTGTTCGTGTAAGGTAGCCATCTGAAGTTTTGAAAGAATTTGAAAATTCATGCATGTACTAATCGGAATTTAGATGATTTGTGAGGTTTCGTGAGACTAATTAAATTAAACTTAATTTTTACAATTCTTTGCATTATAATGGATATGATTTACGAGGAATATTGACAGGAAAATTTATAGTCAATTTAGCTTGCTAATATATACCTCATTCATCGATCAGTTCTTTCATCCAGTAGGGATGTGGCAAAGGCAGTGGATGAGGGGTATCGTTATTTTAGCCAGTTGCGAGCATCATTTCATCAGAGAACATGAAAATATGCATGTGCATAATCCAAGTAATAATATATTGAATGTCATAACTAATACATTCGTATAGTAGTACTTTGGTTTTTATACTGACAAAGCCCAAAACTTTGAAAAGTTAGAACTTTCAGATAAAATATAAACAGTCAAATGACTGATTCAAGTTAAGCGAAATAAGACCTTGTGAATTATCCTGAGCTGGATCTTTAAATAATTTTAGTGGTGAGCCAGATCGGGGGGAGCCAACTTTCCACCAATGAGAGCACAGCATTTTATGAAATGCCGCGCTGTGATTGACTGAAATTCGGCTCACCCCGATCTGGCTCACCACTAAAATGATTTAAAGATCCAGCTCTGGTAAAATAGCTTGGTTAAAATATAAACCAAAAAAAATATTAATAAATAGAATTCTTTTTGTATTAAATTTATTACAATATTTTTCTCTCTTTAAAGTTAAATAACAAAAGATTTGAAATTTAGCAAATCCAATTTGCCTAAACATCAAAATATTTTGAAATTTTATCCAAATATTCTAAAATATTTTTCATCGTCATATAACATTTGATAAAATATTCGTTGTATAAAATTAAAATTGATTCCCCCCTCTCTCATAGCTTGCTAAAATATAAAAACTCTATTTAATATATCTCTGCTTTATATTAAATGCAAATTAAATAATGATATGCATAATAGCAAAGAATAGTTAGGCTTTTTATACTCATTCCCTGCAGTTTTTTCTATGGTTCCCATGGGTCGGGCCGGCAAGGGCTAGGCGCGGACAGGCATTGCTTGCAGGCAAGGCTAGACAATGCACTTAAAAGTATCATATCTATACACACACAAATTATGCAAATTTTTACATTAGAATACCAGGCTTTAAATTAACAAAGGAGTTCTACATCCACAGGGTTTCAGGGTTAGGTCAATAGAAATAGATTAAATTTCCTTTCTCTTTCATTACTGAAGTGATTTGTTGTAATAAAAATATCTTTTCTTTAATTTAAAAATCAAAAGTCATATAGCAATCCAAAGAAAGAATATTAGATAAATTAGTCTTTTTTAGGTAAAAACTTATGTATTGGAATACACCTTGTAATTTATGATTTTTATGTAAAGATGTATTTCCAAAAAGTGGAGAACATTGGCTGGAATTTACAATTCTATACAAAAGTTATGATATATTTTTATTTCCATATTTCCTATTTTGCAAGTAAACCCTTGGTTCCGAGGGGTGGGGGAAATTAAGAAGGGGACAATAATTGTATACTTGTATGTTTTATGCTCAGCTAAGAACAAGTATTCTCAAAAAGCTTTAGTTTGTAACATCAAGCAGAATACAATATATGCCAATTTCAGGTGAAAGAAGTGAGTTTTCTTTCAAATAGGTAAAAAAAAGAAAGTAAAATATCTAAAGGAGTTTTGATGTGGAAAAAAATTTAGTAAAAAATCATAAGGAAATCTATTTTAAAGACAATCCAAACTTTATTAGCCCATATGACATATATATTAATTGTATTTTGATTTAATTATCAGAATAATTGTCAATATTGCTGATCTAATGTAGGTAAGCACTCATTTGCATGTTTTAAAGCCATGGTATTTATAAATGTATGTTTTGGTGTCCATGTAGATCAGCAGAAATTTTTCAATAATAAGTTACACTAGTTTCTTTTTGAAAAATTATTACTGCGCATCAATGGCTTATTTTGTGTTGCAGTTTTGACTGCGAATTGTCCAACTATTGCGCCTTTTTTGGTATTTGCATGTTTTCCAGTATTAGAATTTAGAAGTGCCGTCTTACCTAAAATGTAAAAAATGATAAAGATACTAAAATAATTCTATGATAGTAAAAATGTTGTATTATGAAATTCTGTGTCCATCTTTTTGCTGTACCTACACGTGTTTGCGATTCTAGTACCTTTTGACGCTTTTACCAATTTATTATTTAAATCTTTAGATTTTTAGCGGTTGTGTGTGTTATTAATTGTATTATATGCAAAGTATGTAGAAAGGCTTGGTATTAAAAAATTAGCAACAAAGGAATAATTTAATGATAACATTTTCTCAGGCTACCCCCCCCCCCCTCCCCCGGGATCATACACCTCCTAATACGATTTGTTGAGTATTAAATATTTTTGTTTTAACAAGGATGACATTTATCGAAAGAAAACTTATAAAACGAAAAATCTTTGGTCAACCCTTTTAACTGCACCAGCGACATTGTAGTAGTAAAATAATCTGACACGAAAAAAGTACTGGTAGTTTCTATCAAAAATGAAAAGTTGAAGACACAGTTTATCAAATTCTCGTAGATTTTTAAATCAAATTAAGTAGGGCATGTCAGCTTAAACCGAGACATAAGCATAATCTAGCTGGATGGTTAACATAAGCTGCCTAGTAAGCCTATTCTTCAGACACAGCTCCACATAGCACATACATAGAATAAGGAGGAATAGAAATGAAAACCCTAAATATCTCTGGGAAATTTGAAGGAATCTTTGACTTGCGCAGTAAAGACAATAATGATAAAGTACAAATCACAATGACTAGTTGGACAAAACTAGAAAAGTTTAATTTGTATCAACATCTAATATAAGAAACATAAGAGCGCAACTTAGTTTTATAATATAAATACTGAGACCAATATTTTTTTGTAAATTTTCTTACATAATTATTTTTTTAAGGCTTAATATGCACATTAAATTCATTTTTAATCCATTGTGAATAGGGAAGAGGAAGCTGGATTCTTGGCTACATGGCTTTTAGTAAATCATTGGAAAATAAATTTATTTTGAATATTTTTTCTGAATAATTACTGAAATCATGTTATTTACTAACAGCCTTGTAGCCGTTTTGGTCTTTCAAAAGTTCCAATTTTACTTCAGGCTAGCCAGGCAGAATCTTCTACCTGGATTCTATTCTATACTTTATCTTCTTTGAGCACATAGAGAAAGAAAAAGCTACTCTAAGACTCATTTATCATCAGCCAACACCTCCATTCTTAACCTAAGCAACCCTAGACCTCAGTTACTTTATACAATCATTATTCAGCCTTGCTAAGCATGAGCCATCCTCAGCGGCAGCAGCAAAATTCAACTTCAGCCACCTTCAGCTGTATGTAGCCATAACCTAAACACCAATCAGCCACAACCACAGTCTCAGTCAGAATTAAAAAGTTTTGGTCCAATAAATCAAAAAGTTGCTTAGCCTATAGTTTTACGAATTTTAGATTTATTGAAGTTTCATATTATTATGGAGATTTTAAGGAATTGTGAAATACTTCAAAATTATTGGATAAAGATGATCCCGTCATCCAATTCTAGGCAAATTTCTAAGAGGCTAGGGGCGAAGAAAGATAAAGTGGAAGAACCTTAAAGCAGTTTCAGATTTCATCTCTACAACCATGGGTACCGAAAAGAATTAAAACCAAACTCCTTTAAAAATAGAAAGGGGAATTTTATATTATGCAGGGGTTAAAGGATAGGTCAACATAAGATAAATTTAAATATGTACGAAAAAAATAGTTTACATATTTCTCTTAATTGGTTTAGAATATGAAAACTTTGGATGTAAGATTGATTAATCTTCTACTGAACTATTCCTTTATTCCCTGGATTAATATGTTGAAAAGTTATGAGAAGTAATATTAAAAGGAGGGGTGTATGCAAATAGGGTTGTTTAAAAAAGTCTGGGTAGAAGGGGTTGGTTAATATGAAGCCACTTTTTATAATTATTCCCCCTCTCCCATACCTTTTAAGCCCTAGACTGGCCTTAGTATTAGACATTTGAATACTAGAAATACCATAAAATTGTTTCGAGATGAGTTTTGAGTGGTAATTAAAACACCTGATTATTTCATTTCCTATTGTATAATTTTTTCCAAAGGTGCAGAACAACAATAAAGTTTGGCTTAATAATTATTGCTTTGGCTTGTGCAATAATTCCCGGCAAGATTTATATTTATGATAAATGTTAATTTTGTAATGTTTGATTTTCTATGTTAACTCAATTGTTTTTATGAGAACCCAGGCAGATATGCAACAAGAATGGATTAGCAAAATTAATTATGCATTTTTATCATTGCGTTTTTGTCCCCCCACCCCTCACAATAAAACTTTTCTCATTTCCCCCATACTCACCCTAAAAGGGACTTTCTTCGAGTTTGGTTTCTACCTTATGAAAAGGCAAGCAATGTTTTATTGGCCGCCTCTTGAGATAGTTTTTTGTGAAGATTCTCTTTCTAAAGGAGCATTTATTCTATAAATCAGTTATCCTTCAGTTTGCCTGTTATGCGTTAGGAGAAATACGGTTTCCTCAGCTTTGTTTGCTATTAATGATTTAAGCAGTAACGCAATTCTAATAATAATATTTTAAAGACTTTAGTAAAGTATTGATTAAATTCATAGTTTTAAAAATGAATATGTTTGAATAAAGTTTTTTTGTTGTTGTAAAATTAAGACTTGCAATAAAGCGCAAATAAGCTAAAATATACGAGCGTACGTTTGATAAAATGAATTTGCTTGATACTTGTGAAAAGATATTCAAATCATTCTTCATTTAAATAATTGCCGTGTATAAAAATTCCAGATGAAATAATTTTAATAAAAAGTGTATTTAAATAATGACTCTTTTTATATTAATTTTCAGTGGCGGGTTATGTGTAGATATATTATGTTCCCATGACTTTCAGGCAGGGCAAGTTAAATGGGAGAAATATTTGGTTTCTCATAATATTTTGATAGCATTAGAATTTTAAGGATTAATTTATCTTTTATGTTCTAATTTCTAAAAAGACTGCTTTTGTATTCAATTGTAATGGTTTTTTTTAAAGCGAAGCTTTTCTATAATTAGGGTCTGTCCGTCCGTCTAACCGCCCGTACGTCCAGAACGGATAGCCTTTTTCGTTAAATTAGGCATGTTAGAATTATCCTATCGATTTCAAACTTTGCATGGTGATTCCTAGTAGGTAGGTACGATTTAGAAAGCGTAGCAACTCTATAATCATTAACAGAATATCCGTACGTCCATTTTAAACATGATCATTTTTTTTTTACAATTTTAACAACAAATTTTTATGTGATCTAATTATCCGATTGATCTGATTTTTGCTATATTGATTCCTGGTACAACAAAGTACAATATTATAAACGAAGCAACTCTATAATTAAGTCCTAAAAATGTAAGTATGTCCATAAGCAGTTTTTCAAAAAATTTAATTCCAATTGTGCTTCAACTCTTAAACGTTTATATTCTGATTATTCAGTTCTGACACTATACAGGTGTAAATGTCCGTTTGTCCTAACATTACAGTGCTCCGCTTTTATGGATGTTGTCATCCTTGTTTTTTTTTATTAAGCGAGGCTTTTCTACTTATAATGGTTTGATGTATTTTTTAGGCATACAATATCTGTCCAGGACTATCATGCAAAGAATCTTTAAACAAATACGAAACAGGTCCGTAAGCTTATTTTTCACCAATTTTGACTCTTAAGTAAAGTTTTTTGTATTTTTACTTTTTGGTACCAATGTTTGGATAGCAGCAAACATTCAACTTGACCATTAAAGTCCATTTAAAATCCTCTATTATACTTCTTTTAAATAATACTTCAAAAAAAGCCATGTTGAAGTTTGGCCTAAGTTAGCACGATCACGATTTATATTTTTTAACTTGTGAGCTTTGCTGTTATGGATGTCATTATCCTTGCAATCATTAGCAATATTACTTGCAAGAATCACAATTATGTAAATGATCATAATGCTTCAAATAACATTTTAAGCATTATTGTTAGTAAAAGACACCAAAATTTAAATATCAAATATCATTTTTAGTGATTAATTATGATGAGTTTAAACTATTTTAAGCATAAAAGTAGACCGAATAAAAAGTAAAACAAGTAATAAATCATGAATGGGAAAGTAAAATTGATTTTTCTGTGACGATTTTCATTATTCTGCAGTAAAATTATAAAAATTCAAAATTCTTAATTATCATAATATTAACTATTGAGGCGTTTCAAAAATGTTTAAACAAGTTTAACAAATGAAGACTTCAAACCGTTGGGACGACTCTAACATGTCTAAACATGCCATTATATCTATCAATTACGTAGTAAGTATAACCCTAATGTGGAAAAGCAAACCATAATTTTGTTTGATTAAAAAAGTTGTCCCCAGTTAATTTTCTGTAGGTTTCCCTCAAAGTGTCCAGCGATCACAGAACCTATTCACCCCCACACCTTATATTTGATACTATTATTATATATTAAAATTTTTCCGTAAATGTAATAATTTTACCTTTTTCGAATCCGGTGGATAAGAACCGGTTCTCATCAATACGAAAAAAAACTATGTCTAGCATCGTATTATATCCAGCTTTCTACGGTTATAAAAATGTACAATCATAAGATTAAAACCGGTTTTTTTGGCCCGTGCCTTCGTCACCTCGGGGCTAAAAAAAATGGCTTAATTCTTATAATTTTACATTCTATATCCGCGGAAAGTTGTTTATAATACGATATGCGAGAAATAACTATTCCTTTTTACTTTGCTTCATGTAAACTTGTAATCGGTCCACTTAAGATTTAATAAATAAAGATCCCTCTTGATCTTAATTTATTTGAAAATAAAGAGGGGGGTTGCATTTTCAGAAGACAATAATTGATTTGTGGGAAAGTATGCCATTTCTTGAAAGTGGCAAATTAAATTTTAGTTAATATCTTAAATTTATATTAAATATTTGCAGAAGGCTTATTCAATTAATTATAATTAAGATTGTTAAACAAGGGCTCGACTGCCTCAAAATCATTCCCTCGGATTGCTTAGCCACGCATAAAGGGTCAGCCTCAGTACCAATAAATAGGTTGAAAGAAATAACAAGCACCTCGAAGCATAAGCATAATTTATTTTTGCAAAGATAAATCTAATTTTTAAATTGTGAAAAGTTTATTTTTGTTTTTTTGCTGCATTAATGTGAACCTACTAAAATGTTTAAGTTTATGTTATATGTAAAAGTTATGTATATTAATATAATTAACCTACTTTTAGAAATTGCAATTTTCAAAAAGAAACTTTTTCTGTTGGCAACATCTATAAAACAGTGAGGAATGTGAAAATACCACAGCTTATTTAAGAATTAAGTTTGTGGAGTACAAATAGAAAATAGTAATAATATAAATCAACACGAGTAAGAAAATAAGAATTAGCCTTATGAAGAGAAAAATCTTTTTAAAAGCGAAGCTGTTTTATAATTAGGGTCGGTCCGTCTGTGACGGATAGCTTTTTTCGTTAATTTAGGCACGTTAGAACTGTCCTGTCGATTTTAAATTTTGCATGGGGATCCCTGTAGTAGTTAGGTACAATTTAGAGAGCGTAGCAATTCTATAATCGTTACCAGAATGTCCGTATGTACATTTTAAACAAGTTGATTTTTAACCTATTTAATAACCCATTTTTTATGTGATGTAATCATCTGATTGATCTGATTTTTGGAGTACTGATTCCTATTACATCACTATATTGAAGTCCTAAAAATTTCAATATGTCCTTAAACAGTATTCTGTATTTAAAAAGTTTTGCAACAAATTTACGTATAATTTTGTCAAAACTTATATATTTATATTTTGTATATTCAGTTTCGCTTTTTTGGATGTTGTCATCCTTGTTTAAATATAAGAAATCTTGATTTATTGTTTTCCTTCTTACTTGTGGAAAGAGAAATACACAAATTTTAATACCTGATTTTAAGTCTTTATTTATATGAGAGCTTTGTAAGTTATCAAATATTAGTAAAAAGTGCTGTAATAAATCCAATCATCATTTACCTTACAAACTCTGTCAATTATTAAGCAAAAGAACCACAAACCTTTTTCATAATAGAAAAAAGTCCGTATTTTTATGCTCATTGGGTTAGGTAATGCCAATTAAAGGTTAATATAGCCCCACCACGGTAGAAAGATAGCGTCTAGTAAATTTAAATATGAGATAAGTGAAACTACCAAAAGGCCTACCTTTTCCATAATGTAGAAGTTAGATATACAGTTTTTTTTGTCGATAATATGTAAATAACGTGCCGACATAAACTACTAAAATTGTATGTCAGTACTATTTTTAACGATATCATTAATTTATATCAATTTAAACTACATCAACCTTTTTAAAATTTTAATCTTTTATTGATATATCTAGTGATTGCGCCATGGCATGGACTCTGTATTTCAAATGATAGAGAAGAGCGGAAAATAGCCTAAATCCATTCTAAGAGTTATATCTATCCAAAAAGCCAAAACACCCTCATCCTGAAGCTTTACTAAAATCGAGAGCTCATTACGTTCAGGTTCAATATAATGAATTAGCCTAATATGACAAAGACCAAACTGCTACAAAATTGTGTCAAAAAAATGAGGGATTATCCATCTCTTTTAGAGGTTTTCTTTCCAACTTCTTCTCTCATCTCCCTCATTTTATGACGTCATATGAATCATTTTTACACAATTTTGCAGCCATTTGGTCTTTGACCCCTAATATATATGGTTGATTTAAAAAAAACCATGACCGCGGATACTGAGAAGGAAAGTCCAGTTTAAAATAGGATTTATCTTATGTTTTCGCAACTCTCAAGATTAGTTATTTGTCGCATCGAATTGTAGACAGCTTTCCGCGGATATTAAAACGATTTTTATTTTATTATTTCTGAAAATAATTATGATATACATGATTTTTCTAATCCAGCGGTTTTAAATCGGAGTGAAGTTATGCAGGAAATGTTTTTACAGAACCATATTTATCCAGAGAAAATAAACCGGTTTTTTTATCCCGTTGAAACTATAATAAAAGCTGTACAAGTAAATTATAGTTTATTAAAATTCCTCATTGTAGAAGGACACACACAAACACAAAAACAAACTTAACAAACCAACAATTTCAAAAATATAATCTTGTTTATTGATTTATTTTAACACAAAATTTTGCAGGAAATGGACCAACCAGGTTTCAGTATTTATTTTTGGCGGCACATAGTTTTGTGAACTTCCCCTTTTTATATTTTCTCTCTTTCTACTAAAATTCCCCCCTAATTTTAAAATCCCTTTTTAGTAGTATAACATTGTACCCAAAATGCTCTCTTTTATTTCTACATTTAAAAAGGACTTTCCATTTGAAACTTTAAGAAACTTTTTTGAGCAAAATATAATTGTTAAAACCAATGTCGTGCGCAGGGTTTTTCCAAGGGTAAAAATAAGGGTAAGTTAGGCTTTCCTGAATTAGATTTAAAAAGAGGTTTTAAAACCCCATATATCCCCCTTTTGCAAGCTTATGGTTTAAATATGAATATTTTTTGTCTGATGCTAAAAATCTAAGATAAAGTGGTCTGAATTTATAATACTTTTAAGGGAAGCTTTATAAATGTTTTCAGGGAGTTTTAGGCAATCTTCCTGACCTCCTAGTGACTAGCTAGGGGTGAAAAAAGCAGCAAATATATATTCTGAGTCTCAATAATCTAAATATCATCTTGATTATCAGACGACCTGTATATTAAATTGAAACAAACGTTTTACCAACCTCTCTAGTTTCTAATCAATAATAAAATATTAAAATTTTTAGTAAAAGAATGGTTTTCAATTATTTTTTTTTGTTTATTTTATATTCTGACCTTGAAAAACATAAATAACATTAGGTACATCCAAATTTATACACATAGACCTGTTAATTCTCTAAAAAAGTATACTTATCTACCGCATAGGTTAGTCTTTCTTGTATATTCTTCTTTCAGTTCTTTCTTAAAATAATAATTGCTAGCGGCTTTGCCCTTAGAGGTAATTAAAAAGAAATTATGTACCTGGAGGTGGCCCCGCTACTTTCCATATAAAATAAAGAGGTGGATTTTTTTGTTTTTTTGGGGGGTTGGAAGTGCCCCCCACCCCCTTATAACATAGCCCAAAACCACCACAGGACCAGTAGGTATATTCCCTAAAGAGTAGAATCCGATCAATTCAGTGATTAACGAGATCTTGATGGACGGACGGATGGACAGACAGACGGACAGACATAATTCTACTTTGTATTATAGATATTTATAATAGCAGCATTAAAAAATTTCAGATAAGTAAAATGCTAATCAGACCCGTATTTTATAAAATTTCCAGAAATTGCAGATGAAATTTTATTTAAACTTTTTAAAGGCAATATTCCAAAACTATATTAGACTTTATATATCTATTTTTCTATAACAAAGCAAAATTTTGTTTTGGCAGAAAAGTTGTACATTGTAGGCACAATTTCAATCGTACAGTCCTTGTTTTGCTTTCCGTATCTTTCTTTTCCCTTCCTCTCGCCCCAAAAATGCGACAACTTCCCTTTTTTCACCACAAATCCTTTTCACATAAACTTCCAACCCCTTGATTAAAATCTCCCTTTGGCAAAAATTTGCACCCCAACCCCCCTTTTTTTCTCCGGCGCTAATGCTTTTCAACGTGATATGGTTGTAGCCTAAAAAAGTTACATTTATTAAGTTCTTTCATTTGAATTTTTGAACTCAAACCTGAACAATATGTGAGTGAGTTTTATAGTGTTCAAAAACGATTTAACTTTACCTAATTCTTATGTGCATCAGTGAAAATCATTAAAATTTCATCATTAGATACAAATTCATCAATTTAAAATTATTCTGTTTCTTATTGATTAAATTAAATCTTGAAGAATCTTTTTCAAATTTAAATTTAAGGACAAAGTATTTTCTTCGATAACGTATAATTGTCTTTAAAATTAAAACAATATTAGTTTTAATAAGTTTAAAGTCAACGGAAACATTAATCTAACATCAATTAAAATGATTTAATCAAGTATTTTCTTATCGTTAACAAAACTTACTGCTAGCAGTTTAACGGCTTAATCACACTTCTTTCTAACCGCCATTATAAGTCATATATAGTTTGAAATGTCAAAAACAATGTACAGGTCATTGGACAAAAGCTGCCTTAAAAGCAGTTGATTTTCCTCCTTGATTCCATTTTTAAGTCAAAGTTTTAACCCCTAAGTTCTTTAATAAATGTCTTCAGTACATTATATTTATTTTACGACATTTTGTTCATTTTTGTCTTCTGCGTGTCTCTAGGTAATTTCAGCTGGATTAGAACCAGTTCTGAGCTATACTGAAAAATGATCGTAGTACAGAAAAGGAAACATATAATTGTTCCTTGTTTTATTTGGTTGGGACTTCGGCCTACGGCTAGGCATAAGGCAAAAATTTATCATATAATTTTTCAGTTACTATCCGCAAAAAATATTGTCATATTTTTTTTTGAAAACTGGACTTAAATTCATTTTACTTATAAGAGATACAAAATTTTATTTATGATTATACGTCTTCTTGATTCAATATGGCTTGGTAATACCTTATATTAATGTTACATTCTACATTTTCCCCCTAATAACACTAAAGCATAGTTCAGCAAAGACTTTTGGAGGTCGTTCACTGTGAACCTAAACAAATACAGGCCAGAACATCTCATAAAAACACTAAACCAGCTAAATTTTCATGAAAGCCTAGCTAAAGCTTCCATTGGATGGCCTTTAATTTCTTTGGGTTGACCCTTAATTTCCTTAGGCTGACATAAAATCTCCAGAGATAGACCTAGAATTTTCAAGTTAAATATTCTATATTATTGTATATATTACTAGCAGATTCGCCCCTAGCCTCTAGGGGCTAAGCCCCAAGAGGTATAATTACATCTACTATTACCTACCCAGCGGAAAAAATGCTAATGAATCGCAATAACCAGCGGAAAAAATGCGAAAGAATCGCAATACCCAGCGGAAAAAATGCGAAAGAATCGCAAATTTTTGCGAATAAATGACGAATTCGCAAATTCGTAAAATTCTTTTTAAAAAAATTTGGGGGACAGTGATTTTTTGTTTTTTTGTGGGGGGTGGGGGGTGTCCCACCCCCAAGAAAATAGCTTAAAACCACCACAGGACCAGTAGGTAATTCCCTGAAGAGTAGAATCCGATCGGTTTAGTGGTTACCGAGATCTTAAGGGACAGACGGACAGACAGACATCAAGCTACTTTGTATTATGGATATTCTATTTAAGGGCTTCATATTTTTTTATTGAGTAGGATTTTACAGGACGGTCTTGAAATCATAGTAGGGCCAGATGGAAGCTTTTCTCATAACCATGAAACAATTAATATTTAATTTAGCGATTGTTAACTGCATCTGCTTTCGATGGTCAGACAAATGAACGGACAGACATTGCCTTTCTTAGTAATTCAAAAGAAGCATAATTCATTGGTAACTTTTTTTTAAAAATCCTAAAATAAGTCGATTAATTACCTAATACCACAAATTTCCCTTAAAATGACGAGCTATTATAGGCAGAATTTATTTACATATAAAATCTTAACTTATGTACGAGTTAGTATTTATATTTAGAAAGCAGACAGTAATTTATATTTACAGTACCATAGATAGTCTCAAATGGTCATGTTCCGAAATGGTCATTGAGCACAGCAGCTAGTGTAAATATAGGTAAGAACGAATCATATTTTTTTTGGCTCTATATTCATATTTGAGCCTTAGCTATAAAAGAAAACTAGAACATTACCTGACTTATTAATTTCTAACTTGATTCATTGGATATATAAAATATATCGATAGAAGAAATAAGTTGTAAATTTAGGTTGCTAACAAGGAACTCATTTATTGGTAAGTTCGTTAATCCCTTAGGAGGGGAGTGGATGGAATAAAGAGGGTGGATGAGGGCATTGTTATTTTAGCCAGCTTTGAGTTTCAATTTATTAGAGAACATGAAAATTTGGTGTAACATCCAAGTATTAGTATATCCATTCTTGATTCGAAAAATTACTTTAACCTATCCGAAAAGAGAGTACTATCCGATGTTAAATATTCAAGAAAGTCTTTGGTATGCACTTTGACTTTAAAAACGTGGTAGATTTATAATCATTACATTAAATCTTCACTTAAAAGTAACAGGCTGTTTGACTGTCTAGGTGCCTGCCTGTCAGCGAATGATCTTAATGGCCACGGAAGCGATATGGTTATCTTTAGCAGGGAGGATTAAAAATATTTTGAGGTAAGGAAAATCTACACCCTCCCCCAAAATGAACAAATACGGATAACAACACCCAAATCAGAAATTGACAAATCAGATTGTTAGCAAAGCGAACAGTTAATAAATACATAGAAACAACGCATTTAATATTCAATGTTATTTAGAAGTTTGAATAAAAATTCTTTTAAAACTTATTCTAAATTTACCTTAATACAGAATACTTACTATGAACATACTTATATTTCTAAGACTTGATTATAGAGTTGATCTTGATAGCAATATACTCAGTAACCTTATAGTCCTAGGAATCCATATTCAAAAATAAAAGGTAACACGCTGATTTGTCATTTTAGATATTGTTTTTGTTCATTTAAAGTTGGACATGCTTATTAAAGAGTTGCTACTGCTTAGTTTGAAGGGAAATGTAAATTCTAACACGCCTGATAAGAGCTATCCTTTACTGAAAGACGGACGGAATGTACCTAATTGAAAAATTATTTAGGCCAATTGCAAAGAAGTATATTTAGTACTTCATACATGATCTAAATGAATTATAGAGTATTAATTGACGGGGTTTTGTTCCTATATCCTCTTAGAACAAAGTCCTTAAAGGCAAGGCAAAATCACCCTCTTAAAAAAATTGCACTGACAAATTTTTTTGTAACCTAACCAAAAAAAAAATGGTTCAAATGTGATTTTTTTACCCGTAAGCAACAAAATGTGATATTTCTTGCCTCCCAAAAATAAAAAGCTTAGGTGTTCTTTACAGTTGTAGTCATTGTTTTGCTTACTTAGCCTTCTTTGTTTTGAAATTTGAAGTATCTAAGTTGAAAAAAAAATTCGAAATACCTGGAAAACCTACAAATAGGATCAGAAACAATATAATTATTCTCATACGTATTTTATATAATCGTGGAATATTATTGCATATTCTTGTAGTTGATCAACTTTTAATTAATTTAAGAAAACGCCAGAAAAATATTTTTAGACTCAACTGGAGCCGCTTGGCTTAATTTTTTTCAAGCCGTAGCTACTAGTCTATGATGTGTCTCTTTAACATAAAATATTTCATCCGAAGTAGTTTTTCACGCAACCTCTTTCACTGGCTTTCTATCATACCTGTGAGGTTTTGTGAATAATATGGTTTTCCATTTAGAGTTGAGTGATTTTTAATTGTTGCCATGCTAATCAATCCTTATATAAAAGTAACAGAATGTCTATTTGTGTGTAGCAAAAGATCTCACTAAACGCTGAATCGATTGGGTTCTCCTCTGCAAAGCTTCTTATAGGTCCAGGGAAGGTTTAAAACAATTTTGGGGAGTGTATATCAACCCTACAAATAAGAGGAATTAATGTAGATAAAATACTTAACTTAAAACTAAAATTGAAAGGGGAATTTCACACCACCCACTTCCACCCCCCCCCCTCTATGCCGCAAGTGTCTAAAACCTCATTAAAAGCGAAGTTTTTCTATAATTAGGATAGGTCCGTACGTCCGCCCGTCCGTCAGTGCCGGATAGCTTTTTTAGTTAATTTAGACATGTTAGAATTGTCCTATCGATATCAAATTTTGCATGGTGATTCCTGTAGTAGTTAGGTACGATTTAAAAGCGTAGCAACTCTATAATCATTACCAGAATGTCCATACGTCCATTTTAAATATGTTGATTTTTTAACTTTTTAACAAGAAATTTTTATATGATCTAATTATCCGATTGGTCTGATTTTTGGTATGCTGATTCTTGGGACAACAAAGTACAATATTATAAGCGAAGCAACTCTATAAACAAGTCCTGAAGATGTAAGTATGTCCATAAACATTATTCTGTATCAGGCAGTTTTTCAACAAATTTACTTACAATTTTTCTTCGACTCTTATACATTATATTATAATTATTTAATTCTGACACTATTCAAGTGTTAATGTCCGTTTGTCCTTTCGCTTCAGTGCTTCGCTTTTATGGATGTTGTCATCCTTGATTTGGTTTAAATTAATTATATTATAGTAATTCATAACTCGTAAAATTCTTGATGTCATTTAATTGGCTTTGATTTAAGCGCAAGTTTTTTTTTGATAAAAAAAAAAACATTTAATAGTTGATTTTACCTTTATGTATAGTTATTTATTTCAGACAAAAAGTTATGAATTTATATCAATCATATACAGATATAATTTTAAATAAAAGATTCAAAAATGTGATGTGATCAATCAAAAAGTGAAAAGAACAGCTACATGTGATAAAAATGACAGATAAATACCAACAAAAAATCTACCAACAAAAAAATACAAAATCCACCAGAACAATTAATACATAAAAAGATATGGTAATTCTGAGTTGCGGAGTTTGAAGTTACTTTGATTTTAAATTGTTGACATAGGAACTTCTAACTGTGCTCTTCATAGTTCACCAAAAACACCACCAACAAAATGAATTACAGGAATCTAAAACATGTAGAACATGTTGATCTATTTTTTTGAGATTGAATTGCCAAAAAAATATTTTAGGCAAAGCTTAAGAATTAAAAAATCTCTCATTTCTGATAGCAAAGCAAAGGATTTAAGGCGAATGGAGTAGGATTTGGGGATATCATTAGTATATTATTTCAAAAAGTAACTCTAAAAATTAGTAATATTTGGAGCCGGGTAAATTAATCTACCTTAATCGTCATATTATTACTTGGATGTTTGACCATATTTTAATGTACTATGATAAAGTGATGCTCGCAGCTGGATAAAATAACGATACTCATCACCTTTACCCCATGCCCTCCCCTCTTACTGGATGAACGAACTGGCCAATAAACGAGGTGCATATTAGCAAGCTAAATTGACGACAAGTTTTCCCCTATCAATGTATCCCCGTATATCCTACATTCATTTCTATCTTCCTTCCTATGTAAAACCTTAATTCATTTCAATTTACCTGGATCTGAAATTTAGAAGATAAAAATCTGCATGCCTATAGTCTATGATCTATATGATGTCTGTATATTTAATAAACAAGGACAATAGATTACATAGAAATATGCATTGTAAGATTCCACATAATTATCCAACAAAATCTCGGAAAATCAAGAAATTATAAGAAGAATGGAGTATTTAAGGGTAGGTTTCGTGATTTAAATATTTTTAGATATTCTTTAAAGCGAGGCCTTTCTATAATTAGGGTCGGTCCGTCCGTCCGTCTGGAACTGATAGCTTTTTTTTCGTTAATTTTGGCATGTTAGAATTGTACTATCGATTTCAAACTTCGCATGGTGACTCCTGTAATAGTTAGGAACGATTTAGAAATCAACTCTATAATCGTTACAAGAAAGTCCGTACTTCCATTTAAAACATGATAATTTAAATTTTTTTACCAATAAATTTTAATGTGATATAATTATCCGATTGATCTAATTATTAGAATACTGATTTCTAAAAGTACAACGTTAAAAGCGAAGCATCTCTATAACCAAGTTCTAAAACTGTAAGTATGTCCTTAAAATTATCCCTTATTTATGCAGTTTTGCAACAAATTCACTTACAATTTTGTTTATACTCAAATTTATATTCTAATTATTCAGTTGTGACATTCTACAAGTTTTAATGTTCGATTGTCCTACGGTTTCAGAGCTTCGCTTTTATGGATGTTGTCATCCTCGTTTTTTTTTGAGGTAACGAAGGAAATAATACCACCGTACGTCATATGATTCATTTTGAAAGGTTTCGTGATTAAAAAATTTAAATTTCAACATTTATAGTATAGATTCATTATTTTTAAAATTGTAGAAGATTTGTCACAAGGGCATGTGGTCTAGGTTCTAAAGTGGTTGTTACCTGATCCTGGCGTTGCAGGTTCGATACTGCCATGCTCAAACTTATCTTTTAAAAATCATATGCTTTACATTATAAGAGGAAAAAAGCAAAGGCTTATCCTAATAAATACTAATATTTATAGCTTACCCATTATGCAAATGTAATGAAAAATTTAATTATCCTTTTGTACCAAACTATGTACACTTTCTCAACAATAATATTGTCGGATTGTTCCCCCATTGTTTTCTTATTGGCTTATTTAGATAGTATGTATTATTATTTATTATAGTATATTTGCGATAACTTTTATTTAATGAAATCTTCCAATTTTTAACCTGTACAAAACGGCCTGCTTAATTGCTTCAAGATCCATGTCAGATCTATATAGGAAATAAATGTCTATAAACGAGCTCAAGTTTTCCAAGGACTATTCGTTGAAAACTCATAGTGCTCCAATAATCCATAATAAACTCTCATTGCCCAGAACGATAACCCATTATTTTACTTTATTAAAAACAAATTCATTTTTTTTTCATTTCATGTTGCTATTTACATTATAATGAAGTATTTAATTTCTAATCATAAAAAAGAAAATTTAAATTTATGATATAATAAATTTAAGAAAACTCTGTTTTAAAAGAATTCGATTGTGGCGACACTTTGTGTGTTCAAATATTGAACTAAAATTGTAATCATATAATAAACCCTTTGGTGATGGTAATGTAAAGAAATAAATATAATTTAAAAGATCTTTTTAAGATCATTTAAATTATTAAATATTTACTTCCGTTTAAATAGTAATGCCGGGTGAGGAAAATAGATTTATTGAGAAATATATATGCATATAGAAAACTAGCCAATAGGGAGATAGTTATATCGAGCCAACTCTAGTATCTATTATATAACTGATTTGCCTCATAAACAATTGATATTTATCACATATGCTTTGTACATTTTTATCCTTCCCCCCCTCCAACCCGCGCGCATTACATCTGCAGATGACTAGTAGAAAAAGGCCATTTCTCGCGATCGTACGCGGTGATGCGTCATGTTGGAAGGGTGACGCAAATTTCATATTTAGTTCTCGCTATTTGAGTTACTATATTTCCCTATGGGATAAAAGCGATGCTTGCAAAATTATTTTATTCGCTATAAAATAAAGATAATATTTTCTCATATCGTAAAATCTGAGATCTGAAACTTGCGTCACCCTTCCAACAAAACGAATGACCGCGTATGACTTGGAGAAACAGCATTTTATTACTAGTCATCACATCAGCACAGGATCGGACAAGTTCACAGACTTTAAACTAGGTCAAAACAAACTACTAACAATGCTTCCCTGAAAAATTCATATTTTCCTTAACAATAAGTATTTAAAGTTATGGATAAAATGCACACTTTATGCTTTATGGTATTTCTGATATAAAATAGTACATAATATTAAAGCTTGGGTCATTTCTCTCTCTTAATTGTGAAGATAAAGCATATCGAGCACTCTGGGTTTCCCTACTCCTTTTGGGCTATCAAGTACCAAATATAACCTAACCTGTCTTAAAGTAATAAAAACTAACCAAAAATCCCCCTCCTTCTTTGGCCCCTACATCCAATTTATTTCAAACTTAGGAACGGAGGGGGGGGGGGGGGGCGGGTCTATGCTTGACCTAGAATAACCTTAACCCTATCCAGGTCCAATAACAAGGTTCCGATAAAGATTTGTTGTATTATATTATTGAGTTTTTAAGGACATACGCACATACGACAAAACACGCCTTGTATGTATATATCTAAATAAAGGCCTACATATGTATATTGTATTATCACATATGTTTTATTTATTATTGGTTTTATTATTGGATTTTTTCCCCATATACACACCATACACCTGCGCATAGGGGACAAGTTCATTGGACTTTTAAATCCCCTATACACCAAGTACACATAACAAGGATATGGATGGAGAGTCAATAGATTCTAACAAATCATTAAAAGCTAGATATATATATATAACTACTGGCCTCTAGGAGCATTTGTGGAAGGTGGGGGGGGGGGGGGGAGGAGTGTCGATTTTCCACTTTTCATTTTAGCCTTTGGAAAAAAAAGTAAGGTAAGCTCTAAGATTTTAAGCCTTCCCTGGACCTTTAATAAGCTTTACTGACTGGAGAACCATATCGGTCCAGCAATTAGCGATTAAGCAACATTCAAACATACATATATGTACACATACACACACACGAACACACACACACACACACACACACACACACATACATATAGTCAAACTTTGATATAAGGATGATTGTACACCAAGACTAAATACAACAAGAATTTCATGGAGATTCTAAATTCTAAATGAAAAGTTTGAACACTACTGTTTTAAAAAAACTAAATAAAGATTTAGTAAAAGTTCACTCCACCCCCCCCCCCCCCCTGATATCTAAAGTCACTTAAGGCTAGATGACTCTTTAACGAGATAGCAAGTTGGGTTGTGCTTTTCAGGGACATTTTACAAACTATCTCAGAATAGTTTTAGGCTTTTTTGTAGAGAAGGTAGATTAGTACCTTGAAATAGCAGAACCGTAATATTATGGGTTAATTCTCTAGAATAGTTATTTATCGCTTCGTATACAAATAGTCTTATGCGGACAGTAAAATTATAAATCAGTTATGTTTTTATTCCAGTTTTGTTAGCCCTGTGAGTCTTTCAACATGGCTCAAAACCGGTTACAGTCCAGCAGATATTAATCGTATTCGAAGCCATACTGTAAAATTATATATGGTATAATCACAGAATATGTAGATTTAGTTTCATAGTATTCGAAAGATAAGAAAAGGATTCTTTCTAAAGAGGAATTTACTTTTTTCAACCTTCCCTTCGGCCCCTACCCCTTTCTACCTTTCTTTCCAAATTGTGCCATTTTCCATCTCTCTCTTGCTTTCTACTAAATATGGTCTGTCTCTAGCTTCCTAGGTTATATCATAAACAGGGAAACGTTTTCTACAAATATATTACATTATCATCAAAAACATATATATACAATAGGCAAAGTAAAATCCTTAAATATTATTATTCATCTGCAATTGTTTTATCGCCATTTTGTAATATAACAAAAGATCTCGGTAATTGCTGAACCCCCATTTTTTGGTAAAGCAACAGAAACTTTGGGTAATCATTACAAATTACCTTAGGAGCTAGAGGCGAAGTTTAACATGGTTAATAAGCATAACAAGAACTATATTTGGCAGAGAATTTTTTTGTTTTTGGAAAATTACCTTTTTTCTACTTTTCTCTAAATGTTTTTTTTATAATTGTTTTCTATTTGATTTTAATTTATAATTACAAATTTAAGTTTCATCATAAGATTCTTTTCGGTCGCACATGCTTTTCTCTCTTTCCTTCTTTTTTTCTCTCTTTTAAACACAACTCTTAATTTCTCTCTCTGAATCTCTCTAAATTTCTTCTACACTTTATTCCTTCTCTCTCTAGTTTAAAAAACGCCGAAGAGAGACATTCATACACATACAAACACTAATACACAAACACTCACAGACACATACATTTAAAATACTTCTTCCTATGCTGACGGCCTCCGTTTTCGCCCGCACCCCTTTGTATCCCCCCCCCCCTTCACCTCTTGTGCACCAGAATGGACCATATATTAAATATGGTGTATAGGGGAGTGTGGTGGGGGAATTTATGTATTTTATTGTGTTCTCCCCCTTTTGGACGTTCCTTCATATCAAATAGCCTAAAAACTTGCTCGGGGTCATCGATTTAAACATTTATGCAACTTTTCTTCGGAAAAAGGAAAAAATATCAAATCTTTTATTAGATATTAAATTAGATTAATTATTCCATATTTATGATGGGTCTATGGTACATAGTATATGTCTAGTGGTTTAAAGAGCTCCACTTATTTCCCCTATGCACTAGGGCTGCATTGTATCAGAGGTCCCCCCCCCCTCCCAACCACCTCCTCCTTCCCTTCCCCATATTAAAACCATCTACACTTTTTACTCGGGGTAGACGGCTAGGTTGTAACCTTTGTTAATTTACTAAAGTTATATTTAAAAATGTTTTACTTTTTAAATTACACACAAACCATCTTAGATTTATCATAATTTTACCTACAGTAACCTAAACTATTTCAATTTAATTTAAATAAAAACCAAAAGAACATAAATAAATTGGCCTTATTCTAGACGGACAGCTTATAGCCACATATTTAGTTGTTAAAACTTTGTTTTGTAAATGTTGAAATATAAATATTTTTACTTTACTTAAAAACTTTTTAAAGTTTTTTTGTTCGTTTTTGAGTACAATGCCCTTTTATAAGAACATTTTCCTTTTGTTTTAATATTAATGCATTAAATTCAATGGTATATATTTTTTCTATGTCATTATTACAGACATTAAACGTAGGATTGGTTTCTCAATGTATCAAGCTTCGTTGCTAAATATGTATGTGCATTCTAAAAGAGTAAAAAGTTCCAGTCACATGTAATTTATTGTCGGTTGGTTTTGTATAAGTGTACTCTCAGAGTAAACCAACTCACAATTTCATTCAGCGTGGCTTTTAAATTCAAAAAGAAAGTATAGAGAGAGATTAATATGGTAAGAGAGAGAAATTGAGAGAGAGAGAGAGAGAGAGAAAGCGATAGATAGATAGCCCAACGGAAGAAACAATTCCCCCCGCTTGGGGGAAAGTCTCATGTGTTAGTTACGAGGGGAAGGAAGGGGATGGGGGAAGAGCAGGGGTGGCTATGACACATAGGTTAGGATATCGATCCAATTCTCTTGGTTGTTTGCTATCCAACTATCTATCTATCTATCCATTATACACTTGCTAGCTAGCTAGCTGGCTCACTTGCTATAGGGGAAAATAGGGGAGGGGGATGTGCAGGCTGCACATAGGGAGGTTAGGTTAGGTTAGTCCGTAACCAGACTTTTAAACTTAAACTATAACAGGGCCGGAGGAGTGGTTATTAATAATACGAAGACTTTTAAATATCAAATGCGTTGTGAAAGTTAAACCGCAGTGAAAAGTAATTACTTAAACTTTATTTTCAAGTGAGTTTTTTAACATATTTATTTTTGTTTATTAAATCTAGCAGTACGTAGCTATTCTATAATTTCTATAAAAGATAATTCCATCATTTACGTTTATATATAATATGTGTAACGCATTCTTATTCTTAGAGTAACAGAATGCGTGTCTGTCTGTAAATCTATCTGTACCGAAAGAACTCACTTACCGCTAAACCTATACAGTTTCCAATAGGTCCCTACAAGGATTTTAATTATTTTGTAAAACACGTTTATCATTCCCAAAGAAATAGCCCCTAGAAAAAATTAAATCCTTTCCTCATTTTTAAACGCCTCTAGAGAGCTTAAGTGGCGTATAGCCGTAGTCATATAACTTCCTTTTTAACCAAAAGATCTTGCTAATCATTGGTTCGATATAGTTCTCCTTAACAGGGAAGCTTTTTATAGATCCCAGGAAGGTTTGAATTTATTTAATGAGAGCGTTATAATACAATTCTAAGTTTTATTCATGCCAAATTATTGTAACAATATTTAAAGTGCAAATGTTGAACTCTTTAAATATATTTGTTTTGAATATATGAAATTATTAGTTGCTTCGCCCCCTAGCCTCTATTGGAAGGTTAGAACGGTGGGAGAAATATCCTAACCACCCCAAGACATGTATAAGGCTTTCATAAAAAGTACAACCAATATGAACTAGCATTATCTTTAGATCTTTAGCTTTAAAAAAACCTTACTACTTTATACTAAGAAGATATAAAATATGTATGTATAAATACACAAACATGTATTTATGTGTCATCGACTAAACTTTAGAGAAGAGTTAAAATTAAGACGACCTTCAATTAATTCTAAATTGCCATATAAAAACTTTTTGCAATAATACATTTGGGATAGAATAAAATTTTTTTATTTTAATACGTATTTTTAAAGTAATTAATTCATTATTTCTTACTTTTGATGCTAAAGAGATAATTGTACTTACTTCAACAGTATATAACATTATAATAAAGAAACAGGATTTCAGTTTCTGTGTCTGTACCGAAGTATCTCGCAAACCGCTGAACCGATATGGTTTTCTTTTACAATGTAACTTCTACTTCTAATTATTATGGGTACCACAACACTCCGAAGAGAAATCGCCCCCTAAAAAAAATTCTTTTTCTTTTCAAAAAAAAAAAAAAAATGGGGTTAGTTGAATCCCCCCCCCCTAAAACATGAACAAAAATGTAATTTTAAGTTCTAAAATAAATACTGAAATGCATATTGTGATATCCTTAACTATTCTAATAAATGTCAATAAATCATTGTCTATCTAGGTTGTCTGGTAAACGGCCTAACAGATGAAAACTCGAAGTAAAGACCGCCTCCAAACAGCCGCCGCAGCAAAGCAAGAAACATCTAAACCAGAGCAAGCAAAGCCTGCTCCAAAGAAACAAGAACAAACCAAAACAACATCAGCGGCAAAGGAACCGCCTAAAATAACCATGGTGGCCACACAAGAATTGATCAGGCCTGTAGCCTCCCCTACAAAACAAGAAGTTTCAAAGGTTTTCCTACAGAAAAGACCAAATGGTGAAGTGGTAAGTTTAATTCATAATTCAATGAGTTCAATATTTATTGATAAATAGGTTAAAAATTTGATTTACGCCCTCAGGAGATACTACAAAATTCTATTTAGTATGACCTTTTTTTTCTCCAGCACTAAAAGATTTTCCGCATCATATTAAGGTAGTTGAAAATGCCTGTAAATACATATTATCTGTATGTTAGCTTTATTTTTTCTTTATAACATTATTTTTCTTTTTTTGAAGGCTGACAGCGTAGTATGTTCTATATGTGGGGAAAACCTAAGTTCAGCTCGGGACCTTGGTCTGCATATTCTAGCCAAACATTGTGATTCTACTGTTCAGGAGAAACCAGCAGAACCAGGTATAATTTTATATAATGTCAGAGGTTTAAATACCTATTTTTTCCAATGAAATCTCTAACAACTTAGTGTTTATGTACCTAAAAAAGCAAAATAAAAATAATAATGATTTCCAATTTGCTGGGCTTTTAAGAGCATTTTGTAGTTTTGTCATTTTTAATTTTCTTTGTAAAAAACTCAACTACCTTGCAGTTTTGTGTGCTTTGTATGCTTGCAAATCCATGTGACTAATGAACAACAAACAGCATAAAATTTTATATTTTCAGGTTTAAACAATAACATAACAACCAACATAGTGATAACTCCCCCAACTGAATCCAGCAAAGCCATGACTGTTACCACACCAACCCAGACAAATAAAACCATGATCATAACCCCACAAACCCAGGCTACCAAAACTATGACCATCACAACCATGCCTACCTTTACAAACTTAGCCCCGACCATTACAAACCAAACCCAAACCTTTACCAGCCGCCCCCAAACCCTAACCACCCTAACGCCAAGTCAGCCACGAACTACAACTATTGTAAAAAAAATAGTAACCCCACGAAATCCAACAGAAGATGAAAAAAGTAGCCGCGTTATGATATACAAAGCTTCAAATGGGGTATTCAAATATATTTGTTTGATATGTGGAATTGTTACAACAGAAAAGTTACAAATCAAATCACATATGGACAACCATACACAAGCGCAAAGAACGGCGCCTGAAATTGTCAATAAAAAGATCATTCTTGTTTCATCAACGGCCGCGGGAATAAATCGGCCATTTGGAACAGTTGCAGCCGTTCCCATATCTCAGTTCCAAATAGTTAGATCTCAACCATCCATAGTTATTGCGCCCAATGTATCAATAACTCCAATTAAAAAGCCTGCAATGCAAAGCATACCTATAACTCCAATGGTACAACTCCAAACTGACTCAGTTAATTCTTATGGTCCTGCTGAAATTCATCTTAAAACAGAACAGGTAGTGTATTTGTCGTTTAAAATAAAATCGAAGATATTTTACCTACAATGACATTTATCCAATGTTAAAATTGATTAAAAAATTTAAATTATAATAATAATTTCCAGTTTTCCAATTATAAACGAAAAAACCTTAAATAGTATCAGTAGTTTTAAAAAAGGCATTTACTTTTTACCTTTTCACCTATTGTGTGTTGTTTTTAATGCTCTGTTATAATTTTACTAGTGGCTTCGCCCCTAGCCTCTAGGGGCTTTGCCCCAAGAGGTATAATTACATCTTCTATTACCCAGCAGAACGGATCACAAATTTTCGCACCTACCAAGCAGGAAAACATTTTGCGATTAAATTCGCGAAATTCGTAAATTTCGTGAAATTCGTAAATTTCGTAAAATTCGCAAAATTCGTAAAATTCGTAAAATTCGTAAAATTCATAAAATTTGTAAAAAAAAAAAAAAAAAAAAAAATGGGGGGGAGATTTTTTTGTTTTTGTGGGGGTTGGGGGTGTCCCACCCCCCAAGAAAATAGCTAAAAAACCACCGCAGGACCAATAGGTATATACCCTGAAGAGTAGAATCCGATCGGTTCAGTGGTTACCGAGATCTTAAGCTTCAGACGGACAGACGGACAGACAGACGGACAGACATCGTTCTACTTTGTATTATAGATAGCCGTAAGATCCCTAAATCAATAGTCTCAAGTTTTCTATCTGTGTATGTATCTGTTGTTTTTATTCATAAAAAAGCATAAGTTTTCATGGAAACTAATCTTGCTTTTATTTTTTCAGGATGAGATAGAAGATATGGAAGTTGATCCATTAGCATTTGATTCCCCACAGGAATTATCAACCCCGAGAATTGTTTCTGTACAGAGTGTGGCCAGTTTTATAACTAACAATAACAACACTGAAAGTGATTCAGATTTTGAGAATATGGGCTATAGGTACAATAAAAAATTTATTAATGTTGTCACTTTTAGAATAGTTAATTAAGACATATTAAGTAATATACATTGATAATTAAACACTTTTACATAATAAAATTGTAATAAATCATTAGCTTTTAATTTTTCTTTCCAGAGGCGAAATAGACGACGACTTTTCTGAGGAGCTGATGATTGAACCCGACATTAGTCTCGACTATGACGACATTGAGGACACATCAGCAGAGGAGGCGGAGAATGGTACCAGTTCCCGCAATTTTATCCAGAATAGCTTGATGTGCAGTTTTTGTAGCAGCCATTTTGATAATCAGGAAGCGTTGCTGGATCATCTTAGGGTAGGCTTTAGATTTATTTATTCAGAATTGTTTTTAATACGAAATACTGCATTTTTGACTTATTTTGCAACAATTTACATCTAGCTTTAAAAAAAGATTTTTGTTTTTGCTAGCGAAAAAAAATCCTTTAGAATAAACCTATTTTTTTCAGGTGCACATAGACATCCCGCACCGGCCAGTGCAGGCAGAACTTGAGAAGGGATACATGACCCTGTACACCTCCAGCAGGGTCAAGCATGTCTGCCTCCTCTGTGGCAAGTTCTTCCCCACTATGGACAGTGTAAAGACGCATATTAAGAATCATGTCAAGGATGACAGTTACTATTTCTGCTACTCTTGTGAAAAGGTAAGTTAAGTCACTCACTGATAGCTGCATTATATGCGCTATTTATTTTCTACTTATAACCTACACCAACTTCTATATATGAACATAATTGCCAATGTGTTTCTTCACTCTTTTAACACAATCTTCATTGTTTTTTTTTGCGTTATTTATCTCCTATTTGCACTAAGTCATGGTAACAAAATATTTATAAAATCCTTATACCAGCTTACTAATTTTTAGGTATTCCCACACCGAACCAACCTAACCCTCCATAATAGAAAGCAGCATGGCATACAGAACGAATTGGAGTGTGTGAAATGTAATACAGAGTTTCCTAACTTTGTGTCCCTGTCTAATCACACTAGAACATGTACTGCACAGCCTAAAAAGAAGAGCAAGGCAAACCGTCCCCCGCCCAAGCTTATTCAGTTGAGCACAGGTAAAAATGCTCACCGAAAATGGATTTTCTTCGGTGTGAAATACCTTTTTTATAGCTTTTCATATCTTACTGAAAAAAATATTTTGTAATAATTTGAAACTCACTTTAAAACAAAATCGAGGGGTGTGTGTATCAGATGGTGAAGACCCTTATTTTTGCTGGGGGGTTGATGTACCCCCCCCCCCCACCCCCATCCCCCTCTTCTACACGCCTCTGTTGAAGATTTCTATTAAGATTTGTAGTACAAATATCTATAAAATTAGGTGGATGTAAACCACAAATAGTTATGACTATCTTAAAATAATAATGCATATAACTTTTGTGTGATTTCACATGATAAAATTAAGATCAATCAGAGAAACACAAAAGTTGCTCCCACACTTGTAAGAAAAGTTGCTCCCATAACTACATCTGAACCTCTTATTAATTATTCACCCCGTGATAATATAATACTTTAGGAACAACAGCCTCTACAGAAACAGGAGACCATATCCTAGTAAGAAAAGTTGCTCCCATAACTACATCTGCACCTCTTATTATTAAAACAGTAAACCAACCAAACACTGTTTTGGACTCAAGGTATGAATTTCAATTGTTATTTCTTCCAAAACTAAAGTTAACTAAAAACAGTTTCAGAAAGAAATATATTATTCTTAATTTAGTTTGGGTTAGGTTTGCCTCTAAGGGATATGTTGCGTAGGGTTATAGTCAATTGCCCCCTTCTCAGATTTAGTAGTTATTTGATCATATAGTGTAACCTCCACCTCCAATATTTGTTTTTTAAAATCTTGTAAAATCTCTAAACACATTTTTATGGGAGGTGGGGAGGTTGTAATGGAAAATTGTTTTTAGCAAGATGGGGTGTACTAACGCCCAGTATTTTGATGATAGGACTAGTTGGAAGCAAAGCACAATGAGTCTATCGGTTTGCGAGATCCTAAGCGGCAGACGTACAGACATCGATCTACTTGGTATTATAATTAAAAAATTGAATTTGTTTTCAAAAATCTAATATAAAATTAATACTTCAGAACGTTTATCTCGATAGCACCGAAGCCCACCGTCTCCTTGCTCTCAGAGGAGGCCAAGAAGATCCTCTCCGACAGTCTACCTCCCTCCTCACAAAATGGGGATTCCACAAATCCAAGGTGAAAATTAATTAGTAAAATTTTAAGAAAATGGTGAATTTAAATAGTAAGTTAGTTCAAAAGCGTAGCTTCTCTATGTCATTTTATCAGTCCGTTGGCTGGAATGATAACAGAAAAAATCCAATTATTGGTTAAAACTTTTATTACTTTTTATATTTATGAACAATGCTTTTTTGATAAATGCTTTTTTGACAAATAGTTTTTAAAAAGCTCAATAAAATTACAAAAACTGTTTTACTAACTAAATGAAATTATGAAAAATCATGCAAAACTTTTTAATCATTTTTCCAACCATTTAAAAACTTTAGAAAAATACATTTAAGGCATAATAATAAAATTTGAGTGAAAAAAGGAAGCAAAAAAATTTATAATGTGAAATTACAGTTTTATAAAACAGTATATATTTATATTTTTATTATAATTATATATTAATTGTAATCTTATATCAGAGCTCACAAAATCATCGAGACCCCAGCTGGACGAGAGTATATACCTGATACTAACTCAAATAATATTGTCAACCTGGATACTATCTACCCGCAGCCAAATGCCTATGAAAACAAACGGGGCTTTATGCTTAGACCAGTTGGTGAGTTGAATCATTCCATTGAGCTATCAGTGTTTGTCCGTCAGTCTGTCTATCTTAATATCTGCCGGATAAATCTCAAATAACATAGTCGATTTGGGTACCATATAACCGTGCCCAAATATCTTTGAAAATAACAGATGTCAGTAGTTTTTCCAGTATAGCCTAGAATACGATTATTCGCCGCTGGAAAATAACCGGATCTTAGCCATACTGAAAAATCTTGGTTCGTAACGTGTTATAAACAATTTTTCACAAACAATAAATAGAAACCAAAAAAATTAATGTCAGTTTTGTTTTATAATTATTTTTATATTTTTTATATTCTACTATCCGCTAAAAGCTGTCTAAAATACGGGTTTTTGTCCGTCCGTACGTAGTGTTAGCTCTTATATTTGGTTTAGGCGTGGTACAATGTCCTATCGATTTAAAATAATTTCTGTAACAGTTCATATTCACCCATCCATCCATATAAATCTATCTATCTAGGTACTGGAGGGCACCAGCGATTCGTATGCGTAGACTGTGGAAAGCACTATACAACGAGCTACAATGTCCGTATGCACAGAAATATTCACCTGGGAAAGAATCTCTACTCCTGTAAATTTTGCCTCAAAGAGTTCTCTCATAAACATGTTTGGGAGGTGAGTTATATTTCCTCTTTTTAATCACGAAACCTATTATTTTTTTTATATCTCCCTTTAAATTGAATTGAGATATATTTCCTCTTTTTCATCACGAAACCTCTTAATATTTTTTTTTGTATTTTCCTTCAAATCTAATTGAATCTTTTTATGTTTGTGTATTTCTAGGATTTATTCAAATACTTTAATGCCTTTCCATTAATATCCTTAATAAGCTGATAATTACATACATTAAAATAATCGTTTATATCAAAACGTTTAATTAATTTAATTTTTAAATTCAAATCGTTATCAAATTAACGAACGTCGAAAAGCACATCTTCCCTGTAACGTCCTTGAACGTCCGGCTTTAACTAAAGCTTTTTCATTATTTTATTTCTTAATTTAAAAAAAAAAAAAATGAAATTTAAAAAAAAATATCTGTTTTTTACATTTTTGCTTCTTATGGAGAAAATTGTCCTTTTAAAAAAATTCTATAATCTAAAGTCATGCAAATATGACATGTATAATGATATGCTATGATATAGCAAACTATGTTAAACAAATATTTAACTTTTAAGGGGACATAACAAGTGCTTAGGATAAAGAATATGAAAAACAGGAAACTCTAATTTAAAAAACTAGCGATTATTGTCCCAATTTTTAACCATGAAAAACATAGTCCGTAGGGCCTATAAGCCTTTTTTGTGAAGGGTGACAGACTTTCCAATGATACAATTTTTGACTTTAATTTAAACACTGAATTTTAACTGAGTATAAAAAGAAATATAATTTTTAGTTTTAAAAATTCTGATTAATTCTTAATTTTCCTAATTTCGTTCCCTTATCCTAGCTACTACTATATGATAAGTCACAAATTTGATAAAATCTCTTAGTAACAAAATAAGTTTAAATGAGAAATAAGTTTTTATTTAAATTTAATAATCTAAATGCTAGCAATATTTAGAACATGACGTAACTTAAAATATGAATTTAAAGTTTCAAATAAATGATTTTTGTAATA
Source organism: Acartia tonsa (assembly GCF_053477335.1). NCBI lineage: Eukaryota > Metazoa > Arthropoda > Copepoda > Calanoida > Acartiidae > Acartia > Acartia tonsa. The sequence continues at coordinate 37,285,060 of NC_137260.1, forward strand.
TTTTGAAATTATATCAAAAATTTTATACTATTATTTAAGTGGGTCTGCTCATAGATTAAATAAATTTTAGATTGTAATAATGTTGCATTGGGGTTATTTTTTTCTCTGCTTGGGTTTCAGTCCCCTTTCCTGGATAATTATGAGATCTTATTGGACATACAAACATACTTATATGTATAGTAAATGAATTTTCTATCATTGCCAGAGAGAGAGGACAATGGGCTGTTTATTAGACTAGTTCCCAAAGTTTTATAATAACGTTTTCTTATTCGTTTGCTTAACAACTTTTACTAAATTATGTTTGGTTGGTTTAATTAAGTTGAGTGTTCAAACGCTTCAATCACTAATTTTAATCTACAGAAGGGGTAATTTTGTGTATCATCAATCGGGACCAATTTGTCGGCAATTGTCTTATCCCTTTAGATCCCTGATATATTGCACATAAGTGAACGAACCCTTACCAAAGCAAAACAAATATTTACTGAATCAAACAGAAATTTTCAACCCAATACTCAATAACATAGATAAAGGGTCAGATGTCTAAGATAAATGGACAGATCATTTAAACGTGGAAAAAGTAAATTCATAAAGTATTAATTAGCTCTCCTTACTCTTTCTTTTTGATTAGGTAAAATTAAAATTACAAAAATAAATAGTTATCTTTGTAAGACTCAATTTCCAAACCAATTTAAGCTTAATAAATTATAATAAATGTTTTATTTTAGACCCACGAGCGCGTACATACTGGGGAGAGACCCTTTAAATGTCCAACATGTCCAAAAGACTTTGCTGACAGAAGCAATTACAATTCTCACAAGAAAATTTGCCTCAGACTTCAAAATCAACAAAACCAGCCACAGACTACTTATGAGATAGTCTAAGCTTATAAAGCCCTGTGAATTAGATCAGTGAATCACAAATATTTTTTTAATTTTTTTTAAAACTGCCTAAAATCCTTCAAAATAGGTCAAATATGAAAAAAAATATTGGTCAAATTTGTGAATATTGCATCAGTTTTTTTTTGTAACCTTGGTCACTTAGATACAGACATTTAAATATGAACTAGGCATTTTTAAAATACTTTCTTTTATTGACGGAAATTTGACCTGCATTTAGACATTTGGCAATTTTAGCATTTTTGGCTAATTTCTTTCTTTCTTTCTTCAACTAAAGTTAGATTTATTATATATAGGAATACTAGCTATTGACGAAACCCATTAAATTAATAAACATCCGTATGTTGTGTCAGAATTTTGTTTTTGTCTAACTTCAAACAATCAAAAAAGTAACTTTTTTATACTACATTTTTTCTTGATTATTACAATTACCGGACGTTTTATGTAAAGTTGTACACAGAAAATTTTTCTTGACTTTACTGTATATTTTATTTTGTACAGCATCATAAATTAATGTGATACACCAAAAACTTTTATGATAATTTATATTTTTACTGAAAATACTCTAGTCTATACTACATAATACTTTGTCTCTAGTCATTGCGAAACATTAATACTCATTATAAACAGTTTGCACTTTGTAAAAAGTCTATTTTTGTTGTAAATATTTTTGTGTGCTAATTTGAACCGCTTAGAGCTTATTTATGATCTCAATTTACTTGCATTTATACGCAATTTAGAATAATCTTGTCTTGTATTATTTATTGTTTGTTTATTTTATAAATTTTTACTTAATTTCCATTTATTTTTTGCATTTTTTCCTTATATCTTTCTAAAGAGTTATTTCGGAAATTTTTGCACATTGTCTACATGTGAAATTTCCTCAATTATTTTGCAATGTTAAGCAAAATTTCAGTCTTTACATTGAACACACGTGAAATCTATTAATATTTTTCAAAAAGTATTTTTAATATGGAAAAAAAACGCCTGATTCTAGTTTTTAAGTTCTAGTCAAAACGAAAGAATGATAAAAATAGCATGTAATTTAATATAAAATAATTTAAATATGTATATTTTATTATAACTTTAATAAAGAAAGTATTTACAATTTATTTTATTTGCTTCCTATTAAAATTTAAGGTATAAGTCATAATTAGTAGGGGAATTAAAATATTGCTAGTAGCGGGGCTAAAATTTATCTTGGGTCTTTCTGTCCGCGTATATTCCCTGTCAAAGCTATTGGCATATGCAATTTTAAGGGTTTATGTGGCTAAATAAAAAGTGGCAAATATTGACAAATCAACAGTCTAATGAATTAGTAATAACATAAATTTGTGTACATGATAACGAAACAATTTTTTGACAGGGATTATGAAATAACATAATAACGGAGCGAGTATTAGTCTATTATGTCCATTTTCTACACCAAGACGAAAAAGGTTTATATAAAATAGTCCTTTCAGTTAACTTTCATATCAGTACTGCTTGGACGTCTTTGAGTCCTGCGTTAGGTAAAAGTTAATTTATGGTGAACTTTCTGGGGTATTTTGTATTTTCGCCCTAAAATTTTCCACTAGCTGCATGTGTGCATGCTTCAACTGCACTGCTCGTGTATTTATAATGCAAGTACTATATTTGTTTATACTAGGTATTTAATGGGACAATCCATTTGGACCGCAGTAATTGGATTAAAAATATTTAGGGTGTAAAGAAACAACATTACATTTTATATGGTTCTTTAAAAACAGTGTACTGTGTTGGATGTTATTACCCAAACAGTGCCTATTTGAACACTGAACAACCCCTTTTTGAAAAGAAATGAAAACAAAGAGGGGGAATTTGTTTACTCCTACAGGAATTGGGCACCACAGGTATAGAGATTTAGAGCCCTGCAAGGGTAAAGGTTTAAAAAAAAACTAACCATTCCTTATTTAAATTTTTTCTTAGATAAGGATAAGGGGGTTTTTGAGTTCGATAGGAACTATAGGGAAATCACCGTTCTATCTTTTTATACAAGATGTATAATATCTGCATGTTTGTACACAAGAATCTAGCAAACCTCTGTAAATGATTAGTATTTAGGAACCTAGTAAAAGTAGCTGACTCAGATTATGACGTCAAAAAAATTAACAAATGAGAGACCACTATAAATTTCATCATTGGACAATTACAGTGTATACTGGCCTCTGATTGGCTAATTTTTTACGTCATAATCAGAGTCAGACACTTTTACTAGGTTCAATATTTAGGGAATAGGAAAATTATTGTAGGACCTGAAAAGCTTTATTGATATATTTTTTGGGGAGGGTAAAACAACCTTTTTAAGTGAAATTAAAAAAAGAAAATATGTTTTGTGCTAACTTTTGTTGCAAATCTAACATTTTTATAAAAATAAAGTGTGGGTTTTAGCTTAATAAAGCTTAGAGTGTCCCTTTAAGTACATATGCACGCACGCAGGAGTTACCATGCGCACATTGTATACAAACATCATTATCACATTTCCCATTTATTCCCTTTATCTAGTGATGCAGGATTAGATTAATGAAAGTAAAAATAAAATTTCCATTGTATAAATGCTTATTGTAAAAAAAGATAATCAGGTCTTGACAGCCTCAGCTGTGGCCAGTTTGCTGTCTTTTTTTTTTTGAACAATTCGCGGCTGTATGCAAGCCGTACATTTTCCTAATTCAACTAAACATTAGTATCTGCTGCTGCTTTTTATTATCGTTTATTATTGTTTCGTCAGAGCTGCAATAGGGTCTCAAATTAACACCTATCAGCCTCGTTTATTTTACAATATTCTGCAGATAACAGCCGGCTCCCACTAAAATTGATAGCTGCAAAGCTTTGTACTTGGATTTATACTGTCATTTTAGTTTACAGTTTAAAAGGGAATATAATAAATAGATTTAGGATAGGCTTAAGGAAAGAAAAGATAGAAAGAAGGATGGAGGAGGAGGAGGGAAGGGCAATAAAAAGGAAAGGGTTAATTATCGTCCTATTTGTATTTCCACAATAATGCATACAATTTTGGTGCAATTCTAACTTCCTATAACTTTCTTTGCGAATCTACACTATAAGAATTCATGTTGGTTTGTTGGTGACTGCTACATCTCTTCCGCTTTCCCGTTAACTAAATGAAGGGACTATTAAATTTGTTTCTTTCGTTCATTTCAATTTTTAAAGATGTAACTGCTTGAAAATTATGTGTTATTTTGTATGAGAACTATCGCCCCCTGGATCTTAAACCTCCCCCACAAGTTTATTTATTTATTTACAAGGGGGTGTAAAGTTTAGCTGAATGCTTCATTAGGCTTTCCCATATCAATGATAAGAATGATATATCATTTATTCTATTTAGAGGGGGAATGTAATTGTACAGAGACTTAGGTACAGAGGTAAGTGTAAATGTGAAGGGGGGGGGGGGTAGGGCCCAGGGGGTGCATGAAAACCCTCCATGAAGAAATTGATGACTAACATCCTATGCAAGAAGAATCGTGGTGCAAACTTTTCCAGTATGGCTTCGAAACTGATTAATAACCGGTGGAATAGAACCAGTTTTCAGCCATACTGAAAATCATGTATAGCATCGTATTACAGACAATTTGATACCGATATTTTTTTAATCTATTCCTTTCGGCCCCTCAGGTCTCACAAAACTGGTTTTAATCTTATAATATTTCATTTTAATATCCGTAGAAAGCAGAAAGCTATCTAATAAATAAATGTTGATAATAGTTTTGCTTGTGTTTTCAAACAAATGGGAAAAATACTATTCATGTTTCTTTGAGATTTCTGCAAAGAAAACGATAAATGTAATGTCTAACAATGGCAGGATAAAATTATCAGAATTTTTATGCAAAAATGTTAGGGTAGGTTAGATAGAATAAATGATTTTTGCTGCATGGAATTGTCAACACCCTCCTAAAAACTTAAATTGAAAATGTCTGCCTTTCCATTACATCGAAAATAAAAAAGTATCTTTTGGGTTTTTTGGCTTTTTTTATGTATTTTGGTGACAAATTATTAAACAGGATGAAAAATCGAAAACTTGTTTCTAAAAATTAGTTTCTGTATGACGTCATAATTTAACAATGCATAATGTTAAACTTTTATCATTATCAATCTTACTCGTACACTTTTAAATGCAGTAAAGACAATGACAGAGTTGGGTATTGAGAGAGAGACTTATGTTTAATGGGTTACGAAGATTTTTGGCTATGGGGTGACATTTTGAACATTTTGTCGGATTTTGCGAAGCGCACAAATTTTTAGTGAGGTTGTTATTTTTTAAGCAGCACATCTTATTTGCCAGTGGAGTGTATCCATCCAAAGACGTCCAAGGGGGGGGGGTAAAGGGGTAATTACCCTCCCCCCCAAATGAATTTGAGGGTGCCGTAGGCACCCCAAAATTCTGGATTTTCAATTTTTACCCCCCCCCCCCCCCAAATGAAAAAGCTTAGACGCCCCTGTATCCATCCACCTTAATTTTGTCTGGAGGGTGGATCCGCCCCCCTTCTGTACACTTCCAGTCCATGTAAAGAGATTCAATGTCTTCGAAAGCATACTGACGCCCTAACAGACCAAATATTTTAATATTAGGTACAAATTAATCATAGAAATTATCACACAAAAATCACTAGATATATATTTTATGTATTCAGTAGCAGTCACTGGCAAGACAATAGACTTGTAATTCTCTCATTGCCCAAACTGTTTATAATGGAATTAAAGCTTAAGCTCTTAGTTTTCATCGAATAAACTTGTTATGAGATTATTTGACGTCACTGATTATAAATTATACAACTTATAAGCATCATAATGCATATAAAGGTTTAAAGGAGTACTTATACAATGTTGTATGCCTGTAAATGAAAAGAATCAATGTAGATTGGTTTATCTCCCTTTAACATGTTATAGCGCTATACCTTCAAGTAACATGATCCGTTAATCTATAATACAAAGTAGAACGATGTCTGGTTGTTTGTTCTGTATGAAGCTTAAGATATCGGTAACCGCTAAAACAATTAGATTAAACTTTTCAGGAAATTTGCCTACTGGTCCTTTGGTGTTTTTATGATATTTTCTTGGGGGTTGGGAAACTCCCACCTCCAAAAAAGCCATAAAAAACTTTTCTTTTTTTCTTTTTGTAAATTAAAACAAATAATTGGGATGGAGAAACCACCCCCCCCCCCCCCCGTGAAAACCCCTCCCCCTCAACTTTACCCCTATTTTTACAAATTACGAATGAGCGATTCTATAAAGGAGAGGAACTTCCCAATACCTCTTGGGTTGAAGCCCCTAGAGGCCAGGGGCGAAGCTGCTAGTAAATAATACTGCAAAAATTTATGTTTATCATTAACTAAAATTGAAGTTTTAATGAATTCATGAATTATACAATGGCTGTTATAATAAGTCATTTTTTTGGTAATATAAATAAGATCTCGTTAAGGGCCGAGCTGTCGTTTTCTGTCTGCCTACTTTTTTCCCGCTTCAAGTTTTTTTTTGGTTATTATATATCCATTTTTTGTGCTGCAAATATTGTTTTGAAATCTGAAACCAAGCTGAGACGAGATGGCCGCTAGTAATCCCGCCTTATCAACAAAAGTTTCACCTACCTCCCTCCCCTCCAACTCCTGTCATCACCCCTTGCTCCACCCTTTCTGCTACACCTGTTCTACCTCTTCTTCCCGCCTGATGTTTGTGTTTTATTACTATTCTATTTATTGTGTGTGATAAGGGAAATACATTTCCTTTTTATTCTGGTGCATTCTCCCCCATATCATGGGGTTATCTTTACCTGCATATGTCAAGGGGCAGGTCACTTTTTGTGAATTTTAAGAAATCTTTGACAAGAACCTTTGCAGTCTTTATTATTATAAAACTGCCTTACGATTTTGACTTTTCATCAATTTTGTAAGACCCCAAAAGAGCCCAGTAAGCTGAAACTGGGACCCTCCAACTCCATAATCTACTCCTGCCCAAACTGCTTGCTATCAATCAAACCAACCAACTCTTAACAAACTGAAACTCAAACACCAAACCAATTTAAACATTATTAATTTAATTGTGTAGTTAGTCTTTATGTTAGTTATTGATATAACAACTAACCCGTAACCTTCTAACACATATCTAATTTTTATTTCGTATTTTACTTATTTCATTATGTATGATTTTTTTTATAAAAATAAATCATTTTAACAAAACAAAAAAAAAAAAAAAGGTCTACATATAATTTTAGAGAAGGCTTTTTAATTCCCGTGCTTGTTTAAATGGGTCTATCTTCCTAAATTTTGTGTTTTTGTTGGAAAAAAATGATCAGCCCCTGGAGGCTAGTGGCAAGTCCACTAGTGACTGTAATGCGAAGTATCCTCTAGGCAAATACTATCCTTTGTAGGTAATTACAATTTATTGCATCAAAAACGGTTATAGCAATTAAAAGACTGGCCTTATTTAGGATGGTGATTATAAGCATACATAATTGAACAACTATGTCTATAAGTAGCACAGCATTGAAAGTTCACGTTACTTTTCATCTAAACAAAACAAAACTATTAATTAGATATATGGTTCAATAAAAAAATAAGTCTATATATAGGTAGCGAAGATAACAAACTTTGTTGAACAAAAACAAGAAATTTCTTTGCAGCGAAATGAAAAAAAAAAAATAAACTATATATTAGGTTAATGTAAAAAGAACAGTTTAATGTAACACATAAGTAGAAGAATGTGTTTACACTTGTCCCAAAAAAAGTTTAGCAATGATGTTTTAGAAATGATAAATTTGCAATCATGTCCCTATTTCACCTTAAAGTACGTACTAATATATATACATTTTAACAATTTCACTTCTGGTGTTGGAGTAAATAAGTTTGCCTATAACTAGCAATTACTAGTTCAGGATACTATAACAAGGATGATAACTTCCATTAGTAGCGATAAATTATTTTCATATGTCTAAAGCTAACCTATGTATATAAGAGACTTGGTCATAAGACAATGTAACATTTTATTGAATTTTGATAAAAATCTTCTTTTTGTAGCTTAACTTCAAAAAATATTATCATCCCTTTTTCTAAAAATTAAAACCAGTTAGGAACATACAATTGCAGCGTTGCGGAGCAGTTTGATTTTGGTGCTGCTCCGGCTCCGACCTAAAATAAAAAAAAACTAAACAAACTGCCTCAAAATTGAGTTGAAACATCTAGCTACAACATTTTGGGCTGGAGATAAAGAAATATTGAATATCCGAATTAATGCATAAATCAAGTAAAAAATAGGCCAAATTTTTTTTCTCTTATAGATGAGTAACTAGGAAATACTAGATAAGGATACAACGCCCTATTCTAATTTGTAAAGTAAGGACTTTAAGATAGCAAGTTTCACAATAAACCAATATTTGTACCTGTACCTGTACCAGCTCTTCATTCCACCTGGGAACATAAGGCTGCAACAAGGGCTCTCCATCCATTTCTATTCTGTGCCTCTGTCTCTACTTCATCCAAGGTTAGGTTAGCTTTTTGAAGATCAGCTTCTATAGTCCTTCTCCACGTTCCTTTTGGCTTTCCCCTTTTCCTCTGTCCTTTTACCCATTTAAAGGTTTGTTTAGTAAGCCTTCTATTGGTCATGCGTAATACATGTCCAAGCCAAGAAAGACGTTTTTTCTTTATTTGTAATGACATTGCTTCACTATTTGTTCTTTTGTGTAAATTTTTATTAGATATTCTCTCAGGCCAATATATTCTACATATTCTTCGTAGACATGTATTATGAAATGCATCTAGTTTCTTGAAATTTTGTACATTTTCCCTCCAACATTCAGAGCCATACATTAGTATTGATTTAACATTACTATTGTATATTCTAATTTTGGTTCTCTCGCTGTATTTATTGGATTTCCAAACTGGTTTTAAGATAGCAAAAGTTGCACTTGCTTTATTAATTCTTGATTTAATATCTGCTGCTGCGCCCTCCTTTGGGTTTATAATAGTACCCAGGTATGTAAATTCTTCAACTACTTCAATTGTATTATTGTCAACAATAATAGGTGCTACAGCATTGTCATTTGATATGTACATGGCTTTAGTTTTGTCAGCATTAATAATCAAACCTGTCTGTTCAGCAAAATTTGATAGTCTGCTGGTTTTGTTTTGTAAATTAGTTATGCAATCTGCAAGAATTGCAAGATCATCAGCAAAATCAAGGTCATCAACATTTGCTGCATGCCATCTAAGACCGTTGCTTCCTTCATTGGTTTGTCTCATTACCCAGTCAATAACAATAAGAAAGAGTATGGGTGAGATAATACACCCTTGTCGAACTCCTGTTTGCACCTCAAACCAATCAGATAATTGTGTATTGAGATCCACACAACACTCAAATTTGTTGTAGAACAATTTTATCAAATTTACAATTTTTGCAGGAATTCCATAGTTTCTGAGAATTCTCCAAATGGCTACTCTACATATAGAGTCAAAAGCCTTTTTGAAATCTACAAAATTGATGAATAAAGGTTTTTGCCATTCTGAAGCTTGTTCTATAATATCTCTTAGAGCAAAAATTTGGTCAATACAACCTCTTGACTTTCTAAATCCAGCTTGTTCTTCTCTTAGTAATAAGTCAATTTCATCTTCAATTCGAAATAAAAGTATTTTACAGAAAACTTTGCTTGCAATGGACAAAAGAGTTATACCTCTCCAGTTGTCACAATTGCTTAAATCACCTTTTTTAGGAAGCTTTGTTATAACACCTTTGCACCAATCTTCAGGTATAGTTTCTTCCATCCAAATAGCGCGAAATAGATCAGATAAGTATTTGGTGGAAGTATCCAAGTCTGCTTTTAAAATTTCAGCTTGAATAAGATCGATTCCTGGTGATTTATTAGATTTTAAAGATTCAATAGCTCTTCTGACTTCTGCATCTGTTGGAGCATCAACATTTATATCTAAGTCATTGTCTGCACTTTCAGGATCAGCTATGGTTAGTGGTTCAGGTCTATTCAGAACTTCTTTGAAATGCTCTACCCATCTATCAGCTTTTTCACGTTCTGTGGTGAGTATTTGACCTTGTTTATTTTTAAGTGTATTAGAAGATGCTGGTTTCTTTCCAGCTAGGAGCTTGGTAATTCTATAAAGTTCTCTTGAATCACCATGAATGGCAGCTGTTTCTGCCTTACCAGCAAGATCTTCAATGTAATCACGCTTATCTTTTCTGGCACTCCTTTTGACTTTTCTATCCTGTTCACTATATTCTGCTTTTAGTTCTTCTTTTGTCTCAGGTGAATTTGTTCCCAACATCTTAGTTTTAATTTTCTTTCTTTCATCAATCTTTGACCATGTCTCATTGGAAATCCATGGCTTAGATTTGTTCTTTTTGAAACAAGAACATTTTCAGATGTTTTTTGAAAAGCTAATTTGAAGTTGTTCCACTTTCCTTCAACAGAATTATCTTCTTCTGTTTGAGATTCTTCTTCATTCTCAAGAATTTGAAAGCGGTTTCTCAGCTCTAATTTGAATTGCTGTTTAATGTCATTATTCTTTAGTTTATTTGTATCGTACTTTCTCCTTGTTGGATTAGCAGGATTTTCCGACTTTCTCAATTTAAGTTTGAGAGTTCCTACAAGGAGGTAGTGGTCACTGTGGACATCAGCACCTCTGTAGACACGTACATCTTGAAGAGAGTTTCTCCATTTTTTGTTGATGGTAAAATGGTCAATCTGGTTTTTGGTAATTCCATCTGGAGATGTCCAGGTTTCTTTGTGAATCCTTTTGTGAGGGAAAATTGTACCACCAATAACAAGATTATTATTAGTGCACAGTTCACAAAACCTTTCTCCATTGTCATTTATGACTCCAAGACCATGTTTACCCATCACTTGCTCCCTTCCACTATTATTGCTTCCAACCTTGGCATTCATATCACCAAGTACAATAAGGACATCATGACTTGGAACAAGATCAATTTCTCTTTGGAGAATTTCATAGAAATTGTCTTTATCATCATCTGTTGCTTGGTTGGTTGGAGCATAACATTGAATTATAGTGGTTTTGGCATATTTGGAATTAAACCTGGCTTTGATTAGCCGGTCATTGATGGGTTTCCATTCTAGAAGGCATTTTGAAAATTGCTTTCTAATTGCAATTCCTACACCTCTAATGCATTGATCTGCATTTCCAGAGAAAAGTAGTGTAGTTCCATCTTCTAGCAGCATTTTACCACTATCTTTTAGTCTACATTCACTGAGACATAGTATATCAAGTTTGTAAACTTTCATTTCTCGTAGAATTTGGTTTGACTTTGAGCAGTCACACATGGTTCTAACGTTCCATGTTCCAATTTGTAAATTTTGTTTGGGACCTAGAAGACTCCTCCTCTCGCACCTAACTTCCTCCCAGAGGCTTTCATTAGGCACGGTCATATTGTCACCATGATGACCATGGGGACCAATAGAGCCAGCCTGTGTACCCGCGTGGTTATCATTAGCTCTTGTTACAGTTCCGTAAACTTGTGGTGTTTTTAAAGTGTTGGGTAGTTAGCCCAACGACCAACCCCCAACCTGGGGGACCAGGAGGTGTGTTCTGTCTGATATCTCCCTGGCAGTCTGTCTGTTGTCGTTGAACGTTTACAGCATAGCCTTCCAGCTCCTTGATACACTGTGCAGGTGGACCAACTTGCAGGGACACCTCTCCCACCTTACCAATATTTACCAGTTTAAAATCTTGAATTTCAGGATACAGTAGACGCCTGGGTTTCTCGGTCACATTTAATTCTAGCTGTGTAGTATCTATATATATTGTTGTCTCTTCCCTTATTTCAGTCTTTCATTCATATACACACATATCCCTTATTCCATAAGAAATATTATGTTCATGTTTCTGATCTTTGGCAGAAGGGTTTGCATTCCTTTGATTAATTTAAACAGGTTAGAATTGTCCTATCGATTTCAATCTTTGCATGATGATTCCTATACCAATTAGGTATGATTAGGAAGCGTATTAATTCTTTAATCGTTAAATGAAAGTCCGTAAGTCCATTTAAGACATTTTTTCCCTTTTTTGACTACAAATTTTGGATGTTATAATTATCATATTCATCTGATTTTTGGAATACTGATTCCTATTACCACAAGGTACAATGTTAAAAGCGAAGCATCTCTATAATCATTACCTAAAAGTGTAATTATGTTCCTTAAACAGTATCCTGTATTTAAGAAGTTTTGCAGCAAATTTACTGTTAATTTTGTTTTGACTAATGCATTAGTATTCTGCTTTTTCAGTTCTGACACTCTACAAGTGTTAATGTTCGTTTGTCCTTCCATTTCAGAGCTTCACTTTTATGGATGTTGTCATCCTTGTTTTCAAACAAAATTGTGTATAATTATTTTCAAGATATGCTTAATGGATGGAGTTGGGGGATATTTAATTATTTGCACATGTGTTGATGTTGCACAGTATATGTTACTCCACCCTCCCCCCCTCCCCTCGACCCGCCTAGAATTTAAACTACAAGGGTTAAACCCAGTGATTCAGGGAAAGAACAACGGTTGATAAATAATCTTCTACTACATGTCTAATGCATGAAATTCAATTTTTGCTGCTGGAAATTTTAGTTGGCAAGGAGGTTAGAAAATTAAATAAATTGTCATTTTCCCCTACCTATCTTATAACCCAAGCGCCAGGGATATTGCATTTATAAAAATCTCTGATCCTTTCGATTTTTTGTGTTTTTACATTTTATTATACAATACTATGCAGTGACAGATAAATAATAAATATGTTATCTTCAGAATAAATGTTACTGTACCTGTTTAAAATCATCCCCCATTTATCAACCCTCCCTCAAACCATATCAAACCAACTATATTGCTTAATATGTTGTCTTCAGAATAAATGTCACTGTACCTGTTTAAAATCATCCCCCATTTTTTAACCCTCCCACAAACCCCCTATCAAAAAACAACTATATTGCTAAATCCACCCCCCCCCCCCCATTTCAGATAAACATTTTGTCTCCTTTGTCAAATTAAGTGTTTAGGGATGTTGTTACAACATTGAAGCAAATTTGAAAACATTGATTTTAAAAATGCGTTTTATAAAAGTTTTTTTTTAAATTAGCTAACACAAGCATGCCTATACAAAGAGGAAATACCTTCAGTAGCTTTTAAAAACACATATTCTTATTACAAAATGGCGGTGGCGGTCATATGTACAGATACTAGATGTTAAGCAGCTACACTACTACTTTAAACACGTCTAAATACCTCTGAATTTCCAATTGGCTATTTAATAAATAAATGTTAAGTTGCAATCACACTGTTATGGACAATAGTATTGTATTATACTTATTAATAGATCTACTGTACTAAATTTATAAATATAATTAGGATACTATGCATAGATAATTTTTGGCATCTGTATTGTACATATATTTAAACAGCTGTTTGTTTATGCCATATTGCTGATTTTCCACATACTATTTTAAATGAAACAGGATCGTTTACATCCGATAGTATCGCAGCTTATTCCAATATAAAAGCATAAAATGAGATAGAGAGTTAGAAAAAGCAAAAAAAATATTTTCTTTTTACTTAACAAGTTGCCTCACCCTTAGTCTCTAGGGAGGAAAATAATCTTAAACATTAATAAAGATTTCCTGAATTCTACTACAAATTTAACCAATATTTTCTGAGATCTTAAGCTTCAGACAAAAAACCTTACTCCTTTCTACTGCATATAATTATTTAATCCTCAATTTAATATATTTTAAATTGTCCCTTATTTTAGACATTTAGATTTCAAGATTAAATTATTTGTCTACATCTAATCATGATAGCATATTTATAAAACTGTACAGGTATCTGCATAAACTTTCATTAAAGGAATGCAGATATGATTAAAATAACTGGTATAATTAAAATTTAGTTATTCCAGCTGACCGCAATTATGCATAGATCTTTTTTCAAAAAGGGGATAAATGTATTTCAAAGTTTCATGGTAAATTTGGATGGTAAACTAATATTTAATATTAATTTTTTTAAAATTTCCATATGAAGCTTCCTTGAAAGGAAAGCGGGAGTAAGAAGTTGTTGTTGAAATGATAAACAGCATAGAAACACACTTCTTAATGGATAGAGAATTACTTGGATATTGCACCAGATTTTTCACCTGATTTAATCATACTTTCAGCTGGAAAATAGGGTTGGGCCGGATATCCGGTTTGACCGGTTATCCGACCGGATATCCTGTCATTTTCAATATCCGGTCGGATACCGGATATTAAAACTATCCGGTTACATGATATCCGGCTGATTTTTGACGCCGGATATCCGGCCGGATATCCGGTAAATTGCCGGATATCGAACGTTGGGCAGATATCCGGCCCAACCAAGTATACTGGCAAATATAACAATACCCCTATCCCCTCCTTATGACTTTACCCTTCCCCACTGTCCAAGGAGGTACGTATTGACCAATAGCTAATGACTATATTAGCAACCTAAAATGAGGGAAAACTTTCCCTGTCACAATATCCCCGAATTAGATATCCATTCACTTTTACTCCTTTTAATTTTTATATTATCTGCCAGTGTCAGTGCTTAACTATGTAAATCTTTACTTAAATGGTTTGGATTAAAGGATTTTAGTATCAGGTCATTGAACCATTTATTTGTCTAACCTATAAATGAGAAAATCCATAACCAACACAACTCCAGTTTAACCGTGTCTGTCTGTCCGTCTTTCTGTCTTACTGCCTATTATATTTGTCCCTCTGTCCATCCATCTCTCTCCGGCTTCCTGTCCTTCTAGTTTGATGACCAATGAGCATCTACTTTTCAACTCAAAATGTCTATCCATAGTTTTTTGTCTAATCATATAACATCGTTTAGTTCATTAGCAATGAGCGGCTATTCAGTCTTTAATTAAAATCAAATGATTTGAGTTAATTTCAAATGATATCATATGATAATAATTATGGGGAAGGAAATTGAACAGTGCCCAAACAGAACAAGGGGGAAATGTCTGCATAAAAAGGACATCCCTCCCCTGCCTAAAACCTAAATCTGGAATATTTTGTGGACGCCAGTGATAAATGCCACATTACTTGCACTAATATTTTGTATTTGATTAGCTAACAAAATCAACTATTTTAATCTCATATTCTGAAATATTTTTGTATGATAGGTTAGGATGGGTTAATGAAAGTATATAGGCTAGGTTTTATCATCCCCTTTTACTAGAAAGGTTCCACCCTTTTATGTAGGGCTGACCGTTAGATACAGTCTTGGGTATTTATTAAAAGCAACCAAAAAGATCAAATAAATTAAAGAAAGAATAAACGGTTCAGTGTATCGTTCCAACCCGTGGACATCACAACCAATACCATACTTAAAGTTTATAAATTAATTAGCCTCTTCAAAGACTAAACCCTACGGGGCCCTAATTTATTACTTTGTCATATTCATATTTGATAAAGAAATCATTAAACTTTTTTTTAAGGTTCTTTTGGATATAAAACCATGCGGGCCCCCAATACAATAAGTTTTTCTTTTCAATTTTAAACCTGTTATTCCGAAAATTTATTAATGTAATTAAATACAGGTTTATGAAAATATTACCTTAAAATCTAATTTTATTAAATCCAAGTAGAAAAAAAACCATCCCAACGCTTAAATCTGAAATGATAAACCACTGCTAACCATCTTGGGACATTTATGAAGCTTACCTCTAATTTTAACACAGTTCAGTGGTTAGCGAGATCGTGACGGACAAACAAAAGAATAAGTAATAGGATACTGTTTTATACGAACACCGGTGTCTGAAATTATCCTCTCCTCCTATTTATAAATTGGTGTGAAATAAAAGATTAAAATAATTAATCCTATTCCATAATTCAGAAATGTCCACCTATTTACCCAACCAAGATCTCAAAACGCTCCTCTTTTGAGTACACCTAAACAAGGATGATAACATCCATAAAAGTAAGACAAACGTACATTAACACTTATAGAATACCATAACTCAATAAAAGAAAATTCACAAAATCATAATCTAACAAGGATGACAACATCCATAAAAGCGAAGCACTGAAACGGTAGGACAAACGGACATTAACTCTTGTATAGTGTAAGAACTGAATAATCAGAATATAAATGTATAAGAGTCGAAGCAAAATTGTAAGTAAATTTGTTGAAAAACTGCTTGAAACAGGATAATGTTTATGGACATACTTACATTTTTAGGACTTGATCATAGAGTTGCTTTGCTTATAACATTATACTTTGTTGTCCCAGGAATCAATATACCAAAAATCAGATCAATCGGATAATTAGATCACATAATAATTTGTTGTTAAAAAAGTAAAAAAATCAACATGTTTAAAATGGACGTACGGACATTCTGGTAATGCTTATAGAGTTGCTAAATCGTACCTATAGGAATAACCATGCAAAGTTTGAAATCGATAGGACAATTCTAACATGTCTAAATTTTCAAAAAGAGCTATTTCTCTGTGACGGACGAACGGACCGACCCTAATTATAGAAAAACTTCGCTTTTAACAAAATTTAAAATAAAAGAAAAGTAACTCAAAAATTCAGACAAGCTTTCATAGACTAGTGTTTTTAGACATTTTGGATGATAAAACATTTATTTTGCTTGATCTAGTTGATTGAAAAGGTTAAAACTAAATGTATGTCTTTTTTTCATAGGGAGTAAAGAAATACAAAAAAGTTTTAGAATTAACAAAATCTTATACATATAAGTTCAAATCTAAGCCACGATTTCAAATGCATAAGGTTTTAAAAGGAAAGTTTTGATAATAACACTTTGCAGCATAGACTGTGCTAACATTTGTAACATTAGAAAAATTTAAATTGAGAAAATTAGCAAATCAAGATATAATATCAGCATCCTTATATAAAAGTAACAGAATGTTTGTTTGTGTGTGTGTCGGTCTGTACCAAAGGATTTTCTATGTTTAAAAAAGATTTTAAAAATCTTAAGTTAAAAATTTGGGTGGGGGGTACCCCCACCACATCTAGGGGGTGTAACCACTAGTTATAATATGAAAGTAACACTGCTGACCAAATTTCTCTTGAATATATACAGGAAACCACAAATCCGTAGTTATTGATTTTAACATAATGTACAATTCACTGTATATTGTTTACTCAAAAACATGAAGATTTTCACGTAATTTACTTTGGTAGTTTTCATTTTTAACTTGTGGGAAAAAGCAATATTGATACTAAAGAAGGACTGCGTAGATAATTTTTGAAGAATCAACGATTGTTAAGAGTAGCTGCGCTTTAAAAAATTCTAATATTGTTGCTATGGGAAGAAAATATCCCATGGTTAAACAACTTGTGTGAGGGGTGGAAAAATAATTTTAGGGGTGGAGGGATGAAATCCAATATCTTTGTGGGATAAAAAAGGAAAAAGCAGGCCACAAAAAGGCCTTATTTATGGACTAGTGGGCAATTAGAAATTTTTAAACTGAGGTCGTTCATCTTACATATTAAAGCTACTCTACAATTGTATTTATATTTATAATTTAGTAACTTTAAAAAATCCAAAAACCTGATATATACAGGGTGGGCCACATAAATCCGGACTTTTTCTTATTTTTAAACAAATGAACATAAAATCGTCAATTTTAAAGATTTTGTTGAATTTTAAAAACTGGGAAGCAAACTAGGTATATGACTATTAGATTATTCAATAAAATCGCCGCCTGCCTCAATCACCGGCTTTACCCGCCCCCTGAACCGCCCCAAGACCCTGGTCACCATGTCCTTGTCCAAGCTGGCGAAGTTCTCCTTGATAATGGCAATGAGGGAGGTCTTTGTGGTATGGACGCGTCTATTGGTTCGTGCTTTAAAGGCGCTACAGGCCCAAAAGTCAATTGGATGAAGATTGGGGCTGCTGGGAGGCCACATCTCCTTAGGGATGGGAGTAACCGCAGGATCAAAATTCACCCATCTTTCAAGATACCCTTTGACACGGCGGCTCTCATTTGGGCCACAAGCTAGAACCACGTTTTTTACCTTTTTGGAAATGGCATGAAGGTTAAGCTAGGGTTATCATCGCAACATATAGTCTAAAACGAGTTTTAGGGTTCCAAATGGGTTCATGTAGTCGAGAACCGAGAATTTTTTAATATTTTTGACGTTTTTGACATCTTAAAATCTGCAACGTTTCTTTTTGCCGGAGTACTACGACCCAACCAGATGGGATAGAGAGCTCTAGTCTTTTCTAGTGTCTTCATTAAGTATCTAGCAGTATCTCCAGCAAGTTTCATTAGTCTATCTCAGCGACAAATGGGCTGAGATCATATTTAGTGGGCACCAGTCGTGAATCCAGGGTAAACTATCAGCGCATTTCGAATCTGCCATGTTGAACATAAGCGCTGAAAGCTCGGAGTAAACGTCCTCCATCGTCCAAAAATTTGTATGGCCAAAAAGGTAATTACCCAAGCTTTTTATAGTGTCGTCAAACGTCCTGATTGGTCAAGTAGTTTTGGTACTATGGCCGTTTGAAAAAAGTCCAGATTTATGTGGCCCACCCTGTACTTTTCAGAAATGTAGACACAAAATAATTATCAGTATAGCGTAATTGAGTGGATTATATATTGGTAATGTTTTAGATAGGTTACACTGCTTTCGGCCCTAGCATCAAGGGATTTTTTATGATGAGAGTGCAAAAAAAAATAGCATGAAACCATCCAAGGAGCTAAATAAAGCTTCCATGAAATAAAAAACTTGACGGATTAACCAATAAACTTACAAATCTGTGTACTGGGACAAAACCTAATAAAAAAAATTATCTCTGATGACCAGATTTGGTGAATAACAGATAAAAATCTACTCGACTTTTTAATAAAATTATATTGGTATCAACATTATAGTACATCCTTACTGATTTAAGTCTAACGTACTTCAAAATTTATACTTGGAAAATTTTTCTGAAAATTAGGATAGGTGAATGACTCTAAATCGTACTTAGCGGCTTCATTGCAATTATGAAGTTATTTCTAAAACGATAAAAATCAAGGTGATACATATTGTTTAAGCCTGTACGGATTGCTGCTTTGCTGTAAAACTAATGACAAAATAAATCTTTAGAAATGATAATTATTATTATTATTACAGCTGGTAGGCGGAAAGGTAATTTTCAAGAAATTTTATTAGAAAACAATTACTCGAACGGCAAAATCGCCGAATTATTTAAACACCTATACGCAAATCATCTATTATTCAACTTTTTGTAGAGCCTCAAAGCTTTCAACAAGAAAGAAAATATCAATTTTAACGTACTGAATTATGCTCAACAGTTTGTTGGTTGAAAGAAATGTAAATTTAGCTTTTTAGGTAAACTATCTTATTTAAAGATTAATTCGGATCCATTTTTCCCATACATAAGATAGGAGCTAGTAACAAAAAATAGAAAAATAAAACAAATAAACTAACAGTAAAGTTAGTCATACAAAAGTATATTTTCATAAATAACGAAAAATTAAATTTAAGAGTTGCTACGTCTCCAACCATAAATACTAAAATATTGCAACTGTCTCTTATTACCATTCTAAGTAAATTGCAACTCTATTATACTTGTGGTATCTTAATTACTAAATCACCCATCGATCCGTTTCAAGGTGCATATTTTAATGGTCAATTCTTAAGTATATTTCGATAATTAATTATTCACTTAAACAGTAGATAACAGACTTATAGTTGTAGAGTAGTTTTGCTTAATATAATATTTTTTTAAAAACATAAATATGATTTAAATAATCTTTTTATTAAATCTGTTATGGGGTATGTAATTTTATCAAGTTTATATACACAAATAATAATAAATTAACAAATATAAAAAATCACAGCCTTTTATACAACATTTGAGATTTTTTACACGGCAGTAAAATTGAATTTTCCCTTAATTTTGTTAAAAACATTGAAATTAATGTCATTTGTATGTATTTGTTTAGGCACTGTAGCATAATGGGTGTTGTTAGGTTAAGCTCTAATAGGTCCATTGTTGTAATTTCATTGTAACTTGAGAAAAGGGGTTGCTACACCCCCTTTTTCTAATTGTAGGCCTTTCCTTTACGTACATATCACAATAATAGGGATTATTTAGGGTGATGGGTATACACCGGGTTGTGTGGGGTGGTGGGTTCAAACCCTCGCTGTATACATTTTTTGGAAGGAAGGTATCAATCCAAGGGGTTGAGGGTTCAAGCCCTGGTTGTACACCTGGGCAAACAATCACGAGATCTTAATCTGTTTTCCCAAAACAAATTTACTGATGATAATCCCTCGGCGCTGTTGTCTGATATCACATTCTTGTTATCGAAACTGCTGCTGCAGATGGGTGGCAGCATATTTTCACCGCTGACGGCAACTTTGCTGACCAAAGATGCTTGAGCTGAGGGTTCTAATTCTTCTTCTTGGATTGTAGGTAGGTTGATTACCGGGCGCTGGCGTCTGCTACCAGACCTTACTAATCTTCTGTTACGTCGGGCTACATTGGCCGCCGAACAAGGCGGGGAGGTGCCGCCTGATTTAGATGTTGCCTGCAAGCATCTAACACTCCATTTCATGTCTGATCCGCCGGTTTTAATTTCAAGCCTGACAGCGCGCCTGCGACGTCTTTGCGGCAGGCTGTTGGAGTTTTCCAGGTTCACTTTCTGCTTGCTATCCAACAGCAATGTTTTAGTCACTTCCGCCGTTTTGTTATTCTCTCCTACAGCCTCTACGGTGAGGTCAAGTGCGTGTTCTACAAGGCTGACAGCCTGGGTCAGAGCAAATGTACACAATCTTGATGCAAGATCCATTTTGGTTGCTAGCAGGTATTCAACTATTAGCTGATAAATACGGAAGATATGATATTATTTGCGATATAAGCAGTATAAGCATGTATGAGTTAACTTGCCAGTTATCAGCACTGTTATACATTTAATTAACTGCTTGTGAGTATGTCCGCCTAGACTATCTAGTTGAGACTGGACGATGAAGGGAACGCGCACCAAAAATGAAACTTGAAAATATCTATGTAAAATTCTTTACTATTAAGCTGGTATAGGGGGAGAGGGGGGTAAAGGTGTAAAAAGATAAGGGAATAACAAATGTGGAAGGTTTTGATGAGAAGAGGGGGAAGCGGGGCGATCACCGATCACTTTGAGTGATAATAGGAGGGGTTGATACCTAAATATTAGGCATAAATTTGCCACGAGGAAAAAAAATTGAAAGGATATTTAAAGTAAAGATTTAAGTTTGTATCTTTATCGTATTGTGCTTTATACAGATGTCCACAAATAGTAAAAAATATATGATAACCAAAATGAACTGAATTTTTTGTTTTAATCATGAAAAATCTTTTATATTATAGATATTAATTATCTTTTTTTGGCATTATTTATTTTACAATAAATGCATTCAAAGTTCTTGCATATATCAGATCCAGTACCTGAATATGAAATAGTTTATACAAATTTCTATAATTATAATAGTTAATTCTCGCATCGTATAAACAGCTTTCCGCGGATATAGAATGTACAATAATAAGATTAAAACCAGTTTTTTAGCACCGAGGTGCCGAAGGCGCGGGCTAAAAAAACTAGTTTTAATTCTATCATTGGACATTTTTATATTCGTAAAAAGCTGGATATAATTCGGTGCTAGACATAGTTTTTTCATATGGATGAGAACCGGTTCCTATCCACCGGATTCGAATGAATACGAGAAAACTTTATTGTGAAAATTATATTTTTTAAGATTAAATTGTTTTTATAATAAATAATTTTCAAACATATTTTATGATTAGTATGAAATTGTTTTTTCTTTCAAAATCGACATATCCTAAGCAGAGAATAACAAAAGGAAATATCGGAGAGTGCAAAGGGGGTCGCGGGCATTTCGGGCACAACAAATCAGGATTTAAAAAGGAGGTAGGGGTGGTGGGGGACTAACTATCAAGAGACGAAAAAAAGAAGAAGGGAAAATCTGATAGGGAAAGGGGAGAAAGAAAATAAAAAGGGGAAGGAAAGCTTAGATGTAGTAGTACACCATTTTCTGATGTTAGCTGCGCATGATAATCATGCCCTCAGTGCATGATATCCGATGAATTTGTTGTTGTTAGGGTCTCTAAAAGCGCGTGCATGTTAAAAAATAGAAGAATTTTAGTTATACTATAATAGAAAGGAAAGACCAACTTATCAAAAAGCACCGTGCGGTAACATTTTAACAAAATTACTTAGGGTTTTTTATTTGTCTGTTTATCGAACCATTTAAGTTTTAAAAATAACATTTCTGAACTGCTCTTCATGATATGAATGAATTCCCACACAATCTGGTATTTGTTGTTGCCATGCACGAATAGCATGATATTAAAAGGTTTAACTAAGGTTTCTGATTATGTAGACAAAGCAGCAAATAAAAAATACACAATATTATTAGTACTAGTAGTATGAAATATAATGATAATCTTTGTTATTTCTAAATTTGACCAGGGTTTAGTTATTTTTGTGTGCCTTACTACAACAAAAAACTAAAAAATAAGACAAAGAACATTAAACTGTTATACAGTTTAAATTAATGACAATAACAAGATAGAATTATATTAGATGATCTACTGGGAAAACATGAATAAACAAGGATGACAACATCTTTAAAAATATATTTAACTCTCTTGAATGATTTACCTTATATAACTATTTGTTAATGAAAGTTGTTGCAATTCTAAAAATATTCTAAACACAAACACATGATGCAGATATTTTTCTTACAACTTCAAACCTTTTTTTGCTATTTGTTTAATATTTTGATTTTTGTATAAACATAGGAATGGTATCTAAGAGTTTTCCCTGCAGGGAGCAAATATTTTGATAACTTGTTGTTTATTCATTACACATTATGCAGGACAACTCAATCAATTTCACACACTCAACTCAGTAATAATTGGCGGCAAATAACATTTTTCATTCAATATAAGAAACAACGGGAAGAGGATGGTGTAGTTTTTTTTTAATGTTACAAGTATTACTTAAAAGGTTTTTGAACTAAATGATCAATCAATTATATTTTTAAAAAATACTAATCAAACTTTTGGAAGTTGTAATTTATTATGTTTTGGTTATTTCACTTTTAAAAAAAATTAAAACTTGCATATTTTCTTGGTCTATTGGTTGACTTGTTGGGGCTTGTAGGATGATGGAAGATATTATCAAGGGGTGCAAATAAATCTGTTAAATGTAGTTTCTTACTTTTCTGCCAGTTAAAATTATCGCGCTTTTGAAATCATTTACTTTAATCAATTTAATAAAATGTAGAATAGTTATTTCTCGCATCGTTTATAAACAGCTTTCCGCGGATATAGAATGTACAATTATAAGATTAAAACCAGTTTTTCTAGCCCCGAGTTGCCGAACGCACGGGCTAAAAAAATGGTTTTAATGTTATGATTGTACATTTTTATATTCGTAGAAAGCTGGATATAATATGATGCTGGACATAGTTTTTTCGTATGGATGAGAACCGGTTCTTATCCACCGGATTCGAATGAAAACGAGAAAATAAAATTTTTCTCTAAAAACTATAATTTTGTTTTACTGGGAAAGTTGGGGGCACGACAGATTTTCTTTATAAATTGTCTAAGAAATCGTTGACACAACCTTTACCGAACAATAGCCTTAAACCTGTACAAGCTTGTATTCTTTGATATCTAACAAAGACACATAGCCAAAGAGACATACGACTACTTTTATTTATCTCTGTTAAGATATATCCCCACAGTAACTTTTCTAAAATCACGTTAATATAACATGATCTAAGACATGAGAGTCCCATGCAATATCTTTTTAGGCCCATAACAATAACGAGAGAAGGTGCATGTATCCGTTCTTTGGAAACGTATCTTTTCTATAAATAAAATATTTCTTTATTGTTCAACTAGCAGTTACGCCCCTTAGAGGCCTTTAGCTCCATATTTATAATTTCAAAAGTAAAATGTAAAAACTTTTTTAGGAGGGGGTTAATTTTTTCTCGAGTTGATTTCTCTTGGGGGGTGGTGATGCCCTCGCCAAAAAGTTATAAACCTCTAGAAGGTTTATTGTAAAGGTATAGGTTAACTCCCCTTAAAGGAGCCACCATTAAAACTTTTAATCCATAAAAATATATCATATTTTTTTTATTATAAAAAACTTTTTTATGGATAATTTAAAAATAAGCATTAAATCACCTTTGGACACATATGTCCTTGCCTGTGTTATAACACAAAAGATAAATACTGACAGGTAAAACATAAGGATAAGTCAAAAAGTATCATTATATTTTTTCGTAAATGATGTTCTTTAAAAATCATTGTAATAAATATTGTAAGAAAATTTATTGGAGGATATATTTAAATCAAATAATAGTATTGAAACCTGCCTAAAGCATATAACAAGCTTCCTTAAGATATCAGTCTCTTTAAACTTTAGAGTTATCGCTTCGCCAGACAACTCTACTCTTTCAAAGCAAATTAATTGGCAGTGCTAACTTTTCATTTTTAAACCACAAATACACAAATATTTTTATTGATTATATACCTATCCCTGTATACCTGCACGCAGGCCGTAAGTCCATGTGTAAAACACGTGATATTATAACTAGAAATAACCGAATTTTTCTTATTTTTTAGGCACCTTTCTCTTCTCTCTCTGCAAAACGCCCATGGCCTAAAAAGTGTCCATTGAATGATATACGAGTATTTTCCTTATAAAGTAAAGTAATGTAAGGGACAAATATTTTGTAAGAAATATACAAAAATGTTCAGATTTAGTATAATAATTAAACGTTAAGAATGGTCGGAAAAATCATTTTCAGTTAATAAATCTATCCACAAATAAAAAAATCTGTCTTTTTAGCTTGAAAGATTGAAGTTTTTTGTTTTTCATATTTATAGGGTTGTCAAAGTTTTTTCAATGTTTATTATGACTCTTCAATATCATTCGATCTTATTCAATAAATTTTGTTCAGAATTGTTTTGTGAAGCTTTTTATATATTAATTAGAGCATGTACCTAAGTCTGTATATTAGTGTAATTTAATTGAAACTGCTATTACTTAGTAGATTTGTAATAGATTTTTAAAAAATAAATAACGTGATAAATAAAAACGTAAATTTTAATGAATTAACGGCTATTTTTATAAAATGACTATTTTCCTCCTATACTTTCCTGTTCATTCTTCAATATAAATTTTAGGCTTGTGATGATTCTGCTACGCTTGGACGTCATTGTCCTAGTTATTCGTTTTTTAACAAGTTTATTTATTTAAGATTTATGAAAGACTCTTTTCAACCCTTTTCTGTTATTAGTTTTGCTAAAGTCTAAACAACAATAATCAAATTCGCAGCTGATGTTTTGTTTACAAGTGTCCTGCATTTTATGTAAAACATTATAGTGATAGACATACCGACATTGGCGAATCTTGGAGTAGCTGCAGAAAAAAGCACGTTTTCCTCGTTCATTCTTATTTTAGATTTTATTATTTTCATATGATTTGTTTTCATGTCTAAATAAAATGTATTTCTTCCCACCGACCTTTAGCCCTAAAGTCCAAATTTTTGTGATTTCTCTTTTTAAAGTCGTAGATAAATCTATACAGTTGTGAAAATAGTCTGTTTAACTAAATCTGTTATATTTAAAAAGAAAAAAATGATAATGTTTTCAAATCTTAGAAAAACCCCTTTAATAACAACTTTTGTAAAACGAACTTTGAATTTAAACTCTGCAGGGGAGGAATGTTATCACTGACCAACAAGGTACTGTGTGTAAAAGACGAATGGTATAATCATTTCTTACAATTTTTGGACGTATATACTTACTAGTCGATAATACAGTTGCTACGCTTTCTATTTTGTGTTCAACTGTTACAAGAATCACCATGAAAAGCTTGAAATCAAAAGGAAAATTATAATATGACCAAATGAACGATACGATCAATCCGTTATGGATAACCTAATGTTTCAAAAGCATCAATTCTTTTTCTTTGCTTGTTAAACGTAAATTATATCCAGTTATCATATACAAAAACTTAACTTTGTTGTTTTACAGGAGTTTGGTTTATTTTGTTTTCGCGTATCTAAAGCATGATTTACAGCCCTAGGGCGATTCAGGATTTATGTTAACGTACACAAATAATAGCAGTGTAAAGTATATCTTTAATGGTCAAAATCTTTATTTCAAAATTTTTAATATATTTAGGGAATGGTGGTGTTTCCATCAAAACAATTCAATGCAAAGGCAAAGTTAACATATTTTTCAATTAATGCTATGTAGAATATTCTTTTTAAAATAACTATGATTGCATCCATTAAGGCGAAGCTCACTAAACCAGTAAAACAAAATAAATTGACAAACATCATAGATCGACTTCACTTTTGATTATAAAGAAACCGAAATATATAAAAATCTGTGTTAAAATTTGATGTTAATATGTTGTCCAAGACCTTGCAGTTTTAATATCTGATGATTCGCTTATTACACAATACCTAATCCTCATATGATTACCACTTAGAAATAACTAAATATCAACCAGTTTAAAATTAACATACAGACGTTTTAGTAATGATTATAGAGTTGCTACACTTTTAAACTGTTATAATTGTTAAAAGTGTTAAAATCATGCCAAGTTTGAAGTCGATAGGAATATTTGACCATTTCAAATTAACGATTAGATTTGTTTGTTAGAGACGTAAATACGATTGAAAAGATTTATTTTTAAAAATTAGCACTACAAGGATAGTAACATCTTTATTATTAATCAAAATGGCAAAATATACTAACAAAATCTAACTTTTCGTCAAGTCAAATCTACGCACAAAACCTAACTACTTGAAAGTTTGCCTAAATTAATTAACTAGTGTTTTACAATTCATAAAAGTTATATTTGTTAAAAAATATAATACATAAATATTAAATAAATAGTCATAAGTTAAAATAAGATGAATAGATAATTATTCCAGTCTGGTATCTGTATTCAAAAAAAGCTGCCTCCTGCATTTTTTGGCTCTGCGGACACGTGGACTTGGATTCCTCCAGAAGGGTGATTGCTCTTCCGAATATGAAAAGAATGACTCTGTATTAAGTATCTTGCCACAGGTCCCACAACGTCTACTATTATTATTGACTCCATCTTCAGTTGGGGATGGCTTTTTCAATTTATAGCTATTGAAAAGTCCGAATAAATATGCTGTTATTGAGAAACCTATCATATTTAATAGATTATGGAAGGAAGGTGGTTAAAAGTGGAATGAAATTCCAATCTAAATCTTCACTTTATATATTTAAGTGATAAAGCTAATTTGGCGGTCAAACTGTGCTTATATTGATACCTCCTTCATCCCTTTCCGGTATTGGTGGTTTCTAATAGTAGCAAAGATATTCTATTCTACACTTCTTACGTAGGTATGTGTGTCATACGCATGCTTGTAGATGAGTGTTTATCTGTCTATCCATAGGAAACTTAAGATCTCGGTAACTTTTTAGAGATCATACAGCTACAACACCTGGGATGGTTTTAAACTACTTTCTTTAGGAGGTGGGACTTCCCCTCGTATATATATAAAAAAAAAACATTGGAGGGGAACCCCAACCACAAATTGGGGCGAAGACCCCTGATATAAAATGTCTCATAACTCATTATTCTCAACACAAAAAATAGTGCCAAAGCTCTGATAGGCTAGGGACAAAGCAACTAATTGTTCATAAAGAAAAACAAATAATTCCCGAAGAAATATTTCTGCTGTCCTACAATAGAATATTAATACCCTTGTTAATACATAATGCGCGCGAAATTAGAATAGACAGATTAATACACAAATGGATACGTCGTCAGGGATAAAAGCATGCGGAAAATGTACATTAAAAAAGGAAAGTCAGGGAACAAAGTATAGGCGTTACAAATATGTGTATTTATAAAATGGTAAGCAATAAACCACTTATACCAAAATTATGAAGTAGTGACACAGAAATAAACAACAAACTTATTAATTATTGATTTTATTGATTGTTGGCAAAATAGATTTTCTTCTTTTTTAAAACATAATCTTTGTTGCCTATTCCTGTGTTTGGATTTTTGAAAACAATTTCACGTAAAATAAAAATACGAATCTTTAGTTTGAAACCATTTTAACAAAAGCAGTTTATACTGTTAAAATCCTTGTTTACTCTGTTTGTCTCAACCATGACACTTTGGTTGAGCTTGACTTCCGAATTAGCGGGAAGTTCACGAGATCAGTTGGCGAACATACAAACCCCCAATACCAGGAACCATCAAGTTTCAACAGCAGGTTTGAATATAGATTTATTGATGAAATTATTTCAAAGACCTGAAATTACAATATCAATTAGTTCATAATTCCAGTTATTTATAACCACGTAATCTTATTTGCTTTTTAAAAATCATTTTTCTCTACGGTAAAAAATCTTTGGAAACTTTGGCTTTAAAGGAAAATTATTTGGTTTAATAAATCATTGTTAAATGCAACAATAAGGCACATAAAAATTACTAAAACATATATTAATCATAATTAAGTTTCATGCTTAGCTGGCTAAAGCCTTTTTAAAACTACATATAATCGTCCTATACACCATACTTCTTAATAAAAATAACAAATTCTACCTGAAGCTCTTATGGTTTCAAATCCCTGATATACTAGGGTCGTTCACACACTATGAGACCAATGATAGGCCCAATTTTGTTCTCCGAAATCTTCACACTCTCATATCTCATTCAAAAGTAAGGAACGTGCGCATCATAATAAACAAAACAATCCATGCCGCGCCACATTATGAAAGGAAAGCCATAAAAAGACGACATTTGCGCTTGGTTTTCAAATAATGATAAGGAATTAATTTCGTACTTGATAAACACAAAGCTTCCTCGAAAAGAGGTTAAGACACACCCCCCGTTTGAAAGTCAAATTAACTTCCTTAACGAGATTCAAGGTTTTTTTGCGCTGAGCACTAGCAACATTTCTCACTAAACTCAACTCACCATAATCACATGAGAATGGCCACATCCCGAAAACGTGACAATTTTGCTCCTAACTAAATGAAACCCCGTGAAATGCATACACAATATTATACTCCTCACTAGGACTCATAATACCTCACATTTTAGGATAGAAGGATGGGGATTGGTTTGTACCATACAACATTCCATGCACATGACAATCACAAGATCACATACACAAATCCTAAAATAGATAATCCTATTAATCATGATGTTGTAAATATAACAACTATACTAAATAATAATCATTTCATAATCAATAGGTAATAAATCATTATTAATAAATCAATAAGTACCTACGAAATCAGGTTGAAATGTAAATGTAAACAATAATGGTAAAAATAAAACGAAATAAATCTTAGACAAGAAAATTAAGATTTATAGGTACTTAAAACTAAATTTGTTAAGCATCAAAAAGAGTAGTAAGAAAAAATTTTTCAAAATCCTTGGGCAGAAAGTTTTTCAAACCTAATGAATAAGAACTGTAATATCTTAATCAACAATAAAACTTTTTAATACTTAAAGAATAGCAAAATAATAATATCTTCGTTAGAATTTTCATTGAAATTATGAAAAAAATACCAATTTTTCTTTGTAAAAAAAAATGAGACTTTAAATATGAATTTTCAATCATTCCTTGATCTGAATAAAAATGTTTTACTTGATTGAAATTCATATATAATTTTAAAAAATCTGCTAAAAAAATACTTGATTTTTTTCTTAGAATAAATATCGAATCACGCAACCTCGACACATTTATTCCTTTTTGTTAAACTTTTCAGGTAAGTTTTAAAATGAATTGTACTTTTGAAAAGAAATTAAACTCAATGAAATTAAATTTGAGCATATGAAATAGAAGAATATTTAATCGCATTTCATTTGATTCTTATTTTAGGCATAAAAATAGGCATATGAAAAATGTGGCTTTTTACTAAAAAAATCTCAATTTCCATAAAATAAGAATCAATTATTAATCATAATTTTTAACAACTGCCTGACTGATACAGCATGTTCTTCTAGGGGAGATTTATCTGTCAGTCTGAACAAGACTCTTGCAGTCTTTCTCCCATCCTCAATTCTCGTCACTCGGCCCATCCTCAAACATCTCATCAGGGGATTGGTACTCGTAACCAGAACTATATCTCCGTCAGCTAGTGGCTCTGCCATCTCATCCTTCCACTTGGACATCCGTAATATCTTCGGTAGGATCTCCTGGCGGTAGGCAGTCCAAAACTGGGCAGACAAGTCTTCCAACAACTTCAACCTGGAGGAAATTTGGTCCTCCGGTTTCATCGCCACATTGCACAACGGCTGGCGGTCAACATTTCCCAGCAGCTGGCCAGGGGTGATCAGCCGCCAATTCTCCACGTCGTTCGCAGCTTCTATCGTCAATGGTCTGCTATTCATCAACTTGCTGACCTCCGCCAACAGCACCAGGAGCTCGTTGAAATTAACAGAACTATTCACCAACTTCTTGGACAGCAATCTCTTGGTTAATCCCACCATTTTCTCAGCCTGCCCAATATAATGGTGGGCTCGGGCCGGGATCTGAGACCAAGAAAACTCTACCTGGCTGCTCAACTTCTGCTCTAAAACTTTGCGAGCACCGGATAATTGTGTGCCCATGTCGCTTACTATGATCTTCGGCAGACAATGAACAGCTTCCAACTTGCGCAGGGACAACAGGATACTGCTGGTATCATACTTTTCCAAGGCATCTAACCATAACGCCCCTGAGAACCTGCAGACCACCACGAACACCCACACCTTCTTCGTTGCTGTCTGACTCCTCGTTTTGGCGGCAGCTCTCCTCGTAACCAGCGGACCCATCAGGTCGACTTGCACAGCTTCAAAAGGCCTGCTCGGGACCAACTTGTCAGGTAACACGTCCTTCATGGTAGCACGACATTCCTTAGCCCTCTCAACACTGCAGGGCCAACATTTCTTCACTTCCATGATGGCCAACCTCCTTGCCTTCACAATCCAGCACCAACGGCGGCTCTCAGCTAAAGTTCCACGGACACCAGAGTGAAGCTCAACATGCGCTTCTCTCATAAAAACAGCAGCTAACCAATTACCAGGCTCCAAAATTATTAAACCTGGCATGTCTTCAAATATCAATTTACGGCCACCAGTAATGGCGTCAATGACTGGCTGTCCACGACCAACCATCTTAAGAATCCTCATCTCCCTGGTCACATACTTTCCACCGGGACCAACGACAGGCCAGGTCAATGATACTTCATGCACTAATGGATTTAATGACGCATAATTGCCTTTAGCGTCATTTATCCACTCATCCTCTTGGCTTCGTGACACAATGAAAAGTTCCGCCGCCGCCATAAAATTGTACAAAGACGGCTTGTACACAGAATCTGCGGCTGCTACATGACTACCAGCGGCTGTAGCCTTACCTTCTTGTCTGCTCTTTAGCTTCTTCAACCAGGTGTTCGCAACTTGCAGGACAGCTGCCATAATACGTTTGGCCTGTCCAAATGATCTCCTGTGCTTAAACCTAAAGACATCTTCAGCGGCTTCTCCGGCAACTTTCATTGAACATAACTTAACCATTTTGGTATTCAACTCCTCTGGGGGTAAAACCTGCTTGACTTCTTCGGCAGTTTTCACCGGCCACGCACTTTCATCCTGGCGCAACCATTCTGGGCCCAATCTGTACCTGGAACCTGGTCCCAAATCTGATACTTTGCAGGTGCTTCTGGTGCCCAAATCTGCAACGTTGTGCGTCCCCGGGACCCACCTCCAGTCATCCTTGTTGGTTGCAGATTGAATTTCTCCAATACGATGAGAATTAAATGTGTTCAACATAGCACTGTTGGAAACTATTTGTGATAAAACACACGATGAATCAGTAAAGTACATCACTCTGATAATATCAAAGGGCAGGGCATCTCTGACGGACTTTGCCAACCTTGTGGACATCTGGCACCCCATCAACTCAAGGCGTGGAATCGATTCACACTTGACCGGCGCAACTCTTGACTTGGTGGCTAGCAGAAACGTTTCAAATCCTTGTCTAGTTGGCCACCTCAAATATGCATTAGATGCATAAGCCTCTGATGACCCATCCGAAAACATCATCAAGGATGGAAGGCCAGTTGGTTCATCCGGGACCACACAACGGTCAAACTCCAATTTAGCGACCTCAGCTCTGTCCTCCAGCGACTGAACAAGTTCATCCCGTAGACTTTTTGGAATGAAATCTTGCCAGCCCAAATTCAGCAAACATGTTTTCCGCAGGACAAGTTTAATCCTCAACAGAATAGGGCTGCAAAGCCCGATCGGGTCGAAGGTTTGGGCGGCGAACCTGTGGACCATCTTCTTTGTCAGATTCTCGTCCAAGGCGTCCTGGAGGTTGTACAAATCAGCATCCTCTTTCACCTTCCTTCCCTTGACTTTACCATCTTGGTTGACTCTTGTGGCGATGGACAACACATCGGTGGCTGGCTTCCATATCAGCCCGAGAACCTTGGTAGGCTGGCAATCATCTCCAGAATAAATGACTTGTTTGAAGGAAAAACTACCTTTGCCGATAATCCTGTCGGCCTCTTTCATCATCTCCTTGGCTTCTGGCTTCGATCCTGCTCCCGAAATAACGTCATCTATGAAGCTGTGCTTCTCAAGCTTGACTGCAACTGGAATCTGAGGTAACTTGAATTCCTCATCAGGGTAGGTAGGTATTTGTGGCTCCTTCCATAATTCAGGTTTAGCAACAATTTCACTACCGTTTATCTGTCCCTCTCCATACATCTCCTTGACCTCTGCTTCACTCTTTCCGCCGAACAGGCGGGACGTCAACTTCAGGGCTGTAACTGCCAAATTTCCCGCAGCTAACTCGCCGAAATTCACAACTTTAGTCAGGTAAATTTCAAGTGGACCATCTGGCGTCGGGGAAAATAAAACTCTCTTCATCTGGCTGTCGAACTCTGTGGCCAGGATGGAGTTATAAAACTTGGAGATATCCGCGGTTATACCAACCTTGTAACCGCGGAAAAGCATCAAATGATAAAAAATCTTCTGCATTGGCGGCGGGCCTCCCAGCATTATGTTATTAAAACTGGTACCCTTGAACGTCAGAGAACTATTTGCACACAATCGCATGGGTGTGGAACTTGAATCCTCCTTGAAAGCAACCACTATTGATGAACAAGACTTAGGTCCTTCATACTGCAATTCTTCAGGCGTGGCTTTTTGAAAAACGCCTCTTCTTATGGCGTCGTTGAATACCTCCACATACATTCCATAGGTACCTTCCTTGACCATCCTGGCACGATCCTTTTCAGCAATTTTGCGGGCTAAACTCTCATTGTAAGGTAAAGTGTGAGGATCTTCAATATAAGCATATTGACCTGTCCATTTGTTGGACTGCAAGTCTAGTGTTAAACCTGCCTCAATTATCCTCTGCCTCTCACGCTGGTCCCAGGTAGTGCCGTCGGCCATAGCCTTGCACTCTTGACAAGCAGTACATCCTGGACAAAGTGCCTGCGGCTGTACGCCAAACGATTCAGACGTCAGAAAGTCTGGCAAAGTGCCTCCACTGACACTGACAGCCTTATAAGCCGACTTTTGATCTCCAGCTCCACCGTCAGCACTCGTACAGATAAAACCACTACCAAAAATGGTTCGCCACAACATAGACTGGCCCACTTTCTGGTAGGTTGAAGGAAACACGTCAGGATGTGTATTTCCAATGATGATATCTAAGCCTCCACTAATATATGTAAACCTTTCTGGCGGCATTTTAAATATCTCGGCGGCAGTTTCGGGGTGGACCGAGCGCATCTCGTTGGCCCCGCCGAGGGTAGGCATGACAGCTGCCTCAAACTCCCTCAGATTGCCGTCCCTATCCTTCAGATAAAACACAACGTTGCGGCAGGAAGACTCACTGCCATCAGCTACAGAAATAGTTGTATATCTGCCAGTAGATTTCAGCTTCAACTTGTTGGATAATTTCTCAGACACAAGTGGCAAATTTGCCCCGGAGTCAAACATTACCGTGGCGTGGCAGGTGCCGCCGCCAGGTGCTACAACAGGAACTAACTGAAGTAAGAAGGTACAGGGGCTGGGTGCAGAACTTGACTTGTAGACTGTATTCACACCAGCACTAGCCTCATGGAGTAACCTGGAATGGTATCTGTCGCAATTATTTGTACCACAAACACCAAGCTTATCAGATTTATTACACTTGTCAGCAGTATGGCCGTCACACAAGCAGAGTTCACATAACTTCTTCTGCTGGACAACTTTCTTTCGGTCAACCACATCCATCTTCTTAAATGTGAGGCAACGGAAAATCGGGTGTTTCTCCTTGCAGCTCTCCACAGGACATGCACTGTTCCACTTGGAAGCCTTGTCCTTTCCAGCCTTTCCATTCTTATTGTCGTTGCGGCCAGATACTTGCGCGGCGGCAGCTCTGTCACGATTTCTCTTGCCGGCACCAGTGTCATAGGACATATCACCGGCCAACATGGCACCCCTGGTCCTCTCCAGCAGTTCTACAATCTTTGGGATGTTTGGTTGGTTCATGCTACCTAGCTCCATCATAATTTTGTCTCTCAAATTTTCAGGGCACTTGTCTTTAAAAATATGAATAAGAGTTAGGTGGTTGTAATCCTTAGCTGCAGAACCAACGATGGCTTCTACCTCCTGCATCATGCTCTTGAAGGTAGCAATTGCGCTAACCACGTCCACAGGTTTATCCACAGGTTTCATCTTGTTCAACTTAGTTAAAATCCTCATGAACCGGCGAGTGTTTGATAAAAACATCTGATCAAGAAACGCCCATTGTTCATTATGATCTCTAATCGCTGACACTTGCTTGCGTAGTTCCGGGTTGGTTATCACCTTCTCCATACACAACATCAGACTTAACCTCTGGTCAGCAAATCCATAACCAGAACATAGATCTTTAAAGACCTGTTTAAAGTTTGGGTAATCCGTGTCAGTACCGTCGAACGACGGCAACAAACTGTTGTCCCAGCGCCCATACTGCGGGTTGGAACTCCGAATATCCACGGCAGACATACTTCTGGAGAGCATGGCAGGTGTCCCACTCTCATCCAGATTAGATGAACGACGTTCCATCTCTCTAAGCCTTCGGTACATATCACGTACTTCTTGGCGCAACTCCACGGAAATTTTAAGCACTCCCATGTCCATCTTCACCTTCTCAATGACGTCGAGGTTCCTGGCGACAGTGCTTGACCTCGCGTCATCTGAATCATTGTCAAGCCAGTACAGAATTTTTGTACACTGCTCCAACGACGCATAAACTTTATCTGCAACAGTTTTCTGCTCACTAGCTTCATCCAAATCACGCTTAAACTCGCGCAGCTCACTAGTCTCCACGGCAGGTTTTAGACTTTTTATTAGATCAGATTGGTCCTTGACCTCACTAAAAATGTCACGAATTGATTTTACAGTCACATTTTCACATGAACTAAAACTTTGGCAGGCTTTTAGATTGTCATAAAACACTTTTAACTGTTCATCAAAAACTTCTAGCCTTTCACTGCCAATAGCGATAGCTCGCTCAATTTTCTGCTTTTTGGTTAGTGGCATATTGATTCACTAGGTACTTATTTCACAGAAAAATTGTCACAGTTTATTGCATCAATAATTCACTGGATGCTATTGATCTCTTGATGAATGCTAACGCCTATTCATCAGATACTTTGAAATTGTCTCAACCATGACACTTTGGTTGAGCTTGACTTCCGAATTAGCAGGAAGTTCACGAGATCAGTTGGCGAACATACAAACCCCCAATACCAGGAACCATCAAGTTTCAACAGCAGGTTTGAATATAGATTTATTGATGAAATTATTTCAAAGACCTGAAATTACAATATCAATTAGTTCATAATTCCAGTTATTTATAACCACGTAATCTTATTTGCTTTTTAAAAATCATTTTTCTCTACGGTAAAAAATCTTTGGAAACTTTGGCTTTAAAGGAAAATTATTTGGTTTAATAAATCATTGTTAAATGCAACAATAAGGCACATAAAAATTACTAAAACATATATTAATCATAATTAAGTTTCATGCTTAGCTGGCTAAAGCCTTTTTAAAACTACATATAATCGTCCTATACACCATACTTCTTAATAAAAATAACAAATTCTACCTGAAGCTCTTATGGTTTCAAATCCCTGATATACTAGGGTCGTTCACACACTATGAGACCAATGATAGGCCCAATTTTGTTCTCCGAAATCTTCACACTCTCATATCTCATTCAAAAGTAAGGAACGTGCGCATCATAATAAACAAAACAATCCATGCCGCGCCACATTATGAAAGGAAAGCCATAAAAAGACGACATTTGCGCTTGGTTTTCAAATAATGATAAGGAATTAATTTCGTACTTGATAAACACAAAGCTTCCTCGAAAAGAGGTTAAGACACTGTTGTTTCAATTAAAGTGGAGTCGTTGCTGGCAAATCATTGGTATCTCAATATTATAATAATATTATGATTACAGATTTATTCTTATATAACAATGGCACATCATTTGATTACAGCTGTCGATCAAAGGCAGAGAACCAAAAACGTTTTTTTAAGAACCCACCTCTGATTCTGAGTCATTCTGTAAACGTTTTAAGGGTAGATTATCGGAAATTTCTGAATTTGTGATTTTTCATTTTTTCACGAGAAAATGCATGTGAAAGATTAATTATCAAAATATGTGATAAACCTATGATAAAGTGTTTTTCCATAAGTTACATGAAATTACAAAAAAATTCGTCACTCCAAAGTAACAAGTAATTAGGATAATAATGTTCATAAGTTTGACAACAAAATAACTTCATATTAATTAAAATAAACAGTCGGACAATTAATTTATATTATTTATATCTAATCTTTAAAATTCGTCATTTAATTATAAGTTAATGACGGAATAGGCATTTTAAAATAGTGTTTTTGGTTTAATTTTTTTTTCATATTACATCACTGCACTGGTGTCACATTCTATATTTGTTTATTCTTTTATATAAAGTAGTAAGTTTTTTGTCTTTAGTTTAATATTTTTAATAAAGCGGACCTTTTTGATTTCTCTTTTAGGAAAGCTTCATATAGGTACCAGAATGGTTTCATGCTATTTATCGTAGATTAAGCACTGGGTTTATATTATTTTTTTGCTCTTTCTTACCCCTTACAATACCAGGTCTCTAGATGCTAGAGGCGCAACCGCTAGTGTAATATTCAGTTGTCCCAATAGTCAAATATGGACGTTTTCGTCCTTGTTTTTCATTATATTTACGTTTTTACGTATTTGTTATTTATGCAAAAAGAAAGTTTCCCTTTTAGCTGTTTTCAAAATAAATATTACAGTATGTTTAAAGAAACTCATACTTATTTACTTAAGAGTCAAAAAATATTAAACATTTGGTAATTCATTTTTTGAAAGGGGGATGATTAAATTCTTTGATATTTTCATAAATTTTTTGCAATAATTTTGACATACATGTATATTTTGCAAATACCCTTTCATAACATGAAATGGATACTTTTTATGGATGCCATATAATTGATATAACCATTAAAATGGTATATGGTATGAATGACCTCAGAGAAATTGACAAATGAAAGACCAGCTTTATCAGTAAAACTTTCAACAGCTTCACTGATACTAAACTTTGTACCCTGCAAGTCTCAAGGTTTACAAGACTAGCGCAAAGTCTAAAAATTAATCACTTCCCAAATTTTTTTTCTTGTGAACATGATTTTCATATTGTACTTATCTAACCTTCTAATAGAACATGTGAGATTTGCAGGGCGTTAGATATTATGAACCTGATAAGATATTCATTATCAAACATGGAGAGCAGTAAGGATTTAGTGGTTTTGGGTGGGTGAGGTTAATACCTCCCCCCCCCACCTCAAAAAATTTTGTTATAAATTTGTTATTGGTATGAAGGGGGGAGGGGGTGAGTGGTTAAATCTAATATACATGTGGTTTTTAATGTTTTTTTCGGAAGGAAGGGGGGGGGGGAGGGCCGGGGGGTCGTTTTATCACACCCCCTCAAATATCAAACACTTGATTTTTTGTCTAAATTCCAGTTTTTAAAGCAATACATTTTTTGTTTGTCCGCTAGGATCTCGTTAACCAGAACCAATTGAGTTCTGGATTTAAATAGTTCCCAGGATGGTTTAGGGTAATATATTTCTAATTTTTAGTCTTACCATGATTTTATGCTGTTTTTTTCTCAAATACAGAGCTGGTGGGTGCTAGAGTCAAAGTCTTGAGAATGGCAATGCCAGAATAATAGTAGTGATGATCAGCATCTCAATCAATATAATTGTTTAAAGTTTTGAAGGAAGATTGGGCAATTTTTCATTAGTATATCCCTATATTCCATAAACAAATGTAAACAATTGTGGGAAACCCGATAAAAAATCATGACAATTGGGCATGCTATAATCATTATCAAATTATCAAAAACGAAACAATCCTATTTACTGAAATTATATTATTGTTTTTTTTTGCTCGAATGTGTCTCTTAAATATTTTATAAGCGGCTTGCAGAGTCAGAACCAAAGTAAGAGAGATACTGTTGAATAGGCAAGGCAATACGGTATAAAATGAATAATAAATCGAAAAAGAGGGGGATAGATATAAAAAAAAATATGGTATTCTAACAGACAGACAGAAAAGCTTATAAACGGATCAAAAGGCTGATAAAAGACCAATTATATCATGCAGATTGACAAATACAAGAGACAGATGTATAAATAGGCATGCAAATATTTTAAAATAAATGCATAAAAAATCCTAAAAAGCTTTTAGTTTTAATTATAACGCCACCTAAATATAATTTCATCCTTGTCAGCATAAAGAATATACAAACTACATATGATTTAATTCTAAGCTCAGTTTATTCGCATTTACACTAAAAATATGTCATTTACAATTACATTTTTCAGGAACTTCTTTATAGTGCCTATATAAAAGGGGATAAATTTAGTTTTTTTTCCGAAGTATCCCCCTTTTTAAAGGAACTATAAAGAGCTTTGTTTATCCTTACCAGAAAAAAAACAAATATTAAGCAATTTTACTTAATAATAAATATTACATAAAAATTTAAAATTTTCAAAAATTGCTAAATATATGTGATTATCATTTTATTCTTACTACATTTTTGTTTTGTGTTGGTTTAATAAATTAGTATAGTTATTAGAGATTTTTAAAAATTTGAACAGAGAATTTTACGAATTAAGTATTTTGAATACAACCTTATAAATCCTTAGATTTTACTTCAATATTAAAAAAGAAAATTTGATATTTTTTTAATGTCAATATGTAGCATAAATAGTAGAAAAAATGTCATAACCATTTGCAGATCTTTCAATTTTTTTTATTGGAGCACTGAATTGGGATACACTAATTTATCGTCCGTTTATCTATCCCTCCATATTGTATATTAAATTGTAAATTTGATTGTTATCCAAATTAATATGAAAACTTTTAACTAGAAACTGCTCAAACTAGGACAATTAAACAAATTTAATTTACACACTAAATTTGAGTTAGTTAGAGATATTATTTAGAGTGATAATCTACTATTAATCATAACAAAGATGATTAAATTAATAACAAAATAATATCAAGAATAGACAAACTAAAATGACAGAGGGATAGAAGATGATCATTGACAAGAAAAATCAGACGCATATCGCTAGTATTAGGTATAGAAATGAACTTATTTATAGGAAGAACTCATATCCTAAACTTTCAAAACTATTCAGAATTATCTTGAAATTATAATAAACATATACATACACACTTAAGTTATGAAATATGCTTTGCAAATTTAAGTTTAGGTGGTTGAAATATCTGTGCTATCATTTTCGCAAATAAACCTATTTCTTAGATTAGCAAAAGTATAATTTTCAAGACACAAATTATTGGATTAATTTATTCCCTACACCCCACTTCTAATGAATGCCCCTTAATCCTAGATCTAGGAACACTTTACTAATTTTGCTTTTAAGGACAATTTAGAAAAAAAACTTTATAAGGTTGCAAGGAGGGATTGAATAATGATAATTAAATTAATCTTCAACCCCTACTCTCCTTTATTATCTATATCAGTTAAGTTCACAGATTTTTATCTGTTGTGTGTGAATTCAAAGAGGGGGTCAAAAAGAATTGGTCAGGCCTTTCATATTTTAAATAGCAAAGGGTGTTTGCATGCCAATATTATATTCCACAAAAGGTAGAATTTCTAATAAATTAATTAGGGTACAAATATGTAATCTTTTTAGCCTATTCCCTATTATTAGCCTAAAGGTAATATCTATTAATGATTTGTTAACATTTTGCTTGATATTATAAATGCGCGAAACTGATGGCACACCATTTAGTTGTTAGGTTAAAGAGATGACATAGCATATTAGTGAATTTAAAGGACGTTGGCTTATTTACATTTCCTGATTGTTATACGTACTTAATTCTACCAGCTAAACCCCTAGAGAGAGAGAGAGAGAGAGAGAATTGAGGGGGAGGGTTTGAGTTTGACCCACCACCTTGAATTTTATTTTGCAAAACAAATAATTTAGAGGGATTTCTCTTTGGAGGTTAGAAAAACACCCCCCCCCCCAAAAAAAAAAAATAAACAAATCTTCCTGGGACCTATATGATGCTAGATATTTCAGTACTAACATACAGACAGTGTGACATGCAGTTTCTTGTATTAATGATACACTATATTAAGTATACATGCTAAATTTTAGAAAAAGAAACTTGAAAACCCCAAAAAATTTTGGCTTTTAACTTTTGAAGCAGCCTTAAAAATCACATTAACCTCATTGCGTTTTGGACTGACAGACAAAGTAAGTTATAGAGTATCATTGCTACGTAAGTATGTATAAAAGAAATATAAGGGTATTATCAATTTATCAAAGTAAATATTTTTTTGCTCTGTTCTGTTATTTTTTAATCTCTTTAATTATTGCATCTATAGATATTAATCATTGTTAATAAACAGCAGTTAACCCTTACAGATCGGGAGGGGGGGGGGGGGCTCCAAGAGCACCCCCCCTCTAGTTTATTCAATCTCATTTTTTTTGTAGGTAAGATGGAGTGCTGTGACTTCATGACTTTTTAAGTTTAGTAATTATACGTCGGCAAGAGTTGATTTTATTAGGATATCTGGTCTGTGTCGGTCGTGGTGACCGGTCAAAGTCGGTTGGGTAGCACCAAAATTAGAAAAAATTCTAAATAAATCTTAATTTCTACATTATGACTTTTGTGTATAAGGAGAAACCTAAATTTTTTTTGGTGAATACTAGGATATCAATGACCTTCTGAGAAAAGTTGTGTTTTGACCGTTTGACCGCTCCCTGACCGACTTTATGACCGATTTTTGTCCGGCTTTTACTACAGACATATATCATGAATATCGTTGCATCTATTACAGCTAGAGACCTATAATTTTTTTTGGTAAATCCTTGAGCAACATCTAACAGATAAAAATATTAATTGGCGCCGCCAACCGCCGTTTTACCGCCGTAACCGCCAAAAATGGCGGTTTCCGTTATTTGCCGTTTTTCGGCGATGATCAGAAAAAGTAATTTTTTTGTTATGAAAAATAAAAGTTCGTCCTAAAATTTGGTCATCCTAGCTGCAAAATTGGCCGCTCTAAAGCTGTTTTAAAATTTAGCGGCTGGCCGCTAAAAAGCGGCTAAGGAGCGGCCTGGCCGCTATGACTAGAAACAGTAATTTTCTCTAAAAATACACATGAACCACCAGAAAAAAAATTTTACGTCTTTATCTGTAACAGGAGCCGAGATAGAGGGGGGGACTCTTGGAGCCCCCCCCCCTGATCTATTAAGGTGGGAATTGGGGCCCGAGCTGTAAGGGTTAAATTAAGCTTAATATAAAATTACTAAACAATTTTTATATAAAAATAACTATTAAACTTCAATTAATAACTGAACTATTTAAAGATTGTTATTTACTTTGGATAAAAACTTAAATGCTATTAACTTTTTCGCCTGTTGAAATAATTGAAAGAAAAAATTTAAAAACAAAGTAAACATATAATAGTATTTTAAACTGGCAAACAAGTTGATGGCAAAATACTCTCTGAATTTAATGAAAAAATGAAAGGTTTGGTGAGAATTTAAAAAAAGACATATATTTTCTCACATTTATATGAATATTTTTCTTTGGCTTTTCACATAAAACCACTCTAATAAAAACATATACATACAGTTTTGTCTTCTTCACATAAGCTCTATTCTAAAGTTAAATAGACAAATAATTTTAGTTTATATTATTTAAATCACCTGTAATTGTCTGTAAAAATTATCGTTTTTCATTTCAAAATGTTTTATAATCACATATTTTTAAAAGCGAAGCTTTTCTATAATTAGGGTCGGTCCGTCCGTCCGTACGTCCGTCCGTACGTCCATCCGTCCGTCCGTCCGAGATAGATAGCTTTTATTCGTTAATTTAGGCATGTTAGAATTGTCCTATCGATTTCAAACTTTGCATGATGATTCCTGTAGTAGTTGGGCAAGATTTAGAAAGCGTAGCAACTCTATAATCATTACCAGAATGTCCGTACGTCCATTTTAAAAATGTTGATTTTTCTACCTTTTTAACAACAAATTTTCAAGTGTTCTAATTATCCGTTTGATCTGATTTTTGGTATATTGATTCCTGGGACAACAACGAACAATATTATAAGCGAAGCAACTCTATAATCAAGTCCAAAAATGTAAGTATGTCCATAAACATTATCCTGCTTCAAGCAGTTTTTTCAACAAATTTACTTACAATTTTGCTTCGACTCTAATACTTTTAAATTCTGATTATTCAGTTCAGATACCATACAAGTGTTAATGTCCGTTTGTCCTACCGTTTCAGTGCTTCGCTTTTATGGATGTTGTCATCCTTGTTTCCCCAATGTTTGTTGGCTTTTTGCCTAATGTTTTGGGTAAATTGTTGTTTTTCCGGTGCCTAGCTGCGTGGTAGGACACTGTTGGCGTGTTTTTGACAGTATCTGCCATAATATCCTGGTGGACACTTGCACTTCCCTGACTTCCGACACCGACCTCCGTTGTCACACTTTACTCCGTTCATACCACATTTAACTGGAATAGAACAAGGATGAAAATATTCATACAAGAGAAGCTCTGAAATCAAACGGTAGAATAAACGAATAAAAACACTTGTAGAGTAAAAGTTAGGAGATTATTAATATAATAATTTAGGCACTTAAATATATTTCTAAGACTTTATTATGAAGAAGCACCGCTTAAAATATTGTACTTTGTACCAAGGAATCATTGTTTC
The DNA here is from genome assembly GCF_053477335.1 of Acartia tonsa. Classification (NCBI taxonomy): domain Eukaryota; kingdom Metazoa; phylum Arthropoda; class Copepoda; order Calanoida; family Acartiidae; genus Acartia; species Acartia tonsa. The sequence continues at coordinate 37,328,335 of NC_137260.1, forward strand.
AAAAATGAGATTGATAGGATGATAATACCATACAAAAAATTGTTGCAAACAGTTTAAAATCAGCATGCTTTGAATAGGACTTTTTGGTAGCGGTTACAGATAATCTAATAATCTTAATCCTTTCCAAATCAAATCAGAAGTACTTAAGTTTTGTCAGAAGCAAATCGTTTTGACACATGTGACTTTTTTCATGAAAACAAAATTAATTATAATTTACAAGAAAAGTACGTACTTTGATAATCATTATCATGTGGAATGTTAGTGCTTTATTGCTTGATTATTATTATCTTGATACAGGACTCAAAGGTATGCATATAGTATTTGACCATTCTCACGAATTTACATATTTTATACTTTGAATTCATATTTAAGTTCAGTTAGAAGTTTTATGGTGGTAATTTTAATAATCATCCATTAATTGGGCAATTTTATTTTACATTAAAACAGTGAATTTTTTAATCCAGAAGAGAAAAAGGTGTAAACGAAAAAGAGGATAAATTCTATGTAATATTTCATAAGAAAACATGAAACATGCATTTCCTTTCATTTTCTTTTATTATCATCTAGAATCTTGTATCTTTATAATAGGACAATCCCCCCACCCCACCAACCCCCCCACCCCCACCCCCTACTCACCTCTATCAGCCTTTTAAACCTTAATGCAATTAAACTAGACTCTAAATCTAAAAAAGAGTGTTAGGGGGGGAGGGGATAGGGTGATAAAATGCTCTACTATCATAATATGAGATTTTACTTTTAATTCTATGCAAAAAATGAGGGTTCTTATTACATCATTTTTCTTACACTCTTAGAACACTTTCATTTTTATTTGTTGAAAAACAATATATTAGTAGTTTTGGGTCCCGTAGTTTTTAAACTAACTAGCGGCTATGACTTTGGGTTAGGGAGGAGGCCAAAACCATCCTAAGTCATTAATTCAAAAATATAATAGCCAAACTTATCTCGCGACCTAAATGAAGCTTCCATAAAATGAAGAACTCGATCGTTTCAGTGTTATCAAAATCTTAAGTTTCAGACAAAAAACTGTTCCCAAAGTTTTGAAAGACACAAATCAAGATTCTACTACTTTATAAATTGAGTCTATTTTTACCTTTTTTACAGGTTTTGCCAGTGAATTCAGGTTTGCACAAACACTTGTTTGGTGCCACACATTTGCCACCATTTCTGCAACCTTTGACACACTTCGCTAAAATATAAACTATTATCAGCTATTTCTTTTATATCTTTTATTTTTAAGGTTAAAGAGCAAGGACGTCTAAGCTTTTTTATTTGGGGGGGGGGGGGGATTGTGGTAAACATTGTGGCGGGGGGGGGGGGGGGGTAATCTTTCTAACCTATAGGTAAGGACTTCCAAGATTTTTGTGTTATTTAGGGGGGGGGGGGATAAAATTATGGGGGGTTTATCATACCCCCCCCCCTTGGACGTCCCTATTAAAGTGTGATCAAATATTAATTATGTTTTTCATGCTTTTGGAATCCATACAAGACTTAAAAATAAAATACTTACGTTTATTGCATGATCTCCCTCTCCAATCTGGGGGACATGAACATTTATTGTTTCCAACACAAACACCGCCATTTTTACATTTTCTCCGACATTGTAGCGCATCAAAAGTCGTCAATTTATCCTCATTGTTAAATATCGTCTTTATTATTGTATTTTCATTAGATGTCGTCTTTTCTTTATCAAATATCGCCTTAGTTCCAAGATCATTGCTTTCTATAGTTGTATTTATTGTGTTTGACGGTATTTGAATATTTTTCATGTCCTCGTCTTGTAAGTAGTTTTCTTCTATTGCATATTTAGGTCCTCGCTTGCCTAAAGATTCATATTTTGGCCTGACTTTGTGTCTGTGCATTACTTCATTTTCCTCATCATTTCTTCGTAAAGGGAATAAGAATTTTTTAACCCAGGGGCTGCTATTCAGCCAATTAATTCCATTTAAAATTGACAAAAAATAATTATTTTGTTGGAGTAAAGTTGGAGTAAAACTTATTTTTTGGTGTAACTGAAAGGGAAGTGGGTAGGAAGGGGGGAGAAAAAGGGAAGAGGGTTGAGGGGAAATTTTCACTGAGAATTGTTTGTCATAATCACATTTCCTTTTCCCTGTCTGTCAAAGTCTGTATTTAATGTCTGTATTTAAATTTCAAGCATATGTGTCAGAATCTTCTTCATTATGTAAGCTAGACCTAATAGTAGCCTTTGACGAAATTTAAAGTTTTAACAATTTTTGTCCATATTTTCTTTACTATAAAAAAGAAAGGTACATAGCGAATTTTGGTGTTCTAATCCCATTTTAACACATAACTTTAAGAGTTCTTAGCATTTGTGACTTTTCCCCTCCACCATTTTTCATTTTCTTTTTATTTACACTACATAAAAACTTTTTGTCCTAGATACAATTTGTAAAACTAGCGGCTACGCCCCTTGAAGCCTCTAGGGGCACTGGTAGGAGGGGGAAAAGTTGACCTTATCCCATTTTAAATTTAAATTCAAAAGAGTTAAAAAAAAAATTTTGGGGGGGGAGGGAATCCTCCCAAAAAAAGTTAAAAACCTTCCCAGAACCTATAAGAAGCTTCACTTTAAAGAAGAACAATATCGGTTCAGCGGTTAGCGAGATCCTTTGGGACAGACAAAAAAACGTTTACTACTTTATATAATAGGATTTTCTTTTTTTTTTACAATCTTTATTCCTTTGCCTGTTGTTGATGTAGTCATCATTATGGCTGCAGAACTGTTTGTCACATTTCTGGTGACCATTGCATGGAGGACTACAGGGAGTCTTACAGAAAAGGCCGTTGCCTACCATTCCTGGAGGGCAGGACCCGCAGGTTATCTGGTCTCCTGGAGCCTCCACACAGGATACACCTGAAGAAGAATTCCATCAGTTGTTGGGGTTTTAAAGTTAAAAAAATTATAAGAGCCCTCAGAGCGACTTAATTTTTTGTTAATTGTTTGTTCAGTCGTGTATTAACAAATAAACAATTACACATACCTATAGAATTATAACAATTTATATTGGATGGATGTATTACAAACAAAAACAATGTAATCTAGTTTGGATGGCGTAGAAGCCTAAAATTACCAAAAGACAAGTAGACTGTAGAAGGCTTCCCTGTAAACACAAACCCCTATAACCACGAATGGACAAAAAAGGTTGCAAAAATGTTTTGTTTGTTCAAATGTAGCCCCAAAAATAATTTAGCTAACCTGGAAAACATCGTAGTCCAGAGGGGCAAGGAACCTTTCTTGGAGCCGTACAAATAGTTCCATCTCCCAACAGAGGTTTCGGACATCTGTCATACAGAATAATGTACCTAATGTCTTCGGTAAAACAAATTCTTAACTTAAGGAAAAGAATCGTAATAAGTTGCATAAAACGAGAAAAAAAACATTCTAACCATTTTATTTAAATTCAAAGTTTGTACAAAGTCAAATAAGTTGATTATTTTTGACATTTTAGGTACATTGATATTGCCTGCCACACGCATAGCCTCGTCCAGGAGCGGGTTCATCCCTGCAGGCCACACCAGGATAACAAGGGTTAGGATCACAATCATCTATATCTAAACAAATCATTTCTTTAAAGTTTGGTCATTTTTTTTGGTTAGTTTCTAAATCTAACATAACCCTGTGTCTTCATACAGAAAATTCATCTTATCAAAATCTTTAAAGATGGCCATAGACAACCAGCCCTATAATTGCAAAAATTATGTCTCAAAGTTCATTTTATGTATAGGAATGAAGAGGGCATGATTGCATGATATTTGAACATTTGTATTATAATGTGTTTTGCCATGGGTTAAAATATACCTTACCTTGACAATAAGAGCCATTGCCCTGCATGCCAGGCGGGCAAGGACCGCAGCTGTAGCCTCCAGGTTTAGACTCACAGGTAACTTCTTCATGACAGGGATTCTCCGCACAATGGTCTATTCCATTTGCTAAACAATGCACATAAATTAAACATTTTTATGCATATTTAATTAAATCTAAAAATCATTTATGATGCATAAAACACTTTTTCAATGAAAATTAAAAATCAAACGCATATATTCATACTTCATAGCATTTAAGTAAATCTAGAAATTTATTTTACATTTCAAGCAACTTGTATAGTAATTATCTTGGATTTTGCCAAACCACTTAAAATCACGAAACCTTCTCTATTGAAAATATTAAATGCTAAAACTTACTTTTCGTATAGCAGTTAACACCATCTCCAATTAGGCCGTCTGGACAAGAACCACATTTAAATTGTCCTTTCTAAATAAAAATCTGTATGTAAAAACAACAGAATATGTGCCTGTCTTTACGTCTATCTAAATGTCCTTAGTTTTGAAAGCAAAAAATACGCCTTGATTTTAATCGCCTGACATTGCAGCAAGAGGTATCAGGTTTTTATCTCATTTTAAATACCCCCCAACATCTCGAAGTATTGATAATTTATGTAAAGAAATCCGCCAATCTTACCAAATTTTATCTTCTAATTTGTAATATCCGCAAAATTTAAGGAGTTGCAAATATCTGTGTTAGTGTAACTCAGAAGCAATATCTTCAATTATTCAATCAAATTTCAGACCTTGAAATCACGAAAAAAGGGACGAGTCAATTGTAGATAAATAAACTTCCAACTATAATAAGAAAGTACAATATCATGTCCAGATTGTTTGGATGTTTAAAAGAAAGGGAAATGTTGGGAAGATTTATTTAAATTGGCCTTTCCCCATATTCTTGTAAGATAGTTTATTTTAGCCGAAAATGATCCAAGAATAATAGAACAAGGATGACAACATCCTTAAGTAGCAAAGCTCATAATCATGGATAGACATCTGGAAAAATGATCTATAGAGTATGCCATAAAAAAAAACTTAAATAAAATAAATCACGAAATCCTTTAAAAATGTAAAATCGTCTTTTGAAGCATAAAGCTGATAAGAAAAACGTGAAAATCTAGGAATCGATCTAGCACCCCGGCTAGCACCCCAGCAAGTCTTTATAAAACGTGATGAAACTATGTAATTTTTTTACTTAATTAATCCCTAAAGATGTCAACTGTTTATCTTGAACATTAGTCGAGAAAATTAAAACTTGAAAAACTAGGAATCGATCTAGCACCCCAACCAATTAGCATATCCTAATAAAACTTGATGAAAATATGTGGGGTGTAAACATATCCAATCCTTTAAAATTTCAGCCGTCTATCTTGAATAAGGATTGAAAAAAAAAACATATAAATCTAGAAATCGATCTAGCACCCCAATTGATATACAAATATTAATGAAACTTAGTGAAAATATGTAGAATGTTAATCCCTGAAAGTTTCAGTCGTCTGAGAAAAAACGTTTACCCCATACCGTTACTGACTGACGGACAGACAAAGTAAATTATAGAGTAGCTACTACAAATAGATAAATAGAGATGGGAAGAGTGAGATCGAGAGGGATGGAAAGAATTAAAAAGTTAGAGAGAAAGAAATATAAAATAAGAGAGATAATTTTGGATTAGAACTTCAATGCAAAATGTATTAAAATGAATTACACAAGTTATCAATACCCCCCAAATTTATATTAAACTATATCCACCCAAAAATAAAACCTTGGACGTACTTGCCCCTAGAGGCTGACATTGAAACTATTAGTAAATTAGATTAGTTAATAGTTTCCTTTATTCTTTATTTGTTTTTCTGTGTTTCGTTCGAATCTCGGCCCAAACTACATTATATACATAGAAGTTAAACCTACTGGCGCTTTATCAGATGCGAGTTATTTACAATAAGAAAAGACGGAATGCCTTGGTCAAAAAATAGGTCCAACTCATCACCATGCATAGCTTTTACTTCCAGACAAAGGTTATGCAATCAATAGGTTGTTTTTCTGCAATAATTGGGATGTAAGTCCCTAAAATAAAGATCTGGTCTAACTTTGTTATCCAACGTTCTGAACTGTACACTGAACTGTACAAAGAGTTGATCTTAAAATTATTTCTCGTATTCATTCGAATCCGGTGGATAGGAACCGGTTATCATCCATACGAAAAAACTATGTCTAGCATCGTATTATATCCAGCTTTCTACGAATATAAAAATATATAATCATAAGATTAAAACCAGTTTTTTAGCCAGTGCCTTCGGCACCTCGGGGCTAAAAAAAACTGGTTTTAATCTTAAAATTGTACATTCTATATCCGCGGAAAGCTGTTTATAATACGATGAAAGAAATAACTATTCCTTTACAGACAAAAAAAACTGTAGAGTGCTCGATAAAGTAGTTTACCTGAGCAGGTGTACATTTAACACCAGGAAAACACGGGTTCTGTGAACACGCGTCCGACTCCCAGCAGCTTATTCCATCGCCTACCATAGAACCAGGACATGCACCACATAAGTACCCTAAAATTATAGAAAAATTTAGTTGAAATGGTTTTCATTTGATTCTATAATCTTTTACTAGTTATCCTAAGTAGTAATGGAGTAAGTTTTTTGTTTGTTAAGAACTTACTAACCACAGAACCTATTGGGAAAAATTCACATAGATCCTAGGACTGTTTTTTACTATTGTACATGGTGTTTTTTTTTAATGGAACAAAAGTATTGCTTAATATAACCCACTTGCCATTGACAGAAATTAATAATCTATATCTTAATTTCTTCATTGGGTTGGGGCATTTTGTATAAGAAAAAAATATTTAGCGATTTTCAACAAATTATGCCTTAAAAACCGGTTTTTTCAAAGTACCTATTTTTGGAAGATTTTTGGATCATGACCAATTTAAAGAGTGTGCAAAAATGCGTAAATTTTTAAAAATCAAATTGTGTGGCTTGTGTTAATAGTAGAAAAATTTTATGCACACCGTTAGAATTGTCATAAACTCTAGTTTTTGGAAATATATGTATCTTATTCATGCAATTTGTAGTATAGAAGCTACGTTGGAAAATGTGAGAAAGGTTGAAAAGTTTTAAGTAAGTTGGGACATTTTACCACGTAGCTCCTAAACTATACGTAGCACAGGAATAGTTCTTAAACACCCAAAAAATAGAGTTTATGACGATTCTAACGATATGCATAACATTTTTCTACTATTAACACAAGCCGCGCAATTTGAATTTTAAAAATGTACGCATTTTTGCACGCTCTTTAAATTGGTCATGATCCAAAAATCTTCCAAAAATAGGTACTTTGAAAAAACCGGTTTTTAAGGCATAATTTGTTGAAAATAGCTAAATATTTTTTTCTTATACAAAATGCCCCAACCCAATGAAGAAATTAAGATATAGATTATTAATTTCTGTCAATGGCAAGTGGGTTATATTAAGCAATACCTTTGTTCCATTAAAAAAAAACCACCCTGTATTTCATAATTTGAAGTCTTGGGAAGGATCTTTTTACTGTCCCCTCTTTTCCGTATTCCTAAAAAACGGACGCAACATAATGCCATAATTAAATCTAACTTTATTATTTCTTTTTTAGTTTTTGTTTTTCCATTAATACATGAAATCAATCATTATTTAGAAAATAAAAAAAAACATACATATAATTATAAATAAACACATAGACATCCTAAACTTCTCAAATTATTTTTGAGAATATTTGTCTGTATGATTAATAAAGTAAAGCTATCAAGATTGTAAAAAAGTTTGAGGTATACTTTACATCTTATGTTCATTAAAGATGATACACTTAAAAGTTAGAAATTTGGATGCTAGAACCAATAATTAATACTTAGTTGGAAGTAAACTATATTCCTTAGTGGCTTAAAATAAGACCTATCAACCCAACCCCAAAACATCACTAAGTTTTTTAAGCAAGACTGAGACACAATTTTTAGAAGACGAATAAAGTCCCTAAAAAATCAGCATGTTACGTCATAAAAATGAGGCATTATCCATCTCTTTTTTAAGGGGTTTTCTTTCCCACTCCTCCTCTCCTCATCCCTCATTTTTATGACGTCATTAAGGGACTTTCTTAGTCTTCCAATTTTTACTATGAGTATGAGGACTGGTGTTGTATCTATATTTTTTTTCAGAATTCCTTATATAAAAGAGGTAGGATATGAAGCTCTTTATAGGTCTCGAAAATGTTTCTAACATTTTCCCCTTACAATAAAAATTTATGGTAATGGGTCGACCTTTGAACCCCCCCTTATTTGTGACCTTAGAGGCATCTAGAAGCGTATCCAAAAGTAATGAAAAATACTATATGAACTGGTTTTACACTTATTTGAAAAACTTTAAGTAAATATTTCTTGAAATTTACAAGCTATACATCTCCCATCAATGTTTACATGGTAGTAATAGTTGTAAATCTGTGTACAAAAAAAAACTTTACTATTCTTTACATCAAATATGTTAACGCACTAAACATAATCGAATATCTCATTTTATCTAACATTTTCATAAACTGAATATATATTTTTGCTAGTCGTAATAGTTCTTAGCACCCAAGCAGCATTTATGTATGCCAATAACAACGATAAGGTTCATCAAAAGCCTTATGGTTCATATCATCAAATGAAATTATATTTATCAATCTATTTTTATTTTGTTGTGACAGAACATCAACATAATTTTTTTTTCTAAATTTCCAAATCAATATCTAAATTTCGTGATTTTAATAAATTATTAATTTAATCTATTTCATATCAAATTTATATAATAATTAATGTTTTGTTACAACATCATTTAATTCTTAAAAAAAACATCAATATTTAAATTAATATATGCATAAAATTTTATTCTTTTATGTAGCACATTTTAGAAAAGTTTTATTAGAAATAATGTAAACTAATCAAATGTTAAGGCTTATCAATCTACCTATTTATCTATATACCTATCTATCTATCTATCTATCTATCTATCTATCTATCTATCTATCTATCTATCTATATATCTATCTATCTATCTATCTATCTATCTATCTATCTATCTATCTATCTATCTATCTATCTATCTATCTATCTATCTATCTATCTATCTATCTATCTATCTATCTATCTATCTATCTATCTATCTATCTATCTATCTATCTATCTATCTATCTATCTATCTATCTATCTATCTATCTATCTATCTATCTATCTATCTATCTATCTATCTATCTATCTATCTATCTATCTATCTATCTATCTATCTATCTATCTATCTATCTATCTATCTATCTATCTATCTATCTATCTATCTATCTATCTATCTATCTATCTATCTATCTATCTATCTATCTATCTATCTATCTATCTATCTATCTATCTATCTATCTATCTATCTATCTATCTATCTATCTATCTATCTATCTATCTATCTATCTATCTATCTATCTATCTATCTATCTATCTATCTATCTATCTATCTATCTATCTATCCATCTATCTATCTATCTATCTATCTATCTATCTATCTATCTATCTATCTATCTATCTATCTATCTATATATATATATCTACCTATCTATCTATCTATCTATCTATCTATACCTTTACTCCTGCCCATCCAAAGGTTGACACAGGTAACTCCAGGATAACAAGGATCCAAGGAACAAGGATCCTCAACAACTAAAAAATAAAATAATTTGTGGATGATAAATGGGTCTTAATTTTTTATTGAATCTTTATATTGGTTCTTGGTAGGTAGGGCTATTTTTGTGAAGAAAAGATGTATGAGCTTTGTACTAGAATCATTATTCTTTTCACTATAAAAATAAAAAAAAACGACGCCCAAGAAACATTTTAGTTCTAATTTTTACCTGGCGTGCACTTGATACCATTGCCAATGAATCCTTTGGGACATTTACCACACTTGGCCTTGTCTGGGAAATTATAACAGCTCACGCCCCTACAAAAATTGAATAATATCAGATTATTTATAATAATATTAAACTTTTAAAAAGAATCCAGAGAAAAAATACAATTAAATCTCTAAATCATTTTACTTTATCTTTTTTTCTTTTCTTTGTCATCAAGCTCAAATTAAATTCTGGTTTATTATCCTTAGCAATTTTACAATATTCGGTAAATATAAATAATTCATAGTTGGCCAAATGAGACAGTTCTGTTCAAAAGACATATTCATAATTGTCTTTTTAATATTAACAAGGCATTTGATACAAGTGTTACTATTGGCTCGCAACACATGTTGGATCCAACTATTCATAAGTAGGTACAAAACTAAAAATGGAAAAAAATAATCCAATATCTATTTCAAATCTTCAAAAGTTTACAAGATATGACTCTCTCCAATAAAATGGAATAAACATTTTTACTTTTCTCATCTACACATTTCGCTTCTATGGATAGTAAATCCTCGTTAAAATTTGGATATTAACATAACATTATTTATTTTTTAGCACAGTGTATATTATTGCATTAAATATTTATTTAAACTCTTCCAATTCGACGATTTCATAAATGCTTTGTTAATTTTTTATACAAAAATTACATAAAAAATTACCTAAAACAGGGGTTACTTTTTGCACAGTGGTCAATATTACATGAGATTCCATCCCCAACATAACCATCAGGACAAGCACCACATTTATATCCTAATTCTTTATCCTAAAGAGAGAAAGGTCAATGGCAGTTGAAATGAAATTCATTTAATTTATCTTGAAAATATCAATCTACTTTCTAAATTTGTTAAGTAAACCAATATTTTTTTTTAGGGGGGGGGGGGGTATTTTTTCAGGGGTTATTTCTCTTGGGAGTGTAGAGATATCTTACCCCAAAATATTGATAAATCTAGAACAAAATTCACTGCAAAGGAAACCATTTCAGTCCAGCGGTTAGCAAGATCTTAAGTTACAGACACACACAAACAATGATATTTACATCCTGTTACTTTTATAAAAGAATACCTCAAAACATTCTACTCCAGGGGCACACGGGTTTGAAGCACACGGTCCCATCTCTACCACATCATAACAATGCTGACCATCCCCTTGGAGGTTGGGGGGACATTGTCCACATGTATACCCTCCTTGGTTATCTACATATAAATGTAAATATTTATATATATATAGATACATGGCCCCATCTCTACCACATCATAACAATGCTGACCATCCCCTTGAAGTTTAGGGGGACATTGTCCACATGTATACCCTCCTTGGTTATCTACATATAAATGTAAATATTTATATATATATAGATACATGGCCCCATCTCTACCACATCATAGCAATGCTGACCATCCCCTTGAAGTTTAGGGGGACATTGTCCACATGTATACCCTCCTTGGTTATCTAGATACATAGATATTAAGATAGATATAATTATAAATACAATGTCTTATCTCAATTATAGATTTATGAAATAGATGGAGGGATGGTTGAATAATTTTTGGTTTCCAAGTAAATAGATTGAGATGGCTGGATAGATAATAAAAATAGCTATATTTTAAGACATCAAATTATATACCTGGGACACAATCCACGCCAGGATAGCAGGGATTAACAACACAGGGATCTTTGAAACAATTTATTCCATCTCCCAGTAATCCTCGGGGACAAGGACCACATTCATAACTAAGAGAAAATAATATTTAAACCATAATTTTACAATTATTTAAAAATAATAGTTCCTTGTAAATACTATCTTTCAGTTTTTAATATCGTTTACAGCAGGCTTTAATTCAATAAAATAAAAAGTTTTATAACAATAATGATTTATTGACTGCCAAATGGTTTAAAGCAATAATACTACTTTATCTTTTTCTCTCATTTCACGAGGCGTAGCAATGATAAAACCTTCTTGATGAATTAAGTTTAGCAAAGTATTTTAAATTGAATTAACTTTTAACTGTATTTCTTTTCAGATCTAAAGTCACATATTAATTTAATTTTATCACTGATCTTTTATAGACCGTTGTATGGTCATGCAAACATTTTCTATTAAAGTATTAGCTGTGCTTTAAAAAACTACCTAGAATTCCTATGTATACAATCAACACTATGAAAGCATGGATTCGAACTACAGGCGTCCTGGTAGCAATGAGTACCATCCCCAATCATATCCTTGGGACATGGGCCACAGACAGGCGTCCCGTCCAGGACCAGGCACTCCACGCCTGGGTAACAGGATATGGCAGAGCACAGGTTTCTACAGGTTATACCGTTTCCAGCGTAGCCCTAAACAACAATAGAAGAGATAGGTACGGAAGACACATTCAAGAGACATTTAAAATAGTACCTACTGCTGCTTTGTCTGACGAATGACATTTTCATCAAAATTTGTTTTGAGCTGTATGTAATAACAGACATAATGCGTCATTCTAAAGTGTCTGCTATTAAGGTTTTTTTAAGATTAAAAAGGATAGATAGATAGAAAAAGGTAAGATAATTTTAATAATTACTACCTGTGGACAATTAGCACAATGGAAACCGGTTTTAGTACTTGTACACTCTACTTCTGGATAACAAGGACTGGGGGTACAATAGTCTCGTGTACATTCAGTACCATCTCCCTGAAAAAAATGAAAAAATAAAATCAAAAACATAAGAATTAATAATTATTACATGTTGGACGCAAATCAAATCTGGGATTAAAAAAAATATATCCTTCATATTTAAAAGTAACATAGCTGTTAGTCTGTTTGCCTGTAGCATAAGATCTCGCTAACTGCTGGATTGATTTGGTTCTTCTTTACAACAAAACTTCATATAGGTCCAGCAATAGGGGGAAAAAAATTTGAGCCAAAGTTTTTTTTTACTTTTTCTTATTAAAACTTAAATAGAAAGTGGATAGTCAACTTACCCTCCCCCGCTAGTACTGATATATTATGAATATTATCTAAAATATTTCCCACAAAAACATGGGTTTTATATTTGGTATTTCACATAAAACCGATACGCAGCTTAGTTTTTTTTTTTTAAATCTATTAAACTTACCTTCATTCCTGGTGGACACTCTCCACAAACAGGAAAATCTCCAAAGTTTGCAAAGCAGGTGACATTGGGGTAACAAGGATTAGATGAACATGGATCCTGATAATTCAATCATAGATAGATGGATAACAAAGGCATTTGGATAAACAAGGAGAAGCCCCATAGGGTTATGTCACCCCAAGATTATGTTAACATATATTAAGATTATCTATCTTAAATTCCTTTGACAAATTGACGTGTTCAGAATTCTCTTTTTCTGTCGATTTTTCATCAAAACTAATGGAAGATTTTTCTTCAATAGTTGTTGATGGTTTAGAATCAATGATTGTATTGTGTTTAAAACAGTTTATACCATCACCACTGTAGCCTGGTAATATTGACTTTCAGATTTTTTACAATACTGGAAAAATACTAGGGAAAATAGTTCGAAAGTGAGGGGAAAGAAAGATATTATTAAAGAGAGAGAAAAAAAAATAAGAAAAAGTAGATAAAAATGCTAGGACGTGAAATATCTGTAGTGAAGTTACTAAATTTAAGCGGAAAAAGAGAAATGAAATTTACAAAATGCAATCTACATAAAAATGTGTAAACTTTAAGTACTAAAAATAGAAAACAAATAAACTTTGGTAAAAACATTCTTTGTAGATTGTACAGACATTTTTTTTGTAATTTTAATTATTTTGAATGTAAAACCTTTTATTCATTGCAAATATTTTCACTTCTAAGGTTAAAATTATTTTTAAACCTTTAAATGAAAAGTTTTTCATTTCACTCTAGTGTTTTCTCTTTTTTTATTTAAATGAATGAAAAAAGATATAAAAGTCAATCCTGTAGGACATTCCCCACACTGGAAGTACCAATTTAAGGGGGTGCACTCCACTCCTATTAAAATAAAATATATTTAATTAGTTTTAGAACAGCTGTTCTTTAGTCTTCAAGCTCTAAAACAGGATATCTGCTTATTAAGTAATTGTAAATCGCACAGTTAATTGGGTACAAGCAAATGTCAATTTCCAAAAAATAATAATTACTGTACACAAAATCTGACGTAAAAATATTGTTTACTGATTTTTATGGATTAAATACTCCAATAAATAAAAATCAAGGGATTTTTCATAAAGATATGTTGCAGACAAATGAAAGTTATTGTCCTTGTTTGATTATAATTTAAATCTTTACCTGGAAAGCAAGGATTAGGACTGCAAAGTCCCGGCGGGCCACAGTTTTCTCCATCCCCCACTAATCCAGCCGGGCAAGGTCCACAGTTATAGTCTGTTCCTTGGGTGCTACAACTGACTCCTTTAATATAAAAAATCTTTTTATATTTTGTATTTTTTACTCCATTACTGTTTTCAATTAAAGATAAGTAAATGTTAGATATATTAATCTTTTCAAATTCCTAAAGATCCCAAATTACCTTGATAACATGGATTAGGAGAACATGCATCTGTTTCTTCTTCACAAAACTCTCCCTAAAACACATTATATAGACACTTGATAGATAATATTATCCCTTATCATAAAAGTAAATGGCTTTAGTCAAATTGACTTAAAAACTTTCAAAAAACTTTTACAATAAATATCTATTTCCTAACCAAAACTTGTTAATAAAAGTTACATATAATATAATAAAACGTAACATAATAACATTTTCTTTCTTTCTGAAAGGGAGAATGAAATGTTTTCAATACTTGCTGACAGATTAGAAATACAAAAATATGGAGCACCTTCCCAAATATTGCAGGTGTAGGGTTATTACACCCCTCCCTCTCAATTTTTACCCCAAGAGTAAATTCCAATCTTATAGAGTCCCTATCCATAATGTTACTTAGGATATCTAATAGTCCAAAGGATTGCGAGCTAGTAAGAGACATATGAAAAGTCTGTCTAATATTTTAGCACAACCATTAGATGTTAGCTTCACATAATTGGAAACTTAAAAGGCAAAATTATTATAACATCATTATTATTTGATGTGTAAGTGGGGTAGGGTTTTCCATCTGAATTAAATGTAACTTCACCAAATATGGTTTCCAAGATTTCTTCATTTCTTTTTCGCAGATTTTTACGCTCATACAAAAACAAAAACATATTTAGCAAAATGTTCTTGAGATAAGAAGTATAGCCCATGTAGTAACAGAAGCATGTTTTGGAAATAAATAAAGGGCAGCTGATTCTTTTAGATAGGTGCTTGATTGTTATCTAAATTAAGAAATGTACATATATTTTAAATTGAACTTGTACTGTTTTATGGATCATTCCAAAAATTACAAGGTTTAAAACTTTTGAGAAATATTAAGTGTCCTAAAACAGGCTTACCATTAATTCATACGATATGAAATTGAAATACATATTCATTGGTTTTTATTTCTTTTGCTATTATAAATGTGTTTTTGGTTTGTGATAACACTGAGAGATTTCTGCTAATCTATCAAGTTCCAGACCATTTATCTTTTCATAAATCACATTCACAGAAAAACCAATCATTTTTATTTTATTGGTCTGTCTTTCAATATATTATTCAACCTTTTACTCATTCAGAACATTTTTTCACTGAAATCTTAAAGAAATTTTTTTCTCTTATGTTTTTAAAGTTGTTTAAAAATAGTGATTTATAGCCGAAGCTTTTTTAATGAGCCGCAAACACAGTTTTTTTCCCCCCAATTTTGTACAATCCACAGCCGAAAGGGTTGTATATTGACTTTTTCAGGATAAACTTTACCAAAAATTTCCATAAAAAAACGAAAGATTTAATGTATTTCTGAAATTTTCATATATGTTTGAAATAACATATATGATACGTGGATATTATTACAGGGGAAAAATTGTCGTCAATTTAGGTTTCTAACATGGACATCATTTATATGTCAGTTCGTTTATCAAGTATGAAGAGGGAGGTTGGGAATATGGGGGTGGACGGGGAAGGGGTCGTTATTTTAGCCACCTAAGAGATTTTTACTTTATAAGAATACGTGATAATCTGTTGTAAGATCCAAGTAATAATAAATCCATTTGTAAATATTATGCACTAAATATACAAATATTGAGTGCCTAGACATTTTCTATATTTAAATATTTTTGCTTCAAATATTTCATGCATACTAAATAACAAGGATAACACCTTAAGAAATGATAGTCCCTTTCGTAGGAACGCCCCTTCAGTAGCTTACAGTAGCTTTTGATATGGTTATTTAAGGTTAATTTAGGTTTAGTTAGGTTAGGTAATTGCCCCTCAGGGTTAGAACTCCCGTAGGTGATAGAAATAGGGAAAAGATACTGCTAAAAATACGATTAAACGCCTCTTAAGAGGCGTCGCCACGAAAGGGAATATACCCGAAATTACTTATATTTTATACTATGGAATATGGAATAAACATATGGAATATAAAATGGAAAAAGACAGATTGATAGAACCTAAAGTTTTTTTTAGCAGCCTTGCTCGTTATAGATCTAGGCAACACTATACCTGTGAATATTTTATCTAAAATACATATACGTTAAAGAAAATAGTTTGAATTACAGAAATGACTTATATACAGACAGAGTGAGTAAATCTAATCTTTATATAAAATTTGATGTAAACAGCATATTGTCTGCATTTTACCTCAAGGACTGGGATACTGCATCCAACATTTTTACCACTCAAAATCGAAATTGTAATTTTTAATGTTTCATCTAATATAATATATCTCAAAAGAAACAGCTTAAGGTGCCTATAAAAAATAACATTATACAATACAATAGGCCAGTATACATTTTACCATTGGTCAATATAAATGTGCACTGGCCTATCATTAGTCATTTATATTTAATGACGTCATTTTGATAGGCACTATAAGTTGCTTTATCTCAATATACTACTGATTGAAAAAGGGCAGAGAAATAATTTTTCTGGAGGATCCTAATCCCTGTTCCTGGTTTACCTGAAATCCTGGGTGACATTGGCACACAAAAGACTGTTCCAATATTTGACAGGTGCCGTACAAACATGGATTTGGAGAACAACTGTTCACAACAAATATTTCACATTTTTCCCCTAAAAATATCAAATTGTGAAATACTTAAAAGTGAATTAATTTTGCAAAATATGTCTTTTATTAAAATCAAAGGAAGTCATTGCTTAAAATTAAGAAATGGAAGGCAAATTAATCTTACTCGAATGTTTAATCTTGTCATTCTATTTTAAAAGACGTAACTTGTAAATACGTATCCAAAATTAATTGAGTAACATTATCAGCATGTAAAATTAAAAGTGTATTAATTAAAATAATTTAAAACTACTGTTTAAAATACTTTCTTTGCACTCCCAAGTATCTAGGGATATTCAAAGCTTAAAACCATCCCGGGACCTATAAGAAGCTTCACTGTAAAGAAGAACCATATCAGTTCTGCAGTTAGCGAGATACTTCGCTACAGACCAAAAAAGTTTACTATTTTAGAATAATTACAATGTAACCCTGTGACCAAAAACTGAACTATAATTACCTGTGTAAGCAGGTGGACAGATACATTTGGGCGAATGATTGGCTCCTCTGGTACATTCTCCTCCATTTAAACAATGACAATCAATCAGTTCTATTCTTATCTCTAGTTTTTCTTTGTGCTTACAGACAGCTCTTTCTCCAAGTACTTCAATTACTACATGCTTTATTTTCAACTTCTAGAAAGTGTATAATTATTAAGATGTGATAAATTAATCACGGGAATCTTCATAAATAGCAAATCAGTTTTGAAAATGAACAAAAGAAATTTCAAAAACATATTTCTTATCACAATGATTAAATAAATTTTTTTCCACTACAGCACAGGAAAACGAATGAATAAACTGTATTAACCCTTATTGAACCCCCCCCCCTAGTTTTTTCAATGTCATTTTTTTGTAGGTAAGATAGAGAATTGTGACTTCATGACTTTTTAATTTTAGTAATTATACGTCGGCAAGAGTTGATTTTATTAGGATATCTGGTCTGTGTCGGTCGTGGTGTCCGGTCAAAGTCGGTTGGGTAGCACCAAAATTTTAAAAAAATTGTAAATAAATCTTAATTTCTACATTACGACTTTTGTGTATAAGGTAGAAACCTAATTTTTTTTGTGAATACTGAGATTTCAATGACCTTATGAGAAAAGTGGTGTTATGACCGTTTGACCGCACCCTGACCGATTTTTGTCCGGCTTTTACTACAGACATATATCATGAATATCGTGGCTTCTATTACAGCTATAAATTTTTTTGGTAAATCCTTGAGCAACAATAAACAGATAAAAATATTAATTGGCGCCGCCAACCGCCGTTTTATCGCCGTAACCGCCGAAAATGGCGGTTTCCGTTATTTACCGTTTTTCGGCGATGATCAGAAAAAGTAATTTTTTTGTTATGAAAAATAAAAGTTCGTCATAAAATTTGGTCATCCTAGCTGCAAAATTGGCCGGTCTACAGCTGTTTAAAAATTTAGCGGCTGGCAGCTAAAAAGCGGCTAAGGAGCGGCCTGACTGCTATGACTAGAAAAAGTAATTTTCTCTAAAAATACACATGAACCACCAGAAAAATTTTTTACGTCTTTATCTGTAACAGAAGCCGAGATAGAGGGGGTGGTCAATATGACCCCCCCCCCCCCGATCTATTAAGGTGGGAATTGGGGCTCGATATGTAAGGGTTAAAGAAAAGCCTCAATTAAATTAGGTTCTGAACTTTTTTTAAGTTAAAGAAAGGGCCTAGAAATTAAAAAGAAAAACATTATTTATAGGAAATACAATTTCTACCTGTTCATTATTGGTGTTCCACACTAGGGTTAAACCATCCAGGAATGCTTCCTTTGGATGCAGACCCAATACCAAGTTTACTGAGGAATCTTCAACATCCAACTTATGCCTTAAAGTTTCTCCCTTGTACAACTGGACATCAACAAAGCTTTCAGTAAAAACTGGTTTTACAGAAGACGTCCAATTTGAATTTTTGCATATTAAGCAAGGCTTACGTGGATGAGTGTCACCTTCCATCTTGCATCCATGTTTAGTTTGGCAGGTGCCAGGTTTTGGCGCGCATGTAGTCGGGTGTTGCGGCATTCGTGCTGCAGGACAAGCATGACAGCTTGCATCTGCTATTGTTAAGAAAATCTCATTGCTGTAGTCATTACCGTCATTTGTGACTCGCAACTCATAAGTTCGAGGTCCGTTGCTGAGATAAACGCTGTGTTTATCCAAAATACACTGCATCTCTGTACTTGATATATATTTGGCGGGAAATTTGGCTCTATCAGCTGTTTTATCCTGTTTTAGTTCTGCTATGCCACAAGCAAGGTCGGCTGAGTCAAGAAAATCCTGGCCAATAATGTTGATGGTGTGACAGTAGAACATCTGGCGGTCACAAACTGAGTTATTAGCTGCCATGTACAGGTACGGGGCCAAGATGGGTTTGATGTTAGGCAGGAGAAAATGGCTGCAGTCATCAGATGTATAACCTAGTTATAACATTATGTTTTGTTTGTGTTTTCATGTGAAAAAATTATATACTGCAAATCTATTTTTATTTTTTAGAATAAAGTTGGTTGAAAGTAAAAGATGATGGTACTTTTTGTGTAAAAATGAATAAACAAAACATGATTCCTTGTGAGCAAACACAGTGTCTGCCGTTACAATATCCATTTCCAGAACAACTATTGGGACAATTGATAGCCTCTACAATATCTCTGGGCACCTGTGGCCTGCCCTGGCTGTCTACTGGCCAGGTCATCTGACTGGCAAGCGCCCCCTGTTCACACATCCTCTCTAGTAGGGGTAGAGAGAACGAGGCCCAGACTGTGTCATCCATCAAGCTTACATCTTAATAAACATATTCTGAATTATTCCTCTTTGAAAAGGAAGAAGAAAAATTGTAGATTTTTATCATTTTAATAGTTTAAAAAATTGGGTCTTGCTAAGACCAAAAGTAGCGAGGAGAATGCGGACGGAAGGACATTTAGCATTATATAGTAGTGTCGCTACTAAACATAAAATATATAATAATAATTTTATTTTTTTGTTTAAGATATTGCTTTAGTCCGTTTTGGATGCGTGTAAAGCTACCGAGCCCTGACAATAAAATTATATTGATAGTGATTTATTCAAAATGCTTTGTCACAAGTCTAATCATTGAATTACAAGTCAATTTTACAACCATGACAAATGTTTTTCATAAATAATGTAAAAATGCTAAAATAAAATTAAGCTTAGATTGACTTGAATTATAATTCTTGTCTAATTAGGGAATCTTAAAATATTTAAGATTCCCTAATCATTTAACTTTTATCCATATGGGGATTAAAAACTCATTTATACAATGAAAATAATCTTAAATATATGTTGAAGCCTTATTTCCATAAGAATCTTTTTTTCTGCTTCTAGTGATGATTTACAAAATTATAGATTTAATTTTTGCAAAATTATGAGATTCACGCTGACTTACATTATTATGTGAAATTTCTCTTGTAATGCTTAATCATTATAAAAACAGTTAAATACATTTTTTCATAAAAATACATACTTTAATAAAGATTAAAACTATTTGCCTAAAACATATTTTTATAAAGATTTGCAAAAAATAAACAAGAAAAGTACAAATAATGTTTAGTAAAAAATAGCAAAGATGAATATTTACTTCGTCATGCCGGCATTAGTAGACAAGAATTAGAATTGTATTACAATAGACTGAATATTTATAGATTGACATTAAACATGTTTTGATAATTATTCAAATTTAGCTCCGGATCCGATTTATTTCAGACGATTTGAAACCAGTTCTAGGCTAAGCTGAGAAGATAAAAAAAAACACAAAACGAGATTTATTATAGACTTTTTCTACGTAAAAGATGTTATGAATATTTATTCCTTTTAAAGCAGGGATCTAAAGGGATAAGACAATGGCCGATAAATTGGTGTACATCCTCAATGACACACAAAATTACCCCTTCTAAGGAATACAACGTTTAGACACTCAACTTAATGAACCAACCAATCAAAATTTAATAAAAGTCCCCAAAGTTGTTAAGTCAATGAATAAGAATACAGTAATCCAACACTTTGCGGACTAGTGTAATAAATAAGCCAATGTCCTCTCCCTCCCTGATTTTAAAGAGAGAGAGAAAAAACGTACACATCTTAAACAATTATTTCTAGGTAAAAAAGTAGTATGTGAATATCTTATTTAAAATATCTAAACTAGCTTGACTGTAGACATTAGACATTTATTGTTTAGCTTTAATTTCTAAGTGTTTAGAAGATTTTCTTGTCATATTTTAATTTTCACATTTATCAAAATTATAAAAATAGCATAGTTACAACTCTATTAGCATGACAATAATATAGCTTTCAAAGTCATGGTTAACGGGAAAGAAAGTTGCAAAGAGTAGCGTATCCGATAATATGGAAGGGTTGAACCGGCAACATTACACAGCAAAATTAAGTGTCGACTTTTATGGCTTGTAAAAAGTGCAAATCATGTCAACAATGGCGCATCTTTTACATGTGGTAATTCAAAGGGAAAGGATTGATCTTATGAACAAATCAAAGAAGCACAATAACATTCCAATGTTATCGGGAAAAAAGTAGTTTGGGGTTATTAGTTTAATGTTTTTTTAAAAGAGAATATTTCTATTTCTATTTAGCATTGCTTTAATCCTGTTAAATAAGCCATTACCTTAAATATGTATTTAGTTTATAACCTAATCAATTAAGTGAAACAAATAATTGTTAAACTACTTAATGAATAACCAAACTTAATTAAGCAAGTCACAATGACAATTCTTTTTTAAAACAATATTTTGAATTGAAGTAAACCGCGGGAAAGTTATAATGCACTTACAGGATATATATATTATGTAAAACAATTGATATGCTAGCAAAAGTTAAAATTACCCGTTATTTTAGAGTAAATTGTAATGCTACTTTTATAAAAAAAAAGATAAAACCTCGTCATAATAATAATATTAAAAACATTGTCTACTATTGCTTTTTTATATAAACGAAAATACATTAAGTGTAGTGTAATGGCTTAGCTAAAACAGGTGCAGCATTCAAGCATCAAGCATAAAAGGTCGTGTAATTAAATAACATATTTCTAATTTTATTGTGACTGATTCTAAATCCAACACGAAAATGTAATGGTCCAGATAATAGAAAGTCAAAGTAAATTTTTTTACGAAATAAAAATATATCATTTATAATTGATTTCCCATATGTTTAATTATTCTCTCTCCTGTCATTGTAACGTAAAGTAAATTGTATGTTTGATACGAAATGATATAGTCATGCCACTTTCTTTTTTCTTAAAATTATTCTTATCACTGGCAGTGCAGCTGTCTCAACCATGACACTTTGGTTGAGCTTGACTTCCGAATTAGCGGGAAGTTCACGAGATCAGTTGGCGAACATACAAACCCCCAATACCAGGAACCATCAAGTTTCAACAGCAGGTTTGAATATAGATTTATTGATGAAATTATTTCAAAGACCTGAAATTACAATATCAATTAGTTCATAATTCCAGTTATTTATAACCACGTAATCTTATTTGCTTTTTAAAAATCATTTTTCTCTACGTAAAAATCTTTGGAAACTTTGGCTTTAAAGGAAAATTATTTGGTTTAATAAATCATTGTTAAATGCAACAATAAGGCACATAAAAATTACTAAAACATATATTAATCATAATTAAGTTTCATGCTTAGCTGGCTAAAGCCTTTTAAAAACTACATATAATCGTCCTATACACCATTCTTCCTTATAAAATTAACAAATTCTACCTGAAGCTCTTATGGTTTCAAATCCATGATATACTAGGGTCGTTCACACACAATGAGACCAATGATAGGCCCAATTTTGTTCTCCGAAATCTTCACACTCTCATATCTCATTCAAAAGTGAAAAACGTGGGCGCATATAAACAATCCATGCTGCGTCACTTTATGAAGGGAAAGTCAAAAAAGACGACATTTGCGCTTAATTCTTGGTTTAATGATAAGGAATTAATTTTGCACTTGATAAACACAAAGCTTCCTCGAAAAGAGGTTAAGACACACCCCCCGTTTGAAAGTCAAATTAACTTCCTTAACGAGATTCAAGGTTTTTTTTCGCGCTGAGCATTAGCAACATTTCTCACTAAACTCAACTCACCATAATCACATGAGAATGGCCACATCCCGAAAACGTGACAATTTTGCTCCTAACTAAATGAAACCCCGTGAAATGCATACACAATATTATACTCCTCACTAGGACTCATAATACCTCACATTTTAGGATAGAAGGATAGGGATTGGTTTGTACCATACCATTCCATGCACATGACAATTACAAGATCACATACACAAATCCTAAAATGGATAATCCTATTAATCATGATGTTGTAATATAACAACTATACTAATAATAATCATTTCATAATCAATAGGTAATAAATCATTATTAATAAATCAATAAGTACCTACGAAGTCAGGTTGAAATGTAAATGTAAACAAATAATGGTAAATTAAAACGAAATAAATCTTAGACAAGAAAATTAAGATTTATAGGTACTTAAAACTAAATTTGTTAAGCATCAAAAAGAGTAGTAAGAAAAAATTTTTCAAAATCCTTGGGCAGAAAGTTTTTCAAACCTAATGAATAAGAACTGTAATATCTTAATCAACAATAAAACTTTTTAATACTTAAAGAATAGCAAAATAATAATATCTTCGTTAGAATTTTCATTGAAATTATGAAAAAAATACCAATTTTTCTTTGTAAAAAAAAATGAGACTTTAAATATGAATTTTCAATCATTCCTTGATCTGAATAAAATGTTTTACTTGATTGAATTTCATATATAATTTTTAAAAAATCTGCTAAAAAATACTTGATTTTTTTCTTAGAATAAATGTCGAATCACGCAACCTCGACACATTTATTCTTTTTTGTTAAACTTTTCAGGTAAGTTTTTTTTAATGAATTGTACTTTTGAAAAGAATTTAAACTCAATAAAATTAAATTTGAGCATATGAAATAGAATAAACTTTAATCGCATTTCATTTGATTCTTATTTTAGGCATAAAATAGGCATATGAAAAATGTGGCTTTTTTTACTAAAAAAAATCTCAATTTCCATAAAATAAGAATCAATTGTTAATCATAATTTTTAACAACTGCTTTTATTTTAATATCTGCGATAAAAATGAAGGAAAGGTTAATTTAAAATATGCATAGTTTATCTTAAATTAATTCTGTGATATTCATATAAATAATAATCAATAATTTAATAATATCATACATCGTGTTCATTATTATAAATGCTTATCTCATAGAAAATAGAGTTTACATTTTTAAACATGAACGAAAATATATGTACCTAGGAAATAATTGCTATAAAATACTTTCTCAAGGTTTAAAATTGCCCTGTCCGAAATCGCTAGGTACATGTATTACTACGAATCTCTGCTCTCGGAATGAAGAAAAATCTTTACGCGTGGATTATTAGGAATCCTTGCCTCCGGAGTGAAAGAAAAAACTTTATTTTCTTACAAATTAAAACAAATATCTTGATTTTTTGCGATAATCTTTTTAAAATAATAATAAGAATATTTTAAACATTATCATAATAATTTTACATGTTGTGTTCTTTACTTTAATGCATTATCTCATACGAGAATCTGAGAAATAACATTTTTTAAGCAACGTGAACCATGAAAAAAATACCTCGAAAAATAATTCTTAAAAAATCTATTTTTCTCAATCTAAAAAAATCTGCAAAAATCACTTTGTAGTTAATACACACAAACTTTTGCTTTTCAAATCATACTTAAAGAAACGAAATCTTTTAAAATCTGCTTTAAAAGTCTAAACAATTTTGTAGAATTTTTGTGCTTAAATATGAACAATAAAATTAGTTGAATAATGAATACTTATTCTTTACAGAACCCTTTTAGGTTCCCTTCACAAGCTTAATATATAACTTGTATTATTTTTTTCTTTAGAAGATCATTTTCACACATAAATAGTTTATGTTGTAAATTAGATTTGTGGGTTGGTAGACTTCAATAACTTTCTGGCGGCAACACCCGCCATATTGCAGGCCCTTTACCCTGTGTCGGGCGGCCAGCTTGGCAGCAGCCAGGTCGATTCTTGATTCACAACAGCACCAACCTCTATATCAGAACCGGCTGCAACACAACCAATTTCAGCATCATCATTGTGAACGGCTACAGCCTCACCTGCCGTAGCAATGTTATCAACAGCTACGGCAGTATCTTTAACATCAGATTTGACTGCAACACAAACAACAGCGTCAACTGCAGAAATAACAGGTTTCTCAATAACAGCATCACAAGCAGAACCAACAGGTTCATCATTAACAGCTACGGCAGACCCAACCGGTTCATTATCAACAGCTACGGCAGTACCAACCGGCTCATTATCCACAGCTACGGCAGTACCAACCGGTTCATTATCAACAGCTACGGCAGTACCAACCGGCTCATTATCAACAGCTACGGCAGTACCAACCGGTTCATTATCAACAGCTACGGCAGTACCAACCGGCTCATTATCAACAGCTACGGCAGTACCAACCGGTTCATTATCAACAGCTACGGCAGTACCAACCGGCTCATTATCAACAGCTACGGCAGTACCAACCGGTTCATTATCAACAGCTACGGCAGTACCAATCGGCTCATTATCAACAGCTACGGCAGTACCAACCGGCTCATTATCAACAGCTACGACAGAACCAACCGGCCACGCACTCTCATCAACAGTTACGGCAGCTTTATACGCAGATTTCTGCTGACCAGCTCCATAGTCAGCACTTGTACAGATAAAACCACTACCAAAAATGGTTCGCCACAACATAGACTGGCCCACTTTCTGGTAGGTTGATGGAAACACGTCAGGATGTGTATTTCCAA
The DNA here is from genome assembly GCF_053477335.1 of Acartia tonsa. Taxonomy (NCBI): domain Eukaryota; kingdom Metazoa; phylum Arthropoda; class Copepoda; order Calanoida; family Acartiidae; genus Acartia; species Acartia tonsa. Next base: position 37,354,143 of record NC_137260.1, read on the forward strand.
TGATGATATCTAAGCCTCCACTAATATATGTAAATCTTTCTGGCGGCATCTTAAATATTTCGGCGGCGGTTTCCGGATGGACCGAGCGCATCTCGTTGCCACCTCCGAGGTTAGGCATAACAGCTGCCTCAAATTCTCTCAAGTTACCATCCCTGTCCTTCAGATAGAACACCACATTGCGGCAGGATGATTCACTACCGTCAGCAACAGAAATGTTTGTATATCTGCCGGTAGATTTCAGCTTCAACTTGCTGGACAACTTCTCAGACACAAGTGATAGATTTGCACCAGAATCAAACCTGACGGCGGCATGGCAGGCGCCGCCGCCAGGTGCTACAACTGGAACTATTTGCAGCAGGTAGGTACATGTGCTAGGCGCAGAACTTGATTTGTAGACTGTATTCACACTAGCACTAGCCTCATGCAACATACGACTATGATAACTGTCGTAATAATTGGTGCCACAGACACCAAGCTTATCCGAGTTAGATGAACGACGTTCCATCTCTCTAAGCCTTCGGTACATATCACGTACTTCTTGGCGCAACTCCATGGAAATTTTAAGCACTCCCATGTCCATCCTCACCTTCTCAACAACATCGAGGTTCCTGGCGACAGTGCTCGACCTCACGTCGTCTGAATCATTGTCAAGCCAGTGCAGAATTTTCGTACACTGTTCCAACGACGCATAAACTTTATCTGCAACAGTTTTCTGTTCACTAGCTTCATCCACATCACGCTTGAACTTGCGCATCTCACTAGTCTCCACGGCAGATTTTAGACTTTTTATTAGGTCAGATTGGTCCTTGACCTCACTAAAAATGTCACGAATTGATTTTAAATTCACATTTTCACATGAACTAAAACTTTGGCAGGCTTTTAGATTTTCATAAAACACTTTTATCTGTTCGTCAAACACCTCTAGCCTTTCATTGCCAATAGCGATAGCTCGCTCAATTTTCTGCTTTTTAGTGAGCACCATATTGATTCACTAGGTAATTATTTCACAGAAAAATTGTCAATGTTTTTTGCATCAATACACTATATGCTATTGATTTATTGAAGAATGCTAACGCCTATTCTTCAGATTCTTTGAAGAATGCTAATGCCTATTCTTCAGAACCATTTGAAGTTGCTTGTGCAGCTCCTTCAACCATCAGGTTATTTGAAATTTGCTAATGCCTAAACTTCAACCTTCACTTCTTTGAAATTCGCTTGTGCAGCTCCTTCAAACTCCAATCATTTGAAATTGCTTGTGCAGCTCTTTCTTTTTTGCATCAATAATCTAGATGCTATTGATCTCTTGATGAATGCTAACGCCTATTCATCAGATACTTTGAAATTGTCTCAACCATGACACTTTGGTTGAGCTTGACTTCCGAATTAGCGGGAAGTTCACGAGATCAGTTGGCGAACATACAAACCCCCAATACCAGGAACCATCAAGTTTCAACAGCAGGTTTGAATATAGATTTATTGATGAAATTATTTCAAAGACCTGAAATTACAATATCAATTAGTTCATAATTCCAGTTATTTATAACCACGTAATCTTATTTGCTTTTTAAAAATCATTTTTCTCTACGTAAAAATCTTTGGAAACTTTGGCTTTAAAGGAAAATTATTTGGTTTAATAAATCATTGTTAAATGCAACAATAAGGCACATAAAAATTACTAAAACATATATTAATCATAATTAAGTTTCATGCTTAGCTGGCTAAAGCCTTTTAAAAACTACATATAATCGTCCTATACACCATTCTTCCTTATAAAATTAACAAATTCTACCTGAAGCTCTTATGGTTTCAAATCCCTGATATACTAGGGTCGTTCACACACAATGAGACCAATGATAGGCCCAATTTTGTTCTCCGAAATCTTCACACTCTCATATCTCATTCAAAAGTGAAAAACGTGGGCGCATATAAACAATCCATGCTGCGTCACTTTATGAAGGGAAAGTCAAAAAAGACGACATTTGCGCTTAATTCTTGGTTTAATGATAAGGAATTAATTTTGCACTTGATAAACACAAAGCTTCCTCGAAAAGAGGTTAAGACAGCAGCGTAAGAGAAATTGTGGAAAAAGCAAATAATACTTGTAAGCAAATTTTATAATAAGCAAGTCACAATGACTAGAATATTTTTTTTACAGAAGCGCAAAATAATTTTTTTCCAAGCATTACAGATGAACGGACATATGTTTATTCTTAACTACAATTAACATGATGTGTGTATGTCTATTAATAAGTCTGTGTGGTCCGAAGGATCTCGCTAAATGTTGAACCGACTTGGTTCTCCTATACAGTGAAGCATCTCTAGGCCATGGGAAGGTTATAAATATTTTAGGGGATAGTTTCAAACACCCTCCAAAAAATTCTTCTGATAAAAAACTTATATTTTTATTTTTTTAGTATATAAAGACTATTCTGATTTTAAAGAAAAAAAATATATTTAAAAATCAACTTAGCTTTGATTCATGGTCTTTTGCGCGTACTGTCGTACATACAAAGTTGTAAAGAACATTCGGAAAAAAATAATAATTTTACCAAGAATGCAAATATCCAATACATGCATAACATTTGTGATATAGCTGGAGCAGCTCTGGTACAACGTGGAGTTGAGAACCATCTGAAAATAGATACAATAAGCTTCTGTTCAATTGATTGTGTATACAAGTAATCCTTATAATAAATTAACAGGATGGTTTTCTGTATGTGTGTATGTTTATATCAAAGGATCTCGCTAACCACCAAATCGATTTGGTTCTCATATACAGTGAAGATTCTTATAGGTCCAGGGAAGGTTTATAACTATTTTAGGGGAGGGTATCTCCATCCTCTACAGAGAAATAAAATAACCCCCCTCCCGAATTTTTTTTTCTTTTTAAAACTTAAAAAGAAAATAGGGGGGTAACCACCGCCCACTTCCCCCCCCCCCACAAATTATGTAACCCTAGAGGCTTGTAAGGGCTTAGCCTCTAGTCGACTATATATAATATTTAATAATAGAGACTGACAGATAGACGGACATTCTACCCCTTGCACCTATGGTTGATAATATACCTGATTACAAAGGTGGTAAACATCCTTTTCTGTGAGACCTGTAGGTGTGGGATATGAGGGTATTACAATATTCTTAAACTGGCCTGTATGTACATCACCTAGTAATAAAAGTTATAAATTTATACAGATAGATAGATAATTATGATTAATATACATATGTCGTACATAGATAAATAAATGGAAGGATTGATTGCCACATAATTATTTAGAAAATTGATGTATTGGAAAAAAAACAAGGGTGGTGCTCTCCCACAAAGTACCTTTAGAGCACTGATACCAGAGTGGTCTGACCGCTATGACTAGAAAAAGTAATTTTCTCTAAATATGCACATGATCCACCAGAAAAAAAAATTATGTCTCTAACTGCAACAGGAGCCCGATCTATTAAGGTGGGAATTGGGGCCCGATCTGTAAGGGTTAACACATGGGGGGTATTTTTATCCATCTAAGCCTAACCATTGCAGGGGCCCCAACCTGCTGGGCTATCCATTGCCCTATATAACCTAACCTAACTGGATCGAAAGATACAAACAAACAAACAAACAAAAAAACAAAAACTGATCTCTCCTTATTTATTATTCATTTTACAACTTATGGAGGGGGGGATTTTGTTTTCGACAAAGCTCTTTGAGGGAAAACATCTAATATAGATTGTTAAAATTGAAATACCTGGGAAGTGATATGAGATATGGTTATGATTAGTGTCACTACTTCGCTTAGTAATCTTCCTTGTTCTGTAAAATCTTTCCATTCCTTCAGATACTAAAGTAATCGTAATAGTTAACGTTGTGCTTCCTTTAAATTATAGAATTATTTATAAGAATTATAACATGATAAATTCCAAAGACGTCCCAAATTTTTTTTCATTTTACTCCCCCCATTTAAAATTTACCCCTACTCTGGGGGTGCCGTTATACCCCCCCCCCCAAAAAAAAAAAAACGAATTACCCCCCCCCTTAAAATTTTTTTACCCTCCCTCAAAATAAAAAGCTTGGACGCCCCTGATAAATTCAATAAGATATACAGAGAAGCGAACTTTTTACAAAGAGAAAAGTTGCAAGGCGTGTGGAATAGATAGGATCTGTTTCCAACACCTCCTTAATATTGAAATTTTATAGGGTCACCCCCCCCCTTTTTTAACCCCTCAAGGTTAAAAAAATATTGTCCACCAATTGTTATAATGTAAAATATTAACTATATCTTATCCCAATTTGATTAGAAATCTTACCTATTCCATTAAAACTTGATTCATCACGCTTGTAAGGTTGGTCATTTAGGTAATCTGGAAGATGGACAGGTTCATACCTGGGGCCAGGGCTTGGAGGAGCAAAAGCTGGACTGAAAATTAATTCCAATGACATTTTTAAAAAAGTTAAGAAATTTTTTTTTATCTATAATACAAAGTACCTTGATGTCTGTCCGTCTGTCTGTCTGTCCCTTAAGATCTCAGTAATCACTGAACCGATCGGATTCTACTTGTTTCGGAACGCTATCCTAGCCGTTCTCGAAATCTTAATCTCAAGCCCTCCGAATGACCAACATGTGAAGTTTACAAATGTGTATTTATTACCATGAAAACAGTGAATCTAAAACAAAAATATAAAAATTAATTACATAATATTAATGGTTTATTATTTTTGTAGATCGAGGTTGCGTGATTTCAATTTAATTAAAAATATAAAATTTCTAAAAAACTTTAAATTGGCACGAAACATATTAAATAGCATCAGAAGTTGATAATTTTAGATTCAAATGATCAATAAAATTAAGGAAAATATTCGTAAGTCAAAAGTTAGCAGTTAAATGGTCTATTTGTTGAAAAATTAATGTTTTAAATTTCTTCGTAAAAATATACCATACTACACTTATTATTAAGAATTAAAGATAAATTCTTACCACATTATGATGTCAAACTAAGCAGAAGGCTTATTTGAGATATTCCACACATCAGAGCACATGTATATTCAAGCAATACATTATTTTCAATCACGTAGCTCTTCACGTGGGACTAATCAAAGGATAAGTGCGCGTTTCTTTTGTCCGTTTACAAGCCACACGCGGCGCGGAGATAGTTAGGAATGCCGCGTAACACACTCATTCTCTAGGAAATTTGGTGTAAGGAATCAGGGATTAATGGGTTCGAACTTGCCAGGGAATACAAGAAAAACATACCGAAACACACCCGTCTATTCACTGGGAATCGAACACAATACCTCATCTTTGCAATATGCGTGCAGACAGTGTCCACGAAATCACAATCTCACAACACATAAACCACAAGAGTTTAAAATGTTATGGCCAGAAGGCCTAAAATTAATTATGGTAACTCGCTAATACCACAATAACTCAAACCGAGTCCACTACCACATAAGGATAGGAATAAGGAATGGGAAAAGCATTCAACATTCATGAATTGCACATTTACCACTCACACATCTCATTATATCATGGCCTCATAATCTCAATTAAAATTAGAATTACAGACCATGTAATTGCGAATACATGAATTAATAATCAATAGTACCTAAACTTTGATTAGGTATCTACATAACAATAGGCAAATGATTTTTATATTAAAAATCGCATCAATAATTAAATAATCAACTCAAACTTTTTTCATCAAAAGAAAGAAAGATTAAATAATGACATTTTTTCTACTAAATCTTTTTGCTAGAAAAGAAGAGTAAAATTTCATAAAAAACTTCTCAATAATTAGCATTTTCCAGCGGAAAAATACTCGGGCTTACATCTAAACATTTTTAAGATAAGATAGGTAAGATCCTTAAATCTAACATGTTTTAATAAAATAGATACTTAAATCTAAATAAATATGACCATAAAAATCATCAAACATCGGAAAATTAAAATTTCATAATTTTAAATCTTCGTGAATCAAAATTGCGTAAAATAAAATTGCAATTGAAATATGCAAATTAAACTACCAAATAAAACAAAAGCTCAATATAAGAAAAGAACTTTAAAATGCTGAATCTGCAATTTCTCTTTAGGTACATCAGTTCAAAGGTAAATAGTAATAATTTTAATATGCATGTTATATTAAATTATTTATGTGATTATAATAAATCATAAAGAAATATTTAAATGATGTAAAACTCTCATTTTGTTAATTTCTTATCATATCAAATTTCAATCCAACAAGGATAAAAATGTTTATATCTGCGTAGGTACCTAGGAAATTTTCCGCGAAAAAAATCCCTGGTCTCGGAAAGACTTAAATCATTGAAAAAACTTACGTAAACGTATAAAAACTTAAGTTTGCATTTCAAATGAAAAAAATCTTGCATCGATTTGAAAGTTTAAACGAAATTGTATCAAATTTTGCGTTACTTAAAAATCTTAAGAAATGTTACCCATTTCTTTTAAAAAATACATTGAAGCAGTACTTTAATATATGCGATAAAAATGAAGGTAGAGTTAATTTAAAATGTGCATAGTTTATCTTAAATTAATTCTGTGATATTCAAATAAAATATTAATCAATATTTTAATAATATTACACATCGTGTTCATTATTATAAATGCTAAACATGAACGAAAAATATATATACCTAGGAAAATAATTGCTATAAAATACTTTCTCAAGGTTTAAAATTGTCCGAAATCGCTAGGTACGTATATTACTACGAATCTCTGCTCTCGGAATGAAAAAAAATCTTTACGCGTGGATTAATGGAATCCCAGCTTCCGGAGTGAACAAAAAAAAACTTTGTACATGAATTGTTAAGAATCTCTGCCTCCGGAATGAAAGAAAATCTTTGATTTGCTTACAAATTTAAACAAATATCTTGATTTTTTGCGATAATCTTTTAAAATAATAATGAGGAATATCTTAAACATTATCATAATAATATTACATGTTGTGTTCTTTACTTTAATGCATTATTTCATATGAGAATCTGAGAAATAACATTTTTTAAGTAAACGTGAACCATAAAAAAAAACTAGAAAAATAATTTGTAAAAAAATCTATTTTTCTCAATTTAAAATCTGCAAAATCATTTGACGAACTTTTGCTTTTCAAAATCATACTTAAAGAAACAAAATCTTTTTAAAATCTGCTTTAAAAGTCTAAACAGTTTTGTAGAATTTTTGTGCTTAGGTATGAACAATAAAATTAGTTGAATAATGAATACTTATTCTTTACAGAACCCATTTGGTTCCCTTCACAAGCCTAATATATAACTTGTGATATATTTTTCTTTCTTTAAAGATCATTTTCACATAATAGTTCATGTTGTAGATTAGATATGTGTGGTTTGAAAAATTTCAATGACTTTCTGGCGGCAACACCCGCCATATTTCCACCCGCCATTGGCAGGCCTCTTACCCTGCGTCGGGCGGCCAGCTTGGCAGCAACCAAGTCGATTCTTGATTCATAACACCACCAGGGCACGTAATAAAAGTGTGGCTGTCATAAAACTTAGAATCATCTACTGGCTTTTGTCCGGCCGGAACCGAAACTCCCGTCGGCTCTTGTCCGGCCGAGACCGAATTTCTTATCGGCTCTTGCCCAGCTGGAACCGAAACTCCCGTCGGCTCTTGTCCAGCTGGAACCAAAACTCTGATCGGCTCTTGTCCAGCCGGAACCGAAACTCCCGTCGGCTCTTGTCCGGCTGGAACCGAATCATTCAGCGGCTCAACACCCGCCGTAACAAAGTTATCAATGACTACAGTATCGTTACCAATATCATCAGGAATAACTGCAGCACAACTAACATCATTATCAATACTAGCCACGGCAACACCCGCCGTAGCCATGTTGTCAACGGCTGCGGCACTAGCAGAACCAAAATGTTCATCAGCCGCGTTAAAAGCAGAACCAACAGGTTCAATAATAGCATCACAAGCAGCACCAACAGTCGGCTGCGGCTGAACATCTGAGCAGACAACATACCTACTCTTTGCTAAACCATTAGCACTAACAGCAAAATATCCAGATCCAAACAGGCTGGAGTAAAGCATGGTTTCTCCTACTGAACGTTCAGAGTAGGGAAACATCGATGGGTGCAGGTGCCCTACGAGCAAATCAACCTGCCCATCAACCAAAGTAAAATCTTCAGGTTTCATATCAAACAAAACAGCTGCCTCCATAGGATTTATGGAGCAGATCGCCTCTTTTGGACCAATGAGAGGCACTACCACAGGTTCTAATATGTGATAATTCTTGTGTCGATCAATTAAACATAGCTTGACCGTCGGGAGACGTTTAACTTCACCGTCAGCTAGAGAAATTCTTGCTGAACGTCCAGTAAAAGGTAACTGAAGTTTATTAACAAGTGACTGGGTTACCATTGTGGTAGTTAAACCAGTGTCCCACATAGCGTTCACTGGGACCTTCTGGCGATTAATGTCAACGACGTCTAATTGTTGTAACATTAACATTAGGTTCGCCTCAGGGGAAGTATGTACTTCATAGACGGCGGCAGCCATATCAACACTCTCATGCAAAAGGTTGTTATGGGCCTGACCACAATTGTCCACTTTGCAGCCGCCTATTACATCTGCCTTCGGGCAATCCACAGATTTATGCCCTTTTTGCAAACAAATCCAACAGCATCCAGCACTCTCCACAATACTCTTCCTGTCTGACACTGACAGGTCATGAAATTTTGGGCACTTGTAAAGTAAGTGCATGTCATCACAGCCATTAACAAAACATGACTGCTTCATCTTAGATTTACCAGGTTTACCTACGGCGGTAGCGGCTGTCGCAGGGTTACCTTTCTTCTTAGAGGGGGTGTCCATATCAGTCGAACACCTCATTAAAATGGCGCCACGCTGTTCTTCAATAATCTTTAACAGCTTTGGGACGTTTGGGACATCCATCGAGCCCAATGATAAATTGAGCTTATCTTGAAAATCACGTGGCAACTTCTTGGATAACATCTCAAGAAGTATCACAGTCAACCACTGGCTAGTGGTAACTTCATCATCTTCATCATCTTTAGTCAGCTGCTCCAGCTGGCTAACTGCTCCGCCAAACTCTGCTAACACAGTCACAATCTGGTTGGAGTCCGACGGTTTAGACTTCTTCTCCCATTGGTTGAAAAGGCAGAGCATCTGACGTGTTTTGGACTTAAAACGTGCGTCAAGGTAGGCCCACTGAGATTCATGCGATTGAATCTGAATTAACTGGAGTCTAAGCTCTTTATTTTTACAGACCTTTTCACTGCTCAACAATAACTGTAAATACGACGGGTCTTGTCCTACAGTAAGCTTTTTAAAGGTGTCTTTAAAACTTACATAGGAAGCTTCCAGGCCGTCGAAAGATGGAAGAAGACGTTCGTCGACACGATTCATATATCCTGGCGTGAACATAGAACCGGCGACGAACTGTGGTGTGCCAAACGGTGACACAAATGGCGATGCTGTCGAGGCACCCGCCGTCGTCGTGGGTGGCTTCACAGGTTCAAGCTTAACCTCAGCCAGACGTTTCATCAAAGCAGACAAAGTGTTTATAATTGCATCAGGCAAGGGAAAGTATGGCCCTTTAATAACTTTCACAATCTTCAAACATCGATCATAAAGTTCAGCCTGATGGTTAGGCAAATTATCACCAACAACATCAACAACACTTTGAATGTCACTAAGCTCTTCTATAGCATCAAGAGCGTCTTTCAAGGCACTATAGTCTTTTTGTACAGTAACTATATCAGAATAAATGTCACTAAACTCATCAAGCTCTTGGATTCTCAAACCAAGCTTGCTAAAACCGACCATGATGCTGTCAAATGTCTCGAACTTGTCATGGACAAGGATTGATTCCTTAGTGAGATGTCTAACATTAAGTTCTGAAGTATCACTGACCAACTTCATCACTCTATTTAGCTCACTGGTTAGGGCATCAACGGCTGGACGCAGCCGCTTACTCAATTGTTCACCTTTATTCTTTTTAGGACCCATAATTGTCACTAAAGTTAACTGTACTGATTATGACTATAATAATAATGTGTGGTAAGGTATCACAACCAACACATTCACAAAACTTCACAGAATGTTCTTAGTTGCATCTGTTCTGTCTTGTTTTCATTGTTTCGGAACGCTATCCTAGCCGTTCTCGAAATCTTAATCTCAAGCCCTCCGAATGACCAACATGTGAAGTTTACAAATGTGTATTTATTACCATGAAAACAGTGAATCTAAAACAAAAATATAAAAATTAATTACATAATATTAATGGTTTATTATTTTTGTAGATCGAGGTTGCGTGATTTCAATTTAATTAAAAATATAAAATTTCTAAAAAACTTTAAATTGGCACGAAACATATTAAATAGCATCAGAAGTTGATAATTTTAGATTCAAATGATCAATAAAATTAAGGAAAATATTCGTAAGTCAAAAGTTAGCAGTTAAATGGTCTATTTGTTGAAAAATTAATGTTTTAAATTTCTTCGTAAAAATATACCATACTACACTTATTATTAAGAATTAAAGATAAATTCTTACCACATTATGATGTCAAACTAAGCAGAAGGCTTATTTGAGATATTCCACACATCAGAGCACATGTATATTCAAGCAATACATTATTTTCAATCACGTAGCTCTTCACGTGGGACTAATCAAAGGATAAGTGCGCGTTTCTTTTGTCCGTTTACAAGCCACGCGCGGCGCGGAGATAGTTAGGAATGCCGCGTAACACACTCATTCTCTAGGAAATTTGGTGTAAGGAATCAGGGATTAATGGGTTCGAACTTGCCAGGGAATACAAGAAAAACATACCGAAACACTACTCTTCAGGGAATATACCTGCTGGTCCTGTGGTAGTTTTAGGCTATTTTCTAGAGGGTTGAGACACCCCCAACCCCCCAAAAAATAAAAAATCCCCCTCAAATATTTTTTTAGCTACCTTTTTTTTCTCCAATTTTTTTTCTTATGGGGAAGTTAGTTCACATAAAACTACTGGCGGCAGCACCAGTAGTACTGTTTTTTTTTTTAAATTACCTCTTGGGCCAAAGCCCCTAGAGGCTAGGGGCAAAGCCGCTAGTGTGAAATATAAAGGACAACATATTAAAAATTAAACCAAAAAATCAGTGCAGCAAATCAAGTTTGTCTCCACAACTAACAAAAAGGTACCCTCTGCTCATTACTTTAGATAAGAGAAAAGAAATACAATAACCCCTTGGCGATTTTAATCCATTACTACATTGCTAAGGACAGGAAAGAACATCTAAGTAGTCATTATGCTTTTTAAAAAAATTAAACTGTTGAATTAAAACGGTTATTTTTTGTAGTCTTTAACTTTATCCTAACCCGTTGAAAATGAACATATTTGCCTAGAAATAAAGTTTATAATTCTAAACTCCTAGTAGAATTATACAATGTAATTATAACTATTTGTTTGTTAATACTCTCTCTATATATATTGTATTGTGTATTTGCTTAGTTATAACAGAACATTTGCTTTAGATCTTCTTTGCTTTGCTTGACAAAGGTATAAGGAGTTAAGATAATTAAAGACGTTAAAATGGTTCCTAGTGCTACTATGTCAGATGCGCGATTTTTATCATTAGAGTAGAGAAAATGTCTCAGCCAAAATCAGGTACAACATAAATATTAGCATGTACAGTTAGGACTTCCAGACAAAGGTCGTACAATCAAAAGAATTGGTTACCTGATGGGTTTTACTTAAACTAATCCTAGGTGTTTGGACATAAAGGAAAAATATTATTGGTTGTTGGACCTGACGCTAAAGTGTTATGGACAGCAGCCTCGCTCATATAAGGTAATTAACTATTTTTCAACAAGGAACTAGTAATATACTAGTATCATTTGGCTAAAAGAAATAAAGGACCATATCCCTGTCCTCCCTGGCACTGTGGTCCAATTTGAATTTGAAAGTTGCACAAGTAAAGTTTGTCAAGATTGAAATTGAGCACACTACCACTAACTAACATCTGCACTAATAACCAAAATATACAGGGTCATTATTTTTTCGGTATATCTACAACAATGTACTTATAAACAAACAAACTTCTATTGATTTAATTGATTAAAATTGAGCAACTGATATTAACTAGCATACATTACGCACTAATAATCAAAATATACAGAGTCACAAATATTTGTAAACTACTACATGATAAGCTACTATAATTTTCAATTAATATTCGTTTTTACATCCTTTGCAAAAAAATAAAATAATTGCATGGCATCTACTTTTAATGGTTTTAGTTTTCATTTAATCTTTCGATTATTTTAAGCTTTTGGACCCTGTGAGCAAATGTACAAGTAAAATGCACATATAACAATAATGTGCAATTATACAATCATTTGTAATGCATAGTTTTAATCTTTCTTTTGCTAATCTAATTACTTATATAACAGATAACACATTAGAATTTAAAGCATTTGAAACAATGCTTTTCAAAATAAATTTAATGAAAAAATATAATGTACAAAACAAAACTAGAATCAAACTACTATTGAAATATACCTGATATCCACATAGGCCAAAAGTTGGTCTTGTGGCATTCTGTATGGATCACAGCTGGCTACTCTATGTATACTTTCTGAATGAAAAATATATGTTATTAGATAATTGTGTTGTTAGATTGATAGATTTATGAATAGATGGATTAATGGATATATGGCTTGATAAACAGATCAATCCTTAAAAATGAATGTTTACTGCATATACAAATGCACATTCTTAAAGGTTCTAAAATCATACATAATCACTCCCGATCCTTAAACTTTTTATTAAAATCAAAGGCCATTACCTAAAAACTATCTACAATAATTTGTGTTCCACACAGGTAAATTTTGGAAGGTCTGAGCCTTAAATTTATATTATTATAAGACCATACCTGTATCTTGAGTGATAATACTAGTATGTTGACTGCAGGTACACATGGAACTTCTAGCAGGTTCATCAACAGAACTTGGCTGTCTGTCAAACATGCTTTCTCCTTCACTAAACCTTAACAATTGAAAATAGTTTCTTAACTTTTTATCTTGTCTCAGCTTTTGTTCAAGATAATACATCATGAACACTGAAATAAAATCATGACATCATAAAACATGTTAAAAGAATAAATAAAATATTGTAATTGAATAATTAAAGATCAAAATATGATTTCAATTAGTAAATTATAAAAATCATATATATCAACTCTATTTTTTTTCTTTCTATGATATTCGTTAATCCTAATTAATAATATCTATCCTAATCCTTGGTTGATATAATATGATACTAACTTCCAAAGTTTGGTTTTATCTTTGTCTGAGAAAATATTTTAAAACCAATTATGCAAGGCCTTTTTTTTAGCAATGAAAGGAATGGAAATGATTAATCACTGATTAGTCTTAGATTAAATTATTTAGTCTACTAAAAGAGAAATTTATAATTCTTATTTCATATAAGTCAAACACTTGACATACATTACAGCCCAGAATTAAATAATTTTAATTAAGTTAGTGAATATAAAAAAAAACATTACTGCTTCCAAATTGTTGTATCCTATCTGTATTCATGATCTAACATATTGTATATATTAAATTGTTCAAATGTACTTGATAATTAAAAAGAAGCTGCACTCTTTATATATATTGAAAAATTGCATAATATATCATCTGCTTATATAACCCCTAAGTTTGTCTCTAAGGTAAGTACATAAACAATCTAAAAACTATAAAAGTCAATAGTCAATATTAATGCATTTTAGGTGTTTGTATGTGTGTGTTGTTTGTGTGTGTGGGTGGGGTGTTTGTGGGTATAGTCTTCTATTTGATAAAGAAAGTTAAGATATCCAATTTCCTATTGGATTTGCAAAGAATAGCTTTCCAAAACTTTTGTTGCATCCCCCCTTTCTTTATAGATGGTTCCAAAGGTTAAATAATTCATATATTACTTATATTTGTCCTCTATTATAGTTAATTACTGTGCTGTAATTACAACTCTATTTATGTCATAGAAATCATCTTTACTCATTCTCACTCTTGTTTCTCTATCTCCACCAAACACTTATACCACTTTTTTGTCATCCGTAGAAAATTTTGTTCTTATGTATAGGGAGAAAATACTACAATGATATGATAAATTTATTAATGTTGTGCTATTAATGATATTCTCATGTAAGTTAAAAATAAAACAAAAATTATCCAAAAACTGTTTTTAGTATGAGCTACATTTCCTGAAATGGCAGGTGTCCTTCTTTAATCCTAACTTTAAGATATGAAATATAAATTACGGTGGTGAATTCTTGTTTTAGTTTTTTTTCTTTCTTATAATTTGTTTAGGACAAAATTCTATATCACGTTATTCTAAGATGTCCTATGCCTCACGAGAGAAGAGTAGTTAGTAAATGAAATGTTGATGTAAAAAAATAAAAAAAGTTTGTTGGAAGAAATAATTGACATATCATCAATACCATGAGAGTGTCATACCATCCTATATATCCCTTGTGTATTAAGCAGGGATAAAGGATGCTGAAATTAAAAGGAGGTTGTCATAAAATAAAACAATTTACCTAAAGACAGAGTAATCCTATTATATAAAGTAGTAAGCGTTTTTTGTTTGTCCCGAAGGATCTCGCTAACCGCCAAACCGATATTGTTCTCCTTTACGGTGAAGCTTCTTATAGGTCCTGGGAAGGTTTTAAACTATTTTTGGGGAGGGTGTCTTTACCCCCTCCCCCCCCAAAAAAAAATATATTTTTTTTACTCTTTTGAACACAAATTTAAAATGGGATCAGGTCGACTTTTCCCCCCTCCTACCTTAAGTGCCCCTATAGGCTTCTAGGGGGCGCAGCCGCTAGTGTTATTATATTGCAAACAAACTCGGGTAGTTAATAAATAATAATAATCATTGATGTTTACACGAAGCACTAAAAAGATCATCGCAAAAATTATTTGATATTTTTTTGATGTAATTTTTTATAGTTTTTCTTGTTTTTAAAAGTTTTTTTTAAATTTTCAATATTTTTGTAATGTTTTCTTTTTTTCAGTTTAATAACACAGAAAAAATAAGAACAAAATCCTAATCTTAATGGTAATCGCCAAATCTTTCTAGTGCTTGTAAAATTTCAGTGTTTTCACTTCTATCAAAATACTTTGATAATGGTAAAAAATCACAGCAACGTGCGTTATAAATGTTTTATTTTTTGAAAAAAAAAAGACATATGCCTTATCCTTAAAGACTGAAAAGGTGATGTGAAATCCAAGTTTAGTTCTTTCACTAGTAAGGCTGTTCTTTCTTACAGATAATCACATTAAGATGATGACAGAGCTTAGACCACAATGAGCCTGTAATACCACTTTACCAGGCCATTTTAGAACCAGCTTAACTTTGTTTTGCCTCAGAGAATTTATTCTATTGTTGAAAATGCAATTGGGAAACCACACTTTTAAAAAATGAAAGATCATCAACATTGATTCATTCAACAATAACCTTGCATTAGAACTTTGATGCATTTTAAATCAATCAAAATTGGATTTTGGCATTGATTTGAAAAAATATACTGTTTTTCGCTTCTTTGTTTATTAATTTCTATATACTACAACCGTAGCAAAATAGGTTTTACCTCCATTCTTGAGCAAACTCATCTGCCTGTCCATATTCGAGCTTTACAGGCAGTATTCTGCCTGTTTTATCATGGAGATCATTCCTCATATCTCCATCAAATATACCACACAAACCCCTAAACAAATATTAGTACAATCAGAACACAGTAATAGTGTCTGACTGATTATGACGTAACAAAAACAATTAGCCAATGAGAGGCCGTTATTGACCAATGGTAAAATTTATAATGGCCTCTCATTGGCTAATTTTTTTTGTTACGTCATAATCAGTCAGACACTATTACTGTGTTCGTACAATCATAGTAAAACTTTTGGTAACGCCCCTTGCAATTAGAGATTATTAATTAAAGGGTTAGAAAATAGCTTAAAACCATTCAAGACTTAATTATGAAATAAAATAGTCTAAAAAATATTTTAAAAACCTTACTACTTTATAAAATTGTAATGACAAAAAAATCGTTGAAACCTAAAAAAGAAACATTTTTGATGGAATGTTTTCACATAGTTTGTGGCATTCCAGTTGTAGAACAATTTTACATCAAATAAAACTTTTCAAAACATTTCAACAAATGAAAAAAAACTCAGGTTAGGAATGAATGCTGTCATGTGTGGTGTGTGTGTGTGTGTGTGTGTGTGTGTGCGTGTGTGGGCGTATGTGTGTGTGTGTAGGGATGGTTTCAGGGATAAGGAAATGTTACAACAAATAAAATGTGAGTCATTAGGAAAATAAGGATGACAGCATCCATAAGTAGCGAAGCACAAAAAAATAATAGATAGAAATATAAGTTATATAAAGACAAGATTAAACCAGGAATAAATAGGTGGGAAAATCAAGAAACGATTCACATATGTTTTGATATTTATATTTGTTTAGCATGACTGGCAGACAGGCTATTCAAGTAGATTATGAACTGAATGCTTATTGGTATAGTAAATCTTAATAAACAAAATTTAACCGTCTATCTTGAATTGAAACTGAGAAACTCATATTTACCCTATAGCGTTACGGACTGACTGACGGCCGGACGAACATCCAAAGTTGGTAATATATTAATTTACATACATAGAACTAAACCTTTTATGTCAGGCAAACATGGTAAAAAATCACCTTTATCCTTTAAGAAAACATAAAAAAAAACATTGAACCATACAAAATAACTTTTTTTTTACATCATTTGAAACTAGACTATGAGAGAGAAAAAGCAAATTATAATAATAGAATAGTCCTTTGAAGAAATTTAGCTTCTTTGTTTTATTTGAGACATCAGCTAACCCCAACCCTACCTAAGCTCTGGGGGATATCAACTAACCATCTCCCCTTGAGACATTATTTTCAAGTCCCGAGGGTTAATTAGCAAAATTCATACTAATTTAGTAATTGTATGTCCCAGGAAAAGAAATTTCAAACAAGTTTTGCGTTTTAACAGAGAATTTAGTTTTTGTGTTTGCAAAAGAATTCTATATAATTCTTGAATGTTGGTTCGTCTGACTGTCAGTTATTCAATTGGACTTAAATACATAAAACAACATAAAAAATATAAATATTAAATAGAAAGATTTATAGAAGCTAGTAAAAGTTGCTAACTTAGATTATGAGGTCAAAAAAATAACCAATGAGAGGCCACTTTAAATTTTACCACTGGTCAATTACAGTGTTTAGTGGCCTCTCATTGGTTATTTTTTTTGACGTCATAATCTGAGTCAGCCACTTTTGCTAGCTTCAGATTTATATAATATTTTTAGATGGACAGCTATTTAGGTGTATAGCAAGATAGATAGTTATTCTAATTGTCTCATTAGTCAGGATAATTTGTGTAAATAGGATAGATATGTAGATAGATAGATAAGAAGATAACTAGATGGACAGCTATTTATGTATATAGAAAGATAGATAGTTATTCTAATTGTCTCATTAGTCAGGATAATTTGTGTAAATAGGATAGATATGTAGATAGATAGATAGATAAGAAGATAACTAGATGGACAGCTATTTATGTATATAGAAAGATAGATAGTTATTCTAATTGTCTCATTAGTCAGGATAATTTGTGTAAATAGGATAGATATGTAGATAGATAGATAAGAAGATAACTAGATGGACAGCTATTTAGGTGTATAGCAAGATAGATAGTTATTCTAATTGTCTCATTAGTCAGGCTAATTTGTGTAAATAGGAAAGATATGTAGATAGATAGATAAGAAGATAAGTAGATGGACAGCTATTTAGGTGTATAGCAAGATATGTAGTTATTCTAATTGTCTCATTAGTCAGGATAATTTGTGCTAATAGCCTTACTTTACATCTTAATCCTTCCCCATTTAAATTTACATTCTAACATATTCCGTCTATTTACAATTAAACTAAATTTTATTAGAATACTATGCTTTAATAATTGTTCTGTGGGTCATTATTTTTTTTTTTTTTTGTATCACGAAACCTTTTTTTATAATATACATTTTATGGTGCTTTTTAGTATTCAAAAGTGGCTTTTCCACTAGACTCTAGGGTAGATTTATTTTTTACTTAAAAAAACATATTTTTTTAAATTTTTATTCCCCCCCCCCTCAGAAAATAGCTTAAAACACAACATCACTATTAGACATCGTTATACATTGCATTGTATTAGAGATAGATACAGCTTTTATGATTTACATTATATCATATGGTTCATTTTGTTAATCTAGGATATTACAATCTATGCTTTTTAATTTTTTTCATCAATGAAATAAATAGAAGCTGCGCTATTCAAATAGAACTATATTTCATTCAAATATTAAACCAAAAAATATGTATTTTTATCATGTTGTTGATAACAAATTGGTAGGAAAATAAATGGCTGGAATGCATTTTGTGAAAAAATACATTTATGAAAACATATATGTTACATTAATATTTTAGATATTGGATATGGCATTTTATGAAAGACTGTTTTGCCTCCAACTTTACTTTTATTCAGTTAATCATTATATAAATAAAGTTTGGTGTATATACTATATAGTCCCTTTCGTGACAACGCCTCTTAAGAGACGTTTCGTCGTATTTTTACAGCAGTTTTTTTCCTATTTCAAGTCGCTGTGTGGGGTCTCTAACCCTGTCGGACCAATTGCCTAACCCTGCGGGGCAATCCCCTCTAACCTAACCTAAAATAACCAAAAGCTTCTGTGAAAATACAACGAAACGCCCATTAAGAGGCGTTGTCACGAAATGGACTATACCAAAAGTTTGTTTTATTTGCATGCTTTAATTGTTGCAGTTAAGATGAATCTAGAAAGTCTGTACAACAGTTTAAAACTAAATAACTTTTTAGGTGCAATATTTTTGTCTCAAAGCGAAACAACTCTACAATACCTGGTGTAACCATGGTCTGCTCCTGTTACAGATAGAGATAGAGACAGGCCCCAGTACTCAATGTGTATCCGAAGGTTGCGCCCGCTTCCAAAGTAAAACTGAAAGAATATGCATATTAATATAAAAGGAGATATTATTATAAATATTTATATTCTATTTTAGCAAGATATGTTTTTGTTTATATGGTTAAACTTTTTTATGACTGACAAATGACCTGTAATCATTGGAATTTTTTTAGAGTTATTGAACATAATAAAAAAAATAAAACTTACTGTTAAAGTTTTGCCATGTCGTGACTCGAGAACCCTTGTCCTCAGAGGTTGTCCATCCAGTGATAACATGGTAAGTTCAGGTAAACTGTCTGTCTGCTGGCCTGACTGTTGGGTTGATATTAGGGTAAGACACATATCCAACCTGCGGGTAAGATTTTAATTACAGATGCTTTTTTATTACTGCTTAATCTTATCTTTATGTCTTTTCTTCTAAACCTCAAGAACATAAAACATTATGATTTTCCCAAAAATTCCCAAAAAGGATTGGCTATAAGTTATTGTCTGTAAAAAAGCCTCTAGGGGCACTTGAAGTAGGGAGGTTGGAGGGGAAGGGGGGTAGTCAACCTCCTTCTATTTCAATATGAGTTTTAAAAAGAAAAGGAGAAAAAATTGTTTTCTTCCGGAGGCGATTTTAACCTATTTTAAGCTACACTGTGAAGGAGAATCATTTCGGTTAAGCGGTAAACGATATTTTTCAGTACAAAAAGACAGACAGTCAGCCTGTTACTTTTATAAAGGGATATAACTGGGCTACATTTAATTTGTAAAATATGGTATTTATAAATTTTTGTCATATTGAAAGAAAAGAAATTCTTACCCAATAAAATCATTTCCATCTGTGACAGCTATACCACAAACACAGGAGACATCTTGTTCGTCTCCACTGAAACGGAAATAATTTTATCATAAATGACAGGGCAAACTGACGGCTAATTTAATTTTCTGAAAAGTTAGTTAAAATTATTCACAGTTTGTAACGATTAAAAAAATGGAGGTTAAACATTTTTAGGATGTCATATATCTGTCCTTGAACAGTGTATGTAGTATTAATGAGAATGAAATAAAGTTACAATGTTAGAAAGGAAGAGTTAAATGAAGATATGTTCAAGAAAACAGGGATTAAATGATAGGCAAATTTAAATAGTTTTAAATTGTGGATCAATTTCAAGTTTTCTTTTTTAATAATGTTATCGATTGTTATATGTCTAAGATCCAAATATGATAGCCTAAAATTATATAACAGCAAAAGCACACGAAATTTTTTTTTTATACTGCAATTGTCAATTAAACTAAACTTAAATATGAATTATAACTTTTTGTTGCAAGAAACAAATGTTTATAGCTCAATTGCTTATTCGTTAATCATTGATACAGAGAGAAAGACAAGGAGTAAGAAAGAGAGAGAGAGAGAAAGTAAGATATGGAGGAATAAAGAAAGAGAAAGACGACAGTGAGAGAGATAAAAAGTGAGGAAGAGAGAAAGTGTGAGAGAGAGAAATGTGAGAGAGATAGAAAGATGATGAAGGATGAGAGTATTTTAATGAGGTTTTCAAAGTTAAAGTTGATTATTAACTTTGTTATCTCCTGGGAATTAACTTTAAAACAATTATCAAATCTTCACTGCCAAATTTTGATGAACAAAGCCAGGCACTAATGCAAAGCAAAGAAGAATTACATTTAGATTGTGTCCGTCCGTCCATATGTTCTCTCTTAATGGATAGTTGTAAATATTTCAGCTGTATTGACACCAAATGTTTTTTTTATCTAATGGCGATTCTTATGACAATTAGGAACGATACCATAATCATCACTATAATCATTTAGTTTTATTCTTAAGAATTTTAAGAATGTTCTGTGTATGCAAATTTCATAATAAAACGTATAGATGTTAAGTTCCAAGCGTTGATGACCAAAACTCAAAGTTTATAAAGAGTAGATTTAGTGCCTTTTCAGCATGTTAATACATTAAGTATTTACATAACCATCTTACACAATACCTAGGGAAAGTAATAGTTAGGTTAAATGATAGAGCTAATATTATCAAGTAAATGCTGATGCTGATTAGCCTATTTAGAGATTTAGGACCGGATGATAATCTTAAGAAGCAGTGGAATCAAATTTTATGAATTGAAATACAATTTTTTTTTGCGATTTTAGATTAGGTGTTCATTAAGCCATATGGGACAAGTAAAAAACCCCGATTTTAATAGAGAAATAAGTTAAAAAGAGAGATAAAAACTAGAAAATAAAAGAGAAAGGCTAGAGTCATTTAAATTTTCGAAATAGGTTATATGTTGCGGATTTCTATGGAAAAAAGTATGATTTTAATTTCCCGAAAAAAGACGATATTTGAATACATAAATATACCTTATAAGTAAGAGAAAATATTACCTTTTACATTTCCAGAATCTTATATGAGCTTCAAAGCCATCATTCAAGCTTTTCATGAGCATAAATGTTCCAGGTAGATAGATGTCATATCTGTCACAGAATGCAAACATTTTATACTTTTTTTTTTATAAATTTTAATGTATAGTAATTTGAAGATGTAAAAAGGTTAATTTATGAATGATAAATTCATTTTCTTTAAACTTTTACCCTTAACCCTGAAATAAAGACTTGTTTTGTACATCAAATAACTAAAAAAAGATCTATATAGAGCAGATTAAATCCAAAAATTTTGTTGTTGAAAATCTCGAAACCTTTCAGATTTTTTACAAATGTTTTAATGTTTAAATTTTATTTTCGTATCATGACTGCGAGACCAACGGACCAAGTAAATGGTGTGCTGGATGCTCATTTGTACAGGCAATTTACCGTTTATCTTTAATAGCAAGCAAGATAATTACATTATTTCCATAGCGTTATTACGAACTGAAAAAAGAATTATAGAGGAGCTTCGATAATTGGAAAAATATTATAAATCTTCAACAGACTGTCGAAAAATTATGCTTTTACAGATTTTTTAAGACTAACTAATAAACAAACTAAATTATAAATAATTGATGACTACAAAAATGAAATAATAATAAACTTTAAGTAAAAGCATTCTTGCTCTTTGGTTGAATTTTAGTTAGCATTCCTTAGGCCATCCAGGGTAATTAAATGAGGGTCTGTATACACATGGCAATCTCCTCCTTGGATATCCTTTATATTCACCTAAAAATATATCTCGTAAATATCTTAATAAACATAAAAACATATTTGTAAATATCTCCAAAAAAAAACAAAGATTATGGTAAGCAAATACATAAATATTTGTTCATTTTGATATAAATTGGCAAATCAATAGACATGACTAATTTGAATTTAAAAATGCTTGTGAATACTAAGTTGGGGCTCAGGAGCCTAAGCTGCAGCCTTAATCACATTCAGCAGCTCGGCTTACAGATGCTGAAGATGCGGCTGCCGCCCAGGCTTTAAAAGAAATTGTAAGTGTAAAAAAAATAAAATATTATTCCACTTTTATTATGATTTATTTTTATTTTAGTTTTTTTGAGAGAGAGAGGAAATATGGTTTTTACTTTCCCCTTAAAAATATGTTTATTTTTTTCTTTTTGCAATAATATTTTGTTCCATCATAATTCTAATTATCTGTCTAATATTATTACACATGAAATATACCAAACATTGTTTATGAATGTATGAAAGAAAACAAACGTACAAAACAACAGATTTGAAAATTATATACAACTAAACGAGAAAAGTCTAGCAGAAGATCCTTATGAAAAATATTTTTCTTTGACTTTTCTTATGAGAAGAATTATTCAAAATGTAATGTTGTTGTTTTAATTGACGGATAAGATGAAGACAAAATAATTCATCGACACGTATTATATCTTTGTACTTGTAAATAGCAACAAGGCCTAAGTATAAATTAGAACACATCCTGCGTGCCAAAAAGTGTTACAAATTACTTATAATATAAACACAAAAACAGAAAAACAGACAAAAATTGGTTTTCCGTGTGGTGTAGGTTCAATCAAATTTTTTCCCATCACTTTCTTTTTCTTTTTAACAGCGATGCTACTTTATGATTCTAAAAGTTCATCTTTCAAACCATCTGTAAAAACTAAATTTTGAAAGTTATTTTAAATACCAAAGCTGCTAAAAAAGGTTTTAATAAAACTTAAGTAAGAAAATGCAAAATATAAGCTGATTTATATTGATTGTTAGAAAATGAAATCCAGCTATAAATCCTGATGTCCAGTCGACCAAAAGAAAAAGCTTTCAACAGTACAATTTATATTCTTTTAGCAATGATTTTCAAATTGGTCCAATCCTTAACATTTACATTTTACACTTTGAATTAAAAATCTATCTTATCACTGAGATTAATTACTCTGATTTTAAAAGCAAATTATTTATTATAATTTGTTTTGATAGTTGTACAAGTTTAAAAATTATAAAACCAACGTAATTTGACTGCTATTATTAAAAAAATAATACATAAATTTTTTCGTATCCTTCAGATTAATAACCCGCCAATTCGACTATCCAACAGACTAACAATATGTAGAGTTGCCCCGCCACTGCAAGCTTGTAGACATTATTTTATTATCCTGGAAATAATCCATATACCTGGACAACAAAAGTATCCCTTCTAGATTTGTCTCTAAACTCCAGGGATAGGAAAATGCCAGGTAAAATATTTTAAACCCACTCAACCTACTCCCTACTGGAGATTGTAGAGCCAGACCTAGAATGCGTAGGTCAAATTATTTCAGACAACCACTATATGATTTTACAAACTTTGTCCTTAAGTCACAACCGGCACCAAAAGCGCCTGTCATTGGCCATTGCACTCCAATCCATCCTTATCATATCATCTATCCTATTATATAAAGTAGTAAGCGTTTTTTGTCTGTCCCGAAGGATCTAGCTAACCGCTGAACCGATATTGTTCTCCTTTACAGTGAAGCTTCTTATTATCCTTGGGAAGGTTTTAAACTATTTTTGGGGAGGGTGTCTTCAACCCCTCCCCCCCCCAAAAAAAATATTTTTTTTACTTTTTTGAAACTTAAATTTAAAATGAGATGAGGTCGACTTTTACCCCTCCCACCTTAGGTACCCCTAGAGGCGTCTAGGGGCGTAGACGCTAGTTTCTTACATAGAAGCACTAGGTACAAATTTTAACAATGTTTAGGTCGAGATTCGAACCAAGAAATCTCCCTAACAATGATTGGTCTTGCTTAATATTACCTAATTCAGTTACAATATGGAAAATATATAAAAGTTCTATATGGGGAAAATATAATGGTATTGATCTATCCCTACATCCCAACTCCATCCCCACACCCATTTACCCAGAATTGGATTAGGATATTGAAAATGATTTATTTTATGTTGAAGGTATTTTTCTCTCCCTTTTTTGTTTTCAATCTTAATATATCTTTATTGTAAGATAGCATGATGAACAAGGACAAATATTCTGGAATTCTAATGTTAGTGTATAATTCAGATTTTTACTGTGCGTTCGGAAAATATTCATCTTAAAAAAATCTTTTAACCCCTCTCTACCTTATAGCTCATTTCCACATAAAATAGCTGACATCTTAAATAAGTTAGATATTCTTCGATTTATAACCTTGAAACAAACTTATTTGAATTTATTTCATTTTCCCAAATTGTCCCCCGAAAAGAAGTAAGGAAGCTGTATTCAATTATGCCAAATCACTTAGTGATTAACTAAAAAGAAATTGCAAATAGTTTTCTTTTTTTTTCTTGGACATTAAAAATATAATTGGGGAAACTTTCAAGAAATGATGGAAGGATGGGCAGATAATTTTACCCTGCATATATAACGATAAAAATATTACTAAAATGTGTTTTGGGAAGGGGTTTTTTTGGGTCGATACCTCTTAAATGTGGAGGAACCCTCCCCTCCCCCCCCCCAAAAAAAAAAGATAATAATTCCTTTCCTGACCTTATGAGAAGCTTCCTTGAAAGAGTCTTATCGTTTTGAAGGTTTTCGAGATATATTGGCAAAAAACCCACACACAGACACACATCCATACAGATAGAAACACTTTCTGTTTCTGTAATAGAATGCTTTTAATTACGAGAAAATTGATAATAAGACTACTAAACTAATTTACTAGATATGCCGTAATTATTACGGGGGAATCGGGAATTACTCGATTGCTAAAAGGAAAATTCGGAAATTTGACAAATGGACATCTACTACATAATTTACTTTGTCCGGTCGTTTGTCTGTTCTTGTTATGTTGATAATATAATTTCTATTATTTTGGTTCATTGCCAATTAATGATGTTGTTGTCCTTTAAAATTTGCTGTAACTTTGCAGATATTATTTTGCAAAAAAAATCTGTTACTATTGTTTATTTTTATTACCCAGCTGATATGTTACAAAGCCAGTGGTAGAACAGAAGGTAATACATAATTATAGTTAAGCCTCTTGTCTAATTATTGGGTTTACCACACTAACATCCATACATTATTGTGAATGATATAAATAAAGGTCATTTACAGATATTTTTATTTTTTATCTAAGCATAGCATTTTCTTTAATTTTACCCTCGCCCAAAATAAGCCGGTTTAAATTTCAAACCTACTACTAAAGGAACCACGATTCAAAATTTGAAATCAATAAGACAATTTTAACGGACTGAAGGACGGTCTGACCCTAACTATAGTAAAGCTTGGCTTATAACAGCAAACAATTTCATTTAATACAATCTACCATGATTTTACCTATTTTGATAATTGATTTTCTTTATTGTAGAAATAGCTGCAAGATTTAGTAAGAAACCAATATGCATATATTATTTGTAGGATGGTATCAGAGTACAATATAAATACACTAACTAAGCTGCATACGCTCGTATCATACAAAAATTATTGATAACAAAATTCTAGCAAGTGAAATACAAGCCTACAATTTGTAAAAAAATCAGTCAAGAGAGAAACACGTATGAAAATAGGATATAAATATAACATACCTGAACAGAGGATAGAAAGTAGTCATCAAAGTTTGTGTGTCCATCAGATATTACAGCAAAATCCAGGAAGCTAGTTGTATCACCATCCTATAAGAAAATAACCATCATAATTTGTATGTTAGACAGTTATTCAAAGTAGCTAATTCCATAGATTGAAAAAAACTGGTAAAAATGATTATTTGGTATTCCTATTAAAGTATGAATATGTATAAACTAGATTTGAATACCTCTAAATGTTTTTTTTTTTGACCAGTAAGATCCCATGAAATAAATATTCCTTAAAACTTTTGAGTATAGAATGTTACCTGTACTAAATCCTGTGCTGCCTGAACCTGAATGTTCCAAGTGGCACATGATCCAGTCTGGCACTGGACAGCTGTCAATAGACTCAAGGAACAGTTGGACACCAGCAGGTCGGGTGTTAACCTTCCAGCAACTAAAAGTAAGAAATTTGATCATTGGCGTGCACAGGTTTTTGCACACCACCTTTGAATCAAAACAAACGCTAATCTATCCCGTTGTTAGGAAAAGTAAATGGGGGGTAAATTTTTTTTTTAAATGGGGACGTCACTGGGAGTGTTACCAAAAACTTAAATTTTCCATAGGTATGAAGATTTCTTACTACACAGCTTACCTGCACGCCCCTCGTTTTGGGGCAACCAAGTGTAAAATAGAAAACTTGGAAATATACATGGTGTCCTATCTATATTTTAAATCAATAATTACTCCCTTAATATTTAGGTTTGCTAGAAAAAAAAAACGACGCTGTATTTTGCAAGAATTTAAAAACCCGCAAACGACATTGAAATACATTACACACCGATGAATGACTGTTGATAAAAGATATATTACAGATTTGGATCAAAATACAAATTCAAATTTTGTTTACCATTTTTGTTTTACTTAATTTGATTGTATATTATAATAAATACAAAATATGCATCTCTCTCTTTTCTAATTTGTGAAATTGTCATTGGAGAATTAGAAATGCAAAACTTGGTGTTTTCGTTTCTCTTTTGAGGGTCCAGCTACTCTTTAATTTTTTATGTATGGTTTCTTTTATTTTAGTGGATATATAGGTAGAAATATATTTTTTATAGGTGTATTAAGTATTAAGTAAATCAAGAAAATGAACTGTATACAAACATTCTTAAAAAGAACAATAATTACAATTTACATAATTCAGACAAAAATTAACCTTTATAGAGTAGCAATGCTCTTTATGTCGAAACATTATGAAACAGCTTTTTTGGGAAACATGAAATAATATGAATTCGTAGATTATCTATGTTAATACGATTCATATATTTTACCTTATCGTTAAAAGAATGATAATAAACCAGCTGATATTAAAATGGACGACATGAAATAAGATTAGCTAAATTTTGATTTTAAAAACTAAAATCATAACATTGTTCCCAATTCTAAAGAGCTTTAAACTGTTTTACCTAAGCTTGAGTCTACTTTGGCAAGATTATCATTAAATTGGCACATTATCATGAGGTTAGGTAATATGGAAGGAATTAAATTAGATTATTCATTTTCTCTTTTACATAAAAATAAAGAAATGATTAAAATACAGCCAGTAAAGAATTAACAGTTTAGAAAGAAAATAGTTTTATTTCCTTTTTAATTCTGTCTATAATTTCCTCTTCGTTCCAATCTATTGAATTTTAAAAAATGAAACCCAACTAAACCTTTTAGCTCTTATCAAGTTTCCCTTTTAATTTATCTTACCTTTTTTATATGGATTTAGGATAACTTATGTTACTTTTAAGTAATTCTCCTTTTAACAAATTTGATACCCCTAATTATCTGTAACTCTAATATACTCTGCTTTCCTATATGGATTTTAAGATAAATTAGTGCATTAATTCATCTTTCACAACCAAGTGAACAGGGAAAATAAATTTAAAAACAAAAATATGAATAAATAAAGACCTTTAGAATTTAACCATTGATGCATTGTCAAACGCGTGACATTTATGATAAGCTTAAACATTTATAAAAAGAGGCAACTGATTAAAATTAAAACTTTCCAACATTAGATTAGCAATAATTTTTCTTCGTTGAAACCTATTCATAGACATTTTACAATAAGGACACTCCTTTCCTATTATCAGTAAATGTGCCTAACTTTTAAGGAAATTATTATTACTAATTTTATAAATTGTTTTTTTCTTTTATTTACTCCCTATCGCTGTTTCAAACCATTTTTGATCAGCATAAATCAACAGAATTATGAGCTTTCTTGGCTCAGTGGTTCAGTTTTTGCATTCTATAAATTGGTGATTTTTTTGACAAAGATTTATATTCAAGAGGTCATTCGTTTTCAACGCACATTTTGGTAAAATTTATGATTTTAAAATTTTATAAATCTACTAAGTAAATTCTTACCATCAGTATAACAAATAATAAAATTACAAATGTTGTCATAATTAGATTTATGTAGGTCTGACTTATGCAAAATGTTCGATAGAAAATTATGTATTACATATTATTTAAATTTTGTGACATACATATTACATATTTATGTATGTATTATAACTGTATAGATAGACGTTTAACTATTTAAACTACATCAACTTTAATAATAGATTTTACTTATAAAACACTAATTTGTATATAAAAGTGGCGTTGAAGCAAATTTTCGTTTTTCTAACCTTAACTCAATGGCACAATAATGTTTAATAAAGAATACATAATGAATTACCTTAGATTGTACATAAAAAGGACAATCATGTTCCTAAAGAAAACTAGTTATCTATATTATACCATCTAATATTTAGACGTCTCAATTCTTCAAAATTGTTCGACTTTATTAAACTTTGCTTAGGAACGAGGTAAAGATATTTTAAAGAGACTTAATATAATTACTGAAGTCTCTATTTCATAACAGAATCACAGAATAGTTATAGCATTTAAAGGTAGAAACTATTCAGTAATATTATCAATTCAAATATCAACACAATTCCCTTTAATTTTTAATTTGGTAGGAAATAGTTGAAAGGATTTTATATTAAGAGTATTTTCCTCTCTCTTATTTTCCTATTTACATCTTTCTTATATCTACAAAACACTTAACCTTATCTTATTATTTCATCAATTATCTACGTGGTTGTACATCCCGGAATAAGTTCCTCCTATTATTATAAACCACCACATAAAATATTGCTTAAAAACGCGTTTTCGCACAAATTTTTATAATGGTCCGCTAAACGAAAAGAAATAATGTCAAAGTTTATTTTACACTTATTTTACCTAAAAGTTACTTGTTTGTAAGATATAAGCCGGGCCGATATGCCTTTTCCTAACTTAGAAGCTTATTATAGGTCATATTGAGTTTTTTTTATATTTTTTGGAAGAAGATCAAACACCAATAGAAAAAAAAGCCCTTTAACAAAAATTAACTTTGTTTTTTTTTTCTGTTAAAAAATAGAATTTAAGTTAGTGGCTCGGGGTGTATTCATAGTTGTATATACTAAAAATATATATCTAAACCTTTATCATGAAAATACTAGCTGGTGCATACCTAGAATCTAGTGGCTCTATATTTAAAGGGGCCTAGTGCAAAAAATATTTAAAACCTTTCAAAGGCTTCAATCTAAAAACTTAATAAATTAAAGCCATAACAGTCCCTACATATATACAACTTTCCTTAAATGAGTACTCCAATCAGTTCAGTAGTTATTGAAATCTTAAGCTTCATACAAAAACCTTACTACTGTAAATGATACGATTATGCAAAAATATATTAAGAAAAGTGTTTGCAATCTATTATAAATCCATAGAGAATTAAATAATATCTCAAAAGCTTTCTCAGGACCGGGAAAAGTATTATAAAATATTTTTGAGAATTTGGATATTTGGAAAAGAATGGATGTCATGTTAGAATAATCTTGTTTTATTAATGCCATTAAAAAGATAATATATATTTTTTATCTAAAACTCAGCAAAATTCTGTGCCTAAAATTCCCAAAAGTTGGTCTCCCTTTTATCTGTTTTAAGGAATATTGTTCCATAACACTTATTCCTGTGACTGTGACTGTATTTATATATCATCATAATAACCATTATGATAAATTGATTTAGGAAAAATATGAAAAATATTCTTTATACAAAATGTGAAGAAAAAATTGTTAACAACATTGCTAAAAAAACATTAAATTGAAAAAAGGTTGATTTAACTTTTAGTAGATTAATAACAACAGGTTAGCAATATTTTCGAATTTAGACAGTAAGACAGTACATCCTTAGGTCTTACTTCATAATAAGTATAAGTATTATACCAAATCATCTAGAAAAAGAAATTAAACATAATCTAATTTTTGCCTAAATATCTTTAACTGGTTGGTCGGTTGGTCGTTCTGACTTTCAATTATACCATATTTATATAGTAGCTGGTTCATAAAAATTTACTTACAAGAATTTCTTGTTTGGATAACAAGAACAGGATGGCACGGGTCAGTGGAGCATATCACCGGAGAATGCTGGACAATCTGATCATTTTGTTTCCATTTATTTTATCTGTTAATGTTGAAACAAGGATGGAATGTTTTAGAAGTAACAAAGCTTTTAAAGAAATAAGGTCATCTATGTAGTCTTTTTTGGAGAGCTAACGGTATTGCTGCTTTTTTATTTCTTTTTTACTTCTTCTTTTACATCTATTAATTCTGTTTTTTTATTTAAACAAGTTTTTATTTGAAGGCTACTTTTGATTATGAATTTTATTCCTGACCTTTATAAATAAGTTTTCTTATTAAGTTATTTTTCCTAGGTTATTCCAAAAAGCTTTGCTACTATTAAATCTGGATTGTATTCATATTTGTTCATTTAATTTTTTTTTTTAAATGACTAATTGACTAAAATAAAGGCATTCCTGTAGAGTTTTAGTAATTCCATCCTCTCTCAGTTCTATGGTTTGCTGCAGAACTTCAATACCAGTTGGGGAGGTATTACTCTCTTTATCCCCCACAGAACACAATATCTAGAAAACAAATGATGTATTGCTATGTATAATGGTCTATGGTTTATTGAAGATTTCCAATACCAGTTGGCAGGTTTTTCTATCCTTATCCACCACAGAACACAATATCTAGAACACAAAAGATGTATTATTTTGGGCTTTATTATATGGTTGATTGTGCCAGTTAGGTAGGTATTACTCTCCTTATCCCCACAGAATATAAATATTATCTTTAGAACATTCATAGCGTGAAAATGATCATCTGTAATTTAGTTTTTGTGTGTAGTTTTTATCTAAATAAACATAATGTATTATCATTATGATAACATATCATAACAAAAAAACTTCAATGAAATACAAATATTCAACTACTTAAGTAAAAGTCTGTACCTATTTAATTTCAGAATACATAAATATTTTATGACCTATATTTATTTTGACATTAACTTAGCCTTGATAGGTTATACTCTGAGATACACATTATGGAATATTGAATTTAAAGCTGCAGTCTATATAGTAGTCTATATTCTATACATAGCGTAAAATTTATGCACTAAGCTAAGTCTACAGTTGGGCTAAATAATATTTAGTAAATATATTTGATTATCTTATAATTCACATCACTGGGATGTCTATCAAAAGAAATCAAGAATGAGTTTTGCCAATTAAAATGTGTATGAGACATTGAATTTTTATTTTTCAGTGGAAATATTGGGAAAGAATATGGCAATAGGATAGCAGATACACATGCAAGTAATCAAAGAAAGTAAAAATAAACATTTATATGAATTTAAAGTAAAAACTGGCAACAATTGGAGAAGCCGGTTCTCATTCAAACTTAAAAGTCATGTATAACATCGTATTACAGACAATTTTCTCCATTTTGATATCCGCTGAAAACTGTTTATAATACTATGTGATAGATCCCTTATTTTACAATACATTATAAAGCTACATTTATTTTTTAAGACTCTTTTTTAAACTTTATCATCTTCTTTCTAGTTTTTGAAAAAAAGGAAAATAAAGTGAAGCAAAGATTATTTGTATTCTATGTGTACGCCATTTTGTGTCATCTGATATAAGGAAAAATGATGCATTGACTCAATATTCTTTTATCTTTCTCATGTAGTTTCTTTTATTTCTGTTAAAATACTATTAAATAATTCGTGTAAAATAAAATTAAGCTATATCCTGATATAAAAGTAATAGGATCTCTGTCGGTCTGTATGTACCCAAGGATCTCGCTAACCGCTAAGGCGATAGTGTTGTCCTTTAAATGGTAGCTTATTTTAGGTCCTGCTAAGGTTTATAACTATTTTGTGGGAGGTTAACACCAACCTATCAAGATAAATCGCCCCTAGAGAGAAATTTATTAACACCTCTTCTTTTTAAACTGAATTTTAAGTGGGCAGAGTCAACATTCGCCCATCTCGAATAGAATGATATTTACCTTATCTCCAGGTTTCAGAAGGACTCCAGGTGAAAATATACTCTCTCCGTGTATTAATGTTTGCAGGG
The DNA here is from genome assembly GCF_053477335.1 of Acartia tonsa. Lineage (NCBI taxonomy): Eukaryota > Metazoa > Arthropoda > Copepoda > Calanoida > Acartiidae > Acartia > Acartia tonsa. The sequence continues at coordinate 37,386,606 of NC_137260.1, forward strand.
ATAAATCCATTTTCTCATTAGTTTCCTGTTCTACACGAGACCAAACAACACTAAAATTAAACATTAGGTGTCATCTTAATACTATAGATATTTATCTATTTCTATAGACATTTGACTGCAGACACATAAATAGAATATTCCTTATTTATGGACATTAGAAATAAGGTGGATTTGAAGTAAGGAAGAAGGACTCTTTTTTTAACTAGAATAATTACATTCATAAAGATAATATTTATTTCTTACCTTAAGTCAGAAACTGTTGAATTAGTTTTACACTTGAACAAAACTCTTCCTCCTTCTATGGACATTTCTATCCTTGGCTTTCCAACAAACTCAACCTCACTTACTTTCTCAATATTAGTTTCAATATAATTATCTTTGAAAGTATCAAAATCAGTATTGTAACCATGATCAGTATCAGTATGGATCTGATCATCTTGAACAAGATTGTTGTCAATATAATTATCCTCATGATAGTTAATAATAGTGTTTACAACAGTAACAGTGTCTATGTTGTCAATGAGTGGTTGATCAGGTGGTCTCAGTCCCTCAGAGATACCTCCGGTTGGCTCCAATATCGAATCTAAATAAAAAAATAAAAGTTGTGAAAATTCATAAGACAAAATATACCAGGGCTCAGCAGTCGGGCATTTGGTAAGAATTGTTAAAATAATTGTTTCTAAAGATATTCATCAGTAAACCGCATACTACTATTTTTTGTTTTGTAAATTATTGTAATTATCAAACTTCTTTTAAATTGAAAAAAATATAAATTTCTTAAATTCATGATTGATATATTAATATTAAAATCATATATTTTCTCTGCCTTAAAAATTAGATTTTCTATGATAATATAGGCTGTGTAAATAAGTAAATGTGATAATCATTTAAAAAAGGAATTTCAATAACAACTAAAAAATATTATCACTTCTTTGCAAAAGATAAAGTTCGCCAAAGTAATGGGTTGTTTATCAGATATATACTAATTAATTAAATGTTTTTGGTGTACGCATTTTTAGAATAAATAGCTCTGCTCCAAGTTGAACATATAGTTGAACAATAACATATGCTTCTACTAAACCTTATTAAAAAGATAAAATCGAATAAGTTTAGTTTATGGATTCAGAAAGTTTAGGCATAAAAATGTAAATATTTTTCATACATCAGGTTGTATCAAATCTTATAAAACAACAAATTCAATATTTAGCAAGACATGAGACGGGTATGTAGCAAAAGAATCTCGCTAGCTGCAGAACCGATATGGTTCTCCTTTACAGTGTACTATCTTATTGATCCATGGAAAGGTTTTTGGAGAAGTAACATCCACCCTCCTAAGAGCAATTACCTTCCTAATTTTTTTTTAAAATTCAAAATAGATTTTAAAGTGGAGAGTAGATTCCCCCCCTTCCCTTAACTGAAGTAAAGCCACTAGAAGCGTAACCGCTAGTATAAATACAACTAGAATAGAATAAAAAATCTTAATTCCAGCCTTCATTGGATTATATTAAACCCAGACCTGTTTTCTATATAATCGTCTTAGTATTGGTTGAAGGTAAATTAATGGCTATGAAAAAGTTACAAATCATTAGGACGGTTCTTTAAACCTTAGTCATAGGAAAATCTACAACAATAACAGAAATAAAACCATATTTCTTGTATCTATAATATATTTTTTTTTGTATGTTGCAACTTTGTATGAAGACAAAATGTTCCATGTTGTAGTTTATAAGTTGTAGGAAGAGTGTGACATTACTTCCACATAAAAAGACATAATAGTGATTAAGTAGATCATATAAATAGAAACAAATGCTTTATGGGGAGTTTATACTCAAAAACCTCAATGCTTTATTCTGAGGGTTGAAGTTGAGTATTTTCAAAAGTTTTTTAAGTAAGGATGTATAATGTATTTCCGAATTTTTTTGTGGGGGGGCATCCAATTTTCACTCTTGGACATCCTTGTTTATGCTGTAGAAATAATTTTAAGACGTGATAGATACTTTTCCAGAAGTTTATGTATAGCGTAGCAGGATAGAGAAGAGATCAACTTTATTCATGAGAAATCTTTCAGGGATCTTACGGGATAAGACAATGTGAGGTAAATTTAAATACCTCCCCATTAGTGATAAACAACATTATTCCTGATGTAGATTAGAATTATTGGTTGAAAAGTATGGAGACTACTTGTTTGGAGCCAACGAGTAAGATATCGTGGTAATAAAACTTTGAACCTAGTAAAAGTGTCTGACTCCAGATTATGACGTAAAAAAAATTAGCCAATGAGAGGCCACTATAAATTTTACCATTGGTCAATTACAGTGTAAACTGGCCTCTCATTGGCTAATTTTTTTTCGTCATAATCAGAGTCAGACACTTTTACTAGGTTCTAAAACTTTAGGTACAAGTCGAATTTACAGTCTAATGTCCCCTCTCTTCCTGAATATCTTTAAAATAATTAACTTTTAATACAAAATTCTATTTATATTCTACAGGCGACTCCACCACAAGCTTTCATACAAGTATTAAATAAAGGATGGAAAAGACAATGGATTGTAGACAACAGTGTTTCAGTACTATCTATTATTTTATATTACCTGAATTATTACTCTGAACACAGTAAGCTATTGAACATGCTTGTGTTGGCTGTAGATAATAAGATAAAAAATCTCCACAATTTCTAAAATAAAATTAAATATAAACAGAGCTAATAGTCTTTTCGTTTGCCCATCTTAGACTTTTATCATTTTATTTTTCTTCTAGTGGCTACGCCCCTAGAGGCCTCTAGGGGGCACTTGATAAGGGAGGAGTTGAATTATATTTACTATTTTGTTATTTTAGTGATAAAAATAAAAAGTAAAAAACAATCTTGTAGAAGGTATTTTTTTTCTAGGGGCGATTTCTCCCCCAAAATAGTTATAAACCTTCCAAGACTAAAAATCAAAGTTTAAACATCGGAGGGGAAGGAGAACCATAATGGTTCAGCTGTAGCGGGATTCTTTGGTACAGACAAACAGACAGACACACAAACAGACAAAAAAAAGACACCCTGTTACTTTATTATAAGGATGTTAAATGTTACCTGACAATAACACTGATGGTAAAAAGACAACAGTCATATTCCCCACCGCCAAAAGACCAACTCACACAAGCCTCCCCTTCCGCCTAAAAAGTGAATAAATTTTGAATTTTATATCTACCTGTTTACTTTTCTGTCTGTATGACAAGGCTTGTCTGTCTCTCTGTCCAATGATTCATCTTTCTTTCTTTTAAGTGTTTAATGTCTGTCTATCTGTCTGTTTCCACGCCTATATGTTTCTCTGACTATATGCCTATCTTTCTTTTGGTCTATCTATATAATGTTCAAATATATCAGTATACCTGTGTATTATTTGGAGGGGCCTCTGTCTCCAGCCAGATTGGAGCTGAAGTCCCACAAACATTAATTCCAGGACACTTGCCTGGCAACCTACCACTGGCACCTATGATAATTAGTTTGGGATCAATGAAAAGAAAACAGCGTAAATTACCCAATAAAACTAACGTCATACAATACAAATGATCAATGATAGGCCAGAATTTGACCAACGAATTGTAAAATTTATATTGTATTGAAGCCATTTTTTTATCGAACATTTTACGCTGTTTCCATTAAAAGTCAACTTGTTTTAAATCAATTTTGACATTTTTTACTAACTATCTCTTAAATTTGTACAAAATTCATCCATCAAAGTCTATCTATTTTTTAGTAAATACTTATTATAGCTAGACCGAGATGTCTTTATATCTTAAAATAGGTCCTAAGCGGGTTTGAATTTGTTATTATGGTCAGCCCCAAACAATTATGCTCTGTTGAAGTCTTAAAAATGTACCTAGAAAACCCTTTATATACTCAATAAAGTACGTTTATTGGAAACGTGCTTATAAAGATAAAAATGCTTAATATTACATTCTGTAGAGATATATGAGGCTATAGAAATATTATTTAATCATCAAATAATTCAGAAATGTGTTGTTGAAATTTTTCTTAATTTATTAAGCTAAATTCCACAGTTTTAGTGCAAAACAAAATGACTTTTGCAGTTTAGGGTTGCAATGGTAATTCAGATTTTAAATGTATATCAAAGAAATAGGACTATGAAATATTTTGTCACAAAGAAAAAGTTCTGCTAAACTGCATAAAAAACGACTATAGCGTAAATGAACGGCTCATTGTACATGATGTAATAGGTTCGAATCTCTATATAAAAATCTGAAGACGTTAAAAATTACGGACAAACGTCGACATTTGACACTCAAATAATGAACCAACCAATCAAAATTTAATAAAAGTCCCCAAAGTTGTTAATCCAACGAAAAAGAAAACGATATTTTTCAAACTTCGGGGACTAGTGTAATAAACAGCCTAATGTCCAATCCCCCTCTGAATGAAGGGTCTATCTTAAATTTTTTTTTTCAAGAGAAAAGAGATTGTACACGTTTACATTTTATTTTTGAATGTAAAAAATCGGCAAAATCCACACGAAAAGCACACAAACATTGAAAGCCTGAGTTGCACTTTTATAAAATTAAATTGATTGACTTATCTATGTTTTTAACAATTTGATTAAATGTTAATAAATTCACAAAATTAAGACATGTATCAAATAGATTGAACTTGCGTCAACATAATTGTATATTGGACTGAAACTTCTTAAAGTTCATGTAATCATGGATAGAAGTTCTGTATTTTCTATAGGAAATACAGGGAGTTCAAGGGATAAGATAATGGACGATATACGTATACATCCCCAATGATGATAAACAAAACTAACCGTTTTGTGGATTAAAATTATTGATGTGAAAGTTTAGACACAGCTAGTTTAAAATCAAACAAATAAAATTCAATTAAAGTACCCAAGGTTTTAAAGCCAACAAATACAATAACGTAGTAACCAGTGAAGTCCAATGCCCCCTCCCTCCCTCCTGAGAAAATATATATTATTTTCAATCGTACTGGATGGCCAAACATGTTACTAAAATCTATCACCAACTTGTGAAAAAAAACGAGAATGACAGTTTTCATATAAGAAATTCTACTCACTCAACTAAAATAAGTCAAACACTTGTTTATAAGTATACCTATCTATGATTTATCCTATTTCTCAAGAACTCTTTCTAGATTCAATATGAAATAACTATCTTTAAACTAGACAAAGTTTAACATTTTTAAACAGCATATTTGAAAAATTAAGACTTCAAATGTTCAGTGCATTAATTTTATTCTATGTTAGAAAATAACCTATTTGTAGAAAAGCCCCGACTTTACAAATGTTTACTAAACAGTGTCAGAAACTGTTTGAAATTGCAAGTAAAATATTTTTCTAACAGTTTTTGCTAGAATTTATCCTGTAATGTTTAGACTGATAATTTGTAAACTTATGTTGATTTGATTTATGTATTTACATTCACACTTAGAAAAAGGTTGATTCAAATTATCATCATTTTAAATCATAATCTCAACAAGGATGACAACATCCATAAGTAGCGAAGCACAAAAAATTGTGGATGGGAATACGTAGAAGTAGATTTAAAGTGTATTTATTAAAATCAAGAATAGATTTATTGGAGAAAATAAACACGAAACCTTGTTTTATTTTGCATGATGAAAACGGTTAAGGTAAATTACATACTAGATGAACATAACAATGGGAAAAAATACTTTGAAACTGTTAATGCAAAAAAGTTTTAAAATTGAACCAAAAATACCAAAGATATGGGGAAATGTGTCAAACATATAAAAATAGCCAAAAACCTGCTAAAAGGCAGTTTGGCCGCCATTGTTTCTTTACTTAAAACGCCAGAAATTTAATTTTAATATCTTTAACTGAAAATTTTTTGAAAATTAGACCATAAACACCAAAGATATGGGGGAAAATGTGAAAAATATAAAAATAGCCAAAAACCTGCAAAAAGGCAGTCTGACCGTCATTGTTGTTTTCTTCAAATGACGGGAAATTTAATTTTGATATCTTTAACTGAAAAAATTTTGAAAATCGGACCACAAACACCCAAGTTATGAGGATAATTTGAAAAAATATAAAAATAGCCTAAAACCTGCTAAAAAGCGGTCCGACCGCCAGTGATGTTTTATAGTTAATTGTGCTCCTTAATGATAGGAATGTTGTCAAAAAATTTCAGCTCTCTATCTTTTATAGGAGCCGAGAAAATCACGTTTCCCCCAATTCATTAATTACGGACGGACAGACGGACGGACAGACGGACGGACAGACGGACGGACAGACGGACAGACGGACAGACGGACAGACGGACGGACAGACGGACAGACGGACGGACAGACGGACGGACAGACGGACGGACAGACGGATGGACATTGTGAATTATAGAGTAGCTTCGCTACTAAAAATAAATAAACGAAGATTTTGTATAAATTGAAACGGTAGTACACCGCCGCGCCACCGTTTTTAAAAAATATTAAAAGAAGGTGTATCAACTTTTTTGCTTTTTATTTAAGATAGCTAGCCGGTTCTTTCAGTAAGTAGTAGATGTAAAATTTTTCATAAAATTCAGATGTGCAATCGTTTTTTTTGTAGACCTCTTATTTTTTAAGTAATTTAAGTTTTTTAAAAAAATAATTAAGTCGGTTTTAAGGTACTAAAACGCAACAAAATAAAAGAAGAAAATAGCCAGTATGAACAAAAATAGTAAGATCTTTAATTTGACACCTTACTTTTAAAATTCTGTTGAGTAATTGTTGAAAAAATCTATTTTTTTAACCTCGGTTTAATCAAAACATTAAACCTAAATATTTTCTCATACAGACATAAAAAATATGGGTTCATATATACCATTAGAATGAGAAAAATAATATGAATTCATTCTAAGCAAAATTGAAAAAGTTCAAAAAAATTGTAATAAAAAATAGAAAAAAATAAAAAGTTTATTTTAAGAATTGTAACTACTAAACTAGCCAATCACAAATCGCAAAAATTGACGAATCGGGAAGCTTAACCTATAAAATTAACCTATAGAATTGCCAGAAAAAAAGGAGAACGTTCATACAATATATACAATAGATACTACAATAAATATAGTGATATTAAAGAACATGTAAAGAATGAAAAATTATGAACAAATATGCATCAGTCTGTTTATAAACTTCAAAACAATGCAGTTAAAAATACATTATTGTTTCTTGTGTTTAAAAAATATCTGCTACATTGCATTGTCTTTTGTTTAGGTTTTGTTCAGGTTTGGTTTAAGCTAACCCTTTAAAGCCGAAAATTATGATTCTTAAAATAAACTTATTTTTTTTATTATAGTTTTATAAAACTTTTTCAATTTTGCTTAGAATAGATTCGTAATATTTTTCTGATTCTAAAGGTATATATGAACCCATGTTTTTTATGTCTGTTTGAGAAAATATTTAGGTCTAAAGTTTTTATTAAACCGAGGTTAAAAAAATAGATTTTTTTCAATAATTACTCAACAGAATTTTAAAAGTAAGGTGTCAAATTAAAGATCTTACTATTTTTGTTCATACTGGCCATTTTCTTCTTTTATTTTGTTGCGTTTTAGTACCTTAAAACCGACTTAATTATTTTTTTTAAAAACTTAAATTACTTAAAATATAAGAGGTCTACAAAAAAAACGATTGCATATCTGAATTCTATGAAAAATTTTACATCTACTACTTACTGAAAGAACCGGCTAGCTATCTTAAATAAAAAGCAAAAAAGTTGATACACCTTCTTTAAATTTTTTGTAGCGGAACTCTTGACAAGCGGCTATGCCTCTAGAGGCTTGAGGGAAAGGTGGAGGAAGTAGTGCCTCCTTTTTCAATTTAAATTTCGTGGGGGATATTTTTCTTGGAGCCATTTGTACTGGAAGGGTGAGATCATACACAGAGAAACATGCTGTTTTTTATATTGTGATTAAGAAACCATGAATTTGAACAGACATTTATGTGTTACACATCTAATCAATATTTTTAACTTAGCTCTAATGTTGTCTTTCTTTTATTTCATAAAGAAATTTTACATAAATCTAAAACTGAAAATACTGGTGCTTAAATAATTTACCAATTGTTATAAACCCAAACTAATGGTGTTTGATGATTTGATCCCATAATTGAATCTTGCGTACATGAATTTTAGATTCAAATTCTAAACAATACCTTTTCCAAAAAAATGTACAAAATTAAAGGGTATGAAATGCAAATTTTCAATAAAGAAAATTGCGGAATTGGCTCAAAGGCATATTGTGCTAAATTACGCCCACACAATTACATGGCAAATGTATTGATTCATGGATTGAAAATGAAGTATTTTTAGCCCAATATTTTTATGCCATACAAGAATATTGCTGTAATTTGGATGCATAAAAATAACATGTAGATATTGTATTTTATACGCCTAATAAACAGCATACTCAATTTATGAGTTATAAAATTTTGTAAAAATAGTAGTAACAAAAAGCTAAAAGATTAAAAGATTGCTAAATTTTACTTAATTCTTTGATTAATCTATTTATAAAATAGTTATTTAATTTGCAGCTATTTCAATTATTCAAAAAATGCATTTAAAAAAAAATCCTTACCAGAAAATTATTAAAAACTCATTTCAAGCTTTTTAAGGATTAAAAATTGAATAATTTCTTTTAAAATTAAATTGAAACCCGTTTTAGTTCAGAAATCAAAATTTGTTTTAATGATGCGGATTTCGGACACCCCAAAAATGCGAGAGAGAAAAATTGTTTGAGGAGATTATTGGTGTCTGGGGGTTCATTTGAATTAAAGTGGATCCTGTTTAAAAATTGCATTTTAACCTTGACAAGATATCTGTTATGACAGATTTGGTCATAAATTCATTATACGAAGTCATCGTGACGACACCACAATTTCTTCTAAATTTTGCATTTATTAAAAATATCTTTTAAAATTACAGTACAAATTGAATCTATAAAATACTATTTACTATTAATTATAGGGTGGTTATTACTTTTAGCTTCTTTCATATTCATGTTGTACTGTAATTTAATGGATATATTTAATACGCTTATATTGTTTCAGGGAAATTTTTGTCAAATCAACAATTTAGGTTACTAATATAGTCGCCAGGTTTTGATCAATGTGTTGCTTCCTGGCGGGGGGATGGGATTTTGTGAAGTCATCAGGTGGGGGTAGGGGGGGGGGGGGGATTGTTGTATAAGCCAGCTTATAGAATATTTGTTTTGGAGAAGGCGAAACATCCAAGTAATTAACCGACATGTACATATTTAAGTTATTACAACCAAAACACCATATATAACACAAGCTATGGTGCCTACCTTTCTCCATGAGTCTGTACCAGCCAGGCGGGAGTAGATCATCACAAAGTAAGTTGTCTGTTGAGTCAGGGAGTATGTGATAATTGGGAGATCTTTGTGGATCATCTAATACTCGATATATACTTCTATCACAGCCATCTACATAAAATAAGGGTATATTTAAATTAACAAGTGGCTATGCTTCATCATTACGCTATGATTAATAGTTGTAAAATTATTCAAAGTTTCACTTAGTTACTTTGTTTTTAAGAAAGCAGCCTTTCAAAAATAAAAGTCATAATATTAATACCAAATTAGTATAAGCTAGGGACTTTTAGTATTTTTACCTAATTGAAGTATATCTTAATGTCTACCATTTATACTTTTCTAAAAGATTAGATAGTTTTTTTTGTAAATGCAAAGTTGGTCCCCTTATTTGTTTATCTAGATTTTATCTCTTTTTATGCATAATGCATATGGTTGGCCTTTTTAGAAGTTGTGACACTCTACAAATCAGTTTGTATGTCCGTAGTGGTATTTAAAGTATATTAATAGTAGTACAAGAGAAATAAGTTTTGAAACCAAGCATGCAATCAAAACAGGGATGCCTTATTTTACATAGAATTGCCATATATCGCATAGTATTATAGATAGCTTTCCACTGATATTAACATGAGAAATGATGAGATCAAAAAGGTATTAATTTTGTGATTTGTGTTTTAATATTCTTGGAAAAATTTTTGCTATACATTTCATTATGGCAACACCGGTTCTAATCCAGCGGATATTAATCGTTTTCGAAGCCAAACCGGAAATCAATATTACAAAAACCAAAAAGATAGAATAATTTAAATTTACATAAAGATGCTCAAATTGGGATTACGGACTTTCTGGTAATGATTAAATAGTTGCTACGTTTTCTAAATCTTAACTATTACAGGAATCATTATGACAAGTCCAAAAGCTCTAAAACAATCCTTACATGCCTAAATTAACGATACGCTGTTACAGACGACGGAATGACCCAAATTATAGAAATCCTTTGCTTTGGTTTAAAAACAGTTAATACCTGAGTTTATATCTGCAGCTAAGTATAATCCATCAGCTAGACGCAATACTCCAAGTAATATTATCACGCAACCTCTCAACAAACCAGGACATAATGATGGTACTAAATAAGGATTCATAATTAATAGATAGAACAATCTCATAAACTCACTATAACATGACACAATTGTATTTCTAAATAGGGAAAGGGATAAAAGATTACTGAGTAGTAAAAAATCACACAACCTTGCAACACATAAGATATTTATGTTTTAGACAATTTAAAAACTATTTTGGTCGATGCATAGCTTAAAAATATACATATACCAAGAAAAATATCAATAAAAAGTCCATTAAACGTTCTGAATAAATCCTTAACTCCTCAGGTATTGTCCGTACCAAAGTTTGTAAAGTCAAAGATTTATGTAAATATGAACAATGTGGTGAAATATCAATACTGCATAAAAATCAGATTACCAATTAATCATAATATTAATTTTAGTAGATGAAACAACACCCAATTATTACAATTGCAGTAATATCATGTTTATAAAAATCAGTATCACACAAAATATTATTCCATCCAAACCACCGATTAACAATTTTGATTGTATGAAAATTTTAATAACAGTATTATGGTGGAAGGTATAGAACACCGAAGAACCTAATATTGTGTCCTAATATTCTACATAAGGAAGTTAGTCTAGCAAGATTAAATTTTTCTAATATATAAAGAAAATAGTATATTATGATTGAAAATATGATTGAATTTAATATCTAATTTTTCAAATAACAATAATATTTAAGGAATTTTATATATGAAATTTGCATGACTAATAGCCGAAGGGGCTTCAACCCCCCAACGCACTATAAACATGTATATTAGGTTGTTAACATGGACATCACTGATTGGTCAGATTGTTCATCCAGTATTTGGGGGAGGGGATTGATGGGGTATCCTTATTTTAGCCCGCTGGGTGTTTCACTTTATTAGAGCACATGAAAATCTGGTGTAAGATCCAAGTAATAATTTATCCATTGACATATTATATTGTAAAAACTTACCTTTAGTTTTAGGAAATATAAGCATTTTCAAAATCATTTTTTAAAACTTCGTAAAAAGTTTCTGAGATAAGATTTATCACTAATATTAATAACCATTGTAGATTCAATAGTTCTTATTGTTTTCTTGATTTTCTTGACACTAGGATTTTTTATATAGATTTATGAAATTTACATTTTTATCTGAAAAAAAATATTGATATCATATATTTTTGTAAATCAGAAGTAATTCAATTTTGATTAAACATCATCCGAGGTGATCTAAATTTTTAAGAATAATTTTCCTGCTCCTTATCCTATTATTCCTATAAGAGGCCTGGCTAGGGGCGCAGCAGCTTCTAGAAAGAAAAGACAGTTAAAAAATAAAACTACAGTGATAAATATGACTATTTAACTTTAATTCCAACTTTAATCTCAGACAGGGCGCAAAAATATCAATTAATTTTGACAGGCCAATTTGTTTTTACAAAATCTCAATAAGCATGTATGACATCATCCATAAAAGCGAAGATCTACAAATCAGATGGATAAATCTAAAAAAAGAGAAGGTTTTTTAAATAACTAAACAACAATTAAATCTGTTGTTAAATAGCTTTTATAGCCAAGAGGTTTTTGAAGCTAACGTACTAATGTTATTTATACTTGATTATTGAGATACTTCGTTTATAAAATGTTTTCTAATCATCCTATATTATAATCAATATCAAGATTATGGCTTAAAATGGACATGCACACTTTTTTGTGAAAGAATATAATTATAGAGCTTACTAAATTGAACCAATTGGTTTTAGGAATCATCATGCAAAGTTTGAACAGCTAATAATTAGTACTGACGGTCGGACCTACCCTAATAGTAGAAAAATTTCGTTTTTAGAAATACAATTTATATCTTCAATCAAATTACATATTCCTGCACATTAAGCAGTGTAGGCTATGAAACTGATTATAAATAGAGAAGTATTATTTAATCCTGGTGGATTTTATACATGTTTGTTCTAAAAAATTGAGGACTTTTCAAAATTAAGTTTAAGAGATTTTTCTGATTATCATAAAATTTAAAAAAAAATATTTTAGATGCATGTATTAGCATAATATAAAAGCATTATGATAATAAATAAAGATTTATAAAAATTGGACGCCATCTAATCTATTTATATCCCTTAAATAAACAAAGTAAGGTTGTAAATTTAGCAATAAAATTTTATTATGAACAATTTTAGGCATTAAAACTTTGTATATAATCTTTTTTCTAATTCATATACATATATTTTTGGGGAAAACTAAGAAAAAGTTTGACAATCAATAGGTTTAAGAAAATATTAATTTAAGAAAAAACTTCATATAGCTTGCATAAATGTACAAAAGGTTAGCATCGAAAGTAGACCATGAAATTTATATATTTGTGCACAATCTATTTCATATTCACAAGCTGATAAAATAACACCAACAAAACTCTTTTTATATGTTATAGGGACAAAAGAGATTTTATTAGAGTAACACAATAATACAATTAAAACAGGACAAAGATAAAGCTTCACTAAAAAAAATTTAAAAGCATAACTGCCTTCAAAGAAGTTTAATATATGATATTTTAAGAATGTCTTAAAGTAAAGCGGCAAAACCTTACACAAATAAAATACCAACTTTTATGTAGTAATGTTATAATTAACAAATTTTCAGACTGTTATAGTATGGTGCAAAACAGTTTTGTTTCTATCAGACACTGGCGGACAGAAGAACAGACAGACATACTTCCACACAATAGTTAAAAGTAAAATTTGAATACTCTAAGTCAAATTCTCAATTATTTAAAGGGGATTGTAAGAGCTAGCTATAAACAAAATTTTAATACTCTAAGTTATACTCTCTATTATTTAAAGGGGAGTGTTAGAGCTAGCTATAAACAAAATTTCACTTTCTTTATATTTTATCTAACATTTAGTTCCAACCCTTATTTATCAAAAAAGGATAGGATAGGCCAATGAGAGATTGTTCTATACCATTGAAATCACAAATCCTTCCATTACACAGGGCTTAGCAGTAATGTGTAGAGTATTAATTCGTCTCTTTAATTTACCTATCCCGGTGTACCAGCTTGTTTAATGTTTTTATACATAAACATGTGAATCAAAAGTATGTATGCAGTAAAGTTATTAAAATCAATAAAAAAATTCGGGAAAAAAACTTAAAATTTATGAATAAAAAATAAAGTAGATGAGGTCAAAGAAAGATATTCTTGGAAGAATTGAAAAAAAAAACTCATTACTTCTTTTACTCTATAAATTGCCATTTTATAAATGAAAAGCAACGAAAAAGTAAAAGAAAAAAATTTTATGTCCAATGTTTTTTTCAGAGCAGCACTTTCATAATGTGAAATTTCTATTATTCTATTCCTTTTTTTTAACAATCTATAAACTGCATTTTTTTTAAAGCGAAGCTTTTTACAGGATAAAATTGGGTTGTGAAAAGAGAATAAAACTATTGAAAAGATCATTCTTATTGTTGTCTATTAATGGTTTATAAAAAAAAAATAAAGCACCATACATCCTAAGAAAAAATGTTATTGATGGCTTTGAAAAGGGTTAAACGAGGGTGATTGTCTATTGAAAAAATCATGCCTAAAAATAAGAATAAGAAATTCCATAGACCCAGGTACAAAATCATAGCATTTCTGTCATTAAAAGTTTTATTACTAGCTTTTTTTAAAAGTTATGTTTCTTTTAATGATTTTATTCTTTTTTTATACGTTTTAATTGAAAAATTTTTCATATTCATGAAGTTTATTCATAAATCTTAAAATTTTACAATTTCTTTAAATTCGCATGTTTTTGCCACTTAAATTATTCTTTTCACACCCTCCCTCTCCCACAAAAGCTTAGTATGTCCTATTATAGAAACTTTCTCTGGGGTTTAGTCTCTATTGAAATGTTAATCGAACATTTGTCATGCATAAACGAATAAGTAAGATGAGTGAATAGATTTGATTCGTTTTTTTTAAAGCAATACTTTACACACACTTAGCTGATTTAATATGTGGTTTTTTACGAGTTTGTAGGTTTGTGTGATACTTAAAATCTCAAAGGTATTAAAATCATTTTGATTATAGATGTACTACAAATATGGAAAAATTTGTTTTTTCGACAACACATTCTAATGCATAGATTACAGCTTATTTACTTATTCATTTATTTCTGATGATATGAACCCATGGTGGATAAAAAGGTGTCATGTTACTTTTTTACTAGCCACACACTAGCCCAATTTTACTCACTTTTCAATAAAGATAAAAATACTGGGCCTTTCAAAAAGTAATTTCAGTAAATCTAATGTTGCTTTAAATTGTAGTTAAGTTTCTTGATATGCCTAATTTAAAAAATATTTGTTTTAAAAGGGATTTTCATAATAGATTTAAGTGTCTTTTCTAAGCGAAAAAAGAGCTTAATTTTAATTAAAACCTTATTAATTAATTTATTTTGATATTATCTTTTATCTTTTAGCCCTTTCAGAAAGCTATAGTGTCCACAATCATTGTAATGTTTTATATGGGAATGTTATGGCCCTTAAACAGTTAATTTTGCCAGTTGGGACATCTAGACTAAGTTCATATAAGCAAATGGCATAAATAACTATGGTTCTGTTTTATTATAATTGACTGCCTCGCGGAGTACTTACACTATTTGATATTGTTCAACGAATTAGATGTTATTCTTTTGATTTTCTGATAACTTTTGACGATATGATAATAGTAATAGAGAAATAGGATAGTTATTTCTCGCATCGTATTATTTATAAACAGCTTTCCTCGGTTATAGAATGTACAATTATAAGATTTAAAAAAAAACTAGTTTTAATCTTATGACTGTACATTTTTAAATTCGTAGAAAGCTGGATATAATACGATGCTAGACATAGTTTTTTCGTATGGATGAGATCCGGTTCTTATCCACCGGATTCAAATGAATACGAGAAAAACATTTAAAAAATTTTGTGAGGGTATTTTTCTAGGGAGATTTATCTTGGGATGTTAAGGTATTATCCAACAAGATCATCACTGGACCTACAGTTTCACTGTAATGGAGAACCATATTGGTTAAGTGGTGAGTGGAGATCTTTTGCTACTTGACACAGACAAAAATCTTGTCATTTTTATATTTTTACTTGCGAGATTGATTGTACATCTTTACACAGTATACACTATTTAGCACAAATGATTTTGAACAATAGAGAAAATATGGAAAATAGATTGGGAGCCCTTTTCACTATAAACTTATTAATGCAAATTTAATGCAAAAAAGTTTCACTTGAAATTTTGTAAGTAGGTAGGTAATGCTAGCTTCCTACTTGTATTAACCTATTCTTGTAAAGTTCTAATTATGGGTTAGAATTACTTTACACACGGAAAAGATGTATATTGTCAAAAAAAAGCTTCAATAGCAAGCTAACAGAATTAATAAGAACGGAAAATTAATCTTTAGGGTAAACATAATCTCTCAGAATACAATTTTATTTATTTGCAGTTGAGAGTAAAGTCCATTTAGTTGACTTATTAAGTGGCTGCACTGCTGAAAACAACAGGTAAAACAAGAGGAAGGTTATGAGTAAGATATCAATGATCATAATAACCTGACAATCAAATCAAAATATAGAGAAATCAATAGATTCTTTGTCCTAAAATCTTGGATTTAACAAGGATACATAGATATTACATATGCCCGGTAAAAACCCTATAAATCCTATTATTTTAATATTTTAAATATCTAAAATGCCACATAAATCCCCGACACACTCTTGTCCTGATCTCTCATAGTACTTAAAATCTAATCAATTTTTAAGGAAAGCTTCTGATTGGTCTGTTCACTTTGTTCTATAATAATTTATCGTTGTTTTAGAAGAAACACGGATTGAGTAGAAAAAAAAGTTTGTAGGAGAGATATCGATTAAAAGATAGGTAATATAATTTCACGGCCCACAGAACTCTCTAGAAAACAACAATCTTCCATCAGTCCAATATAGAGCTGCTACACAGACAAACATACATAGAAAGTTTTGTGAAGTTACAACAGTACAATTTTTAAAAGCGAAGCTTTTCTATAATTAGGGTCGGTCCGTCCGTCCGTACGTCCGAGATAGATAGCTTTTATTCGTTAATTTAGGCATGTTAGAATTGTCCTATCGATTTCAAACTTTGCTTGATGATTCCTGTAGTAGTTAGGTACGATTTAGAAAGCATAGCAACTCTATAATCATTACCAGAATGTCCGTATGTCCATTTTAAACATGTTGATTTTTCTACTTTTTTAACAACAAATTTTTATGTGATCTAATTATCCGTTTGATCTGATTTTTGGTATATTGATTCCTGGAACAACAAAGAACAATATTATAAGCGAAGCAACTCTATAATCAAGTCCTAAAAATGTAAGTATGTCCATAAACATTATCCTGTATCAAGTAGTTTTTCAAAAAAAAATACTTACAATTTTGCTTCGAATCTTATACTTTTATATTCTGATTATTCAGTTTAGACACTATACAAGTGTTAATGTCCGTCTGTACTACCGTTTCAGTGCTTCGCTTTTATGGATGTTGTCATCCTTGTTTACTTCATTATTCACTATGTATATTACTCTGTCTTTGGGTCTGTGTATTGAGATTTGTATTGGAAAAATATGTCATAGATGGTTACTTTCTATTTAACATTGGTTTCTAAAACTGCTTGTAAAGAGTCTACCAATAATAAGCATCTGCCCCATAACTCACTTTGTAAGAGATAAAAAATTTAGGATTTTTTGATTGAACTAGTTTTAAACTCTAAATGTATCGTATTCCCTCTAATAAAAACCTAGTTGGTCGATTTTGAATCTTAATTATTTTGACTTTTTTAAAGACATGTATTTTCAAACTATTTCATTAAATCGTTATGATTGTGATCTATTTAATCATGAAAACAAAGAGCCATTTAAGAGAAAAAAATATATATTATTTCATTTCTTTTTCAAAAACTTCTTTCCAGGTGTTTTTTTAATACAACCTTACAAAATATAAAAAATAGGGTTTAGACCGTAGGTCGGATACCGGGTCTAGAATCTAATGGTTAGCAGAAAAAAACAGGTTTACCATATTTGTAAGGTTCAGAATAGAAAACAATTCTAAACAATGAAAAATATCTAAATAAGAGAATATAATTTTATGGATTAAGCAAATACCTATCACGAAATTTATTTTCCATTTTTGAAATGACAAAATTATAATTATTTGAACAGTTTTGTAAAACCATGTCCATATGTATCTCTGTGCTTGATTGCTTTCCATTTTGTTCGCCTCATAATAAACATAAAGATAAAGTGACAGTGAAATATACATTTTAAAGCCAGGGACACAGGGTATGATGAATAAAAGACAATTATATCTACTCCCTGATATGTCTATGCAGCAAAAGACCAAGAACATTCTACATTTTTATTTGGGAATCAGATAATTCTATCTCCCTTTTACCTATTCTTGTTTATACTTTTTTCTCAACCCATCCTTTTCTTTTCTCTTTTTCTTTCATTATAGCCAAAAATATGCTTTATTCCAATAGACATGTTAATTATTAGATTAGTTGGTTGATAGTCAAGTTTCGAAAGAAAAAGCAAGGAAAATATTTCATTTTCAAATGAAATATTTACTCATAACAAATAATATGCAATAAAAATAACATAAATAATTGGTTCTAAAGTAATTTTTGTTTTACCATGTGAAGACTATTTTAGTCTATCTTTATTATTTCTAATGTTTAGATAACTTAGATTAGATACAGATTTTATACACATACATACATACCTATACATACATATTTGGTCTTCACAATTTATATTATTTAGTATATCATTCAGAAAGATAAAATTATCAATATGATGGAAATTTGAAAATTCTTAATTATTGACATAATTATTTTTTGAGAAGCAGGCTTTGGAGCCTAAAAAAATGAAGTCATACACTGCAAATGACCAATGACGTCATTTTTATTTGGAACTATGAGCTGCTTCTGATTTTGAGTATGTTTTATATATCTTCTTAAGTTTGTTTGAAGTTGGTCGGAAGAGATTTAGGTTAGTTTCTAAAGATCTTTCTTAAGTATTAAAACAGTAAGAATTAGGTCATTAATAGACCAGAGGGTTTTGTGATGTTAAAGGAAAATTTATTTTTAAAAACAATTTTTAGTTGCTAACCTTTCTTAAGTAAATAATGTTTTATACTTAGTAATATCATATCTTTTAAGAGGAAAAGCACAGATTTAGTAAAAGAGATATATTACATGCAAGAAAATACTAATTTTCTCTCTTTTTTTTATCCTTTCAAAACAACATTTTTCTTTCATACTTCATCCTTTATATACTGACTATTTTAATAACCTGCTATTGTACTTTCGAACATAGAAAAAAATTAAGTTTATTCAATTCAATAATTCTTTTTTAGCAAAAAACTTTTCCCTCTATCTTGTTTTTCTTTCTCTTTTCACTCCAAAATAAAGAGACACTTTATAGGGCTTTAACCCTACTTTTGGTAAAGGAAATAAAAGTTTACTTTTGTCGGGTATAGTCCTTTCCATGACATCGCTCCATATGGGGCAATGATTTTAATTGATCGCCTCTTATGACAAGGGGCGATGTATTGGCTCCTTGAAAGGAGCGATTTAATAGACCCTTATAACAAGAGGCGATGTTATGACTCCTTGAAAGGAGCGATTTGATAGCCCCTTGCCCTAAGAGGCGATTAAATGATCCTTTATCGCTCCATAATCGCTCCTTCTAAAGAGGTAATGATATGTCCTCTTATCCCAAGGGGCTATTTAATAAAATATCGCCTCTTCATGGCCCCTTCACGATTTTATATATATATCTGAGTTCCTTGATGGCCCCTACATCGCTCCTTCATCTCTCCTTCTTGAAATTTATATTACATTGTACTTACTTTGATGGCCCCTACATCGCTCCTCCATCGCCCCTTCATCGCTCCTACATCGCTCCTTCATCTCTCCATCTTGAAATTTATACTACATTGTACTTTGATGGCCCCTACATCGCTCCTCCATCGCCCCTTCATCGCTCCTACATCGCTCCTTCATCTCTCCTTCTTGAAATTTTTATTACATGGTACTTTGATGGCCCCTACATCGCTCCTCCATCGCTCCTCCATCGCCCCTTCATCGCTCCTACATCGCTCCTTCATCTCTCCTTCTTGAAATTTACATTACATTGTACTTTGATGGCCCCTACATCGCTCCTCCATCGCCCCTTCATCGCTCCTCCATCGCCCCTACATCGCTCCTTCATCTCTCCTTCTTGAAATTTACATTACATTGTACTTTGATGGCCCCTACATCGCTCCTCCATCGCCCCTTCATCGCTCCTCCATCGCCCCTACATCGCTCCTCCATCGCCCCGTATATCGCTCCTTCATCGCCCCTTCATCGCTCCTACATCGCTCCTTCATCTCTCCTTCTTGAAATTTATATTACATTGTACTTTGATGGCCCCTACATCGCTCCTCCATCGCCCCTTCATCGCTCCTACATCGCCCCTACATCGCTCCTTCATCTCTCCTTCTTGAAATTTATATTACATTGTACTTTGATGACCCCTACATCGCTCCTCCATCGCCCCTACATCGCTCCTACATCGCCCCTACATCGCTCCTTCATCTCTCCTTCTTGAAATTTATATTACATTGTACTTACTTTGATGGCCCCTACATCGCTCCTCCATCGCCCCTTCATCGCTCCTACATCGCCCCTACATCGCTCCTCCATCGCCCCTTCATCGCTCCTACATCGCCCCTACATCGCTCCTCCATCGCCCCTTCATCGCTCCTACATCGCCCCTACATCGCTCCTTCATCTCTCCTTCTTGAAATTTATATTACATTGTACTTTGATGACCCCTACATCGCTCCTCCATCGCCCCTACATCGCTCCTACATCGCCCCTACATCGCTCCTTCATCTCTCCTTCTTGAAATTTATATTACATTGTACTTTGATGGCCCCTACATCGCTCCTCCATCGCCCCTTCATCGCTCCTACATCGCCCCTACATCGCTCCTTCATCTCTCCTTCTTGAAATTTATATTACATTGTACTTTGATGGCCCCTACATCGCTCCTCCATCGCCCCTTCATCGCTCCTACATCGCCCCTACATCGCTCCTTCATCTCTCCTTCTTGAAATTTATATTACATTGTACTTTGATGACCCCTACATCGCTCCTCCATCGCCCCTACATCGCTCCTACATCGCTCCTCCATCGCCCCTTCATCGCTCCTTCTCCAAATTTATATTACATTGTACTTTTATGGCCCCTACATCCCCTACATCGCTCCTCCATCACCCCTTCATTGCTCCTCCATCGCCCCTTCATCGCTCCTACATCGCCCCTTCATCGCTCCTACATCGCCCCTACATCGCTCCTTCATCTCTCCTTCTTATAATTTATATTACATTGTACTTACTTTGATGGCCCCTACATCGCTCCTCCATCGCCCCTACATCGCTCCTACATCGCCCCTACATCGCCCCTACATCGCTCCTTCATCTCTCCTTCTTGAAATTTATATTACATTGTACTTTGATGGCCCCTACATCGCTCCTCCATCGCCCCTTCATCGCTCCTACATCGCCCCTACATCGCTCCTTCATCTCTCCTTCTTGAAATTTATATTACATTGTACTTACTTTGATGGCCCCTACATCGCTCCTCCATCGCCCCTTCATCGCTCCTACATCGCCCCTACATCGCTCCTCCATCGCCCCTTCATCGCTCCTACATCGCCCCTACATCGCTCCTCCATCGCCCCTACATCGCTCCTCCATTGCCCCTACATCGCTCCTCCATCGCCCCTACATCGCTCCTACATCGCCCCTATATCGCTCCTACATCGCCCCTACATCGCTCCTTCATCTCTCCTTCTTGAAATTTATATTACATTGTACTTTGATGGCCCCTACATCGCTCCTCCATCGCCCCTACATCGCTCCTACATCGCTCCTCCATCGCCCCTTCATAGCTCCTTCTCCAAATTTATATTACATTGTACTTTTATGGCCCCTACATCCCCTACATCGCTCCTCCATCGCCCCTTCATTGCTCCTCCAAATTTATATTACATTCCACTTAGATGACCCCTACATTGCCACTCAATCACCTCTCCATCGCCCCTCCATCGCCCCTCCATTGCTCCATCTCCAAATTTTTATCACATTGCAACTTGATGGCCCCTACATCGCTCCTCCATCACCCCTACATCGCTCCTTCTTCAAATTTCCATTTTAATGGTTTGTTAAGTAGTTAATATTTATTTTAGTTAGGTATATTTAAATCACTTCTTGGGGTTAGATTTTAAGGGATTTAAATTAGAATATCTACTTTACAACTAGGGTATTGCGTCAAAATCAACCACAAATTTAATGTTTTATAAGCAGGAGAGATCCAGTCAATTATATGAAATTTGGTAGATAGATAGATAGATAGATAGATAGATAGATAGATAGATAGATAGATAGATAGATAGATAGATAGATAGATATATAGATAGATAGATATATAGATAGATATATAGATAGATAGATAGATAAATAGATAAATAGATAGATAGATAGATTGATAGATTGATAGATTGATAGATTGATAGATGGATAGACAGACAGATGGATAGATGGATAGATGGATAGACGGATAGATGGATAGATGAATAGATGGATAGATGGATAGACAGACAGACAGATAGACAGACAGACAGACAGACAGACAGATAGATAGATGGATAGACAGACAGATGGATAGAAGGATAGATGGATAGATGGATAGATGGATAGATGGATAGATGGATAGACAGACAGACAGATAGACAGACAGACAGACAGACAGACAGATAGATAGATGGATAGACAGACAAATGGATAGAAGGATAGATGGATAGATGGATAGATGGATAGATGGATAGATGGATAGATGGATAGATGAATAGATGAATAGATGAATAGATGAATAGATGAATAGATGGATAGATGGATAGACAGACTGACATTCTACCTTGTATTATAGCAGCTTCTCCTTGTATCTATGACCTCTATTTTAAATTGCAATGTTAGATTACTCATTTGAATAGATTACTTAATAAATATATTAAAAAAATATATTGAGTTTTTTATTTTGTTTTTTTTATGTTTTTTTTCAGATAAGGTAAAATGATGTTTTATTTGTAGAAGGGGCGTTGTAGGGGCCATATAAATATATTAAAAATATATTAAGTTTTTATTTTGTTTTCTTCTTAGTTACCATCTATGTATTGCAATGTATTGCAAATTTAAGGAAGGAGGGATGTAGGGGCGATGGAGGAGTGATGTAGGGGATATCAAGTTGCAATGTAATATAAATTTGGAGAAGGAGCAATGGAGTGGCGATGAAGGGGCGAAGTAGGGGCCATCAAAGTGCAATGTAATACTAATTTGGAGAAGGAGCGATGTAGGGGCCATCAAAGTACAAAGTAATATAAATTTGGAAAAGGATCGATGTAGGAGCCATCAAAGTAGAATGTAATATAAATTTGGAAAAGGAGCGATGTATGGGCCAGCAAAGTAAGTACAATGTAATATAAATTTCAAGAAGGAGAGATTTAGGGGCGATGAAGGAGCGATGTAGGGGCCATCAAAGTACAATGTAATATAAATTTCAAGAAGGAGAGATGAAGGAAAAATGTAGGGGCGATGAAGGAGCGATGAAGGGGCGATGGAGGAGCGATGTAGGGGCCATCAAAGTACAATGTAATATAAATTTCAAGAAGGAGAGATGAAGGAGCGATGTAGGGGCGATGGAGGAGCGATGTAGGGGCCATCAAAGTATGTACAATGTAATATAAATTTCAAGAAGGAGAGATGAAGGAGCGATGGAGGAGCGATGTAGGGGCCATCAAAGTACAATGTAATATAAATTTCAAGAAGGAGAGATGAAGGAGCGATGTAGGAGCGATGTAGGGGCGATGGAGGAGCAATGTAGGGGCCATCAAAGTAAGTACAATGTAATATAAATTTCAAGAAGGAGAGATGAAGGAGCGATGGAGGAGCGATGTAGGGGCCATCAAAGTAAGTACAATGTAATATAAATTTCAAGAAGGAGAGATGAAGGAGCGATGTAGGGGCGATGTAGGAGCGATATAGGGGCGATGGAGGAGCGATGTAGGGGCGATGGAGGAGCGATGTAGGGGCGATGGAGGAGCGATGTAGGGGCGATGGAGGAGCGATGTAGGGGCCATCAAAGTAAGTACAATGTAATATAAATTTCAAGAAGGAGAGATGAAGGAGCGATGTAGGGGCGATGTAGGAGCGATATAGGGGCGATGGAGGAGCGATGTAGGGGCCATCAAAGTAAGTACAATGTAATATAAATTTCAAGAAGGAGAGATGAAGGAGCGATGTAGGGGCGATGTAGGAGCGATATAGGGGCGATGGAGGAGCGATGTAGGGGCAATGGAGGAGCGATGTAGGGGCGATGGAGGAGCGATGTAGGGGCGATGGAGGAGCGATGTAGGGGCCATCAAAGTAAGTACAATGTAATATAAATTTCAAGAAGGAGAGATGAAGGAGCGATGTAGGGGCGATATAGGAGCGATATAGGGGCGATGTAGGGGCGTTGTAGGAGCGATGAAGGGGCGATGGAGGAGCGATGTAGGGGCCATCAAAGTACAATGTAATATAAATTTCAAGAAGGAGAGATGAAGGAGCGATGTAGGGTCGATGTAGGAGCGATGGAGGAGCGATGTAGGGGCGATGGAGGAGCAATGAAGGGGCGATGGAGGAGCGATGTAGGGGCCATCAAAGTAAGTACAATGTAATATAAATTTCAAGAAGGAAAGATGAAGGAGCGATGTAGGGGCGATGTAGGAGCGATATAGGGGTAATGGAGGAGCGATGTAGGGGCCATCAAAGTAAGTACAATGTAATATAAATTTCAAGAATCGATGTAGGGGCGATGTAGGAGCGATATAGGAGCGATGTAGGGGCGATGGAGGAGCGATGTAAGGGGATGGAGGAGCGATGTAGGGGCCATGGAGGAGCGATGTAGGGGCGATGGAGGAGCGATGTAGGGGCGATGGAGGAGCGATGCAGGGGCGATGGAGGAGCGATGTAAGGGCCATCAAAGTAAGTACAATGTAATATAAATTTCAAGAAGGAGAGATGAAGGAGCGATGTAGGGGCCATGGAGGAGCAATGTAGGGGCGATGGAGGAGCGATGTAGGGGCCATCAAAGTACAATGTAATATAAATATCAAGAAGGAGAGATGAAGGAGCGATGAAGGGGCGATGGAGGAGCGATGTAGGGGCCATCAAAGTACAATGTAATATAAATTTCAAGAAGGAGAGATGAAGGAGCGATGTAGGGGCGATGTAGGAGCGATGAAGGGGCCATGGAGGAGCGATGTAGGGGCCATCAAAGTACAATGTAATATAAATTTCAAGAAGGAGAGATGAAGGAGCGATGTAGGGGCGATGGAGGAGCGATGAAGGGGCGATGGAGGAGCGATGTAGGGGCCATCAAAGTACAATGTAATATAAATTTCAAGAAGGAGAGATGAAGGAGCGATGTAGGGGCGATGTATGAGCGATGTAGGGGCGATGGAGGAGCGATGTAGGGGCCATCAAAGTACAATGTAATATAAAATTCAAGAATTAGAGATGAAGGAGCGATGTAGGGGCGATGTAGGGGCGATGTAGGGGCGATGTAGGGGCCATCAAAGTACAATTTAATATAAATTTCAAGAAGGAGAGATGAAGGAGCGATGTAGGGGCGATGAAGGAGCGATGAAGGGGCACTGGAGGTAAAGGACTATGGAGGGGCGATGGAGAGGCTATGAAGGAGCCATCATGGGGCTATAGTATAGCCTCTTATCATAAGAGGCGATATTAACGCCCCTTCAAAGGAGCTATTAAGAGGCCATGAAGGAGCTATAGCATAGCCTCTTATCATAAGAGGCGATATGAACGCTCCTTAAAAGGGGCTATCACATCGCTCCATATTATAAGAGGCTATGCTATAGCTCCTTGAAGGAGCTATAGAAAATCATCGCCCCATATGGAGCGATGTCATGGAAAGGACTATACCCCTTTTGTCTAATATCAAAGTAAGATTTGTTTCTTAGTTCATTTCATAATTCTTTAACTTTGGTGTAAAAGGCTCGTCTATAGTTTTTTTTTTTAAAATAGGCGACTCCTTTGTTTCTTTAAATGGTTAACTACTTTATTTGGTAGCTAAGGTTGTTAAGACCTAATAACTTTCCAACAATCTTTGTATTAGTTCATAACATGATTTTGCTTGTTTTTCAGCCCTGTGTTTGTAAATATATCCACCACCGAACACGTTTAAAAATGACTACCTCCAAAGAAAAAAAAGTGTTTCAAAATATTTAACAATTCCCAAGGGACAACTTTACCTCAAATGTATATCAAATCTATCTTCATTATTTCTTGTTTTGAATACGTTGTTCTTTTGTTGCAAATCTACTCTATAATTTTTATTCCCTATACTAATAAGCATGTTTTTGTACCATATATTTGGTCTGTTCATTAAATGTGCTTTGGAGGCTTAGCAGAAAATATTATTTGAATTTTATTGTGAAGATTTTACTCACAAACGAACATCCGTCCGTCTGTCTGTCTCTGTAATCAACAATCTTAATAAACATGATTTACATGTAAAAGGAATCTTGTGGATATATTAGATTTCGTTTGAAGTTTTGCTTACAATTTAGCACCTTAATGTGTAGCTATATCTAATATTTATTTCTATGCTTTGCTACTTATTGATTTAGTAATTCTTGTAGCTGTCGAATTTAACTTGTAAGGGTAAAATATTGATTAAAATTATAATATTACTACATAGTACTTCCCAGACAGAAAAACAGAATAACAGATTTATTATTCAAATTTGGTGATATTTCCAGGAAATAAAGTATAATTAAACTTTATCAAATTTAGGGTTTATCCATTCGTAAATTGATACATGTTAGAATCGTCCAATCTATTTCCAACATTTCAAGGTTCAGAAACAGTATGCTCATTTATTTTAAGAATTTTCTCACTGATAAACAGCAGCACATTTTGTTTCTTAATAAATCCTATCAAAATATCTATTAAACTAAATTATATTTCCATATACTTTTATTTTAGGATATTGAAGTCTGTGCAAAGATTTTTATGTCTAGGGAAAAAGAATATTGGTGCACATGGAACATGGAATATATAATCTGAAAACTAAAACGGATAGGTTCAATCTTAATTTAGAAAGAAAATTTATTATTGTGTTTCTGATATCAAAAAGCGCTAAAATACACTCATTAAACGTCATTATCCCATTATATAAAGTAGTAAGGTTTTTTCTTAAGCTGAAGATTTTAAGATTACTGAACTGATTAAAATCTCCTTTTTATGGTTTCACTTAGTTCCAGTATGAGTTTAGGCTATTTTTTTACCCCTTCTTATATCCGTATATTAGAGAAAAACGATAGAGGGAGAAGGGGTTAAATAAATGTGAATATTTCCCCACCCCGAGGACCCTGTGGAAAAATCAACTAATGATATCGGGAATATGAACAGTGATCACAGCAAAGTCGCTACAAAAGAGCAGAAAGCTACTTGCTAGCAGACAGCTGAACCTGAAGCTGTCCTAAAACATTTTATGTGTTTATAGTTGTATCATTTAAGTAAAATAATAGAGGCGGCAGGAGTTAAATAACTAATTTTCACAGACTGACTTTCAATCAATTGGGGCATTAAATATTAGCCAATAGCGTTGGAAATATTAACACAGCTAAGTCGCTTCAAAAAAGCAGGAAGCAATTTTCGAGCAAATGAAAAAAGTCACAACCGCGGGAATCAGATAGTTGTCTGGGTATACATCTTCTACACTTAAACAGTTATTGCTGTATCTGATCCCTATAAATAAAACTTTATAGTCAACAGAAACATAACATCCAAAGCTTCTTAGAAACAATAAAACTCTGTTGATTGTTTACACTAATCTAACTTAAAGTAGGAATCAAATTAAAACCTTTTTTTCTGATAATATGAATCTATCTGAGTGGTATTGAAGTATGTTTACATATTTTGAAATAGATTCTAAATATATAAACAACATAGACACATAGTAAATCCATTTCATACATTTTATTCAGACAAACACAAGTTAAATTATATCCATAAGTAGCACAGAAGAAAAAAAACTAGCAGCATTTTTTATTTGAATAGTAAACAGTAAAGAGTTAAAACTTTCAATAATGGTAATGTTACTATATGGGGTGGTTAAACTACGAAAAAATAAGATAAAACACGAAAAAAATGTATGAGTTTAGTTAATTTTATATTCAATGTAATCATCCTAAGTAAATATAGTAAATCTATAATAAAAAGACAGGAAGCATAACAAGATTACATCTTATTAATTCTAATCCTACAGATTGGTTTAACACACACAGAAACAAACCCACATACAAACTCAAGAACACAAAACACTATACTATCACAGATAACTGATGATGATATATATTTTTAAAACAAATAATAGAACAGAGTTGACAGGTATTTTAGTTGGGTACCAAAAATTAAAGCAGAGAGCACCAAAGAGTTTAGAAAAATGCATGAATTTCTATCTTTTTGTCCTTCAATTTAGCCACAGCCATCTATAGTTTTGTGGTCTTATTAAAAAAACGTAAATAGTTTAGGAAAGCTTATATTTTCAAAGGGGAAGCCTTATTTATTGGGTTTAATTTAATAAGAATTGGTCATCATGAAATATAAGACATTATATTATATTTATATACTTTGTCAATCTGTTATTTGTTCTTCTCTTATTGCTTATCCAAATGTTTTGTCTGATATAGGATTATTCAAATTTGAGGTTAGTTAGATTCCCACAAACATATAATTTAAAACTTATTGAACTAATATTGGCATCGACTGAACCAACTAAAAAAGACGCGTTTAAGAAAGTTATTGATATTTCGTTTGTTTGTTGATTACTTTAGGTCAGGTTAGGTTAAGTTTTATTGGGTACGTGGTAGTCCCAGGGTTAGGTCACAGGGGATATAAGGGGTTCCGCAGGGTTAGGGCAATAAAGGTATAGGCAGGTCCCGCAGGATCAGAGCCTCTCGAAGATGTGAGGTATAAGAATAATACTAACCTTACTTCCCCCTATTTTCATTTAGTTTAAAACTAAAATGTGGGGGGAGACATGTATTTTGGGAAAAAAATCATTTCATGAAAAGTTTCCGCCACTATAATATAATGAAAAATATGATAATTTTTGCTAGTACCATAACCCTTTATACATTTAAATGAAAGACAAAATAAAACACACTTTACTTCTCTTTGATATTGGCGAAAAGAAAAATGAGACAGAAAAGTCTAAACTAGTTCATGAAATACTTAAATAACAGTAGATTTACATCTCTAAGTTAAGCTGACAATTAACTGTGACAGTGATTTTAAAACAAATAAAGGAATGATCTGAAGTTAATCGGTTGTACTGCATTATCTAAAGATATGTTTCTGTCAAGTATTGTTAAAAGCAAAGCTTTTCTATCAACAGTTTAAACACATCTGATAGGAGAATACATAGATTTAGTTTTTAGTTTTGCATTTGAATTCAGTTTTATCACTTTAATTTTGATAATCCTATAAGCAGCAAGTATACCAAATAATTTTAGGACCATCAGTTGAGAGGTCTCATATGCAATGCACTTAATGTTAAACATTATTCGGTCATAAGGATGCTTTTTTTGTGTGGAAAACACCTCTTTTTATTTTTTTTATGCAATCGCACTAATACTAAAATTTTGACTCCTTGTAAAAGAATAAAATTTACATATTTTCTAGATATATTCACTTCTTTTTATTCTTTAACTTTATATTCAAAGATATACTTAAATATACTTGATTCACTGCTAGGCTAGACTTTTAACTTATGCATGGTTGACATAATGTAATAGGTATGACAAATAAGAAATGTAAATAATAAGCAAAAAAAAATAAAAAGTGAAGCCAACTAAAGGAGCTTTTTTCATTTGTTGCACGTACAATTTAATGAGTAATTATGGGTGCCCAACACGTAACTATACAAGGGACAATATATGTAACTAGCGGGGGGGGGGTTCATTTTTTGGGGGGGTTGGGGGCGTCCCAACCCCCAAGAAAATAGTTATAAACCTTTCCGGGACCTATGAGAATCTACCCTGTTATGGAGAACTTGATCGGTTCAGCGGTTAGCGAGATCTTTCGGTACATACATACAAACACACAAACATCCTGTTACTTTATTATAAGGATTGTAACTATCCGCTATATAGTATTTGTCAGATTCAGACTCTAATTATTGAAGATCTTGGATATTACAAAATATATGTTCAAACGAAAAACCTTTGTACATTCTGTAGGCTATCATGTCATTAAGATTCTGACAGCAAGCTATTTTATTCCAATGATGTGTCTACTAGATATTTAAAATATTAAGTATTCCAAACCCTAAACGTATCGTATTTCGAGAAAATTTAGAAGGGAATTTAGAGATATGAAAATATTGAAATTGGGGAATATTAATTAACGTGTGCAAGAATTCTATTTCAAAAATAGGATATTTATTCCCCTCTCCGTTCGTTCAAAAATACCTCCCTATTTCTATTTTTCTAAATATTCAAATTTCTTAATATTTATTTACGAAGTACTTCGTAAATAAATAGAAGATTTTGAAAAATAATAAATTTTTACGTTTTATATTTCTATTTCGAAATAAATCACGCAATCTTAAATGAAGTATGTTCGTTAAACAATTCCGAAATAAAATTTACTAGATATATTAGACTTTTAGGTTCTTTCTATGAAATTAATGTGATGACATAATTTCCTTACTCCAAAAAGTCTACCTGTTAAGAATACGACATTTTAGACGTCTTACTTTTTTCATTGCTTTTTTTACAGGGTAAAATAAAAATTCTTCCTAATATTAAAAAAGTATAATTTTGCATTACGTAAAAAAAGTATATAACAATAATGAAATATATTAAAGTTAACTTATAATAGTTTGTAATTGTATTTGTAACAATATATTTATAGATTCCCTGTTATTTGATATCATCCGTTTCCGGTGTATGCTGTTCAATTTATATCAGGGATAAATATATACACAAAAATTCCTCCAACAAATTTTTATTATTTACCGTGGTCAAAACATATTAAAAAATCTTATTTTAAAAAATGTAAATATAACGAAATAAATTATATTGAAGTTTCTAATTACCCATGTACATTTCTACCTCGTGTCTCCATGAGGTGCACACACACATAGTTCTTCAGTCCTTATTTGAATTTCAGAGTGTATTGACACGTCATACTACGCGTTAGTTAGATACAAAGAAAAGTGAAAAATAATAAAAAATTTAATATACAATGTGAAAACTTCAAATGGAATTATATTAATACAATAAAATAAAGTGATAAATATTATTTGCAATTGAAAATATAGTTATAAAAAAAAGAAGAAAGAAACAAAGTCAAGTGTCAACACAAGATCTAATTCTGTACTGTCGTCCGAAAAGGATTATTGTAGTCTATTGTTTTGCGTGAATGTCATAAGAGTACATGCACGTCAAAATAATAGGCTATGTTTTCTATTTCGGAAGGCGGTAACACTTAATCATTTAGTAGAGTATAT
This sequence comes from Acartia tonsa, assembly GCF_053477335.1. Lineage (NCBI taxonomy): Eukaryota > Metazoa > Arthropoda > Copepoda > Calanoida > Acartiidae > Acartia > Acartia tonsa. Next base: position 37,417,750 of record NC_137260.1, read on the forward strand.
TAAGGTAAGGATTTTGTAATAATTTGTAAATATAAAGTGAAAAGTCTGTTCGTTATAACTTAATTATTCTTATTTTGCCTTTTGGTAATTTCAATTTTAAACGCACAGATTTTATACTGTGAATAATTCGGCAAGCTCCATACTTTGTTTTTAATTATGTTTTTTTTTATTTTTTTATATTGTTCCAAAATTACAAAGTCAACGGGTGTGTTTTATCGATAAGTCTTAGTCTTACCTAAAAATATTGAATCCCTGTGTGTTCGAAAAGAATTTCCGTGCATTTTTTTACGTCGTTCAGAACAGCTCGGCTCCACATTAGTTAAAAGTGAGTTTTTACAGTAATAATATGATTTAACGGTCTATTTCCTTAAATTAAACTTAAAAACCATATGTTACCAAATATACACACATCCGCAGCCGTATTTCTAGATTCGGCTCCGCGTTTTTTTGCGTTGAAACTCGTTTTTAAATGTACGCTCATATTAAACCTGATTATCAAGCTGTTTTTAAACAAATTTACTTACAATTTTGCTTTGACTCTTATATATTCGCATTCTGATAATTCAGTTCTGACATTAATGTCCGTATTTTTTTTACATTTTAACAACAAATTTTTATGTGACCTAATTATCCGATTGGTCTGATTTTTGGTTTACTGATGTTTGAATGTACAATAATATAAGCGAAGCGGCAAGTACGCATTTTTATTTTTTTCCATCACCCTTTAATTGAAATTCAAATTTATTTTTGGATATTTAGTATTTACTTTCATTTGATGTCCAACTTATTTACTCTAGAACCTCGAGCAAGAGACCATCCACGCATAAAGACACAAGACAAGTATGATTTGAGTAATGTTTTTGGCTTCGCTACTTATTGATTATTCATCCTTGTTAAATTAAATAACAATACTGCAAAAAAAATAAATATATCAATAAACAGTTTTTTGGGTTTTATTACAACATTTATTTTATAATGGTAATGATACAGATATTTAAAAAACACAAAATTATTTCATTAAATTATTTGTTTTACTTTTACTTCTACTTTATTTCTTTCCAACATAATTAATATGATAAACATATTTACAAAAATTATTTCATTCACTTTTCCAGTTCCTTGGTTGCTGTCTTCTTGGTAACTTTTACCTGTCTATCCCAAAATGCTTGGGACTTCTTGGGGACTAGCTTGTTCATCTTCAAGAACATGATGGCGTGGATGGTGTCTTTCTCTAGGTTATAGCGCCTCGATGAGTAAACTAATTTGAGGTGTGAGAAAATTCTCTCACACCTCGCATTAGAAACAGGTAAGTTGTTGAAGTTGGTCATCAAACTGACAAGTCCAGGGGGATAACATATCTGCTCTGCAACATGTTCATACCTGGTAGTAAGCATCCTGTGGCTTGCGGTCATTGCTCCTTGTTTGTACAGTTTCTGGCGTTCTTCAACATCGAAATCCTTGGACTTAGATTTTTTGACTTTCGCAATTTCCTCCTTTATCTTAGCGACTTCACGTTGGTAACCCTATGTCAAGGCATGCAACTTGGATTCATCTATATTATTCCAATCCTTCAGCCCAGCTTTCAGGTGTTTCTTCATGACGTCCAGGGGATCCTTCTGTTTGTCACGTTGTTCTTTCTTTTTCTTCTTGGCTGCTGCTTGAGCCTGAATTTGTTTGAACTCTTGTTGTTTGTTCCAAAACATCTTTTGGATGGGTGTCATCATGCCTGTAATACATAAATATAATTAATAAAAATGATAATTGAATTATTTAACTAATGTTATTATTATTATCTATTTTAATTAATATTGTATATCTTTACCTGTGGGAGGTGCAGTTGCTGGAGAATCGTACTCGTCAGCTTCGGAATCCTCATTGTCGGCATCCGCATTAGCACTACGCAGGTCGGCCTCTTCATCTGCCTTTTCTTCAGGACTTAGGTTGGCTCTCAGTGAGATTCGGTGTAGCCATTCACCCAACAACCTACAATTTTTGGGTGCTTGTTGTAAGATTGTTTTTGCTTCATCCTGTGTCACCGTAAAGCTTTGTGTGCCACTCGCAATCATTTCCAAATGACTGCGTGACAGGGGGTGTAGGTAGAGACAGACTTGCCAGCCTGCATTATTACGGACAATCTTGTTAACTCTCTGGTGAAGGAACTTGAATACACGTCTAGCGAATAAGTTGCCAGGCATACTTGTCCGTAGGGTAAAGAACACCGTATCCAGCATGGTGAACATCTGGACGATTGTGGCCTCATGGGCTTGGGCGGGAATTGTCAGCATGGTATCCACACTCCAACACTTGCAGGACTTCTCTGAGGGCAAGAACCTGGTCAGGTGTTGGCCACAGATTGTCAAACTTCTTGTTGACTAAAATAAAAATTGAAAATTAATTCTATTGATATATACAGTTCTAATTTTTAATTAAGGGAACGAGAGAAGAAATAATTTATTTAGTTTAAATTTTAATAAACTTCTATTTGTTACCTTTCTCTTTTGTTTAATTAAGGGACAGAGAGAAATTTAAGTTGGTAATTTTGTTAGTTTTAAATTGTTGTTTAAGTTATAATTAACTTTTTTGGGTTTACCTTTCTGATCCTGCACGGATTTTTTCACCTTCTGAAGTAGTTGTTTGTTGTCAAACATCTCTAAGAACCGCTTTATCATGTTCATTCTGGAGCTCCATCTCGTCTCCACGTATCTGGTAAGCATACGTTGTCCACTCTCTGCCAAAATGCGACGCAGCTTCTTGTTATTCATAATTTTACTGACCAGCTTGGCCAGGTTAATTATGGTTCTGTTGTACCTCTTCCCTTTCTAAAAAATATAATATTTGTTAATTTTCACGTTTTTGTATAATTTATTATTTAACTTTTTAAGTTACTGTATAAGTTATTTAGTTGGTTCTATTAATCATTTAATTAATTTACTTACAACTTTGGCAGCTGCCTTCAACGCCAACTCGACTTGGTGGTTGAGGCAAACGCCTCCCACTATTAGTCCACATTTTTGCTCATCACATATCATTGTTTTCTGGATGTTCTCTTCCATTAGTTTCCCAAAATTTGTGATTGCTGAAAAGAAATAATTTAATAAATTAATATAATTTAGTTAAATGCATTTCGTGAAACTACCCCTGTAAATCATTAAATGTAATTCATTGAATTTTTTGGGAATGAATTTAATTTAACTTTACTTACCCTCTCTTTATTGTGGATCTTTGATGGCGATGGACCTGTAGAAAATCGCACTTGATATGCCGCCATCGCCTTGTCTTGTTCCTGCCAGGGTTTCTTCACCTCCATCCTGACCCTCACCTTCGGCTTCTACAACACCATCCTCAACCTCATCTAAATCTTCTGCTTGTGCAACTCCTTTGTCAACCTCATCTATAACCATATCCAACGGGATTTCATCTTCACTATCAGCCTCAGGTGTGTCTTCCTTATCACTATCATCATCATCATCACTGACTTCCTCATCTTCATCCTCATGGTTCATGTAACTTGTATACTCTGTGGGGGTTTTCCCGTGCTCTTCATTGAGTATCTTGACGGACTAAAGAATGAAAAATAAATTAATGATTTACTTTCTAATGGTATTGTTTTAGAATATTAATTCTCGTATTCATTCAAATATTCATCTAAAAAAACTGGTTTTATCTTACAATTGTACATTTTACATCCGCGGAAAGCCATTTAAAATACGATGCGAGAAAAAACTATTAAATAGTTATGATTTTATAATTATAATTTATAATTTTTCATTACCTTTACACAGTTGGCAGCCGAGTCGGATGTGGAGCTGAGAAGTTGATAATGCTCAAGCCCAAACCTTTTCAACAGTTGTTCGAAATATTCGTAGATGCTGCGGCCGGAAGCATCGGGTTTAGGCATCTAAACATAAGTAATTAATCAAATTATCATTTAGGTATTTGTGGTCATTCTAAATTTCTAAGAATTAATTTTAAACTTATACCTGTTCACAGGCGAGCAACAATTCTTTGGGACCTTCTGCATCGGTATAGTTTGCAGTTACTGAAAAATTAGTAATTCTTTTATATTATTCATAATAGTTTACTTTACTTTATTTAATTCAGGTTATGTAGCTGCTGCAGTTGTAATTGCATTAATAAATAATAATAGTTTATTTATTTTATTTAGGTTACCTGCAATGAAGTCGGTGTGGTGAACATTGCCGAAGTCGAAGGAAAGGTGCAAACCTGCGGAAACAAAGATAATATTGATTATAATTATTTGTTATTTAAAATAATTAAATATTAACATTTTTTCCGCAGGTGTGCACCTTTCCTTCGATTTCGGCAATGTACACACCCGCGGAAGTAAAGATAATTTAAATTAAGTATTTGTTATTTCTTTCAGATTTTGAAATTATTTAGTAATGTTTTAGTTTATAAATTATAATACTTAATAGTTAATAGTTATTAATACCTTTATTTTCTAAAATCTTCTTGAAGGATTCCATGTAATACTTGTGCTGCCCCTGCAGCCAGTTATGAAGCTGTTTGCTGGTGGGTGCATCCTGCTTGTTGCCTTTCTCAAGTAAACCGACCTGCTTGGCGATGAGATGGTCAAAGGCATTGCCATCCTTATCCTTAAAGCGAATTTTTTAAAGTTAGTATGTTTTTCAACCTATTTTTAAAAAATACACTATTCTAACTGACATGAAGATATATTTCGATTTTAGCAATCATTTTCAATTCATTTTGTTTAAAAAAATATAGGTATGAGACATTAGATAACAGCAAATATGATCAAAAATATTAAACATACATTTACCTTAAAGCGAAGGAAACTTTCATTAGTAACCAGTTTTCCTGTGATGTGGCGCAGCGCTTCTAAGGCAGTGGTGTATATTTTGACTTCATGGATAACTTCAGCATCTGCCTGGGCCTGTTGAAACTTCCTCTGAAAGCTGGCCAGGTTCACTCCTTTCCTATACTCTCGGTAAACATCTCTGTGGTCATTGATCCAGTGATGGCAAAACCTCCTAAACAGGTAAGCAATTAATATTATTTTTTTTAGCAAAGCTACTCTATAATTCACCTTGTCCATCAGTATATATTTTTAATCAATGTTTATGAATACTTAATACCAGTGTTCTGGAGCCGGAGCCGGGAGCCGGGAGCAGCAACATTTTTGGTGGAGCCGGAGCCGGATCCGGAGCCGTATTTTTTGTTAAAAACGGCTCCGGCTCCGGACTAGGTAAAAATGATTTTTTAAAGTAATATTATAATTTGGCAACGGTCTATTTCCATATAATAAACTGAAAAACTATTGTTACTTAACAAATAGACACACATCCTTCTACTTTTATATAGCTTTAATCAAATAAAAGCAAAATATTTTATATTATTTATCTTATTTTATCAAATTCAATAATGAAAAAAAATTGATATATTAATTTTAAGGTAGGAGCCGGAGCCGGAGCTGGAGCCGGAGCAGGGAGCCGGGAGCCGTATTTCCAAATACGGCTCCGCGGAGCCGGAGCCGCATCAAAATTATACGGCTCCGGCACGTTGCGTTAATACATCATGTTATTTTATGTCAACTTAATATTATTACCTAAGAAGGTTAGTTTCTTGCAGTATAAAATCTCTCCTTGCTTTTGGATCTGTGGGGCATTCTTTCACGTGGTATGTGTCATCCCAGGTATTGAAGTGACAGTATTTGCACCCCCGCCCCCACGGGGTCTTATGCTTACCCTTTCCAGGGTAGTTGGGGATCATGTAAGCATGATCTTCAAGCACTTTAACCAAGTAGACATAAACCTGAAGTAATTTTAATTTTATTAAACATTTTATTTAATAATCTCACACCTGTAACTCTTTTTTTAGTTGTGTTCCTTTGTTGACTTTTAGTTTTGGTTTCAAAAAGTGTCACTTTTGCCCCCCCCCCCCCCTCTACATTTTATTATTATTTTTAGTATTTATGTTTGTACCTTATCACCATTACTATATGTTATCCTCTTCCCATCAAGGCGGTCATAGAGCGAGTGTGTGTCACCTTGTACTGTATCCACGCAGTCTAGGTAATCAATAGAACAGTTAATTTAATATATAGGTAAAGTAAAACAAACTAGTATTCTAGAAATTTATGTATTTACGGTTGAGATTGTATGGTTATTAATTATAAATATAATATAATGTATTTTATTTAAGTACAGACAAATAGACATCCTGTCAATTAAATTTTTAATGTTACTACCTATGTTATTGATATTAATTATACTAATTTAAGCTTACCTTTGATGAACATATGTTCCGAACTGTCACTGTTTATCTTGGGTTTATTCTTGGATCCTGCTTTACAGCCACCTCTCCCTTTTGGCTTTTCTCCAGCTGGGGATGACTGTGCTGAAGAAGGTGTGTCTCCAGCTGGTGTTGTAGGTGTGGCTGCGGCTTTAGGTGTGGCTGTTGTACTTGTAGGTGATGGAGACGGCGGCGGCGTTACGTTGAGTGGGCGCATTGGTGATGTATCTGGTGTTGTTTGTGAAGCTGGTTCTGGGCTTGCTGGTTTTGACCTTAAAATAATTAATTAATTAATTAATATTATTTTTCCCTTACCCTCTGGACAAAATAAAAAAATTATTTGGCTACTTGTTTTTTTTACTTCGATTGGGGAGAAGGTTTGGGGGGTGAAGTTGTTTTTTCAGGTTCTGGGCTTGCAGGTTTTGACCTTAAAAAAATAGCCTATTATTTTAATTATTAATTAATATTATTTTTCCCTTACCCTCTGGACAAAATATAAAAATTATTTGGCTACTTGTTTTTTTTACCTCGATTGGGGAGAAGGTTTGGGGGGTGAAGTTGTTTTTTCAGGTTCTGGGCTTGCAGGTTTTGACCTTAAAAAATTAGCCTATTATTTTAATTATTAATTAATATTATTTTTCCCTTACCCTCTGGACAAAATAAAAAAAATTATTTGGCTACTTGTTTTTTTTACCTCGATTGGGGAGAAGACTCTTTTCTTCTTTTCTTCACCCTTGGAGGTGAACACAACTTTGTTATTATGCGCTTCCGTTGTGGATCAGCTATTTTTGACGCCACTGGAGTGCAACTGAAAATTAAATAAATAAAGCATTTCAGTGTTTGTGTTTTGTTACAATTTTCTCTGGTTCTTTTTAGAACCCACCAAATTTACCAAATTTGGGATTATATTCTAAAAAAAAATGGCCTCTCTTGGTGTGTAGAGCACCGAGAGTTGCTGAACATGGAAGGAATTCGCCCCGGAGGATGGATTACTCAATGCGACCCAACCTAACCTGACCAAAAGTAAGTAAGGATATTTTTTTAACATTTACCTACCCTAAGATAAAAAGTTACTGTAAAAATACAAAGGAACCCACTACTTTTCATAATCCCCTTTATTATAATTTTATTAGGGGTATAAATATAAAATGAAAATATTATTATTACCTAATGGTATTAGGGTATAAATATAAAATGAAAATATTATTATTACCTAATGGTATCAATGGGGGTTATTTTTTTTGTGGGGGTCCCCAAACCCTCCTTTTCCTCCAACATTTCCGACACTGGAGTGCAACTGAAAATTAAATAAATAAATAACATTTACCTACCCTAAGATAAAAAGTTACTGTAAAAATACAAAGGAACCCACTACTTTTCATAATCCCATTTATTATAATTTTATTAGGGGTATGCATTTGAGCTTAATAGTAAATAAAAAGTAAAAATACGACGAAACCCACTAATTTTATAATGGGTAGTTTCACGAAATGCATTTGAGCTTAATAAATAAAAAGTTACTGTAAAAATCCCATTTCTATAATTTTTTTAGCATGGGTAGATGCACTTCGTGAAACTACCCCTTTTAGTTTTTTTATAACATTATTAAATATAAAATGAAAATATTATTATTACCTAATGGTATCAATGGGGGTTATTTTTTTTGTGGGGGTCCCCAAACCCTCCTTTTCCTCCAACATATCTTCAACCTCATCCAAAACATCGGATATGCTTGCATCGTCGATCTTACGTTCACAGAAACTACGCGTAACTGAAGAGTCAGGCATAGCTTGGACAACCTCACTGTCAATATTAATAACATCCGAAACATCGGACATGTTGTCATCATCGTCAATCTGACGGTCACCTATAACTTTATTAGAGTCAGGCTCAGCCATTCTCTAACGATGTTGTAACTGAACTAAAACTAAAATAAAAAGATTAATATTAATTATGACTTTATGACTTTAAGCCTAAGGTGGTGAAAATGGCCAGGTTACCGCTTACATTGGATGATTGGGGGAAGAAAAGGGTTAACAACTTAACAGTAACTCCACCCATAATTTTATTTTTTGGAATAGTAAGGGATAAAATAAACACACATAAAAGAAAGTGTGGGGGGGGGGTAATCCGTATCCAATTACTACGAGGGAAATCATGAGATGTGTTGGAAAATATTTATATGACATGTAAGACTAAGAATTCTCCTAATTTCCCCTTGAGGAGGGGGGAGGATTTGATGCTTAATCTGCAGAAGGGGTAATTTAACACTTAATTTACCCTCCGTAAAAGATTAAAGATTAAAAGATTAAAGATTATTTGAAACCTGCCCCACCCCCCTTTTTCAACACTTCTTATTTGAATATAATTATATGTAATCTTTTTTTCTCCACCCATCATAGCGTAATGGTTAGGAGGAGGGGGGGGGGGGGGGGGAAACAACAAGATTTAATTTGGATTTAATACGATGAAATTTTAGTAAATAAATTAGCCGTTAGAGGCTGAATATTTCAAATTGTTTTTCAATTTATACTTAAGTTTCATCATTCATTGGTAAGAAAAGTTAAAAATTATATTTCAAGTTTTAGAAACCTATTTTTAAGAAAAGTTACATTTGAGATGAATAGAATTAAAAAAGTATTCGGTAATGTAGACAAACAAAATTGCTTCAAAGTTACATATTGGAAGTTACATAACAAGGATTTTCAGCATTATTGTCAGCTTGCTGTTTGTCACTTTATGAAGGCTTTTTGGCCAATTATAGAATAGATTGATGATAATGATATGATGAATATCTGTATCATTTCATATCTTTTAAAAACAAAGTTTTATACCAACGTTTTCTTTTTGGTTTGCTCAACAATTTTGGGGACTTGGGGAATTTTGGGACTTGGTTGCTTCATTAAGTTGAGTGTAAAAACGTTTCAACTATTAATTGTTATTTACAAAAGGGGTAATTTTGTGCATCATCATTGGGAGTGTACATCAATTTATCGGCCATTATAATATAAGGTTATAATTTATAAAGGTGTCATATATATAAACCTTTCTTAAAAGTTAAAAAAACTCTCTCCCGTCACCCAGCATTAGTGGAAAATTTTTATAAAGGAAAATTTAAATAAATAAAGGGATTATTCTTTGTATTTTTTTTTTGGGGGGGGGGGTTATAATAAAGGTGTCATATATATATTATGGAAAATTTTTATAAAGGAAAATTTAAATAAATAAAGGGATTATTCTTTGTATTTTTTTTTTGGGGGGGGGGGTTATAATAAAGGTGTCATATATATATTCAAAATCTTCAACCCTTTCTTTTCATATAGCAACCCTTCTTAAATAGGGGAGGGGGGGGAGACTAGTGTAAAATAAACAGCCCATTGCCCTTCCCTTTTTTTTTGGGGGGGGGGGACTATAAAGGTGTTACTTACATGTAAAACCCTTCCCCCACCCATATATGTTTGATATTGACCTCTAGGCTCTAAATGCGGATGCCACTTATTTTAAAGGGTATGTAAAGATAAAATTTTTTCATGCTATTAGACTATTAGTATTAACAAATTAAAAATCTTAACATTTTCTAAATAATAAATATCGAAGATTGATTTTACGGCATTAGGTTGGTTTATAAAGATAATTTACATTTTACATTTTACAAATTTGTAATTTAAAGTTAAATTGTAGGTTGGCGACGAACGAGAGATGGGCCAGCCAACTTCAAGTTACTTGGATACTAAGGGGAGAAGAAACGGCGGCGCAACCGCCGAAAACTGCCGAGAAAAGGCAAAATAAATTTCAGCGGCTTATCTGAAGGTAATGATGAAATTACATTTTTGCATACAACCCCTTTATTTTAATGGCTTTCTCTACCTTTTCAACGCCTTTCTCTTTCTTTTAAATGCGTAATTATTTTTTATATACGCATAAAATAAACTTATAAAGTTAATTATTTTTTAATATTTGATTTTGCAGTGTTTTTATACTTATATTGTGAACGTTTTGAAATTGAATTATATCTGCATTTGCATTATGAAAAATACTAATTATTATTATTTATTACCTTAATAATTTATTTCAGTATAAATATCCGAATATGAAATCTAGACCCAGCACGAAACGAAGGAGCCTGCGAATACTTGAACGACGTCAACGACTTGACCCAGGTATAATATATATTGAATTCTATTTATTTTTAGTTATTCCAAGTGTAATATAATGAATAAATAATCCTTATACTAAAGGATCTCGCTAACCGATGAACCGATCGGGTTCTCCTTTTTACCTTTTAATTTACCTTTTTAAAAGCGAAGCTTTTCTATAATTATGGTCGGTCCGTCCAATTTAGAAAGCGTAGCAACTCTATAATCATTACCAGAATGTCCGTACGTCCATTTTAAACATGTTGATTTTTCGTCCGAGATAGTTAGCTTTTATTCGTTAATTTAGGCATGTTAGAATTGTCCTATCGATTTCAAACTTTGCATGATGTATTTACGTACGATTTAGAAAGCGAAGCAACTCTATAATCATTACCAGAATGTCCGTAAATCCCTTTTAAACATGTTGATTTTTCTACTTTTATAACAACAAAATTTTATGTGATCTAATTATCCGTTTGATCTGGTTTTTGGTATATTGATTCCTTGGACAACAAAGAATAATATTATAAGCGAAGCAAGCAACTCTATAATTAAGTCCTAGAAATGTAAGTATAACCATAAACATTATCCTGTATGAAGCAGTTTTCCAACAAATTTACTTACAATTTTGCTTCGACTCTTATACTTTATATTTAAATTATTCACTTCAGACACTATACAAGTGTTAATGTCCGTTTGTCCTACCGTTTCAGTGCTTCGCTTTTATGGATGTTGTCATCGTTGTTTTAAGTATAGCTACTCTTTAGTTTAATTATATTACTGTAAAGTTTAAACTTTAAAGTTAAACTGTCCGTTTGTATAAACTATAAACTATAGGACTAAGTTAATAAATTTATTTAGTGTATAAGATTTAATTCATTAAGGTGTGGCTGTTGTAATACTTTAACACTCCTGCGTTTGTCCACTCCGACATTTGGGACTCCTGCGTTTGTCCACTCCGACGTTTGGGACTCCTGCGTTTGTCCACTCCGACGTTTGGGACTTTGAAATAATAAATAAGATTTAATTTATTAAGGTGTGGCTGTTCCTCCTGTTGCTGTTGATGATGGCCATGGACGAGATGATCGGGTTGTTCAACCAAGAGGACAAGGTATTATATATAATCATATTTTTATTATTACCTATTCCAAGTCTTATATATCTTGTACATATTAACCTAACCTAACCTGTACAGAAATACTTAAAATTAATATTTTAATTTAACACTCCTGCGTTTGTCCACTCCGACGTTTGGGACTCCTGCGTTTGTCCAGTCCCCTTACTTTGAAATAATAAATAAGATTTAATTCATTAAGGTGTGGCTGCCGCTGTTCCTGTTGAACCCCAGCCTGATGGGCATCGTCGAGGCCATGGACGCCGTAATGTTCCAAGAGGACAAGGTATTATATATAATTGGGACTCCTGCGTTTGTCCAGTAACCTTACTTTGAAATAATAAATTCACCTTTTGGAATTAATTTAATCTGATTGCGTTGAGATATTTTATGATTTTGAAAAATTAACCATTTAAATTAATAGTAAATATCATACAGAATTGCTTACATGATTATTATAAAACAAGGATGAAAACATGCATAAAAGAGAAGCTCCAAAAAAATGCGTCAAAAAATCTAAGCTGGATCTTTAATTAAAATGTATTTTTTTTGGCTCTTTAATTAAAATGTATTTTTTTTGGCTTTTATGGAACTAATTGTAATCTACAGAAGGGAAAATCACTGGGGATGTACATCGATCTATCGACCACCCTCCTGAGAGATTTTAATTTTAATTTTGATTTAATTTATTAAGGTCATGCTCAACAGGTTGTCCAGCAGATGGGGAACAACAACAATGTTGGTGTTGCTCCGGCTCCCCATCAAGCACCACAGCCCCCGCCCCCCCCTCAACAACAGCCCCCCCCTCAACAGCCCCCCCCCCAACAGCCAGACCCCATTCCAAACCCCCCCCAACAGCCCCCCCCACAGCAAGAACCTCGTCGTGACCGTGTCGTACCTATTTTCAATTTGACAATAGGTGCGCACGCCACAGTCAATATTAACAATAATCAATTTGAATTCTATTTAAATTAATATTTATAATTTTGTAATATTATTTCATAATAGAATTCAAATTGATTATTGTTAATTTTGTAATATATATTATTATTGATTTTATTGTTAATTTTCGTAAATTTGCAGATTTTTTAAAGGGGTAGTTTCACGAAATGCATTTAAACTTAATTTAGTGAACCGCATATTTTATCCTGGTTAAATGGTTAAACTACATTTATATGGCATATATTTGAAAAAATTTCAATTTTCTACCACATAGTTTTTAAAATGTCAAGACTTGAAAATCGTCTTTTTAAATTGCATATATCACAAAAAAGACAATTTTCAGGTCTTGATATTTTAAAAACTACGTGGTAGAAAATTGAATTCATTTCAAATATATGCCATATAAATGTAGTTTACCCATTTAACCAGGATAAAATATGCGGTTCACTAAATTAAGTTCAAATGCATTTCATGAAACTACCCCTTTTCTTTAGTTTTAATTTTTTCATTTTCATTTAATTTTTTTTTCAATTTCATTGTTTCATTTTCATTTTGTATTTCATTCATTTCATATTCATATTCGTGATATTGTAAAAATAAATGTGATAAGAAACTCGAAATAATACACTTTTTTATTCATTCTTATGGTCGGTCCGTCCGATTTAGAAAGCGTAGCAACTCTATAATCATTACCAGAATGTCCGTACGTCCATTTTAAACATGTTGATTTTTCGTCCGAGATAGTTAGCTTTTATTCGTTAACGATGCAAGAAATAGCTATTGATAATTTTAAATACGTGGAACGCTTACCTAACCTACCTAAGTATATCAAATAACTATATCAAACGTCTCTCTTCCTTGGATACAAACGGCTGCGCCCCTAGCATTTAGAGGCTCTATATTCGAAGGGATATGAAAGGGCAGAAAAATAGCCTAAAACCATCTAAGGACCTATACGAAGCTGTACTGTAAAGGAGAACCATATAGGTTCAGTGGTTAGCGAGATCCTTAGCTACAGACAAACAGAGCTTACTTCTTTATAAGTTTATATTATAGGATAGATTCATACAATTATTAACCAAGTCTAAGTCTTTAATTTAATTTCATAAGATTAAAACCAGTTTTTTTAGCCCTGACGTGCCGTTTAACGATGCAAGAAATACTATAGCTATTGATAATTTTAAATTTATGTCTTCAAAGTTAAAATAAGTACACAAATAATCACGGCAGAAACATAAGTATTTCGTAAACATATATTAATTAACGACCTAACTAAACTTTAACTATATCAAATAACTATATCAAACGTCTCTCTAGCCTAAAACCATCTAAGGACCTATACGAAGCTGTACTGTAAAGGAGAACCATATAGGTTCAGTGGTTAGCGAGATCCTTAGCTACAGACAAACAGAGCTTACTTCTTTATATTATAGGATAGATTCATACAATTATTAACCAAGTCTCATCGCATTCGCAAGTCTTAGTAACAGACATTAAGAAATTCAAATTATAGAGCAGCATCGCAATTACAAATTAAATTAAATAAAAATAAGAAAATTATTTTTCATAGTTTTATTATTATAGCATATATATGTCAAGTTATTTATGTGGAATCTAAATATTCACAGGAATACGATCTCAACTCAACGCAACATCAATCGATAATGATCACAGACTCAGAGTCATCACGGGTAGAGTTCGCGCTCGCGCCACCTTCGTGTTCCAGAACTTCCAGGATGGCGTCAATATCGTCATCATCGGAAGATGGATTTACATCGCCGGAGATATCGGGATATTCGTCTTCATCTGATGATAGATCTACTGTGCCATCTAAATTAATGGCACGGTCATAGACATCTAACGACTGGATAACGTCGTCACGGTAACCGTTGCATTTGGCTTCAAGTTGCTGCAGAACAAGTTCATTTTCTTCGCGTGTCCGCTGAGAAGATGGAAGGGCTTGGTGAAGGAATTGGTATATACCAATTCCTTCACTAAATAGCCTGAGCGCCTCCATATTACGAACCGACTGAAACCCCGACCTGAAAAGCAGGTTACATATATCTTTAAAATATCTGTGTAGGACCTGATAATGGGCGAACCATCCAGGCATCAGGTCGGGGTATAAAGCCGGTTCTGGATCTGTGCAGGTAAGAGTACGGGGGAAGTAAGGAACCAAGTCATCCATCATCACGTTGCGCCTGCGGTCAACTCTGACTCTCTGTCCTTGTTCCGCCATAACGATAGCAAAAGTAAAACAATGCAACAAAATAAATACTAGAGAATGTAGAATGTAGATGATATGAATTTGTAGTACTGTAGTATATGTTCAAATGTTGTCACTTCAAAGGTCCGTAAGCAAATGAAATTTCAAGGAAATCATTACCCCCTACAAATTTAGATTTTTACCACCATTTTTACTATTTTTCTTTGTTGTTGGTTTCCAAGAAATTATTAAGATTTATAATATTCTAGATATCTTCAAATATGAAGTGTTGGGAATGGGATGTGTGAAATATTTTTAACAAGGATGACAATATCCATTAAAGCAAAACATTAACATAAATGCATAAGTATAATCAAAATTATAAGTAAGTATTCTGTCTATAAATTATATAAATACTAACATACTGACGTCTATAACCAACACAAATTATAGAAAAGCTTCGCTAATTCCTAGTATTTTGAATTTTCCATATGTTTTGTTTTGTTATTTCTTGGGGGGGGGGGGGAACATTAACATAAATGCATAAGTATAATTATAAGTAAGTATTCTGTCTATAAATTATATAAAATAGTAATACTAACTGACGTCTATAACCAACACAAATTATAGAAAAGCTTCGCTAATTCCTATTTTCCATATGTTTTGAATTGTTATTTCTTGGGGGGGGGGGAGGGGAGGGGTCAATATTTGTATCGTAACGGTCAACCTTCAAACTAGGGGGGGCGAGGTAGGGGTAGACAACATTTCTTAAATAGGGGAGGGGTGAGACTACACTAGTATAATAAATTATTATCGATTCAGCGTTTTTTTTTTGGGGGGGGGGAACATTTATGACCGCATAAAGCTAAGGGTCAACTCATGATACAGGAAATATGAGACCTTAGAGAACAAGGACAAAACGTTACAATTTACAAAACTAACTCCAATCCAAATAAAATAAAAATATTTATTTTCATTTTATTTAAGTCAACATAGTTTATTTATTTATTTAGATTATTTATTTCATTAAAGTAAAAAAAGTTATGATTATTGTTTTGTTAGTATGTTAGGTTAAATAATAAATTAGTACATATTACTTGAGTTAGAATGATTAATACATTATTTAATGGTTATTGGTGGTTTATTTTTTAACTTTTCTTTCACTTTATGATATTAGCAAGTTTGATATATGGTTGAGTTGAAATGTAGAAGACAGTAAGCAGGGTGGAGGGTTGGAGAATGTAGGGTGTTGGAACTTTGGAAGGTGGATTATTATAGAGTAGATACGCTGAAAGCCTGAAACAAAAAATCTTAAGTCTTAACAGCTATGTGAGGGAGAGGGGGGGGGGGTGGTAATTTATCTATCCTTTACAACCCTCTCACATACTCACACGACAATACAAATACACATAATAAATACTAGGATATGACAATGAAAGAAAAATCGAGATTTTTGGAATAAAGAAAGGGGAGAATAAATTATTTAAAAGTCTTATCTATTATACAAATTTTATATCTAAGTTTTCATATTTATTGAATTGTTTACAAGTAAAACTGATATGGTTCTGATATCGCAAAAACCAATCAACCAATATTATTTTTTTATAATTCATTCTAAAAAAATAAAAAAAAATCATCAATATTTAATTTTTAAAGTTTTCATATTTATTGAATTGTTTAAAAGTAAAACTGATATGGTTCTGAGTTCTGATATCGCAAAAACCAATCAACCAATATTATTTTTTTTATAATTCATTCTATAAAAATAAAAAACTCATCAATATTTAATTTTTAAAAAAAATTGTATAAAAAGTAAAAAAAACACTGAGAAAATATTAGGTGTAGAGGTTTCGTGTTCTTTCTAGACAGCCATATTGGCTATTTTTCCAAATTTTGACGGAACGAAAAAATTTATTGGAAAATATCAGTAAATATTAACTTTCAGGATCGTAAAAATTTAGAAAAGATTTTAATATTTATGTTTCATGTCCAAATTCAACCCTTTCCCTAATTATTATAAACGACTTTGGACAGTTCGAAAATAGGGGGAATATTTGAGAAATATTGACCCGTGAGTTTCAAATTTCCATCGTCAAAGATATATTGGATTGATTTCAAATAGACATATGTCTGTTTTATTCTTTATTAATTAAATCGATGATTAAATAAAAAAATTAAAATAATTATTATTACATTTTATTCCCTCTATAAAGCTAGCTTTCACATTTTGAATCTAAAATTTTTTATATGAGTTTTTGACTTCCACAAAAAAATACAAAATTTTCCTGTAAGTTTTCGTTCTTGTTGATAAATAAACATATAAATTAGTCTGTCTATGTGCATTTTTATCTGTTTATATAAAAATTAAATTAAAACACTCCTACATAATCTAAATCTATACTAATTCTAGAGCGAAGCAATTATATAATATTCTACTTTTCATATAAATATTAATTTAACACATTTCTAAATAGTTTAAATCTATACTAAAGTAAGGTGCAAAGCGTCTCTTTTGCCTATGTCTGTCCGTCAGAATGGAAAAAAGTTAAAATTACAACAACAAAAATAGAATAACACTATTACTTTGAAGCTCCTATGTGATTTAAAATAATCTCATACGCTACTCAAAAGAAAAATCTAACTTCTTAATAATGCTTCTTCAATTCAAATAATATATATATACGCGTTTGGAAGGGATTGTCAACACCTCTTTAATGTTGAAATTGGGATAGGGTGCTAAAACTATTTTTTCATATCCTAAAAATTTACACCTCCCAGCAAAATCTTGTGCACGCCAATTGAGCAATAAATTTGTTTTGATTTTTAAAAACCAAAAACTATAACGACATAACTAATTTGTTTCTGGTGGTCTCCTTGCTACTTTGGATACCATTATTCTTGTTACCTATATTCACACATATATTTTAATACTGCATCATCTCTGATATAAATGTTCAATTAATATTTTTATAAATACATTAAATACAAAAATATAAATCAACCAATTATAAAGAGGCTTTGGAATATTTTTGGAAAAATATGAATACGCAAGTTTTTTCCTATTTGATATCAATGTTTTTATTATATGCTAAATAACCTAATTTTTATAATTCATATCTCTATCTGTGTGTATAGACTATAGATGTATTAATATGCTTGATAACCTAATTTTCAAGTGCTCGCCTCAAAATTTCATGCTCTTTATCAGGGAAATGGATAGTTCTTCTAAAAACTTATGAATTGCATTCAATTGTAAAAAATTGACATTGTGTTGTAAAATTTAAGATCCATCTTTACAATTTTAATGCAGTTTTTGTATAAAGCATCTATTTACTACATCTTTATGTAAATTGACGACAAACTAATTTCAATTAGATTAACGGATTGTGTACATAAGAGAAAATCACTTTTGCAGGAAGTGACGGATATTTTTAATGAATACTGATGTGAGAGCAAATTTTTTCTTTTAATAAAATCTCCATACATTCATAATTAATTTTAGTAATTTATTTTTCATAATCTAAATGCGTGTCCGAAGCCTGTACCTAAATTAATAGCCACAAAACTGACTTTGATGTTTGGAAAATAATAAAACACACAGCAGCGGGTCTAATTTAATTGTGTAGTGTGTTTGTGTGTGTAAGTGTGTTTGTGCATATGTATTTTAATATTTTGATTACTTAGGTATGCATTGCTCATTAGGAAAAAGCTGGGTTAATATGGTTCTCCTTTACAGTGAAGTATTAGGTCCAAGGAAGGTTTTTAACTATTTAGGGGGAGGGTAACATCTAAGTCCTAAGAGAAATCGTCCCTGGAAAACTCACCCTACCTCCCTTTCCCTCATGTTTTCAAAGAGGCTCTAGGGGCGTGGCCGATAATATATTAATAACAAGAAAGCAGTGACAATCTTTGATTATATACATTTTTAGAAGGACATTGACAAAATATTTCCAAAATAGCAACAAAGTTTTATAATTTGATTTCTATGAAACAAATCAATATAATCTATGGATTTAGGTTATATTGTGTCATGCTCATTATAAGGCTTCCATGAAAAGACAAAGTTTTATTTTACTAATTACTAAACTGCACTATTATTATTTTTTAATTATTTCAAATTTTAAAATATTTGTAATAAATTTTGTTAAGACACAAATTTTAGAGTTCTTTGCCTGTTGGGGAAGTTGAAGAATTGATTTTAAATCTTCGTTACAGATACATATAAATTTGCTACGCTGTTTATGTGATCATAGTAAACAAATAGACATTTTATATAATTTTATAGGCGTAACAAGAAATAAATATAAACATCTCTAGGAATTTACTAGTCTACAGTAATTGATGCCAATAAATTATTCAAGGTTAAATTACAAAGTTGCTACTCACATGGATATTGAAAAGTATTCCCAAGCTTTTTTTTTATAGAAAATTGTATATTTTTAAGGATGGAACCAGATAGACATTAAAGGTCTAGATATAGAGTAAACTAAATTTCAATTTTGAACTCAATATTTTCTCTACTAACAATTGATAAATTTACTGTTGGCTTCGTCCCAAGCATCTGTAATTGAATGGTGTGAGAGATTACTTTTAAAAAACAGCTTTAAATTATATTAACACTCAATTTGGAAATAAAATAGAATGAAACCATATGATATCCATGTGAAGCTTTCCTAAAATGAAAGAGTTAATGATTGCATAAAGGTTTTATAAAAAGGAATAATAAATAGTTTAGTGATCAATTTAAATTTAACCTAACAGAATATATTTTAAAAGTATTTATAATTAAAAATAGAGTAAAAAAAAGACTTTTTATTAAAAAACTTATTAACTACAGGGCCGGGTAAACTTATTTTTGAAAAGCCGCAAAACGAAACTGATCCAAGTCCATTTTTATTTTAGATGAAACACCCCTTCTTGGTAGATTGCAGAAATGTAAATAATATTGATACCCATGGCATTGAATTAATAATCGTAGCAAAGCACTTGAAAATTTATTGAATTATGTTACATAAGACTCAATATACACTTAAAGAAATGAGAAATTATCCTACTAAAGTAGAAACAGGATGTATATCTGTATGTATGTTCGTCTATTGGTCTGGATAAACAGTAGGTGTAAATGAAACCTTACAAGAGATTTTTGCTTTAAAAAGATTACCCCTCCCCCAATTTTTAAAACTATATTTATAGTCAGTTATCCGTGGGAAGGAAAATGAAAAATTGTAGGAATGTTTTCTGCTTTATTGGTCCTTAAAGGACAACGGCTTTAAGAATTAAGAATTATAATTATATGATTTTTATGTTCTGTACTATGATATGGAATAAAAAATCATTTTATATGAAAAAAAACTATAATTTTAATTAAGTTTTTTTTTATAAAAATAAATATAAGTCAAAACTGAAAAGAATAAAAACATATTTTCAGGTTTTACCCTGAAATTCTTTCATCTCAAAAACAACATTTTCCATTTGTTGAAAACCAGAAGAAAATAATATTTTCCTTTTTCAGATTCTTTCACTTTTTAATTTATGGAGCTCTAAAATTACATCTCAGGACTTTGTCTCAATTTCAGTTCTTTAAATTCTATTCATAGAGAAAAAAAAATTTTCTAGTTTAAAAGTTAGGGCGGTATACTCCCTTCGTATTCGAGATGCTTTTATGGTTTGGTTAAGTTGAGTCACTTTGGCTAAGCATATGAAATCCCGGAGGGGTTTCACTTAAAGAGTTAAATTTTGCCACAGAGATTGAAATTAAGTTTTTAAAATAATTAAAGGAAAATATTTTAAAATCTCAGAGTTTATTATAATGGTTAAACATACATTATTTATTAAATACAAAATAAAACATCTTCAGCTACCCACCCCACTAAAAACTATCACTTTTAAGAAGGTATACTTTGCCCTTACTTGGTTGCAAGCAAAATTCTGTGAAAGTGCTGGATCCACAATTTTTAATTTTATTTGCACTTTGTTTGACAAGTCATAATGATTATAAGAAACTTCCATAAATCTTTATTGAAGAATTTAATTGTGGATAAAAATACATACACCAGTTATACCTATTTGGTAGGATATATCTACGTATTTATATGGCAGATTCCTTTTAGGTTTACCGTCTACAAATAAAAAGTTAATTTCCATTTTTCTATCCTTCTATTTTAAACTATCAATCAACTGTCTATGTACAACTATCTATATTTTGCTCAGGGATCTATAGGGAAAAGACAATTGACTATATATTGATGTAGTACATCCTCAATGATGATAATCATAATTACCCTGCTTTATATTAAAATTATCGGTCGAAAATGTCCCTATTCCTCTTTGATAAATCTACAAGCTAACTATCTATCGAATTTTCTATCTATCAATCTTTCTATTTATTGTTTTTTTACCATCCATCTATACAGTCAAACATTCTTTTTTCTACAAAAAAAATATATTTTCTTTAAAAAGAATATCCTCTTTGTCTGTCTGTCTGTCTATCTGTCTATCCATCCATCTCTATCTAACTAACTTTGGACTATGATGATGCCCTTTAAAGAAAATATTTTCACACTTCTTAATTTCTTTTTCTTCTTTTCCTGATAAACATTTAGTTACACTTTTATCTTTCTTTTTTTGGTAGCGAAGCTACTCTATAATTCAGTTCTTCAGTACGGCATTCAGTCTGTAACTCTTTGGGGGAAATGATAGACGGTTATTTTTTGTACCTAAAATTCTTTATTTTTACACTCTGTATTATCTTTTTTCATAGCCCTCTATCAATATAAATTTGTCTCTTATTTATAATTTACTTCTTCTATATTTATTTTTTAAAATCGAATAAAATTTATCTCCTTCAAAAAATTGTCTAAAAATTTTATTGATATTTGAAAGTTTGTGTCTCTGATAGTCACTTCAATTTTAATTCAAAAATCATTTTTAGAATTTGAACTTCAATTATTCTATCTGTCACAACGACCAGGTACAATCATTCTTAAAATTATTATAGAGATTTTTTACTGGAGATTCAAGTTAATATCTTAGGCTATAGAAAGGGTTTACTGAATTACAGCCAATTGGTAAATAATTGGTTATTTGTGGAATAATTGGTATCAACTTAAAGCATAGGATCTCGCTAACCGACGCGCTGGAACGAATAGATTTATTTTTACACTTTCAATCTATATTTCTCATTTTAAATTATACTGCAGGAACTATACTTGTGAAAAATTAGGGCCATTTTCAATGTTAACTCTTTTTAAGATTAAATTTTCCTATCTTTTATTATAAGATTCAAGGAATGTTGCAAACTTTTATTGACAAGGATGATATGATACCTTACTTTTTCAGTAGAGCTAAAATTATGGTAACATTCTTTAATTATAGACTAGAAGATGCGCCACTAGCATGAAGGAGCTATGCATTAGAAAGAGAAAATATAAATAAAATCATCTAAAGACTTAAATTTAATAATCAATTAGCCTAAAACCTTACGTAAATAAGTATTTCAATCATTACATCTAATTGATAAATCTTACCTTTTTACAAATTATTTAACCAGATAATCAATTTTTTATAATATACTTTTGAAAAGGTAAAACATAGAGGTATGGAAAAAAAAACAATAAAGAAACTGTATAGTCGCTTTTGAATCAAGTTCTGTTTTAAAATTTAATTCTTATAATAACTATCCCTAGAAAACACACTTTATCATTTATTTATCACAAATTTAGGATTTTGGGTGTTACTCAAATATTTCCAGCGATATAATAGAAACTGAGAGATTTTCATTCAATAAATATTTACGGTGAGAGAGAGAGAGAGAGAGAGAGTGAGAGAGAGTGAGAGAGAAGAAAGAGAGATAAAGAGAGGAGAGGGACAGAGAGAGATATAGTAAGAGAGAAATAGAGAAATAATGAGAGAGGGATCATTAAATGCGTAACAAACCTTCCCCTTTTAATATAAATCTTCTATAGCCATGACTAATGCCTAATTTCCCCAAAATGTCTCTTGAAATAGAAGGGTTGCTCTACGGAAATTTTGTATGGCTTGCGCGGATTTATGTGCTGTAAAAACCCGACAACATTTTAGGCACTTTTTAAGGGACCGGCATACTTTTGATTTATTCAGAAAATCGTAGGTTTACATATGTTTCATTGAAATCTGTTAGAAATTAAATTTTAGTTTAGGCATTTATGATTTAGGTTTGTCTTTTCCACACAGCTTTTAGTAATTTTGTGTCAAATTGTTATATATAAGTTTTCCTATTTATTCGATGATTCTTATGTATTTTAGGTATAATAATATCATCTCGATTCCCTATGTATAACACATTTTAAAGTTATTTTTTTTGTATTTATCTTTTAATATATGTATATGTACTAAAAAAGGGCTAAAGTATCACTTTCTGATTTATACGCATATGACTTAGGGATAGTGAGATTATGTCAGTTTTATTCATATTTATGGCTTATATCAATAGGATAATTATATCGTCTAGTATCATAAATGTTTTCTAAATTTTGATTTTTGAAACTTTTCTACTTATTTATGATTGTGACTGTTGATGTTTTAAAAGCATTATATCATAACATAATCTTTTAAGCGGTTATGCATATCATTACAATCATCTAAAAATGTTCACTATACTTTTCTGCATACTTTTAATTTACTCTAACGTAACAAATTGATTTTTATCAACATTTGCCATAAACAAAAAGCATAGTTGTTTAATTTTACAACGTTTCAGCAAGATTTTAGCAGTAATTTCTTGTTCGTTAGCTATCAGGTAGGTGTAGGGTTCGATTCTGGCTTTAAAAAATATTATTGCTTTACAGCTGACATTAAAATTGATACAGACACCTACCTATTGTCAAAAACACAATGCCTGTTTTAACACCTAAGACTTCAAGACAAAGATCAGGCAATCTATGGATTGGTTGGTTGTCTGGATAGTTATTGTATTACCTGAAATTCTGGGTGTTTGGACTAAAACACTTTGAGCGCCCCAAACTTAGCGTATGTTTTAGTTCATCGTATCAATATGAGATATTTATTAAGGAACAATTTTAAAATTTCTTTTAAAATTAATTCTTATTTGTTCGTTAAAAATGACTTTTTTTCCTTTTTAGTTATATATGTGAATTTAATTATTATCTTAACTTTTTATTTATTTTATTTTAGATATTATTCACCAACATAAAATATCTTAAACTGAAGATGGTGAATGTAAAAAATCCATTGAAAAAATCCTGTAATTTAACATGGCTCAAATAAAAGCAACCTACCCCCTCTACAATATAACCTTATCACATATTAGAAGGTTATTGAACATTAGACAAATTAAACGATGAAATAGTTTTAAAATCCTAACATAATACAAATATTGGTCGACGTTTAAAATTCTATCTAACCTAGAGTGATAAAAACAGTTTATTTGAACATGTTACATTTATTTTGAAAGTCCAATACACAATGTTTCATTGTTTGATAACAAAACATATCAGTTGACTTATAAAAATAAATAGAATTAATTGTAAGAAATTGATGGGGAGGGAGGGGGGAAGGATAATTCTACTTCTCGCGTTTAATGAGGTTTAACCGCGCCATCTTCGTTTCTCTTCTTTAGATTGTTTTCCTGATTTGGAAGGTATACAACATAACAAGACAACATACAGGATATAAATCTTTCAACATCTATCTTTCTATCTATCCATACAAATTTATATCTAATGTATTTATCTATCATTCTAACTATCTATCTATTGGAAGGCATACAACATAACAAGACAACATAAAGGATATAAATCTTTCAACATGTATCTTTCTATCTATCCAAAATATATTTTTCTAAAACATTTAGCAATTTAGATATGGTTAAAATGTTTTCAACGTATGAATTGACCTTAGTCAGAAACTAATACATGCTAACTAATGTATCTCTTTTGTTCAGGACTCAGCAGCCATAGCCAACCTCAACCGCGCGGCTTATTATTCCTCCCAATTAGTTAAAGTCTTAGCCGCAGCCAAGAATTACAATTTACCAGCAAAGATTTCTTGTCCACACAATAAGTCTTACTATCAGCCATATGCCACCCAATAGGCCTTACTATCAGCTGCAGTCAACCTCAGCAACGGCTGCATAAATTCTTGCAGCCTAGAGAAAGGTGTAGCCGGAATTTGCACCCATCCGCAGCCACTTATCAGCATTCGCAAATTTATAATCAGCCGCTCAATGTGCGACTGCACCTAACCCGATTTTTTCCAATTGAATTAAAACATTTCTACGTTTTCTTTCTTTGTTATTTTTAATTATAAAACTGACTTCTTTCTCAACAATAGACATAAAACATGTAGAATGCTAAACAATTTCTTTTCCACTGTAGCTTTGGATCTATAATAAATTTTCATTATATAAAAATTAATCTAATAAAAATCATAATTTGAAATCATTTGTCGTAGACCCAAGCTTCAAGGCCATCTCAAAGCCGGCAATAACATATCGATCCCAAAAATATATCTAAAAGTATTTAAGTTATCAAATATACCTTACATTTTTTTTCTATTACAATTGTTTAATTACTAATGCTGCATTTATGATCAACATAATCATAAAAAAAAATTCTAGGCTTTTTTCTCTATTGTTTTAAGTGATGCCAACTTGCAAAAAAATAAGATGTTCGTCAATGCAATTACAATAAACGCTACACAAAATATACTAGGATTAGGTATACAAACATGCTAATCATATCCTAGTTGAGTTAAATTAGACCCCCTTCTAAAAATGATCATATTATATTAGCGGCTGAGTGCATATCAATTTAATTCAGTCGTTAGCGAGATCTTGACGACAGAAAAAAAACCTTAAATAGGATACCTACTAGAATTAAAATTAATGTAATATCAGAATATATATTTGAACAACAGCTTTATAATTCCTAAAAAATTGTCAAACGATTGCGGCGGTTTTTTACAAGGTGCAATAGCCTCTGTTGCAGACTGCTTAAAGATAGGCGATGAAAGATTGTTGAGGGATTAGAGTAAAATACCTTGTGCTGACTCTCAATTGGGTCTTTGGAAATCAACCAATAGTGTCGAGAATATTATCAAAGTAAACACGTATCAGTACAAAATTTGCTAGCAGACGAAAAAGGTCCATAACAGGTGGATCCAGGTAGTTGTCTAGTTATACATCTATACTATAGATTTATTACTGTAGCTAATGATACAGCTGCCAAGCTCTGAATAAAGTCAATAGGATATTGCAAAATGTCAAAAAAAACTGTGCAATTTGTTTGTGGGTGAAAAGAACACGAAGAAAAAATGTCTTTGACCTGAAAATGCGAAGTGAATTATCTGCCATGTAATCATTGCGTACAGTATTTTTACTTAAGGTTGCAAATTCCGGCAATTCATACGTTTTTTACCACACCTTATACTTTAACCTCTTCTGGTCTTTTCGCCAAGGGAGAACTAAGTAAGTAAGGTTAGTTTTTATTGGTCATTGAGATCCCCCCAACCACTTGGCCATTCACCTTCCTATGATGATAGGGGCGCATCTGCCAATATACCCACAATCTTGTCTTCAAGCTAAACATTTGGGATTTTTAATAAGCTATAATCTTATAAGAGTCCTTTCGCGCCAAAAGTATCAGAATATAATCTAATATTTCCACTTTTGAAAACTACTCCTAGGTAATGCAAGTGAAATTAATTAAAATTCACGGCCCTGATTTAATAGAAAATTTATCTTACAATGAGTTTTATTATTGTTATATGTACAATTTTAAGAAAAATGCAATTAATGAATTACAAGTATCCTTGTACAATTTTAAAAGTATTTGTAAACAAGTATGATAATATCAAGCAGAGGCGAAGTCCGTCTATCCAAAGGGGGACTTTTTTAGTATTATTATACATTTAATTGTTATGATATTAATTTTTTACTTTACATTTGCATGCATTAACGTTTGATTTCATTTTTGAAATTTTGGTCATAGTCCTGCTTGTTTTTTAGTAGCGAAGCTTCTATATAATTCGCTTCGTCTATCCGTAAATCAGTACGTCAGTCCGAATTGATGTGGGAGGAACCTGATTTTCTAGGCTGCTATTGTTGAACTTTTACTGAAGAATCTTATGACATATAAGCCTTCACAGTGTTTTGTCTGCCTGTCTGTAGGTCATGCTGCAACGGCACAAACCTTTTTTTTCAGGTTTAAATATTTTCCTTTTCCATTCTATCTATACCTTTCTTTGTCATTTTAACTGAATTACTGCTCTACAACTTACTTTGTCCGTTTGTCCTTCCATTTTTTATGATTTGCTTCTTATGGATGTTATAATCCTTGTTGTTGTTACTGTTAATCTAAATTAAGATAAAGCTGCAGGTAAAAAAATTGTTGCAACTAAGGCCAACATTACATTGACCAAAACATGATTGAAAGATAAAACATTTAAGACAGGTAGCTTGAAAATCTTAAACGCTGATCAAATTACTTTTACTTTCCGCAGACTAAGGTGCAAGTAATCTTATAATGTTTTGACAAAATATACATTTCATTATACTCAACCTTTATTGAAATAATAAAACAAGGATGACAACATCCATAAAAGCGAAGCACTGAAACGGTAGGACAAACGGACATTAACACTTGTATAGTATCTGAACTGAATTATCAGAATTTAAAATTATAAGAGTTGAAGCAAAATTGTAAATAAATTTGTTGAAAAACTGCTTGAAGTAGGATAATGTTTATGGACATACTTACATTTTTGGACTTGATTATAGAGTTGCTTCGCTTATAATATTGTTCTTTGTTGTTCCAGGAATCAATATACCAAAAATCAGATCAAACGGATAATTAGAACACTTGAAAATTTGTTGTTAAAAAAGTAGAAAAATCAACATGTTTAAAATGGACGTACGGACATTCTGGAAATGATTATAGAGTTGCTACGCTTTCTAGATTGTACCCAACTACTACAGGAATCATCATGCAAAGTTTGAAATCGATAGGACAATTCTAACATGCCTAAATTAACGAATAAAAGCTATCTATCTCGGACGGACGTACGGACGGACGGACGGACGGACGGACGTACGGACGGACGGACGTACGGACGGACGGACCGACCCTAATTATAGAAAAGCTTCGCTTTTAAAAATCATGTTTAGATTTTAAAATGAACCAGTTTAGGATATCTTAAGCTGCATATAAAAATTCAAATGATTTGTTACTTAAATTTACTACAAATAAATTAAATCTAATTGTTTGTTCTCCTAGTTTTAACCATTGCCTACTAACCTACAAATACAGATAACCCTTATGGCAAAAGCTGAGGCCGGGAATTTCATAATGGAAAAGTTTTCCGGTATGCCTACGAATAGATTACTATGTTCAGGTGATTTTTTCACCTGGTATTCAAGGTTGTGGCAAATTCTTTTGTGGGGATTATTCTGAAATAAGCATCTACCATCTATCAATGCCTATATATTTTAGAAATCATTTTGTATTTCGGTCTGTCTGTGCCGCCCATAAATAAATAACTCTTTTAGGAAAAGTTTTTTTTAATGTTGATGTTTTAGATTCAAGAGCATCTATACTATGGAATGGATGTTGTCTTCCTTGTTTTATTTTCCTGTATCTTTATACCATCCATTGAGAAGGTAGAGTAAACTCCTGGAGTAAACTACACAATTTACTCATGGTATTATTGGCTTCAAAGCTATAGTTTCTGTTTGCTCAAGGTTTAACTGAAATGTATAAATTGGCTAGCGGCTACGCCCCTTATGGCTTCCATATGCATTTTAATTAAATTTAGTAAGTGAGGGAGGCCGAAACACCAATTTTAAGTTTTTAAAAAGTAAGTAATAAAGCAGTGGTAAGTATAACATCAAAATATTTTCTTTGTATATTTTCATACTTGTTACTATTTGACATTGGTTTTATTATGCTAAGCCATGCGAATTACCCACGAAGTTATATTAAGAGGTCAAATCAAAAAAGGAAAGTAGAAAATATATTTTATGGCAGGTACTAGCTGCGGCGTCCCTATACTCGAGAGGAATGAATTAAAAAGAACCTAAAGCCAACCCAAAAATATCAAAAAAGCTACCCAGGAAAACAAAACCCATATATAAAATTTTCTTTTTATTAGACCCTTGGAAACATAATACTTTGAAATGTTAAAGAATAGAAACAACTGAATGGAAAACTTGTGTTTAATAGATTTTTCCTATCAAAATAGAAAAGGAAAAATAACAAATTCTGTTATTTTGATGTATTTAGAAACAACTGGAAAAGGATACGAAAATTAAAATAGGCATAGAAATATTATTTTTAAACAAGCATTTAGTACCTACTCAATGAAAAACTAGTATAGAAATTTTAGGACCAGAGATAAGTATTTTGAAAAATATTTACATAGATTTCAATCAAGAATAGGATTTAGAAATGCCATAGAAATTAATCTGTCCCCAACTTTAAATAAAAGCTTGAAATTAATGTAGAAAAATTAACAGGAGAAAAATTTGTAAAATTGGGATACATTGAATTCAATAATATTTTCAAAAAATAAAAAGTTTATTTTCCATTGTCCTGTGAATGGATAGATTGAAGAATAGTCTTACTTACCCCTATCCAGTATCCATGTCTCTATAAATAGTTTTTGCTAACATTAAACTAGGTTTTTATTTAATCTCGTATTCCATAAAAGCACATCAACATTAACAACGATAACGTCTTCTACATGTACGTGCTACGGTTCAGGGAAAGGGACAACTTATCTTTTATTCTTGAGTTTTCAAATATGCTTGTAATGATTTATTTGCTAAAATTTAGAAAAACAAAAGTTTTTTTCAATTAAATATTATACTTTAGAATGAGAGAATGTTGGCGTATATCGTTGGTCTTTTGTTTTTCTGTCATCTTTTATACCACGCAAAAAAATAACTTTTGATTGCATAAAGTTTGTTAGGAAGTTAGGAAGCGAACACACACATCGCCAACTTGGTGACCTAATATGTGCAATGTTTTATGCGAAACTTGCTCGTCTTTATGACAGAAAAGACAGTAATGTACAAGAAACAACGAAATGATTAAAGACACAAAATAAAGTTACCTGGTTTTTTTCAATTAATTATTAGAATATGTGTCCTACAGTCCGTTGAAAGTGAAGGGGTGAGTTTAAAATTAAACATTAAAAGTATTTATATCTTTAATGTTTTAGGTCAGTTATTATGTGCTTTTTTACGTTGTATAAACGTGCATGTATTTATCTTTTAGTCAATTCAACTATATTACATATACAAGTGGCTACACCCCTAGAGTCCCCTAGAGCCATCTATTGACCCCTTAGATTTTTAGTTTATTATAAAAATTACAAAAATTTTGTGGGAGTGTCTTTTTTTCAAGGGTCGATTTATCTTGGCTGCACTTTAAAGGAGGACGTTATCTATCTATCTATTTTTCTATATATCTATCTATCTATTTATCTATATATCTATCTATCTATTTATCTATATATCTATTTATCTATATATCTATCTATTTATCTATCTATCTAATTATTGTGAATAAGGCTTACTTGACTGTTAAACAAATCCCTTTTATTCCTTTATTCCAACAGTTCAAGTGATTAAAACGAATATTTGAAATAATTAGAATTGAACCAGGACAATTATGTCCACAATTGGAACATCATTGGAAGTTATCTTTGATGAAAAAGAACAGCATTAAAAAAACAGAAAATAAAACAAAATAAATATTAATGTCACAATGTCAAATATACTTTAAATAAAAATACTAAAAAGACATACTTTAAAAAGTACTTTAATGAAGTGACGGATTGACAAACAGATAGATGTATGGACATACCTAAACTATTGAATAGCTGCGTACTCAAACAAAGATTCTTAAAAAGATAAAATTTTATTGAACAAAGATACATCATATATTTTGATTTGGCTAATATGTCTGAAATATAATCAAACAAATTTGGTAGATAAGCTATTCCACAAGTTGCCCGTATCAATCAGTCTGTATGTAATGCTTTGTTTTTATACCAACTTTCTGACTATCACCAATTCTTTTGACTTCTTGAAGATTTTTTATTTCAACTGTTTTTTTTTTTTGTTTTTCTTTTTCATGACCTTACACTTAACGAGAAAAAATTTACTAATACCAATTTTTCTGCTTACAGTTAGACATCATTTTTTCAAATATTTTGACAATTGACTATGGACAATGATATCCTTGTTTCCTTTTTTTAATTGTCTAAATTTATTTATGATATGTAAGTTATAAAAAGAATTAAATTTTTTGGTGTCATTATTGCAAGAAAAACATCGTGGACTTTACTTGACTCATTTGCAGTTTAGGTTTGATGATAGAGCTAGAACTCTTCAAAACTTTCCAGTGAAGCTGAGCCTTGGTAACTAGATGTAGATATAGATGGATAAATCAAATATTCCACATTTCTTTACTAAATAAGATTTTTCTGTGCTTGTTTAGGCACCTTTATGGAAACCACCAAAGAATATATTGATTTGAAGTTCGATTTGAGCTGATATAGAGATTTAAACCAAATTCGCACTTAATAATCATATTAACATGGGTATAGCTAGAGGGTCCGATCTTTGTACTTTTGGAGCTGTTTGTGTGTAATTCCAATGAAACTTTTTAATCTCCTAAAGAAGCTAGTTCTAGGGGAGTTTAATTATATTAAGTATCGCTAACACCAAACGTTTTTGGATAAAGTAAGGTAAATGCAAATTGACAGGAAAGTCCACATCCAGATCCGCGCCCCTGTCTGAAATGAAAACTTTCATGTACATGTACAACACTCCATATATGCACGAAATCCTTTAGATGGGGGAGGGGGTTCATAACACACCCCTGTAAGAGATGGTGGGGACGGGGGCATGATAACATTGCAAATTTGCAAAGAAAAAAAAGTTGCAAAGGGATTAGCTTCACTCTAATGCAAATACCCAAACGCTTTGCCATTTTAACAAAGAGCAAATAGCCAAGAGCTAATAAGAAAGAATATGAATGACAACATACATCAAAGTGACGATTAATAAAGTCAGGCGAGCATTAAAAGAAGAAGTTTAAACGAAAATTTCGTACATAATAAAGTATGCTTAATATATATTTTTTACTTTTCAAGACTTAATTGTAAAGATTTTTAGCTTATTATATATTGTCTACATAATCATCGTAGTAATAAGATTTTATATTCTAAAATGTTCTCCTCTTTCCAAAATTACTCCAAGTCATTTTCCTATACGAAGACTTTCCATTGTAACTTTATTTGAAGAAAATATCTTTTTTTAACGGCTTATCTCTTGCATTTGTTGAAAACCTCACATTCAACCAATTTTACCCCAATGCCGCGCATTTTTTTGTGCACTTGAAATTTTGGTAAAAGTGTTACGAAGCTACTATATTGATCATGTTGGTCCGACTGCCTATACTGGGCTTTATAAAATGAACTTTTGATCCTTTGCCTTCCTTTTTTATCTCTTCCTACTTTTCATTAGCTATTATAATCTTCAATTTTAACTTAGAACCCATAAAAACAAACTAATATTAAGTGTAGAAATTTCTTTATAAGAATAAGCGTATTAAATTGCATCCGTTGTTATATTGACTAAATTAGTTATAAATCAAATCAATATTTTTTTTCAGCGAAGCAACTTTATACGTCTAGTATGTCCTTACATCCGTCCAACACATGACAAATTTTTTATACGACTGTATTTTGATTTATGATTTGAAATAATATTTATTCCTTTCACTTATCACTAGCGGCTACGCCCCTAGAGGCCTCTAGTGGCACTTTAAATGCTTTTTTATATTAAAAATATGGCTATTTTACGTTTGACGTTTATTTTTCGTTGAACTATCTTTCTAAAATCGAAAAATTAAAAAAAAAATAATTTCTCTAGGGAGGGTGGTGGTACCCTCCCCCAAAATAGTTATAAACCTTCCCGGGACATATGAGAATCTACCCTGTTAAGGAGAACCCGATCGGTTCAGTGGTTAGCGAGATCCTTCGGTACAAACACACAGACACACAAACATCCTGTTACTTTAGTATACGGATTTCATCCGTAAAGATTTAATATGTTTCTGTATGATATTCTGAATAGATTACCTTACCATTATTTCAAAACTATTCCTGCACTACATTAGTACATATGGACATTATTATTCTTGTTATAATATTGAATATTTCCACAAACAATGTTTGCGTATGTTAAGTTTTAATACGATTAAAAAGTAAACAAGAACGATCACCATATTCAAAAAGCGACTATCTATTTTACTTTAAAATAATAATAATAGTTATTTCTCGTATGATTATGATTGTACATTTCTATATTCGTAGAAAACTGGATATAATACGATGCTAGACATAGTTTTTTCGTATGGATGAGAACCGGTTCCTATCCACCGGATTCGAATGAATACGAGAAATAATATTAAAAGATACTATCGGCTTACCCCCTAGCAAAGGGGAGGCAGGAAAGTACTATAACCTGAAATCAACCCGGGATCTATGAGAATCTTAATTAAAAAATGAGTTGGGTAATCTTAGTGAACAAACAAAGAAAAAACCATGCTACTTTATATATTGGGAAAATAAAAAACTTCTTAAAAATCAATTCACAAGTAATTTAAGTGTTAAAATTCATAACTTAATGGTCCATAATTAAGTATATCCTTAGTCAATAACAAATTTTAGATCTAATTATATCACAAACGGTCAATGGAGCAGCAACGCTATTTTTAATCTTATTTGTTTAATTCGAATGGGATTAAATTTATTTTTTATTGATTTGAAATAAGACTTCCCTCACATAGAATCACATAACAAAATTAAACATACAGTGCAAATCATATTTTTTTTAATATTTGGCTTTTTGTGACCATAGCATAATGTTTAAATTCAATGAAAGAGTACTGATTAAAATAAAAAAATCATTTTGTAAAAAAAGTGTCTAAGTATTATTTTTCATAGATTTCTTAGGTTCGATTTGAAGCAAATTCCTTTCCTATTATTTACAACCTTACCAGAACCCCCCCCCCCTTTCATCTCCCTAACCTGGTTAAATCCAGGGATTAAAGGACATAAATGGAAGATGAACACATATGCCCAGAAATCTAACATCTTTGATTATTTTTACAAAATCTGAAAAAGAAATTTGCCTTGAGTTTATAAAAAATATTTCAAACGCAGGGTTTAAAAAAAGAACAATCTACTTTTTGATTCATAAGAATTTAAATTTGTCCATTTTATCCTCTTATTCCTGACTTTATGTCTATAAAATTGCACAATCACTTCCGCATATAATGAGATAAATATTAATATGTTTCAAAAATACACAGTAGAAGAAATTAGAGAGGAGATGTTTAGAGATAATAGTGAATCCAGTTTGCGGTTCTGATGTTGTGCGGAAAAGAATGCACACTGTGTATAATCCTAGTTTATATATGGTTTATCTCCTATCATCATACATGAGGTCCTCACATATCACAACAAGGACAACTCATATCCATAAGTGGCGCAGCATAAACAAGATAGTAACATTTTTAACATAAAAATTTAGAATAGTCAAAGCTTTTCATTCAGGAATTTTAATAAAATACAATGACTCAAATTTAAAAAGGGTAGAGATGGATGAAAAAGTAACAGGGAGCCTGTCCATCTGTTTATGTTCTGAATTTCTAAATTAGATTTAAATAGGGTTTGATTTTATCAAAATCAAGATAATAATGATACAAATAATTTATAATGTTTCTTGCATCTCAAGTTGACTTGTTGACACAAACTAAAAAATACCAGCACTAAAATTATTCTTTGTCTGGTTGTTCCTTTAGTAAGGACACTTTTCAGGAGACAAATATACAACAATACCGTCTTATTTATATGACCCAAGTTGAATGGAGTGGATCATCGAAAATAAGCAATGTTAGAAAGTACATAAAGCTACAGCCGTCAAGGTAACGCCGTCATTAAACCGACTTTTAAGTAAACTTATTTTAATCCGGAACCGCATTTAAACCTGACCTTTTTTGAGAGCTATAGCGAAGCCCCACATTTTCAATATCCCACCGTTTTGTATCTAAGATTGAGAATTTTGAAGAATATGACATATACAAGAAAATGTCCCAATTTGACAAGTTTGACTGTAGCTATAAATATATCCTATCTGTAACTTTAATACCTCATCAAACTGATATGATCATGACAATTTTTAAAAGTTGCAGACTTTACTCTACAGACAGAAAAACACAGTTTTATATACAAGTAGTAAGAATTTTTGTCTGTAGTTTAAATTTTCGATATTTAATAAGAAAAATGATTTCTCCCTTTTAGGAAAGATTCACATATATCCCGGGATGGTCAAGGGCTATTTTCTGTCCTTAGATGCCAGAAGCGCAGCCGCTAGTTATTTAATAAGCAAAAAAATATCAATTTAAATCTCCAACTATGAGAAGAAATAAATGCCCTATACGTACCTGGTGTCATACACATACACACCTACAGTGTCCATACAATACAATACAGGCTTCTTCAGTGGAAGTAAATAATTATAAGAATGAGGTTACTTAGCTTTCGCTATTTCAAATACTTGCAGGTTTTTTTTTGGAGGGGGGGATATTTGTTTCAGTTGCTATTTTTCTTGGAAGGGCGGTGTTACCCTGCCGAAGTAGACTTATAAACCATCCCTGAACCTGTAAGAAGTCTCAATGTAAAGGAGATCCATATTAATCCAGGAAAAATCAAGCTAGAGACATACACACAGAAGTACATACATACGTACTTTTACTTTTACATGAGGATGACTACCGCTCTGTTTATAAGTTGCCCCTTTTTTCTCATAAAAATTAAGTTTTTATTGTTTAAGCTATTCATTGTTTTCTGCTGTTTTGAAGGAATGAACTGCCATATACATTTTACAATGTCCTTTTATCTCGCCTTGGTCAGTCTATTTACACGTACGTAATACAAATGACCAAAAAAGAGCAATAAAATTGTATACATTTAATTTTGTGCTGTAGTATGGTTGCTGTTTTTATTTATCTTGCTAAATTTGACAGCCGAAAAAAGTTTTAAAAGTTGAAATATTTACAAGTTTAGTAAGACTATTATTAACCAACTGTTAATATAATAAGTAAAACTTAAATTACGCAAAAGATTGGCTTGTAGAGCTTGAAGTTGTAATAAAGTGTACAAACTATTAGTGCCTTCTTAAATCAAGTGTTGTACGGATCCAGAATAAAATAATATATTTTAGTTCAATTTAGTTTGAAATACCCTAATCTAAAATGTACATCTCAAAATATATCGTAATTGTTTTAAAATAGCTGGATGTCTAGATGTCCAGCTCAGAATCCACTAAACCGATCAGTCAATAATTTATTAAAAAGGTTATAATTAATTATAAAATGGTTAAACCAACACACACCCTCCGTTAAACTTACCATACTTTATAAAAGAAGTACATAGGGATTTCAACCTTTTTCAGATTTATAATCATTCTAAGCAATACAACCTTTATTGATAAAATTTGAGATTAGATGATAGTTAACACATACAATCTGATGTTGATAAACCTTATTTGATAGATAACTTAACTATGCAATATTTACCTTTAACAAGGCTAAAATTCTTGAGTTGATTGGTATTTATGACATATATCACAATATATGTATACTATTAAACAAATATAATCGCATTTAAAGGTATCGAAGCTCACAAATAGAAAACTATTTACAGACTGATTCAGATAGTCTACATCCAATAGTCATCAGATTGATATATTGAAAAACTGACAGAAAAACAGAGATGGGGGACATTAATTACACTGGCACCCAAAGTTTTATAACACGAATACAACTTTGGGTAGTGGTTATCGTCCAGTGTCCTTTGAGATCCCTGTAAATACTAGGATATTGTTTCAGTTTACAACAGATGTTATAATATCAAATACTGCAAGGATAGGGTAAAAATACTGCAAGCCTAGGGTAATATCAAGTTTTGAAAGTTAAAATTATTGATATCTTCATCTCTAATTTACGTGTGTGAGACTAATTACCAGGCAATTAACTAGCATGTCAGGTCTAGTATGTGGTCTAAATTGGCAATTATATTCAAGTGCTTTTGTCAAAAAGCACGTTGTGATTTTGGACGAATAAAGTTGATGGTTCTGCTTTTGATTTTGGATGTATGTAGAATTATAATCTGGTAACACTATCTGCAGGTGCAAGATTAGAATTTAAAGTTGTATTTAGATTTTTAAGTAATTTCAAATATGTAATAACAAATCCCCAATCCCCTAATCTGACCATGGATGAATGTATTGACCAATATCTGAGATTTGTGTTAACAACCTAAATTAGTGATAAACATTTCCCAGTCACAATATCCACGTATTCTGTATTCATTATTATAGTTGAAGCAAGAGAAATTAGAGTTAGAATGCTTAGGTGGTTATTCACTTCTACCCATCTTAAAGAGTCAGACTATCCATGCCGCAAAGTATTACAGCAAAAATTGTTCATTTCCCTCTTATCATCATTTGCTATTCTATTTAATTTTCAAAAATTGGAGGCACAACATCGCTTGCATAATATGTTATAGTTACATAGGTTTCTCCAGATTTCAACTTACAAATATTACTTCATCAGTAGCCTGGTTAACTTTTCTTTTAAATGTATAACTTAATTTGATGAATTGATATTATATTTGTGTTACACATTAGTCATATCCAAATGATTCTTCTAACCGTAAAGTCTGTATAAATATAATGAGAAAAAAAATTGAGCCAGGCTACTCGTGTATAAACTTGACACAAATAAGACTCATAAGTTGATACGGAATGTTTTTATTTTGATCCATGCTACTAAAGTATAAACATAAATTTACAGTGTGATTGTAGGTGTTGCTATTTTGAGCAAAGCTACTCATAGGATGAAAATCGAAGATGTCATTTGAGCCAGGCTACTCATGTATAAACATAACTTCACAGTATGATACTAGAAGGAACAAATTTTCAATAGAGTTTTCATAGAATTCACAACAACCCTCTAATAACCTAAATATCATTGGCCTTTGAACATAAACCAGAAAATTCATTCTTTATTTGTAAACCACACATCAATTATATGCTAAGGGCACTTTTATCATCATCACTGCGATCCTAACATCTAGAGGCTCTATAGTTGAAAGGATTTTTTTCAAGGAAAAGACAGAAAAATAGCATAAAATTATCCTAACATTTAAATCTAAAAATGAAATAGCCGAAAGCCATCCCGGAACAAATTTGAAACTCCCTTATAATGGAGAACCCAATCGGTTCAGTAGATGTTAAAATTCTAAGCTACAGGGAAAAGAAACCTTATTACTTTATATATTTAACTAGCGGCTTCGCCCCTAGCCTCTAGGAGCTTTGCCCCAAGTGGTGATAAAAAAAAATTAAGGCGAAAATCGTAAAGGACCATGGAAATCTGCTTCAAAAAAAAAGGACCAAGGAAATCTTCTACAAAAAAAAATAAAAAAATGGGGGGGGGATTTTTTGGTTTTTTGGGGGGTTGGGGGTGTCCCACCCCCCCAAGAAAATAGCTTAAAACCACCACAGGACCAATAGGTAGATACTCTGAAGAGTAGAATCCGATCGGTTCAGTGGTTACTGAGATCTTAAGGGACAGACAGACAGACGGACAGACAGACGGACAGACGGACAGACAGACATCGTTCTACTTTGTATTATAGATTAAGAATTTCCAACAAATTTGATATTTTACATGGATAATTATTAGTATTAACTAATTCTCAGCATTCTATTGTTATGCTTATTCTGTTGTATTTCTGCTCTTACTCTATATAGTATTGTTATTCTAGAAGTCAAGCTTGTAATGAATCTGATAAATAGAGTTTTTATAGAGTATTCTATATATGTACTAACAAGGATGACAACATCCATAAAAGCGAAGCTCTGAAACGGTAGGACATACGGACATTAACACTTGTATAATGTCAGAACTGAATAATCAGAATGTAAATGTATAAGAGTCAAAGCAAAATTGTAGGCAAATTTGTTGAAAAACTGCTTGATACAGGATAATGTTTATGGACATACTTACATTTTTAGGACTTGATTATAGAGTTGCTTCGCTTATAATATTGTACTTTGTTGTCCCAGGAATCAGTATACCAAAAATCAGACCAATCGG
The DNA here is from genome assembly GCF_053477335.1 of Acartia tonsa. Taxonomy (NCBI): domain Eukaryota; kingdom Metazoa; phylum Arthropoda; class Copepoda; order Calanoida; family Acartiidae; genus Acartia; species Acartia tonsa. The sequence goes on from NC_137260.1 coordinate 37,456,654, forward strand.
TTAATTCGGTCACATACAAATTTGTAGTTAAAATTTTTAAAAAATCAACATATTTAAAATGGACGTACGGACATTCTGGTAATGATTATAGAGTTGCTACGCTTTCTAACTCGTACCTAACTTCTATAGGAATCACCATGCAAAGTTTGAAATTGATAGGACAATTCTAACATGCATAAATTAACGAAAAAAGCTATCCGTTACGGACGGACCGACCATCGCTTTTAAAAAGTGTTTTTGTATGATAAGTATGTACAAAAACAGTTTTACAGTACATTACTACTATATTTTTGTACCAACCGACTGAAATTTATCATAGCTTTGCTTCTCTATACTTAGAATATTTATGTTATTTTCTATTTTATCTCTATTATAAGCTGGGAAAAGGTTAGTCCCAGAATTAGTTCCTATACTATATAGGTAGTAGTGTGTGTAGTCAGGGAGGGAAAAGACAATGACGCTTTATTATGGTTTTAACTTTTAAACTGTTGGCATAAATGGAGAAAAATTTATTTATAGTCCATTGCTGTATCCCTATATCATATTGAGTATAAGATTAGGGATGTTATGGATGATACAATGTTCCCTACAAATTTAAAAAGGGGGTGCTACCATGTTTTTGATGTTTTCTAAAAACTATTTAAAAAAGAGTACTTACATAATACAATTCCAAAAGTCTCCTGATAGCTATAAATAGAAAAAGGAAATCTTGCTTACTTTTTTAAATAGAAGAGGAAAAACATAGTTCATGAACATGTACATGTACATACATATAATATACACAATAACATTTGGATCAAGTCAAGCTGAGTGTGCCAATGGCAACAAGTAAAACAGAGCGTGCCAATATTCCCCCTAGTCAAGTAGAGTATGCCATTATTCCCCCAAGTAAAACAGAGTATGCCAATATTTCATCAAGTAAAGCATAGTATGCCAATAGTTTATTAAACAAAGCAGCATGACAAAAAAAATAAAAAAAGATGAATTTAACATATTTTCCGATTTATCTATAATACAAAGTAGTCTTTCTTTCTGTCTGTCTGTTTGTTTGTAGCGAAAGATCTCACTAACCGCTGAACTGATCGGGTTCACCTTTACAGGGTAGCTTCTCCTAAGTCCCGGGAAGGTTTATAACTATTTTATTGTGGGGTGGGATACCCCCAACCCCCAAAGAATTTTTTTTTAATTTTCTTTTAAATCTAAAATACGAAAAATTTGTTTGATCAAACCTCTTGGGGCAAAGCCCATAGAGGCTAGGGGCGAAGCCGCTAGTATTATAATAATTCAACCTACAAATTTACTACTTTATGTACGTAAAATATATAAACTAGCAGTGCGTCTCTAGCATCTAGGAGCTCTTTATTCCAAGAAGTAGACAAGTTACGAAAATTAGCCTTAAACCATTAAAATTTCAAAATAAAAGATCTCACTAATCTTCACTAATGAAGCTTCTTATTGGTCCTTTAAAATACCATGATTTTGTTACAATAGTTTTTCTTTTTAAAACCTAAATGTAAAGGAGATTTTCAGCTCTCTCCTTCCCTAAAATGCCCCTACAGACATCGGGGGGTGTTGGTGGAGCCGCTAGTATATATACATAAATTATTTCAAATTTAAGAAAAAGCATATCTTGACAAGTAAAGCAGAGTATGCCAATATTACGCCAAGTAAAGCAGCGTGTGCCAATTTTCCCCCTAGTCAAGTAGAGTATGCCAATATTCCCCCAAGTCAAGTAGCTTGTGCCAAAACAGGCTATTGGCATACTCAGCTTGACTTGATCCTAACATTTTAATGCATTAGCAACAGACATGCAAGCAGAGTAGAATTACCATGAAAAAATAATTTGTATTTGTAATTTTGTAACACCTCCCATATACATGACGAATTAAGAGCAATGGTGAATAAATTAAGCATTGTGTTATGTTTTCACTTATGTTCACAATCATACAAATGGCTTTTACTTTACTGTAATAAACGATGAAAATTACAGTTGTTGTCATACCGAATGTAGATGTTTTCTGCTATGTAAGACGAATGACTGACAATAATTAAGGTAAATACTTTGGACAGTGGCAACTTATTAACATACAGTAGAAGTCCACAATGTTCTAAACTAAATTTGAAAATAATCCCCCCCTACCCAAAAAAAAAAAACTTTTATGAAAATTTTCCTCTGGGCGGGATGAATGTGATACCTCTCCCAAGGTAAGTTGATATATCCCCTTATTCTTATTTAGTACCCTCCTCTCTACCCAACTAATGCTTAGATATCCTTTAGCGACACCTTTTGTTTACTGATTTATACCTTACCCAATTCTAAAGGTTTCGTGATTGTTTTATCTTTTCTTGGTTTGAAAAAATACCTAAGGATCTAAGTACAGATGTAAGCAATCATTTTATCATTTTAAATTAATCCATAATTCTATTGTTTTAAGACTTCTTTACTCTTGCATATAAAAATGAAATAAAAATGGCACTCAATTATCATGATTATAACGCCTGCAAATGCAAAAAAAATTATGACGTTAGTACATTCTAACAAAAAAGTTAGCATTTATCAGTTAATTAATTCTTACAAAAAATTTAAACAAAGTAAGTTGGCAAACAATTGAATGCAGACCTACTATCATTTCAACTATAATTACAAAAAAATACCTCTGACAATAAAAATTTGGCTTTTTATTCTCTTAAAATTTCAATAACGGCAAGATATGCAAGATTTCTCGCTATATTTTGTGAAGAAAAAAATTGTTGATTAGCTAAACTTTAAGGCACAATTGATTAAGAAAATTTAAGCTGATTTGTATGAAAAACAAAAAGTGCATAAATTATTATATTTTGAATAGTAAATTATGCAAGAATATTTCATATTACTCATTTTATTTCATTATTAGGTAATAATTAATACACATTACACATATGCTTTGAAAAAAAAGTACATAATGAGTCACAAAAAAGAAAAAGCTTGTTGGCTAGGAGATAGAGAAAATAGCAGACCTTTGAAGCAGCGTATTTAGCCAGTTGCGACAGCAGCTTCATTATAATCTGCGGCTGTGGTAGGCTGAGGCTGATTGTGGCTGAGGGTTAATGGTTGCTATGGCTGGCTGCTAATATATTTAACGATAGATATGTATTCTTCTACAGATAGGGAGGTAGGGAACAGCGAAATAAATAGAAAAAGAATAGAAAATTATGCATTTGAGAAGGACTGAAGAACGTTCAAACTGATAAATCCTTATTATAGAGCAAATAATAAAAGTTCTGTTTACAAGCATAAAATATTGTACAAATTGGGGGATTTATACAATTATCTTCCTTTACTCCTAGGCAATTTAACACTTTCTTTATTTGTTCCATTTATGATATATCTGTGCCTGCTGACAGCTGTGCCCCTTTGATTGATTGATTTTCTTGTTCCTGCTGCGCGCATACATGATCCAATATTATGGGTGAACGTTACGCACTATTTAAAATTGCGTATCTTATGTTTCTTCTAAAGGATACAGGGGTAGTTCAATTGGGATGTAATCAAATCGAACTTTTAAACGAACGGAATAGGTGAAAGGCGCTTTACAGAAAACTGTTTGCCCAGTAAAAGAAAAATAGGAACATAATTTGAGCACATATTTAATCATGCACAGAATGGCTTAAACCAAATAATAATGAGAGATTCCAAGTTTTTTAGAACATTATTTGCGTGTAAATAATACTTAAACTCGCCTACAGAAGACTAAACAACTTGGGCACATAACATATAATCACGCACAAAATAGCTTCAATAAACCAAATATTTTAAGAGTAAGATATTCCAAGTTTTATAGAACCTTATTTGCTTATAAGTAATGCTTATATTCCCTTGCAGAATACAAAAGAATAATAGTAACATAACTTGGGCACATGTCTAATCATGCACATAGTGGCTTAAACAAATACCTTATCAATTTCAATTCAGAGACTATAGTGTTCGAACAAAACTACAATATGGGATTTTATATAATTTTTGAATATTATACAACAAATGTATTGCTGATAAAAATAATCTGATTAATGAGAAAAAGGTTATCTGTTAAGCTTTTCAGTGTTTATTTTGATATTTTTAAAAAATTTGACTGATACAGTATTACATTGTCTTTTAATTAAACATAATTTATTTCTAACAATTTTAATGGTGAATATTGAAAATGATTTACCTATTTTTTTTATGTTTGTTGCTTCCTATGACGATTAGACGTACGATGATATAAGCATAGTTTCTCTATTCTTTTATAGATGTTGTTATCCTTGTAGCAATTAAAAATTATTTTTTGAAGCTGTATAAAAAGTCTGCTGTAATGTAAGAAGCCCATTATATAAAGAGCAACACCGCCGCCGACAGAACAATTATTAATTAGGCCTTCTGTCTTCAAGGAATATCTACTTAAGGTTGAATAATAATTAAATTATTCATAATTATTCATTTGGGGTCCTTATACTGCCATCAAACATTATTTACTCAAGATCTTCTTAATGAGTGACTTTGGCCTCAAGTTTAGATGTGTCCATTAGTTGCCAATATGGTATTTGGTTCGAGTTCTTTCCTAAACCGTGTTGCAACATTAGACTGATTTTTTAGTAAAAAGTTATCTTTACAAAGATTTGTTAAATTTAAAACCTTATAATTTGATATCCAATGAATGCTTATTCAATGTTAACATCATATGTTACAACTAGTTCCTCTAATTTTTTGGTAAGTAACAATTACAGCACATTTACTATCTGAGCTCAATCTTGATTGTGTTGTGACTATGTTGTTACAATTTACCAACTTTCGACACGGATATGGAATCTATGGAAAAACGATTTTGCTTCAACGTTTATTCATTGAATGTCTGATATGAGTCCTAGCTTCATTTTGCTTCTAGAACATTTCTTTATACTTAACTTTTTTAGAAGCCATATATACCTGTCAATGTCTTAATTAGTGAAAATATTATTCCTGGAATATTTTGCATTAAGATATTTTATAGACTACTAATTAAGACTACAAAGAATTGTCTGTAATACACAAATTTTTTATACAATGCAATTGTTGTTTCTTTTGATACAGGAATAGGGCAATGGACAATAAATTAGTCTTTACCCATCCCCCTCATTTTTTAGGTAATAAGTTTTGGGATTGATTAATATTATTCTAAATAACTCATAAATCTAATCTTCTTTTTGACAAGAAGTATTCTTGTAAGCATAGTACATCTTATTACATCTTTCATAGAATTAAGAATTAAAGGTTCTAAAAATAGAACGATAGAAATATTATCCCCTTATGATATCAACAAGAACATTTACAAGGTAGACTTGCAAAACAAAGAGAAGAACATATTACAATTAAAAAAGCGGGTAAACAGTTCAGAAAAAACGGTCCATATGGTATTTGTAGAGTAGCCTTGTTTAAAAACAGCCGTATTGTCAAACTTATGAATGAATTTCATGGTGTAATAACGTCAGAATTAATTGAATTTTACTGCAATTAAATTTAACTAGTCAATGAAAGGTCTTTTCTTATTCAAGGCCAAATCAAAAAGGAGAACTAAATCAAAAGATGATTAAAAGGTTTATTAATAAAGTTTTTATATGGAGAGGAATTGAATTGGCTTAAAAACAAGAGTAAATTATAATTATATAAAGGTAAAAAACACAAATAAAAATAATGAAACCAAAAAGTTAGTTGTATTTTTAACAATGTTAATCTTAAAAAAACATAAATATTTTGCTGATCTTAAGGAAAACATATACTTCTACATGTAAGAACGGTTATACCTTATTAATAGCTGAAACAAACGCTTTGTTGCATAATGGCAATTATCAAGGAAGGTCTCATATATACCCTGTAAAAAAATATTACACCAAAAAGCAACTTTAATTTTTCTCTATATACTAATAGATGAAAATGATGCCACAATAACTAGGTAAAATGTAGATTTTTATTGATTTGGTTTTCGTACGTTTTTTTTCTAATTTGTATCTCGTATATTTGTTCAGCTTAATTTTGAATGGAAATTCAAAAACACTTGTAAAAAGTTAAAAATATCAAATTTTTCGTTGTTATAGTCATCCACATTAATCAATATGAACCTATGACGAAAGAAGGATCTAAGGTCTTTAAATGAACAGCCTTTTTTGTAACAGAGTTGTTTTTATATTTGTTTTATTTAGCATACCTGCAGAATATATGCTAGGTGTGTGGTTTCTAAGGTTAAATTATTTCATACGCATAAACATCACAGCAAAGTCTTACAGCAACTTCCCTTTAACAAAAGCATGTCTGTATGTCTTCTGACCACCAGTAAAAGTATGTTAGGTTACATCTAACCCGTAGCATTAGCAAGCACAGAGTTTTAGCCAGAGAGGTACAGGACAATATACTGTAAATCATACTGGTACCAAGTTTTCTCATTCGTTGTCACAAAAATGTTGGGTTGATTTATTTTGTTGGGATAAATCAAACTAGCAGTGTCCAACCTTTAAACCAATGATACTATTTTTAGGCTGGGGTAATTTTATTTATCGTGAATGGGGATGTACATCAATTTAACTTTCATTTTCTTACAGTGGCGTGCGAACCGAAGGGGGCATTTGGGGCAATCGCCCCCCCCCCCTAGCGACCAAAACGCCCCCCCTGCCCCCCCCCTAGCAACCGCCCCCCTGCCCCCCTGTAAATGTTAAAAAATGCCCCATTTTGCCCCCCCCTGGTCAACAAAAATGCCCCTTTTTGCCCCCTACCCTACAATAAGCAAAACTATCCCAGTTCAAGAAATACTCCAAAAAAAAAATTTTGGCGCTTCAGTTCCTCTTCATTTAACCTTAACAAATTTTTAAATTAGTGTAGATATTAGGTTATAATCTTTTTTTACTGAACATAACAAACCAGGTTATAGGAAGTATTTTATTTTGTATAATATAAACTTTTTATCAAAGAAATTTTGTACATCCCCAATGATGATACACAAAATTACCACTTATATAGATTACAATTAGTGGATGAAATGTATGGAAACTCGACTTAATTAACCAACCAATAAAAATTCCATTAAAGTCCCCAAAGTTGTTGAGCCAACGAATAAGAAAATTTGGGAATAGTCCCTTTCGTGACATCGCACCTTAAGGGGCGATTTGTCGTATTTTTAAAATAGCTTTTTACAGGTTATTTTAGGTTAGGTTAGGTTATATTGAGTTAGGTAATTGCCCCACAGGGTTAGGTAATTTGCCCCGCAGGGTTAGGGCCCCCCGCAGGGGCTAGATATAGAAGAAAACCTACTGTGAAAAATACAAAGAATCGCCCCTTAAGGTGCGATGTCACGAAAGGGACAATACCCGAAAATTTTATATGAAATATTGGGGACTAGTGTAATAAATAGCCCAAAAACCCCTCCCTCCCTGCATATTTGAAGAAAAAAATTTGCGCTTCGCGCCCTTCCAAATGGTTTCTGCTATGAAATATTGGGGACTAGTGTAATAAATAGCCCAAAAACCCCTCCCTCCCTGCATATTTAAAGAAAAAATTTGTGCTTCGCGCCCTTCCAAATGGTTTCTGCCATGAAATATTGGGGACTAGTGTAATAAATAGCCCAAAAACCCCTCCCTCCCTGCATATTTGAAGAAAAAAATTTGCGCTTCGCACCCTTCCAAATGATTTCTGCTTTTTATCACAATGAAAGGACAAGTATTTTTTTTTTAGTTTTTACATAGTTCATTATATCTTTGGTTTTTTTAGTACGATAAATTTTTTTGTGGATTATACCTAATAATAAAAAAAATAAAATTTCTCGCTGTTTTGAGCATCCAGTATGTAATTTACTTTGACTGTCATCATACATACAGGAAAAAGGATTTGTGACTTTTTCTACCTAAAATATATATTTATTTCAACAGATGCTCTTTAAATCTACTTGTCTGTATTCTTATTAATGATTTTTTGTGCTTTGCTACTTAAAGTTCTTGTCATCCTTGTTGTCATACAATAAAGAAATATTTAATATTATTTTTTCATATTAGGTTAATTTTTGGTAAATTATTTCCAAAATGAGTGTTTTTATCTCCCCCCCCCCCCAATTTTTTTTAATGGGGTTATTCATCCTTCCTGCTGAGATTTTATAACATCCCCTTCCACCCATTAAAAATGTTTTGTGGTGGAGGGGGGGGGGGGGGGGAAAGGTTAATTTATCTTCTGTACTATTTTTTCGAAGATGCTTTCTAGCTCCCTTCCCTTCGGTCATTGCAGGGTGGGGAGAAGGGATGGGGGAGAAGAGATGGGGGGGAAGAGGTGGGGGATATAAATGGGAAATAGGGATGGGGGAAGGGATGGAGAAGAAGGGATAAGGACTAGGAGGCCCATAATCAAATAATCCCACCCCTTAAAACGCCCTTATTTAAAATTAGTATATATAATCAAAATGCCCCCCCCCCCCTAAAGCAAAGTGCCCCCCCGGGGCACTTTGATTTAGGGGGGGGGGCAAAATTTTACAAAATCTTCAAAATGCCTCCCCCTAGACAAAGTGCTTCGCACGCCACTGTTTTCTTATATTTTCCCTGATTTTAGGTTTACATTGCTGTTTTTTTTGTTAAATTAGACGTCACCGAAACTGTCCCAATTTTGTATAACTTTTGCGGAACATGTTCCAATTACGTCATATTTTTCTTTCCCGAAAAAGAGAAGGGGGAAAGAAAAAAAAGGGAAGGGGGGAAGAAAAAAGAGATGGGAGAAAAGGGGTTTTTCCCCATCTCTTTTGAAGAGATTTTCTTCCCCCCCCTCCCTTTTTCGGGAAAGAAAAATATGACGTAATTGGAACTTGTTCCCTAAAAGTAATACAAAATTGGGACAGTTTCGGTGATGTCGTTAAATTATACGTTCTTAGATTCTAAAACAAGTATGTAAACCTCGTTACCACTACTTAAGGACACAGTAATTATGCATCAAAATTGACTTTAGGATCTAGTTATTGTTGTGTGTTCTCACAGGAATGAAGAGGACAATAACGATTAGTTTAATCTACACCCCTTTCGTCCTCTAAATAATGTTATGTTACTAAAGGCAAGCACTTTTTTTAGAAGAAATTTAAATGTACAGGGAAGAATATTTTATTGTGCATTTTCCTATCCCTGTATCCGTGGTGTTATCATGATGGACTAGTAAGGTAATGGCAATAATAATACTCTTATCACCATCTTAAATCTAAGAGGATCAAGGTTCGAGGTTCAGCGGGTGGAGGAGAGGGGGGGGGGAGGCTCAGGGAGTAGTCATATGCTGGTCCAGGGGATGTCTTGCCACCCCTGGTGTTCATACAAAAATAGAAGAGTTAATTAAAACTTTAGTTCCTTTTGGACTTAGGAAGACTCAGACAGTCATGACAATTATGTTATAACGGTGTCCTGTTACTATGTCAGGCCAAGCAAATAATAATGATAGAAATTCTGGGTAGAATGTCTTGGCACATAATCAGGTGCAATTGACTATCATGCACGATTAGAACGGTCAGTGAAAGGTCCTGCAATCAACTGGTAATGATAAGTAGTGCTAGACTAACTCTCTGGATATACTTGCTTAAGAACTAAAAATTCAAGTTATTTTGCATCCATAATTAAATTAAATTGGATTTAAATGAACACCAACCCCACTGCATGCGACCATGCATTAGACTTTCTCTTTTTTACTTGCCATTATTATTTCAAAGGACAATCTTTGTAATTAATTTATTTATTGTAAACAAAAATTTTCCAAAGACTGTCTGTTTGAAGCATATAACAAAAATATTGATGGAATTCTGATATAAGGAAAGCTTAATTATAACCCTATTTTAGGTTCAAGGATATAAAACTTCATAAAATTATTTTGCAGTTAGGACAGTTAGGAAAGTGTATTTTTATTTTTTGACAAATTTAATTAAATAACTTAAGTTTATATCTGATCATTACATGAATCTTTACTCATAGTTTTAAATCGATAGTACCTTTCTTTTGTACCTTAATTCCATATCAGTTAAAGACAGAGTGTTTATTTTTTGAGCACAAAACATTTATGTGGCCTGTCCCTTATATATAAGTATTTAATTCTCCGTGTGTAATACTCAGAACTAAATGAATCAGTTATAATAATGCAATCAAAAAAGAAACAATTACATTTCTTTAATTGTAAAATTTATTTATTGTTTAATTGAAATTTCAACTTTATTGGTAGTGTCAAAACGATATAAAACTTCTTTGTTATTAATGCACACTTAAATTGAAATACTACAAGGGGAAAAGCTCAAAAGGAAAACGATGGAATATCAATAATTCTATTTTTAAAAAGCAAAGCTTAAAAATCAGACGGACAACGGTTATAGATTGGCTACGATTTCTAAATCGTGCTTAGCTGTTACAGGAATCTCCTTTCCAAGTTTAAAATCTATATGACAATTCTAACATGTCTAAGTGAACAATAAGAACTAACAGTTACGGACTTATGGAACGACACATCGCTTTAAGCAATTATAGAAAAGCTTTCCTTTTAAAAATAAGCAATTAGGTTCAGTATCGTAATATATTTTACAGATGAATTTCAGTGATGTGTTTTTTTATCAATATTTTTTTTTAAATATAATGTTAGGAGTTAAACCTAAAAAGTGACTTCAAATAACCATTGGACAGCTTATGAACAATCAAAGACTAATTCAGTATCTAATAAATTTGAATCTATACTCAAGAAGTAGATAGGTATGTCGTGTCCCAGTGCATCAAGCTGGTGGCCATGACATCAGTAGCGCAGCAATGATTATTACAAGGAATGATTTCCAAGGTTGGCTTCTACCTGCTGCCTCCAAGTACCGAATCTGAATCAGATCCTGTGGCCCAGACTCAACAAGTTTCACCCAGGTATACCAATAATATACTAAATTTGATCAGATCCTGTGGCCCAGTCTCAACAAGTTTCATCCAGGTATACCTGGGATATACTAAATCTGATCAGATCCTGTGGCCCAGACTCAACAAGTTTCACCCAGGTATACCAATAATATACTAAATTTGATCAGATCCTGTGGCCCAGTCTCAACAAGTTTCATCCAGGTATACCTGGGATATACTAAATCTGATCAGATCCTGTGGCCCAGACTCAACAAGTTTCACCCAGGTATACCTATAATATTGTACTAAATCTGATCAGATCCTGTCGCCCAGACTTAACAAGTTTCACCTAGGTATACCTATAATATTGTACTAAATCTAAATCAGATCCTGTGGCCTAGACTCAACAAGTTTCACCCAGGTATACCTATACTATACTAAATCTGATCAGATCCTATTGCCCAGACTCAACAGGTTTAACCCAGGTATGATTATAACATATCTATTGATTAATTAGTTGATTGATTAATGGAATGGTTGATAGTTGATAAAACTATCTACTAGCGGCTATACCCCTACAGCCTCTCGTTACACTTTACGTTTTAGTTTTTAAAGGAAAAAGTTTTTTTGAAATCTTATCGTTGGGAGTGGGTGTACCTCCTTGACTGTCTATGGTTTACAAAGCTCATAAAAAGTAATTATTTCTCTCTATTACTATTATATGTTTTAAAAAATCAATTAAAATCACGCCTGAACAAAATACGAGAAGCTGACAAAGATGATATTTATGTATCTATCTCTAATTTATATATTTCAGATTATTAAAATCACGCCTGTCCATAATACGAGAAGCTAGCGAAGAATCTTCAGATAATTCTAGTCCTAGAGGAACACCTACTAGGAATTTATACTTTTATTAAGATATTATTTTACTGTTTTTTTTCATATAATACAGCATCTCTATAATTATGAAATTTATATCAGTTTGTCTCTCTATCCTTCACTTAAATAATATGATATCAAGTGCTATAAAAGATAGAGGTCCATTTTGTTAATATGTATGTGTTTTTTTAGGACAATTCTATATTTGTTTGTGTTTTATTATAAGTGGTTATTTTAAATGTTTGAAGACAACGGATTAAAAAATAAAACTTCAATTATTTTATCGTGGTGTATATAATGGTATCGTTATCAATTGAACACGCATAAATAGAAGCAGAATACATATTAAAAGTTTATATAGTAATTTGTTTATTGTACTTTGCCAAAAAAAGGTTTCGTGATTTTTTTTTATATATTTCGTGAAAGTATTATTTACCCAGGTATAGGAGACAGTCAACCCCTAGGAAAAGTCCCCGTAGATATTCTCCTTCAAGATTTGAACAGGATAACAGTTTATATACTTTTGAAAGCTAAAAAGACAGTAATTACAAATAAGACAAATAGGAATTTCTTACAGACAAATATAGAGATACAACCCACAAAAAGATAAAATAATCTTTATCAAAAAAAGAAGGTAATTGCAATTTAAAAGTAAATGTCCTGAATTGATTATTGAATAAAACACAAATATGGTGCCAAATATAAGTCAAACTGTCTTTTTTCTAGTTTGTTAGAATTTTTTGTAAAATTACTTTTCTTATATTTTCCATAGTGATTAGGATATTACTTAAATTATTTCTTAAAACATGATTAAAATTGCTTAAAATTACATAACTTCAATTAGATATATGAACTTCAAAATGTCACTATAGGCAGCAGATTCTGATGTTTTTGTAACAGATTCAGAATCCCCAACAAGAAGGCCACAAAGACGACCATACTCTAAATATACTAGGTAACTTTTTTACATAGTCGAATCTATAAACTAGTAAGGGTTCATCTTCTGATAGAGTTTTTAAGTATCCTATGTTTATTTAGCAATTTAATCATGAGGGATCAAGGGATAAAACAATTGTCGATTAATGATTTACCTTAAAATACTCCTTTATTGGTTGATCATTTTGGACACTACTAGTACGGAACCAACAAATCAAATATTGATAAAAAGAACCCCAAATTAACGTGGTTATAAAACATTTGATACTAGTTTAATTTACTGTCAAATGTCCACTCCGTTCTTTGTAAGAAGCAGTAATCTTAACTCTTAAAAAAATTTTCTTTATTTACAAGAATGTATATGTATTGAGCAACATTCGGTACTTAACCATTCCTAACCAATCTTAATGGACAAAAAACTAATGTTACCCAGCAGTGTTATCTAAATTAAGTTTTTAAAAAAATATTTTGATATCAGGAAATACAGTGTAAGTCCAAAGCGAGATTCTAACTTGCGAAGTGAATCCCCTTCCAGGAATAGGAGCCCTTCACCAGGCAGAACTAGAAGCCATTCTCCAATTAAAAATAACAGGTTTGTAATTTAGGGTGGGGGGAAATGCTTTTTATAATCAAATCATTTTCAACCGTTTTTCTTCTTAATTATGAGCTATCATTGGTAGAATTTAAGCCTATTTTATAATATTTTTGGACGGATTGGGGGGAGAGGTGTAACCCCCTTTAAATATTATTCCCTTCCTCCTTTAATCTCTAATCCTTTAACTCTATAGATTGATTGACATCTCGTGAATCTTAGATCTAAGTTCTTAGAAAAGTAATCCTAGATATAAATAATCCTAGATTGTTTTGTATTTAGGTACTCAGTGAATCCTAGATCTCAATCAAGTGAAACTTTTGAGAATAGATACACAAATCCTTCCTTCTATGAGCCACCTAGATCCTCCAGGTAAAATTGAAGAACTTTTTTTTAATATTCATAATAAATTAGAGTTTGCCTAAATCTTAAAATCTTAAAAAATACAAAAATTTAACAAAAAATCTAAAAGAAAAAGTTGTGATTTGACAGACAGACCTTTAAGAAAAACAAACTTATACTTAAAAAGATAGATGGAGGGAAGCTAGTTTTTTTCAGACCACACTTTGTTTTTAACAACCGTGCGATAACACATAGAAGCGAAGCTCAAAATTCGATTATGCTTTCATTCTACGGACAGACGGACACTAAACGTTGAAAAGCTTCCCTTTAAAAATCATGTTTAATTTGTTTCCTGGTAATAAATTATTAAAAATAAAAAAAAGGACATTTTAAAAAAATGTATATAATTTTAGGGCTTGTAAATGACATGGACTTTACATTATCTAGGAAAAAGAGGCGGAGAAGCACCCCAAAAAGACGAATCAGATTTGAACAATCAGATGATTCAGATCAGGTAATTCATCAGCTACTTTAATGTCAATTGTGTCTGTATTTTCTTTTTTCCATCTATCATTTTTTTCTACAATGTAATTGTTCATGTACATCACTGGCATCCCCCACCCCCTTTTAATTTCCTTTTTCTGTGCTGCTCTTTTTTTAAATCAGTGGCGTGCACAGCAACTCAGCAGGGATGGGAGGGGGGGGGGGGGGTTGTAACCATTAGAGGTTGAAAAATGGGAAATCAGACCTTTCTAATGTAAGTTACCCAAAGTTTGCAGGTTCATAATCCGTTTACTTTGGATACTTCATTGAATTTTGCTTTTTTTTCTAAGCTTTTTAACCAATGATTTTAATCTAAAGAAGAGTTAATTTTGTTTATCATTACTGGGGAGATATTTAGATATTTTGTCAATTGTATTTAAGGAGAGAAGTAAAGAAGATTTAGTAGGCTATACAAGAAAACAATCATATCCCATTCCTGTCCAACAAAGCAACAGAAGGTACATATCAATTATCTAACAAAACTGGTTTTAATCTTATAATTATTATTTCAATATCTGCGGAAAGCTGTCTATCATACAATGTTATAAATAACTAATACGCCCTATATTTTATCGACATTAGAAAAAAAGGCAAAATAGAATAATAATCATATATATTTACCATCTAACATAATAATATATTAACCGCACATAAATTTCACAGTGGACACAAAAAAATATTGAATTTAAATGAATCCTACAAAAAGTAAACTAAACATTTTATTCAAGTAGGTAAAGTATTTTACACATTTTGACATGGAATTTCAGTGAAAGTTTTTTAGATCTCCATCACCTCCACCCAAGGGAAGAAAGTCTCCTGTTAGGTTCAGAAAACCACGCAAAAAATCTCCAGGTAGATTTAATGGTAGATTACGGATTTTTTTTGCTGTAGTAATTTTTTCAAAAGATAAAAAGGTATTATCACTAATTAGATTCAATCTTCTCCCACTAATTTTTGGAAACCTGTTTCCAATCATTTGCCGAATTGAACACTGACCCTAGAAAACCCCATATAACCTACCCAAAATTGCTCTAGTACCTCCAGCCACTGTGCCACTGCCCCAAGATCTTCCAAACACTGCCTCTGCCATTTTCAGATCTTCTTCTCCAGGTCCAGGTAAAATAATACTACAATTATTCATCCTACAACTTACCTGTTTTTTTTTTGTTTTGTTAGTATCAAATTTTATTTACAAATGTTTTTAAAATTATCTTCCTTTGTGTTTTTATAAAATAAGTATCAAACTCTAAAGAACATCCATATCTTATTCATAGCTTTTAACAAGTAGCCAACGTAAAGATTTTTATTTGAATGTTTGTATTTTTTTGTACAGTAATATATTTACATTGTTATACTCTGCTCTCTTCTAGTACTTTAGGGATTCATATTATTTTATACCATACCCGAGAATAAGTAAAATAGTATTGCTCTCAATTACAGAGTTAATCATTCTACCTGTTTTAGTAAAAATACTTTCTCTTAGGATATAATTTAGTTTTTATTTACAATAGCAGATGTTTTCTAAAATTAATATTGTAGGTGAAGTTCAAAATATGAGAATTCATGCAGGCATCCTGTTAAATACAGATTCTGGACAGAGTTATTCAAAAGTCAGGTAAATAAGACATTCTCTAATAGTATTTAAGATAAATGTCTAAAATTTCTTGGGACGATTTCTCTAAAAAATAAATAGATCCTGACTTTTGAATATAAAGAGTTCACTTATATATCTCACAAAACTATGAAAAATTTATTAAATTAATAAATTGTTTTAGACCAGACTTTGATGACACAAGTGATGAGCAAAGCCATGCAGAGTCAAAAATTTGTAGAAACCTTAGATACAACCTTGATCAACTAAGAATAAGGTATACAATACAAACCTTTCATATATACTGCCTTGATTAACATAGAACAAGCCAAATTTTAGCAAAATCGAAATTGTTCCTAATTTTATCAAAAAACTATTGTCATTACTTTGATCAATGGCAATTATGAAATATGTTTGAATAAAATGTTTTTGCAAAATAACAAAATACTTACAATGAAACATATAACAAGATTTAATTGGATAAATATTTATAACATTTAGAGCCCAAAAGGATAAATACATGTCGTTAGTAGAGAATATAATAGTTGGTCCCTACAACTTGCTTCCATCTGAAACTGAGGATATACTTGGTATTCATCATGATCTACATTCTAAATACAGGTAATCTTAGTATAGTGTATATAATTTTCAACATTTAATTGTACTTAATAAGATAGAATTCTTTGAATTTCAAGAAACCATTATTTAAAAAAAATCAATTATTAATTGTTTATTACTTTTAAATTATGTTACCCTTGAGCTATGACCTCAATTTTCACTCCATTATAAAAACAGAGTTGTATAAGACTGGTTGCTGTTACTGTTGGTTATAAGTTCCACAAAAAAAGACTAAATGTCACAAAAGTGCAAAATAAGTGAAAAAAATAAGCTCTTGAAACAACTTTTAACGAATGAAATTTAACAGATTTTTTAAAAATTTTAGAATGCAGCGAAAACAAATGATAGATTCTGGTGAGAAATTAAGTTGGACAGAACCTGACAAAGCTTGGTTGGAACCTATAGACTCTGCAAATAATGGTAATTATTTCAGGGGTTTGGATTTAGATCTTGACAACAGAAAATAATCTATTTGTAAACCGTAACTCCAAATTTGAAGTTAAGGTTAAGCACATTTCTTTCTGTCTAATTTATATAGCTTGTTTTTCTTCCTAGTAAATTATATAAAAAGTTTAATTTTTTTTCCTAGATGGTGGGCGAATATCACCAGTATCACCGCGGCTGGCTGAAGAACGGGCAAGAACCGCAAGGAAACGGCGGGAGAGTATGGTTCAGCACCGCCGTAACGATGGCTGGTCATTCAGGCCTGAACTTAGGCAACAGTTTGATGCTTTTTCAAGGTATAAACAATATGGTTATATCTAAAAAGTAAGGTGTTGAAAATACGCTTGGCTTATTGGAAACTATTTAGGTATTAGTATTATTATCTAGCAATTTGATTAGGTCTATTTTTAAACATAATGAAGATTATAAGACTATGCATCCAAGAAAGATAGATGGACATGCCTTAACCATAGAAAAGTTTTGCCAACATTTGAAAACTATAATTCAAATTGGTTTATTGCATTAGGGTGAGATTATTAATGTTCATCATGTGCAAGACGACATTCAGCTTCATGTAAGCTTAATTTATTACTTTAACAAGAAAAATATCAATCTGATAATTATAGACGTCCAAGGGGGGGGGGGGGAATCCCCTCAAACTTTGCAACCCCTCATTTCATCCCATCAAAATAAAAGCTTGGACGCCCTTGCTACTAAAAACACTGATGTTATTTTAACTTAATTTTTAGCTTTTACAAAATTTTACCATTACTAAAACTATATTCTTATTTATTTAGGTTTGGAGATTCTAGATCAGATGGAAGCACAATAACACTGACACAGTCAGATAAATGGCTTAGACAGGTTAACTATAAACTTTTATATTATCGCTTGCTGCCAGAAAAGTTAGGGTTCGAGCACATACCTCATAAAAATACAAACTACCAAATTTATCGAGTGCTCGGCAACCGTTCAATTGCCAGCTACTTAGAACCTTCATTAAGTAGTTATAAAAACTTCCAAATAAATATTTCTATATAAAAAATGTAACCCCTTAAATTTATAGTTTTGGCGACTATCTAGTTGCTGCAAACCTTTCATTTAATAGATATAGTATATCTTGATCCCTAATCTAAAAATTGGGCCAATAAGAACACAGTCCTATGACAGTCTTGTACGACAGTCCATCTAGATTTATAAATCTATTTTCTATTTTTACAATTATGATTTCTAGGCTGGAATCATAGATGGTTGGACTGTAACCACCACAGACACTGCAATATTCTTCAGAAAGTACTCCAAAGGGTCAATATGGTTGGAATATAGGTATAGTATGCATTAGACCGTTCCGGATTTGAAAAATTTTGTTGAAATTTTTGCCCCCAGCCAAAATATGGTTGATTTATGCAAAAAAAAAATGACCAATGCAAAATATTTCTTCAGTAATGCAAAAATTACGACGGTACAAGCACTTTGAAATTTTGAGGCCCCCCTTCATTGCATCAGAACTATGGCTTCATGGTGCTCCTAGGAAAAGCCTTGAGGAGTAGAATCAGGAACTTTTGTCCGTTTCAAAATATCTCGTTCGTAGTATTAGAAATGACGAAAAAACCACTATTTTTTAGAGTTTATTGAGAATTGTCCAATTTGTAGAAGTTTTTTGATGTTTTTTTGTGATTTTCTCAGGCTAGAAACGAGATATTTTGAAAAGGACAAAAGTTCCTCATTCTACTCCTCAAGGCCTTTCCTGGGAGCACCACGAAGCCATAGTTTTGATGCAATGAATTTTTGACCTCTATAAGGGGGGGGGCCTCAAAATTTCAAAGTGCTTTTACCGTCGCAATTTTTGCATTACAGAAAAAATATTTTGCAATTGCCATTGTTTTTGCATAAATCAACCATATTTTGGTTGGGGACCAAAATTTTAACAAAAATGTTCAAATCCGGGACAGGCTAATGTAGAGTTTTGACAATTTTGACTTTGGAAGATTACTTGCTACACCTTTATAAATTATAATCGGGACTGCCCCTATTTTTTTGGTTAATTTCAGGTTTATATCAACACACTAGAAATTTTGTAAAAATCTTTAACCCTTACAGATCGGGGGGGGGGGGGCTCCAAGAGCCCCCCCTCTAGTTTTTTCAATCTCATTTTTTTTGTAGGTAAGATGGAGTGCTGTGACTTCATGACTTTTTAAGTTTAGTAATTATACGTCGGCAAGCATTGATTTTATTAGGATATCTGGTCTGTGTCGGTCGTAATGTCCGGTCAAAGTCGGTTGGGTAGCACCAAAATTTGAAAAAAAATCTAAATAAATCTTAATTTCTACATTATGACTTTTGTGTATAAGGAGAAACCTAAAATTTTTTTGGTGAATACTTAGATATCAATGACCTTCTGAGAAAAGTTGTGTTATGACCGTTTGACCGATCCCTGACCGACTTTATGACCGATTTTTGTCCGGCTTTTACTACAGACATATATCATGAATATCGTGGCTTCTATTACAGCTAAAGTCCTATAATTTTTTTTGGCAAATCCTTGAGCAACATCAAACAGATAAAAATATTAATTGGCGCCGCCAACCGCCGTTTTACCACCGTAACCGCCGAAAATGGCGGTTTCCGTTATTTTCCGTTTTTTGGCGATGATCAGAAAAAGTAATTTTTTTGTTATGAAAAATAAAAGTTCGTCCTAAAATTTGGTCATCCTAGCTGCAAAATTGGCCGCTCTACAGCTGTTTTAAAATTTAGCGGCTGGCCGCTAAAAAGCGGCTAAGGAGCGGCCTGGCCGCTATGACTAGAAAAAGTAATTTTCTCTAAAAATACACATGAACCACCAGAAAAAAATTTTACGTCTTTATCTGTAACAGGAGCCGAGATAGAGGGGGGGGCTCTTGGAGCCCCCCCCCCCCCCCCCCGATCTATTAAGGTGGGAATTGGGGCCCGAGCTGTAAGGGTTAAAAATGGTATGGTACAAAAGCCTTAAAAAAGCACTAAAAACAGTTTTTTTTGCACATTTGAAAAACTTTGCAGTGCTTGTATCGTCGCAATTTTTCATTTTTGCATTACAGAAGAAATATTTTGCATGGGTCATTTTTTTGCATAAATCAACCATATTTTGGCTGGGGGCAAAAATTTTAACAAAATTGTTCAAATCCGGGACAGGCTAGTATGCATTCATCCTAAAATTTTATACTGTGGCTGTTTAGTATACTCTGTTACGTTTGAGCACACCACAAAGGATCAATATTAGGGCTCGGCAGCCGCAACAGAGAATCAAATTTAAACCAGTTTTGATGCTTTGAAATTTTAAAAAAGAGGGATTTTCATATTTGGGTCAGGTTTAGCTTCCAGGTGCTTTTATATCACAGTTATGGAATCTCAACGACAAAGATTTTTTTATCCAATCTTGACAAGTGAGGTATTTTTGGAAAGAGGATTATATATAGAAAACGCCTATGAAAATTAGAAAATCCGCAGAAATCATATTTGCAAGTTATTTGCAAAAATCTGCAATGCTAATTTGCAAAATTAATTTCATGCCTTAAATGACTTATTTAGAAAAAATCTTTTTATGAAATGTGTTTATTTATAAGTTTAGAACATAATTAAGGCAAAAAAATTTCTTTAGTGTTACTTTTTTCACCTTATATATGAAAAAAGCAGTTTCTCACATTTTATGATAAAAAAAGGTATAGGAACAAAAAATATGATTTTTCTTGATGTAAACACAATAATAGGCATAAAATCTATCATCCTAAATGTAAAAATCAGATATAGAATCCTTTTTAGAGCTAATATAGTGCAAAAAGTAACCAAGACATTTTTGCAAAGTATGAAAATCTGAAGAAAATAGTTCTTTTTGCTTTTGATATACATATCAGATAAATGTATATAAAATTAGTGATTTAAAACTATAAAACATGTTATAAGTTTTTTCAACACTGTCATTGATTAAATTGCACTTTTAGGTTTAAGAATTACCAAAGTAGTGAATAAAAACTCTTTTTATGACGTAATTAAACAAAATAAATGCCAAAAAACCAACTACAAAATGATTTACTGCATTATAAAAAACGCCTAATTGTTGATTTGAATTTATTTTGTTTAATAACTTAATAAAAAGAGTTTTTATGTGCTACTTTGGTTATAAGTAAACCTAAAAGTGCATTTTAATCAATGATAGGATTGAAAAAGTTATAACTTGTTTTTTAGTTTTTGATCACTAATTTCATATACATTTATCTGATATGTATATCAAAATCAAAAAGAACTATTTTCTTCAGATTTTCATACTTTGCAAAAATGTCTTGGTTACTTTTTGCACTATTTTTGCTCTAAAAAGGATTCTATATCTGATTTTTACATTTAGGATGATAGATTTTATGCCAATTATTGTGTTTACATCAAGAAAAAACATATTTTTTGTTCCTATACCTTTTTTTATCATAAAATGTGAGAAACTGCTTTTTTCATATATAAGGTGAAAAAAGTAACACTAAAGAAATTTTTTTTTGCCTTAATTATGTTCTAAACTTATAGATAAACACATTTCATAAAAAGATTTCTTTTTAAATAAGTCATTTAAGGCATGAAATTAATTTTGCAAATTAACATTGCAGATTTTTGCAAATAACTTGCAAATATGATTTCTGCGGATTTTCTAATTTTCATAGGCGTTTTCTATATATATTCCTCTTTCTAAAAATACCTCACTTGTCAAGATTGGATAAAAAAATCTTTGTCGTCGAGATTCCATAACTGTGATATAATAGTAAAAGGTTGATATCCCTGAGGCTTACAGGCGCGCGTCTGCCGAGCCCTGGTCAATATAACTAGAATACCATGCATACTATACATTAATAATCTACTATTGTCTCCCATATACATAAACTCTTTAGCTTTCGATCAAATGAATAAAAAACTAGTGAAATGTATCATCTAACCAATGCAATGTAATATGATTATAAATAGAATAGCATAGAATACCTCGTCAAAAATTAATTATAAAATTAGTCTAATTGCACCTTCAATTATGTTTTAAATATGGTAATGGAAATAGAATATAAGTTGATATTATGATAGGGGAAAAATTGTCGTCAATATAGGTTGCTAACATGGACAATGGACATCATTTATTGGTCAGTTCGTTCATCCAGTTAGAAGGGAGGGGATGGGGTATAGGGTGGTATGGGTTATCGTTATTTCAGTCAGCTACGAGTTTTATTTCATTATGATAATTGGTGTAGGATCCAGGTAATAATAAATCCATTAATATGGCATTAAAGGTTAGGGAGAATTATGTTCAGAATAAATTAATATGTATTTTTTCTCAGTACCTGGCGTACCTTCCTGGAAGAATTGGCCACCAAGAAGGGTCTCAACCTGTTGGATGTCATACATAAGCTGGAAATGTGCGGTAAACCTGCCTATACCAAAGCTGCTCGATAAACTGTATAACAGAGAAATCTTAAATAAGTAAATGATCAAATAAAGAAAACGAAATATTTGAATATGCTACCCGTCATTACAGACTGGAAATGGGTGATAAATTATATTAAATCTGATCACATTACCTAAAGTGGAGTATTTTTAGATTTCGGTACATGTTCAACAATAATGTAAATGACCCAATAGGCTAAAAAGTGTATACATCCAACCTCCCAAAGATTATCTAATGTTATCATGTAAAAGTTGAATAAAAGAATACTAAACATTCATCAAACAAACTGAAACATAGAAGGTGAAATAAGCCCAAAGTTAAAGGATATGGATATATTTTCTTTTTAAAACCAAAGCAGATTTTTTTTTATTGATTTTCATATATGTGTAGATGAATAAGATGTCAGTTAAATGTTTAACATAATACAAGTATAATAAAAAAAAACTTCCACCATTGAATGTATCATAATATTATAAATATATTTGTTTTCGATAAAAAACTGCCACTAGTCTAAATTTAACATTTAACCCAACTTATACAAATAAAGTAATTTTAACTATTTTTTTTTGCTGTTTTTAGTAGCAAAGCTACTCTATAATTCACAATGTCCGTTCATCTGTCAGTCATGAAGTGGAGAAAACGTGATTTTTTCGGTTCCTATTAAAGATAGACAACTAAAATTTTAGTAAAGATTCCAATGACATACGCCCATCTAATCTATACATTGTTTTAATAGGATTTGTATTTATTGGTGTGCTGGGTCGATGACACTGCTCTAAAGTAATTTTTTCCGATTTAAATTCAGAATTTTTGAGCTTCGCTACTTATGTTGCAAAGAACTCTTATACAATATTATAACCTATCAAAATTCACTAAAGTCCCCAAAGTTGTTAAACCAACGAATAAGAAAACGTTATTAAAAAAAAGTGTAACAGCCCATTGTCCTCTCTCTCTATCTCTCTCTCTCTCTCTCTCTCTCTCTCTCTCTCTCTCTCTCTCTCTCTCTCTCTGGTTAATTAAGCTTTTCAGGTAGGTTATTTTCCTTGTCAAGTTAAGAAATCTATTGAATGCCTACTAGCTTCCAAAAACATAAAATCACAAAACCTTTACATTCAAAATTTTTCCATATACACTTAATTTTTAGGTTATATAATTTTTCGAAGGAAAGCTTTATCCTAAGAAATTCAACAACTGTTTTTTTTTTGATCTATCGAACTTAATAAAAAAATACACTTTAGTATGAAAAAAATGTACACTTAATAATTGTAGAGAAGCTTTGCATAAAAAATCATGAATATACTAAATACTTATCTTATGAATGAAAATATTTCGAACGCCTTTATCAATGCTTTACATAGAGGTTTTCTTTTTAATTTACTAGCGGCTTCGCCCCTAGCCTCTAGGGGCTTTGCCCCAAGAGGTGATAAAAAAAATTAATATTTATTGTTTTTAGTGAGAGAATGTTGCTATTCTTTCATTCAAAATAAATGCTGGAATAAAAAATAATAAAGGGCAGCCTGCGGCAGCCTGTAGCAGAGCAAAATAAAAAATAAGGGGGGGATTTTTTTATTTTTGGGGGGGTTAGGGGTGTCCCACCCCCTAAGAAAATAGCTTAAAACCACCACAGGACCAATAGGTATATACCCCAAGAGTAGAATCCGATCGGTTCAGTGGTTACCGAGATCTTAAGCTTCAGACGGACGGACGGACGGACAGACAGACATCGTACTACTTTGTATTATTGATATCAAAGCTACCAAAAGTAAAATTTGCAGAAACCATTCAGGGTACAATATGTCAGGGATCTAAATGGGTAAGACAAGGGCCAATAAATTGATAATACACAAGATTATTCCTTCTGTAGATTAAAAGTAGTGGTCGAAACGTTTGAACACTCAACTAAACGAACCAAACAATCAAAATAAAATTAAGTCCCCAAAGTTGTGAAGACAACGAATAAGAAAACGTTATTATAAAACCTTGGGGACTAGTGTAATAAACAGTCAATTGTTCACTTTCTCACTGACAAGATTCACATTTTTCATTTTTCAATGCCTTATTTGAACTTAAACTGCAGCCGAGCTGCAAAAAATACCCGAATGACATGATAGGTCTACCTTTATTTAAAACTTTAATAGCTTATATGACGTGCCCTCCTACTCATCAACCCATTAAAAATTCTGAATAGAAACTTTAATTGCAGCACCTAAAAGCTTTTTTGTCAAGTATTGAAGGTCGAGACAAAAATAAAGATGTTTTAAAATTCATAAATGGATGATTAATAAGTTTATAACATTATTGCTCTTAAAATGGCGCATGAAGTAGTTTTCCATCAAAGTGCATTGCACAATATATTCCCCAATCCACTTATATTTTTAAAATACAATGGGGGTTGGGGAAGTATTTTGTTTATTATCTTAGGTCGTGTTATGTTATATAGGTTATATTAAGTACAGTGTAGAATTGTTTTAAATGTATAATTCTTATTCTTTTCTCCCGAGTTGTGGAATGTTTTTTGGTCCTAGGAATTCTGAAGAAGCGATGCATCTCTACAATTAAGTATGTCCAGAAAGATATTGAGTATAAATCAAAAATAAATTCGATATTTTTGTAGCACGCCTGACATACTGACGGGCCAAGTAAAGTATAAACATATTGTTTATTGGTAAAATCATATTTTCCTGTCTTCATAGCGTTACGAACGGACAAACCAATTGAACTATTGCGAGCTGCGCTTCTTAAAATATATAGACAAAAAAATGTTATCTAAAACTATGTCAAAGAAAAAGAGATTCTAACTAAAAGATAAAAAAGATTATTTAATGATATGACTACTGTACACTTTTAAACTAGGAAAACGACAAAAAAATGTTAATCTGATTTTTAAAACAAATCTATTCTACATTTCTTGTCTGTTGGTCGATCTTTTGTTCTACTAAGTGATAAGCATTTAGTTCGCCTGGTTCCATTCGACTGCACATTACTTGCCTTCTTTGTATACTTTTGACTGATATGGTTCTTTGGCTGAAGATTTTCCATCGAGGGATCGTCAAAGTTTGCTGTAGAAAAAATGAAGCCACTGAAACTGATGAAAAAGGTATGAAATGGTTTTAAATGTTTTCATTTTTGTTATTTGTCAATTAAAACTTTTCTGACATAATAACCCTTGTTGTCTGATAGCTATGAAGAGTTTTTTTTAAAGATTATAAAAAAAACTATTGAAATTGTAGATGTTTATAATCCATTTTCCGTAATTGCTGACCATTCAATAACTCCACGCCAGTAATGAAATATGTGCCCGACCACCCTATCTCCATTTTTAATTTTGGTTCCTAAAAAATTTAAAAATTTTAGGAATATAAATTTTTTTTTGAGGGGTGTAGAATTTTTTTGTAAGGGGCGATATATCTTAGGAGAGTGGTGGTACCCTCCCCTAAAATAGTGTTAAACCTTCCCAGGATCTAAGAAATGCTACCCTGTAAAGAAGAACCGCATCGGTTCAGCGATTAGCTAGATCCTTCTGTACAAACAGACAGACAAACAAACAAACAGACAGCCTGTTACTTTATTATAAGGCTTATAAATTTCATAAAACAGCTTATTTGACGTGACTTTTTAATTTCATTAAATCTAAAAATTGATCTAATTGTCACACATTTCTTTTTTCTTGAAAAAAGATGATATAAGATATTTTCCTTTAGCTAATCATTAACCCACCTTCTTCATCCACGATCTTATCGTATCCGTTAGAAGTAGGGGAGATATATTACAACATAAGTCAAGAACTGCGTCATAACAAGAAATACAAAAAAAATTTACTCCATGTAAGCAATAGTTAAATTTGCAGGAATACCTTGGCCCAAATCATGACAAACCCATAAGATGCAGAGACTTTAAGATCAAGGTTGCGCAATTAAAGAATTGGCTGTCTGCCATGTAGTATTAAAGATGTTTTTATAGCTGACATAAGAACTATTTTGTCTGATGGTAATGTTGACGCTATAGATATTGATTAACATAAAGTACCACAAAGAGTTATCATAATAGTATTCTAATAATAATCTACATTTTCATTGTTGATATATGAACAGCATAAAGTTTTGTATGGGATTTATTAATCTATTTACTTGCGATGTGGATAATTTTATACATGTTATAATGAAAAATGTTTTTAGATATGTAAACCAATAATAAAATACAGTTATATTTATAACTTATTTGTCCATTTAGCAATAAGTTATAGGATATACACATAGTTATCATTTAACCATAAATAATTTGAATATCATTTCTCTGTATATATCATTACCCATATTTATAATATTATTTATTATCATCCTATCTATTTCCTATTCTTAGGGATTTAGGGATTCATAAATGTTCATTTTTGAGACAAAATGTATTCTAATTTGAAACTTGTGAAATTGCTACGTCTGTCCTTTACTTCTCTAGTTTAAATTATAGCCTTAAAAAAATAAAAAAAATATACATTTCTTCTTTTTTTTAGGGGGGGGAGGTGGATTTTTATCAGAGAGGAAATCTCTTGGAATGGTTGAGGTGCCCAACTGGACCTATTATAAGCCTCACTGTAAATGAGAATAATATAGCTGTTAGCGAGATCCTTCGATACATATGGGCAGTAAGTCAAACACCCTAATACTCATATAAGAATGAAAATTTAAATTTTTCTTTTCACCCAAGAAAAACCCTAAAATATATACATGTGTGTGTGTGTGTGTGTGTGTGTGTGTGTGTGTGTGTGTGTGTGTTTGCATAGTTAATGGTATATTCCATTAAAATAAAATTATTGAATCTAAATATAGCAAATCCTTATTTGTAAATCTTTATTAAATAGAGGAAGTTTGTCATGGTTTCTATGATTAACAAGGTGTGTTTAGAGTCTAAACACGTAAATATTAAAGACACCAAGTTCTTTAAAGTCATATATCTAATAAAAACAACTTAGCTTTTATTTTTAAAAAATACTGTACTTAATGGGCTTTTTTATCCTTTCTAGAGTATTTAAA
This sequence comes from Acartia tonsa, assembly GCF_053477335.1. NCBI lineage: Eukaryota > Metazoa > Arthropoda > Copepoda > Calanoida > Acartiidae > Acartia > Acartia tonsa. Next base: position 37,483,932 of record NC_137260.1, read on the forward strand.
AAGATGATCAAGACCAAGGATGTCTGTAAGGGGCATAATAAGCGTAATATATCCACCCTCATACTCATAAAAAATTTGAAATGTACAAGTTTGTCGCTACATGCCATTGCTCTAATTTCTTAGTTTTCACAAATTAAGTATAGTTTTGACGTTCCATGCGCTCAAAAATTTTAAATTCTCTAATGAGAATTTCTACCCCCTCAAATAATAGCTCAGTTTATAAAACTCTTATTACAACATATACCAAGATAAATACTTTAAAACAAGCGTTTAATTTGACCGTATGACCATAGTTCATGATTGGCTGTCAAGGTCATATTTTCTTACCGCGGGATGTGGCGCATTTATAGCATATTTTCTTACTTTATGTATGTAAGTTGTGGTGTGGCGTATTTATAGCATATTTTCCTACCATATGAATGTAACTTATGGATGTAAGTTGTAGTGTGGCGTATTTATAACATATTTTCCTACCATATGAATGTAACTTATGGATGAAAGTTGTGGTGTGGCGTATTTATAACATATTTTCCTACCATATGAATGTAACTTATGGATGAAAGTTGTGGTGTGGCGTATTTATAACATATTTTCCTACCATATGAATGTAACTTATGGATGTAAGTTGTGGTGTGGCGTATTTATAGCACATACTCAACCATATGATTGTAAGATGTAGTGCGGCGCATTTATAGCATATTTTCTTACCATCGGGATGTAAGCTGTTAAGTGGCGCATTTTAGCTTATTTTCTTACCTTTGAGATGTAAGTTGTGTTGTGGCTCATTTATAGCAAATACGCTACCATATGCTTTTAAGCTGCTGAGTGGCGCATTTTATCATATTCTCTACCATATGATTGTAAGCTAATGTGTGGCGAATTTATAGAATATTCTCTTCCATAAGGATGCAAGTTGTTGTGTGGCCCAGTTATAGTATATTATATACCATATGGATGTAAATTAAAATTAGATCATACCTGTTATTTAAATATTAGTTTTTGCAACTTTGCCCTATAATTTTATGTTTATGCTACATTATAGCCACGTCCACTGTAAATATAGTATGGCACACCTATAAATACTCATGTAAGTGTTCCACAATCATTGTTGGGTTCTCTAAGCAGACGTTACTGAGAGTTTATATCAATGCAATTTAAAATGGGGTGGATACATAAAAATAATCAATAAGTTACAAATTCTGATTAAAATACAATTTTATTCAATAAAGCATATAATAATAAACATATAAAATAAACGATAAAATGGTGAAGCTTCAGCAAGTGTGTTCCAACCAGTGGTGTTCGAACTAGACATAAAAGACCGTTTTAAGTATTAGACTAGTGGTGAAGCTGCTCTACAATTAATCATATATAACAAAATATGATAATTGGTAATAGCTAGAGATCTTAATTTTCGATTAGAACAAGGTGAATTAAACTTTTGGGATTACTGTTAGGTTTACAGATAAATTTAAGTATTGGACTCTTAGCAGCTTACAGAAACGGAGCTACTCTACAATAATTTAAATGTAATAATCATAGACTAAACGAAGCAATTATTGTCTTTAGACTACACATGCTAAAGAGTAAAAACAACACAAAGCTGATGAATTTAAGTATTGACCTTATTAACAGCTTGTAGGAGCAAATCTACTCTATATTAAGTTAAATGTACTAGACATAGAATAAACGAGATATTATGGTCTTTAGACTATATATGCTAAAGAGGAAAGAAACAAGTTGTAAAGAAAAAAAACTAAGTAATGATTTCCTTAACAGCTTATAGGAGCGGACCTACTCTAGAATAATTTAAATGTGGTAAACACAAATAAACATGGAACTTGTTAAATATGTCTACCATACAAATCTGAGTACTATCCTTTAATGATGTTATAACATCACACTACTATCCTTTTTTACCTTCAATATGCTGGTTGCCTGTTGAGTATTAGAAAACAAGAGTTGAAAAGCAAATCTTCTTTATTAGACCAATGATGGTTTACCATGAGCCGTAGGGGTGAGAAGCAGTGCTTTCTGGTTATTCTTGCTTGGGTACAATCCTTAAAATATATTTAATTATAATAGAGTCATTTAAATAGATTATTCCTCTGGAGGCCATATCTAAATAAAATAATATAAAACCACAGAGTATCTCTCTGTCTAAACTGGCCTCGCCTGAATAAAGTTTATTAGGACTCCATACTACTGTGAAAGTTATTGTTTGACAACATGATTTTGTATTCTGTTAAAACAGCATGGAATACAAATTAAACCGGAAGAAAAAAAACTGTTATTTTGGGTTTCTATCCAACAAGCTTGAGACAGACCATAGCAGGGAAAATACTATACTTGAAATAACATGAAGAACTAAAATCTGTACTTGTTTAAGTCAGGATTAATCCATAAATTTTAAAATGTATTAATACTACCTCAAGACAGGCTTGCAATGTTGATAGAGAGGGTGTTGATAGAATCAGTCACTTTATACTGACCAATTATGCTTTTGCATGATCACAGTTAGAACAGAAATATTCTGAAATGATAGTAGCAATTATATCTTTAAAAATAAGAATAAAGCTACAAACAATATCCTATATTATAAAGTAATAAGGTTCTTAGTTTCAAGTTAAAAGATCTCAACAATACTGATCCTAATTGGTTGAACTTTCCAGGGAAGCAATATAAAAGCCATCGGTGGATTTAGACTATTTTCTCAAGTGCCCCTGGAGGCTTCTAGGGGCGTAGCCACTAATTTATATGTTTATATGAATCACTGATTTTTGTACGCTAATATGAAAATGACGATATAACAATATGTGTATAGCCAACGAAGGTGTAATATATACTCAATAAAAATTTCTGATTTTGAACTCCCTTGAAATTCCTGTTTCCCTGTTAACATTAGCGAACTTTTCCTTGCTTTTTATGAAATGTTTACCAACTTTTTAAAGAAATAACATTCTTTATATCCATTTGGATTTTAATCCATAATAATTGGTTTCTATAAAATGATAAAACATTTTTTAGGTATTTAAGTTTTAAAAAGTTTACAGGGTATCAATTATTCAACCCTTTACATCAAAACTATAAGAATATTTTTAAGATTTATGTAATACTTCTATATTCACAAAACAATCATTGCATTCTAATTTTGGGTCAAAAGATTGCTAATTCTATAGTGTAAACCAGCTGGATGTGTTTTGTGTATGTAAGTAAAATATACATAACGTAGTAAGGCTTTTTGACTGTTAATTAAGATCTCGCAAAACAAAGAACCTATTGAATTCTCTTTATTGGAGGCTCATATCTCTTGGGCTGGGTTTTAAGCTATCATTTTAAAAATCAAAGTTTTATAAGAGATAAGAATTTTTTCAAGTGTATTTTTTGTATATATTTAATTTACAATTTAAGGTTACATACAGTTTCATGTTTTATGTAATAAAGGGGGAAAGATTTTAAGATTTGATTGATATCCTTGGGTAAGTATATGGTTTGATGGATTTCCTCGAGAAAAAATATTTCTACCACATATTAATAACGGCTTTACTTATTATTATATTTAAACATTATCATTATTTGTATATCCTATTATATAAAGTAGTAAGCATTTTTTATCTGTCCTGAAGGATCTTGCTAACCGCTGAACTGATATTGTTCTGCTTTACAGTGAAGCTTCTTATAGGTCCTGGGAAGGTTTTAAACTATTTTTAGGGAGGGTGTCTTAACCCCCCCCCCCCAAAAAAAAAAAAATATTTTTTTACTCTTTTGAAACTCAAATTTAAAATGGGATGAGGTCGACTATTCCCCCTCCTACCTTAAGAGCCCCTAGAGCTCTTGGGGCGTAGCCGCTAGTAATGGAATAAAAAGACAAGAATGATAATATCATAAAAAGCAAAGCTCAACAAACTAGATTGTCAGGCCAAAAAAATATAGAGTACAATGAATTCAACGTTATATAGATGCTTCGCTTATAATATTATTGCTAAACTTCCTAAAATTCCATATTCCAAAATAAATTTACTGGATCTCTGGTATTGATTACAGAGTTGCTACCTAACAGGTATCACCATTTCAAGTTTTAAATCGATAGGACAATTTCAACAGTCCTAAATTAATAATCGGAGCTATCCGTTCAGGTGGAACGGACGCATGGACCGATGCATCGACCCAAAATATAGCTACATAATGTTTCTTATTATACACCTGATAAATAGAAGAAGTTATGACATTGATGGTTATGAAAAGTGTGAATGGTATGTTTTTATCCGTGTGTGAAGATATCACACATCTGGCTAGAAGATCTTTTTATTCACTGGACACAACTTGCGTTTAACAAAACAAGGATGAGTGTTTACATGAAAGGCAATAGGCAGTAGTTTAAAATTTCTAAACTGTAAGCCTTGGAATTGTCATCACAAAAAATGAAATTTTAAAAAACGTTTGTTCCTTGCTACTACTACTTCCCAGTCCCCAGGAATAAGTTATAGCCAACTAGCGAAATAAATCTAAAATGATATTTGGGTGGCAGATCAAAGGTCGTCAATTCTAAATAGTGTAGCCCCCCAACTACAGCTGAAAATAACGTATAACTTTCGATTTAATTTCGTTGTCCTCCCTTAAACATAAACATTAATTTTTTGGTTATTTCTTTAAACTTTTGAAGAAAAAAAGTGAACTGTGTGTTTTAATCTGTCTAGCTTTTTATACGTAGCTGTGTTTAGTGCCCAAGGAAGATGGTAATATATGTCACAGCACAGATTTTGGCTGACCTATTCTATTGACGTCATAGTAGAGGGAAAGAGAAAGGAAAGGGGGAAAGAAACCCCCTAGAAAGAAATAGTATTTCCTAATGTCAATAGGCCAAAAGCAGTGACATCTATCCCCATTTGTCTAGGGCACTATAGACAGCTACGTTTTATATTATACCTAGTTTTTAATATTATTTTTTGTTTCGGTTATGTTTATTGTTTATGCTCTTACCAGAATTTAAAGTACGGGCTTGTCAAATAAAAATCCTGTTTAATGTGTTAAAAAATAGTTGAAACAATGTGTTGAGCACCGAGCAGTATTTTTATGAACCCGGTATTAGTGTCTTAGAAATTATCTTAGTGACGTAACTAAAAACGAGGGATTAGAGGGGAGGTGGGAAAGGTAACCCCTAAAAAAGAGATGGATAATAGAGGTGATTGATAATTGATAATTGATAAAGAAAATGTAGGAAATAATTTATACTCTCTGTACTTTCTACCATAGATTAATTAATTTGTATTTTCTAGACAAGGATGACAACATCCATAAAAACGAAGCACAAAAATCAGAAGGTAGAACAAACGCACAATAGCTAGAGTGTCAGAACTTAATAAGCAGAATATTAATTTTGAAGTCTAAATGAAATTGCACATAAATTTGTTGCAAAATTGCGTAAATATAGCATACAGTAAAAGGACATACTTCCGTGCAAAATTTGAAATCAATAGTATAATTCTAATATGTCTAATAAATGTTGTCAAAAAAAGGTTGAAAAAAGTCCGCATATTTGATTAAATTTTTCTTAAAATCCGCATATTATGTTGATATAAACTATAATATATTATCACTAGCAGTAACATCACTAGAAGCTTTTAGGGTGGTAAGGGGGAAAGTTCATTCTTCCAATTTTCAATTTAAGTTTTAAAACAAAGAAGTAAAATTGCGGAGATGGTACTTTTTTTCTAGGTGTTATTTTTTTTGGAGAGTGAAGAGCCCTCTTCCTAAATAGTTATAAACTTCTCTATACCTATAATAAGCTTCACTGTAAAGAAGAACCCTTTAGGTTCAGCGGTTAACAAGATCCGTTGCTACAGTCAAAAAAAGCTTAGCTTACTAATTTATATAATAGGATATAATAAAGTAACAGGATGTCTGTTTGTCTGTCTCTTTGTTTGTTTGTTTGTCTTTTTCTTTTAAAATCTAGAAAAATAAATTGGTTTATTAAATTGGACTCTCTCCTCCTCAAGTGCCCCAAGAGGCCTCTAAGGCGTAGTAAAAGAATGTTTGTGTGTGTGTGTCTATTTATATGAAAGGATCTTCCTAACTAATATGCTTCTCCTTTGCAGGGACATAGGTCATAGGTCATGGGAAGGTTTTTAACTATTTTAGGATAGGGTACCTGCACCCTCACGCGCTTAGAAAAAAAACCACCAACATTTTTTAAATTTTTTTCTTTTAAAACTAAATTGTCCTTTTAAGTATATCTGTCAGACAGACAGACAATAAATATATGGAGCAGATCTGTATAAATATAAGGTATCTTGACTAAAACTTACAGCTGGCTATCTAAAAAAGCAGTCGTGAAAATAACATTTCTCCAACAATAAGGTTTTTTAAGCATGACCGACAGTCAGACAGACAAAATAATGTATAGAGTAGATGCAGGGGGGGGGGAAGGGGTGATTACTTGAGGGCACCCTCAAATTTTGGAAGTCGTTAAGTAGATGCACATATATCTTGGGTATAGTCCCTTTCATGACAATGCCTCTTAAGGGACGTTTCTTGGTATTTTCACAGTAGATTTTATCCTATTTCTAGCCACTGCGGGGGGGGCTCTATCCATGCGGGGCCATTTTCCTAACCCTGCAGGGCAATCACCTAACCTAACCTAAAATAATCCATCAAAAGCTACTGTAAAAAAAAATACATTAAAACACCTCTTAAAAGACCTTTTCACTTAAAATTTCAGTTGTCTTTCTTCAATAGCAGCCAAAAAACACACAAAGCATGTTTTAAATGGACGTACTGACTTTCTGTTAACAATGATAGAGTTGCTTTCTAAATTATACCTAACTGTCATAGGAATCATCATGAAGAGTTTGAAATTGATAGGATAATTCTAACATGTCTTGTTTAATAATCTAAAATCAATTAATAATTTTATCTAATTTCAATTTCAATTTATCTATGAAATAAATGTAAAGCTGTACAGGTTAAGGCTACTATCTGACTCAATACATTTCTTTTTCTCCTCTTTTTAGCAACCGAATGAAAGTAATTCTTTTCAATTCCAGATAATTATAAGAATTGGTAACATTTGCTTAGATATTTATTTTATAAAAACATAGCAAAAAAAATAATAACCGTATTATAATACAGGTATTAAATATTTATATACAAACAATAAAATTGAATATGAATAAAAATTAAGGATAGATCAATCAAATAATAAGTATGTACAGTGTCAAAGGACTAAACAATCTTGTGAGAGGTAATATAACTTATGCATTTTAAAAAGATATTTATTAAATAGACTGATTATTTAAAGACATATTTGTTAAATATGTTGCTCTACTGGATATCATTACCCTTGTTAGAATGTACCATTCATAAAGAAGGTTATTTTTTAATGGCAAAACTGTTTAAGCTAGCTTTTTTAACAATTACGTTCAAATTCCGTTAAATTTATTGATATAAATAATCTAATAATTGATTGTTTTGTTTTTATTCGTAATTGTCTTTTTTATATATACATTATTATGCTTAATTAAAAATTTCTGATAAACATCTCATTATATTTAAAGAAAAATTAGCTGTCTCTAAATTTAATATAGAAATAAAATTATTATGGAAAATCAATTGAATTTTCATGGTAACATAAGTTATAAAATACAGACGAATTTATAGATGTAATCTTGAAAAGATAGCTTTAATTTAAAATGATAAATATGCGTTATTTTTACCAAAAACTAGACAAAACCCTTTTTTGTTGTTGTTGATAGCAATATCTTATTTCTTTACTCTCGTTTATATATAGTTTTAACCTAATATCTTTTGATTTAATTGTTATTGGTTTGAAATTTTGACTAAAAAGCTGGCTTAAAAAATAGCTCATGTGTGATAAAATATATAGCATTTTGCGCTAACTTATGAAGGGTTTATACAATAAGTATAATTATAACAGCAAATATTTGAAAATTATTTAAAATCATTCAATGTTTAATGTAAGATTAAGCCAATTATTAATCACGAAATTACATATAGGTTTTTCATTATTTTGCTAAATAATCTATAAAATATTTACACATTGTAAGTCAACTCTTGAGTTATGTAAGAAGTACAATATCGGCTGATAGATCTTATTTCAATTTTGAAAGATAATTTTATAAAAAAAAATAAAAAAAAGTTGATTTTGTTTTTTAAAAGTGAGCAAAACTAATGTAGAATTTTTAGAAATATTTTTAATATTTTTTAAAAGCACAAAAAATCTTGATTTCAGGCCTATATTAACAATTCTTAAAAATCCTAGTAGTATCGACACATCCTATTTTTTTTACGTCACTAAGATAATTTCTAAGACACTAATACCGGGTTCTATTTTTATGATTTTAAAGCCATAAATCTTATGCACACTTTTATTTTAACGGATTTTTATGTGGTTTATAAGTAATAGTATTGTTATTTTGTTTGGTAGTACAACTACTCTATAACTAAGACATTTCTATACGTACATTATTACGTCAAATTGGAGTTAAATATCCATATATGGCTGGTTTAAAAGCACATTACTCTAAATTCTCGCAATCAAACATCCAAACATGCATAAATATTTACTTTATTTTAGAATTTCACATGCTTATCCTTGCAGCGCTATTTTTGGATGCTTCTTGTTGATAGTTTTTGAAAATGATATTTCTACAAATCTATCTAAAGTTACTGTATTAGTTAAAGATGAGTCTTAACCCAAACCTTGTCATAACTTTTGACATAAAAAATTAGAAGAATATCTTGGCCAATAAACTGCTTAATTCATTACACATCATTAAGGGACTTCGAGAAAGGTATGTGCAATCAAAGGGATAGCTGCACGATGGGGGTTAATCTGCATGGTATCCTTAATGTTTAAATGATAACTGGTTCGATGACAGTACCTGCAACAAATGATAAATTTAGAGATTCATGAAAATGCTTTTTATACTCTTCCTGATTCTAATGAAGTTCATAGCTGTTTCATTATGCATTAATCAGAAATAATTTTTTGTTGAAAATGTTATTACTCAATATATGCATTTCACGTAGTGATAAGATATTTTATCTTAATGATTCGCATATGGCCACTAGCACTCCTTTGAGAATCTACAAGTATTTCTTATGAACGCTAAACTTATTTTTCACAGCTTAGCTTTCCTCGCTTAATAATGTTAGATTTGACAATTTTTGATGAAATCGACTTTGATCGCTTATTTTAAATGTTTGTGTTATAACCGTGCAAGGCCTTGTTACATAAAGAATCAGTTATACAAACAAAGTTGTTGTTGAAATTTTGCGCTTGTTTAGGTGGGGGTTTGGGGTCCAAATTATCAGGATAATGTCACCAATTATACTCTTCCACTTATCTTCACATCATAAACCTATGACGAAGCCTAAAATCAATGATATTAGTAAGCTACCTTAAAAATAATGTCTGTCCAAATCTGTAAGGCTGATATATTGCTGTGAAAGATTACCTATTACAGAATGCAATGTTTATATAATACTACAATTTATGTGTAAAAACTTAGCATATCATGAATTTTATATAAGTAGAAACATATAAAAGATCATTTAGATTAATAAGCTCTATATAAGAAAGAGGAAAATAGAAAAAGGGAATTGGATAACAAGTGAACAAACTGACAAAAATATTTGCATTGCCAAGTAAAAATATTTGCTGAATTCTAAAATTTTTTGCTGTTATGCAAATTTTTCTAGTTCCCTGTTAACTGGTTGTTGCCTATATGCAAAAATTAAATAATAAGTATAAACATATTCAAAGTATATAATTTAGACTTTACTTTCTTCCTTGTTTAGTTTTATGATTAAGATCCAATGAGTTACGAATTATTGTAAAAGACTTTTGCTATTAGTAGGAAAAAAGTAATAACCATATTTGTAGAAATTATTGCCTTAGGTAACTCTTGTCCAAATTTTTTATAGTGCAATTTATCTTTTGTAAAAGTCATTAGTGGATTCGATCCGTCCTTGTAAAAATTAGAGCTGAATTAAAATACACAATAAACAAACAATTTTATTTTAAAAAGCACTGGACTATACTGTAAAAGATAAAATTACTTGTTAAGCAGCTTTAAATCAGGGGAGAAAAAAAACTAATATTTCATAGACGTAACTCCTGTTCAGAACAGTATTTTTACAAAATATATAAAGATATGGTTTTAATTTTCAGTTATAATAAAACATCTATGCCTCTAAAACCATGAATTTACTTATCCATAATTTTCAGTTTTTTTCTATTCTACTAATTTTACTGTACTGGAAAGGACAAATAATTTTGGCGCGTTTCTATTTTTAGTAATAAAGCTACTCTATAATTTCAAGTCCACTTATGATAGTCTTCTTTCCGCAAGAAAAAGGTTTTTGGAAAAACGTATTTCTCATGGGCTATATTAATCATAGAAACCTTAGTTTCTTGTAATTATTGTTTTCTCACTGATCATCTAATTATAAAATTACTTTGTGCGTTTGCCTGTTCATGATTTTTGACTGATTGTGACAGTGTTTTATGTTAGTAGTTTTGTAGAAATAGCTTTAAAAAAGATTATGTACGGAAGCTCAACTGTAAATTTGCATAATATTTCAAAACTTAGTAAATACTTTGTTTCAAAGAAGATAAAGTATAGAATAGAATCCAGGTAGAAGATTCTGCCTGGATAGCCTGAAATAAAATTGGAACTTTTGAAAGCCCTAAATGGGTACAAGGCTTGTAGTAAAATCATATGATTTCAGATATTATCGAGAAATGATATGAAAAATAAATGCCTTTTTTAATAGTATACTAAAAGCCATACAACCAATCGTCCAGCCATATTTGTCCTATTCACAATGGATTAAAACCTTATAGTATTAGCAAAACTTTAAACAAAAATTCATTTCAACATTTTGCGCATGAATTTGTTTACAAAAAACCCTTAGCAGCTGATTTTTAATTCTTTCAAGGTCTGAGAGTAAATGATGTTTATATCCAATTATATATTTTTAATTTCAATTATTATCATAAATTATTTTATTAATTGTTGAGTTATACGCAAGTTACGTTTACATTTCGTTATCGAGTGATTACGCAAGTTGCGTCATAAAGTACATTGACAGTGGTGAAATGTAAACAATATTAGATAAACATAAATTTAATTTCTATGCAGTAGAGACATAAAGTTAGAGGAAAAATCTAATACTTTTCGATCTATTTTCATTAAAAAGATATTATTTCAGTTTTGTCCCAACTTGACATGTGTAACATTCAAGTTTCATATTATGTTTTTATTGCGCAAGCGCAACTTTTCTTCAATATTCCCTAAAATATTTGAGGTTTTCATTTCTATTCCTCCTTATTCTATGCTTTGTTTACATCAGATACAGTCTGTGAATAGGTATACAGAATGTAGATAGATAGATTAAAATAGAGATATATCTATAGAAAGAAAGAAAGATAAATAGATACAAAATTAGTGTAAGTGCGTAGTCTGTATCTAGAAATTTCGCAATTAACTGGAAAAACCGCCAAGGAAGGTTCTTGACAGTTTTTAATGTTTTATAGTAAAAATATAGTATAGGAGGTTACGACAATTAAGATTAGAAAATTATTTTAAACAAGACTTTTATATATTTACAATAACAGGACTTGCTAAGCGTTGGTTGTATAATAACTTGGGAAAGGGGCATAGGTTATCTTAAAACCTAAAACAAAATATTTTTCAGGGATTAAAGACCTAATAATTAATAAAAACTATTTCTATGCCACAATTTCTGTACATGTTATATCGCAACTCTTTAACTATTAATTGTAAACTAACAATATTCATCATATCTATGAAAACATATATCTAGAAGTTTTAATTGATATGAAGCTACAAATCCTTGTAACCCTGATCTATACCTAATTATATTATATCTACACGTCTTATGTATTAACAAGTTAACTATCTCTGTATCCCTGGTCTATATCTAATTATATATTTACACGTCTTATTTATTAACAAGTTAACTATCTCTGTATCCCTGGTCTATATCTAATTATATATTTACACGTCTTATTTATTAACGAGTTAACTATCTCTGTATCCCTGATCTATATCTAATTATATATTTACACGTCTTATTTATTAACGAGTTAACTTTTGACCCTTTGACAAAATTTATGTTTTGTCAGAATATGCGATAATGATGTCCAAACAATGTAGCAAACACTGCACTATCTTAAAAACAGGATTTTCTTCAGGATTAAAACCAGTTTGTTAGTCCAGAGGGGTCGAAGTCCATTGATAACAAAAGTGGTATTAATTTTATTATTTCTATTCTAATATTCGTAATATTTGTGGAAATTTGTCTGTAATTCGATGCTTTACATGAGTCTTCAGTGTGGCTTAGAACCGGTTCTAATCCACCGGATAATAAGCGGTTTTGAAGCCTTGACTTTTTTTTGGCGACTGTGTTATGACACCTGCCATAATATATGTTATGTAGCCCTGTGTCTGAAAATTCACAACAAATATGCAAACAATATTCGCAAGTCCACGAAATTTAGGTAGTACAATTTGCCAACAAAAATAAACGAAATAGAAAAGCAAAATATAGTTAGAGAAGACAATAAAGCGAGTCAAAAAGAAAAAAAATGTTAAAAGAAATATAGAACTATGCCTTTTTCAAATCTACTGCAAGTTAAGACTTTTACTCCAATTACAAATCCCTGTATACCTGCAAAAATATACACCTAGGAGTCATACCCCTATTAATATTCTGCTTATATCATATGCATCATTTTTCACTTAATAATAACAAAAATATATAGAGAGGTAATATTTATAGTTACATGTTACAGGAGTGGTGATTTACCATTCAATTTTATAATATTATCCCGAAATAAAATATTCTAACCAACAATTTAATCTATCCTATTATATTTGTTTGTTTGTCCGTTAAGATCTCGCTCACTTCTGAGCCAATTAAGTTATAATTGTTAGGAAAGCTTTGCATACATAGGTCATGTGATGGTTTATTAAAGAGCCCCTAGATAGCAAAGAGCGGCAACTGATGAATCCAGACTATTTAAAAATGTTATGGAAAAGTAATTAACAAGGATGACAACATCCATAAGTAGCGAAGCACAAAAATAATGGATGGGAATTTGTACAAGTGGGTTTAAAGTGTATTTATTAAAATCAAGAATAGATTTATTGGATAAAATAAACACCAAACCTTGTTTTATTTTAAATCGGACCATAAACCCTGAAGATATGGAGAAAAATGTAAAAAATATAAAAAATAGCCTAAAACCATCTAAAAAGGCCATCTCAAAGTCATAGTTGTTTTCTTTAGATGACGGAAAATTTAATTTTGATATCTATAACTGAAAAAATTTTGAAAATAAACCATAAACACTGAAGTTATGGAGAAAAATATAAAAATAGCCTAAAACCTGCTAAAAAGCGGTCCGACCGCCACTAATGTTTTATAGTCAATTGTGCTTCTTCATGATAGGAATGTTGTCAAAAAATTTCAGCATTCTATCTTTTATAGGAGCTGAGTAAATCCCATTTCCCCCATAGCGTTACGGACTGACGGACTTACGGACAAAGTGAATTATAGAGTAGCTTCGCTACTAATAAAAATGACAGAGAAACAGTGAAAGAGATATTAAAGAGAGGTATATATAGCAAAGAAAGAAGGATGAGATAATTAAAGATTACTATTTAGATAAATTAAGAATGATGTGCTGTTAGTATATGATACCAACATCAACATAAATCTTTTATCTCGCGTGTATTCTTTATTTTACATCAATTAATTACATTTTTTATGTCCAAATAGAATACAGTTGGAAGAATAATAGTAGTTCTTATTGCTTAATAATTTTTTTTAATCAATCTTATTAAAGATAGTTTTCTGCAGATATTAAAATAAATAATTTTATTTTGAAACCAGTTTTGTTAGCCCCGAAAAACTGATAACAAAACTGTTATCAATTTTATGATTTTTATTGAAATATTACTTAGAAAATTGACTGTAATACGATGCCGTAAAAGATTTTTCAGTATAAATGAGAACAAATTCTAATCCAGCGGATATTAATCGGTTTCTAAGCCATCTGAAAAAAAGATTTACTTATCGCAACGCAATTTTTTTACATTGTTCCAGATATACAGTGTGTTTTTTTATGAGAACTTTTTTGAAAGCAATTTTACCCCACTTATAGTTATCAGAATTTAATGATTAATGGCTTATTTTCTTCGTTTTTTAATGCAATTCATAGAACATTAAAAAAATATTACAGTTTTTGTTTAAAAAGTAGAGTAAAATGTAAAATTTAAAACTTAGGTGTCAACATCTAAAAATGGTTTTAGCGCATTTTTCTTATGTTCAAATCTTCTACCTTTTGCAAGAATGGCTGCAAAACGCTTCAAAGTTGAGATCTAGAGCTAAAAATTGATACAGATACTATTGGGGACATGTACTAGAATATATCAAAGTTTGCAGGTCATATCTCAATCAGGGAGGAAGTACTGGCCCCCCAAAGTACACTACTGAAAATCCAATTTTTTTCTTGCAAAGGGTAGAAGATTTGAGCATAAGAAAAATGCGCTAAAACCATTTTGATGTTGTCACCTAAGTTTTGAATTTTGGATTTTACTGTACTTTTTAATTAAAAAACTTAAATATTTTTTAATGTTCTATTAATTGCATTGAAAAACGAAGAAAATAAGCCATTAATCAATAAATTCTGATAACTATAAGTGGGGTAAAATTGCTTTCAAAAAAGTTCTCATAAAAAAAAACACACTGTAGATAAAAAAAAAATTGGCTATTTCACTTTAATTGAGAAAATGAATATTATAAATATTTTAGATGAGGTTTGGTTAGGTCGGGAGGGAAAGTAAAAGGTTATGGAGGGCCAACAGGGGTAAATATCGACGCAGGAAGGAAAGAAGTTCGGTTGTCCACTCTTAAGTTTTGTACATATAGTTAAACCTTTTAATTGTAAACAATAAAAAAATTAAATATATATTCAAAAGAAAAGTTGATGTTAGCAGGTGTATCAACTTTTAATTCTTTTTAAAATATGTACCATGGAGATTATGGCTTTACACTAATAAAATATGAAATAAAACCTTCCATGTCATGTAAAAATGGATAATCCTTATAATTATATTAACTTTTAAAGTTATGTGCCTGTTTTCTACCTCTGAACCGTAATAAAGCAAGATATCCATCCAACCTCAGCTAATGGCCAGAAATTGATTAATATTGCCCATTTTATTGACTTAACTGTTTATATGCTTTTTGTTTTATGACTTATTTGATATGGGTATTATTTATTCTCATGCAAGCTATATTTAAAGAGTTTTATTCTTTATTGTTTTATGTCTGGAATGGTAGTTTTTAAAGAATAGACAAATGTACAACAGCTAGGACATATTATTCTAGGGATGCATGGTAGCAGGATCCCTAGGAGGAACCTTCACTGGAAACCATTATGGAGCAGGAGACGCGGGAGGCCGAAGGGGACCTGGCGCAGGATTATGAACAAATACATGGAGGAGACAAACCTGACCTAAAGATCGTAGAGGAGTGTCTTAACCTCTTTTCGAGGAAGCTTTGTGTTTATCAAGTGCGAAATTAATTCCTTATCATTATCCTAAAACTAAGCGCAAATGTCGTCTTTTTATGGCTTTCCTTTCATAATGTGGCGCGGCATGGATTGTTTGTTTATTTTGATGCGCACGTTCTTTACTTTTGAATGAGATATGAGAGTGTGAAGATTTCGGAGAACAAAATTGGGCCTATCATTGGTCTCATAGTGTGTGAACGACCCTAGTATATCAGGGATTTGAAACCATAAGAGCTTCAGGTAGAATTTGTTAATTTGATTAAGAAGAATGGTGTATAGGACGATTATATGTAGTTTTAAAAAAGGCTTTAGCCAGCTAAGCATGAAACTTAATTATGTTTAATATATGTTTTAGTAATTTTTATGTGCCTTATTGTTGCATTTAACAATGATTTATGAAACCAAATAATTTTCCTTTAAAGCCAAAGTTTCCAAAGATTTTTACCGTAGAGAAAAATGATTTTTAAAAAGCAAATAAGATTACGTGGTTATAAATAACTGGAATTATGAACTAATTGATATTGTAATTTCAGGTCTTTGAAATAATTTCATCAATAAATCTATATTCAAACCTGCTGTTGAAACTTGATGGTTCCTGGTATTGGGGGTTTGTATGTTCGCCAACTGATCTCGTGAACTTCCCGCTAATTCGGAAGTCAAGCTCAACCAAAGTGTCATGGTTGAGACAAGGAGACTGCCCAGTACAAAAACGAATGTAGTTACCCTCTTTTGCAAATTTTCTATAGATGTTTCTATACCATTTAAAACAAATAATCTTCTGTGGCTCTGATGTTAATGTTATCAACCATCCCGTGGAGTTATTAACCATAATGTATGTATGTAATCATCCTTGTTTTGCAAATTATTGCAATTCTTTAGATGTTTCTAATATGGTGATGTCAATAATTATTAACATTACTAGTCTGAACTCCATGTAAACATAGAAAAGTATACAAATATTTTTCAAAAATAGTAGATTATTTAATAAATCAAAAACTTGTTTAATTAATAATATTGTGGAAAGGATCATTTTCATCAATTTACCTATACTTACTTTAGCCTCAATTGTAAAAAATTATATCATAGCTTAGGTTGCATTGCATTTAATTGTGGTAAGCCGAAGCGTTTCAGCTCACCGGTTGCGAGTTCGAATCCAACGAGCCCTAGCCTTGAAGTATTCTACCAAAACAAACTAGCAGGATTTAGTCATACAGAAATTATATATTTAACTGAATACATTTACAATGGATGTTTACTATATATATACAAATAGATTATCTGCAGTCATGAGGTAAATGGTGATATAATAGGATTAGTGCAGAATGCTTGTCATGATAAGCCACTGCGTAGCAATTCTGTAAACTACCCGTCCGTCTGTTGCCGTATTACCACATAATTACAATTAAATTAAATTAATTTTAACTATAAACTCCTTACCTACTGCTATATTTCCTTTAAAATAAATTACTAAAAACTCAATTTAGTAACTTTAGTATAAAATTTTTTTGAGTTGTTATTGGCACTCCTTTGAAATCAAATAAAAGAATTGAACCGCCTTTGGCATCTACTAA
Organism: Acartia tonsa; assembly: GCF_053477335.1. Lineage (NCBI taxonomy): Eukaryota > Metazoa > Arthropoda > Copepoda > Calanoida > Acartiidae > Acartia > Acartia tonsa. The sequence continues at coordinate 37,501,131 of NC_137260.1, forward strand.
TAAGGTGGCCATCATTATGTAGGTCTTCTATTAATTTTATTGACTTGGGGTTTTTAAAGAGCGAGGCTACTATTCAATATTAGATCTTTGAACTAAAGAAAATCTGCCATTTACTTTTTCTGATGTTGTTGACTGGGAGTTTTTAAAGAGCGAAACTACTATGTTTGTATATTACTAGTCGGTCAGAAATGCATTAGTCAATTAGCACATTTAAAATTTGATGTCAAAAAGCAATGCTTTTAAATTAAATCTCATATTTCCGGAATCCTTATATAATATTTGAAATTAAAACAACGATTTTAACATGCATAGGCATTCAAGTTAATGACTGACGGACAGACGGATACACGTACTATATGTAGAAAACTTTGCTATGAAAAAAAACCTTAATTGGAAAATGGTCTGTTCTGTCCTATAATTTGAGATCAATAAAAATTCAACATCATTTTAAATAACTCACAAAAAAAGTAACAAGAATCATAATATTCTAAACACAAAGAATTAATTGAATATTTTAAACCAGCCTAACTAAATACACCTAAATTATTATTATTATTACTATTATGCTGGGAAAGGTCAAAAAAGATAAAATGATCTTCATTCTAATTTAAAAATACATTCTATGATACTTATAGCGAAGCTACGCTCCCTAAAAAAATTAAGGTCCCGTTGGTCTCTCATCTTTAAAGGGCGAATATAGGTTTGATATAATATGAGCTTATTTCAAAGGTGCCATTATATAGATTATAAATAACTTAAGGATATTGACATATCTAATTGTATAAGTCTGTTTATAGCTTAAAACCTTTCTAACTCAAGATAATATTATGTAATAAGTGTGGTTCCCTAAGAACTCAATTACCCTAGCATCACACAAGGCTTCGTAGCAAGGTTGAATTAAAAAGCTTTCGTTAAAGGATAGTCGTAATAACGTGGAAACCAATTAATCAGGGGTAAATATACCCATCTTCTACCTTAATACAAATTATATAAAGTAAAATATTTAAAAGTTAAAAAAAACATCAAATAATGTAAAAAGTAAAAAAAAATAATTGATAAAATTTTCTTGGAGGAAGAATGATTTCAAATCCCTGTTTTTTTAAGGTTTGTGTGTGTGTGTGTTAAAATTGCGTACATCAGGGTTTTTATATTTTCCAGAATTAACCAATGATCTTTGTACAGAAAATAAACTTTAAGACGTATTATTTACCCTAGTCAAAACTTTTACGCAAATTATTTCTACGCTTTTTAAAAATTGAATTAAAGAGTATATAATCTAAAATAATAAACATTTAAATTATCATTTAAGATGCGTGCCATTGTAATAGTCAATCAAACTTAAGCAAAATAGTCAAAAAAAAGTCTTGTAAAGGGCTAAAATAAACCGTTTGTCGTCAATCTCATTTATCATATGTTCAATTGAAACAGAAAATTGCAAAATTTACTTAAGGATTTTTTTGAATTTTTAAATTTGGCATAGATATTCTAAAAGTATGAAATGGCACCTTTCATATAAGCTCATATCATATCGAACCTATATTCGCCCTTTAAATGTAGATGGCGACCCTGGGGCGGTTAGGCAGCGCTATTCTGCCGCCCTGGGACATTCAATACTAATAAATGTCCGCAAATATATACAATAGTGGTAGCCACACTAAATATTTAACATTATGTAACGCAGCGGACTCAGTATTCGGAGAGCCAGGAAAATAGGCTTTTTTTTCCCAAGAATTACATTTACAAATAGGATAACAATCCTAGGAACTACTCGAAGTTGGAGAATTTATTAGGATGGCGAGATCTTAACGATAGGAAGTGTAAATGGCATACCATAATTTTAAATTATTTAACATTTCATTTTGAGTGGCAACCTTTAGTAGATGAAAAACAGTTTTAAAATTTTGAAAAATATCTTAAAAAGACACTTATTTTTCTTTTCTTTTTAATTGATCAAAAGGAGGTTTATTTAATTTCTTCATCTGTCTTTTTGTTAGGATGATAAAAAGCAGGGCATTCTGTATTTTATTCTCGCTTATTAGTAAAGTACATCCTGTCAATTTGCAATAAATAGGCACTTAAATTTTTTGAAAATATTTACTTTCCAAAACATGCCTGTTTAAACATATGAAGAAATCCATTTAATGTTAGAATTTAAAGCTTCCAACCTTGGCCTGGTGAATAGCAACATCATATTTTTGGCATTTTTTCAGAGTTTTTTTTTTTGGGGGGGGGGGGTTGCAATAATACCTACGCCCCCCAACTAACCGGGAATTTTAAATTATATAATGTTTCACGTCATAACTTACAATGTAAACTTATTTTGTACATATTTGTCCTTGTTTTTAAAAGACATTTAGTAGCTGAAAAGAAAACTAAACTGTTAAAATTCAAGGGTTAAAAAAATGCTTTTCGCACACACCAAAAAATGTGCGAACATGAGCTTTACAAGCAAAAGTTAATATTTTTCATGCTCATAAATTTAGAGAATACAATGTGCATGGGTTTAGTGGTTTGTTAACAATTGTTCTAAAAATTGGTTTTAAGTCAACGTAATAAATATAGAAAGTCTAGATGAACAGTCCCTGAATTGTTATAAAAATGTTGGAACAATCTAACCACATTATTGATTAGAAGGTGTACAAATTTTAATAAAAAATGTAATTTTTTTACAATTCTTTTATAAGTTAATCATTTATTCTAAAAGAGACTCTGAACATCATCTGAACGTCTCCTTAGCTGTTTTGGTGGGGGTGTTGACCTCCAGTGTTGTGTACTTTCTACTCTAATTGATTTAACCAGAGAATTGACTCCAACCCTTACACCCCCTTCTACACACTTCACTGTTCTGTGGTACTTATGGACAAAATCGTCCTTGTACCGTATTTACTGCATCACACCAAAAAATGCGCAGATAGGATAATTTTCTTTACGTGTAGTAGACAACAAAATTATTTGATTGGGCGTAAAATTTGATGATCTAGAATGTCCACTATCGTTTTGTATACAACGACGTTCAAGAGAGGGGTAAGGGTGGATAAATTTGCCCAATTTTCTAGGATGCTTTGAATACCAATAGGTTTTTTGGGTGCTTTGTAACGTATTTAAAAGATCTTATATTGACAAATCAGGCGTATTTTAGACAATTCTAAAACATTTATCAGGTTTTAAGATTGGTAGATTTTTTAGAAACTTTGTCCCGCTACGCTACGAAGAAGAGATATTTCAAATTTTAAGAAAGCAAACATTTTTCTAAACTTGCAAAAACATAATAATTATAAGGAGGCACATTTACAAAAAAATACAAAACGATAGTTCAAACTATTGGTCCACAAAAATTTGCCTATATATTTAAATTTCCCTGTCCAAACCAATTTTGAGAAATCAGATGGAAAATTTTGCCGCTCTTGATAGCTACACATTTGTACGTGTTTATCAGAGATAGAGCATAATTTTCAACACAAGGATAATTACGTCCAAAAGTAAACCTACTTCTCTACAAAATACATCAATATAAAAACATTTCTACATTCACTTTGCTTTGTCATGCGCTTGCTTACAGTATCCCAATTGTGTGTCGCATATATGTCATTTAAACTTATATGTACCGACAATATCTACTTATATCATTATCTCGTTATTTCTTATTATATTTTTGAACATTATTATTCTTGTTTAATTTCATATTATTTGCCTTGGATTAAAATTGAAAGAAAAGCAAGGTCAAAGTAGGATATTTTAAACAATAAACTTTTTTCTACCCTGACATGTAACAATTGATATATTACTACTTGAATGTAGCACCAGATTTTCATGTACTCTCATAAAGTGATGCACGAGTCTGGCTAAAACAACGATACTCCTTATCCACCCCCGTTACCCCATCCCTTCTCCTCCTAAATGGATAAATGAACTGACCAATAAATGAAGTCCATACTAGCAAGCAAAATTGACGATAAATTTTCCCTTGTCAATATATATTCTATATTTTATTCATGTCACAAATTGGTGACGTTCAAGTTTCTCCCAAAGATAAAGGGAATGGAAAATGTGCTATGAAATAATCCTACTCCCAATATTCTTCATATACATGTTTTCTTCTTTTTAGAATTAGAAAGCAGATTAATGACCTCCAATTTGATTTTTTTTCCGAAAATAAAGTTAAGCTTGTATACAATTGGAGTAAATCGTCATAGTAGAGAAGCTACTCTATATGTGTTTTTAGCAGTATTTTCACTTCCATAGAAGTAGACAGTCTGAAAGTTAGCAGTTACGACATGTTCTAGGATTTTTTATTATCATATTGTAGTAAATTTCCTGGGATAAAGGAAGACAGTTCGTTCTTTTAAATAGGTCCTTTTTGAAAATCACCTCTGGCCAATAAATTTACTTTCTTACTTTTTGATAATGATTAAATAATATAAAATGAAATACAACAATTTGTCATGTTTCAGTATCATTACCTATACATAATGTATATGTGAATATGTCTGTATATAATTCTAACTTTAAATTGGCACATACCCAGATTATTTAGATAGATGGTAAAACTGCCCCAATTGAACAAAAGTGCTAAAATGCCATGTTTAGGAACACAGTGAAAGTGTCTGACTGATTATGACGTAACAAAAAAAATTAGCTAATGAGAGGCCTTTATTGACCAATGGTAAAATTTATAGTGGCCTCTCATTGGCTAATTTTTTTTGTTACGTCATAATCAGTCAGACACTTTTACTGTGTTCCATGTTTAGTATTACTGATCCACAATAGAGAAAGGGTCAAAATTTTCATGGACATTTGGACTAGTGTGTAAATATATCGCTTTGATTGTATTTATTGAGATTCCTTAAATTGTTTGATATTTATCGGGCTGTGCTTTTCAGTAAACCTTAGTTTTAGTCGTCTTCATTTATTAGAAGATAACTCTCTCTTTTCGTGCATTATGTACCAAATAAACTTTATAGATAACCTAATAATTTTATTAAATTTCTGAGCATATTTGAACCCAATCTTACTTTATAAGCACTCCTCTCTCTCTGTAATGAATTTTATTTGTGTTGTAATTTTAACAAATTTTCATGAATATTTATGAGGCTAACATTTAGATTTAATTCTTATTAAACTCTTCTGCTTTTTTGCTGTGTGTCAGGGATAGGATTAAATATTTATCACATCGAATTATGGACAACTTTCCGCAGATATGAAAATGAAAAATTATTAGATTGAAGTAATTTTTGTTGGCCTTGAGACGCCAAAGGACTGGATTAAGAAAACTGGTATTAATTTTATGATTCCCATTCTAATATTTGTAGAAACTTGTCTGTAATACGATGCTATACATGTTTTTTTTTTATTTTGACTGAGAACCAGTTTTAATCTTTGGTTTTATGTGGTTATCAGATCAACAGAAGACTACCTAGTCATTTTCTTAATTTTAGAGTAGCAAGTAGACTAGAGTAAATCTAGGTTGCTTCTAATTGTTCTCAATTTTGTTGACATAGTTGTATGGCAAAGTGGCCCAGATCATTGCATTTCAATATCTTGTCAACCATAAACATTACTATTTAGAAACTATGAACTATTGATTAAATAATAACACGTATATTATTTAGGCACAGATAAAAAAATTATATTATTGTTTTCATAATGCCGACATAAGATAGTAGAAATGGTTCCATTAGAATAACTCTTTTTCAGCAATATGTTAGCCACAAAAACTTAATTTTTAGCCATATATTACATAAATAATGGCAAAAAACTAAAGTTTGTATTTTAAAATCTGCTTACATATCCATGTTGAATATGTAAAATTTATTGTATTTGATTATACACTTTTCAGACATTTTGCGGTCTGTGCCAAGAGACAGCGCAAAAAAAAGACATTTTAATGGAATAAAAGACACCTAACTGTCTGTCCAAGAATTTGTGTTTTAAAAGTCACAAAAAGAGTTTAAGAGGGGTATCGTTGATATTTTCATTTCACATTGCCAATTCAAACCTCATCATTGATTATTATTCAGCTTATGCCAACAAAGAAATTAATTCGGGGGGAAAATCACGAAACCTATATACTATTTTCAGCTGTCGTTGTGGGGCAACACTTAGTATAATCTACGACCTTTTTATCTGTATTTTCTAATGCAATTCTATTGATATCCAAGTTTTATCCAAATGCACAAGAGAAAAAAAATAGCAAATGTCTTAGTTTTAAGGCCAATGTAAATTCTGTATTATTGTCATGCGTCTGAATTAAATATTATTGAATAGATATATTTTTATCCTGATTAGTTTTGAGTACTTCCTGACAGTAACACATTAGTTTTTACTTAGGGATGTACATAGGTAGATAAAAGAATAATCTCTCACCCATCCCCCCCCCCTCAAAAAAAATGTACAACTAGATTCAAGAATAATTTATCTTTCATTTACTTATCCCTGCATCCTTGATTATTTTGAGTTTATTCCGTGACAAGTAAAAACTTGGAGCACTAGAATTTTCACATAAAATTGAAAGATTATGCTAAATATAGGCTTCTTCAAAGAGGTGTTTTAGGACAATTCGGAAATCTTTACAAATTTGTTTTGTAAGATTTCAATGGTTTTGTCGATTTGTGACATTGAAAGTGATCATAACTGATGTCATGTTATATGAGTTGAGTATTATATGATTTTCAAATTGTAAAAAAAACTTGCATAGGATTATCTTCTACAAATTCATTTTTATCTTCGTTGTCTTTTCAGCTAACATTTCTTAATAAGGTAAAGACAAACCCTTTATTAGAGGTCGTCAAGATAATGAAAACATTGCAGCAATTATAATTTGTATTATACTTTGGATGTTGTCGTCTAACTTATTTATCATTTTCTTCATTAAGCTTAACTCTTTTCTTCAACATTACCATAGAAAAGCTTAAAAATTTTACTGAAATTCTTTAAAAAGTTATTAAGGAAAGTTTACTTGGTGCTTTAACTAAAGCTATACATTGAGGACTTCACCCCCACCCTCCCCCTTCCTTCTGAGTGGCCCTCTCTGTTCAGGGCGATATCCCTGCAGGGCTTTTTAAACTTTTCATAAAATAACCTAACCCAAAAATGGTCTAAAAATCAGTATCAAGAATAGTAAACACAATCTTTTCGCCAACAATAGGTCTGTGTAAAATTTAAATTGTTGGACCAGTTCTATCATGTTCTAATATGAACAACTGCAACTATTCATCACAACGAACATACATGAATATAGAAAAGCTTCGCATTTACAAAATACGCCATACATGCAAAAATGCTGCGAATGAATAAACATCTAAAATGTGTGCAATTTTTGGCTCTTTCAAAGATTCGAGGACAAATAGGAGATTGCTCTACATTAGCTTTACAATTATGTATTTTATATTTTTGATGAGTGGCAGTTCTTTACTTACCCTCGACACGTTGCTTAGCTTGCAGATACATTGACTCTAATTTGTAAAACTCAAAGTAGTTTTATCATTTTCTTTAATTTAAACATTACTTTTATTGAAATCTTCAAAATACTTTTTTTTCTCTACTCACAGATAAAAAAAATAAAAAGAAGTATGTAAAGGTTGCCCGAAGAAAATGACTTAATCAGTCCAGTGCTTAGCGAGACCTATTGTTACAGATAGACAAAGATATACAGGAAGAAACCCTCCTTTTTCACATGAATGCTTCGTGAGTGTCTGTAGTTTAATCCTCCTCTACTACATAAAGTAGTAAGGTTTTTTTGTCTGTAGCTTAAGATTTCGATAACTACTAAACTGAAAAAGTTCTCCATTAAATGAAGCTTCCAATATGTTCCTGGATGGTTTTAAGGTATGTAATTATTATATCTTAGTTTGGTTTTAGGCTATTTTCCTACTTTCCTTACTCAGAATACAATGTTCCTAGATGCTATTCATATAATAAAGTAAAGTAATTTGTTGTAAATCATATTATAGTACAAACATGGGTGAAAATTATAGGTTTCTGCGTGTATGATGCTTATATGTAAAAAAAAACAAGAACAATTAAGTCCATAAACAGTGAAATAATATAGAGATACAATTTTTGGTGTTTTCACAAATAGTTTCAGTTAAACCCTGATACCCCCCCCCCCTCCCCTTTTTAAAATTGAAAATACGAAGTCTAACCTCAGAGGGGTTCCAAACTCCGCTGGTACCATAACTTTGTTTGTATCCTTGCACGGCAAGGTATTTTTATAACATTTTCTATTGAATGTGAAGATCCCAAGCATGTCAAGGGTTTAAAATTTTGTTTTAACTTGCACACACAACGCAAAATATCATTTATGCTCCTAGACATTTTGGACATATCCCTGTTATCCTAATAATACTAAACTATTGAACTTGCAAAGGCCTAAAAATTGCGCTAGTTTTGCGCTAGTTTGATTGCATGCAAAATTACCAAATTTTTATCTCGCTTTCTCACTTTCAAAATTGTGAAGCTTTTTTCTATAATTGTGTAATTTAATCAATTTTCACACATCTGAGATCTTTCAGGTCCAGGAAAGGTATTTATATAACTATTTTGAACAAGGGTACATCCAGCAACTCAAGAGTTTATTCTTTTCAGGAAAGCTTCTTGTAACATGGTTTAATGTTCTTATCCTGAAAAGATAATATTCTTTTGGGCATGCAAGGAGTAAATGAAGCCCCTTGCTTTAATGAAATCAGGGATCTTAAGGAATAAAGATTGAATATTAATGATGAACGGCCCCTTTAAATACAATTAAAATATTGGTTAAAATGTTTGGCTATTACTAGTTTGAACCAACCAATTAAGATTTAAATTACACAAAGTTTTAAGCTAACGAATGAAATAAAAATAACGTGCTTGTTAACCCCTACCAACTTTGCGAATGAGCTTTTTTATTCCAGACAACTAATCATTTAGTTTGCAAATTTTGTTTATGATCATAATCTGCGCTCTGTGTTGTAGATTCTGTATTAGGGAAACAATTTTTCAATTATTTACTACTTCGTTATGACACTTAGAATTAATAACGACGAAAAAGAGTATACACATCTATTTGTAGGTTAATAATTAATGAATTAGGGGCGATTTCAGATTTATTGAACAAAATGGCAATGAGAGGATAAAAAAATTGGATTATATTCATATTTTAGACAAATATAAAATATTATTTAGCATAGGGAAATCTAATAGATGCAGAAATAGTGATGGTTATGCTGGGCTGGGCAGGATTCAATGGCAGCAGCTCTTGAACCAGGTCCTTACCCTGCAGGCTCGTCAAAGGGATTGAGATACTTCCAAATGCTTTTCCTAAAATTTAGAACATTTATTTTTGACAATTGTAGAAAGTCGGCAACTCTATAAATAAAGTGAACCCTTGGCCTTTATTGTTACTGAAGAATCTTAGGTCTTGAACATTCCTCAAAGCTGCTTATATAAACTCTACTAGCTGCTGTACCCCTAGCATCTAGAGGCTCTTATTTTTTAAAAGGCTATGGAAGGGCAGAATAATAGCCTAAAACCATACCCAGACATATTTGCAAAAATATAATAGCCTAAAACCATCTTATGACCTATATCAGACCACATCGGTTGAGCAATTAGTGAGATCCTTTGCTACAGACAAAAAAGCTTGCTTTATATGATAGGATAGTAACCATTCATTTACTCTTTTTCATAAAATTTCGTTATATTCTGTAATACAGTTTTCTTTTGTGTCTTTCTGAAATATAGCCTGTTTCGATACTAAAAATCAAAACTTGTCTTTGCACTTTAAATGTTTTGTTTATGAAAAATAATTATTTCACTTTGATTAGTTTATTGGTAGAACATTTTGATTTGCTTGATGGCCACATTAGCTAATAATTGACAAAGCCCATTTTGTTCCGAATTTGTATCACTTTTGAAAAGTGCGACTCCAGTTACGTCATATTTTTCTCTCCCGAAAAAGGGAAGAGGGAAAGAAAAAAAAGGGAAGGGGGGAAGAAAAAAGAGATGAGAGAAAAGGGGTTTTTTCCCATCTCTTTTGAAGAGATTTTCTTCCCCCCTTCCCTTTTTCGGGAAAGAAAAATATGACGTAACTGGAGTCGCACTTTTCAAAAGTGATACAAATTCGGAACAAAATGGGCTTCGTCCTAATAATTTACCTGAATCAGATTCTTCAACTTTAATGACCAATGCTTGAGTTTTCCAATTAGATTGAAGCATATATACTTCACCATGGTTGAAGGTGGCCTGTTGGGTTTTCCTACAAAAAAAAAGTTATGGATAAAAACTGAAATCAAAATAAAACCAAGGATGCCAAATCTTTACTTAAAGAAGCTCATAAATATCAAACAAGATAAACAGCAAAATATAAAATCACAACAACTCATAAACTTATAGCAAATAGTAGTATAGTAAAGAAATCTGTGACTTACGTACAGTCAAACAGACCTTTAATATGACAATTGATAAATAAAATCTTAATAAATAATTTCTGAAGTCTAGCTGAAAATCTAAATTAAATAAGGACTTTGTATAATTGTGAACTTAAAATAGTTAAACACCCCAAAAAATCTCACTACTTTATTTTATAGGATAAATCCAATATTGAAAATCATATTTCCATAACAAGAGTGTAATTTTTTTGTACAATGATTCTATTAGGTTAGGTTAAGTAAGGTTAGCAGCTTGCTAATTTGTGACCTGTGCTACAGAAGTATCATCACTTATTCATGCTTTTATATTTTAATTAAATGAACTAAAAAGCATTTTAAAAGTGATTGTTTGTGTAAATGAGTTTTAGTACGTTTATTATATTATCCCATAATAAAAAGAATTAGGGTTATGATAGAAATTCAATTTAAATGAGAATTATTTATATGTAAAAAGTGGACTAGAAACAGAGTGAGAGGACCATGGATTTGTGGAATTGTGAATGGAATGTACTTACTTATGTGCTTACTTTTCATTTGTATAAAGGGTAATTTTGTTTACTATAATTAGGGGGTAAAGTAAGAAAGTAAAAAGATAATTAATAAAATCATGACTGTCCATTCAATTTTAAAGCTTGGCGTCAGTTGGACGTAATCGTCCATGTTTTTGTCTGAAGCCTATTTAAAATTTTGTATTTGTGGCGTGGTGAGCGGAAATACTCTGAAATTACGAGGAGGTGTAAATACATGATAATAAATGTTGTCTAGTGGTTAACAGGTTTACAGGGATACGTCAGTGTAAGAGAAATTGGTCAATTATCAAATTTTTGTTTCTCTAAACACATTACTTCTAAACTGACCTAAACAATAGACAAAAATTGAGCCTTTTCAAGTCATAACCAAGACCATAGGTCCTACCCGTTAATGGTAATTAGCTATGCCTGTTTGTGGGCCAAGGCATTCCTTTTTTCATACTATGTTTTCAAAGCGTTAAACACAATAGTTTTTTATCGTCCACTAACGTATCTCTGTCCCCCTGAATGGTTACCAAAACAATTCATTTAGAGAAAGGATTTGAGTTGTTATCGGCATTCTTTTTGTCTTCTTCAAATAACTGTTTTGGGGCTTTTAGTATTGGATTTCAAAATATGGAGTAATAAAAATTGGGTAGAACCCTAATATTAACAAGCGAATCACAGATCATCCCTTCTTATTTTTATGTGTATAAAAAAACTTCTTTGCCATTTCAGATTTGTGAATGGAGAGACAATGCTTGGCCCATTGAGAGGCACAACTCCCAGTTAGAACTTTCATCCAAAATGCGTACAATCAAAGGTTGGTTGATTGGAGTGTTACATAACCAATTGCCTTGGCTCCTTCCTTTAATTGCCTTAGTTGGTTGGTCGTTACAGTATAATGGACAAATGTCCTACCCACCCTTCAGATAATTTAATAGATTTTTTCTTCACAGAAATGAAATAGACACACGGAAAGATATACAAACATCATAGCATTTTATATATATATATATATCAGTTATGTAATGTTGTATCCATAGTCATTGTAATTTCATTCATTTCCATTTCAATTACTTGTAAATTAGTTTTTATTTTACTACTCTTTCTCAGCTACAGCTGTAAATTGTCATTGTTCTTTATAAACTTGAACATTTGAAAAGAGAATTTTTTCTATGAAAAAAAGTATGCTATTTTATAGGAGTTACAAAAGATATGAGGGAATACTTTATCCTTTTGTTACTAATATAATTATTTTTTTAAATGACAGCCTACCTATAATATTATGATTAAAATTTCGCAGGAATTTGACTGAATTCGCAATTTTTATTGGCAGCCGCAGCAAAGTAAGTCTATATTTTTAAAAATCCGCAGCTGCAGCAGATCTGCACTAAACAAACCCTACTAGTTCATAACAACTTACTTAGCAGTTTCAGTTTTTGATGTGTAGTTTGCAACCTTAATAATTGCTCTAGGAGAGGGAAGATATCCTGCAGGCACGGGCTCTGTTGTGTACTAATATATAAAATAGTTATTTAAAGCATCATACATATTAGAGACAGCTTTCCGCGGATAGTATAATAAAAAAAAAGAGGTTTCCGATTTAGTTGGCACTGAAATGTCAAAGGCTCTGACCCAAGAAATTTGCAAGATTTTTGTTTTATAATCTGTAAAAAAATTTCTAAAATACAATACGGTACATGATTTTTACTGTGGCCCACAGAGCTGTTTCGAGGCCATACTAAAAAAATATAAATTTTTGGGGGGAAATCTTAAAGATGAGTTTATCGTTTCATACAAAGTCAAGATTTAAGATATCATCTTATATCATTCTACTCTTGGACATATTAGTCCTTGCCCAATAAAATTTACACCATTTACCTTAACTAAATTATTAGCAGAGTAAACAAAGATACTAAGCACGGCATCTGTACTGCTAGGAAACAACTTTCCTGTTGGGGCACCTTAACAGATACACGGGTAGGTAGGGTTTTCTGCATGTCTAAGACCGAGTTAATTAGTAATTATTTTCTCAAAGTACCTTGTTGAGCACTGAGCCCATCATATCTTTAAAATTAATTGAAAATAAGAGGGAGGGGACTAGTTTTTAATTTGTTTGTTCATTACTTAAGGTTAGGTTAGGTTGTATTGGGTATTAAGTAGCACTGCAATGCAAGAGCCCCTCATTATTAAAAAATCCCCCTTTATTGTCAAATTATTTCAACAATAAAAAGGGGGGGGTTCAGTTCTCGATGGACACTTTGTGAAAAAAGCACCAGATGATCATATGTGCCAGAAGACATTTAATCTCCAGTTTAATTCCACCAGGTACAGCGAATATATAATGTGTACCTGGAACATTAACCAAAGGCATCCAAGCCATCTCTAAATCAACTTCTCCAGAAATGTTGGCATACTTTGTCTTTCTACCAGGAACCATTTCAAGCTTGGCTGTTGTAGACCTGAGACTACAGATAATAAATCATACTGACCAAAAACAATCATTCTATAGTTTAGACATGAATTTTAGATGTTTTAGTGTATAACTTTTACATTTTCTGTAAAATTAATGTAAAAACTTTACCTGGAAATTAAAGGCTGGTTGCTTTGCAGAACATTTGTAGATCCAATATTTTTCTTTAAAAAACATAAATGTTTACAAAAGAGAGATATAGAAAATAAATATTTATTAGAAAATAATTTATTCTTAATAAAGCAAAACAAAATGACCATTGTATTTTATGCCTAGAACTGCATTAGACTTTACTATTTCTGTTGTCCTAATGATTAAAGACACAGTTTTAAGCTAAAAAACATGCATAAACCTGAGTTGATAGAAAATGGGGGGTTTGCATGGCAGAATGAACATCCAAAGCAGCGTACCCAAGAAATTCATCATTGCTTCCTAAGAAAATTATAAAAAAAATGTGATATCCCCATACGTTTTATTTTTCATGTTATATAAAACTAAAGCTATTTGACAATTTCATTACACAATTAAACCTTTAAAGCAAGGTTTTCATATACACATTTGTTTTTAATTTTTTATAGTATGGTTCCAAGCTTCTTATATCGAACTAAGAACCTGGTTCCTACATTATTTGACATACCTGTGTCATCATCATACATATTAATCTCTACTAGGTGACCGTCAACTACCTCTAATGGGAATTCATACCTTAACAAATCTTGTCAGTAAGATAAAATTATAAACTAACAATTACAGGAACCAATAAGACAGTCAAATAAAAGTTACCACTCATTCCAGGTGGCCTCCTGAGAATTCTTGACAACATTAGTGTTCCATTCTTTGGATCCAACACTAACAATTCCGTAAACATCTGGTCTGTCCTGTCCTACAAACTTTCTCATTCCTCCACGTCTATGAAATACACAATTAAATGAAGAGTTGGGCTATGTTGGGTAAGGTTTTGAATATCTTATATATGAATCATTGCAGAAGCAACTTTTTTGATCGGATGGGGTTGAATAAAGTTTTCCCACAATTAAAAACTTTAATATTTTATTTCAACACAGACAGCTTAAATTAGTGGAATAATATATGTTTGTATCATAACCAAACTTGATCTAGTTTGATTTTTGTTTACCTTGGTAGTCCTTTCACTGACTTCAGCTTGACTCCCAAGATTCCAGAAATTTGAGGTTGCCAGATCATTTGAGGATTGGCTGTCCAGGACAATGGAATGGTAATCCTGAATATTATTGTTGAGTTATACAGAGCTGGACTTTCTTTCAGAGATAGCTATTGACCAAACAATGTTGCTTTGTTTCTTCACTGCTTCAGTAAATGAAAATAAAAATAAAAATCAGCCTAAAAAAGGTTCACATTAAAATAAGGAATCTGCAAACCTGTTTGGAAAGACAGCTTGTTCATTCAGATCCTTAAGCAAGTCCTCTTTGATCTTCTTCTTAATGACAGGTAAATCTGCCACTTTAGCCAGACCATCAAAATCAAAATCTATTTCTGGCTTGGTCAGGAAGAAAAACTAAGATAAAAAAATGAGTTGCAGGTAAAAAAAATCTAAAAGTTCATATACTGAAAAGTGAAACAACATTTTATCTTTGATTTTTATTTTCTTTTACTCAGAGTTTCATGCTTCTGCAATCACCAGAAAGATAGATAAAATATTAAAATTTAATCTCTTGGATATTTGCTTTAAAAGAGGGCAAATAAAAGATTGTCACTTATTGTTGGTGTTATCTTATTTAGTTTTAATTCTTTACCTCATTGTTGGAGACAATTAGTACAAATCTAGCTATTTACCTGGATACCTCCAACTAAAGGAAGTTCACTCATTGTTGGAGACAGAACAATTCTGGCTCTTCCTGCTATCTTTACATTCCTTTCAACATAGTTTTAATGATTTTTTTTTTCAAAAATAGATATTTGTATCACCCTTCTTTTTAAGCTAGGAAAAATTAATTTCCTAAGAAAAAAAACTTTATTAAAATATTTCTTACTTGAGTCCACTAGCAGTACCCAGTATGGCTACTTGTATATCAGCATTACCATCATAGATCATATCAAAATCAATCACTATGCGATGCATATCTGACACTGCTCCATGAGTCCTAGAAATAAGATTTTTTTGTGATTTTGATATTTACACTTTGGAAATAAATGTAGTTTGCATGAATTACAAGAGTACCTTACAAAGATTGTATTTCATGATTTAAGAAACAATTTATTAGTATGCATATCAAAATCAGGGTCTTGCTGATTTTTATATTATTGGCATTGTTAGAATTAAAAATTACAAGATACCATGGTTTAAGTACTATATGTTAGAAAGGTAATTTTTGAAAACGAAAAAGCAACAGTTTTTCTCTAAGAGGCTTAGAACCCTGACCCTTTCGATTGTAGATAAAAAAAAATAGTAAACAATAATTCTGCAAAAATAAATTGTTATGTAATTTTTAAATGACAAACAAGTGCAACTCATATTGAACTTTTAAGTTAAGAAATTACATTTATGTGCAGTCTTACTATGAGACAAAATTTTTATATGTGAGCTTAGGATGGGATTTCACTGAAAGGTCAATCTCGTGAGTCTGAAGCTTATAATTCGGAGTCTATGGTCGATATTTACGCAATTTTACACCTATTTAAGATCAGTATATAAAAAATATCACTGTAACATTGAGTAACTATTTCACTTTAGGATCTATGTATTATATCTACTTAGCAAATTAAATTGCAATGATTAGCGTAAATAGGAGATTTTTTTCTGGAACTGTATAATAAATATTCCTACACTATTTTGTTCAAATACCATTAAAACTACGGTTACTGTTTTACATAATTATCATTGCAAAGAATAAGAAGATAAACGACTTAAATAATTCACTCTAAAGTAGCTTTCTGCTTGTATGCTTATACATCCAAAACATTAATTGTTCGATAAAATTTATCCATAATTTTTGGGGAAGCTTTGTTTTTTTCTTATGGTTAGGATTAAGGCTTCATATGATGCGGAGAGGAAACATTGGGAAACCCCCTCAAAACTGAGATTTAAAATAAATACCTTTGGAGGTACCAAAAACGAAAGGATTAATAAACCATAGATTTACGCATAGCATATTATTAATGTTATTAACATATTGATTTAAAGCAATGTTTTCATTCTAAAGTGAAGCCGTTTTATGCTATGTGTTTTTTAGTGACTTGAAAAAATAAAGTGCAATGTAAAAGTGTATACTCCCTTACATTTATGATTCTGTTCATGGTTTCATGGATAAGTCAATGAAAGAATAAAAATTATTTTTCTTTTAAAAAGTTAAGATGAATCCTACTGAGAAAGGATATGTTATTCATAGATTGATATATGCTTATTTTTATAAGGAGAAGATTAATTTATATATCCCTCTATCCATTTTATTTTTGTTTCTTCTTCTCTGCTTTCATGTTCCTGCATTTATTTGTTACTAGGAATGAAGGGATATTTAATCCGAATGATATCTGTCAATTGTTTATTTCCTAAATTATTTATATTATGACTTTACAGTAATTTTAAATTGTTAGCATAGTATTGTCAAATTTGATGAATCAAGTTTAAAAATACGAGAAAAAGTAAAACTTAACAAATCAGAAAGGTAGACCAACGAACATCAACAAATACAGAATAACAACGCAGTAAATTTCCATGAGTCTGAATAAATATTCTGTACTATTTTATCCCATTTTACTTCAGTATAGGATGCTTAATATACACTTACTTATAGTGTTGCTTTGGTTGATCTATAATTTATATACTTTATAGCCCTAGGAATCAATATTCCTAAAATCAAGTGAAAAGAATGATTATGTCATATTATATATAGTTTTTAGAAATGCCAAAAAGAATCACGTTTAAAATGGACATGCGAACCTATTTGATTATAGATCTGCTACTTCTTTCTGTACCTGTTATAGGAAACCACATGCCAAGTTTAAAATCGATAGGACAATTCATAGATGCCGAAACTAATGAAAAGAGCTATTTCATACAGACGGTCGGACCGGCCCTATATGTAGAAAAGCATCACTTGTCAGAAATTTTCCAAGGTTTTATACTAAGCATTCATCAATAACATCAAAGGCGAAAAAGCTATTATACTAATTCCTTTATCAATGAATCAAACTAAGGTCTAGATTCATATAATCTGCTTTTACTATCCTAGGATAGATAAAGATATATTTCAAAACAATATTATTCCAATGTCCTTTTCTTGGAAAATTTAAAGAAATTAAAAGCAAAGCTTTTCTATTTTAGGGTCGGTCCCTCCCAAAAGTCTGTAACGGATTGCTCTTACCGTAAACTTAGAGATTTTAAACTTACCTGATGATTCCTGCAACAGTTAGGTACGATTTTGAAAGCGCAGCAACTATATAATAATTTGTCTAAAAGTCCATTTTAAACATGCTGAGTTTTTAACTTTTACGGCAATATTTTTTTATATGATATAATATCCATATAATATTTCCATTCATCTGATATTTGGATAATAATTCCTAGGACAACAAGGTAAAATATTAAGCAAATCAAGTCCTAAAAATGTAAATAGTTTTTAAAACAGTATCCTGTATTCAAGCAATTTTGCAACTAATATTTGATTTATACACATTCTGCTTTAATAGTTCTTACACTCTTCAAGAGTTAATATTTATTTGTTTTATATTATAATTCTATAGCTTAGCTTTCATTGATGTTTCATCCTTGTTATAAATCTGGTTTAATGGTCGTGCCAGGTATTGAATTCTATGATTTTCGTCTCTGTGGCTGGCTGGCTAGTACCATCAGAGTTCATGGCTTTTTTAAAGGTGAAAATATGCAACAAATTATACTTACGTACAAGCTTTTATATCCGTGTTAAACCTTATAGAAGATATTATATCAACAAATTATACTTATATACAAGCTTTTATATCAGTGTTAAACTTTATAGAAGATATCATATCAACAAATTATATTTACATACAAGCTTTTCTATACAAGTTAAACTTTATAGAAGATATTATATCAACAAATTATACTTATATACAAGCTTTTCTATACAAGTTTAACTTTATAGAATATATTATATCAACAAATTATATTTACATACAAGCTTTTCTATACAAGTTAAACTTTATAGAAGATATTATATAAACAAATTATACTTATATACAAGCTTTTCTATACAAGTTTAACTTTATAGAATATATTATATCAACAAATTATATTTACATACAAGCTTTTCTATACAAGTTAAACTTTATAGAAGATATTATATAAACAAATTATACTTAAATAGAATTTTCTATTCAAGTTAAACTTTTTAGAAGATATTATATCAACAAATTATACTTACATACAAGCTTTTATATACAAGTTAAACTTTATAGAAGATATTATATTAACAAATTATACTTACATACAAGCTTTTATATACAAGTTAAACTTAATAGAAGATATTATATCAACAAATTATACTTGCATACAAGCTTTTCTATACAAGTTAAACTTTATAGAAGATATTATATAAACAAATTATACTTACATACAAGCTATTCCAAAAAATTGGACAAATGTTCCACCTTGTGGCCGAACTGTGCCGATTGACGTCATATACCCTTTCAAGAGTTTAACAATTGTACACTTGTTTTGGAAAAACTCTAAGCTGCTTCGGTTAGAATGATAGTTTGTCCTTTTATTTTACCTGACAAGAAGTAATTTATTTATATATCCTATTAACCTATCTCTGAGTAATACCTGATGTTAGTGATCTTTGGCTGGACATGTCCCAGATTAATTCTTGTGAATTTGAATGCCTTGCTTCCAAGATTGAGGGCGGCCAGGGCACCTTGCACCAGCGGTTCTACCTGACAAATAAAAAAAGGAATCAATAGAATTTCCTATAGGATTCAAATTACCTTTTAACAATGCCCAACATACTGACAGACCAAGTAAATTTTAAGAGATACATTCATCCATCTATCGTAAATAGCAGCAGATGCAATATTTTGATTAAGGGACAGAAAAAGTTAGTTGTAGTTTAGGTTTGTCACTAACAAGGACACCTATATTTACAAGTAACGAACTCGCTTATGCTTAAGCATTATTCTTGAAACTGCGTTAAACATTATTGTCATATTGTCAACCATAAAATATCATTTTTTTCAAATAAAGAATATTTGTTTATGATTTTTATTTTAAAGTTAAAAAACATGTATGTGCATGTACATCGCTTTCAGATTATTTATCAATGTGTAAAGAAGTCAATGTTTAAAATCAATAGGACGAGGCTCAATTTTATTATCAGATCTATTTTTAAAATTTTTTGTGGTAATTCAAACAGTTTTCCATGCATTTGTATGAAATTCTCCAAAATGTTTATATCTTCTTTAATTGACAATATTGACCTTTACGTAGACACAATTTATTTATCAACTTCATACAAAAATTTGGTCGTCTTTGTCTGATGATCAATATAAAATTATTAAAGGTTTGTACACCAGAAACAGACTCTGTAGGAAATTTGAAAAAATAAACAAATACATCATTTCTAAAAGGTAAGCTTGTATATAATTATAATTATCCACGGGTCGGTCCTTAGGCTTTCTAATAATATGATACTTAAATTAAAATCTTTGTCTGTCTTCTTGTATGTTTAAAAAGCATAGTTTTAGCTTATTGTTTTCTTGACCTAAAAGTTTTATTAGACAAAATAAATGATCAAAAGATTAATGTAAAGTAACGATGATAATTATATTAGGTATAAATTTAAGAAAAAATGCGGATGTATTTTTATATGTTTGTTTCTA
This sequence comes from Acartia tonsa, assembly GCF_053477335.1. NCBI lineage: Eukaryota > Metazoa > Arthropoda > Copepoda > Calanoida > Acartiidae > Acartia > Acartia tonsa. The sequence goes on from NC_137260.1 coordinate 37,521,350, forward strand.
ATATGGGATAAATAGATAGTACAATAGAAAACAATTTAAACTAACAACAACTGGCCTTCTTTTAGTTAAAATTTTAGAGCAAGTGCAAATAAAAAATTTCTATATAAACCCCTTTTAGTTGAATTTAAACTAATTAAATATTTTATAAATCCCTTCAACTCAACAATTTTTGTCATATTATTTTGGCCCACAAAATGACAACTTGATAAAAAAGTAAACATTTAAAATGTTGTTTCTTACAATTTAGCAAAACCCCAGATTCTAAAATAGTGTGAGTATATTTAAGTATGATTGTCCAATAAGATATGGAAAACGGCTGGGCCAATTTTTCCACAGTTTTTATTCAGGCTTATAATCGAAAAAGTTATAAAAAAAAGTTCCCATCCAACCCATAGAATTTTTTCTTTTTATACAATAAAATCTGTAAGGAAATTACATATCAGCACATGCTAAACCACATGATGTAAATTATGTTTTAAAACAAATATTGATTGATAAGAGTCTAACTAGGGGAGAAGCCACTAGTTAATTATTTATAAAAAAAACTACTAATATTTATGTTGTTTTTTAGAAACATTTTTGATGCTTTAACTCACATCATAAGTTTAAGATTGGTATTTCAGTAGGTGGTCTGATCAGAAAAAATATACTTGGATGTCCGTCTGTCTGTCTGCTAAAAAGATTTTGAAGGGTCTTTTAATTTTGGTCGAGATTATGTTTAAATGCATTCTTTAAAAAATCTAGAGAACAAAATTACAACTTTTAAAATAATACGAAAAGGAAATTAAATGAGGGAGACAGACCGGTTGAACAAACCCAGACAAAAAAAAAAACAGATATACTTACCCTGGAGTTAAGTAATTTAGTGCACATCTCACTCACCCTGATAATACAATGACAAATTAGTTTTTCAAAAGACGGATATAGTTAAATGTTGTATATCCCACTCTTGATAAAATCTTCGTAAAAGTAAAGCGGCTTGGCTGCAGATTGTTGACTTGGTGTCGGCTACCCAAGGCTTCAGCTTTTAGTTATTCGGCTGTTTTTTAAAATCATAAGCAACTTTAACTGCTTATTCAAAAAGTGGACGAACTGCTCAGGCTGGCAAAAAAAATATCAGCTTCAGCTTGTCCAGCCTTGAAAACACAATTAATGAATAATTTAGATACGGAAAGTTTCGTGTGTGACGTCATAAAATACGTCCAAACCCATCTCTTCTCTCCACCTTCAATTTTAGACATATTTTTATGACGTATCTCCGAAAAAAATCCTAGGATTTAGCCATCATAAAATGACTTTTTTGTCATTAAAACACAATACGGAATTCTATTAAATCATTCAAATTTGTGTTATGTTTGTATAAATTAAAGAGAAACTCCTGCGACAATATAACTTATAAATAATAAAAGAGTAATTTTTATTAAAAATAAGTTGAAAAACATACCAACTTCAAATTTTTAAAAAGATTAACAGATTTAAACTATTCAAATGATTAAATTTATTTTAATGATTGTCTTATATGATCTCTAAAACCCGCTAGACTAATTAGATCCAACTTAAGTAAGTAAAATGCTAGTCCAGGCCCGGTTTTAGGCTATTTGTTAAGATGATACATTAACGTTAAAGGAGCCATTCTCCTATTTCATTATATGTTAAAGATACTTAGTATAATTTATGTGCTTTAATCTATCTTTAAAGGACCTAAGCATTATTAAAAAACAGAAAGTAAGAGTATCCCTTGAAGGCTTGGTAAATGTAATATAAATCTCAGTTGGGTGTAGAGAATTTATATGGTGAAGTCTTAATTGTTTGTCCAGGCGGGTAAATAGACCCCCATACAAGATGAGAACACGAAACCACTTCTCACTCAGTAGAAACACACTTTAATTTCCTCACACTAATATTAGTAATAACTTAATCTGCGTAAATAGACCAAAACCATCCCAGGACCATTGAAAAGCCTCCTTAAAATGGAGAAATCAATCGGTTAAGTAATTAAAGGGTGTGCAAAAAAAATGCGGACATTTTTTAAATTGAAATTGGACGGCTTGTGTTAATAGTAGAAAAATGTTACGCATACCATTAGAACCACTAAAAAGTCTATTTTTTGGAAATATACGAACGATTCCTCTGCTACGTATAGTTACGGAGCTACGTGTTAAAATGTCCCAACTGATGTAAAACTTGACTTGCGAGTAAATTTTAAAATATAACTAAAAATTTGAGAAGATATTTTGCAAAAAGAGATGCCTACATTATCAATTTCAAATTGCGCGGCTTGTTTTAATAGTAGAAAAATGTTACGCATACCGATAGAACCGCTATGAACTGTATTTTTTGGAAATATAAGAATGGTTCCTGTGCTACAAATAATCTGACGGTATTTACACTATTTCAATTTTAAAAATGTCCGCATTTTTTTTGCACACCCTTTATCTAAACCTAAATACAAAAAAATTCCTAATTATTATAAGAGGATGTCATTCATGACCACTACTAGCATAACTTGCCTCTTCATAAAGTTTATACAAAGCAATAAAAACACTTTTTGTTGTTTAAATGCAAAAAAAAATATTTTATAATCCATGACCATTAAAACCGCCAAATACTATTTATTACGTCTTGAAGTTAATGCATAACTAGGTAACTTTCATACATATCATTAACTTGTCTAGCAATGACTGATTTGTGTAAAGGTTTTACAGGTAAAAAGTACAACGTTTTAGTATTCCGCAGCCACAATAACTGACAGATACAAAAATGAAACCACAACAGCATTATATCTGTAAGGCAGCAATTAAACTGAAACTGCCAGTCTGTCAACCATCCTTTTTCAATAATCCAAAGCTTTACTTCGAGGCAATGTTTTTTTTCTGCTAATTGTGCTAATTAATTAGAGAAGTTTCGTTATTTAAGATATACATAATGGACATAATGTAAGATATGGCAGGAAATGAACCCATTACCTGCGACCGTGGCTCAACACGTAGCGCATCCGCTCGTCGTCGGGAAGGTGATAGGTTCGAATCTCGGGCCGACACCGCGTCATAACTAAGACGTTAAAAATGGTTCCTACTGCTGCTATGTCAGATGCGCGACATAAATAGTTAGAGTAGGGGGAATGCCTTGGCCCAAAACAGGCGCAACTCGTTACCATGCACAGTTGGGACTTCTCAGACAAAGTTCGTGCATCACAGAGAGTTGGTTGTCTGACGGATGTTACTTAGCCTAATATCCTTGGGTGTTTGGACAGAAAAGGGTGCATACCAGTCATCCTTAGTTCTCCTGGACTGCTGGACCAGGACCTAGACAGTACACCAAGTCGAAAAGGTCCTGGACTGTAATCCCGCCCGTACGAGGTAATCCTAGGTAATCCCCAAACACAAAGTTTACCTGGGAGATAATTGCTGGAGCACATCCCCAGCCCACCCAACATCTGCACCAGATGTATTAGTTTGGGTACCCTAAAACAAAATTTTAGATTCGAAATTATTCATTTTCTTGAAGTATCTATTAATTAATTTTCTCGTATTCATTCGAATCCAGTGGATAGGAACCGGTTCTTATCCATACGAAAAAACTATGTCTAGCATCGTATTATATCCAGCTTTCTACGAATATAGAAATGTACAATCATAAGATTAAAACTAGTTTTTTTAGCCGGTGACTTCGTCACCTCGGGGCTAAAAAAATCTCATTTTAATCTCATAATTGTACATACTATATCCGCGGAAAGCCGTTTATAATACGATGCGAGAAATAACTATTATAGGTCTTTATTGAAAGGAAAAAATCAGAATAGATATGCAACGATTCTTTCCACTTATTTTTAAATGAGAAATTCTGTCTTAACTACCTGTATATTTATAATAGATCAGTTACTTATTTTACTGATAGTACTTATTTATTTTTATTTAGAATATGATTAATTGTTTGAAAGCCAAAATCTTGAAACAACACAAATAGTATAAATTTTTATTTTATTATTTTGTAAGCCTTTTTTTACACCTTATGCATTTTAAGAGTTTGATGTTTTTATGAGAGGCATGCACTTTTGCTTCTATAACACGTTGTTCATTAACGTAATCAAGATATTTTTTAAGCAAAGTATTAATTCTAGCTTTTTATTTGAGGCATCTCAAATAAATTAAGATATTTTGAAATTTATTAGATATATTCCAATTCAAATTTTTTGTTTGTTTTTAAGATACTGTAGAAAAAAACTATTTTTGACATCAAGTTTAAATCTCTTGATTGATTGCAGTGGTGGCGTGTTAACTAAGTATAAACCAATAATAAACTAGTCAAATATTTACACCATAACTTTAAAAGTGGCTTTTTATGCATACGCTGCTTGCACATTTGTTCTTCAAACACTGTTAAAAAATCTTACAGGAGGTTAACTCACAAACAAAATAAAAATTTTACATATTTATTCATACATTATAAATTGTTTTGAGCATGCACTGCTCTCTTAATATGTCAATGTTAATATCTTATATATTTCTTACTATTCAAAGGAAGGGGCAGTTTCTTTTTTGGAACGATATATCTCAGCCTCCCGCCTCCTCTTTTTTCCCCTAAAGTAGTCTAAATTATGTTTAGAGTCAATTCTAATGAATTCTAACATCAACAATTTATAATATATTACCGGCTGTGCACCTAGAACCTTCTACTTCCGACTGATTTACCTTATTTTAATTTTAGTTTCTGAAAGATTGTGTAAACAGTTAGTGGGGTGGTTATTGCACTGTAAAGGAGAACCATATTAGTTACCGAGATCCTTTTGCTACGAACAGACTGACATTCTGTTATTTTTTGTGCGGATACTTTTTTACCAAAATAAATATTTTACAGTGAATTTACCATTTTCAGTTCTCTCCATATTTTTATACTTTTTTTAAAACCAAAAGTTATAATAATTGAAAAGGGTGCTGTATCACCTGGTTTGACTTTTAGAAACAAAGTGCTATAGGGAGACAGGAATCAATAATGGAATATAACATATAACATATAATAAAGAAATTGTATTTAAATATAAATATACTAAACCCGTGAAATACCAATTTTCAGATTTGTATACTTATTTTATGTTGCAATTATTAAATTTCCCGACATTTATCTGTACGTAAGTGGTGACAAATAAAAATTATTTATAGTGATTGAAAAAGTAATCTAATTGGGACTTGGTTAATACAACCTATAGAGACAAACCTTCCTTTCATTACAGCTATTTTAAACAACCAATTCTTTAATTACACAACCTTATTCTGAAGTCTTGAAGTTTTGGATAAAGACATATAATAAAAACTTTATTTGATAAGTTGTAGAAATTTCAAAGCATGTTGACTAATCCATTTATGCTTTAAAGTTATTATTTTAATTATTCATATTGCTTAACTAGGGGTCAAATAGTAATTAACCCTTCACTTATGTTTCTTTCTATATTTTCATCTCAATCAGGGATGAGAGAGTGAAAAGTGAGATAAATATAGTACGTAAAAATGCTCAGTTTTTTTTGGTTCCAGTACAAACGTAGGAGTCCCAAACGTAGGAGTGGACAAACGCAGGAGTGTTAAAACATTAATTTGATGAAGTATTTCTATACAGATTAGGTTAGGTTAAGATATGAATGTACAAATAAGCCCCCGACAGTGGTTGGGCATTTTAAAAACCTATAAGATGGTCTAAAATAGGTTAGGTTAGGTTAAGTGTCCACTCCTGCGTTTGTCCACTCCGACGTTTGGGACTCCTGCTTTTGTCGTAGGACCTTTTTTTGTTGAAAATTGTTAGTAAACTTCATTGTCATAGAATTAATCAATTTTTTCTCTTGGTGGATTATTCCAATAAAAGATTTTCAAAGCTTGAGGTGGAATGCTGCTAATCATGTATATTCTGCATTCACTTCTGCGATTACAATATTATTTTCACAGTTTTATTTTTAATTATCAGCTCAAGTTTCTTTTCCCACATTCCTGAGTTTACTTGTAATTATAATTAATCTTTTGATTTATTCCTAACCATTTTTTTGCTAGTTTTCCCTGTGATAATATTACATTTTTCATATTTTTTAAAGCTCTAATAGAATAGTTCTATGTGTATATTTTCGTATCATTGTTTGTTGGATGTCCAGCCATTCATGCTATAAACATAGAGTTGCTACGCTACCAATAAAAATATCAGAATTTTTTTTTTGGCATAATGATAGAAAATTGTAAATTTGTTATGAAAAGCTACTGACAGGTCGACATACATACACATTTGATTAGTAGCAGAATAGGATCGCTGGTAAAACTATTTTACAATGAAAAGTAAATATGATTATAAAATAAAAGTAAGGTTTTACAATAAGTTATGTCTAAAAATAACATCTAGTTTAGTCGAAAGGCAGAACTAAAAGTTTTCTAGTAAATATAAATAGAATAGAACCCTTTCGACTTATTTTTTTCTCCTTGCATTGTTATACATGGAGCATATGCAACCCGACAACCAACTCTTTGATTTCACTATTCTCTCTTAAAGATCTAACTGTGCGTGGAAATCAAGTTGCACTTGTTTTATAGGCAAACATTCCTTTCGCTCGTACATTTTTAAGCAACTTGAGGATTAACGTCTTAAACTATTAGGCGGTTAAGGACAATAACCCACAAATATGATTTCAATTTATGTTATAAGTACACAATAAAAAATAACTCTCTAGAACCCACCTTGTAGTTGAGTTAATAGCTTTAGATTAGAGTGACCTCAAATTGTTTATTTATTTACTCAGTGTCAGCCTGTCATAGTTTCACATCAAATTGTTACAGGAATACAGAGATAGGCAAGTCAACTTAACTTTTAGAATTATGGTTTATGTATAAATATTAATTAAGCCTTATTACTTTTAGCATCTAGAAGCTATGCAATATAATGGCAATGGAGGAGAGAAGAGTAGAAAAAAAAATAAAAAATGGAGAACATAATCCGTTCATTGGTTATTAGCGAGATTATATAGGACAGACAAAACCCATACTACTTATACATATTAGATTACATGTTCAATTACATTAATGTTAATCAAGTTTTATAAGAAAATGACAAAAATAAGAATTAAGTTTTTCTTTTTCTTTTTTCATCTAATCACGCAATATGTATATCTTCTACGAAACTGGTACCATCGCAAGATCACAAGTTCTTTACCGACCAGCTCAGGACCATGTTTTTTTAGAAATAACTTTTATAGGCAGGGGAATATAAGACAACATCTAATTTTTTTTTTACAGTTCATTTTCCCCTGATTTTCTCCCTTTCTTTCTTATAGATGTTTGAAAAGAACTTTGATGATGAAACAAGAAAAAATTTATGATTAGTCACGATCCCTGTCAGGAACGAGGAATTTGATGCAAAAAACTGTGTATTTTTTATTTCTATTATCATTTATTTGTCAATCTAGTTAATAAATTGTTAGCAGTTACTAGTCCATTGAAAATTTATACTATAAATAAGAATAAGAACAAGAGGGAGGGGGGTAATTTGTCCCAATTTCCACACTGTAATGGGTCAAAAACTTGTAAATGAAATTTTTGTTTTTACATATAAATATTTCTCTGAGAGAATACTTATCTAAATAAACAGTTGGGCAGATGAACAAAATTCTCTTATAGCGAAAATAGTATTTGACATTAATAACAACACAAACTTGATCATTAATTAATTTTTCTAATTTATTATTTTCAGTTTATTTTGAGAAAATAACTTAAGCTTACTTGTTTATCAGTGACGAATCCTGAAGCAAAAGGAATATGTTCACAATACCTTCAAATAAAAAAGAATAAAGTCAACTTCTTTTAATTCTACCTTTTCAAAATCATATGATTTAAATACTGCGTAGCTGACCTGCCAGTATACTCATGATCACAAACACAACGTCCACATTCACAAATACCATTTCCAGAGCAAACCTTAAGATAGTTTGGTTTCAAACAAACAGGTATTATCAAAATGTGCTCAATTCGATTTGAGAAACAGTCATTTGAAATTTTATATCAAAATAATGATTTTATTCATTTTAACCTTTTTACTATGCAATGACATGCACATTGTGTTCTCTACAGGACAGTCACAGGCCTGTCCTGACCAGCCAGGGTAGCACCAACACCTGCCACACTCACATTTGCCATGATTGTTACACAATATTCCTTCGCTTAAAAAAATAATTTGTTTTATTCTAAAATCTGATAAACATATTTTTATTATCTTATGAGGATAATTAAATCAATTCAGCTACAAATAGATCTTAATTAATCTGTGTGCATGATATTACTCTTAAGTCTATGCAGCTAAGTTTATGATTTATAGACTTAAGTCTCAACTAAGACCTGTACTGGAACTTAATAATGTATGTTACAAAAATGGTGAATCTGTTGATGAATTATACCTTGACTTAGGACAAGACCATGTATCACATTCACAGAAACGTCCATAAATAATTCCTCTAGAATCAGTATTACATTGACAAACTCCACACACACAATTCCCCTGACCACTGCACGCTGGACCACCACTAGTCTTCTGACACGTCTCTGGACCTGGTGGGGTGTCCATGTAGTCACCATAATCATCAAGGCACTGGGGAGATAAGTTAAAATTTAAACTAAGTATGATTAATTTCGACAAATCTAGAAAATTAGAAATCTAGAAATTTTTGATATAAACAATCCATCTGTTTCTTCATAAATTTAACAGCTCATTGACATCTAAGGGTGGGGGTAAAGGGGTGTTTACACTCATCAAACTGTTAAACTCTACATTTACCTCCCTCAAACCTTTGAAAACCCTTATTTTATCTAACTCTTTAATTGTTTTTTTTTTAAATTGTTGCGATGTAAATGTTCCCTATTATGTGGATAATAAGTAAAGAAAACTTTGATCATCTGCTAATCTAGAATTTGTCTCTATAAATTATTTTCCTCCTTACAAATTTTTGAACATATCTTCAATTCTTTATATTTTGGTGTAGATTTCTTATTTTAAAATTTCAATATACAGTTTACTCAGTGATATGTACAAATGTTCATAAACATAAAATGAAAAAAAAGAGTAAGAATCAGATTCTAAACTTTTCCCAATATTCCCTTTAATATATTATCTACATGGATTCATGTAATATTGTAATTTATAAAAAAAATCTTTACTCATAGATATTAATTTCTAGAAGTATTTCATATTATTAGAAATAATATCCACATAAAAATCACTAACTCTTAAGAGAAAACATTTATAATATGAATTTAAGAAATCCTATACAGCCAATTTTTAAAAATTTGTATTTACTTAATTCTTTAGTTTACTGAATTTCAAGATTAATTTTCAGCATCTTTATCCGTGTTTGAAATTTTACTGCCTGCCTAAACAAGGCATTCAAAGATGAAAGAGTAAAAACATCAAAGCCTTAAAATATTGTTGCAAGTTTAACACACATGGAATTTAATATTGTACGTTGAGGTAATTAAGTATATGATCACTTATTTCCTATTTATTTAACTTTAACCTTATCGGTGAGAAGCTAGCAAATCTAATCTTAGTTGTTATCAGGGGGGGGCTGGGACATTGCACTGAAAAAAACGCTAAACAACTCAAGAACAATTTCTCTCCTTGGTTGACTTATAACCTTTAAGTAATTTTGTCCAACTAGATATTTTGGTTCAAACTATCTGTATGAACATTTTTTTAACAAATAATTAAATCAACAAAAGGGTTAATTTTGTTTTGGTCATTGGGGATGTACACACAATTTACAAGAGGGTTAATTTTTAAGAAATGGGGAGCACCTAAACAATTCATAAACAGTCTGGTAATTAATCACATCGTATTATAGACAGCCTTCCACGGATATCAAAATGAAAAATTATAGTATTACAACCAGTCTTGTTTGCCCCGAGAGGCCGAGAGCCCGGGCTAAAAAAAACTGATATTAATTTTATGTTTTTTTTGTGGAAATTGTTTGTAATATGATGCTATACAAAATTTTTCAGTATGGCTGAGAACATGTTCTAATCCAGCGGATATTAATCAGTTTCGAAGCCATACTGGGGAAAAATAATATTTATTTAAAAACTAAAAGTCTGTGTGTTAATATCTATTGCAAGTTTTTACCATATGTGAAATGAATACCGTTTTGTTCAAGAAATCTTCTAAGAAAATTAAATGTTCATATACTATTTGAAAATAACAAGAACGATTGAGTTTTGACGAAGCAATGCTTTAAAAAATGAAATATAAGAAAACATGATTTCTGTAATGGATACTTTTAAATATCTCTAGCTTTCTAATTGAATTTAGGTTTCATTAGATTTATTGTATTTTGCTTTTAAAATGAATGATAAAGTATGTGTTGTAGCACTATCTGGCATTCGGGGTTGCCCCACAGGGTTAGGGCAACGCAGGTATAAACCCCGCAGGGTGAAGGGCCCCTGAAAGGGTTAGGCATAGAAATTGGTATCAATGCCGATACTTTGTATAAAAGCTACATAGATTTATCACAAAAATCATTTATAAAAATTTTATTTTGAATGTGAAAATTAAAATAAGTTCTTTATGCTTGAGATTTTTGTAAGACTTTTTACAAGCTTTAAATATTAACGTCGTGTGCCTTACATAGAAGCAGGTAACGCCTTTGAGCCGTTTTTTTTTTAATGTCAACACAAAACATAAGCAGTTTTACTTTTGTTTTAGAGAATATTTATCCTTATTCGCTGATTTCAAAAGCAATCCCATCAGTTTAGAGTGCATGTTCTATGCAAAAGAAATTAGGCTTTATTGTTATTGCAAATTTTTACATCTCATCAACCTGTTGTTTTTCAAACGCAATGCTATTCTAAATTTAGGAGTATTTATATTTTGTAAATCTTATTTTTTATCAACATCTGTGAGATGAAAAGTTTTTTCATCCTTACAGAATAAAAAGTTAGGGAAACTACTTTAAGATCATAATTGTAATCATTATAATATTGGTTTTCATCATTATAAATAGTTTTCCATGAAAACCTCTTTAAATTTCCAAACTTTTTTCAGCTCTTTGAAAGGCTCTATTTCTACGGGATACTTTTTCTGAATAGCGCTTTTATTCTTTATTCAAGCTGAGCTAAAAATACGTTTTTTTTAGTCAAAAAGTTTGTTTGTGGTTCTATTATCTAATTGACAACTAATTGAGTTTAAAATAAATTCTAACCTGGCTAACTTTAGCAGAATGGGCTAATCCCACAAGGACAAACAGCAAGCACAGCTTCATCGGAATATTATCTGAACAGCATTTATCTTGTAGGAAATTTCAAGGATTTTTTTTTTTGATTGTGTTACATGTTTAAAAGTGTAAAGTATCAATAGACTAAAAAGTAAAATCGAAAAGCTAACTAAATTAAATAAAAGTGTAAAAAATAATATTCTTTAAATATATCCCTGTTTAAATATAAAAATGATTTGTTTAAGCATTTTAGCATGCAATATTATAATTATTACTATAAATAGAAATAAAAATATTGCTGTAATGTTAAAATTATAAACTAATTTTATAATCTTCAAAACAGATTGATGTGAATTAATTATTTTAAAGAGTGAAAAAACAAACTTACTAATAATCATTTTATGGTGAAAATTCAGAGCATTATACACTATTATAAACTGCAAGATACTGACTCACATCAATCCTAATAAATACAAATATTTAAAATTTAGATTCAGACTAAAAAGTTCAGGGCTCGACAGCCGCAAATTGTCCAAAACTGCGTCTCGGCTAAGAATAGTGCAAAAAGGTGTCTTAACTGCAACGAAAAAACGAATAACCACCTAGCCAAGGGCGTCCAAGCTTTTTCATTTAAGGGGGAGGGGGGTAAAATTTCAAAATTCAAAATTTTTGGGGGGGTTATCTTTATATCATATAGGCAAGGACGTCCAAGCTTTTAATCTTTGGAAGGGGTAAAATTCAAAATTTAAAATTTTGGGGATGCCTACGGCACTCCCAAATTCAATTTGGAGGAGGGGGTTATTCACCCCTCCCCCCCCCCCCTATTGGACGTTCTTGCGCCTAGCTTTGTGCGTTTCGGCTTTTTAGAATGTTTTAGCGGTTAATTAGCAAGATGTGACAAGCAGCTGAGACTGCGCATGTCATGCATTAAAAAAATTTACCAACAGCAAAAAAAATTCTCATTTATTGTCATGTGAATCTTCTGAGCAATTTATGTTTCTGGATTTATAAAATCTGCAAATTAACAGAGGACAAAGAAACGATCCCTTGTTGAATAGTAGCTGTGCATTTATAAAAATGTAAGGAAAAATAAAAGTTACACTAAAAATGTCAGTTTCAATTAAGTTAGCATTGTATAACAATAAAATTTGTCTTATAGTTTATCAGGGAGGGAGGGGACATTGGACTATAAATAATACTGACTTAAAATTTTAGGGATTTGTTGGTACAAACTATCAAAGCTAAAACTTTTTCATACAGCAATAATTTAATCTAAATCTGGGATAATTTTGTTTATATTATGTGAATACACCAATTAATCATTCAGTGTCTTATCCCTTATGATCCCTGGAGTTTTAATACTGTGCAGTGGATCAAAAATTGTTCTTTTAAAAATTATTGTTTTTTGTATAAGAAAGGTAAAGGCTACGAAATTTTATGAAGAAAATAAATCAGCAAAGCCCTTTTAGATTGAAAGTTCTTTGTTACTTTGTGTTACTTGTCTTTTAAGTTGCAAAACTACTCTACGAATAGTATCTTTGGGTTTGTGTTTAAAAATTGAATTAAGTTCATGGTAGTTATTTTCAGTTTTTGAGGACAGGAGCAAGAAGCCTCTCGTCCTCATTATTATTAGATAAATTGATAAAAAGAAGGAAGGGTAGCAACTTGCAGGGTTTGGACCCTACACAGAGGTTAGGCATATCAAAATAGCTATATTCCTTTTTTCCCCTATTTTCAGTTCATTTTTAAAAAAAGGGAGGTGGATTCAGTGTTCTATGTACACTACACCATGTTTTATAATTACTGGACAAAGTGTCCCTATTACTCAGTAAATGACTTATTTGCTAGAGCTTCGCTTTGTTGGGCACAATAATCCTTGTTTATAAGATTTGATTGTATGGAAATTTGAGAGATATTGATCTAGGGTGATATCAAATGTCATCCCCTGTCTTTATCAATGGCAGGGATATTTATTTTTAAAATCAATAGAAGAGATAAAAAAACTAAAAATTTATTAATCAGGGAGAAAAGGTATGTTGGAATGTAAAGTTTACTAGTTTCCCAATATTTTAATAACATTATCTATCATTTGTTGGCATAAACACTCCTAGTTGCTTCTGCCAGCTTAAAACTGTCCAGAACCGTGAATGCCGGTAGTTTTTTTTCAATTGTTTTAAGGCGGGTAGCTTACCCTTTTACCTCCTAATCTAAGAAAATGTCTTTCACTAAAATCTATCTAAAATCAAAATCAACCCTTTTAATAAAAGAGGCATAAAATTTAAAGGCAGTTAAATAAAAATCTGGCAAACAATGTTAATAAGCGAGTGATATGCCAAGCATTCCAAATAAGAGAGCCATAACAGTCCAATTTTCAAAAGTAACAAACAGACAGACATACAGACAGCTCCTAGTAATGAACAGCTTTGCTACTGAAAAAAATTGACAAATAAACAGTTACTTTTCACTCAATCTTTACACCATAAAGGCTTACACACACCAATATGCAAAAAAGTGTCTACATAGCATGTTTATACTTTCTTACACAGAATTATACCAACAACAGCCAAGGAAAAGTAACTTTTTTCCATCTGGGTTCCATGAACTGGTTAGATATTTTTTTTTTATATTTTGGCATTGGTATAAAAAAAAATTCGGGAGTAGTCCTTTTCGATTCGTCGTATTTTTAAAATGACTTTTGATAGGTTGTTTTAGGTTAGGTTTTATTGGGCTAGGTGATTGCTTCACAGGGTTAGGCAATTGGCCCCATAGGGTTAGAGCCCCCCGTAGGGGCTAGAAATAGGAGAAAAGCTACTGTGAAAAAAAAACGAACTATTCTCACTTGAATGAAATCCACCTTTTTTGAAAATTGACAAGTTTTTATAATGTTCATGCACAGTTTATTTATCAAAATCTGAAAATCTAAGAAAACGGTTGCAGAAGAAAGAAAAATTTAAACATGAAGAATACTTTTAGCTTGTTATTTCAGAGTTGCATATTTCATAATTATCCTGGTTAAAGATTATATAAAAAAGTAAAAGAACATAAGATTGCAAAATTGTTCAACTGTGATTTAAAATTGATAGGAACATTAAAAAAATTTTTGCATTGTGAAAACGTTTGCACATAAAGCGAGCTTATCGATTAAGTGACTTTTATGGGTGAATAAATATTTTTGGTAAATTTAGAATTGATTCAGTAAATTCCAAGAAAAACGGTGATTTTTTAACAGTTACAGCTGGACATTACTAAGCTGTGGGTTTTTCAGAACTTTAAAAATTAAGGATGACAGAATTCATAATATAAAAGTAAAAATTTAGAGATACATTCGAGTTACAATAAAAATTTTTAGAAATTCTTAAAATCTTAAAATCCTTGTTGGCAAGGACGTCCAAGCTTTTTTAAAATCAAGAGCTTCAAAGGTTTGAGGGGGAAATCTAATGTATTTTCTTAATTTTGAGGGGGTTAATTTTTGTTAGCTCATTAAAGATTTTAATAATTAAAGAGAAAAATCAATCCTTGGAAATAACTTTGTAGGAGCTGTTAATGGCAAGGAAGAGAGGCAAAGTAGATTTTAATACCAACAAAGATGACAACATCCATAAAAGCAAAGCCTGATAAATCGGACAAAATGAATACTAATAAGTTTAGAGAGATATAAAGACTTAGTTACATAAATTCTATGCTTATAAATTAGTACGAATTCAAAAAAATATTTTAATATTTAAAACAAGTAAGAGAGGGCCTCTCTCTTAATTTGTATTTTTTAGCTGCGCATTTAATAGTGCACCTTATTTTTATTGACATATATGTATTGTATATGTCATGTTTGAAAACAATAAGAAAATTTTACTATTTATTTTGAGCTATCCGTCCAGTCGTACAAACGGACTGACGGACACCTCCAACAGACTGACTGACATGCATAAGACGAAGTCAAGCGAAGCGTCATCTCTGTAATTGATGGTTGCTTACAGTATTTGTAGAGTTGCTGCGCTTGTACAATAATAATACAAATATGATTTGTGATTACACAATTAATTATCTCATTGGTGAGGGGTTCTCCTTCGACTTCAAGACATCATTTATAGAACTAAAATTCCCCTTTTTGTAATTCAGACACTTTATTACACAAAATGTGTCTATTAGACCTAACTATGCATGGTAAAAGACCTAGCAGCAGCAGTAACCATTTTTAATGTCTCTAGTATGAACGATGTGGTCTAGACTCAAACCTGACACCTTTCGGATAAAAATTAGCTCTCATGTCGCGTGTTTAAATTGCATTTGTAAAGTTGCTTCGCTACTGAAAATGCGATTTCTTTACTTATTTAGATGAATTGAAACTAGGGGGGGGGGGATATATAAAAATGCCTTAACCCTTCGGGGGCTCCAAATAAATAATTTATCAAAAACTATTATCTTGGGAGGAATAAGACTAGTTAAACAATTTAATTGGGCATACACATTTCAGGTTCTTTTAAAATGGTACCTAATGTGAAATGACGATTTGTGTGACAAGTAATGATAATAACACATTAGGGAAAAAAACAAGCACAAATAGCTATCATGCAGACTACTTAATAACCACAAAACAGATTTTGTCGCCTTTAATAAAACAAAAAAAGAGTCTAATGCAATATGCTACTTTTACAAAAATGCGACAAAAATCTTATCTTTTTATATTTCTAAAGTACAACAATAATACTTTAAGCAACAATGTATTATTGACATTCTATATTTGTAAACGTCTCTGAAACAACACATCTCCAATACACATGTGAGAATAGTAACAAAAACTTGAGTAAATGGTATACTTGAATGTGTTGCTTTAATGATGACAGGTACTTAGTAGACAGAGAGTGTACACAAGTTTTAAAAGTACATATGCAAATTACCACCATGAGAATGATAAATGATAAGTTTAATTATTCTGATTTTACGGATATCCTTGTTTTTTTACAGTTTAGTACATTTTCCTTTTAATAATATTTAAACAGTACCAAATTTTAACTGTTCAAAGTCGGACCCTAAAATAAACAACCCATTGTATTTAAGAATCGCAGATACTTCATAACTAGGGTATTTTCGTCTGTTTGGCCAGATTAAAATAAACACACCCTTATGCTAACGCCGCTGTAAGTATAAACTTGTCTTTTCATAGAGTTTTTATTCTTATTCATCGTACCTAATTATTATAGGAATCATCATTGAGGATAACGATATGAAAGCAATTAATTCTGTAATAAGCTAAAAACTCAAAATAGCTTGAAATTGACACATGATTGAGACGGTACGTTTAACATTATTAAAAATATAAAATAGGAGCAAGATTTCTTTTTGAGATAGTTGTCACATCAACAAGCATTATATTACTACCCAGGAGCAATAAATTACTAATTTTCATTGAAAATCATGAAACAATCGGTTCAGTAGTTTCTAAAGGGGCATATAAACACTTAAATGTTAAATCATTACATTATAATATAGGATAAGAACTATTTTTACAGCTATATGAATCAGACATACATATTATCGGAAAGCTTCGCGTTTAACATCTAGGCGAGTCACTTTAAACATAATCCTTTGAAATGGACCCATCTATTCTTGATTATTATGGTAATTGTGGAGAAAAAGTAATAGATAAGGTTTTAGGGAGGCTTAACATTGGTCCCCATAGCATCAATGATTGATATTAAACTAATTAAAATTTGAAACATGAAAATGCTAAGCTTTGACGCTAAAAAGGTCCCTCTAGCCATACCTTACTGGGCTGACAGACCGACGCGAAGACTTCTAGAGTATCTTTGCTACTAAAAATAATATGGCACGAGATCATCTCATTTTTTTTAGGTCCAGTTGCTTATCCTTACAGCCATGGTAGATAAATTGTGGCCATAATAAGGTTATTCATATGAATAAAATAAGTACGTCTAGCGTCTGAATTTAGATAGTGATACTATTATTTGTAATTTTAGACCATTTACACCATTTTATATGGCATGAATAAAGTCTATAAAATGTACATCAGCCTTTGTGTTTCAAGGGCTTTATGACTTTTTGAAAATTTGTGTTCAATTTTTCATACAAAATTTTTTTTTTTTTAATAATCATACAGAAATGTATTTGCTTTCCATTGATATAAATTAGAAAACTGTGCGACATCTAGTTCCCTAGATATTTAATCAATTTAACTCCCATTTAAAGATATCATAGAACACAGACGGCTTCGCTCCTAGCATCTAGTGTATGAGAAAGAGTTGGCATCCCAGGATCTTTAATGGAGAACTCGATCGGTTCAGTGGCTAGTGATACCCTAACGAACAGACAAGAAAACAAACTTCTTTATATAATAGAATTCAATTTATTTATCATTTCTCCAGTTAAACCAATTATGCTAATAAAATAATTTTAATCATATGAAATTTTTTTATTGCATAGAATATATATTTTTTTTTGGGTATTATAACATTATTGATTTTTCTGGTTATTTATTC
The DNA here is from genome assembly GCF_053477335.1 of Acartia tonsa. Classification (NCBI taxonomy): domain Eukaryota; kingdom Metazoa; phylum Arthropoda; class Copepoda; order Calanoida; family Acartiidae; genus Acartia; species Acartia tonsa. The sequence continues at coordinate 37,539,065 of NC_137260.1, forward strand.
CTGTTGACAAACGCAGGAGTCCCAAACGTCGGAGTGGGACAAACGCAGGAGTGGGACAAACGTCGGAGTGGACAAACGCAGGATTTTTGGGACAAACGTCGGATTGGACAAACGCAGGAGTCCCCAAAATTTTTTTTTCAATTTTGAATTTTTCTTTAATTTTTTTATTTTTTTTCAATTTTGATTTTTTTTTCAATTTTGAATTTTTTTTCAATTTAGAATTTTTTTTCAATTTTGAATTTTTTTATCCACCCCCCCCCCCCCCCTTTATTCGGTCCCCTTATTTTTCTTAGTTAGGTTAGGTTAGGTTAGGTTATAGGCCAGGGGGCCGAGCGCTGCGGCTAGGCAGGCTAGGGGGCCGAGCGCTGCGGCCATAACCATTATTTTGTAGACAGGGGTATAAAAAAATTCAAAATTGTCATATTATTAAAATAGCGGACACTCCTGCGTTTTACTTAAGCAATGACCACTCCGACGTTTGTCCACTCCGACGTTTTTTCCACTCCTATGTTTGTCCACTCCGACGTTTGGGACTCCTGCGTTTGGGACTCTTGCGTTTGTCCACTCCGACGTTTGGGACTCCTACTTTTGGGGTAGGACCATTTATTCATATAATGGGAAAATAATAATAAATCGCTTTGTTTTAAAACTTTATTTGATTAACCCCTGATGTTCATAATTATAAATATCTTTGGTATAAAGGAATAGTCTAATTGAAAATAAATTTATATTCTTTCATTTTTTCAGCTTGTATAGCCAAAATGTTAGTAACAGATCAATTAAGATTGGGAGAGGTAAAATTATATTATGTTTACCTAGCCCTGTAATTCCCAAGTGTCTAGTGAATATTCAACAGAATAAATAGAAAGGAAACAGGGAAACATAAATTTACAAAAAAAAGTTTCGGAGCTTTAGGCAATTATAGCCATGAGCGACACAACAATGATAATTTTTTAACAAAATTAAAGTGTATATAGGGATTTTTTACAACTATATGCGTATGTTTACCAGGTAAAATAAAAATTGAATTAATGATTCGACACTCTACGAGGAAGAAAAATTAAATTTTTATAATAAAGTAAAAGGATCTCTGTCTGTGTGTGTGTCCCGAAGGATCTCGCTAACCGCTGAACCGATATGGTTCTCCTTTACAGGGTGGCTTCTAATAGGTCCTGGGAAGGTTAATAACTATTTACAACCATCCTCCCAAGAAAAACCGCCTATTAAAAAAAATAACTCCTCAAAAAATATTTTTTTATTTTTAAAACTGAAATTGAAAGTTGGGGGGGAGGAAGGATCAACTTCCCTTTCCCCCTTCAAGGGCCCCTAGAGGCCTCTAAGACGTAGCTACTAGTATTCTTAACAATTTTTTCTCTATAACTTGGCCCTATGTACATACACCTATTTCCATGGAGATTATATAAAATTGTAATCAGTAAGTATATTGTATATGTACATAAATTCAAAATCCGTTTACAAAATTATCTACCAGCCAGTTTGGATGCATTTGGTCTTTATAGCGGATTTTTTTTCAAATTTATTTATTATCTTACAAAATTTTATGTTTATAAAAATTTCTTTTATTGAATTGGTATCAAATGAGCTTATTTGCCTGATATTTACGTAGTAATTATGTCCAATAATATATCTTACTTTTCGACTAATATTCTGTCCAATCAGATTCAAAAAGTATCAATGACTAAAAGTTAAAAGTATACAAAAATTTATGAATATAATACTTAAACACATTATATGCATCTTGATTAATCAATTTTAGTTTTGCTTGTCAGACAATTATTTCCTTACCACTGTAGTAGAGTCTAAACTATAAAGTCACCATACAAAGTATCTTGTTGAGCTCTTTACATTTTTAAAATAAATTGAATTAAGTGGGGTTGTTTTTCGTTTGTTTGTTTATTACTTTAGTTCAGACTAGGTTAGGTTATATTGGGTACTGAGTAGCCCTGTAGATTTAGGGCACACCATGTTTGAGCCACGCAGGGTTAGGGTAATTTAACATTGGTTAGAGATATGAGGGGGTTGTCAGTGGTCAACATTGTTGTGAAAGGACCGTTTTTCATTCTTTCGTTTGTCTGTCGGGTAAAATTGTTTATTGTAATTTAAAATAATTTGAAAAGTGACCTACAATACAATTTGAAATAATTTGAGTTTTAATAGGACATTATTGTGAATGTTTCTTTATCAATTTTAAAAATTACTACTTTTTAAATTTTTGATCACTCTAAAAATTATCTAAACATACATGTTAAAAGTATAAATATTTTCTTTAAAAATGGACAATTTTCAACTGCTATGTCATGCTTCCTTCTTTATTAAATGAAAATGGATTTTTGAAACGAAAATTCAAAAAAAAAATCTAATTTAAAACAGATAACAAAAAGCAATAATAATTACACTTAAACCTCCTTATAAAATTATAGAGAAAAGAAAGAGAATAGATAGATAGAGAATGATGTGGTTTACCATAGACAGAGATAAATACTCTTAACAACGATGCTGTTTTCCATGCAGCAATAACAAGCTCCCCTATTAATAATAAATTTATGAGTATAGATATATATTCCAGAAAACTACCTGGATTCAGTGTTGGGGAACTTTTTCTTATACTAGCAAAGTGCTTCCCGCTCTTTTGTAGCGACTTGGCTGTTTTGATGTACATGCCGCTATTGGCTGATATTCAAAGACTTATTTGAAAGTCGGCACAGGGCCCACGGGATGGGGATATATTGTAGTTATTAAACATCTTCCCCCTATATTATTTTACTTTAATCTATTAATGAAAAGAACCATTGGTTTGCTTAAATTAAAAAGTTTATTTTAAAAATATATTTGATATAGTATTAAATTTCAAGCATTTTTGACTATTGATCACTTAAAAAATAAGCGAATTATAGTCATATTCCATTGGGAGGTCAAACATGCCTAAATCATTGAGTAGCCACACTACTAAAAAAGTAATATTTTATGAAAATAGAAACAAAGGTTGACACAAAGACAAAGAATAGAATGTGAATGTGTGTGTGTGTGTATGTGTGTGTATGTGTGTGTGTGTATGTGTGTAACCTTTCTTAACATCATGGGGATAACCTGCCATTACAAAACAAAACATTAATTTCACTCTTAAATTAAGACTGCACTTACACCAGAGAAAGAGAAAAGTACCATATAGAAAAAATATAAAATTTGCAAGCATTTAATTTATAGCATGTATGTTTTTAGTTCTTGTTTGAACATTAGTCAACCTAATAACTAAAGTACAACCATGTCCAATGTCCATGGATATATGTAGAGCAGCTGGGCTACGAAAAACTGTGAATTAAATTTAAAATTCTAATAAATGTTTTACCAAATAGAAAATTTTACACAATATGAATATGTATATTTAAAGTGTATGTTAAATGCCATTATTTTTTTTTATATCGACTACCTATTTGTTATATCTTTGATAAATTGAGCGTAATCAAAATTAATAAATTACAGTTTACATGTTTCATCTTTATGTTTTAATCAGCGACTACACCCCAAGAATCCTCTGAGGGAACTTCAGGTAAAATGGGAAAGTTGGCCCGCATTTTCAATTTTAGTTTAAGAAGTAAAAAAAAATGGACAGGGGGTAATTTTTTATAGGGGTGATTTATCTTGGGAGGTTTGAGATACCCTCTCCCAAAATAGTTATAAATCTCCCTGGACATATAAGAATCTTCACTGTAATGGAAAACCATATGGGTTCAGCGGTTCGCGAGATCCTTTGCTACAGACAAAAATATCAATGAAACAATTATCAACTTAATTTTGTTTTAATAGTGGAGACTAACATAGATAACTGTTTCCGAAAGATATACAAGAATATGATAATCAAAAGTAAGGTAGCACATTACAAACACAGTTTCAATTATTATTTATTCTTTTTTATTATTTATCTTAAAAATCTATTAATCTATTTGTGAGCGACTTGTTAATTAGATTTTATTTTTAACTGTTATCATATCATTTTGTATAGTGAACCACCGTATAATAATAAAAAATATATAGTTGCTGCACCTTTACAAAACATTAAATGATGACCTTTTTATTTTAAGACATTTTTATGTTATTCAACTTATCCTAAATAAAAAAAATAACAGAGACAAAATCCATAAAAGCATAATAAAAACTTTAAATCAGGCATTTCTTCTCAATTAATTTTTAACTATAGCAATAAAAAGTGTGTACACAATGAAGTAAAATATCATCTAATTATTTAAAGCACACATCTACGTATATATGATGCCTATGCTCAATAGGCATTTATTTTTTTTTATGTTGTCTGTCTTTATTTTTCAATCAAACTAATATTAATGATTTTCTCGGCTGCTATAATAGATAGGTTTATAATATATCTTGTGATGATTCTAATAAGCAATTATGCATAAACTTTGCAACTTATTTTGTATGCATATCTGTCTGATAATAACTTTATTGGTTTAGTTGGATTTTTATTTGGAAATAAGTTTTCTCGGCTGATTAAGATAATAGAGATATAAATATTTCTATTGATAAGATAACATTGTTAGTTTTCATTCATAAGCTACATTTTATGTCCACGTATCATCATTCATCATTACTTGATTTTAGAATGTGATTAACTTTGAATTTTTTGTGTATGCTTATGTGGACACCTGTGTAACTGTGCTTGAAATGGGTCACGTATTGACCCGGGTTTAGACTTGGTTTTCCTTCACCGCTTAAATAACTGATTTTTTTCTTGATTAATTTCACTAAATCATAAAAATGAGATGAAGCAAGTATATCAAAAAGTGCATTTTTATAAGTTTTATTATTTTTCGGCAACAATTTTTATCTAGGGTTATTACAGCTATCAAATACGAGTTGCAGCCTAATTTAAGTCTTTTATTTTACAATCTGTAGCCACCAGCTGGCTACTTTAAGATAGACAGCTGTGAAATCACTTTTAAATATTTAAGAAATGTTTTCCATAGCCAGAGGTCTCATATCTATATTTAACCATTTTTTTAGCGTTGGTTCTTCAGGCCGTAGGCTGCAGCAGTTGAGAATTGTTGGGCTTTTGTCAATTAGGGCCGCCAGTTTTTTTTTAAATTGGACAAGAGGCAGCCAGCATCTGCTGAGCCCTGTATGAAATGACATTTAGAATTGTAAAAAAAACGCAAATAAAAGAGGTAAAAATATTACGTAACTGCTTATAACAACTTAAGATGGCAAATATTAATAGCAATGAACAAATTTATAAGCTTATGTCCTAGTTGATTAATATTCCTGTCAGCAAGAAGAAAAAAAAACATGGCTTTGGGATTTGTAAATTGACCAAAAATTGTTAAGATAATTATTACAAATACATTAAACTAAAACTGGCCTAATATCATTAGAATAACATCGACATGTGTAAACAATGGACACTCTTTTTAAATTTTTTGGTCGAGATTGAAATTGGAATGTCGATAACATATCGTCATGAACATAGACATTGAAGGTGAAGGGTAAAGGGGTGATAACTCCCCTTTAACTTTGAAAATCATCTTTTTACCACCATAAAAATTTTTCAAAACCCGTTAGAATACACCCTCAAGCCCCTGCTTTTACCCCCATCAAAATAAAAAGCTTTGACGTCCCTGGCCATGACCATCAAAAGTTTTCAACAACTTTTTAAAATTTAAAATTTTTACATAAATATGTTTAGATTTTGCCTTAAAAATATCTATACTAAATTTACATATTACTAAGTGAATGCTAAAAAGGTAAGGTTGGGGGTAAAAAGCGTCCATATACCTGTTATAGGTAGGGCAAAGGGAAAGAATGTTGGGTAATATCCCTTCTACCACTTTTTGGACCATAACCCAACCCCTATTCAGGTTATTTTATTTTAAAATATAAGATAGATACGGTGCTGTCTGTCAAATAATTATCATAATAAAGCTAAGATTCATGACATTATTTTGTTGTTTTTTTAGCCTTGGCTAATTAGGTTAAATTATATCACAGAAAGGGCATAGCATATAAGAAATGTGATCAAATTTTGCTTGAGCGAATTTTCTGGCAGGTGGATTTATTCCATCTTATATTTTCAACAACATAAAAGCCGTTGGGGGTGGGTGAATGTTTCTTCACCATTGCTTATAGGGATTTTCCGATTGTTGATTTAACCACCTCATAAGCAAATATAGTCGCTTTTAGGACCTACTAAAAGTAGGCAAAAGATCTCAGTAAAAGCTGCAGTAATATTGCCCGATTTTTCTATTTCTCTTTAATAGATTCCTAATATAAATTAAATCACAACATTTGAAACATATAGGCCAATTCTTTAATAAAACAAAAATTTAGAATGTACAAAAATATTGCAATTTTTAATAGCACTATAATATGTTAAAGCAACACATACTCATATAAAGCGACATGAACATGTATTAAGAAAAACTGTTATGGCTATGCAAAGATAATAATATCGAGTTTCATATCATCATGACGATTCTTTTACATCTAGAATTATAGAAAATTGTTGCTTTTAAGTTAAACCTAAATAGTTTGGTAGGAGGGAGAGTCTCTTTTTCTTTATTTAAAAGATATATGCCTAAGATAAAGTTTAATAATGCAGCTCTAGAACAAAAGAAATAGGTGTTTAAATTGTTAATTAAACGTGAAGCAATGAAAAGTTTTATTGTCGAAAAATAATTTTCAGACAACTTGCTCTTATAGAAGTTTAAAGTAGATGATTTTTACAGGTTAAATAATTTTATGTTTTTTTGTGCTCTGTCCTAACAAGGGAGAGTCCACTTTACGTGCTTGTAAACAATTTATCAGTTCTAAATACATCATTAATTTTATTATCAGCCAAGCTATTCCTTAAACTATGGATATCCGTATGACTCTATGATTGGCTTTTCAATTTACAAATAGTAAGATAAGACAAAATACACATAGAAACTTACTTTATGTAGCTCAAATGTTTTCCTTGTCTTTTTTTAAAGGGTGCGGAACCGCCTTCTTTTATAAAGCAACAGCAGATAAGTTACATACTTTTTTCTGTAGATTTTTTTTTAAATTTAGCTGCCGCAGTTAGTAAGATAAGGCACCACAGATTGTTGTAACATAGTACTACCAAGCTGTGTTTTCATAAGACAGCTACAAGATAAAAAAAAACAAGGATGACAACATCCATAAAAGTGAAGCACTGAAACGGTAGGACAAACGGACATTAACATTTGTAAAGTGTCAGAACTGAATAATCATAATATAAATGTATAAATATATAATGTTTATGGACTTACATTTTTAGGACTTGATTATAGAGGGGCTTTGCTTATAACATTATACTTTGTTGTCCCAGGAATTAATATACCAAAAATCTGATCAATCGGATGATTAGATCACATGAAAATTTGTTGTTAAAAAGTAAATAAATCAACATGTTTAAAATGGACATACGGACATTCTGGTAATGATTATAGTGTTGCTACGCTTTCTAAATCGTACCTATCTATTGAAGGAATCACCATGCAAAGTTTGAAATCGATATGCCATTCTAACATGCCTGAATTAACGAAAAAATCTATCCGTTACGGACGGACGTACGGACGGACCGACCCTAATTATAGAAAAGCTTTGCTTTTAAAAAGGGCAAAGTGACTGGGGAAGCGCTTGCCGAGCTCTGACTTGTTTATTTTTATAACATCTTAAAAGCATAAACGTTTGGCTCAATTTTGTTATCATTTCATCCTTCTGTTTATAAAAAAAAGAGTTTTGCTGCACTATTAATAGACAAACTTGTCCTTGTTAGGAATAATATTATGTATGAATTATCAACAATAAACCAAACCTTAAAACAATAAGGAGATGCCTATTTATATGCCAACATTTTTCAATGTAATAAATAAAAACATCATTATAGATGTTAAAGATATGATAAATAGATACAATATGTCCATAAGATGCACAGCGATAACAAATTGAATATATTTTACTTTTAGAATATAATCAAACAAAGTATAATTATTAAATGAAAACAAAATTGTAACATAGAATAATAATATAGCAATTATAAAATACATATTTTTTATATATATTATTCAGAAATTATATTCTAAGATTCCTATAACAAATTAGTAAAGATTTTTATGCATAAATTCTAAATTTTTTGTCCCTTGTGTCCAGAGGCATGCATTGATGGGATGTAGGGGAGTGCATCTACCCTCTTAGAAGAAATAAGAAGGGTGGATACACCCCCCCTAGGTGTGGACTCCCTACGCCCTCCTCTCTACACCCCCCTTACACAGCTAAGGATGGTGTCGATGAAAAACCCTTTAAACTTCAGGGGGGATTTAAAAAATTGCTATCTTCGGACGTTAATTTAAAAATTCAGTGATGCTTTTTTGACTTTTTAATGGGTGAGTGCACACCATGGGAGGTGTATCCACCCTCCTGACACTTAAGACATACATCTTTTGTTGATTGTAAAAGCTCACACCCTCCTACACCCCCCTCGATTTTTGCTCCAGGGGGATGTTAAAAATTCTTAATCTTTTCTACTTATTCATGTAGCATCTCTGTTTTTTTTTGCTTACATAAATTTTACTGCATACTATTTTCAGACAGGAAAAGGCCTTTTAATTTTTGGAAACAGCTATAGGATTAAAAAGGGTATCTTTAAAATAAATTGGTAAATAGAAAGAAATAAAAACTTAGAAATTATAGTTTGATAGGATATCTTAAACAGTCTAGGGATTTTGCTTTGGGTAACATAAATTTTTTGTTGGTTTTCTACTTACTTTGTATGTTAGCATAGGAGAAATTACTTAATATTAACTTTCTACGCATATAATAATACTAATAAAAAGGAAAAATCAAGAGTTCTAGTCCCCATCATACCAAACGCGTTAAAAACTTCACATGGCTGAAAATTCATACTATACGTTGTAGGATATCGAGACAAAGTTTTTTTTTATTGAACGGGTATGAGATAAGAAATTTTACCAGAATCGAGCTCAGGAATCAAGAATCAACTATTCTATTTTCATCTTTTCTCAGTTTGTTTTTCAGAAAATTATTCCCAAACCAAATAGGATGCAAACATTTTGCTTTAATGTTCAATAATAGGAAGAACCCTTCCTTAAACACTCCTTTATGTGTCCGTGGCTCAGTGTTTCTACAATACCGAGAATACTTTAGATATTATCATTATTTTTTGTTTAAGGTGGTTTGTTGTTCATCGCCTTACAAGAAATGGTAGTTAAAAAACAGGTCCCCTTCTCCATTGCTTTTATGGCAATTTCAAGGTCTCATTTGCTTGCTAATTATCAAACTTTATAGCGCTTTTCCCCACTTTAAATTAATAATCTCTCTAATTAGTTGTATTATTTTTAGCCGCATTTTTCTGTTTTGTGTTATTAGTAATCAGCAGAAAGGAATAAACACTTTGTGGACCAACTTTTGTTTTTGCAAATTGATGTCCATTTATCTTTATGAATTGTGCCAAAGATGCAGGGATGGCGGGGCAATTGGGAATAAATTAATCTTTCATAAAATCTATGTTTTGGTTGTTGCAAAATTTTGTATTAAATTAATGGTTGAGGATTATTTTAATCATAGTTGCCATCTCCCTCCCTGAAATTATTCAAACTATGTTTTTGAATAAATTCATAGCAAGCCCTAATTTGAACCGGAAGAATCAAGTGTTTATATTGGGGATTCTTAGTTTTACGTAAAATTCAGCTTCTAATCTGTTTAGCTTCATTGCTGTTATTGTAATTATATAGAATTATAGACATAAGAATAGAATACCGATTTAATAAACTAATAATAAAGCTGCATGTTGGTCATAAGCAGCTTTTTGACAAATTAGAGGATGATTTCACTCAAACATATTTTGGACCACAGAAAACCCCCATCCCTAAGTTTTAATATCTAAGGGGGAAACATATTTCTAGCCTCTAGACTCATTTGAGGGAAACACAACGCATGACGATGACATGTCAGTTCTTGCAGTCGGAGATAGCTTTTAAAACCGCCGCATTTATTTTACGTTCATAAAAACACTCTTCAAAGTCTTTTTGATCTGTAAAAATCGGAGATGAAATGAATTAATTATTTACTTTTGAATATAATAAGCCAATCTAATGATTTTTTAAATATCATGCTGTTTGGATCTAAAAATATTTAAACCAAATTAGCCAGTAACCAAATTTTCTAAAATATGAATGTCAGTTTAGGTGCAAATATGATGCTATGATTCTTTCCTAGTGCATTTATGTCAAAATCTATATTTTAGTATCATTATATCTAAAGAATTTGCGTTTGTTTGACCGAGTAACTTGCGAATTTTGACGTTATATTTTTTAAATAATCATTATTTGAGACAGAAATATTTTTCAATGATTCTTTTCAATAGTTTACTTGTTTTTCCCACATTTGTAGCAAACTATCTCTTTCTTTCAACACAAAACAAAGTGACTTAATTCAAGTTAAATTTATTTTTTATTCCGGCATAAAATGCAATTTTTGTAAAAAAAATTGCGAAAAGTAAAAAATAAGTTACTCTTTACTACTATTTTCTTAGGGAGGCAGGGGATATTAGACTGTAAAACTATTAGCATTAAAACTTTTCATTAAATGATTTTAATCTACATAAGAAATGTTTTTATTTACAGCATTGGTGATATACATCTATTTATAATGCATTCTATTAACCTTTAATTTTCCTAAATTTCTTAAATTAATTAACTTTCCTGCTCGTTTTAGAGATCTTTGCGGACACATAGACAGATATCGTTCATATTTCACATCAGAATGTTTAGAAACAAAACTGAATAGGTGAATAAATGCCTCAAGAATGTTTATAAATCGGAAACTATTCAACAGCCTAAACAGAGAAAAGTCACAGCTGCAATTCATAATTCATCCACAGCCGAAGCAGTGCTCCTTTTTTCAAAAGACCGCAAGCCTTAATTGTATATGAGTCTCACTTATGCGGATGTAAATAAACAAATAAGGAACCTATAATTTATGTTTACTTTCAGAAATTCAACAAGGACTAGTATGTTTAATGTTTGGAAAGCAAGAAAAAAATAAGACAATGATTAAAGCATTAACTAAACTACGATTGAAAAAAAGCTACTCAATAATTAATATTTGTTTCTTAATACTTTAATCAATATCAGCCGAAATTGATTTTACTATCAATTTATAGTTGTGTCAATTATAAATACTGCGCTACTTCTAGTCTATTTATTTTTTTTTACTTTCTTTTATATAAATCCATATATTATTTATCCTAAAATTGATTTATTATTAAATGGATCTTACACAAGATTATCATGTACTTTTATAAAGTGAAATTTGTAGCTGGCTAAAATAACGATCACCCCCTTCCACACCCTTTACCACATCCCCTCCCCTCCTAATGGATGAACGAAATGGCCAATATATGATGTCCATATTAGCAACCTAAATTGACGTTAATTTTTTATCCTGTCATAATATCCCCGTATATTATATTCGTAAAACAAACAGAATAACAAACAATATTTTTAAGTTGCTTCGCTATCGAGAAAATGCCAATCACGAATCTTTAAATAAACAAGTTAAATGATATATTCATCTTTTAAATAATATTTTCATTTATCAATAATATTTTCCTTTCAATAGTTTATTCTATTTTTCAATTAGAAAACAATACACTAGGAACTAAGTTGGATAAAAAATAAGATGAAGAATAATTATTGTACTATGTAAGTAACATACATAGTACTTTTTTATTTTATTTTGTATACGTCCTAGTTTAAAATAACCTTAAAACAAGTTTTCTAGGGCATATTTTTAATCTTCCTTAAAAGAATAGCCTAAAACTTGCTCTAATACGTAAAGACCTTGTTTACACTGATGGCTTAAATAAAAACAAGTATGACAATATCCATAAAAGCGAAGCTCTGAAACGGTAGGACAAACGAACATTAACACTTGTAGAGTGTCAGAACTGAAAAATCAGAACATAAATTTATAAATGTCGAATCAAAATTGTAAGTAAATTTGTTTAAAACTGCTTAAATACAGGATAATGTTTAAGGACAAACTTACGTTTTTATGACTAGATGAAAGAGATGCTTCGCTTTTAACATTGTACTTTGTTGTCCTAGTAATTAGTATTCCAAAAATCAGATAAATCGGATGATTTCATCATTTAAAACTCTGTTGTTAAAAAAGTTAAAATCAACATGTTTAAAATGGACGTATAGACATTCTGGCAATAATTATAGCGTTGCTACGCTTTCTAAATCATATCTAACTACTAAAGGAATCACCAAGCAACGTTTGAAATCGCTAGGACAATTCTAACATGCCTAAATTAATAAAAAAAAAAGCTAGCCGTTCCAGACGGACGGACGTACGGACCGACCCTAATTATAGAAAAGCTTTTAAGAAACATCTAATTACTTTCGTAAGATTTTGAATCAACCTCTTTGCGTGGAATTTAATTACTTCAGATTTTCGAGGCTTTGAGCAAACTAATTGGGATTTCATAGTTTTTATTTAAATGCAAATGTATTTATGTGTTCTTGTTATGTTTACAACTTTAAATTATGAATTACAGAAGAAGAATATAAAATTTGGTTGCAAATTTATTTAGCAGGAAATTCTTTTAATTCCGCAACACTTATCTAAGTTTGCGGGGATAGGTAAACGGCAGAAAAATTAACCCATCCTCATTCAACATCATTCTAATATTACACTATTATTAAAATATGGCACCTAAAGATTGAGGGAGATTTTTTTACCTTTCTCTTTACCTATGTCTGTATCCCTGTACTTCATTTTTACCTTTCTCTTTACCTATGCCTGTATCGCGGTACTTCATTTTTACCTTTCTCTTTATTTATGCCTGTATCCCTGTACTTAATTTTTCCTTTTCTCTTTACCTATGCCTGTATCCCTGTACTTAATTTTTACCTTTCTCTTTACCTATGCCTGTATCCCTGTACTTCATTTTTCTCACCTTCCTTCTTAACACTAATGGCTGCTTCGCCCCTAGAGGTCTATAGGGGAACTTGAAGAGGGGGTGGGAAGAGAGTCAATCCCCCTGTTTTCGATCTTATTTATAAAATATGTAAACAAAATTTATTTTAGGTGGGGGGGGGGGGAGGCCTTAAAAAGTTTTAAACCTTACAAAGACCTATACTGTAAAGTAGAACCATATCAGTTTAACGGTAAGCGAGATCTTTCAGTGGACACAGACAGACAGACACACAGATTTACACAGATCCTGTTACTTTCATAACAAACTTTAGAAATTCACAAATTCAAGATTAATAAACTTAACAAGTTTTGCCTAAATTTAATAATAGTCATTAGTCATTTGTCATTAATATTTGTTAGTTAAAATACTTGAACACCCTCACATAAATTCCTTTTAGATGTTAATTTTGTATCTTTGATGATATTCTCTAATTTTATATTCATGCAAACTTGTTATATCATATAAGCAAGAGGGATGGATAATTTAAAAGAGGTATTAAGCCTTTCTGTCTTTTCTTTATAAATTGGACGATAAATCAATGTACCCTAATGATGATAAACAAAATTAATCCTTCTGTAAACTTAAATCATTGAGAGAAATATCTGGACATTACTATTTTTGTATGACCCAATATCTAACAAAATTACACGAAGAATTTAAGCTAACGGATAAGAGAACTTATTTATAATATTGTAATATACCCCCTTTGTATTATATGGGATGGAATTTTTTATTTAAATTTTATAAAGCTATTCCTAAAGTCCCTGATTATTCCTTTATTCTTATCTCTCATTATCCTCACCTTTTGACTTAAACTCAGGGAGGATGGGTACAATGTAATATAAATCTTATTGGCCTCCAAAGTTTTATAAACACGTTTTCTCATTCGCAGACTTCAAAACTGGGTAAGCTTGATTGGATTTCAAAAACTTTTTTAGTTCATAATTTAAATCTTTATAAAGGTACCTATGTTTAAATTTATTTGGGTATGTTTGTCAATTTTTTTTTCATTGTCTTATTGCTTAAAATCCCCGCTCAAAACAAATTGGACAACAAGAATGTGCAAGCTTGAAGCAACGACATTGTGTTTGCGTTCGTCGCAATTATCAAAATTCCAACTTAAAATTTTAAACATTAAAATGCATTATATTCAGAACTAGTGGGGGGATGGGCGGAAAAATAACCTATAACCCTCCAAATACTCAAATCTAGAAATAAACTCAATCAGCTCATTAGTTAGATCGATACCTCAATGGTCAGACAAACGTCTATTTCTTTATATATATATACATATATATAATATAGGATATATGATTTTTTATTATACTAAGTCAACACGTAACTCTAACTCTTATTGCATTTTGAGTGTATGATAATTTTATACTGTTTAGTTGTGTTCACAAAATTTAACATGTGTTAGGTTTTCACTACCTAAAGAATTCAAAGAAAAATGTATAAGCTTGTATTTTTATAACTAAGACTGCCCAATGATTTGACTCAAATCTAGACTTTTTCACACCTAAACTTTGCATGTTTTTGACTAGATAGTTCTAATAATGTTGAATTTAATTACATAATAATAATATGTACATGCCTTTTTGTAAGTAGGCATTATAGCCATCAACATTTATTGATGTTGAAACCAATAACACAGCTTTTAATTTTCCCATTAATTAGTTGCCGCTAAAATGATCCAATCATATGTGTCCTCGTAAAAATGGTATTTGACAAGGAGACACATGATTTAAATTCCTAACATCTAAAGCTCTTCTGATAATTTAATTTTATTTGTTTTTAAAAAAACTCCCTTTTTTAAGTCTACTTTATTGTTTTGTGTCCATGAAGAGCCTCTTTAATGCTTGACAAACCAACAAACAACAAAAGTCTGAAGAGTTGTTATGTTATTACTGTATAATATGCGCCTATGAATATTTACATCCTTGTTGTGCAATCCATTGAAAGTTTGAAACTTTGAACGACATTCCTTAACGTAATAATCGATTATTATCAATTGGATGTTGCACTAAATTTTTATGTACTATGATAAAATGATCCTCGCAGGTGGCTGAAATAATGATACCCAAAATCCACCCATTTATCCCATGCCTTTCTATCCAAGTGGATGAACGAACTTCCCAATAAATGAGGCAAGCTAAATTGACGACAAATCTTCTCCTGTCAATATATCCACGTATATCCTATATCCATTAATGTAATGCATCTGTTGTGCCTTCATTTTCACAAAAATAATATTATTATTAGAATTATATTGGTTTAGATATTTAACTTTTTCCAAAATAAGTCAATAATCAATGGTATAAAATTTATTTGGATTTACATGTATAATAAATAATTTTTAACAGTAAAGCATCTCAAAAGTGTTTGTATCTGTTTGTCCTTCTAGTTATTTCAACTTATTTTTTCATCTCTATTTCTCTTTCTTTCTTTTTTCCATTTTTATTTCTTTCAATTTCTTTATTATTAAATCTCTTTCTTTTATTTTCTTTTTTATCTTTAGAGTCTTCACATTTGGCTATGTTTCGAATCTTTAACGCCAACATTTAAATTAAGCTATAAAAATTAGAAAGAATTTTAATGAATATAATAGGTTTGAAATCTGCATAAAATTTTAAGGATTTTTTATAAAATTCGTTTTATATATAATTCATTATTTAAAAGCACAAATCCAATTTAAGTTAGTAAATTTTGACCAATAGGATAGGTGGATTGGAAACTACCTGCGCTCTAATTGGTTGAATGATGTACGTCACTTAAGCTTCTCGAATCAGGGCGCAGATAGTTTTCAATCCACCAAAGATGTCAAAATTATTTAACTTAATTTGTATTTGCGCTCATAGATAAAGAATTATACAAAAAACGAATTTTATAAAAATTCCTAAAATTTTATGCAGATTTCAAATCTATTATATTCATTAAAATTCTTTCCAATTTTTATAGCTTAATATAAATGCCAATACTAATTGTCAGATAAAACTGTCTTCAAATAATATAATTATGAGCGAAAATGATATTCAAGGAAAACCATTGATACAAACAGACAACAACAGGATAACCGAGGTTTATTTAAAAAAAAAACATTCTTACGCGTGAAAATGATCGGACGCCTGCTTATTCTTATTTCCAATCAATAGTTAAATGCACCTTTAAAAATTTTAGCATATTAGCATTATAAAAGAATATGTATGCATGTATTTATCTGCTGATTTAAAATAACAACAAGGATGACAACAATGCGAAGCTCAAAAATAAGACGGTAAGACAAACGAATATTAATATCTTATTTAATTTTAAGATTATTTGGAGGTCTGAATATAAACTATATACTTTATCTTAAAGTTACTTAATTAAATAATAATTAATATGGACAAACTTGCAATTTAAGACTTAATTATAGAGATGCTTCGCAAACCTCCACAATTTTCCAAAAATGTAACTATAAAATTAATATACTTTAAATTCATGACACAAAGATTGAAATCAATAGGACAATTATGGCATGCCTAAATTAACGATTATAACTACCTTAATTATAGAAAACCTTCTCACTTCTAGTGAATTAATGTTAAAAATCGTCAAGATTTTAAATTTTATGCTGGCTTTAGATAAATGATTAAATACATATTCGTTACTTCATTTAATTAATGATCAATTTAATCAATAAACAAGATTATCCAGGGATATAAAGTGATAAGACAATGGCCGATAAATTTATGTACATCCCCGGACCCCAATGATAAAACACAAAATTACCCCTTCTATGTTTAAAGTTAGTGGTTGAAACATTTGAACTCTCAACTTAATTAAACAACAGATCAAAATTCCCTAAAGTCCCCAAAGTTGATAGCCGACGAATAAGGAAAAGTCATTTTAAAACTTTGGGAACTAGTGCAATAAACAGTCCATTGTCCCCCCTCTCTCTGAGTTTATCTAGCAATTATTAACGTTATGTGTTAAAAAAAGAAACATTTAACATGACCATACAAAAAAATAACGTTCTACCAATTTGCTACAAACACACATATAAACAAGGTTGAAAACAAATGTAAAAAGCGAAGTTCAATTAAAAAATAAACAAACTTTGAAGTTTATAATAATATCATAATACAACAATGAAATAAAACTTTTATACATTCTATAAAAATCTATAACTACTTAGCTAATAATGATAAAAAAATAGGACTAGATGAAATAAAATCAATAGAGACGTATATATTGATTTGAGATATAGTAGTTTGTCAGATTTGAGAGTGTAAACCTATGTTTGGCTTCTATATCATTGACTAATTAACATATAGATAATATATTCTCTCAAATATGAGGAGTGTACTATATAAAGAGAAAATTTTTTGCCAAAGACTAAAAAGGCTTTAAAATTGCCAATACATAGTTTTATGTGACTGGAAGTGCATGACGTACTGAGGAACAGAACCTAATTTTAGAAAATTCTGACACAAGAAAAACTAATACAATACCAGCTCATTTCAACATAAGTATTACACAAATATGGTATTATTGGCTGCTAATGGCCTAGGTAGTTTATGGATACCTAACCCATGGATAGAGAATAGTATTCATAAATTTGAATCATTTTATGTTTGTGTAACCTAATCCTAACACCAAATATTTATTTGAACTATTTAAGAAATGAAAAATAGTTATCTATAGCATCCTATTATAGACAGCTTGCCGCGGATATTAAAATAAAAAAAGAATAAAACTAATTTTGTTAGCCTGGGCTAACCAAACTTGTATTAATTTTATGATTTTTATTTTCATATTAGTGTAAAATTTTCTGTAATATTGTCTGAATATTGATCCAACCCCCCCCCCCCCCATCTACGCTTTCCAATTTGAATAAATAAAATATCATCATATGTAGCCTTAGAAGACAGCATCATTCTCAATTATCTCTGAAAATCACATAATCAATACATGATTGAAATTTACTAAATCTGTTACTGTCCCTGTAAAACCCAACCTAAGCAAGGAGTAAAGTATGATTAGCTTACTGTGATTGCTAGAAAAGTGAGATTACAATATAGAGGATTTGTTTACTGTTATTTTCAAATTATTTTTAGAACATTTTCTATATAAATCTTAGAGAAAGTTCAAATAATTTTCATACATTATTTATACTACTCTGGTATACAATATTTTTCCTCTAACTGACCTCAAAGGCTAAAATCAATTTAAAATTGTACTTTAATTGATTATCTACTGTTCCTCTATTATTAAATATATTTTATAAGTCTGTTATCCCTTTTGATATTTTGCAATTAATTTCTTACTCTAACTCTATATTTTAAAACAGTCATTTTACACTAAGGCTACAGTCAAATTATAATTTACAGTAATTGATTAATAACTATTCCTCTAACATTTCATATATCTATTTGGCTGATTGCCCCGTAAAAATACAATTAATCTAAGATTGCATTGTAAAATATTGATACTGTCCCTCTATATTGATTCTTTACTTTTCCTCTATTTTATAATATACGTATTATAATTGCTGTTAACCTCAGGCTATATTCAATTTACGATCATCCACTGTTTCTCTTCTCTAAGACCTATTATGAATTATTCTGTATTGTTCCTCTATTATACAATATGTCCATTAAGCTTGCTGCCCCCCCTAAGGCTACAATCAATTGGAATTGTGTTGTAATTGATTCTCTTTATAAGCAGAGAAACCATTAGCTTTATTGTGGCTTTATTCATTTAATTCAAATGATTTATTCATTTACATACTTGCCATTATTGTTGGAAACTAATCCGATATCAAAAAATAAGATGATCCTTTTAGTTTGTCCGTTATGATCTTACTGACGAGTGAACCGATTGAGTTCAGCATTTTAGGGAAGCTTTACATTAGTTCCAGGATGGTTTTAGAGTATTTTATATTTTTTCTTTAAGTCAACGGACAGTATTTCTTTTTTTCTTCCACAACATATCCTTTCGAGTACAGAACTCCTATATGCTAGGGGTGAAGCCATTAGTAGCATCTAGGAGCTGCCTTATCCTCCGCCGTCTTCTCACAATCAGTAACCTAAAAACTAAAAATAAGTCATGGGTAAACCTACAATAGTATTTATTATACAAATGTAGTGCCATGATCTTCCTAGTTATTTAATACATACATTTGCGATTACTTTTATTTAATGAAATCTTCCAATTTTTAACATTTACAAAATGGCCTGCTGTATTGCATCAAGATCCATGACAGATCTATATAGGAAATAAATGTCTATAAATGAGCTCAAGTTTTCCAAAGGTCAGATGTTAAAAACTCATACTGGTTCAATTATCAATAATAAACTCTCAATGACCAGAATGATAAGACCCATTATTTTACTCTATGAAGAATAAATTAAATTTTTTATTTCATGTTGCTAATCAAATTATATTGAAGTATTAAATTTCTATTCATAAAATAGAAAATTTAAGTTTATAATATAGTAAATCAAGGAAAACTAAGTTTTAATGTAATATGATACTAGCGACGCGCCTGAATGTGTTCAGATATTAAACTAAAATTTAACATTTAGCTAAATAGTTTAACCCTTTCAGGATGATAATCTTAAACAAAAAACATTAGGATCCTAAAATATTTTTTAGAAAGAGAGACAAAATTATAAATACGGTTTTAAATAAAAATAATGAAATGAAAATAAAGTCGGAAGAAAAGGGAAGTGAGAGAGAGGGACAGTAAAACTTTTAAAAATGATGAATAAACGAAACTATAAAAGTCGTAGTAATCTTTATGAGTACGGTTCGGAGAGAGAGAGATTGAGGGATAGGTCAATGGAAGAAATAAGATTAATAGTCGGGATAGGTCAATGGAAGAAAAATGATTAAACTGTTTTTAACCTATTTTTGAATGGGGGGTCAATAATATACTAGGACACCTATAGAATCAGACTGCAGAGCCCAAATTTAAATTAAGTCCCCAGTAAACTTTTTTTGGGGGATTTAAAAATTAATTTTTAGTGTTGCTGTAATCATTTTGACCAAAGCAAAAGCTTTTTTTTTACTTCGGGTAATATTGTGGCTTACAGAACATTTTTATATAATTCATTTTATATTGATACAATATAAAAACATTACTCTGTTCATTGGAAATAATTTTTTTTTCCAAAACAATTAATTTCATTGAAAAATCTAACATTTACAATAAAACAAATAATTCTGAAATCTAACCAATAAGAAGTGACTTATTTCCAATGTAGTTAAATATTTTTTATTTAATTAAAATGAAAAGAATGAAAACCGTACACATAAAAGATACATACTTTTTAAAATTATTTTAAAAGATAAGTTTGAATAATCTTATTTTATAACACGTTTGTATATGTGACAAAAATAAATTTGTTGTATTGCATAAACATTTGTTGTCATTTAACCCTTTACAGCCAATTTTTATGTTTTTAAAATAAGTGAGAGAACACAAACATGTTAATGTTAATTCATTGATATATTATAAATAATTAACTTTTTAGTGAATTTTTATAGTAAAATCATAAGGCCTAATTTTACTCTATACCAGAATACAATATTTTTGAAGCAAAACACTCTAAAAGCTACGAATTTTACCCAAATAAAAAAAGACCTTTTGCTCGGATCAAAATGATCACGGCAACAGTAAAAATTAATATTTAAATCCCCCCAAAAAAGTTTATTGGGGACTTAATTCAAATTTAGCCTCTGCAGTCTCATTCTACTGGTGTCATAGTATATTTTTTATAAACGTTTTAAAAATAGGTTAAAAACAGTTTAATAGTCGGGAATAGCTCAATGGAAGAAAAAAAGTTAATTGTCGGGGATAGGTCAATGAAAGAAAAAAGGTTAATAGTTGGGGATAGGTCAATGGAAGAAAAAAGGTTAATAGTCGGGGATAGGTCAATGGAAGAAAAAGGGTTAATAGTCGGGGATAGGTCAATGAAAGAAAAAAGGTTAATATTTGGGGATAGGTCAATGGAAGAAAAAAGGTTAATAGTTGGGGATAGGTCAATGGAAGAAAAAAGGTTAATAGTCGGGGATAGGTCAATGTAAGAAAAAAAGTTAATAGTCGGGGATAGGTCAATGGAAGAAAAAAGGTTAATAGTTGGGGATAGGTCAATGGAAGAAAAAAGGTTAATAGTCGGGGATAGGTAAATGGAAGAAAAAAGGTTAATAGTCGGGGATAGGTCAATGGAAGAATAGGGTTAATATTCAGAAGTGAGATAACGTAGAATATAATTTTTTAGGTGGTGCCTGCACCACCGATTCACTAGTATTTAATATCTAATTATTGCTATTGTATATTCAATGTAATGTACCTATATAAAAAATTGTTATATATAATTAGTGGAATTAATAAATATCTATCTATCTATCTAGCATATAGCTAAACAGCCATACATGGGACAAGAGTTTAAAAGCTGTAAATGTGAACCTGATTTGTGACATATTAGGCTTTGTTAGTTGACATTGTAACATAACTTATATTATACTAGCGGATTCGCCCCTAGCCTCTTGGTGCAAACATAGGTACGTGCCTAAAAAAGAATGATGTGAGTATCGAAATAATTACACCTTCTATTACCTACCAGGCCGAAAAATTGCGAATGGGTTGTAAATTTTCGCGAATTTGCAAAATTCGCAAAAATTGGGGGGGATTTTTAGTTTTTTGGGGGATAAAGCAGTTTAAATTTAAAAAAAACAGCTATATTTTTCATATATCTCTAAAATAATTTTTTGTTCAAATAATATCTATGTCATGACTTTTATGGAGCACAGATACTCTACGCTTATTTATTATTCATGTTTATTATATTTATTACAGAAATTTGAAAAATATCAGGGTGGCATAAAAAGAATTGGTAAGAGATTATGGGTAATGTTTTTTTTTTGGCGGTTACTCTCAATTTCTTAGCGAGCACTGAGGGGGAAGGAGGATGTCTGTGCTTACAAAACACTTTGTGGGCAAGCAACGATTTTCTCTTTAGAGTTGCCGAATCCTTCTAAAAAATGCTTTCAAAACAGCAAAGATAACCTAAATGTGTAAGCGAGATCTTGGAATGGCAGATGTACAGTATACACTAGGGTGGGTCGATTTTGGACATTTTTTTCTGAGGCCAAAGCGGGGATCTGCACTCAATTTATATAGATATAATACACCTCTGGATGATTTAAAATTTATCCTAAGTCTTAAAACCGCTGACGACCAGACATTCAATTGTATAGCTATTTGTAAATGGGAGTCAAAAATTTATTGAATCAGAACTATGGCTTCATTGTGCTCCCTGGAAATGCCTTGAGGAGCTGAGTCAGGAACTTTTGTCCGTTTAAAAAAATCTCGTTCCTAGCCTGAGAAAATCTAAAAAACCTCTACAAATTGGACAATTCTCAATAAACCTAAAAAAATTTTAGTTTTTTAGTGATTTCTAAGGCATGGAACGAGATATTTTGAAACGGACAAAAGTTCCTGATTCAGCTCCTCAAGGCCTTTCCAGGGAGCACCATGAAGCCATAGTTCTGATTCAAAAAAAAATTTGAATGTCGTCTTTGCATACTAATAAGTAATGAATTATATTTTTAAGTGGTCGTGTTCTAAAACTCAATTTTTTAAAATTCTTTTTCGGTCAGAAATGTTTTTAAGGTTAATTTTATCTGTTGCATATCCCCGCTTTGTCTAATTCCGATATGAACCCACCCTAGTATACACCATACCTCTTTTTTTATTAGATAACTTTTTCAATTGTATTATCTCAACTGTCTTTATTTCATGAGTTGCCTGAATATGTTATAAATTCTTCTTGTTTGCCCCATACATGGAAAGGAAGACGGATTCTAAGAAGTAAGAAAAGAGGAGAGTGTAAGATATTTTAGTTTAAAAGTGATTTTTGTCGCTAGACCAGAAGGGAAGGTTTGATTTTTAAGTTTAAAAAAATAGAAAACATTTTGGGGGGGTTATTATCTGGTTGCACAGACAAACATCCCCAATAGTAGCTTAAAACCTGGCCAGTCACAATCAATGCTAAACTCTCATGTTGTGAAATGATGAGAGCCGCCATTTACGAAATCTTAATAGGCAAACAGCTAGACACTCAACATGTTACTTTATTATATAGAATACCTATCTGTGTCTGTGTAATTTGTGTTAATGTATGGGGAAATGACAATATCTACTCTAATATCTTGCACCTACTACAAAATTGCTTTTAAAAAATCAATTATTTTAATTAGCGTTAGGTCTGACATAAATAATTTTGATTAAGCTGTGCCAAATTTAAAGATTTAAAAAGGTAAATTGTGTTTTTATCAGCTGCCTTTGGTGATATACGATTTCGGATTTAATTTTTTGCATTCAATCTACTTTGTTAGTTCGTTCTTTTAATATTTTGAAATTTAGATTTCTCTCTCTCCCTCTCGCTCTCTCTCTCTCTCTCTCTCTATTCTATAACATTAACGATTTTGAGTGGTTTTTTTAAAAATTTTGATTACATTTTTGTAGAAGATCCAAAAAAGATCATGAGCCTAAATTAAAGTTAAGGATTATCACGAATTGATAAAATAATTTATTTCTGACATAACCATTATATAAAATTTATCTTTCTATCTCAAAGTAATGAATCGTAGAAAAATAATTTTTGTCGTTTTAAAACGGTATTAATTCAAAGAAATCTGAAGCTTTTCTGAAGTTTATATTAATATTTAAGCCTGAATATTTTGTGTTATTTTTGATGCCACTAAAATAAGAAAACACATACAAAGTGTATATTATCAAATACACAATAAACTTTTTTTTAACACAAAAAAAAACATTAATTTCACAACTAAAATATGAGAGAAAGGATTGGTTTTGCAAACAAAAATAACAACATCAAAAAGTAGCGAAGCTCGTAGAAATAAAACTATAAAGTAATGCAAGTAGATGGAATGAAAGGAAAGTTAAAGAGTAGATGATTATTGTCGGAAGCTATAAAATTGGAATTATCTAACTTAAAAAGCAACTAGAACATAATTTTGACCTTAAAAGAATTTGAACAAGGCACAATGAGTAATCATGAAAACCACCTTGTTACAGATATTTATTGTTTTTTTAAGAGTTATACCAAAAGTGTAACTTATCATCAAAAGAATCATCATACACTTTTTAAAATTGATAGTACAATTTCATTTAACCTAGTTTACGGTCATCCTTTCTATTCTTTCACTGACAGACGTTTCATTAGATATACCATATTGTACAAAAGCTTTAAAAGAAAAACGGAGATAGTAATAAAGGAAGTTAGAAATTTATATTTGCTCAAGGTATAAGTTTTTAATGTTGATAGCATTATCGAATAAAGGTACTAAGAAAGAGAGGGAATGTCTGATTGAGCCAATAGGAGAATCGCATCGGAATTTACATTGGATCTCATTGGTTGAAATTGTGTACACATTTTGCTACAAAGGCATGTTTTTTTTCATTTCATACATACATAAAAGTCAGCTGTAAACAGTATATTTTCTTAATAGAAAGCTTTGCGGAATCAGAATTAATTGCCCAAAAATTTCGTTTAAATTTGAAAGCTTAGTAACGAGGTGGATTCTTAAAAAAAAAGTTAGGCTGGCTACTCGCTGGTGAGGCAAAATTATTTTTGTGAAAAATTACAAAATTAAGTAAAATCTTAAAGAGTTATTAACATATGATTTTGTTTAATATTTGTAGATTTTTAATGTGCTTTTGGATGATTTTTCACAAAAATAATTTTGCCTCACTATCGAGTAGCGAGTCTATAATTTCTTAAGAATCCACATCAGCTTGAGTCGAAAGTAAACAATACTTTTGTCTGCTAGAAATGTTCCTTCTTAGATTTGACGAAAAAAGGGTTCAGAATATGCTTCTATTCTTCTATTTCTATTCATTATCGTAACACACAGACTTTAAATAAATATATTGCAGGTATAGCCACATTATAAAAAGGGTATTCTTTAGCCTTGGATAGCCTACATAGGATGGGATATTATTTTGGTTGTATCTCTCAACCAAATCTTACTGAATGATGTGCATGATGGTATTGTCAACCGCCCTTGAGACAACTACCCTTTTATTGAATAACCTTTTTCTGGAAGTATTAACTTTAATGGGAATGAGTTGCACCTGCTTTGGGCCAAGGCACTTCTCTAACTTTTATTGTTGCATACCTTACATAGTATTAGTAAGAGCCATTTTAACCTTCTTAGTTATGGCATGGTGTTAGGCATATTCGAACCTATTACAATTGTGAGCATCTCTAGTATGCAAGTTGGACCTAGTCAATATTTCAATTATTTTACTTTGGCAGACTGTTGCTGCGATTGAATGTGAGTGCGGCTTAGTATGGCTTAGAGTGTCTGCAGCTGAAGTTTGAGGTGGCTGGCTGTACCCTACGGTTCTGCGGCTTAGTCTGACTGATTCTTTCTCAAAGTTGTTGTGGCTACACTCCAGTTTCTGAAAAGCTGCATGGCTTAGGGGTACTGTAATTGTTGCGGTTAAGGTATGGCTTAGGAGATGACCTCTTTAATTGTTTTCCAAGAGCTTTAGCTCAAGGAATAGTATTAAAGTAAATATCTAGCAACCATGGCAAGCATAATTTATAGTTATGGATAATGGGTTGTGATAATGGACACAAAAACTTGATTATAATAATTTCTGAGACACAGCCTTCTTTAGATAATAAGATATTTTTTTTCAGATTGTAAAAAAAATGAATAATATAAAAAAGATAAAATTATTCAAGTAAAAATTTCTCTTTGACACATTTTTCTAAAATTAACAAAATAACATTCATAAAAAAAAACATACATTCTATGATAATAATACTGCATTAAAGCAAGTTTGTAAAATATTTTTTTAGGCATTTATTGATTTCGATATGCAATATGCAACATTTTAATGAGAATTTCTTACATTCAGATGTTACTTAGCACTTATTTTAAAATTTAGATATATTCAAACCTAAATTTTCACATTTTGGCAGTCTCAAGAAACCTATATCTTTGTTCGAGACAACTGTGTTCAATGTGCATTTAATTTCTAAAGTAATGATTACTCTAAGGTGTGGTGGATGTGGTTGTCACAAGAAAATAAATATTAAAATTGTTTGAAGCGCTGCTACTCTACATCAAATAATAAATCATTCTCTTAAGTATTCAGAATGAGAATAGGTTTAGAGAAGCCTATGGGCTGCTATATCAGGCGACTGAACAATTTCAATAAAATGTGTACAGAACTTTTATTACAATCTTATTTTGTTTACTGGTTATTGTTGTGCTTTTTACGAAATCAATTAGTTCAATTTGTTTTTTACCTAATTTCTTATCGCATGATTGGGTCATCTTTATAAAAGCTTTGTTACTATTAGTTGTATTCGTTCATGTTGATATTGATTAAAAGAAATGTTTATAGAATACGTGGATGTATCCATCCAGTAAGGGGAGAGGGGTTTGTTTAAAGGGGGTATCGTTCTTTTAGCCAGTTGTGAGTATTATTTTATTAGAGTACATGAAACTCTGGTGCAACATCCAAGTAATAATTTATCGATTATTAAAGCATGTGAAGACGTTTTAGAATTATAGAGTAAATTTTCTACCAAATATGGAAAATAAAATACATTCAGCATTTAATTTTAGAAATCCAAGTGTATCTCTTTTCATGAGCGAATCTATTGTATGATCCACAATTTTCCCCGTGGGTCAGTTCGTAAGGCTATTGGAAAAATATTTCAGATATAAGGCTGGTATAAGATTCCTCTGACCAGAAGCAGTAGTCTGTGGTATTGGGGTGGCAACCCTCTTACCTCTTTAGAAATGTCATTGGAAAGGCCTACCTTTAAGGACGCCTAAGGGGGGTTAAAGGGGTAACAAAGTCAATTATACATAGTTTGATATTCTCATTTAGGCTGTGTTGACATATGCTATGGATTAGTTTTTTTCTTTTTAAGCTATACTGCAAGTATTGTATATATATTTATAGGCATAGTTACATTTGCTGGGTGTCTATTCTAAAATATTTTAGACAGACATAACGATATCTATCTTTCTATTTATCTTTTTTTTCTCAATATAGCCTATTTCCATTCTTACTCTCTATTAATAAACTTAATATTTCTACGTGTATCTTCCTATCTAACTATCTTTCCATGGCTAACATACCTTTTCTTATTGAACTTTCTATCTACATAGATTATAGAATTAGATATCCTTATATCTGTTATTGTTATTTTACATTTTACTTTTAAAAAAAGTAAAGAGGCTGGTGTTATCCTCCCCCCAAATCCTTCCCTGCACATATGAGAAGCTAGACTGTAAAGAAGAACCATATCGGTTCAGTGGTTAGCGAAATCCATCGGTACAGACAGACATTCTATTACCCCTTTTGTATATGAGAATATCTAACTATCTAATTTAAGCAAATGTTGAGAAATGCTCAAATATAATTGACCTTGTACTGTCATTCCATATTCCATTTAGAATATAAAATCTCAAAAATATGTAAATCTGAATTTTGAATTTTCACTGGTAGTCTATCATTACCGCATATACGTTGTTTTTATTCTTATTGTAAAAATGCCATCAGTTCCGAGAACAATTATGAAAACACCAACTAGCTCTAACTATTTTTTAAAAAGAGAAGCCCTTCTATAACAGAAAGTCCGTACGTCCATTAAAACATACTATTTTTTTATTTTTTTTTTTTTTCTCTATTACCCTCATTTTTGTAATAATGATCCTAGGGCAACAAGTTCCTTCCTATTAATTTTAGAGCTTTACTTTTATGGATGTTGCCATCCTTGTTTGCGATTGTGTTCTTTGACCGCTATGTAACACTCTGTACTTATTAATGATACTTTGGTACTACGAAAGGTAAATTTTAATCTTCTCTTTTTACTCTTTTCAATTTTCAATCATTATTTTACGATACTTTTATTGTAACTGTTTAAATCACTAAACTTTTGATGAACAGATATGTACACATTTCAGATTATAAATAAAGAGACATTACAGATATTTTTGAACAGATACAGAATACGTGGATATATTGACAGGGAAAAATTTGTCGTCAATTTAGGTTAGTAATATGGACCTCATTTATTGGTCAGTTCTTTCATCTAGTAGTAGGGGATGTGCTAAAGGTCAGTGGATGGGGGTATCGTTATTTAGCAAGCTGCGAGAATCACTTTATCAGAGTACAATATCCAAGCAGTAATGAATTGATTTATTTATGCAGCAAAGTAGAAAATAAGTTTAACAAACCGACTGTCAAAAAAGATGTACATATAACGAAAGAAATATGAAACTCATTGTATAATGTAGACTTCAAAAGTTGATATTATATCTAGACGAATACATAGACAAATTGTAGGATTAAAGATATAAAATATTTACAGACATACACACAGACAAACATACAGACAAATTAGAGAAAAGCCAGGATACAGAATAGGACACTAAAAGTTAAAATACCATCTCTCATCAGAATCTTATTTGCAAAATTATGTCATTGATATTTATCATTAGTTTTGGACCAGAAATAAGGTATAACCAACAAGCAAATTAAATCTAAAATAATAATTGGGGGCAGATGTTTAGGTCGTCAATTTTAAGATGTATTGACCCCCAACGACAGCTAAAATTACGTATAAATTTCGTAATTTTTTTCCGAAATAATTTCGTTGTTGGTATAAGCTGGTTTTGGACGCAGCTACTTTTAACTGGTGTATATTAGAACAAACGACATTTTAAAAATGTATTTCTTAAATTTTGTCTATCTTTCTAAACTGTGAATATAGTACAATAATGATTTATTTTCATGTGGAAAGTCAGGTGGAAAGTAGCTTTGGTAGCTAGTAGCTGCTGCACTGCTTATTAACATAATTGTAATATTTTACTATCTAACTTAAATGCAAAGTTCAAATTGAAACAAAACAAAACTTAATGATTACAACAGATATTTAACAAAAGGAATAACATAAAGGATTTTAAGAAAAGCTACTTTATAAAGCTTTATCTCTAGAGTAGCTTCGAACCAGATGTAAAAGCGTGCTCTCCTCTGTTTTCTTTGCTTTTTTTTTGGGGGGGGGGGGCTTATATTTCAGAAAGTAGGCTAACAACCTTCGTAAGACTAGAAGTCATATTTCATAAAAAGCAAGCCCAATTGGTCCACTGGGTAGCCAGATCTTAAGTTGGTTATTTATTAATTTGGTTAAAAAGCTACCCTTCTATGTAGGCTATTGCCCTAGTTTTTGTTTTTTATCTCAGGTTCTTGAACTGAATTAAATAATCTGCATTCAATTGTCACCCTGATGAACTAATACCACTTCAGTGTGCATACATTTTAACCAGTAAGTTCCTATTGAAACCACATTTCAAAATGAAATTTGGTGTATTTTTTGGAAGTTCAAAATAGACACACGTCATTAAAATTTGTAGTTAGGACATCTAGACAAAGGTCTTGTTTCAAGGAGTTGGTTGTCTGCGATTATCTTTGATAAAAAGTAGAAAGATGTCTGTCTGCCCTAAGCTTAAGGTCTGCTTAACAGCTCAACCAAGCTGTGAATCTTAGGGATTATACCCAGAGGCACTGTGATTGATTTAGGCTATTTTCTATTTTTCAAGGTGTGGATTGGTTACCCTTAGGAAATTCCTCTTTTGCAGAAATATTTTCATAATTTTATTTACATTGAAAATGCCCATTAGAACTAATCATTATTGATATTTTAGTGTAATAACTACAATTTTAGAAAATTTACAGTTGGAAATGTTGCTTTCTGTGTTAAATGAACACTAGCCTATGACTTGTATTGACTGACATATCAGACCTCATTATTACACTACGACTAGCAATTTTCACAATAGACTATGACTATAGAGTAAGTAGTTTATGCGATAGTTGTTTAATGTCCCAAAAATCAAAATTAATAGACCTTATTGGTAAAATAGGGCTAGCAATATTCACAGTAGACTATTTTATAGTATAGTAATTTCGTAGACAGTTGTTTCAAGGAGGCCTTTAGGAAATATACTGCTGAAAAATGCCACAATTAGACCTGATACCCTAAATTGGAATCCTTCAGCTTCCAAAACAAAAATTTTTGGAATTTATTACTTTATGCCTAAAATAAGTTTATGATTTTGCTTCAAGCTGGTAAAATTTAATATTGAAATTTCTTATATGAGTGTTGGAAAATTTTTAAAGATTTACAACTCCTTAAAATGTCATTTTAAAGTCTAAAAATAGATGATTATTATTGAAGTCATTAGTATTCTAATTTGTACCCTCATTTATACATATATAAAACACACACACCCTTATTCTCTCATTTATACGACGTCTGCAATAGTCAAAGTAATATTTGTAGCAAAGTAGTCAAATTTGCTTGCTTTTCAAGATCTCTAAAAATACCAGCATTATTTAAGGAATTTATGCAAAAGTAAAAGAGTATGCCTTAAGCCGTGAACAGATTTTCTTGTAGCTTTCCAATATACATATTAAGTCAAAATATCAAGTTATTGACAAAATTATTATGTTATTACTTTGATTCATTGCCATATAGTCGACATTAAATTAAAATGGACAGAACCTCACCAGTTTTGTATTAAAAACTCACGTAATAAAGATACTTTTTGAGATAAAAATGTGTTACTTCTTGATATAAAGCTTTGAATTTAAATGTAATACCCAATACTTAAAGGTAATTTTAAAATTTTTCCATGTGAATGTGAGAGATCAGACGGTATAATTTTTGTATATAGACAGTCTGAAGATGGTTAAAAATGGAAACAATGTTATTCTAATACTATAATCATATACATATATGCAAAATGACAGGGCTCGGCAGCCGCGACTAAGTCTCAAAATCAAAACAGTTTTTGAAAAGAGGGATTGCCATATTTGGGTAAGGTTTAGACTTTTTTAAATTCTAAAAGATTAGTTTCCCCTGGGCTTACAGGCGACGGATGTGCCGCTGCCGAGCCCTGCAAAATAGTATTAAACAAGGATTAAAACATCCATAAGTGGTGAAGCAATTGAATATAATTTTAAAGTTTTAAGCACACTGAAAATTAAGTTTTAAGCACACTGAAAATTAGTGAGCATATTTTAATTGAAATAAGATTTTAGAGGGATAAACTAAACAAGAATCATTTTTTCAGGGATGGGATTAATTTTTGCCCACTTTCCCCCAAAAATATAGATATAATACTGTATTTAGTTAAGGAATTGAATTGCAAAGAAATATTCTAATTTTCATTGTCTCATCCCTGTATTCCTCTGTTTTTATGATGGTTCCATAACTAATAATTTGCATTGAATTTTGATCAAACTAAGGCAACAAAAAAGTTACTCTCGTGCGAGATTCTCTATAAGTGTTCATTCATTCAAACAATACATGCATATCAATATTTTAACGAATGTTTGTTAATTGTCTAAGAATTCAAAATTCAACCCAAAAAATAATAACAAGCTTACAATGGCATAAAAGCACAAATAAGACTTTTAAAACAGATTATTTATCATATATTATCCCTTAATTAAATCCCTAGTCATTTTATAATGCTCAACTGGGTTCCACTTAAAACTACTGATATATATCTAATGCATGTGACATAATTAATTAAAGTTAAAGCAAAATTAATTACTTGTTTATGACTTTTAGACAAAGAATCTCAGAACTCTTATCTTTCAGAAGGTTTGGTCATTGTGTATGAAAACCATCGCTCTTATAAGGTTCAGACAATTTAGTTACTGTGTATGGACTCTCTTGCTCTTACGGTTCAGACTTTATACACCTCTCATTATTATTCTGGGGTAACCCTTTCAGAATCACAAAACATTTAGATTTGTGTGTCCTGTGTACTTAAGTAATAGGAAGTCTTTCTTTCTAAATGTCTGGACCAGGACTCATAGTGCTTGTTGAGCACTTAAAAATGCCCCCCCCCCCCCTTCCAGCTCATATTAATTTTACGGCTAGCCAATAAAAATTGTATAGCTTATAATGTATATCTTGGGCTTTAACTTTTGAAACTTTCGCCAGAATTTTAATATGCGATATATAATATAGAACCTGTTTTTTATTGAGGAAAAACAGGTTCTTATGTAGTCTTGATAGAATACCGTTTTATATTGTATCAATTTAGGTAAACTGAATCTACCACAAATTACATTTTGAGGTTTTGTGGCGAGATTCAGAATAATATTTATATATAGTGTTTTGTTTTGACCAGTGGTGTGCACAGAGTTTGTAGGGGAGGGGGTGTAAACATTGACGGGGTGAAAAAAGTGGAAATCTCAAAATATACAGAATCTTAGTGAGCTAGCTTCCTAAACAGATATAAATGTATTTAAATGCCATTTAATTCTTTCAAGTACTGATACTGTAAAATATATTGAAAATATTTTTTAAGTAAAAATTTTCATTTTTATGAAAGATAATAATTTATTCTTTTACATGTATACACAGAAGTCCAACAAAGTACAAAGTACAAGACCAGTTATGAAATAACCACTAAATTACTTCAAGAAAAATTCAAATTGATTATTGAATTATAATGTCTTCACGATTGTTTTTTTTTTTCACTATTGATGTGTGTAGAAGATTTCAGTGACATTCGCTTACCAATAACCCCCCCCCCCCCCACCCCTACCCTCATCCGGCAAATAGTATGCACGCGTTTGTCGAGAACTTTCAGGCCATTACTTTTTAGATTTTTTACAGTGATGATACTCTGTGATAAAAGTAAATGCAACTTTAAAACCAAAAAATGTTTCTATGGTCTTAGATTCTTGCTATTTTACATAACAGCAACTGGTTATATGTTGTTTAAACAAGGTTTACAACATCCATAAACGCGAGTTCTAAAATCAGACTGTAAGACAAACAAACAATAATTCACTTGTATAGTTGCAGAACTTCATATGCCGAGATTAATTTATAGGTCTAATCAAAAATGCATATAAATGTGTTGTAAAATTGCTCAATAAAGAATACTGTTTATGGATATACTTACAATTTTAGGGCTTAATTACAGAGATGCTTTGCCTAAAAAAGTGTACCTTGTTGTCATAGAAATAATAAAAATCTGCATATCTTATATAAACACAATGACTTTCTGGTAAAGATACATGTCTTAATTAATAGAAAGGAGCTATCCGTTACGGACGGACCGACCGACCCTAATTATAGAAAATCTTCGCTTTTAAAGAGTAGTGTTATATTAAAAAACCAAAGATCTAAGAAACCAACCAACATCTTTAAAGTTTATGATAGTAAGATATTGATCAGATAAGAAGATTGTTTTTAAGCATTATTTCATATCAAACATTATGCACTTCCGAAAAAAAATTTCAATAGTGAAGCTACTCTATTTCGTGTACATCTGTGTGTCTCTATGCTAAAATAAATAAAAGAAGTAATGGGACAGACAAGCAGACACTGTCAATTATAGAGTAGCTTCGAAACTAACAAAATAGTGGTACAAATTTATTTTTAGAAAAATCACAATAAAAATACTAAAAGGAAATTTACTAAAAGTTTTTAAAATTGAAATAAAGTTATATGATTATTTTAACTGTTAAGGTTTATTACGGCTTTATTAGTATCAGGTGTAAGGGATTTTTTGATGCTAAGCTACTTTATATTAAAGTTATTTTTATATCTTATGGTAACTTTTATCCTTTCTTTCTTCTCTATCTCTCTCTCTCTCTCTCTCTCTCTCTCCTTCTATCTATCTATCTATCTATCTATCTATCTATCTATCTATCTATCTCTCTCTCTCTCTCTCTCTCTCTCTCTCTCTCTCTCTCTCTCTCTCTCTCTCTCTCTATCTATCTATCTATCTATCTATCTATCTATCTATCTATCTCTCTCTCTCTCTCTCTCTCTCTCTCTCTCTCTCTATCTATCTATCTATCTATCTATCTCTTTCTCTATCTCTCTATCTCTATCTCTCTCTCTCTCTCTCTCTCTCTCTCTCTATCTATCTATCTATCTATCTCTCTCTCTATCTATCTATCTATCTCTCCTTCTCTTTCTCTCTCTCTTCTTTTTAGTTAGAAAAAAATAATCAAAATCTAATCCCTTATCCGTGTGTATTAAACATGACTTCTCCCCTGTACGTATTTTAGTCTTCTTTAATTCAAGGTGCTACTGTGAATCAAAGTATTTTAATACAAAAGTAGTAAAATAATAATATTATTCAATATTTAAATCAATGGACTTTTAATGATTTTAAAAAATTGGTTTTATTCGGTTTTAAAAATGCACATATAGCTTTTTTAAAACGAATTCAATATGCGTATTTACTATTTTAATCTTGTAATGATGTTTTTCTTTGCCCTTTAAATCGCCATTTCATAGTTATTGTAAAACCTTTCATTAAACCTTAAATTAAAGTAACAGGATGTCTCTTCGTGTGCCTTTAAGCAACTATAGAAATCGCTAACCACTGAACTGATATTGTTTTCCTTTATAGTGAAGTTTCTTATAAGTCCACAATAGGTTTTTAACTATTTTGGCGTAGGGTGCTTTTATAAACCCTAGATAAATCACAAATAAAGAAAAACACCTCCCCCCCCCCTCCCACCTTTCCTTAAATGACCTCTAATGATGTAGTCGCTAATTTCAAGAAATAGATAATATATCTAAAATTATACTACATTTACATACTAACTTTGATGAAACTTATTTAAGGTTACTTCATATTGATTCCCCTTGGGGCAAATATTTTATCAAAAGTATGCCCAAAATTTTATAAATAATTCTATACTGTTACATTCAACAGAGACAATGAAAGTTTTTTTTAAAACTAGATTTTTCTAAATTCATGCCTGTTTGTCTGTTATTCCACAACAATGTTGGCCTGCCTATCTGTCCGTAAAGCTGTTTGTAACGCTATTGGATAATATAACCATTATTTATTACGCTATGACTAATATGTTGTGACATCGTGTGACACGCAGCGCTTCCACTTCTTGTTGAGAAGGTATCGGGTTCATATCTCAGCCTACAAAAAACGTTGAAATGGTTTACTGGTGCTATACCATATGAGTAATACCAATAATAAAAATAATAATAATTAGCTGTCTGTAGGTCGTTTGACCGGCTAATCAGCCATGTCTGTAACGCTGCTTTTTTGTAAGGTTACGTTAGTTTTGGTAAATATTGAAAGAGTCCTGCAGGTATAAGGCCTCGCGGAGCATGAGTTATTAAAGATTAAAAATGTAATGGAGGCGGGGTTAAAGGTGCTCCATTTATAGGTTTGAGTAATTGCACCAAAATATCTGTCATAGATTTCAAATATGTTCTTAAGACTATCTGTCTATGTTGGTGCAAGTGTATTAAAATGACACTCATGTGCAGTGTGCACAATATGAACAACACATTAACAGTTAAAAGGATATACTAAAAAAGAAGAACAATAAATACATACATAGAAGTGGCGTGTACATCGATTCATCAGGGGGGGGGGGGGTTGTTAAGCCTTCAGGGTAATGTAAGGAAGACCTTCCCAATGCAATGCTATTGAAGGAATGAAAAAATACAAGTAATAATAATGCCTCTTATGGTTGAATAAACAAATAATCTTTGATTCTTATCAACAATTTTTCAATCACTTTGCAAATTCAGGATGTTGCCACAAAATTACCATAGAAATTAAAAAATTTTAAAATTTTGCTAAAAGAAACAAATTTTAATAATGTATTAATAAAATATTTCCTTAGATAAAAAGGTACAGACAGAATCTATTAATAAAGTAGCTTCGCTAATAACCAATAAAATTCCTTATTCAAAGTACACAAATAGAGAATAGCTTCACTT
This sequence comes from Acartia tonsa, assembly GCF_053477335.1. Lineage (NCBI taxonomy): Eukaryota > Metazoa > Arthropoda > Copepoda > Calanoida > Acartiidae > Acartia > Acartia tonsa. The sequence continues at coordinate 37,574,948 of NC_137260.1, forward strand.
TAAAAACTACAAGAAAAAATATAAGACATGTTATTGCATAATCATGAATACAGGCATAGGCCAGTAGAAGAAAATATGTGTTATCTTTTCCAGTATGGCTTCGAAACGATTAATATTTGCTTGATTAGAACTGGTTCTTATATACTGAAAAATTATGTATAGTATCGTTTTACTATTTTTAGAAAAAAAGCATAAGTTTCACTAATCTTTCAACTTAATATCCGCGGAAAGCTGTCTATGATACGATTAAAAGAAACTAGTATTGTATGCACATTGGTCAAATTTATTTCTTTAAGTATATGTATAAAATTCATACTCCAATTATCTATCCCTACTGCATATAGAATTAATTTATGAGCCAGTAGTTAAAGGAACTAAACAAAACGGCAAAATTCCATAGAAGCGAAGCTCAAATATTTGACAACTCCAAAACAACATTGCTTTTAATATTGAAGTGTTAAAATACAGTTTAGAAGCCCTATCAAAATTTTAGCATGAATTATTCGCAATTTTGTAGATTAATTTTTAGCTAAAGACGTAATCTTATATTTGCTAAGCTTGTTACACCATATCTTCTCGTCCTAGTAATCTTAATATCAAAACTTTATGTTAATAGGTTCAGTGTAAAACTTGTAAACTCTCTCAAAAGGATTTTACTAGATTTGCTTTGCAGTCATGCGTATACCTGATTCTAGCTGGAATTGACATGACTTAATGTTCAATCAAAACCATCAGTAACGGACGTACTTCACAATAAACGTAGAAAAGCTTTGCTTTAAACAATGTTACACAAACATAAATGAGACCTGTAAATAATATTTAAAACAAATGGTTTAACTGTATGGTTTATTTCTTAGGGAGAGGAGGTGTGCATCCCTTTCCCCCTCCAATTATCATATTAATTCTTTTAAAATATTAAAGGGACTTTTGATAAATACATTTTTGATACTTAAATTATGTATGTAAGGTTAGGTTAAGTAAAGGTTAGAAGAGCCCCTTCAGTCCGTAAAGCAATCTTATTTTCTACTTTTCTAAATAAGACCTCCATAAAAAGCACAATCGTATTGCCATATTGATGTTTAAAACACTCCCATGAGATAATAGAAAGAGAATACAAAGAAATAAAGATTTATAGATAATTTTGACTTATAAACAATAATTTTGAAATGTAGATAATTTAGTTGATAAATATTCAACTTATAAAAACAGTTGCCTACCAAAAAAATATATTACATACTTATAAGGAAAAAAACATCACACAGACACACACACACACACACACACACACACACACACACACACACACATACACGCACACATCTAAAAAGCTCATTGTAAAGTTTACAAATTACTGTCACAATTTTTTAAAGTAATTTTCCGGGAATGTGTTTGTTTTGGGAGATGGAGTTTTTAAGACCGATCTCAGGAATTTCCAATATATGTATTGCATTAACAGTGTATCAAAAAAATGGTTTTAGACCCAAAGTAGAATGCTATCTATATATATATTTTTCCAAAAAACAAAAAGGGGGTTGTTCGTTGCTTTACATTATTGATAAAAAAACTGGTAATGTATTGGCCCAAAAACAGGTGTAACGTAAAATTTATGCATGATTGCAATCTAGGTTAGTCATTATCATGTTAGGGATATTAAGTCATTAGTTCTTCTAGACTCTGAACTATAGGCCTTTTGTATATGATGATCACTCATTATTGTTTTCTAATTTTTGCTTATGTATGCAGTTTTCTGTATTTCTGAACTTATTTTGTATCAAGAGGTTTAAAACAAAGCTGGTTTAAATAGATCCTAATTTTATATTACGGAGGTTTAAGGCTAGTGGCGCCGTTCTACTCAGCAACTTGTATTACCGAAATCAGTGTTATTTTATTCGTCCTGTAGAGAACTACATAAAACTTGAACATAAATTTTGGTGATCGGTTTGAATATGCTGCAAAACATAAATACCCACACACTCGCTCATACACAAAATATAAACTTACACACACACACACACACACACACACGCCCACAACATGCTTACCTAAATCATAGTAAGTACGCTCAAGAAAGGGGGAATCTTATTTATATATTTCAATCTTGCAATGTTTGTGTGATATCTTACAATGCAATGGGGATAAAAAGCAAGAATACTTTTTTTTGGGAAACATAATATATTCAGTACCAAAGAATAAACTTACTTTAAATCTATAGTAAAACTTATTATGTTTTAATATCTTTTGAACGAATGGGCATCAAAACCACCCTTCCATTGTTTCATTTTCTGTTGGTGTGTTCTAGCCCCTACTGAGAGCATTAAACTCGAAGGAAATTGGTCCTACGGGGCTCTGATAACCATAACCTTGCCTAGTTATATATGTTTACCGAAACAGTTTGTTTTCTGTTCACTATTTGTGAGTGAGATTGCCTAGTGGATTAATACTTATTCTCTCTTAACTATTAAACACTTGATTTAAAAATTTCCCATGAATAGCAAGCGCGTAGCCTCATTGTAATAAGTAACTCCCTGTTACACCGAGGCAGTTGAATATATTTCTCTTTTCTTAAATGAAAATACCTTGTCAAATGATAAAAAAAGCTAATTGACTTTCAGATAATAAGCTTAGTGTTTTTCATGATATACAAAGTTGCTACAGGAATCCCAATGCGTCTATGACAATAAATTTAGAGTATAGATGTATAAACAGATAGCTACAAACATTCCTTAAGCAAAGACCTAAAGCTCTGCAGAAGGTTGTTTATCGATAGAAATTTTGCTTTCTCACTTAGCTGCTAGAAAGCTCATATGCTGTCATTGGAATAAGGTTTGAAGAAATAATCAAAATCACCAACTTGTTGGTATAAGGATTTGGGGGACCTTTATTATAAATTAAAGTCATCTTCCCAATTGTACAAGAGTTAAAACAATTAAATCAAAAGATTTTAGTGTAAAACTATTTGTAAATAAGAGTATAAGAATAAGATATTGTTATCAACGACAAAAAAAAAGTTTTGCCTAGTTTTTGTAAAAAAATTTGAGCATATTTATCATTTAAAATCAATGCTATCTTTTCAAAAGTGTTTCCATAAATTTGTTTGTGTTTTGTAAGCAAACCCTGTTTTATTATTATTTGTACTGTGTTATTTTATTTGAATATATATTTCAAAGATAGCTAATTTTTTAAAAAAATAAACTGAGATGAATGTCGGAATTTTCTTATTAAACATAATAATCTATAATACAAAGTAGCTTGATGTCTGTCCGTCTGACCGTCTGTCCGTCTGAAGCTTAAGATCTCAGTAACCGCTGAACCGATTGGGCTCTACTCTTCAGGGATTATACCTACTGGTCCTGTGATGGTTTTAAGCTATTTTCCTGGTGGGTGGGACACCCCCAACCCCCCCAAAAACTAAAAAAACCACCCCCCTAAAAATTTTTTTTTACATTTTTTGTAAAATCTCAGTAACTGCTGAACAAATTGGGCCCTACTCTTCTTGGAATATACCTACTGGTCCTCTGGTGGTATTAGGCTATTTTCTAAGAGGGTGGGACACCCCAACCCCCATAAAAATAAAAAAAATCCCTTTTTTTTTTTTTTTTTTTGTAAACAAAAACCAGTAATTGGGTTGGGGTAACCCCACTGCACCATGGGGCGAAGCCCCCATGAAACCCCCCCCCCACAAAAAAAAATTTCACCAAAAAAAATTTTTGGGCTTTTTGTAACTTTTAAAAATTGACATCTTTAAAAAGTTGTTGCAATTATAGGTATTAAATAGAATTTACAGAGGAGAGTTTTCAATTTTTGTGTATATGTGGTCCAATCAGTGGGACTATTAGAGCTTGCGCCGCATACAGGGTACTCGCTTATGCTCACCCCGTACGAGATATGCGGTGAACAACCTGGGTTTAATTTTCACTAATTGAAATTTTTGTGCATACAGCGCACAACCTGGGTTTAATTTTACCAAAGAGTAATTCGGCAAAGAATAACTTTTTTGAAAATATAACTATAAAATTATTCTGGAGGGTTGACTTTCCATTACCTCATGGGGCGAAGCCCCTAGAGGCTAGGGGCGAAGCCACTAGTGTATATATAATTAGAATAGTAAGACCTTGAAAATAAGCGATAAATTATTAGATGATAATTATCAGTAAATTTAACAGAATTTAAACGTAATTATTACAAAGCTAGCTAAAAAAGTGTTGACAAAAAATAATAATCCTATTATTCAAATACTATAGAACATTATAACAAAGATGATAATATCAAGTGTAGCAGCATTTAAAAAATATGTCTTTCTAAAATCAATTGATTTAATGAATAAAATATTGAAAATATGGCAATGTACAGATTTTTATGATTTTCAGGAATTGAAAATAATTACATTCATTTGGTTGCTGATGTAAAAAGAAGAGAAGGGCATGTATAGAGTCATAAAAGAGCTGCAATGATTTACATATATTTAATAGGATGTAAAATCATTTTATCAAAGTCAAATACAGATTAATTTTTATTTGCAAATTCATTGGAAAAAAATCCGGACTTACTGATAGACAAAGTGAATTATAGAGTAGCTTCTCTACTGAATATAACATATAAATAGAAATGCGCAGAAGCTACGTAGGAGCTACGGACAGTTCTAATATTTCGGAAAGGGGAAAGGAAGAAAGTTATCTATCTATTACTGGGAAAAACTTTTAAAAGCCCCCTCAAAAGGAAAATATTTTAAAAACAAATTAAACCTATATTGATTTTAATTTGAACCTTAATATTGCTATTTTTAAAAATTGGCATTGATATCTACTTTCCGAAATGATTGTATTGTTAGCAGCTTAAAGTGAAAATATTTTACTGAAAGTCTAAATTTTTACAGTTTTTAAAATTTTTTGACAATGCTAAAATTAATTTGTTTCCTTCATTAATTTTAAGATATATCCATTATTTATTAAGGAAAAACACAAATATATGTTAAATTTTATAGTTAGGGCATTGTTTCTAATAATGAAAAATCCTGTATAAAACTCGGCCATTTTAGGGTCCAAGCTGTCAAATTTCTTGACCAATATGAATATGTTAGTAGGTCTTTGCCATAGTTCTATGTAGCCATATACCATCGACCCCTCTATACTCTAACTTTATTTCTATGACCTCCCCTAATTGAGAGTGTAGAGTGTAAAACATATTTTCTTTTTAAGAGAATAGAGTAACTCTCACTCTTTCAACTATCGTTAACAGTTATGTATAAATAGATCTTTAAATTACATATTTTTCACACATATTTATTTAAATAATAAATTATAATAAATATTACAAGATTGGCACTCTATGAGATAATACAGTATTAACATAAATATTAAATTATCATAATAAATACATAGCATAATATTCATCAATTATTGGGGGAGGAAAATTAGGATTTTGATAAATGTTGTACAGTACATACTTTGTACCTTATTCAGTGGAAAATAAGTGTGGATTTTACTTTCTTAACGGTTCCGAATCCGCTTCTTTTCAAGCGGAATCAAAACCACTAGGAAAAATCACATATTCCATGGTTTTATAGAAATTATCCACAGAAATGTAAATCATAAGCTTGATTCCCCTTTTGTTAGCCCTGAGAGGCCGTGAAATTAAGCCTATCATTTTAGTTTCCGTGGACAACTGTTTATAAAATAATACAAGAAAAATGTTAAAATCTACTCTTTTTTCCTAACTGTTCTAAAGACTTAATAGTTTTAATAATTTTACAAACAAATTATTAGGAAAATATTAAAACTTAATAAATCTTTGTGAATGAGATGAGTTGACTAGAATTAAACTGCGTGTATTGGCAGGGATATAGGGATAGAACAATGAAAGATAAATAAATATTCCCAATTAAATATGAAGTAGAGGAATTTTTTTTCTATAATGATACACTTTAAAATCTGATTTTGTAACTATAAAACTTTGGACCTTTTCAATATACTGTTTCTCTAATATTTATTTATTTATCATTGACTTTTCCCTGTATCCCTTTTACATAATAATATTACTAATTTGATAAGTGATGAATCTTTTTAAAAAAAATATAATTACAAAAAGACTGTTCGTCCATAGACTAATGAATTTTTGATAAATAAATTACAAAGACTGTCCAGTGATTTTTCAGGTGCTTTTAACGACTAGATTATTTAGTTTTGACTTATTTAATTGTAAAGGTAAACAGGCAATTTCCTTGTTACTTTTAGTGGACTAAAAATAAAGATGTGAGGGGGAAAAAGGACATTAGATGCTTGTTTTAGATTAAGGAAGGGTAAGGAGTTGCCCCGTAGGTATAGAGCTCCTTCAGGGAATGAAAACAAGTTTTTAAAATTAATGTAATGAAAAAAGGGGGGAGGGTGTAGTCCAATTAGCAATATACAGGATTATACCAAAAGTGTACTTAATGTGTTAAAAAAAAACTTAAGGAAGATAAAGGAAAGAATAAAAAGGTTTTGCTACATCATTTTAAAAGCTAAAAAATGTTAAAGCTCCAAATAAGGTTGTAAAGGGGGGTTGGGGGGCGGGCTGATGGAATGTAGTTTTCTTTTGTGTAGTTCCATTCATAGATGTATACTGTGTGCTTATTTTCGAGAAAATACAGCCCATCTGTCAGTTAAGATGTGGAAATGATTACAGTACAGTTGAGCGGTGTATCTACTATTCTTTCTAAAATTCGAGCAACTTATCTATTACTTGGGGCACTAAAGCTGGGGTAAGATGAGGAAGTCGACCAAACCCCTATTTCAATTTTTTTATAAACATAAAAAATAAATTTCCAATGGATTTTTTAGATAAAAATGTAATCGAAAAGTAGTGAAAAAGTGGATCGCTAAACCATTAAAGTTATTTGTAGATTTAGTAAGTATCTTATTGTAAAAAACTATAAAAACAAATCAATCCTATTCACTACATTTTTAAAGTAATCCAGCTCTCATAATTTTTGTAGATTTATCGCTAAAAAATTCGTAATCATTTCAACTTCCCCAATGTTTGTGAGTTGTGTATTCTTCTTCTTGCTGCTAGCTTTTATTTAGGATGAAGTCAATTATGGAGAAAAACATTTCAGGATTAGGATGTGTATGTGTGTGTGTGTGTGTGTGGGTGTGTAGGAGTGTGTGTGTGTGTGGATGTTTATGTAGGACTTTTTGAGGAGTAAGAATTAAGAGGTAAACATGAATGTTTGTTTATTTTTGTTCATCTCAGCAGCTTCCCTTCAGCAACCCTGAAACAAAAAATACTTTTTAAATAATTATGTTCATAATTAGTTCCCCAATTTACAGTTTTCAATGTTTTAGATCCAAAAATAGTAAGAACTCTTAAGTTAAAAAAAAAACTTGGACTATATTATAAAAAGAGAACATTATAAACCCGACTGTCATAGATACAGACCTCTTTGTCTCCATGTATGTGAAGGACAGACAGATGGATAGACATTCGTACGAGATGTTCGAAATTGGTTATTTTATCATTGAAAATTTAGACAGATTTACTACGTTTTATTATATTTTACACCTAACTTTAGTTTTAAAGCTAGCATAGCACGAAACTAAATTTTTGACAATGATTTTTTCATAGTTTAGAAAACGATACTTTCTTAATATCCGTTAAAATTAAAGAATTAAATATCAATTAAAACAATTTTCAAAATCTTCTGAAAGCCATGAATGAATAATTTAAAGAAATCAGTTATAGAGAACTATTTAACCTGTGCATTAAAAAGCAAGAATTATCATTTTCATAAGTAGCGAAGCAATTGAAAACTAATATATTTTGATAGCACAGTTATTGTATAATTAAGATAAGTCTGTCATACCATTAGTCTGTTTGTCCATCCAATTATACGTCCGACCATTTGTCAAAGATAGTTAAAATAAGTTGAATGAAAGAAACTATGAAGTAGGTGTCTTTTTTAATACATAGATGAAATGTGTGATATTTAAAACTTCAACGATATAAAAATCTTCAAATCTAAGAACGTATAGAATCATAAAGTTATATAGAAGCTGCACTATTAAAAAGTATAAGAATTTAAAGTTACAGTTTTTACTATCGAAGTGAAAACAATGTCATAAGTAAGAGCAAAATATTTTAAATGCATTTCATTTGGTGTACCTATAATGTCGTGAACTATTCGTTTCAAATTATCTAAAATAAAAGTTTCCCTCGCTCTGTAGTAAGTAACCATGTAAGTTTGTATGAGAAGAAAAGTTTAAATTTTTAAGAGACAAAACTATTAATAAGTACGGACAGAAGGACGGACTTTGTAGCGTAGCTTTGCTACTAAAAATATGTAAAAATTGTAGTTATGTAGGAACACAACACTTATGCACTGTACTCGCATGCTTTGTTCATAATTCATTCTGTCCCGTTCACTTTTACACAAAATTTTAATCATAAGCTTTACCAGGTATCCTAAGGGATACGACTATGGACGATAAATTCATGCACAATAAGTACAACCCCAATATATTTGTAGATTAAAGACATTGTATGTTTGAAACAACAAATCAAGTTTTACCAATAGTTCCTAAAGTGTTTAAGCCAATGAATTAGAGTTTATAAAATCTTGGAACAGGTATGATTAATAATTCATTGTCCCGTCCCTGATCTTTAATCATGTTTGAAGGGATTGGGCAATAGCAGATAAATTTACCCCCCCCCCCCCCCCTCGTAATTCAAATCGTACAAAATTTGGGAGAGGATAATTTTGTCAACCCGCCTAATACATGATGAAATTTAACATTGTCACACCTAAAAATCATAAACAATAATACATTATTATTATTGTAATGTTGTGTAGATGCAATTTTTAAATTTAAATGCACTTCTAATGGATCCAAAAATTTATATGGTTAGTGCTATTTAAGATTGTGATAAAAAAAACTGTATTGAAATGTTGGATATTTTAGATTTGCTAAAAACCAACAATTAAATAGATCCAAATTATTTTTGAAAAAAATAATTATTATGATAAAATTGTTCTTAAAAGGCTAGGATAGGTTTTTGTTGCAGTTTTCAAGTATCATTTTAGCATTTTTGTATGTGCTTTTCTGCAATAAGTCATTGCACATTTTTATCTTGCATACAGGGACAGGATAACGAGAAAATTAATTTCTATCACAAAAAAAAATATTTCTACTATTTAAGCTACGTTTGAAAATATTTAAATTGTTGTTACAGTCTGTGTTCTTAACTGAGAGGGTAAATTAATTAAACTTCCATTTTCCTATAACTGTGTTTATGATTTTAATAGTTAAAGATGAGCAATAATTATGTAAAATAGCGATGAGTTAAGGGGTTTACGTGCAAAAAAAAATGCACATATTTATGTGAAGAGGATGATTGTTTTAACATCATGTTGCTTTGCATGGTAGGGGAAAAACAACTAATAGCTCAACCTAAAAAAACACTAACAGGCAAAAAAAATTTTTAATTATGCTGAATGAAAGGAGGAAAAAATGTCTACAGTATGATTTTGTCAAAAAATATACCATTAAAAATTAGATGGGAATCATTTGTCTAAAATAAGATAGATGGAAGGATAAAAATCAACTTTTTATTTCCTTTACAAATAGAGTTGAATTAGAATGCTCAATTACACATATAAACCCTTAATCAAAATTGTTGTTGAGAAAAAATCAATGGAAACCTCGAAAATCTGTGCTATATTTATATTATTTATCAAACATTTATCAAACATTTGTCATTACTATTTTTTTATATTAAAGTTGCTCTTCTTAAAGACATAATTATCCTTTTTTTAACCTATTATTTTTTAAAAGAAAAACGAGTCTGCTTACTCTATGACTCAATTAAGTTTTGATTTCCCTGTCTAAAAATCGTGACGTAATTACAAATAAAGAAGAGACAACCATAATGGAGATTCTTACAGGGATACGGGAATATGTAAATTAAAGAAATATTATTCCAGGGATATATTATTCTTTCCATCAATAAAAAAATATATTGTGAATAGCTTAAACCTATGAAGGTTAGATTTCTTTAAGAAGGTTGAAAATATTCAATTGGATATATTAACTTATTTTCAATTAGTATATCATTTTATCCACGTTGTATCAAATTTGTTTAAGGTTAACAAATTGCTTTCTTATACAGATATAAATTTATTTGCTCAGGGATTAGATACAAATATACTATAGCAAGGATTAAAAAGATTAAAAAATGAAGCTTTTCTATAGTTAGGGTCAATCTGTCCATGACATAAAACTCTTATCTTTAATTAAAAATGATATCTAAAATGTGATGACATCGGTTAAATAATCAGACACCAGACCAGTATTCTAATCGGAGCTCACAACTAGTGTACACAGAAGTTTTGCAGTGTTGCGTAAATTTTGAAGGGTTGAAAATAGGGAAAGTCTGGGCTTACCAGTTTTAATTTTATTTGTTTCATTTTTATTTAATCTAATGAATGGACCCCAAGAATTTGTCATTTACACATGAATGGACAACTAGATTGGGAAATTATTTTATAAGCAAGAGTGTAGAAATGAATTGATAATAATTACAAAGATAATTTGATAAATTTACATAGAATACAACAGATAATCATGAGTCGAGGTTATATTCTCAAGAGATTTAGGAATAAAAGACTGAATCTACAGGGAAGATGTTCATTGGCCAAAAGAATTCCTAAAATGAAAATTCCGCCGTTAGCTGTAAGAACAGCAGATATTGTCACGTTGCTTCTATATCCGTGTAGACCAAGTAGGGTATGTATACAGTAAATTTGCTTTTACAAAGAGTATCTTTTTAACAAATATATATAGATAGACAAATGACACACAAAAAGCGTATTTACCGCAACCTAAAAAGTTACCACATACATGTTAACAACATACAATAACAATGAAAGTACTTCCTAATGTCATAAATGCGTCATAAAACGCACACACGTACGCATTACGCAAACAAACACATACACATACATAAACTAACATCCAAATTTGTTTGTTAAGACTTTGTAAGTGTTATATCCCGCCCAGATTGTTAGCCTATAGCCTTTGCAGTGAAAAGGTTATAGTAAAGAAAAGTAAGAAAGCACGTCCCTATTCTAGTATATTGCGTTCTTGATCAATTGTACTGTTCTTTTGTTCCTGGAACATGGAACATAGTTTTGAAAGCTGTGCTGTACCAATTATTTATCTTACTAATAGTTATTACTTTGTTCCTGGAACATGGAACATAGTTTTGAAAGCACTGCTGTGGCAATTATTTATCTTCCTACTAGTTATTCCTTTGTTCCAGGAACATGGAACATAGTTTTGAAAGCTATGCTGTTCCAATTCTAATCTTTCTACTAGTTATTCCTTGGTTCCTGGAACATAGTTTTGAAAGCTATGCTGTTCCAATTCTAATCTTTTTACCAGTTATCCCTTGGTTACTGGAACATGAAACATAGTTTTAAAGGCACTACTGTTCCAATTTTTAATCCTTCTACTAGTTATTCCTTGCTTGGTTCCTGGAACATGGAACATAGTTTTTAAAGCACTACTGTTCCAATTTTTAATCTTTCTACTAGTTATTCCTTGCTTAGTTCCTGGAACATGGAACATAGTTTTAAAAGCACTACTGTTCCAATTTTTAATCTTTCTACTAGTTATTCCTTGGTTCCTGGAACATGGAACATAGTTTTAAATGCCAATTATTAACCTTACTACTAATTATTCCTTTATTCCTGGAACATGGAACATAGTTTTGAAAGCAAGAACTGCTGTGCCAATTGTTAATCTTCCTACTTGTGGTACTGGAGCCCATCACAAATTGGTGTAAACATACGGTAACCATTTTTTGATTTCAATAATAGCAAAATAAAATACAGCACTACGGCGAAATTAATCATTCTATCCACATTTTTTAGACTTTTATTAAGAGAAAATCAATTTTTAAAGCGGTCGCTAAAACATTGTGTTATATTTTACAGGTAATATATCAGTCGTGTGATGGTTTTAGGCTATTTACTTAATCTCTGCTACAAGATTATCAAACGCCCCACAAAAAAATTCCCTATTCAAGTTTATTTTCAGATATTTGGATTAAATTTAATCTTTAAGAACAAATAAATTTTTTAATTCATTGTCTTAATCTTTTAAAATTAGCTTGTTGGTGGAAACACTATTTCAAATATTTTGAAGAGAAGAAGAATAAACCAAAATGTTTGGTATTCTTATATTTCACAATTTTGACACCTCACAAGGCTTCCCAGCAAAACTGCAAAAACAAATTTATCATTACAATTATATTCTATTGTTTTTTTATCGAAATTATTTCTTTATTAAATGCAAATAGTAAAATTTCTTAAATACCTTTAAGACATTGCCACCTTTGTTGCATACTACCATAAAGTTTTAAAGTATGTATAATAAGAATTTATAAGAATCTAAAAATGTCAATAAACTAGAAATAATGATAAAAATTGCTTTTTTATGTCGTAGAAGCAAAAAGACCTTTCAATTGTATTTAAAAAAGGCTATTGGTTACAACGTATTAAAGTGTATAACTTTGCTATTTAAATGTGAGAATTGTGCAGTATTAAAGTAACACCCTATGACAGAATGACAAACAGATTAACAATGCCTTCTCTCCCCCCAACATAATTGATGGATTGATTGGGCAGACAGACAGACATATACACAAATATTTAATACATATGGTGAATAAATAGATAGTTTGAAAGGCAATTTTAGAAATAATAAAGGACGCAGTAAAAATAGACGAAATACTAAAATTAAAATGCGAAATAAACAAACAAAATATTGGTTCTTTAAAAGAAATTAAATAACAATGGTTGATAAATTGATATTCCTATAAACCATGTTAGTTCTAAAATTTGGGATGAAGGGAAAGAAAAACTAACAGGTTGTTTTATCTGCCAATGTACACTCCCTCTTCTAAAATCAATTAGTTTAAACCTTGTTAGGAACTTATGTTTGAAGCCAGAATTTGGCAGAGCCTGATAATTTCTTGTTGGCTGCAGTTAACAATTTTGTTTCAACCTAATTCATCTTACACAATTCTACATCCAAATCGGGATCAGAGGGATTGATCAACTGAAGAAAAATTTAACCAACATTTTAGATATCTCCCCCTTTGCACATTTGCACATGTATTCTTTCATTTGTGATTGAATGTATATACATATGAGCATTTAAATGGCGTTTATGGAAATAAGCAAAAAGAATATAAATATATATTTATTTTTTATTATACACTATTTATCATAAAGGATTAGACAATAGAGGTTGAATTGATGTATATAGCAACAGTGATGTTGAACAAACTAACCACTTTTGGAGACACTATTGGTTACAGAGTTTAGACAGTATTATGAACCAACAAATCAAACTTCAATAAAATTATAACTCATAACTCATTTTTGGGACCATTGAATAAGATAACGTGGTTATAAAACTTTGGGTAACAATGTATTTACTCATATATTCATTAAGTGGATAAGAATTTTTTAGGAGAGATTTTAGCAATTAAATTTTTTATGCTTTTTATGATTTTTATTTTGGTTTTACTAGCCTAACGTTTACACCTACGAATTAGTAAATATCCTTTTTAGGTATCAAATTCAATATTTTATTGGAACATAAAATATATTTTATATCAGAAACATTTCATTTTAGGACTAATAGATTTTAACCCTGCTAAACTCAGGGGCTGTCATAATATCAACATAAGTTAGACTTGTCACAATGACAGGCTGGCTATCTTATTCTAAGTTATGCCTAATTTTGATAAATACCATATTGTTGACATAAAACTCTATACTGTAAGTCAGTAAAAGGCTCTAAGTCCAACTGGGTAGAATCAAGGATGAAATCTAAAATTTAGTGTATAAATGAATAATTCAGTATATTTTTGATACCTAAAAAGTTGGAGTCATTTTGTCTATTTCCTTAAAAGGTGTTTATTTTCATTTTAGTTGTTGTTAAAAAAAAATTCTTGTCAGTTTTCAAGGATGTCCCTAACTTGGATGATTGTTTATTAAATTATTCGATATTAAATTCTAAGTAAACGTAATACTTTAGGTTTATGGATTTAAAAATTTGGTTCTTTCTAACATCATGATGTTGAAAAGGGATATAATTGGATGGACGTCACTATTATAAGGAAGAATCCTATTAATATACAACCATAGATTCATAATCATAAACTTTAAACGTTTTTAAATGTTTTATTTCGTGTAAAAAATGTGAATATTCTAGGCAATTAAAATCAGTAATTTTTTAATAGTTATATATTAGGAAAAGGAGACAGAGTTAAAGTAATTATAAAAGTAAAGTTGCTTCATAAATATGTCAAATAAAAGTCACATAAACCTTTTAAATCTACCGATTTTCGATATTTAATGAATAAAATATTTGTGATATTTTACAAAATTCATAAAAAAAATATCAGTATTGAGACTTAACAATATTTAAGGCAAAGTTATTTTTTTCTTTATGTGTCCCATCCCTGGCCCTATACGTGTCTAATGTATCAAAATATGAAAGATGGGGGACCAATTTAATCATTCAATAAATATAAATTTGGAATGAATATAAAGAAATGGTCAGCGCCTGTCATACACCCATATGGACATATGGACCACCCATTTGACATACAGACACACACATACATATGGTACGGTGAGGCATTTAAATCAATAACAATGTAATGGAGTGGCCTTTATTCTTCCATCTATGAATTTTAAAGGCTGTTAGCTGCCAAACGGTTGAACATACAGATCATGCCCGCACACTGTTTTAAGCGGCATAAGAAGGCCTACAAATAATCTGGAATAGCCATAAATCAATAATGCATACTTATCTCGCAGTGCAGAGAAATGTGCGAAAAAGACCTATTTTACGCATTTTTTCTTCAGTGAAGCTTTCCCTGTGCATCATTGGATCTTGGCTATTACAGATTATTTGTAGGCTTTCTCCTATGCCACTTAAAATGGTGTGCGGGTATGATCTGTACGTTCAGCCGTTTGGCAGCTAGCAGCCTTTAAAATTCATAAATTTTTGAATATATTGCTTACCAGCAATATTTTACCGTGATCTCTAGTAGATCCGTTTTTTTAAATCTAGTGTAATAGTTTTCCGAGGTCATATCTCTACTGGTTTTCCTCCACCCTCCCACCGCGGAAAATATCCTTAAACCTACCAAGAAACTATAAGTTTTCTGGAAATTTACATGGCGAACGTTTTAGCCTTTAACCTAAGCTTGTTCAAATAAGAATATATCTCTCAAAAGGGATGTTTTACTAAACCGAAGGGTTTTTTAAATTTTTATTACAAAAAAATATATTTTAATTTGGTCGTTTTATGAACCAAAGCAATAAATAATAAAAGCATATTAGCTTAACCTATCTACACTGCTTTTAATTTAACAACTTCACTGTAACAGACAGACAAACAGACAGACACAAATCCCAATAGCTAGCTTACCAAAATAAGCACTCAATATCTCAAACGTATATTGGTCAAGTCAATAAAAAAAATACATGTATTAGATTGAAGGGACAAACTAAATGTTAAGAGAAGCACAACTGATCTTCAACTGTGCTACTTCTGCCCAACTGTATATAGAGAAATATATATTTTATAGAGAAAATAAGGTCTATAAATAAAGCAGCTTTAATAAGTTACAAAAAAAATGTTTTATAGATGCTTTATTAGAAGAAATAATCCTCTATATCTAATACAAAATATAAATTTATTAAATTGTGCCGTATTGGTTTGGGTCCTCCCTCACATTAAATTCAATTAAATGATTATAAATGGAAAATTGAATCAAATTTAAGAGTGTGTTCAACAATTATTTATGTGCATGCAATTTTAGTATTGGAACGACAACGGGAGACATTACTGATGTAAAGATTAAATAATCCTAGAATATAATACATTTAAAGACATCCTAGATTGTATAAATTCATATATTAAAATATGAAACTCAATTTAAATGAACATCTAATTATTATTGACCGTTATAATCCCTCAAATTATCGTTATTTTTTATCCATTTATTGACATCAAACACAAAGTCAAAAAATGTTCCTTATAAAAACAGAAATAAAAAAAAGATTTTATTTAAGTTTTAATTGAACTTGATGCCTTTATGAATAATATATGAATTTTAAGCTATATTGAATATTTATAATGTACGAATTAATTATATTTCCTTCATCAAAATCGGATGAAATTCAAAAGTTTGATTCCCAATACTTATTTCAAGCGCTTAATACAAAAAAAACGAAGCAATTAATAAAAGAAACTCACCTTTAAACCTCGTTGTCAATGACCTCCCCGAATCTGGAGTTGATGGCATCAGGACCGTCATAGAAGTTGGGGGCCTCCTCGCATGGCAGAGCGTCCAGGGGGAAAGAACACACGAGGTTCAACTAAAAAAGAGAAAATAAAAGTCAACATTTGGTAGATCTTGTTCATTCTTGTTAATATTATCTATTATATAAAGTATTCAGTTGTTTTGTCTGTCCATGAAGATCTCATAACCACTAAAACGATAGAGCATTCCGTTTAAAATAAGCTTCTTATGGGTCCCGGATTATTTCATTTTAAAAGTCGAGTCTTATTCTATTACTTACTCTATTATATCTCTTTCCAAATATGAAGCTTCTGGAACGAATCTGAAGCAAAGTTTTCAGAAACCGATGGCACAAAAATAAACTTCTATCTATTGAGAAAGCTTTTTACTGGTCCTGTGATAGTTTTAAGCTAAATATTTTAGGTATCGTCTTTATTGATTAAAAATCAAATCACATCTTTTTATATGGTTCTAGAGGCTATGAGCGAAGCACAAAGTACCGTACCAAATATTGCAAATGAATTCAATACTAATTTATCATGAACTATTTGATAATTCTACACGCATTTAACATTTTAAGAAGGAAGCAAGATCATTATGAAATAAGAACAGAGTAGATTAGGATTTGAAAGATTGGAGTAAATGAAATTCAAATTAAGTTGTGTCATACTAAAGATGCTAAAATTGTTTGGCTCTTTCAAGCGTGGGAAAGCTCGGTTATGCGACAAATATATTTATTGTCTGGAAGAAGTTGGTAAAGTTTACTATACTGATAATTGGAAACAACCTTACATCATAGTTGTAAACATGGGCGTGCACATGATTTGGCAAGGGGGAATAATACACTCCCCTTCTACACGCTTCTGGTTGTTAATAAAATCCAATTGTAATTAATAATTACATGTCCTGTTTTACCTTTTTTATCAGTATATCTTTCCCTGTTAAACTTACATGCATAAAATGAGTAAGATTATGCAGTTAAACTGTTATCAATTTTATGCAATATCATTGCAGGTTTCCCAGAAATTGTCATTGGGTTTTTTCATTACTCTAAGGGACAGTCCTTTTCTTTTATTCACTATTATTTCATTAACTAAATTTAGGTACACTTGTTTTAATTTGCCTTGGGTTCAAATTGGAAGATCATCAATTTATTAAAAATATATTTATGGAGTGCTAAATTTTTTCTTCTTCAGATTGCAAGTTGTCATCAAATATCACAAAAACGGTTTTTAGAAATCTTTTGATTGATATTCAATTTTTAAATAAGGAAAAAATAAAGAAAGGTAGAATTGTTCTTTTTTTCAGAAAAAGCATGTATTTTTTTTCATAGATTGAGATGAAATAGATTCCTTCACAAAAAAAATTATATAGCTGTCATCATAGGAAATGAAATGCCACTTGAAATAATTTTCTACACAGTATTAGCAAAAGTAATATCTGATAAAAAGTAAAGCTATATATGTCCATTCGTTCCTCCGTCCCTAACCGCTGCCGAATTTATCGTTTTTTTTAGAAAATACATGCTCTGGCATTGTGATGTCTTTAGCTAATATGACCTAAAACTAAAAATAAAATCCTAGTTATGAAGTTAATGTTGGTTAGGGGAATGTACAGCTACTCGTTAAGTTTATTGTACGTTTACACGTACGTCTCCTTTACCTTGTTGCTGTATATTATTCCAAAAAGTTTAATTTTAATAATATCATTTAAATATCATACATAGATAAAGTTTAGGGAACTCAGTGAAAAGATTATGTAAAGCCTTTGACGGGGATATCCAATTTTGCATATTTGATTATCGTTTTCATAATATGTGATCATGTATAAGATATGTGTATAAAAGTATTAGATAGAAAAGGACCATTTAGTTACATGTTACTCTTAAGAATTGTGGAAAAACCAGGATTATTTATAAAGTACTTCGCTAATAACATTTTAAAATTTAAATTAAAAATTAATAAGAATTATTATTTACATAAAACTTTGAAACCAAGTTGAATAAGAAATGTTTGTTTGTTTCTAGTTGTTACTATTCTTTTTTTGAAACTATCTAAAATTTGCTTTCAAATTTTACTGTAATTTGCGGCTGATATGTTTGCCATGGACCAATCCTTAAATTCCTGGTTTTTGAGTGACACATCTAGGAAATTCTCTTGCTTGTAAAAATTTAAAATAAGATTATTATCGTATTCAATACCATAAACAAGGGTGATTAAGTCCATAGCGGAGATAAATTTACATGTAATTACTAAAACAAAATTATTATCAAGTTTATAGAAATAATGAAGATAGGAGGAATATAATTTAGCTTACTCCTGAAAAGAAAAAAACATGCAGGGAAAGGGGGCATATCAAATTATAGAGTAACTTTGTTACCAAGAATAATCGGTAACAACCCTAAAACTAACTATTGGACCAAATAAAGCTCACTTTATTTTTAACCTTTTAAACGTGTTTTAGTCCCTGTGAGAGTTTTAAAACCCGGCCAAAGGAAACTATTTTTAAGTGCACTTTACCAGAATAAAAAAAAAAACATTTTTTTTCAAAAAGTTTTTGTGGTCCGCTTTAAGTTGTTAGGAAAATGGCAAATAATCCCTTTCTCATAGCGAAGGTTATTTGAAATCAAGGTGTACAAAAGGATTTAAAAATGAGGATTCAGGAAGTATTAAAATAACTCATTTCATTTTTATATGCATTTCATATAAATATTTTTTTAATCAAAGATATATAATTAACCTTTAAAGGTCTTTTATAATCTAAAATAATATAATTGACAATGAAACGACATTTCAATCCTATCTCCAATTTAAAAAAATAAATTAAAAATAAATAATATTGATTTATAAACAATGACATATAAAAGTGCTAACAAGACTTTTATATATCCTTTGTATTCAATAGAGTATCTGTTTTAGGTGTGCAAACACTTACGCATATTATCACATTTCCAAATAGGAGACTTTACAAAAGACACAATTGCAAATAAATTAGAGGGAGTTTATATAATTCTAAGATGAATATAAAGGGAAAGAGACAGTTTTTTTTTACTGTTGTCTGTAGTCCCATGCGCGGTTCTGATAATTTTATAATGTGCGGTAGTTATTGCGCACCTTTCTATTTAAACACTAAAATGATTAGGCTGACGCTTCGACGCTCCTCAGGTTCGGCCAGGTTAGCAGAGATAGGTAAACAGGAGATATATTTTTGTTATATTTTTTGATGTTTCATATCAACATAATATGATTTACATTATTTATAATAAGTAATGATCAGTGTTTGTCTAAATATTAAATAGAATAGAGTATAAGATTGATTTATCCTTTATTTACCTATCCTTGTAAACCCCGATGCTTGCAATCAATGTTTCTGTGTAACAGTAAATAACTTATTTGTAGCAGAAACGAGTCATGTAATTACAAAAAATAATGTGCAATTGAAAGTTTGTCACTTATTCTTGGAAGTTGTGTGCCTTCCCTTCTACATATCATTTCATTCGCACACTGATTCAAATTAGCAAAAAGACACAATAACAAAATACTTAAGAGTGGGTGTTTGATGATGTGAGTAAAGCAAGGGGGGAAGAGGTATATGAAGGATTAATATTGGAACTTTTGCTTAAGTGAATGCACGCCGATTAAATCTTGGACAATCTCATAACACTTGGATGAATTTATTCTAAACATAACCCCCCCCCCCCTTCCGATAAAAGATTATCAATTGATAAGCATTGTCTCGAGCATATATCAGTTTATATTTTATTTTTATTATACAATAGGACTAACTGTTTATATTTGTATGTTGGAGGTGATAACAAAATATGCAGAAGATAAACCTTTGTTAAACAAGAATGATAACACCCAAGAAGTGAAGCTCAACATTTTGATTAAAAGAAAGCAAACCAATAATCATTCTTTAAATAAATATATTCCTAACTGTTACAGAAATCCTCATGTATAACATGAATTTATAAAAATCCAACAGGCCTAAATTTACAAGTAACGCGATTCATTATGGACTCTCTAAGTATAGAAAAGCTTGGAATTGAAAATGACAATGGCCAATTTTTGTATTCTTATATGATGTTTTATTTATCAATTTAGGAACAAGAACAAAAACGTCCACTAAAGGCAAAACTTTTCAAGTAGTAATTTTAAAAATTTAAATTAAGAAATAAGCAAAACTTACAACTAACCTTAAAAGGATTGCTTTGGAATAAACTTATATAGTTAGAAGGTCAAAATAATTTTAAAATGCAAAAAAATTAAGAAAAATTATTAATAATGAAATGAACCTATGAACCGTAAAGCAAGAAAAAAAAATACATCCCAAGCAGTTGAAGCATTAACCCCTAAAACTATTAGGCACAGTAGGGATTTTTTCCATACTTATTTTTCTTCACTAAACAAAGGTTGTTGGGATCATACCAACTTTATTTTCAGAGATGTAGGAAACTATTGGTTGGGTAATAATGTGATGTTTTTCTAAAAAGTCAGAAGCCTATTATAAAAAAAAAACATTTTAAAACATGGGAAGCGCAGTCATGATAATCAGATGATGTTTGAAGATATGAAGATAATAAATAATCACTAATCATAAAGAACAAAAAGTATATATTTTTTTAAAGGCTTTATGTCTTAATAAGTACAAGTTTCTTAGCTATTAAATGCCAATCAAAGACGGTCGAAATTTAAATGTCAAAACGGATAAATGGCAGAACCTAACTAACAATAGAGTAGCTCTTGATTTAATAAAAATACTATATATATATATACCAATCACTCTTTTCCAGTGATATTACCAAACACATGCTTACATACTAACCTCTTACGTTTTATGCCTAATTTGAATTCTTTTGTTCTGCTAAAAAAATATTGCAAATTGGCTGCTTTTTAAATGCTAAAATTGTTAATAGTAAAAAAAAAATCATTTGCCCTTTTTAAAGCATACCATAGACAATCAGGTTCAATATGTGCAAAACATTTAGGTGAAAGCTTAGAATAAATCTTTTAAAATGAAGTTAACCAAAATTATTATGTTTATAATGATATAAATGTCATATAAACATTTAAGTAGTGTTTTTTATTAAGTCGTAAAAATATGATGTTCATTTTTAAGCTATATTTATTATATATAGATTTCATACTTTGCATTATTTTAAAATTTTCCAAAAATTATTTAATTGAGAATTAAATGAGAGAAACAAGAAAAATTAAATTAAGAAATATAGAAAAGTTTTTCTGAAAAGACTACTATCAAAAACGAAGCAAACTTATCTAAAAAAAAATAAATAAGGAAGCAAAAAAAACAAGCCGTAATGTACATAATTTAGCCACGCTGTAATTAATTCTGTCATTCTTGCTCAAACAAAAATTTAGTACGCATTGCAAATTAACAAATATGATTTTAAATTACATAAAAAAAACTGTTGAAATTTTGTAAAATATGAAAAAAATATGCGTTCATTGAGCATACTACGTTAAAACTCATTAAAATAATTGGGTGGTAAAGACATTTTATGAATTTAAGTTCAAGTGGACAGTCACTTACTTTATATTATCAACATTGTTTATTATATTTATTATCAAAAAAGAAAATCAATTTTCAAGGTTTGAATTGACGAAAATAAAATTTGTTCTACCTAACGATGTGGTGTCAACTAACCTACGCTTCAAACAGTCAGACAGAACGACATCCTGTTACTTTTATATAAGGATTAGAAAAAACATCTGGAAGAAGATTATTTTGTCTTACAACTAGCGGCCATGCACCCTCCCAAAATAATTATAAACTTTCCCTAGACCTATGAGAAGCTTCACTGTAAAGTAAAACCATATTTGTTCAGCGGTTAGCTATATCCTTCAGTACATACAGAATCAGACATACAGACATCCTTTTATTTATATAAAAGGATCACCAATCCTTGTTGAACTTAAAAATCTAATAATATTTTAACAAGAAAAAGTGGCAGAGCTTCCCTTTGAAAGAGTTAACGGAGAACTTTTGTTTCTACCAAGAATTTGGAGTCAAAGTCATTCAATTAGAAAAGAGTCACAGTAGAATAAACGGCTAATATAAGGAGAATTGAAGTGTGATAGTATGTAATAAAACAATACTAGGATCAGCGAAATGTTTAGCACAGTTGTACTTGTAAATGTTTAATAATGGGGGATTAATGTGCAGCGTTTCCTTTTTAATACAACCTAGGAGATGTACAGAAACATTTAGTGAATATCTCTTTTCCAGAATTGCTTCGCAACCGACTATCATTCACTGGAGAACACAGTAATTGTAACAAAATTATATTTGTTTAAATTAATGATTTATGATATTATTTCCACACAAGAAGACGACATTATGAGTTTCGCAGCAATCCCACACCAGCTCTAAATTGCAATATATTTCTATTAAAAATTGTGATTAGTAATTAACTTTGTGATCTTTATGCTTTTAAGGATTGTATGATATTTAATTATTACTGACTTATTATACTTTCAGACTCCTTAAAGCATTCTTTTAGAACAATCTTAATGTCAAATTAGCTAAAGTTAATGTTCACAATCTTAATTATATATTCTATTATTGTCTAATTAAAACATATAAAACGTATCTAAATAATCAAAATCGTGGTCTCTTTATTTTCTATTCTAAAGGTAAGAATCCTTTTTCAGTTCTAAAAGATTTTATTAGCGATTTTCATTAAAAAACGTTTGCGTGTTTTTTACGTTAATTCAATTCTTTCTTTCAAAGGCAAGGCATTTAATTTCAACTTAATTTTTTCAACAAGTGAATTAAAATGTACTGCTAATTGGTGTTGTTATACAGTGGTGAGTTCTTATGTTACTTGTTACATAACATATCAGGTTAGTGTTAATAGTACATATATCCATTGTTAATAAAACCACCAAACTTTCAAAGCTCATTAGAGTACCTCTAATCCCTAATACAGTTATTATAGTGTAGTAACTTAGGGATTAAAATTCAAAGAAAAGGGTTAGTCTAAATCCATTTCTCCTCTTCCCCCTCCTTCTCAGGGTGAAAGTTAAGTTCTTTTGGAAAGGGGTTTTATTACAACCCATTCCTGCCTCCCTTTCATTCCCTTTTTTGTCATAGAAAAGGGATAATCTATTGAAAGGTTTTGTACACTTTAAATATGTACTGTTTATCGTTGTAAATCTCTCTACCATAAAGTGTAAAATACAACCCTCTCCCTTTTTCTTCTCAAAAGGTAGACCATTTGTGATTTCACAGTATATTATGGTTGAGTATTTATCAGGGCTCTTGTGTCCTCCTTTATGGAACTTTTATCTTTCATAGATAAGAATTCTTTCAAAGGTACAAATATAAAGTAAGAACAGTTATATTTAAGGAAACTACATTCCTATTATTAATATATTCTTGTGTAATTGTACTTTCACATATTACTGTATGTTTCTTTGATTCTTATAATATTAAAGGAGACATTACACTCGTAATATTTTTAAACTTCTAAGAAGTTATCATTCAAAATTATTTAGACCTCTTGTATGAAAGGGATTTTAAGTAATTTCAATCAAATTTAATCTTATTTGTTGGTAATGGTAAGGAATATTAGTTATCAATACTATGTTCTTGGCTTATCATTAGACCATTGTAAGAATAATTTATCATACTTTCTTTCTAATCTTTACCTTAGTGTCTCATGTATGCTCGTACAGCACTATGTGTATATTGTTTTGAGTTGGGCAATATTTAATATAGTCATTAAAATTTTATATTAGAGTGATCTAAATAAATATCCCAACTCTTCTATGTTCCTCCCTGTTCAATTGTTCATAACAGGTTAACAAGGTAGAGGTTAGTTTACTCAATCTTGTACTTCAGGCACAGTTATAATACCCTTGTTGCTATCTGGTTCTGTGTGCTCATCTTGTTACATCGTTACTTAGTAACATACTCAAAGGGTTTTACTACTCCTCCCCTTTTATTAAAAAAAGGTATTTCATTAGAAAGGGTTTGTAACCCCTTTTCACATTCTCCTACCCTCTTCATAGGCGGAGCTAATTGTGGAAACACATTTCTCTTTATTTCCCCTCCCCTCTTCACTTAT
Organism: Acartia tonsa; assembly: GCF_053477335.1. Taxonomy (NCBI): domain Eukaryota; kingdom Metazoa; phylum Arthropoda; class Copepoda; order Calanoida; family Acartiidae; genus Acartia; species Acartia tonsa. The sequence goes on from NC_137260.1 coordinate 37,599,399, forward strand.
AGGTGGAGTCAGCGAAATATTATATTATAGTTTATAGTTAATGATTTATCTTAAACATAGTTTTCAGTGTTGAATATATAATAAGGGAATATTTCTTTCCCAATTATTATTCATAATTCTACCCTTTAAATGATTTAATGGTTTTTATGAACTAGTTTGAAATCATTATTCATTATTCAATCATTATTCTACTTCATAGTGGAAAATACATGGTTTAAAGTACCTCCCAAATTATTTATTGTTTGCTTTGTTAGGCAAAGACCAAATAGTTCGGTAATATCATAAAATTTCCAACCCAATATAGATAAAAGGCATAGCATTTCTTCTCCCTCTTTATTTCTTAAGTGTGGAGCTCTTCAAGTCTATTTACCTAATTTCTAGGGGTGTAGCCTTCTTATAAGGGGCGTGTCTCCCTATTCAATTGTTGTGACAAAATCAAAGGCTGAAATATTTTCTGACTTGTATGTTTACAAGAATTAGCTATGTGATTGAAGTTCACAGTTTAATTGATGTAATAAAAATTTTATGAAATATTATAATTGTTTATCTCTAAACATTTATTTTCATACTACTTATGGATGTTGTCATCCTTGTCATTGTAATTTCTGACATTAAGAATATCTGAGAAAGGAAAAATCCATTCATACTCATTTTTCTTACCAAGTTATTACATATATTCCTAAAATCATTCACTATCATAATTTAAGTGTACACTACTGGTGTGTATGATTAACTTTTTTGTATTGAGTTAAAGTTTGTGTGTATCAGATACAAAACTTTCTTTTCTTGTTTTCTTTGTCGTTTTAAGGAGAGTTCTGTTTTATCAGTACAGATTAAAATTAACTCGCAAGAAATTTTGTGGCACAAAGTACTTTGATAAAGGAGTCTTGTACTACCTAATCAAATACTTAGTTCAGTTTTTGTTGAATATTTAATTCTGAATCTTCATTCTCAATAATTGCCTATTCAAGCATAATCATAACTGAATCATGTTGTCATATAAAAATTTGAGTTTTTTACCCTCAATACCTGAAGAATCTGAATCAGGTTATAGCAGCACATGTTCATTGAGTAATTCTGGTGCTTCAAGTTCTGACCTTTCACTTCCAGACTTTAATGATAATTGTACTATTACTGAATTGGACTTGTTTCTTGCCAATGCTGAAAAACTGATTTCTAGACTAGAAATATATGGCAGTGTATATTCAAATTCTTCTCATTTGAATAGCCATTTTCTATCCTATGAACATTTGAATGTAAGGTTACATTTTGCTCAAGCATTAGCATTTAATATGAAATCTATTATACATATTAATAAATGTTGTGCTTTAATTCTTCAGATTGAGGAAAGTAAACTTGAGTGGCTAGTTAACTGTCCTAATCATCTTTTTCTCTCTCTTACTAAGAAAACTCAGCTTGATGTTTCAGCTGACAGCGATAGCAGTAATGCAGTTGATTCCTTAGAGGTAAATGTCATTCCTACCAATATAATACAAAACTCACATGAGCTTCATGATTATATTGCCAAGTTTGAAGGTTTGGATTTTGCAATTTCTTGCAGTAAAACTGTTTCCAATTCTATACCTAAAGACCAGCATCAGTCTTCATTCTCTGAAGACAGTAGTTCTTGTTCTGGTCATATTGAAAACCTCATTCCAACTGACAATTCAACTCTGGATAATGAAAGGAAGAAGGTTGATATTGTTGATAAAGTTCTGAATAATGAGATGTATTCTCTTTCCAAGTTTTTTATTGCTACTTCCAGTAAGGATTTGTCTCATTCTAATTTGGTCTATTTGCACAATAGCCATGTTCCTGTCGTAGATAGGCAAATATCTTCACTTCAACATTCTCTCAGAGACTACATTACTGTCAAATTTCATGATGCTAAGTTAGCTTTATCTGTTGCTGATGTAATTAGGGATGCAATTAATTGGACTGTTGATATTAGACATCTCTTTCTCTCTAAGGAACTTTTCAAGAAATCTCAAGGCCAAAAATTATATGGTAATTTGAGTAAGTTTTCTACAGATCCTAATATTGACATTTACAGATTCTTCCATGAATTTGAGGCTTTAACTATCGATTTTGATTATTCTGCTGAAAGAGCTGAATTTTTGTATTCCAAGTATCTTGTTGAGATTCATCAGGACGAAGTTACAAGATACATGCATGATTATGAAGCTATCAAATCTTACATGATTCATAAATATGGGGATCCTAAACCTATTTTAATGAATCTTATCCAACCTTTAATTGATTTAACAATACCTGACAATCATTCCAATCCTGCTGTTTCAGTTCCATACTACAGAAAGTTTCAAGCTGTTCTTGAAACAATAAATTCTTACCTAGTTTCTAATTCTGAACATTCAAAGGAGTTTGAGGTGTGTATCTTTTCACAAGAGTTTCTTCATAAACTCTTACAGCTCATGCCTCATGATGCTAAGAAAAAATTCTTTAAGCAGATGGATTCGATTAAAGAGGATACTATTCATGTTAAAGGTAAAATAGCATTTAATGTTCTGTTGGATACAATCAGATTTCAGTTCAAAATTCATGATAGAATCTTAAAGCATGATAGTTCTGCTTCAAAGTATTCCAATTGTGACGAGGAGTCATGTATCTCCTATCACAAAAGGATAAAGTCTGTTAACATATCAAAGCAGCCAATTGCTGGTGGGAGATTATTTCCTTGTGTTATTCCTGGACACAATCACAGTGTAAATGAGTGTTCCAAATTCCTCAATCTTTCAACACAGGAAAGAGTTAAGCATAGGAAGGATTTCATATATAAACATTGTGCTGTTTGTCTCCAATCTTCTCTCTCATGTCATGGTGGTAAATGTATAAATATAAAATCTGTTCCACAGATTTTATTATGCAAAGGGTGTAAATCTATGAATAAGATTAATCCTGAAAGACCATGTTATTCTGTATTGTTTTGTCTAACCAATTCACATGGAAAACCACCAGACTCTGAAATCCTAAAAGGTTTGGAAATATACATTCCTGGATTTAAACCTCGTGTAGGACAGAGAGTTTCTATGGAAAAATTTCAAGAATCAAGATGATTAACGTCTTGTTTATCACCATCTGGTTGCATTCTGCAAAAATATCTATTTTATTTCAATACCTATCAACTTATATTTTGTGATTTTAATTTCATTTATTCAATTATTGTGTTAAAGGTTTCATTAAATATTTTGTGAGGATTACCTTATTTAAAAAAAATTCTATTTTTATTAATACTGAGGATAGATACAAAGAATACTTCAACAAGTTTTAGAGAGTTTTATCAGTAAAGGGATTATTAGATACCTAACTGAAAAGCTCCCAAGTTATTTACACTATTATTATTATGGTAAAGGTTTTTCAAACAATATAACCATAAAAATGTATTTCTATCTATTTGTCAGTAGAGGTTTTATTATAAATCTAACTGCAAATATGAGTTATTTAATGTTATTATAGTACAGGTTTTTTTTACAACCTAACTAAATAACATAATTATGGCAAATCTTATTTTCAGTAGAGGTTTTATGATAACCTAACTGTAAAAGTATATATATAATTGGTGTTATTAACAGTTTGGGTTTTACTAAATAACCTAACTGTTTACGAGGAATGTACGCTATTGTGTTGAAATCTTTGTTGCGGGAGTGTAACAAAATTATATTTGTTTAAATTAATGATTTATGATATTATTTCCACACAAGAAGACGACATTATGAGTTTCGCAGCAATCCCACACCAGCTCTAAATTGCGATATATTTCTATTAAAAATTGTGATTAGTAATTAACTTTGTGATCTTTATGCTTTTAAGGATTGTATGATATTTAATTATTACTGACTTATTATACTTTCAGACTCCTTAAAGCATTCTTTTAGAACAATCTTAATGTCAAATTAGCTAAAGTTAATGTTCACAATCTTAATTATATATTCTATTATTGTCTAATTAAAACATATAAAACGTATCTAAATAATCAAAATCGTGGTCTCTTTATTTTCTATTCTAAAGGTAAGAATCCTTTTTCAGTAATAGTGTCTGACTGATTATGACGTAACAAAAAAAAATAGCCAATGAGAGGCCGTTATTGACCAATGGTAAAATTTATAGTGGCCTCTCATTGGCTAATTTTTTTTTACATCATAATCAGTCAGACACTATTACTGTGTTCTTCACTGGATTATATTAATAAATTTAAATAGAATTATTGAATATTATAAGATACTTCCTGTAAATATTTGTCTATTTTTAGCATTGCCTGACTTTATTTTAGTAAATTCGCAAAATTGCACTAAATAAAAATATTAGAATAACGAAAATAAATTGTTAGCAGTAAATAATACATATTAAATAGTAGTAGCAATCAACAACAAAAATTTATTAGGAATTATCGATAAATCACTAGGGGCGAATTATAAACATTACCTAAGTAATAAGCAAAGTATCCTGTAATCCTATTATATAATGCAGTAAGGTTTTTTTTGTCTGTGACTTAAGATTTCGATTATCTATTTATGCAATTGAGTTTTTCATTTTGGAAGGTTTTTATGGGTCCTGTGTGATTTTAGGCTTTTTTCCCACTTTCCTTACTCCTTCGAATACAGAGCTCCTAGATGCTAGGCGGAGCGCCGACGCAAATCAAGTATAAATTAGTTGATAACTCCAAACACCATGTATGAAAGCCATTTAGATACATATTATTTTTGTTGTGATGTAATTACACAAAAAATTATAAATAGGTACATCTATGATTAGATGTATGTATCTTATACATATTTGTAGGAAATTTCAAAAACAATATATTTTTATAAATTATAAGGAACAACATTCTTTAGGTTATTTATCTTTTTTCTAAATGTAAAAAGCAGCATGGAGGTTATTATTTTGATTGAATGCGTACAAGAACTGCATATTAAATTAGAAACATTTACGGACATATGGAAAAGTATTTTTAAAAACAAATGTTTAAAACATATTTATCCAATTATTTTGTTCTTTTTGTAAAAATAGCTGTTGACTAAAACCATTACAAGATCAATGCAAAATCAATCAGTCAAGCCATTACCAAGATCTTTCTACCACTTAGTTTTCAAAACATGACGTTTTAGAAGTTCAATGTGTGTAATGAATGCAATTTTAAACTTAATTGCTTTTTCTTAATGTTTTTTTTCATATTAAAGTGCTCTGTCTCAAAATGTAAATATGGCTTTTTCAGAAATGGAAAGGATGGAAGGAGAAAGAGAGAGAGAGAGAGAGAGAGAGAGAGAGAGTGAGAGAGAGAGAGAAGAGAGAAACCAAGAAAAGGATGGAGATGGTAAATTTATCATGGGAAGGAAGAAAAGATTAAGCCAAGCATGTTTACTTATGTTCTTACATTCCTACATCAATCATTTCAGATAAATAGTGTTTTATGTCTGTTCTTAACGTTTTAGTTCGTCTATTCGTATTCGCTTAGGTTTTTGGAATACCAGCCATATGATTCGGTGACTTAAAGGTTTCAAAATGGAAACCCTTCCTAATTGAAATAAGCATTAGGCTTTTATTATGGGAATAGTTGAATTAATCTTCCAATGTCAGGAAGTGTATCAATGATGTTTTGATATTACAAGCGTAAAAGTGACAAAATTTTATTATCATATGCTATTTGCTGGGTTTTTCTATAAATTATTTGGTAGATTTGTAAGAGCACTTGTTCGGAAGTTTAAATTTCGTGCAGCTTGAATTATGATCAATTACTGAGCAGAATAAATAGATACAGCCTATGGATGGATACATACATAAATACATGTATCAATTAGTATCATAAAACATTTTTTAACTTTGAAAAAATTTCAAAATTCTAAAAGTAAAGATCCTTAATTTAATCTGCTTTTTAAAATCCTTCAATCAATAATAAATTAACCCTATAAACTTAACAACTTATGTTAGTACCTCCATTCTAAAAATGCCTATATTTTTACAGATGATTTCTTTGATGATTTGGTATGGTGTTGTAAGCATTGTAAATCAAAAACATTTATTTAGATGGTAATTACGCTTATAATGACTGGAGTTTTAAGCAATTTCAGAACAAAATAGAATAGTTTTTCAACACATCCTATTATGAACAGCTTTGCGCGGATATTAAAATGAAAATTTATATGATTGAAACCAGTTTTATTGGTCTTTAGGGGCCGAAGATCCGGTCTAACAAAACTGGTATCGATTTTATGATTTTTATTTTAATATTTGTTGGAAAATGTCTGTAATACGATGCTATACATTATTTTTAGTATGGCTGAGAACTGTATCTAATCCATCGGGTACTAATCAGTTTCGAAGCCATTCTGGAAAAGATATTATTGAAAATGTTTACCTGGTCGAAAACAGTTTGGTTGGGACAGATGAAGCTCCACTTGAACATCTCTTGCTGACCGTCGGGATACTCTACTGGGTAACAAATATGGAAAATCTGCGCGCACATCCAAGTTTCAACAGTCATATACAGTTAATTAACAAGTGGCGTTGCTCTTAGAGACCAGGGTTGCTTCTACATTTATTTTTGAGTATTCTTGAGAGTTTTTTAAGGCAATATATATTCCCCAGTGGGGTCAATCTACCTTCCCTCATCAAAATGATTTTGAAATTTAACCAATAATAAGCTTTCTAAAAACAGAATCCAAGTGATTATGAGCTCTATTTGGGCATACAATATACATACACTACTACTACATTATAAAGTCTTAGTAACAATATTTTATGTTTATGTGTCATAAACATGTCCCTGTTTAGATAAATATTTACTTTAAACTATTTTATAAAATTCAAATTTATTGAAGCCATCAACAATGCTTGAAGTGATAATTAAATAAAAAAAAGTTCAAACAAGAACGATTACGTACATTCCTTATAATAAAGTAACAAGATCTGTTTGTGTCTGTGTGAAGGATCTCGCTAACCACTGAACCGATATGGGTCTACAACTTTACTTGTCATAGGTCTTGGGAAGGTTTATAACTAGTTGGGGGAAGGGTACCACCACCCTCCCGAGAGAAATTTTAACTCTTGCTTTTTAAAAATACAATTAATATATGGGGAGGGGGAGTACTTCCCAACAACTCAAAGGTCCTAGAGGACTCTAGATAAGATAGTAGAGAAATTGGGTCTCTGTGTGATGCTTGCAGTACAATCAATAGAGACATTTTACTATTTAAACAAATAAAAGAGGTGCAAAATAGAATAATGAAAAAAAAAATTAAAAGTAGGACAATTATAGAAATAGGAATGAAGATGAGAGACAAACAATGTAATTTATATTGCAGCTTCCCTGCTAAAAAAATGTTATTTGGTGTTAAATTATTTGCAATAGTTTAGTGTGGTAGTATTGCATATGCGATGATCTGCTTTAATGGATACGATAACAATGCATTTAATCAAAGGTGTTTTATTAAACCAACGAAAAAAGTGAACTGCTTATCAATGAAAGGTGTTTTATCAAAACAACGAAGAGAATAATCAAATGAGAAGCTATAATTTAATTGTATGAAAATATGATTATGCTTAATTGGTTCGCAGGGTTAATGTATGTCTTATATTAAGATATAGCGGCCATTGAATAATCTTTCATTCATTTATTTGGCAAAGAATCAGCAGGTCAACCTTATTAAAGGCACCAGCAATTAAAAACAATCCTTCCAAGTTCAATAATGCAAACAAATTACTTAAGGAAGACGACCTAACAGTGTATAATATTGACTGATGAAATTTCCTGGCATTCATTGGCAACATCAGCATAGTAACCATAGCTACGTCCCTCACAGGTAAATTCATCCACTAAGTTTTGCCTAAAATTAAATAAAATTTTTGAATTCTTTTTAATAACAGATGAATCATCTATTTGTCTAACTGATGCTTTCCTTCAAAGTACTTTCGATCATTGGCTCTCTAGATAAAAAGTGGGGCGGATGTGTTTCATTTTCCAAAACCCTGCGAGCGCTAAACAATCAATATAACCTAATGTAACCTGACCAAAAGTCCCCCTCTATTTTCTTTTCTTCAAATAAGGGTTTCTTTGCTTAACAAGTCATTTTAAGGAAAACTTAGTATAACTCATTTTATTTTTAATTATTTTTCATTAAACTATTATTTTATTTCTACATAAGTAAACTCTTTATATTTCTCTATTAAATCTACATGCATAAATTCATCAACTTATTTCCTTGTAAAATTATCTAAATATAAATCTATACATTGCTCTAGTCCCCAAGCATTATTATCTTTTTATTTTTTTGCATTGCTTAAAATTATTTATGTAATTATCTTATGTCTTTATTTGTTCCTTGTTAAATTGATATATCTTTTACTATCAACATTTAAGTTACTATTTATCTATCTAACTTGCTATCCCTTTATGTATATATTAATTAAGGTATGCCAAGAGCCTTCTATATATCCACCTAACTTTCTACCCACCAGTCTATCTATCCATCTAATTATAATGGTATAACTATCTACCTAATAGTATCTGAGTCTGAAGGAAGTCCAAGGGCTGCAGAAATAGGATCTTGTGTGGGCCCTTCTTCGTCTTGCCTCTAAATTAAAATAAAATTGAGGTAATATTTATATTTTAATTGCTAATTACCTCGTACAGGCGAGGCTGTTGTCCATATAACACTTTAACGTCATGTCCAACAACAAGGATAGCTCTTTCCTATAACCCAGGATATTAAGTAAAGTAATACCCTACAGAAAATAAACATTTTAATTGCACGCATTTTTCTGTAAGTCCTAATTATTGTGAATGGCAATGCATTCTTTTATCAAATGTTTTGCTAAAATCACTAAAATTAATATTTCATAAATCCGAGATTTTTTTATAAAACAATAATTAGAATTAAAAACGATAATGATATCCATAATTATCATATTTTGCTAATCTGATAAAATAAAATGGATATAGCATATACGTGGACAGGGGAAAATTTGACTTAAATATATCTTGCTAATAAGGACCTCATTTATTGGTCAGGTCGTTCATTCAGAATAAGAGGAGGGTAAGGGGTAAAGAGAGTAAATGGGAGTATCGTTATTTCAGCCAGCTGCGAGCATAACTTTATCAGAGTACATGAAAATCTGATGCAACATCCAATTAATAATATATCGATTAAAATGAATTATTTACCTTTATCCTATTGCTCAATATCAAAGTGGCTGATAACAAAACAAGGGCTGAAATAGAAAAAAAATAATTAGAAAAATTGATAAAACTTTAATGTTTTTTTGTGAAAACCTGCGAATTTCATAAATAGTTTATATCACATGGTGGTAATTTTAATAATCGCATCTACTCAATGATTATATGATAAAGATAGAAGCCTTCCAGGGTTAAGTTTAAAAGGGTCTTAATAAAGGAAAAGCCAATAGCGATAATTAATATAGACCTTCTAATTATAATGAAAAGAATTATGCTTTCTATGAATTTAAATTCTTAGAAAAGTTTCAACACTAATGTTTTGTACAATCCAATCAAGATTTTAGTCCCCAAAGTTTTAATTCAATAGACAAGAGCAAGTTTTTTTTATCAAACTTTGAGGATCAGTATAATTTACAGTCCAATGACCCAATGACGTTGCCTTACGAAACTTATGGATATTCTTCTTCTTGTTAAACACTATGATGGGTACTTTTAAGTGAATTTAAATGCGTTAAAAAGTGCCAAATTTACGCAAATAAAGGATTACTGTACTAAATGAGAATAAATGGATACGCTTTATCGGCGTAATTCAGGGACGCATCTATAGATAACTTTGTAAAAAAAAGTTTCTAATTCACTAAAACTGAAAATTAACCAAACTTTTTGCCAGGGACCTCCACGCTTTTATTTAAAGGGGGGTAAAAAGGAGTGGCATCAAAGGTTTGAGAGGGGATTTCTGATGTATTATTTTTTTTGTTAGGTTGGTAAAATGTGGGGTTTCAAAGTTTGAGGGGGATAAACACCTCGCCCTTTATAAATGTACGTATATGCTTATAGCAAATTTTTTTTCCACTGAGTTTAATAAAAATCCATAAAGTTTTTAAGACTGCGAATGAGATATCGTGTTTGTAAAACTTATTATTTTTACTTTCCAAAGTTCCCTACCTCCCTAACTACAATTAGATTGATTTATCTTTCTCATTACTTATAGTTTGCTAATGTAAAACTAGTAATAATGCAGTAGTGATTGAATACCGAATATTGGCATACAAACACAAAGAATAGGGGGAAATAAAGAAAGTAAAAGAGAGATAGAGAAAAAAAATTATAGGGAAAAAAAGAAAGAGATTTTAAAAAGAAAGAGAAATATAGAAAGAATTTTGATGTATTGGCATTTCGTAAAATGTAGACTCGTTGAGGATAAAGGCAGAAAAGTATACGAAATATAAAATAGTATGAAAAGAGGGTATAAAAATACTTACAACGGAATAATACAAAAAGTTGCAAATAAGGAAGAATTTAGGTTGTCCTTCTGTCTGTCAGGAACGTTAGGGTTATAATTTTCAGGATAGATTCATATAGATCCTTAAAAAGGTTTATGTGTATTTTAGTTGGCTAACTAGCCTCAGATAAAAAGCCCCTGGATTAAAAATACAAGTTAATGAAGTAAAGCCAATAATCTTTATACTTTAATTTTTTTCCAGTTCTTCCCCTTAGTCACCATAAGACTGTAGAGACAATGGACATTCAGTATAAAGCATCTGAATTCTACAACCCATTTGGGCCAGCAATGTTCGAGATCTTTAGCTTCATACAAACAAACAAAAAACTTTAATTCCTTATATTAAGTGTAAGTGAATATTATAAAGCCAATAACCCTTGTACTATAAATGTAAATATCTGAGCGTCTAAACCACAAATATATAACAGAACACTTTCCCCTTTAGGCCAATAGATTTATCATGTAAACTTTTTGAAATTCTAAATGTTTATGTTAGATCTGCCTTAGATACCATATTTTATCTTTATCAATACACAAAATTAATGTAATTGTACCAAAAGATCTCGCAAACTGCAAAAGCGATATGGCTTATTTACAGTGAAGCTTTTTATTGGTCCTTGTAAAGGTAAAAATCACCCAGAGACAAAAATAGAGGCCCCTTAGGGCATAGTCACTAATGTTTAGAATATATTGTATATTTTAAGAATTCGGCAGCCGGCTTCTAAATGCAATTTTGCAGCCGATTTTTTCGAATTCTTAAAGTAAATGATTGAATTCTTAAAGTAAATGAAATATGACACCTGGAATGTAAAGATGGAATGATAAGAATCTTGGATTCATAAAGTAATGGCTGCAGGATTCATAAAGTAATGGCTGCACAAGTGGCTGCAGATTTACATTACGAATTCAAAATTTTGTTCTGAATATTTATGTGCTTAAAAAATCACGAAATTTCTCTGTAATTCCTTATGCAGTTAATAAATTAAGGTAATTTGGGAAAGCAGGTATTTATCGTATAGTAGTATAAACAGTTTCTCATGGATATTAAATTCAATAAGGATGACAACATCCATAAAAGCAAAGCCCTGAAATGGATGGACAAACGAACAATAACACTTGTAGAGTGTCAGAACTGAATAATCAGAACATATGTGTATAAAAGTCGAAATAAAATTAAGTAAATTTGTTGAAAAACTGCTAACATACAGGATAATGTTTAAGGACATACTTACATTTTTAGGTCTTGATTATAGAGATGATTCGCTTATAACAATGTAGTTTTGATGTCCTATGAATCAGTATTCCAAAAATCAGATCAATCGGATGATTACATCACATAAAAATTTGCAAATAAGGATCCCAGTTTTAAAACATCTTTTCCGAAAATGCCTACGGTTGGGTACAAAAGAGCACGTGATTTAGGCGATCACTTGATCCGTGCTAAATTGTATCCCATCCATAGGTATGAAATTAGAAACATCCTTTTAAAGAAATTTCAGTTATTAATTTATAGCCCCAGACTTTTATACTTTTAGGTTAGGCAGGGATCTAAAGGGATAAGACAATGGCTGTTAAATTCATGTACATCCAAAATGATGACACACAAAATTATCCATTCTGTAGATTAATATTAGTGGTTGAAATGTTTGAACACTCAACTTACTAAACCAACTAATTAAAATTCAGGAAAAGTCCTCAAAGTTGTTAAGCCAACAAATAAGAAAATGCTTTTTATAAAACTTTGGGGACATGTGATATAAACAGCCCATTCTTCCCTCTCTCTAATATATACTTTCAATTTTAGGATTTGATTATAGAGTTGCCTTGCTTATAATACTTTACCTTGTTGTCCTAAGAATCATTATTTAAAAAATCAGATGAATAAGATAATTATGTCATATAAAAATTGTTTTGTCAAAGTGTCAAGAAAATCAGCAAGTTTTAAATGGATATACGGAATTTCTGGTAACGATTATAGTGTTGCTACGCTTTCTAAATTGTACCTAACTGTCATAGGAATCATCATATAAAGTTTTAAATCGATGGAATAAGTGTAACATGTCTTTTTTTATAATTTTATCACGAATAAAATGTTGTTTAAAAAGTAAAAAAAAATCTGCATGTATTGACTTTCTGGTAGCGATTATAGAGTTGCTACGCTTTCTGAATTGTACCTAACTGTCATAGGAATCCTCATGTAAAGTTTTAAATCGATGAAATAAGTGTAACATATCTTTTTTTTTATAATTTTATCACATATAAATGTTGTTTAAAAAGTAAAAAAAAATCAGCATGTCTTAAACGTATATATTGACTTTCTCGTAATGATTATAGAGTTGCTACGCTTTCTAAATTGTCATGCACAGTTTGAAATCGCTACTACAATTATAACATGCCTAAATTAACGAAAAGAGCTAAGCGTTACGGAGGTACAGACGGACGGACGAACATAATTATAGAAAAAGCTTCACTTTAAAAATCCGCCAAATGATATTAATAAAAATCTTCCATTTAAATTTGATCAATTTTAAGTGTAACAAGGATGACAACATCCATAAAAGCGAAGCACTGAAACGGTAGGACAAACGGACATTAACACTTGTATAGTGTTAGAACTTAATTATCATAATATAAATTTATAAGAGTCAAAGCAAAATTGTAAGTAAATTTGTTGTAAAACTGCTTGATACAGGATAATTTTTATGGACATACTTACATTTTTAGGGCTTGATTATAGAGTTGCTTCGCTTATTACATTATACTTTGTTGTCCCAGGAATTAATATACCAAAAATCAGATCAATCCGATGATTTGATCACATAAAAATTTGTTGTTAAAAAAGTAAAAAAATCAACATGTTTAAAATGGACGTACGGACATTTTGGTAATGATTATAGAGTTCCTACGCTTTCTAAATCGTACCTAACTACTAAAGGAATCACCATGCAAAATTTGAAATCGATAGGACAATTCTAACATGCCTAAATTAACGGAAAAAGCTATCCGTTACTGACGTACTGACGTACGGACGGACGGACCGACCCTAATTATAGAAAAGCTTCGCTTTTAAAAATGAAAAAATATGAGAATGAGACAGGGATTGAGAGAGAGAGATCATGCGAAGCATAAAATAGATAGGATAATTGTAACATGTCTATTATAATAATCATGTCATACATAAAAAATTTGTGAAAAATTTGCATATTTCAACAATATATACGGATGGTAAGGATTATAGAGTTGCTACGCTTTCTGAATTGTGCCTCTCTTTTATATTTAATCAATTATATCCTATTATATAAAGTAGTAAGCGTTTTTTGTCTGTCCCGAAGGATATCGCTAACCGCTGAAACGATATTGTTCTCCTTTACAATGAAGCTTCTTATAGGTCCTGGGAAGGTTTTAAACTATTTTGGGAGGTTGTATTCACCCCCCTCCCCCCAAAAGAATATTTTTTTTTACTCTATTGAAACTCAAATTTAAAATAGGATTAGGTCGACTTTTCCTCCTCCTACCTTAAATGCCCCTAGAGGCTTCTAGGGTCGTAGCCGCTAGTATATAATAAATCAAGGGTATGCGTTTTTGTATACGTTTTTCTTTGTCATTATGCGTCTTCAATGATGATTATCAAATTTATTCATTCTTTAGATTAAAATTATTGGTTAAAAAGTTGGAACATTTTAAAATTTAAGAAGCCAGTATACTTATCAATTTATAGTAATACAAGATCCCTGAAACATCTTTTTATTAGAAATTGCTGGTCCTAAAGTATTTTTAATAATAGTCATCTTATGATCTATCTACCTATTTAACTATCTATTTATATACATATCTATCGATCTATGTAACTAACTTACTATTTATCTATCTATCTAACTTACTATCTATCTATCTAACTTACCTGGAAAGTACAACCCATAGACCAGCACAATTAAATATCTAATTTGAAAAAAAAACATTTGTAATACAGAATAGCGGCTTTGCCCTTAGAGGGCTCTAGAGGCACTTAAGGTGAGGGTAAGTCGACCTCCCAGTCTCAAAGGTAAAAAAACATTTTTTTTGTAGGGGGGGGGGGAGTTTTTTTCTGTTTAATTGTTAATCTAAGCATTTTGAAATGTATTATCTACCTTTTAATCATATCATCTAAATATCTATCAAGCTGTTTGTTTATCCTTCTCATATTTTAGCTATTGGAAAGAGAAAAAAAACAAAAATAGAAACTGTGTAATACTAATATCTACAAATTTCGGAATTTAAAAAATGTCCGTTAAACAAAAATACCCCCTCTGATATTTAAACTTTGATTTTTACAAGGAAACACATATTTATAGCATAACTAAAGAAAATAAAATTAGATTGATGCACAAGCTTATTCAAGGTTTCACACAAAGTGTCATTTTAGAACTTTAATACCCCCCACCCCCGCGGTGTAAGTGCCATAACCCTGCGGGTCTACCCAGTATAACCTAACCTGAATCAATAAACAAAAAACTTCCCCACACCATATAATCTTTACTTTCAAATTAGTTCAAAAACTTGTTGGGTTTGGGGATGTACCAGTGCTCAACAGGATACTTTGTGTGAAAGCAATATTAAACTAAAAGCAATTATCTATAGAACACAAATTGCACAATGAAGAGAGTTTATAGCTGAGACATAATAGGATATGGGCCATAAATATTACTTTCAACAGTCAACAGGCATAACAAGGACTAGAAATTACAGAGTAGCAAGTGCTATAAGATTAATAGTTAGTTAGATAGATAGAATGCTTGATTGATATATATGTATATAGATAGATAGTGAATATTTTTAGAGATATTTTAGGAAAAAAAATTTCCAAACAAAGCTGTTTCAGGGATCTTGTTCCACATAAACACAGATATGTATATAGACATATAGATTTACCAGAATTATATTTAGAATGATAATAAGCTAAAAAGCTGCTCTGCTATAAAATATTTATGCTTAATAACGAATTTTCTCAGCTGTTTATCTTAATACAAGCGTCTACGCCCCTAGAGGCTTCTAAGGAAACTTGAGGTAGGGGGGAGATGTCAAATTCGACCCCCATTTTTATTTTAGTTTTAGAAAAATAATTGGGAGGAGGGGGGTGGCATTTTTTGGTACAGACAGACAGACACAGAGATATATTGGAAAGGTTTTAGGCTATTTCCGAAAGTAAGCAAAACTCCATCTCTCTAGCCCTTCCCCTTCTTTTTGACAGCATATTTAAAATGAAATGTTAGACATAGTAAAATCGTCCTTTAATCTTAAAACCTAGTAGCATTACTTGAAGATTGCTGTATAAGTAAGGTATAATCTTTCCCATGGACCTATAATATAGCCTAAAACCTGTCCTGTTAAGCTAACCCTCACTGAAGAGTATTTGAGGAAATATTTTGTTTTATTTTTGTTCCAAATAAAAAATACATGGACGTCCTTGTTTCTGTGATATAATGATTACCCGCCCCCCTCCTCCCCCCTCCTCCCCCCCCCCCCAAAAAAAATATATTTTTAAATTTTGTATCCCCCCAAATAAAAATGCTTTGACGTCCTTGTTTTGTTCCCATCTTATTTGAAATTAAAGGGCCTCAAGTTAGATAGTTTGTGTCCGGTTCGCTTCCATTATACCCCCGGTGTCATTTTACTTAAACGGTGCTGTCACATTTCACCATCATTAAGATATGTCAACCTATACTTTTAAATAGAGACTCCTTTTTAAAAATGAAATTTCATTAAGAAAAATAGATGTATCTAAAAAGTTAAACTATGGGATAGATTTGTAAACCTATTTGGTAGAAAAACATAGACACTCAAGTTTAGATAAGTATTGCTAATAACATTTAATCAAACAAAATGTTTCAAAGCCAACGGATATAATATTTTTAAAGCCTAGATTTTAATCTCATAGATTTTGTCGATTTCAAATTTTCAGTCAAATATTTTTCAAAACATATTCAAATTTGTATTATTTTTTACAAAATTATTCTATTATACTTTATTTAATATTCAGTGTGGCCACAACCAAAAAAATACTGATACTGGAGAAAAAAAAGGAAATACTGAAAATACTGAAACCTAAAATAAGAAAAAATACTGAAAATACTGAAGAAAAAAAAGGAAATACTGAAAATACTGAATCCTAAAATAAGAAAAAATACTGAAATACTGAACAAAAAAATACAAATACTGAATAAGTATTTTCTTTATATGATTCCTCATTTCAAAATTTCATATATCATACCTTTATAATTCGGGGGATATTTTAAAGACCTTTTAATTTTGCCTCTTAGATTTTCTTGCACCAATTAAGCATAGGCTTTATCTTTGGACTTAGAGGATAGGTTATTAGAGATAAAATCATCCTTATATAATGAATTTTCCCAAGTTTTAAGATTTTTTGGATAGGCCTCCAGGTTCCGGAGCTCCAGGCCTCCAGGTGGTTTCTGGACAGGTAAAAAAATAAAAATTTCTTATTTGAAGAGTTAGAGGTGAGTTTATAAAACAAAATAAGCTTCTTTTAATATATTATTTACATATTTAAAGAAAAAATTAAAATCGGCCTCCAGGTTCAGGTGCTGCAGGCCTCCAGGTGGCCTCTGGACAGGTAAAAAATTAAAATTTCTTATTTGAAGAGTTAGAGGTGAGTTTATAAAACAAAATAAGCTTCTTTTAATTAATATATTATTTACATATTTAAAGAAAAAATTACAATCGGCCTCCAGGTTCAGGTGCTGCAGGCCTCCAGGTGGCCTCTGGACAGGTAAAAATTAAAATTTCTTATTTGAAGAGTTAGAGGTGAGTTTATTAAACAAAATAAGCTTCTTTTAATATATTATTTACATATTTAAAGAAAAAATTACAATCGGCCTCCAGGTTCAGGTGCTGCAGGCCTCCAGGTGGCCTCTGGACAGGTAAAAATTAAAATTTCTTATTTGAAGAGTTAGAGGTGAGTTTATAAAACAAAATAAGCTTCTTTTAATATATTATTTACATATTTAAAGAAAAAATTACAATCGGCCTCCAAGATCAGGTGCTGCAGGCCTCCAGGTGGACTCTGGACAGGTAAAAATTCTAAATTTCTTGTTTGAAGATCTAGAGTTGAGTTTATAAAACAATATAAGCGTTTTTTTAGATGTTATTTGCATATTAAAAGAAAAAATTACAATCGGCCTCCAGGTTAAGGTGCTGCAGGCCTCCAGGTGGCCTCTGGACAGGTCAAAATTAAAATTTCTTATTTGAAGAGTCAGAGGTAAGTTTATAAAATAAAATAAGCTTTTTTCACTATATTATTTACACATTTAAAGAAAAAATTACAATCGGCCTGGAGACCTGCAGCACCTGAACCTGATAGCCGAAGGTAATTACTTCTTCAAATGTGTAAATAACATCTAAAAATACGCTTATATTGTTTTATAAACTTACCTCTAGCTCTTCATATAAGAAATTTATACTTTTTACCTGTCTAAAGGCCACTTGGAGGCCTGCAGCACCTGAACCTGGAGGCCGATTGTAATTTTTTCTTTAAATATGTAAATAATATATTAAAAGAAGCTTATTTTGTTTTATAAACTCACCTCTTACTCTTCAAATAAGAAATTTTAATTTTTACCTGTCCAGAGGCCACCTGGAGGCCTGCAGCACCTGAACCTGGAGGCCGATAGTAATTATTTCTTTAAATATGTAAATAATATATTTAAAAAAGCTTTTTTGTTTAATAAACTCACCTCTAACTCTTCAATTGATAAATTTTTATTTTTTTACCTGTCCAGAGGCCACCTGGAGGCCTGCAGCACCTGAACCTGGAGGCCGATTGTAATTTTTTCTTTAAATATGTAAATAATATATTAAAAGAAGCTTATTTTGTTTTATAAACTCACCTCTAACTCTTCAAATAAGAAATTTTAATTTTTTACCTGTCCAGAGGCCACCTGGAGGCCTGCAGCACCTGAACCTGGAGGCCGATTGTAATTTTTTCTTTAAATATGTAAATAATATATTTAAAGAAGCTTATTTTGTTTTATAAACTCACCTCTAACTCTTCAAATAAGAAATTTTTATTTTTTTACCTGTCCAGAAACCACCTGGAGGCCTGGAGCTCCGGAACCTGGAGGCCTATCCAAAAAATTTTAAAACTTGGGAAAATTCATAATATGTAAGGATGGTTTTATCTCTAATAACCTATCCTCTAAGTCCAAAGATAAAGCCTATGCTTCCTGTTTACGCAAATGTGTCAAAACTTCCAGGGAGTAAGGGAGGGGACAATGGGCAATTAATTCAATATAAGAGTTATCAAAGAAAGGGCATGAAATCCAGTTTAATCCAATAAATTTGTAGGAAATTATAAAGGGATTGTTAATTGAATAATAGATTTCCATAGCGTCATGTAAAGTGAAATCACAACTTGTTTTTGATAAAATATATTGAGGTTTTTTGGTGTGATTTTTATATTAAAACATTATTGGACCCGGCCAGCTGCTAGCAAGAATATGACTGCCCCTTTTTATTCTGTTTATTTCCCTTGCCCCTTGCCCCCACCTCCCTTCTCCCTTCTCCCCGTCTGCTACATTCCAAACTAACACAACGAGTGTTTATTTCCCTTGCCCCCACTTCCCTTATCTCTTCTCCCCGTCTGCAATATTCAAAACATACATAACGAGTAGCGGCATTTCATGCGCAAGTCCCCAAACTCAGTCAGAAACTGCTAAATTCTTGCACATTCCCTTTAAGCCAGTCCCCAAAGTCTGAGACTCCTAAAAATTGAATATTCGATCCATTGTCCCCTCCCTTACTCCCTGCAAAACTTCCCCCCCCCCCCTTATTATTATGCTAATTATGGTTGTTGTCTAATTAAATTAGTATTCTATTATTACCATAAAAAAGCAAAATTAATGTACTATTTTATAGGGTAATTCAAAGGAAAGTAAAGTGAGGCGCGAAGCGCCGAAAAAAATCTGACATCAACTACTTAAATAAACATCTTATTTATGCAAATTTTTTTTGAATTTAAGAAATAATGAAAATACTGAATCATGAAAATTTCCAAAAACTGAAAAATACTGAAGAAAATTTTCAAATACTGAATATTCAGTATTTACTGAAAATACTGAAGCCCCAATTTCCAAATACTGAAGAATACTGAAGAATTTCAGTATACTGAAGAATATGGCCACGCTGAATATTATTTCATAAAATCCATCTCTAAGTATACTTGCATTAAATATAAAAAACAAGGATGACAACATCCATAAAAGCGAAGCACTGAAACGGTTGGACAAACGGACATTAATACTTGTATAGTGTCAGAACTGAATAATCAGAATATAAAAGTATAAGAGTCGAAGCAAAATTGTAAGTAACTTTGATGAAAAACTGCTTGATACTGGATAATTTTTATGGCAATTTAAAGATAAAGATAAATAAGATATTGTTATAATATAACCAGGGATCTAAAGGGATAAGACATAGGCCGATATATTGATGTACAACCCCAAAGATGATACACAAAATAACCTCTTCTGTTGATTACAATTAGTGGTTCAAACATTTAGTCACTCAACTTTATCGACCAACTAATCAAAAGTCAAGAAAAATCCCCAAAGTTGTTAAGCCAACAATTAGTAAACTTTATTTTAAAATTTGGGGACTAGTGTAATAAGCAATCCATTGTCCCCTCTCTCTCTTAGGTTAACACTAAAAATTTTAGCTTTCTACAAAATTTATATTTACCCGTAGCCGTACAGATGGACGGACGGACAGACACACAAAGTTATTTATATAGTACCTTTGCTACTAAAAAGAATATAACATAAAATGACATTTAAGGATTTTTTAATAACAAATTGTTATAATTTAACCAGAGATCTAAAGGGATTAGACGATGTTCGATAAATTGATAAACATCCCAAATTATGCACAAATTACCTTATCTATAGATTAGTGAGTGAGACGTTTGAACACACAACTCAATAAACCAAGCAATCAAAATTCCCTATAGGCCATAAAATTATTAAATCAACGAATAAAAAACTTTTGGGACTATTGTCCTCTCTCTCTCTGCAGTTATTTCCTATATAAGATTATAATATATTTGTGCGAAGGATTTAATGAAAATAGCTTAAATCCACCAAGTAAGATATGTATAAAGCTGCCCTTAAAAGATCAACTAATTGAGTTTACCAATTTACATGATTTTTAACTCTAGACAGAAAAAAAACTCTTAAAATTCTTCAAATTATTGCATATGTTTTAACTGTAGAACAGAAAAAAATCAATTTTATCATAAAACAAGCAAAATAAAGCTATCTGGCTAATTTTTTAATATGCTAGAGTTTTTTTCATGCTTAACAACTTTGCTTTTATGTTTTGATTTAAAAAAATCAGTTTAAAACCGGTTTAATAGATGACGCTTTCTTAACTATTCATTGTTAAATTGTCAGGGAAGCTTAGTATTGTTATATGGACAGGTTTTAGGCTATTTCTTTTTATTTGATTCTATCTATCTATCTATCTATCTATCTATCTATCTATCTATCTATCTATCTATCTATCTATCTATCTATCTATCTATCTATCTATCTATCTATCTATCTATCTATCTATCTATCTATCTATCTATCTATCTATCTATCTATCTATCTATCTATCTATCTATCTATCTATCTATCTATCTATCTATCTATCTATCTATCTATCTATCTATCTATCTATCTATCTATCTATCTATCTATCTATCTATCTATCTATCTATCTATCTATCTATCTATCTATCTATCTGTCTATCTATCTATCTGTCTATCTATCTATCTATCTATCTATCTATCTATCTGTCTATCTATCTATCAATCTATCTAAATCTATCTATCTATCTATCTATCCATATATCCATCTTTCAATCTATTCATCTATCCATCCATCTAAAGGGTGAGCAAAAAAAATGCGTACTTTTTAAAAATTGAAATTGCGCGGCTTGTGTTAATAGTATAATGTTATGCATATCGTTAGAACCGCTAAGAAGTCTATTTTTTGGAAATATAAGAACGATTCCTCTGCTACGTACAGTTACGGAGCTACGTGTTAAAATGTCCCAACTGATGTAAAACTTGACTTACGAGTAAATTTTAAAATATAACTTAGAGAAATTAGAGAAGATATTTTGCAAAAAGAGATGCCTACATTTTTAAATTTCAAATTGCGCGGCTTGTGTTAATAGTAGAAAAATGTTACGCATACCGTTAGAACCGCTAAAATGTCCCAAAATTTACTCGCAAGTTAAGTTTTAAGCCAGTTGGGACATTTTAATACGTAGCTCTCTAACTATACGTAGCACAGGATCCGTTCTTATATTTCCAAAAAATAGAGTTCATACCGGTTCTAACAATATTTATAACATTTTTCTACTATTAACACAAGCCGCGCAATTTTAATTTTAAAAAAGTACGCATTTTTTTGCTCACCCTTTATCTATCTATTTATCTATCTGTCTCTTTATCTATCTCTATCTATCTATCTATCCATCTTTTTGTCTATCTATCTATCTAAGGAAGTGATAATCTGTGACAACAAAGTATAACGTTATAAGCTTCTGTAGATTACAATTAGTGGTTGAAACGTTTGGACACAAAACTTAATAAGCCAACCAATCAAAATTCACTTTAATCCACAAAGTTGTTGAGCAAACCAATAAGGAAACGTTATTATAAAACTTTGGGAACTAGTGTAATAAACAGCCCATTGTCCCCTCTCTCTCTCTATGTAGATTAATGCATATCTTAGGATAAAGCTTTTCTTGGGTGAATTGTTTCGTATAAAGTGAAGCCTATGACAAAACATATTATAAGTTAGCTGAAAATAGTTGAATTTCTTATAAAGTTATGTTTCTAAAAATTATAACTTTAAAACTAAAGACGTTAAAAATGGATCCTACTGCTTCTATGTCAGGTGTGCAACATAAATAGGCGCCACTAATTACCCTGCACAGTTAGAACTCTTTAGAGAAAGGTCATGCAATCAAAGGGTAAGTTGTCTGTCTGATGGGTGTTGGTAACCATAGATATATTATGCAGGGATCTAAAGGGATAGTACAATGAACGATAAATTGATTTCCCAATGACGTTACACAAAAAAAACCCTTCTGTAGCGTAAAATTAGTGGTTGAAACGTTTAAACACTCAAATGAATGATCCAACTAATAAAACTTTAATGTAGTTCCCAAAGTTGTTGAGCCAACAAATATGACAACATCATTATATAACTTTGGGGACTAGTATAATAAACAGCCCATTGTCCCCTCTCTCCATGTATATTATGTCTACTGTCAACCACCTTTAAAACAAGTCAGGGAGGGAGGGGACATTGGGTCAAATTAACGTTTTCGTATTCGTTGGCTTAACAACTTTGGAGGCTCTTATTGAATGACATAAATATTATTCTTTATTGATATGATTAAGATATTTTCTCGTATTCATTCGAATCCGGTGGATAGGAACCGGTTCTCATCCATACGAAAAAACTATGTCTATCATCGTATTATATCCAATTTGAAACATTTTTTCTTTCCAGCAGTTTTTAAGTTGTAGTTTTTAACTTAGTTTATCTTTGATTTTTTCGTTTAAAGATAACTAAATTACCCTGTATTATTGTTTGGGTACCTAATGGTTTACTATTAGGTACTTTCGTAGTATATTTAAATTTCAAAGCAAATTAATTTTGATTTTGTTTTAGTTTGTTGAGGCTGTGAGGCAAAATTTGTCATTTATCCATCGATACAAGTTTTGGCGTGAACCCTAAAGGGTGCCGCTGAAAAATCTAATTTTCTTTCTCATTTGGGCTAGGATAGAGCAAAATGACCGTCTCAGTGCGTAGAATTCACACAAAAAATTTGGAGTTAATAGCTCAACGTTTAGGAGGCTGGACCACAAGATGTAAGTCCATCGATACAAGTTTTGGCGTATCTTTTTCAGCAAACATCGTTTGGTCCGACAGGGAAGGAGTTGGAATCTTGACCCCAAATTTTGTACACGTGTGTATCTCATCGAGACGAATATTTTGCCACCTTGAAGTTCAAAATCGGTTGAGAAACAAAAAAGTTTTCCTAGGAAAAACTGATTTTTAAAGAAAAATTGATAAAAAAATCGCCAAAACTTGCAACAGAAAATCAAACACTGAATAATCTAATTTTCTTTCTCATTTGGGCTAGGATATAGCTACAGAAGATTTAAACACGGAAAAATGACCGTCTCAGTGCGAAGAATTCACACAAAAAAATTGGGGTTGATAGCTCAACGTTTAGGGGGCTGGATCACAAGATGTAAGTCCATCGATACAAGTTTTGGCGTATCTTTTTCAGCAAACATCGTTTGGTCCGACAGGGAAGGAGTTGGAATCTTGACCCCAAATTTCGTACACGCGTGTATCTCATCGAGACGGACATTTTGCCACCTTGAAATCCAAAATCGGTTAAGAAACAAAAAAGTTTTCCTAGGAAAAACTGATTTTTAAAGAAAAATGGATAAAAAAATCGCCTAAACTTGCATCAGAAAATCAAACATCGTTTGGTCTACCCCCCTAAAAATTGTCCTAAGTCCACCAAATTTTTTGTGTGAGTCCCTGGGGTCGAGACGGTCATTTAGACACCTTAACATCGATTCTAGCTTAATCCGTTCGCTAGTTATCGAAGAAACATGGATTTTGTCAATTTGGTATTTAATGTTTTTAAACATTTATAAGTGCAATTTTGAAATCTAGTGTATTTTCTTGGGGAACTATGATGTGCGTATTTCTCCGAAAGTCCACGGTGACCCTATAGGAACTTGGTAGAGGTTTTAGTGTAATATTACAACACAAAAGTGTCTACTAAGCTAGTCAACTGCTCTTTAGAGGGTAGATAGAGCCCTCTTAGCGTAGTAAAGGAAGCTTATAAGTATACAACGGTTGGTTATAACTTATAACTTATGGTTATAACAAAAGTTAAATATCTTTGGTTCTAGCTTCGAGAGGGCTATGTTGGGGGTACCCTGGCCCACCTGGGTACCAGCTAACCTGGGTATTGGTTTCCTGGCTTAAGTAAGAGTGTCTTTAGGCTGGGTTACAGTAGTCTAGGTACGTTTAAGTAGAGAAAGGGTGCCTATAAGCGGGTGACGGTAGGGTAGAGTAATCTAACCTTCTCCCGCTTGGCAAGGGTTACTCTAGGCTTACTTACACTTAATTTGATAAACCAACCAATCAAAATTTATCAAAAGTCCTCAAAGTTGTGAAGCCAATAAATAAGAAAACGTTATCATAAAACTTTGGGTACTTGTGTAATAAACAGCCCATTGTCTCCTCTCTCTCTGTAGAATTCATTATTCAGTGGCGTGAACAGGGTTTTGCCAGGGAGGTGCGCTAATCATATACCTATCAACATATATGACATTCAATATACAATATATCTATCTATCTATCCATCTGAAATAACATTTAATTTCTGATAACAATTATGGAGTTGCTTCTCTATAAAAACAAATTTTATTCAACTGTTATAAACTGTTACAGGAATCATCATTTAAAGTTTGAAAATCAATATAACAATTCTAACATGCTTAAACTTAATTTAAATTTAAAAATCAATATTTTTCAAATTATGGGTCAACCTATTTTCTCTAACAATTATAGAGTTCCTAAGCTCTGTAAATTGTACTTAAATATCACAGAAATCATCATGCTAACAATCATTGACCTATTAAATCGAATGAAAAAGAAATTAGCTAAAAATAAATGTTTCTATATTCTTACAATTGTGCCTCTATCTTAACTAATGGCCCAGAAAATCACGTTTTCCCCTGAATGTAGCTGACGGGCATATGAAAATACGGACAGACGGACAATTGGTATCACAGACTAGCTTCGCTACTAAAATTAACATTTTTCGGAAATGAAGAAACAAGGATGGCAACAATTGAAAAAGCAAGGCTAAACAAGCATTGAAGACATTTAATAAAAGTTTCTTAAAAGACGGATATTTGTAATTATAGAGTAGCTGAGCTACTAATATGAGAAAATCATGTTTCCCCTAAAGATATAAGGCCACGGAGTTTAAGAAATCTTAGCTGACATTCTAACTTTGTTATATTATATTGGTGTAGTTGAGTGATTTTTTAGCTTGAAATTTCGTATATTTAGCAATATATAAAAATAGCCTAAAACCTACCCTGGACTAAATCAAAGTTTCCCTGAAAATTGTATAATTAGTTTTTTTTGCAGCGGTTTAAGAGATCTTAGCTGATATACAGACTTTGTTATGTTATACTAGCGTCTTCACCCCGAGCCTCTAGGGGCTTTGCCCCAAGAGGTTTGATTCAACTAACTTTTCGTGTTTTAGATTTTAAAGAAAATATATAAAAAATTGGGGGGGGTATTTTTTTGGGGGGGGGATTAGGGGTGACCCACCCCCCAAGAAAATAGTTATAAACCTTCCCGGGACATATGAGAAGCTACCCTGTAAAGGAGAACCCGATCGGTTCAGCGGTTAGCGAGATCCTTGTTACAAACAAACAGACAGACAAACTGACAGACAAACAAACAGACAAACAGACAGACATAGTTCTACTTTGTATTATAGATTGGAGTAGTTGGGTGATTTTTTAGCTTCTATAAATCTCACAAATACTTAAAATGCAAAAGGAATTTAGACAATGTCTCTCATAAATACCTTAAAATGCATAAACAATTGCATTATTGAATTCTTAAAGTAGAATTTTGTTGGAATTCATAATAATTTGGCTTCTTTTGAAGCAAGTGGCTGGAAGCTGGCTGCATTATAAAAACACGAATTCTTAATGTAAAATCTACACCGTAAAAACAGATTACTTTAAGATTTCGTTTTTTAGCAGCCGACTGCTAAAAAATAGCTGATTTGAAGCCGGCTGCCGAATTCATATTGTAGCAGTTAAAAATAATGGCTTTCAGTTTTGATTATATTTCAATGTTAAACAACTATAATTAAAATAATTCTATTTCACTTTAATTGTTTATTAAACAGAAAATAATAATATCTCTCTATTCATAATTTCTATTGTATAATTGTTATTAAAATGAAATATTTCCTGACTATTAAATAGAAGATTTTAATCATTTTTTACGCTTCAAAATGACAGTAGGATATAAATCTTATAAAGCTGTTACAGTGTTGTGATTTTGATGTGTCAATGCACTAACTCTTTGAACACTGGCACATGAAATGATATCAACTCCCGTTGCTTTCTCAACACGGTTTTTATGTAATTCAACATTTTTTTCAAAAAAAGTATGATTTGTTATTCAATTTGAAAAACTATGCAACATCATTGATCCAATTTTTTTTTATTTAATTTAAAACAAGAATGACAACAGTCATAAGTAGCAAAGCACAAAAAACGGACAAAGTAAGTTACAGAGCAGATGTTTAGTTGTTATAATTCAGAAAGATGGAATATGCAGTTCTTTATTCATGAAACCTTCTTAAGTAGTTATTTATTTTTACCTTTTGTAGGTTGACCGGTGTTGCTTCATAAGTCCTACACTCATAAGTCCTACACTCATTAGTCCTACACTCATAAGTCCTACATTCATAAGTCCTACACTGACATTAGACCTACACTTATAAGACCTACACTGACATTTGACCTACACTCATAAGTCCTACACTGACATTAGACCTACACTGACATAAGACCTACACTCATAAGTCCTACACTCTTAACCTGAATGGAGGCCAAAATGTGTTTAAAAACCGAGTAAAATATATTCTGAATTAGTACAGGGAATCATCACCAAAAATTCCAACTATCTGTCTTAAATAGTATCCAAGAAAATCGCATTCCAATTAGCGTAACAGACGGACAGAAAAGTGAATTTTAAGGTAACTCCGTTATTTAAAAGTGTTTTCAATATATGAAAATAGTTTCATTTACATTATTTCAATCAAAATAAAAGAAATGAATTTTCTTCCATATATGCAATTATATTTGGAAAATCTTTATTTATTTATTATTTAAGACCTACCCCTGCCTTTCATTTACTTATCCCTATATCCATGGACATAAAGACAATATTCATTTATTTTCTATTTTCCTATCACTGAATCTCTGGTGGAAGAAGGAAACATCTTATTAGAGATTAAGACAATTTCTAATTGCGGAACAAAGTTCCATTAACAGCGCAGACACAATTTATTATTTACCCTTGACTTCTACAAAAGTGGTGTTCAATCAACTACACACAGGTTTAATATTAGCATAATAGCAAATAAGGAAAAAGTTGAAATTATTAAAATAGTTCTATTTCTTTTAAACATAATTGTCATTGTTATAATTAAGATTTCTTAATTTTTTAATATTTTTGTGTCTCATTTTGTGTTTGTCATAAACTTTTGGCGTTTTCATGTTTTATTTTTTTTGCCGTTTTGATTGACAATCAACACTAAAATTGCCCCTAATTGTTTCCCGCTAATAAACAAATAGAAATAAACATAACTCTTATCGTTGAATTTAGGTAATTTCTTTTGAACATAAAAAGATGGACATCCAAATAAAACAGCAAAAAAGCCATTTATTACCACGTAGTTTCAAAATAGAATTGTTTAAAACTTTCTTGATACATATATACAACATAAAAGCTTTTTCAGTGGTAATATGAAAGTCCCCTTATCCAAATATTGGTTTTTTCTTTAAAAGGGTAGATTGAAACATGACACCTGCCATAATAAGCTAAGTTGAGGAATGCAGGTCTGATATCTGATGATTAACTATTCTTCATAAGATACAACCAAACGTTGAGCTTATACACAAAATCTTCTTTACCTCTACATGGTTGAATGTATGGATATAGAATACGTGGATATATTGACAGATGAAAATTTTTCGTCAATTTAGTTTGCTAATATGGACCACATTTATTAGTCAGTTAGATCATCCAGTAGGAGGGGAGAATAATAGGTTAAAGGGGGTAGATGGAGGATACCGTTTTATGTCATCCAGTTAGAAGAATTACTTTAATACATGAAAATGAAAATTTGGTGCCACATCCAAATAATTATATATCGATTTCTTTAAATGAAAACACATAGAACTTCCCTGTATATAAATGATTTTTTGTTTGATATGCAGGCAGAAACTTTGACCCTTGGTCTCTTCAACTTATTTTTCTTTTTAATTGAGCTATTGTTAGTTTTAGAGTCTATTCATCTTATCTCAAAACATTTATAAACACAACTTGTTTGTCAAGGATATACCATCTGAACTTAATTGTTCTCGTAGTAGAAAATAATCATAATTAAGATAATATTGTCCCCTAGTTGTGGTACAGGGGGGAAAAATCTCGCAATGTTTGATCCTAAGATAAAAGTAACATGTTGTCTTTCTGTCTGTCTGTACAGCAACTTAAACAATCTAAGGACCGATTCTCAAAGTTACAACTTTAATTTTGTATTTCTAAAGAGTACAAATTTGTATACAGTCTTTTAGATACAGTTTTCTTCAATGTTAATTGTTAAAAATGATAATAATTTTTTCTTTGTCATTTCCATTTCTTTATTAATCTTATTTTTATAATGAAAGTTAAATTACTACTTTAAGTTTTGAAAATATCGTTTTTTACTCTTTTTTTTACTATCCACATTCATTTGAAAAATTAATTTGAGAGTTATTTCTTTTGGTCTGTCTATCTTATCTACTGTACTGTACAGTAAACAAATCAGATATATAATTAGCCTATTTTTATATCTTACTATCTATTTGTTTTCTATCTTACTATCTATCTATTTTTAATCTTACTATCTATCTATGTTCTATCTTACTATCTATCTATTTTCTATATTACTATCTATCTATTTTCTATCTTACTATCTATCTATTTTTTATCTTACTATCTATCTATTTTTTATCTTACTATCTATCTATTTTTTCAGGGTTCGGAAGCCGCGCCTCAGCCGCGCATAAGCCTCAGTTTTAAACCTGGTTGTGAGCAGAAAAAAAAATTTCAGAAAGAAGGATTGTTTGCTAAAGAGCAGTTTTATACATCCAGCTGAATTTTATAGTGATAAAATGAAGATTTCACTGAGGCTTACACGCGGCATACGCGCGGCTTCCGAACCCTGATATTTTTATCTTACTATCTATCTATTTTCTATCTTACCATCTATCTATTTTCTATCTTACTATCTATTTTTTTTTATCTTACTATCTATCTATTTTTTATCTTACTATCTATATATTTTTTATCTTACTATCTATCTATTTTCTATATTACTATCTATCTATTTTTTATCTTACTATCTATCTATTTTTTATCTTACTATCTATCTATTTTTTATCTTACTATCTATCTATTTTTTTATCTTACTATCTATCTATTTTGACTGTACACAATACAGATGTTTTTTTACATTGTTCCTTATGAAGAAAAGTGAAATATTAAAATACGCACAACAACAAACACTCAAAAAAAAAACAAGCAATACTGAAAACGGTCATAAGCGTAGAGATAAAATGGGAGGAAATTACAATATATAAAATTATGTACCTATAATAAGAATTTTTACACATTGGAAAATAATTTATTAAATCGTGAATATATTTCTTATGTCAAGAGTAAATTTTTAGAAATAACACAATAAGTGGTTTAATTGTGGTCAACAAAGAGAAGCAGAAAAAAAATGTGCATAAATAAACAAAAAATTAAATGGCTAAAAGAAAAGATAATTAAAACATAAAGCAATTCCCCTGGCAATAATTATCATTTATAGGAAAAAGTCACATTTTTCAGCATACAAAACTTTTTAGCATTATTTTTTAGAGTATTTTTAAGGTTGAGCAATTAGCGGACGTGACTTAACTCTCAAGTATCTTAATATCATAACAACCCCAATTTACTTATTTTACTGCTAGTACGTCCGTTTGACCGTTGCTTATAGTATAGGTTATATGGTGTACCTGTAGTCTTACAATCATATAGTTCTATTAATTTAGATGATTGGTTTGCCTATATTTAGACTACTTTAGAATCTTATGAGATCTAAACGATAATAGTGTCATGTTTATGTACTTAAACAAGATCAAATTCTTAGGTCATTTTATGAAAAATAAACATAGACAGAATGCATAAAATTCATGCGGACAAACTAAACAAAAAACATTTTATTGGACACAAACGTCTTTGCATACAACATATTAAACTGTGTTTGTGATTGTCTGCACAACAATGGGAAGATCAAATTATAACTATCAAGAATAAACACATCAACTTTGTTCATTATGAATTATACAATTAAATTAAGCAGTTTTTTTTGTACTTTGGCACCAAAAAGACTCTAGTTTAACAAATAGTTGTAATTTGAAAGTAAGCTATTTAGGATGACAAAAATTTAAGTCTTTTTATTTTTTAAACCAACTGAAAAAAAATGTTTCTGTGAATATACTTTTAAAGTTATGTCATTCAATAAGAATTCTACATTACTTAATTTGATTTTTTTAAATGAATAGCGTCTCACCTTACATATCCAAAAAATATTTGGAAAAAATTCCAACATAACACAAAATATATGTGCATGGTGTTATGAATTATAATTTCAAAAAGTCAAACACGCAACACTTCTTTACATGTATGTTCATTTTAGAGCAGTCTTAGTAGCGAAGCTTACCTACAATTAGGTTAGGTTATCCATACATACTATAAGGGTTTCATATGCCATACATATCTTTTATATTTATATCTTCAGCAATTCTGACTCCTAGGCTTGCCTTAACAAGGATGACAACATCCATTAGAGCGAAGCACTGAAACGGTAGGACAAACGAACATTAACACTTGTATAGTGTCTAAACTAAATAATCAGAACATAAATGTATAAGAGTCGAAGCAAAATTGTAGGTAAATTTGTTGAAAAACTGCTTGATACAGGATAATGTTTATGGACATACTTACATTTATAGGACTTGATTATAGAGTTGCTTTGCTTATAATATTGTTCTTTGTTGCTCCAGGAATCAATATACCAAAAATCAGATCAAACGGATAATTAGATCACATAAAAATTTGTTGTAAAAAAAGAAGAAAAATCAACATGTTTCAAATGGACATACGGACATTCTGGTAATGGTTATAGAGTTGCTACGCTTTCTAAATCGTACCTAACTACTATAGGAATTATCATGCAAAGTTTGAAATCGATAGGACAATTCTAACATGCCTAAATTTACTAATAAAAGCTATCTATCTCGGACGGACGTACGGACCGACCCTAATTATAGAAAAGCTTCGCTTTTAAAAATTTTAAATGATTTAGCCTTTACATAATTGATCTCTCTTTAAATTATGTATTTTATTATTGCTGCGCTTCTTCGGTTCAGAGTCCTTGTTTCTTTATTATATGTTGGAGATATGAGTTCTTTGAATCAAAATTTAAGTTGATGTGAATAAAAGGAGACGAAAAAACCTTTGTTTTGACTTTTCTATTTTACGAGGGCGTAGATTGTAAACCTAAAGAGGGAAATCCAAATTTTTTCCAGAAACTTTCTTAATTTTTAGAACCTGCAACAAGCTAGCCCACAAACCAATAATTCATAATAGAATTTATCCTATTATAATAAAGTAGTAAGGTTATTTGTAAATTTACTGGACCGATTGGGTCCTCTTTTTTTAGGTCATGTGATAGATATTATCAATGCTTAGTCTTTAGGTGGTTTTAAGCTATTTTCTAGCACCTATCTGCCCCTTCAAATACAAAGCCCATAGTTGCAAAGGGCGTAGCCGCCATTATAAAATAAGCTGTATTTAAGAGGGGAAAATTTTATTTGATATGATACATTTTTATTTAGACAGAAATATTTCATTTCAAGTCTAAGAGAAAGAGAGGAAAACTTAAAGGAGAATAATTAAACAATATTAAAATGTATAGAGTGAGGGGGGGAGGTTTACCCCTTATTCTGTTAACTCCCATACCCCCGTGGCTGCTCCTTTGACAGAGTGTAAGCATGTGAGCAGCAAAAATGTTGTACAATTGTTTTGTATATGCTAAAAAGTCATGGTCACACACAAGTTTTTACACAGAAAAACCATTCAAATGTCTTGCTAGCCAGAATATGCGCATAAAACATGAAAAGAAGATGTTTTGAAGAGAGAAAAGCAATTTTTCCTTTTAAAGATGTGACAAAAAGACCATTAGCATGGCGTGGTTAGGAATTTTAAAGTCTTTTGTAATTAAGATTTTCAGGGTTCAGTCAAAGGTGATTTTGAAAATTAATATTCCCCCTTTATAACAAAAATATGTATACTTTTGTATTTGGCGGGTTTTATTTGTACGTTTTATTAAATACTAGCTGCTGGGCAGTAGCCTAAAACCATACCCAGACTTTTATGAAATTGAAATAGCATAAAACTTTACCTGTTCAGCGGTTAGTAATATCGCTACAGACAAAAAAGCTTACTACTGACATGTTTCTTTTTACAAATTTCGACTGCCATTTATGATAAATGGGAAGGACTGACACACTTCTTATATTAAAATGTTATCTTTATGCTATAATATAATGCACATTTTACCAGCCTAGATTAACGGGAACAAACATGTATAGGGAGATAATTAAACAAAAAAATCCCACTATTTAATTGTTAAAAGTATATTGCAAATCATCGATAAACAAATAGGATCATTAGAATAGCAAAAAAAGAGGGCGGAAATGTTGTTTTAATGCGGTAAAATCATTGGATGAGATATAACCCCCCCCCCCCCCACTCCTCCATATTCCATTTTAATCTAAATGAGGGATTAATTATAACCACCCACCCCCCCGTGATATCGCACAACAGCGTATTGATTTGCAATTTTAAAGATATATACGTCGTTGTTATATGTTGTTGGTATCTCATAAGGAAAGTAGTAATGTTTAACATAATTTTAATGTGCTGTTCTTTTAATTAATATAAATCTTATTCTACTTATCAATTCTAATGACACTATGACTGAAGTTTTTTTGACACAATATAACTAAACAAAGAAGAAAAACAAAAATATCAATATAAAAGGATATAGTAGATAGTAGGTGTAAGACATGTAGAAAAAGGGATTTTGCCTCTAATGCCTTCCTTCTTACAAGAAAGAACCCTTTTCATTAAAATATACATTTTGTTGCGATAGAGACAAGTATTCTATAAAAAATCTACAAAAATTTAATTTAAGTAAAAATAAGAATAAAGGACCTATGTAGAGATTTTCCAAACTGGAGAACTCAATCGGTTCATTTAAATTATTTTTTTAAGTATAATAAATCAAAAATAAATTAGATATTTATGTATAATAATCTTCAATTCATTACTATAAAATATAGATGCCATAGAAGAATGTAATTAAAGAAGGTAAAAGTTTTACATTTTAATTAATTTTAATCCAGTTAAAAATCCTGATTTCATTTTTTAAAATAAAATCACTGCTCCTTTCTTATACATTGATTATTTAATAGGAAGAAAAATATTGAACAAATTAGCAACAATTATGTGAAATATGTCTGAAATCTTACACATATTTTTGATTTAAAAAACAAGGCAAAAATTTTGATTTAATTATTCGGTCAAATCCAATGAAACAAGGATGATTACATCCATTAAACGAATGACAAAGTTCCGATAGAGAGACATTAACTAATATAAACAAATATAAAAAGACATCGCTTTAACAATTAGAATATTGTTTTCTAGGGTCGACAAAACTTTTATGGGAGGGGGGAGGGTGAATTCAGGTTCTAATTTTATAAATTACTTATTTTTTCAATTTATACAAATTATACTAAAAAATTTTCACTAAAATAGACAAAACAGAGAGATTCTTGCAAGCTAATATTAAAAAAACTTTTATAATTATTACTTTAGTAAAGGTTTAGAGTCGATTAAATGATTTTAACAAGCCTATACTACAATCAAAGCAACGGACCCTACATGTAATTGTAGAGTAGTGTAGAAAGGCTGCTAATGGTTTATTAAAATAGTAACTATTCATACATTCTAGGGTACGAATCTGTACTGTAAAGAATAATTGAAACAGACACCAATTGTGCACACCTCTCATGGAAGTGTTTCAATGCTTGGTCGTTTTAGACAAAGATGAAATGTTACTATTTATGCTCACATTTATAATTTTGTTTTTTGTAATTATGACTGACCATAGTTTTTATTTTTAAGGATAATGTTTAGTCCTAAACATCTTTAAAGTAATTTTTTACTAAATTTACATTTAAATTAATGTTTTATGGCTCTGCTTGGTATGTTTGTTGATATAACAAAATGTATATGTACATATAATAATCATATATTATAAACTGATCTTTCATACAAAGTAAAACAGTTTCATACTCTACAAAGTATCAACAATTATGATAGAGGGTAACAACAATTGTGAAGGAGGGTAATGAAAAATTACTTCTACCGTACTGAATTTTATTCCCAAGAGCGTATTGGATAATACTCTACAGACAAATACATTATTTAGTACTATATGTTACTTCACAGAACATTACCTAATACTTAATACAGCATTGAAAACTTCCTTGTATCGTAATGAGTTTTTTTTCCTAGTACGTACAGATTGATACTATACATTAATGTGAAGAATATATATTATTACCTGATGCTAAAAAAAAAAAATTATTTTTAACAGTGTAGATATTGAATAATAAAAGAAGCACAATAGAGTTTTTTTTTAATTATGAATAAATTAAGGTTATTTTTTTAAAACAAGTTAGCACTCACTAACGTTGCATTTTATTGCATGTAACAAGGATAACCATAAACATAATTATGACATTAACAATAAACAAACATTTTAATCTAATAGATCAAGCTTCTACCAAATTAGATTGTATTTATTTTAAATGCCCCATAGAAGATTAAAGTAAATTCTTTTAACATACTTTATTTGACCGTTGAACGGACGTGCGAATATTTCTTAAATCCAGAGAAGTTGCTCTTTTAAAATCTAAAGTTCAAAGGCAGCGAATTTGTTACAGTTTTACTGCAACTAACCAAAATTACCATATTCAAAAAAAAACTTATTTTTAAACACTTAAGCCAATTAAGCATTTGATATGGTAAGTTTATTTTTTAGGTTATAAAAGTAGTTGGTAATAAATTTATAGTATGGCTTCAAAGCCATTTAATATCCGCTGGATTGAAACCAGATCTTAGCTATAATGAAAAACAACGTTTTGCTTGGCGACTATTTTAAAATTAATATTGGGCGAGATTATTTTTTTTGGAAGATATGGAAAAAATCATACGTATTTTATGTTTAATAGGAAATAAAATGTTCATCCGCCCGACTGAAAGGAAGCATCGTGTTAATGCTGAAGGAATTATTTTTTGCAGATGCGAATATCGTGAATCATGCTTCTCTGTACTAGCTGCACCAGGGTAAGAGCTTTGACCAATTGATTTCTCCTGGACCTATAATGCAGCAAGATATATGGATGGAAGGACAAATAGTACGTCAGATGCGTGAACTTCGGGCTTAAGGAGGTGTTTACACTCCCAAAATTTTACTATTGAATTTTATTGAAGATCAAATTGAAATATTTTAGTTTGTCAATTTGATGAATTTAAACTAAGACTAAATTTATCTTTTAAAAGAAAGCTTTACATAGTCCCGGATGCTTTTTAGGCTATTATATTTTTAGAATTAAGACTGGGGATGGTTCTTGCCATTTTTCTGTCCCATTCTTCCATTTTTAAATGCAAAGCCCCTAGATGCTGGAGACGCAACTACTAGTTAAAAATATTCTACTTTAGGACAAAGTAATTATCTCATTTATAAGCAATATCAATGAGAAATATTATTTAGATTTTTAAGAATTTTATGTAATGAAATTAGCAATTTATCTGATTGGTCAGGAGATGTGAAGTCCAGTAGAGAAAGACAGCTACCAACAGAAGGTTAAAAATTTGCACAATTTTAGGCGATATCAAGGTTCTTCGTGAGATGCTATAGTGGGCTTTAGATCAGGGCATACACACTTTACTGATGTAAAGTTTGAAAGCTTATAATGCACACTTCTCAATAAGGTGAATCTAATCAGTAATTAGATCCCAGTATTTTATACTACTTATTAATTTTCTTGTGATTTATGCAAATTCAAACCATTTAAATCATGTTATGACGTACAATGCAGTAAAGATATGTATAAAAAATCTGTTCGCCAAAAAAAAGGAAAATTCAAATACAATTCATAATTTAAACCCAAGATAATTATACTAAAAGTTTACTTTATACTTTACAATTCAGCAAGGTATAAAAAAGTAAAAGGTGAAATTGTCAACTTTAGATTTTCATAGAATAGGGAAGGATTATTTGAGAGGAGAGGTGCATTAAAGTGAAGAACAACTTTTCAGGGTAGCAAACTTACTCTATAACTTTATTTTGTCTAATAATTTTTTTTTTAATTTTCGGGTATAGTCTCTTTCGTAACATCGCACCTTATGGGGCAATTCTTTGTATTTTTCACAGTAGCTTTTCTCCTATTTCTAGCACCTGCGGGGGGCTCTAACCCTGCGGGGCCAATTATCTAACCCTGTGAGCCAATCACCTAACCCAATATAACCTAACCTAACCTAAAATAACCTTTAAAAAGCCATTTTAAAAATCTGATGAAATGGACTATTCCCAAGTATACTTATCATTTTAAGGCAAACTCAAATTTTAAGACAAAACTTTTTTTAAACTTTGAAATCATTGTGAATTCAAAATTCTTATTTTGAAAGTCAGCAATCCTTGTTTATTTTTTGTATCAGGCACCAATTTTCTCGACATTTCATTGGATAAAGAGAACCAAAATTGGACAAAATAACTAGACAAAAAGTATAAAAAAAAATTTAGCTGCATAAAAAAAAACTATAGGAACTATATTTTATATATCCTGTCATTATTTATAGGAGTCAATTTTCTACCAAGTAGTTTACATGAAGTAAGAAAAGTGAACCTCTTTATAGTGCCTATAAAAAAGGATGTAATACAATACAAATGACCAATGATAGGCCGATAAAGAGACTAAATTACAAATGGCAGGTCAGAATACATTTTAACTGACCAATGGTAGACCAGTATGAGGTCATTTTTTATAGTCACTATAAAAAGCTTTTTTATCATATCTTAGTGGACTAGTACTTTAAAAAGCCACTGTAACTTACACCTTTTTAAATTGAATGATATTAAAAAGAAAATTAAGTGGTGTAAGTTGACTGGAACTTTACCCCTGATTTTTTGGTTTACTCCTGCACCCTATAAAATCCAACCACCCCTGTGACTTCACAACCTTATAGCGGGGATGCAGGGATAGATAAATGATTGATGAATTTATCATTGTTTCAAAGCTAAGCTATCATTTTAAATAGGAAATGGATAATAAACCTTACTTTGAACCAATGTCACTTAAATCAATTTACACCTCTTTCTTTTTCTATTAATCATTGGCTACGCAAGTCAGAAGCCACACAAACAAATAGGAGGGAGTTCAGTTTATCCTTTATTGTCCAGCCCTGTATACCTGACTATACACCCAATTTTATTTTGCACACTACAACATGCAAAAAAAACAACCCAATATACTTATTTTATTTTTTTTTGCACATTTTCTAGAAAATTTTGCGAGAAAGGGGGTTTCTAGTTCATTCATAAGTTGAGAAAATTAACATGGTTTATATGTATTTAATATAAGAGAGGATATTTCCTTTGAAAAAAAATATTGTTTTCCCAAACTTTTATGTCAGTCACAGATAAAAGTCCTGAGCTGGATCTTTAAATCATTTTAGTGGTGAGCCAGATCGGGGTGAGCCGAATTTCAGCCAATCACAGCGCGGCATTTCATCTGATAATTTTTTGTTTGATAACAACGACACAATAGCATTGATCATACTTGAATAAAATCATTCATTTTGTCTTATGAATGATATCCTTATGAGGCAGAAATTTATTGTTAAAACAGTTGTTCTTCAGATGAATCATAACTCCCTATTCCATCATATACTTTTGTGCTGAGTTAGTGATTTTCAAGCCTTTAGGGAAAAATCTGTGTAAATGTAAAATAATTATACCCTATATTTTCCTCATAAATTAAATCTTTTTTTTAAAGTAAGGTACTACTACTAACCCTGGAGAGCTCTTTATCATCATATAAAACACTAAACTTACTATAATTTTCTGATAAAAGATCAAAGACGAGGATATGACACCTCGATAAACTTTTTTATTAATAAAGTTTTAATAGCTTCTCAGTGTTGATGAAAAAAGATATGATTTACCTATGAGAAAAAAATAATTATTTGTAACTTACATATTTGAAAAGTGAAAAAAGGGGAATCAAAAAGTTTATCTTGAGTTGCTATATCCCTATCCCTGTAAAAAAAACCTTGTATATTACCTGAAATTCTCAGGGAAAACATTTTAAAAGTCTAAAATCTGATTCTGAAATTATAAAATACAATTAATTTAAAGTCATTACAAAAATAAATATAGAAATCAATAAAAAGCCTAGAAACATTTTCGCGCAACTATTATGTAATTGTTTTATCCTACAATTAAAATGAGAAAGTTATTAAGCTAAAGATCTCGTTAAAATGTTGTGTTTTTTATTGAAGGTCTATAAAATTCTTAAGGTATTTTTAGTTTTCAGTTTCTGAACCCCATTTCCTCTTTACTATGGATGCAGTGCTTATCAGCTTTTTATAACATAAAATAATAATCTTATAAATAAATTGTATAATATTCAATAAAAAAAATTGTATTTTAAAAGTTTAAACCATTATATTTCCTCTTTTATAAAGAATAATAATAGTTTTCTCCCTCTTAATTGAGATCAAAATAAAAGCAAGCAATACAGTAATCAGATAAATAAACAAAGTAAACAAACAAAAATATTACAGGGAGAGAAAAGTAAAATAAAATAAATAATTCATAAAGAGCATTGCTGTATTTTACCCCCAACTAAATAACCAAATCATTTTCATTTCTATCAAGCCACACTGTAAAAATAATTTGGATTTCATTGTATATTAATACACTTATGATAGTTTTCAATTTAAAATCTCGGATTTTTGATGTTTTTTTCTCATTTTAATATATTCAATTCTATATTCAATTGATGTTTGTTTTTAAATCAATCAAAGTTTTACATTTTTAGAAAATATTTTTACAGTGTAGCAATCTTAGTGTAGATAAAAATAAAACCAAAGACATTAAGTTGCATTTTACACTGTGGTTCAAATACACATTTTACAATTTGGGTTGCAATTTATTATTTGTGTAACTACTATATAATTCGTTCTAGTGTACATTAAAAAATATCTTTTATCAAAATTAATTAAAAATAAAGCTGAATGCAATATTCACAAATTGGAATCTAATAGAGTAAAGATATGCAAATATAGGAATGCCTATTTAAAGACAGGTAAAATTGTTCGGATTAATTAAAATGTACTAGTAATCGAATGTTATATTTCAACCAAAGAAATTGAATGGTTTGCTTTGTCTGCTTATAATCTGTAGTGAGGACTGGATGTTATTCATTGAAAAGAATGTATGTTATGCCAAAATGGACATTAATAATCCTTGTGTTGCAGGGAATTATTAAGACAGCTTGCACCTTCAGTCACGGCGTAAATCTTTTAATAACCAACTTGTCATGGCCCCGCAGGGAGAGGGATACATATTGATATCAATTTTTGAGAAACATTTTTCCTGACCAATTAAAAAGTAACATGTTAAGACTATGTTTAAAACATCATTTTTGGGGGAAAATTGAGGAATGTGAGGTTTTAATAACGATATGTATAAAAAGTTTGCCTATATCAGAATAATTTTTCAGCATACCAATAGGTTTTTCCTTTGAAAAACCAACCTTGTCATCGAAAACACTAATATACACATTTAACTTTGGAACTCATTTGAGCAAAGGTAATGTCTTTAAAAACTTTTATTATCAACTACAAAAAAGAAAAAAATTGAAATTACAGTATATTTAGAGTTAGATTGATCGTATAGCAAAAAAAAAGAATCTTTTTTAAGATTAAATTTTAAATATTTGAGAGAAAAAATTATTTCTGGAGTTAAAAATAATTTTATAAAACCAAAAATAATAGTATACTTTTAACAGACTTTCATGACTAAGTAGGAAAAATCCTATTTATGTATTTAGTTAAATACTTGAGCAAATGTTTTAATTTTCAAAATATGATAAAGCATTTTTGTAATAAGTTTATAAGCAAAATAATAGACCACAAAGGGAACTGGATACTAATTCAAAAAAAAGGGTTTCAATAGCACATACATTGTGCTAAAATGGAGTCCTATTTTTTGGACTAGGCATTCCCATAACATTTTTTTGGATTTCATGAGTCTGTTATTTCAATAAGAAATGCTAGAATATTTGGATCTACTGCAGTTCACGGTAAAATATTGCTGGTAACGAATATTGCCAAAAATCTATGAATTTTAAAGGCTGCTAGCTGCCAAACGGCTGAACGTACAGATCATGCCCGCACACTGTTTTAAGCGGCATAAGAAGGCCTACAAATAATCTGGAATAGCCATAAATCAATAATAAATACGTATCTCGCAGTGCAGAGAAATGCGCAAAAAAGGCCTATTTTACGCGTTTTTTCTTCAGTGAAGCTTTCCCTGTGCATCATTGAAACTTGGCTATTACAGATTATTTGTAGGCCATCATTATACGGCTTAAAATGGTGTGCGGGTATGATCTGTACGTTCAGCCGTTTGGCAGCTAGCAACCTTTAAAATTCATAGATTTTTGGCAATATTCGTTACCAGCAATATTTTACCGTGAACTGCAGTAGATCCGAATATTTGTCTATCCGTATGAAAGATATTTAGTCTCAAGTAAAATTTATTTCACCTCCATCTTTTCGACATTTTTAAAAAATTGTTGTAAAATAAGTCACTGCAATTTGTGTTAGAGAACGCAAATGGAACTGTTAATATTTGCTTGCAAAAAGTTAAATGTAAAAATTTTTAATAATGTTTGTCCCTATTTGTTACCACAAATAAAACTGTTTGGATATAAAAAATTGTAATTGAACCAAATGGGAAGTATTGGTTTACCATTATCATAATATTTAGCAGAATTTTACAAATATAAAAGTCATTGCTGTGATTTTTAAAAATAATACTTATGTTTCCTATTTTAATACCGTGTAAAAATTGTAAATTTGTTATCAATAATGAAATTATTTATTCAGTTTTTTTCTTAATGGCCATTAATGTTTCAAATTTATTTATACTTATAAAAATTGCATTTTTTGGGTTTATTAATATAGCCAATGCATTGAGGTTCATTCTGTAATTAAAAAGTGATATTTAGTAAGTATTTAATAAGTTAATATTACAGCCGTCTTAGATGAGGACTTTTTTCAAGGAATATATTTTATTGGTGAAAATTGCTTATATTCTTATCTTATGCTCAAAAAATAATATTACATTCATATTTATATCACATTTAGTCAAAATAAAATGTAACTCAAAACCAAGCTAACCAAATTGTTCTGAAAGCACACAATTTCATCCACACACACGTGTTTCTCCGACGAGTGCAGGATTAAAACTAAGACGGATAATGTGAAGATGTTCCCGACGCTAGAAACACAACAACACGACGATGTCTCCCCCCCACACATATGAAACCCACCGCCACTTCTCTTGGTGTTGTTGGTGAAGATTCCAACAACACACACACTCACTCATATATTTGCAACAACAATGGACGGATGGTTGTTGTGGCGCATCTTCATAAAGATGTTATAGCCGGGGGGAAATGACCGCACGGACAAAATATCCCCATTCTTCCCTTATAATGTAAGGGGGAAATTTGTCCATGCAAAGGGAAATGAATGACAAAGGGAAGGTTGTTGTATATGTAAAGGTGTGAAAATAAGGCGGTGGGAGGTGAGTGTGGTTCCCTAGGCTGATGTGGTGCGGTGTTGTTGGATTTTGTTGTTGCAGGTGTTGTCTACTCTCAGGATGTGTTGTGGAATTTTTAGGATAGACGGGCGGACATTTTATATCGGGACAATTACGCTCAATAATTGTTAAGATTTTGACATGATGCACATTGAAAATTATACGTGTTTAAAATAAACATTCATACTTTTTTCAAGTGTACTCCTAGAGCTAGGATTCAAATATGAAGATTTTCACACGCTAACAGGCTTAAATTAAAACTGAGAGCTATCATTTACGACTGATGTACTGACGGACCGCCCTCAAAGTATTCTTATGTCCGCCCATCAAAAATTTAGTTATGTCTGAAGAAGTAAAGTGTACAGAGCTGTTGGGCTGTTGCTGTTTAAAAATCTTACAAGCAACAACAGAGGTGAAGGGGGGAGACTCCGTAGATTCGGGGGGGGGGGGAGTCCAAAGGGTATGCTGGTGGTAAATTAGAGAGGTTTTGGTGGTTTATTCTATTAGAGAATTTATGTTTGTACAATGTGAATAGTTAATATTTTCATAAAAGCCAAACCTACTATATAATTTTAATTAAATGTAATTCGTAGACTTTGATTTGTAATATGTGTAAAATAAATCTCGAAAACGGCAAAGTATAGCTAATGATTCTCAATGAAGTTTTAAATATATATTGGTAAGTAAGAAATATGTCTAAATTATAAGCGAATTTAAGATTTTTTAATGAAAATATACAAATTGTTTTAAAGCATTTACTGTTCTATTTCTCTACCACACATTAGAAGTTGCTCTTCTTATGGATATATTTTTCTTTGCATTAATTGAGAAATTTTGGTGGTAGCTCTTATTTGTAACATTATGAAAACACTGAAGAATCTTCCTTTAGGCGACCATTCCCCTAATAAGGATACATGTTGCCCACCCTGCATACCCTACTCGCAATACACCCCTGCAGGCGTCCATGTCCAGAATAAGGGTGTGCCAGGTGTGGAAAGCTATGCTAGGGGTCATTCCTATCAGGGTTAATCTATTAAAGGTTAAAAATCAAATAAGTTTATGCATATCTTTATTTTT
The DNA here is from genome assembly GCF_053477335.1 of Acartia tonsa. NCBI lineage: Eukaryota > Metazoa > Arthropoda > Copepoda > Calanoida > Acartiidae > Acartia > Acartia tonsa. Next base: position 37,642,911 of record NC_137260.1, read on the forward strand.
TTAGATTTGGATGTTTCATTAATATGTTTGTTAGTCTATGTGTTCAGTAAGATCTTGAAAACATGCCTACTTATAATGTTTGATTTGATCCAATCAGAAATTGGTGAGTTTTTATCTCGCTAGTAACTTTGAATCGATTGAGTTTTCCGTTTTGTGAAAGCTGTAAATAGATCACGGGCTGGTTTTAGGTTACTTTATTTCTATTCTTATAAAATAAAGTTATACAATTCGTGTGTGTGTCCATTAAAAGTTCACTAACGACTATTTCGATTTAATTATCCATTTAAAGGAAGTCTTGTAAGGGTTTTTAGTTATTTTTTTGTAAAAATTTGTACCAAATAGTTAAATCTATTCTATATTAAGCATGCAATTAATTTAAATCTCAGTGGTAATTTCCTTGCCTTAATCAATAAATTCTTAATTTTTTCCATGCATTCTTCTTACCAGCAATATTATTCAAATTAGCCATGTACACTGTACAGAGGATATTTAAACACAGAAAAATACTATGGATACAGCGAAAGGTTAATAAAATATAAATCATTTATTTTGAATCTTGCATGAGCATGACTGAAGCATTACAGACAAACAACCCTTTGATTACTCTATCAATTTAAATTTAAGTCTTAGATAGCCGCAGTGATAAACTTTACATGTAAATCTTTAAAGTCTTAAGAAGAAGAATTTATCTTCCATTAACATAAACTTAAGAGAGTGTACACACTACACACGTGGTTTTACAGCAGTCAAATTTGTTTCAGATTCTCATTTGCCTGCAGCCTTAGCAAAAAGTGCTACACGTCCGCTATGTATTGGGTTCGATTCTGAAAAAATCTGTACATGATCTTTGTACTATATGTCATATGATAATATCACTTATACTAAATTGATTATGATAGAATAATGTTGTCTTGGCCCAAAAACAGGTATATCTTTAAGTGACCTTTTAACAAAGTTTGTGCCGTCAAAAAGTCAAATTTACACCTTTTACACCTTTAACTTTTGTGTGTAATCTATTTCCTTTAGATCTTTAAATTTTGAGAGGAAAAATTTACATTCGTAGTTTTTAAATTAAAATTACTTAAAATTATATAAATTAAAATCTTGTAATTCTTTATTTGTATTTATGATCTAATATAGATAATTTCGCCAGTAAGCATTGTAATAATATATTCATTTTTGTTAAGAATGTGCAGTAAAATCGATATATCACATTTAAAACAATAAATTTATTTGTTGAAAGCCTTTTTAAAACATTTGGGGTGCCCCAACCGGTTATTTTAAATGAAATAAAATGAGTAAAAAAGTCAAAACGTGGTAGTAAATGAATTATAAAGATAAATGACTTTCAAAAATTAAAATACACAATTTTTAAAAGTGAATCTTTTCAATATCTACGGTCAGTCCATCCGTAAGTCCATCATGTATGATAATCTATATGCATGATAGATTAGGGATTACTAGGAGGATAAGACATAATGTTATAAAGAAATCATATTAAAGCCTAATACGTCCAAGTATCCTTACTCAAGGTATTTTTCGCCAGATCTACATTGGATTTTGTTCAGACTTTTATATAAAATTCAAATATTTTCCTGCTTTCATTGATGTAGTCATCCTTATTTATAACTGTAAATTCTTATTTCTATTTTCTTCACAAAAAAGTAGGTAATTTGATGAGTTTTTAAATGAAAAATGAATTCAAAAATCATCTAAAATACAACGAATCCTACATTTCTGTAATACAATAGAGATAACCTATGTCCATCTGTAATACATAGTAGAAAGATATCTGTCCGTCTGTCTGATTAAGCTTAAGATCTCGCTAATCGCTAGAACAATTGGGGTCTGCTATTAATGAATAAACCTACTGGTTTAACTGAGGTTTTCGGCTATTTGTTAGACAGTGGGACAAACCCCCCTCCCAAAAAATGTGAATCTTAATAAATAAAAGATTTTTTATAATTCTTTACTTTAGTAAAATCTATACTAGTATTTCTCTTTTCCAGATATAATTTAACAAAAACCTACTTTTATATATTTACATTTCAAAATTAGAAAGGTTTTGTGATTTTTAAAAAATCAGATATTTGTTTCATATTTTTATTACACCTAGTTCTAGGTTTTTTTTAGGCCTGAAAGAATTGTTTGTTCATTTCTGTCTTTCATAATTATTCGTGTAAAAAAATACTGACGATCATAAATTTTTGTCAAATATTTTGAGTTCAGCTCTTCTATAACTTTATCAAAAAAATAAAATAATATATACATACATAATTCTTTAATATTAAACTTTAAGAGGATTTTTTTTAAAATTTGCTTTGAATTGCAAATTTAGAGTCGCTACTAAGTGCTGCTCAATAGTCGTTATAGTTTTTTTAATTCGCTTTAAATTATGCTGATATTCTTTTCCCTGTATAATTTAATCATCTTATCTAAAAATTTTATTTAAAGTCTATATTATTACATAAATACAAGATAAGTGTAAGTTAAAATTACATATTATTGACACAATGAAAATAAATTATATAATGGATTAAGGGTTTGAGAATTATTCACTGACAATGCTAAAAGAATTTCTTAGAAGCAAAGGAAAAACTTGTCTAAATTCATTTAAAACGCTTATATACCCCAAATTTTATCAGATACCTTAGCAGAAATCCATAAATAAGATTTTAGTGGGGGGGGGACGGGGGTGGGGGGGGGGGTCAATCGGCCCACGTCTTAATCCTATATCCATGTTGCTTTTAAATGTTTAAAAATAAATATTTCGGGAATTACTCTACATCTAAGGTATGGAAAAAAAGAATTACAACATCCATAAAAGCAAAGCTTAATAAGTCATACGAACAAAAAACAATAACACACCTTTAAATGTAAAGAAATAGAATATAATTTCTCGTATTCATTCGAATCCGGTGGATAGGGACCTTTTCTCATCCATACGAAAAAACTATGTCTAGCATTGTATTATATCCAGTTTTCTACGAATATAGAAATGTACAATAATAAGATTAAAACTAGTTTTTTTAGCCGGTGCCTTCGGCACCACGGGGCTAAAAAAAACTAGTTTTAATCTTATAATTGTACATTCTATATCCGCGGAAAGCCGTTTATAATACGATACGAGAAATAACTATTCCAAGTCTTAAGCAAACATTTTGTAAATATATACCTAAATAGCTTAGTTACTGGATATTTGATTTTGACGATCTAATAATTGAAACCTGATTATAGAAGAGCTTTACTTATGCTCCATATGTGTGTCTAATCATACTAAAAATCACCATGTCAAAAATCTTGGTAACAGGGCAAATAATATATATGTAAAAATATACATACAGATTATTGGGGACATTTATAGAGTTGTTACGCTTTCTAAATTATATCTATTTGATGGGGGCGAAGTAACAGTTTTTTTAAATGTTCGTACCAATAGGGCTTAGGCTATAAATACTTAAAATTCATTTTGAAATACCATTGGTCATATACAAACTTGTCCCACGTTTTTGCAATAATATCGACCTAAACGACTTTTCTGTTCGTTTGTCTGTTTATCTGTAAGGCTCACACATGTTTTTGCAATAATTTTAACTAACAAACAACTTTCCCCTGTGGCTATAACCATCTTTTATTGACATACAATAACACTGAGTTTCTATATCGAAGCCAGAAGGGTTTGTTAGTCAGTTGGAAGAAGAAAGTTAAAGAAATTGACTGCATCTCTGTTTGTTTAAATAATTCCATATTTATATTTTAGCTTTGCAGATTTGCAAACGTACATTTTTATAATTTATCTCAAAGTGCCTAGTTTAGCACAGACTCCTTTACTTATTTGAAATAGATTAAGAGTAAGAAAGGTAGTATTTCGAATATTTGTTTATAAATTAAGGTAAGGCCATTTTAGTAAGCCCCGCAGGTTAGGAGACAGGAGGTATAAGACCAGCAGGGTTTTTTTTAGTAAGGGGGGTTCTGTGCTCGATTAACTCTTTGTGGAAAGCCCCAAATTTTTCCACTCCCCATTAAAGAAAAAGTTGTAAGATAGGCAATGAGGAAGTATTTTCTAACAGAGAAAAGTGGATAGATTTTTAGCCTTAAAATAAAGCTTTTTATTAACATTAACTTTTATAAATACTTTTTACAATAAAGAATGAGCTAATGAAAGAACAGGTTTTTATTTTTTGTTTTAGTTGCAGGAGAGGGAGTAACTCAACCCATTAAGGAAATTTATATTCCTTTCCCATACAACAACAAAAAATATTATGATAAAAAATTCGATTCCTTTAAAAGGATGTGAAAGTTTAAGCTTTCTGATGAACCTTATTTTAGATATTCTGTAGTGTAAAATAAGATTTTTAAAACTTGATGATTTGGCCAATTTTCCTATGTTTAAATCCCTGTAAATGTTAAAAATAATATGCTTGACTATGTAGCATGTATGACAAGCCTTACTAAATCAATACTATACTGTAAAAAAATATGTTGCAGTCAATTGTAACTTTTTTTCTGTAGTGTGTTTTATTTTATCGATCAAATCAAAGCAATGCCTAATAAATTCACATATCCTTGACAAGAAGTAATCATTAATACCTGGGGATTTTTTTCATTGGCTTTTGGAGTTTGAAGAATTTTACCAAGTTCTTACAGTGAATATACTCTTATAGCTTAAGGACTAGCGCATAGAAAATATTTATTAAATAACTAGCTATTGAGAGGGTATTATTTAATATGAATTAATTTATGCTTAAATCAGAAGATAAAACTCTAAAACAAAAAATTTTGGGCAAAGCATTATTACATATTAACTGACCACGGTTGGACCCTCAGATGTCAAAACTTTATTTTAGTGTTTGGCCAAAATGACTTTGCAATTGTATCTGTAAGTACGTCTAATAACACCCTTTGCTATTTTTAAAATCCTAGAAATTTTTTTTTGCAAGAAAATTGCATAAATTCGCAACCTTTTTTAGAACCACTACATAACTCGAGTTTTAAAACTTTTTATATAAAATCCTTTTTACAAAAAATATCAATAATTACTTAAAATTAAACCTGAAAGAAAAAAAATCTCATTACACGTGTTAATTTGCATGTTTTAGGTCTTTTTTTGAGGAAAGTATAATTTCCACATTTTTGACAATAATTATATTTTTTTAACATTTCAAAGTAAAATATAATAAAACTTAAACGATTTTTCTTGAATTATCAGTTGAAAATTTCATCAAACATGCAATTTAAGTGATGAAAATTTAATAAAATCATTTTTTGAATGTTTAGAATTACCAATTTTCTACATTTAAAACAAAATGTTAACAAAATTTAAAAACATTTTAACATATAACTTCAAAAATCAATAACATTTTATAAAAAGATTTTTCAAAAAATAAATCATTAGAAGGTATTAAAATGCATTTCAAATTACTTAAAATTAAAACGAGAACATCTTTTTACAATGTATTCTGTGTAATAGAGTTTAAATGACATGATTAGTGAATGAAATATTTCCTAAACTCATTAAGCCTTTTTGTGACTATATTAAAAATAATTTATTTTGTTTTATAGTGTTTTTTTATTCAAATATTTGACAAAATTTTCCCTACGTCAATAAAATAAAGTCAGTTTTTTACTGTTTCCAGGTTTTTCTTTATAATTATAACAATTAAATATAATATAAATCTTCATTATCTTTTATTTGAATTATCATACACATTAAAATGTAAAGTATAAGCTAGAATAGCACTTTTTTTAACGAATATTTTAATGACATTATATCAAAATAATTCCTCTTAAATATCACACAACATATGATTGGGAAGTATAGCCATTTCTTGGAGGTATAATATTTACAAAAATACCATTAATTCTGTTTTTATCAGAAGCTAAAAAAATTGAACAATTCTAAAACAATGGTTGGCTGTCTAGATATTGAGTACACTAAGACTACGGCTCTGTTCTATTGAAATAACGTTGCAAAAAGAGGGGTTCTGAAAGTAATCTACCTAATTATTTTTAAAGAACCAACAAGTACTGTCAGTATCTTTTTTCTTGTAATCTAGCAGACAATCAAATCATAACACAATTTTCATGATAAAATATTCAGGTTTCTACTTCACATTTTAAAAAATATACTGATCAATAAAATGTTCAAAATTTTACTTTGTACTAATTGAAAAAATATGTTGTAATTCTTATTTTAAAGTTACATTTTTATCCCTGACAAAATCATAGACGACTTTTAAAGGCATCTTATCTAAACTTTTTGAAGAAAAACTTTAAAACGTTAATTAAGTATTAAAACTATTTTCTTCGATTTTTCTGAAGTTATTATCGCATTCTATGGGTTTTTTATTATCATTTACTTATATCGAAAGTGCCAAACATTGTACCCTAACTTATTCATTTAATAAAAAACCAAGCGTGTGACAGAAAAACAGACGGACACAAAACTCAAAAGAAAGCTCGAAAAAGAAAGGAAATACGACGAGGTGTGCCGATACAACTTTATTGGTATAAAAAGGTCCAATCTTAAAAAGTTCTTAAATTGACAAAAAAAATCCCCTGTAAATATATCTACGCTTATTCTATATCCATTAGATAGAACCAACCTAAACAACAAAACATATACGCATATTACAGGGTGCGCCACATAAAACCGGACTTTTTTTAAACGGCCATAGCGTCAAAACTACTTGACCAATCAGGACGTTTGACCCCACTATAAAAAGCTTAGGTAATGACTTTTAGCACAAAAAAAATCTTTGGACGAAGATAGGCTCTTACTCCGAGCTGGCCGCGCTTATGTTAAACAAGGCAGATTCGAAATGCGCTGGTGGTATAATCTGGATTATCGACTAGGGCCCACTAAATCGGACCTCAGCCCATCTGTAAATTTCTCGGTTCTCGACGTTAGAGACCCATATGGAACTTAAAACTCATTTTAGACTATGGAATGCGCTGACAGCCCTAGCTGAATCTTCATGCCATTTCCAAAAAGGTATAGAACGTCGTTCTAGCTCAACTGTGGTCTAAATAAAGGCCTCCGTGTTGAAGGGCAGCTTGAAAGTTGGGTGAATTTGGATCCTGCGGTTACTCACTTTCCTAAGAAAATGTTGCCTCCCAGCAGCCCGATCTTTATTCAATGGACTTTTGGGCCAGGAGCTACTTTGAAGCATGCACCAATAGACGTGCCCATACCACAAAGACCTAACTTATTGCCACTATCAAGGAAAACTTCGCCGGCTTGGACAGGTACATTTTTAACTGGGCCTGCCGGCGGTTGAGGAGGCGGGTGGAGGCGGTGATTGATCCTGGCGGCAATTTTATTGAATGATCTAATAGTCATATACCTCTTTAGCTTCCTAGTTTTTAAAATTCAATAAAATCATTAAAATTGACGATTTTATGTTCATTTGTTCACAAATTAGAAAAAGTCCGGTTTTATGTGGCGCACCCTGTATATCGACTTTTCTACTGAACATACGATGTTTTTCTGTTTTGCGTTAAGGTCTCAAAAATATGGCCACTTTATACGTAGCGCAGCAATGAAAGCTTAACAAATTTAATAAATAATTGTGCTTTTATGTTAACCTAATGTTGAACATATAGGCGGATATACCATAGATATATAGTAGGTCCGCTCCAAAAATGTATTTAATTACGTAGTTTTATCTACCTGTCTGTTTACTTTTTTATAATATGTAAAATATTTAGACAAATTGATTTAAATTTAAATAAGCTTTATGAATATGATAGTCGTGTGAATGTTTTTGCTTTAAAAACGTTTTTTTCTATTTTTTGTTCATAGAAACAAATTATCTCTTTCATCTTTCATTTTTTTATGTTATTAACATAAAAAATGGATACCTAATAGTTTTTTAAAACATAAATTTTCCTTCAGAAAACAAAAGAAAATACTTAACACTGACCTTCTTGATATCACTCACACACAGAAACAAAGAAAATCGGGGGAAATCCCTTTAATTTACATTGAACCACTACCCCCACCCCCCTACCTCCTCCAATTCTTATTTGATAATATGTTAGCCGTGACCACCATGTAAATAACTTCATGCAAATAATATGTCAGCTATGATCACTTTTATTTCATGTTATATATGTAGTTAAATTTTGAATTGCATGTATTTTGATCTAGAATTGAACCAGCTTTGACGACATTTGTTTGGAATTCATAAATTTTCAAGGTAATGAATGCACCAAGGAATTATAATCTTACTGTTATATCCTCAGTAGCTGAAGCTTCAGGGTCTTTAGTTATAGCCATTACAATTACAGCCCATTACTTAATAAGGGGAAAAAGCAAATCCAGCACGTTTATCGCTGAACTAGAGCGTCGGGGAAAGATGCTGCGGGGGGGGGGATATGATTGTTCATCTAACAATCATAAGGATCTTGTTGAAGATCGTTCCATCTAAACTGTTTAGGAGTAATAACTTACACAAGAAAATTACAGGGAGTGTTTCTGCAAAACAACTGTATCTCTATAACAGCAAACATATCCATAATTACTTACAGAAAAGTTAATATTCTTTAAATTTCAAACTAAAATTTTCCAAGCCAAGTAAGATTTGCCCTTAAAAGACATAAAGCATTAAACCCTGTAAATTCGACAAGGATTTTAGGAATCAAATTTAAATGTCTTAAGAATAGTTTTATCCCGTTAACATGAACACCTTAGGAGGGGCGAAAAATGTAAAATTATATCTGACCCCTTGATATCTATTACCAGGTAAGGATATGTCTCCTGAAAAATATAAAATTATATCTGACCCCTTGATATCTATTACCAGGTAAGGATATGTCTCCTGAAAAATATAAAATTATATCTGACCCCTTGATATCTATTACCAGGTAAAGATATGTCTCCTGAAAATATAAAATTATATCTGACCCCTTGATATCTATTACCAGGTAAGGATATGTCTCCTGAAAATATAAAATTATATCTGACCCCTTGATATCTATTACCAGGTAATGATATGTCTCCTGAAAAATGTAAAATTATATCTGACCCCTTGATATCTATTACCAGGTAAGGATATGTCTCCTGAAAAATGTAAAATTATATCTGACCCCTTGATATCTATTACCAGGTAAGGATATGTCTCCTGAAAATATAAAATTATATCTGACCCCTTGATATCTATTACCAGGTAAGGATATGTCTCCTGAAAAATGTAAAATTATATCTGACCCCTTGATATCTATTACCAGGTAAGGATATGTCTCCTGAAAATATAAAGTTATATCTGACCCCTTGATATCTATTACCAGGTAAGGATATGTCTCCTGAAAATTTAAAAATTATATCTGACCCCTTGATATCCATTACCAGGTAAGGATATGTCTCCTGAAAATATAAAGTTATATCTGACCCCTTGATATCTATCACCAGGTAAGGATATGTCTCCTGAAAATATAAAAATTATATCTGACCCCTTGATATCTATTACCAGGTAAGGATATGTCTCAGGAAAAATATAAAATTATATCTGACCCCTCAATATCTTTTACCAGGGAGGGATAACTCCCCTTAAAAAACTTTTTTGCCTAAAACTTTTTATTATTCTGGATCTTAGATATTAAAAGTTCAGTCACTAGGTTTGTCATTGTGTGTCCGTCAAACTTTTATGCTTCGCTTTTTATGAATGTTCATACGGGGGAGGGAAAAATATTTCCCCCCTCCCTCCAAAAAAAAAGCTTGAACATCCTTGGTTGTCATCTTTGTTTTAAGTTAATTGAACATATTTCTTACTTCAAAAATATTTTGAACAAACCCAGCTTTATGAGTAGCTTCAGTATCCTTCAAGAATCTAACTTTTGAGTGAGCTTTGTTTAAGAAAACAATTATTCTTAAATTTCAACATATTTCAACCATTAGCTGATGTTTGGTGTAGAATTAAGTAAAAATTTATGAGGATAATGTTTATTTATGCATTTAAGCAGATATAGGGATAGGTCAGTTTACAAGTTCTAATCCAGTGGATACTAGAAGGTTTCCAAGCAATACTGGAATACAATTTCTGAGGCAGCATTAAGGTATCATTCGACTTTAAAGGAAATTGCCTACCTTTCTCCTGTTTTTTAATTTTAGTAAGGACGAATACAAAAAAAATAATTTAAATGAGCTAAAATAAGGACATACACTTGGAGAGAATGCAAAAAAGAGATATGGATAGAATAAAAGAGAGAGAGAGAGAGAGAGAAAGAGAGAGAGAGAGAGAGAGAGAGAGAGAGAAAGAAAAAGAAAAAGAATGATCAAGAGAGATAGAGAGTAAGGTGTAGAGCCGTTAATTTATTTTTAAGAATAACATTTATACCATTAGATTAAGTTTAAATAAAATCTAAGTTAAGTTAAAATACCAGAGAATAAGCAAAACAAATGATAGTATTAGTTCTAAAATGATGCCCGAAACGCACCCTTTTCTAATTTAATGAAATTACATTGTTTGAAAGGTTAGATAATAATTCTCTAACTAACTAGAATAAACCCACCCATGGTTAAAACCACTATGTAATTTTTTCATATATATTAAACAAGACTAGCGGCAAAAACTTTACTTTTTAAGGGTAAAAATAGCATAAAACTACCAAATGTTATTTATAAATTAACCTTGAGAAGCACTATTTTCGAGATCATAAGGTCATATATACATTTCTAAGATCCTTACACCAGCTTTCTATAATCTGAGTGTCATATGGACAGACACACAGACAATATCTAAGTTATGGAGTGTCTATACATTATGAAAATAATGACTGAAATAACAGTGATGTCATTATCACTTTAAAACATTGTGAATTAATAAAAGTTGCAATTGCGGTGCAAACACCTCAGAGATGGTGGCTTTAATTTAAATTAAGGGATTGTCGTTCTACACCCCCCCCCCCCCCTCCCTTGCAACATCATATGGTGCATCCTACACCCCTAGCATCTAATAGCTATGAAAGGTTTAGGGAAGGACAGAAAAGGTGTAAATATTCCAAGACTTAAATCTAAAATATTAAACAGTTTATAAACTTTTAGGAGCGTATACATTCACACCGACACAAACTTTGCCCTCGCTTGTAACAATATTTTTTTTAATAATTTGTATATTTTTGTAGAAAGAAGAATTTTTCTTATCTCCCCTTTAATATTTACAATTCCCATTCATGGAAAATTTTCTTCGAGAAATAGCCTGAACAACAGATCTATAGTATAGATGTATATACAGACAACTACCGCCCTTTCTTTTTAAAAAACCTCTTTCGTCTGCTTCAAAATTATTTGCTGCTACTTGGCTGTGTTAATATAAGCGACACCATTGGTTGATTTTCATTGATCCAATAGAAAGGTTGCACAAGGCAGTTAGCGATGGGGAGATGCAGTTTTTAACCCTTTCTCCCTCCAGTGTTTACTCTAATGCTTGAACCATAATATTACAAGTAAGAATATTCCCTTTAAAGCATAGCATAATCAGTAATATAGTTAGCAAGATCTTATGCCTCATCTAAAAGAACAGACATTTACTTTGTATTATATAAAGATATTTTAATTGGTTGATGGAAATATAAATTCTGAAGAATTCATGTTTTAATCTAAAGAAATAACTTTTATTTATGAATTTTGTTGTATACTTTGTGTGCCCAAGTTTAATGTCAGCAGGCCATCAATTATTAATAGCAAAGCAACTCTAGGTTTACCTTTGGTTGTTTCTTATGTCTGTTCGGCTATAATCACAAATGCTTACTTAATGATTGACTAAAATCATGCTAATACACTTGCTATAGTAAATCTACCAATAAATCTCAAATATGATGAAAGGGTTTTTTCATTCTGATGATTTTTTTCTCAAAAAATGGAAAATTCATCGTTTTTTGCTCCGTTACTAATGGACGAAATTTGCCTTGTTTTTTTATCTTTTCATTACCTCTCAAATAGTCTAACAATGTCAAATATTTTTTAATTAAACAAAATCAAAACTACAATTCTCGTTTCTACCTTATAGATGTCATGTTAAGATAAGTAATTGATGATAATTATGTAGTTCACTAAATCTTAGTTTTTTGTCTCTTATATAATTTCACCAGCAAGATTTGATTCAAAAGAATACAAAGATTAAGACCTTTTGGTATATTCTGTATTTTAATTATTATGGTTAAGTTTTTCATAACGTTAAAGGTTTCTACGTCCATTTAAATTTCTTAATCAAAAAGAAGTCAAAATTTAGTTGAGTTGTTTTGGAATTATATTTGTGATTATAAAGTTTTGGAGTGCAAGTTACTCTAGATCGATTCACAAAGTATTAAATATTTTTTTTAAAAGTCTTAAACCTTGAATATTTAGTTGTCTAATTAACTATCAGAATTATTATCTGATTATGAAAGTTTGTGCGACGTTAAAGAAATTAAGATGAAAAAGAACTGTGCATCTATGTATGTATATTTCTAAACCCTTTACTCTATAGTGTATTGTGTAATTTTGACATTTTTTGGGCTCTTTTTGTCTTGAAAATCAATTACAATTAAAGCTTATTATTAATGAAAAGCCTTTGACATAAAGAAAGAAATATTAATGAAACACACGCCGTTAGCCACTGTTAGTTCACAGGGGTGTACGAATAGTAATAGAGGCGTCCAGAAGGGGAGTGTAGTGGGGTGTATTCATATCTCTTCACTCCCCTTCACAAGGACCTACACCCCCATGGTGCATCTCCCATATTACAGCTAAAGGGAGTATCAGAATTAAAAAGTCACACCACCCTCTAATTTGAGTAAGGCATCTAGGGGCTATGTGCTCGAAGAGGGCGGGAGGGATGGAGTAGAAAATAGCTTTAAACAATCTCAGGACCTATGTGAATCATTCCTAACAATAACTGATAACTCAATCGGTTTAGTTATCAGCGAGATCTTAAAGGCGTGAAGAAAAAAATTACTTCTTTATGGAGTAGATTTTTGTAGATAAAATATAACAAAAGTTTGTATAGTAATTTATTTATCTTTCATTTGCCTATTCCTGTAGTCCTGATGGGCAGTAAGTAAATGAGCCAGTGTGGTGTGTCTTTCAAAGACAAGAAATAGAAAATCCATAAAAGCGAAGATCGCAAATATAGAAATTAATTACGGCCTTACAATTTGGGAAACTATTATAGTGTATGTATAATATGAGACACAAGACAAAAAAGTTTACACATTTATCACCATTGTCTTATCCCTTAAGATACCTAATTCGGAAAATAGAATTTAACCAATTATGCAAACCACTATGTTCAGGTGAGGTTGTGACATACAATCTCTAATTATAGAAAAGCTATGCTTAAAAAACCGAAATAATGAGTCGATGTCACCATTTTGCTTTTTCATCTTCTTAATATTTATAATTTTAAAAGCAATAGCTATTCTATAATTTGTATCTGTACGTTATCATAGTTGGAGTATTGTTTTTAGGCACTTTCGTATTATCAGAACATTCACTAAAACCTATCACTCTTAGTTTTAATTTTGGAGTGGAGGTACCCTTCTCTAAAATAGTTATAAACCTTCCCAGGACCTATAGGAAACTTCACTGTAAAAGGAGAACCACATCGGTTTAGTGGTTAGGGAGATTCTTCGCTACATACATACACACACACACAGACAGACAGACAGAAATCTTTTCATAAGGGCTATGATTTTAAAGAAGCAACTACTCAATGCATTTTTACTAATGTTTGATAATTATGATATTATTTTGTTCAGATGGATATTTTCATCGTTGTTATTATGTAATATCATTATTTATACACCTGGGGCGTGATGACGAGAAAATTTATAAGTTTTTAAAAGCAAAACTACTCCACAATGCATCATTGTCAGTTGATTTCAGCATGACATGTGCCTGACGTATCACAGACAAATGCCTGACAAATCACCAACAAATTTATGCCAAATGATAAGAAATAAACAGATGTATGAAAAAACTATATTTTTTTTATTTAAAGTATTTTTCTAAATACATTTGAATAGTGAATTGTTAACACAAACATGATGGTAACTAATTTTGTAGCAGTTGCTCTACAGTTAGTGAATGTAAGTATGTATGTTCTGAACAGACTGTTTTCTAAACTGGATAAGTGCTTACCGATTTAACAAGGACGAGATGTTGGTAGTTGACGAAGGAATCAGACCACAATGCTACCTTAGATCGACTAACGGACATATACTTTATAGAAAAGCTTTATTGTGTAACAATTGTAATTTCTTTTTTTGCATTTTATGACGACATTTAGTGTATATGTTTTAAATTATTTACATGGTATATGTTGCATTACAAAGAAAGCAACATATTTTTTTCAATTTATTAAATTCAAGTAAAAACTGTATTTCTCATAAAAATTACTTTCTTGGAATCAAATGCATTGATTGACATTTGGCTGTAAACTAAGACAATATTGAATATCTTATATGTTTATTTGAAATTAAAGTTTTGATGCACGATTATGTCTACACTTTATATATTTGAGCTTTTCGTGGAAGTCTTCATAACGAAGGACACAACCAACCTTTTATTTTAAATCTCAAGTTTTCAAAATAAGACTTTTATACCATAAAATTAGGAATGCCCTTTCCTTACACCCCGGCCAAGATGTTTGTTGATAATAAGAGACATTGCTCCTTGTTGTTGGACCTGATATTACAGTGTCATGGACAGCAGTCCCTACTGGCAAAGTAACTGACAAAGTAACTGGCAAGCAGAGCTCCGGCGCCGCACGTCAGCCAAGATTAAGACTTAGATTTAAACCCGATTGGATGCTTTGAATCTTTTTAAAAAGGAATCGTCATTTTTGGGTCATGTTTTGACTTCCAGCTGAATTTTAAATTGTGAAAGGTTGATTCTTCTGAGGCTTGTAGGTGGTAGGCGCGCTGTTGCAGAGCTCTCTGTTGAATTAGTACCATCATTAAATAAAAGTTTGTTACTCTACATGAACATTTTATGTATAATTTTCTAGTTAAAACTAACAAAGTTAAAGAATATAGAAACAAATCATTATCCAAATGTGAATTTTATTGACTTAATGAAACGTCAATTTCTGTTTTAGATCTATTTTTTATTATTGAATCTACTCTAAAATTTGAAATGCTCGTCTTTCATTTTCTCGGCTCCTATTTAAGATAGACGGCTGAAATTCCATGTCCATTTCCCTAGATGTATACATAAGAATAAAACATTTATGTCAGTCAAACTGATTTTAAGCTGCTTTTGCCTTTTTGTTGTACGATCTTTACATTTTATTTGGTAATATTATTTAATACCTATATTTGCGACAACTTTTATTTAATGAAATCTTCCAATTTTTAACATTTACAAAATCGGTGGCCCTCTCGGACGGGATTCGAACCTGGGTTAGCCAGATAAGAAGTCACACATTCTATACATAAGCTATATGCAACTTCAAAGATTGGAAGTAAAAATAGATAAGGTAGTAAAAATAGTATGATTCACGAAACCTCGAAGTTTTTTTTCAAGTAAAAAAAGTATTATTCACTATTCACGAAACCTCCAAATCTCAAATAGGGGATGTGTGTTTTGTAGATATAAAGTTTTAGACTGTTTTTTTTGGAAGAAAAAGCAAAAAGTGGCTTGAATGATTGAATTTATATTTGTAGGAAAAATATAACCTAAAGAATCAAATTAAAAAAAAAATTACAAATCTACAAAATACAAATTTTTAGGTACGGAGGTTTCGTGATAAAGAAAAAAATATTCTCTCTCTCTCTCTCTCTCTCTCTCTCTCTCTCTCTCTAATATGTTAATAGTATCGAGGTTTAGTGATAATTGGGGTATATGTATTTTGAAGATTAAAAAATTTAGACAAGTTTTTGAACAAAAAAAAGCTAAATATAACCTAAAGAATCAAATTAAAAAAAAAATTACAAATCTACAAAATACAAATTTTTAGGTACGGAGGTTTTGTGATAAAGAAAAAAATATTCTCTCTCTCTCTCTCTCTCTCTCTCTCTCTCTCTCTCTCTATCTATCTATCTCTGTCTCTAAATTTTACATAATCAATACCGGCAATCTTGGATTGGAGGTTATCGTATGTGCTTCGTAATGTAAAGATAGCGGGTTTAAATCTGGAAGAATGATCTAAAATTTTTTTTCACTTCCTCTCTCTCTTTTTCAAAATACAAATTTTTAGGTACGGAGGTTTCGTGATATACTCTCTTTGAGTATCAAGGTTTATTGATAATTGGGGTATATGTATTTTGAAGATTAAATAATTTAGACAAGTTTTTGAACAAAAAAAAGCTAAATATAACCTAAAGAATCAAATTAAAAAAAAAATTACAAATCTACAAAATACAAATTTTTAGGTATGGAGGTTTCGTGATAAAGAAAAAAATGTTCTCTCTCTCTCTCTCTCTCTCTCTCTCTCTCTCTCTCTATCTCTGTCTCTAAATTTTACATAATCAATACCGGCAATCTTGGTATGGAGGTTATCGTATGTGCTTCGTAATGTAAAGATAGCGGGTTCAAATCTGGAAGAATGATCTAAAATTTTTTTTCACTTCCTCTCTCTCTTTTTCAAAATACAAATTTTTAGGTACGGAGGTTTCGTGATATACTCTCTTCGAATATCGAGGTTTAGTGATAATTGGGGTATATGTATTTTGAAGATTAAAAAATTTAGACAAGTTTTTGAACAAAAAAAAGCTAAATATAACCTAAAGAATCAAATTAAAAAAAAATTACAAATCTACAAAATACAAATTTTTAGGTACGGAGGTTTCGTGATAAAGAAAAAAATATTCTCTCTCTATCTCTCTCTCTCTGTCTCGATATATCTCTCTAAATTTTACACAATAATACCGACATTCTTGGTATGGAGGTTAACGTATGTGCTTCGTAATGTAAAGATAGCGGGTTCAAATCTGGATGAATGATCTAAAATTTTTTTCACTTCCTCTCTCTTTTTTTTTCACTTTCTTTCTCTCTTTTTCACTTTATCTCTCTCTCCCTCTCTCCTTAAAAGGAAATTAAAAATAAGTATTTTCTCAGCTAGGATTGAACCCGCAACCCATACACTGTGTTCACTCCTTTCATACCATTACGCTATAAGAGCAAGACCCTTAAACAGATTTTAAATTTTGAAAACTTCCGTCCCTCAGTGTAGCTCATGTCTAACGTATGTCTATAATACTGTACTCTAATTTGTGAAATAAATTATATAAAGAAATGTGTTGCTTACTAATTAATTAATGTTGTGTCCGCTATACCTAACTTCATGTAACTAAACATTTCATTGACCATATATAATACTTTCAGATTAAAGATGAATCATATCCCATTAGCTGTGGTCGAAAGACTTGACATTGAACTGCAGGCTTTGCATCCTGAATTGGATGTAGTGCTTAGGGCTTTAATTAACGCCCCTGAAGGCTTGCAAGCCTACAGAACATACATGGTGTCCTGCGTGCTCAGGGCCCAGCGGAGGGAGGAGGTTAGGGAGGAGGGATATCAGGCAGGGTTGGTGCAGGGAAGGATCGAAGGGTTGCCAATGGGGCGTGCAGCCGCATGGGCTGATATGAACAATGTTGAGATTGAGGTGGTGAATGAGGGGGTGGAAGAAGGAAGGGTGGAGGATGTTGGGGAAGGGGCGGCAAGGGAAATTAGGGTAAGGGAGAGGGACGATGCTGTGGCAGCAGCCAATAAACGCTGCCGCACTCAGTAAATGTGATAAATGTGATAACTTTCGGACTTAAAATTGTGATAAAAATAACCTGTGATACTCTGGCCAAATTGAAAATTAAATATGTACCTGATCTACAATATGTAATATGTAATATGTACCTACCTCATGTAAAAAATGTAAAAAAAAAAATAAAAAAAAAATAAAATTTTATTACCTTTAATAGCATGCAAGTAATAGGTAATTTTAAATAATCTAAATTTTGCAAGTAATTGATCTGATCACCGATGGCTCAGTGGTAAAGCTTATCATATTTTTTAAAATTTAGATTTACTAAAATCTCAAAGTGTGCGGGTTCAAGTCCACCCTATTACTTCAATTATTTTTTAATGTTTATTTTTTGGGAAGATAGAGTCATTTTTATTTATTTGAACAATTTTAATTTTGCTTTTTAAAAAAATAAATTTTTTGTTTAGGGGGTGGGGTCAAATTAGTTACAAATCTTCCCGGGATAAGCTACCATGTAAAGGAGAACCATATTGGTTCTAGGGTTTGGCCGGATATCCGGCCATTTTCAATATCCGGCAGGATACCGGATATTAAAACTATACAAACAAATAAACATCATGTTACTTAACTAAACTTTGTAATTTTATAAAACATCTTAGACATATTTTGTAATAGCATGCAAGTAATAGGTAATTTTAAATAATGTAAATTTTGCCAACTATTGTGGAGATAGCCGATGGCTCAGTGGTTAAACGTCACATATTTTTTAAATTTAGATTTATGAAAATCTCAAAGAGTGCGGGTTCAAATCCCCCAATTGCTTAAATTTTTTTTTCTCCAGTTTTAGCAAGATCTTAGATATATTTTGTGATAGCATGCAATTAAAAGGTTAAAGCTACCCTGTAAAGGAGAACCATATTGTTAGTGATATCCTTGAGTACAAACACGTAGACAAATAAACATCATGTTACTTAACTAAACTTTGTACTTAGCAAAACTTTGTACCATTTTAGATAGGCAAAATGTTCTTCAAATTAGACTAATTTTCATTTCAAATTATGTGAGCCTCTATGGCACAGTGGTTAAACCTAACTTATTTTTTAAAATTTAGATTTATGAAAATCTCAAAGAGTGCGGGTTCAAATCCCCCAATTGCCTAAATTTTTTTTCTCCAGTTTTAGCAAGATCTTAGATATATTTTGTGATAGCATGCAATTAAAAGGTAAAAGCTACCCTGTTAAGGAGAACCATATTGTTAGTGATATCCTTGAGTACAAACACAGACAAATAAACATCATGTTACTTAACTAAACTTTGTACTTAGCAAAACTTTGTACCATTTTAGATAGGCAAAATGTTCTTCAAATAAGACTAATTTTCATTTCAAATTGTGTGAGCCTCTATGGCACAGTGGTTAAACCTAACTTATTTTTTAAAATTTAGATTTATGAAAATCTCAAAGAGGGCGGGTTCAAATCCCCCAATTGCTTCAATTTTTTTTTCTCCAGTTTTAGCAAGATCTTAGATATATTTTGTGATAGCATGCAATTAAAAGGTTAAAGCTACCCTGTAAAGGAGAACCATATTGTTAGTGATATCCTTGAGTACAATCACGTAGACAAATAAACATCATGTTACTTAACTAAGCTTTGTACTTAGCAAAACTTTGTACCATTTTAGATAGGCAAAATGTTCTTCAAATGAGACTAATTTTCATAACAAATTGTATGAGCCTCCATGGCTCAGTGGTAAAACACTTGCATGGTGTTATCACGCTCCAGGTTTGACTCCCCTCAGGTGTAAGTATTAATTCATAATCCGTGGTTCTCATAGAGGTTACTCTTCAAACCAGGTAAAGGTAGATAAACAACCATATTCATGTGCTGCTGCAGTCCCAGACTATATATGTCTGTGATAATTAGGGTTGGGCCGGATACTTTTTTGGCCGGATACCGGATACCGGATATCCGGCTGATTTCAAATGCCGGATATCCGGTAACCGGCCGGATATCCGGCCAACGCCGGATATCCGGCAAATATCCGGTTATCCGGCCAAATTACCGGATATCCGGCCGGATAACCGGCCAAATTACCAGATATTAAAGTAGTAAAAAAAAAATTTCTTCAGAAATCTTATATAAATTTACATAAAGTTAAACTTATTCAGAAAAAATGTTCTTCTAGCTTCAATAATAAGAAAATTATAGCCATTTCAGATTTTAAAAAGCAGAGATTTTTGGTGTAAAGTATGAAAAATTATAGAGCCGGATATCCGGCCGGATAGTTTCAATATCCGGTATCCGGCCGGATATTGAAAATGGCCATCCGGCCCAACCCTAGTGATAATGTAGTATGTGATAGATAAGCAGCCTGTCCTACATCTATAGTATAGCCCAGCAGTATGCTCTCAACCCATAGATTCGTTAGAACTATATGTACTTAGTATGATAACTCAGACTGGATAATAACTTGAGGAAGGTATGATAATGAGATAGTAAGTCACATGTAAGTATGTTCAAGATTTCAGCCCTTGAGCTACTTTCAGAAATCTGATAATGTCTGTGGTTGTAAGGGATGAGGTAATCACCAGGTTGATGGAATCAATCAAAGAGTCTACTCCTGAGTTTGTAGATATGGTAAACCTGTGTCTGCAAACAAAGAACATAGACATGTTCTATAGGTATGTCTGTGGTATCATGAACATTACCTCTATATGTAAGGTATGCACTTAGTCCGTAAACTCAGATAAGACAATGTCTTAAGGAAGGTATGTCAATATAATAGCTAATCACTCTAAAAATAGTGTGCTCAAGCCAATTCAAATAAAGGTATAATATGTTGTATAGATATATCTGCGGGACCATCATCCGTAGCCAAAGACAACTAGATAACATCTGCAATATGCAAAACAGCTATGGTGATGGTCTAGCAGAAGGGAGAGCTTGCCTGTGGCAAGAACTAAATGGTGGATTCCAGGACAGAGATATCCAGGACAGAGATAGCGACAGAACCCTTGGTTCTGATGACACAGACACAGAAGATGAGAATTTCCTAAGTCTAAATGTACCAAATAGCAAAAAAATAAAATTAGTGAATGTAAAAAATGAATGATAATATAGCTAATGTAATAATGTAATAAATACTGTATAGTGTCATAATAGTGCAATAATGTATGTGTAATGGTAATGTCATAAAATATAGATAATGTAATAATGTAATAAATAGTACAGTATAGTAATAGTGTAAACATAATGTAATATGTAAATCCCAGTGTAATAAATAGTAAAAATATAATACTGTAATAATGTAAATATAGAAAAGAAAATATATATGTATCACTCTAGAAAATGAATTGTTCTGTAATAAAATGACATAAAATATTAGTATATCACTAATCATAAACTACATGTATATATCCCTCCTTTCAGACAATAATGAATCCAAATAATGTATGCATAAAATGTGGCATAAAAGATGAACCAGAATGGATAAACATAATAGAATGTCTAATCCAGACAGAAAATCATTGGGCATTAATCAGATACATGATTGGATTGGTATCCAGAATAAAAAGAAGATCTAATCGTTCGCCAATTCCTCACACATATCCATATGAATGCTATGATGATGTAGACTAAATATGTATGTCAAATATATAAATGAATCATTTCAGAGAACAAAATGTGTCAAAATGGTATAACAATAGATATTGAAGAATTGAATCACTGGATTGGAACTTTCAACATTGTACGTAAATCTAAAATTAATACATTAAATACAATGCTTCTAATAGAATATATGATCAATATGCTGATCAGGAGCTTAAACTGTAAATGCAATACTAAAAAAACAGGGGCATAAGTGTAATAATAAACTATGAATCAATAATTAAAACTGATTGTTACTAAGTTTCAGAATATGAATAACATGCAATACAATGACCAGTGCCTTACAGACTCTGAAATGGCACCAGCTCCATACTTGGAATTTCATGTCAATGATGAAGTCTGTGATGATATGTTCAGTGAGGAAGACACAATTGACAATAATCACGTAAATTGTTACGAAATGCATTACGATATGCTTAGTATACACTATTCATCATCTGAAAATGAAATCACAAATGATTCTTCTCATGATGTGGTCAATGGTGAAGAAAAATCAATTAGCATTTCATCTAATTCATCTGATTGGGATATTCCACCAAATCAGAATGTAAATCTAGAAAACATTCCAATGCTCAAAAGTGACATGAAGGAGGAAAATTTCAATGATGAGAGCAACTCAACTCTCTCCTCTGATTGGGGTATATCAACAAATCAGAATGTAACTCTAGAAAATATTCCAATGCTCAAAACTGACATCCAGGAGGAAAATTTCAATGATGAGAGCATCTCAACTATCTCCTCTGATTGGGGTATATCACCAACTAGAAATGATTCACATTGGGATAACGCTGAAAATGATGATGAAATAACACATTCATCACACTCTCCTGGTTGGGGAATAACAAAAAGTAAAACAGATAAAAATGATTCACATGACAGCTTGCCTAACATCTCACAAAAGAAGTACAAATTTGAAAATTCACATGAGAGCCTACCTGAAATATCACAAGAGAAGTACAAATTTGAAAACTCACCAGATAGCCTACCTAACATCTCACAAGAGAAGTACAAATTTGAAAATTCACCAGACAGCCTACCTGACATCTCCCAAGAGAATATCCTAATGACTAGAAACTCTGACAGTAATCATCCTATCCTACTAGAAAAAAACAAATTGGTAAGTGTTGTATCAAACTTTGAAATTGGTACTCCAGATAATGAAATAGAAATGATGAGTGATGAAGAGGAAATTCTACCAATTGAATGGTTCAACTCACCGGTGCAAGAAACTCCTGTTGTACTAGATGCAAATGAATTGGTAAGTGTTGTATCAAACTTTGAAATTGGTTCTCCAGATATCCAAACAGGAATGATGAGTGATGATGATGAAATTCTACCAATTGAATGGTTCAAATCACCTATGAAAGAAAACAATTCCAGTGAAGATCAAATAGATGTGCAATGGTTTGACAGCCCATTCACACAAGAACAAGCTGAATAAATGTAATCATAGTAATGTAATGTAACAAAAAAAAAGAAAATTGCCCAATATATAATGTTAATTTCAGATTAAAATGGCTAATCAACGAAATGTTCCACTTCAGCTGGAAGTACAAGCACATCATGATGCAAGGCGTCTTGGTCGAAGAAGAGATAACATTCGTGATGATCATGCAAGTATGAGATTAAAGAAAATGAAAATTGGAAATGTCTCGAAAGCAAGACCAGGAGAGGGTAGATTGTCAGAAGAAATTGTAAATGGCACATATAAAGTACTACCATTAGAAGATTCTGATGACACCATAGGATCCATGGTCTATAGATGTACCTTCTGTGGGGCATTGAAATATCTGAGAGAAACACTTAGTATGTGTTGTATGAAGGGACTATTAAGTAATGTTCCAGTGTTTCCGAGACCAACTCCTGAGATAGAAAGACTGATACATAATGATTCAGAAGAATCAAGTGTCTTCCGTAAGTTCTCCAGAACTATCAATAATGGTGTATCTATGTCAAGCCTTAGAGTTACACAACCAGATCATCTAAATTGTAGTGGAGTTATATTTCAAGGGAAAATATATCATTCACTTGGACAACGGGATTATGCAGAAAACGAAACACCCAAGTTTGCACAATTGTATATACATGACTCTACTGATGACACTACTTTGAGATATGAGAATTTGTATCTGCCATTAAGCACAAGTAATAGAGAGAAAGAGCTTATAAAGTCAATTCTCGAAAATATAGTTCCTGAGATTAAACAGTTTAATCCATTCGCAAGAGACTTTAAACAGCTAAGAGACTTACCAGCAGAGAGATTTGCTGAAGGTAAAGTTGTTATCTCTGCTAAACATAGGCCACAAGGAGCACATGAAAGAGTTTATAATGAATTCACAAATACAGGTGAAATATCTGTACTAACAGATGGAAATTCTAATCACAATGACATTGTAATACGTCTCAATGGTGTGGTCCAATCAATTCCTGAACGCCATAGAGCTGCCATGCCACTAAGATTCACACTGCTCTTTCCCCGAGGTACATATGGTTGGGAAGAGGGAAGTGGGCAACTAGACGGCACTAATAGGTCTCAAATATCCCCACGTGAATTCTACAACTTCCATATGATGATAAGAGAAGGGTTATTTGCAAATTTCATACATAAGACAGGAAGGCTGTTTCAAGAATGGGTATGTATGTCTTGGATACAAGCAGAAAATAACAGTCTCAACTATATACGTAAACATCAAAAAGAGCTGAGGTGTGATCAATATGACTCAGTAAGAAATGCAGTAAATAATCCAAATGGAGAACGAATTGGAAGACCAGTGATATTAACAAGTTCCTTCAGTGGAGGTCCACGTTGGTACCAGGCCAAGTTTCAAAATGGCATAGCTATATGCCGAGAATACAGAAAGCCAGACTTCTTCATTACAATGACCTGTAATCCTAATTGGGAAGAAATCAAATCACAGCTGTATCCAAATCAAACTGCACAGGATAGACCAGATCTAACTTCAAGAATATTCAAACTAAAGAAAGATCAACTGGTAGATGATATTGTCAAAGGAGGCATATTTGGAAGAGTAGCTGCATTGATGTACACCATTGAGTTTCAGAAGCGTGGTCTTCCACATGTTCATATACTAATAATACTTGCAAATGATGACAGAGTTCAATCACCTAATGAAGTTGATAAACTGGTAATAGCAGAACTTCCCCCTGATCCAAATGATCCAACAATAAGTGAACTTCAAAGAGAAAATAGACAAAAGTTACAAGATTTGGTGTCTCGCCAAATGGTACATGGTCCATGTGGTTCACAATGCTTAAAGGATGGCAAATGTAGCAAAGGATTTCCAAAACAATTTCAAAGAGAAACAACAATAAATCCTGAAACTAATTACGCTGTGTACAGAAGAAGAAAACCAATTGATGGTGGAAGGTCCATCAACATTCAGAGAGGTGGACAAGATCGTGTAATTGACAACAGTTGGATTGTGCCATATAATCCATATCTACTGTTGAAATATGATTGTCACATCAATGTAGAAAGCTGTACTTCTACAAAAGTTGCCAAATATCTGTACAAATATGTTACAAAGGGTAATTCTAGAGCAATGGTCAGTGCAACTGTAAATGGAAATGATGAAATTCAGAACTACATTGACATGAGAGTTGTTGGATCATGTGAAGCTGCATGGAGATTGCTGGACTTCCCCTTACAATACCAAAATCCCTCTGTCAATGTCCTCCGTGTTCACTTAGAAAATCAACAACAATTAGTGTTCGAGGATGGTTCAGAAATAGAAAACCTTGAGCAATTTAAAGAGACAGAGCTGACAGCATTCTTCAGATTAAATGAAGAATTAAAAGCTAATAATGCAGGCTTAGAATTGATGCCCAAGTATGTAGATATGCCAAAGCTATATACCTATTAATCAAAACATAGAAGATGGGCAATTCGTAAACAAAAACATGACACGATTGGTCGTGTGCATAGTGTTGGTCCTGCATCAGGGGATTTGTACTACTTGCGAATGCTTCTACATCACAATCATTGTCAAGGAAAAACAAGTTTCACAGATTTAAGAACCGTTAATGGTGAAGTGTGTGAAACTTACCAAAGAGTATGTGAGAGGCTAGGATTACTCCAAGGGGATGTTGAATACATCAATGCTTTAGAGGAAGCATCCCATACTAAAATGAGCCCTCAACTCAGAAGACTGTTTGTAATGATTCTGATATTCTGTAATCCAGAAGAACCAAGAGTGCTATTTGAAAGATTCTGGGATACTTGGAAGGATGATTATGAACGAAAAGCCTTAGCAATGAATGTTGAACTTGATGAACAACAGCTAAAATCATTAATTCTACAAGATATTGAATTAAACCTAGCAGCTCATGATAAAACACTAGCTGAGTACAGACTTCCAAATGTAACAATTGAAGATTTGAGGAGAGTCCAGCACATGACAACTATCCAACCAACAGCAATTAGAGAAGAATTGGACTTTGATGTGGTTCAACTACAAGAAGAAGCTGAACAATTAGCAAGAGAGCTTACAAATGATCAAAGAGATATATTCAACTGTGTTATCACATCTGTTCAACAAAGATCTGATTTGAGGGTTTTCATAGATGCCCGTGGTGGCTGTGGGAAAACATACCTACTAAATACCATCCTAAAATCAGTAAGATCTATGTCAGAGCAAGGAGAAATTTGCTTGGCAATGGCATCTACAGGAATTGCAGCAAATTTGTTACACATGGGTAGAACCTACCATTCTAGATTGAAAGCTCCATTAACTCCTAAGGATGATTCTACTCTCAACATACCTGTTCAAAGCAACCTTGCCAAGGTTGTACAAAAGGCTAGACTATTAATAATAGATGAAGCAACTATGATGGATTCATACATGTTATCAGCTATAGATCGCTCTCTTCGTGATATAATGAACACTAAAGAAAAACCATTTGGAGGGAAAATTGTAATCCTTGCAGGAGATTTCAGACAATGTCTGCCTGTAATCAAAAATGCCACACAAGATACAATATCCCAACGTTGTATTAACACAAACAATCTGTGGGCTACTTTCACAATCAAAAGGTTATCTACAAACATGAGGGTCAATGCCAATCAGAATCCTAACCTTCATGCATTTGATAGATGGACTTTAGACATAGGAAATAGTATACAATCTCAAGTAAAAATACCTGAAAATATGATTGCCATCAAAATAACCTCTGAAACTCTTGCTATGCATAGGTTAATAGACATGGTATTTCCAAATATCAACGCTAATATATCAAATCCTGAATGGTTAAAAGGAAGGGCTGTATTAGCAGTAACTAATCGTCAGGTTAATGCTCTAAATACAATTGCTATGCAGAAACTAAATAGCTTAGCTGTAAAACTTGAGAGCACAGATAAATGTACAGATCCTAGACATGAACTAAGGTTTAATCCAGAATACCTCCATACACTTACCCCTGATGGATTTCCTCCTCACACTCTCATGCTAAAGCCAGGTGTCCCACTGATACTACTAAGAAATTTGAATCCGAAACAAGGATTGTGTAATGGAACTAAATTGATATTCAATGGCTTGATTTCAAACAGAGTATTAGAGTGTACTGTTGTTGAAACTCAGGAAAAAGTATTAATTCCAAGAATCACATTTGTTCCCTTACCTGAAACCTGGCCTGAAGACTGGCAAAGAATTCAATTTCCCGTAAAGATCGCATTTGCATTCACCATCAATAAATCTCAAGGTCAAACTATGCAAACTGTAGGATTGTTCCTTAGACCTGAAGTATTCACACATGGTCAATTGTATGTTGCTATATCAAGAGTAGGATCACCAGAACATTTGAAAATTGCATTAATTGATGATTATGTAAATAACATTGTATTCAAAGATGTATTAATTTGAATTAATAATTGTAATACATAATAATTGAAATACAAAATAATATTTTGATCCTACAAATAAAATATCAAGATAGAAAAGGAACGCGCAGCCAATAGCGCGCTCATAGCGCACTCTTGGCTAGTCAAACCATATTAATGTGATCTATTCTAAATGTTTCTTTCATGAAATCTTTTTAATATTTCAATACTTTGCTACTCATGGATGCTGACATCTATATCTAGGTTACATTGGAATTCAGTCCACACGGTATTCAACCCACGGAATTCAGCCCAGCGGGACTTTATTCCGTGGGCTGAGTCTCGTATGGACTGAATTCCTTGGGTTGGGTCCCGTATGGACTGAATTCCGTGGATTGCGTTTCGTATGGACTGATTACCGTTGGTTGAATCCCGTGTGGGCTGAATACCGTGGGTTGAATCCCGTGTTGGCTGAATACCATTGGGTTGAATCCCGCTGGGCTGAATTCCGTGGGTCGAATCCCGTGTGGGCTGAATTTCAATGGAACCCTATATTTATATGTTCTTCATTTTGTTTTTTCAATGTATATCTATTCTTTGTATATTTATTGTTGGAATATTGAAATGCAAAAATATTAAAACTATCATTTACATTTCAATTTAACAATAAAAATTCAACACAAATTTTCCCATTTTCATTGGTCTGTGTGGGAAAGCTTAAAAGTTTAACACAAAAGTCAAAGAAAACAAGGATACATACTTGCAATAAAAGCTATTCTTTTTTAAAGCAAAGCTTTTCTATAATCAGGGTCGGTCCGTCC
This sequence comes from Acartia tonsa, assembly GCF_053477335.1. NCBI lineage: Eukaryota > Metazoa > Arthropoda > Copepoda > Calanoida > Acartiidae > Acartia > Acartia tonsa. Next base: position 37,670,914 of record NC_137260.1, read on the forward strand.
GTAACGGATAGCTTTTTTCGTTAATTTAGGCATGTTAGAATTGTCCTATCGATTTCAAACTTTGCATAGTGATTCCTTTAGTAGTTAGGTACGATTTAGAAAGCGTAGCAACTCTATAATGATTACCAAAATGTCCGTACGTCCATTTTAAACATGTTGATTTTTTACTTTTTTAACAACAATTTTTTATATGATCTAATCATCCGATTGATCTGAATTTTGGTATATTGATTCCTGGGACAACAAAGTATATTGTTATAAGCGAAGCAACTCCATAATCAAGTCCTAAAAATGTAAGTATGTCCATAAACATTATCTATCCTGTATCAAGCAGTTTTTCAACAAATTTACTTACAAATTGCTTTGACTCTTATACATTTATGTTCTGATTATTCAGTTCTGACACTATACTAGTGTTAATGCCCGTTTGTCCTACCGTTTCAGTGCTTCGCTTTTATGGATGTTGTCATCCTTGTTTTAGATAACAATGTTAAAATAGGACAAAAAGCAAGAACGTTCAAACCTTTTATAATTGGGGGTGGGGGGGAGGGAGTTAAATTATTATCTATGGGTCAAAATTTATTTATTCCAAAGTATGAACTAAAATTATCTCTTTCTTTTTCTCTCTTTTAAAACTTTCTGTTTTCTCTTTCTCCTTTCTCAATAGTTGAGCGTATTAACTTTGTCACTTTATTTACTTTTCTTTTTTTACAAGCTTCTTTATTATTACCAATCTTTTAAATATGAATGTTTTACTAATTTGATTTTTGGTTGCTTTGTTCACCGAAATATATTTCAAAAAAAAATCTTTTGAAAAAAAGTCTTTTTTTCGGGTATAGTATTAGTTATATTGTTATTTTTCAAAGCGCAGCAACTCTATAATCGTTACCTGAAAGTCCGTACTTCCATTTGAAAAAAGTTGATTTTTTACTTTTTTGACAACAGCTTTTGTATGTTAAAATTATCCGATTCATCTGATTTTTGAAATACTAATTCCTATTACAACAAGGTATAACGTTATAAGGGAAGCATCTCTGTAATCAAGTCCTAAAAATCTATGTATGTCCCTAAACAATATCATTTATTTAACCTGTTTTGTAACAAATTTACTTTGCGATTTTGTGTAGACTAAACAATAATATTTTGCCTATTCAGTTCTAACACTCTGAAAGTGTTAATGTTCGTTTGGCATTCCATTTCAGAACTTTTATGTATGTTCTCATCTTCGCTAATTTATATCATCTAAAACTTACAACTTTTTAAAGCACAATGCTATGCATTTACAAAGCGAGAAAATTGAAAACAATTTCACACATGTGAAACTGGCTGTTTTTATACAAATTAGACCTTTTTGCAATACAATAGTTTTTTTCTAACCTATTATTAAGACAAATTTTCAGGCAGTGTAATAAGATTTCTTGAGAAAAAAACTGCGGTAAGTATTAGCAGGTATTGTTGATAAATTTGCTGATAATGACATTATGGTAGTTGTCACATTTAAATTTAACTAATTTTCTGTGTATAAAGAAGGAAGTTACATTAGTTTTACATATCTTGCTTTGCCTCTAGGGTCAAAACTGTTGGCATTCTATTAATATACTATTTCAATAGTTTATGTCGACTATAAAAGTAGCTAAATCAACGTTCTATGCTGAATTTAAAACATTTTTACTCCATATTTTGGTCGACTATATAGTTTGAATATAAAGTAGTCAGGACTGGCATAATATTGTGGTATGCGGCAGCTCTGGACCATGCAGAAACCAAGACATTATAGTGATGCTACGCACCTAGTTAAATCCTGTTATTCTACAATTATGAAGCCACCTGAAAAGATGTCAGATAACGGTACTGATTTTATCTCTCAGTTGTCCTGCAAATGGAGGGAGGGGTGTTACCCCTCCCTCTCCCATCTTAAGCACCGGAACCTTCCCCTTCAACCACCAAGTTATCAGCACCACCTCAACCCTGAGGATAAAGGATCTAAACCTGCCCCCACACAGACTGTTGTTGTCACAAGTAATCATCAAACCTTCCCTCTTTAGTACCCAGACCTACCACTCAACCCCTCTATGCTTATCTACCTATTGTGCTGCTCCATGGGCTATCCTGCCTGCCCCAGACAGGGATAGCCATCTACCTAACCATTGCAATTATCTATGTTTTACTGTATGATTTATCTTTAACCATCTTTATTCCTAATCCATATGTATTTATATTATGGTTAACTGTATTCTTAATCCCCCCCACCCTTTCCAGGGATGGGGAATCATGATTGCCCAAACTGACTATTGTATATGTATTATAATGCTTTTATGTTATGATCATTTATTCCTATCCATGTAGTTATTGTTTGTTGTATATAGCTTTAGTATCCTTTACACCTTCAATAAAGTGACAACTGAAATAGATGTTGATTCTTGTCTAGTGAATGCTAGAGAAGCGTAGCTTCTCTATAGTAAGGTGTCCACGTCTGTTCACACTGCCGTAGTCTTTATTCGAACTCTGGTGTCTGCCATTTACCCTAGGCGGATACCACAACTTTGGTGACAGCTGTGTGAGATTACGGCGAACCACAAGTGTAGAGCAGACGCGCATCTGAGGCTAAGGTACTCCCAGCAGTGAATCTGGCAAAACTGACGCAAGCAACCTGAATTACCCACCCTGGACAGCAAAGTTTAACTCTGCATCCGGCAGTTGTGGAAGCGAGACAGCGAAATTTGATGAATAACCGCGAGCAGCGCTGATATCTAACGGAGAATTGAGCGCCAAAAGGGCTGAAACAGGCCTGCGGACCGGCTGAAACAAGCCAAATAAGTGTAAACGGCTGAAAATAGGCCAATTTGACTGCAAGAGATAGCAGGATCCAAACCAGTGGCGCTAGCAGGACGGGACATTCCCTGCCGCCATCAGCTGGATTTGGATAAGCGGCGCTAGCAGGACGGGACATTCCCTGCCGCCGATAGGCTGAAACACGCCACATAGCTGCAAGCGGCGCTAGCAGGACGGGACATTCCCTGCCGCCGATAGGCTGAAACATGCCACATAGCTGCAAGCTGCGAGCTAACATACGAGTGTAGTGCACCAGAACAGAGAAAAACTACGTCAACTCCGAGTATCCTGAGAGGCTACATGCAGCCACCCATCTAGAAAACAGATATTATATCACATTTTCAGGGATTACCACCCTAGTGTGATGGCCAAACAATAGATTTATGAGCAAAGCTTGGCAAACAAATTGTTGTGTTGTGATAAATCTAAGAATAGAACAGGCTTGGATTATTGTGTATTGTGATAACAGCTAAAAATAGAACAGAGTTGGTAAACAAATCTGTTATGCAATTGTGATAAGGACAGAAATAGAAGCTAGATGTAACATAATAAAGACCCTGATATACAATCAAAACAATCTCAAGCCCACAGCACAACAACAACAATACACCCCTTATTCCAAGGGAAGGGGAGGGGCCCCTCTCCATTGAAGGCAAATACAATCAGGGTGATATAATAGATAAACCTAGGATTAAGAAGAAAAGGCCCTATTACACCAGCACACAGTTACCCCCCTCCCTCACAGGGGGAACGGACGGAGTTACCCCCGTCCCCTCACGCGCTTCCCCCTTCCTACCCACACTAGACTAAGTCCGTCTGTAGTGTGGGGCTAGCGATCGGACACACAGAACGCCATTCACGGATAGCGCAACAGAGTGCGGAAAATATCATAAATCCAACGGACGAAGCGGACCAATGAGAGAGCGAGTTGAGGGGTGAGAGCGCGTTCTCCACGTGTGCGCGGATTTGACGGCGCGGACGCGCGTTACAAGGACAGGAGATTCCACGCACACACACACACACACACACCCACACAGGAGAGGGGCCATTCTATAGCATACATCAGAGATATTTTTTTAGGAGAAAAACTTGCAAGCTCCTCCCTCCCTGTCTACAGTGTGATAAGGAAAACTAAACCAGTTCCTTAAACCCGCTCAGACCCTCAACATCTTCCTAGCCTGCCAACCCTACTTCAAAGCTGAATGGTTAGTGAAACAAATATATGTATATATAAATACCCAAGTGATAAATAAGGTTGTTTTTTTGTATCATGGGTACAAGTAAGTGAATACTAACCTCACCAAACAACACTGGAAACTGATATGATAACTGAACGAAAGTACGCCCACCCTGTGGACATAGCCTGACTTGCTGCCTCACACTGGGCAGTGGTGGTGTGTACCTGGACCATCGACCTTCATAGTTGTGAACTATATACAGAGGAAGCGTGATTTTTTTGAAGCAAGGAGGAAAAGCTATCTAGCTCTGGGGATATTCCTATACACGTATATATATATATATGGGCGTGTAGCCATGTATATATATAGATAACCTACCTATCCATATATCCACTAGCGGATACGCTCCTAGAGACATCTGTGATACCTAACATATTCCCTGTTACCTTTAAGCTAAGATCCGCTGGTTGCCACAGAAATCAAGAGCTATACTGGAAAGGAGAACAACTCAGGCTCAACAGTTAAACAAGACGCTGGCACCAACAGACCAACCCCCTACTACTTATCATGGGGGCGCGCCAGCCACAGAAACTCTTGAGCCAGGAGGGCCGAGCCTACGGCTACGTGGACTACCACCCTAATTACACAGCTATAGTATTTATACTAGGGGTGAGCCGGCTCGAACCTCCTTGCGGTGCGGCTACTCTACTCTGCTCCTATATCTACAAGATACTGCTTCTGTTATTACTTTGGCCTACTGTGTCGAGTACAGTGAACATCAAACACATGCCAGGTCACAGACCCCTGGTCCCTGAGATGCCCTTGTCTGGAAGGGTGACTGAATGTCCGCTGCACAGCTCCTGTTCAGTTGGTGCTCAACGTACGAGAAATAGCAATACTGGACTGGGGGTTGCTGAACCTGTAGGTGTCCTCCTGGGGGTGTTGAACGATGCAACTGAGCCTAATGAGAAGGTGACAAGCTTCAGAGACTTAGTGGCCAGCCCCAAGATGGACACTACTACCAGAACTGAGATTTCAAAGGGGCCCAGCCCTAGGGCCAGTACCACCTGTTTCTGGGGTGGAAAGGTCCTCCCTGGCACTGGCCTCCCCAATCTGGAGGATGGGGAGCTGTCCCAGGGGAATAGGCTCTTCACCCAGATGCCTGACGCGTACCTGGGGGTGGGGGAGCCGCCACCCAAGCCTCCCTGGGAGCCCCCAGGCATGGAACGACTGGGGACCGGCCTAAGGATGGGGACTGGTGACCTGCTGCAGTGGAAGACTTTACCCAGCACGGAGAGAGCAGGGTTGACCAGCAGCAGTGAGGCTGTTCCCCCACATTCCAAGACCAGATGCCGCTACTCTGTTGAACCACTGCACATGTCCCAGCCAAGTTCCCCCATGCTGCTGAAGATGGAGGCCCACCAGGATGCAGAGCTCCAACTAGGAAAGTCAATAAGAAGGCCACCCCTTGCCAAAACCAGAACCACCGCAGGGGCTCCCCACCAGCCGCTGACGGAGCCTGGCAGGGACGCAATACTAGCTGGCAACTCTGGCCCAACTCAGGTGGCTACCAACAGTCTGCTGACAGTCCGGAATACAGTTCAGGCTACCATCAGTATGGCATCTTCTGGGCCTTGCTGGTCCACCTGTGGGTACCTGTCCACACACTGGCCACAGGTACCCCCCAGAGATCATAGCCCCCTTTCCGACTGGCACCATCAACAGCCTTTGCTACCAACCACCTGGCATACCCAGAGGCAGGATCCCTCATGTGGAGAAGCACCTGCAGAAGCTAAGGCCGAGGCTGGCCTCGCCACCCAGGGGAGGAGAGCCGCTGTTGGATGGAAGGAACCTGTGTGTATGGGGAGGAGGCTGAATGTAACCAAGGAGCCACCACAAGCAGCCCAGCACCGCCTGACCCCTAGTAGGGGAGACCCTGTTTGTCAGCTGGTGCCCCAACTGGAAGAGGAGAGACCTGGCAGGTTGATACACCCTGGGGAAGCCGGCCTGATGGGACCCAGCTGGACAAAGGGGCGCTGCCGCTTCAACGGCCACACAGCCGCCAAGTGTAGAACCGGTTGGGACCGGGCAACGAAGAAACACCAGGCCGCCCAACAACCTGCATGCAACCAGTCGGCCACCCAGGTCCACCTGGAGGGAGATGCCCAGCCGTCACCCCAACTAGCTGCCGCCGCTGGGGCCGCGGCTACCCAGGAGTCTGTGTCTCAGATTGGGACCATGGTGGCCAGGATCAACGTGCTGGGAGGAGCGGCTGAACCCAACCGGGTTGGCCTGGACCTCAGCCGCAACCACAGGGGACCGGTGTCCGTAACCCCTGTCACCCCCAGCAAGAGCCGAGGGGCGCTACCCAGCGCCACCGGGACGGTGTACGGGGAGGCCCTGGCGGCCGCCGAGTGGGAGAGGCAAGAGGCGCTAGCCAGCGAGTCTGAGTCGATGTATGGGACGCCAACCGGCGTCGCCACCTGGAAGGAACGAGAGGTGCTTCCCTGCACCACCAAGCTGATGTCTGGGGCGACAACCGTCGCCGCCACCTGTGAAGACTGGGGGGTGCTATCCAGCGCCCCACGCTGGTGCCTGGGGCGACAACCGTCGCCGCCACCGAGAGACCTGGACCCCTGTGAAGACTGGGGGGTGCTATCCAGCGCCCCCACACTGGTGCCTGGGGCGACAACCGTCGCCGCCACCGAGATACCTGGACCCCGGAATGAGCCCGCAGCCCCAGAGGAAGGGGTGACACCCGTCACCCCCAGCCAGCCAGAGCCCCCAGCCAGCAGGGAGAGTCCAGCTGTCCCTCACCTTCAACTGCATCCAGCTGTCTACCTCCCTCAACCAAGCCAGGGTAATTGTATTGCACTGGTGTACCAGGAAGTTTGGGCTGGGCCAAACTTGCCTGCGCCCCCTGCATCTGCCCCAGGAGCCAGGGTATCAGCCATTACCAGCCAAACTGAAGAAGCTTTGACCGCTGCCTGGGGAGTAACACAACTAGATGCGCCAAGTGCCGAGCCTAACCATAGAAGTAGAGGATCCCCAACAATTATGTCTACCCAAGATGGAGACAATGTGCCTGGACCCCTTCAGGCTAGGGGAGGAAATCCGGAGCCTTGTGCCTCCAGTCCACTAGCAGCAGTGTCCATGGATGGGCCTGTCTCCCAGCCAACTAGAGCGGAGCCACCCTTGCAGATCCAAGACAGCCTCCGGCATAAAGGGTGGACTGTTACCTTTCCCTACCCCGCAGGTCGGATTGCCATGCACCACCCTGCCAATGTCCAGAATGAGCCTGAAGGAGGCAACGCTCCTACAGTATGCCAACCACCACCTGCCCGCGTTGACAGAGACCCTGGAAGCCGAATGAACCTGACCAGCCCCGAGGGCGAAGAAACTGCGCCTGCATCCAGTAGCCAGCCTGCCAGCAGCAAGGTGACCAACACGATGGAGACCACCAGCCCAGTGGAGAAACCTGCAGAGGTGTACACCAGGCGGCTGTTGGTCCAAGCCCCCTCATGTGCTGTGCCACCCCTGGAGGTTGCCAGGGTGGCCTCAGAGGTACACATCCAACGGCCAGAAGATCCAACAGGACCAGCTACTCCAGCAGATATAGCCGATTCCGTTAGACCTGGGGAGGGCTGGAGTCCACCACCGTCCAGCAACTGGTATCCTGGCGGACCCATTCCACAAGGACAACAAACTGAAGGCCGCAACCACTGTCGGAAGTCTGGCGGTGCAGACAACCCCTCCAGCCTTCCGAGGGGAGAGTTGTGGTATGCGGCAGCTCTGGACCATGCAGAAACCAAGACATTATAGTGATGCTACGCACCTAGTTAAATCCTGTTATTCTACAATTATGAAGCCACCTGAAAAGATGTCAGATAACGGTACTGATTTTATCTCTCAGTTGTCCTGCAAATGGAGGGAGGGGTGTTACCCCTCCCTCTCCCATCTTAAGCACCGGAACCTTCCCCTTCAACCACCAAGTTATCAGCACCACCTCAACCCTGAGGATAAAGGATCTAAACCTGCCCCCACACAGACTGTTGTTGTCACAAGTAATCATCAAACCTTCCCTCTTTAGTACCCAGACCTACCACTCAACCCCTCTATGCTTATCTACCTATTGTGCTGCTCCATGGGCTATCCTGCCTGCCCCAGACAGGGATAGCCATCTACCTAACCATTGCAATTATCTATGTTTTACTGTATGATTTATCTTTAACCATCTTTATTCCTAATCCATATGTATTTATATTATGGTTAACTGTATTCTTAATCCCCCCCACCCTTTCCAGGGATGGGGAATCATGATTGCCCAAACTGACTATTGTATATGTATTATAATGCTTTTATGTTATGATCATTTATTCCTATCCATGTAGTTATTGTTTGTTGTATATAGCTTTAGTATCCTTTACACCTTCAATAAAGTGACAACTGAAATAGATGTTGATTCTTGTCTAGTGAATGCTAGAGAAGCGTAGCTTCTCTATAGTAAGGTGTCCACGTCTGTTCACACTGCCGTAGTCTTTATTCGAACTCTGGTGTCTGCCATTTACCCTAGGCGGATACCACAATATCAACAATTAAAGTCATAATATTTTAACTACATTTATACTTTTTTTCAAAATTGGAACATGAAAATATTACTTACCTAATAATTAATGTATCAAGTATAACCCAGACAACTTCTGCATCTTGTGTTTGGGACCTTTTTCGTCTGCTAACAAATTGCTTTCTGCTTTTTGTAGCGACTTGGCTGTGTTAATATCTACGATGCTATTGGCTGAAATTCAAAGAACAAATTGAAAGTCGGCACAGGGTCCACGGGATGGGGACATACAGTTATTTAACCCATTCCCCCTTTATGTTTTACTTTAATTACCAAGTCATCAAAATAAAGTTATAATTCTTTGTCCCTATCCTTAGAAATTGTGTAAATGTATGTTCTAGAAACTCAAGCAGGCAAATTTTGCCACAATTTTGCTAGAAATTTAGCAATGGCTTAATATGCTAAAATTTGTGGTTTCTTCTTTATCTCTCCATTTACAGATGGAACATTATTGCTTAATTTTGCAGCGAAGCCTATCTACATATTATAGACCTCTAGGAGTTGCTTTATTGAAGGAGGGGGCTGAGAGGGGTAAGTCGACCCTCCTCTTAAAATTTTAGTTTTAAAAAGAAAAAGTTATGAGGGAGGGTCATTATTTTCAAGATACAATTTCTCTTCGAATGTATAATTTTTTCATCTTTAGCATGACGCAGGGTGGTCTGGACTTGTGATTAACCTCCTCAACAGAAGGCGCGCTACACTTTATGCTTTTACATATCACGGTCAGGTTACATGCAACCATCATATAGCAAAAAAAAAATGAAAAATGTAAGGGGATGAGTAAGGGGACAAAAAATGAAAACTGCACTCTCGACAATTTTAATTGTAAGATTTGTACAGTTTCTATTTTTTCCTATTAAGGTAATCGAAAATTAAAGTTACGATATTAAGCTAGCAGAGCTGATCAAACCCATCTATAATTTTCAATTGAAATAGGGAGTGGTGTCAATGCGCGATAAGAACTTTGAGGGAAAGCACCTATAATAGCGATTTCGATGTCTTGCTATTCTAATTTAGCGTATTAAATGAGTTATTGTGTAGATATGATGATCCACAAAAAGATGAACAAATCTAAGAGATATCTCTTGGTGGTTCAGAATGGGGCTTGGTCCAATTTCCAAGCCATAAATCTGGTGACAACCTTGCACTATTAAAACTCAACTTTTTATTGGCGTATTCAGAAAGGTAGGCTCAGGAAATTTGCAACCAGTCGGCACTTTGTTTTGGGAGTAGTAATAGGTTCGAATCTAGGTCCTATGCACTTTACAACCTACTGCTGCTATCCTAAAGCAGTAATATGCACAATTTTTTACCTTCAGACCAAAATTGCAATCAAGGGTTGGTTATCTGTAAAATTCAGTATGAATAGAACCTTCTGCCATACAAACATTTTGTGTTAAACTCACCCTCTTAAGTGTTTATTTATATAGAACTAGCGGCTTCACCCCTAGCCTCTAGGAGCTTTGCCTTAAGAGATAATTAAAGAAAAAAAATTATTACCTCTGAAGATGCCCCCACAAATTTTAAATATTTTTTTTAAAAATTGAGGGGGGATTTTTTTTCATTTTTTGGGGGGTTGGGGGTGTCCCACCCCCCAAGAAAATAGCCTAAAACCACCACAGGACCAGTAGGTATATTCCCTGAAGAGTAGAATCCATAGAATCTTCTTTGGTAGAATCCGATCGGTTCAGTGGTTAGCGAGAACTTAAGGGACGGACAGACAGACGGACGGACAGACATCATTCTACTTTGTATTATAGATAAAGCTAGTATTGATATAACCCCCTCAGATAAGTTTCAAATACGCCTAATCTATTAACAGCTATAGATCAAAATTTTTCTCCATTAAAGGGGTCTTTTAGTTTAGTGCTTATGTGGGTTTAATAGTCAATAACATATGTTAGTATTACAGTAGGCGTAAAACCCGCGACCGTGGCTCAACACGTAGCGCATCCGCTCGTCGTCGGGAAGGTGATAGGTTCGAATCTCGGTCCGACACCGCGTCATAACTAAAGACGTTAAAAATGGTTCCCACAGCTACTATGTCAGATGCGCGACGTAAATAGTTAGAGGGGGGGAATGCCTTGGCCCAAAAAAGGCGCAACTCGTTACCATGCACAGTTGGGACTTCTCACACAAAGGTCGTGCATCTCATTACAGTAGGCGTTATCAGATTAGATGCGATTTAAAATAAGTGTCATATTCATTGATTTATTAACAATTAAATAATTCTATCATTATCTGAAGCTTAAGATCTGCCCCTTCGAATACAGAGCCCTTAGATGCTAGAGGCGTAGTTACTAGTAAAGTATAAACCATTCAAAGCATTTGTCAAAACAACATTGTTCCCAACTTATTGCTATGCAACTTATTATATTGGTGGTCCTTGACGGTGATATTAATACAACTTGGGGACTCTAAAACCAGCTAGCTGGGGGTCTTCTCTCATGACGAAAAAGTTTATTTCTTTGTTGGTTTTAATCATCCCGTTGCACAATCCATACAGATACAGCAGATAAATAGATAGGTAATCATGTCAAAGTGTTAGGCTTTGGCAGCGCGCGGTCAATTTTTTTGGCAATCCGCATTCTAGCCCGATAGTAAGACCCAATACAAAATCGGGACAGGATCCCAGCCCTGTGGGCAGAGTTATATATAATATAGCTGTTATTATATAATTTTCAACTGTCTGGTTAAGATTGATTTCTTCTGTTTGTTTAGATTTTTCTTTCAATTTATATATCCCTTATCCCCTATAATAAAGCTCACACACACAAACTTTTTTTGACACTAATGATACCATTTCATTATATTGGGGAGTTTTTAATACAGGGGTTCTTAAAGAACTTTTGGGACTTCTACAACTATGAGTCACCTCGCTATAGACATTTAGATGGATTTTCGGGCACAAACCAGTGAAATACTTTAGATTTGGAAAGGACGAAAAGAAAACAAGACATTTAGATCGGAGAGTGAAATATATATTGAATTGGGATTGATACCTAATAAAAGCGAAATCTTTATATTATTACTTTGATGTTGCACGTGCACCAGAATTTCTTGTACTCTGATAAAAGTATTGCTCGCAGCTGGCTAGAATAACGATAATCCCCATACCCCTCCTACTGGATGAACGAACTGATCAATAAATGAGGTCCATATTAGCAAGCTTTATTGACAACAAACTTTCCCCTGTCAATATGTACAGTACACTTATTTACTATATTCATTAAAAGAAATTACATTTTCATGATCAGTTTAATGTTTTGGTTTTCAAATAAGAAATATAACAAAACTAATGTCATTCTAGACCATTTAACACGAGGAACTTGTAGAAGCTTGCAAATAAGACTAAAAAATCAGTGAAAAAATGTCCATATTAGAAGTTTTTTCAGAAAATATGTATAAACCTTGTATGAAACACACATCATATACAAAAAAAATCGCCAAAAGGAACGCCTTCAAAAAATATAGTTTATTGACATGAATTTTGATACATGATTCAATTTTTCAGCTTGGTTCTTAAAATCACAATTTTAGATATCAAAATCTTTTACTTCATGTTATCTGATAAATTTTGGACATTACGGAAATTTAAAAAATAAGAAAAAGTTACTTCATTAGGTCTTAATTAATTTATGTTTTTGTGTATTCAAATAGACTTTATTAGAAAACGCCCTTTTTTCATAAGCCAATTAGGAAATGTCCAATTATTTACATATAACATTCTCAAAGATTATTAAGAAATATATCAGTCAAAAATAAACAGTTTTCTTTAAACAAAATGCAACAAAATTTCATAAATAAGTTTATGTTTGTTTTAGTACAACAAGTTAAAGTAAAAATACATTGATAAACTTATGCAATATCAGAAAGAAAGATAATTTTTTTAGTATTAGTGTATTTTTAGGTAATATTTAATTTGCTTAAAATGAAATAATAATTTTCCAACTTTTTTTTTATTAAATTAACAGAATTTAAAAAAGAAATAATTTCATGAAATATATTTGAAAGAGTAACCTTTAGAATTCTTTATTTTTTTGCGTAAAACAAAAATTAGCATAAAGTTTAAAGGAAGGGGGCGGAAGTGACTTTTTTGAAACCAAAACTAAAAGTCCAAGGAACTCAACTAAATAAAGAGTTACAGATCTGAGATTTGGCATGACAGTTACTTTTAAGAGGTACAATATGGAACTGTGAAGAAACGGCAGTGGAACTGCCGTTTCCCGCCGAATTTGTTTTGCCTTTTCTCGCCATATTGGACAATCTTCAATCATCTGAGATAAACTTTTTTGCTCATAAAAATTTCCCTTCCACTTAAAATATTTCAAACATGTCAGTATTAAAACAAATTGCATGTGTAAGAGTTTCAAGTGAAAATATAAGGAAATATAAGAAATTTTTATGGAAAAAAAAGTTTATTTCAGATGACTGAGAATTGTGGATATGGCGAGAAAAGGCAAAAAAATTATAGCGGGAAACTGTAGTTTTCGGCGGGAGCGACGGTTCCACCGCCGTTTCTTTACAGTTCCATATTGTACCTCTTTAAAGCAACTGTCATGCCAAATCTCAGAGCTGTAACTATTTATTTAGTTGAGTTCCTTTGACTTTTAGTTTTGGTTTCAAAAAGTGTCACTTCCGCCCCCTCCCTTTCTATTGGTTATCTTTATAACATATGCAAATTATAATCTAGTAAAACATTTAATAATTCTTTTTTTTCAAATACACTTCATAAAACTATCACTTGTAACAAACATAAATAAAATGATAAATATGTATTAATATTTTGCAATTATAAATTAATATAAATTTGGCACTTAAGATTAAAAACTCAGTTTTGTGTGTCAGAATTGTTATCTATAAAAAGCTTAAAATTTTGTAGATGTTTTCTTTTAATTTTCATTGTCAAATGCGTTTTCAATTTTTACATGGATATTCCTACAGCAATATTATGTTTAACATTTAAAAAGTCATGTCCAATAGAAATAAAAATTGTTTTATGAGATATTAAGTATTTTGGTTAGGTTAAGTAAGAGAATTTCAAATTTTGCGACACAGTGTCCAGTTTTTCAATACATTACAAAAATGAATTAATTTGATTTGTGATTAAAAGAAAAATTTGAGAACATATGAAAGGATGAATAAATTTCCGGATTGAGAAATAATTATGATAAATAAATGAGTAATGATTAATTTTACAACGAGAATTTTTATACATTTTTCCATAATTTATATAATGTATGTATGTACATATTTTTGTCATTATTAAATAATAAAAGATAAATAATTATAAAGATTGATATTAATAGTAACAGAGACTTCGTTATTGTTTTGTCTGAAGGATTAATTTACTACTCCTATAATTGAGAATCATCTAAAAATAAATCCTAATCAACTATAGGTACCCATTAGTAGTTTACCAATGACAAGCAGATAGCTCTTTAGATAAAAAAGACAAAACTTATTTTATTTTTTTTTTGGCAGAATTGTCAACATATCATCTGATAAGATATACTCAGTAGGTACATTTTCATTATAATATTAGCAATCTTTTATTTTTAAAAGATTAAGACAATCCCAACAAATTGATGTACATCCCCAATGATAAACAATATTACCCCTTATGTAGATTACAATTAATGGTTGAAACGTTTGGACACTCAACTTAATAAACCAAACAATCAAAATTCCCAAAGTTGTAAAGCCAACGAATAAGAAAACCTTATTATAAAACTTTGGGGACTAGTGTAATAAACAGCTTAATGTCCCCTGCCTCCCTAGAAAACCCTTTAAAAATGTGACTCATATTCTAGTGCTATAAGTGCTTTATTTTGACATGATTCTTTTCCTGTGATATTGAATGAAGTATTTTCATATCCATCAATCTTCTCTCCCTCGTATGCACTATGAGTTTGATGGGCTAAATAGATTTATATATCATCACATAACATATTAACATTAAATAGGGATGGGTTTATTATTACTTGGATCTTACTCCAGAAATTCCCTGTACTCTAATAGAGTAAACTTGTAGCTGGCTGAAATAACGATAACCCCAAACCATCCCCTTTACCACATCCTTTTCCCTCCGACTGGAAGAACGAATTGGCCAATAGTCTTGGAAACTAGTTTCTAAAACAGGATTTTGATTTTTTAAAGTTACATTCTCACATGATTCATGAATCATTGCATCCAAAGTAGGATAAAAATTATGTTTAGGCCATCAATTGATAAAGATAGACATTTCTGTCATCCTATATTAAGTCGTATCTAATTTCTATACATATAATTAAAAACAGATTATAAAAAAAATACTAACGTTTATAAAATTCTGCGAGGAAGGTTACGTCAGGGACAAGGGAGTGTACTTTCTCCAGGATATTGTCGTTCACAGCCAACTGAGCATCATAGTTCCAGATCTAAACATAATTTGGTAGGTTTAATCGTTGAACAGTGACTTCTTGAAGCTTTGCTTAGGTATATAAGGATTATAGTTACGCACACAAATAAGAATCTTTTACATCTTTTGCCAGACGAAGAGGTCTATGAAAGATGGCAAGCACCATTTATCAGTAATGTCAAACATTATTTTTGAAAATAATTATTAGGTTTCTCTTAAATAAACAAAAATATTTAAAATTAAGTTGCTATTGTAGATTGTCAAATAGTCAGAAAACAAACCTTACTTTATATGAATATAAATAAATGAACATTTTTCCGTTATAAATATTTCTGCCCAGAACAACATTAACCAAGTATATTCACACAAAAAAATGCTTAAAATCCCTGATGGAAGGTGCTTATTTGTAAAATAACGTTGTACTCCTTGGGATTTTATTTGATTTAAAGATTGTTAAATAAATATTTATTTAATTGGAATAATTCCTCTTTATTAGACATTTTTTGTCTAATGATTCAAATAAGTACCTATTTTTAATTGACCCAAAGTGTTTTATTTTATGTTTTGATACTATACAATTCAAAGGGGGGGGGCGAAAGTGACACTTTTTGAAACCAAAACTAAGAGTCAACAAAGGAACTCAACTAAAAAAAGGGTTACAGGTCTGAGATTTTGCATGGCAGTTGCTTTATAGGGGTACAATATGGAACTGTGAAGAAACGGCGGCGCAACCGCCGAAAACCGCCGTTTCCCGCCGTAATTTTTGTTGCCTTTTCTCAGCGGTTTTCGGCGGTTGCGCCGCCGTTTCTTCACAGTTCCATATTGTACCCCTATAAAGCAACTGCCATGCAAAATGTCAGACCTGTAACTCTTTTTTTAGTTGAGTTCCTTTGACTTTTAGTTTTGGTTTCAAAAAGTGTCACTTTCGCCCCCCCCCCCCCCTTTTTTTCAGGGGTACCGAGAACCCTAATAGTTTATCTGACCTGTATAAGATCATCCCTGGGGCGAGGGGAAACAGAGAGCCCCGCAATATTGTCTCCAGGGGCCAGGGAGGAGTCAAATTGTTCTCCAATGGCGGCCAATAGAAGCTCCTTCCAGACACGAACCTAAAATGAAACAGGGTAATTTTTTCTGTAAAACGTATCTATTTAATTTCTTTTATTTGGATTCGTTGATAACACATAGAATGAATATTTGTTTTAACAACAACTTGATGAAAATCACTTGAAAAGCGCTTAATTTTGGCAGATTAATGCAAAAAAGAAAAAGATACAAAAGGTATGTATAACGTTGATCTAAAATATTAAAATTTGTCCTTGTCTATCATGTTTTACAACAATTTACAGGAGGCCTACATCGTTATTTGTCCCCGGCCAAAATTACTCAGCGAGTCAAAAATTCGCCAACATCACTCTAGTCATAATGACAAACATCTAACTTACAGTGTCCTTCTTGTAGCACTTGAGCCTCCAGGTGCCACCCTTGGAGATGACGGGGTCCTCCCACAGGGGCTGTCTCTCCTCCCTCATGAGGTGATAATAACTTCTGATTGGAAGATCATGACATGCGGGGATATGATTAAACACAGACCTAAAGTAAAGAAAAGTCTAATTTAGAATAAACTAAAATGCTACTATGTATAATAATTCCCCTTCGACTGGTCGATTTAGTTTTAAAAATTAGTTTGTACAGACCAATCTTTTTTTCATTAAACTATTATAAAGCCCATGTAAAATATCCTTGTAAGAACAATTATTATACTATAGACGCATAGAATACTGATTGAAAAAAATATTAAAAATCAACATTCAACCAAAAAATAAAAAAAATATGAGAATGAATAAAACTCTCGATTTTTTATTTGACTTCAAAATCAAAAACCTACCTAACTTATTTGTCTTCGAATATTTTTATTTTGCCAAAAAAAATATTATGTTGCAATGCTTAACAAATACTTACCAAAAACCCTGTACAGTAGAGAATGTATAAATTTTCTTAAGACTAGCAGTATACTCGGCAGCCGTAGACCCCTTGTTTGCTCTAAATATTATATAATAGTTAGCTATTTATCGCATCGTAGTATAGACAGCTTTTTGCCGATATTAAAATGAAAAATTATAAGTGTAAAACCAGTTTTGTTAACTCCAAGAGGCCGAAGGCCCCTGCCAAAAAAACTGGTATTATTTTTATGATCTTTATTCAAATATTCGTGGAAAATTGTCTGTATACGATGCTATGCATGATTTTTCAGTATGGCTGAGAACCGGATCTAATCCAGCGGATATTAATCGTTTTTTTTTAATAGCCAGGGTTGACAGCAATAGAACATTGTTGCGATAGGAGGTCAGCTATCCCTTACAGACGTATCTGAAATTTAGAAAAGCATTTATTTTTTATGATGTTTAATGAATTATCAAATAAGATGCTTACTTATCAACCCAAAATGTCCACGACGTTTGTAAAGGCACTCCTAAACTGTCCTGAAAAAATACATAAATTAAAAATCATGATCAATAAAAATAGAAAATATGTGTTTAAATTTGTACTGATATAATTCATACCTATGTTTCAATGACTTTATTTTAATCCAATTCAATGTGATAATAATATATTTTTCTGTATGTATTAATATTAATCCTTAGTAAGTACCTAATCATATTCTTTCATTATTATTAAGTGATTTTTTAAAATCCTGACAATGCCCAGAATTGAACGATTTCTTACACTTAAAATAGGACTAAACTTATTATTAGGTCAACTTATTATGCATTATCATTAATGGTGAAGTAACTTACTAAAATAATAAATTAATATCCAATGTACTACCTATCCTTTTCAGAATTATTCAACAATTTGATAATATTTACCTGTGATGAAAATTTATTGATTGTAGCTGGAGAGAAATTACTGGGGGAAAAGGCCATTTCTGGAGTTCCATTCTATAACAATAATGCATTTGTATTGAAACAAGGATGACATCTATCCATGTGTAGCAAAGTATCTACCTACCAGGTGTATCTATCTCGCTGTCTACCGGGAGTATAAATCTATATAAGAGCAGAATCTATCTATCTACCAGGACCAGGAGTATCTATCTGTCCACTATAAGTGTGTCAGTATATATCAGTTAGCTGGGTTTATCTATCCTCTGTCAACAAGGTGTATCTATCTATGCATCAACCTAGAGTATTGATATGTTCTTAGAGGCAGGAGCTATCAAGTCTACTAGGAGGATCTATCTATCTAGACAACTAGGAGTATCTATCTAAATATCTAGACTACAAAGAGTATCTATCTACCTGGAGTATTGATAGGTTCTTGGAGGCAGGGGCAATCTAGTCTACTAGGAGTTTCTATTTATCTATCTAGACAACTAGGAGTATAATCTATCTGTCTAGGCTACCTGGAGTAAATATCTACCTGGAGTATTGATAGGTTCTTGGAGGCAGGGGCAATAGGAACAGGTACTGGAGCGGACATTGTCTATGAAAAACAAACAAAACAATTACATCAACCAAGCTCAAACAAATCTGCAGACACTCAAATAAACTCAGTGAAAGAAGTTACCAATAATAAATACCTACAAAAATTACAATTATAAAAGGGAAAATTAAATAAAATCACACACTTTATAACAATCTCAGTTAACAAAAGGGGAGGAGGGGGACATAAAAATGCTAAAACAACCAAGTCAACCAAGTACAAAAGAGATCATTGTTTAATTACTTGCCGTTAATAATTGGAAATTCACATTTTTTATTTCGTGTATTTTTGGGGATATTATTAGGTAAGGATTTTATTGCCCAGTTTATTCAGTTTTCTTCTTAGTTTCATCGCTATGGTAAAGGAACACGAAGGAGAACACGAACACTCCAAACATCATGCTGAAGGCGGACGCGTAGTAGGGGTAGGCGGATGGGATGAATCGCTCGTATTGGTTGTGGCGCAGCGGGCGCACTGACACTTGGGTGGAGGTGGCGATACGGGTCAGACCAAGGCGATGGTAGTTAATCTGAAATTAAAATTTGGAAATAAGGAAACGATGTTCTACGGAAAAATTAGATGCAATAATAGTTATTTCTCGCATCGTATTATAAACGGCTTTCCGCGGATATAGAATGTACAATTATAAGATTAAAACTAGTTTTTTTAGCCCCGAGGTGCCGAAGGCACCGGCTTAAAAAACTGGTTTTAATTTTATGATTGTACATTTTTATATTCGTAGAAAGCTGGATATAATACGATGCTAGACATAGTTTTTTCGTATGGATGAGAACCGGTTTCTATTCACCGGATTCGAATGAATACGAGAAAAATATTTATTCAAGGATTCGGTAAATTATCATGCAATCTATGAGCAAAACTCTCATCGACATGATAATGCAAAAGCGTAATGCAACTATACGTGAATTTTTAAATATTCCAACAAGTAAAAGGATACTTTTCTATATCAATTGTAAGAGTTATTTAGTGACACACAAAATTTGGAAAGAGATACTCCCTCCCTTATTTCAGCTATCGTTACCTTAAACTGGTAGACACCATAGACATCTGGGATCTTAAACTTGGCACCAATGAGACCTCCCTTGCTCACTTGCATGTTAGCGCGAACAAAGGGATCAATCCTAACAAACTCAACCTGAAATTAAGAGTATGATCACAATTCTGGGATCTTCAGGGATAAGACAATGGACGATAAATTATTTATGTGCATACCCAAATATAACAAAAAAAATATCCTTCAAAAGTTGGTTAAAAAGTTTTGACAATGCTGTTTGTACAAAACAATTAAGATGTAGGTGTTTAAGCAAACGAACTTGGAAAGTACCTAGGTAGGTACTTAAGCAAAATTTGTAAATTTAGTTAAAGATTATTAACACTAAAAAAAATCAAAAGTATGAAAAATAAAATATTGACCTGCATATCCTTGGCCTGGTAGGGTACCCATTCTCCATTCACCTTCTCTTTCACGTCAATATAGAACTGAACCATCTCCCTATACAGATAAAAGTTTTGTAGGTATACAGATTTAGATATGTTTCTCCTTTATAGTGTGGCTTCTTATATGTTCTGGGAAAGCTTATAAAAATGGAAAAATTGTCATCAAATTAGTTTGCTAAAGGAATCGGTTATTGGTCAGTTCGTCTATCCAATAGGAGGGGAGGGGAAGAAAAAAGGTAGAGGAAAGTCGGAATCGTTAATTAGCCCGCTACAAGTTTCACTCAATTGGAGAACATTAAAATCTTGTGTAAGATCCAAGTAATAAAGTATCCATTACGTAGAGGTAGGTAATAAATTGTTAAAATGTGCTTATAAATGAGTGACAAACCTGATAGTATAGAACTCAGGGGCACTTCCTTCACCAAGCTTGGAATGTTGGATTCCATCCACACGGAGAACTCCACGCTCCTGAATAAGAAAAAAGCATTAATTCCATTAATATGTCGTTTTATCGAAAGAGAAGGGGGGTCCAATGATAAAAACACTTTAAATTAAAATCAACTTCAAGACCCTAAAAGAATTAAACTTTTGGTCGCCTACATGTTTAAAATTCAATAAATGATGGTTAAAAAATTAGGTTGAAAATTACTTTACCCACATTTTATCTATTTATCTTTTAGTCCACCTTATTTGTAGTCATATGGTGCATCTTTCTTTATTTTCACTTATACTTAAAAACATAAACCTATCAAAACTTGTGAATGTTGATTTTAACTTTTTATACCTTGAAGCACCACAAGCTGAGAGCCTCAGCAAGTTCAAAGTTTCCGCTTGGAACAGGTTTACCATTTCCAGTTTGTATCTCAGCCTGGAAAAACTCGTCAGAGAAGAACTCAAGTGAGCCTGAAAATATTAATTTATAATTTTTAGGCCAATCTTTTTCTAGGTATACCTTGATACATGCATAGAATAGGCGTTTGTGAATTAAAACCTATTAGAATCGTCCTTTAACTTTGAAATTTCACAAGAAAAAATATTCTCAAACAATTTCACATCTAATCTTTCAATATATTGGAAAAAAACACTAGAAATATTGTCGTAGCATTAGTATCTGGAGACTTATTAGAGACAAATCCTCTTATGGATAAGCTAAGGTTAGGTAGAGATTTTAAAAGTTTTTGTTTATAAAAAAAAGTTAGAGGTGGGGGCATGGGTCTTCTCTACTAAGTCTTTATGGGGTAAAATAAGCAATCCTAAGAATTCTAACAAATGTCTGAAAATGAACTATACCTGAGAATACAATTCTAGCATTGTTTCTGGCCTGGAGACCTGAATATGCACTATACCTGAGAATACAATTCTTGCATTGTTTCTGGCCTGGAGACCTGAATATGAACATACCTGAGAATACAATTCTGGCATTGTTTCTAGCCTGGAGACCAGCAATCATCACAGTACTTTTACCAACTGTGTGTGGATATTCCTAAAAAAAAATACGACCAATCAGGGATACATAAATGGACGATATTTTATCTTCCTTCTAAATTTTTGGTAGATAACAAAATTAATAGACAATTTAGGTAGGTATACTTTTTAATTTTGGGAAAATTTGTAGGTATGGCCATGTATTCATAGTCTCTAAATAATGGTGAAACCTTAGTTTCTTTTAAGAAGTAGGTTGAAAATAATTCTTATTCATACTTTTAAAAGCGACCATGGACGTCCATTGTTTGTTAAAGATTGTCTGCACTTTTAATAACTTGTTAGAACGCTTCGATAGCCATATTTATAGTATATTCTACTCTATACTTCACTTTGTCCGTCAGTCCGTCCTTCCCATCCACGATTTTTTGTGTTTCGTTAATTATGGATGTTTTCATCCTTGTTTAAAATAAAAGTTAGGATGTCTACGTTTAGAAGAGGTATAAATTAATTGCATTGGTATTAATAAACATCAAATCTCAAAGTGTCAAACATTAACACGAACCTTAATGGGTTGCTGAGGGTTGTGGGTGTAAGCAGTGGTTGCTCCTGTCAAGATATCAATGACCAAGGGGTTGCTTGGGTCTGTCAACAGTCCTGTGCCCTGGTACAACAGTGGCAGCTTACCTGCTTCAAATAATATTATTCTTGTTTTCTTCAAGTATGGCATTTTTATAAACATAGTTATTCTATTTTAGTATATCAACTTAAAGATAAAAGTAAAATTATTTTTCTTTGTTAAGTGCAAGTTATTCTTTGTAAAATATGTTAAGAATAATATTATTCCTGTTCCAACGATGATGTCAGATTTGACAAGATTCTCAGGAGAAGCAACAACTCTAAGTGATGAAATAGTAAATTCAAGTAACTGTCTTTACTTTAAAGTACTATTTGGGTACAATATGCGAAATCTTGAGATTATTTCGTCGAATAAAATAACACAAATACCCGAATAGAATGGAATTGATTTTTAGCTACTAAAACTTATTTTCTATACATCAGATTAAGTACCTACACAATAAAAAATACCCATGTTACCCCTTTTATTGGGTAGGTACAAATCTACAATTTTTCTAAAAAGCGAAACAATAACCTTTTCTTAAAATTCAGTAGTGTTAACTGTTAGGTATTATCTTATTAAATAAGAACAACTTGTATTACTATTCCATGCCTAGTATGATAACCGCTATCTTTAGCAGCATCAAAGTTATGATGATCAATAACATAAGTGTTGTCCTCATCGACTTCAAAGCCAGATTCAGAGGCTATCTCACGAAGAACGTCACCTAGAATAAATAAAAGACTCTTGTTATAAAAAGTAAATAAAGAGATATAAAGAAATTAATATTTGAAGAGGTTTTTCATAGTATCTCAGAAAATTGGCTTCTCAGACAAAGGCCGTGCCATAAAAGGGTTGGTTGTCTGTTGGATATTATTTAACCTTATATTCTTCACTGGGCGTTAGAGTATTGAATCCCATTACAAGCTGATGTTGCCCTTGGGTTCTCTAGATGAACACTTGAGATCGTAGGCGAATCCCACCCTTATTAGGTAATAATAACAATAACTGAGATATGTTCCTCAGAAAAACAATCATGAACACACAAACTTCAAGGATTTCTCTACAATTAAAGTGTGTGAAAATACAGGGAGTAAGGGAGGGGACAATGGGCAATTAATTCAATTTAAAAGTATTTGCTGAAAGACCTTTAAATCCAGATTAATCCTGAAAATATGGAGGAAATTTTAAAGGGAGAGTTAATACCAGGGTGCCGGAGCCGTATAATTTTGATGCGGCTCCGGCTCCGCGGAGCCGTATTTGGAAATACGGCTCCGGCTCCAGCTCCGGCTCCTACCTTAAAATTAATATATCAATTTTTTTTCATTATTGAATTTGATAAGATAAAATAAATAATATAAAATATTTTGCTTTTATTTGATTAAAGCTATATAAAAGTAGAAGGATGTGTGTCTATTTCTTAAGTAACAATAGTTTTTCAGTTTATTATATGGAAATAGACCGTTGCCAAATTATAATATTACTTTAAAAAATCATTTTTAGCTAGTCCAGAGCCGGAGCCGTTTTTAACGAAAAATACGACTCCGGCTCCACCAAAAATGTTGCTGCTCCCGGCTCAAGCTCCAAAACACTGGTTAATACAATACAGAAAACAATAAAATAAGAAGAAAGTTCCAAGAAAAAAGCATTCATTTGAAAATTATATTACCAGCACATCAGACTGACGTAACCATTTTGTAATTAATAACTAGAAAAATCTTCCTGGAACCTATTCAACCCATAGCCCCATAACCCAAAATTTAATTAAATTCTTAGATTCTTTATTAAACAAATATCACAATAAAGTTTTTATCTATGAAATGATATATTCTGGAGAGAAAAAAATTGTTAAAACCAGCCACATCATAACAAATTAAGTTTATTGTTACTTGTACCTTATGCAATATTCAAAATTAACAAACGAGTTAGCGGCATTTTGTGCGCTAGTACCCAAAGTCAGTCAGACACTCCTAAATTCTTGCACATTCCCTTTAAGCCAGTACCCAGCAGAGTTTCGGATCCGGATGCGGAAAAATGGAAAAATCTACCTAAATTTATATAAAATCTCAGACATTCTCTTGATGAGAGCCAATCTTTAAGGTTTAGGTTCAGACTTAAAAATTAAAAGTATTTTTGACTTCGAATTAAAGAATAAATATTTTTTGAAAAATTTGGTGATTTTATTTTTATTGTTAAGGAACCGGATCCAGTAGGATCCGGATCCGCACTGACCAAATTTAGAGGATACGGATCCGCATACAATCAATGCGGATCCGAAACAATGACCCAAAGTCTAAGACTACTAAAAATTGAATATTCGATCCATTGTCCCCTCCCTTACTCCCTTGTGAAAATACATTCATTTTCAAGTTCTAATAGCTTGCTATAACTTTAGGTACTTCTTTTCATTAAAATATTTTTTAAAAAGAAGATGTAACACTTTTATACGCTAATAGGTATTTTTTACAGTTTACTATTTAAAAAAAAACATTGCTATCTTGTAGTTGTTTCTCTACTTAGTTACATAATAGTCATTGTTACATCATTCGCCTCATACCTGTAACTGAACCTGCAGTGACCAACAAATTACCGCCACGATCCACAAACTCCATCATAGTTTCAGCGGACAGGGCACCGCCGAATTCTTCCACGGTTGGGGCAAAAACAATGATGTTTTCGTAGATGAATTCGTCGTACTTTTTGATAACGATGGTGGGGTCGTCAGCGACTTTGTAGGTTAGGGCAAAACCATTTCTAAATAAATAAAAAGATTACATATTTGCACCAAGACTGAAAAACAATGAATTAAGGCTTTAATTAGTATTTAAATTCAGATTTTATAAGTACAAAAATTAGCTATCTATTTTCGTTGCTGGTTGTTAGCTGTTCATTTTGGGTGTTAGAAAAAGAAATTAAAGTTTGAAATTTTACAGCTGTCCTATAATCTAACATAACATAATTTATGTCTGAATATCAATTAAGATCTCGAAACGGCTAGACTGATCATACTACTTTTTTCAAGTTTAGTATAGGTCTAGTGCGCGTTTATTTAATGATGGATGCATAAACCCACTCCCCTATTTGAGAAAATACCCGAAGAACAAATCACCTTTGAAGCATGCTGAAATAGATGGAGTGTGTTTCCTTGACGGCCATATTTTCAAGAAGGACCAAAACTCTTTTATCTTGGGCCGAACAGAGCCCAAGCAGGCCAAATAATAACAGTCCTAAAACTTTCATTTCTAACTTGATTTTAAAATCTGAAAAACAAATAATGAAGATATTCGAAATAATTAAATTATATACCTAAAAATAGTAGAATGTTTGTCTGTCGATAAGATCTCGTGAAAATTAAATTACAGGCGTTTTTTGAGTTACAACCAAAATTGTCCAATTTATGATAATAATATTTAGGACTCAAGAAAAATGTTAGAAAGCCAAGTCACAAAAATACCGTACATTAATTAGTATTTCATATAAAAGGTATAGCAATTGCTAGCACAAAATTGAGTACCACTAAAATCGTCTTATATAATCCTGATTATTTTGATAACTGATACTATAACTAGATAATTGGCATAGATAAAAAAAAGTGGATCTAATTCAAGCTAAAATGCAGTGCGTGTTATTTGAGAGACTTCTAATACACTGCAGTTTTGTCAAGTATAATGCGCGCACTGTGGGATGAGCATTCCGCAGAATACACAAAATCTCCGATTTCAACTCCGACCCGTCACGGAAGAGCGCATTTTTTACGAAAAATAGGGCTTTTTAAATCTTATTTTTAAGTGATTTATGTAAATATTTTAGAACTTTTTTTCCGAATATCTACTTTTAATTATTTTAATTTAATATAAATGCTTTTATAAAAAATAATTTTTGAGCACAGATAAACAAAATTACCCCTGAAAAATTACCAATAATGGCACTAAAATATCTGTTTATTACTTGCCTTGCAAATACAATAGAGATATAAAAAAAGATGTTTGGGATACAGAAATTCTTCATGAACATTTAAAAAAAAAAAAATTCAAATCGGTCAACTCTAAGTCCACTGGATTTTACTGGAACTAATGTTCACTTTTTTAGCCTAAATTTCGTAAAAAAACTGTTTTTCTTTGACTTTCTGTTATTAAATTAAAAAAATTTAAAAAATATTCTGAAACTACTGATAATGGAGATTTAAATAATCCAATTATTATTTATCTATCTTAAAGCTTGTAGGAGTTATGATCATTTTTATTTTACTGCCCCAAAATTTTAGCCTACATTGGCCACAAAGCTGCGCGCAGTGATAAAAAATCGAAAATTTAACGATTTTTGCGATTAAGAGCTTAAAAACCACTTTTTTGTCAAAGTTGAAGAATTTTATACATAATATTTGATTTTGCTAAACAATTAACAAGTATTCGTGTATAAATTACTTGATTTAGAAATTTTCCGTAAATTTCTGCGAAAAGTTATCATTTTTAGCATAAATTTTGTTAAAAAGTGTTTTTTTTTCGACTTTTTGCTTAGTAAATAAAAAAATAAAAAAGGTTTTTCTAAAACTACTGTTAATGGGGAATTAAATAATTCAAATATTATTAATCTATCTTAAAATTTGGAGGAGTTATGATGATTTTTATTTCTCTACCCCTAATTTTCAACCTACAGTGATGACAAAGCTGCAGTGAATAAAATATATTAATAATACGTTTCGATCACTTTTTAACTTATCTAATAAAGTAAATGGACGTACATACAGACATTTCGCCTTTAAATCAACATTTTTTTTTAAATTAGAAGCAAAAAGAGAAAAGCCCCAGTACAAATTTAACCTTAGGCCATCAAATAAATTTAGCTAGCTCTAAAATAAAATAAATAATTCTAAATTACTTAAAAGTACTAGATATTTTACAGGCTAATTAGTTAAAATGTTAAGATTTAATGAAAAGAGTAATATTTGAACATAATAACTTAAGGAAAAACACATTTTTAATTATTCAAAAACATTTTCTTGATTCAAGATTTATTTTTTCGGCTTCTTAGTCTTACCTTAACCCCCCCCCCCCCCCCCCCATTATTCCTTTTCCCTGTCCATCGGAATTCCTTTCCTCCCTCCTCTTTTCTTCCCCCCTTAGCGACTAATGTTATGACGAGTAATAATAAAATAGCGGCATTTGCGCTTTTTGGGATAAGGAAAAAAGAGCCTTTTTAATTTGTAATAAACAAAATAAAAACTAATTTTGTATAAAAAAAAATTATTTTGTTAAAGATAACCCCAAACTTAATTAATATAGTGACAGGTATTGAAAAAAGAAATTTTCATCTTTTTAATTTTAACCCTAAACTGTATAAATGTACATTCATTTTTAATTATTGTGTAAACTAAAAGCATATGCAAAAAAATAAACATGTTTATAATCTGCTAAAAATAACAAATGAATTATATTACATATTTTCATTTTTCAAGCCCACAAAAAATATCTGAATTCATATATTTTGATAGTATAAATGAAAATATTTTTGAAGCTAAGTTTTTAAGTTTACGTAAGTTAAAATTCGTTTTAATGTATCAATGAAACATGTTGGAATTTACAAACATAATCAAGAAATACTCTCTGAGTTGGCTGCTCTTTACTATGTAACTCCTCATTGGTCTGTGGAATATTTTTATCTAATTTGTGAGTGTACTTTATTGCTACCTCTTTCCCCCATATTGTTTTTTCCTCTGCCTATTAGCCTAACCACTGCGGGGCCCTAACCTGTATTTTTCTAACGATGCAATGCTTTTTAATATTATACCAGGGAGGGAGGGAACATTGATCTGTATATCATAGGGGTGCCTAAAGTTTTATTATCAAGCATTCTGAAGTACTAATTCATCAGTTAGAACTTAGGGTACTTCCTTCTGGATATAAACTAGAAGCATCTAAACTTTTTAACCAATAATTTTATTCACAGAACGTTTAATATTGTTAACATCATTGGGAATTTTACATAAATTTACCGTCATTTGCTTTTCCCTAAAGATCACTGATTTTTAATCCAATTTAACATATTCTTACCTGACCAAAAGTAATACACAATAACTATTTAATTTATTTCAAACTAGCGGCTACGCCCCTAGAGGCCTCTAGTGGCACTTTAAATGTTTTTGTTTGTTAAAGTTTCTCCGATAATTTTTTACGTACGATACCTCTTTATTTGACGTTGAAGTCTCCCATAATTTTTTTAAAATTTCAATTTTTTAGTCATTTTTCTTGGGAGGGTGGTAGTACCCTCCCCCAAAATAGTTAAAAACCTTCCCAGGGCATATGAGAATCTACCCTGTTAAGGAGAACCCGATCGGTTCAGCGGTTAGCGAGATCCTTCGGTACAGACAGACACACAGACAGACAAACATCCTGTTACTTTAGTATAAGGATAGGGGATGGGGGAAAGGGGTATGTTCTGTACTCGACTCTGCACTTTGAAGGAAACCGCTGAGATACGTGATTTTCGGTAAATTTTATTAATACTCATTTGAATATAAAGTATAAAGTGAACATGCATAAATTCACGGATTTTATGTTTCTTCTTCAAATCAATAGACATGGATTTGGATACTGCATTTGAAGAAAATCCTTGCTGATTAAAAATTTTTGCTTTACATATTAAACTGTTTCTAAAAAAGCATGTAGAAATTGTTATCAATGAAAGTGCTGATGCAAAAATTAAAAGAACCCTAAGTTTTGTTATAGGAACAAAAATCAAAAAAATATCAAAATTTTTTGTGATGCTAAACACTTTCCCTGTTTATCATAGTTCATAGATTTATTCAGGGAGATTTATTACAGCTAATATTTGTTTAAGCAGATTAAATGATTTCATAGCTCCTCTTTAACTCTATCACATCATTGTTTGAATTATATTTGAATGATAAATCCTATCGATAAATAATTGCAGTGTTAATCTGTGTTTAAAAAGGCCATTACAAATTTGAAATTTGGTTTCCCTTTAAAAGGAAGCATACAAAAAACTTAATAAACTATTTAAAAATCATTTTTACTTCGATTCTTAGTGCCATCTAGATTTGATTATACTTTTATCATTTCTTGGTATCACTTTCTCAACTTATGCACTCATGAAGTTCTAGTGATAAAAATTTATTTATTCTTTTCGTGTCAAAAGGTACATGAAATAAACTTATGATGTTAATTGAAAACTGAAAAGAAATCAAGATTTTAAAAGTTTTTATAAGCAACAACAAAATATCAAATATTTGTATTTTGGATAAATAGCTAACATAATTTTTGTATTGGATATCTTTGTAATTATCTGTTAATGAAGCCTGTTATGTCCGAATTTGACCTAGGGGATAGCTACAACCAAACACTTTCCTGTAAGACCTTTGACTTGAAGTCCTAACTGTGCATGATAAAAAGTTAAATTCAACCCCTCCTCCTCCTCCACTAAACCGAAAAAATTTGTTGTATTTTTTTGAGTCTTTTATTGGGTTCAAACTAAGAACATCATGAAAGGTTTGTGTGTGGGGGGGGGGGGGGATCTTTCTACCACAACGCCTTTGAGATTTTGCATAGATACAATTTATTTAAACTAGAGTATTATTTGTATTGAATATTGGGGGGGGGGGGGGGGGGGGGGTCAATATTTAATAATTCCTAGTAATTATTAATAAAGTCGCGATTAGAACAATATCACTAAATTGAAAATACAAAATGGACATGATTATAATCACTAAAATTCTATTTTTAAAAGCGAAGTTTTTTTATAATTAGGGTCGGTCCGTCCGTACGTCCGTCCGTCCGTCCGTAACGGATAGCTTTTTCCGTTAATTTAGGCATGTTAGAATTGTCCTATCGATTTCTAATTTTGCATGGTGATTCCTTTGGTAGTTAGGTACGATTTAGAAAGCGTAGCAACTCTAAAATCATTACCAAAATGTCCGTACGTCCATTTTAAACATGTTGATTTTTTCACTTTTTTAACAACAAATTTTAATGTGATTAAATCATCGGATTGATCTAATTTTTGGTATATTGATTCCTGGGACAACAAAGTATAATGTAATAAGTGAAGCAACTCTATAATCAATCCCTAAAAATGTAAGTATGTCCATAAACATTATCCTGTATTAAGCAGTTTTACAACAAATTTACTTACAATTTTGCTTTGACTCTTATAAATTTATATTATGATAATTAAGTTCTAACACTATACAAGTGTTAATGTCCGTTTGTCCTACCGTTTCAGTGCTTCGCTTTTATGGATGTTGTCATCCTTGTTCTACTATACTTTCTCTTATCCTTTGGGATGATCCACAATAGTATAATTCAACATACCTTATTTAGCAAGTGGGCCATTTATTATACCTCAACCCCCTTCCCCTATCCAATTTGATTTTTTTTTTAGATTTAAAAAACCTCATCAGCAATTTTTCTTCTTTTAGCTTAGGCTAGGTCATGTGTATTAAAGCCCCATTGGAGTAAAACCTCCCCGCCCCCTAAAAAAAATCATTTTAATCCATACGAAAAATTTTAGGTAAATGTTGACATTTTAAAGCCAAAATTTTTAGTTTTATGACTCCTTCTCCCCTAAAAAAACTACAACCTGGAATTTACACCCAATACAAATTTTGTCTCCTAAACTACTCAAATTCATTAAATCTTAGACGTTGTTGTTAATAAAACTCACGTTCCAGTACAAATAGGCGGGGAAATTTAAAATTTCAAATACAATCTCATTAATAAGCAATATTCTTTATTGTTTTAAGGTGATCTAAAAATTAAATTATTTTATTTTTTATATTTTCTTATGTTTTTTTAGTAAGTCCTTCAGTAAGTCCAAAATAAGCGAATCTTTATTAAATCAGATTGTAGAACAAACATATTATCACTTGAAGAGTGTCAGAATATTAAATTATAAGCCTAATTTTAAGTAAATTTGTTGCAAAATTGCTAAAATACAGGATAATGTTTAAGATCATACATTTTCAGTCATGATTATAACCATTTTATAGATTATTATAAATCTTATTTTTGGGACACCCTAATTTACCCTTTTTAAGGAAAATCTTCTAACTCCCCCCTCACTCCTCATATATAAATAATTATTAAGGATATAAATACAGATATTAGATAAGAAAATGTTCAGTTGTAATCAAACTTTTGAATAAAATAATTGAAAGAAAATAATCTTAAAATCCAATGAAACAAGAGAAATCTTCTAGATCTGACAAAGCAATTCTATACTTTTGGAGATTTATAAAATTTGAAGGTTAGTAAAATTAATTTACATCTTTAGATCTTTGGAACGTCTACGAAGTTTTTGCATCTAGCCGAGTTTTTTTTTATTAGCTGCTAATATTTTTTTTATCAATTAAGTTGTTGTTTGTTAGTTGTATTTGATAAATATTTAGGTCCTAATTATGTTAAACTCGAAAAAGTTTATGTTAGACTTGAAAGGAAAGATATTTCAAAGATCTTAAATAATGTACAGTTAAAAATGAAATTTTCATATTTTTTTACATCTATTTGTTCCTGGTTTTAAAAAATAAATGTCATCTAAAGACAGATTTGACTTGGTTGGTAGTGGTCAATATAGGGGTTCAATATGCATGTTAAATAGTCGCCTCGCCCCTTGCATATAGGGTTTTTAATGAGAGAGAGGTTGCATTAGTTTGGTAAAATTAATCATAAAGCCTCACAGAAATTTAGACTTCAGTTCAGTGGTTAGCGAGATCTTAATCAATAAACAAAAGAACTTCACTACTTTATAAAATAGGATATGACCACGTCTTGCATTCCTGACTTTTTAGCAATCAGACAGCAGAGCTGTAAAATTATATAGGCCAGCTTTTTCTCAAAGTACACACTATAATATGATGAAATTTAGGCCGGTAATTGCCTAGGCCCTTATGCGAAAAAAAACTTCTAATCTCATATAACTTTCAATTTTACAACTTTAGTTTGTTTTCAGCAGTGAGTGATTTAGCAAATTTTCAGAGATCTAAGGGGATGGGACAATGGACGATTAATTAGTGCACCCCCCCCCCCTCCTTATTATGACAAACAAAATTACTCCTTATTTAGATTAGAGTTATTTGTTAGAAGGTTTGACACTGTTTCTTTGTACAGATTTATCATAAATTAACCTAGACTTCAACTGTTTTTTTAGGTTAACAAATAACAGACCGTGTTTTTAAACTTGATAGGGTTGGTTTATTTTACAGTTCATTGTCCTCTTCATGTTAAAATACATTTTTTGTTATTTAGTTAACATAAATTAGTTAGACTAGTGATAGATTAAGATAAAAGTTTGAAGGGATAAACATTGAATAGTACGTTTCAGGAAAAATAAGCCAATAGTACGTCCTTACGGCCATTAGATGGAAGAAAATAAGATTACTTCTTCAAGTGTATAATTAAAGCCAGAAATGTATAGTACATCCAAAAATTCAATAATTCCATTTCTCGTATTCATTCGAATCCTATGGATAGGAACCGGTTCTCATCCATACGAAAAAACTATGTCTAGTATCGTATTATATCCAGTTTTCTACGAATATAGAAATGTACAATCACAAGATTAAAATTTTTTTTTTAGCCGGTGCCTTCGGCACCACGGGGCTAAAAAAAACTAGTTTTAATTTTATAATTTTACATTCTATATCCGCGGAAAGCCGTTTATAATACGATACGAGAAATAACTATTCAAATTGTGTAAGTAGTATAGTTATTTCTTGCATCGTATTATAAATAGCTTTAGAATGTACAATTATAAGATTAAAAACAGTTTTTTAAAGTCCCGAGGTGGATATAATACGATGTTAGACATAGTTTTCAAATATTTAAAAAGAATTTATTCACTAAAATGTGTACAAAACAAAGAAAATCTTTTTTAATCAATTATTAATTTAATTTTTATTTATCCAAGTCTAAATAACATATGTTATACAATATCCATCCCAAAATTAAACAACAATCAGATATTAGTCCAAACTAAATGGACGGTATTAGGCTGAACTAGAGCACTCTCAGGGGAATGAAAAACCGTACTAATTAGCCATAAGTGCAAGGCCCCCAACTAATAATAAGTTGGTTGAGCTCTCTGGTCGAAATTTCATTCCTTACTTGTCATGGGGTAATGGCGCAATGGGTAGGGTGTTGGCCTGGTAATCTAAGGGTTCCCGGTTCAAGCCCCGCCACATGCAAAATTAACTCTGATGAATTGAGCCATACTGATGAGCCCTAAAAGGGCGAAACACTGTGTGTCTATGAATTTTAAAAACTATTCCAACCAACGAACAAGGGTGGGTGAACTACAAAGGGAGGAAAGCTATGAATAAAAGACGCAAACTGAAAATATCAAACAAATCATACAAAACATAACCAAAAACTTAAAAACCTGTATTTCAGGGATAAATATTGCATAACAGCATATTATAAGTAGTATTTTAGTTGAAAACTAAATAATATTAAGTAAAAAATATAATTCTGCTCTAAATGGCCGTAGAGTATTTAGAAGTCCATCAGTAAAAAAAAAACATTAGTGATTAGTGAATCTATCTGAATTGATCTATTTTTCCCCAGGAAGATTTTTGCTGGTCTAATTGTTTAAGACAACTTTTGAAGGGATAGTACACTCTCATCTCGAGACAAGGAACCAATCCCATCAAAATTGAAACCTAAGGGGCAAAGTAACTAAAAATAGCATACATTACTATGTTTTGTCTTTAAAAATTGTACTTTTTCAGGGAAGCTTTAGGCTCACTGTAACTTTATACGTTGTTGGAGCTAGGGAACGATGTATTTAGTACTCTTAATCGATATAATGTTTTAATTTACCCACTTTAAGTTTACTTTAAATTTAAGCAATTGAAGAAAGCATTTGTTTCATAAAATTTAAACAATTTAAAAGAATTCTGGTAATGATTTTTTCTTGAAAATTTGTGACCTTGTACAAGGTCTAACTAAAATATGTACATAACAGAGCTTAATAAACTAAAATGTCTGAAACATAGCAACTATAAATACCTCTGCACTTATTAGTTAAACTATAATGTAATTGTTCAAGTTCTAACTTAAGATACCAGAGTTTGATAAACTAGAAAATAAAAAAATACAGCGATACAAATGGAAATGTTAATATAGTTTTTGACATATAATGCAAATTAATGTAATACATAAATTAATAACGCTTTTTTGTGGAAATTAAAGATCTCGGAAATTACTGGTGTTGATAAGTTGTACTTATCATGGGAGCTGTCAAAATGTCTCTTGGGTGGTTTTAGGCTATTTTTGGGACCTCCACCGCCACTCCTAAAAGCTCAGGGTGTGGCATATTATAGCTCAATAAATTAGATTGTTAAAAAAATAGCTTATTGTATAAACCCTAGACGAATCTTAAATTTCTCCATACAGCATTTTGTCATTTTAATAGAATATTTTTTATAGTATCAATGCATGCTTATTTTATTAAGACGCAAAAAGCTAACGTCTCAAGTTTCAAAATAAATATTTTTTTGCATTTATTTTAAATAAAATTATTATATAAAAAGAATATTTTGGTGTCTTATCTTTTTTTATGAATCTACATTTAGAATGAGAAGTAAAGATATCAAAAATTTGCTTTCTTCAAATCTTTTATTGAACAAGAGTAAATAGCCAGCCCAGATATAAATATGAGGCTTCCCTTAAAATTTCATTTCAAAGTTAGGCTGCCACTTAATGACTTCACCGAAAAATAATATCCCCAATCAAAATAAAACAATTGTGGGGGGGAATTACTTTGGAATGATTTTGACAATCTTTTATACTGGACCAAAATTGAGCTTTCCTAAAAAGCATAGTCATTACATGGATTTTTTAAATCACTAAATGAACTGACCGATAGACCAGATTAGCATCTATCTTACGTTCGTACTTTATTTAAATGACAGTAGACACACTTTTAACTCAAATTTTAGAGCAGCTTTCATCTAATAAATCTGATAAGAAATTTTAAATGTGACAAAAAAAATTGACAAAAAGTGAATTGTCAATGTTAAATAGCAAGACGCATTTTATGCGTAATTTCTTTCTCTCTCTCTCTCTCTCTCTCTCTCTCTCTCTCTCTCTCTCACACTCTCTCTCTCTCTCTATCTCTCTCTCTCTCTCTCTCTCTCTTACTCTCTCTCTCTCTCTCTCTCTCTCTCTCTCTCTCTCTCTCTCTCTCTCTCTCTCTCTCTCTCACTCTCTCCACCCTTTTAATCCTCCATTAAATTTCTTCTTGCTACAAGAGCTTCATATAAAACAACAAAAATATCCACCCCCGTAATTTTGCACTTTTCTATTATGCATATAAACGATATAAATTTTTTGTGAATATTTTCATGACCACTGAGAATCTGCTCTGTAGATCACTTTTTTCGTTTAAGGATGTTGTTTTAATTTTAAAAAAATTAATTTAATTGTGCATTTAAAGTGCTTAATGATTTGAACCAATGAACAGGGATAGGCTAATGGAAAGTATATTAAAATTATACCCCAGTCCAAGAAGAACATAATTATTAGTAATACATCTTTTGCACTTATTTTAAAATATTACAAAAACACTCAAATCTGAAATTGAAGGCTTGGCAAAAGTTAGTTTTCTATTTGTGTGACTTTTTTATGTTGGATTGTGCACTGTCTCTCTCTGTTTGTTTTGGGAAAATATTTCAGTAAAGTCTTTTGAACCACCATATCAATTTTATTTTTCTTAAAGTAAAAAAGTAAATCATTCTCCAAATAACGAGGTACAATTTTTGGGTACCTTCAAAGGATAAGGGATGATTTATCTGATGGAAAACTGTTTTTCACCTTATAATTATAGCATTATTTCATTAGAGATTAATAATTACAACATAATATTTTACAATAATATGCTAAAAAAATATTTAATTTTGTCATAATTATTTAATTTTATACATATTAAGCTTGAAAATATTGTAATATTGTTTGGGGTATGACATGAGCATGAGAAAATAAGGTGTGGTTAAGTGTCAACAAAACCATGAACATTAAAATTTAGAAGGCCCTTTTCACCCTTTCGAGGAACTACACCCTCCCCCCCCCCCTATAAATCCTGTGCACGCTAATGGGTAAAAATTTAAAGGTAACCCATTAAATAGATAAGCCAAACAAAACAAGATTTAAAGAATACTTTAAAATCTTAAAATTACAAAACGCTAGAGCTTGGATAAAAGACATTTTAAGGCTTATAAAAAGTAGTGGTCAAAAAAGGCCTTAAGCAATCTCAAAAAGATATTGCGCTTCGACGTTTTTTGAGAGGCAGAAAAAAGAGAGAGGTGGAGGGGGGAGGAAAGGAAAGAAGGGCCTAGATAGCGTAAATTTATGATGGGGGAGTGGGAAAGAAAAAATAAAAGTGGAGGTGAGGGGGAGTACTGCCTGCGTAAAAATTGTAATCTTACAAAAGTTGTTTTAAAACATAAATATTGAAGTTGTTTGAATTTTCGTCAGTCTATAATAGTTGTTGTGTTAAGCTTCAAGCCAACAAGAGTTACACACATACAGTATGATCAAAATTTAAATTTAAAAAAAAAACACATACAAACTTTTGTATTTTAATTAAATAATGCACAAAAATCATTACCGACCCCTTTGAAAGTTAAAACAAGTAAACTATCCCTAAAAAGTTTATTTATATTAAAATGCATATTTATTTGTTATAGAATAGGGTTAAAAAATAGACTTGTATCCAAATAAAATGATGCAAAAAATCATTACCGATCCCTTTGAAACAAGTAAATTATCCCTTAAAAGTTTTATTATATTAAAATGCATATTTATTTGTTTTAGAGTAGGGTTAAAAAAAACAATTGAAAAGGGTCATAGCACCTGTAAGAAAAAAATATCGGGCGAATATTATGCTGTTAATAAAAAATTATTTCATGATACTAAATCTGGTTTCTTCATCCTGTTATACAAAGTAGTAAGTTTTTTTTGCATTGTCAGTAGCTTAAGATTTCAATAACTAATGAACCGATTGAGTTTTCCAATTTTAGAAAGTTCCAAAGACATTCAGGATGTTTTTAGACTACTATATTTTAAGATTAAAGTCTTGGTATGTTTTTTTTTACCTTCTCTACCCCTTCAAATACAGAGCCCTTAGATGCTAAGGGCGTAGCTGCTAGTCTTACCACAAAGTGGTATAAATGTAGAAAATATTAACTTTTTTGACTTTGAAAAGGAACTCTCAGCAAATTTTGATCATACTGTATAGTTTAGAGTGGATAGTGTCATATTAAAGACAAGGAATCAAACCAATATAAATACAAGATTCAGTTGTCTTTAAAAACACTTGGAAAAAAAGCTGAAAAAAACTTGCTTCAAAGTCAAAATCTACAAAGGAAGACAATTTTGATATGAAGAGGTAAATTTTATTTAAGTTCTTAAAACAAGGACAAGAATTATGTTACAAGCAGAAATGTTCAAGACATTATTATAATCTACTTATGTCTAATAGTATTTATGTTTGGAAATATCTTAACTCTAGATCGTGATGAAGTTCATTCGGTACATTACTCTATTATGGTTGTTGTCATCCATGTTTTACAGCATATTATTTAAATGTCATTCTGTAAAGTTTTAAGACAAAATGATAATTTCACAGAAACAAATTTCGGATACAAAGAAAATTGTTTTAAAGTTGATTGGGCATGAACAACAAAACTATTAAAATTTAGTTTTCTGGTTCAATCCTTTCTATCCGTAGCACAGCTACTTAATAATTAAGGCATGTACGTAAGTTAGTTTGTTAATAAGGTTTTAATAACTTATCGTTCTTCTTCTTTTGTTGGTAAATTAAAAAAATACTTTACAAATAATCATGCCGGTTGGTCCACAATTCTTACAAAAGTCTTCAAACCTGTTTGTCAAATATTTGCATATTGATTGCATATCTTATATTCCAATTAATCCATTACTCTTATAGTACAGGCATTTCTCTAATCCCCGATAACACAGAATCTCTATATACAAGTTTATTTATAGGCAAACAAAACAATACTGATTTGAATATTTATAAAATTAGGATGAGTTAAACGGGATAACAATGATTCCCTTCACTTTGTATATTTCATTCAAGCAAATTATATACAAGAACATTATTATTAGTGAGAGCATAGCTACTCTATAAGTTAATCTGTCCAGCTAAATTATTATTGAACCTAATCGTTCAGTTCCAACGAATTGTAAAGAAAATCTTTCTTGAGCTCATCTGAAATTTTCCTATCTACATTTATATTCACAAAGAATCACTTTT
This sequence comes from Acartia tonsa, assembly GCF_053477335.1. Classification (NCBI taxonomy): domain Eukaryota; kingdom Metazoa; phylum Arthropoda; class Copepoda; order Calanoida; family Acartiidae; genus Acartia; species Acartia tonsa. The sequence goes on from NC_137260.1 coordinate 37,709,217, forward strand.
AAACGGTGTCCCGTTAATACCGTCAGTATGTCACTTCAAACAGACACTTATTTGTGTAAAGATTCTTTGGGTATAGTCCTTTCCACGACATCCCTCCATAAGGAGCGATTCGTCGTATTTTTAAAATGGCTTTTTATAGGTTATTTTAGGTTAAGTTAGGTTATATTGTGTTAGGTGAGTGCCCCACAGGGTTAGGTAATTGGTCCCGCAGGGTTAGAGCCCCCCGCAGGGGCTAGAAATAGGAGAAAAGCTACTTTGAAAAATACGAAGAATCGCTCCTTATGGAGGGATGTCGTGGAAAGGACTATACCCGATTCTTTTACTAGATGCTTTTCGCTAACTTTATAAATTGCATCCAAGAATAAACAACGATTTTAAGACTGCATTTGTGCTATTTTTTGTATTCTTATCTTGCAGCAATGGGTATGGTGAAGTCCTTTAAAATAATTTCATTATTTTTTCGCTGTTTCACATGAAACCCGCGGTTGACCACTTCTTACTTTAACAACAACAGCAACAGAGATGTTGTTGGGGATGTGGCAGAGTAAAAGGGAAGTTGATGGAGAAAATTTAAAGATTTTGAAACCACACCAATCGAATTTCAAGATTTCTACGATTTTTATTTGAGATAAGATCATAAGAAAATATATAATACATATACACTATACAGGGTGTATTTGAAGCAGAAAAATTTAATTTAATATTTATGAAATACTTTTTAATTTGTATAGTTCATCTTTTTACTTCTAAATATATTTCCTTAGGCAACCACATTACATTTTGTTCCAAGAGTTTGTTAATTTATCAAGTTTAATAGATTTTCTCGTATTCATTCGAATCCGGTGGATAGGAACCGGTTCTCATCCATACGAAAAAACTATGTCTGGCATCGTATTATATCCAGCTTTCTACGAATATAAAAATGTACAATCATAAGATTAAACCAGTTTTTTTAGCCGGTACCTCGGGGCTAAAAAAACTAGTTTTAATCTCATAATTGTACATTCTATATCCGCGGAAAGCCGTTTATAATACGATGCGAGAAATAACTATTATTTGGTTTCCCTCAAAGTGCCTTTTTGACCATAGACTCAACCCCCCCCCCTTTTCTCATTTATTTATAAATGAATTCAAATAATAATTTATTTTTTGTTTGTTTCTTTGTCATCTAAGTTTAGGTTTTAATAGGTACAGCCCTGCAGCGTTAGAGAAGCAGGAATAGGCAGTGCATGGTTAGGGCCCTCTTGCACTTGTAAGAAGGCATAGTAAGAAGAAACTTGGTACGGGGGGAGGGGGTGAAATTGCTTGATGGGTACTATAAATGAATGTATCTTTTTATCAAAATTGCAAACAAAACAAGTAAGACACCCTGTATTTTTATCGAAAAACATACCATCAAAACATTTAAAACACAACAGCAACGTTTTCTAGTTTTCTTTAGGATATTGAACTTTTTATACTTTCTTTAAATATACATATAAGTGAGCCAGAAGATTTTTTAAAGTACTTTATACATCTTTACATACACACAAGAGAAAATATTTTGGTTTCAGTTCAATTCATTTTACAAAAGAATTAGCATCTAAAGTCAACTCTAAGTTACGAATTAAAAAACGTAAAAAGTGATAGCTGCAATTTTCAAGCACTATATATCAGGTGGCCTTTTTCAATTTTTTGTTTTCTTAAATTATGTCTTTTTTCTCTCTATAATTAAATGTAATCAATTTTAAATATTAAGAATTAAGTATTTTATAAAATCTTGACATTTTATAGGCTAAGTAGATAATATATATAAATATGTATATATTTTTAAAATTAAAGTGTTAAACAAATTTATATATTATTATATATTTTTTTTAAATTTAAACCTAACCTAATTTTGAAAACCCAATGGGGGCTAAAGTATAAGTATAAGTATTTTTCTGTCAAAAGTTTAAATACGTGACGTACAGGAAACTTTGCTCTATTATGTAATCATCCTTTAGAATTAGAAAAAGCAGATGAAAGGATAAAAATAAGAAACATTCTTTAGTATTACATAATTGTTTTATACATTTGTACAGTAATTTCACTTAGTTTGCCTTAGTATACCAAAAAGTTTCTTTTGAATGAAAAAAAGTATTATAAACCCACTATAATCATTAATAACACTTTTTGACTTTTTAAAAAGTTGCTAAGTAACACACATACAAATACTTCAATATAATTATATATGTCTCAGTATCTAAACAATCTCAGAAATGTGGGGATGGATAAATTTAAGATAAATAATATTCACGTTAATTTTAGGTTATTGACAACGATACTTTTATATTTTATTTTCATACATTTACATTCAACGGATTGGTGCCTCCGGCTGTAAACTTCAACTATAAACAAGGACGTAGAAGCTTAATGTAGAAAATTAAATCAGAGAAAATACAAACCCATTATTCCTTTACTCTATAAGCATTTTGATTGCAAAAAAAGCTTTGTAAAAGGGTATTCAAACTTTAAATTTTTATTGGGTTTTTCGCTATAGAGCACTTAAGTGAAGATGGGAAGGGGGGGGGGGGTGTTACAAGACCCTCCACTTTCCATTTTTTAAAGAGAAAAAGTAAAAAAAAATTGGGAATGTATTTTTTTCTAGGGGTGATTTCCATTGAGATGTTGGTTTACCCTCCCCTAAAAAAGTTATAACCAGTAACTGAACCTATGAGAAGTATTATTGTATCGGTTCAAAGGCATTGAATGCGTTTTGCACTATGCTAGAAGTATTTCAAAATACGTTCTTTTTTAACTTTGAATCAATAGTTCTTCTTAGCTGGCTAGATAGTACGTTTTCATATAGGAGCTATTCAAAACTTACTTTAGCCGTTTTTATTAAAGACTAAAAATTCATTTATAATCGAATAAAAGTTTTTAGATAAACCTATGCTATACTATTACAGAAGGTATAAATTAACATATTTTTATGATTTCAAAATTTGTTCCTCAACTTAAACATTTTAAGAAATGTTTTTTTACCGACGGATAAATTGCTGGCAAATAGTGATTGTTTAGGGTCTTTTAAAGCCTTTTTTAACCATCAATGATTTTTTTTATTTCTGTTCTTAAATTCTTCAACACTATAGTAACAAATAATTGATAATAATTGAATGTTTTTGTCTGTAATTTTTACTAAGAAATAAACAATGATTGTTTACAATCAGGGGCGTGCTCTAGGGGGATTGTCCGCACATCCCCCTTGAAATAAGCTCATTCTCCTGTGCACGCATTTTTCTACAATTTAGTTCTTGTTAGAGGTTTTGCCATTAGCTACTACTCCTGGCAAAATTAAAAGGGTGTAACCACCTCCCTCTTCATATCACCTGGGAATTATATTTCTTCTTCCAGTTATCCTACCAGTGGCGTGCGAACCGAAGGGGGCATTTGGGGCAATCGCCCCCCCCTAGCGACCAAAACGCCCCCCCCCCTGCCCCCCCCTAGCAACCGCCCCCCCTGCCCCCCCCTAAATGTTAAAAAATGCCCCATTTTGCCCCCCCCTGGTCAACAAAAATGCCCCTTTTTGCCCCCTACCCTACAAAAAGCAAAACTATCCCAGTTTCCAAAAAAAAGATCAAGAAATACTCCAAAAAAAAAACCAGACAGTTAGGTTATAACCTTTTTTCACTGAACATAACAAACCAGGTTATAGGAAGTATTTTATTTTGTATAATATAAACTTTTTACCAAAGAAATTTTGTACATCCCCAATGATGATACAAAAAATTACCCCTTATATAGATTACAATTATTGGATGAAATGTATGGAAACTCGACTTAATTAACCAACCAATCAAAATTCCATTAAAGTCCCCAAAGTTGTTAAGCCAACGAATAAGAAATTTTTATATGAAATATTGGGGACAAGTGTAATAAATAGCCCAAAAACCCCTCCCTCCCTGCATATTTGAAGAAAAAAATTTGCGCTTCGCGCCCTTCCAAATGGTTTCTGCTATGAAATATTGGGGACTAGTGTAATAAATAGCCCAAAAAAACCTTCCTCCCTGCATATTTGAAGAAAAAAATTTGCTTCTGCTATGAAATATTGGGGACAAGTGTAATAAATAGCCCAAAAACCCCTCCCTCCCTGCATATTTGAAGAAAAAAATTTGCGCTTTGCACCCTTCCAAATGGTTTCTGCTATGAAATATTGGGGACTAGTGTAATAAATAGCCCAAAAAACCCTTCCTCCCTGCATATTTGAAGAAAAAAATTTGCGCTTCGCGCCCTTCCAAATGGTTTCTGCTATGAAATATTGGGGACAAGTGTAAAATAGCCCAAAAACCCCTCCCTCCCTGCATATTTGAAGAAAAAAATTTGCGCTTCGCGCCCTTCCAAATGGTTTCTGCTATGAAATATTGGGGACTAGTGTAATTAATAGCCCAAAAACCCCTCCCTCCCTGCATATTTGAAGAAAAAAATTTGCGCTTCGCGCCCTTCCAAATGGTTTCTGCTATGAAATATTGGGGACTAGTGTAATAAATAGCCCAAAAACCCCTCCCTCCCTGCATATTTGAAGAAAAAAATTTGCGCTTCGCGCCCTTCCAAATGGTGTCTGCTATGAAATATTGGGGACTAGTGTACTAAATAGCCCAAAAACCCCTCCCTCCCTGCATATTTGAAGACAAAAATTTGCGCTTCGCGCCCTTCTAAATGGTTTCTGCTTTTTATCACAATGAAAGGACAAGTAATTTTTTTTTTTTTACATAGTTTTTATGGTACGATAAATTTTTTTGTAGATTATAATATTAAAAAAAAAATTTTTTTCGCTGTTTCGAGCATCCAGTATGTAATTTACTTTGACTGTCATCACACAACATACAGGAAAAAGGATTTGTGACTTTTTCTACCTAAAATATATATTTATTTCAACAGATGCTCTTTAAATCTACTTGTCTGTATTCTTATTAATAATTTTTGTGCTTTGCTACTTAAAGATGTTGTCATCCTTGTTGTCATACAATAAAGAAATATTTAAAATCATTTTTTCATAGGTATTAGGTTAATTTTTGGTAAATTATTTCCAAAATGAGTGTTTTTATCCCCTCCCCTCCCCCCCAATTTTTTTTAATGGGGTTATTCATCCTTCCTGCTGAGATTTTATAACATCCCCTTCCACCCATTAAAAATGTTTTGTGGTGGAGGTTAATTTATCTTCTGTACTATTTTTTCGAAGATGCTTTCTAGCTCCCTTCCCTTCGGTCATTGCAGGGTGGGGAGAAGGGATGGGGGAGAAGAGATGGGGGGGAGGGATGGGGGGGAAGAGGTGGGGGATATAAATGGGAAATAGGGATGGGGGAAGGGATGGGGAAGAAGGGATAAGGACTAGGAGGCCCATAATCAAATAATCCCACCCCTTAAAACGCCCTTAATTAAAATTAGTATATATAATCAAAATGCCCCCCCCTAAAGCAAAGTGCCCCCCCGGGGCACTTTGATTTAGGGGGGGGCAAAATTTTACAAAATCTTCAAAATGCCCCCCCCTAGACAAAGTGCTTCGCACGCCACTGTATCCTACCTTGGTATATTTCAATGCTATGTCTATTTTACTGGAGGCCCGGCTAGGTAACAGTATCACATATAAGACATGTGTGACGACCAGCTACTCTATGACCTATTTATATTTTAAGTTGCCTATTATCCATGAATGACAGTCAATCTTTTTATCTAATTGTCATTTTGTAATCCTAGCTACAAGCTTAGAATCTAAGGCATATAAGAGTTAATATGGCATATTATGGTATTTTAGTTAAGACACCGTGCACCCTTACTGTTTTAGACACTTGTCAAGATTGGTGTAGAGGGTTGGACACCTAGGTGGGGTATCCATTCTTCCTAATTTGGCAAGGGGGGTGGATTCTTCACACCTATGTTTCTTTATATTGAGTATTCAAATTTGCTGGTTTTGAACTTTTTGTATCTATACTTTTAGCATTTTGGATTTTTATTAGGCCATTTATCAATAATAATCTTTGATTTTAAAGTTTAAAGCTGGATTAATCTAAAGATATTCTGTCCTTGTTTCTTCTCACATGGAAACAGTTTAGCTAATTCTAGGAAATGTGATTTCATATCTCATCCAATCTGGCGCTCTTTTTGTTTACTAACATAGCAAGTTAATTAGGTTATCAGTTAATTATAAAGTCATTTCTGTACACTTTTCTTTGATTTTAATTAAATAAAATTTTACTATTAAACAAATTAGATTGAAAGTAAATAGGTTTGTTTTTAAGGACATACTTTTAGCTCTTTAATACTCGAAATATCTGCTTCCCAAAATGCTTATGCACTACTGTTTTTGACGTCATAGCATCACAGTAAGATCAGTACTAAAACTTGCCTTATATTGTGCAGTTACATTACTGTAAGTAAAGTCTATAGAAACCCATTTCAAATGCTTTTCTGCTTAGTAATAACCTAAAAGAATCGCCTTATATTTTTATTTTTAACTCTCTCTCTTTTTCTAGTAGTGCTGTTTTTTTAGAGGCTACTCTAGAATAATTTTTGTTATATTGTAAGGTTTTTAGTATTATAATAAGCGAATTAGAATGTATTAACTTAAAATTAACCCAAAGTTTGATTTTCTCTTGTTGATATCACTCACACTCATTTGACAAATGCTTGAGAAAACAGAATAATTTCAATTACATAATATTTCAAGTTTTTTGTATTTGAAAAATAAATTGTAAAGGGCTCCGTTGCTAACAAAACTGTCTTCCTTGTTCATGCATGCATATGTTCAAATCTCTATCATTCCTTTTCTCATCCTTTCTATCTCTCACTATTCCTTTCTTTCTTTCACTCTTTCTTTTCTTTCTATGTCACTCTAGCTTTTCTCCTAGAAACATCACAGACAGAATGTCTTTTTCTTTATCTTAGCAATAGACTGACATAGCTAGGGGAATGAAATAAATGGGGGCGACATAATAAGATTTAAAACTCTTAGCTTGAGCATGATTTAGATTTAGTAGGAATTTAGATTTTCTCAAGTTAAGAACATAAGTTTTCATAGTTAAATATTTGTTATATTTACAAGACATTATTTCTGATTTTTTAAAAGAAAAATACGAAAAATTAAGGGGCGATTTGTCGTATTTTTTAAATGGCTTTTTACAGGTTATTTTAGGTTAGGTTATATTGGGTCAGGTGATTGCCATTTGGCAATTAGACCCGCAGGGTTAGAGCCCCCCGCAGTGGCTAGAAATAGGTGAAAACCTACTGTGAAAAATACTAAAAATCGCCCCTTAAGGTGCGTTGTCACGAAAGGGACTATACTCAAAAAGTTTTATTTTATTGAAGCATTTAAAACTTAATGCTTTGAGAGGAGGGGGGGGGGGGGTACAAATAAAAAACCTTACAACTTTGTATATTACCGGGCATTATTATACCCAAGGCTGTAGTAAACTAGTCATGATGACCAATGAAAAGATACTTGATAGTATTAAACATGATATAGATAATACGCTTTTATAACAGCACGTACATAGATATCAGCCATTATACTTATTTTATGATTACATGCTATAAAGTCGACACAAACCATTACAAATGATTCTGTTTTTAAATTATATATGAAAATAGTATGATAGCTGCACATATTATTCACTTTATAAAATCAATGACCTTAAAATACTTGAAATCATGGCAAATATTCATTTTGTCTATACTATGTACTATGCAGACGTTGTAAGTCGTTCCTCTAGTGACAAAATAACATAAAATATTACTTCAAAGGAATATGCAATTTTGGCTTATATTTTAATGTCATAGGACCGTTTTTTACTTATTGGAACCGCCTCACAGGTAAAGAAATATTTTACATCCTCGCATGAAACATATAAAGTGTGCTTTCACTTCTACAAAGTATTAATTAACAAAGCATATTAATATTAGCAAAATAACAAACTGCCCCTTCTCACCTGGTTCACCCTAATAATTGGTAGACCAACCTACATTTATTTCCTTTTGTAACTTTTTGCGAAAATATGAAAATATATTCGGATATGATATATTGTGGAAGTTATTGTACACCAACCGACATAAAGACAGATAGATAGACATACAGACGTTCAAATATTCACTTTCCTTTGAGGTCTATTTAAGATATATTTCTCTACAAGGATAGATATGAAAGGAGGAATAGGGCAATTGAAGAAAACAATTTTGCACTAATTTTTCTGCCAATTATGCATAGCATTTTCTTTTCAATACTGCCTTCAAATGGCAAAACAATTGACAAAATGTATTTCTATTTTGAAGTCTTTAAATTAGATAATACTTTTCATACAAAAAGGGCATTTAAGTTCAAAAGGTGTAATGATATTTTTTTTATTTAGCTTCCAAGGAGAGATGGAATTTGGAAAAGTATAAGTCTCCAGATTTAAAAACACGTCCTCTCACTCGAAAGCTAATTTTTGGATTTCTATTAAATATTGCTTAGATTGTACAAGCCAGCTTTGTCTAAACTTTTATACCAGTAATTCTGTTTATCATTATTTGGCGATTCATTTTAATTTATCTTCCTTTCATTGTCTTATCCCTTAAAATCCCTGTGTACTATAGTACAATGTTCACATAAATTAACCAAAAAAATTTCTTTCTCCTAGCAATAATAAAAGGACGTTTAAGAATAGGAAGGGGTGGGGGGTAAAGATGAATGGGTCTTTAACCCTCCACCTTAATTTTTGTGCATTTACTAGATAGCCCTCCCAACCTTTTAAATAGTTTAAAACCTGCCCACGGTAATATAAAACAAATACCCATGATTTAGGATATTTTAAGTAACATACAAACACACACACATAATATATAAAATGTCTAATACTATCAGAGGTTATTGTAAAGAGATTATAGCTGTGACTCTTTTCTGTTGTTTTACAGGGTAGGTACATATCGGTCAGCTGATTTATACAAAATGAATTTAGTTATATGCTGGACACAGCTACATAAACAACATAACAAATGTAACAAAAAGAATTTCTTTTTTTTCATTAAATTAGGTTTATTGTTATATAAGTTATAAGTTCATAATTCTTGCAAAAAAATTCTTCAAAGAAGCTAAATAAGGTAATTTTTTTCGAATATACTGAAAGAAAAATTAAAGAATTCTAAAATCGCGCGCTGTATTCTAGAAAATGTTTTGCAATTCAAAATGCATTTTATACACATTACTTTCAATGTGCTCTTCTGAATAATTCTTTAATTCGACCAACAAATCTTACTATAAAAAAAAACTCTTTTCTTAATAAATCCAATTTAAACATTGGAATTAATTTGATATCTATAATACCTACAAAGTAGCTTGATGTCTGTCCGTCCGTCCGTCTTAAGCTTAAGATCTCGGTAACCACTGAACTGATTGGATTCTACTCTTCAGGGTATATACCTATCGGTCCTGTGGTGGTTTTAAGCTATTATCTTGGGGGGTGGGACACCCCTAACGCCACCAAAAATGAAAATTTACCCCCCCCCCCAAAAAAAAAAAATTAATTTTCTTGAGAACACATTAGACTATGAGCAGCACCAGTAGTAATTTTCTTGAGAACACATTAGACTATTTTTTACGAATTTTGCGAATTCGTTATTTAAAGGGCGAATATAGGTTTGATATGATATGAGCTTATATGAAAGGTGCCATTTCATACTTTTAGAATATCTATGCCAAATTTAAAAATTCAAAAAAATCCTTAAGTAGATTTTGCAATTTTCTGTTTCAATTGAACATATGATAAATGAGATTGACGACAAACGGTTTATTTTAGCCCTTTACAAGACTTTTTTTTGACTATTTTGCTTAAGTTTGATTGACTATTACAATGGCACGCACCTTAAAAGATAATTTAAATGTTTATTATTTTAGATTATATACTCTTTAATTCAATTTTTTAAAAGCGTAGAAATAATTTGCGTAAAAGTTTTGACTAGGGTAAATAATACGTCTTAAAGTTTATTTTCTGTACAAAGATCATTGGTTAATTCTGGAAAATATAAAAACCCTGATGTACGCAATTTTAACACACACTCACACGAACCTTAAAAAAACAGGGATTTGAAATCATTCTTCCTCCAAGAAAATTTTATCAATTATTTTTTTTTACTTTTTACATTATTTGATGTTTTTTTAAACTTTTAAATATTTTACTTTATATAATTTGTATTAAGGTAGAAGATGGGTATATTTACCCCTGATTAATTAGTTTCCACGTTATTACGACTATCCTTTACGAAAGCTTTTTAATTCAACCTTGCTACGAAGCCTTGTGTGATGCTAGGGTAATTGGGTTCTTAGGGAACCACACTTATTACATAATATTATCTTGAGTTAGAAAGGTTTTAAGCTATAAACAGACTTATACAATTAGATATGTCAATATCCTTAAGTTATTTATAATCTATATAATGGCACCTTTGAAATAAGCTCATATTATATCAAACCTATATTCGCCCTTTAAACGAGAAAATGTTTTCCTGCTGGGTAGGTGCGAAAATTTGCGATCCGTTCTGCTGGTTAAGTAATAGAAGATGTAATTATACCTCTTGGGACAAAGCCCCTAAAGGCTAAGGGCGAAGCCGCTAGTTTACAAATTAAAGTAACTTCAGATGCAGTAACCTAAAACCAAAGTCTGGCCTACACGAACTTTCCAGAATATTATAAACACTAATAAAGCTGTTTTACATATCTTAATGGTCGAACTTACACGGCTAGGCGGTCACTCTTGTAAAATTAACAACTTTTTTGTTTCAGAGGTTGAAGTAATGCCTAGTTGTTGTTGTCAGTGTTGTAGAAAAGTAAATGCTATAGAGGACGCCTGGAGGTGATATTAACAAACTTTTAACAACCAGAGACTTCTAGTACAAAAATTTACAGGTAAAAGTTGTTTGATATCATATAGGTTTAGAATTTGTATGTTCCTCACATTGTCATATTAGAGACATTAATCAATACTTACATGCTAGTAAATTAAATCAAGGTTTGAAGGGGCGGAGGGGATTGCCTTGTAAATACTTTAAAAAATAATTGTTACTGAACGATTTCATGTTATGCTCTTCTTTAAACATAATTCAAAGAATAAGAATTTTTATGATTATTACCTACCAATTATTCAATCCTTTATTCGATCTGAATCATACCTAAACTCATCTGAAAGGATATTAGATCTACTACTAAATATTCATGATATATAATGTATGTGAAATCTCAATCAGGTTGTCACATCAGAAGATCCTGAGATCAAGAGAACCCAGTTGCAACTAAGAAGAAAACGACGACATTCTGAAGAAATAAGACGACAATCAAGAAGATAAAACAAGGAAGACGTCAATCAATTAAGAAAAAAAAAAGACAAAGAAACAAAGACGAAGGCCACAAAGGTCGGATTTAAACACTAAGGTATTGGGATTTTTATTTTGAAAATCATTCTTACAACAAAATAAAAGATTAATAATAAAGATATCTTTTTAAAATACCAATTTAATTAATAATACATCTATTTTAAGGAGGTAAATAATTAATGGTAGAAGTAATGGCGCCCTGTGCACAAGAAATCCTCGACCTCTCCATATCTAGGTAAACACTTTGATTGTCTAACATTATAATATGTGAAAAATTTTCATATGTAATTCTCTTAATATGTCTCAAAAAATGCTATCATAATAAAACGCAACCTTTTGCAATTTCTTATGATAGAGTTAACTTGTTCATAACCCGCCAAACAACAACTTAAAAATTGTCAAAATAAAATGATTCCCAGGAAGTTACTTCTGCCTAGCTATTTCAGAGATTATATAGAACACAAACTGCCAACTACTTGTTAAAATTTATATGATTAAAACATTAATTGCAAACAAAGTATTGTCCAAAATTATCAATTGCTTTGTTGACGTCTCAAATCAAATTCTCAATAAAATATCATATAATGTTATAACATGCAAAAGTATATAAACAACTTAACTGATTATTTAATGACAAATTACCTTCCTCTTAATATTTATATTTTATATAAGTTCATTATTTAATATAGACTTTATATATTGACTAAAAAACGCTTAAAACCCTAATTAATGCATAGTATTTTTAGAGGTAAGACTCGAACCATTTATCTGAGTCGCCATGGAGAGAGCCAGAATAATTTGTTTGGAAAGATCGGAGGGGATGCTGACCTATCCCCTAGGGGACAACAATATGCAAAGGTGAATTATCTTAGATTGGAATTTTCCAAAATGAAATTACGTCAACTATTGAAAGAAAGTAATGAAAGAAAGGGGGGCAGGGTCGAATTATAGTTTGCTACACTTCATATTGAACAATCTTGCCATCTAAGAGAATTTAAGTAACATTTAGGCTAATTTGAAGGACATCTAATTACTTGGGCTTAGGGTGAATAAACATTTTGAGATATTAAGTGACATAATTAAATCAATTTTTTTATTAGGCTCTGGGTGATTTTATGAATAATCTTGGAGATCCGTGTCACAAAGTTGTAACATCTACCCTCAGAAGAACACAACAAACTGCTAAATATATTTCTGCTCATAAGGTATTCAATTTTATTTTCAATATAAATAATTGTTATATTGGGTACTGGGTAGCCACGCAAGGTTAGAGCACAGCAGGTATTAGGCAAAGAAAGAAAGAAAAAGCACCCCCCACCCACCATTATTTTTAATCCAAAAACGTAAGGGGGTTAGGTGTCAGGGCTCAACAAACCACTTGAAGGAAAACACCATACAATCTACATATTTTCTTTGTTCAAATGAACGATAAACCAGAGAAAATAATCTTTAATTTCCTACCTTTATTATTAAGGTTGTAAGGAACGAGATAGATGAAATCAACGCCGGAGCCCATGATAACATGACTTATGAAGAAATTGCCAAGGAAATGATAACTCAATTTTTTAATGTAACCGGTTATAAAGAACGCTGGAAAAGTTGGGGGGTTAGGGAGAGGGGGCTGAATTTACCATCTTTGCTAAAACTATCCTTGGCGTGAAATGAAACTAAGAATTAAAATATAGACAAATCCTTTAATAAATTAAATGTTAAGTAAAGAAAATTGGAAGAAAAGATAATTCTTTATGAATACATAGAAAACAGCCCTTTCTCCTACTAATGTATTTAAAATTTTGAAAATGTCTATCTATCTATTTTCTAAGAGAGGTGAGGGGGGGGGGGGGTATTTGTAGAATTAAAGTTTACACTGTGTAACTTTTCCTTAGAAATTTGAATTATCATGTTTGTTCTACAGATACATCCTGTGGAGTTTGCTCTCAGAGACAAAGACAAGTTGAACTACAGATATCCAGAGGTAAAAACTTTTTAATAGTCTCATATTTCAAATATTACTTATGGTTTTCAACTCGTAGAGGTAGACAATGGCTTTTCCTCTCATTATTTACTAGTTACCTACCAAAGGTCAGATTTCTAAGTCATATAAATGATGTAAATTATTATTTCCTTTAAATGAAAAATTATACCTAACTTGAAATTTTATCTTATTCGTTGGGCCAAAACTTGGGGTACTTTAATTTAACTGCGTGATTGGTTAGTTCCAGATATTTAGTATCAACAAATAATTTTGATCTACTGCAGGGGTGTAACTTTATTTATCAACATTGGGGATGTACATTGTACATTTTTTTTGTCCATTGTCTTATCCTGTATGGTCCATTGATTTAGTTTTAATTTCAAATAAAAATTTAACATTCGTTTTATGGAATGAGAATCATGTTATAATCCTTTAATATATTTCTATGACGCTTATCAATGTACAATTTAAATACACTTTTTATCAATGAAATAAGGGGGGGGGGGGTTTAATGCAACCATCTCGTAATCAATGTATAAATGGCACATAGAATTCGAATTTCGATCTGAAATTTTGCATGAGTAATCCTTGGTAGGTCTATTTTCCCTAAATCGAACAAAAAGTTGAAAAAGTAACAGCTAACGGCTCATCCGTTTAGCCGTTTTTTGGCTATTTTTAGGGCAAATCTGTCAAAAATTACGTAGAAATCAACATTTTAAAACATATTTTTGCTTTAAACCATGTGAAATGATACAAAAAATATTTTTTTAGATTTCTAGTACCAGCAACTACCGGCTAGAATCGTTTAAAAACTTTTTGGGTCGGAAAAGAGCATTATGTGGAGAGAGGTTTCGTGATTTATTTCCATAGAAAAAAGCCAAAAAATTACTAAGCGGCTGAGCTGCCAGCCGTTAGCCGTTACTTTTCCAACTTTTTGGTTGATTTAGGGAAAATAGACCTACCAAGGATTACTCATGCAAAATTTTATATCGAAATTCGAATTCTAATTGCCATTTATACATTGATTACGAGATGGTTGCATTAACCCCCCCCCCCCCCCTTTAGAGATAACAGTTTTATTCTACCTAATTTAAAAATTAAGATAACACTTAGCCTTGGAAAATTTATATTTTATTTGTTATCTTTTTTATGAAAGTCCTTGAATTGAATATTAAAGTTATTAATAAATGACCTTTCAAAACACTTTTATCATCAACTTTTTGCTGCGGCATTGCGGCCTGTCTATGGCTGCGGATTTTTCAGTTTTACAATAATCTGTGCATAAAAGTTTCAGGATATTAACCCCTACCACCTAAAAATCTCATTACTTTTTCTTTTTAAACTTAAAGGGATAGTTGCATGAAGTGCATTTAACGAGTTTGATTGCAAGCACATGTTACAGGAATACCATCTAACATATATAATTTGGTTTTCAATAAATAGCAATCAATTAGTCACCACTAAAAATGTCATAATGCTATTTTTGTTAAAAACAGGACAACCATAAAAGTTGTCTAAATCTAAAAAATATGACATTCAAGTCTTGACATTTTTAAAACTACATGGTAGAAAATTTTTAAAGTTGTTGATTGACATCACATTTCCTCTAGTAACCCCAGAGGCCTAGCTAGGGGCGTAGTCACTAGTGTAAGATAGCATATATAAATTGATTTGTTAAAGAGTAGCTTTGATTTTTTAACCGGACACATGAAAATCAACATGTGTATTCGATTCAAAAGGGTGTTAAAAAAATTAAATCTCAAGTTGTAAATAAATTAGACCTCATTTGATCATTAATTCTTTTTATCCTGACAATTTGTTGAAACAAGGACGATGTAAGAGCTTATAGTTTAACTTCTTTACAGACACCCTTGATTGATTTATAATTATGTTAATAATAATTTATTGCTTTTCCTATGTAATTCAGTACAAAATTCAAAGTCTAAATTTCCTAATCTAAAGTCCAAAGCCAACGTTTAAATAAACATAATTTTTAGGAAACGAAAAATTTAATATTAATCTGTCATTGTGTCATATGTTTTTCATATTTTTATGTCACAAATTGAAAACTCATAATTGTTTATTATTGTTTTTTTCTAACTTTTTTATTATAGAATAGTGCTAATGGTAAAATTATATAGAATGAATAAATTTAACCACAATAACATAACTAAAAGACTATCTGTATTTTTGTTTAAAAGCAATCTCAAACGATGTTACTTTTTATTATTGTTATTAGTTGGGCAGTAGCTGTCTATACTTTCATCATTCTGTACGGCAAAGATATTTAGAATATATCAATATTTTGAAGTTGGAATGTCTATCAACCTTTTCTTAAAGAAAATTGCACTGAAGATATATTTGGGTCTTAGCAAGCATTTTCACTTAATTTTGTCACTTGTAGAAGTGAATCAAGCAATGATAGCTTAGCCGTTAGAGATTTATCTATTCTATCTAAAAAAAAACTTCGTTTATGTGTAAATAACAAATTCATTGTATATTCCCAGTAGAAAAAATATCTATAAATTCTCGATTCATTTACATTATGCATCTGTATATCTATCTATAATACAAAGTAGAATGATGTCTGTACGTCTGTTCCTCCGTATACACTGAACCGATCGGATTCTATTCTTCAGGGAATATACCTACTGGTCCTGTGGTGGTTTTAGGCTATTTTCTTGGGGGGTGGGACACCCACAACCCCCTCCACAATGTTTTTTTTAATAGAAGATTTATTCATACCCCTTGGGGCAAAGCCCTAGAGGCTAGGGGCGAAGCCGCTAGTAATTTTAAATAGTAAGTATCAACTTATCATTAAATCGAATAATTATCTGTGTATCTAGGGAGAGAGCTATATGGACGTGGTGAACAGGCTGACACCCGTGCTGAAAGAGCTGGAGACAGAAACCAATCTTGTCATTATTTCCCATCAAGCAACAATCAGGTTAATGTTTATGCAGCTTATTTATCCCAAGAACGTTACAGCTTTGTGCGCGTGTCTAGAAGTGTGCAGTAGGAGGGTGTCTGCACAAGTAAGAAAAGATATTCAAAGCAATTTAAAATCTGTTTGTGTTTTGACCTTAACAAAGAGTTCGATAATTTAAAAGTGCTTTTACGCATTTTCTTCGAATTTAACTAGATTGGAAATAGTCTCCACATTTGTCAGTTCATAAGGTAGGAGGAGTATGCTTAACTAAGGGATTAAGAAAATATTTGTACAGAAAAACTTAAACGATTAAAATTAAGAAGGCTTGCATAAAGAAGCCTGTTCTTGTTTGTTTAGTATAATTTAATGCCGCTCGATTTTTTGGGACATTTGTTAAAGTTTGCCTAACATTTACTTCAATTTAGGTGCCTTTTAACCCTGTTATTAAACCTGCCCTTGAAAGAGCTGCCTTACCTCAAGATTCCTTTGCACACAGTTATGCAGGTAAAATAAATTTTATACTTTTTAAATTGGGGGAAGAAATATATTTTTAAGACGGACCTTTCTTTAGTTATGTTTCCTTCGCCTCCGGCGAACAGTTTCGCCGTTTGATTTCCTTCGTTTGTCTAATCTTAGCTTTTTATAAATAAACAGAGGTGGATTCTTAAACAAAAATTTGCCTCACTAATCGGTTAGTGGGGCAAAATTGTTTTCGAGAAAAATCCTCCAAAATCAAATTAAAAATCTACAAAAATTAAATAAAATCTTATGTTGGAACTCTTCTATGATTTTATTTAATTTTTGTAGATTTTGGAGGATTTTTCTCGAAAACAATTTTGCCCAACTAATCGATTAGTGGGGCAAATTTTTTTTTTAAGAATCCACCTCTGGACTGAAAACTGGTTAGTTAACTATCTTAGTCAGTGAAGGAAGCGGAGAGCAGTGGCGTGCGAAGCACTTTGTCTAGGGGGGGGCATTTTGAAGATTTTGTAAAATTTTGCCCCCCCCTAAATCAAAGTGCCCCGGGGGGGCACTTTGCTTTAGGGGGGGGCATTTTGATTATATATACTAATTTTAAATAAGGGGGGCACTTTGATTTAGGGGGGGGCATTTTGATTATATATACTAATTTTAAATAAGGGCGTTTTAAGGGGTGGGATTATTTGATTATGGGCCTTCTAGTCCTTATCCCTTCTTCCCCATCCCTATTTCCCATTTATATCCCCCATCTCTTCCCCCCCTCTCTTCTCCCCCATCCCTTCTCCCCACCCTGCAATGACCGAAGGGAAGGGAGCTAGAAAGCATCCTCGAAAAAAAAGTACAGAAGATAATTTAACCTTCCACCCCCCCCCCCCCCCCCCCACCAACACAAAACATTTTTTATGGGAGGAAGGGGATGTTATAAAATCTGAGCAGGAAGGATGAATAACCCCATTAAAAAAAATTTTGGGGGGGGAGATAAAAACACTCATTTTGAAAATAATTTACCAAAAATAAACCTAATATGTAGAACTGATTTTAAATATTTCTTTATTGTATGACAACAAGGATGACAATTGACAACATCTATAAGTAGCAAAGCACAAAAAATCATTAATAAGGATATAGACAAGAAGATTTAAAGAGCATTAGTTTAAATAAATATATATTTTAGGTAGAAAAAGTCACAAATCCTTTTTCTTGTATGTTGTGTGATGACAGTCAAAGTAAATTACATACTAGATGTTCGGAACAACGAGAGATTTTATTTTTTTGATATTATAATCCACAAAAAAATTTATTGTACTATAAAATCCAAAGATATAAAGAACTTTGTAAAAAATAAAAAAAAATACTTGTCCTTTCATCTACAGATATGAAAATCTCTTAGAAATATGGAAAACTTTGGGGTATAGTCTCTTTTGTGGCAACGCCTCTTAAGGGGCATTTCGTCGTATTTTCATAGTAGCTTTTAATAGTTTATTATAGGTTAAGTTAGGTTAGGTGATTTTCCCGCAGGGTTAGGCAATTGGCCCCACAGGGGCTATAAATAGGGAAAAAGCTACTGTGAAATATGAAGAAATTAAGAGGCAATGTCACGAAAGGGACTATACCCGAAATTTGATTTTGATACCCTTAGCTACAAAAATTTTGTGAATTGGACCAAACAATGGGGGAATTGTGAAAGATACAAAATTGCCAAAAACGTCCTAAAAAGCAGTCCGACCTCCAGAAATTTCTAATATTTAATTATACTCCATAATGTTGGGAGTGTTAACATTAAGTTTTAGCCTTCTATCTTTAATTGCAGTTAAGAAAATTACATTTCCCCATTAGCATTACAAACTGACAGCCATAGTTATTATAGAGAAGATAAAAAGTTATATCAACATATCCTACCCTCTTCAAATGGCAATTTAACAATATGTCAATTTTTCATGAAGTGGTGTTTTCAAGGATTTATTAGGGCAGTGTGCAAAGCGCACCGAAAAATATTTATTTCCTCTTTGAACTAAAATCAATTAACTACAACAAGAGTGACGTATTTTAACAAGTTAGGAATATAGAGTGTAGTTAGTTTTAAGGCTCTTTAATGAAAATTGCCATAAAAAAAACATGTCTTTTTGTAAGGGTATGTACACAAAAAAATTATAAACTTATCCTGAACATCATATGACATCATATATAGTATATTAATTTAGACAGACATACAATGTTGAAAAAAAGGCTTAGATAAATATCAACGCTGTTTCATTTTTATTTAAATAACTTTTTGATTAAATATTTGATTTTTACAAATGTTTTTATACAATGTGATAAAAAGCAGAAACCAATTGGAAGGGCGCGAAGCGCAAATTTTTTTCTTCAAATATGCAGGGAGGAGCGAAGGTGTTTTGGGCTATTTATTACACTAGTCCCCAATATTTCATATAAACATTTTCTTATTCGTTAGCTCAACATCTTTTGGGACTTAAATGGAATATTGATTGGTTGGTTAATTAAGTTGAGTTTCCATACGTTTTATTCACTAATTATAATCTATATAAGGGGTAATTTTGTGTATTATCATTGGGGATGTACAAAATTTCTTAGGTAAAAAGTTTATATTATACAAAAAAAGATACTTCCTATTAAGGTTAAATGAATAGTAACTGTCTGTTTGGCGCGAAGCGCCAAAAATTTTTTTTGTTGAGTATTTCTTGATCTTTTTTTTGGAAATTGGGAGAGTTTTGCTTTTTGTAGGGTAGGGGGCAAAAAGGGGCATTTTTGTTTACCAGGGGGGGGCAAAATGGGGCATTTTTCAACATTTAGGGGGGGGCAGGGGGGGCAGTCGCTAGGGGGGGGCAGGGGGGGGCGTTTTGGTCGCTAGGGGGGGGCGATTGCCCCAAACGCCCCCTTCGGTTCGCACGCCACTGGCGGAGAGATGCTACCCATCTAAAAATAATTAACTACTAAAAAATTTTAGTGTTTACTTTCATAGCACAACCCATAACTAAAAATTGCACAGTTATATAATTCAACTTTTCTAAGAGTGTCTCTTTTGTTTGTTCTTTGTACGGACGGAGTTACTCTGAATATAGATCAGCCCCGCTACTTTAATAATAATGTATTTTTTTCAGTTAACCTTCAGTGATTCGTGCGAGGAGAGCGGGATTGGCGGTGAGTCCGGCAACGGTGTTTCCATAGAGTACATTCGCCTTCCGGTAGACTGTGTTGACACGTACAGAGCCAGGCCGGAAAATTGCAGTTTGGACCGTAAAATGGAAGATGCCTGCCTCACTATCCCCTTCCATCTTTAATCACATCATTTATGTGAATAAAAAAGAGAAAACAAAAAGTGCCTTATTTGTAAGCTTTCTGAAAAAAAACTTATTCATTCAAGGCAATACCATTGTAAATTTATTTACTCAAATACTATTTTTTCTTTGACTTGCAAAGTTTAAGATGAAATATCTTATAAAATTTTTGTCTTAATCATTATTGATCATGATTCTTCTCAATTTAGCATTTCTAGTTATTGTGTAAATATATTACTGATCCTTTCTTTGGGATATCTCTTTATTTTGCTTTATGGCGTTCTTACATGATCTTTTTCATGGAGTGCCTCTTTTTAACCAAAAAGACATTTATTTATCTAAATTATTTACTGAGTGACTTGGAAAGGCAGCTTTTTAGATCATCTTATTTAAACGCTAAAATGGGCCTTTCAGTTAGCGGTTTTGATCCTGCAATTATAATATTTTTTTTGTCATATAATTTTTTCAACAAAAATTAAAATGCATAATTTGTCCCCCACTCATTTTGTCTCAACCATGACACTTTGGTTGAGCTTGACTTCCGAATTAGCGGGAAGTTCACGAGATCAGTTGGCGAACATACAAACCCCCAATACCAGGAACCATCAAGTTTCAACAGCAGGTTTGAATATAGATTTATTGATGAAATTATTTCAAAGACCTGAAATTACAAGATCAATTAATAAACAGAATAAAATATTATTCGTTATCTTAAAACTTTGAGCACTAAAAAAAATCTTTTTCTTTTCTTATGGTTAAAGAATCTTTGGAAACTTTGGCTTTAAAGGAAAATTATTTGGTTTAATAAATCATTGTTAAATGCAACAATAAGGCACATAAAAATTACTAAAACACATATTAATCATAATTAAGTTTCATGCTTAGCTGGCTAAAGCCTTTTTAAAACTACATATAATCGTCCTATACACCATACTTCTTAATCAAATTAACAAATTCTACCTGAAGCTCTTATGGTTTCAAATCCCTGATATACTAGGGTCGTTCACACTCAATGAGACCAATGATAGGCCCAATTTTGTTCTCCGAAATCTTCACACTCTCATATCTCATTCAAAAGTAAAGAACGTGCGCATCCAAAATAAACAAACACTCTATGCCGCGCCACATTATGAAAGGAAAGCCCTAAAAGACGACATTTGCGCTTTGTTTTTGGTTTAATGATAAGGAATTTAATTTCGAACTTGATAAACACAAAGCTTCCTCGAAAAGAGGTTAAGACACACCCCCCGTTTGAAAGTCAAATTAACTTCCTTAACGAGATTCAAGGTTTTTTTCGCGCTGAGCACTAGCAACATTTCTCACTAAACTCAACTCACCATAATCACATGAGAATGGCCACATCCCGAAAACGTGACAATTTTACTCCTAACTAAATGAAACCCCGTGAAATGCATACACAATATTATACTCCTCACTAGGACTCATAATACCTCACATTTTAGGATAGAAGGATGGGGATTGGTTTGTACCATACAACATTCCATGCACATGACAATCACAAGATCACATACACAATCCTAAAATGGATAATCCTATTAATCATGCTGTTGTAATATAACAACTATACTAAATAATAATCATTTCATAATCAATAGGTAATAAATCATTATTAATAAATCAATAAGTACCTACGAAATCAGGTTGAAATGTAAATGTAAACAATAATGGTAAAAATAAAACGAAATAAATCTTAGACAAGAAAATTAAGATTTATAGGTACTTAAAACTAAATTTGTTAAGCATCAAAAAGAGTAGTAAGAAAAAATTTTTCAAAATCCTTGGGCAGAAGGTTTTTCAAACCTAATGAATAAGAACTGTAATATCTTAATCAACAATAAAACTTTTTAATACTTAAAGAATAGCAAAATAATAATATCTTCGTTAGAATTTTCATTGAAATTATGAAAAAAATACCAATTTTTCTTTGTAAAAAAAACTTTAAATATGAATTTTCAATCATTCCTTGATCTGAATAAAAATGTTTTACTTGATTGAAATTCATATATAATTTTTTAAAAAAATCTGCTAAAAAAATACTTGATTTTTTCTTAGAATAAATATCGAATCACGCAACCTCGACACATTTATTCCTTTTTGTTAAACTTTTCAGGTAAGTTTTAAAATGAATTGTACTTTTGAAAAGAAATTAAACTCAATAAAATTAAATTTGAGCATATGAAATAGAAGAATATTTAATCGCATTTCATTTGATTCTTATTTTAGGCATAAAAATAGGCATATGAAAAATGTGGCTTTTTACTAAAAAAAATCTCAATTTCCATAAAATAAGAATCAATTATTAATCATAATTTTTAACAACTGCCTGACTGATACAGCATGTTCTTCTAGGGGAGATTTATCTGTCAGTCTGAACAAGACTCTTGCAGTCTTTCTTCCATCCTCAATTCTCGTCACTCGGCCCATCCTCAAACATCTCATCAGTGGATTGGTACTCGTAACCAGAACTATATCTCCGTCAGCTAGTGGCTCCGCCATCTCATCCTTCCACTTGGACATCCGTAATATCTTCGGTAGGATCTCCTGGCGGTAGGCAGTCCAAAACTGGGCAGATAAATCTTCCAACAACTTCAACCTGGAGGAAATTTGGTCCTCCGGTTTCATCGCCACATTGCACAACGGCTGGCGGTCAACATTTCCCAGCAGCTGGCCAGGGGTAATCAGCCGCCAATTCTCCACGTCGTTTGCAGCTTCAATCGTCAGTGGTCTGCTATTCATAATTTTGCTGACCTCCGCCAACAGCACCAGGAGCTCGTTGAAATTAACAGAACTATTCACCAACTTCTTGGACAGCAATCTCTTGGTTAATCCCACCATTTTCTCAGCCTGCCCAATATAATGGTGGGCTCGGGCCGGGATCTGAGACCAAGAAAACTCTACCTGGCTGCCCAACTTCTGCTCTAAAACCTTGCGAGCACCGGATAATTGTGTGCCCATGTCGCTTACTATGATCTTCGGCAGACAATGAACAGCTTCCAACTTGCGCAGGGACAACAGGATACTGCTGGTATCATACTTTTCCAAGGCATCTAACCACAACGCCCCTGAGAACCTGCAGACCACCACGAACACCCACACCTTCTTCGTTGCTGTCTGACTCCTCGTTTTGGCGGCAGCTCTCCTCGTAACCAGCGGACCCATCAGGTCGACTTGCACAGCTTCAAAAGGCCTGCTCGGGACCAACTTGTCAGGTAACACCTCCTTCATGGTAGCACGACATTCCTTAGCCCTCTCAACACTGCAGGGCCAACATTTCTTCACTTCCATGATGGCCAACCTCCTTGCCTTCACAATCCAGCACCAACGGCGGCTCTCAGCTAAAGTTCCACGGACACCAGAGTGAAGCTCAACATGCGCTTCTCTCATAAAAACAGCAGCTAACCAATTACCAGGCTCCAAAATTATTAAACCTGGCATGTCTTCAAATATCATTTTACGGCCGCCAGTAATGGCGTCAATGACTGGCTGTCCACGACCAACCATCTTAAGAATCCTCATCTCCCTGGTCACATACTTTCCACCTGGACCAACGACAGGCCAGGTCAATGATACTTCATGCACTAATGGATTTAATGACGCATAATTGCCTTTAGCGTCATTTATCCACTCATCCTCTTGGCTTCGTGACACAATGAAAAGTTCCGCCGCCGCCATAAAATTGTACAAAGACGGCTTGTACACAGAATCTGCGGCTGCTACATGACTACCAGCGGCTGTAGCCTTACCTTCTTGTCTGCTCTTTAGCTTCTTCAACCAGGTGTTCGCAACTTGCAGGACAGCTGCCATAATACGTTTGGCCTGTCCAAATGATCTCCTGTGCTTAAACCTAAAGACATCTTCAGCGGCTTCTCCGGCAACTTTCATTGAACATAACTTAACCATTTTGGTATTCAACTCCTCTGGGGGTAAAACCTGCTTGACTTCTTCGGCAGTTTTCACCGGCCACGCACTTTCATCCTGGCGCAACCATTCTGGGCCCAATCTGTACCTGGAACCTGGTCCCAAATCTGATACTTTGCAGGTGCTTCTGGTGCCCAAATCTGCAACGTTTTGCGTCCCCGGGACCCACCTCCAGTCATCCTTGTTGGTCGCAGATTGAATTTCTCCAATACGATGAGAATTAAATGTATTCAACATAGCACTGTTGGAAACTATTTGTGATAAAACACACGATGAATCAGTAAAGTACATCACTCTGATAACATCAAAGGGCAGGGCATCTCTGACGGACTTTGCCAACCTTGTGGACATCTGGCACCCCATCAATTCAAGGCGTGGAATTGACTCACACTTGACCGGCGCAACTCTTGACTTGGTGGCTAGCAGAAACGTTTCAAAACCTTGTTTAGTTGGCCACCTCAAATATGCATTAGATGCATAAGCCTCTGATGACCCATCCGAAAACATCATCAAGGATGGAAGGCCAGTTGGTTCATCCGGAACCACACAACGGTCAAACTCCAATTTAGCGACCTCAGCTCTGTCCTCCAGCGACTGAACAAGTTCATCCCGTAGACTTTTTGGAATGAAATCTTGCCAGCCCAAATTCAGCAAACATGTTTTCCGCAGGACAAGTTTAATTCTCAACAGAATAGGGCTGCAAAGCCCGATCGGGTCGAAGGTTTGGGCGGCGAACCTGTGGACCATCTTCTTCGTCAGATTCTCGTCCAAGGCGTCCTGGAGGTTGTACAAATCAGCATCCTCTTTCACCTTCCTTCCCTTGACCTTACCATCTTGGTTGACTCTTGTGGCGATGGACAACACATCGGTGGCTGGCTTCCATATCAGCCCGAGAACCTTGGTAGGCTGGCAATCATCTCCAGAATAAATGACTTGTTTGAAGGAAAAACTACCTTTGCCGATAATCCTGTCGGCCTCTTTCATCATCTCCTTGGCTTCTGGCTTCGATCCTGCTCCCGAAATAACGTCATCTATGAAGCTGTGCTTCTCAAGCTTGACTGCAACTGGAATCTGAGGTAACTTGAATTCCTCATCAGGGTAGGTAGGTATTTGTGGCTCCTTCCATAATTCAGGTTTGGCAACAATTTCACTACCGTTTATTTGTCCCTCTCCATACATCTCCTTGACCTCTGCTTCACTCTTTCCGCCGAACAGGCGGGACGTCAACTTCAGGGCTGTAACTGCCAAATTTCCCGCAGCTAACTCGCCGAAATTTACAACTTTGGTCAGGTAAATTTCAAGTGGACCATCTGGCGTCGGGGAAAATAAAACTCTCTTCATCTGGCTGTCGAACTCTGTGGCCAGGATGGAGTTATAAAACTTGGAGATATCCGCGGTTATACCAACCTTGTAACCGCGGAAAAGCATCAAATGATAAAATATCTTCTGCATTGGTGGCGGGCCTCCCAGCATTATGTTATTAAAACTGGTACCCTTGAACGTCAGAGAACTATTTGCACACAATCGCATGGGTGTGGAACTTGAATCCTCCTTGAAAGCAACCACTATTGATGAACAAGACTTAGGTCCTTCATACTGCAACTCTTCAGGCGTGGCTTTTTGGAAAACGCCTCTTCTTATGGCGTCGTTGAATACCTCCACATACATTCCATAGGTACCTTCCTTGACCATCCTGGCACGATCCTTTTCAGCAATTTTGCGGGCTAAACTCTCATTGTAGGGTAAAGTGTGAGGATCTTCAATATAAGCATATTGACCTGTCCACTTGTTGGACTGCAAGTCTAGTGTTAAACCTGCCTCAATTATCCTCTGCCTCTCACGCTGGTCCCAGGTAGTGCCGTCGGCCATAGCCTTGCACTCTTGACAAGCTGTACATCCTGGACAAAGTGCCTGCGGCTGTACGCCAAACGATTCAGACGTCAGAAAGTCTGGCAAAGTGCCTCCACTGACACTGACAGCCTTATAAGCCGACTTTTGATCTCCAGCTCCACCATCAGCACTCGTACAGATAAAACCACTACCAAAAATGGTTCGCCACAACATAGACTGGCCCACTTTCTGGTAGGTTGAAGGAAACACGTCAGGATGTGTATTTCCAATGATGATATCTAAGCCTCCACTAATATATGTAAACCTTTCTGGCGGCATTTTAAATATCTCGGCGGCAGTTTCGGGGTGGACCGAGCGCATCTCGTTGGCCCCGCCGAGGGTAGGCATGACAGCTGCCTCAAACTCCCTCAGATTGCCGTCCCTATCCTTCAAATAAAACACAACATTGCAGCAGGAAGACTCACTACCATCAGCTACAGAAATAGTTGTATATCTGCCGGTAGATTTCAGCTTCAACTTGTTGGATAACTTCTCAGACACAAGTGGCAAATTTGCCCCGGAGTCAAACATTACCGTGGCGTGGCAGGTGCCGCCGCCAGGTGCTACAACAGGAACTAACTGAAGTAAGAAGGTACAGGGGCTGGGTGCAGAACTTGACTTGTAAACTGTATTCACACCAGCACTAGCCTCATGGAGTAACCTGGAATGGTATCTGTCGCAATTATTGGTACCACAAACACCAAGCTTATCCGATTTATTACATTTGTCAGCAGTATGGCCGTCACATAGGCAAAGTTCACATAATTTCTTCTGCTGGACAACTTTCTTTCGGTCAACCACGTCCATCTTCTTAAACGTGAGGCAACGGAAAATCGGGTGTTTCTCCTTGCAGCTCTCCACAGGACATGCACTGTTCCACTTGGAAGCCTTGTCCTTTCCAGCCTTTCCATTCTTATTGTCGTTGCGGCCAGATACTTGCGCGGCGGCAGCTCTGTCACGATTTCTCTTGCCGGCGCCATTGTCATAGGACATATCACCAGCCAACATGGCACCCCTGGTCCTCTCCAGCAGTTCTACAATCTTCGGGATATTTGGTTGGTTCATGCTACCTAGCTCCATCATAATCTTGTCTTTCAAATTTTCAGGGCACTTGTCTTTAAAAATATGAATAAGAGTTAGGTGGTTGTAATCCTTAGCTGCAGAACCAACGATGGCTTCTACCTCCTGCATCATGCTCTTGAAGGTAGCAATTGCGCTAACCACGTCCACAGGTTTATCCACAGGTTTCATCTTGTTCAACTTAGTTAAAATCCTCATGAACCGGCGAGTGTTTGATAAAAACATCTGATCAAGAAACGCCCATTGTTCATTATGATCTCTAATCGCTGACACTTGCTTGCGTAGTTCCGGGTTGGTTATCACCTTATCCATACACAACATCAGACTTAACCTCTGGTCAGCAAATCCATAACCAGAGCATAGATCCTTAAAGACCTGTTTAAAGTTTGGGTAATCCGTGTCAGTACCGTCGAACGACGGCAACAAACTGTTGTCCCAGCGCCCATACTGCGGGTTGGAACTCCGAATATCCACAGCAGACATACTTCTGGAGAGCATGGCAGGTGTCCCACTCTCATCCAGATTAGATGAACGACATTCCATCTCTCTAAGCCTTCGGTACATATCACGTACTTCTTGGCGCAACTCCACGGAAATTTTAAGCACTCCCATGTCCATCTTCACCTTCTCAATGACGTCGAGGTTCCTGGCGACAGTGCTTGACCTCGCGTCGTCTGAATCATTGTCAAGCCAGTACAGAATTTTTGTACACTGCTCCAACGACGCATAAACTTTATCTGCAACAGTTTTCTGCTCACTAGCTTCATCCAAATCACGCTTGAACTCGCGCAGCTCACTAGTCTCCACGGCAGGTTTTAGACTTTTTATTAGGTCAGATTGGTCCTTGACCTCACTAAAAATGTCACGAATTGATTTTACAGTCACATTTTCACATGAACTAAAACTTTGGCAGGCTTTTAGATTGTCATAAAACACTTTTAACTGTTCATCAAAAACTTCTAGCCTTTCACTGCCAATAGCGATAGCTCGCTCAATTTTCTGCTTTTTGGTTAGTGGCATATTGATTCACTAGGTACTTATTTCACAGAAAAATTGTCACAGTTTATTGCATCAATAATTCACTAGATGCTATTGATCTCTTGATGAATGCTAACGCCTATCCATCAGATACTTTGAAATTGCTTGTGCAGCGCCTTCAACCATCAGGTTATTTGAAATTTGCTAATGCATAAGAGCTTCAGGTCTTTGAAATTGTCTCAACCATGACACTTTGGTTGAGCTTGACTTCCGAATTAGCGGGAAGTTCACGAGATCAGTTGGCGAACATACAAACCCCCAATACCAGGAACCATCAAGTTTCAACAGCAGGTTTGAATATAGATTTATTGATGAAATTATTTCAAAGACCTGAAATTACAAGATCAATTAATAAACAGAATAAAATATTATTCGTTATCTTAAAACTTTGAGCACTAAAAAAAATCTTTTTCTTTTCTTATGGTTAAAGAATCTTTGGAAACTTTGGCTTTAAAGGAAAATTATTTGGTTTAATAAATCATTGTTAAATGCAACAATAAGGCACATAAAAATTACTAAAACACATATTAATCATAATTAAGTTTCATGCTTAGCTGGCTAAAGCCTTTTTAAAACTACATATAATCGTCCTATACACCATACTTCTTAATCAAATTAACAAATTCTACCTGAAGCTCTTATGGTTTCAAATCCCTGATATACTAGGGTCGTTCACACTCAATGAGACCAATGATAGGCCCAATTTTGTTCTCCGAAATCTTCACACTCTCATATCTCATTCAAAAGTAAAGAACGTGCGCATCCAAAATAAACAAACACTCTATGCCGCGCCACATTATGAAAGGAAAGCCCTAAAAGACGACATTTGCGCTTTGTTTTTGGTTTAATGATAAGGAATTTAATTTCGAACTTGATAAACACAAAGCTTCCTCGAAAAGAGGTTAAGACACATTTCATCCAATTAAATTTATAACATTCGTTCTACATATTTTCATGATTTTAAAAAAATTATGCTATTTTTTTTACATTAATGCATTCAAGCATTTTATTATTAAAAAATCAAAATTATGTGATTTATAAATTGCTTTTTGTTATGATTTTTATGACAATGAAAATGTTTTAAGATTCAAAAAATTTATAATTTTGAGTCTTTCTATTATGACAGATAATTGTATTATTTTGACAAATCTCTATAAATATATATATTTATATATGCATTATTTACATATTTTAATAAATTTTTAGATTAGTATCATAGCTATTTTTATTTTGGTTAAACCTAATCGGAACCCTTACAAGAATAAAGGGGGGGGGGGGCGGATGTGCCATAAGAGACAATTTTCAATCATCTGAGATAAACTTTTCTTTCATAGAAATTTCCAGAGAAATTTCCCTTATATTTTCACTTGACACTTGCATTTTTTTCAATATTGACATGTATGCATTAATATAAGTGTCACGTAAAAATATAAGGGAAATTTTTATGAGAAAAAAAGTTTAACTCAGATGAATGAGAACTGTCTAATTTTGCGAAAAAAGCAAAAAAAATTTCGGCGGGAAACGGCGGTTCTTCACAGTTCCATATTGTTCTCCACAAAAGCAACTGCTGTGCTAAATTTTAGAGCTGTAATTCTTTAATGGGCTGAAATAATGCACTTTTAATAATTTACTTTTGGTTTCAAAAAGTGTTACATCCGCCCCCCCCCCCCCTCTACTAAGTCAATTAGACCAAAAGAAACAGAGTGTAGAATCAATCCGGCTACATACATTGGTCAAAAAGTGTACAATTTTGGTACAAATGGGCAACTTTTTCAACTATGTAATAAGTTCATGGATATACGAGGGTATAATAACGGGGGAAAACTTTATTCTGGTCAGTTAGAAGAAATAGGGTGGATGAAGGGAATCGATATTTAATTTTAGCTAGCTATGAGTACTAATTTTTAAGGATAACAACATCCAATAGCAGGTCTCTCTAGTTCTTACAGGAAATTTCTATTGGAGCCAGATCCCCACTCTAGTCTTACTACCTTTATTCAACATCAATAAAAGCGAAGCTCTGAAACGGTATGACAGACTAACATTAACTCTTGCAGATCAATCTAAGATGATAATAACAAATAAAAAGTTGTTGTCAAACAAGTTAAAATTCAACATGTTTAAAATGGACATTCTGGTAACGATTATAGAGTTGCTACGCTTTCTAAATCATACATAACTACTACAGGACTGATCAAACAAAATTTTAAATCGATAGGACAATTCTAACATGCCTGAATTAACGAAAAAAACTATCCGTTACGGACGTGCGAACCGACCTTAATTATAGAAAAGCTTTGCTTTTAAAAAGTACATAAAAAGATCACTAGCAATATATCGATTAATACGTCGGCTTTAAACAGATGACACACCAAGCTAGAATTGAATCAAGACAAAAGTAAGTGCCGAGCTCTAAGACCTATGTATGGTGAAATTAGACATAAAACCATGATGATTCCAGGTAAAACCAAAATATTTCAGCGGGATCTTTTTGAGAAAATTAGAATAAAAAATTTTAAGTTTAATTTTCACCCCCTAGGAGTTGCCGCATAATCATGACAAGAAAAGCAAAGATTATCTATTTAAAATTTTGAACAACTTTGCTTTTATAAGGTTTTTCATAAAACCACTCCTGAAGGGAGTTAATTAATTGCCATTTTTATCAGTTGCTTTGCTAAGGTCACGGAAATTCAGCCTTAAATAAATCATATATAGAGAGGTTTTATGAAAGAATTCATAAAAGCAAAGTTGTTCAAAATTTTAATAAAATATAATATCTTTGCTTTTCTTGTCATGATTATGCGGCAACTCCTAGGGGGTGAAAATTGAATTTGAAATTTTCAAATCTAATTTTCTCAAAAAGATCTCGCTGAAATATTTTGGTTTTACCTGGAATCATCATGGTTTTATGTCTAATTTCACCATACATAGGTCTTAGAGCTCGGCACTTACTTTTGTCTTGATTCAATTGCAGCTTGGCGTGATGAATTTCTTACTTGAGAAAATCTGTCTAAAATTCCGCATCTTACCAACGTCTGCAATAAGTTAAAAATTTAGTCTGACGGATTTATAAAGGAGTAGCTCGCGCTACAATATGAAACCTTTTTTATACTAGCTAGCAGGAACAATAGATATAATTAGGTACTATCTTTTGTATGTTGCATCTGATTTTCATGTAACCTGATAATTTGATGCTAGCAGCTGGCTAAATCTAATTCTCTCCCTTCCTACTGGATGAATGAACTGAACAATAAATGAGGCCCATGTTAGCGAGGTAATTTGACAAAAACATTTCTATCTGTCAATAAATACACTTACATCCTATATTTTCTGCAGGACCCCTTTTTCAGGTTTATAAACAAAACTTTGGATACCAGCATAATGTCTACTTTATATCTGTATCAAATCTTATAACTTTCTAAAAGATTATTTTACTCGTTAGTTCTACTTATGCGTGCGCACAAAAATTTTATAGTGGGTCAAGTTAGGGCCTTGATGCATGCATTGCAGCATTACATTAAAAAAATTAAAAGAATGGGCAAGTAAGACAGTATTCCTTAATCTACGATAAGAGCAATCTTCTACGGACGCCATAGTCTAAATGTAAAAAAGCTTAGCTTTTAATAATAAAAAAGGCGCAAATTCATTTAATAATCAAATTTATTTCTTACATAAACCAAAAAATAATCAACTTATACAAAAAAATTCATTTAAATAAGCGTCATAATAATTACATTAGATACATTTACATCATTTTGTGATAAAAAAATATACATATCATTTAATAAAAAAAAATAGATAGGTACATAAATGTAATAATGCCTTTATAACTAAAAGTTGCAAAGCTTTCCTATAATTCAAAATAAGGCACAGAAACACTTACTGTAAGTTACTAAAATTCATTTAATAATTTTACAGATTTTAAAAATAAGTTTGGGGTACAAATCACAATAAAAAAAAAAGCTTAAAAAGATAGATTTTATAATAAAATGTTAATTATAATACCAAGTGTCCCTTATGGATATATTTTTAGCTAAATCTTTTATGAGCACGATTTCCATTTAAAGTTTTAAAAATCATGTTAAGAGCTAAAGGGGTATTTGTACGATATGCATTTAAACTTGAATTTAGTGAACTGCATATTTTTTCCTGTTCAATGACTTGAACTACATTTGTAGGGCATATATTTGAAAGAATTTCAATTTTCCACCATTTAGTTTTTTAAATACCTATCAAGACTTGGAAATCGTAATTTATATAGCTGTTAGTGATGTCTAATTGTTTGTTATTTATTGCAATAAAAAAATATGTTTGATGGTATAATTGTAACTTAAGCTTGAAATCAGATTTCTGAAATGCACTTCATGCAACTATCCCTTAATGGTCTTAAGATACAAAAATAAAGCTTTTGGGGGAAAAACAAATAGGTAATATTAATAAAATTAAATTAACAACGGACAAAATGAACTATATTGAAAGCCGTCTATTAATCTACAATAAAATACCCATCCATTAGTACTTCCTTTTTGTGGTTGTCTTACCTTAAACTTGTATTGCATTCTACACACTGCACTGTACCATTTCAATACATAGATATTACATATGTTATTGTTCATTTAATTTTACATAAATTTCTCTATTGTTTACTTCATCTTATAACATTATAACATTTATAGTCACTCGTTTAATTATCATTTGGCTAGGAGTCAGGTCGAATACAAATACATATAAGATATTGTGGAGAACTGTCCAACGTGAAAGTAGCATAAGCTGTTGTACCCTGTTTTTTACGTACAAATAACTATGAAACGAGTGTCTATTTCTTGGTCCAAAACGGGTTTAACTTTAAGAATAGTTATTTATAGAATCATATTACATACTGCTTTCCGTGGATATTAAAATTTAAAAAATATGAGATTAAAACCAGTTTCCACGAATATTAAATAAAAATATCATAAAATTAATACCAGCTTTGTTAGCACCGGCCTTCGTCCCCTCGGGTCTAACAAAACTGGTTTTAATCTTATATTTTTCAATTTAACAACTGCGGCAAGCTGTCTATAATACGATGAGTTAAACAACTACTAACCGACTGTGGGATTTTTCATAAAATTTCAAAAGGAATTTGTGTTAAGTCTGTTTATTTACTAAAAAGCCCTATATAATAAACATTCTATTTGTCAATATACAATATTTGTAAATCATAAATTTTTAAGTAGTCAAGGAAGACCTTTCTTTCAGGAGAAAATCCAACATTTTATTTGGCTTAGCCTGTTCTCCAGCCGAAGCTCCACCATTCATGGCGACGCCCGGTCGCAATAGTTTAGCTTCGCTTACACCAGGTTCTTCTTCGCCGTCGTCAATGAGCAGTCGTTTGCCGACCTTAGGTTTTTTGGCGGCTTCAGACTTAACCATTTGATTTATTGCATCCAAGTCCTAATAATAGAAAAAAATGTTTAAAGGAAATACTTTGATTAAAGCCAAATATGACATATCATGGTTCCCTAAAAAAAATATTTTGCTTACCTGCTGAATTAGATAATTCAATAACTTACCTATATATAAAGCCTTAAAATGTAGGTACTTATAAGATTAACTTTTGTAACTAGAATTTTCTGTATAATTAAAAACAAGAATTTGGTAACTCACCTTTGCAGGGCTACTGCTGAAATTATAGGACAAGGCCCCTTTTGGTTTCAACGGGGAGGTGAATGGGGGCTGATTACCCCCAATATCTCCGCCAATGATTGTGGTGGTGCCATTATTTGCTAGTTGTTTGTTCACTGAGCTTGGCTTTAGAGCTCTAACATAAAGGGAATGATTCTCTGATACTTTCCTATCAGACAGATACAATTTTGTTGTTGCAAAGGTACTCTTTTCACTTAGGGCTGTATGATAATGTATGCACGTCAAATAGCTACTCTTTATATCTAAAAAATTATAAATGAAATAAAAAACAGTTTCAGGTCCAAAGTGTATATACATTCAGAGATCTAAAGGGATAAGACAATTGCTGATAAATTGATGTACAACCCCCATGTTGATACACAAAATTACACCTTCTGTAGATAAGTAACAATTAGTAGTTGAAACGTTTGGACACTCAACTTAATGTACAAACCAATCAAAATTCAATAAAAGTGCCCTAAGATGTTGAGCAACTAATAGGATAACGTTATTACAAAATTTTGGGGACTAGTGGAATAAACAGCCTAATGTCCCCTTCCTCCCTGATGTACATTACATCTTTCATTTTCTTGATACTCCAGGTAAGATTTTACTCAAGGTAGACAGACAACCGTCAATCAATCATTCAATCATGGAATTTTTTGTCTTAAAGGCTAAGTTAGATTTGCATTTTAATCAGTTAGATCTGCTTTTAAGCCAAGGTATTTCCCTAAATCAGAATAAATAAATAAAATTTTACAACGCAGTAGTCAATATAACTGTAGTTCCAAGATTTGATAAAGAATAAAATATGTTTTGCTTTGGACTACGTGTTAAGAAATAAAAAATGTATCATTCCTGCAAGGTGAGGCTGCAGGCGCAGCTCTTAGCATCGGAACTGGTGAAAGTGGTGGCTGGTTCTCCTGTCTGCGGAAACGTAGTGCAAATTCTTGGACCTTCTCCATGAAAACTAAAACACATTATAATAAGTCTGATATAAATGTTGCTATCTCATTATTCATATTTTCTTTCTGTCTTTTTGTCCGACTATTTTTAGATATTTGTTGGTCTGACAATTTGACTATCTATCTGTCCATTCACCTGTATTATAAAACATGATAAGATCACCGCGTTCAGTACCATCCGCCGCCACAGTACTCGAGTTTGCCATCCTGGTCGGAGTGGGCGGTGGCAGCCTGTGTCCGCCATCCGTACTAGCGACTGTGGCTGTCTTGTCAACGGCTTTAGCTTCCTTGGTGGGTTGGGACCGACGCAGTAAAACTGATCTAAATAGCAAAACATTATAAGAAAGATAGTCAGGAAACAACATAGAATTTACAAACTATATTATAGATTATTATTATGTAGTAGCGAAGCTGCTATTTAAGTTAGATTGATATTTTTTGTAAAGTACCAAATTTCCAAAGAGCATCAAGTTTACAACTTTATTTGTCTTTCAGCCTGATGGTCATTCAATGAAAGACATTTACCAATAACCATCTGCTATATATAATATAATTAACTTTGTCAGTTTGTCAATTTTGATTTTTGTCATCCTTGTTCTTAACTTATTCCTGGTACATTAACTCTGTACTATAGAAGAACACAATCTAATCTATGTTGTATAATAAGATATATAAGTTGGAAAGAATTTTAATGTTAGAGGTAGATTTAAAATCTGCATCAAATTTTAAGGATTTTTTTTTTAAAAATTCGTTTTTTGTATAATTCTTTATCTAAAAGCGGAAATACAATTTAAGTTAATTAATTTTTACATCTGTGATTGGTGGATTGAAAATGAAAACTATCTGCGCTCTGATTGGAGAAGCATTCAACCAATTAGAGCGCAGGTAGTTTTCAATCCACCTATCACGAATGTCAAAATTAATTAACTTAAATTGTATTTCCGCTTTTAGATAAAGAATTATACAAAAAACGAATTTTATAAAAAAAAAATCCTTAAAATTTTATGCAGATTTCAAATCTACCTCTAATATTAAAATTCTTTATAAAAACTTGAAAACTTATATATCTTAATGTATAAGGTATACCTATCAAAGGAAAAACAATCACAAAAGATAAACATGGAAAAGTTGTTTATTATTCCATTACAGTGAAATGTTAAACTAACCTGTAAACATGGCTGGCGCTCTGAGGCTGGTTTCTGTAATGCTTCATGATGTCTGTAAAATTCTTTTCAAACTGTCTACCAGACACCTAGTTATTCAATTCAAATTAGTTGCAGCAATATTACCTGGAGGCTACGGATCTAGGGTCACTGTGTTTAAAAAACAGGGAGGGGTTTGAAACAGTAAAAATAGGCAAACACTATTGCAAGACTTAATTTTATATGGCCAGCATAATCTCCACGTTCAATGTAATTATTGAACTATCAATTATATTTTAAGCATTCTTACACAAAGAGCTGGAGCTAGCTTGTGTGAATGTATATAATAAAATAAAAAAGTTTACCTTACAAACAATATAAAGACTGCACATGATGATCTGATCCAGATGCCTGTCCATCATAAGGTTGGTATGATTGACTAACACGTACTCTAAGCAGGTCCATATCTTTCTACGCTGGTCCACATCATGAATCTTAACAAAAGGTAAACATTATTACCAGCATTTAAACTCAAAATATCTTCACTTTTTAAAATATTTAGGTACATTATTTATTCATATTTTTTTGGTCATTAAATAATGTATTTTCAATATTTACTACTATGAACTAACCTGCATTGATGTGCACAAAGTCTCCAGCCTGATGTGAGCCAAACTGTAAACTTTTCTAAAAAACAGGGCAAGGCCGCCAGTCCGCCTGGGTTTACCAGCCGCTAGTTGTCCATTGGCTTCTGCTCCTGCGGCCGATGGTTCACCAGGTTTGCTTGGAGTATTGCTTTTAGAGGTCACAGTGCTTGGATTTGGCTTTGTAATGCTAATCCCACCATTCGATGGCTGTCGGGTTGCAACTAAAATAATGTTTTTTTTTCTGTCACAGATTAAATGATAACAATTTCTGACATAGTTTCATGTTGACTAATTGAACAATAACGTTTTACAGACAGAGGGATGAGATAGTATTTTAATTGCTAGCGGCTAAACCAATTTTTTACAGGCACTTTGGGGAGGGGGGGAGGGGCATCGATACCCTCTTTTTCAGTTTTAGTTTTTAAGTGTTGGGCGAGGGGGTATTTTTTTCTGGGGTCGATTTATCTTTAGAGGGTGCAGTGGTGGTACCCTCCCCCAAAAAAGTTATTAACATTAACTTGACCTAAGAGAGGCTTCGCTTTAACAAAGAAATCGGTTCAGCGGTTAGCGAGATCCTTTGGTACACACAGACAAAACTCTGCTTCTTTTATATAAGGATGTATAAAGAATACTTTTTAGAAAATATTATAACACCTACCAGGTACAACAGAAATCTTCATTGGAGAATGTGTGATTGGCTGACCAGCTGTTGTGGAGGTAGCAGGGGATGCCAGGATAGATTGACCGCTTATTGTGTTGCTTGCGACACTTGATGGAGAGTCAGAGTTGAGGCTGAATAGTTGGCGACGAGCTAGGGCACTTACAACAGGAGATCTAAACCTTTCAAATAAATAATATTAAATCTCGAATTCTTCCCTACTTAAAGCGGGTTATTGTAGGATAATAAAAAGGAAAAACCAATTTATCTTGCCATAATTATTACCTAGTTGGATGAAAATAATATTGCTTCAGTTACGATGCTTTTAGTTCTTGAAATGCCTAATATTTAAAATTGTAAGTGAGAGAAAGGAACTTTTTATAGATCCTATAAAATAAATTATTAGGTGCATTAAGAAACTTGCTAGATAGATATCCAAAATGTAAAAGTGATTTACTTTAGAGTACCTATTAAATCTTTGAGAGACATTTTTCAAAGATTTTAAGCTTATGAAAATTGACATCCTTATTACTAAATATCAAGTTCTTACCTTTCTCCCGTCATTGGAGATCTGATCTGGTATTGCCTATGATGAGACAACGGCGACTGTAACAAATGACCCGTCCCAATAACACCACCATCCAATCCCATGCCCCCAGCACCCCCTGCTGATGCGGGCAAGGATACATCCTCGCATGTGGGAATACCAGCTCCACCATTCTCCACGCTGGCGGCCCTAACCGCCCCCCAAACGCTGGAGGTGGATACCCAGGCCTGAGACTCTAGAATTGTTTCTTCCAAGCCCTAGAACAAAATATATATATAAGAGTCCATGAAAGATTGTTGACACGTTCAGATGCTTTAAAAAAATATATTTTGATAAAACAACCAGTTCAATGAGTTTTATTTATAACTACACTGTTCCACCCTCAGATGTAAGAACTTTATTTTAGTGTTAGGCCGAAATGACTTAGCAATTGTATCTGTAAGTACGTCTAATAACACCCTTTGCTATTTTTAAAATCGGAGAAAATTTTTCTTGCAAGAAAATTGCAAAAGTTCGCAACCTTTTTTAGCACCACTACATAAACTCATTAAGCCTTTTTGTGACTATATTAAAAATAATTCTTTTTGTTTTATATTGTTTTTTTATTCAAATATTTGACAAACTTTTCCCTGCGTCAATAAAATAAAGTCAGTTTTTTACTGTTTCCAGGTTTTTCTTTATAATTTTAACAATTAAATATAATATAAATCTTTATTATCTATTATTTGAATTATCATACACATTAAAATGTGAAGTATAAGCTTGAATAGCACTTTTTTCAACGAATGTTTTAATGACATTATATCAAAATAATTCCTCTTAAATATCACACAACATATGATTGGGAAGTATAGCCATTTCTTGGAGGTATAATATTTACAAAAATACCATTAATTCTGTTTTTATCAGAAGTTAAAAAATTGAACAATTCTAAAACAATAGTTGGCTGTCTAGATATTGAGTACACTAAGACGACGGCTCTGTTCTATTGAAATAATGTTGCAAAAAGAGGGGTTCTGAAAGTAATCTACCTAATTTTTTTTTAAAGAACCAACAAGTACTGTCAGTATCTATTTTCTTGTCATCTAGCAGACAATCAAATCATAACACAATTTTCATGATAAAATATTCAGGTTTCTACTTCACATTTTAAAAAATATACTGATCAATAAAATGTTCAAAATTTTACTTTGTACTAATTAAAAAAGTATGTTGTAATTCTTATTTTAAAGTTACATTTTTATCCCTGACAAAATCATAGACGACTTTTAAAGGCATCTTATCTAAACTTTTTGAAGAAAAGCTTAAAAACGTTAATTAAGTATGAAAACTATTTTCTTTGATTTTTCTGAAGTTATTATCGCATTCTATGGGTTTTCTATTATCATTTACTTATATCGAAAGTGCCAAACATTGTACCCCAACTTATTCATTTAATAAAAAACGAAGCGTGAATAGGTAGTGTACATTCAATCGTGCCTTGAAAAACCTGTTGCTTTCTCAACATGTAATAAGTTTTAACTTTTACCTGTAAATGTTTGACCATATCTCTGGCTAAACCGTCCTCAGCTCTTATAATGATTTCAATGACCTGTTACCAAGACATTATAGTTTCAAGATACAAAATCCTAAGCAAATCAATAAATTCATACTCAGTTGTACGACATTATCCCCCAATTAATCTTAAAACTTGCAATAAAGCTGAATAAACAATAAAAGGTAATACAGGATTTCTTTAAGTCACAAAAAATATTAATGTCTGTTGTGAAAGGAAAAGCAAACCACAGAGAACGTCTAAAAAAATAAAAATCTGATAAAAATATTCTTTCCAAAAAGAGTACCTACCTACCTAATAAGGGAAAGGAATTTAAACTTTTGGTTATTTATTATAAAATATAAAGTCTATTCCTTATAGAAATGGTAAGCTTCTAGTTCCATAGTATCCAAGATCCAGGGAAAGTTGCGTTGACTGTTGTAAGAGGACATCACTATCTCCAAACTTGCGGAAAACACAGCCTACACAAAAGTAGATTTTCTTACAAGAACAAATACAACAATTGGTCTAAGAAAGATGCATGAATCTATCTTTCTTCCATCGAAATTAATATTCATCTATGCAAATTCATTTAGCGAAAAAAATACCTTTCCATCTACCTAATCTACCCAGGAATCAAATGAAAAATTGTTGTTCATCCCCAATTATGATAAAAGCTTACCCTTCTAAAGATTACAACTAGTGGGTGAAATGTTTGGACATTTAATGAACTAACCAATTACAATTCAATAAAAGTCCCCAAAGTTTTTATGCCAACGAATAAGAAAACGTTACCATGAAACTTCGAGGACTAGTGTAATAAACAGCCCAAAGTTCCTTCCCTCCCTGTATTTACCTGAATAAAGACATCTTGTTCTAAAACAGCTCCAAGAGACTTTTGAGTCTTTTGCTCCATCAAAACTATCTTTTCCAAAATTCTAAAGCATAATGTAATTTTTTTTGAAGATTTTAATAAATGTAAAAAGAAACACAAAGATAGAAATAACTACTCTTATAATATTTATCAATCCCCACCTGTAATCTTTACAGATGAGTTGAAGTTGAGGTGAAAATACTTAAGTGTGTCAAAAAATTTGATGTGTTTGTTTGTAAGTGTAAAATATAAGACGTATATATTACAAACGAATACCTAATGGAGAATTTTTTGGTCTTTTTATTATTTAGCCGCTTGCCTTGCTAGAAATATACCACTAATATGCCTCTTATTTTTCAAACAGTAATCATTATTTAGACATCACATAGAAAATTCAACTTTAGGGCCAAAATTTTTATAAGAATGCATTGATATATTCAAATCTTTAAAAAAATTGTAT
This sequence comes from Acartia tonsa, assembly GCF_053477335.1. Taxonomy (NCBI): domain Eukaryota; kingdom Metazoa; phylum Arthropoda; class Copepoda; order Calanoida; family Acartiidae; genus Acartia; species Acartia tonsa. The sequence goes on from NC_137260.1 coordinate 37,749,693, forward strand.
CAATGTATAGTATGTATATTAGTATAATACCTGTAAAAAAGTTTTTCACCCATCTTGAGCCTGAGGGCTGCGAAGGAAGCATGGCTGCCTGGATGTCCGTCCTGGCTCGGGGCTGTGTAACGCGACGTAAATTTATTTCCCAACAGGTTCAACTTTTCCTTTAGTGGAGGTTCCATTACTCACTACACACATGCTTTTATTTTTTAACACTTTTCTACTTGAGTCAGGGGTGTATATTCTGCAAAATTGACCCTGGTAAAGGGGGGTAAAAAAAAAATAAAAAATATATGTTGTTGGGGGATATTTAAAAAAAAATTCTGAAGTTTTTTTTTCCGTTTCCCCCCCTTTCTTGCTTGAAAAAACCACGAGGGAAAAAAAAGAAAATTTTGCAGCAGGGGAAAAAAATTATTCATGTGCAGAATATACACCCCTGACTTGAGTCGTCTAGCAAAAATAAAAAAATGGTAAATATCCGTGTAATGCTAAAAACATTTAATCACTGTGCATTATTAAAAAGGGCATTGGACAGTAACAAAAGGGTGTTTTGTGAGTAAATGCCTGAATATTATCAGCAATCTTTGGATTAAACTTGTTTAGTATGACAAGTAACTCAGGACTAGGTTCACCTTTCTGGGCTCCTAACATCTGAACATTTTTATTCTTATTATTTAGTCAATATTTATGTAATTCATATTCATGTAAAGAAAGGTTCAAGGAAAATGTACCTATTTGTAAGAAATATTTTTAAAAGTATTGGGACCATTTATAAATAAGACAAAAAGCTAAAAACGAATATTTTAAAACAAGTAGAAATAACCACATATCTTTATTTCTTTTAATTTTTTTCAAACAAACAAAACAAAGAATTGGTTGATCTTACGTTGTCTGGTTTCATATTACCTGTTTCCAGGAAGCATAAGCTCATACAAAAATCACCATCACCCTTTTATATTTTCTCGATTTATTGTTGCTTATCACATAAAATTCAATTGTCGCTAAAAGTAAGCCCCTACCTTATGTAGTCTTGAAACGAGGTAGGTAGCGTTCGTTATCGGCGTCAACATTTGCTGTTGACTGTTATCCCGTGGCGCCATATACCGCCGTCCGGATAGAGGAGTGCTTGGGATAAGCCTGTTAATAAAAACATGTTAAAATTCATATAAATCATTTTGTTAAATTCAAAATAAACTTGATTTGTAAAACTGTAATACCTTGCACTAAATTCTTCAGTTAAATTCCGCCTGGCTACGCCCAACTTCTCCACAAGTTCAGCATCACCGCCGACAGCAGTTCTATAACCACCACCAAACGCCGCTTTCGACGGCGTTCCAATCTCAACTGTCGCCTCTTCTCCGAGAAAAACTCTCTCGTCATATTCTCCAATGTTCAAAACAAAGGCTTCATATTCTTTTCTCAGTGTCTTTAGATTTGCATCAAAATAATCCTTATCCAAAATTCCACACAAATTACTTTCATCGCCGCGTAGCCGTTTCTCGTCAAACAGCCGTTTTAGAAACGGTTTGAGGTAGTGCTCGCGGATAGATTTGACCTCGTTGGGGATACCGTCATGGCTGGAGCATAGTTTGTCTAGAATACATGGCACCAGGCTGCTGCTAAACATTTCATCTTCGCTAGTTTCAGTTTTTATTCGAGCTTCTTTTAGTAGGTCATTTCGGTTATCTAAAAAATTTGAAATCTTGAATAACCTTTTAAATAGACTGTTTTAGAGGTCTTTAGGACCGGACAAATTTTTAAAATGTAAAAGCTATAACAAGATAAGTATAGTTACCCAAAAATGCATTGGCGTGGACATAGTCTAAACATGTAAGAAGGAGATGATAACTATTCACAAGGTCGTCAGATATACCAGAAAACACACTCTTTACCCTAAATATTAATAATAAATAACTAACTATGAGTACGGACGATTGCAGCCAATAATAATCTTCTTTAAACTATAGGTATTAAATAAACATAAAGCATACAGAAAATAAATAAAAATAATATCCAGAGACAGCAGAATAGGTAAGTGAAGAACAATAAGTGAAGGAATTTTATTTTTGTTTTAAAATAGTTTTATTTTTGATGATTTATGATCTAACCCTTAAAAACCTACGACCTAAGTAACTCTTGTTAGTTATGTTTATTTTAATGTTCGCTTCATTAAAGTTCACCACTTTGCTTTACATTTGGATTGCATTTCCAATTAAAATACTGTACCTAATAAACAAAGTCCAGGTAAAGTCAAACAATTCAGTTACTGTACAAGGAGTCCTCTTTTGTTTACGTGATGTCTTGGGTCGTGGAGTTGATGTGTTCAAGTCCTAACAAAAATAGTAAAATTCAATTTTAGCAATCAAAGGACAATTATATTTGAGATGAAAATTGATCTATTGGGGGAATGAGATAAATAGTTCCAATGTGTATTTACTTTTTACCACAAAACATTAAATCCGACTTCCCAAAATACATGCCGAAGGATTGTATCCGTCTCATATCAAGTTTTTATTGCATTTAATAACATAGGTAATTTTGATGAAAATAATTCAATTACCCTAGCCACACACCCCCCTATTTTTTTTATTTCTTTTTATATATTTTCTTGCTAACCTTGAATAAGTCTGAAAATATTGGTTGATACTTCTTAAAGATGACATGACTGGTGCTAAAATTTCTTTTCAATTTCTCAATTTTCTCCACGAGTTCGTGGCTAAGGTTTGTCATATCCGCCCACTTCTTGGCTTTGTCGAAAAATTCAATAAGAGACAGGTTGGCGTTTCTGAGAAGTCTTGTTAAAGAAACACCGTTCCCTTCCACCATTTTCTCTGCCCCAACCGTGGGAACTGTTGATCTAAAAAGAATAAACAAAATATAGAATATAATTCAATACAGTGCACGTGCAATAATCTAAGACGTTAATATATATTGACCTTCTACTTATATGTCAGACAGGTGACAATATTAATGAAACATTTTCATTTCTTTAGGTTTGAATTATCCATTACATATTCACAAGAAATAAATCCTTACTTGCGACAAGCCACATAAAGTGCGCAGGCAAGCCAGTGCATCTGATTTCCTTCCAAGGTGTAGTTTTGGACAGTTTTGTTGTACGAGTGCCACGCCTCCTCCTTTGTTGACTCGTCCATGTTTAACTCTGCGCATAATGTCCTGAATTTTTTAGTGAGAGGTGATTTTTATAAAATGAGATAGACAGGCAAAAAATAGTTAAGTTAACTTGTGACATAACATACCTACTATTTTCGCTAATTCTATGGTGATTATAGATAATAAATGCACTGGGAGTATAACAAGCATACTTAAAGCACAATAAGCGGATTTTTTATGTACTTATTAGATTGATAACAGCTCATATTCAAATCAAAAGTCGAGCTGCTTGGCCAGCAATAGCGTCCAAGCACCATCATGCCCATGGGCGTGCTTCAGCCTTAGGGATACGCACTGCACCTGGGCAGCTTGACATGGGCAATATCCGCAATAATCATTAATCATTATGGTGTTTCTTATAATCATAGTCATATTTTAACGTAATATATTGATTAATATAATGATTGGATGTGAAATAAATACTAAATAGATAACCATCATGTATTTATGTGATAATGAATTATTTTAATTAAAATTCTATGATTGTTTAATGTTTATATTATCACTGTGCCATATTATAATATATATTTATTTTATTTCTCGATGGAGGATAATTGTCCGAGATCGGGGCTTGTCGGATCTATGGTTAATAAATTGAATTTGAACATGTAAAGTATCTGAAAGTAATAAATGTTATTTTCAGCGGGGGGAAGGTAGTGAGGGTAAAATAGTTTCCTTTAGATTGCAACAACTATTATCTCTAAGCATATCTTTACAGTTTTTGTTTAATGTAAGTCACATTTACCCAGATAGTTTAAAAATATTTTTAAACGGTGAATTTAACAGCGTAGCTTACCTATATTTTTCCTCTATATCTGACCTTGAGGACTCCGACATTTTAAAATTTAGACACCTGAAAATAATGAAAAAAAATCAAGGAGTTTAGAAATGTAAATTTCTCTTAGCATTGCTAAATCATCACAGTTATATGTTTGATTAGATCTACATAAAAGAAAAAAGGGTGAATGTTTTACAAGGAAAAATTATTGTAAAACCGCGGGTAGCGTAGCAAATGTAAGATAACCAGTATGGCCAGGCATTGACAGCAAGGGTAGACCAGAAAGAAACTTTTTCTCTCGTTCACGACAAACTTCAAGTTTTCTTTTTCTATTATTTTCTCCCTCTTTATCATCATTTGAGGCTTCGGTGCTCTCATCTGTAGTTTCATCATTTATATCCTCTTTGACCTTATTTGCCTCTTTGGCTTCTAAAGGATCAAATTCCGGGTCAAATTCAGGCAAAGTAATCTTTCTAACTTGAAATTCTCTCAGCAAACATTCAATAGTGTTGACTTCAGTAAAGCCATCGGCCTTTAGTGCCTCACAAGTTTGCTGTACTTGTTCAATGCAGGGAGAAAAGGAACAAATACGACCGCCTGACTTTTTCATGGACTTTTTAGCATGGCCCACAACCTTCCATGGGTGGGGTAGGTCAAGAAAGACAGCATCAGCTGCGCCCTCGACAGGTTCAAATCCTAATTCACAAACATCACGATGATAGCATGTGACATAGTCACTTATACCATGATCCTGAAATTCTTCTTTGGCTTTCTCGCTGCGCTGCTGATGGAAGTCAAATGTGTGAAGATGACCGGAAGGAGCAATTGTACGGATTAGACTATGAGACAAGGAACCACTTCCTGCAAAATTAAATGAAAAATTATTGTTTTATTACAGTAGGTATTCAATGTTTTAATGCTGTTTTTGAAATGAAAAAAATAACGCAACTGCTGCTAAGTTAACTAACTGTCACTTATAAAATAAAGCTTTTATGCAGTTTCTAAATATCTGCAATACGTTGAAATAGTACCTGTCCCACTTTCAACAACAACACAACCAGGTTTCAGCTCTAATTGTAGGATAATCATAGCTATATCTGTAGCGTACAAAATCTGAGTTCTGGAGAAAAGAAATTAAACATGTGTGTTTTACATGTTTGATAACGGATATTAGAAAACTTTAATCATTTTGAATTCATAGGACATTAGATATTCTTCATTTAACAAGGATGGCAACATCCGACAAACGAACATTAACACTTGCGTAGTGTCAGGACAGAATAATTAGAATATAAATGTATTAAAGTCGAACGAAACAAAATTGTAAGTAAATCTGCTGAAGAACTGCTTAAATACAGGATATTGTTTAAGGACATACTTACATTTTTGGACTTGATTATAGAGATGCTACGCTTATAACAATGTACTATGTTGTCCTAGGAATCTGTATTTCAAAAATCAGACCAATCCGATAATTTTATCACATAAAAATTTGATATTAAAAAAGTTAAAAGCAACATGTTTAAAATGGACGTACGGGCTTTCTGGTAACGATTATAGAGTTGATTTGCTTTCTAACTCGTATCTAACACCTATAGGAATCACCATGCAAAATATGAAATCGATAGGACAATTCTAACATGCCTAAATTAACGATAAGAGCTATCCGTTACGTACGGACGGACCCTAATTAAAGAAAAGCTTCGCTTTTAAAAATGTATATAAGGAAAAAAAGATTGTATTTGAATTTTAAACTAGTTTATCTCCCAAAATATCTGATTTACATTTATTAAGAACCTAATTATCTTCAGATTTATCTTTTATCTCAATTAAATGATACCAGATGATAAAAGCTGGTATCTGCACATGTTTATATTTTATCCCTGTGTGGTAGTGAACGTGTCCATAGTTCTGGAGTAGGATGCAAAGCAAATGCAAATCCTTTGCTCAAGTTGACTCTGTGGCCAAACTTTTTACCAATGAGATCCGCCGCCTTCAGAGCTCCATACTTGGTCTGATAGATATTTTCAACCTCCTGGTAATTGGGTTAATTTATTAAGAAATACGTAGTAAGTAATGTGAACTTCCAATTATTTCATTTTTCATGCATTAGGGAGGAAAAATGTAGACAATTTTTTTATTCTAAAGTATAGGTATTAGAAAATAAAATATTTTCAATTAAGACAGCTTTATTGTCTACAACTTTTCTTTAATATCCTATATATTATTCTCTCTTTTAATTATTACAGTGTTACACTTTCATGGATATGTATTTGCCTAGCTGTATAAAATTAACTATAATTTAACCCTTTCCTGATTTCCCTTTTTGCTAAGGGTTGTGTGTGTAACCTTGACCGGAATTATCGTAGAAAAATTTATGTGCAATAACACCAAATCATTCTCTTCTATTACATCTTTGTATTTGTTGAACGACATTTTATTAAAAAGTCTGGAAATTGAATCATTTGTAAAAACCTGAACATTTAATATTAAGGGTAGGTGTCTGTCCGTTATTAACGGATAGATCTTATCGCTATTGTAGCCTTGTTAGAATTATAATACGAATTAAAATTGATGATTCCTGTAACAGTTGATCAGGGTGCAACAATGCAACATGTCGACATGGATAACTTTACATTTCCTAGATGATTTTGGGAAAGATTACAATTAATGTAGAAGTGTTATAAATGTGTTCGTTTGTATCAACGGATTATTAGTTAACATTCACTTCTAAAAAGATGTTGTCAGTCTCGGTCTTAACAATCTATATATATTAATATAAAAATATAATACCTACATTTTGTTAATTCATAACTCTCCTTCCAGAGCAATTTTGACTTAATAAAGAAGCGCACGTCACTATTTAGATACAATTAAGGAATTTTAAGATATATTTAGGCCGGCCGTATCTTTGAATAAATAATATATGGTTCATAAATGTTGAGGTATGTGTGAATTAAAACAATCTAAAGAGAAGTTAGCTGTATATAGTTATTTACAATTTAGCTACAATATACTAGAGGAGGGAAGGCATAAGGGCTTTACTTTATCCTTATTTTACTATTAAAAGAAATTATAAAAATTTCTTATAAAACTTATGAGATCGACCTCCTTAAAATCCTGATTCTCTAGCTTATTATATTAAGGATTTAAATCTTATTGTATCGATGTAATTTTCTTAACCATTAATAAAAGAAATATAAGTTTATACACATTTAATTAGTTCATCAATTTCTCATATCTAAATAGCAATTTAATCATATTTAAATCATCAACTTGACAACTGCATTTATTTATTTTGTCTATTTGTTCAACAGTTTGTTTTGAAATCACATTGTTGTTGTTGATGTGTACACAGAAATAAACACAAAATTAATAATTTTTCTCTGTATATTTTTACCCTTGTTAGTTTCAAAAGGATATAATTTCATACGCATTTTTCTAATTACTGATGCTAAAGGGTTTTTTTTATAAATAAAACAAATAAATTTTCATATATTATTGTTAGTTAAATACAAACTTATCTAACTGAAATTGTAAATTATAAAGGGGAAATTTAAATAAAACAGAAAAAGTACACAACCCAAAGGTAAGTTTTTGGTCACGTGACCTTTCATTGGCGGGAAACAGACACAATCAGAACAAGGTCGTCTTTGTAGACTATTCAGATAAGGTTTGAAATAATGAGAAAAAAATATAAAATAAATACTTGACTTTATTTTTTTTGAAGGAGCTTTCATTTTTCTATTAATTTTTTAATTCTATTTTTTTAGACTTAGAAAATTTACATCGAACAACTTAAAAAATGCATTTTTTAATGTCCGACAGAAAAATAATCCAATGTAAAACGACCTTTAGGGTTTTTAAATATTATCGCGGCAAAAGATCTTTAGGTTAACAACTTATTTTTATTTCATTTTTACTTTTTATACATATGTCAAAAAATACAATTTTAACTGTTTGGAACCCTTAAAATATTGATTTGTTGAATCTTTTGTATATAAAATTTAATCTATTTACATTAAATATTTGTTTTACATGAAATAAAAAAAGTAACCTCCAAATTGTTTTTCTTCCTGTTTATGTCTTTCACTTACTTTCTGCAACGCGTCGATAATGGCCATGCAATGAAAATAATTTTAAATGTCAAAAACAACAAAGCAGAAATTGATAGACTGATTGTTTTACGAATGTCTTTCCATGTTGAAAGATTTTCTTTTGTATTAAAGAGCAAGTACAATAAGGGAATTAAATTCAATTATTTATTTTCAAATATGATGAAATATGTTAGCTTCCCTATACATTTAATTAATTTGTACATATACCGGTTTTCACTGGTTTAATGTCTTAAATCGGACCTGAGACAAATACTTTTCAGGGAGAGGATAGGATAATCGACAATAAATCAACTTCCAATTCAACTATATTATTTAATTCATTATTTAATTTATCCGTGTAATCTTAATGATGAAATGTTCGTCAATCGGCTATTAGCTTTGTTAGGAGAAATTTCTCTTCTGCACGTTAATCAAGATAGAAGGCCAAATTCCCTTTACAAATTTTCATTCAGGAATCAGTTAGTGTAAGAATCACTCGGTCCGTCGTCATGTCAGTCATGCTACGTAACATATATAGTCTATAAAGTTAAAGGGGAAGGTAGCTAGGTTGCTAAAATTCCGTAAAGGTGTGAGTTTTAAGGCTTATAAACAGTAGTAGAATATTCACTAAATATGTGTATTCCTTATACTGAAAAGAACTAAAGACAAGTTTTTTTTTAAAGTTAATATAAATTTTTATCGTTTTACTACTTTTTCAAGCCTGAAAACTCACACCCCTTCGGAATTTTAGCACATCTTACCTCCCCCTTTTATTTAAGACCTTTAGCATATGTTCTTTCAACCACTTCTCCGTATTTATTTGTTTCATGATATTTTTGAGATTCGCACCTTACATGAATATTGTCCTTCTTGTTACTTTTCTATCAATAAACTTGTATTTTAATAACTTATTTCAGAGTGAAATGTTGATGAAGCCTTCTGTATGAAAGTCCTTTTCCACCTAATCAAATATCAAGGATTAGTTAGTCATACTTTAGGAAACATATTTTTATTCAATAATATTAATTTGAATCTTGCTTCATGCGTAAATCCTTTTTATATTATTCTTACGTCTGTGCTATATGAAATTTTAAGGAGTATTTGAGGGAGTATTTATCCTTTATTTAATAGAAACTCAATTGGTCTAGCTGTTTGCGAGATTTTTTTAACATACATATTACATAATATTACTTTATACTTAATGACTAAAAATTTAAAATTATATTTAAAAATGTGTTTTTATAGTTAAACAGTCAGTAAGATTCCTTAATACTTCTTTGGTTAGGTAAACTTTAAATATTTATTACAATAATTTCAAAAGAAATTGCCATCACTAATGAAATTATTATTAAATTGTTAAATGGATAGTTTCATGAAGTGCATTTAAAAAAAAATAGTGAACTGTAAGTTTTTTCTATTTTAAATAACGTAGTAGTGCATAATATAAAGTTATTGATTAAAATTAAAAGATTTGACCAGGTATTTTCCTTAAAAAATTAATTTTTCATTTTTATTTTCAACTTCGTTGCATGTTATATATGGCAAAAACTTTTTGGCATAAATACAACTTTAGATAGCATTTACTAGTTAATAGAACTTCATACTGTTTATTCAACAAAATACACATAACAACAAAGAATGACCAATAAAATATTTAGTATAGTACTTAGAGTATTGATCTTTTTATATGTCTTAGTAGAATATATTAGGCATTGGATAGATATGATTGTGATAAAGAATTTTAACATTGACCTGACCGAACTTTGACAATATCTAAAAAAGCTAGTGATTTGCAACATAAATTACATGAGAATGGTCTTTTTATATATATATATATATATATATGTTGTATGGTTAGTTGGTATTTCCACGTGAGATAATGTGTATATTGTAAGTAAACCGGACGTTTTTTTTATTTTTTTAAAAAGAATCTATAGAAAACCTGTCCTATAATGAACCGGACATTATTTTTTATGTTTTTTAAGTAACTTGTCCCAAGGGGAACCCCTGTTCAATTTTTTTATAACTCTTGTGAAATATGTGGAAAAAGATTCTCTGATATTGGTGTTTTGGCTATACATATTTGGAAAAAATAGACCATTCTCATGTAATTTATGTGGCAAATCACTTAAACTTTTTTAGATATTGTCAAATAAAAAAAGTTTGGTCTGGTCAATGTTAAAAATTCTTTAACATATAATCATATCTATCCAATGCCTAATATATTCTACTAAGACATATAAAAGTTCACTACTCCAAGTATCTTAACTCTTTAAATACACTTCGTAGAACTATCCCTTTGGCTTTTCCCGAAACCATAACCTTAAATCTGTACTGATAAAAGATTATAAACAGATTTGAAGAACTCATTAAAACCCGCTGGATCAGAAATGGTTCATACGGAAAAATCCTATATCGTATCGAATTATTCACAAGTTTTACAAATAAAAAGTTAAAATCGAAGTATTTATAACAGTTTTTTTTTTGCTTGTACCTACTTATTGAATTTAAAACTTTTTTCTAGACCCAAACAAGCACCTCAGTGGGGAAGCAAAAAAGGCCGAAAGATCGTGTATATTCCAACAATGGCGCTCTCACCAGAAGCTGAAAAACTACTTGCCCCTCTCAGGGAGGCGGTTAAGGTAAATATTTTTTTTGTATTTTCTTTCTCAACCTTATTTAATCGAATGTTTTTTGATGATATTTGATATCTGGTAGTTATGTGAAATACTGCCTCTGAAAACCAATAATTCATATTTGAATAATCGTTATTGTAACGGAATAGATTATCATACTAAATTCTTTCTTGATTAACCATGAATCCTCCGACTAGAAATGTTCTTTAAATGATTATATGTTCAGGAGCAAGGTGACTTGGTCAGAAAATTGAAAACCGAAAAGGCTACAGAAATAGAGGTAAAGCATATCTTATTTTCTAACCACTTATTCAGCCGATACATAGAATTGAGACTGAGCATTCACTCTTTTCCCAACGTCTGTCTGAATGTGATGAATTCTAAAAGTAAAAATCTACCTGCCAAATGTTTAGTACATGTAATTTCACTACTTCTCTTGTTATTACTCATGCCTAAACAGAACTTTCTGCTAGTGAGATGAAGCATGTGGATTGTGTAATGTGTATGCCACGCTATATTGATATTGTTGATTTTCAAATGACCCCTGTCTTGTAAAGACTTGATAATTTAGGTGAAGAAAGCTGTGGCGGAATTGAAGCATAGGAAGAAAATTCTGGAAGATAAGGAGTTGGAACTTATGCCTGCCCAATCCAAGGTTAGTCAATAATGTTCAAGTACAATGTAGTCTTTTTTTAATAGCCAAGCTGATACCTACCTCTTTAAACTATGGTGTAACCGTCCGTCTTGATTTACCAATGTGCTATGTAAGATAGGAGTCAGAGTATTTGTTTCGTAGATTCTCATAACAGTATGACGTATTTCAACATAACAACAATTTTAATGAACTATTTCTTCTCTTATTTTTAACGTCACAATTTTTTGTATGCCTGTAAGAGCTTCGCTACTTAAAAACATTATTGTCATTTATGAAGGTCAAATAGGCAAAGCTTTTTAATATATAAGTGTCATGAAAAGAAAACGAAGTTGCAGGTTTCATCGCATTTTCACAGTAGCTTTTGAAAGGACATTTTAGGTTAGATTAATGTTAATGATTGCCCCGCAGGGTTAGAAAATATACCTCGCAGGGCTAGTGCCCCCCGCAGGGGCTAGAAATAGGAGAAAAGCTACTGTGAAAATACGACGAAACCCGCAACTTCGTTTTCTTTCCATGATCCAAATCATACTATACTTTCATAGATTTACACAGAGTCAAATATAAGAAAAGGATCCCCAATATGATTAATAATATGATCTATTTAATTATTATGTCTTAATATATTTATATAAATATTAGTTTGACCGTAGCAAGATGGAAGATACTCTGAAGAGAAGATTCTTCTATGATCAATCTTTTGCTATATATGGCGGTGTTACTGGTCAATTTGATTTTGGGTAAATATTTACTTTTCATTCATATAAAGTTTATAGCATCCAGGTTATTTTTAGGAAGTTTATTGCACATAATCTAAACACAAACCACGTATCTATCGAAGATATTAATATTGCCCACTTTTGGACGCCAGACACTAATCAACATTAGTAAGTCAATTTTAGACAACCTTGGCTCTTATCTAGTTCTTTTCATTATTGTACAGATGTAGCACTTTCATGCAAAAGAAGTGCATAAAAGGATCCATATCAAGTTTATCCTTACCTTTGTGTAGCATTAAACTTTAACCGTTATCAATGGAAGTTAAATTGTCGTTGTAATATAATGTGAATTTGTTATTTTCTAGCAACATGTGAATTTAGCTACCTTCCTTGACAATCTCAAATATATTTTCAAAATTTCAGACCCATGGGATGTGCCATGAAAGCCAACATCCTGGCCGCATGGAGAAACTATTTTGTTTTAGAAGAACACATGCTTGAGGTCAGTTTAAAAAAAAAATATTTTTGTATTGGGTTTAATGTGAAAATTAAGAAGAGTATTTAATACTTTTACCAATTATATTAGGTTGACTGTACAGCTTTGACTCCAGAACCTGTATTGGCTGCCTCTGGACACGTAGAGAGGTTTGCTGATCTTATGGTCAAGGATCTTACCAATGGTGAATGTTTCAGGTAGGAAACTATTTTTTCCTTAAATTATTTTCTTAAGGAATATATTTTTTCGTCTTGTCGCAGAAATGGTCAAGACATACCTTTATAATTTCGAGCATTTTTAACAAATTCGAATTCTAGTTTGTATATTGATTACCTATTTCTTCTAAATGGCTTAATCTAAATTTTCATTTATTACACACACATATTGTTTTTCACATAAATTCAGTACGAAAATTTGCTACATTATCCTGTATCGGATTGGTATGTGGATTTGGATTGCCAACTTGATTGAATGCGATTTTGAGTGACCGAAATATTTTAAATATAGAGCCACTTTGCCTGTAAAATTTTATACTTTTTTTAATTAGACTGGATCATTTGATCAAAGCCCACTTGGAGAAGGTCTGTGCTGAAAAGAAAACAACTGAAGAAACTAAAGTAAGATCAAGTATAGAATATAAAGATTATTTGTAGATTGCACTTTTAAGCATTAGCATGATTAAAATTAACAGGATGTCTGTCTTCACATATATGCAAGGAAGGTTTCAATTATTTTGTGGTGATCTCCCTAAAAGATCTTTTGACTAAAAGTCAAAAATTTTTAGGTGCTTCCTAAAAATTAAACGGAAAACACATTTTTTTGTTAGGTCGTCTCATTTGGTACCTATTTATTAAATATTTTCCATATTTTAGTGCTTTTTATTGGATTTTTTCATTTGAAAAATTCTTGAAGTTCTTTAGGTTTTTATATTTGTAATGTACATGAAAGAACAGTATTTTTTGTTTTTGAAAAACGTATTAGGTAGTATTCATTAAAAATGAAAAAAATAGGTGTTTCTCGCAATATTTTACTTTATATTACAGGCTGAATGCGCCGACATTATCGTGAAGTTGGACGGATATGGTAAGGAGGAGATGGCCGCAATCATGCAGAAGTTCAATGTTGTTTCTCCTGTCACTGGAAACAAGCTTTCAGGTAGGTACCTGCAGAGCTAGGATTAGGTACCCCGCAAGGCTATGATTAGGTCTCCCACTACACCCCCCCCCCCCCCCAGCACTCACCCTCCCCTGGCGGCTACGTTTCTGATCTTTGTATTGAAAGAATAAAAAAAATATGCATTATACAATTTTTTATTTAACTATACCTAACTGTAATAACTTGATGTATTAAAATAAAAGTTATTATTGTGTGTTTAGCTTAATACTTGAATGACTACTAAAGTATTAGGCAATAAGTTTTTAAGGGTCAATCTGAAGAACAGGCATGGACAACCTGCAATGTTAGATAACCTTCCCAAAGTCTAGTAAAGCCATCAAAAATTGTTATCAATAAAGTTATAGTGAAATATTTTTAACTAATTAACCATTTCAGAGCCTATTGAATTCAACCTGATGTTCCAGACATACATCGGTCCTTCTGGAAATTTGAGAGGTTTCCTTAGACCCGAAACTGCTCAGGAATAGTTTCAAATAAATATGTTTCTTTAAAGACATTTCTGGCGACAAATCTATGAACCTGTACGAGATATTTACCTTTTTTTAAAGCATGCCTTAAAAATACTCAAATTTTGAAACTATGTTCACAGGGAATTTTTGTTAACTTCAAGCGTCTTCTTGAGTTTAACCAGGTAGGATAAAATAAAAAATTTTAAAAAAAATTATAAAATGTATAAAAGAGATGATATGTAAATGGGTTAGGTGTCACTGGTTGACCCCCCCTCACCCTATACTACTTACTTCATTTCTTCGAATTTTTCTACTATATCACTTGACACAAACGTCAAACTTCTTTTATTAACAGGGACGTCTGCCGTTTGCAGCTGCGCAGATTGGTAACTCCTTTAGAAATGAGATTTCACCCCGTTCTGGTCTCATTAGGGTCAGGGAGTTCACCATGGCTGAAATTGGTAAGAAACAACTTTTACTATTTTGTTTTCTAAAAAGAGGTGTTACAGCTTATCCTGAAATAATAATTTCATGATACATAGTGTTGAAATTAATAGGGAAGGAATTGTAGATATTATCTATATAATCAATAAGAATTAATCATCTATCTTTTGTACTGATTAAGCAAAAAAAGGATTATTTGTTAAGAGCATTTCTGTGACCCTAACGACAAATCCCACCCCAAGTTTTCCCGCGTGGCTGATCTTGAAATGATCCTCTACTCTGCCAACAATCAGATGAAGGGAGAATCTGCCAAGCCAGTCAAGATTGGTGAAGCGGTCAGCACAGGTGAATAAATAGAAAAATAGTATGAAAGTTTGACTACTTGACTAAACATTGCATTGCAACTTCAACATTAACACAAATATCACAAACTGATGTATTTACAACGTTGAAATTCAAAAAAATTATGAATGGAATCTTTTAGTTCACTATAATAAAAATTAAAAAAAAAAAAAAATATTTTTTGTCAGGAATGGTTGCTAATGAGACCTTGGGTTATTTCATGGCGAGAATCCATGGTTTCTTAATCAAGATTGGAGTTGATCCTCTTAGATTAAGGTTCAGACAGGTAGGACAACCTTTAAAAAATATTTATTTTAACTGACATTTGAACTATTGGGTCGTTAGAGAAACCTGATGTCCTTTGAATATATTTACATTCATTTTTGCATATGAAAGGGATATAATAGTTGCGTAAAGTGCATTTCAGAAATATGATCTCAAGCAAAAGTTGGAAATAAACAATCAAACATATAAGATTTTGTATTACAAGAAATAAAAAAAACAATTAGACATCAATAAAATAGTCGTCATGCTGTTTTTATGAAAATAAGCCAGCTATATAAATTGCATATATCACAAGAATACGATTTTCAAGTCTTAATATTTTTAAAAATACATGTTTTAAAATTTGAATTCATTCAAAAATATGCCCTGTAAATGTAGTTTAGACCATTAAATATGCAGTTCACTAAATTTAAGTTTAAATGCATTTCGTGCAACTACCCCTTTATATGCTGTTTTATTTTTATATACCTACTAAAAGCACGTCTTCGTAAAGAGTGAAGTGTATAATATTTTGTTGCTATATTTAGCACATGGGAAATGAGATGGCCCACTACGCCTGTGACTGTTGGGATGCTGGTAAGTCACATTATTTATATTTTCTAGAAAATACAAAAGGGAAAGGTAGGTTGCGGGTAAAATCTGCTTTAGTGTGTGTTTTAAGGCTTAAAAATAGTAGTAAAACGATAATATTCACTAAATATGTATATTTTTTATTGAAAAGAACAATAGACAAATTTTTTTAACATAAATTTTTTTCGTTCTACTACTGTTTTTAACTTAAGACACACAACCTTTACGGATTTTACCCGCAACCTACCTTTCCCTTTTTAAGCAAACAGAACGACAATAGAATACCTAGTTTCGAATATTGACGATAGTTTCCTGCTTTGTATTCATTTACAAAATAAACCATAGGTTTAATTGTCTGATTTTTCTGAACAACCTCAATTTTTTCACTTTAGAGCAGCTTTTCGGAGCCGTTTGATTTTGGTGCGGCTCGGGCTCGTGCTCCGCGGAGCCGTATCTGGAAATACGGATCCGGATCCGACCTAAAATCAAGAAAAACTCGACATATTTTTGTCCCCCATAAAAAAATATTTTTTTTTCTTTTGAAGGTTTTAAAAGTTCAATTTTTGATAAAAATGGACTTGAAAAATTTAAAAAGGGCATTTGCACATGACAAAACAGAGTTATCAAATTATAATTTGTAAAAAATTTCTTTATTTATCTAGTCCGGAGCCGGAGCCGTTTTAACAAAAATTACGGCTCCGGCTCCAGCAAAATATGGCTGCTTTAGAGTCAAGTAAATTATACGGCATCCTTTTTATCAATTGACGAAGACATATCCTAAAAAAAATTGGAAACTGACAAGGAGGCCAATAAAACAATCAATCAACATTCAACAATAGAGAGAGAAACAACAATGATTGAAACCTTTAATTTTAGAGCTGTTGACTTCCTATGGATGGATAGAGTGCGTGGGTTGTGCTGACAGGTCTGCCTATGACCTGACCCAGCACACCAAGGCCACAGGTATCAAGCTGTGTGCTGAGAAGAAGTTACCTGAACCTGTAATCCAGCAAGTCACTGAGGTCGTGCCTAACAAGGCCCCCATTGGCAAAGCCTTTAAAAAGGTTAGATTTTCTTGTATTTTTAGTCTACATACACATAATTTTTAATAGAAAATATTTGCATTTATAATTTAATATATAGAACCTAGGTATTATTTCAATAAGAATTAATATATTTTTTTTCAGGAGGCAAAGTTGGTAACTGATAAGCTTGCTGCACTTAGTCTGGATGAGATTACTGCTTTTGAAAATGAACTAAAGGTGATTCATTGATTTAAACAAATGTGAAGAAAATTTTTTAAAAAATAATGTAGAGTTTTGTTTTGTAAATAATAAATATGTTGTGAGCATTAATATTTTGTTTAGAATGGTGAAGCCTCCTTGGAACTTGAATCTTCAGCAGTAAGTAATTTTTATATTTTTTTAAGTAAATTGAATTAGGCTTGGTTTGACATGCATGTCAGGTGCATCTAAATCTTTCTAAAGCAGGCAAATGAACAACAACAGACTGCCTTCAAAAAATCTGCAACCTCCAACCTCAACTACTGGACCTCAATGAAATATCCTCTACTACCTGGCAACGAAGGACTAGTGTACCTGGATAACCTGCTGGCTGAGCAGAGTTATGTGGAGGCCCCAGGACATAGTCCTGGCCTACCTGACCTAGAAGTGTATGAGTGCCTTATGGCTGCTGGAGGTCCTAAGAAGCTCGACAAGTTTGAGAATGTTCAACGTTGGTGCAGGGATATAACCTACGCTATTTTTACAAACTGATTAACTATAACTACCGAAAAGATGTTTTTTTTTGATAATTCAGTTTGGTCCAACAAAATATTTCAAAACACAATTAGAATAATATAAATATTTATTTATACCAACATATGTTTTATTTGTAAAAATGGCGGGTACCTGTAGAAATATCGCCAGTTACGAGTCTGAATTCAGTACCTGGAGGCTAAAAAATAGTGGACAGAATCCCACAACTGACAAACAATCTGAGGAAATGTTCAATTAATTTTAGTAAGAAATTCATGTACCTATTGTTTAATGAACGATGAATGTATTCAAGTCTTTCACTATTTTTCATTTCACCAGGAATTTTAAAGAAAAAAGTTGTTATTTTTTTTAACAAAATGTCTATGGAAATTAAATACAAGTATATCATGAATAAAATACGTTTGATATAGGCCAATAAGTTCGTAACATAATTTTATTGAACTTTTGACTATTTATCAGACTAGTACTAAACTGACAAAAAGAAAGGTAGCAGTAGTAAATAGCTTGATAAAAGCATACAAGACTGCTTCTTAACATTGTGTTATTTTTCAGCTTTTTTATGTTTATAAGTTTACATTATTTTAAATACCCTGCTTGCATTATTTAATATTTTGTGTACTAGTTACAGTTAATCTCATATAAATAGATATTGATATTTATAAGATTTGTTTTAGATATGTTAGAATTTGTTTTTTTATGCCTTTGAAAATAGCATATCTTTTTCCACCAATTCAAGATATATTTTAGTGTTTTTTCATCCCAAGTTTATGAAATAATTTCTAGTCTAGAAATTCTAGATATTCCATATTCTAAATATTCCACAAAATGAATCTTTTCTTTCATTTTAAAAAGGCATATGTTTTCAAGAAAACTACTATGGTTTTTAATAGATTTACTTTTTTACTTTTTAACCCTTTTGTTTGCTTTTTATGAACACTAATATAAATACAATATTAAGGGGGGGGGGGGGGGAAGTTCTGACACATTTGCGTAAACCTGGTATATAGGCTTTATCTTGACTGAGAGGACTGAGAGGATAGGTTATTAGGAATAAAATCTTTCTTATATGATGAATTTTCCCAAGTTTAAAGATTTGTTGGATTGGCCTCCATGTTGTCTCTGTACAGGTAAGAATGAAAAAAAAAATTTTTGAAGAGTTCTAAGTCAGCCTATGAAACAAAATATGCATGTTTTTTCTTCAAATATGTGAATAATATTCAATAAGATGCATATTTTGTTGTATAAGTTGACCTCTAACTCTAAAAAAAATTTTTTTTTCATTTTTACCTGTACAGAGACCACCTGGAGGCCTATCCAAAAAATCTTAAAACTTGAAAAAATTTATCATATAAGAATGATTTTATCTTTAATAATCTATCCTCTCAGTCCAAAGATAAAGCCTATATACCAGGTTTACGCAAATGTGTCAGAATTCCCCCCCCCCCCTTGTTGAATCTAATACAAGACAAACATGCTCTTCTTCTTTTGTTGGTAATAAAAAGGGAGAAAAAAGTTTTCATCAAGAGGCTATTACTACCTACAAAATTGCATGAATTCACACAAACTATATTTTTGTTTTAGCTAATTATCTTTTTCAATTACAAACACTCAAATAAAAAAATCTATGTCTTAGAACATTTATTATTAACTCTAAAATAATGGGAAAGATTATCCTTTTTGTAATGAATTGATTGGACATTGACACAAGGTGCCCCTCCCCTCCCCTCCTCATGACCATCCTAACCTTTTTAAGGTCACTTTCAGTGTTTTGACCTTCCCTGGCTCCGTGTACCTGAGACAATAATTTTTTGCCCATTGTCCTTTTCCTTCCCACTAATGTTGCTTGATGTGCTCGCTTCTTCAATGTATGTGTACATGCATATCTAATTCCATTGTCCTCTCCCTGCCACAACATAAACCTTTAAAAATTATTTCATGTTTCTTCTGTTTAGGTGAAGCTTACCCCGGAAATGGTGACTGTTAAGAGGTACGAGAAGAAGGTCCATGTCGAAGAAATTATTCCATCAGTTATTGGTAAGTTTGTTCTAGGAAGCATTGCATCTCTTCCGAAAAATAGCAAGTTTTAATGTCGTACCTTTAGTTTAGCTATGTTACTTATTACAAACACTCTACTTTATAGACAAATGCTATATAATAAGATATTTGGATGTTACTTTAGATATCGAAATCTGCAGAAGCAATATTAATAAAATCTTGTTATTTCTAATACTCCTGAGTAGATTTTTAGATATTTTTAGTAGAATAGACTATATCCAGTATTCACCCTCAGTAGGTAATACCACAAAAATATAACATCGGTTTTATTTTCAACTATATTGGTAAAGTAGAATAAAAAAAACCAATTTTTGTACATACTAAAATGATTTATTTCAGAGCCTTCCTTTGGTATTGGTCGAGTTATGTATGCCTTGTTTGAACACAATTTTAAAGTCAGAGAAGGTAATTTATATTATCTCAGAAGAGAAAAAGACACACTTTTGTAAAGTTTTATGTTTTTTATTTGATTAAGGCTGACAAACCATGCTACTGAATAAAGAAAAAAAATGCTACGTCGTTTTCACCTTTATATATGATATGCTTACCTAGAGAAAAAATGAATTTTTAACCTATAAGATGTATCAAGAACCATACAGCATGACCCTCGAAAAAGTATTTTTAAGCATCTGCAGCCCTTATTTCTCAATGAATTATTAAAAAATGCATATGTCCTTGTTCTCCATAGTATTCCACGTAAGTAGATATAAAAATATTTTTTTTACCTCCATTTACACCGGAGATTTTTAGAGCTAAAGTTTTGAAAAAGTGACTGAGAAAAAGAATTTTTTTTTGTTTCTCTTATTTTTTGGATGGTTATATTATGTTTTTCTGGCAATTGAATAATGAGACACAAAGAAAAACAAGTTAACTAAATATTTCTTTTTTATTCCACCAAAAATATAAATTTTTAATGGCAAAAAATACTACTGAATGAATTGATTATTTGCAAATTTTAGGTTATTTATTAACCCTTATTTATAGAAAAGGATTAATTATGACAGTTGCTCCGCCTACTTTTCTGACATCTCAATTATTTAATAAGGGGTAAATTAAGCTTTTTAGACTAAAAAATCATTATGTTTTATTTTTATTTTCTTTATAACTTGTTTGTTATTAAAGTTAGGATTGTGAAACAAAAACAATTTTCCTGCTATATTCATAGAGATTTATTTGGTTTTTTAATCTTAAACAATTTTGCCTAATAAGTAAGTTTTTCAAAATATCATTAAACTAAAAAGACTCAAAAAATATGTGTAAAAAAATGCTTTTTACTCAAAAACAAAATTTTTTATTTCATTTTTGTATAAAGTTTCTGCTAGTAACAAAAATAAAAGGATTTCTAGCTTAATTTTGCTAAAAAAGTCGTATCATGTTAAAAGTTACTTTTTCCTCAGTCACTTTTTCAAAACTTTAGCACTAAAAATCTCCGGTGTTAATGGAGGTAAAAAAAATATTTTTATATCTACTTACGTGGAATACTATAGAGAACAAGGACATATGCATTTTTTAATAATTCATTGAGAAATAAGGGCTGCAGATGCTTAAAAATACTTTTTCGAGGGTCATGCTGTAGAAAATTATTTCAGATTTGCCAGATAAAAAAGCTTTAAAAATATTATCAAATATTAACCTATATTTTATTTTCAGAGGATGAACAAAGAACATACTTTAGTATGCCACCTGTAATTGCACCCCTGAAGTGTGCTGTGCTCCCCTTGTCCAACAACCCAGACTTTAACGGCCTCGTGGAGAAGATCAGCGAAGAGTTGACAGAGAATGATGTTTCCCATAAGTAAGTTTATTTTTGGGGTGGGTGGGTGTTTCAAAATCTACAAGAGGGGTAAAAAACCCTTATTTTTGGTGTGTAATTTCGACAAATTACTAAGTCTGTGAACATGTGATGTTTTTTAGGGGTGGTGGAGGGTTTAATATCTTACCCTCTCCTCAAAAAAAATTGGATCTATTTTTGTGCACTTTCTTCAGTTAGTTTTATTGTTTATTTACTTTGTTGACATTTTTTTTTTAAATCTCTATTACCTACAGAAAAGCAATTACAAACAGAAAGACAAATTCAGTATTTTCATAGAATAAACTATTTGGAAATGCCAAGTTTTCTAGTTTCGCCCCTTCTTTCCTATTGCGTGTTGCTGATGACTCAAATCTTTTATTTCGAATTGAATTCATTTACAGAATATTAGCCCTTGATTTCAGGCTTTTACTAGTTATAAAACACATGTTTTCATTCAGGGTTGACGACAGCGCTGGTTCCATTGGCCGTAGGTACGCCAGGACAGACGAGGTGGCTGTTCCTTTTGGTATCACTATAGACTTTGACAGCTTAAAGGTATGACTGGTGATTCTTACTAAACACAATATTCTCTACTATACTAGTTAGTAGTGGCTATGTCCATTAAGATATATAAGTTGGAAGGAATTTTAATGTTAGAGGGAGATTTGAAATCTGCATCAAATTTTAAGGATTTTTTTTTTATAAAATTCGTTTTTTGTATAATTCTTTATCTAAAAGCGGAAATGCAATTTAAGTTAATTAATTTTGACCAATAGGATAGGTGGATTGGAAACTACCTGCGCTCTAATTATATATCTTAGGTGGGTCGATTTTGTTTTTTTTACTAATTTCACATTAGTAGACATTGGCAAGGGTTACTGGGCCAATATAAAACCCTGTGAAACTTGAAAGAGTTTTTTAATTCAAAAACAATAGGCGCGGGGGGTATAAAATGTGCCCGCCCCCTTATAAAACCAAAAATTGAAATTCCTTCAAACACAGGTATGTTGCATATCAAAATGACCGCATTGAAATGCTGACAGATCTGAAAACCGTTTTGAAAAATATTGATTCAGTCTGAAATGATTTTCAAATAACCCACCAAAATGAACAGTTTTGACTAAATCAGCTGTTTTTAGGTACTTAATGAGATCTTATTCGAACTAGGAGCAATATTTTTCAAAACGGTTTTCAGATTTGTAATCAGCATTTCAATGCAGTCATTTTGATATGGAACATGCCTGTATTTGAAGGAATTTTTTGTTTTACAAGGGGTTGGGCAATTTTTATACCCCCCGCGCGCCGGAAGCCACAAGAGCCAAGTCACTTTTGAAACTTAAATGGGGCTTATCGTACATATATATGACTTCCGCAACTTATGATAACAGTAAAATCTAAAAAAAAGAGGGAAATGGGCCCACCCTAAATTGCCCATACTTTCAATTTTGGGGGGGATTATTTTTTAGGGGTGATTTCTCGGGGGGGGGGGGGAGATATGTGGTGGCACCCTCTCCAAAAATAGTTATAAACCTTCGTAGGACATATAAGAATTTATATTTCAAAGGAGAACCATATCGATTGAGCGGTTAGCAAGATCTTAGGCTACAGACACACAGACAGACATCAAATTATTTTCAAGTAAAAGGATACCCTCACAACGGTCTAAGGGTGGAAATTTGGCAAAAAAGTCATGATCAAATTTTCTTATTTTAACTTGATATTATTGATTTACATACCCCAGCCCATGCATAATGGACAAGGAAAAGAAAAAATAACGTTTGGAACTAAGTTTTTTTTTACTTCAAAGTTGGGTCAAATCAATATTTTTTGAAGGTCAAAAATCTACTTTTTATTTTCTACCTAGATATGAAAAATAATTTTTTTTTTGCATAAATATCTATTAAAAACTAATTTCGTTCATATTCTTTACAAATATATTTACCAAATCAAAAAATAAAAACATTTTTATTATATATTTTACCTTAAAAGTGTTCATTTTATGCTTTGAAAGTAAATTTATGAAAAAAATTTCGTCATTTTTTTACTGAAAAATTTAGCAAAAAAAATTAGTTTTCCTCATTTTACTCCTAGTTGCGCTACCGACCCCATACCAAACCATATATGATTCTAAATTTTGAGAATATAATACAACTTTAAGTGAAGTTTCCAGAGTGGGGTCGGTAGCGCAACTTTAAAAAATTTTAATCTGAAAATTGCCTGTAAAACCTAAATTTAAGGGGGGGGGGGGGTATTACAAACCATAAAAGCAATCTTAATTTCTCTGTTATTCCATTACTATTAAAGATAATTGAGTAAAACTTTTTATAATTAATCAGTAATTACTAGAGGAACAATAATTTTAAAGGAAAACCGCGACTTACCCGCAGTTCCCGCAAAAAAAGCCGCCGCCCGCAGATTTTAAAAAACAAAACATTTATTGCATATAGGTCATTTCTTTTTTGATTTTAGTGTTTAGGGAAGGTGTTTGCAACTCTAGTCCTTAGAAGGAAAGTGCAAAAATGAATTTTGTAGTAGCGTAGCTACTTTCAATGAATCGATATGTAAACATCGTGAATTTCTTTGCTACGACTCAAGACGGTTGAAAGAAAATCTTTTTATCAACATTATCTGTACAAACAACCATCTACTGTAAGATTTATTTGGTCCGTCGGACTGTTGTTAATTCTCTTGCAGACATAAGATATATGTAGGGAAAATTTGATCTACTAAGCAGTTTTATTTTGTAAGAAAGCTGATATTTGGTGATGGTTACGCTCACCAACAAACAAGCATCTACTCTTTAGTTCACTTGGTCCCCTCATCTGTCTGTAAAACTCTTAAGAACATTAAGATTTGAAAGAGTAAATGTGTTCGTTTCTTCTGTCTTTTTTTTTGTAAGATATGTTATGATTTAGCTGGCAAATACTATTTTAGTCTATTACTTGGTCTAACGGTTTTTCTTTACTGTTCTAAAATGAATTAAATTTAGTTTGATATCAATTTTATGATGGTTATCTTATTTTAGTTAGATAGGAGGGGGGGGGGGGGGGAGAGGGGGGGCATAGATACAAAAAAATATTTTGGTCAGTTATGAGAATACTTTTTTCCTTTTAAACTCAGTATAATACCTTTAAAAACAGTAAAATTTTAACTTCTGGTTTGGTAGTAGAAAGGGGGGGGGGTAGCGGTGTTGGCCCCTGTAGGCCCTGGAGGGACAGTACTAAATTTAAATAGATACTTATAATGGTAAACTATACAAGTAGAAAAATACACATAAGATACTTAACAAAAAAAAATTAATCAATATCTTTAATGGGAAGCTCGATTATCCAGTCTCAATATTTATTTTCTTTAAGTTTAAAACGACCTAACCTCTCTTAAATAAATTATAAATATTAAAAAGCAGTTGTAAGTGGATAGTAAAAGGTGTATTATAATACTTTTATTTAAATATATCACTTTTTTTATTGACTCCAAACAGCCAAATGAGGTAGCAAATAACACGGTGGAATTCGGCGGTAGACGGCGGGAAATCCCTATTATTTATTAATAATCGTTTATCTAGGGTAGTAATTGAATCAGGTTAAAAATTTGGTTCAATTATCTTTAAAAATAACAGAGTAGTAACAAAAATTATATTTTTAAAATCACCCCTTTTTTGTTACCCCCCAATCACATTCCTGTGCACGCACCTATACATGACCAACTTTAAAAAGTTGCCTAATGTAATATATTACTCATAACTTTTTATTTAAATGAATTCGGACTGGTAGAAGTGTAAATATTTAAATTTGATTAAAGCTATACCAAATTTCCACTAAACCCCTTAAATAGACCATAGTGACCCTCTCTGTAATGTTTTTACCCCCCTACTGTAAGCTACTAGTTTTAACACTGAGCGGGATTTAAAAACTAGCTTTTATTAGTCGAGTTCATGATTGTAATCTATTTCAGGAGCCCCATACTGTTACGTTGAGAGAAAGAGATTCAACTACTCAAGTTAGAATTGAAGTTGATAAGGTAATATTTTTATTATCATTTTAATCGTTTTTAGTCGTTTTCTTAGGAATAGGTAGATTTACGTAGACATATAATTTCGTTTTACAGGGGGATGGAATTTGTTGATAAAATTTTTTTCCTCAAAAAAAAAACTGATTTATTTAGAATTATCGTTCAACATTAGTTATTTATCGCATCTTTATTCATGGAAAATTGTGTGTAATACGGTGCTATGCATGATTTTTCAGTATTGCTGAGAAACGGTTCTAATCCAGCGGATATTAATCGGATTCGAAGCCATACTGTAACATAGTTTGTAGCATAATGTTGTTTGTTATTGTACAGTAAGCGTTTAATATATCAACAAATCTTCTAAGATTATTTATTTTAGCAATGATATTTAAACATTATATAGGTTGGTGAGATTTTGAGAAAGTTATCAACTGGCCGAACAACTTGGGCCAAGGTGGCTGAACAGTTTCCAAAGTTTGAAGCGCAAGAAACTAAGTCTTAAAAATTAAATTAAGATTTGATTTTCAGGCTGTCAAACTAAAACTTTTTAAATCATCCTAAAAATACCAGCAAAAATACCAAAACAAACTTAAGAAATTATGAATATCTGAAAGGAAAAAATTTTATATGAGCGATCTTTTTTATTTACCTAGATTTATTTAACTTTCAAGTATTTCACATTGTGTATTTTTGGTTTGGGCTCAAATTTTTAATATTGCACAGCACACCATATTAAGCTTTAAGTTAGTAAGATTAGAATATATTGTACTTTATACATTTTTACATCTAGTAAAGAATTGTAATAACTTAGATTTTATGTATCATCACAATATATTATAACAACTTGTAGTCTTAATGTGATTATTATTTAAACATGTTAATTTAATATTGGTTATTTTTTATCCTTTTTGTTACTTCATTATTTAATATAAGATCTTAAATATTGTTTGTTTTACTTTTGATCTTAAGTTTCAGATTATTTTTGTATGATAAAATGTTTGATATTTAATAGAAAATGATAAATTATTTTAAACGTCAGCCTGATAAAGTTATATTATTCAGTAAGGTAAGCATTAGTATGGCTTAATTATATTTAGAAAAAACGTGGATATTATGACTGGGGAAAACTGTCGTCAATTTAGGGTTCTCTATGTTACAATGCAAAGCAAGACTTGTTTTTGTTTAACCAAGAATATTAAATTTCTATTGAAATAGCTATGTTTTAAAACGATTAGACTATTCTCTCATATTTTTGAAATATTGACCTCATTGTCCCTTATTACAGAAATCCTTCGCAAAATAACAAGTTTTAAAAAATAGATAAAAAGTTGCACTATTTTATTATAAAACTGACACATTGAAATTATAAAAATTACAGAAATAAATGATAAGAAAAATTACTATTTGTTAAATAAATAAAGTGTCTTATCAAAATACAATACAAATGTAGTGTAGATAGTATATTTGAATTAGAGCAAGAGAAAACAGTAAAAGTATCTGACTATATTGTCAGAAAAAATTAACAATTAACCAATGAGAAGCCAGTATTCACAATGGTAAATATATAGCGGCCTCTCATTGGTTAATTGTTAATTTTTTCTTACGTCATAGTCAGACACTTTTACTGTTTCCAGAGCAAGAAGTTTGGAATAATTGTAAAATTAGAGAGATATATGGCTAGTGATATACCTAACCGGTAATACATGCGTTTGTATTTTATTAATTTCATAATGCTTTCTTAGTAACAATATTTTTTAAACCAGTAAAACAAGGACAATTATATTTTTAAGATGCATTGCACACTCACAACTACAATATACCTTAAGATTTCGCTAACCGCTGCATCGATATGGTTCTGCCTAAGAGTAAAGCTTTTCATTGGTCCAGGGTTTATAACTATTTTGGGGTGGTGGGTAACTCCATCACCATTCCAAGAATTCCCTTATTCACCACCCCCCCCCCCCCCCCCAAATGAAATGGAAAGTGGCGGGTTGACTTCCTTCACTCCAGTGCTCGTTGAGGGGGCGTAGCCACTAGTTCATAAATAATTCTGACATCTTATGGTATATTCAGTATTTAACAAATACTTGGGCAACATTAGAACAGATTCAAGTGTAATTGTCTTATTTACTTTAATTAAATACTTAGTTTGTATCTATTGTTGGTGTGTATTTCTGTTTTGGTGAGTGTGTGGGCGCGCGTCTGTGCCTTTATTTTACGAGTGTTTTATCAATTCAATGTACATTATGTAAATACTAGTGACTGCGCCCTTAGCATCTATAGACAGAGCATTGAAAGACTGAAAAAATAGTCTAAAACCATTCTAAGATTTGAATTTTGAAGTTTAAATAGCCTAAAAACTAACCTTGGACTTAGGCGAAGCTTCCCTAGACTGGAGAAATTTTTTGGTTTAGTAGTTGTCACAATCTTAAGCTTCAGGCAAAAAAAGTTTATATGATAGGATATCTAATATGTATATCCGGTTACAATCTTTTCTTCTTCAAAGCGGAAGTATTGACATATATTTTCAGCTAGGCGATGCATATACACAGATTCAAATATGGGTTACCTTAAAACTATTATCGTGTAAAAAGGGGGTGTAACGGTAAGGATTGCTTTCCCCTTTTTTGATAAAAATTTTGTAATTCTAAGGATGGACCTGGTTTGCACTGGGATCCATAAAAAGGAGGAGAGACAAGTATGGGCCTGGATTTATGAACTAGGTGGACATGTCAAGATGACAAAGCCGGTAACATGCTTTTTTTTAACTCCACGAGTGTAGCGTATTACGTAGCGCATCCGCTCGTCGTTTGGGAGGTGATGGGATCGAATCTCGGCCGGCCAAACTTAGGACGTTAAAAGTTGTATCCTCTGCTGCAACATTAATTGTAAGATTAGGTTGAATGCCTTGGCCCAAAACAGACGCAGCTCATTACCATGCAATTGCACAATAAGGACTTCTAGAGAAAGGTCGAGCAATCAAAGGGTTGGTTATCTGCAATAGTAGATATGTTAGTTTTATGTTAGGGCCCAGCGTTTTTAGCAACCGTCCACAGAGGTATAAAATGTTTTTTAGTTGTTCTTTAATTAAAACCTCATACAATAATCATAGACAAACTATGTGTTAAAAGCAACACAAACGGAAGGGATATAAGGTTTACTTTAATTGTGTTTACTTTTTAGAATGTTTTTTTAACAATAATGTAATTATCTTTTTTTAAGAATGACGAATTCACTGAAAATATTGCCGCTGTAATAGTTGGTAAGATTTTTTTTTTTTGTAACAGAAAATGGCAAACAATAAAAATTAAGGTTTGACATCCAGGCGTGTTTTTTTTTGTATTAAAAATTGAAGTGGGAACAAACGAGATCAAGTTATCTTATTTATTTACCGACCCTATATATGGAAAAACTTTGCGTTTAAAATACAATTGTGAAACAAGTTTTGTCTACAACAAAAACCCTATAAAATAGCATAAAATGTCACATAAATTAGGCAAATTAATATTTACAAAACCGAATATGTGTTTGCAAATTACCTTCCCTGTTGAAAGTTATATAACACATATCACAAGAGTATGTTCTTGTTCCAAGAATTTGAAGAATTTTAAATGCATCTGCCTACATTTGACATAAACCTAGTATATGTGTAGACCAAAAAAAACTTGAAATCATGCTTTAAGGTACTAAGATTACTTCCTTTCGTTCATGTATCGACCCGTTTTGCCAAGTTAGAATGAGAACAGTAAACTAAAAGAATAAGCGTATACTGGAAAGACACTTGTTTAGGCGTGAAATATTATATAGCTTTAATTCCTTCATATTTTAAGATAACAATGCCCTCATGGATGACTTTATCATTACTTTTAGATAACCTGGGTGCAACAGACAAACTTGTCCTGGCCATAGCCGCAGGATTGCCCATCCTTGACCTGTCCTACGTCAGGGCTAGCAGGGTTGCAGGAGAATGGATTCATCCTATGGATAGTTTTGATCTGGGAGATCCCAGGTAATAAAAAACATACAGGGTGTGCCACATAAATCCGGACTTTTTCTTATTTTTAAACAAATAAACATAAAATCGTCAATTTTAAATATTTTATTGAATTTTAAAAACTGGTAAGCAAACTAGGTATATGACAATTAGATTATTCAATAAAATCGACGCCAGCCTCAATCACCGCCTCTACCCGCCCCCTGAACCGCCCGCCGACCCTGGTCACCAAGTCCCTGTCCAAGCAGGCGAAGTTCTCCATAATAGGAGCAATGAGAAAGGTCTTTTTGGTATTGGCTTGTCTGTTGGTTCATGCTTTAATGGCGCTCCATGCCCAAAAGTCCATTAAATTAAGATTGGGGCTGCTGGGAGGCCACGTCTCCTTAAGGACGTGAGTAACCGCAGGATCCAAATTAACCCATCTTTCAAGCTACCCTTTGACACGGCGGCTCTCATTTGGGCCACAGTTGAGCTAGAACAACGTTTTATACATTTTTAAAAATGGCATGAAGATTAAGATAGGGTTGTCAGCGCAACACATAGTCTAAAACGAGTTTCAAGGTTCCATATGGACCCCTGAAGTCAAGAACCGAGAAATTTTCAAGATTTTTGACATCTTAAAATCTACCACGATTCACTTTTTCGGAGTACTACAGCCAAGTCAGCTGGGATAGAGAGCTCTAGTCTTTTCTAGTGTTTTTACTAGGTATCTGATAGTATCTCCAGCAAGTTTCATAATTCTATCTTACCTACAGATGGACTGAGGTCAGATTTAGTAGGCCCAAGTAAAAAAATCAACGGTAAACTATGCGCGCTTCGAATCTGCCTTGTTGAACATATGCGCGTCCAGCTCGGCGTACACGTCCTCCATCGTCCAAAGATTTTCATGGGCAAAAAGGTCACCTAAGCTTTTTTTAGTGGGGTCAAATGTCCTGATATGTCAAGTAGTTTTGGCGCTATGGCCGTTTAAAAAAAGTCCGGATTTATGTGGCGCACCCTGTACATTTAAAGTAACAGGCAGATAGTGCGGTTGCTCATCCAGACAAACCTTCACATATGCGATTTTTATACGAGTTATTTGCCATTATAAAATATTGCTAAAGGAATGATTGATAAAAAATATTTTTTCAGATTCGAACATAAAAGGGAAATAAACAAAATTAGCATACCTGACCTACACACAAGAAGGAAAGAAAAGGCGGACGGTGGCGTGTTCAGGGGGTGGAACGTGGTCATTCTTATAGAAAATTCTACTCATAGAGCCAAGTTGACAAAACAAATTCAAATAGGAATTCTATATATTTGCACTATTTTAAATTTTTAAAAAGAAAACTGAAGTTAAGCAAGTTAATGTAAAAATATACAATAAAACAGTTTTTTTTAAACGTGCATCATCTTACACTTCAATTTTTTCCCATTTTTTGTTTGCTTGTTTTTAACACAATATACTTTAATTTAAACTTTAAAAATGGTTGTCAAAATAGTTTTGCAAATATATAAACATAAAAGGCGGAGGTGTTTGCATAAGATGGACAGCCAGACATTTAGTGGATGCTACTCCGTCAGATATTGCAAGGAAATTAATCCTTAAATGCAACTAACTAGCATTAATTTCTGTATTAGCAATTCTTTAGTAAGACACTAAATAAATTCTTTTTTTCATCATACACATTCCAACTAGTTAAGAAAAATTAAATGGATGGTTTACATTTGTATGGTCCTGCTGACCTCTAAAATGTAATTCTGTCTGTTTTCCTGTTTGAGAATATCTACGCCATTTTCATCGAATTTTCACCTTGATTTCGTAGATTTGATTTTCATTTCTTTTTATTTTGGTGTATATACATCTACAAGAAATCAGAATGATAAGATTTTTATAAAAAAAAAATGTATGTTGCTTAAACCAACCAGATAACAATTTAAGTATTAATCTCAGAATAACATTCATCCTGACAGAACCAATAATATTTGATCATCCAGACTTCATCACCTTCATACAGACCAAACAAGATTGGATGAGGCCACCGATAATTGGGTACAATTATGTCTCACACTACCTAACTAAGTTTCCTAGACATAGTGTTCAGACCTTTTCTATTTTCAAGGCATGGATTTATTCTAGTTTTTAAAAGTTTTAGACATTTCTTAATAAAGGTGTTGATATAACAGGGGTGTCTATTCTGCACAAGGTTCATTTTTTCCCCGGCTGCAAATATTATACCCCCCCCCCCCCTACTTTAGCAGGGGATTCCGTAAAAAGTATACAGGGTGGGGCAAATAAGACCGGACAAACTTTAAACGGCCATAGCGCCAAAACTACTTGACCAATCAGGACGTTTGACCACACTATAAAAAGCTTAGGTAATGACCTTTTAGCACAAAAAAATCTTTGGGCGAAGATGGACGTGTACAACGAGCTGGCCGCGCATATGTTCAACAAGGCAGATTCAAAATGCGCCGGTGATTTAATCTGGATTCTCGACTAGGGCCCACTAAATCAGACCTCAGCCTATCTGTAAGTGAGGTAAAGTTATGCAACTTGCTGGGGATACTGTTAGATACATTAGTAAGATACTAGAAAAGACTAGAGCTCTCTATCTGAAATGGCTTGGCTGTAGTACTCCAGCAAAGTGAAACGGGGCAGATTTTTAGATGTAAAAAAAGTCAAAAACCGTGAAAATTCGTGAAAAATTTCTCGGTTCTTGACTCCAGGGACTCATATTGAACTTTAAAACTCATTTTAGACTATGGGTTGCGCTGACAACCCTAGCTAAAACTTCATGCCATTTCTAAAAAGGTAAAGAACGTCGTTCTAGCTCAACTGTGGTCAAAATAAGAGCCTCCGTGTATAAGGGTAGCTTGAAAGTTGGGCGAATTTGGATCCTGCGGTTACTCACGTTCCTAAGGAAATTTGGCCTCCCAGCAGCCCGATCTTAATTCAATGGACTTTTGGACCTGGGGCTACTTTGAAGCATGCACCAATAGACGTGCCCATTCCATAAAGACCTCCCTCATTGCCACGATAAAGGAGAACTACGCTAACTTGGACAGGTACATTTTGACCAGGACCTGCCGGCGGTTGAGGAGTCGGGTAGAGGCGGTGATTAAGGCTGGCGGCGATTTTATTGAATAATCTAATAGTCATATACCTATTTTGCTTGCCAGTTTTTAAAATTCAATAAAATCTTTAAAATTAACGATTTTATGTTCATTTGTTTAGAAGTTAGAGTTTGTCCGGTCTTATTTGCCCCACCCTGTATATATAATGAAAAATATCTTTTTTTGGTCATATACCGCCAAAAACGCCTGATGTAATTTTTGCATTTAAAGCATTGCTAATTTATAAGAATATGGAAAAGGAAATGTAATACTGAGTGCCGTGCAATACCTGTTTCCAAAGAGAAATGTTATTTATGTATAATGATTGTATGTTAAAGATCTAATTAAGATAATTAAGATCATCTTAATTAATAAAATCCTGATAAAAAGGAGGAAATAATTAGGCATTTATGCACTAACTTACACCAAGAAAATATAGACAGCTTATTGGAAAAGTCTCGTGGACTGCAGGACGTGCCGCAGCCATCGTTTTCACCCCTATCTTCATCTGGGGGAAGACATTCAACAAATGTATCGCAGGATTCACAACCTGAGTTTGACATGGTCTCCAGCTTTAGGTAATAACAATAAGTATAGGATATAATGACAGGGGAATATTTGTTGTCAATTCAGCTTGCTAATATGGACTTTAACAATTATTGGTCAGTTCGTTTATCCAGTGGGAAGGGAGGGGGTTGGCAAAGGGGGGTATTAATATTTTAGCCAGCTGTGAGCATCTTTATCATGAAAATCTGGAGCAACATCCAAGTAATAATATATGGATTGTAATTACGAATTAGTGACAAATATGTCCAAAATTAGCACAGCATTGTAACTATGAAAGATTTTAGAAATATAAAGAAACAGAGAAAGACCCAAAGAAGAATTTTCGGACTTTAGCCAATTAGGTATAAAGTTAAAAGGGGCGCAGTGGCTCAGTGGTAACACACTGAACTGCGGTGGTGAGAGTTCGAGTTTAATTCTCCGTGTATTGACTTTTATTTCTCATTCGCAATAATAATCACGCAACTTCCCCTGGTTGTGTTAGAAGGGGATTATTGGGTAAGTTTGGATACTCAATAGTCACGTACATAATATCAGTACTACCCTTACCCCAAGCTCCTCTGAGGAGAGCGTCATTCATTACGGTGACTTAAATTGGGACACCTGCCATACTCGGCGAGGGTGAGGTAATAATGAGTAGCTCTCATGAGACAGCGGGTCAAGTCATAATGTGCTTGAACGTGGAGCTTGAT
Organism: Acartia tonsa; assembly: GCF_053477335.1. NCBI lineage: Eukaryota > Metazoa > Arthropoda > Copepoda > Calanoida > Acartiidae > Acartia > Acartia tonsa. Next base: position 37,783,490 of record NC_137260.1, read on the forward strand.
AGCCCTAGTGGCTAGACAAAAGTGTATCGGCCTACTCCATGACTACTTAGGCCCAAACCCTAAGAAACTATGGCTAATCAATCAATCAATCAAAGGTATAAAGTTAGATTTTCAAACTTGTAGTAAAAAATAACCAATTTATGTTCTAAACTTTACTATATTTATTTTTAGCTCACCTACACGCATGTCTGGCTCTATTGTTCCTACAAGACAAGTATCCCAAACAATATTAAACTCTAATCTAACATTTGAATCTGATTTTACTCCAGGTGTGCTCATGATAATTTTCATCTGTTAAACAGCAGTTTGGCTTTCCTACAGAAAAATGATGTCCTTCATATATTATAGGTTTTTATTTTATCTAGGTATATGTTTGCATTTATCCTTTACAATATTTATGGCATTTTGAAAAAAATAACATCCATAAAAGTGAAGGCCTAAAGTTAAAAGGAAGGTCAAACAAACAATAACTCTTGTAGAGGGTCAGAATTGAAAACCTAAGCAGAACATTAATTTGTAAGATAAATTCACTGAGTGAAAAAGTCTTTGATATTTTTTAGTTATTTTTTATTGAAATATATTTCGGTGGACATTGCACCCTCTTCAGTCTTGAGTTTAGTTGGATGTTAAAAGTAAACTCTAGTCTAAGCAAAATTCATACATTTTGTTCTATAATTGCGTAAATACAGGATACTGTAAGAGGACATTAGAATTTGATTATAGAGATGCTTTGCTTATAATATTGTACTGTTGTCCTAGGAATCATTTTTCCAAATATCAAATGTAATAGATATTTATTACTATACAAAAAGTTTGTTTTTAAATAGGAATCATGCAAAGTTTAAAATCAATAGGACAATTCTAACATGTCCAAATTATCGGAAAGAGCTTTCCGTTATTGACGGGCCGACCCTAATTATAGAAATGCTTCGCTTATAATGATTCTATATTAAACACTTAAAGCCAATTTAAAGTTTATTATCAATTTGACTTTCTATGTGTCCAAAAATATTATTAAAATGAGCACAAATGTCAAGATGAGCCTGAGGACAATAATGACATAGAATTACTAACTAGTCCAACACAAATTAGAACTAATAACACAAACAAACATCATAATACTTCAGTACCTGGGCAAGGTTATAGTAAAACTAGTCAGAATCAACATGATAAAGTATCAATAACAACTCAAAATAAGTCAAATGAATTGCCCTCAGCATCTTATACAAGTATCCCTACTGCTCAAGAAGACCTAAATATTGATGAACACAATAGCACTATTGATATAGAAGTTGTTGTATCAAGTGATGAAGAAATACAAATTCTTGAAACTGATCATTTAGCAAGTGTGGGTAAGCGACTAATATAATGTTAATAATACATTTTTATAATAGTTGAGCTACTTCATAACTTGGGTGCTTTATCCCGCCCATAAATGGATGTAGAATATACATGTCTGTATATTATGACAGGGATAAAATTGTTTATTGTTTAGTTCGTTCATCCATTAGGGGGAGTGGGAATGTGGTTAAGGTGGAATCGTTATTTTAGTCCGCTGCAGGTTTTACTTTATTAGAGAATATAAAAATCTAGTGTAAAATCCAAGTAATAATATATATCCATTCGCCCATCTGTGTTTTAAGATTAGCAGTGGAACAACATTATTTAATAAGAATTTGTTTCAATATTACAGGTGGCGAAAAAAGCAAAGAAGGAACAAGGAAGAGGAAACGGCTATCTGGCGAAGCCGCTGAAGCACGTAAAATCAGGGAACTAGAGAGAAGCTGGTTTGGAAAACAGATAAAACCACCTGTAACATATCTTAAAGAGCCTTATGAGGAATTTAACATTGTCTTAACTTGGCTTTAAATAACATTTCATGGCTTGCAAAACATTTCAGAACAATGCAGCTCTATATTATCTTTGTCTTAACATGCAAAAAAAAGTACCAGAAAATTTTTTTGTATTAGCTCTAGTTAGTATGTGTTTATACCAAAGTATGTGTCTGTCCAAATTAAATTTTGCTTGTCCCGCCTCTTTCTTCAAATTTATTTTAATTAGATTTCTTTGGGACTTGTATGTCTGGGGACGAATGGCATCAGTTTCTATGAAAACTAATTGTGTTTAGAATATTTAACTCATTTAACTTATTTTAATGTTACACGATATTTGAGTTTAAAGGCGTAGTTCAAGAAAAGGGCTTTACTGAAACGACTAACATTATAAAATTAAAAAACCTACATTTGTCTTGAGATGTGTTTTTTAAGCCTAACTCTCCACCCCATAAGTTTGCCTGGATGCATTGTCTTATGTTTTTTTCTATATACATACATTATACCTATCTCTTTTTATGAGGAATATATTCAATAGGTAACTGTTTCCGTGTTTGCATTTCATTTATCAATGTTTTTTTTCGGACCAATGCGTTATTGTTTAGAGTCAGACAACCCCTTCGTGGAACTATCCCCTTGATTTATCAATGCTTTTTTTCGGACCAATGCGGTATTGTTTAGACAACCCCTTCGTGGAACTATCCTCTTGATTTATCAATGCTTTTTTTTCGGACCAATGCGGTATTGTTTAGACAACCCCTTCGTGGAACTATCCCCTTGATTTATCAATGCTTTTTTTCGGACCAATGCGGTATTGTTTGGACAACCCCTTCGTGGAACTATCCCCTTGTTTTCATGGACATTAAAGCGCCAACAATGTTAAAGAAATTTTTCAGGCTGTAATGGATTTATTCTATGATCCAGACGACCCGATACTCTGTGATAGAGATAGTGCTGTCAAATATTATAAAGATCAACTTATAGAAGCTTATAAAAACAGAGACAAGTTATTTGCGAAAAAATAGTATATTTAACAATTAATGTTACGGAAAAATTTTAGAAAAATTTAAGGGCTCGGCAGCCGCGCGTAAGCCCCAGTGAATTCATCATATTTTAGCTTTAAATTCAGTTGGATATCTAGACCTGTTTCTTAACAGATAATCCATCTTATCGGATTTTTTTACACACAAGTTGAAAAATTGAGGCTTATTCGCGGCTACCGAGCCCTTGAAAATTTTCTAGAAAAATTGTCTTCCAAAAGAAGCCATAAATGTCAAGGTAAAGAAAATGTCTGTTTGCATTTAAGATACCTAATTAAAATACGCCTATACAATCGTGTTTTGATAGTAAACAGGTACGATGTAATTTTTTAAAAATGAAAAATTAATATTCATCACAAAATAATATTAGTCATCACTAAAAAATATAAACTTTCATAACGCTGAATGTTAACTGTAATACCTAATCAATTTTTGTATGTGAAATTTGAAAATTTTAATATGTAAAGAATGATCCAATTTTGGATGGCCTAGCATCCAAAGAAGTAATTATTTGTTATATAAACTTTCAAGAAATAAGTAGACTGCCGAGCCATAAATATTTGTACTTATGTTACCACATTTGTAATGTGCCAAATTTTAAATATGAAGAGATAAATATTTTTAGTAAATTATTTATATTTTTATAAATATCATAGACTTACATTAGAGTACATTGATATAAAGAATTTTATTTATGTCCATTTTGTTGTAATAATTGGTAGTTCCACGAAGTGCTTTAAATTAAAAATTAGTAATATTACTTCATAACTGCATTTATATGATATTAATTTTATAAATTTTATTTTCTACCATACAGTTCCCAATATGTTTAACATTATTGTAATATATGGTATATACTTTCACTAAAAATATCTAACAAAGCAACTAATGATATACAGGAAACATGTGATTTGTGCTAGTATTTCTATTTCTGAAATGGTGACTTTAATAAACACGAAAACCATGTTTCTAAGTGTTTATTAAAAAGATTATTTGTTTTGATAATAAGGGGGGGGGAAGTTTGTACAGTTATAGGAAATGAAATTCAGTACCAAATTTTGCCCTGGCCGTTTGGGCTTGTTTTTATACTTATCAACCTAATTCTTTTTGTAAGCGCTCTTATATGATTGGATCTACCTGTAAAACTTTAAAACTTGAATTTTGGGACTTTCCCTTAAAGGGGCTAGTGGAGCAAAAGACCCCCAAACACTAAAATTTTAAGTTCTGAATCTATTTTCTGAGATATTGAGACGAATTTTTTAATGAAACCACTTTTTAACAAAACCGAACTAAATAGCCAATACAAATTTCATTTTGGGACTTTCCTTCTAGGGGCTAGTGGAGCAAAAGGCCTCCCAAACACTAAAATTTTAAGTTCTGAGCCTATTTTCAGAGATATTGAGACGATTTTTTTAATGCAAACTTTTTTCACAAAACCGAACTAAGTAGCCATTACAAATTTCATTTTGGGACTTTCCCTTAAAGGGGCTAGTGGAGCAAAAGACCCCCAAAACACTAAAATTTTAAGTTCTGAGCCTATTTTCAGAGATATTGAGATGATTTTTTTTTATGAAAACTTTTTTCACAAAACCGAACTAAGTAGCCATTACAAATTTCATTTTGGGACTTTCCCTTAAAGGGGCTAGTGGAGCAAAAGACCCCCTAACACTAAAATTTTAAGTTCTGAGCCTATCTTCAGAGATATTGAGACGATTTTTTAAATGAAAACACTTTTTAGCAAAACCGAACTAAGTAGCCAATACAAATTTCATTTTTGGGAATTTCCCTTAAAGGGGCTAGTGGAGCAAAAGGCCCCCCAAACACTAAAATTTTAAGTTCTGAGCCTATTTTTAGAGATATTGAGATGATTTTTTTAAATGAAAATATTTTTAACAAAACCGAACTAAGTAGCCATTACAAATTTCATTTTGGGACTTTCCTTCTAGGGGCTAGTTGAGCAAAAGACCCCCAAACACTAAAATTTTAAGTTCTGAGCCTATTTTCAGAGATATTGAGACGATTTTTTTAATGAAAACATTATTAACAAAACCGAACTAAGTAGCCAATACAAATTTCATTTTGGGACTTTCCTTCTATGGGCTAGTGGAGCAAAAGGCCCCCCAAACACTAAAATTTTAAGTTCTGAGCCTAATTTTAGAGATATTGAGACGATTTTTTTTAATAAAAGCATTTTTAACAAAACCGAACTAAGTCGCCATTACAAATTTCATTTTGGGACTTTCCTTGTAGGGAATAGTGGAGCAAAAGACCCCCAAACACTAAAATTTTAAGTTCTGATCTGAGCCTACTTTCAGAGATATTGAGATGATTTTTTTAATGAAAACATTTTTAGCAAAACCGAACTAAGTAGCCAATACAAATTTCATTTTGGAACTTTCCTTCCAGGGGCTAGTGGAGCAAAAGACCCCCAAACACTAAAATTTTATCTTCTGATTATTTATTTCAGTTATTTGAAAAAGTTTTCATTAAAAAAATCAGCCATAATATCTTTAAAAATAAGCCCAGAACTTAAAATTTTAGTGTTTGGGGGTCTTTTGCTCCACTAGTCCCTAGAAGGAAAGTCCCAAAATAAAATTTGCAATGGCTACTTAGTTCGGTTTTGTTAAAAATATTTTCATTTAAAAAAATCATCTCAATATCTCTAAAAATAGGCTCAGAACTTAAAATTTTAGTGTTTGGGGGCCTTTTGCTCCACTAGTCCCTAGGAGGAAAGTCCCAAAATGAAATTTGTAATGGCTACTTAGTTTGGTTTCTTTAAAAATATTTTTATTAAAAAAATCGTCTCAATATCTCTAAAAATAGGCTCAGAACTTAAAATTTCAGTGTTTGGGGGGTCTTTTGCTCAACTAGCCCCTAGAAGGAAAGTCCCAAAATGAAATTTGTAATGGCTACTTAGTTCGGTTTGTTAAAAATATTTTCATTTTAAAAATCATCTCAATATCTCTAAAAATAGGCTCAGAACTTAAAATTTTAGTGTTTGGTGGGCCTTTTGCTCCACTAGCCCCTTTAAGGGAAATTCCCAAAATGAAATTTGTATTGGCTACTTAGTTCGGTTTTGTTAAAAAGTGTTTTCATTAAAAAAATCGTCTCAATATCTCTGAAAATAGGCTCAGAATTTAAAATTTTAGTGTTTGGGGGGTCTTTTGCTCCACTAGCCCCTTTAAGGGAAAGTCCCAAAATGAAATTTGTAATGGCTACATAGTTTGGTTTTGTGAAAAAAGTTTTCATAAAAAAAATCATCTCAATATCTCTGAAAATAGGCTCAGAACTTAAAATTTTAGTGTTTGGGGGGCCTTTTGCTCCACTAGCCCCTAGAAGGAAAGTCCCAAAATGAAATTTGTATTGGCTACTTAGTTCGGTTTTGTTAAAAAGTGTTTTTATTAAAAAAATCGTCACAATATCTCTGAAAATAGGCTCAGAACTTAAAATTTTAGTGTTAGGGGGTCTATTGCTCCACTAGCCCCTTTAAGGGAAAGTCCCAAAATTCAAGTTTTAAAGTTTTACAGGTAGATCCAATCATATAAGATCGCTTACAAAAAGAATTAGGTTGATAACTATAAAAACAAGCCCAAACGGCCAGGGCAAAATTTGGTACTGAATTTCATTTCCTATAACTGTACAAACTTCCCCCCCCCCTTATCATGATCTAACAAATCTACAAATGGATTTTAAGTTCCCATACAGCACTTCGTGGACTTATACCTTAATATGTATGTACAAAATTTGATTTCAATGGCATTTTACAAATTTTATATGAAATGAAATAAAAAAATTTAAAATTTTGATTTGTGTAAGGTACAAAATTTCTTAAGGAATCTTAATATTGTTATTTTAGATGTCTATAGTCTATAGTCTAGATGTCTATAGTTTATAATTTACTAAGTTCCATTTAGTAAAATTATATCCATAACATATCAACAGTTCTAGAACTATGAAAGTAATATATTATATCGTGAAATTCTCAGGAGATAAATTTTGGCTTTCTATAAAGAAAGCTTTTTCAGGTACAAGGTAGCAATCCGGTCAACTTTTTAAGCCTTGGTCTTCTCAGACTTCTTGGGGAGGAGAACAGCCTGGATGTTGGGGAGGACACCTCCCTGGGCGATGGTGACACCGCTCAACAGCTTGTTCAATTCCTCGTCGTTTCTGATGGCCAGCTGGAGATGTCTGGGGATGATTCTGGTCTTCTTGTTGTCTCTGGCGGCATTACCTGCCAACTCCAGGACCTCAGCAGCCAGATATTCCATGACAGCGGCCATGTAAACTGGGGCACCAGCTCCAACACGCTCAGCATAGTTTCCCTTGCGGAGGAGACGGTGGATACGTCCAACGGGGAATTGCAGACCAGCTCTGCTGGAACGGGACTTCGCCTTTCCCTTCACTTTTCCACCCTTTCCACGTCCAGACATGATGATATGTTAGGTATTTGAAAGTTAATTTCAAACTGATATAAATGTGAGAAAAGCCTTATTTATACTCTTCTAGGGTTTATCACCTTTGTTAGGTTCAAAGTTTCCTTCTCTTTTTACTTAAAATTCTATTCCAACCATGAAATTTCCCCATATTAATCCCTGATCTCCACCCATATTTTAATCTCTTAGCTCCATTGCATTGTACCGTCCCGTCCAAGCTTTGTTTTCCCCTTCTGTTAGCCGTGTTTCTCCTCCCTATTCATGTACACTTAAACTTTCACCTGCCTTTACCCGCCAAAATAATTTTATTGTTTAGACTCATCCTAAACTATTTTTTCTTCATATAAACTGTTTTTTACAACATTTAGCTATCCAAAAGCAACTTTTCTATATAATTTAGTCCGTACATCAGAAAAAATGGTCCAAGTTAAAGTGTTTTCTGATTTTTGTAGCAACGCTACTCTATATCTTTAATACAAAGTAGTTTGATGTCCGTCCGTCCGTCTGTCTGTTCCTCAAGATCTTGGTAACCACTGCACTGATTGGATTCTACTCTTCAGGGAATATACCTACTGGTCCTGTGGTGGTTTTAGGCTATTTTCTTGGGGCAGCGTTGTGGAGCCGCCATATTTTGCTGGCAAAAACGGCTCCGGGTTAGCTAAAAAAGAATTATTATTTTATGACTCTGTTGTGTCGTGTGCAAATGCCCCTTTTTAAGTTTTTTTCAAGTCCATTTTTATCAAAAATTGAACTTTTAAAACCTTCAAATGTCAAAAATAGACTTGGCAAAAAAATATGTTGAGATTTTCTTGATTTTAGGTCGGAGCCGGAGCCGTGGTTTTCACAGACGGCTCCGCACCAAAATCAAACGACTCAGCTCCGCAACGCTGGTTACAAGTATACCATCAAACATATATGTATTTTGTATTGCAATAAATTAAACATCACTATACTACATGGTGGAAAATTTAAATTTTTTCAAATATAAGCCCTATAAATGTTGATAAACCATTGAACAGGAAAAAATATGCAGTTCACTAAATTCAAGTTCGAATGCATTTCGTGCAACTACTAGCCCTTTATTTTGGATTAGCATTTAAGATTATCTAAAGAAAAATGCATTTTTATGGATCTTATTCAAAGCTGTACATATTTAAAGCCTGATTGCTTAAGCAAAAATTATTGTTTGCCAACATTACAAAAAAAAATATTTTATAGCAACTAGCGGCTGCGTCCCTGGCATCTACGGGCTTTGTATTCAAATGAGAAAGAAATGGGTATAAAATTGTTAATGCAATTGATTAATTATTTTCTGGAGATAACTGTCCAATACAACTAGACATTATACAAAAAAAATTCTACTTTCCTTTTTTTGTGCTTGCTTCAGATGGACATATTACTTAAATAAGAAAAAATATAATTAATTAACATAATTTTTTTAGAAAAAATCTTTAACTAAAATTCAATCGTTCTCTTTTTTTTGAAAATTGGCGGGTAATGAAACAATGGAGAAATAAATAGAGGATGTATGATGTCTACCCAAGCCAAGCTATTTTAAATTTAAAGGGACAACCATAAACCAATAGAAAAGTACCTACTTGGTATATTAGCAGAAAGTAGTGAGAATATAATTTTTCGTTGCTTCATATTTTATTATTACTGGTACAATGTTTCAGGATGAAGCTACTCAATAGCTTACTTAATCCGGCTTTCAGTTATTTTATCGACTGTTATTAAATATATTGAGCCAATTTTTATTGTAAAGAATGCTCTGAGCAAATGCGAATCTATGTTTATATTGTTCGTCTAGTCAGTTTATAACAATATGGTAGATTGATTTCTATGGGAGAATAGGAATTTCTGTGCTACTATTACAGAAAGGAGGTGGAATTTTTGTATTGATAAAGGCCAATTAGGTGTATAATTTTTTTCCTCGGCTAGCTGAATAAATCAAATTGTATATCATACATATGGGAAAGAACTATGGTAATATAATTTGTTTTACAATACAATACTCAAACTTTCCTTGACTTCTTAAATCTACAAAACATGATGTAAAATTACTTTTGAAAGATTCTAAACTTTTCTTTTATGGAATTACTTCATAAATGCATTAGTTACTTATAAAAAAAATAAGACCTAAAAATAAATTCTCACTTGTTTAGTTTCATCTGCAGTAATGGAATTTTTTTCAACCCCCCCCCCCCCCCCTGCCTGTACAACAGGCGTGGTGTGCTCGTCGCTATCCCTCACTACATCAGACCAGACGACGCGACACGGCCCGAACCACCCTTTACCCCACGCACCCGCGATCGGTTTCACTTGCCTTGTCCACAACATTGAGAACAATATAGGCGGGAACTTCATAAAAAAGATTGAACACTGAGAGAGTATAAAAAGATGAAAATTTTAATAAGCCACAGATTCACTATCGTATCTACATCACCATGCCCCCCAAGGTTTCAGGAAAGGCTGCCAAGAAGTCCGGCAAGGCCCAGAAGGCCATTGCCAAGGGAGACAAGAAGAAGAAGAAGCTGAGAAGGAAGGAGTCCTATGCTATCTACATCTACAAGGTGTTGAAGCAGGTGCACCCCGACACTGGTGTCTCCAGCAAGGCCATGAGCATCATGAACTCTTTTGTCAATGACATCTTTGAGCGTATTGCTGCTGAGGCTTCCCGTCTGGCTCACTACAACAAGAGATCCACCATCACCTCCAGGGAGATCCAGACTGCTGTCAGGCTTCTCCTTCCCGGAGAGTTGGCCAAGCACGCCGTCTCTGAGGGAACCAAGGCTGTCACTAAGTACACCAGCTCCAAGTAATTTGACCACTGATCTTCTAATGATGCCCACTGGAAACAAACGGTCCTTTAAAGGACCAACCATATATTTCAATATTGAGCTTTCTTTGAACAAAATACTATGATATCAACACTAACATAATAATAAAAGTTAATTTTTAGAACTAATTTAGAAGCAGGAAATCCTGAAAATCACAAAGCAACATCTGTTAGCAATGAGCAAGGTTTAAAGCTTCATTCAGGAACATTGATCCACTCTGAACTACTGATCGATGACTGTAGCATTTATATGATTAGTGTCTATTCCGGAGAGATAGCAAATTTCATCCTTGGTATGATGATTCCTCTAACAATAAGGTACTATTTCAAAAGCATAGCAACACTTAAATTACTACTGTTAAGTGAGTAGATATATCAGTGATTTGCAACATATTTTCTTATACTTTTGACATTATTTTGTAATATTACAATTAGGATGCTGGATGTCTTGTCTGTTTGTACTGAAGGATCTCGCTTATAATTCTTCTCTACAGGATAGCTTCTCATTAGTCCTGGGAAGGTTTATAACTATTTTTGAGGAGGGTACTTCTACCCTCCCAAGATATATCGCCCTCTAGGGGGCGTAGGCGCAATATTTAATATTGTCACATAAGGTTTACAAATATTGGCCTGTCTAATCTATTAAGCTTTGGTTTCTTTGGATGTTGTAATATTTTTAGTAGCGATGCCAATCTATAATTCAAATATCCATCTGTCAGAGACAAAAAGGGGGAAACGTGATTTTCTCGGCTCCTAGAGATAGGCTGAAACTTCTTGTCAACACTCAATACGGAGCATAATTAAGTATAAAACATACGTAGCAGTTGGCTGCTTTTGGACAGCTTTTTAGCCGCTTTTATTTATTTTTCAACACTGAATTTCTCGGCTCCTGTAAAAGATATAAGGCTGAAACTTCTTGTCACTATTCCCATGTATATGGAGCATAATAAGTATAAAACATTCAGAGCGGTAGGACTGCTTTTAAGCCGCTTTTACTTTTTACAACAGATTTTCTCTAAACTTAAAAAGTTACACGGCTGAATCTGCTTGCCAATATTCCCTTTATTATGCACCAACGGATCAGTAATATTTGACATAAAATCACTTCACATAAATTCATTTCACATAAAACGTTTCACATAAAGTATCATTTGGCATAAACTCATTTCACATAAAGGTACACTTCACATAAACAACGTTTCACATAAAGGTACACTTCACATATAGGTACTTTTGACATAAGGGTACACTTCACATAAAGGTAAATTTGACATAAAGGTACACTTGGCATAAGGGTACACTTCACATAAAAGTACATTTCACATAAAGGTACATTTCACATAAAGTTACATTTCACTTAAAGGTACATTTCACATAAAGTTACATTTGACATAAAGCTACACTTCACATAAAGATACATTTCACATAAAGGTATATTTGGCATAAAGATACATTTCACATAAAAATTTTTTTTTAACAAAAATGTATATTTTACATACATATGGATAAACTACAAAAAAAAACATTTCACACAAAGGTACATTTCACATAAAGGTACATTCGACACAAAGGAAAATTTGCCATTAAGGTACATTTGACATACAGGTACAATTCCCATAAAACATTTGACATATATTTTACAAAAAAAATGTTTCATATAAAGGTATATTTAACATAAAGGTACATTTAAAATAAAGGTACACTTGACATAAAGATACATTTAACATAAAGGTACTCTTCAAATAAAAGTAAACTTGACATAAAGGTACATTTCATATAAAACTCTAAAATACTGCTAGAATCCAGAATCCGCCAAAAATAAGAATCCGGAATCCACCACTTTTTTTGATGGATTCTTTTATGAATCCGGCCCAAAAATTCGACAAATTGACATCACTATTTGAAACCCAAATGTAAATGGGATGTGGTCGACTTTCCCCCCTCTTACCTTAAGTGCCCCTAGAGGCTTCTAGGGAGCGTAGCCGCTAGTAATACAAATAGTATGACGAAAAATCTAATAATCACAAATAATTAAAATTGGGGTTAAATCAACAAATCAGTCAGACCGCCACGTATGTTCTATACTTAAAAAATGCCCAATTATTGTGGGAATGTTGTCAAATTTAAAAGGCTAGCTTTACTAGCTGCTGAGTCAATGTCACTTCACAGTATTACGGTCAAAGTGAATTATATAGTAGCAGGTAATAAGTTATACTCAATATATCCATTAAACGTTATTTCTAAAATTAAGCTCTTCCAAAACAGTTTTTAAGAAAACTAATCCTGTTAAACTTATAAATTTCATAAGCTGTCTTAGATTTGATTGACCATTGCAAGATTTCATAGGATTGAAGTATATAAATATAACTCTTCAAAACTTAATAAACTTTCATTGCTAAACTTCCATGAAAGAATTGGAACACAAGAAAGTTTTAGTAATAAATATCTCTTTATGAAAGTTGTGGTTGGTTCTATAAAGAACCGTTTCAGTGTTTCCAGTTATCAGGTCAGGTAGCAGTTACGGCTTAACCTCCAAATCCGTAGAGGGTACGGCCTTGTCTCTTCAGAGCATAGACAACATCCATAGCGGTGACAGTCTTCCTCTTGGCGTGTTCAGTGTAGGTGACAGCATCTCTGATAACATTCTCAAGGAAAACCTTAAGAACACCACGGGTCTCCTCGTAGATAAGTCCAGAGATACGCTTGACACCACCACGACGAGCTAAACGCCTGATGGCGGGCTTGGTAATGCCCTGGATGTTATCTCTCAACACCTTGCGGTGACGCTTAGCGCCTCCCTTGCCGAGTCCCTTTCCTCCTTTGCCGCGTCCAGTCATGATGATAGTAGTTATTTAAACTGAAATTAGTTGGTAGATTTCTGGTTTATATACAAAACCATATGGTTTTGTTGATCATCCCTTTAATTAACCATTTTCCCCAATTTTTTCCTTCTCAACCAAATTTTTGCTTTTCCCAACCCCTCTTTGTCAATATTTTATCATCCCTAAACAGTACCCCCCCCGCCCGCCCCCTCAGAAAATATCAACCCACCCAAACACCCACTCCCCAACCATAAAATCCACTCCTCACACTAATCTGTTAAGAGTAAGATAGGGGGGGGGATTATGTTTTTATTGTTGTAAGGATAGAAAACCCGGCAAAAAGACAAAGATTTCAAATATTCGAACTACTGCAATATGAAGGTTTGTAATGTTGTATATATATATATTACTAGCCTATACGCTCCTAGAGGCCTCTAGGGGCACCTAACATCCTGTTACTTTAATATAAGGTTTAAAAAAAAGGTTTAGTTTCTTTGTTATGAGAAAGAAACTAAAATATCATTATCAACAGAGATTCGCGTGTTTCTAAATTTCATTTGTTTATAGATTTCATTTTCAAGAAAAATAGCCCAGTTCGTAGAAACTATGGTTTAGGAAATCATGACAGCATGGAAACTGTCCCAATTTTGTATAACTTTTGCGGAACATGTTCCAGTTACGTCATATTTTTCTTTCCTGAAAAAGGGAAGAGGGAAAGAAAAAAAAGGGAAGGGGGGAAGAAAAAAGAGATGGGAGAAAAGGGGGTTTTCCCCATCTCTTTTGAAGAGATTTTCTTCCCCCCTTCTCTTTTTCGGGAAAGAAAAATATGACGTAACTGGAACATGTTCCGCAAAAGTTATACAAAATTGGGACAGTTTCCATGGTGTCGGAAATCATGCTTATAAAAGGATTTTGTATAAATTTGTTTCAAAATCAGTTGCAAATTTAATAAATACCGGCTGCTTATTTAGACAATTAAAATTAAAGATTTTAGGATTATTCTACTACATAAAATTTGGTTAAAAAGGTTTGAAAAGGACAATTTTATTTTATAGTAGCGAAGCTGCATATAGAGTTAGAGAAAGAAGAGGAAATAGAAAAATGAAACAAGTCAGAATCGAACAGATAAATCAGAGAATAAATATTCTTCTAAATCATTTTCTCGTATTTATTCGAATCCGGTGGATAGGAACCGGTTCTCATCCATACGAAAAAACTATGTCTAGCATCGTATTATATCCAGCTTTTTACGAATATATTTCGGCACCTCGGGGCTAAAAAAACAGGTTTTAATCTTATAATTGTACATTCTATATCCGCGGAAAGCTGTTTATAATACGATGCGAGAAATACCTAAAAAAGAATATTTATTTTAGCAAAAAGGCTTCATGATATATATACGTTTCTGATTAAGCTTGAATATTAGGCCTGCTAGTTGGTCCTTAAAATATCTATTTATACTCTACATACCTAATATCAATGGTAACTTTGTACTTAAATCTGCTGAATAATGATAGCCAAAATTTAATCAGTTCATCTTAAATAGTAACCAAGAAATTTACATTTTGAACAGACAAAGATAAAGAGAAGATTCGCTAAAAACTATGTAATATTTTTTTTAGTGGGCCTAAGGGCTTTCCGGTAATATCAATATTGTTACTAAGTTTTCAGGATTTCCCCTCATCTCAATTTTAAATAAAAATTATGTGAGGTTTAGCGTTGGGTTAAATTTTGTATTAATTTGTGACCCGGTCTGATTGGTATGTGTTAATTTTCTGTAAAAGTTTATGTTGTAATTGTATTTAACAATTATATCAAATACAGAACAAAGTCAAGTATGTTTCTCTCTAAAACCGTTGGAATTATGCAGAATAGTCCCCTTATGTTTAATCTTCATTTGTTTTGGCGGCATAACAATTTTTCTGTTGTAAAATAACCGCGCCATTTTTATAAAGCCAGGTGAAATTTTCCACCCCAACCCCGCCCCCCTCTTCTTACTAACCCGGCCGCTTTCAAACCAAATACTTGCAAAAGGGGTGGGGTATCATGGTTTAGGAGAGAAAAAAAGAGAGGTTCAGAAAACAAGAGGGGTGGGGTAATATAATGCTTTTGGGGTGATAATAAAAATGGTTTAGTTACTAGTATAAATACTCAAACTTTCCGTATAATCGATATAGTTCTACTATAGACCTACAATGGCTCGTACCAAGCAAACTGCCCGTAAATCTACTGGAGGAAAAGCCCCCCGTAAACAGCTGGCCACTAAGGCTGCCAGGAAATCGGCCCCCGCCACTGGTGGAGTTAAGAAGCCCCACAGATATAGACCAGGTACTGTTGCTCTCCGTGAGATCAGACGTTACCAGAAATCCACTGAGCTTCTTATCCGCAAGCTTCCCTTCCAGCGTCTGGTCAGAGAAATTGCCCAGGACTTCAAGACTGACCTCAGATTCCAGTCCAGCGCAGTGATGGCTCTGCAGGAGGCTAGCGAGGCCTACCTGGTTGGTCTCTTTGAGGACACCAACCTATGCGCCATTCACGCCAAGAGAGTTACCATCATGCCCAAGGACATCCAGCTCGCCAGGAGAATCCGTGGTGAACGTGCTTAAGCTTTTCCATTCAGATCAACAACACAAAACGGCTCTTTATAGAGCCAACTAAACATTTCTTTTTGAGATTTTTACAACTATGCAGACTACAGACTGCTTAAGTTAGACAAATTTATATTTAAAATCATTATCATGGCAATAATCTGTGATGCAATGATATGCTTTTTACGTTGCACCTAACTTTTACAGGAACCATCACGCAAAATTCGATAACAATGGAACAATTCTAATATGCATGAACTAACAAAATGAGCTTTAAGTTACGGACTGACTGCAACACCCAGTTATAGCAAAGCATTGATAACAACATCCAGAAGTTACCAAAATTTATTTAGAAATATCAAATACAACTAAAAAACACAAGTCAGATTACTTTAATTTACAATATATACTGAACATGCAGAATTACAGGATCATATCCTGTTTAGTTGCAGATTTATTTTAATTCCCCCCAATTTCTAAGCAGAGACTTTCTTACATTTCTTTAGAAATTCTATTAACAATAACTTTCATCGACCCAAATTATTGTAAAGTTTTATTTAAAAAAAAATTAAAAGCTGTTCTCGTATTCATTCGAATCCGGTGTATAGGAACCGGTTCTCATCCAAACGAAAAAAAATATGTCTAACATCGTATTATATCCAACTTTCTACGAAATTAAAAATGTACAATCATAAGATTAAAACCAGTTTTTTTAGCCCGTGTGTTCGGCACCTCGTCGGGGCTAAAAAAATGGTTTTAATCTTATAATTGTACATTCTATATCCGCGGAAAGCTGTTTATAATACGATGCGAGAAATAACTATTATTATATTTCCCCCATTGTGCCGTTGGACGACCAAACAAAGTAAGTTATGGAGTAGCTTCGTTAAGTTAATATAAATAAATTTTAATCTTTTTAAATGTAAATATCAAGATTAACATTACATAGTAAGTACTTAATTCAATCAATCATACTTGTTTATGTAAATTGTCATAAATATATTTCACTATTTTTTTTTATTTTAAAGATATCTATAAAAAAATAGGCACCTATTAAAAAAACATTTATTTGAAGAGAAAAAATAAAACAATCCCTTTTTAACAACATACAAAATAGAATATATCATCCAATTTGTACAGATATAAGTCAAGTAATATTCTTTAACTATCTTCTATCTCCTGTTTGACTGTTTCATCAGAATTATCAGCCTTAGTTAGACATTCTTCTTTAATCTCTTCTTTGATATCAGATTCGTCACAAACAAAAAAATTGGCCTCCCCATCATGAGATTCTTCTTTAATCTCTGGTTTAATGTCAGCTTCAGTACAATCAACAAAAATGGTGGATTCTAGAGATTTTGCATTTTTCAGAGAAGCCTTTAAGTTTTTGAAATGTTTAGATGTCTTTTTGTGCTGTGCTAGTTTTGAGCTAGAGACAAATGAATTTTGACAAGCATCACAAGAAAATGGTTTCTCCCCTGCGTGAATTCTCTTATGTATGGTCAGATTGGAATTAGTCGAAAATAGTTTTTTACATACATCACACGAAAATTGCTTGTCACCAGTATGAGTCCGTTTGTGTCTGATCAAATGACCATTATCAGAAAATACCTTATTACATATGTCACATTTAAATGGTTTTTCTCCTGTGTGAATCCGCGTATGTCTTTTCAGTTCACTACTGTTGAAAAATGCCTTGTCACAAAAATCACATGGATATTGCTTTTCTCCACTATGAAGCCTTTTGTGGAGATGGAGCTCACTACTTGTTCGGAATGACTTTCCACACGTGGTACAATGACATGGCTTCTCGCCTGTGTGTATCCTAATATGTTGATTCAATTTGGTAACATTAGAGTAGGATTTCCCACAAATGTTGCATGAATGGGGTTTTTCACCTGTATGAGTCATCATATGTTTTGTCAAGTCTTTATTGTATAAAAATGTCTTCTCACAAACATCGCAAGAGTGAGGTTTTTCTCCAGAATGAATTTTCTTGTGATCATTTAGATTTTTGGGCAGAGAGAATGTTTTGTTACATATATCACACGAGTATTGTTTATCCCCTGTGTGAAGAATTTTATGCATAGTTAAGTATCCGTTTGTAGTAAATGACTTATTACAAATATCACATATGAAAGGTTTCTCCCCAGTATGTACTCTGTGGTGAATGGTTAACTTAGAACTTGTAGGAAAAGCCTTGCCACAATAGTCACACGAGAATGGCCTGTCGCCTGTATGGATCTTAATATGGTTTGTCAAATTACCTTTTACTGAGAAAGCTTTATCACAAAGATGACAAGAGTAAGGCTTATCATTATGAATACTCTTGTGTTTTGTAAAATTATCAATATGTGAGAATTTGATGTTGCATATTTCGCATTTGAATAATGGTTCTTCTTCTGCCTGGTCAGAATCCATAGTATATAATTTAGGTTTAAAATATATCTGAAAGTAATCAAAGTATTAATCCATATCATGTCAAAATGGTTTGTGTGGTATTAAAAAATTTTCTCGTATTCATTTGAATCCGGTGGATAGGAACCGGTTCTCATGAATACGAAAAAAACTATGTCTAGCATCGTATTATATCCAGCTTTCTACAAATATAAAAATGTACAATCATAAGATTAAAACCAGTTTTTTTAGCCCGTGCCTACGGCACCTAGGGGCTAAAAAACTGGTTTTAATCTTATAATTGTACATTCTATATCCGCGG
Source organism: Acartia tonsa (assembly GCF_053477335.1). NCBI lineage: Eukaryota > Metazoa > Arthropoda > Copepoda > Calanoida > Acartiidae > Acartia > Acartia tonsa. Next base: position 37,801,763 of record NC_137260.1, read on the forward strand.
AAAGCCGTTTATAATACGATGCGAGAAATAACTATTAAAATACAAGAGCTCAAGGATGTCCAAGCTTTTTTATTTAGGGGGGGGGGAGGGTAAAAAAAAAAAAAAAATTTTAGGGGTGCCTTCCAGGGGGGGAGGGGGTAATTTTTATAACATTGAGGCAATGACGTCCAAGTTTTTTTTTATATATTGGGTGGGGGGGAATGGTAATCACACCTTTACCCCTCCCCCTTGGACGTCCCTGCAAGAGCTTATTATTGCTTTTTTATGATTTAAAAAGAGTTCAAACAAGCCTATTTTCGAATCAATTTCTAAATGTAGGTAGTTTATTTAATAGTGAAGCTACTTTATAAATTACTAAGTCAAAACTAGTTCTGGCAATTATATAATACTTGTAGTAAATATTATTTGATCTCATAATTGAGCAATTTGTATTCATGTAAAACTTTTCCCCCTAAATCCCCTGATAGTACTAAATTATTGAGTGGTAACATTAATGTAATATTTTTAATGTCAAGTACACATGGTATATAATATAATAAGTTGGTCTCAAATGAGCAAATATACAAAACAGTTTTTTTCAATTTACTGAAAATTTGACTGCTTCCTTAACCACTTAAAAATAATTTTGCTAAATAAAAAACTACTTCGCTACCAAAAAATGTTAGCATTTGTTTTTAATACTTATCTTTATAGAAGGATCAGATAAGAAAAGGATTATGATTACATATTTCAATTAGGGATGGCAATCCGTCTAATTTTTGGACCGAATTCGGATTCTGGATTCTTACAAGAATCCGTCAAAAAAAAAATGGCAGATTCCCGCAAATTCCGGATTCTTATTTTTGGCGGATTCGGATTCCGGATTCTAGCAATATTTTAAAAGGCTTTTTTGAAAGAAAAAAAAAATAAGTGCTACATATGTCCTAAAAGTTAATGTTCTTGGTATTCTCTATAATTCACTTCCGAGAATCGAACCAGATTTTAAAAGATTTTATATATAATGATGATAAACTTTGCATTTAAAAGGTTGGAGTTGAAAGAAAAAACTCGAGACGCTAATTTTATTCTACCAATTAAGAATCCGAATCCGCTATTTAAAAAAGGATTCCGGATACGGATTCGGATTCCAAAATTGACCAAAAATTGAGCGTATTCCGGATTCGGATTGCCAACCCTAATTTCAATATTCCCCAATTTTACTACTCAAGTTTTTAACCCAGCGGAGCCCTTCAAACCCTCCTTTACATAGCAAAAGAATTATCAAAATTTGTTTAACAAGAATTTTCTTTGTAGTTAATCTTCAGTTCTAGTTGTATTGTAATTGCTATAATTATATAGATTAAATTTAACTTTTAATTTGTCTTATCTAGATTCATTAAAAGTATATTTTCTGGAATAAAGAAAATAAATACGTTCATAAAAATGCATAAAACAATCCATTATCATTTCATATACTATAACAATAGCAAAGATTATTTGAAAACAGATTTAGAATTGCATAGTAACCTTAGTTTCTTCTGAAAGTTCACTTTTTGAAAGTGTATTTGAAAACTTTAGCTAACTAGCTGTACAGTAAATGTTATTTTTATGAAATATGACTTATCAATGAAGATATGTAAAAACCAATCAAATAAACACACACAAAAAAAAACAGTAACACAATGACAATGAAAATTCTTGTTTCTAACGATAATTGAAATATAAATGTGATTCCTAATATTTTACACGGGAAAAAAATCGATAAAATAATTTTACACCAATGTTATTTGGTCCATTCTAAAAAATAATTGAACTAATAAAAATAAAAAATATCATTATCAATCAGTTGATGATATATGTATAGTTTACCTAAATATTATGTACATAATAAAATTTTTAAAGTTTAATTTTTGTATATATTCTTTAATTCATTAATAACTAAAAATATTGAATTCTTCATTTATTCCTTCTCTTCCATTTCCTCTTTTATGGTTCCTTCAACATTTTCAGCTTCCATCTTCATAATAAAAGTATCATCTTCTATTAGCTCTTCTTTAATTTGGGCTTCAACACAATCAAAAATGGTTGAAGCAGATTCTGAAACTGCATTATTGATAGATTTTAAAATATTAGGATGATTAGAAGAATCATCAACCTCTTGTTTAATATCATCCTCACCACAATCAACAAAAGTGGTAGAAGCGGGCTGTGGAACTATATTCTTCGATGATTCTAACTTCTTGTGCAAGACTGATTTCTTGTGATGTGACAGGGCTGTACTGGAATAAAAAAATTTCTTACATAATTCACAATAGTATGGTTTCTCTCCAGTATGAATTCTCTTGTGTTCAGATAAACTGTTTTGCTTTGAGAATGTCTTATCACAAAGATCACATTTAAATGGCTTCTCACCTGTATGAATCCTCTTGTGGCTACTCAAAGTACCTTGTGCCGTGAATGCCTTGTCACAAAAATCACATTTAAATGGCTTCTCACCTGTATGAATCCTAGTATGAAGAGTTAACTCAGCATTTGTTTTAAATGACTTTTCACATGTATTACAAGGGTAGGGCTTTTCGCCTGTATGGATCCTATAATGTCTTTTTAAATCATGTTGAAACGTGAATGGCTTTTGACAAACATCACAAAAATATTGCTTTAAGCCATGAACACTCTTGTGTCTAGTTAAACTCTCCCACAGTGCGAATGTCTGTTGACATATTTCACATGAGTAAGGCTTCTCGCCTGTATGATTTCTCATATGTGTTGTCAACTGTCTATTAGCTGCAAACGTTTTATCACATATATCACATTTAAAAGGTTTCTCCCCAGTATGAGTCCTGTAATGAAGAGTTAATGCTGTAGTTGTTCTAAATGTCTTTTCACATATATCGCAAGAGTGTGGTTTTACACCTGTGTGTGTCTTTATATGAGAATTCAACCCACTTCTGTGCGCGAATGTCTTCTCACACATGTCACATTTTAATGGCTTCTCACCTGTGTGAATCCTTTTGTGTATGACCAATTTATCTGGCCGGGAAAAGGCCTTCTCACATACGTCGCAAGAGTAAGGCTTCAAACCCGTGTGAATTTTCATGTGACTCCTAAGATTGGATATACTGGAGAATTCTTTATTGCATATATCACATGTATTCATAGTTTGATGGAACCTGAAAAAATCATATATGGTAACTAGGTATGCATTGCTTATCAACATTTGTTTTTTAAAATAAATATAGATTTAAACAAGATCTTTATTGTCCATAAGCAATACATTAAAAGCGGCTAGCAATATTAAAGACAAAATTATGTTTAAAAAGCTGATGCCTTTCACTAAGTGTATTTTTTAAAAAGTTTAAATTTAAAAACATAATAAAATCTGTTTGAATAAAAATAAAAGTAAGGTTCAGTTTAAGTCCAAAGTTTCAAACTTTCTAAAATTTGTGTTTACCTTGGTTCTTCATCACTGTCTTCCATTTTTAGTGCCACCCCCTCTGGATCCACCAGAACCTGTAGGCTATCACCACGAGTATCATCTTCTATTTCATTCTTTATCTCTTTGTCATTCTCATCTAAATCATAGTCATCATCACCTGTGTTCTCTTTCTCAACACTAACATTTTCGTCACTCATTTTGTTTTAGGTATGTTCTTGAAAAATAATGTTAAGAATAAAATATTTTTTAAATAAATGTTAGAAAAATGTTCTGCTAATAATAGGAGCCGCGAAAAATATGAAGCAGTTCTAAATTATCAAAACCGTCCTTTTGTAAGTATATTTCCTTGAATTTTCTTTATGTAATGTAATTAATTGCAGTAAATCAGTCTTAGAAGCTTAAAAACTTTTAATATAAATTTATCTAATAACTTCGTTTTTGGATCGGCTAAGGCATAATACGGATATGGCGGCTAAATTTGTTAAATGCAGAGAGCTGAAAACGGCTGCGGCTGCCGGGCCTGTTTGTCAAAAATTAGAAATCTTGTAACTTGTTTGTAAACAAAGTTTTTGCGTGAATGCCGCCTCAAACTATAATTCCCAAATGTCGTCTTTGAATTAGCAGAATTATTAATTACGACCTCCAAAGAGGACAGGTAAAAAATAATTGGTCATATTTTTAGCATAAATGGTCTAGATCCTATTGGATGAATTGCTTGAACACGAGGCAATCACCCTAAAGAAAGCAAACCCTTTGATTGCATTACCTATGTCTTGAAGTCCTGCATGGAATGGCGATTCTTTTTGCCAAACTATTAAAGTCATTCAACTAAAATTGCATCTGACATAACAGCAGAAAAATATCTTTCATGTTTTTATGATACTCCTTGGGCCGAAAGTATTTCCCTACACAAAATGTAGATTCTTTTTAATTAAAAAAAAAACTTATAAAAGGTCCAAAAAGGTTTTTATATAATTGTTGTTTTCAAGTAAACTGATATATCGTTGTTGTTGTTGTTGAAAACCATTCCATTAGAACGATAATATCTTTATTGCTCTAAAATCTCAGATTCATTTAATTGTCAATCATGAATAAATTTTTTTGAAGCCAACATAAGTCCGTCTCGTAAAACCATTGGTTTTGGCTTAGTTACGCTGAGTGCGCGTTGCCTGAATGATTTTAAATGGGCCGATGGTCATTGTAATGTTTCTGTTTAAAATCCTAGTATTATTTAATCTCTTGTTTTGTAATTTGTAAAACACTCATGTTACACTTTAATCTAAATGCCACATTAAAGTTCTAATACAAAACCCTACGAGGCTACGGGCCTCAACCCTAATATATAAATTCTTAAAACTATAAAATATACAATAATTGAACTAGAATTATACATTTTCTGGCAACATTGTTTCCAATGTTTTGGGAACTAAGGCCTATTATCCCAGAGGGGGATTTGAAGCAGAATATAAAGGAGGTAGTAGTATATAGTTACCATGTTGTTCTGTTTCATGTCAATATTTCTCTCCAGTTTTATTGCCAATAACTTTTTTATCAGTGATTAGATTGTTGCATGATTAGCTTTCAGGGAAAATTAATTGTTTCTTTATAAAAGCTTGAGACTTTGTTCCTTGGGATTTGAAGCCTTGTGTGCTTTTAGAATTTTCCAATTTTAATTTTAGATTGTGTAGGTATATTTATTCGTAAATTTATAGTCATATTGCATTCTTCCTATGAAATAAAAAACTTGCGTCACGATTCCTCTAACAATTAGGTACAATATTTTTAAGAATATCTTAAATATATAAACTTTATTTTTGAAATGTTGATTTCTATATCAAAGTTAGAAGCGTAGCATCTCTATGATCATATGCAATATAATTAAAAGTCCATCGATGAATATCTGTAATAAGAAGTAGTAAGATTTTTTGCTGTCAGTTAAGATCTTGCTCACGACTAGATTGAGTTCTCCAATTTAGGGAAGCTATTTTGTTGAATAAAGCTAAAATTTACGTAGAAATGGCGCATTGGAATTGGTTGTACTTTTCAGGAAAGCTTTTTAAATGTCTTGGGAAGGTTTTAGATAATAATTTCTTGACCTCCCCTCTCACCTCTAGAGGCTGAGGGCGAAGAAACAGTTTGTTATGAGAAAAAAAATCCTACATATCGAAAACATTATTCCTGAAATGTAACTAAAATTAGGTGAAATAAGATTTTAAACAATTGATAAAGTAAACTTTTTGATGATTTTTGTTTTGTTTTGGTATGATTGTGATGTGATAAAAACTTTGTTAATAAAAATCTTAATTTTTAGCAAAAAAATCATTTTTCTAATATATACATATATTTTTTAAAGAGCTAATCTCTTAAAATTAGATTTCCATTTAACATGGAAGACAATATCAATAAAAGCAAAGCTCTGGAATCAAACGGTAGAACAAACGAACTTTAACACCCTCAGAGTTTTAAAAAAAAGTAGAGTAATAAAGGTATTATAAAAAAATGCTACGCTCTCTACATCGTACCTGTAACTGCTACAATTATTACAGAAATTATCATCAAAAGTTTGAAATCGACCATAATAATAGAAAAGCATCGCTTTTAAAAATTAGTTTTAACAAAAAAACGTACTTTGAAGATTTTCCTTGTTGTTTTTAATGAAATTTTTATGAATTATAACAAGGATGGCAACATCCATAAAGCGAAACACAATTGACAAATACAAAATAACATCATATTCAAAATCATATTCAACATTCAATAATATCAAAAATATATTTAAAGCGTAAACAAAAATATAAAAATATAAATCTATTCCAAAATTACTTGAATAAAGGATGCTTCTTACAGATAATCTTACTTTTTGAGGCTTAGTTATTGAGTAGCCTCTGGCATAATGCCTTATAGTCATGGGAGTTATTATTACAAATTAGGGTTGGGCCGGATATCCGGTGAGGCCGGATATCCGGCCGGATATCCGGCCATTTTCAATATCCGGCCGGATACCGGATATTGAAACTATCCGGCCGGATATCCGGCGATATAATATTTTATATTTTACAACAAAAATTTCTGCTTTTTTAATTATAAATGGCTGTAATTTTCTCATTATTGAAGCTAGAAGAACAATTTTTTCTGAATTTGTTTATCTTTGTGTAAATTTTATATTAGAAATCTCAATACATAAATTTTGGCGGGGGCTGCAGTACTTGGCAGCTGCCAGCTGCAAACTGGCGGTCGGCAGGTAAACAGAAACGGATTTTATGAAATTGTAATATGTCATGAAGACATATAAAAAGCATAAGTTTAAAATTTGAAGTCTCCAAGTCAAAAATTGCTGTCACAGGAACCATTTAAAGATTTCTGGAGACCTGGAGGTTTAGGACTTGCAGGACTATACCTGGAACCTGAAATCGACTTGAATACCTATATTTCATATGAGGATGTACGACTATAGAATATTTAAGTATTTAATAACATGATATGCTTAGTTTAAGTAAAAAATTTTTTTTTACTTTTTACCTGAATTACCTTGCCAGGTTTGCTGGCATCCTGTGCCCGCCAGGAAGGAGGTATTCAAAAAATTCCAACTCTCAGCTATGTGTCATACCCATATTTTAAAAGTCACTTAGTTATAGCCTTCGACCTTTTATACACAGAAAATGCACAGGGGGGGGGGGATGGCATGCATACAATGCCATCTCCCCGCCGATCCTCCAACAGGGGTTAATATTACAGATTGAGGGTAGAAATAGTTTATTAGATTAATTGCTTAGAAGAAAGATCATTTAAAAGTTACATAATTTTTATGTTTTAACCTGAATCCTTATAATAAAGTAACAGGATGTCTATCTGTTTGTCTGTCTGTTTGTCTGTACTGAAGGATCTCGCTAACCGCTGAACCGATCGGGTTCTCCTTTACAGGGTAGCTTCTCACAGGCCCTGGGAAGGTTTAAAACTATTTTGGGGAAGGGTAGCACCACTCTCCCAAGAAAAATCGCCCCTAGAAAAAAAACCTCCAAAAAAATATTTTTATTTAATTTTTCAACTAAATATAAAAATAAGGGGGCGTCAGCCCCCCCCTAAAAAAATTCCACCCCCCAAATTTTTTTTTCTTTCTTAAATCTGAAATACAATGGTTATCAAATTCAACTCCCCCCCCCCTCAAGTGCCCCTAGAGGCCTCTAAGGGCGTAGCCGCCAGTTTTATATAATAAGACGCCAGTAATTTGGCCGGTTATCCGGTAGTATGCCGGATATCCGGCGTTGGCCGGATATCCGGCCGGATACCGGATATCCGGCATTTGAAATCAGCCGGATATCCGGTATCCGGCCAAAAAACTATCCGGCCCAACCCTATTACAAATATAACAATCCGCCAAGTTTTAGCAGCCAAAAGTGTTTAATGCTTGATTGTGAGAGTCTACACGTAATAATATGTTTTTTGTGATTTTAACGGACGGACGTATATACGGCCGGGTGACTTGGTATATTGAGTAGTTGCTCAACATATTTAAAGAATAACACAAATTATAAGTTGCGCAGCTGTAAGCTTCAAGAAATTGTTTTGATGATCTATTTTGACCAAAACTTAACCAGTCTTTTCTTTCCCCTATCCCCCCTTTGATTAAATTGTAATATAATTGGCACCTGCCTCAATCAAATAAGGTGTGTCATCAATTCCACCTAAATTTCAAAATTATCAAATCAGTTGAATAGCAAATTTTTACTACATGTAAAATATATGTCTCCTTTTCCGCTACTTTTAGCATTGAATACTACATCTGTTTTATTTCTGATTGTGTCTTTTTGTGTATATAGAACACTTTGTTGTTAAGATACTATGTGGAGGTAATGGGACACCTTCAAATGACTACCTACCTCATAAGTAAGTAGTTAGTTAGTTACAAACACCCATCCCCTTTTATTTTTTAAGGCGTTGATCCGCCTTATCCTAGCTAAAAACCTTCTTTTATCCGGCATTTTAACCCATTAATGTCCCTTTCGACGCTTTCAGATTTTTTCCCCTTATAATACATTTAAATATTATATGCTTAATAAAAATAATATTTCCCATTTACCCTTAAATTTGTCCCTTCCGGTAATAAACTACCTTTGCTTACCCCCCCCCCCCCCCCCCCCAATTTATTTACTTCCTAATAATCTTCTTTTTTCACCTAGTTTTCCCTAACTGCTTACATTTTCATATAAAACAGCAAAAAAATTATTTAACTGAAATAGGAAACAGTGAGACTATTTGTTGTTCGTGATTTATAACGTTTTTTATTATCAAAGCTTCTCTATAACTAACTTTTTTGTTTTTTAGTAGATTTATCATTCAAAATGTAAATTTTGTTTGAAATAAATGACTAGGTATATTATTGAAATGCTATATTTGATAATTAATTGACAATGTCATTTTGAACATTAAAAATGTTACGGATAACTTTATAAAAAATATTATAAATTGTTAACGTTGCTCTTGTTTTAGATATAAATATTCTTATTTTCTTTAAAATCCTATACGTTTTTATAGTAAAAAATATATTTATTTGCTGTTTCAGTATATTACCATTTTCTACTGCATTGTAGTGATTTCCTTTAAGCATTAATGCGCCCAGAAAGCGGAAACATGGTTTGTTATGACTGGAGCTAGCGAGCCACTCTATTAGTCATCGCTTTACTCTGTCAAGTATTGTAGTAGTGAAAGCACTAGGAGTAGAAATTTAGCATTTTTGGATCTATACTTTGTGAATTTGAGTGATAATTTGATTTTTTAAAGCAATTGTAATTATGAGAAGCTGCTTCTTGTTGATGAAGAGTGACTGTAGTATACGATTTATTATAATAATTGAATTCTTATAATAACAAAAAATAAGGGGTGTTTTTTAATCGATATTGTTTAACTGAATAAGTATTGATTTTTTTTATTTAAATAGTACTTTTAATGTAACTCGAATACATTAAATGTTAGAATGTAATGTCGAGCTAATAAACATCCCTGTAAAAATTTAGTTTTCTCTGTATTGAAATAACTTCTTTAGTGTTATTGTGTATTAATTTGTAACTGCTTGCAACAAAAACAGGACATGTTTTCGGAAGGAAAAAAGAAAAAAATTGACTTCAACAAATGACTTCCTTACCTCTAGGGTTGTGGACAATGATGTCAAAGTGTAAGGGGGGGGGGGGTAAAGGGGCTTCCTTCCCCCTTCCATTAAAAATGTTACTCTCAAGTCTTTTTTTGCGATTGGCCACTAATAGCTATTAGAGTTTTTTTTTATGAATCGATTCTTTCTTTATACTGGGTACAAAATAAATTGCTACATAATAATTATGATATATTGAATATCCCATTTACATAAGATGCAATAAAAAACAAGGATGACAAACTAAATACAAGCGAAGTTGAACAAACATGACAATCAGACTAACTATCACTAACAATCTTGCCTAATTGTTTTAAGAATTTGCTTTGTCCTAGGAATCAATAAAGAAGATGATTAAAGTCCCTCAACAGATAATGGCGTAATACGATAGAATTATGATAATGTTCATGCAAAGTTTGACATAAATCGGCCTATATTTACTATTAGAGCTATTCGTTAATATAATACATACAGATAAGTCTTAAACAAAAAAACATTGCTCATAAGTATCTTCAAAATGTATTTTTCAGCACGAACAAAAAAGCATTTAAATAGATCATATTGCTGAGAGTGCCAATATTAAACTTCAAAGATTGTGTTTAAAATTATATTCTTAAATTGAATGTAAGACATAAGAATTAAGAAAAACAAATAATAAAAATAAAATAGCTAGAATCATATAAAAATGTGTAGATATATACCTATCCATACAAAAAAATCAATTTAAATTGTTTATTTTCCACGTAATATGCTCATTCATTTGATTATGCCTATCCTAGTTTTTTTTTCAAGTAAATAGTACTTCTTTTCTAGCATCTAAACTATTCTTTAAGTGTTTGTGTGTTTTCTTTGTAATAACTATCCTATTCTTTTGAGTTTTGGAACAATGATTCCTAGGACAACCAGGTAAACATTTAGGCGAGAGATCTCTATAAACTTACAAATTTACAATCTGTCTATTAAAATCTGACACGCCTCGCTTTTATTAATATGTTTTCATCCATGACTTTTAGGTAAATTTGATCAAAATGAATAGTAATAAAGTCAAAAGAAAATTTTTCAGAAAAAGATGATATAAAACAAAAAAAAGAAAATGCGAAATTCCCATCCAGATTTGACACGGGGCCTACCTGGAGACCCTTGGATAATTCAGGTAGGAAATATTAAACACAACAACATCAAATTTAATAAGGGTTAAGTGCATGACCCTTCCCTAACATAGTTAAAAACCTATCATGGACCTGATAAGAATATTCACCGTAGAACCAAACCAGTACAGTGGTTAGCGATTTCTTTCAGTAAAGACACACTGACCGACATGCTACATCTATTAGACAAAGTCAACTAGCGGTTCTGTATTTGGAGCGGCACGAGGGGGCAGAAAAATAGCCAATTTAGAAAATGAAATAGCCAAAAACTGTCTTGGGAAAATGGAAATGTTTAAATACAACTAAATTTCCTTACACTACCTTTAAAGAAACATTTTATAATTGTGATAAATGTTTGTTTTCTGTTAAGGCGTACTTTTATTATTTAGTTTTTATTTAATTAATTTTTTATACATTTTCTAGTATAAACTACGTTTTTCTCTTGTCGGTTGTGTACTTAGAAATTTAATTTTCATATTTTTATGAATCTTTTTCGCAAAAACTAATTATGTTAAATCACGAACAAGTGATAGTGATTTTAGGAGGAAAACTTAAAAATAATACAGTTTTCTATTTTAATTTATTGGAAACGAATTACAGCATGCTTTTGTATAAAAAAAGTGAGTTTGTATGGATAATTTTATTCAGAAAAAGTTGGATAAAATTATATTATTATTGCCATATCCCTTCTCCCTGATAGAACTTCTTCTTTATTAAAACATTCATAGTTCTTATTTTTAAAAGCAAAGCTTTTCTACAATTAGGGTCGGTCCGTCCGTACGTCTGAGATGGATAGCTTTTTTCGTTAATTTAGGCATGTTAGAATTATTCTATAGATTTCAAACTTTGCATGGTGATTCCTGTAGTAGTTAGTTATGATTTAGAGTAGCAACTCTATATCATTACCAGAATGTCCGTACGTCCATTTTAAAAGATGTTGATTTTTTACTTTTTTTACAACAAATTTTTATGTGATCTAATTATTCAATTGTTTTGATTTTTGGTATACTGATTCCTAGGACAACAAAGTACAATATTATAAGCAAAGCAACTCTATAATTAAGTCCTAAAAATGTAAGTATGTCCATAAACATTATCCTGTGTCAAGAAGTTTTTCAACAAATTTACTCACAATTTTGCTTTGACTCTTATTCATTTATATTCTGATTATTCAGTTCTGACACTATACAAGTGTTAATGTCCGTTTGTCCTACCGTTTCAGAGCTTCGCTTTTATGGATGTTGTCATCCTTGTTTTTTCTAAAAATTATATTATTATTACATTATTTAAAAATGGATGCAGAATATGTTGATAAATTGATATAGGAAAATTTTTCGTCAATTTAGGTTGATATTATGGACCTCATTTATTGGTAAGTTCACTCGTCTTTTAACATGGAAGGGGGTGGGTGGGGGATATTGTTATTTTAGTCAGCTGCGAGTAACACTTTATTAGGCATACATGAAAATCTGGTGCAACATCTAATGATAATATATCGATTTAAATACCATTCTAGAAAGTACGTATATGAATAAATAGATACCTATAATATCTCTAGCAATAAATCCTATTAAATAAAGAAGTTATATGGTTTGTCTGTTAAGATCTCGCTAACCACTGAACCGATAGATTTATCCATTATAGGGAAGCTTTGGATATGTTCCTTCTTGGTGTGAGACGATTTATTTTGAATTTAAGCCATTGGGTGGTTTTAGGCTATATTTATGGTCTTATTTTTCCCTAGATTCATGTTTCGAAACAAACCAATAATTCTTCAGAACAATTGCATAATAAGATAACATCATCCTGTAATAAGTTTTAATAATCTTATAATCTTGTATGCTGCAATTTTATTTTTAAATAGGTCCTATCTTCAGGCTTTAACCCTAAATTTGTTTTACATAAATAATATCCTATTATATAAGGAAATAAGCTTTTTTTTTGTCTGTAGCGAAGGTAGATAACCGATGAACTGGTATGGTTCTCTTTTACAGTGAAGCTTCTTATAAGTCCCAGATGGTTTTAGGATTTTATTTTTAAATGGGTATGGTTTTAGGCTATTTTTCTGCCCTTCCGTATCCCTACGAATATAGAGCCCATAGATGTTAGCGAAGCAGCCGCTAGTATTATAATAAATATTATTCCTTTCGTACGTGGAAATTTGATATTATTTAGGCTGCTAGAACGGGAGATATTGAACAGATAAAGAAAAAGTTGAAACCTTCCATATTCAAGAAACATATAGATGTCAATGCTAAAGACGAAAGGTAAAACTGTTGTTTTAAGTAGACAAAATTCTCTACAGTGGACACATTTCTGTCTGTAACGCATATTTCATATCTATCTTCCTTATTTTTTGTATTACTATCTTTTTAAAAAGCAATCGACCACTTCCTACATATACTTTTACCCCAGGCCCTTAACAGTTGAACGCCCCCCTACCCCCATTTTCTGTGTGCTAGAGATAGAGGGTTGTAACTAATTCACTGTTTAAATCTGGTGATTATAGTTTTCTATAAAGTAGAGAGGTAGTCTTTTGGACTTAAACAAAGCATTTTAAATGGCCAAAATGCTAAAATAAAAGCGGTACCAACTTTTGAGGTTATTATTCATATTTAAATTACTTAAATTTAAATTCAACGTAATTTTAGGGAATGTACAGCACTTCATTATGCAGCCAAGATTTCAAATACTCAGCTTATACAGCTACTCTTGGATAGAGGGGCAGATATTCAGGCGGTTGACAGGCATGGCTGGGGAGTTCTACACTATGCTGTTAGGTAATTATCCATCTATAACTTATATGTCTTTCTTTATATCTGTATATCAAGCTTCAGCCGTATAGAGGGGCAGATATTCATGAAGATGACAGGCATGGCTGGAGAGTTCTACACTATTCTGTTAGGTAACTATCTATCTATGAGTTATATGTCTATGTATATATCTGTATATCAAGCTTCAGCCGTATAGAGGGGCAGATATTTATGAAGATGACAGGCATGGCTGGGGAGTTCTACACTATGCTGTTAGGTAACTATCCATCTATAACTTATACGTCTTTCTATTTATCTGTATATCAGGTGTTCTCCACTACTCTATTAGTTAACTATCTATCTATAACTTATACGTCTTTCTATTCAACTGTATATCAATCAAGCTACAACTATATAGAGGGGCAGATAAATAAGAGTTTGTATACACAACAATAACAAACAATCTTTGTTATATGTTTTTTTTTATTATCGATTATAACATACACATCATGCTACTGCACATCTGTAAAGGGTGTTGCTTGAGGATTTTAGTTTAGAATCTATCTACTAACTTATATTGTTTAACTTCAAATTAAATTTCTTCAGAGATTTAGACCATCAAAAATTTAATATAGTAATTTAAAACTGTTTAGTATCTAATCTGTACAGGTATGGAACCGAAGATTGTGTAGAATACTTGTTGCAGCAAGGTGCTGATATTAATGCTGAAGAGAAAAGAGGATGGAATCTTTTACATTTAGCCGCTAGGTAAATATTCTCAAAGCACAAAAATGAAGACATACATTAGAGCAAAGCTTACAAATCCATAATCAAAATTGATTTATTATTACTTGGATCTTACACCAGATTATCATATACTCTAATACAGTGAAACTCGTAGCTGGCTAAAATTACCCCATCCCCTTCCCTCCTACTGGATAAAGAACTGACAAATAGTGAAGTCCATGTTAGCAATCTAAATTGACGATAATTTTTCCTCTGTCTATATTTGGTACTCTCTTACAATGCAATCGTAGAAATCACAAAACCTTTAATTAAAAAAAAATATATTAAAATATGATTTTTTGCATTTTAGAATATTTTTACTCAAAAAAATTTAATACCTATTACTATTTTTCTATTTAAAAGTAAAAGGGGAATTATTACATTTAGATTAACTGGAATAGTAAAATATTTCAATAATGCAAAATTTTTAAGGTTTTTTTTACGGAATTGCTTCGAAACCGATTTATATCCGCTGCATGGATTACAACCGGTTCTCATTCATACTAAAAAATCATGTATAGCGTAGTATTACAGACAATTTCCGCGGATATTAAAAAAAAACATAACATTAATTTCTGCCCCGTCCGGGTTACCAAAACTGATTTTAATCTCCGCGGAAAGCTGTCAATAATACGATGCAATGAATATTTATGGTTATAGTCTATGTCTTAAAACTCCTAATTGAAAATTAGCAAAACAAAGGTTTAAGAGGGAAGCTACCAATTGACATAAATAAATATTTTAGAAACTTACAGAAGGTTGCTCGCATTCATAAAGAAAATCATCCAAAATCCATGTAAAACTTATTTAAAATTTTAATTATAAGATTTAAAAACAAAAGTCTACGTTATAATTTTATTTATAGTTCATGATTCTTTAAAAAGAATGACGTTCATTTTTCTATTGTAAAGATATTCTGGTATTTTGAGTGATTTTTTATAATAAAGTTCTTCAGAAAAATAGAACAATAAACAGGACCTTCAGTTTTACCTTTAATTAAAAAAGAAATATTTCAAAAAACGTATTTCAAAGATTTTTTATTTTAATATCTAAAATCAATTATGATGATATGATTGCTTAACTTTACAGATTATGCCTGATTGTTACATAAATCTTCAAAAAAGATTTCAATAGGATGGATTTCATAGAAAATTTAACTATAGTAACACCAACTATCCATTACATATCTGTATGAACCAGACACAACCTTAATGTAGAAAACTGTCGATCAAAAAAAAAATCATTTTTAGGAATGGACAATCTGAGAAAGCTCGAATCCTTCTTGAAAATGGAATAGATGTTCATAAGCTTCAGAACCAAGGCTGGAACGCCCTCCATCTAGCGGTCAGGTAATATAGGTAGATATGTGTAGATTGAGAAATGAACTTTAAGACAGAAAACAATAAAAAAAGGAACCGAGGAAGAGAGAAAAGAATAGATTGGAAAAAGGAAAGAAACTAAGAGAGAGACAGAGAAATAGAGAATAAGAAAGCGAGAAAGACAGAAAGACAGAAAGAGAGTAGTTAAAGATAAAAAGGTTAAGAAAGATATATAAAAAAAAAAGGAAAAGGGTAGATAAAGATAAAGATGTAAAGATTAAATTATATGTATGTCTTTTATTTTGCAGATATGGTCAACCAGACACAATAAGCACACTTCTGGAATATGGTATTCATATAGATGTAGATAATCAGGTCTGTTCAATTCTTGAACTTATTATGGACAGATGGACATAATAAGTAGCATATTAGCATAGTAGCATAGCTATAGCAGTGTTGCTGCAAAAAAAATCACAAAAACAAAGAGAAAGACAAAAAAGAGACGAACAGACAAAGTTAGGGAAGCAATGCTTTACATAATACTTTTTGCAATACAGTAAATATAATTACAGAGAGAGACACACAGACAGAGTGAGGAAAGTAAAGCTGTACACAATACTTTGTGCTCTACAGTAAATTAATTACAGAGAGAGACACAGACAGAGTGAGGAAAGTAAAGCTGTACACAATACTTTGTGCTCTACAGTAAATTAATTACAGAGAGAGACACAGACAGAGTGAGGAAAGTAAAGCTGTACACAATACTTTGTGCTCTACAGTAAATTAATTACAGAGAGAGACACAGACAGAGTGAGGAAAGTAAAGCTGTACACAATACTTTGTGCTCTACAGTAAATTAATTACAGAGAGAGACACAGACAGAGTGAGGAAAGTAAAGCTGTACACAATACTTTGTGCTCTACAGTAAATTAATTACAGAGAGAGACACAGACAGAGTGAGGAAAGTAAAGCTGTACACAATACTTTGTGCTCTACAGTAAATTAATTACAGAGAGAGACACAGACAGAGTGAGGAAAGTAAAGCTGTACACAATACTTTGTGCTCTACAGTAAATTAATTACAGAGAGAGACACAGACAGAGTGAGGAAAGTAAAGCTGTACACAATACTTTGTGCTCTACAGTAAATTAATTACAGAGAGAGACACAGACAGAGTGAGAAAAGTAAAGCTGTACACAATACTTTGTGCTCTACAGTAAATTAATTACAGAGAGAGACACAGACAGAGTGAGGAAAGTAAAGCTGTACACAATACTTTGTGCTCTACAGTAAATTAATTACAGAGAGAGACACAGACAGAGTGAGGAAAGTAAAGCTGTACACAATACTTTGTGCTCTACAGTAAATTAATTACAGAGAGAGACACACAGACAGAGTGAGAAAAGTAAAGCTTTACACAATACTTTGTGCTCTACAGTAAATATAATTACAGAGATAGACACACAGAAGAATTGAGGAATGCAATGCTTTACACAATACTTTGTGCTCTACAGTAAAGATAATTATAGAGAGAGACACACGGACAGAGTGAAGGAAGCAAAGCTGTACACAATACTTTGTGCTCTACAGTAAATTA
The DNA here is from genome assembly GCF_053477335.1 of Acartia tonsa. NCBI lineage: Eukaryota > Metazoa > Arthropoda > Copepoda > Calanoida > Acartiidae > Acartia > Acartia tonsa. The sequence goes on from NC_137260.1 coordinate 37,818,923, forward strand.
ATTACAGAGAGAGACACACAGACAGAGTGAGAAAAGTAAAGCTCTACACAATACTTTGTGCTCTACAATAAATTAATTACAGAGAGAGACACACAGACAGAGTGAGAAAAGTAAAGCTCTACACAATACTTTGTGCTCTACAATAAATTAATTACAGAGAGAGACACACAGACAGAGTGAGAAAAGTAAAGCTTTACACAATAATTTGTACGCTACAGAAAGCATGATTATAGAGATAGAAACACAGACAGATTCAGGGCAGCACTGCTTTACGTAATTCTTTTTGTTTTACAGTAAATACTAATACAAAAAGAGACGGACAAATTTAGTGACAAAAGTAAAGTTTTACACAACACTTTGTGCTCTACAGTAAATTTAATTACAGAGATAAACACGCAGACAGATTGAGGAAAACAATGCTTTAGTCAACACTTTGTGCGCTCCAGTAGAAGCAAACAGAATGACAAAGACAAACAGACAGAGTGAGGGACAATACTTTCAATATACAATACTATCAAAAGTTCTATTAACACTTTCCCCCATTTGTTAACTTAAAAACTTGAGGACCTTTTTTAAAAAAATCTTAAATGGTTGGTTGAAACCTATCAATCAATAGTTTTAATCAATAGAAGGGGTAATTTTGTTTACTTTTGTAAGGAATGTATATTAATTTAACTTTTATTGTCTCAACCCTCTGGATCCTCAGTGTAAATATAAACATAAGCATTGTTTACTTTTTATTAATTTAGGGTTGGACTGCACTGCAACTAGCTGTTCTAAACGGCCATACAGACATTGTGTCCATCCTACTCAATAAGAAAGCAAAAACTACAATTATTAACAGGTTAACACATCTTTCTTTAAGCTCCTTTAGTATAGCAGCTATTCTACAAATAGGTTTTGGCTGTACATCCAACTAAGATTCTAGAATTTACTGTATCTATCGTTTTTAATGATTTATAACATACTTTGCGATGATACAAAAAAGCTTCCAACTTACGAAAATGCCGCGTTGTATCTTTAAAAATTGCTTATCTTTCCTAATAATCCTTAATAATCCCTAAAAACCTGTAAATTCTTTTCTCGTATTCATTCGAATCCGGTGGATAGGAACCGGTTCTCATCCATACGAAAAAACTATGTCTAGCATCGTATTATATCCAGTTTTCTACGAATATATCCGCGGAAAGCCGTTTATAATACGATACGAGAAATAACTATTCTCGTATTCATTCGAATCTGGTGGATAGGAACCGGTTCTCATTAATACGAAAAAACTATGTCTAGCATCGTATTATATCCAGTTTTCTACGAATATAGAAATGTACAATCATAAGATTAAAACCAGTTTTTTTAGCCGGGGCCTCCGGCACCTCGGGGCTAAAAAAACTAGTTTTAATCTTATAATTGTACATTCTATATCCGCGGAAAGCCGTTTATAATACGATACGAGAAATAACTATTCTTGTATTCATTCGAAACCGATTAATATCCGGTGGATTAAAACCAGTTCTCATCCATACGAAAAAACTTTATCTAGCGATGACGGGTAATAAAAATCTGAAAATAGAAATGACGCAAATTCTGACGCAAATTCTGAACGCAATTCTCACGTTTATCTAAAAATGCAACACATAATAATAGTTATTAAAACAATTTTCAATCATAACTTTGATCTTATTAGGATAACAATTAAATATGAAAAATATTTTTACCATATGAAATTCGTGATCAAACACCTAATTGAAAAAAATGCAAGACATAGCTTTTATTTTAAGAAAGACTAGGGGCAACGGACGCCCCCAAGAAGCCTCTAGGTGTTCTTAAGGTGGGAGGGGGATAAGTCAACCACCCTTCTACTTTTTAATTTGAGTTTTAATAAGAAATATTCAGAAAAAAAATTTGGGGGTGTGATTTTAAATTGGGAGGGTGGAGATACGCTCTCCCAAAATAGTTAAAAACCTTCCCTGTACCTAAAAAAAGCTTAATTGCAAAGGAAAACTAAACAGATGTCATTTTTTAACAATTTTATAAAAAAACATTGGCGCACTTGTATGAACACCTTATCGCTAAGAAGTTTTGGAATAGATAATCCAGAACCATCCAGTTCAAAGGGAATGCAGTAAGAGAGGGGGTGATTCTAGTTTGAAGAGAACCGAAAATAGTTATGATCGAGATCTTCCTTCATCATATCTAGCATTGTATTGTATCTAGTTTTCTACGAATATAAAAATGTACAACCATAATACGTTGCGAGAAATAACTATTCTTTTAACAATAAATGTCAAGTCTCGGCAGCCGTGCGTCAGCCGCGTGAAGCCTCAGGGAAATCAACCTATACAAATTTTTAAAATTAGCTGGAGGTCTAAACCTGACCCAAATAAGACAATTCCCTATTGAAAAAAAATCAAAGCATCCAAATGGTATTAACATAAAAAATCCGTGAAAAATAAATTTTATGTATAAATATTACTCTGTAGATCATTATAAAATGCGTTTTATTAGAATCTTTCATAATTTTAATTAATTTCTATTCAATTGTTATTAAAAAGGATAATTATATAACTTCAAATATTTTATTCTTTTTAAATTAGTTTTATGAACATTTTGCTTATGAAATAGAATTTAGATAATTGGTCATTAAAGGGCGAATATAGGTTCGATATGATATGAGCTTATATCAAAGGTGCAATTCCATAGATTATAAATAACTTAAAAATATTGTCATATTCAATTGTATAAGTCTGTTTATAGCTTAAAACCCGTCAATCTCGAAGAAAATATTTTATAATTAGTGTGGTTCCCTAAGAACTCAAACACCCTAGCATCACACAAGGCTTCGTGGCAAGGTTGAATTAAAAAGCTTTCGTTAAATGATAGTTGTAATAACGTGGAAACCAATTAATCAGGGGTAAATATACCCTCCTTCTACCTTCATAAAGTAAATTATTTAAAAGTTAAAAAAAACATCAAATAATGTAAAAAGTAAAAAAAAATAATCGATAAAATTTTCTTGGAGGAAGAATGATTTCAAATCCCTGTTTTTTTGTGGCCGTGTGTGTGTGTGTTGAAAATACATACACAAGGGTTGTTTATATCATCATGAATTAATCAAAGATCTCTGTACAGAAAATAAACTTTAAGACGTATTATTTACCCTGTCAATACTCCTGACGCCCTTCTACGCAAATTATTTTTATGCTTTTTAAAAAATTAAATAAACTAGTATATAATCTAAAATAATAAACATTTAAATTATCTTTTAAGGTGCGTGCCAATGTAATAGTCAATCAAACTTAAGCAAAATAGTAAAAAAAAAGTCTTGTAAAGGGCTAAAATAAACGATTTTGTCGGCAATCTCATTTATTATATGTTCAATTGAAACAGAAAATTGCAAAATCTACTTAAGGATTTTTTTGAATTTTTAAATTTGGCATAGATATTCTAAAAGTATGTAATGGCACTTTTGATATAAGCTCATATCATATCGAACCTATATTCGCCCTTTAAAACAAAAAGTTGCAACATCCATAAAAGCGAAGCTCTGGAACGATATGACAAACGAACATTAATACTTGTAGAGTGTCAGAACTTAATAATCAGAATTGAAATGTATGAGTCTAAACAAAGTTGTAAGTAATTTTTCTTTGCAAAACTGCTTAAATACAGAATATTGTTTAAGGTCAATCTTACATTTTAAGGACTTGATTATACAAATGCTTCGTTATAACTTTATACCTTGATGTAACAGGAATCACTATTACAAAAATCAGATGAATAGGATAATTAAAACACATAAAAATAGTTGTTAAAAAGGTTAAAAATCAACATTTTAAAAGGACGTACTAACTTTCTGGTAATGCTTTTAGAGTTGCTACGCTTCCTAAATCGTACCTAACTATTATATGTATCATCATGCAAACTTTGCAGTCACGCTGCAATAAAACTATAAATGTGTCTTGCTTAGAATTTATTTAATATTAAAACTTTTAAATTTTCAGGGAAGGAAAAAGTTCTTTGGACATAGCAAGAGAGGAGGGATTTGATAAAATTGTTGCTCTCATATTAGAAAAGGTAAATTCATATCTTTAATTTTTACTGACTTTCAATAATTCTGTAAAAACAAAGAGACTAGGTAAGACATTGCATTTAAATTGATTTAAAATTTCAAATATTTAGGAGTTCAAGGAGGGTGTGTTACCGCTGCCCAGCCCGCCCCCAACTCCACCAGAGCCCGCCAGCGCCCCCTCCCTGGATATGTTTCCTGACGTACCTTTTGCTGATGATACTCTTGAGAATTGTCCTAATACCTTTGACAGATGGAAAATAAGGTTAGATTGGTGCTATAAATAGTCCTATGAAAAGAGTTAGATTTAAAGAATTAAATTTTGCTAGTGAAAAACTATGTTTCGTCAAACTTTTCAATTTAAAAAATGGATGCTTGTAAAAATTTTACTATTATCTCATTCTCAATAGTTCCAGTTGCATCGTGCTATTACATAATAAGCAAGTTTTAAAATTATAATGTTATTTGACTGACTGAAATTCATTCCTCTGCAACTTGTTTTATTAATAAAATTCTAAATTTTTCCTTTGCTTAGTTTATAAGCAAGCTAAATTGAAGAAAATGATTATAAAAAATGTGAAAATATTTAGCTCTTTCACGTAAATTACCCTGTTGAGCACGGATAATCGCCCCCATCCTTATTAGTGAATGTGTCTCAAGGGGGGGGGGAGGGGGGGTTGTTATATTGGCTACTAGTATGCTCCCTAATTCGGGTCCTACAGGGCATAGAAACCTTCCCCCTATATTTCAAATTATTTGAAATAGAGGGGGGGAGGTATTATGAGGCAATTTTTGATATCCGATGCTGTGAGTATTGGTGCAAAAAATATGACGTAACAAAAAAAATTAGCCAATGAGAGGCCGTTATTGACCAATGGTAAAATTTATAGTGGACTCTCATTGGCTAATTTTTTTTGTTACGTCATATTTTTTGCACCAATACTCACAGCATCTTGATATCCTATTGTTATCATTGTCTAGATTACGAAAAGATCTGGAGATGGTAAGCAACGATGATCTTTCAACTGATTATACAAGTCTAGAAATAGAGGAGGCAGAACAGGTGGTTGTCAGTAAAGAGGCTTCTCTATAAGTAATTGTGTCTGCTCTCTGTATGGTTCTCTCTGTTGTGTAGATACAATGTCACAACTATTCTCGTTTAATTGTTTCATAAGCAAATCTGACCAGCGATTTTGTCCTCCCGTCCGTGGCGCAAAACGTTCTACAATTAGCTGGATTCAAATAAAAGTTAGGAATGTATTATTTCTATTGATAGGTACATAATGAAATTTGTTATAGGCTATTATAAGGATTTATGCTATTTATATGGGAATACATCAACCATCTAAGAGACTAGGCAACAACACAAAAAATTGACCCTAAAAACAAGGATTTATACTTTAAGTATATTTAAATGTATAATGAGACCCTTAACCTTTTAAACCTGTACCCATAGAGGCTCGGCGCAAAGTCACTAAAAAGATGATTCAAAGTTATATTCTTTCTAAATTATACACTAAAATATTCTTCTGAAAAGAGAATAATTTTCAGGTTAAAATTGGTTGGAAGAGTTTTGAAGAAGAGAAGAAAGAATTACTCGCCCAGCTTGAAAGAGTCAAAATGAGAGAAATTATAAGGCTAGTTTTTTTTTATCAAAATATTTATTCTATATGCATTGTTATACTTTTCCATTCTTTTAGGCGGTTTAGGAACTCGCCATTTTAATGTAAATATACCTAATTCAAATCTGACTAAAATTTGGAAAAAAAAAGACAAAAAATTCCACAATTTTTTTGTACTATGATGTAATGATAATCAAATATTCACACAACAAGGTTGGTGTGCTATCACATCCACAGAACTGAAAAAAAGTCGAAATAGCCACAAATAAATATATCAGTACCTAGCTGCTTCGCCCCTTGAGGCCTCTACGGGCACTTAAAGTGGGAGGTGCAAAGTCATCCGCCTCTCTATTTTCAATTAGAGTTTTAAAAACAAAAAGTTTTTTTGGGGATGTTATTTTTTATTGGGAGGGTAGGGATACCCTGCCCCTAAATAATTAGAATCCATGGACCTTTAGAAGCTTTACAGTTAAGAAGAACCATATAGGTTCAGCGGTTAGCGAGAACCTTCGCAACAGACAAAAAAAAACTACTACTTTATATAATTACTAGCGGCTACGCCTCTAGGGAAAATCAATGTGGGAGATACACTCCCCAAAATAGTTAAAAACCTTCCCTGGACCTATGAGAAGCTTTATTGTAAAGGAGAATCATATCGGTTTTGCGGTTAGCGAGATCCTTCGCTACAGACAAAAAAAGCTTACTACTTTATATAATAGGATTGGATAACTTCAAATGGTAAATTATCACAAGAGCAAATGTCAATATCACATAATTGCATCTTTCTATTTTTAGTTTGATCCCAACCTTATATTTTTTTAATAAAAAGTCTGTTTGGAGAAGAAAATAACACCCTGATAATTTTTGCTTTATCATCAGGGATCTAAAGGGATGAGATAAAATGACAAATAATGATAAAAAATGACCTAAATTCTGTATTTTACAATTTGTGGTTTAAACACTTGGATACTAAACTGAATGAACCAACCAATCAAAATTCAATAAAAGTCCCCAATTGGTAAACCAATCAATACAAAAACACTATTGTAAAACTTTGGGGACTAATGTAATAAACAGCCCAATGTCCCCTCTCCCTGGGTATTATTAATTAGCATTACTGATGTTTATGTGGTAATCATAGCACACCAAGAGAATTTTCCTCCAAGCTAAAAGTATATATTCAATTTAATTAACAAGATTACAAATTAAATTTATTTTTGTTCTATTCTTTACATTTAACGTAGACACTATAAAACATGGAAAATAACAAGGAAAACATTATGTAATTTATTATTTAAAATGCATAAAAATCGTTGATTTCACCGATAAATATAATTTTTTGCTATTTTTTAAGTCTTGAAAGTATCATAAAGGATGCGGCCGAATTCAAATTTTGCGACTGAGGGTGACTTATGCTTTGTAAGAATAAGGAGGGCTGCAGATTTTTTACATAGATCCAATTTCTCTTTCTTTTAGACTGGAGGATGAATTGAAAAAGTTGGAGGCTAAGCGCAGCCAATACCTGGAGAAAAACGAGCGTCAGAAACAAGTTTTTGTCAATGAAATCGCTTCACTCAAATCAATTATTGAATCTTCAGAGGTAAATTCTCTTCCAGTATTGCTTCGAATTACCGGTTAATATCCGCTGGATTAGAACCGGTTATGAGCCATTTTAAAAAATCGTATTGTATTATAGACAATTTTGTACGGAAAAAAAATAATCGTAATATTGATACTTGTTTTGATAGCCCGGTCCCTTAAGGCTAATAAAAATGGAATTAATCTTAATTTTTATTAATTTTACGAACCTGTGAAATACAATACGATAAATAACTATTAAAATCTAATGCTAACTAAAAAAAACATTATTCTTTTAATTTATTTTAAAAGCGCTAAATCATTTAATATTTTTTTGGCGAACCAATTATATAACTTTCTTTTATAACTTTTGTTTGATAACTCAAAATAAGAAAAGAAAAGATGAGTGGGTTTATGTTTATGTTTTATTAGAATATATTTTCCATCAGAATTGGAACAAAAAGGTTTACCTACGTCAATACAAACTAAAAATACCCCACAACATATATTTTGGCAATAAATTTAGAAAGATATAAATTACTTTTTCATTATTTCTCTAAGCTTGCAAAATATATTTATCTGCTCTTGTTTTAAAAATCAATAGCGGCTACCTCCCTACAGGCCTCTAAGGAAGGGGAAAGTCTACCCTTCACTTTTAAATTTAATTCCTCATTTTGGGGGAGAGGGGGGGTAGATATACCACACTTTTCTGGGATCTTGCTGAGTCAAGTATCAACTGTGGGGAATACCAAAGGATGACTCCATGCAAAATTTGAGCCGGATCCGGCCAAAACCGGCCGGGATTTTTTTTATAAAAAACCGGTTTTATTCCGGTTTTTAGGGGGTATCTGTAAATCAAGCCCCCTCCTGGGTACGCCCCAATGATGATTTTTGCTTTAAGCTCTGATCTGAATTCCTCAACACTGGATATGAACCCTAGAGTTGAAAAATGGTTAAAATCCGGTCTTTTGACCGGTTTCCAGCCCTTTCCGGCCCAAAAAAAAAATTTTAAAAATAAAAATTTCATCTAAAATTTAAAAAAATATGCTTTAAATTCCATTTTTCAATAATAATTTTTCAAAAAACAAAAACCTTAGGTAATAATGAAGATAATTTTAGCAACTTAAAATGTGAAAAAAGGTTGAAAATTGACAAACTTATGTCAATTTGACAAATGTTGGTAAATCCTAAAAATTTGACGGATTTATACATACATTTCATGCATGTTTGTTTTCATTACATAGATAAAAGTCAGCTATAAACAGTATCTTATCTTAGTAGAAAGCTTTGCGGAATCAGACCTTATTGCCCAAAAATTTCGTCTTAAATTTGAAAGCTTCAAACAGAGGTGGATTCTTAAAAAAAAGTTAGGCTGGCTACTCGCTGGTGAGGCAAAACTATTTTTGTGAAAAATCCTCCAAAATTGCAAAAAAAAATTTAGAAAAACTAAATAAAATCTTAAAAAGGTTATTAACATATGATTTTGTTTAATTTTTGTAGATTTTTAATGTGCTTTTGGATGATTTTTCACAAAAATAATTTTGCCTCACTATCGAGTAGCAAGTCTATCAATTTTTAAGAATCCAAATCAGCTTGAGTCGAAAGTAAACAATACTTTTGTCTGCTAGAAATGTTCCGTCTTAGATTTGTAAAAAAAAGGGTTCAGAATATGCTTCTATTCTTATATTTCTATTGTCGTCTATGGATACTTTATATAATAGGACAGATAGATAGCCATCATTTATGCTTTAATCAAATTTGTGAAGCTAAATTCTATTTTTGAATTAGGAGCGAATGATGATAAAATACCGAGACCTAAAAGAGGACATAACACAAATATCAGTATTGGAAGAGAATGCCAGTGCTGAAGCTCAATTATTACAGGTACAGTCCCGCAAGGTTAGGTTAACTCTTGGGAATTATTTGTCTAATTTCTGTTACCTTTAATGGCATTAAATTATTCGGATCATGGAAAGAAAACAAAGTAGAGGGTTTCGTCGTGTTTTCACAGTAGCTTTTCTCCTATTTCTATTTCCTACGGGGGGCTCTGACCCTGCGGGGACAATTTCCTAACCCTTCGGGTTAATTATTAACATTTAACCCAAAATAACCTACTATGTAAATACGACGAAACCCCTAATTCGTTTTCTTTCAATTATTCCAATTTCTCTTGGATGTATATTTATATAGAAATTTCTTGTATGATTTTCTGCACAAGGTCCACTTAAACGTAAATAAAATCAGTTTGTATCAATCGGGAATTTAAAACCGTTCGGTATAGTTAATTATCGCATCGTATTATAGACAGCTCTCTGCGGATAATAAAATGTAAAATATAAAATTAATTCCAGTTCAGTTGGCCATTAAACTCTGTTTTTCGTAAAAAAAATTGTCTATAATACGATACGATTCGTGATTTTTGAGTATAGCTCATAAACGGAATGTAATCCTCTAGATTTTAATCGGTTGCAAAGCCATATTGGAAAGTAATTTAACTTCATTTATACAAAATCATTACTACTTTGATTGGTTTTATTTGTTTTAGTCATTGTTAAATCACCAAATAGAACATTCGTTTTGTGCCTCAACTGGGCAGAAAAGAGATCTTATCAAACAATTAATTGATGCACAAGTAAGTTTATGTTTTACTCACCAGATGGGGTCATGATATAGTACTTAGTTTATATCTTGGGAATTAATGGCTAAGAATGTAGATAACAAAGCTTTTAATAAAATATTCTTTAATATCCTTTTGTTGTGCTTTTCTATACATAAGCAAAATGTAGCAAAACATTGAAATGGAAAGTTATTTTTAAACAATTTATTTGTATAACAGATAGGGTTATTGTTTTCATGCAAGCCTCGTAAATCTCTTCAATTGGGAACTATCATAATTTAAAATTTCTTTTAATTCATAGTTTTAATGGAAAAGGGATTCTGGAATAATTAAAGAATTATTTCAAACATTCAAGTAAATAAAAAACAAGTATGAAAACATCCATGAAAGTGAAGCTCTGAAATGGCAGGAAAAACTTGTACAGTGTGTTAAATTGATGTACGGACTTTCTGGTTACGATTATAGAGTTGCTACGCTCCCTAAATCGTACCTAATTGTTAAAGAAATTATCATGCAAAGTTTGAAATCGATGATACAGTTCCTATCTGTTTAAATGAACTAAATAAGCTAACTGTCCGTGACGGACGTATGGACAGACCGATCCTAATTATAGAAAAGTTTGGCCTTTAAAAATTATGATTATTTTTAGAAATTGGAATGTTCTGAGCTGAGTGAGGCAAAGTCAGAGAAGTACGCCCGCCTAGAATCTTGTCAGAATGATGCCAAGGTAAACAGTTTCCACTATGGCTTCCAAACCGATTAATATCAGCTGAATTAGAACTGGTTCTGAACCATTCTAAAATAATATGTATCGTCGTATTATAGACAATTTTTAATAAATAATAAAAAAAATCATTGTTGTTAACACGTTCTCTCATTCGTTGAGTTAAAAATTTTTGGGACATTTACTAAATCTTGATTTGGTTATACAAACGAACAGTGTTCAAACTTTTTCGCCATTAGTCTTGATCATCTTATCACTTAAGATACTTGGTTTAAAGTGAGGCTATATCTATATAATATATAAATATTCTGTTTAATGTAAAGAGAGGCGTTCTTTTCAGGGAGGCAGGGAGGGGACACATTAGGCTATTTATTCCACTAGACCTCAAAGTTTTATAATAACGTTCTCTCATTCGTTTACTTAACTACTACGGGGACTTTTTAAAATTTTGAATGGTTGGTTCAATTGATAGTGTTCGAACGTTTCAACCACTTCTTTAGAAAAGGTGATTTTGTGTATCATCTTTGGGGATGTAAATCAATTTATCAGCAATTGTCTTATTCTTTTAGATCCCCGGTTCTCTTACTTGCATTCATGATTGCAAAGATTTATTATAAATATGTATATAGAAATTTTTTATTGGGTGTAATAAAATATTTATTTTTATCCCTTGGTCTAACAATAGATGCAAATAAAAAGGAATATAGCGTCATAAAAAAGTATTGTTTAAGATATTTTTATTGTTTTTGTTTAAATAATCCTTTAGATGGAAAAAAATTATAATAATTAAACAAAAACGTCAATAATAATTAAGGATGAAAACGTCCATATGTATCTCTTTTTTTAAAGATTTGCAATAATGCTAAAATATCAAGAACAGCCAAACGATCTGATGCACTAAATTAACTCCTTTAAGACTCACAGGAATTTACCAAGTAATTTAAGAAATCTATCTTTGACAACAGCTAAGAAAGCACGACTAACTTTCAAACTTCTTATTTTTAAATCACTCAAGGACGGACGTACTAAGGACAATGAATGACACAATCATTTTCAAGAAGAAATTTTGGATTTCTAAGTTAAATAGCAGCCGAAAAATAACAACAAATGTAAAATTTTCAAACATTATATATTTGTAACTTTTGCACATAATTTTAAAAAATCATTTAGATTTGAACAAAATGAATTAAAATGAATGTTTTGTCCTCTCCTAAAATCTAAATAAATTTCTTTTCATTTCTTTTCCAAGTTTTGGATTAAGTCAGTAGCATGAAGGAGGCCAAATTTCTACAAATTCATTGGTTTACATTGAAAAAAATATTGAAAACATAGACATCCAAGGTGGGGGGTAAAAAGGTGTTTAATCCACTCAAACGTTTAAGCACCTCATTTTACCCAATAAAAATATAAAAAGAATAGATAACCCCCTCAAACCTTTCAAAACCATCATTTTACCCCCCCTCCAAATAAAAAGCTTGGACGTCCTTGATTGAGAATACAGGTAACAGGACAAAGTGTCTCAAAAATCAGCCATGTGACATCATAAAAATGAGGGAGATAAGAGGGGAAGTGGGAAAGAAAAACCTTAAAAATGAGATGAATAAACCCTCATTTTTATGACGTCACATAGCTGATTTTTTAGACACTTTGTCCAGTTAAAAATACAGACTTAATTTGAGCATCGTTACAACCGGTATATGATGGAGCAAAATTTCCTATAGATCAGTCTTTATTCGCGCATTTTCGTTTGCTCCCCTTGCAGTATTTTTAAATTATTTATAGGCCTTGTTATGAAGGTTTAACGGTCACCCGTTTGGTCGCTAGTAAACAATGGCAAAAAATTAAGCCAAAATGGATTTCTTCGTATCTGTAACTTGATCCAAAGATTCTCTTTCCTATTAATAATAAATGCGAAGGAAATTAAAATATAATAGTTTAGCTGGGGACAGCTACTCACAAACTTTTTCCTTTCTACGTCAAAGTTTTTTTTCTCTCTGTTAAAATCAAAGATGATAATGTGCAAAAGAAGCGCATCATAATGACATTAATTCAAGTTTAAATTGAAATTAAACCTGAATGTCTTCTATAACTGTCACAAACATGTCAAACAGACATCCTGTCATATAAAGTAGTAGTAATAAAGCTTTTATTGTCTGTTGAGAAGGATCTTGCTGACCGCTGAACCCATAAAGTCCTCCCTTGCAGTAAAGCTTATTAAAGGTCCCGGGATGGTTTTAGGCTATTTTTCTGCCCATCCATATCCCTTTAAATATAGAGCACCTAGATGCTAGGGCCGAAGCTGCTAGTAATAGATAAGATAAGATTGTGTAATTAAAGGCAAGGTAAGAAAAAAATTTCTTGCAGTCTTATTTATCAAAACTGATGGATCTTTATAAAAACATTATCTTGAAAATAATGTTTATGTTTTCATCCTTTTTAAGTAGAAACTATTTATGATTGTAATGTGTCAATGCCAACGGACTCACAAACCAATATCCAACAGATGCGTTTAGCGTACAAACTTAAGAATTCAGAAAAAGAGAAAAAAGTCAAATACGGAACTAACCACTTATAGAGGTGGCAGTAAACTAAATAAAAAAGAAAGAAAAACGCTTTGTTATATTTTACGTTGTGAGGGAATAAATTGAAGAAAAAAATGAATGTAATAAGGATTGGAATTTTTCCCAATTAGGGTACCACACACACACACAAAAACACACTCACACACACAAAAACACGCTTACACACACACACACTGATTTTCTAAAGATTTTGACAAATCATTTTTTTGTGGCGTGGTTAGTCTAAAATTCAACATGTCAGTTTTTTGTTTAAAATTTTTCTTTTTCTGGGAAGTTTTATAACTAATTTGGGGGAGGGTATACCCCCCCCCTAAACCATAAAGTGACATTAGAGTATCCATTAGTACTAATATAAAGTACATTTTGATATTTTTTTTATATTTTTAGGTTGAAAACGAAAAGAGCTTATTAAAAATTGGAATCCTAGAGGAAGAAATTGAAAATTTATCAGTAGAAAAAACAAGAAAATTAAAGGTAAAGATCATTACATTTAACATTGCAGGATAAGAATTTTTTGAAATATAATTTAAAGTAGTATCATTTTAACTAACTTTAAGTAAGACAATACTATTGATATTTTAATAATGTGTCAAACCCTATAAAATTTCTCAGGATTACCATGGGTTTCTTAGTCTTAAATAATTTTTTTTTTGCATCCATTTAAGTACAATGAAACATTTAATCCAAGGCTAGCCTTGGTGTTTTAAAAGGATGTGGTGCAAAGTTAAGATAAGGGTGTTTGAATTGTTATTTTTTTATCAAATTTTAAATATTTGGATAAATTTTCCTCGAAATTCAATTAGTCAGCATTTATAAAAGTACCTCAAGAAAACTGGCAAAGTTCCTTATTTGCAAGTGAAGCAAATTTTGCATTTTTTTATACATACATTATTTTGCGTTTTTTTTTCAATGAATATCATAACCATCATAGATATTTATTACAGCAGTATGCTAAATATTTTTACAGGCTATATACTTCTTAAAGGTAAAAAGAGGTGGGGGATAGTTGAGGTGATCCATTTTAAATAATCGAGAAAACTCAAAAAAATTATTTAATTCATTTTTTCTTCAAATCTTTCGAATCCTTTGAGTCTAAAATCTAAAGATTTCAACATTTTATTAAACATTGTTAAAAGAATATTTATTTAAGGTTTTATAAAGATTTATAGATTTAAATTAAATGAAGGGTTAAGATATATCTATTTTTTTTCATCATTTACCTTATTTTCCTTTAGATGTTAATAATAACTTGATATTGTATTATATATATATCCACCTACCGCCCTGTCCGCAAAAATTGTATTTATTGATGATCATTTTTGATTAGTGGAAGTTTATGCGAATATGAGAAGAAGGCAAAAGATAGAAAGCTAGTTCCAATAATCTATTAAAATATCAGAAGCTTTCACTCCATAGACCACTGACCACCTAACCCAACTTCCCTTTGTTGATAAAAATATTTCTTAGCCGGCTCTGTGTGACCCTATCCGTATGGATAACTATAAAACTGCGGGGGTTTTCTAATCTTTACGTAATCTAACCTAACCTAAAACATGCATAATAAATTTTTTTTTCACTTTTCATTTTTTTTGGGTTCTATATTCATTACGGGGAAACCGCCAAATTTTCTCTTTACGTTTTACCTTTAATGTCCTTATGTTGAGATTATCAGTTCAAACAGCTTAGCTCTTATCTGACAAATCGTTCTTGTTTTATCTATAAAGTTTCGGTTCCTTTACTATTTTATTTAGGGATTTGACGAAACAGAAATGAAACTAACCAAAGATCTGGAAAAAGCCAAAGGAGAGAACACAGTTTTAGACGAGGTAAAGCAAACATTAAGCTGAATAACGTAATTGGGTTTTTAAACAGAGGTGGATTCTTAAAAAAATTTGCCCCACTAATCGCGTAGTGGGGCAAAATTGTTTTCGTGAAAAATCCACCAAAATCACATTAAAAATCTACAAAAAATAAACAAAATCATAGAAGGGTTATTAACATATGATTTAATTTAATTTTTGTAGATTTTTAATGTGATTTTGGTGGATTTTTCACGAAAACAATTTTTCCCCACTAAGCGATTAGTGGGGCAAATTTTTTTTAAGAATCCACCTCAGATTAAAATATTGTATAAAATTTAAACTCACAAACTAAATACCAAACTATAAACTAAATTCTAAGCTTTCTTAAAAATTTACCACTCAACGAATCTGCCGTTGAAGTGATCTTAAGTAGTTTATTCATGAACTCGCATTAAATTTGGCACATGCAAAAAAATTACTTAACCCTAATTTTGAAGGATGAAGATGAACAATTGGACTGTCCTGTTTGTCTGGAATCTTTAAAACCACCTTTAAGGCAAGTAAAGTTTTAACAGGGCTCGACAGCAACGCCTGTTAGCAACAAGGGAATCACCACTTTGCTATTTTTAAAATTATCTGGAACTCTAAATCTGACCCAAAGGCAATCCCTCGTTTCTTCGAAGCATTTAAATGGGTTTAACTTTGAGGCTTAGTCGCGGATGACGATACCTGAGTTTTACTATAACAAGAATAACAGCATTCTTTAACACAAAGCTCAACATTAACAACAAGCCAAATAAACATAAAAATATACTTGTAGTGATGACACTTCGTAACGACATTATATGATTTATAGGTATTAAAAAAATAACGATAAATTAAAAATAAATAGATTTTCACCTAGGAATTACAATTTCAACATTTTTTGTCTTTTTTGACTTTAGACTAAGATTAGTTTAATTATGTGTGGATACGCTAATTAACCACCTACCTAATAATCCTTATATAAAAGTAACAGAATGTTTGTCTGATCTCTTTAATTGCTGGACCGATTATGGTTCTCCTTTGCAGAAAAGCTTCTTTAAGGCCCAGGAAAGGTTTATTATTATTCTGAGGGAGGGTAATCTACTCTCCTAAGAGAAATCGCCCCCTACAAACAATTTTTTTCCTTTCCCATCTAAAACTAAAATGTAAAGTTGAGTTTCGACATTCTCCCCCCCCCCCCTGCCATTACCTCAAGTGGATCCAGAGACCTCTAGGGGCGTGGCCGCTAATGTTTTGATATTTGTAGAATATTCCAGTGCCCCGAGGGACACATCTTGTGTGAAAACTGCAAAGAAAATCCTTCCATGGTTCACTGCCCACAGTGCAGGTATATTTTCTCATTCTCTTAAAAATTTCTTGTGAATATTCCCCTGACTAATGATCATTTACTCTATAAATTACATTGTTTTTCCGCCGACTATTCGGTTTAAATATATTGATATTTTCTTTTGTGAATTTTTTAATTATCTTTTTTTTCTACATTAATAGATTAGAATTGATATACTACTATGTGATATAAGATGTTTTAAAAAATGTAAAAGTATTATCATTATATTTAATGGAAAAATCATGTTGGAAAAACTTATATAAATATTCTAACCAAGATAAAATTTGTTCAAAGGTTCAAACTCCATGTCAATTACTCTCAAAAGTAAATCTTTACAATTTAGTGCAGCTACTGTCCGTTCTGTTTTATGAAACTAAATTTAGATATCAAATATTATCTCTATACATTTTTTCTTTTTAATCTTTCAAAACCTTTATTTTGAAGTGTCTAAAAATCTTAAGCCAAATCAATTTGTAGAGTAGCTACAAATGTTAGTTTTATAATGAACTAAGTACAAATATATTATTATATTATATTCTTATGAACGGAGGAAAGAGCGTTCACATGGGGAGAATATGCTAAGTTTTTTTTTTGGGGGGGGGGGAAGGGGGTGGTAACTGGCTATATATTATTGTTCATACCAAGAGAAATTCTAGAAGCTCTTTATAGTGTCTATAAAAAATGACGTCATAATGGCATACTATTGGTCAATTAAAATTTATACTGGCCTGCCATTGGTAACTTAGTCTGTGTATTGGCCTACCATTGGTCCTTTGTGTTAATGTATGACGTCAATTTTTATAGGCACTATAAAAGATTCGAAATTTCATTACGGGGGCGAAATATGCTATTAAAAATTAAGTAAACATTTCTAATTTTTTTCTGTGATGGTCGCTTGCTGTCCCCTCCCCTGGGTTAAAATCTTGTGCACGCCTCTGAACAGAGATCAATTAATCTTATTTTTGCAGGGTTTCCCTGGAGTCCAATTGCAGCAGAAACAGAGCTTTAGAAGAAATTGCCAGAAATTATTTTAAAGCACACAAATAGATTGATAAGTTGGAACGCTTATTTAATAGTGAGACATCCATTACACCACTCTTACATACTTTAAAAATGTTACTATTTTTTTATACAAGCAGCTACGCCCCTAGAAGCCTCTAGGGGTACTTAAGGTAGGAAGGGGAAAAGTTGACCTCATCCCATTTTAAATTTGAGTTTCAAAAGAGTAAAAAAAAATTTTTTTTGGGGGGGGAGGGGGGTGAAGACACCCTTCCCAAAAATAGTTTAAAACATTCCCAGGACCTGTATGAAGCTTCACTGTAAAGGAGAACAATATCGGTTCAGCGGTTAGCGAGATCCTTCGGGACAGACAACAAATGCTTACTACTTTATATAATAGGATGGAGAAACAGCAATGGGGGGTTGAGGGTATACTTGCCAATCTAACACTCAAACTTTATAAAAGTTAATACTCATTTTTAAATAATACAATTCAAGGGATGGGTTAACTGATGTCTTACGTTAAAAAAAATAATAAATATTGCTAATAAATTTACTCATTGTATTGTTATAAAATTATTTATTTTGATTATAATGTCATATTGTGATTAATAAATGATTAAATAGATAAAATAACACTTTTGATATTACAAAAATAAGTTTTTTTTTTGTATTATTTTACTTAATTCTAAGGCAATGTCATATTTTTTTGGGAAAAAAATAAAGTATTACAGTTTCAAAGGTATTCGTGATATCTAAAAATAAAAGCAATCTGTGAACAAATAAAAATCTTCAACTGCCTGAAATAAGTAAAACTTGTTGTTGTTCATCTTCCTGTAACTGCTCAGCGTTCTGTGTATTGAAGGAGATCGTTAATCTGCCGCTGACGGACATCATCTTGCACTGAAAAAAAGAGATTTCACTAGAAAATATATCTTTGAAAGCAAGGACAATTTCATGCAATGTAGGTCTAGCTTTTGAAAAGAGTTTTATTTAACTAGCAAGAAAGGCTTTAAAAACAGAGGAAGAATAAATTAAACAATTTAATATATGCGAAAGAGATTCAAATTGCTATTTTAGACTGGTTACATCAAAAATAGAGAAAGGATAAAACGTGCAGAGAAAATATACTAATATAACTAACATGGGTAAATTGTAGAGTAGCCATTTCCCTCAAATTTCAAAATATAATTTTATGAGTAAAATGAACTTTTCTCTCCAAAAAATAGAAGTAGTACCCAAATTAATCACCATTTGAAGAGAACAATAATTGAATGACGTAAATTGTCCTCATTAATTAAAAACAATTTGAAAAAAATATACTTACAGTTCTTATCTGACTCGATAGATTTCATCATTAGTTTGACTCGATCTTTCTTGCCACGTTTCCTTTTCATATCATCCAGCCTAAATCAGGAAGTATTGGTTTCTACACAAATTTTAGATTTTAATTTGGTGCTTTAAGTTCCAATCTTCCCCAGTGTCCAGGAAACTTAGAACAGCTCCTGTTGACACTAATTCTTATTTAGATAATATAACTTATCCAATATTAATGACATATTTCATTTTTGTAAAAGCTGTCACCTTTGGTCCTTCCTCATTGCCTCAATTTAAACCACCTATAGGACAAACAGAAATGTACATCCTTGCTAATACTTACTTGTTTAGAAGTCTATCTAGCTTATTATTGATAGAAGCTACAGACATGTCCACCATCCTTTATAATACTTACTTGTTTAGAAGTCTATCTAGCTTATTATTGATAGGACCTACAGACATGTCCATCCTTTATAATACTTACTTGTTTAGAAGTCTTTCTAGCTTATTATTGATAGGACCTACAGACATGTCCATCCTTTATAATACTTACTTGTTTAGAAGTCTTTCTAGCTTATTATTGATAGGACCTACAGACATGTCCATCCTTTATAATACTTACTTGTTTAGAAGTCTATCTAGCTTATTATTAGGACCTACAGACATGTCCATCCTTTATTATACTTACTTGTTTAGAAGTCTATCTAGCTTATTTTTGATAGGACAAACAGACATGTCCATCCTTTTTAATACTTACTTGTTTAGAAGTCTATCTAGCTTATTATTGATAGGACCTACAGACATGTCCATCCTTTATAATACTTACTTGTTTAGAAGTCTATCTAGCTTATTATTAGGACCTACAGACATGTCCATCCTTTATTATACTTACTTGTTTAGAAGTCTATCTAGCTTATTTTTGATAGGACAAACAGACATGTCCATCCTTTTTAATACTTACTTGTTTAGAAGTCTATCTAGCTTATTATTGATAGGACCTACAGACATGTCCATCCTTTATAATACTTACTTGTTTAGAAGTCTATCTAGCTTATTATTAGGACCTACAGACATGTCCATCCTTTATAATACTTACTTGTTTAGAAGTCTATCTAGCTTATTTTTGATAGGACAAACAGACATGTCCATCCTTTTTAATACTTACTTGTTTAGAAGTCTATCTAGCTTATTATTGATAGGACCTACAGACATGTCCATCCTTTATAATACTTACTTGTTTAGAAGTCTATCTAGCTTATTATTAGGACCTACAGACATGTCCATCCTTTATAATACTTACTTGTTTAGAAGTCTATCTAGCTTATTATTAGGACCTACAGACATGTTCATCCTTTATAATACTTACTTGTTTAGAAGTCTATCTAGCTTATTATTAGGACCTACAGACATGTCCACCATCCTTTATAATACTTACTTGTTTAGAAGTCTATCTAGCTTATTTTTGATAGGACCTACAGACATGCCCATCCTTTTTAATACTTACTTGTTTAGAAGTCTATCTAGCTTATTATTGATAGGACCTACAGACATCTCCATCCTGCCAAGCTTCTCCTCCAGATCATAAAACCTGAATATTTATTAAAAATGAATAAACAATTAAATTTATAAAAGAAACATTAAAAATGTTAAAAACCATATGATACATATTTAGTAAATGTAAAAGTGAAATGTTTCTTTTTGTACTTTCATTTAAATGATTTTTTTCTTCGTTTTTTTGTTTCATTTATGTGAAATATGATTCAAAAGAAGGAAATTGAATTAAGATACCATTGAGAAAAACAAGACATATCTTTCAACAAAACAAGGATTTGTTCTTGGACAGCTATGTAGAATCTAGTAACCTACAATCCGCCAATATACTGTGACTTACTTATGGCTGCCGAGCTGAGCCATGAAAAATGTTTAACAAAAGGAAATTTTAGTCTACATTGTACCTTATTTGTTACAGTTATAAACGTGCCAAGTTTGAAAATTATAAAATAATTCTAACAGGCATAAATTAATGATTAAAGCTAACAATTACGGACAAAAGTACGTACGGACGGACCAACCCTAAATGAGGAAAATCTCGGCTTATGATAAGACTGTAAACCTTTGAGCTGGTAGATGTTGTGCACCCTTAGCTGCATCTCTTATCTTGGCGGATCTCATCATCCGAGCCTCGCGTCCTAAAACATAAATAAAATAAATAGGCTAACAGCAACCTAGTGTTCAAATTTCAAGAGACAGAGAAAGAATAATTTTATTCTATAACTACCCTAGGTTGTAGTTTGTACTTTTTAAATCCTACAATATAAAGAAGTAAGGATTTCTGTCTGAAACTAAAGATCTCGGAAATTGCAGGTGGGGCGAAGATATGCTTTTCTTGGAATCTTTTCAAATACCATGAAATGTTTTTAGGCTATTTTTGATTTTTATCATGGGAGGGAGGAGGGGAGAATAAACTTTACGCCTTACGGAGATGAAAATAAGATGAATGTTGTCTTTTCATTTATTTTTCATAGGGGGGGTGTTGACAACACCCAAAACGACCATTCTGTAATATTACCTGACTTAGGCCTGGCAGAAGCACGTAGTGCAGCTTCATCGAGTTCTTCCTCGTTATCTTCATTTTCATCTCTCAGACCTGGGTTATTGTTCATAGTTTTTATTAGTCACTCTAGAGGCTTTTTCTCATGGTGAAGAAAAGGGTTCCCCATCTCCCACTTGATGTACAGTTAAAAGAGATTAATATTTTTTAGGGTGTTGATTATTATTTTTAGGTTTAGGGATTGACCTATAGTAAAAAAATAGCCTTTTACCTCCAAAAAAATCAATACTAAACTCCCCTAGAAACTGTGAGGCGATAGATATAGTTGTTTATGAGATACTAATAGACATAAAAACTTAATTTACATAATTTATTTTTTACTACATTATAATTTTGTGATGAAATATAAATTGAAGCCCTGATTCAAAGAGAGGTGTTTTTATTTTTTAAACCTTATATATTTAGCTGTAAATTAATGTACTGTGACCAATTTTCAGGTAAACTTTGTATTGGTACAATACAAAACAGATGTTAGCATTTCAGAAACAAATACAAATTAGATTTTTTTCTTTTTATTACACATTTATTGAGGAGAAACCACTAATAGTATAATAATTTGTGAGAGAAGTTTGGTATAAAAATTTATTGATGATACAAATAATCCTAATTCTGATTGCCTGTCTTAGGCCTCGCTGAAGCGCGACGGGATGTACTTCCGTCCTCTTCGTTGAATCCTTAATTTTTATCATTTGATTATTTAGTAACATTATTATTATTAGTTTTAGAAAACAATAGAGTGTAGACTAAGCAAACAATTTGGCAATTTTACATCATCAACTAACGCTATTTAATTAATGGTAATATAACTAAATCCGTATGTTGATATGATAACAGTTAAAAGTTTAATATGGTTACTAATTTTAACCTGTTTTAGGCCTGGCTGAGGATCTGCGAGATTCACTACCATCAGTTTCATTCAAACCTATAAAAAAAATTATAAAATCTACACCTTTTATTTAGCAAGATTTCCATATCTATATTTAAAAGATGTATGATGTCTGTCTGTTTAGAATGAAATGTCTCGTTAACCATTGGACCAATTATGTTCTCCCTAACATTAAAGCCCGTGAAATAACACGTGAAAAAATATCTAAAGAAATTGATTTGACTTCAATTGTAAAAATATAATTAAACTGATTTAATCAAATAGAAAATCTGAGACCCACAACTCTTAGCTTTCTAGCCCTCTCTACAAAACTAGTAAAAACTGCATCTTTTTAACCTGTTTTTGGTCTAGCAGATCTAGCAGAAGATCTTCTAGATTGTCCATTAAGATCTTTATCATCTCCTTCATCTTCATCCTTGATACCAAGATCATCCTCATTCTCATTGTCCAACATAGCTACAATAAAAACAATTCAGTTAACTAGTATAATTAAGAATTTTTTTGTGTTTATAGATTTGTTGAGGGGGGAAAACTCTGAAAAAAGCCGCTGGTTTTGAAAATACTAAGATTATGTATTTTTCTCATGTAATTAAAGATACGTTAACAACATATCCTTTTCTTAGGTAGTTTTGTAAATTTTAAAATATGGGTAAGTAGCAACTTTGGTCATTGCTTCAAGGAGAGGTTAGGAGGCATTTCTAAACTACTTTTTTAAGTTTAAACCCATGAATAACCAATAAGAAGCTATGGAGAATACAATTTGGTTTTGCGATTGCTGAAATTATAGGATAGACTGACAACTTTTAATGGTAATAGGATATACGAGGATATTATGACAGGGGAAAAATTGTCGTCAATTTAGGTTGCTAACATGGAACTAATTTATATGCCAGTTCGTTCATCCAGTAGGAGGAAAGAGGATATCATTATTTTAGCCCGCTGCGAGTTTCACTTTAATAGATAACATGATAATTTGGTATAACATTCAAGCAGGAATATATTCATTTTAATATATTATGATGAAATTAATGTTTTACCGTAGCTGTCTTTAGTTCAATAGCAAAATGGGGATAGATATAACTTCTTTTGGCCTACCTATTATATTGACGTCAGGAAATACCCTATACCCCATGTCTTTTCTAGTGGGTTTCTTTCTCCCTTCCTTTCACTTTTCCCTCTACTATGACGTCATTAAAATAGGTAGGCCAAAAGCGGTGACATTTATCCCCATTTTCCTAGGGCACTAAAGACAGCTACTGTTTTACCTTCCAATCTCTTGGCTCTCTCCTCATCAGTTTCCTCCATTTCTTTATCATCTTCCTCGTCATCTAAAATATTTATAATCTCATCAATTTCTTAAGCAAATTCTTTCTAACTCTAACAAGTGAAATTTTAACTGTTTAGAAGGGGGGTGTCTAAAACCTCATGAAAATTGAAATAAGGAATGCCTACCTTGCCCCCCCCCCCCTTGGCACCATCTTCTTTATTATTAAATCATTAAAGTCTGATGTTAATTAAAGATGAAAAGAGTTTTAAAATGCAAACTAGAAAATGTTTTTCCCCTCGTGTTATGAAAATTGCAGAAGGCGGCGGTGAATTACAACATTGTGTCTAAAAATGTTCAATCGATGTTTTAAAACTTATTCATAGATAGAGAAGAATATTTTATAACCTGTTTTTGATAAACTTTTGATAAACTGGAAAAAAAAAATGAATTCCTATCTGGAAAACATTAATTAACTATAAATTACCAATGAGCATTCCAGCCATTTCTGGATCCTCTTTGAACTGTTCAAAGTACAGATCAATCTCTAGATCTGAGAAATTGCTGTGTTTCAAATTTTCTCTCAGCTCCTGGAATCAAAGAAAACATTTCCAATAATTAACTTAATTAAAAAGAAATACAGGATAATAACATCCATTGCAGGTAGAAACTTGTATGAACATTGAAATTAAATAATTAATCAGATTGTTCGACGATTGTCCAAATTGGTTATACTATTGGAAGTTCTTTGGATGGTTTTAGGATATTTTTCTGACTTTCCTTGCACTTTCCCAAAGGATAGGGGCAAAGAAACTTTTAAAAAACATGAGGTAATAATTTATTGGACAAAAAAAAGATTTAAGAGAAAGAGTGGACAATTTAAAGGTAAGGGTAAATGAAAATAAATCTCGAACACTAACAGTCACACAAACTGGTGAATTAAAGAGTAGGAGCTTAATTTTTTTAAAAAAGAAATCACCTACAACATTTTTAAAAAGAAAAAATGTGTTTGAAGAACTCGGCAATTTTATGTCATAAACATGAACGGTTATAATTTCAATTTTTAAATGAAAAGCTTTTAAACATGTGTGCCTGCCTTTCTGTCACTAACGGATAGCTTTAGAATGATTGATTTTACTTCTTGCAAGATGATTCTCAGAAGAATACCACTCTACTATTTTTGTATAGAAATCACTACGTCCATTTTATAATATACTAGCGGATGCGTCCCCAGCATCTAGGGGCTCTATGCATACGAATGTATATTGAAAAGCAGAAATTATAGCTTTATTTTATAAAGATAAAATAGCTTAAAACCATCTCAGGACCTATAAGAATACTCACTGTAAAGGCGAACCACATCGGTTTAGCGGTTAGCGAGGTTTTTCACTAAAGACAAAAAAAAGCTGACTACTTAATATAATAGGATTGATTTTAAAATTGCTAGTGTGATTAAGGCTGTGTTAAAATGTACTGTCTTTAAATTAAGCATTTTTATGAAAGCAATTCTATAGCAAATCCCTATATGTTCAGAATTCTAATTGGAGTCCTGTTTCAGTTTCTTAAAAATTTTAATTGCTGTTACTTAATTATTTTTAATTTATTTTTGCCATTGTTTAAAATCAATATTTTAGTTTTTATGGGTATTGACATCCCATTCTCAATTTCGGTTTATGATTTTAGAAAAATGTAAAAAAATCATAATAGAAAATTTGCAAATTTTTGTACTCTGTAATTTCATTACAGCGTTATGCTTCTAGGGAAAACTTAAAAAAAAACATTTATTTATAGAATATTTGCCAAACTTTTGTACTCTGCTATTTTAAGCTTAAAATAAAAATGAAAAAAAAATGCTTTATACTTCGTATGAAACTCTAGAATCGTTTGTAATTTCATTTTGAAATATGAAAAATAGTACATTACAGGTGTACAACAAATGTATAGTAAGTATCAGAGCTCGGCAGCTGCGTGTAAGTGTGGTAATACGACACCCAGACGGACAGGCCGTTTACAGAGTTGCTTCGCTGTGACTTATGATAACAAACCCCCCGCACTAATCCTATTATATCACTATCCATCTCATGACCGCTGTTAACCCCGCACCCAGCGGTCAAACTAGCCTGCCTAAATGTGGGGAGGGGACTTGAACATGCAACTATCACGAGTCCCTCATGCGCTTATATAATCGGGAGGCACTGCCTCCCCTTTTACCACCGTTGCCCCCACAGCCTGTCTACCGTCGGGCGCTAAGCCCTAGCGCCCCACACCCCCTTCAAACCTAACCATTGTTATATTTTGTTGTATATATATAGTAAACATAACTTGTAAATATTATTCAGTTTAAATATATAATTTCTGTATGATTGAATCCTGCTTGTTTGTTTGGTAGAATACTTAAAGGCTAGGGCTCGTTGAATCCGAACTCGTTACCCCGTGGGCCGAGAACGCTCGGCTTACCAGAACTTGGTGTCAGCGTGTTTCAATCGAGCCTTACAGAAACTAGCCTATTCTACCTCTGATTGGACCCTTTGGCAAGTAAGGGGACAATCAGCCGCCAACTGACCCGTGAGACGGCCTTTTTAGGTCGAATTTCCATCATTTTGAACGCAATATGTGGGCCCCTGGCCTACAGCAAGCAGATTTAGCCTGCTAAAAGCACCAGTTAAGACGCTTTTTCCGTGTCGTGTAGGAGTAGCGCTAGGTGCGCAGCCACGGCAATCGGATAATTTAGCTCAGACGGCTACAGAACTGAGTCTAAACTGGCAAGTGTAGCTGGGACAAGCCCCAGGACACCCAGGCCAAACCTACGAGACAGACAGCTGTGTGCTGGTCTCCCTAAGAAGGCAATGTGTGGCTGCGAAGCTTCAGCACACAAGTAAGCCCTACCACTGCGACGGATAGCAGATTTTGAGCCACAGGCACGGCAGGACGGGACATTCCCTGCCGCTGCCTCCCAGGATTCGAACCCGAGGCGCTGCAGGACGGGCCATTCCCTGCCGCCATTTGTCGGGATTCGAACCAGCGGCGCTGTAGGACGGGTCATTCCCTACCGCCGTCACCCCTCTGAACCTTGCAGGACGGACATTCCCTGCTGCCAGTGCTTCCAGAATCACACCTAGAGCTCCTAGTGATAACAACACATCAGTGTGTATAAATGTCAACCAAGTGATAAAAATAAATATAAAATTGTTGACCAAGTGATAATTAATAAGCTCTAGTGATTCGAAGCTACAGTCTAAGCCACCATGGTAAGCGATACCACCATAGCTGCGGTGCGGCCACCACCAAAGTTTCTGCCAACCCCAGCCGAACGAGAGGCCCCCTTGTCTCAAGGGCAGGACCTCCACTTCCCCTGCCATGTCAGGGTGAGGTTTCCTACTCCTGACCCTGCCCAGCATGTACAGGTTGATGCCATGATTGATTCTGGCAACCGTGTACCAGGGTCTGCTGTAATTTCTGAGCATCTCATGCACGCGATGGGCGTGCAACGCATGTTGATTCCGGACAACACCCAGATCCTGACTGCTAATGAGGAAGGCCAGCCCCTCCAGGTAATCGGAAAATTAAAAGAGTTATATATGGCAGTTTCACACACTCTTATACTCCATCTATACCACGTGACTGTGGTCCGGAATCTCTCACACCCTCTGAACCTAGGAGGGTATTTTCTCAAGGAGTTCGGAACTAGGCTCTGTTTCGACATGCAACCACCTTGCTTGTGGGTGCGTGGGGAGTTTATCCCACTCCGTGGCGTCCCCATTGACCGGGAGACAGCCGAGAGAGAGCTAAGCTATGAGGGGCCTCTGCCAGGCCCCCTGCCTGAGCAGCCGCGTGTGGTTGAGAAAGGCACACACTGGGTGGACGCTGAGCTCAACGCACACAAGGGAGCTAACCTGCTAGCCATGGGGTTGCCCCCAGTGCCCAAGGTGCCAAGGGAGAGCCTGCCAACAACGTTTCCTGAGATTGCCAGCCCTCCGGAACCGATCTTCTCCGCCGACATTTTTATCAACGGCCAGCCGTGTCCACCTGGCCCCCTCTACCTGGGACCTCCAGCCAGTCCACCAGCCAAGCCCGAGTCCAGACCCGTCAAGTCGCGGTCTGATGTACCCGGAGCCACACTCAACTCTCAGGCCCCAGCCTCTCCCGGCGCCGTGCCCGTCAAGTCGCGACCGGACGCCCACGGAGCCAAAGCTGGACCCAGCACTTTTGCCTCTCCCAGCACCGAGCCCGTCAAATCGTGGCCGGACGCCCCCGGAGCCACGCCTGGCTCCGACACGTCAGCCCCTCCAGAAGCCGAGCCCGTCAAGTCGCGGCCGGTGGGTCCCGGAGCCAAGGCTGACCCTCGCACCAGCCACGTATAGGCTAAGCGCTGTCACTCCAACTGACGGTCAACCACCCCAGCTCCGCACAGCCAAGCGGGTGGTCCTGCCTGGCCGCGGGGTTATGGCGGTCCCTGTTGAGCTAGTAGGCCATCGCACCAAGGATGCCATTCAACTAGCTGCCCCAGAACAGAGGTTTGGGGAGGACCTTGTTATTCCAGAGGGCCTGTATGCCCACAGGCCTGGCTCTGCCACTGTGTTTAGAGTACTGGTGGTCAATGAGGGAGAGGTGCCCCTCTTGCTGGATGCTGGCCTCCCAGTGGCAGGGGAGCTGGTCAAACCTGACATTTTAGAGGTCTCTGATACGCCTCCCCCACGTCTCCACTCGTTCCAAGAACCTGCTGAGCCTATAGACATGCAGGAGTTGTGGGAGGCCCTGGAGATGGAAGACAATGAGTTCCTACGCAAGGACCCCTTGCTCAAGAAGGAGGTCTGGACTACGTTGTCAGAGTACAGGGACGTCTTCTCCAATTCTACCCCCGGCTGCACAGATGTGGTTGAGTTGCAGCTGCGCCTCAAGCCAGGGACCCAGCCGATCCGCCAGAGATTTAGGGATCTGAACCCGCGGCAAGAGGCTGAACTGGAGAAACAACTGGACACCTGGCTACAGGAAGGAGTTATAGAGCCGTCGGACTCCGCCTGGAGCAGCCCCCTGGTGCCCATCAAGAAGAAGGACGGGAGCACCCGCTGGGCCGTCGACTACAGAGCCCTCAACAAGTGTCTGGAGCTGGACAACTACCCCCTGCCTAGGATCCAGCAGTTGGTGGAACGAGCGGGCGGGCACCGTGTCTACAGTGCTTTAGACGCGGTGGCCGCATACTACACCATCCGTGTGTCTGAGGATAGCCGGCCCTGCACCGCCTTCACCACCCCCAGGGGCCTGTATCAATGGAAAAGGATGCCCTTTGGCCTGGCGACGGCACCGTCTGTCTATTCCAGGTTTATTGCAGGGGTCCTAAATCCACTAGGCACAGCCAACCTCCAGTCATACCTTGACGACGTCCTGACCTTCCATCAGGATACCTGGGCCCACCTGGCCCGGCTCCGAGAGGTCTTGGAAGCCCACCGTAGGGGAGGGATCCGCCTCAAGCCAGCCAAGACCAAGTTGTTCCGATCCAAGGTGGATTATCTGGGACACACCCTCAGCCGTGAGGGGATAGCCATGCAAGAGGACTATATTGACCGCATCTTGGACTGGCCAGCCCCTAGCACCCCCAAGGATTTGCTGGCATTGCTGGGCTTCTTTGGATACTACCGCCTGTTCATCCCAGAGTATGCAGACCTCACCTACGAGATGAATCGGCAGAAGACGGCCAAGGCCCTAACCTGGACGCCTGAGATGGAAGCCCAGCTGCTGCAACTCAAGGACAAGTTCCGCCAGGCCCCCATCCGAGCGCCGCCCAGGTTTGATTTACCAGCAGTGTTCCAGCTCACCACAGATTTCAGCAGCCGCGCCATCTCTGCCATACTGAGTCAATGCCAGGAGGGCAAGGAGAGGCTGATTGCCGCCGTGGGGCGCAAGACAACCGACCCTGAGACGCGCTACCCGTCCTGGAAGGGAGAGATGGCCGCCATTATCTATGGGATCCGAAAATTCCACGGCATCTTGTCCTACCGCAGCTTCCAGATCAACACTGATTCCTCTGCCCTGCTACAGATGAAATCACTGAACACATCCACAGGGATGGTGGCCCGCTGGCAGGAGGAGCTAGCGGCCTTAGACTTTACCGTCTGCCACAGGCCTGGCACCCAGAATACCAACGCCGACGCCCTCAGCCGCCGGGAAGATGCCAACATGCCAACGGCTAGCGCCGAAGAATTAGCAGAGCAGGCTGAGTATATCCACAACCTTGGCCAGCTAGGGGAGGCCGCAGCTAGCCGGCCTCCTGCCGCCCGACTGGATTCAGCTAGAGTATTGGAAGCCCAGACACAGGACCCCCTCCTGCTCCGTGTCCGCCAATGGGTGGCTGATGGCAAGGCCCCAACCAAGGCTGAGCTGCGTGGCAAGGAACGAGACGAGCAGCAGTACGCCAGCCGCTTCCCAGCCCTGGGGCTTGACGAGCACGGCTGCCTCACCACCACTGACCAGACTCTGACAGGAGAGAGGACAAGATACCTGCTGCCTTCGGCCCTCCAGCAGGACGCGTTCTTTCTAGCCCATGGGACCCCCATGGCTGGGCACTTTGGGATGGACGCAACTATCGCCCGCGTTGCCATGCACTTCTGGTGGCCCAACCTGGCCCGTGACGTCCGCCTGATGGTACAAACCTGCCCTGAGTGTGTCCAGAAAGTTACCAAGGAGAGGCTGAAGCAGGGGATCCACGTGCCCTCCCGCCAGGGGTATCCACAGCAAGTCCTATTCATCGACCTGGTGGGGCCACTGCCAGAGACCCCAGCTGGGAACCGCTACATCCTCACCTGCCAAGATGGATACAGCCGGTTTGTCAGCCTCTACGCCATCCCCAACAAGCGCACCCTCACGGTGGCTGAAGCCCTGTTGCACCGCCACCTGGCCACGTTCGGATGCCCCCTGAAGATCCATTCCTACAATGGAATGGAATTTACCGGCCAGGTATTCCAGGAACTGGCCTCCCGGCTCGAGATTGGCCTGACACATCCACCACCCTACAACCCGCAGTCCAACCGAGTGGAGATGTTTCATAGGACGCTCAACACAGGCATGCGCCTGTTCCTAGACAGAGACGATAACAACTGGGAGCCACACCTGCCTGCCATCGCCTTTGCCTACAACACCAAGGCCTGCAGATCCACTGGTGTGACCCCGTTCCTGGCCTTCTTTGGGAGAGAGGCCAAACTTCCGGTGGACATGGTGCTACGGCTGCCAGAGACCGAATATGCTTCAGTTCCAGCCAACGTCCAAGCTCTGTTGCAGCGCTACTATGCAGTTTATGATGCCATCCAGCAGAAGGAGGAGGGAGCCATCAGGAGGAGCGCGGCAGCTTACGAAGGCACGGCCAAGTATGAGGTTGGAGACTTGGTCTGGTACCTGGCCCCCCGCCTGGTGCCAGGGAAGGCAGCCAAGATTACCAAGAGATGGACTGGCCCCTGGAAAGTAGTGAGGAAAGCTACAGAAGTCCATTATGTCATTAAACCTGCCTCTCCAGTAGCCAGGATCTCAGAAGTTACCGCGCATGTAGGCAGACTGCGCAAATACACTGGAGATGTGACTGCCCACCAGATCCCAGAAGACATCCAAGTTGACGTGGACGGCGACGAGGATGCCACCGAGCTGCCAGTTGGAGCGGCGGCGCCCGCAGCTAGCAACCCAGGAGAGTTCCCAGTGCACCAGCCAGCCGCAGCCGCCCCACAGCCTAGCGGCCAAGATCGTGACCCAGTGGAGGAAAACCTGCAGGAGCAGCCCAACGAACCACCGCCGCCGCCGCCCGCTCCAGAGCCACTCAGAGATGCCATCTGGACCCCTGACGCAGACATGGAGAACCTGCCAGCCAGCAGCGAGCCTGTAGGAGAAGAGCCAGCCACTGCGATGGAAGAGGCCGCCCCAGAAGAAGAAGAAGAAGCCATGTGCCCCCTGCTGATGACAGCCATCCCCATCCGGGTAGGAGCTAGGAGGCCAAGCAACCTGAATCAAGCAGGCGCCCCCATGGAATTCTATGCGCCCTTTGCCATCACCATTCCACCCTTAGGAACCACCAGAGTCTGCCTAGGCCTCCGTGTCCAGCTACCAGCCGCGACAGAACTGATCCTGCAGACGAGGCAAAATTTCCAGCGGCGAGGCCTGGCCGTTGCCAACCCACGCCTAGAAGCCAACCAGGAGCTGACAATGCTGATCACCAACCACAGTCAGACCGAGCAACGAGTGTCCCAGGGAGCCTGTGTAGCCCGAGCTGTCCTCCATCGAGCTGTGCCCCAAGAACTGCCTGTCCGGCGCATGAGCCGGCTGTCGTATCCCCAGGTTCAAGGCCTGGTGGCTCAGGAGCCACGCAACCCTTGAAGGGGAGGTTGTGGTAATACGACACCCAGACGGACAGGCCGTTTACAGAGTTGCTTCGCTGTGACTTATGATAACAAACCCCCCGCACTAATCCTATTATATCACTATCCATCTCATGACCGCTGTTAACCCCGCACCCAGCGGTCAAACTAGCCTGCCTAAATGTGGGGAGGGGACTTGAACATGCAACTATCACGAGTCCCTCATGCGCTTATATAATCGGGAGGCACTGCCTCCCCTTTTACCACCGTTGCCCCCACAGCCTGTCTACCGTCGGGCGCTAAGCCCTAGCGCCCCACACCCCCTTCAAACCTAACCATTGTTATATTTTGTTGTATATATATAGTAAACATAACTTGTAAATATTATTCAGTTTAAATATATAATTTCTGTATGATTGAATCCTGCTTGTTTGTTTGGTAGAATACTTAAAGGCTAGGGCTCGTTGAATCCGAACTCGTTACCCCGTGGGCCGAGAACGCTCGGCTTACCAGATAAGCCTCTGTGAAATCATCATATAACTTCAAAATTCAGGTTTATGTCTAAACCTAATGTTAAACAAATATTCCATCTCTCCAGATTTTTTTAATTTGAGGCTTATGCACGGCGACCCTTTAAAGTATTAATTACTTAGCAACTTTGAAAAACATAAATTATACCTTTTTCAATATTTGTTGTAATAGTTAAATAAAAAGATTTAATATTTTTTTATCTTTATATAAGATATGTTATGATTCAATAAGGGATTTTCCTGTATTTAAATGATTTTATCAAAACAGAGTAAACGCCGTTCTAGAGGTTATTAATGGAAAAAGGAATCACAAACAACTAAAAGAAACCTTTTAAAGAAAGTTGAAGAAAGTTTGGTGCTTGCTTACATGTGAATACTGAAGCACCAAATCCCCTACTACGCATAATTTTGAACAAAATTGAAAAAAGGGGGAGGTGTAGTTTTTAACACCCCTCTTTAATCAGTTTTTTTTTTAATTAGGGGGAAAGGGGTAAAAACTACCCCCAATTATCTTTATTTTTTTTAATTAAGCGGTGGGGGGGATTGTTATTGGTGCTCATATGTAAACAAGCACCAAAAGTTTTTTAAGATAGATAAACCCTTTTGATACTGATATGTTCATGTATTTATAAGCGATCATAGCTATCATTAATTAAATTAATTTTTTCATGCCATTCCTATGATTTCAAAATTTACCTGGTAGGTAACAAAACCGTCGTCCTCTGCGGCCTTCTTAACAGCATTCTCTACATCAAGTGATCTGTCCCGGATACCTATCAAGAAAATATATCTTTTAAAAGCTAAGCTTTTCTTAATAAGGGTGTATCAGTCTATTACTCTAGTTGTTAATTTATTCATGTTATGATTGTCCTAAAGATTAATCAAAGTCAAACCTGGCAGGATAATTCCCTAAGCAGTTTGTTACAATATGAAAAGCGTTGCAACATTATCATTATTACTTGAAAGTTCATAGGTCTACTCAAAATATGATTTTAAAAACTTTTTAGATAACTTTTCTTTACATTATCTTACCAGCAGCTATCTTGACATTGTTTAAAACTTACCAGCAGCTATCTTGACATTGTTTAAAACTTACCAGAAGCTAACTTGACATAGTTTAAAACTTTTCAGCAGCTATCTTGACATAGTATAAAACTTACCAGTAGCTATCTTGACATTGTTTTAAACTTACCAGCAGCTAACTTGACATTTATTTAAACTTACCAGCAGCTAACTTGACATAATTTAAAACTTACCAGCAGCTATCTTGACATAGTTTAAGACTTACCAGCAGCTAACTTGACATAGTTTAAGACTTACCAGCAGCTATCTTGACATAGTTTAAAACTTACCAGCAGCTATCTTGACATAGTTTAAGACTTACCAGCAGCTAACTTGACGTAGTTTAAAACTTACCAGCAGCTAACTTGACATAGTTTAAAACTTACCAGCAGCCATCTTGACATTGTTTAAGACTTACCAGCAGCTATCTGGACATAGTTTAAAACTTACCAGCAGCTAACTTGACATAGTTTAAATCTTACCAGCAGCCATCTTGACATTGTTGACTCCAACCATGAAGAAATCTCCCATCTGGAAGGCTGGCTTCCTGGAGGCTATTTGCGCCTTTACCTGAATTTAAAATATTAAGATTTTTTGTTTTTATAATTAAGTGTGGTCTCTTAATCTTTACTAGCGGCTACGCCCCTAGAGGCCTTTAGTGGCACTTTAAATGTTAGGCGTTTAAAAAAATAATACGATACTTGCAATGTTACGAAGGAGTCTCTATCAAATTTCTACGATACCCTGCAATGTTACGTAGGAGTCTCTATTCGAGAAGAAAATATTTCGATTTATTGTGATTTCTCTTGGGAGGGTTGTGGTACCCTCCCTCAAAATAGTTATAAACCTTCCTGGGACCTATGAGAAGCTACCATGTTAAGGAGAACCCGATCGATTTAGCGGTTAGCGAGGTCCTTCGGTACAAGCATAAAACACACAGACAAACATTCTGTTACTTTATTAAAAGGACTAGCGGCTTCGCCCCTAGCCTCTAGGGGCTTTGCCCCAAGAGGCGATAAAAAAATTAAGGCGAAATTTGTTAAAGGACCAAGGAAATTTTCTACAAAACATAAAGGACCAAGGAAATCATCTAGAAAACATAAAAGTCCAAGGAAATCTTCAGCAAAAAAAAAAAAATGGGGGGGATTTTTTTTGTTTTTTTTTGGGGGGGGGATGTCCCACCCCCCCAAAAAAATAGCTTAAAACCACCACAGGACCAATAGGTATATACCCTGAAGAGTAGAATCCGATCGGTTCAGTGGTTACCGAGATCTTAAGGGACAGACGGACGGACGGACAGACATCAAGCTACTTTGTATTATAGATAACATAACCTTTAACCCAAAGGGATATGTTGAGATCTAAAGGTTGTTTTTGTTTTTAAAAGCGAAGCTTTTCTATAATTAGGATAGGCACGTCAGAATGTCAGTCCGTCCATAACGGCTAGCTCTTTTCGTTAATTAAGGCTTGTTAAAATTGCCCTATTGATTTCTAACTTTGCATAATGATTACTAAGTTAGGTACAAGTTGTTGCTCGTTTGTCCTTCCATCTCATTTTTAATCTTCGCTTTTTTAAATGTTGTCATCCTTATTTTAATTAAAAACCTACAACTTTTATTTGATAAATATTCTATTTTTCCTACTATACCTGTCCATATGTATCATTGATGATAGCCAAGAAGACATTGAGCAACACAAAGAACACGAAGAAGATGTAAGAGATGAAGTACAGCGGTCCAAATAACCAATCAGCCTTTATATATAACAAATAATACAGGTCACAGGATAGTAGCTGTCTATTAGTGCCCTAGGAATATGGGGATATATGTCACTGCTTTTGTCCTACCTATTCTATTGACGTCAGGAAATACCCTATACCCATCTCTGTTCTAGGGGGTTTCTTTCCTACATCCCTTAATCTTTACCTCTTATATGACGTCAATAGAATAGGTAGGCCAAAAGCGTTGACATCTATCCCCATTTTTCTAGGGCACTAAACACAGCTACCACAGGGTGTCCAAAATAAATCGAGACAAAATAAAAATCCTTGTTTTTATATTTACATTTTTATCGGTCAAGCAACCAGCATTGAAGTGTATTAAAGTCTTTTAAACTAACAAACAAAAGAATTCACAAATTTATCATATTTTAACTTTTATAACACTATATGTAAACACTAAACACTTCAACTTTAGATTATAATTAGACATTATAATTAAAATGTACAAATTGTTAAACAATTTTTTCTTTAGGATGTGGTTTTTATTAGCTATAAACATTCAACACAAAAGAGCGAAGATTTTTTTTTGATTAAGTTATTTTCTGTCGATTAAAACTTCGGGGTATGTTTGATAACATCATTTTGAGCCAAATTTTCATAAAAAAATCCAATAGCTCTATTCATACCAACTGTATAAAAATAACAACAGATTTTATTAAAGAATTTTAAATTCAAATCCCTAGTTGTGTCTTATAAATCAGTTATGCCTGTTTATGGGCGATGGTGTTTCCCCTATTCTAACAAATATAAAATAGCAACAACGAATTCATGTTTCAATGTATTTGTTTATGACGAAGCATTTGATATGACGTCATACAATACAAATGACCAATGATAGGCTGTAATACTTTGTAGTTTACCAAAGGCAAAATGTATTCTGGCCTCTATTACCTTGATACGGTTCGAACCTGTCACTTTTCGCTAAAATTAGTTTTTAAAAAAATAATTACACGCTAGAAGATATGAATTAAACATACAATTTCAGAAGAGCTGCACTGCTAAAAATAATATTATCTTGTAAGGAAACTTTAATCCCTCTTAATTGATTTTAAGCTTAGGAAAACACGACAAGATTAAATTCAGATTCAATCTTGATCAAATTTTAATTTATAAAAAATGAAGGATTTTGTTGCTAGTTTCAAAATGACGTCAAATATTATCTACCAAAAATAGATTTCATTAATCAATTTCTTATGAATAAAGAATGTAACAATAACAACTTTGTTACTAACAAGCGTAGCAATAAGAAACTTATAATCTTATCATCAAAATTATGAAGTCATAATGTCATTAGATTATCAGGATCAGGTGCAGTTCACGGTTATATGTCCCTGGAAGATATTTTCTCTAATCTATGAACTGAAAGACTCAGCGCATGTGTGTCCACATAAATTTCAACCAACAAAAGAAGGCCTATAAATAATGTGGATTAGCTATTTCTCAATAAAGCAAGCTCAGTTATCTCGCTATCAGTCTTTAAAGATCATAGATTTTTGAAAACAGGAACATTTTACCTTAAAAGTGCATCAGATCCGAATAGCGTGATGTCACAAATGTCAGCCATGACCATTTTTATAAAATAGCATGTAGTAGACGGAAAGCCGAGTATATTTTGGCAGAAAACACTTCCATCGTGGTTTAATATGTTTAGCTATTTACAAAAAAAGTTATTGTTATAATAGAATGCTGAAAAACTATACTGTATCAAAAGACAAGTGCGAACAAACCCTGTTTAAAGAGTAGCCGCGCTAGTTACATTGTACTCAAAGTAACAAAAGAAATTATATACACAGGGTCTACAAAGTTCAAACTTTAAGTTTTATAGAAGTTTTTCTACGTAAGATTGAATCTTATTGTACGGAATTTGTTTTACTTTGAAATTGTGTATGAAGAAAAACGCAGTACGAATTTTATAGTCATGTGTAAGGATCTTAAATTAAACATTAAATACTTTTGTTTTAGTATTCAGTCAAACGTTTTGTTAAAGTCAAGCTAAACAATTCTAGTAATTATAGCTTTAGTTTTGTTTAAGTTAAAACATGGAGAATTTGATAAACAAATTTGAAGCAAAGAGTTACTTTATTTAGGACATTCCAAACGAATACTTTCTATCATAACCTTATGTATGATAAATTAAAACCGACCAATTGAATTAAATCCTTGTATAGAAATTTATGTAAAAATAAGGAATAATTTTGAAATTGTTTATATCCATTTTGGAAGAGAGTAAAACAAATCGCTCCTAGAAAAAAATCTTCCTAATAAAAAAAAATATTTTTCTTTTAAAAACTACAATGGGAAGTTTCAAGAACCCATAAAGAATAAATAAATCAAATTTAAACATAGATTTTTTACCTGTTCGATAACTTCAAAGTTGAAATCACCCAGGATAGTTCTAAACAGAGTATAGCTGGCGTTCACCAAGTCCTGAAATTAAAAGAACATACTATTCTAATTCTTTAATCAATATGGAGAAGAAGCACAAATCCATCCTGGTGTGATGCCAATAGACTTAATTATTAAACTAAAAACCTAAGCTTGGATAGTATTAAAAATTTACAATTTTGTACTGAAAGTAGTTTTAAACATATTAATTTGAACTAGAGATATTTTTGGGAATAATTTTTGGATAAAATTTTGTAAGTAGAAAATCTACATCCCCAACTTTTAACTTTTTTATATGGAGAAAAAAAGTATTCATGATGCTTTTCACATATTAAAGTTATAAAAATCCCACTGTGGTTAAAGCTGTCTCTATGTTTTAGAAAATGGGGACTTCTATAATATTTTTTTTCGAAAATTGAACAGAATTGAAATAGAAAATTAGTTAATCTTTTAGTCCACTTGAGTTTCCTATCACAAAATGTATATTTCCAATTATTTGTATAGAGAGCAGCTATGCAATAATTACTACCTAGACATAATATTATACTCTTTAGATGCTGTACGTATTGGTGCAAAAAATGGGGACAATTTTTAAATTGATTTGACGGGGCTGTTTATTTACGTCACAAGTGAGGGGAAAGAAAAGGGAAGGAGGAAAGAAACCCCCTAGAAAAGAGATGGGGGTATGACGTCACACGCCAAAACAATTTGAAATTTGTCCCCATTTTTTGCACCAATACGTACAGCATCACTCTTTACACTGTCCTATTATACAGTATTATTAAGGTTATAGTTGAAAATTTTATAAAAGATTAAGATTTTAAATAGAACGTAGATTTTTAATAAAAAAGAATAAATTTTATTTTGATAATCTTATTATTTTATGATGAATTGATAAAAATAAAAAAAAAAACTGCTTGCGTCATTTAATTTTTTCTTTTATAGTTTCTTTTTATTGATGTAGAATTTAAACGGATGTAGAATTTCATAAATCGAAATTAATAAATTAAAATATTCTTTTGTAATCATTTTTAAAACGTAACATGATGTCTGCCTCTCTGTGTTTATCTTAAGATTTGGCTAATCAACAGAAAAATACGGTTCTCCTTTATAGGTTCAGGGAAGCTTTGCAACAATTTTTGGGCAAAATACTTCCCCCTTACGAAGTGAAATCGCATCTGATAAGAAATACCAATCAAAAAATATTTTTTACTTTTTTATTTTAAAGCTAAAATGGAAATTAGAGAGTCGATCCCCCCCCCCCCCGTCCTTCTACGTAGCCGCTAGTCAAAGATATTATTATATTTATGTGCTATAGTTTGTTTGAATGCATTCTAAACCAAAGTTACTCATTCAATATTACCTAAAAATAGCCTGGTTATGGCAGATGTCCAAATTTCATGAACCTAACTGTAACGAGTATGTGAATAAAAATCAACACATTGTTGTGACGCATAGATATTCGAGCCATCTACCCTAAACAAACAAACACACACTAGCAAAGGGCATAACATCTATAATACAAAGTAGAACGGTGTCTGTTTGTTTGTTTGTACTGAAAGATCTCGCTAACCAGGTCCCGGGAAGATTTATAACTATTTTTTAGGAGGTTAGCACTACGCTCCCAAGAGATATCGATCCTAGAAAATTATTAATCAAAAAAAATTTTAATTAAATTTTAGAATTTAACTCCCCCCTCCTCAAGTGTCCTTTAGAGGCCTCTAGGGGAGAAGCGGTTAGTATCTAAAATAGTATTTACTTACCCTAAAATCCGATACTTGAGTACCAAACAGAAGATACCCTAAAAATTAATCATACAATTTATATTAAATTTAGCTCAGGGACAAGGGAATGATATTCTGACAAAAAACTCTAAAGGAAAATTTCCCCACAATCCTCTTCCCCTTTTCCTCCCCTTTTTTTCCCACCCCTCTTCAGTTACATGACAAAAACAAAATATACCACCAGATACTTTATAAGGTTTCGTGTTTTTATGTAGAATTGTTGGTTAGAATAGCTACCCCTAAATTTAGCAACCTACAACGAATATCAATATAGCTCTGGCATTTAGAGCGTTGACAATTCACGTTGATGATATCATAGCGCGGCATGTAGGCGTTTTAATTTGTTCTCTATTTAAGTATTTTATTGACGCATATATTTTCAAAAGTAGATAAGTCAAAAATAAACTTTCCAATACTAAAGAATTACATATTATCAACAAAAATAAGTGAAGCGGAAAATCTTTTATTAAAATAGTGTTTTATTAAAAAAAAAATCAGCATATTCATTTTTGATCTTTTCAATAATAGAATATTTGTTTATACATAGACTAGTTATTTCGCCCCTAGCCTCTGAATTATTTCTAACAAGAATAAAATACGTTGTAGAGATATCTTAAATAAATTTAAAAGTAAATCTTAAACCCTCTAGGAGTTTTTAATATTGACTTGAATTTCTCTATAGAAGGAATTATATATGTTTTCTTGTAAATTTTTAGTCATTACATTTATGGATGTAGTTATTCTTGTATAGAAATGTATAATAATTACCTAATTCAGAAAATGACATAAAGATGATGATAAACATGACTGTAAATCCACCGAGATCCTAAGTATCATTTCCATATTCAATTTTAATTTTTTTTATTAAATTACACACAATAATGAGATCTGGTGATTTATTGATTCGCCATAGTCTCTTAGGGTTTGGACCTAAGTAGTCTTGGAGTAGGCTGAAACACTTTTGTATAGCCACTAGGGCTATCAAGCTCCACGTTCAAGCACACTATGACTTGACCCGCTATTGAGATCTGGTGCAATTCACAATAAAATGTTTCTGGGGTCGGTTATCTCAACAAATCTATGAACTTTAAATGATGCTTGCTGTCAAACGGATATAAGTACATGTTATGCCCACACACCTTTCCCAGCAAGATATTTCGCCATAGAGTCGCCTTCGAGCTCGTGCAATATATGAACCGATTCCTATGCTACTTCGAATCCATTCGCCATGAATTAACACCTAATTTTTTGGCGATAAACGTTGGAAAATCGGCCTTTCAAGCAAAAGGTAGCATACGAGTTCGCCATCGATATCGTAGCAGAGTATGGGGCGAAGTCGCACAATAGTAGCATACATTAAAAGAGAGTTAGAGAGAGAGGAGAGAGAGAGAGGATAAAAATAACAGAAGTAAAAAAGAGATTTGAGAGGGTTTTATTCTATAGAAAGAACCGAATAGAGAGCAGCATTACTTTATGCTTTCCAACGTTTATCGCCAACGATATAAAACAACGTAGTATGCTACCTTTTTTTAAAGTTTCGCTGGGTTATGATTGGTATAAGAAGGCCTTGACAGAAGAAAATATAAATAAAATAAGTTTTTATTTCCACTTAGTTTCAAAGTTTCCATTAAAAGAATCTTAAGTTAGAATATAATTACGGGAAGGTAAGCTTTTTAGAATACAAATCAGATGTTCTAAATTTCAACCATTGTATTGCAAAGAAAGAATAAATTAAATCCAGGTATGAAAATGTTCCTTTGAGCAGGCACTCAGGGTTCCAGAAAGCTGGTTCATTGTCTTGTTGAAGGACAGATATTTGAACACCTAAGTAAAATATTTTCTTCGCAAAACGAAATTAAAAAAAAAATCCGTAGCATGCGGAGGGGGCTTATTGGGTATCAATCACTTAAAGACAGTAAATTAAAAAACTGCCTTCTCCGTTTTACTCAAAATTTCACACCCCCATAGTGAATCGCTGTGCAGTTGCACGCCACTTTTTTATTTTATTAATTGTATGTATATATCGATTATTAATTATAATTTTATTAATTTTACCTAAATTTACAATCCAAAATAAAATTTGACTTTATTTTCGCAATCACCAAAAGAAATAATCAGGATTACAAAATTTTTTTTTACGGATTCCCAGTAAAATCCCTGTATTTACTTTTTCCTTATTTGATTTGTTAAGGAAACCTTGTCTAATAAAAGTTAATTAAATTTTTATTACATCAGTTAAAATCATTTTGCTAAGGGCCTCTTAAGTAAAAATCTTATACAATACAAGAAACCTTAAAAATAACTAGGTATAGTATTTCTAATCTCAAAATGAAAATAATTATGAAATATGAAACACTCAAAAATTTTAAAATAAATATAAAATAATTCTATGTTTGCAGAAAGATATGACGTTGGTTTGGAATTGATGGAATTTTACCAATTAGAAAGGAAATTCTAAAACAAAATATGTAGTTAGTGCATTCACATCTAAATTTAGATTTCATTTTCAGATTTTCAGAACAGTTAATCTAAAAGAGGCTAGTATCAACTTAGATTATGGCTTGATATCTAAATGTTTAGAAAAACAAGAACAAATTTAAATCCTCTAGTAACGCAGCTACAAATTTAAAACAAAACTGTTACCTTAATCCAGGCCACAAATACATTAAAACCAGATAGATAAGTCAGAGCCTTCACCTAAAATAAGAAAATTTTCAAATTAAAATAAGCAAAAACCTAATAAAAGGCTAAAACTTAATGAGAATACTTATATCAATGTTTTACAAAGCATTAAATTAAACAAGGATGACAAAATTATTAAAATATGTATGGA
The DNA here is from genome assembly GCF_053477335.1 of Acartia tonsa. NCBI lineage: Eukaryota > Metazoa > Arthropoda > Copepoda > Calanoida > Acartiidae > Acartia > Acartia tonsa. Next base: position 37,861,070 of record NC_137260.1, read on the forward strand.
CATTTTTATTTTACTTAATTCTCTAGAGTAGCTTTACTAATTATATTATCAGAAATCGCAAAGTTTCAGAGCGTTCACAGAATTTCTTTCATTCTCTAAAAATGAAAAAAAAAACTGCCCTAGTAAAAGTAACATGCACACCAAATTAGAGAAAAGCTTCGGGTCGAATAATGTATATTGAATCTTAATATTTAATTAAACAAAGGTTCTATTGTCCCTACCTCATTAATTAATTTTAGTATGAAAAGAAAATTTATGTTTTACAATAGATGAACAGTTTTATATGATGTGCAGGGACAAGAGATCTCAATTATTCTCTCTACTAAGTGAATATATTAAATTATTTAGTCCAAATAAATTGCATGCCCCAATGACTTTCCAATGAAGTAAAATATTCCAAATTTTTCAGATGGATAATCTCTTATCTCCGATGTTAAGAAAATTAAGTACGGATACCATCAAAAGCCTTTCTTACATCATAAAATTCTTTGTTCGAAATATTGAAATTTTTTTAATAACAATATTCCTAAAAAAATGTTAAAACGCATGTTTTTTTGCATTAAAAGTTGTTTGTTCTCTATAAAAAGTGAAAAAGATTTTTTTTACTTCCAATACAAGTAGAGACAAGTATTTTTACAAATGATTATTCTTATATTTATATATACCTGGTTACACAAAGCTCCAAAGTCAGCATATTCGAAGGGTAGTTGAATCAGATTTTGTAAAACCTAGACATAAGCTATAGTTTTACTCTATAATTATTCTTTTGAAAAGAAGTTGGTCTGTCATGAAAATAGCCGTCCATTTAGACGAGAAATGAGGAAGGTTAAGGCATGCAATTAATAAATGTAGGTGCAATACAATATTAATATCCTAAATAATTGTTTATAAAAGTTTTTTGTAGAAATATCAAATTAATGCAAGTTAAATTTGAGTAAAAAACACTTACAAAACGTTTGAGTTATGTAATATTTATGTTTAATTTTTGATATACTTCTATTTCTTTTCCTAGATTCTCAATTTCTTTATTAAGGCAGGTAACTAAAGTATTTATCTGTTAAAAATTACATAATAAAATTTATTAAAATGAAAGATATATTATTACTTGGATATTACACCACATTTTAGTTCTCTAATAAAGTGAACCACGCACGGACTAAAATAACGATTCTCCCCTTCTACATTCTTTACCCCCATCCTCTCTCCTTCTATAGGGATAACGAATTGACCAATAAATGACAAGGTAAATATTGACGACAATATTTACCCTGTCTTTACATCCACGTGTATTCTACATCCATTATGAAAATCGCCTTTGGTAATTGTTAAAAATTTCAATAAATTTTGTACCTGTCGGACCATTATTATATTAACCAAGTTTAGTATGATTTGTGTTACAGAGACACCGATGACAATTATATCAAGAACATTACCTAAAATTGATGAAAAATGAATATTTATTAAAATATCCAGAATTACAATAGACCTCTTAAAAACAAACAATCAGAAGAATAGATGTTTAATTTTAGGTAAATATATCATTCTTTTAGCTTTCTATATTTCTTTAGAATAAAGAACAAAAAGAATGTTAGAATTTTGCATCAGTTTATTACTTTGCTTTATTAAGAAACAAGGACGAGTACTTAAGTATTTAAAAAATAAATATTTAATTACTAGTAATTACTATAAAACTGTTACCCATGTTCATGAAGTATCCCATGCCATGAGTTTTAATCTCAATTCCCTCCTCAATAAGGTAGTAGAGGACAAACAGACCAAAGAGGACCTCAACGGCCATGAGGATGTAGTCAGAACTGTCGTTGTACTTGAGTAGCTTCACTATCTCTATGTCCATGGACGGGATTATACCTCCTAAACATTTGGATTCAGTACACATTGGCCTCATTGATTGATCCAGGGATTCATACACTTTTTTAAAAAAACTAATGAAATCAATAAAAAGGTAGCTAAAGGACCACCAGGAATTAAACTACGGGCAATGTGCATCCTAAATTAAATGATGATAAACAAAATTACCCTTCTTTCTTTTAAATTTGTGCATAAAAAGTTTGAACAAACCATTCAATATGATATTTAAGCAACAAAAAAAGGGTTTAAACTAACAAATGACATAATATGTTTGGGTACCTGCATATTTTACAGTCTAGTATCCCTTTCTCCCTGGGGATATTATAAAAGTTTACAATAATAAAATGTAAGTAAAGTGTGTTTACCTGAAGCAGGAAACTCATAAATAAGCTTGATAACAGCAAATAAATTTATATTTCCGTTGTACACAGTGAAGTCTAACACAACCAATCTAAAATTTAAACACGTTAATACAAGTTATAAAAAAGTAACAGGATGTCTATCTGCTTCAGTGTGTGTATTTAAGGATCTTGATAACCGCTTATCCGATATTGTTCTCCTGTACAGAGAAGCGTCTCATTAGTCAAGGTAAGATTTATAACTTTATTTAGGGAGGTTACTTATTCTTTTAAAATATGAAATTGAAAGTGGGGGGGGGGGGCTACTTCTACATTAGTCGTCGTCGCCCCTAGAGGCCAATATAGGGTATATAGTTGCTAGTAGAAAATAAAGCAAAACAAGGAACTAATAAATAAATCGAGGAAAAGAAAATAAGTTTATGTGGAACGTCTGTCTGTCCGTCAGTCCTTATTAAAGTTATGGTAAAAGGGTAAATGAATTTTCTCAAATGCTCTTAAAAATACCTAAATGTTTAAAGATATGTAAGTTTATATGACTAGTAGACATCTACTTTCCAATTAAAGTTCTGTCCATTAAATATATTCATCATAGCAGCTAGAAAGATGTCTAAAAATTTTTGTGAAGATTTTCATGATAAATGGACATGTTCCCTATTTTTCACTTTGTCTGTTCGCCAGACAGTTTTTTTTATTGCTATTTTTAATGGAAAGTTTTTTTCTTTGATAATTCAAGATTTTATACTAAATTTGAAAAATTAAAATAACTTTTGAAATGTCAATTGTTACCTAGTCCCTTGATCAATCCAAAGATTTTCTTTCAATTCTTCTAGAATTACTTTTGATATGTTCTTCTGATATCCAAGATTTTGGGTGCTGCCCCCACCACCATACGTTGTCATCTATATAGAATAGATAGATAACGACAACGGATATATAATACATGGATATTGTGAGAGATTCTTTCATTCCCTGATAGAATGTTTCACCCAGTTGGCTAACATGACGGTGCCCTCCTTTCCCCCTCCTTCTAATGACTTTACCCCATCACCTTTACTGAACATGGATGACCGTATTGACCAATATCTTAGAACTACATTAGCAACCAAAATTGACGACAAAAATTCCCCTGTCACAATATTCATGTATTCTATATCCATTATAACAACAAACATATGAAGACAATTGTAAAGATAGGTTCCTTCTACGCCGGTTGATACACTTGTATCTATGAGTTCCGAATAAAGTCTAACATATCTGAAGTTAAAATGGATCCTATTTCTACATAGGTATATTATCAAGATTTGGGGGATTCCTAGAGCAAATAACTACCCTCCATATTTAGGAATTCTAGACAACGGTTGATAAATCAAATGGTTCTTTATATGTTTTTCTAATACCATGGTTGTAAAGACAGAATTGAGGTTTTTTCTACCTTCAACTTGTAATGTTTAATTCACCTCTACCAAGGGAAGATAGTTAATTATACATCTGTTTTATTTATTTTGAAGCAAAGACTAAAATTTTGGTCCAAAATTTTCAAATAATGAAGAAAATTAGTTGGATAGGCAGATAGATTGGTTATTTAATAAATGTAAAATATTTGTACCTGTCCTCTAAATGTAGTTGATCCAGTCTGCGTAGCATCTCTATACCTCCATGCGTCTTCTGAGGTGTATTTTCTAAACTGAGGCTGCGGCCATCGCAAAACTATAATAATTTATATTGTTGGAGTGGCTTAAGATTCTTATAGCATCTTAAAATGTATATTTGAATGGAAGATTTATAAACCTTAAAATCAATCAAATAATATTCTCTTAATGTTTTGTTCGTTTTTTCCATATAATACTACATCCAATACTTGCAGAAATACATAATAAGCTTTTACACTAAGTAAATCCAACTCTAAAAATTGTAGATCTTTTGTTCAAGTCATTTTAAAAATCACCCATAAACATTCTACTACAGTTGCATAAGTTAATCATGGATTTTAACCTAACCTGACGTATCTTCAGTAGAATAAGAATAGGAGGCATGGCAGCGTTTGATGGCTTTCTCAAAATCCGGATGTATTATACAGGATTGGTTGCCAGTGCGTAGTTGTCTCAGACGTGGGACCCCAAGCATCCGGTTCTCGTACATCAGATTTCTAATAATATCAACTTTTATTAAACATTTTAAACAATTCTAGAAATACAGACGAACAGATTGAATACTTCAATTTTTAGTAATAATGGTGGCGGGGAAGAAAAGACTTATTTTTAATTTATACAATAACATGGTTGAATAGAAATGGAGCCCGCGGATATTGAAATAAAATATTTTTCAGTCGCCCACCATTTAGAGAACAATCTTTGCCCAATTCTTGGGATATAAAGGCTAAATTAGGTCCCCCCATCTACTTGAGCTTTTACTTAAAAGGTTTATCTAAAAAGTTAAAATTGTAAGGAAAATTTTTTTTTGGTAATTTCTGTATAAAAAAAACTACTACAACTTTTCTGCAAAAGCTATTTAAAAAATTTAAATACCTTAGTTTTAATTAAGGAATTTGTGCTTGAACGGTTTCTGTTTATCTAACCCATTTTTAATATGTCCCTACTAACGTCATAAACTTAATATTACTTAAAAGATATTTATATCAATAATTTGATATAGCATTGATAAAGAGAGGAGTAGGTTGTGGGTAAATTCCGTAAAGGTGTGAGTTTAAAAGGCTTAAAACATTAATAGAATGATAATATTCACTAAATTTGTATATTCTTTATTGAAAAGAACTATAGACAAAAACTAAATTTTTTTCAGTTACCAATACCTGAAAATTGTTTTAAAAATCTGAAAATTTCACCAAAAGCTTTGCTAATGTCAAGCTGACAAAAATTTAATTTTTAACATATAATACATAGAATTACCATGGACAATAAAATAATGTTTTAAAAATTGATATCTTTGAAATATTTGGCATAATTTGTAATTTTTTAAACTCTTTCCAATAATTTTTTTATAATTGTCAATTTTGTTATCATTGTCAGTTTGACATTATCAAAGCATTCGTTGAATTTTTCGGGTTTTTTAACAATTTTTTTCAACTTAAATTTTTTTTTTGTCTATAGTTCTTTTCAATAAGGAATATGCATATTTAGTGAATATTAACGTTCTACTCCTGTTTTTAGGACTTAAAACTCACACCTTTACGGAATTTAACCGCAACCTACTCCTCTCTTTTATGTAGGCTTCTTTAAAAGGATCTATGTGTTTGGCTAATTTGGAAATGTTGAAAAATATACACGTAGAAAATAATCCTATTAACATATCAAGAAAACATAAAACTTGCTTTTTAGTGAAAATAAACAGACTAATTATTAAATTTGTATTACTAAGAGATTGTCAATTAACGACAGTTTGACCTTTGCAGCGCATTTGATACTTACTTTAGTTATATCTTATTTCAGATCTATATTTTAGATGTATATACAGATATATTCCAAGGACCTTTTCGTCTTCTAGCAATTTATTTTCTGCTACTTGGCTGTGTTAATATTCCCGATACAATTGGTTGATTTTCAAAGACCAAATTGAAAGTGTTTTACTATAATATCTCATTTTTTAAAATTTATAGTTTGATTGCAATCTGAATAAATTTGGTGGAGCTACCTGTCAGTAGCAGGTACAGGACAAGGCATCTTTGCCAGCTGACCATTCGGACATCGGAAACTTGTAGTCTGGCGACCTTTGTTGTACAACTCCTCCCAGTACAAATTATCTAAATAAAAACAAGGACCTTCTTTATATTAGCAAGACAATTAGGATGATAATATTCACAAATGCGAGATGGACAACTGAATATTAACAAAAATAAAGTATTACTCTACAATATCCAGAAGTCTAAACAAAAATTGACCACAGAAATGCTTCAAATTTTGGAAAACGGAATATGAGCAAAAAAAAATTTTTGGATGAAAGATATTAAGTTAACGTCTCTCACTTTTTATCACCTTTTATGTGCTTTCTCCTTTATACACAAATTAACAACACACAAGACCAATTATATAATAGTTTTGTGATAAAAAATTACAAAACGGTACCTACGTAAATTCTATTATCAAAAGTAATTAGAACTATTGGGTTTCTTTTTGTTTCACAGTTTTACAAAAAAAAATTGATATATATAAATATATTGAAATATGAATACAGGGATAACAACATACACAAAGATGGATCCAAATAAATAAAAAAAATTCATATTAACAAAATGTAATAAGTAATATGCTTAAAAGTAGACATTTTTACAAATATAAGCAACAGGTTTTATTTCTTTAATTAAATTAAAATAATTTAAAATGCAATATGCTTTAAGAAAATTTTTCTTCTTATCCTCAAAGTGTCTGGCGAGCAGAGATTCCACCCCTTTTTTTGAAATACATTTAAGGTGGGGGTTGCTTTTTCTTTCTTTCTGCTGAAATGCAGCGGGAAGGGGGCGGGGTGGTGTGGCGATAACCATGCTAGCATATACCTGTATTTCCCTTACCCTTCGGGGCTACCCTGTATCCAATATAACCTTACCTAACCTGATACACGATACCAACCCCACCCTATTTATTTTTAATTTAGTTCTTAAATAGAGGGAGGGAGAGAGCTAGAGGGCTCATCTGCATTCTACTAGGCACTTAGGGGGAAACCTCCATTTTTTTAAAGACTGTAAAGATGCGAGAATTTACATGTTTCAATTATCAAATCATTAAATGTTAAAATTAGGCTATTAATGACTTTCTAGTTGATACTCAATCATACAAGTTTTGAAGTCAATTTAACTAAAAGCTTTGGTTGAAAAAGTTGTATAATAAGAGGAAGAGAGAGAAAATATAAGAGAAAAGAAAGAAAGAAAATAATTAGCTCAAATTAAATATCTTTTTTTCCTTTTAATGAAACAATAAAATTAATCAAAGTTTTTAGAATGGTATGTTATAAAAGAGTATTAATTTTCTAGCTCTGCTATAATATTAATTAAAGTTTGTAATTAATTTTACAGCCACACGAGTTTAATTATTTCGGACAATGCTTTGCTTATGTATAATGCAAGCTCACTGAAGAACAATATGAGTTCTATTTTAATATATTACGATGCTTTTAAGCTGTTCTTGTTTTATTACCCTTCTATTTGTTAAAGTGATAAAATTACGTACTTTTCCTCTCATTAACAAAGCGAAACCTTAATTTTTTTCATCTACGTTATGATAAGCTTTTTACCAAAAATATTTCTGCCGCTAGATGTTTTTTTTATTTCTTTTGCGATTTTCTTGGGAGGGTAGTGGTACCCTCCACCCAAATAGTTCTAAACCTTCCCAGGAGTTAGGAGAAGCTACTCTGCAAAGGAGAACCATAACGGTTAGCGAGATCCTGCGGTACAGACAAACAGATAGACAACTTGTTACTTTATTATAAGGATTGCTGCGCCAACACTGAGCATATTAACCTTGTTGTTATTGTGGTATTCGGCAGCTCTGGACCATGCAGAAACCAAGACATTATAGTGATGCTACGCACCTAGTTAAATCCTGTTATTCTACAATTATGAAGCCACCTGAAAAGATGTCAGATAACGGTACTGGTTTTATCCCTCAGTTGTCCTGCAAAGGGAGGGAGGGGTGTTGACCCTCCCTCTCCCATCTTAAGCACCGGAACCTTCCCCTTCAACCACCAAGTTATCAGCACCACCTCAACCCTGAGGATAAAGGATCTAAACCTGCCCCCACACAGACTGTTGTTGTCACAAGTAATCATCAAACCTTCCCTCTTTAGTACCCAGACCTACCACTCAACCCCTCTATGCTTATCTACCTATTGTGCTGCTCCATGGGCTATCCTGCCTGCCCCAGACAGGGATAGCCATCTACCTAACCATTGCAATTATCTATGTTTTACTGTATGATTTATCTTTAACCATCTTTATTCCTAATCCATATGTATTTATATTATAGTTAACTGTATTCTTAATCCCCCCCACCCTTTCCAGGGATGGGGAATCATGATTGCCCAAACTGACTATTGTATATGTATTATAATGCTTTTATGTTATGATCATTTATTCCTATCCATGTAGTTATTGTTTGTTGTATATAACTTCAGTATCTTACAACCCTTCAATAAAGTGACAACTGAAATAGATGTTGATCATTATCTAGTGAAAGCTAGAGAAGCGTAGCTTCTCTATAGTAAGGTGTCCACGTCTGTCACACTGCCGTAGTCTTTATTCGAACTCTGGTGTCTGCCATTTACCCTAGGCGGATACCACAATTTTGGTGACAGCTGTGTGAGATTACGGCGAACCACAAGTGTAGAGCAGACGCGCATCTGAGGCGAAGGTACTCCCAGCAGTGAATCTGGCAAAACTGACGCAAGCAACCTGAATTACCCACCCTGGATAGCAAAGTTTAACTCTGCATCCGGCAGTTGTGGAAGCAAGACAGCGAAATTTGATGAATAACCGCGAGCAGCGCTGATATCTAACGGAGAATTGAGCGCCAAAAGGGCTGAAACAGGCCTGCGGACCGGCTGAAACAAGCCAAAGAAGTGTAAACGGCTGAAAATAGGCCAATTTTACTGCAAGAAATAGCAGGATCCGAACCAGTGGCGCTAGTAGGACGGGACATTCCCTGCCGCCATCAGCTGGATTTGGATAAGCGGCGCTAGCAGGACGGGACATTCCCTGCCGCCGATAGGCTGAAACATGCCACATAGCTGCAAGCTGCGAGCCAACATACGAGTGTAGTGCACCAGAACAGAGAAAAACTACGTCAACTCTAAGTGTCCTGAGAGGCTACAACGCAGCCACCCATCTAGAAAAAACAGATATTATATTACAGTGCAAGGATTACCACCCTGGTGTTATGGCCAAACAATAGATTTATGAGCAAAGCTTGGCAAACAAATTGTTGTGTTGTGATAAATCTAAGAATAGAACAGGCTTGGATTATTGGGTATTGTGATAACAACTAAAAATAGGACAGAGTTGGTAAACAAATTTGTTATGCAATTGTGATAAGGACAATAATAAAAGCTAGATGCAATATAAACAAGGACCCTGATACACAATCAAAATATCTCAAGCCCACAGCACAATAACAATACACCCCTTATTCCAAGGGAAGGGGAGAAGCCCCTCTCCATTGAAGGCAAATACAATCAGGGTGATATAATAGATAAACCTAGGATTAAGAAGAAAAGGCAATATTACACCAGCCCACAGTTACCCCCCTCTCTCACAGGGGGAACGGACGGAGTTACCCCCGTCCCCTTACGCGCTTCCCCCTTCCTACCCACACTAGATTAAGTCCGTCTGTAGTGTGGGGCTAGCGATCGGACACACAGAGCGCCATTCACGGGTAGCGCAACAGAGTGCGGAAAATATCATAAATCCAACGGACGAAGCTGACCAATGAGAGAGCGAGTTGAGGGGTGAGAGCGCGTTTTCCCCGTGTGCGCGGATTTGACGGTGCGGACGCGCGTTGCAAGGACAGGAGATTTCACGCACACACACACACACACACACCCACACAGGAGAGGGGCCATTCTATAGCATACATCAGAGATATTTTTTTAGGAGAAAAAAACTTGCAAGCTCCTCCCTCCCTGTCTACAGTGTGATAAGGAAAACTAGACCAGTTCCTTGAACCCGCTCAGACCCTCAACATCTCCTAGCTCTGCCAACCCTACTTCAAAGCTGAGTGGTTAGTGAAACAAATATATGTATATATATAAATACCCAAGTGATAAATAATGTGGTTTTTTTTGTATCATGGGTACAATCAAGTGAATACTAACCTCACCAAACAACACTGGAAACTGATATGGTAACTGAACGAAAGTACGCCCACCCTGTGGACATAGCCTGACTTGCTGCCCCACACTGGGCAGTGGTGGTGTGTACCTGGACCATCGACCCTCATAGTTGTGAACTATATACAGAGGAAGCGTGATTTTTTTGGAGCAAGGAGGAAAAGCTAGCTAGCTCTGGGGATATTCCTACACACGTATATATATATATATGGGCGTGTAGCCATGTATATATATAGATAGCCTACCTATCCATATATCTACTAGTGGATACGCTCCTAGAGACATCTGTGGATGCCTAACATATTCCCTGTTACCTTTAAAGGGCGAATATAGCTAAGATCCGCTGGTTACCACAGAAATCAAGAGCTATACTGGAAAGGAGAACAACTCAGGCTCAACAGTTAAACAAGACGCTGGCACCAACAGACCAACACCCTGCTACTTATCATGGGGGCGCGCCAGCCACAGAAACTCTTGAGCCAGGAGGACCGAGCCTACGGCTACGTGGACTACCACCCTAATTACACAGCTATAGTATTTATACTAGGGGTGAGCCGGCTCGAACCTCCTTGCGGCGCGGCTACTCTACTCTGCTTCTATATCTACAAGATACTACTTCTGTTATTACTTTGGCCTACTGTGTTGAGTACAGTGAACATCAAACACATGCCAGGTCACAGACCCCTGGTCCCTGAGATGCCCTTGTCTGGAAGGGTGACTGAATGTCCGCTGCACAGCTCCTGTTCAGTTGGTGCTCCACACACGAGAAATAGCAATACTGGACTGGGGATTGCTGAACCTGTAGGTGTCCTCCTGGGGGTGTTGAACGATGCAACTGAGCCTAATGAGAAGGTGACAAGCTTCAGAGATTTAGTGGCCAGCCCCAAGATGGACACTACCACCAGAACTGAGACTCCAACGGGGCCCAGCCCTAGGGCCAGTACCACCTGTTTCTGGGGTGGAAAGGTCCTCCCTGGCGCTGGCCTCACCAAGCTGGAGGATGGGGAGCTGTCCCAGGGGAATAGGCTCTTCACCCAGATGCCCGACGCGTACCTGGGGGTGGGGGAGCCGCCACCCAAGCCTCCCTGGGAGCCCCCAGGCATGGAACGACTGGGGACCGGCCTAAGGATGGGGACTGGTGACCTGCTGCAGTGGAAGACTTTACCCAGCACGGAGGGAGCAGGGTTGACCAGCAGCAGTGAGGCTGTTCCCCCACACTCCAAGACCAGATGCCGCTACTCTGTTGAACCACTGCACATGTCCCAGCCAAGTTCCCCCATGCTGCTGAAGATGGAGGCCCACCAGGATGCAGAGCTCCAACTAGGAAAGTCAATAAGAAGGCCACCCCTTGCCAAGACCAGAACCACCGCAGGGGCTCCCCACCAGCAGCTGACGGAGCCTGGCAGGGACGCAATACTAGCTGGCAACTCTGGCCCAACTCAGGTGGCTACCAACAGTCTGCTGACAGTCCGGAATACAGTTCAGGCTACCATCAGTATGGCATCTTCTGGGCCTTACTGGTCCACCTGTGGGTACCTGTCCACACACTGGCCACAGGTACCCCCCAGAGATCATAGCCCCCTTTCCGACTGGCACCATCAACAGCCTTTGCTACCAACCACCTGGCATACCCAGAGGCAGGATCCCTCATGTGGAGAAGCACCTGCAGAAGCTAAGGCCGAGGCTGGCCTCGCCACCCAGGGGAGGAGAGCCGCTGTTGGATGGAAGGAACCTGTGTGTATGGGGAGGAGGCTGAATGTAACCAAGGAGCCACCACAAGCAGCCCAGCACCGCCTGACCCCTAGTAGGGGAGACCCTGTTTGTCAGCTGGTGCCCCAACTGGAGGAGGAGAGACCTAGCAGGTCGATACACCCTGGGGAAGCCGGCCTGATGGGACCCAGCTGGACGAAGGGGCGCTGCCGCTTCAACGGCCACACAGCCGCCAAGTGTAGGACCGGTTGGGACCGGGCAATGAAGAAACACCAGGCCGCCCAACAACCTGCAGGCAACCAGTCTGCCACCCAGGTCCACCTGGAGGGAGATGCCCAGCCGTCACCCCAACTAGCTGCCGCCGCTGGGGCCGCGGCTACCCAGGAGTCTGTGTCTCAGATTGGGACCATGGTGGCCAGGATCAACGTGCTGGGAGGAGCGGCTGAACCCAACCGGGTTGGCCTGGACCTCAGCCGCAACCACAGGGGACCGGTGTCCGTAACCCCTGTCACCCCCAGCAAGAGCCGAGGGGCGCTACCCAGCGCCACCGGGACGGTGTACGGGGAGGCCCTGGCGGCCGCCGAGTGGGAGAGGCAAGAGGCGCTAGCCAGCGAGTCTGAGTCGATGTATGGGACGCCAACCGGCGTCGCCACCTGGAAGGAACGAGAGGTGCTTCCCTGCACCACCAAGCTGATGTCTGGGGCGACAACCGTCGCCGCCACCTGCGAAGACTGGGGGGTGCTATCCAGCGCCCCACGCTGGTGCCTGGGGCGACAACCGTCGCCGCCACCGAGAGACCTGGACCCCTGTGAAGACTGGGGGGTGCTATCCAGCGCCCCCACACTGGTGCCTGGGGCGACAACCGTCGCCGCCACCGAGATACCTGGACCCCGGAATGAACCCGCAGCCCCAGAGGAAGGGGTGACACCCGTCACCCCCAGCCAGCCAGAGCCCCCAGCCAGCAGGGAGAGTCCAGCTGTCCCTCACCCTCAACTGCATCCAGCTGTCTACCTCCCTCAACCAAGCCAGGGTAATTGCATTGCACTGGTGTACCAGGACGTTTGGGCTGGGCCAAACTTGCCTGCGCCCCCTGCATCTGCCCCAGGAGCCAGGGTATCAGCCATTACCAGCCAACCTGAAGAAGCTTGGACCGCTGCCTGGGGAGTAACACAACTAGAGGCGCCAAGTGCCGAGCCTAACCATAGAAGTAGAGGATCCCCAACCATTATGTCTACCCAAGATGGAGACAATGTGCCTGGACCCCTTCAGGCTAGGGGAGGAAATCCGGAGCCTTGTGCCTCCAGTCCACTAGCAGTAGTGTCCGTGGATGGGCCTGTCTCCCAGCCAACTAGAGCGGAGCCACCCTTGCAGATCCAAGACAGCCTCCGACATCAAGGGTGGACTGTTACCTTTCCCTACCCCGCAGGTCGGATTGCCATGCACCACCCTGCCGATGTCCAGAATGAGCCTGAAGGAGGCAACGCTCCTACAGTATGGCAACCACCACCTGCCCGCATTGACAGAGACCCTGGAAGCCAAATGAACCTGACCAGCCCCGAGGGCGAAGAAACTGCGCCTGCATCCAGTAGCCAGCCTGCCAGCAGCAAGGTGACCAACACGATGGAGACCACCAGCCCAGTGGAGGAACCTGCAGAGGTGTCTACCAGGCGGCTGTTGGTCCAAGCCCCCTCAGGTGCTGTGCCACCCCTGGAGGTTGCCAGGGTGGCCTCAGAGGTACACATCCAACGGCCAGAAGATCCAACAGGACCAGCTACTCCAGCAGATATAGCCGATTCCGTTAGACCTGGGGAGGGCTGGAGTCCACCACCGTCCAGCCACTGGTATCCTGGCGGACCCATTCCACAAGGACAACAAACTGAAGGCCGCAACCACTGTCGGAAGTCTGGCGGTGCAGACAACCCCTCCAGCCTTCCGAGGGGAGAGTTGTGGTATTCGGCAGCTCTGGACCATGCAGAAACCAAGACATTATAGTGATGCTACGCACCTAGTTAAATCCTGTTATTCTACAATTATGAAGCCACCTGAAAAGATGTCAGATAACGGTACTGGTTTTATCCCTCAGTTGTCCTGCAAAGGGAGGGAGGGGTGTTGACCCTCCCTCTCCCATCTTAAGCACCGGAACCTTCCCCTTCAACCACCAAGTTATCAGCACCACCTCAACCCTGAGGATAAAGGATCTAAACCTGCCCCCACACAGACTGTTGTTGTCACAAGTAATCATCAAACCTTCCCTCTTTAGTACCCAGACCTACCACTCAACCCCTCTATGCTTATCTACCTATTGTGCTGCTCCATGGGCTATCCTGCCTGCCCCAGACAGGGATAGCCATCTACCTAACCATTGCAATTATCTATGTTTTACTGTATGATTTATCTTTAACCATCTTTATTCCTAATCCATATGTATTTATATTATAGTTAACTGTATTCTTAATCCCCCCCACCCTTTCCAGGGATGGGGAATCATGATTGCCCAAACTGACTATTGTATATGTATTATAATGCTTTTATGTTATGATCATTTATTCCTATCCATGTAGTTATTGTTTGTTGTATATAACTTCAGTATCTTACAACCCTTCAATAAAGTGACAACTGAAATAGATGTTGATCATTATCTAGTGAAAGCTAGAGAAGCGTAGCTTCTCTATAGTAAGGTGTCCACGTCTGTCACACTGCCGTAGTCTTTATTCGAACTCTGGTGTCTGCCATTTACCCTAGGCGGATACCACATTATATTACAACGAAGACAATATCATTAAAAGCGAAGTTCTGAAATTAATGGTAGAGTGTCAGAACTGAATAAATATAAACAAAATTGTAAGTAAACATGTTGCAAAACTGCTTGAATACACGATAAAGTTTAGGGACATACATAATTTCTAGAAATACTTCGTTTAACACATTGTATTTTGTTGTCATAGTAATTAGATTAAAAGGAATATTATATTATATAAAAAAAATTTTAATAAAAAAGTATAAAATTATTTTATATGGACGTACGGTCGGATATTCTGGTTATAACAATTATAACATGCCTGTAAGAGCTATCCGTTACAGAAAAACGGACTTACCCTAAGTATAGTAAAGCTTCATTTCAAAAAAATGATATTACCTATTAGTTCTCCCTCTGCAAATTCCCAGAAGTCTCGTGGCTAATTGAAAATATTTGTTTACAATTATGTAATTTAGGATATTTAATTAATCTATTCAACAAAGAATAATTGAAAATACTTGTTTTTAAATTTATATTTTCAATAAAACAGCCTTAAAATTGTTGAAGTTTTTATAAGGTGAATTTTAACTAAGAAGAATCAAAGAATTTATTAGCAGTTTTAGGGGGTTGTTTAGACCCTTGTTCCCCCCTCAAGTTTTAAGTCCATAGTTTCTGGGGGCAAAAAATATATCTAATTTTTACTTGTCTTTAATCTGTACTGATTTTGTCAGTTTTTCATCAGAATAGCAATTAAGGAAGAAACTAATTTGATATTTTGGATAGGGTTGGGCCGGATACTTTTTTGGCCGGATACCGGATACCGGATATCCGGCTGATTTCAAATGCCGGATATCCGGTAACCGGCCGGATATCCGGTAACCGGCCGGATATCCGGCCAACGCCGGATATCCGGTAAATATCCGGTTATCCGGCCAAATTACCGGATATCCGGCCAAATTACCAGATATTAATGTAGTAAAAAAAAAATTTCTTCAGAAATCTTATATGAATTTACATAAAGTTAAACTTATTCAGAAAAAATGTTCTTCTAGCTTCAATAATAAGAAAATTATAGCCATTTAAGATTTTAAAAAGCAGAGATTTTTGGTGTAAAGTATAAAAAATTTTAGAGCCGGATATCCGGCCGGATAGTTTCAATATCCGGTATCCGGCCCAACCCTAATTTTGGAGAAAAAAATATACATATAATTAAGTTTATGATTTTCAATAAAATGGAAAGGTGCACTATAAAAGCTGTAGATAGAAAATAGTTTTATAATTTTTAATTAAGAAATTCTCTGGCAGGGTTTTCAAAAATTTCATTTAATTAAAAAATTTCTGGAATGTTTGCACATGTTTTGACTCTGAGTGTACCATACAAGCTCTGTTGCCTTACAGGTTTGTGCAAAAATATTTAATTGGTTGCGGGGGGGGGGGTGGGGTAAATAAGCGAAAGGTATACATATAAATAATAGGTAAAATGGATATATAAAATGTATATATGAAACTAGGATGACAACATCCAAAAGTAGCAAAATGCAACAGGCAGCCGCTACTTTTTTACCGCTACTGCAAATCGCGAGGCCTATTTTTTTTGCTGCTTTAATCACGAAAGAAATATTTAAAGAAGATTTTTATTATATAAGATTCAAGATTTGTATGTAAACATATTTTTTTATGCATCGTAGTTTTAAATCTATTTTAAAAATAGATTTAAATTACTTACTTAGAGTAAATATTATGTAGTTAGATTTCTTGTTTTTAACAAAGCTACTTTGTACATAACTTTATTCGTTTTTCTATTCCTCCTGCTAATAAATAAGGTATATAATTTTAAAGCTTGTTTAGACAAAATATTTTCAACATTTTTTTAGAATACATTTATTTTTGATCACATATTCATGTTTAATGGTTAATATGGGATAATTATTGTGCCACGCTACCTATGTATGTTGTTATTCTTGTTTTATATGTATGTAAGTAATATGAAATGAATGATATAGAGAATTGTAAGTCATTGCAGAGGAGAAAAAGATAGAAAAATTTCTTTTGTATAATGTTTATCTAAAATATCGCAGATGTCTATTTTTGTCCAAAATGATAGTAAACTTATAAAATATAACCTAAAATAAAGTATTATGGTTTTTCAAATTAAATCAAATGAGTAGAGAAATTGCTTGATAAAATTTTATGTGAATGAAATTAGTCAAGAAATTTCTTATTTTAGCTTTGCTAGGAAGCTTCCTGTATGTTTTAAAGCTATTTAACATAACTATAGTTATACTGAACATACAGGGAAAGGGGAACGTTGGCGCGTAAATTATCTTACTAGGGCTTTTTAAATTTAAAGCGTACTAATTTCAAATATTGAACATTATTACTTTTCTAGCTTAAACAGAATATTTGCCTACAGCTTTGTAAAATCTATTTAAACAATAACGATAAGTGAAAAAAAATTTTAATTTACATTCTATTATATTTTTCTATGTGTAAACGTTCAATTTTCCTTAGTAATCTTCTCCTGATCCGCAAATAGAGATTCAATCCTATGCCAATACATGTTTTACAATAGATTCAGAGAAAATATTTGGACTTAGATCATGCTTCAATGACCTCTTGAAAGCAGACAAATATCGTTTTAAATAGATTTGGTATTTTAGTTTTGCTGCTTAAATTTAAATTTCTAAAAAATATATATATTAAATACATATGTATATACTTGTCTTATTTACCTTATCATAGTGTATTATAATTTTGGCCTACTTATCTCGATTGCTAATAGTCATACTGCTATACTGCTGTCATTTTTACATGTTTCTATTATTAGGTATGTTGACATTAGAAGTTGGATATAGGGTTAATTGTTATGATTATGGCCGGCGTGTTGACTAGATTCTGAGCATTAAGGCCATTTGATTAAACTGAAAGTATGTATGAATATTTAAGGCAAAAAGCAAGCTAACCCTTTGATTGTGATGCCTCTGTATGAAGGTTCCAATTGTAGCTAGAACCATTTTATCTTCTACAGCCTTATTGATATTTTTGAACAGATTTAAACTCCCCCCCCCCTTCCACCAGCTGAAATAGCGGATCATTGGCGTTTCTTAATAATAACTCTCAGTCTTTTTCTAAAACATTATTCCTTGATCTAAGTAGATAGAAGTCCCTTGAGTATTGGCTAAATGTCATGTACACAATCACAAACAAGAACACACTGAAAATAAAATAGAGTCAGATCAATTTATAACAAAACATAGAAAAGTGTGTAAGATGGTAGATAAGCTAAGAAGCGAATCTTCAATACAATTGAAATGCTAGCCTTTTTAGAGTTACATAGTTGTATGTCCAGTAATTCATTAATATGTAGCATTACATACATTGTTATTGTGTTTTGACCAAAAATGAATTGACAACATCCATAAAAGCAAAGCTTTGAAAATATAGACGGACAACCGAATATCGGCATATAGATACTTAACTCTTTGATTATATGACCTTTGTCTAAAAGTCCTGAAAGTGCATGGTAATAAGTTGCGCCTGTTTTGGGCAGTTATGACGAGCGGATCTACTACTTATAAAGCCAATTGGTGTCCCATAGTGTAGTGGTTAGCGCACTACGCTTTGGTTGGGAGAAACCGAGTTACAATCTCTCCATAGACTATGCACTTGGTTGACAAATGCTGTCGCAATTTGTCAAATTCACGTAACCTTCCCTGAAATGCCCTAAGGTTGTAAGGGGGGAGATTTGTAGAAAGTTAGGATTCTACATATCAAGCAAATTATATCATGCTTTCCCTCGTCCATGCTCCTCATTCATATGAGAGCGCCATTAATTAGGGTGGCTTAATATGGAACACCTGCCAAAACTCTAGGCCAGGGTGATGTAATAATTGAGAATTGCGGGTAAGCTTATAACGTATCATAGAATACACCCAGCTGTGCGCGAAGCTTACCGATCTATGATTGGACAAAGGATTCTCAACTCCAATCTCCGTGTGCATCTGAATCCTAACTTCAGAGAATCATGGCTACAAACAACAACGTATAAAGCCACGGTCTCGGGTACATATTATTAGCTTGTGTAGACAGACGGAGGCACCATTCCTTATTGTAGAAAAGCATTGAATGCGTTTTATTGAAAAAGAAAATAATTGTTATTCAAAAATGAAACTGTTATAGCATTCAGCATATATCATCAAAAATTTGAAAGATGAATATATTGTAATATAAAACAACTGAACTGATATTTTGCACGTGTGCTAAATCAGCAAAATGGGTTACATTTTCAAATATTGCATAAAGATATTTCATTCATAAGAAAATACAGGGTGAATTAGAAAAAAATATGTGTTTATTTTGAGAACACTAATATAGATTCATTTATTGACAGTACTTCCCATGGTTGTTTTCTGCTACTTGGCTGTGTTAATATTCCCGACACTATTGGTCAAAGACCCAATTGAGAGTCGGCACAAGGTCCTTGGGATAGGGACATACAGTTACTTAACCCCATAAGCCTCTACTGTTTTCCTCTAATGTTTAATACGTCCCGACAATTTACCCTTCGATTGCACGGCTTTTGTCCAACATTCGAACCTGTTACAACTTGGGAAACGGTTTTTAAAAAGGTTGGTTTGCTATTGTTTTAATTCGAAAAATAAGCTAGATACTTACAAAAATTTACATTTATGACATTTTAGGGATTTTGAATTAAGGATATTTCGTATAAAAGCAAGAAAAGTGAAAGAGAACTTACCAATAAATGATGAGTTCTCTAAGAGTTGTCTTCATAACAATTTGTTTATCCGTATCTTGTCGTAACATCTCTCTAGACGCCCACATACCTACACAGTTAATCATTACCAGCAGTGCAACTACTTTTTTATAGTGAATGTCTGACCGTCTTACTTTGAAATCCTTCCAGCAAAAGTAATTACGTTTAGTGTACATTAGTATAACACACGCAGGCGCCAGGCAGACTAACACACACACACACACTCATTTCTGCATTAAACTGCTCAAAACACAATTGCACTGAACTGCTCACACATACAAACACCTCATGATTATTTCGAAATCTGAGCAAAAATTTTATCTATAATACAAAGTAGAACGATGTCTGTCTGTTTGTCTGTTTGTTTGTAGCGAAGGATCTCGCTAACCGCTGAACTGATCGGGTTCTCCTTTGAAGGGTAGCTTCTCATAGGTCCCGGGAAGGTTTATAACTATTTTCTTGGGGGGTGGGACACCCCGAACCCAAACAAAAAATTAAAAATACTCCCCCCCCCACAAAAAAAATTTCTTTTTAAAACTAAAATTTAAAAAGTGATATCGACTACCCCCCCCCCCCCATAAAAAAAAATTCACCGGTGCTTGCTTACATGTGAAGACCGGAGCACCGAAACCCCCCCCCCCCCGCTTAGTTTTGACAAAAATCAAAAATAAGGGAGGGGTAGTTTTTTAACCCCCCGCTTAGTTTTGACAAAAATCAAAAATAAGGGGGGGGTAGTTTTTAACCCCTCCTTAATTTTGAAGAAAATCAAAAATAAGGGGGGGGTAGTTTTTTTCACTGTACAACACGCCAGAAAGTTGAGTGAGGTAAATCAAGTAAACCCAGTATACCAGAGGGGAAACCTTATTACAGAGATATTCATGTTTTGGGGCATAATTTCCTTATTTATTGACTGATTTTAGTAATTGATGTATCCCTGAACAGAAAATAAGGAGGAGGGGGGCCAGTAAAAGGTTTTAATTTTGCGCAAAATTATGCCCCAAAACATGAATATCCCTGTAATAAGGTTTCCCCTCTGGTATACTGGATTTTCTTGATTTACCTTACTCAACTTTCTGGCGTGTTGTACAGTGAAAAAACTACCCCCCCCTTATTTTTGTTTTTCTTCAAAATTAAGGGGGGGGTTAAGTCTTTGCCTTGCTGAGCACTTTTCCTCCTTGCCGTTTTCCAGACATTAAAAAACTACCCCCCCCCCCCTTATTTTTGATTTTTGTCAAAATTAAGCGGGGGGGGGGGGGTTTCGGTGCTCCAGTCTACCACATGTAAGCAAGTACCAATTCACCCCCCCCCCAAAGAAAATTTTAAAAAAATCTAAATTACGAAAAATTGGTCTGAAAAAACCTCTTGGGGCAAAGCCCCTAGAGGCTAGGGGCGAAGCCGCTAGTTTATAAAATAGACATACGGATTTTTTGTTCGTTAAAGATTATAAAATGTAGCAACTATTAGCTTTAGTGCCTAATTGTCATATGAATCATCATAAAAAAGTTTTACAGCAATTTGTAAATTTTAACAAGCCTAAATTAAACAACATTCCTTTTTGTTACGAACAGACGGATGGACGGAATGACCCTAATTGTAAAAGAGCTTTTTAAATTTAACAAACCTGTAATAAGTCTGTTAAGAACATTTTTGGGTATTGGTCCGCTTGGCCCCTTAGCTGGTGGTGGAGGCTATAATAGAAAAATCACTTTTTATGAAACTGATATTTACTTTAATACAAAAGTAATGTTATATAAATCCCATATTTACAAAGTATCTACTCTTATTTAAACAAATAATTGTGCTCAGAGGGGAGTGTAAGGGCGTGTAAACTTTCCCCTAAAAATTGAAAATGGGCTAGCCTATCTTCAATTTTTTCACCTTCTCAAAAAATACACACCATAGGTAAAACCCTGTGCATGTTACTGTTAAAAAACACGAGAAGTATGTCCGTCTTTGTGTCTTACATCTGTGGGGGCACTGAAGTAAAAAAAACACACAACATTTAACCCTTTTTAATTTCAAAATTGGATGGGGGTGGGGGGTTCATGTGATCCACTATACACTTTGATGGAAACTGCCAATTACCTCCTTCATTTTTACTTTCTTTCTATCTTATAAAAACTTTTATCCAATCTTGACATATTCATTATGAAATGCACTTTTTTTAATGAGTGAAATATAAACTCATTTTTAAATTCATGATTTTTATTCATAAAGTTTTCAAATTAAGCTAAGAGTGTCATTCATTTATGTACTTTTCAACAATCGTCAATCTAAATCCCATTAAACCACTTTATCTATGTGTTCAAGTTTAGACTATAAAAATTTTTATATAGTAAAAAACGAAAATCATAGTTTACCGTTGGTTCTTCTTGGAATGATACTTGTTTGTCTTCAACCTCAGGAGTATCTTCACCTTGCTCTTCTGTCTCTTCCTTCTCACCCTCCTCTCCCTCTGGGACTTCTTCTCCTGGGGATAATTTAATTTTAAGAATTTATAAATTTTAAAGCAAAAATTAAAAAAATAACACATACACACTTCATGGGTTTTTATTACAAACCAGAAACACTGTATAGTGTTTGTCTTTGTTTTTCTGTAATGTTACGGTGTATTTTTTGTAGCAAAGCTACCCTATAATTCAATTTGTCTTACAGTCTGACAATCAGTCCGTAAAGCTATGGGGGAAATGTGATTTTCTCAGCTGGTTTTTAAGATAGACAACTGAGTTTTTAACGAAGATTCCCTATACCAATGAGCATCCAGTATGTAATTTA
This sequence comes from Acartia tonsa, assembly GCF_053477335.1. Classification (NCBI taxonomy): domain Eukaryota; kingdom Metazoa; phylum Arthropoda; class Copepoda; order Calanoida; family Acartiidae; genus Acartia; species Acartia tonsa. The sequence goes on from NC_137260.1 coordinate 37,883,124, forward strand.
CTTTGACCATCGGAATGTCAATCATGCTAGAAAATACAAGTATTGAAATTAAATATAATTTTCCATGATATCTTTCTGTTCTAGATTTTAAGAAATCATCAAATTGTCCATTTACGCTTCCATGCTTTTTGTTCTTTGGTACTTACGGATTTTGTCATCCATTTTTATTCATAGAAGTGCTGTTTACTTAACTTACCCTACCCTTCCCTTCTATCATCCTGTTTTATTAAAAGGTGAATAACATTCCTGTACTATATATAGTCTTGGCACATTGTTTAAAAATTAGATTTGGAACTTACCTTGTTCTTGATCTTCTCCCTCTTGATCAGGATTATCTCCTTCGTCATTATTTTCTTCATCATTCTCCCCGGTAGCTTCTTCTTCACTTTCCTATTTGTTAGTTTAAGTAGAACAAGCGCGATCCTTCAAAATGACTTGTTGGGCACATATAAACCCCTTTTGCAAACTATCTAACGTTGTTTGATTGTTACTTTAGATCAAGTTAGATTATGGTTTATTAGGTACTAAGTAGCTTCGCAGTGATAGGGCACTGCAGTTAATGGCCCAGAAGGGTAGGGCCTATCTTTAAGGGTCTTGACACAGGAAAAACTGTCCCCATCTTATTTTAAATTTATCTTAAAAATGAGGTGAGGGGGTTAGTGTTCGATAAGCACTTTGTAGAAAAGCAAATCTAACTTTTGAGACTAGATATTATTTTAAAACACGCCATCTTGTTTGCTATTCGACTGCTTTTGCTTTTCATAATAAATTTTTTGACAGGAGGGAGAGGGGGGCCTTAGGGTGAGGAGATTTACTGACCTCCTCGCCTTCTTCCTGTCCTTCCTGCTCCTCCTCTTCTTGCTCCTCCTTTGGTTCCATAATGGCTTCCTCGTCAGACATTGTTGTTCTGAAATATTACAGTGACTTAATTTAGAACACCTGCCATACGCGGTGAGGGTGAGGTAATAAAGAGTAGAGACAGGGTGGAGCTTGCTGGCCCTGGTGGCTAGAATACAAAAGTGTCTCGTCCTACTTCATGACTACTTTAGTGCTTAGGTCCAAACACTAAAAAACTATTGCTAGACACAGAGGTTTAATAATAAATGAACACTCGTGACTTTGCCACAAGCATCTAGGGGCTCTAAGATAAAATGGTCTTAACCATATAGGGAGCTATTTATAGCTTCCATGATTGGTGGTTAGCAAGATCCCAATGGACAAAAAAATCTACTTAATATATTAGTCCACATAAGTGTTTATACATTATACAGTGTTTTTTAATAGAAAAAAGTATTGCTTATTTGACCCACTTACCATTGACAGAAATTAATATTTATGAATATTTCGCAGTTTTCCACAAAGTATACCTCAAAAATCTGTTTTTCCATGGCGTATGATTTTGGAAAAAAATAATTGGACCATCACCAAATTCCATGGTCATTATTCTTACTAAACATCTAGTTAGCTAGCTCCCAAACGGCTGTCAGCACAGAAAAGTAACAATCAAATGCTTTGATAATATCAAGGTGTCATAAACACAACATAAGATACATGTCATAAAATTATTTTGATGTATTTTCCAGGGAGAGGACATTGGACTGTTTATTACACTAGTCCCCAATGTTTTATAATAACGTTTTTTTTATGCTCAACAACTTTGGTAAATTTTGATTGGTTGATTCATTAAGTTGAGTGTCTAAACGTTTCAACCACTAGTTTTAATTTTAGAAGGGGTAATTTTGTTGAAGATGTACATAAATTTATCGCCCAATGTCTTATCTCTTTAAATCTCTGCATATTTTCTTTTCTATTTATGAAATGTTTATTTTAAATCTAAAACTTGAATATTTCCTTTGATGTTAAATTTGTTAGTCAGCATAATATAAAATACTAAATAAAGTACCCTTATATAATATATGGATTACAAAATAATATCATATTTTTAAAATGAATATTAAAAAAAAAACATTCTATTTTCTTTAAAAATAGTTTTTTATGTATTTTCAGAAATGAATTCGTTGTAAAACCAAAAAAAACTCAAACTGTAAAAAAAAACAAGAAAGACAACATCCATAAAAGCGAAGCTCTTAAACTGTAGGACAAAAGGGCATTAACACTTGTAGAGTGTCAGAACTGAATAATCAGAACGTAAATGTATACGAGTCGAAGCAAAATTGTAAGTAAATATTTTAGGATTTGATTATAGAGTTGCTTCGCTTATTAAATTGTACTTTGTTGTCCCAGGAATCAGTATACCAAAAATCAGATCAATCGGATAATTAGATCATATAAAATTTGTTATTAAAAAAGTGAAAAAATCAACATGTTGAAAATAGACGTACGGACATTCTGGTAACGATTATAGAGTTGCTACGCTTTTTAAATTGTACCTTACTACTACAGGGATCACCATGAAAAATTTGAAATCGATAGGACAATTCTAACGTGCCTAAATTAACGAAAAAAGCTATCCGTCACGGACGGACGGACCGACCCTAATTATAGAAAAGCTTCGCTTTTAAAAACAGTTAAGAATATTCAGGGAAGTTTGTTAGGTTTTTGTCTTTTTTATGCAAGGGGTTGTTAAAGTGTTGGGGGAGGGTTAATTATCTCCATAAAATAATTATACATTACTAGTAGCTTTGCCCCAATCTTTCAGGGGCTCTGTATTCAAAGGGATAAGAAGGGGACAGAAAAATAACCTAAAACCATCCCAAAGCTATGATAAAGCCTATCACTATCCTGGGACCTTAGCAAAATATCCCTTTAAAAGGATAACTCAATCATCTCAGTAGTCAATAAATTCAGAGCTTTAGACAAAAAACTTTATATATTAGGATTTATCAAATATAAACGGTGTTTTCACTCAAACCTATTTCTTAGCCTCTGAACCTCCCCCCCCCCCCCCTCCATTATATTTATTTTTTGAAGAAAAAAATACTTGTTTGTTTGTGCAATATAAGAGAAAGTGTATTATAATAATTGGAACTATATCCCAACAAAATGAATGCAATGTGACAGGTTAGAGGCTCAGCCGTCATTAGTTATGGATAGTGATTTTAATAATTGAAAGTTATATAAGATAATATCATTACCTATAATTTGTAAAATCATTAATCAAAAGTTTGCCGCAGAGTAAACTTAAATTTCTAGTTTATTTATTATAATGAAAGAGTGGAAATATTATTTGAAAAATAATCAGTCAGATGTATTTTAATTTTAATTAACTTTGACCAAAATAATAGAAACTGAAGGATCTTGCTAACTGCTAAACCGATAAGTTTTTCCTTTACACTTTATCTTCTCTTAAGTCCTGGGGAGGTTCTAAAAATTTTAGTAAGAATGTTACGCCACCCATTGGCGTATATTAAACCGCTATTTGTTTGATATAATTTTTTTTTATTTTTAGTAAATTTAAATAAAAAACTAGAAAATATTGGGAGTATGCTTTTTGACACTTTGAAGTATATCCTATGCGTACTGCAAAAAAAGTTTTAAAAAGTTTGTACTGCGGTTATCCATGTTTTGATTACTACCAAAGTAATTTAGGTGTACAATGATTAGGGATCAGAAAATATAAACTTACTGTAGATTTCAAACCACCAATTAAATGGAAAAATATGCTTATCTACAGCATGTCTTCGAATTTGATTATTTTACGATGGATAAAAATCAGTTCTGAGCCTTGATGAGTAAAGAAATGTTGTATTTTTAGTAGAAAAACAAAAGAATAGTTATTTCTCGCATAGTATTATAAACGGCTATCCGCGGATATAGAATGTACAATTATGAGATTAAAACTTGTTTTAATCTTATGATTATATCATTGTACATTTTTATATTCGTAGAAAGCTAGATATAATACGATGCTAGACATAGTTTTTTTCGTATGGATGAGAACCGGCTCCTATCCACCGGATTCGAATGAATACGAGAAATCGTTTTATTGTTTTTTTAGCCAATAAAAAAGGGAATTATTATTATCTGCGAACTATTTATAATTAGGTGCGATAATTGTTTATGAAGAGACCAAAGTATTTAAACATATACACGCTCTAGTTATAGAGTAGTTGTGCTCCTGAATTACAATCATAAGGATAAATTTATCTCACAATAACATATCCCTGTGTGCCTTAAAATTTTCTGTTTTCCGCATTGCATATTTTATAAACAATAAACGATTTTTTAAAGCTATAAGTTTTGTATAATATAGATTTAAAAATAATTTTAATCTTTTATGGAAGTAAGGTTTTTGACTGTCTATTCAGATCTTTGAGGAGTAAGGGGGGATATAAAAGGCAGGTTTTTATCTACTTTTTTTTCTTTAAATTATAGATGCTTCTAGAGTGATATAAAAAATATATAAAAAAAATGATCTGGTAACTTAACGGTCATTGAATTTACAAAATAAAATCCAAAAAGCTCCAACTAACCTACGAAACTCCATCACCTAAAAAATACTTTTAAAAGATCCAAAGCCCAATCATTTCACAGAAGTTAACGAGTACTTTCCCTTTTTGATTACGGTATTTAAGGTCTGCGAATATATCTTAAGGTAACTTTAAAACATCAATTTATTAATGTATACAAGGTCATAAGAAATTAATCATAAAAGAACTTTAATTATACCCTTAACCTCAACTGCTGCTAAATAGATACAAATTTCAAATATGTATCTTTTAATAGTTATTTCTCGCATCGTATTATAAACGGCTTTCCGCGGATATAGAATGTACAATTATGAGATTAAAACTAGTTTTTTTAACCCCGAGGTGCCGAAGGCACCGGCTAAAAAAACTGGTTTTAATCTTATGATTGTTCATTTCTATATTCGTAGAAAGCTGGATATAATACGATGCTAGACATAGTTTTTTCGTATGGATAAGAACCGGTTCCTATCCACCGGATTCGAATGAATACGAGAAAAAAAGTTTTATTCCAAACCTCACGTAGTTTTCATGAATTTCTAGTTTTGTTGAACCAAAAATACTAAAAATTCAGTTGATTCATTTTCAGTATCAAATATGAAAGTGTAGTTTTCATACGTAGCAGAACAATTTAGGAATAGCTATTTTTTCGATTAAGATATTTTCACGGAGCTTTTATCCTATAATATAAAGTAGTAAGCTTTTTTGGTCTATAGCGGAGAATCTCGCTAACCTCTAAACTGATTTGGTTCTCCTTTACAGTGAATCTTCTAATTGTTCCTGAGATGGTTTTCAGGCTATTTTTTTAATATGTCAATGTATAGTTTTAGGCTTTTTTCTTCCATTACAAATCCCTTCGAATATAGAGCCCCTAGATGCAAGGGGCGCAACCGCTATTAATTTATAATTCTCAAGTGTAATGAGTAAGATAAATCATCCCCTTAAAATATAATTTATTTATAAGATAAATCATACAATATTTTGATACTCTTGCCATTTAAATAACCCTTATCTGGCAGAGGAAAAGGAGGGGGGGGGGGGGGGGTGAAATCTCATTTTATAAACTGATTTTTGGTAAGTTATAAAAAAATGAGCATTTTTGTGGAACAACTCGAAAACATTTCCAGAGCAACCAAAAAGGTGGCTCACTCCCAACACACAAATAGAACAAATAGACACAAACATCATTATTAATTCAATACCTAGCAGAGGTATGTGAGTGTGTGTGTGTGTGTGTGTGCACACACTAATTTCATACACAAACAACTATCATGTACCCTAGTAATCTCTGTCTCAGCAATTTACCTTTTTTTGTGCTTATATAAGCATTTTTGTCAGATTTAAGTAGGACGTGCTTACATCGGGAAAGTCCGCACTTTACAACAAAAGTGGCTTACTTAAATCGGAAATGTCGGACTAACGAGCCATTTTCGTAGGTTAATTGCTTACTTGAAGAACTATTATTGCCCTATAAACCCCTAAAAATCCCCAAAAATAAGGGTGGCTGATAAGAATCAGCCAAATCGGACGCTTTTGACGTAAATGTCTTACAGATTAAGATTTTAATCTGGATTATTTTTCCTCAAAATTTAATCCCTTCTCAGCCATTTAGGCTATATTTGTAGTTGATTGCTTACTTATATCTTCCATTTTTGCTACAAAATCCTTACTTAAACAAGCCATTTTTGTGATTGATGTCCTACTTATATCTTCCATTATTGCTACAAAATCCTTACTTAAACAAGCCATTTTTGTGATTAATGTCCTACTTATATCTTCCATTTTTGCTACAAAATCCTTACTTAAACAAGCCATTTTTGTGATTAATGTCTTACTTATATCTTCCTTTTTCGCTACAAAATCCTTACTTAAACAAGCCATTTTTGGGGTTGATTGCTTACTTAAATCCTCCATTTTTGCTGCAAAACCCTTACTTAAATAAGCCATTTTTGGGGTTGATTACTTACTTAAATCATCCATTTTTGTTGCAAAATCCTTACTTAATTAAGCCATTTTTGGGGTTGATTGCTTACTTAAATCATCCATTTTTGCTACAAAATTCTTACTTAAATAAGCCATTTTTGGGGTTGATTACTTACTTAAATCATCCATTTTTGTTGCAAAATCCTTACTTAAATAAGCCATTTTTGGGGTTGATTGCTTACTTAAATCATCCATTTTTGTTGCAAAACCCTTACTTAAGTAAGACATTTTTGGGGTTGAGTACTTACTTAAATCATCCATTTTTGTTGCAAAATCCTTACTTAAATAAGCCATTTTTGGGGTTGATTGCTTACTTAAATCATCCATTTTTGTTGCAAAACCCTTACTTACATAAGCCATTTTTGGGGTTGAGTACTTACTTAAATCATCCATTTTTGTTGCAAAATCCTTACTTAAATAAGCCATTTTTGGGGTTGATTGCTTACTTAAATAAGCCATTTTTGGGGGTTGAGTACTTACTTAAATCATCCATTTTTGTTGCAAAATCCTTACTTAAATAAGCCATTTTTGGGGTTGATTGCTTACTTAAATTATCCATTTTTGTTGCAAAACCCTTACTTAAATAAGACATTTTTGGGGTTGATTACTTACTTAAGTCATCCATTTTGGTTGCAAAATCCTTACTTAAATAAGCCATTTTTGGGGTTGATTGCTTACTTAAGTCATTCATTTATTTATTTTATGCTTTCTTTAATTCAACCTTTTTACTGTGAAATATGTGCATGAACACCAGCTATCTTATGTTTACTTACCTTTCTTTTGAGCTACTAAAACCTCACATAAACTTGCTCAAACATTTTTAAAAATTATTTTATATATTTATTTATAATACAAAAGACTCTGATGAAAATTTATTCAAGTTGATACAAATTAATTTGATGTTTCTGATTAAATGAAGTCTATAGGAGTTCCAGCAAAACCACTCTAACAACAGACTGAATAAAAAAACAACAATCTATTTTTAAAGTGATTCTAAATGCACCCTATTATTTTTTCAGGTGATAAGTTTATGTTCTTCACTGAAGTAATCTAATGAAAAATAATTACAGACAAACAAAATATATTCAAATGTACTAAATAGGATTACATAAAAATATTTCTTAACAATTTCCAATTAAACATTCAAGAATTTTTATCAACACTTAATAACAATAAATACTAATAAAATTAGGGATGGGAATCCGTCGAATTTTTGGGCCGGATTCGGATTCCGGATTCTGAAGGAATCCGTCAAAAAAAGTGACGGATTCTTGCGGATTCCGGATTCTTATTTTTGGCGGATTCCGGATTCGGATTCCGGATTCTAGCAGTATTTTAAAAGGCCGTCCGTCACAGAGGGATAGCTTTTTTCATTAATTTATCACTATGTTACTTGGTTGAAGCCTTGATTTGTTTAAAGTGTTGACTTCCAGCATAACTAAAACATTTACATCACATTAGTAATTATTAAAATTTGTTATGTAGAAAAAAATTTAAGAGGGAGTTGTAAGAAAAAACTCAAGACGGTAATTTTAGCCTACCAATTTAGAATCCGGAATCCGCCATAAAAAACGGATTCCGGATCCGGATTCGGATTCCAAAATTGGCCGAAAATTGGGCGGATTCCGGATTCCGGATCCGGATTCCCATCACTAAATAAAATATATCAAATATAGAGACAAATAATATTCCAATGCCTGTTTGTTAATAAACCTGAATAAATTTCAAAAAAAGTATTTTAATTTAGGGTGGAACTTTTATAAGGAAACTTTTAAACATTTTGATTATTATTGTGCCTTGAATACCAGTTTTTTCAGCTATTTGTAGTTTAGGAGCTATATTAAAAATGTGAGAAAAAAGTTGAAAAGTTTTAAGTAAGGTGGAACATTTTACCATATAGCTCCTATACTAAACTTAGCTCAGGAATAGTTCTTACATATCCAAAAACTAGAGCTTATGACAATTAACAAATAGCTATTCAATTGAATGTGTGGTAACCAACAGTTTTTAGACTTAAGATGAATAAAAAAAATCCAGAGGTGTATTGTAGTTATAAAAATCAAGTTCTAGTTCCTGCTTTGGTGTCAGATAAATTGCCAATATGAACCCACCCTAATAAACATAATGAACAAACTAACAAACAAACAGACAGACAAATGTCCCAAAAACCAGACAAAATGACATGAAAGCATTGAAAAAATATTTTAAATTGGTGGAATTGAAAACTTGATGCCTTTTTTTCTAAAAATTAAAAAAAGTATTTATTTACCTTACACAGAAAGATAAACAGACAGATGGACAGACAGTCAAACAGACAGATGTAAATGTAGACAGACAAATCAACAGACATTTAGATATACTTTCAAACAGATAGCAAAACTCACCCCCCCCCCCCCCCTACCCCCAATTTATTAGGGTTAATATTCTTGTTTAAGAAGGTATTCTTGTTATGTTGCCCTACTTATATTCTAATTATTCTTGTATTGGAAGGTATAGCTTGGTATTTTTGCTCTACTTATAAAATAATTGTTCTTGTTTAAGAAAGTATAGAATGTTATTTTGTGCTACTTATTGTATACCTTGGTATTGCTGCGCTACTTATAAAATAATCATTCTTGTTAAAGAAAGTATAGAATGTTATTTTGTGCTACTTATAAAATAATTATTTTTGTTTAAAAAGTATAGAATGTTTTTTTGTGCTACTTATTGATATAATTTTCTTTGTTTACAAAGGTGTAAATTGGTATTGTTGCACTACTTAAAAAATAATTAATCTTAACAGAAGACTAACAGACAGACAGAAAAACAGTTTAAATACAAATAGATAGACAGACAGACAGATGGACAAATAGATAGATGGACATACAGATGGATATGCAAACAGATGGACAGTTAGAAAGACTTCAAGACAGATAGATAGACAGACAGAAAAATGGATGGAGTAAAAAATAGACAGATAGTCAGATGGACAGAGAGATGGTTGGACATATAGACAGACAGACAGACTGACAACAGTCTGACATACAGACTGACAGACATGCAGATAGATTGTCGGACATACAAATAAACATACAAACAAATGGACATTTAGCTAGTCCAGACATATGGATTTACATACAGACTTACAAGAAGAAATATGGAAGTGCAAGTAAAAAATTGAACAAGGATGACAACATCCATAAGTAGCAAAGCACAAAAATTGTGGATGGGAATACCTACAAGTAGAAAGAAAGAGTATTCTTTAAAATCAAGAATAGATTTAATTAATTGGAGAAAAAAAACACAAAACCCTATTTTATTTTGTATGATGACTGACATCATAGGCGTCCAGGGGGGGGGGGTAATGGGGCGATTACCCCCCCCATTCAAAATTTACCCCTACCCTGGGGGTGCCGTAGGCACCCCTAACCATTTAGGAGGGGGTATTTACCCACCCCAAACAATTTTGGGGGGGTAAATACCCCCCCCCCCAAAATAAAAAATCTCTAATAAAAAAATTTTTTGCGCGCTTCGAGCGCATTTTTAATACTATATATTTAATAAAATTTAAATTAACCCCCCCAAAAATTTTACTCTGGGGGTAAATTTTGGGGGGGGTAAACTAAATTTACCCCTGCTAACAGATTTAAGGGGGGGTAATTACCCCCCCCAAGCAAATTTTACCCCCAAAATTTTTATCATTTTACCCCCCCCATTCAAAATTTACCCCTACCCTTGGGGTTCCATAGGAACCTCCAACCATTTAGGAGGGGGTATTTACCCCCCAAACAATTTTGAGTGGGTAAATACCCCCCCCAAAATAAAAGATCTCTAATAAAAAAAGTTTGTGCGCGCTTCACGCGCATTTTTAAAACTATATATTTAATAAAATTTAAATTACCCCCCCCAAAAATTTTACCCCAGGGGTAAATTTTGGAGGGGGTAAACTAAATTTACCCCTGCCAACAGATTTAAGAAGGGTTATTACCCCCCCCAAGCAAATTTTACCCCTGGGGTAAAAATTTGGGGGGGGTAAAAAAAAATTGCGGTGCGCTTCACGCGCCATTTTACCCCCCCCCAAACACGAATTACCCCCCCCCAAAAAATAAAAAGCTTGGACGCCCCTGACTAAAATACAAATGTTCAAAGTAAATTACATACTGGATGCTCAGAACAATAGGAAAAATTATTATGATACTGTCATCTTAAAAAAGTTTGAAAATTGGACCAAAAACACCAAAGGTATTGGGAAATATAAAAATTTAAAAATAGCCAAAAACCTGCTAAAATGTAGTCCAATCACCATGGATGTTTTATGAAACAACTGAAAAATTAATTTTGATATTCTTAACTACAAAAATTTTGTAAATTAGACCATAATCACCAAAGATATGGGGAAATATGTAAAAATATAAAAATAGCCAAAAACCTGCTAAAAGGCAGTCCTACCTCCATAGATGTTTCATTAAAGTGCAGGAAATTTAATTTAGATATCTATAACGAAAAAAGTTTTGAAAATCGGATTATGAACACCAAAAATTTGGTGTAATCAACAAAAATAGCCTAAAACCTGCTAAAAAGCAGTCCAACCGCCATACCGTCCAAGCTTTATATTTGGGGGGGGGGGTTAAATTTTTTAAGGGGGGGGTAATTCGCTTTTTGGGGGGGGTAAAATGGCGCGCAAAGCGAGCCGCAATTTTTTTTTACCCAGGGGTAAAATTTGCTTGGGGGGGGTAATTTCCCCCCCTAAAATCTGTTGGCAGGGGTAAATTTAGTGTACCCCCCCCAAAAATTTACCCCTGGGGTAAAATTTTTTGGGGGGGGTAATTTAAATTTTATTAAATATTCAGTATTAAAAATTAAAAAAATTTTTTTATCAGAGATTTTTTTTTGGGGGGGGGGGGGTATTTACCCCCCAAAATTATTTGGGGGGGGGTAAATACCCCCTCCTAAATGGTTGGAGGTAAATTTTAAATTAGGGGGGGCACCCCCAAAATCGTTTGGGGGGGGGGTAATCGCCCCATTACCCCACCCTTGGACGTCTATGCCAACCGCCATGGATGTGTGAAAGTTAATTATAATCCTTAGTGATGGGAATGTTGTCATAAAGTTTCAGCCTTCTATCTGTCATAGGAGCCGAGAAATTCATGTTTTCCCACTTTTTCTCTGACAGACAGACAGACTGACAGACGGACAAACAGACAGACGGACGGATGGACGGACGTGCAGACGGATGGACGGACAGACGGACGGACGGACGGACGGACATTTCGAATTACAGAGTAGCTTCACTACTAAAAAGTAATCAGCTATCAATATCCAATTTGTAGGGTTAATATTCTTCTTTAAGAAGCTACTTGCCTACTTATAATCTAATCATTCTTGTTTAAGAAGGTGTAAATTGTTATTGCTGCGCTTCTTATGAAAAAAATATAAAGATTTATAAAGGTTGAATTGTTATTGTTGCCCTACCTATGATCTTGTTTGCTTATTTTTTAAATGTTAGTATTTGAAATATATAACAAAGGAAAGGGTTATTTTGTCTTTCTTTATGATAATTAACTAGCGGCTACACCCCTAGAAGCATCTAGGGGTAGGAGGGGGAAAAGTCAACCTCAGTCTATTTTAAATTTGAATTTCAAAAGTTTGGGGGGGCGTGAAGATACCCTTCTCAAAAATAGTTTAAAACCTTCCCAGGACCGTTAAGAAGTTTCACTGTAAAGGAGACTAATATAGGTTCAGTGGTTAGCAAGATCCTTCGGGATAGACAAAAAACGCTACTACTTTATATGATAGGATAGTGCATCATCACCTTCGTCAAAATGATAGAATATTCAGAACCATAGTTTATTACTTAATCTTCCCATTTATATTTACCTTCATCAAACAAAATTCTATTCAAATATGTATGGTCTTATACTAATTTGCAAAAATATTTGTTTTAAATATGACAATATGCAGAAGTGAAGGCCCACCAGAGTTGAGCATTGTATGGATAGTGAAGGGATGTGACAACAGACGAAAATAAAATAACTAAATTGTTTCTTATCTATTATTGCTTTAATGCAGGGATCTAAAGGGATAAGATAAAGGCCGAGAAATTAATGTACATCCCCGATGATAAAACAAAAATCTTCCATTACAATTAGTGGTTGAAACTTTTGTACACTCAACTTAATGAATCAACCAATCCCCAAAGTTGTTAGGCCAACGAATAGGAAAAATTATTAAAACTATGGGAACTAGTTTTTAAATAGCCCATGGTCCCTTCCCTCCCTTTAATGGAGTGAACTATCCTTGTTTTCATTATAGACTAAATTTTCGATCTTACCAGGAATCAATGGTGATAAGACAATGGACGATAAATTTATGTAAGCACCTCAATTGCAATAAATCTTTTTTTGTAGGTAAAATTTTTTTAATAGAAAGGTTAAGACACTGTTGGTTTGTACAACCCAAAAAAACATACAAGTTTTTAAGCCAACAAACAACAGATTAGTTTTTCTCATTAGTTTTTTATAATTTCCAGTCCAGTGTCCCCTCCCTCCTTTGTTTATACAAAGCTTTAATAAATTGTAACACAGAAAGAAATATTGAATAATATAAGGGGAGGTGACCATTGACTGTAAATTACACTGGTCCACAATGTTGTGCTTGATGGCTCAAAAACTTTGGGTACTTTGATTCAATAATTTTGTTCATTACTTTTTGGGATATATAAAAAAATATTATCCATTGTTAATTAATTTACTTGCAATGTGCAAACGTTTTACTCAATAAAATTACAATTAATGAGGGGTAGTTTATAATCATTGAAGATATATATTAATGTATCATTCATTGTCCTATCCCTTTAGATCCCTTAATTCAACAGTTGAACGCGGGGAAAAAACGATTATTTTTAATGTTATATAGTTCCAATAGCATTCCTCTATACGCGGAAATCTGTCTATAATGTGATTCTTGTTTTTACTTTAAACTAAATTTGACTAAATACTCAATTAAAATACTGAAATTATATCAAAATATAGGGATCTTTAGAGATAAAACAATGGCTGATAAATTGATGTACATTCCCAATGATGACACACAAAATTCCCCTTCTGTAGTCCCCAAAGTTGTTAGGCCATCACATAAGAAAACGCTATTTTAACCTTTGTATTAAACAGCACAATCTTCCCTACCTCTCTCTCTCTGCTAGTTCAAAAAGTCTTATAATAACGTTTTCTTATTCGTTAACTTAAGAACTTTGGGGATTTTTACTGAATTTTTGAATTATGTTATTAATTTTTGGTTAGGTTATTAAGTAAGTAAGGGACAATGGGCTGTTTATTACACTAGTCCCCAAAATTTTACAATAACGTTTTCTTATTCGCTGGCTTAATAACTTTGGGGGCATTTATTAGATTTTGAATGGTTAGGTTATTAAGTATGGTAGTGGTTAAACCAACCAACCAAAATTTAGCAAAAGTCAACAAAGTTGTTAAGAGAGCGAATAAGAAAACATTATCGTAATAAACAGCCAATTGTCCCCCCTCATTCCCGAAGTTTTATAATAATGTTTTCATTTTGTTTGCTTAACAACTTTGGGGACTTTTAATGAATTTTGTTTGGTTAGATTGGTGTATGGTGTCTAAACTTTTCAACCACTAATGGTAAATTACAGAAGGGGTATTTTTGGATGTACTTCAATTTATCGGCTATCGTCTTATCCCTTTAGATCCCTAGGGGTGATAAACATAAATTTTAGTCTCACTTAAAACCGTTTTTTATCCCGCGGAAATCAATTGAATTCGAAGCCATACTGGAAAAATATGTTTAGTTTCGCTTCGAAACCGATAAATATCCGGTGGATTAGAACCAGTTCTCAGCCATACTGAAAAATTATTATAGTCAGTTTTCTATGAATATAAAATGTACAATCAAAAGATTAAACATAAAAAAATGGTGGTAATAATTATACATATTTATATCCGCAGAAAGCTGACTATAATACGATGTTATAAAAAAATATTATTTATTTGATCATAGATTGTATAACCCTGCTCTATATCCTTTTTTTTTAATAAAGTAACAGGATCTATGTGTGTCTCTCTGTCTGTCTGTTACTAAGGATCCTACTATCCGCCCCCAATAATTGTTATAAAACTTTGGGTACCAGTGTAATTTATGGTCTAATGACACCTCCCATGCTCAAAGATATTCATCACATAAATAAAAAATAAGTTTTGATTATTATTTAAGTTTCTAATCCAAACACTTCTATATAAAACCCCCGCCCATTTCCTATATTTGTTAAGTATTATAACAAGAAAATGTTAATAACAAAATTTTTAGCTTATAAAAAATGTAAAAAGGTTCGTGTCAAATCGTTTTCAAAAATAGACAAATAACGGACAGATTGACGGACTATATGTAGAAAGATACAATTTATAAACTTTGAAATAAATACATTCAACCCCGAGATGACTATGTAAAACTGTTTTTAATATTACATTTTACATTTTTAAATTCATATAAAACTGGATATATTACAATATGATACATGATTTTTCAGTATAGCTTAGAACCGGTTCTAATCCAGCGGATATTAATCTGTTTCGAAGCCATACCGGAAAATCAATTAAGTTACAAACTCATGACAGACAAAGACGTGAATTGTAAAGTAGCTTCGCTCTTAACTATTGTTTTAGTTATTATTTGTTACTAGAGAGAAAAGAGAGGGGACTATGTACCCAAAGTTTTTAAATTGACCAAAGGGCGACGTGGTTATTACGGAGGGAAGGGTCAATAGGCTGTATATATTACACTAGTCCCCAAAGTTATATAATAACGTTTTCTAATTCGTCGACTTAACAACTTTTATGACTTTTACTAAATTTTGATTAGTTTATTAAGTTCAAACGTTTCAACCACCAATTTACAGAAGGAGTAATTTTGTAAGTCATTATTAGAGATATACATCAATTTATCGGCCATTGTGCTATCCCTTTTCAATCCTAATATTTCATAATTTTTATTTGTTAGCTTAATTTTTGTAAATGCATCTATCCTTGTTTTCTTTTCCCGACGACAAATGTTTTTAAAAGCGAAGCTTTTCTATAATTAGGGTCGGTCCGTACGTCCGTCCGTCCGTCTGTCCGTCCATCCGTCCGTGCGTCCGTAACGGATAGCTTTTTTCGTTAATTTAGGCATGTTAGGATTGTCCTATCGATTTCAAATTTTGAATTGGTGATTCCTTTAATAGTTAGGTACGATTTAGAAAGCGTAGCAACTCTATAATCATTACCAAAATGTCCGTACGTCCGTTTTAAACATGTTGATTTTTTTACTTTTTTAACAACAAATTTTTATGTGATCAAATCATCCGATTGATCTGATTATTGGTATATTGATTCCTGGGAGAACAAAGTATAATGTTATAAGCGAAGCAACTCTATAATCAAGTCCTTAAAATGTAGGTATGTCCATAAACATTATCCTGTATAAAGCATTTTTTAAAACAAATTTACTTAGAATTTTGCTTCGACTCTTATATATTTATATTCTGATTATTTAGTTCTGACAATATATAAGTGTTCATGTCCGTTTGTCCTACCATTTCAGTGCTTCGCTTTTATGGATGTTGTCATCCTTGTTTTTTTACAAAACCTCATGTATGTGAAAAAATATAATATGTGTTAAACTTTCTCTGGGAAGGAGGGGACAAAGTTACGTTAATAACAATACCTATTTTACATAAAACATAGTGCAACATTTGCTTGGTTAATGATAATTAATATTTCATTGTCCTTCGCCATCTTTCCATAGTTAATCTAATCTACAGCTCTTTGGGGAATAGTCCCTTTCGTGGCAACGCCCCTTAAGGGGCGATGCGTCGTATTTAAAAAATGGCTCTTTAAAGGATATTTTAGGTAAGGTTAGGTTATAATTGGTTAGGTGATTGTCCCACAGGTTTAGGCAATTGGCCCCGCAGGGTTAGAGTCCCCGCAGGAGCTAGAAATAGGAGTAAAGCTACTGTGAAAAATTATGAAGAATTGCCCCTTTAGGTGCATTGCCTCGAAAGGGACTATACCCGCTCTTTGCAATAATGCAATAGTATGATTAATCTTTCATTGTGCTAGCACTACCAACTTTGGTTTTACAAAGAATTTTATGTTTTCAGAGAGAGATAGGACAATAAAAGTCAATTGAATCTAATATTAAACTATATCAAAATATAACATTTGGATCTAATTCTACAGTTTTAAAGTTTTTAGCTTACCAATGAACGAGTTTTTTTTCCAGGGAGGGATGGGACATTTAGCTGTTTATTACACCAGTTCCCAAAGTTTCATAATTTCTTTTTTTTCGCCTAACAACCCTAAATGATTACTTAAAAATTGAAGGAGAATCCCATTTTTAAGAGTAGTGTATAATTCAGGGATCTTAAGAGATTAGACAATGATGATAAATAAAATTACCCCTTATGTGGATTTAAATCGTTAATTGAATTGATTGAAGTTTGGGCAAAATAAGTTTGAAACCAACTAATCAAAATCCTTAAAGTTATCAAAATTTATGTACATCAATTTATCGGCCATTGTCTTATCCCATTGGATCCCTGATAAATATCAAAGAAACATGGATGACAAACCTATAAAATCAAAGCTATGAAAGGAGCATGATACTATTTAAGGACACTAGCGTCTTCGCACCTAGCCTCTAGGGGTTTTGCCCCAAGAGGTGATAAAAAAAATTTGGACGAAATACGTAAAAGGACCAAGGAAATCCCCTACAAAAAAAGGACCAAGGAAATCCCCTACAAAAAAAATGGGGGGGATTTTTTGTTTTTTGGGGGGTTGGGGGTGTCCCACTCCCCAAGAAAATAGCCTAAAACCACTACAGGACCAGTAGGTATATTCCCTGAAGAGTAGAATCCGATCGGTTCAGTGGTTACCGAGATCTTAAGGAACGGACGGACGGACGGACAGACAGACATCGTTCTACTTTGTATTGTAGATTCTTACATTTTTGGGACTTGATTGTAGTGTTATAGTGCATAGTTTTAGATCGACAGGACAATTCTAACCAGTTTAAATTAACAAAAAGAGCTAACCAATATGGACGTACGAACCAAACCTAATTGTAGAGAAGCTTTGCTTTTAAATATTAATAAATCCATTTTCAGTATGGCTTCGAAACCGATTAATATCCGCTGGATTAGAACCGGTTCTTAGATATACTAAAAAAATATGTAAAGCAGCGTATTACAGACAATTTTTCATGAATATTAAAAAATCATTTACTACCAGTATACTGTAAAGTTTCCATGTAAGTGTAAAAGAAAGAATATAATTATTTATTGCATCGTATTATAGACAGCTTTCCGCGGATATCAGAATGAAAAATTAAGATTAAAACCAGTTTTCTTCAACCCGCGGTGCCCAAGCTTAGAAAATTGGTTTTAGGTATATGAGTTTTATTTTAAGATACGTGGAAAACTGTCTGTAATACGATCCTATACATAATTTTTCAGTGTGGCTGAGAACCGGTTCTAATCCAGCAAATATTAATCGATTTCAAAGCCATACTGGAAATTTCGTTTTAACTAGGAAATTGGGTATAGCCCCTTTTGTGGCAATGCCCCTTAAGAGGCGTTTCTTCGTATTTTTTTAGTAGCTATTCTCCTACTTCTATCCCCTGTGGGGGGGGGCTCTAACGCTGCAGGGCTAATTGTCTAACCCTGCGGGGCAATCACCTAACCTAAACTAAAATAACCTATTAAGTGCTATTTAAAAGATACGATGAATCGCCCCTTAAGGGGCGTTGCCAAGAAATTATCTACATAATAATACATATTTTTCCGTATGCATAAGAGTCGGTTAATTCAGAAGTAAATTTTGATTTAAAATACATACTGAAATATGTTTGTTTATTTACTTCACCCTACCTTATACGTATACATATGGCTTGGTATTTGATGTATTGGTTTGTTTGTTTACATCGATTCTTAAAAATGTGAATAATAAAATATTGCATTGTATACATATTGGAATTCAAACAATCAAATTTAATATTTGAATTTAAAAATGTTAACAGCATTATCTTAAATAATTATTAATTTGTTTGCACATACTCCAAACTTTGAATTGATGGTTATTAATACTCTAATAATTTTAACTGTTGTGACACACACACAATGTTCACTCAGTGTTAATCCTCAAACGGATACATGATTACTACCTGTTTTGACCGCAATGCTACCACATAATGCCACAGTCAAACCTAAAGGACGCACGCTCACATGCACACACTCACACACACACATTTAACACCAATAAAAAAATTACTGATTTGTTTGTAAAACCGCTAGTTGTATCCTATTATACAAAATAGTAAGGTTTTTTTAAGAAGCTAAAGATTTCATAAATTACGGAACTAATTGAATTTCCTTTAAAGGGAAGCTTCATATAGGTCCTGGGTTGGTTTTATGCTATTTCATGTTTAGATTTGAGCCCCTAGATGGTATGGGTTATTTTTCTGCCTCCTTCTTACACTAAAAGAGGCGCAACCGCAAGTAAATAATCCTATTATATAAAGTAGTAAGCATTTTTTGTCTGTCTCAAAGGATCTCGCTAACCGCTGAACCGATATTATTCTGCTTTACAGTAAAGCTTTTTATAGGTCATGGGAAGGTTTTAAACTATTTTTGGGGAGGGTGTCTTCAACCCCCTCCCACCAAAAAATATTTTTTTTATTCTTTTGAACTCAAATTTAAAATGGGATGAGGTCGACTTTCCCCCTCCTACCTTAAGTGCCCCGTTAGGCTTCTAAGGGCGTAGCCGCTAGTAAAAATATAAAACATAGAGCAATATAAAAAAAAGAATATATATTATCGATATACAAAATAGAAAGTTTTTTTTTCTGTAGCAAAGGAGTTCTTTTACCGCTGAACCGATATGGTTCTCTGTATGTATGTCTGTCTGTCTATACCAAAGGATCTTGCTAACCACTGAACCAATATGGTTCTCCTTTACAGTGAAGCTTCCTAAAGGTCCTGAGATGGTTTTAGGCTATTTTATTTTTATTACTTATAATAAAATAACAGGGTCTTTATCTGTATGTATGTCTGTCTATACTGAAGGATCTAGGTAACCGTTACCGATATAGTTCACCTTTACAGGGTAGTTTCATATCGGTCCTGAGATGGTTTTAGGCTACTGTATTTGTATTCCTTATAATAAAGTAACAGGAATTCTGTCTGTATGTATGTATGTCTCTAAGTATCTTGATAACCGCTGAATCAATATGGTTCTCCTTTACTGTGGAGATTCCTATAGATCCTGAAGTGGTTTTAGGCCATTTTTTTTATTCCTTATGATAAAGTAACAGGATCATTGTCTGTATGTATGTATGTCAGTCAACCTGTCTGTACTGAAGGATCTCGCTAACCGCTAAAACAATATGGTTCTCCTTTACAGGGTAGCTTCTCATAGAAATCCATCCAAGAGAAATCGCCCCTAGAAATTTTTTTTTAATTTTCAAAAAACTAATTGGGGACAATGAGGGGTCATAAATAAAGTAACAGGATCTTTGTCTGTCTTTCTGTAGCAAAGGATCTCGCTAACATCTGAACTGATATGGTTCTCCTTTACCGTGAAGCTTCCTATTGAACTGTAAATTGCCCTAGTACCCAAAGTTTTTAACCACGTTCGTTGGCCTAAACACTCTAGGCATTTTTATTGAAATTTGATTGGTATGTTCAAAACTTTTCAACCTATAATTTGAATTTTCCAAAGGTGTTATTTTTTTCATTATTGGGATTGTATATCTATTTATCGTCCAATGCCTTATCCCTTGATATCCGTGATTTAATGGAATACAGGGCAATGCCAATTTCAAATAAATACAATGGCACACAAAGTGCACAGGTCAATAAAAGATAAATAATAAACTAGGATATAAAAATATAAGATAATGATGAAATTGTTAGATGAAGGCAAAGGTCCTAGCTGAGGCACAGCCGCTAGTTATAAATATAGTAAATTGGAAGTAAAATTCAGGAATATACCGATTACATAACCAAGAGGCCGAAACCCCGGGCTAACAAAACTGGTGATAATTTTATAATATTATTATTTAATATTCATGGGAAATTCGTCTGTAATGTAACAAGATGCTATACATTGCTGAGAACCGGTTCCAATCCAGCGGATATTAATCGGTTACGAAGCCATACTGGAAATAACTGGTGTCCAATATAAAAAAACTGATTTTGAATATATATTGGTATATACATATATCTACAGGGATGGAACAATGGACGAAAAATGTTATGAACTAAATTCTGACTTTAATACTATGTACACCCAAGAATAATAAATCTAATCTAATCTAATAAAATGGGACAGATAATGGACTTTTATTAAACTTTGATTGGTTGGTTTATTAAGTTGAGAGTCTAGAAGTTTCAACTTCTTATTGTAATCTACAGAAGTCATAATTTTGTGAATTATCAATGGAGATGTACATCAATTTATCGGCCATTGTTTTATCCCATCAGATCCCTGATAAATATCAGAGAAACAACATCCATAAAATCGAAGCTCTGAAATGAACATTAACAATTGTATAAGAGTGGCATAACTGAATAAACATGATACTGCTCCAGGACATCTTACATTGTTAGGACATGTTTATAAAGATGCTTATAACATTGTACCTAGTTGTAACAGGAATTAGTATTCCAAAAAATCATAAAATCATTTAACCAGTTTTAATCTTATTATTAGTAGTAGAGCGAAGCTACTCTATAATTCGAAATGTCCGTCCGTCTGTCAGTCACGAAGTGGGGGAAACGTGATTTTCTCAGCTCCTATAAAAGGTAAAAGGCTGAAACTTTTTGACAACATTCCCATAATTAACCCTTTACGGTCGGGGGGGGGGGGGGTTCTATCTCATTTTCTGTGTGTTAAAGATAAAGAGCCCAAACTGGGTGACTTTTTAAGTATGGGTATGACACATAACTGAGAGTTGGAATTTTTTGAATGTCTCCATCCTGGCGGGCACAGATGCCAGCAAACCTGGCAGGGTCATCCAGATAAAGAGCAAAAATATTTTTTTGACTTAAACAAAGCATTTTATCTTACCAAAATACTAAAGTATTCTCTAGTAATACATCCTCATATTAGATACAGGTGTCAATTTCAGGTTCCAGGTATGATCCCGCAGGTCCTGATTCTCCAGGTCTCTAGAAATCTTTAAAAGGGTCCTGAGGCCGCAATTTTTGACTTAAATTTTAAACTTAAGCTTTTCTTACATGTCTACATAATGTATTAAAATTTCATAAAGATCCGCCGCCGTTTTCCCGCCGACGGCGGCGGCTGGCAGCTGCCAAGTACAGCTGCGGCCTCTGAAATTTATATTTTGATATTTCAAATATAAAATTTACATAAAGAAAAACATTTTCTGCAAAATCATTTTCTTCTAGCTTCAAAATAAAAAAATTACAGCTGTTTGAAATTTTTAAGTAAAAAAGGACCTAAAAACAAAAATTTACTTATTAAAAAATATACTTTTGGAGTTACAACAAAAGTGCTTTTATCACAAAACCTCGATTTTTTAGTCAACTGTTCTAAAACAACCAAATTATTATCTGTATATTATAAAGCAATTAAAGGCGATTAAAATGAAGTATTTAGCACTTTCTAGCTACAAAAAATGATTCTTAAACAGTAAGACCCACGAAAAAGTATCTTAAAAGTATCTTAAATTGCTTAAAATTAATTTATCAAAAAATAGTATGATTGATATGTAAGCCAAATAAGCAATAACTTTCATTAATTGCTTACAAGTAATTTATCAAAAGAATAGCATGATTTGGTATATAAGCTAGATAAGCAATGATGGTCATTGATTACTTACAAGTAATTTATCAAAAAAATAGCATAATTTGGTGGTAAATTACTGATAAGCCATAAAAATACTAATTGCTTACTTATATCAGCATTCAACAACAATTTGGTCTTACTTGTGAGATAAAAGAGGGTGGAGTAAATAAATACTATGAAAAAAAGAGAAGATTTGGCTGATATAAGCCAAATAAGCAACAAATGTGATTGATTGCTTATAAGTAATTTATCAAAAAATTGCATGATTTGGTATATAAGCCAAATAAGCATTAAATGTTATTGATTGCTTGTAAGTAATTTATGAAAAAATAGCATGATTTGGTATATAAGCCAATTAAGCAATAATTATCATTGATTACTTATAAGTAATTTATCAAAAAATTGCATGATTTGGTATATAAGTCAAATAAGCAATGATTTTCATTGATTGCTTATAAGTAATTTACCAAAAAATAATATTATTTGGTATGTAAGCCAAATAAGCAATAATTTTCATTGATTGCTTACAAGTAATTTATAAAAAAAATAGTATGATTTGGTATGTAAGCCAAATAAGCAATAATTTTCATTAATTGCTTACAAGTAATTTATAAAAAATAGCATGATTTGGTATGTAAGCCAAATAAGCAATAATTTTCATTGATTGCTTACAAGTAATTTATAATTAAATAGTATGATATGGTATGTAAGCCAAATAAGCAATAATTTTCATTAATTGCTTACAAGTAATTTATCAAAAATAGCATGATTTGGTATATAAGTCAAATAAGCAATGATTTTCATTTATTGCTTACAAGTAATTTATCAAAAATAGTATGCTTTGGTATTTAAGCAAAATAAACAAAATTTTTGAGTGTTTGCTTGCAAGTAATTTATTAAAAAATAATTTTATTTGGTATATAAACCAAATCCTTATAAGTAAAAGGATATTTGTGTATGTGTGTGTCTGTTTGTATTGAAGGATCTTGCTAATCCCTGAACCAATATACTTCTCCTTTTCATGGTAGCTTCTCATAGGTCCTGGGAAGGTTTATATCTATTTGGAGGGAGGTTACCACCACCATTCTGCTGTAGAAAAAGGGGAAGATAGTGAATCACACCCAAATTTCAGTTTTAAAAAGTAGAAACTTTTTTGAGGAGGATTCATTTTTTTCTAAGGCAATTTTTCTTTGGAGGGTTGAAGTACTCTCCCAAAATTATTACACTAGTCCCAAAATTTTTATAATAACGTTTTCTTATACGTTGGCTTAACAACTTTGGGGACTTTGTGATTTTGATTGTTTAGATCATTAAGTTGGGTGTTCAAATGTTTCAACTACTAATCCACTGAAAGGGTAATTTTGTGTATCATCATTAGGGATATACATAAATTTATCAACCATCATCTTATCCCTATAGTTCCCTGTTTTAATATATCCATCTATCCAGCTAGCTATCAGTTTACCATATCTCATTGTTTTGAAGAAATAAAACAAAAGCAGTATTAAGAATGTTAATAGGCGTGATGTAAATATTTGGTGGATGTTTCTTCATTCACGATAATTTAGGCTTGCTATTACCTTATTTTAAAAGTAACAGGATGTCTGTATGTCTGTATCTAATGAAGGATCTTGCTAACCGCTGAACCAATATGGTTCTTCTTTATTGTGATGGTTTGTATAGGTACAGAGAATGTTTCAGGAAGTGTATCTACATTATCATAAATGGAGGGTTAATGACCACCCCCCCTCCCATATACTGGATTACCCTTTTAGGCTTCTAGGGCATAAGAACAAGTTCAGAAGGATCTCACTAATCACTGAACCAATCAGTTTCTCCTTAACAAGGTAGTTTCTCATGGGTCACAGAAAGGTTAATAACTATTTGGGGGAGGGTACCACCCACCTCCGAAGAGAAATAAACAAAAATAAACTAATATAAAACATTTTTTGGTTTTGAGATTCAACTCCTCTTCTCAAGTGCCCCTAGATGCCTCTAGGAGCATAGCCACTAGTAAACAATAACTTCATTGATTGCTTACAAGTAAATTGGTAAATTAGTTATAAGCAGTCAATGAAAATGATTGCTTTTTTGGTTTATATACCGAATCATTCTATTTTATGATAAATTACTTGTAAGCAATCAATAAAAGTTATTGCTTATTTGGCTTACATACCTAATCATGCTATTTTTTGATAAATTACCAGTAAGCAATCAATGAAAATTATTGCTTATTTGGCTTACATACCATATCATGCTATCTTAGATAAATTACCTGTAAGCAATCAATGAAAATTATTGCTTATTTGGCTTACACACCAAATAATACTATTTTTTGGTAAATTACTTATAAGCAATCAATGAAAATAATTGCTTATTTGGCTTATATACCAAATCATGCAATTTTTTGATAAATTACTTATAAGTAATCAATGAAAACTATTGCTTATTTGGCTTATATACCAAATAATGCTATTTTTTCATAAATTACTTACAAGCAATCAATAACATTTAATGCTTATTTGGCTTATATACTAAATCATACTATTTTTTGTTAAATTACTTATAAGCAATCAATCACAATAAATGCTTGTTTGGCTTATATACCAAATCATGCAATTTTTTGATAGATTACTTATAAGCAATCAATCACAATAAATGCTTATTTGGCTTAAATACCAAATCATGCAATTTTTTGATAAATTACTTATAAGTAATCAATGAAAATTATTGCTAATTTGGCTTAAATACCAAATCATGCTATTTTTTGGTAAATTACTTTTAAGCAATTAACTGCAATAAATGCTTATTTGTTTTGTGTACCAAATCATGCTATTTTTTCATAAATCACTTACAAGCTATCAATCACAATAAATGCTTATTTGGCTTATATACCAAATCATACAATTTTTCTTATAAATTACTTAAAAGCAATCAATGAAAATTATTGCTTATTTGGCCTATATACTAAATCATGCAATTTTTTGATAAATTACTTATAAGCAATCAATCACAATAAATGCTTATTTGGCTTATATACAAAATCATGCAATTTTTTGATAAATTACTTATAAGCAATCAATCACAATAAATGCTAATTTGGCTTATATACCAAATCATGCAATTTTTGATAAATTACTTATAAGCAATCAATCACAATAAATGCTTATATGGCTTATATACCAAATCATGCAATTTTTTGATAAATTACTTATAAGCAATCAATCACAATAAATGCTAATTTGGCTTATATACCAAATCATGCAATTTTTGATAAATTACTTATAAGCAATCAATCACAATAAATGCTTATATGGCTTATATACCAAATCATGCAATTTTTTGATAAATTACTTATAAGCAATTAATCACATTTATTGCTTATTTGGCTTATATACCAAATCATCCAATTTTTTGATAAATTACTTATAAGCAATCAATCACATTTGTTGCTTATTTGGCTTATATCAGCCAAAGCTTCTCTTTTTTTCATAAACTGCATACAGGAAGGAAGGGATTAATTATTACTCCTCCTTCTTTTTCTTCACTTTAACTTATATAAGCCACTTTTACTGTAAATGACTGAGTATTTATTTACTCCACCCTCTTTTATCACACAAGTAAGACCAAATTGTTGTTGAATGCTGATATAAGTAAGCAATTAGTATTTTTATGGCTTATCAGTAATTTACCACAAAAATGGCACAATGGCACATTTAAGTAAGCCAAAAAAAATGTTAATTGCTTACTTTCACGTTTTGAGATTACTAGGGGTACAATAAAAAGATGAAATACACCACTTAATGAAGCACAGACACTGACACTCACCCACGTGTATAAACAAACACACTGAACTCAAATATACTAACAAAATAATAAATTTAAAATACATCAAATGAATTAACATTAATTAGAATTAATTACTTAAATAGCAATTGAGCAAGCATTTTATAAATGGTTGCTTTATTTTTATAAACCAATTTACAAGATATATTAATATTTTATAATTTGATACTAAATTTTTTTAATGATTTTTTAAAGCTTTTCTATATTAAGGTAGCCTATAGCTCATATCATTGATTTGGGCATATTAAAATTGTTCAATCAATTTCAAACTTTACATAAGGATTACTATAACATTAGGTAAGATTTATAACATAGAAAATGTTTAATCGTTGCCAAGAAAGTCCATTTAAAACATGCTGATTTTTAACTTTATCACAACAATCCTAAAATTTATAAATATAAAAATGAAACTTTATATAAATAAAAAAATATTTAAGTATGTCCTCAGACAGTATCCTGTATTTAAGCAATTTTTCATCACATTCACATACAATGTTGTTTAGACCTAGAAAGCGAAGCGTCTCTATAATCGAGGCCTTAAACAGTATCCTATATATGTGGGTCTTTTCAACAAATGACACTTTACAGGTGTTAATGTTCGTTTGTCTCACCCTCTGATTGTGATAGATGGTGTCACCTTTAAGATTAACACTATAGAACCACTCCAACAAATATAAAATTGCCCCATCACACTGTACAATTATCTCAAGTTGGTGTGGTTCCACTATTTTATTACGTCATTAATCCTAATATTTATTGACTCATTTTCTTTTTTTGTAGTGTAGTACATCTAAAATTATAAGAACTTATAAATATTACTAAACAATTATTATGAACAATAACATGTATTAGAATCATCAGAAATAGAATTTGCTTTTTTTATTAATTTTGACATAAACGAGCCTTATTTTTATTATTTTTCTTTACTCACTGAACTGTTTTGAGGCTTAAAAGCAATTAACCCAACCCCATACATTTTTTTCTTAGGGAGTTTAATAAACCTCGTGAGCCCGTCTAGGTCAACTTGTCTAATACGTGAGTACGCCAACTTCTCCAACAATTTTACCTTTGTTATATTAGACATGATTAACAAAAAAATTATTTCCTGGAAAAATAGTTGCCAAAGTTTTTGTGGTTAATCAAGTACTTTTTGAAGGGTTACTACTCTATAAATTGGAAAAAAACGTTTGCTGTTTTAAATCACTTTAACGTTAAATATCTTATATAATGATTTTATAAGAATACCTGCTAAAAATTAAAAATTAAAGAGATTTTTAAAAGTTTATAACACGTTGTCAATAATGGTACTAACTTGCTTGTGGTTGTTTATTAACTTGATTAGAAATTCTTTCTATTTAGCTTTTTTCCTTAGTTTTTTCTGTCTCATTAATATGAGGCTAAATACTATAAAATTTTACAGGCTAGTTCATGAGATATGGTTTCCTTAGCCTAACTTAGATATTAAGGACTTGTTAACTTTGGAAACTCCAACTCCAATGCTAGCCTTAGAAATAGGATTTAGCCCATTATCCATCAATATTTCTGTTATGTCAACCTAAGACAGCAGTCATACGATAAATATTTGAATAGTTTTTCATTTTAGAAACAAACATAATCTCAAAATGAACTTCTAGAGAGAAAAATCTTTAACCTCAGCCATAACCAATTTCCTACTAATGAATTTAGAATATACGTGGATATTATGACAGGGGAAAAATTTCCGTCAATTTAGGTTGCTAACATGAAATTATTTATTGTATTTTACGAGTCCGTTTATCTAGTAAAAGGGAAGGAGATGAGGTGGGGGAATTGTTATTTTAGCCAGCTACAAGTTTCACTTTAGTATAGTACATGATAATCTGGTATTAGATCCAAGAAATAATAAATCCAATTTCTTACTAGACAAAAAGCCGCTATAGCTATTTTTAAACTGTCTGTCAAATAATGCAATCAAATTTAACATATTTATAATTTTTTTACATTTTATTATTTTTTTCTTTCTTAAAATTTCGCTCTTTTAATCCCGATAAGTTTTTTTTCTCTCTTTCTCTCTTTCCTTCTCTCTCTCCTTCTCTCTTTATCTCTATCTCTCTCTCCCTCTCTCTCTCTTTCTCTCTCTCTCTCTCTCTCTCTCTCTCTTTCTCTCTCTCTCTCTCTCTCTCTCTCTCTCTCTCTCTCTCTCTCTTTCTCTCTTACAGAATCTCTACTTTTGGCCTTTGGTCTCTGGTGTCTCTCTCTCTCCCTCTCTCTCCACTAAAAATAGCTATCCTATATTTTAATCCTTTATTGTACTTTATTAGCTCTAAGTATGTGAAAAATAATTATTAGATTGACAAAAACATTTAAATTAATTGTCCACTTACTTAATCTTAGTTTTGCAATTATTTGCAAATTTTGGGTGCCGTTTTTTAAAAATATATTAGAATTACAAGTTTTTTTTGTCTGAAGCTTAAGATATCAAGGACTATTTAACTAATTGGATTTTCCTTTTTAGAGAAGCTTCCTATTGGTTTCGGAATGATTTTATACTATTTACTTTTAAAAATTTAGGTTTTGGGTTGTTTTCTTCCTATTATTCTGCCCCCTTCTTCCTAATACGGAGCCCATGGATGCTTGGGGCACAGCCGCTAGTTGAATACTTAAGTTAATTAATCCTTCTGCTATTTTATATTATCAAACTACTTTCAAACGATTTTGTCAAAAATTTAGTGTATAGTAGCTATACATAGACATGTGAACTCTATTACCCCATATATCATGAATCTATCTAATTATCTGTATTATATTAGGTATTGTTGTGTGCATGCTGGTTAGGAAGCATGGTTTATACTTTCTACCTGTCCATATTGATTTAATTTATATCACACTCATGACTTATAGACTTTCCTTTCACAAATTTTGTGTATTTATTATATCATTATATATTAGAACCTAATTTTCTACATTTTTATGGTTTGAAGTATATCAATACAATAAATACTTTTTAATTATTTTATTTTAACAATAACAAGGACAATTCTGTTCATAGGTAGCGTAGTATGAAAACTGTAATTAACTGTTTAATGGTATATTAAATTTACTATTGGTATAGCCCTAGCCTCTAGAGGTTTTGACCAAAGTTAGGGTGGGAAACGTTAAGCAATTATAAGATGTTAATAAAACATATCTTTTTAAGCAATACAAAACACCGCAGTACTTTCATTTTTCTTCTGAAAAGCATATACATCGGTTCTGAAGATAGTAAGATTTAAAAAGTAGAAAGGACGAAAGGACAGATGTAAATTCGCTACTACAAAACTGTTCCAATATGAAATAAATAGGGGTAGTAGTTAGTTACAAAGCTGATAACTCTTCTATACTCTATTGATAATATTCTCTCTGTGCAACAAAGCTGATAAAACCAGTGTTGAGGTGAGTATAGTTTGCTGGATTATTCGGGTCTGTTAAGTCAGGTATTATCATATTATAATCCCTATGTTTTACATAAATACGAGTTTAGCTGTTCTTTAAATCAATTCATATGTTTGTTTTTAAACTATTTGTATTGTATTATGATCTATTCAAATATTTAGAAAGAAAAAACTTTCTAAAGTGAATAATATTAGTGTTAATGTACATATTAAAGTAAAACTACCAATTAACTTATTGTAAGCATTATTCAATTATTATACAATTTATCCGGCCCTTTTTTTCTCCAAAAATTTAAATACTCTATAAAACGACTTTTATGTATTAAAAGATATTTGTAATAGTTTAAGTAAAGCTACTATTTTATTTACTTATTTAGATACTTTCCTAGATTAGTAAATTAAAAGCTTGCTTAAACTTGCTTTAATAGTGTATTGTAATGATGTAAAAATATAATTTGAAAGCTATTATTTTATTTTCTAGTTTTAGTTAGCCTTTTCATAGCTTGTGTCAGTCCGTCAATATGTTCGTCTGTAACGTAAATGATAGCTTTGCATAGAAGCGCAACTGCTCTAAAATATGTAATAACTTGTGTATTGACAGGATGACAGATACAGCACCATACAGTATGTCTGGTTCAAGTCCGGATGCGCCCATGTTTGTGAGGATAACCCTCCCTGAGGGGTTGGAGAATATGCTGGAATCATTATCAAAGGAACAATTCATATCCTTGTTTTAAAGAGACAGTCTTTTTTGAGAAGTGAATGCTTTTTATGATACTTTCTATCCAGAATTATGATATAGGACGGGATATACCACAATGTTCTTTTTGTTTTAATCGCGTAATTGAGGAACCAAATCAATCTTTTACTAAATTAAATCTTCAAACTAGGCTTTTTGTTAACTTAGTCAAGAAGAGAATTTTATGTCCAATATTATTTTGCCTTAATAGATCTATTAATGCTTATTTACAAAATTTAAAAAAAATTACCAAACACCTTTGCTCTTACATAAAAAAAAACTATGAATTGTTCAGGAGGTTTTAAAACAACAACCCACAGAAGAAGAATTCTATGAGTTTGCTGCAAACCATTTTGAAAACTTAATTATTGAAAGACAAGAAAAAGGTATTTTAATTTATTAAAAGTCTTGAGTACAAAGCTTACTTTATATGTCAATTTAAATGGAGAAAAACAACCTACATTTTATACACTATAGCCAAGCCAAATGTCATTTGGAAATCTAGGAATCTAAATTTTAGTAAATTGGGGAAAGGTCAATTTTTGGGTAATTGGCTGTCCCTCCCTTCAATAAATACAATCCTAGTATGTATTGCCTGTAGTAGGTATATTCCATGGAAGCAAATCTTAATAATCTATCAAGCGGTATCAAACGGACGAACTGACATTATTTATTTTATGTTATTGTATATATAGCTGCTGTAATTATAAGTCTAAGAAAATTGTCTCGACATAAATGATTAAATAGATAATGATTTAAATAAATTAAAGGATAGTACAGTACAAAATAGTGTCTGCAATTGTCGCAAAAATAAAACAATAGACTATAATACAGCAACAGTTTATAATTAAAGTAAAAGTAAAGTATTGTTAAAAACAAAAGTAATAGCCAAGCTCCTGGAATAGTTTTTATTTCAAGACTTAATCATAGATTAGTTCTTCAAGTATTACAGTTTTTATCCCTTTAAGTATGACGGTATTTCACGTGTAGCTAACCGTCAGACGTTGAGGCTTTCCGAAATTAGTTTTGGAGGAGCTACGATTCTAAAAAGTACTCTGTATTATGTCAAAATACAGAAAGAAGTACAATTCAAGGAAAACTTTTTGTGTACCTATAAATTTAATACAAAACCTG
The DNA here is from genome assembly GCF_053477335.1 of Acartia tonsa. Classification (NCBI taxonomy): domain Eukaryota; kingdom Metazoa; phylum Arthropoda; class Copepoda; order Calanoida; family Acartiidae; genus Acartia; species Acartia tonsa. Next base: position 37,914,514 of record NC_137260.1, read on the forward strand.
ACAAAAAAGATGTTTTACATTGTTTAGAAACTTTTAATTACAGGGACAGGGATGTAGCATATAAAAAAAAATATTTTACTTTTTCTTTGATGATACTAATTACAGAATACGCATTAAACACATTTTAATACATAAAAAATTAAAAGTTGACGGAAAAAAATGAATTATCCTTTGATAATTGTCCAAAGGTGCAATGCTTGTTCTGTCTATGAAGTTTTTTTGATGGTGGATGGGTGTAAAGAGTTTATTTGTTTAATAGGGATGATATTATCCATAAAAGCGAAGCTCTGAAAACGAACGGTAGAACAAACTAAATCAGCTGAATTAAATCTTAAAAATTGTATATAACCTTATTGCAATGTTGAAAAAATACATAATCTTGTTTAAGGACTTGATTGCAGAGACGCTTCGCTTATAAAAGATCTTTGTTATCCAAGAAATCTTTGTTAAAAAAGATAGATGAATAGGACAATTATATCATAGAAAATTTTTTTTAAAAAAAGTTAAAATCAGCATTTTTTTTAATGGACGTACACAGATTATAACGATTATAGAGTTCTTACACTTTCAAAATTGTACCTTATTATTAAAAGAATCATCATCTAAAGTTTGAGATAATTTTAGTTTTTATTTCTTTATTGCTGTTCTACATATATTGATAAGTGCAGCATAAAAAATTACATTCTTTTATTTTATCTTGGTTATGACTGTAAAATAAGATCTAAAGCTTGGGCGTCAAAAGGCAGGTTTTATCCTTGCTTTATACAAAGAGAAGTGTTACACCCCGACTTCCCAATCCCCCTCAAATAACCCTTGAACACGTCATCATTGATTCTCATCCTTTGCGGATATTTTGTTGTTAGTAAAGTTTTAGACACCATAAAATTATAAACTATTTTGTCTTCCTGCTGCAATAACAATAAATGTCTCATTTTTACTTCAAGAATCAATGTAAACCTAATTTCTATTTAGAAGCAAAGTTACTTTACAACTTTTTGGTTGGTTTTTAATGCTCTCGAAGACATTGTGGAAATTCTTAAAGTGAATTACAATTTAATTTATAAACTTAATGAAATTTATTAAAGTGGTCATTAAAAATATCGAGGATTTGTGTTATAAGTTTAAAATAAATCGAATTTAATTATTTGCTCTGAAAGATTGGTTTTTTATAAATCAATGTTATAGAAAAAAATATAACTATTTTTCATTTTATTAATTAAAAAAAAAGATTACCATTATTAACTGAAAGAACATGAATATACTTAAATTTCTTTTGAGGCGAAACAATAAAAAAAATCTACTGCTAGCAAATTAGAAATAAGAAACTTACTCAACAAAAAATACAGGAAAATAGAAAATAAAAAAAATACTTTTTTAGAAAAAGAAAGAGAAATTGTTAGGAAACAAAAAAAAATTCTTATTGTGAAAATCAATATTGAACTGTTAAATAATGTGGAAAGTAGGGACCTCCGCTAATTCATAAAGTTCTTTTGAAAAAAACTAAAAACTAAAAACAGACAATAGAAACATATAATTTTAGCCCCTTACAATGTACAATGATAAATGAAATATAATTCGTTTCGGCTGTGGGCTTATTTGATTGTGAGAGAACTGACCAACCCACAGACTGTCATTACTTTTGTTTAAGTTTGTGATATGGCATCACAGTCCAAAAATTTCAGTTAACCTAATTTGCTCTAATATATTACCCAATTAGACACCTAGAGACTACAAATCTAATTGTTCAAGAGATCTTATGCTTCAGAAAAATACTTAATGTTCTTTTTGGTGGCCTATAAATAATAATAGCCTATAATAATCCTGGGACCTAAATAAAATGGAGAACTCGATTTGTCTAGTGGTTTACTAGATCTGAATACCAGGATATTATATTATGATAATTTCTTTGTTAAATTAAAAAGTATTTATATTTTGTTATTTTATTTTATTGTTTTCTTTTTGTTCATGATTTTCTGATGGACAAATTTGTTCTTGTAATTTTAAATACTAAATATATCAATTGTTTCTTTTATTTTTAGAGAAAACTGAAAAGATAGTTGAGAAATCAAACGAGAAAAAAGAAAGGGAAGATCAAAATCTGGAAGGTAAAATCATTATCAATAAAAGTATTATAAAATTACATCTATTATATCAGGCGTGTTCCTAGATTTTGCATTGTGTACAGAGAACACAAAAAGTTTGACACCATTTTTTCTTAAAATTCAAAGAGGAGAAGGGTATAATGAATAGTTAATTGGTTAATTAGAAACTACAAATAATTAAGTACAAATAGAATGTTTTCAGACTACACCCCCCCCTCACCCCTTCTTCTTATAGATACTTATAGTATACTTCTCCACATGTTGGGTTAGGTAATTACTTTACTCCCCCAAACCTACATCCCCCTCTTGAACAAATATATATAGTTTTATAGTTAGACAGAAGCAATAAAACCCTTTCCTTATAATATTCAAGGCTACAGAAACATAATAAAATAATCTTCATTTGAATCCAATATTGGATTATTCAAATTCCTGATAAACTCAAGTTATAAATTTGATTCCTATTAATAGTTCATCAATAATTTATTATTAATTCTAAAACAAGATATTATTGGGATCAAGTAAAAATTGAGAATGCTTTTCTTGGTTCATTTAAAAGCGTTCATCCAAACTATTGCAAAGGATGTCCCCTTGATTTTACACCTCTGCTCTGGAAGTCCTAACTTTGTATGGTAATGAGTTGCACCCGTTAAGGACAAAAACATTCCCACCTAATATATAAGAATTGTCTCATAAACCTTACAATCACAGAAATTTAGTTAAAATGTATATCATTCTGTTTTCAACTTGATTCTATCTATATATTTAACATCCTATTTTTTATTTCAGTTGTTGATATTGACCTTGAGGATCCTGAAGTTGGAAATGCAGCACAAAAGATCCAAGCTAGCTTTAGGGGACATCAAACAAGAAAAACTTTAAAACAACAGAAAGAGGAGGAAAAAAAGAAAGAGGAAGAAGAGGAGATTGATATAGACTTAAATGACCCTGATGTAGGTAATGCAGCTGTTAAAATTCAAGCAGGATTCAGAGGACATCAAACAAGAAAAGCAATGAAGAACATGGCTGAAGAGGAAGTGAAATTAGAAGAGGAAGAAATTGATATTGATCTTGATGATCCTGAGGTTGGTAATGCAGCTGTCATGATACAAGCAGGCTTTAGAGGGCACCAGACCAGAAAGGCTATGAAAAATAAGGAGGCAAAGGTTGAACAAGAAGTTAAACAAGAAGAAGAGGAAATTGATATTGATCTTAATGATCCTGAAGTTGGTAATGCTGCTGTTAAGATCCAAGCAAGCTTCAGAGGACATCAGACTAGGAAAGGAATGAAAAATAAAGAAGAAAAGGTTGAAGAACAACCATCACCAGAGGAGGAAGAAATTGATATAGATTTAAATGATCCTGAGGTTGGAAATGCAGCAGTCAAAATTCAAGCTGGATTTAGGGGTCACCAGACAAGAAAAGCAATGAAAAATAAAGATGATAAAGAAGAAGAAACACCACCCCAAGAGGAGGAAGAAATAGATATTGATTTGAATGATCCTGAGGTAGGTAATGCTGCAGTCAAAATTCAAGCCGGATTTAGGGGTCACCAGACAAGAAAAGCAATGAAAAATAAAGACACAGAAGAGAAAGATAGTGCTAATGAAGAAGAAAAACAAGAAGAGGAAGAAATTGACATTGATCTTAATGATCCTGAAGTTGGAAATGCAGCTGTTAAAATCCAAGCAAGCTTCAGAGGACATCAGACTAGGAAAGGAATGAAAAATAAAGAAGAAAAGGTTCAAGAAGAAACACCTCCAGAGGAGGAAATAGATATTGATTTGAATGACCCCGAGGTTGGAAATGCTGCAGTCAAAATTCAAGCAGGATTTAGGGGTCACCAGACAAGAAAAGCAATGAAAAACAAAGACACAGAAGAGATTGATGGTGCTACTGAAGAACTAAAACAAGAAGAGGAAGAAATTGATATTGATCTCAATGATCCTGAAGTTGGCAATGCAGCTGTTAAAATCCAAGCAAGCTTCAGAGGACATCAGACCAGGAAAGGAATGAAAAATAAAGAAGATAAGGTTGGAGAAGAACCACCTCCAGAGGAGGAAATAGACATTGACCTAAATGACCCAGAAGTTGGAAATGCTGCAGTTAAAATTCAAGCAGGATTCAGAGGTCACCAAACAAGAAAGGCAATGAAGAATAAAGGTAATGAAGAAATAGATGGTGATACTGTAGAACAAAAACAAGAAGAGGAAGAAATTGACATTGACCTTAATGATCCAGAAGTAGGAAATGCTGCAGTAAAGATTCAAGCTGGGTTTAGAGGACATCAAACTAGAAAGGCCATGAAAAACAAAGAAGGAGCTAATGAAGAACAGGTGGAAACTGAAGCCAAAGTAGAGGAGGAAGAAATTGATATAGATCTTAATGACCCTGATGTTGGAAATGCTGCAGTAAAGATTCAAGCTGGATTTAGAGGTCACCAAACAAGGAAAGCAATGAAAAATAAAGGGGCAGATGAAACTACTATGAATGAAACTCAACCAGCACCAGAGGAAGAAGATATTGACATTGACTTGAATGATCCAGATGTTGGCAATGCAGCAGTTAAAATTCAGGCTGGATTTAGAGGGCACCAGACTCGTAAAGCTATGAAAACCAAAAAGGAGGAACCTGAACATATTAAAGAAACACAGGTTCAAGAAGAGGAAGAAATTGATATAGACCTTAATGATCCTGAGGTTGGAAATGCAGCTGTAAAAATTCAAGCAGGATTTAGAGGTCATCAGACAAGAAAAGCTATGAAGAACCAAGAAGTTGAACAAACTGAAAATAATGAAGGGCATGCACAAGATCAAGAAGATGAAATTGATATAGATCTTAATGATCCAGATGTTGGAAATGCAGCTGTCAAAATACAAGCAGGTTTCAGAGGTCATCAAACAAGAAAAGCAATGAAAAATAAAGAAGTTGTGAAGGATGATCAAGCTGAAGAACAAAGTCCTGCAGCAGAGGAAGAAGAAATTGATATTGATTTGAATGATCCTGAAGTGGGTAATGCAGCAGTGAAAATTCAGGCTGGGTTTAGGGGACATCAAACAAGAAAGTCTATGAAAAATAAAGGAGAGACTACTGTGGAAGAAACTAAATCTGCTACAAAACAGCAAGAAGAAGAGGAAATTGATATTGATTTAAATGATCCAGAGGTAGGGAATGCTGCTGTCAAAATTCAAGCAGGTTTTCGTGGGCATCAAACAAGGAAAGCAATGAAAAATGAAGATGCTGATGAGCTGCCAGCAGAGGAAGGACCAACAAAACAGGAGGATGAGGAAATTGATATTGACCTAAATGATCCTGAGGTAGGAAATGCAGCTGTCAAAATTCAAGCAGGTTTTAGAGGTCATCAGACCAGAAAAGCAATGAAAAATAAAGATCAAGCTGAAGAGGAGGCAAAAGAAACTGAAGAAGAAATTGACATTGATTTAAATGATCCAGAAGTTGGAAATGCAGCTGTGAAAATTCAAGCTGGGTTCAGAGGACATCAAACTCGCAAAGCAATAAAAAATAAGGAAAATGCAGAAGAATCACAGGGTGAAGTAGAAAAAGAAGGTAATGAAAAAAATCAAGAGGAAGAAGAAATAGATATTGACCTAGAAGATCCAGATGTGGCTAATGCAGCAACTAAAATACAAGCTGGATTTAGGGGACATCAAGCAAGAAAAGAAGTACAGAAAAAGAAGGAAGAGAAAAAACCAGCTGAGGAGAGTGAAACAGCAAATGATGAAGAAATAGATATTGATTTAGATGATCCTGAAGTAGGTGCAGCTGCTACAAAAATACAAGCTGGATTCAGAGGATTGCAGTCAAGAAAAGAGGTAAAGAAAATGAAAGAAGAAAAAGAAGGAAAAGCTGAAAATATGACAGAAAATGAAGCAGTTATTGACAAAGAGACTGTTGAAGAGATTGACATTGATTTAAATGATCCAGATGTTGAACAAGCAGCAACTAAAATACAAGCTGGATTTAAAGGCATGAAAGCAAGAAAAGAAGTGGCCAAGAAGAAAGAGGAAATGTTGTGTGGTGACCCAAAGAATGACATTCAAGAAATTGTCAGTGAAGAAGTGACCAATGATGGCAAAATTATAGAGGACCCCCCTGGAGAAGAAAATCAGTCAATACCTGACAATCTTGATCTTGAAGATTGGTCAGAAAACATTGCTGCTGTTGGTGCTATTCCCTTTAAGACTCATGATACAAATTTAGCAAGCATTGTTGAAACAAGCAAGACAGGTTTAGCTGCAGATCTAAAAACAAATGATTATTCTAATAATAGAAGTGAAGAAAGTGTTGAAACTATACCAATCACTGTCTACCTTTCTGACAATGACCGGTCATCTAAGGTGATCAGTATATTTTTGTCAGAAAAGCAAATAGATGCAGCAAAAACTCTAATTTCAAAATGTCATTTAAATAATCTCAAGCCTGAGTACTTAGAAATTAATCCTTCTGGCGAAATACCAGCAATCATTTATGACAAGAATAATGTTGTATCAGGAGAAAAAAGAATTGTAGCATTTATTGAGGAGAAATTTTCTGATCATTCCAATCCATTAATGATTCCATGTTCAACATCAACCAGTGATTATCAAAGTTTCCTGCTTATGTCAGTTAAGTTGGAGGGAATTAATCTGGAGGCAATAGAGACAGGACTTTCTAAGGATAGGGAATCTATCATAATCAAATTGCAGGATCAGCTTGATCAAATGGAGAAAATTAAAGGTAGATATTATATATATAATATTTATTAGATTGTACTGTAACATATTGTAAATTAACTGTGTTTTTGGTTAGTTCTTATAATCCAAATACCTAATTTAGATGTTCATTTCACTTATTAAGAAACAAAAGATAATTGTTATTTTACTTTACTTTTATGAAACAAATTTATTTCTTTTCTAGAATCTGATGAGTTAGTAAAAGACCAAATGGAACAATCAATCAAAAAACTTGAAGAAATAAAAACAACAGCAGAAAATAATGTAGCATTTGAGGCTGAACTGGCAAAACTTGAATCCTTTGCTGAGCTTGTTGATAATGAGCTGAACACAAAGGGTAAATATATTCTTGGTGGAGACTTTGGAGTTCTTGATATACAAGTTGGAGTCCTCATTCACACTCTTCATCTACTTGACTATGATATTCTTAAAGGTATATTTTTTAAGCAATGATTTTATTTAAATATGTATATTAGTGCCTACTAAAAACTGAAATTGTTATTTGAATTTACTTTTAGATCCCTTTATGTAAGTACCCTATAACTAACCGATTTTTCATTTTTTCATTTAAAAAATATGATAGTATTTATTTTATCAGGAAAAGAATATTTGACTCAGTTCTTTGAAGATTTCAAGATGAGGGATTCCTTTCAAGAAACAGTCCTTCTAAAAGATAATTTATAAATTGATAAAGATATGAAACTTATTTGATTTCAGAGAGGTTTCTATTTTTGTTATTATATTTAATGTTATTGATGCAGGGTTAAGGCATTGAATTGTAAAATAATCTTTCTAAATTATTTCTTACAAATTCTTACAAATTACAAAAAAATTTCTAAATAATTTTCTTCCTTCAACTTAAAGTTAATTACCATTTTAGAAATTGAGATAAAATTAATTAATTATCCAATATTTTACCTTATCCCTCATTTAATGTGTGTGAACTTTTATGTCCTCCAGTCCAAAATTGGACAATTACATATTGTGGTAAAAAGTTAGACAAATATCAAAATATTTAGCTTCATGTACATATATTTTCTATGGAAAAGAAAAAATATTTATAAATAAAATAAAAATAATATTTTATCCACTTAAATACATAATCTATAAATCTGTTTAAAAATGTTACTTTTGATAATCAAAATTTTATTGTTAGATAGATTTGTAATTAAAGTATTTTTTATTTTATGATTAGAATCAAAGTTGGTATTGTTCACTCAGTATTATATTATCTGTTGTACCTAATATGTATTAATATTGTAAACTTGAAATAGATAATTTTTTATAATTTGTTTTCATGGGAAAAGCTGAAGTTTGTCATCCCTAAAGTATATTTCAAGATAAGCCATTTCACAAACGAACTGTGCATATTTAAAACTTAATCCTTATTTAAACAAGATGTCTGTCTGTCTGTTTGTCTGTACCAAAGGATCTTGCTAGCCGCTGAACCGATCGGGTTCTCCTTGACAGGGCAGCTTCTCATAGGTCCTGGGAAGGTTTATAACTATTTTGGGGGAGGGTACCACCACCCTCCCAAAAGAAATCACCCCTATAAAAAAATTAACCCCCCCCAAAAAAAAAAAAAAAATTCCCCCCCCAAAAATTTTTTTTTTTCTTAAATCTAAAATAAAATATAAAATAATAGGCCTCTAGGGGCGTAGTCGCTAGTGTAGGAAAAAAGTAATAAAATGAATATACAGAAGAAAATTAAGATTGCATACTTTGTTCAGCCATTGATTAAAACTTGATAAATAAAATAGAATATTATATTAAATACCTACTAAAAAATTTTGTTTTTCAAGATGCAGTGAATAAAAAGTTGAAATACGATTCCCAAAAATCCTAATTATGCCATATCGAACATCAATTTAGCCTGAAAAATACTAGGCTCCAAAAAAGTAATACAAAAGCTGTGTCATGTTTCTAATCTTCAACTAAAAACAATAAATAAACAAGTAATTAAAAATTAAACTTTTATAGATATAAAGAAATGCATGAAAAAAAGGATGACAATATCCATAAAAGCGAAGCTCTGAAACGGTATGACAAACGAACGTTAACACTTGCAAAGTGTTAGAACTGAATAATCAGAATATAAATGTATAACAGTCGAAACAAAATTGTAAGTAAATTTGTTGAAAAAAATGGTTAAATACGGGATAATCAGATCAATCGGATTATTATTTAACATCACAATTTGTTGTTAAAAAAGTTAAAAATCAACATGTTTAAATGTACGTACGGACATTTGATAACGACTATAGAGCTGCTACGCTTTCTAAATCGTACCTAACTACTTATACAGGAATCAACAAGCAAAGTTTGAAATCGATAGGACAATTCTAAGGTGCCTAAATTAACGAAAAAAGCTATCAGTTCCAGAAATTTACAAAATATCTGAAATGTGTTAAGAAATATATAAAAGTTGATTAATAAACAGTAGCATCTTCTCAGTAGATTTCAAAAGCTAAGTTCAGCTAAGAAAATTATGGTTCCAAAGGAAAATTCAAATCTCCTCTGTTGCTTGGAAGGGATAGACGGACAGACAAAGCTATTTATAGAGTAAATTCTCAGCCCAGTTATTTTCCTTATAAAAATCAAATATCCACCTTAGCATTACCAACAGACCCTAACACGTATAGAATGGGTGATCCATTATCTAAGAAAATTGCACTACAAAAATTCAGACATCTACTTAAACAGAACTTCAATAACTTACATTTCACCTTCAGAACTTTTTATGTATCCTAGACCTTAAATGACGTACCAAAGGACAATATAAATTTGTACTGGGTGTAAATAGGAATCAGCCGTTTATCTTAATTAGCCTCCAAGAAAATCAAGTTAGTGTTGCTTTCGGATGGTAGGAAAGACATTTTAATTAAAAAGTAGCTTCGCTTCTTTCAAGCATATGTTGGATAAAATCTGGACATTATCAGTTTTTTAACCAACAGCAGTTTTTTCCCTTCTTGTAAATATACATAATTATAAAACATAATATGATACATTATTCTCTATTTAGAATATAAAAATTTGCTCTGTAAAAGAACGCAACCAGTGGTTTTCTCTCTCTCTCTCTGTCTCGTATGTTTCCTACCTGATGTTTAACCCTCCCGCTATACTTAGCAGGGATTTTAGGGTGAGTTTGCATCCTCTGAGGGGGTGCTTCTGGGTACCAATTCGTCGTCTCCTCTCTTCAATTCAAAAAAATTCTCTTCCTTTTTTAGTAGCGAAGCTATTCTATAATTCACTTTGTCCGTCCGTCAGTCCGTCAGTCCGTAACGCTATGGGGGAAATGGGATTTACTCAGCTCCTATAATAGATAGAATGCTGAAATTTTTTGACAACATTCCCATCATTAAGGAGCATAATTGACTATAAAACATCATTAGCGGTCGGACCGCTTTTTAGCAGGTTTTAGCTAATATTATATTTTTCACATTTTTCTTCATATCTTCAGTGTTTATGGTCCGATTTTCAAAATTTTTTCAGTTACAGATATCAAAATTGAATTTCCTGTCGTTTAAAGAAAACAACCATGAAAGCCTGACTGCCTTTTTAGCAGGTTTTAGGCTATTTTTATATTTTTCACATTTTTCTCCATATCTTCAGTGTTTATGGTTCGATTTTCAAAATTTTTTCAATTATAGATATCCAAATTAAATTTCCTGTCTTTTAAAGAAAACAACCATGACAGCCAGACTGCCTTTTTAGCAGGTTTTAGGCTATTTTTCACATTTTCTCCATATCTCAGTAATTACAGTCCGATTTTCAAAATTTTTTTAGTTATAAATATCAAAATTAAATTTTCCGCCATTTAATGAAAACAATAATGACAGTCAGATTGCCTTTTTAGCAGGTTTTAGGCTATATTTATATTTTTAACATTTTTCTCCATATCTTCAGTGTATATGGTCCGATTTTCCAAATTTTTAAAGTTAAGGATATAAAAATTAAATTTTCTGTCGTTTTAAGAAAACAACCATGGCGACCAGACTGCCTTTTATCAGGTTTTTGGCTATTTTTATATGTTTTACATATTTACCCATATCTTTGTTTTTTTTATGCAATTTTCAAACTTTTTGGGGATATCAGTATCAAAATAATTTTTCCCATTGTTATGAGCATCTTTAATGTAATTTACTTTGACCATCGTCATCATACAAAATAAAACAAGGTTTCATTTTTATTTTATCCAATAAATCTATTCTTGATTTTATTTAATACCCTTTAAATCTACTTGTACGTATTCCCATCTACAATTTTTGTGCTTCGCTACTTATGGATGTTGTCATCCTTGTTTTAAATTTTCTATCCCCTTCTCTCTCAACCTTTACTAGATTTCTTTTTCACCAGAAACAAAGACCCAGTTTATCTTTTTTAAATAAAAATTTTTGTTTTAATACTTGTTATCCTATCCTATAATATGAAGTAGAAAGGTGTTTTTATCTGCTGCAAAGGATCTCGCTAACCACTAAACCGATACGGTTCCTCATTAAAGTGTAGCTTCTCAAAGGGCGTGGGAAGGTTTATAGCTATTTTAAGGGAGGGTACCGCCACCCACCCCCCCCCCTCATAATTTTTTTACCTTTTATTTTTGAAACTAAAATATAAGCTTATGTCCAAATAAACTTTGTTAAAAATCATCTTATTTTATATTTTCCAAATGCTCCGAAAATGATCTGGCTCTTTCTTCAACAAGTTGTTGGTCCACCCCTTCTTTTCCCTCTTTCTCCCGTCACTCCCATTCTCCCCATAATAGTGCTTACAAATATGCAAATTATACAATAGCAAAAATATTTTACTTACCAAAAACCATATAAAAGGACAGGACTTGTTTCGTCTTAAATTTTAAAAGTTTGCGGATGGAACAACGGTGTTAGAAGCTAATTTTCTTACCTTTTTGTAAGGCTCAAATTTTTAAGAAATTATTTTAAATCTCACTAGGACTTATATAATTAAGACTACTCAAAAAAGAAGAGAATTTTGTACTGTAAAAAAACTACAGTTTGGGTGTGTATTTGTAAAATAACTGAAATAACAAAATAAGCTTGAAAGTAATTAAGTAAAACAATAAAATTTTAGGTGATTTTAAAAAGAATATCAAGCAAATGATTTTGATCTTTTTCACAGAAACACAACACATCCCTCCGTTACCTTCAATTTCTCTCAAATGGTTTATCCCCCCCACCCCCTTCCCAACCCTGTCCCGTGTTCTTTCCTAATTTGATATTCTCAGGGACGGCTCCGGGAGGCCCTCTCTCTCTCTCCTCCGCTGAGCAACAAGTTTTAGTTTCCGTCGAATACCAGTACGTTGTGGTTAGCCGCAAACTTAAACAAGAATTAAAAATGAAAAAATATCTCTAGTTTCAATTTTAATGGCAATTATATTATCAATACAAAATTAGATATGCTTTTCTAACATAGTGTTTTTGATAATTTTATTATAAACTTAAGTCAACATTTATACTTTTTATAATACATACAATGTTTTTTTTTTCATGCTATTGTTTGGTTATATTGTTATTTAGGATTAATGCTAATTCTGTGTAAAGAAAACAATCATTTGTGTGTTCGTGTGTGTGTATGTGTGTGTGTATGTGTGTGTGTGTGTGTGTGTATACAGGTTTAGACTAGATCTCGTCTTACCATCCTATCTTTATAAATCTATACAGATAATAAATAAAATTTTAAACGTTTAGAAAGCAAAATCTGTATTTTTCTTTGCATTTTTTCTGATTTTAGATAAATTAATACTTTGTATAAATTAAAATAAAAAGATAATCAATAGACTTTCCCTCAATGTTTTTTTTTAATACAAAGAATGAAGATTATACTGTTTGAATTGGGTAAAAGGATATTTTATCTTCCATTGAACCATAGTAATTGGGTAAAAAATGTTGTTAAAATTTCTTTATCCTTCTAAAATTATTTAACAGATATTTTCTTCCCTTTTTAGAATATATTATAATAAGTATATCTTATAGTAAAACAACGTTTTTTACTTCAATTTTATTTATCTTTCACTTTTAAAGTTCCATGCTTTTGCAATCTTCAGAACGATACTAATAATAAGTATATATAGCAACATGTTAGTCATTATAATTTTGGTAAAGGGCCTTTTTATTTGACTCAAAACATTAAGATTTATGAATATATGAAGTAAATGAATATCCTAATCTTATCACCATAGAAATCTTGTATATATCACAAAGTAGGTTTGATCCTTAAGAAAAATGAAATATATCATTATTCCAACCCTGTTTATTTTATAAATCTTGTATATATCACAAAGTAGATTTAATCCTTAAGAAATATTAGATATATCATTATTTCAACCCTGTTTATTTTATAAATCTTGTATATATTACAAAGTAGGTTTAATCCTTAAGAAATATTAAATATATCATTATTCCAATCCTGTTTATTTTATGAATGTTGTATGTATAGCACACAGCAGGTTAATCCTTAATCAATTTTCTAAGAATGAAACGATACACCACAATATCTCACAAAACTAAGATATCAACATCCACATAATAGACTTAGAACTAATTTGTTTATAGATTAATATAATGTGATTTTTTTAATGTTTATTAGGAAATTTCATAGAAAACTTTTGATCCTTTAAAAAAGTAATTATTTAAGAAATCCACAGAACTTTCTCACAACTAATCAGTTTGTTTATCAATAAACAACAAAATGATAAAAATTTTAAGAAGCTAAATTTATTCTGAAAATCTGTGAAAAAAAAGAATTATCTATTTTGTGTTTGCCCTAGTTTTGAAAGAAAATTGGTGAAAATTGCATACATTACAGGAATATGGTATAAACTACAGTTGGAATGCTTTCAAGGTGAACGAACGCTAAATCCAAGTTTTGACTTGCAAGGGGAGCTACAGTTGACCAATCATGGTTGTTAACGTGTCTATAACAAAGAGAATTTCTAAAGGACTTAGGGTCTCTCACGCACCTAGCTCCTACCAGAGAAGGGGCGAAGGTGACATCGATAAGAGAAAAATAAGTCATTTTGAAAGCATCCCACTGTATACATATATGTTAACTAAATAGTTGTGAAACATAATAAATATATAAAGTACTTATTGACTAGATTACATGGGTTTAATATAAATTAGGCCGTTTAAAATTTGACATAATTTCAATTTCAGTCTATTAATTTAAAATTAAATTCTTTTTTATCTAGTTCATAGGCCTAGGCTTTTTAAAAATTGGCCCTTTTTAACATTTAGGAATATTTGAATTCTAATATGTAGAAGTTTTTTTCCATTTTCCATGAAAAAAAATTACCATTTACCCCGAGATGTCAGAAAATAAACTTCAAACACAACATCATTATCTTTAAACTTAAATTTTAAACGTTTTTAACCTTTTCTTAAAACTATTTAAATTTCAATTTAATTTTAGACTTTTCCTTTTAAGAAATTACACAAATAATCAAATTTGCTTTTTTTATGTGAAAACTTAATTATTTTTAATAGAAATTTACGAATTTTACAAAAGGAAAATCGCTTAAACTTCTGTCCTTCATCTAATAAGCGACATATTCCATTTTTAAAAACTCATTTCTGGCTCTTGCAGGAATTTCTTGACTCTTTTACATCCTACTTAAACTAACCATTCAAAAAAAGGAATTTATAATTTTATTTTTTAAAATACAGAGGTTAAGAAGTTTAAGTTATAAATTGTAAAACTCTTGAACTACTTTTAAATGTTATGATAATTTGAACTTTTAAATAATTCAACAGTATTATTTCTGACCTATATTTTAAATAATTTAATTGGTTTAAAACTTTGAGAATATTTTTTTTTCTGTTGAATATAAGGCTAACATTGAATGATTATATTATCATTTCTCTAATAAAACTTTAATGTTTTGAATGAACTTTATTTTGTATAAAAAATTGTGGGCAGCATCCTGCAGCAAGATTACTTGGTATTGTGGTCTCTATATATGTACGTTCATCTAAAACAGTTAGTTATAAGAAATATGCTTTGAAGGATTTTCTATAAGACTTTTAAATAGAGTAGTTAAATAATAGTCAAAATCATAACCTTTTTAATGACCTTTAAAATAGAATTGAAAATTAATTTAACCAACTAATCGTTTTCTAACTTTTTAATTAAACATTTAAGATTAATACTTATATGAAAAACTACCGCATAAACTATAGGTTATTTGTAATAAAACTAATTCCTTATCTAAATAACTCCTGTTGTTTTTTAATATAACCATTATTCAGTGATTTTGTAGGAATATAGGAATAGTTCAATATATTTTTTCGAATTTTAGAAAGAAAATTTTTACTTTCATTTTATATTTAATACGAAGAATAAGAAAAAGAAGTACACTTTGAATTTGAGGGCGAAAAAGAATATTCTTCCTTTTTTTCTATCCCTATATTCATTGTGATTTCGTGATTCATTAGTTCAGGGCCAGATATATCCCAAGGTTAGCCAAGGATCATATTATGAAAATAAACAGCGTGGATAAATCTGTTAAGACAGACAAAGTAAGTTAAAAAGTAAAATACTGAGTAAATGCTTAATAGTCAGGAGAATTTTCACAAAAACTAATTCATTCAACTACTCTGACGTATAGCGTGATACACAGACAATGCAAAATATAGATTAGCGTTGTATTAAAAAAAAACACCGTCCTAATAAACGTAATTATTTTAAATCTCGACAATTAAGAACACTTTGAACTTATCAAAGCGTTCGATTAATTGTTCCATATTTTTTTTCATCACATCATCCTATTCCAATAGATATGGAATATGTGGATATTGTGAAAGGAGAATTTTTAGGTTGCTAATATAGGCATCAGATTTTGGTCAATACGTTCCTTCATAATCAGGGAAGGTGATGGGAAAATTCAGGGGGGGGGGGGGGTAGAGGTATAGTTATATTAGCCAGCTCGGAGCAATATTTTTATCGGGTATGCGAGAATTTCTCACAAAATCCATGAATTCTAAATCTATTCCTATTATATGAAGTACTCATAATTCAATATGATGAAAATGAAGATATTACGATGATTAATGTAAATATTAAGGAAAATAACTAAATCAAGGAAATATGAGATATCATAAGGTTATTATTATTATAAAAACATACACATTTTACATGAGTATGTCATATAAATAATGAATAATCAATTGAGTGTTATTTTCCGCTTTTTAAAAGGAGTAATATTTTATGTGTGTTTTTTATTAGCTTTTTTACCAAATGAAATAGAAGTACTTTTTAAAACTGAAAGTTATATTACAATTTTATATTTATATCAAATCTCGGCCGCCACAGCTACCCTAAGTCGATTGTTTATAGCATGCTGCTAAATCTATCCATAACCGCAGTCATGTCATCCTAAAATTGACGACTGATGAAAAATAATGTGATAGTAATGATATGACTTTGTAGTCGCAGCTAATCTTTGACTTTATATTGAATTAAGAGGATGTCTATCTGTCTGTGTATAGCGAAGGATTTCGTTAACCGCAAAAACCAATATGATTATCCTTTAGAATGAAGCTTCTCAGGTAAGGTTTAAAATTGTTTTAAAAACTAAAATGGAAGTTGAAGAGTCTGTTTTCTTTCCCCTCCTTTGCTCAAGTGCCCCAAGAGAGCTCCAGGGGCGTAACTGCGTAGTATTTAATAAAAGTACACCCACATGTAACTCAACCCAAATAAGAGGACATTTTTTTTATATCATATTTCTTTTTTTTATATTTATTATTTCAAGTTTAAAAAGAAAATAAGGAAAAGTTAAACATTTTAGAAAACCCACTCTTGAAATTAAGAGGGAAAAGTTACACAAAATTTATGTCGAGAACTAAATTTAAAAATTTTAAACTCTTAAATTCAAGTATTCACAAGAATAAATGACAATTAAATTAAGTGGTATTTTATGTAAATTAGAAAAGTTGTGGAAAAAAATCTATCATTAAGTATTATGATAATACACATAATTTTATTTCAAATTTTAAATACGTCAGACTAATATTATCATTTTTAAAGAAATATGTGTTGAAATTTTCGCACTAAAACGTAAATAAAAGATTAACCTATAGTTTTTCTATTTCAGTGTCAGTGGAAAACCTTTTTATAAACCACACGATAAATATATATTTCAGGATAAATAGGACAATGGAAGATAAAATATGTTCACTCAATAATTTCAAGTTTTACATTATATTAATTGTAAAGAGGGTTATTAATTTTAATTCATTGGTCTATCTCTGTCTTTCTTGTATTAATGTTCAATAATTACTTTTCATAAATAAATATGAAGGGCAAGGTAGAAGCATAAATCAAATAATACAAAAGGCAAATATTTATTTATATTATATTACTTACACCTTATGCATGTATTCAGAGATAAAGGGATAGGTCAGTGGAAATAAATTAGTTTTTATTTTGTTTATTTATAAAGTACTATCTATTACTAAAAGTCAAATGTTATTCATTTATTAGTTTGATTTTTGATTTTATACATGTATAAAATTTGGGTTTCATAAGTAGAAAAAAATTTGAAGTAGAATATTTCTCATTATTAATATTAAAATTTTGCACTTTTCCTTTTAAAAAACAAACATTGTCTATTGGCACTATATCATTTCTTAGAGCTTGAGGCTTCTAAAATTTGAATTTCTATAACCAGTCTCGAACCTTGGGTATTTTTGTTAAACCTTGTATATTATTTCATGCCTTCTATCATAAACTTTATGTTGGATCATTTATTAGAAAACCAGTATAACAAAGCATATAAAACTAGGATGACAAAGTCCATTAGGGAAGCAATTAGTTAGAAAATAATAAAGTACATTTTATTTTGCACCTATAATAGGCAATAATTAAACACCAATTGACTACTTTTTATACATTACTAGCGGCCGCGCCCCTAGCATTTAGGGGCTCTTTATTCAAAGGATTATGGAAGAGCTATATATTCGACGTGATATGAAAGGGCAGAAAAATAGCCTAAAGCCTTACATCGACTTATTTGCACAAAAAAAGTAGCCTAAAACTATATAAGGACCTATTTCACTATAAAGGAGAACATTATCGGTTCAGCGGTTAGCGAGATCCTTCGTTACATTAAAAAAAATCTTACTGCTTTATATAATAGGAT
Source organism: Acartia tonsa (assembly GCF_053477335.1). Classification (NCBI taxonomy): domain Eukaryota; kingdom Metazoa; phylum Arthropoda; class Copepoda; order Calanoida; family Acartiidae; genus Acartia; species Acartia tonsa. The sequence goes on from NC_137260.1 coordinate 37,932,501, forward strand.
TGTTTGTTATTGATTGACATTAGCCTGAAGACATATGCTTCCTAATTTGTGCCTGTTTAGGAATAAGAACTAGAATCTATTATTTTTCTTAATTTCACACGCCTTACTTAGCGTGTATTAAAAAGACAACTAAAAAATTAGCTTTCTAAATAGTTAGGTAATCTTATTTTTTTATTCTTTTAAATTAACCTTTAAATTATAAAATTAAGGTGTAAATTTTGTCACGTTGATTTAAACATGAATGTTCTTTATTTATCCTTGCTCTACTAAAAAAAATAAAGTTAATAGTTTAGAGAATTTTTAAAAAATAAGTTAAATACCTACTTTAACAGAATTCCGTGAATACGAAAATTTATAGCAATTTTTTTTATTACTCAATGTATAGGGGGTTGTTCAGGGTTAAAATGTTAATATTTAAATCTTACTATCCTTTTTATAACTGAGGGGGTCAAATTATGTAGAGTGAAAAATGTTTATTTTTCTTCAAATTTTAGGGGGTAAAAAATGTCTTGAGTATATCTGAATTGTTACAAAGTAAAAAAAAGTTTTCTGCTGTATATTTCCTAGAAGTAAATTGTTTCTCGATTTAGGACCAGTTTCTCTGGTGAAAACGGGATGATTACCCCTCTATTCTCATTTCTCTATTGTGTAAACAAAATTGCTGAATAGTCTATTTCTAGCTTTTAAGAAAATAGATTTGCTGAGAATTTAATTCGGAGATTTCTTCAATGTTTTCACAATAAATCATAAAAATAGTTTGCATGTTTATATGCTATGTAAGTATTGTTATGATTTGTTTCCTTCAAAGGTGTGACGTCTATGATTTTTTTGCCTTACAAACCTTCATTTTGGGGCGTACCCGTTAGTTTAGTATAAGTTAAGGAATTTTATTGTAAGCTAATTTGTTCGACTCTGTTTGGACATTCCATTTTAATAGGCCTTCCTTACTGGTAGTTGAACTATGCTTATAAGGCTAACCTAACCTACATTATCTATAATACAAATTATAATGATGCCTGTCTGTCCGTCTGTCCGTCCCTTAAGATCTCGGTAACCACTGAACCGATCGGTTTCTACTCTTCAGGGAATATACTTACTGGTCCTGTGGTGGTTTAGGCTATTTTCTTGGTGGTTGGGACACCCCCACCCCCCCAAAAAAACAAAAAATGCTGAAGATTTCCTTGGTCCTTTAACGAATTTCGCCAAAAAAAAATTTTGTGATCACCTCTTGGGGCACAGCCCCTAGAGGCTAGGGGCTAAGCCGCTAGTTATAAATATTTCCTTTCCTTTTACTTTTTTTAAGGGACACTTATGTAATGTAATTAACATAGTAGAGGTTATGTTCATCTAATTTTAATTTAAACGAACATCTATTTGAATTACAACAAGGATGACAACATCCATAAAAGCGAAGCTCTGAAACGGTAGGACAAACGAACATTAACATTTGTAGAGTGACAGAACTGAAAAATTAGAACATAATTGTATAAATGTCGAATCAAAATTGTAAGTAAATTTGTTAAAAAACTGCCTAAATACAGGATAATGTTTAAGGACATACTTACGTTTTTAGGACTTGATTATTGAGATGCTTCGCTTACAACATATCACTTTGTTGTCCTAAGAATCAGTATTCCAAACATCAGATCAATCGGATAATTTTATCACATAAAAATTTAGTTTTCAAAAAGTTAAAAATCAACATGATTAAAATGAACGTACGGACATTCTGGTAACGATCATAGAGTTGCCACGCATTCTAAATCGTACCTAACTACTACAGGAATTGCCATGCAAAGTATGAAATCGATAAGATAATTCTAACATGCCTAAATTAACGAAAAAAAGCTATCCGTTCCAGACGGACGGACGTACGGACCGACCCTAATTATAGAAAAGCTTCGCTTTTGAAAATACACCCAAACCAAATGCGCGTGAACAGGTTTTATGAGGATTTTTGAGGCGCGTGCTTATATGAACAAGGATTATTATCAAAATTAAAAGTTCTTTCATCTAATGACAAAAAAAAGGAAGCCTTTTTGAGTGTGCAAACCGTCTACATTTATATGAAGTATTAAATTGTATTGATTCTTATTACTATTTATTGTATAATATACATTAATTTTACATACACTTAATACCTATAGAAACCTAGTTTCAATAAACCAATATTGGAAAGAATAAAAATATTATAACATTGAATGTAATGCCATTGTGCTAAAATAATTAATAACAAAGTAATGTAACAAACACAAAGTCAAAGCTTTGATTATAAAAATGTTCCTATTATTTTTTATTACTTTTTTACTTTAAGCTTCTCTAAGGTTGAGAGCACAATCGTTCTAGTATGATAAAAAAAACAGACAAACAATCTTTTCAAATAAAATACGTATTTTTAATTATAGTTACTATGTCTTTTTTTAGTTGTAAATTTATATGTGACTGCATTTTCTTTTAAGGAAAGCATCTTTAGTTTTAGCAAGACTTAAACTTTTCTAACAATTACTATACCTATTCATTGTAAGTGTGTTAGTTTATCTGTTTGTCCAAGAGTTTTTTCAGGGAAGCTTTTTTTATCCAAAAAATTTTTTGGCTTTTCTTTAAAAGGCTAGGTGAACTACACCCTAAAGAAATCCAACATTTTAGAACAAAAACTTGTCCAATAAAGTATAGATGTCTAAAAAAAATATTTTTTTCAGAAATCTAAAAATAAAATGCATGGTATCTAATTCTAGTTCAGTTCTTGAAAGCGCCATGTTTGGAAAGACAAAGTCTGGGCTCAGGCTTGTGGACGCAAACCCAATTTCTCAGTAAGTTCCAGGGATCCAAAGGGATAAGATAATTGCCTATAAATTAATGTACATCCACAAATGATTACACACAAAATTACCCCTTCTGTAGATTAAAATTAGTGGTTGAAACGATGGAACACTCACTTTAGAAAATGTTACTTTTTAAGTAAATTTTGTATAAAAATTTTGAACACATAGTTTTAGGCAGCGGGGATCCTTCGTAGCTGCCAGCCGTCGGTAGTCGGTAGGAAAGCTGCGCCGGATTATCACAAAATTTTGATATGTTATGTAGCCATGTTAGATAAGCTTAAACTAGGATAAGTTTAAAATTTTTAGTAAAAAATTGACATTTAAAGATAGCTGGAGACCTGGAATATCATACCTGGAACCTATATTTCATATTGTTTTGTACAACTATATATTATATTTTTAGACACTAAAGTTAAACAAAATATTTGTACATATTACATTAGTTCTAATTGCAAATCCATGTTATTCCATGCCATTTTTCAGTACAAAAATAATTCAAGGCTAAAATTCATGAGAATTTTCTTAGGTATCTTACTGTTAAAGACCTTTTCGTCGATGGTTTTTATTGCTTGTTAAAGCAATTTGTACTGCCCTACGGTAAAATGCTCTGCTACTTTTATTGATTCGTTCTAGATTTTATTATCTGTTGGTGTACAGTTACGTAATTCCAACCAAAATAATCTCAAAATTGTACAAAAGGATTTGATACAAAATATATAATGATAAATCTACACTGAGAGCTTATTCAGGGAGAAAGGAGTAGGACATTTTTTTCATAATAATATGACATTTGTGACTTTTGTAATGGTTTCAAAGTTTAATTTTTCTAGGCACAAAATGTTTTTTTTCACGAGTTTCGAACTCATTGCCTACCTGGCCGGGAAACTACAATAATTGTTCTACGTTATACGTTACAATCGCAAGTATTTGATGGCGAAAATATTTAAATCTAAGATTCTTTTCTTGTATTTCTGCTACATAAGTACTTACAAAGTATTTTAAATTAAACAAGAATTGCAACTTCCAAAAATATAAATCTATTTACGATAACTATTCAAATTAATGTACTTTTTCAGCAGCAAAATCTGAGTAGCGTCTTCTGTATAAATTTGAAAAAATCATAATCGAACACAATTTTGAAGAAAAAAAATGTAATACCTATTTTGATCAATTGCGGATTTAACATCTCACGTATAAAATGATAAAAATTCTATTTCCTCCCATGATATTAAAATTCAATGGTAATATAAAATTCAACTATTTCCTTTCCCCCCAGACAAATTTTTAAACATTATTTTAATTGAAATAAAATACTACTTTAAATTAATGCAAATTTCATAGTATTATCCCTAAAATATTTTTAAAATAAAGAGTACTTAAAGTACAGTGCAGTTGTTAAATTTAAATATTTAATTTGGTGTAAAGGGTCTTTCAAGATAAGTGAATTTTTAAAATAATTTTGCATAGAAAAACAACAATTATATTTGGAAAGCCTGTAATATAACATTTTTGTCTAAAGTATTAAAAAATGCCTTTTTCGTTACAAAATAGCAGTCACACCCATTCGATTTGTCCAATTTTTCTTCAAAGCTATACATGAAATTGTTTTTGATGTCGACTTCAAGACAGCCTAAGGTACCTTGAACGTCGCTTTAGGATATATAGTGTGTTGAGTTTTAATTTTAAAATATTTTCATTCATATTCTAGGATAATCCAGATTTCTCGCATGTCAGTAATAGGTTCATTAGATCGGTTTTTTTCGAACTTCCGACATTTTTAATGGATAAATAACAAAATTTTATATGGATGTGGACAGGGGCGTCCAATTTTTTTTTGGGGGGGTGATTCGGTTTTTGGGGGGGGGGTAAAATGGCGCGCGAAGCGCGCCGCGAATTTTTTTTTACCCCCCCAAAATTTTTACCCCAGGGGTAAAATTTGCTTGGGGGGGGTAATTACCCCCCCTGAAATCTGTTGGCAGGGGTAAAATTTGTTTACCCCCCCCCAAAAATTTACCCCCGGGGTAAAATTTTCGGAGGGGTAATTTAAATTTTATTAAAAATTTAGTATTAAAAATGCGCGCGAAGCGCGCAAAAATTTTTTTTGTTAGAGATTTTTTATCTTGGGGGGGGGTATTTAGTATTTACACCCCCAAAATTATTTAGGGGGGGTAAATACCCCCTCCTAAATGGTTGGGGATGCCTACGGCACCCCCAGGGTAGGGGTAAATTTTAAATGGGGGGGTAAAATGAAAAAAATTTTGGGGGTACCCCCAAATTCGTTTGGGGGGGGGGGTAATCGCCCCATTACCCCCCCCCCCCTTGGACGTCTATGGTTGTGGACAGTTTTGAGGAATTTTTTAATTTTTATAAGTGAATTTTTGTATTTATTGTTTTTAAAAGAGTCCATTTCTCTTGAAAGACTCTGTATATTTATACACACACATATATGTATATGCATGCAAGCCCACTTAATAGTCATAACCCACAAATATGAGATGAATAGGAGTTACAATATTAATAAATGATATAGTATCATTACATATAAATCAATAATAAATCTTACCTCAGGTTATATTAAAGACTTCTTTGAGTCACATATTTTTTTTTGTTTTGAAAAAAGGCCAATCGCTAAATAGTTATAGTTTAAAATGAATACGAACCCTATTGTATTGATTCTAAAGTGCAATGTTCTTTCGAGTTTATACCTCATTGTTAAAGGAATCCTAATGCATCGCGACAGGAAATTTGACATTGCAGTCAGAGCTTTGCAGACCAATTAACACTCTTATGAATGTGAAAACAATTGTACAGTTCAATAATTACTTATTATATTATAAAACTACTTCAGTCCAAATTAAGCACTAAAAATAAACTTTAACAAATAACTTTTTGTAAAATATATAATTGTATGAATGTATTTGCTTTCAGGACATTGCAAATTTTAGCACGTTCTAGAAACAATTACAAAGTAAAAACTATTCTTTGAATTTGTAAGATCTGTAACTAGATACATTTATATAAAGCACTTAAAATGTATTTATTAATTGGTTCTTTGGGGACCAACCTTATTATTGACAGACCTTTATATGGGGTTATTCAGATATATTATTTCAAGTAGACAATTGAAAAACATAGCAAATTATTATAAAACTTTTTTTTATCAACCTGAATCTCCATGTGTTTGATTGTCTCAACATTAAAAGGGGCTGTTGTTTTAAAAACCTAAGCTTTTCTATAATTAGGGTATGTCCGTCCGTCCGAGACGGATAGCTTTTTTAGTTAATTTAGGCATGTTAGAATTGTCATATCGATTTCAAACTTTCCATGGTGATTCCTGTAGTAGTTAGGTACGATTTAAAAAGCATAGCAACTCTATAATCATTACCTACCAGAATGTCCGTACGTCTATTATAAATTTGTTGATTTTTCTACTTTTTTAACAACAAATTTTTATGTGATCTAATTATCTGATTGATCTGATTTTTAATATATAGATTCATGGGACAACAAAGTACAATATTATAAGCAAAGCAACTCTATAATCAAGTCCTAAAAATGTATGTAAGTATGTCCATAAACATTATCCTGTATCAAGCAGTTTTTCAACAAATTTACTTACAATTTTGCATCGACTCTTATACATGTATATTCTGATTATTCAGAACTGACACTATACAAGTGTTAATGTCCGTTTGTCCAACCGTTTCAGTGCTTCGCTTTTATGGATGTTGTCATTCTTGTTTACATTAAATATCAAGTCTGGCTCCTAAGTATTATTTTAATTTTATTTACCTAACAATTAAGTTTTGCCATTCAATTGATATTAAGTAAATATTACAAGTGCAGCAGCAGAGTGTGTTAGCTTTCTTACCCAATTGTCGTCAATTTAGGTTGCTAACATGGCCAGTTCGTCTATCCAGTAGGATGGAAGGGAATGTGGTAAAGGGGGAGGATATAAAAGATCCTTATTTTAGCCAGCTACAAGTTTTACTTTATTAGAGTATATGGTAATCTGGTGTAAGATCCAAGTGATAATATTATTATTATTATTATTTGATTCTTTATTTGTCTTTATCATTTACTTACAAAGATTACATTAAAAGTATAACAATATTAATTTAAAACTCATTTAAAATATTCAAGTTGGGTAAAAATTGTTTATGTACAGATATATAAAAGAATAGCATTTCAAAATTACATTGGTTAAATAAAAAAGATTTTTACAATCTGTGACATTCCCTTCGTTCAGTCATATTTTAATTCCTTAATGGATCACATTTAAGGTGTGATTGGCAGACTGAATAAAGAAAGGAGGGGCAGGAACAGTTTTATTAAGAGCAGAATGCACACGGTTGGTTTTTTATTAAATGAATAAGTTAGGGTACAATGTTTGGCACTTTCGATATAAGTAAATGATAATAAAAAACCCATAGAATGTGATAATAACTTCAGAAAAATCGAAGAAAATAGTTTTCATACTTAATTAACGTTTTTAAGTTTTTCTTCAAAAAGTTTAGATAAGATGCCTTTAAAAGTCGTCTATGATTTTGTCAGGGATAAAAATGTAACTTTAAAATAAGAATTACAACATATTTTTTCAATTAGTACAAAGTAAAATTTTGAACATTTTATTGATCAGTATATTTTTTAAAATGTGAAGTAGAAACCTGAATATTTTATCATGAAAATTGTGTTATGATTTGATTGTCTGCTAGATTACAAGAAAAAAGATACTGACAGTACTTGTTGGTTCTTTAAAAAAAATTAGGTAGATTTCTTTCAGAACCCCTCTTTTTGCAACGTTATTTCAATAGAACAGAGCCGTAGTCTTAGTGTACTCAATATCTAGACAGCCAACCATTGTTTTAGAATTGTTCAATGTTTTTAACTTCTGATAAAAACAGAATTAATGGTATTTTTGTAAATATTATACCTCTAAGAAATGGCTATACTTCCCAATCATATGTTGTGTGATATTTAAGAGGAATTATTTTGATATAATGTCATTAAAATATTCGTTGAAAAAAGTGCTATTCTAGCTTATACTTTACATTTTAATGTGTATGATAATTCAAATAAAAGATAATGAAGATTTATATTATATTTAATTGTTATAATTATAAAGAAAAACCTGGAATCAGTAAAAAACTGACTTTATTTTATTGACGTAGGGAAAATTTTGTCAAATATTTGAATAAAAAAACAATATAACACAAAATAAATTATTTTTAATATAGTCACAAAAAGGCTTAATGAGTTTAGGAAATATTTCATTCACTAATCATGTCATTTTAACTCCATTACACATAATACAGTGTAAAAAGATGTTCTCGTTTTAATTTTAAGTAATTTCAAATGCATTTTAATACCTTTTAATGATTTATTTTTTGAAACATCTTTTTATAAAATGTTATTGATTTTTGAAGTTATATGTTAAAATGTTTTTAAATTTTTTTAACATTTTGTTTTAAATGTAGAAAATTGGTAATTCTAAACATTCAAAAAATGATTTTATCAAATTTTCATCACTTAAATTGCATGTTTGATGAAATTTTCAACTGATAATTCAAGAAAAATCGTTTAAGTTTTATTATATTTTACTTTGAAATGTTAAAAAAATATATTATTGTCAAAAATGTGGAAGTTATACTTTCCTCAAAAAAAGACCTAAAACATGCAAATTAACACATGTAATGAGATTTTTTTTCTTTCAGGTTTAATTTTAAGTAATTATTGATATTTTTTGTAAAAAGGATTTTATATAAAAAGTTTTAAAACTCGAGTTATGTAGTGGTTCTAAAAAAGGTTGCGAATTTATGCAATTTTCTTGCAAAAAAAATTTTCTAGGATTTTAAAAATAGCAAAGGGTGTTATTAGACGTACTTACAGATACAATTGCTAAGTCATTTTGGCCAAACACTAAAATAAAGTTTTGACATCTGAGGGTCCAACCGTGTGCACTAACACTGTTAAGTACAAGGGTCGCCAGAGGATGAATTAAGGATAATTTTCGACTGGTCCCTTACCTTACTATTGCCCCTATAACTCAAGTCACAGATCCTGGGCAGGGACAGTTTTATTAAGAGCAGAATGCTCTAACATTGTTAGGTACAAGGGTCGCCAGAGGATAATTTTCGACTGGTCCCTCACCTTGGTATTGCCCCTATAACTCAAGTCACAGATCCTGTGGTATTCCCCTAGCCCAGTCATCAATAAAGCCTCCAAAAAAATAGTGTATCACATATAAGATGTGTTTAGCAGACTGAATTAAGATGAGAGGGTAGGGACAGGTATTCTGATAATAGACAGCTCTGACCCTGTTAGGTTTAAGAGTCGCCAGAGGATCATTATCGACTGGTCCCTTACCTAGGTATTTACCCTGTATAGCATACTTGAGCTGACAAGTGATAATAAATCCATTAACTTTCATATATATTTAGGCATTATATGGTGGGTAGACAACTGACAAGTGCAGCTCCAGAATGTGAACCTCCAGTATGGAAAATTTACGACGCTGTCTCAAAAACTGATGGAAAGGTAGAAAATTTCAAATTATTTATATCAGGGATAAGGGATAGGAAACCTGGCCATAAATTAGGTCTCGGCCTGGTTTTGAAAGGGATCATGCAACTTTTACCATTTGCCTAATTTAATGACCTTACTGGCGGACGGCTCATATTGGCTACCGCTCTAAACCAATAGTGTTCTGTGATTTGGGCTTGTTTTGTATCAACCAATCACCAATTGGCGGAGCCAATTGGTGATTGGTTGATACAAAACAAGCCCAAATCACAGATGGCGGAAATTTTAGAAGCAGACAATCTAGAAAAAATAATGATTTTGTCTGCTACGAAAAAATAAATATAAATGGTGTTAGATCACATTAGTTTAATTATTAAATCTGCTTAGAGTTAAACATTAAAAAAGGGCCACATAGAAAAAACAAAAATAACGGGATTATTTTTTTGGAAAGAAGGTAGCTACGAATTTTCATTTGGTAGTTTATAAATTAGATGTTGTATTTTGAATTTTAAAAATTTAGTACGGAGTTGATACAACACCTTCACCCTAATTTTTGTACAATACATCAACACAGTACAGATATATCATTACATTATATCCAGTATAGTATCCAAAGAACTTGATAGAATGTTACCCGAGTGCATATTTATTTATTTATTTTGAATTTAATTAGCAATGAAATTTTCAAATAAAATTTTTACTCATTAATAAAAATGCAAATAATACAAACTAAAATCTGTCTGAGGGAAACCCAACGATAGCTTTCTGACAGTTCAAATTACCAAAGTAAAAGATAAAAAATTTTGGGAGAGAAAAAACTTCATTTTAACTAAAGCCATTAATATATAGGTTTATAAAAAGTTATGTTTTTTACTTTAAACTAGCTACCTGAATTTGATTCTATACTTTATCTACACACACACACACAGCTTTTTCATTAGCATTTTATACGAACCACTGCGCTATCCCAAAACTGGTTTATTAGGCTAGAAATAGGCCTAGGCTTGAAATAGGCCTGAAATAATATTTTCCTACGTTTCCCATCCCTTATCCCTGATTTATATAGAATCTTATTTTGTTATAAGCCTGTAGTGTCAAGGTCGCATTATAGTTTATTATTAAATGTAAAAAACAAAGGATTGTTTTGTATATGAAAACAATACCACTTAATACCAACAGTAATTAAATTATTTTTAAAAACAGTATTTCGCTAACGGCTGAACCAATAAGGTTCTATACAGTAAAGCTTCCAACGGGTCAAGAGAAGGTTAATAACCATTTTGAGTACAAAGCGAAATCGCTTCTATAGAAAATAACCCCTCCCCCCCAAACAAACAAAAAAATAATTTTTCTTGTCAAAAAATATAGGGTCTACTTCTAACCCCCTTTTCTTCTGTGTACCTAGAGGCCTCCAAGGGTATAGCCGCTAGTCTAAAATATGACAAATAAAATAAATTAGACAATATATTTTCTAATAAAAGACAAAAATAAATATATTACAAAATAAATAAAACCCAGGGACACATTATTTTTAATTCAGTTACACACACACATACACTCACACAAACACACACACGCACACCCATACACTTTGTACATACACAAAAACATTACACAAATTGTTTTATCGAAGCAATTTATTTTCTAACCCATAAATCGGAAACTCAATAATTGTTACAAGAAAAGTATTAATACAAAAACATTTTAGGGTGTGCATTCACTGGCGCATATCATCACTTTCGAATAAGAGACTGGATGTCTTAACCTGTTCCCAACCTATTCAGTAAACGGATTATAATTTGTTTAGGCTGAGGTAATAAGCGCTTAGAAGAAACAGTAATCTGCCTGATTCCGTTCGCTAAGATCTAGTAAACTGCTCATCCAGTTTTTAAAGTTTTTCCAGGAATTTGTACAATAGACCTGGAAACTTTCAATGTTTTTAAAAAATATAATGGATTTTACACTTGGTGACATACCCCCACCTGGATCCCTTGAGGCTAAGAGACACACACTAGCAAAAAAAATAAATTTACAGTTGTTTTTGATGATAAGTTTAAAAGGAAGAAAAAGGGACATTTTGTGGGGTTATAATGAATTTCAATATATGTGCGGAAGTGAGAGAATACCGCATTTTAGATTTTTAAAAGCGAAGCTTTTCTATAATTAGGGTCGGTCCGTCCGTCCGTACGTCCGTCCGTCCGTCCGTACGTCCGTCCGAGATAGATAGCTTTTATTCGTTAATTTAGGCATGTTAGAATTGTCCTATCGATTTCAAACTTTGCATGATGATTCCTGTAGTAGTTGGGTACGATTTAGAAAGCGTAGCAACTCTATAATCATTACCAGAATGTCCGTACGTCCATTTTAAACAAGTTGATTTTTCTACTTTTTTAACAACAAATTTTCAAGTGTTTTAATTATCCGTTTGATCTGATTTTTGGTATATTGATATAACAATATTATAAGCGAAGCAACTCTATAATCAAGTTCAAAAATGTAAGTATGTCTATAAACATTATCCTGTTTTTAAACAGTTTTTCAACAAATTTACCTACAATTTTGATTCGACATTTATACATTTATGTTCCGATTTTTCAGTTCAGATACTATACAAGTGTTAATGTCCGTTTGTCCCACCGTTTCAGTGCTTCGCTTTTATGGATGTTGTCATCCTTGTTCTAAGGATAAAATACAGAATACAAATTCTTTCCTTTATAATTCTCTTCCTTATGGAGCACAGAGCTTATACAGATAGAAATATGATATTCCTTGCAGAATTGAATATCATTTATCTTTACGGGATCCTACACAAACAATAGAGATTATATAAGTTTAGAGTGTTAATAATATTTTTACAATTTTTTACGTTTTTTTCTGTTAAAAAAATGTAATATATTCACAAGTAGTGTGACTCAACAGTTTTTTTTATCAAACAAACACCAGATATTTTTGGAGTGGGGGGTTTAGCACCCCTTTACACCCCCAGCCTTGAATGCCATTGCTTGGAACAAACAAATTGTTTGAAACAATCAAGACAAATGTAAAAGTAAAGTTTTTTTTAATCGAGCCCATAATCAACCCTCTTTAGAGTTATGAAATAATATATACATATACCCTGATGCATGCAGATCAAAATATAACATTTTTAAAAAAGAATTTTTTAAAGTTTTGAAACTTAATAATCTAACATTTTCTTATATAGAAAGTATTACATAAACTTTATTGGGTGGTGTGTGGTAAAAAATTCAAGTTTTTCACTAAACTTTAGTGAACTTGTAAATTTTTAAACTTTGGATGACGCAAGCTTGAATGAATTCTAAAATTTATATTTAAATAATTAAGATGCACAAACTTTATTTTTTTTTCAGATTCTAATAGAATCAAATACTTTGGGATCAGTAATATTTGACATAAAATCACTTCGGATCAGTAATATTTGACATAATATCATTTAACATAAATTCATTTCACATAAAACATTTGACATAAAATCACTTCACATAAAGGTACATTTGACATAAAAACATTTGCCATAAAGGTACATTTGCCATAAAGGTACACTTCACATAAAAACGTTTCACATAAAGGTACATTTGACATAAAGGTACATATGATATAAAGGTACATTTGACATAAAGGTACACTTGGCATAAAGGTACATTTGACATAAAGGTACACTTGGCATAAAACGTTTCACATAAAGATACATTTCAAAGTCTACCCGAGGTTGTCATTTTTTTCCCCGAGCATGGCAACCGGTGAACAGAATCTCAGTTCTGCACCACAAGCCTCGCACAACTGAAGTTCCCAAGTCTATACAGTCATATTTATATGAAAATATTTTTAGAAGATTTTTGAATTTTTTTTTGAAGATTTTCCATTTTTTTTAAAGATTTTTATTTGTTATTAAAAGAAAATCTTCAAAAAAAATTCAAAAATCTTCTAAAAATATTTTCATATAAATATGACTGTATAGACATGGGAACTTCAGTCGTGCGAGGCTTGTGGTGCAGAACTGAGATTCTGTTCACCGGTTGCCATGCTCGGGGTACCTTTATGTGAAATGTACCTTTATGTCAAGTGTACCTTTATGTGAAATGTACCTTTATGTCAAATGTACCTTTATGTCAAATGTACCTTTATGTCAAGTTTACCATTATATATATGAAATGTATCTTTATGCCAAATGTACCTTTATGCCAAATGAGTTTATGTGAAACGTTTTTATGTCAAATGTACCTTTATGTCAAATGAGTTTATGTCAAATGATACTTTATGTCAAATGTTTTATGTGAAATGAATTTATGTGAAGTGATTTTATGTCAAATATTACTGATCCAATCACTTCACATAAATTCATTTCACATAAAACATTTCACATAAAGTATCATTTGACATAAACTCATTTCACATAAAGGTACACTTTACATAAAAACGTTTCACATAAACTCATTTCACATAAAGGTACATTTAACATAAAGGTACATTTGACATAAAGGTACATTTGACATAAAGGTACACTTCACATAAAGGTACATTTCACATAAAGGTACGTTTGACATAAAGGTACATTTCACATAAAGGTACATTTGACATAAAGGTACACTTCACATAAAGTTACATTTCACATAAAGGTACACTTCACATAAAGATACATTTCACATGAGATACATTTCACATAAAACCATTTCACATAAAGGTATATTTGGCATAAAGATACACTTCACATAAAAAAAAATGTATATTTTACATATGGATAAACTACACAAAAAAACGTTTCACACAAAGGTACATTTCACATAAAGATACATTTGGCATAAAGGTACATTTCTCATAAAGGTACATTTGACATAAAGGCACATTTCCCATAAAGGTACATTTGACATAAAGGTACATTTCTCATATAAACATTTGACATATATTTTACAAAAAAAAAAGGTTTCATATAAAGATATATTTAACATAAAGGCACATTAAAAAAGTACATTTCCAATAAAAACATTTCACATAAACATTAAGGTACATTCCATTGCAAAAAAAGTGATCTTTGGTTTATTTAAATGTCCATTTATTTAGCAATTTTCAAGAATGTCAAGCGTGGGAAAATTTTTAGAATGTGGGAACCATTTATTTTGATTTAAATGGTACATATGATTTTCATTTAAATTCATTTTTTGGACCCGTGAGAAATTTTTTTTAACGTGAGAACTATTTAATTTTCATTGAATTTCATTTTTTGGAAGTGTGGGAAAAAACGGGAGAAAAAATATGTTTTAGTATAAAGAAATGTTCTATCAGTTTCAAACCTTTTTCATTCGATAGATCATACTAACTTTGGAAAAACTGTCAGACCGATTTTTGAAATTCAATCTGTGAAAAAAGATATTCAAGTTTTAATTTTTTGTTCTGAAAATATTATTTTACATGTATTGACGCCATCTTGGATTATGATAAATTTTTTTTGTTAGAAGATTTTTTTTCTAAAATATTTTTAAAAAATTAACTTTTTACAATAAAAAAATCTTTGAACTTAAATTGACCAATAATTCAAAGATTTTTTCTCTTTGATTTGGAAGATATTTTATGATTTTTATTTTTAATGTCAAATAAAAACACAACAGTGAAAAAAATGAAAATTAAATGAAAAAACGTTTTATGATTTTATTCAAGAAATTATTTGCTAACATCACCTTTTTGTTGCAATAGAATGTTATTTAAAATAAAAGTACTCTTCAAATGAAAATAAAATTGACATAAAGGTACATTTCATATAATCACATAAAATCATGTTTTTTTCTTCAAAATATTTTCAATGAAAAAAAACTTCCAAATTTAAGAATGAAAATCTGTTAAACGTACTTTTTTGTACTGGTACCCAAAGTTTTATGATGGTACCCAAAGTTATATACTGGTTTCCAAAGTTTTATACTTGTACCCAAAGTTTTATACTGGTACCCAAAGTTTTTACTGGTACCCAAAGTTTTATACTGTTACTCATGACAAATTTATGTGAAATGTATCTTTATGTGAATTCATTTTCATTCACATAAAGATACATTTCACATAAATTTGTCTTAAAACTCAGAAATAGATTTCAAGTCTTAGAGGACCTAAATGACGAGACTGAGATCACATGGACTTCAATTAAAGAAAACTTTCAATCTACTGCTAAGGAAATCCTAGGACACAAGAAACCAGAGAAAAAGGACTGGATCTCTGAAGAAACATGGATCAAAATAGAAGAGAGAAAGAAGCTCAAAAACAAAATCCATAATGCTCAACATTTGGCTGACATGAGCAATTTAAAAGCTGAATATACTGCTAAAGACAAAGAAGTCAAAAAGTGCACAAGGAAAGACAAGAGAGATTACATTGACAATCTGGCTGAAAAGGCCCAGAGAGCAGCTGACTTTGGTAACATGAAAACAGTATACAACATAACCAAGCAATTAAGTGGCAAATATAGCAAAAAGAGTGGTGAAACTATCAAGGCTAAAGATGGTAAATTACTCACTACAGAAAAAGAAATTGCTGAAAGGTGGAAATCACATTTTGAAGAAGTGTTGAACAGACCTGAACCAGAAATTACTGCTGAACCAGAACCAGAACATGAAATAGACATAGATATAAGACCACCAACTATTCAAGAAGTTAAAGCTGCTATACATAGCCTAAAGAATGACAAAGCACCAGGACCTGACTTGATAACTGCCGAAATGCTTAAGGCAGACATAGATCTTTCTGCTAGGACTCTAACTGATCTTTTTGATAAAATTTGGAGGCAAGAAAAGATACCAACGGACTGGTCTAAAGGTATAATCATAAAACTACCTAAGAAGGGAGATTTGAACAATTGTGATAATTGGAGAGGAATTATGCTGCTTTCTATCCCAAGCAAGGTCCTATGTAAAGTTATTTTAAACAGAATTGATGAGAAAATTGACAATAAACGGAGAGAAGAACAAGCTGGATTCCGTGCTGGAAGGGGCTGTGTTGACCAAATTTTCACCCTTAGGACAGTTATTGAACAATGTGTTGAATTTAACAAGCCACTTCACGTAAATTTTGTTGATTTCTCTAAGGCCTTTGACTCCATACACAGACAAACACTCTGGAAAATACTAAGAAGTTATGGTATACCAGAAAAGATGATAATTATGATAACTAAATTTTATGACAACTTCCAAGCCTGTGTTTCAGTTGGAAACAATAAGACATCTGATTTCTTTAAAATAAGCACTGGAGTTAGACAGGGATGCATTTTATCACCTATTCTATTTATATTGGTCATTGACTGGGTGATGAAGAAAACCACAGAGGACAAAAAACGTGGTCTCCAGCTGGGCATACCAGGACACCTAGAAGATCTGGACTTTGCTGATGACCTGGCACTGATTTCAGAAACAATTAAACATCTACAAGCTAAGACAGATAGACTAGTCAAATATGCAGGACAAGTCGGGCTCTTTGTTAATGTCAAGAAGACTGAAATTATGAATATACCTACAAACCCTGATCAAACTATAACAATAAATGGTGAACAATTGAAACAAAGCAACAAATTCACCTATCTGGGGAGTGTTATCAGCAGTGAAAATGGCTCAAAAGCTGATATTAAAACCAGGATTGATAAGGCTAGGGTTGCTTTCAACAGTCTACACAACGTTTGGAATTCAAAGAAACTTGCTCTGAAAACAAAAATCAGACTTTACAACAGTAATGTGAAATCAGTTCTTCTCTATGGAGCGGAATGCTCGAGAACTGTGAAAACTGAAACAAATCAACTTAATGCATTTCACAATAGCTGCCTAAGAAGAATTTGCAAAATATTCTGGCCAAACAAAATATCAAACCTTGAGCTGTATGCTAAGACCAAGTGCAATAGTATTGAAGCAGAAGTGAAATATAAAAGACTAAAGTGGCTAGGACATGTGCTCAGAATGGAACAAAATAGGTTTCCTAAAAAGTGCTTAAAATGGAACCCTACCACTGGTAAACGTAATCGGGGACAACCAAAAATGACCTGGAGGCGGAGCACTGAAAAGGACCTCTTTAATTTGGAATTAACATGGGGAGAAGCTGAGAAACTTGCCAAAGACAGCAGGAATTCATGGAGGAACAAGGTGTCCGTATTCTCTGGCCTTCACAGTCAAAAAGAGAGATGCGTCTGATGATGATGATCTTTATGTGAAACGTTTTTATGTGAAAAATTCTATAATGAGAAAATTTTTTTATATGAAATGTATCTTTATGTGAAATGTACCTTTATGCCAAGTGTACCTGTATGTCAAATGTACCTTTATGTCAAGTGTACCTTTATATCAAATGTACCTTTATGTCAAACATACCTTTATGTCAAATGTACCTTTATATCAAATGTTTCTTTATGTGAAACGTTTTTATGTGAAGCGTTTATACTGGTACCCAAAGTTTTACACTGGTATCCAAAATTTTATCCTGTACCCAAAATTTTATTCTGGTACCTAAAGTTTTATACTGGTACCCAAAGTTTTTACTGGTACCCAAAATTTTTACTGGTACCCAAAGTTTTATACTGGTACCCTACCCATGACAAATGTTTTCATGACAAATTTATTTGAAATGTATATTTATGTGAAATGTTTTTATGTGAAAAATTCTTTAATGAGAAAATTTTTATGTGAAATGTATCTTTATGTGAAATGTACCTTTATGTAAAGTGTACCCTTATGTGAAATGTACCTTTATGTGAAATGTACCTTTATGCCAAGTGTACCTTTATGTCAAATGTACCTTTATGTCAAGTGTACCTTTATGTCAAATGTACCTTTATGTCAATCGTACCTTTATGTCAAATGTACCTTTATATCATATGTACCCTTATGTCAAATGTACCTTTATGTGAAACGTTTTTATGTGAAGTGTACCTTTATGGCAAATATACCTTTATGTCAAATGTTTTTATATCAAATGTACCTTTATGTGAAGTGATTTTATGGCAAATGTTTTATGTGAAATGAATTTATGCCAAATGATATTATGTCAAATATTACTGATCCAATACTTTGAAATAACTTTAAAATAAAGAAATTCTGTGTAATTATTTATAGCTTGACATGACGTGATAATAAAGTTTCATATTAATATCAGAGTTAAGCTTGGAGGATTTGAGAAATTCAATGAATGCTCAGCAAAATCAGTATAGAATTTTCTTTAAAGTGAAAAGTCTATACAAGTTACTTGGTAATAAAATATTTTGTAATGGATAAAATGGATATTTTCATTATTTTCTTTTTTATTCATTGGGTAAGTAAAAAGTTGGTGTTTAGTTTAAAAAGAACAAGTATTGTTCTGAGTGATTGTCATTTCTTTGAATTTACCTCCCAATCAAGTCTAGGCCTTTTCCCAACAGATTAATTTGAAAAGAAGAGGGAGGGAAACAGGAAATGTGGAAAAAATACAAAGTTATGCCAAAGTCTAGGGAGAGCAAAGTAGGCAATGTGAGTTTTTTAGATGGTTTGAAAACTTTTAGGATATTTTTTTGCCTTACCCATGGGGAAGGCGCTAACACCTAGGTCTACCCTTCACTCAATTAAACCTGATTTAGACTAAGCAAATAATACAATTATTTTTGCTTCTACACCTCTACCCCATAATTTAATTATTTTTTTAAGTGATGGGGAGTTTTAAAGCACAGAAAGGTACTTTGTTCACATATATAATTATATAGTTCTAAGTTACCTTAAATCATAAAAAGACTAACTTTTGAATGAAAAATCTTCTTGATGTAATAATCCTATAAGATTAGCATGTAAATCATATCCTTTTTATTATCTATGATTTTCTATCACTCACAATGTATGCCAATTAATGAGCCATTTGTGATGAAAATAAGATCCCTCTAGACAATTAGTAACATTCAATTTTATCTGCTGATATATTTACGATTTGTACACCTTCGGTATTCTATATACAAGAAAGTAAATTTTCAAAGCTCCTATTAAAAAAAGTCAGTTGCATTTTTCTTAAAATTTTCAAACAATAAGCATATACACAATTCATAAAAACTTATTTTAAACTTCAACACTTTTATTTCTTGTCATCCAAGTGTTCATAGGATATGAAATATGATTTATGTATAAGAGGATAAACCTTTAACCTGATTAATTCAAATGAAAAATGTATGTTTAGTACATGCATACTTTTTGATTCCACGATTTTTGACATTTTGTTTTTGTAAATATCAACAGTTTTCTTAATATGATATTTAATCATTGTATAAGGAAAAAAAATCTCATGCTATTTTGTATTATTATTCTAGATTAGTTAAATTGTAATATGTCATGCACTATGTAACATAATATTGATATTTATGCTAATAATTATTTGCTTTTGTATAATTAAATATTTTTTTGTGTATCCTATAAATAAAACTTGTTTCTAGATTAAATCAAATAATTATCTTGAGTTTAGGCGAACAAGCTATTTTTATTTTGTTCTCCATGGACCATGATGGTGCTACCCTACAGCTGAATCTCATTTTTTTATGAACTCTTGACTCTCTAAAACTTTGACCTGTATTTTAGGAGGTGAGTATTCATGTGTACGAGAAGAAGGGATGTGACAGAGTCGGCAGGGGAAGGAGACGAGAAGCAATAGCTGAACTTTTAAAGGTAGGTTTTGTTCCAATAAATCTCTAGAAAACCAAATGATTTACTTTAGTCAAACTGTCCTAAATCGAATCAATTTTGATGACACACAGAAAACTGTCCCGAATTTGTATTAATTTTGAGGAACAAGACTCCAGTTACGTCGTATTTTTCTTTCCCGAAAAAGGGAAGAGGGAAAGAAAAAAAGGGAAGGGGAAAAGAAAAAAGAGATGGGAGAAAAGGGGGTTTTCCCCATCTCTTTTGAAGAGATTTTCTTCCCCCCTTCCTTTTTTCGGGAAAGAAAAATATGACGTCACTGGAGTCTTGTTCCTCAAAATTAATACAAATTCGGGACAGTTTTCTGTGTGTCAATTTTGATATACATCTTTCGATTAGAATTATGTGTGAGTAAGTAGTATTCAATTACTAAATTTTCAAAATAAAAAATTATGTTTTAATATAAGCTTCAAACTTCATAGAAATAATCACTTTAATTAATTTTACAGGAGGGAGTGAACAGATTGGTACAACATTCAGCACCGAGAATGTTACAAGTTGTGCATGGGGTAAGCTCAGTAAAATTATCTTTAATTTTTCTGTTTTAATTCAATGAAGAAAATAACATGTTTTTCAATTGAGGAATTGTTAATAGAATTGTTTTTCGAAACAGCGTATAGTGTCCAATAAAAAATGACGTCATACAATACGAATTACCAATGATAGGCCAGTATAAATTGTAATTTACTGACCAATGGCCTATCATTGGTCATTTGTATTGTATGATACAATTGGATACCAAACGCTGTTTCTTACTTTTTGTTTTAAAATGAAAATATAGATCAAAAGATCTGATAAATACAGTGACTAAAGACAAAAATAGATTTATAGAAAATACAGAAGTTGCTAACCAAAATAAGAGAAATTGTGGATAAGAGTAAAACAAGGATGACAACATCCATAAAAGCGAAGCACTGAAACGGTAGGACAAACGGACATTAATACTTGTATAGTGTCTGAACTGAATAATCAGAATATAAAAGTATAAGATTCGAAGCAAAATTGTAAGTAAATTTGTTAAAAAACTGCTTGATACAGGATAATGTTTATGGACATACTTACATCTTTAGGGCTTGATTATAGAGTTGCTTTGCTTAAAATATTGTTCTTTGTTGTCCCAGGAATCAATATACCAAATATCAGATCAAACGGATAATTAGATCATATAAAAATTCGTTGTTAAAAAAGTAGAAAAATCAACATGTTTAAAATGGACGTACGGACATTCTGGTAATGATTATAGAGTTGCTACGCTTTCTAAATTGTACCTAACTATTACAGGAATTACCATGCAAAATTTGAAATCGATAGGACAATTCTAACATGCTTAAATTAACGAATAAAAGCTATTTAAAAAAGTAAAAAAATCAACATGTTTAAAATGGACGTACGGACATTTGGGTAATGATTATAGAGTTGCTACGCTTTCTAAATCGTACCTAACTACTACAGAAATCACCATGCAAAGTTTGAAATCGATAGGACAATTCTAACATGCTTAAATTAACGAATAAAAGCTAACTATCTCGGACGGACGGACGGACGGACGGACGGACGGACGGACGGACGGACCGACCCTAATTATAGAAAAGCTTCGCTTTTAAAAAGTACATTAAAAATATCCAAATACTCTTGCTTTATAATATAACAAAGTAAGGTTTCTGTCACCAAGTTCATAAAACTTAAATTTTAAACAAATATTTTTCTTTTTTTAGACCGAGGAAAATTCAGAGAGTCTAGCCTTTGCTTCGGAGAGGATAATTGGAAGTCTTTCAACCATTCTAGCTTCACAGAATATTTCTGATTCATCACAGGGTATACATTATTTATATTTTTCCTCTAACAGTAACAAAATTATAACACAGGGAATCAAAAAAAAAAACATTAAATTGTGAGAAATATTCTTGTTAGCCAAGATATAAAGGAATACACAACTGCTAAGAAATTTGACAAGATTTGACCTATTATCCTTCTAGCTACAAAAACTAGTTGTTGTTTGACACAGGATACAGATTTAATGTATATTATTGTATGTCGCAATTTCAAATTATGTTCAAAAGTAGCGAAACTCTTAATAAACCAATAGTAGCGAAATTGAGAAATCTATATATTTAAAGGATTTAAAGAAGTAAAATTCAGTGCTTTGCAAAATTTTATCAATTATGACAATGATTATTAATAGTTTTGAAATATGATTTCAGTCGGTTTTTAATACCAGCTTGAAAACAAAATTAAATGTACTTTTCTTATTCTTTTCAATTTTTTTAAAGAGAAAATTCAGTGAAAAAAGTAAATTTAAACTAAATCAAAAATTACGTTTAGATTTTTAGAAATTGTCATGTAATTGTATACTATACTATTGGCATAGAAACAGAATATTTAACCCATGTTTAAAAAAAACAACATATCTAGTATTCTATTTTAAACATTTAAGAATTAATCGGATTAAAAATTAATCAGAAAAAATAAAAAGATAAGATTTTGTATTTCTCAAAAAAGTAATTTTCCAATAAAACAACAATTTTAAAAGCGAAGCTTAAAAATAGCAAATATTAACAAACATATATAGGAACAACGCTTCGCTTATAACATTATGCTTATCGTCCAAGGAATCAAACTTGAAAAATCAAGTGAATAGGACATTCTCGAAAAAAAACTAAACACCATTATATCCATTTAAAGTGTTGGAGCGCTTTCTAAATATTTCAGGAATTAGCATGCCAAGTTTTAAATTCTTTCGACTATTCTAACGAAGAGCTCTTAAAGCAAAGTAACTTTTACCTATCATATATGTTTTGACCAGTTATGGTTGCGCTGTCTATGGACATAACTGTCTTTGTGTAGTTTACTTTTTCAAAAAAATTGTCTAAAACTTTTCTGAAGAATGTTTACTTAGCAACAAAATGATTTAAATTTAATTCCATGTTTATCTTTTAATTTGGAAAAATTAAAAGTAAAGTACCATCTAACATTTTAATCCAAGATTATGATATAATATATACATTTCTAATCCGTTTAATTTGTTAAATAATAAGCATAGCAACAACCAGATAACGATGTTGAAAAACAGTAAATTGTAATATAGTAAAAACAAGGTTGACAACATCCATAAAAGCGAAGCACTGAAACGGTAGGACATTAACACTTATATAGTGTCAGAACTGAATAAACAGAATATAAATGTATAAGTGTCGAAGCAAAATTGTAAGTAAATTTATTGAAAAACTGCTTGATACAGGATAATGTTTATGGACATACTTACATTTTCAGGACGTGGTTATAAAGTTGCTACGCTTATAACAATATACTTTGTTTTCCCAGTAATTAACATACCAAAAATCAGATCAATCGGATGATATGACTAGATCATATAAAATTTAGTTGTTAAAAAAGTAAAAAAATCAACATGTTTAAAACGGACGTACGGGCATTCTTGTAATGATTATAGAGTTGCTACGCTTTCTAAATCGTACCTAACTACTAAAGGAATCACCATGCAAAGTTTGAAATCGATAGGACAATTCTAAAATGCCTAAATTAACGAAAATAGCTATCCATCTGTGACGGACCGACCCTAATTATAAAAAAGCTTCGCTTCTAAAAATTTACACAACGATGATGATGTTTTTTACAGTAAAGCTTTTAGAACCAAAAAAATATTTCTTTTCAAAGATCAAGTAAAAATTAGCTGCGTTAAAATTGTTCTTATCTGAGGTGGTATAATTTTTTTTATCTGAAACATTTCGCTTTCTGAACATATTAATCATCCTTATTTTCTTATAGGATCAGAGAAATTACAAGTTAATGGTAGTGGGGAGCTGTATCAATATGTTTCTTACAGTTTCATTGATTTTGAATACAGATATGGACTGTGCCAGGTTAGTAGCCACGCCTAACCCGCGACCGTAGTTCAACACATAGTGCATCCGCTCGTCGTCGGGGAAGTGATAGGTTCGATTCTCGGCTTAAGAACGCGTCATAACTCAAGACGTTAAAAATGGTTCCTTCTGCTACCATGTTTGGTGCGCGACATTAATAGTCAGAGTATGGGGAATGCCATGGACCATGGCGTTTGAGTGTCATGGAAAGCATCCCCGCCTGAATGAGGTAATTCATGAGGTAGTAGCAATGCTTCTCTTTTGTTCATCCGTTTTTCTGATCGTCCAGCATGGAAAATTATTTCAAGTCACTTTTTACGACAAAATTATCTAAAGTATTGTAATATTTTAATAAATAATCAGTAATAAAAAAACCTTAAAAACCATATTACAAGATCCTTACATCCACTATTTTCTCTTTTTTCAACAGAATTTTTGTATCTTATTTCATTTTATTTTGCACTTTTGTAATACAATTATAAGCAAAAACGAGTAACAAGATTTATTCTTTTATGGGAATAAGGTATAACCAACCAATAATATAAAATACCTTAGTAATGCAAAAAGTAGATCTTCGCATGAAACTTTGTTGGTCTACAAAAAAATATTTTGCATTCAGTGAATGACTCATTTAAATTTTGTATTCTAGATATCAGAGGCATTGCTGTACCTACATGCAAGCTGTCAATTTGTTCATAGGTAAATCAACAAATTTTTTAAAGTTTGATTTTCCTTATTATTTACCTTTTTTCATTACTCAAGCTCAATCATAACGATGCTTATGTATAATTTGTATATATGGTACATAAATTGGTATAAGCGGTGTCTATAATACGATTCGATGAATAAGGATTTTTCTCGTATTCATTCGAATCCGGTGGATAGGAACCGGTTCTCATCCATACGAAAAAACTATGTCTAGCATCGTATTATATCCAGTTTTCTACGAATATAGAAATGTACAATCATAAGATTAAAACCAGTTTTTTTAGCCCGTGCCTTCGGCATCTCGGGGCTAAAAAAACTAGTTTTAATCTTATAATTGTACATTCTATATCCGCGGAAAGCCGTTTATAATACGATGCGAGAAATAACTATTATATTTCTTATCATGACTTCAAATTTAATTTATTTCCACTGGATATAATCTGGTTCTTAAATACGATTAAAAAACAGCATTTAGCATAGTTTTATGTATAAATTTCGCGAAAATAAAGGTCAAATTCGCAGGGTCAATCCATTTTTGTTGCCTAAAAAAAACTGTCAATAAAAGCATAGAGAAAGTTTTAAATTTCTAAAGCTTCTCCATGATTAATTTTGCTCTTACGGTTTTAATAATTCCATTAAAACCAATTGTGCATATCAAATATCCATTAAAACTGAATATACATATAATGCAATATTTGTGTAAGAAAATTTATATTTATTAAAATTCCATAGAATAAAATTTTACAAACAAAATTTTAATTATAAAATTTTTGCTCAAAATATTTTATAATATGTCTGTTAGATAAAGATTATAAAATATCATAAAGTCTTTTCTCGTTTTCATTCGAGTTAGGTGGAAAGGAACCGGTTCTCATCCATACGAAAAAACTATGACTAGCATTGTATTATATCCAGCTTTCTACGAATATAAAAATGTACAAGCATAAGATTAAAAGCAATTTTTTTAGCCCGTGACTTCGGCACCTCGGGGCTAAAAAACTGGTTTTAATCTTATAATTGTACATTCTATATCCACGGAAAGCTGTTTATAATACGATGCGAGAAATAACTATTCATGTGTTTATTCATTGTTAATTATTTGCGTTTAAATATCATATTTAGAAAAAAAACATAATTTGATAATCCTTACTAGAAACGTGTGTCCGAGTACAATATTTGTAACAAAGCGTGGCACCTGGAAACTTGGAGGACTCGAACATGCAGCCGCCATTGGCCACCATGATTCTGAGGTTCTCTGCCAAGCGTGGACAACAAAAATGCCCAAAGCAGCGCAGCCTAACCTTAATTATACAGGTGATAAAGACAACAATTAAGTTAAGACATATATTACTTTGAAGTCGGCTGTGAAAAAAAGTGGCTTCGAAAAAGAGAGAATTTTTAGTGATTTTTTCACATATATATCCTTACATAAAAGTGATAGGATCTGTGTCTGTTTGTATGTACTAAACTCCACATCCCCTTTAGAGGCCTTTAGGGGCAGAGCTGCTAGTTAGAAATAAAGAAAGATAGAAGAAATGTAAATATATGGTAAAATGATAATATATCAACATACATGTCCAATGGCCTATTTTTCTTATTGGTCACAACGTTATCACGATCACCAATTGCAATATTTTACTAGTGACGCTACTCCATAAGTTTTTGTGTTTTAAACATATAAAAATAGTAAAAACTAGAAAAATACAATAGTTTCAAATAAAGGGGTTCTCAAAGCTCCACTCTGTTCGGCTAATGTGTGTTAAACCGTATATGACGAACTAATTAAGACGTCGGCAATAAGTACATCTTGTCCGTGACCGTTTATTTTGCTTATAATTTCAAAAGCTTCCTTATTTATTAACTTAATCGTTCTTGTTTTCTTTATCACGTTCCTGCCCTGTATTTCTAGTGGCGCAGCTCCTCTATAACTAGTTTATTTTCATTTTTTTAGCCCCCGAGGTTCAGCACAAGTCATGCTACAGTAGTCGCAGTGATATGTACAGTCTCGGTATGGTCTTTGTAGCATGCTTCAATGATGGTCAACCTATTATACAGGTAGGAAGATGGATAGATAGATATGTACAGTCTCGGTATGGTCTTTGTAGCATGCTTCAATGATGGTCAACCTATTATACAGGTAGGTAGATGGACAGATAGATATGTAATTGTACAGTCTCGGCATGGTCTTTGTAGCATGCTTCAATGATGGTCAACCTATTATACAGGTAGGTAGATGGATAGATAGATATGTACAGTCTCGGCATGGTCTTTGTAGCATGCTTCAATGATGGTCAACCTATTATACAGGTAGGAAGATGGATAGATAGATATGTACAGTCTCGGTATGGTCTTTGTCGCATGCTTCAATGATGGTCAACCTATCATACAGGTAGGTAGATGGATAGATTTATATGCACAGTCTCGGTATGGTCTTTGTCGCATGCTTCAATGATGGTCAACCTATTATACAGGTAGATAGGTGGATAGATAGATTTACAGTCGGAAACAAGACAGATTGATTTGTCGCATGCTTCAATGATGGTCAACCTATTATACAGGTAGGTAGATGGATAGATATATATGTACAGTCTCGGCATGGTCTTTGTAGCATGCTTCAATGATGGTCAACCTATTATACAGGTAGGTAGATGGATAGATAGATATGTACAGTCTCGGCATGGTCTTTGTAGCATGCTTCAATGATGGTCAACCTATTATACAGGTAGACAGATGGATAGATAGATATACAGTCGGAAACAAGGCGGACATACTTAAAGGAAAATTTAGACATAGAGACAAAGTGACAGATTGAAATACAGAAAAATAGACTTAGAGACAATCAAAGACAAATAAATATACAGACATACAGACAACCAGACAAATAGATCTAAAGATCTACTGAAAGGAAGACAGAGAGATAGATAAACAGATTAACAGAGAGATGGTTATACGGACAGACAGAGTTGAAAATATACATATGTATATAAAAATATTAAAGAATGACAGGCAAGCTAATAAAACAAATACTAAACAATTCAGACAAATATCAGTTTTAAAAAATATTGCAACTATTTTATGTTCAGGCTAGCCACAGCACAAATACCTACTTTAAGCTGGCGGGCCAGGTATAATCATATTTTATTGATAAATTGGTCGATTAGAGGTATTTAACACACCCATTATGATTTTTTATTAATTGAGTGTATACATTCCTCCTGTAGCTAAGGAAGAAGACCACTCCTTAATAAATTGCCAAAATAGATGTTCTGGCCTATATTACTTTCAAATCAGAGAATAATTAGTTTTGCAAGATCCTAGGCTTCAGTCTGACGGACAGACGTTCTACTTTTTATTTTAGATCATTATTTAAAAATCCTAAAATAAAGCATAAAATATACAAAAATATGTTAAAAAGAAAGATATGATATGTAAGGATTATAAATTATGTATGCAACGTTTATTCTCTCTCAAATCATTTATATTTAAATAAAAAGAAATATAATTCTACTTTACATTTTTTATTCTTATTCTCTATTTTTGTGCTACAGCAGTTTTAAGAGATTTATTCTAAGGAAATTTACTGTAACGTTTCTACGTTTTTTTATAGAAAATGTTAAATTTCTACGTACTATGATTTTATACTAAAATGTTAATAAAAACTTCATAAAAAGTTAATATTAATTTATATTTTTAGATATTTTAAAATATGGTCGAACGAATATAAATAAAAAATGACGTTTAAACTTATAAATAGAAATTCCATAGATAGAAAAAAAAGTCCGGCCAAATATTATTACAGCACCAAATTACGCGTTTTCTTTTGCTTAACTCTAATTATTAAATTGATATTTATTTGCCATAGTGTATTTATGCAATTGTAAGGAGGTTTAAAGGTAAGAGATCTTAAGGACAAGACAATGGACGAATTTTATAATTATGTTGACAGCTACATCCCTTTCAATCCTCTTTAGCACTCTTAGGTTTTGGAATTTCTAGTTTGTACAACTTAGGTCAACCAACTAGAAGTGCTTTCTTTTGTCAACAAAATTTTGAGAGCCATTATAATTAACAGTCCTCTGTTTGTCCTCTCCCCCAACATAATGAATCTTTCATTTACATTTTTTTCAGTTATCAGAAAGAGTTGCTGAAATTCTACCACAAATACCAGTTGGATTGCAGGTGGGTAGAAGCTAAAACTCCACAAAGTTTGATAATTGTGCAGTGTATAGAAAATTATATTAATTTTTATTAGTTCTAATTAAGGATGTCACAAAATTTGTAACTAATTAAAAACTTTAATTAAAGATCAAATATTAATTTTATAACTAATTAACAAATTACACCACGTAAAGCAGACAAACATACACACATAAAAAACAAGGATGACAACATCTATAAAAGCGAAGCTCTGAAACGATATGACAGACGAACATTAACTTTTGTTGAGTGTCAGAACTGAATATACAAAATATGAAAATATAAGGTTTGACAAAATTATACGTAAATTTGTTGCAAAACTTCATAAATACAGAATTCTGTTTAAGGACATACTGTCATTTTAATACTTGATTATAGAGATGCTTCGCTCATAATATTGTATTTTGTTGTAATAGGAATCAGTAATCAAAAAATCAGACTAACCGGATGATTTTTTCACATAAAAAATTGTTATTTAAAAAGTAAAAAAAGCAACATGTTTAAAATGGACAAACGGACATTCTGGTAATGATTATAGAGTTGCTACGCTTTCTAAATCGTACCTAACTACTACAGTAATCACCATACAAAGTTTGAAATCGATAGGACAATTCTAACATGCCTAAATTAACGAATAAAAGCTAACTATCTCGGACGGACGGACGAACCGACCCTAATTATAGAAAAGCTTCGCTTTTAAAAACAATTGGGAAATATTATGCTCTTTGAGCAATATAGATTTTAGAGTTTAAAATGTTTTTAAAACTAATAAATTAAATTCCGTAAAATATTTTATTTATAAAAATATTCCGATCATGTAAAATATTGCTTTAAAGTACTAAAAACTAAAAATTATAGCAATCAAATATGATATGATCCAAATCACTGAATGAATTTTAATCTACTTTTATAATTTTGTCCACAATCCACATGTGTATAATAATGAGGTAATATTTCCACTACTATCATTTTTACATGCACTAGAAAGTTTTAACGATTCCCATGAAGATTAGGTTTTCAATGTGTTTTTTCAATGTTTTGAGATTTCAATGTCTTAACAAAGTTTTAGCGATTCTCATGATGATTATATTTTTTTTTAAAGTTCATTGTTTTTCAATGTTTTTTCAATTTTTTCAAAAACATTGAGAAAAAAAATCTTCAAACGTAAAAACATTGAGAAAAAGTACTCCAAAGAAAACAAAGTATATTGTTTATAAAAATATTATCCAACTTGTGAAGTCAAATATTTATTATTCGCCAAAGAATAAAAATCACCATTTTTTTGTATTTGTCAGGTATTGGTGGATCAGCTTGTGAACCAGGACACAAGACACAGACCTTCGGCCAGACAAGTTGTAGAGGCACCTTACTTTGGGTAAGTTATGTCAGACGCGTGATCTTTATTAAGCTAGATTAGGGTCAGTTACACCAAAACAAAAACTTGTCCAAAAGAGGGAATATAGGTGAAGTATATATGTAGGTACAGACTTTCAGCAAGAGAGGGGACTAAAAATGTGATTTCAGACGCGTGTCAATGAGCTTTACTAGGATATGTAAGGTTTATCAAGGTAAAGTTTAAAGGGACTGTGAACGTAAATTTTTCTCATCTTAATATCAAATCTTAACATTATCTCATTCATAATATCTCACAGATAGAGCAAAACGCGCTTTTGTTTGCTTAAAAAACGGCTTTTTCCGACGATTTTTATAAGATACGGGGAAAGGAAGAAATTTTCCGTATTATATAAAATGTGCATTAAATTGCCTTTTTCTCCCATTATAGCTAAAATTAAACTTTTTCACATAGTTCTAGATTTTTCCTAACAGTTAAGCTGACTTTTAACATAATCCTTGCTTTAATCCAATGTATAGTTACTTAGAAATTGATAAAATAAGCAATATTTTTTTATTGAAAACCAAATACAATGACAAAGCCAGAAACAGGTTTTTTATTAGTATCCAATTAACTTTAAATGGCCCATCTCTCGCCCACCTTTAATTACAAATTTGTAAATAATAAAGACGCAATATTTCTTTATAAACAGTCTGATAAAAGTGTAAACTAATTCTCCAAAGTGGGTTATTTATTGTTCAACACAATAAAAAAGGATATTATTATTTTATATAACCTATGAGATTCAACCCTTTGTAGACAGTGAGGTATTTTTTTTGTCAATAATACGAATTTAAAATATGTCTTTATTACCTAATTACTACGTTATAAAAAAACGAATTGGCAATTTTATAGCATAAAATAAATCCTTAACAGTAAGTAAATTGTTTCAACTATATATGACAAGTTAGATATCCCTACAAACATTATAAGAAACAAAAACGTTCAGATTTTCCCTATTTTTTCCATTTTCCCTCTCAAAATACCATAAAATCAAGGCATTATTTCTGGATATTTTTGTGAATAGGACATTTTTGGTTGATCAGTGTAGTGAAATGTGCTTAGTAAATGTTAAGATTTGATAATTAAATGAGAAATTTTTACGTTCACACTCCCTTTAAGGGATATAGATTTCAGCAAAAAGGGGACTTTTATTAAGTTTTGTCAGACTGATTACGAGAAAGACTTAAAGCCAACGCTCATGCAATACATTGATGTGTTTTTTTGTAGTATTTTGCATGACATCCAACGAATAATTATGCATTATATGCTAAATAGATTAGGTTAAAGAAAAAGGTGTAAGAAAAGTAAGAATGATATCTTACTGTATGTACATATGAAAATGGCTTGAAGTAGAAAATCTAAGGTTGTCTGTCTTATACTGCGTCATAACCAAAGAAATTAAAAATATGCTGTCAAATCAAACATTAACATCTTATTACAATATAGATAAAAAAAACTTTCTATAAAAAAAACTTGCCTTATATCTATTTTATTTTTATTGTTTTCTTCTCCTAAATAATGAATAGTTAATGGTCTAAGATTTATTTACTTTTTTCTCTTTTTTCCTATTGAATATAAACAGTTTCTGTAATTGTTAATTGTTTTATATAAATTGAGTTCATTGTTTTTTATCTATTGATATTTAAAGTTAAAAATTAAATGCAGAGAAAAATTTTATACAATTATTAGAATTGATCCCTTTAGTGGTAGCGCGATTGTCCAAAGCTCATTTGATAAAATTTCCTGAAACCCCTTCCTGTATTTTAGCTCAAACCCTACGGGCCTCTCATAAACCTTTCGTAACCTAACCCAACTTTAAAGATATTCTAGTCTATGTTGTAATTGCAATCACGCGCATCTCTTCTCTAATTTTAGGCCGGAGGGCTCAATCCCTACGTTTTTAAACCTTACTTAACCTAACCTATTAAGCGCATCTATTCTATAATTGATTATGACCGTAGGGACGCTGCTGTGCAGGCTTTACAGTTTCTGGAGACTCTGGAATCAAAGGAAACGGAATATTCAATATTTTAAACAAGTATGATTACATCCATAAAATCGGCTGGACAAGCGAACAATAACTTTTGTAGAGTGTCAGAACTTTGTAGGCAGAATATTTATCAAAAAGACTTTAAAAAATTATACATGAATTGGTTGTAAAGTTGTTTAACTGTCATATTGTATCTTGTTGTCCTAGGAATCGTTTTCCCAAATCAGATGAATAGGATAATTTTAAGAAAATTGCAAAAAATTGTCTGTCAATGATTAAAATCGTTAGGACAATTTTGACATATAATAGCTTTGCTTTTAATAATGGTAGTTGATCAAACAAATTTAAGAAATTAGTTTGCCTTCAAGATTTCATTTACAAATATTCCCATCATTTACCAGGACACAAATCAGAAAGCTCAGTTTTTCAGAAATACTCTTATTGAAGTGTTTCCACTAATACCACGGGTAAGCATTTATTATTGTTCTTAATATTTAAACTATATTAGGCGGTTAAGAAATCTGTGTAATATTCACCCATAGACGTAGGGGGGGGGAGGTTAAAGGGGTGTTTATCCCCCTGAAATTTTGAAACCGCACTCAATTTTAAAATAAAAGATATATTAGATTACCCGTCTCAAAACTTTGAAACCACTTACTTTATCCCTGACTTTACCATTCTCAAAAAAGCTTGCACGTCCTTGTAATTAAATTATTTATCTAAGTGTAGATGAGGGAGCATTTTAAAGATGTTTTGATAATAAAATTTCCATTAAAGTGCGAACAAACCGATAGACAGGCAACATGAAAGAATTGTAGAACAGCTTCATACTTATACGATTATATTTAGATGCTTTTGAAAAATTTTAATATTTTTTTTGTAGAAATTGTGGTTGTCACTTGTTTGGCCAGCGTTAGATCAAGAGCTAAGCAAACAAGAGGTAAGAGTAATGGATATACAATATTCGTGGATATTATGACAGGGGGGAAAATGTCGTCAATTTAGGTTGCTAATATGAGCATAATTTATTTGTCATTTCGTTAATCCAGTAGGAGGGTAGGAGATTAAATAATTTTTTTGGGGGGGTTGGGGTTGTCCAACCCCCCAAGAAAGTAGTTATAAACCTTCCCGGGACCTATAAGTAGCTACCCTGTTAAGGAGAACCCGATCGGTTCAGCGGTTAGCGAGATCCTTCGGTACAGACACAACAAACATAGACATCCTGTTACTTTAGCTTTAGTATAAGGAATATGATAATCTAGTGTAATAACCAAGTAAAAATAATTCCATTGAAAGAGCGTTGTCACAGGTTCTCTTCTTATTCCACAGAATGTTTCCAAAAATGTCATGCACTTTTTTATAAATATCAGCTATACGGTAATTCTTTTTCTCGTATTCATTCGAATCCGGTGGATAGAAACCGGTTCTCATCCATACGAAAAAAACTATGTCTAGCATCGTACATTGTACATTCTATATCCGCGGAAAGCCGTTTATAATACGATGAAAGAAATAACTATTAAAAAATTTACGCCATTTGAAAAAAGGCATACAGTTTTTACTTCTTACACTAATAAAAGCATTAGAATAGTTATTTCTCGCATCGTATTATAAACAGCTTTCTATGGATATAAAAATGTACAAATATAAGATTAATACCAGTTTTTTTAGACCCGGGTTTTTAATTTTCTGGTTTTTAGATTCTTCGTTAAGCCTAAAGGCTCCAGTTTTCATGAAATCTAATCTAGTTCATTTTAAAAATTCTATGACACCAGCCTCCCTTATATACAGGCTGAGGAAGAAACCATTTTTAAAAAGAATTGTAATTAATATAAAAATATTGCGCAATATTAGTACACAATTACTATTATAATAAAAACTAGAATGAACGTGAATTAGAACAATTACACCAATTAATTACTATTCTTAGAAATAATTATCCAGTAATTGTGTAGGTTGTGTAGGGGTAAGAAAGAAAACTAGCTAAAAGTATGAATATTTTTAAAAGCGAAGCTTTTCTATAATTAGGGTCGGTCCGTCCGTCCGTACGTCCGTCCGTCCGTACGTCCGTCCGTCACGGATAGCTTTTTTCGTTAATTTAGACATGTTAGAATTGTTCTATCGATTTCAAATTTTGCATGGTGATTCCTCTAGTAGTTAGGTACTATTTAGAAAGCGTAGCAACTCTATAATCATTACCAAAATGTCCGTACGTCCATTTTAAATAAGTTGATTTTTTTTTACTTTTTAAATAGCTTTTTTTCGTTAATTGCCTATGTTAGAATTGTCCTATCGATTTCAAATTTTGCATGGTGATTCCTGTAACAGTTAGGTACGAGTTACAAAGCGTAGCAACTCTATAATCATTACCAGAATGTCCGTACGTCCATTTTAAACATGTTGATTTTTTTACATTTTTAACAACAAATTTGTATGTGACCTAATTATCCGATTGGTCTGATTTTTGGTATACTGATTCCTGGGACAACAAAATACAATATTATAAGCGAAGCAACTCTATAATCAAGTCCTAAAAAT
Organism: Acartia tonsa; assembly: GCF_053477335.1. Lineage (NCBI taxonomy): Eukaryota > Metazoa > Arthropoda > Copepoda > Calanoida > Acartiidae > Acartia > Acartia tonsa. The sequence goes on from NC_137260.1 coordinate 37,967,237, forward strand.
GTAAGTATGTTCATAATCATTATCTTGTATCAAGCAGTTTTTCAACAAATTTACTTACAATTTTGCTTTGACTCTTAAACATTCGCATTCTGATTATTCAGTTCTGACATTATACAAGTGTTAATGTCCGTTTGTCCTACCGTTTCAGAGCTTCGCTTTTATGGATGTTGTCATCCTTGTTTAAACATAAAAGCTTTGTATTGAGCTTTGTATTTCACTTACTGTATTTGTCATGATGTAACGCATGTTTTATATTGCAAATAGTAAACTTTTGTATTAAAAATTAAGTTTATTTCATCATTTCACATTTCCGCCCTCTAAAACTACTGAAATCTAGGAAGGGAGAGGACATTGGGCTGTTTATTACACTAGTCCCCAAACTTTTATAATAACGCTTTATTATTCGTTGGCTCAACAACTTTTATTGAATTTTGATTGATTGGTTCATTAAGTTGAGCGTCCAAGCATTTTAACAAATAATCGTATTCTACAGAAAGGGTAGTTTTGTGTATCACCATCGGGGATGTACTTCAATTTATCGGACTTAGTCTTATCCCATTAGTTCCCTGACTGAAATCAAGGGATTTAAAGCTTTTAGTTTAATCTATCCTATTTCTTACACCAAAAGGTGCCCCCTCCCGTCCCCACAAACTCTAGAGACTCTTCGCATCCACTCCCCTACTATATAAAAATGAATTATATGATATTTAGGTAATGGCTGCAGTGCTTGAATCTATATTATTTCTGATCAATGAGTGCAGCCAGTTGGAGTATCAAACATTCATTCAGCCTTCTATCAGGTATTTAGTCAGCTGATCTTTTTTCCTCGTGGCTTGACACCCCAAACATGCTAACTTAAATCAATGGTTGAAGCAGCTTATAATGCTATAAAAAACGTTAAACAATACCAATGACCAATGATATATTTTACCATTAGTCAATCAACATGTATACTGTCCTATCATTAGCCATTTTTTATTGTATGACGTCATTTATTGATATGCTTTATAAGCTGATTCCAGTAATTTATTACTTCAGATAGAAAGCTAACTCTATCCTGGCATGATAAACCATACATAAACCTATATTTTGACCGGGAAAAAAACATTAAATCAGCGACAAGGTCGCGGCTTGCTCGCTGCTGCCGATCACTGTTTATGTTGTAGTAATTTTTCTGTAATTATTGCTTTTTGAACTTGTTTTTGAACTTTTTGTATAATGTTTTTTTTGAGTTGCTGAGTAAAAGTTGAATATATATGTATATTGTTTTCAGACCCATATTTAGCGGTCCTAAGACAGTTCAAGCAAGTGTCACCTTGTTGGAACAATTACCCATTCTTCTAGAGAAAACAGACCAGGTAATACAAGAACGTTCAAGCTTTTTTGTTGGGGGAAGGGGGAGGGGAGGGACAAAACTCAATAGGGAGGAATTGAACTGGAAAAATTAGACACCCCCCCCTCCCCCCCCCCCTCCCACTAATAAAATGTTTTACTTTTTGTGAAATAAAAAATTTAACGGAACTGTGAAATCTAAGGGCTTTGATCCCCCCTCCCCCTCCCCACATAAAAAAAATTCATTTATGATTTTAGAGTATTTTTAAAAGCGAAGCTTTTCTATAATTAGGGTCGGTCCGTCCGTACGTCCGTCCGTCCGTACGTCCGTAACGGATAGCTTTTTTCGTTAATTTAGGCATGTTAGAATTGTCCTATCGATTTCAAATTTTGCATGGTGATTCCTTTAATAGTTAGGTACGATTTAGAAAGCGTAGCAACTCTATAATCATCACCAAAATGTCCGTACGTCCATTTTAAACATGTTGATTTTTTAACTTTTTTAACAACAAATTTTTTGTGATCTAATCATCCGATTGATCTGATTTTTGGTAAATTAATTCCTGGGACAACAAAGCATAATGTAATAAGCGAAGCAACTCTATAATCAAGTCCTAAAAATGTAAGTATGTCCATAAACATTATCCTGAATCAAGCAGTTTTTCAACAAATTAACTTACAATTTTGCTTTGACTCTTATACATATATATTATACTCATTCAGTTCTGACACTATTAAAGTGTTAATGTCCGTTTGTCCTATCGTTTCAGTGCTTCGCTTTTATGGATGTTGTCATCCTTGTTCTTCTATAATCCTATTGGAATTTAGGTATTTGTGTTTTATATTAATGAAATTGTTTTATCATGTTAAAAAATATAATTTGAGAGGAGAGAAATAAACAAAACAAATATTTGGAAAGCAAAATATCAATTTGGTAATTGTTTTTTTTCACTCTTAAAACTTTAATATGTTTTTTGGCGATTTTTTGGAATTATGCATTAAATTTATTGAACATCAAGTAAGACAAATAGTTAGTTATAACACTAATGGCGATTGCGCCCCTAGAGGCCTCTATCAGCAAATACAATATTCTCTTTTGAATCTATGTTAAGATCTATGCTTACCAAAAAATATCTAAACGGTCGCGAGTTATATTTTTCAGTTTTTATGCGATTTATCTTGTGAGGTTGATTGTACCCTCCTTCAAAATAGTTAGAAACCTGCCCAGGACCTATGGGAGGTAAAATGTAGATGAGAACCGTAGAGGTTAAGTAGACACAGATAATCTTTTACTTATAGGGATAAAATATTTAGGAAGAGTTGAAGACACAAATATTACCTATGGTGTATCTAGCCCTGGAAAGTAATATGTCCCAAGTTCAGGTAAAAAATTGTATGCCTTTTTGGAAAAAGGCATCGAGTACTAACTTCTTCCATCAATTAAAAAAAATGTAAATGCTTTCTCGTCATTTCTATGGCTTTGCGGACTTTTAAATTGTTGGTCCAAAAATGTGTGTCCTTTTTTTGGTTAGTTTTTATTGTATGTCTTTTCACAAAAGGACAGTAATCTTTTTTTTAGAAATGCCTCAATTTTACGAAAACTATTTTGTTTTTATTTTAGGTCTTCTTTATCATATGGTGTAAAATTAAGGGTGAAGAAAAGCATCGATTACCTATGAATCTTTTATCCTAATAAATTAGAAATAACTAAATTAGTCGAAAAAGTGCTTTTAGCTAATTTAATAAAGTTCATCAAAATTGGCAGCTGTGCGGATACGGCTTTTGGTGGCTGTGGCTTAAGGTTGGTTAAGGCAGCAGCGGCTAAGGATGACTTATGGTGGCTGCAGCAAAATTAACTTTTATGGTAAAGTCTGGTTTTGACTGAGGCTGATGGGGGGGGGGGGGGGGGGGTGTGGCTGACGGTGGTCAATTCTTTCTCGAAGCCGCCCAGCTTTCTTTGTTTCGCGGTTAGAGTTTCAGCTGCTATTTAAGTTTTTTCTGAGCTGTTTGAGTAGGTTTTACAGCGGTTATAGCTGCCAAACATTCGCAGGGTGAGGATAGATTATGCTGATTGAGGCTATGAGTGGCTGCAGCTAAGGATGGCTGAGGCTAATTGTAGCTTTTTGTGACAAAAAGTGGTTGATTTAAAATTTGGTGTGTTGCTTGCTTAATTGGTGCCTTGGTAAGTCGCGTGGCTGAAGGTGCGGCTTCTTTTAGCAGTGAGGTTGATGCGTATGTGACTAAGGCTGTCGAGCCCATGGAAAAAATCTACTTAATAGTGTTCCATTTAAATTAAAGTACGAAGAAAATTTATCCATTAAGACTTCTAAACCGATTAATATCCGCTGGAATATAACCGATTATCACCCTTACTGTAAAATTATGTATACCATCGTATTACCTACGATTTTTCACGAATATTAAAATAAAAGCCAGGTTTCATTTTGATATCCGCGGAAAGCTTATAATACGATGCGATAAATAACTATAATCTAAATAAAGAATTTAGAATGAATAATAAATTCTTTATACAGATTTTAAATAATATATTTTCTCCTTAGAAGATCTATTTTATTTTTAAAAAAAACTATTAAAGATTTTAAACTAAACATATTTTTGTGTTTTTATTCTTTTGTTTATGTATAGAAAATCCATTTCTTGTAAAAACAAACTACTCCAAAATAAAACTTAACCAGGAGTTTTACAGATAGGGAGTTGAATCCATTTTTATAGAAGCAGAAATATAATCTATGATTATGGTTTGGACCCTCTAAAACTGTAATCTACCCTTCCACTTTCCCCTCTCTTGGTGAAGATATCTTCAACGCCGATACGATTTTTGAAATATAAGATTCCACTTTTGTCTCTCTTGTTGAAGATATCTTCACCAAGAGAGTCAAAAGTGGAATCTTATATTTCAAAAATCGTATCGGCGTTGAAGATATCTTCACCAAGAGAGGGGAAAGTGGAATCTTACATTTCAAAAATCGTATCGGCGTTGAAGATATCTTCACCAAGAGAGGGGAAAGTGGAAAGGTAGATTACAGTTTTAGAGGGTCCAAACCATAATCATAGATTATGTTTATGCTTCTATAAAAATGGATTCAACTCCCTAATTGTTTTATTTTCATAAGTAGTGAAGCGCATCTTTATCAAACAAAGAATAGTTTTCATAACAAAGTAAATAAATCATAGCAGGACAGAAAATGTAAACAATCTTTTTGAAAAGATAAGTTATATTTTTTACATGATTTTTGGGATAGTGATTCATGAGGTACAATGTTATACGCAAAGCATCTTAACACACCCTTTTTTAAAAAAACACAGTGGTTGTATTTTTGCTAGTGGTAAAAGTGGCAGCACCCACAATAAAACGCCATGAAAACTATATATTCAAGCAATTTTGCTTTAAATTAACAAACATTTTTATTTAGGTATAAATATACACTCTGCAAGTGTTTAATGTTCGTTTGTGCTTCGATGCTGTCATCCTTATTTTTTCAATTTGTATTATCAAACAACTAATAAACCAATTAATATTCAATTTCCTAAACTAACAGAGAAGTAATTTAAAGAGGTTTAACAGATCCAGTTGAAATAAAATAGTGATAGAAAAACTTGAGATTATTTCCGTGTTTACACAATTTTAGTTCTCCTTTGTAATTGTAGATGGCAGCAGTATCTGTTGTTCCCGCAATTTTGGATTATTTGTGTGACCGAGTAATAAGAACTGAGCTTCTGCCACGGATAAGAAATGTGTATTCGTGCAACGGGGCGGATGTTAAAATCGTCCTCAGCCTTCTGGCATGCATTACAAAGGTTAGTATCAGGAGCTGTTTATAGTGCCTATAAAAAAATGACGTCATACAGTACAAATTACTAATGATAGTCCAATGGACGTCATTTTTTACAGGCACTATAAATAGCCTACCAGAATTAGCTGAAAAAGATTATTATAGAAATTAACCTAAAGGCAAAATAGTTTTTCTTAACATGTTACCTCTCCTTCATGTTGACATGAACCCGTGTACTTTTTGGAAAAGTACCAAACTGGACATTTTGTGTATGTAAATATATAACTATCTTAGAACATGTAAAAATAACACTTTAAATTTTATGTATAATCTCTTAACTGACCAATTGACACAACACAAACCAATATTTTTAAATTTTAAAACCGATATTCAACCCTTCTTCAAGCTCTAACCAAGCGGGGCTCCCCTAGTACTTACTAACTTAACCTAATCTTAAAATTGTCAAAATTAATTTATAATTATGTTTTTGTGATCCATTTACATTTTGAGGGATATTGCCAAAATTTAACTTTTCCCAGTTTTCTCGTTGAAGATTGTCAAAAATATTTCTTTCCATTAAAGGATTAAAGATACAAACAAGGATCATTCATTCCACTAATTTCTAAAAATCTTAGATAAAACACAGCTCATATATGTAAAATGTATTGTTAGTTATACATAATTACTTTAACTTTCCTCGGATTAATGTCGAAAAAAAACCAGTTACTTTCCTCAAATTGCCTTGTAAGAACAGAAAACCCCTTCCCAACTTAGTTTTAAAATAAATGGGTATTCTTCATTTACTAAGTATATTTGCGATTACTTTTATTTAATGAAATCTTCCAATTTTTAACATGTACAAAACGGCCTGCTTAATTGCTTCAAGATCCATGTCAGATCTATATAGGAAATAAATGTCTATAAACGAGCTCAAGTTTTCCAAGGAATATATGATTAAAACTCATAGTGCTCCAATAATCCATAATAAACTCTCATTGCCCAGAACGATAAGACCCATTATTTTACTTTATTAAAAATAAATTCATTTTTTTCATTTCATGTTGCTATTTACCTTATATTGATGTATTTAATTTCTAATCATAAAAAGGAAAATTTAAATTTATGATATGATAAATTTAAGAAAACTATGTTTTAAAAGAATTCGATTGTGGCGACATTTTGTGTGTTCAAATATTAAACTAAAATTGTAATCATCATCATTAACCTTTGGTGATGGTAATGTAAAGAAAAAAATATAATTTAAAAAAATCTTTTAAAAATCATTTAAATTATTAAATATTTACTTTCTTTTAGATAGTAATGCCGGGTGAGGAAAATAGATTTATTGAGAAATAGATATGCATATAGAAAACTAGCCAATAGGGAGATAATTATATCGAGCCAACTCTAGTACTTAAATATGGGGGGGTCTGTACCTGAAGTGCCCTTATCCTGCGGTCTATCCAGTACCCAATATAACCTAGCCTAAGATAACTATCAACACCAGAATAAGACTGCCCCCTGCATTTTAGTTGAAAGAAAAAGGAGGAAGTAAGAAAACATTAAAAATATGAGACCTATATAGTCTGACCGATGATATTGGCTTATAGAGGAGTAGCTTTGCTCACAACATTTTTTACAGACTAACAGTCATTAACTTTTTATGTTTTGTTTTTCAGATTTTGGACAAGTTAGACAGAGCAGTTATAATTGATGAAGTTTTGCCACTTCTCGTGGATATCAGACTCAATGATATAAACATCTTGATTACAGTCTTAGGTAGGGACAAACTTTTTTATTATTAGGTAGTAGAATGTGTTACCCGCGACCGTGGTGCAAGGCGTACCGCTCGTCGTCAGGGAGGTGATACATTCGAATCTCTGCCCGACCTTGCATCATAACTGAAGACGTGAAAATGGTTCCTACTTATGCTATGCCAGGGGCACAACATAAATAGTTAGAGTAGGATGAATGCCTTGACCCATAAACAGTCGAAGCATCTCATACCATGCACAGTTAGGACTTTTCTGACAAAGGTCGTGCAATCAAAGGGTTGGTTGTCTGTTGGATGCTACTTAACCTAATATCCAATGGTGGGCGTTAGATTATTGTGTCCCATTACAAGCGTATGATACCCTTGGGTTGTCTGGATTATCACTTGAAATCGAAGAAGAATCCCGCCCCAATAATGTAATAGGGAATAGGTAATAGTAGGATTAATTGTGACAAAGGATGCCTGTATGAAATTTAACCATTTTAAACAAAATAGTCTTCATATTGTAATATAGACCGTTTTCCACGGAAAATAAAATAAAAAATTATTGGATTAACTCCAGTTTTGTTGACCCTAGTAGCCAAAGGCCCAGCGGAACGAAACAGTGATTGATTTTATGACTTTTATTTTATTTCTTAGTGGTAAATCATCTAAAATACAATATGATGCATAATTTTTCAGTGTAGCGGATATAAATTATCCTTTATCCTTGATGAAAACTATTCCAGTTTAATATCCTGTTTGCATCCTGTAATATATTAGATATATTATGCGTATACCAGAAAATTAAATACCCAAGAGTTAACGTCATGCTTGTTTTTCATTAATTCCCGTCTTTATATTTCAATATTCTAAATAATTTGATACATTAACAAGAAATGATTTTTTCTATCATGAAAAGTTTGAAATCGATAAGACAATTCTAACATGCCTAAATTAGTGTTAAGAGCTATCCCTTACAGACGGATGGACGGCTGACTGACCTGCTGACTCTAATTATAGGAAAGCTACACTATTAAAAATACTTTTTCTCGTATTCATTTGAATCCGGTGGATAAGAACCGGTTCTCATCCATACGAAAAAACTATGTCTAGCATAGTATTATATCCAGCTTTCCGCGGATATAGAATGTACAATCATAAGATTAAAACCAGTTTTTTTAGCCCTGAGGTCCCGAAGGCACTATAATCTTATAATAGTACATTCTATATCCACGGAAAGCAGTTTATAATACAATGAAAGAAATAACTATTATTATACTTGATTATATTAAGAAATCTACCGAGTGATGTTGAGCGATAGAAAATATGGATTAAATATTACTCTACTGGCTACACGGGTTCTACCTGTTCTCATTCCCCAGGTATAGATAGAAAATATTTATTGAATATTACCCTGAAGGCTACACGGGTTCTACCTGTTCTCATTCCCCAGGTAAAGATAGAAAATATTTATTGAATATTACTCTGCTGGCTACAAGAGTTCTACCTGTTCTCATTCCCCAGGTATAGATAGAAAATATTTATTGAATATTACCCTGAAGGCTACACGGGTTCTACCTGTTCTCATTCCCCAGGTAAAGATAGAAAATATGGTTTGAATATTACCCTGCTGGCTACACGGGTTCTACCTGTTCTCATTCCCCAGGTATAGATAGAAAATATATATTGAATATTACCCTGAAGGCTACAAGAGTTCTACCTGTTCTCATTCCCCAGGTATAGATAGAAAATATGGATTTAATATTACTCTGCTGGCTACACGGGTTCTACCTGTTCTCATTCCCCAGGTAAAAATAGAAAATATGGATTGAATATTACTCTGCTGGCTACACGGGTTCTACCTGTTCTCATTCCCCAGGTAAAGATAGAAAATATTTATTGAATATTACCCTGCTGGCTACAATCATAATATTAAAACCCGCTTTTAAAGCCCGTGCCTTCGGCATCTCGGGGCTAACAAAACTGGTTTTTATCTTATAATTTAACAGTTTTATATCCGCGGAAACCTGTCTGTTATACGATGCGATAAATAACTATTCAATTATCTTACTATCATTATCTGTCAAATAATATAAATATTGATTGTCTACTAAATTAATGCACAATCCTCAAGGTTTATAACAAAACATTAAGTAGTTCTACAATACTCAATGTCCGTTTGGCTTTACTTATTGCTGGTGAAAATATCTTTTAGTTAGGTACAATTTAGAAAGCCTACCAACTCAATGATAGTTACCAGAATGTCCGTACGTCCATTTTAAACATGTTGATTTGCAACTTTTTAACAACAAATTTTTATGTGATAAAATTATCCGATTGATCTGATTTTTGGAATACTGATTCCCAGGACAACAATGTACAATGTTACAATTTGTTTCGATTTTTATACAGTTATATTCTGATTATTCAGTTTTGACACTCTTCAAGTTTTAATGTTCGTTTGTCCTACCGTTTCAGAGCTTCGCTTTTATGGATGTTGTCATCCTTATTTATATACTATTCAATACAAATACAGAAAAATTAACAAAAAAGTCTATATAGTAAAGATTAGGTTATTTAAAGTTTGATAAAGTTAGGTTAGGTTAGACCACCACTAGGTTTAGTCCCCCTGCATTACAAAATATGTACAGACAAAATAAAAATTTAATATTCATTTAAAAGTTGAATGCACGAAGCTGTACAAAAACGAAAATAAATAGAACACATACGTGTGTATGTTGTTTAGTGTCTATTTTTATATATTTACCAACAAAAATACAAAGAAAAATATTTGTATTTATTAGTTTGGAGAATGGATATAGAATTTACGTGGATATTATGACAGGGGAAAAATTGTCGTCATTATAGTTTGCTAACATGGACATCACATTATTGGTCAGTTCGTCCATCCAGTAGGAGGGGAGGGGATGGGATGAATGGGGTGAATGGTGGGGGTCGCTATTTATTTAGCCGGTCCATAATTTCTACTACTAGTACATTCAGAAACAACCCAGCAATCTGAAAATACATATGTAGCATCATATTTAAATGAATTAGGGAGTTGAAGCAAAGCCCTGTACTACATGCCACTGATTTTCATCAACATCCGCATTTATCGCATCGTATTATAAACAGCTTTTCGCGGATATAAAAATGTACAATTATAATATTAAAACAAGTTTTTTTAAGCCCCGAGATGCTGATGAATATCGAATATTGCTTCGTTGCTTGTGAACATAATTTTCCTTGTTTAGACTGTAAATCCTCAGCTAACAATAGAGCAGTATATGGCTGTACATGCAACTATTCAAGAAATGATTGATCTAATTGACAGGTAATGTAATGTGCAATGCATGAAACATAATAAAGTTTTTGTATTAACAAGATGTCTTGCGTACTTTGATTCAGCTTATACCAATAACGAAATTAATTCGAAAAAAATCACTAAACCTATATACGTGGTTTTCAGCTGTCGCTGGAGGGGGGGGGGGAGCAACTTATAGTAAGATTAAGGACCTCTCCATTTGCCCGCCAAATATTATTTTAGATTTATTTGCCTTGTTGGTTATACCATATACCTGACTTTGATTACAAGACCCTGGTACTAGCAGTACATTATTATGAGTAGCACCTTTTTTATGACAAAGAAGATCTCCAACAGCTATAGATAGGCGAATGTAAAAAGATTATCTTCAACCATCCCCCCCTTAATACTTATAAGTTCTATATTATTATTATTTATTTTATTATTGGGGTAAGATTCAATAATTTTCTTGATTTATAAGACACTATTTATGTTTGTTATATAAAACAGTGCTTTTTCCCTCACCTTTCCACTAGAAAAAATAAGTTGCATGGCCTCACACTTTGCTACTTTGGCATGCCTCAAACAATTTTCTACGGATTTCCAGGAAATTTAGCTTATCTTGGCAATTTTTTTACTTATTTTTTATTTATTTTACTGAAATTATTAGTCGTCCATGGGATATGTATTTCTGTATATACTAAAGACAGTAATCCAAAGGGCAAAAGTTTTTATGCAAACTAATTTTATTTATAGAAAGCTGTCTTAACCTCTTTTCGAGGAAGCTTTGTGTTTATCAAGATCGAAATTAATTCCTTATCATTATCCTAAATTAAGCGCAAATGTCGTCTTGTTTGACTTTCCTTTCATAAAGTGACGCGGTATGGATTGTTTATATTTTGATGCGCCCACGTTCGTTACTTTTGAATGAGATATGAGTGTGTGAAGATTTCGGAGAACAAAATTGGGCCTATCATTGGTCTCATAGTGCGTGAACAACCCTAGTATACCAGGGATTTGAAACCATAAGAACTTCAGGTAGAATTTGTTAATTTTATTAAGTGGAATGGTGTATAGGACGATTATATTTAGTTTAAAAGGCTTTAGCCAGCTAAGCATGGAACTTAATTATGATTAATATTATGTTTTAGTAATTTTTTATGTGCCTTTATTTTTGCATTTAACAATGATTTATTAAACCAAATAATTTTTCTTTAAAGCCAAAGTTTCCAAAGATTCTTAACCGTAGAGAAAAATGATTTTAAAAAGCAATTAAGATTACGTGGTTATAAAAAACTGGAATTTTGTATTAATTGATTTTGTAATTTCAGGACTTTGAAATAATTTCATCAATAAATCTATAATCAAACCTGCTGTTGAAACTTGATGGTTCCTGGTATTGGGGGTTTGTATGTTCGCCAACAGATCTCGAGAACTTCCCGCTAATTCGGAAGTCACACTCAACCAAAGTGTCATGGTTGAGACAATTTCAAAGGATCTGAAGAATAGGCGTTAGCATTCTTCAAGAGATCAATAGCATCCAGTGATTATTGATGCAATAAACTGTGACAATTTTTCTGTGAAATAAGTACCTAGTGAATCAATATGCCACTAACCAAAAAGCAGAAAATTGAGCGAGCTATCGCTATTGGCAGTGAAAGGCTAGAAGTGTTTGACGAACAGTTAAAAGTGTTTTATGACAATCTAAAAGCCTGCCAAAGTTTTAGTTCATGTGAAAATGTGAATTTAAAATCAATTCGTGACATTTTTAGTGAGGTCAAGGACCAATCTGACCTAATAAAAAGTCTAAAACCTGCCGTGGAGACTAGTGAGTTGCGCGAGTTCAAGCGTGATTTGGATGAAGCTAGTGAACAGAAAACTGTTGCAGATAAAGTTTATGCGTCGTTGGAGCAGTGTACAAAAATTCTGTACTGGCTTGACAATGATTCAGACGACGCGAGGTCAAGCACTGTCGCCAGGAACCTCGACGTCATTGAGAAGGTGAAGATGGACATGGGAGTGCTTAAAATTTCCATGGAGTTGCGCCAAGAAGTACATGATATGTACCGAAGGCTTAGAGAGATGGAACGTCGTTCATCTAACTTGGATGAGAGTGGAACACCTGCCATACTCTCCAGAAGTATGTCTGCCGTGGATATTCGGAGTTCCAACCCGCAGTATGGGCGCTGGGACAACAGTTTGCTGCCGTCCTTCGACGGTACAGATACAGATTACTCCAACTTTAAACAGGTCTTTAAAGATCTATGTTCTGGTTACGGATTTTCTGACCAGAGGTTAAGTCTGATGTTGTGTATGGAGAAGGTGATAACCAACCCGGAGCTACGCAAGCAAGTGTCAGCGATTAGAGATCATAATGAACAATGGTTGTTTCTCGATCAGATGTTTTTATCAAACACCCGCCGGTTCATGAAGATTTTAACTAAGCTGAACAAGATGAAACCTGTGGATAAACCTGTGGACGTGGTTAGTGCAATTGCTACCTTCAAGAGCACGATGCAAGAAGTAGAAGCCATCGTTGGTTCTGCAGCTAAGGATTACCACCACCTAACTCTTATTCATATTTTCAAAGACAAGTGCCCAGATAGCCTGAGAGAGAAAATTATGATGGAGCTAGGTAGCATGAACCAACCAAACATCCAGAAGATTGTAGAACTGCTGGAGAGGACCAGGGGAGCAATGTTGGCCGGTGATATGTCCTATGACACTAGCGCCGGCAAGAGAAATCGTGACAGAGCTGCCGCCGCGCAAGTATCTGGCCGCAGCGACAATAAGAATGGAAAGGCTGGAAAGGACAAGGCTTCCAAGTGGAACAGTACATGTCCTGTGGAAAGCTGCAAGGAGAAACACCAGAAAGAAAGTTGTCCAGCAGAAAAAGTTGTGTGAACTCTGCCTGTGTGACGGCCATACTGCTGACAAGTGTAATAAATCGGATAAGCTTGGTGTTTGTGGCACCAATAATTGCGACAGATATCATAGTAGGTTGCTCCATGAGGCTAGTGCTGGTGTGAATACAGTATACAAGTCAAGTTCTGCACCCAGCCCCTGTACCTTCTTACTTCAGTTAGTTCCTGTTGTAGCACCTGGCGGCGGCACCTGCCACGCCACTGTCATGTTTGACTCTGGTGCAAATTTGCCACTTGTGTCTGAGAAGTTATCCAACAAGTTGAAGCTGAAATCTACCGGCAGATATACAACTATTTCTGTAGCTGACGGCAGTGAGTCTTCCTGCCGCAATGTTGTGTTTTATCTGAAGGATAGGGACGGTAATTTGAGGGAGTTTGAGGCAGCTGTCATGCCTACCCTCGGCGGGGCCAACGAGATGCGCTCGGTCCACCCCGAAACCGCCGCCGAGATATTTAAGATGCCGCCAGAAAGATTTACATATATTAGTGGAGGCTTAGATATCATCATTGGAAATACACATCCTGACGTGTTTCCATCAACCTACCAGAAAGTGGGCCAGTCTATGTTGTGGCGAACCATTTTTGGTAGTGGTTTTATCTGTACAAGTGCTGACGGTGGAGCTGGAGACCAAAAGTCGGCATATAAGGCTGTCAGTGTCAGTGGAGGCATCTTGCCAGACTTTTTGACGTCTGAATCGTTTGGCGTACAGCCGCAGGCACTTTGTCCAGGATGTACTGCCTGTCAAGAGTGCAAGGCTATGGCCGACGGCACTACCTGGGACCAGCGTGAGAGGCAGAGAATAATTGAGGCAGGTTTAACACTAGACTTGCAATCCAACAAGTGGACAGGTCAATATGCTTACATTGAAGATCCTCACACTTTGCCCTACAATGAGAGTTTAGCCCGCAAAATTGCTGAAAAGAATCGTGCCAAGATGGTCAAGGAAGGCACCTATGATATGTATGTGGAGGTATTCAACGACGCCATCTCAAGAGGCGTGTTTCAAAAAGCCACGCCTGAAGAATTGCAGTATGAAGGGCCTAAGTCTTGTTCATCAATAGTGGTTGCTTTCAAGGAGGATTCAAGTTCCACACCCATGAGATTGTGTGCAAATAGTTCTCTGACGTTCAAGGGCACCAGTTTTAATAACATAATGCTGGGAGGTCCGCCGCCAATGCAGAAGATTTTTTATCATTTGTTGCTTTTCCGCGGTTACAAGGTTGGTTTAACCGCGGACATTTCCAAGTTTTATAACTCCATCCTGGCCACAGAGTTCGACAGCCAGATGAAGAGAGTTTTATTTTCCCCGACGCCAGACGGTCCACTTGAAATTTACCTGACTAAAGTTGTGAATTTTGGCGAGTTGGCTGCGGGAAATTTGGCAGTTACAGCCCTGAAGTTGACGTCCCGCCTGTTCGGCGGAAAGAGTGAAGCAGAGGTCAAGGAGATGTATGGAGAGGGTAAGATTAATGGTAGTGAAATTGTTGCTAAACCTGAATTATGGAAGGAGCCACAAATACCTACCTACCCTGAGGAAGATTTCAAGTTACCTCAGATTCCAGTTGCAGTCAAACTTGAGAAGCACAGCTTCATAGATGATATTATTTCGGGAGCAGGATCTGTGCCAGAAGCCAAGGAGATGATGAAAGAAGCCGACAGAATTATCAGCAAAGGTAGTTTTTCCTTCAAACAAGTCATTTATTCTGGTGATGATTGCCAGCCAACCAAGGTTCTTGGGCTGATATGGAAGCCAGCCACTGATGTGTTATCCATCGCCACGAGAGTCAACCAAGATGGTAAAGTCAAGGGTAAGAAGGTGAAAGAGGATGCTGATTTGTACAACCTCCAGGACGCCTTGGACGAGAATCTGACAAAGAAGATGGTTCACAGGTTCGCCGCCCAGACCTTCGACCCGCTCGGGCTTTGCAGCCCTATCCTGTTGAGAATTAAACTTGTCCTGCGGAAAACTTGTTTGCTGAATTTGGGCTGGCAAGATTTCATTCCAAAAAGTCTACGGGATGAACTTGTTAAGTCGCTGGAGGACAGAGCTGAGGTCGCTAAATTGGAGTTTGACCGTTGTGTGGTCCCGGAGGAACCAACTGGCCTTCCATCCTTGATGATGTTTTCGGATGGGTCATCAGAGGCCTATGCATGTATGGCATATTTGAGGTGGCCAACTAGGCAAGGGTTTGAAACGTTCCTGCTAGCCACCAAGTCAAGAGTTGCGCCGGTCAAGACTGAATCAATTCCACGCCTTGAATTGATGGGTTGCCAGATGTCCACCAGGTTGTCAAAGTCCATCAGAGATGCCCTGCCCTTTGATGTTATCAGAGTGATGTACTTTACTGATTCATCGTGTGTTTTATCACAAATAGTTTCCAACAGTGCTATGTTGAACACATTTAATTCTCATCGCATTGGAGAAATTCAATCTGCAACCAACAAGGATGACTGGAGGTGGGACACACAATGTTGCAGATTTGGGCACCAGAAGCACCTGCAAGGTATCAGATTTAGGTCCAGGTTCCAGGTACAGATTAGGCCCAGAATGGTTGCGCCAGGATGAAAGTGCGTGGCCGGTGAAAACTGCCGAGCAAGTCAAGCAGGATTTACCACCGGAGGAGTTGAATACCAAAATGGTTAAGTTATGTTCAATGAAAGTTACCGGAGAAGCCGCTGAAGATGTCTTTAGGTTTAAGCACAGGAGATCATTTGGACAGGCCAAACGTATTATGGCAGCTGTCCTGCAAGTATCGAACACCTGGTTGAAGAAGCTAAAGAGCAGACAAGAAGGCAAGGCTACAGCCGCTGGTAGTCATGTAGCAGCCGCAGATTCTGTGTACAAGCCGTCTTTGTACAATTTTATGGCGGCGGCGGAACTTTTCATTGTGTCATGTAGCCAACAGGATGAGTGGATAAATGACGCTAAAGGCAATTATTCGTCATTGAATCCATTAGTGCATGAAGTATCATTGACCTGGCCTGTTGTTGGTCCCG
The DNA here is from genome assembly GCF_053477335.1 of Acartia tonsa. Classification (NCBI taxonomy): domain Eukaryota; kingdom Metazoa; phylum Arthropoda; class Copepoda; order Calanoida; family Acartiidae; genus Acartia; species Acartia tonsa. The sequence continues at coordinate 37,983,345 of NC_137260.1, forward strand.
GAGGTAATTATGTGACCAGGAAGATGAAAATTCTAAAAATGGTTGGTCGTGGAGAGCCCGTCATTGACACCATTACTGGTGGCCGTAAAATGCTATTTGAAGACATGCCAGGTTTAGTAATTTTGGAGCCTGGTAATTGGTTAGCTGCTGTCTTTATGAGAGAAGCGCATGTTGAGCTTCATTCTGGTGTCCGTGGAACTTTAGCTGAGAGCCGCCGTTGGTGCTGGATTGTGAAGGCAAGGAGGTTGTCCATCATGGAGGTGAAGAAGTGTTGGCCCTGCAGTGTTGAGAGGGCCAAGGAATGTCGTACTACCATGAAGGATGTGTTACCTGACAAGTTGGTTCCGAGCAGGCCATTTGAAGTTGTGCAAGTTGACCTTATGGGTCCGCTGGTTACGAGGAGAGCTACCGCCAAAACGAGGAGTCAGACAGCAACGAAGAAGGAGTGGGTGTTCGTGGTAGTCTGCAGGTTCTCAGGGGCGCTATGGTTAGATGCCTTGGAGAAGTATGATACCAGCAGTATCCTGTTGTCCCTGCGCAAGTTGGAGGCTGTTCATTGTCTGCCGAAGGTTATAGTAAGCGACATGGGCACACAATTATCCGCTGCTCGCAAGGTTTTAGAGCAGAAGTTGGGCAGCCAGGTAGAGCTTTCTTGGTTTCAGATCCCGGCCCGAGCCCACCATTTTATTGGGCAAGCTGAGAAAATGGTGGGATTAACCAAGAGATTGCTCTCCAAGAAGTTGGTGAATAGTTCTGTTAATTTTAACGAGCTCCTGGTGCTGTTGGCAGAGGTTAGCAAGTTGATGAATAGCAGACCATTGACAATAGAAGCTGCGAACGACGTGGAGAATTGGCGGCTGATTACCCCTGGCCAGCTGCTGGGAAATGTTGACCGCCAGCCGTTGTGCAATGTGGCGATGAAACCGGAGGACCAAATTTCCTCCAGGTTGAAGTTGTTAGAAGATTTGTCTGCCCAGTTTTGGACTGCCTACCGCCAGGAGATTCTGCCGAAGATATTAAGGATGTCCAAGTGGAGAGAGGAGATGGCGGAGCCGCTAGCTGACGGAGATATAGTTCTGGTTACGAGTACCAATCCGCTGATGAGATGTTTGCGGATGGGCCGAGTGACGAGGATTGAGGATGGGAGAAAGACTGCAAGAGTCTTGTTCAGGCTGTCAGATAAATCTCCCCTGGAAGAACATGCTGTATCAGTCAGGCAGTTATTAAAAATTATGATTAATAATTGATTCTTATTTTATGGAAATTGAGATTTTTTTTTAGTAAAAAAGCCACATTTTTCATATGCCTATTTTTATGCCTAAAATAAGAATCAAGTGAAATGCGATTAATTTTTATTCTATTTCATACGCTCAAATTTAATTTTATTGAGTTTAAATTCTTTTCAAAAGTACAATTCATTATAAAACTTACCTGAAAAGTTTACCAAAAAAGAATAAATATGTCGAGGTTGCGTGATTCGATATTTATTCTAAGAAAAAAATCAAGTATTTTTTAGCAGATTTTTTAAAATTATATATGAATTTCAATCAAGTAAAACATTTTTATTCAGATCAAGGAATGATTGAAAATTCATATTTAAAGTCTCATATTTTTACAAAGAAAAATTGGTATTTTTTTCATAATTTCGATGAAAATTCTAACGAAGATATTATTATTATTTTGCTATTATTTAAGTATTGAAAAGTTTTATTGTTGATTAAGATAGTACAGTTCTTATTCATTAAGTTTGAAAAACTTTCTGCCCAAGGATTTTGAAAAATTTTTTCTTACTACTCTTTTTGATGCTTAACAAATTTAGTTTTAAGTACCTATAAATCTTAATTTTCTTGTCTAAGATTTATTTCGTTTTATATTTACTATTATTTGTTTACATTTCAACCTGATTTCGTAGGTACTTATTGATTTATTAATAATGATTTATTACCTATTGATTATGAAATGATTATTAATTAGTATAAGTTGTTATATTTACAACATCATGATTAATAGGATTATCCATTTTAGGATTTGTGTATGTGATCTTGTGAGTGTCATGTGCTGGAATATTGTATGGTACAAACCAATCCCCATCCTTCTATCCTAAAATGTGAGGTATTATGAGTCCTAGTGAGGAGTATAATATTGTGTATGCATTTCACGGGGTTTCATTTAGTTAGGAGCAAAAATTGTCATGTTTTTCGGGATGTGGCCATTCTCATGTGATTATGGTGAGTTGAGTTTAGTGAGAAATGTTGCTAGTGCTCAGCGCAAAAAACCTTGAATCTCGTTAAGGAAGTTAATTTGACTTTCAAACGGGGGGTGTGTCTTAACCTCTTTTCGAGGAAGCTTTGTGTTTATCAAGATCGAAATTAATTCCTTATCATTATCCTAAATTAAGCGCAAATGTCGTCTTGTTTGACTTTCCTTTCATAAAGTGACGCGGTATGGATTGTTTATATTTTGATGCGCCCACGTTCGTTACTTTTGAATGAGATATGAGTGTGTGAAGATTTCGGAGAACAAAATTGGGCCTATCATTGGTCTCATAGTGCGTGAACAACCCTAGTATACCAGGGATTTGAAACCATAAGAACTTCAGGTAGAATTTGTTAATTTTATTAAGTGGAATGGTGTATAGGACGATTATATTTAGTTTAAAAGGCTTTAGCCAGCTAAGCATGGAACTTAATTATGATTAATATTATGTTTTAGTAATTTTTTATGTGCCTTTATTTTTGCATTTAACAATGATTTATTAAACCAAATAATTTTCCTTCAAAGCCAAAGTTTCCAAAGATTCTTAACCGTAGAGAAAAATGATTTTAAAAAGCAATTAAGATTACGTGGTTATAAAAAACTGGAATTTTGTATTAATTGATTTTGTAATTTCAGGACTTTGAAATAATTTCATCAATAAATCTATAATCAAACCTGCTGTTGAAACTTGATGGTTCCTGGTATTGGGGGTTTGTATGTTCGCCAACAGATCTCGAGAACTTCCCGCTAATTCGGAAGTCACACTCAACCAAAGTGTCATGGTTGAGACAAAAGCCTTTGGTATGACGTGGTTGGACAAATTAGAATTCTAAAAATAACCCACCTATAGAAATGTCTATTTTTTTACGACTAATATGTCAATAGATTATTTAAAATTATGATTAATAATATTAGTTCAAAAATGATGCATAGTCTATGAATAACATTTGTTTTTAGTTTAATACAAGTACGAATAATTACAACAGTGGCAAAGCTTTAAATACAAAGCTATCTAGTGTACTACTTAAAAGAAAAAACCTGTTGAGAACTGAATATCTCCAAAATATAACCTAAAGGGTGTTAAAAAAAACGGTCGCTTCACTCTTTTCAATATAAACCCTACAGTTTTTGTCAAAAACTAACAAAAAATGACCCAAATCATGTCCAAGCAATGACAATTAGAAACCATTATTGATTTTGATTTTTACTTACATCTCCTGAGCACTACAGCTCAAGTCCTAGCACTTGTGGAGAATTTTTCCTTACATGGAGATTAAAAATCAACAAATCGTCTTAAATACTATAAATTGTATAGATAGACCCCATAATGTTCAGAGTTTATGATGGGGCATGTAAAGACCTTTCTATAGACGACTTAACCAGATTTTCTAACTCAATCCTTGTCAATTTGGCATAAAAAAAAAAATTCTCCACAAGGGCTAGGAATCGAGCTGTAGTGCTCAGGAAAGGTGAGTATCAATCAAAATTCAATAGTTTTTTCTCATTGTCATTGCTTGGACATGAATTGGGTCATTTTTTGTTAGTTTTTGACCAAAACTGTAGGGTTTATATTGAAAAGAGTGAAGCGATCGGTTTTTTTTAACATCCTTTAACATAACTTAAAGTAATAAACAAAGGAACGAAAAACTAACTCCTTCTCCCATAATTATTGATTTATTTACAAAAATAAGAAGGTTGGGTTAACATTGCTCAGCATCATTATTTGTTTAGGCACCAAAGAAATAAATTGAAAATGGACGGAGATCTCCCAAAGGTAAAATTTAGTTTGAAAACTTACAGACAAAATCAAAATTATTTGCCAAAGTTTGGCAAAATCTAAGTACAATTAAAGTTGATTCAAGAAATTGTTTTTTAGTTGTTGTTTTTAGACAATTACCTCTGACTAGAACTGGATGCCTTAAAATGCATTTCTAAAGTTCATTTTTGATTTAATTAGAATAAGCGAATGTTAAGTGAGCATCGCAGAGATATTCACTACGAGAGAGTTGTTGAAATATAGTTGAGAGGGATTCTATGGTTCAATAGTTTGATCACGGGATTTCATCTGTTTTTCTCATTTACTTTTAATGATGTAAATTGTCATTTGTTTTGTGTATCATGTTACAATCTATCAGAGTTAGGAGGATGGGAAATTTTGTTTAGTGCTAAACAAATTATATAATAACTTGTAGATTTGTGACTTTTTTTATTAAAGCTAGGACAATATTGTCCATAAAAAGAGCTGCAAAAAAAAATAACATCTTTGATTATAACCAAATGATATATAAATTACTAAGTACGGTTAGTGTTATCTCTTACCCAACTTTATTTGTACTTCATTTTTATATATCAACAACTTTTTAATTAAAAATATTCGAATGCAATTCAAAACTACATTTATTGCTTCTTAATAACAATCAGAGCGAACATATAGTATAAAGATCTTTTATTGCAGCTTTTATGATCATCAAAAAAGTTGAACGAGTATATTAATTTTCGCTTCTGGAGACAACTGTAAATAAACCATACTAGAGTTATAATAGTTATTTATCGCATCGTATTACAGACAGCCTTTCACGGATATTAAAATGCACAATTTGCACAATTTTTTATTAGACCCGAGAGGCCGAAGGACAAGGCTACCAAAACTAGTATTAATTCTACGATTCTTGTTATGATATTTTAGTGGAAAATTGTCTATAATACGATGCTATACATAATTTTTCAGTATGACTGAGAACTGATCCAGCAGATATTTTTTCTGTTTCGAAGGCATACTGGAAATAATTTTGTTTATTTAGTCATCAGAGAGGCAAGACAGAATATCAGATATATCAATTCCAAATCTTGTAATTAGAAGGCCAAGTGTTGTTCAGGTATTATATAAACTTTACACACTTTTTTTTATCCCTTTTTATCAATATTTCTGTGAATTTTTAAAACAGCACAAATTCTCTCTTCTCCTTTGCTTCTCATTATGAAACAATCTATCTCTACTTTTTGCCAGGGAGTAAGGGAGGGGACAATGGGCAATTAATTCAATTTAAGAGGGTTCGCTGAAAAGCAATGAAAACCAGATTTATCAAGAAAATTTTACCAAAATTGTAAAGGGATCACGGTAACCTAATTTAGAACAAAATTAGTTCTAAGAAAAAAATCATTTACTTGAAAATTAAATTCAAGCGGTTCTTGGATTTTTTAATACATAAATATCACAGTAGAGTTTCTATACATGAAAAGACATTTTCTTGGGAAAAAATATTTGTTAAAACCAGCGATAAATAACAAACTTTTCTGTCTGCATATTCAAAACTAGCTCAGCTAGTTAGCGGGGCATTGATGCGCAAGTCCCCAAAATCAGTAAGAATCTGCTGTATTCGTGTACATTCCCTTTAAGCCAGTCCCCAAAGTCTGAGACTCCTTAAAAATTGAATATTCGATCCATTGTCCCCTCCCTTACTCCCTGACTTTTTGCGATTATGAAAAACTATGTTGATATGATGAGCGGAAGTGAATTTACACATTTATAATCAGGAATATGGAAAATAATTTCCAGTGTGGCTTTGAAACCGATTAATATCCACTAGATTTGAACCGGTTCTCAACTATACTGAAAAATCATGTACAGCATCGTATTAAAAACAATTTCCACGAATATCAAAATAAACATCATTAAATTAATACCAGTTTTGTTAGCCCTGACCTTTTTTCCCCTCGGGACCAATAAAACTGGTTTTAATATTTTAATATTTCATTTCAATATCCGCAGAGAACTGTCTATAATGTGATAAATAACCATTCTTTCCAAGATTCTAATTGTTTAAAATAGCAGATATTTTGTGAATTATTGATATATCTAAATAATTTTGAGGGGTTGTTGTATATAATTTAGACAAACTATTTTAATTATAGAAAGAACCAATAAAACATTGTCTTATCCCTGTAAAATCAGATTATTTACTAACAATAACAATACATGATTTAAATCAATTAAATTTGCTCTAATTAAAACTTGTTTTGTCCATATACTTGAAAATATATAAATTATTGGAAATCCAATAAAAATATAATTGCACTATCTATCTATCTATTTTCTATTGACAAATTATCATTATATTACAAGTGTTTGACATATTTACATTAATAAATGTCAAATTATTGCATAACAAATATTTTTTTACTTTTTATGTAAAACTATAAAAATATAATAATAATTTTTTTAGAATAGTAATTGAAGAACTTACCAGTTTTTCTTAGGGATCCGAAGGACAAAGCACAAATTGTGTTAAAATTATGTCAAAAATGATCCATGTGACGTAATAATAATGAGGGATTATCCATCACTTTTTTAGGGGATTGCTTTCCCACTTCTCCTCTCATCTCCCTATTTTATTACGTCACATGGATCATTTTTGACACAATTTTAAGACAATTTGGGCTTTGTCATCTAAAAGTATAATACAAATGCATATGAATTGATGTAAATCCCTAATAATGATACACAAAATTATCCCTCCTGTAGATTACAATTAGTAGTTGAAACGTTTAGACACTCAACTTAATGAATCAACCTATCAAAATTTAATAAAAGTCCCGAATGTTGATAACTTTGGAGACTACTGTAAAAAAAAGCCAAATGTCGTCTCTCTCCATGAGTTTATCTATACCTTTTTTCTGTAGGGGACCATGTTAAACCATGCGGGACCACTGCACCGTTTGTCAGCAATAACCTCGAATACATCAAGTGGGGAGAGCTCCCCTGAAAATAGTAATTATCTCAGAGTGTCGGCACTGTTTGGAAACAGGTAAGTCATACTATACAATTAACTGTAAGTTCACTTATTATCAAAATAGAGAAGCATTTCTATAATAAGGGTCTGTACGTCCGTCCATACTCTGTCCTTATTTTGTATTTGGGAAATCAGCTTATAACTTCGAAAATATAAACACAGCCTACAAAAGAACAGGCAGCAATTTACTATTCCTGGCAATTTTTTAGCAGACGAAAAGGGTATCCACCATTTAAGGCAGATAGTTGACTGGATTATACAATACATTATACATTTATTTGTGAAACTATCTAATAAACGTTTAAAATGTTTTCCAGTGAAAAATTTCTTAATTATCTTCTTTTTTCATAAAACAATAAATCTTTAAAAATTCAAATTTAAAAATGATGATCCTATTCAACTAATACATTTTGATTAACTCAACTTTCTTTTAATAATGAACAGACAAAAAAAATCAATTGTTTCTAAACAAAAGAAATAAATTCTATTGAAATATTTAAAGTAAAACTTTATCTTTTTTTCTAAAAACTTTCCACAAAAAAATCAATTTGTACAAAATCGTTCCAGAGGTAGAATATTTTTCATAAAGAAATAGATTCCAATTAAAAGATCAACTAATATCTATTGTAAGTTAGATCTGTATACTTTAAGTGCTCGGCAGCCACGCCTCAGTCGCTCATAAGCCTCAAATTTAAAGCCACTTGTGTGCCAAATTTTTTTTCTGAAAATTATGGATTGTCTGTTTAAGTAAAGGTTTAGACAATAGACATCCAGGTGAATTCTAAAGTTATAATATGACGATATCACTGAAGCTTACACGCGGCTGCCAAGCCCTGATAATTTTCTTTGTTTTTACATTTCCCATTTCCATTAAATATGATTTTATTTTGTAGACGCTGGAGTGAGAATACAATAACTATAGGAAATAGATCTCCCCTTTCTTCTGTATCATCACCTGGAAGTGCCCCAGGATCCCCTGTGGGGCTACCTAACAGGTAAAACTTCTCTGCCAATAGGATCTTATTCTTTACATGGAATTGTCCCTGGATCTCATGTGAGGATCATCAACAGGTGAATAAAAAAAAGTATCATCACCCGGAAGTTCCCCAAGAGATCCCCTGTGGGGCTACCTAACAGGTAAATCTTCCCCCTTTGTTGCCCTTGATCTTTTGTAGGGGTTTCTAACAAGTAAATACATAATAGATTAAGGTCAACATATCCTTGTATCTTTTTCTGTACCTTCTTAATTCACGTTGTATATGTAAAAAAATCCACATAAAAATCAATAACCGGGATGTTCTGACATACTATAGTTTTTAAACATGTTTTCTTACAGACGGCATAGCAGTGTGACACAGAGGCGGCGCAGCTCATCAAATCTTCTTGTTCACTCGACAACTGTTACGTCATCGGTAACATTTAGATAGATAGATTGTCATCTATATAGAATGTTAGTTACATATTAACAAATAGATTGGTATATAAAAGAGAAAGGGGATGTCTGGTAAACAAACATTTTATATTCTTTTGGTGCAATAACTCTTAACCTACCCTCCGTCCAAATAGCCTTAAACCTGCCCAAGATCAATATTAATTTCTAAGTAGAGTAATAAGCTTAATTTTTGTAATAGATAGGACATATTAACATAGACACATATATGAAAAAAAAGATATATTGAAGGTGTGCGAGAAGAAAATTACTTTTATCTTTTTAATAAAATGAAGATTTATCCTCTTTGTGTAAAATGTTATAGAGCTCTGGAGAAAATAAAGATTAAATGTTCCACGTAAAAACTTTTTTTTTCAATTTTCCATTTATTTGAAAGTTACTGTTTTCTTTAGGAACTTTAAATATATTGTAGAAATCATGAAAAAAATGATTAATTTTTGACGCGCGCAACATAATAGGTTTATGTGGACATTATGTTATTAATAATAAGTGATCACAGCTGCCATAATATCGACACAAAACATGATTTACTTTTTAGTTATGGCAATCCGTCGAAATTTTGGGCCGGATTCCGGATTCTTATTTTTGGCGGATTCCGGATTCGGATTCCGGATTCTAGCAATATTTTAAAAGGATTTTTAATTTTTTTTTTTAAATTAAGTGCTACATATGTCCTAAAAATCAATGTTCTTGGTGTTCTCTATAATTCACTTCCAAGAATCGAACCAGATTTTAAAAGATATTATATATAATGATAAAAAATCTTTGCCTTCAAAGAGGAGGAGTTGAAAGTAAAAACTCAAGACGCTAATTTTAGCCTACCAAATAAGAATCCAGAATTCGCTATTAAAAAAACGGATTCCGGATTCAGATTCCAAAATTGGCCGAAAATTGGGCGGATTCCGGATTCCGGATTGCCAACCCTAACTTTTATTCTAATGACATAATAATTACACATTTATTGACTGGGTATGTTAGATGTTTGAATAATGGGCCAAATTAATGAAGAAGGATTTACCCAACTTTTTACTTTTTTTTTCACTCAACTTAGGAATAAAAAAGATGACACTATATTTACATAAGACAGTATTTTAACTTTAACTACACTTCTTTGCAAAAAGTTTGTCTTTCTTTATTCAGTTTTTCTTGTGATATTCATTCGATTTTAATATTTTGTAAAAAATACTGTTTTCATTGGAATGAAGGATTTTTAATTCCTGTTTATTTGCTAAGTACATCTTGCATCTTAGGGCTTCTAACTAAACATTCATTTTTTAAAGCGAAGCTTTTCTATTATTAGGGGATGTCCGTAAGTCTATAATGGATAGCTCTTATAGTTAATTTAGGCATGTTATAATTTTCCTGACGATGATTCCTGTAACAGTTAGGTACGATTTAGAAAGCATCTCTATGATCGTTACCAGAAAGTCATTTCAAGCTTTTTTGATAAAAAAATTTACACAGTATAATCCTGTTCACTTTTGAAATATTGTTACCTAGGACAACAAGATATTTTAAGTGAGCGAAGCATCTCTATTATGAATCCTAAAAATGTAATATGTCATTAAACTGTATCCTGTATTCAATCAATTTTGCCTCACACTTAAATTATATGATACAAGTTTGTTTCGACTATATTCCATAAGTGTTAATGCTCGTTTGTCCCACCGTCTGATTTCAGAGCTTCGCTTTTATAGATGTTGTCATCCTTATTGATCTATATTTTCATCTATCCATCTATCTAGCTGGGAGGAAGTGTGCCGAGCTCGCTGGGATACACAAGTCCGCTGAGTAGCAGACGAAGTAGCCGGGTTGGAAGGACAGGGTCGTCGTCAAGCTTGATGGGAGGCAGGTACTATTAGTATCTTAAATATTTTAAGCAAAGCAAATATTTTAATTTTTTTTTTCTCAGGCACACAGGGAAAAGTGATTTGGAGATAAATTATTATTTGACACAAAAAAAGTATAACATCACCTATGCAATAAATATACTTTGAATTAATATTATTTTTGTTTTTCTAATTTGACATGAGCCTAGTCAGTGTGAGAAACAGTGATCTCAAAATGTTTAGGAAGCAGTCTGTACACGGAATGGCGGAATGTACTAACTCGTCCCCGCCGTGGAGTAATTGTTACGCCGGGGCTGGTGGGCCACCCGGGAGTGGCGGGACCAACTCTGTCACACCCTCTCTACTCCAGCAGATCGGGAACAATGTTGTGAGTGCCGCGAATGCTTTTACACCATATAGAAAGGCTTTTATTAACACTTCTCCTAATAACCTTTGCGCTAACTCTTTCCCCTTTAATTAGTTTGAGCAGTTTGCGCATTTTCTTTCCTTTTAATTAGTTTGTGAAGTCAATATATTTAACGACACAACAATTAAACAAAAGAAAATAAGTTTTTGAATTAGAAGTTGGCTGCAAAAAGGCCTAACCACTATCCTTTACTAAGTTTCTTTAACAGTCTTTTTTTAAAATTATACTAGTTATTTCTCGCATCGTATTATAAACAGCTTTCTGCGGATATAAATTGTACAATCATAAGATTAAAACCATTTTTTAGTCTGGGCAGTTTTTATTCAAGGGCTGAGTCAAAAACTTGTTTTAATCTTATGATTTTACATTTTTTTCGTAAAAAAAGCTTTTAATACGATGCTAGACACAATTTTTGTTTGTATGGATGAGAACCGGTTCTAATCCACCGGATATTAATCGGTTTCGAATGAATATGAGAAATAACTCTCAAGAACTTATTTTCTTCTGTTAAAAAGCAATAAAGGAATTCTAAGTTTTTTTGTTTTAAAAATTACTTTTTAACTCCCTTATTTTAAAATGTTGTCACTAAAAAAAGATAATTAAAAAACTTGGTACTCCTTTATGAAAAAAAATATTATGGAATGCTAATAAGATTTAATTAAGAAAATTGTTGACATTTTCTCATTATTTTGCATTTTTTAAACAAAATAGAAATTATTTCCTTTTAAGATGATAAAAAAAGAGATCATCTAAGTTGACTGGTTATTCCTTTTTTAATTAATTTCTTTAGTAAAGATTTTTTATCAGTATATTATTTCTCCTCTTACGTCTCTGAGATGGGTTTTCATAAAGTTATTGATTGATTTAAGCGCAGACAACAGGAAGAAATGCCTCGTAGGATTTAAACAGAGTATACAACTTAGGAAATCAAAATTTTGAAATAATTATTTTAGCCATTTGTATAGTGTCTAATAAAGCTCTAAAAAGATGCATTATTTAATATACAGCAAAAAACGATTTAACATTATTTATTTTTCTTCTATAAAAGCCATACCAACAAAAGCGAAATAATTAAATAAATTTCTTTCTGTTATCTGCGCTTAAATCAATCAATAACCTTATGAAAACCCATCTCTGGACAGGCATTATAAAAGGAAGAGATATATCATAAGATTGATAACAATTATATCGAAATAAAAAGTTTTGATTTAATAGAACAATGTCAACAATTGTATTACCTGTTACACAAAACATATATTCTTTCTTTCTATCATTGCCTGTTGTTATACTCATTTTCTTATCTAGATTCTCTAATTTTATGACCAAAAAATTCTAATATAACAATTTTTAATAAAATTTAGCGACTAAGAATAATCTTAAATTATTTCAAAACGGTAATATTTATTTTCAAGTTGCTAATTAACTTCTAGCCGAAGAATGAAACTATAATAATTAATAGTAGCTTTTTTATTGGCTTCTACTCTTTTAAAGCCGCAACAAATAAAAAAGACTTAATCCTGCTTAAAGGTTAGCAGTCTGAAAGCAGCTGCAGCTTTAAAAATACATAACAGAATTAAGTTTGGTCAAATTTTTAGAGAATCTTCTTTATTAACCTTTAAATAGTTTAGTCCTGTAGAACATAATTAATCAATAGTATTTTAAACAATAGAGAACAAAAAATATCTTTTGACATAATCAACAAAACATAATTTAAAAACATTTTATTACAAATTTAGGAAAGATTTTTGTATATTAAAAAAGGATTAGTCAAAATATTTTAATATTGAGATGGACAAATAAACAAATTTTGCAAAAAACAGTTTTCATTTTATTTTGAAAGAATACCTTTAGAAAACATTTTTATTAAAAACTGAAACATTTTACCTTTATGAGTTGATTATGTCCCTAGATAATTCTCTTGAAAATAGTTCTTCTCTTTGAAAATAGTAATCAATGATATATCTTCTTCCTCCTACATTTGTTTTCAATTTTAAAGTTTATGATAATTACATCAAAATTAAAATTTGAGGCTTATTTGCGGCTGATGCGCAACAGCCAAGCACTAGTATTATTCATTGATCATCTTTTAAAAGAGAAGGGATTTTTTTTCAACAACTTAACTTTTTAAATGCACATATATAAAGTAGATATATTTATTAGATGTACTTTTATCATAAATATTTTTCATTCACTTTTTCTTTATGCAACAGTGCACAAATCTATATTTATACAATATCAGATTATTTTAATAAGATTTATTCATGCTAAAGAGAAAGTATCAATTGTCAAGGGAGGGTTGATTACTAAAAAGATATCATCTTCAAGTTAAAAAGGACTTTCTATAAAAAGAGAAAGAAAGAAAAAGAAAGAGAGAGGAAGAAAAAGAAAAAAAGAGAGAGATAGTGCTGTCGCTCATGGATTTATATTAATGCCATAAATGAAGCTTTTTGTCCTGTCGATCCTTTAGTCTCGGCAGCCGCGGATCAGCTGTGAATAACCCTCAAATCTGAACCCGTTTGGATTCTTCAAATCATTTGTTGAAAAAGGGTATTGTCCTATTTTGATTAGGTTTACACTTTCAGCTTAATTTTTAATTTTTAAAATGTTGATTTCTTTTAGACTTACAGCCGGCTGACGCGCGGCTGCCGAGCCCTGAATGATACCTTGAATAACGAGATTACTACAATAATGACCCTCTCTTTACCTAAGATATATCTACTTTAACATTTAAATGCTTGCTGCTTCACACATAAAAAAAATAATATTTTTATTAAAAATTTATTAACACTTTTGATCAAAAAATTAAACACTATGAAACACTTGTAGTTTAAAAATAAATCAATTAAAATAAAAATGTTTTAAAAGCATGGAGTTCAGTTATATAAAATTTTATTTACTCATTATCTAATAAATACATATTTAGCTAAATTTCTAAATAGCCTTATAAATTAAAGGCAAGGATACTTTATAACACACTTAAGTCCGCTTATCACCAAGATATTTTTTTTTTAGATTCACTTTTTGAATTTTTACAATAATTTATTTGATTAAATTGAAATAAATAAAATCAGAGTCTTTTTACCCAACCTTCAATTTTTGAAATCAAATAATTCATTTTTTTCTGTCCGTTTTTGCCTTTTTTGTTTGTTTGGTGCTTCTCTTGAACATTAATCTTTTCTTCGCTTGTTTGCACAGTTTTGTCCTTGTTATAGTTATTTATTATTGTATTTGGATTTATTCTAAACTGCACCAATAGCCTCACCTTAAAAATTGTTAGTTTTTATTATGATTGGGGACAGAACTTGAAGTAGATTGAAAGAATATGATCATGTTATCAATTAATGTTCTTTGGACTTAAAGAAAGCATTTGATGACGGACGAAGCTAAATTCTTTAAATCAACTTCACAGAATAATTCTTTCGAATTTGAGAAAGAGTTAGTCTGGTTTTAGATCTTGTTTGGTAGATTTCTCTATTTTGCTTCCAGTAGTTTTTATATAAATCAAAACTAAGTGAACCGAATTAACATTTTGGAGTTAAATTTGCATAGGATTAGTTTCAGTACATCATAATAGAGGTAAGATTAATTTATTTTTGTATATCATATATCAAGTAAAATGTACGCAAATGTTTTATCACATTATTTTACTTTTCAGTGCAGCCTTCTCAACAGAAATTAAAGATGCAGTCCTTGGTTCAACATTTGAGAACAAACGATACTTTTTTTTATCAAAATTGCCTATGTTAAACTTTAACATGATATGAAAACAAATGAAAATTAAAACTTAAAATACCATTTACAAAATTGTTTGTTTGATTTGAAATTTTCAAACCTGTATGAATGTATCTTGATAATTGTTCATAACATGGAATTTCGTAGGTAGATAAAACACCCAATTTTGTTATTATGTTTCTATATAATATTCAAAACAAAGGATTACAAAATACACACATTCATTGTTCAATTTTATTTTTTATGTATTTCTTTTTATAAATGTAATAAATAGAATGTACGGCCCCTTTTATTATTGATTTTTAAATAACTTTTTTTAAAAATATCTGCTTAACATTTTTCATTAGACACTATACGCTGTTTCATTATAACATGAATACGTATTAAAACAAAGCAATAGCAAGCAATAGTGACTTAGAATGACGGACACAGCTAATTGAAGAGTAGATGTTTATTGTTAAATGGTCTTGCCACAGAGATGACTCTGATCCTGAGTGGCCTAATCCATACAGGGCTCTCTTATCCCATACTCATCCTAACCTAAGTGAGAATAAAAAATACGATATTAAAATGGTCTTAGGGAAACATTGTTACCTTTACATAATTTTAAGTAAACACCTTTTCCTTTTAGCTTTAAAGGACAAACGGACATACAAAGTGGTTTATAGTCGTATGTAACAAAAAATGAATTTTCAATTATGCTTTGCATTATCAAAAGTTTTGATCAAAAATATAATGATAATTGCCTTATTTACGTATTGTCAATACAGATTATAAATAAAGATTAAAAATTAAATGAATAAATGTACTATTATGTAATATAAAATAATCTTTTTTTCGTTCATTAAAAATTTATTTGATTTTTGGCATTATATAAAAAAATCATAAAAGAAACGAAACGAAATATCACAAAATTATCTTTAAAAATGTTAATACATGTAATACATTTACTTATTTTGCGTTTAAAGGTAATTTTATTTTTTAACTGAAAGGTGGTACCCAGCGAATCTTTTTAAAAAAGGGAGCATGCTATGTTGTTCGATATCTCAAATGGTAGCTTATGAATTACCACCTAATTTTTTTGCGATAAACGTTGGAAAATCGTCCTCTCAAGCAAAAGGTAGCATGTGAGTTCGCCATCGATATCGTAGCAGAGTATGGGGCGAAGTAGCACAATAGTAGCAAAAATTAAAAGAGCAAGAGAGAGAAACATATCTTACACGAAATATCTTGCTAGTATGATGAGATACCAAGAAAGTTTATCTGGTATACGACGACAGGCACCCAGTAGAACGAAAATGTTAAGTTTTAAAAGTATATGGAGAAAAAAACTAAAATACTGCATCTCGGATAAAATAATTTTCGGTTTTAAAGATATCTTATTTCTGTATATTTTAGTAAATAAGTTTTATAAAATATTTCTATAAATTTGTAATATATATAAAGGTGATATAAAACTACAATTTGAAATCTTAGAATTTACAAGATTGCTATTAATTTTCAGGGCTCAGCCGCCACACTGAAATATAAAAATGAAACCCGTTTTGATGCATATAGTTTTCTTTTGAAAAAAAGGGATGGACAGAGTTGGTCAGGTAGACTTCAGTGGATTTTTAGAATTGCAAAAGGTTGATTTCCTTGAGTCTTATAGGCGGCTAATGCGCGACTACCGAGCCCTGTTAACTTTCAATAGACTTCTAAATTTGACAATAAGATATCTTTAATTTTTTTACCGAAGTATTTTCTATAATGTTGGTCTGTCTTTCAAATACGTTTAGGAGGCAACGTTATGCTCTTTTTTAGGGGAGGAGGGCGAAGGGTTAGATTTTCAAATCCTTATTTAAAAGTAATAGGATCTCTGTCTATTTGTCTGTTTTTTACCGCTGAACCGATATGGTCCTCCTTTACAGTGTAGCTTCTCTTGGGTCCTTATGGGGGATAGGATAGGGTACCACCACAAAGAAAAATCGCCAAAAATAAAAAAAAAGATAAAGTACTGCCAAGCGGATATTTTTGGTAAACAGCTGATCTTAACTTTGATTAAAAAGAAAACATTTTACGTGCCCCTAGAGGCCTCCTAGGGGCGTATCCGCTAGTATTATATGATTTTCTTATATAACGTTTAACTATACAAGTTCCTTGCTCAAAATATTAAATTACACCTAAAGAGTACACACTAAATCAAATATTTATAAATTTTTTGGATAAAGTTTTAATGTATTATTTTGTAGTTTTAGTGTTGTTATCACAAAGCAAGTTTTTATTCTGTTATATTTAAAAACAAAGCTTTTCTACATTTAAAATGATTGTTAATTTAGGCACTGTACGAATCATCCTGTCCATTTTTAACATTTTGATTTTTTAGCTATTTTGACACAAACATTAATATAACTTCCATATCATCTTACAAAGCCCAGATGAAAAGTATCAAAAAAATAAAGTAAAAATATTAGCAGAATAACTTACCTCCTAAAATATAACAAGTGTAAAATTCCTTTATTTTTAATTTTTTTTTGAAAGGACCATCTTTTATTTAGGCTTGACAGATTCTTTATAATAAAAATTGATAAAATATTTTTAGGGCTCGGCAATAAATTTTACTAATTTTATGCAACAGCCGGCTACCTTTTTTGAACTAAAGTAGCCTCTCCAAACTGCCATCTTTTTCAAACAAGCAGCATTAGATAGATGAAGGAAGTTAGGACATTAGACTGTTAATTTATTAAAAGATTTGCTACTAAGAGATAGTGTTTAGAATCTTCATTGAGTGGTACTCTATTAAAATTTGCCTGAAGTTTTATTCACATTCTCTTATTTAGTAAGCTTTGGGTACTATTATCATACATATCCTTAATTGGTTGGTTTAAACTAGTAAGGCACAAACTTTTGAACCCAGGGGTGATTTTGAATTTTTTGGGGGGGGATATACAACAATATATTGTTCATTACCCTTCCCTATTGATCCATGAGCAGCCAAGCAAGCCAGCCACACTTTATTAAGATTATTCTGTAAATGTGGGAGTGTACCCCGCCTTTGCCTCAGAGGTTCGCGATCACAAGCTTTGTAGAGAGACAGACTTTTCACCACGACTTGCAGGTCAGCTTTGCTGATCTGCCTATAACTATAACCAACAGTAATTCAGTTTGGATGTTTATTGTGAAAGGGCATCTTAAATGTTAATGGTTTACAACATAATATAATAACACATGGATTAAGGGCACACATATGAGAATAAGAATTACATAGTAAAGGATATCATATTAAATTGGTTGTTAGACAAAGCTGATCCCATCCCTGAGCTAGGGAGGGAGCAGCAGATGTATAACTGATTGAACAAAACCTAATAAATGGAACAGTTACTATACAGAGGCATAATACATTATTTTGATCTATTCACAATGGCTTCTCCTGTAGCTTAAAGGGGAATGAACAGAAAATTAGGGATAGATCTGGGGAAGCGAAGCTATACTACAAGTCAGGTAAAGTAAAGGCGTCCTACATAAACATTATCTTTATTTAATCCACGTACAACAGCCTTCCACTCTCCAACTGAAGGGGTGCCGAGCCCTGATTTTTATTGTAAATAGAAATACAATTTACGTCAATTTTATGACAAAAGCAAGGATACACTTTTTACAGAGAAAAGAAAAAGTAATTTCTTTTATTAATCTTACAAACAATAGCAAATCATATTTCTGAAATTGATGGGGGAAGGGGGTTGGGATTTTATGGATTAGTAAATTATTTTTAAAGTTTTCTTAATTAAATAATTTATTTGTTATCTAAGTTTTCACAAAGGGAGGAAAGAACTGTTGATAATATAATTTTTATTTCCAGTACAGCTTCGAAACAGACTAATATCCGCTGGATTAGAACCGTCTCTCAATCATACTGAAAAACTGTAATGTATCATATTACAGACAATTTAAATTTAATATTAAAATAAAAATTACTATTACCTAGTTGCCTTTTAGCTTAATCGTTCTTGTCTGGTTAGATAAGTCATGAACATTTCAGTAACTAGGTTTTTCTACCAAGATGGGTTGTTAGCCCCTCTTGAACCCCCCGTAGGGGTAATGGGTGGGCTTCGTTTAGACTGTATCCTCTGTGGCGACCTTCAGTATGGCTCTGCACTTCCTTGAACCTCGGGCAGGTATACTTCGTGCAGGAACAACCCTCATACAACGATAAGTTATAGATTAGCTTTAATAGCGCAATAAATAAACAAAGGAAAATATTTTTTTCTATTCGCAATATTTTACAATAACAAACGCAAAAAAAACATTCCACGTAATGTTAAGAATGTACATACACGTGAAATTTTATATTTAAGCTGCATATTAAAAGTTAATTTTTAAACACAGGCTGACAGACACAGGTCCTGTTACTTTTACACAAGGACTAGTGGATACGCCCCTAGAGACCCCCACTTTTGATTTAATTGAAAAAGGAAAAAATAATGGGTTGTGGTGATATTTTTGCCAGGGCTATTTCTCTTAGGATGGTGGTTGAACACTCTCCGAAAATAGTTATAACGTTCACAAGACCTATAAGAAGCTATACTAATCTGCAAGGGAGAACCATATCAGTTTAGAGGTTAGCGAGAACCTTTGATACATACAGACTGACAGACAGATACAGATCCTGTTACTTATATATATGGATAATCTTAAAGATTTTTCATTCTTGTAGGTATTATTTTTGAGAAATCCTTCACAAAAACAAAATATAAAATTACAGGCATAGTCCAATTGCGTAAGAAGTAAATTTACTTGAAACGCTGGCACTAAATTCCCTCTTTTGTTGGCGCATACCTAGGATTAACATGTGAAACATTACACGTCCTCCTTTTTATCCCTCTGAAAGTTGGGAGAGATTAAGAGATGATTTGGAAAACCCAAACCCCTCTTATATACACTTTTATTGTTGTTTCTTTTATTTGAATAAATAACAAATAAGGATGACAACAAACATTAGTAGCGAAGCCTTTGAATGTGAAAATAAGAATTACAAAGTAAATGAAAGCAAAATTGAGAGTATAACAGACACTTATCATCAGACACAAAATTTTTAAATGATTTAAAGGGTAGACGTGCATTGGTCAGCAACATTTTCACCAAAAAAATCTGATCATCGCGAGAATCTTAACCTGGAAATAATCTGCCGTCTATCTAGAATAGTAGATAAGTAAATAATTTTTTTTACAATGTAAATCAAATGGCCGTCAAAGAATTACGGACTGACTGACGGACCAAGTAAATTATATACTGGTTGCTTATTAGTATTGTGTATTTTCTATGTCCATCTTGAATTGCAGCCAAGAAAATCACGTCTCCCCCATATCGTTTCTTACAAACAGGCGGACATTTGTAATTATAAAGTTGCTTCGATACTAAAAATATCTTAAAAGCAGATAAGAAAACAATAACAAATGTGCGTCAGTTTCTTTTTCTTTCATACAAATTTACGTTTATTTTTAAGATTTATTGAAAACGTTTGATATGTACAAATATTATTCGTATGATAACAAAGTTCGCATCTATAAAGTACATACATTAAATTTGACAAAAAGTACACTGATGGATATGAGGACGGGATACACCACGAGATCTTATTCTGGTGCATCTCTGGACCAAATCTTGCTTAATTGCTGAGCATAATTGTATGGTCACGCACCCTTTAGACAACCAACCCTTTGAATGCACGATCTTTGTCTGGAAGTCCTAATTGGTTAATGAGTTGCGCCAGTTATAGGCCAAGGCATGAGCCCTACTCTAACTATTTATTATGCTTACCTGACATAGCATCAGTAGCAACAAACAGTAACTTCTTAGGTTATGACGCGTTGTTGGGCAGAGATTCGAACCTATTACCTATCGGAGCGTATGCGCTATATGTTGCATCTGAATCTTAACTTCAGCGAATCATGGCTATAAACATACATAAAAATGTGTTACGCAACGTACAGTCGCAGGTTACAAAAAGTGCATACTTGACACCAACAAAATTAAAGTAGAAACTGAACCCTATCAAAATTGTGTAGTCGTTCTGTAAACAAAGGAAAGAAGTCATATATTGTCATTAAACTGTTTTTAACCTATTTTTTAATCATAATCAAAAATATACTATGACACCAGTAGAAACAGACTGCAGAGCCCAAATTTGAATTAAGTCCCCAATAAACTTTTTTGGGGGGATTTAAAAATTAATTTTATATGTTGCTGTGATCATTTTGACGGAAGCAAAAGCAACTTTTAGTTTGGGGTTAAATTGTTTCTTACAGAACAATTTTATAGGATTCAGTTTATATCAATACAATAATAAAAAAAACTCTACTCTGTTCGATGGAAATAATTTTTTTTCTAAAACAATCAATTTCAGTAAAAAATTTAACATAATACAATAAAACACATTTGCTAAAGTTAAACAATAAGATTTCTTGTTTCATTTCAATTTTTTATGATTTCCGAAAGAGTGTTTTCACAAAGTGACTTATTTACAATGTAGTTAAATAATTTTTATTTAATTAAAAGGAAAAGAATGAAAACTATACACGTAAAAGATACATAATTTTTAAAAATATTAAAAAAAATAAGTTTGAATAATCTTATTTTATATCATATTTGTATATGTGTCCAAAATAATTTTGTTGTATTGCATAAACATTTGTTGACATCTTGTCATGTTGACATCAAATTTAACCCTTTACAGCCAATTTTTATGTGTTTAAAATAGGTGAACGAACACAAACATGTTAATGTTAATTCATTGGTATATTGTAAAGATTTAACTTTTTAGTGAATTTTTATAGTAAAATCATAAGGCCAAATTTTACTCTATACCAGAATACAATATTTATGAAGCAAAACACTCTAAAAGCTACGAATTTTACTTAAATAAAAAAAAAACCTTTTGCTTTGATCAAAATGACTACGGCAACAGTAAAAATTAATATTTAAATCCCCCCAAAAAAGTTTATTGGGGACTTAATTCAAATTTAGGCTCTGCATTAGATCTTTTCATGAAAATACACTTTTTCGAATTTTAGTCTTCTGCTAACCTAAAAAGTTACTTTAGGAGCCTAGAAATACATGTACAAAATTTCAGCTCTCTATCTCTACTGGCGACCTAGCGCCAGGCATGTAAAATATCAACAGATAACGGTAGCACGGCGGTTTTAACAATATCTCAGCAATGTGCAGGTTTTAAGCTCTTCTGCATATTTCAATTTAAACACATAAGGACAAAGGTATATTATCCAAAAAATCTTTTGTCAAAGTCTACTCTACACCTAGCGCCAGTCAGTTTTCTAAAATCATGCATTTTATACCTGTGAAAATAGAAATCGCCAGCGCTAGGTGTAGAGTAGACTTTGACAAAAGATTTTTGGGATAATATATCTTTGGCCTTATGTGTTTAAATTGAAATATGCAGAACCCCTAAATTCATCTTCCAAGCCATTCTCTGACCATTTTAATTTTTTTATGAAATAACGGTATTTCAAAACTGCCCTTTGAAAAGGCCTAAAAAATATCTTTTTTTGTCACTTTTTTCACTGCTTATAGTTACAACTTATTAAGACATTATGCTCAGTTAAAAAAAATCGGCGCCTCCAGCACCAAAACCTGCAAAAACTGGCAGTTAAACTTCTGTGCCCCTACTTGCCCCCCTCTTCGGCCAACAGTAGTTGTCTCAAGAAGTAAAAGAGATATCAATACACAGAAGGAAAACTTTTTAAATAAAACTGAACTAAGTAACTATTACAGATTTCATTTTGGGACTTTCCTTCTAGGGGCTTGTGGAGCAAAAGACCCCCCAAAACACTAAGAATATGAGTTCTGAGCTTATTTTTAAAGTTATCAACCTGATTTTTTTAAAGAAAACTTTGTAAATAAAACTGAACTCAGTAATCATTACACATTTCGTTTTAGACTTTCCTTTGAGGGGCTTGTGGAGCAAAAGCCCCCCAAAAACTAAAATTATGAGTTCTGGACTTATTTTTAAAGATATCAACCTAATTTTTTTGAGAAAACTTTTTTCACATAACCAAACTCAGCAACCTATACAGATTTCATTTTGGGACTTACCTTCCAGGAGCTAGTGGAGCAAGAGACCCCCAAAACACAAAAAATATGAGTTCTGAGCTTATTTGTAAAGATATCAACTTGATTTTTTTAAAGAAAACTTTTAAAATAAAACTGAACTCAGTAATGTTTACACATTTCATTTTGGGACTTTGCTTTGAGGGGCTAGTGGAACAAAAGACCCCCAAAAACACAAAAAATATGAGTTCTGAGCTGATATATAAAGATATCAACCTGATTTTTTTAAAGAAAACTTTTTTAACATAACCAAACTCAGTAATGTTTACAGATTTCATTTTAGGACTTTCCTTCTAGGGGCTAGTTGGGCAAAAGACCCCCAAAACTAAAAATATGAGTTCTGAGCTTATTTTTAAAGATATCAACCTGATTTTTTTTGAAAACTTTATTAACATAACCAACCTCAGTAACTTTTACAGATTTCATTTTGGGACTTTCCTTCTAGGGGCTAGTGGGTCAAAAAAAACCAACACAATAAAAATATGAGTTCTGAGCTTATTTTTAGAGATATTGAGCAGATTTTTCAATGAAAACTTTTTGAACATAACTGTACTAGGTACCCATTACAGATTTAATTTTGGAACTTTCCTTCTAGGGGCTTGTGGAGCATAATACCCTCCAAAACACTAAAATATGGGGGGTGTCTTTTGCTCCACAACAATCTGTAAACATTACTGAGTTCGGTTATGTTAAAAAAGTTTTCTTTAAAAAAAATCAGGTTGATATTTTTAAATATAAGCTCAGAACTCATATTTTTTGTGTCTTTGAGGGTCTTTTGCTCCACAAGCCCCTCAAAGGAAAGTCCAAAATGAAATGTGTAATGATTACTTAGTTCAATTTTATTTACAGAGTTTTCTTTAAAAATATCATGTTGATATCTTTAAAAAAAAGCTCAGAACTCATATTTTTGTGTTTTGGGGGGTCTTTAGCTACACTAGCCCCTAGAAGGAAAGTCTTAAAATGAAATCTGTAAAGGTTACTGAGTTTGATTGTGTGAAAAAGTTTTCTCAAAAAAAATTAGGTTGGTATTTTAAAAGATAAGTCCAGAACTCATATTTTTAGTTTTTGGGGTCTTATGCCCAACTAGCCACTAGAAGGAAAGTCCTAAAATGAAATCTGTAAACATTACTGATTTTGGTTATGTTAAAAAAGTTTTCTTTAACAAAATCAGGTTGATGTCTTTATATATCAGCTCAGAACTCATATTTTTTGTGTTTTTGGGGGTCTTTTGCTCCAAAAGCCCCTCAAAGAAAAGTCCCAAAATGAAATGTATAAACATTACTGAGTTCAGTTTTATTTAAAAAGTTTTCTTTACAAAAATCAGGTTGATATCTTTAAAAATAAGCTCAGAACTCATATTTTTTGTGTTTTGGGGGGTCTTTTGCACCTGGAAGGAAAGTTCCTAAATAAAATCTGTATAGGTTGCTGAGTTTCGTTATGTGAAAAAAGTTTTCTCAAAAAAAATTAGGTTGATATCTTTAAAAATAAGTCCAGAACTCATATTTTTAGTTTTTGGGGGTCTTTTGCTCCACAAGCCCCTCAAAGGAAAGTCTCAAAATGAAATCTGTAAATGTTACTGAGTTCCATTATGTTAACAAAGTTTTCAAAAACAATCAGGTTGATATCTTTAAAAATAAGCTCAGAACTCATATTTTTAGTGTTTTGGGGGGTCTTTTGCTCCACAAGCCCCTAGAAGGAAAGTCCCAAAATGAAATCTGTAATGGTTACTTAGTTCAGTTATAATTAAAAAATTTTCTTTCTGTGTGATATCTCTTTTACTTCTTGAGATAACTACTGTTGGCCGAAGAGGGGGGCAAGTAGGGGCACAGAAGTTTAACTGCCAGTTTTTGCAGGTTTTGGTGCTGGAGGCGCCGATTTTTTTTAACTGAGCATAATGTCTTAATAAGTTGTAACTATAAGCAGTGAAAAAAGTGACAAAAAAAGATATTTTTTAGGCCTTTTCAAAGGGCAGTTTTGAAATACCGTTATTTCATAAAAAAAATTAAAATGCTCAGAGAATGGCTTGAAAGATGAATTTAGGTGTTCTGCATATTTCAATTTAAACACATAAGGCCAAAGATATAATATCCCAAAAATCTTTTGTCAAAGTCTACTCTACACCTAGCGCTGGCGATTTCTATTTTCACAGGTATAAAATACATGATTTTATAAAACTGACTGGCGCTAGGTGTAGAGTAGACTTTGACAAAAGATTTTTTGGATAATATACCTTTGTCCTTATGTGTTTAAATTGAAATATGCAGAAGAGCTTAAAACCTGCACATTGCTGAGATATTGTTAAAACCGCCGTGCTACCGTTATCTGTTGATATTTTACATGCCTGGCGCTAGGTCGCCAGTAGAGATAGAGAGCTGAAATTTTGTACATGTATTTCTAGGCTCCTAAAGTAACTTTTTAGGTTAGCAGAAGACTAAAATTCGAAAAAGTGTATTTTCATGAAAAGATCTACTCTGCAGTCTGATTTTACTGGTGTCATACTATATTTTTTATATATGTTTTAAAAATAGGTTAAAAACAGTTTAAATTATGTCAGCCATGGCTACTTTTTTTTATCAAAGCAGTATTGCTGACAAACTATTCAAATTACAAATTGGCAGAATGTCAACAGTTTTAATAAAGTATTCAGTCGCCTTTTTGGATGGTTACTGTTGCAAAATATAAGAAAAACCAGTCGCTAAATTTGACTGCAAATTTTAAATGTTATTAAAATATACATTTCAGGAGGAAAAGAATATCCGATGTGCTTCTTAGTCTCTGATAAAATAAAAATTTTGTTTACTTAAACGGACGGACGGATTGACCCTATAGTAATAGTGGCTTGCGCGATTAGAAAAAAAACATTATATGAATCAAACGAGAACAAGATATTTCATGGATATATAATGAACTAGAACTTAATCATATGTATGTTGTTTCTATTATATACACTAGCGGCTTCGCCCCTAGCCTCTAGGGGCTTTGCCCCAAGAGGTAATTTATGAGAAAAAAAAATAATTACCTCTGGAGATGCCCCCCACAAATTTTAAATAATTTTTAAAAAAATTGAGGGGGGATTTTCTTCATTTTTGGGGGGTTGGGGGTGTCCCACCCCCCAAGAAAATAGCCTAAAACCACCACAGGACCAGTAGGTATATTCCCTGAAGAGTAGAATCCGATCGGTTCAGTGGTTACCAAGATCTTGAGGGACGGACAGATGGACAGACATCATTCTACTTTGTATTATAGATAAGCCGAGGGAAAAGAAAAAAAATATATTTAAAAGCTATATATTTTGTTACTTTATAGTAATTATGTATATTTTTTTTATTTATCGGGGTTTATTGTAGAGTGGCTTAATAATATAAACAATACATTAATTTATAATTCATGATCTGTATATAAATCTACTAGCGGATATTCCCCTAGATAGAGGCACTTTAAATGTGTTTTTTTTGTTCAAGTCTTTACGATACCTCTTTATGTTGCGTTCAACAGTTAGGGAGTTGAATCCATTTTTATAGAAGCAGAAACATAATCTATGATTATGGTTTGGACCCTCTAAAACTGTTATCTACCCTTCCACTTTCCCCTCTCTTGGTGAAGATATCTTCAACGCCGATACTATTTTTGAAATGTAAGATTCCACTTTTGCCTCTCTTGGTGAAGATATCTTCAACGCTGATACGATTTTTGAAATGTAAGATTCCACTTTCAATAGAGGCGAAACTAGAATCATGGTTTACATTTTTAATATCTATGTTTCTGTAATCTTCCATTACTTTTTTAACATCGACATAATAGAAATGTACCATACTATTTTAAAATTATGTCAATTGTGAAAAAAAGCATAGATTTTATACATAATTTAAACATTTTTGTATATTCTTAATTAAGTAAACAAAACATACAAAGAGACTTTTATACAAGATGTTTTGTTTATTTAAAAAAATACTTTTAAAAGTGTATCAAATGAGTAATGAAAATTATTTTAAGAAAGTCGTTTATTAATTAATTCAATTGTATATATTTGTAATTTTTTTGTTCAATTTATTTCATCTTAATATTTCCCTAGTAATCTCTCACCGTGTAAGTAAGCACTTAAAGGTTAGTTGCTGATCTAATTGTGCATTTTTGTGGTAAATTACTGATCAATTACTGAACAATTTGGTCTGATTTGTGAGTTAAAAGTGGATGGAGTAAATAAATGGACATTTAAAGTAAAAGTTGCTTGTATCAGTTGAAGTGAAGAAAAAGAAGGAGGAGTAATAAGGGGGGGGGGAAGTTCTGACACATTTGCGTAAACCTGGTGTTTAGGCTTTATCTTTGGACTGAGAGGATAGGTTATTAGGAATAAAATCATTCTTATATGATGAATTTCCCCCAGATTTAAGATTTTTTGGATAGGCCTCCAGGTTCCGGAGCTTCAGGCCTCCAGGTGGTCTCTGTACAGATAGAAATTAAAAATAAGATTTTTTTTTGAAGGGTTAAAGGTTAACTTATAAAACAAAATATGCTTCTTTTTTGTTGTTATTCACATATTTGAAGAAAAAACATACATATTTTGTCTCATAAGCTGACTTCTAACTCTTAAAAAAATTTTTTTTTCATTTTTACCTGTAGAGAGACCACCTGGAGGCCTGATTTTGTATATATATATAAGTCAAATAATTTTCATTATATGCTTTCATGCTTAGTGGTAGCACACTGAGCTAAATTGGTGAGAGTTCAAGTTCAATTCTCTATAGGTTGACTCTAATTTCTCATTCGCAACATTAATCATGCATCGTCCCCTGGTTGTGTAAGATAGGGATTATTGAGTAAGTTTAGATACCCAATAGTCACTTACTTACAGTACTACCTTTAACCCAAGCTCCTCTTTGGAGAGCGTCATTCATTACCATGACTTAATTTGGGACTAATTTGGGCCATGTTCGGCAAGGGTAAGGTAAGAGTAGATCTTATGAGATAGCAAGTCAAGTCAAAATGTGCTTGAACATGGAGCTTGATAGCCCTATTTCTATGGAAAAGTGTCTCCGCCTACTCCAGGTCAAAACTATACAAAACTAGGTATATTCCTCTTAGTATTATTTTTAGCGATTTCGAAAATTTGAGTACCCCCCCCCCCCCCCAACAAAATAATAATTTAAGTAAACTATTATTATGTTGGACAGGAGGAAGGGAGGGAGGGTATATAAGGCGAGACACGAGCCTTGCCTTGCCTCCTTAGTCAACCATGCCAACCAGTTTAGGATCTCAGTCCCTCGCTACAAGGCAATCTGTAGTCGACTAACAAACAGCTTCAAGCTTTCAGTCTATTTATATACAGAATTCTTACTGTATTGTTTACCCCTTTCCCCTCCCATCTGACCAACAACCCCCTTATCCCCGCCCCCTTTATGTTCTCCCTCTCGTCCGCTCCGTGTCCGCGTTTTTTAACTGTATTGTTTACCCCTTTCCTCTCCCATCTGACCAACAACCCCCTTTTCCCAGTCCCCTTTATGTTCTCCCTCTCGTCCGCGTATTTTTAGCAAGAACAATTTTATTTGTGGGTTGCGTAGCAATATTTAAAAGAAATAGCCTAACCTAAAATAGTTTTTTGAAATTTAGAAAATTAAAGTACCCCCGACAACGAACATCTGTGGCCGCAGCGCTCGGCTCCCTAGCCTATAACCTAACCTAACCTAACCTAAAATAGTTTTTTGAAATTTAGAAAATTAAAGTACCCCAGACAACGAACATCCATGGCCGCAGCGCTCGGTTCCCTAGCCTATAACCTAACCTAACCTAACCTAAAATAGTTTTGTGAAATTTAGAAAATTAAAGTACCCCAGACAACGAACATCCGTGGCCGCAGCGCTCGGCTCCCTAGCCTATAACCTAACCTAACCTAACCTAAAATAGTTTTTGAAATTTAGAAAATTAGAGTACCCCGACATCAAGTTGTGGACACTGGAAAAAGGCAAGCTTCAATTTAATTCAATAACGTGTCCGTGCTGTGGAGAAGCATCGCTTCGCTTGGCTTCCCCACACAGCACGGACACGTTATTGAATTAAATTGAAGCTTGCCTTTTTCCAGTGTCCAAATCTTTTCCTCCTCCCGCAGACTATCCAGACTGTCGGGGGGGGGGGGGGGGGGTACTCAAATTTTCAAATTGATAAAAAATTTTGTAACAGGATAACGCCCAAAACTATGGCTAATCAATCAAATTGATTACTTAAAAGTATTTTATCATAATATAGCATGATTTGGTATATGAGCCATATAAGCAATAGTTTTTATTGATTGATTATGAGTATTTTTTCGTAAAATTACCATGATTTGGACAATAGCAAAAATTTTGATTGATTGCTTGAAAGTAATTTATCAACAAATGGCATGATTTGGTATAAAAGCCTAATAAACAAAAACTTTCATTAATTTCTTATAAACAATTAATCAAAAGTTCTTTTTGTACAAAATGAAAGAGTTAAATTTTCTTGCATTAGGGTGAGGGCGAACTAAACCGGTAATTTTTTCAGTTATTGAAGAAAGAAAATAGGGAAAATATTAAACTGTTTTTAACCTATTTTTAAAACATATATCAAATATATACTATGACACCATTAGAATCAAACTGCAGAGCCTACATTTGAATTAAGTCCCCAATAAACTTTTTGGGGGGATTTAAAAATTAATTTTTTCTGTTGCTGTGGTCCTTTGTGATCAGAGCAAAAGCTCTTTTTTTATTTGGTTAAAATTCATAGCTTTTAAAATGTTTTGCTTCATAAATATTGTATTCTGGTATAGAGTAAAATTAGGCCTTTTGATTTCATCTAAATTAATTCATTAAAAAGTTAATTCTTTACAATATATCAATGAATTAACATTATCATGTTTGTTTTCTATCACTTATTTAAAACACATAAAAATCAGCTGTAAAGGGTTAAATATATTATTAATAATGTAAGATGACAACAAATGTTTATGCAATACAACAAATTTATTTTTGTCACTTATACAAATATGATATAATATAGGATTATTCAAACTTATTCTTAAAATATTTTTTAAAAGTATGTTTTATGTGTATGGTTTTCATTCTTTTCATTTTGATTAAATGAAAATTATTTAACTACATTGGAAATGAGTCACTTTGTGAAAACACTCTTTTTTGAAATGTAAAGAATTGAAATGAAAGAAGACTTCTTATTGGTTCAGACTTTAGAATTATATGTTTTATTGTATATGTTAGATTTTTCAATGAAATTAATTGTTTTAGAAAAAAAAATATTTCCATTGAACAGAGTTATGTTTTTTTATTGTATCAATATAAAGTGAATTATATATAAATTGTTCCAAATGCCACAATATTGCCCCGAGTAAAAAAGACCTTTTGCTCTAGTCAAAATGACCAGAGCAACATTAAAAAATATTTTTTAAATCCCCCCAAAAAGTTTATTGGGGACTTAATTCAAATTTGGGCTCTGCAGTCTGATTCTATAGGAGTCCTAGTATATTTTTGACACCCCATTTAAAAATAGGTTAAAAACAGTTTAATATTTTCTAATGAAACCAAGAATGTTAGAAAGCTTACGGAAAAGACTATCAGGTTATCCTAGGATTTTAGAAGTTTGATATAATTGGACTTAAAGTCGTTACTGATTAATACCCCACAGGGGGGCTAAACCAACAACGTTTTTTTCAACCTAAAAAAAATCAATGAAAAACAGTCAATCAAACATAATTAGGTTAGGTTAGAGGGATTATCCACAAAAAATTTCATAAGGACTAGACTATTCCTTCTATGTCAACACTGGTGTCCTGGATAGAAAACAGGTTTTTTTTGAGTTATGTATGACAATACCTATATTTCTATGACCAGGCGTGTATGACGGTTCAGCACATAACTTCCATTAAATCACAGCTGATCATTTTTGTGGATTTTTTTGAAAATTACTTTTTTACCCAGATTTTCATAGTTTTTCCTCAAAAAATCACAATCTTCTCATATTTACAGCTTAGTTAATCTAAATTTATTTCAAATTTCAAAGAAAAGTATAATAGATGACAGCTGAACCAAAGATTATGTTATTATCAATAACAAGATCTTTCAGAATCAATTGACTAATCTAAGATTTGTAGTCTTTAAGTTGGGTAAAAGTTATTTGAAGTTGTTATTTGAATTAATGTCTAAACATTTAAACAAAACTCAAGTTTGTTTTGGTAGTTAACACAAAAAAATACTCACTTGTTAAGTCCCTCATGCATGCCTCATGAATTGTTATAGCATAGTTCCTGGCTGTAATAAGATGTTCCTCTGAGGTTCCACCAATGAAGTTTAAATTAACATGCTTCAGAATCAGCAATGATTCTGTATAAAGTTTTCCTTGTAATATTGACAAGTTATCTTGCTCAATATTGGTCCCTTGCTGACTTGATGTCTAAATAGTTCCTGTGTTATTGTTTGTTCCAGCTCATCATCATTGGAAACAGTCAGTTCAGTATTGTGGCTGCTATTAAAGGTTTTGATCAGTTTCTGTTGCAGTTGAAATGATTGTGGTTGTGTGAAATTCTTGCCAGTGTCAGACACAAACTGCACCAGATTCTTGTTTACTCTGGCCTTTAAGGTATTCAGGTAAACATTGTAACCTGAAAGTATTGTGACAGGGTGGTTTTAGCTGTTCTGAGTAATGAGTTTGGATCTACTGCAGTTCATGGTAAAATATTGCTGATAACAAATGCTTCTGGTTTATGATTTGACAGTAGATGGATGTTCTCAGATCAGCTTTTCCAGCAAACAGTAGGCTGTCCCAGTTGGCATTACTAAATACGGAACTGCAGTAGAATATCAGGGACTGGCAAATTGCTTTTTATGTTTTACTATGACTTACTTTTCTTTCCCTCTGGTGGAGTAGGCTTAAAGCATTTTGTTTTTGGGTTTTAGTTTGTTTCTAGGCTCCTTAACAAGATGGGTGATATAGAAAAGATTGTCACATGTAACACCTAAGAACCTAGGATGTCTGACTTATGGTACTGTTTCAACTATGACTACAGTGCCTGCTTCATTCGAAACCAATCATTAAGAACTGCTAAGTAAGCTTTTGTGTCCTTGACATAAGGATAAATAAGGGGACCTATGCTGTTGGAGTTGTCAACAGAGGGAACTAGATGTAATTAGAGTTAGGTGTTGGCATTTATGAAATTTACAGTTCAAATAGTATATTGTATAGGACCCCTCCTTGTAGGTCAGCCTGTTTGGCAGATTTGTATGTATATTTAGATCCTCTGATAACAACAAATTGTTGTCTACCTCTAAGGTATTCACATAAAAACGTTACATGTACTCATTCAAGTCTAGTGCATTAATATTATGCAGTAGAACCTCATTGTTTACAGTGTCAAAAGCCTTTGAAAGATAAATGGCAACTGGCACTGTTCTGATAACTGGTTTCTTATTGTTTGCAAGTTTAACAGCATCATTCAGGTAAGGACGAATCATGCATGCAGGATAAAGAAGTGAGACAGGGCAGTAGCTGGAACCCTGATTGTCAAGTTTCCCTGGTTTCAGTAATAAATATTGTACCAGTCCTCCATATGCTTGGTGTCTAGAAGTGATTTGCTTGTCAATACTAAAATGAAAACATTGTACAAAATCATTGCTGATTCTGATTTGTTTAAACTTTTTTGGTGGAACCTCAGAGGAACCTTGTATCACATCCAGGATCTATGTTTTACCTACAAATCTTAGAATAGTCAATTGAGGTTATTAATCTTGTTATAGCTGTCATCTATTTTACTTTTTTGCATGAATTAAGAATAACTAAGCTGAAAATGTGAGAATATTATGATTGTTTTTTGAGAAAAACTATGAAAATATGGGTAAAAAAGTAATTTTCAAAAAAATCCACAAAAATGATCAGCTGTGATTTAATGAAAGTTATGTGCTGAACCGTCATACACGCCCGGTCATAGAAATATAGGTCTTGTCATACGTAACTCAAAAGAAACCTGTTTTCTATCCAGGACACCGGTGTCAAAAATCATTTTTTTTAAAGATGGAAAATTTTATTTTTTTTTGCAAAAATTTTCTTTAAAAATAAAATATTTTCATAAAAATCCACTGTCCTACCCACTTTTTGGCCTAATTCTTAAAAAGCCCATATTGAATTTTTGAAAACCTGAAAATGAACCTTAAAAATCAAATTTAAATTTTTTTTCAAATTTACCTGAAAATACCCCGCCACCAACTCTGGACATTTTTAAAAAAATATTAACTCTATCTTACCAATTTTTATGTAGGTCGATCTTTAACACCTACTATTTTGTCTAACTTTGAGACCCTAAAAGTACCCTTAAAGGGTGCCTGCAAGAAATACCACGCTCCAACTGCTAAAAGACTGCCACAATTAGACCCAGTACCCCAAATTTAAAATCTTTAGCTTCAATAACAAAAAAGTTCTAGGCATTTCAAAATAACATGTTATGTACAATGACATTTTTAAAAAAATATTAACTCTATTTTAAAGCTCTCAACCGATTTGAAAAGTATGGACAATTCTTAGTTAAAAAGGTTTTTACGGATTAGTTCTAGGTCTTACCAATTTTTATGTAGGTCGATCTTTAACACCTACTATTTTGTCTAACTTTGAGACCCTAAAAGTACCCTTAAAGGGTGCCTGCAAGAAATACCACGCTCCAACTGCTAAAAGACTGCCACAATTAGACCCAGTACCCCAAATTTAAAATCTTTAGCTTCAATAACAAAAAAGTTCTAGGCATTTCAAAATAACATGTTATGTACAATGAAAATTTTGAAAGATTTTCAATGCTCATAAAAAAAAAACAATATTAAATTATGTTGCCTAGACACAAAATTATAACTTTATCTTTGTCAGAAACTTAGATTGCTGGTAACTGATTATATTTTTAAAATAAAAACACCAAATTTCATAGTCAAAATCTATGAAAAAAATTCGATTTAAATTGCATATGTAAACCAAAATCATAGAGGAAACAAAGGGGTAAACTAATACAAGCTCAGCTGTGTTTGGTTGCTTAGCTGATTCAGCTTTCTGATTGGCTACAGTACACTCGGTATAATGCGAGTTAAACTTAATTTTTTTTAATGATTGTGACTATAAAAATGGGTATTTTTATTGTAAAAATAAAATTAGTTACTGGCAACCTAAATTTATGACAAAATTAAGCTTATAATTTTGTTTCTAGGTCACGTAGTTCAATTTCAAAATTTCTAACATTAGCACTGAAATTCTTTCAAAATTTTCATAGTACATAAGATGTCATTTTAAAATGCCTAGAACTTTTTTGTTATAGAAGCTGAAGACTTCAAATTTGGGGTATTGGGTCAACTTGTGGCAGTCTTTCAGCAGTTAAAATATGGTATTTCTTGCGTGGTTTAAAGCTATTTTCTTGTTGGTTGGGACACCCCCAACCCCCCCAAAAATGAAAATTTCCCCCCCCAAAAAAAATAATTTTTTTGGGAACACATTAGACTATAAGCAGCACCAGTAGTACTATATTTTTTTTATTATCTCTTGGGGCAAAGCCCTTAGAAATACCAAAAAAAGGCATATTTGGATGTTTCCTTGGTAATTTCCTCTATTTTAAAATTTTGGTACCCCCCCTCCCCCCCAACAACAAAATAATTTTTTTCTGTAAAATATTATTATGTTGGACAGGAAGGAAGGGAGGGATGGGAGGGAGGGTAAGTGGAGAAATAAGCCTCATTAGTCTGGTGAACAGAATCACAGTTCTGCACCACAAGCCATGGGCAACTGACATTCAAATGTCCATTCAGCTTATTTATATGCATCTGAAAAAAAATCTGCTATGCTCACTGTTCCACCCTCACATGTAAAAACTTTATTTTAGTGTTTGGCCAAATTGACTTAGCAATTGTATCTGTAAGTACGTCTAATAACACCCTTTGCTATTTTTAAAATCCGAGAAAATTTTTTTGGCAAGAAAATTGCAAATTTTTGCAACCTTTTTTTGCACCACTACTTATATAAAATCATTTTTACAAAAAATATCAATAATTACTTAAAATTAAGCCTGAAAGCAAAAAATCTCATTACACATGTTAATTTTCATGTTTTAGGTCTTTTTTTGAGGATAACTTCTCCTTTTTTGACAATAATATATTTTTTAAACAATTTAAAGTAAAATATAATAAAACTTAAACGATTTTTTTAATTATCAGTTGAAAATTTCATCATACATGCAATTTAAGTGATGAAAATTAAATGAAATCATTTTTTGAATGTTTAGAATTACCAATTTTCTACAATTAACCCATTAGTGCCGAGCGCCACTTTTATGGGCCGATCGAGCTGAAAGTTTCAGGGAAGCTTTATAATGGTCAAAACGGAATTTGTATTTTTTTGTTTTGCTCTAGTGGCGTGCACAGGAAAGTTGCAAAAAAACCCGGTTCGGCTCGGCCATAAATACCAACCAGGCATTATTACCCGTTTTGGGCGGTTTCCGCTGGCGTTAAAACCCAGTTTTGCTGTAAAAACCTGGTTATTTCGACCAAAAATCGAAAAATGTAATTTTTGAACGCCAAAAGTGAGATGAACACTTTTTAGAACTTTGATACGATCCGAAATTGAAAACTACACAACCTCATGTAATCTAAAGAGCTACAAGTATAATACGAAGCGATTTATTTCAAATTTAGTGTTTAGCCGGCGATTTCGGGTAAAAAAACCCTGTTTTGTTGTTGTTGTCAAAAAAGATCTATTAGTGAAACCGGGTAATAAAGATTTCAGACTCCAAATGGAAATGCCGAACCGGGCTTATATAGGGCGTAAAAAAACGATAAAAAAATCATATTAAAAATAATAATTTAAATAAAACGAATTCACAAATAGATGTACTTGTCAATAAACTTTAGATTTAACGAAAAAAATCAGCGACTTTACTATAAAAACAAAAAAGTTAGATGGGGTATTTTGAATTTTCATGATTTTCAAACTTTGTTGATCTATACCGGCAAACGGAAGTAAGCAAAACTACCTGCTCCAGGGGGAAATGAAAGCCAGGGTAGTAGAGGGGGGATTCATACTGAGAATGATGCAATGAAGCCG
The DNA here is from genome assembly GCF_053477335.1 of Acartia tonsa. Taxonomy (NCBI): domain Eukaryota; kingdom Metazoa; phylum Arthropoda; class Copepoda; order Calanoida; family Acartiidae; genus Acartia; species Acartia tonsa. The sequence continues at coordinate 38,019,021 of NC_137260.1, forward strand.
AAAACCGTTTTTTGTACATTTTCTGGAACCGGGTTTTAAAACCCGGTTCGGCACTAAGGGGTTAAAACAAAATGTTAACAAAATTTAAAAACATTCTAATATATAATTTTAAAAATCAATAACATTTAATAAAATGATGTTTTAAAAAATAAATCATTAAAAGGTATTAAAATGCATTTTAAGTTACTTAAAATTAAAACAAGAACATCTTTTAACACTTTATTCTTTGTAATAGAGTTTAATCATTATTTGATGAAAATGAAACATTTAATAAACTAATTGAATCTTTTTGTGACCATATTTAAACTTTTAAATTTTTACACTAAGGTGTCTTTTAATAAAAATCTTTGTTAATTTCTCTTTTGTGACAAAAAAAGAAAGGGGCCTTTTTACTATTTCTAGGTACCATCGCATTTTATTCTTTCTTAGTTAGTATTCGTATCCAGAGAGGGAGGAGACAACGGACTGTTTATTACAATAGTACACAAAGTTTTACAACAACGTTTTCTTATTCATTGGCTTTGGGGATTTTTACTGAATATTGATTGGTTGATTAAATTGTGTTTATAAACGTTGGAACCACTAATTTTAATCTACAGAAGGGGTTATTTAGAGCGTCATCATTATGGATGTGCATTAATTTATCGGCCATTGTCTTATCTCTTTATATCCCTGATATGTTTCATAATTTTATTTGTTTGCTTTGCTTAAAGGGACTGTGAACGAAAAAATTTCTCATCAGATTATCAAACCTTAACATCATATCATTAATATAATCTCAAATATAGGGCAAAACTGTCTCTTGTTTCCTTAAAAAACGGGTTTTTCCAACGATTTTTACTATGTCCAAGTTTGGGGAAAAAATTTCCTGACTATATAAATGTGCAGTTAATTGTCTTTTTTTCCTTCTCTAGCTAAAACTAAACTTTTTGACATAGTTCTCTATTTTTCCTAATGGTTAAGCTCACCTTTAACAATATCCTTTCTGTAAACCAATGTATAGTTACTTAAAAATTGATAAAGTAATATTTTTTATTGAAAACCAAATACAATAACAAAGCTAGAAACAGGTTATTTTATTAGTATCCAAGTAACTTTAGATGGCCCATCTCTTGCCCACCTTTATTTACAAATTTGTAAATAATAAAGGTGCAATATTTCTTTATAAACAGTCTGATAAAAGTGTAAACTAATTCTTCAAATTAGGTTATTTATTGTCCAACACAATAAAAAAGGATATCATTATTTTAAATAACCTATGAGATTCAACCCGCTGTAGACTTTGAGGTATTTTTTTGTCAATAATACAAATTTAAGATAGATCTTTATTACCTAATTACTACGTTATAAAAAAAACTAATTGGCAATTTTATATTACAAAATAAATTCCTTAACAGTAACTAAATTGTTTCAACTATATATGACAAGTTAAATACCCCTACAAACATTTTAAGAAACAAAAACGTTCAGATTTTCCTTGTTTTTTCCTTTTTCCCTCCCAAAATACCATAAAATCAATGCATTATTCCTAGATTTTTGTTAATAGGACATTTTTGGTTGATCAGTGTAGTGAAATGTGCTTAGAAAATGTTAAGATTTGATAATCAGATGAGAAATTTTTATGTTCACACTCCCTTTAAGTGAAAGCTTTTCATTACATTAGGTTTTATTAAGTATGTGTTATAACATATAACATAGGCCAAAGTTTAAACTTTATCTGAGAGTGATAGGACAATGGCAGATTGGTTATCATACCTTTTTACATAAAAATGAAATGGTTTGGCAAGGGTAATTAATATTCCATTGTCCTTTACCATTATCCCAAAGTTAATTAAATCTATAAGGCCTTTGAATCTAATTTATTAAGCTATTTGAAATATATTTAAATCTATTTTTACAGTTTTAAAGAATTACCTTTACATAAATTCAATCCACCTACAATGAAAGCCAAAATAGACAGGCAAAACTTCTGAATTCTATTTTGTACTTCAGTTTGAATTTTTATTAGTTTGAAATAAATGCACATTTAAAATAATCTTTGTCTAAGAAAAGATAAATATACCATGCGTGATTTTGTTTTACTTTTTGGGCTGATTATTATCACTGAGAGAAAAGAAAAAATAAGTATTTTTTTCTGTTGATTTTTTGGTATCTGTGCATATAAAAGGAAATAGAATTATCCTCTTAGAATTTTTTTTTATGAATTTTGAAAATTTTGGTAACTACCCCCTTCCTCCGAGTGTGACTCTCATTGGTTGGAGTTTTTTTTAGCAAATAGCATCACGGTTCGTTTTTTATTAAATGAATAAGTTAGGGTACAATGTTTGGCACTTTCGATATAAGTAAATGATATTAAAAAACCCATAAAATACGATAATAACTTCAGAAAAATCGATGAAAATAGTTTTCATACTAAATTTTGGTTTTTTATTGTTTTTGAAAAATGTCATAGTAGAAGATGAAAAATGTCGTCTTAGTTTTTCTAAGGGATCTATATTCTCCGAAATCTAAATTATCAAAATAATTTTTTGGTAAATGATTATACAATATATGTCAAACATTTTATCAGAAAAGATATTTTAAATTATAAAGTGGAAACTTGAATAATTTTTCTTGTGGAAAAAGTTTTCTGCTAATGTTGATAAACATATGTCTGCTAGCATTAAGATTTTTGTACTGCCAATACATGTTGGGTTTTATATTTAAAGAATTTCTTTAAAATGTTGTTTTTTTACCTCGTATACCAATAACGCAATATTTGCTATCAGGAATTTAGGTACATTAAAAAATCATATTATAAAGCATTTGAATTAACAAAGGTTATGCTAATATTTTTACCATTTAAGTTTATTTAATATTTAAAAAAATATCACAACCCTCCAAGTTGTAGCTACTTTTCCTGGACATATGATTTGAAGAATATGATGTGATGTAATGTCATATAAGGAAATTTTAATATTCATTAAAAAAATGTTATTTTTGCATATATGAAACATTTTAATGTGTTTGATGGCTAAAAAGAAAGATAATTAAAATTTATTTCATATTATATAGCTTAAATCACATAAGATAAAAGATTTTTATTAAAAGACACCTTAGTGTAAAAATTTAAAAGTTTAAATATGGTCACAAAAAGATTCAATTAGTTTATTAAATGTTTCATTTTCATCAAATAATGATTAAACTCTATTACAAAGAATAAAGTGTTAAAAGATGTTCTTGTTTTAATTTTAAGTAACTTAAAATGCATTTTAATACCTTTTAATGATTTATTTTTTAAAACATCATTTTATTAAATGTTATTGATTTTTAAAATTATATATTAGAATGTTTTTAAATTTTGTTAACATTTTGTTTTAACCCATTAGTGCCGAACCGGGTTTTAAAACCCGGTTCCAGAAAATGTAAAAAAAACGGTTTTCGGCTTCATAATTGCATCATTCTCAGTATGAATCCCCCCTCTACTACCCTGGCTTTCATTTCCCCCTGGAGCAGGTAGTTTTGCTTACTTCCGTTTGCCGGTATAGATCAACAAAGTTTGAAAATCATGAAAATTCAAAATACCCCATCTAACTTTTTTGTTTTTATAGTAAAGTTGCTGATTTTTTTCGTTAAATCTAAAGTTTATTGACAAGTACATCTATTTGTGAATTCGTTTTATTTAAATTATTATTTTTTATATGCTTTTTTTATCGTTTTTTTACGCCCTATGTAAGCCCGGTTCGGCATTTCCATTTGGAGTCTGAAATTTTTATTACCCGGTTTCACTAATAGATCTTTTTTGACAACAACAACAAAACAGGTTTTTTTTTACCCGAAATCGCCGGCTAAACACTAAATTTGAAATAAATCGCTTTGTATTATACTTGTATAGATATAGCTCTATAGATTACATGAGGTTGTGTAGTTTTCAATTTCGGATCGTATCAAAGTTCTAAAAAGTGTTCATCTCACTTTTGGCGTTCAAAAATTACATTTTTCGATTTTTGGTCGAAATAACCGGGTTTTTACAGCAAAACCGGGTTTTAACGCCGGCGGAAACCGCCCAAAACGGGTAATAATGCCTGGTTGGTATTTATGGCCGAACCGGGTTTTTTTTCAACTTTCCTGTGCACGCCACTAGAGCAAAACAAAAAAATACAAATTCCGTTTTGACCATTATAAAGCTTCCCTGAAACTTTCAGCTCGATCGGCCCATAAAAGTGGCGCTCGGCACTATTGGGTTAATTGTAGAAAATTGGTAATTCTAAACATTCAAAAAATGATTTCATTAAATTTTCATCACTTAAATTGCATGTATGATGAAATTTTCAACTGATAATTAAAAAAATCGTTTAAGTTTTATTATATTTTACTTTGAATTGTTTAAAAAATATATTATTGTCAAAAAAGGAGAAGTTATCCTCAAAAAAAGACCTAAAACATGAAAATTAACATGTGTAATGAGATTTTTTGCTTTCAGGCTTAATTTTAAGTAATTATTGATATTTTTTGTAAAAATGATTTTATATAAAAAGTTTTTAAACTCGATTTAAGTAGTGGTGCAAAAAAAGGTTTATTATAGACAGAATTTATTTAATTTTTCGTCCATTTTTCCCTCCCTTTAGACAACCTTTATTGTACCCAGGGAGGTAGGGAACATTGAACTGAAATTACCTTCTTAGCTGGTCCAAAACCTCTCGGTACTTTAATTCAAGTTTATCGCCACCAGTGATCTGATGAGTTTAAGACAATAGCCGATAAATGGATGTACATTCCCAAAAATACCCCTACTGTAATTTGCCTTCAGTGGTTGAAACATTTTGACACTATACTAAATAAACTAACCAATTAAAATTCAGTAACAGTCCCCAAACATGTTAAGCAAACAAAAATGAAAACGTTATTGTAAAACTTTGGGAACTAGCATAGAGAGAGGTGGACAATGGACTGTTTATTACACTAGTCCCCAAAGTTTTATGATAACGTTTTCTTATTAGCTGGCTTAACAACTTTTGGGACTTTTATTGGATTTTGAATGGTTAGGTTATTAAGTACTAGCAGCTTCGCCCCTAGCCTCTAGGAGCTTTGCCCCATGAGGTAATTTTTAAAAAAATAAAAATTCTGGTGCTGCGCCCATAATTTATGAGCATCACCAGAATATTTTTTTTTTGGGGGGGGGGGGAATTTTCATTTTTTGGGGGGTTGGGGTTGTCCCAGCCCCCAAGAAAATAGCTTAAAACCACAACAGGACCAATAGGTATATCTAGGGTTGGGCCAGATATCCGGTGTGGCCGGATATCCGGCCGGATATCCGGCTCTATAATTTTTTATACTTTACACCAAAAATCTCTGCTTTTTAAAATCTTAAATGGCTATAATTTTCTTATTATTGAAGCTAGAATAATTTTTTCTGAATAAGTTTAACTTTATGTAAATTTATATAAGATTTCTGAAGATATTTTTTTTTTTACTACTTTAATATCTGGTAATTTGGCCGGTTATCCGGCCGGATATCCGGTAATTTGGCCGGATAACCGGATATTTGCCGGATATCCGGCGTTAGCCGGATATCCGGCCGGTTACCGGATATCCGGCATTTGAATTCAGCCAGATATCCAGTATCCGGTATCCGGCCAAAAAAGTATCCGGCCCAACCCTGAAGAGTAGAATCTGATCGGTTCTGTTGTTACTGAGATCTTAAGGGACAGACGGATGGACGGACAGAAAGACAGAAAGACATCATTCTACTTTGTATTATAGATAGTAGATCCAAATTCAATAAAAGTCCCCAAAGTTGTTAAGCCAACGAATAAAAAAATTTATGTTTTGAGATTTCTAATATAAAATTTACTTTAAGATAAAAATTTTCTGAAAAAAATTGTTCTAGCTTCAAAAATAAGGAAATTAAAACCATTTAACATTTTAATTAACCTTAAAAAGAAAGTTGTTAAATGAAAGGGTGAAGTAAGCAAAAAATGACTTTGTCTCACTTAAAGTCGGAAATTTATTATTTAACAGGGAACATGCACAATTTTTTTTACCATCTAACTCTAATAGGAGCTGAGATTATATGTGGGGGGGGGGGGGGGGGGGAGCGTTGAACTACTAAGGTCCGGAAATGGGCCTGGTTGTTAAGTGTTGCAACCTTTATTTTTAGGTCCTTTTTTTCTTAAAAACTTAAAACTAATCAAAATATAAAAAAAACTAACTAATATGTACCATTTCTACTATGTCGATTTAAATATATGATATGTTATCTTGAATGTATCATTCCAGTTTTGTCTCTATTGAAAGTAGAATGATACATTACTATTATGTCGATATAAATAAGGAAATCAATGTTTATGAAAACGCTGATATGTAAACATGAATGTATGATTCCAGTTTCGCCTCTATTGAAAGTGGAATCTTACATTTCAAAAATCGTATCGGCGTTGAAGATATCTTCACCAAGAGAGGGAAAAGTGAAAGGGTAGATTACAGTTTTATAGGGTCCAAACCATAATCATGGATTATGTTTCTGCTTCTATAAAAATGGATTCAACTCCCTAACTGTTCAAGTCTCTCAAACACTTAATTTTTTTGGGGGTTTTGTTTGTGATTTATTTCCCGATCGGTACGGTTAGCGAGATCCTTCGGTACAGACACACAGACAAACACACATCCTGTTACTTTATCACAAGGATAAAAATTTGAATAAAAGATAAAATACTTTTGAAATAATAAAAAAAATAATAACAATAATGTTTTATTTACATCTGTTTAGTGTGTAATATAAAAGATACTATAAAAAAAATCCTTTTAGTCTTGTTTTTCATCACAATGAAGACTTTTGTGATAGGCTGTATTATAGGTAATCCTTATAGAAAAATAACAGGATCTGTGTGTGTATGTCTGTCTGTACCGAGAGACCGAAAAAAAACTTTCTACTTTATAATGTAGCTTCTCATAGGTCCTGGGAAGGTTTATAACTATTTTGGGTGATGTTACCTTCTCGATGTTAGTTAGGTCAATTTTGACAAAAAAAATAGGCAAGATTAAGTAGTTGTAGAGAAGTTTTGCTGCTTTAATTATTTGTGTTCTTTAATATCCAAGTTTAAATTAACTGACCCAACAAAATTTTATTTGTGTGTGAAATGAATGCAATCTCTTGTGGGTGCAACTCTACATTACATTCACTACTAAAAGGCCTACATATTTGGTATAGACCCTTGAACCGTTAAGTCGTCCTTCTAGCTCAAATTCATAGTTTTAAAATGGTCTTTAGGCTTACTAACCCTTACTTAACCTAACTCATACTAAAATAATAGTCAACACTATAATTTTAACAAATGTTTTTTTGTGACTGCTTGATTATTTTAAATACAAAATATTTATTTTGTGTTAAGTACATTTAACTAAACATTAATTAATTCTCAACAATATTTCAAATTTTTAAAGTTCAGGAAAGTGTTAGAAAAAAATCTACTTAACAACTATGATTTGTAGGTGTGTCTAATACATTTTTAAAAATTAGTAGAATACTTAACATAATATGTATTAGGGCGGGTTCATATCGGAATTAGACAAAGAGGGGATATGCAAAAGATAAAATTAACCTTTAAAACATTTCTGACCGAAAAAGAATTTTAAAAAATTGAGTTTTAGAACGCGACCACTAAAAAATATATTTGATTACTTATTAATATGCAAAGACGACATTCAAATTTTTTTTGAATCAGAACTATGGCTTCATGGTGCTCCCTGGAAAGGCCTTGAGGAGCTGAATCAGGAACTTTTGTCCGTTTCAAAATATCTCGTTCCTAGCCTTAGAAATCACTAAAAAAACACATTTTTTAAAGGTTTATTGAGAATTGTCCAATTTGGAGAGGTTTTTTAGATTTTCTCAGGCTAGGAACGAGATTTTTTGAAACGGTCAAAAATTCCTGATTCTACTCCTTAATGCCTTTCCTGGGAGCACCATGAAGCCATAGTTCTGATTTAATAAATTTTTACTCCCATTTACAAATAGCTATACAATTGAATGTCTGGTCGTCAGCGGTTTTAAGACTTAAGATAAATTTTAAATCATCCAGATGTGTATTATAATCATACAAATCATTTGCAGATCCCCGCTTTGGCCTCAGAAAAAAAATGTCCAAAATCGACCCACCCTAATATGTATAGAAGGTTATATAAAAGTACTGTACTTCTAGATCCGCAATATGATCTAATTAATTTAATTTGTTATGAGTTTTGGAATTAAACTTAAAAATATAGAAAAATTTCTTTAATTTATATAAAATATTTGCGGGACTGAATTTAGTTTACTCAATTGTAAAGTGTTATATTTGGTTATTGTCTGAACAAAATTAATTCAAAGTGTCACTTCTATTTTAAAATAAACATTCAGTTGTTATTAGACAAAGGGTCAAGAAATATTTAAATATCATAATACAATGACATTATCACTGGAAAAAATATATGTACTGATATTAGGTGCAGCCTTTAGTGCTTCTGGAAGTTATGTTCCAGGTACTCCTGGCGCTTCCTGGACCCCGCAAGAGTTGACAGAGACCAAGCAGAAGCTAACATGGATCATGGACCATCCTGAAGAGGCTCTTAGGAGCACCAGCGGTGGAAATGCTATCGCTGACGATTATACTTTTGAGTATGGGGATCTAGATTCCATTCTTCCAACAGCTGCTAAACTGGTCAGACTTGGGTTCCATGATTGTCTACCCGAGAAAAGGACTGGGGCAGGTTGCAATGGATGTCTTAACTTTGAGGGAGTTGGAAATAGATACTATCTCAATTATTGTGCCAAGCCACATGGCAGACAAAACAAAGAGTGTAAAGACAAGGAGGGTGGCAAGAGACCTAAGAAACAACTTGAAACTGACAACAACAATCTTTTGTGGGTTGGAAACGTTCTTGAGGATGTGTATAAGAACGCCAATTATGCTGGTATTCAGTCCTCAGAATCATTGTTTGAAGCTGGTAAGTCAAGAGCTGACTTTTGGGCCTTTGCCTCTTTAGTTGCTGTAAGACATACCCTGAAAAACAATGATAAAATGTGTCAAAACTATCAGCCAACAGCTGGATGTAGCCTAGCTAAGAATGACACTTCATTCTGTAGTTTTAACCTGAATGCCCCAGAGATTTTGCCTAAATTCCAAACTGGACGTTCAGATTGTGTAGGCAATTGCAAATCAGATATGCCTGACTTTTGCACCACAAAGCATGAAATTCACCCAAATCCTCATGGCACTGGAGTTGAGACTGGCACCTTCTTCAATGAATCCTTTAATCTGAATGTACAGGTAAGAACTTCGCCCCTAGCCACTAATGGCTTTGCCCCAAGAGGTAATTAATGAAGAAAAAAAAATAAGTACCTGGTGAGAAGCCCCCCACTCCACCAATAATTTTAAATAATTTTTTCATTTAGAAAATAGCTTAAAACCACCACAGGACCACAGGTATATACCCTGCAAAGTAGAATCCGATCGGTTCAGTGGTTACCGAGATCTTAAGGGACAGACAGACAGACATCGTTCTACTTTGTATTATAGACTAGTGGCTTCGCCCCTAGCCTCTAGGGGCTTTGCCCCATGGGGTAATTAAAAAAGAAAATTAAATTTAAGAAAAAAAATCTTTTTCTGGTGCTGCCGCCAATAATTTATGTAAAGAAGTTTCCCCCGAATTTTTTTTTTGAGGGAGGGGGGGATTTTTCATTTTTTGGGGGGTTGGGGGTGTCCCAACCACCAAGAAAATAGCTTAAAAGCAACACAGAACCAATAGGTATAAACCCTGAAGAGTAGAATCCGTTCGGTTCAGTGGTTACCGAGATCTTAAGGGACAGACGGACGGACGGACAGACAGACATCTAGATTATAATTATAATTTCCTCTTCTTATAAAATTGATTCTGTTATGTTATATATTATTATCTATTTAGGAGGCAGCAGGTATTCTTGGTGCCCATTCTATTGGAAGAATGCACAAGGTTAGTTCCATGTTCAAATCTGATCCCTGGACCCCACAAGGAATCCAAGACTGGAACAATCTCTACTATATCAATGGTGTGAACTATATCACCACTGCTGACCCTACAAACTCCAGAAGTTGCCTGTTTGTTGATCCTACAAAATATCCTGACACTGCTAACAATTTTGTTGGTGATGAAGAAGGCAATCCTATTCAAGTCAAGTTCAGGGTTAGAAATGAGATGGAGACCAAACAAGGTGGACCACATTGGACACCCAATCAAGGACCCTGGAATTGGAATTTATTCTCCAAAGGGTGTGACAAAAGCATCTGTGAAGGAATAGCTAATCCTGCACCTAAATCATGTTGCCGCCTTTTGACTTACTGTGCTACTAACCCTTGCCCTGGAATTCCCGAAATAGAATGCAGTGGAAGTAGTTGTGATGAGTATAATGTATACCTGGGCGTCAACATGTTGAATGTTGACATGGGAATGGTTTTTGCCTTTGACAGAGACTCAAATGGACGGCCAACAGGTTGTACTGGTCTTGATGATCCTGATTGGATTAATGGAGCTAAACAGTTGAGCGATCCTGTTGATTGTCCTCTGAACAATGTACCAAGTGGTCTGGGTCTTGCTGGACCACCAGGATCTGGAGCTCCTGTGAGAACCTACTTCCTGGAGTTTGAATTCTATGCCAACAATCCCCTGAACTGGTTGGTAACCTTCAGGAAAGCTTTTGACAAGATGTTGGAGAACAGAGTTGAACCTGCTGATCTCTCCCCAGCCAACCCATGCTGGCTTGATGACACTTGCTAATTCTCATCTGGACTACTGCATTAGATGGAATTGTTAGCTAAAAACATTACATTTTAATTTTTATTTTAAATATTTATTTATTTACTTCTAAAATCAAAAATATATTTCATGAGCATACCAAATGTATTTCTTTTATCATAAATCTGCTTAATCAAACCTTCTTCCCAAAGAAGATAAAGTACTTTCTCGTATTCATTCGAATCCGGTGGATAGGAACCGGTTCTCATCCATACGAAAAAACTATGTCTAGCATCGTATTCTATCCAGTTTTCTACGAATATAGAAATGTACAATCACAAACTAGTTTTAATCTTATAATTGTACATTCTATATCCGCGGAAAGCCGTTTATAATACGATACGAGAAATAACTATTATCTTCTTAGCCTTCTTCTAGTTCTTTTTTAAATAGCATGTCTTATTAAGTTGATACCCATAGGAGCACAATTCCGCCTTAGTAATTTTGTTGTGATTGGGTGGTTCTCTTAGTTTACAATATTTTCTAATCTTATTCTGTTGTTTATTTCAGCTAATAATTCTAATTTGTATTATAAATCCTACTTTCTATTATAGATAGATTCCTCTTTGAAAAAATTTCTAGGAAAAAACAACACTTTTCAAAGCAGAATTTCAGAAACACCTGGGGGTTGAGATAATTAAAGCATTATTTATTATTTCAATCAAATATTTTCTGTACATTGATTATTAAATATCTCTGTAATTAAGTTTTAAAAATGTAAGCATGTTCTTAAACAGATGCAATTTTGCAACAGTGTTGATTAGAATTACAAACAAATATTCTGCATAAGTTCTGACACTCAACAAGTATTGATGTTCATTTGTCTAGCTATTCGATTTTAGAGCTTCGCTTTTATGAATATTATCAACTTTGTTTTGATAATATTTGAATGTAAATTGTTTGAATAAGTGATAAATGATGGGGAATAATAAGAGAGTGGGTAAATTTGATTAAAATTGCTTAAACCCTAAATCACTGCAATTTGATTTCATCATCCATAATATATATATATACAGGGTGCGGCACATAAATCGAGACATTTTGTAATTTTTAAAGAAATGAACATAAAATCGTCAATTTTAAAGATTTTATTGAATTTTAAAAACTGGAAAGCAAAATAGGTATATGACTAGTAGATTATTCAAAAAAATCGCCGCCAGCCTCAATCACCGCCTCTACCGGCTTCCTCAACCGCTTCAGGTCCAGGTCAAAATGTACCTGTCCAAGCTGGCGTAGTTCTCCTTGATAGTGGCAATGAGGGAGGTCTTTGTGGTATGGGCACGTCTATTGGTGCATGCTTCAAAGTAGCCCTAGGCCCAAAAGTCCATTGAATTAAGATCGGGCTGCTGGAAGGCCACATTTCCTTAGGAACATGAGTAACCGCCAAATTGACAAAATCCATGTTTTTGCTCTCATTTGGGCTAGGATTTAGCTACAGTGGACTTTAAGTACTCAAAATGCGTGTCTCGATGAGCTTAAGACACACAAAAAATTTTGGGTCAAATTTCCAACTCCTTCCCTGTCGGGCCCTACTGTTTGTGATTTCTTAAGGCTTGAAAAATCGACCTCACTTCGGCTAGGATTGAGCTAAAATGGATTTAAACACGGCAAAATGCGTGTCTCAATGAGCCTAAGACACCCACAAAATTTGGGGTCAAGATTCTAACTCCTTCCCTGTCGGACCCTGCGTTTTGTGATTTTGCGCATTAAACCACCGGCGCACTATGAATCTGCCTTGTTGAACATATGCGCGGTCAGCTCGGTGTACACGTCTATCTTCGTCCAAAGATTTTTTGTGCTAAAAGGTCATTACCTAAGCTTTCTATAGAGGGGTCAAACGTCCTGATTGGTCAAGTAGTTTTCACGCAATGGCCGTTTGAAAAATGTCTCGATTTATGTGCCGCACCCTGTATATATATAAATGTTCAAATTCCCAAGATCAACTTCCTAATTAGCTGCTCTATAATCCACAACCTCTGTAATTAGTGAAGCTGTGATTCACTTTTATCCGTCATTTTCGGCACTCTGAGAAAATTCTGCTGACCAATCAGTATCTACTTAATTCATTTGTCCGTCATAAATTGCATTATTGGAACTTACAATGAAAGGACTTTCTATAAATTAAAAAAAAATATTTCCATTGCGACTTCCGTAAAATACAGGGTGTTTCAGAGAAAACTGCGTTTTTCAGATTTGGAAAACAACCATTAGGAGTACAAAAAAATAATGATATGTTATTCTCTATAAAAATATGCATCGAATTTGTTACAGGTGTTTTTTAATATCTCTTAAAACAACAGCGCATTTTAGAGCCCAAAGAATTAATTGATTTTTTTTCTAACAATGACTTTGCCATAGAGAAATAGAAAAAAATTAATTCTGAAGAACCTTAAAAGGTCTTTGCATGGAGCCAAAAAAGAAAATATGTAAAAAATTTCATAGGGGGACATTGATTCAACCTTTACTACTTTGATATTGTACTTTTGAAACAATATGTTGCAAAATATACATATATTACTTTGAAGCCGGCTGTGAAAAAAAGTGGCTTCGAAAACGAGAGAATATATGCTATTAAGTAAAATTTCTTAGTATTTATATAGTAAAACTCCATATATAAAATTGCAGCCGGCTTCAAGATTTTTTGAAATTTTAGTGATTTTTTCACATATATTTTTTCAATAAATTCCTTTGATTAATTACCATTCTCAGATTTCGAGGAAAATGAAATTTTTTTAAATAAGGGAAAATCAATAAAAATAAATTTTTCAAAATATTAAGTTAAAAAATCACTAAACTTGTCATGATCGCTTCTAGTTTGGTTGGAGTTTACCTAAAATGAATCTTTGAACCATAAAACCTAACTTTCTTGTTTATTGACCAATTTCAACCAATTTTTTTTCTTTCACCTGGATATTCATTGGAGATTCCAAATCTGATATCGTAGTTTACCTAGAATGACTCTCTGAACCACTAAACTCAAATTCCTTGTTTATGGACTGATTTCAACAAAAAATTTCTTTCACTAAGAAAATCATCTATCTTTCTATCTATATATCTATCTAACGGACTATCTATCTATCTAATCTATCTATCTAACGGACTATCTATCTATCTAACGGACTATCTATCTATCTAACGGACTTTCTATCTATCTATCTATCTAACGGACTATCTATCTATTTATCTAACGGACTATCTATCTATCTATCTAACGGACTATCTATCTATCTAAATAACTATCTATCAATCTAACGGACTATCTATCTATCTAACGGACTATCTATCTAACGGACTATCTATCTATCTAACGGACAATCTACCTATCTATCAATCTATCTATCTAACGGACTATCTATCTATCTATCAAACGGATCTTATCTATCTAGCTAGCTAGCTTACTAACTATCTATTTATCCATCAAACGGACTATCTATCTATTTTTTTATGTATCTAGATTTCGATTTTTCTATCTCTCACAGCCCCCGGGATAATTGTAAAATGCTAAATCTTTTAAAGAAAGTAACATATGTCTGTTAGTGTGTAGCATAAGATCTCGATAACTGCTGAACAAATGTAAGTTTAATAGGTTAATTTATAAGTTAATAAGAAATTGAAAGTAAGATATTTAACAAATTGTTGTTTTAAACTCAAATATTTATTGCCAAGTGTCCCTTCATAACTATAAAACTTCTAGCTGTTGTAAAGTAATAAAAAGGGTACATTAAAAAAAATATTATGGTTTCTTGTGTTATAGACAGAACATGGAAAGGCTAAGTGCTAACACATAAAAAAATGATTGCCAAAGTGGGTATGTGAAATAATAGGAGTGAAGCAAAAGGTAGTTAAAGTTTGTGCTGTTTTGACAACAACACTGTTTTAAAGTTTTAAAGACACACAACAAATGTCAAGTTTAATTGTCCAATGTTTCCTGTTACCCAATAAAAAATATTCTTACACAAAAGTGATTCTTATTTGACATTTAAATATTTATTCCAATACGAAATAATATACAAACATAGTTAAAACATAATAATAATAAAAAGATAAAATTAAGACATAAATCGATCCACATAGAACGAATAAAAGAAACAATGTGTATGTTAGGCTTAGTTTGATATGAAATTAATAAAATCATATATTATATTGTTATTCAAGCCAGCATTATGAAGGAGTTTACAAGTAAATTGAGATAAAAGAATAGAGTGTGCATAGAAATTGTTGTCATCCCACTTAATGAAATCGTCCTCTATGCTTATTTTTAAAGATCTATCTTTTGCAACTAAAATTAAATGGGATAATTGTAGATAGAAATCGTTTGAAAAGCCTTCATAAAACATATTGTATAAGTAAAAGTTTTCTTTTAAAAAGATGAATTCTGGCTTACTATCATTTAGAACATAATCTAGAAATAATGCAAGTTTATGTATAAAATAGGTAGGAAACACACAGAAATAGAGGGCATGTTCTGTTGAACTTATTATATTACATTTTGAACATAAATTTGAATCAGTTAATTTAAATTTATATAGTTTA
Organism: Acartia tonsa; assembly: GCF_053477335.1. Lineage (NCBI taxonomy): Eukaryota > Metazoa > Arthropoda > Copepoda > Calanoida > Acartiidae > Acartia > Acartia tonsa. Next base: position 38,034,339 of record NC_137260.1, read on the forward strand.
TTTTTACTATTTAATGTTCTGTTCATTTGTTCAAGGATAAAATTTTTATAATATAAAATAATTGGCATGCTAAATATTTTTTTTAACGACATAGAAAGCATTTCTTTGTCTGGAATATATAACTTATCACTCACTCTAGTTTTTAGTGCAGGTAGCTCACATGAGTTTTTATTTCTATGAATTAGTTTAAAATGGAGAGAAAATACAGATTTGTTCTTTAAAAAAACTGTTCCAATTGGAATCAAAAGTTGCTTTGCTCTCTTCATGCTAAACACACAATCTCTAGGAAAAGCTGTTTTTGTTGACTCTACTAGTTTACTCAATTTATTTATTAAAGAAACATCTCTAATTATATTCGATAGATCAGATTTTATGCATGGCAAAAACAATACTTTTTCATCAATTTTTCTTGTTTCAAATATGGAAGCGATGGTTAGCTTCTTAGTTTTAAGTAATATATTTTCATCGTGTTTATTAAAAGGTGTTGAAATATTAGCAAAATTGGATGAAATAATGGGGGATTGGAAAAACGTGGATGGTTCATGTTCTAAATCATAAAAAAACTCACTTAACTTATGAAAATAATTACCACCTGCACATGGATAAAGACTCTTAAAGAAATTTTGATGCTCAATTATTGTTTTATAACTAAATGTAGGTAACATTGCTTGAATGTTTAGATGTTTATGTTCTAAAATTAAGCTAATGGTAGTATCATTATGTTGGGAAGAAAATCTTAGACAATTCATAAAACTATTTAACCATATTGAAAATGCTTGGGTGTCAGGTTTTAGAAAGTTCAAACCACCCTGAGTGAAATCTTGTTCTATACGATTTTGTGAAATTTTATATCTGTATGATATTTTTCCATCAGGATTTCTACTAGACCATAAAAACTTTGAAATAATTTTCCAAATTGATTTACAATATTTCTCGTCAGGGGGATAAATTCTGTATACATGGTAAGCACAGGCTGATAATAAATGGCTACAAAGATTGCGTCTTTTAATCAAATTATAACTGCTTTTTAGAGGAATTGACTTTGCTTTTTTTAATAATAGAAATATCTATAAATATTTCTATCAAATATTATTTTCAAGGAATCTTAATGATGTCATTGGGTGGTTTTGATTACTGCCTTCCCACTCCCTTAGACTTTTGTCTGAAAGTCTTAACTATGTATGGCAATGATACAAATGTATTTTTAATTCAACAATTATATGCTTAAGAAAGTAAATGTATTATCCTAAAGTAAATGTTTCCCTATCCCTTTTAAAAACATATCTTTAACTAATTTTCATACATGAAAAACTTTTCAATATCTGTTGAAAATAAATAAAAATAAAAATTTAAATAAATACAAAAAAAATGAGTATTATGCTTTAATTAATTTACGTGGGATAAAAGGTCATAAAAACAGTTCACACACTCCCCGGGGGACTTTTCCTAAAAGATATTCATGGATGAAGTTAACAGTAAAGTGACCAGGAATAAATATCCAATACTTAGTAACAACATTTTTATTACAATTAGTTAAATTTTTAAAATAAACATTTGAAAAGAAGAAGTATGTATCTATATTTCTGGGTAAAATAGCCTTAAACCTGTTCTGGTCTAAATTAAAGATTTATGAAATAAAATATAGTTTATACCTTTCTTCATAAAAATACCAAAATCTTTCTCTTGTATTTTTTCTTTTTTCCTGAATTATTTGATACTAAAATACAAAATGAAACTTGTGAAAAAAAGGGATAGGGAGGATATAATAATCCTTAACATTGACAAACAACATTTCCAATAATGATAAACTAAATTACCCCTTCTGCACATTAAAATAAATTGTTAAAAAGTTTGATACAATCATATAAAAAATCAATAAAAATACCCAAAGTTTTGATTCAATACACAAATAACGTAGTTACAAAGCTTTGGGTACCAGTGAAAAATGTAGCCTATCGTCTACTTAATCCCTGAAATATCAATACATGGGGCCAAAAGACATTTCCAAAAACTACATATATTCTAAAAATAAAGTAAAAAGTAATATATTATCTGTATGTTTTAGCTATGAAATTTTGATACGTTAGAAAAATGGATTACAAAGTTTGATATCCCATTTCCAAGATATTTTGCTTCAAACAAAAAAACTTTAATTTCTTATCTAATGGGTTATAGCCAATAGAACCTGCACTTTTGAGAGATTGTGTTTAAAAAAAGCATTAAACCATTGTTATAGTATACATAAAAAAAAAATCACATTTAATTATTATAATAAAAAGTTTTATTACTGTATAATTTGTATTTATAAAACATCTAATTTTAAAATCATTTATTTATCTTCATTTTCCAGCTAAAACTGTTCCATATTTGTTAAATTTTATTTCTATTTGAACTTAACTTAAACATTTTTCTTATCATCCAATTATAGGATACTTTTTTGAGTAAAAATAGCGCAGCAACTCTACTTTATTTCAGCTTTATTCAAATATTGGCCATACATACTCAGTACAGTCTCCCCTACATGGAGAGATTATTTTCTTCTTATTAAAGAAGTGCAGCTACTAAAAACTTTTGCTGCAGATATAACTATTTCTACTTATCTTTGTTTATTATCTAATTATCTAAGACTAAATATATTTTAAAAAGATTAAGATCTAACTTCAAGTGAGTAATAGCCTAGATTTGCTACAATTAAATAAACTGTAAGAATAGAAGTTTTGAAATTATGGATAATTTTGAGCGTAATCACTCCTTTAACCCCCCCCCCCCCTTCTCTTTGGAGGGTTGTGATTCCATTCAGAAAAGACCTATAAAAGCAAGCAACAATGTGAAAGAGAACTAATGGTCCAGTGGTTAGCGAGATTCTTGGTACACACAGGCAGAAAGACAAACCCATACGCAACAGTCACAATGTTACTCTAATCTAATTTAAGAATAGTTACCAACAAAGTAAAATTGTTGAAAGCGAAGCTTTTCTATGATTATGGTAGGTCCGTCCGTCCGTCCGTAACAGATAGCTGTTTTCGTTAATTTAGGCATGTTAGAATTGTCCTATTTATTCCTGCAGTAGTTGGGTACGATTTAGAAAGCGTAGCAACTCTATGACCACTACCAAATGTCCGTACGTCCATTTTAAACATGTTGATTTTTTTACTTTTTTAACAACAAACTTTTATGTGATCTAAGTATCCGATTGATCTGATTTTAGGTATAAGCGAAGCAACTCTATAAAAATGTAAGTATGTCCATAAACATTATCCTGTATAAAGCCGTTTTTCAACAAATTTACTTAAAATTTTGGTTCGACTCTTATACATTTATATTCTGATTATTCAGTTCAGACATTATACAAGCGTTAATGTCCGTTTGACCTTCTTTTTCAGTGCTTCACTTTAATGAATGTTGTCATCCTTGTTATAATGAAAACATATAGAATATGCTTTGTTTCTATCTATCTTTTTATTTAGCTACATGTCTAACTATCTACTATCTATTCTATATATCTATATTTTGGTTCAACGGAATCTCTGCTTCTGCATGGAGTTAAATATAATTCTTTTTTTAAAGAGGTAGTTGCACGAAATGCCTTTAAATTTGAATTTAGTGAACTGCATATTTTTTCCTGTTCAATGGTTTAAAGGGGTAGGTTCACGAAATGCATTTGAACTTAATTTAGTGAACCGCATATTTTATCCTGGTTAAACGTTTAAACTACATTTATATGGCATATATTTGAAAGAATTTCAATTTTCTACCACATAGTTTTTAAAATAATAAAATCGTCTTTTTAAATTGCATATATCACAAAAAGACAATTTTCAAGTCTTGATATTTTAAAAACTACGTGGTAGAAAATTTAATTTATTTCAAATATATGCTACATAAATGTAGCTTAACCCATTAACTAGGAAAAAATATGCGGTTCACTAAATTAAGTTCAAATGCATTTCGTGAAACTACTCCTTTACATTTATAGGGCATACATTTGAAAAAATTTCAATATTCTACCATGTAGTTTAAAGATATTAGGACTTAAAATAGTATTTTTGTGAAATATGTTATTTATATAACTGGCTATATTCATAAAAAAAGCATGACGACTAATTTCGTTATGTCTAATTGTTTGTTATTTACTGTAATACAATGTTATATATGTTTGATGGTATACATGTAACTTTTGCTTGCAATAAATTTATTGAAATGCACTTCATGCAACTATCCCTTTAAGTTGATATATCTATGGATCTCAAGAGATAAGACAATGGACTATAGATAATAATAAACTAAATTCCCTTTTCTGCAGAACAAAAATTATAGGTGGGAATCAACCAAATCAATCAAAATACCTATCTAGGCTATCTATCTACCTATCTATCTTTTAACTATAAAGGGTGTTTTTTTGTAGGACAAAAGTATTGCTTAATATAACCCATTTGCCATTAACAGAAATTAATAATCTAAATCTTAATTTCTTTACTGGGTTGGGGCAATTTGTATAAGAAAAAAATATTTAGCGATTTTAAACAAATTATGCCCTAAAAACTGGTTTTTCCAAAGTACCTGTTATCTGAAGATTTTTAAAACATGACCAATTTTTAAAATGTGTAAATTTTAAAAATTCAAATTGCGCGGCTTGTGTTAATAGTAGAATAATGTTATGCATATCGTCAGAATCGTCATAAACTCTAGTTTTTGGGTGTTTAAGAAATATTCCTGTGCTATGTAAAATTTAGGAGCTACGTGGTAAAATATCCCAACTTACTTAAAACTTTTCAACCTTTCTCATTTTTTCCAACGTAGCTTCTATAATACAAATAGCATGAATATGATACATATATTTCCAAAAACTAGAGTTTATGAAAATTCTAAAGGTATGCATAACATTTTTCTACTATTAACACAAGCCGCGCAATTTGATTTTTAAAAATGCACGCATTTTTGCACACTCTTTAAATTGGTAATGATCCAAAAATCTTTCAATAATAGGTACTTTGGAAAAACCGCTTTTTAAGGCATAATTTGTTGAAAATCGCTAAATATTTTTTCCTTATACAAATTGCCCCAACCCAATGAAGAAATTAAGATATAGATTATTAATTTCTGTCAATGGCAAATGGGTTATATTAAAAATATCCGTTTTCATACTTTTATTTTTATTCATTGGTTGTAAGATAAAACAAGGATGACAACATCCATAAGTAGCCAAGCATAAAAAATCATGGGAATACGTAATCAAGAATAAATTTATTGGAGAAAATAAACACATATTTTGTATAATGATGACGGTCAAAGTAAATTACATAAAAGATGCTCATAACAATGGGAAAAATTATTTTGATATGGATATCCTAAATAAGTTTTAAAATTGGACCAAAAACACCAAAGATATCGGGAAATATGTAAAACATATTAAAATAGCCAAAAACCTGCTAAAAGGCAGTCTGACCGCCATGGATGTTTTCTTAAAACAACAGGAAATTTAATTTTTATATCCCTAACCTAAAAAATTTAGAAAAATCGGACTATATAATTATACATTAGATTATTCATTGGTTGTATGATAACACAAGGATGACAATATCCATAAGTAGCGAAGCACAAAAAATCATGGGAATATGTAATCAAGAATAGATTTATTGGAGAAAATAAACACATAATTTGTATAATGATGACAGTCAAAGTAAATAACATAAAAGATGCTCATAACAATGGGAAAAATTATTTTGATATGGATATCCCAAATAAGTTTTAAAATTGGACCAAAAACACCAAAGATATCAGGAAATATGTAAAACATTTCAAAATAGCCAAAAACCTGCAAAAAGGCAGTCTGACTGTCATGGTTGTTTTCTTTAAAGGAAGCCTGCAAGAAATACCACGCTTTAACTGCTGAAAGACTGCCACAAGTAGACCAAATACCCCAAATTTGAAGCCTTCAGCTTCTTTAACAAAAAAGTTCTAGGCATTTTAAAATGACATTTTATGTACAATGAAAATTTTGAAAGAATTGCAATGCTCATGTTGAAAACTTTAAAATTAAACTACGTAGCCTAGAAACAAAAATATAAGCTTATTTTTGTCATAAATTTAGGTTTCCAGTAACTAATTATATTTTTACAATAAAAATAACCATTTTTATAGTCAAAATCATTAAAAAAAATTAAGTTTAACTTGTATTGTACCGAGTGTACTGTAGCCAATCAGAAGGCTGAATCAGCTTAACAACCAATCACAGCTAAGATTGTATTAGTTTCCCCCTTTGTTACCGCTATGATTTTCGTTTAAAAATGCAATTTAAATCAAATTTTTTTCATAGATTTTGACTATGAAATGTGGTGTTTTTATTGTAAAAATGTAATCAGTTACAGGCAATCTAAGTTTCTGACAAAGATAAGGTTATAATTTTGTGTCTATGCGACGTAATTTAAAATTGTTTTTTCTTTTGTAAGCATTGGAAATCTTTCAAAAACTTCATTGTACATAAAATGCTATTTTGAAATGCCTAGAACTTTTTTGTTATTGAAGCTGAAGGCTTTAAATTTGGGGTATTGGGTCTACTTGTGGCAGTCTTTCAGCAGTTAAAGCGTGGTATCTCTTGCAGGCTTCCTTTAAATGGCAGGAAATTTTATTTTGATATCTATAACTAAAAAATTTTGGAAATCGGACCATAAACACCAAAGATATCGAGAAAAATGAGAAAAAAAACAAAAATAGCCTAAGACCTGCTAAAAAGCGGTCCAACCGCCATTGATGTTTATTAGTTAATTGTGCTCCTTAATAATGAGAATGTTGTCAAAAATTTTTATCTTTTATAGGAGCCAAGAAAATCATGTTTCCCCCTTTCTATGTCTGATGGACAGACAGATGGACAACGTTTGGAATTATAGAGTAGCATCTCTACTAAAAAACCAATTTACCATATCAAATAGCAATTAAAGTCTGTTACTTTTTTATGTTTGATCATAAAATAACATGTATTTGGCCATAAGTCAACCTAAGATGCTGAAACAGTTTCCTTACAAACCTAAGTAATCAGTTTTGAAATATCTTTCTATTTCATGAAAAACTATTAAAAATACTAAAAAGTATGCCAATTTGGGTGTAACTTTTTATGGTGTATGGAAACCATAAAATCTATAGAAACATCTCCCTTTTGTACTTTTCTCTCATTATTCAACTTTCCTGATTAAATCAAGTACAAATACAGCCATAGTTACAAGATCAACACATTAAACATGATATCATTGTTAATACATATTACAACACGATAAAGGGGAACGTAACTGAAGCTTTTTTGAGGCAGGGGGGGGTTTTCTCCGGAACCACTTGATGAACCGTGCAAATTTTTTGAACTTAAGCTTTTATGGGTATGAACATTTTATGGTTTCAAAGTCAACCCCCTACCCCCACCTCTAGCCCCCTAGATTTCTTTAACTTAAGCTTTTATGCTTATAAACTAACTTTTGGTTTAGAAGTAACCCCTCGCCGCCAACCCCTAGCCTTCCTGGTAACAAAAAAAAAATCTAAAAATGAACCTAACCTTAATTTTCTCAGAAACCATTTGACCAATAGAGATGATTTCTTAAACTTAAGCTTTTTGCTTATAAACTAACTTCTAGTTTATAAGTCACCCCCCTGCCGCCAACTCCTAGCCCTTTGGGGCTTAATACCCTAAAAATAAACCTAACCTTAATTTTCTCAGAAACCATTTGACCAATAGGAATGATTTCTTAAACTTAAGCTTTTATACTTATAAACTAACTTCTTGTTTAGAAGTCACCCCCCTGCCGCAAACCCCTAGCTATCTAGGGCTCAAAAAACCATAAAAATGAACCCAACCTTAATTTACTCAGAAACTATTTGATCAATAGAGATGATTTCTTAAACTTAAGCTTTTATGCTTATAAACTAACTTCTAGTTTAGAAGTCACCCCTCTGCCGCAAACCCCTAGCCCTCTGGGGCTCAAAAAACCTCTAGAAATGAACCTAACCTTAACTTTCTCAGAAACCATTTGATCATTACCGCCGGTTTTTTAGGACTTAACTTTTATGGTTTAGAAGTCACTCCCCTACCCTGAATTCTTAGCCCCCTGGGGCTCAAAAACCCTCTAAACGGACGTACGGACCGACCCTAATTATAGAAAAGCTTTGCTTCTAAAAATATCTGCACATTTTATAATATATAACCATATATCTGCCAAACAAAAAAATAGTTTATACACATAACAGCTTTAGTCAAAAATATCTGAACTTTTAATAATGTGGTTATTGTTAACTTCTAAACTAAAACTTAGTTTATAAGCATAAAAGCTTAAGTTTAAAAATCATCCTTATTGATCAAATGGTTTCTGAGAAAATTAAGGTTAGGCTCATTTTTAGGGGTTTTTGAGCCCCAAAGGGCTAGAAGTTGGCAGCAGGGGGTTGAATTTCAAACACTAAAAGTTAGTTTATTAGCATAATAGCTTAAGTATAAGCAATCATCTCTATTGATCAAACAGTTTCTGAAAAAATTAAGGTTAGGTTCATTTTAGGATTTTTTGAGCCCTGGAGGGCTGGGGTTGGCAGCAGGGGGATGACTTCTAAACTAAAAGTTAGTTTATAACCATAAAAGCTTAAGTTTAAGAAATCATACCTACTGATAAATTTTTTCTGAGAAAATTAAGGTCAGGTTCATTTTTAGGTTTTTTTTGATCCCCATAGGGCTAGGGGTTGGCGGCAGGGGGTTGAATTTCAAACACTAAAAGTTAGTTTATTAGCATTATAGCTTAAGTTAAAGAAATCATCCCTATTGGTCAAATGGTTTCAGAGAAAATTAAGGTTAGGTTCATTTTAGGTTTTTTTGCGCCCCAAAGGGCTAGGGGTTGGCAGCAGGGGGGGGGGGGTGACTTCTAAACTAAAAGTTAGTTTATAAGCATAAAAGCTTAAGTTTTAAGAAAATTAATGTTAGGTTTATTTTTAAGGTTTTTGGAGCCCCAGAGGGCTAGGGGTTGGGGGCAGGGGGTGTTTTCTAAACTAAAAGTAAGTTTATAATCATAAAAGCTTAAGTTTAATAAATCATCTCTATTGGTCAAATGGTTTCTGAGAAAATGAAGGTTAGGTTCATTTTTAGGGTTTCTTTGAGCTTGGGAGGGCTATGCGGTTGGCGGCAGGGGGGTGACTTCTAAACCAAAAGTTAGTTTATAACCATCAAAGCTTGAATTTAAGAAATTATCTCTATTGGCCATATGGTTTCTGGAAAAATTAAGGTTAGGTTAATTTTTAGGGTTGTTTAGAGCCTCGGAGAGCTAGGGGTAGGCGGCAGTGGGGTGACTTCTAAAGCAAAAGTTAGTTTATAACTATAAAAGCTTAAGTTTAAGAAAACATCCCTATTGGTCAAATGGTTTCTGAGAAAATTAAGGTTAGGTTCATTTTTAGGGGGGTTTTGAGCCACGGGAACTAGGGGGTGGGGGTAGGTGGTTGACTTCTAAACCATGAGATGTTCATACCCATAAATGCTTAAGTTCAAAAAATTTACGTGGTTCATCAAGTAGTTCCGGAAACCCCCCCCCCCCCTGCCTCAAAAAACTTCAGTTACGTACCTCTTTTCAATAAATGTTTAAAGAATAACTATTTGTTTTATTTAAGAAGAAAAACTATTCTATAACTGGCCCTATATATGTTTGCACAATCATAATTGTACCTGGTTTTGATTCCGTGTAAGTGAAACAGCCGTATGGGAGATCTTTATTAGCAAACATGCATTTTCTTTCAATTGCTTTGCTCACATCTTAACGAATGCAGATTCCGGAAGAGACAGAAACTTCTAGAATTCTCTGGGAGGCAGAAACAATGGATGCCGCGTTTTAGAAAGGAGATTTTGAGAAAAGGTCGTCGTAGTTGCCTTTTTGGTATAAGGTTTTCAAAGGACATAAGGATTTTCACAAATGCATGACTAAGGACTAAAGGAGCGCTTTACGCCCGGCACATGGATTTGGCCATTGATTATATAGTAACATAATTTTAGGTAGATATTATGGTTTTTCAAAGAAAGAAAATAAAAAAATTAAAATTCGACTTTATTAACTTTAGAGGACAGCTGCCAACCTCTAGTTTTCAGGATGTAGTTTAATACTTGTTAGAAATAATAATTTTTTTAATATGATAAAAAGATGATCTTAAATCTTAATTTTGGGGATGATGATCTGAAAGATGATGGTGGTGATGGTGACCCAGATTGTATCAAAGTACATGACCATTATGACAACTTATTTAGATCAAAAAAGGTCTGTTTAGTAAGCATTTTTGACAGATTTATGACCAAATAAATGTTATGATATTATAAGTAATAGACTTTAATTGCTATTTCATATGGTAAAGTGTGTTTTTTTTTATCATACAACCAATGAATAATACTCTAGTTTGATGGACATAAGCTGCAGAAAGATGGACGAAGGAATCTTGATCTCCAGTTTATAGAAAAGCTTCGCTTCTAACCCAAATTAATTCCATTTGAAATTGAAGAAAATTAAATATTTTGTTGGGGTAGAGTTGGCGTAAAACATATTTTTTGATGTAAGAAATAAAAGAAGGGGGTTGTGGGAAAATTTTCACTTAGATATGTTTGTCAGAATCACATTCCCTTTTCCCTGATTATAGTATTGAATGACTACACTGACATTGGGAAGTAAAAAAGAGCAAAATTTTACAAACAAAAAAATATGTTTGTTTCAGCGCTTTATAAATTTTTGAAGAAAATTCATGAAAGAATGTCTAGAGGCAATAAATAATTATAATAGTTTTTTTTTACTTTTTCAATCATTGAAAAAAATAAATTCCATCATTAGGGTAAGGGGGGGGAAGTTTCGGTAAGGGGCTATTCTCGGTAATTTCGACCTACCTTCATTAAATGACCTTTTTCTCCATGTTCCTTTCAAATGACAGAAAAAAACATAAAAGCAAATTTGTTCCTTATTAAATTGCCTACAAAAAAGTATATAATGAATTTTTTGTGAGATGAATATTAAGGGTACTTATTGGGTCTCAAAGTCGGACGAAAAATTTTTTTTTTCCAAAAATTTTTTAGTAGGTGTGTAAAGATCAACCTACACAAAAATTGGTAAGACCTAGAGCTGATCTGAAAACTTTTTGAACTAGAAATTGCCCGCTTTTTCCAAATCCGTTGAGAGCTTTAAAATCGGGTTAATATTTTTTTCAAAAATGCTAAAGTTGGTGCCGGGGGAAAAATCGGTAATTTCAAAAGAAATTAAAATTCAACTTTTAAGGTCATGTTTTCATGTTTTCTTTTGTCAAATCTATTATTCCATATGGACTTTTTAAGAATTGGGCCTAAAAATGAATAGAACAGATAAAAAAAAAAAAAAATAATTTTATTTTTTGAATCAAAATTTTGCGAGGAAAAAATCAAAATTTCTGGTCCTTTGAAAAAAAAATATTTTTGACATAGGAGGAATAGTCCGATCTTTATGAATTTTTTTGTGGTTAATCCCAATCACCTATACTAATTATGATTTATTACGCTTGTTTGGTCGTTTGGCCTTTTTTCATCGATTTTTTTAAGGTTAAAATGTAGTCAAGATTTTTTGCAAAGATGACACTTTTGCTTCAAATTCAATTTTTGAGGTCAATTTTTAATCAATTTTCATGTTTTTTGGGCTAAATATATAGTTCAATGTGAGCTTTTTTAGGATCAGGCCTAAAAAGTAATAAAATACGTTTTTTTCTTATATTAATTTTAAGTTTAAAAAAAAAAAATTTTCGAAAAAAAAAATCGAAAATTCGCGTCTTTCAAAAAAATTCATTTTTAACATAGAAGGAATAGTCCGATCATTATGAAACTTTTTGTGGATAATCCCTATACATATACTAATTATGATTATTTATGTTTGACTGGTGGGGAAATATCGGTACCTTTTTTGCGGTCAATTTCGGCCAACTTCTAAAAGTCCTAGGATAATGTCCTTTTGGGACCTGATAGTCCTTTCCGTAAGCTTTCTACTGGTTTGGTTTCATTTGAAAATATTAATATTTACCCCATTTTTTTTCAAAAAAACCGAAAAAAACCCGAAATTTCCCCCCCCTTACCCTATCAATCTGTAAATTTTTCTTATCATTTTCATTTTATAGCTTTCCTTATGTTTCATATTATGGTTGATTTGTATTAACTTTAATTTGTTATTAAAGGAAGTCTGCAAGAAATACACCGATTTAACTGCTGAAAGACTGCCACAAGTAAACCCTATACTCCAAATTTTAAGCCTTCATCTTCGTTTAAAAAGTTGTAGGGTGAGACGGGGCTAAACCAGTAATTTTTTCGTTTTTTTTTTAAGTGGGGTAAAAATTAATATTTTCAAATGAAACCAAGACCAAGACCATTAGAAAGCTTACAGAAAAGACTATCAGATCCTAAAAGGACGTTATCCTAGGACTTTTAGAAGTTTGTTGGACTCAAAGAAATCACCGACCTTTACCCCACGGTGGGGCTAATCTGGTAATGTCTTTTCAACCTAAAAAATATCGATGAAAAACGGCCAAACGGCCATTCAGACATAAACAATCATAATTAGTATAGGTTATAGGGATTATCCACATAAATTTTCATAAGGATCGGACTATTCCTTCTATGTCAAAAATAATTTTTTCAAAAGACGAGAAATTTCGAAATTTCTTTTAAAAAATTTTAATTTTTTTTATAAAAAAAAACCTGTTCTATTTTTGGTCTAATTCTTAAATAGCCCATATTGAATTTTAGATTTTACCAAAGAAAACCTGAAAATTGATCTTAAAAATCGAATTAAAATTTTTTTTCAACGTTACCAAAATTAGCCCTGCGCGAACTTTGGTCATTTTTGAAAAAAATATTAACACTATATTTAAGCTTTCAACGGATTTGAAAAGAGCGGGCAATTCTTAGTTCAAAAGGTTTGTACAGATCAGTTCTAGGTCTTACCAATTTTTGTGTAGGTCAATCTTTAAACACCTACTAAAATTTTTTTTTTTTTTAATTTTCGTCCGACTTTGAGACCCATACAGTACCCTTAAAATTCATCTCACAAAATTTTCACTTTTTTGTAGGCAATGTAATAAGGAACAAATTTGCTCTTATGTTTTTTTCTGTCATTTGAAAGAAACATTGATATAAATGTCATTTTATGAAGGTGGGTCAAAAATTACCGGTTTAGCCCCTTACCGGTCAATGCCCCACATCACCTTAGGCATTTTAAAAGGACTTTTTAGGTAGATGAAAATTTTTCATTGCTCATGATAGAAATTTACAAAATTTCAGATGAGTTTTTACAAATGTCGTTGCTAGACTATTTAGGTTTTAGGATATTTTTTTTTCGGGGGGGGGGGGGGGGGTGGGTGAGTATATGACATCATCTGTTTAATACAATACTGCTATAGGATCTCTAGTAATTTATTTGTATGTAATAATGCGCATATTTACTAATACCTCTTTGATTGTCCCAGAATTATTAATTAAGCTTTTATTAGTCCTAGATAGCATAAGCACACATTTATTTGCATTTATCTTTCATTTAAAATTTAGCTTTTTATTTATTTTAACAGATTTTGAAAAAATTATCAAGTTTTAAGAAGGGATAGTGAAACATTACTTTAGGTTAATTCATCTACCTTTTATCTTAATTGTTTCAGACAAAGGTCTAAGAGAGGGAGTAAGCAGTTATTAAAACCACCCCATTATATCATTAGAATTCCCTGAAAATAATAATTAATAGGAATAACTCTATTTCTTTCTATTTTCAAATTTAAATGAATTAAACTTTGAATATGAATCTAGCTATCTAACTATCTATTTATCCATCTATCTGGCTATCTATTAATCCATCTATCTATCTATGTATATATCTTTCTATGTTTCTATCTATCTATCTAACTATCTATTCATCCATCTATCTAGCTATCTATCTAGCTATCTATCTTGCTATCTATCTAGCTATCTATCTAGCTATCTATCTAGCTATCTATCTAGCTATCTAACTATCTATCTATCCATCTATCTATCTATCTATCTCATTATTATATCCAGTTTTCTACAAATCCGCAGAAAGCTTTTTATAATATGATGCCAGAAATAACTATTTATTATGTGTTTAAGAATTAGTCGCAGCTTTCTGCCTCATAGAAAGGATGTAAAGACAAACGGATAAAACGACTTTACAAATCCAATACAAATCAAATGACTATCAGAGCATTTCCAACAGACTGACGTACAGAGTAGAGTAGAGTTAGATGCTCATCGATTAAGAAATATAATAGCAGCTAAGTAATTTAAAATTTCCAAAATAAATCAAATGACTCTCAGAGCAAAAAATTATAAACTGGAGCTCATCGGTATAGGGCATTCTCATGAAATTTTTAGGCTCTTTAACTTAAATAGCAGCCGAGAAATTTATGTTACCCCCAGTTTTATACAGATACAGACGGATGGACATAATTATATAAAGGGTGTTAAAAAAACAATCGCTTCACAAACGAACTTTAACACTTGTAGAGTGTCAGAACTGGATAAACTGAATTTAATGCATATGTCTATACAAAATTGTAAGTATATTTGTTGCAAACTTGATTAAATATATGATACTGTTTAAGGACATAGTGACGTTTTAGGACTTTATTATAAAGATGTTTCGCTTATAACATATACCTTGTTGTAATAGGGATCAGTATTAAAAAAAATAGTTGAAAAGGATAATTTTAACATTAAAAAATTTGTTGTGGAAAAAATTTAAAAATCAGCTTGTTTTAGATTGACGTCAGGACTTTCTTGTAACGTTTATAGAGTTGCTGCGCTTTCTAATCGTATCTAACTGTTATATGAATCAGCTTGCAAAGTTAAAAATCAATAGGAAAATTCTATCCTGTTTGAATTAACGAAAACAGCTAACTGTTACAGACGGACGGACAGACAAACTGGCCCTCAATATAGAAAAGCTTCGCTTTTAAATAACACAATTCATGCTCAAGCAATAACAATGAGAAATCAACATTGAATTTTGAATCTACTCACCTCTCCAGAGTGCTAAAGCTCGAGATTTAGCCCTTGTGAAGAAAAAAAAGACAGAACCATCATACACTGAGACATGACAGCTCTGCCTAGTTTTTGATGTTTGACAGGCCTTTCTTTTTTTTTGTCAAATTGACTAGGATTGTGTTAGAAACCTGGTTAAGGTGTCTATAGAAAGGTCTTCACATGCCACATAAAAAAATTACGCATTATGGGGTCTATCTACAAGATTAAAAGTACTTAAGACTTTTTTTCTTTTATAATTTTAGAGAAAAATTCTCCACAAGGGCTAGGACTCGAGCTGTAGTACTATGGAGAGGTGAGTAAATTCAAAGTTCAATGTAGATTTCTCATTTTCATTGCTTGGGCATGAATTCTGCTATTTTTTATAAGTTTTTGACCAACACTTATGGATTTATATTGAAAAAAGAGAAGCAATTGTTTTTTTTTAACACTCTTTATATATTATAGAATAGCTTTTTTTATAAACATTTTGTTATTAAATAATGTTTCTAATTTTGAACGGCCATACAAAGCCAGTTTTAAAGAGCTTTGCTATTAAGATATTTTTTAATAACTAAAGTAAAAAAAAAATAAATTAACCTCGGGCTGTGAATTCATTAAGGTTAAGGATATTTAAAACAATTCCTTCCCCACCTCAAACAATATAAATTTATAGGTTGTTTTGGTGACTTCTGATGGTTAGTATGGCTGTCAGAAATTGAAATTAAAAAAAACTAGGATGGCAACAACCATAAAAGCAAAACTATAAATTTAGATGGTATGACAAACGAACATTAACATAGATTGTACAGCATGACCCTCTAAAACTTTAGCTCTAAAAATCTCCGGTGTTAATGGAGGTAAAAAAAATATTTTTATATCTACTTATGTGGAATACTATGGAGAACAAGGACATATGCATTTTTTTATAATTCATTGAGAAATAAGGGCTGCAGATGCTTAAAAATACTTTTTTGAGGGTCATGCTGTATATATGTGATGAAAAACTACTTAAATACAGGATTCTGTTTAAGGACATTCTTACATTTTAGGATAAAATTATGAAGATCCTTCGCTTATAATATTGCATGTGTTGTTCTAGGAATCAATATTAAAAAATCAAATGAATATTATAAAGATATCATACAAAAAAATGTTGTAATTAAAAGGAAATACAAACGAACGTTATCACTTGTAAAGTGCAAAAACTGTATAAGCAGAATGTAAATGTATTAGCATAAACGAAATTGAAAGAAAAATTGCTTAAATACAGGATAAGGACAAACTTACATTTTTAGGACTTGATTAAAGAGATGCTTCGCTTATAACAATGTATTTTGTTGTCCTAGGAATCAGTATTCTAAAAACCAGATGAATAGGATAATTAAATCACATGAAATATTGTAGTCAAAAAACTTAAAAATAAATGTATGTACAGACATTCTGATAACATTATAGAGTTGCTGTGCTTTCTGAATTGTACCTAACTATATCATCATCGTAATCATCATGCAAAGTTTGAAACAATAGGCCAATTTTATCCTGTGCAAATTAATTAAAAGAGTTAACGGTTACGAATGGGAGTACGGACGGACGGACCTAACCTAATTATTGAAAAGTTTCGCTTTTAAGAATTAAATATCTGAATGTTTTAAATGGAAGTACGGACTTTCAAGTAACAATTATAGAGTTGCTACGTATCTTACTATCATAGGAATCATCATGCAAAGTTTGAAAACGGTAGGACAATGTCTAAATGAACAAAAAGAGCTAACTGATACGGACGTACAGAAGGACGGACCGACCCTAATTATAGAAAAACTTCGATTTAAAAATCTATTAGGATGGTGGTATATAAAGTCTAATGCCTAGATTATATTAAACAACTATTAACTTTTGATCCATGAAACATTGTCAAAGCAAACATTTTCGATAAATAGGCACTGTATGTCCTAACATCTGGATCATTAGTTTAGGCCTGTTTGAAAATGGTTATTGAAAATGGTTAGGATCCTTATGATTTGGTATTAGGTTAAGTAAAACTATTTCTTGTGCAGTAATGTCCGGTTATGATTTTTTTAAGTTCAATAAAAAACATTTTTTTGTATATACTTTATATAAACATACTGCTTTAAAATTTTGTAGTTTTAAATTGTATGAAACTTAAAGATTTTTTGTTGGAAAAACTTAATTTTATTTGTAATAGAGAAAACTGTACTGAGTGCATAAACAGATCTTAAAAAATGATTTCATAAAATACCTAGTGATTTTTTTTTTATTAAGGGGGGGGGTTGTCCTTTGGCGGGGAGGGTAGGGCAGGGTTGAATATAGGGCAAAGATCAAAGTGGCATTCTATAAAAAGATATTATTTTGAAATGAGAAACATCTATTATTTTTTTTAAAAATAACATAATGACAATTACTAGAATTATTGCTTTTTTATCCTTTTCATGTTTTTTTTTTCTTTCTCCTTTCTTTTTTAAATAAAAACTTTACTTATTAATCTTCAATGATATTTTAAAATTTAAAATATGGTATTAAAATTATATACAACAATGATCTATCTTAATATTTTTCCTTTTTTATTCTCTTTGCTTTTTTACTTGATTTATTTTGTTTTGTTTTTCTCTAAGTTCCTTTATCTATTTTTTTTCATCTTTCTTATTATTTACTGATTTCTCTTACATAATATAAATGTTTATTTGTGTTTTTTTTCTCTTTTTTTACCATCCTTACAACTCAATTTAACTAAATTAAAGTTTCAATTTTCCCTTTCACATTTAATATGTTTCATATTCTTTTTATTTCTTTTCGTATTTCCTAAAAAGGGGCTTCAGGAATCAAATACACTATCCCCATTTTGGTCAAGATAGTACTCCTGTAGCTCCTGGTGCATATCCTGAAAATTTTCCTTCTTTTCCACCAATTTATACTACGTTAATAATTAAACTCTTAGTCAATATTATTTTATTTTTTTTGTATGAGATTAAACATCATAATGTAAACTCTAAATTGTCGATAGATAGCAGCAATTTAGAGTATTGTATGTGCTATCTCCTAAGCTAGGGGGTACCTGGCAGCACCAAATAAACATTATTATTATATTATTATTATAAAGGGACTTCTAACTATAAACATTTAAAATTGAAACTGCCCAGTGCCGACCTTACTATGGACATATTATTACTTGGCTTTTACATCAGATTTTCGTGTTCTCTAATAAAATGAAACTTGCAGCGAGCTAAAAATAACGATTACCCCCTTTCCACCCCCCCCCTGACCCAATCCACTCCCTTCCTACCTCCAACCCAATATATCTTTTTATAAATAGTATTCCTTTATTTTTCAGGGTGACTTTAAATAGGTCACAGAAACTTATTCAGGGGTTTATGCGGTTAAGACCTCCCATCACAAAAGTCTATCCATCTTTCTATCTATCTGTCTGTTAATCTTTTAACACTTTAATTGTCCTATATCTCTCTATTTGTCTATCGATATAGCTGTCTTTTTTATATTTACTTTTTTTTTAAATCTAGCCATTTCAGATTTAAAAAATATATATATTTCTAGAAAAATGAAAATATGTGTTGAAAGTAATATAATTAATTGGTTAAACTTAACAAGGGAACATTTGTTGGGAAAAAGGTGTCAGATATCTCCCACCCACTTAGCTATTGAAAGTTCCTTTTCTGTAAAAACTAGGATGACAACATCCATAAAAGCGAAGCTCTGAAACGGTTGGACAAATGAACATTAAAATTTTTAGAGTTTTGAACTGAATAATCAGATTGTAAAGGTATAAGACGAATCAAAATTACAAGTAAATTTATTAAAATACTGCTGAAATTCAAGATAATGTTTAAGGACAATTATATAACAAAAAATTAGTTGTTTAAAAAGTTAAAAATCAGCATGTTTAAAATATATGTACGGACATTCTAGTAACGATTATAGAGTAGCTAAGCTTTATAAATTGTATAAATCGATAAGACAATGCCTAAATTAACAAAAAAAAGCTATCCGTTCCAGACGGATTTCGGACGGACGGACGTACTGACCCTAATTATAGTAAGGCTTCGCTTTTTTTTGTTAAAAGTCAATTGTAACAAGGATGAAAACATCCATAAAGCGAAGTTCTGAAACGGTAGGACAAACGAACATTAACACTTGTAGGGTGCCAGAACTGAAAAATCAGAAAATAAATGTCGAATCAAAATTGTAAGTAAATTTGTTAAAAAACTGCTTAAAAATAGGATAATGTTTAAGGACATACTTACGTTTTTAGGACTTTATTATAGAGATGCTTCGCTTATAACATTGTATTTTGTTGTCTTAGGAATCAGTATTCCAAAAAATTAAATCAATCGGATAATTTTATCTGATAAACATTTGTTGTTAAAAAAGTTAAAAATCAACATGTTTAAAATGAACGTATGGACATTATAGAGTTGCTACGCTTATGAATCGTACTGAACTACTACAGTAATCACCATGCAAAGTTTTAAATCGATAGGACAATTCTAACATGCCTAAATTAACGAAAAAAATCCATCCGTTTCAGACGTACGTACGGACCGACCCTAATTGTAGAAAAGCTTCGCTTTTAAAAAGGGAGCACTTTAAAGTTGAAAGGGGACGGAGGGTTATAAATAAGTTTCCCATGTTCATCGAATCCGGTGGATAGGAACCGGTTCTCATCCTGCGATTATAAAAATGTACAATCATAAGATTAAAACCAGTTTTTATAGCCCGTGCCTTCGGCACCTCGGGCCTAAAAAAAACTGGGTTTAATCTTATAACTGTACATTCTATATCCGCGGAAAGCTGTTAATAATACGATGCGAGAAATAACTATTAAACATTTCTTGGACCTTAAGGGATAATATATTGAAGGATGTATTTATAAACAACATTCTCAATAACGATAAATTAAAATTTAAATTACCCCATCTCTACATCAATTGTTGAAAAGTTTGAAGCAAACAAATAAAAATTCAATAAAAGTACCCAAAGTTTTTTAGTCAACAAATTAGATAAAGTAGTTAGAAAGCTTTAAGTACCAGCATCTATCTATCTATCTATCTATCTATCTATCTATCTATCTATCTATCTATCTATCTATCTATCTATCTATCTATCTATCTATCTATCTATCTATCTATCTATCTATCTATCTATCTATCTATCTATCTATCTATCTATCTATCTATCTATCTATCTATCTATCTATCTATCTATCTATCTATCTATCTATCTATCTATCTAAAGTTGATTTTCAATTTGGAAAGTTTAGTGATTTTTTTCCGTATTAAAATATTTATCTCAAGTATTAAATTGATAAATAGAACTTGAAGCCAAATTACATATATTCTGAGTTTTTTATGTTGGGGTTAATTTTGGAAGAAAAAAGGGTTTTAGGAGTTTATTTTTAGTAAAAAGGGGTCTAGAGCTGTCAACATATATTTTTATCTTTTTTCGGCTTTGAAAGTGTTTTTTACAGCCGGCTGCGAAATAATATATATAAACAAATTATTTCAATTTAATTGATATCCCATATTCAACATCAAGCATTTTTCCCCTACATGTACTAATTAGTACAGCCGCATTTTTAGAGATATCAAAAAACACCTTAAGTAAATCCGATGTACATTTTTACATAGAATATGGACCTATAATTCTTTTTTTCATTTCCTTCTGGTTGTTTCTCAAAATCGGAAAACGCAGTTTATTTTGAAACACCGTGTATATAAATACATATTTTGAAAATATTTTCGGGAATAGTCCCTTTCGTGGCAATGCCCCTCAAGGGCTATTCGTCGTATTTTTAAAATGGCTTTTGATAGGTTATTTTACGTTAGGTTAGGTGATTGCCCCACAAAATTAGGCAATTGGCCCCGCAGGGTTAGAGCCTCCCGCTAGGGCCAGAAATAGAAGAAAGCTACTGTGAAAAAAGGAGCGTTGCCACGAGAGGGACTATACACATATTTTCAATAAGCATCGTTTTTGCATCAAACAAAATGTAAATTGATAATTTTGAAAAAAGTTTATTATTATAAAAGAAAGTAAAAAAGCCAAAAACTAATATCCAATAAAACAAAACAATCTTAAAAATAATTTTTCATATCTAGCAAGTGTCATTTAGCCAGCAATTGTTTGCAACTGGGTTCAATTGAGCCTGGTCCACTTTGTTCTCCAACATCTTGTCAAAAGCTTTTCTGAAAGTGACCAACCAGTTAGTAGGATTATTGGCATAAAACTGAAATTCTGCAAAATAAGTTCTTCTAAGATCAATACCAGGGTCCCCATTTAGTAAAAGGCCACTTGGTACATTGTTAACTTCACACTCAACTGGATCACTTAACTGTTTAGCACCATTTATCCATAGAGGGTCATCAAGGCCAGTACATCCTTTTGGGCGTCCATCTGAATCTGTAGTAAAATTAAATACTAATCCCATGTCAACATTTAACATGTTGACACCCAAGTAAACATTATACTCATTACAACTATCACCACTGCATTTAATGTCAGGAATTTCAGGGCAAGGGTTAGTAGCACAGTAAGCCAAAAGTCGACAGCATGATTTAGGTGCAGGATTAGAAATGCCATCACAGATGCTTTTGTCACATCCTTTGGCAAATAAATTCCAGTTCCAGGGCCCATTGTTAGCCGTCATCATCTCGCTTCTGACTCTAAACTTGACTTGAATAGGATTTCCTAGCTCATCACCAACTAAATTGTTAGCAGTGTCAGGATATTTTGTTGGGTCAACAAAAAGGCAACTTCTGGAGTTTGTAGTGTCAGCAGTGGTGATATAGTTGACTCCGTTGATGTAATAGAGATTATTCCAGTCATTCAAACCTTGTGGAGTCCAAGGATCTGTTTTGAACATAGAACTAGTTTTGTGAATACTACCAATTGAGTGGGCTCCGAGAATAGCTGCTGTCTCCTAAAAATATTTATTGGATAAAGGAGGAAACGAACTGTGTTAAATCAAAAATAAAATAGCCTATAATTAAATTGAAATTATCAACAACAACCAAACAAATAAGTTTATTATAATTTTTGCTCAAATCTTCCAAATACCTGTTTAAGAGCAGCCAATTGTAATTTATAGATAGTCCAAATATAATATAGATATTGTTTCTCTATTCAATAAAACCATAATTACTTTTGTGTTCAAATAACGTTAATTTCTGTAGGAAATGTTTATAATATGGCAAATCTTTACAAATATCCTATGGAAACTCAGTGAATAAAAGTAAAACTGTATACCTGAACATTAAGACCAAAACTGACATTCATAAACTTTCCTGTTTCATTTCCAGCAAAATGAGGATTAGGATGACTTTCATGTTGTTTGGTACAAAATTCTGGTGCCCAGGTCTCACTGCAGTCACTTACACAATCAGACCGACCTGTACTAAATTCAGGCTGAATCTCAGGGTTGGATAGGTCAAAACTACAAAAGTTATCATTTCTTGTGTTTGCTGGGGCTGGGCCTCCCTGGTTTAAGCTGCACCCTTGGGTTGGCTCAAAATTCTCACACATTTCATTGTTTCTTTCAAGAGTATATCTCACCGCAACTAAAGCCGCAAAAGCCCAAAGATCTGCCCTTGATTTGCCAGCATCAAATAAAGATTGTGAAGATTGAACTCCGCCATACAAACTATTTTTATAAACATCCTCTAGAACAGCTGCAACCCAAAAGAGATTATTGTTGTCTGTCTCATTTTGAACTTGTGGTCTCAGATCTCCTTCATAATATTTGCACAGGTACTTGATATAATCAGTTGTAGGATTCTCGCAGCCCTTATAGATAAAATATCTATTACCAACACCTTTCAGATTGAGGCAACCATTACATCCAGCTCCAGTGTCTTTCTCAGGTAGACAGTCATGAAATCCAAGCCTGACAATCTTAGCAGCAGTTGGAAGGATTGAATCAAGATCTTGATAATAGTACTGATAATAATATGCAGCATGTAGTCCACCTGATGTACATTGTAAGGCAGATTTGGGATTTTTCATCACCCACAATAGCTTCTCCTTGGTTTGAGTTAGCTCTTCAGTGGTCCAACTAGCTCCAGGCGTCCCAGGAACATAGCTACCAGCTACAGCTGCAACGCCTTTATAAGCATAAAAAAATTGTTATATTATATGAAGATTCATCAGGTGTTAAACAGTTTAGTATACAGTAACCTTAACATTTTTTACTTAGGACCAATATGAAACTAAAACTGATATCTTTATTGTTATGAATTAATAACTGAGTGAAGTTATCAAGTTTTTAAATTTCTTGTTTAAAATTCATTACAGAAAATGTTACAATTGAAATAAACTGTGGCTTTTACTTCACAAAAAGACATATTAGAAATACCTAGAAATAAGAAAGAGATTATGAAAGAAAAAAGATTGAGATTTTAAAATTAAAAATACCTTATCTCTGGGGACAGTTGTTAAGAAAATAGGACAATCGACCTTTATAATAGGTCACAGGGCACTAACATCCTTACTTTTGCAGACAACCAACCCTTTGATTGCACGATCTTTGCCTGGAAATCCTAGCTGTACATGGTATTGATTTGGGCCAAGGCATTTTACCCCTAATGTCGCTCATCAAACATAGCAACAGTAGGTACAACTTTTATCGTCTTTAATTTTAACGTCACATGGTCTGGGCGGAGATTCGAACCAATCCCCTCCTCGAGTCAACATTTGCTAGTTAAAATCACAAAACCTTTACTCTCGGAGTGTGAATTTTTCTTCCAATGAATAAACTTGTAACTAGCTACCGACGGGAAATAGCTGTATGGTAAAATTATAAAATAAACATCAGATATAATGGAAACGGACCAACAAAAGAACACTTGTATAATAATTCATCCTTTAAATGCCACACAATGAAGGAGGGTGGGAGGATTTAAAAGAACTAATGAAGCCAACAATACTTGTTGAGAAGAAAACAAAAAAAAGAATTGCTGCCAGTGGTACATCCAGCCAGTAGATTAAAGAAGTGTGGACGTATTTTTTGAAAATAAATTATCAGCCGAATTTAGCATGGCTTGGCAGCCCCTAACCACAACCACCATCAGCTGCGCGGATTCATATGCACCTAATGATCTAACTGTCGGCTGCTTAAGCCACTCAATCAGCCTCTGCCTCTATCACAGATATTTAACCAAACGACTTTTAGCATCTGTAACCGCTTTAATACTAATTCTAACACCTTAAACAAACCTGAAGTAGCAGCCGCAAAAAACGCGCAAATTCGAAAAAGCCAGTTGGCTGGGAAGAACAATCAACCACACTCAATCGCAGTCAACTTCAGCCTATCTGACCTGATTCCCCCCAGCCACAACCTTAAATTTAGCTGCAGCCGTGAGGCTGCCGACCCCAACAAAATATTGACATTGTAACCAAATATAAAAATCTGCCATAATAATACTTACAAGCACTTCCATATCTACATAATATTGATGTAGGCACATAGACCTAGGTAGTAAGTATATATTGGTGACTTGTATAGTAGCTTCGCTAATAAAATTACCTAGTATGCAGCAAATAATATTTGCAATCATGGTACTGCAACACTATTTACTAAATAAAATCAGATAAATTGTTTCTTTAATAATTGTTTAACAGATGAAATTATTTGACAGAAATGAAGCTACCCTAAAAGTGACTGTGTCTGTCTAAGTATGAAAGTTTGATCTAATCATTTGTTGAAACCAGTGTTTCGGAGCAGCAACATTTTTGGTGGAGCCGGATCCGGAGCCGTATTTTTCGTTAAAAACGGCTCCGGATTAGCTAAAAATGATTTTTTAAAGTAATATTATATTTTGGCAACGGTCTATTTCCATATAATAAACTGAAAAACTATTGTTACTTAACAAATAGACACACATCCTTCTACTTTTATATAGCTTTAATCAAATAAAAGCAAAATATTTTATATTATTTATTTTATTTTATCAAATTCAATAATGAAAAAAATTGATATAAGGGGGGGGGGGGGGGAAGTTTGTACACTTATTGGAAATGAAATTCAGTATCAAAGTTTGGGAGGGTCGTGTGGGCTTGTTTTTAAAGTTATCAACCTAATTCTTTTTGTAGGCTCTCTTATATGACTGGATGTACACGGAAAACTTTGAAAATTAAATTTCGGCACTTTCCTTCTAGGGGCTTGTGGAGCAAAAGACCCCCAAAAACATTAAAAATATGAGTTCTGCCCTTATTTTTAAAGATATCGACCTGATTCGGTTATGTTAAAATAGTATTTTTATACAAAAAAATCAGGTTCATATCTTTAAAAATGAGGTCAGAACTCATATTTTTTTGTGTGTTTTTGGGAGTCTGTTGCTCCACAAGCCCCTAGAAGGAAAGTCCCAAAACGAAATCCGTAATGGTTTCTTAGTTCGGTTATGTTCAAAAAGTACCTATTATTTTTTTTTAAAATCAGGTTGATATCTTTAAAAATAAGCACAGAACTCATATTTTTTTGTGTTTTTGGGAGTCTTTTGCTCCACAAGCCCCTAGAAGGAAAGTCCCCAAATTGAAATCTGTAATGGTTTCTTAGTTCGGTTATGTTAAAAAAGTATTGTAAAAAAAATCAGGTTGATATATTTAAAAATAAGGTCAGAACTCATATTTTTAGTGTTTTGGGGGGTCTTTTGCTCCACAAGCCCTTAGAAGGAAAGTGCCGAAATTCAATTTTCAAAGTTTTCCGTGTATATCCAGTCATAGAAGAGAGCCTACAAAAAGAATTAGGTTGATAACTTAAAAAAACAAGCCCACACGACCCTCCCAAACTTTGATACTGAATTTCATTTCCTATAAGTGTACAAACTCCCCCCCCCCCCCCCGGTAGGAGCCGGAGCCGTATTTCCAAATACGGCTCCGCGAAGCCGCATCAAAATTATACGGCTCCGACACCCTGGTTGAAACATTAATCAAATAATTGGTAATATTTTAAACTAAGCAAGACACAGAAAACATACATATCTTTCTAATTTTTTCTAATTCTTCACATATTTGTGACACATAATCAAACCCTTCACATTAGACTTCAAAACAAGATATTATTTTTATATTGAACTTAATGCTTGAAAAGGTTTCTCATTCGGACTTATTATGCATCATCCTTGTTATTGATTTAATAATTTGCTGGCATTTTCTTTCATATAAATTCTAAGCATATAGCCTTATAGGTGTAACAAAAAGAATATTAAGATTTTGCTCAAAATATACATTTTAACAAAATATCCGCAAGTATCTAGCATAAATTTCAATTTAATTATCCATAAATTCCAAACTTTATATGTGGAAAAAGTCTGTACTCTGCTAATTAGTATAACAAAGGAGATTTTATAAAAACAAGGATGACAACATCCATAAAAGCGAAGCTCTGAAACGAACATTAATACTTGTAGTGTGTCAGAACTAAAAATTCAGAACATAAATGTATAAATGTCGAATCAAAATTTTAATTAAAATTTTGATTCGACATTTATTATACATTATTTGTGATATAGAGATGCTTCGCTTATAACATGGTTAATTGATGTCCTAGGAATCAGTATTCCAAAAATCAAAACAATCAGATAATTTTATAACATACAAATTTGTTAAAAAATAAACATATTTAAAATGGATGAACGGACATTCTGGTAACGATTATAGAGTTGCTACGCTTTCCAAATCGTATCCAACTACTACAGGAATCCCCATGCAAAGTTTGAAATCTATAGGACAATTCTGCATGACATACCTAAATCAACGAAAAAAGCTATCCGTTCCAGACGTACCGACCCTAATTATAGAAAAGATTAGCTTTTAAAAAATCACCACTGTTTTTAAAGCCAACAAGTAAGAAGTTTTTTTATTATTGTCGGCGGAAATAGTCATTGTAGTGTTGAAACATATCGGTTTGCACCAGGAAGGGATATTGGACCTAAACTTATTATGGTATTACCTAAAGTTTTAAAATAATGATAGTTCACTTATTAATTCGGTGGCTTACAACTTA
Organism: Acartia tonsa; assembly: GCF_053477335.1. Lineage (NCBI taxonomy): Eukaryota > Metazoa > Arthropoda > Copepoda > Calanoida > Acartiidae > Acartia > Acartia tonsa. Next base: position 38,061,395 of record NC_137260.1, read on the forward strand.
AGTTACTTATATTGGAGCTTGATTCAAACTAACTGAGTGCAGTATCCAAACTTTTCATAACAAGGATGACAACATCCATATAAGCGAAGCTCTGAAACGGTAGGACAAACGGACATTAACACTATTATAATGTCAGAACTGAATAATCAGAATGCGAATGAAAAAGAGTCAAAGAAAAATTGTAAGTAAATTTGTTGAAAAACTGCTTGATACAGGATAATGATTATGGCCATACTTACATTTTTAGGACTTAATTATAGAGTTACTTCGCCTATAATATTGTACTTTGTTGTCCCAGGAATCAGTATACCAAAAATCAGACAAATCGGAGAATTAGGTCACATAAAAATTTGTTATTAAAAATGTAAAAAAAATCAACATGTTTAAAATGGACGTACGTACATTCTGGTAATGATTATACGGTTGCTACGCTTTCTAACTCGTACCTACCTATTACAGGAATGACCATGCAAAATTTGAAATCGATAGGACAATTCTAACATGCCTAAATTAACGAAAAAAGCTATTTAAAAAAATTAACATGTTTAAAATGGACGTACGGACATTTTGGTAATGATTATAGAGTTGCTACGCTATCTAAATCCAGGGCGACCACTCCAAAACAAAAAAAATATAGTATTTTTATAGTATATTTTTTTTATCCATATAGTATATATAGTATATTTTTTTTTACTCATATAGTATGATATAGTATCGTACTTTGAATTATTTAGTAATACATAGTATATACATCATAAATAATAACTCAAAGCAAAGTTGTTATCAAAGCAATTTAACATATAAGGGGGGGGGGGGAAAGAGTTTTGCCACTTTCGCTTACTCTGTGATTATTAGGCTAGGTATTAATGTGAGACTATAGGTTATATGGGATAAAAGTTTACTTTTGGGTAGTATTTCACGTATATTTAATCATTTTTGGATAGGTCTCCAGGTTCAGGTGCTGCAGGCTAGCTGGAAGGTGGTTTCTAGACAAGTAAAAAAAAATCAAATTTCTGTTTGAATAGTTAGAGATCAACTTATTAAACAGAATATGCATCTTTTTGGATGTTATTAACATATCTGAAGAAAAAATTTAAATAGGCCTCCAAGTTCTGGTCTTGATTGCCTCCAGGTCCACTCTGGACAGGTTATAAATAATTTTTTTATTTGAAGAGTAAGAGGTCAACTTATAAAGCAGAATATGCATCTTTTTGGATGTTATTAACATTAATGAAGAAAAATTAAAGTCTCGACATTCAAGTTCTGGTCCTGCAGGCTTCCAAGTCCACTCTGGACAGGTAAAATTCAAATTTCTTGTTTCAAGAGTTAGAGGTCAACTTTTAAAACAAATTATGCATCTTTTTGGGTATTTTTTAACATATTTGAAGAAAAAATGACATTTAGCCTACAGGTTCATGTGCTGCAGACCCTCAGGTGGACAATGTACAGGTAAAAATCAATGGTTTATTTGTTAAAAAAATGAGCATATATTTGGATGTTATTTATATATTTGAAGGAAAAAAATTGGCCTCCAACAGAGGCGTCCAAGCTTAATTTTTTTTTTTTTTTTTTTGGGGGGGGGGGGTAATTTAATAATGAAAAAAAGTACCTAACTAATAATAAAGTACTAAAAACAATTTCATTCCTATACATGAAAACAAAATAATCAACCAACAAGCGTTGCTAACTGATGAACCAATATGATTCTCCTTTTAAGTGTAGCTTCAAATATGTCCTGGTAAGGTTTTTTAACTAGTTTTGAAGAGGGTATTTGATATTTTGATAATTATTGAAATGTTTGATTGATCTATTTTATGGAAGGTAGACAATCAATTTTGATTTAAACATTTTTTTCTTAATATTTGGGAAAATGTTACTTCTTTGAAAAGATATTGATAGGACACACCCAGTGCATTGTTTAATTAAAGGGCCATTGCAAACTATAACACGTGTTTTTATCATGATTAAGAACTGTTTTTATCTGGTGGAACTATTTAGTCTTTTGATTTTGGGCAGTGGTAAAAATTTTTGAAAGTGGAAGTAAAAAAGCGCGCGAAGCGCTCTAGAAGAACACAGTAATAGTGTCTGACTGATTATGACGTAACAAAAAAAATTAGCCAATGAGAGGCCGTTATTGACCAATGGTAAAATTTATAGTGGCCTCTCATTGGCTAATTTTTTTTGTTACGTCATAATCAGTCAGACACTATTACTGTGTTCGCGCCAGAACTTTTTAGGGATTATTCATTCTGGGTAATTTTTATATGTGGGGGAATAAAATGGAAAAAATTTTGGAGGTGCCAGCACCCCCAAATTCGTTTGGGGGGTGGGGGGTAATCACCGCTTTATTCCCCCACCTTGGACGTTCTTGCCCTTCAGGTAGACTCTGGACAGGTATAAAATCAAAATTTCTTATTTAAGAAGTTAAAGGTAAGTTTATTAAACAACATAGGCTTAGTTTTAGATGTTATTTATGTATTTAAAGAAAAAATGACAATTGAGCTCCAGGTTAAGGTGATGCAGGCCTCCAGGTGGACTCTGGTAAGGTAAAAATCAAAATTTCTTATAAACATCTTTTTAGATGTTATTTACAATTTTACATATCTGAAGAAAAAATACAATTGCTCTCCAGGTTCAGGTGCTGCAGGCCTCCATGTGGACTCTGTCCAGAGAAGACTTGGAGACCTACAGGACCTAAACTTGATGGCCGATTTTAATTTGTCCTTCAGATATTTTAATATCATCTAAATAGATGCATATTCTGAACTCTAACTATTCAAATAAGAAATTTTAATCTTTTACCTGTAGAGATTTATGTATTTTTGTCCTATCACAGTTAACTTTTGATAGGTTATTGAAGGTTAGGTTAGGTAAGATAAAGGTTAATGATTGCCCCGCAGAGGCTAGAAATAGGAGAAAACCTACAGTGAAAATATAAGACAAAACGCACCGTAAGAGGCGTTGTCACAAAACTGACAATATTCGTTTTTTGTTATATAAATGTAATATCATATAGTATATATAGTAAATTTTGGTCAAAAAAAGGTAATATTATATAGTATATATAGTAAATTTTTGTCATATAGTATGATATAGTATCCACATTCATCCTATATAGTATAAATAGTATATATAGTATGCAGTGGTCGCCCTGTAAATCGTACCTAACTACTAAAGGAATCACCGTGCAAAATTTGAAATCGATAGGACAATTCTAACATGTCTAAATTAACGAAAAAAGTTATCCGTGACGGACGGACGTATGGACCGACCCTAATTATAGAAAAGCTTCGCTTCTAAAAATATCTAATCTGAAGATAAGGCAATTAGCACAACTTCTTTCAGTCGAGATGGAGATCAAAGAAAAAAAGTGTGGATACCACCTATATAATCTCCCAGAGATATCGCACATAAAAAAAATCGTTCAAGGTACTTTACCTATTAGAAAACTTGGACGTAGAGGGTTGGCTTACGCTTACATTCCCTTCCCCCCCCCCCATTTTCACGGAAAACTGATATAAGATGCTAGACATAGTTTTTTCGAATGGATGAGAACTAGTTCTTATCCACCGGATTCGAATGAATACGAGAAAATAAATATTCCCGAATAGAAATAGTTTTCCATGAGACGGGAAGACCTGGAAGCATACGAATATGAACTTTTTTATTAGCTCTTATATGTACAACTAAAATTATTAAAAAGATTAAGAAGTTTCATATTTATTTACTTTAAAACCATAAAACAAAAGTTAGGTGGTCAGTTTTTCTTTAAATAGAAAGAAATCAAATTTAATTATTGAAAACCAAGAATTACATTTGCTTGATTGAATTTAAGGGCACAACACGACTTTTCACAATGTGTATATTACAAAAATCACAATAGTAACTAGGACCAGGATAAGAATAACATTTTGATGAAAAGTTTTAAGACTTTAGAAGGAGGAAAAGACTTTTACTCGTACACCCAGGGGTTGGAGACGGGGGTCCAGTCACAGAGCTCCTCAGGGCTGAACCACAGGGCAATCTCCTTCTGGGCAGACTCGACGGCATCAGATCCGTGGCAGATGTTACGTCCAACCTAAAAAATAAATAGTTTTATATAACTAAATTAATTCAAATAATGCGCTAGGTACTTCAATTAATTGCAAAATTGGACACCTAGACAAGTAATATTACTTTTTTCAATTGATATCAGGAAACAGAAATAGCAATACAAATGCAGATATCATAATACAAAGTAGTATTTTTTGGCAAAGTTTGCTAAAATATTGTTAGTTAATCGTGCTTATAACACCCATTCAATGAAAACCCACGAATTTTACCTGGACACAGAAGTCTCCTCTGATGGTGCCTGGCTTGCTGTCAGCGGGGTTAGTTTCGCCCAACATCACACGTCCGGTCTTGACGGCGTTCAGACCCTCCCACACCATGCAGACAACAGGGCCGCTGGCCATGTAGGCAACAAGTCCGGCGAAGAAAGGCTTCTTGGAAAGGTCGGCGTAGTGGTTCTCCAGAAGCTCCTTGCTAGCCTGAAAATATTAACAATCAACACCTACTTCATAAACTGCTTCAGAAGATGACAAAATTAAGAAAACAAGGAGCTTGTTAACAAATATGCTTAGAATATCTAAGCAACTTAAGTACCCTTAAGATTTCTAGAATTTTTAACATTATATAACAAATAACTACCAAACAGGTTATATCAAAATCTATAAAAAAAGCATTACAATGCAAATTCTTTGATGAAAACTAATAAAAATTTCTCAATAAACAAAAAAAATAATTGCAAGGTAGGTTGAAGAATAGGATTGACAAAAAAAAAGATTAAAACCATACCTGCTTCATCTTCATGGCGACCAGCTTGTATCCCTTCTGCTCAAACCTCTTGATAATCTCACCGACGATGCCCCTAACACAATAAAATTTAAATGAATATAGGATATACATGGGTATTTTGACAGGGAAACATTATTAGTAAGTTCTACTGGCAATCATGGACCTAGATTTCTGGGCAATCCATTCATCCATTAGTTACTAAGGGAAGGGGTGTGTAAAGAAAGTGAATGTTGGGCCCCATAACAGAGGTATAGTAGTTATATTTGAAAAGATGTTCAAACACGTAAGAAGTTATTGACATACAGTCAAATATACAAATTACTAAGGTTGTCCCGCCCCCCCCCCCCAGATTTCAAAATAATGAAGGTACGCACCTGTGGACGCCATCAGGCTTGATCATGATGAAGGTTCTCTCAGTGTTAGACATGGTGATGTAGTCTGAAATGCAAACAAAAACTTATTACTTAAAATGGTTAAGCCTATTAGAATTCTATAAATAATAGGTACTAAACTAAGACAATACATATAGATGCACAAGCACAAGATAAACAAAAGTGCATTTAGAACTGTTAAAAGTATATGATTTACAATAATAAATTCAAATTATATGGCTTCCTAATAAAGATTTATAGAAGTTTCTTATCTTTGAAGTCATAAAACTTAAATTAAGTAATTTCTATAGGTAGATACAATAAAATCAATCAAGAACTTACTAAACGCATAAAAAGATTTCTCATTATTTGAAAAACGTACAGTAAATTTTAGTTTTCAAGACATATTGAAACTATTTTCACTTTAATCCTTTGAACCTAAAACCCCTAAATATATCATCATAGACAATGAGAAATGCATATAATAAACTATGAGAGAGGACTTGAAAGGAAACTAATTTTATCCAATACAGACAACCACGAAACCACCGGCACAAGATTGAAGATAGCAAGTAATTTCCACACCCCTTTCAGATTTTCACTTTTGTACTTTGCTCTCTGAGTCTGACTGACATGAAGTCGCCATGGCACGGCTCTTAGTAAAATTATTAATTTATCCCGATATTTATGTTTTCGAGAACACCCTAAAAAGAATAGATATTTATTATTGCTAAAAAAAAACTTTATAAATTTATTTGATTCTTTTTTATAAAATGTATTTTTTTGTTTTTAACAATAGTCTTACAAAGTGCCATGCGGAAATTGGGTATTGAAACGAAGGCGACATTTAACATATTTTACTATCTATTAAAAGAGGTACTTACATGATCTTTCATAGTATTAAATCAACTACCACCATTAAATTTTAAAAAAATGCATTAGATATGCTAAAATATATTGTAAAAAGTGTCCAAAAAAGGATAAAACATATTTTTTAGGTAAAGTGTTATACGCGGCATTTCCCGTGAGTCTCGCAATCAATCAATCACCAAAACAAATATCTCCTTGTCAGCGACAGCAAAGCAAAAGAGAGCGTTATCGGACAGAGAGAAATTATTTATTTATTTCTTTACAAAGATTTGGCTTTCTAATTATAATTTTGACTTACAAAGCTCTTTCCCCAAGTATTTCAAGGTTATGATGTTGATAATTAGTATTACAAATGAAACAGTAAGTTTTTGACGTATTATATTAATGTAATTACGTAATCTATAAAAATAAATTTGGATGTGTATTTCATAATTGTATAGTTGATATTAAGATAGAAGGGAAATTACAATACAAAACACCTTTAACAATTAAAATTGATACCCATAAAGTGCAATTTAAGAAAATATATGTATTTAACTAAATTAAAATAAATATTACATTGAAAATACACCAAAATTTAATTATTATCGTGTATTTAAAATTATGAATGAGTTAAATACTAAAAAATATCTTTAAAAACTTGGACTTTTCTAGAATAAAATTTTATTTGCTTATTAGATATGAATGAATTAAAGATATATCTTTATGTAAGAAATGAAAAATATTGAAATTAATAGAGGGGGGGGGGGGGGGAGTTTGTACAGTTATAGGAAATGAAAATTCAGTACGTATCTAATAATATTCTTTTATTTAAATAATATTCTTTTATATATGTGTTTTATCCAACTTGAATATTTTGAATGAGTTTTAAATTAATATTGTTATACTTTAAATGTAATTTTTGTATGAAGTAAATAATAAAGACAAATAAAGAATCAAATAATAATAATAATTTTGGCCTGGCCGTTTGGGCTTGTTTTTATAGTTGTCAAACTAATTCTTTTTGTAAACTTTGTTAATTCTCTTATATGATTGGATCTACCTGTAAAACTTTGAAAATTGAATTTAACTTTCCTTATAGGGGCTAGTGGGGCAAAAGACCCCCCAAACACTAAAATTTCAAGTTAAGAGCTTAATTTTTAAGATATCGAGCTGATTTTTTAAATGGAAGCTTTCATTGCATAAATAAGTTATTATTATTACGTATTTTATTGGTTTTTAATCAGTTTATAAACATAAAATCACAAAAATATTACTAAAAATATAAAATTGAAATTATTTACAATTACTATATAAAAATAAATTTGGTTTCTTTCATGTGTTCCGTCTTCTTTGAAGATGTGTTGAGTGCTGGTAATTTCTCGTCTAGTCAAAGTGAGGGCAATGGCATCTTTTTCATTAACACAAGGATTTTTGGTTATCCTGATTATCTGTTTACCCTGAGCCGTCAGCTTAAGAAACTGAAAAAAAAAGAATGAAAGTTTAAGTTAGAAAAAATTCATAGTTGAAAGAAATATTGACAGATATTAAGAAAGAGATACAAAAACTAACAGATTTTTTTTAATGTCCCTGTAATAACACTAACCCTTTTATCCTCTTATCCACTTATTATACGCATTCTGATATTTTGGGAAACGCATAAATATTGCTCTAAAATTCTTTAAAAACTCTTTTAACATTGACAATACAGGTTTAATTTTCTTATTTCTACATTCAAAAAGAAACCAAGCTGAAATAATAATTTCTGTATTGATTATTATAGCTTTATAGAATGGTATATTAGACGGTGCTCCCAAGAGAACATAATTGGCAACCCATGTTATATTAGATTGGTAAAGAAAAGTGTTAAAATATTCTAAAAGTAATTCTGTATTTGATGAACAATAAAGATAAAAATGACAAGAAGTTTCTCTAGGGGTGGGAAGATTTAAAGCTATTGTACATTGTGTACATGCTGGACTAGTGTCACTAAATTTTGATAAATTTGCATTAAAATGAAGAAGATTGTTAGATAATTTAAAAGCAAAGTCTCTTATGTTCATGGGAAGATAGGATAATCGCCACATGCACATAAACCTTGATTCTCTATTTATATCTATTTCATTACTGAGCCACATATTTCTAGTTTTAACGGGTTGACAATTAGTTAACATAGATTTGGATATATCTAAGAAGTATCTAAAATCTTTTGCTCTCAAATTGGGCTTTGAAATAAAGACTAATATTGAAACAGATTTTTGAGAAAATTTTGTTTTACACCTATTTAAAAATACTCTTAGATTATGTTTCATTCTTATAAATTCATTTGGGGTTACATAACAGGAAGATTTCCTGCAAAATTCATCATAATTTAAAACATTGCCAAAGTTTGAGATAAGATTACTTAAGGTAAGATTTTTTAGTTCATTACCATACCTTAACCATGAGTTTATTGTGAAGAAGTTGTTATTGATCATATTTCCTTGATTATCCGTGAATAAATAAGTTGATTAGCCATCCCATATTTAATTTTTGCACTTTACTTCTAGGGGCTTGTATGCTCAAAACTTAAAAATTTTGTATTTTGGCGGGTTGTTTTACCCTAAAAGCCTCTAGAAGTAAGTGCATAAATGAAATATGGGGTGGCTAATCAACTCATTTATGTATTAAAAGGTTCGATTTAAAAAATCAGCTCGATATCTTAAAAAAATAAGCTCATAACTTAAAATTTTTGTGTTTGGGGGTGGGGGGTATTTTGCCCCACTAGCCCTTAGAATGAGAGTCCCAACTCCCCCCCCCCCTTAAATAATCATCACTAAAATGGAAAATAATACGCTAACATTTTATTAGCCCCCGGTTAATCGACCCCTTATAGGCTTAATTTGTTTAAGATTTTAATTATAAAATACTAGCGGCTTTTACAAAATAAAAAAAATTTCGGGTGCCCCCAACCATACTCTCTTTTTGGGGGGGGGGGGTGGTTGGGGGTGTCCCACCCCTCAAGAAAATAGCTTAAAACCACCACAGGACCAATAGGTATATACCCTGAAGAGTAGAATCCGATCGGTTCAGTGGTTACCGAGATCTCAAGCTTCAGACGGACTTATATCAAGCTACTTTGTATTATAGATACTGGAATTCCTCCATAATTTGAAATGAAATTCTGACTTAAAGTTTTAAAAAGATTTATATTACATATTAGGTAAGTTAAATGTAGTTTAAATAAATGTAAGGTAACAATATCTCTGTGGTACGTACTCGTATTTCTACTATATTATTTCTTTCATTGTGCTATGATTTTATAGAACAAATACGTTTTATTTCAGACAAATTATTCCTCAAGTGCACTAAAATGGATATGACAAGTTTGATAGCAGCTCAACAGCTGTTGGCCAGTGCTGGGACTAATCTTACAGCCTCTCAGCAACAGCAACTATTGGCCTCAATGAGCAGCAGTCTATCTCAGCTATCGGCAAGTCAACAGCAACAGCTGTTGTCAAGCCTGGCCGGCATGGGTGGAGCACAACAAACTCAACAACAGGCTCCTCAACAGTCCTCAACCAACATAACTGGTCTAACTGCGGCTCAACAGCAATTGTTAGCTGCAGCTGGTACTAGCCTCACAAGTGTGTCAGGAGGTGGTAAGGATTCATATTCTCGGTCGAGCACACCTTCTACACCTACCCCAACGGGAACACCACGTCCAGGGGCTTCTGGTACTCCACACCGTCCACCAGCTGCGGCTACGCCAACCTCTACAGGAATTGTTGCAACTCCCAACACATCCAGCTCACAACTACCATTTGTGACCAGCAATGGAGCTCTTGATCCTGCCAGCCAGACGAAGTACCAGCAGCTTTTATCCGTCATTGAGGAGATGTCCAAAGACATCAGGCCATGTTACGCAGGTTCCAAGTCAAGTGCTGAAAGATTGAAGCGCGGGATTGTGTACGCGAGAATATTGGTCAGAGAATGCCTAGTTGAAGCAGAAAGAAGCGCGAGAGCCTAATAAAATAGGAAAAAATAAAACCGAAGAACAGCATCTCAAAATTAATGATATGTATTATTGTACAAATAATGTATTGAATTTTGTAAGTTGAGTTATTTTTGTACCTTCTATTTGTATCTATTATCCTTTTATATAAGTTGCAGGATGTCTGTCTATGTGTGTGTGTTTGTACCGAAGGATCTCACTAACTGTTGAACTGATATGTTACAAAATTGAAAAAAATTTCTAAGAGGATAACGCCTCCATTTTATTTCCTTCCTTGCTTGGAGGGGAAAAAAATTAAAAAAAAATTGCAGCAGGGGAAAAAAAGGATTTTGTGCAGAATATACACCCCTGTTCTCTATGACTCTTTAGACTTAACCAACTTACCTAATGAAACTATTGTAATTTATTGTATTTTAAAACAAATGAAATATGCACTAGAGTAGAAAATAAGGAAAGAAATAAAATTATCCTTGAAATTACCTACCCAATGCATTTAGTACTTTTACGCAGTAAGCTTCATTTGTAGTTAAAAGTAAATTTTTGGCTTCTTTGTGAAATTTTTGTAAAGAAATCTTAAATCGCCTACAAATAATAAAATTGTTTCTTTCCCAATAAACTTTGTATATTATTGTCTTTTACATTAATTTTTGTTACACCTTATTAGAAAAAATGTGTTGATGAAAAAGCTTGTGAGAATGAATGGGATTTCTGACGAAGAGGACGGAGGTCAGAACCTGAATGTTATTGTTCAGGATCAGGAGGAGTATTTTATCCCAGGTAAAACAGTAAATCTGCATTTTTTTTGTTAAATATTAAAAGATCAGCATTTTTATGCAACTGTTTAGTAATGTTTCATGTGATATGATATGTCAACTGTAAAGGTATAAAATAAATGAATATTCTCATGATTTTATTTTTGACTATACTAACAATACTCACTTGTTTTAGAAGTGAGAGAGATGGAAGGTTTGTCAACTTCTGCCCAGGAGACAACAGAACAGCCGAGAAAATCTAGTCATGACCAGGTAATCATTTTATTTGGAATCATATGATATTCATAAAGTAAAAGTATGAGTCGTGTGTGTTGTTACCTCTTACATATTTTTGACAAACGTATGATTCAACATTTAATCAGTGCTAGGGTGTAAGGTATCTATAATTCCCGAAAGAATTTTAACTTGTTTGAAAATATATACCCCTATTAAAAGATTTCTGCAACATTTATTTTATGTTCCTTACATTATTCAGAACACGTCAAATTCCTGTCAATCAAGCTTAAACACAAGCAGTCACAGCAGTAGTAGGTCCTCAGGTCGCATCTCACCTCCAGGGGCGGCTAGCAAATCATCTGATCAAAGCAGTGGTGGGCTGTCAAGCTGCAAGCAAGCGCTAGAAAGTGATGCTAGCAAAAAATCCTCGAAACTTCAGGGACGGAGAAGTTCTGACATATCAAGGTAAGAAAACAAAGTAGATAGATATTATAAAAGTTATTTCGAACTAATGTATTAATTAACATAATGCAAACAAATTTAATTATGACATCTGAAGTAAAGATTATCAAATTGTAGGTCCTCCCAGTCTAAATCACCAAAGAAGAATGAATCTGACAGGAAGAAGATATCTTCCAAGGAAGACAGATCTCAAGTAGCAATCACGGGTCTAGAGGATACTATTTTGGCGTTTGATGCTAATGCTCTACATTCATCAACTGCAATTGGAATAAATTATTCATCCTCTAAAAAACATCAGGTAAGTACCTATTTCAATAAAAAATATGGATAATTTTTCTACAATAAGTTACCTAAGCAAAAAAATTTTAAAAAGAATGTCTGTATAGCATATGAGAAATTACTTAGTTTCTTTGTCTGAGCGTGCTTCTTATAATGAATTACAGAAAAGAATGTTTTTTCTTCAGGTTTCCAGTTTACCTTCCTCGCCGTTGCAGGAAAAGTCACCACCACTGGGTTCTACACCAATAGACCAAAGTGGAACCAGTGGCTTGGGAAGGTCACCTCCCTCCACCCGAACATCTCCAATAGCCACGCCCTCTATGAGCTTCAAGAGATCACATAGTGGCAAGTTTTCTGCAGGAAAATTACACACAAAATCATAATGTATATTATTTTATTTTCTAATGTTATGTGTTTGTAAATTGGACGCCTGTTTTAAGTTTCGTGCGTTGAAATTAAATGCATACAGCATTACACAACAAAAAGGAAGTTTAAATCAAAGGATTACACATTTTTACTATATTTATTGTCAAATACTTTTTTAACAAGCATGACATCATCTAAAGCAGTAGTCAAAAAGTTATAATTATCTATGGTGACACAATGTTCAGAGTTTTTTTGTCTTCTAATTTTTGTAGTGCATTTATACTTGCATTATAAATACATTACCTAATCAACTTAAATTTTTTTTCGCTTCTCTGTAAATGTAGATATTTTAGTCCCCGGTCGTCGTTTACTAGGAGAAGGTTATTTAATCAGTCTAGACAGTTTCTTCTGGCACAAGCATGACACTTAGCAAAGCTGTAAACATACTCGTACACAAGAAATAATCTACTATTGGCTGCGCTCCCAGCATCTAGGAGCGTTTTATTCGAAGAAGTAAGGAAAGTAGGAAAATAGCCTACTGGTCTAAATAAACCTTAAGCCTAATAAGACAAACAGACCTACCACTATTGATGAGTAGCAATGCTTCAATGAGTAAAATGTGCGTGTGTAATTCGTATGCATAACATAGGAGGATATATTTCTGAATTTAGTATTGCATCATCTAATAATAGTGCCTCGGATAAAAGAACAAAACGAAAATCTTGGATAAATAACGCACTAAATCCCACCTATACTTCGAAGTGCGAGGATTTAAGGAAAAATTTTCCAGGTAAAGTATTTTTATTTACATATTTAAAAAAGATTCAAAAGTAAAATTAGTGTAGAAAACATGATTAAAATCCAAATGTCTGTACAGACGAACAAGAGAAAATAATTAAAGCAGATTACAATTTTTGTCTATACATAATACATATGCTACCTAGGCTTCTATTAAATAAATGATAAAGACATATTTTATTCTAAATTCTATCTATTTGTCTAAAGTTTAATAAAGTTGTGTAAATAAAATGACCAAATCCCATTGAGAGTTAATTTTGTAATAATGCCCTTTACTTATTACTCATTTAACAAACAGGGTTTAGATTATGTTGCCTGGTCGCTTTATATTTCTGATTTTTATTAGTATAATAAACATTGACTTATTTTAGGTAACAAATATTAACTTTTGTAAATTTACCGAGTTGAATTTCCTCTTAGGTCTACCTGTAACAGAGCTTCTACTTGGTGATTATTCTTGTGCCCTCCAGAAAGAAATCCTAGTTCATGGCAGAATGTATGTCACCACGAACTTTCTCTGCTTCTATGCAAACCTTTGGAAGTGGGAAACGGCTGTTACAGTTAAATGGAAGGTATTTGAATTTGTATTTTTATTCTCCTCCATTTTATTTTTAATAATCCTATAAAAAGTCATATAGGAGTGCAGCATGTTACTTGTAGGGGCTGTAATTTAGCAAAGGTGGGAGAAGAAGGATGTTGGTTGTGTGGATATTTTCATTTAGAATTGTTTCAGAATCCAGGTCCTTATACTTGACTACTAATAAAAGTAGCTTCGCATCCCCTCCCCTTAGTAAATTAAAACATTATTAAATATTACATTATTAAGGATGTATCTGCAATGACCAAAGAGAAGACGGCTCTGGTTATACCCAACGCCATACAAATCTGCACCAGAAATGAAAAACTGTTTTTCTGTTCCTTTACAGTCAGGGACAAGGCGCATGTCACTTTGTTCAAGGTAAACAAACATACAAACATTTTTACTATCATCGGATTTAAACAAGAGTTACTAATATACATATGCCCTTGGAAGATTAAGTAGAATCTTTTAAAATAAACAATTTAAATACTTAAACTTTGGAGGGATAGAAGAGAATTTACTGTTGAATTAATCTACAACCAAAAGAGAAGCTTCCCACACCATTGTACCCTCTATCTAAAGTAAAAGAAGAGTTTTATACGTTGATTTTATTTTTGAGGTGTGGCAGAACGCCCTGATGGACTGTCCCGCCACCGAGGCGGATCTATGGAGTTGGGCCCAGGCTCAATATGGGGATACCAGGTAAAAATGCATTACTATTTTGTACTTCACCTGAAACTCTTTCTTGTATTGTGATTTTTTTTAATGATGTTTTGTATGAAATATTTAACTTTCATTTTAATGAACTTTTAAAATGAGTCATTGCCAATTGACTATTTTTATCTTATACAACTTAACCCTAGTCTAGGGGCTATGCATAAGGGTAAGCAAGGCTTACCTGAAAATCATAAACCAATCGGACCAGCTTTTTTTAATATCTGTAGCTCCAACCAAAATAAGTACCTTACCTGGACCTTCCTCTACCTTTTATTTCAACAGACACATATTATAATGCATAATATTGATTAGAGCTAACAGCAGTGGTAAAACAAGTGATGTCGAGTATGATGCCAGTAATGACGGTGGTAGCAATCAATCATTTGATGGGCTTGACCCACAACCAAGGTAGGTAGAGTATGATGCGAGTAATGTTTTAAAAATGTAGATTTGCTAGAGATATTAAAAATAGAAAATTGAACAAAATTAGAACATCTGTAGATTAAGATAATTTGTTGAAACGTTTGGACACTATTAGTTTGGAATCAATCAATTAGAAATGTGAAAAGTACCCAAAGCTTTTGAGCCAACAAATAAGATAACATGGTTATAAAAATTTGAATTTTAAGGTAATTCTAGCCTAGCTACGCTACATTAAACCTATGTTGGATTATCAAGTATCATTAGATTTGTTTGGTCAAATCCAACTTTTGTCCAAACAAATGGAATAACTTGGTTGTGTCTGGATAGAATTGTCCTATGATCTAGAATTTACTTGACTTAAACCAGACAAACACTCCACTTTATTTATCATTGATCAGTGTCTAAATGAAGATCATAAATATACAAGCAAAAATGTAGGTGATTATTTCATCATTTTATATGTTTGTTTCTTTTGGTGAAATATTTAATTTTTCTTATATTATCTGAAATTTTTCATGAGTAATCCTTGGTGGGTCTATTTTCCCTAAATCGAACAAAAAGTTGGAAAAGTAACGGCTGGCGGCTCAGCCGTTTAGCCGTTTTATGCCTAATTTCAGTGCAAATTCATCATTAATTACGTAGGAATTTACTTTTTAAACCATATTTTTGGTTTAATTCATGTTAAATAATAGCAATAACCATTTTTTAAATTTCTAGTACCAACAGCTACCGGCTAGAACCGTTTGATAAGGTTTTTGAGCGACAAAAAGTATTATGTGGAGATAGGTTTCGCGACTAATTTGCTCTTAAGATAGCAAAAAAAAATGGTAAAACGACTGAGCCGTTATCCGTTACTTTCCAACTTTTTGTTCGATTTAGGGAAAATAGACCAAACAAGGAATATTTATGCAAAATTTCAGATCGAAATTCGAATTCTTAGTGCCATTTACTCATTGATTACGAAATGGTTGCATTAACCCCCTGCCCCCCCCCCCCCCTCCTTATATTTATTTACTAAGTGAATTAAAATTCTGTAGGGGGCGTCTTTACAGCAATATTGAGGAGGAGAATGAAGAAAACAAGCTTGCCGTCAACGAAGGATCTTTCTTGCCAGATACAATAGGGGATAAACCCCTGCGGGCCATGTCCAAGAAATCCGAGAGCTTACCCACCGATATGTCAGATAATTCAGAGTCAGAAACTCAGCAAGTTCAGTTGATAAAGCCGCGGGGTTCCAAAGCTGGAATTGTTATGAATAGCCCAAGCCTTAGACCAGGCAACTATCTTTATTTAATCTTTCTAAACTTTATTAAAAGTTAGAGACTCATAGATCACATTTCATCAGCATATTATCGCACAACCTCCTTTTCATTTTCGCTATGAAACACAATAGGAATAAAAAAATTCTACAAACTTATTTTATGTTCACAAATATTAATAGAAAAATATGAAGATATATGTTTATTTTAACATGATCAAATACTTCATTTTATTTTTTGCCATACTGTGCTTTCGGTAATTTTAACAACTTTAGGTATTTTTCTTAATCGGATAAAGAAATATTTATGACTCATGACTTTGATAAAAGACAGAACAATGTATAGATATTTCAGTATGAGAATTATTCTTTATTTTTTATATTTACGTTATAACTTAAAGGTATCCCATAATATTAAAATAATATTTTAATAAGTGATTGTTGTTAGGTATTGTAAGTACAGACATTCTAACGTACGAAGCATGGAGACAAACCAAAGTGGCCAAGGAAGTCTTAAATACCAACTTTACAATCAATATTGATGATTTGTTTACACTCTTGTTCACCAACTCCAAGTTTTTCTACGATTTCCAAGCTGAACGGAAAACTTTTGATATTGTGCAGTGTCCCTGGCAACAAAGCGAAACTTCTGATGAAAAGTTTAGAAAGGTAACAAATATCTTATTTTCCCTTAAAATCGTAATATTGACATTAAAAAATAGACCTGATCTTTTAATATCAGGGGTGAATATTTTGCATGGTTTACAATGCTAAAGGGGGGGGGGATTGAAAATGTGTGGTGGGGGGGGGGGGGATGTAAAAATTAAGAGAACTGAAAACACCTTTTTCCATTTTTCTCCCCTTCTTGGTGATAAAAAAAACTCAAAGAATATGTGGGAGGGGGTATAATAATGTTAATAAAATAAAGATATCTAAAAATATTTTTCCATTTTTTTTCCTTCCTGGCTGGAAAGAACTAGGAGGGGTAAAAAAATAAAAATTTTGCAGCAGGGAAAACAAAATGAGTCTTGTTCAGAATATACACCCCTGCTGATTTTTAATATCTGATTTTTCTCACTGTTCCACCATAAATAAGACAAAAACTCATCCGGTCATTTAAAAAAATATTGTTCTGAAAGCATCAACATATTTGAGATCTCCATAATCCATCAGTTTATACATCCAAGAGACAAATAAATAAGATAAATCCTAAGTCTGTAAGTTTTGTGGGTCTCTCATTCAGAGTTGTGGATCCGGATCCGGTTCCGCAAGGATCCGCACTTATTTGAGTCCAAGGATCCAGATCCGTATCCGCAAAAAAATGCGGATCCGGATCCTTGGACTCAAAAAAATACGAAAAAAATGGAAAAATCTACCTAAATTTATATAAAATAGTCACTTACAAAGACATTCTCGTGATGAGAGCCAATCTTTAAGGTTTAGGTTCAGACTAAAAAATTAAAAGTATTTTTGACTTCGAGATTAAGGAACAAATATTTTTTGAAAAATTTGGTGATTTTATTTTTATCGTCAAGGATCCGGAGTCGGATCCGGATCCGTAATGACCAAATTTTGAGGATCCGGATCCGCATACAATCAATGCGGATCCACAACTCTGCTCTCATTTGTAGATTGGCTTTGTGAGTCTTTGTAAAGGTTTCGTGACTTATTGATATATTATCCATTTATTTGACTTTGACTTTCTCGAAGCTTTTGATAGTCAGTTGAAGGTTCTTTTGATTATCTAAACAAGAGAGCATTTCTGAATAGCGCTAGAAACATTTTCTGAATGTATTAATAAAACAGATCTCAGAAACAATCCTTGTAGTGATAAAGATGCATCTCGTCCGTATACATTATACTTTTTAAACATTTCAGGTGGAATTTACACTGAATCTGAACCATGCCATGGGACCTCGAACATCACGGGCTACGGAAGTACAAACAATGCGTGCCAACTCTGTCCCAGGCATAGTTGCTTTTACAAATATTTTTGCTATGAACTTAAGATTTATATATTAGGTTTTTTTCTTTCTTGTGATACCTAATAGTCAAATATTTGTATGTATTACTATCAATTATACAACTGAATCCTTTTTATACCTTTTTGAAAGAAGGCATATAGTTTTTACTTCTTTTCAACATTGAAATAAAACATTTTCTCAGGGTTAGTATTATTTAAAGATTATTTCTAATGTGATTCTTAATTAGAATACACATAATAATATGGGATCTAAAGCAATCATATTAAAATATCAGGACATATCTACAATGTTGACGTAGAAACCACGAATGCGGACATACCTTATGCTGAATACTTTTCTGTTCTATCTCATTATTGCATTGTTAAGGTAAGATAATCCGTATTTTTTAAGTGAAAGAGTGTCTGTTAGGTAGTAGTTATTAATGCATGACAAGAAAATCATGTCTAGTCCTTGCAAACATCCTTTACTAAAAAGTATAATCTACGTAGCTTTACCTCAAGGTGCAAATTGCAATCGAACATCGAATCCCTTCCCTATTTTTAAAAATAGATTGCCAATAAGTAATAACGTGTCTAGTTTTCTTTCGTTATGACTTATTTTGCAAGGCCTATACCTCCGTTGACCTATCCATTCGGGTGCATACACCCTATGGAATATACCCAACCCAATGTAACCTAACCTAAAGTAAAATGCAGATGCACACAATCGCTCCCTCGTTCTTATTTCCAATTAATTTTAAAATAATTATAAAAATTGTATTTATTACTCAATTAAAAAGTCAAATTATTACTCATTCTGAATACAATACCTTTTCATTACAATTTTATCATTATTCAAAAGAAACACTTGAATTTTTCACAAATAAAAAACATTACGTAACTATCTATTTTTCGTTGTTGACGTAAATCATTCATCTATTTTATACTAGCGGCTACGCCTCTAGAGGCTCTTGAGTTGGGGGGAGGGGAAGTCGACCCCCACATTTAATTTTTAGTTCTCTTGGAAGGGTGTTTTTACCCTACCCCAAAATAGTTATAAATCTTTCCAGGACCTATAAGGGAGAACATAACGGTTCAACGGTTAACGAGATCCTTCAAAACAAACACATTGACAGACAGACACCGGTCCTGTTACTTTTATATTAGGATAATTGTGTAAAAAAAAATTATTACGTGGAAACAAACATTATTTAAAAAAGCCTATATATATTTGAGGCATTTGTTTAAATAAAAAAGGAAAGGAAAAAGCCAGTATAGTGAATACCTAATACCAAGGAATGTTATATAGAGTTTTGCTTTAAACGCATAGAAAACATACTTACCTATTACTTTGTACTTTCAATATTGTTTAATGTTTAGGTAAATGAAAACGAGTGTCGCCTAACAGTTCTCTGTGATATCAAATACAAGAAATCTCCCTGGGGCATCATCAAATCATTCATAGACAAGAATGTTTGGGCCGGCATTGATGAACACTTCACCGCCCTTTCAAGCGCCCTCGAACGCGAAGTTGCCTCCATTCTAATCACTAAACAAGACAGTGTGTGCGGCGGAAGTGGCGGAGAAATACCAAATGCGGCGGCGATTAAAAAGAAGACTCGTAAACAGCGGGCGAGAAAGATTAGTGTGACTGAGTCGGCGGGTTGTTTGAGCGGTAGTGGTGCTAGCAAGTTTACTGTTCTTCGCCCGCCAACTTATACATATCAAGAGCAGTCGGCGGGATCACATTATGGCGGCGGCAATGGAAGTTCAGGGATGGATTTTATAATTCTTTTAGTGCATTTATTTTTAATTATACATCTAAATAACTTATGATAAAGCATAAAGACTATTTCGTCAAATAAAATAATTATCAACCTAGGTTTTCTTGTTTGTAGTTAAGCTCTCGCTTACTACTGAACTTTATGATTTCTCAAATTAAGGGAGGCTTCAAATAGGTCCCAGATGGTTTTAGGCTGTTCTATGATTCTATCTCTACATATAAGTGGAGATTGTTTTGCCTGTTTTTTGATTCCTCCTTCATTATCCGAATACAAAGCCCCTAGATGCAAGCGGCGCAGTTACTTATCCTTATAATCCTTATAATAAAGTAACAGGATGTTTGTTTGTCTGTGTGTTTGTCTATGTTTGTACCGAAGGATCTCGATAACCGCTGAACCTATCGGGTTCTCCTTAACAGGGTAGCCTCTCATAGGTCCCATGAAGGTTTTCTTGGAGGGTGTGACACCCCCCCCCAAAAAAAAAAAATTTCGCCCTCCAAATTTTTAAAAAGTTTTCTATTAAAATCTAAAATGAGATATTGGGTAATAAAATTCGATTCTCTCCTCCTCAAGTGCCCCTAGAGGCTTCTAGGGGCGTAGCCTCTAGTTATAAATAAAGAAGTTATTAGAAATTTTATAATGTCCGTCAATTCGCAGGAGGGATGAATGTTATTTTGTTATGTTTTCTGATTATGTTTTGTTTGTTGAACATGATGTTGCTGTACAAATTCTGGACCCTGGAACAACAAGTTGTTAACAAGATTGACCTCTATGATAGATATAGAATTGATGAGATTACAGGTTTCTTCATAAAACAGTGATAAGGGGTTGGGAGAAAAAAATATGTGGTAGGAGGAAAAAATAATCAGTCCTGAAAACATTTTTTTCCATTTTTGTCCCTCAATGGGAGAAAAAACAAAAAAAAATATGTGTGGGGGGGGGGGGGACAAAAAGGTGAAAAGAAGGTTGGTACCGAACCTTTTCTTACCTATGTATGTAATGTTAATTTTGCCGTTAATTTTTTTTGCTAACTATTATGTAATACCTAATTATTTTAGACACAAAAAATGTACAAATTATTGTACAGTATAATCATGCATTGTTTTTAAATTAAACATTTGTTAGGATGACTATTTAATCTCTGTCATAGAATGGTACTAAAAGTTGTTTAATTATCAAACTAGCTTTAAATGGCGATAATCTTTTTTTTTTATTAGGACCGATGGAGCTACCTAAAAGTAATGCAGACTGGCTAAACCTAATACGGAAACAAGAACACCAACATGCAAAGGATCTGGAGGCGTGGCAACAAGCCGTTAAGTCAGCGGCTGAGCTTCTCAAACAGACAGAAAATGCTATGTCCGTGTTTAGCAGAACTTTTCAAGCAGATACTAATAGGGATTTTGTTCAAAATTTCAATAATTCCAATGAAAATATTGTTTGGGATAGGTTGTAAGACTTTTTACTTGAAAGTTTTTTTTTAACCCTAATGATTTATTTTGAAACAGGATGTTGGAAAACTTTCAGAAAAGTGAAACGGACGCGACATCGACGTAAAGACAAAACCTATTTATAGAGTAGATGCGCTAATAAACTTATTGTATTATTTGAAAATAATCAGAACAGTTTTGAACTTAAACATCAATAGGAAGCTGTTAAAACATTTTCTGCATCAACAAGCTGTGGAAGATCACATTCATAATCAACAAGAACTATTTCATGAACAGCAGGAGCAGCAACTAAATACTCCAAGTGATCATCAATATAGCAATTCAGATGCCAATGAGGAATTATAACATTTTATTGTTTATTTTTCACGAATAAGATTCTAAATATTTGGTAATATTTATTTCTGAAAATGATATATCCTGACCTTATTTTTATTTTAAAGGTGCTTTCCCTTACCATTAAGACTAATGTTTAAAAAATGTGTATATTTTTTAATTATTATAAAGTCAGAAACCGGTTTTAATTTAACCAGTCAGTAAAAATCTTCCTATCAATGATATGATGATATAAGTGTTAAATATAAAAGAAAATTTTGCTTTTTAGGCTTGATAATAGTTATTTATCCATCGTATTATAGACAGCTTTCCGTGGATATTAAAATTATTTTTCAGTATGACAGAGTACTGGTTTTTATCCAGCGGATATCAATCGGGTTTGAAGTCATACTGTAAAAAATTATTGATACATTCACATACAATGAGAGTGGACCTTATCTACCCACCAATTGGAAGCTACAACTCTTTGTGGCACTCCTGAAAATTACTCAACATATAAAAATATAAATAGCATTAAAATGGAGGGGGGGGGGGGCTGTATGTGTAGTCCACTTGCAATTTAATGGCACTACCGCTAAATGTAAGTTTTATCAAGACTAGTCACAAGTTAACATTTATTCTGGTTAAATCTGTGTTAAAATGTTATAATCTATGACATTTATTTGAAGAATATATTTATTAAATGTTTAATTGTTATTTCATTTCTATTTATATTATTTTATATTTATGACTTGAAAATGACCCTTATGTATTATTTTAAACAAACATGACGTAAGCAGATGTTCAGCGATTTTAATCAATTAATTTAAGTAACTTGTGTGTATGGCAACTATTTTTTAGTGTTTGGACCTAATCAACCATGGAGTAGGACGAGACACTTTAGTTTAGGGCCACCCTATGCTTCACGTTCAAGGGAATCTAACACAACCGGGGGGAAAGTTGCAAGAATGTCGAGTTACCACATAGTAACTTGAACCTAGACTCTAATCACAGTAACTCGGTCAATTAGCACCAAGCTTCGAAGTCTCATAATCCATTAAGCTTGCAGACGATTATAAAAAGTTGCAATGAGTGCCTTTCATCCATCATCATTCATCACCTTAAAACCTTCAAGGCAAAACATAAACCGAACTTTACATAATTAAAATCACTGAATATCTGTTTATTTTCCCTAGGAATAAATTGATAACCCCTAATAAAAAAATCTCATAAACGTCGTAAATGGTGTCAATTCACAGACGCATATTATCACATCTTCATAGTGTTTCATATTTACAAAAAGGCACAAAATTTATGGGTTGGATTTTAATTTGAAATGATTTGAGAATGCGATAAATATGCGGTAGTAAATGCACACCTTTGTAAAGAATCTACAGTTATGTATTTCAACAACTTCTTACCTTTGCAGTCAATTACAAATAGAATTAGATACTCAAAAGAAATAGTCAATTTTTAGAATATTATTTGTTTAGTTATAACATTATTTCATCTTATTTTAGACCACAATTATGATATTTTAGTTTAGTAATTTTAATTCATGTAGATCATTAAGTGAATGTCAGAAAATAAACTTCTTTTGAGTTATAAAGGTAAACTATGCAATAAGTTATATGATATTGTTCTTTGGTTTATATTTTAGTTAAATATTGTTACAAACAATATTTTAGGTTTTTTTCTAAACTTTATTTGCATAATAATGATCTGAATTCACTAACACATCTGATATGATATGTGCAATTATAGTAAAACACCCCTGTCCTGGATAAAAAGTTTATTTAAAAAAACATGCGCGTTCAGTTTTTTTCATTTCCTGATACATTTTTGTCCCCCAATTCCAAAAATATCTTTCCCGAAATCCTAGCTGTTCTATAAGATCTCCAAAAATGCAAATTACTTTTGTCACTTTCTTTTCAATAATTTTCTTAATAACTAATACCAAATTTTGTTCAAAACAAGTTTTAGTGCACAGTAAAAAGTGTCTAACACACCTTAGACTATACATTCCTTGAATGCCAACAAGACCTAACAGAATCAATAAAAATATACCTGCTGTTTTGACCGTTATTAACTGTTAAACAGAGCCAATTAGGGTTTTAACTAGACATTGAAGGAGCAGTTTTTCAGATTTGACTAAGTAAAACAAAGTTGTAGAACTCGCCAAGCGCTTAAATATAGTTGAAAGATACACTGTTGCAGCAGTGGAAGAGATTTCTGCATCAAAAATATATAAAACAGCGCATAGCAACATTGTGCCCATTTTGGACAGCAACTTTGTGCTTTTCCAATAAATATAAAGTTGTAAAACTTGCTAGGCCTAATAATAATAAACATTATTGGCATCCATCTAGGACACACTTTTCTGAGAAAAACTAAAATTGTGAGTTTAACAGTGAATAACGGTAAAGACAGTGATTGGTGGGTTCAAATTTTCATCTAATTTTATCCTCATTGATTTGTTAGTTTGTTCAAATGACAAATAGACAATGACAATGATCTACTAAGCCATTGCCAAAATTGTGTTGGAATATCCTTATGGAGTCCTGACATCTCAGAGAACAGCTGGAAAAAGTTACAAAGACCACAGAAGCTCTCAAATTCATTACTGTTAACCTTAGATGGCCCCAAAACAACATATACATCAAGAAACAAAAATTTTACCAATCAAAGAATATTGCATGATGAAATAAAAAAAAAATACCTATTGACCAGACATCAACCTGACCATCCAGCATACACAAATTTTCACAGACCACTGCCAGCAATGGCAGTAGAGATTATCTGAGTTGAAAGTAAATAAAACCAAACATTTCAATGATGTTCTCCATTTTTAGACAGGAAAGACTTCACAATTTTCAGTTTTCTTCAAAATGTCCAGAAAAGTGTGTCAAAGGTAGATGCCAATAATGTCAATGTTAGGCCTTGCAAGTTCTACAACTTTGTATTTATTGTTAAAGCACAAAAAAAGTTACTTAAGTTGTTTTGGGAAAAACTGAAAGTTCTGACGTTTAATGGTTGATATGGTTGTTGTTGTTGTAGCCCTGATTCTCTGAAGTTAGGACTCAGATGCATGCGGAGACTGGAAGTGAGAACCCTTTGACCAATCTTAGATTAGTAAGTTTCTCGCATAGCTGATTGTATTCTATGTTACATTACAAGCTGACCCACACTTCTCAAGGAAGCTACTCAATTTTTACATCACCCTGGCCTAGAGTTTTGGCAGGTGTTCCACATAAAGCCACACTAATTATTGGCACTCTCATACAAGAAGCATAGACAAAGGAAAGCATGGTTAAAGCTGCTTGATATGTAGAACTTCCTACAAATCTTCCTCCTTACAAACTTAGGGCATCTCATAATCTGA
Source organism: Acartia tonsa (assembly GCF_053477335.1). NCBI lineage: Eukaryota > Metazoa > Arthropoda > Copepoda > Calanoida > Acartiidae > Acartia > Acartia tonsa. The sequence goes on from NC_137260.1 coordinate 38,086,206, forward strand.
CAAATTGCAATGTGCAAAGTGCAAAGTCTATGCTGGGACTTGAACTTGGTTTCTCCCAACCACAGCTTAGTGCGCTAACCACCACTATGGGCAAACCGTCATTGGCAGGTTCAAATTTTTGGCTTAAATTCTGTTAGGTCTTCATTGGTTTTATATTTGTGTCTGATTTTCAGGTCCCCCTAATATGAGTCCCTCTTGTCTAAAAATGGGCACAACGTTGCTATGCGCTGTTTTATCTATTTTTAATTCAGATATTCGTCGCCACAGCTGCAACATTTTGTCTTAGGCAGATGCCCTCCTTACAACTATTGTTAGGCTTGGCCAGTTCTACAACTTTGCTTTTCTAAGTCAAGTCCAAAAAACTGCTCCTTAAATGTCTTTTCTGGTTAAAAACAAATATGTCTATGTTTAACAGTTAATAGTGGTCAAAACAGCAGGTATATTTTTATTGATTCTGTTAGGTCTTGTTGGCATTCAAGGAATGTATATTCTAAGGTGTGTTAGACACTTTTTACTGTTCACTGAAACATGCTTTGAACAAAAATTTGTGATAGTTATTTAAAAAATTATTGAAAAATCAGTGACAAAAGTAATTTGCATTTTTGGAGATCTTATAGAACAGCTAGGATTTCGGGAAAGATATTTTTGTAATCGGGGGACAAAAATGTATCAGGAAATGAAAAAAACTGAACGCGCATGTTTTTTTAAATAAACATTTTATCCAGGACAGGGGTGAAAATGTGTCATTATAATTAGCCCCAAAAAAGGCCCGTTAAAAATTTTGACATAAGAAAACAATAACTAAAATTAAATATTGTTTGTATATTTTTGTTGTGAACCTATGTGATATTATAAAAGCTTGATTATAGATCTATTTATTATTTAGCAATTTGACCTAAAGATATTTATTATTATTATATTATTATTTGTCTGTTAATTACAGAAATTATGAAAGTTTGAACAAAATGGACGGCAACGGATGTGTTGGCGTAGGAGGGGAGACAAACCATGAAAATCTAATGGCTCGCTTACAAAATCTTGAATTGGCTCAAAAGGTAATAAACATTGTTAAAGACTTATCATGTAGTAATAGTTATATATCGCCCCTCAGAGCTAACAAAACTGGATTTAATCTTATAATTTCAATTTTGATATCTGCGAAAAATCCTACAGTACATGATTTTTCAGTATGGCTGAGAACCGGTTCTAATCCACCGGATATCAAACGGTTTCGAAGCAATGCAATGTAGGAAAACATTTTATGACCCACACCACAAAGTTAGTTGATAAACTTGTTGTATACACTGTAATGGAACTTGCTCATTAATGTTTTAGAAACTTGAGGCAAAATTAGAGGAGCAAGATTTATGGACAAAATCTCGAGTTGGAGTCAACGCCGATGTTATAGCAGAGCTTTCTACTAAATATGAAACATATAAGGTAAAATTTCCTGTTGTTCTTTGCTGTGTTTAGATAAGCTAAGGCTAAGTCTTTATTTAACATTGTTTTCATCATAGTGGTGCCATATAGTGGTGAGTTACAACCATAGGACATGATCAAATGTTATTGGTGTGTTAGCTCCACGTTCTGACAACAGTGAGATGGATAATTCAGTATTAGTTATTAACCTACAATAGACCCTCGCCCCTAATATATAACCAGAGTAAATTCCTTTAAGACTTAACTATGACCTTAGTATGGCAAGTGTCCTACTTTAACCCAATTTTATGGATTAAACAGTAAGGCCAATGAAGAATGTAATAATTCCTTACATATCGTTTTAATGCAGTGACTTGACTCGAACTAAAAGCTAAACACCCGTAAACTAGATCCCTGACCACTCACCCACTAAACTTTGCTGCATTATCTTTTCATTTGTTGTCATTTTGACTTTTTGATAATAGTTTTTTTTCTCCTTCAGGTTCTCTTATTATTATTATTGCATATTTATTCTGTTTAGACCATTCTTGCCGGAATCATTTCCAAAGTTGACTCTTTCCCAGCCGTCGAAAAATTTTGCAAGATTGAAGAAAATGCTAAAACAGCATCCAAAAAATCTAAACAACTGGAAGGCCAAATCAAAGAAATAATGGAAAATCTTGATAAGCAATCCTTAGAACAGGTACCTATTTATTATATCCGCAAAAAAACATTGAAAAAAAACAGCTACCTGTTAGTTTATCTCCTTTAAATGTTACAATATTACAAAGATTTAAAAATAAAACAATAATTCTCCGTATCGCTTTGAAACCGATTAATATCCGGTAGATTAGAACCGGTTCTGATCCATACTAAAAATTATGTCTAGCATCGTATTATATCCGGTTTTCTATTAATATAAAACTGGTTTTAATCTTATAATTGTACATTTTTTTATCCGCAGAAAGTTGTTAATAATACGATGCCAGAAATAACTATTATTTGTACTTATTTTTATCTCTCAGGAACAAGTCAGCAAGAACTCAATTCGAATTGAAAAAAATTTTGTGGTGAGTTATTAAAATTGTTTTATTTGTAATTTTAGCCCAGTTCACAAAAGCTAAACGGTCGACTGATAGAAATTTTCGGTCAACCTTTTTTGAGGTCAACCATTTTTCAGTTGTACTTTTGAATATATACCCTAAAAATAGATTATTTAATGTTCCTTTTTCCCTGAGCGATCAGCTGGGAGTCAGATTTATAAAAATTTCGATGGACGTCCTCATGATCTCCAAAAAATAATTTCAATAAGATTTAATTTTTCTTGAAAATTAAAAAATGACATCTGCAATCTTAAAGTACTTTGAATGTAATTAGTTATTGAAATGAAAATAAATATTTTTGGTGTTTATTTATTAAAAATTTTGCAATGTTGAACAAACGTCTATCAATTTTTTTTAGTGCAACCTCCAGCTGATCGATTAGAACTTCTAACCAACCTAATTAAAAATGGCGGACACAATAACAAATATCTTTTTCGATATTAAATTAAAACGTTAAATTGTTAAGATACTGATACTTTTTAAATGCATCATATTATAATTATTTAATTTGTGATTTTGTTCAGATATTACAATATAAACGTTTGTTGAAAGTTATCAAAAATCAAGCGAGGCGGGGACTATATAGGGGTTGGTTGGGGATGAAAAGTTTACAAGTTTACGTTGCGTTTATGTGTGTGTGTATTTTTGCGTAAGCAAGCTATTAAAATGAAGTGACACATATTAAGATAATAATTACTAACTATAACCGTTGAAGACAGTAACATTTGCTCCCTAGCATTTAAATAAATACAAAAATTATAGAAAGGGGGAATGTACGTTATTTTTTTTTTCATTGCTAGGGTAGGTTAATTGTCTAAAACAAGGCCTGAAATGTGCCAAACACAACTTTCCTCACAGATATGGTGTAATGGATGCAGCAATATATACTATCTTTAGGTAATACATTCATGTTTATTTCTATATATTTTAAAAGTTTGATTCTTTTCAGATATTAAAGATGAGAAGAAATTGACGGCATTGGAACGACGTTTCTACTAACAAAAAAGCAAATCAGGTTTTACTTTTTTTTTCTTCATGTAATGTACAATAAAAATTAGGGTATAGTCCCTTTCGTGGCAACGCCTCTTAAGGGGGGTTTTGTCGTATTTTCACATTAGTTTTTATAGGTTATTTTAGGTTAAGTTGGGTTAGGTGATTGCCATGCAGGGTTTAGGCTTCCCGCAGGGGCTAGAAATGGTGGAAAAGCTACTGTGAAAAAACGACGAAACGCCCCTTAAGAGGCGTTGCCATTAAAATGACTATACCCAAAAATTATTTTATAAACCTTAAAGCCAATGCTATTAAAAAATTAAAAAATGGAAAGGTGATAAAAGAACGAGCGTAAGTGATGTGACCAAAACTTTTTTTGTTGTTGAAAATATTAGTTTTCTGTTAAAAAAAAATCAACAAACGCAAAAGTTTAAGTCTGCCCCCTAACCCCTCCCTCTGGCTTTCCCTTTTTCAAGCCATAAATGTGCACTCCCCTGTTAAATCTAGATTTTGGCATCTTGGGGGGTAACATCCAATAGACAACCAACTCTTTGATTTCACGACCTCTGTCCTACCTGTGCATGGTAATGAGTTGCGCCTGTTTTGGGCTTAGGCATTCACCCTACTCTAACTATTAATATCGCGCATGTGATATAGTGTAGTAGGAACCATATTTTAACCGAGATTTGTACCTAACAACTCCCCGATGACGAGAAGATGGGTAACATGTTAGGCTATGGTTGCGGGTAAAAGAATTAATTTTAGTGCAGCGATATATTTATCAAAAGCGATTTAAAAGATAAACAGTTGCTTTACCCCTAGCATTTTGACGAGAATAATAGTCTAAATCTTACCCAAGACTTAAAGCTTCCTTGTAAAGTAAATCAATTAGGATGAGATATTTAGCTTCAGACATTTAACTACGACCCTGAGAAATTAAGCCTTTTATTTCATTTGAAGCTATTTTTGCCGTGAATTCTTTCATACACGTAACACATGAAGCATTTTAGTTTTACGTTTACTTTACTATACCAAACAGAAACCTATTATTAACACTAAAAAGTGTAATCATAATTACATTTATTATAGATACAATTACTACATTTGTCTATTGAAAATTATATAATTATCTTTTAGCGAGAAAAATGTTAAAAATGGACAAGATACTTTTAATTTTATCTATAATACAAAGTAGCTTGATGTCTGTCCGTCCGTCCGTCCGTCTGTCCGTCCGTCCGTCTGAAGCTTAAGATCTCGGTAACCACTGAACCGATTGGATTCTACTCTTCAGGGTATATACCTATTGGTCCTGTGGTGGTTTTAAGCTATTTTCTTGGGGGGTGGGACACCCCCAACCCCTCAAAAATGTAAATTTACCCCCCCGAAATGCATTTTAACTTGAATTTAGTGATCTGCATTTTTTTCGTGTTTAATGGTTTAAACTACATTTATAGGCCATATATTTGAAAGAATTTTCTATCATGTAGTTATAAAAATATCAAGACTTGAAAATTGCATTCTCGCATACCTATGCAATTTATAAAGCTGGCTTATTTTTACAAAAACAGCATGACGATTAATTTAGTGAAGTCTAATTGTTTGTTATTTATTGTAATACAACACCCACTATATATGTTTGATGGTATGCTTGTACTTATGCTTGAAATCACTTTTCTGAAATGCACTTCATGCAACTATCCCTTTTAAAGAATTTTCTTTTGTGAGTGGCATTTTCTAGGAGCGGTTTATCTTTAAAATGGTGGTGGTACCCTTTCCCTAAATAGATTAAACCTTACCTAGACCTATCAGAATCCTTTATTACAGGGAGACAGACATACATCCTGTTACTTATATAAGGATTTATAACATTCATAATGTTGTTTATGATTTTTTTTTTTAATTTAGAATATCAGCAGACTGACCTACAAGTTCTTTATTACAACAACGAAATATACATTCTATATAAAGGTAAATATACGCAACTTTTCTTTCAATGATAAGACTTAAACTTTTTTATTTTATGTCGTAATATTACAGTTTCTACACAGTTTAAGTTATTTAAGACAGAAAGATTTTATAGTTAAGATACACAAATGATGAAATAAATATTTTATTTCTTAAAAGCTAACAAAAAGGGACAACGCACGAACGCGATAAATTATTTTTTGCTCGTAAAGTTAGAAAAACTTTGTTATTAATAATTGGGAGAAAACTCCCCCACTTTCTTAAAGTCTTATATAAGCAAAGCCGCTAGTAGTTAATAAGTATCTTAACTACTGAGGACTTAAGGTTAAAGAAAGGTTAAAATCTACTCTTGTATTAAGTATTGTTTTTCTTTTTCAGGAAACATTGATGTTTTTTAGCTGTTATCAAGAAAAAAAAACATTCAAAGATTGATAGCTTATAATAATTCAATTTGTGAGTGATTTCAAAATTATAATACCATTATTTGTAACAAATAAAATAAAATAAGTTATTTCATATTTTTTTTTAGTTCAATAGTAAAGCTACTCTTTGATTCCATATGTACGTTTTAACATGTTCTTCTTGGCTGCTCTGAAACCCACAGCAGCTGGTCTGGGTGGCTATTATCTCGACTCAAACTCATATTTTTTTCGATTTTCTTGATATTCTAATTTGTACCAGGAATCTAAAGGGATAAGACAGTGGCCGATAAATTGATGTACATCCCCAATGATAACATAAAATAAACTAAAAAACACTCAACTTGATAAACCAATCAATCAAAATTCAGTAAAAGTCCCCAAAGTTCTTAAGCCAACGAATAGAAACACTTTATTATAAAAATATTAGGTAATAAACAGCCCATTGTCACCTCTCTATGGATTTATATTGTATTTTTCCCTTTGCTGCTTGTTATTGGTATCGTACCTTCAGATAACAACTTTTTTAATCAATACACATTTTTGATTGTTGTGGGTTCCCTCAGATCGCATATGGACTACAAATTCTATTTTTGAAAACTTTTACTAGGTTATGTAAAGGGTTAGAAGATCCGAGGGTAGTTTCCCCTAGAAACAGGGCTCTGCAGGGATAAATAGGGCACAAATATGTTGGGAGATAAATATGATTAACAGGTATGAATTGAAAGAGTTTCAATTGAATTTTTTTTCAAATTAGGATAATTTTTAACTTTGTTAATAACATTTCGTGGAACTACCCTTTAGGTGTAGTAAATTTAAAAAATGTCATTCTTTTAAACCTTATTGAAAAGTAACAGGATCTCTGTAAGTCTGTTCAAATGAATCCCTCTGATCCCTGAACCGATACGATACTCCTTTACAGTGTAACTTCTCTTTGTTTTTGGAAGGTTTTTAGCTATTTTTGAGGAGAGTACCACTAACTGTCTCTCTTCGAAATGATTTTAAACTTTTTGTTTTTGAACCTAAAATAAGAAAGGGGGATCAAATTACCTAAATGGTTCACTTTACAGATTCCTGGCAGGTCTTGGGAAGGTTCAGGAGTAAGGTATTCGTCAATATAATCGCCCTTGGAAAAAAACTTAAAGTCCCCTTTAAGGATATACAATCCCCTAGATGCTAGAGTGTAGCTGCTATTTTAATATAATATTAGCAACGCAGTGTAATTTTTTTGAAGGTCCGAAAATCAAGGTTAATAGAAGAATAAAATAAATATGTTTTAATGAACATTCAGACTTTCCAGAAATGTAAACTTCAATTTATATACACACTAAAGTTTGCATATTACAGGAATCGTCTTCACAAGCCTTTGTTACAGGAATCGTCAAGCCAAATTTGAATTTCATAACATTTGAACATGCCTAAGAACTTGTGTATTGATTATTTGATTATGCTTTAAACGGACATACTTGCATTTTAAAGCTTAAAGTTTCATATTATAATATGATTCTTTAATACAAAAATCTGATGAAAAAGATTAAAGTTATGAGACTTCAAGACAGGGTTAAAATGCATGGTAATTGCTTTAATTAGGTAGTGTGTAACTGTTAAATATGTGGAGGCGAGACCGCTGCGGCCATCGAAAACAGCCATCTCCTGCCGTTTTGTATTTTTTGCCAATAATAATGAAATATCAAATGTTTTGTTGAGGTCAAACTGATGTGACACAAGAATACAAATGAACAAGGATGACAACATCCATAAAAGCAAAGCTCTGAAACGGTAGGACAAATGGAAATTCATACTTGTATAGTGTCAGAACTGAATAATCAGTATATAATATCTAAGAGTCGAAGCAAAATTGTAAGTAAATTTCTATAAACTACTTTATACAGGATAATGTTTAGGGAAATAAATACATTTTTAGGACTTGATTACAGATTTGCTTTGCTTATTTTATTGTGCTTTTTTGTCCCAGGAATTAGTATAGCAAAAATCAGATAAGGGGGGGGGGGTGTAATGACATCTATTCTTAATCCGTGAGCAAAATGGTCTAAATATTAAGCTAGACCCTTCAAACTTGGTATATAAGCCTAGTCCTATAGGTATTACATCTAAATGGCAAAAAAATCCAAAATTTTAAGGTTAGGTTAGGTAAGAAAAACCCTGCGGAAATGGGGTTTTTAGGCTTTTTTTTAGTCTATTTTAATGTGGAAACTTACCTTAAATTGTTTTTTCTTAGGGTTTTAACTTCAATACTTAAGGATATTATTTAAGATGATTTAGCAAGTCGGGGACCGACCCCAGGGGGCTAGGTGGGTGGCCCGCAGGGGTTAAGTGCATTTTTCCAATATATATGTTGTGATACATCAAATTATAGGTTTTTTAGGTCAAAGAACTCAAATTCAGAGCTAAAATAAGCATAAGACCAATCTGAAGCTAACCCCAGCGGGCTAGGTGGGTTGCCCACAGGGCTTAAGTGCATTTTACCTAACCTAACCTAGAAACGTACCTATATTTTTACAGTTTTTTTCTTAAATAAACTGTGTCTATTAATGAGGACTTTATTTAAGATGATCCAGCAAGTCTGGGACCGACCCCAGCGGGCTAGGTGGGTGTCCCGCAGGGGTTAAGTGCATTTTTCTCAATATATATGTTGTGATACATCAAATTGCAGGTTTTTTAGGTCTAGGAACTCAAATTCAGAGCTAAAATAAGCATTAGACTAATCTGAAGCTAGCCCCAGCGGGCTAGGTTGGTGGCCCATAGGGGTTAAGTGCATTTTTTCCAATATATATCTTGTTATATTATATTAAAATATAGGTTTTTTAGGTCAAGAAACTCAAATTCAGAGCGAAAATTAGTATTAGACTAACCTGAAGCTAACCCCCCCCCCCCGGGCTATGTTGGTTTTCTGCAGAGCATAAGAGCATTTACCTAACCTAACCTAGAAACTTACTTATATTTTTACAGGTTTTTTTTCTAGAATCAACTGTGTCTATTAATGAGGACTTTATTTAAGATGATCCAGCAAGTCTGAGACCGACCCCAGCGGGCTAGGTGTGTGGCCCGCAGGGGTTAAATGCATTTTTTTGTGTTGTCATACATCAAAAATGGTCAAGAAAATCAAATTGAAAGCTAATAAAAGGATCAGACGTATCTGAAGCTAGCCCCAGCGGGCTAGGTGGGTTGCCTGCAAGTCTTAAGTCTAAACCTAGAACCTTACTTGTTTTTTTTTTAGGTTTTTTTTTCTGGAATAAACTGTGTCTATTTATGAGAACATTATTAAAGATGATAAAGCAAGTTTGGGACAGGCCCCAGCAGGCTAGGTGGGAGGCCCGCAGGGGTTAAGTGCATTTTTATAATTTGATGTATCACAACATATATATTGAGAAAAATGCACTTAACCCCTGCGGGCCACCCACCTAGCCCGCTGGGGTTGGTCCAAGACTAGCTGGATCATCTTAAATAAAGTCCTCATTAATAGACACAGTTTATTCAAGAAAAAAACTGTAAAAATATAAGTAAGTTTCTAGGCTAGGTTAGGTAAATGCTCATAAGCCCTGCAGAAAACCAACCTAGCCCGGGGGGGGTTAGCTTTAGGTTAGTCTAATGATAATTTTCGCTCTAAATTTGAGTTTCTTGACCTAAAAAACCTATATTTTGATATATAACAAGATATATATTGGAAAAAATGCACTTAACCCCTGCGGGCCACCAACCTAGCCCGCTGGGGCTAGCTCAGATTAGTATAATGCTTATTTTAGCTGTGAATTTGAGTTCCTTGACCTAAAAAACCTATAATTTGATGTATCACAACATATATATTGGGAAAAATGCACTTAACCTCTGCGGGCCACCCACCTAGCCCCCTGGGGTCGGTCCCCGACTTGCTAAATCATCTTAAATAATGTCCATATGAATAGATAAAGTGTATTTAAGTTAAAACCCTGAGAAAAAACAATTTAAGGCAAGTTTTCACATTAAAATAGACCAAAAAAAGCCTAAAAACCCCATTTCCGCAGGGTTTTTCTTACCTAACCTAACCTAAAAATAAATTTTTTTTGAATTTTGCCATTTAGATGTAATACCTATAGGACTAGGCTTATATACCAAGTTTGAAGGGTCTAGCTCAATATTTAGACCATTTTGCTCACGGATTAAGAATAGATGTCATTACGCCCCCCCCCCCCCCTTAGATCACATAAAAATATGTTGATAAAAAAGTAAAAAAATCAATATGTTTTAACTGAATGTACGGCCATTCTGGTAATGATTATAGAAATGCTACGCTTAATAAATTGTACAAACTACTGCAGGAATTAACATGCAAAGTTTGAAATTGGTAGGATAATTCTAACATGCCTAAATTAACGATAAAAATCTATCCATTCTGAACAGATGTACAGATGAATGCACCATCGGATGGGCGGACTTACTCCAGTCATAGAAAAGCTTCGCTTTTAAAAATGTTAATTTAGAAAAACAGTTTTATTAGTAAACTTTAGTAATTTACAGCATTTGATTAAATTTTTAACGTGTTTTTTATTTGAAACTTTAAACTCAACATTATTTGTAGGTATAAAACCATGGTGAAACTTATTTTTTTAAATAACAAATATTGAAACTCTAGTTATAAAGTAGCCATGATGTTAATACATGAAAAGGATTGACTGAAGGGATAATTATATTTTATTAAAGATTTTAATATTATTATAAAATCATAATTTGAAGATGAAATTAAGTAAAATATGTAACAGTAATCACAGAAACATTAAAAACAGGTTTTTTTCTCGAAATGGTAATACTTCAATTTACATGAGATTTTGTTACTAAAATCTTGATTGAAATAAGTTATATAAGGGATAGTTCTATGACAGGTACCAAGCTGTATTGAAAATAATTAAAAAAAGATGACAACATCCATAAGTATTGAAGCACAAAAAGATGACTAGAAAACAAACAGAATTAAAAAATAAATTATTAGAATGAATGCTAATTAATCAGATAGATAATCTAAAATAATGCAATAAAGCTACATGCATCTTTATCTACTAGCGACCACACCCCTAGAGGCCTCTGGGGTCACTTGAGGGGGGAGATGAATTGGATATTTACAATTTAAAAGAAAATTTTTTTTGGGGGGGGGCATGAATTTTTACTAAGGGCTATTTCTCTTGGGAGGGGGTGGTACTCTCCCCCGAAATAGTTATACACCTTCCTTGGACCTATGAGAAGCAAGGATAACCTTAACAATTCAATGGCTAGTGAGACAGACAAACATCCTATTGATATATTACAAGGATAAAACAACCTTTAAAGCAACCAAAAATTAAGTTTTTACTTAAACATAAAAAGTAACAATACTTGTCCTTTCATCTTTTCACAAAGGTTTTGTAGAAAAAAGAAAAATATAATATTAATATTGATAATATTATAAAAAAATTAAAATCTGACCAAAAAGCAAAGATAGACAGACAATTCGATTTGGAGTAGAAAAATAATATTAATAAGTATTAAATAATTTTTTTTTAATGTCACATAAATATGGCATTAATAATCATTAGAAAAATATCATGGTGAATTGAATATAAGAGGGATGTGTGTTAGGCTAGTTTATTATTTTTAAAAATAAAATGGTATCAAAATATGTTCAATGGTTAGGTATAGACTTAAGAGAAAGAAGTCCAAACCACACACACATTCTTCTTATATATATTACTACATGTCGACATTGGATGATCTTGTTAATGTGCTGTATTACTTTGAGTTTCATCTCATTGTGTTGATTTCCTCCTTGGATAAATGGAACCTCTAAAATAGAAATACTTTTTAGTTGCAAATGTACTCTATAGTTCAAAATGTCTGTCCGTCTGTCCAATTTCACATTGTGGCTTTTTAAAAGAGGAGCTAAAGACAATAAGAGCAACTACACATTTCATAAATGCTTACAACCTATTACTAGCAGATATGCTCATAGAAGCCTCAAGGGGAAGCTCCACTGCAAAGGAGAACCATACCAATTCACCGGGGAGCAAGATCTTTCACTAGACAAAAAAGCCTACTGCTTTATAAAATACTAGTGGCATCTAGGGGCTCTGTATTCGAAAAGGCAGAAATGGTCTAAAAAGATAGCTTAAACCTATTCCAAGAGTAAAATCGGAAATTAACATAGCCTAAAACCTTCACGGGATCTATGTGCAGCTTACATAAAATAGAGAACACAATCTGTTCAGTAGTTACTTAAATCTAAAGCTTTATTTTATATACTTTATATTATAGGAGGATAGGATATAAAGAAGAAAGCTTTTTTTGTCTGTAACACTTACCATTGAACCTATATGGTTCTCCTTTACTGTTAAGATTCCTAATTGATCCAGAGAAGGTTTTTAACTATTTTGAGGAAGGATTTCTCCACCCTCCCAACAAAAATTGACCCTCCCAAAAAATGTTTTTCTTTTTAAAACAAAAATTGATAATGAAGGGGGTGGGTGGAGGAAGTCGACTACCCTCTCCTTTGAGCACCCTACTAGCACAACACTGTGCACGCCACCACATATTTTTCTGTAAGTACTAATTAAGCATGGTAATGAGTTGCACCTGTTTTGGGCCAAGGCCTTCCTCTCTAATCTAACCATTTATGTCACACACCTGATACGGCAGCAATAGGAACAATGTTTAATGTCTTTAAGTATGACGCGTTGTGGGGCCAAAAACGAGCGGATGCGCTGCTATTACACCACAGTCGAGGGTTATAAAAAAAAATACCTTTTATAAATCAAAGAGAGAAGTGTGCGGCTCAATGAAAATCATTTTTTTTTTATCTCTGAAATATAAAACGGAATATTACTCTTCATTCCAATTATTTAAACTTATTTTACTTATATGCAACGGAAAAAGATACCTAGTGGACTTCTTCTCTAAAAACTACATGATAAAAAGGATAATAACATTCATATACGTGAAGCTTTTAAATGTTAGGACAAACGAACTTTAATACTTGAAATCTATAACACAAAACTAATATGCCTAAATTAACGACAAGAGCTATCCTTTACAGTCGCACTTACCAACCCTAATTATGGAAAAGCTTCGCCTTTTAAAAGTTAATTAAAAAATATTATTCATGCTAATTGCAAACAAAATAACTATCCCTCTTAGGATCATGGAAAGAAAACGAAGTAGCGGGTTTAGTTATATTTTCATAGTAGCTTTTAATAAGTTATTCTAGGTTAAGTTATAGTTAAATATTAATGATTTCCCTGCAGGGTTAGAGCCCCTTAAGCAGGGGCTAGAAAAAGGAGAAATGCTACTGTAAAAATACGACGAAAACTACTACTTTGTTTTCTTTCCATGATTCCGTTTACATAATCTTTTTTTTTCAACTTGTAAAATAAAAGTTAATAAATAACTTCCTATTTGTGGTGCTACCCTTCCTCGAAATAGTTTTAAACCTCACCAGGACCTATGACAATTTACTCTGTAAATGAGGACCATATAGGTTCAGTAGTTAGCGATATACTTCGGTACAGACAGAAAAAACATCCTGTTACTTTATTATAATGATAGGTATAAAATTTTAACTTTACGCTATTTATTATTTATATTTTTGAAATCATATCAGCTGATTATTCCTTGTTTATAATTCTAGATCTTTTTAAAAAATACACAGCAATAAGTAGCTAGCTGAATATATATTTTTTTGTTTACCCCTCAATAAAAATAAAACAATTGATTAAATTGTTTACGCTTTAAAATAAAATATTTTAAGTTTTTAAAAGACAGCTTTTTAATATTTTTTAATAAACTTCAACTATTGATATGGTTTGGCCCCGATTATGATCAGGGATAGAAAGATAAGATACTGATTTTAAATCTATTTGGAAAATGAGACTTACTATAGAGTAACTTTTTTTTCGCCGAACTATATAATAATACTTATAAATCTATACTATGGGGTTATTATTACAATCTCTAATTATTTTTGTGTATAAAAACTTAGCAATTGCAGCAAAAAATAAGAATATGTTTAGGTTGGGTTATTTTTCAGTTGTACTAAAATCGGTTGACCTACTGAAAAAAAGGTCGACCTCCAAAAAGCTTTTATGAACTGGGCTTTAGTGTATTTTTCAAAAAAAAGATAAAAATATAATTAACTAAGGTACTACTTAAATATTATTTTGTCATAGTCTTGTTAATACCTAGTCATATTTCCCTTATTTATTTGTTCTTTTTTGCACCCTTTCCTTATTTGTTGCTGTTCCTGTTCAATTCTTAACAAACCTATTATTTAAGAATTAAGGAATTATCAGGGGTGTATATTCTGCATGGGATCCCATACTGAGGTGGGCGGGGGGGGGGGGGGATTAGAAACATGTGGGGGTGGAAAAAATGAAAAACGAAAAGTAAATTGAGCCGTATTTTTATTGTATTTAATCAAATAAAAAAGAAAACTTTAATTAACTGAATGCATTTAGGGGATGGGAGGCTACTTCTTTTTCCCCCTTCCTAGGGAAAAAACAAGAGTGGGGAGGGGGGTGAAATAAAATTTATAAATTTATTAGCAGGGGAAAAAATGAATCTTGTGCAGAATAAGCACCCCTGAAAATTATAGATAATTATTAAATATTTTTACAGGAAAAGATATCAGATGTGGACAAACGTCTTAAAACTACCACGCAACACTTGCAAAGCTTAACATCAGATTGGTATAGATGGAAGGAGAATAATGTCTTTCACAATCACTCCTTTGATCTCACTCCTGCCGAACAGCTGGTCGGCAGTACACTAAAAGACACCAATCACGTAGAAGACAAGAACAAGAAGACAAAGTCTGACAAAGATATAGAATTCCCAGAGCTTCCCAAAGACTCGAGCACAAGCGTAACTTCCAGCTCCAAGCGCAGAATGTCATCTAAAAAGTGTGAACAATCAAACTCTTTTTCATTTGCTACTGTTGCAGACTGGTTGTAAGTATTTAATATTCTTCTAAATTATTTTTTAAAAATCAAAATCTGAGGTTCTACAAATTTTATTTAAATTTTATAAAAATGATTTATTGTTGAGCTAATTTTATTTTTCAAATATGAAGTATGTACCTACGGTAATGAATCAAATATGTTTTTTTTACTCAACTCTATTTTACAAGTAATCTATTTTCAGGGGTTTATATTATGCACAAGACTTATTTTTCTTCCCTGCTACAAAATTTCTTATACCCTCCCCTAGTTTTTTTCACCAAAGAGGGGGTAAAAATATTTAATTACTCCATATTTTATTCCCCCTCCCACAAATAGAAAATGAAAAAATATTTTGCAGTTCTCTAAATTTTCTTTTTCCCCAACCACTTATTTTTTATTGACCCCTCCCCTTTATACAGGGTCAATTGTGCAGAATATACACCTCTGTCTATTTTTAAAAAAAACTTTTAACCAATTTTTTTTTTACAGAGGGGCTGACATGACACAGAGATCAAGGACTAAATCTACATCTTCAACCGCTACTGGAAAATTAAATCCTAGTGCGCCAGAGTTTAGCCTCTGTCAGCCAGACAAAGATATATTTGTGTTGGCAAGCACAGCCGATAAATCTGAAGAATCTCAATATGATCATGATAACACAGCGGACAAAGCTGATGAAGACGCTATAAATGCCTCCATTACAAAATCAAAGTTGACTCCAGATGCACAGCCGTTTGTGTTCAATGGGAATATCAAAGTTTCTAGCAATTCTGAAGCAAAAGAGTCCAAAGGAAAACCGACTGAAGATCAATTCAACAAAAAAACATTATCTGAAAATGCTTCTGATGTCATAAGTAAATTAAAAGCCGATGCTAAACCGTTTACAATGAATATAAGGTCATCAACAGAAATGCTTGTTGATGACACTAATGTCCTCGATAAAGCTTCTGAAGATTGGACAACTAAACATCCTCCTAAAAGCGTTTCCACTAAGTTAACTACTGATGCCAAGCCTTTTGTTTTCAACTCACTTACAGCTGACACAAAAACTTGTACCCAGACCAATAAATATATAACAAAATCGCTAGATGATGCGAGGAAACAGAATCCTATTCTTATAGATAAGGCAAAAGCAACATCTAGCACAGCAGTTCCTGCTACATTTCACCAACAAGCGAAAAGTAGCTTACATTATCATGTAACTCAAACAGTGCACAATTTTGATCCTAATGCTCCCCTGCAGACAACAACCCCATATAGAAATCCCTACCAACAAGCAACTCAAAGCAATTTTGGCCAAAGAACTCCAATATCCCTTGGTAACTCACCAGGGCATTCTCCTCCACAAGCAGGCAATATTTCGCCTCCTAATTTCAATCTGGCAATGACCTATGCAATGCAAGGTCATGGCTACATGGCACATGAATTAAATTCAGGCAGCCAGCTCGTTGCCATGCCTGGCGTTCCAATTGACTACGGAGGACCAGTAAATTCTGACAGCGGAATGTTTGCTCATTACCTGCCACAGGCTTCCCCAGGCTATGCTCTACCAACAATCGTCAGACAACCAGCAAATTATTCAGCTAATCAATAGGAACCCAGATACTGAACATTTGAAATAATTTTCCTGCCATTTTTGTATTTTTAATACCATTTAAGTTGTTAAAATACAAAAAAAGTAATTGAATAACTTTAATACCAAGTGATTTTAATGTGATAATTTGCTTCTATGCCATTTTTTAAACAAGTCTTCTCTAACATAAATCTAGTATTCAAAAAAGTATCTTTATTCTGTCAATTTTAAAGGGAAATCTATTTATAACCCCTCAGCGAAGTTATCTACGCACGGCTGCTGCACGCTCTTGCGAGTAAAATTGTGATAAACTACTGCTATGATTCTCAAAAAATGAGCTTTAATCTATGTCGTTAGACCATTCATGTGCAAATAACTAAAGATGCATTTATCTACTGTATGTAAATAATGTGATATATATAAACAAAATGTGCCATTTAACTATTGCCTCTTACATTAATAAGTTGGGACAGGTCAGTAAAAGAAACAATCTTATAGCATGTAAATCTTGTTTTTAGATTTCCTATATCTATTAATAAATTAAAATCATTGGTGGAATAGTTTATCTAAGTAAAATCTAATAAAATATTGCACCCAAAGTTTTTAAAGATGATTAAGTTTTGGGGGTTCGGTAGTTTTCATTTACAGTAAAACTTCCCCCCACTTTCTGAGCCTTTTAAATAAGAAATAAGTCTACCTAGATATTTAAAAAGTTTCAATCAAGTATCAAATGATACAAATCATTTATCTCTAATTTCTGTCCCAATTTATGTATATAAATCTGTGAGTACTGATAAAAATGAATATATTTATCCGCCATTGTTTTGATTAAAAAGATAGTTTTAGAAAATATTTTGTTCCCATCGATTATTTAAACATTTAAATTAACAAAAAAATTAATATTTTAATAAGGGTGATATACCTACGTCAATGTGTAAAGAAGAAGTTTCACGAAAAGCATTGGACTTTTTTTTTCTAAAATCTGTATGTAATTATACAGATTAGGTATAATAAAAAATTTTAATTTTCCACCATATAGGTTAGTTTTCCTAACTTTAAGGCTTGTAGAAAAAATAAATATTAAATACCTAGTATTTTTTGTAAAATTAACTAAGCAATCGAAAATCGCACATTTGCTCAAAAACAGCGTGGTAATTTTGTAAAAGATCATTCTATATTCATCATTTACTTCGAATGTATTATAAGGATCAATAATCAAAGTAACTAAACTTGTTAAGTAGTGGTACTATCTCTTAAGAAAAAAAACAATTGAAATTACAAACATATTTTTTCATTTAAAAAACTTGAGCTTGTTGC
Source organism: Acartia tonsa (assembly GCF_053477335.1). Lineage (NCBI taxonomy): Eukaryota > Metazoa > Arthropoda > Copepoda > Calanoida > Acartiidae > Acartia > Acartia tonsa. The sequence continues at coordinate 38,103,949 of NC_137260.1, forward strand.
AGAGTAGGTACCTAATGTTAAATATTTTTTGTTTATTAGATTAAAACAAGTAGTCGAGGAAATATTTTTCTATGTTTTTTTAACAAAATATTTTTTTACAAATATATAGGAGTACCTATACCTTAAGTAACAATTTTAAAATGTTTTGTGTAATCCCTCTAAGCAACAAGTGGACCAGAGAAGTCTCCCCCTCATTTATTTTTAAACAATAATAGATATGTTCAAATTGCATGAAGAAAGATCTCAAGTGTATATATACTTGTACTTATCTGTATTTTTTTGCAGATGCTTTGACATTAAAAGTAAAAGATGGAGGGAGATATTTTGAAGTTGATGTCTCGGCTGGCGGCCATGGAAAAGACACAACAGGTTAGCGAATATCCGTCCAATGATTGGTTCGAATATTTGTCATTACACGTTATAACTTACTGTGCTGTTTGCCTATGCTTAGAATAAAGAGGAATGCCTTGGCAAAAATCAGACCCAATATTTTACCATTCACAGTTAGAAATCCATATTTAACTGTGGGTTTTCTGCAATTGTAGGGATGTCAGTTACACTTATCAGTAAAGTCTAGCCTTAGGATGTTATCAACCACCCCAAAGGTATTGATCAGATTTGTATAGCAGTAATATTGGTACTACAGAACAAGGGCAAGGGAAAGATCAATCACAAAGAATCATGTATTAAAGCCTTAGAAAAACAATTTATTCATGAATGCAGGAATAGGAAAATCAATCATAATAAGTGATGTCACCTCGTAGTTAGGCTTTTGGTAGCTTCATGTTCATATTTATAAACCGAACATTAGTTTATTTGCTATGTTCTTTGCCATCCTGTATACATTAGATTTAATGTATAAAAATAAAAACCTCTCTCTGACACCAATGTAAATTTCTAGGCGATTTTACGTGGCATGGTTAACAAGATCGAGTCTCTGCCAGACAGCAATCATATCCAACAGATCAACAACAAGACGGACAGGTTGGAGTCAAGATTGATTGGGATAGAGAAGAAAATGGACACTTTTCTTTCCTTGGCAAAATTTGAGGTAACTGTATAATTGTTAAACATGAATTATCCCCGGCATTAAAATATTTAATCTTTGCCTGGTTTTCAGTTTATTTTGAGAATCATAATTCCCTTGCCACTATCAGTCTAAAGTAAATGAAAATATCACTTCTTTAATTAATTGCATTCAATTACATAAATGAAAACAAAAGTTACAGATCTTTTGTGTTTTTGTCTCGTACGATTTTCACCATCTTTATTTTTTCTTAAACCTCAGGAAATTACATTGAAATCAAATCTGAAATAAAAAACGAAAGGGTTGGCAAAAAAATAATTTGCGTAATTTTGTTTTTAGATGTCTAGTCAACAATTCCAAGATGAGATCCAAAGAATAAGTCTCTCAGTCCAATGTGTTGAAAGAGAGCTGAAGGCCGTCAAACAAGAACAGGCAGCTTCAAAGATCATGAAAACACAGGTAGGTTAAGTTGTAATTTTATTTTTGTCAAATTAGGTTTTTTTTTATCAAGTCTAATAACTGCATAGCCATGGCTACAAGTTTTCTATATTAATACCTTCCCTTGTTTATTCGTCTTTTTTTATTCGCGATATTCTGCAAATCCTAATTGTTAATGTTTTTTTTTGATAATTCGTATTTTACTCATAACTCGACGCTTGCAAAGCATTTGATGAATTTCTGAAAATATGTATTATTTACTACATTCAACCGGTTTAGTTCACCAATTTAAGAAATTTTCTCATAGATTCCAGGATATTTGAGGCTATTTTATAGGGTTGGCAATCCGGAATCCGAAATCCGCCCAATTTTTGGGCCAATTTTGGAATCCGAATCCGGATCCGGAATCCGTTTTTTAATAGCGGATTCCGGATTCTGAATTGGTAGGCTAAAATTACCGTCTTGAAATTTTTCTTTCAACTTCCCCTTTTTGAAGGCAAAGATTATCATCATTATATATAACTAGCGGCTTCGCCCCTAGCCTCTAGGGGCTTTGCCCCAAGAGGTTTAATCAAACCAATTTTTCGTATTTTAGATTTAAATGAAAAATTAAAAAAAAAAAAATTTTTTGGGGGGGGGGGTAGTTGATCCCACTATTTTAATTTTAGTTTTAAGAAGAAAAAAAAAATTGGGGGGGGGGCGGTATTTTTAATTTTTTGGGGGGGTTGGGGGTGTCCCACCCCCCAAGAAAAAAGTTAAAAACCTTCCCGGGACCTATGAGAAGCTACCCTGTAAAGGAGAACCCGATCGGTTCAGCGGTTATCGAGATCCTTCGCTACAAACAAACAAACAGACAGACACACAGACATCGTTCTACTCTGTATTATAGATATCTTTTAAAATCTGGTTCAATTCTCGGAAGTGAATTATAGAAAAAACAAAAACATTAATCTTTAGGACATATGTAGCACTTACATTTTTTAATTTTTTAAAAAAGCCTTTTAAAATATTGCTAGAATCCGGAATCCGAATCTGGAATCCGCCAAAAATAAGAATCCGGAATCCGTAAGGAATCCGCCACTTTTTTTGACGGATTCTTTTAAGAATCAGGAATCCGAATCCGGCCCAAAAATTCGACGGATTGCCATCACTACTATTTTACATGTGCCCTCCCTTCCCCCTTAGAATGAATGGCACCTAGATGCTAGGGTTGAAGCCACTTGTCATATCCTTGTCATTTCTTTTATTTTTTTTTTATTTTTTAGTAGATCATTTTATCTTCATTATTTCATTTATCTGTGCTAATCTTTCAATATAAATAAGCTTAATTTTATTAAATGACTTGGTATTTTTTAGGTTTCTAATGTTGACTTGGAGTCGAGCAATTGCTATGAAAGCGACGACACTGCAGACAATAGTGAAGTTGAAAGTATACCAACCGATGATCTAGATTATTGTTACAGTCAACTTTTGAAAGACGACAACAAATCAAACAAGATTGTTAAAAAGTCAGAAAAAGTCATAGTCTCAATCAAAAATGACATAAATTCCAAGGAGAATACTTACAATAGTTTTAAAATTTTCTCGGACAACAATTCTGACGTTGTTGACATTGGAAGATTTTTTGAGGAGAACTCGAGCAAACAATTGAGGTTTGGAGATGTGGATGCTGATGACTATGACCAAGATTATGATACGCTTAATGACTGTGATACGCTTGAAAGGTAAGAGATTTCAAGTGATTCCAATTTTTTAAAGTCTTATTTTTGATACCTATTAGGCAAAAAATCGTCCCTGTCGATAAATCAGTACTTGAATATTTATGCTTTTTTTGAATTAATGAATTTATAACGTCGAATTATAGTCAGTTTCACAGAAAGGAGAATAAAAATTACTTGGATTAAGTCCTGTTTTGTTGGTCCATAGATTTTTTTAGTTGTTTAGAACCGGTTCTAAACCAGCGGAATTGAATCGGATTTTAACATACTGGAAAAGCTATCATTTTAAGTCTTTTTTCGAGTAGGTAGATGTTTGGTATGAATTCAAAGTTAAATAAATTGAAGTCGCTGTTTGAATTTGAATATGTAAATGTAACTAATAGGTACATAAATTTTAATTTGTTTAAGTGATAACCCAAAATCAAAACAAGTTCAAATCGAAACTGAAAATGAGCTTAACACAAATGCAATAGAATTTGGCGATGTTACCAAAGATTTGGAAGAGAATAAAGATAACCCCTCTACACAAGATGATGGCAGTGTAAACAATTATGAAAATAAAACACTTGAATTTGGCGAAGCAACCAAAGTTTACCAAGAATTAATACTTGATTCTGCCATTGATTCAAATTCAAAAGCAGATAAAATTCTGTATGATGCAAATACCAAAGAAAACAATACTCAAATCTCACACATTGATAAATATACTCAAAAAAATCAAATACTTAAAATAAATATGGATCATCACAAAACAGATAAACTAAGGTAACTTACTTGAATACTTGCATAATCTTTTAATTATTAATATAAAAATGAAATTTTGTCCACAATTAGTAAAATTAATTGTTTTTATATAAAAAAAACCGTAGGTATTAATGATAAAAATCATAGTCTAGTAGTCCTATGAAAACATTGCATGATCGAGATTTACTGGGAGGGGGGGGGGGGGGGGGTAAATCAATCATCTCATAATCTGTGCACAAATGCTTTAGGAAAAATACACCTACCAAAGATTACTCAATACTCATGCCAAGTTTCAAAACGAAATTCGGATTTCATGTGCTATTTGTGAACTAATTACGAGATGGTTGCATTGCCTCCCGGCCCTCCTACCTTTATGAACATACAGCCAAATAATTGGCTGTTTTATTTAACAAGACATTTATTTTGGAATACTACGGCCGGACGTGTTGATAATGGGCATGATGTCCTATCTATAGTGAAGTTACGCTACTTACACTACAATAGCATTTTTATTAGTAGCGAAGCTACTCTATAATTCACTTTGTCCGTCCGTCAGTCCGTAACGCTATGGGGGAAATGGGATTTACTCAGCTCCTATAAAAGATAGAAAGCTGAAATTTTTTGACAACATTCCCATCATTAAGGAGCACATTAACTCTAAAACATCAATGGCGGTCGGACGGCTTTTTAGTAGGTTTTAGGCTATTTTTTTTATTTTCCACATTTTTGCTCATATCTTTGGTGTTTATGGTCCGATTTTCAAAATTTTTTCAGTTAAATATATCAAAATTAAATTTTCCGTCATTTGAAGAAAACAAAAATGACGGCCAGACTGCCTTTTTGCAGGTTTTTGGCTATTTTTATATTTTTTACATTTTCCCCCATATCTTTGGTGTTTATGGTCCGATTTTCAAACTTTTTTCAGTTAAAGATATCAAAATTAAATTTCCCTTCGTTTGAAGAAAACAACAATGACGGTCAGACTGCCTTTTTGCAGGTTTTTGGCTATTTTTATATTTTTTTACATTTTCCCCCATATCTTTGGTGTTTATGGACTGATTTTCAAAATTTTTACAGTTAAAGATATCAAAATTAAATTTCCGCTCATTTGAAGAAATCAACAATGACGGTCAGACTGCCTTTTTGCAGGTTTTTGCCTATTTTTTATATTTTTTACATTTTCCCCCATATCTTTCGTGTTTATTAATCGATTTTCAAAATTTTTTCAGTTAAAGATATCAAAATTTAATTTCCCGTCGTTTGAAGAAAACAACAATGACCGTCAGTCCCATCCACGAAATTTTGTGCTTCGCTACTTATGGATGTTGTCATCCTTGTTTCCATTTAAATAAGAATAAAATTCTACTGACTTTATTAGCAGTTTATTTTTATTACAGTTTCTTGTCTCCGAATTATGGAAAACCTGGTTTTGTGGAGGAATATTGGTTTGAATTTGGCGAGGCTACTGAAATCTTAAGAAAACTCCTATGTCATAACTCTCAGGTTGACTGACAATTAAAGATAACAATTGTAAATTGTTTTATTTCATTATATTTCAAATTACAATTTTGCTTATGATTTTTGCATTGGCTCTCTAAAAAGAGTTATATGAAAAGTATTCAACAAGTTTTCTCTTGTCTAAATATACAGCTTTTGATAATAAGAAATAACAAAAATATTGCAATTATAAACTTGAAAACTCTTTTCTTTGAGGTATACCTAATATTTATACTCATATCCAATTATGCTCTCAATAAAATAGCTTTATTAATATATTCGTGCAAATATTTGTGACTTGTTTGCGTTCTACCTTTGAAAAGGAGGGTGTGAAGGTGTGTTATAGTTGTAGAGATCATGTAATTAGCTATAGGGTATGATGAACACTTGTAAATACCCAGGAAGGAAGGGGATATTGGACTGTAAATTACACTTGTACCCAAAGTTTTTTTAATCGTGATATCTTATTCGTTGGCGCAAAAATTTGGATTTGTTAGTTCCAAACAAGGAGTGTCGAAAAAGTGGTAATTTCTTTCGTCATTATTATGGAAATAATCGATGATTCTTCCAAATAATACATAACTTGTTATAAATTAGACTGTATCCCAATCTGGACCGCAATTAGTGTAGGTCTGGTATTATTTTTACTTCCATGCAAATGCCTTGCTGAGTCAAAAAGCTTAAAGCCAAATATTTAAAAATGTACAAAAATGTTTATTTAAAATGTTCTAGGAAACTATCCATGAAAATTAATTTTATAAGATCTCTATAACAATCACCAACCGCCTCTCTTAAAATCTATTAAGTATAAAATATTGTTATTGTAGAATGTAATGTACTTATATGTTTATTTATTTGTGATTATCGCATTTACATCCTAGCTTTTAAATATTGTATAGAAAATTTGCAAACGGGGGGGGGGGGGAGGAATGCAACCCCCCCCCCTATTATTTATTTATTTATTGTCTTGTGAAAATTTATGCTTATAGTAGTAATTTTCCGAAATCATAGTTTTATTACCTAGTTAGTATAGAATATTTAAGAATATATAATAAAAGATTTAAAATCATCCGTTTAATAAAAGAACAGGATGTTTGTCCGCCTGTCTGTCTGTTTGTACCGAAGGATCTCACTAACCGCTGAACAGATTTGTTGCCCCTTTACCATGCTTCTCATATGTTTTGGGACGGTTTATAGCTATTTTGGGGGAGGAAAACACCACCCTCCCCAGAGAAATCGCAAAAAAATATGCGGATATTTTTGATAATTAGCTAAACAACTAGTACCATCTAGCGGCGAAAAAATAATTTTTGATTAATAGGTAGCTGATTATAACATAGATTGAAAAGAAACAATTTTACGTGTCCCTAGAGGCCTCTAGGGGCGTAGCCGCTTGTTAGAAATAAACTATTTCATGTATTCTTGTCATTCATTGTAGTTTAGATATTTAATGTTTAAGTGTATTTACTAAATATAAACCTTAATCTCCTAACCTACATCTGTTAAATAAAAGTTTCTTTCAGACATGACTTTAAAAAATGGATTATGATATACTTGAAATACAACGTAGGCTCGGCCAACTTGAGGCTTTTCAAAGGGTAAGTGATTATGGGTTGGGGTTAAATATTTTTTAAAACTATCGAATTTTAACAATTTAATTAAAAGAATTAATACTGCTTAGGCCATTATCCCCCAAAATTGCAAAGGTGATCATACATTCACGTAAACTTTTTTGTTTTCTATAATGCAGCGGTGTGGAGCCAAAGCCGCAAGAAAATCAAACGGCTCCACTTCACTGCTATAAAGGATACGTAAAAGAATAATTGAAATGAACACTTTTGACCGTTGAATTAGGGTTGAAAATCCCTCCAATTTTTGGACCGGAAGGGATTCTTACAAAAATCCGCCTAAAAAGGAAATTAATTAATCCGTGGATTCCGGATCCTTTTTTTTTCTCTCCTATTTCTTGTTTACACAGCGGCCAAAATTACTTTGTTAAAAATTGAAATATATATTCGGGCCAAAAAAAAAAACAAGTCGTAATTTTAGCCTAACAATTAACAATCCGAATCCGCTATTAAATTAACAGATTCGTATTCTGGATTCCAAAATTGTCCAAAAACTGGACGGATTCCGGATTCGGATTGCCAACCCTAGTTAGAATAATGCATTATTTTGATATACCAGTTGCTTCGAATATTATTCATGTATGTTATTGTTCTCTTCATGCAATGGACGTCCGTCCATACAGACATAGCCGAAATTAAAAGAAGCAAATTACCAAGATTATTTAAAATACGCCTCTCTTCCTCCTTTTGGATGAATGAACTGACTAATAAAAGAGTTCCATGTTAGAAAACTAAATTGACGACACTTTCCTATGTCATAAAATCCACGTATATTCTATATTCATTATTATTCAGGAACATGGCCACAGACTTAAATGGCAGGAATCCTGGGCCAAGGGTGAAAATGAAAGGCACGAAGCAAATATTTCAGAGCTCACACAAGAAATTGATAACCATAAGGTATCATTTTATTTGAAAGAACAACATTTTCCTATTTATTTTCATAAACACTGTATTTTTCAATATATATACCTATCATGTTTAAATAAACTATTGATGTTGATCACTTTAGAATAATATCACAAAGTTGTTGTTTTTTAACTTTTTTTCTCAAAAGCTAAACTTTTTTATTTGCAGAAAGCTTTTTTCAGCCTTTATTGTGATGTATTTCAGCTTAATATTTTATCATTAGGTAATTTTGAAAATAATTGTGAACAAAATCGACGCACTGCCCTTTAAGAAACAGCTAACAGATTTGGAACTAAAATGCCAGGTGATTTTTTATTCCGTTTTATGACCATTATGGACAGATTCTGACCTATGTACTTTTAACGAGTTTTAATGTAGATAATCTTTATCCTCAGTAGATTAGAAATTATCTAAATTCATTATAGCCGTCCACCTTATTCTTAAATAGCAGGTAGCCTCAAAGTGCCTGTCTCTTTTTTTTTAAGTTTTGGAGAAAAACTAACCCCACTCCCCTTATATTCAATTTAGGTATAAGAAGGGGGAAAAACGCCATATTATCAAGTAGCATCGCTATACAATTTTCAAAAATATTTTTACTTTTTAAATTTGTTCAGGCAAATGATGTTGCGAAAGAAAAGTTAGATGAAGTGAATAACAAATTGGAAACGTATTTCCATCTCATTCAAAATAAGGTAGCAAAGTTAGTTATGAAACTGAGAATTGTTTGTTTTTTACATTTTTAAATGAATTTTATGAGTAAAATTGTTGAGATCTGAAAACGTTCGTTTAAAAATCTTCCAAAGTAATAGCTTTAATATAAATTAAACTAGCGGCTTCGCCTTTAGCCTCTTGGGACTTTAATTTTTCAATTATCTCTATAACGAAGGGAGTAGCACCCAAAATAAAATTGCTGGTGTGTCATGTGACGACATTTTCCCCCCCTCCTTTAAATTCGTAAAATTAAACCAAGGTTGTTTGCAGTATAAACAAAACTTTAAATTTGAAAAAATATTGGAGGGGTTGGGGGGTTGGTTCACCCCCCATAAATATAGCTTAAAACCACCACAGGATCAGTAGGTCCAGTGGTTACTGAGACCTTAAGCTTCAGACAGACAGACAGATGGATAGACTTCAAGCTACTTTGTATTATAGATGGTTATAATAACTTTATTCAGATAAAAGATTGGGAATCGACTGCTAGGGAGTTAAAAGATTTGGACCTTTGTGTCAAGGTAATTCAAATGGTTTATTTAAACAGTCTCTTAATATATGCCTATCCTATCTTTTCATAAAGATTATCCATGTTTAGCTTACAATTTTATTGTTTTGTGTACCGTTGAGCTAACAAACCATACAAACAAACGAATCTTATCTCTTTATCTCAAAATCTGACCAAATTTGATAGCCAATGCACACTGGTCTGAAGGGGTCAAAAATTCAACGTTTCCTACCCATCAATTAAGACAAAAGTTGACCTGTCAGACTTCCAAACACATCCTAGGCTACCTTATTTTAAATAAAGAATTTGCCCTGAAAATAGGCAAAAAACGGCTAAACGGCTAAGCCGCCAGCTGTTAGCCGTTACCTTTCCAACTTTTTTCCTCATAAATGGACTCTCTGACCCCTAAAACCCCCAATGTGCCGTATTGGGCATCAAAATCGGCCAAAAAACGGCTGAAAACGAATTGTTGACTCAAAACTGCGTTTTCAGACCAGTGTGCAATGTAGTAAAAGGAAACCTGCAGGAGATACACGGCTCTAAATACTAAAAGATTACCATATGTAGACCAAATGCCCGAAATTTGAAGCCTTTTTCCAATAAAAAAATGTTATAGGCATCTTAAAATAATATTTTAGGAAGTTAAAATCTTTTAGACTTTTTAGACTTGTTTGAAGAGATTAAAAGTGTGCCTAATATTTTAAAGATTGAATGAAACATTTTAAGGTCATGACAAAGCGAATAGAGAAGGAAATTGATAGTCTAGTCTCTTCAATATCAAAAGTCAAAGCAGAACTCAAAACATTAAAGGATAACAATAATAGTTCTCTGCCAAATTCAATACAAAACTGTACACAACAAAGCAATACAGATTTTTCTGAAAGTATCAAAATAACAAACAATGGAAGTACCTCAAAGAACGAAAACAATGCATTTGATGATAATTCTTGTAATAATGTAAATACTAATGTCATTGATAATGATATTTGTCTCTTTCATGACAAAGATGAACTTAGTGATGTTTCCGAAGATAACGATGCTTCTAACAATTCCCTTTCCGAGATTTCTTCAGAAGAGATGTCTCCACCAGAAAATGAAAAGACAAAGGCACAAAGTGACACTGATTATGATACAGTGTCTGACGCTGATAATATCTTGGACTGCTTGATAGATGATGCTGTATCTAGTATATCGAAGAATGCTAAACATTCAGGCGATATTAGAAATAGTTTTTATACCACTGGAACTTCTTGGCAGACTAGGAAAATTATCAAAGCAGATTCTTTGAATTCAGGAAAAGAAAATGGCATGAAAGATACAGATAAATTCATTGATGTTTTACAAGGTGAAAAGGATGAATCCTCTAAGGCAGTGAAATGTACCACAGCAAATTCAACTACTACAGCCCAGTCAACTGCTACATTACAGTTAACTACTGCAGCCCAGTCAACAACAACTAAATCAATTCCCAAAACAAAAATAAAATATAGTAATTCTATTAGTTCAAATATTGTGCCAAAACCAGCAACCGTCCAACCAAAACAAATTACAACTGGAAACACTTCAACAGGCTCACAAAATATATCAACTCAAAAACTAGTTCCGTCCACAAGAGCATCTGTTACGTCCACACCAACTCCACCATTGTCAACTGTTAAATCGCCTCCATCTTCAACATTTGCTCAATTGCCTTTGATTTCATCTCCTGAGTTTGTTCAGTCACCACCTGTGCCACATTGTAGTGAAATAAGGTATTTCAAATTTTTTAGAAGAAACTCATTCTTTCTGTTCGATTATTTTCTTTGCAATCTTTAACTAAAAAGCTTTTTTAAATACAAGGAGTTTTATTATAGTACATGATCAATATCGAAGCTTTTCTATAATGAGGGTCGGTTCGTCCATACGTCCGCCTGTCCGCAACGGTTAGCTCTTTTCATTAATTTAGGAATGTTATAAATGTCCTATCGATTTCAAACTTTGCACGACGATTTCTACTCCGGTTAAGTACGAATAAGAAAGCATAGCAACTCTATAATCGTTACCAGAAAGTCCGTACGTCCATTTCAAACATGATGATCATTTAACATTTAACAACATTTTTTTTTTAATGTGATTTTCATATTCATCTGATTTTTTGAAAAATGATTCTTATGACAACAAGGTAAAGTATGTCCTTTTTTTGCATCCTATATTTACGCATTTTAGCAAGAACAATTTCGTTTAGACTTAGAAATTAATGTTCTGCTTATTTTGTTCTGGCACTCTACAAGGGTATTTGTTCTTTTGTTCTCCTTCTGATATATTTTAGAGCTTCGCTTTATGGATGTTGTCATTCTTGTTATTATAAAAATAAAGCGCTAAATCTTTCAATAATAATCATATTCTCATATTCATATATGGTTAGTTTTTAGTCATTTGGAATAGTTATTTCTTACTACTTCCCTTATTAATAAATTTTTTTTTTAAATCTTTTAAGATAAACTTTTAATTTAAATTTTTTTCATTTTATTACTATTTTTTCATGCCCTTGATTTCAGTCCATTTATACCTGTACCCGGAAACCAGTTATCTTTTCAGCAGCAGGTTCATATGTACACACAGATTATTCAAGCTCAGGTTATCTTATATTCACATTAGTATCAGGATGTTTGTTTACTTCTTTGTAATCACACTTATCGACGGTTGATGATGATTCAAATCTCGGCTCAACACTGCATCATAACTAAAAAAGTGAACATGGTTGCGGCTGTTTTCATGTAAGACATTAATAGTTAGATTAGGGGGAACACCTTGGTCCAAAATAGGCGTAACTCAAAACGCACAGTAAGGGCAAAGGTCGTGCAATCAATCAGTTGGTTACTTAACATCATGATACCCCGAGTGTTAAGGAAAATGAGTTATTTGCTCCCCTAATTATCTTTTGTAAAATATACTTGCAAAGTTTATCTTATTGTAAAAGATTAAAAATAAACATTAGCTCTAATTGATGTGTTATTAACATGACATATTTCTAATTTTTAGATTCATGGTCAGCAGAAAATATTACCCTGCACCGCCTATCCAGGTCCTATGCTGACAAGACAAGTGCTAGGCTCCTATCTACCTAACCACCACAATCCAACCCTAGTTGGCTTCAATTCTGGAGGAACAGTTCATTCTTCAGTACCTCAAGGAACTTCCATACTTTTCTTTTTGCATATTATTACGATTAATTAACTTTTTATGCCTTTTTGAAAAAAGGCGTAGGTATAGTTTTCACTTCTTCCAAGAATTTAAGAAAATACTGCTTTCGTCATTTTTAAGTCCCTTGTTTCAAAATAAGTTTTATGGCATATATTTAATTGATTTAAAAAGATATACAAATACCAGTGGCTCCGCCCCTAGTTGATGGGTTCTGTATTCAATGGGGAAAAAAGAAAGGGTTAAAAATAGCCTGAAACCATCATATCTCTAGACTAAAATCGAGAAATAAAAAAACTTTAAACTTTAGACAAAAAACTTTAAATACTACCTTATAGAATAGGATTTCTTTATATGCGCAAGTGAGGTAAAAATGTAAAGTATGGTAAATTCTTAAAGGTCCTACTCAGGTATATCCTCATCTTTACGCTGGCGTGCCCCTAACTCCATTTCCACATCCACTTGGTAACCCTCTCCAAGGAGCCTCTCCTCCAAATCCGGCGTTTCCTTATCCTGGACATTTTGCTCATTATGGCGGCGCCACTCAAACTGAACAGCCTGGGGATGATGATATCATTATTGCTACAATACCTCCGACGGTTAGTTCATTATCATTAATTTTAGGATTTAAATTTTTAAAATTCTTTTTCGTTATTACATGAGTGCCTAGATGTACTCCAAAAAATCCCCCCCCCCCCCTTCGTCTCCCCCCCCCCCACATCCCTTTTTAAAATAAATTGAATATATAAGGATAGTTTCGTGTGTTTTACTTATGATTATATTACATAGTAGCCCGCAGGGTTAGGGCCCTGTTAGGCATAAGGATAAGGATCTCTTTTACAGGGTAGCTTCTCATTGGTCCTGGGAAGGTTAAAACCACCCTGACAAGAGAAATCGCTCTCGAAAAAAAAACTCACAAAAAATTTATTTTAAAAAAATTGGGGGGTGGTACAAATATATTTTCGTTTTTTTTTAAATAAAAATAAAAATTTTGGTTATCGAATTTAACTTCTACCCCCTCCCCCCCCCCCCCCCCCCAATCCCAAGTGCGTTTCGCTAATATATAAATATATTTTAGTTTAAAGATCCTGGATCCGGAACAGATACTCAGCTAGTCGAGTCTATCAGAGTGCAAATGCCAATTTACTATAAGGATGGAAAGGTAACAGCAATTCTGTATTTAAAGGAGCTTTGTACGAATGAGAGCAAGTGATTATAAGCACCTTCCAGCAGTGATGTCAAGCCTATTTATGGTTTACATACTAGTAGAAGGTTTATGATAGATATATTTTTAGTAAATGAACGAAAAATTTATATTTCGGCCACAGTCCCAGCCTATACTAATAACAAAATTAAATCGGAGAAAACCTATTCGCATTTTCAGCTGTCGTTGGGGGGCAACACATAGTAAAATTGACGACCTCTACAAATGCCCCCAAAATATTATTTTAGATTTTTTTCGCTTGTTGGTTATACCTGCCACAGTCATATAAAAAATTAACAATGTTCAGAGATATTTTGAGATATTAAATAATCATAAAAAGACAAAACTCAACTAAAAAAAGCTTTATAAGGAAACATAAATATATTGTGAGATCTCCATAATACATCAAACTATAAACCCAACAAACAATTAAGAGAAAGCGCCCTCCTGATATGTAGGTTATGTGACTTTTATTTGCACATAGTCTTTCTGAGTCTTATAAAGGTTTCGTGATGACGTATTTTATTATCCATTTATAGTTAGTTTGACTTTTTAAAGGCCTTTGATAATCAGTTAATGGTTCTTCTTGGTTATCTAGGACATTACTTGTTAGCGAATGTTTATAAATAAAATAACGGCAAAAATATAATTTAATGGTATGAAATAACTTCAAAAAATCATTCATTTTGATTAAAATTGTGCTGTTTACTTTATCACAAAAGTATGCTTTTGTGCTCAAGCATTCTAACTATAGTAGCAACTCGGTTTACATTTGCAAATAATTTTCTTTATATAACCGTGTAAGAACTTAATTTCTATTTAAATTCATTTACTATATTGCCAAAAGCCTTGAATATTCGCTAAAAGGATGCCTGACATCAATGCTGGAATTTGCTTTGAATCACTTTTTTCAATCACTCATAGTTTTTAACACTCATATATTTCAAATACTTAAAATCCATTTAAAAGCATTACGTTATGCAGAGAGTAAAATCAATAGATCTTTGGCATGCCCTATTTAAGAGTAACCTAAATTTTCGCAAGGTCCTTTTTAAGAAATTTTGCTCCCATGGAATGTCAATTTTGGGTTAAAGATTTGGAGCATTTCTTAATCAGAAAATATGTTGTTTATGTTCTTATCAAATCTTGTCATTATCGAAATATTACATTTCAGATCTTTAGGGTTTAAAAATCTAAGCTAATTTAAAAGAAATAAAAGAAAGTAGCTATTGTGTTGCTTTTATCATTTTTGTTAAGGAAAAGCTAGTTGCCACGAATATAACAGATACAAGGTTGGATGATGGAAGAACAAAGATGACCATTAACGTACCCAGGTATAATAGCATAAAATTTGATTACAGGACAAGAAATGTTATTGTCCATGCACAAAATTGGAAATAGTTATGCGTTTACGAGATTAGTATATCTATTATGAAAAATAGCATAAGAACCTGCGTTGAATATGAAGTTTTTGATACATATTTGGTTTTTATTTGGCAAATGAAAACATAATGTTTTAGATTTTACGAGAAAGAAGTTGTAAGTAAGCTTAGCATGATGAATATGGTTTGCCTCACAACAATTGAATTTACTGAATCGGACATAACTCATGGAGATAGACAAGGTTAGTGAGAATTTAAAACATTTACAGTAGGTTCGACTGTCCACAACTAATAGCTCATAACTGTCATAATCGTCCTATCGTCTTAAAACTTTGCCTGTAACATTAAGAAACAATTTCTAAAGCGTAGCAGCTCTTTAGGTAATCATTATCAGAAAATTTCGTATATCTATTTTTAACCAGATTTTTTAAAAGCTTTATTGAAAACATTATTAACATTAAGACTGGTTAGTAAATTATCGGAGTTTATTCGTTACAAGTATTATTTTAAAGTATCTCTTTACTTTATAGTGATGGTTGTTTCTTTTACTGGAAACCGTGCTCAAATAAGACAGGTGAACTATTTATTTCTTTCAAATATTGCTTATTATATTTAAATGATTTTTATTAAAATCTAATCATTGTGCTGTATTAACATGTTAAGCCATGCCACTTTCATAGATAGTTAAGTTCGCTAATTACCTCTTAAGGGCGGGATTTTAAGAGATCATCTAGAGAATCCAGAGCATCATCCGCATGTAATGGGATCCGATACCCTAACACCCAAGGATATTAGGTTAAGAAACATCCAACAGACATGAACCCTTTGATTGTATGACCTTTGTATGAGAAGTCCTAACTGTGCATGGTCATTAGTTGAGCCTGTTTATTGGCCAAGGCATACCCCTATATACTATTTATGTCGCGCACCTGACATAGCAGCAGAAGGAGCCATTTTTAACGTCTTTAGTTATAACGCGGTGTCGGGCCAAGATTTGAAACTATTACCATCCCGACGACGAGCGTATGCGCTACGTGTTGAGCCACGGTCGCTAGTTTAGTTTGCTTGTTTTATAAAATCAAAAATATTTTTTTGTTCAGGCTTTTCTGACTTTCCACTCCGGCATTGTTGAAGAATACAACAGATATTTGCCCAAATAGACAGAAATGCCTGCTAGTGCTCAAATATTAATCTTATATTTTTCATTTTGATATGCGTGGAAAGCTGTCTATCATGCGATGCAATAAATAACTTTCAATATGGCTTCGAAACCGTTTAACCGTTCTAAGCCACACTGGAAAAAAATGCATCTTAACGTATTATGGACAATTCTTCACAAATAGCTAAATAAAAATCATCAAATTATTGTTAGTTTTGTTAGGCCGGGACTTTCGTCCACTCGGTCCTTAATTGTTTGTTGTATAAATTGAATGCTTTTGTACCGATTAACAAAAATTCAAAATAACAATGTCATACCTAGGTAATTTTGTGCTTTTGTTTGGAAAATTTATTTAAAGAAAAAGAAAAAATTATATGATACTGGTTTTATGGCTTTTAAAGTGATTAAAAGTGATTAATTTTGTGTGATAGAAATAGCATTTTTATAATATTTTTTTAAGAGAAAGAAAACAAATTTTTCTACGAACTGTTAAATCATTGCCTCGAGTAATAATACCTGATACAAAATATCTATTTTCTAAATGTTTATCTTTTTTTAATTGCTTTTTTATATTTTTCTATGTCTAACTTAAATGGATCATATAAAGTAAAATTGTAACAATGTCGTCGCATTTGGACAATTAAAATTAATTTGTGCTTTTAAAACTACATTGCTTTGAGCTTATTTAAGGGATAGTTGCACGAAGTGCATGAAACGAGTTGGGGTACTTTTATAAGTAAACCTTTAAATGATTTTTTAAAAATTTATATGACATATATATCGCTTAGCCATGAAGATATTTAAAATAAAATCAAGCTTTTACCTGGCAGTTTTTGCGTTACTTCCAAAAATGTCTACTTTCGTGTCTATTTCAGTCTTGATATCTTTAAAACTATTTGGTAGAAATTTGAAATTTTTTAAGCATATGCCCTACAAATAGAGTTTCAACCATTATACAGGAAAAATAAGTGGTTCACTAAATTCAATTACAAATGCATTTCGTGCAACTACCCCACTAGAAATTTAGTTTTGTTAAAATATATGTAATGTATGTACATAAAGTAAAATATATAGTGTTTTTTTAATATCTTTATGCATCCCCAGGACTTAAAAATCTTCATTTTACCACTCCCATCGCCCAAGAAGAAAGCTCTCTGCTAATGGTTGTAGATAATATGAGGATATTATATGTCAGGAGAAAAATTGTCGTCAATTTAGGTTGCATTTTCCCCTCTCATTTATGGTTGGCCTTTTACTCCGCAGGAAACGGGAGGATAAGGTAAATAGGGTGTATGGGGGAGATCGTTAATTTAGCCCGCTACAAAGTTCACTTTTTTCATAAAATATTTTCTATTAAATCCATTCGTATGCTAGAGATGTAACCGATAGAATAAGCAACAAAAAATAATTTAAGTTAAGGGGAAGTTTTGTGGAGAAGAATTTGACCAGCTGTCTTGTGTTTTGGCGCGAAATTTCTATTGTTACTCGGTCGTTCCGTTACTCCCGCTTCCCGTTATTCGCCGAAATAAACGTTAAACAATCCGACATATGGATTGCGTTGAATTAAGCTCCTAAAGTAACAGGATGTCTGTTCAGTATGTGTGAATATTTTGTATGTACGTGTTTTGTTCTGCTAAAAATCGTAAACGGCTTTGGACCGCAAATTACAGGAATTGTTTTAGGCTTTTCTATCATAAAATTCAAATCTTGGGGAGGATTTAGGCTATTTTGAGGGGAAAATCTAATACCAGGACCACAGCTCTCGATTTTATTTAGTATCCATATTTAATTAAGCGAGTAAATTTAAAGTTCGGCCTTCGTTCATATAAAATATAAAGTTACGTTTAGCTATTATCGTTAATCGTTAATTTAGGTCTATTAGAAATGGTTTATCGATTTCAAACTTGATTCCTGTAGATGACAATTATGTACTTGAAAGCGTAGTAATTCTAAATAATGTTCGTTAATATTTAACCGTCGCTTTTGGATGTTGTCATCCTTATTTTATGTATGATAAAGTTTTGTCGTAACTATTTTTGGTTTTAACAAAATTAATATTTTAAATCTGACGTCGTCGGTTTAACCAACATTGGAATTAAGTTAAGAAATAAATAATTCGAGTTTCAGCTCTTTTAGGGCTACTTTTGTATTTTCTTGAGTTGTCATACCCCCAATCTGACAATTCTCTATACTAAATTAATAGTTTGTCCGCTAAGATATCATACACGTTTGGACCATATGTATCAAAATCTGTAAGTATTGGTCATATGTTATTTTGTCAGAATAGGGGGGGGGGGGGGGTAGATATACCACACTTTTCTGGGATCTTGCTGAGTCAAGTATCAACTGTTGGGAATATCAAAGGATGACTCCATGCAAAATTTGAGCCGGATCCGGCCAAAACCGGCCGTGAATTTTATAAAAAAACCGGTTTTTTCCGGTTTTTATGGGGTATCTGTAAATCGATTCAGCTGGAGCAAAACCGGTTGGAGGTACAAAAAATTTTACTTCACATTAAATTTAGCCAATGCAATTGTCTACAAAAATGTACTTCATCATCAACTTGATTGGACAACTCTTTCCCCTCCTAAATGTCCATTAAAACCTCGGAAACGGCAAAAATGAGCCGACCAGCAATTTTTGACGGCGCGCAGTGTCGTCGTGCTTCATCCAATCTGAGAATTTTTTTTTCTTAGACCTCACAAATAACCAGACTTAGGTCGGGCGAAAGGTCCCGTGAGATTATCTCAAACCTAATTGGTTCAGAGAATTTTTTTTTATTTACTGAAATGCTTGATTGATTTAAGTTTTTTATTTTATGGAAGCTTAACTATGACGTCATAAATCCCAGGATAAATTGGTAAAATGACGCGCAAAGCGCGGAGAATTTTTTTGTAGTTTTTATGAAATACAAATACATTAATGATCACTAATACTAATCATACATTACAGAAAAACGTACAATAACGTATGCTGAAATGTTCATATTGTACACAAAAATCAATAACGAACAAAAACGTACCAAAAAACCTAAAAGTGGTGTTCAATATGAACATATTGAACATAACGTACATAGTGGTCACCCTGAAAATGATATGCTTTTACTTCACGAACACATTCTCTTTTTTATCCTACTTTGGTAATACCCCCCCCCTAGATATACCACACTTTTCTGGGATCTTGCTGAGTCAAGTATCAACTGTTGGGAATATCAAAGGATGACTCCATGCAAAATTTGAGCCGGATCCGGCCAAAACCGGCCGTGAATTTTATAAAAAACCGGTTTTTTCCGGTTTTTAGGGGGTATCTGTAAATCGATTCAGCTGGAGCAAAACCGGTTGGAGGTACAAAAAATTTTACTTCACATGAAATTTAGCCAATGCAATTGCCTACAAAAATGTACTTCATCATCAACTTGATTGGACAACTCTTTCCCCTCCTAAATGTCCATTAAAACCTCGGAAACGGCAAAAATCGCCAAAAATCAAGCCTTCGGCGGCAAATAACGGCTAAACGGTCAGCCGGAGGCGAATGAAACATAAATAAAGAAATGTCCGCCTCATAAAGTTGTTCAACATCAAAGAGATGCTTGTAGTCTCTAAAACGACTCCTTCCCCTCCTTTAAGGGGAAAAACTGAAAAAACGCGATTTTCAAAAGTATGCCCACTTCGTGGGTGTGGGGGGCACTGAACCCGTCACCCCAGGGTCACCAAATATAAAGTCTAGGCGGCCCACAATGCTGAATTTTCACCAAGTGAAAGTCTTGTGTCATTATCTCTTATGAGAAAAAAGTTATTAATTAATTAAAATTTCAAATTGTGATTTTTTGATGGATTTCTTTGATGAAATGACAGGCTGGTCAATTTTTAGGCCATTTTTTGCGGTTTTTGGCCTGCCACGCCCAAACGGTTTGAGATAATCTCACGGGACCTTTTGCCCGACCTAAGTCTGGTTATTTGTGAGGTCTAAGAAAAAAAATCAGACTTACGCAAAAGATTATAATTATAATCTTTACACAGAAAAATGGCACGAGGTGAGGGTTTGAGGGGGCAAAATGAGCCGACCAGCAATTTTTGACGGCGCGCAGTGTCGTCGTGCTTCATCCAATCTGAGAATTTTTTTTTCTTAGACCTCACAAATAACCAGACTTAGGTCGGGCGAAAGGTCCCGTGAGATTATCTCAAACCGTTTGGGCGTGGCGGGCCGAAAACAGCAAAAAATGGCCTAAAAATTGACCAGCCTGTCATTTCATCAAAGAAATCCATCAAAAAATCACAATTTGAAATTTTAATTAATTAATAACTTTTTTCTCATAAGAGATAATGACACAAGACTTTCACTTGGTGAAAATTCAGCATTGTGGGCCGCCTAGACTTTATATTTGGTGACCCTGGGGTGACGGGTTCAGTGCCCCCCACACCCACGAAGTGGGCATACTTTTGAAAATCGCGTTTTTTCAGTTTTTCCCCTTAAAGGAGGGGAAGGAGTCGTTTTAGAGACTACAAGCATCTCTTTGATGTTGAACAACTTTTTGAGGCGGACATTTCTTTATTTATGTTTCATTCGCCTCCGGCTGACCGTTTAGCCGTTATTTGCCGCCGAAGGCTTGATTTTTGGCGATTTTTGCCGTTTCCGAGGTTTTAATGGACATTTAGGAGGGGAAAGAGTTGTCCAATCAAGTTGATGATGAAGTACATTTTTGTAGGCAATTGCATTGGCTAAATTTCATGTGAAGTAAAATTTTTTGTACCTCCAACCGGTTTTGCTCCAGCTGAATCGATTTACAGATACCCCCTAAAAACCGGAAAAAATCGGTTTTTTATAAAATTCACGGCCGGTTTTGGCCGTATCCGGCTCAAATTTTGCATGGAGTCATCCTTTGATATTCCCAACAGTTGATACTTGACTCAGCAAGATCCCAGAAAAGTGTGGTATATCTAGGGGGGGGGTATTACCAAAGTAGGATAAAAAAGAGAATGTGTTCGTGAAGTAAAAGCATATCATTTTCAGGGTGACCACTATGTATGTTATGTTCAATATGTTCATATTGAACACCACTTTTAGGTTTTTTGGTACGTTTTTGTTCGTTATTGATTTTTGTGTACAATATGAACATTTCAGCATACGTTATTGTACGTTTTTCTGTAATGTATGATTAGTATTAGTGATCATTAATGTATTTGTATTTCATAAAAACTACAAAAAAATTCTCCGCGCTTTGCGCGTCATTTTACCAATTTATCCTGGGATTTATGACGTCATAGTTAAGCTTCCATAAAATAAAAAACTTAAATCAATCAAGCATTTCAGTAAATAAAAAAAAATTCTCTGAACCAATTAGGTACAAACCTTATCAGGACATATGCAAAGTTAAACTTTAAAAGAGTATGATATTTGTTCATCAGTTAGCAAGATCATTTTTAGTTGATAGTTATGTTTTCTTGTACTTAGGTATAGGAATGAGATACTACTTTCTATAATACAAAGTAGAACGATGTCTGTCTATCTATCCGTCTTTCTTAAGATCTTGGTAACCGCTGAACCAATTGGGTTCTATTCTTCAGGTAATATACCTACTGGTCCTGTTGTGGTTTTAGGCAAAGAATCCCCCCCCTCCAAAAAATTTCTTTTTCTTTTTGTAAAATATAACAAGTAGGTGAGGTGGGGAAACTCCCTTTTAAAAAAAACTCAATACCTCTTTTGACGATGCCCCTAGAATATAGCTTAAACCCATCACAGGACCAGTAGGTATATTCCCTGAAGAGTAGAGCCAAATCGGTTTAGTGGTTACTGAGATCTTAAGCTTCAGACAGACAGACAGACAGACATCGTACTACTTTGTATTATAGATGTACTAGCGGCTTCGCCCCTAGCCTCTAGGGGCTTTGCCCCAAGAGGTTTGATCAAACCAATTTTTCGTATTTTAGATTTAAAATAAAAAAGAAAAAAAAATTTTTTTTTTTTTGGGGGGGGGGGTATTTTTCATTTTTGGGGGTTAGGGGTGTCCCACCCCCCAAGAAAATAGTTAAAAACCTTCCCGGGAACTATGAGAAGCTACCCTGTAAAGGAGAACCCGATCGGTTCAGCGGTTAGCGAGATCCTTCGCTACAAACAAACAGACAAACACACAAATACACAAACACACAGACAGACATCGTTCTACTTTGTATTATAGATATGTGTTTTATGGTACGTTATTGTACGTTATTTTAAAAAAAGGTACGTTATTGTGTTCATTGTAACTTTTTTGTAGTACGTTATTTTCAATATTAATATAAAAAATGCGGTGGTCGCCCTGCATTTTGTTATTTTATAGCTACTTTTTTATGGCGCTATATCCGGACAAGAGCAGTTGGACCCAGAGTTGTTTAAAAATGTTTTATTAAGAAAACACTGAAAGTTTGGAATCTGTCTGTCAAGACCAAGATAATAACAGTTTAATCCTGTTACCTGATTGATATGATGATGAATGGAATACCAAATAAATATTCAAATCGACCCAATCCGTCCCAATCTCTGACGATGGCATTGCTGTATTATATCGAGGACAGTGTATTGCATATTCTATGGGGGAAGTGGCAATGTGAAGTACGGTTAAGATTTGGAAGGCGATATTGAGAGATATGCGAGTAAGACGAGATTCTTATATTAATCTGATTAGCTGAAAGGAAACGGGGAGGGAGTCTTCAAAAACATAAAAGTATCATTTAAAGTTTTCATTGATATGTTCTTTTAATCTTGAAACTCCCTAACAAATTAAAATTTGGAAGCTGTATTCTATGTTCCATATTGAAAATTTTGTTTCGTTAGGTATCTTTTTAATGTTCTTGCCATTGATGATTCGGTTCGATGCTTTAGGAAAGCTTCACTTAGGTCCTGTGAGGGTTTCATGCTATTTTGTTTTCTGATTTAAGTCTTGGGATGGGTTTATGCTATTTTTTCTGTCCCTTCGAATATAGATACCGTAGATGCTAGGAGCGTAGCCACTTGATGTTTCTTGTAATAACAAAATAAAAATATTTGTGAATTAAAGAGAATAAAGAGTACTATGCATGAACGAGAGCACCTTTCAGCAGTGATACTAAATATTTTTTGGGAATATACAAGGGTTATGTTATATTTAGTTAAACTAACTAAAAATAATCAAGTTTCACCATGGTTTTCTAAGAATAAAACTTTAAATGTTAAGCATTTTTTGATGAAATATCATCAAATGTTCTGTTGAGTTCAAAGGTTCAATTAAAATAACACGCCAAAACATATTACGAAAGTACACCAATAACACTGCACTGTTAACAATATTACAAGTTACCATCCCTTTTCCTAAATTCACATTTTTATTGAAACAGTTTACTTTTGTTTTACAGCAGTTTGAACTCAACATAACATTTGATGAAATATAACCAAAAAATGAATATCACCTCTAATTTTTTTCATATAAAACCATGGTGAAACTTATTTTTTTTTAAATTGATACACTTATTTAAATATAACCCTAATATATTCACACAAAAAAAAATTTAGAATCACTGCTGGAAGGTACTTAGAATCACTTGCTCTCGTTCGTGCATACTCCTCATTAGTATAGTACTTATTATTGATTTACATGAATGTACCCTAAAATGATACTTTTTATTTTTAATATGTTGATAAAATTGTAGTCATGGACCTAAGTAGTCATATAATAAATATAATATATTGGCTACATTAATTTTGTTTGTTTAATTTTATTTCCATATCTCCATTGTAATCGAGATATGATAATCTGTATTAAAGTTAAAACGGATGCGGATTATGATTAATCTCAGTGGATTTCGGTTTCGGAGTTGTGTTGCTAAAATTGAAACACATGCGGATTCGGACTGCCATCCCTACAATATTATAAATAGTTATTTGATTGCAATGTTTTTAGACAAAAGTTTTAAGACATTCAAAATGGACGAAGAAATGATTGATAAACACAACATCTTGGAAGTAAGTCTTAAGCAAAGCACCATTGCACTGTTTTTGCGAAAATAAATTGTTTCAATATAATAATATGTTTGATATGTAATAGTTCGATGAATGACTATATGCCTAAGTAATAGGATGTTTGGTTATGCAATTTTGCATAACTTTGCTAATTGACGGATATTGGAAAATGAATTTTAATTGATCTATTAATCATTGGATATATGTGTATCTGTCAGGGATCTAAAGGAATAAGACAATGGCCGTTGAATAGATTTACACATCCCATTGATGATGCACAAAACTACCCCTTATATATTTACTAAGGTCCTTAAAGTTGATAAGCCAACGAATATGAAAATGTTAATCTAGTGAAATTTTGTGTATCGCCTTTTTAACTGTAAGTATGATAAATAACAATTCCAGTTTGGCTTCGAAACCGATAAATATCCGCTGGATTAGAGTTGGTATACACAATTTTCTACAAATAGTAAATTAAAGAAGTAGTATAACTCTCCTCTACCGTTATTTTTCGATGTCCAGTCCTAATAATTGGATATGGATAAAGTCAAGAAAATTAACAAAATGGGAGAAGTTTTTAAGCTCAATATTTATGAAAACAGATTTGACAAAAAATAATCCATAATTTAGCAAATCAAGCTGGAGGTGTCCAAATTGAAAGGAAACGGCAGCAGCATACTCAATGAACATGGATCTGTTGAACTGAGAGCTAAAGGTCTGGCCAATTTACTCAGGTACAGTTTTTGTCCAGCTTCTGATGTAATAAAGGGTCATCCGCTTTGAATGGGATGGGATACCATATTCTAACGGATACTATAGGATATTAGGATTAGTAACATTCAACAGACAGAAACAACCAACCCTTTGCACGATTTTCTCTGGAAGTTTTTACTGTTGTGCAGTTGCATGGTTATGAGTTGCAACTGTTTATGGGCCAAGGCATTCGCTATAAATGCCACGCGCTAAACATAGCAGCAGAATGTCTCTAGTATGAGGCGTTGTGGTGCAGATTAAAACCCGACAGCAAGCAGGCACGCTATTATTTACGCTAAAGCAACAAGAGTAAACGCGATCATGTGAAATATCTAAGTTTCGTCTCAAAGAGTCAAAACTGCATTTATAACTACACAGTCGTTGAAAATTGTGGATAATATTGCTTTAATTTCTAACGTGTGACACTGACGCTTATTGGGAGAACAGGGGAATACATTGGCCCACAAACAGGTACAAATCATTAACATGCCAACTTTGCGGATTTTTTTAGTATTTTGTTAAATTCAATTTAGAAGTTTACTGAGCATTTGATCAATTTCCAGGAAGAATAATTAAAGTTTAATGTAGTGGTTTATATTCTGTGTGATTGACCCTGCTTAAAGGAGAAGGAAAAAAATAAAGAATATCTAGGAGGTGGGAAGGGGGGGGGGAAGGTAAAAAGGAAAAAATAAGCAGTCCTGAAAATATTTTTTCCATACTCCAAACAAGGAAATAATATGGGGGAGGGAGGATGAATAAAATAAAGAGTACCTACTGAAAACATTTTTCCATTTTTTCCCCTCCTAAAGGAAAAAAAATAGTAGGAGGAAAAAAATGAAATATTTTTCAGCAGGGGCAAAAAAAATCTTTTGCAGAAAAGACACCCCTGGTTTAGTGACAAAAAATCATCAATTAATTCTCTCCTACATTATTTACTGTTTTATCATAAACTTTAGGTATACTTTATACATTTATTCTTCATTTATGAAAAGCAATTATAAAATTGTATTTGTGCCTTTTTGACTAAAGTAAAGTATTTGACAAAGACAATATATATAGTTCTCTATTTGTGTTGTATAAACTTAGATACATGTTATTTTTACATACAGGTTTTATGATAAACACCTTAGAGTTGGCAAGGCGGATATTTCTGATCTGCAGGTATAATATCTAAATATTTCCCGTTAAAATTTTGTTTAATTGATACGTGATCAAAAAGTGGCAAGCATAATCACATAAGAAGTGTTTATCGGGGGCAGCATAATTAAGTACTTAAATGAGCAATAAACAACTATAAAGTTTTTTTTCTCTTTACCTTTCCTACAAAAGGTATAGTGGCTGCGGCCTAGAAACTAGGCGAGGGTGAGGAAATCTTAAACCACCCCGTGACTTATATAAAGCTTTCTAAAAATTACAACCAATTTTGTCCAGTATTACCCGAAATCTTAAGTTTCAGACATAAATATATTATAGGATTCGGAACATTCTGCGTAGCTCGCAAAAAAATTTTCAGCCAAAAAGTCGACCCTCCTTCCCCCCAAAAATTGTTTTTTAAAACTTTTTTTTTTAATCTAAATTTAATATAGGCCTCTAGGGGCGTATCCGCTGGTATGTAATACAAAGTGTTCAGTTTTTTGGATATTGTCATCCTTATTTGTTAAGGAGCATATCTGCAGCCTTCTCCAGGTGTATGCTGAAGAAGCATATGATTACAAAGCAGGGGTGTATATTCTGCAAATTTGACCCTGCTAAGGGGGTGGGGGGGTAAATAAAGAATAAAAATATTTGGTTGGTGGGAAAAATGTGAAAATTAAGTGAACTGAAAGCATTTTTTCCATTTTTCTCCCCTCTTTGGTGGAAATAAAATGAACCTTGTGCACAGGGTGGGGAAAAACCCAGGTTTTTTTTTTTTAAAGCCCAACCCAACACGTAAAAACCATTAAAACCCTGGGTTTTTATGGGTTTCTTGGGGTTTTATTGGGTTTTTTCATTTAGGAGTCAAATACATTTGATATATTGATGAAATGTTAATGATTATGTTGTTGTAGGTAAAAGGTAAGCAAGATTTCACAATAAACAAGATAGATAATGAAGAAAGCTGGCATTCCGATCAATTATAAACTAGGGTTGGGCCGGATATCCGGCCGGATAGTTTCAATATCCGGTATCCGGATATCTGGTGAAGCCGGATATCCGGTGTGGCCGGATATCCGGCCCAACCCTATTATAAACCCTTATTAGCAATGGTGCACAAAATATTCTATTAAGGGGGAGGGGAAGTTAAAAGCTTCAAAACATGGAACCTACTCCTCTATTCTTAAGCTGTCAACACCCTCCCGTCCCTCCCAGAAATTATTAAGGTCTTTTCCTTTTTACATCCCCTTAATAAAACCCTCTGCACGCCACTGTAACTATTTCCTTTCATAAATTGTTATGTTTTAGTTTAAAAAATCAATTATGATTATGTAATTTACACAATTTATATATTATCAATTTAGTAGCAAAGCGTTTTCTGAAATTAAGTTTTGAGAGCAAGTAATTTCATAAACATTTGAACAATAAGTAAAGTACATAGAGCATCATTTATATAATTACTTCATATTTTTTTATGTTTTTCAGGTAAAATTTGCTTTAAAATGTTATTAGATCCTAGTCTTTGAGTAAATAGAGGTTTAATTTGTAAATTTTAAAGTAAAATTTCAATGTTTTTTTCAAAAACCCAAAAAACCTTGGGTTTTTTCAATGGGTTTAAAAAAAACCCTGGGTGGTCTTTTTGTATGCCCACCCTGCTTGTGCAGAATATACACGCCTGTTGACAGACGAAGATTCAAAATTGGGATTATATTTCTGTCTGGATTCTGGCTTCCTACTCATCCAGCTAGCCACGCTCAGGTACTTGAACATTTTTTTTTACCATTACCTCGTAATTGCGGGATCCTCATTCAGTGATCATCTAGAGATTCCAGAGCATCATCCACTTGTAATGGAATGCAATACTCTAACACCCAAGGATATTAGGTTAAGTGACATCTAACTTTCTTCTGGCCTAACAACTCCTGACAGAAAATGTACAAGAAATTGCACCTATTTCTTAAAATAGCAATCAGATGGGCTAACCCAACGCATTGATAAGGTTACCGCAAGGTTTTCGCCTCTGTACGGTTTAGGAGCTTGGATTATATAATATTATTAGCAGCTTGCCGGAGCCGGGAGCAGCAACATTTTTGGTGGAGCCGGAGCCGTATTTTTCGTTAAAAACAGCTCCGGCTCCAGATTAGCTAAAAATGATTTTTTAAAAATAATATTATAATTTGGCAACGGTCTATTTCTATATAATAAACTGAAAAACTATTGTTACTTAAAAAATAGACACACTTCAATAGCTTCAATCAAATAAAAGCAAAATATTTTATATTATTTATTTTATTTTATCAAATTCAATAATGATCAAAAATTGATATATTAGTTTAAGGTAGGAGCCGGAGCTGGAGCCGGAGCCGCATCAAAATTATACGGCTCCGAAACGCTGATTATTAGGTTCGGTTCGGAATACTAATGGAATCCTAAATTCTACCTACTCAAAAACAATTTAATAATCATTATTTGTTTTGTTTTCAGTTTTGTGCCAGTTCATGTTAAGTGTCGTTGTATTGAAAGCTTCAACCTACTCTTTGGACACAAGGAATTAAGGTAGGATATTGTATTTGTGTAGTTAGAAAATGTACTCCTTCTCCAAAATAGATAAGTCCATGTCTAGACAGCAGCGGTTAGCACGATGCTTCGATATATTATAGGATTGACCAATAAAGGGGGGGGGGAGGCATTCTATTTTAAGACTAAAACAGGACTAGAAAGTTAAAATTTAATAATTTTCATTTATGACAAACTTTAGAAAAAAATTCCATATTTTCACTTGACACTTTTTTTAAGTTGAGAAGTCGCATTTTTAAAGTAGTAATAACATTTTAGGAAGAAAAATAAGTGTGTCTCAAATGATTCAAAATTGTCTAATTTGGTGAAAAAAGTCATAAAAAAGGTAGAGATATCGGTTTCTCTTGCTACCTTCTCTCCATATCTTAACACTAACAAATAAAATACCTACTGTTTAAGAATAGTCGCAAAAATATGGGATAAAGTTTGATGCAGATCTATTCTAGAATTGTGACGTTTATATTACATTATCTCTAGGTCTGGAAGAGCAAAGATCCTACGTGATTGCAAGGCTTACTTGAAGCCTCTGGCACTAAGCCTTGCTGATTTAGGAGATTATAAATGTCAGGAAAGTGTCCTGGAAACCCTTTGCAGGTATCCTATCCTATTAAATAAAGTAGTAAGGTTTTTGTTTTGTTCAGAGCTTAATATTTCAATAACTGCTGAACTGATTGAGTTCTACTTATTAGAGAAGACACAGAATAAACCCTAGTACAATAATAAAGCAGGTTTTTTGTACCTTTCCTCAAAGTGCCTATCGAGTACTGAACCTCCAACCCCCTGCGGGTCTTCCAAGTACCTTTTTTAACTAACGGACTTAACCATAAATTCCCCCCCCCCCCACACACTTAATTTAATAATTTTAATATTTTTCTAATGAGGGTTTGGGGGATCTGTTCTCGACCAGGCACTTATTTGAAGGAAACTGTCGGTTTGTTTTGTTGTAAAAAACAAGTTCTCTAAGAAATGGATGGTCCGATTGGGCCAGTACTAGGAAGAGTTAAGACTTGGAAGAATTTCTTACCCAGCACCTATTAAAAAGGTCTTACAATCAACTATGCGCTGACGACGTTTTAATTAGACTGTGATACGTTCTTATTTATATTTTAGACTTGTCAAGTATGATACAAGTATTGCCGCTCTATTGCCACAAGAAACGCAGCCCATTTTTAATTGTATTGTGAGAGGCGGAGATTTTGATAATCTGGCCAGGAACTTTCTTATCAAGTATAATGATCTACAGGTAAATATATTTTATTTATAATTAGCGGACTCGCCTCAAGTCGCATCGCCCTCCTCGCATTTATATTAAGTTCTAAAAAAGGTTGGGGGAAAGTGATTTTTTTCTTTGGATTATTTCTTGCAGGAGGGGGGGGGGGGGATAAATAGCCTAAAACTTGCTCTGTACTATATCTAAACTCATGGTAGTTATTGAACAAAACCAGTCCCATAAGGTCCTATTTTATCGTATCTCTGAATACAATCTTGCTAATTAAGTACATGATTACACAGTACACACCAACTATTGATATCGCACAAATTACATTGCATTGCAGCAGTTGAACGTCTTTAGATATGACGCGGTTCGTGCCGGTAATCGAAACCAGAAACCACAACCCATCCGAATATAAACGGATGCGCTACGTGTGTTATGTCGCGGATGCTATGCTTATCTTTTAGGATGTTGTCACCATTAATGATTTTTTATTATTTACTTGACAGGGTACTTCAAGACTGGTCTACTCGTATGCCGCAGAAAGTGTTAGAATGGCTGAATCAGTTCTCAACAAACCCAATGAATTTCCAGGCATAATTTCTTAAATTTATTAATTCAAGCAAGGATGCTATATATTAATATGTTATTATGTCATATATGCCTTTCTAACACAATTTATCTTTCAACGGCTGGCCACGGCGCGTTTTTTGGTACAATTTTCTTCCTTTCGTCATACCAGTGATTGCCTGCTATACATCGATACAGCAAAGATCCACATTATTGAATCAGAAAAAAAAATTAAATATCATTTTAATAAGATTATGATAATTGTTAGAATTTTGGGTGGATATCTCTGTGAAATCTAGATTTATTTCTTGGTATTATATTTCAATGGTAAGTCTATCCTCTTAAAAAAAAAGTAGTAAGGTTTTTTTTGTTTTTAGCCTAAGATTTCATTAACCACAAACTGCATGATTTCTCCATTTTATAGAAGATTCGGTATTATACCCCTCACCCCGACATAACTGTGAACTCTGGCCCTAGCCTGCCTATCCACGGGTGCTCGGCCCCCTAGCCTATAACCTAACCTAACCTTATTGTAAAAAAAATTTTGTTCTCTACTGGAGTCTTAGTTCTGCCTATTTTTATCGGTAATTGTTTTTTTTTTGTTACAAGAATTAAAATAATATTTTTAACCTGTACATAAAGACAAGTGAATCCGCCTGGAAGTTTGAGAGGATAGAGGCAGAGGATGTATGTTCGGTGTCAGCACAGATTTGTAACAACAAGATAAAGCTTGCATTTAAGTGCAAAGGTAACATATCTTATTCATATCTTAAAACAATCATGATTTTTATGTATTTTTTTTAAAAAGACATCTAATTTTCACTTCTTCCACCAATTAAAAAAAATTAAATGCTTTCTCATTTGTATGGCCTTTAGGACATCTATTCTATGGTCCGCAAAAAGTATATCAAAGAATATATATACATAGATTTCAATATGGAGAAAACAAAGTAGGGTAGTAAAAGGGTAGTTGGATGGGATGTAAAGAATTAAGAGCAACAACTAGGGGAAAAAAAGAAGGGGAGAAAAAGGAGGAGGGGAAAATTTATGTCCTTGAATTACACAGGGTGGTTTGTGTCTTTGCATTCTTTATTTTAAATTACGACATTTCTTTGAGTATGCTCCTTAATTGCCTCCTAATTTAACATAAAACGGGGGGGGGGGGTCATATATAATATTAAAGGGGGATCCATAACAGAGCTAGAAGAATAGTTTTAATTTTGGATTTTAAGTTTTAGGAAATTATTTCTAAATAGTTTAATGGGTTTTTATGTTCTTACATGAAAGAATACCAAGACCAGTAGAAAGCCTACGGAAAGGACTATCAGGTCCTAAAAGGACATTATCCTAGGACTTTTAGAAGTTGGCCGAAATTGACCGCAAAAAGTTACCGATATTTCCCCACCACCGGGGGAAATATCGGTAATTTTTTTCAACCTAAAAAAAATCGATGAAAAAGGGCCAAACGGCCAGTCGAACATAAATAATCATAATTAGTATAGGTTATAGGGATTATCCACAAAAAGTTTCATAATGATCGGACTATTCCTTCTAAGTTAAAAATGAATTTTTTTGAAAGACGCGAATTTTCGATTTTTTTTTTCGAAATTTTTTTTTTTTTAAACTTAAAATTAATATAAGAAAAAAACGTATTTTATTACTTTTTAGGCCTGATCCTAAAAAAGCTCACATTGAACTATAGATTTAGCCCAAAAAACATGAAAATTGATTAAAAATTGACCTCAAAAATTGAATTTGAAGCAAAAGTGTCATCTTTGCAAAAAATCTTGACTACATTTTAACCTTAAAAAAATCGATGAAAAAAGGCCAAACGACCAAACAAGCGTAATAAATCATAATTAGTATAGGTGATTGGGATTAACCACAAAAAAATTCATAAAGATCGGACTATTCCTCCTATGTCAAAAATATTTTTTTTTCAAAGGACCAGAAATATTGATTTTTTCCTCGCAAAATTTTGATTAAAAAAATAAAATTAATTTTTTTTTTGTTTTTTATCTGTTCTATTCATTTTTAGGCCTAATTCTTAAAAAGTCCATTTGGAATAATAGATTTGACAAAAGAAAACATGAAAACATGACCTTAAAAGTTGAATTTTAATTTCTTTTGAAATTACCGATTTTTCCCCCGGCGCCAACTTTGGTCATTTTTGAAAAAAATATTAACCCGATTTTAAAGCTCTCAACGGATTTGGAAAAAGCGGGCAATTTCTAGTTCAAAAAGTTTTTCAGATCAGCTCTAGGTCTTACCAATTTTTGTGTAGGTCGATCTTTACACACCTACTAAAAAAATTTTGGAAAAAAAAATTTTCGTCCGACTTTGAGACCCAATAAGTACCCTTAATATTCATCTCACAAAAAAATCATTTTATACTTTTTTGTAGGCAATTTAATAAGGAACAAATTTGTTTTTATGTTTTTTTCTGTCATTTGAAAGGAACATGGAGAAAAAGGTCATTTAATGAAGGTAGGTCGAAATTACCGAGAATAGCCCCTTACCGAAACTTCCCCCCCCTTACCCTAATATTTTTTCAATTCTAAAAGGCATTAGTATTCATGAAATTAATCTTGTTAAAAATATTTTCTAAGTCGGACAGACATATTATACTTAGTTTATGAGTATCTGCACTACATTACTAAAGAAATAAAAGTAACAAAATATTTTCCTGTGATCGTGAGTAACTGAAAAGATAAATTACAAACAGATGAAAACTTTAATTTTACTTTAGAGCAAGAGTATGTGATCTTGTTTAGAAATGAAACAAAGATTATTGATTTAATGAAAGGTAAAATAAATAGAAAATTCTTAAAAACAATCTATAGGATGTCTGTCTGTGTGTTTGTATATTAAAATCTCGTTACTCGCTGGACTGAAATGGATCTCCTTTACAGTGAAGCCTTTTGTAGGTACAGGGAAGGTTAATGACTATTTTAGGGAGCATCCCGGAATAAAACCTTCGAAAAAATATGGGTGTTTAGTGCTCAACCGGCCACGTTTGGGAAAGCACCGGCTACTCTATTACAAGTCTTACTTGAATACCTATAATTTAAAAGGACTCTCCACAGAAAAATCAACTTTGGATTTTTGAAAATCTAACCTGAAACTATTATTCTCTGTTCAATTTTAGGCATTTTTTGTTTTTGTGGCATCGCGATCGAAGCCCTTTGAAAATTTTGTCCGCCGCCTATTTGTACTGCCGCTATAACAATATATACTACACTTTCCTCCACTCAATATATGT
This sequence comes from Acartia tonsa, assembly GCF_053477335.1. Classification (NCBI taxonomy): domain Eukaryota; kingdom Metazoa; phylum Arthropoda; class Copepoda; order Calanoida; family Acartiidae; genus Acartia; species Acartia tonsa. The sequence goes on from NC_137260.1 coordinate 38,137,534, forward strand.
TCGCCGCTAAAGAACATTTGCTCCATTGCAACCGGCCGCTCTACGATTTATCCTCTTCCTTGACTGGACAATCCTGCCGCCTCCATTTTGTGTTCGCCTCCGCCAAATATAACCATCTTTTGCCGCAGTTGCCGCATTCATCGCCCTTCTCCGCCGCTACTCCGCTATACATTGCGTACGTAGCTATACACAACACCCCCAGCCTCCATTTAATTTCTGAACAAGGGAGAGGGGAGCATGTATTAAAAAGCGACGTACAGCGGAGTAGCGGCGGAGAAGGGCGATGAATGCGGCAACGGCGGCAAAAAAAGAAGCTAAAAATCACTAAAGCAGCACAAATTAAATGGCGGGAGGATTCACTTAAAGGAGGTAAAAAATTTCAAAGGGCTTCGATCGCGATGCCACAAAAACAAAAAATGCCTAAAATTGAACAGAGAATAATAATTTCAGGTTAGATTTTCAAAAATCCAAAGTTGATTTTTCTGTGGAGAGTCCTTTTAAATACTTAAATCATTGTTAACTTCGTTCTTATGAACATAATAATTGTCCTATTTTTGTAGACCTGTATGGAGATAAATTTGAAATTCAGCATAAACCAACATGGAAAAACACTAGCCTTAGTCTCTCCAGGGATGGATATTTTATAAATGAATGGACCGGATATCCGGCAATATAATCTCTGTATATTAAACAACAAAAATCCCTGTTAATTAACAGTCTCAACAAATAATTAGATATAATTATAAAGTTAAGCAAACGGACGTACGGACAAAATTAGATAAAAAATTGCTCATTTTTTTGTCAAAAATCTGAATATCCAAAGTAACGTATTTTGTCTGAAGCTTGAGATCTCACTAACCACTGAACCGATTGAGCTCTCCATTTAATGGAATCTTCCTAAGATAAAGGTCCCTGGATTGTTTTAGGGTATTTATTCTTAGCTATTTTCTTATTTTCCATACTCCTTCAAATACAAAGCTCCTAGATTTTAATTTTTTCCTTGCATAATCATTAGACAAAGACAGTCAGACAAAGTAAAGTTAAAAATAGCTCTGCTACTAGTTGAGATATCCAAAAGCAAACAACACAGGAGCCCGTACATTCACAAAACTTCACTGTTTTCCGAGCTTTATTCTCAACAGATGAGTGAACCCTATTTCCAACAAACCAATTCTCTCAGCTCCATTTTCGTTCAGGTATAAAATAAACTAGGGAGAGCAATGGGGGACTATGTACGAACGAGAGCAAGTGATATATTTAACCATGGTTTTATAATATCAAAAACATGACGATATATTAAATGTTTTGTTGAGTTCAAAGTGACAAAAAATAATATGGCAAGACATCATCAAATGCTTTTTTCATTCACTCCTATAATATAAACCAAAGAATACCTTACATCACAGCTGGAAAGGGCTTAACATCACTTGCTCTCGTTCGTTCATAGCTCACCCTTAACGCTAAATTAATCCCCCTCCCTTAATTACTATTTGTAAAATCTGCCTATGTATAGCAGTTTTGTCAATCAGATCTTTTATTGCACGAATTTTGTAATAATGTTCTTGTGGTGTGTTTGGGGCATTATCCTGAATCTTATAAAGAATGTTTCAGGCCTGAAAGTACATAATCTACTTGCGTCTTTAAATAAGAAAAAGTGTAAGCCAAAACTCAATCCAATCAAATTTCACATCCGACAATAATGTCAAGGGCTAAAAGGGAGGGGGGGGGGGGGGAATGTGGTGACTCGTGCCACGACATACCAGCAATTTTATTTTTTATTTTGGATGCTACCCCCCTTTTTTTCACAACTATACGGCTATTCATTCAATTACTTGAAAATCATATTTCATATGAAAATATAAATTTCCAACAAATAGAAAAGACAAAAAGCTACAAAATTTGATTTGGAAATCTCTTGATTTTCCTGAGGCTTACAGGCGGCAGATGGAAGGCTGTTATCATAATACTTTATTACTAATGAAAACTTTCGGGTTTGTTATATTTATATATAAAAATAATAGTGAAAATTTAGATTTTGAAAGTTTTAACATCAAAATAAATTTTTTTCAGCCAAACGACGATGCAGCCAAAGGTGTAAATGTGGTGGAGTCTGAATCGAGCCAAGACATTCCCTGTGCACAACTTAACAACCAGGGACATGGACAATGATTATGAAAAATAAATTATGACAGAAAATTTAGCCTAAAACCATTCCGGTGCTTTTTCTATAATTCATAATAATATTGCTAGAATCCGCAATCCACAAAAAAAAACAATAATCCGCAATCCACGGTTTAATCCGCTATTTTTGGGCAGTTTTTTTGTAAGAATCCGAATCCGACCTAAAAATTGGGCTTATTGCCAACCCTACTTAAAATTATTTTGAATTAGTGTAGCCACTAATATTTAATAGGTAATAAAATAGATTTTTATTTTATCCTTGTTTTTAAATCGTCATTCCTAATCAGGGCAAAGATATTCACTCGGAGCTAGACAATGACGAGCAAGACAATAATATTGAACAAGTTGATGAAAACCCAGCACAGAGTTTACAGCAAGGAGGTGTGTTCATTAAAACAGCAACATTATCTATAATAGGACAAAGTAGCTTGATATCTGTCTGTCTGTCTGAAGCTTAAGATTTCTGTAACCGCTGAACCGATTGGGCTCTATACTTCAGGGTATATACTAAGAGATATAAGTTTTCCGGAATTTTAATGTAGGGAGTAGGGTAAGGGGGGGGAAATTTCGGTTTTTTTTCGTTTTTTTTGAAAAAAAATGGGGTAAATATTAATATTTTCAAATGAAACCAAGACCAGTAGAAAGCTTACGGAAAGGACTATCAGGTCCTAAAAGGACATTATCCTAGGACTTTTAGAAGTTGGCCGAAATTGACCGCAAAAAAGTTACCGATATTTCCCCACCACCGCACAGTGGGCCAGAATTGCCTAAAACGGATCAAAATTCATTAACTCAAAAACTAATGGTTTTAGAGAAAAAAATGTAAAACATGAAATGTCTATCTATGCAAAAACTAAAAGTTTGCTTATTTGTGTATACTCAGTTTTGGGGGAATTTTCGCGGATTTTTTTTTCAATTACTACTAAACTTCATTTTACAGTTTCAACACCAAAAGAACAAATTCATATTTTTAAATTTTAAGAAACTTTGCTTTTATGTACAATTAACCTCTGACCACTCCTTCATGTGGTTTTGGTGTATTTTTCGCGGATTTTTTTTGAAAATTACTACTAAACTTTATTTTACAGTTTCAACACCAAAAAAACAATCTCCTATTATTAAATTTTAAACAACTTTATTCTTATGTACAATTCACCTCTAACCCCTCCTTCATCTGGTTTAGGTGTATTTTTCGCGGATTTTTTTTTAAATTACTGCTAAACTTCATTTTACAGTTTCAACACCAAAAGAACAATTTCATATTTTTAAATTTTAAGCAACTTTGCTCTAATGTACAATTAACCTTTGACCACTCCTTCATGTGGTTTTGGTGTATTTTTTGCGGATTTCTTTTTACCTACAGAACTTAATTTCATTATTATTGGTTGAAACGTTTGAACACTCAACCTAATGAAACAACTAATCAAAATTACCTGAAGCCCCCTAAAGTTGAAAAGCCAAGGAATAAGAAAACTTTTTTATAAAACTTTGGGGACTTGTGTAATAAACACATTGTCCCCTCTCTCTCTCTCTAGAAAAAGCAGTGTAGTAGTTTGGGAGAGAGGGGACATTGGGCTGTTTATTACTTTAGTCCCCAAAGTCTTATAATAACTTTTTTTTATTCGTTGACTTGACAACTTTGGGGACATATCATTAAATTTTGATTGTTTGGTTCTGAAAGTTGAGTGTCCAAACGTTTCAACCAACAATTGTAATCTACAGAAGGGGTAATTTTGTGTATCATCATTGGGGATGTACATCAAATTATTGGCCATTGTCTTATCCTTTTTGATCTCTGAATAGTAGTATAGCTATGCATAAGCAACAATTGTTAAAGGCTAAGCTTTTCTATAATTCCGGTCGTTCTATCCGTTTGTCCGTTCAAAACGTATAGCTCTTTTTAATAATTTAGACAAGATATAATTGACCTATCGATTTCAAACTTTTCATAATAATTCTAACAGTAGGGTACAATCTAAGAATCTTAGTATTCAATGCGTTTTTACTTTATAAAGATAATATATGTTTTTCAAGGGCATGCAAACATTTTTAACTGGGGAGGGGGGAAATACCCAGTTTGAAAAAACTAGACTGAGCAACATTAATACCAAGGATGACAAAATCTATAATAATCAATATAAATATCTCCACAACTTATATTATCAATTTTTTTATCCAGGGATCATAGGGGATAAGACAATGTACGGTATATTGATAATGATAATAAATTAACAAAGTTTGGGGGGAAGGGGGGGGGGGGATAGGAATGTTAAATACTCAAATACAAAAAGTTTTAAACTTATTCTTATTTATTCGCTGGATTAAAAACATTGGGTACCTTTATTTAATTTGGGTTCTATAAAAGCTTCTAAATCATTCAACTAATAATTTTAATCTACAGAAATGTTAATCTTGTTTGTCTTATCCATTAAGATCCCTGACAAAGGGAGAGGTCATTTTCTAGTAAATCCCGTAAAGGTGTGTGTTATAAGGCCTAAAAATAGTAGTAGAACGATAAGGTGCTCTAGATATATGTATTCCCTATTGAATAGAACAATAGGGAAATTTTTTTTTTTTTTTTGATAACCGTACCTGGATTATCTAAAAAAAATACGAAATTTCTATCAAACGCTTTGTTTGGCTCAAACTGACAAAAATTTAAAAAAAATATAATTATAATAATAATGTTTTCTATAGGTACAAGGTAAAGGTTAAGAACAATCTATACCATTAAACAAAGGAAGAAGTCATTCTTTACAGGTTGATTTATTATAATTATATTTTTTTTTATTTGTGTCAGTTTGAGCCAAACAAAGCGTTTGATAGAAATTTCAGATATTCCAGGTACGGTTATCAAAAAAAAAAAAAAAAAAAATTTCTTCCCTATTGTTCTATTCAATAGGAAATACAAATATATAGAGCACCTTATCGTTCTACTACTATTTTTAGGCCTTATAACACACACCTTTACGGGATTTACTAGAAAATGACCTCTCCCTTTACCCAGGTTGAATAACATTATTGATAAAAATTTTTGAACCAAGCAACAAAATTCAATGAATGTTTTTGAGCTAACAAATAATATCACGGGGTTATAAAACTTTGGGTACCAGTGTAATTTATTATTTATATGTCCCTTCCTCCCTGTGTTTGCTTAAAAAACGTTGAAGTAATGATGCCCAACAAATGGCAACCCATTCAAACTATACCTAGTATGAATGCACCAACTTTGTCTGAAAGTTCCAACTATGAATTGAACTAAGTTGCGCCTATTTATGGGCCAAGGCATTCGTTCTACTCTCACTGTTAGTGTCATGTATCAGACATAGCAGCAAAAGGTAACATTTCTAACGTCATTAGTATAACATGGTGTAACAAGAATCAACCACGACACCTCCCTGACAGCACTCAGGCACGCTATCATTTACGCTAATACGAGGGGTTTTTAATATAAAGCTTTACAAGTGGTAATATTCGTTTGTCCAACCGTTTCAGAGAGCTTCGCTTTATGGATGTTGTCATTCTTGTTAACATAAAATTAGTTATTTCTGCACTATTTCAGGACATAATACAAGAACGTCCATGCTTTTTTTTTTATGGGAAAGTGGGATAAATTAAGGGACTTCATAGGTAAGGGAGGAGGGTTAGTTTTATGTAGCATCAACACTTATGAACAAACACACAGAAAGAGAGAATTATAAGGAGATAGAGAGAGAGAGAGAAAGAAAAAGAAAGAGAAAGAAAGAAAGAGAGAGAGAAAGAGAGAGAGAGAGAGAGAGAGAGAGAGAGAGAGAGAGAGAGAGAGAGAGAGAGAGAGAGAGAGAGAGAGAGAGAGAGAGAGAGAGAGAGAGAGAGAGAGAGAGAGAGAGAGAGTATATGAAATTGTCACATTTATACATATAATATTAGGTTTATTTGGGAAAAAATGCGCAACTCAAATTATTAACGTACATATAAAATTGTACATTTCAAGATTCAACCAGCAAATTTTAAAACTTTCTAGAATGCACGGCTGCAAACGGCTGCAGCTAAAATCTTTTCTCCTGGCCTATGAATGAGCTAAATTTTATGAGAGTTAAGATCCTAGACCGGGCAAGTCTGGGCAAAATTTGCTACAAGCTTTGAAAGTTGACCTATGCTTAAAAATAAGCAAAATTTTAGGAATATTTTGTATATAATTGATTGTTTAAATACCATTTTATTTATTTATTTCTAGTTTTACTTTTATTATCTGATTACAATTGTTGTAACGTTTATCTGAAGCTTGATTTTTTGAAAATTGGCCATCATTAGCCTGAGAAATCTCGGTTTGAAGAAGGGTTGGTAGTGGTCAAAAAATACCTTAAAAAATGCGACCCTACTCTACTTTGTTAGGCACTGGACGCACTCAGAAATACACCTGGACCTTGAATATATCATTTTTAAAAGCCCTAATGTATGTAATTTAGTCATATAAAGAAAAAAATATAAATACCAAGAAACCAAATACCCCCCCAATTTATGTATTTTGACACCTTCTGGCCCACTGTGCACCGGGGGAAATATCGGTAATTTTTTTCAATCTAAAAAAAATCGATGAAAAACGGCCAAACGCGAATTTTCGATTTTTTTTTTCGAAATTTTTTTTTTTTTTAAACTTAAAATTAATATAAGAAAAAAACGTATTTTATTACTTTTTAGGCCTGATCCTAAAAAAGCTCACATTGAACTATAGATTTAGCCCAAAAAACATAAAAATTGATTAAAAATTGAATTTGAAGCAAAAGTGTCATCTTTGCAAAAAATCTTGACTACATTTTAACCTTAAAAAAATTGATGAAAAAAGGCCAAACGACCAAACAAGCGTAATAAATCATAATTAGTATAGGCGATTGGGATTAACCACAAAAAAATTCATAAAGATCGGACTATTCCTCCTATGTCAAAAATATTTTTTTTTCAAAGGACCAGAAATTTTGATTTTTTCCTCGCAAAATTTTGATTCAAAAAATAAAATTAATTTTTTGTTTTGTTTTTTTATCTGTTCTATTCATTTTTAGGCCTAATTCTTAAAAAGTCCATATGGAATAATAGATTTGACAAAAGAAAACATGAAAACATGACCTTAAAAGTTGAATTTTAATTTCTTTTGAAATTACCGATTTTTCCCCCGGCGCCAACTTTGGTCATTTTTGAAAAAAATATTAACCCGATTTTAAAGCTCTCAACGGATTTGGAAAAAGCGGGCAATTTCTAGTTCAAAAAGTTTTTCAGATCAGCTCTAGGTCTTACCAATTTTTGTGTAGGTCGATCTTTACACACCTACTAAAAAATTTTTGGAAAAAAAAAATTTTTCGTCCGACTTTGAGACCCAATAAGTACCCTTAATATTCATCTCACAAAAAATTCATTTTATACTTTTTTGCAGGCAATTTAATAAGGAACAAATTTGCTTTTATGTTTTTTTTCTGTCATTTGAAAGGAACATGGAGAAAAAGGTCATTTAATGAAGGTAGGTCGAAATTACCGAGAATAGCCCCTTACCGAAACTTCTCCCCCCTTACCCGGTAGATTTGAAATCTGCATCAAATTTTAAGGATTTTTTATAAAATTCGTTTTTTGTAAAATTCTTTATCTAAAAGCGAAAATACATTTTAAGTTAATTAATTTTGACCAATCAATAGGATAGGTGGATTTTAAACTACCTGCGCTCTAATTGGTTGAATGATGTACGACATCCAATCAGAGCGCAGATTTTTAAAATCCACCAATCACAGATGCCAAAATTAATTAACTTAATTTGTATTTCCGCTTTTAAATAAAGAATTATACAAAAAACGAATTTTATAAAAAAAATCCTTAAAATTTGATGCAGATTTCAAATCTACTCCCTACATTACAATTCCGGAAAACTTATAGATCTCTTAGTATATACCTACAGGTCCTGTGGTGGTTTTAAGTTATTTTCTTGGGGGGTGGGACACCCTTAACCCCCCCACAAAAAAAAAAAAATCACCCCTCCCCTACCAAAAAAAAATTTATAACTTTTAATTTTTTTTATTTTTTACCTCTTGGGGCGAAGTCGCTAGTTGGTTTTGTAAAGTATCAACATGCAAATCATGTTCCATGAAGTTTAGCCTCTGTTTATGTGTCTGTCTGTATCCTTATGATAAAGTAACATGATATCTGTCTGTCATTCTGTACCGAAGGATCTAGCTAACTGCTGAACTAATTTAGGAAAAAAGTTCACTTTTAGGATGTATTTTTCTTATATTTAAAAAAAATTGTTAGGTCTCCAGGTTCAGGTACTGCAGACAAGTAAAAATGAAAAAAAAAATTTTAAGAGTTAGAAGTCAAATTATTAAACAAAATATGCATCTTTTTGAATGTTGTTTACCTACATGTTTGAAGATAAAAGATGCATAAGTATTTTGTTTTATAAGTTGAACTCTAACTTTTCAACAACAAAAAATTTATTTTTACCTGTCCAGAGACAACCTGGAAGCCTGCAGCACCTGAACCTGGAGGCCAAATCCAATTTGTTTTAAATTTAAGAAAAATACATCTTAAAAGTAAACTTTTTCCCAAATAACCTATCCTCTCACTCCTAAGACAAAGCTTATGCACCCTGTTTACGCAAAAGTGTCAGAACCGCTGCCCCCCTTATCTACTTAAAAAGATTTTATAAGAATTAATCGTTTAGGTACTTAATTTGAATTTGATATTTTTGTTTTTATGAATATTATTGAATCAGACATAATAAACATCTATGGAAGAAAGCCCACGAACAAGAGATCTAAGGACAGCAATGCTACGCTCTTGTCTGATGAAGTCCTCAGAGACACTTCTCGTGATTTGTGTTTAGGTAAGGTTATAACATGTTAAAATTAAGGGGGGGGGGGGGTTAAAATTTAAAAGGTGAAGGATTTTAGTGGTCAAGAAAAGATTGAAACCAATTTTTTAAAGTCCCGTGATGCCAAAGGCATGGGCTAAAAAATGGTTTAAATCTTAATTTTTATATTCGTAGATAACTGGATGTAGTACAATAATTTTTCAGTATGGCTGAGAACCGGTTCTAATCCACCGGATATTAATTGGTTTCGAAGCGATACAGGAAAATCTAAAATTCTCATTAAAAATTAAATTATATTAGGATAAGGCTTTCCATGAAGGCACACGTGTACATATAGAGGTCTTTACCCCTTCATTTCATGTAATTTGCATCAATAAAGAGTAAAGATATAATTATTTATTATATTCATTTCATCTCTTTACAATGTCTTTGTGAAATGTAATTTTAAATGTAGGGGATCTAGAGATTTCTGCTAGAGAGAGGGACAACAGCAGAATCTTGGACCAAAGTGAGGTAAAAAAAAAATTATGTGCTTCATTATTGATGATGTACTACTTCTGTAGTACTATTTGTTAAAAAGTTTGAACAAACCAAAAAACAAGTACCCCTTTTTTTTATAGGCAACGCATGAAAAACTAGTTTTTTCTCGCATCTTATTATAAACAGCTTTGCGCTGATATAAAATGTACAATTATAAGATTAAACCCAGTTTTTTTGCCCCGAGATGCCGAAGGCACGGGCAAAAAATACTGGTTTTAATCTTATGATTGTACATTTTTATATTTGTAGAAAACTGGATATAATACGATACTAGACATAGTTTTATCGTATGGATGAGAACCGGTTCCTATCCACCGGATCGATTGAAAAAAAAATATGTGCTTCATTATTGATGATGTACTATTTCTGTAGAACTATTTGTTAAAAAGTTTGAACAAACCAAACAAGTACCCCATTTTCTTCTCCCGTCGTATAATAAACAGATTTCCGCTGATATAAAATGTACAATCATAAGTTTAAACCAGTGCTGTGGAGCCGGAGCCAGAGCCGCGGAGCCGCCAAATTTTGCCGGAGCTGGATCCGTAATTTTCTTTTAAAAACGGCTTCGGGTTATCTAAAACAAGAGATTTTTTTGTTAATTATAATTTGGTAACTCTGTTGGGTCGTATGCAAATGCCCCTTTTAAGTTTTTCAAGTCCATTTTTTTATCAAAAATTTAACTTTTAAAAACTTCAAAATTTAATTAAAAGTCAAAAATAGAAAGAAAAAAAATATGTTGAGTTTTTTTTATTTTAGTAGCCGGTGCTGTTGTTTTCACAGGCGGCTCCGCGAAGCCGGATCCGGAGCCGCACTAAAATCAACGGCTCTGCAACGCTGGTTTAAACCCAGTTTTTTTGCCCCGAGATGCCGAAGGCACGGGCAAAAAATACTGTTTTTAATCTTATGATTGTACATTTTTATATTTGTAGAAAACTGAATATAATACGATGCTAGACATAGTTTTATCGTATGGATGAGAATCGGTTCTAATCCAACGGGTATTAATCGGTTTCGAATGAATACGAGAAAATGAATTACAGTCCAATGTTACCTCCTTCTATAAAAAAAAGTATATCTTCCAGGATCTCCGCAATATTGTGAAATCTTCTCAGATGATAATTCTCAATACAGAACCCGTACACCAGGAATGTCAAAATAATTATTTAAACAAGGATAACATCCATAAAAGCAAAGCTAAAAAATCAGACAGATATTAATATTGTCTATTGTAAAGTAACAACGCTTTTAATATTAAATAGTAAAGGTTTAAAGAAAGAAAAAATCATGAAAATCTATACTAAAATTATTTATAAAAAATGTTTAAAATGTAAAATTTCTGGGAATGACTATAGAGTTGCTGCGCTTTCTAAATTGTACCTCATTGACGGCCCTAATTGTATAGTAGTGAAGCTTCTCTAGCTTCTCTGTAAAAAAAATGTTTCACACTCTTAGCCAATTTTACGTTTCTCATTTATTTTTAATTGGCTAGGAGTAGAAAAAATAATTTTATCAGTTTTATAATGTAAATCTATGCCGTTTTAATTTGATTTTCGAATGATTACGATTAGAAGATTAACGAATTTTTCATTCGTTCTAATGGTTTAACGTCTGGTAGAGTGGCTATAATGAAAGCAGTTTTTCATTTGATTTTCAAGTTATGAACGTAATGAAGTTTGATTTTGAATTTGTCTATCTATGATACAAAGTAGTACGATGTCTGTCTGTCTGTCCGCCTGTCTGTCTGATGCTTAAGATCGCAGAAACCACTGAACCGATGGGCTGTACTCTTCAAGGAATATACCTACTAGTCCTGGGATGGTTTAAAGCTATTTTCTTGAGGGGTGGGCACCCCCAACCCCCCCAAAATTAAAAAATACCCCCACACCTCTCCCAAAAAAATTCCTTTTAAAACCAAAATTTTAAAAAAGGGGATCGAAAACGCCACCCCTCCACTTTTTCTTTTAAAATCTAAATTAAGAAATTAGGTTATCCAAATTAATTCCCACCTTTTCAAGAAGCCTCTAGGGGAGTAGCCGCTAGTGTATTAAATAACTAGCGGCTTCGCCCCTAGCCTCTAGGGGCTTTGCCCCAAGAGGTTTGATCAACCTAATTTTTCGTATTTTAGATTTAAAAAGAAAAAGTAAAAAAAAATTTTTTTTTTTTGGGGGGGGGGGATTTTTCATTTTTAGGGGGGTTGGGGGTGTCCCATCCCCCAAGAAAATAGCTTAAAACCATCACAGGACCAGTAGGTATATTCCCTGAAGAGTAGAGCCCAATCGGTTCAGTGGTTACTGAGATCTTAAGCTTCAGACGGACGGACAGACGGACAGACAGACATCGTTCTACTTTGTATTATAGATAATATTCGAGTCTTAGAAACTGATAGAATTTCTTGGTGATCTATAAATAATTTTTAGATTAAATTAGCGAAGCTACTGTAATATCCACTTTGTCTGTATAACTTAACTGAATATATTTCTGAGAAATCGTTTAAATAATATTTTTGGACATTAAAAAGGCTGAGCAAACGATGAAATCTTCAGGATTTTTTATAGAGACAGGCCACAACAACCACAGTTTGGTTACAGGTATAATATTCTTCTGGTTATAAATATTTATTTAATATGTTGGGGAAAAAATGAAATCCTATGGTTTTAATTTACATTCTAATGGGAAAAACCTTTTATCTGGGAGGAATGGGACATTGGGCCGATTATTACACAAGTCCCCAAAGTTTTTAGTGACGTTGGGCTTTGAGGACCTTTATTGAATTATGATTGGTTGGTTCATTATGCTGATAGCTAGTGTTCAAACGAATCAACCACCAACTTTTATTTTAGTGGGGGTTATTTTGTGTATCATCATTGGGGATTTGCATTAATTTATCAGCCATGTTCGTTTCCTGAAGATCAATGCTTACTTATAATTACAATTTTTATGATGGTTCAGGATTGGTTTTTATCCAGAGACAACTAATCTGATTCGAAGCCGTTTTCAGTATGGCTCCGAATAAGATTTTTTTCGCTGGAATGAAACCGGTTATTAAACTATTATTGCATAATGCTTCATCCAGATGAGAATTGTAAAGAGAACAGTTTGGAGGAAGATTTGAATGAGGTTATCAAAAGTACACTTGAGGCCAATAACTCGGAGGAACAAGAAAGTGAAGATGATTGTTTGGAAGAGATAGAAGCTGGGTCTGATAGTGTACCTGCTATTTCAGCAGCTATTAAAGTAAGTATAGATAATCCAAGGACTAAATATAGGACAATAGGAGATTATCATTATAAACGTAACAGGATGTCTGTTTGTCTGTACTGAAGGATCTTGCTAACCGCTAAACCGATCGGGTTCTCCTAACAGGGTAGCTTCTCATTGGTCCCGGAAAGGTTTATAACTATTTTGTGGGAGGGTAACACCACCTTCCCAAGAGGAATTGCCCCTAGAAATTTTCAGCTGCCTGTCTTTAATTGTCATTTTACCCATATCTTTTCTAACGGTAAGACGGATATATCTAATTATAGGTTGGCTAAAGTTTAAATTCTTCTGTATTAAATTGCTCTATTAAAGATGATAAATTTGTAGGGTAAGAAGAAATCTGAAGTGTCAAGGTCTCAGATTGAAATGCTTAAAATCTCCAGCATAGCCAAGGATTTTGGAGAAAATATACATCAAGTTTCCACACAAGAACATGAAACTATCGAGCTTAACAATGATGCACAAAAACAGAAGGATAATTCGGCCAATCAAAGTGCATCAGTACCCCAAGTCATTCATTTTCAATCAGGTATGTGACAGTATCACAGCTGATCTCTAAATAGGTGATTGCCGTAAATCATTTTTTATGCTGTTAACTTACTTGCGGTTAAAGAAAACCGAATTCAACTTTTTAAATTTCTTTCTATTACATCCATCCAATATTAAAAAAGTGTCAAGTGAAAATATAAGGTAGGTAAATTTTTATGGAAAAAAAGTTTATCTCAGATGATTGGAAATTGTCTAATTAAGCGAGAAAAGGCGGGAAATGGCGGTTTTCGGCGGGAGCGTCGGTTCCGCCGCCATTTACTCACAGTTCTATATTGTACATCTTTAAAGCAACTGCCAGGCCAAATCTCAAAGCTGCAACTCTTTATTTAGATGAGTTCCTATGACTTTTAATGTTGTTGTAAAAACTAAAACTTCCGCCCCCCCCCCCCCCCCCCTTAGAAAGCATAGCAACTGTATATGTATTACTGGTCATTTTAAATATTCTTTGCATGAGTTAGCATGATCAGGTGTTGGTTAGGGGAATAAATAAATAAAGGGTAAACTCATAAGGTGGGTTGGATGGGGGGTATCGTTATATTAACCAGCTTGGAGTAACATTTTATAGGGATATGCCAGAATCTCTCACAACATCCACGTATTCTATATAAATTCCACTCAAATACATCTATTTGCAAAGGAGACAATGAGAACAACACTGTCGAAAATGATGCTATTGAAGAGCGCTTAACAAATACTGTCGCCAAGAAAGATAAAACTATCATAAGTGACTCGGACGAAGATGAACTTGATTGTTCGGAAAAGATAGAAGCCGGGTCTGATAGTGTACCTGCTATTGCAACGCCTAATAAAGTATGTATTAATAATCCAATGATTTAGGCATAGGGCAATAGGAGATTATTAATACAGTAAAACAGGAATTATTGTTTATTGCAAACAGAACAATTGGGAATTGTATTTTAAAAATTCTGATAATTTTGTACCTAATGTAGAAGGTAAACTATTTTGATTTTTTTTTTTTTACACATTACGAGGACTTTAAATTATTATTTTCATATTCACATTTACATATTATACAATTTTTGTGTAGGCATCAGAGGTGCCTGCTCCAGCCCAAATTCTTATCAAGTGCGCGAAGCTAAGAGATGTAGAATCAACCAAGTGTGGAGGGCGCGTGCGTGTTCAGCGAATTCATTCTAGGTGTTTTTACTATACAGACTCGGTATTTATTTTCTTTCGTCTTTTGCGACAACAATATGCCAATAGAAGCTGTAAAAAGAGTTAAATTTTTGGTAAGAAATAAATCTTACGATCCCTTTTTTAAGCACAGCATTTCTACTAGGGTTGGCAATCCGAATCCGGAATTCCCCCAATTTTTGGCAAATTAAAAAAACGGATTCTTAATTGTTAGGCTAAAATTAGCGTCTTGAGTTTTTTTCTTTCAATCCCCTCTCTTTGAAGGCAAAGATCAGCCCCCCCCCCCCCCCCCCATCTCTACCCACCTACACCACCAAGTGGAATGATCAGAAAAATTGAAAAAACGCAGCTTTATATTCTTACCGGTATAATTTAATCCATTAATTAATTTTTTTAAACCTTTTTAATATTGCTAGAATTCGAAATCCGTCTAAAAATTAAGAATCCGGAATCCGCGGAAAATCCGTTTTATTTTTAAATGGTTTCTTGTAAGAATCATAATCCGGGCAAATATTAGACGGATTGCCAACCGTAATTTCTACAACAATGGTGTGTGCATCAAACCGTATTGGATAGCTTTGATCATCAATATAGGTGTCACCTAATAATCGAATAAGGATTCTTGTAACGCTGAGGTATAATCTTGCAACTTTAAAGTCGTTACCAGCTAACATAACACATTTTTAAGGAATTTAGCAACTTAGATATTTTAACATAGATAATAATCTATAAAAGATATAAATTACCACGAGATTTTCCTTTTTGTGTATCTTCGAACCAAATCTTGCTAATGGAGTGCATGGTTATTAGTGTAGAAGACGGCTTACCTTTGCTTTTCAGAGCCACTCACACTTGGTTAGCTGGTTTTTTTTCTGTGGTTTAACATTTTATCAGTTTCTTTCAATGTAGTCTGGAAATAGTAGAGCAGTTATTTTGACTCGAATGTTCGGTAAAATTAACCTAGAATAAAAAAAACAATATTAATTCCAGGTAGTTACAATAATAACGGGTTGGCTAGTAAAGTGCACTTATAAAATACAAATTTTTATATTCCCCACCCCCCCCCCCCCCCCCCCCCTCCAGGTTTTTTTCACCAAGTAGGGGCAAAAAGGAAAAAATTTAAAGAACTCAATATTTTATCTATTTTACCCCTCCTACCACACATTTTTTTAGAGGGGGGGGGGGGGGAATGGAAAAATGTTTTCAGTTTTCTTAATTTTTAAATTTTTGAAACACCCTGAAAGAACTTACATTGGCTGAAATTTGGTTCCAGTAGAATAGTACATATCCGATTAATCCCCTAGTTGCGTTGTTAGGGTTGGTGTTCTTTCCTTGATGGTATCTAGCTTTGAGTTATTATGACTTGTTCTCATTAAGCTTTGGTTGTAGCTGTTCCTGTTAACTTCCTGCAAAGATAACAATTGTTAGAAAAGGCCAGATTATATTTCCTTATTGACGTCAGATTATTTAAACATTATTTTGAACATTTACTTGAATCCTTGCTACAATAAAGGAATTATAAAGTGTATAGGTAATATTCTATACCTTTTATTTCAGTGTGATAAGCAAATCCCTTTACAGGTAGGGCACACTAGTTTCTCCAATTATCCAAGGCTGGTTTTCCGCCAATCAAGTTAGTTCTTCTAAGGGGTCTTTTGTTTAGGGGTCTCTCTAGAATTTGGGGTCTTTCACACAACACAGATCCGTTCTCTGCTTGGGTATCCTTCTAAAATGGAACAGTCTTATTGGAGGCCATGGAGGTTTAAATAATGTACTTTAGCTCTTTATTCTTTATATAATTTACGTTGGTTTGACTTTACCAAAACGTTTGATATACTAAGTTTGCTTTAACAGAATATTCTTTGTGTCACTTGATGTCAGTTTGACTTTAACAAAACATTTGAAACGTTATTTACTTTAAGTTCAATCTTCATATGATTTAATGTTAGCTTGACTTCAACAAAACAGTTGATAACTATTTAAATATTTTCACTTTATGTTCATTTATCTTGTATTGATGTTTCCTTTCCAACGAGTTCGCTGTTACTATGATTACAAATTAAAATTTAAAATTTTCTCACCTAGATAGCCACCCGTTATATCAAATATTTATTCATTCACTTACTTTTACTTTCTGAAACAAGAAAAAGGCTTTAAAACTTTAAGTTGCTTTTGATTATGTGCACATATATTTTTACAATGATTTCCTATGAACAAATACAGATTTAAATTCTTCTTGGACATGATTGTCTTTATTTTCCTTACTTTAATTACTTTAGACACAATTTTCATAGAAAAAGTATTTAAGTGTAGAAATGAAATTTTGTAATTTAGAAATTAATATTTAGTACTATATTTGGGTGGCGTGATGAGAAGATAAGCTGTCGACGAAGCAGTTTGTAGGTTCAGTTCTACTCTTTTCTTAGAATCATGTTGTTTCTCGTTTCTCCTCTTAACTTTTTCTCCATGATTTCAACAGTTAACATGTTCATCTTATGCAATGTCTTTGCCCCTTTCTTCGTTAAATCTTCGCTCCTTTTCTTTATCTAATTACTTGTTTCTGCACCACAACATTACTATTCTTTACTCAGCACTTTATGGCTTGTATCAACATCTCAACTGTAGCTCATAACTTCTAAATAGTTAGGATTAGCATACGTCCGTTACAATTAGGAATCTAAAGGTATAGATATATATAGATTGCATTGATAAACAGCGTAATGCCCGTCCCTACACCCTTATGGTTATACATCAAACGCACTTCAGAGACGGGTTTTCATAAAGATTTTTTAGCTTCTTAAAATTGTGTGCAATCGATTGTGTACTGTATTGTAAACACACTTCTCTACAAGACTCAGGCTGACGAAGCTAGATTTTGCCACAAAGTTAGAATTTGTCGACAAGGCTGTTTCTTTCTCCATTGATACTACCAACGATTCAACAGATGATGAGCTGAAAAGAACGCTGAATGTCATTCATGAAGGTCTTGCCACGCCTGTTGAACAACAAGATGATATCAACAAAGATTTGAATGTAAGTGCGGCTGGCCATTTTAATTCTGAATTGGGTGGCGGCGAGGTAAATAAATTTAACATTGAAATTAAGGTAAAATAGCCTTAGGAGATGTATATTCTGCACACGAGTAATTTGTTTTTCACAGCTGCAAAATATTTCTTTTTTTCCCCAGCTGCAAAATAATTCATCGCTCTCCCCCGCCCCCCAAGTTTCTTCCCCCAGAAAAGTGTTTCCAGTACTCCTTATTTTATTTTTTTACCCGGCCACATATTTTTGTATTTTCCCCTCCAAGGATGGGAAATAAATGTATTCAGAGCACTTTATTTTTTATTTTTTCCCCTATTCACACAATTTTCTTTAAGGAGAAAGAAAAGGCAAGCATGCAGGGTGACGGCACCCCACTAAGTACAAATCCTAAAGGAGCCCGACAAACCAGCAGAAGAGGGGGGCGTAAACGTAAAACAATCCAACTTCACAATGCACAACTTACCAAGAAAGGAAAAGTATCGGCAAAAATCGACGCTGTAGTCCAACAAGATAAAACTAAGAACATGAACAACATACAACCGAATGCTATCGAAAACTCTGATTTGAATATCGAAGTAACTGAAAATAAAGAACATGTTTCCACTAACGCAGATGCTGATGATATTTCTACAAATGTTGAAATGATTGATAATAATGAACTCGAAATAAATGAAGAATCGTCTGATACAACAAGACATGTAGAACTTTTTGAAGATATTATTATTGATGAATGTAATGCAAGTGAAAAAGTGGCTAAAACAACCAAAAATATCAGGTAATTAATTTAGAACCTGATTTTGAACATTTTTTTTCTTGAAGCTACTCTATATGTTTTTTGTGTCTGTCGTTTTGTTTGTATTTGATATTTATTCTCGCGCATTGTGCTAACATGAGAACTTTAGTTTAACACGGAAAATACATTTTTTCGTATTCATTTGAAATCGATTAATATTCGTTGGATGTAACCAGTTCTCATCCTCATGAAAAAATCATTTCTAACATCGTATTATATCCAATTTTCTACGAATTTAAAAATGTAGAATTAAAAGATTAAAACTAGTTTTTTAGCCCCGAGATGCCGAAGGCACGGGCTTTTTATATCCGCGGTAAGCTGTTTATAAAACGATGCGAGAAATAACTATAAACTCATACATTTATTTTTCTTTTTATCTCCTAAGTTATGTCTTAATGTTATACTAATAATTTCAAACAGCCACGCGCCCATTGAATAGAATCGTCCTTCTTTTTGTCTCTATCTTTGACGTTCTGTCAATAAGACTGTCTTTGCTAACCTATGACACAATTTTATGTATTAAAAAGTATTTTGATAATAAAATTTATTATTAAATATTTTACTAGGTAGTCAGTTTTAATCTGGAAAAAAAAATTTTCGTAAGTTTTAGAATTTATTAATTTCAATTTTAGAAATTCAAATTTACGATCTTCACGTAAAACTGCACAGCAAGCTTCTCTGAAAATAGCCAGTATTCTTTCTGCTGCTGATACATCTGAAGAGTTTTCTTTTGACAGGAAATAATCCATGATAATGTTATTTATTATTTATTAAACTAGGACATTCCAGGGAGGGAGGGAACATTGGACTGTTTATTACACTAGTTCTAGTCATGTTTTCCTATTTTTTGGCTCAAAAAATTTGGGGACTTTTATTGAAGTTTAATTGGTTGGTAAATTAGGTTGAGCGTCCAAACGTTTTTACCACTAATCGTAATACACAGAATGTGTTATTTTGTGAATCATCATTGGGGAAGTTAATCAATCTATCAGCCCTAGAGATCCCTAAGGACATTCATGTTTATAACAAACGTAGCTTGTAGTCATATCATTGTCATTCTGTGGATTTGTCATAGAATTTCAACAGTTTTTATCGCCTTTATGTCATTAATTCAAAGTATTCATGGCTGACATATTTTCGTAAGACTAAACTTTATTGGCTATTATTTTAGTAGACCATTTGTCGTGGCTGACACGTTATGGGCATAACTATATTCTAATAACACATTTACTACACACATACATATCTATAATACAAAGAAGAACGATGACTGTCTGTCTGTCTGAAGCTTAAGATCTCGGTAACCGCTTAACTTATCAGGCTCTTCTCTTTAGGAAATATGCCTACAGTCCTGTGGTGGTTTTAAGCTTTTTTTGGGGGGGTGGGGGGGGGGGGATGGGACACCCCCAACCCCCCTCCCCCCAAAAAAACTAAAAATTTTATTTTAGTTTTATTTAATCATTTTTTTCTTAAATTGTGGTTAAATTTTTTTTCTAACCTCTTTGGGCATAGCCCCTAGAGGCTAGGGACGAAGCCGCTAGTTGATATAATAATATAATCTAGTTTTACTGGGATAGTTAGGTATAGACTCATGTTAATGGATTATAAAAAATATTAGTTCACGAGATAAAGAAAACTATAGCTCTGGTGTGACCAACAGTATGACTGTTCCATGCTATTCATCCACACCCAAGACAAGGTAAGGGGGGGGTAAGTTTTGCCACTTTCGCGTAATCAGTGTTGTGTGGGCTAGGTATTGATCTGAGATTATAGGTTATTTAGGATAAAAGTTTACTTTTGGGTAGTAGTTCACGGAAATTTAATCATTTTTTGAATAGGTCTCCAGGTTCAGGTGCTGCAGGCTGGAAGGTCGTTTCTGGACAGGTAAAAAAAAATTAAAAATTTTGTTTGAAGAGTTAGAGAGCAACTTATAAAACAAAATATGCTTCTTTTTGAATGTTATTAACATATCTGCAAAAAAAATTAAAATCGGCTTCCAGGTTCAGGTGCTGCATGCCTCCAGGTACACTCTGGACAGGTAAAAATCAAAATTTCGTATTTGAAGAGTTACAGGTACACTTATTAAACTAAATATGCATCTTTTTAGATGTTATCATCATATTTGCAGAAAAATTTAAAATCGGCCTCAAGGTTCAGGTGCTGCAGGCCTCCAGGTACACTCTGGACAGGTAAAAAATAAAATTTCTTATTTGAAGAGTTACAGGTACACTCATAAAACAAAATATGCATCTTTTTGGATGTTATCATCATATTTGCATAAAAATTTAAAATCGGCCTCCAGGTTCAGATGCTGCAGGCCTCCAGGTACACTCTGGACAGGTAAAAAATAAAATTTTTTATTTGAAGAGTTACAGGTACACTTATTAAACTAAATATGCATCTTTTTGGATGTTATCGTCATATTTGCAGAAAAATTTAAAATCGGCTTCCAGGTTCAGGTGCTGCAGGCCTCCAGGTACACTCTGGACAGGTAAAACTTAAAATTTTTTATTTGAAGAGTAACAGGTACACTTATTAAACTAAATATGCATCTTTTTGGATGTTATCATCATATTTGCAGAAAAATTTAAAATCGGCCTCCAGGTTCAGGTGCTGCAGGCCTCCAGGTACACTCTGGACAGGTAAAATTTAAAATTTCTTATTTAGGTATTTTTTGATATTAGAGGAAAGGTTTCAAAATAGAAAATTGTTAATATATAATAAAATAGCAAAATATATCAAGTAAACCTTTTCCAGGAGCCTGCAGGATAGCTAATAATCTTAATACATAATTTTTGAATTTAGAGAAAAGGTTATAAAATAGGAAAAGGTTAAATAGCATTATCAAATACAATACATATTATTTAATGTCCCTAGATGTGCTTTAGACAGGCTCAAGGTGGCCTCCATGCTCAATTTTTTATTTAAGTTTCTTATCTTTTTCTATATACTATACCTTCCTTTACACATTTAATTTACCGGTCCAGCAGGCCCCTGGAGGCCATCTAGAGCCTGTCTGGGACACATTTCGAAGCCTTAAATACTATATTATACTAAATTATTATAATTTAGCCATTTTCTTTTTAGAAACCATTCCTCTAAATTCAAAAATAACCATTTAGGCTTTTTTAACTGGCTAGCGACAACCAGCAGTCAACAGGATCCAGGTAAGGTGTCCATATCAAAAGTATCAAAAAAATAACATCCAAAAAGATGCATATTTGGTTTAATAAATGTACCTGTAACTCTTCAAATAAGAAATTTTAATTTTTACCTGTCCAGAGTGTTCCTGGAGGCCTGCAGCACCTGAATTTGGAGGCCAATTGTCATTTTTTCTTCAAATATGGTAATAACATCCAAAAAGATGCATATTTGGTTTAATAAGTGTACCTGTAACTTTTCAAATAAATAATTTTAATTTTTACCTGTCCAGAGTGTACCTGGAGGCCTGCAGCACCAGAACCTGGAGGCTGATTTTTAATTTTTCTGCAAATATGATGATAACATCCAAAAAGATGCATATTTTGTTTTATAAGTGTACCTGTAACTCTTCAAATAAAAAATTTTAATTTTTACCTGTCTCGAGTGTACCTGGAGGCCTGCAGCACCTGAACCTGGAGGCCAATTTTAAATTTTTCTGCAAATATGATGATAACATCCAAAAAGATGCATATTTTGTTTTATGAGTGTACCTGTAACTATTCAAATAAAAAATTTTGATTTTTACCTGTCCAGAGTGTACCTGGAGGCCTGCAGCACCTGAACCTGGAGGCCGATTTTCAATTTTTCTGCAAATATGATGATAACATCCAAAAAAGTGCATATTTTGTTTTAAAAGTGTACCTCTAACTCTTCAAATAAGAAATTTTATTTTTTACCTGTCCAGAGTGAACCTGGAGGCCTGCAGCACCTGAACCTGGAGGCCGATTGTCATTTTTAATAAAAAAAAATATAATTATAATAAATCAACCTGTAAAGAATGACTTCTTCCTTTGTTTAATGGTATAGATTGTTCTTAACCTTTACCTTGTACCTATAGAAAACATTATTATTATAATTATATTTTTTTTTAAATTTTTGTCAGTTTGAGCCAAACAAAGCGTTTGATAGAAATTTCGTATTTTTTTTAGATAATCCAGGTACGGTTATCAAAAAAAAAAAAAAATTTCCCTATTGTTCTATTCAATAGGGAATACATATATCTAGAGCACCTTATCGTTCTACTACTATTTTTAGGCCTTATAACACACACCTTTACGGGATTTACTAGAAAATGACCTCTCCCTTTTTAAAATTTTTTTACCTGTCCAGAAACGACCTTCCAGCCTGCAGCACCTGAACCTGGAGACCTATTCAAAAAATGATTAAATTTCCGTGAACTACTACCCAAAAGTAAACTTTTATCCCAAATAACCTATAATCTCAGATCAATACCTAGCCCACACAACACTGATTACGCGAAAGTGGCAAAACTTACCCCCCCCCCCCCTTATTTTCTCATGCGTAACACAAAGTAGAATCAGAGTGGCTAGGGGCGAAGTCATTACAGGTAAGTAAAAGGATAATAGTCTGCTATATAGTATATGTAGGTTATCGGTGGTTAAAAAACTATTTCTCTAAAAACTAGTAAAAGTTCCCTCCCCCCCCCCAAAAAAAAAAAAAAATGTTGGTAACTATTGATTCACTAAAAAAAAAGAATTGACAGCTTTTGAATATTAAGTCACATGTTTTTATATAGCATTTTATTTTAGATAGTTTTTTTGTGGATAGGAAAATATTTAATGATTATCTTTTTATTAGCGAAGCTACTCTATAATTTGAAATGTCCGTCTGTATTTATGTCTGAAACGTTTTGGGGGAAACGTGATTTTCTCAGTTCCTACAAAAGATAGAAGGCTGAAATTTTTTGTCAACATTCCCATCATTATGGAGCATAATTTGGTATAAAACACTGTTAACGGTCGGACTGCTTTTAAGCAGCTTTTTAGCCGCTTTTAATTTTCAAAACTGATTTTCTTGGCTCCTTTAAATGAGAGCAGGCTGAAACTTCTTGTCAACATTTCCATCAATGGAGCATAATTATGTATAAAACATCAATAGCGGTTGGACTGCTTTTAAGCAGCTTTTTGGCCGCTTTTATTTTTCAAAACTGATTTAGTCGGCACCTGTAATAGAGAGAATGCTGAAATTTCTTGTCAACAATTTTATTGATATGAAGCATTATTAAGTATAAAACATCAATAGCGGTCAGACTGCTTTTAAGCTGCTTTTATTTTTCAAAACTGATTTGCTCGGCTCCTGTAAAAGATATAAGGCTGAAACTTCTTGTCAACATTCCTATCAATATGAAGCATAATTGAATATGAAACATCAATAGCGGTCGGACTGCTTTTAAGCAGCTTAGAGCCGCTTTTATTTTTTAAAACTGATTTTCTCGGCTCATGTAAAAGATAGAAGGCTGAAACTTCCTGTCAACATTTCCAACAATATGAAGCATAATTAAGTATTCATCATCAATAGCGGCCAGACTGCTTCTTAACAGCTCTTTGACCGTTTTTAATTTTTGCAACAGATTTTCTCGGCTCCTACAAAAAATACACTACTGAAACTCGCCAATATTACCTACTAACTTTATGCCCCATACTTAGGTATGAAAAATCTTTGGTATTCTGATTGCTTTTAAGCTGCTTTTCTTTTTAAAACTTTCAGATATAAACCTTAATTTTTCAAAGTTTCATGATTTTAAGTTTTGCATATTTATTTGCATATATATCTCTTTCTTTTCTTTGTTATGGAAACAGTTAATCAGCTCTATAAATTACTTTGTCTGTTTGTCTATTTTATTATAGATTTTGTGCTTCGCTACTTATGGATGTTGTCATCCTTGTTGGTTTCTTTTTCGTAGACAAATTATTAATGTAGGATTTCATATATGTTTTTTTATAGCATGGCTCAGAACAGGTTTTAATCCAGCTGAAATTAATCAGATTTTGAGATTAGTTATTTTTGAGTACAGTATCATGAAAAATAAAAAAGATTAATTTCTGTTTCATTGGCCCCGTTGAAGTAATCTGGCATTGTTGAATATCAATTTTATGATTTGTATTTTTATCTAGTTTTCGGGAAAATGTCTAGGTATAATACGTTACAATACACGATTTTTCGGTATAGCTTAGATCTGCACAGGAAATAATATTAATTATTCAGAGAAAGATCCCTCGGATTTTTTGAGAACCCGCATCTTGATCCTTACAATCTCTCAGAAATCGACAAGTCTCCAAATATGTACAAGATTAGGTAAATATGAAAAATAAATATATATTATTACTTACATCAGATTTTCATGTTCTCTAATAAAGTGAAACTTACTGCGGGCTAAAATGACGCTTCACTTCTTTCTCTACCTTGACCAGATCCTATTCCCTCCCACTGAATGAACAAAGTGACCAATAAACGAATATGACGAATATAATAACGGATCTAATAATCTTATAACCAGGCGCGTCCATACAGTTTAGCAAATTGATAGAATGATAGAATAAAATATTTATTTTAGCTTGAAAACATATCGCCGAAGTAAATCCCAAGCCAACAACTTTACGTCGACTAAGAGTAACATCAACAATACAGGAAAAGGAATTGTATTCTTATTTTCTTACTAAATACTGTAAGATTATCAGGGGTGTATATTCTGTATATATTGTATGTGTATATGATTAATTTTTCTCCCTCCTTGGGGGGAAAAACTAGAAAAATATGTGGGAGGGATAAAAAATGAATATAAAAAAACTAGGGGGTATTGAAATAGTTTGCAGGCGGGGAAAAGAATGAATCTTGTCCAGCTTCTGCCGTCGAATAGCGTGACTTATTCAAATAAAATAGGGAGGTGCACGGTTAAGACGGCGGACATGCACACATAGACGAGTATGTGCGTCAAAACGACATATTCTTACTATAAAGTACTTGAATGTTGCACTAAATTTTCATGTACTCTGATAAAGTAATACTAGTACTAGCTGGCTAAAATAACGAGTCCCACCATCTACCCCCTCCAATTTACTGGATGAACGAACTGACCAACAAATGAGGTCCATATAAGCAAGCAAAATGGAGGAAAAATTTTTCCCTGCCTTATATTCTCGTATATCCTATATCCATTAATATTCACCTCATTTATATTTCCGAGGGGAGGAATCAATTATGATATTAAAAATTTGAGGAATGCCTACATCATCCATAATTTTTGTTGGTGTATAGGCCTATCCCCCCTCCCACTTTACTATATTTGGGTGTAAGAAGCCTTTAAATCTATCAAACAAAAAATCTCTCTGTATATACGACTTTATACCCAGGGAGGGAGGGGACAATTGACTTTTTATTACTGCACTGGTCCGCAAAATTTAATTGTAATGTTTACTTATTCGTTCAATAACTTTAAGGACCATATTTGAATTTTGATTGGTTGGTTCATTAAGTTGAGTGTCCAAACGTTTCAACAAGAGGTACATCATTGGGGATATACATCAATTTATCCGGCCATTGTCTTATCCCTTTAGATCCCTACTTCATACCTAACTCCTTGCTCCAAATAAATGTTTGTTTTCGATTTTAAAATCAACAATTCCAAAAAAAAAATCCTCCACAGAACTCGAAGCTGAACCTAAAACCTACACACACCAAAGAAAAAGACTTTTCAAAATCGGTCAACAAGAAAAGCAGGTTAGTTCTCAGCTCTAACTAATAAGTACATTCATTGCAATTTGTTTAGTACTTTTCTTTATAAAGGGCGTTATTTTAATTATTCTTCTTATTTAACTATTAGTTAGAGCAAATTATAAATTTTAAAATCATCAAAATGGTCTAAATATCGAGCTAGATTATTGTAACTTGGTACATAAGGCTAGTCCTATAGGTACTACATCTAAATGAAATAAAAATCTAATTTTTTTATTTCTAGGTTAGGTAAGAAAACCCTGCGGAAATAGAATTTTTAGGCCTTTTTTGGTCCATTTTGATGTAGAAACTTACCTTAAATTGTTTTTTTCTTAGGTTTTTTTCCTTGAATACACAAGGACATTATTTAAGATGATTCAGCAAGTCGGGGACCGACTCCAGCGGGCTAGGAGGGTGGCTCGCAGGGGTTAAATTCATTTTTTCTAAAGTTTTTCGAGTTTCGGTCCCCAACTTGCTGAATCATCTTAAATAATATCCTTATGAATAAACATTGTGTATTCAAGGAAAAACTTGAGAAAAAAAACAATAAAAGTAAGTTTCTACATTAAAATTGACAAAAATAGTTCAGATGTCATTGCGCCCCCTCCCTTTTTGAGCATAAAATTTCATTATAAATTGATATGATTATTTTCTTGTTCTAGGGAAAAACTGGTACCAAATCATTCTTTGGTAGCTTTGATCGTGCTAAGAATAAATCTAGTACATACCAAGACAAAAGTGATTCTGATAATGAAAGGTTAGTTGTAGATCATTCGGTTTTATATAATATTTAAAAATATTCGTATGTATTGTAGCGGGACAAAGTGTCTAAAATCAGTCAGGTGACGTCATAAAAATGAAGGAGATGAGAGAAGTGGGAAAGAAAACCCCTAAAAAAAGAAAGTGATTATCACTCATTTTTACGACGTCACGTGGCTGATTTTTGAGACTTTTGTCCCGTCTTAAAGCGCTTTAAAAAAAAAACATCGCTTTACCTTTTCAATATAAACCCTACAGTTTAGGTCAAAACTAATAAGAAATAGTCCAATTTATGCTCAAGCAATGACAATAAGAAAACAATATTGAATATTGAATCTGCTTAACTCTTCGGAGCTCTACAGCTCGAGACCTAGCACTTGTGGAGAATTTTGCTCTACCAGGATTAGAGGGGGAAGGGGGAACTGTATTTCGCTATCCCATTGACCTTGTGCCGACTCTCAAATGGGTCTTTGAAAATCAACCAATGGTGAAAAAGTTCATTGGAAAAGGGGGGGGGGGTGGAGGTACATCTACACTATAGATATGTTCTACCAGGAAAGTTCCTATTTTATTACAAATTATGACAGGTTTGTCTTTTAAAAAAGAACAATTTTCTTCTATAAAGACTCCTGTGGTGATGATATATAACATAGCAATAAAACAGTTATTATTGGAAGTTCAGCACGCATATTTTTTTGTTTTAGTGTGGATGAGAGTGAGACAGCTGAACCTGCAGCGGAGAATGCTTCCAACAACAACATATCCGCAGCAGATCAAAGTATTTTCGCCGATTCAGATGATAATAATCAACAGATTGAAAATGAAGGTAATTCTTCAGGATTTTAGTTACGGCTACAAAACCAGTTCTTGACTGTGGTGTAAAAATATATATATTAGCGGCTTCGCCCCTAGCCTTTAGGGGCTTTGCCCCAGGAGGAAATTTTAAAAAAATAAATATTAAGTACCTCTGGTTGCTCAACCATCTATTTCAAATTAACTGCCTAAAAAAAGTAAGGGGGATTTTTTTTAGGGGGGAGGTTGGCGGTGTCCCACCCCCAAGAAAATTACTTTAAAGATCTTAAGGGACGGACAGACATCATTCAACTTTGTATTATAGTAATATGATTACAAATATTTTATCTTAAAATAATTTTTCCCCCCTCGGATCGGGCAATTTAAAAGCCGTATAAAGAGTTTCAGTCATACATTTTTTATTTCCCTATCTGCGGACAACTTTCAATAAAACGTGAAAGATATCATTTTGCCAAATGCAAAGATATAACGTAACTAAAGAAAAAGCGGATCATGGAAAGATAACAAAGTAGCGGATTCGTTGTTTTTTCACAGTAGCTTTTCTCCTATTTCTATCAATGCGGGGGGCTGTAACTTAACATTTACCAAACCTAACCTAAAATAACCTATCAAAGGCTACTATGAAATACAACGGAACCCGCTACTTCGTTTTCTTTCCTTGATACGAAAAACCTAAAATAAGCTGAAATCCATATTTTTCTTAAGATTCAACTAAAGATGTTGAAAAGCCGACTGCAGCCCAAACTAAAGATGCGAATACAACGAATTATGGCACCATGACAATAAAACTGAAACGAAATGAGGGGAGCTCTCCAAGGCTGTCATTGTCCATCAACAATATTAGGTAGGTATAATCTGAATTTAACAAGGTTAACAAAAGTGATGATCAACATAAAAAAGACATTCATACAAAGACAATAAGTTTATTTATGAGGTTAGCAGGTCTCCTCTGTTTTCCAGCCACCAAGGAAAATATAACCTTTCAAAAAATGTATTATATGCAAAATCGTTGAAGTCAAACTGTTGTTAATCAGGCATGACATTAAACAAGGATGACAACAGCCATAAGACCTAAGCTCTGAAATCAAATGGTAGAATAAACTAACATGAACACTTGTAGAATGTCAAAATTTAATGAGCAGAATATTAATTTAAAGGTATTAACAAAATTGCATATAAACTTGTTGCAAAATTGTGTATATACAGGATTCCGTTTAAGGATATTCTTACATTGTTGGGTTTTGATAATATAAATGCCTTGCTAAAAATAGTGTACTTTGTTGTCCTAGGAATCATTGTTCCATAAATCAGATGAATAGGATAATTATATCACACGAAAAATTGTTGTAAAAGTTATAAATCAGCATGATTTAAATGGAAGTACAGACTTTCTTTTAATTGTTACAGGAATCATCGCCTAAAGTCTGACATCTATTGGACAACTTTTATTAACTTTAGGAGCTAACCGTTACGTATGGTCTGACGTGTAACCCCCTTATTTTGGAAAAGCTTCGCTTTTAGAAATACTAGGTATATCAAATGGAAGATGTTTCCGTGGTAAATGTTGATGTTGGTTTTTCTCTAAAAAAATCAAAACATTATTTTACTGCATCATGGCAACGAATCGGTTAAAATTCAGCGGAAATAAATCTGATACGGATCCATTTTAAATTTAAAAATGTAAATAACCAATGATATTTTTAGGTTTAGCGAAATGATGAGCGAAAAAGATGTTGTTGTGAAGACATTCAGGCTTACTATTGAAGAATGAAAAAGAGTTCAATTCAAAGATGAAATTATTATTGTTTTGATTTGGAAACCATTAAAATCATTGGTAGAAGCATTATTTCCTTCCGTTACAAAATTCTTGTCAATTATGTTTTTAAAACTAAAATATTTGATAAAACTACTAAATTTTTGCATGTGTTTACTTATACATTTGTTATTTAATTGTTGAAATTAGAAATTGTCAATAATATATTTATTACAACAATACCTACCGTTTTAGTTTTCTATGGCGGCTGTGACTCAGATTAATTTCCGCTGGATAAGAAACCAGTCATGAACCGTGATGAAAATATCATTCTATGTCAACGTTCGCTTACAGTAGGCTTTGTTGCGTATTGCTGGATGTTGCCATGCTTGTTATTCCTCATGAATTATCCAGTGTTGTATTGAAAACTAGCGCCTACGCCCCCTAGAAGCCTCCAGAGGCACTTAAGGTAGGAGGGGGGGAAAGTCGTGCACGTCCATTTTTAAATTTGAGTTTCAAAAGAGTAAAAAGAATATTTTTTGGGGGGAGGGGGGTGAAGAAACCCTACCCAAAAATAGTTTAAAACCTCCCCAGACCCTATAAGAAGCTTCACTGTAAAGGAGAACAATATCGGTTCAGTGGTTAGCGAGAACCTTCGGGATAGATAAAAAACGCTTACTACTTTATATAATAGGATAAAGGTTAAAACATATTAAATTAAAATATAAATCATGCATTACATACATACATAGTTAGAGAAATAGTTAGGACGGGTAAGCTTTATAGAACATGATTAGCGTGTCAAAACATTGACATACTTTATTGCAGGGATCTAATGGGATAAGGCAGTGGCCGATAAATTGATGTACAACGATGATACACAAATTTACCCCTTCTGTAGATAACAACTAATGGGTGAATCGTTAGAACAATCAACTCACTGATCCAAACAATCAAAATTCAATATAGTTCCCAAAGTTGATGAGCCAACAAATATAAAAACGTTATTATAAAACCTCTGGGACTAGTGTAATAAACAGCCCAATGTCCTCTCCCTCCCTGACTTTATTGTGTTCTGTTCAGTTTTCATTTATTCCTGAATTTGAACGACCCTTACAGATAAATATGTACATATGAAATTTAATTTTATTATACTGTAACAGTTGACAATTAGTTTTTGTATGAATTTAAAGCAGCTAAAGTTGACTGAAATGCAGCATTATAGTTGATAGATACTTCATTGCTCTTGAAGTCACTTCGATCATCCAGAAACTTGTCATCCTTAAAACAAATAGTTACAGGTAAACTATGTAGTAACTCACAGTCCAGTAGGATTTCTAAACCGATTCATAAACATTGGATTAGAACCGGTTCTCAGCCATACTAAAAAAAATGTAAAGCATCGAAATAAAGACAATTTTCTACGGATTTTAAAATAAAGATAATAAGTTTCGTCTCCCCTCAGGGCTAACAAAACTGGTTTTAATCTTTAAATTTTTATTATCAGCGGAAACCTGTCTACAATACAATGCGATAAATAACTATTCTAGGAGTTATTTCTTTTGGGAGAAGCTTCATTGTGAATGAGAAGCATGTTGGTTAAGATATATAAGTTTTTATAAAGAATTTTAATGTTAGAGGTAGATTTGAAATCTGCATTAAATTTTAAGGATTTTTAATAAAATTCGTTTTTTGTATAATTCTTTATTTAAAAGCGCAAATACAATTTAAGTTAATCAATTTTGACATCTGTAATTGGTGGATTGAAAACTATCTTCGCTCTGATTAGAGAAGCTTAAGTATCGTACATCATTCAACCAATTAGAGCGCAGGTAGTTTTCAATCCACCTATCATGGATGTAAAAATTAATTTACTTAAATTGTATTTGCGCTTTTAAATAAAGAATTATACAAAAAACGAATGTTATAAAAATCCTTAAAATTTGATGCAGATTTCAAATCTACCTCTAACATTAATAGTTATTTCTCGCATTGATTATAAACGGCTTTCCGCAGATATAGAATGTACAATTATAAGATTAAAACTAGTTTTTTTAGCCCCGAGGTGCCGAAGGCACGGGCTAAAAAACTGGTTTTAATCTTATGATTGTACATTTTTATATTCGTAGAAAGCTGGATATAATACGATGCTAGACATAGTTTTTTTTTGTATTTATAAGAACCGGTTCCTATCCACCGGATTCGAATGAATACGAGAAAATTCTTTACAACTTATATATATCTTAATGTTGGTTTAGCGGATATAGACTCTTCGCAACACAGCCAGACATCTTGTTATTTTTATGTTATTTGTACCAACCAATCAAAAAGTTTTTATCCAACTAATGAGAATATTCGATCATAAAACTTTGGGTTATAATATATTATGAAATTTCATGTCACAACTCTGACTTAAATTAAGAATAGGAAAAGGTTGGGTGTTGTATAAAAAGAAAAACTAAAGTGTGTGGTACCTTATCAGGACCCCCAACTAAGGCACCCCACAGGATACTTGGGTTAGGTCCATCATTGTTAAAATCATCCCAGTCACATTTTTCTGTTAAGTCACATTTAACTTTTTAAATTAGACATAAAAGTTCACTTTTAAATAAATGGAGGGGGTGGTTGTATTTTGCATGGGCCCTAACAATGCGGGGGCTATGGTAATACAGGCGGTGCACGAACACCAGTGTGGTTATTGTTAACATAAATTAAACCAAAAATATGTTTTTAAACGTTGATTCCTACGTAATTAATGAAATTTGCTCTGAAAATAGGCAAAAAAAAGGCTGAGCCGCCAGCCGTTACTTTTCTATCTTTTTGTTCTATTTAGTGAAAATAGACCTACCAAGGATTACTCATGTAAAATTCCAGATCGCAATTCAAATTCTAAGTGCCATTTACCTATTGAATACGAGATGGTTGCATTAACCCCCCCCCCCCCCCCCTTTGTTAAATAGCTTCAAAATAGGGCAAATATGATGGATATTTTTCTGTAAAAACTTATGCTTTTTGTAGCTACTACAAATTTATAACAGCATTGTATGTTATTATGCGGACCTAACATCAAATATGACATGCATAGTGATGTCTTCAGGTAAAAAGTTAAATGCTATATATCCCTTTTTCATCCAGAGGACAGGAGGCGGCTGCGTGATGAGGGCGAACTGGCGGATTCTCGCCAAAACCGACAACATAACTTTGCCCGCCATCTCCAAGAGCGTAATTGATTTGACTGGCGGCGAATTTTACATAGTCTTGTGCGTTTATTCTTGAATCTAATTTATAATGACACACAAACTAAAATTGATAAAAGGAGGAACTCTATCCTATATAGTAAAATCATATATTGGTATATAAAATCAAAAGCACCAACCCGTTTCCTTTTTGTCAAATACTGTGCATAGAACAAAAGATTGTCTGTAATAGTTATTTCTGGCATCGTATCAAAAAAAGCTTTCCGCGGATATAAAAACCATTTTTTTAGCCCAGAGATGTGAAAATACACGTACTTAAAAACTGATCTAATCTTATGATTGTACATTTTTATATTCGTTGAAAACTAGATATAATACGATGCTAGACATAATTTTTCGTATGGATGAGAACCGGTTCCTATCCACCAGATTCAAATGAATACGAGAAAATATATTCTTAATTTAAGTGTGTTTTCCTTGTATAGCTGTAGCTTCCAGGCAAACAAAAGCTAATTTTTCAGAATATGGCTCTATAAACTTGATATACTTTATTATACTTTTCTGGATAATATATTTGATACATTTTTACTTCTTAAAATACTGAATTATCTGGGTATCATTTTTGAGACCTTCCAGAAAATAAGGATGCCAACATCCATAAGTAGCAAAGCACTAAAAACTCATGGATGGACAAACAGACAAAGTGAGCCATAAAAAAATATTCAGTGATCATAGATGAAACTAGATAATCTCGAAACCTTTTAGATTTTTGTACCATGATATTAATTCGTCTAACTTGAATATCTACTGAGAAAATGCGATCATTTCCCCCTATATAGTTACGAACGGACAAAGTTAATTATAAAGTAGCCCTGCTACTAAAAAGGTCAGAAAAAACTAGATTTTAAGAGCATATTCTCCTATATTAATAGCATAACTCAAAGAGCCCCAGGCCTGGATCCAAATCAATCCACCTTGCGTTCTTTCCTAGAATAAATTTGATGTCTATTTCTTTCCTAACAAGAATATATCTATAGTATAGATGTATATACAGATAACTACCTTCCCCCCTATTTCAAGGACCTTTTTCGTCTACTAGCAAATTGTTTTCTGCTGCTTGGCTGTGTTAATATTCCCGACACTATTGGTTGATTTTCAAAGACCCAATTGAAAGTCGGCACAAAGTCCTTGGGATGGGGACATACGGTTATTTAATCCCTTCCCCCTCTAGTGTTTTAATCTAATCTAACAAGGACAAAAGCATACATTACTTAATTTTAAAATGTTACTTCAAATATAGTCGCTGCAAGGACGGCCAAGAGGTGTCCACCCCCCTTAATATTTTGGGGTTTCCTAGGCACCCACAAACTTTTAGAAAATATATTATGCAACCGCCCTCCCGAAACCTTAAAAACCCTCATTATACCATTCACTCAATATAAAGCTTTGACGTTCTTTAGTGGCTGTTAGTAAAATCTGTAAAACAAACAGCATCTTTAAAAATTCCCACTGAAAATGTTAGCACACTATACCTGATTATACACCATATGATTACAGAATTCTATGCTTTTATTCACATATACTTCTTTGCCTGTAGTAAGTAATCTCTTTATCATTATGAATCCTTTTCGAAATAGAAAAAGGAATGTTCAATATTCAAAGAATATTTTATTCGGAATTTAGACCCAATATTGTTTAATCAATGTATAATTACTTGGATGTTGTACCATATTTTTTTCTGTAATAGTAAATCTTTCTAGCAATTGTTTTTTAACTGCATATTTGTTAACAGTTCAAAAACAGATTAAATATTTAGTTTTTTACTTCAATATGCAAAAAATAAAGGACCACTACTCTAAAGAACTTATAATTATTAAGATTCAATTTTAAAGTGTTAGAGATTTGGTTTAATTTGTAATTAAAAGAAAATTTTCCTGTTGTTTGTGCTAAAACAACCGTTGCACCTAAATATAAAAAGAATTTAGAAAAAAAATATTATTTTAATTAAAGTTTTATTAATAAAATCTTGCCTACCTATAGTTTTTTCATCCCAAGAAAATTCTGAAACATTCTTCTTTAAGTTTTCATACAGCAACTCAGCTTTCTGTAGGTAGGAATCATTGTATGTGGCAGTATACAGCCATACAGCACTCCATACTAGTTCATCTGTATACCCACTCCATGATCTAAATATATATATTATATACAGCTGTACACAGACATACAGCACTCCCTACTAGTTCATCTGTATACCCACTCCATGATCTAAATATTTATTATATACAGACATACAGCACTCCATACTAGTTCATCTGTATACCCACTCCATGATCTAAATATATATTTATTATATACAGCCGTATACAGACATACAGCACTTTATATTAGTTCATCTGTATACCCACTCCATGATCTAAATATATATATTATATACAGCTGTATACAGACATACAGCACTCCATACTAGTTCATCTGTATACCCACTCCATGATCTATATATATATATTATATACAGCTGTATACAGACATACAGCACTCCATACTAGTTTATCTGTATACCCACTCCATGATCTAAATATATATTTATTATATACAGCCGTATACAGACATACAGCACTTTATATTAGTTCATCTGTATACCCACTCCATGATCTAAATATATATATTATATACAGCTGTATACAGACATACAGCACTCCCTACTAGTTCATCTGTATACCCACTCCATGATCTAAATATTTATTATATACAGACATACAGCACTCCATAATAGTTTATCTGTATATACCCACTACATGATCTAAATATATATATTATATACAGCTGTATGTATACAGACATACAGCACTCCATACTTGTTCATCTGTATACCCGCTACATGATCTAAATATATGTGATACACTGATATATACAGCTGTACATAGCACTCCATACTGATTCATCTAATATTTAAGAATCACTATAAATATAACTTACTTATAATATTTAGCAGCTTTAGGAACAGACTCAGAATAATTTCCTCTACAGTTGTAGGCAAAGTCAAATAGCTCTTCTGCATGCTTTAATAAAATATCTAAAAAACATTCAGAAAATTGCACATTATGGGTATTCAAACTCGAAATGTAATTGTTTAGGATTTTTGGATCTAGTGCATTTCACGGTAAAAAAAGTTCCTATGAGGCTGGAATCAATTATCTACAAAAATCAATTAACTTTAATGACTGCTAGTGGACAAACGGCTGAAAATATATATTATGTAACTTGTAAGTACAAAATTTTAACCGACATAAGAAGGCCGGCCGACAAGTAGCTATTACTCATGAACACACACTATTTTGCAGCGCACATATATTCGCGAAAAAGACTTATTTTACGCCCGTTGGCAGATTATTTGTAAGCCTTCGTATGCAGCACATAACGGTGAGCGGGAATAACATGTACGTTTAGCTGTTTGGCAGCTAATATCCTTTTAAAGTTTATAGATTTTTGGAGATAATCGTTCACACAAGTGTTTTACCATGAACTGCACTAGATACGGATTTTGTGTAGAAATAGTTATTTCTCGCATCGTATTATAAACAGCTTTCCGCGGGTTTAAATTTTAAAATCTACAATTATAAGATTGAAATCAATTTATTAGCCCCGAGATGCATGATGCACCGACTATAATATTTGTTTTATTCTTATGATTGAATACTTTTATATTTGTAGAAAACTGGATATAATTCGATGCTAAACATATTTTTTTCGTATGGATGAGAACCGGTTATAATCCACCGGATATTAATCGGTTTTGAATGAATACGAGAAAAATATTTACCAGAATAGTCAAGATCTTCTGTTTCAAAAATAATTGAAGCTATTGCCAAAGCTGCTGCTGTTTCACCTACAAAAAACGAAGCCTTACCATGTGTCTTAAAAGATTAGCAGTGTGACGTCATAAAAATTATGGATTATAATTTTTTTTAGGGGTCTCCTTTCCCACTTCACCTCTTATCCTTATTTTCATGGCGTCACACGGCATCTCTTTTGAGACACTTTGTATAAAGCTTCCAAAAAACGGGAGGATTTTATAAAGCATTTTAAGACAATATTTTTTTAATTTTTTGCTAATAATTAAAATAATATCATATAATAATGTTACGTTGTAGTATAGATGCCTTTTATTAAAGTCTTGAATAACTTATCAAATATTCAACCCGTAACATTTCTTCATTCATAAATCTCAAAGATAGATAAAAAAGGTCTTTGGTTTTTCCTAAACAACATACATTCTGCAAATTTGCTAAAGGCCCGGGCCAATAAAAAAGGGGTTATTCTTCACAGTGCGTTCGAAGTTGCTTTGACTTTTGTTTCAGAACCTAAATTGGGACATAGTACATTTCATTACCCTCGGTTAGGTAACTTCATTTCACTTTTCAATAAAATCTAAAATGCAGCCGTTTTTGAGAAAATTAGATTCGAAAATTTCAAGTTCAATTTTCATCCCCTAGGAGTTACCGCATAATCATGACAAGAAATGCAAAGATTATATATTCAAGATTTTGAACAAGTTTGATTTTATGAAGTCTTTCATAAAACCCCACTATATATGATTTATTTAAGGCTAAATTTCCGTAACCTTAGCAAAGCAACTGATAAAATGGCCATGAATCAACTCACTTCAGGAGTTCTTTTATGAAGAACTTTATAAAAGCAAACCTGTTCAAGATTTAAAATAATTAATCTTTGCTTTTCTTGTCTTGATTATGCGGTAACTGTAGGGGATGAAAATTGAACTTGAAATTTTCAAATCTAATTTTCTCAAAAACGGCTGCATTTTAGATTTTATTGAAAAGTGAAATAAGGTTACCTAACCTAGGGTAATGAAATGCACTATGTCCCAATTTAGGTTCTGACACAAAAGTCAAAGCACCTTTGAACAAACTGTGTCTTATGATTTTAATTTTATTATTTGTGAAAAATTCTCTATGTTGCAATAGGATACATAACTTTCAGTAAAGCTATGTATCTGGAATTAATTTTATGATTTTTACTTTAATTTTCGTGATAATTGTCTGTAATACGATGCTCTACATAATTTTTCCTTAAGGCTGAGAACTGTTTCTTATCCAGTGGATATTAGTCGGTTTCGAAGCCATATTGGACAGATATTTAAACTTTATAAACCTGCCAAATCCGAACCAGGATGGGTTGTATTAATTTTATAAACAGGTCTTGTAACATTCATGTTATGAAATGTTGTCCAGTAGTTATGCTCGATATCTGCATCTCCAACCTGTCAACAAAAAGTTCTTAAAACAGTGGCGTGCACAGGATTATACCAGAAGGGGTGTACGATGTGCATCTGCAAATTTTAAGAGGATTTTTTTTTTGGGGTTGGGGGGGGGGGTTGGGGGTGTTCTAACTCCAAGAAAATAGCCTAAAATCACTATAGGAACAGTATGTATTTTCCCTGAAGAGTAAAGCCCAATTGGTTCTGTGATTACCGAGATCTAAAGCTTTTTTTAAAAATTAAAATTGATGTGGGTTTCATTTTTTTGGGAGGAGGGGAGGGAGGAAGGGGCGGATCTCCCATCCCCCAAAAAATAGCACCGCAGGACCAGTAGCTTTCTTTCACTAAAGTGTAGAGCCAAATCGATTCAGTGGTTACCGAGATCTTAAGCTTCAGACTAACAGAAATAATTCTACTTTGTATTCTAGATTTATACCTGGGCATAGTATAAGTTTGGTTCTGGATGGCATTTGATGATGTAGTCTGTAGCCCATTTTATCGTATTCAGAACAGCCTATTTCAAACGTTCATTTATATACTTTTTTACTACTAGCAGCTTTTTAAGTATGGATTGTTATATTTTTAAGTTTTAGGTTGGATATCTTATTCTATAAGGTTCTATCCTTCAATACGGTTTTGTCATTTTTTGGCTTAAATGTTGACTTATAATATATCTAAATTTGTAGAAAAGAATTTCCAACGAAGGAAAACCAGTTCTGAACAGTGAAAATAAAAGAAGTTGTCCCTAGTATTCTAGAAATTTTATTAATTAGGAAATTCCGAGAGCCGGCTCATTGGGACAATTTTTGAGAGCCATTGTTGAATCTTATATGTAAAAGATTTTAGCTAAGATAAGCACCAAGTCATAAATACCTTGATCTAGAGATAAGCATTGGAATCTAATATGTGGTGGCTCTAAATATTTTTTTAGAGACAGTTTAAGAGTTTTTACATATCAAGACCCAAATATATATTGTTTAAATCACACAACCTTTCCAAAGTTTTGATAAAATTGATTAAAAGGATGAAATTATTAAAAATTAGCACAGCAGGATAAGTAATAATAATATTTTTATTTTATTTTTCAGTATTCAGAATGAAATGAAACAATATGAAATAATTTTCATTTTAGTATTTTTTTTTACAAAACCGAAGTTTTTTTACATATAAGTTAAGTCCGTCCGCCTGTCCGTACGAGACAGTTATGTCCTTTTTGACGAACATTGTCAAATATAGAGTGGCTGTACATAAAAATTGCGGAAAATTATATCTATCTATCTATCTATCTATCTATCTATCTATCTATCTATCTATCTATCTATCTATCTATCTATCTATCTATCTATCTATCTATCTATCTATCTATCTATCTATCTATCTATCTATCTATCTATCTATCTATCTATCTATCTATCTATCTATCTATCTATCTATCTATCTATCTATCTATCTATCTATCTATCTATCTATCTATCTATCTATCTATCTATCTATCTATCTATCTATATCTAGCCTAATTCCTATCTATCTATCTATCTGTATATCTATCTATCTTTATATCTAGCATAATTCCTATCTATCTATCTGTATATCTATCTATCTGTATATCTAGCATAATTCCTATCTATCTATCTATCTATCTATCTATCTATCTATCTTTCTATATCTAGCCTAATTCCTATCTATCTATCTATCTGTATATCTATCTATCTTTCTATCTAGCATAATTCCTATCTATCTATCTGTATATCTATCTATCTGTATATCTAGCATAATTCCTATCTATCTATCTATCTATCTGTATATTTATCTTTCTTTCTATCTAGCATAATTCCTAAATAGCCTAACAATGACATTTGTAAAATTTGCTTGGAAATTTGTATTGATCCTACTTAGTTGACATACATACACACATACATACATACAGAACAATAAATTAATAAATAGGACAGGTTGTCTAATTAGAAAAAAAATATGTTAGCTAGTGTCGCATTCCCCCCATTAAAATAACATAAAACCTATGATTTACCTTTAAAACCGCTCGGAAAATTTTGCAATAATCGTTAACAAATAAAGTTATACAATAAAAATATTAAAACAAGGATGATAATATCTGTAAGTAGCGAAGCTCTTAAAAAACAAATTAACCTTTTATCTTAATTAGCAAAAGTGGAAAAACGCATTTCCCTATAAAAATTTATTTCCTCTAGAGCATCCTCATATAATGGATGCTCAATTGTATAGGACCTATTAAAAGTTACATTGTAAAGGAGAATCACATTGATTTTGCGTTTAGTACAGACAGACAGACACAGATCCTGATACTTTATTTTAGGTATTAGCGGCTAGGCTTTTATTTTTGTTAGAAGAAAAAGGCACATATCAGACGAATATTGATTTAATCTTACAACCAATCATTATTACAAATTTTTGTGGTTCAGAGAAACAACAGAACAATTCTTTTATACATAAACTCTATATTCGTCACTAAAAAGTACATACGTCCATTTAAAGCATGAAAGGACAACAAGTTAAATATTATAAGCTAGGCATCTCTATGGTAAAATCCTAAAAATGAAAGTTTGTCCTGTA
This sequence comes from Acartia tonsa, assembly GCF_053477335.1. Taxonomy (NCBI): domain Eukaryota; kingdom Metazoa; phylum Arthropoda; class Copepoda; order Calanoida; family Acartiidae; genus Acartia; species Acartia tonsa. The sequence goes on from NC_137260.1 coordinate 38,177,986, forward strand.
TTTAATTTATTTTGCAACAAATTTATGTTGTCTGATTTTGTCATCCTTGTTTTGGTAAATTTATTTGCTGTATAAAATAATTTTTCATTTTTTTAAAATTATCCAAAATAATCCTTATATTAAAGAAACAGGATGTGTGTGTGTGTTTGTCTGTCTTTGTGTATCGAAGGATCTTGCTAACCACCGAACGGAGATGGTTCTCCTTTACAATGTAGCTGTTTATAGGTCCTGGTAAGGTTCATAACTATTTCGGGGGAGGGTTCCACCACCCTCTGTTACAATACTTATAACCTTTTGATATTAATTCTATGTAAAATCGTACATGAAAACTTTTTACATATTTAAGGAGTTAGGAAACATAGAACAATCTTATAAGTTAACCCTTACAGATCGGGGGGGGGGGGCTCCAGGACCCCCCCCCCTCTAGTTTTTTCAATCTCATTTTTTTTGTAGGTAAGATGGAGAGCTGTGACTTTTTAAGTTTAGTAATTATACGTCGGCAAGAGTTGATTTTATTAGGATATCTGTTCTGTGTCGGTCGTGGTGTCCGGTCAAAGTCGGTTGGGTAGCACCAAAATTAGAAAAAAACCTAAATAAATCTTAAAATAAATAAATTCTACATTATGACTTTTGTGTATAAGGTACAAACCTAAATTTTTTTGATGAATACTTAGATATCAATGACCTTCTGAGAAAAGTGGTGTTATGACCGTTTGACCGCTCCCTGGCCGACTTTATGACCGATTTTTGTCCGGCTTTTACTACAGATATATATCATGAATATCGTTGCTTCTATTACAGCTAGAGACCTATATTTTTTTTGGTAAATCCTTGAGCAACAATAAACAGATAAAAATGTTAATTGGCGCCGCCAACCGCTGTTTTACCGCCGTAACCGCCGAAAATGGCGGTTTCCGTCATTTGCCGTTTTTCGGCGCTGATCAGAAAAAGAAATTTTTTTTTGTTATGAAAAATAAAACTTCGTCCTAAAATTTTGCCATCCTAGCTACAAAATTGGCCGCGCTACAGCTGTTTTAAAATTTAGCGGCTGGCCGCTAAAAAGTGGCTAAGGAGCGGTCTGACCGCTATGACTAGAAAAAGTAATTTTCTCTAAAAATACACATGAACCACCAGAAAAAAATTTTACGTGTTAAAATAGTCCTATAATGACGTCATTAGATCCATCTCTTTTTAAGGGGTTTCCTTTCCCACTTCTCCTCTCACCTCTCCCTGACGTCATGTCATAAGGAAAATTTTCTAGGACACTATCAACATGTTCTTAAATAATAAAGTTCAATTAATTCAATTTCTTTAATAGCAGCGAAGCTTCTCTTAATTTACTTTGTCTATTCATCAGTCCGCCAGTCTGTAACGCTATGGGGACAGCGAATATTCCATATCAGTGAGCATTAAGTGTTTTCTTCTACTGTAAAAGAAAACAAGGATGATAACATCCACAAAAGCGAAGCTCTATAAACAAAGAACAAAAGAACATTAACCCTTGTAGAGTGTCAAAACTGGATAATCAGAATTTAAATGTACATAATTCGAAACAAAATTGTAGGTAAATTTGACTGACAGACAGACAGATTGAGTTATACAGTAGCTTCGCTATTAAGATCTATCTATTCATTTTTATTAGTGGATGACAATGGATATATAGTGGATACTTGGCTATTATGGCAGTTCGTTAATCCAGTAGAGGGGTAGTCGATTGGGTAAAGGGGGTGGATGAGGGGGATCGTTATTTTAGTCAGCTACAAGTCTTTAATAGAGAAAATTTTTGATGTTGTATTGAGTTAAGTTTTTTTTTATAAAATGAAAAAGGGACATTTAAAAATAAGACTTAATTTAAAATGTTAATATATATTTGTCCATCCTTTACAGACAAACAAATCAACAAACTAAAAAAGAAGTATAAGATAGAGAAAGATAGTATGGTGCGTTTTAGAAGAGGGATTTAAAGGGGTAAGACAATGGCCGATAAATTCATGTACATCCCCAAAGTTAATTCACAAAATTACCCCTTCTGTAGATTACAATAAGTGGTTAAAACATTTGGATACTTAACTTAATAAACCAACCATTAAAAATTTGGAAAAGCCAAAAAACAAGAAAACGTTATTATAAAACTTTGGGGACTAGAGTAAGTAACAGCCCATTTTACCCTCAATGTCGGGGTTTAGAAATAGTTTTAAAATAAACAATGTATACTGCCTAACCATTGAATTCAAAATTATAGCGAGTATTAGTATGGATATACCCACCTAAGAAATGTAAGTTAGATATACTAACCTATCCTGTGTATAAGAGAGTTCACTGTAATGGTTTGGTATCAAGGGCGTGCAGGAGGAAAACCCCATTTTCAACTTCCTAAATCTCAAGTTTTCTATCCTCTGAAACCCTGAGAGGGAGAGGCTTAACAACTTTGTTGACTTTTATAGGACTTTGATTGGTTGGTTTAGCAAGTGTCCAAACGTTTCAACCACTATTTACAATCTAAAAAAGGGATAATTTTAAAGAAGGGATCATTAACCGTTACTAAGATATAACCAACCGTTGTCTACTTATAAGCCTTCTATACTACGATAAAGGAGCTCTATCTACCAGCTTATACCAATAATGAAATTAATTCGGGAAAAAATCACGAAACTTATACGTCTTTTTCAGCTGTCGTTGGGGGGCAACACATCGTAAAATTGACGACCTCTCCATTTGCCCCCCAAATATTATTTTAGATTATTTTCGCTTGTTGGTTATACCTTATTCCTGTCTATCTACCCTTTAAAGGGCACATTTACCACGTAGACTAGCTTAGTAGGCACTTTTGTGTTGCCATTTGACACTAAAACCTCCACCAAGTCCATATAGGGTCATAGTGGACTTTCGGAGATAGACGCACATCATAGTTCCCCTAAAAAATACACTATACTTTGAAATTTCACTTTTAAATGTTTAAAAACATTAAATACCAAATTGATAAAATCCATGTTTCTTCGATAACTAGCGAACGGATTGAGCTAGAATCGATGTTAGGGTGTCTAAATGACCGTCTCAACCCCAGGAACTTACACAAAAAATTTGAAGACTCTGGAACAATTTTAAGATAGGCGGACCAAACGATTTGTGTTTTTGACTTACAGATTTTGGCTCAAATTTAAGCTCAAAAAAAAACAGTTTCTCCTAGGAAAACTTTTTTGTCTTTTGAGCTACAGTCGATGTTAATACGGCAAAATATTCGCCTCAACAAGCCACATTTAAGTTTTAAATATGGGGTCAAGATTCCAACTCCTTCCTTGTCGGGCCACAACTTGAAAGTTTGATTTTTTACTCCTCGACTTGTATCGATGGACACAAATCATGTGGTCCGCCTACCTAAAAGTTGTCCCAGAGTCTTCAAATTTTTTGTATGTGTTCTACTCATTGAGACGGTCATTTTGCTGTGTTTAGATCTTCTGTAGCTGAATCCGTTATTCGCTAGTTATCTAAGAAACTTGATTTTTGCTGAAAGGCCGAAATTTTTAAGCCTCGACTCGTATCGATGGAACATAAATCGTTTGGTCCGCCTATTTTAAAATTGTCCTAGCTCCTTTAATTTTTTTGTGTGAATCCAGCATAGTGAGACGCTCATTTTGCCGTGTTTAGATCCACTCTAACCCAATCCGTTCGCTAGTTATCCAAGAAACTTGATTTTTGCCGCGGGTAAATCTTATTTTCTCTCTCAGAGTTGCTATGCTTTTAAAATTTTACTTAATTATTATTGGAATCATCATGCAAAGTTTGAAAACAATAGGACAATTCTAACACGTCCAAATTACAAACTGATGACCGTGCAGACAGACCCTAATTAGAGTTTTGTTTAAAAAAGGTTTTCTAGTAAAAAAAAGTCAAACTGTATAATGTCAGGGATCTAAAGGTATAAGACAAAAGGTGATAAATTTATTAACATCCAAATAATTTTACACGAAATTACCCCACTTGTAGATGAAAAAATGGGGTTGAAACGTTTTGACACTCAACTTATTGAACCAACCAAAGTCTCCAAAGTTGTAAGACTAACAAAAAAGAAAATGTTATCATAAAACTTTGGGGACTAGTGTAATAAACAGCCCAATGTCATCTCCCTCCCTGGTATAATGTAATTATTGGAAGATGTATAGCCAGGATGTGCATGGGTCTTACAAGTTTTCAACAAAAATTTCAGCTTTCTACGTTAAATAGAAGTCAAGAAATACACGTTTCCCATTAGTTATAAAGATGGACGCATGGACAGACGCACCAAGTTATTTATAGAGTAGCTTTGCTGCTAAAAAAGATAACATAAGAAGCAATTTAAAGATAAAGATAAATAAGATATTGTTATAATATAACAAGGGATCTAAAGGGATAAGACAATGGCCGATATATTGATGTACAACCCCAAAGATGATACACAAAATAACCTCTTCTGTAGATTACAATTAGTGGTTGAAACGTTTAGTCACTCAACTTTATGGACCAACTAATCAAAAGTCAAGAAAAATCCCCAAAGTTGTTAAGCCAACAATTAGTAAACTTTATTTTAAAATTTGGGGACTAGTGTGATAAACAATCCATTGTCCCCTCTCTTTCTTAGGTTAACACTAAAAATTTCAGCTTTCTACGAAATTGATATTTCCCCCTAGCCGTACAGATGGACGGACAAATAGACACACAAAGTTATTTATATAGTAGCTTTGCTACTAAAAAGAATATAACATAAAAAGACATTTAAAGATTTTTTAATAACAAATTGTTATAATATAACCAGATATCTAAAGGGATTAGACAAAGGCCGATAAATTGATAAACATCCAAAATTATACACAAATTACCTTATCTGAAGATTAGTGAGTGAGACGTTTGAACACACAACTCAATAAACCAAGCAATCAAAATTCCCTATAGGCCATAAAATTATTAAATCAACGAATAAGAAAACTTTGGGGACTATTGTCCCCTCTCTCCACCCAGTAAGATATGTATAAAGCTGCCCTTAAAAGAACAACTAATTGAGTTTACCAATTTTCATGATTTTTAACTCTAGACAAAAAAAACTCTTAAAATACTTCAAATTATTGAATATGTTTTAACTGTATCTATCTATCCATATATCCATCTATCAATCTATCCATCTATCCATCCATCTATCTATCTATCTATCTGTCTCTTTATCTATCTCTATCTATCTATCTATTAATCTTTTTGTCTGTCTATCTGACTATCTATCTATTTATCTAAGGAAGTGATAATCTGTGTCTGTCTCTACCAAAACAAGGATGACAACATCCATAAAAGCGAAGCGCTGAAACGGTAGGACAAACGGACATTAACACTTGTATAGTGTCAGAACTGAATAATCAGAATATAAATGTATAATAGTCGATGCAAAATTGTAAGTAAATTTGTTGAAAAAATGCTTGACACAGAATTATGTTTATGGACATACTGACATTTTTAGGACTTAATTATAGAGTTGCTTCGCTTATAATATTGTATTTTGATGTCCCAGGAATCAGTATCCAAAAAATGAGATCAATCGGATGATTAGATTACATCAAAATTTGTTATTAAAAAAGTAAAAAAATCAACATGTTTTAAACGGACATTTTGGTAATGATTATAGAGTTGCTACGCTTTCTAAATCGTACCTAACTACTACAGGAATGACCATGCAAAGTTTGAAATCGATAGGACAATTCTAACATGCCCAAATTAACGAAAAAAGCTATCCGTTACGGACGGACGGATGGACTTGGACAGACGGACGGACGGACCGACCCTAATTATAGAAAAGCTTCGCTTTTAAAAATTACCCCTCACCCTCACAATTTTTCGTTTAAAAATTGAAATGAAAATGGGGGTAATCAACTCCCCCCCCCCAAAAAAAAAACCCATCATTTTACTCTGTCTTTTAGAATTTAAATCCCACCCCCACCTCAAATGCCCTAAGAAAGCCTCTAGGGGCGTAGCTGCTAGTATTAAGATAAAAAGCTGAGAAAAGCGGTTATTAAGCATAAATATTTCATTGCAGAGCTACTATTTAGCTGGTCTATATATCTGTCTATATTTAGTAAAAGTTTTAGATTTAATTTTAATGAAACTGATAACCATGCGCTTTTAGCACTTTCAGACAAATGTCTTGCAATCATAAGAAAAGTTATCTTTATTGCTACAAGTAAAGTTAATTCACGAGTCAAAGCTAAACAAACAAAGACAATTATGTCCATAGCTTAAACAACATTGCATCTAAATTAAAATAAGGCTACATGGGACAATATAAAAGAATATAAAGTAAAGGATATTGAAAAAACTGTACAAATATTATTTTATTCAAACCCTCTGTACCTTTAATTCATGTGTATTAGGTTTAGTATATTTGAAATTACTAGTGTGATCTTTTGTAACTTTTGGTTACTAAGATCTTAACGAACAAAGAACTGTAATACTTTATAAGGAAAAGTTTTCCACGCGACAGACAAGTAAATACCAAATTTAATTATAATAGCACCAAAATAAGTTTATTGTTATTTTTTTAAAGACTTTTAAAAATTTGGGTTTGGCGAATCATCAACGACAACTGGGAATTTTATTACAGAAATATAATCTTTACCTTTTCAAGTAATAGTTCACGAATTCTAAAGGATAAATCGATAGAAAAAAATATAAGTTATTTCAAAAATGTATAAGTTATTTCAAATATATCCTATCGTATAAAGTAGTAAGTTAATTTGTGTGTAGCTTCAGATTTCGATAACCACTTAACCGATTGAGTTCTCCTTTATCATTCTATAATTTATACCTATATAATTTAAGATTTAAAAAAATACCTCTTATTACTGAAGCAGATTAGATCAGGGAGGAAGGGATGGGAACACTGGATTGTAAATTCTATTTGTCCCCAAAGTTTTACAATCATATCATCTCATCCATTGACTTTTTTGTTAAATTAAAAATTAAAGCAACTGTTCTATCATAATAAGTTTAATTATGTGTTTATATCAAACTTTTGTCCTACAATGTTTAAGCCCTGAAAATCCCAGGGCTACACCTATTTTTGTCTCAAGTTAAGATAACAATTTTAGTATGCCTTTAATTACACTGCTATATAGTTTTGTCTGTGGTTTTAACAAGGATGGCATTTTGCAAGTTTCGTGCATTTTTAGAGTATGAATAACACTCCAATGTTTAATATATAAAAGAATAGTAAAATATAATACAGACCGACAGACAAACGGACAGACAGACAAACAGACAGACGGACGGAGAAACATTATTCTACTTTGTATTATAGATTGTTAGATTTTGACTTATGTTTGAATTTCAAATATAATATTAAATATTTATTATTGCTAAATTTGGGTTTATCAAATAACTCATTTCATTAAAGTATTTATAACAGAAAAATTTTCAGCCAATGAAATTAAATTTCTAGTATATTGTTGAAATAATAGCAAGTTATAAGTTTAACATTAAAAGCTACACATTTTGCTAAATTGAAAGAATCCTTAAATTGGCTTTGATACAATAACTTTAAAACTTATGAATATAATATGATAAATTTAGAATTTACATAATATATAATCACTTATGGGATAACAATATATGTTTCCCCCCAAACCAAGAGCGCTTATATGCCTCTAGGGGCGTAGCCGCTTCTAGTACAGTGTTCCATACTATAAAGTAGTAAGGTTTTTTTTGTCTGAAGCTAAAAATTACAGAAATTGTGGGTCTTAATTGGTTATACTTTTCAGGAAAGCTTTATGAATAATCTTGGGGTGATTTTATGCTATGTTTCTTACATTCCCAACTCGCCCTAAAGATTAGGGGCAAAGCAGTTAGTAGATTATACAGTAAAAGTCAAATAGTTTCCAAGTTTAAATAAAAAAAGAAATATTTTCCGTTCAGAAAAATTCAGTTGAGCAATTAAGACTATCTTTATTGCTAATCTATACATACTAGAGTTGGCTCGATATAATTATCTCCCTATTGGCTAGTTTTCTATATGCATATCTATTTCTCAATAAATCTATTTTCCTCACCCGGCATTACTATCTAAAAAAAAGTAAATATTTAATTATCTAAATGATTTTAAAAAGATTTTTTAAATTATATTTTTTCTTTACATTACCATCACCAAAGGGTTAATGATGATGATTACAATTTTAGTTTAATATTTGAACACACAAAGTGTCGCTACAATCGAATTCTTTTAAAACAGAGTTTTCTTAAATTTATTATATTATAAATCTAAATTTTCTTTTTTATGATTAGAAATTAAATACATTGATATAAGGTAAATAGCAACATGAAATTAAAAAAAGGAATTTATTTTGAATAAAGTAAAATAATGGGTCTTATCGTTCTGGGCAATGAGAGTTTATTATGGATTATTGGAGCACTATGAGTTTTCAACAAATATTCCTTGGAAAACTTGAGCTCGTTTATAGACATTTATTTCCTATACAGATCTGACATGGATCTTGAAGCAATTAAGCAGGCCGTTTTATACATGTTAAAAATTGGAAGATTTCATTAAATAAAAGTTATCGCAAATATACTTAGTAAATGAATTTTTTGGTTAAATTTGAAATTTACACATTTTCTATACAGTAAAAAAACGTTTTTAAAAGTCAAGCTTTTCTATAATAATGGTCAGTCTGTTTGTCTGGAATGAATAGCTTTTTTAGTTAATTTAGACATGTTAGAATTGTACTGTCAATTTAAAAACTTTGTATGATGATTCCTATATAAGTTAGGTATAATTTAGAAAGCGTAGCAACTCTATAAGCATTTCCAAAAAGTCTGTTAAGTCCATTAAAAACATGTAGGTTTTAACCTTTTCAACAACAAAATGTGCTATAATTATTCTATTCATCCGAGTTTTGTAATAGTTATTTCTTGCATCGTATTATAAACGGCTTTCCGCGGATATAGAATGTACAATTATAAGATTAAAACTAGTTTTTTTAGCCCCGAGGTGCCGAAGGCACCGGCTAAAAAACTGGTTTTAATCTTATGATTGTACATTTTTATATTCGTAGAAAGCTGTATATAATACGATGCTAGACATAGTTTTTCGTATGGATGAGAACCAGTTCCTATCCACCGGATTCGAATGAATACGAGAATAATTATTCTTCTTACATCAAGGTATAATGTTATAAGCTAAGCATCTGTAAAATTAAGCCCTAAAAATGTAAGTACATCCATAAACATTATCCTGTATCAAAAAGATTTTCAAAAGAATTACTTACAATTTTGTTTAGACTCGTACATTTATATTCTGATTATTCAGTTCTGACACTCTACAAGTGTTACTGTTCGTTTGTCCTACTGCTTTGAATTTATAGATGTTGTCATCCTTGTTTTACTTTAATTTACTTCAACTATTTTACACTTGAAATTGCATGCTTTAAAAATCTTTAATAAAACACAAAGTGTTCATAAAACAAAAAGAGGATTTTTAATAAATGTTTTAGAAAATTATGTTACAAAATATAATTTAAAATTTTACAACAAAAAAAAATGCTAAAATGTGTATATGTATTTGTAAGTGGGTGTGTGATCTATCTATCTATTTATCTGTTTGTTTATTCTTCAAATATTTTAGCTGTTATGATAGTTCGTTGGAAATTAATTGCCTTCCATGCAGTTTAAGGTTAAACTTTTAAACAAGTACAATCATATCTGTAGAAAATCTTGAGAAAGTAAAACTAGATAATTTCCTAATTAATATATGTACAGTTTAGTCGGGGTTTATAGATGCCATTGAAATAAAGTAGTATGCTTTTTTGTCTGTTACAAAGGATCTTGCTAACTGTTTAACCGATATGGTTCTTAAGGTCAGAAGTTTTTTTTAATTTTGGGGTGGGTATCTTCACCCTCTTAATAAGAGATACCTCCCCCCCCCCTACCTTAAGTGCCCCTAGAGGCATCTATGGAGTGTAGTATTTAATATGTCTTTTATGGCTTGTAGACCGACAGACTGATAAAACTAGTTGTAAGTTGGATGCGCTGTGGTAAGGGCTTCCGTATGTAATTATAACACAACACATAATACACACACACACACATATACATACGCAACCCATACATTGCCTAGCCTAAACATATCTAATATCTATCTATCTATCTTTTTTTCCTTCTTTCCATTGATAATTATTACATACGAACTTACGAAGGGAAAAAATGATATTTAAAGTGATTTTTTTCAACTTTTTTATAAAAGCAAAGTTGTTAGGAATTGCTTTGAGTACAACATATTAAAAATTTAGCCTACTAGGATTAATGGCTATTGTTTTATCTTTAACGCGGAAATTTACAGTCCCCAATGTCTAATAAGATGCTGTTATAATACTTTGGGTACCGCGGAATTTTACAGTCCCCAATGTCTAATAAAATGCTGTTATAATACTTTGGGCACCGCAGGAATTTTACAGTCCCCAATGTCTAATAAGATGCTGTTATAATACTTTGGGTACCGCGGAAATTTACAGTCCCCAATGTCTAATAAAATGCTGTTATAATACTTTGGGTACCGCGGAATTTTACAGTCCCTAATGCATAATAAGATGCTGTTATAATACTTTGGGTACCGCGGAAATTTACAGTCCCCAATGTCTAATAAGATGCTGTTATAATACTTTGGGTACCGCGGAAATTTACAGTCCCCAATGTCTAATAAGATGCTGTTATGATACTTTGGGTACCGCGGAATTTTACAGTCTCCAATGCCTAATAAGATGCTGTTATAATACTTTGGGTACCGCTGAAATTTACAGTCCCTAATGCCTAATAAGATGCTGTTATAGTACTTTGGGTACCGCGGAATTTTACAGTCCCAAATGTCTAATTAGATGCTGTTATAATACTTTGGGTACCGCGGAAATTTACTGTCCCCAATGTCTAATAAGATGCTATTATAATACTTTGGGTACTGCGGAAATTTACAGTCCCCAACGTCTAATAAGATGCTGTTATAATACTTTGGGTACCGCGGAAATTTACAGTCCCCAATGTCTAATAAGATGCTGTTATGATACTTTGGGTACCGCGGAATTTTACGAGATCTTAGTTGACAATCTCCACCCCCCTCCCCCCTCAAAACAACTTAAAACTAACCCGAGACCTACATTAAACTTCCCTGAAAATTTTGTATTGATTGGTCCAGCGGTTAAAAATTGTGTGATTTAACTGTTTATGAGATCTTTGTTAACACATACATACAGACAGATAAATTGATTTATAGAATAGTCAATAAGATGTGTGATTTCGCCGTTTTATAGATCTTAAATAAAATACATAAATCCCAATAAATAAAATTTTGTAACAATCATTCAAGCCGTTTACAAGATTTTAATTAACAAATATAATAGGTTGCGCGATTTTTTAGCAGTATATTTTTCAAGTATTTGAAGAGTAATTAATTATTTATAAACAATACTTTCTTATCTTTAACATCTTTATTACCGTTACATATCAAATTTGTAAAGTGGCTCCTAAACACCAAAAATCTTTGAAAAAAATCGCCTTTGAAGACATGAATTGACTCCCAAAATTCTGGGATTATATATGTAAATTTGCTTATAATCTTTACTATAATACATATGAGATTCGATATTGGGAGCCAGAAAAAAATAGGAGCCGACTCGCGAATTTTGTATGTAAATGTTTATGATTACTCCACGCAGGGCCTAAAATAGGAGAAAGGTTACTGTGAAAATACAACAAATTCCGCTACTTCGTTTTCTTTCCATGATTCCAATAAAGGTTTCAATATAAGTATACACAATACACATGTAACAGAAATATAATTTATTAGAATAGGCTAATGTCATATAGTTAAATCTATCCCCTAATTGCTTCTTGAAAATTTACTATCATTTACTAATTGATATCAAGAATAGGAAATACCTTCCCTGACGTTTTCAGGACTTCAACGTAATGAGAAATTCTATCCCTATTTTCATGAAATCGTAGAGATTTTTTCAGGTAAGTTTTTTTTGGTCGAGGTTTTTAGGCCTGAGACCAATACCGAATCTGGAAAACAAAATATTCCTTGGCTGAAGTTGAAATATTGGGATATAATTTTCCATTTAATTAGATCCTCACATTGTCATAGAGATGGAAGGTATATTTTTTTTCTCGCATCTCCACGGTTTATTAAGTAATGGAAAGGTAATTTTAATTTAGAATTATTGAATGTTCTCTCAAAAGTAGCGATATGGAGCCACCGCTTCGGTAAAAGAAATGTGGAGCCGTTGTTACTTTAGGGTGACTCCAATCTAGCACTTGCAAAAAACCGGCTCCAGCTCCACATAGCTGCTGGTAAATTATTTGAAGATTTTCTCTTGTGACCCAAATTGTTTTGTTAGTTTAAAAATGGCCTTACCATCAAAATAACCACCAGATAGATCAACGCCTTCAGTAGCTCCGTCCTAGTTTAGTTTTAAGAATTATTAAAATCTGTATTTATCAGAAAAAGCCGCGCCTCCTTTCAACCAGTTAGCAGTTTCCCTATATACAGATGGACAAAAAAAAAAAACTTTTTGAAGAAAAAAAATCGTCATATTTTTTGGTTAGTTTAGGTAAGGTAGGTTAAATAGGAATAGGTCTCGGAATTTTAGAGTTCCCTAAAGGAGAAAGTTTTTTTCTTCAAAGTTTAAAATAATGGAGAGAGGTGGGGGGGGGGGGGTTTGTTCTGGGTGGGATAATATCATTTAAATGTTTGACCAAATTGTTTAATTATATCACTTTCCTACACTAAACCTCAGAGAACACAATATTTTATTCAATTTAATAATAAATAACTTTTTCCTGAAGTGCAGAATCTTTCTTGAATTTTAGTTTTTCATGGTCGAAGTCTTGAAATGCATCCAGTTTTCCTTGTTTATTTAACACTTTTATTTATTTTAAACAGATGAAAAATTTTATAGAAATTTATCACAAAAAAAACAAGGAAGACAACAGTCATAAAAGTGAAACTCAAAAATTAGACGATAGGACGAACAAACTTTTAGTTTCAGAATTTACATTTTAAGGACTTGAGCATAGATAGAGATGCTTCGCTTACAACATTTTGACTTGTTGTTCTATGAATAATTCCAAAAATCAGATGAATAGGATAATCCTTATACTAAAGTAACAGGGTGTTTGTGTGTCTGTGTGTTTGTGTTTGTACCAAATGATCTCGATAACCGCTGAACCAATCGGGTTCTCCTTATCAGGTTAGCTTTTTATAGGTCCCGGGAAGGTTTATAACTATTTTGGGGGAGGGTACCTTCACCCTCCCAAGAGAAATCGCCCCTAGAAAAAATTTCCCTCCCCCACAAAGTTTTTTTTTACTTTCTCTTTTAAAATCTAAAATAATAATTTGGGTTATCAAATTCATATCTCCCTCCTCAAGCACCCCTAGAGGCCTCTAAGGGGGCGTAGCCGCTAGTTATAAATAAATATATAGTGATCGAAAGAGATAAGACAATGGTCAATAAATTGATGTACGTCCCAAATAATGATACGTAAAATTAACTCTTCTGTAGATTACAATTAGAGGTTGAAACGTTTGGGCACTCAATTTTTTTAACCAACCAATCAAAAATTATTAAAAGCGTGTCTTAAATAGATGTATAAGCTTTCTGGTAACAAATATTGAGCTGCTACGCTTGCTAAGTGGTACATTTCTATTACAGGAATCTTCATGCAAAGTTTGAAACGTTTGGACGCTCTGACGGAGATTTCCTGGCTATAGAAAAGCTTCGCCTAAAATAAAAACAAGGAACACAACTTTCGTAAAAGCGATGCACCGATCAACAAATATTAGGAATTAGTAGCCCTTTTAATTTCGAAGTAAATTAAAAACAGAATGATATTTTTTTAAACCATTCAAAATGCAAGATATTTCATATGAAACTTGTTCATGGAATTAAGTTTTTGATTAATCATACAGATAATGATAAATAAACGCACGAACAAGTCATAATTGTAGAAATTGCTTTCTGCAAACAAATGTTTTATATCAATGAAAGGATTACTAAGCTATTGTTATTTGGTTTTCAGCTACTCTGGCATTTGCTATACACGTGTATAAATATCATTTTGACAATATTCTAAATTATTAATAGATTTAATAGTTATTTATCGCATCCTATTATAGACAACTTTCCGCGGAAAGTAAAACGATAAGATTAATTCCGGTATTGGAAGCCCCAAGGTGCCAAAGTCCCGGTCTAACAAAACTGGCAGCAATATTATGATTTTTGTAATCATTCTTCGTAGAAAATTATCAGCAATACGATACGATACATGATTTTTTTAAATTGCCTGAGAACCGGTTCTAATCCAGCGGATATGAAACAATTTCAAAGCCATACTGGAAAAATGATTAAAGTGTTCCTGATCGTTGTGCTTGATAGAACAAATTTGACAGTTGTAAAACTTGTGTATAATTGTATTTATTAAGCATATCTTTTATTTCTTTACTTGTCTCCTAAATACAAATAATTCATATAAATCATTATTTAGACATCTAAATTTTAGCTACTAAAGACTAAGCCCTTGAAACACCTGAGGGAAGGGTTTTAGAAGGGGGGGGGGGGGGAGAAACATCTTTCATTGAGAATGCGAACCATATCCGTTTTACCTATGCGGGCGTTCATTCTGTTGCGCCTGTATGGGCTCAACACGTAGCGCATCCGCTCGTCGTCGGGAAGGTGACAGGTTCGAATCTCGGTCCAACACCGCGTCATAACTAAAGACGTTAAAAATGGTTCCTACTGCTGCTATGTCAGATGCGCGACATAAATAGTTAGAGTAGGGGGAATGCCTTGGCCCAAAACAGGCGCAACTCACTACCATGCACAGTTAGGACTTCTCAGACAAAGGTCGTGCAATCAAAGGGTTGGTTGTCTGATGGCAAATGGACGCTTTACACCGCAATCATAGGGCTTAGGGCTGACAACCCTATCCCATATCCATAAGCCACATTGTTACAGAAACACTGACGAATTGTCAGCGGCCTATGCTCCCCCCTGTGGAGTGAAAAGGGCTTGTTACTGTTACTTTTACTGTATGGGCCAAGGCGTTCTCCCTACTTTAACTATATATGTCACACATAGGACATAGCCCTTAGACGTCCAAGGGGGGGGGGGGTAAAGGGGTGATTACCCCCCCCCTAAATGAATTTGGGGGTGCTGTAGGCACCCTCAAAATTTTGGATTTTCAATTTTTACCCACCACCCCCCCCAATAAAAAAAATGCCTCTATAAAATAAAGATTACCCCCCCCCCCCTAAATTTTTATTTTCAAAATTTTACCCCCCCCCCCCCCCAAAATAAAAAAAGCTTGGACGCCTCTGAGTAAGAACTATATTAATGTCTTTAGTTATGAAGCGGTGTTGGGCTGAGATTCGAACTTATAATTTTCTAGCGAATGCGCTATAGTCGCGTGTATCTGTTCGATCAGATCCTTGTTACTTTCATAAAAGGAGAATAGAACATTTGACAGTAAATACATTTTTTTTATAAACTGTGTCAAAAAAGTATTTTGGAAATATTAGAATAGTTATTTATCGCAGCGTATTATAGACAACTTCAGGTTGATATTAAAATGAATAAATTTGAAGAATAAAAGTTAAAACCAGCTTTGTTAGGTTAGGGTGGCCGATGGCCAGTGCTATTAAAACTAGTAATAATTTTATGATTTTTATTTTGATATTCGTGGGCAATTATCTGTAATTCGTTGGTATACTTGATTTTTCAGTATGACTGAAGACTGGTTCTAATCCACCTGATATTAATCGGTTTTGAAGTTATACTGGAAAATGTATTAACGTGTGAACTATTTTAAGACTTATAGTAGACTTATATATTTTGTCATGTGCACGAATGTACAAGTAAGCAAATAGAAGCATGCAATGCTATAGTGATGTGCTTTTAATCAAGTTCAGTTCAATCAATGCAATGTGAAATGAGTTTGTTGCGATTTTAGTCTACATGTCATCTGTTTGTTCTGTTCTTACATAGTCTATTTCACTCATTTAAAATATGAAAGAAAACTATTAAAACAAAATAAACCTATTTAGTACTTAATTTTAAGGTTTATTTAAATTTTACATAAGACATAGATAATAGATACAATCCATGGCACATAGTTCATAATGATTGAAAAAATTTTAAATATAATTTTTGTATATCCAGGTGAAGTGAGATTCTTTTTTTATTTATCATTTTTTTTAGAATTTACAAGATGCTCCATTTAATCCAGGTAGAGTGCCTTCAGCAGCCAGAGTCCTGAGGCCAGCAACAGCTGATTGAAATCCAGCATTGTAGTCACAAGCCACTTCATTCTTAATATAATCCCCTCTGTCATCTTCATAGCTGTCATCAGAGCCAGGACCACCAACCAGTGCGCCCCACAGTGTATTGGGGTTAGGTCCATCATTGTTATAATCATCCCAGCCGCAGGATTCATTAGGATCAACTAGACAGGAAGAGGAACGGTGATGGGGTTTCTGTGGAGGATTGGTGCCAAATCCCACAACAAAGCTGCGTCCTGTGTCACCCAAAGCATAATGAATTTGATTCTTAGCAAATTGATAATATTTATCCTTGTTTATTCTGGCATCATCAATCTTGGCAGCTTCAAGACAGGCAAAGGCAACATTAGAAGCGTGTCTAAGGGGGCCCCATTGTTGGATCCAAACCATGCCTTTTGGGGTTTTCTGTTGCTGATCAGCCATTTTGTCACAGAAAGCAGCTGCTTTAGTCACAAATCTATCTTGACCAGTGAGCTGGGCCAGCAGGATGGTTGCTCCAGCTGTTTTCTCATCCCAGGAGAGCTCTGCAACGTTTTTGCTCTGGAAGAATTCATCAACTTTTGAGAGGTAGTAAGAATCCCCTGTAGCCTTGTACAGCCATGCTGCACTCCAAAGCAGTTCATCATTATAACCGCTCCAGGATCTAATGAAAAAATCAAGGTTATTTAATCTCATTCTTATTTTATTAAAACTTTTTTTATTACAACTCATTCAAGTACAGTTTGGTCTTTTAGTAAAAAAACTGTAATACTGTATTACCAATAAAAAATTACTACATTTTCAATACCATTAGTGTAACAAACTATTTAAAACATTATGCTGCAAAAAAAACTTGTATGCATAGAAAAACTAACTATAGACTGTGTACTATCATATCTTATTTCATAGAGAAGCTGCAATTTTATGAATGTTGAGAAATACTTACTTGTAAAAGCTAGCAGCTTGAGGTACAGAATCACTGTATTTTCCTCTGTAGGTGTCAGCAAATGTAAACAGCTGTTTTGCATGATCCAACAGCTCAAGAGAATAGTCATTATCAGCTGTTGAGAAGGCAATGGAAGCAGCTGCTAAAGCAGCAGCTGTTTCTCCCGCTAAATCTGAACCAGGGTTCTGCGCATCAATTTTGTAGGAGGGTCTGGGAATTGTCATGTCTTCCACTCTGGTCCATTGGGCATGGTCAGCCCCACCATCACCAACCTTAAATAGAGCAAGTGGATCATTTTCTGCCATAAATTTTGGAAGTGTCAAGTAAAATGTAAATATTTTATTAAATAAAATAGAATTGTTCTATTGTAAGTGGACAATTTTTCTTTGTCAATTTTGTATTTATTGCAAAGATGCAAATACTTTGAAGCTTTTCAAAAATTTTAAATCATTTGTTTAAAATTTCTAACAAAATAGTTTGTTTTGTAAAGCATTATCTATGAATATTGCTAATTACCTGAGCATAGAGAACATTCGGAGCATCATGGCACTTCAAAAAGTAATCAGTAGCCCACTTGATTGTATTGAGAGTAGCCTTGTATTGACCAGCACTGGCATACCCTTTCTGGAAGTCAATAGCTCCCCAAGCAAGAAGAGTTGTTGAAGCAGCCATAGGAAAGTTAAATTTCACATAGTCTCCAGCTATAATATTTAAACATGATTAAAATTTCAAATAAGCAATCATTCATCAATTTGAAATTTATAGATAAGAAGGACAGCAATACCAAGGAATTACACTTTCTTTGGGTATAAATATGAGTAAAATAAAATTTATTATTTGCAAAAGATTTTTTCAACAAACAATCATTATCTTGTGAAAATATGTGACAAACAGTCAGATGGTGGCTAGATAATAAGGACATTTACAGTTATAGAGTAGATATGCTTTATAACAAGTATCTTACCATCAAAGTATCCACCAGTTAAATCAACACCATTATCTGAACCATCCGCCAAGCAGGAGTCTCCTCGGTAGGGAATCTTTTCATGGTTAAAATCTCCATAAGCATCCAACTTTCCTGATCTTTGTGCTTGGTAAAACATGTTTGACAACTGGATAACTTCATCATAATCATAATCAGTAACACTCTTACATGAACCACTTGTATAAGTTGTTGACTCAGTTGATTGTGTACTTCCACTAGTTGTACTTTGAGTTGTTGATGTTGCAGTTGAGCTGCCTGTTGTTGATTGAGATGTTGAAGATACACTAGTTGTTGGTGATGTAGTAGAAGTTGAGCTTGACTGTGTTGTTGAAGTTATAGAGACTTGCGATGAACATGTTTGCCCATTTAGTTTGACATTTCGGACTGTTGGTTTTTGTTGACCAAAGTTAAATTGTGCTTGCCAGTCAAGCATTATTGTTGAACCAGCTGACAACTTTCCATTCCATTCTTTGTTGCTTATTGAGGCAACTTTATTTTCTAAACTTACAAGATTAGCTGTGTAAAAAGATAAAGAAGAAATTTTACCACCAAATTCAATTTCAACACTCCATCCATTGACATCCGTGTTGGTCTTAAGATTGATTCTGCCGTCAAGACCTGTATTCCAAGAGTTTTTCTCCTCAAAATCAAAAGAGCAAGATGACCCAGTTGATTGGCCACTTGTTGTGGTTGATGTAGCTGGCGAAGATGTTGTTTTGGTGGTTTCAGTAGTTGTAGCTGTTTTTGTAGTAGTTGTTGCCTTTGATGTAGTAGTTGTTGTTGTTGTAGGAGCTGCCTGACAATCAACATCAACAAGTTCAGCAGCAACCATTTGAGCAGGAGTTGCACTATTGGCAAATGCTGCTTGCCATTCACTGCTGACAATAGCACCAGCTTTTTGAACACCATTAAAGTTCTTATTCTTGATTAAGAAAGTATTGCTGCCAATTCTTGTTACTATTCCATTATAGAATTGAAGATCAGATAAGTCTCTATCAAATTGAACCTTTATCTTCCATTCTGTAACAGCAACAGGAAAAGAAATATCAACAAAACCATTTTGTCCTTGATTCCAGTGATGTCCATGTGTTATTTTAATACAAGGACTTGCAGATACTGAACTACTAATGGTTGTAGTTGTTGCAGAAGAACCTTCAGTAGACCCTGTAGCTGACTCACCACAGCTTGGAGAGACTAGCACTGCTGATGACATTTTAGGAGGTGTCTGTCTGTCAGAAAATTGTGATTGCCACTGGCCAGATAAGACTGCTCCTGCTTGCTGCACGCCATTGTGATTCTTGTTTGTAATCTTGTATTTAGTTGCAGAAATATTTTCTATCTCTCCATTATAGAAAACAAAACTGTTTAGAGGACTATCAAATTCTACAATAACTTCCCATGATGAGGTATCTGAGGGGAAAGTGAAAGAAAGAACACCATTTTGTCCCTGATTCCAGTAATGGTCATAGCTAACAGAGGTGCAAGCGCTAATAGGAGCAGTGCAAACCTAGAAGAACATAGCAATTGGTAACATGCACTAATAGTAAAAGAGGCAGTTCCATAAAAAAATTATCTAATCAAACATTTACAAACTTCCTCTTCTCTTTAATATTTAGTAATGCATTTTATTATAAAAATCCTATATATAGATAGAAATAATAAATAATTTAGATTCTAATATGGGAACTTAGGTAATAATCCCAGTCTGGCATCATAAAAATTACGTTTTTAAAGGTTGGGTTTACTTTTTATAGCTATCTTAAATTTGATTAGATAGATAGAATTAGATAGATAGAGAAGTTCTAGATACACACTCTCAAAATTAGCCAATAGGAAAACAGTGGAGGAACAATCTAGTCATATTATTGGTTAGAAAGTGTACAGAATTTGATTCAAAAGTGCAGTTATTTTTCATTTTTTCCGCTTAAAGAGTGAGATTTAAATTGATGCATCTCCTGATATAAAGCTTTGATTGGAAAAATCATACCAGTACCTTCGGGGCCATCTAACTGGGATTAATCTTATAATCTTTAGTTTTAGTTTCCGCAAAAAGCTGTCAATAATACGATGCGATAAATAACGATTCTATAATTACCTAAAACTTAAGTTCATAAAAAGACACTTTAGATACATAAAAATATAGTTTGAAACTTACCTTGGCTGTTGTAAATATGAGCAAAAATAAAGCTTGATACATTATGATCTTTTTCATTTTACCGACAAGAAATCTCTTTCTGTTTAGATATCTGAAATAAAACTGACGATAAAATGAAAATTTGTCCCTTTTTATACTTTTTAAGTGAATATAAACAAAAGAAACATCTGTAAATATCCATACAACAATAAAATATTTTTACTTTAGAAAGCGTGGATATTTTTAATTTTGGATGCTTTCCATCAAAGTATCTACCCTGCTCTTCGGGGCCTGTTGAATACGTTGAACTAACCCTGCGGGGCTTCCTAGTACAAAATATAGCCGAACCTATGATTCAAGCGAAAAACTACCCCTACCCTTATTTTCATTTTTTTAAATAAAGGGGGTGGGTGGGTTTCCTGTGTAAAGCTCGACCAGGCAATTTGAGAGAAACCACTGGGATTTGATAAAAAAAAATTTAGGACACACTGATAATGTTTTCATCCTAATTTAATGGGCAGAAAATCATATAAAGCAAAATTTTGTGTAAAGTTAACAGAATCTCTGTGTGTGTGTGTCTGTCTGTACCACCGAATGATGTGTGTATGATAAGGGTGTATGCCAGGGGAGTTGTAGAAGGGTGTATTCCGTCTTTAATTTTACAAGGGGTGGTTACCCCTCCTATCATTTTTTTATTTAGCAGGAAAATATATCTCATTTATGATATACATTATTTAGAATTTTTAGAATTTTAGATTTAAACAAAAGCACAGCTTTTGACTTATTATTTTTATTTACTAAGTATATTTGCGGTTACTTTTATTTAATGAAATCTTCCAATTTTTAACATTTACAAAACGGCCTGCTTTATTGCATCAAGATCCATGACAGATCTATATAGGAAATAAACGTCTATAAATGAGCTCGAGTCTTCCAATGGTAAAGTGTTTAAAACTCATAGTGCTCCAATAATCCTCATTAAACTCTCATTGACCAAAGCGATAAGACTTTTATTCTATTTGTTTATGGAATGAATTAAGTTTTTCCCTTCATGTTGATATTTGAATTACATTGAAGTATTTAATCCTTTTTTCACAAATAAAAAATTTACGTTCATAATAGAGTAAATCTAAGAAAACTGTATTTTAAAAGAATTCGATTCTGGCGACACTTCCTTTGTGTTAAAATATTAAAACTAAAATTTTAATCATATTAACCCTTTGGTGAGGGTAATGTAAAAAAAAATATAATTGAAAAAATCTTTTTAAAATAACTGAAATTAATAAATATTTACTTCTTTCTTTTGGATAGTAATGGCGGGGGAGGAAAATTGATTTAATGAGAAATAGATAAATAGATATGTACTTATAGAAAACTAGCCAATAGCGATATAGTTATATTGAGCCAACTCTAGTTCATAATATTATTTACGCTCTAAAACATTTGCATCTATCAAAAAGTGTTTTCTTTTGAAATAACGCAAAATATATTATTTCGACAATTTACTGAAATAAAGGGATAGGCCAATGAAACAAATATTTATTATGTTAATGTTATTAGACTTTATATGTCTTCAAACAGACTAGAATAATATTGAGTTAATGTAGTTACACAATAGTTATCGTAGATTATATTTCGATTACAAAAAATGTTCCAAATCTTTGAGTGTTGTGTCTTTTGAAGCATGATCAATATACAGACCGAAAAATGATTTTTAGAGTAGATGCACATATGTCATAGGAATCTTCATTAAAATTTTAGCTGTCTATCTTCAATTGCAGTCGAGAAAATCAGATTTCCCCCGCCACAAAGTGCAACGGTCTGACGGACAGAAAGAAAAAGTAAACCATAGCGTAGTTTCGCTACTAAAAAAACAATAATTTACAATATAATTGGAAGATCTAAGTTTTTTTTGACTAATCTTTATGTTTAAGTTTAAAACCTTTAAGACAATACTATAGACAAATGACTTCAATACCAATTGTCCCATCCTATATCCATGAATCTATCTATTCATGTTTAAAAGCATATTTGTTTTAAATAGAAAATTATGACACATTTTATTTTACACAGTTGGTTTGTAACGTAAGTAGAATTAAAATAGATTTTCATTTTAATTTTTTGAGGTAGGAGGAGGGGGGGGGGATAGAAAACTATAAAATACATAATAAATAATTTAAATGGTAAACGAACCAAGCCAACTGCACGCAATTGAGTCTTTTTAGAAATAATAGATTTAGTGAAAATCTGCCAGTATTAACTGCTTATTTAGTTTTAACTGAGTTAAGTATGTTAGTTCTCTTTATAATGCATACTGTAAACTGTTACCAACAAACTAACTGATAAAAATTGTAAAAAAAACTTCACAATTGTTTTATTTAAAAGTAAAATAGCCTAATAACTATAATATGAGTGTTATGCCTGTATAGAACATGTACTCCATTATTCTTACTTCCATTACCACTCCACTGATACTGACGTAGAAAAAGAATTAGAACACAAGGTAAATGCACGTAAATAAATTTCTATGTAAATAATAATTACACATTAAATAAATTACTTTTTATAATTCAATATTTTTTAAGGTGCTTGTTTGGCTCCGAAACCCCTCCCCAACACACCATATTTTTAAATAAATCAAAAAAAAGGGCTTAAGCTGGACCTATCCCTACGGGGCTCCCAGTTCCCAAATTAACCAAAAACTACTATCCCCTTTATTTTCAATTTATTTTAAAAATATTGTGACGTTATTTCTTTTATTTGCGATATAAGTATTTTCAATAGATAATATAAATATAGAGTAGTTTTGTTAAGACTTCCCTGCCCTAAATTTCTGATAGGCAAGGAAGTACGAGATGGGGTAAATTTATTTAGGAGGGGGGGGGGGGGGTCATCTTTATATCATATAGGCAAGGACAGACGTCAAAGCTTTTTTTTATTTGGGGGAGGGGAGGTAAAAATTTGGGGGATTCCTATGTCACTCCTAGAATCATTCAAGGGGGGGGGGGTAATTAACACTTTACCCCCCCCCCCTTGGACGTCCTTGCTGAAAGGTATCACAATCAATTTTCGATACAAATGTATAACTTACTAACAATAAGCCCCTAGCATCAAAGGGTTTTGTATATCTGAACATAAAATAGCCTCAAACCACTACTCTAAGCTCCTTTAAATGGAGAACTCATTCGGTTCTTATTTGATTTTAAGCTTCAGACAAAAAACCTTACTACTTTATATGATAGGATTTTGAAAATGTAACGTTGTCATGTTTTGAAACGAAGAATACGATAGTATGTACAAGAAGAAGCACCAATCAAGCGGAAAATAATAAAATCATTACAGTTTGCTTAGAATGGAAGGAAGAACACATAAAAAGACAAAATTTGGGCTTTTATGTTGCAAAGCTTCTCTACTACAAGGCTAATCTTTATTAGGTTTGTAGGTCAGTCTGTCACATAATTCACAAATATACACTATCAGCAGTAAAAGTTTAAAATAAGTTATCCTTATACTAAAGTAACAGGATGTCTGTTTGTGTGTTTGTACCGAGGAATCTCGCTAACCGCGGGTTCTCCTTACCACTACCCCCCCAAGAGAAATAACACAAAATCAAAATCTTTTTTACGTTTCTCGATTTAACAACGAGAGTTTAACGAAACATAAAAGTCAAATAAATGCAACATATTTAGATATAAAAATAATATTTAAAGTGCCACTAGAGACTTCTAGGGGCGTAGCCGCTAGTTAATGGCATAAAGTAATCTCTCAACTGAGTATAGCTATAGAAGAATAAGAGATTAGATAATTTTGAACACTTTGTCCTTATATCATTTTGCTCTACTTAATTCAATAAATTGATTTCCAGTGAGCTGGCTTCGAGATCCTTTGGTACAAACAAACATCCTGTTACTTTATAATAATTTATTAATATTATTTTCTTTAACATGTTAAACTTAA
The DNA here is from genome assembly GCF_053477335.1 of Acartia tonsa. NCBI lineage: Eukaryota > Metazoa > Arthropoda > Copepoda > Calanoida > Acartiidae > Acartia > Acartia tonsa. Next base: position 38,202,320 of record NC_137260.1, read on the forward strand.
AATTCACAAATTCACTGATATCACAAGTTGATAGTTTCGAATTCTATTTCTTACTGGTGGAACTAAAACTTCTGTAAGCATGTTTTTTTTTACAATTCTTGCAATTAAAATATCAAACCATGACGAATAATATACATACAACAAGGATGATATGGTTATTAAGCGCATTAAAGTCAGCTTTCCGCGGATATAGTAAACTCTAAATTATAAGATTAATTAAAGAAATTGGTTTAATTTTAAGATTTTTATTTTATTGTTCTTAGAAAATTGTCTCTAATACGATACATGATTATTCACATGATACGTATATGATTGTTGTATTAATACAACGAAACGATAATATGAATTATTATTATTTTATTGATTACTAGCGGCTTCGCCCCTAGCCTCTATACTTTGTATTATAGATAATGAATACAAAAAATTGGACGCAAATAGAGCACGTACTTCATAATTATAAAAGTCCAAAATATCAACCGTTAGTTGGCTTCAAAGAATCAAGAGAAAGGGGTAAGGCAGGGGTTTAGGGCATATCTTATCTTCAATCAACCATATTCTGCAAAAACAGACGTCGATTGGTTAGTATAAATTTGCTGCGCTAAAAAAAAAGTTGACGGGTGAAGGAGAGGGACTTTTCAAATTACCCGTTTTAGCAGCGAGGCTACTCTATAATTCATAATGTCTGGCAGTCAGTCATGTCTGTATGTGCATCTAGGAAATTTCTAGCCTCCTATTCAAGATAGACGGCTGAATTTTTAGTGTAGGATCCCTTTATTTACTTTCCGTCAGTCTGTTGGTCATGTTATTTTATTTTAATAAGGCTTCGTTTTTTGTTACTTGCTAAGTATATGCATAATGCATATCATTAATTACACATCTGCTCTAAAAAATACTTTGTCTGTTTGTCCATTCACTTTCATGCATCGCTACTTATGAATATTCTCATCCTTATTTAATTTGTTTTTATCTTGATATCATCTAAATTAGAAATTCAACAACTAAATTTTCATAAATTTTAAATTAATCTTTAAAATCCAGACAAGATTTTTCTAGAATTATAAAGATTATATGCTTGATATTTTGTACTTTTTAATAGGGTGGGGAAAAATAAAGCACGTTTTTGGATAGTGCATTCTTTGAGGATTTTTAGCCATGGTCCAGTTTATTTGAAACAAGATTCTTATTTTAATCACTATACCTAATACTAGCGGCTACGCCCCTAGAGGCCTCTAGGGGCACTTGAGGATGGGGGAGTCGAATTTGATTACCCAATTTCTTATTTTAGATTTTAAAAGAAAATTTTTTTTTTTGAAGGGGGGGTGCCCCCTCACCCTATAATTTTAATTTTAGTTAAAAAATTTAAATTTTTTTTTGGGGGGGGGGATATTTTTAATTTTTGGGGGGGTTGGGGGTGTCCCACCCCCCAAGAAAACAGTTATAAACCTTCCCGGGACCTATGAGAAGCTACCCTGTTAAGAAGAACCCGATCGGTTCAGTGGTTAGCGAGATCCTTCGGGACACACAGACAAACAACAGACAAACATCCTGTTACTTTAGTATAAGGATAAATAGCATTTTTTATGTCATATGTACCTACTATCATTACTAAATTAAAGCTATCCTTTTGTGCACCTAATTTCGTTTTTTTTCATTTATTATCAGAGCAATGATAATGAGTAAATGTCTTAAATTAACCAATGATAACACCTTGCAGGAACAATCCAAATATTTTATTGGTTAGAAGGTTAAACAACGGCGGTTTCTTTGTATTGAAGTTAATCTAAATAATAATCAGTAATAAACTATTGAATTTTCCTATGATCAAATTTTATGTAGAAATATGCTGATATCCTATTATTCAAAGGTAAGGTTTTTTTGTCTGTAGCTTAAGATTTCCAAAACAATTGAACCGATTCTATTCTCCCTTGTAGAAAAGCATTATAAACAGGGTGCGGCACATAAATCCGGACTTTTTTTAAACGGTCATAGCGTCAAAACTACTTGACTAATAAGGACGTTTAACCCCAATATAAAAAGCTTAGGTTTTTAGCACAAAAAAATCTTTGGACGAAGATGGAAGTGTACAACGAGCTGGCCGCGCATATGTTCAACAAGGCAGATTCGAAATGCGCCGGTGGTTTAATCTGGATTCTCGACTAGGGCCCACTAAATCTGACCTCAGCCCATCTGTAGGTGAAGGATATACATACTTACATTTTAATCTGAGTATTTTATCACATAAAAATTTGTTGTTAAAAAAGTTAAAAATCAACATGTTTAAAATGGATGTACGGACTTTCTGGTAACGAATTTAGAGTTGTTACGCTTTCTAAATCGTACCTAACTACTACACGAATCAAATGCAAAGTTAGTGATTAATAGGACAATTCTAACATGCCTAAATTAACGAAAAAAGCTAATCGTTACGGACAGAGGATACAGTTTTCCAATACTTTTTATAATCTACTGTTTAATTCTTCTTGCTTTGTTTTTTTTTTAGGGCGAAGCTTTTCTATAATAAGGGAAGGTTTGTCCGTCCGTCAATCCGTCCGTAACGGTTAGCTTTTTTCGTTAATAGGGGCATGTTAGAATTGTCCTATCTATTTCAAACTTTACATTTGATTTCTGATAAAATCATTTGATTACTAGGACAACAAAGTACAATGTTATAAGCGGAGCCTCTCTATAATCAAGTCCTAAAACTGTAAGTATGTCCTTAAACATTATTACATTTTTAGGACTTATTATAGAGATGCTTAGCTCATAAAATTGTACTTTGTTTTCCTGGGAATTAATATTTCAAAAATTCGGATAAATAGGATAAATATATAACATATAAAAATATTGTCAAAAAGTTAAAAAATCAACATGATCAAATTTTAAGACTTAAATTAACCATGTTGAATTATCCCAAAAACTTGTGAATCGCAAAACCACACTGGAGAATCACAATCTTTTTTTCATTTTTTTTGGGGTGGGGGAGGGGGCGGGTATTGTAAAGTAGAGCCAAGAATTCTCCTATGTGTCTTACCAAATTATACAAATACTCATTATTTCTCCTCCTTCTTAATTATTTTACAACACTACACTTTTGGTGTACTTGCACTTCCGCATATGTATCAAACTTTAAAAATCGTAACAAGATTTTACAATAACTATTCCGTTCGGCCAAAAACACCATATATGTTCTAGTTACTTAGTTTTTTTTGCAAATCCGTATAATAAATTAATAGGATTTTTGTTTGGGTATCTCATTTTATGTCTGTACCGAAGGATCTCGCTAATTACTGAATTGATATGGTTATTCTTTACAAGGTAGCTTCTCATAGGTCCAAGGAAGGTTTATAACTATTTTAAGGGAGGGTACCACCAATCTCCCACTAGAAATCACCCAAAATTACCTCCCCAACATATTTTTTTTTGTTTTTAAAGAAGGTGTATCAACTTTTTTTTTTATAGCTAGCCGGTTCTTTTAGTAAGTAGTAGATGTAAAATTTTTCATAGAATTCAGATATGCAATCGGTTTTTTTGTAGACCTCTTATTTTTTAAGTAATTTAAGTTTTTAAAAAAAATAATTAAGTCGGTTTTAAGGTACTAAAACGCAACAAAATAAAAGAAGAAAATGGCCAGTAAGAACAAAAATAGTAAGATCTTTAATTTGACACCTTACTTTTAAAATTCTGTTGAGTAATTATTGAAAAAATCTATTTTTTTAACCTCGGTTTAATAAAAACTTTAGACCTAAATATTTTCTCAAACAGACATAAAAAACATGGGTTCATATATACCTTTAGAATCAGAAAAATATTACGAATCCATTGTAAGCAAAATTGAAAAAAAGTAAAAAAATATAAAAATATAAAAATGGCCAATTGTATTTTGTTCTGGCAACACTATCGTCTTCCCTTTTTTACCCCCTCTTTACCCCCTCTATACCCCCTTCCCATTTTTATACTCAATTGAAGAGTTAAGACGTTGCCTGTACAATATAATATGATATTTTCATATAATTCCTTTTATTGTAGTTTATATACTATATTGTAAACTTTTTTTTTCAATTTTGCTTACAATGGATTCGTAATATTTTTCTGATTCTAAAGGTATATATGAACCCATATTTTTTTACTTGTGAAATGATAAAATTGAGTTCAAAGTTTTTATTCTCGTGGGTTTAAAAAAATCGATTTTTTCAATAATTACCTGACAGAATTGAAAAAGTAAGGTGTCAAATTAAAGATCTTACTATTTTTGTTCATAATGGCCATTTTCTTTCTTTTTTTTGTTGCATTTTAGTACCTTAAAATCGACTTAATTTTTTTTTTTTTAAACTTAAATTACTTTAAAAATAAGAGGTCTACAAAAAAACCGATTGCATATCTGAATTCTATGAAAAATTTTACATCTACTACTTACTAAAAGGACCGGTTTGCTATAAAAAAAAAAGTTGATACAACTTCTTTTCAATTGAAAGTGCGCAAGTGAAGACATACTAATACTTTTATTATAACATTAACGAATTCAATCTTTTCTCACCAGAATTAAGGGACTATATTTCTTTGATAGTAATTTTAAACAAGGATGGCAAAATTAACACTTTTAGAGTGTCATAACTAAGTGGGGGGGGGGGGGGAGTTTTGACACATTTGCGTAAACTTGGTACCTAGGCTTTAACTTTGGACTGAGAGGATAGGTTATTAAAGATAAAATCATTCTTATAAGATGAATTTCACGAAGTTTTACATTTTTTTGGATAGACCTCCAGGTTCAGGAGCTGCAGGCCTCCAGGTGGTCTCTGTACTTGTAAAAATGAAAAAAAAAATTTTTTTTAAGTTACCGTTTATCTCATATAATGTAGGAAAATGTTTAATGTTAATTAGCTTCACTATTTTGAATTAACAAGGTAGAATCAGACAAAAATTTGAGTTAAGCCTATAATTTTCCGATTTCGCACTCAACCATTTTAAAGGATTTTCTTTATATTTCATTACATATTTGTGAACATTTCCAATTTCTAGTAGTAAAGCAGGTAAATACCCCCCCCCCCCACCCTAAAATTAAAATTACTATCTTTTAACATTGAAAAACATAAAAGTAGCTAAAAACCTTCCTAAAAGCAGTCCGACCGCAATGGTTTACCTAATTATGCTACATATTGAAGGAAATTTTAAAATGAAGATTCATTTTATAAAAATATTTTATGGAGACAAGAAAAGTTTCAGACGTACGGACAAAAGGATATTTCGAATTATAGAGTAGCTGTGCTACTAAAAATTGCTGAGTTTATAATATTATAATGTGAGAGTGTCCCAGCAAGGTCATATGGAACTTATTAAATTTCCCGCCATTTAAATCTCATGATTTGTAATTAGAGTATTTAACAATCATATGTCAAAAGAGAATAGTTGAGCCAATAAAAGAATGTTGTTTTAATGGATATCTTTAGATGCGGCAATTTGTAGAAGAGGGAATATGATCTCATTGCTTTAAGACGTTTAGGCTATGTGCATCAGGCCAAAGTGTCATTAGGAAAAGAATAACAAAGGATATTTAACATTAGGGGAATCAGATTTCGGGGAATCCGTTTGTGGGAATCTAAACAGTGGGAATAAAATTAGGGAAATGTGTAGGACACCAGGTGAAGGAGAGTTATGCAATATCCTGGGAATACATAAGTAATACACTAGAAAAGACTAGAGCTCTCTATATTGAAATGGCTTGGCCGTAGTACTCCAGCAAAGTGAAACATGGCAAATTTTGAGATGTCAAAAACGTCAAAAATCGTGAAAATTCGTGTAAATTTCTCGGTTCTCGTCTTCAGGGACCCATATGGAACTTTAAAACTCATTTTAGAGTATGTGTTGCACTGACCACCCCAGCTAAAACTTCATGCAATTTCCAAAAAGGTGAAGAACGTCGTTCTTGTCCAACTGTGTTCCAAATAAAATCCTCCGTGTCTAAGGGTAGCTTGATTTTTGGGTGAATTTGGATCCTGCGGTTACTCACGTTTCTAAGGAAATGTGGCCTCCCAGCAGCCCGATCTTAATTCTATGGACTTTTGGGCCTGGGGCCACTTTGAAGCATGCACCAATAGACGTGCCCATACCACAAAGACCTTCCTCATTGCCACTACCAAGGAAAACTTCGCCAGCTTGGAAAGGTACATTTTGACCTGGGCCTTCTGGCGGTTGAGGAGGCGGGTAGAGGCGGCGATTGATCCTTGCGGCCAATTTTTTTTAATAATCTAATAGTCATATACCTATCCTGCCTCCCAGTTTTTGAAATTTAATAAAATCTTTAAAATTGACGATTTTATGTTTATTTGTTTAAAAATTTAAAAAAGTCCGGATTTATGTGCCACACTTTATAGGTTCCGGGATGGTTTTAGGCTATTTCTTTTTTAAATTTAAAATTTTGTTTATTTTTAGTCTATTTGTCTGTCATTTCCTACTACTTTAGTGCAGACCCACAAGATTTTAGGGGCGTGGCCGCTAGATATCTGAATAGAACTGAAAATTCTAGTAAAGATTTTCAAGACCATTAAGAACCTTTCCTATATCTGTATTTTTTTAGCTTCGCTTCTTATGATGGTTGTAATCCATGTTTAATAATATTTTTATAACATATTACTTACTAATTTTGATATCTTCCTTAGAGAAATACGACATTTGAATTTATCAAGCCAAGAATGTAATTATTGCTTAACTAACATAAATAAGAAAGACATTATTCATGAAAGGACTGTTCCTAAATAATGCATAACATAGCGGCTGCCGCCCCAAGTGGCTTCTTAGGATAGGTGGGGGTCGACCCTCAAATTTAGATTTTAGTTTTTAAAGGAATAAGCGAACATAAATTATATGAGATATTTTGTTCCAGGGCAATTTTTCCTGGGAGGATTGAGGAGTCCTCTTCCAAAATGGGTTTAAACCTTTTCTGTTTGAGAACCATTCGGGCCCATCCGTTAGCGAAATTATTAGCTACATAGAGACAAACGAACATCACCTTGTTTTTATATAAGGATTACTAACATGTTATATATTAACCAATAATGATTAATTTTTAAAAAATCCATCCTAAAGTCTCAAAAAAGAAACTACTTAAATTATCAACTCAAAAACTTGCATATGTTACAGAATAATAACCCAAGCAACAAAGTAATTTATATATTTTGGTCATTTGAAACTAATATACTAGATTTATTTAAGAGGAAATGTCTGCCAAGTTTGCAGACTGTTTTAGGATTATATCCAAATTGTTTCTAGACTATAAGGATTTAATCAATATTAATACTGTGTCTGATCATTACATCACGTTACCATTAGATATTTAAGATGTTTAAATTTCATTGGTTTATGATTCAAACTGTCAAATTAAAAACAGGATATTTCCCACAAAAATCATATAATCAATTCTTTAGGAATGGAATTTTTATATTATATTTTGTTTCGTATCCGCGGCCAACTGTTTAAAAACCAAATTAAAAAATTTAATTCTTATCAGTCTATAATTTGTAGAATTTTCCCTTTATATAATTGCTTTTAATATAATATTGGAATGTAAATAATTTACGCCTTCCTGAATATTTTAAACTAATTTTTACATTATCCTTCTTAAACCTTATGAGGTTTGATATTATTTTTTTGTTGTTGATTTTTTTTTATATATAATTAATGGAATGCCAACAGTCTTGATAGTGTTACTGATTTTAAACTATTTGTTTTTGAACAAAACCAAAAATAATTTTCATATATAAAGAAGCTTTACCTTTATTTATTGTAAGTGTTTTACAATCAAACCTTAATATGTTAAATATATTATTACTGACTAGCCACGGCCTGATTACTAATTTATATCCACAATTAGATTCCTTACATACAAATATTTTCTTTAGATACAAAAATAGTACACTTTGCATAAACATAGATAATTATACTGCATTTAATTTTTGGACAAAAAAATATGCTTTTAGCAAAGAAATGTCTACTTTATTTTATAATATTAAGAAGTAAGATTTTTTTGTCTGTCCATTTAGTTATATTTAATTTACAAACTCTAATCTATGGATGGGTTTAATCTTCATCTCTCTCGCTCTCTTTCCCTTTAAATGTAAAATTCCTAAAAACTAGGAGCACAGCCGCTAATAAGAGTTATCTTTGAATTTTAAAAGTATTTAAAAAAACTTTGTTTATTAATTCCACTTGAACGTTTTTATAATATCTGTGAATTTTAATTTGATGAATCCTTATCAATGAAGTAGGAATTATTTGCTGATGCTAGACATATATATTATTCTGTGATTACAGCTAGTTAATTTACAATATTACTACTTTATATGAAAGCTTTTTAGTCTCGAAGTTACTTTATATACAGGGTCGCGAAGCTTTTCTATAATTAGGGTCGGCCCGTACGTTTGTCCGTCCGTTACGGATAGCTTTTTTCGTTAATTTAGGCATGTTAGAATTGTCCTATCGATTTCAAACTTCGATTTTGATGGTGATTCCTGTTGTAATTAGGTACTATTTAGAAAGCGTAGCAACTCTTTAATCACTACCAGAATGTCCGTACGTCCATTTTAAACATGTTGATTTTTTTACTTTTTAACAACAAATTTGTATGTGATCTAATTATCCGACTGAACTGATTTTTGGTATACTGATTCCTGGGATAACAAAGTACAATATTATAAGTCCTAAAAATTTAAGTATGTCCATAAACATTATCCTGTATCAAGCAGTTTTCAACAAATTGACTTACAATTTTGCTTCGACTCTTATACATTTATGTTAATTTATTCAGTTCTGACACTATCAAAGTATTAATGTCCGTTTGTCCTACAAGTTCAGAGCTTCGCTTTTATAGATGTTGTCATCCTAGTTTAAAAAAAACCACCACAAATCATACATTTAAAAATATTTTTAATTTTAATCCAAACTAGCCCTCGAAACCGGCTGCAGGCTCTTCTTAACATATCCTTGTCCTCCTTGATGGTGGTCATAAGTGAGGATTTGGTGGTATGAGGAATATGATGTTTATTAACATGTCTTGTGACATAGCCATAGGCAAAAAAAGTTCAAGGGATTAAGGTTGGGAGAGTTAGGAGGACACAAATCCTATTTTTGACGTCATAACAGTTCCTGAAAAATTCGAAAATTTCTCGGTTCTCGACTTGAAGTCAACCTAGGGTACCCTGAAATTTGTAAATGAAATATGTGCGTGAACGCTCTGCTACTTATGAAAATTGTTTTTATTGTTAGTATGCTAATCTAAAATATTTTAAATAGTTTAAGAAAATAATTTATGAAAGCTAACCAAAAGCAAAACTCATCTCTTATTTCACACATTTAGCAAAATAAAAGTTTTACAGTTAGAATATTAATAGCTGAAGCTGAGTTCTTTAGCTGAGAATGGTTAAGTTCATTTTTTGATTATCTTTCAACTTATATAAAAGTAACAGGATGTCTGTCTACCTACATTTATGTCTGTCTATGTGTACCAAAGGAACTCACCGATATGATTCTCCTTTACAGTGAAAAGTCTCATAGTTCCAGGGTAGGTTTATAACTGTCTCCCCCTCCCTCCCTTCCTTCAAATGCCCGTTAGTGAAATTGTATAGACTGCGTAAATACTGTATTATATAATTCTTACACGTCAAATAGGATCTAATGGATCCAACTATTTTTAAAATAATCTATATAACATACATAACTTATTGTAAACTAATTACAATGAAGAAAAAATATTTTAAACCCAGGGTCTCCGGGATATATGAATAAGGCATAGATCAATTAATGGGTTTTGAATTAAAAGGAAAGATAGCCTGAAAACCATCGCAAGACAACTCAAAAACTTTTTTAAGATGGAGAACTCACTCGGTTCAATGGTTGGCGATATCTTAATGCACTCACAAAAAATCTTGCTACTTTATAAAATAGGATTAGGTCTGACATCAATCTTTATTTTGTATTGATATCCCTGTATTCCTGACTTAGTTAGAACAATGGCCAGTGTTATGATTGAAGGAACGGATTGTTGCACTGTGCACACCTGTCCGATGTATTGAAGGGAAGGAGGGGACAATGGGCTGTTTATCACAATAGTCCTCAAAGTTTTATATTAACGTTTTCTCATTCGTTGGCTTAACAACTTTTGGAACTTTTATTAAATTTGGTTCAATAAGCTAAGTGTACTAACGTTTCAGCCATAAATCGTAATCTACAGAAGGAGTTATGGGTATAGTCCTTTCCATGACATCGCTCCATATGGGGCGATGATTTTCTATAGCTCCTTCAAGGAGCTATAGCATAGCCTCTTATCATATGGAGCGATGTGATAGCCCCTTTTAAGGAGCGTTCATATCGCCTCTTATGATAAGAGGCTATGCTATAGCTCCTTCATGGCCTCTTAATAGCTCCTTTGAAGGGGCGTTAATATCGCCTCTTATGATAAGAGGCTATACTATAGCCCCATGATGGCTCCTTCATAGCCTCTCCATCGCCCCTCCATAGTCCTTTACCTCCAGTGCCCCTTCATCGCTCCTTCATCGCCCCTACATCGCTCCTTCATCTCTCCTTCTTGAAATTTATATTAAATTGTACTTTGATGGCCCCTACATCGCCCCTACATCGCCCCTACATCGCCCCTACATCGCTCCTTCATCTCTAATTCTTGAATTTTATATTACATTGTACTTTGATGGCCCCTACATCGCTCCTCCATCGCCCCTACATCGCTCATACATCGCCCCTACATCGCTCCTTCATCTCTCCTTCTTGAAATTTATATTACATTGTACTTTGATGGCCCCTACATCGCTCCTCCATCGCCCCTTCATCGCTCCTCCATCGCCCCTACATCGCTCCTTCATCTCTCCTTCTTGAAATTTATATTACATTGTACTTTGATGGCCCCTACATCGCTCCTCCATGGCCCCTTCATCGCTCCTACATCGCCCCTACATCGCTCCTTCATCTCTCCTTCTTGAAATTTATATTACATTGTACTTTGATGGCCCCTACATCGCTCCTCCATCGCCCCTTCATCGCTCCTACATCGCCCCTTCATCGCTCCTTCTCCAAATTTATATTACATTGCAACTTGATGGCCCCTACATCGCTCCTACATCGCTCCTCCATCGCCCCTTCATCGCTCCTTCTCCAAATTTATATAACATTGCAACTTGATGGCCCCTACATCGCTGCTACATCGCTCCTCCATCGCTCCTACATCGCCCCTTCATCGCTCCTTCCACAAATTTATATTACATTGTACTTTGATGGCCCCTACATCTCTCCTCCATCACTCCTCCATCGCCCCATCGCCCCTTAATAGCCCCTTACCTTAATTTATATAAAAAAGCCCCTACATAGCCTCTCCATCGCCCCTTAATAGCTCCTTACCTTAATTTTTATAACATAGCCCCTACATAGCCTCTCCATCGCCCCTTAATAGCCCCTTATCTTAATTTATATAACAAAGCCCCTACATAGCCTCTCCATCGCCCCTAATAGCCCCTTACCTTTATTTATATAACAAAGCTCCTACATAGCCTCTCCATTGCCCCTTAATAGTCCCTTACCTTAATTTATATAACATAGCTCCTACATAGCCTCTCCATCGCCCCTTAAAAGCCCATTACCTTAATTTATATAACATAGCCCCTACATAGCCTCTCCATCGCCCCTTACCTTAATTTATATAACATAGCCCCTACATAGCCTCTCCATCGCCCCTTAATAGCTCCTTACCTTAATTTATATAACATAGCCCCTACATAGCCTCTCCATCGCCCCTTAATAGCCCCTTACCTTAATTTATATAACATAGCCTCTACATAGCCTCTCTATCGCCCCTTAATAGCCCCTTACCTTAATTTATATAACATAGCCCTACATAGCCTCTCCATCGCCCCTTAATAGCCCCTTACCTTAATTTATATAGCATAGCCCCTACATAGCCTCTCCATCGCCCCTTAATAGCCTCTTACCTTAATTTATATAATCCTTACCTTAATATATATAACATAGCCCCTACATAGCCTCTCCATCGCCCCTAAATAGCCCCTTACCCTAATTTATATAACATAGCCCCTACATAGCCTCTCCATCGCCCCTTAATAGCTCCTTACCTTAATTTATATAACATAGCCCCTACATAGCCTCTCCATCGCCCCTTAATAGCCCCTTACCTTAATTTATATAACATAGCCCTACATAGCCTCTCCATCGCCCCTTAATAGCCCCTTACCTTAATTTATATAGCATAGCCCCTACATAGCCTCTCCATCGCCCCTTAATAGCCTCTTACCTTAATTTATATAATCCTTACCTTAATATATATAACATAGCCCCTACATAGCCTCTCCATCGCCCCTAAATAGCCCCTTACCCTAATTTATATAACATAGCCCCTACATAGCCTCTCCATCGCCCCTTAATAGCCCCTTACCTTAATTTATATAACATAGCCTCTACATAGCCTCTCCATCGCCCCTTAATAGCCCCTTACCTTAATTTATATAACATAGCCCTACATAGCCTCTCCATCGCCCCTTAATAGCCCCTTACCTTAATTTATATAGCATAGCCCCTACATAGCCTCTCCATCGCCCCTTAATAGCCTCTTACCTTAATTTATATAATCCTTACCTTAATATATATAACATAGCCCCTACATAGCCTCTCCATCGCCCCTTACCTTAATTTATATAACATAGCCCCTACATAGCCTCTCCATCGCCCCTTAATAGCTCCTTACCTTAATTTATATAACATAGCCCCTACATAGCCTCTCCATCGCCCCTTAATAGCCCCTTACCTTAATTTATATAACATAGCCTCTACATAGCCTCTCCATCGCCCCTTAATAGCCCCTTACCTTAATTTATATAACATAGCCCTACATAGCCTCTCCATCGCCCCTTAATAGCCCCTTACCTTAATTTATATAGCATAGCCCCTACATAGCCTCTCCATCGCCCCTTAATAGCCTCTTACCTTAATTTATATAATCCTTACCTTAATATATATAACATAGCCCCTACATAGCCTCTCCATCGCCCCTAAATAGCCCCTTACCCTAATTTATATAACATAGCCCCTACATAGCCTCTCCATCGCCCCTTAATAGCTCCTTACCTTAATTTATATAACATAGCCCCTACATAGCCTCTCCATCGCCCCTTAATAGCCCCTTACCTTAATTTATATAACATAGCCCTACATAGCCTCTCCATCGCCCCTTAATAGCCCCTTACCTTAATTTATATAGCATAGCCCCTACATAGCCTCTCCATCGCCCCTTAATAGCCTCTTACCTTAATTTATATAATCCTTACCTTAATATATATAACATAGCCCCTACATAGCCTCTCCATCGCCCCTAAATAGCCCCTTACCCTAATTTATATAACATAGCCCCTACATAGCCTCTCCATCGCCCCTTAATAGCCCCTTACCTTAATTTATATAACATAGCCTCTACATAGCCTCTCCATCGCCCCTTAATAGCCCCTTACCTTAATTTATATAACATAGCCCTACATAGCCTCTCCATCGCCCCTTAATAGCCCCTTACCTTAATTTATATAGCATAGCCCCTACATAGCCTCTCCATCGCCCCTTAATAGCCTCTTACCTTAATTTATATAATCCTTACCTTAATATATATAACATAGCCCCTACATAGCCTCTCCATCGCCCCTGAATAGCCCCTTACCCTAATTTATATAACATAGCCCCTACATAGCCTCTCCATCGCCCCTTAATAGCTCCTTACCTTAATTTATATAACATAGCCCCTACATAGCCTCTCCATCGCCCCTTAATAGCCCCTTACCTTAATTTATATAACATAGCCTCTACATAGCCTCTCCATCGCCCCTTAATAGCCCCTTACCTTAATTTATATAACATAGCCCTACATAGCCTCTCCATCGCCCCTTAATAGCCCCTTACCTTAATTTATATAGCATAGCCCCTACATAGCCTCTCCATCGCCCCTTAATAGCCTCTTACCTTAATTTATATAATCCTTACCTTAATATATATAACATAGCCCCTACATAGCCTCTCCATCGCCCCTGAATAGCCCCTTACCCTAATTTATATAACATAGCCCCTACATAGCCTCTCCATCGCCCCTTAATAGCTCCTTACCTTAATTTATATAACATAGCCCCTACATAGCCTCTCCATCGCCCCTTAATAGCCCCTTACCTTAATTTATATAACATAGCCTCTACATAGCCTCTCCATCGCCCCTTAATAGCCCCTTACCTTAATTTATATAACATAGCCCTACATAGCCTCTCCATCGCCCCTTAATAGCCCCTTACCTTAATTTATATAGCATAGCCCCTACATAGCCTCTCCATCGCCCCTTAATAGCCTCTTACCTTAATTTATATAATCCTTACCTTAATATATATAACATAGCCCCTACATAGCCTCTCCATCGCCCCTAAATAGCCCCTTACCCTAATTTATATAACATAGCCCCTACATAGCCTCTCCATCGCCCCTTAATAGCTCCTTACCTTAATTTATATAACATAGCCCCTACATAGCCTCTCCATCGCCCCTTAATAGCCCCTTACCTTAATTTATATAACATAGCCCTACATAGCCTCTCCATCGCCCCTTAATAGCCCCTTACCTTAATTTATATAGCATAGCCCCTACATAGCCTCTCCATCGCCCCTTAATAGCCTTTTACCTTAATTTATATAATCCTTACCTTAATATATATAACATAGCCCCTACATAGCCTCTCCATCGCATCCTAAAGCGCCCCTTACCCTAATTTATATAACATAGCCCCTACATAGCCTCTCCATCGCCCCTTAATAGCCCCTTACCTTAATTTATATAACATAGCCTCTACATAGCCTCTCCATCGCCCCTTAATAGCCCCTTACCTTAATTTATATAACATAGCCCTACATAGCCTCTCCATCGCCCCTTAATAGCCCCTTACCTTAATTTATATAGCATAGCCCCTACATAGCCTCTCCATCGCCCCTTAATAGCCTCTTACCTTAATTTATATAATCCTTACCTTAATATATATAACATAGCCCCTACATAGCCTCTCCATCGCCCCTGAATAGCCCCTTACCCTAATTTATATAACATAGCCCCTACATAGCCTCTCCATCGCCCCTTAATAGCTCCTTACCTTAATTTATATAACATAGCCTCTACATAGCCTCTCCATCGCCCCTTAATAGCCCCTTACCTTAATTTATATAACATAGCCCTACATAGCCTCTCCATCGCCCCTTAATAGCCCCTTACCTTAATTTATATAGCATAGCCCCTACATAGCCTCTCCATCGCCCCTTAATAGCCTCTTACCTTAATTTATATAATCCTTACCTTAATATATATAACATAGCCCCTACATAGCCTCTCCATCGCCCCTAAATAGCCCCTTACCCTAATTTATATAACATAGCCCCTACATAGCCTCTCCATCGCCCCTTAATAGCCTCTTACCTTAATTTATATAACATAGGCCCTACAAAGCATCTCCATCGCCCCTTAATAGCCCCTTACCTTAATTATATAACATAGCCCCTACATAGCCTCTCCATCGCCCCTTAATAGCCTCTTACCTTAATTTATATAACATAGCCCCTTCATAGCCTCTTCATCGCCCCTTACCTTAATTTATATAACATAGGCCCTTTATGGCTCCTGTACAGCCTCTGTAATTGTATTGCCCCTTCATTATAGAAGGTAGGGCATTAAGGTAAGGAAGGAATGTGACCCTCTACAGTTTTAAATTTAAGTTTTAAAAGGATGACAAGGATGACAACATTTATAAAAGCAAAGCTCTGAAACGGTAGAAAAAAGTTTAAAGGAAGCCTGCAAGAAATACCACGCTTTAACTGCTGAAAGACTGCCACAAGTAGACCAAATACCCCAAATTTGAAGCCTTCAGCTTCTATAACAAAAAAGTTCTAGGCATTTTAAAATGACATTTTATGTACAATGGAAATTTTGAAAGAATTGCAATGCTCATGTTGAAAACTTTAAAATTAAACTACGTGGCCTAGAAACAAAATTATAAGCTTATTTTTTTTTGTCATAAATTTAGGTTTCCAGTAACTAATTATATTTTTACAATAAAAATACCCATTTTTATAGTCAAAATCATTAAAAAAAAATAAGTTTTACTTGCGTTGTACCGAATGTACTGTAGCCAATCAGAAGGCTGAATCAGCTTAACAACCAATCACAGCTAAGCTTGTATTAGTTTACCCCTTTGTTTCCGCTATGATTTTCGTTTAAAAATGCAATTTAAATCGATTTTTTTTCATAGATTTTGACTATGAAATGTGGTGTTTTTATTGTAAAAATGTAATCAGTTACAGGCAATCTAAGTTTCTGACAAAGATAAGGTTATAATTTTATGTCTAGGCAACGTAATTTAATATTGTTTTTTCTTTTATGAGCATTGGAAATCTTTCAAAAATTCCATTGTACATAAAATGCTATTTTGAAATGCCTAGAACTTTTTTGTTATTGAAGCTGAAGGCTTATAATTTGGGGTATTGGGTCTTCTTGTGGCAGTCTTTTAGCAGTTAAAGCGTGTTATTTCTTGCAGGCGTCCTTTAATGAACATTAATAATGTAGAGTGTCAGAACTGAATAGTCAGAACATAAATTTAAAATTCGAAACAAAATTGTAAGTAAATTTATTGAGACAGACAGACGGACAGACAGACGGACAGACAGACAGACGGATGGACAGACATCATTCTACTTTGTATTATAGATTTACGCTAATTTTAACAAAATTTATGTTTGACCTCCTGATTTTAGAGCTTTGCTTTTGTGAATGTTGTTATCCTTGTTATCTTGCTTTTTTTTCCTTTTTCATAACCTATTATATAAAGTAGTAATCTTTTTTTTGTCTGTAGAAAAGCTAACCGCTGAACCTATATGGTTCTCCTTTACAGTGAAGCTTCTTTTAAGTTCATAGAGGGTTTATAATTATTTCGAGGGAGGGTATCTCCACCCTCCCAGAAAATTCACCCCAAGAAAAATATTACCCCATCCCCTCAAAAAATCTTTTTAACTTTTTAAAAGCAAAGCTTTTCTATATTAAGGATCAGTCCGTACGTCCGTAACGGTTAGCTATTTTCGTTAATTTAGGCATGTGATTCCTGTAGTAGAAAGGTACGATTTAGAAAGTCTATAATCATTATCAGAATATCCATACGTCCATTTTAAGCATACTAATTATTAACTTACAACAAATTTTTATGTATCAAAATTATCCGATTAATCTGATTTCTGGGATAATGATTCCTAGGACAACAAAATAGAATGTTATAAGCGAATCATATCTATAATCAAGTCCAAAAAATGTGAGTACGTCCTTAAGCATTTTCCTGCATGTAAGCAATTTCTCAATAAATTTACTTACAATTTTGTTTCGAATTTTAAATTTATGTTCTGACTATTCAGTTCTGACACTCTACATTATTAATGTTCATTAAAGGACGCCTGCAAGAAATAACACGCTTTAACTGCTAAAAGACTGCCACAAGAAGACCCAATACCCCAAATTATAAGCCTTCAGCTTCAATAACAAAAAAGTTCTAGGCATTTCAAAATAGCATTTTATGTACAATGGAATTTTTGAAAGATTTCCAATGCTCATAAAAGAAAAAACAATATTAAATTACGTTGCCTAGACATAAAATTATAACCTTATCTTTGTCAGAAACTTAGATTGCCTGTAACTGATTACATTTTTACAATAAAAACACCACATTTCATAGTCAAAATCTATGAAAAAAAATCGATTTAAATTGCATTTTTAAACGAAAATCATAGCGGAAACAAAGGGGTAAACTAATACAAGCTTAGCTGTGATTGGTTGTTAAGCTGATTCAGCCTTCTGATTGGCTACAGTACATTCGGTACAACGCAAGTAAAACTTATTTTTTTTTAATGATTTTGACTATAAAAATGGGTATTTTTATTGTAAAAATATAATTAGTTACTGGAAACCTAAATTTATGACAAAAAAAAATAAGCTTATAATTTTGTTTCTAGGCCACGTAGTTTAATTTTAAAGTTTTCAACATGAGCATTGCAATTCTTTCAAAATTTCCATTGTACATAAAATGTCATTTTAAAATGCCTAGAACTTTTTTGTTATAGAAGCTGAAGGCTTCAAATTTGGGGTATTTGGTCTACTTGTGGCAGTCTTTCAGCAGTTAAAGCGTGGTATTTCTTGCAGGCTTCCTTTAAACTTTTTTCTACCGTTTCAGAGCTTTGCTTTTATAAATGTTGTCATCCTTGTCATCCTTTTAAAACTTAAATTTAAAACTGTAGAGGGTCACATTCCTTCCTTACCTTAATGCCCTACCTTCTATAATGAAGGGGCAATACAATTACAGAGGCTGTACAGGAGCCATAAAGGGCCTATGTTATATAAATTAAGGTAAGGGGCGATGAAGAGGCTATGAAGGGGCTATGTTATATAAATTAAGGTAAGAGGCTATTAAGGGGCGATGGAGAGGCTATGTAGGGGCTATGTTATATAATTAAGGTAAGGGGCTATTAAGGGGCGATGGAGATGCTTTGTAGGGCCTATGTTATATAAATTAAGGTAAGAGGCTATTAAGGGGCGATGGAGAGGCTATGTAGGGGCTATGTTATATAAATTAGGGTAAGGGGCTATTTAGGGGCGATGGAGGGGCTATGTAGGGGCTATGTTATATATATTAAGGTAAGGATTATATAAATTAAGGTAAGAGGCTATTAAGGGGCGATGGAGAGGCTATGTAGGGGCTATGCTATATAAATTAAGGTAAGGGGCTATTAAGGGGCGATGGAGAGGCTATGTAGGGCTATGTTATATAAATTAAGGTAAGGGGCTATTAAGGGGCGATGGAGAGGCTATATAGAGGCTATGTTATATAAATTAAGGTAAGGAGCTATTAAGGGGCGATGGAGAGGCTATGTAGGGGCTATGTTATATAAATTAGGGTAAGGGGCTATTCAGGGGCGATGGAGAGGCTATGTAGGGGCTATGTTATATATATTAAGGTAAGGATTATATAAATTAAGGTAAGAGGCTATTAAGGGGCGATGGAGAGGCTATATAGGGGCTATGCTATATAAATTAAGGTAAGGGGCTATTAAGGGGCGATGGAGAGGCTATGTAGGGCTATGTTATATAAATTAAGGTAAGGGGCTATTAAGGGGCGATGGAGAGGCTATGTAGAGGCTATGTTATATAAATTAAGGTAAGGGGCTATTAAGGGGCGATGGAGAGGCTATGTAGGGGCTATGTTATATAAATTAGGGTAAGGGGCTATTTAGGGGCGATGGAGAGGCTATGTAGGGGCTATGTTATATATATTAAGGTAAGGATTATATAAATTAAGGTAAGAGGCTATTAAGGGGCGATGGAGAGGCTATGTAGGGGCTATGCTATATAAATTAAGGTAAGGGGCTATTAAGGGGCGATGGAGAGGCTATGTAGGGCTATGTTATATAAATTAAGGTAAGGGGCTATTAAGGGGCGATGGAGAGGCTATGTAGGGGCTATGTTATATAAATTAAGGTAAGGAGCTATTAAGGGGCGATGGAGAGGCTATGTAGGGGCTATGTTATATAAATTAGGGTAAGGGGCTATTTAGGGGCGATGGAGAGGCTATGTAGGGGCTATGTTATATATATTAAGGTAAGGATTATATAAATTAAGGTAAGAGGCTATTAAGGGGCGATGGAGAGGCTATGTAGGGGCTATGCTATATAAATTAAGGTAAGAGCTATTAAGGGGCGATGGAGAGGCTATGTAGGGCTATGTTATATAAATTAAGGTAAGGGGCTATTAAGGGGCGATGGAGAGGCTATGTAGAGGCTATGTTATATAAATTAAGGTAAGAGGCTATTAAGGGGCGATGGAGAGGCTATGTAGGGGCTATGCTATATAAATTAAGGTAAGGGGCTATTAAGGGGCGATGGAGAGGCTATGTAGGGCTATGTTATATAAATTAAGGTAAGGGGCTATTAAGGGGCGATGGAGAGGCTATGTAGAGGCTATGTTATATAAATTAAGGTAAGGGGCTATTAAGGGGCGATGGAGAGGCTATGTAGGGGCTATGTTATATAAATTAAGGTAAGGAGCTATTAAGGGGCGATGGAGAGGCTATGTAGGGGCTATGTTATATAAATTAGGGTAAGGGGCTATTCAGGGGCGATGGAGAGGCTATGTAGGGGCTATGTTATATATATTAAGGTAAGGATTATATAAATTAAGGTAAGAGGCTATTAAGGGGCGATGGAGAGGCTATGTAGGGGCTATGCTATATAAATTAAGGTAAGGGGCTATTAAGGGGCGATGGAGAGGCTATGTAGGGCTATGTTATATAAATTAAGGTAAGGGGCTATTAAGGGGCGATGGAGAGGCTATGTAGAGGCTATGTTATATAAATTAAGGTAAGGGGCTATTAAGGGGCGATGGAGAGGCTATGTAGGGGCTATGTTATATAAATTAGGGTAAGGGGCTATTTAGGGGCGATGGAGAGGCTATGTAGGGGCTATGTTATATATATTAAGGTAAGGATTATATAAATTAAGGTAAGAGGCTATTAAGGGGCGATGGAGAGGCTATGTAGGGGCTATGCTATATAAATTAAGGTAAGGGGCTATTAAGGGGCGATGGAGAGGCTATGTAGGGCTATGTTATATAAATTAAGGTAAGGGGCTATTAAGGGGCGATGGAGAGGCTATGTAGGGGCTATGTTATATAAATTAAGGTAAGGAGCTATTAAGGGGCGATGGAGAGGCTATGTAGGGGCTATGTTATATAAATTAGGGTAAGGGGCTATTTAGGGGCGATGGAGAGGCTATGTAGGGGCTATGTTATATATATTAAGGTAAGGATTATATAAATTAAGGTAAGAGGCTATTAAGGGGCGATGGAGAGGCTATGTAGGGGCTATGCTATATAAATTAAGGTAAGGGGCTATTAAGGGGCGATGGAGAGGCTATGTAGGGCTATGTTATATAAATTAAGGTAAGGGGCTATTAAGGGGCGATGGAGAGGCTATGTAGAGGCTATGTTATATAAATTAAGGTAAGGGGCTATTAAGGGGCGATGGAGAGGCTATGTAGGGGCTATGTTATATAAATTAAGGTAAGGAGCTATTAAGGGGCGATGGAGAGGCTATGTAGGGGCTATGTTATATAAATTAAGGTAAGGGGCGATGGAGAGGCTATGTAGGGGCTATGTTATATATATTAAGGTAAGGATTATATAAATTAAGGTAAGAGGCTATTAAGGGGCGATGGAGAGGCTATGTAGGGGCTATGCTATATAAATTAAGGTAAGGGGCTATTAAGGGGCGATGGAGAGGCTATGTAGGGCTATGTTATATAAATTAAGGTAAGGGGCTATTAAGGGGCGATGGAGAGGCTATGTAGAGGCTATGTTATATAAATTAAGGTAAGGGGCTATTAAGGGGCGATGGAGAGGCTATGTAGGGCTATGTTATATAAATTAAGGTAAGGGGCTATTAAGGGGCGATGGAGAGGCTATGTAGGGGCTATGTTATATAAATTAAGGTAAGGAGCTATTAAGGGGCGATGGAGAGGCTATGTAGGGGCTATGTTATATAAATTAGGGTAAGGGGCTATTTAGGGGCGATGGAGAGGCTATGTAGGGGCTATGTTATATATATTAAGGTAAGGATTATATTAATTAAGGTAAGAGGCTATTAAGGGGCGATGGAGAGGCTATGTAGGGGCTATGCTATATAAATTAAGGTAAGGGGCTATTAAGGGGCGATGGAGAGGCTATGTAGGGCTATGTTATATAAATTAAGGTAAGGGGCTATTAAGGGGCGATGGAGAGGCTATGTAGAGGCTATGTTATATAAATTAAGGTAAGGGGCTATTAAGGGGCGATGGAGAGGCTATGTAGGGGCTATGTTATATAAATTAAGGTAAGGAGCTATTAAGGGGCGATGGAGAGGCTATGTAGGGGCTATGTTATATAAATTAAGGTAAGGGGCGATGGAGAGGCTATGTAGGGGCTATGTTATATAAATTAAGGTAATGGGCTTTTAAGGGGCGATGGAGAGGCTATGTAGGAGCTATGTTATATAAATTAAGGTAAGGGACTATTAAGGGGCAATGGAGAGGCTATGTAGGAGCTTTGTTATATAAATAAAGGTAAGGGGCTATTAGGGGCGATGGAGAGGCTATGTAGGGGCTTTGTTATATAAATTAAGATAAGGGGCTATTAAGGGGCGATGGAGAGGCTATGTAGGGGCTATGTTATAAAAATTAAGGTAAGGAGCTATTAAGGGGCGATGGAGAGGCTATGTAGGGGCTTTTTTATATAAATTAAGGTAAGGGGCTATTAAGGGGCGATGGGGCGATGGAGGAGCGATGGAGGAGAGATGTAGGGGCCATCAAAGTACAATGTAATATAAATTTGTGGAAGGAGCGATGAAGGGGCGATGTAGGAGCGATGGAGGAGCGATGGAGGAGCGATGTAGCAGCGATGTAGGGGCCATCAAGTTGCAATGTTATATAAATTTGGAGAAGGAGCGATGAAGGGGCGATGGAGGAGCGATGTAGGAGCGATGTAGGGGCCATCAAGTTGCAATGTAATATAAATTTGGAGAAGGAGCGATGAAGGGGCGATGTAGGAGCGATGAAGGAGCGATGTAGGAGCGATGTAGGGGCCATCACAGTACAATGTAATATAAATTTGAAGAAGGAGCGATGAAGGGGCGATGTAGGAGCGATGGAGGGGCGATGTAGGGGCCATCAAAGTACAATGTAATATAAATTTGAAGAAGGAGCGATGAAGGGGTGATGTAGGAGCGATGGAGGGGCGATGTAGGGGCCATCAAAGTACAATGTAATATAAATTTGGAGAAGGAGCGATGGAGGAGCGATGAAGGGGCGATGTAGGAGCGATGTAGGGGCCATCAAGGGACTAAGATATATATAATAGTGAAGGGGCCATGAAGAGGCGATATTTAATTAAATAGCCCCTTGGGATAAGAGGACATATCATCTCCTCTTTAGAAGGGGCGATAAAGGATCATTTAATCGCCTCTTAGGGCAAGGGGCTATTAAATCGCTCCTTTCAAGGAGTCATAACATCGCCTCTTGTTATAAGGGGCTATTAAATCGCTCCTTTCAAGGAGCCAATACATCGCCCCTTGTCATAAGAGGCGATCAATTAAAATCATCGCCCCATATGGAGCGATGTCATGGAAAGGACTATACCCGGAGTTATTTTGTATATCATGTACATCAATTTATCAGCCATTGTTTTATCCCTTTAGATCCCTGGGTGTATTGTCACATATTGCAAGGGTTTTTAACAGGGTGACCAACACAAAACTTTTTATTTGAAGTATCCTTAAATATTTTGTTTGTACCAAAAAATCTAACTAACAGCGTGATCGATATGGTTTTCATTTACAGCAAAGCTTCATACAGTTCCTGAGTGTTTTTCATATATTTTCAGAGAGAAAAATATTCACTCATTTTTTTACATTTTTTAAAACTGTGTAAGGAGATTAGCTTTAATTTATAATGACTAATAAATGACATAATATTGACTGTCTGGTGCCACTATAACAACATTCTTATGTTGATAAACATGACGACAAAAAAATTTAAAACTTTAAAATTTTAATGATTTAAAATCAATGAAATTTTTAGAATTTACCAATAAATGTAAATTTTTTAAAGTTTTGACCATAATCACAAAGAAATGAGAGTTTTCAAAGAATAAAATGTTGAGATTACAAAAGACAATCTGAAAACAATTGTAATTTCTTAATTAAAGGTAGTTATTACCGAACTAAATGTCTCCACGAAAAAAAATGTTGGCTCGGCATGTGTTCATTTTAAATTGGCGTCCTGAATGACGACAGACCCTGATATTTTTCTTGTTGTAGCTAATAACGGGGCGGCAGTCACTCATACTATGTAATGTCGACTGGCTGACAATTGTCCATTAACAGTTCGGACAGCTGCGGCTTGTAAAAAAGGCGACTAAATACAGATACAGCTGCCGAGCCTCGAAACAAACATAAAAATTCTTTGCATTCCAGAGGAAATCATAAAAAATTAGAGTTAAACAAAAAAAGAAGAAAATTAAGTCTCGAAAACTGTAAACATATCATGAACAGTAAATTTAAGACGTTGAAACCTTTATCTGTTTAAAATTCATTTTGTGTGCCTAATAATCCTAGTAATATTAAGGTGTTAGGATTTCAAACGACTTTGTTTACAATTGATATAAATTTAAAGGTTTCAAAGAATTAAAACAACCTTAAAACCATAAAAACATATTAATATCATATTACATATATCAAATATTAAAAATAGTGTAATTAGTTCAAAAAACATAAAATGATTAGGCAGATATACCTTTCTACTTTTAAGTTTCCCTATCCTTAATAGGTATGCCTATATACTTCATAGCTTGAACTTTATAGCAGGGCTCGACAGCCGCCTATAAGTTTACGGGGAAAACAAGCTTTTACAATTTCTAAAAAATAGCTGACTGACCTCTTTTGATTTAAGGCTTAGTCGCGGCTGACGCGACGCTGCTGATCCCTGTCTTATTTTTTTTTAAATGTTCATTATACTGTAACGTGTATTATTTAAGATCTCTGTAACGGCATAGCTATTTTTCCCAATCCTTTACAAACTATCCCTGACAGACAAACGAACAGACAGATAAATACTATTCTAATTATTTTAATTTGATTTCATGAGAAGAAATTCTACGTTCTCTTTGTTCTCCCAGAGTGTTTATGGAATAAAGGGATAATACTCCATTTTTTGGATAGCGGGTATACGCCCATAGGCCTATACTTTCTATTTTTGTTTTTTAAAGAAAAAGTAAAAACAATTTTTTTCATGGAAGTTTTTTTGAGAGGTAAGTTACCCACATAAAAATGGTTAAAAATCTGGACATGAAAGAAGCTTCACTGAAAAGGAAAACCATATCGGTAATGCGGTTAGCAAGATCTTTCGCTACACAGACAGTCTATGTATATGATAAATCTAAATCAATGTCTTGAGAGCTACAATGGATATATTATTACTTGGATCTTACACCTTATTTTAATATTCTCTAATAAAGTGAAAATTGCAGCAGGCTAAAATAACGATAACCTCCATTAACGATGCTGTCTAAAATGGTGCAAAAAATGGGGACAAATTTCAAATTGTTTTGGCGTGTGACGTCATACCCCAATCTCTTTTCTAGGGGGTTTCTTTCCTCCTTCCCTTTTCTTTCCCCTCACCTGTGACGTAAATAAACAGCCCCGTCAAATCAATTTGAAATTTGTCCCCATTTTTTGCACCATTTTAGACAGCATCCCATTAACCCTCTTTACACTATCTCCTCCCCTCCTAACGAACTGAATAATAAATGAGTTCCATATAAGCAACCTAGGATATATGATATGGTAAGTTTAGACTAACTTGAAATTTTTAGTCAGATCTTAAATTAGGTCATTTATTTCCTATACCAGCGAAGAAAAGGTCCATCTTAAATGTATTTTTTTTATGGTAGTTAATTTTTCAAAAAAATTAACGTTGTTGTCGTTTTTTTAATAAAAAATTTGAGATATTAGCTAAGAAATAATTTAGTTGTATTAATTTTTCCTTTTTGTCTTAAACAAATTAATTGTTGTGGGGGATTTTGTACTTTAAAATTGCCTACAACTATTTTGATTTTATTAGTGTGGTTGTATTTCAACAAAAAAAACTCTGTCTATGTATCATTCAATATCTCTAAACTAGTTCACAGAGTAATTTTTCATTGCTTTTATTATCCCTTATTGGAGTTATCTTAAAAGGCCGCATGCCTGTTTACCGTCAAGGAAATGCTAGTTTCGAGATTGGACCAATAAACAACATACTAAAGATATTAATAGTACCTTAGGTTGCTATGTCCCGCATGTGATGTATTAGTAAGAGTAGTGGCGATGCCTTGGCTCATAAGCTGGTTTTGCAGAGTTAAACATCTATAGTCTAGAACAGGCTAAACTGCACCCCTAAGTTATCCATAGAAGTAAGAACTGAAATTACACTTTTTTGAAAATACCATAGGCATTGGCAGCTTATTGTGTTATAATACCATAATCAACCTGGCATTGATATTTGTAGTTTAATTATTTAAATGATTGCGGGATGATACCCAAGCTAACAATAAATGCATTTATATAATGTTTGTTCTCTATAAATTGAAGATAAAGATTGGTTTAATGATTATTTATTCTTGTTTCATTTCTTTCATTGCATAATAAAGATTAAATCCTTCAAATTGCCCGACTTAAGCACATATTTAATATTAATTCAGTTTAATAATTAAAATCATCTATAAGAAAGTAGACGGGTTTTTAACGATGGTCAAAACATTTGTTGAAAAGTTTTTATAAAGTAGTAAGGTATTTGTCTATAGCAACCAACAATGACTGGACCTATTTTTGTCTGTTTTAAAGGCAACTTTATATTACTCGTTTTAAAGTCTTCCCTGTGCACGTCTATGAAATGGATCCACAAATTACAATTGGCTGTAAAGTAGATTTAATACTACCAGTTGATATCTTTCAAAATATATAACAAAGAAAGTTTAACTTTTATAAGAATTGTATACAAGAAAGTAGATATAAATTAACTAGGATGACAACATTCATTAGTAGAGAAGCACAAAAATAATGATTGGACAAATGAACAAACTGAGTTATATAGCAGATGTTCTGTCGTCATAAGAAAGTTAAAGTAAGAAATATAATATGTGACTCAGATAGTAGAAAATCTCGAAACCTTTCTTAACAAAAATATATTTGACTTTTGTTGCACAACTAACAGACTTACGGACCAAGTAAATTGTTTTGAACGGGACACCTTCACAAAACCGAGAAAATTACACTTCCCCTGACGGATGAATTATTGAGTAGCTTGGTAATTCAATAATTCTGGTGCCTCCCAGAGTGCGTAATCACTTTTGGTAAATGAAGAGTAAATTATTTCCTTTGTTTGTTTAATAAAAAGACCAATCGTACCTTCGTAATATGTTAATTATGATGTATTTCGTTTTAAAAATAATATTTATATTCGTTCAAAACAATTTACGATCTCGATACAATTATTGATCTGAATATCTCGTTTATATGTATTTTTATATATTTTTTAGATGCTCGGTTTTCATCTTGTGATTAAGATCTGTAACCTATCTGCCTTTACATCCTCGTCGGAAAGCAAGTACCGGGTTGTGTGTGCGATTGCTTGAAAGATCTCGTAAAGCTCAATTGCAGCGAAACAATATGCAAGGTTACATTTCATAAACCTGTATAAATAACTTTGATTCAATATATACAAGGTGACACTTCATAAACCTATATAAATAATCCTGATTTAATATAAGCAAGGTGACACTTCATAAACCTTTGTAAATAATCCTGATTTAATATATGCAAAGTAACTCTTCATAAACCTGTATAAATAACCTTGATTCAATATATGCAAAGTAACTCTTCATAAACCTGTATAAATAACCTTGATTCAATATATGCAAAGTAACTCTTCATAAACCTGTATAAATATCCTTGATTCAATATATGAAATGTGACTTTTCATAAACCTGTATAAAGAATCCTGATTCAATATATGCAAAGTAACTCTTCATAAACCTGTATAAATAACCTTGATTCAATATATAAAATGTGACTCTTTATAAACCTGTAAAAATAACCCTGATTTAATATATGCAAGGTGACACTTCATAAACAGGGGCGTCCAAGCTTTTTATTTTGGGGGGGGGTAAAAATTTTTTAGGGGGGGGGTAATTCGTGTTTGGGGGTGGTAAAATGGCGCGCGAAGCGCGCCACAAATTTTTTTTACCCCCCCCAAAATGTTTACCCTGGGGGTAAAATTTGCTTGGGGGGGGGGTTATTACCCCCCCTGAAATCTGTTGGCAGTGGTAAATTTAGTCTAAACCCCCCAAAATTTACCCCCAGGGTAAAATTTTTGGGGCGGGTAATTTAAATTTTATTAA
This sequence comes from Acartia tonsa, assembly GCF_053477335.1. Classification (NCBI taxonomy): domain Eukaryota; kingdom Metazoa; phylum Arthropoda; class Copepoda; order Calanoida; family Acartiidae; genus Acartia; species Acartia tonsa. Next base: position 38,230,391 of record NC_137260.1, read on the forward strand.
ATATATAGTATTAAAAATGCGCGCGAAGCGCGCAAAAATTTTTTTTATTAGAGATTTTTTATTTTTGGGGGGTATTTACCCCCCCAAAATTGTTTGGGGGGGGGGTAATTACCCCCTCCTAAATGGTTGGGGGTGCCTACGGCACCCCCAGGGTAGGGGTAAATTTTGAATGGGGGGGGTAATCGCCCCATTACCCCCCCCCCCCTTGGACGCCTATGTTCATAAACCTGTATAAATAACCTTGATTCAATATATGCAAAGTAACTCTTCATAAACCTTTATAAATACCCTTGATTCAATATATGAAATGTGACTCTTTATAAACCCAAGCTGGATCTTTAAATTAATTCAATGGTGCGCCAAATCGGGGTGCGCCGAATTTCAGCCAATCACAGCGCGGCATTTCGTAAAATGCTGTGCTCTCATTGGTGTAAAGTTGGCTCACCCCGATTTGGCGCACCATTGAAATGATTTAATGATCCAGCTCTGTATAAATAACCCTGATTTAGTATATGCAAGGTGACACTTCATAAACCTGTATAAATTACCTTGATTCAATATATAAAATGTGACTCTTTATAAATCTGTATAAATAACCCTGATTTAATATATGCAAGGTGACACTTCATAAACCTGTTTAAATAACCTTGATTCAATATATAAAATGTGACTCTTTATAAATCTGTATAAATAACCCTGATTTAATATATGCAAGGTGACACTTTATAAACCTGTATAAATAACCTTGATTCAATATATAAAATGTGACTCTTTATAAATCTGTATAAATAACCCTGATTTAATATATGCAAGGTGACACTTCATAAGTCTATACAAAGATTTCAAAGTTGGCCTTTTGGTAGACAAATATCATTTCAATATCTGTACACATTAAAACATTGTTAGAAGTTTAAGGTATTTTTTTTTCATTCTATACAGACTTTTGTCAGGGTTACCAAAACTAAGTTTTTTCAGTGTCGAAGATGCACTATTACTAAAAAAACCTAGTTTGCTTAAAATTGTAATATCATTATCAAGTTGTCTTTCAGTTGTGTTTGTTTTATATAAATATGTAATTATCAGGGAAGTGTTAATTGGTACAAATAGTCTTAATATAAATTAAATACTTATCTTTGGCTATATTAAAATGTCATCGTGAAAATCAAGCAAATCAACTCTTTTGTGGACATATTGAAAGGCAAAGTAAAATAATATACTCAATCAATTAAAGTACATTGCTTATGCTGTCAGGAATAAGGTATAACCAACAAGCAAAATAAATATAAAATAATATTTGGGGGGCAAATGGAGAGGTCGTCAATTTTACGATGTGTTGCCCCCCAACGACAGCTGAAAAACACGTATAGGTTTCGTGATTTTCTTCCGAATTAATTATGTTGTTGGTATGAGCTGTTATGCTGTACAATTTTTACTTAATTATCTGGACGATTTATTTTTTTGTGATCCATTCTCGAACTCTGCCACGCGACATTTGCCAAACCCAAAAAGTAACTGCACTCCATTTTCATTTTTGCATTAACAAGGTTTGCATAAATTTTCGCAGTGTAGAAGCTTCATAATTGGCGCAGCCCGTCGTGCTAATTGTTTGTCTTGGATAATAATAATAATAATAATTTATTTCGGAATTCAACAAGTAGATACATTATTGCATTGGTTAATAGCCCACTGGCTATGCGGAAATGGTCGACAACTATACGTTGTTGGCCCTTTCCGTTTTACAATGATACTAGTTACAGTAAATATTACATGATTGAAATGATTATATTGTATGATTGTATCCAACGCTATATCTAGACTTCTTGATCCCTTACAGGGGTGTCGTGGATATGATATGAAATAATCATACCCAATCACTAATGTGATTATAGTCTAAAAGACCGACGAGCTGCTTCGTTAGTTCACATGTCAATGCTGTCCTTATCCTGGGCCTGGCCCGTGAGCCAGGTTCAAGCGTCAAAGAGCATGACATGACCGAGGACCACGTCGACGACCTCCGGGAGATTGGGTTCAAAGGGACTAAAGGAACAAAGGGATAGGGTAATTTAAGTTAAATGTAATGTTAGATAATAAGTAAGTAAGTAAATATTGGGATTACTCATTATTAATTAATATATAATGTTTAGGCTGTAGAAGTGTGAAGTGTAGTTTATGAGAGCATAAAGTTTTGTTATACAAGTTGGATATTAGAAATTTAAAAATTGAAATTAAAATTTGGAGTTGAAAGTTGGAATTTGAAGTTTAAAAATTTGAGATGCGAGATGCGAGATTTGTAGCAAGTAGCAGGCATAATAAATAAATAAATAAATAATAAGTAATAAGTAATAAGTAAGAAGTAAATAATTTTAATTTTTGTAGATAATTTATTGTCATTCATAGGCATTTGGGCTCGTATCGTCCTTGTTATAAGATTAAGATTTCAAAACTCAAAAATTAATCTACTTAATTGTATGATGACCCCTTTATTTAGTATGCCGACAAGGCTGCCCGACAGAAATTTACCGACCAAGTTTACCGACAAAAATTTGCCGACAAAAGATTGCCGACAAAGAGTTTTACCGCCAAAAAATAGACGCGTTAAACAGATAAACGAGCAAACAGTTAAGTAGTTTAAACGCTTTCTTTGATCATACAATTAGGCACACACGTGTAACATTTCATCATCATTAATTAATTAAGTTAATCTAATATCTAAGTATGTGTGTATGTTTGGGTGCATGTGTGTTCGCTTGTGTCTGTTCGTTGGTGGGTAGTATGTGTCAGGTTGGAGTGGTTGGGGTGTTTATTTATATATGATAATAAAGGGGGGAATTGAGATTGATGACCTTAGGGGAAATGTCCCTTTGCGCAAACGTCCTCACGTGACCACTTGTTTACTAAGCTAAAAAAGGGGTAGTTATTAAAATTGCGCAATGAAAAAGGTGCATTTTATTGGGGGTGGGGGGTTTCTATTATTTTATTGGTTAATTTGTTGCTAAGAAATTCTATCGACAAAGTTATTGCATTTCCGTTTAATTGTTTACTGACCGTTGCCTAATCCACATCCTGAAGTTAAACTGTTTAATCTGCTCTGCTTGTGCAATTTTACAATAATTACGTCTGCTGATTGTTTAAATATCGTGATGTCTGGCAATTTACATCAGTTGCTAGCCGCTGTCGAGGCGATGGACGAAGATCCCCATCCAGCAGAGGTCGCCGACGTGAACGCCAACAACGTCGCCCCTGCCAACGCCATCGACGCGAACAACCCGGTTCAGGTCGGCCCCCAGGTCATGGGGTTCCTAGTGCAGCCCGCTTTGAACCCCGACTTGATGCCAGGCTGGTACAGGAGCAGTCAAGTTTTGCATAAGTTCTTTAAAAAGATATGCGAGCTTGTGTACCGGTCTGGCTTCCAGTCAGTCATAAACAACGACGCCATTCGTTTGTTTAATGACGGGGTCGGCCTGTTCCAGGTGCTACAGGACTCCCTGCCCTCATCACAACGTTCGCAGGCAGAGAACGAGGAACAGCTGGAGCTGCTCGAGGCCAGGTGCAATGGCTACAAGGAAAACGTCCTAGTGGCGTTAGCCGAGTACGACTTTGCACTCAACCTCGAGCGCACAGTTGACCTCAGCGGTGATGAAGAGCCTGCCGCCAACCAGGAGAATGTTCCGGATTGGTATAATCCAGAGTGGTCCTTGGATACAAACTTGTCTTCCGGCGGCGGCGGCGGTCTGTCTGACCTAGGAGACCTGGACGAGTTCTCCGGTACAGATCTGGAGGAGGGAGAGGGAGAGGAGGGAGAAGAAGGAGAAGAAGATGAGAGAGAGGAGGGAGAAGAAGGAGAAGAAGAGGGGGAGGAGGAGGAAGGAGAGGCCTCTTCCGTCATTACAGTCGACTCCGACTCAGACGTTGAGGTTGCTGTCGAGGGGGCCCACAACCTGAGTGTTGAGATCCTCAACTAGTACCTACCATCATTAAATATACATAGTTGCCAGTAAATATCATCAGTCAGCGACTAGTTCATTAAACACCATTGTATAGTCTAGAGTGCCAAAAATGTCCTAAGAAAATCATCATAATTTATCACAAAATCCATCGTAAACTAATTATCGTAAATTTCTAGTTATAAGTTTAAATATATATATATATAACAAAAAGATATTATTGTTTATGTTTATTGTAGTTGTATTGCAACGCTACTCTATTCTTGGTGAAGTATGTTCGTGCTTAATGAGGTAGAAGGCATTTGATTGCTATGTAACCGTTTACGAAAAATTATTAATGTTTTATTTAATTAGCTTGAAGTCCTAGGTACTTATTCCTAATAATAACGGATTGGCTAAATAATGGAATGTTGAACGACGTAATGTAATTTAAGTGTAGTTGTAAATACTTGATAAAAAATGAACAATGAAACTAATTTAAAACTACTTATAAATTGCGTACTTACGAAAATATATTTTCAAGTTTATGCACGAAGCTTCTCTATAGTTCGCTAATTGTCTGTTTAAATTTGGTAATTTGCTGATAGGTAGGTACTATTTTATTATGTTGATGAATTTCATTTAAATACAGTAGGAGTATAACGTGTAAGAACTAGGAAAAGTTTTTAAATTATCTTATGCTAGAGTAGAGTTTTAAAGATTTAAAAATATTTAAAGTAGCGTAAACTAGCAGAAAATATGTTTGTGAGAAGTTGCGACGTTTTTCTAAACTTCGTTCAAATCTGTTTATCGAAAAATTGATAGTGGAAGTAGTAGTAGGAAAGAATAGACTGCGTATCGATTTGTAAAAATGCGTAAGTTTCATATTGAAAATTGAATTATGAAAACCGTTAGCCATTAACAATTAACAATGGCTCCTAGGTGCTTATTATAAAGGTGTTAGTAGGACGTATGAGATTAGGAAAGATTTAAGTTAGGATATCGTTTGCTAAGGTAGAGCTTTTTGAAACTTAAGATAGCGCAAGCCAGCAAAATATGTTTGTAATAGGTTGCGACGTTACTCTATACTTCGTTCAAGTTTGTTTATCGAAAAATCAATAATAGGAATAGTATAAGAATAAGGAAAAGGAATGGGATGCGTATCAATTTGTAAAAAATGCGTATCGATTTGTAAAAATGCGTAAATTTCCTATGCGAAAATAAGATTTGAAAAAACGAACTATTTCAATTGACCGATAACAATAGATCCGCTAAAGGCAGACTTTATGTTTATATATACGAAAAGCTTAAGATATTTAAAATTTGGACTATTCTGAAAGTAAAAGATGTAGGAAAAGTTTCCTGTTAAATAGATTCTTATCCTGTAGCGACTTGATATCTACTGGTAGTCTATTCCATACGCTGGGGAAAGAAAAAAGTGGGAGGGATTTGATGTACTGTTTATTTGTAAATTGAATGTTGAAATCATTGTCATTCCTAAGCCCTCTAGTCCGCACGTCCCTATTTAATTTCCATGCATTGTCAAATGTTGCGGGTACTTTTTTATTCCTATAAAGGTACATGAATCTGACCGTATTATATATTATTAGTTTTTTAAATGGGAGGATACCTAGGTCAATGAAAAGATCCTTAGTATGCGCTCTATTGTCGGTTTTGCTGATTATCCTAACTGCTTTCTTTTGTAAATTCATAATTGGTTTAATGCGTGCGTTAGGCAAATCAACAAATAGGGGGCTACAGTAGTCCAACAGACTTTTCAAATAGGAATTGTATATTAAAATGAGATGCCGCTTATGTAAAAGGTTTTTCATCATCTTCATTGTGAATATAATTTTACTTATTCTAATTCTTAAGTTGTCAAAGTGAAATTTATATGAAAGTTTGTTATCAATAAGGACGCCTAAGTGCCTACAGAATTTTTCATTGTCGTTGGGGGTGAGAGTTAATTTTGTTATTTTGCTTGGGTCATTCTGTCCTTCATCATTCATGTCAAAATATACTGGAAAATCTCTTAATAGACCGAGGTTGATATTGTCTAAAAAACGTTCGTTTCTTTGTAATCCGAAAATGAGGACTTTCGTTTTTTTCGGATGTAATAATAACTTATTACTACTGTACCAAGCTAACAGCTTAGGCAGTTCAGTATTTGCTAGATTAATGAGATTGGCAAGCGTGTCGCTTTCAAGAAACGCGCAGTTATCATCCGCAAATAAATAGCTTAAAAGGGTGTCAGAGCATGAATCTATATCATTAATATAAATAAGGAAAAGTAAGACGCCTAGTATCGATCCTTGAAGCACCCCCCAGTCGATCAACTCTGTTTTGCTTGAATTAATTCCTTTATAAAAAACTCTTTGTCGTCTGTCTTTAAAGTAACTCTTGAACCACTTAAGTGCATGACCTCTAACCCCTAAATTCTCTAGTTTTTTTAATAAGATAGACCTATCTAACATGTCAAAGCATTTCCTTACATCTAGCAGAACAACCATTGCTATTCTGCCAGATGCAAGGCATGCAGTGATCTTGTTGATTAGGTGTAATATTGCATGAAAAGTAGATCTGCCGGGTCGAAACCCATATTGAAGTTTGTTAAAGTATCTTTGATGTTGCAAAAACTCCATTAATTGTATGTAAATGCATTTCTCTTGTATTTTAGAAAAACTATTAATAAGAGATACTCCTCGATAATTATCTAAAAGATAGAATGGTCCGCTTTTATGGATTAAGATTGTCCTTGTTATTTTCTGTCCGTCTGGCATTGTCCCCGTTGCAAAGCTTAAGTTTATTATATGGAGTAAAGGCTTTATTATTGTTATTCTCACAAAATTGACTAAGTAAAGGCTTATTTCGTTGTCATCACAGCTTTTCTTGTGTTTCATATTACCTAATACTTCCAGTAAGAATCTTTCTGTTATTGGTCTTAAGAAGAATGTATTTTCTGCCGGGGGAGGGAGATATTGTTGAAATGTACTACTATTGATTTTAGGTAGAAGTGGTGTAAGACTCCTGCCTATGTTAGCTAAATATTCGTTAAATTTATTGGCTATTTCTGTATCATCGTATATTTTTTCATTGTCTACTTCAATATACTCTATCCGTGTGTCTTTCTTGGAGGTTCCCATAGTGTCTTTCAAAATGTCCCAAAGTTTTTTGGAGTTTCCCCCAGCGTCTAGTATTCTCTCTCTATAGTGAAGTTTTTTAGTTGCCCTATTCGCCTTATTAAAATTGTTTCTAAAAATCCTGTAATTCTCTGCTGCTTCCGGTGAGTCTTTACGTGCTAGATATAATTGCTTCTTTTTAAGTCTACTCTTCTTAAGTTCCTTAGTTAAATGTTGGTTAATCGGTGTGGATCTCTCTTTATTGTTAACTAATTTATTAGGTATGTTCTGATCGAGGACTCTTAAAAACTTCTCAATAAAAATTGCGTACGCTTTATTTACATCTACCTTTTCATTCATTACTTCTCTCCAGTCCGTAGTCGCTAGCGCTGTCCTAAATTTCTCTAAATTTTCAATATTGAAGGATCTTTTATAAGTTGATTTAGACTTTTGACTATTATTAGGTGGGTTTTTCAATTGTATTAGGTTGACTAACATATGGTGGTCCGATATATTTGTGGGTATTATGCCACATAAGTCAACTTTACCAATTATATTTTTGCATGCAATGTTGTCAATCAAAGAGTATGTGTTGTCTGTAGTTCTTGTGGCTCTACTTATTGTGGGTACAAACGCATTCGAAATTAGACTGTTAAATAATGAGTTTGCTTCAGAATTAGGTTGGTTCATCTTGAAAAGGTTAATATTGAAATCCGAAAATAAGATCACTGGAGTATTGTTTCTGTCCAAAAAGTCAAGGTGTGCTTCAAGTATCGATAAAAATTCATTAACCGCTGCGCTCCTAGTCATGTTAGGTGTCTTTGGGGGATGGTAAACATTTAATAGAGTAAACTTTTGATTACTTATTGTAATACTAATTGTGAGACATTCGTAAATCCTATCTTTGAAAAATTCATCATCATTTAATCTCGTTACTGATATTCCTTTGCTGACTAAAAAACCTACGCCTCCGCCATTCCCTGCCCTCCTATTATTCTTTATATATTGATATCCATTAAAAGTAAGATCAAACGAGTGCCATATTTCCTGCATGGCTAATATATTCAGTTTCGAATTTCCCGAGTTAATATTATCTATGAATAATGTGACGTCATTAAATTTACTCAAGATAGACTGCACGTTGATTGAAAAGGTGGATAAATATTTTGTATTTGTCGCGTTAATGAAGTTTTTTATGTCTTCTTCACTATAATATTTACATGTAGGTAAATTGAGATCGCTTATGAAATCTGAATAGTTGGTACCGTATAATACCTGGCAATTAAGGTTAAGGCGAATATCATTATTAAGCTCGTCTATACTATTGTTTATGAGATTGTGGATATTGTCAACGTCATTATCTGCTATATTAATTACTCTGTTTGCCGCGTTTGCTACTCCTCTCAACATCTCTATATTATCGTCATTTTCGATCATTTAAATAAAATTTCCTAATAAAGAACTTATTTAACATGCTCATAATACTACACTCCGAAAAAGAAATTAATTCCTTAGTGGTCCCAATATATCTACTATGGTCTCTGCTCCCTAGTCCCCCCTCTCCCTCCCTCCCCGAGGTCGTTTCAGTTGGTTCTGTGGTGATGGGTAGCATTCTAGCCTCCCGGTATTTGCGTTCCCCAACCCCCCCCCCCCTCCCTGGAACGCCGTTGAGTTTAGAAAATATAATTAAATTCAGATTAAGTTAAGCTAATTAAATTCAAGTAATTTAATTTATGATTAATAATTAAGCCGTTGATTTCGTGTTGGATACATTCAATAATAAGTAAAAAAATAATAATACGAGAAGGAAAAAAAAAAAAACTGTTGGTACACAAATTGATATTATTATTAAACCCTTAATAACTAACGTTCCTTAAAACTATGTTAATTTGTTGGTACACAATTTGATATTATTATTAAACCATTTACTGGTTTAGTGTGCAGAATTAAGATTAAGTTTATTTGTGTAAGTTTGACTTTAGTTTGGCGTTTGATATTGCGAAAAAGAAAGAAAAGAAAGAAAAATGAGAACGAGAGGAATATTGAAATATGCTAGTAATTTTTCAATAGTTTAACTTAGTAATAAAAAATCCATGATTATATTAAAGATAAAAGTAAATTCTTAAGAAAAACTTTTAGTTACTATGGAAGAATAAATAAATAGGAAAAGATTGTAATATTTACTTAGAAATGACTATTGTAACTATATTACTAGATTTGCATTGAGTTTACTATAGGTTAATCCACTGCTGCCATAATTGGCGTTCACTGCCGCAGGTGGCCAAATGTTCCGGTATAATATGAAGATTATGTTAACTGCCGCAGGTGGCCAAATGTTTAAGTTTATGAAAATTGAATTGCGATAGCCGCAGGTGGCTGTGATTGCCGCAGGTGGCCTAAAATGTTTATGTAAAAGTATATATTTTACACCTGCAGTAAATAAGTTTCTGCCGCAAGTGGCACTTCCGCCGCAGGTGGCATTATTATACTATATATTATTAAATAAGTTTAACCTGGTATGCTGGTACTCGTGCTGGTTTTAGTGCCGCAGATGGCAAAAGTTATTGGTGATTGTTTGTGACACCTGCCGTAATATCATAGTTTGTGCTTAAGCCGCAGGTGGCTAATAGTACACTGCTGTTTCCGCAGGTGGAGATAATAATAATGAGCCGCAGGTGGCTAGTATAGTAGCGTGGCACACTGCTGTTTCCGCAGGTGGAATTAATAAGCCGCAGGTGGCTAGTTATGTTGGTATGATCTGCACACTGCTGTACCGCAGGTGGATTAACCTAGCCGCAGGTGGCTGGTCGCAGTAAATTGCTGGACCCCTGCTAACCGCAGGTGGTTACTGGAGTGACTCCTCCCGACGGTTAATAAACCGCAGGTGGTTGATTAAGCAGATGGTCAGTTGTTGGTGGCTGGTTGTCCGCTGCGTGTAGTCTGTGAGCTACGGGCTGGTTGTTTCCTCTGCTTTTTAGGTATACACCCTTTGGACTGCTGGGTGTTAGGTGTATCTTCTTCACTCGACATCGATGCGTCTCGTACTGATACATCCCTGGAGACATCCCTTGATACATCCCTGGAGACATCCCTTGATACATTCCTGGATACATCCCTGGAGGATGCTTCTCGAGACGATGATGCGTCTCTTGATGTTGTGACGTCTCTAGCATCTTGGGCTGATTCCTGCTGGTCATTCGGTCTTGATAGGATGCCGGCTACTTCATTCTCAACGAGTGATAGCGCAATTTCTCTGACCGCAGATTTTTTGGAGATTTGGTCGTTAATATTATTCACGTCATTTGAAATCTCCTCCCTGGTGGTCAACGTCCGCCTGTGAAGGCTGTCCAGCGGACTTTGGCGCTGCAGCTGGTCCATGGCATCTAGGTATACTTCCGGTGCTAGTCCCTCGAATCTATTGTGGATGGGCGTATTGAACTTAAGCTGCTTCATGGCCGGGCTCCTGCTACTTTCGTTGAAGAGCTTGAGTGGTGTAAAGTCATGCTTCCTCTTATTGTTGTTTTTCGGGGCTGTAGATTCGTTGGCTGACTCGATCTGGGTGATTTCATCGTCCCCCTCCTCATCTTCCGGGTCGACTAGGAGTGGATTAATCTTGGTCGGGTTGTTCATGTCCATTAGGTGGCCTTTGTTGAGGCTGCCGTTTACAAATGCCGGCTGAGCGAATGGACTCTGCTTGTTCCTGTTTCTTATCCACTGCTTCTCATCGATCGGTGGTGAGATCAGTTCCTTTAGTGAGCGGCCATACGGATTCTGAACGGTGAAAAATTGGAATGGTTTGTTCACCAAGCTGAAAACCATGCGTTGGCCGCGTAGGTATGCTCTATGGACCTCCGGATGGCGGCATAGCCATGAGAGCACGTCTCTGTCCAGTGCCGTCGTGTCAATTCCCACCCTGCACGGGAAGAGCTTACCGGAGCGTACAGATTCCGCGTAAGATTTGCTGGTGGCCTTGTTACTTTCATTTAGACTGTCAACATGAGTCTTCTTAAACTTGAGGATCGCATCTAGGTAATATCTGGAACGAAGACGGATGATGTAATTCCTGGGAGCTGCCACATCCCGGTCTCTCATGCTGCCGAGTGGGTGCCCGTATTCGATGCACTGCATCCAGGAGTTGGGAACCTCATCTAGATCTCCACTGGTGAAGGCGTCCTCGAGGCATGGTTTAAGTAGTTTTTCGAAGATATCCGACATCTGTGGCTGGCCAGTTGACTTGTAGTCTGCGTAGTTGTGAATTTTTATTGAGAACGAGCGGTCTCTTCTTTCCCGGTTGTTCAGCTGGAGTATTTGAAGAGTAGAGAGCTGCTCCAATTTGCCAATCCTGTTATCATAATGGATAATCATTTCATCCATTTTGTTCTTGAGGTCCGAGTCCGCTTTCTTGATGGATTTTTTCAGATTGTCAATGCTGTCCTGAATGCCCTGGACCGTCGTCTCGCTGCTGTCTCCTCTCTGTTTGATTGTCGCCAAGTCCTTCTCTAGTTTTTCGATCCTCATAAGTTGATCTGCCGAGTCGAAATTGCTCTCTCCTTTCATTACCTTGGAGAGGATGTTAATCAAAGCTGTGGCGCCGATGCTGCCATTGGAGCGGTTCGCATATTGAAAAACAATATCCTTGATATTGTCGCTGCCTTCGTTGTCGGCCATTTCGCTGTGTCTGAAAGAGAGAGGGCGAATAATTCACTGTATCAAATTATTTTAAAAAGAAAAATGTTTATATTAAGCTGGATGGTGGAAGTCACTAGTTCTAAGTTAGTATAGAGAGTTTACAAAAATTCACTGTGGGTACGAAAGATAATGTCAATGAAAATTAGTGAATTGAATACATTTAATTGTTTTTAATTATTTAGCAGGTATTATCATATATGGCAGAATGTAAGAGAAAATACATATCTTAATTCACATTTAGTATTTGTTGAGAAAAACGTGCTCACTACAGCTGATATTTGTTTATGTTTCACCCAGCCAATCACTGTTTGATTTTAGTCATGTGATCCTATGAGTCACTGTCATTGGTGGGATTCCTGCCAATGGTATCCTCGTTTGTTTTATCACGTGAGATATTCTCGATTCCTATTGGTTGATAATTTTCCAATCGTGATCTAACAAGAATTGTACGGCAATTTGAGGCCAGAAAGGGTGTCCTCGCGAGGTGGCCCCAAAAAAGGGGTGAGTTGCTGCCCAGTTCGGTTGGGGGGTGATGGGGAAGAGTGCAAATTTACGTGGACACTGAAATGTGAGTGACCATCACCGACGGGATACTGAACTGAACTGAACTGATAAACACAGTGCATTTATTTTCTATGTATTATATATTCCAGTATGGCTGAAACTGATAAATATCCACTGGATAAGAACCTGTTCTCAGCCAAACTCATGTATATAATCTATAACAGACAGTGTTCCACGAATAAAAAATAAAAATCATAAATTAATACCAGTTCTGTTGGCCCGGACCTTAGGCCCCTTAATCTTATACATTTTCATTTCAATGTTTGCGGGAAGCTGTCTTTACCACAATGCGATAAATAACTATTAAATTTGATAGAAAACAAATAATAACAAAAGATTACAGCTGCGCCTAAATTTCAAAGTAAAAGCAAACATTAGACAGTTTTTGGCTTGCAAGCTGCCTGCCCCTAGTTGCGCGATTATAAGCTGCTGCTTCCCGAAAGCTTTGAGAAACCGCAGAATAAATCGACTGCAACGGTGCCGAGCCAAGAAAAAAATGTCATGTCTTTATAATGGATAACAAATGTCCATAAATTTTGTTATTCTTTTTTAACCAAAATAAACAATTACCCTATTTGGGAAACATCCTTTTGGTTACTTTTAGGATTTATCATTTGGTGTGTCATAGGTGAATTTTTGACATTTTTACAACAAATTGAGGGTTTTACCACAGGGATCTAATCGGATAAGACAATGGCCGATAAATTGATGCACATCCCCAATGATGATTCGCAAAATTACCCTATCTGTAGATTACAATTAGTGGTTGAAAACCTAGGAAACTTAACTCAATGAACCAACTAATCAGATTTCAATTTTCAGGTTGTTAAGCCAACAATATGAAATCGTGATTAAAAACTTTGGGGACCAGTGTAATAAACAGCTCAATGGCTCCTCCCTCTCTGGTTCTTACAACATTAACATTTTTTTGGGATGGAGGGGGGAGGGGGAGGTGAAAAGTTGAATTACCCCTCATATTGAGATTGAGAAAGGTTGAGCGTATCAGATATCTTATTGTACATACGCAAAACTAAACCAATTGATAATAATTCAAACAAACTAAATCTTTATATAAAACAGTTTTATAATAATTAGTATAAATGAAATGGAAAAAGTAACGTTATTTTACGAGTTGGTCATAATAATTATCGCTTCAATGATTGATTTAAAGAAAGGTTGAAAGTGAGAAGTATTTTTCATTTCATTTCTGCTGGAATAAAGAGATAGAAAATATATGTAAGTAATTAAAATAACAGATTTATTTTTATTGTTTATCTTCTACTAGTGGCACTTTAAATGTTTTTTTTTGTTTCAAATATCTAGTTTGAGAAATAATTTTTCTAAGTTGCGTTCAAGTCACTACGCAAAAGCCAGAATATTTTTAAAAAAATTTATCTTTGGAGGCTTGTGGTACCATCCCCCAAAATAGGAGAACCCGATCGGTTCAGTGGTTAGCGAGATCCTTCGGTACAAACATACAGACAAACAAACATCATGTTACTATATTATAAGGATGCTATTGTTATTTAAAATAGGGGTGCCTTTCTTGCCTAAATAATTGCCTAAATCCTGCCAAACCAATCTCTGTAAATGCAAAAGACCAAATAGCCTTTTAAGAGGTCTTAAAGTACACACACAAAGATAGATTGCTACCTTTAAAACTACTTAATAGATTTGGTACTTTAGAATAGACTTTTTTTTAACAAATTCATTAAACCTTTTTTCCTTTTTACTAATAGAGTCACAAATTCACACACAGACAGCCCCTAGCACATAACACAGACAACCCCTGACACATACACACACACATACACGCACATACACACATTCACAAACTCTTACAGCGCACCCGCATCATACAAGAATGGCGTAATATCGTAAATTCCTAAGAATAAAAAGTAAGTACGTACGATGACTGACCATGTTAAGCGCTAGATCACCCGCTATGTAAAATTCATGTTCCTTTTAGAAATCCAAACAAAATCAGAGGAATTTTTTAATGGTATCTTTATTTTCATTACCTTCGATGTGCGAAGCTGTTAGCCCTATTACGTAAAGTAGTAAGTTTTTTCGTCTGTAGCTTAAGATTTCATAAACTACTGAACTGGTTATGTTGATTGATTTAGGGAAGCTTTACATAAGACCTGTGATGGAACACAGTTATAGTGTCTGACTGATTATGACGTAACAAAAAAAATTAGCCAATGAGAGGCTACTATAAATTTTACCATTGGTCAATAACGGCCTCTCATTGGCTATTTTTTTTTTGTTACGTCATAATCAGTCAGACACTATTACTGTGTTCGATACTAGATACTGGAAGCGCAGCCACTAGTTTCTAATAAAATCTGCCATTACAATAATCATTTAAAATCAAAAGGCTGATTTTTAAAAGGAATCTAAGACCAAACATTTGGACAGCCCAAAAATATTCGCGGATCTTGTTTAAATCCTGTTGAAGAATAATTTTAGATAATAGAGTTTCTTAGAGTGTTTGCAATCAAGGACGTTTAAGCTTTTTTTCGAGGAGAATAAGATTAGGGTTTTAAAGGTTTGAGGGGGGGGGGTAGTCTTTACAAAGTTTATAATATTTAATTATCCTTGTATAAAAGTAACATTATATATGTATGTGTGACCTTCTGTCTGTGCGTATGTCTATCAGTGTTTAAAGAAGGTTCTATAGAACTGATATGGTTCTTCTTTACAGTACGTGAAGCTTCTTATAGGAACATTCAAAAGTTTTCTTTTTGGGAGGGCCCCTACAAAAAATTTAACGGTGATGGTCGATTTGCACTAGTTACTTAATTACTATGGAGAGATTAAATTATAAGGAAAAATTTCATATTTTAAAACATGAAATACTGGTACATAGACAAGCATATCACTCTTCTACTACTCTGATAATCTCCTGTAATTTCTACATTTTTGTATTCGCCTATTTTCTTGCGGACCTTGTTACGTCAGAACAGGAGGGCATAATAATATAATCACCGTTACTTCCACCAATACGTGTGTTTATACCATCAAGATAACTTCATAAGTAAGCAAATTTTACATTTAGATTTTATCCTTTTTAGTGCACAAAGGAATAAATAAAGAAAAAAATTCTATGGCTTCTCTCAAAATGTATAGGAACCAAAGAAATTCCTTTTTTTCGTGTTTTAAGTTTACCTTAGCTTAAATTAGGTAATATTGGGTACAGGATATCCCCGCAGTGTTAGGACATCGCATATATAGATCCCGTGGGGTTAGGACCCTTTGCTTAGGTTAGCCACAGAAAAAAGGGGGGGGGGGGTATTGTGGTCACAAGACACTTTGATGGAAATCACAAAAAAATTAGCAATATTAAAGGACCTACTTTTTTCCAGTTTTGTAATAACCCCAAACGAACAAGCGGTAAGTGTATTATTATAGTGAGAAAGCAAGTTTTCTACCATATTCTTACCAATTTTAGGTTCAAGGTCATCGTTATATTTCATAATCCATCTTGTAACTGTTGTTTTCATCTTGTATTACTCATCAGATTATTACTCATCACTATTATAAATTCCATGATGAAAATATCTTTAGACAACTTATAAAACATTCTAAACTAAAAAAATTAACAAGTTTTTTTTTCTAGAACTCTTTAATATTGGAAGGGATGGTTGGAATCTTTCCATACTCCCCCCCCCCCCCATTTCATTCAAGTCTAAAAACCTATTAGGGTAATTATTAGCTTTTTTTTTACATTTGAAAATATGTAAAAATATTGTGAAATTGCAAGGAAAAATATTTCACTAATTTGGACCAATTTTTTGATGCTTTTCCTTATTACCTTATTGTCTAAACCCCTAACTGTACCCTTATAAACCTAACCTTACCTGACCTGAAGTAATATGAAAAAAAACCCGAAAAAATGAATTAAAGTGAAAGAGATGTTTTTTTGGTAGAAAAAAACCTTGCAATGTAAAAGAATATTCTACAAATAATTGTGTATAATGCAACATTTTGTCTGTATATAAAGCGTGCATGACAGACAAAATCCGCGCGTAGGCGTAATGTAGGAAATACGACCAATATTTTATACTTTTAACAGCGCCGCAACTTTGAATGAGTTCACAAGAAAACAAGGATGACAACATCCATAAGTAGCGAAGCACAAAAATCGTCGATGGGAATACGTACAGGTAGATTTAAAAGGTTTTTACTAAAATCAAGAATAGATTTATTGGATAAAATAAACATGAAACCTTGTTTTATTTTGCATGATGACGATGGTCAAAGTAAATTATATTAAAGATGCTCATAACAATAGGAAAAATTATTTTGATACTTATATCCCATAAAAGTTTGAAAATTGAATCAAAATAAGCAAAGATATGGGGAAATATGTAAAACATATAAAAATAGCCAAAAACCTGATAAAAGGCAGTCTGGCCGTCATGGTTGTTTTATTAAAACGACAAAAAAATTAATTTTTAAATCCTTAACTTTAAAAATTTGGAAAATCGGACCATATACACTGAAGATATGGAAAAAAGTGTTAAATATATAAAAAATAGCCTAAAACCTGACAAAAAAGGCAGTCTGGCCGTCATGGTTATTTTGTTTAAAAGACGGGAAATTTAATTTTGATATCTATAACTGAAAAATTTTGAAAATTGGACCATAAACACTGAAGATATGGAGAAAAATGTTAAATATATAAAAATAGCCTAAAACCTGCCAAAAAGGCAGTCTGGCCGTCATGGTTATTTTGTTTAAAAGACGGGAAATTTAATTTTGATATCTATAACTGAAAAATTTTGAAAATCGGACTATAAACACTGAAGATATGGAGAAAAATGTGAAAAATATAAAAATAGCCTAAAACCTGCTAAAAATCGGTCCGAACGCCAATGATGTGTTATAGTCAGTTGTGCTCCTTAATGGTGGGAATGTTGTCAAACAATTTTAGCATTCTATCTTTTATAGGAGCTGAGTAAATCCCATTTCCCCCATAGCGTTACGGACGGACTGGCTGACGGACGGACTGACTGACGGACGGACGGACAAAGTGAATTATAGAGTAGCTTCGCTACTAACAAGAACCCACATACATATTATCATGAGGTAAGACAATTATATTACAAAATGGAACATTTCTAGCTATTAATAAATTTAGAATTCCTATATACTGAAGTAGCTGAAAACCTTTTTTTTTAAATCTAGACAGAATTTAGGCTGTTTTGGCTTCATCCTTGGAATAGAGATAATTATCAAATAGGTACTAGGACTAGGGACGAAGTTGATTAGTAACTAAAAAGGAATATAATAAGGAATATGTATGATATTGCAAGTAACTACATTTCTTCAGAGAAAGTAACATCTTAGGTAATTTTAGAATAAATTATAAATGAATTATTGGAATAGAACAGTTATTACTTGACACGAGGTAGAATTGTAAAACAACATACATAGGTAGGTTCTAGAGTCACAGGTTCATAACAAATTTCATTTGTGACGCAGTTTAGCTGCTAGTTTTCAGCGAAGTGAGTTTTTTGAGAATTGATATAGTAATCTAGATCCATAAATTGGACAATAAGAACACAGTGAGGAAGGTTGCCATATTTTTGGTTAAAGGGAGTGTGAACGTAAAAATTTCTCATCTGATTATCAAATCTTAACATTTTCTAAGCACATTTCACTACACTGATCAACCAAAAACATCCTATTAACAAAAATATCCAGGAATAATGCCTTGATTTTATGGTATTTTGGGAGGGAAAAAGGAAAAAACAGGGAAAATCTGAACGTTTTTGTTTCTTATAATATTTGTAGGGATATTTAACTTGTCATATATAGTTGAAACAATTTACTTACTGTTAAGGATTTATTTTATGATATAAAATTGCCAATTAGTTTTTTTTATAACGTAGTAATTAGGTAATAAAGACCTATTTTAAATTCATATTATTGACAAAAAAATACCTCACTGTCTACAAAGGGTTGAATCTCATAGGTTATTTAAAATAATAATATCCTTTTTTATTGTGTTGGACAATAAATAACCCACTTTGGAGAATTAGTTTACACTTTTATCAGACTGTTTATTAGACTATAAAAGTTTTAAAGATTTTTAATCAATATAATAGATTTGAAATCTGCATAAAATTTTAAGGATTTTTTATAAAATTCGTTTTTTATATAATTCTTTATTTAAAGGCGCAAATACGATTTAAGTTAATAAATTTTGACCAATAGGATAGCTGGATTGGAAACTACCTACGCTTTAATTGGTTGAATGATGTACGTCACTTAAGCTTCTCCAATCAGAGCGCAGATAGTTTTCAATCCACCAATCACAGATCTCAAAATTATTTAACTTAATTTGTATTTGCGCCTTTAAATAAAGAATTAAATAAAAAACTAATTTTATAAAAAATCCTTAAAATTTTATGCAGATTTCAAATCTATTATATTGATTAAAAATCTTTAAAACTTTTATAGTCTACTGTTTATAAAGAAATATTGCGTCTTTATTATTTACAAATTTTGTAATTAAAGGTGGGCGAGAGATGGGCCATCTAAAGTTAATTGGATACTAATAAAAAAAACCTGTTTAAAGCTTTGTTATTGTATTTGGTTTTCAATAAAGAATATTGCTTATTTTATCAATTTCTAAGTAACTATACATTGGTTTAAAGCAAGGATTATGTTAAAAGTCAGCTTAACCGTTAGGAAAAATCAAGAACTATGTGAAAAAGTTTAATTTTAGCTATAATGGGAGAAAAAAGCAATTTAATGCACATTTTATATAATACGGAAAATTTCTTCCTTTCCCTTTACCTTATAAAAATCGTCGGAAAAAGCCGTTTTTTAAGCAAACAAAAGCGCGTTTTGCTCTATCTGTGAGATATTATGAATGAGATAATGTTAAGATTTGATATTAAGAGGAGAAAAATTTACGTTCACAGTCCCTTTAAATATAAACAAAAATCTCTTTGTTTGACTGATAATTAATTAATTATCACTATGTCAGGCTATTTTTTTTGGGGATAAAATTCAGATAGGAGGGGGGGGGGTGGGGGGGATATTCAAGTTTTTTTAGGGGGACAACCCTAGCTGTAACAAAAGTTAGTAAAACCTCTGTAAAACCAGCAAGTATTGGTTCTTACTTGACAGTTATTACAACTTACAAGACTTGAATTAACATAAGGAATTAGGCAGAATATACTCTGAGGCAATATTCTATTTTTAATTCTTAACCAAATAGGCTTTGTTCATGGAAATTGCGGGTTATCCTAATTTACAAGGATGACAAAATCCATGAAAGCGACGGTAGGAGTACCTTTTTCTCCTAAGAATCATAATTCCAAAATCAGATGAATTAGATAATTTTATTATACATAGAAATGGTGATACGCTTCCTAAATCGTATCTTAATCTTACAGGAATCATTATACAAAGTTAGAAATTTTAGGATATTATAAATTTATAACATTTCTGAATTAATGATAAGAGCTATCCGTTACAGACGGATATATGTACAGACGAACGACTGTATGGACCTATCCTAATTATAGAAAAGATTTGCCACTATAGATGTTAGGCCGGGTTCAATAATTACCAACTGGCTTAAAAAGTAGCTGCACTACTAAATTGATACTTTCCAAATTTTATATCAAGTCAAAGTTGTTGAGTGTACTTTTAAGGAAGGGCCATTAGTATAAAAATGTTCTCCTTTTATAGAAGTCAGACTATATTATATTGCACTAGAGGTGGGGTTAAAAATGATTTACTAATGCCTACAGTACATAATATAATTGTGCTATGTTTTTGTTTATTGTAATGTTTGTCTGTTCTAACTAAATTTTAAATTATTTAAAGTAATTTGGAGAAGCTTTTTAGAGGATCAAAAACCATTTTTAGGGGTATTTTGGAGCAAGGTCTACCCTTAAAAGTATATTGACTTAAAAAAATACCTCGTCTATCCTAATCAAAATTAACCCAAAAAACCAGGGTTCGGAAGCCGCGTGTAAGCCTCAGTGAAATCTTCATTTTATCACTATAAAATTCAGCTGGATGTATAAAACTGCTCTTTGGCAGACAATCCTTCTTTCTGAAATTTTTTTTTCTGCTCACAACCAGGTTTAAAACTGAGGCTTATGCGCGGCTGAGGCGCAGCTTCCGAACCCTGCAAAAAACCAATACTCTTTAAATCTTGTTGATTATACTGATTTTTTTCTTTCAAAAATGGTCCATCAATTGGTTTCATTTAGATAAATATTTAATTACCAGACCTGAGGAGGATTAAATATGCATATTTGATAAGAACCATGAAGTGCATAATTTTATCAAAGCCAAATTCTCCGCCCATTTGTAGAGCCAGGGGGAAAAATGTGGAAGTGTGTATTAAATCAAGGCTGAAAGAATAAGATAATTATAAATAATTTTCCCTTGTCCTAACCCCTATATAAAGTAAAATGATGCCTAATACGTTTAAAATAAATAAGATTAAGGCGTAGATTATTTAGTCTGTCATTGTCCTATCCCTCCCTGGCAAGATGTGGACTACTGATGTTCCGTGGAAATATTAGAGGTTGTTGTTTTTGACCAATCTTGTACCAATTGGGTACCAACCAAATTTTTCTGTCTGGTTTATACCGAAGGAGGTTATTTTTATTTATCTTTTTTATTACTTTACCTGTAATGCAGAAGGGGCGTTGTGTTTTATTTTTTTTCTTTAGGTCAGGATTAGGTATATTATGATATTGGGTAGGATTTGCCCACCTTATATTCAATTTATTTTAATATATGTGAGGGGGGGGGGGGTATGTGCTCGTTAGGCACTTTATGGGAAAGGACAAAATTTTTATTTTCCATCACATCATCTAACTAAATGAAAAAAAGGCCACATTTAGAAGAAAAGGTTTCAGAAACTTAATAATTCTATTGTAATTGGGTTTCAAGGTCAATTGTTAAAGGCGAGGATTTGATTTATGATGGATTTGTACTAGACATATTATCACAACAGACTTCAATTGGACAAAAGTGGAATTTCAGTTAAATGGTATTGCACAAAATATCAATCATATAAGTTAGGTTAGGTTAAACTATCCTCACGAAGTAGTTAGACTACTGAAAGATCTAGGTCTCTAGGTACTGAAATTATATTAAACTCGGAGGCAACTAAATAATTCCAAAGATAAGTCTGTGTTTTAGAAATAGAAACATCAATTGTAATTAAAATGTAATATGTCAAAAATGTTCGTTTGCTTCTTTATGGCTATCAGCTACGCCACTAGAGGCCTCTAGGGAACCCTTTATTATTTCTAGTCGCAATAGTGGTGAGGAGAACCATATCGGTTCAGCGGTTATATAAATATGTCGATACCATTAGTAGTTCTGCTCGGCATGGATGTTTTTCTCACTGGATAGCTAGGATAGAAACCAAAGCCTCTTTTATTGGCAGGTGCGACTTTTAAAGAAAAAGCTCAGCTTAACACTGCCGCCTATCTCTGCTTGTTAGTAAATATTAATGAAATCATACACATCATGAAGGTGGGTGTAGAAGGTTGACAACATTCTTCTTAATTTTAAAGTTTAGTAAGTATTCCTTCCCCTTTTCTCCAACCCCTCAGTATTTTACACCCACCTGACAAAACCCTGTGCTCGCCACTGAAAAAAGTAATCATTTAAAATTTTAAAAACAAAGTAAATGAAAGCTAACCTCCTAAAGGTTTCCTCTGAAAATGGTCATCCTAATTAAAATAAATTACTATCTAAATTAAGATGGACTATTTACCTAATTAATTTTGTGATGATTGTCCAAATTTTTTTAGTATTATCCTATTGTGAGTGCAATCCATGGTTCTAGTTTTAATTCTGGGATGTTCTACAATTTAGCAAAAAAATGAAAACATACTGATATGTGGGCTGTTTATTACACTATTCCCCAAAGTTTTGTAACAACGTTTTCTTATTCGTTGGCTTAACAACTTTAGGGACTTAAATTTAATTTTAATTGGTTGGTACATTAACTTAAGTGACCAAACGTCACTGATTGTAATCTACAGAAGGGGTAATTTTGTATATTATTATTGGGAATTTACATCAACGTATTTGCCTCTGTCTTATCCCTTTAGATCACTGCACTGGTGTAATATAAAAGTGTGAATCAGTAGCAAATCTTCTCAATAATTCCAATATTGTCAAACTGTTCTTCAGCTACCTTATATAGGAACGTCATTTTATCAGCTTCTATTAAATATATCTAGATATGTTTTGCGATGATTTCCATGATCAATAATAACCTGCAAAATATCTAAGTTTGTTTGTCAGTCTGTTCATCAAGAAGACTAAACTTTTAGATACGAATTTTTTTTTGCATGATTCTCAAGGGATAAGACATTGGCCGATAATTTGATGTATATCCCAATGATGATAAACAAAATTACTCCTTCTGTAGATTACAATTAGTGGTTGAAATGTTTGGACACTCAATTCAAATAGGAATTGTTCTTTGTAATTTAGCTTAATTAAACATCTTTTAGATTTAATTTGCTTTTTTTGTAAGAAAATTATTTTATTGAAAGAGAAATGTAAAATCTGTCAAATCATTAATTTCTCAAACCTAAATCGTGCGTAAGACTTTGTCATTTAAATTTTCAGGCGCTGTCACACAAAGTATAATATTGAACAATGATACCCCCCTCCCCCTTATTTTAAATCAATTGAAAATACGGAGGGGGTGATTTTTTCGTTTGTATGTTTTTTTTACTTTTGTTTAGGTTAGGTTTCATTGGGTACTAATTAGCCCGCAAGGTTAGTGCCCCCGCAGAGGCTAACATAGGAAAAAACTATCTGCCCTTTTCTAAATAAAAATAGAAAAAAAAACAAAGGTTAGGTAGTTAGTGATTAATCGGCTACTTGTGGGAAGGCACCAATTTTCATCAAGACATTATCTAGAGATTTTGAAGAAAATTTAAGCAAAAGCCATGAAAGTACAAGTAATCTTTGGAGGAAAAAATAAGTAATTTAGATAATTTAATATTAAATTAAATTTTCAGTGTTGCAAAAAAAATTCAAATAATTCTTTTATTCTTTAAATTTAGGATATTTCTATCCTTGTCTATTTCTATCTCTCTTTTATTCAATGTTAAAACTTCATTTTCAAACAATAAAGATGCTTAGCAGTAGTGGCGTGCACAGATGAGTTGTAGGGTCTTTGTAGACACCAGTATCAAAGCTAAAGTGGACAATAAGCAAGCTAGAAAAAATCGTTTGAAAGGGAGGGGGGGGGGGGGGATCTGACGTCTATCGATTAGGGGGATTACTTTCCCCTAGCGCTAAAAAAAGAAAGAAAACGAAATATCTTCACAGTAGCATTTCTCCTATTTCTAGCCCCAGCGGGGGGTTTTAACCAAGCGGGGCATTCATTAATATATTCCTAACCTAAAATAACATTTCAAAAGCTACTGTGAAAATACGACGAACCCCACTACTTCGTTTTCTTTCCATGATCAAAAAAAACCTTGTTAAATATCTGAGCACGCTCCTGTGTAAAACATCTAATCTTATATTTAGTTAGCAGAGCTGACTGCAACAAAGAGATGTTTTTACTTTTAATGAACAAGTCAATAAATTAATGTTTATATCCCTAATGTTGAAAGAAATTGAATTATACAATTATAATAAAATAGTTTTAGTAGAGGTCCTTTGTTAGGAAAAGGATAAAGGCGAAATGAGATCTTTAATATTTTTGATTTCTTGATTTCAAAAAGCAAGGATGAGTTTGTCAATAATGAAGCCTGATGTGAGTTGAACAAGTATTTTAAAAAAGGTGTTGAAACTGATATAATATGGTTATGCCGTTACAAGAGCTTTAATGTCTTATATTCACGTTGACTTTAATTCAACTTGAAGAGCTACTCTGACTGAACTAGTCGTTGTATCTAAATTTGTCTCTAACGTAACGATATGTGGGAAATGTGATCTACTCGGCTGATATGTTAAGATGGACAGCTAACATTTTTGTATATCTTCTCTTACCATAGAGTATCCTGTATATAAATAATTTAGTCCGTCTTTTATACACCAAAAAAAATAAAAATTTAAAATTTTCCGTAATGTTTTCTAATTTATCTCATTTTCACATTTTTTATGACATCTTAAAATCACATTTTTGTGCTTCGGTACTTATGGATGTTGTTTATGTAAATTAATAGACATCACCCGAAAACGAGGAGGCAAAAAAGTGACTTGTAAAGTGCTTAGCCTTAAAATTTATGGATGTCTTCCTAAAAGTGATAATAAGATAATTAGAAAGTAGAGTTAATGGTGTTTAAAATGGCTAAAGACCATTTGGAAGATAAGAAATTAAGCTTTTTTCAGGATAGCAACTAAAATTAAGCAGTAGAAGCGAAGCTAATTTACAATTTACCCCTTACCCCATCGGACGACTGTGTAGATATTTTCTTTATATTAGTATGAAATTGCCTTCTTCCGCTTTAATTTATAATTACCCAATTGTTCTAGGAATCGCATTTCTAAAACGAAGAAAGTTAAAGTATTAACAGACTTACTTACGGCTACACTCTAAACGTAGGAATGCAGTTTTGTTGGCCCTGAGAGGCCGATGGCTCGGGCCATCTAGACTGGTATTGATTTTTATAATTCTTATTTTATTATTGGAAGAAATACGATACAAGGTCTTTCAGAACCTAGTAAAAGTTTCTGACTCTGATTATGACGTAAAAAAAATTAGCCAATGAGAGGCCAGTATACACTGTAATTGACCAATGGTAAAATTCATAGTGACCTCTCATTGGCTAATTTTTTTACGTCATAATCAGAGTCAGACACTTTTACTAGGTTCGGTTTTTCAGTATCCAGCGGATGTTAATACGTTTCAAAGCCACACTGTTATACAATCAAGAACTATTGAGTTTAGAAAGACAACTACACAAATACGGAAGCAAGATTGAGATCTTATCTAGTGATGTATCAGAAGCTCAAAATTCAATACATTCATCATGCTGAAACATATTTTTATATTCTTGACCATCTTATACTTTTTATCTAAAATATCAAATACTAGCGGCTAAGCCCCTAGAGGCACTCTTGAGATTTGGAAAGAAAGTAGATCAACACTTTTCCTTTATTTTAATTGGCGGGGGGGGGGTTGGCTTCCAGAGGGAATCTCTCCCCAAAAATAGTTAAAATCCTTCAACAGACCTAAAGCAAGATCCTAAAAAAATACAGACACAAAGAAAGATATGGTGTTATTTTTATATGAGAATTGATAGCCGCGTTATTATTTCCTATAATAAAGTTAACTGGAGTGAAACTTAAGACACCAAAACTAATCTGACCTAAATAATGAAACAAACAAATGAAAAACTAACCATCCCCTCTAATTTTCTATGTATTAAAAAAATAGTGGAGTTTTCGAAAGGGGGTGGGGGGTGAGTGTTATAAAACCTTGTTATAGAGTATGCGAGCTTTCAACAAGAAAATTAAATAAAGAAATACATTTGTAGCATAATTTTCTAAATTTAACAAAGTAATTTTTATACCAAACTGAATTTCAATATGATAATGTTGGGTAGGTTTACATTTTTATGCAAGTTAACAATAAATGCAGAAACAATTTTCAGTGGATCAAGGTATGCTGAAAATGCATTTTTTTCGGTGCTTTTTATGAAAGCAACACCCTTTACGTTTTTGTTTACTTATAATTCTATTCTAAAATTAAGACAGTAGTTTTAATTGCAGCTGACTCTAGGCTGTAGAAAAATGCGCGATTTGCTGAACTACAATTATTTTAGCGGCTGATAGCATGATGGAGTGGAAGGCATTCGCTAGCTGCTGAGTATGATGCAAAAAGAGCGAAAAAGCACGAAAGTAGCTTGGCCACGATTACCGATACAAGTTTATTATTTACATCTTATTATATGAAGCGGTAAGATTTTTGTGTTTGTAGCTTAAGATTGCGATAACTACTGAAAGAATTAAGTTCTCTATTTTAGGAGAGGTTCACATAGGTCCCGTGGTGGTTTTAGGCTCTGTTATTTTAGATTTAAGTCTAAGAATGTAAGCTTATTTCGTCTTTTCCCTACCGCTTAGAGTAGAGAGCCCCTAAATGCTAGTTGACTTATAAACTACTAGTGGCTGCGCCCCTAGCATCTAGGGGCTCTATAATCAAAGGGATATGGATGGGTAAAAATAACTTAAAACCACCTTAGGAAATTTAAGAAGCTTCACTGTAAAGGAGAACCATATCTGTTCGTTAGTTAGCGAGATCCTTCGCTACAGACAGAAAAAAGCATTTTACTTTAAATAATAGGATAAAGTGATTATTTTCTCTAAATCACTATCCTATGAATTCTGTAAAACGTTAAGCATCATATCTTTAGTTACGTCACAAGTATGCATCAAACCAAGAAGGCGTGATGCCGTCAAAATTGCATTAAGCAATTGCCACCACCTCAATCAAATAAGAATGATGAAATCCATGAGCAAACCTCAAATAAATAGATATTCAGGGTCACAAAAACAAGGAGTTACAATATTGTTGATATGCTGTATATATATTTCTAGCGGCTACGGCTTGAGGCCTCTAGGGGCACTTGAATGAAGTCGACCCTCAACTTTCAAATTAAGTTTTTAAAAAAGGTAAAACAAGTTTTTTTTGTGGATTGGGTATAATTTTTTTCAGTGATTATTTCTTTTTGAGTTTGGAAAGTACCCCAAAATAGTTATTAAGCATCATTGAAACTATACTGTAAAGGAGGAATATATTGGTTAAGCTACACACATATGGATAGGAAGACAACATGTTACTTTAATTAAGGATTATATAATTCTCATAGGTCTCATCTATCTATCAGAGCTATTCTTAACGCCGCAAAGTTGAAGTAGGACAAACACGCCAAAATTTTGTAAAAGCATCGCTAAAAAAATCTTGCTACTTCTTTATTCTTTAATGGATAGAAATTTAAATTCCAGTTCTAAATTAACGTTGCAACTTAAGTCTGCAAGAAAACATATCTGATTATTTATGAGCTTAATCTCTAAACTTTGCAATAGGCAAACCCTTGGGTTGATAAACATTTTTGGTGAATTTCTTTTTGTGCAAAATAAACCCCCTCTCCCAGAGTTGATACATTTACTCAAGGGGGGGGGTGATGGATGAATCTAGCCGTACATAACCTTAAAGAAGCTCATAAAGCTCATTAAGATTTGCTCCACGGGGAGGGGGGTTAGGGTGAAAAGTTGTGTCACGTCTTCAATTTGAGAGATACAGAAAAAATTTTTCCTTAATAATTTTGTAGATAAAGTATTTAGCAGATCCTTGTTTCTGTATAATTATAAAACATATTTTTAAGAAAAATTTGTTATTTTAATACTTAAAATAAAAAAAACTGTCTGGCTTTTACATTTTAATGTATCTTTTATTGTATTTGAAAAGTGTCACTAAAAATGTATGACAAAATCCATAAAATGAAGGGCCAAAATTACTAATTGTGGCAACGAACAGAGTAACGTATCTGATATGGATAGAACTAAAATTTTAAAACATGAAAAAGAAAAGTACAAATAAACCTTTTAAAACCAATTATAACAGTCATCTCAGCCCAAGGGCAAGGGTTTGAGTCCATGCAGCGTTTTTATGACAAACGATTCATTTACTATATAATAGAAGTGTAGGAAAAGCTATTAAACGTACAATTAGCTTGATTCATATAAATGCTTTGCATCTATCCTGGTTAATCTAGAACCCTGTGTTGACATACAATTTCAATTATATATTTCGACAGTTAAAAAAGTTATGCCTGAAATATAATTTTCTAATTTACAACGAAGAAAGCATTTTTACTCTATTGGACTTTTAATGGTCTTATTTTGATATGAAAACAGCATTATGATTTGACAGGGTGAATTTCCTAATTCCGGTCAAGGAACTCATAAATACAATCTTAATACACAGTTACAATTTATAACAAATAGTTTCCAAATTTATACAAGTCAAATGACTGTATCCGAAATGACACACATTAGTACTAAGAGTTTGTATAAATTTTAATCTTTATAATTTAACAAGATACTTAGGATAACAAGTACAAAAGGTGCTATTTGGGCTTATAAGAATTTTTGATAATTTTATAATGGTTTTAAAACTTAATCATACATTGTAAATAAAACAAAATACACTTTTTTGCTATAATTTTAGATAGTTTTAAAGGAATATAATTGAAAATTAGAGACAAAACAATATATACTTATTTTGTAACATTACAAATTGTCTAAAAAATCAGCCATGTGACGTCATAAAGATGAAGAATTAATATTATTTTTCTCTTTTTTAGGGATTTTCTTTCCCACTTCTCGACTCATCTCCCTCATTTGTTATGACGTTACATGGCTGTTTTTTGAGACACTTTGTAAAGTTACCTTATTTTTAAATGTTACAATAGAATATTTTGATGTACATTAAAAAGAGCCTTTTTTTACTAAAGCTGCTGTATAGATAGGCTGAAATCTCAGAGTACAACAGCTTAGTACAACGTGTGCCGCTTAACAACGGCCAAATAAAATGATTATCGCTGAACCATAATATAGTTTTACACATTTATACCTTGAGGCAAAAATAACATTTAGTCCCAATTATTGCCAATTGGTCATTAATCATTGACATTACTTGTAGCGCCACTACTTTGTAACTAGTGTTTGATTGTCCGTACGTACGCTGTTTTGCTTTTTAATATTTTTTTGAACTATTTAAATCCAAAAGAGCTGTATTGAATCAAAACCGATTAATATTCCGCAGGATTAGAAATAGTTTTCAGCAATACGGAAAAATCTTCCAAATCATCGTATTACTGACGATTATCCACGAACATTATAATAAAATGATAATATTGATGCTACTAGTTTTGTTAGCAAGTCCTCCCTCGGGTTTTATTCTTCCAATTTTTTATTTCAATATTCACAGAAAGCTGTCTATACTACAATGAAATAAATAACTATTTTTATTTTTAAAATAAAAGAAGAATAATCATCGTATTTTTGTATAAGAAAGAGAAAAAAAATACAAAAGCAAAAATGAGTCATTTCCAACAAAGGGTGTAAAAGCTCAAAATTTCTAACTCATTTTTTTTTCTTTTCCCTTCTTTGTGCTTTTTTCTCACTCTCTTTATGGGCTTCAAAAATCCCTATTGTCTAGGAATAAAAATTGTTTGAAGAAATGGTATAAATAAATATATATAATATACATGAATGGCCACCGCCTTTCTATATTTCCTACGGCTATAGTTGCTGCTACCCTTCTTGCTAAAACCAACTAACTTGTATCGAGTTCAATTTTATCTTTGCGACGGACAATATCTGATTGTTTGAAGGCATAACTTTACTCAGTTGCTATCTAACTGCTGTGGTGGTCACATCCACAACCAACCACTCTCACACACACACACACACAACAGCCACTGCACCGCACCACACCGGAAGTTGTGCTGTTGTTGCCCCTGTTATTCCGCCCACAGCTTTTTCTAAGTGTGTGCGACGACGGGACAAGGATTGTGTTTTTATGTTTAAGTTTTGAAGTTGGTGGAGTTGTGTTGTTAAAAAGCCCCCTGAGGCAAGAATGAGATTTATGAAAATTATGTCTAAAATTACAGTATTGTTCAAAAATAAAAGTTTCAGAAGGAGCAAAAATTTGAATTGTTATGTTTCGCAGTAAAAACTTTAATTACCCTTTGAAAAAAATATTTAGGGTAGATTATAAACAAAAATAAGTAAATTTACTTTTGTAAGTAAAAAATAAAAAGATCATTTTCCAAAACGTTTGCCTTTTAATTGTCTTTTTAGGTTAAATGTGAGATATTTTTTTTATAGTTAAAATTTAGAGGAAAATCAGTCAAGAAAATATTAAAATGCCTAATATTACCAGTTTAGTCATACAGGGTTTTGATAAGTATTTTTGCAAGAAATTTAATGTCTAAGTTCACTTGAGAAAGCCGAGACCATTATTTTCGCATGCATATAAGGCTGTATTTTTGCACATAGCTACTACTATCATATCAACACATCAATCTTATTCTTTCCCGCTTAAAAAAATAGGATCTGATATTTGTGGTATGTGAAATCTGGAAGGAAATCCCAAGTTTTAACGTTAGTGACCATTCCATTGACTTACAAAGCCATAGGAATTCAAACTATAGTGATTAATTTTAAGTGTAGTGATTAAGAAAGCCAAAATAATCAGACAATTTTACATTAAACTTTTATTTAATAGTTTCTGTGAAAAAAATCTGGACCACAAAGTAAAAGTGATAAAAAATATAAAAACAAAAACACTTTTTTTTGCTCCAATTCTTTTGAGGGTAGCATAAAGGCTTTAAAAGTATTGTAGTCTTTTTTATATTAATTGTATAACTACTATTTTAATATAAAACAATATTTAGAGCTCTTGACAGTGTAATATAGAAGCGCTGCATTCAACCGTTATAACCATATTATCGTGAAATAACTTAACTGGACGAATTCTCAGTTTGGCCACAATAATTAAATAATACAATTACTACACGTATTATTAAAAGAAATAATAACGAGTATGTCTTACTCGTCTCAAGGAATTATATAAGTATTAGAAAAGAAAACATTTAAAAATCTTGAAAATTTAACAATATAGGTAATTTTTAAAAAAACCTGATGTTTTAAGATATATTTTTGGTTTTTTTTTTATAAAAGGACAATTTCTTTTATTTAGGTTGATCAGCATCTCCCCCCTCCCTACAAAAAATGTAAAACTTTTAACGCGATTTTGGAACAGACAGTCAACTATTCCATATTTCTATTTTTAAAATTTTAACAACAAATATTCAGATGAATTTGAATTTTAAAGACAATAATAATAATTCAAAATCGATCATCTTTTTTTCCCCTTCAAATTTTGCCCCAATCTACTTTATTGGCTTAAAAATGCAATTTGTTGAATGAAATTATGAATTATCCAATAACCGCAGTAACCATGATTTATTTGCAATTATGTCCAGCGTATAGATGCGTTGTGTCTTTACAAGTGTTAGCTTCCCATGCACTCTATTCAATCAAACTTTGTTATTAATATAGTCATAGATTCAGGGATAGGCAAATGTAAGATATTTTTGTCCTCCTCAATCTTGCAGTGCTAGGCAGCTACGCTTGAGCCGCCTAACTACACTAGTTTGGTTGCTTGAAAAAATATAACTTAACGGACAGTTTTGCCATATCATTAGAACAGTTTAAAATCAGCCTATTTTTAAGTTAGGTTTTAATTCTGCCGAATACTAAATCTTAAATTACTTAATTTCATAGCTTATTGATAGAAAATTTAGTATTTATTGTATTAAGGAAAGTATCTTTTCCCCTCCCATTTCCCTAACTATTGTACTAAAATTTATCTTCGTAGGCCAGGCAGTTATGATTCGTGTATATTCTTGTTTAAAACCAAAATTATGGTAGTTAAATTGGAAAATTAGTTATTCCAAGAACCGTGATCTTGATATCTTAAAAGTGAATTTTAAGTATCCTATTTTTATTCTTAAATTATTCTCAGTAAGAATTTAATTAGTTATAAAAAATCACATATTTCTTATTTAAAAAAAAATTCTATGAAAATTTTACATTATGATTATGAATGAAATGACCATAAGAACTGACTTTTGATTGATTAGTACTATAATTTTAATCAATTGTTGCAAATTTACACGTAAAAACGCTCACACTCACACACAAATACACATCTACAACATTAAATTTATGATATTATTGTCAACGGGGCTACTAGTGGCTAGTTTGCAAGTATAGCTTATAATAGCCGGGGGCTAGTAGTGGTTTAAATTTACAATTTCTCAGAAGGCATTAACGGTACACAAATATTTTGAATGATATTGATTTTTAGAGACTTTAAATCCAGGGATAACTGGTTACTGGATTATTCATCATGATTATTTTTACTATAATCAATTATATAGTGGCTTTGCTCCTAGCATCTATGGACTATTTTGATTATGAGAGGAAGAGAGAGAAGGTGAAATAGATGACAATAACTTAATTACAAATATAAAGCTTTCCTGAAAAGGTTACCAACTAAACCAAGTCATTTTTAAGATTTTTGCTTCAAATATACAACTTAAAACTAAATGATATCATACATATAGTAGGGTTTACTTTTGTCTTAACCCTTACAGATCGGGGGGGGGGGGGGGTCATATTGACCCCCCCCTCTAGTTTTTTCAATGGCATTTTTTTGTAGGTAAGATAGAGAGTTGTGACTTCATGACTTTTTAAGTTTAGTAATTATACGTCGGCAAGAGTTGATTTTATTAGGATATCTGGTCTGTGTCGGTCGTGGTGTCCGGTCAAAGTCGGTTGGGTAGCACCAAAATTTAAAAAAAATTCTAAATAAATCTTAATTTCTACATTATGACTTTTGTGTATAAGGTAGAAACCTAAAATTTTTTTTGGTGAATACTTAGATATCAATGACCTTATGAGAAAAGTGGTGTTATGACCGTTTGACCGCTCCCTGACCGACTTTATGACCGATTTTTGTCCGGCTTTTACTACAGACATATATCATGAATATCGTGGCTTCTATTACAGCTAGAGACCTATAATTTTTTTTGGTAAATCCTTGAGCAACAATAAACAGATAAAAATATTAATTGGCGCCGCCAACCGCCGTTTTACCGCCGTAACCGCCGAAAATGGCGGTTTCCGTTATTTGCCGTTTTTCGGCGATGATCAGAAAAAGTAATTATTTTGTTATGAAAAATTAAAGTTCGTCCTAAAATTTGGTCATCCTAGCTGCAAAATTGGCCGCTCTACAGCTGTTTTAAAATTTAGCGGCTGGCCGCTAAAAAGCGGCTAAGGAGCGGCCTGACCGCTATGACTAGAAAAAGTAATTTTCTCTAAAAATACACATGAACCACCAGAAAAAAATTTTACGTCTTTATCTGTAACAGAAGCCGAGATAGAGGGGGGGGTCAATATGACCCCCCCCCCGATCTATTAAGGTGGGAATAGGGGCCCGATCTGTAAGGGTTAAGGAAATTTCCCCCTAATGAGAGTTTAATAGCACCCAAAATTTAATTTTCATTATTGTTTTTTTAAAAATTCAGTTGGTACTTGCTTACATGTGGTAGACTGGAGCACCGAAAACCCCCCCCCCCCGCTTAGTTTTGACAAAAATCAAAAATAAGGGGGGGGGGGTAGTTTTTTAATGTCTGGAAAACGGCAAGGAGGCAAAAAGCACCGCAAGGCAAAGAATTAACCCCCCCCTTAATTTTGAAGAAAATCAAAAATAAGGGGGGGGGGGTAGTTTTTTCACTGTACAACACGCCAGAAAGTTGAGTGAGGTAAATCAAGTAAATCCAGTATACCAGAGGGGAAACCTTATTACGAGATATTCATGTTTTGTGGCGTAATTTTCTTATTATGCCCCAAAACATGAATATCCCTGTAATAAGGTTTCCCCTCTGGTATACTGGATTTTCTTGATTTACCTCACTCAACTTTCTGGCGTGAAAAAACTACCCCCCCCTTATTTTTGATTTTCTTCAAAATTAAGGGGGGGGGGGGTTAATTCTTTGCCTTGCGGTGCTTTTTTCCTCCTTGCCGTTTTCCAGACATTAAAAAACTACCCCCCCCTTATTTTTGATTTTTGTCAAAACTAAGCGGGGGGGGGGGTTTTCGGTGGTCCGGTCTTCACATGTAAGCAAGCACCATTCAGTTTTTACCATTAACAGTTAGAAAACTACTGCAAAAAAAATATTTTTATGTGATTGAGAGAGAGGCAATTTTTCTTAGATGGAAATTTAGAGGAAAATAATGTTTTTATTAAATAGGAAAGAGAATGGGTAGTACATAGGTGGAATGATTGATTTTTATTTTATTGTTCATGCATTTTTGCGCCAACCTGTTATATAATGAGCGATTTAGATGTGATAAGTATCTTCAAAAATCCACATACCTTAATTCCGCCATCAATGCATTTATCCTATGGATGCTTAGATTTTTGCTTCACCGCCGACCATCCGTGACTAGAGTAGCGAAATCAAGAAAAAACAGTAATATATATGTTATTATATCTTTCAAACGGATTTTTACAATTATTATCTTTCTTTTGATGCTTTGTGATTTTTCATATTGTATACAAAGTTCACTTTCTTAACAGTTTCAAACAAGGATGACTATGACCTAGAGTGGATGCTATACGTGGATGTTTTGTCAAGGGAATTAACTTATACTTGATAAATTGGGCTAAAGCGTGTGTGTTTTTAAAGATTACGAGCCACAAATGTATATAAAAACGATCCATAAAGATTCATAATAGTAATGACTTGAAATGTAGTTTCGGATCATGTTTATTTTGCATATCTTACAAAAAAAATTATTAAACTTTCAATTCAAATTTATGAAGAACTTTGAAATTAAAGAAATTTTGATTTTGTATGATGGTATCTGATTTTAAAGTGTGTTAAGTCAATTTATTGAATAAATATGAAACTGTTTTATGTCACACACTAGCGGCTGTGAACCGGTTCTAATCCAATGATTATTAATCGGTTTCGAAGCCATACTGGAATTTTTTTATATTTTTCTGGTTTACTGGCAAATTATAAAATTTAGATTCTTTCAGAATCATTGTGGATCATGATTACATCTTGTCAAATTAAAATGAATATATATTATAAGATTACACACATGTGGAGACAATTGTTCTTGTTTTTAAACAATAATAGTCAGGGATCTAAAGGGATAAGACATACCAATAAATTGATGTACATTCAATAATGATGCATTTATTCTGTTGAGTAAAATTGGTGGTTAAAACGTTTAAATACTAACCTTACTCAATCAACAAATCAAAGTTCCCTGAATTCCCAAAAGTTGTTAAGTAAACAAATAAGAAAGCGCTTTTATAAAACTTTAAGGACTTTAAGTGTAATAAACATACTATTGTCCCGTGTCTCTCTGATTAATATTCCTATGGCTATATTTTATAATAATTAAGAATGATGTTGTTATGATATCAAGCTACTAAAATTATTACTTATATAATAAACATGGTGTATAGAATTTGTAACTTCATGTGGAACAAAATATGTGTAAAAAGAAGAAAAGTTTCTTATAATAAATCAGGTAATATATGGTCTTACAAATAATAAACAAGGACGATTAAGTCCAGTAATATTAAATTTTGTTGTAAAGTAAAATAGCTAGACTAAATAAGAAAAATAAATCTGTATATGTCGTTATTTTCTTAAATTATAAGGTATTCATTGATTAAAAGAGATTATTTATAATTTACAGAATTTATATAGATAAATATTTGCAGTTAAGTTTCATCTTGCTAATTAGCAGAGCTCGGCTGCCGCGCCTCAGCCTCAAATTTAAAGCCACTTGTGTGCAAAAAAAATAAAATTCTGAAAAGATGGATTGTCTGTTTAGGAAAAGGTTTAGATGTCCAGCTAAATTTTAAAGATATATTATGACACTTACGATTTCACTGAGACTTACACGCGGCTGCCGAGCCCTGCTAATTAGGGAGAACCCCTTTCTTAAATTTTGTAAGACCATATCATATTGCATATCAGAAGAAAGAATTGTACTCCAGAGTATACAGTGAAGAAATAAATAAAGAAGTAGAACTCTAATCAGAAACAATATTAAATCAACACTTATTCATTACAAATTAAGGTAATATTTTTTTTTGCATTTGTTGGGAAGCTACATTTCAACTAACACTATTTGTACGTATATATTTTATATACAAAGTACAACAAAATATCAGTTTGAATCAATCTTAAATTTAATCATGTTATCTGCCTGTGCGTCTGTTCTTTTAGTACTTTTTTGACCAAAGGAATTAATATATAAACATGATAAACATCATAATAATATTGCTTTTTATGAATGTTGTCATCCTTAAATCTATATTCTTCTATTTTTCATAAATTTGAACAAATATTTTTGACCAGAGCCAACAATTAAACGTAAAACCACAAAAAAATATTGTTAAAAGATTTTATGTAAGTTTTTGGCCGGTTTGCATATCTTAAGTTGTCTATGATTTTAAATATAAATTGACTAAGTACGAAAAAGCATATATAACTAAGAATGATTCAAATCAGATAAATCCAACTAGCGGGTATGTCTTTAAAGCCCTTTTGGTGGGGGGCCCTTCACTTTTAATTTAAGAAATTCTCCTTCTTTTTTTGTTGGGGGGAGGGGGGGGGGGGGGGCGGGGTGCACGTTTTTTACTAGGGGCGATTTCCTTTAGTAGTTTCTAACTTTAAAACTTTTAGTTAAACGGTTTGCGATATCTTTCGGTTCATACAGACAGATAGAATTCCTTATCCTATTTTAAAAAGTGGTAAGGTTTTTAATCTAAAGCTTGAGATCTTTCGTACTGTTCTCTATAAGGTTCTCTATTTTAAGTAGGCTTTACATAGATCCAGTGATAATTTTAGTTTATTCAATTATTAGATTTCAAAATTTGTTCATTTGATCCCATTTTGATCATACTTAATACCGTTTTTTTATATAAAATAATAGATAATTTTAACATCTTTTAATTAAAAAAGCATAACCTTAACAGTTTTGTGAAATATTCATGCAATAAGAAACAGTAATAAAATAGTTATAAGTTAGTACCTCAGGGCTCAAAAAGTCCTAATTTGATTTGGCTTTCAATTTACTTTTTTTTCTTTGTCTTTAGTTTTTTTTGCCGAGGGCTGCTACAAATTATAACGTTTATAATTCAATAATGATTTGTAAAAAGGTATTTTAAATATATTAGGTGCGTGCGTTAAAACAAGAAAGTGTCTATCCAGAAATAACAAAGCTTTTTCAAGAATATCAATTATATTTTACTTGTAAAATTTAATTGAATCGATTAGAAAGGGGCTTTATATTCAAAAGGATATGTAAGGACAAAAAATAGCCTAAAACCACCTCAGGACCTTTAAGAAGCTTCACTGTAAAGGAGAACCATATCAGTTCAGTGGTTAGC
This sequence comes from Acartia tonsa, assembly GCF_053477335.1. NCBI lineage: Eukaryota > Metazoa > Arthropoda > Copepoda > Calanoida > Acartiidae > Acartia > Acartia tonsa. The sequence continues at coordinate 38,267,713 of NC_137260.1, forward strand.
AAGATCCTTGGCTACAGACTGAAAAAAGCTTGCTACTTTATATAATAGGATAATATTTTAAAAACAGCAATAATACTAAATGACAAATTGATGACCGTGTTTTCAGTCTTATTAACGCAATAAATATGTAAACATTTCAGTAGATAAAATATTTTCGGAATGATATTTAAAGAATAATTTCACCCTCCGCCCCCCCCCCCCTTAAAACATAAATCGAGGGGGGGTGTAATACAGACAATGTTAAAGAGATTGCTCAAATTTTTTCACACCCCTTGGCTGTTTTAGGGGGTAGTAAGATTCAGTATTCAATCTAATTAATTTTGCCAGGAGGGTTGATAAACCACTCTTCTATATGCTTCTATTTATGGGGTAAATCTTCACATTTTAAAAATCTTATATAGAATTTAATGTGGTTGTTATCATTGTATTATATCTGAGCATGAATTCAGAGGTGAATTCTCAAAAAACTTTTGCCCCACTAAAATCAGTGAAGGAAACTTAAAATTTAGAGGGGATAATTTTGCCTCACTAAAATTTTAGTGGGGAAAAGGTTTTTTTAAGAATTCACCTCTGATCTATAGTAAATTTTTTCTGCCACTGCACTGTATTAATGCACATTGTTATATACTACTGTGTTCTTAATTACAATAAGCAAAGTGTTCATTCATATCAAACATTTTATTTTGTGTTTGCCAAAAAGAATTAACTAACTAACATTACTTGATTAAAACAAAAAAAAGCGTAGGTAACAATTGATTGCACAATCTTTGTCTATAAGTTTTATTTAGTTCTGAATGACAATTGTTTGTAATTGTTTATAGGACAAAATTCTATACTTTACATGAAGAAGAACTATAATATTTCTCAAGGTTTTAAAATCCAAAATTTAAATATAATTTTTACTTTATCGGTATAAAAATGATATAATCCTATCATATAAAGTAGTAACGTTTTTTGTCTGTAGCGAAGGATCTCACTAACTGCTGAACCAATATGGTTCTCCTTTTCAGTAAAGCTTCTCATAGGACCCAGAATAGTTTTAGTTTATTTTTTTAAGGTCTGGGTAGAATTTTAGGCTATTTTTCTGCCCTTCCATATCCCTTAGAATATTGAGCCCCTACATGCTAGGGGCGCATCCGCTAGTATTGTACAATATGACATGCAGCATACAATTTTAACTATAATGCATAAACGTGAAACTATGGACCTTGAAATAAAAAGTTGTAATAATTATGCATAATCTAAATGTAATTTTTAGCTGTTTATTAAATTCTGCTGAAAGACTTGTTCTTAAATTTAGCAACACTGGATATATTTGTTTAAATAAAAAAAACTGTCAAAATTACACGAATTTAGTAAAAAAAAATACGTAAAAGAAGAGAAACCTGTATTTTTCAAATTTTTCACTACAACTGTATTATATGTATTATAAACAGCATATGATCATATGCTGCGACGATATATGTTGTGTATAGCTGGCAGCAAGTAGCAAAAATATTGACATTTGATCACGTTCATACTTTTGAAGTTGAAATATTTGCTGAAAAATAAATTCGCAGTTGTATGAAAACAGCGTGATGTATAATGTAAGGATATCTAGGCTTATGATCTATACCCCTACTTTATAAAGACAATAACATTGATATGTATATTTATGTATTTCAATGCATGCCATTATTTATTTATGTAGGTTTCCGTGTCTAAATTCATTTTGGTATTTAAATCAGAGGTGGATTCTTTAAAAAATTAGGGTCCCTAAATCGGCAAGGGGTCACCAAATTTATTTTGTACTAATTTATCTATAAATTTAAAGAAAAGTGTTTAAAATCAAAGAAGGGTTAAAACCATAGGATTTTATTGAATTTTCACTAAAGCTGATAGTTTAATTTTTAAAATTTTTAAAAACCAGAAATAATGGAAAAGCCTTTAAAGAGTAAAACGCAAAACTACACTTTAATTCTATATTTCAGGATACCAGCCTAAATATGAGAGAGGGTGGAGTATACACGTGTTGACCCTACTACTGAGTGTAGCTACTCTATAATTCTATATTTCAGGATATTAGCCTAAATATGAGAGGGTGGAGTATACACGTGTTGACCCTACTGCTGAGCACAGCTACTCTATAATTCTATATTTCAGGATACCAGCCTAAATATGAGAGGGTGGAGTATACACGTGTTGACCCTACTACTGAGTATAGCTACTCTATAATTATAAATTTCAGGATACCAGTCTAAATATGAGAGGGTGTAGTATACACGTGTTGACCCTACTACTGAGTGTAGCTACTCTATAATTTTATATTTCAGGATACCAGCCTAAATATGAGAGGGTGTAGTATTCACGTGTTGACCCTACTGCTGAGCACAGCTACTCTATAATTCTATATTTCAGGATACCAGCCTAAATATGAGAGGGTGTAGTATACACGTGTTGACCCTACTACTGAGTGTAGCTACTCTATAATTCTATATTTCAGGATACCAGCCTAAATATGAGAGGGTGGAGTATACACGTGTTGACCCTACTGCTGAGTGTAGCTACTCTATAATTCTATATTTCAGGATACCAGCCTAAATATGAGAGGGTGGAGTATACACGTGTTGACCCTACTGCTGAGTGTAGCTACTCTATAATTCTATATATCAGGATACCAGCCTGAATATGAGAGGGTGGAGTATACACGTGTTGACCCTACTGCTGAGTGTAGCTACTCTATAATTCTATATTTCAGGATACCAGCCTAAATATGAGAGGGTGGAGTATACATGTGTTGACCCTACTACTGAGTATAGCTACTCTATAATTATATATTTCAGGATACCAGCCTGAATATGAGAGAGGGTGGAGTATACACGTGTTGACCCTACTACTGAGTATAGCTACTCTATAATTTTATATTTCAGGATAGCAGCCTAAATATGAGAGGGTGGAGTATACACGTGTTGACCCTACTGCTGAGCACAGCTACTCTATAATTCTATATTTCAGGATACCAGCCTAAATATGAGAGGGTGGAGTATACATGTGTTGACCCTACTACTGAGTATAGCTACTCTATAATTATATATTTCAGGATACCAGCCTGAATATGAGAGAGGGTGGAGTATACACGTGTTGACCCTACTACTGAGTGTAGCTACTCTATAATTCTATATTTCAGGAAAGCAGCCTAAATATGAGAGGGTGGAGTATACACGTGTTGACCCTACTGCTGAGCACAGCTACTCTAACACTCGCAGATTTCGAAGTTCTCAGTCACATCTGCAAGTTTGGAATTCATACAAATGGAGCGAGGTAAGTTTTAATTTTTTTTTCTTCGGTTATCTTAAAATAATTTATATTGTTTCTCCCAACTGGCTAATATAACGATACCTCTATCTCCATTTAAGACTTTAGCCAGTCCGCTCCCCTAACCATGGAGGAATCCATTGACCAATATTTGAGGACTGTAATAGCAACCTTAAAATTAACTTTACTATTTTGTTCTCTTAAAGATTAACAATAACATGATGTTCAATCAAGAAATCAATACACTTTATCTTAATCATGATTAATACTTTATTTAGTTTATCATACTTCGACTCTCAATGCCTTAAATACACAGATGATATATAAGTTCACAAATCAAATAAAACGCATTTCAAATTCATACAAATACAAAAATATTAATTAAAATTTCCAAATCAACAGTAATATTTTTTAACAAGGACAATTTTGTCCACTTGATTTGAAAATACTAACCCTGAAAAACACACTTATTACAAACAATTTTTAGGCCAAAGTTTATCATTTTTATGCCTATCTAACTTTTTAGAGGAAAAGTTACCTTCCATCCTAATTTGTCTGACCGTCTGTATATCCTATAGAGGCTTTGTAATCTATTTAATACCCAGAAAAAAAAGAGGCCTAATCTAAAGAAAATTGCAATAAGCATGCACTTGTTAGCTTTTCTTTTCTTTAAATGATTAAAAATTTAATGACAAGATAACGTGAAGGTGTCTAGATGTTGTTATTATGAAAAATCATTCTTTACGACCAAATGAATGTTTGGTATTTGTCAAATTAATAACAAATTAAAAATTCTTTTGTGTCGCACAGACAAGGCCAATAAGATGCAAAAGACGCAAAGTGTATAGCAGTTTTGTAGCGCAACTACTCTTTTTTCAAGCACATATCAGTCAAAAGATATCGATATAAATATATACACAAATCTAACTTCGTTATCACATGTATAGGGGAAGCTTTTGCATTGTAAACAAATTAAGATTTAACAAGATTTTCCTAAGTTTCTTTTATTGCTTTTTTTTTCTTTAAACTAAATCTGAATCAAAATGCACTTCTTAAGGGCATAATTGTCTTAGATGTTGTATTAATAGTATGCTAATATATGCGAATGTCAAACCATTTTATTTCAGAGTGAAAAATTACAAAATCCGCTATTCGATATTAATGTCACATATGCATTTTCCATTTGATTGTGTTGGGACCATAGACGCCCCCCTTCTCCCACTAAAAAAATAGTGTAGGTGACAATAAACAAAAACAACAATTTTTAAAAACAATTCCACTCGCTGTGTTAAAACATCCTGTAATTTTCTTCTTTTTTTGTTGTTGAAAAAGCCAGCCACTTGGCTCTAACTTAATTAATACAGCTATTTATTTGGTTAAACCTAATTGTAATTATTCTCAAAGGATTTTGTTTAACCTATTAAAGCCCCCGGGGGGATTATATGCATATTCGTGATGATTATTCCCAGCGATTTCTTTGTTCTAAGTAAAATATTAGGAGCGTAGCTTCTTTAAAATTAGGATTTTTATAATGTATCTGAAATGTTAGCAACAAATCTAAAGCATTAAGATATAATGGACAAAAGATTTTGAAGACAAAAGACTTAATGGACAAAAGATTTTGAAGACAAAAGACTTAATGGACAAAAAACTGAATGGGATAAAGGCCCAATATTTTATTTTTATTCCTTACGACTGTTATTGTTTTCCTTTGAGTCTTTTGTGAAGTAGGTCTTTTGTCCTGTGGGTCTTTTGTCCAGTGGGTCTTTTGTCCAGCGGGTCTTTTGTCCAGTGGGTCTTTTGTCCAGTGGGTATTTTGTCTAGTGGGTATTTTGTCCAGTGGGTCTTTTGTCCAGTGGGTCTTTTGTCCAGTGGTTTTTTTGTCCAGTGGGTCTTTTGTCCAGTGGGGCTTTTGTCCAGTGGGTCTTTTGTCCATTGGGTCTTTTGTCCGTTTGGATTTTTAGATGAACTGAAATTAGTTTCCGAATGTGAACACATTTTCCGAGGTGTTTCCCAATCCTATCTCAATATTTGCTACTAGATAAAAAACCTTCAAACTTAAAAAAAAATCAAAATTTGAATGTATTAACGATTTATACATTATACATTCAAAGTTTTAATTTTTCAAATTTTGATTTTTTTTTTGGAAGTTTGAAGGTTTTTTAGCTAGTAGCAAATATTGAGATAGGATTGGAAAACACCTAGGAAAATGTGTTCACATTCGGAAACTAATTTCAGTTCACCGATTTTTATCCAGTAGGTCTTTTGTCCCAACGCTGTTTTTTAGTGTTTTGGGTTCATAGAATGTTTCTAAGACGTTATGGACGGACATACAGACATATCCTTCATGTAAAACAGCTACACCGTAATTTAACACAACGTTCTGTTGATTTCATTCATACATCAAATAATCAAAATTCAGTATTATTATCATAAAATTAAACTTTACGGATCAAAAAGCACAATATTCAGTTCACAAATATAAAAGTACCACTTATTACATTTTTTTGGATGAAAATTCTTGTAAATTTGTAAATAGTAATTTTAAAGTCTGCATGGTTAGTCAATGGCAAATTAAAATGATTATTTTCATCAGAAATATGGGATAGGTCTATCGGATAAGAAAAAAAGAAAATCTGTAATTATATAAATCTATCAAAGATTCTATAGAAATAGATTTTCATGTTTCCAGTTTTACCAAAATTGTTCTGTTAATTGGGAGGGGACATCGGACTGTAAACACATTCTTTCCTTCGCGTTGGGTCAAAAACTTGGAGGATTTATCAAATCTGGATTAGGAAGTAAAAACGAACAGTTTCAGCAATTATTTATATCAACAGAAATTGTGATTTGTTCGTCGTAATTGGGGGATTTTATCCTCTGTTGTCTAATCCCTTTAGATATTCCTGGAATTTGGAAAAGTTATTTTTTTCTTCGATTGGCGTATCTTTGTATACTTTATTTATAAACAAGATAAATAAAGGAACACATAAAATTTAAATTAAACAATATTTTTTGAAACGTTGCAAATCATATCTTGCAGGGGCAGTCCGTCTCATCAACAATTCTTCAATAATTCTTCAACAATTCTTGGAAAATCACCAAACCTACCACGGTAATTGTCAGCTGATATAGCAAAAAGAAAGATGCAACTACTTCTATTATGTACTATTGTTCATTTATCTGAGTATAAATCATAAGTTATCACCAAACCTTGTTAGCTTAGAATTTTAGAATTGCCGTCTGCTGGTGGAATCAAAACAAAGATTTCTTTCTAAAGAATTTAGAATTAGGGAGATTTAAAAAATATTTTAAAAAACTTCTTAAAATTAAAATCTTTAAATTTTTTTCTTATCCAAAATATTTGTAACTGTTTAAAATCAAAAACAAAATATTTCAAAAAATTTTTAATCCTAAACATTTTCAAGCACTTTGTTTAACCCCCTGAAGTAGGTTAACGCAAAAGTTTCAAAATGATTCAATAACTAATTAATATCTCACTTTATGAATCTATAAAAAATGAAATAGGACAAATTCAATCAAAACAATTTGGATCTTTAAAGAAAAATTGAAAATAATTAGAAAATAATCAAACTTATGCCTAAAGCTCAAAATTAAATTCATATTTCATTATTTATCAAACAAGGATGACAACATCTATGAGATCAAAGCTCTGATACGATAGGACAAATGGACATGAACACTTATAGAATGTCAGAACTGAATAATCAGAAGTGAAATGTATAAGAGTCGAAGCAAAATTGTTAGTAAACTTTGTTGAAAAACTGCTTAATACAGGATAATGTTTATGGACATACTCACATTTCTAGGACTTGATTATAGAGTTGCTTCGCTTATAATATTGTACTTTGTTGTCCCAGGAATCAGTATACCAAATAAATAGGATAATTAGATCACATAAAAATTTGTTATTAAAAAGTAAAAAAAATCAACATAATGTTTAAAATGGACATATGGACATTCTGGTAACAATTATAGAGTTGCTACGCTCTCTAAATTGTATCTAACTACTACAGGAATCACATGCAAAGTTTTAAAACAATAGGACAATTCTAATATGCCGCCCTTTTGATCGTTTTCAATTTGTTTTACATTAATGGTAGGGAAAGGGGGGACTCTGTGCTCTACAAGGCACTTTGAGGGAAATTACCCATATCTTAAATGATTCAAATGTTTGTAAGTTGTAATATTCGGAGAAGATTATAAGTTTTTAGGTTTGATTATTGCAGTACTTATTAAATCATGATTTCAGGGAAGCTTTTTTATTTTACTTCCCTAATTCGCCACTTTCCTCCAACGTGTTTAGCTATTAGAGACAAGAAGTTGCCAAGAAAGTCCAAATCAAACTACTACAAATATTATAAAATGTATTATTGTGAAAATTCATAGCTATGTAGTTCAGAATTTTATTGCTAGGTGTCGTAAAAACCTTTTTTGAATTAAAATATGTATATGAGATAAATTTTTAAATAATCTTAAATTTTTTTCAAAGTATCACAGCTATTCACTCTTTAGGATTTTTATAAATTTATTCACTCTTTAACATATAATTTAAGAGTAGTTTATGATTTAGATAAAATACCTAAATATTGTAAAAAGCTTTATTTTTGCCCATACATCTTTAAACTGGACGTGCAGGCAAACTCTGTCTATCCTTTTAGCATGGCTTTTAGTAAACAAAGCAAAAAGTGTTAAAATAATGCTTGAGTTTATTATCAAATTCTGCCAAAAGTTGCTTTATCTCATCATCAAGTTTAAACTGGAAATCTAAGAAATCAGCTCTAAAGCATTGTTTGCCAGAATAGCCTTCCCTTGTCCCTGCATATCTTGTGGTTATATAGCGAAGCTACTCTATATTTAGGGTATGTTTGTACGTCACTCTGAGGCAGTAAGTCATAGGAATGATATGTTTCTTCTTTGTTTATTAAGATTATATTAATGAAGATCTCTTCCATGATACACGGTGCAGTTATGACATACTGAAAAATCATGTATCGTATCATATTATATCCAGTTTTCTACGAATTTAAAATTGTACAATTATAAGATTAAAAGCAGTTTTGCTAGACCGTGCCTTCGGCATCTCTGGTCTAACAAAACTGGTTTCAATCTTATAATTGTACAATTTTATATCTTAAGCAAGTTGTTTATAATATGATGCTATAAATAACTATTATTTCCTTCTTTTGAACGGAATGTTCCTTGTTTTTTAGCATTTTTTTTTGCATAAGATGTAGGTTTACATTACATTTCATGTTTAGTAATAGTTACACGCAATTTCAACAATTCTTAGTTTGTTTGTTATTATCATGTTTTATCTTATTTTACAAAATAATATCGCTTTTTATTTATTGCTCGTTTAGCTAGTTGGTCAAGAATTTAATTAAGAATATTTCTATTAGATTCTGTTAGAGCAAGTAACTTTTGATAGTCACAGGTTCTCTTCTTGGATCTCTTCTTTATTAACAAAACCTAAATTATTTTCCTCACAAATTTAAAAAAATTAAAATGATAAATTACAAAGTTCGTAATTAGGAAGAAAGTTGATTAATTGAAACCCCAAATATTTAAAATTAAAGATTGGGGTAAAATTTACCCTAGTAGAAAGAAAATAAATTGCAAATATAACATAAATCAGTGGCGTGCACAGCGATTCACCTGAGGGGGGGGGGGGGGGGGTTAAATCTTTGGGAAGAGAAAAAGGTGACGACAGGCCTTCTCAAATTTGATTTTAAGAGGGGGTGGGGGCGTTGAAACCTTTCTACACCCCCTACCATACGTTACTGATATAGTGTATTATTTGATATTTCTTAGATATTAGGTAGATAATTTTAGCTTTTTTTTCAATTATTTTAATGTTAAGTCGGGGAACTTTTCATCATAATCTTTATCTAATTAATGAAAGGAAGGGTGCTTCCCAGCCTTTGGTGCAGTAAAAACCACATTTCAAAACAAATGCAGTTCATTAAAAAATAAATACTTGCATTTTTAACACGCCCAACGTGTTCTATAAAGGTTCGTTTCCCTTTGTATGTCAGCTACTAATTACAATACACAATTTACTCTATCTATTTTTACATTAACTAGTTATTTCTGTACTTTTTATGAACAAAATTTTCCTAAATTAGAAATTCATCTCAGAATTTAAAACATTTATACAAAAGATGCTAAAAAATATTTTGCAATTAAAGGTAGTTTGTCAAAAATTCATTGAAATATTATGTAAAAAAGCAAAAAAGTTTTGCTAAGAAAATGAGTGAAAAAATTAAGTGTTGGTGGGATATGCCTCATTTAACACACATATTCACTTATTTTAAGGGATTATACATTAAAAAAACTAACACTTTTCCACGGAAAATTAAGAGGAAAATGGTTTAATGTTATTTTTTAAAGACAATCCACTGACAAATAAATATCTAATATAGAACCTTCTTTGTACGTCTGTATGTCTGTTCCTCAGTTCATGCTACTAGTATCCATTGATTTTCAATATCTAAACTCCTGGAAACGGCCACTATGCACTATATATAGGAGTGTGTGATTTCAAATCTTAAGATAAGCTACGGAGTGATAATTTAGTAAATCTTTGGACGTTTGTCCCACTCCTAAGTCTGTCCACTCCGACGTTTGGGTCTCCTACGTTTGGGGTAGGACCCTTATTAAAACAGTTATTTGTGTCTGTAATAAAATAAATTTATAATAGTTAAATTGGTTATAAGTTCCAATAATAACTTTTTCAAAGGCAAATATTTTCTGAGATGAAAATCTTTGTTAAAAATTGTATTGAATAACTGGTTTATTGACTACTTGTGGGAGAGGGAGTAAGTCAAACTCTCTTATTTCGTTGACTCATTGAAATAATTATTGTTATTTTAATATAAAAGGTTAGATATCAAAGTGTGTAACAGTCTGTTCGAGTGTTGAATTATTTATATTTATGAATGATCACATGAAACTAATTAATCAAAATAATCTGGGAAAATTAATTTATCTATGTAATCGATGTTTAAATAAATACATGTTTATCATGTTCATGTTTTCAACAAGTTTTTATGATCATTATCAAATTTAAATTTTAAATCCCTCTTTGAAAGTTTTCATTTTTTTCTAATCCAAATCTTAAAAAAAAATATCTTTTTGCTAATCTGCATGTATTAATCTAATCTTGAATGCATGATTAAATATTCAATAGTTGGTTAGTTGTAAGTAATGCTTGGAGAAATTCTATTTCTTATACTTACAATTATTAGGTATTATTGCCTTTTTTTCATTCTATTTATCACATTGAAGTGAAGCCCGAGATGCAGTTATAACACTCCCCTCTCTTTATAAGAAATTACAGCTCAACATCTCTAGTTGTGGAGATGGAGAAGGTAACATTTTTTTTCGCTTGAGCAGAAGCTAACCGGCCCAAAAAACGGCGGCTCTACATCGCTGCATGATCATATTATGTTCCATGCCTTACTTCACCACAATAAATGAATAAAACACAAATTCATACTATCATTAAAATACCTTTGATTACTGTAAAAGATATAATATGATTAAAAAAAATAAGTGATAGAACAATTTGACAAACATTTAAATCTCCGATATTGATTTTATTGTTTATAGATTTTATATGTAATATAAACTTTAATAAAAAAAAATTAAAATATTTTTAACATATTTTTAATATTTTTAATGTCTTTGGGATTTGTTTATCGTCTATACCCAGGGGCGTCCAAGCTTTCCATTTTGGGGGGGGTAAAATGGCGCGCGAAGCGCGCCGCAAATTATTTTTACCCCCCCCAAAATTTTTACCCCGGGGGTAAAATTTTTTTTGTTAGAGATTTTCTATTTTGGGGGGGGGGTAATACCCCCTCCTAAATGGTTGGAGTGCCTACGGCACCCCCAGGGTAGGGGTAAATTTTAAATGGGGGGGGGGGGGGGTAAAATGAAAAAATTTTTGGGGGTGCAAATTCGTTTGGGGGGGTAATCGCCCCATTACCCCCCCCCCCCTTGGACGCCTATGTCTATACCATCCATAAATGGTTGGTTGTTGGATATTGAGACAGGAAATATATCTTGGCAGTCATATCAACAGTGAATACATATCAAATATAATTCATCTTATGCTTAGCAATAATTTTATTCTTAATTTCAATTTCATATGCTAGTTTTATTTATTAGCTTTGATTTAATTTTTGCAAGGACAAATTTAAATTTCCCCCATTTATGAACTAATATATTTATACCATCGCATTATTTAAAGCTTTCCAGAAAAGAAAATATAAAGTTATATGATTACTGTTTTGTTTACCACGGGGACTTACAGTAAGGGGGCCGAAGTCCACGGCTAACTAAATCTGAACTATACTTTTTTGTTACTTTATTAAGGTCAGATTATATTATTCTAAGTTAAAAAATTTGATTAAGTAATTTTATTTTTCATTGCCAGGGGTTAGATTTTGTTATCTTTAACTCTTTAACTACATTTTTACTTTTATTTTATTCTGTAATATACTTTTGCTAATTAAAATTCTCTGATTATTATTTTATTACTGTCTAAAATACATCTCTTAACTCAGCACGGCTCATAAAATATGGAAACCGAGAAATCCAATTTTGGCAATAACCTCCCGTAAATTTTTGCGTGCAAATTTCTATGAAGGCCTTTCTTTTATTTATGGTGTATGCAACATTTTTAGGCAGCACAAGTAGAGCAGCTACTCTATGTTTTACTTTGCTGCATTACTTGAACCATAAATGTTTATAATTTCTTATATTTTAATGGGTATAATGTTCTAACATTGAATTATTATATAATTTAAATTATTTGAGGGTTGTTTCGTTTCGCAGTTTCGCAATTTTAGGGATCTTTAGTAACTATTCAACCCTATTTAAACCTTCAACAGATGAATGATAAGTAGAATTGATATAAATGCAATATTTAAGTGGAAAATAAAATTACTTTCTCTGAACTGAAATGAATGAAAATGATTTGAAATTGTTTCAACGTGTTTCAGCCCACACAATTATTCGTCATTACTTTTAGGTTTAGCTATAGGAAATATCCTTCATTTTTTATTGGAGTCAAAAATATTTTTAAATCATTTCAATGTAAAAAGATGATTTAAATTTGTAGGATATATGCATGCCTGTCTTTCAGTTTAGGTGTAGGGCTCACTGCTCGTTCAATTAGCAAAACTTTTATACATTATTTCTGTCTATTTTGTAAGGGAATCTCACGGGAGTAAGCGACTTTGTTTTTAAATCAATCAGAAAGTTTATGTTACATTCACTAAAATAATTGTTTAGTAGTTCATTCATATTTTTTAATAACCAACTTTTATGACGAAGCCCAATCTGTACCACTTTTGATTCCTGTGACGTCATGAAATTAGGAAGATGAGAGGATAGTGGGAAAGAAAATCCCTAAAAAAGTGATGGAGAATTCCTAATCAAAAGTGGTACAAAAGTGGTTCAGATTGAGCTTCGTAACTTATAATATTTCTTACTTTCATTAAAAAGTCTTGCAATAGTAAGAAAATTACATTTTAAATATACCTTTTAGCATTAATATTGCTAAAATTTAAAATTAAAAACATTCTAACCATTCTTTTTCCAACCAAAAAGGCATAAATAACGCCTCTGTAAATATCTTGAAAAAACATCCTTAATTTTTTATTATTGTTCGCCACCTTTTTGCTGATTTTATTGTGTTTGTAGTAAAGAGTGTGAGATTGTATTTCTTTGTTCAGTAGACACTCCACCAAAAAACCGTGGGATGAGTTCAGAAAGAAAATTATAAATTTCTGCAACCATTCATTTTATTGCAAATAGAAAAAAACTTTCGTAGGCCTGCCTAATTTTTATGTGTTTTTTTCCAGCAAATTTAATGAATATTTTCCACCTTTGTTTGTGAATTCGAAACAGAAATAACCAGTAAATGAGCTTAAGCCTTTGGTTATGTTTATATTTTTGTTAACAATTTTTTTATTAAACCATACATAGTTCTCCACAGGGATCTAAAGGGATAAGACAATGCAGGACGATAAATTAATGAACATTCTCAATGATAATGCACAAACTTACCACTATATATTACAATTAGTGGTTCAAACGTCTGGACACTCAACTTAAGGAACCAACCATTCAAAATTCATTAAAAGTCCCCAAAGTTGATAAGCCAACGAATAAGAATACGTTATTATAAAACTTTGGGGACTAGTATAATAAACAGCCCGATGTCCCCTACCTCCTTAGTTTTCAAGAAGTAAATAAAAAAAGTTTATTTAATTTTAAGTTCCTATTTTTAAGGCTAGAATTTCCTGCATTTGATTTATACATATTTTGGACAAATATGGATCAATATGCAATATGTTGCCTAATATGGTTTTATAAGGTTGCATATGCATGATGATAGTAGGGGCATTAAAATAACTCCAGTCTACTTGTCAGTTACAATTTACTTACATCTTTTCAATGTACATACACGTGGAGTGAACCATTTTTATCACATAAATTATTAACTATCATTAAAAATAGAATCTAATAGATAAAAAAAAGTTAGATGGAATCAATTTTTATTTCAGTATAGATATACGTATTGTAGATTTGTATTTGAGTAGCAAAAATCAAGATTCTTTGTATATTATTTTTTTTTCGCGTAAAGATCTATTGAAGTCAAAATGCTCACAAAAAAACTGCAAATCAAATGATGATATATCAATGAAAAGCATATTATAGGGAAAAGTATATTACCCACATAAGGAGTTAACTGTCCACTCAAATTCCACACTGTACAATATACAATATAAATAATTTTGATCAATATGCACGATTTTATATTTGACATTACTTACTGTGTACTTAAAAGGATTTGATCAGGGATAAGTCAATGGAAGATAAATCAATATGATATGAGATCTCACTGGACACAATATCTTATTTTTAAAATGATTACCAAGTCAAACTATCAAAATTCCACTTAATTTACACTTAAGAATTTGGATTAAGAACCGGTTCTTAGCCATACTGAAAAATCATGTATAGCATAAAAAAACAGACATATTTCCACGAATATCAAAATAAAAATTATAAATATACTACCAGTTTTGTTGGCCCCAATGGTTTTATATCAGTACACAAATTGTAAGCTTCGAATGTATCATTCAAATTCTTTTTTTTTTGAAATCTAAGACCTTCTTATGACAACTTCGTTGATTTTGTGTTTTTTGTTGTTTCAAAACTAATATCTCTAAAATATCTTACAACTAATGACTTAAAAAAATTAAATATAGACAATATTTAGAACATATGTTGGGCTGAATGTTAAGCCATGATTTTAAAACATGTGTATTTTCATTTGTAAGATTTTTTAAAATTGGTTGATGCTTTGCGTTCAGTGGCGTGCACAAAAATATTTCGATTTTAAAACATGTGTATTTTCATTTGTAAGATTTTTTAAAATTGGTTGATGCTTTGCGTTCAGTGGCGTGCACAAAAATATTTCGATTTTAAAACATGTGTATTTTCATTTGTAAGAATTTTTAAAAATTAGTTGATGCTTTGCGTTCAGTGGCGTGCACATAATTATTTCATGGGAATGTATTTTTTTGCAAAGGGGGGGGGGAATGAACATTTAGCATTAAGGGAGGTGTTGACAATCCCTTACACCCCTTCCCCTTCTGCACGAATATATTAGGAAGCTTGTTAATACTAGGCGGAAGAATTTTGTGTTGATTAATTTATCTGCCATTGTCATTTACCTTCCTATAAATAAATGAATTAGTTTCAGCTGTATCATTCACTTTAATTATTAACAAAGATGACAGCAACCATAAAAAATAGAAGCGAAAAATGACATATCTTAAAGTAGCCCCCCTTTCAAAATTGAAAAAAAAAAAATAATTTGCACTTTTAGAAGTTTAAATGTTAAATTGCCATATATGTAGAATTAAGGTTGCTTAATTTGAACCTGCCTCAATTGTAATACGTATTTGAATATTTTAAAGATGTAAGAGCTTTCCGTAAGTAATGGTTGGATATATCCTAAATGTAGAAAATCTTCATTTTTAGAGATATTTTAATGATAAATGATGCAGGACTAAGCCGGGATAAAACCATTATCATAATATTTAAAACTTATTTAGTTTAAAGGTAAAATTACTTAATATTGCATAAGATTTTCTTTATTATTTAATATATATATTGTTAAGTATTTTTGGACATAATTATCCTAGCCTATTCTATTACTTGCACGCTTTAATAATGAATTGATAGAGAAAGATAATTAATTTTTCATAGTCATTGTTTGTTCAAATTATTATGGTCATTTCTTTTACTAGTAACATCTGTCTCAAGTAAATAAGATGATACGAAAATTGAAAATAAAGAGAAAACATTAAAGATACATAGAAAAATAGAATTAGCTGCGCGAAGCGAGCGAAAAAATGTATAACCCTCTTCATTTCAAAAAGGAATTAAACTGTTATAAATGGGTTGTAACCCTTTATTTACATTGATTCATAATGACGTTTATATCCCATTCTTCGCATTTTTTGGGTCAATTGTCTTCCTGCAATCAATTTTTGCACGCCGCCCCTAGGACATTCAGAAAATTTAATATTGTTTTGTTTTGACAAAAATTTATGCTTTGATATTTTCATTCATTTAAAGCCAATATAAACCATAGATAAATGGATCTATAAAAAAATTTTATGCAATTTTATTTATTGGATAATTCATCTTTAGGTCTGTATCTATTAAGCAACACTTTATGAATGTTGACAGCGACCCAGTATCTTGGAGATAGGTATTTAAAGGAGGAGGGTAAAAATAGCCTAAAACAAACCCATGAAATAAATATAAAAATAGACTCAGACAACTCCGAGACCTATGTGAAACTTTCCGAAAATAGTTAGCTCCATAAGTTCATTAAAAAACCATACTACTTTTTTTTCTGTAATCTGCTTTTATAATAATAAAAAGTGACTACATTTTCTTCTATTACATTAACCCTGAACCCGTGAATTTAGGAAGTCAGGATTAAAATAAATACAGAATGCAGGAATGATTATTATTATTCAATAAACAAGTCGTGGGAACATGTTCTAAAAATGGTAAAATATCCTTTTCATTTCAAATACCCCCCCCCCCCCCAAAAAAAAAAATAGATATTAAAATGGGCTATTTACTTATCTCTTAGCTAATGAACAGTGTAAAAAGGACTAAACAATTCAGTTTTAACGTGACAAAGAGAGCAAACCAACATTCCAAAAAAATGAATAGCATCAATACAACTAAAACATATCAAATTTTGAGAAAAGAAGTAATAACAAAAAAAGACTTTTTTTAAATATTAAGAAAAAAATCATCTAGTGGTTTTTCTAACACTATTAGATATTTCCAGGGATAATAAATAGCTTTTTCACAGGACAAATTCTGTTGAAAAAGTAATAAAAAAATGGCCACACGTTCGAGAGTTTATTTCTTTATCCTACACTAGCGGCTGTGTCCCTAGGATCTATTGGGAGGAACAAGAAAGAGCAGAAAAATAGCCTAAAATAATACAATTAAATTGAATTTAATCAATTATGAAAGTTTGTCCTGAAGGATCAGATTTTAAGATCGGAAGCATAAATTGATTGATTGATTAGCCATTGTTTCTTAGGGTTTGGGCCTAAGTAGTCATGGAGTAGGCTGAGACACTTTTGTCTAGCCACTAGGGCTATCAAGCTCCACGTTCAAGCACATTATGACTTGACCCGCTGTCTCATGAGAGCTACTCATTATTACCTCACCCTCGCCGAGTATGGCAGGTGTCCCAATTTAAATAGATATTGCATTAAAAATACAATTACATGCAATAGTGGACATTCAAGCTTTTTATTTGAAAGTATTAAGTGTTTTTTTTTTTTTGGGGGGGGGTTAGGTAATACCTATACTCCCTCTAATATTTTTTTGCAGCGTCCTTTGAAAAAAGAACCTCGGACTCCCTTGAGCAAAGCTGTTTTTAATAACAGACAAAATAATGTGAAAACAAAAAGCCAAAAATTAAAAAGTTTGCTCATATTAAGCAAAATTTAAAATGTAAAAAATCGGTTTTGTCGCGACAAATCTCGTTAGTGCTAAAGAAAAAGACACAATCACTTATAGGGTAGCTTTGCTTCTGAAACCTTACCATGCAAGGACTCAAACTCATGTTCTACCTCGTTTGGCAAAGCTCCTAGGGTCTAGGGGAGATGCCACTTATTCCCATCTTATAGAAATGAAACTCTTTATGACAAATTACACTCTTAATAATCGTTACAGTATAATACGTGAACGATGATTTCAAAGTAATTAACTTAATTATGTATAATTTATATACCTACACACAGGGATATAAAGATATTTAAATGGAAGGTAAATTTATATTATCCTCTTAATTTTTAACTTACACAAGAAAGAAAAGAATGATTAATGATTCGAGGGAAAGATTAATTTCTCTTCTATTGACCTAACCCCTTATTCCTGAACTCTTGCTATCATTTTACAATTACATATGAAACAAAACTATATATTTATTAGATTTGGATTGTTTGTAGTGCGGATATTTTATAGGGTTATGTTTGACGTCTGTAATCTAACAATCTTTCGATGATTATCGCATCGCATTATAGGCAGCTTTTTGTGGATAGTAAAAAGAAAAATTCCTAGATTAATGCCATTTTCGTTAGCCAAGAGGGGCCCAAGGCCCAGACTAACAAAACTGGTATAAGTATTATTATTTTATTTTATTATCTATAGAAAATTGCCTGTAATACGATGCGATACGAAGCAGTTTTAAAACAGCTGATATCAACCGGTTTTGATATACACTGAAAATAGTTTCCTTGTCTTTTGACTGAGATATGCCATTGATAAATCCACCAAAATGTGTCCATATAACTTTTAAAAAAATCTATTTCCACTGCATATTATGATAAAACAAATTGATAGGTTTTTATTACTTATGTACAACATCGTATTTGTATGATAAGTATTAATCAGTTCAGATAACTGAACCTTATTAGTGGTAAAGCTACTCTATAATTTAATTTGTCCGTAACGCAATGGGAGAAATGCTATTTTATCAGCTGATTTCGCTTGCTTTAAACTTTGACCGTTTGTTAATCCATTACATTTGTGCATTTTCTTTTTGCTTTTTATCTAGCTAAAAAATAGAAATTCATTATTTTAATATAATTTTCTCGTATTCATTCGAATCCGTTGGATAGGAACCGGTTCTCATCCATACGAAAAAACTATGTCTAGCATCGTATTATATCCAGCTTTCTACGAATATAAAAATGTACAATCATAAGATTAAAACCAATTTTTTTAGCCCGTGCCTACGGCACCTAGGGGCTAAAAAACTGGTTTTAATCTTTTAATTGTACATTCTATATCCGCGGAAAGCCGTTTATAATACGTTGCGAGAAATAACTATTCTTAATGCTCATAATCGATTTATGATTGCTTTGATATATTGTGCGGGGAAATTTTTTTTTCAATTTAGGTTGCTAATATTGACCTTTTCTATTGTTCGTTCCTCCAGTAAAGGTGGAGGGGATGTTGGGTATCGTTATTTTATCCAGCTGAAAGTATTAGCGTAAATAAAAATCTGATGCAACATCCAATTATATATCGATTATGCTCATATATTAACGAACGGACAAATCCTAGTTATTGAATAACTGCTCTACTAAAATTCCAAAACATTGCAATATTTTTGATGTATCTAAATACTATTTACAAAATTTAGTGCATGTAAAAAATATTATTAACTAATTATGGAATGCGCATACTTTCAGCTTTATGGCTTATTTCATGTTTATATTTTAACTTCGTAGCTACTCTATATGCCATTTGTGTAATAAGTTTAGGGCGTCATTTTGGTTATTTAATATCTTTGGAGGGCGAGGATAAGATAGGAATATTTTTTATAAATGTGTCGTGGAGGTGTCGGGTTCTAGTCGGGGACTACTCAGCACTTGACATTAATAGTAAGTATAATTAGAAAGTTGTAGACCATATACTAAACGATGTACAGTTATAACTTACGGACAAGGTCGTGCAATCAAAGAGATGGTTGTCTGTTGGTGTTATATTACATTACACCTTTGTTTAGACTGAAAAGGAAGCATTGGTTTTTAATAATTTTAAAAAGACACCATTATCGAAATAAAACAGACCAAATTGTGTGTAAACATGGCAACTTGGAGCATTTTAGGCATGCGATGTAAATTAACGCTTTGCTAATATTGGACAAAATCGTCCTTGTTTATTAGATATACTGCATATATGAGAGTGTAACTACATATTTGGACATAAAATATTATCTTTGCCGCAAAATGTATTAGCCATATAATTATTAATTATATATACTTAGAATATACAAGAACGATTGCATCCAGTAGCGAAATTTTTAGATTTAAAAGTATAAAATGGATAAGTAGAAATTACTTTATATTTTAAATTCAGAACATAGGAGAAAAGAGAAAAAAAAGAGTCAGAGGAAGCGGTCATAAACTACTAAAGACTAGCGTTAAAAACTAACGTACAGTCAGACATTTATTGACAGAGTAGCTTTGCTACAAAATACATTTATATGAGTGTTAGATGGAGGTTCTCATAAATAACTTTTGTTATAACAATTTTAAAAATAAGAACATCCTATAAATATTATGACAATGTTTTAATAAAAAATGAAAAAATATTCTACTTGCCACTCAAAATGTGCTTTACACTATAAGCTTCCCCTATTCTATCTGTCTGTCTTTTTGTCCTTTTTTAAAGAGTAATACTTGTTTAGAGCGATCTTAAATTTCAATACTAAATCGATTTTCAAAAAGGCGTTAATGTTTTGAACTAAAGTTTAAGGATATATTTTTACCACAATAACTACTTTTTAGCTATAGATTCTTAATGGATAATGTTAATATACCTAAAAGAGTTAATCTGCCTCGAAACCTATTCTGTGCAAGATAATTGCAAAACTGTTTAATTATCACTAATTATCTGATGCTATGGAAAGGGTGTGTCTTTTTCCAAAATACTCAGCCCTTTAATTGTTCGTTTATAGGATTAAAGAATAATTTAAAAAAATAAACAATGTGTAACATTATAAGCATATAAAGATTTTTAAATTGCTTTTGGAAGTTTAGTTTGGATGAATTTTAAAAAAATATTAATCCTTAAAATATCCAGTAAATTTTAACAGAAATTTAAAAAAATTCCTTAATCTGTTATAATAATAAGAAAAAATTAGTTTTGATAAAGTGACTTTATAAGCAGCTATACTCTTAAGCAAATTCGGTGGTATAAAGATCACCCACCTTTATCACGAACTAAAGGAAGAAAATAAGAAATAATGACGAGGGGAAACTGAAGCAAAGCACCCTGAAATGAATCATCAACAAAAAAAGAAAAATTGCTCATTTGCATTTTTCTTTCTTTTGCTAATTTCTTAAGAAAAAAAATTTTAAAATAAAAGATCCCCAATATTTTAAATTTATTTATGATGTAACCCTTTTTCTTTAAAATTAGTCACCTCTAACTGTGTTTTTTATTGATGCCCATTTTTGTATGGCTTACATTCTTGTTAAATGCAATGCTTTTTAATAATCTAGACTTGTCCGGGCCATTTTTCAATACCCAATGTTCTTGGCACTTATTTCTAAATCAAAGATGAGTTGTATATATTTAACTTAAGACGAGTTTTGTAGGACATGAAATGTTCTACTAAGGGGTTACCTACCGTGGAATCTTTTTAAAACAAATTTAAAAGCTTTCTAAAGAAAACAGTAAAAGTGTCTGACTATGACGTCAGAAAAAATTAACAACTAACCAATGAGAGGCCGCTATATATTTTACCATTGTGAATACTGGCTTCTCATTGGTTAATTAATAATTTTTTCTGGCGTCATAGTCAGACACTTTTACTGTGTCCCTTTCTAAAATAAGTACTTTACAGATCAGGCTTTTTTCAAGATCCTTAGTCATAGAGTTAGAAAGAGGCTGCTTGGGGAGTTTTCATCCTTGTTGTTGAAGAAGATCACTTTGCAAGCCATTAAAGTTAGCAACCACCACACTTTAAAAGGCAATACAATCTATTCATCCTAAACTCCTTTTTTAGTTTATTCAAATTGCCAATGTCTGAAAAGCAGGGGCGTGTTTAGTAGTTTTAAGTAGAGGTATGTCAGTAAAAATGTAGCATTTTTGAGAGCGCAGCTTCTTTAGAAATTAAATTAACTTTGATTTGAATTGTCAAAATTTATTTTTTTGTTATTTTTCGCTCATTTAAAAGGATTGACTTTTCTAATATCTGATAATATTTTTTTATGGGGGAGTAAAATCTCCTGTTTCTTTAACTTACGCACGCCGCCTAAGTGATTTTCCTTATCTTAAACCATTTGGCTGACAAATTGCCCGAATCTTTAACTCAATAGATAAAAATGTTTTTTTGCTATATTTCAATGTATTTGTATAAAATAAAATTCATCTTTGAAACTTTATTTGAATTTTTAAAACCTGCCTTTAAAATACATCTTTCATAAGTTCTTTACTTTTTGTTAAAGGACAATTTTAAAATTTTCATCAAGGTTTTGGATTGTATCAAAAGAATTAATAGTATTTGTTGATGATTTAACTGTTGCATAACATTAAAACATTATTTCACAGATGTTTTATATTGAAAGGTTTCTGCCAAAAGTATACAATTTAGAAAGCCTTTTATTGATCAGTATCTTTTGGTTGAGAAGTTGAAAAAAAATTTTATTTTTAAACTAGATTCATAGTAATTTAAATGTTGTAAACCTATCATGGTTTATCACTACTTGAAAAATAACTAAAGTAAGATCATATTTAAATCTAAATCTTAATCTTAAATTTCAACAAAAATCTTTTACCAGAGGCTTGCAGAAGGGGTTGTAGGGAGATATATCAACTCTCCTGGCAATAAAATAACAGCCTTTTGTTGTCTGTATTACAACCCCCTACACCCTTTTGATTTAAAGTGAGTTGTCAAAATCCCTCTGGTTAAACCCTGTGCATAAACCACTGCTTTTGACTCTTGATATCTTAAATCATCTTTTCTTTAAGAGAACAAAATTATTATCACCAACCCGAGTGTTTTTATTTGCTTGGCAAATTGTTCCTAAAGAAGACAATACTTTTAAACAAATACACTCTTTTATGCCAATCCTTATCATATTTTTAAATCTATTATCTAGGTAGTGTAGGCGGAGCTATGCTGATTTATTCTTTTTTTTTAGTTTTGGGTTATTTAAAAATACGTAACATCCATAAAAATAATTAAAAAATATTCTTCTCTTTAATTTAGACAACTAAGTAACACATGCTTAAAATCTATTTTGTTCTGCTGCAGACATAATTATCCCTGTTCTATTATTTGTTTGGGTTCTACTGCAGTTCACGGTAAAATATCCTTTGTTGGATCTACTGCAGTTCACGGTAAAATATTGCTGGTAAGCAATATTTCCAAAAATCTATGAATTTTAAAGGCTGCTAGCTGCCAAACGGCTGAACGTACAGATCATGCACACACACTGTTTTTAGCGGCATACAAAGGCCTACAAATAATCTGGAATAGCCATAAATCAATAATGAATAATTATCTCACAGTGCAGAGAAATGCGCGAAAAAGACCTATTTTACGCGTTTTTTCTTCAGTGAAGCTTTTCCTGTGCATAATTGGATCTTGGCTATTCCAGATTATATGTAGGCCTTCTTATGCCACTTAAAATGGTGTGCGGGTATGATCTGTAGGTTCAGTCGTTTGGCAGCTAGCTAGCTGCCTTTAAAATTCGTAGATTTTTGGAAATATTGTTTACCAGCAATATTTTACCGTGAACTGCAGTAGATCCTTTGTTTGTTATATTATCAATAGTATCCGTGTCGTTTATTGCATTTTAGAAACAAGGACAATGTTTTCCACAAGTATTACACCTCAAACAATATAACACTAAGTCGAAATGAAGTTTTATATGATTAATTTAAAGAAAATCCTAACAGTGTTTGGGCGTTTGCTTGTAATTTAGGAGAGAGAAGAGAGCCAATAGATTAAAGGGGAGTATGAATTACGGTAAGGGAGTAGTGGTTATCTTTTAGAAGGATGAGTGATGGGTAAGAACTGATATGTGGTTACTGTTGATAAGAGAAAAGACATACTAAAAAAAGAGTGAAGGGTAGGAGCAGATTTGTAGTTTTCTGTAATATAAAAGAGTAGATAAACCAAAAAGAGTGAAGGGTAGAGGCAGATGTGTGGTTGTCTGTCACAAAAGAGATAGACTAAAAAGAGTGAAGGGTGAAGGCAAATGTGTGGTTGTCTGTCACAAAAGAGATAGACTAAAAAGAGTGAAGGGTAGAGGCAGATGTGTGGGGATGGTGGGATGTCAATACACCACCTTAAATTTTAGTTTTTAAATGGAAAAGTTTACAAGTTTAGGGGAGTTTTCTTTTGAGATGGTGGAGGTGCCCTCCCCATAACTAGATATTAAAAAACCTTCCAGGAACCTTTTTGAAGCTTTATTGTGAACGAGAGGTCCAGTGATTGGTGAGAATCTTATTACAGGCACCAAGACACAGTCATATAGTCAGACAAACATTCTGTTACTTTTTATACTGATTCATATCAATTGAAAGAAATTTATTTACTTAGACACTGTAAATCTTGCTGTTTTTGGGTCTTTAAGGCCTTTCAATATCAAAATAATATTATTTTAAAACAATCCTTTAATTGTCTTATTTAGCATGCTTTGCTAATCTTGTATATTTAGACACTTAGTACTGGTACCCAATTTGTTAGATTTTTATGAAATGTTTCAGAAGCTCAATATTACTTACTTTCGTATAGCTACACCTCTTATGATGGTTGCCCGTTAAATAACCTTAAACAAGCTCTGATACAATTCTTCACTGAAAATTTTGGAAGGCTAGGTACATCTTGGGACGAGATCTTACTGTATATGAAAACACTACCTACTTTTTAGTAAAGAATAATGAAATATTATATATGCAACGTCAAATTGGCAAAAAATCATAATAATTTGAAAAAAATAGGCAATTCTTAGATATTTAGTGAACAAGTATTTGTAACAATACCGTTAACTTCAGATGAGATCAGACCATTTATTATAGGTAGTTAAATTAGGACTTATTTCGCCATTTTACTGTTTGTTTAAGAAGTTTATTTGCCCTACATTTAAATTAAAGATGTTTATTTTTCACTAGATTTCATGTAATTTGGCTCCAAATGTTAAGGTATTTAAATCTTGAATTGAAATCTGTAGCAACTGATAAAACTCTAAAAGATTATTTTTACAGCTAATCTTGTTGTCATTAAAAATTCTTTACTACGAATAAATTTAATCAAACCTGATTTTAATCATAAACATCCAAAAATAAGTTTCTATATGTTAGGCGGGAGTTAGTTTAAAACCTTTAACATTTAAAACAGAAAATAAAATGTTTTTAAAGGTTTTTTTTATATAAAGTGGTTTAAGGGTACACCTTGAATACATAACCTTGAGATTAGCAATCAAGATTAGAATCTTGAGATTTGTTTTTCACAAATGAAATGTGGGTCTAGGTTAATCTTTTTTAAAGCGAAGCTTGTTTATATTTAGGATAGGTCTGGTGGTCTGTACAGGTTAGCTCTTATCGTTGATTAAGGCATATTAGAATATTAGAACTATCGATTCCAAACTTTACAAGATGATACCTATAACAGTAAGGTAAAATTTAAAAATGTAAGTATGTCAATATTAATTCTCCAGTTTCTATGTAATTTTAAGAATTTTAATTCAGACTTCTAAATAACGTGAACATCAAATGAGTTATACTCTACATTTTAGTGTTTGTTGTCAGACCGTCTGCTTTGTTGAGCTTCGCATTCATAGATTTTGGCATACTTTTTTAACAGGGTGGCTATATCAATCATTAGGTTAGAATCGATTATTTAGAAAAAAATATTCTAAATTAATATACATATAATATATATGAAACTCGAAAATGATTTCATAAATGACCATTCTCTACATTGAATTGGCTGGAATGTTCGTGTGTCTTAATTAAGATATCTATAACAGTAAGGCTCGTCAATCGTCATAAATGTTAGGAAGAGCTTTTTTTGAGTGGTTTTAGGCTATTCTCCAACTAAAAGCTTATTTATTGATAAAACACCGGTTAGTTTTGTCTTGGTTTAATAAATTTTAGATTTGTCTTATCTTCACTGTAGATAATTATGCACACACAACACTTTGACACTGACAGTGGTACTTTAGAACTCGGCTTTACTTTGATCTTAAATTTTTGGAATTGCAGGAATCATAGATCTTTCATAACAATTTTACCCTCAGATTTTATATTTTCACTTTTGGAAAAAAAAACTATTTAGTTTCAAAGAGAGAATGGATTTAAAGAGTTTAATTTATTTTCTTATTTTCCAGTTATCTCTCCCTGCATCTTTGTAAAGCATAATAGCACTGTATATACAGGGAAGGGAAACAGGAAGAAAATGTTTGCATGTGTAATAATTTGTCTAATATACACTTTGCTTTCAAACATAATCATACAAAATATTACAATCATAAATGTTTGGCAATTTGAGTTCATGCAGGTTTGCGAAAAAAAAAGGTTTTCTTCATCATTATACATTTATTTGATACTTCAAATGAAACTTGAAAAAATCTTTATGATATATTGAGGGACGTGCGTGAGTTTAAAGTAGTAGAGGGTTGAAAGCAAGGGAGTAAAAACCCAAATGATTAAGAGTTGTGTCTTTTATATCTCTTCTTTTCCCACTGTTTTTTCTTTATTAGTGGTACAAGAAAAAAACCTTTCCTTCATAAAACTTTACTTTAAAAACAATATTTGTAAAAGCTAAAAATCAGAAGATGTTAAAAGTTTTGATTTTAACATATTTCAGAGATTTTCAAGTTGACATAGAACAAGCAAAGATATTAATTAGCAACTGTGATTGATGGGCTTTTAAAAAGATATTTTCGTTAAAGCATTAGCATGACATACCCAACCATCCTGGAGACACAATAAAAAACACAAATTCTCCACCACATAGTAAACAATCCCTGATGAATGAAAGGAACCCAATAACACTATTGTTCAATATCCCAGGGATCTAAAGGGATAAGACAATGACCGATAAATTGTTGCACAAAATTACCCTTTCTGTATATTACAATTAGTGGTTGAAACGTTTAAACACTCAACTAAATGACCCTACCAATCAAAATTCAATAAAAGTCCCTAAGGTTATTAAGCAATCGAATAAGTAAACGTTATTATAAACCTTTGGGGACTAGTGTAATAACTATCCAATGTCCCCTCCCTCCCTGTCAATATCTACCAGAAGCGCCCAGACAGACATTGTGTGGGTCAATTTCTTCCTTCCTTCACAACCCAAAAACCACTTCCTTTCATGCCAGTATACTACTCAGTAAGGTTCACAGGAAATCATTTTTATTGGTGTATGTCAGGGGAGTGAGGAGACATTGGGATGTTTACTACACTGGTCCCCAAAGTTTTTCGATAAAGTTTTTTTTCAACTACTCAGATGAGTTTTTTTTTATTTAGATTGTTTTTTTTTTCATTAAATTGAGTGTCCAATCATGTCAACCACTAAATAATATCTACAGAAAAGGTAATTTTGTGTATCATTATTCAAAAAGTACGTCAATTTATCGGCCATTGTCTTATCCATTTAGATCCCTGGGCGTATGTGCTTCTGAATCAAAAGTGTACAATTAAATTAATATCCCTAATTTTAAAGTAAAAACTAAACTAACCAATGTTTGAGAAAGGATCAACATAAAGAAAAGCTGATTCTTTATTTCCAAGGATTACCTAAATGACTAGAAATATATTTGAAAATTCCATGATTAAAACCTATTTAATTCCATCCCTGTAATATATTGGGGAAGTAAAGAAACTGTATGAGAGATAGCGTAGACAAATTGTTAAAGGATGTTGAATAATTAGCGCGACATATTATAAAATTTAGACAGTATGTTGATGCTCCTTTGTAGCTCACTATTTCCGTATGTTCTTCCTTTACAAATTAAGCTTTAAAGTCGCCAATAACCTTGCAGGACTTCTTCTAACCCCCACTGAGCATAACCTATTAAAATGGAATCTAAAATACACTTTTAAAATGAATAAACAAGCTATTTTAAAAAGGATAATTTAAACTTTGCGTTGTCTATGTACAGAAATATCCTTGTTTTGAAACATTTCCTTTCTTTTTAAATTACATTACTTAACTGTAAATTTTAATTTAATTTGTTAATACAGATAGTTAGTTACTTACAAATTAACTTTTTCCGCCCATCACGAATATATAAAAGTTCTATTCCATATAAATCAATTACAAAATGTGCTTAGTCAGTACATGTTTGAATTGAGTAGAAGCTACTCTAAAAGTTTAAATACCGTCTGTCGGTTTGTCAATATCTGTAAAGTCTTGATAAATTGTATGAAATATCCTTATTTATATAAAAATTTGCTCTTAAAATATTCATAGTTCCTTAGCAAAATGGGGATAGATGTCACTGATTTGGCCTACCTCTTTTAACGACGTCAGGAAATACCCTATACCCCATCTCTTTTCTATGGGGATACTTTCCCCTCCTCTTTCTCTTTCCCTCTTCAATAACGTCAATAGAATAGGTAGGCCAAAGGCTGTGATACAGATCCCCATTTTCCTAGGTCACTAAACACAGCTACAACTTAGAGACATTTTAATTAAGTCAAGAAAAATTATTGAATATTAATAGTCCTTTTTTTATTTCAGGGAGCGTATGGAGTGTTGGGCCGCGTTGAGTTACTGTAAACGAGATCTTAGCCGAGGTCCTATCAATCCAAGAGCAGCAAAATCAATCAGGAAAACACAAATTAATCAACTTGATATTTTAAATTACTTCAACTAAAATGAATTCATGAGGTAAATAATTAATCACAAATAAAATTTTTAAATAAGATTATATCTGAGACATACTAAATCCTAAACTGCGCGTAATGCTGAATATAATTTTTATTAGTTGGATCTTACACCGGATTAACATGTACCCTAATAAAGTGAAAATTGAAGCTGGCTAAAATAACGATAACTCAATCAACCCCCTTTACCTTTGTCTGTTTATTTGTCTATGTAGATTTTTTCTTGTTAAAATGTTGTCATTTTATCATCCAAGGACTACCCTCAACTATACTGCCATATGAATCCAAGCAATTTTTCTCAATGTGGCTTATTGAGCAGTTAACATCGCCCTTATTTTTAAATTAATTGAATATAGGGTGGGACGGGAAGTTTTTTTTTATTTGTTTATTAGGTACAGGGTAGTCCCTACAGGGTTAGAACTCTCGCAAATGTTAGACTTTTAAAAAAACTAACCCACCCCCTCGCCTCTTATTTTAGATAAATTTCAAAATCTATATCTTAAGATTTTGATGTGCTGATTGAGTTCTTTTTTTTATGGAAGCTTCTTATAGTTCCTTGGGTGGTTTTATTATACAAATAAACATGAAAAAAATATTATTTTTCTAAAGAAAAAAAAATTAATGTACAAAATTTTTATTGTTTTTTAAATATACATGCACAGTCACACATTTAAGCATTAAGCATACATACAATACATATTACATACCATATATGTGAATAAAATTCTCTGTCTTTTCTCAGTGTGAAAACCACAACAATTTCTTATATAATTATATCATGTGAGAATTATAACGGGTCAAATATTTTTTCCAACCCCCGCCTTTCTCTGCCTTACACCAGGAATATAGAGATATATGTATAAATCAACGGAATAAAATTAGAATTTATTTTATAGTTATAATCTAAGGCATATGCATGTGCATGTTTTTGCTTGGGGAATTTGGAAAGCACTTAAAATTATATATCGGTGTACAATATTCAATTAAGGGGGATTTTAGATGTTTATAGTGGTTGTACTTTTTGTTAAGATTAAAACAAAAACTATTCAGCTGCATTCAAGGGTATTTTATTAAACCTTTCAGAAAAAAAACATTCTAAATTATATTATCTTTCAACTTATTACTTTTTAGAATGCAAACAAATAGGAATGGGAAGATATCGTATATCTTTTATTTAATTTAGCTTTTCTCCTATTTCTAGCCCCTGTGGGGGGCACTAACCCTGCGGGGCCAATTTCATAACACTTCGTGGCGATCATTAGTATTTACCTTATCCACAATAATCTATTAAAAGCTACGGTAAAAATACAACGAAATCCGCTAATTCGTTTTCTTTCCACTAGGCTACGACCCTAGAAGCTTCTAGGGGCTCTTAAGGTAGGCGGGGGAAAAGTCAACCTCTTCCCATTTTAAATATGTGTTCAAAAGAGTAATAAAGAATATTTTTTGGGGGGAAGGGGGTGAAGACACCCTGCCCAAAAATAGTTTTAAAAATTCCCATGACCTATAAGAAGCTTAACTGTAAAGGAGAACAATATTGGTTCAGCGGTTAGCAAGATCCTTCGGGACAGACAAAAAACGCTTACTACTTTATATATTAGGATTATCAAAAAACAATTCTAATTTTGTAAATTGTCTATCACTTTAACCCTGATTCTTAAGAACAATTGAACATTATGTAAAATTAAACACACAAACAAACAATTTATAAAAAGTGTTGCAGTTAGTAAAAATCAGTCTGAAGAATTTTTAAACAAGAATCAGAGTATCCAGTGGTTTGTTATAAATTTAAAACATTTTTGGACCATAATTATACATTTCAGTTCTGTGAAGCATAGACCATCTCTCCTTATTTAAAAAAATAAATTGAAAAAAGGGTGATGGGTTACTTTCTTTTCTATGCCTAACCCTTGCAGGGAGCCTTAACCCTGCTGGCCTCCTACGGTGGTGCCAAAACCCTATCCATAAATATTGTAATTAAAATTACAATTCCAGCTAAAATATACAATGGCTAACAATGTTAATTTCTTTAAAAGCCTTACGGGGACCCAGTACAAAAATTGCAAATAGTTTATTGTGCGAGGGCGCGTGCGTGTTTTTATTGTGTACTTGTTTTAATTTTTTGTGGATTTTCTTTGAAGACAGCAAATATATTTATTATTGTGATTTTTCCATCATAAGTAGGCAGTAAAAATTAGTACAAATTTTAGAACCTAGTAAAAGTGTCTGACTCTGATTATGACGTAACAATTGGCCAATTTGTTTTACTTAACATTTTTCCTAATGGCCCGTGGTTTATATGTAATATACTATATAGGTAATTTTTAACCGATGGGCAGCTGTCACCATTTAAAATTTGCAGTTTTAGTAAAACACTTTTTGCAGATTTCTTTGTGTAATAAAATTCTCACGTAGCGCTAAGTAGTTATAATTTCAGGGATAGAAGGAATTAAAATCCAATAATGTATTATTTTAGAATGGCGCTAAGCTTGTCATTATGTTAATAGAAAAATTACGTTTAAATATTAAAATTTTGTTGCCATGCTCATTAAGAGATATAAGTTTTCCGGAATTTTAATGTAGGGAGTAGATTTGAAATCTGCATCAAATTTTAAGGATTTTTTATAAAATTCGTTTTTTTGTAAAATTCTTTATCTAAAAGCGAAAATACATTTTAAGTTAATTAATTTTGACCAATAGGATAGGTGGATTTTAAACTACCTGCGCTCTAATTGGTTGAATGATGTACGACATCCAATCAGAGCGCAGATTTTTTAAATCCACCAATCACAGATGCCAAAATTAATTAACTTAATTTGTATTTCCGCTTTTAGATAAAGAATTATACAAAAAACGAATTTTATAAAAAATCCTTAAAATTTGATGCAGATTTCAAATCTACTCCCTACATTACAATTCCGGAAAACTTATATCTCTTAATGCTCATAAAACCTATAACATTCTTTTTTAACTTTATTGTGACTTCAAGTTATCGTCGATGAACTTATAATTTCAACTTGCAGAGGTTATCTAAAAATCTAAGACTTGGTTCATTTTACTTTTTGACTTATACTTTATTTCCCTGCAAATATTTGATCATTGATCACGGTCGTGTGAATAACGATATAAAAACCATTCGTGTCACTCAGAGTGGCAAAATTTTCAATTTCTCAACAAAATTTTTTGATATCATTTTTTTGTGGTAATTAACATGAGGTAAAGACATAGAAATTTTTAGGCTTTTCATTAATGAATGGGAATATAAATACTATTTAAATTGTGATATAATAACAAAGAAATCGTTGTCAAAAAGTTGCGCATCAATAACAATGTCTTACAAAACCAAATAAACTGTAATACAGTAATAACAGAAAAAATCATCTGATATTTCTAGTAAATATAATGTTTAAGTGATGAATCATAAATAGTCTTTTGTAGTCGAGGGTTTGCTCTTTATATGGCGCACTATATGTATTTCATCCCTATGCATCATTGTTATCACAAAAAAAACTTGAACGGACAGACGAAGGTACGCAGTAAAGTACTGCCATAGCTTCATTGAAAAGAGTTACTAAAAAATACGTTTTGAAAATGTTTTGCTATAAAATACTTTTACTACAATTAATTTACAAAAAAAACTGTTTTAAAGTTGATATTCTATGGTCCTTTCAGTAAGGACTTTGTTAATTTGTTTAAGAGCAAAACAGACAGACAGACAGACAAACAATAAGACTAATGATAGCATGCTGTTATACTTGACATAGGTAGGCAGATCAATATAGTTTAACTTTATTAAATTATAAAGAAAATTCTATCTTACCACTTAAACTTAAAGGGTATAAAAATTGAGGTGCAAAATCATATTATCAAATAACAAATTGACAACGCAAATTTTAATTTTAGTTATAAACGAAAAAAAAGAGAAAATATTTGAGGGTTGGGGGGGGGGGGTTCAAGGGGCAATTTCTCATGATATATGTTTAGGGGTTATCGAGATACTTCGTAATACACAAAAATACACACACACACACACACAAGATAGTCATCCTATTACTTTTATACACGGATTATTGTCGACCTAAATATATAGCAATTTAGTTCTCATGTAGAATTGTAAAATGTTTCATCTGCCTAACTATAAAACCAAAACTTTGCAATATTGCATTAAAATACGTTGCCGCGCGCAACAAATTTTGCTTTCTATTACAATATGAGTTTTTACTCCAGGAGGATTTGTGTGGATTTATAACAACAGATTATCTGTATTATGTAATATAGACAGAGCGATAAAGGGACAGTACAATACTTATTTATTTTTTATAAATGTACACAGTTTAGAATATCAAATGATAGTTTTCCGAAAAATTCATCTTATTATCTATTATTACTCAGTTTAGGTTAGGGAGCATTCTACTGAAAACTATAATGGTACCCAAACTAGATTGTCTTATTTATTGGCTTAAAAACTTTGGGACTTTGGGAAGTTTTATTGAATATTGATGAGTCGGATCCAATATATTAGTGTTCAAATGTTTCAACCAATAATTCTAATCTACATTAGAAGTACTTTCGTTTTACATCATTAGGGATGTATTTAAATTAAACGTTTAATGTCTTATCCTTTAAGATCCCTGATTATCAGACTACATTTGAGAGCAATGCTAAGAAAATTTATTTTGATTGTGTTTTACGTGTTAATCACGCGATGAGTGATAACATCTTAGCATGTGCTTATTTCATAGTTTAGTAAAATTACTGGCTGTCAAATTACATAAAATGGATTTTGTTTTAGACGACATGATTGCATTTTGAGTATAAAAGCCAATAAATAGGAATTAATCCTATAAATTTTGATAAATGTAAATGCAGAAAACCAGTCAATAAAAAACATTGTAGATTCTAGAAATAATAAGATCAAAGTAGTGTCTTTTGATTGTATTCATAATATGCCTCTAGCAGAAAGTTGTAAAATAAAACCAACTTTTCACTCAAGGTTATATTAGGCTCAATTGTCATGTTCAAACTAGGTTCATACCTAAGTATTCAAAGATATGTCAATGGCAGATAAGATTAATTTTCCCAATAACAAGTACAACATTATGCATCAGAAAAAAAAGAAAAGTAGCTAACACAAAAAAATCATTGATGGACAAATGAATTTGAATTGCATAAAATCACAAAACCGTTTTCTATTGTAAATATATTTGTCTTTGACCGACAGACTGACGGACCAAGTAAATTGTTTACTGGATTCTCTTTATTAAAGGGTATCTCATCAAAAAAATCAAGCACTCTATCTTAGATAGCATAAAGAAAACTACGCTTCCCCCATACCTTTACAGACGAACTAAAAGACAAATTAAATCATAGAGTTACTTTGCTACTAAAAATAAAAAACGTCGTTAGGTTAAACTTGGAAATGAAGTATCTAATTCCTTTTTAAAATTCAATTATAGTTTTTTATCATGAATAAGATACGACAGGATAATCCAACCCATTCTTTACAAATATTTGGGGTATAGTCCCTTTCGTAACATCGCACCTTCGTAGCTTTTCTCCTATGTCTAGCCATTGCAGAGAGCTCTAACCCTGCGGGGCCAATTACCTAACCCTGTAGAGCAATCACCTAACCCAATATAACCTAACCTAACCTAAAATAACCTATTAAAAGCCATTTTAAAAATACGACGAATCGCCCCTTATGGGGCGATGTTACGAAAGGGACTATTCCCAATATTTGGTTTGTATTTTCTGTTTTGTTGATTTAGATTCAAAATAAACTGCTTTGAAAACTTCTTTGAATTGAGGATTAAATTTAACACACACAAACACAGACTACTCATTGTATAAAAATACACAAAGTAAATCACAAACACACTGACACACACACACACACACACACACATCTTTACACAAAAACTCACACAGACAAAATCTAAACCAAACTGAATAGTTTTAGGGCATTTACGCCGCCGCGTCGTTTGGACATAAAACCCCTCTAAATACCTTTAAAAACCATAACATTGAATTGATGGATTTATTACACTAGATGGTCAATCAGAAACAATAGCTCTTCTAATTTAAAAAGGAATTTTTATCAGCGATTATATTTATTCAACACCACGAAACAACGATATGTTTGGAAATTCTTAATTTCCTGAAGCAATTCAGTTCTATTTCTAGCTGATTTATTATATGAAAGTTATAAAAATAACTGTAATTTGGTATCAAAATAACTAAACTTTCTAATCAATAATTTGGCCGGATTGTTTCTTATATTTTTATTGAATTAAATGAACAGTTATGATGAATTTTTGCCTCCAACGATTTCATGCCCGCGGAAAACTTATTTGGGGTTTAGATGCAAAAACCATTGTAATAATTGTTACACAAAGAATTTTAAGAGTTTAGCAAAAGTACATTTTAATATAGGTGTAGATATATCCAACTTATATTCATTTTATTTTTGTTGTCCTTTCCTCCTGGAGATTTTAAAAAATACATAAGTGAGCTAAAAATTCTAATTTGTTTTAGTGTAAATTAAAAATACAAAATGGTAAAGTAATAAATATACTCTAACAGTTTGACCCCAAGGGCACTCTTGTAACAGTTACTCTAACATACAACATTTCTTAGTCAGTCACTGAATCAGTGAGTAAATGAGGGAGGCTAATATTATTACTTATAGAGATGCCAAGCAACTAAAAATTGGTTGTACTAAAATTCCAAAGATATTATTGAATTTTAAAAAATTTACGCAAAATACAGAACTTTAATACAGAAAATATACTGCACTGTGATATATTTTTAATGAGTATTGTATTTAGATGATAGGTGGACAGTATTTTTCTCATGTTTCTTTTATCCTTCTGTCTAAGAAGGATTCATCACAAGAAATCATACTTGCAATTCCAAAGGTCATCTTTATCATAAATACGGCAGTTGTACACCTTTAATAATAAGTGTGCCTAACAGTGGAATTGCCTAAGAATATTGTAAAGTATCTAAATAAATATTTAGTTAAATATTTGCTTTACTCATAATTTTTGCACCCTAAGTGAATAAAAGCATAACCATGTTTAAAGAGAACAAAGAAAATCATTCGGTACGTTTTGATGGCATTTACTCATAATCTCATTCATAATTTCTCACATGAAATGTAAAAACAAGCAAAATTTAAGTGCTAGATTAACGAAAGAGTTTAGAGTACCAGAAATTTCAGTAATTTTATAAATTTATTATTAAAATAGTGGCTACGACACTAAAGGCCTCTAGGATGCAAGGGGAACAGTCAACACTCCCCAACTTCAAATTTCTTAATGGTGGGAGGGGTATTGTTTTTTTCTAGGGGCTATTTTTCTGGGGATTGTGGTACCCTCTCCCAAAATAGTTAAACTTCCACAAGACCCATGAAAAGCTATACTGTAAAGGAGGATCATGTCGGTTTAGCGTCAGCGAGATCCTTCTGTACAAATAGATGGACAGACAGTCATCCTGTTACATTTTTACGAGGATAACATGCATGAGAGTAAACTAGATAAAGTTAAGAATTAGAAAATTTAAGTTGTGTTTTGTGTTGTGCAGAGATTACGAAGTATTAGAATACAGACAAGAGCTTAGGTCTTGCTCGTTTGGTACTAACTTCCAATATAAATGTGTTGAAAAGGTAAGTTGACAACCTTAAAATTAATAAATCTATCATGTTTTTTATCCTAGTTAAATAGTAAGGTTTTTTGTCTCTTGCTTAAGATTTTGATAACCGGTTTTCCACTGTAGGGAAGGTTAAAATAGGTTCTGGATGATTTTAGACGATTTTATTCCATTCTCATCCCCTTTCATTACAGAGCCCTTAGATGATAGGGGCGCAGCAGGTAGTTCTATTTTCAAATAAGTGGAATGTTTGTCTGATTGCTTAAAGTTAAGGTATTTCGAATAACTTAATCCCCTTTATGAGTTACCCTAGAGGCTAGGGACTTTTTATATACATTCTTCCTTTTTAAAGAAACTAGCGGCTTCGCCCCTAGCCTCTAGGGGCTTCGCCCTATATAGTTTTGGGAAGTCAACCCTCCTTAATAGAAATATTCAAAAAATTATTCTTTGTTTAATTACTCTGTGGTAAAATTAAACCCAGGTTGTGCGCTTTATGCACAAAAATTTTAATTTGTACAAATTAAACCCAGGTTGTTTGCCGTATACACAAAAATTTCAATTCGTAAAAATTAGACCTAGGTTGTTTGCATACACAAAAATTAAAATTAAAAAAAAAAATATTTTTATTTTTTTGGGGGGGGGGGGATTCATGGGGGCTTCGCCCCATGTTGCAGTGGGGTTCCCCCACCCCAATTACTGGTTTTTGTTTTTAAAAAATTAAAAAAAAAACAATTTTGGAAGTGGGGATTTTTTATTTTTGGGGGGGTTGGGGTGTCCCACCCCCCAAGAAAATAGCTTAAAACCACCAGAGGACCAGTAGGTATATTCCCTGAAAAGTAGAATCCGATCGGTTCAGTGGTTACCGAGATCTTACAAATAATGTAAAAAAAAATTTTGGGGGTTGGATTTTTTTCATTTTTGGGGGGGTTGGGGGTGTCCCACCCCCCAAGAAAATAGCCTAAAACCACCACAGGACCAGTAGGTATATTCCCTGAAAAGTAGAATCCGATCGGTTTAGTGGTTACCGAGATCTTAAGGGACAGACAGACAGACGGACAGACAGACGGACAGACGGTCAGACGGTCAGACGGACAGACGGACAGACGGACAGACATCAAGCTACTTTGTATTATAGATTGAATGTTTGCCTGTCAATGACAAAGAAGTTGCACTGAGAAAATATAGAGATTGGCTCTAAGAATATTTTAATCTAGAATATTTTGAAATCTAGTAATAAGAAACGTAAAAAATAATTAAACTTTTTAAAAATATTGTAAAAATCAACTCGTTTTAATTAGGAGAGTGAGCTATGTTTTGAAGTGTTAAAGAATAGCAGAAGTAACGTGCCAATCAATGAAATCAGGTAAAATATTTCAGGTCTTACATTCTATGTCTTACAACAATAATTATTTTTTTTCTGAATTAGATTTGAAATTTTTCAAAGGTTGCGTGAAAATTAAAATTTAACAGGTTTGGTGATTTTTTTAAATTTAAGCGTAGAAAAATTAACATTAGTTCTTGCAAAAAATATATTTTCCAGTATGGCTTCGAAACCAATAAAGATCCGCTGTATTAGAACCTGTTTTAATCTTTGTTTTTCATTTCAATATCCACGGAAAGCTGTCTATAATATGGGGTCCCTAAGAAATCGTTTGTAATTCCCCTTATTATCTTATTGGAATGAGATTAAATTCCATAATGTAAACTCTAAATTGTCGATGGATAGCAGCAATTGCGCTATCTCCCAAGCAAGGGGGTACCTGACAGCACCTAATAAACATTATTATTATTAAAGAACTATTCCTGAGCTTTAAAAATAATTATAATAAAAAAGTACACAGGCTAAACACTTGGTGTTTGTCTTGTAAGATGACAATTTTAAATATTTCAAATTAAAATCCAGGGAGCAAAAAAACAATTTTTTGTATATTTTCCTTAGCTTCAAACACAATTACAATAACAAATACACAGGCTATACAGTACAATTTTGTCTTATATGAGAACAAGTTAAAATTTTTCTAGTTGAAAACATAATATATAATTTTTCAGAGGCCATACCGTAGGATTCCCTCATGAGTTGGGACCCGGGGAGGAGAACCAATCAGGTGCAGTGGCCTTGAATCCAACAACTGGTAATGGATTTTAATTTTATTTATATGCATTTCATTTTGAAATACAATTGTTGCTTACTCAATAAAAATTAAATATTTTGGAACCAAAATTAAAACAAAATGATTCAAGTTATAGCTGATCAAAAGTCCCAGTCCCCTTTTTGGCATCTATAATTAACTAAATTAATTTTTTGTTAATACAAAATTAATTATTGTAAAATGTAAACTGACCAACCTTTATACACTAAACAATCTTAATCTTATTCTCATTTATAGCTTAACTAATAAGTCTAGGACTCGGCAGCCGTGCGTCAGCCGCATATAACCCTCAATAAAATAGTCATATCCAGTGGCGTGCGAAGCACTTTGTCTAGGGGGGGGCATTTTGAAGATTTTGTAAAATTTTGCCCCCCCCTAAATCAAAGTGCCCCGGGGGGCCACTTTGCTTTAGGGGGGGGGCATTTTGATTATATATACTAATTTTAAATAAGGGCGTTTTAAGGGGTGGGATTATTTGATTATGGGCCTCCTAGTCCTTATCCCTTCTTCCCCATCCCTTCCCCCATCCCTATTTCCCATTTATATTCCCCACCTCTTCCCCCCTCATCTCTCCCCCCCCCATCTCTTCTACCCCATCCCTTCTCCCCACCCTGCAATGACTGAAGGGAAGGGAGCTAGAAAGCATCTTCGAAAAAATAGTACAGAAGATAAATTAACCTTTCCCCCCCCCCCTCCACCACAAAACATTTTTAATGGGTGGAAGGGGATGTTATAAAATCTCAGCAGGAAGGATAAATAACCCCATTAAAAAAATTGGGGGGGGGGGGGAAATAAAAACACTCATTTTGGAAATAATTTACCAAAAATTAACCTAATATGAGAAAATGATATTAAATATTTCTTTATTGTTTGACAACAAGGATGACAACATCTTTAAGTAGCAAAGCACAAAAAATCATTAATAAGAATACAGACAAGTAGATTTAAAGAGCATCTGTTGAAATAAATATATATTTTAGGTAGAAAAAGTGACAAATCCTTTTTCCTGTATGTTGTGTGATGACAGTCAAAGTAAATTACATACTGAATGCTCGAAACAGCGAGAAATTTTATTTTTTTTAATATTATAATCCACAAAAAAATCTATTGTACTATAAAAACCAAAGATATAATGAACTGTGTAAAAAATAAAAAAAATTACTTTCATTGTGATAAAAAGCAGAAACTATTTGGAAGGGCGCGAAGCGCAAATTTTTTTCTTCAAATATGCAGGGAGGGAGGGGTTTTTGGGCTATTTATTACACTAGTCCCCAATATTTCATAGCAGAAACCATTTAGAAGGGCGCAAAGCACAAATTTTTTTCTTCAAATATGCAGGGAGGGAGGGGTTTTTGGGCTATTTATTACACTAGTCCCCAATATTTCATAGCAGAAACCATTTGGAAGGGCGCGAAGCGCAAATTTTTTTCTTCAAATATGCAGGGAGGGAGGGGTTTTTGAAAAAAGATTATAACCTAATTTCTACACTAATTAAAAAATTTGGTAAGGTTAAATGAATAGTAACTGTCTGTTTGGCGCGAAGCGGCAAAATTTTTTTTTGGAGTATTTCTTGATCTTTTTTTTTTTAAACTGGGATAGTTTTGCTTTTTGTAGGGTAGGGGGCAAAAAGGGGCATTTTTGTTGACCAGGGGGGGGCAAAATGGGGCATTTTTTAACATTTAGGGGGGGGCAGGGGGGGCGGTTGCTAGGGGGGGGGCAGGGGGGGGCGTTTTGGTCGCTAGGGGGGGGGCGATTGCCCCAAATGCCCCCTTCGGTTCGCACGCCACTGGTCATATCATAACTTTAAATTCAGCTAAGTGTATAAACCTGTTCCTAAAAAGACAACCCATATTTTCAAAAAAAAAATTTTTTGTTACACTAGTAGGTTTTTTTAAGGTTCATTATTCAACATATTCATTCTAAACTAATTCTTTTTAGGTTTGCCAACCCACAACAGTTTCCAGCCATCACCAGCAGAAAACCCAAGAGCCAATGCTGTCAGGGAATAATAGACAAGATTATGCTATATGTTTTAGATTTTAGTAAATTGATAGCTTAAATTTTAACCTTTAAGCTCCTAGCTTTATTTTAAGATTTCTTTATTGAAGAGAAATGGTAGATATTTTATCAAAAACTTTGAAACAGAGTGAATTATTAATTTGGTAAAGATTTTATGATTTTATTAGCTTAAAGTTAATATTGTTGGAACATATTTTCCATTGTCGCTTTAATAGCAATTTATATCCGGCGGATTAGAACCGGTTCTCAGCCACACTGAAAATTTTGTATATCATCGTATTATTAAATCCAGTTTTCTACGAATACAAAAATGGTTTTAATTCTATAATTTTACATTTTTATATCTACGGAAAGCTGTTTAATGTTTATAATACGATGCTATAGATAACTATTACACTACTAATGAGCAGCAAATTTTTAATGGCTATACACATTCCATCATATTATAATCTACTCTATTATTATTCTCAGAGGCTTCCAATCTCCAACCACCCCTACATTCCAGAACCAAAACAGTTTCATAACTGAGAGACCCAGCATTCAGCAACAACCTTTTATTAGCCAGCAACAACCTGTCCAGAATGATATCCCCAGACAACCCTTCATTGGTCAACAGCAACCTGTTCAGAATCCAACTTTGTTTAATCCATTTGTTACAAGGTGACCAAATGAATTATTATTTCTAATAGCTTATACTCTAGTCATATTTATTATTTTTAAAAAACTGATCTCATTTTCTTTTTGCTTATTTATATTTTTTTTCATTTTTTATTCTATCTTTAGTCCTCATTCTAAGTGCAATTTCTTACTGACTAAATTCAAGTTACTTTTTATGTTTTTATCATGTATTACACCATAAGCAAAATGTAAAAATGCTTTCCCTTTTTCAGTGCACTAGTTGTATTCCCAACAGACGCCCCGCAGGTTGCCGCCAATCCATTGCCTAACTTCTGCAAGTTTGTTGACTGTAGATTTACAGGCAGACAGAATCATATCTGTTGTGATGGCCAGAATCCTTTGACCGCCAGACAACCAACTACACAGCCCTTATTTGAAACTGTTCAAACTACGTTTGCCCCTAGGCCTATTCCAACTTTTACCACAACTACAACAACTGAACCTACAACAACTACAACTACAACAACCACAACTACTACAACTACTACAACAACAACAACTACTACTACAACTACAACTACAACCACTACAACTACCACAACAACAACTACTACAACAACCACTGAGCCAACAACTACAACAACCACAACTACTCCTGAGCCAACAACAACAACAGAGGAACCTACAACGACAGAAGAGCCAACAACACTTGAACTAACAACAACAGTGGAACCAACTACTACTGAAGAACCAACCACAACTACCACAACTACTACAACTACTACAACAACCACTACCACTACAACTGAAGAGCCAACAACCACTACAACTACTACAACCACAACTGAACCTACTACAACTACCACAACCACAACTACCACAACCACAACTACAACTACTACAACTACAACTACTACAACTACAACTACTACAACTACCACAACTACAACTACCACAACTACTACTACTACAACCACTACCACAACCACAGAAGAGCCCACAACAACAACAACCACTACTACAACTGCAAGACCATTTACCCTGATAACCGATCAAGTTGATGAAGATCGAACTGACAGATTTATAAATTTCAATGAGATGACCAATGCTATCCCTATCGATGCTGTGCTTGCTTATAATGATCTTTATCCTGATGGTAGAATGGGTCTTGACAATGATGAATTTATTGGCTTTGGTGACATTCCTGTTGATTTTCTGGATTATATTCAAGTGTCTCAGGATATTAAAGAGGTTACTCCTGCCAATTCTTTCAAAGGTGATATTATTGAGAATATTGTTGAAGAAGAAGAAATTAGATCAATTGACAATGGTTCTAAGAACAAGAATTCTTTTAATGTCCCAGATGAGTTTGATTATTATGATGATAAAAAGAATATTCCTTCAGAAACAGGTATGTTATTATAATTTCAAAATTTTAAATATGAAAAAATTTAGAAGCTTTTTATAATGCCTATAAAAAATGACACTATACTGGCCTACCATTGGTCAATTAAAATGAATACTGGCCTGCCATTGGTAATTTAGTCTGTGTATCCCCTATCATTTGCCATTTGTTTTGTATGACGTCATTTTTTTATAAAGAGCTTTAAAGCTTTATAAATAAGAAAATTAAATATTTTTTTTCTTCAATTAGAGAGTTCTTAAAGGAATCTAACTAAATATTCAAGACTACAATTGAGCAAGTTTTCTTATTTCTTATATTAAAATAAATACTTTTATTATAAATTATCATATGGAAGGTATCCTTGCAAATTTTAATTGGTCAAAAAATGTTTACAACCAAAATTAAAGATTTTTTTTTTATTTTAGATGAGGATTATAAAGAATATACAAACTCTCAGATTGACACAACATCTTCACAAGAGAATTCTATCTTCACACAGACAACTGACTTTGAGCAATCCAACGATGAAGAAAGTGCATTTATTCCGTCAGCTGTTACAGTCATGCCAGTGTCAGTTATCAGCAGTGAAGAGGTACAGTCAGAAGTAGCTGACCCTGTGTTCATCAACATTCAGCCAAATGAACCTGAACCTTCAGCTCCTGCTTTCATTGTTTATCCTGCAACTGTTCCAGCATCTACAACTACCAAACAACCAACCATCTTTGCTGAAACTGAACCTGAGAATGAAGAAGACATTCCTTCAACCATCATAGATTCCATCAATATTTTATCTACATTTTCTTCCAATATTCCAGCTGCTGAAGGTACAGAATCAGTAACAACAGACCAACCTGAAGACAGCCAAGAAGATAAATCAACTATTGATGATATAATTGGCATTATTGATGGTTTTGTTGTCAACACAAAAGCAAAGGAAACTTCAACTGTTTCAAGTGATTCCACTGTTAGCTTTGATGAAACAGAAGCGCTGAAAAGTTTATTTGATCAAGATAAGACCATAGAAAATGAGCTTGAAACAGACACACCTGAAATAGAAAAGCCAAGAGTTAAGGTTGTCAGACCTAGACTTAAATTAAAAGATATTCTGAGAGGAATTCCATTGAACAGACCTTCAGCTCAAGATATTAGAGAACAAGAACCTGTGGTCATCATTGAACCAGAACAACAGACAACTACTACAACAACTACCACTACAACAACCACCACCACAACAACAACTACAACTACTACAACAACAACTACAACTACTACAACAACAACTACAACCACCACAACAGAAGAAATAACAACTCTTCCAGAGGAAACTACAACAGTCTATGAGCCTGAACCTACAACTACTCAGGAACCAACTACAACTACCACCACCACTACAACAACAACAACTCCTGAGCCTACAACAACAACTACCACAACCACTCCAGAGCCAACAACAACAACTACTACAACTACAACTACAGAGGAGCCAACTACTATAACAACAACTACTACAACCACAACTACTACAACTACAACAACAACTACTACAACAACTACTACCACAACAACTACAGAAGAGCCTACTACCACTACTACAACAACTACAGAGGAACCAACCACCACTACAACAACTACCACTACTACTACAACAACTGAAGAGCCCACCACAACAACTACTACAACTGAGCCGACAACAACTACTACAACTGAGCCAACAACAACTACCTCAACAACCACCACCACAACCGAAGCAGACACAACAACCGAAAAGCGTCACCGCCTGAAGTTCCGCGGACGTCCGTTCCGTAGATTTACAACATCAACACGAGCTCCAACAACACAGTCAACAAGAAGAACATCCTTTATTCCTTTCTCAGCAACAGAGGAAAGTACTAACAGGTAAAACTTTTTAAAATAGCACCGCGTTTTTCAATTTCATCCTTACATATGTAAAAGTATCAGGATGCTG
Organism: Acartia tonsa; assembly: GCF_053477335.1. Lineage (NCBI taxonomy): Eukaryota > Metazoa > Arthropoda > Copepoda > Calanoida > Acartiidae > Acartia > Acartia tonsa. The sequence goes on from NC_137260.1 coordinate 38,311,820, forward strand.
TGTGTCCGTCTGTCGAGGATCTTGCTTACCGCTAAACCAATATTTTTATCCTTGACATCGTGACATCGTAGTTTTTCATAGGTCTTGTAAAAATTTATAACTATTTTAGGGGAGGGTACCATTGCCCTCACAAGAGAAATTGACCTTAGAAAATATAACTCTGAATTTTTTTACTTTTTCTTTATAAAACTAAAATTAAAAGTGGGAGGATCTTCACCCCCTCCCCCTCCCAACCATCCTTCTTACCTCTAAAAGCTCCTAAAGGCCTTTCTGGGCACAGCTACTAGTAATGGAGAAAGAGGGGAAAGTACATTATATCAATGTCTCTCTATATGGGGTTATTGTATTTTTTATAAGTTGACAAAAACTTAAAAAAAAAGGTTTTAATTCAATGTGCCAAAATTTTCTTTTTGTCTACACCTAAATTGTCATAATTTACGCTAAATTACATTCCATCATCTTTTTAACCACTTGATCTATAAAAACAACATTGTATCATTATTTTTTTTTTAATTTCAAACTTTTGAAGTAAATAAATAATCCAAAAAGTATAGATTTTTTAGATTTGACTTATTTTAAGTAACTTATTTTTATACTTATACAAATTAAATTTAATATTTTAGTTCTGATAACCAAGAGGAGGGAATTGAGGTATCTGAAGAGGAAAGAAGAGCAATTTTAAGAAAACTTTTTGGAAATAGAAACAGAGGACGCTAAACAAAACTAATTATAGAGAAGATTCGCTACAACAAATAACAATTTAGGCAAAAAATTCAAAATTAAAAAAGAAATTGTATAAAAATCTGTAAATAATTATTATGTTACCTCCATTAAATATAAATAAATTGAAGTAAAAAAAAAAGAATAGAACAAGAAACTACAATACTGCTATAAAGACAGAAAATGCATGATGTAATACAATTCATAGTGATAAAAATAAGAATCATAAATAACGTATAACCACATAGGAGAACCTACTATCACACATGTATTCCAATATAGGTAGATTTGAAATGTCAACTATTTCTATGACCCTGCAATTAGCAGTAAAAAATGCCCATAAAAAAATTTAAGATTTAAAAAAATCAACTTTTGATTAAAATTTGGCCTTATTATTTGATTAGTTATTTGAAAGGGCATTAAGATAACAAAGTGCCTTTAGTAATTTTCGTCTCTGTGATTCGTTTTATTCTTGTTCTCTTATGAACTAATTTTGTGCCAATATTAATTTTATATTAAGGTTTATTTTCATTGAAAATTGGGGTGTGATTGTAGATATACCGTAGATATAAGTATATATATGCAAATTACAGAAAGCTAAAATGTATACCTTTATTACGATATATCTACATAAATCTCACCTCCATTTATAATTAATTCTAATTTAATTTTGTTAGATAAAAATTAATTCAAGTGCCACTTGCCTGCCAATTTAGAATTACAGATTTTTTGTTATGTTTTATTATCATATGTTTTATAAAAAAAAAGTATTTGTTTCATTGCTCAAGAAATTAATAATATTATGATTTTTTAAAAATATTAAGAATATGTGAAAATTATTTGTACATTAATCCTAACATTTTTGAGGTAAATTTTAATTTTAAAAGATTTTAAATTTCATAGAAACCTATAACCTTATCAATGTTCGTTTATACAAATATGATTTTAAATAATTTGTTTTAAATATGTTTGTATGACTACTAATTATTGTGTCCTTGTCAGACAAAATATTCTCAATTGTAACCCTGTAACTGTAACCTTGTAATCGTAACCGTAACATTCCTGTTTTACTTTGATATAATATATTGACATATTTTTTTAATGATTTTGTAAGCTATGCCAATAGTTGAAAATTATTTTTGAAATAATATATGCTAACTTACTGTCTGACATTTACATCGACTTTATGTACAATATGGCATCATCAAAGTTTAACAGAATTCTTTCGGTTACTGTTAGTGTAACTGTAACCTTGTAACCTTACCTGAATCAAAATTATCAGTTTTAATATTCTCCATTCGGTATCATAGTATAGTTGTAGTTCTATTGTATTTCCTTACTGTAATACTTTAATATTTTGGTTAAACAAAATTTTGAAGCCATAGCTTAAAAACTTTTCATTTGAATCCTGTATTAAAAAAATGAAAAATAAATAAAACCAAATAGATTAAAACAAAAAATGTTTCATAAAATAATTGGTTTCTAAAGTAAGGCCATTCTATGAATCTATAAATACTGCATAATTACTAAATATTTCGAATTTTAAAGATTTTTCAATACAACAATCATAAATATGTATCTTCTTACTTATACAATTTTAATGAGTAATAAATGTATAAAATAAATGACAAGGTGTTTTTTTTGTTATAATGAAAAGCCAGTTTGTTTAATTTAATGTAATTTTAATTCCTTTTATATAGATAGTAAGGCATTTTTGTCTGAAGATGTTGATTAAGATTGGTTTTAATTTTCAGAGAAGTTAATTATTAATGTTGAACCGGATTGGTTATACTTTTTAAAAGTTGGGGGTAGGGTTAGTCTGACCATCTACTTCTTTCCCTAGAGGCTAGGGGCGATCGAAGCAACTAGTTTAGGACTCTCAGCACAATCAACGCTTAAATTTCACGACTTTAGCCTGGAAGTACTGACTGTACATGCCAAAGACCTAACAATAGACCATGTACTTCAATCAACTATTTTGTTAAAGTCAATCCCTTGACGTGGAAGTAGTGATAATTCCAATTCTTGGTATTTTAACTTACCAATAATGAAAATTTAACATTTAAATAAAAACCAACAAAACTTAATTAAAATTCATAACACATCTGTTTTTAGAGCAAGGGAACCGAATCAAAATAGAAACACCGCGTACTCAAAATAGAAATAAGGAATAATAATAAATATTGGATTGACGGATCAGAAACTCTAATCAACACGCGTTAAAACAAGAACATTTGCGTGCATAAAAAGCACAACAATATCAATTTATCAAATCTACAGAACTTTATAATAAGAACAGAAAATTGTTAAAGCAACGCTTAAAGACCAAATAATTGCCAAATAAACTCATATTCTTAGGATCTAATAATAGAATTGATATATATACAAAGATTAATTACAATCAACTAACTTTTACGAGCAGACGTAAAGACATTATCCAACCTATAACTGTGGAAAAGCTTCGCTTTTACAAATAAGAGGAAGGGGTGAATAGAATTGTGAATAATTTAAATAATTTGAATTAAATCCGAACTAATGCAATCAAATTTCACAGGTTTCAGAGAAAGTAATATTAAACTTTATGTTGAATGGAAGACAAAGGCTCTTAACCCTATTCGTTGGGGCACTTTAAATAACCTATTTATTAAGGTAGGTGGGGAAGTGAGGGGACAATCCCTCCCCCCTTACCCTGTAAATCTGTTTCTTCTGGACACAAAGCTTTGTTCATTTGAAATTATGATCTTAAAGGCATAAGTGAATTTAAAATTTAAATAGCCCTTTTAATTGGCTAATTGGCAGCTTCCTAGAGACTGGCCTCTAATTCTGGACAAGAATGTCAGAAGGAAACACTAAAACCCGTCTTTGACAGTTTAATGAAAAAAGAACAAGATCATCGATTAAAAAAAATTATAATTCTAAAGCAATTTTACATTTCACAATAAAATTTTTGGTTTTTATAAAAATCGACATTACACCGAAGCTTGGCGTAAAGGAGAAGCGACGAAAGCACTTTAAAAAAAACTTTTTTCATTTTGTTTCACAAAAAAATATTTGTTGGTTGAATTATCTATAGGTTTTACCACAATTTAAGAGGTTTAGATAAATCAAAATCAAATTTGTAATTCTTGATTTCGTATTTTTACAATTAAGCTATAAATTCCATTTAATATCAGAAGTTCATCAATAATCCAAAGTAGAACAATTTGGTCCGTCCTTCTATGGGGGCTGGGGCTTGAACAACCTACTTTCGAAAAAAATATGTTTTATTCTTCAGACTTACGAGGCGTGACACTGAAAGAAATGAGCTTTTGAGTGCTAAGCAAAATGAGATAGCTATGCACTAATAGAGATTTATTATAACGTGAAAAAAATTCAAGATGAAGTTTTGCTGGAACATCTTTTAAGTAGGGGAATATTCGTATTTAGGAGTGCAATAGTTTACGTATATACTATATAAATATCTTTCTATCGCAAAAATTAATCATTTCATTAAATTGTATAATCTTGATATGAAAGAATCAGAATTCCAAGGTCGAAATATTGAATTTCTGTTATATGATCTTTGGTAAGGTGCCAATCTAATTTGCTATGCAAGAAAGTGATTATAGTCATTTTTAATACATGCATATTTGGTGGCAGGAATGTTCAAAGGGGTGAGGGGCTAGAGTAACAAATCTTGTGGAGCCCTCCACCTTGGTAAATATAACCCCTGGGACAAAAAAATGCGTATTACTCCCAAAAAAGCTTTGGCGTACTTGGTTAAATTTTGGCGATTTTATCAAATTGGTGTTTGTGTGAAATTGAATGATGTCCCGTATTTTAATTTGCATTGATAAATGCAAATCAACGTATCATTGGATTTTATTATTCCGCAGAGCAAAGTAAAGGATTTTATAACAAATTTTATTATTCTAATCTTACACACACATCAATATACAGTTTTCCCTCTCTTTAACACAAAAGTCAAATATTTCTTGAATTTATATTTAACATTTTGTAAATCTTTTCCTACTTTGTAATCTAAAGCCTGTAAGTTCTAACAGTGCTATGAATGGTACGATTTTTGCATGATTTTTTATTGTGAGGGAGGTAAACACACCCCCCCGTACACAATTAAAATACCCGAAAGTCAAAAAGCATTTTTTGTCTGTTAAATTTACGCGCGATGGGTGTAAATTTGTTCACGTCCCCCTTTAAGTTGAAGTGAATAATTGTAAATAATAATAATTAAGAAATATTTTTCAATTAATGTTACTCACGGAAAAAATGGATTCCTGAAAACACGAAACCTTGCTGATTAAATTAGTTAACAATCAAAATAAAATCAAATCAATCGCTCTTAACAATATCAAAATTTTAAAAAGTATATAATATGGAGTATTAAGTTTTTAGTGTGAACCATAAGATCTAAGAATTACTTTTCCGACAAAGATAGAAATATATTAATATTTCAAATATTATAAGAAGTGGTAAGATTTTTTTTGTCGGAAGCCTAATATTTCAATAACTACTAGACTTATCGAGTTCTCAATCTAAAGGAAGCTACACAAAGGCTTACGGATGGTTTTTAGGCTATTCTATGATTAGATTTAAGTGACAGTCTGGTTTAAAGCTATTTTAACCTCAATCCTATTTTTACAAAAAAAAAGAGCCTCTAGCTTGCTAGAGGCGCAATAGTATAGATAAATAATAATAATAAAAGATAATAGAAATTAATATGCCAATGTATAATTCTTCCAAAAGTATATGTATAGTGTGTACTAGTGTAGTATAGTGTAGAGAGTCCCCAGAGTTGCTACAAAACTTTCGCCATGTAATATCTTAAACTTGCCGTTTATCCTACACCGATTCTTTCATAATTTTCCAGCATGTATATATCCATATTAACGGAGCTTAACAGAATATCATACACAATTCTGAAGTCTGAACAAATTTTTTATGTTTACCTCTTGCGTTATTATCCTAGGATGCACCAATAAAGAATAAACCTATAAATTTGACATGACAATTATTTTATTTGAAATTATGGGATCATGTTTATTATGACTGTTGGGAATACTGTTAAAGTTATTTCTCGCATCGTATTATAAACGGCTTTCCGCGGATATAGAAAGTACAATTATGAGATTAAAACTAGTTTTTTAGCCCCCTGGTGCCGAAGGCATCGGCTAAAAAAACTGGTTTTAATCTTATATTCGTAGAAAGCTGGATAAAATACGATGCTAGACATAGTTTTTTTTCGTATGGATGAGAACCGGTTCCTAACTTCCTATCCACCGTATTCGAATGAATACGAGAAAAGATTTTACCTAATTGTTACAGGAATTTAAGTTTTTAAATCTATTGGACGGTTCTAACAAGCCCTGAATTAAAGAACCTAATAGTAAACAATCTAATATAACCGCAGAAATAAAAATTTAAAGAAGGTGTATCAACTTTTTTTTTTATAGCTAGCCGGCTCTTTTAGTAAGTAGTAGATGTAAAATTTTTCATAGAATTCAGATATGCAATCGGTTTTTTTTGTAGACCTCTTATTTTTTAAGTAATTTAAGTTTAAAAAAAAAAAATTAAGTCGATTTTAAGGTACTAAAATGCAACAAAAAAAAAGAAAGAAAATGGCCATTATGAACAAAAATAGTAAGATTTTTAATTTGACACCTTACTTTTTCAATTCTGTCAGGTAATTATTGAAAAAATTGATTTTTTTAAACCCACGAGAATAAAAACTTTGAACTTATTTTTTTCATTCCCCAGGCATAAGAAATAGGCATTATATATACTGTTAGAATGAGAAAAGTATTACAAATCCTTTCTAAGCAAAATTGAAATAAAAAGTTTACAATATAGTATATAAACTACAATAAAAGGAATTATATGAAAATATCATATTATATTATACAGGCAACGTCTTAATTCTTGAATTGAGTATAAAAATGGGAAGGGGGTAAAGAGGGGGTAAAGAAGGGGTAAAAAAGGGAAGACCAAAGTGTTGCCTGAACAAAAAATATAATTGGCCAATTGTTTATTTTTTATTTTTTTACTTTTTTTCAATTTTGCTTACAATGGATTCGTAGTATTTTTCTGATTCTAAAGGTATATATTAACCCATATTTTTTTACCTGTGAAATGATAAAATTAAGTTCAAAGTTTTTATTCTCGTGGGTTTAAAAAAATCAATTTTTTTAATAATTACCTGACAAAATTCAAAAAGTAATGTGTCAAATTAAAGTCTACTATTTTTGTACATAATGGACATTTTCTTCCTTTTTTTTGTTGCATTTTAGTACCTTAAAATCGACTTAATCTTTTTTAAAAAAAACTTAAATTACTTTAAAAATAAGAGGTCTACAAAAAAACCGATTGCATATCTGAATTCTATGAAAAATTTTACATCTACTACTTACTAAAAGAACCGGCTAGCTATAAAAAAAAGTTGATACACCTTCTTTTAAAATTTGTATTAAATCATGGATTCAAAGTTAAAAAAAACTAAATAGCTGAGGTACTAAAATCTTTCAAACTTAATTCATGTTAAAAGAAACGTCTAGTCAATGCTATAGTGGGGAGGGGGAGAGGGGGGGGGGGATTAGTTATCAAAGTTTTCTCTATAAAAAGTTTTCCTCTTGAAGGAGAAGTTTGGTTTTGGTAGCAAGTATAAATGTAGGAGAATTATTTACAAAACTAGGATAGTCACACACATATAAAAATGCAGCTGCAAATAATTGCATTTTTATAATTTTTATAAAAAAAAATCATATTTCTTATCACATAATTAGTAAGGTGTTATTGTAAGGTGTTTTAAAGACAAATCTAAAAAAAAATTCCAAAGATTAATAATTCCAATTTTAATACCATAGAAAGCTACCCTGAGAGACACATTTTAATCAATCTTTTATGTAAATGAACAAAAAATAATTAGCAATTGTAATAAAAATAATGAAATTAAAAATAGTGTAATACAAAATTGACTTTATGGATGATATTATAGTAGAGGCATTAATCTAAAATTTCAATTGTTCGTATTATTACATTTTAAGATTTACGAAAAAAAGATTAGGATTTATACTAAGCATCTATTTGACATATGCTTTTGAAATTTGGTCAGAAGCATTTATTTTGTATTTATTTACTTATGAATGTTTCTATCCTTGTTTCATATTTATAATTTGCATTTATCATAAATCTAATATAATTATAATAATAAAAAAAAGTTTTGATTTGATAAATAATTTATTGATATCTCATAAGATTAAGAATCAATAAAATTACATTTATATATCCCTATATAAGAGTAACAGGAAGTCTATTTGTCTGTTTGTACCAAAGTATCTCGCTAACCGCTATACTGATATCTTAGTCCTTTACAGCTTAGCTTCTTATAGGTTCTGTGAAAGTTTATAACTTTTCTTAGGGGAGGGTACCACCACCCTCCAAAAAATCTATGATTTGTTAAATAATTGATAAGATGAACAATCAATAAACTCATTATATTTAGTGAGATCTTATGCTTTCTTGTGATTAAATAAATAAATTAGAATTTTTTGTTAAAGGCAGGGCTTAGCAGCCTCAGCCGTAGCCATTATCATCAAGCGGCTTTTAAGCAGCTGTGTGCGCTGCAATTTTAGAATAGAATTTTCGGGTATAGTCCCTTTCGTGACCACGCCTCTTAAGGGGTGTTTTGTCGAATTTTCACAGTAGCTTTTCTCCTATTCCTAGCCCCTGTGGGGGGCTCTAATCCTGCGGGGCCAATTGCCTAACTCTGCGGGCCAATCACCTATCTTAACATAACCCAACCTAACCTTAAATACCTATCAAAAGCTAATGTGAAAATACTACAATACGCTCCTTAAGAGGCGTTGTCACGAAGGGGACTATAACCGAATTTTCTCGTGATTGATGTTCTGCTTTGCTACAAAATGATTTGACTAACAACATATTTTGTCTCAAAATGAATAAATTCGACGGAGAAAGAAGTTTAAGCATAAAATATATTTTCTTCCGTTGCCATTTAACCCATCTCTGATTCCCTTATCCCTAGAATGAATAAATCACGCAACCTTATTAATAATTAATAAATGAAGGGAGGAAAAAGAATATTTATGTATATGACCAACCAAAGGGACAGATATATACCGATTTTTATCATTTTAATAGTCGATTTTTTTTATTTCTCGTTTAAAACAACTTATTTTTAATCTTCTTGCACTTCTACCCTTTCTTTGTTCGATATATTGATTTATAGAACCAACAATTTAACTGGTGTTGGTCGTAATCAGCCTTGTTAAAGTTTTGAAGGTATACTAAATGACAAATGACCAAAAGTATTTGAATCCAAATAATAAAGTTTACAATGTTATCCACTTGCACTTTTCAAACTTTAGGTTTTAATATCTTTTCTCAAGTTTTTGTAGTATCATAATTATAGAAAAAAATACCGCCTGGATTGTTTTTAAAGTTTGTGCACCTTAGGCAAAGTATACTTCTACACTCAACACAGACTTTCCAGGAAATAAAACTTTTTAAAATGAAAACTTTGTGTGAAAGTCAAACTAAGTAAAACTATTTTTCCTTCCATCTTTCTCTCTCTCTCTCTCTCTCTCTCTCTCTCTCTCATAGTATTTGTGTCCCTATAACTCATCTATTTTAGAAGAAATAAATATTGGATAATAGAAACATAACGTTAATTTTTTTTCTTTTATATTAAAGTTATTTTTAACAAGACTTTATTTCGCGACTAGCGTTCAAAGAGGTAGGAACTATTTTTATTTGACAAAAATTTTTTTTGTGAGAAACCCATTTTTTCTGTTTTGAATCCTATTGAGGCAAAGAAAATTATTATTGATTAGTAATCATGTTATTAGATCCATTATAAAGTTGATATGTGAGTATAGTTCCAATATATATACAACTTTTAAAAGTTGTTCAGCCATAGTTGGCCAAGTGTATGTTAAGTTTCACAACTAACTTTCTGTAATATCTGGTGCTAGGCTGTACCCCCTCTCCATCCTGACAGGCCTGCAGTTGATAAGTTTGGAGCCTGGTGCATGCAACAAACTTAGTTTTACTACTTTCTCAAACTCTCTCATATTCTCTTAACAATTATTACATCATCATTATAACTTTGGAATTCAGTGTAGCAATAAAAAAAGAATCCTAAAACTTTTTAAAAGTATTAATTCATCCTATAATATAAAGTAATAAGTTTTTTTGTCTGTAGCTTAAGATTTCTCTAACTAATGAACCGATTGGGTTCCATTTTAGCGAACTTTTACACAGGTCCTTGGATGGTTTTAGGCTAATTTGTAATTTAGATGCAGGTTTTGAATTGGTTTTAGGCTTTTTTAGACCACTAGTTTCAAATAAAGTAATGAATATTAAACTTTACATTAGAGACATCAAAAAAATTGTCTTCAAGAATGATTTAAAAATCTCAACAATTAGGAATGTGTATATGAGACTTTTAGAACTAATATTATCATATTGTAAAACTTTATTTTACAGAAAAAATTATGTTTTCATAGTATGCAGTAACTTTGGCGAAAATTCTACTTTTTTTCTACCAACCACTTCCCTATGATATATATTTTTTACATATATGACTGCCCTACCTCCCCCTTTTCACCACCTCCCCTCCGATTTGCTTTTATAGACTAAATTATCACCCCTCTCATCCTTTCCCCATGTAAACTCCCTTCTTTCTAGTATGTATTTGAACTAAAATATAGAGGCCTAGAAAAGGCATGGATTTAGGAATAGGACAATGGACAATTGAATCATTTTTAATAGTATAAAGTTCTAATAGTCGTATTTATCATGAAAATTCCTCTTAATTTGACAAGTTCATAATTTCATGAGTTTTTAAACTAGAAAAATTAGACCGCAAAGAATTATATTTAGTTGACTGATAATTAATTTGCCCCGTGTAATATTAAGTATTTGATATTTCTTAAGTTAAGATATAGGTTTAATATTTAAAGAAAATTTAGAAGTATCCAATAACTAAATATTCATATTTTTATGAACGCTTTAATTTGAAAAGATAAACTTTTTTGGTTATATGCTTAGTTAAAATTTTTTGTTCTGATAAAGATCCTTTTCTGAGTAAAATAGGTTCACTAGAATAATAGGTTATATCTGTAACAGTTCACTATCTCCCAAATCTAAATTTAGTTAAATTGGCCTATCTCTATACCCCTGAGAAAAGTAGGCGGAGTTTTATACGACAAATTAGAGTCTCTCGCAAATTCTCAGAATAAAGAGTATGTGTTGCATTGCTTTTTTTAAAGAAAAAGAGGAGGGGGAGGGGAAGGGGAGAATTTGCCGCCAAAATGGTCACTAACACTACTAGATATATTGTGCGTGGCGGGTTGGTCCAGCCACAAAATGGCGGACTCTCGGAGCGCGAGGGATTCTCCGCAAACAAAAATGGAGTGCAGGGGAATAAATTAAAAAAGGAGAGAGTATTTTAACAAACTCTCTGTCCGCATTTTTACAAGTAAGGGAGTTGAAAGTATCGGGGAAATGGGGAAGAATTAGTTTTTAAAGTAAAATTGAAGTAAATTGGGGAGGAAGGTTTGTGAATGAAGAGAATTATCTTTCAAATAATGGTATTCAGGGTTGCCATGTCATTTATAAAATTTTGAATTATATAAAAAACTAAAAATTTAAAAATCAACTATTAAATGAATAAATCCATTTAAAAATCATTTTAAATTTTGACATTTTCATTATTGTATTTTTTTTTTTAACTATTCCACTATTTTTATTTTTCTATAATTTTTTTTTTTCGTTACAGAATACGACACTGTTCTGTTCATCATATTTATGATGAATTTGATATTATTACTTTAAACTAGATGTTTTGTTTCATTTTATCTTTAAAAGCTTATTTTATTAATCTTATTATTTTCTTGATTAATTTAATGTAATTCCATTTGATAAATATAATAAAATTTAAACAATATGATCGCTAATTTTAATTTAATTTTAAAATTTGGTTTTATATATGTTATTTTAGATTTTGAATTTGGAAACTCTGAAAGAATTGTTAGGTCTTGACTATGAGACCCCATGGGAAAGCTGTAACAAGGGGAAAAGAAACCGAGGGGAAGTAGGAGGGATTTTAATGTTAAAGTAGGGGAATTTCGGTGGACACTGTGAAAATAGGGTTGGTTCGCTCGTCAGAGGTTCACATACCAACCAAACCATCCACTGAAAGCCCGCTCCGGGAGCTCCTAATATCCTCCCCCCCCCCCCATTCCACGCAAAACCCTCAGAGAACAACCCTTGGACTGGTACGGCCGTGGGAGCACCTAACCACCCTCCATCCACTCCTCGCAGGATCCTGTTTAGTTGCCAGGCCTCAACAAGCCGATACGTGTCTCCAGAATAAAAAGTTTCCAGTGAAATAACTTTTTTATCCACAATATAATCAGTGCATATTCTAAAAATCAACCAAAACTTCTTAATTTTTACTTTAAAATAATTAGAAATATGTCATAAATACAAGAAAGAATATGTCAACAATAACTAGAAACGCATCCTAGGCGTGAACTTAATTTGACCCAGAAAAAAAAAGTTTTTTGAAAACTTCTTGACGCGGCTCCAAACTTTAAAAACAAAGTTGAGGTAAGAAAAGCCCCTCTCTCCGGCCCTTCCTTGCTTGATATAAGTTACTTCTTATTATGTATAAAGTTTTGGTCATATGTATCATCATATTCACTTTAGCATTATTTCAAACTATTTATAACTTTAAAACTTAGTTTATAGGTAATTGATTAATAAGTAATCAATAATCATACTTATTATTGATATAACTTTAACTGTAACTCAGTTAAGCTTACAATAATTACTCGTAAGTTATCGAAAATGAGTTTTATAAAAGCTAAATAGTGTATAAATAGAAATTTTTCATGCGTTTATTAGAAAATAATTTAAAACAAAAAAACATATTTGAAAACAAATAAATAAACCGAGGCTAAAATATATTTCTACTTGCAGCTACGCCACTAGAAGCCTCTAGGGGTCACTTAAGGCGAGGGGGGGGGGAGGGAGAAGTCGCCCCCTTCCTCCATCTTCAATTTTATTTTTAAAAAATAGAAAAAGAGAAGCCACATTTAAAAAATAACCGTATCGGTTTAGTGGTTAGCAAGATCCTTCAGTACAGACAATTATCCTAACACTTTATGGTATTTATTTACCAAAAATAAAAAAATATGGATATGGATCTTATGATTCTATTTTAGATTTTATTCAAAAAAAAATCATACTAGTTCAAATTACTAGATATCAACACCCAATTGAAAACTGAAACACAATATTCAAACCAAATTCAACTTAGGATTTACTCGAGGATGGTTAAATATTAGATGTGTTTTTCAAATACCAAAAAGGCAAAATGATGAAATTTCTATTTTTTCTTTTCTTTGATTTATATAATAATGACATAAATGTTATTATTTGTTAATGGCTATTAATTATTTTTTTATTATCCTTTGATTACGGGGTTAAATAATTTTATTATGATTATAATGGGGAGCCCTAATATGAGAGAAACATATTTTATACATCAAAATACAATATCAAACTGTTAGTATTTCAGCAATAACAAGTTAACAAAACCTTTTTTTAAAGAATGAAACATAGCGATATCATACAGTAAAATAGATAGTTTTTATCATCGTTAAATCAAAATTATTTCACGCAAGTTTCGTTCATGGACGTATAAATATTCCAAACTACAGAGTAGTTGTGCTATATAAGCTGAACTTAAAATTAAAATGATTGATTTGAATTTTTTTTCTGCTTCAACGTTATTGGTTTAAACTAAAAAAAGTTAAAGCTCATGATATTATTAAAAATTGTCATAAATAACACTGGATGAAATGATATTTTGATAGGGCAAAATTGTGTAATAGCTAATGAATTAGAATAATGTGTTTATTAACTTATTCATTTCTGCAAAGTTTATGACTACTTGTCTTTTGTTTTTCTATCTATCTATCTATCTATATATCTATCTATCTATCTATCTATCTATCTATCTATCTATCTATCTATCTATCTATCTATCTATCTATCTATCTATCTATCTATCTATCTATCTATCTATCTATCTATCTATCTATCTATCTATCTATCTATCTATCTATCTATCTATCTATCTATCTATCTATCTATCTATCTATATATCTATCTATCTATCTATCTATCTATCTATCTATCTATCTATCTATCTATCTATCTATCTATCTATCTATCTATCTATCTATCTATCTATCTATCTATCTATCTATCTATCTATCTATATATCTATCTATCTATCTATCTATCTATCTATCTATCTATCTATCTATCTATCTATCTATCTATCTATCTATCTATCTATCTATCTATCTATCTATCTATCTATCTATCTATCTATCTATCTATCTATCTATCTATCTATCTATCTATCTATCTATCTATCTATCTATCTATCTATCTATCTATCTATCTATCTATCTATCTATCTATCTATCTATCTATCTATCTATCTATCTATCTATCTATCTATCTATCTATCTATCTATCTATCTATCTATCTATCTATCTATCTATCTATCTATCTATCTATCTATCTATCTATATATCTATCTATCTATCTATCTATCTATCTATCTATCTATCTATCTATCTATCTATCTATCTATCTATCTATCTATCTATCTATCTATCTATCTATCTATCTATCTATCTATTTATCTATCTATCTATCTATCTATCTATCTATCTATCTATCTATCTATCTATCTATCTATCTATCTATATATCTATCTATCTATCTATCTATCTATCTATCTAGAATGAAGACTACATCTCCCGACTATAGTCCAGGGGACTCATACTGCCCCAACCTGCCCACAGCTCCCCTCCCAGAGGTCGAAAATAAAACCATAAAACAGGTAAAACTTATTTAATATTGTTATCTCAATATTGCTGCGCTACTCATGGACAATTTTTGGGTGGTTTTCCTCATAGTGCATAGTGGAGCCAAGACCCCCCCCCCTATTATTTCAAATAAATAGAAAATAAGGGAGGGGTAGATTATTATGTATTTTTAAAAACTTTTGAAAGGTTAGGTTAGGTTGAGTTTTATTTGGTACTGGTAACAGGGATAGGGCAAGGCAGTTAGAGGACCTCTGCAGTTGTTAGGTATAAAAAAACTTTCCCTAATTTCGAAATGGAAGGGGGGGTGCAAACTAGGTACTGAGGAACCCTAATTTGATCCAGTTAGGTTTAAGAAATAACAAAAGAGTTGAATATCTTTAATTACAAAATATTTGATTTATGTATCAGAATGTAACCTATGACACCTCAACTGGGAAAGTTTACGAGGAGCTGGGTGGATCCACAACAAATAGAACTAATAACAACAACAATACCTCAACCACAAACAACAACAACACAGGCAGTGGTGGTGGGACTGCAGGGTTAGATACAAGGAATACTGATAGATCCTCTTACTTCCAGGTAAAGATTATAGTTAATATTGGTCTGTTTGTATGTTACGTGGTGTAGTTTTATGTTTTCTTGTCGTTGTCCACGTGTTTTAAAATTGTTTCTATTTGTACTGTTCATTATTCATATGTATTATTCTTCTCCCCCTCTCTCTCTCTCTCTCTCTCTCTCTCTCTCTCTCTCTCTCGATCTCTCTCTCTGTTGCTATTTATTACTTAATTTTTCTCTGTCACCTTTCATACCCCTTCTTATGCCCCTTCTCCCCTCTCTCTTGCTTCTTTTAAATATTTTCTTTTTGTTTTTTTCTCCCTTTTCACTTTTCAAAATTTATTTTATACTTAAAAACAATAATATTTTAAATATTACATTTTTAAATACAAAACATTTTAATCAGAATGGCTTGAGTACCTACAACTACTCATACGCGACTCCGCAGCCCACCCCTGTGCAACAGCAACAGCAGACACAGCCTGTGCAACCACAGCCGCTGCAGCCAGTGAATCCTGTACAACCTGTACCTTTACAAGCCACACCCTGCATGGGATCATACTCATCTTATGCAACTTCTTATGAAAGGTAAATTTGAAATTCATTTCTCTCCATTTTAAAAACTTAAATGAAAATTTCATAAGACTTTTTTAATATAAGATTTTATTGAGAAAATCGTATTTTAGTTTTACTACGTATGTTGGAGGTAATATATAATTGATCCTGTCAAACAAATAATTGAACTAGTTGTCTAACTATCTAAATAAGGGTAAGATTCAAATCCACTAAAATTAAATGATATTAATACACTTCTGAAAATTTAGCCTTTCTACTTTTTACTGTCTTCTATTTAACTAATAATAAATGCCCTTGGTTACAAATTTAAATTATTCTGTTTAAAATATCTAAACTTGGGGTTTAAGATTAAAATATAAAAAAAAAAACTTAATCTGTATTTATTACAAAAATAAATAAAAATATAAAAAAAATATTTAATTTAAATTAAAAGTAAAGGATTTGTTGTAAAACCTATGTGACCATAAATTAAGCAAACTTTTGCCCTCCTTCCTCATTACTAGAAGTCCTAGTTACGGCTAGATACATGATGGCATTTCTGTTAACGAGAAAATCAAATAAATTATTGGATTTTGTTAAACATTTTCAAAAAGTTTTTGCACCTAATGACTTAAAAACATATTTTTATTTTTTAAAAAATTTTCTTTTTGCTATTAATTAATCTTAAGTAATAAGGTTTCTTTCGTCTTAAGCCTGGAAACTCGGAAAACTGGCTATACTTATTATGGAAACTTTATGAATGTTTTAGGGTTGTTTTAGGCTATTTAACTGACCTCCCGTTCTGTCCTATAGAGGCTATGGGCGAAGCAAATTGTATTAACCTGAAGTTTCGATGTGGTTGATAAACCACAGATAAATTTAGTTAACATAAACTCTTCAGGAACATAAGAACCTAAACATGTATCTAACTACAATAAGTACATATATATATTTCACTCTAAATTCTACTAATTAAACTGAAGGGACGTCAAAGGGTATGTTTAAGAGGAAAGAAGAACTGGAAGAGGGGGAGGGGGGGGGGTCAACCAACATCTTTGTCTCAATTACTACAGTTGAACAAATATCGTAATTAGATTTTGTTGAATTAAGAAAAGTATAGGGGCTGGTTGTCCTGTCCTCTATGTGTACCATTACAATTTCAAGGGTTAATTACAAATTATAAATCTCTAGTTAAATCCCTTATTCAATACACACACACACACAAACAAACACACACACCCAGACACACACACACACACACATACACACACTTAAAGTACCATTACTGATTTATTTGCCATATGTCCTTTTATGCTATTTAATTTGAATTTAAACTTAAATCTCATTAATCAAGTAGGATCAAGTAAAGGGGTAGTGTCAAAGGTTATTGGGTAAGGTAAATATTGTACCCTAAAACCATCAGAAAGGAATATACAAATAAAATAGCCTTAAACCAACCAGGGACCCATGAGACGCTTCCCTAAGATGGTGAAATAAATCGGTTCATTATTTAACGATGACTTAACCGACTGACTAAAAAGCCTTACTACTTTATATAAAAGTATGGAAGATATTATAAACAAATTAGTTTTTATCCATGTGCTTAAAATATTTTTTAAAAAGTTTTAATTTAAGTTGGACTAACTTTATGTCAAATAGACTAAAACCTGCCCTGAAAAAATTCTACGTTCTCTAAAAATAGTGGACAGACAGATCGGTTCAGCTATTTGAGAGATCTTAATGGACCAACATACATAGTATATTATTTTATTGGAAAAATGAACAATATATTGTAATAAGTAGATGTATTGTCCATTTTTTGGTGTCAAGGACAGATTGTAAATAAAAAGAATATGAGACCAAACTGGAAAACTCATAATCTTAATTTTCTATAATTAGCAAAAAGTGATGTGAGTTATGTACTGTGTTCTAAAGACAAGGAAATGTTGTACAATAATATCTCAGTCAATTCAGGCTTTCAAGCATTTAGATTTAGCAAATAATTCAATATTCAGTAAATGTAATTAGAATACATTAACAGGACAATTAATATGGATTACGCTTAAACTTAAAACACAATAAGTGTGGTATGTTTGATACAAACGTGTTTTCTTTTGGATTGTATGCTCTGTTGAATGCATACAATACCTTATCATAGAGTAGCTGCGCTGCACAAAAAAACCAAATGATGTGTGTTTTATTTGTATGATATCTAGTTGAACAAAAAGCAGCCCAGACAAAATAGTAGTAAATGATAGACAATAAAATCTTTTTGTTTTCTATAATATTTGTATTATAATACTATAATACCAGATTTTTCATATTTGTTATGTTTTACTATATTATTTTGATCAAATTTTAGCAACATTATTTTTAAAATTTTTTTTGTGAATTTCAATTTCGAATTTGGAAACATTTTCAGTATTGCTTCGATCGAAACCGATTAATATCCTATGGATTAGAACCGGTTCTCCGCCATACTAAAAAAATGTATTGTGTATATAATTCAATTCTATACAGTTAAATTTCTACTGATTTAACATAAAATATGACTAGTTTGTTATAAGTAAGCTATTTGTTCATATAACTATTCTTTTAAACTTTAATTTTCTGAGTTCATTGGTCCAAAAAAAAAGATTGATATTTTTGCAGGTCCGCCTATCCTTTCAGCACACCCGGTGCATTTATCCCTCACTCCGCCATCAACCTGTCTGTCAAAGGGGTTGACCAGCCGAGCCCGCCGCTACAGAGTCTGGATTTATCGGTCACAGAGGCAGGAGCCATTCCCACTTCAAGAACGGATTTTCTTAGGTAAAAATTCCTTAGCCTAAAAAACATGTAGTTTATTGCGCATTTCTGAAGCAAGAATCTCTTCCATTCACATTTAGAACAAAGTCTGGTTACACTTTGATAAAAGTTTGAAAGTATCTTAAACTTTTAAAAGAAGTTTGACATGAATTCTTAATAAGTAAACTTTTATTAACCTACTACTATCAAACGCGATGATTTAGTCAAACTGTATGAAATTTAAACTTCTTTGCTTGTTTCTAAGTTAAGATTTTTCGAATATATTGTAAAGTTTACAAACTTTTTTATTTTATCCTTATAAACTAGAAGATATTTAGTAATTAGCTTAGCAACTAAAGAATGGTATTATTTTAGCCCAAGTGTAACAACGTCTGGCTTCCAAACTCCGGCATCGTCTCAAATTCTTGATCTCACACGTCCTATGCCAATTAGGTAACACATATTCTTATGTAATTTGTTCAAGTTTAGAAATAGCTTTGAAAATATAACACTTAAAGTCAATGTTTAAATTTACCTTTTACTTATATTAATTGTTAAGAATTATAATTAGTTGTAGAAAACACTGTTGCACAATTTAAAATTAGCCACGTAGCTTTAAAATATAATGGTCCTTGTTTAGTGTGTCAAGTGGTTCCACTGAAGCCTTCTCAACAGCTAGCAACCCAGCTGATACAAGCGGACTCGTCAGCTCTGCTATTCCAGCCATACCTACCACCAGGTAATAGTTTTATTCTCAACTTACTTTGGCCGACTGTAGCATAAAACGTAGTGCATCCGCGCGTTGTTGGATAGGTGATAGTTTCGAATCTTGATCAAACCGCGTCAAAACTAAAACTAAGTGGTTAATGGTTGTTCTTACTGCTGCTATGACAGGTGAGTAGGAGGGATACCTTGGCCAGGCATAACTTATTACACTGCAAAGTAAGGACTTTAAGACAAATCAACGACATGTTTGTCTAAAATAGATGGGATGTTAGTGCCTTGAGGTATCAATCTACGTTGTTATCAACCGTCCCTACAGGTTTTAATCAAAATACTGAAACATTTTACTCAGGTCAACTACTGGAAAGGAACAGACGGAGCCAGTTGACTTCTCCAGCTCTCAGAGCCCAGGTTTCCGCGGGTTCGAGCCCTGCTTCCCTCGCACTGGCACAACAGCAGATTCGTTGGCTAGATATAGATCTCAAAATGGTGAGTATCAGTTATTTCTTTTTTACAAAAGAAACTAATAGCTCTCTAAAATATCAGCTGTTTAACAAAAAAAAATTATAAAAAAATCAAGATTACTTAAATCTCAAATAATTGTTTAATTGGTCTATAATAGTGTCAATAATTTGATTTTGAAATATTTACACATAACATATATGCTATAAATATATACATATACAACATAATAAATTTCAATTTGTGTTGAAAGTTCAAGTCTTTGAAATCAACAAAAGATTTGAATTGAAATGTTTGGATTTAGAGGCGAGAATTTTGGTCAGATTGGTGAAATATTGGATTAGTAACCACCGGCTACCACCAGAAAGGGGAATATAATAAATATATAAATTTTAAATGTTGAAATTAAATGATAAATAAACAAGTGTGGTTTATTTTATAAGAAATTGACCACACTTCATTTATTTAGCTCTATGTTTTATGAAATTCATAGCAATAAAAATATTTATTGTGTCGACAAAATGGCACAGAATAAAGTGCCCATGGCTAATACGATATAGAATTAAAGTTTAAAAGCTCTCTTGCCTGATTATATAAATTTTTTAACTGATAATTAGATTGTTCTCGTGTAGATTTTATATTAGCACAAAAGCAACTAATTCAAAACTAAAAATTGAATAGACCATTATTAATTTCTAGAAACTGCTGCTACGTAATTAAGCCGCTAAAAAAATGCTGCTGAAGTGATATGAAATGTATTTTGCAGCTATACAATTCGACATGTGCAGAGTGAAGTTGAAATATAGTGGACACACGTCCATACATTCATACTGAAAGTTTTTATTAAAAATAGCATGTTATGAAATATTACAATTTTTGAAAGATTACCATCGAATTTTGGTTTAATTTTGTAATGAACTAAGACTGATTTGGTGAGCTGTGTTATTTATATTAAATAGCTATCCCCATTTTTAACATCAAAGTAGAAACACTATTTGATGGGTAGATATAGAGTGTGTGTGGGGGAATGTACTTGAAGGTTTTCAGATGGTTTCATGCTTCTCAAGGAATTTATCTTGCCTGTCCATATAAATCTTACCAACAGACAAATATAAATTTATAGCTGGTCTCACCCCTCCCACTTCATTAAGCACAAACTATTTACTGCCCACCACTATTCCCCTTTTCTCTATACTTTTATCATTTAGCCCTTTTTTAGAAGCGAAGCAACCGTACAACTTGTATATGTCAATACATCAATTATTTGACAGCCTTCTCCTAAAGATTGTGTAGTGAAAGATAGTACCTACCCTTCTATTGTGTCAAAGACAGCAACTGGCATCAGCGACGCGCAATAGAGCCTAAACTAAAGCTTTAGTTGAGACACTTAAATTCATTAAAAAATTCGGCTCCAATTTTATTAAATCTATCTGAAGCCGGAGCCGGATTTGAAGCTTTTGTTTTATAGAGCTGAGTTTATAATTCTTTGTTAATTCTGCAATCCTTTTTACCAAATTTGTTCTTGTTCTTTCTCTGCGCTGGTTGACCAAGTTTTAAGCTTTCAAGTTGTATTATCAGAAAAATCATTGAATTTTCCCAAAATTCTTTAGTTTTCACCAAAAATATATTCCATAAGATAAACTTTTGAGACATTTTTAAAAGCGAAGCTTTTCTATAATTAGGGTCGGTCCGTCCGTACGTCCGTCCGTCCGTCCGAGATAGATAGCTTTTATTCGTTAATTTAGGCATGTTAGAATTGTCCTATCGATTTCAAACTTTGCATGATGATTCCTGTAGTAGTTGGGTACGATTTAGAAAGCGTAGCAACTTTATAATTATTACCAGAATGTCCGTACGTCCATTTTAAACATGTTGATTTTTCTACTTTTTTAACAACAAATTTTCAAGTGTTTTAATTATCCGTTTGATCTGATTTTTGGTTTATTGATTCCTGGGACAACAAAGAACAATATTATAAGAGAAGCAACTCTATAATCAAGTCCAAAAATGTAAGTATGTCCATAAACATTATCCTGTTTTTAAGCAGTTTTTCAACAAATTTACCTACAATTTTGATTCGACATTTATACATTTATGTTCCGATTTTTCAGTTCAGATACTATACAAGTGTTATTGTCCGTTTGTCCTACCGTTTCAGTGCTTTGCTTTTATGGATGTTGTCATCCTTGTTTATTGATTTTTATAAAATCTTTCTAAAAATTTGTTTACATTTTAGTAGCGAAGCCGATAGTTCATCTATCCGTTTTGCTATGAGGGAAATTTAATTTTCTCGGCTGCTGTTTAAGTTAGACTGTTTTTATCTAGTGTAGTTTATAGTGTTTTAATGTTGACAAAGGTTTCTTTTGTTAACACAATGTTTAAATACGCAACAAGATTTATATTGAGTAGCATATCAAAAAATGATAATTATATTTTTCTTTAAGGTTCCGTATTCTCTCCACTAGCCTTGAGCCCTGGGTATGGATATTCTAGCTATCCTTCTTACCAACAGTCCTACTCCTGCCTCGCACCCTACCCACCCACTTCATTTCCCACCATGTCACCATACCAGGTAATCATAGATTTTTAGGAATGTGTTAGACGGCAAATTCTGTGTTGTAATTAAACAATAAACCAGGGAGGGAGGGGACATTAGAAGTAAATAATTTACAAACCAATAGTGTCCAAACTTGAACCCCATCAGCTGTAATCTACAGAATTGTGGTAATTTTATTTATCTAATTAATTGGCGTTTTACATCAATTTATACTCCATTTTCTTATCCCTAAAAGAAAAAATAGAGAGATAGAAAATGATCTTTTCAGCAAATGATTTAGTTATTCTAATATTATTTAAAATGAGTCTAAGTTTTGATTTAATGATGATACGCTACTTCTCTATATATTGGTTCTTGTTTACAGGACAGTTTAGTTGGTGGATATGGGATGGTTGGGTCCTCCTCATCAATACCAAGTCCAGATAGTTCTCTTAAGCCAGATATAAGGTAACAAAATATACAAAATAACTCCTTTAAGTTCTACTAAGGTGGGTTTTTAGAAATTCAAGTATAGCTTAATCGGCTATGGTAGCCAGATCGCAAATTTTATTTTGTACAAAGTCTATAAAATAAAAAAAGTATTCTAAAGTCTTAAGGGTTATTAATGTAAGATTTTAACAAATTTTCTGGAAATTTTTAACATAAATGTTCAAAATTTTTCTACAAAAATACTTTATTTTACTTTTAAAATCACAAATCAAAATTTCTTTGAAACCATCATTTTTAATTTAACTAAAACAATTATGTAAGAGTAAATTCCTCTGTTTGTATGGTAAGAAAGTTTTAGCTATATACATCAATATGTTAAAACTAAACATAGACATTTTAATAACCAAACTTTACCAGCATAATAGACATAATAGATTAGATTAATATAATCAACTTCAAAAAGAAATTTCCAAAAATTTGAATCAGATAATTTTATGATAAAGCAAAAAAAACCTTTAATTCCATTATTATATATCTTATCCCAAAGCAATTTTTGTTTGTTAAATACATCTATTGTTCATTGCTATCTTTCTCCCCTCCTTCCTATTAAAACAAAGTTTGGAAATACACCTTCATACACACACACACACACACACACACACAATCACACAGACTTACACACACACAAAATACAAAAGCGCAGAAACAAAGTTTTTAGGTAAAATTAATAATTTCCATTCTCTATGTTTAAAGTTTTGAAAGGGAAATACATATTTCTACTTGTTTTTTATCAAATGCTTTGTTGTATATGTAGTGTCGTTAACTTATCAATATACTGTTTGGCATACTTAGTGTATGTTATGTGCGTTTAAAAAAAAAAAAATATTCTAAGATTTTTATTCTTTTATACCTTAACAAATATTTCAAAATTGAAAGCAAAACAAATTCCAAAATTCGAGCATACAAAGAAATTTCTTTTACCAGATAAGTTTGAATATTTCAATACATCAAATTGACCAAAACCATTCAATTTTCCCTCCAAAGTAATATCTCAATTCAATTTCTTTAGAGAATTTAGTTTATTTTAGTGTGTATTCCCTTAACTCAAAGTGATAAGAATTTTTAAAGACTTTTGTAAAATAGACTATTTTTAAAACAATAACATTTAACATTAAAACTTTTATTATTGTTTAAGCCCTGCTTTAAATAAAATGAAGCTCCTTGTTTCAACGTAAACAATATAGAATACTAAATTGAAAAATGCAAATTTTAAAGAATAAATTGAATATATGCATCAGCTCTAACAAAGCAATCATATTTCATAGAATTACAAATACTGACCCGCTCATTTCCTGATATGCAAAAGGCTTTTGATTGTATTCTACATTTTAAAATGTTATTGAAAATCATAATTACGATGATACCAGGATAATTGCTGGAAAATCTAAACAAATTTGTGAGAATGCCCTCTCAACTTATTTTTTTAACCTTTAATTCTTTTTCCATATTATCTTATTTTAAAAATTTTGTCATAAATGAAATTTTAATTTCTTTCAGTAGGTTGAAAACCAATATAGATTACACCAATAAATTCTAACATACACTAAGAATTTTAGAGACTTTATTTGTGGGCTTGTGTGTGTGTTTCAGTGAATACTTGTGTGTGTGTGTGTGTTGTGTACTCCCCAAGGGTTAAAAGTTTGATTCTAAATATAAATTTATTCCTTGTAGAGTGTTGACAAAGAAAGTTATTTATGTAAATGTATTTTTACACCCCCATTGATCTGAACTGATCTGGCCAGTTTCAATAATATACATAAATATATATTTATATGTCTGTGCCACGGATACATGCCCAAATAAATTCCTTTTTCAGTCATAACCATTCAAGAGTCTTTTTCTTTTAATATATCTTCAGTAAACATTCTTTTAACACCTAATCTTAACTAGTCACATATTAAAACAGTTTTAAAAGAGCATAAAAATAGCATCTAGGGGCTTTGTATTAGTAGGGGTAGAGAAAGTGTTGAAAAATAGCCTTAAACCAATTTACGACTTAAACCTAAATAATTCTAAAATCATCTCAAGACCTATGTGAAGCCTTCCTAAAATGGAGAACTTAATCGGTTTAGTAGTAATCGAAATCGTAAGCTACAGACAAAAAAATCTTACCACTTTATATAGTAGGATATAATTATTGAATTGTAAATCTTGCTTATCTACCTGTCCCAACAACCCTGATATTTGTATGTGTAGATGGGTAATACAATTATTGGATCTGGAATCTAAATTGAGCCTTCACAATAAAATTTATTTGAATAATCCATAATATTTTGACTAACACAATTTAAAAGGAAGGAATATATTTCACCTGAAAATATTAGTTTTCCTCCAACAATAACATTTTGTCAATAATTAATATTAATTTGAAATAAAAAAGAAAACATCAAAATTTTTCAATGTTATATATTAATTTTCATACAAAACATAATTACTACCTGTTATTTCCTTTATATATTTACCTATGACAATATGACAAAATTAAGGGGTAATTCCTAGTCTGCAATGTTGCTTAACCTGGTTGAAATTTAGTATGATGAGTCACTACACTAGAGGGGTCCATGGGCTAGAGGCGCAATTCTTGGATTCATGTGTTATAGCCAACTGTAGGTAAGTAGACATAGGAATTACCCCATTATACTCATTGATTATTATTGATGACTGTACCTTTAAATTAAACTATCATTTCTATAAATCAAATTTCTATGAGCAATGTTTCCGGTCATTTCATTCCCATTTCGAATACAAAAATCAATAATTATATTATTTTTATAATTACTTTTTCCTTTTAAAATTCAATATTTATATTATATATGTATATATATTCCTATACTAAATTATCCTTTCAAGAATTATTTAAAATGTTAATGGTATTCCTATTTAGAATCCTTATCTTTCCTTCCCTTCCTTTTAATCAGTATCCATACGCTCACATCAATACAGAAATGTTGGGATTTATTAGTTTTATAAATAAACTATTAAGAGTAAAATTTTAAAAATTACAAGAAATGTTAGGAATCAAGAAACAATTTGAAGAACTTGAATATAACCTTTTCGTTTCCTTTATTATTTACATTCTAAATAATTGTATAATTGTAATCAAAATAAATATATTGTATTTCTGCTTAACAAATATTATGAAAGTGACTTTTACTGACTTACTCCCATACCCTTATTATGGAGTGTAAGCCATATATCATTTAATGTTAATAAAGTTTTTATCTCATTTGCTTCACCTCTGATAAGAATTTTTTTCTGCAAGTTACCTATCCTTTGATTCTACACACACACACACACACACACACACACACACACACACACACACACACACATAATTTCTACTCGTATCATGTTTACGCACGTCCGAGTTTTAAAGCAGTTTTAAATAGGGAAAATTATCTTACAGTAAATTTCAAAGAAAATTTAAACGATTCCAGATCTTTATCTGTTTTTCTTGGCTCAGTTGGAAGGGAGATAGTTTTCATTAAGGGGGGGTTCTCTCATTTGGTTAAATAAAATCAAATTTAAAATCATAAACTCTTTTAAACATTTAGATTTCAATTATTCATTAAATGCTAGTTTTTGATATCTAGGCTACAAACCCAAAGAAAATACTATCAAAATAAAAATGAGCAGCTGCACTTTTAGGCTCTAGGGGCCATTGCCTCAAAATTTAGATTAAAAAAGATTAATCATTCTTGGGATAAAAAGATAATGTAAGGTAGGTCTAACTACTATTTCTAATAATTTGCTTTCAACAAAACCTCACTTCTATATTTCATAAAAAATGAAAATTATTTACTTCATTAAGTGCTTTTAAAATCTTTTAAATAATAAAATTATAACTATTAAAGGATCTATTTGTAGATTCAATGACGTTTTCTAGAAATAGTTAATGTTTTTCATAGCCTTTATTTTAGTGGGTGTGGACGGAACGAGCCCGGCCGTAGCCAGGAGCTGAAATGTCCGACGCCAGGATGTGACGGCTCTGGACACTCCACAGGTAAAAGTCAGTAATTTTCCTTGCAGCGGAGCTACTCTACCAATATTTGTGTTGTCATGTCACACTTATATTCGTACAAAACAAAGGCATTTTTGTTCTAGCCTTTTACTCCATTATTTATAAAAAAAACTTCAAAGCCTTTTTAAAATCATAATGTTTTTTAAAGCATCTAATTATTAGGTTTGCATATTCACAATGATTGGTTGGTCTATGTGTAAGATTAGAAGCAATGTTAGATATAGGACTTTATGATTTTGTTCGGAATTTCATATATTTAAAGCCCAAATTAATGCAACAATTACTTTAAAACATGTATTTTTTAGGCAATTATTCATCGCATCGGTCTCTGTCTGGATGTCCCCGCGCTAACAAACCGAAGAGAAGCAAGGACGGAGCAGAATCTGAACCTCTAAGGTTAGTACAAAAGTCAAGACACATACGAGTTTAATTTTAAACCATTCAAAAACTGTCGTTTCTTTATAAATGTCTTCTTGAGCATAGAATCCCCCTTTTCCCCCCTTATTTTTAAATTTAATGAAAATGAGAAGGAAGAGGGGTTACTTTGCTTTTGTCTGTTTATTACTTTGCGTCAGGCTAGGTAAGGTTAGGCACTGGGTGGCCCCTGATGATTAGAGCACCCCGTAGGGGTTTGTCATAGGAAAAAAAACTATCTTCCCCTTATTTCAATTTTAAAAAAGGGATGAGGCTTAGTGCTCGACATCTTTCATTTTAATTTTAAACTTTTGATAAGCATTGGTTGGAAATCATAACTTGCTAAAAGAGAATAATACTTACCCTCAATATATTTTCTTTTGCAATATATTATACATATATGTATATTATAAGAAAGCTGACTTTGATTTTATTATTCAATAATGATTACAAAGTTGAGAACTAATTCTGATATAAAAAGTTCACAACCTTTGTCCAAAAATCTTTTTATACAAAAAAAATGTAAAACAAAAGAAAGATTTTGCATCCTTCCTTCTTCTCTCTCTCTTTCTCTGTCCCCGTTCTTTCTATATCTTCAGGGAGGGAGAGGACATTGGACTGTAAATTACACGGACATCCAAATTTTTTAATCCCCTCATCTTATTATTGGCTCAAAAACTTTTATTGAATTCTAATTGTTTGGTTCTTAACTTGTGTGTCCGAACTTTTAAATCATTGAATTATATAAGTTATTATTTTGTTTATCATCATTGGGAATTTATATCTATCTTTGTCTTATCCCCTAAGATCCCTGGATGACTCTCATGCCTATTGTTATTTTAGTTTCTTGATAAGATCCCTTTAAATGATTAGTGATCACTTAATCCCCCCCCCGCCCTTTAACATTTTTTTGTAGGAAAAAAAGATGATATAAAAAAAAGAACTGACAAAGCAATTTAATTGCTGTTCAATTTCATGGACATTACTATAGCGATTAAGTATAGAAAACTTTCATCCTTTTTGAGAGGAGGGGTGGGGGTGCTGGGGAGTCAATGAGTGGTCAACTGACAATTCAAAGATTTTTCCAGTTTCTTTGGTAACCTGAATTAGCATTGAAAAGCCACTAAACCAATCAGCAAAAAGTTTAATAAGATTTGACATTGCGCTTTTTGTGTCTGGGTTTCTTTTTATAACAGGACTGTCCTATTGTATATTCTGATAACAATTTTTGTAAGTTTTATTCGAAGACAGCACTATAAGAACTTCTAATATCTCCTTGGTGTCTAGTACATGGATACCTAGTTATAAAATATGTGAATTTTTAGATGGCCTCTAACCGGATATCTTGATATCTAATATATTAGCTTATAGTTGTCCTGTAACCCGATAGAAGATATTTAATAAATTTATATATCTGTAGATGCCCTGTACCTTAATAGCTAGATATCTAACATAAATATATTTGTAGATGTCCTGTACCTGGATGTGATGGATCTGGACACGCAACTGGCAAGTTTTTGTCTCACAGAAGGTAGGATATTTATTAAAGCGCAGCTACTCTAAGATTAGGTCATTTCCGTCTAAAAACTTTTGTTAAACTTTTACCATCATGTTTATGGAATGAGAATAAATATGCGAAGAATGAAATTTGCTGTGATTTATTGACATTACCTGTTAGAATTTCTTTTTTTGTTGTCATTTTTAATATAAACTATTTTATTTCTTATATTTTTTTGACACATTACTCTATAGAGCAAAGGTTATTTGTACAAGTAAATTTTAAAATATTTTTTAGAGTAATAGCTTTTGGTATATGAAAATCAACAAAAAACAGATTTAAAAAAAAGCCTATTGTTGCTGCGCTAATTATGGAAACAAATTGTCTATTTATGTATAGTGAAGAAAAAAATTATTAACTAAACATTTCATGTTAACCTAAACTACTTTTTACTCTTTACTCTTGTTAGATCTTTATCAAGATAAATTGTTTTAAACACAAAAACTATGTTCATTCATTATTTATAACAATTTGGATAAATGTTGTTTTGGTAAAACATGGCTCAATTTTCCCATGAGCAACATAAAGCAAACCAAAAAAGCTGTAAGTTTTTTTTTGTGTGAGTTTGCATGGTTGTATTTTTTTTGTTTAAATGAAATTGTTTGAAAAGAGATTTTTACTGATTTTGATATTTTTGCAAATTGTAATGAACCTGAAAATTTAGTGGTGATAAGAATAAATGATAATATATACCAATATTTTTTTTTATATAATTGTACAAAAAAACTAGTAGCAAAGAGAAAAAGTTCTGTATAAGAAAAGAACTATTTTGTGTAACTAATAAAAAGTTGTAATTACTGGGTGCACATTCAGGTGTGCCTACACTTCCACATATTATTGTATCTGCTTAGTGGTTTATATTTGCAAAATTCACAATAGCAAATCAATAATATGTAGCGATGAATTATGTGATTGAAGCAAAGGGAGATAGTAGTTTGAGTTATTGTAATATTTAGCGATTCGGATAATTAGAATGTATTGTTTGTGTGGAAGTGATTGCTTACCACACCTTGAGTGAGCTGGTACTTGCCATGTATCTTGTTAACTAACTAACTTTTTGCAGACACCTTTTTTACTTACAGTTTTTTTTGTGAGTAATTACCAACAGAAAATGAAAGTTCTAGTCAAGTTAGAATGTTAGAAATCAAATTTTAATATTGTTATTATTATTTATTTTTGATAGCATTTGAAGCATAATATATAAAAATATAGGAAATCACTAAACATGCAGCAATTTAAGCAATTTGCAATTATACGCTACGTTTTAAAGGTTCCTTTTATATGTTATTATGAAATATTTAAATGATATAACATATGATTTTTGTTCAGTGCAAGTGGATGCCCCCACGCCAGCAGGAACAAGACCCGCAGCTTGGACGCCACAGGGCTGGGTGGCCGCATCCTTGACTCCACTCTCGTCGCTGGCAGGTAAATCAATCGATAGTCGATATTTTGATGTATTGTAGACTTGCTTCGATTAACTTTGACTTGTTGCTGGTAATTTTCTAATTTTTTTTTCAGATGCGATTTCTTTTCTAAAATTATTTATAAACCTTTCCTGGACCTATAAAAATCTTACCTATAAAGTATATATTGGTCCAGTGGTTAGAGAGATCCTTCGGTAAAGATAAACAATTAAAAAGATAGACAGATATCCTGTTACTTTTATATAAGGATAGTAATAGCACTATATTTTATTTTTTACTATGTATTTCAGGTCTCTAGACACCTCATCCTTGGTTGGCAGATCCCTTGAGACATCCTTCAGCGCCATGAACAGCAGCTCCATGTTGAAGTACGGAGCAGCCGCTGCCACAGCCGCTCACATGAGAGCCGCCTTGCCAACTTCCATACATTCTTCAACAGGTACGCATTATTAATTTCTTGCGTTGTCATTTCCTTTACTGTATCATAACTGAAGATGTTAGAAATGTTTCATAATACCTGTAAATGTAAAAGAAAGTATAGGGAGAATGCAATGACCTAGAAGAAGACGGAAATCATGAAAATCAATAGTAAGGATTTTGTTTTTAGAAATCTTGTAATCATAAGGCCGGTTGTTTGGGGAATTATCAAGTACTTCTTTAAGGTAAATAGGGTTCTGATATTTGATATATTTAGATCCATCTTATATTTCATAAGTTTTTTATTTTGATTAGTATAGGGTCTTTGTTTGAATATGATTTTACATTCAAAGGAGGAAATATATTCGAACTGAGGATATTTCTTAGGTTAAGAAATAAAAGTGTAAGACAATAGGCAAAAATTAGTGTATCTATGAAAATTCTGTAAAATCTTATTTTACTTTTTAATAGTTTAGAAGCAACTAACATTGGCGAATAAAAAATTAAGTCATACAAAACAAATGACCATAGGCCAGTATACAATTTACCATTAGTAAATTCAAATGTATACTGGCCTATCATTGTTGTATGGCGTCATTTTTTTAAAGCGATATAAGCTGCTTCATTGTAAATGCTTTATGCAAGTAAAAATAAAAACAAACTCAAAATTTAATCTCTTATGCGTAACCCTTTATTTCTGGTATTATTATGAATGGATAGGATAAAACAAATATTGAAATAGGAATGATTTCAATTCCACAAAATTGAAACACATTTTTCATTTATAATAAGGATTCATATTTTCTATCGTTGTACATTTATTGTATAAAAATGTTTTAAAATATATGTTTAAATAAATAAGTTCTTTTGTTTCAGACAAGAATCTATAAATTATATTTTATTATTTGAATTTTGTATGTATTTTTTTTATTTCAGGGTACGAAACTGGGGAGCTGATGAGCCTTGAGGAGGAGATGAGCGCCCTGGCCAAGGAGAACAGCAAGGTCGAGTCACAGATCAACCAGATGAAGGCGGGGGAGACCCTGCTCCCCTCCCTGCCTGGGGCCCTGAACTCTACATCTGGAATGGGGGGACTACACACTGCAGTAGCGGAGGAGAAAGAGAATGAGTTGAAAAGAAAGAGTGCTAAGATTTCCTCGTATTATGAAAATTTACGCAGCAATGTCTTTTCACTTCTAGGTAATTAATTATTTATTACTGACAAATACATCTGGCGCGTTTATACAGAGTTTCCTAGTAAACAGGTTTGGTTAGGTTATATTGGGTACTGGGTAGTCCTTCAGGGTTAGGTATTCCAGGTGTATGCCTCGCGGAGTCAGTTCATTCTAGGTATATGCCCCGCAGGGTTAGAGAAGGCGTAGGGCATGAGAAAAAAATTTCCTTTACTGTTTTCAATTTATTTACAAGAACTATGGGGAAGGCATTGGTGCTCAGGTGGTTCTTTTTGTGAAAGCATGAAACATCTAATTCTAATGGTTGAATTCTATAATTATTTTTTGTCGGACAAGGCGTTTTTATCGAAAAGACGTTAGAATGAAGAAAATATCTTAAATCAAAGATTGACTATCTTCCAGTTCTTAGAAAAATTCTAAATTTTGATTTCATAAAATCCCAAAAATCCATTGGATTAAGCAAGATTTGTGTAAATCTAGCAATATCCTAATTTAGTCTGGCTAGGTAAGAAAGAGTATAATAGCAAAGTTTTGTGTTATATAAGGTTTATAAGATTTTACAAGCTAGCAATATCATTCAGATATAAATTATAACTTTAGTTTGTCGAGTCTACCAACTTTTCTTCAAACAAATGCACAGTTAGCTAGTAGTATAAAAGTGTGCAAAAAAAACTTTAATAACTCTTCACAGGTTTTCCTTTTGTGTGTTTTTTTCAAATGTTTTGTTAAAGTCTAAAGAGCTATAAATAAATATTTAGCATCGATAAACATGAATTTAAATTGGACTATATTTTTTCTTAAAATTCTTGTATTTTACTTAATCTTTTTCTATACTTTTAAAGTACTAAAAGTAAAAATCTTTATTCTTTGGCTAAAACTTGAATAAAAGACACATTTGCTTATTGAAAGGTAAATATGTTTTATCCAATGCTTTCTGATATTTGATAAAAAGTTGACACGAACCTTCCTGTTTTTACCAGGTATTTCTACCCTCCATGCAAATTTGATGCAGCATTTATACATTTGTCTGTAAAGCAGAGATTTGCCATAAGTTATGGATTAGAAATTAAATCATATACTCCAAATAAATGAACATTTTATTATATAAAGTTTTTTTGTTTGTCTGTAAAGTTCTCGCAAACCGCTAAACCGATATGGTTCTCCTTTTCATTGAAGATTCTTATAGGTATTGATATGTGTTTAGGCTATTTTTGTACCCTTCCATAGTCCTTTGAATATAGATCCCCTAGATGCTAGGGACGCAGCCGCTAGTTTATTCTATAACGTAGTCAGTTTTTTGATTGTCTGCAAAGATCTTACTAACAACGGAATCATTGATTTTTTTTTTTTTTAAAAGCTTAATATAGGTTCAGGTATTGGTTTAGGCTATTTTTTATGCCTCCTTCTTCTTCTTTAAAAAATTGAGCTCATAGAAGTTGATATGATTGAAAGTTTTTATTTATCAATTTGTCTATGAAGTGACCTAGAAAATATTATTTCTATATGAAATATACATTTATAGCACTGGTTAAGAAATACAAATCAGGGGAAAAACCTTTAGTTAAACTTTTAAATGCAATTTTTATAATTAAATTTCTAATAGCCATGCTAAAAAATTATGTATAGCATCGAATGACAGAAATATTCCACAAATATTACAATAAAAATCCATAGGTTCAGAATATCGGGGCTAACAAAACTTATTTCAAATTATATTTTTTATTTTAATGTCCTTGGAAAGCTGTTTATAATACAATGCGATAAGTAACTATTACATGATTAAAATCAATGAATAATTGTCCGTATCCTGGATATAAAATCTTTGTTTGAATATTCCAAACTTCTTGTTATAAATTCTGGTTACAGATGCATTGCATTTAATTTTTGAAATTTGCATGAAATTGTTATAATTATATGCAGCAAGGCACCATGCAAGTTAGATAAATCAAAACAAAACATTTCTTTAATCCTTTCGAGAGAAGGACGAAGTATATATTTGTTTCATTGCCTACCAAAAGTTATTTGTTATGTTTAGTGAAATATTAATATTTAGATTAAGTGGATATTAATGTCACGCATAGACGTCCAAGGGGGGGGGGTAATGGGGCGATTACCCCCCCCCCATTTAAAATTTACCCCTACCCTACGGCACCCCAACCATTTAGGAGGGGCTATTTACCCCCCCAAACAATTTTTTTTTGGGGGGGGGGTAAATACCCCCCCCCCCCAAAAAATAAAAAATTTCTAATAAAAATTTTTGCGCACTTCACGCGCATTTTTAATACTAAATATTTAATAAAATTTAAGTTACCCCCCCAAAAAAATTTTACCCCGGGGGTAAATTTTTTTAGGGGGGGGGTAAACTAAATTTACTCCTGCCAACAGATTTCAGGGGGGGTAATTACCCCCTCCAAGCTAATTTTACCCCCGGGGTAAAAATTTTGGGGGGGGTAAAAAAATTTGCGGCCCGCTTCGCGCGCCATTTTACCCCCCCCCCCCAAAGCGAATTACCCCCCCCCCAAAAAAAAGCTTGGACGTCTATGATGTCACGCATAAGTGTAACTTCCAAATTCTCAATTAATATGTCCTATTATTGTACCTCTAAAATTTACTGGCCGCATTTATCGACTACTTACTATTGATTACATGTTTTGTTTGCAGGGCCTAAATGCATGAAGACTGAAGAGGGGGAGAAGTATGACAACTACCTGACAAAGCTTCAGAACATCTGTACAGACAGTGTCGGCGATGAGGCCAAGCCTGGCCATCCTCAGGCTGAGGCTGGCGGTCTCAAGTCTAGCAGCCTTGCACTGTCCGCCCTCCCCACGGCCACATAATACTACGCTGGATAGCAGGCACTTGGAGAGCTAGCTGTGACACAGCCGTACAGTTATAAGCAGACTGCAGCCACGGCTAGCTTCAACCTGCCGTCCTTCTCTACTGTCTTGTAATAGAGTGGCAAATAGTAACTCAAACTCAAAACCTGGAAAAGGTAAAACACACTAATTTTGTTGCCATAAAAACGGTGACAAAATTTATACCAAATAGACGAATACAAGAATGGACTGAATCTTTTAAAATGTATGTTAAAAATAAATCAAAATTAAATTTTTGAAATGTGACAATGAACAAAAAAAGAAAATTACAAACTTAAAAAAAGACTCCGAATAAAAACAATAAAACGATATAATAACATAAGTTTGCAAAAGTTGAAAGCTTCCCTTACAAGTTAAAATGTGCCAATTAATAAACTTAAAATTAAAATAAGACAGTCATACTAAAAAAGCCATGTTTTTGCTTCATTTTTTATAAGTTTTACAAATATTTCTTCATAATTAGAAGTGATTAAGTTATAAATTCAGCTAAAATTTAATTGCTATAGTAAAATATTCTTATTTTAATATTTTTAAGTTCTAATATTATTCAAGTTAAACATTGTAATTATTATTGCCTCTTTTTCTAGTTATTAAATCTAGTCTTTTTTTACATTTTTGTCATAATAAACGCAAAATAAATTATAAGAAAACAAAATTTTTGTTCAAAATTTTGGCCAATTTTTTTTTGTACAGTTTGTTAAATATCTTCTTTTTAAATAGTTAAAACGCCCCTTCTGTGATACTGATGTTTCTTTAAATTTAAACCCTTTGTTTTAATAACTTCTTAAGCAAATTAAAATTTGCTTTTTGGTAAGCAAAGCTATGTCTAAATAATCTTTTCAAACTGAAAAACTGCTAAGATTATTAGTATTTTAATAACACATAAAAATGATTTTAAAAAACTATTACTGAAAAGTTTTACAAATTTGCATTATTTGTAACTTAAAATAATCTAACTGAAAATTGTAATCAAAATATTTTTGAATCGTTAGCTTCCATAATTTATTGTAAATTAGTAATTTTAAATCATAATTTTTAAAACATTACTTTTAGCACATTATTTAATTTTACTCAATGTTTTTATTTATATTGTTTATGTATTTGTTTGATTGTAACCTATTATTTGATATTTGATTAATCGAATTATTTATAAAATTGTGAGAAATTGTTTAATTTGATTTATTCATTGAATTTTTTCTTGTTTTAAACATATCAAAATGAAAAAAAAATTTGTGTTCAATTTTTTGTAGTTAAATTTTAGTTGTTGATGTTAATACATTTTTTAGTCAATTTTTGCTGTTTTAGTTCAGAAGCGAAGCTACTCTATAATTTTAAGTGTCTTCTTGATTTCTTCCCTGTAAAAATAGATTTGACATTAAATTGCAATGGATTTATCATTACTTGGATCTTACATCAGATTATAATGTACTGTAATAAAGTGAAACTTGAAGCTGGCTAAAATAACGATCCTCCCGTCCACCCCTTTTACTCCATCAACTCCTCTCCTACTTGATGAACAGACCAAAAAATGAAGTCCATATTAGCAAGCTAAAATAATGACAAAATTAACCCCTGTCAACAGGGGCGTCCAAGCTTTTTTTTTGGGGGGGGTAATTCGTTTTTTGGGGGGGGGGGTAAAATGGCGCGCGAAGCGCGCCGCAAATTTTTTTTACCTCCCCCTAAAATTTTTACCCCGGGGGTAAAATTTGCTTGGGGGGGGTAATTACCCCCCCCTGAAATCAGTTGGCAGGGGTAAACGGGGGGGGTAAAGTGAAAAAAATTTTGGGGGTGCCTACGGCACCCCCAAAATCGTTTGGGGGGTTAATCGCCCCATTACCCCCCCCCCCTTGGACGTCTATGCCTGTCAATAAATCCACCTATATCCTATATCAACCATGCAGTTTTTTTTCAAAGCCATGTTCTTAATGTATACTAAATTATTTAGGTCGACTTTATGTTTAGTAATTAAATGTAATTATACTAATAGCCAATATTTGTTCCTTTGGCTATAGTCTTGTCACCTTGTGTTAATACAAAACAGCATAAATTAAAATTACTATATTTAAGCTGAACAATGTGTATATTAGATCTTATTTAATTTTAATCCAATTTTATTCATTCGCAAGAGAAACACAAATTGAAAATTCAAAATGAACTCTTAAAAAGTTTTGTTGATGTTATCTTCTTTGGAAAACAGGAAGAGGGGGACATGAGAGATACAATTAGAGATAGGTAGATAAATATAGAGGACAGGGGAGATAAATAGATAGATACAAAAGTATGGAAAGAGGGGCGTTGATGAAAGAATTCACCCAGTTTTAATTTTCAAAACGGGCGGACGTCAAATATACATTACAATATTCGAGTAGTTTTAGTTTTAGTAGATTCTAGATTTATGAAAAACTAGAAGTTAAAAAAAGATTATGTTTATAAATGAGCAAAGGAGCAATAGATACTCAAAATAGTTTTATACAGGGAGTAAGGGAGGGGACAATGGGCAATTAATTCAATTTAAGAGGGTTCGCTGAAAAGCAATGAAAACTAGATTTATCAAGAAAATTTTACTAAAATTGTAAAGGGATCATGGTAACCTAATTTAGAACAAAATTAGTTCTAAGAAAAAAATCATTTACTTGAAAATTAAATTATCAACACATCACAATGTAGTAAACATTCTGTAATTAATCACTAGAAAAGTCTTGTTTAGATCTACCTCAACCCTTCTGATATATTTATAACTGACCCTAAATTCAAGCGGTTCTTAGATTATTTAATACATAAATATCACAGTAGAGTTTCTATACATGAAAAGACATTTTCTTGGGAAAAAATATTTGTTAAAACCAGCGATAAATAACAAACTTTTCTGTCTGCATATTCAAAACTAGCTCAGCTAGTTAGCGGGGCATTGATGCGCAAGTCCCCAAAATCAGTAAGAATCTGCTGTATTCTTGCACATTCTCTTTAAGCCAGTCCCCAAAGTCTGAGACTCCTTAAAAATTGAATATTCGATCCATTGTCCCCTCCCTTACTCCCTGAGTTTTATATATTTATGCCACATTAGGAAGTGAATTTAAACAAAAAAAATCACCCATCTTTTTCTTGTAAGAAATTTTAATAGCACCCCACTCCACCTTTCTTATGTAAACACCCCACTCATTTAAAACAGAGTTGCAGCCATACAAAAACTCCCCCCCCCTACCCCCCCCCCCTCTCCAGTATCTGTGAGTCCATCCATACGTCATCTAAAACTTGTTCCCAGTCCCCCAGGGCATCTCATTAGCCCCTCTTAAACAACAAGGAACAAAAACATGCCTTAATGGCGAAACTTTCAATAAAACCTAAAATTTATTTACAGTATTTACAAGCCTTAAACCATAGGGATTAAAATGGTGAAATGTCTTGAGGAACATTAACCCAAAGAGAAGGACAAAAATCCATTTATGAAAGTAAAAGGATGTCTATCCGTCTATATTTGTGTCTATAGCTTAAAATATAGCTAACCGCTTGACCAATATGATTCTCCTTTACATCCAAGGTTCTTATAGGTCTTGGGAATGTTTATAACTATTATACGGTATCTTTACATTCCAAAGAGAAATCACCCCTGGAAAAAGCACTTATTCTTTTTTTTTTTTTTTTAAATTCAAGTTTAGGGGTGAACCCCCCCCCCCCCCCCTTCCCGCCCCATTTTTCTGAAGTGCCATGAGAGGCCTCTAGGGGCGTAACCACAAGTAATGAATAATTTGCTATTGTATAAAGTTAAAATATTAGTAACGTTTAATCCCCCGAATAGTCTATTGTTTACTATATTAGTAAATGACTAACGGATAAAATAATAGTAAAGTTGCTACGCATCATAAAAATAAAGTAAAAGAAAAGAAGTTGTACAAAGAGGGGGAGAGAAGGGAAAGAGATTTGATGAGAGGCCAAACTTTGAAGAAAATACATGAAAATTTAATTCTAAATTTCCTATCTGAATTTTCCCCTATAATAATTGGTGAGTGAGAGGTACATAGGAGGATTTTTTATTCTTCTTGTAGGTAAGCAGTATATTCACCAATTAATATCATTTATTTCTAAAAGCAAAGCTATACTATAATTAGGGTCGATCCTACCGTACGTCCGTTGTTAATTTAGGCAGGTTAGAATCGTTCTATCGATTTTAAAATAGTGTTCTATTCATATAATTTTTGGAATATTGATTCTCAGGCTAACAAAGTACAAAGTTATAAGCGAATCATCTCTATAAACAAGTCCTAAAATTAAAAATAGTAAATATGTCCTTAAACAGTATCCTGCATTTAATCAGTTTTGCAACAAATTTACCTACAATTTTGTTTAGACTTATACATTTATATTCTGCTTATTCAGTTTCTTTAAAAACTTTATAATCAAGTTTTTATTCAAAATATAAAAAATGGACGAATTAAAGTTTTTACCAAAAAATACCATACTTGTCCTAAAATTAAAATAACTAGATGATATAAAGTGCTTTATTATTTGCTGATATTTAGGTAAAATGAGAAAACCTAAGGGAATTTCAAACTATTCAATATCATAAATTCTTCATAAAAATATGAAAACATTTTGTTACTTCTATAGACTTTAGTTCAAGTCATAGTTTAGAAATCTAAGTTTTTATTACAGGTTAGGTTAGGCTTTTCAAACATAGCAAAACTAGTTAAAAGTAACGAAAAATTTCTTTTTTAATTTAATTTGAGTTTTTGTTTTTTCAGAAAAACAAGAATAATTAATGAAAAAAAATACTTTGGTATATTTCATTGGGTTCAATTGTTTTTTGTGTCTTTGGCTGTTAGGTATCATTTTACTCTTCCCCCTAAAAAAACTGGATTAATTTTTTCAACAAATTGTGGATGATCCAAAACATGATACAGAATTAGTCTCTACAAATTTCGAAATTTGATAGTGTGGCATTTAAATTGCCAGATTTTTTCTTTCTCGAATATTCACAATTTACAAAATTGCGGGTAAATTTAGCTATAGTATAAACTAAGGGGCGTGTTGGAGGAGGGGTAAGCCCCTAAATCTTGTAAAGAGAGTGTGTTCAACCCATTAAACTTTTTAGTTGCAGTTGAATTTCCTCCTTAGTACCAAATCTTAATATAAACTTCAACCCCCACCACCAGTGCACTAATCTCAAATCTAAATTTAATTCTAGATCTTTAAACCGAGATATTAGTTTTAGTATTTGTCCAGTTAGATCTCAAATAACTGAACAGGCATGGACATATTCTTTATGAAGCTTAACATTGGTCATTGCGCAGTCACCTCTTCTGACATTTTCATGTAATATTAAAGACTTCTTTCTTTGTTTATTTAAAAGCACAATCTTACAATTATTTTAAAATCTTAGGTATCCTAAATTAAACTTTACAGAAAAATTTCCTAATGAGCGTATTCCTTACCACACTAGGTTGTTGAAACCAAACTTGCAAGAAAATCAATAATGAAATTTATTAGACATTCTTTTTTCATTGGGGTGATCTTTTAACTTTTTAAGTTTTGTAGCAGAAAATAATTTAGAAGCAGACGAAAGAGGACTTTGAAAAAGAAAGTAAGGTAGTTGACTGTATATACATCTATACTAAAGATCTGTTACTAAAATCTTAATCTTTAGACAAAAATAAACATACTTTTTTTATATAATAAGATATGCAGCATACATATGAGAGGTGTCTAAACTCTTTTTCATTTGTTTTCAAAAATCAAATCAAATTATTTTAGCATAAGTTACAATCAATTGTGTATTAATAATACAGCATACAAAAATTAAGTAGGAAAAACTCGGAATGGTTTTTAGTGGTTTAGTAAATAGTTATTTTTATTCTAATCAGCTATAGACATGGCATAAGAAACAAATGAGAATTTATTTCTTGTGATATATCCTTAACCAACAAAAAACACTGTTCCTTCCTGAATTAATAATGTATAACAAGTATATTAGTTTCCTATACATCACAGTTTTTAAAATAAAAAAATGACAAAAGTGTTTATTCTATTTACCATAAATCTGGAATAATATCTTTAATGTTATTGGAATCTGTTGTTTTATATCTATCCTCTGGGTGAAGCAATAAGCTTAATTAGCATAAAATATTTATTTAAAAGATTTTATTTGGTACACTTTATGGGAATAGTCACGTTCGTGGCAACGCCCCTTAAGGGGCGATTTGTCGTATTTTTAAAATGACTTTTTAAAGGTTATCTTAGGTAAGGTTAGGTTATGTTGGGTTAGGTGATTGCCCTACAGGGTTAGGCAAATAGCCCCGCAGTGTTAGAGCCCCCCGCAGGGGCTAGAAATAGGAGAAAAGCTACTGTGAAAAAAAACGAAGAATCCCTCTTAAGGTGCATTGCCACGTAAGAAACTATACCCCACTTTATTTATGATGTCAATTGCATATAAAATAAAATAACTGTTAAATACAACATCTTAAAATACTAAGACAGCAATTACTACAGTTTTTGTACAGAAATATACAGAAAAAACATATAATTGGCCTGATTAATGATTATTAATTAGTAGTTGTAGGGCAAATAGTTTTCCTTCAGATGAAATATCCATTCCATACCAATAATTTTCTGATATCATGTGAAATGAGCATTTATTTGGTTTCTTTGTTTTACAATTTAAGGTTGTGTGTGTGTGTGTGTGTGTGTGTTTGTGTGTGTATATGTAAAAAGTATTCCCAATCAGATAAATTTGATTATCCAGAAATAAAGGTTGAGGATTAGTTTGTAGGTATTATACCAAACCACCACATAAACCTTTTTATTCTTTTACCAACAAAAAGGTTACGTGA
Source organism: Acartia tonsa (assembly GCF_053477335.1). Taxonomy (NCBI): domain Eukaryota; kingdom Metazoa; phylum Arthropoda; class Copepoda; order Calanoida; family Acartiidae; genus Acartia; species Acartia tonsa. The sequence continues at coordinate 38,353,330 of NC_137260.1, forward strand.
TATTTATTATAACAATAGGAAAAATATAACATCTTGAAAAAGGAACGGTCAATTTTCCTTAAAAATAAAACACTTTAAAAAAAAGATATCTAAGATAAAAATTAATTCGCAAATGGTATTGCAAAACGTTTGTAATCTAATCCAATAAAATCACTACAAAAAGTACATGATCTTAATCGAGAAAAATTGAGTGTGTTTGTCGCATTAAAAATTTCTATACCTAGAATAGCCTAATAGCATCCTCAATCGGTTCAGTTGTAATCGAAATCTTAAGCTACTTGAAAAAAACCTTACTACTTTACATAATAGGAAAATATTAATAAATGAACATGATCTAACCCAATAAAAATCGGCACAAAATATACATGATCCCAACTCGTGACATGAATTAAGTGTGTGCGCCTAATTTTCTTTCACGGCGGTTTCCATGTTATCGCATATGGACCATTAACAAGTTTTCTTCATAGAAAAAACTTGTTTTATGTTTCATTGAGTTTATGTTAGGTTTGGGTTTCATGAGTCCAGCAATAATAGTATTCTGTCGGTATAGGGTTTCACACAGTCTTGATTCAAATTCTTTCAGAAAATTGAAAATTTTGTGGGAGGTGGGAGTACATCGGTGGTCCAAAATAAATATGAAGGAAAGTATCTCTTTTCCTTTATCTGAACTCTGCACTAACTTTTCCTAATCCTAAGCCTGGCTATTCAAAGACCTTCTACAAATTTGCTTTCTATTCTAAATCTACATCATAATCAAATATTTAGGTTGTTTATTTTCTGTGCTTTTTCTAATAATTGATTTGATAAAAAAAACCTTAACTAAAGGCTATTACGTATTTGTTGTTATTTGTCAGTTCCTTCATTAAGTATTATTTGATGAATTTCTAAACTAATTATGATACAAAATTTTACACTGCAAGTCCTAAAATATAGAAAGTATTACACATATAGTTGGTCCAATCCTTTTAGGCATTTCCAATACATAGTTGAAAGAGAGAGACTGAGAGAGATAACACGCAAGGCTCGGCAGTCGCTGCTCCATCCACCATTAGCCAGGCGGCTCTCAGAAGTCACACTGGATACTAAACCATTCACCCTAAGGTGGAATTCAGCCCAAATCACCAGCCACAGCTGTTTTCAATTAGCAGCCTTTTGCAGCTTTAACCGCAGTAATATTCATTTTGACAATTCAGACAAAGCTGAAGTAGCAGTCGTAACTAACCGCACGGATTCGAGAAAACCTAGCGACTTCAAGAAAGAATCAACCACTCTCAGCCAAACTAGCCTCAAAATTTTTGATTAGCTGAACTCCATATTACTTAGCCTACGACCCCTGATAGTAAGAATGAGGGAGATTTGGGTAAAATAACTTAAAGTACATGAGATAAGCTTTCTAAAAAAATTAACCAATTTATACTTTTTTTTGTTGATAGCCATAACAACATTATACAATAGATCAAAATGCAGAAAAACATAACTAGGAAAAAAGTTTTAGGCTAAAAGTGCTTTGGCCAGATAAAATATTCCTTTTGGATTGTTAGATTTCTTTCAAATTAACAAATTGATATAAAATCAAGGATAATATGCTGACAAAAAATAAATGAACATTGGTGCTATTGTTGTATCAACATTATACTGTTGAGTGTTAACTTAAGTAGATATTGGACTTTATAGATATAAATTGTAAAGATTGTGTGTCAACTCTTTAATATACATTAAGGTTCAAAGGGGCCAGCAAAATAAAGATATAAAACAAATAAAGAAAAAGCATGAAATATATTCTGGAGGGTATAGGGAGCATTTTTTGCCCTATCTGTATTATTAACACAAAATAGACGCTTTTTATTTAAGAAAGTTGATCACAATTATTTATGTAAAAGTTTTTTTTATGATATTGAACAAACAAATGATTTTATGAGATATTTTTCTTCTAACATTTAGTTTTATATTTGGGTAATCTGCTGTAAATCATAAGGCATGGCTGCGGCTGTGCATAATGTTAAGGATTAAACCAAAATCAAGCTGCAAAACTGCGCTGAAAGTATAAAATTATAAAATAAAGTATTTACCTCGGCTTTTGGTTCCTAACCTGAATAATCAGCCTTATCTGAATATCATCTTATAACGCTCAATAACCTCTATAGCCACATTTTAAGCTGCATACAGCCAGTGTTTCTAGCAGTCGTTGTTATTTAGATACAAGCACCGCAGCTGCAGAGATAGCCAGTTTATTTTTTTCATGAGATAAATCAAGCTAAAATGTTATGTATAATTAGGTATTATTTTGCAATAATAGCTGCAGTCGCAGAAATATAATACTTATTTTATTTTATTTCAAATATAATCTATAAAATGTTTACATTGGTAGCTGATGATAAAAATTGCAAAAGAATTATCCGATATTGTCCTTTTCCTTCCTGTTTTTACATCCATTATTATACATAATCCATGTAAACATGATGATAAAAATTTGAATACAATAATTTGCATACAAATTTTACATAGTTATGAAATATATGCAAAATCCACAATTTTTGCCATTGGACCATATCTACTACCCCAATCTTTATTTCATTCCAATAAAAAGTAAAAGTAACATGATATCTCTCTATCTTTAGCTAAGGATCTTGCTTACTACTAAACCGATATGGTTTTCCATTACAGTGAAGGTTTAAAACTAATTTGGTAGAAGATAACTATATAAATGATCCCTGTAAAGAAAACCTCCTCCAAACAAATGTCAGTTTAAGATATATAAGCCTCTAAACAATCCACCAATATGGGGAGCCATATGACATTCATTGATAAATGACGCGATTCTACCAAATTATCTTTTTATATCGTCTTGTCTCCGTATAATATGTCTTAATGTTGGGATATTTCTTTTAAAAAGTTTAATGTATTCAAATAATTGTATTCAAAAATATGAAAATACACGGGGACATTCAAATGACAAATACAAACTTTTTGTTTAAATGCTCACTAGAGTTGTTGTGAAATATCGAATAGTTTTTTGAATAATAAGTTTGATTTAATAATTTAGTCCAATTTTTCTTGTATTAAGAAATAACGATTGACTTTCGATATTCTTTATTAGATCGCACTATGATTCGGGTTAGAAGTTCTCTTAATTAAAAATGTAACAAAAAAAAACAAAAAAATTCTATTTGAGGCAAATATTTTATTTTTTCAAATTCATTGCTGTAATTGGACTGAGAATAACCAAATGTTTGCACTTACCCTACTTATGTCTTAGCCAGTCTTTTCTATTGCAAGATAGAACCATAGAGCCATCCTTTTGTGGTTTCCACCCCCCCCCCCCCCTAAACCAGACACCACCTTACTAATCCATGAAAGCATTCTTTTATTGTTTATTTTAATGTTTTCATATAAAACACAAGGAATAGATGAAAAGAATTTAAATAGTCGCCATTTCACAAAACTTTTCTATATTTTCTGTAGGGTTGGAAAATGTTATATTTTAACAATGGGAAATAAATTTTATTCCTAATATTATTTTTTATGCATTTTAAAGAGCAAAGCTTTTATTGGATAAATGATTTAGATTAGTATGAACTATGAAGTAATTAGATGTCTGTGTGATTGATGTCAGTCCAATAAGATCTTTAAAACGGGTTTACAAAGGGAAGCATTATATTCAAGTTTACCACTCTAACAAATTTCTTTATGAAAACAGTCCTAGAAAATTAGAAATAGTTTTTAATATTTAAATGTAAAAGGAGGTCTGTAAGTCCGTGTTTGTGTGTTTGTTTATACCAAAAAATATCGCCAACCGCTGCACTGGACTGATATGGTTCTTTTTTACAATGTAGCTTTTTATAGGTCCTGGGAAGGTTCATAAATATAAACACCATCCTTACAAGAGAAATTGCCTATAGAAAAAAATGACCCTCCCCAATTTACTTTTGCTTTCTAATCTAAAATTAAATACGGGGGCTACCCCCCTCCCACCAAAAGTGCCCCCAGTGGCCTCCAGGGGCGTAGCCGCTAGTACTTACAAAAGTAAAATAAATAAAATATTTGAACAATAGGTTCCATTTGGCACATACTTTATGAAAATATCTTTACTTTTTGTCCATCTAGAAAACCTTTTTGTCAATAAAATGCTAAAAAGTTTTCTGTTACTTAGGGTGCATATTTGACAATTGGTAAAGTAACTCTTACATCAAAAATGTACAATTTTAGATATTTTTTTTCTAAAAGTTGAATTCTTTAATTTTCCTTTTTCTGGAAATATACCATAGGAAAATTATAAATTCTTGACATGCCCTTTATTCTAATAAATGATTTTTAGATTAGGTTAGGTAAAGGTTAGGCCTCCACAAATATAGTCCCATCAGTGGAATTTGTAATTTTAGCATTTTTTTTATAGTTGACTTTGTTTCATATAAATCTATACAAAATCTCTATATTTTTAGCGTGTAATTGTAATTCTTAGTTAGAATCCATGTATAGTATATCTAATACTTATTTCAATTTTTAAAACTTTTTGCTTCCCTAAAAATATTTTGATCCTCTTGATTGCAATTGTTAGTAGAGTAAGTAAATCTCCTATTCTCTAAATTGTCAAAAAGATATAGCAGTATGAATAGAATATTTATATAATTTTCAAAAATTTTCTTTCTTTTTGTTTCTTTGATTAACCTTAATGAATAATTAACTTCATTTTGACTAAAAAACAACATTTGATATTAGTTACTTATTTAATTTATTCTTTTTCCAAAATTAATCCTTTGTTTTATTGTATAGTTTGTATTGCTATGATTTCTTTTCCCTAGGAATTAGTAAATCTTAAATATAGTTGGTAGGTATACTGGATATTGTAACTAGGGTTCGAAGCCGCATTTTGGACCAACAGCAATTTTTTCAGCATTTATTTTTTTGGGGGTCTAGTCTTAAAAGTTAATCTATAATACAAAGTAGCTTGAAATCTGTCCGTCCGTCCGTCCGTCCGTCCGTCCGTCCGTCTGTCCGTCCGTCTGAAGCTTAAGATCTCGGTAACCACTGAACCGATTGGATTCTACTCTTCTGGGTATATACCTATTGGTCCTGTGGTGGTTTTAAGCTATTTTCTTGGGGGGTGGGACACCCCAACCCCCCCAAAAACAAAAAAAATCCCCCCCATTTTTTTTTTTTTGTAACCTTTGTGGAAGATTTCCACACTTTTTTTACCATCTCTTGGGGCAAAGCCCCTAGAGGCTAGGGGCGAAGCCGCTAGTGTATCTTATAAAGTGTTAAGAACTGAAGAACTTTTTTGGGGTGGAATCATCACACGATATTTCAGATGTTTATCTCATATGTTACCCAAACAAAGGCAAAACTAAACTTATTTTTGTATTTACTTATATCAATCAGCTTGCAGAGTTTTAAGTTAATAGGGTAGTTCTATCATGCACATTTATTTAAAGAATCAACAAAATTTGCTGCGGAAAACCTATAAAAAAATTTGGAGATTGTTGATCCCTAAGTTTTATACCTTTCCCTCTTTTTGAGCCAATATTATAGAAAATCCAATCCACCTACTAGATAAACTTTCTTAATTTTCTTATACTCAACACACACTCTCATACACACACACATACAGACTTACTGACTGCCAAACAGACAAACACATGGAATAAACCTACAGTTTTAACCCCAACAAATGGAATTTTAAATGAGTGTGTGTGTAAGCTAAAGAAGGGTTGAAATGATTCATAAATGAATTAACAAGAATGATAACATTAAGAAAATAGCAAAGTCAAAAAAAATAGTCGCCCGACTTTAACAATAATAGAAATCGAGCAATAAAAATGCCAAGCTATTGGAGCTTTCAAACAACAGAATATATTTTACTTATTTAACACCGATATTAACCTCTTAGAAATCATCTAAAATATAAGATACTTAATATGCAAGTATTTATTATGCTTATTATACTTTTGAAAGATGGAAACTAATAAAAGGACTATGTACTTGCTTGCCTAAATCAGTAGTCAGACAAGACATAAGTGTATAAAAGCTTTGCCTAAAAAAAGAATATTTACTCCGCCTGAAGATGTTTTTACAGCAAACATAATTTCTATACTCAACTGTAAATGAACTCTTTTATATTCAAACATTTAAAATTCATAGAATGTTAAAAAGACATTAAAAGAAACCATACTTTTAAAATTAGACTACAGTTGATGTGTATAATATTGCAACGAAACTCCAATTACTTTTATAAGCATTCCTGTAACAATCAAGAATGATCTAGAAAGAGTTGCTACTCTGTAATTGATTCGTTACAAGAAATGTGGTTATTTTAAATATGCTGATCTATAAATCTAATAGATACAAAATTTTCCGGATTTTTAAATTTGTGGTTTAACAATGATTTAGAAGAGTTTTAAAGCGTAGCATCTCCAAATCAGACTTTGTAATGTTTGCACGTTCATATCTATATTCTATATTTTATGCATTTTAGACCGATTGATGTTTCTTTTTCTGACTCTAAAGATATTCCATAACATCAATTTTAAAGCGCTATCATATTGCGCTTCGCTTTTATGAAGAATGTTGTTAATTCATCATCTGTATAAAAATAAGTGACATTTTTCTTATTTCGAACATCGTGTTTCAGGTCGATAATGATGAATTAAATTGAAGCTAAATTCTAAAATTAGGTATGCAATCTCATTAAGGCTAAATTTGCAACTGCTTGTTTTTTTAGGTTGGTAAATTTTATTTCCTTTGCCTAACCCCTGCGAAGGCGGCCTATATCTTCGGTGCAATTCCCTAAACCAGCGGCGGGGCTAATCAGTGGAAAGTATCCAATATAACCTAACCTAAGATTCTAAACAATCAAAAGAAAAACTACCCTTCCTCTATTTTCTTAAATTACATAAAAAAAAATAGGTAGATTGGAGGGGGTTCAGAACTCAACAAGGCACTTTGCGCAAAAGCGCCTTCCAATCTGACAGAAAGCATTTCATAACCGTATTATGAGTAATCCATGGCGCATATGTACAGTACACCTCCAGCACATACAGCTTACAATATTAAAAAAGTTTAGCTCAACCAAATCTAAACAATCCGCTTTTAATGAATATTGTGTTGAGTGATGAGTGGGGGGAGGGGTGTGGTAGGGGCAGGTGGGGGTAGGTAAACAGACTCTAATATAGAAAAGGGTTAGAAAATGAAAATCCCTTGAGTTCAATCCTTAAAACTTTCATTGTTAAATTAATTTGTTGTTAAATAATATCCTTATAGTATGTTTATATATTTTTTACTGCAATATAAAACATCATCTTTTATCATTTTTATGGAAATTGGACCCTTTTGAATTATATTAAATACTTTTAGTCCTTGCGTGACCCTGTCCTTAAGAAGTACTGCCACTGCATGGATTTTCTATTATAAGCTTAACTTAAAATAAGAATCAAAGTTCGTGTGAATATAATATGCAGTTATGAAAACAACTTACATTTAGGTTTTGTGAAAAAAATGCAAATATTATCATTAAAAAAAGATTTTATTAAAGAATTATGTAGCGAAAGAGTGTTTTAACGTTAGACTTTTAATTACAACTAATTAATTCTTTTTAAAATTGATGAAAGTAAAAATTTTAAATAATTTTTTAGTATTGATCCTTTAGTTTTGCTTACACTCAAGGATGGACCAGGAAAGTACGTGACACACAAGCTCAACCTAAAAGCTGGTTCTAAAAATTAAATTTATATTGAATCACAGTAAATTTTAGGTAAATCTAGTTAGCAAATGTGCTGTTATAATAAAGTTATTTACTAACACTGAAAGTCTTCCAAATTATTCTTAGATATTCTTTACCCCAATACTTTTTAGTCTGGTATTTAGTCTAATTTAGAATAGGGAAAAATAATAAGTCTTTTTTTCCACTTTTTCTTTAGTTACATGTTGAAGGATACAATATTTATGAATTCATTTTTTCGGCTATTTTTCAGTATAAATTGTAATAGCTGTAATAATATTTTGGGATTCTCAGGGATAAGGGATAGGAAACCTGGCCATAAATTAGGTCTCGGCCTGGTTTTGAAAGGGATCATGCAACTTTTACCATTTGCCTAATTTAATGACCTTACTGGCGGACGGCTCATATTGGCTACCGCTCTAAACCAATAGTGTTCTGTGATTTGGGCTTGTTTTGTATCAACCAATCACCAATTGGCGGAGCCAAAACAAGCCCAAATCACAGATGGCGGAAATTTTACAAGCAGACAATTCTAGAAAAAATAATGATTTCGTCTGCTACGAAAAAATAAATATAAATGGTGTTAGATCACATTAGTTTAATTATTAAATCTGCTTAGAGTTAAACATTAAAAAAGGGCCACATAGAAAAAACAAAAATAACGGGATTATTTTTTTGGAAAGAAGGTAGCTACGAATTTTCATTTGGTAGTTAATAAATTAGATGTTGTATTTTGAATTTTAAAAATTTAGTACGGAGTTGATACAACACCTTCACCCTAATTTTGATAGCCTGATATCTAGTTGCCGAATGTGTACGCAGTTTCCTGAGTGTTTCCTCATCCTAGCTCAATATTTACTACTAGCTACAAATCTTCAAACTTCCCTTAAAAAAATCAAAATTTGAATGTGTAAACGATTTATACAATATACATTATAAATTTGAATTTTTTAAATTTTGATTTTTTTTTTTTTGAAGTTTGAAGCTTTTTTAGCTAGTAGTAAATATTGAGCTAGGATGAGGAAACACTCAGGAAACTGCGTACACATTCGGCAACTAGATATCAGGCTATCCTAATTTTTGTACAATACAACACAGTACAGATATATCATTACATTATATCCAGTATAGTATCCAAAGAACTTGATAGAATGTTACCCAAGTGCATATTTATTTATTTATTTTGAATTTTAATTAGCAATGAAATTTTCCAATAAAATTTTTACTCATTAATAAAAATGCAAATAATACAAACTAAAATCTGTCTGAGGGAAACCCAACGATAGCTTTCTGACAGTTCAAATTACCAAAGTAAAAGATAAAAAATTTTGGGAGAGAAAAAACTTCATTTTAACAAAAGCCATTAATATATAGGTTTATAAAAAGCTATGTTTTTTACTTTAAACTAGCTACCTGAATTTGATTCTATACTTTATCTACACACACACACACAGCTTTTTCATTAGCATTTTATACGAACCACTGCGCTATCCCAAAACTGGTTTATTAGGCTAGAAATAGGCCTAGGCTTGAAATAGGCCTGAAATAATATTTTCCTACGTTTCCCATCCCTTATCCCTGGGGATTCTATAATGTAAAGTTGTAAAGATAGACTGCTGTTTTTATTATTTTAATAAAGAGAAACCAGGTTTATATACTTTTACATCTTTTTTAATCTTTTTATGATTTCTGAACATATGCTCTATAACTCACTTTGTCCGTCCACCCATTCATTATTTTTTTGTCATAAATTAAACTTCTTATACATATCATAATGTAGATTTAATGTAGAACATTGTATCTTAAATTGAAATTAAATTTCTATATGAATATATTGAATATTAAACCAATTAAAATTGGATCGTTTTCTGATATCAAATTTCTAGTGCAGACTTCTTCTTCTCCTTGTATCTTTCACTTCAGCAAATTCGAGTTTTTATAAATATCTTACTCTTTTTTTTAAATACTTTTTTTTACAATATTACTGGCTGCACTTGATTAGGTAAAATACAAAATTTCGCAATTTACAACTTGAAGTCCTGCAATATAAAATACTTTTTTTAGTAACTTAGCACCTAGCCTTTAGGGGAGGTCGGGAAAGTTCAGAAAAATAGCTTAAAACCAACACAAGATTTTTATAAAGCTTACCTGAAAAGTATAACAAATTAGGTATAGGTTAACTCTAGCTGGCTTTATATTGAGTATCAATGTATTCTGTAATAAATTATTTTTATGTCATCAGAGATACGCTCAAGTGATAAAATTACATTATCTTTGCTTAAATTTTTTTAAAGCCTTGACTTTTTGTGATGTTGCATACCCCAAGAGAATGGCGCTAGTAAGAATTTATCGATCTTAAACTTTGATAGATTCCCTATTTAGATTTTAATGCAATAGACCAATTAGTTCTAGATTTTAGATAATATATAAAACAACATTTGTCTTGCTGTCCGTACATCTTTCCCTAGGAAGCGCTAGATCTCTTTCACCACGTGACCAATGAGGATCTGCTTTTAATAGAATCTACCTAATAGTCACACCATGGTTTTAAGATATTATAAAAAAGTTAATCTTAGATCATATTGTCAAATGATGGATTTACCTATCTGTCCTTTTTGACCAAAACCCCTAGATGCAAGGGGCGAATATACTTGCTTTTAATATAGGTCAGGTAAAATACATTAACGAAAAAAGACAGCAAATTGAAAAAATAGGAGTTTATTCCTATTTAGCTCAAAAGATAAAATTTTGTTGAATATATCATTTTCTATTCGTCTCTTAATTGATTAATGAAAAAAGAAAAGTATTAAGGTTTTAAGTTTTATGTCTATTTTGTGATTAAAGAATGGTATGTTGGGGGATCCGAAGTCTGCATATTAATTGGTATTAATTACGTTGATTAGAAAGTCAGGAATAAAAATTCGGTAAATGAGCAAAATTATTGAAATCTTGCAAAAAAGTTGAATTCGTGTGATAAAATAGTAAAAAGTGCAAAAAAAGTGCAAGTATTGAATGTGCAAACTTTTTTATTCTTAAACATACATGACTGTGTTATGCTTTTCAATAACAGGTTTTTGGTCATAAGCTGTTTCTACAGAATTTATCGCTTTTATTTATAGAGGTTTGCTGTCTGTTTGTACAAAAAGATCTCGTAAACCCCTGAACTGATGGTTTACCATTACACTAAAGGTGCTTCTTAGAAGAGGTTAAAGGGTAGTTCAAGACTTACATAAAACATCGCCCCTATATCTTTAAATAAACCCCCTAACCAAAACAGTTCCAATTTTCTACATTACTAAAATTAAAGATAGCGTGGTTCCTCTCTTTCCCTCGTAGAATTCCTCAGGAAAATTAATTCTGTAATTATTCCCATTTCTATTTCCATGAAAAATATAAACCCTTCTTCTTCAAACATAGAGAATATATACACTTCTTGAAATATTAATGATCAAATAAACTACACATTTTGCTCTCATCATAATAATGCAGGATTGATGAGTTGAATGGGGGTAAATGAGTAAACACGTTCTTAGCTTCATCAATTATTAATGCGTTATACCCAAGATAAAGATGAAGGGTTATGCTATTTACATTTTACATCTGGCTTATTTTTAAATTCAGACAAAATATTTAAATTTTTTCAAGATATTATAGTAGAATAGATTTTTGGATTTCAAAAAAGCTTTTGACTCCGTCTATCTTTCATGAATAAGCTCTACAGTTGTGACCAGTAATTGTTTGAACAAGCTGCAGCTTTTACTATAACCCAACACCTATTTTTTAACATTCCATAGCCAAAGCCTCATCTGACAATTGTACAATAATTCACAGCTGTAATCCAGCCGCTCAAACTTTGTAAAGCCTTGCACCGCTAAACATGGCATCTAAGCATGGCTAAATGCAGTCTCTACCATTTTTAGCGATTTGTATCAATAGATAGCTCAAAATTAAACAAAAAACTGTTGTTTGATCATTAACTTAAATAACTACACTTTAAAGTAAAAAGATAAAAACAGCCCACCAAATAAAAGTGTAAATATTTGTATTCAGATTTATTCTGTTCTTGAATTGATGTTGAGGGGTGAAATATTTATGACCAGAGGTGCTAACTAAGTCAGGAAATAGATAAATCTTATCATTCAATATATATCAATTTCAGAATAAATTTATCAAACAAGATTTGTGTCCATGTAAATAAAAAAAATATGTATGTATGTATAGGTAAAAAAAAGAATGTTTATAAATGATTACAGTATTTTAAAATATATATAAAAAAAAACAAGGATGACAACATTCTTAAATGCGTAGCTCTAAAGTCAAACGGTACAACCAACAACCAACAAGTATGAACACATGTAGAGTGTCAGAACTGAGTAAACAGAAAATCAATTTAAAAGTATACAAAAAATTGTAAATATACTTGATGGAAAATTAACTACATAACTAAAGGATTCTGTTTAAAGACATACCTACTTTTTTTTGACCTAGTTCAAATATGCTAACTGTGATGAACGTTCTAATTATAGAAAAGCTTCGCTTTAAAAAATTTATATCATATGATTTACAAAAGACTCTAATCAGACAGGAAATAAAATAATCTGTCAGAATGTATTGAGATATAAAATATGATCTCCTCACATTTATACTGTCTAGGTCAACAATACTAATATCGTAAACCACACCAAACATCAGACAGGGTTGTCAGATCTCTTGAAAAATACGTAAATCTCACCAAGCATAAGACAAGAGTGCCAGATCACCTGAAAAATGACTTAAACAACACAAAGAATTAGACAAGGGTGTCAGGTCACCTAAAAAAGGATGGAAATTGCATTAGATAATAAACAAGTGTGTCAGATCTCCTGGAAAATTATGTAAACTACACCAAGCAACAGACAAGGGTGTGATGGCACCTGGAAAATTACGTAAAACACACAAAACACAAGGCAAGGGTGTCATGTCATCTAAATAATGACGTAAACCACACCAAGCAACAGACAAGGGTGTCAGAACATCTGGATAATGACGTATATATCACCAAGCAACAGACTAAGGCGTAATGTTACCTAGATAATGATGTAATACTCACCAAAAATCAAACATTCTATATCTTTTTAATAGTGATATTATAAATATGGGGTACTAGAAAGGAAATATACAGTGTGTTTTTTTTATGAGAACTTTTTTGAAAGCAATTTTACCCCACTTATATTTATCAGAATTTAATGATTAGTGGCTTATTTTCTTTGTTTTTAAAGGCAATTAATAGAACAACAAAAAAATATTTCAGTTTTTATTTAAAAAGTACAGTAAAATCTAAATTTCAAAACTTAGGTGTCAACATATAAAAATGGTTTTAGCGCATTTTTCTTTAAAAAAATGGATTTTCTGTAGTCGACTTTGGGGGGCCAGTACTCCCTTCCTGGTTGAGATATGACCTTCAAACTTTGATATGTTCTAGTACATGTCCCTAATAGTATCTGTATACATTTTAAGCTCTATATCTCAACTTTGAAGTGTTTAGCAGCCATTCTTGCAAAAGGTTGATTATTTTAGCATAAGAAAAATGCGCTAAAACCATTTTTAGATGTTGACACCTAAGTTTTGAATTTTAGATTTTACTGTACTTTTTAAATAAAAACTGAAATATTTTTTTGTTGTTCTATTATTTGCCTTAAAAAACAAAGAAAATAAGCCATTAATCATTAAATTCTGATAACTAAAAGTGGGGTAAAATTGCTTTCAAAAAAGTTCTCATAAAAAAAAACACACTGTATATATGGCACCCATTTTCAAAAGAAATATGGGTACTAAACTAAATGGGGTACTAGAAAGGAAATATATATCTGGCACCCATGTTCAAAAGATATATGGGTACTAAACTAAATGGGGTACTAGAAAGGAAATATATATCTGGCACCCATGTTCAAAAGATATATGGGTACTAAACTAAATGGGGTACTAGAAAGGAAATATATATCTGGCACCCATGTTCAAAAGATATATGGGTACTAAACTAAATGGAGTACTAGAAAGGAAATATATATCTGGCACCCATGTTCAAAAGATATATGGGTACTAAACTAAATGGGGTACTAGAAAGGGAATATTAGAACAAATCTCATCTACTTAGGAGGGATAAGAGAATACTTTTGAGGTTTTACTACAGGTCAATTTACATTTAGATATTATCATTGTTATTTTTTATATTGATACTAAATTTTTCAATTGAATTTTCAAAAATGAAAGAAAAGGCAAAAACTGAAGATTTATTTTTTATTCACTGTTATGAATCTGGATACAAACCGGTTCTGATTCGTTTTAAAGATATTTACATTAAAGTAGGATGATAACAATTACACTACAAAGCCAGGTATGGCTATAGGTTTTAGTCTTCTCCACGCACATTGAATCATACTTTCCGCACTTTAGTTAATGCATCCTTTGGATATGAGGTTTTATCAGCACCCAACAAATAACCTTTCAATTGCAAACCTTTGTGTGGAGTTCCACCTGCAAGGTAACGAGTTGTTCCTGTTTATGGATCAAGTCACCTTCTTCCTTTACTATTAATATCTCGTGCATTAAAATTTTCATCATTTTCATTCTTTTAGAAATATTTCTTTTTTTTGTTTGAGCTATGGCTTGTTGTGTATAAAAGAGACTTAGTTAAACCAACAAAATACTAATTTGATAGCTTAATGAATATTGATACAATAAAGGCTGTGCCTGTTTTTTAGTTACTTTCAATTTAAGATCCTGTAAATAAAAGCACAGAATACTTAATTTTATATAAATATTTGAAACAAAGGGCAAAGGTTTCTGTAATTCCATTGCTAAAGAGATTATAGAACTAATGGTTAAATATATTTGTATGAGAGGATCATATGAATTATAAAACTAGAAACAAAGAACATAAGGATCCATAAATATGATTTTATGTGAAGATAGATTTTCAGGAATTAGGAACACTTTTATTCTCATCTATTATTAATGTTGCTTTGAGAGGTCAACATCTTTAAAGGTCCATTCATAATAATAACTATCTGATTACATTCACATTCGCTTAAAAAATGCTAGAAAAACCATTATTATGGTTTGTCCCTGATTGTCTATATTGTTGTATTGCACACAAGACAGCTAATAAGATATGAGTGGGGGAGTTGTCTCTACACACAAGGGGTGGTAAGATGCACTAATTATTCAATCATTCCAGACACAATTATACACACAAACTATCACACCTGTCCTGAACTAGAATTAGAAATATTCCAGACATAATTATACACACAAATTTTCACACCTGTCCTGAACTAGAACTAGAAATATTCCAGACATAATTATACACAAACTATCACACCTGTCCTGAACTAGAACTAGAAATATTTCAGACATAATTATACACACAAACTCTCACACCTGTCCCTAACTAGAACTAGAAATATTCCAGACATAATTATACACACAAACTATCTTACCTGTCCTGAACTAGAACTAGAAATATTCCAGACATAATTATACACACAAACTTTCACACCTGTCCCTAACTAGAACTAGAAATATTCCAGACATAATTATACACACAAACTATCACACCTGTCCTGAACTAGAACTAGAAATATTCCAGACATAATTATACACACAAACTATCACACCTGTCCTGAACTAGAAATATTCCAGACATAATTATACACACAAACTATCACACCTGTCCTGAACTAGAACTAGAAATATTTCAGACATAAGTATACATACAAACTATCACACCTGTCCTGAACTAGAAATATTCTAGACATAATTATACACACAAACTATCTTGTCTGTCCTGAACTAGAACTAGAAATATTCCAGACATAATTATACACACAAACTATCACACCTGTCCTGAACTAGAACTAGAAATATTCCAGACATAATTATACACAAGAACTAGAAATATTCCAGACATAATTATACACACAAACTATCACACCTGTCCTGAACTAGAACTAGAAATATTCCAGACATAATTATACACACAAACTATCACACCTGTCCATAACTAGAACTAAGAATATTCTTTGCAAATGAACATAATTTTCATTTTTTTTTTCAAACACTTTTTCTTCTTTCATTTAACTTCATACCATGGTCCTAAACATAAAATAAAAATTTCCAGTACAAAAACTTCCTTTTTAGTTTCAGCAAAGTGTGTTTTTGTGGAGTTCAGACACCTTGAACCTTGGGTGCCAAATCCAATACTTTGTATTGATGAGCTACAATATTGTATATATATATCATATCCGTACACATATCATACATTGGTATATACATTATACATGTTTAGATGTATTGAGAGATACAAAAAAAATTTATTAGACCAGGAGAAATAATAGTTACTCGAGAAGAAATATGTTTGTTTTTTACCTTAAGAATATACAAACACCGATGACCAATAATAGGCCAAAAAACAGACTAAACTAACAATGCAATGGAAGGCCAGTATACATTTCAATTGACCATTGATAGGCCAGTATGACGTCATTTTAGGCCATTTTATTTAGGATTTTGAATGTTTATTGTATTGCATTTAATTTGTAAATTTTATCTTTTATAACATTATGAAGTTTTTTAAAATTGGTAAAAGAAGCAAAGATATCATAATATCATGTTGATCAAAACCATATAATAAATATACTGAAAAACTTTTACATTATTAACGTTATGCTATCTAAAATAAAAATCATTATACGAGTCCTATGTATAATATATCACGCTTGGTTTTTTATTAAATGAATAAGTTAGGGTACAATGTTTGGCACCTTCAATATAAGTAAATGATAATAAAAAACCCATAGAATGCGATAATAACTTCAGAAAAATCGAAGAAAATAGTTTTAATACTTAATTAACGTTTTTAAGTTTTTCTTCAAAAAGTTTAGATAAGATGCCTTTAAAAGTCGTCTATGATTTTGTCAGGGATAAAAATGTAACTTTAAAATAAGAATTACAACATATTTTTTCAATTAGTACAAAGTAAAATTTTGAACATTTTATTGATCAGTATATTTTTTAAAATGTGAAGTAGAAACCTGAATATTTTATCATGAAAATTGTGTTATGATTTGATTGTCTGCTAGATTACAAGAAAAAAGATACTGACAGTACTTGTTGGTTCTTTAAAAAAAATTAGGTAGATTACTTTTAGAACCCCTCTTTTTGCAACGTTATTTCAATAGAACAGAGCCGTAGTCTTAGTGTACTCAATATCTAGACAGCCAACCATTGTTTTAGAATTGTTCAATTTTTTAAACTTCTGATAAAAACAGAATTAATGGTATTTTTGTAAATATTATACCTCCAAGAAATGGCTATACTTCCCAATCATATGTTGTGTGATATTTAAGAGGAATTATTTTGATATAATGTCATTAAAATATTCGTTAAAAAAAGTGCTATTCTAGCTTATACTTTACATTTTAATGTGTATGATAATTCAAATAAAAGATAATGAAGATTTATATTATATTTAATTGTTATAATTATAAAGAAAAACCTGGAAACAGTAAAAAACTGACTTTATTTTATTGACGTAGGGAAAATTTTGTCAAATATTTGAATAAAAATACAATATAAAACAAAATAAATTATTTTTAATATAGTCACAAAAAGGCTTAATGAGTTTAGGAAATATTTCATTTACTAATCATGTCATTTAAACTCTATTACACTGAATACAGTGTAAAAAGATGTTCTCGTTTTAATTTTAAGTAATTTGAAATGCATTTTAATACCTTTTAATGATTTATTTTTTGAAACATCTTTTTATAAAATGTTATTGATTTTTGAAGTTATATGTTAAAATGTTTTTAAATTTTGTTAACATTTTGTTTTAAATGTAGAAAATTGGTAATTCTAAACATTCAAAAAATGATTTTATTAAATTTTCATCACTTAAATTGCATGTTTGATGAAATTTTCAACTGATAATTCAAGAAAAATCGTTTAAGTTTTATTATATTTTACTTTGAAATGTTAAAAAAATATAATTGTTGTAAAAAATGTGGAAGTTATACTTTCCTCAAAAAAAGACCTAAAACATGCAAATTAACACGTGTAATGAGATTTTTTTTCTTTTAGGTTTAATTTTAAGTAATTATTGATATTTTTTGTAAAAAGGATTTTATATAAAAAGTTTTAAAACTCGAGTTATGTAGTGGTTCTAAAAAAGGTTGCGAATTTATGCAATTTTCTTGCAAAAAAAATTTTCTAGGATTTTAAAAATAGCAAAGGGTGTTATTAGACGTACTTACAGATACAATTGCAAAGTCATTTTGGCCAAACACTAAAATAAAGTTTTGACATCTGAGGGTCCAACCGTGATATTCCAACCAAAATAGAATTAATATGAGAGCAACAATATACAAACTAATTAACAGACATTAAAATTTTATTATTTCCTTAAACTTACAAACATACAAATGTATTATTAAATCAACGTGGTTAGAGGTCGTTTACAGGAATGGTAAATAAGACCAAAATAACAAAAGAGAAGCTACTTATAAAAAAATTATTTAAAATTCTCAAATTATTTTAGGTATTAAATTTGTTAATTATCCTTTGAATAACGATTATCTACTTTTATCTTATCTTTGGATTTTTATAAATATTTAAAACATAAAACATGTAGCTTCACATCACTTAAAAAGTAAAGATATTCCTAAAGAAACAAGGATGACAACATCTTAAAGTAGCGAAGTCTATAGTCATAAAAGAATTTACATAAGGAAAGGAGGGACAAAGAGAGTTTTTAGACTCAATGCTAACATCTTGAAGAAACGAATGGACATTTCAAATTTTAGAGTAGCTTTTTTTTGTAGATTTTAACAATTGTTAAAGCTTAAAAGCAAGTGCCATTTGTCTAAAATGATTGCTTTAAAAATATTAAATTCAATAAGAATACATACATAAAATACGAATTGCGCCCTTAAACCCCATGCATTGTTTTGGTTTTATTATGTATTTGCATATTTAATTTCAAGGAAACCTAATGCAGTTGGGGTCATGAAACTATTATTCATCTGTTTTTACATAGAAATTCAAACTTATGAATTTTTTTTTAAAACTAAAAATTATAAAAAAAACAAGATTTTTCAAAATGATTTATTCCCAAAGATAATTTTTAAAAAATATAACTACTTCCAGAAATCTAAAAAATGTGATAAAAAACCTCAAATTTCTTTTCTGTTAAATATGTCAAAATTGACCCCTTTTTAGTTAGTTCAGCAATCCTTTTTTCAGGGATTAAAAGACATAAGACCATAAATTGTAAATTACACTGTTCCCAAAAGTTTTATAAACACGAATTCTTATTTAGAGCTGAAAAATTTTTGTGATTTTTATTGAATCTTGATTGAGTTGTACAAACCTTCTACCTCAATATTTGTTTAACCTTATAAAGGAATACTTTCTATCTTTATGGAGGTCTTTTATCGTCCATTATTTTTAAAAGCGAAGCTTTTCTATAATTAGGGTTTTCTGTCCGTCCGTCCGTACGTCCATCCATACGTTCGTCCGTACGTCCATCCGTCACAAACAGATAGCTCTTTTCGTTAATTTAAATAGGTTAGAATTGTCCCATCGATTCCAAACTTTGCATGGTGATTCCTGTAGGAGTTAGGTATGAATTAGAAAGCGAAGCAACTCTATAATCGTTACCAGAAAGTCCGTACGTCCATTTTAAACATGTTGCTTTTCAACTTTTTAAACAACTTTTACGTCCATACGACCATAAAATAATCCGATTGGTCTGAATTTTGGAATACTGATTCCTAGGACAACAAAGTACATTGCTATTAGCAAAGCATCTCTATAATCAAGTCCCCAAAATGTAAGTATATCCTTAAACAATATCCTGTATTTAAGCAGTTTTTTTCAGCAGATTTACTTACAATTTTGTTTTATTTGACTTTAATACATTCATATTCTGATTATTTAGTTCTGACACTATACAAGTGTTAATGTTCATTTGTCTTACCGTTTCAGAACTTCGCTTTTATGGATATTGTCATCCTTGTTTAAAAGCGATGCTTTTCTATAATTAGGGTCGGTCCGTACGTAACGGATAGCTCTTTTCGTTAATTTAGGCTTGTTAAAATTGTCCTATTGATTTGAAACTTTGTATGATGATTCCTATAGAGTTAGGTAATAGTTAGAAAGCAAAGCAACTCAATAATCGTTACCAGAAAGTCCGTACGTCCATTTTGAACATATTGCATTTTAACTTTTTAACATCAAATTTTTATGTGATAAAAATATCCGATTGGTCTGATTTTTGGAATACTGATTATAGGACATCAAAGTACATTCTTAAAGGTGAAGCATCTCTATAATACATTTATATTCTGATTTTTCAGTTCTGACAATATACAAGTGTTAATGTTCGTTTGTCCTACCGTTTCAGAGCTTTGCTTTCATGGATATTGTCATCCTTGTTCTTATGCATATTTTGGACTACAATGTAATTACTCTGACGCTACCAATAAATTAAAAATTCAATCTTATAGATTTAGAATAGTTGGTTTAACGCCACCAACTCTTATAGAAATGAAAGCATATCTGAATAAATTAGAAGGAGAAATTACCTCTGTGTTTCCTTAAAAATTGAACCTGGATGACTTCAGAGATGGTTATTACATCCTGTCTTTCAATTAATTTTTCATGGGTTCAAATAAATTGTCTCCATTGTCTTTTATAAATTAGATGGTTACTGTAAATTTTTTAGTAAAAATTAATATTGACCATTGCTGACATATGACATATCATCGAAATATAATTTTACATTAAGTTATATACTCTATCAATATAAAGATTATAAAAAAATAACAAATCAATAAGTTTAAGTAACCAGCTGTCTGTCTATCTCTCTAGACCATGTGTTAATTAAGATCTTTATTTGACTAACAATAGGTCCCGACAATTCAGATTAGCCAATGGTTTACTTTTGTTTACTTAGGCAGTCACACTCAGGGAGTAAGGGAGGGGACAATGGATCGAATATTCATTTTTTAAGGAGTCTCAGACTTTGGGGACTGGCTTAAAGGGAATGTGCACGAATACAGCAGATTCTTACTGATTTTGGGGACTTGCGCATCAATGCCCCGCTAACTAGCTGAGCTAGTTTTGAATATGCAGACAGAAAAGTTTGTTATTTATCGCTGGTTTTAACAAATATTTTTTCCCAAAAAAATGTCTTTTCATGTATAGAAACTCTACTGTGATATTTATGTATTAAATAATCTAAGAACCGCTTGAATTTAAGGGTCAGTTATAAATATATCAGAAGGGTTGAGGTAGTTCTAAACAAGACTTTTCTAGTGATTAATTACAGAATGTTTACTTCATTGTGATGTGTCGATAATTTAATTTTCAAGTAAATGATTTTTTTCTTAGAACTAATTCTGTTCTAAATTAGGTTACCATGATCCCCTTACAATTTTGGTAATATTTTCTTGATAAATCTGGTTTTCATTGCTTTTCAGCGAACGCTCTTAAATTGAATTAATTGCCCATTGTCCCCTCCCTTACTCCCTGAGTCACACTGCAACTAAATCGAAGCAAAGTCAACACAAGTTTATCGGAAAGAAAAATTTTATGTAAATGGTAATATGTAGATATTTATCACATCGTAATAAAGACAGCTTTCCTCGGATACTATGAAAATGAAAAATTAAAAGATTAATTCCAGATTAGTTGACCTCCGAGGCGCCTGAGGCCTTGACCAACTAAATTGGTATTGACTTTATGAATCTTATTTTTTTATGCGTGAAAATTGCCTGTAATATGATTTTTTAGTTTTTCTTAGAACCGGTTCTAATACTACGAATAATAATCGGTTTGGAGCCATACTGGAAATCTTTAATGGTTATATCTTTACTAGAGCATAGGTTAATATTCCAGATGGACAGTTAACTTAACAAAGAAAGGTTAATATCATATCTTATAAGGATATACAACAAGAAAAGGTATATCCATAGAAAGCCCAACGATGTGGTCTATTATATATTATAAAAACTCTTTATAGTGTTTAATATTAAATGAACCTAAAAACTGTTTTGAATCAAAATTATCCGCTAATAAAACATGAAAAAAAATACAATGTGTTGCTTTCTATGAAGAAAGGTTGGTCTATTAGGTAGATAGACATACCTACCTAAACATGAGAAATACCTAATTATAAAAATATTTAACTAACTGTTTTATGTGATACCAGCCTTCAAAAGTTGTATTTTGTGCCATACCTTGTTTTTAACCACTATCAGAACCAACAATGGCCGAAAATATAATCTAAAAATAAAACTCAAAACACCAACATAATTCATGGAGGATTTGAGTAAGTTAAAGAGATGCTTCGCTGCTTATACCAAGATAAAGGTAGATCATTTGTCAAGTAAATCTGTCCCATATTTCCTTCTGTATTGTCATAATTGTACAAGCCTAATCATCCAAAAATAATCACATAGCAATAAGGTGGTATTCCTACAATCTGGTGATATTTTGTAAAAATAAATAAACCCAAAATAAAGAGTAGTCAAAAGTTAAATAGAAGATGTTTATTTGTCATAAATCAAATCCAATTTTGTAAAAAGAAATCTAAATTCTCTTAGTGCATTACCGACTGACGGATTAATAAATTAAGTAGGTAATATACTGGTCTCTGGAAAAGGCAGTCCTCTCATATATATCAGCCTTCTACCTTTTATAGCAGATGAATAAATCCCATTGAGAGTATGGACAGACTGACAGAAGGACAGACAAAATTAGTTGTAGAGTAAAAAGGTATTTATTACAGTTTTGAATTGAAGAATTGTGTTATTTGTACGACAACCATATAAAAATAGCAAGGACAAGAACAAATATTTTGAGATTTAAATCGATGTTAATTATAAAAAGTATGGAATAAATCATTAAAATATGTTTTTTTAACATTTGAAAGGTTTAAATATAAAGAAACTAGGTAAAAAATGAAAATTAATAACTGTGTGATTATTTTTCATGAATAAAATTTGTAAATATCTCATCCTATTCCGGAATAAAAACCAAAAGGGGGATAAGAGAGGAGGGGGTGAGGTGGTTGGTGGTAAAAAGGCAAATGTAGGGGAAAATTATCTATTATATCAATATTTTAGTGAATACATCTGTCACACTATGCTACACTTGCGGACATAAATACTATGCAAAACAGATATTTTTTTTTTTTGGGGGGGGAATAAAGGGGGAAGTTAATGGGAAAGGGGGACAGAATGACAGGGCATGGAGGGAAGAAAATAGAATACAAAGGGGAAAATGTGGTTCCAAAAACGGTGAAAGGGGGTGGGTGGAGACTTTTGATGGATGAGTGGTTTCAAGTGGATAGGAGTGAGGGGGGGGGGAATATGGGGTATTAATAAAAAGTTTAAACGCTTAAAATAATTTAAAACCATAAAAGCACTAAAAAAGAAAGTGTTGAGGTTATTCAATTGTATGACCTGGCAAAAGTAAAAGAAAATAAACTAACTTTCAATAGGTTAAATTAAAAATAACAGCATCATTTAAATCATGCGTTTCTTTTATGAATCATAATCCTATTATTAGTGAGAGTTTTTTTTGTCAAAATCTTAAGACCTCGATAACTACTGAACAGATTGGGTTCCCTTTTTTAGGTAAGATTCAAATAAAGGTTTTGTGATGGTTTTAGGCTATTTTATTTTTATATTTAAGTCTTGGTTTGGTTGTAAGCTATCATTCGTAGTATCGCAAACATAACTGAATTAATAATAATCATTACCCATAAACAAATGGTCAATCATAATATACAATCATTTGTAACAATCATAGTTTATCTTATGATATAATTAGTTTTCATTCATTTATCAAAATATAAAATTTCATTATTTATTGTTTTCTGTGCTTTGGCTGGAAGCCTTCTTTGTTCAGATACTGAGATATTGGAATAAAAGTGTCATTAGCGATTTAAAAAAATTAATTATCAAAAGTAAATAAATCATATATATTCTGCTTAACTTAACAAGAACGAAAACATCCATTTATTTAAACTTTAAAGATTGCGGATTAAATACAAATCTGAAAGTAAATTGCAATATAAATATCTGTGATCCAAATATGTTTACAAAAAACTTAAGAATCATAATAATATCTGAATTAACCTTTAGTAATAAAGCAGGATTACATAATAAAGATCGCCTATTTTCATCAATTACGACTTGACAATGTTTCTTTGCTGTATTATAATTAAATTAACGCTATACTAATAATGCACTAGCTAGCTGACGTACAGATCCTAATTATAGAAAATCTTCGCTTTCAGCAATCATATGCAAATTCTATTAAGATAATAAGAATATAATAAACATAAATAATTCGTAGAAAAGTTATATTTGATTATTTGTATTATTAGATAAATATGTTACACCTTAATCTAATAATTGATATAAAGTCTGTTAAAGATAATATCACTGCTGCCCATAAATCAAATCTACAATACATTTTTCTCCTTACACTGGATAGTTTTTAAAATGTTTTTTTTTTTTAGTAAATAAATTTCTATGGTTTGGGTAATAATTTTTTATTCACTACAATATCAGAATGGTTATTATATGACCTCTAAGATCTTGTAAACGGCTAGATCGATCGTTTCATGAATTTCTGTAAACTTTTACATATTTTGAGGTAGGTTATGACTCTCTAAATTTAATTTTTTAACAATTATTATTCCAATGGCATTTGAGTTTTTATAGATTTTCTTTGAGGCGAACTCTTATAATGGTGAGTGTTTGTAGTGTCTGTTGAATGACTTTTTTTTCGTAAGTAGAAATGTGTTTACGCATAGATTAGACATACCCTAGTTATAGAGCAGCTTTACAATAGAATTTATTCTTAGATTTCTAAACTGTTAGAGGTAAAAATAACTTTTTACTTAGACAAAAAAAATGAAGAAAAGAAATATTTTTAAATGTTGAGCCAATATAACAGGGGAAATTTAGTTTCTCCACACCGGAACAAAATAAAATGATTGAGAGAGCAAAAAATATTCAGGTTTCTCAGCCGCATGTAAAAAGGATTTTTGCAGAAATGATAACAGTTATGCATGTGGTTGAGACAACCAAGAAATCTTCAACTTTTGAGTAGGTGTGCAAAAGAATTATTTTCTAAATATACATGTATATGACAAAGAATGATAGACAATACACCCCCACCCCCCTCGTCCTCCGATTATAATTAACAAAACTACTCCTTTGGTAGATGAACGTTACTTTTGTAAGCTCTTCCTGTTCCAAAGAATCATATTAAGCTAACAAAGCGTTATCATATTTTTTTCAATACTAAAACTCCAAAAATTTTATTTAAAAACATTATACGGCATTTAACACTCTTAAATAATGCGAACACTAAGTTAATATTTATCCTGGAATAAGGTATAACCAACAAGCAAAATAAGTATATAATAATAAATTGGGGGGCGAATGGAGAGGTCGCCAATTCTACTATGTGTTGCCCCCAGTAACAGCTGAATATCACATATAGGTTTCGTGATTTAAAAAAAATTATTTCGTTGTTGGTATAAGCTGATGTTTATCATAATGTAAAATGCAACTAGCGAACCCTGTAAAAATTGTAGATAATTCTAAATGATAAGTATCAAGCAATTTTTTCAATCTAGCCGGACAAAAGAACTTGGGGATAATTGAAAGGAAGAGGGTTAATCCTTTATAGAAAGCACTTCTTTAACTTTATATTTATTGTAATTTTCTGTAATTTTACTAATTATTTTCAGACAGTTTTTAGTACACTAAGTAGAAAACATTATATCAAAAGCGGAAAATTTTCTACCAATAAAAGAATAAAGAAAAATAGTTACCAGTAAAAAAAAACCTAAAAATACTATTAACTTTTATACCCATTTCCTATTTTATGATCATTTAGGATTAACTTGTAGATTTAACTTAAAATAGACTAGCTGAGCCTGCAATAACTTAATATGCAAAATATATGAAAATATTTTATTAGATTGTAAAATGAAAATCTCAGAATGTGAAGAATTTTTCAAAATTTAGCTAGAGGGTTGGTGTAGCAAAAATTATGCAAAATAGTCCTCCTCAGTTTATTATTACATATTTTATTACAGAAATCGATATATTCAATATCTTAAATCATATATTGTATATGTAAAGAAACTCAGGGATCTTAAAGGATAAGACAATGGATGATTAATTGATAAACATCCGCAAGGTTATATACAATATTTCGCCTTATTAGTGGAAAGATTTGATACTACCATGTAGACTGGAGCTAACTGAACTTAATTCAATGAATCCAAAGTATTTAATATTGATAACGTGATAATAAAACATTGGGAACCAGTTTCTAATTTTTAGACCTTAACCAAACCACAAATTATCTAAACATAATAATTAAATGATTTTTAAAATTTTTTATTTACTTTGTAGTTTGTGTCTGCACGAATAACCTTAATTAATATTTAAACATATGAAAATAAACACATTTATTATTGATGGGTAAAAAGTAACATAGTCAAATGTGGACAATAAGTGTTTTAAGTGATTCTTGGTGGGTATATGTTCAGATCAGGAATTTAAGGACATATATTCTCTATATAAAATTATCCATTATATTATGTTTCTTTGATTTTATAAAGAAATATAGAGAAAATAGAGATAGGGTTTTTTGATAAATAATAATAAAACGTGTTTGTGATAGATAGAAGGACAGACAGAGTGACAGACAGAAGGACAGACAGAAGGACAGACAGAATGACAGACAGAGTGACAGACAGAAGGACAGACAGAAGGACAGACAGAAGGACAGACAGAAGGACAGACAGAAGGACAGACAGAAGGACAGACAGAGTGACAGACAGAAGGACAGACAGAAGGACAGACAAAAGGACAGACAGAAGGACAGACAGAAGGACAGACAAAAGGACAGACAGAAGGACAGACAGAAGGACAGACAGAAGGACAGACAGAAGGACAGACAGAAGGACAGACAGAAGAACAGACAGAAGGACAGACAGAAGGACATACAGAAGGACATACAGAAGGACAGACAGAAGGATAGACAGAAGGACAGACATAAGGACAGACATAAGGACAGACAGAAGGACAGACAGAAGGACAGACAGAAGGACAGACAGAAGAATAGACATTAGGATAGACAGAAGGACAGACAGAAGGACAGACAGAAGGACAGACAGAAGGATAGACAGAAGGACAGACATAAGGACAGACATAAGGACAGACAGAAGGACAGACAGAAGGACAGACAGAAGAATAGACATTAGGATAGACAGAAGGACAGACAGAAGGACAGACAGAAGGACAGACAGAAGGATAGACAGAAGGATAGACAGAAGAACAGACAAAAAGACAGACAAAATGATAGACCGAAGGACAGACAGAAGAACAGACAGAAGGGCAGACAGAAGGATAGACAGAAGAACAGACAAAAGGACAGACAAAATGACAGACAGAAGGACAGACAGAAGAACAGACAAAAGGACAGACATAAGGACAGACAGAAGGATAGACAGATGGACAGACAGAAGGACAGACAGACGGACAGACAGAAGTACAGACAGACGGACAGACAGAAGGACAAACAGAAGGACAAACAGAAGGACAAACAGAATGACTGACAGAAAGACAGAAAGAAAGACAGACAGAAGGACAGACAAAAGGATTGACAGAGGGATATACAAAAGGACAGTTAAGAGGACAGACTGAAGGACAGACAGAAGGACAAACAGAAGAACAAACACAGAATGACAGAAAGAAGGACAGACAGAAGGACCGACAGAGGGATTGAGAAAAGGATAGACAAGGGTCAGTCTAAATGACAAACAGATGGACCGATAGAGGAACTGATAGGACAGACAGAAACACAGACAGAAAGATAGATGAGCATTTTTTTCAAAATTAATTTATCCCAGTATCCGTGTTATGTTTATTGAAATGGTTGAAAGAATAATGTTGATGTCCAACTTAAAGTGTATACTCAGGCTGGGATCTAAAGGGATAAGATAATGGCCGATAAATTGATGTACATTCCTAAAGATAATACACAAAATTACCTCTTCTGTAGATTTATATTAGTGGTTGAAACGTTTGAACACTCAGCTTAATGATTCAACAATTCAAGTATCCAAAGTTTTTAAGCCAACCAATTAGAAAACTCTAGTTTAAGACCTTGGGGACTAATTTAAGAAACAGCCCAATGTCTCCCTCCTCCCTGATACTCAGGTCCAAGGGAGACATTACATTAATATTTAATTTCTCTTTTTTTTAGATTTATTTAAGAAAATCATTTTCTTTTTTTTTGGTTGGAGTAGTATTTTTACTTTTTCATTCCCAAAATTCCCCTTAAAAATATTTATTTTATCATAGCTCATAAAAGTATCTTTTATACGAATAATTAAAATTTTTTGTACAATCTGATTAGTATATACATTTATATTCTTTAATTAATTATAAAATCTTTAAAAAAGTCAAGGATATGAAAGAATTTAATAAGATAACAATATCAGCAAAACATAAATTTTTCCTTTTATCGTAAATTATTTGAAATTGTAAAGCATCTTTAAAACTGATACATTACAAAAATAAACCACGAGTAGATATGTATAAATATTGTATAAAGAAAGCGACCCTCTTCCATTTTCTAATCAGGACTTAATTAGTTTTTGTGTATTTCTTATATATCCGAAGAAATTTGTTATAAAAACGTATAATCAGCCAGGGAATTAACAATTTTTAACCAAATTATTAATTTAATTACATTCAGTTATAAGATATAAAAAAATCATAACGTCAGATGTTAAAAAATTAGTTGAATATTATGAATTGAAGCCATTTTAGCATACTAAAGGTTTTGACTTAACCCTATAGAAGTTGGGTTAACCCCCCCCCCCCCCCTCCACCTCAATGAACCTTAGATTATATCAAATATAATTTTGTTAGATTTTGTTAAAATCAAGTTTAAAATTCTTTAAATCTGCACCAAACATCCACTGAAAATTCGTTGTTAAGACAAACAAGGTTAACTAAAGAGAAGCTTTGCTATCGATATCTTTAAAATACATACTTACAGCTATAAGACAGGATAATATGATCACATCAGAATATTTAGGGTTTACAGGTATAGGACACTGAAAGATAATGATATCTTTAAAAAACATTCTTAAAGCTATAAGACAGGATAATATGATCACATCAGAATATTCAGGATGTACAGGTATAGGACAATGAAAGATATATAAAAACATCTTTTTTAAAACAAAAAATAATAGACATATGTCGATACTATATAAATTTGAGTATATATACAATATTATATACCACTATAATACAAGTTATTAAAATATTAAATTTCAAATAAGGAAATTTATTTATTTTACATTACTAATTCCAGTATTCCTGAAAATAATGGTAGAAGAATTTATAAAAATATTGATGTAATGATATGCAAAATTTTATATAAATATTCCCCAAGGAGAGTTTTATATATAAATACAGATTTACAAACAAGAGATATAGGCATTGTAAAAAGAAAGGAAATTATGGCATAGTTATTTATCGCATCGTATTATAGACAGCTTTACGCGGATATTAAAATGAAAAAAGATTGATAAAGTAAGCCCCGAAAGACAGAACACCCGGGCTAACGAAACTGGTATTGATCTTGTGATTTTTATTTTAACATTCGTGGCAAATTGTCTGTTATGTTGCTATACATGATTTTTAAGTATGCTCAGAACCAGTTATATTCCAGTGGATATTTATCGGTTTCGATCTATACTTGAAAATATTTTTACTAAAATGTTAACTAGATACTATTTTATCACAATTAATATAATTTTCCAGAAAAATCTCTGGCGAAGAAAAGATTTAAAATATATTTACGGTATAAAACAGGGAAAATGTAAATTTTGTTTACAAATTATGTAAAAGTTTTTTCTCTCGAGTTTTGATGAAGATTTAGTGAGCCTTTCTCAGAAAAGTTTTATTCTGAAATATACCTATTTATAGACGAAGGCTTGTATACATTTTATGTATAACTTACATAAATATAATTTTCTAAAAATATTTAGCTCTAAATGCTTTGATTGTTACAGTTCTCGTTATTAGACACGATAGGCTTTGTCCCCAGTTTTCTTTCTTTAACTCTTGTTTAAATAAATACTTTAAAACAAAGATTTTGGATCTACTGTAAAATGTTTCTTTAAGTATATTCTTTTATCCTCTCCAAGCAAAACAAAACATTAAAAAAGAATTACCTAGTTAAAGATATCCAAAAGTCCCAAAAGTACTTAAGTTGATTTAATTGAATTTAACAACGTTAAACGCTTTGTTTTAATCAAACTGAACAAAACTACAAAAAAAAAATGAAAATCACTTGTCATTGTGGAATGTTTGTATATTAAAAATCAAATTTCTATATATTTACTAATTAAAAATAAACATGTTAAATAATTAAATTGTATTAAATATCAATTGTTTTTTTTGCTTTAAAAACAGGCGAACGTTTTATAAAGCGCAAAATTTTTAGAATTGTAATTGTAGTTACTTCAAAAATAAAAGCCAAAAATGGCAAGTATATCAATTTTAATTTTAATCTTTTTCAAAAATTTTATTCTAATTGTGACTTTCTATTATGTTGATTGAGCAATGCTAATTATTTTAATACTCAATTTTATGGATATTTTCAACATGGTTTTTTACAACGAAAAATTTATACATGTTATAACAAATTATATGATAATATAAAAAGAATCATTTGTTATACTCTAATGCCTTCTTATGATACAATGAAATAAGGGCGATACTGTACATAAGTAGCGACGAAATCAAGGATGACAATATCCATAAAAGCGAAGCCCAATAAATCAGACGGATAGACATAAGAACATTGACAAATGTAGTGTAACAACTCATTTAATAATTACCATCACAGAGAGCTTGATATGGAGATAATAAGACTTCGAGACTTGATTAAAGAGATAAAACATACCCAATCGTCCTGGTAATAGAATTAATACAATTATATAATAAAAAATTGTATCCAAAAAAATCAAAAAAAATCATCGTGGTAAAAAAGGACTTGCATACTTTATGGTAATCAATACAGAGTTTCTACTCTTTCTAAATTGTATCAAACTGTAATAGGAATTATCATGCAAAGTTGTAAACCAACAGGATAATTCTAACATAATTTTACGCTGATAGCTATCCGTTACGGAAGGATGTATATACTTACGTACGGATGTAAAAAGCTTCGCTTTAAAAATGTGGACTGCAGCTTACTTAATTCTAACAACTGAGTAAGTCTAAAATTTGTTAATTTACGTTTACAGAAGGACGGACATACAGACATAACTTCTTTTTAGTAGCTGCGCTACTTATAAACCATTATTGTAAAATACCTGAATTAACTATTTCTATCAATACATGTTCTTTTATACCAACAAACAATTTATCATTTTGTATAGATACTCCGTGAATAGTAATATCATATCACACAGGGAATATACAGGGGGAATCTGAAAGAATTTATTTTATTTAGTAATTTTTAGGAAATTTTTGAGGATTTTATGTTACACTCTGGCGAATACATTAATCAAATTCACTGGTGGTCAAATTGATGAAAATTTGCGCCCAATTTACACCTCAATTGCCTATTGAGAGAACAGATTAGGTTATATAGATATTTATCTATCTAATTATTCTAATTTCGACTATGCTATTTCATTTATATTATCATTTATATTAGAAAATTTTCTTAAGATGTTAAACGCGTGATTTTCTTAAAAATAAAACTGCTACCATTATCAAATTTAGTTTGATTTTAGTCTTTGTACTTTTACTAATGCAAAACGTATTATTGGATGCCTCATTTTCTGCCAAAAGTTTGCCAATTGCCTAATGTATTTACTGCAGTGCAGACCAAAAAGCATTGCTTTTAAAGATCTTTTTGGACAGTAGCTTAAGCTGTTTTTTTTGGTATATATCTTAGAAATGAGCATTCACTCATTGGATCACTTTGTCAATCATTCCATTACTCATTAATATTCTTATTATTTTTTAAAAATTCTGTGTATATATTTGAGATTCGCAACTTAAGAATGTTGTTATCCTTGTTTTTAAATGAGGGGAGACAGATAATATGCATTTACATGGGATAGAGGGGGGAGGGTCAACAGCTTTGACTTCCATTTGGAAGTCATTAAAAAACTTTGCTCATTTGTTCTTACTTAATTATTCAGAAAAAGTTCTAAATTTAAATGAGTTCATCTTAAATTATGGCTGTCTTTTTATAGGGAATTTTATAACAGCGCAGCTACTCTACAATTAGGTTTTATCTTTAGTACATAAGTAGTAGGTCAAAAAGTCCTCATTTTAGTTTTCATTGATTTCATAAAACATAAAATTATTTAAAATATCAAGTCAAAGGATTTATTGGAGGTAAGTTTGTCAATGCTAATGCTAGTTGGGTCACCTATGAATAAATCTTTTGGTCTGAAGCTAAAGATCCTAGAAGCTGGTCAGTATGGATTGTACTTTTTAGGGAATGTTTACAAAAGTTTTGGTGCGGTTTAAGGCTATTTTCCCGCCTTACTTTAAGGACTAGGTGGAAGAAACTAGTCTAAGATATAGTAGAAAGTTTTTGACGATCAGTTAGCCTAAATTTTTGTTAGCTTTAAATTTGACTATTCTCTAAAATAAAAAGAAATAAACCTTCAAAATATGATTTATATTTTCTCTCTTTCTCTTTCTTTTTCACTTCTCTACTTGTCTTTTCTTTCTTCGTTTATCCTTTTAAACTATCTCTCTCTCTCTCTCTCTCTCTCCCTGCTCTTTAGGTTTTAAATCTAATTCTGGTTTTCAACGAAATTAATTGAAAATTGAATTTGCCAAAGAGATGAGGAATTAGAAATAAAGGGGTTGAGAGGTGGAAAGATATGTTAGCTCCTCGGGGAATATCATCAAGCTTAATATCTAAAATCAATTTATCTAAGAAAATCATCATATATTTGTAAAAACAAGGATGACAACATCCAACAAGTAAAGAGCCGATCAAATAAAAAGCTTGAAGATCTTACCAACAATTTGATATTCTGAATACAAAATTATGAATCCAACATTGATATTTTAAAATTTTGTAATCCAGATTTTTCATTAGTACTAAAGATTTCCTATGATTAAAATATTTCCGTTCATCTGTCTGTCCATCAATAAAGCTCACTCAAGAATAGTTATTTCTCGCATAGTATTTTAAACAGCTTTCCGCGGATATACAATGTACAATAATAAGATTAAAACCAGTATTTTAAGCCCCGAAGTGCCGAAGGCACGGGTTAAAAACCTGGTTTTAATCTTATGATTGTACATTTTTATATTCGTAGAAAGCTGAATATAATACGATGCTAGACATAGTTTTTTCGTATGGATGAGAACCGGTTCCTATCCACCGGATTCGTATGAATACGAGAAGACAAATTAAACTGCCTTGGTTTACAAATTGCCTTCCCACACAGACACACTAAATTATTTTTTTACTCAACCTTATTCTATACTTACTAAATATGTCAAAACATTTTATTGTTATGTTTTCCTTTTTTTTGTAAATGGAATTATCGTTAATTTTATACTTTTGGTCTAATTGTCCCAAATCTAATTATAATTTATATCTATTTCTCTTCTTAAAATTTGTATAATGATATTTCATAGACACCCTGTATGTATGTCTACCTATCATAATAAAGTTGTATAATGATATCTGTTATGATATAGTTGATGTAAAGAAGATTAGCAAAGGTTCACAAATTTTGCTGACCCAATCACAATCAAATACTTTTCAATAAAAATATGTAGGTTCACAAAATAGGGAATAAAAAGTCACCAGTTTAAAAGTAAAATGTTTCTTATGAACAAAACATAAAGATTCAAAGAAGATAGAAATATGATTTAAATTTAAAAGAAATGAGAAAATAGTTTTTATAGCTCTTCTTTTATTTCATATGTAAGTGGATCAGTTTTTAAAAAGTCTTGTGTGCAAATATTACATAACATTTAATAAAGTAAAAATCATATAATTAGTAGAAAGATAATTTATTGTATAAAATTAATGAATTTTGTAGATTTTGATATGTAGATAGGACAGATATGTAAGATAAACTAATCATCCTCAATATTTAGAATCTAAAATTCTTATCAGTGGAAAAAGGATGTAGATTGATTCAAGACCATTGTCCACTCCATACCTAGCAAATATTGGAGTTAAAGTTTTGATGTAGTCCAGGTCTACTCTGGGAGGTAGGGTTAGGGATATATATTTACAAAAACAAAGATATTTAAATGTATGAAAGACATGAACCTTATATAAAGTTTGAAAACAAACTTTTTGGGTAAAATATTGATATTGATAGCACTACTGGTAGAAGTACTTTATTTTTGAAAATTATTTTATCTAAATCTATTAAATTGTAGGTCTAATTATTGATTCAAGGCTTATATGTATCACGTTTAATTTTTGATTCTGTTATTATACTTGTATCTTATGTTTCTTTATTCTGGTCCTGATTTTCGGTCTTTACATTCATTCTGAAAGATTTTATACAAAGAAACAAAAAAAACTTTAAAATAATAATATTTTTTTGGTGAAGCAGCCACTCTATTCGAATTTTGGCTTATCTGTAAAAATAACTTATTTTTAGAAACTACTTTTTTTAACAATACTTTATTTGAATAAACTAAAAATTTCATAAGTTCCACGCAATGCTATGCTGATTAATCATATAATTGTTTCCTTACATTTTCACAATTTGCTAACTTTTGTCCCCTAGTAATTTAGCTGTTTCAACTAAAAACCTAGGAATTGAGATTGTTCCGCCATGCGAATAATTTGTATGGGGCTTTACTCCATACTCTATAAACTCAATACTTTACATAAAATGAAAGTTGAAAAGGATTATTCATTTTTTTACTTGAAATATATTTTTTACTATTGTTTTATATACAGGCAGTTGACCATGGATACGTAAATGAAAAATTCTAGGGAATATCATATTTTCGAGCCTAGTCGAGCAACCATCCCCCCCCCCTAATTTGGAATACATTTTAAATAAGTGGGTAGATTTCCGTTTTATTTTTTGTATTGTGGTCATGTTAGGTTATAATTGGTATTGGGCAGCCCCCTGAAAGGATTGAGCTTATGGGGAAAAACTACCCCCATCTCAGAGTCAATTTTCAAATGACTCTGCATTCAGACCAATTTCTTTAAATGTAGCATCGCTACTAAAAACCTAGAAGTTAGACATTCTTAACTGGTATGTAGCATGATGAATTGAAAATATAATGTGACAGTAATATAATATTATATGCATGTATTTAATGAAGACAAGAACGACAACATCCTAAAAAGCGAAGCTCACACATTAACAATTGGTAACCTATGATTGATTAAAAACAATCCTCAACAAATAAACAATAAAATATCAATTCATTCAGTTCAATTGTGCAATAAAATTATATAAAAAAAGAGAACACTTTAGTCCCTGACTTAAATACATAATGTCTTAACCTCTTTTCGAGGAAGCTTTGTGTTTATCAAGATCGAAATTAATTCCTTATTCATTATCCCAAATTAAGCGCAAATGTCGTCTTGTTTGACTTTCCTTTTCTAAAGAGACGCGGCATGGATTGTTTATATTTTGATGCGTCCACATTCGTTACTTTTGAATGATATGTGAGTGTGTGAAGATTTCGGAGAACAAAGTTGGGCCTATCATTGGTCTCATAGTGCGTGAACGACCCTAGTATACCAGGGGCTTGAAACCATAAGAACTTCAGGTAGAATTTGTTAATTTTATTTAAATGAGTGGCGTATAGGACGATGTTATTAAGTGTAAAAGGCTTTAGCCAGCTAAACATGAAACTTTATTATGATTTAATTATTATGTTTTAGTAATTTTTTATGTGCCCTTATTTTTGCATTTAACAATGATTATTAAACCAAATAATTTTCCTTTAAAGCCAAGGTTTCCAAAGATTCTTAACCGTAGAAAAGAAATGATTTTAAAAAGCAAATAAGATTACGTGGTTATAAAAACTGGAATTTTGTATTAATTGATTTTGTAATTTCAGGACTTTGAAATAGTTGCCTCAATAAATCTATAATCAAACCTGCTGTTGAAACTTGATGGTTCCTGGTATTGGGGGTTTGTGTGTACGTCAACAAGATCTCTAGAACTTCCCGCTAATTCGGAAGTCACACTCAACCAAAGTGTCATGGTTGAGACAATTTCAAAGTATCTGAAGAATAGGCGTTAGCATTCTTCAAGAGATCAATAGCATCCAGTGATTATTGATGCAATAAACTGTGACAATTTTTTCTGTGAAATAAGTACCTAGTGAATCAATATGCCACTAACCAAAAAGCAGAAAATTGAGCGAGCTATCGCTATTGGCAGTGAAAGGCTAGAAGTGTTTGATGAACAGTTAAAAGTGTTTTATGACAATCTAAAAGCCTGCCAAAGTTTTAGTTCATGTGAAAATGTGAATTTAAAATCAATTCGTGACATTTTTAGTGAGGTCAAGGACCAATCTGACCTAATAAAAAGTCTAAAACCTGCCGTGGAGACTAGTGAGTTGCGCGAGTTCAAGCGTGATTTGGATGAAGCTAGTGAACAGAAAACTGTTGCAGATAAAATTTATGCGTCGTTGGAGCAGTGTACAAAAATTCTGCACTGGCTTGGAACCTCGACGTCATTGAGAAGGTGAGGATGGACATGGGAGTGCTTAAAATTTCCATGGAGTTGCGCCAAGAAGTACGTGATATGTACCGAAGGCTTAGAGAGATGGAACGTCGTTCATCTAACTTGGATGAGAGTGGACCACCTGCCATACTCTCCAGAAGTATGTCTGCCGTGGATATTCGGAGTTCCAACCCGCAGTATGGGCGCTGGGACAACAGTTTGTTGCCGTCCTTTGACGGTACTGACACGGATTACTCCAACTTTAAACAGGTCTTTAAAGATCTATGCGCTGGTTACGGATTTTCTGATCAGAGGTTAAGTCTGATGTTGTGTATGGAGAAGGTGATAACCAACCCGGAGCTACGCAAGCAAGTGTCAGCGATTAGAGATCACAATGAACAATGGTTGTTTTTGGATCAGATGTTTTTATCAAACACCCGCCGGTTCATGAAGATTTTAACTAAGCTGAACAAGATGAAACCTGTGGATAAACCTGTGGACGTGATTAGTGCAATTGCTACCTTCAAGAGCACCATGCAGGAAGTAGAAGCCATTGTTGGTTCTGAAGCTAAGGATTACCACCACCTAACTCTTATTCATATTTTCAAAGACAAATGTCCAGATGCCCTGAGAGAGAAAATTATGATGGAGCTAGGTAGCATGAACCAACCAGACATCAAGAAGATTGTAGAACTGCTGGAGAGGACAAGGGGAGCAATGTTGGCTGGTGATATGTCCTATGACACTAGCGCCGGCAAGAGAAATCGTGACAGAGCTGCCGCCGCGCAAGTATCTGGCTGCAGCGACAATAAGAATGGAAAGGCTGGAAAGGACAAGACTTCCAAGTGGAACAGTATATGTCCTGTTGAAAGCTGCAAGGAGAAACATCCGATTTTCCGTTGCCTCACGTTTAAGAAGATGGATGTGGTTGACCGAAAAAAAGTTGTCCAGCAGAAGAAGTTGTGTGAACTCTGCCTGTGTGATGGCCATGCTGCTGACAAGTGTAATAAATCGGATAAGCTTGGTGTTTGTGGCACCAATAATTGCGACAGATATCATAGCCGGTTGATCCATGAGGCTAGTGCTGGTGTGAATACAGTTTACAAGTCAAGTTCTGCACCCAGCCCCTGTACCTTCTCACTTCAGTTAGTTCCTGTTGTAGCACCTGGCGGCGGCACCTGCCACGCCACCATCATGTTTGACTCCGGTGCAAATTTGCCACTTGTGTCTGAGAAGTTATCCAACAAGTTGAAGCTGAAATCTACCGGCAGATATACAACTATTTCTGTGGCTGACGGCAGTGAGACTTCCTGCCGCAATGTTGTGTTTTATCTGAAGGATAGGGACGGTAATTTGAGGGAGTTTGAGGCAGCTGTCATGCCTACCCTCGGCGGGGCCAACGAGATGCGCTCGGTCCACCCCGAAACCGCCGCCGCAATATTTAAGATGCCGCCAGAAAGATTTACATATATTAGTGGAGGCTTAGATATCATCATTGGAAATACACATCCTGACGTGTTTCCATCAACCTACCAGAAAGTGGGCCAGTCTATGTTGTGGCGAACCATTTTTGGTAGTGGTTTTATCTGTACAAGTGCTGACGGTGGAGCTGGTGACCAAAAATCGGCATATAAAGCTGTCAGTGTTAGTGGAGGCATCTTGCCAGACTTTTTGACGTCTGAATCGTTTGGCGTACAGCCGCAGGCACTTTGTCCAGGATGTACTGCCTGTCAAGAGTGCAAGGCTATGGCCGACGGCACTACCTGGGACCAGCGTGAGAGGCAGAGAATAATTGAGGCAGGTTTAACACTAGACTTGCAATCCAACAAGTGGACAGGTCAATATGCTTACATTGAAGATCCTCACACTTTGCCCTACAATGAGAGTTTAGCCCGCAAAATTGCTGAAAAGGATCGTGCCAGGATGGTCAAGGAAGGTTTCTATGATATGTATGTGCAGGTATTCAATGACGCCATCTCCAGAGGCGTTTTTCAAAAAGCAACGCCTGAAGAATTGAAGTATGAAGGGCCTAAGTCTTGTTCATCAATAGTGGTTGCTTTCAAGGAGGATTCAAGTTCCACACCCATGAGATTGTGTGCAAATAGTTCTCTGACGTTCAAGGGTACCAGTTTTAATCACATAATGCTGGGAGGTCCGCCGCCAATGCAGAAGATTTTTTATCATTTGTTGCTGTTCCGCGGTTATAAGGTTGGTTTAACCGCAGACATTTCCAAGTTTTATAACTCCATCCTGGCCACAGAGTTCGACAGCCAGATGAAGAGAGTTTTATTTTCCCCGACGCCAGACGGTCCACTTGAAATTTACCTGACTAAAGTGGTGAATTTTGGCGAGTTGGCTGCTGGGAATCTGGCAGTTACAGCCCTGAAGTTGACGTCCCGCCTGTTGGCCGAAAGAGTGAAGCAGAGGTCAAGGAGATGTATGGAGAGGGACAGATAAATGGTAGTGATATTGTTGCAAAACCTGAATTATGGAAGGAGCCAGAAATACCTACCTACCCCGAGGAAGATTTCAAGTTACCTCAGATTCCAGTTGCAGTCAAGCTTGAGAAGCACAGCTTCATAGATGATGTCATTTCGGGGGCAGGATCTGTGCCAGAAGCCAAGGAGATGATGAAAGAAGCCGACAGAATTATCAGCAAAGGTAGTTTTTCCTTCAAACAAGTCATTTATTCTGGTGATGATTGCCAGCCAACCAAGGTTCTTGGGCTGATATGGAAGCCAGCCACTGATGTGTTATCCATCGCCACGAGAGTCAACCAAGATGGTAAAGTCAAGGGAAAGAAGGTGAAAGAGGATGCTGATTTGTACAACCTCCAGGACGCCTTGGACAAGAATCTGACAAAGAAGATGGTCCACAGGTTCGCCGCCCAGACCTTCGACCCGCTCGGGCTTTGCAGCCCTATCCTGTTGAGAATTAAACTTGTCCTGCAGAAAACATGTT
The DNA here is from genome assembly GCF_053477335.1 of Acartia tonsa. Taxonomy (NCBI): domain Eukaryota; kingdom Metazoa; phylum Arthropoda; class Copepoda; order Calanoida; family Acartiidae; genus Acartia; species Acartia tonsa. The sequence continues at coordinate 38,392,809 of NC_137260.1, forward strand.
TGCTGAATTTGGGCTGGCAAGATTTCATTCCAAAAAGTCTACGGGATGAACTTGTTAAGTCGCTGGAGGACAGAGCTGAGGTCGCTAAATTGGAGTTTGACCGTTGTGTGGTCCCGGAGGAACCAACTGGCCTTCCATCCTTGATGATGTTTTCGGATGGGTCATCAGAGGCATATTCATGTATGGCATATTTGAGGTGGCCAACTAGGCAAGGGTTTGAAACGTTCCTGCTAGCCACCAAGTCAAGAGTTGCGCCGGTCAAGACTGAATCAATTCCACGCCTTGAATTGATGGGTTGCCAGATGTCCACCAGGTTGTCAAAGTCCATCAGAGATGCCCTGCCCTTTGATGTTATCAGAGTGATGTACTTTACTGATTCATCGTGTGTTTTATCACAAATTGTTTCCAACAGTGCCATGTTGAACACATTTAATTCTCATCGCATTGGAGAAATCCAATCTGTAACCAACAAGGATGACTGGAGGTGGGTCCCTGGGACACACAATGTTGCAGATTTGGGCACCAGAAGCACCTGCAAGGTATCAGATTTAGGTCCAGGTTCCAGGTACAGATTGGGCCCAGAATGGTTGCGCCAGGATGAAAGTGCGTGGCCGGTGAAAACTGCCGAGCAAGTCAAGCAGGATTTACCACCGGAGGAGTTGAATACCAAAATGGTTAAGTTATGTTCAATGAAAGTTACCGGAGAAGCCGCTGAAGATGTCTTTAGGTTTAAGCACAGGAGATCATTCGGGCAGGCCAAACGTATTATGGCAGCTGTCCTGCAAGTATCGAACACCTGGTTGATGAAGCTAAAGAGCAGACAAGAAGGCAAGACTACAGCCGCTGGTAGTCATGTAGCAGCCGCAGATTCTGTGTACAAGCCGTCTTTGTACAATTTTATGGCGGCGGCGGAACTTTTCATTGTGTCATGTAGCCAACAGGATGAGTGGATAAATGACGCTAAAGGCAATTATTCGTCATTAAATCCATTGGTGCATGAGGTATCCTTGACCTGGCCTGTTGTTGGTCCCGGAGGTAAATATGTGACCAGGGAGATGCGTATTCTGAAAATGGTTGGTCGTGGTGAGCCGGTCATTGACGCCATTACTGGTGGCCGTAAAATGCTATTTGAAGACATGCCAGGTTTAGTAATTTTGGAGCCTGGTAATTGGTTAGCTTCTGTCATTATGAGAGAAGCGCATGTTGAGCTTCATTCTGGTGTCCGTGGAACTTTAGCTGAGAGCCGCCGTTGGTGCTGGATTGTGAAGGCAAGGAAGTTGTCCATCATGGAGGTGAAGAAGTGTTGGCCCTGCAGTGTTGAGAGGGCCAAGGAATGTCGTACTACCATGAAGGATGTTTTACCTGACAAGTTGGTTCCGAGCAGGCCATTTGAAGCTGTGCAAGTTGACCTTATGGGTCCGCTGGTTACGAGGAGAGCTGCCGCAAAAACGAGGAGTCAGACAGCAACGAAGAAGGTGTGGGTGTTCATGGTAGTCTGCAGGTTCTCGGGGGCGCTATGGCTGGATGCCTTGGAGAAGTATGATACCAGCAGTATCCTGTTGTCCCTGCGCAAGTTGGAGGCTGTTCATTGTCTGCCAAAGGTTATAGTAAGCGACATGGGCACACAATTGTCTGCTGCTCGCAAAGTTTTAGAGCAGAAGTTGGGCAGCCAGGTAGAGTTTTCTTGGTCCCAGATTCCGGCCCGAGCCAGCCATTTTATTGGGCAAGCTGAGAAAATGGTGGGATTAACCAAGAGATTGCTGTCCAAGAAGTTGGTGAATAGTTCTGTTAATTTTAATGAGCTCCTGGTGCTGTTGGCAGAGGTTAGCAAGTTAATGAATAGCAGACCATTGACGATAGAAGCTGCGAATGACGTGGAGAATTGGCGGCTGATTACCCCTGGCCAGCTGCTGGGAAATGTAGACCGCCAGCCGTTGTGCAATGTGGCGATGAAACCGGAGGACCAAATTTCCTCCAGGTTGAAGTTATTAGAAGATTTGTCTGCCCAGTTTTGGACTTCCTACCGCCAGGAGATTTTGCCGAAGATATTAAGGATGTCCAAGTGGAAAGATGAAATGGCGGAGCCGCTAGCTGACGGAGATATAGTGCTGGTTACGAGTACAAATCCGCTTATGAGATGTCTGCGGATGGGCCGTGTGACGAGGATTGAGGATGGGAGAAAGACTGCAAGAGTCTTGTTCAGGCTGACAGATAAATCTCCCCTGGAAGAACATGCTGTATCAGTCAGGCAGTTATTAAAAATTATGATTAATAATTGATTCTTATTTTATGGAAACTGAGATTTTTTTAGTAAAAAAAAAAGCCACATTTTCATATGCCTATTTTTATGCCTAAAATAAGAATCAACCGAAATGCGATTAATTTTTATTCTATTTCATATGCTCAAATTTAATTTTATTGAGTTTAATTTCTTTTCAAAAGTACAATTCATTATAAAACTTACCTGAAAAGTTTACCAAAAAAGAATAAATGTGTCGAGGTTGCGTGATTCGATATTTATTCTAAGGAAAAAAATCAAGTATTTTTTAGCAGATTTTTTTTAAGATTACATATGAATTTCAATCAAGTAAAACATTTTTATTCAGATCAAGGAATGATTGAAAATTCATATTAAAATTTTCATTTTTTTTACAAAGAAAAATTGGTATTTTTTTTTCATAATTTCGATGAAAATTCTAACAAAGATATTATTGTTATTTTGCTATTATCTAAGTATTGAAAAGTTTTATTGTTGATTAAGATAGTTGCAGTTCTTATTCATTAAGTTTGAAAAACTTTCTGCCCAAGGATTTTGAAATATTTTTTCTTACTACTCTTTTTGATGCTTAACAAATTTAGTTTTAAGTACCTATAAATCTTAATTTTCTTGTCTAAGATTTATTTCGTTTTATATTTTACCATTATTTCTTTACATTTCAACCTGATTTCGTAGGTACTTATTGATTTATTAATAATGATTATTACCTATTGATTATGAAATGATTATTAATTAGTATAAGTTGTTATATTTACAACATCATGATTAATAGGATTATCCATTTTAGGATTTGTGTATGTGATCTTGTGAGTGTCATGTGCCTGGAATATTGTATGGTACAAACCAATCCCCATCCTTCTATCCTAAAATGTGAGGTATTATGAGTCCTAGTGAGGAGTATAATATTGTGTATGCATTTCACGGGGTTTCATTTAGTTAGGAGCAAAAATTGTCATGTTTTTCGGGATGTGGCCATTCTCATGTGATTATGGTGAGTTGAGTTTAGTGAGAAATGTTGCTAGTGCTCAGCGCAAAAAACCTTGAATCTCGTTAAGGAAGTTAATTTGACTTTCAAACGGGGGGTGTGTCTTAACCTCTTTTCGAGGAAGCTTTGTGTTTATCAAGATCGAAATTAATTCCTTATTCATTATCCCAAATTAAGCGCAAATGTCGTCTTGTTTGACTTTCCTTTTCTAAAGAGATGCGGCATGGATTGTTTATATTTTGATGCGTCCACGTTCGTTACTTTTGAATGATATGTGAGTGTGTGAAGATTTCGGAGAACAAAGTTGGGCCTATCATTGGTCTCATAGTGCGTGAACGACCCTAGTATACCAGGGGCTTGAAACCATAAGAACTTCAGGTAGAATTTGTTAATTTTATTTAAATGAGTGGCGTATAGGACGATGTTATTAAGTGTAAAAGGCTTTAGCCAGCTAAACATGAAACTTTATTATGATTTAATTATTATGTTTTAGTAATTTTTTATGTGCCCTTATTTTTGCATTTAACAATGATTATTAAACCAAATAATTTTCCTTTAAAGCCAAGGTTTCCAAAGATTCTTAACCGTAGAAAAGAAATGATTTTAAAAAGCAAATAAGATTACGTGGTTATAAAAACTGGAATTTTGTATTAATTGATTTTGTAATTTCAGGACTTTGAAATAGTTGCCTCAATAAATCTATAATCAAACCTGCTGTTGAAACTTGATGGTTCCTGGTATTGGGGGTTTGTGTGTACGTCAACAAGATCTCTAGAACTTCCCGCTAATTCGGAAGTCACACTCAACCAAAGTGTCATGGTTGAGACACATAATTATAGAAAAGCCTCGGTTTAGAAAATACTGTATTCGTATTTGCACTTTTAAATATTTGGCGACATGATTATTATTAATTCATGAAATATATTTTACATTATATAAATACTTTTAATACAACAATATGAATAAACTACTTGCTTCATCCCTGGCCTTTGGGAGAGGGCAGTAAATAGATCAAATCATACCAAGACATTTTTAAAGCTTCCATGCAAAATACATCAAATCAATCTAAACAACATTTTCTGATATCTTAAGCTTTAGACAAAAAATTATTCTTTGTATTATTTTATTTTTATTTCTAACAAAATTCTAGCACCTAATATCCTGTGACGCTACCTAACCCTAAAATAAGCATAAAAAGTCCTTTTTTTTGGTCCACTATTAACAATAGGGATATTGCTGAAAACGTTAAAAAAAATACGTCACGTTTTATTTTTTCTTTATTGACATATTTTTTATATCAACTAAGATAATAAATACAATCCTTTTGATATGATATGTCAGTAACTGAGTCCATCTTTCATTTCCCCCCAATTAATTGAGATTGTGGTCAAATATTTTATTCAATTCTCCCACAAATCTCCCCACAGTGTTCATTCGCCACCACGAAGGATAATATTTTCAAAACAAGAATTGGCCAAGATGAATCTTATCAGATCTACAATTATTACTACAGCATAGGTAGATCTAGGTATACGTAGAGGACGTAGGTAACCTGTCTGTTGTAGGCAATAGACAACCAACAACATGATAAGACAAATTAAGTCTGAAAGTCCTAACTGTGAGTGTATATGTAAATGTAAATCTGTAATCTGCATTATATTGAAACTAATATTGCAGAGTTTGGCATTATTTTTATTGTCTTTGGTATTCCCTATTGTATAACTCCAACCTAAAAAAAACTAGGCGCAATACCTTCTAGCGTTGTCCTATTCTGTGGTTTTGAGAAAATATATTTTTTCATCCTAGTCTGATATAGAATAAGTTGACATGACATTAAGAAACACATACATAATAAAACTAGGGATAGAGTCATGGAAAAGACTTTTTTGTCTTTGAATAGACCTTTGTAAAAAAAATCTGTAAATTATTGTCATAACCCTAATATAAAGCTGTCATATGAAGAACAATCTGTATATGACAAGAATTATTGTCATAACCCTAATCTAAAGCTGTCATGTGAAGAACACACTGTATATAACAAGAATTATTGTCATTACCCTAATCTAAAGCTGTCATATGAAGAACAATCTGTATTTTGTCTTTGTAAAAAAAATCTGTAAATTATTGTCATAACCCTAATATAAAGCTGTCAAATGAAGAACAATCTGTATATGACAAGAATTATTGTCATAACCCTAATCTAAAGCTGTCATATGAAGAACAATCTGTATATGACAAGAATTTCTACACAAAATACATAAATATTAAAAAATATAATTCCTTTTACATCCAATGAGCCCATCTTAACTAAATCAACAACTACAGTGAAAAATTACGAAAACTTTTATTAAAGCTAGATCTTTTAAAACTTACCTTAACTGGAAGAAGCAATCAAAAGTATATATGTTGCTTAATTTAAGGGTTAGGTATGGGTGGTCCACTTGCATTAAAGAGGATTAAAAAAATAGCATTATTTTATATTAGTAACTCTCCCTTTGTTAATATTTGTTATCAATATACCCAATAATTTTACATTTTGTTTAAAAAAAATATAAAAGGGAGAATCTAAAAAAAACTATGAACTTCTGCCCGGGAGGAAGTGGACATTGGACTGATTATTACATCAGTCCCTAAAATGTTATGATACACTTTCTTATTTGTTGGCTAAATAAATTGTAATGAATTTTGATTGGTTGGTTCATTAAGTTGAGTGTTCAAACGTTTCAACACCAAATTATCATCTACAGAAGGGGTAATTTTGTGTATCATTATTGGGGATCTACTTAACGGCCAATGTCATATCCCTTTTAAACCCGTATTCTGCGCTTAATATAAGGTATGAATATTGTAAAAATATACAAGGCTATTTTTCAACGTATATACCTTTCGTCTATGGTCGATGGTCTAAAACAGACAGTCAAAATATCCACATCTATAGAGTAAATACTCATTTTTTTATAAAGGAATTAAAAAAAAAAGAGATAAGTAGAAGACATAATATAAGTAAGATAATGAAATAAAATATGCATATTAAATTAAGTTAGAAGGAAAGATAGGCAAGGGGTGAAGGATAGAAATCAAAATATTGGAGAAATTGTTCATACAAATCTGCTAATAAAATAACAGAGTATCTATCTTAATCCTATATGAAAGAAGTGTGTTTTTCACATGAATTTCGAATTTAACTTGATTGTTTTAAACTTTCCTTTTGTGGCATTTAGCATTTTCTTAATAGATTATCTTTAAGCGCCACATTTTTAAAAATGTAACTTTACTTGGTGAATATTTTTACTACATAGAAGATGTGCTATTTAGCTGATTCGAGTAAACACGATAAAGAAAGAGGGGGGGGGGGGAGGTTAGGTAAACACTAAATTATACCTTCCACCTCAAAAATACCTAAACTCGTTTTGGTATTTGTAAGTTTAAAACAATCGGGGGAAAAGGTTGGATCAAAATTAGATTAAATAAAAATTGTATCTATGTACTATTATTAATCAATCAAATGAGTGATTTTGGTAATTTTAATTGAGGGAAAGGATTTATTTATCATCCATTATCCAATACATTGATCCCTGTGATAAGAGAGGTTAAAGTGAAGGTACTTGGGGCGTGAAATCACTTTGAAAGCATCCAAATTTAACCAGGAACTGTGACAGATAATCAGCAATTCTTATATGAAATTAATAAGATGTCTGTATGTTTGTGTCTTACTGAGTCTACCGCTGAACTCTTGTAGTTCTACCTAACAGTAAACCTTTTCATAGTTTCTAGGAAAGTTTTTTTTGTAAAAATTTTGGTTTTTATTTTCAAGACTAAAATTAAAAGTGTGGGGGGGGGGCGGATTGACTCCCCCCCTCCCCTAAATCCAAAGTTTCCCTGGAGGCCATTAGAGGCGTATCTGCTAGGTTGAATATATTTGGATACTCTCTTAGTTTCGTATAATTTTTAACCCTTTTTTAAAAGCATATTTTGTAGTTTAATTGAAAGTAAATCAACCTTGTAGATTTCGATTTGAATATTTCTGTGTTTCATGTTTTTTTTTTTAATTTCTTCAATTCAATTATTTGAGTTATTCAAATTTAGTAAATATATATTATATATGTCCCTTCCCCTGATTACAACAAACCATTTTATAACAGGGAATTAGAATTACATTTATGTATATTCTATATTTACTTAAATTCTAAATTTAAATATATCTTTTGGTCAAATATGCATAATGTAGTTAAATTCCATATATACATAGATAAAGCTAGGTTAATAGAAAATATTGAAATTAAAATCTCAGCATACAGACTGGCTGTGCCAGAGTGAGGCAGGGGCAGAAATAACACACTAAAATAGTCCTGTAGATGATTTACTCATATTTTTAAAAGCGAAGCTTTTCTATAATTAGGGTCGGTCCGTCCGTCCGTACGTCCGTCCGTCACAGAGTGTTAGCTCTTTTCGTTAATTTGAACAGGTTAGAATTTTCCTATCGATTCTAAACTTTGCATGATGATTCCTGTAGTAGTTAGGTACAATTCAGAAAGCGTAGCAACTCTATAATCAATTTCAGAATGTCCGTACGTCCATTTGAAACATGTCGATTTTTATCTTTTTAACAACAAATTTTTGTATGTTAAAATTATCCGATTATTCTGATTTTTTGAAAACTGATTCCTATTACAACAAGGTACAATGTAATAAGCAAAGCATCTCTATAAACAAGTCCCAAAAATGTAAGTATGTCCTTAAACAGTATCATCTATTTATGCAGTTTTGCAACAAATTTACTAACAATATTGTTTGTACTGATGCATTAATATTCTGCTAATTCAGTTCTAACACTATAAAAGTGTTAATGTCCGTTTGTCTTACCGTTTCAGTGCTTCGCTTTTATGGATGTTGTCATCCTTGTTTTATTTACTTGTCCCTCAGCGCAATGTTTGTAAAATATTCAAACATAGTTTGAGAAATATACATAAAAAACAGATATTTTATACTCATATAAGCTAAGTAAATTTCCTTTCTGTTGTGTTATACAGACGGATAGAGAGACCATAGTAATAGAAAAGCTACGATAATTTATTAGTGCAGCCATATTTTAAGTCTTCAAAAAGTTAAAATGAAAAGAAGAATAACAAGCTTTAAATGGTGCTGCAGCTGTAACAATTTTTTAATGCAAGTTGGTTGTTTTAATTTAAAGAGGTTTTAAATTTTTGAAAATGCACAAATTCTGTGCACTTGTGTGGAATTCTACAATTTCTCATTTCAAGGATTGTGGATAGTAATGAAGTGGATATTTAAAAGAAATTATATTATAGCCGTCAAAATGACTTTCTAAACATTTAAAGTCTTTATACAGCGCAAATCAAACATGGCAAAATTTGTTTTCTCTATTTCTACAGTTACACACTAATATCTAAAAGGGGTAGTTTCACGAAATGCATTTGAACTTAAATTAGTGAACCGCATATTTTTTGCAAGTTAATGGGCTAAGCTATATTTGTATCGCATATATTTGAAAGAATTTCATTTTCTACCACGTAGTTTTGAAAATACCAAGACTTGAAAATCGTCTTTTTGTGATATATGCAATTTAAAAAGACTATTTTCAAGTCTTGATATTTTAAAAACTACGCGGTAGAAAATTGAAATTCTTTCAAATATATGCTATATAAATGTAGTTTAACCAATTAACCAGGAAAAAAATGCGGTTCACTAAATTAAGTTCAAATGCCTTTCGTGAAACTACCCCTTTATTTAACCTCTAAAAAAATACTAACTGAGAAATGACTCGTTAAATTTTTTTCTACAAAGAAATCCTTATAAATAGTTATTTATAGTATCTTATTATAAACAGCTTTCATCGGATATTAAAATAAAAACTTATAAGATTAAAGCCAGTTTTGTAACATCTGAGGGACCAGAACTAACAAAAATGGTATTAATTTAAGGAATCCTGTTTAAATATAAGTTCAAAATTGTCTGTAATACGATTTTATACATAATTTTTCAGTTTTGCTGAGAACCGGTTCTAATCAAGCGGATATTAATCGATTTCGAAGCCATACTGGGAAAAAAATCATTGTAATAAAGCCATCAAAAAAGACTCACTGAACGTTTATATATTTAATACAACCCCAAACGAACAAATATTTAAAATTATTTTAAGTAAAACAAGTGGGCAAAGACTCACTTTTATACAATAAATGATTAAAACATTCCTTCCTTATCCCTTTCCTTATTCCCATGAAATCCTAATAAAACAAGATTGTTCAATCTAAACCTGAAAAGTTTGGAGAAGCATCGTGGTGGTCTCCTTAATGGATAATTTAAATCTTCAACCCATCTAGATCTCATTTCATCTCCTTTTCTATTTTGTTTCTCTCTTTCTTTCTCCTTACAAGCAATTTTTCTCCAGCTCTCTATTCTATATCTGTATCATTCTAAAAGGTTTAACTCTCCCTATTTTTTTCTACTTCAGGTTTTTTTACTTTTCTCCCTGTCTTTGTTTATGGCTAATTTTGGCTTTTAATAGAAAGGCATTTTTTACTATTTATTTCTGTTTTGTTTGGTTTTTCATACACTCCAAATAGTAGTCTACAAAATAGCTACAAAATATTACTAGACACACTCACATACATTCAGTTACTTTAAAATGAAGAAGGTAGATGCAATATGTACCAGCTTATGTATACGACCTCTGCACTGCTTAAAATTCTGCCACCCATCCTAATTTAATTTATATCGGACCTTTTTATCTACCTCATGGATATCGATATATGGTTCTCCAGCACAATAATATACCTTACATATCCTACCAATCAAAGAATAAACAAGACCGAAAACAGTCACATATGTATAAATATTAAATATGAGTTAATATAGAACATATATTGCATTTTAACATAAAAAGAGAGTTTTTATATTTATTTTTATTGTCTTCTCCCTCCCGGGAAATTTGAAGAAATTTGTTTATACTGTTTAAGAATGAATATTGAAAACTGGGCAACTAAAAAGTAAAAAATTGTTTGTTATCTAACATATACACTGATATACTCTAATAGCTTTGACATTTAAGGGCACTCTAATTTATTTACTCTAATAGTGGTATACAAACTTTCGTAGGGAAGGGGTCAGCCAGTGATTTAGTGAGGGAAGTGATTACTTTTAGATTATATGATTAAAATCATAAGAAACTATTGTAAAATGTTGCTTAAAATAACACAGATGGAAGGGCAAAGCTAAATAAAAAGCTAATAAACCAATAATATAGAATCGTCTAATATTGTTTTGAATGAAATCAAAAGTTTTATATTCTTAAATTTCCTTTTTGCTGAACAGCAAATTAATATTCTGTATGTACATAAAGAGAGGACTTACTTGAAGAACCCCTTCACATAATAATGTAAATAAATTCTAGGAGTAACCGTATAAAAGTTCAATTTTATAATGAGTGGATGACAGGACTTGGCAGCCGCTGGTTTTTTTTGGGTGAGGGGGGGGGGAGGAGGTACTGCAAATCTTTGTTACAGGTGGCATGACTTAATTTTGTAATTAAACAATTGAGTCCTTGGTTAAAATTTCGATTTCCAGCTACAATTACAAAAGATAAGTTTTCAATAATAACAGAAAATTGTATTTCTGCCATTCTTTAGATATTGGTTTAGGGATGCTAGTACAGTTTCTTGCGGTAGCAAAGTGTCCGAAATAGGGCAGTTGCGGCTGTCGAACACTGGAGATAGGTAAAAGGAAGGGAATTAGGAAAGGGAAGGTATAAAGAGGTAAATGAGAAATGGGAAGAAAGAATTTAAGAGACCAAAAATGAGAAATTGTGCATTAAAGCGGATGAACAACAAACTTTCAGGTCCACTTTAAAAATTTGAAGTCATATTGGTCACAATATCATCAGCTATGAAATAAAAAATCCCCTTTATTTAACCATGCAAAGATTTACTAATTACGGATCATACAAACAATTTTACTACTATTATTTCTTTTAACCCTTAACGGTCGGGGGGGGGGGGGGCGTTGAACGCCCCCCCATCCGGTTTTTTCTATCTCATTTTCTGTGTGTGAAAGATAAAGAGCCCAAACTGCTTGACTTTTTAAGTTTGGGTATGACACATAACAGAGAGTTGGAATTTTTTGAATATCTCCATCCTGGCGGGCACAGGATGCCAGCAAACCTGGCAGGGTCATCCAGGTAAAGATCAAATTTTTTTTTTGACTTAAACAAAGCATTTTATCTTACCAAAATACTAAAATATCCTCAAGTAGTACATCCTCATATTAAATACAGGTGTTCAAGTCAATTTCAGGTTCCAGGTATGATCCTGCAGGTCCTAATCCTCCAGGTCTCCAGAAATCTTTAAAAGGCTCCTGTGGCCGCAATTTTTGATTAGAGACTTCAAATTTTAAACTTAAGCTTTTCTTACATGTCTACATAATGTATTAAAATTTCATAAAGATCCGCCGCCATTTTCCCGCCGACCGCCGACTGCGGCGGCTGGCAGCTGCCAAGTACAGCTGCGGCCGCTGAAATTTATGTTTTGATATTTCAAACATAAAATTTACATAAAAATAAACATTTTCTGCAAAAAAATTGTGCTTCTAGCTTCAAAAATAAAAAAATTACAGCCGTTTGAAATTTTTAAGTAAAAAAGGACCTAAAAACAAAGGTTGTTAAATAAAAGGGTGAAGAAAGCGAAAATTGACCTTGACTTACTTAAGGTCGAAAATTCATCATAACACAGGGGACTTGCACAAAAATTTTTAGCCCTCTAGCTCTAATAGGAACTGAGATAATAGGGGGGGGGGGGCGTTGAACGCCCCCCCCCCCCCCGACTGATTAAGGTGCGGCAAGGGGCCCGACTGTTAAGGGTTAAAAGTGTTTTCTTGTGTGTGTGTGTGTGTGTTTGAGACGAGTCCTGCAACTGTAATGTTTGTCAAACAAGGATGACAACTTTCATAAAACTGAAGCTTTTAAACGGTAGGACAAACACACATTAACAATTGTAGAGTGTAAGAACTAAATAATCAGAATATAAAATATATAAATGTCGAAACAAAATTGTATGTAAATTTGTTAAAAACTGCCTAATTACAGGATAATGTTAATGGACATATTTACATTTTTGGATTTGAGTATAGAGATGTTTTGCTTATAACATTGTACTTTGTTCCTACATATGAATAAGAGATATACAGACCTCTAAGTTGTCGGAAAGTTTATTGATCAAGTAAAGTATAAGGAGATGAAAGGATTGTAATTAAAATCCAACACACACACTCACACACACACACACGTCCTATACTTTTTCCCTGTGTGTCTCTCATTTTCTCTTTATCCTCTCTATCTCTTTCTAATGAGACAATCTTTTCTTTCCCCAAACCCTTGTTTAATCAGGAATTGGTTTAGGACAGCAACATAATTTATATTCAATTAGTTTGAAATATTAACTTTAGATCACTTAACAGATTTATTGAATAATTTTTAAGTGTATAAATCATTTTTTTGGAGGTGGGTAATATCCCCTACCCCCCATCAGTTGTTCTTCCTTGCTTCTGTAATATACCTTTTTTCAATCTTCAAGGAATATCTAGTTGTGCTCAACACATTTTGCTATAGAAAACCAAAACCTTTAATCACATATGCCTCGACGAGAATAGAAAAATTGTTCCCCTCTCATCTTGGCTCTCGGAGTTTACTTTTTTTATTCAGACAAAAAGGAAAAAGTAATTTAACAAAAATAAACTTTGCTTTAAGCTTGAATTTGATAATAAGACATGAATTCAAACATATGAATTAAATCAGATAGGTATTTTGGAATTTTTAGAAAGTTGAGAATTTGTTTCATCATTTTAATCTGTTTATGTAAACCATTTAATAGCACTCGTCGACTGACTGTGTTTGAACACACAAACAATTAGACACAGTAAAACTAAAATGTATAGGAAGAAAGATGGGAGAAAGGGGGGTGGGGTGGCGGAGGATTGCCTTATCCAATAAAATCGGCAATTTTAAAATTTTAAACTCTATGAAAGATATTAAAAAAATTTACCTAACCATTTCTTCTTTTTATTTTTTACCTTCTCCCGCCTCTTGAAAAAATTCCTTTAATAGCTCTGCTTAGCAAGATTATAAGTTTAAACATTCATAATAACAAAATATAAATTCAAAGGTCTTTTTTGGGTTCCATAAACCAAAACAAAACCAAGCGAGAGGTGAGAGAAAACTAGAGTTACAGACAGATGAACAGACAGACAGACATTTTTGCTTACAGGGTAACTTTGTTAATAAGATAATATTTTATACTTATATGTCAATTTATTAAAATATGATATATTTCCTAAAACTTAAGTAAACACTGTTATAGAATGTCTATCTCGTCCATTTGTCTGTGGTACAATGATCCTATATTTGTTTAAACTGGTCCTTGTTTGTTAAATATCAAGTTTGAGAAGCGTCACAAATTTTGAATATCCCTCTCTTGTTAGAAGCACAGCTACTCTGTAATTAGTATATGTTTGTACGTCCATATGTCCATCTGTATTGAAGATGTACGTACTGTTTAATAACTTTACCTAAATATTTTTTCTCTCTCTCTCTTACACCTTCTCTCTCTCTAACTTTCTCTCTCTCTCTTTCCAACTCTCCTTCTTGCTCTTTCTCTTTCCCTATCTTTGTCAAATGGACACACCCATAAATGTGCATTCTCATGCATGTAGCCAGTATAAAAAATTTTACTTTGTTTTTTCTTTTCAAAAGTTGTTGGTTTGTTTTAGTTCCACTATTTATTAACATAATTGTCCTTGTGTTTGAATAGGATGGAAAGGTGGAAATAAGGGTTAGTTTAACTATATGTCTTTTTCATTTTTATTATTTCCTTTTAAAATGGTTGTAGTTCTAGTTTATTTTATCTTTCTCTATCTCATTATCTTTCTATCTCTCTCTGTCTCAATCTCCCGTTCTATCAATCTGTGCTTTTCTCTCTTTTTTTTCTTTTCTCTCTTTCTTTCACTCTCTCTATTTCTCTGCCTATCACCTATCTCTTTTTCTTTCTAACTAACTATCAATCTTTCTAATTATCTCTCTATCTTTCTTTCTAATTATCTCTCTATCTTTCTTTCTAATTATCTCTCTATCTTTCTTTCTAATTATCTCTCTATCTTTCTTTCTAATTATCTCTCTATCTTTCTTTCTAATTATCTCTCTATCTTTCTTTCTAATTATCTATCTATCTTTCTTTCTAATTATCTCTCTATCTTTCTTTCTAATTATCTCTCTATCTTTCTTTCTAATTATCTCTCTATCTTTCTTTCTAATTATCTATCTATCTTTCTTTCTAACTATCTATCTATCTTTCTTTCTTTCTAACTATCTATCTATCTATCTTTCTTTCTAACTATCTATCTATCAATCTTTCCAACTATCTATCTATCTTTCTTTCTAACTATCTATCTATCTTTCTTTCTAACTATCTATCTATCTATCTTTTTTTCTAACTATCTATCTATCTATCTTTCTTTCTAACTATCTATCTATCAATCTTTCCAACTATCTATCTATCTTTCTTTCTAACTATCTATCTATCTTTCTTTCTAACTATCTATCGATCTTTCTTTCTAACTATCTACCTATCTTTCTTTCTAACTATATCTCTATCTTTCTTTCTAACTATCTCTCTATCAATCTTTCTAACTATCTACCTATTTTTCTTTCTAACTATATCTCTATCTTTCTTTCTAACTATCTCTCTATCAATCTTTCTAACTATCTATCTATCTTTCTTTCTAACTATCTATCTATCCTTCTTTCTAACCTAGTATTAGTTTTATAAGATGGGATACTCATTTACAGTTTGTATAAAGGGAATTCATCAATACTTTTATTTTTATACCAACACATTGTGGTGATCTAAAATTGACAATAATGAAATTTCAATTTCAATAGTTCCAAATAATGAAATTGATTTTTTACACTGTTGTTTTTTGCATAGTTATTTTATATACGCGAGTCTGTCTTTCTTGATTTTTTTACACTGTTGTTATTTGCATAGTTATTTTATATACGCGAGTCTGTCTTTCGGTAATGCTTAAATTTAGATCATCCTTGTTTTATTTCCATCAATTTACGCTGCACTGATTCTGTACTTTCATGTCTTGATTTTTTGTAGCACGTATTCTAAGAAAATAATCTCCCTACCTCTCCCTCCTTCCTTTTTTTTCTTGAGCACAGCCAACAAACTTTTCAGCAACAATTTTATTTTCATTTTAAGTAAAGTTTTTTTTCTTTTTGCAGGAATAGATCGTTAAAGAATATTTGAAGGATAAACTTTAATTTTCTGTTTATTGTATAAAAAAACAGACATACAGACTATATAAAGTTGCTAAATTGTACCTATTGTACTACCAGAGCTTTCCGGTACGGACGTATGCACAGACAGACTTTAAATATAAAAAAAACTATACCTTTATAACGCAAATGCAACCTTAAAATAAAGTATACTTTTTCAGATAACAAAAACTAAAATACGATAACAAACAAGAAAGTAATAGCCATTTTCCTTGATTCAATTTGACAAACGGACAATAATTACATACTGAAGTTATAGAGTAGCTGTGCTACTAAAATATATTAAACAGATATTGTAGTATTTCCAGATGAGCTGGGTCAAGAAACAAAGGAATTCCCATAAGATTCTCATCAATATTTATCCAATTTTCTTGACCGCATCCATGGTATTGGCTCCACACAGTTTCCATTTAGTTTGGTTTTTACCCTCTTTTACATATGGCAACGTTAATTTATCTAGTCTTATGAGTCTTTAGTTATGACGTACTTATTTCAAAACAAGGATGGTAACTTCCATAAAAGCGAAGCCCTGTAATATTACTGTAAAACAAACAAAAATGAACACTTGTAGATTGTCAAAACTCACTAAGCAGAATATTATTTCAAAGGTAAAACATAATTATATAAGGACATACTTGCATTGTTCCTGGTTTTCCTAGGAATCATTGTTACAAAAGTCAGATGAACAGGATAATTATTTCATACCATATATTGTTGTCTAAAAAAGTAAATAACAGCATTTTTTAATGGACGCACGGACTATCTAGTAACTATTAAAGAGTTGCTACGCTTTCTAATTCGTACCACATGTTACAGGAATCATTATTCAATTTTAAAATTGATAGGACAATCTTAACATTCATAAATTAACATAAAAAAGACACTCGTGACTTACAGACGAACGGACAAATATACGAACATTACAGAAAAGCTTTACTTTTTAAACTTGACAGGAGTTCAAATGGACAATATTGGGAATTGTGTATTGGTTTTTATTGCCTAGAATTACCTTGAATGGCCTCACAAAATCAAATTAAACGACCGTAAAAACAACAGATTTAGAGAATTAGGAATCAGAATAAGATATTGATTTGGGTTAAATCTAAAAGCAAGTATCAAAATATTTTCTAATTCTTTATTTAGTTACGAGTTCGGAAACCCAAGCAACTAGGTGAGGGCGGTTGAGGTCAGTAAAATAGCCTAAAACCACCTCAAGATATCAAAAAAGCTTTCCTGAAAAGTATAACAAATTCGAACAAGAAAACCTTATATTAAAACCTATATATTATAAGATAGATTTGAAATGGTTAAAACTTGTAGATTCGTTAACTGTCTAAATATTTATTTAGGACTGTACAGCCGCGCTTTTAGCTTTTGGGTAGTGTTTTGAACAATATCGATCTGCTAATCTAATAATCGAACAGCTAATATATCCAATCTAATCTTAAAAATTAATCTTGTTTGAAATTTGATTTTACATTGCTTTATTGTTCTTAATTCATCAAAAACATTCAAAGTTTTTTAGCTCTCTACTCCATTTAAACATTGTTGTCCTTGGTTTTATTACTGAAAGCAAAAAATGCAGTTTTTTACTTCTATCAATAATCCATTATCAACCAATACTTTAATTAATACATTTTTGCATAAAATGGCCCAATTATTTATCATTGATATTTTTGCTATTTTTTATATTTAACAATAAAATTTTCTAGTTTAAGTATTTAAGCTTTTTAACCCTTCTATTATTCGGTTAGATATTTTTATTTTAAAGAAAGCAAGCCTAGTATCTTGGGCTGATGGCGAAAACAAAAAGATTCTTCATAAACTTTATTTCGTATAAGTTTTGTCTGGTTACAGAAATTTGCACAATGTTTTGTTAAATGGAATCATCTGTAATGTCACGCATCTGACAAAAATATGTTTTTTGTAAATTTCGTCCCAAGCCTTTTTTATGCCTCCCTTCAATACTTGTAAAGTTTTTGTTTACAATGAAGAAATCATAGTTTGGCGTGCTTAAATTAGTCAGATTATTAAAAGTGTATTTAAATTATTTTACTAAAAATTATATATTACACCTATCAATCGAAGCGCTAGAAAGTGTTATTTGTGACGTCATAAAAATGCGTCTAAAAAGGAGGTAAGAGAGGAGGAGTGGAAAAGGAAACTCATAAAAAATAGATGGAAAATGGACGTATTTTTATGACGTCACACATGACACTTTCCCAACAATCTAATTAATAATTTCTTCAAAGATTTTATAAAAATCCAAATAACTAAATTTTAATGCAAAAAAATCAAATTTGGTGAATTAAAGGAATGGACTTGTGTTAAATTTTGTTTTCATCCAAGTCTCACCTTGCTTGGACATAAGCCCAACAACTATCAAAATAATGGTTCCGCTACAAAACCAAATATTACAGGGTAAACAAGGGTAGGATAAGATTATTTTTTAAATTAAATAATTCAAACTCTTTTTTAAAATCGGCAATAAAAGATAAGAACTAAAAATATAATGTAGGGTGACAAAAAAATTACTTGTTTTAATAAAATATAGTGAACCAACCCTGGTTATAGAGTAGCTGTGCTGCAACATACTTTTTGATGCGCCCCTTTTCTGAATGGATTTTGTTGAGTTCGATTGTTAAATCTAAATTAATTTTAAAAATATTTGTTAGAAAATGAACACAAACATTACTTTTACCACTGATTTAAGAATATGGTAACTACGGAAAATATTAAAATCTGATGATTTGCGCCCTTCCACCCCAATGCAGCAAATGTAACTATGTATAAAGTCATCAATATTGACACATTTTGCACCAATATTCTTTTTTTATAGATGGATGTTTACAACTTTATCCACTTTTTCCTTCAATTAGCTGCAGTTTTGCCCGCATTTATCATTAATTGGTTCTATTAAAAATTATTCCAATTTTATCAGGAATTTTTAAAAGTTTCTTAATTTCCCTCTGGTTCAAAAATTCAGGGGGTGTGATAGCTTTTTTATGATAGGGAAGGTTAGGTTACTTTGGGTGCAGGGTAGCCCCGCATGTTTAGGGAACTGAGGGTATAAGGAAAATAACCACCCTCCTCCTTCCCTTATTTTCAATTTATTTTAAAAATAATAAGTTAGAGGGGATTTTTGCTTGCTCTGTACTTTGATTAAAAGTACTAAAAGATTTAAATCAATTCTGTTAATGATTAGAACGGACAAAAAGACTACTATTTTAGAGTGACTGCTCTAAAATAGATTTTAAATTTTTTAACACTTTGCCAAAAAACCTACACTTTTCCCTCTGACTTTACCCTTTACGTGTTCTCTTTTTAAAAGCGACGCTACTCAATAACTAACTTTTTTCAGTCCGTCTCTAAGTCAGTCCTATAGGAGAAATGCGATTTCTCGGTTGTTATTTACGTTAAACTGCTGAAATTTTTGGTGAATATTTCTTATATTAATAAGAATCCAATATGTAATTTAATTGTCCCGTCATTCTGTCGGTTATGCATCACAAGAAGTTAAAAGTTTTTTTTTAATAAAGATTTTGGATTTATTGTATATTTATAAACATAATAGCTTCTATATGATTCAATTCGTCCATTTATCTTTCAAATTTTTTTGTGCTTATATATGTTGTCATCCTTGTTATAAAAAAATCTACGGAGAAAAAAGGGGAGGGGATCAAAAAATAATTTGGTATTATTTTGTTAAATTCCGGAAACTGGGGTGTTATAATTATACACTTCAAAATATAACATAACCTTTTTTTGGTAAGGGTGGAACTTATTTTTTTACACAAAGCTTTTCTAGAATTATGGTATGTCTTTATCATCCGATGGTAATTTTTTTTATAAATGATAAGCATAAGGCATCTATAAAACTTAATTATTCTTTAATATTTGTCTTTATATTATAACTTGCAGCCGCCAACGACCAATATGAAGCTCCGGGAAAGGATAATTTATTTGGTTTAATTATGAGACAGACAATTTGGTATTGGGACTGTTTAATGATTTTAAAAGCGAAGCTTTTCTATAATTAGGTCGGTCCGGGCGTCCGTCCGGGCGTCTAAAACAATAAATTAATTAGGCATTTTAGAATTTTCCTATTAATTTCAAACTTTGCATAATGATTCCTGTATTAGTTAGGTACGATTTAGAAAGCGTTACAACTCTATAATCGTTACGATAATGTCCGTACGTTCATTTTAAATATTTTGATTTTTAACTTTTTTACAATGTGATATAATCATCTAAATGATCTGATTTTTTAAGTACTGATTCCTATTACAATAAGGTATAATATTTTAAGCGAAGCATTTCTATAATCAATTCTTTTAAAGTGTCAGTATGTCCTTAAACAGAATTCTGTATTTAAGAAGTGTTGCAACATATTTACACATAATTTTGTTAAAACTTATTTATTTATATTTTGTAAAGTCAGTTCTGACACGCTCTACAAGAGTTAATGTTCGTCTGTCATATCGTTTCAGAGCTTTCGCTTTTATGGATGTTGTCATCCTTGTTTATCTTAAATCTTTCCTGGTTTTGTTTTTTAGACGAATGTAAAGGTAGACAACTCTACGTAATATTTTAAAAAGTATATTAAATTACGTGATTTAACCCTCTCCAAATTACTGGACCCTGCCTTCCTGGGTATTTATATGATTCAAACAAAAATCATTAAAACTTAGTTTTTCATTATTTTTGAAAACAGAAACAAACACATTTTGTTATAAATTCTAATGCTCTTCTAAATCAAATCTTTATTATCAAAAGTCAATTGATGAAAACAGTTGTTTAAAAATAATGCAGTTATTAAGTAGTCCTTACCTTAAACCCGCTATATCATTTTCTTTCCTTTTTGTATGAACACTGCATACATTCGTTTGCGTGCAAAAAATTAACAAAAACTGTGAATAATTAACAATATGTATATGCTAACAATAAAATATGATATTTGTAAATTTTTGTTTAATCTATAGAAAGCTTTCTCGCTTTGTTTAATTAGTGCCATATTTTTTGTTTGTTATATTTTTATGTCCTTTTTTGTACAATTTAGCATAAAATTCTGCATCATATTGGTATTGTCTTGATAATAAACTTTCTTATTGTTGCGTTATTAATGAGAAAGCAGTGCAATTTTTTCTTTCACATGCATTACACACAAAAAAAAATTGAAGACACTAGGAAAATAATTAACATTTGAAAAAATGAATTTTGATTATTATTGAGAGTTTATGACATGTTATGTTGAGTAAAGATTACATGGAATAGACGAGGAAGACCTTTCCCCATAGGGATAAAACATGGGAAATGATTTTTCATTAATGTTATTACAAAAAATCTCTTCGTGGTTACCCGTGATGCATGTTTATCACATAGCGCATTCGCTCATTGTCGAATCTCGGCCCAACATTACGTAATGACTAGAGACTTTAAAATGGTTCAACTGCTGCCATTTCAGGTGGGCAACATATATAGTTAGAACAGGATAATTTCTTGGCCCAAGACAGGCACAAATCATTACCACAAAGTAACGAATCCCAGACAAAGATCGTGTAATTAAAGAGTTGGTTGTCTAAAGGGCTTTTAACAATATAATCATGTACATCAAGCAATATTTGGTTCAGAGAAACACCAAAATAGGATCTCTTGATGTAACACTTCCTCTATCTGTGACTAACTATTCCTGGTTAATTACTTTATTCTATACATTTTCTTTATACCAGAATTAAACTGAGATTAAAGGATTTCCACAGGGTTAGAATTTTAAACAATGGTAAGTGTTACAACCTACAGGTTCTGGTTTATATACCTCGTTTATCAGAACAAAGAAATATAATCAAATATTTATAAAGTCTTTCAGTCAAATTATTTGTGTAAAATTGATTGTATTTTCTATTATAACAAGGACAGTACTAATAATTATAATGATTATTATTCTTGAAGGAAAGGTTTCTGAAAAACATCTATCAAATCTAGAAATATTGTGAAAATGGGGCAATTTAGTGCAGCTCGTCCTTTTTGAAACTTAAGAAAATGCATAAATTACTGAGAAGCTCCATTCAATAAAGGTACATTCTCCATTCTTTAAAATTTAGATTTTGAAGTTAACCAAAACGAATTTGATAGGCAGAAAAAATATCGCAAAAACTGGCGTAAATCCCTTTGCATATAAATGGTCCTGAATGAGTGAATAATTAAGTTTTATGGGTAATTAGCTGGTTTTATGCCTAATCAAATTAGCCTACTGGGTTCAACCCCTTGCCATATCAACTCAGGTTAGTTCATGTGGATATTTGTATTTTTAAATCATCAACAATTCTATTTATAAGGCAAGCTTAGAACTTAATATGTCTAAATAATAATTGATTTATTTTTTTGTATTTTGTATTTGAGAGTTCTAATATAGTATGATACTAGCAGAGCTAAGCCCCTAGAGGGGAGAGTCTCCCCCCCCCCCATATCGGTTCAGAGGTTAGCCAGATCCTTCGGTACAGACAGACAGAGATCCTATTACATTTATTTAAGGATATTAGCTTTGTGATTAGGTTTTTTAATGGCTCAAAATTTGATAATGTTCTTGATTTTGATAATCAAATCCAGTGTATTATTTTCTTATGGTATTTGTTATTTGTCCTATAATTTACCGGTGTTTATAATCAAATACGACAATTTTTTTGCCCCTTTTTAACTGCAAATTAATTGTATTGCTAATTTAAATTTCAAAATATTATCATCATATTAAACATTTTACTTAACCAAACCCTTACAAAATATATTTATCAAAAAAACGCCACAACCCTGGTACATTGTTGGTAGATTTTATTACTAATTTTGCATACATTCAATTTACATTTATATCCACGAAATAGAAAGATGCATATTTATTTGGCTTTTTAGTAGCAAAGCTACAATACAATTTGGTCTTCCACGAAAGTTTATCCGTTTATCTTAATTTAGATATATAACTCTTCTTTTGAATTTTGAGAAAATAGCGGAAATACAAGCAAAACATCAGATAATATTTGCTTAGCCACTCATGAACATTTATATTCTTGTTATGGTCTATGAAGTCTTATATCAGGTAATTAAAATAAGTTAATACTATCTATAATACAAAGTAGAACGATGTTTATTTGTCTGTCTGTCTGTTTGTTTGTCTGTCTGTTTGTTTGTAGCGAAGGATCTCGCTAACCGCTGAACCGATCGGGGCTATACTCAAAAAACGCCTATCTCAGAAAACGCCTATCTCAAAAAACGCCCATCTCAGAAAACGCCTATCTCAAAAAACGCCCATCTCAGAAAACGCCTATCTCAAAAAACGCCCATCTCAGAAAACGCCTATCTCAAAAAAAGCCTTTTTCATAAAATGCCTACTACATTTTTTAAAATTATCTTTTAGTAAAACATGTAAGTCTAAGAAGGTATTGTGAATATAATGTCACTCTTGTACATTCCTTAGGCACTTTTTATTTTTTTAATCATTTTGAGCAATAACATACTAAAGGTTTGCTTTTTGAAAATTGATCACAATTGAATAACAAAAACTTTTACCTAGTGAATTATTATTATTATTTGACCTAATATCTTGAATTAACAGAATATCAGGTTGAAATGTTGTAAATATGACTAAACCTAGTAAATTTGTTAAGAGATATTCATAAAGATGTTTTGGAATTTGGGTTGAGTGAATTTCAAAATAGGGTTGTGAAATTTGGGTAGGATGTAAGGAAGATGTTTACTATTAGCTCTATTAAAACATA
Source organism: Acartia tonsa (assembly GCF_053477335.1). Taxonomy (NCBI): domain Eukaryota; kingdom Metazoa; phylum Arthropoda; class Copepoda; order Calanoida; family Acartiidae; genus Acartia; species Acartia tonsa. The sequence continues at coordinate 38,416,184 of NC_137260.1, forward strand.
CTTCTTATTTATTTTCTTTATTATTTGACCTAATATCTTAAATTAACAGAATATCAGGTTGAAATGTTGTAAATATGACTAAACCTAGTGAATTTGTTAACCCTTACAGATCGGGGGGGGGTCATATTGACCCCCCCCTCTAGTTTTTTTAATGTCATTTTTTTTGTAGGTAAGATGGAGAGCTGTGACTTCATGACTTTTTAAGTTTAGTAATTATGCGTCGGCAGGAGTTGATTTTATTAGGATATCTGGTCTGTGTCGGTCGTGGTGTCCGGTAAAGGTCGGTTGGGTAGCACCAAAATTTAAAAAAAATTCTAAATAAATCTTAATTTCTACATTATGACTTTTGTGTATAAGGTAGAAACCTAAAATTTTTTTGGTGAATACTGAGTATCAATGACTTTATGAGAAAAGTGGTGTTATGACCGTTTGACCACACCCTGACCGACTTTATGACCGATTTTTGTCCGGCTTTTACTACAGACATATATCATGAATATCGTGGCTTCTATTACAGCTAGAGACCTATAAATTTTTTTACTGAATTCTTGAGCAACAATAAACAGATAAAAATATTAATTGGTGCCGCCAACCGCCGTTTTACCGCCGTAACCGCCGAAAATGGCGGTTTCCGTTATTTGCCGTTTTTCGGCGATGATCAGAAAAAGTAATTTTTTTGTTATGAAAAATAAAAGTTCGTCCTAAAATTTGATCATCCTAGCTGCAAAATTGGCCGCTCTACAGCTGTTTTAAAATTTAGCGGCTGGCCGCTAAAAAGCGGCTAAGGAGCGGCCTGACTGCTATGACTAGAAAAAGTAATTTTCTCCAAAAATACACATGAACCACCAGAAAAAAATTTTACGTCTTTATCTGTAACAGAAGCCAAGATAGAGGGGGGGGTCAATATGACCCCCCCCCCCGATCTATTAAGGTGGGAATAGGGGCCCGATCTGTAAGGGTTAAGAGATATTCATAAAGATGTTGTAGAATTTGAGTTGGGTGAATTTCAAAATAGGGTTGTGAAATTTGGGTAGGGTGTAAGGAAGGTATAAATTGTTTAGAAAACACAAAATTTTGTTCTAGTTTATATTATGCTTAAAAGAAATTTTAGATTCATGTTATATAATAATTAACATACACAAATAATATACAAAATATTTATTGAGTATGATATGCTTTAAAATTATCAGAATTATATAGCTGTTCCTCAAAATAAAAAATTAGTTTAGAATAATTATTATAAATTATAAAGCAATTTAACATTTTTAATGTCTTATTCCTAATTTCCTTCTTTTTTTATCAGATTCAAAAATGATTTACTTTTCAATAAGCTTCAATAATTAAACCCTTACCTCTAATGAGTTCTCCCTCCAATAATTTTCTCCCATCCCCCATTTTCCATTTATTCAAACTATCCCTATTCTCTTAATATAGAAGCTTCTCTTTAGTTTACCATTTTATCCATTTTTGTACATAGTTTATTGACTGGTTGGATTGGTATTTTATTATTCTATTAAATACTAGTTATAAATTAGGCTTTATTTTTTAAAAATGTAGTGGGCATTTTATGTAAAAGGCGTTTTTTTGAGATAGGCGTTTTCTGAGATGGGCGTTTTCTGAGATGGGCGTTTTTTGAGATAGGCGTTTTCTGAGATAGGCGTTTTTTGAGATGACCCCCGATCGGGTTCTCCTTTACAGAGTAGCTTCTCATAGGTCCCGGGAGGGTTTATAACTATTTTCTTGGAGGGTGAGACACCCCTAACCCCCCCAAAAAATTAAAAATACCCCCCTTCCCAAAAAAGAATTTATTGAAAATCTAAAACATGAAAAATTAGTTTGATAAAAACCTCTTGGGGAAAAGCCCCTAGAGGCTAGGGGCGAAGCCGCTAGTATATGATATAGGACCACGTAAGGGATAAAAATACACAAACAAAAATAACATTTTGATGATTTAAAAGAAATAAAATTCATCAATAAAAAAACGAAAAGCTTTATTACGGACAAACGAACTGATATATATTCTGATATAATCTGTGCCTTTGGAATGATTGTTAGACTTAGACAGACATTTCATGTAAAAGGACGATATAGACATTGTATCATTATTTTATTTTTTATTCTCTTACGTTTTACGTGCAAAACTTAAATATGTTTTAGTTTTGTCGGACAGCCAGTCTGCACTTTGATAGGATAACTAAAAGTAATTTAATAATGCTGTTTTTATGCATAAACATTGTTTTATTGATAAAGGTTTGTATATATACAATTTTGAACCATCAATCAAAATTTGATAAAAGTACCCAAAGCTTTTAAGCAAAAACGGTTTAAATTGTAATTTAAAGTCCAGTGTCCCTTTCCTACCTGATTAAACTACACATTTGGATGTTCTTATCCTTGTTTTTCGTCTCACCTACTTACTTTTTTTTTCTAGACTAATAATATCTGAAAAAGCTATAAATGTATCTGAAAACCATTTATTTCGTATTGCTATGATAAATTTGTTGCTACAAGCAGATACTCTATAAGTCTCTTTGTTCGTACTTGTTTTAGAATGGGAAATGAAGAGATGTGGCTGTTCTTAGTCCGACCAATTCTTCCAGGTACAACTAAAAATCTTCAGCGTTGCAAGAACACACACAAAATGAAATAAACTGGTGAAAACATCAATTTAATACAATCTTTAGATCCTTTGATTTAAGGTAATAAATTAGTTCAATTAAACTGATTCACAGAAGCTCTTAATTATGTTATCATTGGATGTTATTTGCTGTCTATTTGCATCTTCATCCTTGTTTGTATTACCTAGCTAATTGGTGCTAGACTCAGATTTAATTGTTAAAGACAACACAAATTTGTTTAAATAGCCCAAGTTTGACAGCTAGATAATATTACATTCACAATTATGGCATTCTATACATTACATTTTACAGGTATTATATAGGGAGGGAGGGGACATTGGGCTGTTTATTACACTAGTCACAAAAGTTTTATATCAACGTTTTTTTATTTGTCAGCTTAACAACTTAGAGACTTTTATTGAATTTTTGGCTGGTTGTTTAAATTGAGTGCCCTAACGTTTCAACCGCTAATTGTAATCCCCATAAGGAGTAATTTTGTGTATCATCATTGGAGATGTACATCCATTTATTGGCTATTGTCTTATCCCTTTAAATTTCTAGGTATTATTTCTTTTAGAAGAAACAAGGATGATCAGATTAGACTTCAACAAATATTAAGTATTAAAACATTCAATTTTAACATTATCTATTTTAATTAGATCTTCTTGTAGTCTTGGAGGCTAGGGGAGTTTGCACAAAAAGAGAATTTTTTCTTATCTGCTGATGTAGTATATTGTTAATAAATAGTTGGTATAACCTATTCAGTTGAAATCATCTGGAACATAATCCACATCATTTATCAACAAAAGGATAGGATACAAAATATATACTAGTTACTATTATATTAAGATCTTGTCAAATCAAGAATAATAAAATCCACAGAAACGAAACAACTTGCTAGAGAGTGCAGATATTTTATCAAATATACTTAAGTAAGATTTAACATACTGTGTTTTACTTATTTCTAGTGGCTGCGCTCCATGCATTCAGGATCTCTGTATTCAATGAGGTAAGAGGTAAGATAACACATCCTAAGGATTACAACTAAAAATTAACACTAAAACCATCATGGGACCTATGTAAAGCTTCCCTTAAAGGGAGAACCCAATCAGTTATGTAGTTATTGAAAATTTTAGCTGCAGACAAAAAAAACCTAACTACTTTAAATACCAAAATAATTAACTTTGCTGTAAATTCATTTCTATAAATATTCTGCTTCTTTAGTTATATAAAATATATTTTTTTTTCTAGAAAACTACCTAAATAAGTTTAATAATGTTTGATATAAAAATAAACTTGATTTTGAAAGATCAACGAAATAATTCTATGATTATAAGAGATAAAAAGTGGTGCTTTTTACATATTCTTAAATATATCCTAACTATGAAATATTTTCGGATAAATAAGCTTTATCAAATAGTGAAATAGTTACATTTACATATGTATTTTATTACTACCAGCGTCGTTGCTCTAGCCTCTAGGATCCTTGTCTGTAAAAATCCGAAAAAAGAATCATAAAAGAACACAGAAAAACGTATTACCAAAAATAAAGAACTGATTTCAGAAAACATTTACGTTATTGGGCATTTAATTTTTATTACCCCAAAGATATCAATCTATATTTTGTTAAAATTTGTAAAATTTCCATATAAGAAGTAAAATATGACAGGTTTCGTAGTTTTCTCTCTCTTCCACAATCTATACATAAAACTTTTTCCATTCCAACAAACTTTACTAAAACTTTGGTTCAAGTATTGTGTCTAGTTTCAACTTTACAAAGTCATTTGCAATTCTGCTTTCCTTGGAGATATGTATACATACATACATAGTATACATACTTATAGTTAACTTGTTCCTATATATGCCTTTACATGCCTTTCACACCCAATAGTTGGACTTTCAATGTACATCTGATAATAGTAGCTGCTGCCATTTGATGGCATATTGCTTTTTGCAACGAGAAAAAAAAACTTTGTAGAAATAAATTTGTGTATGCTTACAACATATAGATAGTTCTATTTTAAAGCTTTTACAAATTTACATGATATTTTTTGGTTTCATACCTTCTTTAGTAATATTGAATTTTGTTATTTCAACAAAGTATATATACATAAGCCTAAAGAATTTGAAGAATTATTTCAAAATGGCGGTCTTCATTAGGTAAGCGACAATATAAACTATTGTTAGGATGTTTAGAAAGTTAGTTTTTGCCAATATGTTGTGTATTAAATAGGCTATTCACTTTACAATTTAGTTTAGTTTAGACTTATTTCACATAATACAAATTTAGGTATTTCAATAGAAGGGGGGGAGGATAAGTATTTGGGGGACATTAATGGCTAGGCCCAAAATAGGTAAATACACAGGCATAATCCGGTCCTATGATTGGACGGCCTTTCCCCCCCTGTCGCGCCTGATTGGTCCGTGGTGGCGGCATTTATGACCCTTGGCGGCACCCACTCCCGGAGGCCAGGACATAGTGAAGGGAGTGAGTGTGGCATGACTATTTTGTGGCCGACTCTGGATTATGTAGCACCACGTCCTCTATATACATACAGTAAAGAACACAGTATTTGTGAACCAACTAGACAAGAAACTTATCAACTTTATGGCAAAGTAAAAAAAAATTAAGGATAAAAAGTTTGTGAATCTTGAGCCTTCTTTCTCTCTTCCCCTTAAAAAGCTAGCTCAGCCAACCCAACTCACACACACACACATCTATACTTAAAAATATAGAAATAAAAGGAGATAGAAAAAAAGAGAGAGAGAGCTAATAACCTGTGAGAGGCAAGAAGGAGAGAGGAATAGAAAGATACATTAAAAAGTGCAACGTAAAACTTTGGTTATAATTTAAGTTGAAACTGGATGTAAGAGATCGCCTCCACCACCATACTATGTGAACATTCATTTTTTCAAAAACAAAGTTTTCAGGGAAAAAAACTTATTCTTTAAAAGAAATTATCAACTAATAACCATTTAAATAAAGAAAACTTGTTTCACTCCATAGGTGATTGGAAGTAAAGTGATTCAGCTGAATTTAAAATGAAGATAATTCAAGAAATATTCTCCTGAAGAAGATTTCATATTAAGAAATTAGAGCAATTTTTGTATTCCAGCAAATTTAGGTAATAAAATTATTTTATATGTAGCGTAGTTTCTTTAAGATTTACTGTATATAATTCAAAATATCTTTTATTTGTATAGTTCAATTGAAAAAAAGAGGTTTTTATTATTGTATGGTTTGTTATTGTTGTTTTCTTTGTACGTACAGATGTACATATTTGGCGGCAATGTACTTGCTTTTTTAATATCAATGAAAACAATATATAAGGGTGCGTTTTGTTTAAGGGAAATCAATCCATATTTTTAATTTGTATAGCCTTTTTCTACATAAAAACTATTTTAAGAGTTAATGAATACCCACATAAATAGCAAAATTATCCCCAAAATACAATTGTAACCTATATGATGACCGTACATGCGCTAAATTATGAAATGATATAGCAGCGGCCAAATTTTCATTGAATTTAATTGAAAAAAAACCTTTAACGGATATATTAAGGAAAATATATAATATACGAGATTATCTATAGGCTAGACTAGGAGACAGGAGTTGAATTTGCTTAGTCTTACATAGATATAAAGAAATATGTAAGACTAAGGAAATCCTAACTCTTTGACTAGTCTAAGAATGGCTTACGATCTAGCCTATTATCATTTAAAGGTTAATTCTGCGTGGTTTATGCTAGATTTTTCACATTTAAATGTAATAATCTACCATTCCATCGACCAAATATTCTCCCAATCAAAAAGGGTTCCATTCTATGTTAATACCTTGCTAAAATGCTTAAAAATCATACTAAATTTAAGAAACTATGATGCTAGTTTAAAATTGATAGAACACTGGAATGGACTTCTCTCAATTTGCCGAAGAAAACAGGCAGCTATTCAAATTGTCATTTTTACACCAAGGTTCCAGAAGCCATTTTCAAATTCATCGCCTGGAACTTCCTTAATATGCGTGTATATTGTACATTACACAAACAAATTTTCCATTATTGGATTTGAGAGGAAAGTTTGGTATCTGATAATCTGCTAGCGTATTACAGATACTAAGCATCATATCCTAGGCAAACTAATGCATAATATTGGGAAACTTATATAGCTAGACATTGAAAGTTGCTAGCCACTGGATTTGTTATAGGATTGTTTGTTTAGTCATGCTATCATATATCAATATATATAGCATCACAAATATTAAAATCAATCACTTTAAATTAAGTAGATATGCCAAATTAAAACCTATTTTATGATCACATTGTTATGGTGAGTCGCTCATGGACTGAACAGCCGACTTGTAAACTTATGAGGTCTACAAAAAAAAGCGATTGCATATCTAAATTCTATGAATCATTTTACATCTACTACTTACTAATAGCACCGACTAGCTATTTTTTTTAAATCACAAAAGTTAGAACACGTTCTTTGGAAATTAAATATAACTACCAAAAAATGTAATCATAAGTTTTTGGCTAGTTAAAAATGATAGATTTAGCCATTACATTAAAGATAAAATTTTATATTCTTTAAGAATATAAATTACTGGCTATCGTTAAATAAACTAATTTTTGAAATATATTCATGAAAATCCTAGTAACAAGAAGTGCGCAGCAATCATAAGATTCCAATTAAACCTCTTTTGACTCTAAGAGTTAAAAAAAAACGAATTGGCAAATTAGGAACAGGTTTGACCATTTAGCTGGTTTTTGAAAATATCAAACATCAATTTCTCTGGGGCTGACGCACAGCTGCTGAGCTGACAAGGTAAAAACATTACCTTGCTGTTGGTATTGTTGAAAAGGTTGTTCGATAAAAGAGTTTTAATGCTGGTTTCTCATCTGTTTTATATTAAACTAGAATCAAGAGACTCCGTTTTCTAAAGTGTTAGAATGGGGCAAAAAATATATTAGTACCATCCTAAGGCTTAAATCAAATTATGGAATAGCCTAAACACATCACTGGCCTTGTGTTAAGCTTCCCTAAAAGGGAGAACTCAATTAGTTCTTGTTGAAGTCTTCATCTTCAGACAAAAAAACATATTACAACACTTTTAATAATATGTTTAAAACTTTAGTAGATCCTAAAATTTTTGTCAAATGTATTGATTTCAAATTATTTCAATTTGGTGAAAAACTCCCCACCTTTTTTTTACCAGCCCCTCCAACTTACTTTCGTCTCATCGGCAAACTTTGCTACAGAACTATGTGTATGTGTGTGTGTGTGTGTGTGTGTTTCTGTATGTGTGTATTTCTGTGTGTGTATGTATATTTCGCAAACTTTATTATACAAACAAAATCTGTTCAAACGAATTAAGCAAGTTTCTGCTTTGATAATTAGAATCCTTATACAGACCTATACATCTATACAACTCAAATGAAGTGGGGGAAGGGTTGGAGGTTTTAATTCATGTTTTTGGGGGCTCCAGGGGACCTCTAAATACTTTCTAATATAGAATTGGGGTAAGGGGTTAGGGAGGAGATTGTTAAATCTTTGAAATTATAATTAATCAAGTCCCATTCATTCTGATTTGATTTGTAAACATTTATTTTAATATTCATAGTCTGCTTCTTACACAATCTTTTTGAATTTAAAATTTGATTCTTTTAAGTTTTCGTATTCTTTTTAAAAATATTAATTTTAAGCTATTTTTGGATTTGCATACAACTTACTTTCCAATTTTTACCAATAATTACATGTTAGATGAATCTATTTCTGTTTTAGGTCTCAGTGAGATGTTAGATACACAAGAGAAGATGAATGAAGAATCTGGATATCAACCACAGGCTGATCCCACTCCAATGGACACTCAGGTATCATATTCATATCATTAACCTCTGGAATCCCAAATATAAAAAGATATATTTCACCTATACGAGACAAAGTATATTTATCTACAAAGACATATTGAATCTTTTGGATTGGTGCTTTAAGAATGTTATTTTTTTCATATTAAATTATCTTTTATATTAAAATACACAATTATATCATTGGGGAAAAACTTTGTTATAAAAATCTATTGTGAAATAGGAAGCTTGAATATGATTTGACAAAGAGTATCTATAGGAACATGATTGTCAAAATAATAATTTTCCTGATATTAATTATCAATATGGTTTCATTTTAAATAGAATTATCTTACTTTTCTGCCTATTCAATATAATTGGACATAATAGGTGATACATTAACAGAAAATAATAGTAATATTTCTTTGTATTTTATATTTGGTAACCAAAATTCTGTGAGCTGGATAATATCTCTGTATTTCCAAGAAGATTGTTAAAACTTTTATATCAAATAGATTGGCTAAAACTGTTCTGTCATCTAAATCTTTATTCCACACATTTTTCAATTGTCAAAACCATAAGAAATACAAATTAATCTGATATTCTAAATTGTAATATTTATAAAAATTTTACAATACAAACATAATTCAAAAAAATTTCCATTAATTGATGCAGAAGCCTAATGCTGATTTGGTTTGGCTTTAGATATAAAAGAGGAAAACTTGAAAATATCTTTTCAAAATTGTCATCACTAGTTGTTTAAAACTTTGAACATTGTCAGTTCCATTGAAAGAAAGAGGACTTGTAAGAGAGCGGGAGAGAGAAAATGGCGCCAAGTTGCATTTAAAAGAGTTAACAACTAGTTTCTTAATACTCAGTGCATTAATACAGGGTTGGCAACTTTAATTCACATTATTTTATTTTGAGAAGTATTTGGAAATAATGCTAATTTTTAACGACTCGTTACATGTACAGGGTTATAAAATATTTTGCTGTGTTTTTAAAAAGATTGACAACAAGTTTTTCTATTACTGCATTTACCCTCCTACTCAACCAAATTAAACCCTGCCAGACTTGCCAACTTTCAATTCGCCAGAGTTTGTTTGGCTCTCTTTCTCTCTCTCCTTACTTTGCCATCAGTTTGACAGTTGATGAAACTTTGTAGATTGGTATATATATAAACTTTTCAGATATACATTATGTATATTAAAGCTGCATTCACTTTAAAAGTCTTACAACAAGGAAATGCCAAAAAAAACTCACAAAACTGTCATTGATGACTATTGTTCATCTGTTGAAGTTAAGTCAAAGAAATTAATAAAATTTAACATTAAAGATAGTATTCACAGTTAAAAGCAAAAAGATGTGATGTAATATCACTTTGAAACTGATATTTATGATAAATGAGCTGCTAGAAGAATATTAATTGTGTGTACAATAAAGACAAGGGCTAATTCTCACTCTCAAATTGTAATGTTGGTCTTGCCTGCAGCAGTTTCATCTAAAACTTTATATTGCCCCCAGCCTCATTCTACAATTTTAAACTTTTCACTCATTCAATAAATGATAAGCTTGCAAGGGAAGAAACATTGAGACTATATAAGAGAGAGAAAATTTAAATATTTTTTCTTTTCTTGATTGAAAAATTTATTAAATCAAATATTGAAAGAAAGAAGAAAATATGTATACTAGGCTTTCTAATATCTCTACTTTACAGTTTGATGGAGGAGATATGAAGGTTATGAAGCATAATATGATCTATGATAGCTCTACTAGTCATATGTATGCTAGGCTTTCTAATATCTCTATTGTACAGGTTGATGGAGGAGATATAAAGTTATGAAGCATAATATGACCTATGATAGCTCTACTAGTCATATGTATGCTAGGCTTTCTAATATCTGTACTTTACAGGTTGATGGAGGAGATATGAAGGTTATGAAGCATAATGTGACCTATGATAGCTCTACTAGTCATATGTGTGCCAGGCTTTCTAATATCTCTATTGTACAGGTTGATGGAGGAGATATGAAGGTTATGAAGCATAATATGACCTATGATAGCTCTACTAGTCATATGTATGCCAGGCATTCTAATATATCTACTTTACAGGTTGATGGAGGAGATATGAAGGTTATGAAGCACAATGTGACCTATGATAGCTCTACTGGTAAAATGTATGCTGAACTTGGATCATCTGGTGGTGGACAGTCAAATGCTGCAGCTCAGCAAGACTCTCATAACAGGTATTATCAAAAAAGCTAAAATTGTCTGTTTTTAAATTCTTTTGTCTTATAGTTGGGTTGTGTTCTATTTAGTTGTATTTTGGTACTATAAAACTTGAGTAGTAGATTTATTCTTTGTGTGTCACCTAATAAGTCTAAATCGATAAGTCCAAAGACTAGGTATAGAAAATGTATTTGGAAAAGCTTAAATTTTTATCTGATAAAGTATATACTTTTAAAATCTTACTCCACCACTTATCCCCTAATAATACACAATAATCATTGGAAAAAAAAATAATATTTGTCTTAATAAATAAAAAGGTAACAGGATTCTGGCAAACAATGCTTTTCTAGCGATTTCAATCAACTAATTAATCCCATTTGCTTTATTTTCTGGTTTTTAGTAACTTTTTAAATTAATGTCTTAAAAACTATCAATCGAAATACGCATATACAGTTATAAATCAATTATATTTGTAAGATACTTGTTCTTTTCCCTGCCCATATATGTAAATACCTATATTATATGTGGTAAATGTTTATTACTATGTCTTAGAACTACTCAGCAACACTCTCTTAACAAATTTATGTTATTATAAACTTTTTAATCAACTTAACCAATACTACATATTAGTAATACACAGAGGGAGATGAAACTAATATAGTTAGATACATCAGAAGAGAAGAACATATACATTAAAGATCTATATTTTAATCAAATAACAAGATTTTTAAGTAGATTTTAATTCATATTCCTAAACTTTAAAACTATATTTTACAGTTAATTATAGGTAATTTAGGTTCTACGATTTTTTGTATAGGAATGATAGCAGTTACTTTGGAGCCTATGGAAATCACTTATCCAGTGGCGTTGGAAGTTTAAGTGGTGGTCTGAGTGGCGGGTTGGGAGGAGTCAGCAGCTTGGGAGGAGCTAGCAGCGGCTATACTACTCCTGGCGGCTACCTGGCGTCAGCAGCTGCCATGCAGTCACAGTACAATGGTACCTACTCTGTTAGCTACTCCAGTTCTGCTTATGATAGGTAAGCTGTTTTTTGTTTATTTTAATTTTATGTATTAGAGATACCAATTTGAATATAAGGCCCTTGGTGAGAAATATAATTGATAGGGCATGTTGTCTATGACCATTTCTCATTGTTAAATTACTAATTGAATACTAAAAAACCTTATCTAGTATTGGAGAAATTATACACTTGGCTTGCCTTTAAGAGATATTTGTTAAAAAACTTATACCAAATGCATTATCGATACCAATGTTCAAAACACTTTTGTAATGCATAATTATTATTTAGAATGTCATATCCCTTTTCAACTACTGGGGCGTTTGTCCCCCCCGCCATAAACCTGTCAGTGAAGCCAGTGGAGGAGACTACCTCACAGGAACCAAGCCCACAAATACTTGACCTCACCAGACCTCTCAGGTACCGGGGGGCCAACATTATTGAAGAAAAGCTTTACTACTATAATTTAGTAATGACTTGCGTTACATCAAAATTTAAGCTAATGTAAAAAAACTAATTGGCATATGATGGTACATGATTTAATGGAAAATTATAATTTTTAGATTTGTCATAAAACATACTTATTGATCTGACAAAGTTTTCACCCTAGTTTACCTAAAAAGTTAGTTCCTGTCTCAAATTATCTAACGCAATAAAAAGGTCCAGTTCGTAGAAAACTTTGGATAAACTTATTTCAATTTTACATTTTCTTACGGCCAGTTTTAGGAAATACAAAAATTTTAAGTTTTAGAGAGTAGGAAGAAAGATGAACAATTTGATTATTGACGATCAATTCATTTTTATTTATTTAGCTGTTCAAGCAGCCCTTCCCTGGGATTCCAAAATGTTCCAACAGTGAGCAGCGCATCACATGTGCAATCTGTCGTCTCTAACTCAGCTGTCGAAGAATCAGCTGTTACAGGTCATCACCAGTCATCTCAGCAAAGTCTAACAGCCAATCAGCAATCGCATCACTCTGGAACTAGCAACCTGCCCGCACCGCAAGCTGTTTCTGGCCACATACCATCCCAGCAGTCATTAGCGGCACACGCGCCGCAGCCACAAGCTCAAACAACAGCTGGAGTTTCTTCCATGTCACAGCAGGTGCAGCAACAACAGCCACAACAGTCATCAGTGGCAGCTGTTCAACAGCCACAAACTAGTCAGGGACAACCAACACCACCGGTAAATATTTTATTTCAACAAGGATAAAATTGTAGCATTGCAATACCACAGATAAAAAATAACAGTAAACTGTAATATAGTAAAGAAATGAAAAAGATTTTTTTTTTTGGGGGGGGGGTTACTCTTGCCCATAATAAACATAAACTTTTCTGTACATGTGAGAAGCTTCAGTGTAAAAGGGAGCTATGTCGATCTAGTGAGATCTTGAGTTACAAACAGACACACTATACATCCTGTTACTTAGGATATATATAAAAGATAATTGATTAATTCAAATTGTATTAACTTTAGGCCAAATCTGAGTCAGAGCCAGTAGATTTTTCCTCAAGCAACCCACCTCCTCCAAACTTTGTTTCCTCAAGAACTTTTGAATCCAGTGGGGGTCTGTTCACAAGACCTACAGCAAGCTCGAGTCCTACTCATGATACCCTCTCTAGATATAGATCTAATAGTAAGTATACATTTGCGTCATTGTATAAAGCAACAGAGTGTCTGTCTGTCAATTTGTCTCTGTGTCTGTAGCTGAAGATCTCACTACCCACAGGACCGTTATGGTTCTCCATTACAGTAAAGCTTCTACTGTCTTCTTTTCCGCTTAAAATAGAAAGAGAAAATATTTGAACTTAATACAAAATTTCATGAAAAATACATGATATATTTTGCGTTCATTAATATTTGCGTGTTTGACACAAAAAAATAAGAGAAACATATTTAGAATTGTATTTTAATATTTATTAAAAGTTTGTATCCTAATTACTAGTCTTCGTTATTGGCATTTTTTGTTTAATCAATACCAAGAATAAAAATGTCTGGGATACAGTGATAGGTCATTAGAAGATTTTATTTTTTAGGTCTTTGAATCCGTGAAAGCACTTTCTAATGCTTCCCATTCAAAAATAATACCTAAACTTTACCTATTCTAAAATAATGTATACAAAATGATAAATTGTAAATTTCCAATCATGATATGATAAATTATTTGTCATCTATGGATCCATGTATCTCTGGAAAAATACTGTGTATTCTGATTATTAAAGGAGTGCAATTTTCGGCTCAATACCAGCTGAGTATCCACGTGGATATTCAGCTACTATTGGGGTCATTTTTGGATACTCAGCTACCATTGGGAAAATGTGTGGATATTCAACTACCATTGGGGGAAAAAAGGTTTTAAACAATTATTTTGGTTAGCTTTTTTGTTAATTTATACATGTTAGAATTTTCCTATCGATTTAATACAAAAGATACGATTTAGGAAGCGTATCAACTATAATAGAAAGTCCGTAGGTCAATTTTAAACATGTTGCTGTTTAACCTTTTTAACAATTTCTTTTTCATATAATGTAATAAATGAAAGCAATTTTTCTACATTTCAAGAAAATTATATCAATTATATATATATATATATATATAAAATGGCTGTAGGTATTTTTGGTCCAAAATAATATTGGATTATTAGCCCTGTAGATTGATCATTTTAAAAAGCGAAGCTTTTTATAATAAGGGTTTGTGCGTCTGTCCGTCCGTCGATTTCAATCTTGGCGTTATTATTCCTATAAAGCACATTATAAAGAACATAATTACCAACATATTAAATTGATTATTGTATTCCCAACTACGCTTTTAGTGTTTTTGTCATCCTTGTTTTGAGGTGCAAGGTGCAATAAGTAGGCGGAGATTTTTCGGCTTCTTTGTACAACTTTAATTCAAGACAAAAACATACGTGGATTGATTTATATCTAAATGGTATTTATTATTTATAAGTTTGAGGACATCTAATTTATGGAATACTGATTCTTATAACGATAAGGTACAATGTTATAAGCAAAACATCTCAATAATCAAGTCCTAAAAATGTCAGTATGTCCTTAAACAGTAGCATATACTTAAGCAGTTTTGCAACAAATTTACTATAATTACAATAATTTTTATATAGACTTATGCATTATTATCCTGTTAATGTTAGTTTGTCCTTTCATTTCAGAGCTTCGCTTTTATGGATTTTCAATATTTGGTTCCTAAATCTGTATTAAAGTTAAATGATAGGTGTGAATTGCTTGCATTAATGTGCTTTATTGTCATGGGAATCAGCATTATAATAGGATATAATGAAAATACGACTAGGAAACTATTGTGGATATTCAACTAACATAGGGGAAAAGTGTGGATATTCAACTACTCTTGGGAAATATGCGTGGATACTCAGCTACTATTGGGGAATTTGTGGATACTCAGCTGGTATTGAGCCCAATTTTCTTCCTTTTACTCCCTCTTTTTCACCCTTTTTTTCTTTTCCCCATGTAAGTAAGTGGTGGTTTCTAATTAGTATGATTTTACATGACACTATCTAGTCAATAGGAAAACATAACTTTTTATACGTGAGATTGTATGTATGTACTTACATTTAAAAGCAAAGTAACTCTATAAGAGAGGTTTGACCTTATTTTGAAATCTTGTAAAAACGTCGTTCTTGTCGTGCGTCATTAGCCTAAAATTTTGACCCGTTTATGAACTTTTTCGGAATAAACTGATTGCCATAATAGAAACAGGTTTGGACAATCAGCCTGATTTTGAAGTTATAAATCCGCGTTGTCTTAAAGGGTGGCTTACGTGCGGCTGCCGAGATCTAAAAAAAATTTCTTTAAACTATTAACTTTAAGTTTTAATTTTTAAAGCTATCATTTCCAATAATTTGTAAATTATTAAAAGATTTTTTATGAGAAAATGTTGTAATAAACAAAGTGATATTAATAGAATATAAATGCACAAAACATTGAAATCAGGATTCACCACAATGAAGAGGGAAAATGGGGGGAGAGAGGGGAATTTTTTGGTTTTGACAAGATATCATGCAAATGCATGATTCTCACCTTTTCTATTCCCCCCTTCCCCCAAATATCAATGCCTGGTAGCTATGTTTTGTTCCCTGTGCAAAATTTGTTCTGCAAATGATTACCTGCCTCAAGGATTCTCTTCATTTACAAATTAATCAAATATTTCTTTTCATTAACTTAAGTTTTTCTGATTATTAAGACCACTTTTTCCAAGTTTTATGAATAATTCTTTAGTATGACTACGTACGTAATCATTAGATAAAAAA
Source organism: Acartia tonsa (assembly GCF_053477335.1). NCBI lineage: Eukaryota > Metazoa > Arthropoda > Copepoda > Calanoida > Acartiidae > Acartia > Acartia tonsa. The sequence goes on from NC_137260.1 coordinate 38,432,174, forward strand.
ACGCGAGCAGCTGATAAATTATATATTAAGGGTTAAGACAATAGTGATAAATTGAATAACATCCTCCATGATAATGGACAAAATCAACCATTCTTAGAAAATTATTTGTTGAAACGTTTGGACACTGTTTAGTATCGAATCAAAATTCAGTAAAAGTACCCAAAGTTTTTTACAAACGAATAAGATATTATGGTTATAAAACTTTGGATACCAGTGTACTTAACAGCCCAATGTCCCCTCCCTCCCTGATGATATTGCAATTATTTGTTCTAAAGGCGTTGACATTACTTGGATTCGTCATAAGATATTACTGTTGTATACCTATTACTGTTCTTATAAAATATGTTAAATTGACGTCACTTTCTATGGATATTCTTTTTTTTCTAGTAGCGTAGCTACTATATAATTATAGCTACGCCAGAGCCATTATTCTGTATAAATGTTATAGGTTCCGTATATTCCTCGCTAGCCCTTGGCTCCCCGTATGACAGTCTGTGTAGCAGCTATACAAGTTCTGTGTATCCCACCTACCAACAAACATACTCCTGCCTACCTCCCTACCCTCCCTCATCCTTCTCGAGTGTTTCTCCCTACCAGGTAAGCCACATTTGGATCAGGGAAAGAAAACGTAGTAGCGGGTAAATGTTAATTATTGCCCCGTGGGATTAGAAAATAGTCCCCGCAGGGTTAGAGCCCTCCACAGAAGCTAAAAATAGAAGAAAAGGTACTTCGTTTTCTCTAAATTATCCCCACTTTTTATTTCCATAGGGAAGTTAGGAAGATCTTAAAGCAAAAAATGGGTATTATCCTCTTAGAAATTTTTTTTTCAATATTGAAAATTTGAGTACCCCCCCCCCCCCCCCCCCGACAGCGAACAATGAACTCTGGCCGCAGCGCTCGGCTCCCTAGCCTGCCTAGCCGCAGCGCTCGGCCCCCTTGCCTGCCTAGCCGCAGCGCTCGGCTCCCTAGCCTAAAACCTAACCTAACCTAAAATAGTTGTTCGTCGGTAGTCGGGGGGGGGGGGGGGGGGGGGGTACAAAATTGAAAAAAATTGAAAAAAAAATTTCTAAGAGGATAACGCCAAAAAAAGAATATTTTGTCTCAAAATTTTACTTTTTTATAAAAAAAAGATTTTGAACAGAAAATGTAATAAAAATGTTGAAATATTTATAAATGCCAAATTCCTAAATGCTTTGATATTATATGAATTTATGATTATATGTTGAATAAAAAATAAGTATTTTTAGTGTATCCTAGCTTGACATTTACATTTAGGACGCCATGATATTTAAATACTTGAATATTATGGTCAGGAAATTATCAGCCAGACATTTAGACATTTATGGTGTTTTTCCTCAAAGTTCCTAGCGAGCACTGTCCCCCCCCCCCCCCGACCAAACACATTCACTTATTTTTTTTAAATACATTGAAAATAATGCGAGGTAGTTTTTATGCGGGGGCAGTAGTCCTGCAGGACATATACTCGTAGTGCCCTAACACTGGAGGGGCTACCCCGTACAATATATAACCTATCCTAAACTAACACTAGAGGTATCCCCCCCCCCTTATGTTAATTAACTCAATCGTTTGATAGAAACCTCCGACATTTTTTATACATTTATACTTATATTTTAAATTATTCTCTTATGAATTATTAATAATTTTTAATGTATTTTTTCAATGGCCTACATAAAAAGTTTTATTAGAGCGTAAGAATTGACTGATTGCATAGTATAAAATATTTATGTTTTTTATCTAATAGATTTTATTTTCAAAGGATTTTTCTGTGAGTTATGGGATGGCAGGACTGGCAGGATCAGGAAGTACTCTGGCGAGCCCGGACAGCTCATTAAAACCTGACCTTAGGTAAATATAAATTATTTGTTTTATTTATCTTTCTCTCTTTCTATCTCTAACATTTTTCCATCCATGTTTCTAAGTATTTTTGGCTTAATTCGCCTATTTCTTTTTATTTTTATCTTTTTACTCCTTTTTTCTTTTTTATTCATCAAAGTATTTCATTCTCTTTAGGTAAATACTATAATTTTTTCATGTCTTTTACCACTAAAATTCTTTTTTTCTGGATTTTCTTTTTTTTCGTATCAATTACAATAAAACTATTGGTATATCATATTTCAGAAAAAAATGTGTATAATGTGTCAAATCAAATTATCTGTCCATTGTTCCTTATCAATGCAAGAAATGTATAATAGGGACAGGGTATTATTATTGTTATATTCTGTCATTTTTCCAGGGAGGGAGAGGGAAGGGGGGGGGGGGTGGACTGTCAATTATACTAGTACCAAATTTTATATAAAAAAAAAAATTTTAATAGATAAATACGTAGAAAATCTATTATTGGTTTCAATTTTACACATCTATTACATAATTAAAATCGCTTACAATACAATTTGATATATTATAACTTGGATGTTACACATGATTTTCATGTACTTTTTTGTACAGTGTTGCTTGCAGCTGGCTAAAATAAAGATACTCGATCCACCCACTTTACCCCCCTTCCCTTCTACTGATTAAACTAACTGACCCATAAATGAGGTCAATATTAGCAAACTAAATTAATGATAAATTTTCCCCTGTCATTATATCCCATATCCATTCTTATAATCTGTCCCTATTCATGGGCATTGTTTTGATTGACAGATATGTAATTCACCACATTACTAAGCATTAATTATTCAATATTAATATTGATTTTATTATATCATGTCACATGATATATGGACAGAGAGGGAGGGGCCATTGGAATATAAATTGTTATGATATCCAAAGTTTTTTAATAACACTCATTCTTTGGGTACTTTTTCAAACTGGAAGTGCAAAGTCCAACTATTTTAATCAATAATTTTAATCTACTGAAGTGGTTATTTTCTTCATTATCACAAGGGAGGTACATAAAATTATTGTCCATTGTCTTATCCCTTAAGATACCTGATATGCAGTGTATTTTCATACATATGTATATTTAGGAATGACCAGGTTTTAGTTATGAATATCATTTCACATTGTCTCAAAAATTACAAATTTTTGCATAGAAAATATTGATTCTAAAATAAAAAGTTTTACATGTAAAATAGAGTAGTAGCTCCGCAATAACAGCCTAACAACATTAATTTAATTGAAGATAGTATTGGAAGGTTTTTATAAATAACTTTAATATTCACATAAACTTAGATATAGTAATAGACAAATTTTTTTTTTAAATCTCCATGAACGAACAAAACGGACATAGCAATTTGACATTGCCAGATGGCTGACGTACGTACGGACATTTTCATGTTGAAAAGAAACTGTGCTTCAGTTTCAGATTTATCCAATTTTGGACCATGGTGTAAAAGAGGAAGTATTTAAATAACGTGTGACGTGCCGGGCTAATATAAACGTTTTTATTCAGGATTTAAATTAAAGCTTTTTAAAAATTAATGCGTTATTGTTTACCTTATTTGTACCCCTCGGGGCTGTCGGGCTGGGGACAGGGGAAATTAAAGTTAATCTTAAATAGAGAAGGAATTAATGCTATGGGATAGGGAACTATTATAGATTTTGGAAAAACCTATCATAGTCTAATTTGAAAAAATTGAGAAATTTTTAAAATTTACAAGCATTGATTAATATATATGGCATATTTTTTTCATGTTCCCCTGATTTCAGTCAAAAAACTTTTTCTTTGTAATCTAATATACCTTATCATATTTCCAAAGACCAGAAATGAACTGAGATAAAGTTTGGATTTCAGAACTGATCCCGGCAGAAGTCAGGAGCTCAAGTGTCCTACACCTGGGTGTGATGGTTCTGGTCATGTCACAGGTAAGATCCTGGGTCTCATGGTTCTGGGATTGTCCTATACCTTGGAGGTGCACAACGATATGCACGGTTATAATTGTTACTCCTTAAATAATAGTTTTCCTTTAAATCAAATTGTAATTATAGGTTAATCTTATTATTTCTTATTTTTTTTGGAGAGTCATTTTAATTGAAAGATCTATTTAGGAAACTATTCTTCCCACCGTTCCTTATCTGGATGTCCCCGAGCCAACAAACCTAGATCCAGACCAAAGGACGGTGCTGAATCAGAACCATTAAGGTAAATACTAATTATAGAGTAACTACGCTCTATTATCGGATTTTGGTAAAAATTCAAATTTATGACAGGCTAAGGTTTTTATTATTTTTTTATAATATTTTTTTCTTAACAAACAATTCTAATGACCTACAAATATATTTCCAAGTAAGTAATCTGTCTTTTTATCAATAAATAAAATCAATAATATCAGAAGAACAAGGATGACAACATCCATAAAAGCGAAGTTCTGAAACGTTAGGACAAACAAACATTAACACTTGTATAGTGTCAGAACTAAATAATCAGAATATAAATGTATAAAAGTCGAACGAAACAAAATTGTAAGTAAATCTGATGAAAAACAGCTTAAATACAAGATATTGTTTAAGGACATACTTACATTTTTAGGACTTGCTTATAGAGATGATTCGCTTATAACAATGTACTTTGTTGTCTTAGAAATCAGTATTCCAAAAATCAGACCAATCGGATAATTTTATCACATAAAAATTTGATGTTAAAAAAGTTAAAAATCAACATGTTTAAAATGGACGTACGGGCTTTCTGGTAACTCCTATAGGAATCATCATGCAAAGTTTGAAATCGATAGGACAAGTCTAACATGCCTAAATTAACGAAAAGAGCATTCCATTGCGTTAGGACGTACTGACCGAACCTAATTATAGAAAAGCTTCGCTTTAAAAAAAATTGTTAGATTAAAACAATGATTGATTAAAATAATACCTTTACTCAAGGATTCTTGTGTGCTTTTCTTAAATGATAAATTTCTCAAATGTGTTTTAATTTTAACTCTATCAATAGATATTTTATCCTATTATGTCTACATACGTCATAAATGTAGAAAATTTGGTTACCCACTGATTTATATATGTTAGTTATGTTATATATGTTAAATGGACTTTTAATGAATTTTCTAGAATTTTATTAAATGATTAGAAGATATTGATTAGAAATTAGTTGAATTTTATTTAATTATGTTCTGGTTTCTTCCCCAAACATGGATCAATATTCGTGGACACCCTACTGTCTATCCATTACTTTATAAAAGTTTGTATCCTGCCTAAGCATATATTTGCTAACCCTCACATCTAACCAGCAAAACTTTATTATGAGTGGTTAGCGAGCAGAGTTTGCTTGCTCAAGGGTGTGCTCAAAGGCCTGCAAATAATCATACTTTTGCGTTAGCAAAGAATATAAATATCGACTTAATGAAATAAAATGCAACAATGTGTTATACGAGTCCTATGCTTTTAAGACTAAATAACGATCCAAGCTTTTACTAAGAACTTATGGACGGAGACACACAATAATTGTATTAAAGTTCTCCTTTAAAAAGCATATTTTCCTAAAATGAAATCAGAAGTATTTAAAACTGTGCTGGAATATTTGGACACCTGGTTTTGAACCCGGATTGTATATTCTAGACGTCCAGGCGGACATAACAAGGTTTGGATAGGTTGCTGTTGGTTCTTAATAGGGTTGCCTTGAAAATTAATGATCTCTTTCAAAATGCCTAATCGAGCACTAAAACCCAACCTTCCCTTATTTTAAAATGGGGAAGAGTATTTTTCCTGAGCTGGATCTTTAAATCATTTTAGTGGTGAACCAGATCGGGATGCGCCAAATTTCAGCCAATCACAGCGCGGCATTGAATGTACAATTATAAGATTAAAACTAGTTTTTTTAGCCCCGAGGTGCCGAAGGCAAGGGCTAAAAAAACTAGTTTTAATCTTATGATTGTACAAAAAATACCGCGCTGTGATTGGCTGAAATTCGGCGCACCCCGATCTGGTTCACCACTAAAATGATTTAAAGATTCAGCTCTGATGTTATTTGTTCTGTTAGGTTTTAATAGGTAGCCCCGCAGTAGTTAGGCATAGAGAAAAAACATCCCCCCTTTCCCCATAATTTTTAATTTGTTTTAGATATAAAGTGGGGGGAGGGGGTGTTTTGTGCTTAAACGAAAAAAGTCAGCCCCAATGACAATTGTTTTTAAAAATCAATGTGGTACAGAAACAAAGTAAAAAACATTTTGTTATTACTTATTGATAATTTTAAATGTACATAATTAATGTATGTATACGGTATCGTTTATATTGCTGCTACTAATATGCACACTTTTAGCAAGTTTCCTGCAGGAAAAAAAACTTATTTTTTTTATGCCGCAAACTTTTCTTTCCTTCGATGGGTATTGCAGACTAATTCTTTTCTGGTAGCGTAGCTTGTATGAAATTTGTTTTGTTCTACAATGCAGACAATTAATTTGCATTAGGAACAACGTTTCTTTTTGTAGTTATGGTCCATTTGTAAGTTCTTAGATAAATTGTAAGTTCGAATATAATATTTTTTCATGTTTATCTCAAATGTATAAGGTAGAAATTTAGATTATTTTAATTATTCTCTTATTTTCTTTTTCAGTCTTCATGGATTTAGTTATACTTGTTGAAAAAGTTTGATTTTTGTGTTGTGTACTATTAGTCATGATTTCAAGTTTTCAAGACATTATTTTGTCAAAGTTTTGGACCAAAAGGTTACTGCATTATAATTACTGTTACTGCCAATTTACAAACAGACTTCTTAATAAATAAACATTTGGCATTAAGAATAGCCTAAAACCATATCAGGAAAAAAAAGTTTTTACAAGGCTTTGCCTTTAGTTTCTTTCCTTACAACCTCCGAAAAATTTAAATAAAAATATGTAGCAGGACCAAAATGAATCTTCTCTGAAAAGTACTTGACAAAGGTTATTGTTTTTCCCATGTGAACTTGCTTGAAGTTAATGCATCCGAAAGAGAAATCCCACAGGGCTTTAATTCAGATTTGGAATATTAAATTGGTGGAAAGGGGGCGAGGTAGTAAGGACAGGAGTAGCCAGATAAAAAAAAATCTCCAGAATAGCCATATTTCAGGACATGAGATAGTATAATTAGTCCCCATTCTACTTTGACAACATTAATGTTTACAACATAATTATTATTATAGTAATACTCTTAGCACCTTGTAAATACACAGTAAAAGGTAGAAAAGAGAACAAGAAAGGCATTGTCCATGAAACATAGCTTTTAACGTTTATATATAAAATATATAACATCATGCTGACTTTATTTTTCAGTGAATCATTATTAGATGATTAATACTTGGCGCTTTAACACAAATCTTTTTTTGAGCAATGATACCTTCCTTCTAATTGAAATAAATTTAAAATAAAAGAGGGGAGGTGATTTTTTTATTTGTTTAGGTGAAATTATGATGAGTACTTGGTAGCCCCACATGGTTAGGGCATTCCAACCGACACTTTTCATAGGGTCATGCATATTTTTATATAGTTGCTTTTCTTTTATATTATACTAGCGGCTTCGCCCCTAGCCACTAGGGCCTTTGCCCCAAGAGGTAATTAAAAAAATTAAGTACTTGAAACCACTCATTAAAAAAATTAGGGGGATTTATTTTGAGGGGGTTGTCCTACGCCCTAAGAAAATAGCATAAAACCACCACAGGACCAGTAGGTATATTCCTTGAAGAGCAGAAATCGATCGGTTCAGTGGTTACCGAGATCTTAAGGGACGGACAGACTTCATTCTACTTTGTATTATAGATATTTTTCTATATTAACGTACATGGGGAAATACCTAAATTTTAGAAAATCTTCACATAATACAAAATAGATTGAGAGAGATGCGGCCACAAGGGGGACATTGAAATAATGTGTCTTACCAAATACTAAGATTGGTCACTATACACTATGGACAGATTAACCACATATTATGCTTAGGGATATGACAACAGGAAAAAATAAATTTTACAAATAAGCTCTCTCCTTCGTTGACTTAAGAATATTGGGGACTTTTGGAAATCTTAATTAGGTTTTACAAAATAAGAGCTTCTAAATTGTCCCACCAACAATTCATATATACTGAAAGCCTAACTTTGTTTATTAATTGGGGATGAAAAATAATTTATGATCCATTATCCCTAAAGATCCCTGGTCGTATTATATATAATTTTCTCTTTATTTTATTGTCCTCTTGTTTATTTTATATCCACCTCTAATTTTGTCATTTTATGAGTATCTATTTATGTTTATATCTTTATATATATACTAGCCTACAGCTCACGTTGTTCACTGTTCTGTAATGTTCTTGAGAATATCAAATATCCGTACTGGAAAGGTAGAAGGCTGATGCAAATATTAAGGTATAAAATCCAATGTATTAAGAATTTGTAGAGGGCCCGATCTTTCAGGGTTAACTTAAGACAGAAGGCTTATTTTATGTTTGCTGACCAATGCATGTATACTCTAAGAATAATATTATCTGTCGGTCTATCGGTAATGCTCTTAAATAATTTTCCCAGCTTTTATCGATGATATTTTTTGTGTAAAGATTCAAATACCACTAAGTATCATTACTCAGTATGTCTGTCTTTTGTGCACCCTTTTGCTTTCATTTGCTTTGCCTTTTATTTTTTCAATTCAAGAGCTTCTCTCTTTTTTCTCCATCCCCTCATTCTCTCTCTCTCCCTCTCTCTCTATCCACCCGTTCTCTCTCTTTCTTTTAAAAATATTAAGTTGCACATAAAGATTACGACTTTAACGTCATATTTTATAATATCTGTTTAACTGATTTATTCAGTAGTTTTTTTTGTTTTATCTATATTTAATGTAACAATACTCAATTTAACGTTTTGCTTCATTTTTAAAACATTTTTTAAAGAATATACTCCTAATATTTTTCATTTCAAATTTTCGTTCTGAAAGGGTTAAAATGTTTAGTTTAATATCAGACCACATTACGGGAGTGTCGCACGAATCAATTTATATTAAAACTAAGTTTTCTTAGATTTACTATATTATAAGTTAAGTTTTCTGTGTTATGAATAGAAATCAAATGCTTCAATGTTATTCAAATAGCAACATGAATTAAAAAAAACTGAATAATGATGTTAAAAGTAGAATAATGGGTCTTATCGTTCTGGTCAATGAGAATTTAATAGAGATTATTGGAGCACTATGAGTTTTTAACACTCTTTTCTTGGAGAATTTGAGCTCATATATAGACGTTTATTTCCTATATAGATCTGTCATGGATCTTGATGCAATACAGCAGGCCGTTTTGTACACGTTAAAAATTAGAAGATTTCATTAAATAAAAGTAATCGCAAATATACTTAGTAAATGATGTATGTATTTAACTATCTATCTAACTACTTTTATGTCTTCTGTATCTTTCTATGAATCTAATCTTATCATTTTGATTTGAATTACTAATTTCATTTTACTCTTCTTTTTGCTATTATCCTTTTCTAAATCAATACGCTATAACTATAAAGTTTACAAATTATATGTTCATAAATATATACATATAGATACAAGCGTAGGGGGGGGGGGGTATAATGGTGTCAATACCCACCTAAATATTGAAATTAGGTAGGCCCACATTCCCCTTTTTATTTCCTCAAGGTTCACATCTCTCTCGCAAAACCCTGTGCACGTAACTATATATGTATATAAATTGAATATATATTTTGTTGGTAACCCTATTATATGAAATGAATCCTATTAGCTGTAATGGCTCTCATTGTTTTTCTTCTGGAAATATTATGTGTGTTGACAAGGACGTCCAAGCATTTTTATTTAGGGGGGGGGGGGTTAAAAAATTTAAAATATAAGGGGGGGGGGGATTAATCATATCATATATCAATTTTGGGGGAGGTAAAAATAAAAAATGAAACATTTTAAGGGTGCCTACGGTACTTAAAAATTCATATTGGGGGGAGGGTTATCACCGTTTTAACCCCCCCGCCCCCCTTTGACGTCCCTTCGTGTGTTGATGTGGTCAGTGAACAGTTGGATAATCTAATAATAACAGATATACATAAACACTCAAATACAAAAGGGTTACATTACATTACACTTCAGGAATAGGAGATATTGTTTCTCAAAAAAGAGAAGTATTGGGGCAGTTGCAATCGCGGTTGCCGATTTTTAAAAAAATTCTCAGCCCTTGTAATTTACAACCAAGCAGCATAAAAAAGTAAGCTGCAGAAGATATTTATATACAAACAATCCACAGCTGGGCTACTTTCAAAATTGTCGGCTGCTGATCTCTAGAAATTATCTATCATCCTTTTATTTATAGGGCATGGCAGTTTTTTTGTTTGCAATCATTGTTCTTGAGCAAAAACAATTTATAACAGAGGTTTAGTATAATACATCTACAAATGATCCCTTATTCTTGGTGTAACATAGGTTCAAATATTAACACATAATATATTAGATAAAGATCTGAAGAGATATACATATTCTAAAGATATTACATACACATTAAGCATAGAAAATATCCTTTGTTGTTGAGAATATTGATTTAATTAGTACATAACATGTTGTAGAGACAAATAGTTTCATATTTGTGTCGTTTAACCCTTTCTTTCTTTATTTATGTAATTTTCTTAAATTTTTATAAATTTGGCTTTAATCAAAAAGTTTATTGGAGCAGGGAGGGAGGGGTAATTCGGTTATTTATTGCACTAGTCCCCAAAGTTTTATTACAGCGTTTCTTATTCGTTGGCTTTAAAACGTTGGGGACTGTCATTGAATTTTGATCAGTTGGTTCAATAATATAAGTTTTCACGTTTCAACCACTAATTGTAATCTAGAGAAGGGGTAATTTTGTGTATCATCATTGGAATATACATCAATTTAAAGGCTATTTTCTTATTCATTGTGTTTCAAGTGTCCTATCTCTGGCTGTGGTGGTTCGGGCCATGCCACTAGTAAAATTCTTTATCTTATAGTCTTGTTTATCATCTATTTACCTATCCTTGTGTTTCAGGTGTCCTTTCCCTGGCTGTGATGGTTCAGGCCATGCCACTAGTAAAATCCTCTATCTTATAGTCTTGTTTATCATCTATTTACCTATCCTTGTGTTTCAGGTGTCCTATCCCTGGCTGTGATGGTTCGGGCCATGCCACTAGTAAAATCCTCTATCTTATAGTCTTGTTTATCATCTATTTACCTATCCTTGTGTTTCAGGTGTCCTATCCCTGGCTGTGATGGTTCAGGCCATGCCACTAGTAAAATCCTCTATCTTATAGTCTTGTTTATCATCTATTTACCTATCCTTGTGTTTCAGGTGTCCTATCCCTGGCTGTGATGGTTCAGGCCATGCCACTAGTAAAATCCTCTATCTTATAGTCTTGTTTATCATCTATTTACCTATCCTTGTGTTTCAGGTGTCCTATCCCTGGCTGTGATGGTTCAGGCCATGCCACTAGTAAAATCCTCTATCTTATAGTCTTGTTTATCATCTATTTACCTATCCTTGTGTTTCAGGTGTCCTATCCCTGGCTGTGATGGTTCGGGCCATGCTACTGGTAAATTCCTCTCACATAGAAGGTAAAATATCTGTAGAAATATAGAATTGTTCTTATGCAGCAGTCACACTATATGGGTCAGTCTGATGTTCTTCCTATAAATAGTTTTTGCTTATTTTACTTTTACCTTTTAATTAATTATAATCAACTTCAAGGTTAATTCATTTGTTTATTGATACAACTCTTTTTATGGAGATAATTTTGATACTTATCAAGAATTCTTAAACCATTTTTTTTTAATGGCAAAGTTACTCTATAATTCACTTTGTCTGTTTGTCCGTCCGGTAAAGCTTTAGGAGAAATGCGATTATATCGGCTGCTAGGAAAAGTAGTCGGCTGAAACTTTTTGTGAAGATTCCCTGTACCTGTAAGCGTGCGGTCATTGTATACGTTAGTTCGTCCGTCAGTCAGGCTACAAATGACATTATTGTATATTTATACCTGTTTAGTTTTATGATTTTATTTCTCTCTTTTTCATGTGTTCGTTTGTCTATCCATTATTTTGTCATGCCTCGCTATTTCTTGATGTTGTCAACCTTGTTTTAATTTCAGTGCATCCGGGTGTCCACATGCCAACCGAAACAAAGCTAGATCTATGGAAACCTCATTATCTATGAGCCAGGGACGAATACTTACATATTATTTAACATTATTTCTTTCACCGCTATACAGCCGTCGTAAAGCCGCCTAAAAACAGCTGCTTAACTGCTTTTAACCTTTTATGATAGCTAGCCTTGGGTTCATGTATTTCAATTTCAAAGCCTCTTTATAAATTACAAGCTAATATAAAAGCTAATATTTAATAGCAATATTTGATATCATCAAAATAATGATGTAGAAAGATGAATACACAATTTAGGTGTAAAACTTCTGCAACCCTTTACATCCCCATCCACCCCCCCCCCCCCAAAAAAAAAATGCCAAGCTGGTGTCAATTTTTTTTTAAAAGCCACACCCCTTTAGATTGAAGGTGGATGTTAAAAAAATTTCTCGCGCTTCCCACGTCAATTTACTAATCAATGATGCATGTTTCACATTGGAATATGCTGGCGGGCGTATCCACCCAATGGTATCAAAATTAAAACAGTAAACAGGATCTTAACGCGAAAATTATTGCAGCATAACCAAAAATAGCTTCTTATATGTGGCTTCATTGCGGCTGAAATCAAAATTAATACAAACTGTCTTTTTTTAAATCACTAAAATAATTTATGAGAAATGTGTCCATCAGAGTTTCTTTCTTGAATGTTAAACTAAAGTATTGGGAACAGGGTCTATTAAAGTATGGAGGTCTTATCAAGGCTGGACTACAACCCTCCACTCCTTACAGCAGCCATACAGGTAAGGTTAGGTTAAGTTTATCCATGCAGGGTCTATATAAAGTATTATATTTTGACGGAGCTATTTTAGACCTTAAGGCAATCAGTTCCATAGATTTTATTGTTCATACAGGCTAATATTCAAATACTTTAGTACTTTAGATAAAAAGAAATACTAAAGCAGCATAATATGTCAAACAAATATTTGCTGTTTAAATTTGTATTTAACTTAATTTTTGTATTCCGTGATCAATATTCCAGCCGTAGCTGAGTAATTTGTTAGACATTCCTCTACATAATATATCTCTTTACACTTCCACACGGACTTCGGGGGATGTCAATTTTCCCTAGTAATCTCTGTCTCAGCAATTTACCTTTTTTTGTGCTTATATAAGCATTTTTGTCAGATTTAAGTAGGACGTGCTCACATCGGGAAAGTCCGCACTTTACAACAAAAGTGGCTTATTTAAATCGGACATATCGGACTAACGAGCCATTTTCGTAGGTTAATTGCTTACTTCAAGAACTATTATTGCCCTATAAACCCCTAAAAATCCCCAAAAATAAGGGTGGCTGATAAGAATCAGCCAAATCGGACGCTTTTGACGTAGATGTCTTACAGATTAAGATTTTAATCCGGATTATTTTTCCTCAAAATTTAATCCTTTCTCAGCCATTTAGGCTATATTTGTAGTAGATTGCTTACTTAAACAAGCCATTTTTGTGATTAATGTCCTACTTATATCTTCCATTTTTGCTACAAAATCCTTACTTAAACAAGCAATTTTTGTGATTAATGTCCTACTTATATCTTCCATTTTTGCTACAAAATCCTTACTTAAACAATCCATTTTTGGGGTTGATTGCTTACTTAAATCCTCCATTTTTGCTGCAAAACCCTTACTTAAGTAAGCCATTTTTGGGGTTGATTACTTACTTAAATCATCCATTTTTGTTGCAAAATTCTTACTTAAATAAGCCATTTTTGGGGTTGATTACTTATTTAAGTAAGGATTTTGCAACCAAAATGGATGATTTAAGTAAGTAATCAACCCCAAAAATGGCTTATTTAAGTAAGGTTTTTGCAACAAAAATGGATGATTTAAGTAAGCAATCAACCCCAAAAATGGCTTATTTAAGTAAGGTTTTTGCAACAAAAATGGATGATTTAAGTAAGTAATCAACCCCAAAAATGGCTTATTTAAGTAAGGTTTTTGCAACAAAAATGGATGATTTAAGTAAGCAATCAACCCCAAAAATGGCTTATTTAAGTAAGGATTTTGCAACCAAAATGGATGATTTAAGTAATCAATCAACCCCAAAAATGGCTTATTTAAGTAAGGATTTTGTAGCAAAAATGGATGATTTAAGTAAGTAATCAACCCCAAAAATGGCTTATTTAAGTAAGGATTTTGTAGCAAAAATAGATGATTTAAGTAAGCAATCAACCCCAAAAATGGCTTATTTAAGTAAGGATTTTGCAACCAAAATGGATGATTTAAGTAAGCCATTTTTGGGGTTGATTGCTTACTTAAATCATCCATTTTTGTTGCAAAAACCTTACTTAATTAAGCCATTTTTGGGGTTGATTACTTACTTAAATCATCCATTTTGGTTGCAAAATCCTTACTTAAATAAGCCATTTTTGGGGTTGATTTCTTACTTAAATCATCCATTTATTTATTTTATGCTTTCTTTAATTCAACCTTTTTACTGTGAAATATGTGCTTGAACACCAGCTATTTTATGTTTACTTACCTTTCTTTTGAGCTACTAAAACCTCACATAAACTTGCTCAAACATTTTTAAAAATTATTTTATATATTTTTTTATATTACAAAAGATTCTGATGAAAATTTATTCAAGTTTATACAAATTAATTTGATGTTTCTGATTAAATGAAGTCTATAGGAGTTCCAGCAAAACCACTCTAACAACAGACTGAATTAAAAAAACAACAATCTATTTTTAAAGTGATTCTAAATGCCCCCTATTATTTTTTCAGGTGATAAGTTTCTGTTCTTCACTGAAGTAATCTAATGAAAAATAATTACAGACAAACAAAATATATTCAAATGTACTAAATAGGATTACATAAAAATATTTCCTAACAATTTCCAATTAAACATTCAAGAATTTTTATCAACATTTAATAACAATAAATACTAATAAAATATATCAAATATAGAAACAAATAATATTCCAATGCCTGTTTGTTAATAAACATGAATAAATTTCAAAAAAAGTATTTTAATCTAGGGTAGAACTTTTATAAGGAAACTTTTAAACATTTTGATTATTATTGTGCCTTGAATACCATTTTTTTCAGCTATTTGTAGTTTAGGAGCTACATTGAAAATGTGAGAAAAAAAATGAAAAGTTTTAAGTAAGGTAAAACATTTTACCATGTAGCTCCTATACTAAACTTAGCTAAGGAATAGTTCTTACGTATCTAAAAACTAGAGCTTATGACAATTCACAAATAGCTATACAATTGAATGTGTGGTAACCAACAGTTTTTAGACTTAAGATGAATCAAATTTATCCAAAGGTGTATTGTAGTTATACAAATCAAGTGCAAGTTCCTGCTTTGGTGTCAGATAAATTGCCAATATGAACCCACCCATATAAACATAATGAACAAACTAACAAACAAACAGACAGACAAATTTTGAGATGTCCCAAAGACCAGACAAAATGACATGAAAGCATTGAAAAAATATTTTAAATTGGTGGAATTGAAAACTTGGATGCCTTTTTTTCTAAAAATTATAAAAAATATTTATTTACCTTACACAGAAAGATAAACAGACAGATGGACAGACAGATGTAAATATAGACAAACATATCAACAGACATTTAGATAGACTTTCAAACAGATAGTAAAACTGCCCCCCCCTACCCCAAATTTATTAGTTAATATTCTTGTTTAAGAAGGTATGCTTGTTATGTTGCCCTACTTATATAATTATTCTTGTTTAAAAAGTATAGAATGTTTTTTTTGTGCTACTTATTGATATAATTTTTTTTGTTTACAAAGGTGTAAATTGTTATCGTTGCACTACTTAAAAAATAATTAATCTTGACAGAAGACTAACAGACAGACAGAAAAACAGATTAAATACAAATAGATGGACGGACAGACAGATGGACAAATAGATAGATGGAAAGACAGATGGATATGCAAACAGATGGACAGTTAGAAAGACTTCAAGAAAGATGGATAGACAGACAGAAAAATGGATAGAGTAACAAATAGACAGATGGACAGAGAATTGGTTGGACATATAGACAGACAGACAGACAGACAGACAACAGTCTGACATACAGACTGACAAACATGCAGACAGATTGTCATTTAGCTAGTCCAGACATACGGATTTACATATAGACTTACAAGAAGAAATAAAGAAGTGCAAGTAAAAAATTGAACAAGGATGACAACATCCATAAGTAGCGAAGCACAAAAATTGTGGATGGGAATACCTACAAGTAGAAAGAAAGAGTATTCTTTAAAATCAAGAATAGATTTAATTAATTGGAGAAAATAAACACAAAACCTTTTTTTTATTTTTTATGATGACTGACATACAAATGTTCAAAGTAAATTACATACTGGATATATGCTCAGAACAATAGGAAAAATTATTATGATACTGTCATCTTAAAAAAATTTGAAAATTGGACCAAAAACACCAAAGATATTGGGAAATATGTAAAAATATAAAAATAGCCAAAAACCTGCTAAAAAGCAGTCAAACCGCCATGGATGTGTGAAAATTAATTATAATCCTTAGTGATGGGAATATTGTCATAAAGTTTCAGCCTTCTATCTGTCATAGGAGCCGAGAAATTCATGTTTTCCCACTTTTTCTCTGACATACAGACAGACTGACAGACAAACAGACGGACGGACAGACATTTCGAATTATAGAGTAGCTTCGCTACTAAAAAGTAATCAGCTATCAATATCCAATTTATTAGGTTTAATATTTTTTTTTAGGAAGCTATGCTTGTTATTGTTGTCCTACTTATAATCTAATTATTCTTGTTTAAGAAAGTGTAGATTGCTATTGCTGCACTTCTTATGAAAAAAATATAAAGATTTAAAAAGGTTGAATTGTTATTGTTGCCCTTCCTATGATCTTATTATTCTTGATTTAGAATGTATACTTTTCATTGCTGCGCTTCTTATGAAATGACTACCTATTCTTATTTGCTTATTTTTAAATTTTTAAATTTATAACACAGGAAAAGGTTGTTTTGATGACAATTAATAGTGAATCAACACCATCGTTAAATGATATACTTTTCAGAACTATAGACTATTACTAACTCTTTCCATTTACATTTACTTTCATCGTGCAACATCCTACTTAAATATTAAATTCATTTACAAAAATTTAGATTGCTAATATGACAAAACAATATGCAGAAGTGAAGGCCCACCAGAGTTGGGCATTTTTAAGATTGTCGACAGGGAAGTAACACAAAAATAAGAATGACAACATCCATAAGTAGCAAAGCACAAAAAATTGTGGATGGGAATACAAAGAAGTAGATTTAAAGTGTATTTATTAAAGTCAAGAATAGATATATTGGAGAAAATAAACACGAAACCTTGTTTTATTTTGTATGATGAAGACGGTTAAAGTAAATTACATACTAGATGCACATAAAAATGAGAAAAAATATTTTGAAACTGTTAATGCAAAAAAAAATTTAAATTGGACCAAAAATACCAAAGATATGGGGAAATATATAAAAATAGCCAAAAACCTGCTAAAAGGCAGTTTGGCCACCATGTTTCTTTTCTTAACCCATTAGTGACGAACCGGCTTTTAACACCCGGTTCCAGAAAATGCCGAAAAAAAAACGGTTCTCAGTTTCAGGTTTGCATCATTCTCAGTATGAATCCCCCCTCTACTACCCTGGTTTTCATTTCCTCCTGGAGCAGGCAGTTTTGCTTACTTCTGTTTGCCGGTATAGCTCAACAAAATTTGAAAACCAAGAAAAATGAGGTGATTTTAAAATACCCCTCCTAACTTTTTTGTTTATGAAGTAAAGTTAGTGATTTTTTTTGTGAAATTTAAATTTTGTTGGCAACTACATTCATTTGTGAATTCGTTTTATTCAAATTATTATTTTTTATATGATTTTTATTCGTTTTTTTACATTCTATATTGGCCCGGCTCGGCCCAAGTAAAGATACCTGCCATTTTAATTGCCTGGCTCGGCGCGAGTAAAGATACCCGTCCACTTATAATATCAAAATTTTAAAACTTCTAGGAAATGGGCTTTTTTGACTGAAAAGGGTGGCACCTATAGCCAAAACACTAAATGTGATATAAATCGTTTTGAATCTTACTTGTAGCTCTATCAATTACATGAGGTTATGTAGTTTTCAATTGTGGATCGTATCGTAGTATTAGCTACTCTACAACTCACTTTGGACATTCAAAAATTACATTTTTAATTTTTTGGGCCAAATAACCGGGTATTTAGGACAAAACCGGGCTTGAATGCTGGGGGAAAGCACCAAAAAACTTTATTGCAACTTTCCTGTGCATGCCACTAGAGCAAAACAAAAAAATTGGAATTCCGTTTTTACCATAACAAAGCTTCCCTGAAATTTTCAGCTCGATCGGTCCATAAAAGTGGTGCTCGGCACTAATGGGTTAAAACGCCAGAAATTTAATTTTAATATCTTTAACTCAAAAATTTTTTTGAAAATTGGATTATAAACACCAAAGATATGGGTAAAAATGTGAAAAATATAAAAATAGCCAAAAACCTGCAAAAAGGCAGTCTGACTGTCATTGTTGTTTTCTTCAAACGACAGGAAATTTAATTTTGATATCTTTAACTGAAAAAATTTCGAAAATCGGACCATAAACACCAAAGATATGGGGAATAATATAAAAATAGCCAAAACCCTGCAAAAAGGCAGTCTGATTGTCATTGTTGTTTTCTTCAAATGACGGGAAATTGAATTTTGATATCTTTAATTGAAAAAATTTTGAAAATTGGACCATAAACAGCAAAGATATGGGGAATATTTGGAAAATATTAAAAATAGCCAAAAACCTGCTTAAAAGCAGTCCGACCGCTATTGATGTTTTATAGTTAATAGTGCTGCTTAATGATGGTAATGTTGTCAAAAAATTTAAGCTCTCTATCTTTTATAGGAGCCGAGAAAATCACGTTTCCCCCACTTCATTAATTACGGACGGACGGACAGACGGACAGACGGACGGACGGACATTGTGAATTATAGAGTAGCTTCGCTACTAAAAATGTGAACAAATCTTTATGAACTAAATTATGTGTTTAGCAGCCAAAGGTTATTTTATTGTGTTTGTTTATTATTTGTTTAGCATTGCTTAAATGCAGGGATCTAATGGCATAAGAGTAAGACGAAGGCCGATAAATAGATTTACATCCCCAATGATGATACTCAATTCACCAATTACAATTAGTGGTTGAAATGTATGGACACTCAACTTAATGTATCAACCAATCCCCAAAGTTGTAAGGCCAACGAATAAGAAAACGTTTTTATTAAACTTTAGGGAATTAGATTTGAACAACTCATGGTCCCATTCCTCCCTTGCTTTAATGGATTTTCGATTTTAACCGGAAGGGATAGAACAATGGACAATAAATTTATGTAAGCACCTTAATTACAATCAACAATTTACTCATATGATTCTAAATCTAATGTATGTTACTCAAATAGTTTTAACAGGAATTCAGGTATAAGACAATTAATAATACGTTTTTTTATATCCCCAATGATGAGAAACAAGATTACTCTTCCATATAGATTTAGTAAAATTACCCTAAGTGTTTAAGCAAACAAAATGAAACTTTGGGTACCAGCGTAATTAAGAGCCAAATGTTCGATCCCTCTTTGATATAGAATGAGTGGGGGGACAATTGACTCTTTTTTACAATTATAATAAAGTTTACTAGCACGAATTCTCATTTGTTGGCTCAAAAACTTTGGGTAATTTTTGATAAATTTGGATTGGTTTATTCATTTTATTTCAGTTTCAAAACGTTTTACCCAATAATTTTATTGTTTAAGAGGGTTAATTTTGTTCATCATTATTGAGGATATATGTTCTGTATGATACCTTTAGATCGCTGGTCTTATATAAAGTCGACTTCAGATAAAAAAGATTATTTTAAATGATACATTATTTCAGTATTATAGACAGATTTCCACGGATAGAATAACTATATAACTAAGTTTATATTGTTTTAATCTTGACGGATTTAATTCAATTATGATTTTTTTTGTGGTAAATTGCCTATAAGTTGATATGAATGGTTGAAATACGTTTCTAACACAATAGAAGTAAAATCAAAACTGGTTTTAATATTCTGATTTTACATTTTTATATTCGTAGAGAACTGGAAATGATACAATACTTGCTTTTTTCAGTATGGCTTAGAACCAGTTCTAATCCAGCGGATTTTAATCGGTTTTGTTGCCATACAGGAAATATATTTAACACATTATTATAAAGTTTCAGTGTAAGTAAAATTGAATAATATAGTTATATATCGCAACGTATTATAGTCAGCTTTCCGCGGATATCAAAATGAAAAATTAAAACCAGTTTTCTTAACCCCGCGTAGCCCAGGCCAGGAAAATTGGTTTTATGTTTATGATTTTTATTTTAATTTACGTGGAAAACTGTCTGTAAAACGATCATATACATAATTTTTCAGTATGGCTAAGAAATGGTTCCAATCCAGTGGATTTTAATCGGTTTCAAAGCCATAATAGAAATTTCGTTTTAACTAGGACATTGTCTACATAATAATGCATATTTTTCAGGATACATAAGAGTCGGCTCAAAGATATGCATCATATAAATAAAACATTTAAGTAAAATGCCATCTCCCCCCCCCCCCCCCTCCCCGCTTCTTTTACTACCTAACCTAACCTTACCCCAGAATTCAAGGTTAAGTGCTCAACAATGTACTTCAAATGAAAGCGCCAATATTTTATTTTTAAGCATTGCATTTATGGATGTATTTTTCTTGTTTTGATTGCAAACTAAATTTTCGTTTTTAATTGGAATCTTAAGGAATAAGACAATGGATGATAAATCGATGAAAATTCCCCATTTACGATAAGAAATTCATAAATTGTTGATCAAAAAGTTTGGACATTGATATTCTGGAACCAAGCAATCAAAATTCAATATAAGTACCCAAAGTTTTAAGGCTAATCCTTGAGCGAGAGTTTTTCATGGGCTGTTTATTACACTAGTCCCCAAAGTTTCATAATATCCATTTCTTATTTTTTGGGTAAACAACTTTGAGGAATTAAAATTATTGAATTTTGATTAATAACTCTAGTTTTCAAACGTTTCAATTCCTATTTGTACTCTACAGAAGGGGTAACTTTGTTTACTATCATTGACAATGTACATTAATTTATCGGCCATTGCCTAATCCCTTTAGTTTCCTGCCATAATAAAACTTTATTACACATACCAAAAGCTTTTGGGCCAAAAAACAAGATAACGTGGTTATTAAACATTGTTTATAAAACCAACAGTCGTGGTTCCATAACGAATCCGCTCTTTGTCGGGCAGGTGATAGGTTTGTATCTCGGCCCGACACTGCGTCATAACTTAAGACGTTAAAAGTGTTTCCTACGGCTGCTATGTCAGGTGCGCGACATAAATAGTTAAAGTAGGGGGAATGCCGTGACCCATAAACAGGCGCAACTAGTTACCATGCACAGTTAGGTCTTCTCAGACAAAGGTTATGCAATCAAAGGGTTGGTTGTATGTAACTTAACTTAGAGTATCACATCCCATTACGTGCGTAGTTATAAAACTTTGGGTACCTGTCTCCCCACTCTTTAATTCTAATTTATAATATCCAAAGTTTCCTTCCTCATTTGGTATACATATATCTACAGGGATGGAACACTGGACGAAAAATGAACTAAATTCTGCCAATAAGAAAATGGGACAGACAAGAAAATGACAGTAGAATCATCCAAGGAGAGAGGGGGCATTTGGGCTGTTTATTACATTAGTCCTCAAAGTTTTATTATTCGTTGGCTTAACAACTTTGGGGGGTTTATTAAATTTTAATCGGTTGGTTTATTAAGTTTATCAATTTATCCGCCATTGTCTTATCCCTTTAGATCTCTGATAAACATTAAAGAAGCAAAGATGACAACATTCATAAAATCAAAGCTCTAAAATGAACATTAACAATTGAAGAGTGTCATAACTGAATAGTCAGGATACTGTTTAAGAACATACTTTCCTTTTTTGAACTTGATTATACAGTTGCTACGCTTATAACATTGCACCACGTTGTAATAGGAATCATCCAAAATCAGATGAATAGGATAAATTGATATTTGTTGTCAAAAAAGTTAAAAATCAACATGTTTTATATGGATGTACAAACATTATACTAACAGCTATAGGGTTGCTATGCTTCCTTAACCCTTACAGATCGGGGGGGGGGGGGGGGGGGTTCCGTTATTTGCCGTTTTTCGGCGAGGGTCAGAAAAAGTAACTTTTTCGTTATATAAAATAAAAGTTCGTCCTAAAATTTGGTTATCCTTGCTTTAAAATTGGCTGCTGTACAGCTGTTTTAATATTTTGTGACTGGCCGCTAAAAAGCGGCTAAGGAGCGGTCTGACCGCTATGACTAGAAAAAGTAATTTTCTCTAAAAATATACATGAACCACCAGAAAAAATTTCACGTCTCTATCTGTAACAGGAGCCGAGATAGAGGGGGGGCTAAATTAGCCCCCCCCCCCCTGATCTATAATCTATTAAGGTGGAAATTTGGGCCCGATCTGTAAGGGTTAATCATACCTTATTGTTATACATAAAAGTTTGAAATCAGAATAACAATTCTATCATGTCTAAATTAATCAAAAGAGCTAACCAATATGGACTTACGAATGGACGGACCGACTCCAAACATAGAAAAGCTTCTCTTGTAAAAATATATCAAATATCCAGAAGACTTCAAAACCGATTAATATCTGCTGGATTAGAACCGGTTCTCAGCCATACTGATTCATGTATAGCATCGTATGACAGACAATTTTCTATGAATATTAAAATAAAAAAAAACAAAATCAATACAAGTTAAGTTTTATTCTTCTGTTTTTTTCATTTTAATATCCACAGAAAGCTACCGATAATACGATGCAATAGAAATAAAACTTTAAAAAAAATAATGGTCTAACCTTATATTATTACCAGATCTGCCATATTTTCCTTTTCAATTGTTTGGCTTGCTTCATTCATTTAATGCGTAGTTTTAATTTAACTTTACGATTTTCTACAATTCAAATATTCTTACAAGTATTATTTAATAGTTAGAATATTGTTATTGTTGAAAATGTATAGTTAATACAAAATATAATTCACTTGAGAATGTTTCATTTTTTGAGAATTTATCAAAACACTTTCACTATAAATAAAAAGTACATTGCACATATACATGACAATGACATGTTTCTCTACCAATCACCTTGGATGTACTGACTCGACAACAGGTCAGCCTAGAGTTGACCCTCCTGCGCCTACCACACACACACACACACACACACACAAACTTACACACACTCACAATTAAGCACTTATTCCCGCATTCAAAGTTTACTTGGGAGAGTGGAGTTAACCTTCTTCAAAACAAATAAAAACATTTACGATAAAAAAGCTTTCCTGTAAAACAAACTTCGGTTCACCTGCGAGATTGTTTTTTACATACAGACATCCTGTTACTTTTGTATAAGAATATAAAGATCGTTCATAGTTTTTTTATTTTTCCGCCCAAATGTATAACATTTTCAAATCAAAACCTAATTATTTTTACAGTACAAAATGACTTTTTAGTAGTGAAGCTACTATAAAATGCACTTTGTCTGTCCGTCCGTAACACTATGGGGGAAACGTGATTTTCTCTCAAAGAAAAATGAGAAAGACAAGAAAAAGACAGTATAAATATCAAAGAAAAATTTTGGGTATAGTCTCATTTGTAGCAATGCCTCTTAAGGGGCATTTCATCGTAATTTAACAGTAGCTTTTCTCCTATTTCTAGACCCTGCGGGGGGATCTAACCCTGCGGGGCAATCACCTAATCTAACTTAATCTCTCCAAATCTACTGTGAAAATATGATGAATCGCCCCTTAAGAGGCGCTGTCATGAAAGGGACTATACCCAAAATAAATTTTCCATTGTCCAATCCCTTGCATAGTTTCTCTATGACTTCTGTTAATTCATAAATTTTATCATGTTATAAATTTCAAACTTTGGATAAGGATTCCTGTAACAAAAATAAAACTTGGAAAGCAAAGCATTTCTATTATCGTTATCAGAAAGTCTTTCTTTCCATTTAAAACATATGGCAAAACTCTTTACATTAAAAATTAGTATAAACGTGGGTCCGCATATCTGGAAAAGGTGTCCAAACTTTTCAACCAATTAATATAATAAAAAGTAACAGTTTTTAGTAGCAAAACTACTCTATAATTCGTAATGTCCGTCAGTCCGTCCGTCTGTTAGAGAAAAAGTGGGTGAAACGTGATTCTCTTAGTAGCAAAGCTACTCTATAATTCGTAATGTCCGTCCGTCTGTTAGAGAAAAAGTGGGGGAAAACTTGATTTTCTTAGTAGCAAAGCTACTCTATAATTCGTAACGTCTGCCAGTCCGTCCGTCTGTTAGAGACAAAGTGGGGGAAAACTTGATTTTCTTAGTAGCAAAGCTACTCTATAATTCGTAACGTCTGCCAGTCCGTCCGTCTGTTAGAGACAAAGTGGGGGAAAACTTGATTTTCTTAGTAGCAAAGCTACTCTATAATTCGTAATGTCCGTCAGTCCGTCCGTCCGTCTGTTGGAGAAAAAGTGGGTGAAACATAATTTCTTAGTAGCAAAGCTACTCTATAATTCGTAATGTCCGTCAGTCCGTCCGTCCGTCTGTTGGAGAAAAAAGTGGGTGAAACGTGATTTCTTAGTAGCAAAGCTACTCTATGATTCGTAATATCCGCCAGTTCGTCCGTCCGTCCGTCTGTTAGAGACAAAGTGGGGGAAACATGATTTTCTTAGTAGCAAAGCTACTCTATAATTCGTAATGTCCGCCAGTCTGTTCGTCTGTCCGTCCCTCCGTCCGTCCGTCTGTTAGAGACAAAGTAAGGGAAACGTGATTTTCTTAGTAGCAAAGCAACTCTATAATTCGTAATGTTCGTCCGTCTGTTAGAGACAAAGTGGGGGTAACGTGATTTTCTCGGCTCCTATGACAGATAGAAGGCTAAAACTTTTTGAAAACATTCCCATCATTAAGGAGCATAATTAACTTTAACACAACCATGGGGGCCGGACTGCTTTTTAGCAGGTTTTAGGCTATTTTTGTATTTTTCACATTTTTCACCATAACTTTCTTGTTTATGGTCCAATTTTCAAATTTTTTTAGATATGGATATCTAAATTAAATTTCCTGTTTAATAAAATATCTATGGGGGTTGGACTGCCTCTTAGCAGATTTTTGGCTATTCTATATTTTTACATATTTCTCCATACCTTTGGGGTTTATGGTCCGATTTTCAAAATTTTTGTAGTTAAGAATATCAAAATAAGATTTCCAGTTGTTTAAAAAAAATATCCCTGGTGATCAGACTGCCTTTTTGCAGGTTTTTGGCTATTTATATTTTTTATATAGTTCCTAATATCTTTGGTGTTTATGGTCTGATTTTCAAAATTTTTGAAATGAAGAATATAAATTTTTTTTTTTTACTTATTTAATATTGTACACTATCTTATCCCTTTAGATCCCTGAGCAAAATAAAAAATCATTTTTAGGACCAATTATTGAAAAATTTTTTCTCGTATTCATTCGAATCCGGTGGATAGGAACCGGTTCTCATCCATACGATAAAACTATGTCTAGCATCGTATTATATCCAGTTTTCTACGAATATAGAAATGTACAATCATAAGATTAAAACTTGTTTTTTTAGCCGGTGCCTTCGGCACCACGGGGCTAAAAAAACTAGTTTTAATCTTATAACTGTACATTCTATATCCGCGGAAAGCCGTTTATAATACGATACGAGAAATAACTTTTATTTCACACCCTAGCAGCCAAGATTAGTTATTATCGCAGCATTCTATAATTAGCTTTTTGCGGATAGTCAAACGATAAATTATAATATTAATTCCAGTTTTGTTAGTCCTGAAGGGCCGAAGGCTTGGTCCAATGAAAACTGGTATGAATATTAGGATTTTAATTTTACTCTTCATAGAAAATGTCTATATTTTGATACAATACATGATTTTGCAGTATGGTTGGGAAACAGTTCTAATCCGGTGGATATTAATTGATTTTGTAGCCATACTGGAAAATCAAATAAATTACAGACTGAATGATGAGAGGCAGAAAAGTGAATCATAGAGTAGCTTTGCTTTTTATTCTTTCTTGGTTAGTATTTTTTTCCCAGAGGGAGAGCGGAGACAATTGGCTGTTTATTTCAATAGTCCCTAAAGTTTTACAATAACGTTTTCTTATTCGTTGGCTTTGGGGAGTTTTACTGTATTTTGATAGGTTTATTAAGTTGAGTTTATAAACGTTTCAACCCTTAATTTTAATCTACAGAAGGGGTAATTTCGCGTGTCATATTTAGGGACTATTGTCTTATCTCTTTAGATCCCTGATTTGTTTCATAATTTTATTTTTTATCCTTGCTTAAGTGAATGCTTTTTATAACACGACAACAACATAAGTTTTAAGTATGTGGACTAGTGCAGTAACATATAATATAGGCTAACATTAAACTTATTCTTGGAGGGATAGGACAATGGCTGATTGATTATTATACATTTTTACATAAAAATGAAACGGTTTGGCAAGGATAATTAATATTCCATCGTCCTTCTCCAATATCCCAATGTTAATTAAATCTACAGACCTTTGAATCTGATTAATTAAGCTAGGTATATGAAATTTAAAGTTGAAATCTATTTTTTTCCGTTTTAAAGAATAATAAGATAATTTCTCTAATTTAAATGAAAACGATAATTTTTTAATGTTTTGTCCTACCCGCAGATATGGCTCAGTGGTTTAACGTCCGCTTATCTGTTGGGGAGGTGTCGGGTTCGAGTCCCCAGACCGCATCAATACTAAAGATGTAAAAATTAGTACCTACTGCTGCTCTTTCAGGCGTTAGAGATTTGGAGTAAGATTAGGGGGGAAGCCTTAGCCCTAAATCAGGTATGCATGGGTGGTCCTTGGCATGGTACACTAGTGATCGAAAAACTTTGCTCAGTCATAGGTTGACTGAAAAGTCCCTGTGGACTAGCATTGTGTAGTAGCTGGCTAGTGTGTTAGTGGCGTTTGTTAGTTCATCTACTGGGAGTCATCCTTGAATACTATGTTGACTGAGAAGTCCCTAGGATTTGATGTGACTTCATTGTGTCGTTGTCAAAAACAGCGCCACGTCCTGTGCCTTGGTTGCATTAAAAGTCGCAATAATATCGTGACAAAAAATCACAAAACCTTAACTCACCATCCATAAGGTTGACGTGTAAATTACCCACAAGCCCTAATTAAAATGTCAAGGGAAAATGATGGGAAGAATGCAAACTCGAATCCGCGTCATACCAAAGACGTTAACAATGGTACCTACCTGCTCTGTTCGGCACAGGACATCAAAGAGTTTGAGTAGGGGGAATGCCTTGGCCCCAAAGGGTTGGTTGTCTGTAATGTACTGTACCACGGGTATGAGGTGAAGGACCAAGAGTCTGGCCTTGAGTTGGCAAGTTGACTGTTCAGTCCAGGTGCAACTCACCCACACGACATTAACATTAACATTAATGTTTTGTCCTAATCCTCATATAAAAGTAACAGGATGTCTGCCTGTGTCCCTGTATGTCTCTATGTCTGTCTGCAGTGAAAAACTTTGCCAAAAGCTGAACAGATATTGTTTTCCTGTATGAATCTTTAATTGTATATTCTCATTGGTCCTAGGTAGGTTTATTACTATTTTATAGGGGTACCACACTCCTCAAAATATAAATAGTTCCTAGAAAAATCCCATCCCCCCTCCCTAATTTTTCTTACTTTTTTCTCTTAAAACTAATTAGGGGAAGGTCAATTTACCCTTTTTTCCGACTTCAAATTCATCTAGTGACCTCTAGGGTAAGCCAAATAAGCAATAAATGTGATTGATTGATTGTAAGTAATTTGTGAAAAAATAACATGATCTGTTATATAAGCCAAATAAGCAATAATTTTCATTGATTACTTATAAGTAATTTATAAAAAAAATTGCATGATTTGGTTTATAAGCCAAATAAGCAAATATTGTGATTGATTGCTTATAAGTAATTGATCAAAAAATAGCATGATTTGGTATATAAGCCAAATAAGCAAAAATTTTCATTGATTGCTTATAAGTAATTTATAAAAAAAATATCATGATTTGGTATATAAGCCAAACAAGCTACAATTTTCATTGATTACTTATAAGTAATTAATAAAAAAATGGCATGATTTGGTATATAAGCCAAATAAGCAATAATTTTCATTGATTACTTATAAGTAATTTATCAAAAAATAGCATGATTTGGTATATAAGCCAAATAAGCTATAATTTTCATTGATTACTTATAAGTAATTAATAAAAAAATGGCATGATTTGGTTTATAAGCCAAATAAGCAAATATTGTGATTGATTGCTTATAAGTAATTGATCAAAAAATTGCATGATTTGGTATATAAGCCAAATAAGCAAATATTTTCATTGGTTGCTTATAAGTAATTTATCAAAAAATAACATTATTTGGTATATTAGCCCCCCCAAAAAAATATGCAAAAATTTAGATTAAATAAAAACCTTAACATTCTATTTCCAATTTGTAGACCAACCATGCCCATGGAACATTGATCTGTAAATTACATTTATACCCAAGGTGGGAGTGTACATTTGACTGTATTTACACAGGTACCCAAAGTTTCATTACCATCCTCGCTCAATGGTTAGCTTAAAAACTTTGGGTACATGTAGTGCACTTGCTCGTCTTCAGGGAGGTGAACGCTATATTATATCTCTGCCTAAACCCCGTGTCATAATTAAGGTTGTTATAATGGTTCCTACTGCTACTAAGTCAGGTGCGCAACAATAATAGTTAGAGTAGGGGGATTGCCTGGGCCCAAAACAGGGGCAACTCATTACAAAGGTTGTGCAATCAAAGGGTTGGTTTGGTTGACTGATTGGTGAATGGATGCTTTACACCAAACACATGAGCAGAGTATGTTTTAAGGTGTTTGGAGAGGTCTAGAACCCAAAGCAACACCAAGCCACCTACAGTTTTAACTCTTACTTTCCTTAGGAGGCTACTTTGTCCGATGCTACTTTGTCCAGAGGCTACTTTATTTGAGGCTACTTTATCCAAGATCCAATTGCTGTCATACCAATGACTATTCAATTGTAAATTAGTTAATTACATTAATGTCTGAAACATCCAGCATAGAAGAATTTTCCGGGTCCCTTTCATGGCAAGCCCCCTAAGAGGTGTTTCATCATATTTTCACAGTAGCTTTTATAGGTCATTTTAGGTTATGTTAGGTTATTGCCCTACAGGGTTAGGCAATTGGCCTCACAAGGGACAGAAATAGAGAAAAAGTTACTGTGAAAATACAACAAAATGCCCCTTAAGAGGTTGCCACAAAAGGGAATTTTCTTCTACAATTTCTATTTAACTATTGACTGATTGAATACAAGCTTATGCTCAGGTTTTTTTAAAGGGGGTGGGGGAAAGGGCATTTGCCAGAAAAAAACAGCCTAAAACTATACCTAGAGGTAAATTTGCAATTGCAGTAGCCTAAGGGAAACATCTCCAAAATGGAAAACTCAATTAATACTGCAATAGAATTTATCTGCTGAATGCATATACAACGTCATTCAAGAGAAATGATTTAAAAAAAAACTTAATTATGCATAGAAAAAATTATGTCCAATTATTCCAAAGACCTTTTTTTCAAAGATTTGTGGATTTCAAGGTTGTGCCAAAATATTCACATTTTTAAAATTCAAATTGTACTACTTGTATTAATAGTAGAAAAATATTACTCATACCATTAGAATCCTCATAAGCTCTAGTTTTTGAAAATATAAGGACCGTTTTTGTGCTATTTGTAAATTATGAGCTACGTTGAAAAATGTGAGAAAAAGGTTGAAGTTTTCAGTAATTGGAACATTTTACCACGTAGCTCCTATACTATACGTAGCACAGGAATGGTTTTTATATATTAAAAAACTAGAGCTTATGACAATTCTAACGATATGCATAACATTTTTCTACTATTAAAACAAGCCGCATAATTTGAATTTTAAAATTGTGCTTATTTTTTTAACAACCTTTAAATCAATAAATCCTCAAAAATAAGGCATTTGGAAAAAATGGTTTTTAGCGCATAATTTGATGAAATAATCCTGTTTAGATATTTGAAATGTAAATGTCTCATAATAGGTTTTCCAAATATATAAAGCATTTTACATAATAATTTTATTTTCCATGCATAATAAAGTTTTTTAAAAATCACTTCTCTTAAATGACCCTGTAATACAAAAGTTTTTTTTTTTAAATCATTTCTCTTGAATGACCCTGTAATACAAACATTATAAGATTTTTTTTGATGAAAATTACTCCATAACACATATTACTTATAAGCAATCAATCACAAAAAATGGTTATTTGGCTTATAAACCAAATCATGAAATTTTTTGATAAATTACTTACAAGCAATCAATGAAAATGATTGCTTATTTGGCTTATATACCAAATCATGCAATTTTTGATAAATTACTTATAAGCAATCAATGAAAATTATTGCTTATTTGGCTTATATACCAAATCATGAATTTTTTTCATAAATCACTTACAAGCAATCAATCACAATATATGCTTATTTGGCTTATATACCAAATCATGCAATTTTTTGATAAATTACTTATAAGCAATCAATCACAGTAAATGGTTATTTGGCTTATATACCAAATCATGAAATTTTTTCATAAATTACTTAAAATCAATCAATCACAATAAATGCTTATTTGGCTTATATAACAAATCATGCAATTTTTTGATAAATTACTTACAAGCAATCAATCACAATAAATGCTTATTTGGCTTATATACCAAATCATGCAATTTTTTCCTAAATTACTTATAAGCAATCAATCACAATAAATGCTTATTTGGCTTATATACCAAATCATGCAATTTTTTCATAAATTACTTACAAGCAATCAATCACAATAAATGCTTATTTGGCTTATAAACCAAATCATCCAATTTTTGATAAATTACTTACAAGCAATCAATCACATTTGTTGCTTATTTGGCTTATATCAGCCAAATCTTCTCTTTTTTTCATAAACTGCTTACAGGAAGGAAGGGATTAATTATTACTCCTCCTTCTTTTTCTTCAGTTCAACTTATATAAGCCACTTTTACTGTAAATGACTGAGTATTTATTTACTCCACCCTCTTTTAACTCACAAGTAAGACCAAATTGTTGTTGAATGCTGATATAAGTAAGCAATTAGTATTTTTATGGCTTATCAGTAATTTACCACAAAAATGGCACAATGGCACATTTAAGTAAGCCAAAAAAAATGTTAATTGCTTACTTACACGTTTTGAGATTACTAGGGTTTATAATCTACTTTTCTCTTTTTTATTTTAAGCTATTTCTCCATATTTTCTATATTTTCCTTTTACCTTTTCTTACGGTTTTTCTCTTTATTTCTGATTTTCTCATATTTTATCTTATTTCTCTCTTTTTCTTTCTACCTATATTTCTGTTTCTTTCACTCTTTATCCTTTTATATATATATATATTTATTTATAAATCTATCTGTTTCTCTTATATCATCTGTCTATGGATATTTCTATATCTTTCTCTTTTTATTCTCATTTTTTCTTTTTCTTACTTTTTTTATCTTCTCTTATTTTGAACACTTTTTTTGATGTAGATTCCCTTATCCCTCTTAACCTCTCTGTCTTTTTGAGTATGTCTATTAGGTTCTTTTGGTAATTCATTTAGGATATTTGGTAATTTATTTACCTTATTTACTCTTCTCACTAGCACCAGAGTTGAATAAGTAACTTTACATGTTTTACAAGAATATATAATAGTAAACTTAAAAATTCTTTTTAGTAAAACTCACTCTGTACACATCTACAGGAACAATTTAATTGTCTAAGTTGTTAATAAGTATTATGGCATTTATTGTGATGATTTCCTAAATAATGATTTTATAACTCAATTGTCCGTCAGTCCATTGATAATGCAAACAAAAAGGGTAGATGAAGTGTACTCGGTTGAAATTTGGAAGATGATTAAAGTCCCACCACAGATTATGACGGCATACGATAGAATAACCAACGAGAGGCCAGCATAAACTTTACCATTGGTCAATTACAGCGTATACTGGCCTCTCATTGGCTATTCTATCGTATGACATCATAATCTATGGAGGGACTTTAATCATCTTCGAAATTTTTGAAAAAGATTTTACTGTCTAAAATAATTACCCACTTTGTCCGTCGTTCCACCTAAATTTTTTCTCGTATTCATTCGAATCCGATGGATAGGAACCGGTTCTCATCCATACGAAAAAATTATGTCTAGCATCGTATTATATCCAGCTTTCTACGATAGAAATGTACAATTATTAGATTAAAACCAGTTTTTTTTAGCCCCGAGGTTTTATATCCGCGGAAAGCGGTTTATAATACGATGAAAGATATAACTATTAAATTCCTAATTTGCCTCTGTGTCGTCTCCTGTGCTTTTTTTTGTATCATTGATATATACATTGATTCTTGTATTATATTTACTTCTGATTTTAATACTAGCGGCTGCGCTCCTAGTATTCTTGGGCCTGTATTAAAAGTGGAAAAAATGGGCTTAAAAATAGCTTAAATTTCCTAAGACCTAAATATGAAAATCGTAAAAGACCAACACCATCAGGGGACCTATGTGAAGCTTACCTAAAATAGATAACCCAAATTCTTAAGTAGTTCAAAAGCTTTAGACAAAAAAACTTACTACTTTATATAATAGGATTACCAGCAGAAAAAAGCCTAAAACTGTACCAGGACCTTATTAAGCTCTATACAATGAAGAACTTTTTATATTAAGAGATAGGAATACGTTTGAGAGATCTTATAGGACGAACAAAAACCAGACAGCTTTGTTCTAGTAACATGGTACTAAATTAAGAAATGAAAAGGTTAATGCAATAGTATATATCTTCATTTCTGTAAAAGCAAGTTAATCGAAAACAGACTGAGAAACATTTTTTTATTACCTCTTTTTACCAAAAACTAATTTGTCGGATATATGTTCATTGTTCATAGTACATTTTTTCAGCGAACACCATGACTAGAAATTCTTGTAAAGATTCCTTTGACCAAAGGGCATAAAACTTGGTTTTGTTCAGCTAATAATTCATTGCTCGCTGATTGCTTTTTAGTACTAAGAAATGTTCGCCCTTAGGAGCTCGCCCAAAGTGGTGTTGGGGAGTCTATCCCACATTTACATTTGTTTGGGGTGTTTAAACTTTTTTCGCACCAAATAGTCCAAAACCTTCCCCGTTAATTGTGTAAAGATCGTTCCAGCCGTTAACAATACCTATTTAAACACACAACTTACTTTTATGGAAAAGCTATTCTTCCAAAATACTTATCTAAACACATGTGTTAAAAATTAAGTAATCACTACTTTTAATCAACGAGTTTGTAGATTCTGACAAATCCTAATTTACTGAGATATTTATTTGTTTACAGGATAGACATACAACAATAGTATATTTTATATTTACTTAGTTCTCACCCTCTTCTAATTCTGTAAGGTTATGAGAGGTGAATTATATTATAACTAGCGGCTACGCCCCTGGCATCTAGTGGCTCCGTTTTCTAAGTGGTGATATGTGGACAAAAATAGCATAAAAACCATCCTGATTGTTAAATCTAAAAATAAAATAGCCAAAAACCATCCTGAGACCTATGTAAAGTTTCTCTGAATTTGAGAACTAATCAATTGAAATCAAAATCTAAAACTACAAACAAAATACCATAATACGTTTTATAATAGGTTAGTTTTAAACCTACTGAATTCGTCCATAGCCTTTAGTACAGGGTTCTCTCTTCAGAGCTCCTAGTCAAAAGTTTCAAGATTTAGTGTTCAATGAAATAGCTTAAAACCACCATAACTTGATAAGGAAATCTTTTTAAAAGCTGAACTAATTAAGCTGAGCAAATCGCAGTATATCTTAATGCAAGCATTGTGCTTCATTTTTTATTTGGAAAACAAATTTTATTCTGGGGGGGGGGGGGTGGGATTTTTTTTATGGGGGGGGGAGTTAGTCCCACCCACCAAGAAAATAGTTATAGACCTTCCCGGGACTTATGAGAAGCTACCCTGTGAAGAAGAACCCGATCGGTTCAGCGGTTAGCGAGATTCTTCGGTACATACAAACAGAAGGACAGACAGACAGACATCGTTCTACTTTGTATTATAGATGGTTAAATTAGAGTTGAAAATCGTTGCTGTAAAGAAAAGTTCATTTATACTTGTTTAATATTGATATTTTAAGTTTATTATGTAAAATATTTAAGTCTAATTTTACCCTGACATCTGTCCCAATCTAATTCTATCAGCCCTCAACCACCCCCCACCCCCTAACTTTCTTGATCACAAATTTTGAATTTAAAATTTTATTATAAAATTACATTTCACCATTGGTATTTTATTACCTAGAGGGAAGGGTATTTACAAGGGAAACATCTTGGGTGTAGATAGGGGAAAAATTGATGAGCTTTAGGGTTAAACTGAATATTCGGTTTTTAAAGAATTTATTTAACTTTTGAAAAGTTAAATATTGATAGTTTCATAGAAGTTTTAATGATCGAGGGTTAATAAATGCAAGCGTAACATGTATTTTTTTAGGTAGTTTAAACAGACATAATTAGTTATTGAGCAGATGCGTTAAAAGATATAAAATACAAAAAGAAACCTTTTTTTGTCAGTGAATCTAAAAATAAACAAAATGAATTTGTTTATCAAATATTTTGCTAAGTTCCAACTCGCTTTAAAATTTGTACAAAATTTTACTGATCAATCAAAAGAAAGAGATGGATAGGGAGAGCTGTTGAAAATTATGTGGAAGTGTTTTTTTCAAGTAGGGGGGAAGGTGTTGTTTAATTTCAAAGCGTTTAAAATTCATAAATTTATTTCCTGTGAGTTGATTGCAAAGTTTCTCTACAAGGTTTACGTTTTGGTTTTGATTATTTTAAAAAAATAATAAATGAGAGGTATTTTATTGCATTTGTTTATGATTTTATCTATCTATTTTAATATCTTTTAACATTTTTTTGTCATTCTTAATTGTTTTGTATTTCTCCTTTCAGAGCAATAGGTTATCAAAAAATATTAGTTTTTATACTAAATAGCTTGGGTACTTGAAAGAGTAAGGAAAGTAGAAAAATAGACTAGAACAAAATTTAGATATAAAAATAAAATAGCCTAAAACAATCTGGGGATCTATGTGAAGCTTCCCTTAAATGAAGAACTTAATCGATTCAGTATTATGGAAATCTTAAACTTTAAATATTGGGTAAAAAGATCATAATTTAACTAGCGGTTGCGCCCCTAGCATCTAGGGGCTCTGTATTCGAAGGTCAGAAAAATAGCCTCATAACATGCTTCACTGTAAAGAAGAACCATATCGGTTTAGCGGTTAGCGAGATCCTTCACTACAGACAAAAAAAGCTTATTACTTTATTACAATTTAATTTAAAATTACAAACAAAAATAAAAAGTAGAAAAAAAATTGTTGGAGAGAATTTTTAAATTTTTGTGAGCTGCTCATTTAAAATTTTTGTATGCAAACACAAAATAATCCAACTTAATTCAATTTTTTAATTGCCTAATCTTAAAACTCTTAATCAGAGGATTTATTCATTATGGAAACGCTGGGGAAATTTTTCTTCTTCTTAAGATCTGAAGGAAAAAAAAGTTTATGTTTTAAAAGTTTTGAGGGACTAAAATTGAAGGATGGGTTACGTTTTGACCAAACAATTTTCTCAAATAGCAAGTTTTTAATATAGCTGAGACCGTAGCGTTAAGGAAGGTAAACTAAACACAATCATCTTAAATTAATGTATTGGAGATAATTAAAATAATAAAAGTTTGGGTTGGTAATTTTTTGCTGCTCAAAAAAATTGAATTTTTACGAAAAGATCTCGATCGTACCATTTGGGAGTGAGATTCTATATAGACTAATAAACAGACAAACTTCCTGTATTTAAATAGGGGTTTATATTTTCATAATTGGATTGATTGGTCATTTCGTATTAACCCCTTAAAAATGATAAAATGAATAAGTGTAAGATTGTGTGTATGTGTGTGTGTGTGTATGAATGTGTATGAATGTGTATGTGTGTATGTGTTGTGTATATGAATGTGTATGTGTGTATGTGTTGTGTGTGTGTGTGTGTTTGTGTTGTGATGGGCAAGATTGAAATTTTGAGAAATATAAATGTATAAAAGTTGAAATGCATAAAATGAAAAGTTTTAGAAGTAACCTTTCAAATACTTACAACTATATTTTTATCATTCGTTTTATATACACAGCAAGAACCAGTGGTTTAATTTAAATGTGTATCATATTATATCAAATATATGGTATGTTGCAATAAAAGTGGTTTTAGCTATTTAAAAATGTTATACTAATAACTGACAAGCCTTTCTGATATTCTCGTTGATTAATTTCTAATATACATCATTACTACTTAAAACCCTACCTGTATGAGTAACGCTTTTTTAAAAGCAAAGCTTTTATATAGTTAAGGTCGGTCCGTACGTCCATCCGTACGTATCAGTCGCTCTTATCCTTAAATAAGGCCAGTTATAATTGAACTTTTGATTTCAAACTTTGCATGTACAGGTACGATTTGGAAAGCGTAGCAACTTTATAATCTTTACCAGAAAGTCCATACTTTACTTTTTTAACAACATTTTTGTATGATAAAATTATCACATTCATTCAAATTTTTAACAATACTCCCTAGGACAACAAGGTACAATTTTTAAAGCAATTTATCTCCATTATCAAGTCCTTAACAGTATCCTGTATTCATGCAATTTTACAAAAAATTATATACAATTTTATTCAAAGATATATTTAATATTCTGCTTATTTAGTTATGGCACAATACAAGATGACGTAATGAACTTTTTTAACATACATCTAAAGATATACTTTACCTACATATATACACTTAGAACCAAATAAATGGGCAAATCCGAATTGTCAGATATGAGGCTTTGTTATTCATTTTTGATGATTGTACAATAAATATAAACTGTAACAGTATCAGTAACAAGCACTTTTCACTACACAGGGGGGAGCATAGGCCGCTGACAATTCGTCAGTGTTTCTGTAATAATGTGGCTTATGGATATGGGATAGGGTTGTCAGCCCTAAGCCCTATGATTGCGGTGTAAAGCGTCCATTTGCCATCAGACAACCAACCCTTTGATTGCACGACCTTTATCTGAGAAGTCCTAACTGTGCATGGTAGTGAGTTGCGCCTGTTTTGGGCCAAGGCATTCCCCCTACTCTAACTATTTGTGTCGCGCACCTGACATAGCAGCAGTAGGAACCATTTTTAACGTCTTCAGTTATGACGCGGTGTCGGACCGAGATTCGAAACTATCACCTTCCCGACGACGAGCGAATGCGCTACGTGTTGAGCCACGGTCGCGGGTCAAATATAAACTGTAGATGTATTTTTTTTGTTTCCATCATTAATTGGTCAAACTATTATTATTTAGGTGTAGAGACAGGAAGTGAGATGCTTGGGCTGGAAGAGGACATGTCACAAATACACAAGGAAAATTCAAGAATAGAGTCAAATCAAATATGAAATTAATATCAAATGCTTTCACGCTTATAGAAAATAAATCTTGGAAAGAAGTAGTTAGTAAATCGATGAGAGATGAATCACAAAGTATCCTGTTGAGCATTGATACCAACCTCCGCCCCCCCCCCCCCCTCCTCAATATGCAACTTCAAGTCAAGCTGTGCAAATGATTATTGAATTATATTGTTCTTTCTTAGATTTATTTTAAAATCAAAAGCTTTGCTTAGGTCGAACCTGCTTAAATTAGTTATTCTGCTTTTGCTTATATTATAAACCCCGAACCACTTCATTATGCAATCTACATTTTTCTGGATATTTTGTCTACGGTAGACCATAAGTGTACAGCTTTACAGTACATTGTTTCTATTTGTTAAAGCAACACGTATGATAAAAGAAAAAGATTCTTTTTAAAGTAAAATGCTTTTATTTCAATCAAAATCTATATTTTTTTATTTTTTACCGATCCACATCATTATGCAAATCAAAAGAAAATCAATGAGAAAACGTTTGTTTTGCACTTTTCTCCAATTTTAAAAAAACGATTCTGATAAAATAGCAATATTTTAAGGGATTTATGCATTAATTATAATGAAAAACAGTTTAAGGTAGATTTTAATGATTTTTCTAAATAAGAAATAATTGAAAAAAAGAAACTCTATCCTTATCACTTTAGAGGACAGCTGCTGACCCCCAGTCTTATGGATGAAGCTAAATACATGTTAAAGATAAAAATTACCCTGAAAAGTATACAAAAATGTTTTTTATTGTGTTAAAAAAATCCATTTTAAAATCTTGATTTTGAGGATGATGGCCTTTAAGATGCTCTTACTGGTGGTGAAGGTGAGCTAAATGTTATCTAAGTACATGACCATTACAACAACTTGTCTATTAACCTATGTACCATTTTTTGTAGTCATAGCAGCCTCCAGTGGAGCCTCTCGACATGAAATATAACCATTATCTAAAAACTACATTATTTACTTTATGAATTTTAGTAATCAAAATTGCAATTTTTTTCTTTTTTAATATTGCTTGGCTGGAGGCTGCTATGACTACAAAAATTGGACCATAGTTCAGTATATATGTTTTCTGCAATGGCATGCACTTTGATAACATTTAGCTCACCATCACCACCAGTAAGAGCATCTTAAAGGCCATCATCCTCAAAATCAAGATTTTAAAATGGATTTTTTTAACACATCAAAAAACATTTTTGTATACTTTTCAGGCAAATTTATATTTTTTACATGTATTTAGCTTCATCCATAAGACCGGGGGTCTGCAGCTGTCCTCTAACGTGATAGGGATAGAATTTCTTTTTTTCAATTATTTCTTATTTAGAAAAATCAATAAAATCTACCTTAAACTGTTTTTCATTATAATTAATGCATAAATCCCTTAAAAAATTGTTATTTTATCAGAATTATTTTTTAAAAGTGGAGAAAAGGGCAAAACAAACGTTTTCTCATTGATTTTCTTTTGATTTGCATAATGAAGTGGATCGGTAAAAAATACAAAAATATAGATTTTGATTGAAATATAAGCATTTTACTTTAAACAGAATCTTTTTCTTTTATCATACGTGTTGCTTTAACAAATAGAAACAATGTACTGTAAAGCTGTACACTTATGGTCTACCGTAGACAAAATATCCAGAAAAATGTAGATTGCATAATGAAGTGGTTCGGGGTTTAGTACAGTATTGGGTCTGTTCCTCCTTCCCCCATTAATGCAATATCACCGCTTTTAATTGTTCTTTATTGCTGTTTTAAATAAAATGTCATAATTTAGATTGCAGGATTATCATTATACCAATAACTAAAAGCACCCTGCGATTTTAGGATAAAGTTAATTGTTATCACTACAAAAATTTGTCAAATTACATAGAAGTTTGATGTATAAATGTAAGAAATACATTTAAGATATTATGTATTTAAATAGGTAGACCTACATGATAGTATTCAAGTAAGTTTTATCAACGCATACATGTCCCGTAAGATTTCGTAAATGAACAGAGTCAAATATGTTAGGTTTTTCTAAATAGGCTATAGGTCAGATAATACCAACTCCCCCCCCCCCTCTCCCCCAAAAAAATGTAATCGTAATTTTAAAAAAATGATAATTGCAGATTCAAATAATTTTTTAAAAATACTTTGACTTCTAAATTGAAACTCTAACTAAAGGATCTTCACGACCCGGATGATATGGGGGATGGGGTTGGGGACGATACTCAAAGTCTTTCCCACCTCCTTCCTCTTATCTAGGAACATATTTACTTCTTTCCTTCTCTACTTCAATTAATTTAAGGTTTTCATAATGTGGTTGACAACTAAATGCATCAATTATCAAACATTTATCGCCAAGACTCATTTGCAAACATATAGTTTGTGTAAAAATATATCTTTGAACTGAGTCTTGGCGACCATAAAAAGCACAAAATTGTTCGCACCCCTCGCACAAATAATAAATGCACAAAAGTTAAAATTAAAAGGATTGATAATTAGGAATCAGGTAAAAAAAAGGACGATTTACCTATCACAACCATGAGAAGAACAGAAAAAGGATAAAAGGAGAGATTTTAAAGAGTTTCTAAAAATACTATTACTATCGTTAAAACGCACAGCCAGGCGGTCTGACCTACGGTTATACCGTTAGAATAATTTAATTTGATGAAAATAAGTAATGTATTTTGTAAAATTATGTTTGGTAAAAATAACATGCATGACAAAAAAAATACTGCTTAAAATTGTATAAAAGCATGTAGATTGCTACAAATGAAATTAATCTATTCTAGAATATAAATATCACCTAGGATCCAAATGACTTGTTGCGCAAGAGTGCTAAAATTACAGATTATTATGAAAATTTGAGGACAAATGTTTTTAATATTTTTGGTTCTCAATCCTACACTGATTCATATCTAGGTAAGTTATCTAGGTTTAGTTCAGGTTTAGTTTAATGGCAGATAAATCTATCTTCTCTTAGTTTTGCGGATCAAAACTATTTGGTCAGAGATTAGTTTACCTTTCAAAGACCCTCAGCAAGTAAAAAATGTATTACCAGATGAATAAATAAATTAAGTTAGTTTGTTTGTAAGTAATTGAAATTTTGAGCTTAAAACACTGTCCAAGCCATCTATATAATGTTTAAAACAATAATAGATATAAACTATATTCAAACGGAAATTAAATAAATGAAAATTCGTTTAAGACATATAAAACGTTTCAACTACTAAAAAAATTCAAAATATTTTATTTGTTAGTTTATTTGACTGTTCATTTTTCAGGTTCTAAGCATAGCAGTATGCGGTCAAGTGAGCTAGAATCTGGAGGCGGGGGACTGACAGGACTGGGGGCTGCAGGACAGGACAAGTATGACAACTACCTCACCAAGCTCCAGAACATCTGCACGGAGAACGTGGCCGAGGAGAGCGGGAGCAAGCCTGTCTATGACTCGGTCAAGTCATCCATACAACAGGGAATGTCTGTCCTTCCTACACCTTCTTAATAAAGAAAACTATTAGTGGTATCACATAAAGGTTATAGGTACACATGTGTACTAACGTCGCCGTATGAAAAGATGCGGGAAAACCTGATGAGACAATGGTACACCAGTATAAGGATACCTACATTCTATAAGTGATATCACGTGTGAACCCGAAAACTGTGAAATTTCTAGTCAAAGACAATTTATGTTCATATCAGTAACTTTTTTAAAAAAGTGAATTTAATAAATAAATACAGTCTAATAGTTATCACTCTAATTTAAATTTTTGTTATAACAAAGTGACTGTGATTTCTAAGAATATAATTGTTATACAAAAAAAACTTGAATAAATGAATAATTATGTATATATAGTAGTTTTATAAAGGTTTGCTAATGTAATTGATATTTTATTAATTTAGAGAGTTTAACTTACATGCAAAAATAACATACTTGATTCACTTGAAAAATAGTTTCTTGTTTAAAATCTAAATAAAGTTTTAAACATAAGACAGAATTTAAAAACTTATTCAATGCTTATGAAATTAATATTTTCATACAAAATAAAAGACATTTAAATGTTATTATAGATTAAAATTGCTTTTGGCATTTTTCAATTGATTATTAGATTATCATTTGTAAAATCATTAAAGAATAAAAGTTGATTAGTTAAACTGAATATTGAAAATATGATGATTTTATTTTAAAGTCTCTACAGTATTGTAACATATTTTTGCATATCAGACTAATATTTTTAAATGCTCATATTGGCCAAACTATGAGCAAAATGTATTAATGAATTAATTTTAAAATCAAAGCCAGATTGTAACAGGGTACATTTAGAAAATTACAGTATCAATTCAAAAAAATTTTGTTAAGTAAAACTGTTTTAATTTTACTTCAAAAAAATATTATTGAATTCCAAAAAGTTATTTATATGCATTTTATTTGTTATTAGTTTTTCAATTTTAGTAAAATTCTCTTATAATTATTGAAAATGTCAGATTTTTTTATATTAAACTAAATGTTTAATAAATGATTTTGTTGTTTTTAAGTAGAAATAATTTGCTGCCAGCGATTGTTAAGTTTTATTTGAATAATTTATTTAAAAACTTATTCTAGTAATTTAATCCAGTTGTAATTGTTGTTATTTAAATCTTATGTAATAAACACAAATTTAAAATATTATTATTGTTTTTTTTAACCAGCAATTCATGTTCTATAAAGCTTCGCTCCTCTAACTATTTCTTTTTATTCAGCATAATGATATTGACATTTAACGGGGTTGGTATGCAGGGCAGTACCAACTCCCCAAAAATAAATCTTTGTATCAAATACAATGTTCTAAAAACTTATAATTTCGACGTTACACAATAAAAAGGGTTGGATTAAAACATGTGGAGATTGATTTCATCAAAACTATCCTAAAATGTCATCCAAGGCTTAAACTTCTAATGTCGGGATGGCTAACTTTTTTTCTTATTTTCTACAATTGTTAGCCATAACTATATTTATGTGTATATACATACACACACCAGATTAAAACTTTTCTCAATAGGGAATTAATCACTTCACAATTCTTTAGAAAAAAGTTTTAAGAAGGCTGAATGCTATTAAGAGAAAGAATGTGTATGAAGAATAAGCAAAGATAGGAATAGATAGATAGAAAAGAAATAAATTGTAAGAAAGAAAAGAGACAAATATAATATGAGAGAAAAAAGAATACAAATTTATATAGAAAGCTTCAGTTGATTATCAAACAGAAAAAAAACTTGAAAGGATTGCAAATGGGAACTTGCCTATCCAGCAAATACATATATAAGTATAAATGTATAATCCAGAAACTACCTATCTCAAGTGGTGGAGACCTTTTTCGTCTGCTAGAAAATTGCTTTCTGTTCTTTTGTTGAGACTCGTTTGTTTATATATCTTCGATGTTAAAAGCTGATTTCAAAAACCGAATCAAAAATCGGGACAGAATACCCGTACTGTAAGTAGAGTTACATAATACATATAGTTCATGCGCCATCCATTCTTTTACTTTAATGTCCCAGCGGTTAGCGATATCTATAAGTATAGACAGACAAACATATTGACATCCCACCTCTTTTTATGTTAGGATAAGAGTAAAAACGGCTCTTTCATTATAAACGTAGAGTGAAATAGGACACAAATTTACATATTAAGAATATGGTAAATTTGTCCAATTATAATATGCTTTATTTTGACTCGACATAAATCTTAATAATATACCTGTCCTATTTTTTTTTCAACACCACAAAGACCTTCTTTTCTATAATGCAATGGGAGCTATAAATCTGTTGGGACTTTATATTTAAAAATATAAATTTCAACCCAGTCGTCGAGAGTTACAGTCTTAATGTTTGTGTAAAGAAAAAATTTAAATTAAACAAACAAATCTACAGGGTGTTTCAATAGAAATGTCTTTTTTAAAATCTTAATTAGGCATAGAAAATAAAACAATTATGTAAAATGCTTTATATATTTGGAAAACATATTGTGGGACATTTATGTTTCAAATATTTAAAAATGGTTATTTCAACAAATTATGCCCTAAAAACCGGTTTTTTCCAAAGGCCTTTTTTTCTAAGATTTATGGATATAAAAGTTGTGCAAAAAATACGCACATTTTTAAAATTCAAATTGTGCAGCTTGTATTAATAGTAGAAAAATGTTACGCATATCGTTAGAACCGTCATATGCTCTAGTTTGTGAAAATATAAGTACCGTTTTTGTGCAATTTGTACTCTAGGAGCTACGTTGAAAAATGTGAGAAAAAGGTTAAAAAGTTTTAAGTAAGTTGTAACATTTTACCACGTAGCTCCTATACTATACGCAGCACAGGAATTGTTCTTATATATCGAAAAACTAGAGCTTATGACGATTCTAACGGTATGTATAACGTTTTTATACTATTAACAAAAGCCGCGCAATTTGATTTTAAAAAATG
The DNA here is from genome assembly GCF_053477335.1 of Acartia tonsa. Classification (NCBI taxonomy): domain Eukaryota; kingdom Metazoa; phylum Arthropoda; class Copepoda; order Calanoida; family Acartiidae; genus Acartia; species Acartia tonsa. The sequence goes on from NC_137260.1 coordinate 38,476,415, forward strand.
TGCACATTTTTTGCACAACTTTTAAATCCATAAATCTTCGAAAAAAGGCCTTTGGAAAAAACCGGTTTTTAGGGCATAATTTGTTGAAATAACCATTTTTAAATATTTGAAACATAAATGTCCCACAATATGTTTTCCAAATATATAAACTATTTTACATAATTGTTTTATTTTCTATGCCTAATTAAGATTTTAAAAAAGACATTTCTATTGAAACACCCTGTATGTATATTGTTTTAAATGTCGAAATATTGTGGTGCCTTGCAATTTCGAAGGTTTATGTCGATAATATTGCATTTAAAAATAATTGTATCATGATATTAAAACAAAACATTAATCAAATTCAACTGCTCAATCTTTTTCAACAAATGTATTCTTATGTTGATATAACAACAGCATACACGCTTAACAGGATAATCTTAAAAGAATAGAATTTTCTGGTAGAAATCCTTGTTAAATTAAGAATTCCCCAGGTACCGTTCAACCCCTCCCAACTCAGCCATGATGCATCCTTCAAAATTGGTAATTGGAAAAAGGGTTAAAAAGACTGTCCACTCTGATTTTTTAAATAAGTATATCTACAATTAGGCATGAATTATTAGATTTTAGATTGAGAAAAAAATAGGATTTAATTTAATCTAAAGTTTAAAATTGTTAAGGTAATCTACAATTCAAAATTACGGTACACCTCTTTGGTGCCCATAGAATAAGGAGGAATAGAAATGAAAACCTCAAATATTTTAGGGAATATTGAAGAAAAGTTGCGCTTGCGCAATAAAAACATAATATGAAACTTGAATGGTACACATGTCAAGTTGGGACAAAACTGAAATAATATCTTTTAAATGAAAATATATCGATAAGTATTAGATTTTTCCTCTAACTTTATGTCTGTACTGCATAGAAATTAAATTTATGTTTATCTAATATTGTTTACATTTCACCACTGTCAATGTACTTTATGACGCAACTTGCGTAATCACTCGATTTCGAAATGTAAACGTAACTTGCGTATAACTCAACAATTAATAAAATAATTTATGATAATAATTGAAATTAAAATACTTAAAAATATATAATTGGATATAAACATCTTTTACTCTCAGACCTTGAAAGAATTAAAAATCAGCTGCTAAGGATTTTTTGTAAACAAATTCATGCGCAACCCTAATACAAATGCCGTGATCATTATTTCTTAACCAAATATTTTTAAAGTCATTTTTTTTACTAAATTCATGTTGAATTTTTTTGTTTAAAGTTTTGCTCATACTATAAGGTTTTAATCCATTGTGAATAGGACAAATATGGCTGGGTGATTGGCTGTATGGCTTTTAGTATACTATTAAAAAAGGCATTCATTTTTCATATCATTTCTCGATAATATCTGAAATCATGTGATTTTACTACAAGCCTTGTAGCCATTTAGGGCTTTCAAAAGTTCCAATTTTATTTCAGGCTAGCCAGGCAGAATCTTCTACCTGGATTCTATTCTATACTTTATCTTCTTTGTTGGTGTCCAATCAAAGAATCGGTTGTCTTGTCTGCACAAGTCGGAATGTTAATGTCTTAAAAGTGCCTATTGTGAAGGTCTTGGTCTACGTAATTATCAAACGTCCCCAGAGTTTTTCATCAGAGGTATGTTGTATGTGTATTGTGTATATGACAATGGAAATATATTTCTAAATAAACTTTTAAAACAAACAGTCCTGTTGCAACCTGCCGGTTGTGACATAGCGGAGACAATACGATTAAGAAAAGTAGGAGGATCTAATATGTGTACAGATCAACAACCGCTGTTTTTAAACCGTCAAATGCGGTCACAGCTGACTAAAAATATAATGAAAGAGTTACTTAAAGTTATTTTTCAATAAGTACTATGGATATAATATCTCTAAAAAAAATATTAATAATTTTACTCTTAAAATTAGTTTCTTATAATGAAACATTAATAAAAGTTTAAAATTACTTCCTCCTTAAATATATGAAGCAGAAGGGTTTCTATCTGTCTGTTTTCTAACTTACTCCCCCATACCACTCTAGAGGCCTCAAAGTGCGGTATATCTTGTAAAAAGGAGGTAAAAGTTACATTTCAGTTGGTTTTATCTGCTAACTGCTGATATACTGATATTGTTCTACATCGCTTTGAGAATCACCATAAGCATTTCGTGCCGGAAAAAATTGTCAATAAAATGATTCTTTTTCAATTTGTTTAAATTTTAGATAAAAATTAAAAGAGGCTCCTTTAGAACCGGGGCGAAGCCACCAGTTTTAATTTAGAATTTTCCTTCTGGAAACATCAATTTAAATATCATACATAATTATACATTTTATACATATGGTAGAAAAATATTTAAAATTCCATCCGAGTTGCTTCATCAAGAAAAAGGGTTCATTCTAAAATGAGGGATTTAATTTCTTTCCAAAACATATCACCACACAAAATGGGGGTGGGGAGGGATTTTAAGTACTACATGAGGGGAATGTTAACTAAAAAAGGCTTAACCTAAAAAATTAAAAGGGAGGAACATAGAAAAACTCTTCCACTTTTTAAATTAAACATTTGTTTGAACCGATTTGCATGTATGCTAGGTTGGTAGGCTGTTGGGTAGACCGGTTCAAAATCGAAAAAAAAAATTCCATAGCAAATACATAAGGTTTTTTGGCAGAAGCTGCTTAATCACTACTCACAAGAATTAATACATACAATTCATATGACCAATTATAGGTCAGTATACAATTTACCCTTGGTCAATTACGATGTATACTGGCCTACCATTAATCAATTGTTTTGTATGACGTCATTTTTATTTGGCATTATAAGCTGCTTCTTTTTGGCAATAATTTTTCAATATTATTGTTTAGAAACTTTGTTAGTTTAATTTTTTTAGTTGAATGTAATTTTTTTGTAATTAATCCATAACTTCTCCTTCAGAACAGATTCGGAGTGATGGAAATTGGTTAAGGAAAGCTAGTGACGAAATAAAACTTTATTTACATCATTTAAGTGCAATCAAATACAAATTTTTTTTTATATTTTTAAAAATATATACTACAACATGAGGTCTTTTTGTCTAAAGCTAAAGATCTTTGAAAATGCTTGTCCGAATTGGTTTTACTTTTATGGGAACTTCACAATTGTCTTTGGGTGGTTTAAGGCTAATTTTCTGACTTCCCCAGCCGTCTCCTAAAGGCTAGGGGAGAGGCAACTAGTAGTAAATTATAATACAAATTTGTTAAAAATCAATGCATTCTTTGGTTTGCTAAAATAGCCATTTTTGTCCAGGCTATTGTAGGGTAATAAAATGTGTCAAAACTTTGAAACCTAGATTTGGGGTGATGGTACCCTAGAGACAACTATACTCTTACCCCCCCCCCCCCCAGTTCCCATTTAGAGACTTTGTATACAGATTCTCACTCTTATCTTTCTCTCATTTTTTCCTCTTTTCCTGTCCTCTTTGTATTTTTCTTTCTCTTTTCTTTGCCTTTCCTTTTTAGCTCTTTCATCATTCTTTCTATTTTCATTCTTTTTTCTTTCTCTTTTCTTTCTCTTTTCTTTCTCTTTTCTTTCTCTTTTCTTTCTCTTTTCTTTCTCATTTCTTTCTCTTTTCTTTCTCTTTTCTTTCTCTTTTCTTTCTCTTTTCTTTCACTTTTCTTTCTCTTTTCTTTCTCCTTTCTTTCTCTTTTCTTTCTCTTTTCTTTCTCTTTTCTTTCTCTTTTCTTTCTCTTCCCTTTCTCTTTTCTTTCTCATTTCTTTCTCTTTTTTTCTCTTTTCTTTCTCTGTTCTTTATCATTTCTTTCCCTTTTCTTTCTCTTTTCTTTCACTTTTCTTTCTCTTTTCTTTCTCCTTTCTTTCTCTTTTCTTTCTCTTTTATTTCTCTTTTATTTCTCTTTTATTTCTCTTTTCTTCCTTTTTTCTTTCTCTTTTCTTTCTCTTTTCTTTCTCATTTCTTTCTCTTTTCTTTCTCTTTTCATTCTTTTTCTTTCTCTTTTCTTTCTCTTTTCTTTCTCTTTTCTTTCTCTTTTCTTTCTCTTTTCTTTCTCTTTTCTTTCTCATTTCTTTCTCTTTTCTTTCTCATTTCTTTCTCTTTTCTTTCTCTTTTCTTTCTCTTTTCTTTCTCTTTTCTTTCTCTTTTCTTTCTCTTTTCTTTCTCTTTTCTTTCTCATTTCTTTCTCTTTTCTTTCTCTTCTCTTTCTCCTTTCATTCTCATTTGTTATTTTAGCCAGCTACAAGTTTTACTTTAAATAAATTTCTTTGATTATTAAAACCTTGTATCACTATATGTTTTATTGAACGGCTAATGAATTTTATTATTCTTATTTTTTTCATACTCTTTCATTTAAATGATTTTTTTTTTACTTTGAATTTTCATTTTTTGTCATCCTCTTCTAAAGTTGATATACTACAACTTTGCACAGCAAATGAAAGTCTGCTTTGTAATACTTTACCCTTTAAATATCTAATTATCAAGTGCATACTACATTGTCTTTTAAATACGAATTTTCATGTGAAGCCAAGTTACCCTATAAATTTGAATATATGACACCCTTTAATTTACACTTTTCTGAAACCATTTACCTTAAATATCTAATCATAGTGAGAAATTAGAAAGACTTTTGAAGCTAATCTACACATCCATGCTTTATGGTCTAAATTTTATTATTTTACTCTGCGCATTATCTAAGAAGCTTGATATATCGGTAACCGATGAACCGATTGGGCTCTACTCTTCAGGTAATATAGCTACTGGATTTGAGCTATTTTCTTAGGGGTGGGCTTAATGTGGGTTTAAATCAATAAATATAAACAGTAGGTACATTTCAATATATTTCAATTGTATGTAAACGCCATCTTGATAAAGTGCTGTATTAAACAAAATATTTTTTTTTAATGGGTAAAAACATTGTTTTTGTAACCCCATATAAAAGTTATTATTCCCAGATGGAAAATGGAGTCAAAAGCCATATCTATTTAGAGCCCTGAGGCAAACACATTCCCATTTTTCTAGTTCCAACTTTATACTGATAAGAAAACCATAATTCATCATTGTTTTATCTCACTTATACAACACCCCTATACCCGTCCCACACCTTTTTAAAACTTTATTTTTGACATAAGGAACATGTTTTTATGTAAGTTTGATAATAAATACATAGGTATCGATGTATAACCCAAATTACTGCCTTGTCTAAGTGGTGGAAACCTTTTTCGTTTGCTAGCAAATTGCTTTCTGCTCTTTTGTATCAACTTGCATTTGTTTATATTTCTGAAGCTATTGGCTGATATTTTTTTACTTTAACCGTTGAGAATATGTTACATGGCAATCGTGATGCTTAATTTAGTTTTATGAAAATTGTTTTAAAAATATTTCTCGTATTCATTCGAATCCGGTGGATAGGAACCGGTTCTCATCCATACGAAAAAACAATGTCTAGCATCGTATTATATCCAGCTTTCTACGAATATAAAAATGTACAATTATAAGACTAAAACCAGTTTTTTTAGCCCCGAGGTGCCGAAGGAAAGCTGTTTATAATACGATGCGAGAAATAACTATTATCAAAAATATTTTTATACTCATAAATTTTGTTCTTCTTATTATTTAGTTTTTACTGTCAATTAGTGTTATGGCCATTTGCGACCTTTTTTTATTAAGTGTGATTTTTATTTTTCTCCTTGCTTACAAAAAAAAATTAATAACACTTAAATTAACGGTTTTTTTTGTTCCCATTTATAAACTATTGATGTTTTTTTGAATTTCCCCATTTCTCATCTCTCACTCAAAAGCCAACTCCCCTTCATCCCCTAAAACGACCCCCTAAAAAATATGAAACTTTCCCCAACAACAACAAAATCAGGGACAAGGATTCTGACAAATAATTTTAAATAATACCCCCAACCCTTTTCCCTTTAGTTATATCACAAAATAAGTTTTAACCCAAAATTAACCCCCCCCCCCCCCCCCAAGAAATATCTAAGTATAGGCAATTTAACGTGGATTTAATTTTGTGAATCACGGCCCCTGTACAAAATGAAATCCCAGTCCAGGGACCCATCAATTGAAATTTTCGCATTATTTTGTAAAATTGAATTTAAAAGTTTTCTCTTTGGCAAGTATAAGAAGGTGAATTAGCGCTAAGTGTTAAAGAGAATAAGAAATGATGTTTTCAAGGTACGCTCTTCTTTTTACATTTATGATTATGTACAAATACATAAATATGCAATTTTCTTAATACTTATATTCTTGATTTTTATGTTGTGTGTGATTCTCTAATGATACAATTTGTATATTTTAATATTTTAATAACAAGTTTTTATTCTAAGTGTCTCTTTTAAATAGATTTACTTCCCTAATGTTATCTTCGCTACCACTTCAAAACTTTTTCTAGAGAATTACCTTAAATTTTTTTTGTGATCTTATGATATAATTTTGCTGGAAATAGGGTAATTATAATATTAGGAAATTATATTCAAAAGGTCTGATAGGCACAGACATCTATTTAACTCCATTTTTCCAAGAGATACTCACCGAAAAAAAAATCTCTCAAAAAGCCACTGTTAGCTGTAATAGTGCCGGCAAGATTTTTTTTAAACGACAAAAAATGTATTTAAGGTTCTTCTTAAGTATTTTACCTTTATAAAGTAAGTATATAAAGTAAGCTGTTTGTTTGTGGAAATGTGTATTTGAAGGATGTATGTTGTGCTTGTGTGTGTGTGAGTGTGTCTGTGTGTGTGTGAGTATGTGTGTGTGTGTGTGTGTGTGTGTGTGTGAGTATGTGAGTGAGCCGACCATTATTGAAGTTCATCGAGGCGCACATAATGATAATCATTATCAACTCTTTCAAATATACAGTTTACAAACTAGGAGAGCTGTACCTCTGCTAAACAGGGAGACCTCTTGCTGATATTGTCGATTTCGACAATATGGCGTATGATAAAAGACTAATAATTTATCGACATGCAAAATAACAGGAAAATTGACATAATAAATATTTATCGCTAAATGTTAATATAATAACAGCACAACAGTTTAACAAGTACATTCTGATAGATAGATAGATATTTGAATATACCTTTGAAATTATTAGTTTGGAAACTATAAGAGCTCATACTATGAGAGGGTGTGTTTAAGTTTGTGCATCGAGTGAACATAAATATTATCCGCGGCTAAAGTCTGAAGAAAAAACACTATAGTTATCTGGTTAGTTTATATTTCGAGTCCGTCCTATAGAGTTAAAAATGTTACCTACTACAGCTTTGTCATTTGCACAACTTAATTGTAGTGTCCAAAAAGGTACAACCCATTCGTTGGCGTGATCTTGTTTTTTATTGGGTATGTAAACTGTAAAGGGGTGGGAACAATATCTCCAATTTGATATCCCAATGCAGATATTTCTCAACTCATGCCCATGAAGTATGATTTATAATAGAGTTTTTAAATTTGAAGGATAAATCTCTTTTGAACCAGTCAATAGTATTGGTCTAATGTTAATTAGTGAACATATTCACTATTAAGATATATCATATAATATTTCATTATTGAATAAAATGTTAAATAGGCTTTTTTGAATAAAATATTTGAAAAATATACCAATACTAAGTGAAGCTACTGTATAATTTAAAATGTCCATATGTCTGTATGTCTTAAACGTTTTGGGGGAAACGTGATTTTCTCGGCTCCTGTAAAAGAAACTTCTTTTCAATATTCCCAGCTTTTTAGCCGCTACTTATGGATGTTGTCATCCTTGTTTTTTTTTATATAAAAAGAGAGTATATTAGTATTGTACAAATATACATAAAAAGGAAAATAAAAACAGGTATAATAAGTATGAGATGTATATTATTTATGTTTTTATATTACATTTTTAGTTTTTTTAACACTATATAAACCACTATTCGCTTTGCCCCTAGCCCCAAGGTAATGTAGAGGAGATCAGTAAAATAGCATTAAACAACCCCAATCAGAAACCTCTCAGAAAAGTATCATCCATATGGAACAGCAATTTCTGAGACTTTAAGCTTCGGACAAAAAAAATCTTTTATATTATAGGATTGAAGAGGCCAATCTCTTTAGGTCTTTCTAATATCAAAATTCAAAGTTTTCGTGTAGATCGAAGTTCCTGTTTTGTAGAAATATTTAATAGAAATGATAATTTCTGTGTATATATGTATGAAGCCTGATGCTTGTTGGCCCCAGGAAGGTTGCCCCTCCCCAGAGACATGAAATAAAATTAAATATTAACATAGTGTGGACATCAGGGCACAAACTTTTTAATACATTCAACTCATAGGTATGATGCTTTTGGTGTTATTTTTTGTTGTTGTATTCATAATGTCTTAAAATTTTAATACTAAGATATCCATTTTTCAAAATAGTAATTTTACAAAGAAATAGTAATAATATTTTAGATTTACCAAAAAAAACTTCCTCAAGATGCAAAGTACGTACCTAGATTTTATTTTTAAAAATTATGATTGACAAAAAAAATACTCCAATGATGTACAAATTGGGGAGGTTACCCTCAAAAAATATGTTCGGAAATGTGGGGTGTCAAAAGCAACCTCAAATCTTTGAAAACCTTTTTAAAAAATTTTACTTTGAGTTCAAAAGTTTTAAAGCACTATGTATTATATCAAAGGAACGATTTTAACAAAAAAAAAATATGAAATTAATGTAAATGAATAAAAAAATTTATTTCATATAGAATTGTACAGTGGGGCAATTATTTGTATATTTTCTATGGAAATGATTAAAAACTTTGTGCTAAGACGAACTGTATATAAATCTCAGGAACAAAACTTTTTTCTCCCCCCCCCCCCCCCCCGTCCACTACACGAATATTTTATAGAGGACAATAAACGTTTATTTCCCTAAAAAAAAGAAAATTCCTTATTATAGATTTTTTATTTTTATTATTTATAAGCGACAACAATAACTTCAACCATTTTTTTTATAGCGGAGCTAATCTATAAGTCACAGCGTTTGACTATTCTTCAGTCAGTATGTTTAATTTTTTTCTTTCTCTCTCTTTGTCTTTCTCTAGCTTTTTCTCCTACCCATCTCCCATTCTCTATATTGTACCATCTCATCTTACCCCTCCACCTCCTTCAGGACCTTTATTGGCCAGGTTTTGTACTATTCCTGGATGTTTTTTTATCACTTTAAATGCTTTGTTCAAGTCAAACAAATTGCTATTTAACTGGCTGCCAGTGCCAGGTTCGCTGGCATCCTGTGCCAACCACTACAAAAATATTCCTGCATGTGTCTTATTATTATATTAAGAAAGTTTTACTTATAAGCCTTTTCTTCTATCATTTACTCACAGTAAATGGGACAGAAAAACTTGAAATAAAGGAGTTATGGGTAATTATTTTTCTATGACTAACCATGCGGGGCCTATACCTAACCTGACCTGACCTAAAGTAATAAACAAACTACTCCCTCCTCCCACCCTTTATTTTCAAATCATTAAAATAATAGGGGAGGGGGGTTCTGTGCTCACCAAGGCTTTTGAGGTAAAACGCCAACTTTATTAAGAATTGAGCAAAGAGTAGCTGCGTTACAAAAAAAACGGGAAATAAGTTTTTAAACATCAATAAATTTTATTGTTATTTTCACGCACTCTCTCTTCAAGTTTTAATCACCTTACGCTCGACATGGTTTTCTATGGGATTTTCATACTATGGAGTGTTTGGGCAGAGTGACCAAATTAAACACTTTAGACCCACTTCAGAAGATTTGAGCATTTGTTTTGCCCAGTTAATTTTCAATAATGCTCTTTTTAGAATTTTATTAAATATCGGATAAAAGATTTGCAATTTTTTATACATTAGAAAAAATCAATAATAAAAGTACCATTTTCTTTTAAAGTATCAACGCTTCTAAAAATAAACCTATAAACAAATACGTAGTACATTGTACATTGCCCGTCTGTAAGTCCAAAAGTACGTGAAATTAAGTTTAGTATTGTATTATTTAGGGACACAATAAATTCCTTTTTTAGTAGCGAAGCTACTCTATAATTCACTTTGTCCGTCCGTCAGTCAGTCAGTCCGTCAGTCAGTCCGTCAGTCCGTCAGTCCGTAACGCTATGGGGGAAATGGGATTTACTCAGCTCCTATAAAAGATAGAATTCTGAAATTTTTTGACAACATTCCCATCATTAAGGAGCACAATTAACTATAAAACATCACTGGCGGTCAGACGGCTTTTTAGCAGGTTTTAGGCTATTTTTAGATTTTCCACATTTTCCCCCATATCTTTGGTGTTTATGGTCCGATTTTCAAAATTCTTTCAGTTAAAGATATCAAAATTAAATTTTCCGTCGTTTGGAGAAAACAACAATAACGGTCAGACTGCCTTTTTAGCAGGTTTTTAGCTATTTTTACATTTTCCACCATGTCTTTGGTGTTTATGAACCGATTTTCAAAATTTTTTCAGTTATAGATATCAAAATCAAATTTCCCGTCGTTTGAAGAAAACAACTATGAAGGTCAGACTGCCTTTTTTGCAGGTTTTTGGCTATTTTATAATTTTTTTTTACATTTTCCCCCATATCTTTGGTGTTTTTAGTCCAATTTTCAAATTTTTTTCAGTTAAAGATGTTAAAATTAAATTTCCCGTCGTTTGAAGAAAACAACAATAATGGTCAGACTGCCTTTTGGCAGGGTTTTGGCTATTTTCAAATTTTTTACATTTTTCCCCATATCTTTGGTGTTTATGATCCGATTTTCAAAAATTTTTCTGTTTTAGATATCAAAATTAAATTTCCCGTTGTTTGAAGAAAACAACCATGACGGTCATTCCCATCCACGAAATTTTGTGCTTCGCTACTTATGGATGTTGTCATCCTTGTATAAATTTATTTCAAAATCGAGAATGTAAAGCTTAACGATAAAAGCAGCGAAGCTATTTCAAACGCAAGTTTATCACAAGGACATTTATGTATAGAGAGAGAGAGAGAGAGAGAGATAGAGAGAGAGAGAGAGAGAGAGAGAGAGTGAGAGAGAGAGAGAGAGAGAGAGAGAGAGTGAGAGAGATAGAGAGAGAGAGATATATAGAGGGGGAGAGAGAGGAGGGGGAAGAAGGTGAGGGAGGTTGATATCGATTTAGTAAAGGATAACAGAAGAACAGATAGAAAGGGTCAAAAACGAAGTAAATTCGCTGACAAACATTAAAATTATTCGGTTATTGTCGGTTTTGTGACATCGCGGGGCCAATTGCCTAAACCTGCGGGGTAATTATTAACATTTACCTAACCTAACCTAATAATAATCAAAAGCTACTGTGAAAACTCCCCTTAGGAGGCGATGTCACGAAACCGACAATACCCAAATATTGTATCAAGAAGAAATATTAAATACTCCCATTTAATTTGAAATTCATTATTTAGTAAGTTTATCCACTGAACAAATATCATATATCTGAAACAATCTCTTAACTGTATTGTCTTTGTCACACTATCTATCTCTCACATCCCACTCATTTCACAGAGCATAGCAATTCTATATTTATACCCTTCTGTAAGTTCTTATATATATCTTGTATTTTTTAAACATTCCATTTAAATTCCTATAACGAAAAGGTGTGATTTTAAAGCAAAGTAGCTCTAAAGTCATTGATAATATATACGTCTGTCTTAAGCTTTAAGACAGTGCATTTTGATGTTATAAATTCACCTTTTGCTTTGAACCTTTCTATGAATCAGCACGTTATTATGTGTAGAATAGAATTTTAACAATTTCAAAGAACATTCTGGCTTCTAAATAATATTAATTAAATTAATTCAAATTCGTCCTTTTGTTTGATTATTTTACTTTACTTTTTATAATGTTTATATCCTTGTTTTGTGTAAATATCCTTTATCCTATTGTCTCTGAAATTTTCCATTGTTTTTAGTGGTAAAAGCAACACATTAAGTGAGATATCATATCACAATTTAAACCAAATGGCCGCCCCGGGGGAAAATGAGGACAAAATCCCCCCCCCCCTCTCCCCTTAAATTTAACTGACCCATACATTTAAAGGGTTGTTTGAGAATATAATTTGTGGGTGTAGGGTCAGTGTGTCCCCGGGGAAATAAAGTTGTATGGAATATGTCTAAATAAATAGAAAGATATACTGACCACTACACAATGGTTCAATGGTTGGTTGAAAAATTAAAATATTTAAAATTATAATTCTTGAATAAAAATAACATTTTGAATGCTTTTATGCTGAACTGATATGGTTCTCTTTGCAGTGAAGCATCTTGTAGGTCAAGGAAAGTTTCGAAATTGTTTTTAGCAAACTTTTAAGTTCCAAGTTTTTTTAAAATTCTGGATTCCAGCAATATTTTATCATGAAATGCACCAGATCCACCAAAAATAAAATAAGATTGTCTTGATATTATAAGTGAACATTAGTTAAACAGTGGAGGATTGTGTGTACTTATGATATTAAGGATCTGAAGTAAGAGTATAAAATTGCGTACTTTAGAACTGTTTGCCAAAATTAACTTTATTTTTTGTCCTTTTAAGCTCACTGTGACCTTATTATAGAGATGGGTAAATGTTAAAGTGAATTGGACATGTATAAAATACAAATAGACATATGTTAATATCTCTTTAAATAAAATGGTAATATTGTTAGAATAACCTAATCTATAAAATACATCTTTATGCAATCCTAGCATCCAAGAAACCAATTAGTATCCTCTAGATTATGACCCGTTCTTTTCCTTACTAAAAATCATTTACAGCATCGTATTACAGACAATCTACCACGAATATCAAAATAAAAATCATAAGATGATTACAAGTTTTGTTAGCCCGGGACTTTGGCCTCTCTTGGCTAACAAAACTAGTTTAATATCATATTTTTAGTAGCGAAGCTACTCTATAATTCACTTTGTCCGTCCGTCAGTCAGTCAGTCCGTCAGTCCGTCAGTCCGTCAGTCCGTAACGCTATGGGGGAAATGGGATTTACTCAGCTCCTATAAAAGATAGAATTCTGAAATTTTTTGACAACATTCCCATTATTAAGGAGCACAATTAACTATAAAACATCACTGGCGGTCGGACGGCTTTTTAGCAGGTTTTAGGCTATTTTTAGATTTTCCACATTTTCCCCCATATCTTTGGTGTTTATGGTCCGATTTTCAAAATTCTTTCAGTTAAAGATATCAAAATTAAATTTTCCGTCGTTTGGAGAAAACAACAATAATGGTCAGACTGCCTTTTTGCAGGTTTTTAGCTATTTTTACATTTTCCACCATATCTTTGGTGTTTATGAACCGATTTTCAAAAAATTTTCAGTTATAGATATCAAAATCAAATTGCCCGTCGTTTGAAGAAAACAACTATGAAGGTCAGACTGCCTTTTTTGCAGGTTTTTGGCTATTTTATATTTTTTTACATTTTCCCCCATATCTTTGGTGTTTTTAGTCCAATTTTCAAATTTTTTCAGTTAAAGATGTTAAAATTAAATTCCCCGTCGTTTGAAGAAAACAACAATAATGGTCAGACTGCCTTTTTGCAGGGTTTTGGCTATTTTCAATTTTTTACATTTTTCCCCATATCTTTGGTGTTTATGATCCGATTTTCAAAATTTTTTCTGTTTTAGATATCAAAATTAAATTTCCCGTTGTTTGAAGAAAACAACCATGACGGTCATTCCCATCCACGAAATTTTGTGCTTCGCTACTTATGGATGTTGTCATCCTTGTTTATTTTAATATTCAAGAACAGCTGCCAATAAGACGTTGCGATATATAACTATCTAAATATGTTTGGATGAATTAAAAAATTGAAGAAAATTAACTTTAATGAACCAACATTGTCTGACATTAATAAACCACATTAAATTTACAACGGCTTGTGGGATCATAGAGGTATACATTAAGAGATATAAGTTTTCCGGAATTTTAATGTAGGGAGGAGATTTGAAATCTGCATCAAATTTTAAGGATTTTTTATAAAATTCGTTTTTTGTATAATTCTTTATCTAAAAGCGGAAATACAAATTAAGTTAATTAATTTTGGCATCCGTGATTGGTGGATTTAAAAAATCTGCGCTCTGATTGGATGTCGTACATCATTTAACCAATTAGAGCGCAGGTAGTTTTAAATCCACCTATCCTATTGGTCAAAATAAATTACCCTTAAAATGTATTTCCGCTTTTAGATAAAGAATTATACAAAAAACGAATTTTATAAAAAATCCTTAAAATTTGATGCAGATTTCAAATCTCCTCCCTACATTAAAATTCCGGAAAACTTATATCTCTTAGTATACATTAAAAAATTGTTAATTCTTTAAGATAAATTTAAGTTTATTTTGAAGTAAAGTCTAAAAGAAATACAAATAAAGTCAAATTAAACTATGATGGCAACATCATAGTTGATTTAACAAATAGACTGAAACATTTACAAACTATGACAGATATAACAAAATTATGAAAGATGTTCTATTTCTCAATTATTTGCTTTGTCCATTTGCATATAGGTCATCATATAAAAACTGATATTCAGAAGAGATTAGGAATGACTAACGAGTAGCAAAATCTTACAGACATACCTACCCTTGATGTATAAAACCTATGGTGTTGATAAAATAAAGAATTGAATGAATGGGATGAAACCAATGTGATAACTTTGAACACTTTGATCACGTAAACTATTTAGGAAGGAATCTCATAAATCTAATAAATCACACCAGAATTTATAGCAGTAAGGAATAGGTAATAAAGTCATTTTGAATATCTTAACATTTTCATTTGGTATCAATGAAACTTTGAAAAAGATAGGTATAATTCTATGAAATGTTTGAAAAAGTTCTGCTACTTTGATAATTAGACCTTCTTCAGATTAAAATCATTGGTTAAAAGGTTTAGGCATAGGTAGTTTGAACCAACCAATCTCGATTTAATAAAGAACCTAAAGGTTTTAATCCAACAAATAAGTTTTTTTTAAAAATAATTAAGTCGGTTTTAAGGTACTAAAACGCAACAAAATAAAAGAAGAAAATGGCCAGTATGAACAAAAATAGTAAGATCTTTAATTTGACACCTTACTTTTAAAATTATGTTGAGTAATTATTGAAAAAATCTATTTTTTTAACCTTGGTTTAATCAAAACTTTGAAGTAAAATATAATCTTCCACAGGCATAAAAAATATGGGTTCATATATAACTTTAGAATCAGAAAAATATTATGAATCCATTGTAAGCTAAATTGAATAAGTTTTATAAAACTATAATAAAAAATATAAGTTTATTTTAAGAATCATAATTTTCGGCTTTCAACAACTTGAAAACTTGAAACTTGAAATAAACCTAAATAAATATACATACAATGTAACAGATATTTTTTAAACACAAGAAACAATAAAGCATTTTTAACTGCATTGTTTTGAAGTTTATAAACAGATTGAAGCATATTTGTTCATAATTTTTCGTTCTCATGTTATGTAAGTATCACTATTTTCATTGTAGTATCTATTGTATATATTCTATGAACATTATCCTTTTTTTTTGTCAATTCTATTGGTTGAGGTTTTGAGGTTAAGCTTCCCAATTAGTCAATTTTTTAGACTTGTGATTGGCTAGTTTAATAGTTACAATTAAGTGTTACCTGTAAAAAATAATACGTTAGGCCATTTTTATTATTTTTATTTTTTTACTTTTTTCAATTTTGCTTACAATGGATTTGTAATATTTTTCTGATTCTAAAGGTATATATGAACCCATATTTTCTATGCCTGTGGGAGATTATATTTTACTTCAAAGTTTTGATTAAACCGAGGTTTAAAAAATTGATTTCTTCAATAATTACTCAACAGAATTTTAAAAGTAAGGTGTCAAATTAAAGATCTTACTATTTTTGTTCATACTGGCCATTTTCTTCTTTTATTTTGTTGCGTTTTAGTACCTTAAAACCGACTTAATTATTTTAAAAAAAAAACTTAAATTACTTAAAAAATAAGAGGTCTACAAAAAAAACCGATTGCATATCTGAATTCTATGAAAAATTGTACATCTACTACTTACTAAAAGAACCGGCTAGCTATCTTAAATAAAAAGTGAAAAAGTTGATACGCCTTCTTTTAAAGATTGTTCAGATGTTTATCCTTTAATTCTATCAATATCTAACCATACAATGCCAAACAACAGCTTAGACTTTATATATTAAGCTTATATAATAGGAAATCGTTTAGAATCTCTAATGGTAGAGTAACAGGATGTCTGTATGTTTGTCCAGTAAGATTTTATGAACGGATTTACTTTTTAAATTAGTTGACAAATTAATGAACAATAAAAAGTAATCGAATATTTGGTTTATGTTCATTGAACATTAATCATGTAAAGTAGTAAGGTTTTTCGTTTAGATCTCACTAACCCATGAGCCGATTAAGTTTTTTATTTTAGAGCCCTTCTTGGTTATTTATTTAGGAACACAGTAATAGTGTCTGACTGATTATGACGTAACAAAAAAAAATTAGCCAATGAGAGGCCGTTATTGACCAATGGTAAAATTTTTAGTGGCCTCTCATTGGCTAATTTTTTTGTTACGTCATAATCAGTCAGACACTATTACTGTGTTCTTTATTTAGTTTATATAAGAAATTTCCTTTCCTCCCCTTTCAAATAAAGAGTGCAAAGGGCGCAACCACTAATGAAGATACAAATTTAAAGTACAATGAGTGTATGTAATTGTACCAGTCTAAATCCGCGATCGTGGCTCAACGCGTAGCAAATCCTCATCGTGGAGGTGATAGGTTCGAATCTCGGCCAGACACTGCGTCAAATTTAAAGACATTAAAATATTTCATACTGCCACTATGTCAGGTGCGCGACATAAATAGTAATAATAGGGGGAAATGCCTTGGCCCATAAACAGGCGCAACTCATGCACTGTTAGACTTCTCAGAAAAAGGTCGTGCAAAATAAAAGGGTTGGTTGTCTGTTGGATATTACTTAACCTAATATCCACCAATGGGCGTTAGAGTATTGCATCCCATTACAAGCGGATGATGCCCTTGAGTTCTCTAGATGATAACTTGAAATCGAAGGAGAATCCCACCCCAATTAGGTAATAATGTACCAGTCTGGCTGGGTGGTTTAATAATCAAACCTAAAAATATGACTTACTCGCATACACAAATAATGGAGTGGTTTCAATACTCAATTATAGAATAGCTCTGAAATTTAAAAATGTTGATGTATGCTCTTTAACAAAACTTCTCCTTAAATAATGTGATTAATTTTCTCATTAGATGTTCTAAAATGAAAAATCTGTTGTAAACAAGGGAGAAACAATTTTCATAAAAATTCCAGAGCTTGTCTTTCCTTTAATAAAATACGATGACCGATAAATTCATTGTTAGCAGCAAACAATCTTTAATTTATTTATAAAACAAGACCGTTCACGATCATAGAAGTAGTAAAAATGTACGGCTGCCTGAAGTACCGGCCGACGAACCCAATGACCGATGTGAATGACTTATAGAGTAGCCCTTCTTATAATGTATAAATATTGTAATTTTGCAATATGGATAAAAAAAACTTTTATCTATAAAAGTTCTGAAAAATGGCGCGTGTACGTGGTTTTTTCAAAGGGTGCTCGAAGCACACCGAAAATTTTGCCTGTTACCCCTCTTGAATTGAAATTGTTAGAGGGGTATAATCAATAGCGGGGTAAGTAGAGTAGGAGTTTTTTTTATAAGATAAAACTTTTAAATATATTAAAGAAAATTTAATTGTTCAGTTAAGAAAATTAGATGTGTAATGCACGAAGCTTAAAATTTGCGCAATTTACATTGATTTGAAGACGAGGCGCCTCTAGTTTTAAACCAAGGAGTGTACAGTCTTTGTTGGGCTATGGTAAAGGAATACAAACACCCCCTTCACACACGCCCCTGTATATATGTGTGAGTATTGTAAAACTGATTATTGTCAAGGGATTAAATAACTATCAGTTTTGTATCAAATAAAAACATAAATATATTATACAAATGATAAATCTATCCAATACAAATATGTTTTATCATATTGATATTATTCTTTAGCGTATATTTTGTCATTTTTTAATTTTCAATTATTTTTTTCTTTTTACCTTTGCTACATTAAAACACATGAATTGTATCTTTGAAGGGAATAGGGCGTTTCAGTGAATATAAATAGGTTTAAGTGAAAGACCCTAATAACTAAACTAGGACCTATGTGAAGCTTTGCTACAAGGAAATCTCATTCGGTTTTATAAAAAAAAGGATCTGTATTTAAAGGAAAAAATGGGGCATAGAAAAAGCCTAAAACCACCCCAAGACCCAAACTTAGAAATATAATTGACTAAAACCATCCAATGGCCAATGCAACACCACAAACTATTTATTATAATTTAATGTCAACAATGTGTCTCCTCTCCTAGCAGAGACAAGCTAGAGACATGACTAGAATTAGATAAAAATATAATTGTTTTCCGAAGACAAAGACCTTCCATAGACGAAATACAAATAGAATGTAAAATGAGAACAAGGATAACTAGCTATGTCTACAAGTAGAGAAGAAATATTAAGTTAACAGAATTTAGATGAAATATGAACAAATATTTGAGTATATAACAGGATCTTTAATACTATATGAAATTATGAATGTTTCTATGTATCCGTCTTAAGATCTTGCTAACCGCAGGACAATGAAGGCCATACTATTTTTAGGACACCTCAATATCGTAAAGAATTTCGCCTATGAGTAATGCAGCAATAACAAACTAATAACATGGTTTCAAATCATAGAAGTCTGGCTGTAAAAGCTTCCACAGAGCCACTTGAAAGAACTATAGAATAAGATTTCAACTCTATAAATTAACTGGATACAAGAATACCTGATTTGTGAAAAATAAGTGCCTGTTGTCATATTAAAGTTAAAATTGGTTGGTTTCAAGGACTAATTTATTTCCCTTTTTAACAGATTTTTTTTATGGCGAAGGCAGTAATGAAATATCGGTAAATAAAATGAAAAAATTTAAACCCCCCCTTGAACCGTACGTTCTTATTGGTGTGTGAAGGCAGGCAGGGAGGAGACATTGGGCTTTTTATTACACCAGTACCAATAGTTTTAAATTAAAATTTTCTTATTCATTAGCTTAACAACTTTGAAGACTTATTTTGTATTTTGATTGTTTGGTTATTGAAGTTAAGTGTCCAAACGTTTCAACCTTTAATTGAAATCTTTAGAGGGTTGATTTTGTGTATCATCATTGGGGCCGTGCATCAATTTATCGGCCATTGTCTTATCCCTTTATATCCATGGTGCGTATGTTGGTGATAAGTATTCTGTCTTAAGTTTTCTTACTTTCAACAGAATTTATCAATACAGCCTATATAGATAGATAGATGCTTTTCAGAGGTCAAGTATCTTACTAAACATTTTTATAAGGTTTGTTTTAAACAAGGATGACCTCATCCATAAAAGCCAAGCTTAACAATTCAGACAATAAGAAAGTAACAACGATTTAATATCAAATAATTTTTACTATACAAAACCAAAGGAGATACTTGCATTATACGAAATCTTACAGGATCAATCAACATGCCAAATTTAAAAATTCTAAATTAGCAATTAGTTCTAAGTACTATCCGTTATGGACGGACAGATCAACTCTAAATGTGAATAGGCTTCGTGTTTAAAGTTATTTATTTATATATTGTGAAAGTCGACATAAATCTGGAAAACAATGAAAATTGAGCAAAAATTTTTGGGTCAAGAAATATATATCTCATCTTTGTGTAAATATTTATATTAATATTTTATATATCACAATCTAATAGACTTATTACATTGTTCATAATATTAATCTATAAAAGATAAAATATTTTTGGCAGTAATGCTTAAGCCTGTAAATAATGTTAACAAATCCTTTAATTGTTACTTCTCGCATCGTATCATAAACAGCTTTCTACAGATATAAAATGTACAATTATAAGATTAATCTTATGATTGTACATTTTATACTCGTAGAACACTGGATATAATACGAAGATAGTCATAGTATTTTCAAATGGACGAGAACCGGTTCTTAGAGGCTTCTAGGGGCACATTAAAGGAGAGGGGAGTGTTAACACACATCCTTTAAATTTAGTTTTACACAGACAATTTAACATCCTCTTACTTTTATACAGATATTATTTTTTTTCATATATCTCTCATAATTGTGAATAATAAAAAGGTGCAGAGAATAGGACATAAATAAATATTAATACGAAACTTTTTTGTTAATATCCCAGTAAAATAAATTTGACCTAATATAGTCGAAGCTTATATAGAACATAGTATATATGAAAAGCAAACTGATTGTAAATTTCAAACAGAAAATAATTGTTCTTTTTACTTTAGCAAAGATCTGATATACAATTCATAGGTTTGTTCAATATGACATTCAATCAAACGACTTTTGTCATGATGAATTGTCGTTTTTAAAGTTATTGTTTAATACTGGAAACTGATGTTGACAATGCAACGTTGTTCTCCTGGCATTATCATTACATAATAGTAAAGGGATGTAAGTCTAATAGTCTGCCTGTACCGAAAGATCTCGCTAAACGCTGAGCTTTTTTACAATATAGCTTCAGTATAGGTCCAAGGAATTTTTAAAACAAATGATAGGAAAGGGTACCATACTTCCCCAATTCCAAGAAAACCAGAAAACAGCTCTAGAAAAATAACAACTCACTAGATGCTGCTTGTAATAGTAAAGGCCCCAACCAGGCTGAATTTTTTTATTTTATTGTCCAAACACACAAAAATGTAAAATTGCGTTTTTCTCTGGCAATGGGCAAAAAGATGTCCTTGTAAAGTGTTATGATTGTAAATCCGTAGAGAAGTAAAAACTATAATATATTTATATTTCTAACACAGTCAGGTTTTGTGTTGGTTTCTATTTACTTAAGAGAAAATTGTACTTCATCTTAATGGCTTCAACTTACGAGAGTGGGAGATTGACCGAAAACATTATTATTTGTTCGCAAATGAATTTTATCTCTCAGGAGAAAGAAGCAACCCCCATACCCTTTACTTTTAAAAAAGTTCGAACAACAGTTCTATAGTATAGATGTATATACAGATAACTACCTCCTTCTCTTTTTCAATGACCTTTTTCGTCTGATATCAAATTGTTTTCTGCTACTTGGCTGTGTTAATATTCCCAACACCATTGGTCGACTTATAATGACCCAATTAAGAGTCGACACAAGGATATTTTGATGGGGAGATACAGTTATTTAACCCTTTCTTCCTCCAGTGTTTTACTCTAATGTTGGAAGAAAAGCGAAAATGAGCTTAATTAAATTGGAAATCGCTCAAATACCAAACGATGATATAATATATTCCTTTCTTTCATTAGTATTTGTTGTACCATAACTCAATATGGAAATATGGTGTTCATTCACATTCGCATATGTATTACATTATCAAAGTATCAGAACAGCACAAAATATTCCTTACATTTAATCATCTCTCATGCTTTTCCGCAAAATTTCTTTTTACTTATTTTGCAATGAAACGTTATGCAGATGTAAAAATATTTGCGTATGTGAATGAACACCTGGAAATATAGATTTATATATAGCAGAAATTTATTTGTTTATAACAATTTCTTGAGATGTCTTTGTTCTTGCTATTTATAAAAAATTTACCTTAATTTTATGATTTGTGCATATTTCTAATAAAAATTTCTAATTGTCATTATCAAGAAGCAAGTTTTATTTTAAATGCGGCGGCGTAGAGATATACTACACAAACAAAAACAAACTTCTCCAGTAAAATATATATTTTTCTTTATTCAAGCCTTCTTAATTCTAATCGTTTGAGAATTTCTGTACAACTATCTTTTTTTCTATCTAAAATTATGTTCGTAAAAGTAAGAAGGCTAGAATCAATCTACCTTTAGAGTGTAATAGTTAAACACCAATTAAAGCTTTCTGAATAACATAATCTTTGTGGCCACAGGACACCAACAAACCTTGCTGGGTCGAAAGACAGAAGGGAAGACTTTAACAACGCATTTGAAATTGCTAAACTACTATACTATCCTTAATTTTACAGTTCAATACAAATCTAATGTTACAGACATGGCATGGACATTCAGGTCCAGATCCTCTGGAACTCCGCGAAACTTCGCCAAATATACATATCTTGAAAAATTTTACCTTTGTTACTTTGTAATAAACTAGTGGATTCGCCCCCAGCCTTTAAAAAAAAACAGGTGTTGCAGCACCAATGTTTTAATTACCTGAAAAAAAAACCAGAAGTAGTGGTTGTGCAGCACTAATGTTTTAATTACCTGCATCAGCAAAAAAAAATCTGTGTCTCACCCCCCAAGAAAATATCCTAAAACCACTACAGGACCAGTAGGAATATTCCCTGAAAAGTAGAATCCGATCGGTTTAGTGGTTACCGAGATCTTAAGGGATAGACAGACGGACGGACGGACAGACATCATTCTACTTTGTATTTTAGATATGCTGACTATGGACAAATATTTAATGAATTTGTCTTTTTTTACCATGCTTTATACTATGACTATTATACTAACAAACAAAGTAAATTTTTGATCAGTCAAGTAACTGATATACAGAATAGATTGTATGAAAAATACATTGTGACTGGGAACCAATTTTAAGTATTGGTGTTTATACAATAATACAAAAATCTAATTATATTCGTTTAAGGTGTTTTTAGACTAAAATTTTAAATATTTGATCCTGGAAGGAAAACGAAGTGACGGGTTTCGTCGTATTTTCACAGTCGTTTTAGGTTAGGTTAGGTTGGAAATAAGAGAAAAGCCACTGTAAAAAATACGACGAAACCTGCTACTTTGTTTGATTATCCGAATATTTGTTCAGAAATTAAATAGTATTCGTTGTTACGTAGAAACTCGTGAATATGCCATGATGGTGATATGATATGATAATAAATCAATTCTCTGATTGGGACACTGCACGCAATAAATAATATGTCACATCACTTCCGCCATACAACTCTGTAAAATACATCGCCAAAATTAGAACAGCAAATCTTCAAAATTTTAAAGATTACCAGAATCGCAAAAAGATATAAGGAAATGGTTGCATAAACTCAAAAAGCTGTACATCCATTTAAAGAAATCGTATAAAATCAAATTAACCTAGTAAGTCAAAATTAAGGTGAAATATTAAAAGCTTGTTAAATATCCTTCCGATTTAAGTATTTTTATGTTCAGATAATTGACGTTTAGTGGTAAAGTTGATTTATGCTGTTGATATTTGGCGAAAATTATGAAACATCAATAAGTAAACTTTTATATTGACTTAATAATAATTTATATAGATACCAATTGAGCAATAATAATAATAGCTCTCGTGCTATGGTGATAGTGGTGGGAATAAAATCATTTTGTCATTGGCTGGGCCTCTAGCCTTCAAAAGAGAAGGGGGGGGAATAAAATAGCCTAAAACAATCCCATACATTAAAGGTTGAAATAAAATCGCCTGAAATAATTTGAAGTTCGTCTAAACGTAGAATTCATTTGATAGATAATTAATCACAGATAAACAAAAAAAACGTATAAAATCGTACGCTCTTTATCGACGCGACTAAAATGCTGCTAAGCCAGATGCATAATATTAAATGTCTACGTTTTTTCAACCGTTAACAGATGTAATTTTGGGTATCTTAAATTCTTAATTGTTTCGCCTGTTATGGTTCAGAGCATTCCCTGCTACTCTTACATATTTTAATCCATGGACGTCCTAAGTCTTTTTTTCATTGTCCCATGAACATCCGTCAATTTTCCCTTGAAATATGACCAGCAAGGTATGGAATCTTGGTTTTTATAATTGTTATATTACCCAGCTATATTATACATTATGTATTATTAAAAGCGCAGCAACTCTGTAGCCATGGTATGTCCTTTTTTCAGGGATTTAATTAATTTACATCTCCAATGATGATTAACATAACTACTCCTTCTGTTATTAATGACATTATTAATTGAAGAGATTTGATACTACTAGTTTGGAACCAACCAATCGAATATCAATAAAAGTACTCAAAGTTTTTGAGCCAACAAACTTTATTAAAATAATATGATTATAAAACTTTGGATACCAATGTAATTTACAGTCCATTGTCTTTTTTTGTTTTGGATTACATGACTCCGTTATAACATGTTATATAACAATTGACTAATTTCTTTTCTTCCTTGGGATATAGGGGGTAGGACACCTTGGGGAGTGTATCCACCCTCATTAATATATCAAGGGGAGTAGATACACCCTCCACTCTTCTGTTTCTTATACTAGCTGCACTACTTATGGATATAATTATCCTTGTTATATTGAGGACACGAGCCTGATAATATTCCCATCAATTTTATTACCTTTTATTTGCTTTTATTATTTGGGAATATTTATAATATCAAAGCTGATCAAATTATTTGTTAACTTCTTAGAAATAAAAAGGTTTTAGTTTTAAAACGCACAATAACCAGAAAATACAATAAAAATATTTATAAATATTTTCTATAAATAAAATTTCTGTATTATAGTCCGCCGTTCTTTTTCCATTACAATATTTTTTTAATTTCTGATAATTTTTCTTGCTTGTATTATTTTCCTTTCTCTTTCTTTCCCTATTATAGTAAATTTTAAAGAATTTAAGAAAAATTGAATTAGTGTTACTTTGACTTCAAAGTAACATTTGACACAATGAAATAATCAAATCTTTTTCAAACTTGCTATTTTAATATTTTAGTGTACAGCAGTAATATCTAAAAGGAAAAAAGAACATTTGACTGTGTAACAGTAAAATTAAGTTGATCTAATGATGTATTCAATAAAGGATTAAAGACAATTTTTTAAAGTATTCCTTTTTTCTCAAAAGTTAGCTCATTTTTTTTATTTCACGTAGGTACGATCTCCATGTAAGTTTAATGAAGATCTATAATTTCCACAAAGACATTTGTAGCATCATTTCTTCTAAGTATTCTCTAATGTTATAACTACATAAAATCTAATAGCACAATACATCGAAATATTTATGTATTTTTTTTATACATTTTTTCAGTGAGGAAGGGACAATAATTTTTTTTAAAAACTTTTTTTTTATCATTTTATTCAAAAAATTCCGGGATTTTTTACTCGTATTAATTAGGAAATAAGATTGTTTTATATTCATTTTTGGCATCCCTGTACCTCCACCTGGTATATAATATGACTGATATCTGGTTTAATATTCAACATAAAATGTAAATGGTTGAATAAATTTTGTCTGAAAGAACTGATTACATGTTGAGACAACAGTTTAGTGATAGAGGTGTGGCAAGTTTATAGCAAGTACAAATATTACATGTTGAGACAACAGTTTAGTGATAGAGGTGTGGCAAGTTTATAGCAAGATCAAATATTACATTTTGAGACAACAGTTTAGTGATAGAGGTGTGGCAAGTTTATAGCAAGTACAAATATTACACGTTAAGACAACAGTTTAGTGATAGAGTTGTGGCAAGTGCAAATATTGCATGTTGAGACAAACAGCAATTATTGACAATACCTACCATATTTACAATGTAGAAGGACTCTTTTTGGCGAAATAGTAAAACTATTCATTTTTGTTTTTACTGAGCAACACCAGTTTAAGTGGGTAGAGAAGGGGAGGGGAGGTGGGAGCTTATGTAAATCCCTCGATTAGAAAACGTCATATTTTCATCGCAATATTATTCAAATCCCAATTCATATCTTTATCTTACACAATTTCTCTCAGAGTAAAGTATAAATATATTGTAAATAAATCATAAATATCGTGATACAATATTCTTTTAAGAAAATTTATTTTTACTCATCTATTTCAACATTTAGGGGAAGGTTTTGGGCTGTTTTTTGGCCTTCCTTAGTGTACAGAGCCCCTGTGTCGAAATAAAACGAAAGTAATTATCAGATTAAAGATAACGTTATTTGTTTCTGTGCAGCTTTCGTTAAAATAATCAATATAAAGCAGTGAGATTTTTTGAAACTTTACATTGTGTCTAAAAAAATCAGCCATGTGACGTCATAAAAATTAGGGATTATCCATCTCTTTTTTAGGGGTTTTCTTTCCCACTTCTCCTCTCTCTTTCTTATTTTTATGACGTCATATGGCTGATTTTTTATGACACTTTGTAAAGCTTAGATATTTTTATAGCAAAATTATTAATTAATGGCTAGGCCAATTTCGTTGTGCTTTTCAGGAAAACTCTGTATATGTCTTTGGCTTTTGGACCTCTTATTCCATATAGCGTCAAAGAGGGTAGGGACAAGGCTTTTTTTATCTCTTGTCAATAATAGGTAAGTTGTAAGTATCATTGTCATAGAGAAAATCAAATAACTGTCCATTTTGAATCAAAATTATTATTTACTAGTTGTTCCTTTGCTACACACGGACAAAATTGTTCTTGGTAACTCTTTCAACATAAACATTAAGATTAAGATGTAGAAATGGTAATTATTTCACGGTATATAAAAGTATATAAAAACTCATGGCTCAGTAACTTCTCAATTGCTTGCTCTCCCAGCGGGGGTTCTCATTCCTACCCTTCCCAACCCCCATAAAGGACCGGATATAGACATACATGGGTGAGTGTGTGGCCCCAACTGTGAAAGGGTTAATGGGGGCGTGTGCCGTGAAGTATGATGGGTGTATGCGCCATTAGTTTTGTATCAAGAGATATCCCAGTATGGGTGGGGGTATACATGCACACAAAACAACTAATAGTTATTTTTCGCATCGTATTATAAACAGCTTTTCACGGATAAAAATTGGTTTTAGTATTATGATTGTACATTTATATCTTTGTAGAAACCCGGATATATTACGATACGATACATGATTTTTATTTACAAATTATACTGAACTTAAAAAACTTATTCATTATACCTCATTATCTTACAATTTCAACATGCTAATATATAAAAAGTAAAATGCATTTTGTCGCATTTAAAGTAAATTGAAGGCAAAATATTGTTTCAAAATCTTTAATAAATTTTTTAAACTGTAAGAAGACATGTTATTTTATTTCTATTTATTTATCGAAAGAAATCTTGAAGCAGGGTCAACTTTTTCTAAAGGATCCATTGTAAATAAAAGAAGAGATGACCTGCTGCGTTTTTATTTAACATGCTTCACGTTTAATATTTTTAATTTATTACTTTATTTTAGGAAGAAATATAGATTTTGTAGTTATATCCGGATCATATATTTTGCTCAATATAAGTTCTATTTCAAATTTTTAAGTGCTTCAAATTATGATAAGCAACAAAAGTAGCTAGTCACAAAAATAGCTTTAGACGATCTTGATTAAATCTCTTTGGCTAAAAACATCACTTAAAGAGTAAGGAATAAATAATCATAAACAATTTTTAGATTTGTGTATTTAAGAACTTTTAGCTTAAAGTCTTTTTAACTTTTTTTACGTCTAATACATTGTTCGAGTTACGTTAAAACCTGCATATTGTCAATTTTATTTATTTTTCTTGTTTTCGTTCATATTTTAGCTAATTGCTAATTTGGCAAAATAATATTATGCTATTTGTATAAACATTAAACACAATAGGTATAAGAAATATATATATAGGATATTGTCTTTCTAAGAAAAAAACATCATGAAGATCAGAACAACTTACCAGCTCAGTGAAAGCCAACCAGAAATTTAAAATATGACAAAAAATCCTTTTACATGGATTTTTGTTTTGTTTGATAAACATGTGTATTCATTTTCATCTCCCCCTTTCAACATCTTCGTCCTGCCTACCCCTCGCCTTCCCTTTTTCTTCTCCCAGAACATCAGGCAAGTTGACCCCAAAGGCAAACATATGTTATCACCTCACTTCATTCTTCACCCCCAGCTCCTCCACCTTCTACAATCTACATCTACTACAATTTCAAACGGAACCACAATAGGCATATCAGAGACAAAACAAATAAACTTTGGGGATATTTATTTGTTTCAGTTATTACTCCTGACCTGTCAGTATAATCCCTTGGTTGCTCGTGCCAGGCTTTGTCCATTTTCTTATGAGCAAAGGCATTTTTAATTAAATGTTTGCGTCGTGCTGTAGACGAACTGTCTTATACTAAGGCATTTTCAAGTTAATTTTTCGCCAAGTATTAATACAGAAGAATTCAGTATCCTGTACAAACTGTAAATATCCTCAATAGCAAAGCTGACGGTTTTACCCATCATTCTTTCCGTGGAATCATGATTACATCAATTGAAAGAACATATCTGAGAGAAGAATAACATCAATATATTCAACTACAAATCTATATTATTTATTATCATGTTGATTATCATTATTATAATCTTATTATATATGCATTATACTATGTTATTATGGGGAGTAACATAGGCATATAATTATTTTCCAGTATTTAAATACTGATGACTGCCTTTTTTATGGCAACATTTCGGCCCATTGTGCCCTAATTATCTTTGACCCAAGGAGGGTCATATGTCTTATGACAATAACTCATTATTTATAACGAATTTTATCTCTTATCATATGTAGTTAGCTTATTATTTATATTATTCTTTGACATGATTATGTTATTTTTATTTACATGTATGATATGTTTCTTTTAAGTAAAATTGTTTGTATTTTATTGTTATGATTTTTTTTCCCATAAGTTGAATAAATCATTGAATAGATGCTTGACTTCCAGGGAGGGAGTGGACATTGGACTGTAAATTACATTGATACCTAAAGTTTTCTCACCTCGTTATCTTTTTTATTGACTCAAAATGTTTTGGTACTTTATTTTCTTTTAATTGGTTGGTTTCAAGGGAGAAGTGTCTAAACTATTTAACCAATAATTTTAACCTAAAATTTTTTAACATTATTGGGGATTCAATATATCGTCATTTTTCTTATCCCTTAGGATCCCTGTTGACTCCGGATGTATATTGACACTTGTCTGTATAAATAATATCAATTACATATCCATCACTCAATGTTATGACAAAACAAACATAAAAGGGTTTTCTGGCAATTATTCTCTGAGAAAATTGAGGTTCTCTTAACAAGAATATATAATACTAGCGGCTTCGCCCCTAGCCTCTAGGGGCTATGCCCCAAGAGATGATAAAAAAAATTAAGGTGAAATTCGTAGAAAAAAAAGAAGGACCAAGGAAATCTACAAAAAAAAGGACCAAGGATATATCCTACAAAAAAAAGATGGGGGAGGGATTTTTTTTTGTCCCACCCCCCAAGAAAATAGCCTAAAACCACCACAGGACCAGTAGGTATATTCCCTGAAAAGTAGAATCCGATCGGTTCAGTGGTTACCGAGATCTTAAGCTTCGGACGGACGGACAGACATCAAGCTACTTTGTATTATAGAAAAAACATATTTTATGTATAACGTCTAAAGACAAAGTATTAATGGAATGTACAATATACATAGCATAGACGTGAATATTATGACAGGGGAAAAATTTTCGTCAATTTAGGTTGCTAACATGGACATTATTCAAAGGTCAGTTCGTTCATCCAGTCGAAGGGGAGTGGGTAAAGGGGGAAGAAGAATGGGATCGTTATCAAGGCAAGCTACAATTTTCACTTTCTTAGAGTACTTGGTAAGATGTAAGATCCAAATAATAGTAAATCCATTAAAGTATTTTAAAATCAAAGAACATGTAAGGAACTATCAAATGCCTTTAAAAATTCAAAGAAACATTAATTGTTGATTTTCTTTTTTTATGTTACCATATTTTTATAAGCTTTAGTTTAAACTAAATTCATGGAAAAACCAGACAATGAGTGTGTGTGTGTGTGTGTGTGTGTCTGTGTATATTAATACCCTAGTATAGTTCTATCCAGTCTTAGGTTTAATCTTATTAAGAAACACAAGGTTTTTACCATACAAAACTTTTATACGTGTGTGCAGCGATATAAGGGAAGGGGGCGGTTTTAAAAAAAGTTATAAAAATGAAATAATCATTTATGGGAAAAAATACATCCACCAATAAAGACTAACTTTTAAATAAGTTACTTTAGGTTAAGTTGGACTAGTAAAAGTTAATTAAAATGTTAACAATAATGACATAAAACTTTTTAAAAACTGGTTCTGTGGTAAAACAAAAAGGATGTACATTGTATTTTATACTAGGTATTATTAGCTTAGCAAAGCTACTCTATAATTCGTTAATTCGTTTTGTCTTTAAGTATATTTGTCTATCTATATAAAATTGTGATTTGTGATGACGTATTATAATATGCTATGAAAATATTTATCTATAATACAGAGTAGAACGATTTCTGTCTGTCCGTCTGTCCGTCTGAAGCTTAAGATCTCAGTAACCGCTGAACCGAGTGGGCTCTATTCTTCAGGGAATATACCTACTGGTCCTGTGGTGGTTTTAAGGTATTTTCCAGGGGGGTGGGACACCACAAACCAACCAACCCCCAAAAAAAAAAAAAAAAAAATTATTAAAAGATTGAAAAGAAAGCTTTATGGATAACCCATAAAATTATGGTTCGCAGCAACAAAATATGTTTTTTTAAATATGTTCGAAATAAGTGGTTGCATCTCCAATTTTTTTTAATTACCTCTTAAGGCAAAGCCCCTAGAAGCTAGGGCGCTAGTCAAGATATATATAGTTATAAAATTTATTAAGTAGTTTAGGTCATTGAATTAAAAGCTAATTTCAAAAGAAACTTGCTAAACTTCGTATAATAAATCCCTATCCCATTTTCTTATACTTTTGCAAAAATAATTTAAAGCTTGTAAAAGAAATAATTTAATTTTGAGCCTTTGTTTTCCTGTTTGATTAAAAAAGACAAAATTAAACAAATACTTTCTTATATAAAAAGGACCAAATAATAACTTCTATCGACCAAAAGTGCACATTTTTGTTTGAAAACAACAAAAAAACGAATAACTTCGAAATAAACTGGTTTTTTTTAATATTTATGTAAAAAGTGAGTTAATTTTGTGTATTATCATTATTCCACTCACATGTAGGATGTTAATCTATATCATATTAAACAAAGATGGGATAAAAACATATCTACTTAGTATTTTACTTTTGATGTTATATCATAAAAATGGAGATTTGATTTTGGAGGTAAGTAAATAATTTAACCCGCGATCGTGGCTCAACACATAGCGCATCCGGGGAGGTGATAGGTTCGAATCTCGGGCCGGCACTGAGGCATAACTAAAGATGTTAAAAATGGTTCCTACTTCTGCTATATCAAGTGCGCGACATAAATAGTAAGAGTAGGGGGAATGCCTTTTCCCATAAACGGTCGCAACTCAGTATCATGCACAGTTAGGACAACCTAATATCCTTGGGTGTTAGAGTATCGCAGCCTATTACACGCGGATGCTCTGGATTCTCTAGATGATCACTTAAATCGAAGGAGAATTCCGCTCTTTCGAGGTAATGGTAAAGTAAATAATTTAGGTTTAGGAGGGGGGGGGGGTTTACATGGGCGAATTATCTTGGATTGGTAAAAGTAGCCTCCCCCAAAACATTCATAAACCTTTCCTGAACCTATAAGTAGCTTCACAGTGAATGAGAACCATTATCGGTACAACAGTAAGCGAGATCTTAAGCCAGAAACACACAGACACTCATACATACTGTTACTTTTACATAAGGATAAAAATGTACAATTGTAGAAAAACAAGGATGACAACATCCATAAAAGCGAAGCACTGAAACGGTAGGACAAACGGACATTAACACTTGTATAGTGTCAGAACTGAATAATCATAATATAAATGTATAAGAGTCAAAGCAAAATTGTAAGTAAATTTGTTGAAAAACTGCTTGATTCAGGATAATGTTTATGGACATGCTTAGATTTTTAGGACTTAATTATAGAGTTGCTTCGCGTATAACATTATACTTTGTTGTCCCAGGAATAAATATACCAAAAATCAGATCAATCGAATGATTAGATCACACAAAATTTTTTTGTTAAAAAAGTAAAAAAATCAACATGTTTAAAATGGACGTACGGACATTTTGGTGATGATTATAGAGTTGCTACGCTTTCTAAATCGTACCTAACTATTAAAGGAATCACCATGCAAAATTTGAAATCGATAGGACAATTCTAAAATGCCTAAATTAACGAAAAAAGCTATCCGTTACGGACGTACGGACGGACGGACCGACCCTAATTATAGAAAAGCTTCGCTTTTTAAAATCACCCATTTCATTTGAGGAAAAATAAATAAATATGTTTGTTGTTGAAAATGTAATCAGGATTGTGAAGATACTAATTCTCAATTAACTGAACCAGGTTTTTGTTCCGCTACAGATCACTATGGGCTGTAAGCCAAATGTTTAAAAACATGGATGACAACATCCATAAAAGCGAAGCACTGAAACGGTAGGACAAACGGACATTAACACTTGTATAGTGTCTGAACTGAATAATCAGAATATAAAAGTATCGAAAGAGTCGAAGCAAAATTGTAAGTAAATTTGTTGAAAAACTGCTTGATACAGGATAATGTTTATGGACATACTTACATTTTTAGGACTTGGTTATAGAGTTTCTTCGCTTCTACTATTGTTCTTTGTTGTCCCAGGAATCAATATACCAAAAATCAGATCAAACGGATAATAAGATCACAAAAAAATAGTTGTTAAAAAAGTAGAAAAATCAACATGTTTAAAATGGACGTACGGACATTCTGGTAATGATTATAGAGTTGCTATGCTTTCTAAATCGTACATAACTACTACAGGAATCATCATGCAAAGTTTGAAATCGATAGGACAATTCTAACATGCCTAAATTAACCAAAAGAAGCTATCTATCTCGGATGGACGGACGGACGTACGGACCTACCCTAATTATAGAAAAGCTTCGCTTTTAAAAAGTTTGTTTTATCTATTATTGATATATTTCTCAACGGCTTTTCATGAGTGGAACAGGAGGTATGACCTTGCCTAAGAAATTTAATTCAAAAGAGAAAAACAGGCGAGGCACCATGTAAATTTTTTTAAAAAAAGAACACACTGTGGGCTAGAATTGAATCAAGACAAAAGTAAGTGCCGAGCCCTGGGACCTATGTATGGTGAAAATAGACATAAAACCTTGATGATTCCAGGTAAAACCAAAATATTTCAGCGGGGGCTTTTTGAGAAAATTAGATTTGAAAATTTCAAGTTAAATTTTCACCCCCTAGGAGTTGCCGCACAATAATGACAAGAAAAGCAAATATTATCTATTTTAAATAATGAACAACTTTGCTTTTATGAAGTCCTTCTTAAAACCTTCTATATATATGATTTATTTTAGGCTGAATTTTCGTGACCTTTGCAAAGCAAGTGATAAAAATGGCCATTTATTAACTCCCTTCAGGAGTGGTTTTATGAAGAACTTTAAAAAAGCAAAGTTGTTCAAAATTTAAAATAAATAATATTTGCTTTTCTTGTCATGATTATGCGGCAACTCCTAGGTGGTGAAAATTGAACTTGAAATTTTCAAATCTAATTTTCTCCAAAAGCCCCCGCTGAAATATTTTGGTTTTACCTGGAATCGTCATGGTTTTATGTCTTTTTTCACCATACATAGTTCCCAGGGCTCGGCACTTACTTTTGTCTTGATTCAATTCTAGCCCACAGTGAACATGACTTTCATGTGTAGAACGCAATTTTAAAATGAACGAATGGATCAGGATGCCAGAAATTGTGAATTAGTAAGATTACTCATTACACCACAGATACACACACCTACGTTTACACAAAAAGACTGACACACACACACCTACTTATACACAGACAAACACATAAGCAGTCACAACCACATAGACCTATGTAAATACAAGGATAAACACTCACATATGAACTAGGGAATTATAAGGATGTTTAGTTAAATCGTTTGAATGTTTTTTTTTTTAATTCAGATTGCCAAACTATTTATAGCTATAAATAACTTTTTTCTTTTTTTAACCTATTGTATTATAGACTCTAGACTATGTGGGGAAAAGAAATTTGCTTTCATTGTTGTATAAGGAAGATATAAATATCTTTTCACTACCCATGATTCAACAAAAAATTGTATAAAGGTATTTATACTAAATTTATCCTTATTTTCATACATTAATAAAAAAAGTGCTTTTATTGAGATTATGATAGAAGCATGAGATGGAAAAATATTTAGGAAGGTCCACAGCTTATATTTTCCTTGATTAGACTTGCAAAGTATTTCTTCTATAAAGATTAGTTGGGTATAGTCCCTTTCGTGACAACGCCTCTTAAAAGGACTCTCCACAGAAAAATCAACTTTAGATTTTTGAAAATCTAACCTGAAATTATTATTCTCTGTTCAATTTTAGGCATTTTTTGTTTTTGTGGCATCGGATCGAAGCCCTTTGAAATTTTTTACCTCCTTTAAGTGAATCCTCCCGCCATTTAATTTGTGCTGCTTTAGTGATTTTTAGCTTCTATTTTTGCCGCCGTTGCCGCATTCATCGCCCTTCTCCGCCGCTACTCCGCTGTACGTCGCTTTTTAATACATGCTCCCCTCTCCCTTGTTCAGAAATTAAATGGAGGCTGGGGGTGTTGTGTATAGCTACGTACGCAAAGTATAGCGGAGTAGCGGCGGAGAAGGGCGATGAATGCGGCAACTGCGGCAAAAGATGGTTATATTTGGCGGAGGCGAACACAAAATGGAGGCGGCAGGATTGTCCAGTCAAGGAAGAGGATAAATCGTAGAGCGGCCGGTTACAATGGAGCAAATGTTCTTTAGCGGCGAACACATATTGAGTGGAGGAAAGTGTAGTATATATTTTTATAGCGGCAGTACAAATAGGCGGCGGAAAAAATTTTCAAAGGGCTTCGATCGCGATGCCACAAAAACAAAAAATGCCTAAAATTGAACAGAGAATAATAGTTTCAGGTTAGATTTTCAAAAATCCAAACTTGATTTTTCTGTGGAGAGTCCTTTTAAGGGACGTTACGTTCTGTTTCCAAAGTAGTTTTTCCTCCTGTGTCTAGCCTCTGCGGGGGCTCTAACCCAGCGGGGCAATCACCTAACCTAACAAAACCTAGCCATCTATCTAAAGGTACTGTGAAAATATGAAGAAACGCCCCTTAAGAGGCGTTATCACGAAAGGGACTTTACCCGATTGGTTTCTTAATTAACTTCACAAGTTTGTATGCATATAACACTTGGTTTCTTTTACCGTTTCTATTGTTTTTGCTTAGAATTTCATGTTTTTTAAAATTACATCTTGCGGAATCGGATAGATGCAAATTACTCATAGAAGAATATATAGAATTTTAAGGTCAAGGGTTGGAAACGAGGTGTAGTTTTTAAAACTGTAATAATTGTTAAATCTGTAAAACTATGTTTCTGTTGGTTATATCAGCTCAATATCTATAATTGGGAATTACTTATTAATGCTCACACACACACACAAACACAAACACACACACACACACACACACAAGTAACTAAAAGAATTACTTTGCCACTCCTAAGAAATCTTTCTCTATCTATTTATGTCACGCCTATCCTTTGGTACAAGAGCTCAAAATCTAAATAAAAAGGGAGAAAATAGTTTTAAGTTATAAACTGTCTTTAAAAATAATTTGATATTTTGAAACCCTGAAGGCTATCATGTCACTTGTTTTTCTAAAGATTGAATATTCAGAAATAAAGAAAAATAACCGGTTTTAGTCCATAGTGTCTAGAAATAAAGCTTATTAATGAGAAGAGGACAAACAAAGATTTCTATATGTCTAGCCGATATAATACTGTGGCACCATACCTTAACAACGAGACTAAAATTAAAATTATATTTTAGATGGATTTATTTGCTGAATTCATTACATAACTTTGGCCTTCTTTATAGAAAATTCTTTAGAATAGGGGGGGGGGGGAGGGTAATATACGAAACAAAGTCCAATATCTCAAAACATTAGCCTATTTTTTGGCCTTTTAAAGAGTTGTAAGTAAAACAAAATACAATTCCAGTTTGTATTATTTCCAAAAATGTCTCACAGTGATTTATTTTGCAAGAGAACAATTACACACAAAGGAATGAGTATACACTATACCAGAGGCGTGCTGAAGGGAAGTGTATCCACCCCCCTGGCAAAATTAAGAGGGGGAAATACACCCTAAACCCCCTAGGGGTCAACCCCCCTACACTACTCTACACCTTTCCTTGATACAGCCAAGGAGTGTGTCAAGTAAAAAATCTCATACCCTCCCTTGAATTTAAGGTTAGTGTCAAAATTGTCGCGCCCCCTTTTGCAAAGCCCTGTGAACGCCACTGCACTATACATTATATATGTTACAAATACAGTATACATAAAAATTATTATATTGTTAAAGTTGCCACATATATCTTAAACACTGATATAGCTGGATGTGTGCCAATCTACAACTTTTAAGAAAGCTTCATATATGTCCAAGAATATCCTATTATATGGATTCGTAAGTTTTTTTTATCTGTAGCTAAAGATTTAATTTGGAATTTCATAATAATTTGTGTAGATTCTTGATTAGAATTTTAAAAAGAAATAATTTAAATAACACTTAAAAACCTTGCTTGATAATGATTTTCGCCAAAACAATATAGGTATGTTTCAAATCATTGATTTTTTGGTTCTTGAATTTAAGAAAAAAAATCCATTTGGAAAATTTGTACATCTATTAAAATGTGAATATATAAACCTAATTTCCCTATAAAGAATTCCCCAATCAATCAATTAAGAAAATCATCCAAGACACATTTGCAAAGTATGCTTTTAA
The DNA here is from genome assembly GCF_053477335.1 of Acartia tonsa. Taxonomy (NCBI): domain Eukaryota; kingdom Metazoa; phylum Arthropoda; class Copepoda; order Calanoida; family Acartiidae; genus Acartia; species Acartia tonsa. Next base: position 38,513,188 of record NC_137260.1, read on the forward strand.
CATAATATTATAAAATATGGAAAGAAAAAATGTTTTTGTGTTGTTGTGAACTTTAGAAAATTTGTTATAATGAAGCTTAGTTTTCCTCACTCTCTAAATATATGTAATAAGTATAACACTTGTTTTTCAAAATTAAATATTTTGGTTCATGGAAAATAAATTAACAAGCGAGTTTAGTCACAGTACTTTTTCTCCTATTCTACTGCGGGATCAATTGGCAATTTCCTAACCTTGCAATCATCAACATTTACGGTACCTAGAATAATTAAACGCTACTATGAAAATGTGACGAAACCCGCTACTTCGTTTTCTTTCCAAGATCCATTAAATTTTACTGAACAGTTACATCTTGCAGCAATTTACAAGATCTTTTGTAACCTTTAAAAGTAATTCGTTTCATTATAAATATTAAGTCTAATAGTACTTCTTGATGAAAATTGTATCGAATAATTGAAAGAAGCCTACAACTCTTGTAATTCTGACACATACATAATATATATCAAGATTTTAGCGTTTTCACGATAATGCTATAAAAGTACTCATATTTAATTGTTTTTATAAGGAACATTAACAAAAAATGCATATTAATTCTAAGATTCATACTGGCCAAATTTAAGATTTTCTTTGTGTGAAAATTAGTTTTTAGGAGTTTTTGTTAATAAATCAATGAATGTGACTTTTATGTTATCCAAGTTGTATTCTTTAAACTCACTTTTTACAGTATAGCATATGTCATTTTAGGTCGATAAGTCTTGAGATAAGAATGGCGAACTGAGTGACGTACGCACGTACTCTAGTTTAGAACAACTGTGCTGCTAATAAATCTATGAATTAAGATATAAAACCAGACAACTACCTGGATCCACCTGCTGAAGAGCTTTTTTCGTCTGCTAGTAAATTTCTTCTGCTTTTTTGTAGCTACTTGGCTGTTTTAATATTCCCAACCTTATTGGTTGATTTTCAAAGACCCAATTGAAAGTCGGCACAAAGTACTCGGGGTGGGTACATACAGTTATTTATCCCTTCCCCCTCTATTGTTTTTACCCTAATGTGCTGCTAAAAACATCAGACATTTGTCAGATTTGATGGACACCTCAGGTTTAAGAAGGTGGGATCTATCTCATCAAAGATTAAAAATTCATCCATCTCTTGAAGAAAGTCAAACTAAACTTTCAAATTTATTTCTCAATATGTTTCAAATTTTACTTTTATGTTTTAAAACTTGGTTCGTCAATTATTTATCGAATTTCTCAGTTTCAATCATAAATTGTACATGTTATATTTGAGTATTTTATGTACATAGGGAAATTAATATTTTAGGTAAACGTTGGTGGAACTTTACGAGTTAAAGTTTTATATAACAAGGATGACAACATCCATAAAAGCGAAGCACTGAAACGGTAGGACAAACGGACATTAATACTTGTATAGTGTCTGAACTGAATAATCAGAATATAAAAGTATAAGATTCGAAGCAAAATTGTAAGTAAATTTGTTGAAAAACTGCTTGATACAGGATAATGAAACGGTAGGACAAACGGACATCAATACTTGTATAGTGTCTGAACTAAATAATCAAAATATAAAAGTATAAGATTCGAAGCAAAATTGTAAGTAAATTTGTTGAAAAACTGCTTGATACAGGATAATGTTTATGGACATACTTACATCTTTAGGGCTTGATTATAGAGTTGCTTCGCTTAAAATATTGTTCTTTGTTGTCCCAGGAATCAATATACTAAATATCAGATCAAACGGATAATTAGATCATATAAAAATTTGTTGTTAAAAAAGTAGAAAAATCAACATGTTTAAAATGGACGTACAGACATTTTGGTAATGATTATAGAGTTGCTACGCTTTCTGAAACGTACCTAACTACTACAGAAATCACCATGCAAAGTTTGAAATCGATAGGACAATTCTAACATGCCTAAATTAACGAATAAAAGCTAACTATCTCGGACGGACGGACGGACGTACGGACCGACCCTAATTATAGAAAAGCTTCGCTTTAAAAAAAAACTAATATAAAAATTCAGAATTTAATATAAATAGCTTGTTTTCGCCAAATATTTTGAAGATTGATTTCAGTAAACGCGTTTATTGCATGAAAAAAAAAGTACATAAATGTATTTACAAAATATATTATGAATAGATAAAATATATAACATGTATTTAAAATTGGTATATTGATAAATATATGGTAAAAATCTTATTGTAATAAAGAAAAATGATTTTACAAGACATAAATTTAAAGCTTCTGAAATAATATTAACAGGTGGTAACCGAACAATGGGTATAATTGAATCTGTAATATCTAAATGTAATTCCTAATTTATTAACATGGTTTAAGGATGGACACTCTTACAGTACAAGCCTTAAAATTATTTGAAGAAATTTAAGAATTTTGATGTTCGAAAAATCAAAAGTGAGTTTTTTTGTTTTTAAGCTCGTCAAAAAGAGTTTGGTACTAAGTAGTATTTACCTGAAAAGCAAAGTTCTTTCTTATCTTTTACACTTCTTTTAAAAAACGAGACCTCAGCTGAGACTCAAACTCATTACCTTACCAATAACCAGCGTACTCTTTACTTTGCTCTGAATTAGTGAGGTACAAAAAATAATATGGTTTATAACCCTTTACTCTATTTTTAAGGCCCGAACTTGTCTGGACTTTTCCCGTGGGAGGTATAATTGACCATTATATATCACGGGACATTACACATATTTGTCTCCAACCATGTCGCCCCCCTTTCCTCCTATCATCTTAGTTTTCTTATCCCCCTTTACTTCCCTTTGATTCCATATGGTTTTCTCTCTTATTGTTGAATCTAAAATAATAAATTCTATCCTTTAAACATATGTATTTTTATTTTATTTAAATTAATTTAGAAATTCAAGAACTAAGAAAGAGTGGCAAAAGTAATACAATCTAAATTACGCTCTATTTAAAATCAAATTCTAAAAAAAGGGAATAGTCCCTTTCGTAACATCGCCCCATAAGGGGCGATTCGTCGTATTTTTAAAATGACTTTTTATAGGTTATTTTAGGTTAGGTTAGGTTATATTAGGTTAGGTAATTGGCCCCGCAGGGTTAGAGCCCCCCGCAGGAGAAATAGGAGAAAAGCTACTGTAAAAAAATACGAAGAATCGCCCCATAAGGTGCAATGTTACGAAAGGGACTATACCCATCTTTAGTGCAAATAAACAAACAGAAATTTCAGATTTTGTAAGTTTTATCCAGCAGTAAAACAAAGCAACAATCTAATTCAGTTCTCTCTATTCTCCCCTCCCTCCCTACCTACCTCATGAATAAACCATATTGGTCAACTTTACCCCCCACAACACATAACCCCTTATTGTACCATTATGGTCATTTTAATGTTTGTATCAAGAGGTTTATCCAGGGAGGAGGGGGACATTGGGCTGTTAATTACATAAGTCCCCAAGGTCTCCAAAGTTTTATAATATCATTTTCTTTTTCGCTAGCTTAACAACTTTGGGGACTTTTACTGAATTTAATTAGTTGGTTCATTTATTTGATTGTCCAAACGTTAAGATTACTAATTGTAATCTATATAAGGGGTAATTTTGTGTATCATCATTGGGAGTGTACATCAATTTACCTGCCATTGTCTTATCCCTTTAGATCCCTGGTTCTATCTGAGGGAAAATCGTATGAAATGGATTATGGTTATAGACAATAATTGTGAATTATTATCATAATAATTTCTTTGTATAAATTCTTTATTACCCAAAGATTATACCTACACTACACAGATGTGTTTTCTTTCGATCATTAAATGTTTAATAATAATTGATATGTTATTGTTTTAGATTATTTTCAAATTCTTGTTTTCTTTTTGTCAGTTTGACTTTATTAAAAGGACTCTCCACAGAAAAATCAACTTTGGATTTTTGAAAATCTAACCTGAAACTATTATTCTCTGTTCAATTTTAGGCATTTTTTGTTTTTGTGGCATCGCGATCGAAGCCCTTTGAAAATTTTGTCCGCCGCTTATTTGTACTGCCGCTATAACAATATATACTACACTTTCCTCCACTCAATATATGTTCGCCGCTAAAGAACATTTGCTCCATTGCAACCGGCCGCTCTACGATTTATCCTCTTCCTTGACTGGACAATCCTGCCGCCTCCATTTTGTGTTCGCCTCCGCCAAATATAACCATCTTTTGCCGCAGTTGCCGCATTCATCGCCCTTCTCCGCCGCTACTCCGCTATACATTGCGTACGTAGCTATACACAACACCCCCAGCCTCCATTTAATTTCTGAACAAGGGAGAAGGGAGCATGTATTAAAAAGCGACGTACAGCGGAGTAGCGGCGGAGAAGGGCGATGAATGCGGCAACGGCGGCAAAAATAGAAGCTAAAAATCACTAAAGCAGCACAAATTAAATGGCGGGAGGATTCACTTAAAGGGGGTAAAAAATTTCAAAGGGCTTCGATCGCGATGCCACAAAAACAAAAAATGCCTAAAATTAAACAGAGAATAATAATTTCAGGTTAGATTTTCAAAAATCCAAAGTTGATTTTTCTGTGGAGAGTCCTTTTAAAGCAGCTGATTCTCCTATGTCTTGCCTAGGCATAATTTTTGGGAGTGGGTAAAATCTACTAGATTACAAAGCATCCCCCTTGGATCATATACTAAATATCTACACTATTTTTTTGTATTACTAGTTTATACAATCAGGAAGAGGTGGTAATTCAAGACAACGTTTCGCTAGACAAAATAAGTTCTTAAAAATCATTGTATTGTAATAAACAAAGGTTAGAATGTAAAATTCAAACTGTTTTTTTTTACCAGCAACAAGTTTTTTTTTGGGTGCCTTATCCCTTATCTCTGATATAATCATCATTTCAAAAAACATTTAGAATTTCAGATTTTTAGACTTTGATGAAAATAATAAGATCAATTAGCGATATAACTACGACTCTATGAGGTAATTATGTCACTCTAAAAGCAGCTTACAGTGCCTATAAAAAGATGACGTCATAAAATACAAATGACCAACGATAGGCCGATATACATTGTATTTGACCAATAGTAAAACTGGAATATGATTGGTCATTTGTATTGCATGACGTTATTTTTTATAAGCACTATAAGCTGCTTCGTCACTCCATATATATTTTGGTTAACCCCCCCCCCCCCTATATTTGATGTTGAGTGGAGCAGAGAGTGACATGAATACTAAACATAAATGTTTAATCCAGGAACTAAGGAAAAAATATAAAACTCCTATTTGGAACTTTTAAAAAACTTTGTACGATTTTTATAATTTTTAATAATAGAAAAAAATGACTTAATAAAGGAAGGGATGTTGAATGACGTTGTTAAACGAGAAGATATAAAACAACCACGTGATAATTTTAACTTACATAATTTCCTTAATCCATGAATCTTAACGTACTAATAACAATTTTGCATCCCTTTACGGTGGTAAATCAATTCTGTAAATGACGTGTCTTTTTTCAATTATGAAAATAAATCACATTTTGTAATAACAAATTCATGTAATTTGATTATAAGACGTGTAAAGAGCCAAGACCAATGTAAGGACATTATTTGAAAATTATAAAGGTAGAATTTTCAAAATATAAACAAAGCCGCCTGGATTTTTTTTTTTTAGAAAAAGCCGCAACCTGCAGCCCCTAATTAATCCATTTTTCTATCATTATTATTCTTATTTGTGTTTGTGATTTTATCAATGAAAAAAGGGGAATAGTCCCTTTCGTAACATCGCCCCATAAGGGGCAATTCGTCGTATTTTTAAAATGGCTTTTTATAGGTTATTTTAGGTTAGGTTATATTGGGTTAGGTGATTGCCCAACAGGGTTAGGTAATTGGCCCCGCAGGGGCTAGAAATAGGAGAAAAGCTACTGTGAAAAATACAAAGAATAGCCCCATAAGGTGCGATGTTACGAAAGGGACTATACCCGAAAAAAAATTTTGAAAGAATGTACCTTTTTTATTGCAACTGAAGCAGCTTATAGTGCCTAAAAAAATGCCGGCATACAATACACATAGCTAATGATAGGCCAGTGTGACGTCATTTTTTATAGGCACTATTAGCTGTTTAATTGGAACTATGTGGAGAAGATGGAACACTCCAATCTATCCACAGCTTCTTAGCTACTCAGCTTCTCATTACATGCAAATTTATTTTAATACTTTATTAAACATTCAACTCATGTCGTATCATTACTCATATAGAACAGGGTGTTTTAAATATAAGTGTCATATAGAAAGTATAAAAAATCTGAGACCTTAAATTGTTTAAGTCTAGCGTGATTTAAAACAAACTACAACTTACAAATGAAATCAAAACTGGATTAAACCTTGATCGGTGAGCTTTAAAAAATATAAAAAGAAGTATTAATTTTCTCTCTTTTTTTGGAAGATTTGTAATTATTAATTTGGCAATTAATTACACTCGCCCTGTAAAATTACATTGTTTATATTTGTCATTTCATTAGGCTTACTGAACAGTTTTGCAATCTTCTGAGTTAGGTTACTTAAGATGATAGCAATGGTTTCAGTGTGTTCAGATAGATTTGATAATGGTATTTGGCAGGTTTCAAGCTATTTTGCTTGAGGTGAAGAAAAACACTAACAACTGCAAAAGAACTCTCTATAGTTTCAAAGTAGTAACTTTTTTACCGATCAAAATTTATGAAATATTAAAAATTTAGATAGATAAACACGTATCCTCTCTGAATTATATAAATGATTATTGATTTAAGAATTTAGGCTTAACCAATTTTGATGAATTTATATTAAACCAAAATAATATTCCCTTAAGATATGTAACTATTACAGGGTCAGGTAAATGGCATGTGAAAAAAATTGTACTAGTCAAAATTAACAGTTAGTTCTTCAAGAAGCAAAAACCGGTTTTTTTATCCTATCTATGATAATTTCATACTACACTTAAATTTTTGGCAAAATAAGTTGTCTTCAGATTACGAATCTTTGTCTTTTATTTTTAATATTAAGAGAACGTATATATGTAGACTGTTGAATAATGCTAATTTGAATTTTTAATTATGCACCATCTTGTGTGTGTGCTCATAACTAAGCTAGAAACCTGACGGATATTTGCCAGTAAATATAAAAAATTAAACAAAGATGACAATATTCATAATTAGCAAAGCACAAAAACCATGGATGGAAAAACAGACAAAAAAATTTAACGCGCAGATGTTTACTGGTCATAAACCAAGAATTAAATAGAAAAGAAATGATGTAACCTTTTACGCATTTTCGTTATGTTTCAATATTTATATTTTTGTACCATGACTGGCCGATTGATCAAGCAAATTATAAACTGAATGCTAAAATAACCCCAAGAAACTTTAGCCGCCCATCTTTAAAATCAACTGAAAAGACCACATTTTCCCTATAGCATTACGAACTTTCAAACTGAAGGACGAACGGTCAAGGTAAATTCTGGAGTAGACTCGGAACTAAAAATCAACTGACGTATATCTTAACCAAACATTATTACATAATATCAACAATACAAGAACTCTATTATGTATTAAGTAATAAGGGTGAAAAAACATTGTCCCTATTTTTTAAAATTTACTTTTGTTATGATTTAAATTTTTTTAGATTATCTCCTTGTGTTGAAAACCCTGACTTAGACCTTTTGGGTCATCCATAGTTAAAACTCCCTTTTAATTTTGGTACGTGGCTGTGGCTGGCTGGGGTTATCCTATCAACATGTTTGCCAAGTATGGAACCACGGAACATCAGAGCACAAACATATTGTCTATATACACACGCACTCACACACACACACACACACACACACACAAACACACACACAACATATTAGCAATATTCATTTTAATTATTTTATATGGTTAGAGCTAATTTAATTTGAATATTGATTATTTTACCATACCAATTTTAAATTCAAAGCATTAAAACACCTTGAACTCTCCAGTTCTCGTCCGATATTTTTTAATGAATGCAAGTAATTAAATATGTGTTTTTAAAAGCGAAGATTTTCTATAATTAGGGTCAGTTCATATGTTTAACCGTAAGTAATGTTATCGTCCTGTTAGAATTGTTCGATAGATTTTTAACTCTTTAATATAATTCATATAATAATTAGGTGCGATTTAGAAATTTTCGAGTTTTTTCCTAATTCGCTCAGAAAGTCAGAAACGTTGTTTGCTCCAAACCACCATCCTTCTGTAAGTTACAACTTTTGAACTTGAAGAGCTTTTGAGATACATACATCTTCGCCAGCTTTCTGTTATTCGGTTATTCTGAAGTAAATTTTGTGTTTCCTTTTTGTTAGATAAATTAAGTTTGAGACAAAATCTTTTAATGGCTTCAACCAATAAACCTATTATTGCGATTTAATACGGCAGTGTGCTCTCCCTCCCTTATTAAACTTTACTTATAGTGTTAAATTTGGCAATTTCAATTTTAACATTGCATTTTTTTTGGTAGGCCAAACTGGATATAGAAATACTTCGCAATGACAAAATATGAAGTGTATGTATATCATAAATTTGATTATAATATAATGTGTATGTAATTGAAGAATTTGCCATATTTAAATACCAACTGTTGTAGCAAGGGATGTTGCTCAATTCTACCAGAGTAAAGGGAATAGACAAAAAATTTATTTATCTCCATAAAAAAAACAAGGATGACAACCTCCATAAAAGCGAATCTCTAAAATGTGGAGAAAGGACAGATGAACAATTTTAGGATTTGATTATAGAGATGCCTAACTTTATAACACTTTACCTTGTTGTCCCAGGAATCAAAATTCAGATAAGTCATGGATGGGATATTCTTAGAGCTATATTGATTGACGTTCTTCTTTCTTTCTCTTTCCAAAAAGGTCAGGACCAGTAATAAATGTAAGGCCTGATCAATTCCTCCATTTATATGATCTTACAAAACAAACTTGTATAAAATTAATCCTTTTATTCCTTGAAATTTGTAATGAGTTTACAATGTGTGGGTGTGGGTGGGTGTATGAGTGAATGTTTGTGGGTGTGTTTGTGAGTGAATGTTTGTGGGTGCTTGTGAATACTGATTAATTTATACAAAAGAGATACAAAATTAGATTTATAAAATATCAACTTATACATAAAGTCTTTGTTTCAATCGATGGAACAGCGGCAAGTTCCATGTGTAACGTCATAAAATTACGTCTATAAAGGAAGGATGAGAGGAGAAGTGGGAAAGGTAACCCCTAAAAAAGAGATGGATAGACGTATCTTTATGTCCTTCCATCGCTTGTCAAGTAACAAATTAGCTTTTTATATTAGTAAAACTAAAGAAAAAGAATCAGATTTAATAGCTAGGCGCGTGCACACAAAATTGCGAGGGTTACAACCTTAAAAAAAACGAGAAGGCAATGTCGGTTTGTTATCATATCATAGAAAATGGTTATAGAGAGGAAAAATTAGGTAGTTGATTTGATTGGTTGATTTGTGTTGACCCAAAGCATTTTTTTCCATAATCCTGTTCCCTTGTACCAGTGTAATTAGGAAATCTAATAATCTTATGTCCTCTAGACCTTGCTAAAGTGTTTGATTTTGTTTGTTTTAGATAGTTTCCAGATAAAAAGTGTAACTTATCTATATTTAAAGTGCATTGTTTCAATATTGATTAATAATGAGCTGGCATTTTCTAGATTTATTCTATTTCCTTACCTTTCTTTGTTTATATTCTCCCGTTAGGTAGAATAAACTTCTTAAATAATTATCAACTTAGCATTTATAATAAAATTATTCTGTTACAAAAGCACTGTAGATAAGTTGATTAACAGGAATAAGAGGATAGGACAAAGTTTGATAAATTAATCTTCTCCAATTTCTTGAATCCAAAACTCTGCTTATGCAAGTTTGGAGGAAAGGTTGGTATGATTAATTCTTTATATTCCATTGTCCTCTCCATCCCAGATAAATCCCCCCGCCCGCCCAAGATGTTTAATGTTTATATTAAAGATTAACAACTTTCTGTTAAGAAATTATCAAATCATTTCAGAAAGCTTAAATTAATAATGTGGGGACTAAGTAGCCCTGTGAAACGTTTGAGCTCTCATTATATCAACAAAGATTGGTTGTTTTAAGTGTTAGATTTTTTTCTGAGGGAGGGATGATACATTGGACTTAAAATTACTCTTGTACAAAAAGATTTCAATTTAAGTTATCTCATTCGTTAACTCAAAACTTTGAATATTTCTATTGATTTTGGATTTGTTGGTTCCAAGATAGTAATGTCCAAACTTTTAAACCAATGATTTATTCTAAGTTTGGGTAATAATCATTATTGGGTATGTATATTAATTTATCATTCTTTTTCTTATCCCCTAAGATACCTGGGTTAATTAGGTTATACTTATTTCTATAAAGTACCTATCGAAATTATGTCAGGTATGTTCATTTTTGTTACACACCAAATAGTCGATGTAAATCTTTTAAATGAATGCCGGCAACACAAAGTCTACATCTTAACAGTTGGACTGAGAATATGCTCATGCTAAGTATGTTGATTTCTTCCAAATCATTCATTTAATCAGAAAATTTGGATTTTCTTTCGACTTTAATTTACATTTTTATCCATAATTAGCGTAGCAATAAAAAGCTAACATATTTTGATTTAAAAATAATTATAAAATATAATACAGAAAATAAGGATTAATTAATTAATAATTGAGTATGACATTGTCATTTCATTCATGTTTTTAAATATTTAATTTTATCAACAAACAATAAAGTAATTTCGCTTTAAGGGTGTTTTCAATATCTAAATTACCAGATTATTTTTAACAATGCATGTTAGAAATGTCCTATTGATTTTAAACATATCTTGATGATTCTTCTAATAGTTAGGTGCAATTTTTAAGCGTTGCAAAACAAAAATTCTTTCCAGAACGTATTGATTCCTAGGACCTTTAGGTACAATATCTAAAGCAAAGCATCTTATTAAATAAGTCTTTCACCATATTTGTCAATGTTTATATGTCTGCCCGTCTGATTTGTGAGCTTCGCTTTTGCGAATGTTGTCATCCTTGTCTAAATTAAAGAATACAAAACATTGATTAAGAGTAGGGAGAAGATATATTTGTAATTAAGAATATTCCAAAATAATGTAAAATATGAATATATTAAAGAAAAGAGGGAGTAAAGTTTGAAAAAGGTTTTGGTTGATCTGATGAATCAAACTTGAGATATGGATTAATCAATCATAAATGGAATATGTAGGGACAGGGTGTAGCATATAAACTTCACCCCCCACACACCAGCACAGGGTGATACTATATTTGTATTAATATGTTCCCCCCTGTACTCTAGAGACATTCTCTCCACAGAACATAATTAGCTCACTATTCACATATTGGTACAACTAACAATTACAATTTCAAATTTCACCAACATTGAATCACATAATATTCAGTATAACAAAACCTACCAAACCTAATTACAACAAACTCTTTTTTTTACCTGATTTTTAGTAGAAGTCTTAGCTTTTTTATTTTAACTTAATCTTTTTATGATAGTGATTTCTCTGACCTAACAACAGTAATAACACCTTTTTAATTCTCTGGTAGTTTTACTTCACTTAAATTTCAAATTAAATACATTAGAATTAAATGTAGATTTATAGTAGACCCTGTAGAAATGTATAATATACATCTCTTTCTATTTCAAATCCATCTGATTTCAGATTCTAGGATTATCAATCAAAGAAATGTTTTCACAAAGACAGAGTTAGAATTATTAATCTCTTTGAATTTAAACACATTTGGAACTTTATTAGAATAATACATTTAAGGTTAAAAAAGATTTTCTAAATTCATTGTGCGTTTAAACGTCTTGGAGTAACATATAAATCTTATCTAAATATTTCGAACGATCTTTAACAAGACGTTCAAGGATTGGGTTTAAAGGGTTTTACGTTTTAAAATATTTTTAAAATAAATCAGATTATCCCTTTAACCTATGAAACCCCTAATACTACCCGCATCAAAATAAAAAAAAACTTGGATGTCCCTATTACATTAATTACATTTCAAATGCCGCTTACTCGCTTTTTAGTTTTGAATATAGCAGACGAGTATCAATAAACATATTTTGTTATGATGCGACTGGTTTTAGCATTTTTTTTTCTCCAGAAAATATCATTTCATAGATAAAAACTTTAATGTGATATTTGTGTAATAAACACTCTAAGAACCATTAAAATTTAGGGTTATGGGCCTATGGGGTTGAACAGGTTCCAGGGAGATTTTTCTAGTAATTAATTACAGAATGGTTAAGTCAGTCTGATGTGCTGGAAATCTAGTTTTTAAATGAATGCTTTTTTCTTGGAACTTTTTATTATTTTATAGTTTTCGAAATTTTATTAACACACTCTTTAACATTTATTTGATATTTTCTGGGAATCTGGATATATCTGGATTTCATAGTCTTTCAGCGAAAACTCTTAAATTGAATTATTTGCCCATTGTCCCCTCCCTTACACCCTGAAATTTAGTACTTAAAAAAGATTTTTTCAATGAAAATCACCGTTTCTGTGTAATTGTTAATCAAGTTGCCAAATGTCGTTTCAGAGATCTTTTTCATTAAACAAAAAACTTCATAAACGACGATAATTAAAGAAAAGATATAAAAGTAATTTAAATGTTTACATTTAGTTTGTACGTACTTGTAGTACTTGTTAATTTTTGTTTGTCTTTTTTCAAAAATATTATGTGATAAATAATATCCTATTTGATATTAATGGACGCGTAAAGATATAAAACTAATTCAAATGTTGACATTAAATTTGTAGATATTGACATGCCTTTCTATATATAACTCTATAATACATAATAACTCGTTAATTTTTGTTTATTATTATTAAAAATATTATGATAAATATTATCCTATTTTGATAATAATAATATTGAATATTTTGTTACAAAACTGGAAGCAAAGTTTTTTTTCTGATGCTTGCGCTGCAAACTTTTTGTCTGAAAAACTTTAAGAGGAGTGTTTTCTAGATTCTATAATTTCTTGCCCCATCTATCTCTATCACAAACTCTTATTTTTCCTTTTTTATTTTTCTATGTATGTCTATTTTTTATTTACTTCTAATATTTATATATTCACTGTCTTTGGCTAAAGATGTTGTCATCCTTGTTATAGTTGTATATATATCGTGTAAGAGTTTTTAGATAAAATTCGTGCTATGGATTCTAGGGGTTTTTACCCCGTTTTTACCCCATGATCTTAACACGAACTGATCCACCCTCACAAAATAGCAGAAAACCTGCTATTGAGCTTCAATAAAATACTAGAATCAATACACTACACATATACAAAGGCCTCTAGAGGCATTAAAGGTGGGGTGGACCCCCCTCCCCCCTCTAATACTTTTATATTTTGGTTTTAAGTAGAGAAAGAAAACTAATCATTTTTTCCTACGGTCTATTTCTCCTTAAAGGTTGGTGGTACCCTCCCCAAAAGCTCCCAGGACCTATGAGAAGCAAGACTGTAAAGGTTAACCGTATCGGTTCAGCATTAAGCGAGATCCTTCAGTATACACAGACAGATTCTGTTATTTTCATATAAGGGTAGTACTTAAAAATAGTCTAAAGATACAAAAAATCATATAAATGAATATTTTAATATAAATGGTTTAAAGTACAAATATTATTTGCAACATTTCAATATATTGCAGCAGTTTAAGATATTACAAATTCTACAATTAAACATTAGTATTGAACAGTTAGGCATATGAATGGTTTAATGTTAAAAACAATGATTCCCCCCCCCCAAAAAAAAAATTATAATGATAATCTTGTGACCTTTAAAAACAACCAGAAATGATTTGTTTTTCTCTAGTATTAAAATTAGTTTTTGCTACACGAAATGGTTGCAAGAATGTACGATGTGGATTTTATAGTGAACAGATGTATACTCATAAAAAATGGTAATAAAACAAGATTCTATTTTAATAAGGCATAAAAATTATTAGAAATCTAGCATTACCTAACTGTTAAATATAAATAAATTATTATCTCCTCATACAAAGATCTCCATACGGGTGCCTAACTATGGTCTATGTCTATATTATATCTCCCTCTACATATATCTCCATTCGTGTACCTAATTGTTAAATATGTCGTATGCCGAGTATTTGTTTACTCAAGCTTAAAATTAGAAATCTTGGTTTTGTCATGGAATGCCAGCCTGTCACCTTGCCATCCTGGCCAGGGACAAGGGAAGGGCATCAAGATCTCTAAAACAATAGCTTGATAGTCATGCATTTTAGTGTCTTTTTTGTCTTGGCCAGATTTTAGGCTATTTAAAAAAAAAGAGTTAATGAATCCCTGGGAGGCTGCAGTGGAACAAAAAGCATTTAACGAGCATACTTTTTTTGGAACAGATAATTTTTTTCTTCGGTGACAAAGCCCTCCCTGGTCCCTGGTATTCTGATATAACATGGCGTAACCTCACCTTAGAGTTCACAACAAATATTAAACTATTTGCTATAGTGCTCACATAATGTAGCGGACACTAATTACTAGTTTTGCTATCATTCTATGTGTTCTTTCAATTAAAATTCTATGATTAAATTTATATTAATATGTATTTTTTAAAACAGCCACTCTATGATTAGGATAATCCCATACAAATAGCCATAATATGATAGGCTTTTGAGAGCGAAATAGAGAATAGGCATATTTTAACAAGGTTGACACACTTTCTCGATAGCGTTACGGACGGACTAACGGACGAATGGACAGACAAAGTGAATTATAACGCCATATTTAATGCAACAAAGCAGAAGGCATAAAACTATGTAGATTCAAATCGTTCACCAGTAGTTTAATTTTTAAATAACCTTTTTCGTCTGCTATTTAGGTGTTTTCTGCTACTTTGCTCTGTTAATATTTCCAACACCATTGGTCAATTTTCAATGACCCAACTGAGAGTCAGCACAAGGACATTGTGAAGGGGAGATACAGCTATTTAACCCTTCCGCCCTATATTGTTTTACTCTAATGTTTAATAAGACGTCATTCTTACAATAATTTATTTAATTTTTATGAACACTTTTAATTATATTGAATTGTTGATGCTCCCCTTTCCAATATTACTGCAATATTCCTGCATACAGTTTTAACAAAACTGCAAAAATTATTTAATTGAAACAGCTAAAAAAATTAGACTAATTATGAATTATGTTGCAAGTGCGCAAAAATGTTTCATAAATATATAAATTCATATTTATTTTAGATTACTTTAATCATGCGGTTGCTATGCTATAAATATGTCTTTAAATTATAAGATGATCAAAGGATAAGATTTCGATTTATAAGACCGCTTTAAAACTTCATTGCAGTTGTAACTATTAATTCTCAAAAATCCCTATACAAAGTGTATAAAGAAATTAGTAAACCATAAAAAAAGAGAATTTTTTGAATTTTGTAATGTTTGGCATATAATTACTATTGTACAAAGTAGTAAAGTTTTTTCTCTAAACCTAAATAACTAAAATATTTCTGGTCGAAATGGGTTGAACTTTTCAGGGAAGCTTTATAAACGGCTTGGTGTGGGACGGGTTTATGCTCTTCTCCATACCTCTAAATCCTCCTTTAGAGACTACTTATATGACACAAATCCTTTTATATCAAACATTAATTTTTTTCTGACTGTAGCTTTAAAAACTACTGAAACTTTGAAAAATACTGTACCTTTTTTTCCATTTTATGGAAGCTTCATATAGTTCGAGATGGTTTATACCCTACATACCCCTTCGAATTCAGAGCCTCTAGAATCTAGAGGCGCAGACGCTAGTTATAGAGAATCCATCTGTTGGTCACCATGAACATTATACTTTATGGTCGGGACATAATTTGTGCACTGCTCAACAAACAAACAAACATGTCATAACTTTACAACATGTCATGAGTACGCCATGTAGTTTAGAGAAGCTAAAGGGATCTAGGTTATGTTTATTGTTAGATAGATATATTTTCTTGGATAACAGACATGTAGGATGCATACTTTTGTTTTGACTAGTTATTTCACCCCTAGCCTCTAGTGCTGGGCGAGGAAGGTTAGGAAAATAGTCTAAAAACACCCAAAGATATTTATAGAGCTGTCCTAAAAAGTACAACAAATTCGGACAAGTATTTCCAAAAACATGTTGAAAATGGACATACTTCATACCTAATAGTTACATGAATTCTCACACATTGATTGAATTTCATAAATCTATTTCAAATTTGTATTACAAGCTTCACATAAAAATATTTGAGACTTTGTTCTAGTATAACTTGCGAAACTTTAAAGGACGGATAAAAAAGTTTTCTAATGAAAGGGCCGAAAAGATATTTCTTAATAAAGTGATCTTGCCGCCAAGACAAACAACCCTTTGATACACGACCAAGCACCTGAAATAGCAGTAGTAGGAACCTTGGATTATGTAATGGGTCAAGACTCGGACCCGACACCTTTTCGACAACAAGCAGTGGTGTCTACACTTTAAGCAACAATCACGGGTTACAATGAGATTTTAAGAGGAACCAAAGCTCCTCCAATACTTCTCCTATTTCTCATCTTATAGATTGAATAAATTTAATATTTTATTGAAAGGTTTAGTGAATTTTGGTTAATATATTCTTGTGATTAAAACTGTTTTAGTTATTAATCGCATAGTATTAATTATGTTGATTTTATGATTTCTATTTTATTATTTGTGGAATATTGTCTATAATGCGAATAGCGATACGATACATGATTTTCAGTATGGCTAATTATTGGTTCTAATCCAGTGAATATTAATCGGCTTCGACGCTATACTGGATAATATATTTTTATATGTTGTTACAACAATTTCTTGCTTAATGTGATCTTTTTTGTCTTAAAAAGGCAAAAAAAGTCTACAAAATTCAACTTTACTTTAAATAAATATCTTAAACTAAAGAAATTGAACTATAAATATATGTATGTAAACAAAGAAATTACTACATGTTACCGGAAGCTATTCTAATAATAATAAACATTTAAATTAGATACAACAACAAATGTAAAGAAATTTAAGAATATTTATTTCTCGTATTCATTCGAATCCGGTGGAAAGGATTCGGTTCTCATCCATACAAAAAAACTATGTCTAGCACTTTATAATATCCAGCTTTCTACGAATATAAAAATGTACAATCATAAGATTAAAAACCAGTTTTAATCTCATAATTATACATTCTATATCCGCGGAAAGCTGTTTAAATACGATGCGAGAAATAACTATTATCGCATTGTATTATAGACAGCTTTCCGCGGAAATTAATACCAGTTTTGTAATTCCTGAGTGACTAAAGGCCCGAGCTACAACTCAAAGCCCAACCAATCAGGCAATAGTAATTTGATTTTTTTGTCTACGGATGCTACAATTTTAAGAGTATTCCTTATCGTTATATGAATCCTCCCTAACTTCCCTTTTAATTCCCTTAATTAACGTTCGGAGCTATCAGTTACTTATTCATGCGTTTTGTTCACGGATGGACACAGCTAGAATATAGAAAAACTTCACTTCGAACATATGCTAAATTGAGAATGGTTTACATAACCTAAATCTGAATGCATACAATTAATTTAGATACATGTAAAATAAGATTTTACAGCCGGCCATTAAAACAGTAAACACATGCGGTTTAGACTTGGTTAATTCTACATTTTATGTCTTATGTTAATTTGAAAATCAGCCTTTATGACCCAGGTTTATGGGGACTTGAATAAATTAATGATTCAGAATATTCACAACAAAGATTTTGAATTAGTTTTTATTTATTCATTTGTTTCAAAAGTTATTTGTAAAAAATTTAGAAAAGTATCTAGTTTTATCTTTTTTATATCTTAGATTAAATTTTTTGTAAATATATTAAAGTATGGTCATAAGTAGATGGAAGCATTAGCGTTAAATGTGGGGTAAGTATCCTATCCCCTATCATAAATCGTATTAACGCCCTTGGGTAGCAATGTCCGAAAAATTAAGTCTTGTTTCAAAAATTTTCAATTGAACTACAGTCTTTGCCACTTATACCTATTAAATTAGTGGCTAGTTCCCTAGAATATAGGGACTTTAGTTGGGAAACAGCACAGTCTAACTACGTACAGGGACCTAATTGAGCTTCACTAAAACAAGGATGACAACATCCATAAAAGTGAAACACTGAAACTGTAGGACAAACGGACATTAACACTTACATAGTGTCAGAACTGAATAATCAGAATATAAATGTATAAGAATCGAAGCAAAATTGTAAGTAAGTTTGTTGAAAAGCTGCTTGATACAGGATAATATTTATAGACATACTTACATTTTTTAGGACTTGATTATAGAATTGCTTCGCTTGAAACATTATACTTTGTTGTCCCAGGAATAAACATACCAAAAATCAGATCAATCGGATGATTAGATCACAAAAAAATTGTTGTTAAAAAAGTAAAAAAATCAACATTTTTAAAATGGACGTACGGACATTCTTGTAATGATTATAGAGTTGCTACGCTTTCTAAATCGTACCCATATACTAAAGGAATCACCATGCAAAGTTTGAAATCGATAGGACAATTCTAACATGCCTAAATTAACTAAAAAAGCTATCCGTTTGTGACGGACGTACGGACCGACCCTAATTATAGAAAATCTTCGCTTTTAAAAAGTCAATCGGTAACGAACAGACAAAAAAAGATCTTAGTATTTCATTTACTAAGATAATGTATTTTCAACGGGGGGCTTTAATTACTTGGAGGCTAGAGGAGAAGCCAAAAGATCATTAGAATTTTAATTTCAAAATTTTTGAAAATATGCATAAATTTGTTTGTTTAAAAAATCGATTAAATGGTGTCAAAGAATAATGCTTCTAACGCAAGGATGTTTGTATCTTACAAAATAACAAGAATAAAAAATATTTAAAGGTGAACAAGAAAATAAAATAAGATAATGAGATAGAGTAAACCCAAATGATATATGTACTCTTTTTTTTGGTGTTCAATATAAAATTAAAAGTCTAGGTAGTCAAATTAGATGTCATTTTTAAAAATAACTTTTGGAACTATGACAAAATCAAAGGAACAATCATAGAGTATGATTATAACTAAACTTTGATATAATCATAAAAGTAAAACAGTGAATTAAAGAAAAGCCACGCAATTAACAATATTGTGTTGTTTCCCCCAAATCAAACAGAAATATTCATAAATTTTCTTCTATTTTAAGTGGAAACAAGATAGGGATGGAGAGGAAAGGGAGGAAGAGTGAATTCTTAGCATAATAGAGTTAATATATCTAGATAGTCCAACTGTCTCCATTTTTCATCAAAATTAAAAAGGGAATTTTTGCAGACAGAACTGTTGTTTACATTTTGTTAAATAAGAGACACTGGTGAAGAAATTTGAGGTGAATTTATTTGATGATTTAATTTTTAGAAAGCTAACTTTATTAAAAGAATATCATAACTAACCTAATAACTAACCTTAATATTTTTAAACGAATTAATTTACCCAGGGAAGCTTAATAACAAAAATATGCCACTATTTATAGCTGGCTCATAATACGAAAGAAATGAAAATATTATGCCCTAACGAAACAAAATGGGTACACAATTTTAACCAATGAGATCTCTTGTATGTTCCTTTAGTATTCTCCTATTGGTGGAATCAGACAATGTGTCTCTTCAATGTGTAACTCTATTCTTAGCATTAATCAAGAATCAAATTAACAGCGTTTTGTTTGAAGGGAAATAAATTAGAATTCCCCATCAAAAATTTTACAAGAAAAATCTTAGACATAGACAGGATAGCAAAAATGAAACATAAACCAATTTAAATTGAAAAATAATAAATTGTAACAAAGTAAAAAATAAAAATGGTAAAATGTTCCTGGTAACGATTAAATCCAAAAATCTATGAACTCTAAGGAATACTAGCTGCAAAACGAATGAACGTACATGTCTTATATTGTTATCATGTATTGATAACTGTACAACGTCAGACGGACTGACGTTATAACATATCCTACTTGAAGTGCAGCTACGCTACTAAAAATGTTTTAAGATGTTTGTGCAGAAAGATTAAAAGCAATGGTTACACTCTTAGGTGTGGAATACAAAATTTAAATTATCAAATTTTTAAATAATTTGCATCAGATTAGTTATACATTTCCATTTTCATCATAAATGATATTTTATGAGATAAATTAATAAATGTGTGTGTGTATGTGTGTGTGTATGTGTACATACGTGTACGTACGTACTGTACGTACGTGTGCGATTATGTATGTAGTCGCTTGTAAGATTCTGAAAGGTAGGTTGTAAAAGAGACCCACCAATATTTCGTTTTAAATGAGTGGAACGGGTAATCCTGTATGTCTCCTAATCAAAATCCTTTTCGGATTGTAAAAAGATAAGTTTTCACGAAAATTGAAATGATATCGATAGACTTAATACCTGTTTTGTTGGTCCGGCCCTAATTATCATACTTAATCTTATATACAAAAGTCATAAACACGACCAACTGAATATACTTTAGAGTAGCGCTACTTGTAGGCTACATATAGGGACGGAAAGGCTAATTTTCTATGTAAAAGCAGTATAATAAGCGATTATTTAATACAATTTGGCATAACGAAAATAAATATGGTTCCAGGACAAACGCAGGACTGGACAAACACAGGAGTATTAAAATATAAATTTGATTAAGTATTTATATTCAGATTAGATTAGGTTAAGATATGAATGTACAAATAAGCCCCCCGCAGGGGCTAGGCATTAAAAGATAGTCTAAGATACGTTATGTTAGGTTAAATGTTCACTCCTGCGTTTGTCATAGGACCATAAATATGATAAACTTCCAATATTTTTTTTTACAGAAGAAGATAATATATGTGTGTTAGCAATATAAGGGAAGAAAGAAATATGAAAGATAAAACATAAATCTGTTGTTTTCAATTATGTTATCCTGTTGAATTGCCGAAATAAAATCCCATAAGATTCATGTAATAAACCTCTTTTTTTAGGACTAGTTGCTTCACCCTAGGCTCTAGGGGAAGGTGGGATAATTAGGGAAAATAGCCTAAAACCTAAAACTCGGGGTATTAGGTTAAGAAACACCTAACAGACAACCAACTCTTTGATTATACGACCTTTGTCTGGAAGTCCTAGCTGTGCAGCTGGTAATTAGTTGCGCCTGTTTTGGGCCAAGTTATTCCCTCTATTTACTTTTGTTTATTAATATAGCGCATTTTTAACGTCTTTTCTTTTGACACCTCCACGACGGCGAGCGGATGCACTACGTTTTGGACCACGGTCGCTGGTTTGCCTGACAGATATAGTGAATTACAGAGAAGCTTTGCTACTAAAAAAATGTATTGTATGAAGTAGTAAGGTCTTTTGTGGCAAAAAATTTAGATTTAGAACTACTGAACCGATTCATTTCCTTATTTTAGTAAAGCTTCACTGAGGTCCCATGGCGGTTTTAGGCTAATTCTAGATGCTGGGAGCGAAACCACTGGTTTAAATAATGGTGGTCCAAAAAAAAACTTGAGGGAAATTGTAATAAATCCCTAGACAAGAGTTTAATGGAGTGGGGGGACAAAAAGTGGCTCAAATTTTTACTTTTCTTGTCAGAACATAAATCATTATAGTGGCTAATTTTATCTTAACATATTTACTTTTCTGGTAGTGTAGCCACTCTACATTGGGATCTGTATGTATGACACTCATATAAATAAGCAAATGTAAAATCATACATTAAGTCAAACGGGTTTAGACTAATAGGATATAAATTATTTCTTTAAATAATTCTAACTCTTACTAAGTTCGAAAAAATTATTCAAAAGCAAAAATAAAGTTCTCTAATTTATCTGTCTTTTTTATATTTAGAGTTAACTAGAAGTTGTGCGATACTTGGGGTTATTTTAGGTTAGGTCAGGTTATATTGGGTTAGGTGATTGCCCACGGGGTTAGGCAATTGGCCCTGCAGAGGCTAGAAATCGGAGAAAAGCCACTGTGAAAAAATACGAAGAATCGCCCCTTAAGGTGCGTTGCCACGAAAGGGACTATACCCAAATAAAGTTCTCTAATTTATCTATCTTTTTTATATTTATATTTATAGTTTTGACGATGATTTGTGCGATACTTGTAACAAAGTTATCCTTGTTTTGTCAACAATAGAAGCTGAAAATAAATACCTATATAATGGAGTGTAAGACTTGCGGGGGTAATGGGGGGGGGGGGGAGTTATAAGGTGTATAGAAAAGTATCTTTAATAGATTTTCCAATTACCAACTTCCTATCTATAATACAAAGTAGAACGATGTCTGTCCGTCTGTCTGTCCGTCTGTCGGTCTGAAGCTTAAGAGCTCAGTAACCACTGAACCGATTGGGCTCTACTCTTCAGGGAATATACCTACTGGTCCTGTGATGGTTTTAAGCTATTTTCTTGGGGGGTGGGACACCCCCAACCCCCCCAAAAAATGAAAATACCCCCCCCCCCCAAAAAAAAAGGGGCTAGGGGCGAAGCCGCTAGTCTATAATACAAAGTAGAACAATGTCTGTCTGTCTTTTTGTACCGAAGTATCTCGCTAACCGCTGAACCAATTGGGTTCTCCTTTACAGGGTAGCTTCTCATTGGTCCCGGGAAGGTTTATAACTATTTTCTTGGTAGGTGGGACACCTCATACCACTCCCCAAAAAAAATAAGTAGGGAAGCACAGCTACTTAATATCCTACAATATGTCCGTCAACCTGTCTGTCAATAGACGTTTCATACTATGAAATCCAAATAAGGATTTAATAGTTTCGTAATCCTTGCTTTCCATTCTAGAAAGTAAATGTTAATATTATGCTTCCAAGAGAGATAATTAGCAAGCTCAATCGAAATTAAACTAACAAGTCTATAAAACAAAAACATAACAAAATCCCATTAACTTTTTTTATTAAATCTAATATTATTTAAAGTGTATATTTTAATTAGCTACACGTTTATGGTTAAGAATTAGCCTTCTATGATTTTTCTTAACGGACTAGATACTTGGATTAATAGAAAAATATCCTTTCCCTCTTTAGATGTTTACTAGCGGCTGCGCCCCTAGCATCTAGGGGCTAAATATTCGAAGGAATATTGAAGGGCAAAAAAATAGCCTTAAACCATACCTACTCAGACTTTTTATAAAAATAGAATAGCCTAAAACCATCCCGATACCTGTAAGTAGCTTCGCTGTAAAGGAGGACCATATCAATTCAGCGGTTAGCGAGTTCCTTAGCTACAGACAAAAAAGCTTATTACTTTATGTATTAGGACTAGCGTCTGCGACCCTGGCATCTAGGGACTCTATATTCGAAGGGATATGGAAGGGCTTAAAATAGCTTAAAATAATACCCAGGCTTATTATAAAAATAAAATAGCCTGAAACCATCTCAGGGCCTATAAGAAGCTCTCCTCTAAAGAAGAACCATATCGGATCAGTAGTGAGCGAGATCCTTCGCTACAAACAAAAAAAGCTTAGTACTTTATGTATTAGGATTAGTTGGTATTATCAAACATTTTGTTAACGTCAAACTAACAAAAGTAAAAATATTAGAATTTCACTCTTCTACATTTTTATCTGCAAGTTGGGGAAGTATTTTGAGGGACCGTGTGTTACCCCGTCTTAAACCCTGTGGAACATATAAAAAGATTTTTAGATACTACCTAACAATTTTGGTTTATAATAAAAAAATACATATTTCCAAGAATAATATAAAAATGTACAAACATTACTGTTTTTGATTCTTTAAAAAAATCGAAATAATTTAATACAGAGAATAAAAATAAAAATATAATGCAATATCAGGGATTAAATAAATAATCTATCTATCCACCTATCATCTATCTATCTATCAATATCTCTGGTCAGTTCTTGAATTTCCTGTCAAATTAAAGAAAATGCTCCCTCAATTTTACAATATTAACTGATGTCTTTTAAACTTACAAACGAATCTAATACACAAACATAATATAATATATGTAGATATTTAAACCCGAAACTTAAGACTCTAACAAGGATGTACAAGAGAGGAGCGATATTTCTCCCCCTACAAAAAAAATTATGGTTCTTTTAACCCCATCGCCATAAAAATTTACCATTAAAAGGAGACTATCTTAGTATTCACTAGGGCAAAATCAGCTGAATTTATGAAATATTTTTTGTTCTCGAATTAATTCAGAATTAATTATGGTTGAACAACGGCAAGAAATTCTGTGATAATGCAAGTGCTGTTAGAATAGACGTTCAAGGGGGGGGGGGAGGGATGTTTACCTCCCTCAACTTTAGAAACCCCTTATTTACCCCCCCCCCCTCAAGATAAAAAGCTTGGACGTCCCGGTAAGTTAGATTTTACTGGAAATTATAGTACATGAAAATCCAAGTAATAATAAATCCATTGTTAGATTCTACTGGAAAGTCTAAGAAGACAATGCACCTATCCATATATGATATTATATATCCTATCAAAATTTTGTGTCCTTATTATATCGAAATGTTAGGGTGTAGTATATTATTCAATAAAGTTATGTCTATAATGTTTCAGAAATGACCCTTTTTAATATCATATAGCGGACAAAAATGTCTTAAAAAACATGGTCTTTTCAAATTATGTTTTATTTTATGTAATTTAGTTCATATAAATCATTGACTTTGTATGTCAATACAATTCATCCAACTTTGACAGGTATACGGCCACCAATAATGTAAGGAAGCTCGTTAAAAAGTTCTTATTGAATCGCATGGTTGGGATTAAAGAATAGGATAGACAGTGGGGGTGCCTATGGATTTGATCCATATTGGTTTACAGAATCCGGACCATACAATACCCGGTACGTGTATAATCTAGTGGCTGCTATAACGTTAGGTCCAATAGCCAAGGAAATCATTGTCTTGTTTTCAGACAAAGTAACACCTATCAAACAACTTATCCTTTGATTGTTAGACATGATAGAACGCTTACAAGGTGCCGTCAACTGCAATAAGACAGTTTTTATTTTAATTTTAAGGACAGGACACTTCAAAATGTCCTTTTAAAATCATGTCTAATATGTGACTGCGCCTCAAGCATCTAGAGGATCTTCATTCGTAGGGGTAAGCCATCTTGAGGAGAACTTGCTTGATTTAGAAGTTCGCAATTGATACTGTATCATAGTACGCATGTCTGCCCAGGACGGAATTAATACCATAAAAAAACCTAGTTTTTACCACTTTTATGGTAAAATTTTACCAGCCTATACGATTTAAAAGGTGGTAAAATTTTACCGTAACCGTGGTAAAAACACTTTTTGTGGTATAGCGAGACGCTTTTTACCATCGATTTTTACCACAATTATCGGTAAAATTTTACCAGATTTCCGGTAAAATATTACCATTTTAGGACGCAAATTTATACCAGATTTTGACCAATTTTTACCACTTTTTTGGTAAAATTTACCGCAAATTTCTGTAAGATTTTACCGAAAAAGTGGTAAAACTGTTCAACACCTGGTAATATTTTTGCCCTAAATTGGTAAAATTTTACCAGAAATAGGGTAAATATGGTAAAAATTTACCAAAAATTGTGGTAAAAACGGGTGGTAAAAATCACGAGAAAGTGGTAAAAAACGACCTTAATTATAGAAAAACATCGCTTGTACACAAATCGCAAAAATAAAAAAAAAATTGTTTTCATTTTTATCTTTATTGATTGAAACACTTAAACATATTTTTCTTGATTCTACTGCTCTGGCCGAAGAAAACTGTTGCGCAACCTCCTGGATTTGCTGGGCACCGGCCCCATTCGACCTCGTATCACTGATATTCAACCTGGAATAAAATTGCTCATTAGTTAATTAGATAAGTACAGGGATATAAAGGGATAAGACAATGGCTGATAAATTGATGTTCATCTCTAATGATGATACACATCGTTACCCCTTCTGTAGATTACAATAAGTGATTGAAATGTTAGGACACTCAACTTAATGAACCAACCAATAAAAAATCAATAAAAGTACCCAAGGTTGTTAGGCCAAAGAATAAGAAAATGTTATTTGAAAACTTTGGGGGCTAGTGTAATTTACAGCCCAATGTCCCATCCCTCCCTACTAAATATCTAATCTATAATACAAAGTAGAACGATGTCTGTCCGTCCGTCCGTCCCAAAGATAAAGCCTATACTCGCTGTTTACGCAAATGTGTCAGAACTTCCCCCCCCCCTTACTCTCACACCTAAATTTTTTCTTTTGAAAGCAAAAATAAAAGTGTGTAGGTTCGACTCCCCCTCTCCCCCCTCATTCATTTCCTACAGGCATCTTGACACGTGGCAAAAAAATCAGCAAACTTATCTAACTAAACATCTTTGAAAACGCAGAACGAGAAAAAATAAAGGGAAAGCTTACCTGGAAAACATAATCAGTAACAACATCCGTGGCTAACAAGAACAGGATAGTACTCGGCATTACTGATTATATGCTTCACGTGGCGTATGGAGTCGTGGAACGCGGGGTCCTAAGTTATGGAGGATTAAATGAAGGAAGGAAGTGGACTGTTTATTACACTAGTCCCCAAAGCTTTATTTTCTTCTTCGTTGCTTTAACAACTCTAGGGACTTTTATTGAATTTTGAATGGTTGATTAATCAAGTTAAGTGTCTAAAGCTTTCAACAACTAATTATACTCCACAGAAGGGGTAATTTTGTGTATCATCATTGCTGATGTACATCAATTTATCCGCCATTGTCTTGTCTCTTTAGATCCCTGTCCCAAACAAGTACTAATATTAGATAAATTTAGACCTAAACCCCAGGCAGGGAGGGTAAAATATGGTGTAAATATCATAATGGTATCCAAAGTTTCCCGTTGTGTCTACAGAAACGTAAATTATTTTAGTACAATGTTTTTTTTAACTTAAACAATATTTTACTTCGTCTTAAATCATTTAATAACCCATTCCTGAATAGCCTTCTTTAAGAAGTTGAGCACAGATTTTAGCAAGGCAGCCCGCTGGGGTAGGCAGTGAAAACCAGGCTTGGGTACATCCTAAATAGAGATAGGTTGTTAGAAGATTTTAGCAAGGCAGTAAGAATGTTTGGAACTTTATACAAATGTCTAACTACGTTTTAAATCAACCATCTCTCTCCATAGGCATTAATCAAGTATAATTTCCCAGGGATATAAAGGGATAAGACAATGGCCGATAAATTGATATACATCCCCAATGATGATACACAAAATTGCCCCTTCTGAAGATTACAATTAGTGGTAGAAACGTTTTAGCAATCAACATAATGAAGCAACCAATTAAAATTAAATAAAAGTCTCAAAGGTTGTTAAGCAAACGAATAAGGAAACGTTATTATAACACTTTGGGGACTAGTGAAATAAAAAGCCCATGCGTTCCTGATAATTTCCCCTGGAACAAAACTGACCTGAACTTCTACGTGTCTGGGGTCAACAACAAACTTCTCCAGGAGCATCACTTCGTCACCGAAGGACTTCATCGCCTCGCGCTTGGCAGACTCCAGCTGGGCCTCGAACTCGCCAGCGGTCATGGCAATCCTCATACCCTTGCCACCCCCTCCGCGGACAGCCTATGACAATATCAAATAACAGTTTTCCACAGGTAGAAAAATAAAAACAATATAAAATTTAGCAGCTACTCTACAATAAGGTATGCCGTCACTCCGTCTGACTGTACTATATATCATTACACAATGGTAGAAAAATATAACACTACATTTCTTTACATACATATATATAATTTATATAACTTACATATTCCTTTTTTTTTAACATTGATTCCCAGAATTATACCTAAGGTATAATGTTATAATCGAGCCTTGAAGTTGAAATATATTATGTCATTGTCCATATTAAACATCCTGTTTTATATTTATATTATTTACTATTTTATTGCGGTACATGTGGACATACTTGTCCTTGTTCCCACCTTGATCATAACAGGGAACCCGATCTTGTCTGCCTCCGCCTTCAAGGTGTCCAGGCTCTGGTCCTCTCCGTGGTAACCGTGGATTACAGGTACGTTAGCGGCTTCCATGATCATCTAAAAAACAGGTTAAATATTAGAAAAATTGTAACGACAGACTTCTTTTAAATACACAGTTGCTTTTCCTAGAGCCTACTTGTGTTTCGTCTTAAAAGAGGATGGTTGGAGGGTTTTTACCAATGAAAATATTCGAGGTCATTTTTCCAAGAAGCGGTGTCATACCCCCCCCCCCGCCAAAAAAACAGCATAAACATTCCCTGAAAATTATGGAAGACCAGAAGATTGAGATCGTAGAGGACAAATGAACAGACATCCTGTTACTCCGGTATAGTATAGAGTGTTATTTCTTTCTACTTGAAATCAACCAAAATAAGTTCCTGAGTAGCTACTCTATCATTTACCTTAGATGTAGACTTGATACCCATATCTCTAATGGCAGTGGACGGTGGACCAACAAATATAACTCCTTTCTCCTGATAAAAAAAAAAAAATTAAATTAAAAGGTAGGTATCATTCTTATTAATATAATATTACATTCTTGAAATTAACCAGAAAAAAACGTAAGCAGTACAGTGGCGTGCACAGGGTTTTTACGGGAAGGGATGTAATCTTAGAGGTTTTTAAAAAACGGGGGGGGGGGAATCTACATAATTTTAATTTTAAGGGGTGTGTTGTCAACCCCATTCCTCACACTAATGACCGTGGACAAGATAAAAAACGAAATATACATATATAAATCCCCAAATATATTGAACAAAACAACACCTTAGATTAGTTCAGACACTGCTAGTTTGAATGAACCAATCAAGATTTAAAGTTGTGAGCTAACGTGCTTATAAAACTTTGGGTACCAGTATAACTTCCAGTCTAATATCCACTCCCTCCCTGCAGTCAAATGGAAAATATTACCTGTCCAGGGATATAAAATACACGTGGATATTATTAATGACATATCATGGAAATTTGTTGTCATGAATTTAGGTTCCTAACATGGACTTCATATATTGGTCAGTTCGTTTACCCAGAAGGAGGTAAGGGGGTGTTGTAAGGGAGGAATAAGGGTGTATCTTTATTTTAGCCCGCTGTGAGTACCGCTTTATTAGAGTACATGAAAAACTGGTGTAACATCCAGGTAATAATATATCCATTTACCCAAGAATCTTAAGGGATAAGACAATGGTCGACAAATTGATGTACTGTACATGTACAACCCCATTGATGATACACAAAATTACCCCTTACATAGATTACCTTTTGTGGTTGATACGTTTGGACACTCAACTTAATGTACCAACCAATCAGAGATCACTTAATCCCCAAAGTTGTTAAGCCAACGAATAAGAATACGTTATTATAAAAGTTTGGGGACACGTGTAGTTAACAGCCCATTGTCCCCTCCCTCCCTGCATTTACCTGGCAAAGATTAGCAAACTCGACATTCTCGGAGAGAAATCCATAGCCAGGATGTACAGCATCGGAGCCGGTTTCCGCCGCAACCTAAGATAATACAGTGTATGGTCAATAGTAACTAAGCCCCTAGAGGCCTCTAGGGGCACTTGAGTTAGTGGTGAGTTGAAATAGATCCCAACATTTTTTTATTTTAGTTTCAATAGAAAAAGTAAAAAATCCATCTTAAGGCTTAAATATGATCAGAAAATAGAATAAAACCAACTCAGGACCTATGTGATGCCTACCTAAAATAGAGAACCCAATCGGATCAGTAGTTATTTAGAAAAAAAGTCTTACTGCTTTATATGATAGGATGATGCATATAAGAGTTATTCTAAATCTTAATAGGTAGATTCTTCCAAGTTTCAATTTAAATTATCAATCACACCATTAAGCAAAAAACAACACCCATTTTTTTGCAATGTGAAAGGTGTGGGGAGGGGGGGGGGGGCTGGGAAAGAGCCGACCCACTACCTTGAATTTTAATTTTTCAAAGTTTTTAAAAAATAAAATTTTTGGGGTAATTTTTCTTAGGCCTATAAAAAAATCCATGTATAAATTAAAACCTTTCCGAGACATACAATAAGCTTCAATGTAGAGGAGAGACGTTAGATATTTCGCTACAAACGAAGACAAACAAACATCCTGTTACTTTTATTTAAGGATTATTTTAATCAATCAATTCTTGTAATGTCCATCTAAAACGAATACCTAACAGTATAATGTCAGAGATATAAAGGGATAAGACAAAACAATGGTCGATAAATTGATGTAAATCCTCAATGATGATTAACAAAATTACCCCTTGGATTAATATTAGTGGTTGAAACGTTCGAACACTCAACCTATTGAGCTAACCAATCAAAATTCACTAAAGTCCTGATGTCGAAAGTTGTAAACCAACGAAAATGAAAACGTAATTATAAAACTTTTGGCACTAGTTTAATAAACAGTATCTCCTCTCTCTGGTATAATATACCTTTAAAATAGTATCTCCCCTGAGATAGCTCTGTTGTGAGGCAGCTGGACCAATTCTAACAGCTTCGTCCGCCATGGCTACATGCATAGAGTTTCTGTCGCTGTCACTGTAAACTGCCACAGTTTTAATACCTATAATAAATTTTGACTAAAACACAATAAAATGTAGGTAACAAAGGAAGGGTTGGGGCGGAGGTGCCACTTTAGGAAACAAATAAAAAGAGTTAGAGCACTAGGATTCTCGCGGTTTCCCTCAGAGTGTCTACTCAAGCAGAGAAAACCCAGCCCCTAGAAAACCACTCTTCCCTTACTTTGAAATAAATTTTCATTAATGGGGTGAGGGGGGGGGGGGTGATTTTTGATTACTTTGTCTTTAGGTAAGGTTTAACTTATTAAAACTAAACAGTAAAGAAAGGGCACCCCAGTACATTTTACGAATGCTCTATGCAAGGTGAAATTCCGAGATCTTAAGCTTCAGACAAAAAAGGATAATACCAAAAAATCAATTTAATGGACATTTTATATAATGGAAAATTTCTTCCTTTCCCTGTACCTTATAAAAATCGTCGGAAAAAGCCGTTTTTTAAGCAAACAAAAGCACGTTTTGCTCTATCTGTGAGATATTATGAATAAGATAATGTTAAGATTTGATATTAAGATGAGAAAAATTTACGTTCACAGTCCCTTTAAAGACACAATACCTGTAATAATAATGTACAAACTTTTCAACCACTAATAATACCCTGGCCTTTCTAATTTTAAGCCTAGGCAGAGCCATGCTAGTGATGCTAGATCAAGCGTGGACCGTGGTTTCTGTAGAACTGTACTTCTGAAGCCAATACAGGGTTACGAAAGTTTAAATTGATGTTTTTTTTTTAATGTTAATATTAAATGTAATATAGTTTTGTAATGACATATAAAATATATATTCGATAGAATATAAAAAAATATAGTGCATTCAATATTAAAAAAAAATATTTA
Source organism: Acartia tonsa (assembly GCF_053477335.1). Lineage (NCBI taxonomy): Eukaryota > Metazoa > Arthropoda > Copepoda > Calanoida > Acartiidae > Acartia > Acartia tonsa. The sequence goes on from NC_137260.1 coordinate 38,544,664, forward strand.
AATATATATATAGTTGTTAACCATATATGAACATATAATGAATCTATTTCCGGCCGGGTTCTTAAAAGATATTGCCGCGTTTTTTCGACATTTTTTACGCTATGAATAACAAGCGCGACATTCGCGAAATCTAAAAGAGTATACAATGATTTATTTAATTATTTCGCTTTTGATGGTACGGCCTTCATAGAAAAAAAAAGATTATCTTCAATCCATTTTTGCTGCATATTAATTAATGCATCTTTTTAGAGCTGTGTTAGACATTAGAAAAATTGCTAAAAAATAATTTAAAATTCAGTATTTTTATGTTATATACTCTGTTTGAAATTCTATCGTCAACGTTCAATCAATCAATGTCTAAAAAACGCCGAATAAATGTGGCATTCATCTTTTAAAAACCCATCTCGGTGGTATTTCCGGTTGGCAAAGACAACATAAATATAGAAATCATGAAACATTGTTGTTCCACAATTTTGCCACATTTTTAAACATCTTGCTTAAAAAAAATCTTCCAAACAAATTGTAAATTCTACAAATTTAAATATTTAGAGAAAATTGAGTAGTAATTTACTTCTTGATTCAAAATATTTGATTAAATTGAATCAAAACTAATAATTATTTTTGGCACTCTATATTCAAATAATCATAAGCTTATCAATAGTGCGCATGCGCGCACAGAGGTGCCATAAATTTCAAAACTTAAAAATATAAGTTTTGTAGCGAAATTACTCTATAATTCGAAATCTCTGTCTTTCTTTTAGAAACATTCAGGGGAATATACGAAAGCTTATATTTATATTAAAGATGAAAAATCGATAAATTCAAATGCACACGGCACATCTGCGTAAACACACCTACCTGGATTTTTTTTCTTTTAATTTTAATTCGTATGAAGCTAGCTCAAATAAGTAAATATTAAATTTGATATATTTTTGACGATGCGGGAGGATGTTTTAAAAGAAATGATGAAATAATTTTCAAGGTTTTAAAAAAAAGTTAGCTTCTTTTATGCGAAAAAATTCAATAAAAAGTAAAAATTTTTACCAAAAAGTTGGTCAAATTTTACCAAGTTTTTTTTTTTGTTAAAGTCCAAAAATCTGGACTTAGCCTAAAAATTTACCTTGTCAATTTTTACCAAAAAGTTGGTCAAATTTTACCAAGTTTTTTTTTTTGTTAAAGTCCAAAAATCTGGACTTAGCCTAAAAATTTACCTTGTCAATTTTTACCAAAAAGTTGGTCAAATTTTACCAAGTTTTTTTTTTTGTTAAAGTCCAAAAATCTGGACTTAGCCTAAAAATTTACCTTGTCAATTTTTACCAAAAAGTTGGTCAAATTTTACCAAGTTCATTTTTTTTGTCAGAGTCCAAAAATCTGGACTTAGCCTAAAAAAATACCTTGTCAAATTTTACCAACTTTTTGGTAAAAATTGACCAAATTGCGTTTTTTGTCTAAGTCCGAAAATTCGGAGTTGTAAAATTGACCACATTTTTGGTAAAACTTCCAAAAGTGGTAAAATTAAAAAAAAAAAAAAAATTTTAAATTTAGGCTTCATTGTATAGAAGTCATTATTTTAAAGTACTACAACTGATTATGAAGAGCTGTTTTTAATTTAAAACACAAAAAACGGGGTTTTTTGTTTCGTCAAATTTTACAAAAAAAATGGTAAAATTTGACTAATTTTTTGGCTAAAATTTTTGCTGGTAAAATTTACCACGAAACTGGTATATTTTACCAGGTTGACCAGCTTTACCACTTTTCTGGTAAAACGATTTTTTTTTCTGGTATTTCGTAGAACCTGGGTGGTTTCTGTAATCCAACTTGTCCAATTTCAATTTGGTCCATTACAGACAGGGTATATTGTTACATTTACTGGACACATAACAAATTGACAGGGATGTGGATCCTTCATAATCAATTAAAATCAAATTCTAATATAACGTTCTATATTTAACACTAGTGGTTGTGTCCCTATCGTTACAGGGCTTTCAATTCAAAGGGGTAAGAAGACCAAACAAAGGCATAAAACCCAGGTATAAGATATAACGAACAAGTGAAACAGATCGTAAATGATATTAGGGGGGCAAATGGAGAGGTCGTCAATTTGACTTTATGTTGCCCCCCAACGACAGCTGAAAACCACGTATAGGTTTCGTGGTTTTCTTCCGGAATTAATTTCGTTATTGGTATAAGCTGCATAAAACCATCCCAAGGTTTAAATCTAAAAAATTGTCCAACAATTCAACGAGCTATGTTAAGCTTCCCTAAAAATTAAAAAAAATATTGAAATCTTAAGCTTCTGACAAAGTACGTAAATATTTTATTTGGATATATAAGATATCTAGCAAGAAATTAAAGTTGTAAATAGATGAAATGACAGTAAGTTATCGAAGTTACATTCTTCTGGAGATCTGTCCCTGGATATTTTAAGTGTGCGGAGGATAAACTAAACACTAGGGTTGGCAATCCGTATCCGAATCCGCCCAATTTTGGAATCCGAATCCGTTTTTTAATAGCGGGTTCGGATTCTTAATTGGTAGGCTAAAATTAGCGTCTTGAGTTTTTTTATTTCAACTCCCCCTTTTTGAAGGCAAAGATTATCATCATTATATATAATATCTTTTTAAATCTGGTTCGATTATCAGAAGTGAATTAATTATAGAGAACACCAAGAACATTAATTTTTAGGACATATGCAGCACTTAGATTAAAAAAGCCTTTTAATATATTGCTAGAATCCGGAATCCGAATCCGCTAAAAATAAGAATCCAGAATCCGGCATTTTTTTGAACGGATTCTTGTAAGAATCCGGTCCAAATATTTGACGGATTGCCTTCACTACTAAAGACTTTATTATTTTCTATAGTACATTACTTCTTTTAAAACATTCCTACCAAGTATTAGGTATTGAACACGCTTTGCACATAAACAAGGATGTCAACATTAATCAGTAGCGAAGCTTAAAAGCTATGGATGAACATCTGGAGAGAAAAATTAACTGCAGAAAAGTGTAAAAAAATAAACATTAAACTAACAAAAAAAATCACGAAACCTTTTGAAACTATGTAATGTAAATATCTAAGAAACAATCTAACACCCAAACCGATATGCAAATCTAAATGAAACTTTGTGAAAATATTAAGAATGAGAACTTATTCAATCCCTGAAAATTACAGCTGTCTATCTTGAATAGGAGCCAAGTAAATCACTTTTCCCCCATATCGTTACGGACTGACTGACGGACAGACAAAAAGAATTATAAAGTAGCTTCGCTACTAAAAATAAAATTATGAAAATTTATTTACAAGTTTATTGTATATTTAAACACAATTACATAGCAAAACACATTTTACAATTATGTTAAACAAATTCAAATAGTAATACAGCAAAGGCGGTGGAAATATTTTTTTTTACATTTTTTGTTCAGATGCTAAAAAATATAACCAAAATGTAAAATATCATGATTTTAAAAGAATAAAATGCTAAATTGAACTAAGTTACTACTGTATCATTTTTTATATAATATTTTACAAGATAAATAGCCGTCAATACTAAACATCAAATATTACACTTTAAGAGATTTTTATCAATGATATTGAATTGTTTATTTTCAATTTTAAATTGATGGAATCGATGTATTGGGGTTAAACTGAAAGCCTAACCCCTGCGGCGGGGATATTTTAATCGTCGTCTTCTTCGTCACTCTCAACATATTTAGACTTTTTCTTCTTTTTTGATGATCTAGAAAAAAAATACAAATTAGAACAAGATTAGTTTTACGAAAGAAGATGTTTTTTTTGGTATAAAAGATTACTCTCCTATGAACAGACATACAAACCCCACAGAACGTAAACCATTTTCTGAAACTTATAAGCTAAAACAGGCAAATAGAGACTGTTTTAGAGGCCCCGTAGGCCATAAAAATGACGAGAAAGTTTAATTATTTTAACTGGTGTAAGAAATACAAAAAGGCATTAAAGAGAAACCAATAGAAGTCGTACCTAGGTAATGTTGGAATGTCTGGCTTTCCTTTTTAAAAGAAAATTAACATTTTTCTCAAAAAAACAAGGACAAACGCTTTTTCTGTTCATTTCACAAAAGCCTAGTATATTCACATAAAGAATACTTGAAATCCCCGTTGAAAGATGCTGAGAATCACTCTCGTTTGTGTTTACTCCCCTTTTGGATATTACAATTCTTGTTAATTATGAGCATTTAGAAATGAAATATTCTAATTAGTAGCGAAGCTACTTTATAATTCCGAATGTCCGTCCGTCTGTCCGTAATTGGTGGAAACGTGATTTTCTCGGCTCCTATTCAAAATAGACAGCTGAAATTTTTAGAGAAGATTCCTATGACATATTACGATTTGTTTATTAACTGGGGTGCTTAATTGATTCCTAGATTTTTAAGTTTTCAAAAGTTTCTCGATTCCTATTCAGGATTGATGGCTGAAATTATCAAGGAATGAATATACCCATATGTTACATATTTCCATCACATTTCATTAAAATTTGTCCATTAATTGCGGTGCTAAAATGTTTCCTAGATTTTTAATTTTTCGTGATTTTAAAGGTTGCATGATTTAATAGGTTTCGTTATTCTACTTTATTGTATGACACTGCTCTATAGTAAATTTTTATATCCATTAATAATTTTTGAGCTTCGCTACTTATGGATGTTGTCATCCTTGTTTAATTATAAATATTAAAATTTTGGGTACTTACTTGGGAGCTTTCTCCTCGTTTTTCTTCTTTTTCCTCGTACTAGAGCTGGTACTAGACATACTCATTCTAGAGTTATCATCATCTACTTCTAAATATAAATTCTTGTAAAAAAAAAGCAAAACTTAATTCGATCCTGAGTGATTTTTTTATTGTAACAAATCGGCCAACTGAAATTTTCATAATGAAATTTTTTTTTTACAAAAAAGCTTTATATTCTAAATAAAAAATATACTTTATGATAAATTAACTGTAGTGAAACAAAACTTTTTTTAATAGAAACCTCTGGAGGCATGGAAGAAAGATCAGGAGAATCGGGTGAAGGTACCCTACTCCTATGATGTATAAAGACTCAATGTAAATGATAACCATAGCGTTCAGCGGTTAGCGAGATCCTTCGCTACACAAACAAACACACATCCCGTTAATTTTATATAATGGGTGAATATTCTGCAAATTTGATCCTGCTAACGGGGGGAGGGGGAAGGTAAAAAATAAAATATGTGGTTGGGGGGAAAAAATGTAATAATTAGGAGAACTGAAAGCTTTTTTTCATTTTTATCCCCTCTTTGGTGAAAAAAAATAAAAGAATATGTGGGAGAGGGGATAATATGAATAAAATCGAGTTCTGAAAATATTTTTCCATTTTATGCCCTTCCTTGCTGGAAATTTAAAAAAAAAAATTTGCATCAGGGGAAAAAATCAATCTTGTGCAGAATATAATTATACACACTTTTATAATGAATTACAGACCTTGGTTATCAGCTGCAGCTCCGTCTCCGTCATTATCATCCTCCTCATCTGCTTCCTGTTCCAGTCTCTCCCTACAATCATTAATAAATTCAGCCCAAAATAAAAGTAAATAAGTTGGGAGTAACAGAAACATAATGTAATGTTAATATAGTGTAAAGGATAACAATCAGTTTCCAAATCCCAAAATTGATTTCCACATCATGATTTATGATTGTATAATATGCTCAAGTTTTGCTCGCAAAAAATCTTTAAAAATAAAACTGGCTATAAATATTGTGTTAAGTTTATCATTTAAGGTTAAATCAAAAAAAAATATTAATTTTGAATATATACATTTAAAATTGTTTTGAGCATATTTTATCTATTCATATTTAGAAACTTAATTTCACAAATATTGGATTTATATGATCAGTACCTACCAATGCTATGCAAGAAAAAAAACTGCAAACGTGTTTTTATCTTGTTATAAAAAACATGAAGTTCCAAGATTACCTGGCGTTTGTAAATACAGATTGAAGTACAATACTGTCTTCATAGATCAAGCTTCCATCCTCATTGTACTGCTGAGTATTCTTGCACAAAAGCATGAAATCCTAAACAAATAAAAACAATGATGGGTCGTTTAATTCAATAGGAATACATAACAACCAATCAAATTTTGAAAATTTTATAATATGAAACTTGATTAGCTAATGAATCGTAAGTAATCAAAACACACTTGAAATTTGAAAATATTCTATAGAGCTAAAGTTTTATATGTAGTTTCCAAAAAGTGGTATTGAATCTGACTTAATTATTTCTCAAAGAGAGATAGATAGGGCGGTGGGAATGGAATTTAACTTGGTAGGAAAATATACACCACTGCATTTACCAGCATTTGCTCACATTAAATACTTAACTAAAAATATTAAAAAGTTCAAAATTTTCACCCACAACTTATTTTGTATTCGAAAAGACCTTACACGTGTTTTTATCATTTTATAAATCTATGAACTTATTTTGTATTCGAAAAGACCTTACACGTGTTTTTATCATTTTATAAATCTATGAATAACAAGAACAAACCTTTTCCAGGGCATCCATATCTTTGTACTTCTCTCCTTCAATTCTCTGTTCAATCTTATAAATATCCACTGGCCTCCTGATGATCTCATAATAGTCAGGTAGTTCATCTCTGGTTGGCAGCTGGTAGAAAGGTTCTGACAACACTCTGCCATCCTGGTCCTGGTATTGATTTACTACCTGAAAAATAATATAACTGTATAAATTCGTTTTAGTTTCGTAACAAATATGAAGGTTACTATTCTTTATCATAATGGATATAGAATATACATTATACATGGAAAAAATTACGTCAGTTTAGATTGCTAAAATGGATCTAATTTATTGGTCAGTTCGTTCATCCAGTAGGAGAAGACGGGATGGGGTAAAGCTTGCTGTGCATTTCACTATATTAGAGAACATGAAAACCTGGTGTAACATCCAAGTTTAATATATCCATTTTTGTTATCCATAAGTAACCTAACAATAGAAACAATAATGGGTACCTCAATCAGTTTCTTCATTTTCTTGACCAGAGCCTTGTTTGCTTTCTTATTTTTCTTTTTCTTTGGAGAATCATCTTCCTCGTCGTCTCCGTCCTCACGAGCACGCTTCTTACGTCCACGACCTGTTAATTAATTCAATTATTATAGAGCTGCCACGCTACTAAAAATACTTATATGTTGAAAAAGGTTTGGTGATATTACTTTTATATCATGCTTATTGGTGATTGTTGACGACCTATTACTTACAAAGATATTCGAAGGCTTAAAAATATATTTCTTTTGAATTAAAAAGCTATCTTTACTTTAATATGCATGGTAAATTCTATTAGTATAAGCTGCAAAATTAGATAAGGCTAAGACACAACAAAAAAAATCAAATGAATCAGATAGACACGTAGATATCAACATACTTAATAATAAATAGGTATTATGAATTTGTTTACCTTTTCCTTTCTTGGTAGGAGTCTCCTCTACATATCCAGCTCCGGTATCATCATCAGAACCCTCCTCCTCTGCTCCTATAGCTTTCAACCAGTCTCTCTCGGATAATTGCTCCTAGATTTAATATTCAATTATAGTTTATATTTTTACTAGTAGGAGCTGTGCCCGCCCCAATCATCCAATTTTTCTGAATTAAACTACTTCATAAAGGGCAATATTAGTAAAATATAGGATAGGTAACATCCTTTTTAACTCTGGTACCTCTGCCCAGCTCCACCTCTTAATATAATATCTATACCTGGTAGGTAACATCCTTTTTTAATCTGGTACCTCTGCCCAGCTCCACCTCTTGATATAATATCTATACCTGGTAGGTAACATCCTTTTTGACTCTGGTACCTCTACCCAGCTCCACCTCTTAATATAATATCTATACCTGGTAGGTAACATCCTTTTTTAATCTGGTACCTCTGCCCAGCTCCACCTCTTAATATAATATCTATACCTGGTAGGTAACATCCTTTTTGACTCTGGTACCTCTACCCAGCTCCACCTCTTAATATAATATCTATACCTGGTAGGTAACATCCTTTTTTAATCTGGTACCTCTGCCCAGCTCCACCTCTTAATAAAATATCTATACCTGGTAGGTAACATCCTTTTTAACTCTGCTCCCTCTGCCCAGCTCCACCTCTTTCTCCTCTTCTTCATCCAGTAAATCATCATCCTGATATTTAAAGATATTTATATAAGTATACAAATCAGCGATCTAAAGGGATAAGACAATGGTCGATAAATTGATGTACATCTCCAATGTAAATACACAAAATTACCCCTCCTGTAGATCCTAGTGATTAGAAAGTTTGGACACTCAACTTAATAAACCAACCAATCAAAATTCATTAAAAGTCCCCAAAGTTGTTAAGCAACAAATAACAAATCGTTATTATAAAACTTTGTAATAAACAGCCCATTGTCCACTCCCTCTCTGTTTACAAATACTAATTTAACCTTGCATTTTCGCGATATAAGGGGGATAGAGGGGGGGAGGTAGTTGTAAATACTTTCCCTAGGGCAGACAATCAATATTTATCTAAAAACTCCATATCGTTCATGATATAGGTTGAATTTTTATGTAGCATTTAAGAATAAGGATTTTTAATACATTGGGCTTGAAGAATATCTTTCCGACCACGTAAGATATTTTGGAAAAGTTTTAAACTCTTATTACCTGGGCGAGCAAGAATTCTGGCACTTCCGACTCCTCTATGAGCCTGGCTTTTCTCTTGTCTCCAAGCTCGGCCTCTTCTCTTCTACGCTCCAGATCCATCTGTTCAAACAGTTCAATCTCTTCGCTTGATCTAAAAACAGGTTTACGGTTCTATTTTGCGTTCATCTATTTATTGTATTCTATATCAGAGGCCTATATTTTACAACGTAGTTGAAATCCTTTCCCCTATGCTCTATATCTAATTTAAAAGGGAAAACTGCATAAAGAAAATTTTGTCAGGTATTACTAGTTAATTTTTTATACCAACCTTTTACGTCAGGCTTTTCTAGAATATTAATAAAGTTAGGTGATAGAAGAATATTTATTCTTTTTACCTAGTTTTTCCATAATTTTTTGATTTTGATGTAGATTTTAACAAAAACAGAAAATTATCAAGTGATCTTTGTACAAAGTTTAAAAGTCACAATTATCACGAGTAATCCTATTTTGAAAACTACTTGGTGGAAAATAAAAATAATAACCTTCCAATCATCTGATTGATGACCTCATCATCCGGGACCTCGTTCTCCTCCTCGTCATCACTCTCCTCCGCTCTCAACAGAGACTGCAACAACTCCTGTCTCTCAGAGCCAGTGGACCTCTGGTTGAACATACCAGCTTGGATAACCTTCTCGTCCATGTTCAGTTTATACCTTTATGAATAAAGGCAAGGGTGAATAAAAGTGGAAAACTGCGCCGCCCAGAATAGGTTATCGTAGTAATGTGTAACATTTGGAAAAAAAGTCGACTTATTCATCAAATGGCAAGGCATAACAACACTTTATCTCATCCATGGGTGAATATTCAAAATGGGATCCCTGCTAAAGGCAAGGGGGGGGGGGGGGAGGGAGTATAAATAAAGTGTACTGAAAACATCAGCTTATACTTTTATCCAGAATTTTTTTGAAAATCGAACTGAAAACACTTAAGATATGGGGAAATGTTTAAAAATCAACAAAAAGCTACTTGTCCTCCCATCTAAAAACACAAATCCCTTTAATTTTTTTTTACTATGGGTGTATATTCTTGTGCAGAGTATACACCTCTGATCTCATCGCTATAGAAAAGGGCACTTTGGTAAAAACAGCATCAGTTCAAAATAGAATGTCTACCTGGCAGCGGCTAAGATACGTTCTTCCACACTGTTGACAGTCATAAGCCTCAATACTCTGACCTCATTCTTCTGGCCAATCCTTAATAACATTGAATGTTTTAAATTCTTTTAAAAAGCATAGAATTGTGTTAAAATATTTATGACAACTAGTTACAAAGTTTCACGTTCCCTATAACTGGTTTCTTTATAATGCAATGGGCCTACACTTAAAACTTAAAAAAGTGAAAACATTTTTTCCATTTTTCTCTCATCCTTGGTGAAAAAAAAATAAAATAATGTGTGGGAGGGGGGATAATAAAAATAAAAAGTTTTAATTTTTTTTTCAATTTTACCCCTTCCTTGCTTGAAAAAAACCAGGAGGGAAAAAAATAACAAATTTTGCAGCAGGGAAAAAAATGAATATTGTGCAGAATATACACCCCTGTCTTAGGGTGTTTTTAGGCTGCATTTCTATCCTTTCAAATACAGAGCCCCTAAAGGTTAAGAGCGAAACAGCTAGTAACAAATAAATGTTTTAAAGGAGAAGTAATACCTGTGAGCTCTGTCCTGAGCCTGTAAATCCTGATGCGGATTCCAATCAGAATCAAAGATGACTACAGTATCAGCTGTTTGCAAGTTCAGACCCAAACCACCGGCACGAGTAGACAACAAGAACAAGAAGTAATCAGAGTTCGGGGAGTTAAACTCTTTCAACATTTGACCACGATCGTCAGACTTGGTTGTTCCGTCCAGCCTAGATTTAAAAATTTTATTATTTATGTCATTGAGACGAGTCAATTAAAGCAATTAAAATTAAATCAGACTAAGTTTTTCTTTAAAACGAAATTTTATTTATATTGTACATGTACTTGTTATCAAAACATAGGTAAAGAATTGAAAATATTTAAAGTAATAGGACCAATAAAAAAGGGATACCTATCCAAGATTTAATTTTTATTTACAAAACTGTGTCTTGATTTGGAATTTGCTTCAAGTTTTTAAAGAATTTTTAGGACATTGGAGGAAATTACATTGATTAAAACCTTTCCTTGTGTAACAAGTAGGGTTGGCAATCCGGATCCGGAATCCGCCCAATTTTTGGGCCAATTTTGGAATCCGAATCCGGAATCCGTTTTTTAATAGCGGATTCCGGATTCTTAATTGGTAGGCTAAAATTATCGTCTTGAGGTTTTTCTACCAACTGCCTCTTTTTGAAGGCAAAGATTATCATCATTATGCATATAAAATCTTTTAAAATCTGGTTCGATTATCGAAAGTGAAATATAGATAACACCAAGAACATTAATTTTTAGTACATATGTAGCACTTAATTTTTATTTATTTTTTAAAAATCCTTTTAAAATACTGCTAGAATCCGGAATTCGAATCCGGAATCCGCAAAAATAAGAATCCGGAATTCGCAAGGAATCCGCCATTTTTTTTGACGGATTCTTTTAAGAATCCGGAATCCGAATCCGGCCCAAAAATTTGACGGATTGCCATCACTAGAACAAGGATAAAGGTATAAAACCTAGTTATTGAATTGCTTAAATATTACAGAAAACTGAAACTAACCTGAGATATTTGTGTCCACGCCAGTTCAGATAATCCTCCAGAATTGTCATCAGAGATGTCATCTGACAGAACAACAAAATTCTGTGTCCAGATCTCTTCAGCTTCGGGAAGATTCTGTCCAACAGTTCAAACTTTCCAGATGCTCTGAATATTAAATGTCTTAGTCATATACTCAAAAGGTAGGGTAAAGCGGGGCGAACTCGGTCTTTTTTTCGGTTTTTTGAACCTGCAAATCGTAAAAATTATTTTTTTTTAAATGGGACCAAGACCCGTAGAAAGATCTCGGAAAAGTCGATCAGGTCCTAAAAGGACGTAAACCTAGGACTTTGGGAAGTTTGTCAAAATTGATCTCTAAAACGGCACCGACTTCGCCCCGCCTTGAGGCGAAGTCGGTAGGGCATTTTCAAGCTTCGAAAAATCGATGACGTATTGATTTTATTACAGCATGCCCAAAAGGTAAAAGTTGCTAAATGTAATAAAGAGTATGCACAAAAAATTTTATTAAGATAGGTCAATTTTTTCTATTAAAAAAAATAATTTTTCCGAAGTACGCGAAAGAGGACTATCCACGAACAAGAGCACGTGATTCTAAGTACCTTCCAGCATTGATCCTAAGTATTTTCTTTCAGAATATAATAGGTCACCACTAATAAATAATATATTGACGAGAAAATTTATGTTTCACCACTTCAAGTTAAAGAAAAGTAAAAAAATGTTTAGGTTTTTAGTCAAAATTCTATCAAACATTTTGTTGAGTTCGGGGTGTCTTTAATTGTCCATGTTGTCAAATGATAAAAATGAAAAAAAAGTTAAAAGCACATTTACTATATATCATATGTATGTTTAAATTAATGCTAGTATGGATTAATTTACAATCTATATAACACGAGTATTTGCATATGTATCATCAAATATCCATTTTATTAAAAGAATTAGCTTCATAAAAGTTTTTAAAATCAATCAAAATACCTAAAAACAATATGGTGAAACATAAATTTTCTCGTCAATACATTAATGATATATGGTGACCAATTATATTCTGAAAGAAAATACTTAGGATCAATGCTGGAAGGTACTTAGAATCATGTGCTCTGGTTCGTGGATAGTCCTCTTTGACTTTTGTTTCGAAAATTTTTTTGATAAAAAACATAAAAATACTACTAGAAAAAAATAACTTTTTATGACTTTAAAGGCCTGATCCTTAAAATTCAGGCAATTTTGAATAGATTTGGCCAAAAAAAATTAGTTCTATTAGCAAAATTTCCTAAAAAATCAAGTTGAAAAAAAGAGAAAAGTTTGGCAAAATGTGTGGTCGATTTTCCAGCTTCAAAAAACCTATGACATATTGATTTAATTACAGCATGCCCTAAAGGTTAAAGTTGCTAAATGTAATAAAGAGCATTCACAAAAAAAATTATGAAGATCGGACAATTTTTTCTACAAGTACGAGAAATTTGACTTTTTTTTCTCGAAAATTTCACTTAAATATAAAATTGAAAAAGTTAGTATAAAAAGTAAAAAAAAAACGAATTCGCCCCGCTTCACTTTTAGTCGATTTAAGAAAAAACTATACAAGCTTTTTTAAAGTTTTAAACGAAAATGGATAGCCTATTAGATTCTTAATAAGTCCCCTGAAGACGTCTAAGCTCTAGCTCTTACCAGTTTTTGTCCAACTTACCGTTTTTCCGACCGAAGCAAAAAAATCGAAAAAAAAAAAAAATTTTGTCGTCCGACTTTAAGACCCAATAAGTACCCTAAAAATTCATCTCACAAAAATTTCATTTTATACTTTTATGTAGGCAATTTAATAAGGAACAAATTTGATTTTATGTTTTTTTCTGTCAGTCGATTAGAACATGGAGAAAAATGTCATTTAATGAAGGTGGTCAAAAAAATACCGACTTCACCTCAAACCCGAGATCGCCCCGCTTTACCCTAGGTGGTTAGAGTTATGCCAATTTCATGTGTTTTTATGCATCCTTACCACCCCCCAAAAAAAACATAAAAATGCAAAGCTTCCAAAACATTATACCAGATATAAAAAAAAATACAAAAATCAAGAGACGTCTTACGAAAAAGCTAAGATCTCAATAATTTTTCTTGCAGGTCAAAATTTACTACCTGTATAGATCTGGTCCATTAACAACGTCTGTTGGCATTCCAATGTGACGAGCATAAGATTCTTCAACACTCTAAATATAAGTATTGGATATTTTCATATATTTCCCAATTATAACACAACAAATAATATTTCATGTCCCTCTATTGTTAAGCATAATTTATTAGATGTAATAGAACAGTGGATAGTTCAAAGGATAACTTATGAGGAAACAATTTTGAACCTTTTTTTTACATTAAAACATTAGGTATAGATGATCCTAAATAAAAACTACCTGAAACATGAAGGGGTGATTACACAATTTTCTCAGCTGCATAATTGTGTTCATCAAGGCCTTGGCTCCCTTGTTGCCACCCTTTCCTTGCTGGTTGTCTGTCTTCATGATGCCCTTCTCCTGCATCTGGTTATAACAGGCTCTCTGCAGTGCAGACATCTCACATTTGATAATGTACTCAACCTAAATAATCAAGTTATAAGTTTATGTGGAGAATTAGAAAAAGCATTGATTTAAAACAAGTGATCAAAGTTTTTATTATATGTAGGTATGTAAATAAAAAATTATTTTTCCCTGTTATTTTAGTTTGACCTTCACGGTGAAAAGGTTAGTTAACACTTTCATAACTAACATTGGCAGAACGTATGAACATTGATACCTTAACTAATAGAAAAAATCATAAACTAACCTTATCTGGCAGCTGAGATTCTACATCCTTTTTCAACCTTCTCAACAAGAAAGGCCTCAACACTTTGTGCAGACGACGAATAATCAAAATTGTTTCTTCTTCATTCAACTCAACTTTCTCACCAGTGGTAGCAAAAGGAGCATTGAACCACTGCTCAAAGGTATCGCAAGCCTTGAAGATAGAGGGCAACAGGAAGTTCAACAATGACCACAATTCTGGCAACTTGTTTTGAAGGGGGGTACCTGTCAACAGCAACCTGTGGGATGTGGTGTAGTATGTGTTAATGGTGGAGGTCAGTTTGTTGTTATGATTCTTCATACGATGACCCTCGTCAATAATCATATATTTCCACCTTAGCTTGGTCAGCAACGCCTTTTCACGAATAATGTACTCATAAGTTGTGATGAGAACATTAAATTTTCCTGACTTGATTTGATATTGTACTGCGCGTCTAGCAGCTGGGCTGCCTTTCAATGCGACGGTTACTACGCTTGGCGCCCACTTTTGGAACTCCAAAACCCAGTTGGAAAGTGTTGAGAGGGGGACAATAACGAGGAAAGGTCCCATGTTCTTTTTCTTCTCAATAATGTATGTGATAAGAGAAATAGTCTGGATAGTCTTACCCAAACCCATTTCGTCGGCCAAGATGCCGTTGAGATTATTGTTGTACAATGATACAAGCCATTCCAGGCCTTTAACCTGGTATTCCTTCAGCTTACCATTAACCATAATGGAAGCCTGTTCGTGTACTTCTTCAACAACTGTGTGAGCAATGGAATAGTAATTTGTCTCTCCTTGCATTCCCTTCTTATACTCATCTTCGGCGGCCTTAGCCTCTCTTTTGGCCTTTTCAATTACACTTTCTGTGTCGTCTTCTTCAGCTTTCTTTTCAGTAGATTCCTCCTTGGCTTCTTCTTCTTTCTCACTCTCTTCATCCTCGCTGTCATAATCTCTGGGCAGTGCTTCATATTCAGGATTCTTTTCCAACCATTCTTCCAATTCAGACAAAAGAGGAGCTTCCGCGCCCTTGAGAATTTTCTTTGTGGTCTTATGCTTGACAGGAATTCTCTGTTGACTCTCAGGAATTTGGTTGATTTCATCCATCTTTTGAGCACGCTTCATTTCTTTAAGTTTAACCTTCTGTTCATTCTTGTGCTGTTGAACCATTTGCGTCAACTGGTTAATATATTCATCAGTCTGACTAAGCAAGAAAGCAAGACGTTTGTCTTTCTTTTGATCAATAAGTTTTCTGTAACCTTCTTCATCCTCGGCCATAAGGCGTCGCAGACGTTCCTTTTCAATTCTTTCCTGCTCTTTCTTTTGTTCTCTCTCAGCATTGGCGTGCCAGGCAAGGACGGCTTTGTTGATCTTCTGCAGTTTAGCTTGGTTGTTCTTATGCCAGGCTTGCATGTCTCTGGAGTGTGTGAGTACAGCTGTAAGATATTCTTGATGTTTCTGGCGACGTTTTCTTTCAGATTCAATTCTTTGTTGCTTTTCCAGTCTCTCGGTTGCTCTGGCCTCCCTCAATCCTTGACGTTTAGTTCTCTTGTATGCCTTTACATTGATAACAGTCTCAAGAGTTGTGTCTCTTCTTGTACTGGCTACAACTTCAGCACGCAGTGAACGTTGGAAGTTCAGCAAACGCAGAGCTCTTAGCTCAATTTCAGCTTTGAGCTTAACATCATCGGCCATGTTCACGGGTAAAGCAGTTAGTTCATCAATTCTGTGAGCAATCCTACTTGCCAACCTGTTCTCTCTTTCTTGGAGAATAGTGACAGGATCAATACCAGCTGGCTTCGCAATAGGGGTAACTCTGCTTGGTTTTCCGCCCGGAGGAACTTGTCCAGGAACTCCCGGTTGCATTGGACGGCCACCAGGGCCAGTTGGACCGCTACTTGTGTTCGGTGGAGCACCTGATCCTGGCATACCTAAAATAATATAAAATATTGAGAAAAATACGTTAAATTAAAATTTTTCATTCAATAGAAAAAGGAAATATTTTAAAAAGCTAGGAAGGAAAAATAACTATTTATTCTTCTTTAAAATTAGGTAAAATATAAGTATAGGTTTTAATTAGGAATATAATTGGATTACGTAGGTAATAGTATTTTCTTTAAAAAATAAAACAACCTTCAGAGTATTTTTTTTAGAAATACCTGAAGGTTGAGAAGAAGGCATGCCTGATGAAGTTGTTGAAGGAGTTGGAGATTGTGACCTACTACCAGGTGAAGGAGCACCAGGTCTGGCTCCAGGATATCCAGGCTGGCCACCAGGACCAGGAGGACCATCGGGCCTCTTTCCTTGCACAGCCATTATAATTTGGGGTGGTAAAGGCTGTTGCCTTGCCAACATTCTGTAGGCCATTATCTGAGCTCTTAATTGCACAATTTGTGGATTAGCCAGGGCACTTGGTGAAGAACCCGGAGGTCCACCATCAGGTCCCGGTGGACCCCCGCTAGTTGGTGGTTGACCGGATACCAAAGATTGGTGTAGCTGTCTTGCCTGACTGTATCTAGGATCTGCTGTCATTCCTCGTTCTTCCATGGCATTGATGGAATTTTGCAATTTCTGAATATCTGATGGATAAGGTACAGGCGGTCTTGGCTGCCCAGGAGGTCCACCAGACATTTGAGGTCCTGGTCCTGGGGACGGTCCACGGGGTGGGTAGCCCATTGTTCTGTTGGGCGGAGGACCAGAATAACCGGGTCCAGATGGCGGGCCAATAGGGGGTCCAGGTGGGCCACCAGGTCCTCCTACATGTGGTGGAGCCCCAGGATAAGGTCCGGGAGGGCCGCCATAGCCAGAATGAGGACCGGGATAGCTTGGATAGCCTTGTGGTGGTGGCTGAGGGCCTCCCATAGGAGGTCCTGGTGGGGGTGGGCCACCTCCTGGCATACCAGGATGAGAACCTGGGTGGGGGCCACCAGGGGGAGGTGGACCGCCCGGTGCCGTAGAAGTTGGTGGTCCCTGTGATGTGGGAGGGCCACCCATTGGTGGCGGCCCCCCCTGTGGGGGGCCTGAAGGTGGCACAGAAGAGGCACCTCCTTCCTCACTCATAGTCTTAATACATTAAACTTCTGAAAAAATATTCATTGCATACAAAATAATCTTGATTATATGTTTATATATTATGTTTCAGCAGAATTTCAAATTTAAGGTGCTCAATACAAGAATCGAGGCAGGCCAGCCATGAATCAAAATGGATAATAAACTTTGATCGAATAAGGCGCGAAGCCTTTAGTACATAAAACACTTGCTTAATTTCTATATTATCAATAAATATGTATCATAAAAGCCTATGAAATGAATAATTTCAGATTTTAATGATTTATCAAAGACTTTACAAGTTCAATAAAATATTTTAGATAGATATAGTTTATGATTATAAATATATTAATTTAAAAGAAAATAATTATTTCAATAAAATCCATATAAATGTAAAATGATTCTCACAAAAATATAAAAATATTTAGTCATTTTTTTTATTAAAAACGTCTGTAAGTATCACAAAGATCAAATGCTCCACTAAAAAAAAAACACAGGAAGAAATATAAAAGCCAAACAGTAGCGGGCTAGCCGGCAGAATCAAAACAAATGAACAAAATGTCATGGTTGCCATAAATTATTCATAAAAAGTAAACTTTCATTCTAAATCTCAATTACGGTTTATAATAAAAATATTTTTCTTAATATTTAAAATAAAAAACAATTAAATGTATTTTTGAAACATGTACTTCCTTGTTATGTATAAAATTCAATATGCAAATTAGTTGATTTGGACCTAAGTAAAAATTTGTCGGCAACCTTGTTCATAACATCGAAAACTAGGCTGTACGCTCACAAAATTAATCATTTGCAATAATTTTTTGGCGCAAGGCATATTTGCGATGGCACACAAGTGCAGAGGCCTTTGATTTTCATTAATAAGCGAAATTGTCTTGTTTCTTAAATTTTAAACCATTGCAAATCAGTATCAGAATTTTAAAAATTTGACTGGAGCGCTCACAAATATCTTTAGAAAGGATTGTGTTCATTTTGTAACTTCATGTTATTCCATTAAAAACGTCTTATTTCGTTTCCTTATGCTACAATTAATATTTTTTATCGATCGATATTCCATAAATCACTAAAGAATCCGTCGAAAATAAGCTAAAAGAGTTTTAATATTGGGAAAATTCGAAGAATTCGATAAGTATTTAGGAACCAATCGAAATGAAACGAAGAAATTCGTGAGAATAATCGGATAAATAAAACCAATTCGAAATCGAAAAATTTTATGGTAGGTAGTTATTAAAAAATTCTTTTTTCTTAAAAAGAAAACATTTTAAGTAATCTGAAAAAATACTGAGAAAAGAACTAATATGCAATTTAAAAATTTCAGTTTTATTTAAGCATTTTTTTAAAAAATTGAAAAGCATAAATAGAAATAATACAAATGCATAATAACTTAATTCGGCAGAGTTACTATGAAGGTTTGAGAAGACTCGATGGCTAGAAGATCTTCAAAATTTAAAAGCATAAATAAAAATAATACAAATGCATAATAACTTAGTTCGGCAGAGTTACTATGAAGGTTTGAGAAGATTCGATGGCTAGAAGATCTTCACCGTTAGCTCTAACCTCCGGAACGTCTTGAGGGAGGGGATAACCATCGTTGTTGAGAGGGCATCCTTGGGGGTCTAGATAGCCCGAAGCTAACAAAATTTGGAAGATAAGAGCGCGGTTCAGGGGTGCTGAATGGGCTGAGGACCAAGAGGGAGTCGTCCGTGAAGCGATGGAATTGGAGGCTTGGTCTGTAAGGGCTGCTAAAGACCTGGGGACTGCTGTGCTCGAGGATTTTAGCATAATCTTGGAGAAAATCTCAATAAGCGTTGTGTCATCAATAGCTCGATAATGTTGAGCTGTAGCTATGGAGCGCCATCTGCCTAAGACTCGGATATGATCATCGCTCATACCTAATCGAAAGGCAGATGACACTCCTAAGCTTTTAGCAGATTTAGATGTAATTTTATGTTTAAGTCCTAAGTTACTATAAATTAAGTTTACATCCTTCATTAAGGTGGAAGCTGAAATGGCGTAACGTCCATCCGCGACTAGGATTCTAAAAAAATATAATTACCAATAAAATTTTGTGACAACTTAAAAAAGAAAAATGTGTGAGTATATTATGCTTAAAAACTCGCCTAGAAGATTTCGAAGTGGTACCATTCCCTGTACGGGGCAGCAGATAGCTCGTATCCAGACAGGAAGTATCTGATGAATACAACCGGAGCCTATTGTAATACAGGACCAGTAGAGAATAAAGACAATATTCTGATCCATTGAAGATCACGTAACTGGTGGAGCCCTCAAATCTAGAAAAATAATGTTTATGTTTTTGTGTAAAAAACGAACGCTATTCTAGATGAAATGCGGAGTTGAAGAATGCATAATAAATTTGAAAAAAGATTTTCTGGAATTTTCTTTAACAATTTTACAGTAGAAAAAATAGGTATTGGTTAAGAAAATTATTTGTAATTTAAAACATTTTAAACTAAGACATTGAAAATCTTTGAAAGAATTTTTAATAAGAATTAGAAAATTATTTTGCAATTATAATGTAATTTCCAATTTAATATTAAGTAAAAATAGATAGAAAAGAATGTCGTATGATATTTGAAAAAATTTCTGGGAAAAAAAGTTTTTGAGAAAGAATTGAAGAAAGATTTTCTTGTTAAAAATAAGTACCTAGGGTCAGTCTTAGAGGATCTGAAGGTTACGCTCATGGCTGGCGTGTCTCCTAGTGTGGTAACCGCTAGATCACAGGCTCTTAATCTTAACAGGTCAGATATGCGTGCGCACAAGCTGTACTGAAGGTGCTGGGCCACGATTGCTCGGAGGGTCACGATTGGAATCTTAAGAAAACAAAGTTTCTATTAGAAAATAATATTAAAGAAAATACAAAAGCGGAGAAAACTCCTTGTCCTAAAATAGTTGGCCCAAAAAAAAACTAAATTCGAATTTTTAAGAAATAAGCTTTCTATTAGAGATCAATGTGAATATTAGAAAGACGTAAAAAATTCCGTAATATTTAATGTAGTTTGATCCGACAACTTAAAAATAGCTAAGTAATAAGTATGAATCAAAATTATTTGAAAAAGGATTTATTGATTCATATGAAACAAATTACCTGATCTGGATTCTTTAGAAAAGGTGTCACGTGCTTGTCGATGGCCAAAGTCAAGTACTGTATGGGCAGTTTAGGCGCTTTTTTGGTCAAAGGCTGTTCTGCAGAGGCTCTTCTCGTGATTCCCTGATACATTCTTTCAATTTGGGGGGTCCAAGGGGATTTCATATCTAAAGCACTGGCTAAAAAATCTATTGCGCCTGCCAATCCGACTACGGCGGATTTTTTAGCTGCGGAATCCTCTAAGTATTCAATGTAGGCGGCTAAATCCTTTTTTGAAAAATTTAACAGAGATTTATTTCTGTTTTCGCAAAATATTTCAAAACGGCGTAATGTACGATTGTGGAGTAGCTGCGTGGACTTAGTTCTAGAAGACGCTGTCAATTTTATATGACGTTTCCTTTTTTCGGAAAGGTTGTATTTCTCTAAAACTGACGGAAAATACAGAGGGCCTCTTTTTTCTAGAGGTCTATTGTCTTTAAAGGTTTGTAACTGAGCATTAAACTTATGGTAATTTACAGTGGAATGTTTGAAAGACGTTCTCATTGTAAAAATGCTGAAAAAATTTTGTACAATTCATTAAAAAACATATTGATTAAAATTGTGGTAAAGGAATGGCATAGTCTTTACCGGTATGAATCAATAAAGCGAGAGTTTTAAACGTCTTATGACCATTGAAAAGATTATTTGGCGTAGAAGCAATGTAGTAAGGATCCCAGAGCGAAAAATTTTTTACAAAAGAATTAAAATAAGATCCTTTAACAATACAATTCCAGAAAGGGTATGTCGGCCATAAGGGCAAAACTACCACTGCTGTTATATCCTCATATAATTTTAATTTATTAAAAACACGAGAAAGGAGAGAAATCGGTGGGTGGATGTAGTAGCATTCTGAACTGGTCAGGGAAACTGTGAAAAAATCAATATCAAAACAATTTAGTTGTGGGAAGGGGGAAATGAATTTCTCTACTTTACAATTCTTAGATGTTGCGAAACAGTCAATGGAAATTTGAATAGAAAAATAATTTTGAAGAAATTGAAAATCATTAGAACTAATCCCAAATTCATTTGAGGATTTAAAAAGCTTAGAACCTAAATCTGCTAAAGTAATAAGTGAACTGTCTCGGGGCATCCATTTAGGTATAATACGAATTGCGTATTGGAATTCTAGAATTTTTAATTGAATTAATAATTTTTGAATAACTAAATTACGGCTTCCAATACGCAAAAAAGAGTAAAGGCACATGCTATCTGTTATCCAAATAACCAGCTGTCCTTTAAGGGTGGCGAAATAATTGCTATAATGTTCAAAAGCTTTAACTATACTTAAAAGTTCTCTATGGCCTGAAGATAATTCAGCCTCTTGTGGAGTAAATAAATAATCAGAGATAATCTTACAGTCTCCAGCTTTAAATGAAAAGGCTGAGTGGTCAGAAGCGTCTGACACAAAAATATTACAATGTTTATTTAAATCATTAGGATCAATGTTGTCAATCAAGAAAGATGTTTGATGGGGGGAAAAAACTTCTATTGTTTTGGATTCAGTACGAATTGGTTGCCCGTTTAAAGAAACAAAATGTTCTTTACAGAGGGACAGCTCTTGAAACATATCTGCATTGACAAACAAAGCTCCTTTCCAGCCATACTGTGAGGTGTAAACACCAAGGGCATGATTAGAGTTTCTTGCCACGACGCGAATAAAATCTCCATGACTAAAATATGCATGACATAATTTGCCTAGAAAGGAGGCTAACATAGTAACATCTACAGGATCGTTAGAATCAAAAGCAGCTAAAATTTTATCAAGAAGAAATAAAACTTTCTGAATTTTAACAATGGGCAAAGAAATTATCATTTTACTACTATCAAGAATAAAACCTAAATATTGTATACGACGAACAGGTTCTAGTTGACATTTAGAAAGTTGAAAATGCCAACCTGCACATAGTAAAACTGATAGGACAAAGTGAGTACTAAGAAGACATTTAAAATAATTTACTTCGACAGTCAGGCCGTCATCAATATAGACACTCACGTCTATATTGTGACGGTGACAAAAATGTTTAACTGGGCGTATCAAGGCATCAACTAGAAATACGGCTGAGGCAACCCCGAAGGGAAGCCTCAAATATTTGTAAAAAGAATAGGAATTATCAGCATTTTTATAACAAAAACCAAAAAGTTCAGTAACGGCAGGATGTAGATGTACTTGATGGTACATGCCCCGCAAATCCCAAGATGTAAAAAATACATCCTGAGAAATGCGAGGCAGCACTGTCTTAATATCATTTAAAGAGACGTTCTCTGGCTGGAGAAGTAGATTAATGTGGCGAGATAAGTCGATGCACAATCTAAAAGCAGGAAATATTTCGAAAAAATTAAAAAAGGGGTGAAAAAAAAATGAAAGAATTTTTTAAAAAATTTGAATTTGAACAAATAAAAAATATTTGAGAGGTAGGGAAAAGAATTGAAAACGAAAAGAAAATTTTATAAAAAGGGGGGGTAGAAAAAGAGGGGAATCAAAAAAAATTTGAAAAAGAAATTTAGGATAATATTTATGTGTCGAAAAATTTCCTGAGTTTAGTTGTGTTGGTTAAACTACATGTTCTGCTAGCTACCGTAAGAGGTGAACAACAATAAGGCTGATGATCGATTTGAGCAATAATACCTTTGTCTAGCAAAGATTGAATCTCTTGACGGACAAATTCTGGATTGCGGACAGCGCTATTGTTGTTCTTCTCGAAATACGGTAACACTGGAGATGTAAAAACTTAAAAAAGATAGATTATGGAGAATAATTGTAAAAAGAAAACAAAAAAAAATTTTTTGGAACAATTTCATATAAGAAATAAAATGTGAAAAGAATTATTCTCAATAATCTACCTGGTTGATATCCAAAGGTAAGTGTTTGCAAAACAAAAGATGGTGCATGGAGAATATTTTTATAGAAATTAATTGCTGTAAGTGAATGAATCGAATAAGCTGGCGAATAACTAGATAAAAAATCCGATTGAATATCATATAAACGTTTATAATGGTCATAATCTTCTGTGAAACAAAAATTTTTTAGAGAAGCGATATGAAAATTTGGAATGTCTGAGGTAGGTATCTGTAGGTTTAAATCTTGAATAGCGTAAAGCGGGGTGGACTCATTATTTGGAGTTGGCGGAAGGACAGTCTTCGACTTTATGACCTTCGCCGTTACATCCGTGACAGCGAAGAGATCCTCGACCTCGTCCTCGAGATCCTCTACCCCTAGGGTTTGAGCCTCCATTTGAGTTAAACCGGCCGTTAGAGAAGCCGCCACGTGCTCCTCTGCTATAGTCCCCTCGAAAGTCCGGCAGGGAATCCGAGATCCGTTGCTGCTGGGTGGTGAGGTAGCGTCTGTTACCTGCTAGCGCCACCCGGTTGGCGTGGCCGATGTTTTTCGAAAAAGCCAGTTCGATATACCCGATGGAGCTTTCAGCTATCTAGATAAAAATGAAAATCTTTATAATTTAGAAAAGATATGTTAATCTTTAGCTCCATGAAAAGAAATGTGTTGTAGGAATTATCTTTCCTGTAGATAAAAATAATGAAACTTAAATGAACTGAAAAATAATGCAAATGTCACAGAATAATCTTATGAACCTTTTTTCTGTGGTGCGGGAGCTAATAAAACTGGTGTTAATCAAATGTTTGCACGTCTTCATTAAAAAAGCACATTTGAAAAAAATAAATATCATAAATAAAAAACGATTCCTATTGATCGAATTTGTACGTAAGAAATAAAGAAAACTAAAATTGGCATAGGTTTAGTTATTACAAAACGAAAAAGAAGAAAAATTTTATGAATTTCTTGCCTTTATTGCTTGATAGCAGGCTTGCAGCGACTGCTGTAGGTCATATAACAAGTTCTTGGGGGCTTTCAGCGCCACAAGACGCTTCGCAGCATCCTCGACATAATTCTTCGAACGGCAGGTGTCTCTTAAGACACATTTTAAAAATGTGAGAGAGACGTCATTCTTTTCCTCCAAAGACTTAATAGAAAAACTATTGTGAGATTTCCAAGAAAGGAATTTCAAATTTGAAAAAAGATAAACAAAAAACTTAATATTTGAGATAGTGAAAAATACTTAAATGTGGAAAAGAGAAAAAAATTTTTGTAAAGAAATGTAGAAAAGAAAATGCCCTTAACCCAAGATAACTGCCCTTTTTTTGTTTAAATAGACTAAATAACCCCTACATATATTAAAAAATATATGTTTGACCAAAAAATTTTTCCAAAAAATGTTTTTCTTACGTTTAAATGTTCGAAGAGGCGTTCCCGTTCGGCATGTATGTCTGCTGTCGTCATGCCAATCCAAGCAGGTGGGTCTGACAGTATTTCAGCTGCTCGCCGGAGGCGACGTCTAGCTTTTCGGCCGCCTACTAGTTGGCTGCTACTGTCGGAATCGGAAGAGTGCTTCTTGCTCTTCTTCTTTTTCTTCTTCTTTCCTAAAGAAAGAATGTATGAAAGCATAATAATCCGAAGAATAACGTCAAATATTCAATCGGTGTTCATAGAAAACAAGAAATTTGTCTTTCAAATAATTGAACCAAAAAAAAAATATCGGAAAATTTTCAAATAGTTCATACATGAGAGAAAGAAAGGATTTCCTTTTAAATATTGAAAAAAATACCTTTTCTTTTCCTTTTAGGTTCATCTGATTCCGAAGAACTCGACGATGACGAGAAAGAACTGGTAGAAGAGGAACTACTAGAGTAGCGTTTCTTCTTTTTTGACTTCTTACGTTTAGGGGAAAAATCATCTAAAAATAAAAAGATTTAAAAAGAATAAAATGGAAAAAGGTGTAAGGTAGTAAAAAAGAAAGAATAAAAAAGAGGGGGGGGGGGGGGAAAATTAAAAAAGTTTGAGAAAGAAAATGTTTGGAAAGGTAAAAAATTTGTTAAGAAGACAAAATTCATATGAACTTCAATTTCTAAATCAATGAATCAAAATCATGAGAAACTAAGCATGAAATTTTACCTGAAGACACTGAAGCATGTCTGACAGGCATCTTAACTTTCTCAGATTCAATATGGGGAGCTGCTGACACTGAAGGTCGCGCTGGAGCTGCAGACTCTTGAGGTCGCGCTGTCATTTTCGGAGGCTGATTAATTTGTGGCACAAAACCTATCCCCGGCAAATATGAGCCCGCTGGGGGAAGGTTGTTTAACCCCAAGGGATCTTTAGGATCCTGGGGAATAATAGTTTGTGCTACCGATGACGGACCTGGAGCTACAACCGACGAGGGAGCTGAGGTATTGACTGGGGCTGAATAGGATCTAGCCAAATTTGTGGTTGGAACCACTGTGGATGCGGGGGGGGGGGGATTATTATCCTCATCTGAGGAGTTGTGTGAATGCCCTGTAGGAACAGGCATTTTTAGGTCTGAAGAGGAAATTTAAATTTAAAGAAAAAAAATTTAACAATAACGTTAAATTAAAGAAACATCCACGAAAAATTTCATGCAAAAATAATAACAAATAAAAAACATGCTGTAATTTTTAACAATTCAGTATTTTGCAAGAAAAGAAAAATTGAAAAAGGAAAGAAATTTTAACTTATTTCAAGAAAATAGTGGTGAAACATTAATTGAAAGAAAAATAAGAATTGTTTGTAATAAGAAAGAAAAAGAAAAATTTAGTAATTTAATTTAATCAAGAAGTGACAAGGTGTTGCGACATTCTGCTTCGAAATCTTTAAAAAACTGGCCAAAATTATCATAAACAGATTTTGCGGCGAAAAAATCGTCATCTAAAGTATGGTTAATTTCTTCTAATTGTTCTTTATAACAAGATGCACGATTAATCAACTCTCTAACTACTAAATGTTTATCAGTTTTACTTTGATAAACGACAAAATAATGCAGGTTTAAGCCTAAAATCTGCTTATAGGCAACTATATTTTGAGCATGGAATGACTTAACACTCCTGAGTTTATAGAACTCGAATGGTGTCATGATAAAAAACGTTGATCTGAAAAAATGTTAGAGACATGAATAGGTAAGTATGTCAGTTTAGAAAAAACAATATTAATATAAAAATACCGGAATTAAGAAAGCAGAAAAATAAAAAATTTCTAATAATAACTAAAGGGTTAGGGAGGGTGGGTGAAAACGTATTAAAAAGCGATGTAAGAGAGAGTACTAGCTCTATCGGTGTAATGAAAACGAATGAAAATATGAAAAACGTTTTGTATTAAAGTAAGTTTAGGAGATTTCAACTCGTGTGCCGGCAGGCTATAAAAACGTGCGACGCGCAAATTTTCGAGAATGCTCCGTGATGTAATTTCAGCAATCGATCAATAAAATAATATCAATATTCCTCATTAATTCAACAAAAAATGGCCATTTTGTAACTTCATGTTATTCCATTAAAAACGTCTTATTTCGTTTCCTTATGCTACAATTAATATTTTTTATCGATCGATATTCCATAAATCACTAAAGAATCCGTCGAAAATAAGCTAAAAGAGTTTTAATATTGGGAAAATTCGAAGAATTCGATAAGTATTTAGGAACCAATCTCCATTTACTATTTAAATTCTCTTGAATAATCCCCAAATGCAAATAAAATCCCCAACTGAAAATAGTAAATGAAAAAATACGTTGAAAAAACATATATATAATACACTAAAAACTAAAACTTACTGTTGAAAACGTATTAAAAAGCGATGTAAGAGAGAGTACTAGCTCTATCGGTGTAATGAAAACGAATGAAAATATGAAAAACGTTTTGTATTAAAGTAAGTTTAGGAGATTTCAACTCGTGTGCCGGCAGGCTATAAAAACGTGCGACGCGCAAATTTTCGAGAATGCTCCGTGATGTAATTTCAGCAATCGATCAATAAAATAATATCAATATTCCTCATTAATTCAACAAAAAATGGCCATAATTTTGATTTTTCTATTATTCATGCTATTTTTTCTATGTTTCTAAATAAGAATTTTAAAATAATCATATTGATTTAGCCTTTCTGAAGCATTTTGGCTCAAAAATCACACTTTCCCCCCCAAAATATCGAGGCATAAAAGTAATTTTGTGGTGTGTTTACATTATGAAAAAGTATATATATTTTTACAAGGTTTCTAATATTTTATCAAATAGAATATTTACTATGAAATTTATCTTGTAAAGGGCCGTAAATATAAATTTTTAGTTTACCTATAGTATACCCAGAAATATTTTAGAAATCAACAAATGAAATGTATCCACACCCAAAAATTTTGCACAAGTTGCCAAAACTTTTCCAATTTAATTTTCAAAATAAAATTTTATATTTACAGAAATATGATGCACCTTAGTTTTTATACAAAAATAAAATTTACAATTTTTTAACCCGAAGTAAGAAAATAAAAATGTTCAAAAAGTAAAGATTTGCTGCTATTTTGTTGTCAATATCTCTTTTGTCGGCTACTGTATTCAGAGAAAGGTTGTAGTTTAAAAATCCGCGAGATTAGAATCAGCTGATCCCACAAATATCCTCTATTGTGTACATACACACACACACACACATACACAGCAAGCAGAATAAAATTTAATACGTTGTTGTATTAAAAAAATAATGCAATTTCTAATATTTATATAATTAACTATAAAAAGAAAATGTGCTAATGTAAAAAATGTGAACGTCGATATATTTGAAATTCATCACGCCTTTTATGGTAAGTTTTAGTTAAAAGTAAGGACTTTCTTGTTAAGTCGAATACATAAGTTTCTTCCTAGTCCCAAGGGGAGGACAGGAAAATAGCATAAAACCACCCCAAGACATTTATAATGCTTTCCTTAAAAGTGCAACCCATGTGGACTAGCGATTTGAGAGATTTATTTCTCTATTCTCTTATTAAAACCTTATTTACTCTAAAACTTCATGTTTTTTAGGAAGTGTAAGAACAAATTGTCTAAATGACCTCATAGTGATAGAAATCAGTCGATGCATGTTTTAATATATCTATTAGATGAAATTTAAATTACCTACTTAAAATCACTAGGAAGAATGATACAAAAGATCCCTTATAAATTGTTAACTATTAATTTCATCAAATTTAATATTTCTATTTTGATGTAACTTTTCTTAACTTTATCTTAAATGTACTTAGCTCTTCATAATCTAGACATCTGTTTTGAATGAAATTGAGTATTCACTTCAACAGAGTCAATTTTTCTTTTGCCTTTTTTTCAATACAAACGTTTTCAGTTTGATATTGTCAAACTTTCAGTCGACAGCTTTAGGATTATCATTTAAAACAATAAAAGTTATTATGTGATGCTATTTTTTATTCTTGATTCTACTTTATTAATAGATGTAAATTGTACACATTAAATAAAATATTTATTTTTATTTTAGGCGAAATGACTTAGAAAATAAAACCAACGGTTCCTCTATTTGAGGAGAATTTAGCAATAAATTAATCAATCAAAATATGGGTTCCAACCCTGAAGACTTTAAGGAATTTACTTATTTTTGTCGAAAATGAAATTGATTAGGCAATTGTTAAACTTAAAAGTTATTTTATTTTAGCCCTGATTACGAATTCTTAACCAAAATGCCAAACGCAAAAGCAATGAAATATTTAAATATTTGCTGTTTAAGAGTCAACTTTCAATGTAAAAAATACAATTTTGCTATATATGTTTCTGTTTACAAGGACTTAAATTTTTTTTTGTAACAGTCAGGTAGGTAGGTATCTTTTTTTACATCTTAAAATTCTTGCTATTATAAAGAATAACCACAACTTAAATAAGTTCAAACTTTAGAACAAGACGAAGATGCAACTCCAGTTTCATTCAGATGATTCATTCAGTCCTGCTCCAAGTCCAGGTGGCTCTCTCAGAGAGACTAGGCGTCCCAGGCCTTCACTAGGTCTTCCGTTAGATGGCCCTATTGGTCTATCTCCAGTCACCCGTCGGGTGAAAGGTTCATTTAACCTAAATGCACCATTGTCCCGCGAAGGGTTGAGATTTGATAATTTCCCCAAACCATCACAGGATGAATATGAACGAAAGCTTGACGAAATTATGAAATTATCTGGTGTGCTCAAAATTGACGGCAGAAAATATCCCACACCAATCTGTGATTTAGAACCCATAGGTGACCTGGGAAACGGTACTTGTGGCCATGTCGTCAAAATGCGCCATAAGGAGACCGGTAAAATAATTGCCTGCAAGCAAATGCGGCGGACCGGCAACTCTGAGGAAACCAAGCGTATTGTTATGGACATGGATGTTGTGTTGAAGTCTCATGACTGCAAGGAGATTGTTGTGTGCCTCGGTTGTTTCATCACCGCCAGTGACGTATGGATCTGCATGGAGCTAATGGCAACTTGTTTTGACAAGCTGCTCAAGCAGATCAAAGCCCCTGTACCTGAAAATATTTGTGGCAAAGTTGCTGTGGCCACCCTAAACGCTTTGAACTATTTAAAAGTGAATCATGGTGTTATCCATAGGGACGTGAAACCATCTAATATTTTGTTAGATTATGAAGGCAATGTCAAACTCTGTGATTTTGGGATTTCTGGTAAGTATTTTTATTAGTGATGGCAATCCGTCAATTTTTAGGCCGGATTCGGATTCTGGATTTTTAAAAGAATCCGTCAAAAAAAATGGCGGTTTCCTTGCGGATTCCGGATTCTTATTTTTGGCGGATTCGGATTCCGGATTCTAGCAGTATTTCAAAAGAATTTTTTTAAAAATTATAAAAATTAAGTGCTACATATGTCCTAAATATTAATGTTCTTGGTGTACTCTATAATTCACTTTCGATAATCGAACCAGATTTTAAAAGATTTTATATGTAATGATGATAATCTTTGCCTTCAAAAAGAGGCAGTTGAAAGAAAAAACTCAAGACGCTAATTTTAGCCTACCAATTAAGAATCCATAATCCGCTATTAAAAACCGGATTCCGGATCCGGATTCGGATTCCAAAATTAGCCCAAAAATTGGGCGGATTCCGGATCCCGGATCCGGATTGCCATCCCTATTTTTTATTACAATATTTTTTTATCGCATCATAAACAGAAATAGACTGCTTTTTTATACTTAAAATATTAGAAATAAGATTTGTTATTCTACCTTTTTTATTTAAGAAATTTTCTAAGTCAGAAGTTGAGATCTATAATCTTTTCGTTTTCTTCTGTTGTTGTTTTAGCCATCAGGAGCTAGACTCGTCACTCAATATACCAAGAAATTCCGCACATTTTTTAGGCTTCGTTTTGTTTTCTTCTAGTGATATTCCTCGTAACGAGAGGACTCTTTATCTAATACAATTGAGGACAAATAATATTTATACAAGCTTAAAAAAACTAAACACTATTCATGGAGTATTCTCTGTATTTCAGTGACTGAATAAAAAAGACAGCCTTAAAGTATATTTTTCTTTCAATTCTTAATAAATCATTAGGTATGTGTTTACCTGTTAATTTATTTTTCTATTTTAATTAGTAATGACACAATTAGACACTGATAAGAAGTTATATAAATAGAATTATTTTTTTTTATCTTATCACAAAAATGCATTGCATACCTCCATTTAACACATAACTTTAGTATACTTTGTCCAATTCACTTTATTTATCCAGGGTCTTTAAAAAAAAGAATATCTTGCAATATTATGTAATGTTCTATCTACAGATAATAATTATGTATCGTACCGTAATATAGCTGGACAGTTTTATACTAGCGGAAAATAAGGGGGGGGGGGGGAGTTTTGACACATTTGCGTAAACAGTGAGTATAGGCTTTATCTTTGGACCGAGAGGATAGGTTATTAGGGATAAAATCATTCTTATATGATAAATTTTCCCAAGTTTAAAGATTTTTTGGATTGGCCTCCAGGTTTAGGAGCTACAGGCCTTCAGGTTCACGAGCTGCAGGCCTTCAGGTTTAGGAGCTGCAGGCCTCCAGTTGCTCTGGACAGGTAAAAATCCAAATCCAAAATTAAAAATTATTTTTTTTTGAGGAGTTAGAAGACATTTTATATTACAAATATGCATATTTTTAAATGTTATTTACATATTTGAAGGAAAAAGATGCATATTTTGCTTAATAAGTTGACCTTTATCTCTTCAAAAAAAAATTTTATCGATACGAGTCATGGCGAAAATAATTTTTAATTTTACCTGTTCAGAGACCACTTGGAGGCCTGCAGCTCCTACACCTGGAGGCATATTCAAAAAATCTTAAAACTTGGGAAAATTCATCATATAAGAATGATTTTTTCATTTATAACCTATCCTCTCAGTCCAAAGATAAAGCCTATACTCACTGTTTACGCAAATGTGTCAAAACTTCCCCCCCTCTTGGATACGAAGCAATGAAATTTCCAATTTGAAAACAGACTTCTGTTGAATAAATAAGAATAGGTAGACTATTTTCTTGAATAATGGCGTGTCAACCTATGATTAACTATAGGTACCTAAATAATTCTTACATTAACATATTTTCTGGGTTTTTTCTCGATTTTACTCAAAAAAGTTGGTCCCCGAAAGTGGCTAGCCCCGCAGGGGTTAAGCATAAGAAAATAAAACTACGCTTCTCCCTCGATGGGTACTTTGAAGAAACTACCAAAAAAAACTTCTACATTTCAAGAAAATATTACCTAACCAAACACATTAAGCACTCCAATTTAAACAAGCTATTTTTGAAATAAAAAGCCATACTTTTGAAAAAAAAAAAAAAAAAAAAAAAAATTGGGTTTAGAACCGTTATTCATATAATTTAATTTTTTTGTAGTCAAGACTAGGTAGGTAAGTATCCATCAATATTTCTGAAAATTGTCTGATTTTATAAGAAAAGACAGTCACATTTCATGAAAATTTATCTGATTTAAGGGGGGGGGGGAGTTTTGACACATTTGCGTAAACAGTGAGTATAGGCTTTATCTTTGGACTGAGAGGATAGGTTATTATGGATAAAATCATTCTTATATGATGGATTTTCCCAAGTTTAAAGATTTTTTGGATAGGCCTCCAAGTTCAGGAGCTGCAGGCATCCAGGTCCTCTCTGTACAGG
Source organism: Acartia tonsa (assembly GCF_053477335.1). Classification (NCBI taxonomy): domain Eukaryota; kingdom Metazoa; phylum Arthropoda; class Copepoda; order Calanoida; family Acartiidae; genus Acartia; species Acartia tonsa. The sequence continues at coordinate 38,577,068 of NC_137260.1, forward strand.
TAAAAATAAAAAATGAATTTTTTTTGAAGAGTTAGAAGTCAACTTATGAAAAAAATATGCATTTCAAAAAAAATCAAGGCTACATACATACACCTGGAGGCCTGCAGCTCCTGAACTTAGAGGCTTAAACAAAAAATCTTAAAACTTGGGAAAATTCATCATATAAGAATGGTTTTATCTCGAATAACCTATCCTCTCAGTCCAAAGATAAAGCCTATACTCACTGTTTACGCAAATGTGTCAAAACTTCCCCCCCCCCCCCATAGGTGAATTTTTAATTTCCTACTCATAAAAATGAATTAACAAAATATATATTTTCAGGTCGATTGGTTGATTCAAAAGCAAAAACCCGAAGTGCTGGATGCGCAGCCTATATGGCCCCAGAGCGAATTAACCCGCCCAATCCTAAAAATCCGGATTATGATATCCGGGCGGATGTCTGGAGTCTGGGTATAACTCTTGTAGAGCTAGCTACAGGCCAGTTTCCATACAGAGACTGTAAGACAGAATTTGAAGTGTTAACAAAGGTTATCCAAGAGGAGCCTCCTAGTCTACCGCCAGAATTTTCTCCAGAATTTAGAAAATTTGTACAGGACTGCCTGTTAAAAAATTACAAAATTCGGCCTAAATACAAAAAGTTATTAGAGCATCCTTTCATAGTGAAATATATTGATATGAAAGTTGATGTTGGGGCCTGGTACTCTAGAGTTTCTAATCATTCTGGAGACCCAAATAAGCAAGTTGAAAGTCGGCCGGTTAGAAAGACCTCTGTTGAAACTAGAAATGAACCTCAAGTATTTAAACCTCAGCCCAGTCCAAGAATGCCAAAATCCCGGCGGTTACAGACACCCATTCAGAATCATTCCATCGATGATCCTACCAAGCCGAACAGTGGTAGTTCGGGGGCCGAAGAAAGTTCCTACACCTCCGGCCTTTCTTCTTCCTTCAACAGGCTCAACTTTTACACTAAAGATTCGGCTGGCGGCAAATCTTCAGATTCTGACTTTCAACGGTCAGGCTCTAGTCGAGAGGACAAGTATTCCCGTTTTGGGGAATCGATCTCGCCCCGCTGTGATAACCCAAGGCTGCAGGATTTGTCTGTTGAACAGCATTCTGCAGCTGGGGGAAATAGTTCTAGTTACCGGCAGCACCAGGCTGATTCTTCCACCAGATTAAATGGATCCTATAGTAGTAGTAGTAGTAGCAGAGGTGTTGCTAACTTTCCTTCCGCCTTTCAAAATAAATCATCTAGCTCGTCTTCTAACTACATGGTTACCTCATCTAGTCCTTCCCATTATCCTCCGGCTGCATATCATTCTACCACAACCTCACCCACCAGTTATAGATCACCGTCCAACTCTTCCACATCAGGTTATAGAAATTATAGTTCAACGTCTGGAACGTCAAGTTATCATCACTACCCATCAAATACTTACCATTCCTCGCGGCCTAATTATTTTAGTTCAAGATCTCAGGAAGATTACACGTCGCTGCGGTCAAAACGGAATGATATTCTTGTGAATGACGGTACCTCGTCCCCACGAGATTACACAACAAGCAGTAGCCTAAGAAAGTATTCATACGAACGAACTGATTCTGGAAAAGATTCTTCAACTAGCCATCATTTAACCACAACACCCCAGGCAAGTAGAAAGTATTATGACAATGATCCAGGACCACTGAGAAAAATTGAAAGCCCTCGAAAGGGTGAACAAAGAGATCCCTCACGAGGCTCTGATAGTGGAGGGAAAGGGGCAAGTGGTAGAGATTATTCTGTCGGAAGTAGGTTGGATTCTTCCAGTTTAGCCTCGCCACGAAAGCCAGGCTTGCCTGTTCCAGACGGCTCTTCGACGGCTGGTAGTAGTAATTCAACTTCAAGAGGCCGCGAGCCTGTGACTACAACAACAACATCAAGGTCAAGCTTTCTACCTCAAGGCTGGAGAATCTCCTCCTGGAATCTCTCCTCCCCAATATCATTAAGACGCTTCCGAACTTCGAACAGCACGGAACGCCCGGCCACTCTTGATCGCAGACAGCCAACCTACAGAAGTTTAAATGAACGAGACAAGCATTTTTATTCTAGCAGTGGCCGAAGTGATAATTTCTGATACAGGGCCAATAAATACGATCATCAACAGGATAAATTTACATTTACCGACGACGAAACAGAAATGTGCCATTATTATAACCGGAGAGGCATTGCAGAAATGCTACCATCGCCATATTACCCAAGTCATTATTCTTCATCCTCAGAGGATTATTATAGGCGGAGCAATTATTATCTATAATTAATTGAATTAAGGAGTAATTTTAAAAGGTGGAAGTTTGCATTTAAGAAATTTTTGTTGTTTTTTTTAGTTTGGTTAAGTATTAAATTGTATAGATTAGGTAGATATTTTTGTGTTTTAAAGAAATAATTAAAATGTAATTTGATGTATTGAAATTAGAAATGTCAAAAATTAAATTATTATTGTTTCCTTAATAATCTTAAATAAAACTTCCATCTTCAATCAAGGATTAAGGGACAGAGTGATACAGGGGTGTATATTCTGCAAAAGATTGATTTTTTTTCCCTGCTGCAAATTTTTATATTTTTTTCCCCTCCTAGTTTTTTCCAACAAAGAGGGAGAAAAATGAAAAAATGTTTTCAGTCCTCTTAATTTTTACATTTTTTCCCCCCAACCACATTTTTTTAACCCCCCCTCAGCCGGGTCAAATTTGCAGAATATACAAACCTGGAGTGATATTGATTTTAATAATAAATTTTTAGAATACGAATTTTTTAATCAAATGTCCCTCTAGGGGCACTTGAGGAGGGTGTAGTTGAGTTCAATAACCCAATTTTTTTTTGTGGAGGGACTATTTTATTTTAGGATTGACTTCTCTTGGGAGGGTGGTGGTACCCTTCCTAAAAAATAAATCTTCCCAGGATCTATGAGAAGCTACCCTGTTAAGGAGAACCCTTTTGGTTCAGCGGTTAGCGAGATCCTTCGGTACAAACAAACAGACATCATGTTTCTTTATAATAAGAATTATCCAAGAAACTTTTCAATGTAGCCAACATTAGTCCTCTGTAGTGTTATTGTTAGATTTAGATTTATCAGGTTAGGTTTGTGCTCAGTGAGCTCTTCAGGATTAAGTCATTAGGGGGGGATACTTTTGGCCTCTTAGGTTTTTAGGATTATTAAGAATAATGTTATTAATCATGAAAAAGATATGCAGCAGAAGGGGTTGTTGCAATGTAAGATACGTATGTATTTTGTCTCCAACTTTTAAGGCAGATAATTTGGCGTTGCTACAAAAGATCAAATTACATAGGGTCTAATGCTACATAAAGTCTAATTAAAAAAAGGGCTAATGCTACAATAGATGTAATGCTACAAAAGGTTTAAGTTACAAAAGACTTAATCCTACAAAATTAATGTAATTTTGCAAACATACATAGGTGGGTTAGGTTATATGGTTAGAGGGCCGAGCGCCCATGGCTAGGCAGGTCAGGTGGCCATGACTAGGCAAGGGTTAAATTATCCTTTTATACTTGCGTATCGACACAAATAAATAATTGATTTATTGGTCTACTAGCGGATTCGCCCCTAGCCTCTAGCGGCTTTGCCCTAAGAGGTTTGATCAAAATAATTGTACATATTTTAAATTTAAAAGAAAATAGTTAAAAACCTTCCCGGGACATATGAGAAGCTACCCTGTAAAGGAAAACCCGATCGGTTCCGTGGTTAGCGAGATCCTTCGCTACAGACAAACAAACAAACAGACCGACCGACAGACATCGTTCTACTTTGTATTATAGATTGTTACACTCAAGGATGATGCAAGTTGGATGTACTATTCAGGGATCAGCTCCGAAGCCATAAATCCTAACCTAATCCACCTATTTATGTATGTTTGTAAAATGAATATTAATTTTGTAGGAAGCTTTGATTTGAAATTTTGCATGAGTAATTCTTTGTAGGTCTATTTTCCCCAAATCGAACAAAAAGTTGTAAAAGTTTAAGCCGTTTTTTGTCTAGTTTTAGGGCAAATCTGTCAAAAATTACATATAAATCAACTTTTTAAAACATATTTTTGCTTTAAATCATGTGAAATGATACCAAAAACCATTTTTTAGATTTACAGTACCAGCAACTACCGGCTAGAACCGTTTGAAAACGTTTTGGAGCGGCAAAGATTATTATGTGGAGATAGGTTTCGTGATGGATTTCCCCTTAAAATAGCCAAAAATTGGCTAAACGGCTGAGCCGCCAGCTGTTATCCGTTACTTTTCCAACTTTTTGTTCGATTTAGGGAAAATAGGCGTACCAAGGATTACTAATGCAAAATTTCAGATCGAAATTCGAATTCTAAGTGCCATTTATACATTGATTACGAGATGGTTGCATGGTTAACCCCACCCCCTTATATCTTTTGTAGTAACGCAAATAATTATTTAATTATCCTTATACTAAAGTAACAGGATGTTTGTCTGTCTGTGTGTACCGAAGGATCTCGCTAACCGCTAAACCGATCGGGTTCTCCTTAACAGGGTAGATTCTCATATGTCCTGGGAAGGTTTTTAACTATTTTGGGGGAGGGTACTACCACCCTCCCAAAAGAAATGACAAAAAAAATTGAAAATTTTCTTAAAATCTGGGAGACTTCAGCGTCAAATAAGGTGGTATCGTACATAGAAAATTAACTTTAACAAACAAAAACATTTAAAGTGCCACTAGAGGCCTCTAGGGGCGTAGCCGCTAGTTTTTAGTTTATATAGTAACATCACAAAAATTATAAAAAGCCTGTACACATGGAGTAATTTTGACATGACACCAAAATTTTAATATGTCATCGATCGATTCTCCTTTTGTGACGGAAAACTTGGAGATAAAAAAAGCTTTCTGCAGTTAACATATCCCTGTTCCTAAAGTAATATACCTGACCTGTATGTTTTATAACCCTGTTCCTTAATCCCTGATATAAAATTACTCCTCTAAAAGTGGTCAGAATAATTATTTGTTATTGACATTGTTGTCAATCTGAATTAGCACTAAAAATGCAAATAATAAAGGATCTTTATTCTTATCCATTATCTTGTTAGAACAAATAAAACTTGCTTCTTGTTGACCGTTGTTTAAATATAATTTTTATTATTAGCATAGCTATTCTATAACTATATATGTTCCTGAATCAACACGAGTTAAGAAAGGAGCTAGATATGAGGAAAACAGTTTTGTTCAAAACTAGCATGGGCAGGCTAAGATAGAAGACTTTAATACAGCTGCGTCCCAGAAAAGTCTAAAAGAGACAAAAAATCAAAGTGTAAATTGTGGTATTTTGATTAACTTTTATCTAGTAGCAACATGTAAACATAGAAGTATCTTTTTGAGAATTATAAGAAACGTCAAAATAGGAGTTTTGCTGGAGAGCGTAAAGAGGGGGGGGGGGGGGGTGGAGTATATTTCAGAAGCTCTAATTCCCTTTTTGCGTGACACAGACCAATAAGCGGGGGGGGGGGGACTTAAGACATTTTTGCGTAAACAGTGATTATAGGCTTTGCCTTTGGAGTGATTTGGCCTCCAGGTTCAGGTGCTGCATGCCTGCAGGTTGTATCTGGACAGGTAAATATGAAAAAATGTGCATCGTTTATCTTTAAATATGTTTAAAAGAGGCATATTGTGTTTTCAGGCTGGCCACAAACATACTATTTCCACTATTTTTGCATACTATGCAAACTATTCCAAAAAAATATGCTATTTCCACTATTGTCCAAAGTTGCATACTATTTCCACTATTTCTTTGGATTTCAGATAAATCTTCAATTTTTAGGAAACTAAAACAAACTGATTTTTTTGATCATGAAAAGAAAGCCAAGTAGCAGGTTTCATCGCATTTTCACAGTATCTTTTCTCCTATTTCTAGTCCCTGCGGGGGGCTCTAACCCTGCGGGGCCATCATTAACACTTACCTAACCTAAAATAACCTATCAAATGCTACTGTGAAAATACGGCAAACTCGCTAGGTACTTGGTTTTCAATTTTTTTTTAGAAATGTTTCCAGAAGAAAGTAGTCTTTCAGTTCAGATTGTTGTACCTTTATTGAAAGTTATTGGTATTTCTACATTCAATGTAAAGATTTCTCCTTTTAAATTTTAATATCATTGAGGAGTACTTTTATTATTAAATGATCCTACAGGTTACTGAGGTTTATGATTAACTCCTAACAAACTAATATAAATACATAGAGAAAAAAATAAAAGAGAGGAATCGAAGCAACTAGAAGACGAAAATAGGCAGTGGGCCTAGAGGCCTACTCAGCGCTGTTGCCGCGCTAAAATTTATTGCTATTCCACTACTTTTCAAATGGGAGGATTAAAAATTATTAAAAAAAATATTTTTTTACTTTTTACTATTTCCATATTTAAGGCAAGAATATTAGATCAGATATTTTCGTTTTAATGTTTTAATTAAAAATTACATAGAATTTTATTTTTATTTAAAAAAAATTGTTCATGAAAGATGAATCCTTCTATTTCTTAAAAGGGGGAAATTTTTTCATAATGAACATTCAGCTGATTCTGACCGCCCACGGCTGTTTGCTAAATATCGCTTTTCTTTTTATTCACATTATTATTTATGATTGACTTACAAAAAGCCCTGGGCGGTTTTTGATTTTCGTCTGCTTCTAAATTTAGGGATGGGGAAGTAGTATTTTACCATGAAAAAGGGGTGAGTATTCATCCTCTTATCCTTTTTCCTTATGTATAAATATAATGTGTTTCTCTATGTCATTAGAAAGATCCTCTCATTTTGTTGTAAAATATTTATTATTTGAACTTTTATTATTATTATTTATTAAACCATTTAGGAGGGGATATTTACCCCCCCAAAAAAATTTTGGGGGGGTAAATACTAAATACCCCCCCCAAAATAAAAAATCTCTAATAAAAAATTTTTTGCGCGCTTCGCGCGCATTTTTAATGCTATATATTTAACAAAATTTAAATTACCCCCCCCCCAAAAAATTTTACCCCGGGGGTAAATTTTGGGAGGGGTAAACTAAATTTACCCCTGCCAACAGATTTCAGAGGGGGTAATTACCCAACCCAAGCAAATTTTACCCCCCGGGTAAAAATTTTGGGGGGGGGTAAAAAAAATTTGCGGCACGCTTCGCGCGCCATTTTACCCCCCCCCCCAAAAAAAACGAATTAACCCCCCTTAAAAAAATTTTAACCCCCCCAAAATAAAAAGCTTGGACGCCCCTGTCAGAAACTTTACCTTTATTTATTATTATTTATTATTTATTATTATATTTTTTAGTAGCGAAGCTACTCTATAATTCACTTTGTCCGTCAGTCAGTCCGTCAGTCAGTCCGTCAGTCAGTCAGTCAGTCCGTAACGCTATGGGGGAAATGAGATTTACTCAGCTCCTATAAAAGATAGAATGCTCAAATTTTTTGACAACATTCCCACCAGTAATAAGCACAATTAACTATAAAACATCATTGGCGGTCGGATCGATTTTTAGCAGGTTTTAGGCTATTTTTATATTTTTCACATTTTTCTCCATATCTCCAGTGTTTATGGTCCGATTTTCAAAATTTTTTCAGTTACAGATATCAAAATTAAATTTCCCGTCGTTTAAAGAAACAACCATGAAGACCAGACTGCCTTTTTAGCAGGTTTTAGGCTATTTTTATATTTTTCACATTTTTCTCCATATCTTCAGTGTTTATGGTCCAATTTTCAAAATTTTTTCATTTATAGATATCAAAATTAAATTTCCCGTCTTTTAAAGAAAACAACCATGATGGCCGGACTGCCTTTTTAGCAGGTTTTAGGCTGTTTTTTTATATTTTTAACATTTTTTTCCATATCTTCAGTGTTTATATTCCGATTTTCAAAAATTTTCAGTTATAGATATCAAAATTAAATTTCCTGTCTTTTAAAGAAAATAACCATGATGGCCAGACTGCCTTTTTGGCAGGTTTTAGGCTATTTTTTATGTATTTAACACTTTTTTCCATATCTTCAGTATATATGGTCCGATTTTCCCAATTTTTTAAGTTAAGGATTTAAAAATTATTTTTTTTTGTCGTTTTAAGTAAACAACCATGGCGGTCAGACTGCCTTTTATCAGGTTTTTGGCTATTTTTATATGTTTTACATATTTACCCATATCTTAGTCAATTTTGATCCAATTTTCAAACTTTTATGGGATATCAGTATCAAAATAGTTTTTCCCATTGTTATGAGCATCTTTAATATAATTTACTTTGACCATCGTCATCATACAAAATAAAACGAGGTTTCATGTTTTTTTTCCAATAAATCTATTCTTGATTTTAGTAAAAACCTTTTAAATCTACCTATACGTATTCCCATCTACGATTTTTTGTGCTTCGCTACTTATGGATGTTGTCATCCTTGTTATATAATATTTCTTTTTAAAATCACGATATGAATTATGACACTGTGCACAACAAAATTATTTTACTAGTCCAAAATTTTTAATAGTCAATAAACAACTTATTTTTAGTAGCGAAGCTACTCTATAATTCACTGTGTCCGTCCGTCAGTCCGTCAGTCAGTCCGTCAGTCAGTCCGTCAGTCCGTAACGCTATGGGGGAAATGGGATTTACTCAGCTCCTATAGAAGATAGAATGCTGAAATTTTTTGACAACATTCCCATCATTAAGGAGCACAATTGACTATAAAACATCATTGGCGTTCGGACCGATTTTTAGCAGGTTTTAGGCTATTTTTATATTTTTCACATTTTTCTCCATATCTTCAGTGTTTATGATCCGATTTTCAAAATTTTTTCAGTTACAGATATCAAAATTAAATTTCCCGTCGTTTAAAGGAACAACCATGAAGGCCAGACTGCCTTTTCAGCAGGTTTTAGGCTATTTTTATATTTTTCACATTTTTCTCCATATCTTCAGTGTTTATGGTCCGATTTTCAAAATTTTTTCAGTTATAGATATCAAAATTAAATTTTTCGTCTTTTAAAGAAAACAACCATGACGGCCAGACTGCCTTTTTAGCAGGTTTTAGGCTGTTTTTTATAGATTTAACATTTTTCTCCATATCTTCAGTGTTTATAGTCCGATTTTCAAAATTTTTTAGTTATAGATAACAAAATTAAATTTCCCGTCTTTTAAACAAAATAACCATGACGGCCAGACTGCCTTTTTGGCAGGTTTTAGGCTATTTTTATACATTTAACACTTTTTTCCATATCTTAAGTGTATATGTTCCGATTTTCCAATTTTTTTAAGTTAAGGATTTAAAAATTAAATTTTTTGTCGTTTTAATAAAACAACAATGACGGCCAGACTCCCTTTTATCAGGTTTTTGGCTATTTTTATATGTTTTATAGATATCAAAATTAAATTTTCCGTCTTTTAAAGAAAACAACCATGACGGCCAGACTGCCTTTTTAGCAGGTTTTAGGCTGTTTTTTATAGATTTAACATTTTTCTCCATATCTTCAGTGTTTATAGTCCGATTTTCAAAATTTGACCATCGTCATCATTCAAAATAAAACAAGGTTTCATGTTTATTTTATCCAATAAATCTATTATTGATTTTAGTAAAAACCTTTTAAATCTACGTATTCCAATCGACGATTTTTTGTGCTTCGCTACTTATGGATGTTGTCATCCTTGTTTTACTTATTCTTAGCTCATTTTTAAAATTTTTTTTTCAGAATAGAATGTTGGTGTTTGTTACTATGTTTTTCAATCTAATAAGACAAGAAAGTAATGGTTTCCTGATAGCTAACCAACATTTTAAGGCCCTATAATGTTTTAAATGCTTGCTATTTCATACTATTTTGTTTAAAATGCATACTTTTTCATACTATTTTTAAAAAATTTACATACTATTGCATACTATTTTTTAAAATTTTACATACTATTGCATACTATTTACTTTTTTTTTGCATACTATTTTATGCTATTTTGAAAAAAAGTCTGTGGCCACCCTGTGTTTTAGAAGTGTACCTCGTCCTCCAACTCTTAAAAAACATTTCACCTGTCCAGAGACAACCTGGAGGCCAAATCCAATTTTTAAAAATACCTTTAGGGAAACTACATCTCAAAAGGAACTTTTTTGTGAAATAACCAGTGTTGCGGAGCCGTTGAGCCGCCATATTTTGCTGGAGCCGTAATTTTCATTAAAAAACAGCTCCGGACTAGATAAATGAAGAGATTTTAATAAAGGGGGGGGGGGGGGGGGGTTTAATGCAACCATCTCGTAATCAATGTATAAATGGCACTTAGAATTCGAATTTTGATCTAAAATTTTGCATGAGTAATCCTTGGTAGGTCTATTTTCCCTAAATCAAACAAAAAGTTGGAAAAGTAGCGGCTAACGGCTGGCGGCTCATCCGTTTAGCCATTTGTTGGGTATTTTCAAGCGAAATCCATCACGAAACCTCTCTCTACATAATGCTCTTTTCCGATCCAAAACGTTTTCAAACGGTTCTAGCCGGTAGTTGATGGTACTACAAATCTTAAAAATGTTTTTTTTGTATCATTTCACAAGATTTAAAGCAAAAATATGTTTCAAAAGGTTGATTTCTACGTGATTTATGACAGATTTGCCCTAAAAATAGCCAAAAAACGGCTAAACGGCTGAGCTGTTAGTCGTTCCTTTTTCAACTTTTTTTTCGATTTAGGGAAAATAGACCTACCAAGGATTACTCATGCTAAATTTCAGATCAAAATTCGAATTTTAAGTGCCATTTATACATTGATTACGAGATGGTTGCATTAAACCCCCCCCCCCCCCTTATATTTTGGTAACTCTGTTTTGTCATGTGCAAATGCCCCTTTTAAGTTTGTCAAGTCCATTTTTATCAAAAATTCATAAGGAAAAAGGATAAGAGGATGAATACTCACCCCTTTTTCATGGTAAAATACTACTTCCCCATCCCTAAATTTAGAAGCAGACGAAAATCAAAAACCGCCCAGGGCTTTTTGTAAGTCAATCATAAATAATAATGTGAATAAAAAGAAAAGCGATATTTAGCAAACAGCCGTGGGCGGTCAGAATCAGCTGAATGTTCATTATGAAAAAATTTCCCCCTTTTTAGAAATAGAAGGATTCATCTTTCATGAACAATTTTTTTTAAATAAAAATAAAATTCTATGTAATTTTTAATTAAAACATTAAAACGATAATATCTGATCTAATATTCTTGCCCTAAATATGGAAATAGTAAAAAGTAAAAAAATATTTTTTTTAATAATTTTTAATCCTCCCATTTGAAAAGTAGTGGAATAGCAATAAATTTTAGCGCGGCAACAGCGCTGAGTAGGCCTCTAGGCCCACTGCCTATTTTAGTCTTCTAGTTGCTTCGATTCCTCTCTTTTATTTTTTTCTCTATGCAAAAATTGAACTTTTAAAACCTTCAAAAGTCAAAAATAGACGTGGGAAAAAAATATGTCGAGTTTTTCTTGATTTTAGGTCGGAGCCAAATCCGGAGCTGGAGCCACCATTATTACAGACGGCTACGCGGAGCCGCACCAAAATCAAACGGCTCTGCAACGCTGGAAATAACCTATCCTCTCATTCCAAAGACAAAGCCTATAATCAGTAATCACTGTTTACGCAAGTGTCAGAACTTCCCCTAACGATTCTGGGTTGTCAAAATTCCGTCAACTTAAAGGTTGCCCACGAAAAACCTGAAATACTTTTTTCTTCGCATTTCTCTAGTATGACGAAGTTTCCAGAGTTCGAATAAGTTATTTTTTCGCATTGTCTTACAAATAGCTTTCTGTGCATGTATAAATGTACAAATATAAAATTAAAACCAGTTTTGTTAGCCCCGAGATGCTGAAGGCACGGGTCAACAAAGTTTTTTTTTTAATATTGTACAGTTTAATATTCGTAGAAATCTGGATATATTAATTATTAATTTTCGATACATGATTTTTCAGTGTTGCTTGGAAACAATTTCGAAGCCATACTGGAAAAAAATATTATACAAAATAATTTTTACATGTCTTTCTACGCAATTCTATCCATCCCAATCTCGAAGCTTTTAAAGGGAAGGATTTTAGACTTCTGGATTGAAAGAAATTAAGCATGGCATCGTATGGTCACAGTTCCAGGAAATATACTGCAAGAGTACAAACAGTCTTTGACAAAGAAAATACATAAATAATGATATATCTCATGTCCTAAATAGATCTATTTTTAAATAATAAAATAATACGCGAGGTTTTTTATTTCAACCATCTCGTAATCAATGCGCAAATGACACTTGGAATCTGAATTTCGTTTTTAAACTTGTCATGTGTAGGTAATACTTTTAGGTATATTTTCCCTAAATTTAACAAAAAGTTGGAAATGTGACGGTTAACGGCTGGCGTTTTCTTGTGTGTGTTGCTAATTTAATGTCAAAAGTCCTATTGACACATCCTACTCCTGGCCGCACGGAACCTTATTCATCCGGTGAACGGCTGGTACTAGAAATTGAAAGAAAAAAATAGTTTTTGTCAGGGAGTTTTTGTATATTTTCACATGAATTAAAGCAAATATATGCTTCAAAATATTGATTCCTATGGATTTGCCTTGAAAATAGTTCAAAAACGGCCAAGCCGCCAGCAGTTACTGTTCAACCTTTTTTTTTGTCCAATTTAGGTATAATAGACCTCCAAGGAATTTTTCCTTTCATAAAAGTTTTGAAAGTAAAAATTAAACATTGACATAAAATGGGTATATATTAGCCTGTCCTGGATTTGAAAAATTTTGTTAAAATTTTTGCTCCAGCCAAAATGTGATTCATTTATGCAAAAAAATGACCCATGCAAAATATTTCTTCTGTAATGCAAAAATTGCGACGATACAAGCACTGCAAAGTTTTTCAAATGTGCAAAAAAACTGTTTTTAGTGCTTTAAATTTCAATTCTAGTGTGTCGATAAAGCGCTCTTATGCCCGCTGGACCTAGTTTGAGTTTCCTAGGATGAGAGGCAGTGAGCCAAAACTTGAATCGATACCAAAAAAAAATGGCAGCCCCGATTATAAAATATGAAGGTGTAGCAAGTAATCAAAATTGCATACGAGTTTCAACTCTACATTAGCCTGTCCCTATTAGCCAGAAGAAATATTTTGCCTTGGTCATTATTTTTTGCATAAATCAACCATATTTTGGCTGGAAGCAAAAATTTTCAAATCCGGGACGGGCTAATGGGTATGTCAAGTGCATACAAAGTAAAATTAAGACAAAAAATAAGTTTCCACTGCTTGTAAAAACTAATCGTTTAAAAATTAAAATGGTATAAGAGTTTGCAATAGCCAAGAAAATAACCGCTCCACATTAGATTTAAGTGTAGCATAGTTTAAATCGATGAAAAAATGTTGCTTTCTAAGTAGAAAATTTACCAGATGTATTACTTCAGCTACTAATACACACATAAAATACTAATTTTTCCTGGTAAGAAGCTAGTTCTTTCGGTTTTAATTATATCAAGTATCAACCAATTGTTAAAATTATATTTGAACTTTGCCTTTCTTTGGAACACCGAGCTTTTCTCATTTTATTTAAACATGGAAGCAGAGATGAAAGGACAAATGCACAATATTTCTTGTAGTGTCAGATTTTAACAAGGATGACAACATACATAAGTAGCGAAGCTCAACGATTATGAAAAGAACTCTGAAAAAAATGATCTATAGATTATGTCATAAAAAACTTTAAAAATAAAAATTACGAAACATTTTAAAAATGTATAAGGGTATTTTGAAGCATAAAGCTAAGAAAAACGTTAAAATCTAAAATTCGATTTAGCACCCCAACCAATTGTCAGTCTTATCTAGAAATAGATCTAGCACCCTAATCAATAAAGGCAACTTAAGAAAACTTGATGGAAACATGTAGTGTGAATTTATGTAATCCCTAAAAAATTCCAGCCATTTATCTCGGGCAGGAATTGAGAAAATTACAAAAACGTGTAAATCTAGAAATCGATCTAGCACCCCAATTAATAGACGGATGGACAAAACAATGTATAGAGTAGATGAGCATAGGTCAGTCATCTTCACTAAAAATATTGATACTAGTAGCCGAGAAAATCACGTTTCCCCCCATAGCGTTACTGACGGACGGACCAGGTGAATTATAGTATAAATTCGCTACTTAAAAGCAGATTAATATTTCGCTACGCTTCCTAAATCGTATCTAAATGGATCAACATTCAAAGTTTGAAATTGATAGGACAATTCTACAGTGTTCGCTACTAAAACTGAATATACAAAAAATAAATTTTGACAAAAAAAAACTTGCTTACAGAATTCTGTTTAAGGACATTTAGAACTTCATAATAGAGATGCTTCGCTTATAATATTGTACCTTAATGTAATAGGAATCCCTACTCCAAAAATCAGATCAATCGGATGATCATATCACATTCAAAACTTATTGAAAAATATAAAATTATACTTTTTTTCAGTACACGTACATACAGACATTCAATAAACATTTGCTTCTCTTTCTAAATCATATTTAACTACTAGGAAACATCATGCAAAGTTCGATATAGATAGGAAAATGTTATCATGCCTAAATTAACGTACAAGGCTATCAGTTAATTACGGACGGACCCAAATTACTGAAAAAGCTTCGCATTTAATTGTAAAGGGGTAGTTGCAAAAACTGCATTGAAACAACTTAGTGAACCACATATATTTTCCTATTGAAGGGCATTAAGGATAGCCTAACCACACTTTGCGAATGAAGAAGCCAAAACCTTCAGGACCTGTATGGTTTACGATAAAGGAGAAGTGTCAGTTCCATGGTTTGTAAAACCCTTCACTCAAGATTTAACAAGAAAAACATTCAGAAAAGCGTAGCTCTAATCAGAAGGGAAAAGAGCTCTTGGTTAATATTTAATGGGCATGTTAGGTAAATAACAAAATGTACGTTAGCCTTTATTATTAAATCCAGGTTATATTGGCAGCACTGGCAGTAGCGAAGACTACGTCTACATATTTTAAGATCCAGCTCAGGAAGGCGCAAAATCATCCCAAATGAACAAATTGAATTTGCTGTACATTCGATTTAATAGCAAGGCCAAGACCAAAATACTCAAAGAAATCATGAACAGACAATCAACGTATCTGTTAGAAAAGTAGCTTAGAAATAATTTAATAAAAATGAAAACAATTACTGGAGCAGTATTTATTATTTTAATAGCACATGATAACAGATAATTTAGTTACCAGGCTTGTTGAACACAAAGGTCAGACCGCACTTGCCGCAGGTTTGACGGTCAAAGTGGGCGGCCATGAAGACACCGGCACCGCAGGCCTCAGCAGGGCACTCCCTACGCAGACGGTTGATCTTGCCGTTGTCGTCAACCTTGTAGAACTTAAGGACGGCGAGCTTGACCTTCCTGTGCTTATGCTTGATCTTCTTGGGGGTGGTGTAATTCTTCTTCTTACGCTTCTTACCACCACCTCTGAAATAGAAGGAATTATTAAAATTTTAAAGAATCTTTTATGCCAAGCTACCTACACTCAAATAATTCAATTATTGTCTGTCAATATGCATTCAATTATGTTTCATTTATTAATATTCTATTAGGAAAATTTTGTTAACCCCCCCACCCACACATTCGCCCCTTCAACTCAATATTTCAGGCCGCGGCCCCTTAAACTAACAAAGCCTAACTAGAAAAAGAAATAACTCTTCCAGTAACATAACTCTAGCTAGATGTATATTGGAACATAAAGTTAGGACACTGCAAAATTGATTATCATTTTATTTACAACACAGCTATTTGTTTGGCTCTTTGTGTCGGAACAAATTACTTTTCAACGACAAAAATATCTTAAGTCCTAATCTTAGATCAATCAGAGTAATAAAATAACAAACCTCAGTCTGAGGACCAAGTGAAGGGTAGACTCCTTCTGGATATTATAATCAGACAGGGTACGTCCATCTTCCAGCTGCTTGCCAGCAAAAATGAGTCTCTGCTGGTCAGGGGGGATTCCCTCCTTATCCTAAAGCAATAACAACTATTAATAAAATTCAACCATGTTGCAATCCTTGATGTTAAACTAATTAAAACTGTGGCTTGCAGATTGATGTGTTCTTTGAAATGAAAAATATTCACAAATATGTATGAAAAGTTAGTTAAATTCACATCTGCCTGCAAGACACAAAGTCAAACAACTATGCAACCAGTTGACATACCTGAATCTTAGCCTTCACATTCTCGATGGTATCACTGGGCTCAACCTCAAGGGTGATGGTTTTGCCCGTCAGGGTCTTGACGAAAATCTGCATGATGAAAACACTACTCCTATGTCTTCCAAATGCAGATGTTAATGTTAAATTGAATTAAATTTTTGTCAGCGCATGTATAGAGCACTTTGAAGCGGGGGAAATGACGTCAGACATCCTAAACAGAGTTGTCGCATTTTAAAATGCAGATCTTACAAAAATGCATTTCTTCAATTTGACTATCAACAGCACCCTATAATTGCTTTTTTTCTGAAAAAAACATGCCATTCCGTTCACAATCAAGTTAAAAAATTTCATTAATTAATTTGTAAGAGCAAGAATTGAAATTAGTTTTTTTCTGTAAAATAAGAATGTGGCGACTCTGCTTTTCTTGCAAACCCAGCTTCAAAAATGGGGATTAATATAATTGTAGATTGTAATTTTTAAATTAATTTTTTAAGTTAATTTTTATCAAATTAGCGGTAAAATCTTTTAAAAATAAAATAAGAAGTGATCTACAAAACATAAACGATCTACCTTTTTCATCATAAAAAATAATATATAGAATGTCAAACAAATGATGTAAAATAAATTTACCTAAACAAAAATATATTTTTATTCGTGTTCTCTAAAATTTAGCTTTTAAAAATAGTTATATTTTATTTTTCATCTTTTTTATAAATCAGTACTCTATATTTTATATAGTCTATGATAATTATCAGTTTCATAAGCAGACAGATCAGCTGATCTATGTCCAGCCATATTTTTATTTTCCTTTTTCAAACTTCAGTCATATGAAAATTCTAATATGTATGGATGGAGTAATAATAATTCATTTTACGTAGACAATAAACATATTCTAGTAACAGAGTATTGTTTTTAAATAGCTCTTGGATTATAATTTATCGCGCGACCCTTCAACGATAGCCAACGATCTAAATATTTTTCTTTTATACCTTTTATATTGTTTGTTTTCCTCAGAGCTCTAGTAATTTAGATATTTGTAAAAAGTTTTGTTTAGGCGGGGAGGGTAGTATTCTCCCCCAAACAGTTTTAAACCTACTAAGGATTCGAGAATCTACACTGTAAAGAAGAACCGTATTGGTTTATTAGCTAGTTAGCCTGATCTTTCGGTATATAAACAGACACTACGTACTTGTCAGATAGAAGTTACACTTTTCTTTCAGGACCTGAAGCTCATTATTTTTCAGAAACAGAATGTTTTCCAGATTCCAGCGCCCCGCTTCTGGCTTGGCCAGGTAATAAATTGTACTTAATTGGCTGAAAATTTACGAATTTGGGGGGAAGAATTATATATATATACTATTATAAATTAATTTTGTCATAAGTTCAGAACTGACAATAAGCTAAGGTTAGATGATCCTTGTTTTTTACAAGTTTTACCTTCTCCCCTCCTCCCCACTCATTTTTTTCCATTTTTATTATTATAAAATTTATTTATATATATTGAATTTCTTGTACGTCAATTAGAATTATTGAAAATCTATACACCTAGTAAGAGTGTTTAATCTTTCCCCCTCTCAGCAATAGGGATAAGGATACAAACTTTTTAAGAAAACATAATGATAATATCAAAACTAATTCAAGGCAAATTAATATAAGTTTGCTTAAGGGGGGGGGGGGGGTTTAATGCAACCATCTCGTAATCAATGTATAAATGGCACTTAGAATTCGAATTTCGATCTGAAATTTTGCATGAGTAATCCTTGGTAGGTCTATTTTCCCTAAATCGAATAAAAAGTTGGAAAAAGTAACGGCTGGCGGCTTAGCCGTTAAGCCGGTTTTTGGCTATTTTTAGGGCAAATCCATCATTAATTACGGAGGAATCAACTTTTAGAATGATATTTTTACATTATTCGGTCTAAAAATGATACTCTTGGCATTTTATAGCTTCTACCAGCCTTTTTTTTAGTCGATTCTAGCTGTTAAACAGCTGGTACTAAAAAATTTTAAAAAGTTTATTGGTGTTATTTTCGATAATTTTGCCCTAAAAAAAGCCTCAAAACGGCTAAACGGCTTAGCCAGCAGCTATTAGCCGTTACTTTTCCAACTTTTTGTTCGATTTAGGGAAAATAGACCTACCAAGGATTACTCATGCAAAATTTCAGATCGTAATTCGAATTCGAAGTGCCATTTATACATTGATTACGAGATGGTTGCATTAACCCCCCCCCCCCCCCCTGTATTATATATATATCTCTTAGGCATTAAAATTAAATCTATTTTAATTATCTTAGTTTCATTTCACATGACCAATGAATTTAGGTCCCTGTCTACCTCAAGCTCCAATAACACCGCTGTTGCCGTTATGGGTGCTTCCGGTGGTATTGGCCAGCCTCTTTCTCTTCTCTTGAAGCTGAATCCTGCAGGTATTGCTCAAAATACGAAAGAAAAATTCCACAATTCTTTGTCTTTGTGCCCTGGTCCAATTCTACAATTAACTATCACCCCCTCCCTTTAATGGAGGATTCTATCGGCCCCAAAAAGTTAAAGAGTTAGGGAAATAGATTTAGTATCTCAAATTCTATTTTAAAGAGAATCGGTATTTTTTGGGATGGGGAGGAGATGCATGGATATTTATGGGAAAGAAGTTACTTTCCAAAAAACTTAAATAGATAGACATTAACTGTCTTTAAGGATAATGTCGATCACAACATATATATATATTTTCTAGTTACCAAGCTGGCCCTTTACGACATTGTGCACACACCTGGAGTGGCTGCTGACCTTTCTCACTGCGAGACCAAGGCCGTCACCACCGGTTTTGTTGGCGCCGACCAGTTGGAGGCCTCCCTTGTGGGTGCGGAGATTGTTGTCATTCCCGCTGGTGTCCCCAGGAAGCCTGGTATGACCAGGTATGTTTTACATATTTTCATTATTACAACTCAATGCTCAAAGCGTTTTATAAGCATGTTAAAGGTTTAATTATACCTATAGCATATTCATTCAAATTAGTCAAATATTAAATACTTAAGTGTATGTTTGTGATAGTCACCTTAAAATAGATCCTACGTGATATTGTCAACTCATTTTGCGGAAATTAAAAGTAAGCTTTTCAGAGATGACCTGTTCAACACCAACGCTTCCATCGTTGCCAACCTGGCCCAGGCCGCCGCCAAGGTCTGCCCTAAGGCCATGATTGCCATCATCTCCAACCCCGTCAACTCCACCGTTCCCATCGCCTCTGAGATCTTCAAGAAGGCTGGTGTGTACGATCCCAACAGAATTTTTGGTGTCACCACTCTTGATATTGTTAGAGCCAACGCCTTCATTGGTAAGTATACATATTTTGTGATTCCACTAAGTACTGAGCTGAAAGCTTGTTCAAAAGGGGAGGGGGGGGGGGGATGAAATATTTTTGCAGCCGGGGAAAAAAATAATCTTGCAGAATATTCACCCCCTGAATTTATGACTTTATTCTTTTTTTACTAAATTGACACTTGAAAGTTACCTTCCTTTGAACGTTATTTGACCTAGCCAATAGACCAAAAATTATTAATTAACTTAGTTAGGTACTCTTTATAAATGGCTTAAGATTTTAAATCACGTCTCAAAATAGTGTTATATTGCGATGTAAAAGTTAAATAACTACAACTGACGTCACAAAATTTCTAGACGTACTGAAATTTTGTAAATAAATTTGTATCTTAGTGCTTTCTAACTTTTCAATAATGAAAAGATTATCGAACACTTTTACCTTCTTACTAAGATCAATGCATTATAAAAATCAAGATTGAATAGAGCAGATATTTAAGCAAATTTTTTTATAAATGTAACAATGCATTGCACAACTATTTTATTTATTTTAAGTAGATATTACTTTGTAGCTTTGCCCTTGTGGTCCATTAGCAATTTAATTTGCATTAACTAAAAAATGAGGGTCTTTTTTTCAAGCGCCAACTTTCCAGTATGGTTGGATTAATAGATCAAAACCAGTCCAGGACTAGTATCAAGTTCTTATGCAAAAAAAAAACAAATGAACAATGTTTTTTGAACAGGCGTAACTTTCTAAAACTGCATTTAGATAGGCTAAATCAAATTGAATTCATTACAGAGTCACAACCTTTGGACATTAAACAACAAAATTTTTTTTTCAGCTGAGAAGAAGGGACTCGACCCCGCTGACGTAAACTGCCCCGTTATTGGTGGCCACGCTGGTGTCACCATTATGCCCCTCATCTCCCAGTGCACCCCCTCCGTCTCATTCCCCGCTGATGAGCTGAAGGCCCTCACTGAGCGTATCCAGGTAAATAAAACTTTGGATTTTTCAAGCTTTAAAATATTGATTTTCATGTATTTTTTAACTTTAGGAATAGGTACCTAAAAAAGTTGAAATTATGTTATGTCACTTTAGTGACAGGTGTTAACGCTTACGTGCCTATAAGGAGGGGTAGTTTTTATTTTGTTTACTAATTTAGGTTAGGTTAAATTTTGTATTGGGTAGTTTCGCAGGGTTAGGACACCAACATGATAATACATAAGAGTTAAATTTACCCTTTTCTAGGATGCCGGTACCGAGGTCGTGAAGGCCAAGGCCGGAGCTGGCTCTGCCACCCTTTCCATGGCCTACGCCGCCGCTCGCTTCACAGACTCCCTCATCAAGGGTAAGAAGAGTATTTCATACTTTTCAAAATATTTATAAAATTGTTGTCTTAAATCTTATATGTAAGACAAATGAAGTATCAAAACACAGAAAAGTAATGGAGGACAGTCGGGTATAAATAAGATTAGTATAGAATTTGATGATACTGATGATAAGTGCCAATGATGCTGGAAATCTTGAAGTAACAATCGTTTGTAATTAATCGACTGAGAAACTTAACTAATCCATGAAAATGTTAATAAGAAAATTATAGACAAGGTGAGTTAGTTATGTGAGTAGATAATTTTCCAATAAATTTAAGTCAGCTAACCACTCTAAAAAAATTAGTGTTTTTTATATTTAGCATTTGTAGGACAAAGTAAAGACATAATTAGAATTATTTGCCAATCGTTTAAACCTTCAAATCATGTTGAAAATAAGTTTTTTTATCTGATGGATAATTATTTTTCTCCAGGTATGAAGGGACAGGAAGGTGTTGTTGAGTGCGCCTATGTTGCCAGCACCGTGACCGAGTGCACATACTTCTCCACCCCCCTCGTCCTCGGCCCCAATGGAGTTGAGAAGAACCTTGGTCTTGGCAACCTCAGTGCATTTGAAGAGGTCAGTACTAAAACAAAATTAAGTGTGGCAGCGCAGTATGAAAAAAGTACTTAATTATGTCAGCTGATTTACTTTTGAACTAGACAATTGCCAGGGAGGAAGGGGGTTCTAGGGCTGTATATTAAACTAGGCCCCAAAGTTTTTTTATAATGTTTTCTAATTCGTTAGCTTAACAACTTTGGCATCTATCGGCCATTGTCTTTTCCCTATAGATTCATAGTCGAAGCGAGTAAGAATCCAGAGGTGAATTCTTAAAAAAAACTTTTGCCTCGCTAAAATTTTAGTGAGGCAAAATTTTCAGCTTCTACCAATAACGAAATTAATTCGGAAAAAATCACAAAACCTATACATGTTTTTCAGCTGTCGTTGGGGGGCAACACATCGTAAAATTGACGACCTCTCCATTTGCCCCAAAATATTATTTTATATTTATTTTGCTTGTTGATTATACCTATTCCTGCTAAATTATCCCCTCTAAATTTTTAGTTTGCCTCACTGATTTAATTGGGGCAAAGTTTTTTTAAGAATTCATGAAAGATAATGTTAAATAATAATCATCATTGTAAAGAAAAGTTTAGAGTGTTAAAAAAAAAACCGCTTCACTTTTTTCATATAAAAGGGATGGAGTGATTATTATCCGTTTGTGGTTATTCATAGAATCTATAATAAATATATATATAACAAAAATAAATGTAAATTTATTGATTAGGAGGTATTGAAGGCTGGTATGGCTGAGCTCAAGGGCTCCATCAAGAAGGGAGAGGAATTTGTAGCCAAGAACTTCTAAACCAAATACACTTAATAAATATTTTTTTGTTATGAAACTCACTCCTCTGTTATGCAATGTATTGTAGTAGTCTCCTTGCCTTATTCCTGAACATATTATTTTTAAATATTTCTGGAATATTCCTCCTGGTGTTTTATACTCCTGTGATCCTTAGCTCTAGTGGATTTTTTTTCTGGCCTTGTAGGCCAGATAAAAATGTAATAAAATGGAAATAAAATAAAAATGTTAAAATACACCATAAAAATTCAATCCATGTGTTATTTTTTTGTTATTTCGAAGCAATAAAATCTTATTTGTACACAGTAAATAATTTTTGTATGCTTTAATTATTTTTTTATAAGGATCGGTTTTTACTTTCTCCATCAATTAAAATTTTATGTTCATGCCTCCTCTTAGTTTTTGTTTAAAAATTTCGAGTAATCAAACAATGGTTTACAAAAAGGGGATGGGCGAGATTTTGCTGTAAAGTAATGTGATTAAGAGTTTAAATAGAAGTAGAACAGAATTGTTTGGCATGAATCGATGAAGAATATACGTGGATTACATGACAGTTAAAAAATTGTCAATCTGACTTGCTAACATGGAACTCGTTTATTGGTCAGTTCGTTTATCCTTTAGGGGAGAATGGGGTAACCGCTATTTTAGCCCGCTTTAAGTTTTATTTAAATAGAGACGTGAAAATCTGGTGCAAGATCCAAGTAATGAATAATATATCCATTTTGGCATAACGGTTGCTCTTCACACCAGGCTACAATTGAAACAAGACAAAAGTAAGTGCAGAGCTCTGGGACCTATGTATGGTGAAATTAGACATAAAACCATGATGATTTCAGGTAAAACAAAAATATTTCAGCGGGGTCTTTTTGAGAAAATTAGATTTGAAAATTTCAAGTTCAATTTTCACCCCCTAGGAACTGCCGCATAATCAAGACAAGAAAAGCAAAGATTATTTATTTAAAATTTTGAACAACTTTGCTTTTATAAAGTTCTTCATAAAACTACTCCTAAAGGGAGTTAATTAATGGTCATTTTTATCAGTTGTTTGGTAAGGTCACGGAAATTCAGCCTTAAATAAATCATATATAGAGAGATTTTATGAAAGACTTCATAAAAGCAAAGTTGTTCAAAATTTTATATAAATAATCTTTGCTTTTCTTGTCATGATATTATGCGGCAACTCCTAAGGGGTGAAAATCGAACTTGAAATTTTCAAATCTAATTTTCTCAAAAAGATACCGCTGAAATATTTTGGTTTTACCTGGAATCATAATGGTTTTAAGTCTAATTTCACCAAACATAGGTCTCAGAGCTCGGCACTTACTTTTGTCTTGATTCAATTGTAGCCTGGCGTGTCTTATGGGCATGGGGTTACAAAGTATGAAATTTAAGAAACCGCCGCTGCCGCCAAAACCACTACATCTTCCGATTATAAGTGTGTGATTTCTCGCAAGATTTTTTCTTATTTAAATGATCAAATTTGCATTCTTAGTAGCTAAGCTACTCTATAATTCGAAATGTAAGGTCGTCAGTTTGAAATGTCTTTGTGAAACTTCTTGTCATCATTCCTATCATTATGGAGCATAATAAAGTATAAAACATCCCTGGCGGTCAAACTGTTTAGAGTCATCACATCATATAAAATGTTGGTTACAAAAGTTAGACGTATATTTCGAATAGCAACCGAGTTAATCACATTTCCACCTAGCCTTGGAGTTAGTGTTGGCAATCCGTCTAATATTTGGACCGGATTCGGATTCTTGCAAGATTCCATCCAAAAATATAACGAATTCTCCGCGGATTCCGGACTATAGCAATATTTTAAAAGGTTTTTCTAAAAATAAATTAAGGGATTAAATTTTACCGGGTACTGGGAAGAATCTAAAGCTGAGTTTTTTTATATTTTCACTTTGTTATAAATTAAAATTTATAATCGGACCAAAAAAACTCAAAATGTTAATTTTAGCCTAACAATTAAGAATACGAATATGCTATTAAAAGACGGATTCGGATTTAAAAATTTGGCGGATTCCGGACTCTGGATTCGGATTGCCAACCCTACTTGGAACAATTTGAGTAATTGAGTAGCGTCATTGCTATAATAATCTCTCAGAGCAAATATTAGTTCTGCTCCTTCCTTAGGAAGACTAAGTTTTTGATCCATAATTTAAAATGTTTCTAACAGCGAAGTTTATTAATAAGGTCCGTACCGGATGTGGTCTTGTCATATTTCACAAAGCAAAGTTGGGATTTGGCAATGGTCTAACTACTAGGGTTGGGCCGGATAGTTTTTTGGCCGGATACCGGATATCCGGCCGATTTCAAATGCCGGATATCCGGTATCCGGCCGGATATCCGGCAAACTACCGGATATCCGGCCAAAATGCCGGATAACCGGCCAAATTACTGGCGTCTTATTATATAAAACTGGCGGCTACGCCCTTAGAGGCCTCTAGGGGCACTGGAGGGGGGGGGAGTTGAATTTGATAACCATTTTTTTTATTTCAGATTTAAGAAAAAAAAATTAGGGGAGGCTGGACGCCCCTTATTTTCATAGTTAGTTGAAAAATTAAATAAAGATATTTTTTTTATTTGAGGGGGGGGGTATTTTTTTCTAGGGGCGATTTCTCTTGGGAGAGTGGTGGTACCCTCACCCAAAATAGTTATAAACCTTCCCAGGGCTTATGAGAAGCTACCATGTAAAGGAGAACCCGATCGGTTCAGCAATTAGCGAGATCCTTCAGTACAGACAAACAGATAGACATCCTGTTACTTTATTATTAAGATACAGGTTAAAACTTAAAAATTATGTAACTATTAAATGATCTTTCTTCTAAGCAATTAATCTAATAAACTATTACTACCCTCAATCTGTAATATCAACCCCTGTTGAAGGATGGGCGGGGAGGTGTCATTGAACACATGCCCCCCCCCCTGTGCATTTTCTCTGTATAAAAGGTAGATGGCTATAACTAAATGACTTTCAAAATATGGGTATGACACATAACTGAGAGTGTAATTTTTTGAATACCTCCTTCCTGGCGGGCACAGGATGCCAGCAAACCTGGCAAGGTCATTCAGGTAAAAAGTAAAAACATTTTTTTTACTTAAACAAAGCATTTCATGTTATCAAATACTTAAATATTCTATAGTCGTACATCCTCATATGAATATAGGTGTTCAAGTCGATTTCAGGTTCCAGGTATAGTCCTGCAAGTCCTAAACCTCCAGGTCTCCAGAAATCTTTAAACGGTTCCTGTGACAGCAATTTTTGACTTGTAATCATGACATATTACAATTTCATAAAATCTGTTGCTGTTTACCTGCCGACCGCCAGTTTGAGGCTGGCAGCTGCCAAGAACTGGTGCCCCGCCAAAATTTATGTTTTGAGATTTCTAATATAAAATTTACATAAAGATAAACATATTCAGAAAAAAATGTTCTTATAGCTTCAATAATAAGAAAATTACTACCATTTATAATTTAAAAAAACAGAAATTTTTGTTGTAAAATATGAAATATTATACTGCCGGATATCCGGCCGGATAGTATCAATATCCGGTATCCGGCCGGATATTGAAAATGACCGGATATCCGGCCCAACCCTACTAACTACCCTTGCCTGTAAAACACAAACAAGTTAACGAAAATTTGATAAGAAAATATATTCTTTTATATAGACGAATGGAGATCTCTTGTCAAGTCCTTATGCTCCTCAATAGGGTGTTAATTTAAGCATTTTTAGAATCGTCCAGTCTATTTCAAACTTGGCATGGTGATTAGGGTGGGTTCATATCAGAATTAGACAAAGAGGGGATGTGCAACAGATAAAACTAACTTAAATAAAATTTCTGATCGAAAAAGAATTTTAAAAAATTTAGATTTACAATGCGACACCTTAAAAATGTATTTTTCTCTACATGAGGAGTGCTTATTCTTTCACAAATCAAGACAGATTCGTCTTTTTAAAAACGAACAAACCGTTTTAAATACTTGAAATGTCGTAGATAGACCCCATAATGCTTAGAGTTTTGATGGGGCATTTAAAGACCTCTCTATTAACACCTTAACCAGGTTTCTAACTCAATCTTTGCCATTTTGGCAACAAAAAGACAGACCCATCAAACGTTGAGACATAAAAGCTCTGTCTAGTTCACAATGATTGACAGGGCTTTCTTTTTGATGTAAGACAAAGTACAATGTTAGCGAAACATCTTTATATAAAAAAATCCTAAATTGTCTTTGAAATTAACTTTCTTACAAATTTGTTTGGACTTATTTATTTTGTTTATTCAGTTCTAACACTTTACAAGTGTTCTTCCTGTTTCAGAGCTCCTTTTTTTATGAATGTTGTCATCCTTGTTTTACAATGTACTAGAGTTTGTGCATCTAAAATCTAAATAGAATATATTCAAAAGCCATCTTTGGTAATACAAACCTGATTACTTCGCACGAGAACCAGCAAATATGGAACCGTGAGTGAGGTATTCAAAAAGAGAAATAAATCTAAAAAGTTATTTCAACTTCTTGTAAGTGGTATCATAACTGTCAACCTTATCTCTCTGATCAACTAACATATTATATTATTTATAAAATGCAGGTTTTTGGTACCAGGATTCTGAAAACAATTCACCACTTTATCACCTGTTTCAAATGCAATAAATTTGCTGAATCACGGCCCTTGATAAAATGGCGTCTTAAAGAACTAAAACCTACCCCGCAACACCCCCAAAAAAAAACTATTAAAGGATTCTATTCTTATATTTCAACATGACAAACCTTCTTTATCATAATAAAACATGACCATCAAAAATTAATTATTAAAACAGAGTGAATTCAAAATTTCAGGGACACTACAGAGCACAGAAATTTTTACAGATTTTCATTTTATAAATTAATCATATCAATAAAATTTGACTGTATATATAAATGTATATAATATTCATTTAATTCATTTATTATTTTGTTGTTTTTTTTTTCTATGTATGTACACCCAAGAATAATAAATCTAATCTAATCTAAGATTTTATGCCGAAAAATGGCATTTCAAAATGCATTAATAATCTACTTTATGCTCATTCTTCTTCTTAATGTAATATCAGAACTTTAAAAATTCAGAAAATATTAATCTAGCTCATGTAGTGTCCCTTTAAATAACACATTTTTTGATGGTCACGGTAGCGCAGCAACAATACATAAAAATAATAATTAGTCCAGGTTTCATTAAACAACAAGTTAAGATATGAAAACCTAAAGAGAAATTAGAGATAAGAGGGGGGTAAGTTTTGACACATTTGCGGAAACAGTGAATATAGGATTTATCTTTGGACTGGGAGGACAGGTTATTAAAGATAAAATCATTCTTATATGATAAATTTCACGAAGTTTTAAGAATTTTGGATAGGCCTCCTTGTCTGGTAGCTACAGGACTCCAGGTGGTCTCTGGATAGGTAAAAATAAAAATTAATTTTTTCGAAGAGTTAGAGGTCAACTTATAAAACAAAATCTGCGTCTTTTTTCTTTAAATCTGTAAATAATATTAAAAGTATGTATATTTTGTTTTTTAAGTTGACCTCTAACTCTAGAAAAAAAATATCTTTTTATTTTTGCCTGTTTTAAGAACACCTGGAGGCCTATCCAAAAAATAATAAAACTTGGGAAAATTTATCATTTAAGAATTATTTTATCTTTTATAACCTATCCTCTTAGTCCAAAGATAAAGCCTATACTCACTATGTCCGCAAATGTGTCAAAACTTCCCCCCTCTTATTATTAACTCTTCGAGAAAAAAAAATGATAAATATCAGTTCAGAATTTTGTGAAGCAAGATTTTATTAAAACAAAATTATTTTATTTAATCATTAAATTGATTTACTTGATAATTAATTAGTGTCAAATATAACAAAGAGTTTAATATTTTACAATTAGACTTAAATTTTTTCTGGTTTTACTAAAGCTTATGTTTTTATCTTCAACATAAATTTTCTTATAAAATCCCTATGTATAAATAAACTACCTAAGAGATTCGCACATTACAATCGGGACAACAGAATAAAGATTTCTTAGCTGCATGTATTCTTTTCTTAATAACTAAAAATTAAATTAGTTATTTTATTTGAAAAATCTTCAAAATAATTTTAATAATAGCGGTAGATTCACGAAGACAAATCACCAAGAATAAACTATCCCTTTAAAGTCGGTGATAGTTCTTTATCGTATTATAGACAGATTTCCGAGGATATTAATAAATACAAGATTAAAACATGTTTTGTTAGCCCCGGGGATCGAAGGCCGGGACCAAAAAAACTGGTATTAATTTAATGATTTATAATTTAATATTAATGGAAATTATCTGTAAAAGGATGCTAATAATCCGTCCAATTTTTTAACTGGATTCGGATTCTTACAAGAATCCGTCCAAAAATAAAACGGATTCTTCGCGGATTCCTGATTCTAGCAATATTTCAAAAGGCTTTAAAAAAAATTAAGGAATTAAATTATTCCGGGTACTGGGAAGAATCTAAAGCTGCGTTTTTTCATATTTTCTGAAATCTCCACTTGGTGGTGTAGGTGGGGAGAGATGGGGGGGGGGGGGGGGGGTAAAAAAAAAAACTTAACGGATTCCTGATTCTGGATTCGGATTGCCAACCCTAATTAATTTTAATACGATATAGCATAATTAAAAAACATCTTCGTGAAACTACATTTTAAGTTTTTTTTTAATAAGGTTTAAAAACAAAAGGTTCGTGAGTTTGCTTATATAATAGATAAAAACACAGGGGTGTATATTCTACATGGGATCCCCGGCTCAGGGGGGGGGAAAAAAAATAAAAAATAAGTGGTTGGAGGGAAAAAAAATGTAAAAATTAAGAAAACTGAAAACATTTTTTCCATTTCCCCCCCTCTTTGGTGAAAAAAACTAAAAAAAATGTGTGTAGGAGGGATAAAATAAATAAAATATAAAATTCTTTAAATATTTTTCCATTTTCCCTCCTACTTAGTGAGAAAAAACTAGGGGGGAAAAAAAAAAAAAAAAAAAAAAAAAAAAAAAAATAAATAAAAAAAAATTGTCGCCGGGGAAAAAAAATAAATCTTGTGCAGAATATACACCCCTGTAAAAACATAAACTTCCAAGAAGAAAAAACAGAAAAAAATAGTCCAACGAATAAATCAATATTTACTAATTTGCAGCTATACGAATAAAAAATATGATATTGTACATTATAGTTCTGTATGAACAAAATTGTTTATTTTAGATGCCTTGCAGAATAGTTGTAGTTGTGTATTATTTACTGGAGTATTCTTCAAGTAAAGTATCAAGTATACGCCAATATAATCCAATATCATAGCTAGGAATACTTATTTCATAGAAGACTAACACTAGTTTATGTTAAGATTGCCCTATATCTAATCTATCAAATAAAATATAAATTCTGTTAAAGACAAATATATGTTTACTTTGTGGCAACTTTAGATCAAAACTGGTAAATATGGAATGGGTAAAAAAATACAAAACAAAATAATTACGTTGGGACTATGCACATGCAGGCTAAACATGAATCATTTAAAGTAGCACTTAACAATCTGATTTTCTAATTAAATGATTAAATCTGTATAAATTCATTCTAAATATTAATTTCATCATTTACACAACATTACACAAGACATTTAATCATTTAAATCAAATAAAAGATTGTCGAATATCTAAATATCTGTCTAAAAAATCTTGCCTAGTTTTTGGGAAGTTAACATAAACAGGTAAAAAATATCACAATAAATAATGGCAAATAAGTAACAAAAAAGAAATAGAAAAAGTAACTGCTCTTAAAATAATTCTAATCTCTACTTGGTAAGTTGATACAAATTTTCAAACGACTACAAAATAAAAAAAATAAGAAATAAAACAAAATAAATTTAGATTTGACCAAACAAGAGTTTTATTTAGTCAGAGATGCTCTGAATAAAAGTAAAAATATCTTCTCTAACATTCCCTACCAGGGGTAACACAGTTCAAATATCAGATTAGAAAATAATATAAGACATAAATGATCTTAGAGCCACTTAAATTTTCAATGATAAAAAAATTAAATAAACGAACAAAAAGACTACTTTAATAAAATACGAGGAATTTTCAGTAAAGAAAATAAAACCATTAATATACAAGTAAACTTGTCATCTCCATGTATAATATTGGTTTATATCTGGAATAATGTTATAAAAGCAAAATATCACAATGTATTATACTCAAGTAGCCTCAAAATTAGAACTTTAAAGCAGTATTTCTAGCTATGATAAGATCACTACAATACACGAACTATCCAATACTATTATAGCCATTTAATCAATATTAAGATACCTTATTCTTTTTAGCTTGCTTAGCTTTCACAAATTCATTTTTTTAGTTTAGTTTTTGTTTTGCTGATCTCTCTTGTAGTTTATTCTCAAATATTGTTGTATGCAGCAGAAGTAGTAATAGTAAAGATAATATAATATTTTAACTAACAATTATTTAATAGGAGTAATTAGACAGGCGCAGCATTATCGAATGGTAAAGATAATATACGGCCTCTTTTTTAAAATCACTTTTTAGTTGCTTTTAGCGATTGGTAGCTTAAAAAGCGTTTATAACTTTTTAGTATGGTTGATATATCATACATACACTCTGTGTTTTCTTTTCAACATTCACGGTGTTAATGTATCAAATGACGGGGGAGGAAATGTGTAGGTTATAGACACAAATTAAACTGCACATTGAATGATTTTAGCCTGTTCCGAGTCACTTTTAATGCGGTTTCTGGTCTACGCATATATTAGATAGATTATATTTATCATCTGCGGTTTTACATCACAGCACTGCAGAGATTTTAATATATTAAAACCGCATCAATAGCAAAGAGTGTTAATTTATGACCAAAAACCTCCAAAATTAGCCGCAAAATGTTCTATTATAAAAGAAACTTATTTTATTAAAGTTTAATTTGTTTTGTATATTTATGAGATGGGCATTGACTTTAGCTATCCGATGTTTCTCTGTAAAGTGCTTGTTGAAAGAAAGATGTCTGTGCTTGCTGTTGTTGCTGCTGCTGTGCCTGAGCCTGTGCCAGCCGGTCCTGCTCTTTCTTCTGCTGGGTGCGGCTCACAGGCGGACTTAGGTACACGTCGCACGCCATCTGTCGCACGTCCATACGGTCCTCCTTGCGGTAGGACAAACACTTGCGGATAAAGTTCTTGGCCTCGGTGGAAACGGCGGGCTTGTTGGGGAACTGTACCTCGGTGGCTTTTAGGATTGTGTTCTCCTCAAGGATGGTAGCCTAGAAACAATATATATGTAAATAGCAAGTATTCATTTTATACCTTAAAAAATAAAGATATCTTTAGTAAAGCTACACAGAAGCACCATAAGAAGGTAAACAAGCATTATATAGCTTCCTAAACAAAGGTATTAAAAAGCAGGAACAAGGTATAGCCAACAAGCAAACTAAAAAAAATCACTTATCTAGGTAGATATTACAAGATAGATATTCTTTAAGAGTAAACTTATTAAGGGGGGGAAGTTCTGACACATTTGCGTAAACCTGGTATGAAGGCTTTATCTTTGGGCTGAGAGGATAGGTTATAAAAGATAAAATCATTCATATATGATGAAATTTCCCAAGTTTTAAGATTTTTTTGATCGGCCTCCAGGTGGTCTCTGTATAGGCAAAAATGAATTATTTTTTTTTAAGAGTTAGAGGTCAGCTTATGAAACAAAATATGCAAGTTTTTTTTTAATTATGTGAATAACATTTAAAAAGATGCATATTTTGTTTTATAAGTTGACCTCTAACTCTTTACAATTTTTTTTTCATTTTTACCTGTACAGAGACCACCTGGAGGCCTATCCAAAAAATATTAAAACTTGGGAAAATTCATCATATAAGAATGATTTTATCTTTTATAACCTATCCTCTCAGTCCAAAGATAAAGCCTATATACCAGGTTTACGTAAATGTGTCAGAACTCCCCCCCCCCCTTAAAAATAAATCTTCATATTTTTAAAACGCACATACTATTTCTATCTCTTCACTAGTCCGATCAATCTTACAAAACATATGATTGACTGTATTATAAAGGGGACAAAAATCTAAACATTTAGAAACATTATTTAAAATGAAACATTTACACCTAGCTAAGTGTTAACAGGTATTAGGAAGCTCGCTTGAAATAAAACCATCAAACATAAAAGTCAATTATTTCTTTTTGTGGCTTTTAATTTTTTTCCTTCTTCAAAGTATTAAAGGCTTTATAAACGTATAACATTTTATGGCCTTTATTTGCGAATCCATAACTTTGCGGGACTACTGACTACTCGGTACCAAAAATAACCTAACCTAACCAAATCATAATGTAATGAACTATCAAAAACTACAACCCCCCCCCCCCCACAGTGCTATAGATTTAAAAAATAAGGGTGGGGAATCAGTGATCGGCACTGCAATTTCAAGGAAATTGCCCAAATACAGATATATGGACTCTGGATGTTATTTTAACGGGCAAGAATATGTAGTTTGAAATACGATTTGGCATAATAATAAGAAGCTGGCAGTATGTTATTTTGAATCTTTCTAAATGTAAGGTATAATTTGATTGCGAGATAACTCCCTTATTGCATAACTTTAAAGTTAAAACCTAATAATAAGGGAAAAATCCGCCAGTGTACTGTGACAACAAAAATCCAGATTAATCATAAGATTTCCTTAGTTTCAACTACAAATCGGGACAAAGATGCTTAACTTTTTGTTACATTTAATAGCTTTGATTCGGAAAATTAAAGTTTCCAGTTCTAATATTTAATATGCCTAATCTTCAGAATTGTGTCAATTGTCAATTATTCCCCCCCCCCCCCCCAGGCAGGGAAAGAAATTCAAGATAGTCTAATAACCTATATCATTATATGAAGTAGTAAGTTTTTGTTTTGTTTGTAGCTTAAGATTTCTCTTTGAATACCTAGGTGCCAGGATAGTTTTTGGCTATTTCACTTATAGATTAAAGTCTCGGGGTGGTTTTAGGCTATTTTTCTGCTTTCCCTACTCTTGGGATACAGAGCTTCTATATGCTAGGGGTGCACTCGATAGTTCTTGTTTTTCTTATTTTTTTTAAATTCTACTAATAGTGGGAAAAATTCAACTTTGCAGGAAATTACCCACCCTGACTAAGCAAAGAAGATAGTAGGTAATGTAAGACATAATTTCTAAAATTTGAAAACCATTTTTTCCATAGATTTTTTTTCTATTAATAAAAAACTCCCATTACCTACTTAATATTTCACAAAGGTAAAAATCTTTTATGTACCTACTGTTCTGGTTCGTTTAAACATCATATCCCTTTCCTTGTGTGATAAATATGTATAATCTGATATTACATAACTAAGATCAAAAATTATTTCATGTAAGCTAAATATATTTTTGTAATGTTAAGCATTTCTGTATAATAAAGAAGTTTAACAAACAAGAATAATTTTTCCAAACCGGCAGAACAGTAAGATTCAATCTTCAAAGGGAATTGGAAAGCGTTGTAATGGTCCTTTTAATAAAATAGTAAATCCCAGAGAAATATATCTGGAAAATAATAAGTTTTCACTCCTTCCTCCCCCCCCCCCCTAGCATTGGTGGTTGGGCGTTACTTCCCCCACCCCTCCCTTTTAATTACACGATCTTAAAGTAAGTGCAAAAATAGTAGATTTTTTATCAACAAAAGTTAGTAATATTTTTATTTTATTTTAATGACAATATTGATTTTGTATCAAGTTATATAAACTTATCAAAGTACATATTTCTGTTAAAAAAGAGAAAAATATATCCATAAATATATACCTTTATGTACCTAGAAAATATAAAATATAGAGAGAATATAATATGAAGAATTTTGCACATTTTGTTATGTAGAGCTTCTCCAAAAAATAATTTGACTGTCTGTACAATTGAATTTACAAAGGGGAATATTATTTCAAAAAATAAAAGTTCATTCTTTCTTAATATTCATTTTCTTAATTGTTTAAGAAAATATTTTTAAAAATCAGTGCTCTTGCAATTTGACTGGCGGAATGGTTGGAGGCAAAATTGTTTCTTTTGGTATATGAAATTATGAAGTGGAAAATTCCGGAATTCTATAAGTAATAAGATAAATGATATGACTACATAACACTTCCAAGAAAATATTTTATAATTGAAACATTTTTAAACGTCATTATCCATCTTTAAGATGAAATGATAGTTGGAAAATTTCTTTTCTCTAACTGAAAACAAATCCTTTGGCTTATACAATTTTAAGACTTTTAACGCATATCTTATATTTTTATCTTGAATTTAATTCTTTTATCTTGATTTATCAGGAATCAAGATTTAGGGATTAATCATTTTAATTGTAATTAATGGTTTATTAAGTTTTAACTTATTTAAATCCATCTTTGTCGCTTTATAATTTATGCAATAATGTAATAATCAAATTTAAAAATACAATTAGAGAAGACTAGGAAATTATTATGTAGTCAATATCTTAAAAGCAATAAATAGATACAGGCTAAATAAAAACAAAGTAGTTATTAAATTATTGCCCAAAAATTTCCCTAAATTAAGTTTTTCAGTGTAAAGGGTTTCAATGACTATTTTAACATATTAAAAACAGTGTATTATATTCTGCACAAGAATATTTCATCCCCTGATGAAAAAAATTTATTTTTTTTCCACTAAATTTACTTCATACTAAAATATCTTTGGATGTACTGTAACCCCAACTAACCTGTGATTGGTTATGGCCAAACGGTTTCTTGCCGTACAAACACTGGTAAAATATCACGCCCACCGACCACACGTCGACTTTAGAGGAAATTTTCGGCGGCATCTTGCCGACCACAAAGCACTCTGGCGGCAGGTACCAGTAGGTACCCGCGCCCTGGCTCGTTAAGTCCATGCCCTCCTGTGGGTTGTAACTTTCCTCGTCCATGATTTTGGACAGGCCGAAGTCTGTTATCTTAATATCACCGCTGATAACAGAGTCTCCGGTGAGAAGAATGTTGCCTGGCTTCAGGTCGTAGTGGATAATCGGCGGCTTGATCTCGTTCAAATACCGCAGCGCAGATGTAACCTAAAAAGTAAGATATCCTTTAATGTTGTTGTTGTTGTGCTGACTGCCAAAATTGTTCATGTATAGGGTAAAGCAAGGATGATAAAATCCATTAAGTTGCTTCACTTTCTATCTTGTTCCTAACTGTTAAAGTCATCCACGTGCAAAGTTTGGAATGGATAAGACAATTGTATTTGGCCTAAATTATCAATGAGAGCTATCCGTTACGGAAAAACCCTAACTATTTAAAGCTTCGCTTTTATTTATGATTTTGGAATGAATACAAAGTCCATTAACTTGTGTCCCAATAAA
Organism: Acartia tonsa; assembly: GCF_053477335.1. Classification (NCBI taxonomy): domain Eukaryota; kingdom Metazoa; phylum Arthropoda; class Copepoda; order Calanoida; family Acartiidae; genus Acartia; species Acartia tonsa. The sequence goes on from NC_137260.1 coordinate 38,612,717, forward strand.
CGAAAGTGAATTCCTTACACCAACCTGCATGATAATGCTACGAGCCTCTCGCTCTGCAATAGTTTTGTGCTGTTTCAGATGGAAGTCCAAGTCATGACCGTCGCAGTACTCCAGCACCGTGCAAAAACTGTTGGCGTCGATCTCAAAAACGTCGAACAGATTGACAATTCTGGCATGCTCCAATGCCTTGTGTATGTTGTACTCACGCAGGGCGTGCTTGATATAGTTGGCCTTCTTGTCGTCCTTCCAATCTTTGTTCAACTGATGTATCTTGCAGGCAACATAGCGCTGTTCTTTCAGGTCGAATCCCTTGTGAACCTGAATAAAAGTATCAAATATTAAAGGTCATCAACTAAGAACAATAAACATCCACAAGTTAACAATAATTATGATAAAGAAAAATGAAATATTTTGCTGAAATAAAGTAATGTTTTGATAGGCTGTTCGTTTCTTTTTCTATTCAGTGCAAACAATTTAAGAAGGTAAACTTATTATTGAAAACCTTAAATTGATTTACACGTGAATTAAGTGAATTGAAAAATCAAACAAGTTATAATATTACCTCGCTAAAGCCACCCTTGCCCAAAAGCATAAGTAATAGGTAACGATCGTTGAGGACGACATGGTTGTTGTATCGACTCTGGTCCTCGTTATGGATACGCTTCAGCTCCCTGATGTGGAGGTTGCGCTCACGCTCAAGCTTCTCCATCTCCATGGCCATTTCTGCGTCATCTTTGCGTAGCGCGTTCTGGCGGATACGCAAGATTTCTTCAGCCTCGTAGTATTCCTGTACGCAAATCATAATTTTTATTGATAAAATAACTTAATGTTTGTGTATTGTCTTAAGTGTTAAGTATCTTACGTAAAGAATTGATTTTGGTACCTCAACTTTCTTAGTATTGAATTAAACATCTTTACGTTGAATATCCTCATTTTAAATGGAGTTTTCTCAATAATACCTAATCTAAGCTTTAGTATGGCAGTTGTCCTACCTTAACTAAGGGGAATTCAAATAGTCGCATTTTAAGTACTGTTGTAAGTAAATAAAAAAAAATAGCTGTGTTAAACAGACCTACTTCACGAATGCTTAAATTGGTCCCAGTCAGGATCTAGGCTAGTTTCGGTAGGTTATTAACTTATGGATACTATATTACTCCCAAGAATAAAAATTGCCCCACACTCATATCTATTTCATTATAACAAAAAATAATGTTGGGAAGGGCTGCGGGAGGAATTACGCACATTCTCTTCTAGCGAAGCCCGTACCCCTAGTTGATATAAACTTAAAATCATGATATGTTCCTGTGGCGTAAGAGCGTCTCTGGGCGGCGGCTTAATAAAGGTAGTTTCTTCGCTCGTACTGGCCGCGGCAGTTCCGTTGTTTAACCCGCCCTGAGCATCGGCCGCAGCTGATGTACTCGCGTTATTTGATGCATTTCCGCTACGTTTGCGGCCGTCTTCCTTGTCCTGCGGTTTCTTTTTGGTCAGCTGCTTCCGCTTTTTGTCAATTTCTTCGCGCTCAGCGCTGATTTCTTCTTGACGTTTAGCCAACTCCTAAACAAGAATTAAATATTGTAGAAAAGAGAAAATAATAGAATCAAAAACTATTCAGTTATAAATCTTTCTCAACCCAATTTAGAGAAAAAGTCTACTTCCTCATTCCGAAATATATTTCAAGTAAAAAATACTCATTATCAATCGCATCTGGAAAAAAAAAACAAAATAAGTATATGATAAAACATTTTTTAAAGGTAACACATTTAAACTTGACTTTGATTACAAATAATTATGATAAAAAGGATTAAATAAGTACTAAAAATTCACTAAGAAAAAATATGTGTGACTTTACTTTGGGATGGTTGTACAAAAAAATAAGGGGGAAGCGGTCAAAATAATGTGAATTGAGAGGGGAAGTTTTAAAGGGGGGGGGGGGGGGCGAAAGTGACACTTTTTGAAATCAAAACTAAAAGTCAAAGGAACTAAACTAAAAAAAGAGTTACAGGTCTGACATTTTGCATGGCAGTTGCTTTATAGGGGTACAATATGGAACTGTGAAAAAACGGCGGCGCAACCGCCGAAAACCACCGAGAAAAGATAAAAAAAAAATTCGGCGGGAAACGGCGGTTTTCGGCGGTTGCATCGCCGTTTCTTCACAGTTCCATAATGTACCCCTGTAAAGCAACTGCCATGCAAAATCTCAGACCTGTAACCCTTTTTTTAGTTGAGTTCCTTTGTTGACTTTTAGTTTTGGTTACAAAAAGTGTCACTTTCGCCCCCCCCCCCCCCCCATTTTATGGGGTGTTTATAGTAGCACAGCTGCTCTATAACTATAATAGAATCAAGCTAAAGAATAAAAAAACTAACAACATTTACGTACATAGGGTAATTATCAACAAATACCAAGAATAGTTATTTCTTGCATTGCATTGTATTATAAACAGCTTCCCGTGGATATAAATGTACAATTATTAGATTAATACCAGTTTTTTTAGCCCCGAGATGCCGAAGGCACGTGATAAAAATACTGGCTTTAAAATTATGATTGTACATTCTATATTCGTAGAAAACTCGATATAATACGATACAAGATATTATTTTCGTATGGATGAGAACCGGTTCTAATACACCGGATATTAATCGGTTTCGAATGAATACGAGAGAATTCATTATATTAATGCGCATTAGTCTTACAAAATATTTATATTTCTGCTGAATTTGTTCACTTAATTCAATTATTGATTTTTTTTTATTTCTATTGAATATAAAAATACACATTAAAGAAGCTTTATATGTTCATATTTTTGAGATTTTTAATTCTTTATAAAAATAAATCCTCTGAATCACTAATTACATCTAATACTAAATAATAAATATAACTTAAATTTTTCATACTTTAAGCTAAAATACGTCAATATTGACAAGAAACTATGCCCCTAACCTCTACGGGCTCTGTATTCGAATATGCAGAGAGGGGATACAAAAAAAGCTTATAACCTTTCTAAGACTCAAATTCAAAAATAAAATGGCCTAAAACCACCACAGGAGCTATCTGAAGTTTAACAAAAAAGGGAACTCAATCAGTTTGGGAGTTATTGAGATCTTAAGCTTCAAACAAAAAACCATTAGTATTTTATACAATAGGATAAGCTTAAACTTTACAAGTTATTTCAATATTAATTTGCTTTTTAAACACTTCACCTGGAATGCATAACCATCCGTCCAGTTCTCCTGGAAAGTAGCTCCCACCCGCTGTGTAATAAATTGGCCAAGCCGCAGTCGGTTTGCCATACATTTAGACCTCGCCTCTTTCCGTTCTATGGTTGCTTTTTCTTTTAACAAGTCCTGCATTTTAAATTAATTTTCACATCATTTCTTTAGAACAGATATTTTTAGAAAATTAACATAAATTTAAGAAATACTTGGAAAGATATACGTTTTATCTTTTTTTTTGTGTTAGTCAAAGAAGATTAACAAGTACCATATTTATGCACCTACAAAATATGAATCCCTTTATTTTCACATTTTAGGTTTATATAATTGGAATATAAATGTTTAACATTAGGAGCCGGAGCCGCACCTAAATCAAACGGCTCCGCAACGCTGCTCAATAATTTGCATTGACAATAAGTAAGCCTTGCGTCAGTATTCTACAATTAATGTCAAGATTAATTTCCTTAATGACAGCCAGACATCGGTTTATTGTGTCTTTCTGGGTTTCGGTGGATTTTTGAGATGCCGTGAGTCGTCGGGTCAGCTCATCTATTTTTGCACCCTGCACCTAAACAAAAAAGAACAACAAATTAAATAAAGATAAATTGTGGATAAACGGTGGAAAGAGAGATATTACTTCATTTGTATCATGTTATGTTTATTTGAGATTATCACGTGCCTTAAAGTTTAAAACCATCCCGGGCCTATGTGTGTGAAGCTTTCAAAATATGCAGAACTTAATTAATCTGTTCAGTAGTTAACGAAATCAACAAAACCAAAAAAAAATTTTAGGGTTTTTTTTAATGCAACCATCTCGTAATCAGTGAGTGAGCAATGAAATTTCACTTAGAATTCGAATTTCCATCTGAAATTTTGCATGAGTAATCCTTGGTAGGTCTATTTTCCCAAAATCGAACAAAAAGTTGGAATAGTAATGGCTTACAGCTGGCGGATCAGCCGTTTTGCCATTTTTTGGATATCTATATAGCAAATTAGTCACGAAACCTATCTCCACATAATACTCTTTTCCACCCCAAAACGCTATCAAACGGTTCTAGACGGTAGCTGTTGGTACTAGAAGTTTTAAAAATGGTTATTGCTATCATTTAACATGAATTAAACCAAAAATATGTTTTAAAAAGTTGTTTCCTACGTAATTGATGATGGATTTACCCTGAAAAAAGGCAAAAATCGGCTAAACGGCTGAGCCGCCAGCTGTTACTTTTCCAACTTTTTGTTCGATTTAGGGAAAATAGACCTACCAAGGATTACTCATGCAAAAGTTCAGATCGAAATTCGAATTCTAAGTGCCATTTGCTCACTGATAACGAGATGGTTGCATTAACCCCCCCCCCCCCTTTTATTATTTATATAATAGAATAATATAGTGTATCCTATAATATCCTAACTTTCTGATCCCCTTCACCCTCCCCTAGAATCTAGTAGGCGAGGCAACTAGAATTTTTACATAGAAAAAGAAGTATTCAAACCTCTAGCTCTGTATTACTCCGAGAAACAAGTTCTTCAACTTTTTCATGTGTTAAATCTGTTTGTGTACTTTTCACCTGCCGAGATCCTGAAAATAAATCAATGTTTAAACGATTCAGTTCATGGAGAAAGAGGAAATGGCCGATAAAAAAAAGTATCAATCTATGTAAGATTTAGTATTTTGTACATTTTGTATTAAAAAGGGGTTAATTTATTTATTAATAGATTCTTGTTAGGCTAACACTTAAAATGGAGAATTTTCTACTTGAAACTAATGAAGAATCAAAATAATATCTTAAAAGTTATAAAATCTCTTCTTTAAACCTTATAAAATCTTTAAATTTACGTATATTTGAATTCAATTGATATCCTAATTGACTATTAAAACCAATCAAAACAGAAATGAGGATATATAAAATTATTCTTAATGGTTTGACGCACGCAAACCAATCAATAATTGAATAACTAATCCCTTATTCATGTCATATCTAATAAATAATATTATAAAATATATTATAGGAAAAAAGTAGCAAATAAAAAAAACAAGACAAATATTAGGTAGGTAACAAATATTACCTAGTATTTTTACATTATATTTAAAAGACTTTGCAACGCATATTGAAAATTTTAGACATTTTTAACAGGGAGTAAGGGAGGGGACAATGGGCAATTAATTCAATATAAGAGTTATCAAAGAAAGGGCATGAAATCCAGTTTAATCATATAGATTTGTAGGAAATTATAAAGGGATTGTTAATTGAATAATAGATTTCCATAGCGTCATGTAAAGTGAAATCACAACTTGTTTTTGATGAAATATATTGAGGTTTTTTGGTGTGATTTTTATATTAAAAGATTATTGGACCCGGCCAGCTGCTAGCAAGAATATGACTGCCCCTTTTTATTCTGTTTATTTCCCTTGCCCCCACCTCCCTTCTCCTTTCTCCCCGTCTGCTACATTCCAAACTAACACAACGAGTGTTTATTTCCCTTCCCCCCACTTACCTTATCCCTTCTCCCCGTCTGCAATATTCAAAACATACATAACGAGTAGCGGCATTCTATGCGCAAGTCCCCAAACTCAGTCAGAAACTGCTAAATTCTTGCACATTCCCTTTAAGCCAGTCCCCAAAGTCTGAGACTCCTAAAAATTGAATATTCGATCCATTGTCCCCTCCCTTACTCCCTGCATTTTTAATGTTCTGAACAAACTTGCTTCGAAACAATGAATTGTCGCGATTGTTATTATTACTATACCTTGCGGGACAGGCCTAGGGCCAGGAGGCGGCTGCATTTGCCGGAAATCAACCATGTTGGGCAAAAACTGTGGCTGCGGCGAGCACGGCGGGAAATGGTTGGACGACGGAGATGGCGATTTTGAGCCGCTGTGCGCCCGTCCAGGAGAGCTGCAAGGCTTTCCAAAATAATCATTAATTGTCCTGTTACTATCACTTGTTTTGCGGGCGGGTTTCGCCTGACCGCCACCACCTAACGTAGCCCCCAGAGAATCACTATCGTCGCCGTTTTTCCGCTTTCGCTTTTTGGCGGATTTTGGGTTGGGGGTTTTGTCTGGTGAAGGATCGGATTTGCCGTCGTCAGAAGCAATAGAACCTGTAAACAAAATACTTTTAAAGATATTTGTTCACGACTAACTTGAACTTAAAAGTGATTACTAAGATTAATCATATCAAATACATTAAACTCGTGAAGAAAAAATGTAGGTAGGTATTTAATTTTGTCAAGACAAATTATAAACATTTGTTAGATAAAATTATGATAAATGGCGGCTTTTTAACCACAAAGAAAAAAATTTTGATATACATTTCATTTGAGCTTTAACATGTTAATGGAACTGCTATATAAATATGAAGCTTTGGCTTTCTAGGATTTTTACGAGGTTCATTAATTCTTTCCCCCCTTTCGTATAATGGTTATTTGGCCACTGACCGGTCATATTTGATTTATTACTGTATAACGCGTCAAAGGATTACAGTTGTGTTTTCCCAGTCATAAACAGTTTCATTTGAATTTGGCCTAATGTCAACGGCTTCCTGCTTTCACCACTGGTTATTTCACAATAAAAGGAAATACTGACATAACCTAGATTAGCTGCGCTACTGAAAATAAATAATACCTGTACTCATGTTTGAGTCCTGATTGAATACAGCCAAGTTCATGCCTCCGCTGGGCATCTCATTATCACCCATCATACTCATTTTCATCTAAATAAATATATTATTTATATGCAATTCTTAGATACCCATCATGAAAGTACCCCTTTTTACACTATCTTATTCTAAGAAAGGCGATAATTCAGCTGAATAATGGAATAGATGATGCTATGACATAAAATAATTAAAATATATTTAAACTATAAAAAGTCCTATCAATCAGTCTAAAACCAACGACATTATTTTAGAGTTCACATAAATCAAACTGGCATGACATGACAATAACCAAGGTACATCAAATAAAAGAAAAACTTTTCATGATGTTGCAGGGGTGTATAATGTATATTCTGCACAAGATTTATTTTTTTTCCCCTGCTACAAAATTTTTTATTTTTTTCCCCCCTAGATTTTTCATAAAAAGTAGGGGGGAAAATAGAAAAATATTTAAAGAACTCTATATTCTTTTTATATTATCCCTCCAACCACACATTTTTTTAGTTTTTTTAACGAAATGAAAAAAATGTTTTCAGTTTTCTTAATTTTTACATTTTTTTCCCCTCCAACCACATATTTTTTATTTTTTCCCCCCCCCCCTCTGAGCCGGGGATCCCATGCAGAATATACACCCCTGTGATGTTGACTAGGAATACATTATGAATCTAGATTGAAAAAACTTATGAATTACTAATTCATAAATAAAATTCCTTAAAAGATAAGGAGTTTGTCATGTACTTTACATAATTAGCTGTACTGAACATTTTCTACTTTTACCAATGGTTTATTTAATATGTTAAAATTCTGAAGTGAACTACAAAAACTGTTTTAAAACAACCATAATAAAGAATATAATTAGAGATTAGTTTAAACTTGAGATAAATTGCTTCATGAACAAAATTTGATAAGTTCAAGAGAAGCTTTCAATTGATATAAAAAAGCTTACCTTAGCTGGATCTACAATATCTGTATATCTGGCGCCAGACTCTTTTCTGAGTCTCTTGTTCTCTTTGACAGCTGGCGATGGGGGTAAAGGTCGGGGCGTACCAGGAGCAACGTTCATATTACGTCCTCCTGAAGGGCGAATTAAGATTTATCAAAAATGAGGCCAATAGTTTCAAGTTTCTAATATTTTTTATTGAGATAGAAATTGTATTTTTTAATCATTTCTAAAACGAAAAAATGTTTATTGTACCTGTAATTAATCCAGGAACATTTGACTTGGCTAGTTTAGGTGTCACCGGTAGTTCTTGTTGTAATGGTTGGGATACACTTGACGAAACAACAACGCTTGGGTTATTATTTAGATTTTGCTGTTGACTATGTGCTATAGATATTCCGGGCAACCCACCGCTGTTGGAATGATGGTTAGCGGTTAGAATGATGGGTTGCGAGGTTGGAGGCTGTTGGCCGCCAACACCCCCAGGTTGTCCAAAGCTTTGTAAACCGCTGCCTCCAGCCCCACAACTTCCAATAGACCCAAGGGAATGTGACCCTTTAATCATTAAATTAAAGAGTCATAACAAAATTATTCTTTACACATACAATCTAGATATTTAAAATTCATGTCGTTAAAAAAAAATAATTCCTTTCAGATTAACAATTAAGTTAAATGTAATGAATATTCCAAAATTTTTGTAAAAATTGGTATATCTTAAATTAAAACTTATTGAAAATACTTCATTTAATACCTATATTTATGCAAATGTTGTGCATTAAAAACTTCAATTTAATATGCCTTGTTGATTAATAAAGTTGGGAAACTGGGGTGGGATATTGTTTATGCTTGTGGTGATAACAGGGGCAGAGGTGGAGGTTGTCACCACAGAGAATGGGTTCGAGGAATGATGCGATGGGGTTGAGTCACTGTCCACCTAATAACAAAACAACTAGGTATGTTATAGAAATAAAATTATAACTTAATATTGTGTCTTCACTTAAATAAAAAAAAAGTAAATCATTATTTCTAATGGAACATTACCCAAAGAAGCTGAATTTATGTATTTATTAGGTTTAGAAAAAATAAAGGTATTTAGTCTCGATAATAAACCTACATATAAATATTTCTCTCCAATTTTTAAAAGAATAAAATCGGAGAAGTATCTAGCACTAACATCTGACGACCATCATACATCATACCTACTTATTTATTAAAATCTGACGTTTGCAACATTTACATAACTATTAAACATTCCTTTGGTCTCCGTAACAACTTACCTCTATGTTTTCTCTGCCAGTTCCAAAAAATCTGGCCTCCAAAAGCGCCTGTTTCCTCGGATCCACCTTGGTTTGGGCTTCACTGTCCATCATATCCACTTTGACTTCAACATACTGAAAAATATTATCAGTTTGATTTTAATATGTCATTTTAGGATAACTATTAGCAAAACATTTTTTTAAACAGAGTCTTTAGTCATATATCCTAATTTTCGAACATGAATTGGGGAATGTTAATACATAATTTCATATCTATTTCGATTGTCATAACAAGTTAAGGAATTTTACTTTGCTTTTTCGATCGATATTTTTAATGCAACGTTTTTGATATAGGTATTAAAAGTTGGCTTAACAAGTAGGGAAAGGTTGTTATCATTTTTTATTAGGTAGGTATAAAATATCAGTGGGAAGTAAATTTTTTCATTAAACGGGTGCATTTTTTATATATATAATTTAAAGAAAATTTAAACGTTTGATAATCACAGGACACAGAAAATAATAAATATAATAGATTTTGTCAAGAACACATATTCATATCCACTGGATTAAAAGCAGTTCTGAGCCATAATGCTAAATATATCTTATATTGTAAATCACATATTATAGACAGCTTTCAAGAAACATAAAATAGATATTATAGGATTAATCTATGTTTTGTTGGCTCGATAATTAATTGAGTGTCTACAAAACTAAATTCAATCCTGTCATTTTTTACTTTTCTATTCGAGGAAAACTGTCTATATTACGGTTCGATTTTTTATGTTAATAATTTGAAATACATTTTTTATTATTGCTTACCTAATATTTATATACTTATTATCAAAAAGTTAGAACAAATGACACAATCAGATAAAAATAGCTAATTAAAGGTAATAATATCCTTTTAATTTGTCAAAATGTGTTTATCTTACAAATTCCACTTAAATTTTAATAGTACACAAAAATCAATGTTTTCCTAAAAAAATAATAAATAACATAATTACTCCATATTTTTTAATATTATTTATCGACACTGAAAACTTATGACAAAATATAATTATCAGAATGATGTCATCAACAGATAAAAATTACTTCTTAGATTTCTAAAATAATTTTTGTCAACTTTCTCACATCAATATTCAATGGGTTAATATAATTGCACGCGCACAGACACACACACACGCACAAAATAAACCGGAGATCGTAACAAAAAAATTGACAGCCGCCGAGGAGCGGTCGCACCGCCGACACACGGATGTTGGAAAAATTGGCTCACCTTGAGTTGAATAACTTGGAACACTTTTTAGATAACTCAAAATTATCACTTTTATTCTATTTTATCTCCCCACACTCACACACAATTAATCTTTCTCTCTCTCCTTCCTCCACTAATGTGTGTGTGTGTGTGTGTCTGTATGGTGTGTGTGTGTATGTGGCTAGTTAGAATAAACAGCTGGATAATAATAATAGCTAGCGGCTCACAAATTCTCTGATTTACCTCAGAATTATGGTTGCCGTAAAATTGTACTTTTTAAAATGACATAAAAAATACGTTTAAAGCCAAAGTTATACGAGGTAATTTGCCTGAAAAGTTATAAAACTATCTGAAAACCAAATATAATCCTTTAAAATTTGTTATATTCAATTAAGAAGAGAAAACATAACATTACCATATGTTTATTTATGAAAGTCGGCAACTGTTATCAAGTTTTGACTTGCCGCCTCCAGGGATGGTGCAACTTCTCAACCCTTTTATTCACACCTTGAATTTTGTGATAAATGCAAATTTGATTGTTCAAAATAGCTTGAAATAGCTTAGCATCGCAGAAATAGATAAAAGCATTCAATAAAACTGGAAATAAAACATAGAGTTGATATAATTAAAATAAAGTCGTGTCAGATTTTTAGTATAATAAAAGTTGCGTCTTTGAACATGCGCAAGTTCCGCGGTAAAAATGCAGCTTTCGGCTTTCACTTCATTACTCCAAAGGTACCCAAAATGAAATTAATAACTCAAAAAGGAAAATTGTCAAATAATTAAATTTTTCAATTTTAAAAACTTTAAAGTATTTTTATTAACAATTCTAAATAATCAGTGAAGAAAAAACATAATATGTATAATATAAATGTCCAAGGAGCTACTTTCTATTATGAAACTTTATAACCACTCTACTGATTGAGTTCTCTTTGAGGGAAGCTTCACAGAGATCTTAAACGACGCAGTTTTATACAATTTTACGGTTTGATTAAGTCTTTGTTTTAGGGTTACCTAAGACTTTTATAACACAATTCAATTTTTTATTGCCCGAATTATATGATCTCTCTAGCAAAAAAAATACAAAGAAAGGAATTATACTATAGGCAAAGCCACTATGTATTAGTTTTACAATTATTGGTCCCGGGATAGATATCGTATTTTGTGTTGGAATGGTTTAAAGCTCATTTTCTTTTCTTTTTCTGACCCTTTCCTCCCCTTAGAATACAGAGCCATGTGATGCTGGGCTCTGACGCTGGTCCTATTACATATACTAGAGGTTCGCCCCAAGAGGAGGGTAATTTTTCATTTTTATATTGGGGGGGGTGTCACATATCTTGGTATTTATGGTCTGACTTAAAATTTTTTTTGCGGGTAATTTTATATAAATTAGATTTGAAATTTTCCTCAGGGATTTTTCCGTTCATAGATTGCAAATTTTCATCCTACTACTAAGTATCATGAAAAATTGTCAAACTAACGAGAAAAAAAATCAGCCCCAATTATTACACCAATACCTTAGTCGTGGTGGGTGTAGGAAGGTTAGCTGTTGCCAAGTTTGAAAAGAAAAAATATCTTATAAACCAAGGTTTCACTATAAACAAAGATTTAATGAATATTCAGTGGCGTGCGAACCGAAGGGGACAAATGGGGCGATCGCCCCCCCCCCCTAAAAATCATTTAACCACATTGGAAATAAGTCACTTTGTGAAAAGACTTTTTCGGAAATTATAAAGAATTGAAATAAAAGAAGATTTCTTATTGGTTTAAATTCAGCATTATGTTTTTTATTGTATTATGTCAGATTTTTCAATGAAATTAATTGTTTTAGAAAAAAAATTATTTCCATTGAACAGAGTAATGTTTTTTTATTGTATCAATATAATGTGAATTATAAAAAATTGTTCACTAAGCTACAATATTACACAAAGTAAAAACAGATCTTTTGCTCTGGTAAAAATGACCAGAGCAACAGTAATAATTAATTTTTAAATCCCCCCAAAAAAGTTTATTGGGGACTTAATTCAAATTTGGGCTCTGCAGTTTGATTCTATAGGTGTACTAGTATATTTTTGACCCCCATTCAAAAATAGGTTAAAAACAGTTTAATGAATCAATCAACCAAAGTCAAATAAAGTCCCCAAATATGATAAGCCAACAAAAAACTCGTTATTACAAAACTTTGGGGACTACTGTAATAACAAAACAGGTAATGGGAAGCATTTTTTTTGGCGAAGCTACTCCATAATTCATTTTGTCTGGCTTTCCGTCAGTCAGTCCGTAACACTACCCAGCGAAACCTTTTTAAAAAAAGGTAGCATGCTACCTTTTTCGATATCTCTAAGAGTAGCATTTTGGCGAACTTTTGTGAGCTCGTAAGATGGTAGCTAGCTAGTATTTTAGAGCTCCTACTTTAGTAGCTTCCAACCTCATAAATTATTAGCTTTTCTGCTAACTTTGGCGACCTCAAAAATACTAGCAGAAGAAAAAAACGCGATGTCGCTCAAACGTAGCATTTTACAGTGTTAACACACACATCCATCAAACACACAATTAACCCATGATCAAAATTGATAAGGAAAAAATATAGTTTATAAATTTGCCACTAGGGACTCAAATAATTTTTTAAAGACTCTTTCAATCTTTCTGTTTTCAAACTGAAAACAATAAAAATGGTTATACATAATGTTATAGAGTGTTGATAGTCTTTGGTGAAAAAAGTTATTTTTAAAAGGCATTCTTTTTTTTAAACAACAGCAATTATAGAAACATATCTTAATGATCAATATATTAAGCTGAGAATGGTATGATTTCTGCTAAGTTGAAAATTTATTCAAATAAGCAATGAGTTAAAACATGAATAAACTGAGAGACATGAATGAGAATGACATATTCTTTCTATCTTCCTCTCTCTCTCTCTCGCCCCCCCCCCCCCTCCCTACATGCGCCTTCCACTTTTCTCTATGATTATAGCTTCCCCCTGAGTTTGGAGCATTTAGGAGTTCGTAAAAGAAATGTTTCGAGTCGCCATCGATATCTCCTTTGATGCATTTCAATTTGTGCTACTATTGTGCGACTTCGCTTCATACTCTGCTACGATATCAATGGCGAACTCGCATGCTACCTTTTGCTTGAAAGGACGATTTTCCAACGTTGTTCGCCAAAAAATTAAGTGTTAATTCATGGCGAATGGGATTCGAGGTAGCATAGGACTCCGTACATATATTGCACGAGCTCGTAGGCGACTCTACGGAGAAATGTCTCGCTGGGTATGGGGTAAAAGTTATTTTCTAGGCTCCTATTCAAGAAAGACAGCTGAAATTTTCAGATATCGAATAAGTTAAAATTCTACATATTTCCATCAAATTTTATTGAGATTTGCATTTTGGTTGGGGTGCTAGATTGATTCCTAGATTTTCTATTTTTGTGATTTTCTCTACTCATATTTAAGATAGACAGCTGTAAATTTCAGGGATTGTATAAATTTTTATTCTAATTTATTTCCACCTAATTTTATTGAGATTTGCTAATTGGTTGGATGTTAGATTGATTCCTAGATTTTCATGAGATAATATATTTTTAAAAGTTTAGGCGATTTATTTTATTAAGTTTTTTATGACACTGCTCTATTGTTATTTTTTCCCAGATGTCCATTCATAACTTTTGAGCTTTGGTACTTATGGATGTTGTCATCCTTGTTTTATAATATAAACTTTTTACTGTAGAAATAAATTATTTAACAACAAATTTTTATGTTATATAAAGTATATGTAAGTATATCCTTTAACAATATACTGTATTTAAGCAGTTTTTCAACTTTACTTACAATTTGGAACAACTTTTATACATTTACATTCTGATTATTCAGTTCTGAACAAATGTTAATGTTCGTTTGTCCTACAGCTTAGAGCTTCGCTTTTATGGATGTTGTCATCCTAGTTATATTTTCTTGTTTTTTCTATTAAATCATTTGTAAACATAAAATACTATTTAAAAAAGTTATTTTATGTAAAAAAAATTTGCGCACTTAGCGAGCCAATTTACAAGTACATTTCAAACATCTTACAAAGTGCTTCGCACGCCACTGCGAATATTCTTTTCTTTTTTATACCAACTGAACATCTGCACTAAAATTCTTTTTTTGTCCATCCTTGATTTTTTTTTCTTTGCAAGTTATGTTGTTGTCTTTGTATTTTTTAAATTCAAAAATTAAAATTGAAGGATCTACTTGCCCTCGGCCATTTCTAAAGGGCTGTGCCCATAGAGGCTTCTACATCTAATGGTATATACACTACTTTTTTTTATAAAGTAGCAACTCTAGTGCATGAAACAGGCGTAAAGTTGAATTTTGATAATCTAACTTTGTAATCAGAGAGAGAGAGGACAATGGGTTGTTTATTGCACTAGTCCCAAAAGTTTTTTTTAAAAGTGCTTTCTTATTCGTTAGCTTAACAACTTTGGGGACTTAAGTGAATATTGATTGGTTGGTTCATTAAATTGAGCGTTCAAACATTTCATCTACTCATTTTATTCTACATAAGAGGTAATTTTGCGTATTTTCATTGTGGTTGTACATCAATTTATGGCCATTGTCTATCTCTGCTTTGTAATGCAGTAACAAAGTTGTAGTACTTTCTTTTCAAATCAGACAATAGCGGTCATCTCAGGATATAATGGGGAAGAAAATAGACTTGGATTAAAAGGGAATTGTTAATGAGAAGAAAGCATTTATAAACGATGAAAAAAATATATGCAAAATGTACAGATTTTTTTTATATTTATTAAAAACTTTTAAAAATAATTTCTAACGCAAATAAAGTACTAAGCTTACATAAATTTAAGAAATATATTTTTGATAAAATTTAAATTAGACAACAAATGTACGAGTGCATTGCGTACACGGAATTATAAGAAGAGAAAGCTTTTAAATAACAGTCAACATTGTGTAAAGGTCTCTATTCAGTCGACCTATTCTAATTTTCTCAGAAAAAAGTGACATTTTTCTTAGATCTTCAGAGATTTCTGTAGAATTCTTTACAACTTTCAAGTAAATGTTATACGAATCAATTTGTGACAGTTAAAATTAATCAAAATGGTTGAATCTAAACAATATTATGTTGAATGTTGTATTTATTATAAAATTTTGTGAAAGTGATTTACAATTATAAATATATACAAATTAATAGTATTGTATTTCAATACAAAAATGTTTTTAGCTTTCACAGGAAGGGAATCGGCCATTTAATTGCACGATCATTTTCTGAAAGTGTGGATGTTTGTCATTGCATTTTATATCATCAACCGTGGCACAAAAGTAACTGAATGTCTGTAGCTTAAAATCTTGCTATCCACTGGACCCATCAGTATCATGTCTAAGGATCACTGTACCTCCAAACCCAAAAGAAAAAGAGGTACTTGCTTACATGTGGTAGACTGGAGCACCGAAAACCCCCCCCCCCGCTTAGTTTTGACAAAAATCAAAAATAAGGGGGGGGTAGTTTTTTAATGTCTGGAAAACGGCAAGGAGGCAAAAAGCACCGCAAGGCAAAGAATTAACCCCCCCCTTAATTTTGAAGAAAATCAAAAATAAGGGGGGGGTAGTTTTTTCACTGTACAACACGCCAGAAAGTTGAGTGAGGTAAATCAAGTAAATCCAGTATACCAGAGGGGAAACCTTATTACGAGATATTCATGTTTTGGGGCGTAATTTCCTTATTTATTGACTTTGGCCAGTAAAAGGTTTTAATTTTGCGCAAAATTAAAACCTTTTACTGGCCAAAGTCAATAAATAAGGAAATTATGCCCCAAAACATGAATATCCCTGTAATAAGGTTTCCCCTCTGGTATACTGGATTTTCTTGATTTACCTCACTCAACTTTCTGGCGTGAAAAAACTACCCCCCCCTTATTTTTGATTTTCTTCAAAATTAAGGGGGGGGGTTAATTCTTTGCCTTGCGGTGCTTTTTTCCTCCTTGCCGTTTTCCAGACATTAAAAAACTACCCCCCCCTTATTTTTGATTTTTGTCAAAACTAAGCGGGGGGGGGGGGGTTTTTCGGTGCTCCGGTCTTCACATGTAAGCAAGCACCGAAAAAGAATATTTGGGCAATTTCCATCAAAGTGCTTTGTCCAATGTTGAGGACTGAAACCTCCATTTTAATCATTTTTAAACATAACAGATAAAAGATGGAGGGTGGGGGTAGTTTTATTTAATGTGCAGGCCCCGCAAGTTAAGGACATCTAAGTTGTATACACCGCAGGGCTTAGGAACCCCCCCTCCCTCCTTTATGTTAAATCTTTTTTGATATAAGGGGGGGGGGTTCAATGCTCGATAAGCACTTTCTGGGGAAGAAACAATATTTGAAATAAAACTATTCTTATGATCCTAGGTATTGAATT
The DNA here is from genome assembly GCF_053477335.1 of Acartia tonsa. Taxonomy (NCBI): domain Eukaryota; kingdom Metazoa; phylum Arthropoda; class Copepoda; order Calanoida; family Acartiidae; genus Acartia; species Acartia tonsa. The sequence continues at coordinate 38,629,429 of NC_137260.1, forward strand.
ACGTTTTTTGAGTGTAGGATGCACCATTTTCCTCTCTGTTCTTGTCACAATATTACCAGCGTAGCTACTCTACTAATTTATCGAGACGATTTCCTTGGTATGAAGTCTCTTTAAAAAATTGATAATAAAAAGACACATTTTTTAACTTTTACTTTTTAACATCTTAATTTAAAATGATGGTTTATTTATATGTAAAACAATTTTATTCCATAAATAAAATGAGAAAAAATAAGTTGTGTTTAAATATTTTTTATGATATGAAGTAGTAAGTTTTGTTGTCTGAATCAAAAGATCTTGGAAATTGCTTTTACATAATTATAGGTTACACTTTTCAGGGAAGCAATTAATGGAGTGCACTGTATAACACAATGATCATTGACATATTAGAACTTACATTTACTATTCAGATAAAGATAAGTATAAAAATGCAAAAGCGGAGGTTTATAATTTGTCTCCCAAAAATAAATATTGGACCAAATCATAAAAATTTTCTAGGCTAGTATAAAAGTTAGTGTTTCCTAAGATTTGCATAGATATAAAGAAAAATGTATGACATAGAAACCCTAACTCTAAGGAACAGAATATTTAGATGTATATACAGACAACTACCTCCCTTCCTTTTCAATGACCTTTTTCGTCTACTTCTAAATTATTTTCTGCTACATGGCTGTGTTAATATAAGCAACACCATTGGTTGATTTTCAATGACCCAATAGAAAGGTTGCACAAGGTTGATGCGATGGGGAGATGCAGTTATTTAACCCTTTCTCCCTCTAGTGTTTTACTCTAATCTCTAAGGCTAGCTTAAATGTTTTTGTTGATTTGGCCCATTCACTCTCTGAAATAAAATAATTTGTTTCTTAAAGCGCGAAGCTTATGAAAGCTTAAGTTCTTGTTTAAAGCAATGATTTCCTATAATTAGGAACCGTCCGTCCATAACGGTTAGCTCCTTTGGTTAATTTAGACATGTTAGAATTGTCCTATCGATTTAAAATTTTGTAACAGTTCGGTACAATTTAGAAAGCTTTGCATCTCTATAATCGTTACCAGAAAGTCCACACGTCCATTTTAAACATGCTTATTTTTAAATTTTTATGTGATATAATTATCCTATTCATCTAATTTTTGGAATACTGATTTATAGGACAACAAATTACAATGTTAAAAATGAAGCTTCTCTATAATTAAGTCCTAAAAATGTAAGTATGTCCTTAAACAGTATCCTGTTTTTAGAGAGTTTTGCAAGAAATTTACTTAAAATTTTGTTAAAACTTATATATTTATATTTCGCGTATTCAGTTCTGACACTTTACAAGTGTTATTGTTTGTTTGTCCTACCTTTTTATAGCATCGCTATATGGATGTTGTCATTCTTGTTGTATTTACATTTTGTATGTAAATAATACCTTATGCTTTACATTTACATTGTATATGTATACCTTAAACTCAGTCTGCTTTGTGTCTGCAGATTTTTTGTGGGGGTGGGCCTCTAGCAAAGAGGGGCTTTGTATTTAAAGGAAGGGAAAGAAAACACTCTAATTAAGGGGGGGGGGAAGTAAAACTATCATCTATCTATCTATTGGATATATATATTATATAAGACTTCCTAAAAATACAGAACTCAATGAAGCTCAGTGGTTAGCGAGATCTTAACAGACAGACTGAAACAATTTAATTATGTTTATATAATAGGATACAAAGATCCATGGTTCAATGCTCGTTGTCGCCTTTCAAGAACACATGGTAGAGTCATCTTTTAATTGACAATTTTAACTATCTCTAGTGTAACTTTGCAGACCCCGACAGCCAGCAGGCATACGACATGGTTCAGGTTTACAAATAACATAAGATGTTAAGTAAGGATGCATAGCACACAAAATATTCATATAAAAAGTAACAGGAGGTGTGTCAACCTGTTACCGTAGATTTTGCAAAGCCTCACTACCAATATGACTATCCTTTGAAGTCTGATATTTTTTAACATAAAATTAATGAATAAAGAGCCAACCGCCTTCCACATGTCGCGAAGCATCTAGTCTAGAGACTAGGGGTACCACCACTAGTGTATGTATAAGCAAAGTTCAGCAAATTAGACTAGATTACAAAACATTAACAATTACATGTGGAGTAACATTAATTGAAATATCAAAGGATTAGGTACAATATTCTATTCGTTAGGCATTTTAAGAAAAATATGGGGTATAGTCCCATTCGTAACATCGCACCTTATGGGGCGATTCTTCGTATTTTTCACAGTAGCTTTTCTCCTATTTCTAGCCTAACCCAATATAACCTAACCTAACCTAAAATAACCTATAAAAAGCCATTTTAAAAATACGACGAATAGCCCCTTATGGGGCGATGTTACGAAAGGGACTATTTTCCCAAAATATGTTATTTTTTTTTGTCTATAATTTCTGAAAATCAAAATGTGCCTAGTCGACATAGGAATCATAAAAAGCACATTTAGCAGTTATATAAAATCATAATTATGCCTAATAACTAGAAAAGTTTAAATCAAGAGAACTATTCTTTCATGCCTGTAAAAAATAATATTTTCAGGTTTAAAAAAAATGCCGACCAGACCCTCGCCACAATCTCTCCGAGATATTTCTATGGAGGTAACAACTAAATAAGAACGTCCAAGCTTGTTTTAGGAGGGTAAAATGAGGGTTTCAAAAGTTTGAGGGGGTTAATCTAATCTATTTTTAAAAAAATTTTAAGAGGTAAAATTAAAGGTTTCAAAGCTATAAGCGAAGCATCTCTAAAATCTCGTCCTAAAAATGTGGGTATGTCCTTAAACAGTATCTGTATTTAAGCAATTTTGCAACTATTACAATTTTATTTAGACTTATAATCTGCTTATTTAGTTCTGACACTCTAAAAGCGTTAATGTTCATTTTTCTCAGTTTCCTGGATGTTGTTATCCTTGCTTTAACAAATAATCCAATAAACCTTATCAGTAATTTAAAACCTCTCCTCCCCCCTATCGTTTCTGTCTATGTGAAATAAAATGAGATTTCTCTTTTTTTCCACGTTTTCTAAAACCTTTAGTAATAAGCTTCCTGATTAAAAATATGTACATTGTAAATGTGAGGAAGTAAAATAAATCCAAGAGGTAGCCTATAAAGGCGTTACAAACCAAAGACTAGAAGGGTAAAACGATAGAAAAATTTACAATTTGATCACAAAGTTTTGCTCTTCATAAATTGAAGATAATTTTAATAAGTAATTAATCTTTCATTCCTTTATTAACCCTATATATTGTACTAGCGGCTTCGTCCCTAGCCTCTAGGGGCTATGCCCCAAGAGGTTTGATCAAACCAATTTTTTTTTGGGGGGGGGGGTGTACCACCCCCCAAAAAATAGTTATAAACCTTCCAGGGACTTATGAGAAGCTACCCTGAAAAGGAGAACCCGATCGGTTCAGCGGTTAGCGAGATCCTTCGCTACAAACAGACAGACAAACAAACAGACAGACAAACAGACAGACAGACAGACATCGTTCTACTTTGTATTATAGATAAACCTTTAGTATAAAGTAGTAAGGATTTTTTGTCTAAGGCTAAAGATCTCGATAACTGCAGGTCCGAATTGATTGTTCTTTTCAGTGAATCTTTATAATTGTGTTATGATGGTTTTAGGCTATTTTTCTGACTTATTTCACCATTCCTTAGAGGCCAGGGTCAAAATGACTTGTGATTAATGTACCTAGTAAATATATTTTTTTCTTATTCAAATAGTAACCAAAACATTCAACAAAATTCGAATAATAATCTTTGTATGTATTTATTCTTGTTTCTGTGAATGGTTCTTTTCCAAAGAAGAAATAAACTGTCTGAGCCTGCCCTAAGTAATCCTATTCTACCTTTCAACCAGAATTCTAATGACAGAGCTGTGGTGTGCGTTTGTGTAAGTGTGTGTGTGTGTGCGTGCGTGTGGATGTTTGAGTATGTGTGTGTAATGTGTATATATACTTAGCCTTAAAACTTTGAATAAACATAACAAAATGCATAAAAAAGGGATAGATTTTAACAAAAAAGGTCACAGAGAAAGTATGTAAAAAACAACATAATTAATAGCTAGCACCTATTCCCCTTGAGGCCTCTAGGGGAACTTAGAGTGGTGGGGGGTTGAAATCAACCTAACGCTTTTAAACTCATCTTTTAAACTAGTATTGAAAGAGGAGGATAAACTTCTCCCCTATACCATTTCCTAAAAGGCCCTAGAGGCCTCGAGGGGCGCAGCTGCTAGTTTTATAACTGATGAAAGCAAGATTTTTTAGCTGAGAATCATGCAATTCTAATTAGAGTTGCCCCCCCAACGACAGCTAAAAATCATGTATAGGTTTCGTTATTTTTATTTGAATTAATTTTGTTGTTGGTATAAGTTGGCTGAGAATACCTGTCTCTATCTCTACATGCATTTACCAATATAGAAACATGGGTTCTATGAGGTAATGCATATTTCCTCAGGTAGGGAGGAGACATTGGACTGTTCTTTTAGTCCCTAAAGTTATAAAATAATGTTTTCTGTTTCGTTGACCTATAAAACTTGTGAACTTACATTCAATTTTGATTGGTTGGTTGATTAAGTTGAGTGTCCAAACGTTTCAACCACTAATTGTTATCTACAGAAGGGGTAATTCTGTGTATCAATTTATTCGCCATTGTCCTATTCATTTAGATCCCTGATATTGCATAGATATAGGAGCAAGGTTTTTTTTTTCTTTGAGGGAATCTACACTTCAATTCTTAATATACACCTCTCATGTGTAATTATATGTTTAGCAATACGTCAAAAGAAGGGTGTGGTGTATATTTGTAAAGCATTACAAACATCAACAACAAAAGGGAGAAAATTTAAAATATCAGAAGCTGCATAAAAATATAATTTATAAAGGTCAAATAAGACTTTTATCCAACCCCTCCCCCCCCCCACCCCTGAAGGAAAAAAACATTAAAAAATAAAAATAATTTACAAGCCCTTCAAAACGTTCAAAACCTAAAAAAAATATGGGAGATAAATACCTCTCCCTCAATGCAAATTTTAGGGAGTAGGGAGTATTTTTTTAAAAATCAGGGCAATTTTCACATTTCATACAACGCGGTAGGTATTATGTCAACAATTACCACTTTTATTTGATGCAATATGGTCTACAAAAACTATTAAGATTGCATATTGCATAACGATCATTTTAATTTTTTGTAATGATTCTTTCTATTTAGGTAATAAGTGTAAATTATGAGCTCATAAGTTATGGGTGCAGAAAAAGAAGTCAAATGAACTCTCTCTTAGATTCAGATGGGTAATATACATTTATCATTAGGTATTAGAGACAGTTGTCCACAGACAACTAATTTTTTTCAACGCGGTTAAAAAAATCAACCGGAAATGGATTTTGGAAAATACGTCCATTAGAATAAAGAAATCAAACCAATACCTATCAACGAACTAACAATAAAAAAATCACACTTTTGTCACAAGCAGTTAGCTGAAGAGGTTTTGATTTCCTTGTGGAATTGATTATAGCTTAAAACCTTCACAGGATCAGTTGATAGCTTCTCTAGTTAATAGAACACCAACTATCCAGCGAAAAGTAAGATCTATTCTTTATACAAAATATCTTATAGGGAAGAATTCAAAAGAGTTGAGGGACCCTTCCGAGATATGCCTACATCAATTTTGGAAGATCTCATAAAGGTAGAAATATTTTATAGGGTTCGCGTCTGGGCCACATATTGTCATACTAGAGACTTAAAAGAATTACCTTCTACTGCTAAGTTAGGGGCATAGCATAAAATTTAATAGTAGTGGAATATCTTGGCCCATAAACAGGCACAAATCATTACCACACTTCCAGACAAAGGTTGTTTAATCAAGGGGTTGGTTGTTTGTTGGGTAACCCAAATAGACGTTTTACACTGCAATTATAACAAGAATGACATCCAATAATTAAATTAAAGAAATAAAATGAAATAAACTTGAAATAGGAAGATGGACAAACCGCTATAATGAGTTACTTACTGAAACCCTTCGACAGAGCCCTTAGATTCTAGAGGCGCAGCCACTATAGTACATAACAAAGATATAAAAAGATATTTGCTTATGCACATATTTCATACATTGCTGATTTCAAAGATAGGGTTATATCAACGAAATAATGTTTTTTTTTTAACTTTTATGCATTCTAATATTCATAAGCGAGTTGAAACAGCTAAGAAAAAAAAAATAAGGATGATAACATTCATAAATTAGAATATTGATGAAAAATATTTACAATTTAGTTTCTAAATAGAATAGAAATTGTAAGTGCATTTATCGCAGGATAATTTGTTCAAACTTACTTAGGTCATAACTATAGTAATGTTACGCTGCTGATGAACATCGTACCTAATCGTATAAGGAGTTACACACTAGGAATATGAATATGTTTTATGCATAGTTTTTCTTTAGGAGTTATTTCCCTGTCCTTGAAATATACCCCTATGTAACCCTCCATTTGTTCTGTAGATGAAATATTATGTATTTGTGCATTATGCATTATTTGGAGCAAAGCTACTCCATGTTTGAGTCTCAATGTCTGTATGTCCTATTGAATATTAATGCATAAGTTGCATGGAATAATAGGAATAATAGGAATCCTTTCTATAATAATGGAAGCTCTTTAAATCCCTAGGAAAAGGGGATAAATTTGTAAACTTTTGGCCGAAGTATCCCGAGTGACGTAAAATTATATCATTTCATTAATCTAATATGACGTCATTCGGGATTTTTCGACCAAAAGTTTTTTAATTTATCACTTTTTTAAGGCACTATGTAGAGCTTCATAAAAATGTCTTCGATTAAAAAGAAAAATCACGAAACCTATTTAAGTAAGGTGGAAGTATATTTTGTTTTTTTATGTAAGGGGAAGAAAAAGGGAAGGGAAATTTTCCTTTAGTATTGTTGGTCAGAATATCATTCCCTTTTCCCTGATAATCAAACAACACCATAAAAAAAGCTCTCCTTATTATGATCTATTGATTATTGTGCTACTTTATAATGTTGTCATCCTTGTCCGGACATACTTATCTCAGCATGAAGTGCCATTTGTACATGACAGTAAGTTGAAATAATATACTGTTACATTCTATACATTATGCTACAAATAGGATCATAAATGATTTTTATAAATTATCAGTTATTGATATTTTGCTTTTAATAAACATTGACTAAATCATCAACTAAAATTAAAATTCTGCTATTGAGAAAAATAAATATGAATTGATTTGAAATAGTAGAAAATTTGGGTATAGCCCTTTCCACGACATCCCTCCATAAGGAGCGATTCTTCGTATTTTTCACAGTAGCTTTTCTCCTATTTCTAGCCCCCCGCATTTTAAAAATACGAAGAATCGCTCCTTATGGAGGGATGTCGTGGAAAAGACTATACCCGAAAATTTTAGTCCCATTTAATATATAAAATCAAATACGGTTTTGAATTCAATCACGACCACTACAACATTATGAATATGCAATACTTTGCCATTTTTCAATAATTTATTTCATATAAGTTTTTTTTAAATGCTTTAGATAATAGATTTAAAACCCTAAAAGGGCTATAACAACAATCTATTTCAATAAAATTTCTAACAAACAAACATTTATGTTTATGTTTAGTCACATATAAATCTTCAATTCCCCTTTCTACCAAAATGTGTGCAGTTCACGTTTTAAATAATAATATGACCGGATTGTTCATTCACTGTGTTCTTATTGGTCCTATTTTACAATTATCTCTAGATTATGCATGAAAAGAGAGGGTTGCCGAAACAGTGTTTACACCAGTTACTTCTACCTCAATTACAGGTCATTTTCTTTTCTTTTTTTGTGATTTTTTCTGAATGGTTAGATTTACTTGAAGGGTAAAGAGCAAATAATCTTTCTTTAGCATCTTTTGATTGAGGAAGAATAATCTAATTATATGAAGTAACAGAATGTATGAATGTCTGTGTGTACCGAGGTATCTTGATTACCGCTGAAACAATTTGGTTAATGTGTACAGTGAAGCTTATCATAGGTCCTGGGAAGGTTTATAGCTATTTTAGGTGATTAAATAAAAAGATAAGGATCAACCCTTTCTCTACCCACTTTCTTTAAGTGCACTGTGCCCCTATATAAAGTAGTATAAAGTTTTTTTTTGTTTTTCTGTTAAGATCTGTGCAACGATAGAGTTCTCCATTTTAGAGAAGCATTTCATCGCTACATGGATGGTTTATCCAATTTATTTTTAAATTTTAGTCTTGGGATGGTATTAGGCTTTTTATATTGCCTTCCTTCCCCAAGGAGCGTAGCTGTTAATAACAAATTAAGCAAAGCATTCTAAATAAATGTTTCTTCTGTCAATTTCTCCTTTATTATTATATTTTAGTTGATTTTAGCTTAAGCCCTAAATTTCAACCAATTGGTTAACTTTAAAAATTACAGAACGGACGGATTGCTTTAAAAGAAACAAACAATAATTAAGTCCGAGTCCTCGTTTTTTAAATATCAATACCCGATGCATATATTATTGATCAAATTCAAGGATGTTGAGAGTATGGTCGCTGGCAACACCAACAGAAAATTTAATTTAGGAGTACAAAATCTATGGCAAAACATCGAAGCACATACAAACCCAGTTGATTGAAAAGAACTGCTCCAATCTTGAGGAAATTATGTATTTGCAATGGCTAACAACTTATGCTTTACTTGTTAGGAAAGGCATTAATAAATTCAAAATAATTGTTGTTGTTTTTTGTCGTCAAATACTATATTTTAGTCTAAAGTACATAAATTAACAAATTTCAGCTATAATTAAAAAGAAAACTACTGTGCAACTACTCTATTCCTTTTTATTCTCTTCATTGACAAACATAGTTTTTTTGGATCCTATTATAGTTGTAAGGTTTTTGTCTGTGGCGAAGAATCTCGCTAACCGCTGAACCGACAGGTTCTACTTTAGAACCCAGGTTGGTTTTAGGCTATTTTATTTTTTATAAAAGTATGAGTATTCATTTAGTCATTTTTCTGCCCTTCTATAACACTTATATAAAATAAAGACCCTCTTGATGCTAGATGTGCAGCCGCTAGTATGATCATAAACTGATAAAACTATACATTTTACGAATATACTTTTACCATAAGAATATGTGTTGCATACATAATATTTTTAGAATCTTGCCTTTACTTTCTGTAAAAGTATTCAACCTCTGTTCTTCATAAAGGGTGGTGTTATGTATGGTGTATAATTACGTAATACAAACTTGATTCATTATTTATTAAACTATGCCAGTGTGCCATCCTTTCCGCTTTGATAACACATTGATAGTATTACCAGGGGTTGAAGCAGCTTACAGTGTCTATAATAATGACGTCATTCAGTACAATTACAAATGATAGGCCAGTATACATTGTAATTGAACAATAGTAAAATGTATACTGGCCTATCATTGGTCATCTGTATTGTACAATGTCATTTTTGTATAGGCACTATAAGCTGCTTCTCAAGAGTTTATATTTTATTTTTTTTCCCCTTTCTTCTTGTTTTCTGTCATCAATTTACATAGTTAGTTGAATATATTCAAATCTTGAATTTCTTCCTTTCCCTCTATATATAGAATAGCTTAGAAGATGGAGTGACAAAGTTATAATTGGAAGAGCTTCACAATTATAGTCTCTCAAATTCTTTCTTCTCTCCCCCCCCCCCCCCAAATTCATAATAGAAAGATCGACAAGATAAAATGTAGAGTAGAAGCCAATTAGATTTAATAATAATTCTGTAAATTTAGAAGCATACAGAAATGTTATTTTTTCGAAAAATTTCAAACATCTAGTAATAATCGCAGCGAAGAAAATAAAAAAAATCCCTAGCGAAATCAATTAGTTTTTAACAAATGAACGAATATAGAGAGTTGCTTTTAGATTACAATTTACACTTTTTATCAGACAGATTGACTCATATTTTGAATTCTAGATATATTTCTAAAATAAATCATGTAGATTTGCGGATAGTATTGTACACTAGGATATATAAGTTGAAAAGAATTTTAATGTTAGAGGGAGATTTAAAATCTGCATCAAATTCTAAGGATTTTATATAAAATTCGTTTTTTTGTATAATTCTTTATCTAAAAGCGGAAATACAATTTAAGTTAATTAATTTTGACATCAGTGATAGGTGGAATGAAAACTACCTGTACTCTAATTGGTTGAATGATGTACGGCACTTAAGCTTCTCCAATCAGAGCGCAGATAGTTTTCAATTCACCAATCACAGATGTCAAAATTAATTAACTTAAATTGTATTTCCGCTTTTAAATAAAGAATTATACAAAAAAACAAATTTTTAAAAAATCCTTAAAATTTTATGCAGATTTCAAATCTTCCTCTAACATTAAAATTCTTTCCACCTTATATATCTTATTGTACACCCTCTATACACAGTACTTTTCTTTACAACAAGTTATCTTTACTTTTACTTTTCATTAAAAATTGTGATATGCATAATAATGGATAATGCTACTACATACTTGTATTAAGCGTACTAAGGAACTATGGCTATACATATACAGGCCACCATTTGGGTGATTAAAAGATAATTGACGGATTGTCGTATTATAATATGTATGGTTATGGCTTAGATTGGCTAATTCTCTAAAATTTTCTAAAATACGCGCATTTTGTTGCAGCTGTGGCTGAAAAAAATGCGTCATTCTGGCTGAATGAGAATAACAAGCAATTTAATTCTAATAATTGTCAATCTTATTGAATTTATGTTTTGAACACCAGAAAATCCTAACATTTTAGATAATTTCCATTTGGAGGTTTAGGCTTAGTGAATGTTATTTTATTATAACACCTAAGAAAGATTAAAATACTTTGTCAAATTACGAATTTTTAGGAAACATTTGAAAAGGCGAGATAATGCTAGAATTTGATTGTAATACAATTCGGGTATAGTACCTTTCGTGGCAACGCCTCTTAAGGAGCGTTTCCACTTATTTTTGCAATAGCTTTTCCCTTATTTCTAGCCTATGCGGGGGGCTCTAACCTTGTGGGGCAAATTGCCTAAACCTGCGGGGCAATAACCTAACCTAAAATAACCTATTAAAAGATACTGTGAAAATACGACAAGCGCCCGTTAAGAGGCGTTGTTACGAAAGGGACCATACCCGACAATTCTAATTAGTTTCTCATAGACTAAACAATAACATTGGGATGAGAATTTATTCAGACTATTATAACTTCTATTCAATTCAAATTAACTATGTGGTTTGTGCGTTTATGTAATGCATGGGTGTCTGTGTATGTCGTGTATGTGTGTGTGTGGTTTGTTGTGTGTGTATGTGTGTGGTAGTTTATGTGTGTTGTAAGCCGTTTATATAAAGTTTACCAGCCCAGCTCCTTTCATCTTGCAGGCAAATGTAAATACCAAGTTTTAGCAAGAAATACACAAGAGAATATGGTAATAATTCTTTATTTGTAATTGAACCCTCTAAACCCCTCCAACTATTCTCCATGATATTTTTTTTATTTTCTTATAAAGTTTTCAAACTGAATAAGATGACCGCTAAAAATTTCTCTTGGGTTACCGTTTCATGCCCATTTATATATATACTAACAGCTACGCCCCTAGAGCCCTCTAGGGGTCCTAGAGGGTGGGGATTGGGGGGTTAAGTGGACCTCTCAACTTTCTATAGTAGTTAGTAGTTTTAAAAAGAAAAAGTTAATATATTTTTTACTTGGTGTGATTTCTATTGGGAGGGTGGTAGTACCCTTCCCTAAAATAGTTAAAAACCTTCCCAGGACCTATGAGAAGCTTCAATTTAAGGAAGAACCATATTGGTTCGGTGGTTAGCGAGATCCTTTCACAGAGACAGACACTCAGACAGAGATCCTTTTACTATAAGGATTTTTAGATTACGATGACAATAATATTATGGAGGGGGATCAAGGTTTTTCAATTGAGATAAAAAGTATTTTTTTTATGTGTTATGTAAAAAAAAGTAAGTAAAGACACTATTCATTGAGCATGAACTTTTTCTATTTGCTATGCATATAACCCATCTGTGCATGATCTTTATGTTAAAATTTATATGGTTTAGGTAAACGTTGCATAATTGAAATAAAGTTATTGGAAATCAAATAAAAGTTGTAACATTAAGAATTGTTATTGTTTATCTGAAATCTTTATAGATAAAATAGCATTAAATATTTGGTTAATTATGTTGTCTTCAAACCTTTGCTTTTTTTGACAAGTAAGCCACTTGACTACCAAACATACAATAATGTTATAATAGCATTGCTATTAGAACTTTAAAGTATAAGCTACAACAAGAATATTTAAAAATGATATGAAACAAGAATTACGACATCCATAAAAGAGAAACCGAACAAATCCGACAGACATTCTGAAATATTCAACATGAACAGAAAATTCTTCAAAAATTACTGAATACTGAATGCATAATACGAACATACCTACATTTAAGTCTTGATTATAGAGATGCTTTGTCTAAATAATAGTGTTTAATTGTTCAAGGACGTATAGGTTCATTTAATTATATAAGAATTGTTGTCCATGCAGTTTTTAAAATTAACCATGTTCTAAATGGACATACGGCTGTTCTGTTAATCATTATATGAATATTTCTCTTATCACCATACGAAAATTGAAATATCTAGAACAATTCTAACATGTCCAAAGTAAAAACTTGAGCTATCCGTTAAGGACGTGAGGATTGATTCTAGTTGTAGAAAAGCTTCACTTTTAAAAATTGGCATTATTAACTAAGATAACACCACATTTGAAATTATCAGTTTTTCTTGAAGTTTCCAAATTTGAAAATTTTAAACCTGGAAGGAACAATCATCGATGATCAATCTTTCGAAAGTATTGGCCAATGCTGCCAACTTCTCAGGTAAATTCAGGCAGCGTATCTGCTCTTATATAGGGTAAGTATGTGCAACCTAACGTAAGCAAACTGCATTTATTTCTTTTTGAATGGCCTCAACAGATAAAATAGTGGCTGAAATTCTAGCAGTCACACTTTCGTTTGAAAATAATGATACTCTGTAAAGATTAAATTCCTTCCAACTAGTGGCGTGCACCGGGATTCACCAGGTTGATGTAAAGTCATAAGGGTATGAAAAATTTAAAGGCAGTTCTCCCAAATATCATGTTTTAGAGGGGTGTCGACAATTCCGTGTGTACTATATAGATGTGAGTAATATGAACACAAATAAAGTATTTTAGGCAAATGAGCAAAAACCTTTAATATCTTTCTAAAGATAATTCTTGATATATTCTATTTTCAGAAAAAATATTTATTTTCTGAAAATTTATTGATAGTTTATGAAGTTTTGAGAATCATCTTTTTTCTCCTAAATTCTTATATAAAAATAACTTTTTATTTTTTTTATTTTACATATGATATAAGTATTCCTTATAACTTTTTAGATATTTAAATGTACGAGGCTCGACATTATCAGACAAAGGACTGGGACACCTTATAAACACAACACAGGTAAGCTTAGTTCACTTATAATTTCATGTAGTCAAGATACATGAATACAATTTTAGAAATGCTTTGTAAAGAGGAGCAAGGCAGGTTTAATGTCTAGTTCTAAACTATATAGAATATTGAAATAATAAAATCTTTCATTAAGAGTCAAAAACGAAGTTTTTGTTATCTTATAGAAAAAAATAAAATAATAATAATTTTAAAAATGTGTGATGAATTTTGGTTGAATGTTTATTTTCCTTTCAATAATAAAGTATGCTTAATCGTCTTGTAATCACCATCATTTCAGGACCCAAGGGTTCCAAACTTGATGTCAATAAATTTAGAAGGAACAAAAACCTCTTCTGAAAGCATAGCATGGTTTCTTAAAAGGTAAAAATATATACCAATAAAATACAACTGATTTATATCTTAAAATGCTTGTTGTATAATTTGAATTACCAAAGACAATCACACAACAGATAAAAAAATTAAAATTGACAAACAGACAAAGTGAGTTACAGACCAGATGTTCAGTGGACATAAAAAGTAGGAGGAAAAAAGAGAAGGATTAGTTTTATATTAGAAAATCACGAAACCTTTACAAGTCTATAAATAATGGTTTTCTTAAACAAAAAAAACCCAGTTTATCTATAAAAAGCAAAAGAAAAAAATCCCATTGACTGTCTAACGGATTTACATGCAAAGTTTATTATAGAGTAATTTTGCTTTTAATAAAAATCAAATTTCTGAATCAGCGATTTTTGGGGGTTTCAAAGCTACGAAAAGTCTTTTAAAATTTTAGAAATTTTTTTTAAAAATCTGCTGTAAACTTTTCTTTTTCCATAATATAGACTAATGTTAATGTTTATATTTCAGCCATCCAAAAATTCTGACGCTCAGGAATTTTCATCAACTTTGTTTTTTGATCGTTTTCCTATACTATATCAGTTTTTCCTACTACACAGAATATTTTTGTATGTCAAGTCAGGTAGCTAATTCTTGTCATTTTAGCAATTTAACGCATTAGACAGTTTTTATTACATTAGTTGCATCGCCCGTAGCCTCTAGGGGCGAAACATGAGAATGTTAAGATAGCCTAAAACCACTAAAATTATAAAGTTTTCCTGATAATTGCAGAAACTTCAGACCATTAGTTTTGAGATCTTTAGCTTCAGATAAATTAATGCTTTAATACTTTATATTATACTATTTTCTTCACCACTAGCCTCTAGGAGAGGAGAGGTTAGAGGTCAAAATTGCCTAAAACCACCCCTAGACATATATAAAGTTTCATTTAAAATTATTATCAATTTGGACCAGTATTTTCCGAGATCTTAAGCTTCAGGCAAAATAAACCGTACCACTTTATACAATAGAAGGATAAGAATATAATGCTGAAACAAACAAACATTAAGAAAAATTTGACAGTTTTAAGTTGTAGAATATTTAATATTAAGGATGTTTTTTTATAAACGTACTAACTTACTATTATGATTATATTTAGTAGTTCAAAGAGTCTTTAATTAATGCAAAGCAAACATACTTTTCTTACTCCTCATATTTTCTATATATATAGGATTCTCTGGGCAACTACTCACATTTTATTCAAGACATAGACTATAATATATCGTATGTCAGACTTATAAAACAAGAGAATATTTGTTTTTCTTTCTTGTCAATACTATTAAAGTTTTGGTAAACTATTAAAAAAGATGAGATTAATATCTTTTTCTAAAGCAAAGCCTTTATAATATAATCAAAATACAACAATTGAGAATGTTACTTTTTAAAGCAAAACAAATTGTCTGGTTTTTATGAAATTTGGCATTATTGTGTAAGAAAAATAATGCATCTAAAGTAACACTTTTTATAAACTAAATCTTTTTTTGCTATTGCAGAATATAGACCTAATAAATTTAGATTGTCAAGACTAATAACAGAGTGACTACTCCATAAATGTATTACAGATAATATTAAGCTTATCAATTATTGCTTAGCTTATAACCTAACCTGTTATTAATGCAGTCTTTCTTTTATTTGACACTTGATTATTGCTACTTCAAAATTGAAATAGATATACCAAAACAGAATAGACAATTGTAATGAAATATTTGAATTCAATCTGTTTGAGATACAGGGATTGGTAACTAGATTGGATTGGTAAATAAATTCCTATACCTTTCCCTGTATCCCTGGTCCTAGTGAGTAAGTTCAGATGAGAGGAGCCAAGTGAGAATAATATAAACTAACCTATACCTGTATCCCTGGTCCTGATACTTGTGGTAGGTAAATTCCCAAGATGAGGGGAGCCAAGTTAGAATAATATATTCCCCTATCCCTGTACCCTGGTCCTGATACTTGTGGTAGGTAAATACCCAAGATAAGGGGAGCCAAGTTAGAATAATATATTCCCCTATTCCTGTATTCCTGGTCTTGATACTTGTGGTAGGTAAATTCCAAAGATAAGGGGAGCTAAGTTAGAGTAATATATTCCCATATTCCTTTGTCCCTGGTCCTGATACTTGTGATAGGTAAATTCCCAAGTTAGAATAATATATTCCCCTATCCCTGTATCCCTGGTCCTGATACTTGTGGTAGGTAAATTCCCAAGATAAGTGGAGCCAAGTTAGAATAATATAATCCCCTATCCCTGTTTCCCTGGTCCTGATACTTGTGGTTGGTAAATTCCCAAGATGGGGGGAGCCAAGTTAGAATAATATATTCCCCTATCTCTGTATCCCTGGTCCTGATACTTGTGGTAGGTAAATTCCCAAGATGAGGGGAGCCAAGTTAGAATAATATATTCCCCTATCCCTGTATCCCTGGTCCTGATACTTGTGGTAGGTAAATTCTCAAGATAAGGGGAGCCAAGTTAGAATAATATATTAACCTATCCCTGTATCCCTGGTCCTTATACTTGTGCTAGGTAAATTCTCAAGATGAGGGGAGTTAAGTTAGAATAATATATTCCCCTATCTCTGTATCCCTGGTCCTGATACTTGTGGTAGGTAAATTCCTATGATGAGGAGAGCCAAGTTAGACTTATATATTCCCCTATCCCTGTATCCCTGGTCCTGATACTTGTGGTAGGTAAATTCCCAAGATGAGGGGAGCCAAGTCAGAATAATATATTCCCCTATCCCTGTATCCCTGGTCCTAATACTTGTGGTAGGTAAATTCCCAAGATGAGGGAAGCCAAGTTGGATTAATATCACATCAGTCTTTCAATGAATTAAGAATGATTTTAAATGCTCTAGTATAAAAAAAATCCAAACATCGACGATTTATATAAATTTAATTCTTTTATTTATTTAGATATTTTATTAGATTGCTTTTTAAAATATCGTAAACTAGCGGTTTTGGCCCTAGAGTCCGGAAGGGAAATTGAGAGAGATGGGGAGGGGGGTAGGTTGACCTTCTGATTTCTTTGTCAATGTTAAAAATTAAGGTTTAACAGACAGAAATACAGTTATTTCAAGATAAAACTAGCTCATAAAGATATTCAAGTTTTGTATCTCGTTTTTGTGCCAAACCATTTTGTCTTAAAACAGTTATAGTTTGATGTGGTGTATATTAAAGCATTGAATAGTTTAAACTGTATTCAAACATTGTTTGTTCTAATTTATCTCTGGTTTATGTTGGCTGCTCAAGTACAGAGCCACAAATGTTTACTATTTTCAATTTTTACTGTTTATATTTGTTTTAAATCTTCACACTTTGATATAGACATATTTTTATTTAAAAATGAATCATGAAAAGGAAAAAACAATAAGTTTATATTTTTTACGTTGTTTTAGTTTCATGATTTAAATTGATGAAAGAACCTTAATTTCTTTTTCACTATTTTAAAGTCAGGGGTTTTATCAAGACAGGGCTCTTCCACCCCTTTCTTGTCCTAACTTTAAAAAATCTTTCAAAGCATGGCAGTTTTAGTAAAGGTGAAATTGTGCTTACATGCATAAACGCTGTTTTATGTAAAAGTAATATAATGTACTTTTTCTAAGAAATTATGTCAGGCCAGAGTGATATATGAAGATTGATTTGTCATGTAATTAACAGTTGAACTGTACTCATTATTTATACAATTACAACATAGATCAAATATACTTTTTAGGTTAATTAAAAATATCATAGTCATGCTTCTCATGTTCGATTAAAGATAACATCATCCATAAGTAGCAAAGCACGAAAATCATGAATTGAAATACGACAAAATGGCTTGAATAGCATATATTAATCATAAATTAAAAATTAAGAATTAAGCATAAAAAAAACATGAGAACTTTCACATATGTTCTTTATATGTTTTAAAGCTTAGACAAACCGACGGACTAAGTGAATTATATAATTATCACCCCTGTAGAGTTACGAAGTGACGGACGGCCGGACTGACAAAGATCATTTTAGAGTAGCTTCATTAACTAAATAAATAGTCATTTTTTTTTTTTGGGGGGGGGGTAAATTTATCATTTTAAAAATACAAGTGTAACAACCATTCCCGCCTCTAAAGGCAAAGCTCTAAATATTCGCGCGGGTTAAGACACTAGTTATGATGTAAAGTAGTAAGGTTTTTTTTTGTCAGTAGTTTTAGATATCGGTAATTTATGTACCGATAAAGTTATAAAATTTAGGAAAGTTTCCAGGGGTTATCGAGTAGTTTTGACTATTTCATTTCTATGATTATATATGGTTTTATGCTATTTCCTTCATGAATTAGCTATCAGACTCTTCATCTATTGTCGACAATAATTGGGCATTGAAACAAAGTTGATGAATGATATTGGTTCAGTATTGAGAACATGTCTGGACTATTCAATAGGAAAACAACTTTTACATCTTTGATATGAAAATTATATTACTACAAATGAATTGTACTTACTTGAATTGTCCCAGCGTAATATATTCAACTGTAAAAAGAAACAAGGATGATAAAATTCATATAATGAAGTAACAGAATAGGGAAAAGGCTCCTAGGGCTAAGGCAGACGGGTCCAGCTTATAAGTGTTTTTAGAAAGGAAAGCACGATCAAGAAAGTATATCATTTAAAAGCCTGGACAATTTTTTGGTAAATATTTTAAAAGATTTCTTGAATAACATATTCGTGATATTGCCTTACGCTTTTAATTATGGAGATGCAATGCTTGTAACATAAACCTTAAACTAATTAGGATTTTGCTTTTAAATAACGAAATTAAATCTTTAATTTGAATTAATCTTCCGAAGTTAATAGGTATAAAATATTATACTATGCCATGACCTGGCAATGTTATAGGGCTGGAAAATATGTATTATTCTCCAAAAACCTGAAAAATTTATTCCACATGAGTAGAAAACATTCTTTTCATGTGGGATTCATTTAATTGCTATCGTCTTTTTCCCATTTATCTATTCAGTAGACGCTTGTCTAGAGGAACAAAGTATAAATAGTCTTTGTATATATCTATAAAATTAGGTTATATTCGATTAAATATAAGTTTTTAAAAAATTTGTTTTCCAAATAAAATTGCCAAAATATTTTATTCCTTTATTCTTTAGCAATCGGACACAAAAGTTTTTTTTCTAGGGTATAGTCCCTTCCGTGACAACGCCTCTTAAGGGCGTTTCGTTGTATTTTCTTTATGGCTTTCGAAAGCTTATTTTAGGTTAGGTTAGGTAATTGCCCCACAGGGTTATGCAATTGGTCCCGCATGGTTAGAGCCCCCCGCAGGGGCTAGAAATAGAAGAAAAACTTAAAATAAGAAGAATAAGAGGCGTTGTCACAAAAGGGCCTATACCCGTTTTTTCTTGTCAAGATTAAAAACTAACCATTTTTCATTTTGAGCATAGCATTTAACTAATTAATTGTCTTTGATTGGTTGTTGTTTTAAAAGACTTAAGGATATCACAGAACCTAAGAGTAAGAACAACATCTACCAATTAAGAGAACTGAGATTTTCAGAAGGTATGTAATTTATGTTTATTAGACTTTACTAATTTAAATACTAAAGTATTTCCCTTTTTGATTGTGATACCTATGGCCATGGAGGTCCTAAATGCGCATGGTTTTGAGCAAAGGCCTTGCCCCTGATCATACCATAAATGTGATGTACCAGACATAGCAGCAGACTCGAACCCGACATCTTCCCAAAAGCCAGGGACTAGGCTATCATTAATGCCAATGCCGAGAGTTATCATAGTGCATAGTATCTTTTAAAGCCTATACCTTTTTTTAAAAATTCGGGGATCTTAATGGATAGGACAATGGGTGATTTATTGATACATCCCCAATGATCCAAAACAAATTTACCCCTTTTTTATGAAAAGTTTGGACACCACAAGTTTGGAACCGACCAATGAAAATTCAATAAAAGTTCCCAAAGTTTTTAAGTCAACGAATAGGATAACGCGGTCACAAAACATTGGGTAAATAGAGATAATTTTTAAAAGCGAAGCTTTTCTATAATTAGGGTCGGTCCGTACGTCCGTCCGTACGTCTGAGACAGATAGCTTTTTTCGATAATTTAGGCATGTTAGAATTGTCCTATCGATTTCAAACTTTGCATGGTGATTACTGTAGTCGTTAGGTATGATTTAGAAAGCGTAGCAACTCTATAATTATTACCAGAATGTCCGTACGTCCATTTTAAACATGTTTATTATTTACTTTAAAAAAAAAAAAAATTTATGTGATCTAATTATCCGAATGTTCTGATTTTTGGTATACTATTACTGATTCATGGGACAACAAAGTACAATATTATAAGCAAAGCAACTCTATAATCAAGTCCTAAAAATGTAAGTATGTCCATAAACATTATCCTGTATCAAGAAGTTTTTCAACAAATTTACTCACAATTTTGCTCTGACTCTTATTCATTCATATTCTAATTATTCAGTTCTGAAACTATACAAGTGTTAATGTCCGTGTGTCCTATCGTTTCAGAGCTTCGCTTTTATGGATGTTGTCATCCTTGTTATTATAGGAATGGTAGAGTCAGAAAGTTTAGAATTCGCAGCTGAAGTTTGTCCTTTTGTTCAAGATGTTATTATGAGACAAACAGACTTAAGGTAATTCTTTTCAAAACAATTAAAAATTATATAAAAGAAGAAAATTGTCTGAACTGCATCATGTATTTAAAGTTATAACAAGACTGCATTAGAATTTTTGTTTTTAATAATTTAAAATTCTTTATAAAAAAACTTGTTTTCATTATTATCAGCTTAATTTTTTAACTTTACAAACAACTTTCCTTTTGCTTTTTAGGATGTACTTTTAAAATCCTCAATTTAATACTTACTTAGAATTTAAACTAGAAATAGAATTGTTCTATTAGTTTAAAAATCGGCCTAATTATTTTAGTGAAGGACTTTTGAACAATCTTTGGCATTTTACATGTTTAAAATCTTTGCACCTGGGCAACTCATCATTTTCTCAACATTCCTTACATTTTCAGGTTAAAAATTTAATTCGAATTAAATTGTATGCATTACCTAGTTTGTTACCTCTTCAGGGGCCGGGGGGGGGGGGGGGATTCTCTTTTGATTTCAAGTGATTATCTAGAGAAGATCGCTCAAAGTGGGATGCAATACTTTAATGCCCATATCCAGGGTGAAGTAACATCCAACAGACAACAAATCTTTCGATTGTACGACCTTTGTCCAGAATTTGTATGAACATGGTAATTAGTTGCGCCTTTTTTAAGGGCACAGGCATTTATTTTACTCTCACTAACAGCGACACGTGCCATACATAGCAGCATTAGGTATAATTTTAACGTCTATAGTATGATTCTGTGTGGACCAGACTCGAACAAGACACCTCCCTGACAGCAAGGTGTCACACTATTTTGTACGCAAATGTCGCTTGTTTTATCTATAATACAAAGGAGAATGATGTCTGTCCGTCCGTCTGTCCCTTAAGATCTCGGTAACCACTGAACCGATCGGATTATACTCTTCAGGATATATACCTACTGGTCCTGTGGTTGTTTAGGCTATTTTCTTGGGGGGTGGGACAGCCCCCCCCCAAAAAAAAAATCCCCCTCAATTTTTTGAGCCTTTTCGGCTTGAAAAAATATTTTTATTTTTAAATTACCTCTCGGGGCAAAGAACCTAGAGGCTAGGGTCGAAGCCGCTAATATTATTTTACATATAAAGTAGCGGGACAAAGTGTCTCAAAAATCAGACATGTGACGTCAAAAAATGAGTGATTATCCATCTCTTTTTTAAGGGTTTTCTTTCTCACTTCTCCTCTCATCTCCCTCATTTTTATGAAACATGGCTGATTTTTGAGACACTTTGTCAAGCTACTTATTGATGTATAATGCCTAATAAATGCAATAAGGGCAGTTTCAATATAAAAATTTTCTCTCAAAGTACATGAATTGGTTTATTTGTTTATAACATCCTATACTATTGGACAAAATTGTTTTATTTGCAGTTCTAAATCAATGCAAGATCTAATGCAATATAACTTAAGGATGGAATAGTGCCAGTGTTGTTAAATTTGCCTGGATTAGAGGCTCTCACTCTAGAAAAGGTATATTTAATATATTTACATCAAAATGAAAAGAAATATGGTACCTACAATTTTTTTTTCCTTAAATAACATCAATTAAGAATCTCAATATAAGTATATTAGGTTAGGTAAAGCTGGATTTAAAAAAAACAATTAGGTTAGATGCAAGTTTTGAAAAAAGATTCTGATGCGATTGGTTTTTATCTTTACTACATACTAATGGATGTTGTCATACTTATTTGATTTCCGAAATATTGGTTTCCCCCTTTATCCTGATGATATAGCTACAATATGTTTTAATCTCTTGATAATTACATATTTAATACCCTGGTTCACCAAAATTGAGTTTGGAGTGTTGCTGAATTAAATTTTAGCATACAAATGTTTTAATGAAATGAATAAATATTGTTACAAATTGTTTTTCGTCACTTAATGTTCAAGTCGCGACTATATTTTAGAACGACAATAAATTTAATTAGTTTAATGGGCGGTTTCCCTCAAAGTTCCTATCGAGCCCTGAAACCAATTCCATTATTTATAAAACAAATTAAGAATTTGGGGTGTGGGGGGGGGGTGAAAGAGAATTATTTTTTTTCCACTGCCTAACCCCTGCAAAGTTCCTACCCCAAGAGGACGATACATGAGATGGCCTGATCCTAAGGGGCTACCCGAAATAAGCTACCTAACCTAAACTAAAGAAATAATCAAATAAAAAACTCCCCTCCCCTTTCAATAATAGAAATAATGCGGGAGGGTTTCTGTGCTCGACTAGGCCATTTTGAGGGAAACGGCTGTTAAGTGTTTTTGTTTAGATAAATAAAGTGGATGTAGTGGTGTTAGGAAACCTGTGTCCAAATTTAAAATACCTGAAACTTTCTTGTATTGGCTCATATCTGGCAGGTTAGTAAAGACAAAGTTCTTTGTAAAACGGACAGCTTTTTATTTTTAGGAACGGGGGGGGGGGGATTCTGTCCTTATTAAAACCCTGTCTTGAAAAAATATAAAACTACACTGAAAAGGATAACCTTATCAGTTCAGTGTGTAGGGGTAAAATTTTGCACAGACGAACATTTTACTATCTTATATGTGAAATGAAATGTAAATCTTTTTTATTCAATATCAATATATTCAAAGAACTGGTAATTTGTAAAAGAATATTGAAATTCGATTTTGCACAAAACCTGAAAATTTTATCATCTCCTTTTTTTTGGGGTAGCGTAGCTGCTCTATAAATATGACAAAAGTGTGATTTTGTGAGATCCAATACAAATAGACACAACATCAGTAGCGGACCTGTAATTTTACCTAGAATTTTGTTTTTCTGTCTTTCTTTTCATTTTTTCATGTTTTGCTAAAATGAAATTCTCCTGTTTTGCTAAAAAATTTATCTTTTAGAGTTTTCTCTCACATCGCATATGGGGAGCGGGGGGGGGGATGCATGTGTGTGTGTTTGATGTTTCATTTGTATTTAGGCAAGAGTAAAAAAACAAAAATTTTTAATGACGCAGCTTCGCTACTTTTGGATTTTTTTTATACATATAGATGTTTTCCCTTTCAGTGATAAGTAGTGAAACAGGATTTGAAAATCTGAGAGAATTAATCTTATTGAATACAAGGTAAACCTGGGATAGATAGTTAATGAAGCTTTTTATATTGCCTATAAAAAAGAACGTCATTCTGGCCTGCCATTGGTCAATTAAAATGTACACTGGCTTACCATTGGTCAATTAAAATGTATACAGGCTTACCCTTGGTCAATTAAAATGTATACTGGCTTACCATTGGTCAATTAAGATGTATACAGGCTTACCATTGATCAATTAAAATGTATACTGGCTTACCATTGGTCAATTAAGATGTATACAGGCTTACCATTGGTTAATTAAAATGTATACTGGCTTACCATTGGTCAATTAAGATGTATACAGGCTTACCATTGATCAATTTAAATATATACTGACCTGCCATTGGTAATTTAGTCTGTGTATTGGCCAATCATTGGTCATTTGTATTGTATGACGTCATTTTTTATAGGCACTATAATAAGGCTCATATTTTATTTCATTTTAATTACTCTTGGGGCTACGCTCCTAGCACCTAGGAGATTTGTATTCGTAGGTGAAACTTTAAGGTAGGGCACATAAAAGGTCTAAAACCATCCCAAGACCTTTGTTACCTAAGCTTCCATAAAATTGATAGTTCAATCGATGATCTAAATCTTAAGCTACAGACATTTTTATAGACATTCCACATTATGACTTCTTCCCAGATTAAAAGTCATATTCTATGGAACCTTCTAGACTCTCTATGCTCCATGTGAGAATGGTAATTGATGCTGCTCTTTTTTCAGACAAAATTGTTTATAGTACTTGGAAAGCTCTGATTTTATCGTCTATTTGATAGAGGTCGCAAAATAGATAAAAACCACTCAAACATATTTATATAGCTTCCATAAAAAAAGAGTCAATTCAGACCAACAGTTTCTGAGATCTTTAGCTGCATACAAAAAGACCTTACCTTACATTTGTTAATAGCTGTCTGAATCTCTGAAAGGATTTAGTTAAATAGATTTTATATCTGCATTTCTTTTTAAAAAGGTTTTTACATAGGTATATACAATATACTATAAATAAGGAATATTGACGTCAGAACATAAAATACGATGTATAACAATATCTAATGGTTTTTTTTTTTTGGGGGGGGGGGGGGTCAATAATTCTCCTACTATTTCTTATTTCATATAATGTATAGTCAAATAAACTTTTGAGTTCAAAGCTCATAGAATGATTTGAACTCCAACCTGGTATTAAAAAAGCAAAGTAGAAGGATAACAGGAGATTCATATGCATCTAGGGACACTAGAGGTTGGCTGGAGTCAATTTCTCTTGAGAGTGTGTTGCCACCTACACCAAAAATAATGATAAACCTTTCAAGGACCTATGAGAAACAAATTTGAAGAGGAGAACCTTATCGTTTTAGCGGTTAGCGTGATCCTTCAGTAAACAAAAACTTATAAATATTCTGTTACTTTCGTATAAGGGTAGTATAGATTATCAAAATCACTATGGAGTTCTTTTAAAATATTAAAATACCAAAACCTCAACCTGTTTTTTATGAAGATTTTTAAGTAATTGAAATATAACAAGGATGACAATATCCATGAAAGTCAAAATCAGCCTGTTTAAAATGTTCTGGTAACGATTATAGAGTTGTTACGCTTTCTAAATCGTAAGTAAATCGATAGGACAATTCTAACATGTCTAAATTAACGGAACACCTTTACCCTTTTTAGACGTACGGAAGGACCGGCAATAATTATAGAAAAGCTTCGCTTTTAAAAATAAAGAAAAGTTGTATAAAAACAAATATTTAACAAAGCATATAAACACTGAGATCTCATATCAAATAAAATAATTCTTTCCAACAAATTTTGGATTTAGTTATTAAACAAGTTTGAACATCAAAGGCCAGGTTTTAGTTAAAATTCATGGTCGCTACGATTCTTTTGCAAGATTAAAAAAGTTTTATTTCCAAAGGTTATTTGCCCTGTTTCTTGTTTTCTAATTGACTAAATGTATTTAATAAAGATGTTTTTTTAAATTTAATCTTAAACTTGTAAGTAACTAGGGATAGGATCCGGCTTGGTGATAGAAATATGTAGTTTTTAAAAATTAAATGAAGGGGGGGAAGGGTGTTCGAATTCAAAAATATTCGATTTAAAGTACCCTTATACCACATAAGTAAAACAATTCTCAATCTTATTTTTTTTGTGGGGTATAATTTTAATTAATTTAATTTTTAAAAAGTGCGGTACCAATGTCAATTATTATTCTGATATTAGAGTAGCTCCGCTCTATTATACTCCTTTATTATCCTATTATCCTTTATTATCGCTCTCCCCCCAATTTTTTTTTCTTTTAAAATTAAAATAACACAAAAATAGGTTGATCAAACCTCTTGGGCCAAAGCCCCTAGAGGCTAGGGGCGAAGCCGCTAGTAGATTATATAAACTACTAATTTTTTTTACTGTAACAAGATAAAGATCTCGGAAAAAGACGATTCGAATTGGTTGTACTTTTTATGGAAGCTCCATGAAGTCTTGGGGTGGTTTTAAACTATTTTTGTTTACCTCTTCCGCCCTTCCCCAGGAGATAGGGTCAAAGGATCACTTTCCTTCAATGACACATATATAAAGTAGTAAGGTTTTTTGTCTGAAGCTTAAGATCTCAATAACTACTGAGCCGATTGTGATATCCATTTTAAGGAAGCTTTTCATAGGTCCAGGGAAAGTTATAGACTACTATTCAAACCCTTTTCCGCCTCTTCTAATACAGAGCCCCTAATTAATAGTGGCAAAGCCTTTAGTTACACATAAATAATTACCAATTATAATAACTACAGTTATTGTCGAGTTAAATTTTCTTTGATAGGATATCTGTAATAATTATTTCAATTTTTCAGGGGAGCTCATGTCTTCACAAAGGTAATTTAGTTTTTAATTCAAACAAGGATGATACATCCACTGGTTGTCTCAAATGTCTAAAAACCAATACAAAAAAACCTTCAAAAATAGTGCTACAAAAGTAAAAAAGATGCTGTTAAAATGGTTCAAAGATAGTTCAATAAGAACTATCTAATCAAACCCGATTCTAATTATTACTGGAAAATCATGTATCGTATATAATTAACGAACTTAAACGAAAAACAAATGGAAACCATAAAATTGTCTGGTTTGCATGGGCCTTCGATTCCTCTGGGCCAACAAAAAATGGAATCAAATCAATCCTATAATGTTTCATTTGACTATCTGCGGAATGCTGTCTAAAAAACGAAGTAACTAATAAATAACTACTTCAAAATGTCTACTGTGTATTAATGGCGGGAAAATCCATGTCTTGTTATGTATTTTTCGCGGAAAAATTCATGTTTATTATTCAGTTAGGGAGTTGAATCCATTTTTATAGAAGCAGAAATATAATCTATGATTATGGTTTGGACCCTCTAAAACTGTAATCTACCCTTCCACTTTCCCCTCTCTTGTTGAAGATATCTTCAACGCCGATACTATTTTTGAAATATAAGATTCCACTTTTGTCTCTCTTGTTGAAGATATCTTCTATAAATATGGATTCAACTCCCTAACTGTTATTCCTGTGAAATCTTAGAACAACGCCTAAATTTTTTTCTTATTTACATTTTAAAATAAATTCTTACATTTTCTCTCATAAATTTTTTTTTGGGTGGCTTAGGTTTATCGTAATTAATACAAAAAATCTTGGGAGGCATGAATTTTAACTCAATTTAATCACCTTAAAGTTCCGATTATTGAACTTTTCCTCGTATATAATTAAATCACAAGACAGACCGAACAACCATCACAATTGGTTCTTTAGATATGCGGAAAATGTCATGTGTGACGTCATAAAAATACGTCTATTATCCATCTTTATTAAGAGGTTTTCTTTCCAACTTCTCATCTCGTCCTTACCTTTTAGACGTATTCTAATGAATACATATGACACTCTCCGTAAATCCGGTTCTTCGATTAGCCTCTCAACTATAAATAAATCTAAATATTGTGTATTGGAGAGGAAACTTTACTATTCTTTTTCTAAATGTGCCTACATATCCGCAAAAACGTTTTTCCGATTAATAAATGATACATAAGTGAGAAAAATTTTCAAAGATAAGTTTCGATTAGACATTAGATAATGCCTTTAAAGGTTTGTTATTGAATCAACCAATTAAGACCTGATTTTAGGGTGTTCAGCATAACTCTCATGATATTAACGTATCATTGCAACATGTCTAATAAATGTCATCTATGACCATTTTACAAAATGCCATAAATTGGATATAAAACCATTGAATGTTATTTACATGCCCCTAGAATCTTCTAGTGGCACTGTAAATGTTTGTTTTTTATTTCATGTCTATGTTGCGTTCAAGTCTCTACGAAATGTTCGATTTTTTGTGATTTATCATTGGAGAGTGGTGGTGCCCTCCCCCAAAATAGTCCCCATGACCTATGAGACGCTACCCTGTTAAGGAGAACACGATCTTTTAAGCGGTTAGCTAGATCCTTCGGTACAAACATACAGACATCCTATTACTTTAGTATAATAATAGTATTACAATGCTTTATTTCTTGCTGAATATGGTATAAAATTTCGTTGAAATGATGGGACACTCTTTTTGTAAATCTTACAGTCACAACATTTATCTTTATTTTATACAAGTTAAGAATGGGGTTTCAACGGGAAAGGAACAGTCAAATTTCTTATTTCGGTGGAGCTACTCTATAATCTTATTTTATAATTCTAACATACAGTTATCAAGTTAAATCGTCAATATTATAGTGATAATTGTTTTTGATTCCTAAATGATGATTTATGTAGAAACAGTTCATATGTGCCTTAACTTCCTTGGTCTCTCCAATAAATTTATAAGTATAAATAGACAGCTACCTGGCCTAATTGGTGGGGACCTGCTAGTATAAATTGCTTTCTGCTCTTTTGTAGCGACTTGACTGTGTTAATATTTCCGACTTGATAAGTCGGCACAGCGTCCTCACCCCGCGCGGGTAGAGTTACATATAGCCCGTGCCCCCTCTTTCTTTTATTCTAAAATCTCTCAAAGAATATATATATCAACTTAAAGGCAAACTTAAATTTCAATCCGATTTTAAGATCTTAATATACAAATAGTCAGACTTTTTCTCTATTTTGAATTTCGATGAAAAGTTTGTACTTTGGATTCCGATAGAATTTTTTGCCCTATACAAAACAAGCTATTTTATATTATTTCATACTAAATGGTATGTTTCTTGATATTATTCATTATTGTAAAACAAATAAACTTTTACACAATGTATCATGACATATCTGAAATAACCTGTCTTAAGGTTGATATGCTTGCATTACTTTCTTATGTACTAGCGGCTTCGCCCCTAGCCTCTAGGGGCTTTGCCCCAAGAGGTTTGATCAAACCAATTTTTCGTATTTTAGATTTAAAATAAAAAAGAAAATTTTTTTTTTTTTTTGGGGGGGGGGGTATTTTTCATTTTTTTGGGGGTTAGGGGTGTCCCACCCCCCAAGAAAATAGTTAAAAACCTTCCCGGAAACTATGAGAAGCTACCCTGTAAAGGAGAACCCGATCGGTTCAGCGGTTAGCGAGATCCTTCGCTACAAACAAACAGACAAACACACAAATACACAAACACACAAACAGACAGACAGACATCGTTCTACTTTGTAATATAGATAAGTTGATATTTACTTTTTATGATTGTGTTTTTTATTGTTATACTCGTTGGCAAACCATACTAATCTTAAAATAACATGACAGGTAGCCACAAGGTAATGGCTGTAGGCTGCCGATCGACTATATGACACACGACTGCAGTTTACACCTACTGCAAAAAGGATTACCGCCCCTAAAGAGAGGAAAAGTTAAGAATATAAAGTCTACCTTCAATCTTCGAAAAAATGTACGAAAACCATAAAAAAAATTGCTAATAAATCTTTAAGATTTTTGGGATCATGGAAAGAAAAGAAGAAGCGAATTTCGTCGTATTTTCACTGTAGCTTTTGATAGGTTGTATTAGGTTAGGTAAATACTTGATTGCCGCGCAGTGCCTTAAAATAGAAAAGCTACTGTGAAACTATTTTCGTTCCATGATCCGAATTTTGTATATTATGTACAAACTTTATAAAATACCTGATAAGATATAATTGTAACTTAAACGCCTCGATTCTAATTTAATGATATCTATACACGCTTTAAAGAAAAATCTAAACTTGTGTAGAAACTTGCACTCTAAAGTTTCAAATTTTTCACAACTAAATCCAACTTTAATTTGACAATCTATGAGTTAAGGAAATTTAAAAACGTATCCTTACATGACATGACCATCAAAGCTAACTCTTTATAATTTTATCTCATTTTAGACAATATGATTTTGAAAAATTGGCCATTCGTATCAGTTTAAAAGGCAAAATGTTATTAAAGATTTAATTTTACAAGATAGAAAATAATTTAACGTAAAGATGCTAAAGGTTGTAGTAGACAGAGGCAATGAAAAATACAAGAATTTTGAGTAAGCTAACTCATACGGGCGAGCCTGCTGTCCATGACATTTTAACGTCAGGTCCAACAACCCAGGATAACTAGGGGTAGCCAACTCTTTTCTTTTCCGTCCAAACACACGAGGTACTAGGTTAAGTAACACCCATCAGACAACCAACTCCTTGATTGCACGACCTTTGTCTGAAAAGTCTTACCTTTGCATGATAATGAGTTGCGCCTGTTGTGGGCCAAGGCATTTAATCTACTTTACCATTTATGTCGCCCTCCTGACATAGCAGCAGTAGAAACAATTTCTAAAGTCTGTAGTTATGATGCGGTGTCGGGCTGAGATTCGAACCTACCACCTCCCCATCGACTAGCGGATGTGCTACGCGTTGAGCCACAGTTTTTAATTAAGCTAAGAAAATATTTCCTACTCTAATAACTGTAGAAGTTAAACATGAATTTAAATTTATTCCTCTTCAAACTTTGTCATTAATTTAAGACAAGGAAAAAATATTGAAACTTAATGCAAACATTGTTTACAATTTGGTTTGACAGAGCCCCTAGCCCTCAGGGATAAGGGATGGGAAACGTAGGAAAATATTATTACAGGCCTATTTCAAACCTAGGCCTAAAAAAACAGTTGTGGGAAGGTGCATTAGTTTGTTATCAACGCTAATGAAAAAGCTGAGTGTGTGTGTGTAGATAAAGTATAAAGAATAACATTTAGGTAGTTTGTCTAAAGTAAAAATAGAACTTTTATAAACCAGACAGATTTGAGGTTGTATTATTTGCATTTTTATTAATGAGTAAAAATTGTATTTGAAAATATCATTGCTAATTAAAATTCAAAATAAAAAAATAATAAATAAGCACATTCTATCAAGTTCTATGGATACTTTTATGTAATAATAGATTTGTACTGTGTAGAATAGTACAAATGTTAAGGTTAACGTGTTTTATCAATTCTGTATAAAATTTTGAAAATTTAAAATACAACATTTCATTATAAACAACCAAATGAAAATTCGTAGCTACCCACTTTCCAAAATATAATCCCTCTATTTCTGTTTTTTATATATGTTATTTTTTTTAATGTAAAACTCTGGGCAGATTTGATAATTAAGCTGATGTTATCGAACACCATTTTTATGTTATTTCTTATTTTTATTTAGAAGCAGACGATGTTTTTGCCGCGTTTTTTATATCTCTATCCGCTAATTGTCAATTGGTTGATACAAAACAGGCCGATCCTTATTGGTTTAGCTAGCGATAGCTACTTGGGAGCGTCCACAAGTGACAACATTTATTTAGGAATTGGTAAAAGTGCAATATCCCTTTCAAATCTAGGCCGGAACCTAATTAATGGCCAGGTTTCCTTTCCCTTATCCCTGCTAGCCCTTAGGTCTGTTTTATGTGGAAAATGACATGTGGACCCGTAAAAACACAGGTGAAATATTGAAACAAAGGACCTTGTTATCAAATATTTCAAAGATGCAATATCAGAATGTATTTAATTGTATTTTATTTAAATATTTAACATAATTTATTTTATTTTAGATAATTTTCTACTTGATATCTGGAGCCAAACAGTTACAACATCTAAGGAACATATTTTTTATGAAGTAAACAATCCTTATACTAAAGTAACAGGATGTGTGTTTGTGTGTCTGTGTGTTTGTTTGTACCGAAGGATCTCGCTAACCACTGAATCGATTGGGTTCTCCTTAACAGGGTAGCTTCTCATAGGTCCCAGGAAGGTTTATAACTATTTTCTTGGGGGGGTGGGAGACCCCTAACCCCCCCAAAAAAAAATTTTTTTTTTAAATTTTTTTAAACTAAAATTAAAAATTAGGGAGGGGGGGCCGGGGGGGTGCACACCCCTTCCAAAAAAAAAAAAAATTTCCGCCCCTCCCCCAAATTTTTCTTTTAAAATCTAAAATAAGAAATTGGGTTATCAAATTCCACTCTCCTCTCCTCAAGTGCCCCTAGAGGCCTCTAGGGGCGTAACCGCTAGTCCTTATACTAAAGTAACAGGATGTCTGTGTGTCTGTGTGTCTGTACCGAAGGATCTCGCTAACCGCTGAACCGATCAGGTTCTCCTTAACAGGGTAGCTTCTCATAGGTCCCGGGAAGGTTTATAACTATTTTCTTGGGGGGTGGGACACCCCCAACCCCCCCAAAAAATAAAAAATTCCCCCCCCCAAATTTTTATTTTATTTTTGAACTAAAATTAAAAATGAGTGGGGGAGCACCCCCACAAAAAAAAAAATTTCTTCGCCCCCCACCAAAATTTTGAAATTTTTTTTTAAAAATCTAAAATAAGAAATTAGGTATTAAATTCGACTCTCTCCTTCTTAAGTGCCCCTAGAGGCCTCTAGGGGCGTATCCGCTAGTAACAAATAAAGAGTTAACAACAATGGATATATTATTATTTTGATCTTACAACAGATTTTCATAATTTTCATGAAACTTGCAGCGGGCTAAAAAAGGGATTCCCTCCATTTCACTCTCTTTATCCCATCCACTCCCCTCCTATTGGATGAACGAACGAGATCCATGTTAGCAAGCTAAATTGGCAACAGTTTTGCCACTGTCATAATATCCACGTATAATATATTCTACATTCATTGTAATATCGCACTAAATATTAAATGTTACTTAAAAGTCTAACAAGATTCCAAATATATCAAGCCTAAAATAACTTAAATAAAGGTTGCGTGATATGGAAATATTTGCATTTAAAGGCATGATTATAGAGATGATTCGCTTTTTATGCATAATAGTCTTAAAAGCAATATTCCTAAAAAATCAACTGAATGACTTTCTATTAATTATAATGATGTTGCTACATTTTTGCTAAACTGTACCTAAATATTACAGGAATCAGTAAGTTAATTTAATGATAAGGGCTATCCGTTGCGGACATTTTCAAAAATGTGGAGTGGGGAAGTCCCTAGTACTTTCAAAAGTAAATGTAAATTTCTGTGTAACTATAGAATGTATCAGACTAGAAATGATTAAGAAAATAATGCTAGAATAAGTTATTTCTTGTATCGTATTATAAACAGCTTTCCACGGATAAAAATACAGTTTTTTAGCCCCGAGATGCCGAAGGCACAGGCTAAAAAACTGGTTTTAATCTTATGATTGTACATTTTTACATGCGTAGAAAACTGGATATAATACGATGCTAGGTATAGTTTTTTTTCCGTATGGATGAGAACCGTTTTTAATCCACCGGATATTAATAGGTTTCAAATGAATACGAGAATAGTTATTTCTCGCATCGTATTATAAACGGCTTTCCGCGGATATAGAAAGTAAAATTATGAGATTAAAACTAGTTTTTTAGCCCCGAGGTGCCGAAGCCAACGGCTAAAAAACTGGTTTTAATCTTATGATTGTACATTTCTATATTCGTAGAAAGCTGGATATAATACGATGCTAGACATAGTTTTTTCGTATGGATGAGAACCGGTTCCTATCCACCGGATTCGAATAAATACGAGAATAGTTATTTCTCGTATCGTATTATAAACGGCTTTCCGCGGATATAGAGTGTACAATTATAAGATTAAAACTAGTTTTTTTAGCCCCGAGGTGCCGGAGGCACCGGCTAAAAAACTGGTTTTAATCTTATGATTGTACATTTCTATATTCGTAGAAAACTGGACATAATACGATGCTAGACATAGTTTTTTCGTATGGATGAGAACCGGTTCCTATCCACCGGATTCGAATGAATACGAGAATAGTTATTTCTCGTATCGTATTATAAACGGCTTTCCGCGGATATAGAATGTACAATTATAAGATTAAAACTAGTTTTTTTAGCCCGTGGTGCCGAAGGCACCGGCTAAAAAAACTAGTTTTAATCTTATGATTGTACATTTCTATATTCGTAGAAAACTGGATATAATACGATGCTAGACATAGGTTTTTCGTATGGATGAGAACCGGTTCCTATCCACCGGATTCGAATGAATACGAGAAAATATATTATTCTTCCAATCAACACAAATAAGTACTTTATGACAACTTATTTTTCCATCTCATAATCATTGCATTTATTTTTGATACGAATCTGCATTGTAATTACAAATGTCCGCCTGTAACTCATGGATGTTTCGGGAGAAATATGAGTTCTCGGTTGTGATTTTGGATAGCTGAATTTATTTTTTCATTTCATTCAATTTGTCAATTTGTTTTACAGTATGCTTTGAATTAAAGAAATTTATTTTTGGACTAATATAAAAAAATTATTTTTTTAATGTTTTGTTAAAATTCAAATGAGCGAAGAACAACTCTACTCACATAGTCCGTCCGTCTAATACTCTTTGGTAAAGATCTGAATCCTCTGGAAGAAATTAAGATTTTTACAACTATTATTATTAAGGATAAATGTCTGAGATTTCCTGCAAAATTTCCTTTTACCAAAAAGCATCTATGTTTGCGTGTTCTTGTTTTTCTTTTTATTCATGAACTTAATAATGTTGTCATCCTTGTTGTAATATTACTTATTTGACTTTATATTTGTTACATTTTTTGTTTGTATAGCTAGGCTCAATGTTATTTGTCTGAAAAGAAATGGAATGAACCTAATATGCTGCTTGGCAGTGGGCAACTGAAAATCATTCCTTTGCTTTAACATAAAGTTAAGGACTATTTTTGTAATCTAAGCTTTTATATACTTGAATTCTGTATGTAGGTTGATTTAGGCATGTTAGTATTGTGCTAGCGATTTCATATTTTGCATGATGATTCATGTAACTGTAAGGTACGATTTAGAAAGCGTTGCAACTAATTGCGCAATTTTGCAACAAGTTAATATGACACTAAAACACTTAACACATTAAGTTATGACACTCTAAAAGTAATATACCACCCCCCACCCCCACCAAATAACACCAATCAAGCTGAATTTTACAAGTAATCATTTTTTTATATTCTTAATTAACATTTATGTTTATATCTCTTGCACACTAAATTTTAGACGCGTTTTAGATGAGAGATACAGACATAGAAGAAATCGAAGAAAGATATGAGAAGACATAGAATAATATAAACTTTTATGTTTAACAAAATGGGCTCAACTACCCGACTATTTCTTGGTGTAATTTCCCTGGGGTGCTAGAATCATATATTTCACAGCTAACACTAAGTTACATTTGTCGTATTGTCAACAAAAAAAAAAGCAAAACAAATTTGAATATGCTTTGCCTATAGAAAATTGTTATATATATATATTTGGATATAAACATTGCCTTTATCACAATATTAACTTGATTGTTTAACAAATTTTTCTTCCATGGGTATTGTTATAATTTTTAAATTCTTTTATACATAAACTCTATTTTTAAAGCTTTTTTTGTCTGTAGCGAAGGATCTTGCTAATCGCTCAACTGATATGTGTCTCCTATACTGGGAATCTACTTTTAGGTCCAGGGAAGGTTTTTAACTATTTTTGGGGAGAGTAACTTGATCCTCGAAAGAGAAATCGACCCTAGAAAAAAATGATCTCCACAAAAATGAAAGGCGGTTATCCACTCCCCCCCCCCTCCCCCTTTACCTCAAGTGCCCAATGGTCCTTAGGAGCGTAGCCCTAGTATTATTTAAAGTATGGAAAAATACCATAAAAAGATATGTTTTTGGACAGATTTCAGCTTGTTGATACACTCAATGACGAGGTAATTTTCATAAACTTTTATTTCACCCACCCTTAATCTTAAACTAAAGAAATATATTTCTAAAGAAAGATTTTCACATATTAAAATAATCTAAAGTTGGAAAATTTGAATGATATTTTAAAAATTTCAATACACTTTAAATATAGTAAAATATTCAGGCTATTAAGGCATAGTAAAATACTGTTAGTGTTTGTCAACTTAATAATAACATGGCCGTTTTTTTTAAGGTTTGGAATGAAATGCTACTTCTTAACCCGTTGAGTTGCTTGCAGGTAAAAAAGTTCCTAACAATTTAATGTATTTTTACAAAGTTGCTAACAAAAATAATGATAAAACGGAAAGAAACAGAGAGGGAGGAGACATTGGGCTGTTCATTACACTAGTCCCCAAGACTTATGATAATGTTTTCTTATCCGTTGGCTTAATAACTTTGGAGACTTTCATTGAATTTTGATTGGTTTGGTAGTGCGAATGGGGCGTTTGTCCAAAATTATGGTATGGAGACCGCTCTTCTATGAGTACTACTAAAAACCTATTTTTACTGCAATACACATAGACATTCTCATCGTCGGTTCGTCTATTTAGAATGCTTATCCCTCTATTCCCACAAGTATAATACGAATTTGGTTGAGCTGGTGGAAGCTCAACAAAAGACCCACGCGAAGTATTATATTGCTTTAATCTAAGAATAAATGGTTGGTTTTGATATTCGATCGGAATTATATAAGTATATTAAGTATTAAGGAAGGAAAATGTTTTTTTTATAAAGTGTATTTATATTACAAGTGAATAAATTAAGTATGAAAATATTTACAGGATAAGTGTTAAAATCATAAGTAGTGTAGGACAGAAAAGTGCCCTAAGTCCCAAGCATTGAATTGTGCTAAGTGTTAGAATTCTAACATAAGGCCTAAGCTCAATTCATGCTAAGTACCAAGGGTCCTAAATTTAAACTACAATGCATGCCAAACAACTAAGTCATTACCTTTTAAAGCCAGAAGAGAACTTGATGGTAGGAGAGTCAATAAATAACTAACTTATTTTAAGAGGTACATGCTATAACATCAACTTATAATAAGGATCTTAGTGTTTGTCTGTTCAATAAAATGTCTGTATGTTAACTTGTGACGTAAATCAGGCATGGTTGTAGGCATACATACTTGTACTAATTGGTTACATGATTACTTTACCAATAAACTTAATGTCTTTAATAAACATAAAATATTACTGAATCACATACAATTTACCATGAATAGGCTAGCGTTACCCATATATGGTGTTATATTGGTAAAGGTAGGCCTATGAATACAAAAAGGATACAAATAATGCCTTGGGCCTAGCTAAAGTAATTGTGTCTTGTGCCTGAATGTTACTTGATAATTACAGAGGCACGTCAATCAAATATTTAGATTCTACTCTTATATAGTGTTAACTTTATATCGATCATAGATAGATAATCTGGATGCGAAGCATTTCTGTAAAAGTCTTATATGTACGTTCAAAGAATTTGAAAATTGGGGATCGCATCTCCAGGTTGGTTCATTTAGTTGAAGTATCCAAAAGTTTCTACTATTAATTGTAATAAAAAAAAGGGTAAATTTGTGAATTGGGATTGTACATCAATATATCGGCAATTGTCTTATCTCTATAGATCGCTGAAAAAAAACACCTTGCAACTAATTCATGTTTCTAATAATTGCATATTTTTAGACAATTATATTGGATCAATGTCACAGTATCTCTGTATTTACCCTCAATGCTTTTCTAACAAGGTAATAAGATTTTGACTAGGCATACATTTTGTCATTCGTATGTCCGTATTTCCGTCTAAGTAAGTTAGCAAAAAATAAATATTTTGCAACAGTAGGGCTAAAAAAAGGGTTCGGGTATAGTCCTTTTCGTGGCAACGCACCTTAATGGGCGATTCTACGTATTTTCACAGTAGGTTTTCTCTTATTTCTAGCCCCTGCGGGGGGCTCTAACCCTGCGGGGCTAATTGCCTAACCCTGTTGGGCAATCACCTAACCCAATATAACCTAACCTAACCTATAAACAGCTATTTTAAAAATACGACGAATCGCCCCTTAAGGGGCGTTGCCAGGAAAAGAACTATTCCCAAGGGTTCTTTCATTTTTAAAATCGTTTAATTGAGTTTAAGGAAATTGTGTAGTTTATTATCATTAGGTTCTTATTCCCGTATATTAATTTTGTTATATTCAGTATGAACAAGCTAACAGATTTGTGTGTTTGGTCCTGCAGATTTATTATGGAAGACGATTATTTCAATATCTTTAACATGATCAGGTACCAAACATATATTGATTGTCTGACTTAATTTTGTTATTGTCCTTTATAATTTTAACGCAAGTTAATTATATTCTTTTACATATTTACTTTGCTTTCCTCTTTGAGTAACTGACTCCCTCCTTCCATAATTAGAGCAAATGCTATTTGAGTGCCCTCTGGGTCAATGCTATTGTAGTATATTAGTATTCACTTACATAGACCGACTAGCATAGGGGCAATTTAAAGTAACAATTAAACAAATATAACTTTATTAACTGTAATACAATGTTGACCTAATGACGTAAGAGCTTACAACAGAAGCTAGTTATAGAGTAGCAGCTTTGCTAACATTGAGAAAATATTTGAGAACCCACATTTTTTTTGCATATATTTTTTTTCTTTTTAAGACTGGAGAACTATAATCTTCACTTCAACTGGTATCCATTCACCGGGGAAGAGGCTCCCATGCCCATTGAGGACATTGACGACTTTGAGGAGGACGAGAGTGAGGAAGAGGAAAGTGAGGAGGAGGAGGGTGATGAGCTCCCGGAGTTTATGAATTACTGGAACAATATTCCGTTGCCTGGCAGCAGAATACAACGAGAAATGCAGAATTTTAATTTAGATTAAAGTAGAGATTTAATAAACAAGGATTGTAAGGTATAGTTATACCATAGCACTTTAACACTTAAGAACTTAAATACTTTAATATATGCGTGTTTCTTATTGTAAAGACTGTGTTTGTGTTTTATAATTGTGATCGGATCTATCTGATTTATACATACTTAAAAAAAGGATATGCACAAAGTTTAGCTAGTAATGAGAGTTAATCTTACAAATTATAGCCCCCTCTCACTTCCCCCAACAACAAAAAAACGTCGGTTGAAAACTAAATGTATTTAATCAATATGGAAGAAATACTTATGGAGAAAGTATTCCATTTTTTTATTCCAATATTTGTAATATTTATTACTTTATTTTATTTAACTTTTATAAATTTTTAAAATTTATAGTTAATGATCAATACAAAATTAAACACGACTCATATATTTCAAAACTTATACAACCATCACATTTTAACTAAAATATAATTGATAACATAAAATCACATAGTGATAAAATCATTAGATTATGTAATAATTTTGGGGTGAAATTTTACATGGTTTTGATTAAGTTTTTTATTAGGAAATATCATTTTAAATTAAAGTTTTTAAGGTCTAAAAAATTTCTTATTTAGGTTATTCTTTTGAAATTTATTGGCAATAAATACATGGAAATAAAATTATTACAATATTTGTAAATTTTTAAAATTGTTATTTTTTGTTAAATTTTTGTGATATATTTTATAGTGGATAAAAATTGCTTTGTATGGAAATAAAATGATTTTTTCTTTGTAGTGTTTTTAGGCAGTTTATTTAGTTCGTATTAGGTGTATAGAATCAAAGTAAATAGTAAGTATAAAAATTCCATTTAATTTCAATATTTTAAGAGAAAAGAATTTATTTTAGAATTATTTGCTTATGTCTCAACCAGGGATTTATAATATTAATTTATGAAAAAAAAGATTAAACTAGAGTATATGGAACTGTATAGTATAAAAGTATTTTGCTAATTTTTTTAGCATGGCTTGTATAATTATATTCATAACATTTTTAAAGGAAAAAAATAGTTGTTGATTTAAAAAAAAATTCTTTTTATTTATTGATTAGTTCTAAAGTAATATTTTGATTTAGTGTCACAGTAGAATTTAAATCCTTTGTCAGCATTATTATATTCATAACATTTTTAAAGGAAAAAATAGTTGTTTATTTCAAAAAAATTCTTTTTATTTATTGATTATTTCTAAAGTAATATTTTGATTTAGTGTCACAGTAGAATTTAAATCCTTTGTCAGCATTATTCTAAACTGTTGTTCTAAATAAAAAATAACTCTAGAACCAATCCTAGTCTGCATTTACAGACAGAATCTCTGATCATTCTTTTTACTCAGAAAAAAATGCATAAACAAATTTTGAAACACAGGAATAAGTTCAAAGCAAAAACCACCAATTAAGAAGTTGTTTATTTGGTAGGAGAATTCAGATTATGGTTCTACCTATGCAATTTAAGGAATAGAAATTATATATTGGCTATTGACCCATTCCCATATTTATAACAAAATACTCGAAATATTGAGAAATTTTGGTGTGTAAAATAAAACAAATTCTGTAAGAATTATTCAATATTAAAACTAAGATTATAAAACTTATTAAAATAATAATAATTATTTAAAAGATTAATACACATCACACATGACATTTTAATAATATATATATCACTGCCATTTACTGATTTTATAATAATTGTTTTTTAAAGCTTATTAGCTACCAAGTGATCAGATGAGATTTTGTGTGCCCAATATTTCCTACCAGACAGAACATTTATCTTTAGGATTCATATTTGATCCAACAGGACAGTTCCAAGCTCTGGCAAATTCATGGTTGTTGGAAAGAGGCCCCAGAACACGGAATTTACCTAAAATTCATAATCATCACAAATCTATTTCAACTTCAAAGATATAACATTTAATTTGTCATTGATAATTGTATATAGTATCATTATGTAGTTAGTTCATTTACAAAAAAAGCCAATTTAGGAATAAAAAAATAAATCATATTATTTTCTTCAATATTTTCTTCTTGAAAAGGGACATAGAAGAATTTAAAAATGGTATTAATTCTTCAGCTTTAGACCTGTTCACAATCTCGATTTTAAATTTTTTGGTGTTTTGCGACAAAATTAATAAGAAAAGGTAGTTTTTAAATAATAGATATATAAACAAAATTAGGATTTTTAATATAATAAGGTTATTTTTGATGCACCATCTATTTTATTATTTTGCAGGATTCAACGGTTTATCTATTTTCTAGCAAATACACTGTACAAATAAAAATATATATTTTGAATTTTGCTTGTATGTGTTTTCACTACAATTTTCACCGCTGGTCTATCATTATTTTCTTGCCCAGGTTAGCCAACAATAAATCCCATTACTTAACAGGTCTAATGAAAATAAAGGAAATGTTTAATGATATTCAACAGATCTGCCAATTTTGCCAATCCATCTCTTTCATCTTAATTCAGGAATATAATCATAGGTAAATAAACTATCAAAATTTAAATAGCCATGTGGTCTTAAGATATGAATATTGATAACTTTGGTTGTTTCCTATCAATTTAGGTTGCTAATATGTACCTCATTTATTGGTCAGTTTCATCTAATAGGATTGGAGTGGTTGGGGTTAAGAGGGTGGATGGGGGGTATCGGTATTTTATCCAGCTGCGAGTGTTACTTTAATAGAGTACATGAAAA
The DNA here is from genome assembly GCF_053477335.1 of Acartia tonsa. Taxonomy (NCBI): domain Eukaryota; kingdom Metazoa; phylum Arthropoda; class Copepoda; order Calanoida; family Acartiidae; genus Acartia; species Acartia tonsa. The sequence continues at coordinate 38,670,854 of NC_137260.1, forward strand.
TCTAGTGCATCCAAGTAATAATACATCGATTGCTATATCTTTTGATACTTTTATCAAAACAACATAATAATAAACTCTGTTGTTAGTTCAAAAGAAATACATTCTGATTATTTAACATTTAAGTTTAATTTTGATCAATTATCCTTTCATACCCCTCCTTAAAAAGTTTAATTGAAATGATCAAATATTGAAAATAAAAAAACACTCCTTAGATTATTTTTAAAATGAATGTTCTTGTCCTTAACTTACTTATCCCAGTATACCGCAACTCAATAAGATCTTTTGGCTGTTTGTATTCTATTGAACAATATATGGATGATATGTATAGAACACAAAGGCAAATCCTTTCATTAACCCCTCACCATGAATATTTATTCATATTATGCATGCCTCATGGAAATGAGCCTTCATTTATCCCAATAGAAAGAAAAAATTTAATTCTTAATCTTTTTTACAATGAGTGTATAGATACGTTGATTTGAATATTTTTTTTTTGGGGGGGGGATTTCTAATCTATAACTTTTTAGTAACGAAGCTACTCTATTATTCCGAATGTCCGTCCGTCCGTCTGTCCGTCCGACAGTCCGTCTGTCCGTAATGAATGAATTGGGGGAAACATGATTTTCTCGGCTCGTATTCAAGATAGACAGCTGAAATTTGTTCGTATATACCCACATTTTACTTATTTCCATCAAGTTTCATTAAAGTTTCCATTAATTGCGGTGCTAGATCGGTTACTAGATTTTTAATTTTTCGTGATTTTTAAGGTTGCGTGATTTTAAAGGGGTCGTTATTTCCCTATTTTATCAAGTTTAATGTTTATTGTATGACACTGCTCTATAGTAAATTTTTTCCCGATATCCATTCATATTATTTTAGCTTCGCTACTTATGAATGTTGTCATCCTTGTTTGAGTAGAGGTTCGAAGATATTTTCGAAGAGTAACCCCTAAGGAACCCCTAAAAAAGGGATAAACATTTCTTGCAAAATAACGACAACCTTTCCTTGAATTTTATGGGATATATTAAAAGTCCCTTTCACGTCAGTACTGTTGGATTTATCTTCTTTAATCTCCACGGGTGGTAAAAAAATCCTTCTTTCATTAGTAAAGGTAATCGTATTTTTCTCCATTCTTTGAAAGTGGCCACTTTTTAGCGGAATAATTAAGTGTAACACATCCATAATAAGCGAAGACAAGCGCTACTAACCTGGTGAGTGTTCGTCTTTAAATAAATGAGATTCAGAATTTATTCCCGAGTATGAGGAACACCAGGGGAGAGCATACCCTAAAAAATAATTGAAAATTAAAACAATGTCTGGCTCGTGAAATTGTTTTTAGAGTAGAGGAAATACTTTGGCTTGTGAACTGGTGCAACTCTCTACCATGCTTATTTAGAACTTGGAGATAAATGGTTGGTTGTCTGCTGGATGTTACCCAACCAAATAACAGCGTCAGTTAAAATAGATGATTATACAAAGGTTTTTCGAAAAGAGATTGAAAACGTGTTCACATTCCCCATTGAAAAAACTGTATAAATCCCGTGGCACCAAAATGTTTATTTAAATAAATTAAAATTTTGTTTGTCTTGGTGTCTCGAAAGATTAAAGAAATACAAAACCTTTTTTTTTATTTTCTACCTTTTCTTTGATATATTATTTTTTATATGTTTATTTTAAGAAATTGTGGCTGTAGAAATAATCTTAATATCAGCAACAAAACCAATTCAAAAATCTTTTCAAATTTATGTGTTTAGTAAACATTTTCTATTTCCTTACTCCACCAAAACACAATTTGATAAATACATCTTTTATGGAAATGAAAATGTAAAATGTGTTTGTATCGTTTCCTTTGAATAGTATAAAGATATTTCAAATCTTTTACAAACTTTTATCAACCTATCAATTCAATTTTCACAAGTTTAAATTTTGCTGATAGATATAATTTTAAAAGAAACTATGCAATTTGTTGATATCATATGAAATATAAACTCATATTTATTATAAAGAATAGTGAGGTTTTTTATCTGTAGTTAAAGATTAGGAAAGATTTATATAGACCATAAGATGGTTTTAGGCCATTCTTTTTATATTTTATAATTAGAACGGTTTTATGCTATTTAGATAGGTTTCAACCCTTTCAAATATATATCCTTTAGATGCTGAGGACTCAGCTGAGAGTAACGTATAATGAATTAAAAGAAATTACCTAGGAAAAATAGTTGTTCATCTGTAAAAGATAAAGCGGGCAGTCTTGAATCCGAATTTTGACTTCTGAAAATATAAATATCCATAAATAATGGAAACTTTCTTTAGATGGTTGAAAATAATTATGGAAATAAAATGATATATTTCAAGTTTATAAAGCCTCTTTTATTTCTAAAATACAAAGTAGTTTTTTAGAGTGTCCTGTGCCATAGAGTAACTTTAGTAAGAGTAATTTTATAATAGCTCTATAGCATAGATAAAAATATCTTCACAAGGGGTGGCGGGGTGAAGCCCTCAAAGGCTAGGGGCGAAACCGCCATTTAAAAAAAAACAGTAATTAATTTAGTTTCAAGTGTAGCCATAATAAAAATATTGCAAAAAGTAAAAGACACACTCATTGAAAGTCGTACCTCCAATTTTTATAAGCCGACAGGGCCATCTTTAGTCCTCCATGATCAGCAAGGTTCTCCGTCAGTGTCAGGTTCCCGTCCACGAAAACATCTAAAATTGGGAATCTGAAACTTTGTAAAATAATCTACTTGTTCATATTTGTGACTTATCATATGCTAAATTGCTGGTTAAGAACAACTAAGGGGTGACGTTTGCTAATCTAAAACGAGATTCGACAAAGTGGCTGAAAAAATAAGCCGTATGACGCCTTAAAAGGGAAAGATGAGAGGAGAAGTGAGAAAGGAAACCCCTTAAAAACAGATGGATCTTTTGACGTCACACGGCTCATTTTTTCAGCCACTTTGTCGAGTCTCAACTAAAACCGACAGCCCATCTTCAAACATCACATATTACAAATATAAAGAATATTGGGCAATTGAAATGCGCCAAAGTTAATTCATTGTGTCTTTGCCGAATTACCCGGATTGTCCAAAATTAGCTAGCATCACTTTATTTCCAGCATATCGAATTGTTTTCTAAAGTTGTTGCTTATTTCTATATTTAAAATTAGTTATAAAATGATACTAACAAAAGAGGGAAAATTTATTTGATAATTAAGATTGCAAATAAATTCATTTGAGCATTTAATTGCATATAGTTTATACTTTACCCAAGCTTGGAAATCTAAATTTTAAGGGCTATTTTAATCCTGGCTATTTTAATCCTACTTAACAAATGAAAAGAAATGATGCTTTTTTAAAAATATAAAATTATTTTTAAGGGTGTTTTTCCAACTTGCTAACTAATGAATTTTGCTGAATGATTTCCTACCAATATCGAAGCTGAATGCAATTTTAGCGTAACAGGTTAAAGTTTAGACAAACATCCCAAACCGCAGTGCGACATTTCTGTTTATATTGTTTAATGGAATGTTTAGTATTTTATTAAAAAAGGAGTGGTACGGAGGAGCCAATATAGATATCTAGCAATCACTTTACTTTCAAGCACTTCAAATAACCGTATAATGCCTTAAAATGTTTAATAGTTGATAAATTTCAATATTCCAATGACTAAAACATAAAAAGACTCGAATAAAATTATTTAAGATTGTTAGTCCCTAATTTCGAGATAACTACAAAACCCCTTAATTCCATTATTAAAAAATTAAGGAAAATATATATTTCCGATAATGAGATTATCCACTGTAAACAATGTGCAGAAAAGATATAATATCAAAAAATAACTTGCTTTGTTTGATTTTGTGCATTTATTTCAACGAAAGAAAACTTATTCTTAAAACCAAATTTATTCAATTTGACAGGATTTACTTTTTGAGTAGCTTTGCTACCAATAAAATTAAAATATACACTTCACACACAAAGGTACAAGTTCAAATAAACATATATCCACCGCTAATACAGAATATACAGGGAAAAGATACCTTTATTTGGAGGATAAATATAATTACCAAAAATAACTTAAAAGCTGAACATCTTTAGAAGAAAATTTATTTCCTGTTATATAAAGTAGTATAGATTTTTTTTATTAAAGTTTAAGATTTATTTAACTATATAGCCATTTGAGTTCTCTATTTAAGGGTAGCTTTACTTAGTTCTCGGGACGGTCTTAGTATATTTTTATGCTCATCAATTCCCCATCGAATACTGAGCCCCATGATACTAGGGGCGAAGTTGCAAAAATTTTAAATTGTGCTAATCCTATATATCTCTGACCAAACCAACACCTATTTGAAAATAAATTTGAAATTGCTTATTTCACATTCTGTAAAGAGGTTACATTTTGTTCAATTTTACATTAGAGGAAAAAAGTTATACATTTCAATATTGTACTTTAGAATGGTTTGTGGGTAATAATTTTGTAAATTATAAAATTTAATAAAAATAAAATAAAGTGATAATTTAAACTATATAATTCCCTAATTTAATCTCCATTATATAAAAATTATAATATAACTTTTTGATTAAATTTTGTAAATTGGCAAGCAAGATAAAAATCATAGATCAACTTTTTAAAACCCTCAATTTTGGCAGGTCAAAGTATAATTTTTGATTGATTAGTATAATAGAAAACATATCTATTATATTTAATTAATATTTCTTTTAATATTTTGATTTTTATTTTTAAAAATAATCGTGTACTTAGTCCTGATATAATTAATTTTCCATTATGGCTTCGAATTACCGATTAAAAACCACTGGATTATAACCTATTCCGAACCATGCTGTATGCTTTCGACCCATCGGTACCAATTGAACTGCAAGTAATTCTATATTTCATTTTATACTATCCGCGGAAAGCTGTCTAAAATACGACGCGAGAATTTTTTACTCCTGATTTTTATCTATAACTATTTATGTAATATTAATACCTGAAATATTATAGTTAGAATATTGTTTTCTGATACAATCAGCTTGGGAGTGGAATGCATCGATTGTTTCTGCATCGTACAACTGTCCTGCGATGCCCTACAAAATAAGATATAAATATTTAAAACCTAATATGATTTACTTTTTCAAAAAAAGCTAATAAAAAATATCACGTAATCTGTAAGTGGGTTAAAAGTCATTTTAGGTTATAATATGTTTATAAGAGCCCCAAGGGGATCGAGGGATTATAATTAAAGTAAAACAATAGAGGGGGCATGAGCTATATGTAAATCTACCCACGGACCTTGTGCCGACTTTCAATTAGGTTTTTATATATCAGACAATAGCGTTGGGAATATCAACATAGCCAAGTCACTACAAGAGCAGGAAGCAATTTGCTAGCAGACGAAAAAGTTCTCCACCACTTTGGCCAGTTAGTTGTCTGGATTATACTCTATACTTGGATTATATAAAATCAATGAAGATTATTAAAGTCCCTCAACAGATTATGACGTCATACGATAGAACAGCCAATGAGAGGCCAATATACACTGTAATTGACCAATGGTAAAATTTATGCTAATCATCAATTAATTATTTAAATTCAATTATAATAATTTTTACCTCATGATCAAAGTTGATTCCCTCATCATCAAATGCATGTGTAATTTCATGAGCTGAAATTAAAAAAGTAAATTATTATATATTAATATAATTCTTATGCCATTTCCCAACTCCAAATCTATAAAATCTTTTATTAGTGTATGTTTGACTTCAACATATTTGACAAAGGTAGGAAAAGGTTGCGCTAAAAATCCGTAAAGGTTGTGAGTTTTTTAAAGTTAAAAACAGTAGAAGAACGATAAAAATTTAAGTTAACTTTAAAAAAAAAATTATATCTATAGTTCTTTTCCATAAGAAATACACTACTTTTAAGCCTTAAAACTCACACTTTTACGGATTTTAAGCGCAACCTACTTCTCCCTTCATAATAATCACATTTAAAACAAATAACGATAGCAGAACAGACAACAATAACTGGCGTTATACTCCTGGAAATATTTTTTTTTATTTTTTAAATTTTGGTATTTCTAAGAGGATAATACCCAATAACTTAAACTGGATTTCTTGTAAATAGAACTGTTACAATATAAGGCTCTAAAAGTACCCTTTCTCTCTCAGGTCACTTGCAGTGAAAATACTGTAATTCAAGGAAAACTTATAAGAGTTAGTTTAACTTCTAGAAATAAGACTCAATAATGTCCACAGAGTATTGATATTCAAAGAAATTGAAAATTTGTGAGACAGTTCAGGGAGGAAGAAGACATTGGGCTGTTTACAATAGTCCCCAACATCTTCTTCGTTAGTATAACAACTTTGGGGACTTTTATTGTATTTTGATTGGTTTGTTCCTTAAGTTTGGTGTCCAAACGTTTCGAGCTCTTATCATAATCTACAAAAAGGGTAATTTTGTGTATCCCTAAGAAAATTCGAAAATATTAAAATTAGAGGTAAATTTTTCTGTCCTCAATTGCATTGATTAAATGCTTTTCCAAGTACCTGCTACACAAGGGGAAATTTTAACACAAAGTTTTTTGACCTTTATAATTTGAAGAAGAATAGTTATTTCTCGCATCGTATTATAAACGGCTTTCCGCGGATATAGAATGTACAATTATAAGATTAAAACTAGTTTTTTTAGCCCTGAGGTGTCGAAAGCACCGGTTAAAAAAATCGTTTTAATCTTATGATTGTACATTTTTATATTCGTAGAAAGCTGGATATAATACGATGCTATACATAGTTTTTTTCGTATGGATGAGAACCGGTTCCTATCCACCGGATTCGAATTAATACGAGAAAAATATATCTCAAATCTTCAAGGATCTTAAGGGATAAAACAATGGTCAATAAATTGATGCACATCCTTAATGATGATTATTATGATTAAAATTGTCCCTTTTGTAGATTGAAATTATTAGGATGCTGTGAGAATTGGTGCAAAAAATATGACGTAACAAAAAAAATTAGCCAATGAGAGGCCAATTATTAGTTTAAAAGTTTGGAACCAACCAAAATAAAAGTACCCAAAGTTTTTGAGTCGACAAATTAACTTTGGGTACCAATATTTTTTTCCAGTCCGATGTCTCTTTTATATATCCCTGGCTTCGATGAACAGATATTTCTTGATAAAACACTGACAATACATTTATTGGATTTACCAAATAATTTAGAGTATTTAATGTACTATGTACAATTGTACAATGTATGTAGATTTATACAGGAAAAGAGGGGACATTGGGCTGTTTATTACACTAGTCCCCAAAGTTTTAAAACAACTTTTTCTCATTCATTGGCTTAATATTTTTGGGGACTATTAATAAATTTTGATTGGCTTGTTCATAAAATTGAGTGTCTAAACATTTTAACCACTAATAATAATCTACGTAAGGGCTAATTTTGTGTATCTTCATTTGGGATGTACTTCAATTTATCGGTTATAGTCTGATCTCTTTAGGATCCCTGAGTTTTATATCTTATGTAAAACAAATCATTGCTTGAAGTTACATAAAAATATTGACATGTATGTTTTTATTCATCTATATGGCAATACAATTTTATATTAGCTAAGATTTGTGTCTTTATGCATTTAATATGGGCCAATATAAGCCAGGTAGAAAAAAATGCAAAAAAAAGATTTGAATATCAAACAGCCCGAAACTAGTTTGTCCTAAAGCTTTCTTTTATTAGACACAATCGTCCTTGTATAAAGCAACATTGTAAAAAAATCCTCCAATTTATATTCTTAAACGTCAAGCCTTTTAAAAATAGGTCAAAAATAAAGCTTATATTTTGTAACATACCAAGTAAAAATACTCAAGACGAATTTAAAACTTAAGACCTATTAAGTTGTAGTGAATTAAAGGAAGATAATGTAAAATAAGATAATCATTTCAAGATTTAAAGGTGAAGTAAAAGTTCCCCTCCAAAGATTGAATTAAAGAGTAGTTTTTCTTCTAAAGATAAAATGTAAGGCAATTGTTTGCGCAGCCTCTGTATAATAATTCCCTATTGTTATGTAAATTTGCGTTGTTGAAGAAGAAGTACGGGCTCGGCAGCTGCGCGTCAGCCGCGTGTAAGCGTGTAATGTAAAATCGTCATATTATAAATTTAAAGTCCAGCTCGATGTCTCACACAAACAGTCCATCTTTTCGGAATTTTTTTTTGCACTTAAGCAGGTTAAAAGTTGTGGCTTAAGTGCAGACGAGGAGCGTCTGCCGAGCCCTGGAAGAAGCATATTCATTACACACTGAGCAAGCATGGCTGAGTGCCTGGGCTTGAAAAAATATCCATTACTCTCAAGTTGAAATGGAATCAACTATGGCTTTTTCACACAAAGTACCTTGTTGAGCACTGAAACGCCATCTTTTAGAAGGATTTGATAATAAGAGAAATGGGTAGCCCCACAGGACCAGGGCAATGCAGATGTAGTCCCCACAGGATCAGGGTGGGTCCCGTAGGGGTTCGGTATAGGAAAAAAACTATCCACCCTTATTTTTAATTTAATAGAGAGGAGAAGAAATGGTGGCAAACGAGAAAATTTAGACATAGATTTTAAAATCTATTTTTTAAAGACAAAATTTTTCAGCTAATTTTGTTCCATAAAATGAAAAATCATTGATAAAACTAATTTAAATTTCTCTGCTATCAAATTATCTAATTGGCTTGTTTGAGTTGTGTGCAAAATAAATTAATTTGTTACACAAATTGGAAACAATCTAAATATTTATTTGGATTATTGAATTGCTTTTGCTAGAAGTGCAACTTATGTTTCCATGCGGTTGCCAAATTGGAGATAGAACTTTTAGAGCATTAAATAGACGGTATTCGTTAAAGGTTACAAAAACAAGAAAAAAAATTTCAAGTGAAATTATAATAGTAGGTTCTGAATTTCAATTAAAATTTTTCAAAACTGTTTTTTAATTTGGTTTATCTGACAAATCTAGATTTTTTGAGCGCAAAGAAGTTTAAACATCTAACTCTAAAATATAAGTCCAATACAATTGATCTTATAAGTTAATTTTAAATACATATATTTGGATATCTTATTAAGAAATGGGAAACCCTGCTTTAGAATAGAATAAAATATAATACCTACGACTATTCCAAATGCACCAAAAGTTAAAGATTTTGGTTTACTCCAGTACAGAGGATCTTGAAGCAGGCCTAAACAGTTTTGTTATCATAAAACTCTGTTTTGATTTAGGAAAAGCTTCAATTGCTTATATTTTTTACCTTTGATTTCATTGTTGTGTCGTTTTATTTATAATGTCATGAGAAATAAATTTAATAGTTTCAAAGACATTTATAAAAATTTTACCTATAGGAACGATCATTGTGTTACTGTTTGGGCTATAGAAAGCATTAATTGTCACAATACTTCCTCCATGAGATGTCTCCAACCAAGTTCCTCTCTCATATTTCCTAAATATTTATTCTAATAATACTTCCTCCATGGGAGGTCTCCAACCAAGTTTCTCTCTCATATTTCCTAAATATTTATTCTAATAATACTTCCTCCATGGGAGGTCTCCAACCAAGTTCCTCCCTCATATTTCCTAAATATTTACTCTTATAATACTTCCTCCATGGAAGGTCTCCAACCAAGTTTCTCTCTCATATTTCCTAAGTATTTATTTGGGTGGCAACGCCCCTTAAGGGTTGATTCGTCGTATTTTTAAAATGCATTTTAATAGGTTATTTTAGGTTAGGATAGGTTGTATTGGGTTAGGTGATTGTCCCACATGGTTAGAGAATTGGCCCCGCAGGGTTAGAGCCCAACGCAGGGGCTTGAAATAGGAGATAAGCTACTGTGAAAAATACGAAGAATCGCCCCTTAAGGAGCGTTGCCACGAAAGGGACTATACCCATCTATTCTTATAATACTTCCTCTATGAAAGGTCTCCAACCAAGTTCCTCTCTCATATTTCCTAAATATTTATTCTTATAATACTTCCTCTATGGAAGGTCTCCAACCAAGTTCCTCTCTCATATTTCCTAAATATTTATTCTTATAATACTTCCTCTATGTTTCCCATATTTCCTAAGTATTTATTAGTTTATTTTTAAGATATTATTGTAGAAATTGCCTAGATTCAGGGATATAGTAGAACAAGGACGACAACATCCATAAAACGAAGACAACTAATCTATAAAGTCGGATAACTTATAATTTAGGACATAATATAATTTCTATTCATCCTAGGATTCATTAATTAAAAATTCAAGTTAACTTAAAATTTTTATATCAAATAAGGGAAAATTTAAATGTTTAAAATTGATTCAAGAACTTACTGGTAACGAATATTTAGTTGCTATACCTAATCCTATGCTATGTCAACAATATGCCCAAACGAAATGGTAAAAAAAATTGGTTTGATTGGACCGACCCTAATTATAAGAAAGCTTCACTTTTTTCCAATATAATTTCCCCTTCCTGTAAAAGTTAAAAATCCTTGATAAAGTTATATGTTAATGTTTATATTATTTATGTAAATATATTCCACATATTCAATTGTCACAAACTTATTCTGCATAAATTAAATGGTTAATCCAGGATTTAATTTTTGAGCTTTATTTAGTTTTGTTTTATTTTATTGAATATACTACTGACTTAGACTCATGACTTCATTTGCCATCTTAATTAGAAGTAGCCTAAAACAAGAATAATACAATGCTTAATTCCAAGCCATTTTACAAATTTACATACCTTGTTTTGGTTATCTTTCTAATCTATTCTACATATATCTTCATTTTTATAAAAAAGAAAATATCTAGAGGTGGAATATTTTTACAGGGGGGATATATTTCCGCCAAATGCACTCTAAAACCTTTCAAAAAGATTGTAAAAGGATCAATTAGAAGAGTTGTTTAGAAGATCTTAGCCAAAAAATGCACAACATCTTAATTTTTCAATTTTTTTTTTTTTTTCAAAAAAGGAAAACGCTCCATTAATTTTAAAATAATTTCCCTTTGCATGAAAGTTTTTGATAAGTCCATCTATAAAGTCACGGGATTAGAGAAAGCTTCCCTTAAAAGTACAAAAGGCAGGGAAAAAGCGGACATTTTCCTGTTTATTACACTAGTCCTCAACGTCTTATAATAACGTTCTCTGATTCGTTAACTAAATAACCTTTGTTGGTTAATTCAGTCGAGTGTCCAAACGTTTAAACCCCTATTTGTATTCTACAGAAGGGGTAATTTTGTGTATCATCATTGAGGATACACATCAATAAATTGGTCATTGTCTTATCTCTTTAGATCCCTGAAAAAAGGCCTATTTTTAAGTTGGAAAGGAAGTAGCATTATCAAATTAAGCATCTAAATTTTAGCTATCAAATATTTTTCTTAGGTCAAACTAACACTAAATAAGAAAAATAATATAATGCATATTAAAAACTTTCAAATTATCATGGTAGATTAAATTTAAAAAAAGAAGATCAAAGAACTCAGATTGCATAAAAACTTACACAGACGTAAGAATTAAGAAAATATTTTATTAAAACTAGAAAAGAATAATTTAAATAATTTTACCTTACATAAAGTTTGAGCGCCTCTTTTCTTTCATGGCTTTGAAATGCAATAATATTCATCAAATAATCCTCTGTTACCTCCACCTCACTGTATCTGGAAAACAAGAACGATTAAATCGAAGAATTGCGATCATTCATACAAATTACAGGACGAATAGGTATTTTACAGGCGGACATTCTTTACTTCTATGGTGTGTCCGCACGGCAATATGTAACGGAAAGCTTGAAATTTTACATGGTAAAGTACTTTAATTAACTTTTTATATAAGAAATAAATATGATTTAAAAGTATGTTTGTTTTATGCGTGGCATCGGTACATTTGCATCGTTTTAGCATTTAAAAGTTTATGTTGTTATTACTAAAAAAAAAAGATTTAAAATCTCAAGTTACATCTAATACCAATGTGAGGCTTCTCTGAAATATAAATTTTTTTCATTTTATGTAAAGAAACACTGAATGACAAGATAACGCAATTGTTATCATTTCTAGTTTCTATGATCTAAAAAAAACCTTTTGTTACATTTTACATTTTCAAAGCAAATGAAATTGAAATATTTGAAAGATTAAATCTTTTAGTTTTGAAACTTGGCAGACAACCCCTTTATCAACTAAACTTTGAAACTATAAATCGTGAGAACAGAAAGTATGTAAAGATTAGTAATCTTAAATTAAGGAGCAAGGAAAGACTAAAACACAAAGTTGTATGTTTTAACAGTAAGTATGACTAAGGGGGGAATGCCATTATCCATAAAAATTACGCAGCTCATTATCGTACTTGCATAATTAGGACTTCAATACAAGGGTTGTGCAATTAAAGGATTGGTTGTCTATAAGTGAGGGGTCTCTTAAAAATATTGTTAGGCTAATGTCTAGTTACGGTAACTCGTATAACTTTCCACTCCCTTTTACTATGACGAAATATCATTTTATCATTGAAATACCTTTGATTTAACCACGTACTGTTGAGAACTTGTGTTGGATAACCAATGAGATCCATCATACCAGATAACTTCTCTTTTGCCGCGTCTCTGAACATTTTATACAATTTAATGTGGCTTCGTCCAAAGCCATTCGAGAGGGTGGGGGTAAATACTAGACATCATAATTTTATCAGCTAGCTCTTTTTCAGGAGGGGGGGGGGGGGGGTATCTATCTGCAGGAGGAAGCTTCACAAACCCAAATGAAAATAGCCTAAACGCTTGGTATGACCATTAGAGAAATTATTTTTTTATTTGATGACAAAAAATTAAAACTGATATACATATCTACCTTGAATTATTAGTCATCCACGTGATCTTGTCCATGTTGTGTTTCAAAGCCTCCTTCATAGAGTCGACCATGAGGTCCACCTCGTCCACAACCTGCTCGCTCCACTCTATGGTCTTGTGCTTCACGTACATAGCTGTTATAACCTTAAAATTTAAATTTAAATTCCACATCAACATAAACAGTATCAACAAGCCAAATAATTATGAAAAAAATTATGAACATTTTATTGTATCCCCCCCTCCATAAAAATGCAAAAACTACAAAAAATGCCACATGTCAAGAAAGATTTCAATGCTTTAACAAAAAAAAACAACTTTATATTGATCCAAGGTAGTTTAAGGATAATATCTTTACATTTTATAATTTCCATACACATTTTCTTTTGCCTTAGGGTTAAGACGAAATACATTTAAATATTCTTACCGGTCCAAAGACATCTTCTGTCTGTTTGAGACAGAGCTCCCTGCGCCTCTGGTTGTCCCCGTACTTGCTGGGATAGAAGCTGACCACCAGCCTCCAGACAAGGTAGTTGTCCAGGTCAACAGGATCTACGCTGTTCACAAGGTCCTCCAGGCCCTGAACAAAAACGTTTTGGATCTATTGCACGTTAAAATGTTCTTGGTAACGATTATCTCCAAAAGTATATGAAACTTAAAGGCTGCTAGCTGCCAAACGGCTGAACGTACATGTCATGCCCGAACACCCTGTTAAGTAGCATAAGAAGGCCTATACATAATCTGGAATAACCAATGATGCACAGGGAAAGCTTTACTGTAGACTATCTTTTGTTGGTTAAGATTGTGTGCAAGCATAATCTATACTTTTCACTTGGCATAATAGTATAAACTCTAGAATCATTAATCAAATGAAAATTAATATTTCCAAATGCGCAGCTATTCTATAGCAAGAGAGATTTCCGTAAGCCTATTTATTGTGAAGCACACTATTGTAAAATGTTTAATCATTTGCTACAGATAAAAATAAAATATAAAAACTTGCTTATATTTCATTCCTTATTATATCTTAGTAATTTTACTGTTGGCTACTTTACTGTTCTTTTTACTGTTCAAAAACATTAGATGATGCTTTATTTCAGTTTTATTTGTGCTGTAAATTTATTTTTCTTCTTTTATTTGTATGAAAGCATTGAAAATGACATAAAACGACCATAACTGTTTTGTCAGTATATTTGTTATGTGTGTTTCATTTACTTTTATTGTGTATTCAATGTATTTGTCCAAACCTGCATGGACATAAAATTGTAGGTTGAAAAAACTGAAAAAACTGAGATATCACAAGCAAAGCTATTTTAAAACCCAGCATTAGAATCGCACTGTTTGTTTACTGATATCTTTGGAAACTCTTGATTTTAAAGTTTTAATTGTCAGAAGATTTTAGTTAGTCAACCTCACATACAAGTTGTTTTGCCCCTTGCCTCTAGGGGAGGGCAGTTGAGGCAAGGAAATTAGGCTTAACCTTGCCAAGATTTTTATAAAGCTACCCTGAAAAGTACAACCTACTTGCAACCTACCTACAACAATCTTACTACTTTACATTAAAGGATATTTAATACTTGTTTAGTTTAAATATTTTTTTTTACAGTGAATAACTTGGTTTGTGCATTTTCCTGTGGAGGTTGGATTCTTCTCAACAAAGATTTAAGGGATAGGTCAATGAATTAATTTCTTAAAATCCAAAAGTAAAAATAATCCAGGTAAAGTATATCCGACAATCAAAATAATTTGTTGATAATATCTAAAGGAAAAAATCATGCAATTTAAAATTTCAGCGGTTTCCTTCAAATTGTTCAGTTGAGCTCAGAAACACCGACAAAAATTTTTGAAATAAATTGAAAATAATCAGGGGTTTTTGTGTTCACTATGAACTTTGAGGGAAAGTAGATAATTTAATCAGTCAAAACACAAGATATCTTATTGCTATACTAAAATTCTTAATATATTTTTTTCTCAATACTCCTAGCCTTGTTCCCTGAAAGATTAGCTTCTTGAGATGCAATCATACAAACTTTTCACAAGATAAAATGGACAGTTGACTTTTTTAAGTGATTTAATATCAATTCCAAAGGCGTGCGGCAAGGGTGTGTCAACACTAACATAAATCAAATAATTTGCAAGCACGGCACCAAGTTGATATACACGCCACTAATTTTTAAATTGAAAATAAAAATACATTCATTGAAATTACTGAGAAAGAATAAAAGAAAAGAAAAAAAAGAAATACATTTGAGTTTTGTACAGAATTGCCATATAAAACAGTTAGGTCGTGGAAACCATTTTTTTTTTTATAAAACTAGAAATATAATCTATGAATAATGTTGAATAATGTCTTAACCCTCTAAAAAAGGTAATACAGTGTTTTTTTATGAGAACTTTTTTGAAAGCAATTTTACCCCACTTATAGTTATCAGAATTTAATGATTGATGGCTTATTTTCTTCGTTTTTTAATGCAATTAATAGAACAACAACAAAATATTTCAGTTTTTATTTAAAAAGTACAGTAAAATCTAAAATTCAAAACTTAGGTGTCAACATCTAAAAATGGTTTTAGCGCATTTTTCTTATGCCTAAATCTTCTACCCTTTGCAAGAAAAAAATTGGATTTTCTGTAGTCGACTTTGGGGGGCCAGTACTCCCTCTCTGGTTGAGATGTGACCTTCAAACTTTGATATTTTCTAGTACATGTCCCTAATAGTATCTGTATACATTTTTAGCTCTATATCTCAACTTTGAAGTGTTTAGCAGCCATTCTTGCAAAAGGTTGAATATTTGAGCATAAGAAAAATGCGATAAAAAACATTTTTTGACGTTGACACCTAAGTTTTGAATTTTAGATTTTACTGTACTTTTTAAATAAAACCTGAAATATTTTTTTTTGTGTTCTATTAATTGCATTAAAAAACGAAGAAAATAAGCTATTAATCATTGATAACTATAAGTGGGGTAAAATGGCTTTCAAAAAAGTTCTCATAAAAAAACACACTGTACAAATCAACAATGATGTTATCATTACCAAAATGCATACATTTTCTCTTTTTAAGGACAATCTTTAATTATAGATTATATTCATGATTTTTATAAAAATTATTTAACTCTCCTAACTGTAAAAAGATATTCAACAGTTGAAACTATAAACACTTTATGTAAATACTAGCGGCTACGCCCCTAGAGGCCTCTAGGGGCACTTGAGTTGAATTTAATAATAATTTTTATTTTATTTTAGATTTAAAAATAAAAATAAAAAAAAGTTTTAGTTAAAAAAATTAAAATATAAGTTTTTTTAGGGTGGGGGGGGGGGCTGTATTTTTTTCTAGGGGCGATTTCTTTTGGAAGGGTGGAGGTACCCTCCCCCAAAATAGTTATAAACCTTCCCTAGACCTATGAAAAGCTTCACTGTAAAGTAGATACATAAAGGTTCAGCGGTTAGTGAGATCATTCGATACAGACAAAAAAAGCTTACTACTTTATATAATAGGATGTCCAATTAAGATCTGATTTAACTTATTCTTTTGCAATAAAATTTAAACAAAGCAACTCTATTTTTTCAAACAGAATTTTTTTAATTTTTAAAGTCATTTCTTTCAAAGTTATTGTTTATCTTTGTTTAGCGGCCCTGTTTAAAAAAGGAAAAGTAAAAAAAATTACAGGCGAATTTTTGTTTGGAGGCTTTGAACCTTCCAATGACCTAAAGAAAGTTACGATGTAAAGGAGAACCGAATCAGTTCAGCGGTTAGTGAGATCCTTCGGTACACACACATAGACAGAGATCCTTTTATTCTTATTCAAGGAGAAATGTATTGAAAAAAGATGGCTAAGCTATCAAAAATGTTTGCTAAATTTTGTTGGAATTTTATCTATAAATTTCTGAAAGTTTTGTAAAGTCATGATTTTTTATTTGTTGCCAACACTGTTCCATTACAAGGTTTATGTCGACTATAAAATGAAAGTGGCCATTTCTGATATAATTTTGATGTGCCATTGTAAAGGGTTAATCTACTACATACTTGTAATAGTAACATGATAATATATACTAGGTTTGGCTTAACAGCATAACATTTGAAGTTATATAAACGGGGACTTACAAGCTTTTTATTTAAAGGGAAGTAAAATGCGGGGTTTCAGAGGTTTGAGACGGGTAATGTAATGTATTTTTTTTAAATTTTGACTTGGGTAAAGTTAAGGGTCCAGATTTTGAGGGGAGTAAACACCCTTGGACTTGTATGTATGTATAGAGTAGCTACAAAAAATGTGATCTATAAAATGTCAAAAATGTTCTACCTGTAAATATCTGAGATCAACAAGAATTTGTGTTTGCTCGGGTAATTCATGATCTATTATCTGGAATCCGCGAGCAAAGAAATTTAACCAATCCAGGAAGGGAAACATATTCTAAACAAAGTATACATTCATGACATTGACCTAAATTAAGATTTTTTATCACTGGGTAAGGCTGGTAATGAAGACAAGTTGAAGAGACAAACCATTTTACATTCAAAGAAAAAAAAGAAGCATTTTCTTTAAATAGTCTAGTCGAGCATAAAAATCTGGTTAGGTTTGGTTATATTAGGGTCATGTACAGCACTGCAGGTACAGATCCCTCAGGGTTAAGACCCCCCCCCCCCTTCCTCGATCCCCCAGGGGTTAGGCATCGGTACGAAAAATTCACCTACTTATTTTCAATTTATTTCAAAATTAGGGAGAGAAGGTTCATTGTTCGCTTGGTACTTTGAGGGAAAGCACCATCACTTCTTTTTAAAGTCACCTAATGAGAATATAAATTCATATTGTAAAAACTTGTAGCTAGCCGTGGGTTAGAGCTCAAAGCCTTCTTGACACTTCCCCAGCAGGGCTTTTCCGTGTATTACTTAACCAGAACAAACAGTAAAGAATTATTAACGTAAAGAGGAGTTGTGCTCTAGTTGCTACTGGAGGGACAATTCTAAAAATACAATACCTCTAATTCTGTTAATGAAACAGGAGTAAGCTTCACCTCTTCGTTTTCAGCGGGTAGGCTTAAGTTCCTACATAACAAAAGTTTTCAGTAGGTAGGCTTTGGTTCCTATATAAGAAAAGATGCTAGTGGGTAGGCTTAAGTTTATGTACAGGAAAAGATGTCAGTGTGTAGGCTTAAGTTCCTATATAGGAAAAATTTTAAGTCCGTAGGCTTAAGTTCCTATATAGGAAAAGTTTTCAGTGGATATGCTTAAGTTCCTATGTAGGAAAAGTTTCCAGTAAGTAGGCTTAAGTTCCTATATAGGAAAACATTTTCCGGGATTAGCTTAAGTTCCTTTTTAAGAAAAGATTTAAGTGGATAGGATTATGTTTGTGTAAAAAAAAAGTTATTTTTCTGTTAGGCTTAAGTTCCTCTATAGGAAAAGTTTTCAGTGGGTTGGTTTAATTTCCTATATAGGAAAAGATTTCAGTGGGTAGGCTAAAGTTTCTGTAAGGAAAAGATTTCAGTTGGTAGGCTTAAGTTCCTATATAGGAAAAGATTTCAGTGAGTAGGCTTAAGTTTCTGTATAGGAAAATATTTAAGTGGGTAGGCTTCAATTCCTATATAAGAACAATTTTTAGTGGGTAGGCTTAAGTTCCTATATAGGAAATGTTTTCCTATATAAGAAAAGGCAAGTATTAGAAATGGGCGAATTTATTGCAACAAAATTGAATTAATCAGTAAGCCCTTTTATTGTCCCTGAAAGCATTCTTTGCAATAGAGTAAAGCTTTGCTAAAACATCTCAGAGTATCCATTAGGATTTGCCTTATGCCGAACTGAGAAATGTTCAATTAAATTGGTAATTTGTAGTTTTTATTGTATCTTCTTAGATGGACTTATGCAATACTATGCAAGGTTGTATATCTGCTTGCCATCTGGGAGGTGTTGGGTTTGAAATTGGACCATACACGTAATAATAAGGACAATAAAATGGTACTCATTGCTTATACTTTTACTAAGACAAGTGGAAAGTCAAGTCAAAATAATTAGTGCAATACATTTCCAAACAAAGACTTTAAGACAAGGGTCGTGCAACCAAACAGTTTGTTTCTGCAATACTCAAGTACCTAGGGACCTACTTTGATAATGTAGATGTAATATTGATCTGATATTACATATATCCTCAGAAAGTAGGTTTTTTTAGTAGAAAAGGCAATAATTTAAGAAAATCAAAATCACTGCATGGAAATAAATAAACAGTACAATAAACGCACTCAGCCTTAATCTGTGAATGTTTCTGAAAGACAGGGCTCGGCAGCCGCGACTAAGCCTCAAGTTAAAACCCTTTTGGATACTTAGGAAATTTTTTTGAAAAGAGGGCTGGCCAATGCCTTAATTGGGTCAGGTATAGACTTGCAACTTATTTTTAAAATTACGCGCGGCTGCCGAGCCCTGCTGAAACCTATAAAGCGGAGAGAGAAATGCAATTAATGTAGCTGAAGAGATAAATGTTTTAACAGTGTAAGAAATATAGGGATAGAACGTTCGAAGATTTTTTATCAAAGGAAGATATCATATTACAGGATAATTAAGAATAGTAAAAATACGATTCTATTGTGAGAACTCTATTGGTGAATCAAAATATTATTGTCAATCATTAAAGTATCTTCCATTTATTTATCCTTGCCTCCCTGAAAATTATACTTTTTCACGCAAGAACGAGTGTAAAACTTTTGAAAGTGATGAATTTATTTCTAAATGCTTCCTACGTCAATAGTTAGAACCAAAGAAATTTTACAGAACAAGGATGGGTACATCCTTAAGTGAACTTTTATACAATGTATCAGCAGGGACGTACATGCTTTTTATTTTGAGATGGGTCAAATGATTGTTTTCCAAGTCGTGAGGAGGGTTATCCGATGTATTTTTGAAAGTTTTGAGGGGGATAAAATAAAGGCTTTCAAAGTTTAAGGAGGGTAAATACTCCTTTATCCCCACCCTCAGAGTCTACGGTACTTAGGGTTTGTATTACAAAGTTTAAAATAATATAAAGATAAATAGATTAAGTTATAATTCTTTTAAAAAAATATTATAATAAATTATAAAATTAGAATGGTACCTCAAACGTTGTTCAATAAGAAGAATTTTATTGACTGCAGTCTCCAACTCCCGCGTCTCGTCAACAAGGCTTTCATCAATTTCTAAACAAAATTTTATTCAATAATAACACAATAGACAATCATTCGATTCGATTAAATCTATTCAATCAATAGTTTTTTTTAAAGAAAATAATTATTTTGGTCAGCTTGCATTCAATGATTTTGTGAAAGGCGCAAATAAAATATTGAAATTAATTGAATAGAAATTTTAGTTTTATAAAATTTTCTTTCAGTTCCACAATTATATTTCTATTGTACTTTTAGAGAGGCCTATAGTGGCAGTGGGAGGTTAAGTTGACCCTCCAATTTACGTTTTAGTTTAAAAGTATTTTTTTTGGGTGGTGGTTGAGGTTCCAGGGTGATTTTCCTTGGGAGGATAAAACTACCTTACTCCAAGATCTACTGCAATGAAGAACCAATTAGGTACGGCAGTTAGTGAGATTTTAATGTACGCACAGATAGATAGAAAGGATAGATAAGTTTTTATTATAAAAATGTTTAAAAGAAAGTCCTAAAGGGTTAAGACTGCTTAAAATATTTAGGTACTAAATCTTTAGATAAGTGGTTAAAATGTAAAATCTTTTAATTTATTTTTTTTAACCGATAACATAGTTTAGAAAAAAAAATTTTAAAAATATATTTTTTTGTTATTCTTTTGTGCAAAGTTGTTTTAACATTTATCACTTGTTTCTCCAAAAGGAAACTTGAAATAGAACCAATTAACTAAATTTCTTAATTTTCTTGAAGCCTTTCTTTCTGCTATTGAAGGCATCCAGGGATAATAGATTTGGAGAAAAACTATTTTGTCCGAACTTTAAACACACAAAAATTTCAAATTATTTTCTTATCAGCATATTATCTTACAATAGTATGTTACTTACTGATTATGGAAATCCAAAAAAATGAACTATAGAACAATTTCACAAAAAAATAAACATTAATCTTAAATAAAATGAATCATGAAACGAAAATTCATAATAATCTTTTAAGCATTAAGGTAATAAGGAGAACGTGAAAATCTAAGAATCAATCTAGCACCCCAGTTAATGGGCAAATTATGATGAATATGAATAATGTGAACATATTTAATCCCTAAATTTTCAGCTTCTATCTTGAATAGGAGCCGAGAAAATCACGTTTCCCCCATAGCGTTACGGACTGACTGACTGCCTGATGGATGGACGGACAGACAAAGTGAATTATAGAGTATATAGCATCGCTAGTAAAAAGAAGGATTTTTTGACTGGCGAACAATCCCTTGACCCTGAATGCAACAAAGAATCGGTTTTTAATCCACTGATGGAGATAAAAAACTTTCTCCTTCAATCTGAAGCTAATCTTTTTATTCATCTACTTTCGATACTTTCCATGCATTGAGAACTTTTCCTTTGCATATAGAATGTATTGTCTTATGTAAAAGAAACATAATTTTAATATTCTAAATATGGGTTAAGGTGTTTGACTGTAACAGGGACTTTCAGGTTTAATACTGGTGACAAAAGTTTCAAATTGGGTTAACATCAGTTGAACAGCAAGCGAAATAAATCTTAAAGAATATTTGGGTGGCAAATGGAAAGGTTGTCAATTTAACTTTTTAACGGATTTTAAAAACTTTGCAGTGCTTGTACCATCGCTATTTTTGCATTACAGAAAAAAATATTTTGCATAGGTCATTTTTTTTTGCATAAATCAACCATATTTTGACTGTGGGCCAAAATTATAACATAATTTTTCTAGGACAGGATGGGGTAATATACAAAGCAGTATTTTCTTTGTATATCATTTTTCTCATACAAAATATTATTCTTACATACTATGTTCTTTCTTATATCTTTCTTTCTATTTTATTGTATGTGCTAAGCTAAATATATGCACATAACAAGTGTACAACAAACATACACATAAGACTTGTAGAGTAGTCATGTAAAAACATTTAAATTCCATCCAACAAAAAAAACTGCAATTTTCTTAATTGTTGGTTCTTAATTAAACGTTGCTAAATTTATTTATTTGCTTAATGTGACACTAATTAAATTTTAAAAAGCTATAAAGATGTTCAAATGTTGCTATATACTGACTATTTTTTAAAGCGAAGCTTTTTCTTAAATTAGTGTCCGTCCGTACGTCTGGAACGGTTAGCTCTTTTCGTTAATTTAACAGTTTAAAATTGTCCTATCGATTTTAAACTTGCACGATGTTTCTTATAACAGTTAGGTACAATTTAGAAAGCGTAGCCACTCTACAATCGTTACCAGAATGTAACAATGAATTTTTATATGATAAAATTAACCGATTGATCTTATTTTTTTTAATACAGATTCCTAGGACACCAAAGTATATTGCCATAAGCAAAGCATCTCTATAATCAAGTGCTAAAATTGTAAGCATGTCCTTAAACATTATCTTTTATTGATGCAGTTTTTCACAAAATTTTAATTTTGTTTTGACTTTTAATATTTATATTCGGATTATTCAGTTATAATACTCTATAAATGTTAATGTTCGTTGGTCATACCGTTTCAGATCTTCGCTTTATGGATATTATCATCCTTGTCACATTACAATTCTAAAACATTTTGAACTATCTACTAGCCTGTCTAAGCATAACCGGTGACCGTGGCTCAACACGTAGGTCATCAGGGGAGGTGATAGGTTCGAATCTCGGATTAACACCGCGTCATGACTAAGAATGGTCCCTACTGCTGCTATGTAAGGTGATCAACATAAATAGTTAAAGTAGGGGGAATTCCTTGGCCCAAAAAAGGCGCAATTCATTATTATGCACAGTTAGGACTTCTCAGTCGTGCAATCAAAGGGAAGGTTGTCTGTTGGATGTTATCTAACATAATATCCCTGGGTGTTGTAGTATCGCATCCCATTACAAGCGGATTATGCTCTGACTTTAAAATCCAAGGAGAATCTCGTCCTTACGAGGTAAGGTATTACTGTTTAAGCAAATACATAACGTATTTAAAATCTGAACTTACCTTTTGCTATTCTGCCTATGCACTCCTCCCTACTTGTTTTGTGTACTCGTTTCTCTGGTTCTATAAGAAACCACTTGGTTTTCAATCATTAAAATAAATTGTAGTTTGTCCAAAAACAGGTTGGACATTTACAAAAAAAAATAATTTAACAAAACTGAAATAGATTTTGAAAAAAAAATACAAAACTAAGTAAGAACCATACAAACCCTGTTAATTTAAATGATATATTTTAATTTCTGTAAAAGTTTGTTTCTACGAATAAGCGTTCCACTTCATGGTATTCAACAGAAAGTTGCTTAAATCCTGGGACAAGGAATGGCTAATCTAAAAGAAACTATTTTTCGCCTTAAAATCTGTTTCTTTGAATATTTAAAGCATTATTTTAATAATTTTCTATTTAATTACTACAAACTAAAACGCAATTCTGTCATATTTATTTAAAAATTTTTACTCGCGAAAAGTTGGAAGAAAATTGTTTTCTTTCGGATGTACCATCCCATGATACTAAATTCTGGTACAAAAGAGAATTCCAAGTAATGTTTCTTATGATGCATATTAAACTTATTTACAAACAAGTTTTCTTGCAAAATTTTGTACATACATAGCCAGGCTCATTAATAACATGTAAACAAGAATAGATATTATTATAAAGCGTAGCCTTTAAAATGAGCTTAAAATAAAATTATTTGTATCTAAATTTCCAAAAATAAATTAAAAAGTATAGATGTACAATCCAGACCACTACCTAGCCCAAGTAAAGTAGACCCTTTTTGTCTGCTAGCAAATTGCTTTCTGTGGGGACATGGCTGTGTTTATATTTTCGACGCTGTAAGCTCTTTTTCAAGAACAAAATCGGGACAGGGTCCCCATCTTGAAGGCAAAGATACATATAGCCAATGCCCCCTTTATTCTTTTACTGTAATATTACAAGCATTAGCATGTTAATCAAATGCTATGCTAAATTCAAACTGCTTCAAATAAGCAAAACTTGTCTACAGTACATTTTGAACATACAAGTATTTATGCATTTTGTAATGTTTCAAAATGATAAATATCATACTTAATTATTTTTATCAAATTCTGTTAATAAAAGCAGACGCTTAAATGTCTATTACTGACAATCATATATATCTGTTGAAGAGTAAATTTTCCCGCTACCAACAATTTCCACATTGTAGAGTAGGTGCACCAAAATTAAGTTCTTTACATGTATATATGCATGCAATTTCTATCTTGATCTGTGCATGCAGTGTACACGCTATTATACACATGCAAACACATGTTTGATTGATCTCATTGCAAATACCAACCAATAAAGAGTGACGCACAAACGGTTTTTATCACTTGCTCATTTTTTAAATACTTGAAGCATTTTGAAAAAAGGGCGATTTCTAATAAGTAGATGAACATTTTCCCTCATAAGATATGTATATATAAACCTTCCCGTGACCCGAGAGAAGCTTTGATGAAAAGAAAAGCAATGACGGAATAGCAATTGGCAAGATATGGCGGCACAAACATACAAATATATAGGTAAACACTCAAAATGCCTATATTTAAAAAAATTAAATTAGTGGCTTCACACCTAGTCCTAAGAACTAAGTACAGTTAAGAAAATGAAAAATGGGAGGGGGGGGGGGGTAGAGAGTGCCCCAAACCTAAAGAAAATAGCTTAAACTCAAACTAAAAGCACATCTTAATCGGTTCAGTAATAACAGACAACATGCGAAAAACGAACAGATGGATTTTTATGACGTCATATAACAAACTTTGGGCTTTCTCGCGTTTAGACAAAAAAGTTTAACAAGACATCCTATAGATATAAATACACACCCTTAACCTGGTAATCCTTAAAGTTGTGTAAGGTATCACAAACAACTTTCATCTTATCATGCACAAGACAGTTGGGCAGCTAAACACATACCGCATTCAAAAAATCTTACTTATTGCTATTATTTCAAACAACTTTCATCTTATCATGCACAAGACAGTTGGGCAGCTAAACACATACCGCATTCAAAAAATCTTATTTATTGCTATTATTTCAAACTTGCTCACGATAAAGAAGTTTTGCTCTTGAAAAATTTGTAACGAAGAAGTACAGTTCAAAATAGTTTAGTCCAATGTTAAATGTACCTCCTTTTCATTAACATTTAAAAATAATTTTACAATTCTTGAATCAGAGCCTTTAATTTTACCTTTGCAGTTGTAGGTCGACCAGTCAGATTGAGTATTCAAGAAAATATAAGGTCTTTTAAAAATGACCACGAAGAATTTGTAATTTAAAGAAAGAACAATGTTTTGAGTTACCTAACTACATAACTACTAATGAATTAATCACAAATGCATTGGTACCCGAAACTAAACTAACTAGTACCTACACATTCAATCAAAGAAAGGTAACTTTTGTTTGTCCTATCCTACCTAATTAATGTTATAGATATGATGTCCACATAAGCGAAGCTCACTAAACCGAACATTCGGGCAAACGATCACTAACAATTATGGAGTGAAACAGAATTTCTGTCATGATATTTCTTGAATACAGGATGCTCCATCAAGACATAGTTTAAATTTTTAAAACTTGACTATATAGATGCTTCGCTTATTTTGTGTTAAAAGTAAAAATTCTAATATATCATGTAAAAGTTGTTCAGTCTAAAACGACCAAGCTAATATTGCTTGATTCACTTTTACAAGAGACAAAATGAATTGAAAATGATTGCTAAAGTCGAAATATATTTTCATGTCTTAGAATAGAGTATTTTTTTTTAAAGTAGGTTGAAAAACATACTAACTTTAAGATATTCAGTATAAAAATCATCTTGCGAGGTTTATATTTTGTAGAACGATTCTAAAGTGTCTAGATAAATAATCAGAGCTATCCGTTAAAGACGTACGAGTGGACCCTATTGATTTAAAAGATTCGCTTAACAACACAAACATTATAATGCGGGCTAGTTAAATAAATGCAGTAATGACAACATCCATAAAAGTGAAGATAATTGAACCAGAAAACTTTAATTTAGACAAACAAACAAATAATAAAATGTACACAACCTTCATCCTTATAATAAAGTAACAGGATGTTTGTGTGTTTGCTTGTCTATATGTTTGTATGTTGGTACCAAAGGGTCTCGCTAACTGCTGAACCGATCGGATTCTTTTTAACAGGGTAGCTTCTTATTGGTCCTGGGTAGGTTTATAACTATTTTGGGGGAGGGTACCACCACCCTCCCAAGAGAGGCCTCTAGGGGCGTAGCCGCTAGTAGAAAATATAAATTCATTTGTACAATATTACATGAAGAAAGGCGAAACAGTAGTTGTAGTTAAACCACTTGAGTTATTATAATAAACTTTCATGAAAAAGTTATCGTCCTCTAGACGATGAAAGGAAACGGATGTAGCATATCTACAGTGTGTTTTTTTATGAGAACTTTTTTGAAAGCAATTTTACCCCACTTATAGTTATCAGAATTTCATGATTAATGGCTTATTTTCTTCGTTTTTTATAACCATTTATAGAACATCAAAAAACATTTAAGTTTTTATTAAAAAAGTAAAGTAAAATCAAAAATTCAAAACCTGGGTGTCAACATCTAAAAATGGTTTTAGCGCATTTTTCTCATGCTTAAATCTTCACCCCTTTGCAAGAATGGCTGCAAAACGCTTCAAAGTTGAGATACAGAGTTAAATATTGATACAGATACTTTTGGGGACATGTACTAGAACATATTAAAGTTTGAAGGCCATATCTCAACCAGGGAGGGAGTACTGGCCCCCCAAAGTTACCCATCTCAGTTTTAGGGGTTTTCTCTACCACTTCTCTTTTCATCCTTCCCTTTTAGACGTATCTTTATTACGTCACACATAACACTTTCCGCAGTCCCTTTAGAGCTTCGCTTTAATAGACATGATCAGCCTATATTAAGATAAAAGTTATTCCAACAAAATTGGTTTCCTGGAGTTGATGTTGTAAATTTGAACAGGTGATTTGGAGATCTGGTAGCAATGATAATCATTATTTATAATCCAAGTCTGCTTGGGACATCATTATAATACATTTACAAATTATTTTAAATTTGGGGGAATAGTTAAGACGCAGGGATATTTACTAATTTAGGGATAAGAATATAGACGATAAATTAAAATACATTCCCGATGAAATAAAGTTACCTCGTATGTTAATTAAAATTATTGTTTGAAAAGTTGAGAAACTATTAGCTTAGAACCAACCAATCAAAATTCAATAAAACACCTATTTTCACAACTTTAAATTAACTAAAACCATGTCTATATAGGGGGAGGGGCAACTTCCCATCATTACAGGGGCGAAGCCACTGGAATAATCCAAAAGCAGACGATTTAATGATCATAAAATGCATATTTCCTAAACATAGCTGCCAAATATTTTTAATTGTTTTGGCTGTGCATATTTAATAATATCATTGAATATAAGTCTAGAATATTCAATATTTAATTTAGAATAGTTTTATGTTCCAGATTCCTATTTTATACGAATAAAATGTCACTTAAAATTTTGGGAATATTCTCTTATTATGTTGGTTGACTAATCAATACCAAACCCCTTAAATCTTGTTTAAAGTGTTTCTGCTTTATAATTAGTATAATTCTGACATGTGTCTACTTGTCTCTACGAGAAGTTAAACAAAATTAATGTTTAATCAGCTGTTATTTAGGTTAGGGGTTTGGATTTTTTAAAATAGACAATTAGATTTGATTGAGCCTAAATATACATTAGCAGTTACACATCTTTTAGCTGGTTTAAATAAAAAGAAATCATCTATAAAAATTATGTGCGCCTCTTAAAGATAGTGGTTTTCTTCTTAAAGGCTTCATAAGGCAATTATGGGAAGAAGGGAATGGGGGAGGGTTTTACCAATAACAAAATAAAGAAAATCACTAAATTTTGCAAAGGATGCAAAAAATTGGAATGAAAAAAATGTCTAAAATAATGATTATTCCTTGGTTGACTTTGTTGATCTGTTGGAAATGGTGCAGCTCCCGCCCATCCACTTCTCTCATCCTCTTCCTGTAATCAAACTTTTTCAATTAACCTTTCCTATACATATTACATACACACCTATACATAATAAAAATTATGTTTTAAAAAATCGAGTGGATTTCTTACTTATTTCGAATCAATGATTTTAGCCATTTTGACAGAAAATTTGGGTATTGTATTAGTTATTTCTTTCATCGTATTATAAACCGCTTTCCGCGGATATAGAATGTACAATTATAAGATTAAAACTAGTTTTTTTAGCACATTTTCTACTAAAACTCCATTCTTCTTAATTATTAAAGTTTTTAAAAATCTGATTTCTAATCTATTCAGCCTCGCTGCTATGGATGTTATAATTTTTTTTATATATAAGATAGCTATTGGTTTAAGTGCTTTTTTACTTTAGTATTTATTTATAAATCCCATACATATAGAGAAGAGGTGTTCTTTTAAATGAGTGGATTGATGGCATACCAAATTGGTACAAGTACTGATGAAAGGATCTAAACCATTCAATATTAAATCAATAGTTATTACATTTCAGGTGACTCTAATCAAATATATTCTGAAATGGTTAGGTTTTGCAATTTATTTGAAAATAAGATTATAAATGAACAATTTATTAAAAAATGGAGTATAAAGTTCATACTTACGTAAATATAATTCAGATAAGAATTAAGTCTCAATATAAATTAAACTATGATTTTTCTGTGAAAAATATTTCATGATTTTCTTTTCATATTTAGTTCCTATCCAAATTATCAAAGCTTTTGTGGACTTAGCATTAAAATAAAACTATAGAGGGGGAAGGGGTTTAATAAATGTATGTTCCCACCCCTTGGACCCTGTGCCGACTTTCAATTGGGTTTTTGAATATCAGCCAATAGCGTCGTGAATATTAACACAGCCAAGTCGCAAGCAGAAAGCAATTTGCTAGCAGACGAATAAGGACCCCAACATTGGATTCAGGTAGTTATCTGGATTATATATTTACAGACTTAGCAGATAGATAGAAAACATCCTATTCCTTTTTGTTTAGATCTAAAACATACCTTAGAACTATAATCCCAATTCACAATTCTGTCCATATCTACAAAATTTAATATTTCAAATAAATTAAAGTAACAACCAAAATCTAATTTGTATAGGTTAAAATCGATTTTTTTGTCTAAAATGATACAATTTTAAGGTAGTGGGACAAAGAGACTAATAATCAGCCATTTGACGTCATAAAAATGAGAGAGGAGAAGTGGAAAAGGAAACCCCTAAAAATAGATGGATAATCCCTCATTTCTATGACGTCACATAGCTGATTTTTGAGACACTTTGTTCTACTAAATTTTAGGTAATGTGTACGTTTTAGCTCAGTATAACTTCACGCAGACTATCAAAACCAAAATATGTAAAAATGTGCATGTAATTAAAATTTAAAAAAATAACTTCTAAATATAAAAATCTAACTTTAATTTACTTTAACAAGTGTATTAAAACATCAATGATTTGAGTACTCTTTTGAATACTTTGCTATTATCCAAAAAAAATTCACATAATTTTTACCTTCCGTCATATTGATGTCTGGGTAGAAATATTCTTGGGAATTTGCTTGTGGAGGCCAAAACACGTTCTTTATTATGTTGAAAATATCTGGCAGTTTACTTGTCTAAATCATACATGTAGTAAATAGCTTATTCATTACGGGTTATCTTTCTAAAGGAGCCTTAATGTGTAATTTTTATTTATTTCAAAAAAATACTTAACTTGTACATTAAAAAGAAATTAGTAAAAGAATGATAACAATAAACAAAAAGTTACTAATAATAAAACATATCAAAGTATAATCTGTATTACTGTTTAAACTGGCTGCCTAAAAAAATAACTGTTTGCAGCGTATCTTCCTAACAAAATGAATTTCTATACTAACCTCCACCTCATAGCTGTATTCATAATCAATCTCTACAGTATCATTAACAGTTTCATCATCTGACAGATACAGATCCATGTCATACACGTACTCCACGCTTGGACACTTACTTGACTCCTTAACAAAATTGTTTGGATTAATTTTCATTCGCTTTTACAAATTTATATCATTCCTTATGCTATTTAAAACAAGTTTCTAAAAAGAAAATATTAGCCAACTTGAACAAACTGAAGTCTTTTTTAATGCCATTATTAGGTACATCGCCTTACTTCTTTTTAGGGACTTGAATTACAAATCTTATGATTAACATTTTGGAACCTTTTCTAACCTTTTCTACATTTCTTGTAAATAGCTGAACATTTCTTGATGATTTTATGTGTATATGTATCAGTGGGATGCAGTGGCGTACCATAGGGTGGTGTCAACACCCACATTTAAAACTTTATTAGGAAGGACTCACGCCCCTCTGGTGAATAAAAGTGCACGCCACTAATTGGATGTGTTATTCAATGGCATTTGCGGCATGCCGCATAATAATGCGTCCCTAATCTTATGACAAGTACATAAAATACCCCAGACAACCAACCAACCAACTAATTTAAACATTAGAGAGCAGCTCCGCTGATGATAAATTGGTGTTGTTATGTAAAGTTTATCCAATGATCCTTAGTAAACAAAACAAATTTAAAGTTTAAATAAAAGTGGCAAAGTTCTTACATCATCTACAATACATGACATAGGCAATAGAAAAATGGACAAAAAAGAGTAGACTGAAAAAAGTGTCGGTGGTCTGAAACGTTTAAAGGGGGGTTAAAGGGTTGTTTACTCCTCAAAAATTTTTTTGTAAATGATTTCGATTTTTTACCTCATCCCTAAATTTTTACCTCCAACTTAGATTAAAAGATTTAAGGGTGCAACAGGCTTCCCCCACAATTTTAAATTACCCTCCCTATCAAGATTCTTGTAAAGAAGGTGTATCAACTTTTTCACTTTTTATTTAAGATAGCTAGCCGGTTCTTTTAGTAAGTAGTAGATGTAAAATTTTTCATAGAATTCAGATATGCAATCGTTTTTTTTGTAGACCTCTTATTTTTTAAATAATTTAAGTTTTTTAAAAAAATAATTAAGTCGGTTTTAAGGTACTAAAACGCAACAAAATAGAAGAAGAAAATGGCCAGTATGAACAAAAATAGTAAGATCTTTAATTTGACACCTTACATTTAAAATTCTGTTGAGTAATTATTGAAAAAATCAATTTTTTTAACCTCGGTTTAATCAAAACTTTGAAGTAAAATATAATCTTCCACAGGCATAAAAAATATGGGTTCATATATAACTTTAGAATCAGAAAAATATTATGAATCCATTGTAAGCTAAATTAAAAAAGTTTTATAAAACTATAATAAAAAATATAAGTTTATTTTAAGAATCATAATTTTCGGCTTTAAAGGGTTGAACAACTTGAAAACTTGAAACTTGAAATAAACCTAAATAAATATACATACAATGTAACAGATATTTTTTAAACACAAGAAACAATAAAGCATTTTTAACTGCATTGTTTTGAAGTTTATAAACAGATTGAAGCATATTTGTTCATAATTTTTCGTTCTTTACATGTTATGTAAGTATCACTATTTTCATTGTAGTATCTATTGTATATATTCTATGAACATTATCCTTTTTTTTTGTCAATTCTATTGGTTGAGGTTTTGAGGTTAAGCTTCCCGATTAGTCAATTTTTGAGACTTGTGATTGGCTAGTTTAATAGTTACAATTAAGTGTTACCTGTAAAAAATAATACGTTAGGCCATTATTATTATTTTTATTTTTTTACTTTTTTCAATTTTGCTTACAATGGATTCGTAATATTTTTCTGATTCAAAGGTATATATGAACCCATATTTTTTATGCCTGTGGGAGATTATATTTTACTTCAAAGTTTTGATTAAACCGAGGTTAAAAAAATTGATTTCTTCAATAATTACTCAACAGAATTTTAAAAGTAAGGTGTCAAATTAAAGATCTTACTATTTTTGTTCATACTGGCCATTTTCTTCTTTTATTTTGTTGCGTTTTAGTACCTTAAAAACCGACTTAATTATTTTTTTTAAAAACTTAAATTACTTAAAAAATAAGAGGTCTACAAAAAAAACGATTGCATATCTGAATTCTATCAAAAATTTTACATCTACTACTTACTAAAAGAACCGGCTAGCTATCTTAAATAAAAAGTGAAAAAGTTGATACGCCTTCTTTAAAAGGATTGGAATCTAAAAATCAGGTGTGCAAGGACAGTAATAAAGATTTAAAAACATGAGATTGAAAGTAACAGAAAGTAAGACGAGAATGGTATTTATTTTCTATATAGAATTAAAGACATTAATAAAAGCAAAATAAAGTTAAAAATCACACATGTACATCTATTACGAGATATAACTAAAAGAAAGAGTAAGTGATACAATTGAATTCTACTTTGACATTTTTGTTTGATTTTTGTATACAATTAAAATATGCTTATTAGACCTGAAACAGACAAAGGGCGGACCAACAATTTTTAGATAAATCTTTTTGTTTTTGTATTTGTGAATGCACTTGTATTGAATACGCTACAAGAATATATATTATCAACACAACAACAAAACAATGCAGTTTATATTCTAACACCATGAGCAAGAAAAAAAGAGTGTTTTTATACCGAAGCTACTGGATAATTCACGTTCTCTGTCAGACCGTGATGCTATGGAGCTAATATAAAAAATTCTCGGCAAACTTTTGAGATAGATTGCTAATTTTTTTGTGAAGTTAGTCCATTTATTTTTTGTTCTTCTCTGCTTATTGATGTTGTCATCCTTATATATAGAAAAATGGCTAATAAAAAATATATTTTTTTTCATTATTAAACAGAACTGAACTAAAAATCCCGTTCTTCCTCTTATTTTATCCTTCTCTATGTTAGTAAATGAAGAAAGTATTTTCTAAAAGAAAGAAACTTGATATATTTGTATATTACCATTCTTCTTTTATACAAAACACGATGCTTTCACTCAGACCAATCTTATGACCTCCAACCTATCCCCCATTATTTTTTTTTTTGGGGGGGGGGGAGGGTAGCGAATACTAGCCCCTGCAAGGGCAATTACCCTACTGGGCATAGGGCCCTAACTTAATAGGATATTATTCATGCGGGGCTCTTTTAAGCGTTACTTAAACTAACCTTACCATAAAAAATACTTTAAAATATGCTGTTTGTGGTCCAGATGTAATATGAGGGAAACTGGCCAAAACATATATAAAATATGTACATGTAGGTTATGTTGCAACAAATAACTCAAGGAACAGGATGCAGTTAGGAACCTGAAATTACTTTCTTAAAACCCGTCTGCCCTAGCCTTCAGAGCCAATGTAGCTCCCTAAATTACAGGACCATTTTGCCGACTTCCGTACCTACATTATTATATTAGTTACAGGTTCTTAGGCTTTTACTCAAAAGAGATATAATTGCTGTACATTGTAAATATACTATTATATATTACCACAGCTAACACTCTTTAAGTTACTCAAACTATTTCAAATGCCCAACCATTCTTGGTTTGTATTTGTTGCCCTTTAATCAAAGCATGCATTTAGATATTTGCCTTTATTCTGGATTTGTTGAATTTGCATATGGAATTCCAATATTTTTGGAATATTATATGCAGTAAAGGAAGTTAACATTTTATTGTAGCAGCTTTTGTATTATTATGTGTTTGTGTTTAAAGTTCCTTCAATATGGGAGTTCCTCCAGAAATTCCAAACCAATTTTCAGGCCTTCCCAATTAATTTTTTTTTGTTCAATTATGTTCTGATATTTTTTTAAAAAATAGGTTCGGATGTAATTATGTAATTCATCTCTGTTTGAATATATGTTCACTAAGACTTCTTGAGCCACTATGCCGATTGAGTTCTCCTTTGTAGAAAATTTGGTAATGGCTTACAAATGTCTATAAGAAAGTATTTTTTTGCGGTACGGTGCTGTGCTCTAACCTTTGAAGCTATCCAATATAACCTTACCCAACCTAACCTGACCTAAAATAATTACTGTAAGATAAATTGATAAATAAATTAATAAATTACATTGATATATTTATCATTAAATGAGATCATAGAATTCTTTGTATTATTTTTCATTGTGCTATCCATGTTTCCCTGGATAGACCAAGACTGTGACAATATAGTCTCACAAAAATTTTCTTTATTTTTATTTTTTTTTTCATTGAGCTATCCCTGTTACCCTGGCTAGGCCTAGACAGTGATAATATAGCCTCTCATCACTGTAAGATCATAGAATATTCATGTTTTATTTTTCATTGATCTATCACTGATACCATGGCTAGACCTAGACAGTGACAATATAGCCTCTCATTTCTGTAAGATCACAGAATATTCATGTTTTATTTTGCATTGAGCTGTTCCTGTTACCATGGCTAGACCTAGACAGTGACAATATAGCCTCTCATTACTGTAAGATCACCCCACAAATTTTCAATCAACCCTGATAAACATTTACAGTGAACGGATAAATATGTCTTTATGGTGAACTTAATGGTACTGCACTGTTAGACTTTTATGTTGTTGTTACATCGGCTTAAATTATTATGCTATATATAACATCATTTTGAGATGGAAGATTGAAATGTTGTTAATAATGTCAATATTTGCTATTAAGTTCAACTGGATTCGTAATGGAGTACTTTTATTACTTGTAATCTTTAGAAAATTACACAGACGTTTTAGAAGACAAAGAACTATTATACGAAAGCAAAATAAATGATAAAAGTTTTCCTCAAACCTATTTCTTAACCACCGAAGCTCAACCTTATTTTTGATTGTATAAAAAAACTTTTTACTAGCTGCACTAATCATTTTCAATCTTTAATAAATCTATAACAATCAAGACTATAAAGATTGTGCTGATTTGATTTTTACAATATTATCAAGATTATATAGTAGCCTCACTTCCAGTGTTAAGTAAGTCTAATTTAATCTAGAGCAGACAGCGTGTCATTAGTTAGATTTTACAATATTACTAAGATTATACAAAAAACAATTTTTAAAATTTTTTTTTCAATAAAGGTCAATAATAAAAAAAAATGTATATTGTCTTTAACATACTATAACTACTACTAACTGGTTTAATAGGCCTATTATTTATTATGAAGCTTGGTTTTAGCTAGTTGGTTTATCAGCTCCTAAAATGGCTCTACACTTAACCTTCTATATCTTTTTGCTTTATTGAAAAAATAAAAAGTATCCAACCAAACCCTATTGTAATATGCGAAGCTCTAAATTAAAAAAGTATAAATTTTATCATAGATTTGAGGAACACTTTATAACTTTAATTTAACCCACATAATATCATATTATCATCAGTTTCATATTAAGGATGAGGGTAATCACTCAAATTATATTGTAACAAGGAAAAGTATCCCCATAAATGCATCAGTTAAGAAACAAATAATGGTTTCACTTTTTGAACATTTTCAAATGTTTTAATGATACAAATAAGAATAATGCAACCCAGACATCTTAATCAATTTCAAATTTTACTCTTGCCATAATACAAAGTAGTAAGGTTTATTTGTCTGAAGCTAAAGATCTTGAGATTGTTGGTCCAAATGGGTTGTAATTTTTGGGGAAGCTTGAATAATGACTTTATACGGGTTTGGGTTATTTTACGGACTTCCCTCGCCTTTCCCTAGAGGCTAGAGGCAAAGTAACTAGTTGCTATTAAAAGAATAAAATTTTACCTGTAACATAAATCCAATTCCAAGCATCATCTTTGAGTAAGATTCTGCATCCTTAAAGAAAATAATATATCAAAAATAAAGATTAATATGTTTTCACTAAATTTTTTCAGGGTCATAGTTGTTTTCCCCTTGATACAATTTTGATCTTGGGGGATTTTTTAGATAGTTTATTCCATAGGGGGATCATTGTGAGATTTTTGACATATTTGGTGAAATGGGGTATTTTTAAATACTTTTAGAGGTGGGGAATGAAATGTCCTAAATGCCCCCTTCTATCAAGTTCACATTTCCATCAAATTTTTACTTCTCTTTAAAAGTGAGAGGTTCCAATTGTAAAATTACCGAGCTAAATTTGCCCTTTTTTGTTATTTATTGAATGCTTTGAATGTAGAAGATAATATTTCAGTAATATAAAGAAAACATAACTTAACATTCTTTTTTGCATTTTCATTTTTGTTCAACAAAACACAAACCAAATAAATAATATTTTTTGAAGAAAAAATGCAATTTGTAGAATGTTAGTGTATCTATATGTAGATAAAGAAAACTATATTGCATCTTACTCAGAAAATATCTTTTTCATTTTCTTGTAGGAATGTAAAAGTAAGAAAAAAATATTGTTTTTGACATATAAGTTAAATTTCAAGCAAAATTAAGTTTTTCTTTGAATTTCTCATAGGATTACTGCTATCATTTATTTAGCAAATCTATGGTTAAGTTGTGCTATTTTTCCAATTTGACTGTCGTTTTTTTCTTCAAAAGTTTCCCTGTTCTAAAATTATCTTGAAGGAAGTAAAGTACCAAAATATAACTTTTATTATTTGCCTTGAGTTAACAAATACTTAATTAACTATTGATTTACTAACTTTGAATAAGCTTTGCTTTTATGCAAGTTGTCTTACTTGCTACTTGAAGAAAATTCCATTAATAAATTTTAATCTTCCCTAAGTAAAGTTTTCCATATTAAAACAAAGTTGACTTTTTAATTCAGCCCACTTAAGAAAAAAGTTTTCTCCGCAACCTAAAAACGTTGCAGAACTTTTAAGGGGCGTCTACATGAACTTTACCTAGGGGGGTAAAAAAATCACTCCTTAATCTTCTACTTTTTTTATATCTCAGTTTTTGAGCACACCTCCCTTGCACAATTTAAAACAATAAATCTTTATGGAAGCATAACTTTCTTTTGTTCAATTAACAGGAAAAAGGGACCAGGATTCTGACAAACAATTCTAAGTGAAAATTTTCTTACAACCCATTTCCTTCTCCCCCCCCCCCATTTACCCACTTCTCTTTAGTTACATCACAAAACAAGTTTTACACCAACATCACACCACATAAATATCCAAAATTTCAGCTTTTCAATTTTATGTTTATGCTTATAATTAAAAAAAAAGCGAAAATTGTACATCTTTAACTTGAAAAATTAAACTTTTGAATGCATAAAACAAGCATTTTAATTAAAGCTCATTTTTCCCTTAAAACCATATCAACATATCAAACTAACGGGACGGTATTATCTATTTGAGCAAAAATTACCTACCATCAATAGTTCTTCAACCCAGCCACCAGGTACAATTGCTATGTAGTTTGTCTTATTTTCAGGTACGACTCCCCAGGTGAACAGGGCGTTCACTCCCAGCTGGTTCTGAATTCTAAACAAAGAAAAAATTATTACAATATTAACAAGTAATGGTTTCATTTCAAGACTACCATTATATGAACATATGTAAGTTCCAAGTTCTAAGAAAAAGTTACAGATTAAAAAAAAAGACAAATAATAAGAAGCTGGGCAGTAAAATAATTTTTGTACTTTTCCTATTTCTATCCGCGGACAAACTACCGATTTCAATCTTGCTTATAAAATAAGGTGTAATTTTATTCAGACTTCTCACTCTGTGATTGTTAGTGTTCGTTTGATTGATTGTCTAATTTGTAAAGCTCTTTTGGCTCTTGAGATCTTTTTTTATCAATATTTTGAGATAAATATAAATTAATATATCTTTATGTAATTATGCTAACAGGATTAGAGTATAGTTATGAGAACCGGCTCTTATCCACCGGATTCGAATGAATACAAGAAAAAAATATTCATACAGGGATAGAACAATGCTAGATAGATTAATTTTACGCCATCTCTATATAATGCACAATACTATCTTTGTGTAGCTGAAAAATATCTATGAAGATGTCAGTTTATCCTTTATGTGCCTATACCTGTTTCCCTAATTTTATTGGTGATAATTAAATTTAATTGTGTCTCCTCTTATTATTGTTAATTTAATTGTTCTTCAGTAATCTATATTTGCCCAAGAACTGCGTCAAAATTTCTTTACCAGTATGGCTTCGAAACCGAATAATATCCGCTTGATTACAACCGTTTCTCAGCCATACTCAAATATCATTGTATTATAGACAGTTTTCCATGAATATTAAAAAATGAATACCAGTTTTGTTAGCTTGAGCCTTGAGTCACTCGGGTCTGCCAAAACTGAATTTAATCTTATAATCTTTCATTTTAATAATCGCGGAAAGATGTCTATAATACGATGAGAAAAATAACTATTTTATGATCAACAGCTGCCTTAGTACCAGCGCATCTTAAAAGATAAAACATTTTACGATAAACTGATGTAGATTCTTAATTATGATACACCAAATTACACTTCATTCAGCAAATGAACCGACCAATCAGGATTTAATAAAAGTACCCAAAATTTTATTGGTAAACAAGTAAGTAATAATTAATGGTAGCAGAACTTTTTACTTATAAAATTTAGCTTGGGGCTTGTTTATAATTTGGTTTGTCCAAGTCACGATAAATTCTTCAACAGCACCACCTTTGTCTGGAAGTCTTAAATGTGTTATGCTATGAGTTAAGCCTATTTATGAAAAAACGATACCCCTTTCTCTTACTTTTGAAATTCAGATTAGCAGTAGAAAAAAATATGCTATTTAGTATTTTCAACATCTGTCTTGATAATGACGTATTTTGGTTCAAAATCAAACCTAACACCTACAAAAAAAATCTAACGCGTTACCTTACCAGCTAATACTGCGGGTAAAATAAAAAAAAATAGAGTATCTTAACTAATACAAGTAGGTCAATCTTTTGCATTTGTTGGGCCAAAATTGTATTTAGTATGAAGAGATACAGGGAGATATAGGACATTGGTCTGGAAATTGCAAAGGTTATAAAACCACGTTATCTAATTCGTTGGCGTAAAAACATTGATTGTTTCCAAATTGGTAGTGTCCTAACTTTTAAACCAATAGTTTTAACTATAAATGGGTTAATTTTATTTATCATCATTGTGGATGTACATCTATTTATCTTATTGTCTTATCCCTTAAGATCCCTGATGAATACATGTGACATTGATTTTGCTTGAAATCAAATCCCATGGGATTATTCTATACTTTGTTTCCTTAGACTTATATTTTATTTTAAATTTTTACTTTTTTATATTTTATGTAATCTATAATACAAAGTAGAACGATGTCTCTCTGTCTGTCCATCTGTCTGTCTGTCCGTCCGTCCGTCCCTTAAGATCTCGGTAACCACTGAACCGATCAGATTCTACTCTTCAGGGTATATACCTACTGGTCCTGTGGTGGTTTTAGGCTATTTTCTTGGGGGGTGGGACACCCCCAACCCCCCAAAAAACGAAAAAAAATCCCCCCCATTTTTTTTTAAACTGAAAGTAGTGGGGGCACCTTAGTATGGGGAATTAATTTTTTTTTTAACAGAAAGTAGTGGGGGTACTTAATTTTTTTTTTTAATTACCTCTTGGGGCAAAGCCCCTAGAGGCTAGGGGCGAAGCCCCTAATACATATATACTGTATCATACATTTACTAATTTTTAAAGCTAAATTTGATTATAAGTTAGAACCTGTACTGCAATACGTACAATTAGGTTAAAAACAATTAGTTTTAAAAATGAAAGAATTGTCTTATCCTTTTAAAACAAGTAGAAATTATTTCTCGGTAAACTGTAGCGATCAGTTAATGAAAGCTACTTCTCTTTAATTGCTTTGAAAAAAAGAATATTTAAAAATAGTTACCCTTCTTAATTTCATCGATCATTGTTTTTTTCCTCTAAAATTCTTTAGAAACATTATATGTATTACCGTTTTATCTTTAATATTAATTAAAGTTTTGGTTTGTTTACCCACAAGTAATTATATAAGCTTTAATTAACTAAAACAACAGATAAATACAGATTTATCTTCTCTTACACTGTGGGTTTTAGGTGGATGGGAGAATAAAATTTTATTTTGCAGAATTTGTACATTTACTGAGAGTCAAATGCTTTGCTTGATTCTTCAATGATAAAACAATTCGCATGAAACTAATTTGTAGATTTTTGACATCTAAAATATTATTTTTTATTAATTTTTATTTTAGTTAAAAAGGGTTATTTTTTTTTGGGGGGGGGGTGAGTCCGTCATTTATTTCTAGAGGCAATTCCCCAATATAGTTATAAACCTTCCCAGAGCAATGTAAAGGAGAATTAAAACATTTCAGTGGGTAGCGGAATTCTTTGGTACAAACAGACAGTATACATCATGTTACTTTTAAATAGGGGTTATTATAAAAAGATAGGACATTTCATTTCCGATTCCTAAAGTTGTAAATTTTTCCATAGTAATTTGCCAATAAATCGTCAGAAGATTTTTGATTTCTTAAAATTCACTGTGTTAAGCAAACAAAGATGAAAACCTTTCACACTGGCTGGCATAAAAACCACCCAAGCTCTCTTGATTAATGATTCAAGTGTCTGAGAGTAACTGCTTTTACAACTATAACAGGGATGAGTAAGTCCAATAGAAGTAGAGTATACTTTTTTATTAAAAGATTGAATAAAACTTGACATTTCCTTTAAAAATCTGGGTCAATGGGTTTGGGTCATTTAAATCCTTTTTAAAACAGAGCACATGGCTTGGGTATTCAAATATTGCAGTTGTAATTATCATGATATATATATCGACATTTCAAGTGTTGATTTAAAAACACGATAAAGTCATGTCAATAAAATATCAACATATTTGCTAATGTAAAATATTTTGTTGAATTATTGACTAGAACACACATGCAGAGTAGTTTCGCTACTTAAAAACAGGGTAAAACCATTTGTTTCTTAATCCCTTTCCCATTAGTTGTTCCCTGCATTTAGATATGTATTTTATACAAATTTCCTCACACAAATCTAAAATGGAAAAGGAGCCGTTTTTAATTAAACACAAAATTAAACACAATTTGTTTCAAGACAAGCTTTGCAATTTGAAATGAAGACTCATAAAACACACATTGTTTGAAGAAATGCCACTCTGTAGAATAGATTTGGTAACTGTCTCAAAATCAGCCTTGTTACGTCATAAAAATGAGGTAGATTAGAGGAGAAGTGGGAAAGAAAACCCCTAAAAAGAGATGGATAATCACTCATTTTTATGACGTCGCATGGCTGATTTTTGAGACATTTTATTCAGTTACAAAGATTTGCCTATAATTGTAAAGTGTATCTAAGATTCAACCAAAAATAATTGAAATTTACCTATAAAGTCTCTCCTTGAAGTCCATTGTTTCATTATATTTACCAGAAATATTCCAGCCCCCTGTAAACTCGATAACAGTCTGAACAAAGAATTACAGATTATATTGAAAGTTCTGAAAATATTCCAGCCCCCTGTAAACTCTATTACAGTCTGAACAAAGAATAACAGATTATTGACAGTTCTAAAAATATTCCAGCCCCCTGTAAACTCTATTACAGTCTGAACAAAGAATAACAGATTATTGACAGTTCTGAAAATATTCCAGTCCTTGTAAACTCTATTACAGTCTGAACAAAAAATAACAGATTATTAACAGTTCTGAAAATATTCCAGCCCCCTGTAAACTCTATTACAGACGACAAAGACCAAATTGTGTCAAAAAGGATTCATGTGACGTCATATAAATGAGGGATTATCCATCTCTTTTTTTAGTGGTTTTCTTTCCCACTTTCCTCTCATCTCCCTCATTTAAATGACGTCACATGGATCATTTTTGACACAATTTGGTCTTTGTCTTACAGTCTGAAAAAAGGATTACAGATTATTGAAGA
Source organism: Acartia tonsa (assembly GCF_053477335.1). Taxonomy (NCBI): domain Eukaryota; kingdom Metazoa; phylum Arthropoda; class Copepoda; order Calanoida; family Acartiidae; genus Acartia; species Acartia tonsa. Next base: position 38,712,637 of record NC_137260.1, read on the forward strand.
TTCTGAAAATACGCCTGCCCCCTGTAAATTTAAATAAAACAGAACAAAAATACATAGTTGATTATAACTTTAGAGAAATTATCAACATTTTGATTCCTGAACAACATTAATATAGAAATATATAAAAAAATAACTAAATGGGTATGAGAACAGATCTATAGTATAGATGTATATACAGATAACTACCTCCCTCCCTCCCTCTCAATGACATTTTTCGTCTGCTACCACATTGTTTTCTGCTACTTAGCTCTGTAAATATAACCGACACCATTGGTTAATTTTCAATGACCCAATTTGAATCGGCACAAGGACACTGCGATGGGGAGATACAGATTTTTAACACCTCCCCCCCCCCCTCTAGTGTTTTTCTCTAATGTATGAGCTAAACTTTGATTAACCCTAGAAAAGCATTTAATAATTATATATGTATGGAAAAGTAATGTTTTGCAGATTAAATTAGAATTAGAATCGGAAAAAAGTTATTTTTTTTGCTGCAAGATTCAAAGATAAGTAATTACATAAAAGCTTTACTAGTATAGTTTCAGATTGATGATCTTATCTATTAGTTGAATAATAAAATATGATATCTTATACCCTAATGATTTTGATCAACATTTATTCATCAATATTCCAATATTATTATGAGGATATCAGGGATACAGGGATAGATGCATGAAAAATAAATACATTTTCCATCTGACAGGGCAGAATTATCTGTTTTTGTAGCCTTGTAATGAGTGGGCGATGAGTGGGATTGTCTATTTGTTTTTCATATACATATTACATACCCTTAAATCTGGTATGGAAGCTGTTTTTCTAAGCCCGCCATGATTAATAATATGAACATATATTTATCATCCAATATGCTTTTTTATATACTTTGTTAATTATTGGTTGGTCTGATGTACACACTTCCTTTCACTTAAAAACTATAAGATTGAAACTTAAAGAGAAACCAATGCAGGGTTCTAAAAATGACTTTTGCATTGTGTTTTGAAAAAGAATTGAAACATATTATTTCTACACTTCTTTAGTGTTTTTCCGCTAGGCGATGTTATCGTCCTAGTATTTAATTAATAAGATTTCTTAATGACTATTATAACTATAATTAGGTACATTTTCAATAGTTGTAATCAAAAATGTAATTTAAAATATTTTTATCCTTATGTAAGGTGCGTGCAAAAAGATTAGTTATAAGTGATGGGTTAAATTGTTCAGTGGTAAAAAGAGAAAGCGTCAAATCACCAAGGAACCTATTAAAAATCTAGAAATAAAATATATCATAATTATCCACTAAAAAATATATATATTCACCTGTAAATTACTCAAATCTTCGGCTATTGTTGTTTTCTTGTCTTGGGTACAGGATCTAGAATTATTATAATTGTTATTGGTCGGTGGATTGACATGTAATGTAACATAACAGAGTGAATTATAAGGATTGATAACGGGATTTGATAATAGATGTATGAATCTGTATCTATTGCAGGGATCAAATCGAATGGATTGTTCTTAAAATAAAAAGAAAAGATGCATATAGGAGTAGGTTCTTAACAATTGTGCCTTGAAAGTATGTACATATCATCTAATTGTATTTTATGTAAGTTGTCATCATTATAGAAGTTTCTGATTTTATTATATTTCTCTAATTGAAAACTAAACGATATAAAAGATAAAAAAATAAGTCGATACAAATTAGGAAATTAAACTTTGAAGAAAAAGTTTAAAATCTGATGACTTGTTTTATTCTTTACAAAAGTTTAGTTGCTTGTTAGTAAAGTTTTACCAGAACTCTTACCAAATGTTTATACTTTTTATATTTCTGTTTTCATCAACAATTGATTGGATGTAAAATTTAAGAAATTTAGAATTTCAACTGATAACAACAGATACAAATGTTGCGTAATTTGTTAAAATATAAGGGCTGTTTCTTTACTAAGTTACTTGCGGCTACTCCCCTAGCGGCTACTTCCCTAGCGGCTACTCCCCAAGCAGCTACTCCCCTAGCGGCTAAGATTTATAGATACAAATTGTGTGTTAAACAAGGTTAATGAAATATGCTACCTGTAAAACGCGCGGGCCTTCTTTTCAGCTTGCGAGGAATCCTTCTGAAAGAAAATACATGCTTTAATATTGATGTTCATTTAACTTTCGTCAAGTTACCCCAGCAATTAATTGGTATATATTGGGCCAAGGCATTCCCCCTACTCTTACTATTACTGTCGCTGACCTGACATAGCAGCAATAGGGCCCATTTGTAACGTCTTTAATTATGACGCGTTTTTGAGAAGAGGTACGAACCTAACACATCACCGACGACGAGCGGATGCGCAACGTGTTGAGCGTGTTTTTGTCGCACAAACATACACACACCACATTTATAAGAAAATACCTATCAAAGCTATAGCAAGTTGTATAAAAAATCTTTTGCACTTAAGATGTAATACTTACAACCAAAAAATGTGACATGAACAAACAAACTGATATATTTTAAAATAGCTACGATATTGATGATTTCTAGACTAATTACTATAAGAACTACACATATGTAATGAACAATTACAAAAGAAGAAATATTGAGAGAACTATGCAGTACACAGTAATAGGATCATGTCGGAAATATGCAGGAATCTTAAGGGATTAGACAAGGGAAATAATATTGGGTAAAACCCCCAAATTGTAAAAACTAATTTACCAGTTCTGTAGGTTGGAATTATTGGAGGAAAATGTTATACAACTTAATCTGGATATAACAAAATTAGAAGTCCTCAAAGATTCTTAGCCAACAAGTATTTTAAACTTTAGGACCAGTACTAATGACAGTCCAATGTACTCTCCTAACTATAAATATGAAAGAACTTACTTCATATTTGCATCCTGATTCTTAATAAGTTTTGAGACTTATTGTGCATGGTCTATTAAGTTTGTATACCATTCATTACTTGTAGTAATTTATCAATAGTTCATGAAAGATGAATAAAAACGATTATTAGAAAGGTTCAATAGTTTGTGTGAAGTATTATGGGTTCCTAATCATGAATTTAAGTAAATTTCAAGAATGCATAAAATTCTTTGGTGGTTAGGTATATACGAGGGCGATGCCATTCCCAGAACTAGTTTTCTCGTATTCATTCGAATCCGGTGGACAGGAACCGGTTCTCATCAATACGAAAAAACTATGTCTAGCATCGTATTATAAACCGCTTTCTACGAATATAGAAATGTACAATCATAAGATTAAAACCATTTTTTAGCCAGTGCCTTCGGCACCTCGGGGCTAAAAAAACTGGTTTTAATCTAATAATTGTACATTCTATATCCGCGGAAAGAGGTTTATAATACGATGAAAGAAATAACTACTATTTCTTCCCTTGACCTAAGCAAAGGTTCACAGTAAAGGAGAATCATATGGGTCCAGCAGTTAGTGAGTTCCTTCATTACAAGCACACACAGACTGACAGACATCCGGTTACTTTCATATAACAATATTATATAATGTTTTTTTTATAGAATACGTTGACAAGATAAGTCTTAGATCCAGATCCATTTAAATAAGGATGACACAACAATAAACGCGAAGATCTACAATTCAGATAGCGAACACAAACGTTAAATAATATAGAGTTATAGTGCTATACTATTGAGAAAGAAAAAAAATTTTAACATTACATCCAAGTAAATATGACACAATATTGCCTAATGCTTAATAACCTATTTATTTTCGAGCTTACCATGTATGAAGACAACCTTGTTTGAAAAATAATTGTCCCTACCTCATTTGTTTCTTGTAGGATGGAGCTCAATATATTTTGATTTCTTCGGTCAATTGTCTAAAAAATACAAGGATTTTAAGGGGTGGTAAGTTAGAGTACCCCTCCCCCACCAGCAAACAAATTTAGTGCTTAGGTTAATTATTGGTGGGAAAGTTTGGACATTCTTGTTTGTATAAAATAATCATAAATCAACCTAAACCTCCAAAATAGTAGAGCGTGTCTATAAACTTTTGGGGGTAGGAAAAATTTACAGTCCAATGACCCCACCATCCGTGAAAAAAATAAGATTATGAAACTTAATTACAATTTAAATACAAAATTTCCAAGCATAATTATCATAATTTAGAAGCAATAATGTTTTTCATTTGTTTAAAATTTTGTGAAAACAGTAAAAGTGTCGAACTATGACGTCAGAAAAAATTAACAATTAACCAATAAGAAGCCAGTATTCACTGTGGTAAAATATATAGCTGCTCATTGGTTAATTGTTAATTTTTTCTGACGTCATAGTTCGACACTGTTTTCTAATTTGTTTCTTAAAATTTTCTTATCCTCACAGAAATTAATATTTATTTTCTACAATTAGTATTTTTATTAGGGTAATGACTTGAGTGATTTTTATCACTCGACATGTGCGTGACTTATTGAGTATCTTTGCTGCTAAAAAGAAATTATATTTTTTCTTATAAATGTATTTATTGTGATGAAAAGCATGCCTTTCGGGTATACAGGGATTGATCAATGAAAGGAAAATTAATCCTCTCTATACTATTATATAAAGAAGTAAGTTTTTTTTGTCTTAAGCTTAAGACATCAATTACTACTGAACCAATTGAGTTCTCCATTTTATTTAAAAATTCTTTTATGTCCCTAATAGTTTAAACTATTTAATTTTCATCTATAATACAAAGTAGAACGATGTCTGTCCGTCCGTCCGTCCCTTAAGATCTCGGTAACGACTGAACCGATCGGATTCTACTCTTCAGGGAATATACCTCCTAGGCCTGTGGTGGTTTTAGGCTATTTTCTTGGGAGGTGGGACACCCCCAACCCCCCCAAAAACAACCCCCCCCCCCATTTTTTTGTAGGGGATTTCCTTGGTCCTTTTACGTATTTCGCCCAATTTTTTTATCACCTCTTGGGGCAAAGCCCCTAGAGGCTAGGGGCGAAGCCGCTAGTAATTTATAAAGTAAGTTGAAATAAAACAAATTTTATTTCCAAAAGAAAACAAGTGGTTTTATCAACTCTAAATTTTATATTTTTTTGATAGAAAGAAAGAATGAATAATCTTTTTTGATATATCCCTACATCCCCCTGGTGTTGAGTGTTGCCTTAGAAACAAAGCAAGCATGTTAACGACTTCTTTATGAAATGATGTGTAAAAACTAGGGCACAATATACACGGAGCAAAGCTGCTCCTCCTCATAATAACACTGTACTTGTTTATTAACATTAATTTTATCTCGGTGGTATATAAGGCTAAAGTAAGTATTTAATTTAAATTTTTTAACATATACTTTTTTTAATTACCTACAGAATGTTTAACAAAGTATCTAAATTAGGGAAAATTGACGGATAAATGTTTTCTAACACATATGTACTTTCTCGTTTAACAATCAAATTTTATTCAGGAATAAAGGAATTTATAACTTGCAATATTTCTGCCAGTAAAAAAATAACGAGAAAAACTCTGCCGAATGTCGATAACTGAAATAAAATAGATTGTTAAAAAAATAAGGTATTAAAAAATAAGAAAAAAATTGGGGGGGGGGGGGTGGGATATTTAATAATGTTTTTCTCTCCAACTTACTTATCCCTGCAATTTTGAATTAAAAGTTTATTCTAATTTCCATAATGAAGGACATAAGTCTACATTCTCAAGATTTATGTAAATTTTAACTAAATGAGAGCCATTTAAAATTTAGTATTTTCAGTTAATTTAATTAGAGAAAACTAAGATAAAATAATATTATGTTAAAGATGTTACAATTTTACGTAATCTTAATTGTAAATTATAAATTAATTGCGGATACGCCCCTAACATTTAGGGGCTCTGTATTCAAAGGGGAAGGAAAAGACTGTGAAGAGTTTTAAATCATTCTGAGACACAAATCTATAAATAAATAGTAGCATAAAACCATTCCATGACTTGTGTGAAGATTTCCTAGAATGAGGAATCAATTATTAAAATCTCATGTCTTAGATATAGCACCTCAGGATGTTGAACTGTTAAGCTAAGGGTTCCCAGTTTAAGCCCCGCCAAGCGCAAAATCAACGCTGATGAATTAAGCCTTACTGATGAGCCTTTAAAGAGCGAAACACTGTGTATATGAATACTTTATACAATAAAAAAAATTGTACCTGGAACCTGTCAATATTTGTGACTGGGATTCTCTGTTGCCATCCTCCACAGGAAAACTATAATAATAATAAAATTATAAAAATGTAATTAATTAAAAGATGCCAGGCTTAGATTCTTTCTTACTTTGTAGTTACTTTGTTATTTCATTCTTTGTAGATGTCACTCTCAAATCTCGTGTGTAATATAAAGCAGTAAGGCTTTTTGTCTGAAGCTTAAGAGTTTAATAACCACCAAACCGAATGAGTTCTCTCTTTAAGTGAAGCTTTAAACAAGTACTTGGATGGTTTTAGGCTATTTTAGCATTTAGATTTAAGTCTTAAGAGATTTTTTATGCTAACTTTTCTTTCCATCAATTGATGACATTTCCATCATGATGACACAAAAAATTACATTTGGATATTGTCAGATGTGACCACTTTCATTTGATACAGTATAGCAGAAATAAACCCCTAACAGTGCAAGTCTGATGCTTCTACTTTTTTAAAAGGGCAAGTCCTATCAGCAGACAGACCATCTTAAGGAAATAGAATAGCCTTGCTCTATGGAACTAGACAATTTGGTCAGGGAGGGAAGGGACATTCGGCTGTTTATTTCACTGGTTCCCAAAGTTTTATAAAAATGTTTACTAGTTTGTTGGCCGAGATAAAGTATAGTCGACATAAAAAAATAATCTAAACTGAACAAATTTAGAATAGCCTTGCACCATGGAATTTGACAATTAAGTTCTTTATTCCTAACTTTACTATGTGCACTCACTTCGGGATTATAACAGAGTGCATCAAGTAAGAGATTAGTGTAATCAGTTCTTTCACACAAAATGCTTATTAAGCATCGATAACCCCCCATATCTTGGAAATAAATTGAAACGTAATATATAAAAAATAAATAGGGAGTTTTCTTATCCTATGCATGGGATCTAATACCAACAACCAATATGACCTGGCCTAAACAGACCTAAAGTAAAAATAAAATACTTTCTCCTTATTTTTAATTCATTAAGAATAAGGGCGAGAGGGTTAGTATTTCCTAAGGTACTTTGTGTAAAGCCGTGAAATCATCTAGAGGATTTCATAAAGTATGAAAAAAACAGGGATGAGAACATGCATGCAAGGGAAACTCTGAAAAAGTAGGACAAACGAACTTTAACACTTATAGTCAGATCGGAATAAGCAGATGTAAATGGATTAGTATAAACAAAAAGAACTTACTGTTCTGGACGGAACGAGCGTAATTATAGAAAAGCTACGCTTTTAAAAAGTTAGTGATTCATCCTAAACTTGACATTTACACTACTTTTAGATTAGAAAATATATTTATAGTCTACTCATAATGGATGTAGATTATACGTGGATGATATAACAGGAGAAAAATTGTCGTGAATTTAGGTTGCAATTTCCCCCCACATTTATTTGTCAGGCCGTTTATCCAGTAGGAGGAAAGAGGATGGGGTAAAGGAGGGGGGTGGCGGAGATCGTTATTTTAGCCCGTTACAGAGTTCACTTTATTATGGAACATGAAAATCTGGTGTAAGATCCAAGTAATAATAAGCCATTCTACTCATACTACACTACTCTTATATACATTACACAGGTCTTTCTTAGTTATGAATAACAAGGATGACAAAGTACATTAAAGCGAAGATAAATTCCAATAAATTATGTATCCTATAATATAAAGTAGTAAGGTTTTTTTTTGTCTGAAGCTTAAGATGTCGGAAAATACTCGAATTAATTGCATTTTGCATGAAATCTTTATAAAAATCTGAAGGTGGTTTTGGGTTATTTTCCTGACCTCATTCCAAATTAATCCATCCTAACGTAACAGTAACCGTTTTATAGAAGCCAGCTGTAACCAACAACTAAATCAACTCGAAAAAAATCACGAAACATTTTTGAAATTTCGGGGGACAACGATTCGGAGTAATGACGACCTTTCCATCTGACCCCTAAATATTATTTTAGTTTCATTTCGCTTGTTGGTTATACCTTATTTCTGAAGGGAAGCTTAAATGAAACAAATAATCTCTTAAAAAATATTACCTTATAAAAATCATCACATGGATCCACACTTCTGTCTAAACTCGATAGGATGGTTCCTTCACAGTTTTATAATTTTATCAATTTAGAAAAAAAGACAGCCTTATTGACAAACTTTCGTAATTTTCACTTTATTAAAAGCAAAGCTTCTCTATTATTAGGGTCAGTCCGTCCGTCCGTTCATCCGTAAAATTCGGTAATTGTCTTTTTGTTAATTTAGACATGTTGGAATTGTCCTATTGATTTAAAACTTTGTATGATGATTCCTATGACAATTATGCATGATTTAGAAAACGTAGCAATTTGTATGTCAAAATGCCCTTGCCCGTACGTTCATTTAAATCATGTTGATTTTTAACTTAATTCTGAAACTCTACAACAGGTAATGTTCGTTTGTCCTTCCATTACCTTTAATGTATGATGTCATCCTTGATTCTGTAATAGACTTTGTATGATTTGGAAAAAAATAAATCTTTCCTAAGTTAAAAAACGAAGGTACGATACAATCATGAATCAAAACCACCCAAATCATAAATTGTAAACTCCACAATTCATCTTCAAATAAATTCAAATTTTTGAATCAATTCATTTCAATTCCTCAATGCAAAAACAAATCCAATCTTAAACAGTTTGGCAAATGAAAAAGTCTTATTTTCTTAAGAAGAAAATCTTTTCTAAATAACCTTTTAAAGTTTAGGTTTGGTTTTCAGATAAAAATACAGGTTTCAATGTTTTATGTCATCAGCCAAAATTATATGTATAGAAACAGTGATAAAATAAAAATTAATTTTTTTAAAGTTAAAACTTGGAAATTTTACAGTAAAGGAAATTTCTTAGCCTCACAACCGCTGAACCAAATTGAAATTTAGAGTAAACAGGAAAATAAATTGAATACAAATAGTTGTTTATCTTTGCCATTCAAATAATATTAAAGATTTGAATCATTTGTTATTGTTTGATTATTCTGTTTAGTCTGGGTTGATTGAAAAGTTAGATGGATAGACAATAACATTTCTTTATAGGTATATTCAAATCTTTTTTTTTTGACATAAACAACTAATATTCTACTACTATTTGAATTATTTTTCTTATGTATTAGGGTATGCTGTTAATTTTTATTAAGTCTTAAAATGGACTTAAATTATTTTGAACTTCTTATCTTTTATATAAAGGTATTTATAAAAACCTTTATATCTATTAGACGAATGGTAATAGTTTACAAGTATCTGGTTGAGCAACCCACCCCCCTCTTTATTTAAAAAAAGATGAAATTAGAGGGGAGGGGGGGTGTTTTTAAATATATGTCTAGTTTTTAATCCTAGTACAAAATAAAATCTAACCTATCCTGACCTAAAGTAATACATCAAAAAAAAATAGTCCTCTTATTTTCAATTTATTTTTAAATAAAGTGGGGGGGGGGGGGGGTGGCATTGTGTGATAGCGCCATTTAATGGACTCTTTATCCAAAGTTCAGTCTCTTGATTTCAAAGTACATCTTTAGGTTTTCTTTTTAAATACCAGCATAGAAAATTAAACAGTGTACTCACAGCTTAATTGAATTTCTTTACAAAACTGTATAAATCTTAATTGGGATGGGACACTGAAAACTCAAAATACGCGCTTTTTATTCATTTACAAAAATGCACAAAAGTATAAAAAAAATCTTGTGTGTTATTCTTATTTAGAGGACATCTTATTGTTGTGATTTTAATGATGTACAATACATAATATTGATTTCTAGTTTAATTTTAGGCAAAAGTTTATAACAAAAATCCTGAATTTCAATAATTCTTGGACTTCCATGGAATTATTGCTTAGACTTCTAAACAATGTTTAATATTGGATGTGTAGTTACTTTATATTTTTCAATATTCGTTTATAAGTCTGATTTGTTGATCTTTGCCTTTCTGGATATTGTCATCCTTGTTTGTGTTTGCATGAATTATGAATTATAAAATTTCCTGCGGCTAAAACACAACTCTCAGATAAACACAGATCATCTAAAAGAAAGATGGAATTATTTCAATGTGATATACAATATATTATTTTATATTCACACTAGCGGCTACTCCCTAGAGGGTCTTAAAAAAGAGGTGGAGGGGGTGGTGAGGTCCAACCCTCTTAATGAGTTTTATTTTTAAAATTAAAAATCAGGTAGGGGAGAGAGGTCTTTTTTTCCAGGAGCGATTTCTCTTATGAGGTACCATCCACCAAATTAGTTAAACACCTTCCTAGGACCTTCTAGAAGCTACAACATAAAGGAAAACCTTATCGGTTCAGTGGTTAGCGAGATCCTTCGATGCACACATACAGACAGACAGAGTAGCATTTATGGCTTAAATTGTGAGATTCAAAATGAAAAACCAGCAAAATTCGCAATATTCCTATAATAAAAAAAGAAAAAGTTTGTAATGTAAACCCAATAACACAGACTGGAGGAAAATCTGAATTTATTGCAGTATAAACTTTATAAAATTATCTAAACATTCTTATAAAAATCAAACTTTAAACAAGAAGTTTGAAACACATAAAAAAGGCAATACTTCAAGTCATTATTGAGAATAAAATTAATAGTATATTTTAGAATGGACAATTTTCTGGAGTTTAAACTAAACTTATATATAAAAACAAAATAACTTAATTGATAGAAAATTTTTACATCTACTACCAAAGCAGTCAGATGTTTGTTCTATAAGATCTCTTAAAATGATATATCAATCGTTCCACAATCTTTAGGTTAATTTGGTATTGTTATTAAGTAAAAATGATATTTCGGGGGGGATTGCACCCCTTCTAGTGAGATAAAGCCCAAGAAATATAATAACCTATCTTCTTACATTGATACCCATCCATATTGTAGCAAAGCATCGCAATTATTGGAAAATAGAAGATTAGAAAAATGGAGATTTAATTTTGAAATTGAAGGGTAATTTCTCATTTTGAAAATCAAATTACCTTCACAAAATTAAACTTTATTTTGCATCCCACTGAAATTGCCTTTTATCATATTTTGAATACTAAAGAGGCTTTGATAATTACTGGAATTTACAAAAGCAGAATGTCTACAGAAAATCATCTTAATCATTTTGTAAGAGAATATTGTCATTGCCAGCAGCTTCGCCCTTGCAAAGCTCTTAATAGTGCCTATAAAAACGGGAATAATTCGAAGAACTGTTGGCCTAATGAGTATAAAGTATCCCTAATGACGTTATATTAGAGCAATGGATTTTTTTCTAATATGACGTCATTCGGGATACTTCGGTCAAAAGATTTGAAATTTATCCCCTTTTTCTATAGACAATATAAAGATTTTCCGCCCGTACAATTTTATTTACAACAAATAGAATAACTCATAATAATTCAAACTGAAACAGAATTACCTGGTGGCGTACTCTTGCCCTGAGATTCTGGTGGCGAAGCTGTTGTCCTTGTTGTTGGCAGACTTGAGTCTGTTGTTGTGGAGGTTTCAGTGGTCACAGTTGTAGTTCTTGTTGTCACAGTTGTAGTTGGGGTAGTTGTGCTTGTTGTAGTTGGGGTAGTTGTGGTTGTTGTTGCGGTAGTTGTTGTGCTTGTGGTCGTTGTTGTGCTAGTGGTAGTTGTGGTTGTAGTAGATGTAGATGGTGGTTTGGTGGAGGAGGTTGTGCTTTCAGGTTTGATTTCCTGCAATTAAGAATTTCTCAAAATATTATAGAACTAGTGGCTACGGTCCTAGCATTTAGTGGCTCTATATTCAAATGAGAGAAAAAAATAGCTTAAAAGTAAAACCATACCACGACTTGAAATAAAATAGGATTAATAGTAAGGCTTAAAAAGTCTTAAAAATAAAACAAATTTGGAACATAAAGCCTGTCCAGAACAAAAAATGTACAGTAATATATTTTGTTACCTGAATAATTTGTGGTCTATGATTAGCATGTCCCGAAACTAAATGATCCTCTAGAAGACAAACACAGGGAGGGCATTCAGCCGGCTGTAGTCTAAATTAGAAAAAAGATTAAAAGATCAACACAAGTCTAAAATAGGCTTTATTATATAATTTTAATCAAATGATTAATACAAAATTTTTATCTCTAAAAATGAAGCATTGAGAACCGTTACTTTATTAAGAATGATATCAGTTAAGATTAAGTTCAATATACTTTAATGCACGAGGTATTACATGTGGTAAGGAAAGTCTTGATTTTATTACTATCAGCAAATATAAGTTTTAAATTATCGTCTTAATTAGATGATAAAGCATGTCTTATCTTATATAAGAAACTGATTTAGGGTGAGATTATGCCAGTTAATTATATCTGTAAAATTTTTATACAAAATTACAGGCTACATAGAAGCAGAATATTACATATTTAATTGGAGGTTTGGGGTTGAATTATCGTCTAATGTCCTATCACTGAAGCCATTAAAAGATTAAAGTCTAAAAGTTGATGAAAACTAGACATATTGTATTACACAAAAATGCTTATGTAAATTACATGTTTGGAGAAATTGATAACATTTATAAAATAAAACTTTTCTTGCCTTGGATCATATGAAGAAAATGAAGTCATTCCTAAAAAGGACAGAAATTCCCTTCCTTGCCCAGCCAGAAAGTAGCATCACTATCGCCCTACTATAGCGCACGATATCGTGTAGCAATCGAGCACGAGTTCTTACGATATCGCTAAATAGTCGTCCAATGCACATCGACGATATGTTACGATAAATGGTCGAAAAGGTACTTAGAGCTGCGCGATACACCCACGAAATCGTAAGCGATATCGTAAGGCTCGTAAGCGATATCGTGCCAAAATCGTGATTAAAAAGTACATTTAAAAAATATTTAACATCGTGTAGTTTAATGTAAGGAAAAGGGTCCATATTACAATCAATTTCATAATAATCAAAATTAGTATATTTCATACAGAGAGAGAGAGAGAGAGTAGAAGGGTCGCAATATCTATGTGAATATTGTGTACTCAATAATTGTAAGGGGTGATATTGCACCTGATATCATTACATTTAGAGTAGAGTGGAAGTTGTGTTATACTGAATATTAGTTATTTTAAGTAGCATTAAGACATTTTTGTACTTTTATTGTTGTTTAAAATGAAAATGCTTTCAACAAATTTTTTTTTTTTAATAATAGATCATTAACACATTATGATATTATGTCATACCAGTTTTGAATTTATTTTGGTTGATAACAAAAAAATTCAAATTGTCTACATAAAGTAATGGGAATACCTAGCGGCAATTTTATAAACTATATTTATCACACAATGATTTTGATTATAAGTTGGTTGTGTGTCTGTTTGTAAGTGTGTGTTGACACACATAAAATGCTATTGTTTACGATTTCTTAGGCAAATCGTGGTTGTCGCGATTTTTACTACAAAATCGAATTAATCCCTAGCGATTTTTTTCGATTTTTGCTATAAAATCGTAAATAAGATTTTCGCGATAAAATACTACATATCGGATGCGAGTTTCCTTACGACGTTTCTAGCTGGGTGGGTATAGGAAGGCTATTTACTTTCCTTTTTCTTACAAATTCTCAGTAAGGAAGGTGATTTCTGTCCACTATCTTACAAATTCTCACTAAAGGAAGGTGACCTCTGTCCACCATCTTACAAATTCTTCCTAATTCTTAGAAATTCTTCCTTTTCCTCACTATTACAACTATGCTTAATAAATCTACCTTATTTACCCAAATTCTCACTTATTCTCAGAAATTCTACCTTAATTACACAAATTCTCCCTTATTCTAAGAAGACCTACCTTATTCTAGCAAATTCTTCCTTATTCTAAGAAATACTTCCTAATTCTATGAAAATCTACCTTATTATAAGACATTCTTCCTTATTCTAAGAAAATCTACCTTATTCTAAGACATTCTTCCTTATTCTAAGAAAATCTACCTTATTCTAAGACATTCTTCCTTATTCTAAGAAATTTTTCCTTATTCTAATAAGATCTACCTTATTCTAAAAAATACTTCCTAATTCTATGAAAATCTACCTTATTATAAGACATTCTTCCTTATTCTGAAAAAATCTACCTTATTCTAATAAGATCTACCTTATTATAAGACATTCTTCCTTATTCTAAGAAAATCTACCTTATTCTAAGACATTCTTCCTAATTCTAAGAAAATCTACCTTATTCTAAGACATTCTTCCTTATTCTAAGAAATTCTTCCTTATTCTAATAAGATCTACCTTATCCTAAGAAATACTTCCTAATTCTATGAAAATCTACCTTATTATAAGACATTCTTCCTTATTCTGAGAAAATCTACCTTATTCTAAGACATTCTTCCTTATTCTAAGAAAATCTACCTTATTCTAAGACATTCTTCCTTATTCTAAGAAAATCTACCTTATTCTAAGACATTCTTCCTTATTCTAAGAAATTCTTCCTTATTCTAATAAGATCTACCTTATTCTAAGAAATACTTCCTAATTCTATGAAAATCTACCTTATTCTAAGACATTCTTCCTTATTCTAAGAAAATCTACCTTATTCTAAGTAATTCTTCCTTTTCCTTACTAATTCTCTCTTATTTTCAGATAACCTAGCTTATTCTATGAAGTTCTTCCTTCATTCCCCTAATTCTTCCTTTTTCTCAGATAATTTTTTTAATTTATATTGGGATATCATAACTGAAATAGAGGTATAGAGAATATATAAATTCTGCCTTTTCACCTTCCTTATTCTCTCAAAATCTTGGTTTTTCTCACATATATTTCCTTATGTTTATTGGGATATCAGAACAAGATGTGTAGGATAAGTTTGGGTTGTATCTTTTGACCTGAAATATTTGTTTGTACTTTAGAGGAGGAACCCCAGTCTGTAAAACAAATATGAAATTATCTTAAGAAATAATAGTACATTCAGTATTTTTTTGGTTGTATCTTTTGACATTTAGTGTTTATGTTTTAATTCATAAAATTATTGATAATATTAACATAATTTTACTGAGAAATAAACCTTATAATAACAGGATAGCAGAAAATAAGAACAGGAGTCTTTATAATCCTTCACTAGCCAACACATACAAATATTAGACCAAGACCAAAAAAGTAATAATTTCAAAACAAATTTAAATATATTGTTTTTTTTACTGATATTTTCTTCAATAACTATATGTAATTATCAATCCTTTTATAAAAGTAACAGGATGTTTGTCTGGGCTCCCAAGAGAAATTGCTTAAAGAAAAAGTTCCTACCCTACCCATCAGAAAAAAATTAATTTCCTTGTCAAAAATAAAATACCAGGCTTAGAGTCAGACATTTTTATTTGATTAATTACCCTAAGTGTCCATGGAAGCCTCTAGTGGCGTAGCTGCTAGTCTCAACCAATGTAATGTTTTTTTTTCACATTCCTATTTATGTGGTACAAACTCTATAGAAGGTTGGCAACTTATTTTTTTCGCCGGAAGTGATTGAACAGCTGATAATTATGAAATCAATTCAAGGGCGTACATTGAAGTTTTACTATTTAACCAAAAGGGGGGGAAAAGTTTAATAAATAGACAATAGAAAAAAAATAAATAGAAAGTTGTAATTGATTAATTAAACTTGGAAATTAAAATCATTTTACCGGCCATTATCTTATCCCTTAGATCTTGAAGACTGGTTTTCACACATTATCCACCCCATAAACTGCATACGGAAGCAAAGGTTTTCTATAATTAGGGTCGTTCCGTCCATGTGTTAGCTTTTTTCGTTTATTTAGACATTCAAAACATGCGGATTTTTTACAACTTTTTGTATGAAACTAGCGGCTGCGTCCCTAGCCTTTGGTGGCTTTGTATTTCAATGGGTAGAAAAGAGCAGAATAGACTAAAACCATCCCTAGAATTAAATTAAAATAAAAAAGTTGCCTAAAACCATCCTGTACCTATGTAAAGGTTCTCTACAATGGAGAACCTAATCGGTTCAGCGGTTAGCGATATCCTTCTTTACTTTTTATAATTGGAATAGCGGCTGCGCCCCTGGCATCTAGTAGACTCTTTCTGTTGAGGGGTAAGGAGGTGGAAGAAAAATAGCCTAAAACCATCCCAAGGCTTAAATATAAAATAGCCTAAAACCATCCCGGGACCTATGGGAAGGTTCTCTACAATGGAGAACCTAATCGGTTCAGCGGTTAGCAAGATCCTTTGTTACAGACCAAAAAAGGCTTACTACTTTATATAATACTAGCGGCTACGCCCCTAGAAGCCTCTAGGGGCACTGCACTGGTAGGAGAAGGAAAAGTCGACCTCATCCTATTTTAAATTTGAGTTTCCAAAGAGTTATAAAAATAATTTTTTGGGGGGAGAGGGAGGTTAGGACACCCTCTCGAAAAATAGTTTAAAACCTTCCCAGGACCTATAAGAAGCTTCACTGTAAAGGAGAACAATATCGGTTCAGCGGTTAGCGAGATCCTTTGGGACAGACAACAAACGCTTACTACTTTATATAATAGGACTAGCGGCTACGCCCCTAGAGGCCTCTAGGGACACGTAATTTTTTCTCTCTTATCAATCTATTTTAAAATCAGCTATTTACCAAAAATATTTTTTCGCTGATAGATTGTGTTAGTTATGTTTTTTTCCCGGGACATATGAGAAGCTACCCTGTTAAGGAGAACCTGATCGGTTCAGCGGTTAGCAAGATCCTTCGGTACAAACTTACAAACACAGAGACATCCTGTTACTTTATTATAAGGATTTATTTATATATGTAACATGGGTTATTTTTTAACATTTTATTAATGGAAGACAATTGTTTCACTATTAAACAGATCATCGGTTCCAATTAAAATGTATAAAAAGAGTTACATCTTTATATAATAGGATAATTATCCTATTCATCATACTTTGGGAATAATGATTCCTAGGACAACAAGGTACAATATCATATGCAAGGCATCTCTCTAATCAAATCCTAATAAAAAAAGTACATATATATAAACAGTATCCTGTATTTAACAGTTTAAACATTTTTACAGTAACACATTTATAGTCGGATTATTTAGTTCTGACACTCTAAAGTTTTAATGTTCTTCTTTCCCGCCGTTTTAGAGCTTCAGTTTTATGGATGTTGTCATCCTTTTTAAAACTAAAATAAGGGTTGTGGGTTGACCTCCCCTTACCTTAGGTGCCCTTAAAGGCCTTGAGGAGCGCAACTACTAGTCAATATTCAAAATTAACATTGTGTGTTTGTGTATATCTGTCAATACCTGTGATTATATATGTATATCGAAAGCTCTCGCTAACTGCTAGACCAATTTCTGGTTCTCCTTTGCATAAATTGGGGAAGGTACCCCCACTCTCCCAAGAGAAATTACTTAGATAAAGAGGGTACAATGGGCTGTTTAATAATAGTCCCCAAAGTTTTATTATAATGATTCTTATTCGTTGGCTTATTACCTTGTGGAATATAGTGAATTTTGATTCTTTGATTTTTTGTGTTCAAACGTTTCAACCACAAATTTTTAAGGAGTAATTTTGTGTATCATCATTGGGTTGTACATCAATTTAACGGCCATTGTATTATCCCTTTACATCACTGGAAAAATCTGAGAAGAAACAAATTTAAAATCACATTAACCAGCATAAAAACTAAAGGCATTAATAGTTAAAGTATGTAGAATGCCTTGGCCCCAAACAGTCACAACTCATTACCAATCCCATTTAGGACTTCTCCGACAAAGGTTTTGCAATCAAAATGGTGGTTGTGTGATGGGTGTTAGTGTTACTTAACCTAATACCTCGGGTGTTTGGGCAGTTATTTTGGTTTGTTGGACCTGGCGTTTGAGTTAATTGATAATACCCAGGGATCTAATGGGATAAGATAATGGCTAATAAAATTATGTAAATCTCAATGTTAAAACACAAAATTACCCCTTCTGTAGATTACAATTACAAACATTTGGACACTAAACTTAATACACCAACCAATTAAAATTTATTAAAAGTCCTCACAGTTGTTAAGCCAACTAATAAGAAAATGTTATTGTAAATATTTTTGGACTTGTGTAATTAACAGCCCAATGTCCCCTTTCTCTCTCTCTCTCTGCAAACACCAATATTCTCTGTTTATGTAATACTTTTTGAACCACGGTAGCGCGTACATCCCCAATGATGATGCACAAAATTATCCCTTCTATAGATTAAAATTAGTGGTTGAAACGTCTGAACACTTAATTAACCAACCAATGAAAATTCACTCAAGTGCGTAAAGTTGTATAAACTTACAAATAATAAAACATTATAATAAAACTTTGGGGACTAGTGTAATAAACAGACCATTGTCCCCTCTCTCCCTGAAATAATAAAAGTATAAACAAAATTAAACATGGATGACAGCATCCATAAAAGCGAAGCTCTAAACGGTAGGACTTACAGACACTAACACATGTATAGTGTCAGAACTGAATAATCAGAATATAAAAAAAGGAGTCAAAGCAAAATTGTGAGTAAATTTGTTGGAAAAACTTCTTGATAGAGGATAATGTTTATGGACATATTTAATTTTTTTGGACTTGATTATAGAGTAGCTTTGCTTATAATATTGTACTTTGTTGTCCCAGGAATCACTATACCAACAAATTATAACAATCGGATTATTAGATCACATAAAAATTTGTTGTTAAAAAAGTAAAGAACCAACATGTTTAAAATGGACGTACGGACATTCTGGTAATGATTATAGAGTTGCTACGCTTTCTTAATCATACCTAAATACTAAAGGAATCACCATGAAATCGACAGGATAATTCTAACATGCCTAAATTAATGAAAAAAGCTATCTCTCTCAGACGTACGGACTGACGGACGGACGGACGGACGGACCAACTCTAATTATAGAAAAGCTTCGCTTTTTAAAAAGAATGACAATATCTATAAAAATGAAGCTCTGAAATCAGAAGGACCTCATTGTTATAGGAATCATCATGCCAAGTTTTAAATTGATAAAACAATTTTAACTGTTTAAATTAACGAAAAAAGCTAACTGTTACATACAGACGGACCAACCCTAATTATAGAAAACCTTTGCTTCTACCACTTTGAAGTCTCAGGGATCTAAAGGGATAAGATTATGTGTTCAATTTTTCAACTATAAGTTAAGTCAGTATTTAAATTATGTATCGTACAGACTTTAAGGTTAAAGAAAACATTCACATTTTTAAAAAAAAAAATATACAATTTAACATTAGCGATTGGGTGGGGTGGGGGAGGGTAGATAGATAGATAAATACTATGCTAATTTTTGTACAGTTTACATGATTTGTAATTTACATAATTCTAATCTTACGTAACTCCAGTCTTGTATATTTTAATGTTTTTATGTGCAATCTTAGTTCGTTATCGATAAATAATTGCTATTCTGCATAATTTTACACATTGCTATCATGTTATATAAAGATAAATGATGATCACTGTTCAAAAAGTTTAATTTAAATATTTCTGGAGAGAACACAAAAACTTTCTTTATACCCCAAATAGTACAAATTCATAGTACGCCCTTGCATCCATTACATAATTATCAGCTGATTTATAGACAGCCTGAAAATTAAGTTGCCAACCATTTGAGGGGGGGGGGGGTGTACTTTTCATTATATACAAATAACTGACTCTCTGCCTGGGTTTTTATTTTATTATTGTAAAGAAAATTTTTTTTTTTTTGAGGGGGGGGGATGATTTTCCATTTTGGTCTAATATTTGTATCAGTTGGCAAGTAGAACAGATTATTGATACAGCTAGTGTGTTTTACAGACTGGGGTTCCTCCTCTAAAGTACAAACAAATATTTCAGGTCAAAAGATACAACCCAAACTTATCCTACACATCTTGTTCTGATATCCCAATAAACATAAGGAAATATATGTGAGAAAAACCAAGATTTTGAGAGAATAAGGAAGGTGAAAAGGCAGAATTTATATATTCTCTATACCTCTATTTCAGTTATGATATCCCAATATAAATTTAAAAAATTATCTGAGAAAAAGGAAGAATTAGGGGAATGAAGGAAGAACTTCATAGAATAAGCTAGGTTATCTGAAAATAAGAGAGAATTAGTAAGGAAAAGGAAGAATTACTTAGAATAAGGTAGATTTTCTTAGAATAAGGAAGAATGTCTTAGAATAAGGTAGATTTTCTTAGAATAAGGAAGAATGTCTTAGAATAAGGTAGATTTTCTTAGAAATAGGGAAGTATTTCTTAGAATAAGGAAGAATTTTTTGGAATAAGGTAGATTTTCTTAGAATAAGGAAGAATGTCTTATAATAAGGTAGATTTTCATAGAATTAGGAAGTATTTCTTAGAATAAGGTAGATCTTATTAGAATAACTAAGAATTTCTTAGAATAATGAAGAATGTCTTAGAATAAGGTAGATTTTCTTAGAATAAGGAAGAATGTCTTATAATATGGTAGATTTTTATAGAATTAGGAAGTATTTCTTAGAATAAGGTAGATCTTATTAGAATAACTAAGAATTTGTTAGAATAAGGAAGAATATCTTAGAATAAGGTAGATTTTCTTAGAATAAGGAAGAATGTCTTATAATTAGGTAGATTTTCATAGAATTAGGAAGAATTTCTTAGAATAAGGAAGAATGTCTTAGAATAAGGTAGATTTTCTTAGAATAAGGAAGAATGTCTTAGAATAAGGTAGATTTTCTTAGAATAAGGAAGAATTTCATAGAATAAGGTAGGTTATCTGAGAATAAGGGAGAATTTGTAAGGACAAGGAAGAATTTCTTAGAATAAGGTAGATTATCTGAGAATAAGGAAGAACATGGAGGTATTGGGTTAATTTTCTTAGAATTAGGAAGAATAAGTGAGATTTAGGAAGGTGATTTTTATCCTCTTTTTCAGATATGTAAGAAAAAGGAGAGTGATTTTTGTCCATATTTGAGATATCTGAGAAAAAGGAAGATGATTTCTGTCCTTTTTGGAAGGGAATTTCTGTCCTTTTTAGGAATGACTTCATTTCCTTCATATGATCCAAAGTTTGGAGAATTTGCCCTAAACTTGTTTTACATTTTCAAACCTTTTTTTGTTGTTTAAAAAATCATTTTTGTTAAATGAAAAAAAATCTATTAGGATGACCAAGGAAAATGACTTACCTATGCACTGGAAGGGCGGGTGGGGGCAACCCATTTGTTTCAATATCAACAGCATTGTTATCAACCAGGTCTATGGTCAGACCTTCTCTTGTTTCACTAGTGAGTCCATCTAGACCAAGTGTTTTGCTGTGCACAGATGATAACAGCAGCAGAAAAGTGTACAAAACGTACATTATCTGTTTAACAACAAATTCACTTTCATTTACAGGGATAGTTCCATATAGAAGATTGAATAAATTTAGCTATTGATTTTACTTATATTTCATGTAGTCTAAGATTAGTCTTTAAAAACATTTTCCTTAAAATAATTGTAACATTGTTTTAAAGTAGAAAACTGTATAATAAGTTATATAAGTTTTCCGGAATTTTAAAGTTAGGAGGAGATTTGAAATCTGCATCAAATTTTGAGGATTTTTATAAAATTAAATTTTTCTATAATTCTTTATCTAAAAGCGGAAATGCAATTTAAGTTAATTAATTTTGGCATCTGTGATTGGTGGATTTAAAAAAATTTGCGCTCTGATTGGATGGCGTACATCATTCAACCAATTAGAGCGCAGGTAGTTTAAAATCCACCTATCCTATTGGTCAAAATTAATTAACTTAAAATGCATTTCCGCTTTTAGATAAAGAATTATACAAAAAATGAATTTTATAAAAAATCCTTAAATTTGATGCAGATTTCATTAAACATTAAAATTCCGGAAAACTTATATATCTTACTGTATAATAGAAAATGATGATACTATTGAAAAAAATTATCTTTCTAATTAAACTATCCTTTTTGATTTCTTTTCACTATAAAACTTCAAAGAATATAAAAAAATTTGACTCCTTTTCAAATATGAAAACAATTTTTGAATTATAAATAAATATTTTCACTGTATGTTTATGAAAAGATCAAAGGTTTGTGTGGGATAAGTATTTTTTTTGAATTTTGAAATGAATTTAATTCCTTGGTTATTTCATTCTGTTTGCACGATGATGAATGTAAAGTGTCTTCATTTCTTATGTTCTAACAGCCTCTCATCTTTATTTGTCTGCAAGTAATTTCAAATTAGTTACACTCATACTTTGCGATAATATATTTCAGCGTTTTAATTTTGCATCGAATTACAAAATTGCACATTCTTATCTTTATGAGTATATGGTAGGTAGAAAAACCAGGGAGGGAAAGATATTGGATTGTTTATTACACTAGTCCCCAAAGTTTTATAATAACTTCGGGAACTTTTATAAAATTTTTATTTGGTTGGTATATTAAATGGATTGTCCAAACGTTTCAACTACTAATTGTTATCTACAAAATGGGTGATTTTGTGTATCATGATGGGGGATGTATTGTACATCAGTTTATCGGCAATTGTCTTATCCCTTTAGACCCCTGATAAATCCTAATTCATAAACTTCATTACTCTAAAGATGTTATATCAAATTCTATGATCAACTATGTAAGGCATAATGATAAGCAAATTGAGCTGAAATCTATGATTTGTAAAATATGAGATTATCCAATAAATGAAGCCATCATTCTTTTACAAAGCAAAAACTTAAATGATTTTTTCTTCACATGTATTGTACAACTTGCCAGGATTATGGACAGATATTAGAAAATTTTAGAATTTTGGCTGTAACAAATAGTGTTACCTTTTATTTCAGTTATAAGGGACATATAAAACAAATCACACAACTATGGCTCTTTTTCTTTTATCGGAGTCTAAAATTATGTTAGTATAGAAAAGCTATTTCAATATTGTGCTGTATAAAATTTATTTTTAGAAACCATGAAACCACTTATTTTTGCAGTAAATTAAAAATAATGAGTGTGGGGGGGAGGTGATTAATTTTTTATTTGTTTGTTTATTACTGTAGGTAAGGTTAGGTTATGTTATATTGGTTAAGACCCGAATGTTTAATGAACCAACCACAGGAAATTTCTTAAAAATAATTTCAAGTAAGGGTAGGTGGAGGAAGGTTCGGTGCTAGACCAAAACTTTAAAGGGAAAGCACCAAAAAAGGGTTTCCTCGATGTTGTTAGGTGTTCTTAGATCTTAATCACCCCTCCCAATCAATCAATTTGATGACTTTATGTCCAATCCCTGTAACTTTACATAGAGTAAGAGAATAAAAGAAAATCTTCAGAAATTGTATTACAAGAAAGAAATTTTAAATTGCATAAGAACCAGGAACACAAGGTAAGGACAATGGGAGATCGATTACCCCCCCCCCCCTCCCGGCCCCCATCTCACAAATTCAAAATTAAAGGTTTAATACTAGTATTACATTTTGGAACTTTTTTCAAGTAATTAAATGACATTCACACCAAATGGTATACCTCTCCAAAAAGAATTCTGCCATTTCCCTCACCCCCACCACGGACAATTACCCATCCCCACTTTCCAGATTCTTTACACTCCCCTAAACCAAAAGCTTATTTCTTCCTCATTGAACCATCCCTATTTCCCTGATAAAAAATAATATTTAATTTGACTTCTGGAAATTAGAATAAACGCCCCCACAGAAAATAATTCAAAGAACTACAAACGATGTTTTGAATTAAGTTTTATCTGCTTTTTAATTCACAATGAATTAGGGAATTCTACGATGTATAATATCTAGATAAGAACATTATAAATCTGCTCTAAACAAGATCTTTCAATTAAAAAAAGCACCTTGAAAATCCCAATACAAATTCCATGTGATTTTGTTTAATTTGAATTGTAAATAAAGACATAAAATTGAAGAGGACACAATAATACAAAGGTCAAATGAAAAGTAAACAAGGACGACAACATTCATAAGTAGCGAAGCACAAAAAATCATGTATAAGAATACGGACAACTAGATATTTGGAGAAAAAATCACGAAAAACTACCTTCGTATTTTATAAGTTTTTAATATCTATATTTTAATATGATGACTGAAAGATAGAGAATAAAATAGATTACATTCTATGCTCAGAACAACAAGAAACTTAGTTTTAATATTACTATCCACAAAAGTTTTAAAAACAGATAAAAAACACCAAAAAATTTAAGAAATTACTTGTACTTTTATCTTTAAATACAAAAATACCTTGAAACGACAAAAAAATTAAATTTGATATCCTTATCTACAAAAACTTTAATAATCGGACCAAAAACACAAAGATATAAGGAAAAATGTGATTTACATGAATATAGCTAAAAACCTGCTAAGGAGCAGTCTGGATGTTTTATGCTTACTTTTAGGAATGTTGACAAGACGTTTCATCTTTCCATCTTAATTATCAGCCAATAGCACTCGTAAATTTACTTTTGTCTTTCAAAACTTCAAAGTCATTTACATAAATGATATTTCTTTTTCTATGATAAAACAATACATAAACAATGAATAAAACAATTTCATACTGCTTAAAAAAGCCCGATAAAAAAAAACATAAAAAGACTCGAGACTTTTGTCTCCTAAGACTTATGCAAAATGACATTAAGAAGAAATGTGTCAGATTTATATGTTCAATAATTAAAATACAGTTATGAAATTGTTCTTTAGTTGAGTTATTAATGTATATTGTCAACGCTTCAACTTTTTATAATTAATCCAAAATTTTCAATTTATAAAATTTATAGCTTGATAATTATATATAGAGTTACAAAAATTATTATGTTTTATTTTAAATAGTCTTTTTTTGGCTTTTCAAGATGTCTAATTCTGAAACCATTCGAACAAAATTTAGATTTTGAATAAATTTCATTTCCTTAACCAGGTCAAATCAAAGCAAAGACACCTATTTCGTCTATAACTGACTGGAGGCGACATGAAGACTTACAACTTTTAGGTTCATCAGTTTGATAAAATTAGATTTGTATGATATTATTAATTTTGAATGTATAACTCCTTGTTTGTAAAAACTAGACACTCATGTTGTCAACATGAAAAAAAAAACATTAAAAAAATTATGTCAATCATAATTAAGACAAAAAATATATATTTAAACTCTGTTCTTGTAAGTTGTAGAATGTACATTTAAGTAGGAAATCATTTGTAATATACTGACGCAGGACTTTGAAACAAATTTATAACAGCTTATTAGATTAACCTTTTTTATTTGAATTTGATAATTTAGATATTATGTCTTGGTAACTGAAGAGCAGTTGATATAAGGAATTTAATCAAAGTTCACTTAATCCTGGTTTCTTGTCCTACGTTGGATAAATCTCATTTAAAAATCGATATATAATAACTTAGATATTGCAATAGATATGCGCCTACTGTAATAAAATGGATCTTTAAGCTGGCAAAGATAGCGATAATCCCCATTCCCTCCACTCCTATTGGAGGAACATGATGACCAATAAATGGGGACTATAGTAGCAATATTACCTGAAGACAAAATTTTCCCTGTCATAGTATCCTTTTACTCATATATTAATTCATTTCAATATGTAGATATCCATAACTACATATAAAACCTACAAAAAGAATTCTTATATTTAAAAAAAGAAAAGGACACATTTTTTGCATTTATCACTTTTATTTACCGATTTAAATTAAAGGTTAGCTTCATAAACTTTCTCTTGAGAGAATTATTGATTAGCTATAAAAGTTTTTATCTAGTATTCCAACAAAAGTCTCTCTTTTATAAGATAAGCAAACAATGAAATTTAAATTTTAGTAGCGTGACCACATTATAAGTAACTAGACCCCGTAAAGCTTTTATAGTAATACTTTTTCTATTGGCTTTCTTTTAATTAAAAAGAGAATACAAAAAGTAATAAACATGAAAAACGAGTCGATTTAAAATAGTTGATTTAATGAAAACTCTGATATCGGTATTATACTTAATTAATTTAGTGAATGAAAAAAGAAAATTTATCTTATTTTTGATATTAAGTAAAAAGTTTATGGATAAAAGTTACTAACTAAGATGAATGGGGGGTAAAGTATATAATTGCAGGGATAAAGAGACATCATTTAAACCTAAACAGAAGTTGATTTAGAAACTGAAAAAAACTACCAAATAATGAGTTTCATCTACGAAGATTTAGGGGATGCTTAAATATTGTCTTGCATATTTTAATTTTCAAATTGAAGTGATTGAGAAGTGAACACTAGAGTAGTTAGAGATAATCTCATCGGGAATAGTTTCTTTCGTGGCAACACCCCTTAAGAGGCGATTCGTCGTATTTTTAAAATCGCTTTTGATAGGTTATTTTAGGTTAGTGTAGGTTATATTGGGTTAGTTGATTGCCCCCACAGGGTTAGGCAATTGGTCCCGCAGGGTTAGAGCCCCCCGCAGAGGCTAGAAATAGGGGAAAAGCTACTGTGAAAAAAATGAAAAATCGCCACATAAGAAGCGTTGCCACGAAAAGGACTATACACATTTCATCTATTTAATTATCTTCAATTTACCTTTCCCTGTATTCCTGAGAATAAGAGTAATGTCTGGAAATTGAACAATGGGAAATAGTTAGAGAAGAGCTTACCCAGTTATTTAGGTGTGCGCTCATTTCAACAAAGTTTCTCCACAATACCAAAATACTGAATATCAGATTAAAGATAATATCTAACTAAATTTATAATCTAATAAAATCAATGATGATTAATTGATAAGCAATGAAGCGCCTAAACAAATTTGATTAAAGAATAAGAAAGGGAGTAAAATATGATCTATTTATAATTCTATAATAACTTTGAAGAACTTTTAATGGCAATCTTTTTTTTAGATGCACCATGATATTTTTTTGCAGTATGAACAACACACCGTTATTTAATCAGACAAACCATTGTTGTACTTAATTTAGTTTACTAAATACAATTACATAGACAAATAAAGACAGATATTGAGGTAGATATAATCATGGTTGTACTTACTAAATTCTGTTACATAGACAAATATAGCCAGGTATTCATGTTGACTATAGTCTTACTTAATTTAGTTAAGATACAAAAATAATTTGATACAATATTTGTAAAACTACAGAAATACTATTTTAAAATAATTTTAAAATCTACATATTATACTTTTGTATGCTCTTGTTAGTACTCTATGAATTTTATTTAATGATCTATCAATTTAGACAAATTATGAATTAGGTTTACAGCTTATTTATACTTTCTTGTTTTCATTGATTTATTGGGTGGAATAAACCAAAAAAGGAATTTTTCTTTGTTTGATAGATAACTAAGTCCTTATTTAATCTATTTTTCCAATGGGTAGCATCACCCTCCAGATACATACACACGCAAAGCAGTAGGTAAAATATTGAGAATAAAAAATAAATACCCTTATTGAAAAATGTATTTATTTAAAGATTAAAAGAAACAATTTTCATGATTAGTTTGTTTTATTATATAAAATTTATTTTGTTGATATAAAAAGTAAACTTGTTAAGTAAATTTGTATCGCTCACACACACACACACACACACCATACTCACACACACACCCTCACCCACTCACACACACCCATAAACACACACACAGCCACACAACCATACACAAACACAATCAGAACACAAAGTTTTGAACTTGTCATTTACAGTGAGTAAGCTGACAATAACAGAAAGAACAGAAAGTCCTTTAACTTGTAAGTCGATCAAATGTCCCACTACCAATTAAAAACTGCTAATATGTCATATATGAAACCATTGGAGCGGGTGTAGAGGGGTGTCAACATCCCTGTAATATCCATTTTTTGCATGCCTACCCAACCCTTTTCTTTCCCCAAGGAAAAACCCTTTATGTAACACTTATGGTAAGAAGGGAAGAAGTAGTTACTAAACCTTTTTATACCATACACAGTTCAGACTAATAGTTCGTTTAATTGTCTTTAAAATAAGACCTTTATTAATGTTATGTAACCATATTGTAGTATAAAATTTCCGCAACGGAAAGATAATGTAAGAATAACAAAGTTTAAGTGTTGTACGCCCAAAAAATGGCAATGGGGTTGGTAGAAGAAATACAAAATAAATGGTTACCCCACAGAAAATGGAAAATGAAGCAAATAAACGCTTACAATATTTTCTACATGACCATAACCTTAAACATAAATTGTTTAGAAGCAAAGCTACTCTAAAAAAGAGAAAGGTAAATTATTCGTGGGTCATGAACTTTCAATGTCGTGGTTGAAATATTATTATCAATTTAAAAAGTTCATAAAACTAAAATTCATCATATTTATAAGTACTGAATGCTATAAATAAAACTAATTAAGAAATTAAGGACATAGCTGGGCATCTACAACTAAAATCAGTCGCGCTGCTTTTAAAGACACCTGATAAGTATCGGCTTCAGCCAACAAATTTCAATCCAGCCACCCGTCAGCCTAGCGGCTTTCTTAGCTACCAAATAAGCCTTACCCACCCAATAAGCTTCAGTCTTAGTTACCCGCAGCTACCCTCAGCAACGTAGCCGAAAATATTCAAGCGTTAAAGCTGTAGCTGCGACAATCCGCGAAGATTCCAGAAAATGGTACTGCTTGAAATCATCAGCAAATCCAAGTCGCAGCCATTATTAGCCACACATTCAGCTGCTCTTATCTGCAGCTACTAAAGTTACTAAAGCCTCAGTCACAATCACCAGCAGCCGTTGAACCGACCCCTTATTAAAAAATATCATAATGGTAACGCTTAATGCACTTTTGAAACAGCTAAGAAATGTTGATCACGATAATGATAAAATTATTTTTCTAATTAAAAATCCACAAGTCAATCAATTCCTACTATAAGCACGCAAAAAATCAGGTATAATTTATTTTTAAAATTTTAGAAATTATATTTGTCAGCACAATTATTTAATGATCTAAAGAAATGCACATCTTGTTTTCATCATAATTTTGTCTGTGGACAAACGTGATTCAACAAGGACCAGAGAATTCATAAAATAGAAGATTATTGTACAAAATGTTTGTTTTGGGTACTGACAAGTATTACTAAGCTCGTAAACAAATAGATAAAAAAATGTTGAATTTAGAAAAAAAAATTCTATAAAATAGAATTAGGTACTTTATAGCGACTACTAGTGGCTGCGCTCTAGCATCTCGGGTTTCAGAAAATAGCTAAAAACCCTACCAATACCTGAATCCAAGAAAAATGCTTAAACCCTCCCAGGACTTATGTAAAGCTTCACTGAAATGGTAAAGAAAATCAGGTATTGGTATTGATGTCTTAAGCTAGAGACAAAAAAAAAAACACTTTTTAAAAGCGAAGCTTTTCTATAATTAGGGTCGGTCCGTCCGTCCGTCCGTCCGTACGTCCGTCCGTCTGTACGTACGTCCGTCCGAGATAGATAGCTTTTATTCGTTAATTTAGGCATGTTAGAATTGTCCTATCGATTTCAAACTTTGCATGATGATTCCTGTAGTAGTTGGGCACGATTTTGAAGGCGTAGTAACTCTTTAATCATTACCAGAATGTCCGTACGTCCATTTTAATAATGTTTATTTTTCTACTTTTTTAACAACAAATTTTCAAGTGTTCTAATTATCCGTTTGATCTGATTTTTGGTATATTGATTCCTGGGACAACAACGAACAATATTACAAGCGAAGCAACTCTATAATCAAGTCCAAAAATGTAAGTATGTCCATAAACATTATCCTGCTTCAAGCAGTTTTTTCAACAAATTTACTTACAATTTTGCTTCGACTCTAATACTTTTAAATTCTGATTATTCAGTTCAGATACCATACAAGTGTTAATGTCCGTTTGTCCTACCGTTTCAGTGCTTCGCTTTTATGGATGTTGTCATCCTTGTTATAATAGAATCTGTGGCAGTTAATAAAAGTCAGGGACTGTCAATCAGCCAATTAATTCCATTTGAAATTAACGAGAATTAAATATTTGTTGGCCGAGAGTTAGCTTTGAACTTGGTTTAGAGGATTAAAACTATTGGAAAAAAGCTTGGACTATTCTAGTTCGAACCAACCAATCATGATGCAATAAAAGTACCTAAAGTTTTAATGTCCCCCACCTTCTTCCCTTTTCTACACAAAATTTTACAAAATCTATCATTGACCTGACTTCCTAACGACTATGATCTTAAAATAATTACACCCCTAACAAGGATGACAACATCCATTAAAGCGAAGCTCTGAAACGGTAGGACAAACGGACATTAACACTTGTATAGTGTCTGAACTGAATAATCAGAATTTGAATGTATAAGAGTCAAAGCAAAATTGTAAGTAAATTTGTTGAAAAACTGCTTGATACAGGATAATGATTATGGGCATACTTACATTTTTAGGACTTGATTATAGAGTTGCTTCGCTTATAATATTGTACTTTGTTGTCCCAGGAATCAGTATACCAAAAATCAGACCAATCGGATAATTAGGTCACATACAAATTTGTTGTTAAAAATGTTAAAAAAATCAACATTTTTAAAATGGACGTACGGACATTCTGTTAACGATTATAGAGTTGCTACGCTTTCTAACTCGTACGTAACTATTACAGGAATCACCATGCAAAATTTGAAATCGATAGGATAATTATAACATGCCTAAATTAACGAAAAAAGCTATTTAAAAAAGTAAAAAAAAAATCAACATGTTTAAAATGGACGTACGGACATTTTAGTAATGATTATAGAGTTGCTACGCTTTTTAAATCGTACCTAACTACTAAAGGAATCATCATGCAAAATTTGAAATCGATAGGACAATTCTAACATGTCTAAATTAACGAAAAAAGCTATCCGTTACGGACGGACGGACGGACCGACCCTAATTATAGAAAAGCTTCGCTTTTAAAAACATTTTTTTTCTAAACTGTTTTTGTATTAATTAACTTACACGATATCTCATGGAAAAGCTTTGCATTGAATATTGTTGAAACCAGTGAAATGTTGTTTCTTGATTTTCTAAGAATTTTTCATTGATTTATTATTGCTATTTGTTCTTTTAAATCTTTCAAATTATGAAATTTAAGAATTAGAAACTTAATCTAAATGGATGTTAAAAACTGATATCAAAATTGATTAAAAATTACCTAAAATGTTCAACTATTATACTAAATCATTAAAATTTGATGAATGAAAAAAGTTTTGTTTTTAAAATCACTTGATAATTTTACTCACATTGTACTTAAACAATCATTAAAACACAATCTAATATTAAACTATGAATTTGAAACTAAATATTGTCCGATTAGAATGATAATGTCTGATTTATTGTAGATATGAGGGCTACAGGACTACCTTGAACCCTAGCCCCTATTCTCCGACTATACGGTAATGTGTACAATTTGAGAGTCACGGACGGAGACAAACTACTCAACTCTTGTAGTAACAATGTTCTGCTCATTATCTCTCTCTCGTCACTCCCTCCCTCTCCCAGTCTCTCTTTCTCTCTCGGTCTTTCACCTCCCTCTCATTCTCTTTCTCCCGTCTCTCTAACTCTCTCAAGCCCTTTATTTGAAACTCTGTTTGTAGATCATCTTAATTTCTCTCTATGTCCCTAATTCTCTTTGTATAACCTACTCCCTCTCTCTATATATATTTGTCTCCCTAACTTTATCTTTCTCTCTCTCTCTCTCTTTCTTTCTCTCTCTCTGTCTCTTTCTCTCATTAAATCGTAATTCTAACGGAAACCGAATTTGCCTCTTTATTCTCGGTTTGAAATGGTTTTAAACCCTTCGCTTATTAGATTACACTCCCCTTCTTTCCTTGGATAAAACTACAATATATTAAATTGTAAAGTTAATGGGTATTAAAAGTGTCTGAAACAATTGTTGCAAAGTTTAGGATTTAGAAACCCAGGCAAATCTCTCACTAACCCAGAATCTTTATAGTAGCCCTAGAATAAAATAAATAAAAGTTTTAGGATGATTATATTTCAATTATTAAATTTTCAAATTAACTGTAATTAATTGGGGAGGGGGGGGGGGGATCAACTCTTAATCAATAAGAAATTATTAAACTGATGATTCTTATGAAAATTAGACAATTTAATACGATAAATTAAAAAAAATTATTAGGAAAATTGTGTTTCTTTCTTACTTAAAGCTTTGGTACAATATTTTTGTTTATTTAAAAAACCTTGACTTGGCAGCCGCGAGGAGGCCTCAAATATAAACCCTTTTGGATGCTTTGAAATTTTTTTTTGAAAGGTTGCCAAGACTTCTACCTGATTTTAAAATTGAAAATGAGTTATCTCCCCAAGGATTACAGGCGGCTGCCGAGCCCAGATTGAAACCATTGTAAGATCAGAAGATTTATAGAAATTGTTGTTATTCTTGGTTTCATAATAATCAATTACTACTGGAATTTTATTAATACTAAAGATAAGATTATATCTTATGATGTATGATGATGTGTACAGTGGTGTGCACAGGGTTTTGACAGAGAGATGCGCGAGGCACATCTGAAAATTTCGGACACATTTCTTACTATTTTTGACACACCTCTCAAGGAGGATGTTAATTTTTTTGACAGCAAACTTGGCTGGTTTGCAGGGTTGTATCAGGGGGTGTAGTCTCTTAACAAGGATGCCGTAGGGGTGGACATATATGGGGTGTATTTGCCCCACTTAATTTGCCATGGGGGTCGATTCAACCTTCTACATCCCCCTTCTGCAAGCTTGTGGATGTAGTAAAGTTTAGTATGATATAATTTTCGCCAAATCATTACAACTGAGACCCCTGTCTCTTCCCCAGTCAAAATACTTTAAGTTATTGTGTGAAAAATAGAACACAAAGTTTAGTAAACATGTGCACATTTGAGGAACTGATGGGATACTGCAAAGTTTAGTAAAAATATGTATGGTTGAGGAATTGATAGGATACCGCAAAGTTTAGTAAAAATGTGCATGGTTGAGAAACTGGTGGGATACTGCAAAGTTTGGTATCAATGTGCATGGTTAAGGAACTGATGGGATACCACAAAGTTTAGTACAAATGTGCATGGTTGAAAAACTGATGGGATACTGTATAGTTTAGTATAAATGTGCATGGTTTAGAAACTGATGGGATACCACAAAGTTTAGTAAAAATGTGCATGGTCGAGGAACTGATGGGATACCGAAAAGTTTAGTAAAAATGTGTATGGTTGAGGAACTGATGGGATACCGCAAAGTTTTGTTTAAATGTGCATGATTGACCCACTTTCAACAAATATAAATGATTCATAGAATACCAACCATAGATAAAGATGTTTCAAGAAAAAACAACGTAGCTAATATTGATGTAGCATAAAACAAAGTCCATATTTTTTGGGTTTAAAGTCTTATATCAATATATTTGGAAAAATATAGGACGGTCATACAAACCAGTGGCTTCGCTAGTTGAAGACTGTAAGGATGTCTAAGCTTTTAACTTTTGGGGAGAAAAGGTAAATTTTATATGGAGGGTAATTACTCCTTTTTTTTTGGAATTCTTTCTACTCCCCCACCCCACAAAAAATCTTAGGTGGTAGTGTCTATGATAGATTTGATAGATAGCAGTTAAAGAAATAGCTACATTAACATTATTTTTTTCTAATCCGAGAAACAATTGAAATGTTATATGATGTATGCAGTAGGAAATTGTTGAAGATTATGCTGTCTGTACTTTTAATGATGAGGTAATCTAATGTATTTTAAAACTTTTAGAGGGTTAAAAAGAGGGCTGTTACTGATGAGGTAAACACACCTTTAAACCCCCCCCCCCCCCTTGTACGTCTACACCTAATGCTTTAAGTAAATTTAATTTATATGGTTGACAAACTCACTTATACAAACTGTCTTGTTTTGATAAAAAGAGCATACCTTCTAATTAGATAGCCAGAGAAAAAGAACAAAAAGGCCTTTGATTATATATTCTTACATAACAAAAAAACATAAAAGACCCAACTAATCAAATATGTAAATGAATCTTATTGTGAAGAATATGATTATGCATCAGTCCATCAAAAGAATATCAAATTATACCTGGAATCTCATTTGACATATTGACTTGGCCAGATCTAACTAAGCAACCTTCTTATAAAACTACAGATTTTCGTAACATTAGCAGCGTGACTTCATCGTAGCATTTAACATTTTGCATAAAAATATAAAGATTAAACAATATTAGAGAAATCTAGTTATAAAAAGAAAGAAACAATAGGTTTGATAATTTTTTTTCTAGGGTTGACTAATATTTCTTTTTAGAGGGTGGTAGTACTCTCCCTTAAAATAGTTATAATACTTCCTTGAACCTATGAGAAGCTTCACTGTAAAAGATAACCTTATTGGTTCAGCTGTTAGCAAGATCCTACGCTACACAAATACATACTGAAAGACACAAGTTCATCCTGTTACTTCTACATAAGAAAGATAAAAAACAACACTATCAAAAATCTGTTTCATGCATAAAGTTTTTCTTTTATGTGCGTCTTATCATGGTTAAATCTCAAGAGATTTCATCGAATTCATGCATAATTTTAATTCAGCTGGTCTTTTCTTATAATGTGTAATTTCAGTACAAAATTACCATCAGGAACAGACCAATTACAAAAGCCTGTCATGACTAGAGCCAGTCATGTTGAGCACCTTCCAGCAGCGATTTTGCTATAATTAGGGTTGGTCCGTCCGTCCTTGACGGTTAGCTCTTTTGGTTACTTTAGACATGTTATCGATTTTAAACTTTTCATGATAATTCTTATAGCAGTTACGATTGTGTAGCAATTCTATTATAATCGTTACAAGAAAGTTCGTATGTTTATTTAAAAATGCTCATTTTTAACATATAGATAACAACTTTTTGTACAGTATTATTATCCCAATCATCTAATTTTTGGAATAATGATTCCTAGGTCAACAGAGTACATCATTATAAGCGAGACATCTCTATAATCAAATCCTAAAAATTAAAAATTCCCATTAAAAATTAATTTATTGTTCATATGTCCTTCCTTCTGATTTTAGAGCTTCGCTTTTATGGATGTTATCATCCTTGTTTGTTTAATAAACTAGGTTTCTGTTAATGATATGTAAACGAAGGGATAGAATTTTTAACAGTGGCATTGCGACTTATTATAAATTTCATAAAAATAAATTTTTATTTTAATCCGTGTATAATTATCAAATTAGATCAGAGACTTTGTTGTCCAGGAATAAATTAAATGTATATTTGAACAGAGATAAAGGTATACACGTTGTTAGAATAAAATTATATATTATCTGATCTAGAAAAGTGATGTCTTCATTTGAAGTTCGCTTATTGGATATTGTCATCCTCGTTTCTCTACTTTTATATCAAGCAAAAAAAGACAAACAAAAATGTATTGGCTCATAGGCCAAAGTAATTCTCAAACAGCATGCAGCAATAGGTGTTTGAAATTATTGGTTATCTTCACTACTAAAAAACTATAATATTATTAATTCATTAGTTTATCCCCATTCCCTTAATTCTGTGGAATTGACCAATCCCATTTCTAATTTGAATACCAATAATGAAGGGTAAAGCAAAACTTGTGTCGAAATACCTATTAATACTATGAAAATATAAACAAAATCTGCAGCCGCCGGATAGATTTATTTGTCTATGTTTCTGCTAGCTGTTAGTAAAATATAAAACAGTAGCTTTATCTAACGATCTTTAGCTGTTACATACCGATACTACACCAAAATAACATGGCTCGGCAGCCACTGCCTGTATGCTTTAGGGAAATAAACCTTTTTAAGTTTGAAAATAAGCTACAAGTCTAGACCTGACTCAAATATGGCAATTACACTTTTCTAAAAACAATTACACTTGTCTAAATACAGGATACTGTTCAAGGACATTCTGAAGAAAAAATCATGAAGATCTTTCGCTTAAAACTATGCTTGCATCTTAAATACTTCAGAATAAGAGTGAGTTGAATTGTTTTACAAGAAGATCTTTCACAACCTTTCGAATATTACACACATACATATATTGTAAGCTTAAAGCTAATACAAAAGTAATTTGGATGCAAATCAAAATATCAAGAAAAGGGGAAATTAAACCTCAAGTTTTATACTTGAACAAAACTTAGTCTTTGGAAAAGTTTTGTTAAATAATTAATTTGCCCACATTGGATTTAATTGATAGGTCTCACCCCTTCTACTTGTAGCGCAGCTAATATAATACTAAGGTACGTCCGACTTACCGATTACAAGCAAATGCCATGAAAAGAATCACACACCAACATCAACAATCTTCCACTCACAGTGATATTAGTCATTTTTTTTTGTTCCAAAAGCTTTCTTTTACTTGAGTGTCACATGATCTTTCACAACCTTTCCAATATTACACACATATATTGTAAGCTTAAAGCTAATATAAAAGTAATTTAGATGCAAATCAAAATATCAGGGATAAGGGAAATTAAACCTCAACTTTTATACTTGAAAAAAACTAAGTCGTTGGAAGAGTTTTGTTAAAGAATTAATATGCCAACTTTGGATTTAATTAACAGGTCTCACCCCTTCTACTAGTAGCGCAGCAATTATAATGCTAGGGTTATTCCTGGCTAGGGTACGGTCGACCTTCCGATTTCTTGCAAATGTTATGGGAAGAATCACACCCCACCGCCACCAATCTTGCACTGACAAAACAATAATTTTCCAGAAGGTTTGCTTTTACTTGACTGTCACAATGATACAATTTACTTTTCTCCTTTAATCTAATATATTGTTGGATAGTTTTTGCTGTGATAATTATAGATTAAAATTATAGAAAAACTTTTAAAATCAAAGTGAAATTCCCTTAAAATTGTAACATGTACATCCTGTTATTCTGTATGCAGTTTTTAAAATAAGATTTTTGAAGAAGAATAAAAAAATCTAAAAAATTGTATTAACAGATAATCAAAGAATACATAAAGAAGGTGTATCAACTTTTTTTTTTATAGCTAGCCGGTTCTTTTAGTAAGTAGTAGATGTAAAATTTTTCATAGAATTCAGATATGCAATCGGTTTTTTTGTAGACCTCTTATTTTTAAAGTAATTTAAGTTTTTTAAAAAAATAATTAAGTCGGTTTTAAGGTACTAAAACGCAACAAAATAAAAGAAGAAAATGGCCAGTAAGAACAAAAATAGTAAGATCTTTAATTTGACACCTTACTTTTAAAATTCTGTTGAGTAATTATTGAAAAAATCTATTTTTTTAACCTCGGTTTAATAAAAACTTTAGACCTAAATATTTTCTCAAACAGACATAAAAAACATGGGTTCATATATACCTTTAGAATCAGAAAAATATTATGAATCCATTGTAAGCAAAATTGAAAAAAAGTAAAAAAATTAAAAATTAAACAAATGGCCAATTGTATTTTTTGTTCAGGCAACACTATCGTCTTCCCTTTTTTACCCCTTCTTTACCCCCTTCCCATTTTTATACTCAATTCAAGAATTAAGACGTTGCCTGTACAATATAATATGATATTTTCATATAATTCCTTTTATTGTAGTTTATATACTATATTGTAAACTTTTTTTTCAATTTTGCTTACAATGAATTCATAATATTTTTCTGATTCTAAAGGTATATATGAACCCATATTTTTTTACCTGTGAAATAATAAAATTAATGTCAAAGTTTTTATTCTCGTGGGTTTAAAAAAGTCGATTTTTTCAATAATTACCTGACAGAATTGAAAAAGTAAGGTGTCAAATTAAAGATCTTACTATTTTTGTTCATAATGGCCATTTTTTTCCTTTTTTTGTTGCATTTTAGTACCTTAAAATCGACTTAATTTTTTTTTTTAAACTTAAATTACTTAAAAAATAAGAGGTCTACAAAAAAACCGATTGCATATCTGAATTCTATGAGAAATTTTACATCTACTACTTACTAAAAGAACCGACTAGCTATAAAAAAAAAAAGTTGATACACCTTCTTTATAAATTAACTTAAATTATTTTTTTTGGAAATTTCATAACTTTTTGCGGTTAAATAAAACTATGACGAAAATAATAAAATAATTAGATAATGATATTTGTTTATCTTTGTCAAAATATGAGGGATATTAAGGGATAAGACAATAGCCAATAAATTGATGTACACTCCCGATTATGATAAACAAAGTTTCCCTTACTAAAAATTTAAAAAAATTGGCGAACAATTGTAGATTGTTTCAATCAAGATTTAATCAATTACCCGTAAAGATTACAGTCCATTATCACCTCCCTTCCTACAACATACAGTATTCCCATACAACTAAAGGTTCTAATGTAAAATAAAATCCAAAATAACTTTCTTGAATACGTACAATGATGCCAAGAAGGAATGTTTTTGCGACAATAAGAACGAATCTTGCAAAAATAAGTTGCATGTGAGCCAAATCCTCTTTGTGCACTGTCAGCAAATTCGTGGATTACACAAACTAATCTAAAAATAAAGAGTTGGTGAAATAAATAATTTAGGTATAGTTAATTAATTCTGTGTAATAAAGTAGCTGAATGTATGTCTTTTGATGTGTTGTTTTACAAACAAATAGTTTTTAGTAGCGATGCTATTCTATAATTCTAAAAGTCAGAGCTGGTCATAATGATATCATATGGTTATTTATCACATCTTATTATAGACATCTTTCTGGGGAAAGAAAACTGAAAAAAAATACAAAACTAATATTAATTTTAAGACTGCAAAAGTGGAAAATTGCCTGTAAAAAAGATAAGAAATGTTAACACTTACAGATCGGGCCCCTATTCCCACCTTAATAGATCGGGGGGGGGGGGGGGGGGTCATATTGACCCCCCCCTCTATCTCGGCTTCTGTTACAGATAAAGACGTAAAAATTTTTTCTGGTGGTTCATGTGTATTTTTAGAGAAAATTACTTTTTCTAGTCATAGCGGTCAGGCCGCTCCTTAGCCGCTTTTTAGCGGCCAGCCGCTAAATTTTAAAACAGCTGTAGAGCGGCCAATTTTGTAGCTAGGATGACCAAATTTTAGGACAAACTTTTATTTTTCATAACAAAAAAATTATTTTCAGCGGTTACGGCGGTAAAACGGCGGTTGGCGGCGCCAATAAATATTTTTATCTGTTTATTATTGCTCAAGGATTTACCAAAAAAATTTATAGGTCTCTAGCTGTAATAGAAGCCACGATATTCATGATATATGTCTGTAGTAAAAGCCGGACAAAAATCGGCCATAAAGTCGGTCAGGGTGCGGTCAAACGGTCATAACACCACTTTTCTCATAAGGTCATTGATATCTCAGTATTCACCAAAAAAATTTTAGGTTTCTACCTTATATACAAAGTCATAATGTAGAAATTAAGATTTATTTAGAATTTTTTTTAATTTTGGTGCTACCCAACCGACTTTGACCGGACGCCACGACCGACACAGACCAGATATCCTAATAAAATCAACCCTTGCCGACGTATAATTACTAAACTTAAAAAGTCATGAAGTCACAACTCTCTATCATGCCTACAAAAAAAATGACATTGAAAAAATAGAGGGGGGGGAGGTCAATATGACCCCCCCCCCCCCCTCCGATCTGTAAGGGTTAACAGATTTTAACGGGTTTCGAAGCTATACTGGAATAAATATTTACATATCAATAAAAATGAAACTTCTAAAGTAAACAAAAATTAGACCTAATTATCAAAACTTAATTACCTTTTTCATGGACTCTCAGTTTGTTTTTAAAATCCTTAATCCTTAGAAATTTCAAAAATTATTAAGTAAAATAAAAAAGATCTGAATTAAGAAAAGAAGAATGGTTTCTGATCTAGTCTAGACTAGAAATGCTGTGCTTTTGAAAAGGGCTAAAAAGCTGATACTGCAAATAAAATTCGTTCAAATTTTTATCACATTAAATTTTTAACTTTCTTTCAACATATTTATTTGATTTATAAAATGGATGTTAAATGTTAGTTTGGTCAGTAAAATGGTCTGTAATGCACAATTCTACCTTTGAGATTCTTTTTTCTATTCTGATGTTGCTACGCGTGGTTTACAATTTTCTGCTTTCAATACAAGGCTTCTAAAACTTAACAAGAATAACAAAATTCTGAAAAGCGGAGAAATCTTCATGAGGACAAGTGAGATTGGATTGATGTAAAGGAAAAAAAATAGGTTTAATAGGTAGAGATAGGAAAGCAAACGATGAAATGTAATACCCACAGCGGATATAGAGTTGTACATTATCTTTCCTTCTAAGTCATATCGAAAGCTTAAAAAAAATCCGAAAAATTAAATGATTCATATAATAAATATGCAACAACCAGTATTATCAACATAGAAGATAAGTTTCTCCATGTCTGTCTTTATATCGTTTGTGTGTCTGTCTGTAGATAAGGATCTCACTGTCGCTGGGCCGATATGGTTCTCCTTGACAGTGATGCTTCTTATAGGTCTAGGGAACTTTATAACTAATTTTTGAGAGGGTACCTCCACACTATCAAGAGAATTCAACCTTGGAAAAAGTACTTCCCACGCCCCTTCTCAACTTTTTTTTACTTTTTCTTTTATCATGGAAAGTTAAGGGTTGACTCACCACCCCCCTCCCCTTTCCTTCGAGGCTATCTGGGTATATTTAGCTTGGATAGTTATTTTTTGGTACCATAGTGGCGTGCGAAGACATTTGCCGGGGGGGTTGTTAGCCTTGAGAGTTGGGAATAAAGAAGGAAGGTAGAAGAAATTAAGATTAGCTTTGATTTATAAATTTTTCATGAATCAAAGATGAAGTGTCTGGAATACTTTTATGTAACTGTTTGAGTATTTTATTTTATTGTATTTCTCAATAAATTATTCCTTATCATTGACTTCAAAAGTTCAAACATACATAAAATATACAATTCATCTGAATTTCAAAAAAAAGAAAAAGAAAAAAATGTTCATAACTTATAATATTTAAACAAGGATGACTAAATCCATGAGAAGCGAAGCTAATATGAATCAAAGCGTTATTATCAGACAAACAGAAAAAGTAAAATGTAAGTAGATGGTAATTGATTAGCAGAATATTAACAACATATTTCAGCAAATGAGAAAAACGCTTTCTTTTTATAATTCATATGTCCTAACGAGCATTACAGACTGACTGACAAGTTACAGAGCTTATTTGTCAACAAAATTTTCATAAAACTTACAGAATTTCAATGTCTTCTTGAATGAGGATAAATTATGACGGTTATGCTAACAGTTGGGATAAAATACTATTTGTTGATTTAATATTTGGATTTGATAAAAGATTATCACGGCTGCTATAATATTGACATTCTAATGAAATTATGATTACTACAAACTTATGTTGACATGATAACGACATAATATTTAACAGGGAGGAGGGGGGAATAGTCCACCAGAATATCTCAATTAGTGCATAAAGTACATCTTGTACATTTGTGTAGACAACAAGAACTATGGTTTCCATTGTTGCCATAGCTAATGCTATTTGTTTTATCAAAAACAATATAAGAAGACGCAATTCTTTTATTTTTTGTTTATTATCTACTTCCACCCTTCCATTTTTTACTTAAGCAAAATTCAATTATAAAAATGTAAGTATGTCCTGTATTTATGCAATTTTGCAACAAATTTACTTAAAGTCTGGTTAGACTTATACATTTATAATTTGCTCATTAGTTTTGACACTCGCCAAGTGTTTAAGTTTGCTTTGCTTTTATAAATGTTGTCATCATTGTTTTTAAAATAATTTATTGTATGGTATAATTCATATAAGAGCTTTATCAAGGT
Source organism: Acartia tonsa (assembly GCF_053477335.1). Lineage (NCBI taxonomy): Eukaryota > Metazoa > Arthropoda > Copepoda > Calanoida > Acartiidae > Acartia > Acartia tonsa. The sequence continues at coordinate 38,754,529 of NC_137260.1, forward strand.
ATTTGCGACCAACATATTATACTTGTAGAGAAGCTAGAATACAATTGAGGAAGAAACTATCAAGTTACTAAATAAGCTCTAAATAAGTATGTCAATATGTATTTAGTTTTTATTAACATTTATCACAAATACGTTAATATCACATATAATGTGAGGTTTTAAAAACTGTAAAAGTTGATTTGTCGCATAGTATTATAGACACCTTTCCGTGGATTTCTATCTTAATATTTGTGGGAAAATAATTTTTTTTCTGGGGGGGGGGGGCGTTGTTAACTTTTATAGAGAACAAACAAAATTGTTCTCTGAAAAGCAGAGAACAATTTGGACATGAAGTTAGATCTCTCTCATCCTACGGACAGACACATTGTTTTAAATTGTTTTTATAAATACATACAAAACATATTTGTATTAAAAGGTTGCATGAAAATTGACTGATAAGAGAGAGGGAAGGCAGAACTCATATGGAATTTTGGACTGATTACATTTATTGGTGGGAGTTTAAATTCTATGTATACTGTGTATTCAGTTTTCAGCTAAACCCTCATTCTATCAACTTATATATATCCAGCATTTAATTGTGATTCTTTTGTTATATGTGTACATTTGTTAAATTTAAAGTGAATTAATTAAAATGAGCTCAGATTTGGAAGGTTTAGGGTTCGGCGGCCCCACCATGGGCCAGCAGCCTGGCAGCTGGAATCAGCAGCCCATGGCCGCCTTGGCATCTCCGTTGCCTGGTAATATGTCAGCCCCAATGTTTGGTGGTCAGGGAATGAGCCCCCTGAATATGTCTCATGACATTGAAAATAATAATAATATGATGGCAAGTTCTATGGGTAATAACATGGGTATGGGTATCATCATGCAAAATACAAGGAATTGTAATGTATTTTTTTAAAATGTTAAACACAAATGGACAAATGGCTTTCTTGTCGATTAAAGAATTTTTAAAGTGTTTAAATTAAAAATATTAGCCAAAAAATATTAATAAATTCATTCAAAGAAAAAGGACAGATAAAAAGGAATAGAATGGAAAAAAGAACAAAACTAAAAAAGCACAAACCTATTCGTTTCCAAAAGAAATTATTTTTTGTTTTGCAGCACAAACGCTCCCAATCATAAACAATTTGAATTAATCAAGATCTCCTTGAGTTGAAATGATGAGGGTTATCAAATTGTCATGTATACATTTACCCAATAAAAAAAGACATATTATAACCCTCATAGTTATTGCATAAGTCACAGATATATAGAAAGTTAAATTGTTGAGTTCATTGATGGATGGATAGCTTAATTGTTAGATTATTAATAGAGAGAGAGAGAGAGAGAGAGAGAGAGAGAGAGAGAGAGAAAAAGAGAGAGAGAGAGAGAGAGAGAGAGAGAGAGAGAGAGAGAGAGAGAGAGAGAGAGAGAGAGAGAGAGAGAAAGAAAGAGAGAGAGAGAGGGATACCAGGGAAATAAATGATACTTCAGGGGAAAAAATGACTACCTCGGGGAAATAAATGACTACCTCGGGGAGAAAAAAAGAATATTTACATCCACTATTTAAGGGGTTGTTTATGTGAGAATGAATATTTTTTGCCCGAGGGAATAAATGATGGAGCGATAGCTCATCATTTATTCACGAATGTTCATGACGTTTCTTTCGACAATAGAACATATTGAGATAGCAATAATTGAAATTTCGAGTTCTTCTCTTTATTATATGTTCATGAAATTAGATTTTTTGTTGAATATTTACAAAAAAAAACTTAAAATTAGTCCTAAGCTATTGTAAAACTTTTGTAAATGTAAGATAAATCACAAAAGAGTATAACACTACAATAACAACTAGTATGCCACAGGGCGCAGCTTATCCACAACAAAACCAAAGTAATTATCTATCTGTGCAAAGTGCCATGCCAACACAAAATTTTGTTCAACCCAGGAACTAATGCTTCAAATGTATCAGCCATGGAAAAAGGGATAATTTATTAAAATATTAGTAAATAACATCATGGTAAAATTTTTAAAAATTACTATATCTTGTCTTTCATGTTTCTAAATTTTGTTAACAAAAATTCTTTTTCAGTTCCTTTCAATATTACTATTTACAATAATTAAAAGCATTGGTCTCAGTCTGCAGGGAATGATGATGGGTCAACCAGTTCAAACAGGTATGATGGGTCAACCTGCACATCCAGGTATGATAACAGGTCAACTTAACCAGATGGGCCAACCTCTCCAGATGGGAATGATGGGCCAGCAGCCAGTAAGGTCTGCACCAGCTCCACCTCCGCCAAAGATGAACTTGCAACAGGCAAGAATTTTTCTTAACCTTAAGAGGCATAAGAGGCTTCGGGAGGCTACCCATTACAACCTAACGTGAACTAAAGTTAAAAAACAAACAAAAAACTCCCCTTCCCCTCCAGTTTGTTATGATTTATTTTAAAATAAGGGGGGGGGGGTCAATGATCTGCGAGGAATGTTGAGGGAAATTGCCAAATTTTCATTTTGTTTTATATGTATTAAAACCTGAAGGTAATTTTATGTCATCACAATTTTATACTGCAGACAAATGAAAGTTTAAATTAAAAAATTCTACTTAAAATATTTTATTTTCAGCCTGTTGTGTCAGCTGATGGAAATTTGATCTTATCACGAAGTTTCAACACAAGTCCATCTAATGAAGAAGATTTTGATCCATTAGCAGGTATAGGTATTAAAACTAAGGTCGAGCTAAACAAGCACCAAGCATCTAGGATATCTGAAGAAAATGGGTAGCAAAAACAAGAATATGGCCTAAGCCCAAAACTTAAATCTAAAAATCAAATAGCCTGAAACCACCCCAATTTGAATATAGAAATTAAATAGTCGAAAACCCTCAAAGGACCTATCTGAAACTTGAATAAAATGGAGAACTAAATCGGTTCATCAGTTATATAGAAATCTTAAGCTACAGGCAGAAAATCCTTACTACTTTATATAATTGGATACTATAAAGAAAATAAAAGACACAAACCCTACCACTTACTATTTATGATAATTTCGCGCAACGTATTATAGATAGCTTTCCACGGATATTAAAATGAAAAAATATGAGATTAAAACCAGTTTTGTTAGACCCGAGGAGACGAGTACCCGAGCTAACAAACATGGTGATAATTGTATGATTTTTATTTTAATATTTGTGAAAAATTATCTGTGATACATTGTAATACATGATTTTTTAGTATGACTGAGAACCAGTTCTATGTTCCGAGTGGATATTAATCGGTTTCAAAGCAATACTGGAAAAAAATTACCTTCAAATAATTCTTTTTATTTCAGCTCTGACAAACCCACAACGACAAGAATCAATTCAGCAGCCAGTTGTTGATGATACATCTGCTCTTGATGGTGACCTTGGTGATGCTAGTAATGTAGCTCAACATAACAATAATAAAACATTCTACATTGATGAAGCTGATTCTGGAGAGCAAGAAAATCTTGGCAAAATTGAGATGACAGAGGAAGAGAAAAAAGAGGTTATCATTTTAATAGTTTTTAAAATTGAAGCTTTTCTATAACTAGGGCCGATCAGTCCGTTAATTTTTCTTTAATTTAGACATGTTAGAATTGTCTTATTGATTTCATGTTGATTCCTATAACAATTACGTAATGTTTAGGAAGCTTAGTAACTCTATAATCGTATTTTAGAATTATGATTCCTAGCGCAGCAAGGAACACTATTATAAGCATGGCATCTCTATAATCAAATCCTAAAAATGAAAGTATGTCAGGGGCGTCCAAGCTTTTTATTTTGGGGGGGGTAAAATTTTTTTAAGGGGGGGGTAATTTGGTTTTGGTGGGGGTAAAATGGCGCGCGAAGCGCGCCGCAAATTTTTTTTACCCCCCCCAAAATTTTTACCCCGGGGGTAAAATTTGCTTGGGGGGGGTAATTACCCCCCCTGAAATCTGTTGGCAGGGGTAAAATTTGTTTACCCCCCCCAAAATTTACCCCCGGGGTAAAATTTTTGGGGGGGTAATTTAAATTTTATAAAAAATTTAGTATTAAAAATGCGCGCGAAGCGCGCAAAAATTTTTTTTGTTAAAGATTTTCTATTTTGGGGGGAGTATTTACCCCCCCCAAAATGGTTTGGGGGGGGTAAATACCCCCCCCAAAATCGTTGGGGGTGCCTACGGCACCCCCAAGGTAGGGGTAATTTTTTTTTGGGGGGGGTATTGTTCACAAAATTTTGGGGGTGCCTACGGCACCCCCAAAATCGTTTGGGGGTGCCAAATGGCCCATTACCCCCCCCCCCCTTGGACGCCTATGAAGTATGTCCTTTTATTGTAACATGTATTTAGGCAATTTTGCAACAAATTTATATCAAATTTGTTTCGACTTTGAAATCAATGTTCTGCCTATTAGGTTCAGACACTCTACACGTATTATTGTTCGTTTATCATACCGTTTCCGAGCTTCGCTTTTATTGATATTGTCAAGCTTGTTTTATGTAAAGGTCATGAAAATAAAAATGTTAGCTGCTGAAAATATTAATTAAATTTTATTAGTGGTATTTTGATTATTAACCACTTGATAGAAAGATATATGTAGGATGTTGTTTTGTTTTAACTTTAAACTTTGAGGATAGATAGTTTTACGCATTAAAAACAAAACAGGAGCAGGGTTTTAGAAAAGGATTAAATTTAGGTGAAAATGTGGCTTACAAAAAATAGTTTGAAAGGAACTTAGGAAGTTTTTAAAATATAATAACAGTGAAAAACGTTAAAGTGTAAAAAAACCTTTAGAATAAGTTTACATGATGGTATGAATTTATTATTCTTATAGAACACAAAAATAACATATTTTACCCAAAACTACTTTTGTAGAATTTGTTTTCTCGTATTCATTCGAATCCGGTGGATAGGAACCGGTTCTCATCCATACGAAAAAACTATGTCTAGCATCGTATTATATCCAGCTTTCTACGAAAATAAAATATTAAAAATGTACAATCATAAGATTAAAACCAGTTTTTTTTAGCCCGTGCCTACGGCACCTAGGGGCTAAAAACTGGTTTTAATCTTATAATTGTACATTCTATATCCGCGGAAAGCCGTTTATAATACGATGCGAGAAATAACTATTCTCGTATTTATTCGAATCCGGTGGATAGGAACCGGTTCTCATCCATACGAAAAAACTATGTCTAGCATCGTATTATATCCAGCTTTCTACGAATATAAAAATGTACAATCATAAGATTAAAACCACTTTTTTTAGCCCGTGCCTTCGGCATCTCGGGGCTAAAAAAACTGGTTTTAATCTTATAATTGTACATTTTATATCCGCGGAAAGCCGTTTATAATACGATGCGAGAAATAACTATTCAAATTCACTATCGAATGAATTGATGTAAAAAAACAAGAACTTTTAGATCTAAATCATGCAATGCTTTTTGTATTCTTGTTAATCTAAATCTTTTTAGAAATTCTTATTTTTCATAATATTATTTCTAAATCTTTCCTCAAATTGCTAGATTTTTTATAAAATGCAAACCAAACTTACAAACAGCTAATATTTGTAGGAAGGCTTTGCTTATAAACTTTTATCAATCCAGAAAGTAAAACTTTGTAGACTCATATCTTTCAAAATTACCGTATAAATATAATTTCATGGATTTTCAATCTTTTAGAAAATTAGGACGACATTTATTAGATGAACAGAAAAGTACACGATGAAATAAAAGATTTAATAATGTTTTCAAGGGTTACTTGCAATATTGATTTATTAAGGAGTGAATGATAATGATAATGGCATCCCCACCAAAAAATTTGTAAACTTATCAATGTTATGTCAAAATGACTTGTTTTTTGGCCCAAAAATATTATAATTATATACTTTAATAAACTAATTTTAAATAAATATAATTTTTTATTTATTTTAAATATTTTATAGTAATTATTATGTTCCTGAATTTAATGATTAATTTCTTGTACTTTGACCTTGGTAAAGTGTTTGTCGATTACAAATTAGCCGCAACAATTTAGAAATATGACTGTCTGGTATTTTTGTGGTCAGCACAATCTTCATAAAACATATATATTTATTTAATAAACTTCAAGTTCAATGATGAATAATTAAATTTATGGGAAAATAATTATAAATTTTTATAATTTTATTCTAAGGAGATTAAAAAATGGTTGGCAGCTAAATTTATTTTCTTTGTCTGTTGAAGAAATTTACATTTATTTTCGCTTTATCTTTGTTTTTAAATAAAATTTATGAATATAGATGTATAACCCCGACAAATACCTGGGCCCAGTGTTGGGGCCCTTTTTTCGTCTGCTATCAAATTCCTTTCTACTATTTTGTTGCGCTTTGACTATTATAATATTCCCTACACTATTGGCTGATATTCAAAGACCCATTTAAAAGTCGGCACTGGGTCCACGGGATGGGTACATACAATTATTTAACCTCTTTCCCTCTATTTTTTTACTCTAATGTTTTTAAGCTTTTTCTTTTTATTTTCATCCAACTGATTTTTTAAACTTTTTTTTTTACTTTTTAGGCGGCTGCCAAAGAATCCGGCAATGAAGATGATGACAAAGCTAACACTGAAGAAACTCCAGCAACCACGGCTCCAAAGTAAGTTCAACATTATATCGTACTTTTTTACAGCTACTCCAAAAGCAACAGTCCCATATGAATTTTAATAAAGTATGTTTTGCTGTATATGTAAATGGTTTGCTGCCCTTAATTTTTGCCCATATTATCACAAAGTTAAATTACCCTTCCTATTGAAATTTGGTATCTCCCCCCCCCCTCAAAAGCTTTGACGTCCTTACAAATGTTTCTCTTGTATTGTTATTTAGTAATGTAGCTGAAAAGAAAGCTAATTTTGTTATAATGTAAATAATAATTTGTAAAGTATTACACTTTCTTTTTATTTGCTTAAGTTGAAAACACTTGTCTCTTTTTAAAAGCGAAGCTCTTTTATAAATAGTTTCTGTCCGTCTGTATGTCCGTCTGGAACGGTTAGATCTTTTCGTTAATTTAGACATGTAAGAATTGTCCTATCGATTTAAAACTTTTTATGATGATTTCTATAATAAGTATGTACGATCTAGGAAGCGTAGAAACTCTAAAATTGTTGCGAGAAAGTTCAAACGTCCATTTAAAAAATGTTGCTTTTAAACCTTTTTAGCAATTTTTTTATGTGATATAATTACCAAATTCATATGATTTTTGGAATACTGATTCATATCACAACAAGATACAACGTAATAAACGGAGCATCTCTATAATAAAATCCTATAAATGTAAGTATATCCTAAACAACATCCAGTATTTAAGTTGTTTGTCTTACCGTTTCAGAGCTTCGCTTTATAGGTGTTTCCATTCATGTTTATTTAGAAAAGGATTCTTCTCCATGTTCACGCGTAGTCAGTCAGACAAAGCTGCCATAGTTGATGGTGATACTACCACAGATCAAGCTACAACTGCTGCTGATAATAACAAAGCTGCCCAGGACACTGATGATTCTAAAGAGAAAGGTAATTCTTATTTCTTTTTATAAGTAGTTGATGCGGCTTTCAAAGTAAATAAATAAAGGATTATAAAAATTGTTTATTGGACAAGCGGCTGGGATAAAAAAAAACATTTGCTTATTTTTAATACATGTATTTTTGTCGACGAAGATTTCTTTGTTTTGTATATTCCAGAAAATAAAACTTAATTTTTTAGTAAACTTACAAAATTGCATTAAATTGTAAGCATATTTTGTATTTCAAAAATATTGGGATATATATAATAAGAAATTTTCGTTCAGACTTTTTTTTTGTAAATTTAAATACTAAATGCATTGCTACTCTAAATTTATAATGGTATGTCTGACTGTCAGATAAGCTTAGATTGTATGGGTGCTGTCATTCTTGTAAACATTTGATAAAATATTCGATAAATAAAAATAATGACAAATATGTAATGTTATTTTTAATAACTTCATCATTTTACTAATTTCTTATATCTTCTTCATTTGTCTTATTTAAACGTCATTTTGGATTAGTAGAAGAAACAAACCAAAAAATTTAAACCTGAAGTTTGAGCTGAGCTGAACTGAGGATCCTCGTAAAGATGAATGAATAGAGAGATGCGGAGAGAATAAGATATATATACCCAGGGATATAAAGGGATAAGATAAAAGGCCAATAAAATTGATGTACATTCCCAATGATGATAAATAAAATAACCCCTTCTGTAGAAATATTTAGTGATTGAAATGGAATGGACTGATCAAAATTTTAAAAAAGTCCCCAAAGCTGTTAAGCCAACGTATAAGAAAACGTTTTTTTTTTTTATAAAACTTTAGGGACTTATGTAATAAATAGCCCTATGTCCCTTTCCGCCCTGTATATACCGGTACTATACAATATACATAGAACTAAAGTGTTTCAGGAACCCAGGGATAGGGTAATTGGTGTTAAATTTCTCCTTTTTTGTCATATTTTAAAATTTACTTTGGTTGTATATGAAAATTATCATGGGATTTAGGGCTTAGATTAATTTTACGGCCGCTGTCCTATTCCTCCCTGACGACGTTCCATACATTCATAACACGAGAGAGAACACTTTTTTTAAATGATGGAATTTTAGGGAAGGAAATTTATAATTTTATTTAAGAAAATACGAAATTAATAATTGCGTAAAAAAAGCTTTATTTAGAAAAATTTTTCTCAAGAAATTGTATTGAACAAGAAAATAGTTTGTCGTGCATTCATTTTTTTGGAACTTACAATTTTCGCTCTTGGGAGTGTGTAAAAGAAGAGGGAGGGGGGGGGGGGCAATATAGGGGAACGGCGGGGGGAATAATTCCATTTTGTGTCTCTCAGAGTGTTTTTGGCTCAAGTTTACGGGAAGGGAAATAAGGGGGTGGGGGACCGCGAGGGGAATAGTTTACGGGAGGGAATGGGAGAGGGATGTAGAGGAGGGAATATTATCTTGGATCGATGGTTGAGCATATCAAAGCTTTTCTTTCTATCCACCCAGCTGATTCAATACTTTCCCCCCCCTCTCTCTATACAACACAACCTTACTTTCTACACAAAAGTGTATATTTGTTGAAGCCTTTTTTATACGTATATACACATACATATCTTTACACGTGAATGTAATTCTATACGGAAAAAATATGTTATTTAATGTTAAAAATGAAGTTTAAAATGAGGTGAAAGTTTTCTGTGATGGTTTATCGTCAATATGCATAATATTCCTACTCTTGGCCGTAGAAAGAATCATCATCACAAATGTGAGTATTGGATGTATTGGTTTTTCTCATATTGCCCATACAATACTTTTTATCCATTTATTTTACTAAATTACATTATACTATGTACTATATATTTTTATCATTTAATAGTAAAATTAAATTCTTGAAACTTCTTGTAACTATAATTTCAGTTTATTTTATTTTGACATCTTTTTTTATATTTCATTAAATATTTGATGCGGCTTCGCGGCTGCTTCTAACAGCCGAATTTTGTTGTCTACTTTAAGAAAACTGCTTATTTCTAGCTATCTGTGGTTGACAGCGGTAAATTGACAGCTAGCGGCTTAATCAGGGATAGTGTAATCTAAACTGTTGAATCTTGAATTGATTCTGTTGTTGGTTGCAGCTGGAATTAATACACAGAAGTAATATATTTTTCAGTATGGCTTCGAAACCTATTAATATCCGCTAGATTAGAACCAGTTCAAAGCCATACTGAAAAAGCATGGATAGCATCGTATTGCAGACAAATTTCCACAAATATTAAAATGAAAATCATATAATCAAAAACAGTTTTGGTTTCCTGGGCCTTCGGCCCCTCGGGTCTAACAAAATTAGTTTTCATCTTATGATTAATTTTAATAACCGCAGAGAACTGTCTAGAATATTTTTTAAACAAGTAAAACGATTAAGACACTATATGTAGGAAATCTAAATTAAAATAATCTATTATCTGACGAAATGATAATATTATTTTTGCAGGGCGAGGTGGAAACGAGCAGAAGTTTATGGGGGAGGGTCAGGCGTTCAAGGTAAAAAAAATTAAAATTTATGTAAAATAAGTAATAAGATAAGTTTATTTCACCAACACAATGTCCTTTTTACTAACCAATTATTAATCAAATTTAAGGTATAAACAAAATATTCCAGTATATATCTATAATACAAAGTAATTTGATGTCTGTCCGTCTGAAGCTTAAGATCTCGGTAACCACTGAACCGATCGGATTCTACTCTTTAGAGTATATACCTGTTTGTCCTGTGGTGGTTTTAAGCTATTTTCTTGGGGGGGGGGGGGGACACCACCAACCCCCCCAAAAATGAAATTTCCCCCCCCTCAAAAAAAAAATTGGGGTGGGGGAGTATGGTTCGGGGCACCCGATTTTTTTTGATTTTTTTAAAAACTACCTCATGGGGCAAAGCCCCTAGAGGCTAGGGGCAAAGCCCCTAGTAATATATATAGTTAAATTAGGTTACCTATGTAAATCCCACATAGGTTTATATTTACTTTATTTACGCTTTGATCTAATGATATAATATTGCCTTTGTTTCTATAAAAAATGGACAAAAATAGATTGTTATAAACCAAACAAAAAAACAATTTCTTCATTTGTCATATAAATTTACACATTAACAAACATACACTTGAATCTTAGGCGTAACTACATTTAGTTTTTATTTGCGTATCCGCAGAAAAATGCACTTAAACTAGACCAAAAAATATACTTCTATAATATATAACAATTATATTCATATTTCTAGGGAAAACTGATTGGTGTATTAGAAGTGAAAGATGCGCGCGGAGACAAAATGTGCCAGGATGCACTACAGGAACTAAAAATGGCCATCAAGGTACGCCAATAACAACGTTAGAAATATAAGTTACCTAGATATTAGTTAAAACATTCAGATAAAGGTTATATTAACAATGCGTCAGGTTACATTACAGAAACTAAAAATGCCCATTAAGGTACGCCAAAAATACAGTTAGGACTATTAGATAAAGGTTATCTAGATATTAGTTAGAACATTCAGACAAAGGTTGTATTAACAACGGAATAATTTGGTGACATCGGTCAACAAAATAGGAAAAAGTTTTGACATTCTTAACTACAAAACAATAATCACAATCCTTTATCTTTATCTTTTCTTATCTGCGGAGAACTACCTACTAATATGATGCAATAATAGTTATTTATCGAATCGTTTTATAGACAGCTTTCTGCGGAAATTAAAATAAAAAATCATGAGATTAAAGCTAGTTTTGGTTTTAGTATGGCTCGGTACCGGTTCTAATCAAGCGGATTTTAATCGGTTTCGAAGCCATACTAGAAATATATATTATAAATATGAACAACATTTGAACTATATATAAATTCCATTAATAATTTTGATATGTTATGCAGTACACATTTACATGTGAAATAATAAAACATATGTAAAGCACATATTTGCAGTGGATAAAGTAGTAAGTTAATATATATCCACTTTGTAGTTTGTTTTAAATATTATCCCTATACTCATAATAAGATTATTCATTCAGATCAAGTGATCACATGAAAAAGGGAAAAAGTTTGCTTTAAAATGTATTTTCCTTCGTTAAAATTATAATTTATTGGTCAATGTTTCCTTTCTTCCTGGGAATTACATATACTTAGTTGCATACCCTTGTAATTTAATATTACCATATGTATAGTAATAATAATGTATGTGTTTGTTAATCCAATCAATTAAAGTGCATAAAATAATAAAATTGATACAAGTATGAATTCATCCGTAATTGAATAAGCGTAAATTGACGGATTGGCTTACTGTGCGATTGAGTCAGATCAATATCCTTATTTTGAGGAATCTTCACAAAAATACAGGGTGAGTCAGAAAAAACTGAGTTTTCCGATTTTCTGATACAACCAGTAGGAATATGGAAAAAACAATTATAGGTTCTTGTTCTCTATAAAAATATACATTAAACTTAGAAAAGGTGTTTTTGAATATCTCTGAAAACAACGGCGCTTTTTAGAGCATAAAGATTTCAAAAAGTGTGTGTGATGACTTTTTCGGCCATTATTTTGTACTTTTTAGGTAGATTTATGAATAATAAAAAATGTCTACCATTCTAAAAAGATAAACAAACATATTTTTTGATTATTAAAATTTGTATTCAACATATTGTAAATATTTAACATCTTAAAAATACAATTTATTTTAATTAAATTATCACATTATAAATCAAACGTTTTGTTGTAATCTATTGTTAAGATTTAATGCTCCATGACCGGAAAACCAGCTCATGACCTGAAATATTTCATCTTGTTACCTAAATTCCTACCCCCTCCCCCTGAATTTCCTCTATATTTGGTGCAAGACTGGATTTAATCTCCAAAATCTCCGCCCCCTTTTGACAAATCATACTTGTGTGTTATAATCCATCATAATAACTTCATTTAAATAGGGTAGGGTTACTAAAAGGCATTTTCATTTTAAAAATTAAAACCTTGATAACTTTTTTATCTTAAGAGATTTTTTTGTCAAATAAAAAGTTTTTTTTTTCTTTTTACTATAAGCTACGTTATTATAGAAGATTCTTTTATACCACATGCATCACAATCAAGAAATATGAAAAAATGACAAATTGCAGTATTCTAAAAATGCTTTTGTGAGGCGCCAAAAAGTATTTCACCTTTAAAACTCATTAAAGTACTTTTCTTAGACCTTTTTCTAAATAAATATTGAAATTTTAAGATTTTCTATACAAAATAGATGAGTTATTTTAATTTTTCTTGATCAACATTTTTCACACAAGGCATTTTTTGACAACATACACCTATCATAGAGGCCGCATTTTTAGAGATAATGAAAAACACCTTTTACAAGTTTGATGTGCTTTTGTACAGAGAACAAGGATATATAATTATTTTTTCTGTATTCCTTCTGGTTGTTTCTGAAAATCGAAAAACTCAGTTTTTTCTGACTCACCCTGTACTTGTAAAAATAACTTTTTAGGACTGTTCAGATGGGTTATCGATTACCTCTTCTGCAAGTGTGTAGTGTTGAGACGTAAAACGTAAGGCCAAACGAATGCGAATTATAGAATAGCTTCACTTTTCGTACATAGGATAGCAGCTCAAAGATCTACTCTACTCCTTAAATATAAAAAAACAAGGATGACAACATCCATAAAAGCGAAGCACTGAAACGGTAGGACAAACGGACATTAACACTTGTATAGTATCTGAACTGAAAAATCGGAACATAAATGTATAAATGTCGAATCAAAATTGTAGGTAAACTTGTTGAAAAACTGCTTAAAAACAGGATAATGTTTATGGACATACTTACATTTTTGGACTTGATTATAGAGTTGCTTCGCTTATAATATTGTTCTTTGTTGTCCCAGGAATCAATATACCAAAAATCAGATCAAACGGATAATTAAAACACTTGAAAATTTGTTGTTAAAAAAGTAGAAAAATCAACATGTTTAAAATGGACGTACGGACATTCTGGTAATGATTATAGAGTTGCTACGCTTTCTAAATCGTACCCAACTACTACAGGAATCATCATGCAAAATTTGAAATCGATAGGACAATTCTAACATGCCTAAATTAACGAATAAAAGCTATCTATCTCGGACGGACGTACGGACGGACGGACGGACCGACCCTAATTATAGAAAAGCTTCGCTTTTAAAAACACTAAGACTGATGTTCAGGTGTCCACAGGTAACATATTATATCATAAGAATAGTTGGATTGTCTACAAGGGTTAGACTCATCCCAAAGAATCACAGCACCTAAGTTTTAGGTCTGTCACACAGGTAAGAGATGTTGCTAGGCTTCGAACTTTTTTTGTCACGAGTAAAAAAAGTGCATATTAAAAATTTATTTATTTTAGGCAAGTGGAGAGCACAAACAAAAGATCAATATTCAGATAGCTGTGGATGGTCTTAAGATTAGGGATGAGAAAACTGGGGTAAGATTTATCCTATGAGATAAAGTAGTAATTTTCTTTGTCTGAAGCTAAAAATCTAGGAAAATACTAGTCCGAATTGGTTGTACGTTACGGGAAGCTTTACAAATGCCATAGTGTGGATTGAGGCTATTGACTTGACCTCTCCTACATTTCCTAGAGGCTAGAGAAGTAGATGAAGTAGTAGTCTGAGTGTTTGTCTGTCAATCGAGGGATGTCATTACAAGCCAGCAAAATTGAAAATACAAAACAATATTTAGTTTGGGGTTTTGATAAATTATAAATAATTACAAAATTCTTTTTTTTTCTGTCAACTAATCGTTACATGGTCTAAAAAAATAGAAATAATAATATATCAGAGCGATTTTTTTAGAAGAACTCTTGACCTAAATAAAAATGTGGCTATTCTATCTATCCCATGATTTATATCAGCGAAGCTAATTTTCAAGTCATGCATTATTTTTCTCATTCATTCATAGAGCTCCTACTTGGAGTTGGTATGTATAAGACTGATCGTCCAACCACGATCAAACTTCAATTTTCTTCAAATAACATGCATCTATGACTTGACTATGACTTTATCACAGTTTACTTTAGTTTGTTTTTGCTTTGTTGTAGTCCTTGCTTTTACATATCCTTATAATAAAGTAACAGGATGTCTTTTTGTCCTTGTGTTTGTTTGTATATTTGTACGGAAGGATCTCGCTAACAGCTGAACCGATTACTGGTAGCTTCTCATAGATTCTGGGAAGGTCTATAACTATTTTGTGGGAGGGTACCACCAATCTCCCAAGAGAAATCGCCCCCTAACAAAAAACATTCCTCCCTCCATCCTTCTTAATCTAAAATTAAAAATAGGGGGTGGGATCGTCCCCCCCCCAAAAAAAAAAAAAAAAAATTCTTCACCTAATTTTTTTAATTTATTTTTCCTATTAATCTAAAATAAAAAAAATGAGTTATCTAATTCAACTAGCCACTAATCAAGTGCCACTATACGCCTCTAGGGGAGTAACCGCAAATATAAATATTTCAGGATTGTTTATATCACCATCCAGTCCACAAGATAAGCTTCATCGCACAAGATATGACGGATGGCAGAGCATTTGGATATATTTATGGCTCCCCGGAGAATGGGCACAGGTACGTAGATTACCACACCTCTCCTTAATAAAGAAGGGTTAAAAACAAGGACGATTACGTCCTACTGTATCCAAAAAAAATTATAACGAATGGCAGAGTATTTGGATATATTTATGGTTCCCCGGAGAATGGGCACAGGTACGTAATTTAACACACATCTCCTTAATAAAGAATGATTAAAAACAAGGATGATTACTTCCAACAGGAGCAGATAAAGGTAGGGCCTTTGGATATGATTATGACTACCCTGAGAGAGAATATAGGTAGCTTACCAAAACTTCCTTTAAAAAAAAAGGTATAAAACAAGGACAAATAGGGGTGAGATTTAAGTTTGAGAGAGGAGGTAGAAAGTTGTTATGACCCCCTCTACAATTTTTTTCAACCCGGGAGTAACAACCCCCTTCAACTTTTTAGGGTGGATTATTAACCCACATTTCAAGCGTTAAATATCAAAATTAACTTCCGGCATACAAAATAAGATACTAAAAAATAAGCTTTATTAAATCATACTTGATATGTCATAATATGTTCAGGATAGATGTGTTTATATAATAGATATTACAATCATAAAATGACAACGCAAAAAATGTAGCAATAATAATTTTTTCTAAGGTTAAAACATTGTAAAGGTATATATGAAGAAAATACATTCAAGAACTTGTTGAGTGCTAGAACTTAAAACTAAATATTGGTTGGTTAGTCGAAACAAAATTGTATATAAATTTGTAACAAAATTGATTAAATACAGGATATTGTTTCAGGACATACTTGCATTTTCAAAACTTAATATACAATTGTTTCGCTTATACAATTGTACCTTGTTGTCCTATGAATCATTATTTCAAATATCATATAAAAAATTGTTTTGTCAAAAACATAAAAAATCTTTAGATTTTAAATTGGCCTACGGTATTTATAGTAAAGATGGCAACGCTTTATAGATCGTGCCTATCTTGCCTGTTACAGGAATCATCGTTTAAAGTTTGAAATCGATAGGACATTTCTAGCACGCTTAAAAAAGATCTATCGTTACGGACATATATACGAACGGACAGACTGATTCTAGAAATTAAATTCAATAAACAAGTCTGTATTTTGATAAAATTTTTATCTTTAGATGGTGTAGGCTAGATCTTTTCATGAAAATACCCTTTTTCGAATTTCAATCTTCTGCTAACCTAAAAAGTTACTTTAGGGGCCTAGAAATATATGTACAAAATTTCAGCTCTCTATCTCTACTGGCGACCTAGCGCCAGGCATGTAAAATATCAACAGATAACGGTAGCACGGCGGTTTTAACAATATCTCAGTAATGTGCAGGTTTTCAGCTCTTCTGCATATTTTAATTTAAACACATAAGGCCAAAGATATTATATCCAAAAAATCTTTTGTCAAAGTCTACTCTAGACCTAGCGCCAGTCAGTTTTCTAAAATCATGCATTTTATACCTGTGAAAAATGAAATCGCCAGCGCTAGGTGTAGAGTAGACTTTGACAAAAGATTTTTGGGATATCATATCTTAGGCCTTATGTGTTTAAGTTGAAATATGCAGAACACCTAAATTCACCTTCCAAGCCATTCTCTAAGCATTTCAATTTTTTTTTTGAAATAACGGGATTTCAAAACTGCCTTTTGAAAAGGCCTAAAAAGTATCTTTTTTTGTCCCTTTTTTCACTGTATATAGTTACAACTTATTAAGATATTATTCTCAGTTTTAAAAAAATTGGCGCTTCCAGCACCAAAACCGGCAAAAACAGGCAGTTAAACTTCTGAACCCCTACTTAACCCCCTGACAGACCCCCCCCTCTATCTCGGCTCCTGTTACAGATAGAGACATAAAACTTTTTTCTGGTTGTTCATGTGTATTTTTAGAGAATTGCTTGTTCTAGTCATAGCGGTCAGACCGCTCCTTATCCGCTTTTTAGCGGCCAGTTGCTAAATATTAAAACAGCTCACAGTTATGGAATCTCAACGACAAAGATTTTTTTATCCAATCTTGACAAGTGAGGTATTTTTGGAAAGAGGAATATATATAGAAAACGCCTATGAAAATTAGAAAATCCGCAGAAATCATATTTGCAAGTTATTTGCAAAAATCTGCAATGCTAATTTGCAAAATTAATTTTATGCCTTAAATGACTTATTTAGAAAAAATCTTCTTATGAAATGTGTTTATTTATAAGTTTAGAACATACTTAGGGCAAAAAAAAATTCTTTAGTGTTACTTTTTTCACCTTATATATGAAAAAAGCAGTTTCTCACATTTTATGATAAAAAAAGGTATAGGAACAAAAAATATGATTTTTCTTGATGTAAACACAATAATTGGCATAAAATCTATCATCCTAAATGTAAAAATCAGATATAGAATCCTTTTTAGAGCTAATATAGTGCAAAAAGTAACCAAGACATTTTTGCAAAGTATGAAAATCTGATGAAAATAGTTCTTTTTGCTTTTGATATACATATCAGATAAATGTATATAAAATTAGTGATTAAAAACTATAAAACATGTTATAAGTTTTTTAAACATTGTCATTGATTAAATTGCACTTTTAGGTTTAAGAATTACCGAAGTAGTGCAAAAAAACTCTTTTTATGATGTAATTAAACAAAATAAATGCCAAAAAAACAACTACAAAATGGTCTACTGCATTATAAAAAACGCCTAATTGTTGATTTGAATTTATTTTGTTTCATAACTTAATAAAAAGAGTTTTTATGTGCTACTTTGGTAATAAGTAAACCTAAAAGTGCATTTTAATCAATGATAGGGTTGAAAAAGTTATAACTTGTTTTATAGTTTTTGATCACTAATTTTATATACATTTATCTGATATGTATATCAAAAGCAAAAAGAACTATTTTCTTCAGATTTTCATACTTTGCAAAAATGTCTTGGTTACGTTTTGCACTATTTTTGCTCTAAAAAGGATTCTATATCTGATTTTTACATTTAGGATGATAGATTTTATGCCAATCATTGTGTTTACATCAAGAAAAAACATATTTTTTGTTCCTATACCTTTTTTTATCATGAAATGTGAGAAACTGCTTTTTTCATATATAAGGTGAAAAAAGTAACACTAAAGAATTTTTTTTGCCTTAAGTATGTTCTAAACTTATAAATAAACACATTTCATAAAAAGATTTCTTTTTAAATAAGTCATTTAAGGCATGAAATTAATTTTGCAAATTAACATTGCCTCTTTCCAAAAATACCTCACTTGTCAAGATTGGATAAAAAAATCTTTGTCGTCAAGATTCCATAACTGTGAGCTGTAGAGCGGCAAATTTTAAAGCTAAGAAAACAAAATTTTATGACAAACTATTATTTTTTATTATAAAAAAATACCTTTTTTGACCATCGCCGAAAAACGACAAATAACGGAAACCGCCAATTTTGGCGGTAAAACGGCGGTTGGCGGCGCTAAATAATATTTTTATCTGTTTATAGTTACAACTTATTAAGATATTATTCTCAGTTAAAAAAAAAATTGGCGCTTCCAGCACCCAAACCGGCAAAAACAGGCAGTTAAACTCCTGTATCCCTACATAACCCCATAACAGACCCCCCTCTATCTCGGCTCCTGTTACAAATAGAGACGTAAAACTTTTTTCTGTTGGTTCATGTGTACTTTTAGAGAAAATTACTTTTCTAGTCATAGCGGTCAGACTGCTCCTTATCCGCTTTTTAGCAGCCAGCCGCTAAATATTAAAAAAGCTGTAGAGCGGCCAATTTTAAAGCTAGGAAAACCAAATTTTATGACGAGCAATTATTTTTCATAACAAAAAAAATGCTTTTTCTGACCATTGCCAAAAAAATGTTGGCGGCGCTAGTGTTATCTGTTTATGATCACAATAAAGACTACAAACAAAAATTGGCTGGTCTAGAGCTGTTTTAGAATTCCGCTACTGGCAGCTTAAAAACGGCAAAACTACAGGTAGGAAATAAAAAATCGGTCAAGGAGTGGCCAAAGGTCATGGCCTTACTATTCACGGAAGTTTATTATTACTTAAGAATTAATATATATTTATCAAAAAATTTAATTGATTTGAAGCTTACATGGACTGCCGCCACTGGCTGCGGTCAGCTGGAAACAACAGCTGATTTAAAAAAAATTTAATATGTCATGTTGTAGGCATGTAAGATAAGCTTAATTTTACAATTTTAAGTCTATGAGTAAAAAAATAAATACACTGGAGCCATTCAAAGTTATTTGAAGACTAGGAGGATTATATCCTGCTGGATCATACCTGAACACCTAATTTTCATCTTATTTTTTACTAAGGTTGATTAAATATTACAAAAGTAATTACAAGAGAGTTGTCCTTACTTCTGATCTTAGAGCTTTGTCTTTATGGATGTTGTCATCCTATTTTTTGTCTGTATTTAATCACTTATTAATGTTGTCATCATTGTCATATTATTTGATAAAAATATCAATGCTTTACAAATAAAATTTATAGAGAAGATCATCTTGATGTTTTTAATAATTAGATTTGTATATTTTGATTTTGTTGTAGACAAATTGATAATATTTCTAAATGTTATTTTTTTTTAATTGTCTGCGTCTGGCATCTGACTAAAATAAAAATCTATTACATTAGTTTAAACAATTAACTGTCTTGACCTTTTCCAGACCTTAATCAGCCAATTTTTGTATGTAGTCTTTTATTGTGATCATGAACAGATAAAAATATTAATTGGCGCCGCCAACCGCCATTTTACCACTGAAATTGGCGGTTTCCGTTATTTGTCGTTTTTTGGCAATGGTCAGAAAAAGCATTTTTTTTGTTATGAAAAATAATTGCTCGTCATAAAATTTGGTTTTCCTAGCTTTAAAATTGGCCGCTCTACAGCTTTTATTAATATTTAGCGGCTGGCTGCTAAAAAGCGGATAAGGAGCAGTCTGACCGCTATGACTATAAAAGGTAATTTTCTCTAAAAATACACATGAACCAACAGAAAAAAGTTTTACGTCTCTATCTGTAACAGGAGCCGAGATAGAGGGGGGTCTGTTATGGGGTTAAGTAGGGATACAGAAGTTTAACTGCCTGTTTTTGCCGGTTTGGGTGCTGGAAGCGCCAATTTTTTTAAACTGAGAATAATATCTTAATAAGTTGTAACTATAAACAGATAAAAATATTATTTAGCGCCGCCAATCACCGTTTTACCGCCAAAATTGGTGGTTTCCATTATTTGTCGTTTTTTGGCGATGGTCAAAAAAGGTATTTTTTTATTATAATAAAAATAGTTTGTCATAAAATTTGGGTTTCTTAGCTTTAAAATTGGCCGTTAAAAAATAATAGTTTGTCATAAAATTTGGTTTTCTTAGCTTTAAAATTGGCCGTTTTACCGCCAAAATTGGCGGTTTCCGTTATTTGTCGTTTTTCAGTGATGGTCAAAAAAAGTATTTTTTTTATTATAAAAATAATAGTTTGTCTTAAAATTTGGTTTTCTTAGCTTTAAAATTGGCCGCTCTACAGCTGTTTTAATATTTAGCAACTGGCCGCTAAAAAGCGGATAAGGAGCGTTCTGACCACTAGGACTAGAAAAAGCAATTCTCTAAAAATACACATGAACAACCAGAAAAAAGTTTTATGTCTCTATCTGTAACAGGAGCCGAGATAGAGGGGGGGGTCTGTCAGGGGGTTAAGTAGGGGTTCAGAGGTTTAATTGCCTGTAGTTGCTGGTTTTGGTGCTGGAAGCGCCAATTTTTTTAAAACTGAGAATAATATCTTAATAAGTTGTAACTATATACAGTGAAAAAAGGGACAAAAAAAGATATTTTTTAGGCCTTTTCAAAAGGCAGTTTTGAAATCCCGTTATTTCAAAAAAAAAAAATTAAATGCTTAGAGAATGGCTTGGAAGGTGAATTTAGGTGTTCTGCATATTTCAACTTAAACACATAAGGCCTAAGATATGATATCCCAAAAATCTTTTGTCAAAGTCTACTCTACACCTAGCGCTGGCGATTTCATTTTTCACAGGTATAAAATGCATGATTTTAGAAAACTGACTGGCGCTAGGTCTAGAGTAGACTTTGACAAAAGATTTTTTGGATAAAATATCTTTGGCCTTAAGTGTTTAAATTGAAATATGCAGAAGAGCTGAAAACCTGCACATTACTGAGATATTGTTAAAACCGCCGTGCTACCGTTATCTGTTGATATTTTACATGCCTGGCGCTAGGTCGCCAGTAGAGATAAAGAGCTGAAATTTTGTACATATATTTCTAGGCCCCTAAAGTAACTTTTTAGGTTAGCAGAAGATTGAAATTCGAAAAAGGGTATTTTCATGAAAAGATCTAGTGTAGGCCTATATCATTGTCTATTACTGCAGCTATACTCGATCATAGAACTATAATGTAATACCTGGCTTCATATAATTCCATCAAATTAATATTCATAGCATAGCATGGCTACATATAAGGTTGTTCATTAGTACATACATAGTATCTTTTATGCACAATAGCATGTGTACTTGATAATAAACATATATACTAAATCTACAATACAATAAATTAATTGAAAATGATTTCTAAAATCAAAATGAAAAATGAAGTCTGAAATATCTTAATTTAAAACTTTAAAGTTTATGCCTGTAGTACCAAAAAAATAATGTTTATGTTTTTCTTTTATAATTCCTAACCGTAATGGATCTTAATAGAGTTTAAATAATAATCTTTTAAGTAGTTTATTTTTTCTTTTCGATTTATTTAAATATACCAAAGGAAAATAATCTAATCTATGTAATAAACTACTAATATTCTACTTTATTAAAAAGTACAATTATAAATAAATTTAATTATAAAAAATGTAATTTTCTACATTTACAATTGAAACCATACAGAGAATTATTTGAATATTAACAAAAGAATTAAAATTCTTCTAATAGAATATTTTTACTAAAAGTAATGAAACTTTTCTATAAGTTTATAGTTTTGCTGATTAAGTAAAGGGAATTGGCTCAAATGAAATTAAATGGATCTAGAAAGAAAACTGTAAGAATTCTGTAGAATTAAAATATTTCATATTTATCCTTAAATAAAAGTAACAGAATGTGATGATCTGTATGTTTGTCTGTACCTTAAGATCTCTCTAATCGCTAGACCGGTCACGGTTCTTCTTTACAGTAAAGCTTTATATAGGTCCAGATAAAGTTTAAAACTATTTTGAAGAAGGGTACCTCCAGGATCCAAGAGAAATTGCACATGGAAAAAAAATACCGGATCTAATTTTGTGTTTTCTTTTAAAACTAAAATGGAAAGTGGAGGGTCGACTTACCCCACACCACCTACCTCAAGAGCCAATAAAAGCCTCTAGGGGCGCAGGCACCTGTAAAAATATGAAATTTTCAAAATTGTTTAACAAAATTAATTTTGGCTATGTTTAGGTTCTTTGGTATTAAAACTGAGAAGGCATCAGGTCAAGTTGTCGTGGCAATGAGAGATTTGTTCCAGGTATCGTTTTGTCAAGCGTCTAACATAGTAGCAGTAAGTTTATTTGAGTTGCTTTAGTTGTTGAGAAGTTTTGATTTATGTAGAAACATTATTTTTTCATCTTTTAGATAATTTTTCTTATGTTTTTATATTTTTTCTTTAAAATGATATGTGGTTAATGTTATTGTATATTTTTTCCACAAGAAACGCATATTTTGTTATGATCTAGATGCAATAAAGTTAATGGAAATATATGATATAGGACATAGGTATACTCCATGTATCAGGGAAAGAGCCACAGATAATTTGGGATTTTTAGCATTTTAGCCTGTAATATTTATATGCATTCATTTTCTGAACTCCACCGTTTTCCCTCCCTGTCCTGCAATTGTTATTTTGTTTCACATTTTGTCTAGGGTCTTATGACAATAGAATGACTTATTTTGGATTATCTTTTTTTATGGTAGTTAATGAGGGAGGGGGGGGGGGGTTTATATATACGTTATCAATAATACCATGTTTGATTTTACAATATTTATACATGGTTCAAAACACAGAAAAACACAGGTTTTAAGGTAAAAAATGTAAACATATATATATATACCTCTGCATACATTTTGTAGGCACATAATCAGTCAGTAAGTGTTTAAGACATCATCATTCACAATGGATAAGGTTTCATGTACAATTAGTTCTATACTTGGGCATGAGACATCTTTCATTTATTAAAGTGGTCGTAATATGCGATGGTTGCAGAAGAAAAAGCAGGATCTCGCGTTTATATACGATGCGAAATGAACGAGACGCAATTTTCAGATGACAATTTTCATGTTTCATGACATTTGTTCAACAAATATATAACATAATTCAGTCTTAACCCAACATATAAAACGCGAAAATTGACATATTAAAATTGCGTATGACTGTGATATCTTACTTTTTCTTTGTCAACCATCGTTGTAATAACAGCATATAAAGCAAAAGTAAAAGCCTAGGTCAAAGAGAAAAAAAATATTTTGTCGAAAAATTATAAAATGGAGATATATTCAATGGTTCAAATAAATATATTCTATTTTTCCAATTCTTTTAGAGTAAAATCATCCGATTATAAAAGGCAAATAGTTTTCACTACTTCGAAAAATTCAAAAATAAAGTTTTGATTTTTTGTAAAGGGGGGGGGGGGGAATGAAAAGCTAGAGGGGTAATTTATTTTTGGGGGAGGGGTAAACATCCTTTTACCCGCCCTCGCTTGGTTGGACGACCTTGATCAGATCATATGTGTTTACTGAAATCTATCATATGGCATATAGGTAGAAAGCCTGTGGGTGCAATCTTTCTTTAATTAACATCTAACAAAGAAAATTAGCAAGATGATAACTAATGTAAATGTCACAAGATGATGATAAAAACTGTATATAATAATTTTTGATAAGATTTATCGTGTAAGTATAAGAAATTACATGTCTTATTTTAGCTTCATAATTAGTAATGAGAAGCAAAAGTTGACAAGGATACCAACTAAATAAACATCGAGATTGACGGACAGGGTTAGTTATGTTTATTGTCCGGCAGAATTTTACACAGCAAAATTTAGCCATTTATCTTTGACATAAATCCGAGAAAACTTATTTTCCTAAAGAATTTCATGGCAGAGCATGATAGATTGATAGACGGACCATAAAATTGTTGAGCAGAATCTTAAACAAAGATTCAACCATATAAAACAGCTGTTGAGTGAATCAATTTCCCTCCATTGCACTAAGAACTGACAGACGTACGGAAATACAAAGGTATTGAGCAGATTCGCTGATAAAAAAACAAATTAAGATAATCACAAAAGAATTTGATTGACTATTTTAAAACACTTTTAAAACTCTGTTTCAATCCTATTTTATTCATAAATTCACTTACATTAAGAATTATTTAACAATACAATTATAATTTTTAGCAAGTATTGTAAGCAAATCACAGCGATTACACATTAGTCATATTTTAAGCAATAAATACACGTTTTTAAAGCTATAAAATACTACAATAAAAAAAGAAATATTTCTTTGACTTACAGTGACGAAACTAGGTATAGAAAAACCATATTTATAGAGTAGCTGTGCTACAAAAAATGTCATACTGAATGATAAATCCCAAATAAGTTTGTGTTAATATTACCTGCAACTCAGTTCCTTCAGGGAGGAAGGGACACTGGCCTGTTAATACATTAATCCCCAAAGTTTTTAAACGTTTTCTGAGACTATCATAAATTTTTGATATGTTAGTATCCAAACGTTTCAACCACTCATTATAATCTACAGAAGGGATACTTATGTGTATCATCATTGGGGGTGTACATCAATTTAGCAGACATTGTCTTATCCCTTTATATCACTGCAATTCCTTACACATCATCATTAATCTTTGTTTTTACATTGCCAGTAATGTTTTGTGAACCTGTAATTCATTAAACACACTGACATGGGAAAGACATTCAGTTATTTGAATCATGTGTTACTATATGCCCTCCGAAGTTATAGAGATAAACAAATCCGAAAACGGTCATAGATGCGTAAATGTACAAGGAAGCTAAAAATAAACTGCTCTTTCAGGTTTTTGGAATCAACCAGAGGAAACATGAAAATAAATAAGTAATTATAGGTCCATATTATCTGTAAAATAAAAATATACATTACATTTGCCTAAGGTGTTTTTTTTTAAACCGGAAAACGCAGTTTATTTTGAGCCACATACACACTTTATTTTGTATTATGCTAATTTTTAGCCTTTTAAGTTTTATCTATATATTGTAAAAATTCAAGATATATGTATTTTATGGACAAATAAACAAATAATTTTTATTTTGGGCCTTATTTAAACATTAATTTTTTCAGAGCATAAGTAAATTTATCAATAAATGTTTTAGGTGGTTTTTGAGCTTAAAAAGAAAGAAATAGAAGAGGCTAAGAATGGAATGGAAAGTGCGGTAGGGATTTCATATATTTTAAAATTTGAGACAGTAATCTATTAATAAGACTAATAAGGCCATGTTATTATTATGTTCTTAATCTTTTTTTGCAACTGAATATGGGTTTATCTTTATGTTTTTTTATGATATTTTAGTTTATTGAAAAGTAATTTGAATTTAAATGTTTAGGAAAACCAGATTACTAGTGCAGCTTCTTTTCCATCCCCATCTCCAGTTCCTGGCACCAGCACCCAGGTAAACAGTAACCTAGAATTCATTAACAAAAATCTTGTCAAATAATTGTACAATTTGACATTTCAAACTAGATTTCTGGTAAACTCTGTTTGTCATCAGTTTAAGTCGCCTGTTTATTTGTTAATTAATAATTTCTCCTAAAAATTTTTTTAACATACCTACCTACAAAATACAGATTTTTGTTAGAATTATGTTATGGTGTTATTTACTATTTGAGAGGTTACGCGGCATGCGCGCATCAATGAAAGTTAATCTTATTAGGTTAGTTGAACCTAATCTAACCTAACCTAACCTAAAATAACCTATTATAACCTAATAAAGATAAGTTTTAAATTTTTCATTGATGCGCGCATGCCGCGTATCCTCTCAAATAGTAAATAACACCATAACATAATTATAACAGAACAACTTGTTGTAAATTTATCTTGCATTCAATTTTCCATTTATTTTCTTTTATTAGATAAAAGAAGATAAAAAAACTGTTCATTACCCTTTTAGAAAATTATAACTAAACAAAATAATTCAGCTTGAAGTATTTTCCCAAATAAGCATTGGCAGAAAACTGATCCAAACTTGTTTTAAGTTTGCTTTTTTCTGTTTAGAGTTGTGTTGATGATTTACTTGGGCTCGAAAGTCAAATATCTGCTATCCAGGTAAACAAGAAACTAACCAGAATATTTTGTAATATGCGTGAAGTTGGATCACTTATTATAAGAGTTATAAATAAAGACATCATGGGATATCCATGGGATTAAGTTAGAAGGATTAATTTTTGAAGTAACAAAAACTATTCAATTTAAAAAAAAAACTTTGATTATTTTAATTGTTTCAGGCTGGAATCCAGCAGATAGACAAGATAACCCCAACCCCTCCTCTGTCTTTCCAAACGGACAGCATGATCCCCTTCTCCCTGAGCACTAGTGTTGGTCTGGCTCACCACCAGCCACCGGTCACCCTGGAGACACCAATGGTGGGCACTCTGGGCCGGTCTGGCGGTGCGCAGGCGCTTAACAATCAGCAGGGTAAACCTGTCCAGCAGAAGAAACCTGTGGCTGTTATGAATACTAATCCACCCAAAGTAAATTTCTATTGAAATTTATTTATAATTATTACTTTTATATTTAATTTCATAACAAATCTTGCCGTCTCACCTGCAAAACCTATTTATACTTATGTACCTTCACATAAACAAATTAAAATAAGTCAATGTAGATTTTAATAAAGTAGACAATAATTGTTTAGGTTTAATAGTAACCATAGTACTACATCCAATTTATTGGCTTTTAAAAAATATATTAAGAATGTAAAACTGGATTTTAACCACACAAAAATAGCAACAGTAAGAAAAAAGCCAGCAAATACAGTATTAAAATAGTTATGTTTCACCAATAATTAAAAAAATTCCATTTTTATAAAATATACTCTTCTTTACTTCACTAATATGAGTATAATAAGCTTGGAAAAACAATAGCTTTATATATAAAATTTTTTTTATATTAATTTTAGACGAATGGATTTGACACAGCTCCCTTCCTGCCACCTCCACCTGGGAAGCCAGGTAGAAGAACAGCCGAGGATAAATATGCTGCACTGGAAACTATACAACAACAACAACAACAGCAGCAAGCCAGCCAACAAAATATGGCAAATATTAGTAAGTTACTACTAAATTTCATTTTTGTTTATCAGAAAGGGAGAAGGCAGTCATGAATCCAAAGGGATAAAACAGTGGTCGATAAATTGATGTGCATTCCCAAAAATTTTTGTAGATTATAATAAGTAGTTGAAACGTTTGGAAACTCAACTTAATGAACCAACCGATCGAAATTTAATAGTCCTCAAAGTTTTTAAGCTAACGAATAAGAAAATGTTATCTTACAACCTTGTGGAGTAGTGTAAAAAAACCAAAATCCCCTACCTTCCTGATAGGCAGTAGCTCTCAAGTTAATCTTAACCCATATCTATCCATATCTTGGGACTGCCAATAAAATCTACAATACTATCTATTTGTTTACTAGACGTATGATGACATACACACACAACCTACAACTTTAAAATAGTCTCTCTTGTTTAAATCATTAGTTTTAACAATAAATATTTTTTCAAAAAGGAATTACTATGAAGTCAATAAATGATTATTTAAATTCTGTTGTTGAACATAAACCTGAAAATCATTTCTACCATGGAAAAAGTTTATTCTCTAAATGAATAGATTTTACACAAAGTTTGACTAATTAATTTTAATTAGATATTATATGACAGGGGAGGGATACAGAGAAAGAGATAGTTCAATAGATGATAAAATTTTTTTCTCCCTATAATGCCAGAACAATGATTATTTATGAGATTTTTAAACAATGAGACTATTTTTGTTATAATTCATCTTCAGGACAGTACAACTAAATTTATTTACAAATTCAATTAAACCCTACAAACAACTAAGTAAATTATAAGCATTACCTGTAATTTAATAAATGTTTATTTAAATTTTTAATTTAATTTACAATTTAGGTACTGGCCATCAACTGCAAGGACTGTTCAACACTTCAAACGATGCACAACTTAACCAGAGCATGGGCTTCAACGGCTCATTTGGATTCACTCAGCAGCCGCCGAGCAGCCAAATAAGCCAGGTTGATGGAAATATTTTTGGCAGCAGCAGTGCATTTGGTGCTAGTTCTCAGCAGCAGAATAATATCAATCATTCTGCAGCTTTCGGAGGAGCTTTTTCGCAACTTGGAAGCTTTGCTGCAACAACAGATCAGAGCAGTTTTGGACAGCAGCCGACGGCAGCTGCTAACAGCTTTCCTCAAAGGCCTCTAGGCGGTGCTAGCAGCTCTGAACTATTAGGATCCCTGCAGCCTGTGGTTGCCCAACCACCAGCTTTCCCTGATCCTGCACCAGCGGCATTTCCTCCTGCAGGTGGCACTGGTGCCGTGTCTGGCTTTCCAGGTGCAGCCGGCCAGATGGCAGGATATCCGGCTAGCAGTGCAGGTTCATTGCCTGGATATGGCCAGGCAGTCTCACAGGCTGGACAGCAACAAACAAAGGCATTTAGCTTTGCTAATACTACAGCTTCTAATACAAAGGTAATGTAAATGTGTTAAAAAAGACAAGCACTATTTTTTATATAAATTCAATTCATGTGATGTTGTGGTAAACCACAATTATGAATATTTTAAGTAATTCGATCAACAACAAGATAATTGAAAAGTTTTGATGCAAACATTAAAGGGCTTGCAGAAATATTTGTTTATCATATCATTAAAAGATTTATTGAAATCAACAAAATAATAGAGAAGTATAGGAATAAGAATTAAAAAAAAAGATAGAAAGAAAAAAATGCGCTCTTTTATTTTAATTTAACAAAGAAAATGCGAAATTTGTAATGGCAAGCAGTAAAGTTTTCTTCAGTTAAATACATATACGCTAGAAAGTTTAAATTCTTATGATCGCAGCTACTACATAACTTAGATAGCTCCTCCGGTTATAATAAATTACGTATATATGACTAACTTATATCAAGAGGAATTAACTATAGTCTTCTTTTTTCATCTTGCTGTGCAAGTAATGAGCATAATTTTCCTTGTGTTAAACTATTCTTTTTTTTTCAGACAACCGACGTGTTTGGAAACCTTGACTCCTTGTTCACGGACCTGGATCCCCTGGGCACAGGCAAATCCAAGCCATATGTGGATAAGAAGGATTTCTTTGTGACTAAACAATCCCCCATAGGATCTGGGATGGGATCCTCAAAGGACTCGCTATCTAATGTAGGTTTGGATGACTCTAGTTTGTGGGAGTCTGTGTGTCCCCCTGTCTCAACTAACTCAATATCTGACTGTGCTGTACTAACCAAAGCTCCAGCAACCTTGTCCTCGTCCTGTTCTATTCCTTGTCGCGGTACACAGCGTCAGCTGTCAGAAAATTCGTTGCGCGTAGCTCTTCCACCAGAAGACTCAAGGTTGTCCGTCTCACCGGGTGAACAATATTTAGGTGGTGGCATAAATGCTCATAGCTCATATGGATCTATCCTTGAGCTAGAAGCATCCCCCCGAAGGTATAGAAATAATGACATACCTGATGTATATTCCACCAGTCAGGATTCCCCCTCGTTTTCAAGCAGGTATGAAGAGCATAAAAATTCTAGTGTTGATTCTTCCATAAACATTCCTATGCCAGCAGAACCGCCACCTGCCCTGCCGGAACGTCCGCCTAAATCTATCTCACGCTCCCCTCCTCCTTTACCGCCTAAAAAGCAGGCTTATAATAATTTTATATCAAACCTTAACCGTGAAGGCTCGAGGCCTGGAAGTGCAACCAGAGATATACATGAATGTGCTCCCGTTTATGAATATTCCGACAACTTGACTGACCAACCTTACTCTGGCGCTGACTCAGGTATGGGTAGGTCCCAAGAACATCTTCTAATCACAGATCTAGTCAAAATGAGTGTTTTGGAGTTGAGTCAAAAATTGTCGGAGGGTAAGTTACCGCAGCATTTGACAGGAATGTCTCTAGTGGAACTGGTTGATTATCTGTCAAAGTATAACAAACAAGAACCTTTGTCGACAGGTTCTAGCAAGTCTCATGAATCATTATCACCACGACCAGCAAATGACAGCCTCTCGTCAATTAATGCTAGATCCATGATAGGGTCACAGCAGACCTATGACTACAAATCCAATCTATCTGAAGTATCTCTGTCAGAAAGTGTTGTATCAACCTCAAAGTCTATTGAGCCAGATTTGAATTTAAGATCTCATATTTCTGATTTATATCCTGCAGCCAGTCACAGCCATATTTTTGAGCCACAGCCTGTGTCACTCAGCCAAGCTCAAAGTCAGAAGAGTATCGGGTTTGACGATGATTTTTCCCAATTCAATCCAATTCCATCTGTATCAATATCAAGTGTAGATTCATCGCAACATCATCAACACCAACAGCCACAACTACCAGAACAGCCTAAAACAGATGTTTATGATAAATATGCTGTATTTAGAGAGCTTCAGATGGAAGAAGAACTGGTGAATGCCTGGAAAAGTCCAACTGAGGAAGAGACAAAACCTATTGAAGAAAATAATCAAGAAACAACTCCTAATGATAAACTTGATGTTGGTCAGAATGATGAAGGTATTGACGAAAATAACATTACTTCCAGTCAAGAATTCTTTGATGATAACATCACCAACACAGTTCAAGATACTCCTGAAATTCCAGCTCCAGAACCTGAATTTAATGACAACTTTTTGGATTTTAATCAGTCAATGGTTGAGCAGCAACAAGAAAGTATTACTGAAGAGACTGTGCCTGAAAATACTCAGTTAGAAACTAGTGAACACAAAAGTGTGAAGGAAGATGACTGCCAGGGCCAAGAAGACCCAGAAAAAGGAGAAGAAGAAACAGATCTGAATTCAAACAACAAGGATGATGGTAATCCAGAATGGGCCCAGTTTGATGACAATAATGGTCAGACTAGTTTTGAGTTCTCACAGTTTCTATCGAGTGATGAGCAGGCCAGAATGCTGGGGAAAAGATCGTCTTCTTTCTTCAATGCAGAGTTTATGCGCAGAGATTCTTATACTAAGTTAGCTGAACAAAAATCAGAAGAGAATGAAAACGGAGAAGAGGGTAAAAAGAAATTTTCTAGTCCAAAAGCATTAAAGGATTTATCAACGGCTCCTTCCAGTTTGCAAGCAAGGTACCAAAATTTTCAAAGATTTGACCAGAGCACACCTCAAAAATCTCCCAAATCTTCGTTTAAAAGTCAAAGGTTGTTTCCAGAGGATGACGGGGACCCGTTTGGAAGTTCTGATTGGGAACCGGCTTTCTACTCCCGAACCCCTGGTTTTGACACCCTCGGTTCTGGCAACGAGGAGCGGGCACAGTCACAGCAGGACACAGACGGCGGTGGCTGGGATCTGAGCTTCCAGGCTGATACCGATGACAGCATGTTTGAGGCACGAAAGCCAAGCTCAAGATCCTCGGGTATTCGAAGCAACCTGGAGGAAGCGTTTCCAACAGTCACAATGGAAAGGAATAAATCATCAGGACGGAGCAGTTCCAGAGCTAGTTCAGAGAACATGTTCAGTTCTCCATTCGGGGACAATTTTGTGCCAACTACTTTGCAGCACAATTCCAGTATTATGGGGGGCAGAACCGCCTCTGCCACGCCTCCTGTTTATGAGGGGGACAGAATAAGCAATGCTAGTGAGTTGTCCTGCCAGTCGGGGGATATGCTGCGCACAGAATCTGACATGTTTGCCAACGAGGCCGGCTTTGAGGAGTTTAAAATTGAGGCCAAAGTTAGCAAGTCTGACTCAGTGAATATATTCTCCGTGGCGGAGGACCCGTTTGATGATGACTTTTTTAAGATGACCTAACCAACCAGTTTTTAGTTGTTATATATAATTATTATTATTATTACTATGACAATGTGTAGGATTGGTGATTTTATATTGCCGTCAGTGTGATCTCATTCAAATAAATAAGTATTTGGTTTCTTGTCTTTGTTATTGTTATTGTCTTAAATTTATTTATTTGTATTTTTCTTAGGTTATGGTGTAATTTTTCAGTTTTGGAGCGAATCTATTCAATAAGTCTAGTTTGTTGGTTGATAGCATGAAAAAAAGAACAATATGCCATAAAAAGTTTTTTAAAAAGGAGAGGAATCGGGAAAGTTTACATACATATTGGCTAATGCTGCTTTGTTATTTTTAAGTAGTTAAACATAAGAAAGGGATCCAAAAGTGTGAGGCATTAGCTTTAAAAATAGCTCAAATATAAATTTTGGGAAACCATAGTAGCCTTTAAGGGATATTTTATTAAAGGGAGGGGGGGGGGACGTTTAAAACTCTATGAGAAATAGTTCAAACATATGAATGTAATTTTCTGCTTTAAATGTAGTTGTCCTTGTTATGAAACAAGACATGTACTATACTCTGTATTGTCAACTTTGTGATATAGGATCTAAAAATATTGTCTTGTCACTAAATATTTATAAATCCATTGTAATTTATTTATTTGACATTTACAATTTAGTTTTGGTATTTTTTTTCAAAACCAAACGTCATGATGTTAAAGAAAAAACCGGGATAATTATATCCACAGTTACCGAGATTTAATGGGTAAATTAAAGACTTTTAACTTTTATTAATTAGGTTATTACACAGTTTATTATCTGTTTTGAAGAATTACTACTTTTAACGAAAAAATTCAATCAAATCCAACATTGGCAATTTTATTTCAAGAGACTGTTAGTTTTGAAAGGCAGTTTATATTACGTACTTATTAAACATTAAACTATAAAAGTTAACATGAGTGAGAAAAAAAATTTAGCTTGTAGAGTATCTCTATACTTAAAACCAAAAACCCAGTAAAAAATAAGATAAAATAAGACAAAGGCTTTATAACTTCTAATATTTCTTCGAGCACAGAAATTGAAATAAGGGAAACAGGTAGTATTTTCTTGTATTTGTGTATTACTTTGAGCCAGGTAAGTTTGAGGTAGCCCTCCAAAATTACGGAACCCCGCAATGGTTAGGTATCAATGTTTTCTGTGCTCGCTAGAACACCGCATAAGCCAGGGCTCGGCAGCTGCGTGTGAGCCTCAGTAAATTTTTTTTCATTTGCCTAAAATTCAGTTGGATTTCTCTTTGGAATTTCTTTTTTTCCACACAAGCTGGTTTAAATTTGAGGCTTTATTATGGCTAAGGCGCGGCTGCCGAGCCCTGACATAAACTTTCATTTATTAGGGAAAGGTGTCTGAACTATAATAACTAGTGACCGTTTCCATGCAGTAATTTTTAAGTTTTTCCTTTGTAATCCAAACTCCTTTCCAATACTTTTAATGGCTTTACCCACCAGGTACTTTATCTTGCACTACATAAAAGTACGTGTTATCCATGAAAATACAATAAGCACAAGAATGGCAACATCCAAAGATCGAATGAATGAAATATACATATAGGCCTTGCCCTTTATAGTCAAATGATAAAATAATAAGTTCCTTAACTTGCAAATTTTAACAAACAACGATGAAAGAAGCAAAAAATGACAATGAGTTGAACATAAACAGTTTCAATTGCATAACTAATATCTTTACTAAAATTTTATGGTAAACAGGATCTTTCATTATGGTATTTATTTAATCATCAGTATAAAAAGTAATTTAAATACCTTTATGAACAGTTTATGAATACAAATTCTAGGAAAGAAGGGAGCATTGCTTTAAAAACTTTTTGAAAACATTTATCTGTGAGCTAGTAGCGGTGATATACATACAGACAACACAACCTATAGATGCGCCTCTCTATTGAAACATCGGGAAAGGCATGTAATCTTCCTTTATGTGCAATTACAAGCCACTGATGGCCAAAATAATGTTTCTATTCTAAAGCAATGAAATAAACCATTTTACATAATTTGCAGGTGCATAGTCGCTTTATAACTTTTTTTCTTAAATTTTCGTTCTGATTAGTTTTGAAATTTAATACAATTGTTTATTTTATTGATTTAATTCATGAAAATCTTTTTTTTTTCGCTTTTTTGATTCATTATATACTAGCTGCTTCGCCCCTAGCCTCTAGGGGCTTTTTATCCTTTAGCATCAAAGGGCTTTGATAGTTTAGTTTTTAACCGCTAGGTTTCTCTTTTTTATATATAGTTTAGTTTTTAACTGCGCTCTAGGTTGCGGTTTTTCAAAAAGTTTGGGGGGAAAGAAATTTTTATTTTTGGGGGTGTCCCCCCCCCCCCCAAGAAAATAGCCTAATTCCCTGAAGAGTAGAATCCTATCGGTTCAGTGGTTACCGAGATCTTAAGGGACAGACGGACGTACAAACATCGTTCTACTTTGTATTATCTATAATACAAAGTCTGTCTGTCTGTTTGTCTGTCTGTTTGTCTGTTTGTAGCGAAGGATCTCGATAACCGCTGAACCGATCGGGTTCTCTTTTACAGGGTAGCTTCTCATAAGTCCTGGGAAGGTTTATAACTATTTTCTTGGGGGGGTGGGACACCCCCAACCCCCCCAAAAATGAAAAATCCCCCCCCCCAAGAAATTTTTTAAAAATATATTTTCTTAAAACTAAAATTAAAATAGTGGGGTCGGCTTCCCCCCCCCCAAAAAAAAAATCCCCCCCCCCCAAGAAATTTTTTAAAAATTTTTCTTTTAAATCTAAAGTACGAAAATTGATTTGATCAAACCCCTTCTGGCAAAGCCCCTAGAGGCTAGGGGCGAAGCCGCTAGTAGATATATATAACAAAATATATCTATTAAGATTTTCATGCCCAGTAAATTATTTCTGAATGAAAATTGGTGCTATTATTTTATTTTTAGATTTTAGTCTTTATAAACTAATTTCATGTGTATTGTGTATGGGTGTTTATAATAATAGATTCTAAATTACGTAAAATCGCGAAACCTTTACCAGGATATTTTTTATTTGTAATGTACTATATTTATAATCATTTGAAAGGATAAAAATATGAGGGATAAAAGAGGGCATTAAAACTTAAAAGGTAAATGGATTATAATCAAATTAAAGAAATTACAATTTAATATAGTTTTTAATGAAAATTTAGTACGCTAAAAAATGAAAATTGTTGTTAAATCTTTTAATAAAGTCTGGATAAAAAGTGAGACTGGTATTTCATTAAAAAATCAAGATCTATAAATCGTTTTATTCTAATTCATATATTAAACAGTCG
Organism: Acartia tonsa; assembly: GCF_053477335.1. Taxonomy (NCBI): domain Eukaryota; kingdom Metazoa; phylum Arthropoda; class Copepoda; order Calanoida; family Acartiidae; genus Acartia; species Acartia tonsa. Next base: position 38,790,021 of record NC_137260.1, read on the forward strand.
AAAACATACTTCTGTACAAATATATTTTTAAGCGCACGGGTGGGTCAGTCCAAGGCATCATTAAAAACTTACATTCATCCGAATAAAAAATGTCACCAATTTTAAAACTTGGATCAATTTAAGAATTGATAAAGAATATCCGTGGACACATTGTGACATGGGTAATATTGTCGTCAATCCGAAGCACATTTATAAGCATAAACATGCGTGGATATGATCATTAAGATATATAAGTTGGAAGGAATTTTAATGTTAGAGGGAGATTTGAAATCTGCATCAAATTTTAAGGATTTTTTTTATAAAATTCGTTTTTTGTATAATTCTTTATCTAAAAGCGGAAATACAATTTAAGTTAATTAATTTTGAGAACTGTGATTGGTGGATTAAAAACTATCTGCGCTCTGATTGGAGAAGCTTAAGTGTCGTACATCATTCAACCAATTAGAGAGCAGGAATTTTTCAATCCACCTAACCTATTGGTCAAAATTTATTAAATTCAATTGTATTTGCGCTTTTAGATAAAGAATTATACAAAAAACGAATTTTATAAACAATTCTTAAAATTTGATGCAGATTTCAAATCTCCCTCTAACATTAAAATTCCTTCCAACTTATATATCTTAATGATCATCCTTGTTTCATTTGTTTGTAAAAACTGACCACTAAACCTGAAGTAAAAAATTAATCTTCAATAGTATAAATATTGTGCCTTTTACTTTAATAAAACGAGTCCATAAATCTTTATTGACATTACCATTGACAAATGAATAATACACCAGGAATATAGGGACTGGTGAATTAAAGATAAATTAATCTCTCCCTCAAACCTAAAAAATACAATACACCTAAAGGCATATTTTAAAAAAAGAGATAGAAGGACAGAAGGAAATAGGAAGAGAAGTATAAAGCAAGCAAGAGTGAGAGATTGAGAGTGAGAAAATTAAAAATGCAAGAAAGAGAGAACTTAGTATTGTAAAATGAAAAAAAAACAATAATATATATATACACAGTAATTTGTAGAGTAGCTTTGCTACTAAAACAGTATTTGAGTGTAAATACATAAATAGTTCAGTATTATTTTGTCTTCCAAATGTCCTATCCTTGTATCCCAGGCAGGGGCGTCCAAGCTTTTTATTTTGGGGGGGGGTAAAAATTTTTAAGGGGGGGTAATTCGTTTTTGGGGGGGGTAAAATGGCGCGCGAAGCGCGCCGCAAATTTTTTTTACCCCCCCCCAAAATTTTTACCCCGGGGGTAAAATTTGCTTGGGGGGGTAATTACCCCCCCTGAAATCTGTTGGCAGGGGTAAATTTAGTTTACCCCCCCCAAAATTTACCCCCGGGGTAAAATTTTTGGGGGGGGTAATTTGAATTTTATTAAATATATAGTATTAAAAATGCGCGCGAAGCGCGCAAAAAGTTTTTTTATTAGAGATTTTTTATTTTGGGGGGGGTATTTACCCCCCCAAAATTGTTTGGGGGGGGTAAATACCCCCTCCTAAATGGTTAGGGGTGCCTACGGCACCCCCAGGGTAGGGGTAAATTTTAAATGGGGGGGGGGGGGGGGGTAAAATGAAAAAAATATCGTTTGGGAGGGGTAATCGCAAAGTTTGTTTGTAACTTCGGATGAAGATTATTATGTTAGAATGTCAGAATATTAGAAAGCAATAAAACCTAAATTTTAAAAATCTTGATCCATTCAACTTTTCCCCATATATTTAAATTAATTCATCATAATTTAGGAAAAAAATAATTTCTTGTCTATTGTTATCCTTGGTTCTCTGCTTTATGAAGAAACATATTATTGTTAAATTTATTTTGTGCTGTAACTATAGGGAAGTCGGTAAGAAAGGAGGGAGGAAAAGGAATTTGGTTGTAGGGAAATTTTAACTTAGAATTGTTTGTCAGAATCATGGTCCATTTTTTTCTAAATAAAGCGAATTTAAAATTCGATATTAATCAAAAAAAATATATTATTAGGAAGAAATATTCTTATTTTTTGATAAATATTTAGATGTCTGTTAGTCAGCAGCCAGGAGCAGCAGCTGTTATAATGACGTCAGCTGTAGCTAGCAGCCCTATGGTTTCAGCTGTAGCTAGCAGCCCTATGGTATCAGCCACTGAAAATAATAGTCTTGATCTACTTTAATTTTTATTAGGTATTTAACGATTCAATAATATTAGAAAAGATTTTATTTGATGTTGTTAGAAACTCAAATATGATATTGATCGTTTGTTAAATCTTAAATATAATAAAGAAAATTGAAGATTTTAATTTCAAACAATTATTATCTAATTAAAAAAAATTACATTAAATTTTCTTGTATTGATTTTGAAACATCAATTTTTGTACATTTTTGATTTGATAAATATTGCATTTTTTATATATAAATGAATTTATGAATAAATGGTATTTAATTTATTTCTTATCTTTAAGAAGTGAAGCAAATCTATGATTATAAATATTTGTCTGTCCATCTGCTACACAATAGGTGGAAAATGTACTTACTCGGCTGATATTAAAGATAAATGCACCAATGACTAACTTTAATCATATGATTTTCAAAAAACGCTGTAATATGTCTAAGAAGCATTTACTCTACAACTTTCCTGTTTTTTTTTATCATTTCTTAGGAAGCTTGAATGTTAAAATCCTTGTTTAGTATTTATATTTTCAAAAAAAAGAACCTTGTTATAATTTTTTTATTTTTAAGCATGAAAATATAAACTTATGCAACAATTATGATTTACTGAACAAAATTACATTTATCTGAAACATTGCTATGTAGCATATCCGTTATTTTCTTGAATTATCTGCAGCCTCATAAAAAGAAAATTATAATTTGGCTGGATGAGAACAATTTAACCACAGAGACGCGTAAATTTATGTCAGTTGGGATTAAGTTGCGTTAAAACTTTGCCTGCTGATTTTTTTATAGGTAAAAAAGCATCAAACAAGGAAAGATGACTATATTTTCCAAGGAATAGGTATAACCAACAAGCAAACTAAATATAAAATAATATTTGGGGGCAAATGGAGAGGTCGTCAATTTTACGATGTGTTGCCCCCCAACGACAGCTGAAAAACATGTATAGGTTTCGCGATTTTTACCCGAATTAATTTTGTTATTGGTAGAAGCTGATATTTTCCAAACACTAACAATATAATATTTTCAAAATTCGTCTTATTTGTTGAATCATTCTCCTTGCCTTTGAGTTATAGGAGCTAAAAGTAAGTAATTTCTTACTTGCTATTTCAAATTTAAAAAAAAAGTATTGTAATGTCTAAAACTGTATTTTACATATAACATATGAATGTTATAACTCAATATCTATATTGATGAATTATTATTTTAACATGATACAAACAAAATCTTTTTTGCTCATTTTTATCACCGAATGCGAGGTGTGAGTGGCTGATATCTGATGAAACCCAATTCTATTCACCATAATTCTATCTCTGGAGACTAGAATTATGTCTGTGTGTGGTTAGTATTAGAGACAGGTTAGTATTCTTACAAAATATAGATTTAGAGTTAGGTAGTCAATTCTGCATAGTTTAAGCAAACCAGGACGTTCTGACAAAAAAAAGGCAATGGCCTCTTGTAAAGTTATGCAACACAATACTGGTATTTCCCCTCCAATTACTTAGTTGAGCTTAGAATCCGCCCAACCTTATTTTGAAATAAATTGAAACTAAGATATAGGGGGTTATTTGCCACTTATTACTTATTTATTTGCTTTGGAAACTACGGATGCTGCTATAATGCTGCTATGCAGTTTTAGGAAATATATTTTTTTAACTTGGCTTTTGTTTGTATTCTACAACTATTATTCTATGGTTGTTTTGCAAGAATCACGTGTTCTATTGTGGTTAACGTACTAAAATAAAGGTACTAAGAAAGAGAGGGAATGTCTGATTGAGCCAATAGGAGAATCGCATCGGAATTTACATTGGATCTCATTGGTTGAAATTGTGTACACATTTTGCTACAAAGGCATGTTTTTTTTCATTTCATACATACATAAAAGTCAGCTGTAAACAGTATATTTTCTTAGTAGAAAGCTTTGCGGAATCAAAATTAATTGCCCAAAAATTTCGTTTAAATTTGAAAGCTTAGTAACGAGGTGGATTCTTAAAAAAAAGTTAGGCTGGCTACTCGCTGGTTAGGCAAAATTATTTTTGTGAAAAATCCTCCAAAATCGAATAAAAAAACTACAAAAATTAAATACAATCTTAAAGGGTTATTAACATATGATTTTGTTTAATTTTTTGTAGATTTTTAATGTGCTTTTGGATGATTTTTCACAAAAATAATTTTGCCTCACTATCGAGTAGCGATTCTATAATTTCTTAAGAATCCACATCAGCTTGAGTCGAAAGTAAACAATACTTTTGTCTGCTAGAAATGTTCCTTCTTAGATTTGACGAAAAAAGGGTTCAGAATATGCTTCTATTCTTCTATTTCTATTCGTACTAACAACCTATCTTAGAAAAATAACTGCAAGATTAGTTGTTAGGTAAATTAGGTTTATTTATAGACGAATATAAAATACATTCGTTAAGATTCGTTTAAATCCTGTATGAATAAATATATAGATTCAATTTTTTTTTTATGAAATTCTACTACTGTTGACTGTTTACAACTTAAAACATATCATTAAAAAAAATCAAGATTTATACATATATGATGCAAAAAAATTTAGCTCAAAGTAATTTTTTGTGAAGTCAAGATTTCTATAAATTTCTTTCTATGGCGTAAAGGTACGAGTACTAAAGTACTTAATAGCATTTTAGTTATAATAATAAGCTTTTAAGTTTCTTACAATAAGTACAAAAAGAAGAATCATAGAATGTAAGTAATTTGTTAGCCCCCTCCAAGAAAATAGCTTAAAATCACCTTAGGAACATTGTCTAAATTCTCTGAGAAGCACAACCTTGTCGGTTTAGCTGTTACCGAGGTATTAAGCACCAGACCGATAGACAGAAAGACACCGTTCTACATTGTATCATAATAAAATTAAATGAGAAATTAATTAAAGGTTTACAGCAATTTGGATGATACACCTTAATCATTAATAATATATTTAAGTATTGAATTTTTTAGGTATATTTAAAAAGTTAAATTTTAAATCTAAAAATATTCTATCTCGACCCCCCATTTCTCTCCTAACTTCTGAACTATTGATAAAACAGAAAACACACAAACTAAGAGTGGCGCATTTAGAAACATACGAATAAAATGCTTTAATTAAATGTTTTTTTTATATTTTCTTTTCATTTTTTGTAGATGATTAACTACAAATGAATACGTTGGCTACTTTAACATACAAAAACAAATACATTTGTATCATATATTCTTTAGGATATAAGAAATTAATTAAATCCTCATATTAGTACTTTTTTGTCCAGTTTTTATTTACAGCAAATTTATTCTTCTACGCAACCAAAGTTAATCATATTTGTTTTTGTTCCATGACACAAGAAGACAAAAAATGTAGATTGATAATTTGACACTTTGAGACAACTTTCCAACATGCACTGACATAATTGTTTTCTGGGGAAAATATTATTTTAGATACAGGGTTATCATCAAACATGATCTTTGTGCATCTGTAAGCCAACAGCAGCAGTGCAAATGTCTAATGACAACCACATATTTAAAGTTATAGAGATGAGAACTACCTGGTTCTTATGGTGGGGATCCTTTCCGTCTGCTAGCAAATTGTTTTCTGCTCTTTTGTAGCAACTTGGCTATGTTAATATTTCCCACGATATTGGCTAGTATTCAAAGACCCAATTGTAAGTCGGCACATGGTCCCCACCCCGTGAACATGCAATAATTTAACCTTTGCCAACTTTCTTCTTTCTTCTTTAATATCTGAGAAGTGATAGCGGCTGGTAGCAAAAATGAAATGGCAGGTCTGCATTTTTTCACTAACGGTCTTTATTTAGTATTCCATTGTTTAAATTTAGCAATCTTCATCCATAGCGGCTAGCTCATCCTTTTTTTAAACATGTGCAACCCTGTTGAGCTCCCCTAAAAATTTCTGTATACAAGGCTATGTTAATCTTTTTTTTTAGAAAACGGAAAATACAATAAGTATCATGAAATTTTTTTTCAAAAAAGTATTTTTTTCAGCATCACAATGTAAACTTGCATTATGTATATCCTTTCTGCTGTATTATAAACCATTAAATCAAACATTGCAAAAAGCAAAACTATATTCTGAGAGGTCGAATCTACGCTGATGATTGTGGGTGCGTCTTAGTGTGGCCTAGGTAGAGTAAATCTTAGGGAGCATGAAGCTGAGGTTGGCTTAGGCTTAGAATTCTCATTCTTTTTGTATCATCTTTTTGTATGGCGGGCATGTATCTGTAGCGAGTTGGAAGGCTCATGAAAGTCGCCTATCGAACCTTGAGGCTTCTTTTAGCCGTTTGGCCTAGACCAATCCCTGATATAACCATTCTTCTTTTAATTTAGTAATTAATTATCCTATATTTCTATCCTAAATCAGCGAGTGTGAGATTTTTCAGTAGTTTTTAAGATTTATTGCCAAACACTTTTAAAATAATGTAGAAAAAGACACTAGTACAACATCCAACTCTTGTCCTGTCTTGTCTGACCTTTATCATAAGGTCCTATCAGTGCATTGTAATGATGATTTGCGCCTGTTTTTGGGCAAAGGAATCCTTTTTCTCGTATTTATTCGAATCTGATCAATATGCGAAAAAATTATGTCTAGCATCGTATTATATCCAATCCCGTTTCCTACGAATGTAAAAATCTACAATTTTAAGATTAAAAACTAGCTTTTTAGCCCGTGCCTTCGGCTTAAAAACTGGTTTAATCATTAATTGTACATTTCATATCCGCGTTTTATGATACGATGCGAGAAATAACTATTCTTTTCTTCGTTGTCAGATACGTTAGTTTTCTATATCTTTCTTTAATGAATGATACTGCAATCTTTACTTATTATTCTGTTAATGAAAGTAAATGTTGTCACCTTATCATTGTATCAATCTGACAAACAAAGGTGTTAAAAATATTATTTTCTTTTTTTCCTTGTTAATTTTTGTTGTTGGAAACGTGATCTGTTTGTTTAGTTTACACAATTTCTATTATTCCTTGTTGTTATTTATCTTTGTAAAAATTGAAAGATTTGTTGCTGTTCATAATTCAAATATTAATACAAGAAGTTAAAACAAAGGCTTTTAAAGTGCCTATGAAAAATGACGTCTTAATAGCCTACCATTGACCAATCAAAATCTATACTGGCATGCCATTGGTAATTTAGTCTGTGTATCGGCCTATTATTGGTTATTTGTATTGAATGGCGTCATTTTTTATTGGCGCTATAAAGAGCTTCTTTAAAGTGTTTTTAAAGTTTAAACTTTTTCCCGTATTGTATGTATCTTGTGATCGTAAATCAAGTTCTTTTGAGAAGGTTCATGCAACAATGTCGAACAACCCTAATAATACCTTAATGCTATCAAATAAAAACATATTAATTCATATTCAATTCTAACCTGGTCTGCGTAAAACATTAAATTAATAATACATATATATTCATTCAACACTACGACTGTTCTATCTCCTTCTAACAGCATGACTAACAGTACTAAACTTGAAGAATAGATTTGCTTCTAAAATAATTGATGAAAAATAATGTAATTTGATATATTATTTATTCACTTTATTTACATAAATATCCAGGTTTAATGATTATAAAACACTCCATAATCTTTAAAGATATATTTAAATATTATTTTCAATAAAAACTAAATATCAGTTGGCAAGGTAGACATACCTTGAGTAGGGAATGAAATATTATGATTTTTTGAATAAAATATTAGCTTACATAGTTTCAGTTCAAAAGGATTAAATCAATTATTGAGAAATTTTAAGCTGCTTTACTTTCTTAGATACTAGAGGATGCGCCCCTAGCATTTAGAGACTCTATTCAAAGGGATATGGGACTTGGAAGGTCAGAAAAAAAGCCTAAATCCATACCCAGACTTTATTATAAAAATATAATAGCCTAAAACCAACTCAGGACCTTCTTTCTTTAAGAGAACCATATCGGTTCAGCGGTTAGCGAGATCTTTAGATACAGACAAAAGAAGCTTACTACTTTACGTGAAAGGTAAGTATCGATTTGCATATAAACTGAATAAATCATTTTTAAAATACTATTATGGGGGTTTTAGGTAATTCAAATATTAGACATTTGATTTTAAAACATCAGATTGAATTTCATAGATTTGATAAATTAAATGAAAAATTATATAAGTGTCTTACAATCATTTAAAATAAATTCATTTATGTGGCGTACAATGCAATATTTTCATAAACATTTCTCATGATCAATTCACATCATCACTACAGTTCTTAATGCATAGAAAATATAACTTTTAAAGTTTAAAATTGATTTCTTTTTATAATATATATGTATATAGTCACTCATTGAATGTTTGATTGTTCACTTTTTAGAAAAGATGATTATCTTTTTTTTGTATTTACGAGAATGAAAAAAAAAATTATAAACAATATTAAGTCATTTTGAATAAAATAAAAATTTAATTAAATCCCCAATTTTATAAGGCAAGCATTTCTGGTTAATAAAGCTCTATTTGAAAAATATATTTACTACTTTAATAGCATTACCAAACGATTATGAATTGTGATGATTTCTATAGAAGTCTAATTTCCAGAAATGATATGTGTTCACCCATAAATATTTTCCCTTCCATTACAAATAAGGAAAAACGAAATTAAACCAATGTTTATACATATTAAGATAATTAAAACTATATATAATATTTATAAGGAATTTATTATCATTTAATTATATAGTAAATAAATAAAAATAAAAAAAACAGTAGGATATCATAAATTTATAAAACCATATTCAGTTTTTACATTTGTATTTTTACCTTAGAATTTTTTTAAAATTTTTAAAGCCAAAATTTTAATTTCTGTAAGCTGTTAGATTTAAGCTAGTAATTTAATGTTTTAAATGCAGTTTTCCTTAACCTTTGCTTATAAATTTTAAAACAATAATCTGAAGGTTACTTTAATTTTATGATATCCTAAAAATTATAAGACTTAAACATTGACATTTATGAGAAACTTCATTTTTTTAAATTTGACAATGTTTTGTTTTTAAAGTAGGAATATTAATTTATATTTACTACATTGCAAAGTAGGGATACAAATTATTAAACTCATTGTGTTCAATTTTTGAAAAAAATCATGATGTAGCAGTTTCATACTAAGCTTATTTGTTAAACTTGGAGTAAGTCATATGTGCACATGTACCGACCATTTTTATAACCCAAAACTTTAAGAGTAACCTAGCTACTATGAACATAAGACCATTTTGTATCCATACATCATAATATAGCTAGATATTAACATTTGTTTGTAAAAAATAGGATATTTATTTTCTTTCAGTTATTTACTGTATTTTTCTTTTTGCTTCTTGCTTGGGACAACTCTAGAAGACACTAGAAAAATAAATAATGTATAATTTATTAATTATTTACAGTATTACTTTATTTCTTTTGTATATGTATTGCAAGATACAAATAGAAAAAAAAAGAGAGAGAGAATAGATGAATTGATATCATATGGTATAATTTTATACTTGACAAAGCCCATTTAGGGAAATAATGGTAAACATAAATTGTTTGAGGTTGACTGAAAGAAGCGACCTGGTCTTCATTTTTGAAATTTAAATGTCTTTGGTTTATTCACATATTTTATGATAAAATATAAGGTTTAACATTAATACTAGAAAAGCTACATAAGCAAAGCTTTTTATAATGCCTATAAAAAATGACCTCATTAAATAAAAATGACCAATGATAGGCCAATACACAGACTAAAATACCAATGCCAGGCCAACATACATTTTAATTGACCAATGATAGGCCAATATGACGTCATTTTTTTATAAGCACTATAAACAGCTTCAAATAAGCTCTTTTAAAAAGAATTAACATATGTTCAATATCAAACGTTTTGTTAAAATCAAAGATGCATAAATTCAAATAAAAGTAAAGAAATGGCAGAACTAATAATAGCTTTCTTGTTATTAAAAGAGTTCTTTTTAAAATACAATTTTTATTATAAAATTAATATATCGAATTTAGTGAGGTCTAACATAACAAGGACGACCAGTGCGCGCGTGTGTGTAGTTCACCTGTAGGCAATCCAGTAGACAAGATTGAATGTGAAGAATATGGGAGGTGACAGCCACAGAGACCAGGCGTCAATGTTGTCACACAGGGCCTGTTTGTGTGCACTCAGGGAATCATTATGCTGAAATATTTATTACATTAATTACATGAAATAACAACTAAACAAAAACATCTAAGAGACCCAACTAGATTGGACTAAAAAACTAACATACATTTAGGCGTGCCTTAATGTTAATATGAGAGGTTTAAACTTACTTTAATAATATAATTAGTTAGGTTTATAAGATATTTATATCGTGAAAAAGTATAAAATTACATTTATTAGTGCTGTGTATATAGATTTAAATAATATCTTGAATAAAATAAAAGGATTTTTGATAAGGCTGTATTGTAAATCTAACTATTTAAATAGATATATAATTGACAAATAATATATTATAAAGTTTTTGTTTATAACAGTATATATGATAAGTAAATATTAAAACTAGATAAAAGATGAAAAAAGTGAAGTCTAAATTAGATTCATGCAGATGAAAACAAATAATAACAATTAGAAAACTTTTTTTAGTATAGCTTCGAAACCTTTAATAAATTAAAACCGCCACTCAGACATACTGAAAAGCCATGTATCGTGTCGTATCATACAGTAAGACCCACGAAAAAGTATTTTTCAGGGTGTGCAGCCCTTATTTCTTAATGTATCATCAAAAGTGGCAAATGTTCTTGTTCACTATACAATTTTATACTAGGAAAAGATGAAAAATTTGATTTTAAGAATATATAAAGGGAGATTTTGAAGGCCAAAGTTTCTAAAAAGATCTTGAGAAAATGAATTTTTTTTTGTTTTTCATATTCTTTAATGGATGCATAATATATTTCTGCTAATTAAAGAATAATATACAAAGAAAAACAAGTTTACTTATTATTTCTTTTTTATTCCACAGGTTATTTGCGAATTTCATGTTGTTTTTATCTTGTTTCTCACCAAAATAAATCAATAGGATTAATTATGACAGCTACTCCTCCCCCTTTTTTACTTGTCAATCATTCGGGAAATGGCTTATTATGCTTTTTAGAATAGAAAAATCATTATTTTAATATTTTATTTTAGTGATATCCTTTTTGATTTTAGAGTTAGGATTATGAAACCAAAATATATTTCTTGTTATATTCCTGCTTATTCATTTGGTTGTTTTATCTAATACAATTTTATTTGAAAAGTAAGTTTTTAAAAATATGATTAACCTAAAGAGACTCAAAAAAATATGTGAAAAAAATACTTTGAACTTAAAACCTAAATTTTTATTACACTATTGTATAAAGTTTCTCCAGATAACAAAACAAAACATTTTTATTTTAATTTTGCTAAAAACATCGTTTCATGTAAAAAGTTACTTTTTTCTCAGTCACTTTTTCAAAACTTTAGCTCTAAAAATCTCCGTTGTTATTTAAGGGAAAATTTCAATTTTTATATAGCCTTATTTGGAAATGTATAGAGCACAAGGGCATATACAACTTTTGATGATATATTAGGAAATATGTGCTGCACAACCTAAAAAATACATTTTGTTTGTGTTACTATAGACAATTTTTTACGAATAGTAAAATGAAAAATCATATTGTATACAGGGTGTTTTTTTTTAATAGGACAAAAGTATTGCTTAATATAACCCACTTGCCATTGACAGAAATTAATAATCTATATCTTAATTTCTTCATTAGGTAGGGACAATTTGTATAAAAAAAAAATATTTATCGATTTTCAACAAATTATACTTTAAAAACCGGCTTTTCCAAAGTACCTATTTTTGGAAGATTTTTAGATTATGAGCAATTTAAAGAGTGTGCAAAAATGCGTGCATTTTGAAAAATCAAATTGTGAGGCTTGTGTTAATAGTAGAAAATGTTTTTGGAAATATATGTATCATATTCATGATATTTGTAGTATAGAAGCTACGTTGGAAAATGTGAGAAAGGTTGTAAAGTTTTAAGTTGAAATATTTTACCACGTAGCTCCTAAACTATACGTAGCACAGGAATATTTCTTAAACACTCAAAAACTAGAGTTTATGTCGATTCTAACGATATGCATAACATTTTTCTACTATTAACACAAGCCACGCAATTTTAATTTTAAAAATGCACGCAATACTTTTGTCCTATTAAAAAAAAACCTGTTTGTTAGTTTGTTAGCCCGGGCCTACAGCCCCTCGGGGCCAACAAAACCGAAATTAATCTTGTACTTTTCCGTTTATTGTCTGCTAAAAATTGTCCATAACACAATGCAATAAATAACTATTAAAATTTTCAATTTTTTAGAATATTGGAGCATACAAAAGGTTTTAATAAGAAAATTTGATATAAAAACGTTAATGCTTCAAAAAGCGTCGCTTTCTCTGGGCGTAATTAATCTTGTTTCTACAAATCCGAATGCAGGATTTATTGTGTGATCTTTTGCAGAAATTATTTCAATTACAAAATTTGGTCTCAATAGAAAATTGGTATTTCTTCTCAAGAAATAACCTTATTAAAAGATAAAAAAATCTTATATAAATCTGAACAAGAATCAAATAGGCTTTTTTTTTGCTGAAACAGAGTACAAAAATTGCAATGTTAGATAAATCAATTTTTCTCTAGTTTTAAAAGTATGATATTTTGGTAAAAATTTTAACAATGATTTCCATTAAGAATTATAAAGTTTGTTCTATTGTTTTATAGGCTGTTGGCTGCTAATATAGAAATTTATGATACATATTTTTGTTGGCTATAAAAGAATTCCGCTTATCATTTTCGTTTCTGTGGACAATTTCTTTAACACTAGATTGTATTCAGCATAAATTGTTCGGACTCGAGGATGAAATGAAAATACTACACATCCTTATAAAAATAAGAGGATGCCTTCCTGTGTGTACTTATGGATCTTGTTAACGGCTGAATTAATATGATCAATTACAGTTAAGCTTCTTCTAGATCGCCCCCACCCCCTATCCTACCTTCAAGCGCCTGTAGAGGCCTATGGGGCGTACCAGTAAGTTGACAATAAAGTAAGTCAAATGGAACAAAATGCCTGAGTTTTATAAAGAAACATTAATTTGTATTCTAGTCACCTACACATTTATTCTATGTTTTCTATCCATAAAAAAGTTTCTGGACACGCATAAAAGCCTGACTATTGACTAGATAGCTTTTATGAACTAATAAAATATGTGAATACATTACATTTCCATTAAGGGACCATCACTTTATCTGAAAACATTATATCTACCAAGAAGTAATACTCTAACCGAAGCCTAGTGGTTCATTGATCATATCATAAATCACACAGGGCTTCAACACAGTTCTTGTTTTTTTTTTAAACTTGCTTACTAAAGATGATGCCTTACTGCAAGGGCGTCCGAGTTTTTAGTTTTATTTTGGGGGTGGGTAAAAATAAAATCTAGATATGTTTAACCCCAGATAATTTTAACCCCACAAAAGAAATTGTATACTGAGCATTAAATTTATATGGTGTATTATTTTTATAAATAATTATATTTATTAACAATTTATCATTTTCATGTAAAAACATATATTTTGGAAGTGAAAGTAAAGTTGATTTAAATCCTTATAATAAAGTAACAGGATGTTTGTCTGTGTGTTTGTATGTTTGTACCAAAGGATCTCGCTAACCGCTGAACCGATCGGGTTCTCCTTAACAGGGTAGCTTCTCAGAGGTCCCGGGAAGGTTTATAACTATTTTCTTGGGGTTTGGGACACCCCCAACCCCCCAAAAAATAAAAATCCCCCCCCCAAAAAAATAAAAATTACTTTCTCTTTTAAAATCTAAAATAAGAAATTTAATTATTAAATTCGACTCTCTCTTCCTCATGTGCCCCTAGAGGCCTCTAGGGGGCGTAGCCGCTAGTTATAAAGATAGAAGTTTATCTAAATCTCAAATGTTAAGAAACGTTCCATAAATTTTCCAAAAGACATTTTTTCTTGAAGCTAAGTGTGCCCTACTCCATAACTATTACACGCATACAGAAATGGCCAATACCTTTGTATATGTGTGTGTATGGTATGTAATGCTTCATGTATATTTTCTATACATAATGCATTACAATCATATAATAGTCTTGTAATGGTTGTAACTGGCGAAGATTATCTACATATGAACTATGTATGATTGTCTCTTTATATGCCTTAAAACGGCACATAAGTATTAATTTTGACAAAAACCAAAAATTTAAACAGTACTCAAAAAAATTGTTTTCGTATAGTATGATTGATTTTTTTATTGTTCTAATTAATGACTCTTTTACTTGAGTTTCATGAATACTTTTTTCCTGTTTTTGCATTTTATTGAAAGTATGAATTATGTCAATGCAATGATCGTATGATTTTTTAGATAATCTATATTAGGAACATTTTTATGTTAACTGCGCAAGATCCGAAAAAATACTATGATCTTTTTAATAATTTCCTTCATGAAAAGCACTAAATATGATATCTTGAAGGAAAAGCAAGAAAAGTTGCAATTTTTCTGTACGTTTCATATCATGTTCTTTCTTTTAATGTTTTTTTTTCTTGTACAACATAAGAATAAGTATACGCCATAAGGGCAGATCCAGAATTTTTTAGAAACCATTTAAACTAAATATTTTTGTATTTTTATAATTTTTTTTGTATTAGATCCAAAATCTCAATACTTTTAGCGTGTTATATATGTGGGGGAATATTTTAGCCTGTAATGCATTCAAATACAAACTATTTAATGATAATGTAAATCTTTAAGCATTTGGGAATAACTTAAAATTAAATAAATTAAAGCTGAAAAACGCAAGATGCCATATAAAAAAATCGCATGAATGATTTTTTGAGCATTTAAAATTGCAGAAATGTATCAAACTGAATCCAAATGAGAAGTGCTCCGCAACCCTGCTGTGAGGACACGAAATTTTCACTGCAGCAAAATAATAAAATTTTGTCAGGTCTTCAACACATGAACTTGGAATTCTTTCACGAAAAATATTTCCACCAGATATATAATAAAGCAAAATTTTTAATGAATTCTTATATAATTTTTTATATGTAAAGTGTTTTGATTAAAGCAACGAAAAACATGAAGAACAAAACTTTAGGTCATTCATTAAAAATAAAAGAGACATAGGTCAAATGACAGGGAAATAATTATGTTTTTTTTAAGGAAGAAGATCAATCTTATATTAACCTCATAAGATTAAAAGTAGACAGACAGACAAGAAGACAGTATTAATATAAGCTAGATAATAAAAAAAGCAAATACTATTTAGTATTGGAATGATTTATGCTAGCAGACAAACTTGGCGTAAATGAAATGTTGCTAGATAATCTTGTAAGTAATGTAATGTTTCACCTGGAAAATAAAATATTAGGAGACAAGGCTAAAGAAAAAAGACATAAATCAGCCAATCATGCTCAACACAAATTAAACCCAGAGTTAAAGGAATAGGTAAATGTAGGATGGCTTATTTTCATTATTTTTTTCTTTACAACTCAGAGCTTGTCATCCGCAAAGGACGACATAATTTTCAGTATGCGCAACCGAGACTGCGGCTACATTTGAGCAGCAGAAATATAGACTTAACTCCATATAATATAATCACGAATTATTGTATTAAATGATTGATTTTTTGCCAATGACATATACCTGTTTCCCAAAGCAAAGCACAAAGAAGGTCAAAAAAGATTTATTTATCCTGCCTAGATTTGATAAAATGGAGAATGATTTACATTTTATCAAAAGAAAAGTAGTTGTTTAGGATTTCAATATTTACATTTCTAAATTTTATACAATTGCTGAAAATGAACAATAAATATTGGGGAATTGTTTGAAATTTGTTTATAAAATTTGTTTGTCCTTTTTTAAAAGTTATAAATATTAACAATACAGATTGCACAAAGATTGCATTTTGAACAAGAATAAAAAATATTTACGCGAACACAGCTAAATTACTATTTATAATTTATTTATTTTTTCATTAAATGCAACGGTCTTCATCCATAACAGGTTTCATAAAACAAGGACTAAACTTAATCTGTGGGCCCTTGAGGAGGAGGAGGAGGAAGGGGGGGGGGGGTGTCGTCGACCCCCTCACTATCAATTGTAGTTTTTAAAAGTAAAAGAAAGAAAATTTGGGTGGGTAATTTTTTTTTTTTTTTGGGGGGGGGGGGAGCCCGGGTTCTCTTGGAAAATTTAAGAAAGTTTGGCTAGGAAGGTTTATGACTAGATTTTCAATGAGGTCTTTTTTGTTAGTCTTTATAAATATAACTTAATTATTTAAACGAAGCTGTTAAACATAAGTTCAGAGTAGCTGACTTAAATTAATAAAAGCATTGTTTATGGGAGTTGTTTAAGGTAGTAAACATTTAGGAAAACAAGGATATTTCAATGAAAGATAATCAAAATTTTCTAGATAAAAAAGAAAATTTTGTCTATGTATTGATTAAAAGCTATCATTTTTCACTGAAAACTATAAATATAAATTGTTCTATGCATTTAAAAAGAAAAATAACATAAACAATTTATTCGAGTGTCTTATCCCTTTAGCCCTGCAAATGTTTTAAATTTTATTTGCAATATTTTGTTGTAATCCTTGGACAAAGAAATGTGCAATTTGTGAAGAAAAAATAAAATTTTAAAATCTAATGAATATTTTTCTATGAATAGCGAAAAGTCTAGCTGGCTTTCTATGCAATCTCGCTTTAACTCTTTCTTTTCTCATCCATATTCTCCAAGGATCTAAAGGGATAAGCTAATGGCCGATATGTTGATGTACATTCCCAATGATTATGCACAAAATTACAGTTACAACTTTTGAACACTCTATGTAATAAACCAACCAATCAAAATTCAATAGTCCCCAAATTATACGTTATTATAAATTTTGGGGACCAGCATAATAAAGAGCCCAATGTCCCCTACCTCCCTACACCTTCCCCCTGTAGCATTTATATTCAAAATCTTAAATTAGGCCTTTCAGAAATTGGAACGTGTTTCACATATCATTTTATCAAATACTTATGTTTTCAAAATATTTAAGTATAAATTCAATTTCAAGATAAGGAAAAGTTTTTTTTCTGTGTATAAAAACACTTTTTTTTTGCAAGTGATCGTGTTACATAGAAATGTCAGAGTATCTTTCATGAATAAAAAAATATGCATTTTTAGAATTACGACCCATATCATTAATTTTATATTAGGCGCCACGGACCTTCAGACTTACGATTATAATATTCACAATATAAAGAGTTACATAAATACATAATAGAAAATAAAAAAAATCAGTTCTAATTGAAGGATATCCAGACTTCTAAAAGTATACTTAAAACATTCAAAATTTAACATAAACAACATCTAAGAACCTAGAACAAATAAATTCAATGGTATCCCATTCAGTATACATGCATTTTCTTAACAACTAAAATCATCATTGAGTGAACTAATTTTCTGTATCATGCGAGGTTTTCAAGAAGAAACATAAAACATCAAACACTGAAAACTAAATTATGAACATCTATTTGATTAGGTTGATTGAAATAATAATTAATTTTTAATGACTGCTCAGAATCTAATTATTTTCTGATGGATACAAACAGGTTCTGAACTGCAACGGAAATTATTTTCTAGTATGGTTTAATATCCAATAAAATAGAAATAAATTCATAGAATTATTCCTTGTTTTTTCCTTCCCTTTAAAGCCAACCAAAAAAAAAAGAATTTAACCCTATTTTTTCATTTATGTGTTTGTTGTCAACGATCTAATAAACTATACTAGAAAATAAAGTAACTGGCCGCTTACTTTAGATTTGAATTTAATTCATAACTAAACTACAGATTTTATTTAGAAGGTTTAATAAACACTAAGAGATCGTTCATAAAATATTAAAAATAGCAGGAAAAAACATTCAAACCATTTACTATCATTTGGAGTTAAAGAAATAATATTCAATTTTTCCTGCTATTTCTATTGAGCTTTAGATAATTGAAATTTAGGAATAATTTTCTTTATCATTCGATTGATGGTAAAAAATAAATGATTAAGACAGTTTATATTTGGTAGGTAAAAATATTCCATCTCTAATGAAAGATTATTCTAAGGTTACGAGTAAAATTAGGCTTTCGTCTTTTCTTGATATCATATTTGCTATATGAATTAGACGAAGCGCTGGTAAGTGTCATGTGCGACGTCATAAAACTACACCCAAAAAGGAGGCATGAAAGGCAACCCCTAAAAAGGGATGGATTATTTTTATGACGTTACACATGACACTTTCCAGCGCTTCTAAGTAGACCATACTAAAGGAGGACCATACAACCATGTAGTTTCTAAAATAGCCCACATACTAAAAGATTGATTTATCATGAAGTTTAAAGTGGTAATAGTCTATTTTTTGCATTTATGATATCCAGAAAGGAAAAAAAGTTGTGATCTTAGAATAAATCTTTCAAATGTCATGAGAACTATTTATAACCCGCCATCCGTGCTAGATGTGAAATACTTATGACCTTCATAGTTTCTTCCATAGTATAGTAACCCTCAGCGTTCAGCTAGTAAAAACCAGTTTGGCCGTTAGAATTTTTTTATCAATTTGTTTGTAAAGCTATGATAGTTATGTAAGTATCTTTTGTTAGTAATATCAGTCTAATATGATATCAATTAAGAAAAGTACAATTGTAAGTTACATTTTCTACATTTTTTGCGCGAAATTATAATAATGTATAAAATATTATACAATTTGATAAGCGTACTTCCTTAACGATATCAAGGCAAGCAGAGGCGTGCACAAAGGAGGGTTGGAGGTTGGGGTGGGTTGGAATTGCAGTAAAATAACCTCGAAAGTTAAATTCATATTGGCGCTTCGCGCACCATCTTAATTATCTCCTGTGCATGCACCCCTCTGATGTTGTAAGTAATTGTATTTTACTTTTTAAAGCTATATTCATGTCTATCAAAATTCTTTTAAACCTAATTGTTTGATTACCAATACTTGTAACAGGATATTATTAGGATCCTAACGTGTGAGTTAAAATGCATAGACGAGAAAAGTCAATGAAAAATATTATTTTATAAAAAGTTAACTAAAAGTTTATGTATGTATAATACTGCATTAGAGGACAAATCTAAGCGGACTGCAGATGTATCACATCAAATGAAACCAAAAACAAAAACATAATTTATGAGAAACGTTTAAATAGCAGGGATGTATGGTCCCAAATGAAAAATAATATTGAAATATGAAAGCTAGTCAAACAGACCTTTAATTTAATAATAGGCTTTTTTATCAATCTTATTTAAATGAGTGGGAAAAAAAGATTTTTTGAACTTCCCATATTACTGTTCAATAAAGTCAATCTAGTGCAGTTTTTTTTTTATCTTATTGCGTAAAACGATACATCTTAAAACATACATTTTGTACTTTTTCTATTTCCTAATGTTGAATTTACCCTTAGTATATGCTTCTACTTTTTTGTCATGGTGATTTTATGTGAAAGATAGCTTTTCCGGTAAATAAACGGAAATATTAAGAAAGGGCTGCAAAATGAAAAAAGCATAATACTTGTTAATCGAAATTAGTAAAAGCAAAAAAAAATTGGACAAAATAACTTATTTCACCAGTTGAACCCCCCCCCCCCCCCCGAAATATTCCATATGGGCTATTTCATAATGATGGCTTTTTGTTTTGTTGTGGCATACACTGACAAAATAAGTAATTCTATCTCATAACTTTGCTCGTCTATACACAAACAGAAGTAATTGTGTGCGTGTGTGAACTCTAGAATCACCTTCATCATCTGGTGTGACTGTTTGGAGGCTCTGTTGTTAGTAGCGGGTACAGTGTGGTCAAGGTGACTGTCCTCCGCAGATATACCATTACCAACACTCTCGTCCTCGCCGACTCCACCCGCAGACTGCACACGAGAAAACGGAGATAGATAGATACAGGAAATGTCCCGAATGGATTAAGGTTAAAAAATCATTATTATAAAATCAAATTAAATGACCATAATTCACAGAGCTTGTTAATCTTAGTATTTTTAACACTTTCTTAGAAGATTTGCTCTACAAAGTCTTCTGTCAGCCTATTGCATAGTTGCAGAAAGCCATATCTTTGGAAAATATGAGAAATTCAAAAGGATCAACAAATTCAACGGCCAGAAAATTTCTATAAAAATATTGCAAGGGGGAAATAAAATATAAAGAAAACGTTGTCAAAGGCCAAAAAGCACAAAATTTTAAAAATGATTTGAACTTTAAAACCATATCATAGATGCATAACAAAATTTACAAAAAACATCTATCAAAAACATAAAAAATTTACAGAGAAATTATTAAAGGCCTAATCATTTAAGCTAGGCTTGAAACTAAAATTTTAAACTGTTTAACCAAAAATATAAAAGGAAAAAGAAAAAGGTTTTGATCTATATTTATAAAACTGATTAAAATTATGTAATCCATAAACATTAAATACTAAATTTTGGGTGATCTTAATGTTACATTTAAAAGAATTTTATAAAATGAAATTGCATCCATACAACATTTATTTAATTTACCTAAAAAACAAAGAAATCAAAAAGATTGAAATATTAAAAAAACTATTTGATTTTAGATCAGAACTGGATCTTTAAAAGATAAAAGAATGGTTTTGAAAACAAGAATACTTTATTATTTTTCTTTACAGATTTTCAATTTTTTTCTAGTATCAGCTACAGACTTTTTATCTTTCCCTGTACTCTGTGATTTATGGCCAACATATACTTATTAGAGGACAGCATTAGGTCATGTCAGGGTTTAGAAACTTGATTGAATTCTTAAAGACCACATAATGAACCTTCTCTGAAATTTCAACAAACTATAAAGTCAAAATCATGGCTCTGAATTAAGTATTATGTCTACATCAAAGCAAAGCTTTTTATTTTGTGGGGGGAATTAACATTGGGTGGGGGGAGTAGGGAGTTAAATGGTGCATTAAGCTTGCTTAAATATTTTACACTATCAAAAATTTTTTTTGGAAGGTGGGTAAAACCACATGTTTTGGGTGTAAAATGTAAAAAAATTAACCTGGTTTTAAAAAAAAATAAAGTTTTGGCTTGTGTTATAATCAAACCATGGGTTAAAACCACATGTTTTGGGTGTAAAATGTAAAAAATCTAATGTGATTTTAAAAAATTAAATACATTATACATTGGCGCAAAGCTTTACAAATTATTTTTGGGGGTGGGGGATATTACAAAGACTAAGAAATTAACACACCTTTTAACTTTGTATTCTAATTTGGCTTGTGTTATAATCAAACTCTATGGATTTAAGATAAGGTTTCTGTACTCGAACATGACTTTATCCTGACGTCCAGTAATACATATACTATACTGAACTTCGTAACCTTATAGATTGCGGGACCTTTCCCATATCTATCAAAGCAGACACCAATTACACATAGATTGGATTTAGTAGGTTAGATCATTTTACACGAATATTTATTAAATATGTACCATGTCAATTATTAAAGCTAAGCTGAAGATAATAAGCTTTTTATCTTTTTTTCTGTATGCTTAATATCTATTCATCTTTGACAAATTTGACAGTAGGAACAGCTATTTCAGTATGTCAATTGAATGGGGTTGTTTTGATGATAATAACTAGCGCAACATTAGCTTTTTCACTATTTGCAATAAACTGAAACACTAAAAGCAAAAAAAAAATATATGAACTGGGTTTTTGTTTCACAAACTCAGTATGACAAATACAAACATCATATGATTAAAATCAATTTCATTAGCTGGATAAAATATTATATATAAATGCATAAAGCGTCCTTTTTATGTATAAAAGAAACAATTTGTTATTTGATTGTATGAGAACTTACATACCAAATGTAATAAAAAGCTTAAGCTGTTCAGAATGGTTTAATATATTCTGGGTGTCCAGAAAAAATATTTTGCTAGAACATTAAAAAACTTGATTTTATAGATATTGCCTTGAAAAGCGGGTAAATAGAAATAATATATTTTTAATATATTTCGAAAAAAATCACGTCTTTCTTTAATATTTTCTAAGATACTGTTGTATGTTTTATTTATCCTAAGAAAGTATGAATTTTGTTAAGGCATGAAAAAAAAAATTTCACGGAAGACTTAGCAATTTCAATATTTTCGTAAACAACTTTTTATCAACACATGATTTTAAGCTTTTTAAGAGCAATAACTTGTTATTTCAATCATGTCATAAATTTAATTTAGGAATTTGTGTTTTGGGAATATTTTTAGGGATCACCCCAAACATATGAAAAATTGTATATCAAAGAAAAACACATTTTGGTCGCTATGCTTTTCTGCATATTGGATTTGTCAGTCTATCGGTATGTTTGTATGATAGGTGATTAGCTTAGACCAATAAATAGACTCGTAAAACGAGTTAGTGTTTTAAAATACAGGGATTTATCAATGTCAAAAGAATAAATATAATGGTCTACATTAAAAAAAAAATTTACTATAGGTAGTAAATTTTCGCTACCATTAATTGAAATGGTCCTTGTCTGTGTTTACATTATGGAAAACCCTTGAAAAAAGATGCAAATATTTGTATGTATGGAAATGCGTGCATAAATACAAACATACATATTACACATCTTGTTTTATTGAAAGCGAAGCTTTCCTACATTTAAGTCAAGTCATTTTGACCATAACGAATAGCTGGTCTCGTTTGACATAATAAATCCCATAAGAGTAAAAAGCAACCGGTTCAGACCAATTTGAACAAATTATTTTTTTTTTCAGCTACTTAAAAAATTTGCTATTGGATTTTCTTATTTTCTTTTTTTTGTTTGTATAATTGTCTGATTTGTCAAGCTTCGTATTTGTGGATGTTGTCATACTTGTTGTATAGTCATACCTTACACAGAAAAAAATCGTAATACAAATGGACAAAATTGACTATTTGTCCTTAAAATATGCCTCAATGCTGTTAAGGTCAGTTTTTAAAGGATCGTTCAATCTTTTAATAAAAGTGACGTTTTTATTACAAAAAAAAATAAATGTGAAAGATTATTAAAGTACTTTAAGGTGAAACTCCAAATAAAACTTTTTCGTAAAAATGACAATTGAGAGAAAAAAAGACAAATACAAATAATTTAATAAAACTGAGCAATCTCTTTTGCATGCATTCTCATGATTATCATTTTTGTTTCCAGAATTGAATTGTCCCAATGCAAGGACAAAAAGAAAGCATAACTTTTCTTTTTGCTTTTTTATGTCTCAGTAATACTATTTGTCTTTTTTTCAGAAGTGAACTTCTCTAGTTTAATAGTTTAGTTAGGCTGATGGTTCCTTATATGAAAGGGTAAAAGATGTAATCTTAATTTCGTTTAAAAGTTAAATTGTCATAAATTCTCTGATTGCAAATAAAACTATAACATAATAACTTTTTTGCCTTTCCCATTTAATGAAAACTTTTAGCTGCCTTTTAATGAGACCTTCTCTCTTTTAATCATAATTATCTTTTACAGGTAAATATAAGTTTAATGTAATGAATATTCAAGCTGAACTGATTTCCATTTGATATCAACTAAATTTCACTTTTCAAACTTTTAACATAAAACTAGGCAAAATCCCTCCTTATATAAGTGGACCAAATATATTCCCAATCCTCCCGAGTAAAAATAAATACAAAAGAGAAGATTTTTCTGGAAAATTATAGTGATACAGGTTCAGTGAAAAACTGAGTAAACCTACTGGGTTATTTAGCCCAACAGATCAATTGCATATAGAAACGTGTTTTTTTTATTAACTACTTTACCAGTATCGCTTCGAAACCGATTATTATCAGATGGATTATAACCGGTTCTCAACTACACTGAAAAATTATGTCTAGCATCGTATTATATCCAGTTTTTCACGAAGATAAAAATGTACAATCTTAAGAATCAAATCAGTTTTTTTTATCCGCGGAAAGATGTTTATAATACGATGCCTGAAACAATTATTTCCAAAACCTCCAACCTAAAGATTCTGTGCTCCAACCCTAACCTCCAACGTAAGGTCTAGCCATGTTATTATCAGTCAATACAGATAAAGACCAATTTGTCCAACAAACCCTCATGATTTAACAGTTTACTTTAAGCTATAAAAAGGGGATTACGGTCTATTTGAAAATAATGGATTGTCTTGAGAACTGTGTAAAAACTTTTACAGCTCATAATGAAAATATTTTGTTGGCTGTAAATCTCGGCCTTGCTATGCGCCACTTTATACAAAAAAAAAAACTTGAGAAAAATACACTACAAATTTATTACCTATTTAAGGCAAAACAACAAGGACGATTACGCCCATTAGCAAAAAGGTTTGATATTAAATAATAAATTTTTATAAGATTATAGTTTAATTACAATTCCTTCATTTTTATAAAGTTTTTAAAAAAATATACATTTGAAGAGGAAAAAAAGAAAATATATGGGATTCTAATAAAAAAAAAGTTTTATAAGCACTAACATAGGTAAATTATAGAGTTTATTCGCTTAATTAAAAAAGATGAATAGATATCAAGCATACACGCTATTTCGCATTGTTTTTTTTATAGATTTAATTGCTTCTGAATTGCCTGATTATGTTAACGTATAGGTGACCATCTATGGAAGAAAGCCTAATTTAGTTTCAGGTAGAAAAATCCAGTATTTTTCAAGTGGAATAACAATAACACCAAATCTATTTTTGTAAAAATATGATCGATGTTTGGCTTTATAAGGCATAACCTAACCCAACTTAAGCTAGATATTACCAAGTTAATTTACATTGAAAAAAGGTTATAGTTGTTCTGTATAAAAAATAATGGAATTTACCATTTCTTAGAGATTACATACCCATGCAAGAAAATTTAAATGCATGCAGGTATGAGGTAGGTAGAACAAAAAGAAAATTCTTAAAAAACCCTAAAAAGCCTTAAAAATGATAGTATACTTTTTCAAGAATGAATTGTTTTGTAGAATGTGGTAAAGTGCACTTTAAAGCACATTATATCATCGGGGGATTAAAATTCTTTGCCATTTTTGCTTTTCATTTGAAATTTTATGGGCAAAAAAAACTTGCAAGAAGTTTTATTGAATTACTTTGGCGTATTTTTATTTGTTAAAAACATATAAAGCAATGTTTTAAAATACTTGGATTATTTATATGATAAGAAAGTTTTGAAAGGTCAATAATGATTTTAAAGAGGCAATATATTTAAGAGCCTATTAAACAGTTATCTAAAACATATTTCACTTTGGGAGTCAATGGTGCCTAGATTATTAAGAATTTTTAAACCGGACATAAACATTGTAAGTAATAAGATTTAGTATAAAATTAGCAAATAAAATACTTTTCAATCTATTGTCCGGTTTAAAAAATTCAATATATCCAAAAATCCAGGTATTAAAGAAACTGGCCATTCTTGTCTCATTCAGCATGCAATAAAAATGCAAACCAAATAACAATGACAGTCAAAAAGAAAACTTTTTTTTCATTCCAATGCTTTATCTAACATTTAGAAGAGAACAAAGATAATGTAGATTGTAGATAAGTATTATGTTTTCTACTTATAAGATAAATGCTTTATATCTTCTACATTACAACCACATAGATATTCCAGGCACGAATTAGTAATGGTAGTAAAGTATAAAAAGGATTAAAAACTGAGAGGCAAGACATACACAGACACTGTGTAAAGAATGTACATTATGTAAATGATTTGAAGAAAGAGTCATAGTTCTACCTGAGGTTTACGTCTCTCCAAGGGTTGATTTGCATCTCCATTGAACAGATTCTTTAAACCTAAAATTAGATTTGATTTAAAAGTGAATAATCCTTTTTATCACAGGATGACTGAGTCTGTTTTTTGTGTTCTCCTTTACAGTGAAGCTTCATATAGGTCATGGAAAGGTTTATAAGTCGCCTCTTTAAAAAAAACCTTAAACTTTTTTTACTTTTACTTTTTATAACTAAATTGTATAATGTAAAGTAAGGGGCGACTCTCCTTCCCCCCCTAAACTCAAGTACCTCTAGAGAACTCCAGGAAATAAGTAAGGCAATAACCTTAAAAATAGAGTAAATACAAGAATTAATATGTCTATTAGTAGCGTAACCATAAAACTGAATGAAATTAGAATAATTCTCCAGAAGTGATCAGCAAATATGATGTTAGAATGGCTATAAAGATGTGCACTTTCTTGTGTTTCATTTTACAAGGAGCACTGGAAAGATTAGCATTAACATTATTGGAGGATTTTTTCTCAATTTTTTGAGTTGATTTTTTACCCTTTGGTTTAATATTATGAGTGTTTTTACCTCAACAAAATAATAATATTTAGACAAAATTATATTATATATGGAATCGTTTTCATTATTTATAAATAAAAGTAATATAGGTGAAATATGTTTGTAATTTGTTGACAATATTCTTATTAGAGTGCAGGGCAGGTTTCAAAACTTCTGTTCACTTCACCCAACTTTACCTTTAACTTTTAACTTTGAACAATAGCAGTGTGGCTAATGAGACTTAGGTTTACTATACTAAGGATGTTATATAATCCTTTTCTAAAAGTAATTAATATTGTTTATTGAAGGATCTCACTAACCGCTGAACTAATACAGTTCTATTTTGAAATGTAGTTTCTTATAGGTAAAGGGAAGCTTCATATTATATTGGGGAAGGGTACAAAAGCCACCCTAGATAAATAGTCCTTTTTTAAAATTAAAATTAAAATCCCTAAATCAAAAGCCCCTGGAGGTCTCTAGGGCCGTAGCTGCTCGTTAATGATACAGTTATAATACTTTAATCCTTATTGAAAGAAGAATATTGCTAAAAAAAAGAATTCAGTTATTTATTCTTATTAAATTAACCACGTAAAAACTCAAAGCATTTTGTCCATATGAAATTTAAGTTTTCTTCACTTTATGTTTTTGAAAATACACTTCTGGCATAACATCTAAACATATGTTATGACTACATACTAATGTTGATATAAATATAACAGTCTTTAAAATTTAGGTTAAGGCATTAATAATTATCGCACCCTTCTGACAGTTCTTGTGGTAAAGCCTGAAAAGACTAAGCCCTCTTTTTATAAAAACAAGTTTCATAAACCAAACTAAATAGCTGAACTAATGTGTGTATGCACTAATTGTTTTCTCAGTTGCTTTTCAAATAAATACTTTCTTAGAAAAAAATGTTGGGGTATAAAAAGAGCCAAATATAGTTATATAATTTCAACAAATTTATTTTAATACAAAATATAAAAATCTTTTATAGGTTTCCCTATTGGCAAAAAAACGTTGGGACTTTTAAAGCAGCCGCTAGAAGGTAAAAAGATAAAACGTAGAAAACAGTAAAAGTGTCTAACTATGACGTCAAAAAAATTAACA
The DNA here is from genome assembly GCF_053477335.1 of Acartia tonsa. NCBI lineage: Eukaryota > Metazoa > Arthropoda > Copepoda > Calanoida > Acartiidae > Acartia > Acartia tonsa. The sequence continues at coordinate 38,817,640 of NC_137260.1, forward strand.
ATTACCCAATAATAAGCCAGTATTCACTGTGGTAAAATATATAGCGGCCTGTCATTGGTTAATTGTTAATTTTTTCTGACGTCATAGTTAGACACTTTTACTGTTTTCTAAAACGTAACTTATCCAGTCCAAGATTAAAGCACTTTGATATTATCAAAACGTTCGATGACAAAGGACTCAATTTCAGGAAATACTTTTTAAAAACGGACAGTGTTTTTTAATCTGCCTTTTGTCTTTCCCTTTCAGCCTAAACTTTATGACGCTTTATCGTTCTCTTTCAAGAAATCCTTTCTATCTTTTTTGAAGACATCTTCCTCGCGGCTGTGCAATTGGATGACAATGTCTGGTAGACCAATATGTACGCAAGAAAAAATTTACAACGGCTAATCTAATCACTATTAAAATACTGATTTTAAAGGTGTTTATTTCAAATTGCATTCTTCTTACATCTAATAAAAAAATTTTATTCTCAAAAAACAATAAGCCAAAAAGCTGTACAAAATATTACCTTCATCGATTGTCCTTCTAGGTTTTCTTCTTTTTTTGAGCAAAAGCAGAATTATTGCATACTCAATGAGAGCTCCTAAAAATAATTTGATTATATGTTTTGAAAGATGACGATTATAATCAAAACAGCTAAGATATGTTAGAAATACAGACAGAATGGATGTATTACTACTTGGAGAGTTCTTAGATAGGCTAGAAATCAACCTTATTAGACGTTCACTCAAAGCCCAAAAATAATGGACTTAAAAGTGTATTAAATTGTATATAAGACATATGCAGATATATTGATACCATTAATTTGCCTCTTAGATAAAAAAAAGTATGTTTTTTTAATATTTTTCTCTTGCTACAAATCAAATTTAAAATTTGAGTCACAAAAAATGCTAAACTAGTTTTTGCTCTAGAAGAATCATTTTTTGGAGTTAGAAAGTGCTTAATACCTCATTTTAATCGCCTGGCATTTCTTTATAATGTACAGGTAATGACTTGGTTGATTATAGAATAGTTGACTAAAAAATCGAGGTTTTGTGATAAACCCACTTTTGTTGTTGCTCCATAACTGATATTTTTTTTCTTAATTTTTTTGGCTGTAAAGAAGCTTTATATATTTATATGACATCCACCTAAATTTGATTTTTGATATATTATTTATAACATCAACAGAAGGAATTGAATTGTGGAAAAAAAATATCAATTTATATTTTACACTGTTATGGGGTATAGTCCTTTCCACGACATCCCTCCATAAGGAGCGATTCTTCGTATTTTTCACAGTAGCTTTTCTCCTATTTCTAGCCCCTGCGGGGGGCTCTAACCCTGCGGGGCCAATTACCTAACCCTGTGGGGCAATCACCTAACACAATATAACCTAACCTAACCTAAAATAACCTATAAAAAGCCATTTTAAAAATACGACTAATCGCCCCTTATGGAGGGATGTCGTGGAAAGGACTATACCCCTGTTATGCATTGTTCTTGTTCTTGTTTCTAAAAAATATTTATATTATTAAAAAGAGAATTATTTAACCCTTCTATAGGTATGTTTATCATTTTTCTAGGCTAAACATAACTATAATTACACCATTTTAAAGTTAAACATCATAACATATAAACTCACTTATTGAATTGGTCTGTATTATTAAGCTGCTAACCCTTAAAACAGCTGCATTTCATTATCCTATTATATAAAGTAGTAAGCTTTTTTGTCTGTAGCTTAAGATTTAGATAAGGTTTTAGGCTATTTTACTAATTTCCTTATTCTTTTAAATTCAGAGATCCTAGATCCTTAGAGCGCAGCTGCTAGTAAACAAACAAGGAAAACGATTCGTGAATAATTGATTTAATATTTTAATAACATTTTTAAAATTTGTTTAAGTGTTTATCCATGCCATGGTTAGCTCTTTTTGTTAATTCAGGCATGTTAGAATTAATCTTAAATGTTGGATGATGATTTTTGTAGCAGTTAGGTACTTAGCAACTTTACAATCATTACTTCATGTAAAGGGACGTCCAGGTGGGAGGGGGGGGGGGGGGCTGTAGGTGGTTAAGGGTTACTAATTAATTTGGGACAACCCCATAATTTTTAAATTTATAATTTTTAACCTTTGCCCCCCCCCCCAAAAAAAAATATAAAAACTTAAACATCCTTGCCTCTATGATATAAAGATTACCCCACAAAATGAACATGGTGGTGCCCAAATTTAGATATTTCCCCCAAATCAAAAAGCTTGGACGTCCTTGATTATGTAAGCTCATTTAAAACATACTGAAATCAATTTGTGTACAACGATTATCCTATTCATCTGTTTTTTAGTAGCAAAGATGCTCTATAATTCAAAATATCCCTCCGTCCGTTGTCTGTCCATTCATCTGTATGTCTGTCCATTGGTATGTCTGTCTGTTCATCTGTTCGTCTGTCAGAAAGGGGGATAAGGTGATTTTCTCGTCATCTATAAAAGATAGAAGGCTGAAATTTTCATGGATTGAATATTCTCTCTCTCTCTATCGATACTCCATATTTTCATCAAGTTTCATTAGGATTTTTCAATAAACAGGGGTGGGCTATATCAATTTCCTACATTTCAAGTTTTCATGATTTTCTCTACTCCTATTCAAGACAGATGGTTGAAATTTTCAGGGATTGAAAACTTTGATATTCTGCATAATTTTATCAAGTTTTATTGAGATTTACTTATTGGAGTCCTACCCCAAACGTAGGAGTCCTAAATGTTGGAGTGGACAAACGCAGGAGTCCCAAACATTGGAGTAAAACGTAGGAATGGGACAAACATCAGAGTGGACAAACGTCAAGGAGGACAAATGTTGGAGTGGACAAATGTTAGAGTGGACATTGCTTAAATAAAACCTAGGAGTGTCTGCTATTTTAATAATATGACAATTTTGAATCTTTTTATACCCCTGTCTATAAAATAATGACTATGGCCACAGTGCTTGGCCCCCTGGCCTAACCTAACCTAACTAAGAAAAGTAACTGGACGAAGGGGGGGAGGGGAGCTGGGTTTATATAAAAAAAATTCAAAATTGAAAGAAGAATTCAAAATTTAAAAAATAGTTTGCGACTCCTGCGTTTGTCCACTCCAACGTTTGTCCCACTCCTACGTTTGTTCCACTCTGACGTTGGGGACTCATGCGTTTGTCCACTCCAATGTTTTTTCACTCCTACGTTTGGGACTCCTACATTTGGCATGGAACCGATTATTGGTTGGGGTTCTAGTTTGATTCCTAGATTTTTAGGTTTTCCTGATTTTCTTTACTCCTATTCAAAAAATTTAAAGAGGCTGAGTTTATACCACCCATAATATATTAATGGGGGTGATTACCCCCATCCCCCCCAAAAATTACACTTTTAAAGGCACTCCCCCCCCTGGATATCTCTGCACTCTCCCTTGTAGTGACTAGGCCAACTTCATGGTCTCTGGAAGCCCATTCAGTTATGAGAAGTTCACATTATAAGAGCACTCTTATAGCATCCACTCTATCATAGACATCCAAGGGGGGAGGGTAAAGTGGCGATTACCCCCCCCAAACAAATTTTTCATTTACCCCCCCCCCTCATTTAAAATTTACCCGCACCCCCAACCATTTAGGAGGGGGTATTTACCCCACCCCAAAAAAACAATTTTGGGGGGGTAAATACCTCCCACAAAATAGAAATTTTTTTGCGCGCTTCACGTATTTACTAATTATTTAATTAAATTTAAATTTCTCGCCCTCAAAAATTTTACCCCAAGGGCAAATTTTGGGGTGGGTAAACAAAATTATCCCCCAAAAGCAAATTTTACCCCCCGGGTAAAAAATTTTTTTGGGGAAAAAAATTTGCAACGTGCTTCGTGCGCCATTTTCCCCCCCCTCCAACCGAATTACCCTCCCTTGCAAAAATTTTATCCCCCCCCCCCCAAAAAAAAGCTTGTATGTCTATGCTCTCTATTAGCATTACATGTGTAATGCATTATAGACAGACATAAAGATATTGTGAGGGATCCTACACTTAATAACACCTTGTTTTGCATGGTAAAAATGGTTCCAATAGTTCTTGATTTTGATATTTTTTTTAAAAATTACAATAACTTGAATATGATGGATGATGTTTAAAAAATGCTGAAATTATAGTTATATTTAGACTAGAAAAATGATAAACATACCTATAGAAGCATTAAATAATTCTCTTTTTAATTATAAAAATATTTTTTAGAAACAAGAACAAGAACAATGCATAGCAGTGTAAAATATAAATTGATATTTTTTTTCAATATTCTAAAACTATCCGGAACCTATAAGAAGCTTCCATAAAACAGAGAAGTCAATAGGTGCAAAATCTTAAGCTACAGACAAAAGAGCTTACTACTTTATATAATAGAATAATGAAATGCAGCTATTTTAAGGGTTGGCAGCTTAATAATACAGACCGATTCAATAAGTGAGTTTATATGTTATGATGTTTAACTTTAAAATGGTGTAATTATAGTTATATTTAGCCTAGAAAAATGATAAACATACCTATAGAAGCGTTAAATAATTCTCTTTTTAATAATATAAATATTTTTTAGAAACAAGAACAAGAACAATGCATAACAGTGTAAAATATAAATTGATATTTTTTTTCACAATTCAATTCCTTCTGTTGATGTTATAAATAATATATCAAAAATCAAATTTAGGTGGATGTTATATGAATATATAAAGCTTCTTTACAGCCAAAAAAATTAAGAAAAAAAATATCAGTTATGGAGCAACAACAAAAGTGGGTTTATCACAAAACCTCGATGTTTTAGTCAACTATTCTATAAACAACCAAGTCATTACCTGTACATTATAAAGCAATGCCAGGCGATTAAAATGAGGTATTAAGCACTTTCTAACTCCAAAAAATGATTCTTCTAGAGCAAAAATTAGTTTAGCATTTTTGGTGACTCAAATTTGAAATTTGATTTGTAGCAAGAGAAAAATATTAAAAAAACATACTTTTTTTTTATCTAATAGGCAAATTAATGGTATCAATATATCCGCAAATGTCTTATATACAGTTTAATACACTTTTAAGTCCATTATTTTTGGGCTTTGAGTGAACGTCTAATAAGGTTGATTTCTAGCCGATAACGATTTCTCCTATCCACCCCCTATACCCAATTTCCTTCCCTCTTACTTGATGAACGAACTTACCAATAATCTAGTTCTATGTTAGCAACCTAAATTAACGACTATTTCTTACCCTGTGAAAATATTCATGTATTTTCACAACCATTACAGGCACTCCTTAAAATTCACATAATTGTGCAACCAGAAACTTTTTAAAGACCAATGTTTTAGAAATCATTGAGACCAAACAAAAATTAAAATAAAAGTATGTTTTATATACATTTTTAAAGAAGTGAAAATAAGATTAATCGTGACATTGTGTGCGTGATATAAAAGTGAAGGGCTACAGAGCATTAAAATAGAAAACCGACACACCGACAAGAAAGATTATATACAAAATTTGACACAAAAAATTTTATACATCCATGTATTTTGTGTATGAAAGGTCAATTTGATGTTATGTTTGATATTATGTTTATATTACAAAACTCATAAATATTTAAATGAATTTTTCCTTTTTTGATAAAAAAACAAGGATGACAACATCTATAAAAGCAAAGCTCTGCAATGGGAGGACAAACGAACATTGTACTATGTTGTCCTAATAATCAGGATAATTATATCACATAAAAAATAGTTGTGAAAAATTAAAAATAACAAGGATGTCAACATCCATAAGTAGCAAAGCTTAAAAAGGATGAAGGGATATCAGGAAAAAATTTAATATAGAGCAGTAACATACAATAAACATGAAACTTGATAATATAGGGAAATCAAGAAACCTTTGAAATCACGCAACCTTAAACCTAAAAAATCTAGAAATCGATCTAGCACCGCAATTAATAGACAAATCTTAATGAAACTTGGTAGATAAAGGTAGAATATGAGCAAATTCAGTCCCTAATAATTTCAACCGTCAATCCTGAAAAAGAATAGAGAAAATAACGAAAACCTTAAAATCTAGGAATCTATCTAGCACCCCTATTTATTGACAAATCTAAATAAAACTTAGTGGAAATATGTAGAATGTAAAATTGATTAATCCCTGGAAATTTGAGCCCTCTGTCTTAAAAAGGAGTTGAGAAAATCATGAAAACGTAAAAATCTAGGAATCGATCTAGCACCCCAATTAACAGACAGATGGACAAAACAATGTAAATATTAGATGGACACATTTAATTGGAATCTTCACTAAAAATTTCAGACGTCTATCTTTTATAGGAGCTGAGAAAATCACGTTTCCCCCAAAACGTTTCTTACAGACATACGGACAGACGGATATTTTAACTTATAGAGTACCTTCGCTACTAAAAATGTTTTGAATGGAGGCCCTGACATTATTTTAACGATTATAGAGTTGATTCGCTTCCTAAAACGTACCCAACTGAAACTGAAGTTTGAAATCGATAAGACAGTTCAAACATGTCTAAATTTACGAAAAGAGCTAACCGTTCCGGACGTACAGACATACCGACCATAATTGTAGAAAATTCTTGCCTTAAAAACTGTTTTTCTGCTTTTATTTCCTTGTATTGTATAGAACATTATTGTACGTAGTTGTTGTAAACATAATAAACAACAAAAATAGATTTGATTTGTAATTTTTGCATTTCTGTGTAGCAGAGTGCTTCATTATAGTTCCCAGAAGTAATTTTTTACCTATTATGTATTGACAAAAAATAATTGTTTCGCTTATTCATTGCCTTTTTTTGTTATTGTAACTATGGGGGAATAAATATGTTTTATTTGATTTCTGCATGACTTTTTATAATTGTTATTTATATAACAATGTATGCTAGGACATCCAAGCATTTTTTAGGAATGGAAGGGGAGGGGGGGGGGAGGAGTAAAAATGGCAAAGAAATTTCAGACAATCGCAAATTTTAGTAAATGAAAAGTATTGTATTATCCTGTAAAACTAAGGGCTTTGATTCAGCATTTTTTTGAAGTAATACCCCATACACATCAAAATTCTTAGATATTGGTGGTAGGTATAGCCACTTTACGCCTTAAAATAATATCTTTTAAAATCTTCAAGTATATAAACAAGAAAGAATAATGGATTAGCAGCGTAACTTACCAAACACAAGGAATATGCAGACTACTAGGTACAGATCCACAGCATTCAAGCGGGAGGAAATGGGAGCTTGTTCCCTGAAAAAGAAAATATTCAAATTTAAATTTGGAAAAAGAAAAAAAATTAGTTTATTTAAACTTTTTTATCATTAATATATAAATGATAGAAAGAATTTTAAAACCTTTATAATAATAAGTTTCTTTGAAGCATGCCGACAGACCGACGAATAAAGCAAGTTATATATTGGATTGGTACAGGAAATCTTCACAAAAAAAATCAGCAGTCATTCCTAACACATATTCCCTTATCGTTACGGACGGACGGACTGACGGAAAGACAAGGTGAACTCTATTGTAGCGTCGCTACTAAAGAAGTATTATAGCTAGGATAATTTTTTTATCAAACCTCTTTTAGATGCAAATAGTTATAATGTAATAATACCGAAAATATTTTGTGTATTTCTTGCAATTATAATATCAACAAAGCATGTACTCAAAATGTAAATAGAATAGTGTCATATCGTTGATATGACAGCTACGACCTTTTGTACATAATTTTAAATGTCCGTAAAAAGTTTTATGTCGATGGCAAATTTGGCAATTGAATATCAATAATTCAAAAGCTTCCCTAAAAACCTGTATCGTCACCACAGAAACTTTTATGAACGTCAAGGGTTGACACACAATAAACATAAATACAAACAATAAACTACTTAAGTATTTCTGATTGTTTGTCTCTGTATTTGTAATGAAAAGAATGATGTATTTACTTAACATGAATAGAAAGGGAAGTAATTAGATGAATGGTATTCTTGGGTATTGTGCTTATGTGTACCATTTACCCCCCAAATTTCCTTTTCAGCTAAAGTGATAACAGAAAGACATTCATGTATTGATCTTAAGGAGGCGAGGTCCCATTGGAACTCCTAATTATTAATTCAGCTACTAATTAGGGAATGTTAATATGTCACAACTCCTTGTCTTTTTAAAATAATAGTTTATTGTTATTTTTTGTTAACTTTTCATATTCTAAAACAACCAATCCTCTAAAGAAATTACGTTCACATTCTCTCTATAAACAATACATAAATTATGCCGGCACTGGTGCCAAGGCATTCCATTTCATAGTACTTACCCGTTAAAATATCTACTCAAATCTTAATTTAAGTTAATTTAAAAAAAAAAATTTTAAACTAAAATGTAAATATGAAATCTATACTTTATTTGTGTTTATTGTAACTTTATAAACTAATAGAAAAGTTATTATTTGTCTTTTAGAGGAAGTTAATCATTTATACATTTCGGCAAAGTTTCATATATTGTTTAAAACGAAGCATCCATATAATACAGGAAAATTGCCTTTCCACAGTTGTTAAAATCGTTGTTGAGGTCTTACTGGAAACACGAACAAAAAAAAACTTATTATATTCTATTCTAAAAGAAGAAATTGCAATTTGTGTAAAAAATAATGTTTGTATGCTAAAATCTTTGATTAATAATAATTATATTCATATTCAGTATATAAAAATATTGTATAATACATATTATGAATCTAATGTATAAATAGTTAAGAATGGATCTATTTACATAGCACCAGGGATGCTGAGCCACAAATTATTTGTAACCAGTTGATAAATTTTTTGAAGTAAAACTATAAAATAATTCAGGGATCTAAAGGAATAAGACAATATGGCCTATAAATTGATATACATCCCCAAAAATGATGCACAAAATTAGCCCTTCTGTGGATTATAATTAGTGGTTTAATTGTCAAACACTAAACTTAATGAAATAAACAATCAAAATTCACTAAAGTCCTCAAAGTTGTTAAGCCAACGAATAATAAAACGTCACTATAAAACTTTGGGGACAACAGCCCCATTGTCCCAATTCCCTCTGGAAATACTTGCTTTTACAGCTTATCTAGGCCCACCAAGAACAATATTGTTTATAAGTAACGAAGCAAAAAAAACATGGATTGACAAAGGGAATCAAGCATATGTTGAATGGCCATAAAAAAGATATGAAACAAAAAAAAGAAGAACATAAGAATACAAGATATTTAAAATGATAAAAAAATCATTGACGGACAGACAATATGAAATTTAAAGTAACTTCGCAACTAAAAATTTGGCTCCACTTCACTGAATTATTATAGTTATTAGAGAGCAGTGTCTGCCAGGTTTACTTTACTGGCGCAATAATAATTATCTTGATTGCCTCATGATCCAGAAATATCCAGCTTCTCAGTAATTTACATTTTTGTTGTTGTTGGTTGTTGCATGGTTGGTGGTTAAATAGTTTCACACTTTAAGTGTTTTCACTTTGATTAAACTTAATAAGTAAATGGGAGGGAAATTTGCCTTTTTTATGCATAATGATGTTTATTTGTTGTTTTATTGTCACATTTTTAAGTGATGTTATTTAATACGTTAGCGCATGCGCCCCTTGTATCTAGGGGCTCTATATTCGAAGGGATATAATAGGGCAGAGAAATATCATAAAAGCATACCAAGACTTATTTATTAATATAAAATAGCTTAAAACCAACTCAGGGCCTATAAGATGCTTCACTGTGAAGAAGAGCAACATCAGTTCAGAGGTTAGTGAGATCCTTCTCTACCGCTACAGATAAAAAAGCTTAATACTTTACATAATAGGGTAAAATAAAACTTTTAGATAATTGAAATACTTATATCAACAGAAGTAGACATTTTAAAATGTATAAAGTGGTAATACTTGAAATTGTAAAGTTGAAAGTTTAACATAAGATGTCATAGTGTAATAAATGTCTTTGCCATGCTAATTAAATCGAGCTAAGTTTAAGAACTCTATAACAATTGAAAGTATATCAAAGTTAGGAAAAAATAAGACAAGATGTAGGTAATTATTAATATTCACACCTTGGGAAAGTAATTACCCAATAATGATGTTATCCCAGCTAATAATACCATATAATTATATGCACCATGTATTACAAAAGATTCATAATAATAATAGCACACACATATATTATATAAAGACAAATGTTATTAAGTGTGTGGGTCGTGTTATCCTTAAGTAAACAATAAACTATTAAACATTCAATGTTTACCTAAAAACCTACACTATAGCTGTGAGAATATTATTAACATTTAGTTTTTGACGTGTCTGTTTGTTAGTTTGTGTGTTAACCTTTTGCCTAATTATAGTATAGAGTAGGAAATGAGAATATAGACACAAAAAGGTATTGTTTAAGCTTGTGCTAAGTGTTATATAATTTACTTTTCTTACAATGTTTTTTTTAAAGCAAAACTTTACAGAGGGAAATAAACTAAAAAACAAGAATGAGAGTACAATCAAAAACATATGACAAACTTTGAGTTTTTCACTGAGACACGTATTACAGACGTTAAGCCTAATAAAAGCGAAGCTTCGCTACTGATATAGTAACCTACCTGACACTGTTAAAAATATTGATTAAAACCAGGAATAGAGTAACTAACAGAGCCATCCTAAAATTAAAAGGTATACATATATTTTTATCAAATATAAGAAAAGCTATTCTAAATGACTAAATGGTTGTATTGTTGATCTTTTTGGGTATTTTTCTTTTAATAGACACTAGGTATCCTTATTCAAAAAATATGTATACAAAAACAAATAATTTCTAATGTAAAGATTATATTCAAAAAAGGAAAAAAGATTTTTTCAATTAATCATTTGAATAATTAAGGTGCAGAATACATAACACATCATTCATCAAACAACTTGTCAAAACTTGGACACTAGGAACAGGAATAGGCATTCGGTGATTTTAATATTTTCAATCTTGTAGTATATGTATAAGGAATAATATAAATCATTTTTTTCACAGTTTGTTAGGCTAGGGGAGGAAGTTATGGTTTTTAAAGTACTTTCTTTAGTACGCATTTGAGAAAAAGATAAATTGTAGACTATGAAATATAACATAATTTATATCAATTAAAATTGTATTTCTTAAAGGTTTATCTCAATTTCTGCTCGCAACATAATTAACATATAATGTTAAACAAATCATTTACTGCTTTGTTTAGGTCAAAGTGACATAAATTAACACTTTAGAGGGGTCAGCTGTTGAACCTTGACCGCTGAATGACAGGTTCGCAGGGATTAGTTAATGGAAAATAAAAATCTACCATTTGTCTTTAATATGAATAAAAAGAAACCTCAACTGACTTTAAAATTAAAGCGGATTTCGGGTGATTTCTCATTGACCTATCCCTGTATGGAAAGAGATATGTAAATAGCTGAAAATAATTAATTGAGTTATGTTTGTTTGCGTAACCTAAAAGATAAAGAATGACACTACTGTTCACTTTTAGACATATTTAGAGAGAGGCAAGTACACATTATAAGAAAATGAGCATAAAAAGCAGGGATCTAAAGGGATAGGACATTGGCCGATAAAGTTATGTGACCAATAAAAACTGGATATGATACCATACGATGCATGATTTGTCAGTATGGCTTAGAACCTGTTATTATCCAGCGGTTATTACTCGGTTACGAAGCCATACTGGAAAATAAATTGTACTGTGGTACTGACCTGCCAGGAACAACTTCAGGTTTGATTAGGAAGCTGACCCAGCTCACTACCACAAACAGTAATGTCGGTAAATATACCTGAAAAAATACAAATAATATTTTGTGGAAAAGGGGTTAAAATTCTAGGTACTGTAATATTTGTTCCTCGTATAGTAAACGGGTATAGTCCTTTTCGTGACATCGCTTCATATGGGGCGATTATTTTAATTGATCGCCTCTTATGACAAGGGTCGATGAAATGGCTTCTTGAAAGGGGCGATTTAATAGCCCATTATAACAATAGGCGATGTTATGGCTCCTTAAAAGGAGCGATTTAAAAGCCAGGGACTATACCCAAGTAAACTAGTTAGACCGACAAGTGAGCAATTTTCAACGAAAGAAATACTCCCATCCATCCACAATTGTTTTTTTTCAATTTGGAACAAAAACTGAAAAATGAAAAATTTCTGTTTTGTTGGCTAAGTGGTCCTAAAGGCCAAAGCCAGTTAAACATGGATACATATATGCTATAAAAATTCAAAATAGATATGATTGAGTAGAGACTTCAAGTAAAATTCTTGCTAAATGTAAACTTAGATGATTTGATTTTAGCTGCTATTTCCATACTACTCTATGGAGATTATGGAGTGTGTTAATATGTAAATATTTATTGCAGATAAAACTTCATCAATACTAATCATTTTCTTATCCGTGGCGTGGTCAGAAATTTTATAAGAGGGAAAGAGCAAAGTCTTAAAACAATAAAATTATTTTTACATGGTTGATAGAAGGTTGCTTTAGAAAAATAAAAGATGTGAATCATAACTATGTCGAGTTTTACTCTAGAGTATATTTGAAGTCGCATGGAGAGGGCTAGGACCCGAAACGACAACTCGACCCCGAGAGGTAATTATAATAATCTTATGATAATAAATCACAAAAGTGCCATTTTATGCCATGTCAAATGATTTTTTTTGTAAATCAACCCCTCCCCCCCCCCAAAAAAAAATAAGTTAACTAAACACGAATTTAAATCCATCTTTTTGCACATACCCCCTCTGTTCTCTCTGTACAGACCAGTTTAATATTGTTCTGACCTTACTGTTATCACATAATAAAGCTGTAATAACAATTGGATTATGCCTACAATTATGCACCAACATACAGAATATAAACTTTTATTTGTCTGCTTCCATCTAGGTTTTCTTTTTATAAAATCTTTTTCGTGACAAAGCTACTATATGCTTCGAAATGTCTGTCCTTCTGTCGTTTGTAATCGTTAATAAGAGTTCGGGGAACATGAATTTCTCGGCTTCTATTTACGGTAAACAGCTGTAGATTCCCTGTAGCATATTTACTTGGTCCGTATACAAAAAGGCATAATTTTTTGTATTCTTTATAACAAGGAATATATGCGCTTCAACTCACTTTTTTGTGTCATCCTTATTTAAAGTAAAGACGAGGGAATATGTGTGTCTTTACAGCATCAACATAGACTTGTAATGATAACTATTACAGCATATGGATATATCATTACTTGGATCTTACACCAGATTTTCGTGTTACCTCATAAAGTGAAACAAGCAGCGGCTAAATTAGGGTCATCTCAAAAAACGCCTATATCATAAAAACGCCCATCTCAAAAAAACGGGCAAAATTGTTGTAAATTTAGCTTACTAACATAGAACTCATTCATTAGTCAGTTAGTCCATCTAGTAGGAGGGGAAAAGGTAAAGGGGGTGAAGGGGAAACCCCCTTTACCTTTTCCCCTCCTACTAGATGGACGAACTGACCAATCATTGAGTTCTATGTTAGTAAGCTAAATTTACGACAATGTTACCCCTGTTATAATATCTACTTTATTGTCTACACCCATTATAACAACACAGTTTCCAAATAACCAGCAGACCAACACATAATACCATAAAAAAAAACAAGAAAAATCAATATAAATAAATGATATCAATACCAAATAAACAAATAATATTGATATCGCCTTGTTAAGAACTAATAATAAGCAATCAAATATGCAAATAAGCAGACACACAGACATATTCACAAACACATAATAGTACATTCTGACCAGGTATAAGGTATAACGAATCTAATAATATTTGGGTGGCAAATAATACTTATTTTTTTAATTTTTTTACTGAATTATTTTCCTTGCACCCTTAAAGGTAACTAAATATGAGTTATACATTATGGACGCATATTGTAAACTCTAAAAAAAAACAGCACATAATGATATAAAATCTCTGTATGCTCTGCTCAACTAAATGATTGTTTCCGTCTACTTTTGTATGAAGTAACATTTTTTTTAAATCTACCAATTTAAAATGCAAACATGGATAGAAATCTACATAACATCGAAGCTGTTGATGATTTTGTGCTGTGCGTGTGTTTGATATAGGAATTAATACGGACATTTTATGTTACTTTCAGTTTTTATACATACTCTTTGTTGCAAATATATTTTTGCAACATTATAAAATGTAAAGCGATGCGCGCACGAGAACCCGACCAATGTTCAAAAAAAGTAGACGAAAGATTTGCAAGGCAGTCTGTGTTATATATTCATAATGTCAATTTAAAATTAAGTTAACAAAAGTATAAAGTTGATGTTTCTAGTTATTAGTTACTTTAAATGTTAGTAGGACTAACATCTTTAATGAAATAATCAAATGTAATCAAATCTGGACGAGAAGTTTCTAATTTAAAATTGGTTTACGATAACGTCTTAGATATTTTGCAATGCAGTGTGATGACGTACAGAACGATAAAAGCTTCGCTCCTTGGATGTGTACCTGAACAATATACTGCATTTGTTTTCTCTCTAATCTCACTTGAAATCCACAGGCTGCATATTTCCCTACAAATAAGTTTATTATATTAATATATAATCACAAAGTGTTAGGATATTTGTTGGTGTGTACAAATACCTTTTAGAATATGGTTGCACTTTTCTTAGATATAATTTGTGGAGAAAAAAGTTTTGGATCTAGTGCAGTTCAGGATGCAACAACAACAGGATGCAACAACAAGTTCACGGTTAAATGTTTCTGGTAACGATTATCTCCACCTGTAATGGCTGCTATCTGCCAAACAGCTGAACGTACACGTATAAAAGCACACCGTGTTAAGCGGCATAACAAGTGCTATGAATAATGTAGAATTGCCAAGATTCAATGATACACAGGGATAGCTTTACTGAAGAAAAGATGCGTAGCTGCAAGACAATTGTTCATTATTAAGTAATCCAGATTATATGTATAGGCCTTCTTTTGTAGGTTAAAATTTTGCGAAAGCATATTCTATACGTTCCACCGTTAACATTTATCTCATAGGTTTTTAAAGATACGTGTTACCAGGAACATTTTACCGTGAACTGCACTAGACCCAAAGTTTTTATTTTATTTGTAGAATTATCCAGTTATTGACCTTGTGTTGCCACAGTTTAAATAAAAAGTCTTGTCCCCAGAGATTTTAGAACAAACAAAATAACTTTTATATTTGTTTATCATCAGTGCGCTATACAGTGTAGTAAGCAGGGGTCAAAAGGGATAAGACAGTGGCTGATTAATTTATTCACATTACAACCAATAAAAATTCAATAAAAGTCCTCAAAGTTGTCAAGCTAACCAATAAGAAAACGTTATTATAAAACTTTGGGGACTAGTGTAATAAACAGCCAACCCCTCCATCCCTGGTAGTATGATTGTTTCAATAACAAAAATATTTTCTCCAAATTTCTTTTATTCTAAATTAGAGTTTAATAAAAAGAATAAGCAGGACTTTGTTTTTAAGAAGCATCGCAAAAGTATTATTCTAATTCTGTATTGAAAAAATAAGAACCTCGTAAAAGTGTCGAACTATGACGTCAGAAAAAAAAACAATTAACCAATGAGAAGCCAGTATTCACTGTAATTGACCAATGGTAAAATATATAGCGGTCTCTCATTGGTTAATTGTTAATTTTTTCTGACGTCATAGTCAGACACTTTTACTGGGTTCAAAAATAATAGTTATTTCTCGCATCGTATTATAAACGGCTTTCCGCGGATATAGAAAGTACAATTATGAGATTAAAACTAGTTTTTTTAGCCCCGAGATGCCGAAGGCACCGGCTAAAAAAACTGGTTTTAATCTTATGATTGTACATTTCTATATTCGTAGAAAGCTGGTTATAATACGATGCTAGACATAGTTTTTTCGTATGGATGAGAACCGGTTCCTATCCATAGGATTCGAATGAATACGAGAAAATAAATTTATGAATTTCACAGGGATATTAAGGGATAAGACAATTTCTCTTTCTGTAGACTAAAATTATTGATTGAAAAGTTTGTACATCACAATCAAAATTGATCAAAAATACCCAAATCCTAGAGAAACGAATAAAATTGGGTACTAATTACCAATATAACTTACATTCCAATGTCCTCTCCCTCCCTGGAATTCCAACTCTGTTACATTAAAGTAAAGTTTCTAAATATTTGTTTCACCAACCAGACAAACTTTTATAATAACAGGCACGCTAATTATTTCAAAATTTCCTCCTTGTCACATATACAAATATACAATGGGCCAACTTTTAAGAAAACGTTGCTAGTTTTTTTTTAAGAATAAAGTTTGTTCTAAAATGCAACAGTTTTCCCATAAGTAGGATATAGGTTGGGTTAAGGGTTTCTGTGAAAAGTAGAGAATGTATAAAAATTTATATTTGTGAATATTCTGTTCAGCATATTGAACAATATTTTACAAAAATTTGTTTCAGGAAAATTTACAAGAAAATAGAAAATTATTCTAAATGTGTTTATTCCTAAAAGTAAAAGGATGTTTAACTGTCTGTGTACCGAATAATCTTGCCAACTGCTGAACCGATAAGTTTCTCCTTTGCAGTAAAGCCTTTCATAGCTCCTGTGAAGGTTTATAACTATTTTGGGGAAAGGCACTCCCCCCCCCACAGAGAAATCGCAACTGGAAAAAATTCCTCCCCCACATCAAAATTTTTTGTTTACATTTTCTTTTTAAAAATAAAATGTAAATAATAAATGTAAATAGTTACATAAACAGAACTAATATTTCAATGCAGCTTCCGATTTTTCTTTCAATCAACGGCTGTTTTGTTCACATTTACCTGAGGGTAGAGGCACAGTCTGGAACCTTTCTGGAAGTTCTTCTATGAGTATAAAATGCTGCAGGTTTCTTTGTCTCTCAGCATCGTATATAAAGTGGGAAGTACACGTCACAGTCTCGAACGTGTCATAATCTGAACATTTTAATTAGTTATTGGGTTCAATGTACATAATTTATAAAATAGCATAAAACCACACTGAAATCTGTATGAAAGTTTCCCTGAAATGTGAACTTAGTTGAGATCTTAACGCACAAACAAAAGCTTACTTCTTTATATTATAGAAAAAAATATAAGTAAACGAAAAATTTCTTTGAAGATAATTGTATGAGTTTTTTTTAATTTTAGTTTTATTACATTAATCAAACAAAAAATAGTTATTTCTCGCATCGTATTATAAACGGCTTTCCGCGGATATAGAATGTACAATTATTAGCCGGTGCCTTCGGCACCACGGGGCTAAAAATCTAGTTTTAATCTTATGATTGTACATTTTTATATTCGTAGAAAGCTGGATATAATACGATGCTAGACATGGTTTTTTCGTATGGATGAGAACCGGTTCCTATCCACCGGATTCGAATGAATACGAGAAAAGAAAATAATTACATTCCTACTTATCCAAAACAAAATTAATATTGTATAAGGTAAAACTCTAATATAATAAGCAATATTTGTTGATTGGATAATTATTAAAGCTAATAAATTATAATAAAATAATTATTTCATCTTAAAAATGATTCTTAATAATCTGACAAAATAACACAAATAATTAGGTAAAGGAACATACACCATCTAATTAATTCAAGAACAACTTTATTCATTTTTCGCGAAATATACCATGCAGATTTAAATTTCTTTATAGATTTACATTCAATCAAATGTGTTTTTCAATATGGATTCGAAACCGATTAGAACTCAGGGAGTAAGGGAGGGGACAATGGGCAATTAATTCAATTTAAGAGTTTTTGAAGAAAGGCCATGAAAACCAGAATAATCCCGAAAATATGGTGGAAATTGTAAAGTGATTGTTGATTAAATCTAGAAAACCACAAACTAAGAAAAAAGTTCCAAGAAAAAAAGCAATCATTTGAAAATAAGATTACCAGTATTACAGACTGACATAACCATTCTGTAATTAATTACTAGAAATATCTCCCTGGATCTCTTCAGATGACAGGGAAAGAGAAAATAGATAACCATTCTGTAATTAATTACTAGAAATATCTCCCTGGATTTCTTCAGATGACAGGGAAAGAGAAAATAGATTTGGGGGCAAGTGATGTGAACACGGAAAAAAGGGGCAGGCAGGCATGTAGCTGGATGGGCAAGTATATGACCCGCACGCCTTCCTGTCCCTTTTTATCCTGTTTATTTCCCCTATCTCCCTTCTCCATTTCCCTTTCTCGTCTACTTTTAAAAAAGAAGGTGGGGATGAAGGGAGTGAAATATAGTATGGGAGGGGGGCCGTGTATTTATATTTGAACTACTCTCTGTCTGCAAAACTATATATATTCAAAACTAAAATAGCGAGTAACGGCATTTCTTGCGCAAGTCCCCAAACTCAGTCAGAAACTGCTAAATTCTTGCACATTCCCTTTAAGCCAGTCCCCAAAGTCTGAGACTCCTAAAGATTGAATATTCGATCCATTGTCCCCTCCCTTACTCCCTGATTAGAACTAGCTCTCATCAATACTAAAAAAGCATTTGTAGCATCAAAATTCAGACAATTTTCCACGAAAAAAGAATAATACCAGTTTCGTTGGCCCGATTCTTTGGCCTCTCGGTCTAACAAAAATGTTTATAATTAATTTTCCATTTTAATATCCGCGGAATGCTGTCTATAATACGATACGATAAATAACTATTATATTTTTTGCTATTTTTTGCATCTTTTTTTAAAGATAAATGACGTAGCTTGTTGTCTTTGTATTAAGCCAGATACAACATAAGATTTTTATAGTAGCTGTGCTCCAAAACAAGAATATCAATTATATTAATTAGGAATATATTTGTGTAGAGTATTATAATTAATAATGTAAATGTATATTTTGAGATAAATAAAAATATACATTACCTATTAAATATTTAATCTCATTATCAATATGAACATATGAGAATTAGGTGAGAAAATATTTGTAATTGCTCTTTATTTTGATATTATTGGTCAGCGATACTGTTATATAATTTTTTTGGTTATATTTGGTAAACTGTCTTTAAATATACTGATTCGAGTTAAAATAAAATCTTGGAAGACAAAATATTTTGATATGCGTCCAAGCAAACAATAATATTCCACCTACTTGGAAAAATGAAGGTGTGTTGATACATTATCTTACTTCCCCCCCCCCCCCCCCCCCACCTTCCACTCCATTCCCCTACAACACCCTGATACACCCGCTACAACAGCTAAGGGGATCGTAAAGCTAAATAAGTCACAAGCCACTCAAATTTAAGGGGGTTGTGAAAAAAAATTTGCGAACATCACGAGTCAATTTATGTAGGTTAACCTTAAAATAACACCAATTATGTTGTTTGCATTACACCGCCTAAAAATCACACCAACTCGATTTTGGTTGGTGCACGCCACTGTTTGGAAAGTTTTCCTAACATCAACCATACCCATTCTTCAGTTGGGGAGTTGATTCTTTTTTTTATAGAAGCAGAAATATAATCTATGATTACGGTTTTGACTTTCTGAAGAATTAATCTACCATTCCACTTTCCCCTCTCTTGGTGATGATATCATCAACGCCGATATGATTCAAGAGAGGTGAAACTGGAATGGTGATTTACACTTTTAACATTGACATAATTGAAATCATACATACTATTTTTAAATTATGTTAATCGTAGGAATGTATAAATTTAAAATACTATTTACAATATAAAAACGTTTATGTAAAATAAAAATAATAACCAGAATATACCATTACTATTATGTCGATCTAAATAAGGAAATCAATGTTTATGAATACACTGATATGTAAACATAAATGTACCATTCCAGTTTTGCCTTTATTGAAAGTAGAATGGTACATTCCAAAATAGTATCGGCGTTGATGATATCATCACCAAGAGAGGGGAAAGTGGAATGTTAGATTACGTTTTTTAGAGGGTCAAAACCATAATCATAGATTATATTTCTGCTTCTATAAAAATAGAATCAACTCCCCAACTGAAGAATGGGTATGGTTGATGTTGGGAAAGCTTTCCAAACAGTGGCGTGCACCAACCAAAATCGAGTGGGTGTGATTTTTAGAGGGTGTAATGCAAACAACATAATTGGTGTTATTTTAAGGTTAACCTACATACTTGAAATAGAAAAAAACGTCAACTTCCCAAATGTTCTTCAGTTAGGGAGTTGAATCCATTTTTATAGAAGCAGAAACATAATCTATGATTATGGTTTGGACCCTCTAAAACTGTAATCTACATTTCCACTTTCCCCTCTCGGTGAAGATATCTTCAACGACGATACGTTTTTTGAAATGTAAGATTCTACTTTCCCTTCTCTTGGTGAAGATATCTTCAACGCCGATACGATTTTTGAAATGTAAGATTCCACTTTCCCCCCTCTTGGTGAAGATATCTTCAACGCCGATACGATTTTTGAAATGTAAGATTCCACTTTTGACTCTCTTGGTGAAGATATCTTCAACAAGAGAGACAAAAGTGGAATCTTATATTTCAAAAATCGTATCGGCGTTGAAGATATCTTCACCAAGAGAGGGGAAAGTGGAAGGGTAGATTACAGTTTTAGAGGGTCCAAACCATAATCATAGATTATGTTTCTGCTTCTATAAAAATGGATTCAACTCCCTAACTGTTCTTGTTGTTTATTATTCTATATTTTTATTCTTTCAGTTGGGGAGTTGAATCCATTTTTATAGAAACAGAAATATAATCTATGATTACGGTTTTGCCCCTCTAAAAAACGTAATCTACTATTCCACTTTCCCCTCTCTTGTTGATGTTATCTTCAACGCTGACACGATTTTTGAAATGTACCATTCCACTTTCAATAGAGGCGAAACTGGAATGGTACATTCATGTTTGCATATCAGCGTATTCATAAACATTGATTTCCTTTTTTAAATCGACATAATACTAATGGTATATTCTAGTTATTATTTTTATTTTACATAAAAGAGAGGCAAAATTGGAATGGTAGATTACAAAAATCATATCGGCATTGATGATATCATCACCTAGAGAGGGGAAAGTGGAATGGTAGATTGCGGTTTTTAGAGGGTCAAAACCGTAATCATAGATATATTTCTGCTTCTATAAAATGGATTCAACTCCCTAACTGTCTTTGTGTATACATTTTCAGGTGTACCTAATATCTTTATATCTTTTTGTTTTCTTAATATATTTCTGTAAATTATAAAAACTGACTTTTATAACTTGATGTTATCATCTTCAATATATATATATATATATATATTACTTTTTGCAGCAACTCTAAAAATATCGAAAATGTTTGGGTTAATTGTCGCTTTAAAAGTGTAACAATTGAACATCTGGTCTGTTTCTCAGAAATAAATGATTGGTCAAAAACTAAGATGAAATCCACAAGAACGTCATAAGATGTCATACAAAGATGATACGATTAAACAATAAGTTTAAAAACTTTTAACAAACTACATAAAGCAAAAAAAATTTTGACATTCTTAAGAACTAAGTGTTTCATTTAAAAATAAGTTAAATACATAAATTTTTCCACAAAGTTTTACTTAAAAGTTTGATTATACTGCAGGGATTAAATGCATCTCAACTGTTGAGTTCAATGTATATGTACTAGAGTACCAATGAGTTTTGCCCTGATAATGTCATAAAGACAAGAAAGATGGTATACAAAGTAATTTTCCCAATATCAAGCATTTAATCAAAAAAATTGGGTCAAAAAGGTACATTTTAAGGGCTCTTAGAAATAAAATATTTTATACAAAGCCTTCATTTGTTTAAACCCGCATAGTTATTTAAACGAGTTTAGTTTCTAATAAATTTCATTACTAAACTTTTTAAATTATGCTCTTTAAATTTATCTTCAATTGACTTTTTTGTTCAATTGTTTACACTATTCTTTATTTTTCTGTAGAGGGATGTTTATACTTGAACATGGTCAATTACGAGGGTCCTTTTCTGGTGTAAATGATATATGTTTTAATAGATTTAAGAAATTATGTGTTCTTTTCAAATCTATCTAACTACACAATAGAGCTATTAAATTTAGAGGAAAAATTGTCACATATTTTTATAGTTACTAAAAGAACGACCAAGCTTTTTGCAGAGGGTAAAAAACTCAATACTGGCGGTGATTTAACCAACGTTTTAGTATATGTAATTTTTTTAGGAATTGAGGTTTCAGAGTTTTGAAGGGGGCTAATACCCATTCTTGTGTACCTACTAAAACTACTTTTAAATCTTATCAAATTACTTTCTTTAGAAATAAGACAAACCCATTAATGTTGTCTATTTAATTCTTTTGTACTATTCTTGTCTTAGGATTTTCCAAATAATAATTTGAAATTGGCATCTATATGAATACAGAGTGAGTAATGAAAAAAGTTGCCTTTTTTAAAACAACGATCTTCAGATCATTTTTTTGTGACACCCTGTATACTAGAAGTTTAAAGATATTTATAGCTTCCAACTTAAAACTGTAAAGTATACCTCATCCAATAGGTAAACAATTTTGTGACACCCTGTGTATTAAAAGATGAAATATATCTACAGCTTCCAACTTGAAACTGTCAAGTATACCCTCCTATATGAAAATTTGTGCAACACCCTGTATATTAAAAGATCAAAGACACATACAGCTTCCAACATAAAACTACTAAGTATACCTCACAAAATAAATTGTTGGACACCCTGTATATTAAAAGATGAAAGATACTTACAGCTTCCCACTTGAAACTGGCATGTGTGTGCGTCCAGTGGATAATCATCAAAGTTCATCCGACAAGATATTGTTATCCGAACACTGAAAACATTTTTAAAAATTAATTAAAATTATTCTTCTTTATTTTTAATAAATCTTAAGCTACAATAATTTTGTAATACTACTATCCAATTTTAGTAGGTGTACCTATCTCCTGAAAGAGCATGAAAATCAACCATACAATTAAACTACTAAAGTATATAGGGATACCTAAATTTCAATAGATTCAATTCTTAATTTAAACAGAAAGATTATTTTTGTTTCCCAAAAAAGATGATTTTGAATAAAATTTGAATTCTGCGTTTTGGAGCTTGTTAAAAATGATTGTCAACCATTTTGAAATAATATAAAGTTTCATATAATCATATTTAAGAGAAATTACTATCATATTTTAATCTTCAAAATATTTTAAAGTTTTTACATTTTTTTAAATTATAAAAATTGCTTTGTTAGTAACATATTAAAACAGTTTGATGATATCTTTATATATATCTTCATTTTAATTGTACTTATACTATCTACCTATCCAACTTAAAAATTTAGGTTTAGTGTAAACAAATATGTAGCCAATATTTTCTTAAATCCTTTAAAGTTTTGAAACAAATATGATTACATAAAGCCTGGAGCCTGTTTGCTTACAAATATTCAATAATATACTTTACAGGGATAACAACGAATATTTATCTATTTAAATCATGGAGTATTGTCGGTTTCGTGACATCGCCTCTTAATGGGCGTTTCGTCGTATTTTCACTGTTGCTTTTGATAGGTTATTTTAGGTAAGGTTAGGTCATGTTAGGGTAAGAGCCCCCCCACAGAGGCCAGAAATAGAAGAAAAACTACCGTGAAAATACGACAAAACGCACTTTGAGGCGATGTTACAAAACCGACATTACCCTAATCATTTTGTTGTAATTGTGTGAAGATATTTGACATTTTTTTTTGTTTTTTAAGAAAATATGTTAAACTTTAGAAATAGATACAAACATAATTAAAAATTATCTATTTTCTGAGAAAATAAGGATATTTACAAAAAATTGGATAAAGGTCAAGTTTTTAAATAAAATTGAAAAATAGTTTTGTTGAATGTTAAAAGTGAAGCATTTATATAGGGATATAGAACAATCCATTTATTATTTTCCAGTGTGGCTTTGAAATCGATTAATTTCCTATGAATTTTAAGTCAAGTTCTAAGCCTTATTGAAAATTTGTGCGTGATAAACAACTATTACTGTCTTTTCTACTGACCATAGAATACGTAGCAAGTTATTTTTTAAATTGTGTTTATTGTATACTTATTTTCTTAATACTGCAACATTTACTGTGATGAGGACTTAATTGTCAAATTTAGATAAATAAAAGTAATATTTATTATCATATTAGACAGGTATACTACTTATTGGTATTATGGTGTATTAGTTTGTTATTTATCTTTGCGTATTGCGTATATAATAATTTATAGTAGAGCTTTGCACATCAATGTTTAATAACTAAAGCCCAGTTCACAAAAGACAAAGGTAGACCTCTGGAAATTTTAGGACGACCTACAGAAGCTTTAGCTTGACCGATTTTATAAAGGTATTTGTGGGTTGTACTTGATTAGGTAACCTACAGAAAAAATCTGTAGACCTTTAAAAGTTATTTGTGAACTGGGCATATAGAGTGCTTTGTATTAAGGGATGGTAGGAGATCAACCCCCCCCCCCCCACCTCCTCATAATTATGTTTGCTTTGAAAATATTTTGGTTGGGATTAATTGGGGATGGTTGGGTGTACTGGGCCTTCAGTGCTTTTAGGGGGAGCTAAAAACCACTCAAGAAACAGTAGGTATTTTCCCAAAAATAAGCTTAATTATATCTGCAGTTACAGAGATCTTAAACGATCTAAACCGACAAAAATTCTTCATGGCATCAAAATACATACACACTTTATCATGATTTTAAGTCTATCAAAACGAAGATGTAACAACTTACATACATACTTAGAGTCTTATTTTTTTAAAAATTTCGACACCAATAAGTTAAATTGATGTCATGTTGTTATGTCTGTTGTTGGTAGAAGCTTCTCAACAAGTTTTGAGGGGTATAGTCCCTTTCGTGGCAACGCCCCTTAATAGGCGTTTCTTCGTATTTTCACAGTAGCTTTTTCTAGCCCATGCGGGGCAATCACCTAACCAAATATAACCTAAAATAACCTATCAAAAGCCATTTTGAAAATACGACGAATCGCCCATGAAGGGGCATTGCTAAGAAAGGGACTATACCCGTGTAGAGTATATGTTTTTAGCAATTAACACAGAAAGGCAGAATTTAAAAACACAACCTTTTAAAGCATTAGTTTTCCTAACTAAGCCAGATCTGTTGGATATTACCGAATTGTAAAGTAGTTGCGCTATTTTAATAAGAAAGACTTACCCTAATTCATAATTGATTGTTTTATTTTTTCTAATTCTAACGCCAGACATTTCCTTTAGCACCCTCTGGCGACCAAATATCTCTAAACCATATATTTCTAACTCTGGATACCAAATGTACTTCAGCGAGTCGGGAGATTCATTCACTTGCTGAAAAAAAAATAGAAAAATATCAGTTTCCGTTTATTAATCTTGGGCATGGGGTGGGGGTAGATTTCCCGCCCAAATAAAACTTAAGTCACCTGAAAGCTCATGTTGTTTAAAAGATAAGAGTTCAAATCTCGGCCATCACTGTATCATAACAAAGATGTTAATATAAAACACAACTTTTTTTGTCAGGTGTATAATATTAAAAGATTATGAATATTAATTTAGAAACTGACAAAATTGTACAATTTTCTTTAGATATGTAAGGTGAATACATAGATTTATAGGACTTACAGACAGTTTTCACTAAATTATTTTAAGAAGAAGGGGTACGCAACCCTTTTCTACCCGTTCATAAATTCGCCAAGAAACAACAAGCTAAGGCCATTTAGTACAAACCATAAGAAATATGTTGTTTGGTTTATTATAAAACCAGTGCCAGAAAACTGTTTTGTTTATAGCTTTAGTCTGCCAAATCATATCATAAGAGAATCAACACAACAAATTTGAAGTAAATTATCACTTGCATTAAAAATAAAGGACATTTGTGAGATCTTTTTGGGGAAATTTTTCTTTTTCTTTAAGTAACTACTTTTAAAGAGCAGATTTATTTTTTTCATATGTTAACTTGTAAATCAAAAAGCTGCTTGATTTTTTATCTAAAGTAAATTTTTATGCAAAAATCTCAAGCTAATTTTGTAAATTCTTTGAACAATTTATGTGATTTACATTCACCTAACCTTTACCGAGATCCCAAAATAGTTGTGATGTAAAAATAATGATGCAAGTTACATTAAGCATCATACAAACTACACAGTTAACTAGGACGGCAATATCTAATAGAAGCCGGCCGAGTATTTAAACAATGTTTAAAAATACTAAGTCCTAATTATTAAATACTTCACAATCATATAATATTTTATTTACAAAGGCCTTAATTTTCAAAGTATAAAGGCTGAGTACTCTGTAATTCAAAATGTATGTCTGTATATTAGTAAGATATGTTACAAATAGTATTTACGACTGTCCTCCAGGAAGGTTTCTTTCTTTATGATTAAATATTTTGACTCAAAATATTATGCTGACTGATCTTTGAGATGTTAAATTAAAACATGTTTAAATGTTTATAGAAAATTTTAATTAAAAATTGTTTTTATTTCTCATAAAATTACTTCATTAAATTGATGAAAGAAATAAAATTGATGTTACTCAATTTGTTTTTAGTTTTGATTACATTGCAAAATCATTTTATTTCGAGTTTTGCATTTAAAACTTTTAAAGCTGAGTATTTTATAGCCTTTAATTCTTTTTGGTATTTTGGTATTGGGTCAGAAATATGAAAAAAGATCATGTTAAAAACAAAGTACAAGATTTTTATAACCATTAAGCTCATTATTATGACCAATTCCAAATTTTGTACTTTCTTTATCGGAGATATGTAATATATAACATACATTGGATATATATTGTAAAATTTATGTTAAAGAAAGAATATCCTTAATGATATATCGATAAAATATATCTAAAATTTTATATTTATGTCTTGGGATCTTTTGCCAAATTTGATTATGATCGAAATTTAGAAACAATGGTTTACTTTATTATTTGACGAAGATTATGGCTACGATTTGGGTAATATTATGTTAAAAAGGATAATCACATCCAAAAGTACGAAGGCTTTTACAGATTTAGTAAGACCATAATATTTTTGTCCACTTTTCTAACTCTTTCTAATCTTTTTCATTGATACTAAAAAAATAAAAATTAATGAAACAATTATAATTTTTGACCATTTTTTTAGTTGGTGCTAAAAGTTAAACTTTTTACATGTTACTTTACATATTTTACCCGTCTATTTAACTAGTGGAAAAAAAACTGAAGAAAATAGATATCCAATTTAAAATAAGTCAAACAATTTGGCAAAAAGAAAATGTAAAATAAAAATGTAAAATTGTATCAACATCTGTTTAAAAAGTTTCATTTATTTGAAATGTTTGCGTGATTTTCCAATTACTGCAGAAAAAAAAGTTCTCCTAAATGTTGAATGAAAAGTGCACAAAATATTTATGAATAAGCACCAGGTGCAGTCATTAAATGAACAGGTAAATTGACGAAAAAAATAAAGGAATCCAGCAAAAACCTAATCTAACCAATCTTATTTTATAATCTTTTATATTAATTTTATTATGTTTAATTCAGTACAAAGATAGAAATATTGTATAAAATATGTTAATTAATAATAACATTTAACTTACATTTTAACCTAAACCGACAAATTCAATTTTGCCGAAAATATAAATTGCTTTTTGCTTACTCTAATTAAGTTAGTCTAGAATAGCCCCGCAGTGATAAATCTTCTAGGGTTAGATCTCCCAAATAGTAGATTCACTTTTAAACCTACAAACCAAGAGGTGTTTTGATGGTCCAATTATCGAAACTTGGAATTAACAAATAAAATAATCCAGATATTTCCTATAAGGCGTATTTTAATTCAATAGTTTAAAACTATTAATTGATAATAAAAGTTAAATCTCTGTAAACATTAATTATCTGCATGTTAATTTTTAAATCAAATCCATAAATTAGATAGTTTGAAATGTAAATATAGAATGGTATTTTACACAAGGATGACAACATCCATAAGTACTAGTAGCGAAGCTCAAAAATGAATGGATATCAGGAAAACCTTTTTACTATAGCAGTGTCATACAATAAAAATTTAATTTGATAAAATAGGGAAATCATGAAATCTTTAAATCGCGAAAACTTAAAAATCTAGGAATCGATCTAGCACCGTAGTTAATAGATAAATCCTAATGAAACTTGATGGAAATATGTAGAATATAAGCATATTCAATCCCTGGTAATTTCAGCCGTTAGTCCTGAACAGGAATTGAGAAAATCACAAAAATCTAAAACTTTAGGAATCGATCTAGCAACCCAATAAATAGACACATCTTAATAAAACTTAGTGAGAACATGTAGAATGTATAATTAATTATTCCCTGAAAACTTTAGCCCTCTATCTTGAAAAGCAGATAAGAAAATCACAAAAATCTAGGAATCGATCTAGCATCCTAAATAACAGACAGATGGACAAAACAATGTATAGATTAAATGGTCATATATAATAGGAATCTTCACTAAAAATTTCAGCTGTCTATCTTGAATAGGAGCCGAGAAAATCACGTTTCCCCCTTTCCGTGACAGACGGACGGTCATTTGTAATTATAGAGTAGCTTCGCTACTAAAAATCCCGAGGGAAAGGCAAAAAATAAATATTTATTAACCCCCCCCCCCAGAAAAAAAAAAGATGTATTACTGAGTGTAACTAAATGGTATGACTTGCTTGTAATGTTTCTATTATCTTTTCCTTTATTTGTGGCCAGGTAGGGGTTGGTAAAATTGTAGTTAGGAACAGAGAGAGGGCTTACACTACAATTATTATTTCAAAGTACATAAAGTATTATTGGAGAATTTACAATAAAACTTTACAGGAAAATTGCCATAAAATAAATTATTTTTTGTCACCTGTTTCATTTGTTACTTTTTGATAACAACACACTTTAGAATTTGATAAACATTTTATTTAATTTTAGAAAAGTAATTAAAAGTTTTGGCGAAAAATTACTTACAACTTTTTTGTCATTTGTTCTTTTTGTTGTTTTAGGAAGATAATAAATTCATTTATGAAATAGATATAAAATTTTAGAATTTGATACCATCATTTCAAAATAAATTACCTAATTAAATCTGCACAAATATTGTGATCAAATCATAGACGTCCAAGGGGGGGGGGGGGTAATGGGGTGATTACCCCCACAAAAAATTTTACCCAGGGGGTAAATTTTGGCGGGGGTAAACAAAATTTACCCCTGCCAACAGATTTCAGGGGGGGTAATTACCCCCTAAAGCAAATTTTACTCCCGGGGTAAAAATTTTGGGGGGGGGGGGAAATTTGCGGCGCACTTCGCGCGCCATTTTACCCCCCCCAAAAGCAAATTACCCCCACCTAAATAAAAAAGCTTGGACGCCCCTGGATCAAATTAATCAGAGTAAAATGTTATTTTGAGGATAAGAATATTTTAAACTGAATGCTACTTACTTGAGTGATATTTTCTTTAGTAACATTGCTAATATCTTTTTTTTTGTAAAAAAGCTAAACTCAAATTAGACCAACTTTACCCCTAGTAATATATTTTTCAGAAAGGTTTTTAATAATCCTGAATTGTAATTTTTGTGATCAAATTAATCAAAGTAAAATGTTATTTTGAGGGTAAGAATATTTTAAAACTCATTGCTAAAGTCTCTTTACTTGATATTACAAAAAATAATCATATCTTCTTTATCCACATGGCTAATGAGTAATGCTTTTCTTGTAAAAAAAGCTAAACTCAAATTAGACCAACTTTACCCCTACAAATATATTTTTCAGAAAGGTTTTTAATAATCCTGAATTGAAAATACCGCAAAATTAAGACCCAGTTTTAGTTTTATAGGCAAAGAATTCAGAAGTTTATCAATGATTTTTAGCGTTTGAGATAATTAGATAACTTCTACAGATATACATATTTAGTAATTGTGTAGCCAACAAATAAAAATCTAACTTACGTCTTGTGGGCCAGTTCTATCCTCGTACCACTCCGCCGCTGATTCGTTTATCTGAAGTCTCGGCTCCAACCAGGACACAGCAAAATACATTGACACAGACATCGTCTGAAAAAATAATAAGAGTACATTTTGAATTCTTTGTTATTCTATGAAATTAGGATCGAGTCAAAAGTCAGTCATTTTGGTTGATTGTTTTGACAATTAATATAACTAAAGTGACAGATTTTTTTGTCGTTTACACTAACTGTTAGAACATAGTGTAATGTGCTTTCTTGAAAATGTTTCTGGGTGTATTCTGGATGAAAACTTGTATCACTAAAGTTATTCCTAAAAATAATTCAGACCTTGATCCAAAGTAGTGAATTTGTGAACAAACTCGAATAACATTCTAAAAATCTATTATTGCGGAACGCTTTTTTTCTTAGTTCTTTAATTCTTAAAAAAAACCGCGAAAAGTACGAAACTTATAAGTGTAACTATTATACTCAAAGTTATAAATGTAAATATTATAATGCTCTAAAAATAGACACAATACCTATAATTTATTAACATTTTTCGTGATAATCAAAATTTTTGTTTTCGTCAACACAAAACAATTTTCAGTAAAAGGTCAACAGACAATATTGTTGAGTCTTTTAAACTTATCATTGCTTGGCAGTATAATATATAGATATAAAAAGATTTAGATATACAATTAATCAAAAATATATTTCATTCCTTTAAGTGTTATAACTCTTATTATTCGAGTAAAACAAGAGAGGGGGAAAGGTTCAATAACTGTATGTCCCCATTCTAAGGACCTTTTGCCGACTCTCAATTGGGTCATTGAAAATCAACCAATAGTGTCAGGAATATTAACACAGCCAAGTAGCGAACTAGCAGACAAAAATGGTCCTTGGAAAAGGGGGGCAGGTAGTTATCTGTATATACATACATCTATACTATAAATCCATTCTTTTATTGTTGTCAAGTCTGGATTTCTAAATGTCATAACAATACACGTTAAAATGTAACCAACTATATTGATATCTCTTATGGTTTCCGAGATAGCAGGTGGATAAGCCCTCACTCCATGTAATATGAATTTTTAAGAGCCAATTATTGCTATAGTCGTGTATGTAAGAATCAAAGTAAGGGTAAATTGGGTGAATGCTTAGCCCAAAGCTTTATACAGTTGAGGTATTTTAGAGACAGCCCTAAGAATAGGTATAAACATAGTAAGGCTAGATATAACAATATGAAACATTATGGTATACTCTAATGATTATCGAGGTTTATTTATATGTATATAAACAATATTACTAATTATTTGGAAAATTAACTTTTTTGGTTTTTCTAATACATTTTACCATTGTTAAAAAGTTAAGATGTTTTTTTTGTCTGAATCTAAAGTTTTCGGAAATTGCAGGTTTGAATTTGTTATAATTTTAAAGAAAGATTTATACATACTTTGAGGTGGTTAGCCCATTCCTTTAGGCTAGGGGCGAAGCATCTAGTTATATGAAAGTGGTATAAAAAAAAGATAATTAGATGGTTCAATTTTTGTTTAATGGAAAGTGTCAAAAATTTCTTGCTGGCGTCCTGTCCGGTACTGCTTTACCAGGTCAGTTACTGCCATGCCAGGACAGATACTGCTATGCCAGGTCAGGTATTAAAATGCCATGTCCGTCCTGCCTTTTGTGCCCTTTCATGGTAACTGCATTGCAGTAGTTTTTTCATGTATTTAATATTTCTTCGTTTTTCCAAGAGTTGATTTGCTGCTGTTATACGGTAATATCCCCTTGCTTATGAGTGGACCACTGACAAATACCCCACATCTCTAGCAAAGGGAAAGCGGAACACATTGCAATTCATAAGGTTACCAACCCGCTACCGTGGCTCAACAAGATGCTCATCTACTCGTCGTCGGGAAGCTGAAAGGCACGAATCTCGGCCCGACACCGCGTCAAAAGTAAAGTAAAAAATTGTTGCTTAACTTTATATCCTTGGATGTCCTGCATCCCATTGCAAGCGGATGATGCTCTTGATTATCTAGATGATCACTTAAAAATCGAAGGAGAATTCCGCAATTTTTCTACAGTTAAACCTTGTAAAGAAAATGTTTCCCTTATTCACCTATTTAAAAAAAATGCCAAAAGATGGAAAATGTAATGAACGAGGAAGGGGGTTCATTTTGGTGGATCATTTTGATTGAATGGATCTTGCCTTTTTTTTCTCCTCTTCCGGTGAATTTTCTAGAATACTAAAACTTTTATCTATGACAAATACCCCCTGAGCAAGAAAACTGCAGCAACATTGAGTAACAGGAAAATTATACCTTCATATTGCACCATTTATTATAGAAACTAAAGTATACAGATTTTTAACACATTATATATTTGATTTTGAATAGTTAAACATTAACTAAACTATTATTATGCCATTGCAGAATTTTTTAGAAGATGGTAGATACGATCAAATTTATTTGCTTAGTATTGGTCCATATGTCAACGTAAAATGCATATTGTAACTGGATACACTTTCAAGTCTCATACAAACAACCAACTGTCCTACATCATGGAGTTGCGTCATTCTAGGACCTTTCTATTTTTTGTAAAATCGTACAGAGCGTCGTTAGAACCCATTGTTTTTAAAGTTATGACGCAAAGTTAAACCTCTCCAATCAACTCCCCGGCGAAGAGCGGATTTAATATGTGTTATGCCAGATTCTCGGGTACAGCTTAGAACTCCCCAACTTTTATTCCTTATAAGAAAAGCCAGCATGGGAGTATTAAAGGCTTAGAAATGGGGCATTTAATGAGCTTACACGTATACGAAAATTGCTTTTCAATTATAAAAATACAATTTTCTTTTGTCTTTTATTTCTTTCTATAGCTTTATATGTCTCTAGGTTCTTAATATAATTACATTCTTTAAAAATTTATGATAGAAGTCTTTTAAAATTATTTTTTAACAAAATGTTAATATGTATGCAAAAATGCAACAGAAATAAAGTCATTATTTTATAAATGCATCTTTATAAAAATTGCCTTTTCCTACTTATTAAACTCATTTAAAAAGAGTTTATAATTAAAAAGAATAGTTATATATCTAAATAGGATTCACATAAAATATTTATTTTTTTTAAAAAACAAGATCGATACATCCTTGCCCAGCAGAGTTACAAATATTTGTATAAATTTAGTTACCTGTGCTTTATCATTAATATTACTGATCTCCTCGATAACAAATCTAAACTCATAATCCCACGGTAGAGACTTGTTCACAAGGTGGAAATCTAGATAGATAGATAGATAGATAGATAGATAGATAGATAGATAGATAGATAGATAGATAGATAGATAGATAGATAGATAGATAGATAGATAGATAGATAGATAGATAGATAGATAGATAGATAGATAGATAGATAGATAGATAGATAGATAGATAGATAGATAGATAGATAGATAGATAGATAGATAGATAGATAGATAGATAGATAGATAGATAGATAGATATATAGATAGATAGATAGATAGATAGATAGATAGATAGATAGATAGATAGATAGATAGATAGATAGATAGATAGATAGATAGATAGATAGATAGATAGATAGATAGATAGATAGATAGATAGATAGATAGATAGATAGATAGATAGATAGATAGATAGATAGATAGATAAATAGATAGATAGATAGATAGATAGATAAAACTAAATACATGCTATCAGTAACAAAAACAGAAATTACAACATTGTTATTGTAATGTCAAAACTCAGATCTTGCTTATTTTCTTAACATTTTGGGTAAAATAACTGTTTCTTTTAAAAGACTTAATAAAGTACACCTGACTTGCATACACCCTATTTATGGATTTTAATGACTCATTACACACTCACACACACACACACACATGCGGTGCACACACAGAGTGCAAGAAAAAATCTTGGGTAAGAAGTAAGCATTTAAAGGGTTACAAAAGGGAAATTCTGAATGGTTTGGACAATTAAGAATACAAGAAATATTGAATAAATTGAATACTTACATGAGAATGGATGTTTTTCTTGATTATAATCTGGGGGAAGACACCAGACATAACTTGTGTTGGGCTTACATCTAAGATTGTGCTCCCCTCGCAAGCCAATTCTTTAGAAAAAAATAAATATAAACTTTTTTTATTCAGTAGAAACAATTTTTAAAAAGTTGGGCAGCTCAAAAAGTTTCTTTTCTTAAAATGAAAATTTTAATTGACTTTTCATTCCCCTAAAAACTACAACTTAAAATTTTTCTATTCGGATATAGTTTCATTTTGTGAGATTGATGTTTGAAAATTGTCACTTTAAGAAAAGATGTTTTTCTCTGCTCAAATTCAAATTAAAGAACGTATTGTAATTAAAGGTAATTCAATATACAACTTATAGAAATCATAGTTAAGTAGTTTTTATATTCTAAGATTTTTTTTGTCGAAAGTAAATTTCTTGTTTTTTTTAGATTTTCCATTAGATATAAAGTTTCATATATAGTTTATTTTTATTAAAAGTAAGTTTAGTCTTTGAAATAATCGGTAGACTTTTAAAAAGTTTTGATTGTGAAAATCAAGTTTCTTCAATGACTAAACGCAACTTTTTAAATGATCCAAAAACACTGGGAAAAAGGTCATACTGATCTCCTAAGAATAAATACAGAAATAAGTTTTTATAAGAAAGGAAAAACAATAAAACCTTTTTTTAGTATTTATGGTTCATAAAGCTTAAGTAATGACCATAGGTAGGATTTAAAGGACACCATGGAAACTGTCCCAATTTTGTATAACTTTTGCGGAACATGTTCCAGTTTCGTCATATTTTTCTTTCCCGAAAAAGGGAAGGGGGAAAGAAAAAAAAGGGGGGAAGAAAAAAGAGATGGGAGAAAAGGGGGTTTTCACCATCTCTTTTGAAGAGATTTTCTTCCCCCCTTCTCTTTTTCGGGAAAGAAAAATATGACGTAACTGGAACATGTTCCGCAAAAGTTATACAAAATTGGGACAGTTTCCATGGTGTCGATTTAAAGTATTAAGAAGAACAAAACTTGTTTGGAATAAGCCTTAATAATAGATGATCTAAATCAAAATTAAGCTAATTGAAAATAAACTATTATCTTAGATATTAATCTTAAAACTAATAAATTTTATTTCTAAATCAAATATAAAATTATTATCAATATTAGCGCATTCCCTCGAAGTGTCTATTGAGCTCTGAATCCTCTTGTTTATTAAGATAAATGGAAAATAAGAAGGTGTGGAAATGGGTTGAGTTACATTTATTTGTTTATTCAGGTTGTTATGGGCTGGCGGTTTCAGTGCTCAACAGTTACTTTAGGGGAAAAGCACCATATCAGTTTATGTGCTGTGCGTTACAGTAGTTATATATTTTGAAATATTAAAACAAATATTAAGGTTTCTCCATGTTATGTGTGTATAAGAATATTTCACATGTAAAACATCGCACAAACACACACTTTAAAAACATTTTTACACACACTCGCATACACACCCTCACACAAAAACACACAGACACACACTAACACACACACACGCACAGGTATTTTTGTTTACCACTGAAAAAGTTGAAATTGCGTAGCTCAAATTTTAGTTCTGTAAAGAAAAAAAAGTAAAATTGCTAACTTTCTAACTAGATCCCAATACAACAAGAATGACATAGGCCATAGAAAGAGAAGTTTGTATTTTAAGAAAAAAATACATAGAAATAAAAGCTTCATGTCCATGCCGTCTCTTTCAGACTTTCTTAATTGCTCGAACTAAATAAACTTACTTATATTACTGCTGTGTGTTTATAAGTCAAAGTTTTTTATGTCGATTTTCATTAATAAATAACATAAAAGTTTTTTATGTGGTCCATATATTTCCCCTCTTATTTAACAAAGACTAAGTATTGTATTTTTTGTTTTTATCTTAATCTTAGACCTGTTTTTACTAAAAGTTTTTCTGTTAATCATAGAGTTGCTAAGCTCCTCAAAAGTATTCTTAAGAAGACAAAAATTGTGTGAGAAAGAAAATGGATGACAATGTATACATTTATTATTACTTGTCAGATTCACCAATTAGATGCAATTCTTTTAAACAACTTTTATTTTAAAAGCTTTTTTAAATTCAGGGTCTGTCCGTAAGCTATGTACAATAATTTAATCATGTAGGATTTGTCCTTTCCATTTGAAGCTTTCAGGAATTTTTTAAAAGCATTATTAAGATACTCTTCTGAAAGCATTGCAACTTTATGATCATTCCAAGCTTTTGAAACATCTCAATAATCAGTTCTTTCATATAGGAAGTATGTACATAAAAAAGTATGCTGTATGTAAGCAATTGTACGACTCAATTTTGTTCAGACGGCTAGAAGCATCTTTATTTGTTAAAATTTGCTCTGAATGTTGCCATCCTTTTATAGATTTTTAAACATTCTCACTTTGCATGTCTTAGTAAGCCAAATAGATTTAATTCTCAAATATTTAGAAAAGCTTTTAATATTTTAAAGTTAAGTTTTTGTTAGACAAATTGCAAATGTAAAGGGTATTTGCTCTTCTGTTAAAAACACTTAGGAAAGAAATGAAGTATATTTGAAGAAAAGATGGATCATGCCTGTCAGAACACCATAGTATCCCATTATACATTATTTCAGTAGCAAAGCAGCTAAATAAGTGTTGATTTGCTTTTGCCATAAAGCTACAATACTACTTAACTTCTATTATCTAAGTAGTTCATCTAGATCTCTCTTTTTCAATAAACTAAATTGGTGACTTGCAATGAAAAAAGAAAAATCTCTCTATCAAACCCTATGTCTCTATCTCCCTCCTTTATTTATATTTTTGAAAAATATTTTTTAACCATAAAGCCACAGCCCAGTAATGCACAGGAAATAGTGACATTGACATGATCCTAAAGAATAAATATACAGATGACATGGTGGTGGGTATGAATGAAATGTGAACATATTTCTTTATCTTTAACAAGATGCATGGATGATTAAGCTTACATAAAAAGAATGTGATGCAATGATGCGGTAAAATCTAGTTCACAATTTATGTCTCGGAAAACTTTATCTAGGAATTGGGGTTTTGTTTTCTTTAGTCGGCTAAGTTTCAGCGAAGCTTTTTACAAAGCTTGTGATTGGTTTGTCGGTCTCAAAAACTGGCTGCACTACTGCAAGATAAATGTGTTACAAAAATTTCGTAGCAAAACCATAAGTTTGGAATCAAATATATGTAAAAAAAAACATCCGATTGATTAGGTTTTCTAATTGATCACAAATGGAGTGTTAAAAAGAGATAGATGAATTGAAATGCAAATGTATTGTCAGGCTCTGATTTTCAAAAAAAATCTATTAACTAAACTTTATAAGATTCAATTTAAATAATATTTTTTATTCTTGTTTTCTTGGCATAGCTATGCCTGATAAATATAGATTATTTGATTAATCACGATATTATTGTTCAATTTTACATTATTTCCCAGATTTTATTTCTATCAGTCTGTCTGACTTCAAGTGAAATAATATCTCCAGACGACAAAATAATATATTGAAGTAATCATTTTAGACAGAAAAAGAGCATTGCTATAAGTATCCTATTTAAGATAGCAACCAATAGGAATTTACTTTTCTTTCAAATGGTCCTGCTCCCTTTTTTTTAAAGCTGTCAAATTTTTGGCCGCAAGTAACTCAATCATTAATAGGCGAACAAAGCTGCATTTTTCAACAATTTGATTGTACTTTTCTAAACTTCACAACATTAGTCAAGCCGCCCAAAAAACGGCTGCAAAATCCTCTTCTTTTTACGATTTTAATCAGTTGAATCAAAACCTACAAAATTTTAATTTCTTACAAAAATCAACTTAAGAAAAATATTTTTATCTACTATTCAGATAATAAATTATCCTATTGTATAAAGTAGTAAGTTTTGTTTTGAAGCTTAAGATCTCAATAACTACTGAACATATTGAGTTAACCATTTTAGAAAAGCTTCAAATAGGTCCTGGGATGGTTATATGCTATTTCATTTTTAGATATAAGTCTTTGGATGGTTTTAGGCTATTTTTTCTGACATCTCCTAACCCAACCAATACGAAACCCTTTATGCTAGGGGCACAACCGCTAGTTGATAGAAAAAGAAAAATATTTGACAGATTTTTAAAATTATTTTTAAAACAATATTAACCCTTTCTTGATAGCACTCTTGCCATAAAATGTGTAGGGTGTAAATTGCCACCATCAAATAGTTAAATGGGGTGTGATACGGATAAATTGCCATAACTTTAACATTAATACTTTTCATATCCAGTCTCCAGAGTTTTTTAGCAAAGGTAGTTTACACTTTACAAGTCTTAGTTATCTGTTAGTCTGTCTGTAATTATGTAAATAATTCTTGTGAGATCAAATTTTCTTAGATCGAATAAAACCGCATACACAGTAACACAAACCACATGAAAAAACAGCAAAAAAATTTGAATTTAACATTTAAGATAATATGATAATACGAAAAAAGGGTAATTATTTTGAAAGACAGATTTTTATATAAAAAAGATTTTATATAAGAAAATCATTTTATATGTTTTATTTACAAAGGTCCATGGACGTTTTCTTTTCAAATTCTGTACTTTTATTTGGACTATAAAAGTTTAATATTTAGGTTGATATTCAAAAAGATTCCTGGAATAAGATATTATAAAACAAAATGCTCTTAGATATTGATTTATACAATTAGTTTTAATTAGATTTTTAATTAAGAATTCAGATGTAAACATAATTTTTTTATATTTCTAGTGAATGGACGTTTTCTTTGTAATGCTTATTTTGGTTAATTAAAAAAGCGAAAAATACGGTTGATTGAGCTCCATTTTAATTAATTAAAATTAAACCAATGATAAATCTGGATTAATTTGGTTTCGGTTGGTGATATTCAAAAGAATAAACAATGGGGGGGGGGGCTGAGCCAATGCAATGTAAGGAATAAATTATGTTTTCATGTTAGTCACATTAATTATATGCCTCTAAAATATATATTCACAATAATTCCATACCCCACGACACACATACTGCATTATGTGAATTTAAAGCTTATAATTTCGACATTTATTACCAGTAAAGTTATATAATAAGGCAACATAGTTTTTAATGTCACAGAGCTAAGACTTTTTAATCCAAGTCTTAACATTTAAATCAAAATGTTGTTTTTGTATCTTTTCATATATAGATTAAAGATTTATTGCCTTTGTAAATATACATTTTTTGTTATATTTACATTAATTTTAAAAGCTTAAAGTATAAAAAGTATATTTTATTAAAGTGCTAATTTTGAAACTTAGTTTGTCCCTGAAAAATAGCTTGTCACTTTACACAAAGGGAATATTACACAAATAAAAGTAAAAGCATTTCAAATCTATTCTACAGGTTATATAGGAATTAGAATGATATACATTTATCTTTTTGCCTAACTAATCTTACTTAATAAACAAAAAAAAACTATCAATTTGCCTTTTTGTATTGTAATCCTGTTTTAAGTGTTTAAAATCTAAAAAACCTCACAAACACAAAAGTATTGCATATTTTGAAGAAATTAATAGGATTAACAATACAAAAGTAACAAAGTTTAAAATACTTACAGGGAGAATACTTCATGTTGTTCTTTAATAGAAAAATAATGGAAATTGTGAAATAATTTGATCAAATGAATTCTTTTATATAAATCTCTTAGTTTTCATAATTATTTATTGCAAATAATTATACTTTTTTCTAATTTTGACTTGTTTCTAACACTTAATTGATCTTTATTGAAAAATTCAGGTTTTCTAAATTAAATTAAAACTGAAAAAATTCCAAATAAGATAATTAATTCTCATTTATATCTATGATAGCCCATCAAAGAAAAACATGAAATAACCACCCTGTAGAATTAATAATTAAATGCTCCATCCCACTTCATATTAGGGCGGAAAATAAAAAAAAATTATTGATCACAAATAATTACAACAGTTTCATTTGTTGCTTGGACTTTTCTTATTCTACTTGATTTAAAATTGTGTTGACTAGAGATAAAATATTTGTATTATGGAATATTATTATAAGGGTTTATTCGTGTGTACACCATTCCAAGACATTTTTTTAAAAGAATGATTTAAAAATTCAGGGACAGATCCATGGCTAAGAATATTTACTCCACTGAATAATTTCAATACATATTATCTTATTTATTCCCTTTTCCAATAAATTTAATTATCTTAAACCATCAACCAAAACTGATTTTTTTCTAATCTTATTAGATTACAATTATATTTTGTCATTATATAATGAGAAGACAACACCCATTAAAAACAAAAAATTAGGGATAACATCATTCCCCTTTCACACCCTAAGATTTTATCTGGTGAATTACTGTGCACGCCACTGGTTTTGATAAAGCTATTTCTTATTGGAGGAAATAATTTTTTTGTCCAACCCATACTACTGAAATATAAAGTTTAATAACACACATTTCTTGCTAATTTAAATTAGTTAAAACTTGTTTAAGAACTGTCCCCTGTATTTGCCTTTTTATTTAAACCTTTACAAGAAAAGAAACACTGCACACGTCCTTTTACCCTAAAATAAAATAATACAAATTTATTATTTCTGGCTGGGTAATAATTTGTTGGTAAATTATATTAGTGGGTTAGTAAGTATCTAATGTATATTATATGAGTGAACTAGACTATAGCGAAGGGTTTCCTGTTAGTATCAAGGGCATGCTGGTCTTGTGGGGAGGGTGTTGGTCCATATGTAGGTCTCGTCACACCAACCGTGCTAAAATAAAACATGGTGTAGGCTACAGTAGCAACAAAGTAAATACAAAGGGTCTAAATACAATTGGTGAAATTACAAAAAAAACATGGTCAAACCAATCTTAAAAATAGTTTAGCTTTAAGAAATGATGTTTTAGTCATTTCAAACTTAAGATTGGTATGCTACCATATATATTTCTGTAATTTCAGCTCATATCATATAAGGAACAAAAATTATAATTTAAATAATCTAATTTATATATTTAAAAAATGCAGCTACTCTACAATTTGAATTTTTCATTTCAAATAATGATTCTTTAATGTTCATTTATAGTTGAAATATTAAAAATATCACATAAGTTTATTGGAAAAAACCTGAAATATTTTTTTAATACTTTGGATTGTTAATGCTGCGCTACATAAGGAAAAAGTTATATTTTTAACTTATATGATGTTTACTTTTTCTCTATTAGTAATTAAACTATTCAACTAGGATAATTTCTGAAATATTACTTTATTTCTATGTTATTTTCAGTAACTATGAAAAACATAATTTGTGTTCCTATTAACATTATAAATAACAAAAATAGGTGTTTAAAAATCCACGAAATCAATTAAGATATTATATGTTCTGCAAAAATCCAAGTTATAGTCAGTTTACTAAGAACATTTCAATAAAATATGCTTTGCTGTAAAACTAAATCAAACAAAATATGTATTATAAAACCAATGTTTTAAAAATAAAATAATTATCAAAATTTTCTCTTCTATCTAAATAAAAATTAAGGAAGGACAATTCATCGATTTCAATTGGACCCATACTAATATGAATGGTGATAAAAAGCAAAAATAAACGCAAACACTTTATATAATTCAACTTGAA
Source organism: Acartia tonsa (assembly GCF_053477335.1). Lineage (NCBI taxonomy): Eukaryota > Metazoa > Arthropoda > Copepoda > Calanoida > Acartiidae > Acartia > Acartia tonsa. The sequence continues at coordinate 38,859,297 of NC_137260.1, forward strand.
TGGAATCAATGATAAAACTATCTTATTTTTAGTGTAAAAAACTGTGTGATATGGCAAGGCAAATGCTATGCTAAAGTCAAACAGATTTGGTAGTCATGAAATCAGGGAAAGTCAAAGAAAAGAAAACGCAAATCCTTTTATCTGTTGCATAGGAAAAATCAGGGATATGCAGTTGCGCATTTTTGTTCGCAAATCTACAAAAAGTTAAGTTCGGATTGACTGTTTGGCTGCGGATAAACAAAACTCGCGGCTGAAACTCTTTTTGGCGTTTAGGTGCTAAAAGACGTCTTTTTCGCAGCTAAAACTGCAAATTGTTCGACCTCGATACGATTTGGCAATCACAACAGATTTTTATTTAAGAAGCGCGGCTTGAATGAGAATTTGTATTTGTGATTTATTGCCGTCCAAGACTGTGGTTTGACTGCCCGCCGGTTTTTTTTTTTTGGCTGCGGCTAGCCGGCCCTGGATGAAATGCAAAAATGAAAAGAAGTGCAGCAGTTATATTCAAATAATAAAGGTTGGATATGGTAATCTGTGCAAAAACGGTTTGATATTCTGGTTGCCTAGGCATATGGGTGAGACATTATTGCACTATGGCATGAATATCAATTTAACTTTCCATTAAATGTTCTAGAATTTTCCATTGCAATCATGTTATGGTAACTTAACTACCCTGTAAGTCTCAGCGAATTTGTGACATCACAATAAAACGTTACTTGTCACAAACACATTTCTCTGAAGGGTGTTTAAAAGCTAACGTTTTGACATTTGAATAATCTACTGCTTTTGAAAATACTTATCTTTGCCTAAATTTTATTTGTTCTATCCTTTTTTGCTTTTAATTAGCTCTAACTTAATTTAATAATAAGAAAATAATATTTAATTTGTATCATGTTCATTTATTTAATTTTATAGAATTCTTTTTTTTTAAAGAAAAAAAAAGTTTTGATTATCTCTCAAAATTAACTTTTTTACTTTTCGTTTCTGATCTTTTTAAAATAAGGAATAAATAGAAAAAAAACATATTCACGTTCGAATTCTATCTTTTCTATTTTTTCTATCTTTCCTTATTATCTCTCTAAAAATTACACGCAATAATTGACTTAAACATGAATTTTTACCAATAAACTTACTGCCAACCCTAGCTGAGATTGCAATGTGGATTTGCAATTTTTCAAGAGTTTCGTGAAATAAGGTAATTAAATAATTTCATGAAGTTGAAATTTTTTCTCATTAAAATCTTAAAATAAGTTTATTAGTCTGGGCAAATTAAAATAGCACAAAAATTTGATCGAAAACTGCATTTTTAAGTAAGATGCTGGGCTCGGCAGCAGCGTTCAATTTATAAAGCCGCACAATTTTTGGATAATCCACATCCACAGTTGTTAGATAGCTGGTTGTGGCTAAAAATGTTCAGCAATTTTTTTCATTATTTTGCAACCGTATAAAATCGGATCATGGAAAGAAAACGTAGTAGCGAGTTCGTCGTAATTCACAGTAACTTTTTCCTACGTGTAGCCACTGCAGGGGGGGCTATAACCCTGCGGGGCCAATTCCTAACCCTGTCGGACCATCGAAAGCTAGTGTGAAAATACGACGAAATTCGCTACTTCGTTTTCTTTCCATGATCTAATCCGTCTTTCTATACTAATCCTCAGCCTAGCCACTTTGTTTTAACATTGACAGCTACAGAGTACTGCTTCTGACTTAACTCAATTAAAAAAAATATATTTTTTTATGATTAAAAGGTTAATAAAGATAATAAAGCAAACCACATTTTGTGTTAATTAAATGAAAATTGTGGTAAAATATATTTATGATTAAAACCTAAACGAGTATTTGATCATCTATATTTCAAACCATTATATACAAATTCATCATTTAAATTTGGATACTTTAAATTCACATTAAATGTATATAGATTCAAGATAATATCGAAACCTAAATAAGCTGCCAACCCTTTTATCTATAGTATTTATATGGTAATTTGAATCAATGGAGACTGCAGTAAAAATACTATAAACAAGAAAAGATTGGTCTGTAAAGTTTTGAAGGAGGTAATCATTCCATCATATTTTTAAGATTGTGTAGCAACTCTATCATTTATGTTTGTCTATAGAAGCGAGTAGTTTGAGACAAACATTTCGTCCCCCAGAACATTTTAGCTTAAGAACCCCTATATTATCAATTTATTCTACGAAGCCTTCCCCAAATTAAGAATTAACTAATCATACATATAAACATTTACTAAATATCACAAGATATCTTTCTTTGCTGTAAAAAAGTTTATTGTTGCTGCGATACTACTGGACAAAATTGTCCTTGTTTTTATATAAAACAATTTTATTATATTGCTTTCCATCTTTCTGTTAAAATAATATTGTATGTAACAAATAGTCAAATTGTATTAGAACCAAGGTTGATGAAAAGAAAGAAATGTTATGCTATTTTTTAAACATAAAAATAGCAACAATGATCAAGAACATCCAAGCATTTTTTTTGGGTGGGGAGGGGGGTAAAAATTAGGATAGATGCATAAATATTTCTTCTCCCCACCCCAAAATATTTTTACCCTTTTTTACCCCTTTTACCCCTTTGGTAAAGGTGTGATTTATTCGTTATGTTGGGTTATTACCCCTTCACGACTCTCTTGAACGTCCCTGGCCCTGGCGTTTATTTAAAACAAAAAGAGGATTTCATATCTTATCAAAAAGATTTTGACATGTAACGTTCTACTACTGACGCATAGAATCTGTTATAGAAAATTATCAAAAAGATTTTGACGTACTACTACTGACGCATAGAATCTGTTATAGAAAATTATCAAACAGATTTTGACGTACTACTACTGACGCATAGAATCTGTTATAGAAAATCTTCGTATTCACATAAATTGTTCATATAAGCCTAATATCCATCTACGCTACACTATCGTGTTTTAAACAACGGAGATCAAAGAAAATAAGAGGATTTTATTTTTCACAAAAATCATGGTTACTGGGAGAGACAAATTTATATACAATAGTAACAGGATGTATGTGTGTCTGTAGCTTAGGATTTGGCTTGACTGATATTATTCACAGATGGTTAATAACTTTTATGTGGGAAGGTACCTCCCCCCTCCCAAGAAAAATTGCAACTGGAAAAAAGTCATATTCTACTTTTCCTTTTAAAACTAAAGTTTACTCGCCCCACTCCCTTCCCTCAAGGGCTTCTAAAGACCTGTAGGAGCGTAGCCTGTTGTAGAACATAAAATGATAAAAAAAAGTTTTATAGAGAAGTTTAATTATTGAATTTAGGGGGACATACTTGTGTTTATTAGCAGCACACATGTTTATTAAGGGAATTTATCATCTATGTAACTTTCCCTGTATCCATGGAAAAAAAGAGAAGTAAACATGAATTATGCACATACATTTTGGTGCGTGCACTGTATTTTCCAGTGTGGGGGGAGCAAGGCTAAAATTTTGCACCAACCTCAATTACGCATGACATTAATAGTTAGAATTGTGAAAATGCCTTGGCCAAAAAAACAGGTGCAACTCATCACCATGCACAGTTAGAACTTCCAGACAAAATGGTCGTTCCTTCAAAATTTGTCTGTTGTTGTGTTACCTAATACCTAGGGTGTTTGGACAGAAAGGAAAGATTGCCTACCCTTATCTATCCTTGGTTGTTGAACCTGATGTTAAAGATGTCATGGACAGCATCCTTGCCCTTTAGAGGTAACTGACTAGGTTGTGGGTCAAAAAGATAAACAAAGTATAAATAAAATAGGTAGAATCTTCATAACTCCCATCAAACCCCCCTCCCGCACGTCCATGTATGTTCTATATTCTATTTATGTGTATATCTAAAATACTCTATTTTACATTAGCAAACGAAATACTTCCTTTATGTTTATTCTAGAATTATATATAGGTAATATTCATATAAAACAACTATATCAATAAGTAGCTTAGAAATAATAAATTTTTTTGGGCATTAATATTTTCTGTAGACCATACTAAAATATATTAAGAAATATATACGCTATTTTAAGTATGAATTAAAAACTTTTACTAAAATTTTTTAGGTCACAGATGACTTACAATTTGTAAAAACTCGTAGATTTGTACATCTTTAGTTTTTTTTTGAGACGACAAGTCGACACCTGTTATCTTTTACCCGAGGATATGGGACTAGGATTCCAGAAAATAATTTTTCCCTCCAAGTTTACTCAGACAAATATCAGCAATTTCAAGTTGAATTAAATTATTGAATCAAGGTCCCTTCTTTTTCCAAACTAATTTGGGCAAAAATTGATGATAAGTAGAAATAGAAAGTTTTTGTAATATAGAGATAGAAAAGTACAAGTTTATGTATAGACTTCAGATTATTTCTTTATTAAAAAAAAAATTATTTTCTGTCAAATATAAAAAAAATCAGTTCTAGAATATATCCACTTTATTTTATTTTATTAATTGCAGCCATTAAAAAGTGAACAATCCAAGGTAATACTAACTATTTGTTAACAATAGACAAAGAAAAGCTAAAAACATCCGCTTGTAATTTTATTGATCCGTGACCGCCATAACTACAAAAATCTGCCATCAAGCCACTCTTTTGTAAGAATTGTTACCTATTTTAACATTTTTTAAAGTTAAATATATTATAGTTTTTTTTAATTAATTAACTAAGATGCTAAGATATTATAGGAAAAGATTCGAATACATTGAAATTTAACCCCATTTAAGATAAACAAGATTATCCCTAAAGTAGTTAAATTTATCCAAATTAAGTTACTACCAACCAATGAAGATATAGTTTGGGTAACAGCATAATTTACAGTCCAATGTCATTTCCCTGCAGAAACTAGATTAAGTTTTTTACAGTGTGGGTTATTGTAAACTTTTCTAAAAATACACATCAATACTCCAATATTGTATTCTTATAAAAAAAAAAAATATCCGATTTATCAAAGATAAGCTTCATATCATGTATTGGACTTAGAATTAACCCAAAGAATATAGAATTTTGTAAAATTTCATTTTTCTGTTTATGCAAGCAGCGCATCTATTTAGTTTTTCTTGCCTTTACTAACTAAATACAAAACATCTTTACCTCATTATTACTAAGGTTCTTATGAATATAATTGCTATGTATTCAATAAGCTTCTTGTAAGTAGTATAAAGACTTCATTTACATACCAAATGCTGAATTCTACATTCTACACCATAAATAAACTAAATAATCTAGACCGTTTTCCTTATTCTAATTTTTTAGGTTAAGATGGAATTTTAGAAAACAAATAAGTTTTTTTTAATTCAGAGAAGTTTAATGTAAATTTAATTGAATTAAATGATTTATATGAATAATTTGAGAAGATAAATTAAAGAGGACTTAATATATGATTTGATTAAACAAACAAAAAGGAAAAAAATATAAAATACCATTGCCTAATCTAAAGGTTGTAGTAATACATACAAATATTTAAGCTTATTAAATAAAACATACATATTAGTACATTATTTCAAAATATTAATTAATACAATTAGCATTACTAGGGGTAAGCTAAGGTTATTTCAAACTGTTTTATTACCTTTTATCAGCTTAAACATATTTTATTACTCTATAGAAAGGTTTATTTAATCCTTTTTTCTGATTAAATAGTAGCAACAGAAAACAAGATTTTGTTTTAATTGTAACCTGGGTTCAATAGTCGCACATAAGCCGCCAATTAAAATCATTTTGAACTAAATAAACTGATGTATATACTAGAAAACAATTTAGACAATGCAACCTACGTTGCATGCAGTTTATAGGTGGCTGGCGCGCGGCTGGTGAGCCCTGCTTGAAACTGACCTGTCAAAAACAATTTCTCTGTCTGCATGCCTGGGGCTAGAGGTTGCCAGCTGCGCAGAATATAAGCCTCCATCGGAGCTCACTCCACAAATGCAAATGCTGAAACAACAAGGCCGATTATGTTAAAAGCAAAGACAGCTAGACTTATTGACATACTGACGTACGTGATTCTATTGTAGCTTTGCATTGGTTCTATAAATAGAAATTGTCTTTTTATGAATAAGTTTATAAAGTAATAAAAATAAAAGTCTAGGGGAACAGTGTTTAGTCTTAGATATAATTGTTAACTTTATGTAACCATTTATAAAAACACTGCATTTATTAGTTTTATCATTTTATGGACGGTAGCCAAATTTAAAAAAAAAACTTTGTTAAAGAAATACTTAAAAAATTTATTTTGTCTCATGTTAAAAAATAAGAGAAAAAATGGGGGGGGGGGACGATAGATAATACTGCAAGGAAAATGTTGTACTTTCAATAAAGAGCTTATCAAAACAAATGTTACTTATCATTTTCAATATTCCAGAATATTCAATAAATCATTCTCTTTTTACACTTTTCTGCTGAGAAAAATTAAATAAATATTGGATGTGGGATGTCATAAAAAATTTTAAAAATAAATTTATTACTAATTCTGTTTTTGTTTGGTACATAGAATATAGACTGCTGCACTTGTTGTGGGATTTCAATGTCTAACATCTAATCCTAATAAAACAGATAAACAAACTGACAAACATAACATGAGAAGCAAAATTTATCAAAATAATGATTTTTTATTGTTAAGACATTGGGAATGTATAATTCGTCAACAACAGAAATATACTTTTTTTTATTTTCAAGTTTGATTTGAAGAAAAGTTTAAACAGACAACCCAAAACCAATATTTGGATTGGACACCCTGATTGTATATGATATATACACAACACACATATGAAACACCGATAAAAAGATGGCACAAAAAGTTTTCATGTTATCAGTTTTAAAGTTTAGAAAGGCAACGCAGTTCAGCATAAATTCCATATTGGTATCAACCTAGGGTTAGTAGGAGGCTTTGTAATATGCACCATGTTCTGTAATATGAACTCTTTGAAACGGCAAAACGAAAAGCCCCTCGAGGCGAGAGAGATGGAGACGTTAGTCCTGTATATTTTGAAGAAATGATATTTTCAAAGCATAAGATCTCTAAAACAGATTGACTATATGGGTTGTACTATTAGAAAAAAACCACTTTATATTTAATTGTTACACTACGCTTACAACACTTAATTTTCTACTAAAATGATAGTTACAGATTAATAAAAATGTATTCATATCTTCATTGACATCTGAAGAGAGATTTGAAGAGCTTGAATCATATTTTGTGACTTAACCTTTAAGCAATGCATTTATTCGTATGTAATGTATATTGGTTAAATGATGGGTTCACTCAGGATACATTTGTAGATGTTGAGAACTAAAAAATGACACTTTTGTCGCAGCAAACAATAATGGAACAATAATAAAAACACATAAACTTAACCCAAAAACATTTGGTGTAGATACTTAAGATCTAATCTGAAAATTCAAATAAAGATAGTCCATCCTCTTTTATAAAGTAGTAAGTTTTTTTGCAAGTCTTTGAAGTTCTCGTCATTCACAAAAAAAACTTTTATTTTAGGGAATCTTTACAATGGTACATTGTGAGTTTGACTTTATTATTAAATCTAGGTCTAGGGATAGTTTAAGGCTATTTTTTTGCCCTCATCTCATACAAATCCGCTAGATGCGAGGGTCGCACGTTTTACAAACATTAGATATACATATGTCGTAGATTAGGATTTTGTTATCCATATGACTGAATAATTTCACCTTCTTTGGTGGGGTAGGTAAACCTATCTGGGGTGTGCATTGTACAACTTTGAAGTAATTAAAAGTCACTTATTTAGCCTCCTACAAAAAGTTTTTTTTTTCAAAAAGGCCTTTTGTCCTCAGTCCTGAAGATTTTATTGTAAAAATATTCATGTTACCCCTGGGATTTGTTTCTCATAATCAATCTTGCTTACACATGTCAACATTACTTACAATATATTACAAAGTATTATCATGCAGAACATATGAAACTAAGAAATTTGACAAGAAAGAGTATTCTTTCATTGCCTTGAAATTGGGTATTTTCTTTTTTGTTAATTATACACTGAGATCCAAATAATCTTTTCTCAATAGTTTTGATAGTAAATGATAATAAAATTTGAAAATTCACTAGGGGTTGGTAGTTTAAAGTTTATTTTTTTCTAGTTTATAGCATGTTTGATAAAATTTGCAATTTAAATCATCTTAAATCATTAATATTTTATTAATCTATTTAAAAATCTTTCTTTATGAATAACTCTGTTTTCAATACAAGTATAAAAGGCCTCTGGTTAAACGTCAATAACATTGAGTGCAATTGTTTCAGGGAAGCATGGATAGGTAAATAACAGATAAATTGACCATTCACCTATTGTTGATCTTACCCTAGGACAATATATATTTATTAAGTAAACTGTTTTTAAACTGTATGGTTTCAGTATTGTTATGTAACCATATATAAGTTGACAAGAAATGCTTTGAAAAAAAATCCGTAGAAATTCTTTACGTAGAAATCCTGGCCCAATTTTTCCTTGAATAAAAAATGAAACTCTAAATAGAAATACTTACAAAAAAAAAGATTTTAAAATCTTCAATTGCACCAATTTTAGTGTATAAAAATTTATATAATTTATATTTTGCACAAAAACTCACTTATGAATAGATATGATAGTTCTTTTGGGATAAACGATAAAGATAAAGCCATTTTAAAATCTTTACGCAGTTGACTAATACTGATTACAGAGTATTTTCGCTTAATTATATAGTAAATATTCATAATCTTTTTATGCCTGAATCTATCTCATTATTGAAAATGGATATATTTAATCATTTATGTCGGGTTTCATTGTGTTTTCTTCATCCGTACTTTCATTATCCCTCAAATTTACGACATACCCGAAGACGCAAGAAAACTTTAAAAGTACAATCTAGTATAAGTGTTTTATTTCCGTAACTTCTATAAAGTTATTCGTTTTCCTGATTGTTTGTCTTTCTTTTAGTTATCCTTACACTATAATTTATTTTTTCCAAGGGTTGTTAATCCTTATAATGAAATAATAGGATCTGTCTGTTTGTACCCAAGGACCTCGCTAACAGATGAACCGATATGTTTCTTTTTTACAATGTAGCTTCTCATAGGTCCTGGGAAGTTTTATCATTTGTAAATAAAGGTTCAGGTAGCTTTATTGCTGAACATAATTTGCTTCTGGGATTAATTAAGACGAATCCTATAATTAAAGAGCATCTACTCTATATTTTAATTGGTTTTCTTTTTTTATTTATTTTATTTTTTTATGCATTGCTTATAGATGTTGTCATCCTTGTTATCAAGTGCGTTAATTTATCTTCTTAATTTCCCTAACGTATTTTTCATTATTAAAAATCTCTTTTTTCTTTCAAATAAACAACACAAAGATGTGATGATAAACCATTACAATCACGCAACAAATGCAAGGCCAGTACCCAAGACTTTTAATAAGTATCTGCGCTTTTTGGTAAAGTTAAAATGATTCGTTCTAGTGTATGTGAAGTATTGAGGTCAAGAAAATATTTATAAAAGTAGAAATGTACTATTTTGTGCTTCTTAGACTTTAGCAAAGCAAACGATGATTAAAATAAAAAAATTCTGCCTTTTTTTCTTTGTCTAATAGAAGCTCAATCGTTTCAGTACGATATTTCTTTTCTTTTCTAATTACCTTTTGTCAAAAAGTGAACCTTAGCCTTTAAAGGTTTTAATATTTATTCCTTTCTTCATTAGCCCTCGTCAAAAATATTTTTTTTTTATTTATTACAGCTATGATTAAGTTATTAATTCTGGTGAAGCGGGGAGTTGGAACTCCCAAATTTAATTTTCGTTGCACTTTCCAACCCCATTCTCATATTTTTTTAACGAAATATAAATCAAAGAAAATTTGGCCTTATAAAGGTTTAGTTTTTTTTTCCAAAGGTTAGTTTAAAACATTAAATCTAACTTCTTTTGTTGATATACGCTAATGTAGTTTTCTTGTGTACGATGTTAATTAACTTTTGACAGCTTATCTATACTTTTCCACAAAACTCGGAGAATAAAAAGAAACATATAAATAACACTGTATTATCTTTTATGATTTTCTATTTCGAATCTCGCTGCTTCGTAATTGTAGCTGTTTTTATAGGATCGTATCTCAAAATGCGCAGATTCATATTTGCGGTTTGTACAGTTTGCACTATTATAGCACGTTAAATTATTTGCTACAACCCAATATACAGAAGGGCCCCACGTGATAAGAATTTTTTTTTTAGATAAATGTTCAAGTCAATTAAGTAATGTTAATGACCAAATTATGAAATAGAAAAAAAATAATTACCTATTGTTGCATACTTAATGATGTCCTATTTTGATGTACAATTAATAGACAAATTGTATAAAAGTCGCAGTATATATAGGCTTTCTCTAGTTTTTAAAGTACAATCGTTCGCCGCTACGGATACTATCGGAAATGTGTTAATATACAGAGCGAGTATTTCCTTTCATCGACAGCATCTCATTTTATTTCATGGCTGGAGATAAATAAACATTTCACTCGTTCTGCAAAACGTCAAGCATTTCACACATTTATACACAAGCAGGAATATTCACTTATTTTACAAATGGACCAAAAGTCACCCCCCCCCCCCCCCCCTCCCTACCACTGTCTTTGGATTATATTAAATCAAAGGGAAGGGTTTAGTGTATAATATATCAAACTAAATATTATTTTTAAACTGAGACATTTCTATCATTAATTACAAGTGATTGATTTAGGATTTTCAAGAGGCCCGCAGGGTTGGGTTCAGTCAGATATTACTTTCAATAGGGTTTAAGTACAACTTTTATATAAAAAAAATGAGTATGGGGATAGGGGATATAATGTGGAGTTCTCCGAAATATACAGCGAGGTACAAATAGATTTATATTGAATTTATTCAATTCAATTTTACTTTTTAAAAAACACATTTAACGTGTACTGTACATCACATTTACATCTTTTCGTTGCTTGAGGAAATGAATAAAAACTAGTATTATTTTTTAAGATTAAAAATCATTTGCATAACTTAAATCAAATGTCAACGTACAAAGTAGTGTGAAAATCAAAGAGAGAAAAAATAAGGAAAACCCTGTTTAAAGAAACTTGAAATCATAATCAAATTCTATGAAGATATCTAATCAAATCTTTATAATAATAATAACATATTGCATAAAAATGATACTGTTAAGAAACTTTAAAATCATCAGACTAATTCCATCAAATAACAACAGATATAAGAATGCTAAAAGTCACATACAGGCATACAAACGGAGTAATGGAATATAAACTCTACTTGTAAAAAAAGTTAAATTATTTTACTTGAAGAAAAGAGAGAATTAAATTGTATTTTAACTTGAAGCATTGTATGTAAAATCTAAGATATAAACAAGGTCACTGTAAAAACTTGGAAAAAATTCGACACTTTCTCAAAAACAGTAATTGGACCACTCATTACCCCAAATTCCCCCAAACCAATAATTTTCTCTTTTTATCCCCCCACCCTCAGAAATCCTTTAGTTTGACATTTAAAAGATATCTTAGGGATAGGGTTGTCATGAACCCCAATTGGAAAAAAACGGGAAATTGCAAAAAAAAATCTCTGCTTCAAGGTTGAGGCATAATCAGATTTGAATGGCCTATATCAAATCTCGAAAGCTTAACTAGAAAAGATTTTTAAAAGCGAAGCTTTTCTATAATTAGGGTAAGCCCGCCCGTCTGCAACGCTTAGCTCTTTTCGTTAATTTAGACATGTTAGAATTATTCTAACGATTTCAAACTTTGCATGATGATTCATATAACAGCTAGGTACAATTGAGAAAGCGTAGCAACTCTATACTCGTTTGTATGTCCAATTTTAACATACTGATATTTTACTTTTTCCACAATAATTATTTAATTAATATGATTATCTTATTCATCTTATTTTTGTAATACTTTCTCCTATTACACACAAAGTACAATGTTATACAAATTTATTTTGATTTTGTTTAAACTTATATATTCATCAATTCTGACAATCTATAAGTGTTAATGGTCGGTTGTACTGCCATTTCAGAGCTTAACTTTAATGAATGTTGTCTTCTTTTTTTAGAATTGACTTTGTCTCTTTCTGTGTGTGACAGTTAACAGTTAATATTCAGCTTGTTTATTTTACGTCAAAGTAAACAAATTAATTCTTAAGTAAAATAAGCTTGGAAAAAAATGTATTATTTTAAATTTCTCCTTTTTAACTTCCTTTATATTTTCTTAAAGTATTTCATTTTCTTTTGATTAAACTGGTAGTCTTTATACTTTTGTCATTTTCTGTTTTAAATGTCCAGCAATTATCGAGTCATTAACATGGCCAACCTATACAATAACAATAACATTACAATACAAAACATATTGTGTTGTATGCAATATTTAAGAATATTATTTAGACTTTTAAAGAATAGTTCATTGTCTTGTAATGTTAATATTCACCTGTCCATTTGTTATAAGTTTTGTTAAATTATATTCTTATATAAAAGTAACAAGATGTCTATGCGTTTTATCTATGTCTCTCTGTTTTTTTCCTTTTCATAATCCAACCTTTTATAATTTTCAAAGATACATGTGAATAAAATTTTCTTGTTGAAAATACATATGATACATTCCTAAAATAAGAAGACTAATTGTATGGAATCTACAGCCATACTATTGTCAGTGTTATGATATTATTTGCAGTGCTACTTAAGGATTCAATTTGTCCTTGTTCAAAAATGTTACCTTGCTAAGATTAGAATACTATTTGAAAAGAATACATACAGTTCCTACAGTGCTACTATTGTCAGTGTTATGATAGTTTTGCTGTGCTACTTATGGAAAAAATGGACCTTGTTTAAAAATGTTACCTTGCTAAGATAAGAAGACTATTTGTATAGAAGCTTGAGAGCCGATGGGAAGAGAAGATAACCATTATTATTTCCTGAATAAAGATGAAGCTGCATCATAAAACAAAATATTATTCTGTACAAGGACGTCCAAAGGATTACCCCCCCCCCCCCCCAAATATTTTTCATTTTACCCCCCCCCCCCCTATTTAGGAGGGGGTATTTCCCCCCAAAAAAAAAACAATTTTTGGGGGGTTAAAAAAAATTTACCCCTGCCAACAGATTTCAGGGGGGTAATTACCCCCCCCCCCTTGCAAATTTTATCCCCGGGGTAAAAATTTTAGGGGGATAAAAAAAATTAACCCCCCCCCCCAAAATAAAAAAGCTTGGACGCCCCTGATTCTGTATATATGTATATAAATATTTTTACAGTGATATAAGTATATGGTAAGTAAATAATGACAACTTCTATGAAAGTTAAGCTTAACATTAAGAAGTGTTAAGTGGTGTGTTTACTCAATATTTCTTACAAATTAATTATTATTCAGATTGCTGAACCCTTATATCACTGAAAGTATCATTCTGTGTAAAAGTCAAGAATAAAGAATGGGGATAATTATTCCGTCATTTTCTTTTTAAAAAATTATTGATGAAAATCATTAAAATATAGAGATATATAGCTGTCTGAATAAAGAAATTTTATTGTTAGGCCTAGTTTGTTTTCCTCAGCCTGGGTAAGGGGGATGTACGGGAGTGTCAATACACCACTTTTGAATAACATAGGAAGGCGTGCTTGTCCCACTTTTTTTACCCCCTGAAGAAATACACCCCATTGGCAAAACACTGTACGTGCCACTTTGATATAAAACTGAGGTGAATTCTTTAAAAAAACTGTTGCCATACTAAAATCAGTTTGACTCAATAAAATTCTATTGAGTCAAAATTATCCCCTCTAAATTTTTAGCGAGTCTCACTGATTTTAGTGAGGCAAAAGTTTTTTAAAGAATTCACCTCTGATTTTGATGTCTATGCATAAAAAAGTTATCAAAGCACAGATTTTCCTTGTTCCAAATGAATGCCAAAACATTTTTACTTTTTCTTGTATATTACTATCATTTTTTGGGGGGTGAGGAGGGGGGGGGGGGGGGGACTTATATTATTTAGGCTGTGACCTAAATCTTTCTATCAATTTACATATCTTTTCCATGATGGCTTCAAAACCGATTGATATGCGCTGGATTAGAACTGATTATTAGCCATACTAAAAAACCATGTATTGAATCGTATTGCAGACAATTTTCAACGAATATTAAAATAAAATTCTTAAAATAATTACTATTTTTGTCAGCTCGGGCGCTCAGCTTTCATCTCATAATTTTTCATTTTAATATCCGCGAAAAGCTGTATAAAATACGATGAAATAAATAGCTATTATTTTGCTTTACAAGATTAAATATGCCATCAGTCTGTCATGCACTTTTAGTTTTAATTTTATTTAATTACGTATCTTTGGGAAATTATTTATATGAAGTAGCAATAAAAAGAAGTTATTATTGAAGGCATACTTAACTTACTTAGAATCATAAAATTTCAATAATAAAGTCCGTTTTAAAGAATTTAAATTACATAAATTAAAAGGTATTAAGATAATGATGTGTTAATACACGCAGGCAGTTTAGATGATGAAAATATTTAGTTCTCTAAAAAGTTATAATATTAATTTTTTCATTTCAGCATATCTGTATATCAACTGTAGCATTAAGACATATACACTATACAGGGTGTTTTCTTAATGGCACAAGAGCAACTACCTTTGAAATGGCACCATCCCAGTTGAGGAGTGAGATTCTACCCCATGTGAAAAAATAAACCCCCCCCCCCCGCCATCTGTCAAAATAAACCCCCCCCCCCCCGGCATCATGTGATTTGTACCCCATCTTAAATTTTGGTCCCTGTAATTTTCAATGTATAAAACAAAGCTTGGTGGTAATAAACTATGAGTTATAGGGGCAAAATATTACATATGGGGTAAGTATATAAAATATGGGGAACAAAAATCACACATGGAGGTCCAAAAATTAATATGGGGTCATTTTTTCATGATGGGGTAGCTTCAAGTGCTTATATCTAGAGAACCGTAAGAGATAGAGGCCTAGTTGCTTGACTGTGGTAACTCAGATTTACACAAGGAAGCCATTTATGCACATGGGGTGTCAAAATTTGATATGGGGTATTTTTTTCATGATGGGGTGTCAAAATTTCATATGGGGTATTTTTTTTCATGATGGGGTAGTTTCAAGTGCTTATATCTGGAGAACCATAAGAGATAGAGGCCTAGTTGCTTGACTGTGGTAACTCAGATTTACATAAGGAAGTCATTTATGCACATGGGGGACCAAAATTTGATATGGGGTATTTTTTTCATGATGGGGGTAGTTTCAAGTGCTTATATCTGGAGAACCGTAAGAGATAGAGGCCTAGTTGCTTGACTGTGGTAACTCAGATTTACACAAGGAAGCCATTTATGCACATGGGGGACCAAAATTTGCTATGGGGTATTTTTTTCATGATGGGGGTAGTTTCAAGTGCTTATATCTGGAGAACCGTAAGAGATAGAGGCCTAGTTGCTTGACTGTGGTAACTCAGATTTACACAAGGAAGCCATTTATGCGCATGGGGGACCAAAATTTGCTATGGGGTATTTTTTTCATGATGGGGGTAGTTTCAAGTGCTTATATCTGGAGAACCGTAAGAGATAGAGGCCTAGTTGCTTGACTGTGGTAACTCAGATTTACATAAGGAAGCCATTAATGCACATGGGGGACCAAAATTTGATATGGGGTATTTTTTTCATGATGGGGGTAGTTTCAAGTGCTTATATCTGGAGAACCGTAAGAGATAGAGGCCTAGTTGCTTGACTGTGGTAACTCAGATTTACACAAGGAAGCCATTTATGCACATAGGGGCCCAAAATTTGCTATGGGGTATTTTTTTCATGATGGGGGTAGTTTCAAGTGCTTATATCTGGAGAACCGTAAGAGATAGAGGCCTAGTTGCTTGACTGTGGTAAATCAGATTTACACAAGGAAGCCATTTATGCACATGGGGGACCAAAATTTGCTATGGGGTATTTTTTTCATGATGGGGGTAGTTTCAAGTGCTTATATCTGGAGAACCGTAAGAGATAGAGGCCTAGTTGCTTGACTGTGGTAACTCAGATTTACATAAGGAAGCCATTAATGCACATGGGGGACCAAAATTTGATATGGGGTATTTTTTTCATGATGGGGGTAGTTTCAAGTGCTTATATCTTGAGAACCGTAAGAGATACAGGCCTAGTTGCTTGACTGTGGTAACACAGATTTACACAAGGAAGCCATTTATGCACATGGGGGACCAAAATTTGATATGGGGTATTTTTTTCATGATGGGGGTAGTTTCAAGTGCTTATATCTGGAGAACCGTAAGAGATAGAGGCCTAGTTGCTTGGCTGTGGTAACTCAGATTAAATTAAGGAAGCCATTTATGCACATGGGGATACATAAATTAATATGGGGTCATTTTTCTCTGATGGTGGGTAAAAATTGAATATAGAGGCCAATTTTTTATGATGCAGTCGGGGGGTGAAATCAGGTTAGGTTAGGTCAGATCAGGTCATGTTAGGTAAAGTAATATTGAAAGGGAAAGGCCCCCTTGCAGGGGTTGGGTTAGGTTGAAATGGGTCAGGTTAGGTTAAGTTAGGTTAGGTCAGGTAAAAATGGGTTTGGTAAGGTTAGGTTAGGTTAGGTTAGGTTAGGTTAAGTTAGGTTAGGTTAGGTTAAAATGGGTTAGGTTAGGTTAAGATAGGTTGAATTGGGTTAGGTTAGCTAGGTTAAGTTAGGTTAGTTTAAGATTGAGTAGCCCTGCAGGGCTACTCAATATTACCTAACCCAACCTCCTGAAGGGATTAGGAAATATTGAGTAGCCCTGCAGAGTTAGGGTCTCCTGCAGGGGTTAGGTAATATTGAGTAGCCCTGCAAGGTTAGAGCCCCCCGGGGGGCCCTAACCTTGCAGGGCTACTCAAAATTACCTAACCTAACTTGACCTAATTCCCCTCCATCATAAAAAATGGCCCCTATATTCAATATTACCTAGGGTCTCCTGCAGGGCTACTCAAAATTACCTAACCTAACTTAACCTAATTCCCCTCCATCATAAAAAATGGCTCCTATATTTAATATTACTTAGGGTCTCCTGCAGGGGTTAGGTAATATTGAGTAGCCCTGCAAGGTTAGGGCCCCCCGGGGGGCCCTAACCTTGCAGGGCTACTCAATATTACCTAACCTAACTTAACCTAATTCCCCACCATCATGAAAAAAATACCCCCAAGCAACTAGGCCTCTATCTCTTATGGTACTCCAGATATAAGCACTTGAAACTACCCCCATCATGAAAAAATGTACCCCATATCAAATTTTGGTCCCCCATGTGCATAAATGGCTTCCTTATGTAAATCTGAGTTACCACAGTCAAGCAACTAGGCCTCTATCTCTTACGGTTCTCCAGATATAAGCACTTGAAACTACCCCCATCATGAAAAAATGTACCCCATATCAAATTTTGGTCCCCCATGTGCATTAATGGCTTCCTTATGTAAATCTGAGTTACCACAGTCAAGCAACTAGGCCTCTATCTCTTACGGTTCTCAAGATATAAGCACTTGAAACTACCCCCATCATGAAAAAAAGTACCCCATATCAAGTTTTGGTCCCCTATGTGCATAAATGGCTTCCTTATGTAAATCTGAGTTACCACAGTCAAGCAACTAAGCCTCTATCTCTTACGGTTCTCCAGATATAAGCACTTGAAACTACCCCCATCATGAAAAAAAGTACCCCATATCAAATTTTGGTCCCCCATGTGCATTAATGGCTTCCTTATGTAAATCTGAGTTACCACAGTCAAGCAACTAGGCCTCTATCTCTTACGGTTCTCCAGATATAAGCACTTGAACCTACCCCTTATCAAATTTTGACACCCCATCATGAAAAAAATACCTCATATCAAATTTTGACACCCTATGTGCATAAATGGCTTCCTTGTGTAAATCTGAGTTACCACAGTCAAGCAACTAGGCCTCTATCTCTTATGGTTCTCCAGATATAAGCACTTGAAGCTACCCCATCATGAAAAAATGACCCCATATTAATTTTTGGACCTCCATGTGTGAGTTTTAACCCCTTGCTTCAATTTTAATATCATAGCAGTTTTGCTACCCCATCTGTGTTTTTCAATCACTAATCATGTTTGAAGACATCCAGAAAAATGTATATTATGTAGTTCAATAATCTGCCACTAGATGTTCCTATTTCAAACAAACTATTGTTATTTTTCTTCAATGGAGCCAAATTTTTTCTTAAAATATTAGGTAAAGTAAAGTATTAGAATATGTTGGTGATTTAGTATAAAAAAAGTCTTAAAAGAGAAATAAAAAAAATAAACAGAGGCATTTTCAAATTTTATTCAAAATATAGGAAAATATAGAAGAGTGAAAGGCATAGCTTCACTACAGTGGAGCATGGTAGCTTATGCTACCCTAACATAAATTCTTTCACGCGAGGCTCACCTCGCAAACCCCTCCAGACTCTCCCCTCCCCCCTACCCAGATTTTATTTCCCCTTCTGCCAATCATTCCCCCATCTGTCAAATCAGACCCCACCTTCCAATCCTGGCCCCATGTTCCTATTTAGACCCCATCCTTCATTTTTGTCCCCTGTTCAATAATTTATCCCTTCTCTGACATTATTTTGTTTCTCTTGGAGAGGTACAAAATATGAAGATGGGGATAAATTAACATGATGGGGACAAAATCATAAGATGGGGTAAAAATTTCATTATGCCGGGGGGGGGGGGTTTAATTTGATAGATGGCGGGGGGGGGGGGTTTATTTTTTCAGATGGGGTAGAATCTCACTCCTCAACTGGGAACTTGCCCTTTGAAATAAATTAGTCATAAATATCTCATTTTCTTCATTAGCTTGGGAAGTTAAAAAAATACACTGTATAATCATTCTTGAGTACTTTACGAGACGGAAAATAATACTAGTATACTGAATTAGTACTTATGAGAGCAGAAATATTGTCACCCTCCCAACTAGTACAAGTCAGGGCATGTTAAACTTTGTAAGCAGATTAACTCCACTGAGCACCTCAATATTCTATGTATATGTGTGTGTGTGTGTGCGTGTGTGTGAGTAAGTGTGAAAAGTTTGTTTTCAAATATTTGCATCTTATGGGTATTACATTTAACCTTTATCCAAATCAATATAAAATATAGGAAAGATTATATAAAAGTTGCGTATTTGTTGCACAGAAGGATCTCGCTAACTGCTGAACCGAAATGGTTATCCTTTTTCTCATAGGTCCTGGGAAGGTTTATAACTATTTTAGGGGAGGGTACCAACACCTTTCCAAGAGAAATCCCCTCAAAAAAATTTAACTAAAACAAAATATATAAAGTTTTTGTCCTGTAATTATAAGTCACTCATATTGAATCTTAAAGGCTTCACAATAGGAGATGCAAATTTTATAAAACAGTAAATAGATTTACCAGATACTTAAAGTGGTTTCTTAAGGTGAAGTTATGCCACAATGGTCAACCTATCTATTTATTTGTTCTTGCTTTGTTAAGTATTCGTCCTTGTTATTATACAATTTGAGATAGAACGCTGTAAAAAATTTCCTTTAAAGGTTAATCTTAGAAAAAATATCTAAAAAGCCTGAACGTGTAATTCAATGTAAAATCAATTAAGAGCATTTTCTACATATTTCTTAAATTGTTAAAATGTTCAGCTTACCTTAGTTGAGAATGCCAGGTTTAAAAATTAGTTTTGTCATGTTTCTAGCTGACATAACTAAAATGTTTTCTCGGAGTCTAGCCAAGGATATTTGTTGTCAGATTTGAATCAATATAAGTTTTATTCAACCTTACTTAATATAAATAGTAAATTTGTTAATAAATGGTAATTTATTATTCAGAGAAAACCATTTCTATATTTCATAGCATTTGGTCTAATGATTTGTAGGTCTTATTGTAAAATAAAAAGCAGAGATCGGCGCGTTAGTCGCGTTTAAGATGCAGTAAAATCATAAAATCCATCATGTAAGAATTTTATTGTTTTGCACAAAAATGGGTTGTAATTTGAGGCATATGCGCGGTTGAGGCGCGGCTGCCGAGCCTCGATAAAAAAATACAAATCTTTTTAAAATGTTGGTAGGTATGGCTGTCCCTGATAATATGAATCTTATTTGTTTAATTAAATTAGTTTGTGTGTCTAAGCAAGAAATGGTAAAGTTATACATCTAATTACATTCAATCTTCAATCATTATCTACAGGGCTCGGCAGCTGCGCGTCTTCCGCCGCCTGTAATCCTCAGGGAACTCAGCCTTTAACAATTTTAAAAATCAGCCTAAAGTCTAAACTAGGCCAAAATATGGCAATTCATTTTTTTTTAAATTCAAAGTTAAAAACGATTTTAAATTTGAGGCTTAGTCGCGGCTGAGGCGTGGCTGCCAAACAATGATTTTCTATTAGAAAAGAAAGAGAGGCTAAATGTTTTATTCCCTCGCCAACATTGTCATTGTCAAATTTGTCACAATATTGATTATTTTTCTGCAATGACGAGATTTTTATGTTGCAAAACATTTATGCAGAAAAAATGTAACAATGCATTTAGTCATTCTATTTATTCCTATATATTTTAGCAATGAAGATACTCTATAACTAATTTTTTTGCTATGCAAATTCTAAACAGGTAATATTACCCAATAATATTAGTAGGTAGTGCTTTAGTTGGTTTCCACGTCTGTTTTTATATTCCTCTGACAAATTACATTTTTTAGAGGAGATAGTTCTAGTGAAGATTCCTATGACAAATACGTATCTGTTAAATTGTTGTCTGTTTTCAGTTCTCAATTTGAGTCTATTTCTCATATTTGCTTGGACTAATTATGGATTATGTCATCCTTGTTCAACATAAAAAATGAGGATAAATTTTGATTATTCTGAAAGTTTAATATTAAAACAGGCATTGTGCTCGTTTGTCCAAGGGAAAAGAAAATTTGTATGAGATTAAAAAATGATAAAATGTGTTGCATTAAAAACATGGAATGTAATTTAGTTGAACAAATTATGTTGTCACGGACTTTTTCCTCCTGTCATAAAAGATATTAATAGTGGAATTAGTTCTATGTGCAACTTTTCTATACTTTGGAATAACTTTTTATTTATCTACATTTTCCTTATCCTATTACAATTACAAGAACTCAAGTATTAGCATAAAATAAGGAAAATATGTCCATTAGTGTGTGTGTATGTGTAGCCATAATTTCTTAGTGTTTAGACCTAAGTAGTCATGGAGTAGGACGAGACACTTTTGTATGCTAGCACCAGGGCCAGCTCAAACTACACGCTCAAGTACAAGTACTTGACCCGCTGTCTCAAGGGACCTACTATTACCTAACCCTCGCCGAGTATGACAGGTGTCCCAAATTAAGTCACCGTAATGAATGACGCTCTCCACAGAGGAGCTTGGGTAAGGGTTGCACTGATATTATGTACTTGACTATTGAGTATCCAAACTACACAATTATCACCCTTCTTGCACAACCAAGGGGAAGTTGCGTGAATGAACTGCGACTGAGAAATTCGAGTCGCCACATGGGGACTTGAACTCGAACTCTCACCACTGCACCGTAACTCAGTGCGTTACCACTGAGCTAGGACGCCCCCTATGTCCATTAGTACGGCAGCAATATATTAATGCTTACAATATGTTTGAAAAATAAACATAAAAGAGAGATGTATAGATTAATTGTTATGAAATAAGGAGGACAACAGCCATAAGTAGCGAAGCTCATAATACAGAAGATTATCTAAGTAGAATAAATTAGAATGTCATTTGAAGAATCTATAAATGCTTATTTACACAAAATTTTAGTAGTCTACTTTTAAACACAGCTTAGAAAATCATATTTCATATACAATAAAATAGTATAGGGTACTATACGAGAAAAAGATAAATTTTTATTTTTCCTTAAACAGATTTTTCAGTATATTAGTTTGTAAATTCTACCTGTAAATCGATTTTCATTTTTTTTTGCAAACAATCGATTTCAAGGTATTTAAATTTGCACAAAAGCATGCATGTATTTATGCATATGGCGTTTTATTCATTAATACTCCAGAAATTTCGAATTGCTACATATCTTAGCACTAAATCTAAAGATGGAGGCGAAAGGTAGAAAATGAAATCCAGATATTACCAGTACAAACAAAAATCTAAATTTCTTCTTCCTACGGTTTCTCTGTCAAAAAGTTGAAAAATCCTAGTAAAAATGCAGAGAAAGGTACAAATCAAAGTCATCCAACCGCATTGAAATCGTTGTTTTATAACAGCTGGTTGCTAATCCTATAATAAATCTAAAATTTTAGGCAGCCAAGCGGCAATAACTTAGCGGCTTTGTCTGTTCGTGTTTGCGGCTGGCGAGCCCTAGACTAGAAATTGATTTAAATATAAACAAAGCTGCTGGAATTATTTACGTAAATGGTGTTTTTGCTGAATCTATCTAAAGATACATTTATTTTACATCAAAAACTATATACATATTATATGCGAAGAAATTTTTAATTTGTGTCTAAAGTACAATTAAATTGTGTTAGTTACCTTCGTATCTATCTATAACAATAATACATACAGATAGAACGATGTCTATTTGTTTGTCTGTTTGTTTTTCTGTCTGTTTGTAGCGAAGGGTATCGCTAACCGCTGAACCGATCGGGTTCTCCTTTACAGGGTAGCTTTTCATAGGTCCCGGAAAGGTTTATAACTATTTTCTTGGGGGGTGGGACACCCCACCCCCCCCCCCCAAAAAAAAAATAAAAATTTCTTTTTAAAAATAAAATTAAAATAGTGGGGACGACTATACCCCCCCAAAAAATTTTTTTTATTTTTTATTTTTCTTTTAAATCTAAAATACGAAAATTGGTTTGATTAAACTTCTTAGGGCAAAGCCCCTAGAGGCTAGGGGCGAAGCCGCTCGTAATTTTTAAAAAGGGAGAAAGGGGGCGGGGCTTTGATGATTTATTTTGTACAAAAACTAATAAAAAAAATGATTTTTGCCGCATATAATAATTTAAGTTAGGGAAACCAGAATACTGTAAAGTAAAACATAAAACATGTTTCCAAAACTAAGTATGCATTTTTTTTAGATGAGTAGAATCTCTTGAAATTTTCGTTTCTCTATATGAACTTTTTCATAGGTCAGTAAAAACTATTTAGGTTCCTAACAATTATAACTTGTATTATGTTTGTATTTTTGAACTATTGGTTTAATCAAGTTAAATTAAAATTAGAACCACACTCATACAAATCCTCTTTTACTTAAACATTCCTACAAATATTAGCATTTTAAAAATAAAATATTAATGTATTAGCCCATGATTTTGATTATAGACAGCTTTCTGCGGATTATAAAATTAAAACCAGTTATGATAGCCCCGAAGGACCAAAGGTCCTGGCTAACAAAAAATATTATGATTTTTATTTCAATATCAGTGGAAAATTGTCTGTAATACGGTGCTATACATAATTTTTCATTATTACTGAGAACCGGTTCTAATCCACTTGAAATTCTTTTCTCTTTTTCTTTTGTTTATTAAATATCTTTTTTTCTTCTAGTTCTCTGTATGATTTTGTAACGTTGTGAATCTATGGATTTTTGCAAGCCTGTACACCATGCATAATACATATTTGTGCAAGGATGTTTTGATGAAGAGAAGAGAGTATAGGCCTGCACGCAATATCAGATCTACAACCATACAATAATTTTAATATCTTATTAACCAAATAAATTAAAGCAAAACCAGATAATTATTTCAAAAGATTATTAATTGAAACAATTGATAATAAAAGATAAATGTGCATTTTTATAAGAATTAGTACATTTGTCTTATAATAGTAGCAAATTGCTACCTATTCATTTATCTACAACTGTCTCTGAGTTATTAAAAAAATACATTTCAGCCGTGCACTTATTTTAAATTTAACTCTACTTATTTATAATTTATTTGAAAATGTTGTATTCTGGGTATTTACTCGTCAAATATTTTGATTTCAGCAAAAATCCCGCGAGAAAAAATATTTATCATTTGAAAATTTGAAACTTCTTTTATCATATCAACTTGAACGTACTACACAGAGCATTTAGATAAAGGTCCTGCAAATAAATATTTCATATTACATATCCTTGGTTATTTTAATCCTTGGTTGTTAAAATTTCAGGAAATATCTGACGACAAAAATGCCTTCCCTGTTGAATCACAATGTACTAAGGTTTCTATCAGTCCGCGCCATTTTCATATTTTCTGAAAAGTAAAAATAAATGTGTTTACATAACATAAATTGTTTTTGGCATGAAACCATTATTTTTATTTTTACATGGAGTTAGATTGGAATAGTAAATGACAAGTCATGCTGTGATTTTGCGTTTTATGTGTAAAAAAACACTCTTAATTGCAAGGTTCGTCAGCCGTTACTAACATAATTATATATTTTTGGCAGCATTCAATTATAACAGCTTTGAATTTTTGTTTATCTGTTCGTTTGTCTTTTTTTCCTTCTAGAGACATTTGATATAGTACTATTGTAAAGCGACTTACGACTAGAACAATAGGTTATCAAACACCTAACAGACAACCAACACTTTGATTGCAAGACTTTCTCTAGAAATCCTAGGTGATAATTTTAACCTAATTACTTAAAAGGCATTTTCAATACTATTACAATTTAAAGGTACGACAATGACATAGCAGCAGTAGGTAATATTTTTAAATGCATATCTAATATGATGCGGAGTGGATCAGACTTGAACCCGAGAGCAGCGAAAATGGTTCAATAATTCGCCACTTTAGATGGCTTTTAAAGAAAACTGTAATAACCCAGAAAAAAAGAGTAAAAATGAAATGAAAATCAATGGTATAATAATGGTATATTACAAAGGAAAGAAACAATGAAGAAACCCGCTTGTTTGTGTCTTTCATTTGTCACAAACAGGAGTTGGCAATTTATCTTACTTTTTTCTACAACAGAGTACAAAACATAATAAATTTTAGCGTGTAGAACGTTTTATAGGTTGTTTAATGCAATGAGAAACTATGATTTGCAATGTTTAATTCACAAAAGTATTTAAATTTGTGCAAAGAAGTGGAGCAAGAATCTTAGTTAAACAGCGCAGCTTCTATTTATGGTATCCGATCAAACGAACGTAAACACCGTTAAGAAAATAATTTTGATAAAAATACGCCCTTAGTTTTTCCTATGTAAAATTATCGACTTCCCTTTTTTTAATACTTATGTTTAAAGTTTGATTGTTAGTCTGTACTTTATATGGAGTACACAGCACACATTCAATCAAATTAAAAGGGAATGAAATACTTGTATACCTAGTGATTGCGTACAGTGCTAAAAACTGAAATGTCAGATGCATGACTGTTGAAAAAAGTAAATGTAAGCAAGTATCTTAGTTTTCACTCAAGTACACACACACAACTGCTCCTGGCAGACATTCAGTCATTTTCAAGTCAGTTTACCACGTTAATTTAATCTAAATTTCAAATTAAATCAAGCGGCATTTCAGTTCAAATACAATTAGAAATGCATAAATGTGCAATACAATATATGCAATAAGCATTTATTTATATGTATGTATATATACAAGTTCTGAGAAATATTTAGTTTGGCAAGCCGCCAAAGAAAGAACTAGTATGCCCCAATAAAAAAGAATCAACTCCCTTGGATTTTTTATGAACAGGTATTCTTTTAAATTTTTTTTCTAAAACGTGCCAAAAAAGTTTAAAGTTTTAAAAATTTGTATCTATTATTTTTTTAATGTGTTATCTGTGCTAATTAATGTAAGGAATTGCAAATTTTAGATTTTAAACATTTTTTTACTAGAGAATACTTTTTCACTTTAATGTTACTGCTAAAAAGATTATTAGGATTTATTCACATGGCAATAAATAATCATTCGTACACGGAGAACTAGTAATATTTGATTATTTAGGCGTCGCATTACAAAAAATACTTTCTTATGTTTTTATTATTTTTTTAGAAAAAGATTTTCAAAAAAATTATATCATAACTTTTATTAAACTTCGACATAGATTTGATATATAAAGATACTTTGTAAATTTGTTACAATCCAATTCTTAGTCAATTCTATACACTTATTTTTGTATGAAAATAAGACTATTATAATATTGAAACAAGATAAAGTGACAATTTTTTCTGAATAATTTTCCTTTCTTTATTTAAAAAAATTATGGCTACCATAAAATAGCCAAAGAGACATCGAAGTATTTAGGATATTAGTTTTAAGACTTCCATGTCTCAGAAGCTTGTAGAAATATTATTAAGAATGATTGCTAGCATTTTCCTGGGTGTGGGTGTGTTTAGTGTGTAAGCCTGTGTATAATATGGATAAGTGCAGAGAGAGAGAGTAGACAATGTCTGTTTATTACACTAGTCCCCAAAGTTGTTTAAATAACGTTTTCTTATTCGTTGGCTTAACAACGTTTGGGACTTTAGATTTTTTATGGTTGATACCACAAGTTCAGTGTTCTAACGTTTTAACAACTAATTTTGATCTGCAAAAGGGCTAATTTTATGCATAATCATTGGGAATGTACATCAATTTATCGGTCATTGTCTTATCCCTTTATGTCCCTGGGATAAGTGTATTTGTAGGAGTTGGTGATTTTTAGTGTTGATAGCAAAGCTATCATACAATTCAGATGATTAAATATCTCTTAAACGGGATGACGGATAGTTCAGGAATCTAATGGGATAAGATAATGGCCGATAAAATAATGTACATCCCCAATGATGATACACATAATTACCCCTTCTGTAGATTATAATTAGTGGTTGAAATGTTTGTACACTAAACTTAATAAACCAACCAATCAAAGTTTAATAAAAGTCCCCAAAGTTGTTAAGCAAACGAATAAAAATAGTTATTTCTTTCATCGTATTATAAACGGCTTTCCGCGGATATAGAATGTACAATTATAAGATTAAAACCAGTTTTTTAGCCCTGAGGTGACGAAGGCACGGGCTGAAAATAACTGGTTTTAATCTTATGATTGTACATTTTTATATTCGTAGAAAGCTGGCTATAATGCGATGCTAGACATAGTTTTTTCGTATTAATGCGAACCGGTTCCTATCCACCGGATTCGAATGAATACGAGAAATGTTATTATAAAACTTTTCAACTAGTGTAATAAACAGCCTAATATCACCTCTTTCCCTACCAATAGTTTTTTAATTTTGTGAGAAGATTTTAAAATGATGCACTGAAGATCATGGAGCATAAAATTCTCTTATATTTACCCGCCAAAAAATGTTACGGGATGAAGTTTAAATTCAATTGAGCTTCGCTTTTACTGAATATTGTCCTCCTTGTATGATATATGTGCGAGTATTTGTATTATATTGAACATTGCAGGACATATATTTATATCTTACATAATATATATATTTTATTTGGTAGAAAACTGCAAAAAGGCAGTGGCGTAATCAAATAGATGTCATTTTGGCGGCAGATTAATCTCCTCCCCCTCCTAATACTGCTAGACTTTAACCCTTTATGTAAAAACATTGAGTTGTTATTACATAAACATAAGCATGTAGTTAAAATATCTATAAGTATATATATATAGTATATCAGCCATTAACCATTTAATTAAAAGCCATTTAGTCGACAGGGAATAATTCGACATTTCGACAAAAAACCATAAGTTAAAACAAGAAAATCTTTTTATGGCTATCTAAAATATTGACTTTTATTTATTTAATAAAATCAATTATAAGCCAAATTGAAATTTAATTTAATTTAAGTAAATGTATTACTAACTTAATTTATTTAATTAAATCAATAATTCTATGCAAAATAGACATGTGGTTTTCCTTTACAATGAAGCTTCTTATAAGTTCAGGGAAAGTTTAGAACGAGTTTGAGGTTGCCTTAACCCTACTAAAAAAATCACCACCCCCCCCCCAAGAAAAAATATTTTTAAACTTTTTATTTAAAAAATAAAATTCAAAGAGTAGGGCTGTATCTGGTCTATATTTCTAAATGCGCCTGTATTATGACATTTCTTATAGAAGTCGTAGAAATAAATGAGACATGTTCTTAGACTTTTTATCATCATGTTCAACACTATATATAACAGTTGGGCACATCAAAATTCCCTGTGCAGTGGTTATTTTGCAACATTGCAACTTTTACTATAAAGTTGACTTTTATAGTAATTTTATTATAAACAGCCTGCTCATTTTATTGTCTGCCACGGCCTCTCGCAAAAAATCCAATAAATAATCCTTTTAACGCGAATAAGTTTAAATGAACACTATCGGCAGCGCCCCTGGCCTTATAGAGGCTTTGCGGTGAACCCGGAATTAAAATTTTCTGTAAATAAGAGTAACACTTTAAAACATAAGCAAAACATACATAAAACGCACACCAATCTAACTGATACAACTTTTCAAAGTTATCAAAAATAAAAATAAAACATTTTTAATTTAAATTCTAGAATGCCAAAAAAATTGAGAGTTTCCCAACTGCGAGAAGCATAAAGTATACTGCCCACTCTCTTTCTCTTTCATATGTCCTATCTAGGCTCATCTTAGAGAATTAATCAATTAGAAAATTATCAAATTTTACATCAGGAAAGATTTTAATTAAATTTAATGCTTTTATAACAAATAATTGACAATAAAAAAACATGCACATCCAGTGTCACTACGTAATCACAGAAAGAGGGCACAATGGGCTGTTAGTGTTTATTTCACTAATACCCATAGTTTTATAAGATCCGTTCCTTATTCGTTGGCTTAACAGTAATGGGGACTTTCAATTAATTTTTATTGGTTTGCTGTTCAGTTAAGTTGATTGTTCAGACGCATCCACTAACTGTAATCTACAGAAGGGGTAATTTTTTGTATTAACATTGGGGATGCACATCAATTTATCAGCCAATGTCTTATCCCTTGTTGAGTGTAAAGACGTTTCAACCACTAACTGTAATTTACAGAAGGGGTAATTTTGTGTATTAACATTGGGGATTCACATCAATTTATAGGCCACTTTCTTATCCCTTACAGAAAGAAGAGATAGACTGACGCACTAAACCGAGTTGTATAGTATTCTAGCTACTAAAAATACATGATTTTTAGTTCAAATGCCAACTTAGAATTATTATTTTGTGCAACTTGGACCTTTGAAAAGCATTCGATATCAAAATATAAAATCATTTTTAAAATTGTAGATTAAGGGCATGAGAAAGCAGCTTTTTGCATTTTTGCATACACAAAGCTGTTCAATAGCTTGGGATTCAACTAGAAAATTATAATTTTCATAAAGTTCCTTATTATCAAACATTTTATTTATCATTTAATGGTTGAATAAAAGAATAATATACTGCGCATTTGTATTAAATGAATTAATTTACAAACAAACAATGAATAACCAATAATAAAAATGTATTGATAAACAACCAGAAATATGAGATATTTTTCATAATAAAAAATATATTTAATTATTTTAAGCAACAGGGTCATGAAATAATTAAAGTTTAATAAACGGCTTGAGCAAAAAAACAGCAGCACATTTTCACAATAAATACAGAAAATAAATAAGCCTAAAATTGCTTTATTGCTTATTACCTCGTCATTATACTTTCAAAGATTAAATATCATTAGTATATCAGAATATACTTAAAAGTAAAACAACATTTTATCTTAAATTTTTATTTTCTTTTACTCAGAGTTTCATGCTTCTGCAATCATCAGAAAGAGACTATTTTTTTCATTAAAAATAAATACGTGGATTTTTTACAAATGTTTTAGAGGATTTAAAAAAAAATTGTATTACAATATACATATAAAAAAGAACTATATTAAACAGCTACAGTCTGGCCAAAAGATGATTTCTTCTATGAATACATTTAGAGAAAATTTCATGCCGCTTGTTGATAGATGAGTTTTTGTCAGAATTGAGAATTGAAACTTTCTCCATTAAGCAAAGCTGACACTTGTTAGATCCAGGATCAAAAGTAGGTTGCAAAGAAACAATATCCCATTTAATATTGTAAGTTTTTTGTTCTTCTTTCAAATTCCAAATAAAACCAGAAAGCCGTGTACTTTTTTGAAGATGGAGAAGGTTGAATGAAGATTTGTGATTATTGTGTCTTGTTTTGAATGTTGTAGATGCTTGACCAATATAGGTTGATGATGTCTGGTCAGATTCTACAGTAGCTTTGTAGATTAAGGATTCAGTAAGACATTTACCATCTAGCGGACACACTGTTCCTCTCCTGCAATTACATCCAGCTTCAGTCAGGTTGTTGGATTGACCCAGGATCTTTTTGTTGTGGCTGGAGATCACACTGGACATGTTAGGCATACAGCTGTAAGATATCTTGATGGTATTTCTATTAAAGTATTTTTTCATTTCTCTATTGTTTGAAAAGTGTTTATCTACGAGCTTCAAAAATTCTTTGCCAATGTTAGTAGCCAATGCTGAATTGTAGGGAGGACAAAACCAATGAACTTTTCTGCTCCTTTGCCGTCTATTTTGATTTCCTTGTTGAGCATTATTGTTTTGATAGTTGAGAGTTTTATTGTAGCCTGATGCCTTGAGTGCGTCTTCATACTGTTGTTTTTCAGAATTGAAAAGCTCTTCATTACTGGAAAGATCAAACAACCGTTTTTCAACCATTGTAGGCAGGTCTTTCTTGGTAGATGGTGGATGGCAAGACTTGATGTTAATGTAGTTAGGTTTGTCGTTCGGTTTTCTGTAGGGTTTAAAGTTGCCCGATTCCAGATCCAGGTTGACATCTAAGAAATTTGTGGTTTTAATGTTTGTAGTTACTGTGATTTTTAAGCCTTCTTGTCCGAAAATGTTGATAACTTGTTTTCTGATTCTGTCTATTTGTGGCCCAGACACCGATAAGACAGCCAACCCATCATCTCTGTACAAACCTACATTTTCTTGGGGGAACACTGCTTCTAGCTTGTTAAGAAGGTACAGCCCAACTAGATCTGACACTTCAGCTGAGTCATATCCACCCATAGGTACATCAAAGTTGTCGCCAGTTTTCTTTACCCAAGGTAATTTTTTATGGAGTGAAAAATTATTTGTTTATCTTGATCAGAAATGTTAACAAATTGGGACCCAAAAACAATAGCTTTGTTTAGAAGGTTTTCTATTATCAGAATATATATATTCCTCATTCAATAAACATTTTATGCCTTTAAAGCTAGTGGAAATTTTTTAAGTCCATCTCTATATCCCTCACAGATCTGAGAAAATCCTGAAGGAAAACAAATAGAAACTCTTGGAGTAAATGAAAATTGATAAATATGTCAATATCTGCACAAGTAATTAATCTGCTAATGTATTTTTATTTTTAGTTATATTGGTATTACAGTAACCGTTTGCTCCTCTTTAAAAGAATTATAATAATATAAAAGCATAATTTTTAGAACTTTGAGTAGAGCAGAAATAATTTTTTTATTAATAGATTTTTAATCAGGCTTTATAACTAAATCAGTAATTTATAAAATGTTACTTTTATTCACACAACTTTAATTTGAAGTTGTACAAAATATTAAAAGGTTACAATTATATTCATTTGTACATTTCTTACTAATTCTAACCAATTTAGACCAATTATAAAGTAGTTGCGCTATTAACAAAAATACAAATTTGCTTTTCAGTTAATAGCATATATTTAGAATTGTAGTTTTAATTTATTAAAATTTTAGCACATCTTTTGGAAAAAAATTAAGTAAGAAGTATGTATTGCTTAAAAATAAATAAAATGTTAGGGGGAAAAAACAAATTCCTGAGTTCATTTCTGCTGGTTGCATGTCCCATAAATTGTATTTAATCTGTGTTCAGAATACAAAATAAAGACAGTTGCAAAGCTGGACATAGGTTGCCTCCATCAAAAAAGGCAATGTCTTTTAGGACTTGTAAATGCCCACTATCACTTTTACTCATAAAGATGTTATCTTATTATCTTAGAATTGAATCAAAAATTATTCCTGTTATAAATGGGTCCCGTTTTACTCATCAGTATATGGGCTTGATTATGAAAACAAATGCTTAAAAATTTCAATGATAACTGCATAAATATTTTTTACTAATGTTTATATGCGAGAAATAATAATAATCTTTTATTGACAACTTCAATGTATGTAAAATATGTTCAACTTCCCAACTTATATAGGGATATATCTAAGTAAGATGTGCTTTAAACTTTTTATTTCAAGGTCAAATATTTTACTTAGAAAAAGGGTTTGGAGAACTCTAAATATTGTGGAAAAAATAGTTTGCCTTAAGATAGATAGAAAGACAAATACATTATTGTAATTGAAAAAAAATATTGTTGAATATAACCAAAATAATTTATTTCATTAAATTAAAACTTTAAAGATGAGAAGTTTTAAATCAATTTAATTGTATTTCAATTATATAGTCACTGGGTTATAGAGAAGTTTCGATACCATAAAGAGAAATACACATATATTTATTAACAAAGCCATTTATATATGTTACTAGTTTAGAGCAGAAATATGGAAATAATATTTTTACAGCGCACACTAGAGAGACAATAATGAATTCCCCTGGGAGGGTTGTAACATATATGTTTAGTTCCAATAATATCAAATTCAGTTCTAATTATTCTAGTTTTGTACCTATTTCTTCTGTAACTAGTCCGGTGTATATCTACATCCGCACATATGTTTAAGATTGAGGTAATGTTTCTACTACTAAAAAAAAAAACAATGATAATGTTTAACGGCTACGCAGATGGCTGAAATAATTTTACGCGAGGGTCTAAAATTGTTTTAGGGGAAACATTAATATTTTCACAAACACTAGAAAGTGTAGCGATTTCCATGAAGATTAGATTTTTAATGTTTTTAAAAATTTTCTATTGTTTTAAATGTTTTTTTCACTATTTAAGAAAAAAGAGAGAAAAAATCTTCGAACTGAAATAGCCTATAACATCCCAGGACCTATGTTAATCTTCCCTAAAAAGAAGAGCCCAATCAGTTAAGTAATTATTAAAATCTTAAGCTTAAGACAAAAAAAAACATTATAATAGAATAGGATATTATGTTGAAGTTTTTTATTGACAAACAGTCTAACATTCCAATTGTTGTTTTGCTCAGCAACCAATAAAAAATAATATAATTACTCATTATAATACAGACAATAAAAAATATCTAATTTTTCCTTTTTTTGTTGCAGATGCTTAATTAGATTGATTAGTTAATAGGATTTTTATTAGTAACATGTTATCTATATTAAGATTAATACACGTGAGAACCCTGAAAAGGAATATAAGTGTGGTATTACAAACTGCCAATAGAAGTCTATAGTAGACCCCCCCCCCTTTTTTCAATTTTAGTTTTAAAAAGAAAAAGGAAAAATAATTTTGGAGAGGTGTCCTTTTTTTTCTGGTGACTTCTTTTGAGAACCTATCAGGACCTATAAGAATCTACATGGTAAAGGAGAATCATAACGGATACTTCGGTACAAACAGAAAGAAAGACCCTTTACTTTTAAATGGTAATTTGATTAAAACATTCTTAATATACCTTCCCTATTCGTTTCAGTAAAGATTTTTTTATTACCTATTACCCAACCCCCTAAGAAAGTCAAATTTAGCCTGAAAAAACTTAAAAATAACAAGACTAAATGCAATCTTCTAAATATTCATTAGAAACCTTTAATCCTTAATGTGCTATAAGAAAGTAAAAGCTTTTTTCTTTCTTAATTAGGTACAGTAGATACATATTAATAATAAATAAATGACAGAAGAAAAAGAAATAAATATAATACTAAAAATATAATGGTAGCAATTTTCCTACTTGTGTTTTGATAGCTTTAAGTTATTTTTCTGAGGGGTTATGCACTATCTACTCTCCCTTTAAAACATCCCCCTCCCCTCAAAAAATCGGTAAGATGTCAAAGATCCTTCCAAAAAAAATTTACCGAAAAAGTGATGGGTCCCTAAGCAGGGGCGTCCAAGCTTTTATCCTTATAATAAAGTAAAAAAAAAAATTCTGTCTGTTTGTACCAAAGGATCTCGCTATCCGCTGAACCGATATAGTTCACTATTTTGGGGGCGGGTAAAATAAATAAAGTTCAATGTTAATAATTATTTAATTGAAGTATAATATAGATTGCGCTTATGCATAAATGATTAAACACATAATGGAATTATATTAATGTTAATCTTGTTAATGGCTCTGTGTGTGAGTATTTACATTAATTTATATATTAGCAGCAATAGTAATATATAGTCAGAGGTTTCAATTCATTTTATTAGTGTATTTTATGTATTTTTAACCCCTTTCTTATAATCATTTTCTTTTCCATGTCTTAAACAACGTATAACATTAAAAGCCCTTAAACAATAGATTATTCAAACTGATTTAAATTAATAAACATCAAGTCCTTTCCCTGTTTACATATCCGCTGAAAATTTAATCTTTTGGCATGATTGTGCACTATACAGTATACACATACATTTTTAATTACGACCATACATTTTCAAGGTTCCTCTCAGGAGCAAAGAAAGATTTAATTAATTTGAATCATGTAACATTAATATTTTTGTAAGCCTATAAATTAGTGGAAATGTAGGCCGAACACGAATTAAGTAGTTTAAGAAGAAGATCAAAAATGAATGACAACATCCATAAGGGAAAAGTAGCTATGAACAAAAAAGTAATTGGTGGATGTCAAGGCAATCAGCCTTGCTAGATATCAAACTGCCGGCTAGCATAATCTTATAATCGATTAGTATCTTAATCACGGAAAGCAAACAACAACAAAACACGAATAGCAGAAAACCTGCCTAAACAGTGGACAAACGTACAAATGATTTATAAAGCAAATGTTCAGTGGTCATAAAAAGAGAAAAAGGAGAATGTAGGAAGAAAGCAAGTTTAGAAAAGTATTAAAAACACAAAAATTACGATTAGAATCACCGAATATTTTAATCACCTTAACAATAACAAAACATTTTTATCTAAATTAAATTTTAGGGACTCGCACTACTATATAACAGTTTTTAATTATCAATACGAAAAAATACTTGTAAGTTTAAAAGGAGAAATGCAGTGAAAAATCTAAAGTACGATTTCAGTTCAATAGAATTATAACGGCTTACTTACCTATTTTATAGGTTATTAGCTTTGTAAAGGTTATTTGATTTAAAAAAGGATTCTGTGTTCAAATGATCTTTTTTCTAATGCATATTTTAGCATTTTCAGAAACAATAAACAAATATAAATAAAAACAAATATTAATAATGAGTTCTAAATACTGGCCGGGAAAAAAATGCGAAAGGGGATCAAAAGAGATAAAGAGGCCTTTATGTTGCATGTCAATATTAATACAACAGTTTTTGTATCACGAAATTATTATTATAAACATTAGGTCCTGTGTACAACCCTTTTGTCCATATATCATTAGAATCATAAGGGATTTTCAGCTGCAATTTGCTCCCTAAACGGATAATTTTTCATCATAGCTATTATAAGTGCGTTTTACTTTTAAAATGAGCAAATCTGTCTAGTATAGCTCCAAAACCGATCAATATCCGCTGAATTAGAACCAGTTCTCGGTCTTACTGAAAAATCATGTATAGCATTGTATTGCAGACAATTTTCCATGAATATCAATATAAAAATAATAAATTTATACCAGTTTTGGTAGCCCGGGACTTTGGCCCTTCCGGGCTAACAAGACTGGTTTAAACTTAGATTTATTTATTTTTATATCCGCTCAAAGCTGTCTATAATACGATGCGATAAAATCAAATTCGTTTCTATAACAATCCATTAAATACCGACCAAAGCATACTAATTAATGTTTCAATTGGTCAAAAGTATAATGAATTCAAATTGCAGCGAAAGTCATTTTTGCATAGAACCGATTCGTATCCACTATTCTTTGCAATTTCGGAGGCTAAAGATAAAGAAAACTAGATTTTACTTGTTACCACACAAAAAAAGAATTGTGCGTGCGAAAATAACCAGGAGCGGATTCTGCATTCACTCTTCTTGTGTTCATTCCCCGTTCAGAGAAATGTAAAGACAAATATATTGGAACGCAGACTTAGAGCTGCCTTTTTGGTTTTGCAAAGAACATTCAATCAATTGTATTCTTTAATTTCACGAAAGTAAAAGTAAGATTGGTGAAAGGTGCTGTTTATTAAACTAGTCCCCAAGGTTTTACAAAAACGTATATTATTCGTCGGCTCAACGACTTTGTTGACTTTTGTGCGTTTTGATTGGTTGGTTTATTAAGTTGAATTTTAAAACGTTTCAACCACTAATTTTACGTCGCAGAGGGGGTAATTTTATGCAACATCAATTTCTCGGCCATTGTCTTATCCTTTTAGATCATATCATATTTAATTTTGTTATATGGTAACCTGTTAGCATAGGCGTCCAAGGGGGGGGGTAATGGACCATTTGGCACCCCCAAACGATTTTGGGGGTGCCGTAGGCACCCCCAAAATTTTGTGAACAATACCCCCCCCAAAAAAAAATTACCCCTACCTTGGGGGTGCCGTAGGCACCCCCAACGATTTTGGGGGGGGTATTTACCCCCCCCAAACCATTTTGGGGGGGTAAATACTCCCCCCAAAATAGAAAATCTTTAACAAAAAAAATTTTTGCGCGCTTCGCGCGCATTTTTAATACTAAATTTTTTTTCAAATTTAAATTACCCCCCCCAAAAATTTTACCCCGGGGGTAAATTTTGGGGGGGGTAAACAAATTTTACCCCTGCCAACAGATTTCAGGGGGGGTAATTACCCCCCCCAAGCAAATTTTACCCCCGGGGTAAAAATTTTGGGGGGGGTAAAAAAAATTTGCGGCGCGCTTCGCGCGCCATTTTACCCCCCCCAAAACCAAATTACCCCCCCCTTAAAAAAATTTTACCCCCCCCAAAATAAAAAGCTTGGACGCCCCTGCCTGTTAGAGTTGTTAAATAATGCTAGAGAAAAAAAATAATAATCTTTATTTATAATTGCCTCATGATATTTTTGCCATAAAAAAGTCTAAGATCACTTATCTATTAAGATTCCCTAAATAGTAAAATAATAGAGCTCTAGCCGTAATATATAAAAACGGTACTACGTCAAACACTAGATACGTCAAACAGTAGATGCGACAAACGCTAGACAGACAAACAGTAGATGCGTCAAACGCTAGACAGACAAACAATAGATGCGTCAAACACTAAAATACGACAAACAGTAGAATTTTCAATTTCGCGACAAACGATAGAATTTTTAAAGTGCGACAAACACTAGAAGCGACATACGCTAGAATTTAAACTTACAAAATATTCAGTGATATTTTTGTTCATAAATACTAAATTCAAAAATCTATCAATGCAGGGATCTAAAAGGATAAGATAATTGCCGAAAAATCTATGTACATAGCGTAAAATTAGTGGTTGAAACGTTTGAACAACCAACTTATTAAATCAACCAATCAAAATTCATTCACGTAACAAAAGTTGTTTCGTCAACCAATAAAAAAAACGTTCTTATAAAACTTTGGGGACTAGTGTAATAAACAGCCCATTGTCCCCTCTCGCTTTGCTATCATTGTCCTTTCCCTGCAGATTTGCCCCAAGAGGTTGATCAATTTTTTTTTTTTTGGGGGGGGGGTGGTTGGGGGGTCTCACCCCCCCCCCCCCCCGGAAATAGCTTTAAACCATCACAGGACCATTAGGTATATTCCCTGAAGAGTACAGCCCATTAGTTTAAGCGGTTGCCGAGATCTTAAGCTTCATACGGACAGACAGTTATCATTCTTTGTATTATAGATATAATAGAATTAATTCTAGCGTTTGTCGTATCTATTGTTTGTCGTGTATAGGGTTTGTCTGTCTACTGTTTGTCTGTCTAGCGTTTGTCGCATCTACTGTTTGACGTATCTAGGGTTTGACGTAGTACCATAAAAACATTTAAATGTATTATAGATTTGAAATATTATATTGAAAGCAAAATATTAAACGACAAAATATGTCTATTATAAATCCAAATTTACACAGTTTTACATTTTAATTAAGACATTTTAAAACTAATATTTTACTGAAAATGTTAAACCTCATAATCATACTTAATTTTAATTTAATCAACTAAAGTGTAAATTAAAAATTAGAAAATGTTTACATGTTTCATTTTCTTTTCTATGGAACAAAATGTAGACAATCAAAAATATTAAAAATGCAATTAGCTATCCATCGAATAGGTCATGTTCAGTGATTTATTTACAATAACTGCTAACATGTATTATTCAGTTATAACCATGCAATGTTTCATTACCATTACAAGTTAAAATTATCAATTGGACAAAAAATACTCTATGTATTATGTAATTACTCAGAATGTTACGCTACTTTTGAACATGATTGATCTATTTCATCCAGGGATCTAAAAGGATAAGACAATGGTCGATGAATTGATGTACGTCACCAATGAAAATACACAAAGTTACACTTTAATTTGACAATAATTGGTTAAACATTTATGATACTCAACTTATTGAACAGACCAATCAAAAATGTCCCCTCCTTGACTGCCTTAGCTTATGTCTATTGTTTGTGCATGTGTGGTATCCGCCGAGGATAAGTGGCAGACACCGGAGTTCAATTAGATTACGGCAGTGTGACAGACGTGGACACCTTACTATAGAGAAGCTACGCTTCTCTAGCTTTCACTAGATAATGATCAACATCTATTTTCAGTTGTCACTTTATTGAAGGGTTAAGAGATACTGCAGTTATATACAACAAACAATACTTACATGGATAGGAATAAATAATCATAACATAAAAGCATAAATAATACATATACAATGGTCAGTTTGGGCAATAATGATTCCCCCATCCTTGGAAAGGGTGGGGGAGAATTAAGAATACAGTTAACCATAATAAACATGACAGATTCAAATCATTAATTCTAAGCGTAGGGAGGGGGTCACTAGACCCCTTCCCCAGGACTCGGGGGAGGGCCATTGACCCTCCACCGAACCCCAGATCAGGGGTGCCATAGACATGGCTCACGGTTGCCGAATACCACAACTCTCCCCTCGGAAGGCTGGGAGGTGGTTTCCCTACCAGACTTCCGACAGTGGTTGAGGCCTTCGGCCCGCTCCTTAAGGCTAAAATATATATACAAACGATAATGATTCAATGGAATCCTAGTGGTGAGTATCTTCTTAGGGTTGATGGGCTCCCAATGTGGGATAAAAGGCAGAGGCTGACTTGGGTTGGATACGTTGGTCAGCGCCGGCAGGTATCAGGTTTGCTGGTGGCACAGTTGTTGCTGGAACGGTCAGCAGTGGGGCCTGCGGGTTGTTGTTGGCAGCGGCTGGGGCACTGGCTGCCAGGTTGATTGTCTGAGCAGCGGCCTGTCCTCCTGAGGGGCCGCGGGGTCTGCCAGAGGGCGGTCCTGGCCTACCTGGGCGGTCATGCCCGCTGTCAGTTGATTCCATAGACACCATTTCCTCGGCTGCTTCCCTGCCGATGGGAATGGCATCCCAGTCCACTGAAAAGTCCCGGGACTTGGCATGGTTGAGCCTGGCTCTAGCCAACGCCTTCCTATACAAAGCTGGATGGTACAGGAACACTTGTGATATCGCATTCAGGGCTGCCCGGACTCCTCCTTGTGCTGCTGCCAGAGAAATGATGGTTAGGTCCCCCAGCAGTTTGAGGATCAGCAACAGCAAGCACAGGATGGCGGCGCCATCTCCCCACTCGTGGATGGCTTGTCTAAATCCTGCCCAGACATCCAGGGCTGCCTCTCCTTCCTCCGCCAGTCGGTCAATGTTGTAGGACACTATCCCATGGTCTCCTGTGGCCGAACAGCTGCCTTGCTGAACGCAGGAGCCATAGGATAGGCCGGTCAGCATGGCACTCTTGTATGCTGGGAACGCCGGCAGTTGTTGCCAGTCATTCAACTCAGCCTGCGAATACAAACCACCTGAGCTGAAGTCATCTAAGGGTTCTGTCAACAACTGCTTAGGCGTATCCAGCGGGGGTGGCCTCTTCTTGGGAGCAGGGGTTAACTCTATCCAGCCTTCCTCCGCGTGCACAGTCAGGGGGTAGGTGGAGGAACAGGGAATCTTGGTGGCGTGCTCACTGTATACCCGTGTCACAGCGTCTACAAACCCTGTGGGCTCCACTGGCACTTTGTCCCAACACTCCTTGTGTTCGCGAACAACATACTTGTGCCTTTGGCAGGTCAGCTGCAGCAGGATGTCTCCCCTCAGTACCGAGAACGTGCTCCCCTGGACACGCACCGGGTGGGCCGGATCTAGTTGCTGGAGCTTCCAGCAGTTGGCCGCTACTTCTTCTGCTGCAGTGCTTCTCATGCGCGTTTCCAGGGTAAATCCAATATAACCTGCATGGATCTGTGCTTGAAGGGGAACGTCAACATCCCTGGCCGACACTCTGGGCAGCGCAGCCGCGGCTGGGTCAGCTGCCACGAACAACGCTGGATGGTTGGTGGCATGGGCCTCGAAGTCGCAGTTCACAATTGAGGTGGGGTTGGTCATGTTGATGAAAAACTGGGCCTGATGGTCAACCAGATATGCATCCCTCACCAGGCTGGGCTGGAGGCTGCGGATCAGCCTCAAGGGGCAATCTCTTCCCAGGTGGTCCCACACGTAGGTTGCTTCCCCAGTGATACAGGACAGCTCAGAATGGGGACACTCGAGGGTCAGGTGGTCAGACTGGGACTCCACCCGTCCATCCTCCACCACATAGGTCTCCTCCTTGACCAGCAGCCGCCGCTCCTGGAGCACTAATTCATTGCGGTAGAGCTGGCCCTCAAAGTGGACGTCCTCCCCCTCGCAACCCACCCCCTCGGGGCTGTTGACGAGGGCGCCCACCATATCAATGGTGAAGAACAGGGGGTGGTTCAGCTGGAACGTCAGTGGCTGGGTCTTGCCTGGCAACGTGTATACTCGGTTCCTGGCCAGGTCTCGGCACGCTTCTGGGTCTATCTTGGTTGGCCTCATGAGGGTGGGGACCGAGGTCACCTTGAGGTGACCCCATACCCCACACCTGAATGTCCACTGGGACACGGTGAGCTGACAGCTGAACCCAGTGGTTTCCCTCACCTTGACTTGCTGCAGGACGTGGACGTCATGGCCCAGGGGCACCTCCTGGTGTAGGGGCTCCGTGTCACACATCTTTTCTTTATTGTAAGACGTGACATGGGTGGGGTTGGCACAGTCCCACCCCACCAGGACGTAGCTGGTTGTAGGCCACACGGCTGCCAGCAGGAGGCCCCACAGGACCATCCACCAATGGGAGAGGCTTCCAGGTAACCATCTTCCTCGTACACGCGGCTGGGGATCTCCGGCTCTGGTCACGGCTGCTTCTTGGGGCTGGACACGGCTGGGCTGCTCCTGGCTAGATACAAATTTCCATTGAGCGTTATCTGTATGCGGCCGAGGCACCCCGATACCCTCCCCAATGACAGACTGGCAAGCGACTGGCACTTGCCTGGGTGTCGGCTCCCCTAGCCCTAAGTGCTCCCTTCCCTGGTCCAAGGCATGCCCAGTGGCATGGG
Source organism: Acartia tonsa (assembly GCF_053477335.1). Taxonomy (NCBI): domain Eukaryota; kingdom Metazoa; phylum Arthropoda; class Copepoda; order Calanoida; family Acartiidae; genus Acartia; species Acartia tonsa. The sequence goes on from NC_137260.1 coordinate 38,900,873, forward strand.
GCTGAAGTGCATGTGGCACAGGCTCGCCCTTACTCAATGCCCTCCCCTGCCCTAGGAACTCAGGTGCATGTGGCACAGGCAAGTCCTTATTTTCCCAAATTTCAATCTCCCCAGCCTCGGGTGCAGGGGGCACAGGCAAGGCTGGGTGTTTACAATGTTTTGGATACAACACATTTAACAAATTCAACTTATCCTGATGGTGAGCCGCTGGGTTCCCTTGGCTGGTAGAGGGCTCTGGATGGCATGTAGCTGGACTCTCCCTGCAGGCTGGTGGCGCTGGCTGGCATGTAGCTGGGCTCTCCCTGCAGACTGGTGGCGCTGGCTGGCTGGGGGTGACGGGTGTCACCCCTTCCTCTGGGACCGCTGGCTCGTTCCAGGACTCAGGTCTCTCGGTGGCAGCGACGGTTGTCGCCCCAGACATCAGGTTGGAGGCTGGCTCGTTCCAGGATCCAGGTATCTCGGTGGCGGCGACGGTTGTCGCCCCAGGCACAAGGTGGGAGGCGCTGGATAGCACCCCCCCATCATCCCAGGTGGCGACGCCGGGTGGCGTCCCATACATCGATGCAGAGGTGCTGGCTAGCACCTCCTGCCTCTCTCGTTCAGCGGCTGCCAGGGCCTCCCCATACACCGTCTCAGGGACGCTGGGCAGCGCCCCTCCACTCTTGCTGGGTAGGCTCAGTCGGGCAGGTTCCATCATGTTGAGGCTGAAAGGCTGGGGCCTCAGCACCTCTGGCTCGGCTATGTTGTTGGGCTGTACCAGCTCTGGCCCCAGATGGTTAAGACTGAAGCCTAGGCCAACCCGGTTGGGTTCAGCCGCGCCGCCCAGTACGTTGATCCTAGCTGGGACAGTCCCGAACTGCGGCATCCCATCGGCTCGGTCCGCAGCTCTGGGGGCGGCTGCTTGCGGTGGTGGTGCTGGGGGCGCGCTCCCTTCCATATGGGCCACTCTGCTGGGCTTCCCTGGAGGGGCACCCTTGTCGGCGGTGCGCCTGCGGCTGGCTACCTGGGCCCAGTCAGCTCTACAATCGGCCGCCGTGTGACCGTCATAGTGGCAACGCTCACACTTGGCAGAACGGTCACGGCGTGGCTGGGTGCGCCTCTCCTCTAGGCTAACTTCCACAGGCGTTGGACAGTCTCGAGCTCGGTGGCCTCTCCCCTGGCAGCGGTAGCAGCGGCCTGGAACCTTGTCATCTGGAGCTACCTTCCCCATCTGGTGGAGACCCGGAGCCAAGGAGCCAATCTCCATTGGCTCCGACTCGTCATATTGGGGCAACTGGATGCAGGCAGATCCAGTCAGCCCGTCGGTCGAGTCCACTAAGCACACACCTTCCTTCAGCTGCTTAGTAACCATGGTCACGGTGAACATGGCCTTGCGAGTGTACTCAGGTACACTTGCAATTTCATGGTTCATCATGAGGCGTTTTACATTGGCGTTACGAATTCCACGATTTAATTCGTCCACCAACAACTCAAGATCCTCATGGTTGTAGGCGTCCCTATACAAGGCGCACTTTGTTGATATGTACGCCTGTATAGGTTCTGTCGAGTGTTGCTTGTAATCCCTAAACGCTTGTTTAAGCGTTTGGGATTCAAAAGCAGGGCGAAATAGCAATTCACACTCGGTCTTGACCTGTTTGTAGGTCAAGGCTTGGCCTGCCTCGCCAAACAGATGGGACGCCATTTCCGCCGCTTGCCCTACCAATGACAGTAGTAGGGCGTTGCGGCGGTTGAGGGAATCATGAGGTGGCACGCGGTAAGCCGCCCATGACATCTCCAGTCGGCGGATATGTGCCGACCAGGACTGCTTGGGCGGCCCTCTAAACTCCGGCAGATTGCTCAGCATCAGCTTGCGGTACTCGGCTGGGGCCGGCTGAGGGTCATCCTGGAGCCATCCTGGGGCTTGGTCACCTCCTGGGACTTGATGCTGGTCCATTGGGTCAACGGTGAAACGGCGGGCACAAAGTTATACAGTACTATAATGAATGGGTTGTCACTTGAGGCTTCCTAGCCTAACAGCCAACACTGTTTGTATCACTAGGTTGGGGGTTTTAGTTGCAAAGATATAACTTAGCTGTACTTATCAATAGTTAGGTGTTGAGGTAGATAGATGTTGAGGGTCTGAACTGCTGTCAGGAACTGATTGGGTTTTCCCTTATCACACTAGAGCTAGGAGGAAAGAAACTTGCAATTCTTTATTTGCTAAAAATACCCCTGTTAAATGCTATGGAGTAGCTCCGCTCTGGTATGAAAGTGTGTGTGTGTGTGTGCGTGAAATCTTCTGTCCTTGTAACGCGCGTTCGCGCCGTCAAATCCGCGCACACGGGGAAAACGCGCTCTCACCCCTCAGCTCGCTCTCTCATTGGTCCGCTTCGTCCGTTGGATTTATGATATTTTCCGCACTCTGTTGCGCTACCCGTGAATGGCGCTCTGTGTATCCGATCGCTAGCTCCACACTACAGACGGACTTAGTCTAGTGTGGGTAGGAAGGGGGGAAGCGCGTGAGGGGACGGGGGTAACTCCGTCCGTTCCCACTGTGAGGGAGGGGGGTAACTGTGTGCTGGTGTAATGGGGCCTTTGCTTCTTAATCTTAGGCTTATCTGTTATATCACCCTGATTGTATTTGCCTTCAATGGAGAGGGGCCCCTCCCCTTCCCTTGGAATAAGGGGTGTATTGTTTTTGTGCTGTGGGCTTGAGATTGTTTTGATTATATTACATCTAGCTTTTATTTTTGTCCTTATCACAATTGCATAACAGATTTGTTGACCAACTCTGTTCTATTTTTAGCTGTTATCACAATACACGGTAATCCAAGCCTGTTCTATTCTTAGATTTATCACAACACAACAATTTGTTTGCCAAGCTTTGCTCATAAATCTATTGTTTGGCCATCACACTAGGGTGGTAATCCCTGCAAATGTGATATAATATCTGTCTTCTAGATGGGTGGCTGCGTTGTAGCTTCTCAGGATACTCGGGGTTGACGTAGTTTTTCTCTGTTCTGGTGCACTACACCCGTATGTTAGCTCGCAGCTTGCAGCTATGTGGCATGTTTCAGCCTATCGGCGGCAGGGAATGTCCCGTCCTGCTAGCGCCACTGGTTCGGATCCTGCTATTTCTTGCAGTAAAGTTGGCCTATTTTCAGCCGTCTACACGTATTTGGCTTGTTTCAGCCGGTCCGCAGGCCTGTTTCAGCCCTTTTGGCGCTCAATTCTCCGTTAGATATCAGCGCTGCTCGCGGTTATTCGTCAGATTTCGCTGTTTCGCTTCCACAACTGCCGGATGCAGAGTTAAACTTTGCTGTCCAGGGTGGGTAATTCAGGTTGCTTGCGTCAGTTTTGCCAGATTCACTGCTGGGAGTACCTTAGCCTCAGATGCGCGTCTGCTCTACACTTGTGGTTCGCCGTAATCTCACACAGCTGTCACCAAAGTTGTGGTATCCGCCGAGGATAAGTGGCAGACACCGGAGTTCAATTAGATTACGGCAGTGTGACAGACGTGGACACCTTACTATAGAGAAGCTACGCTTCTCTAGCTTTCACTAGATAATGATCAACATCTATTTTCAGTTGTCACTTTATTGAAGGGTTAAGAGATACTGCAGTTATATACAACAAACAATAATTACATGGATAGGAATAAATAATCATAACATAAAAGCATAAATAATACATATACAATGGTCAGTTTGGGCAATAATGATTCCCCCATCCTTGGAAAGGGTGGGGGAGAATTAAGAATACAGTTAACCATAATAAACATGACAGATTCAAATCATTAATTCTAAGCGTAGGGAGGGGGTCACTAGACCCCTTCCCCAGGACTCGGGGGAGGGCCATTGACCCTCCACCGAACCCCAGATCAGGGGTGCCATAGACATGGCTCACGGTTGCCGAATACCACACATGCAGCCTATACTGTTGATTATTTGTATACAATTGTACAGGGAATTTCTAAATATTTTTTTACAGTCTAGCCTCTGATACTTTATTGCTTAGGATTGCATGATTTGAAAAGAGCATGAAATTGAAAAAATAATGGCATTGAATAATACTAAAAATATTCATCAGCATTAATAAAAGATTTTAACAAAAATAAGGTAATTTTTGTAATCACTGTAAAACTGCCCAAAAGAAATGTTAACATAGCCTTTTTTTCAGTTCACAAAAATGTTTAATTATGCTTTTACTATCCTTTTACTTTTGCTTTAATAAAATATTTTAAACTAAGAGTAATTTAGCTTAAAATCAAAATTTTAGAAAACTAAATTGGCGTATTTGCTTGCAAAGAATGCTAATTTTTGTAAAATTGTTTTTTCTTTCTTGAATATTGTAATCCTTTTACTGTAGACTTTGTTAATTGGCAGGGAATCGGAGGGATAAGACAATTGCCGATAAATTAATGTACATTCCCAATGTTAATATACAAAATTATCCTTTCTTTAGACTACAATTAGTGATTGTGACGTTTTAACCCTTAAATAATGAACCAACCAATCATTATTCAATAAAAGGCCCAAAAGTTGTTAAGCCAACAAATAAGAAAACGTTTTTTTTCAATTTTGGGGACTAGTGTTACAAAGAGCCCAATGTTCCTTTTTTCCCTGGTTAATTTGTGTGTCACAGATAGCCAGATACAAAATCTAAAATCAATATCTCAGTTCTAGAAATTTTGTGACGTGTTGTTTTTCTTGCCAGAAATAGAGCTCTACTCTAGAATTATAGGTAATCTAGCACGGTGTTGATGTCACTTCAAAATAAAATTAAATTATTTTAGTCCCCAAAGTAAATATCTAATATATTTTGACTTTGGAATAATTAATTTCTATTTGTCGCAATCTCAAAGGTATAATAAAACTTTTATTTCATGTTCTGTTTATTTTTTTATTGCTTCTGACAAACAGTTGTCTATGTAAATATATTTTATAAATTTTCACTCTCTCCTGATAATCACTTTAAAATCACTTTTGTGTGTTAACAAACAATTAGACAGTCAACTCTTTTAGAAAATTGCTACTTTCTTTGTTTTTGTTTTCACCCCTTGCCCTGGGCTTGCCAGCACATTAAACACAGGACACACAACTCTGTGTCGGGATAATTATAATTCATTGCACTGTGTGTAACTGTGGATATAGTATGAGTTGACCGCTGTGTGTGTGCTGAGCACTCACAGGTATCTGGCCGGGATACAGATTAACTACGCGCTATCTATCTACTATGGGAGCGTGTATTATACACACCACGCGGACTCGCACTATGGGATGTTCAAGGCACAAAATAAAGTGTACCACGTTTTCAAATCTCATGCTTAATAATTTATTTATCAATCAAAATCTAATATGCATGCAGTTGAAATATTCATTAAATTCAACATATCATAGTACAAGAATAGAATTAAACTGAAATATGTAAAAATGGAACATTTATAAAACCATAAAGCGAAGCTCAACAAATAAGATTTCTGACAAAATAACATTCTTATTAAGTAGTATATTTTTTTGTCTGTAACTTAAGATTTCGATTACTACTCAACCACTAGAGTTCTTTTTTTTTATAGAGGTCCTAGGATGGTTTTAGGATATTTCCTTTTTTATATTTAAGTCTTGGTATAATTTTAGGCCATTTTTAATCTCCCTAAATGCTAGGCGCTCAGTTACTAGTTAATTAATAAATAATAAAATCATTAAAACTTCCCAGCCATGATTAAAGAGTGGCCTCGCTTTCTTATTTGTATCTAATTATCAAAGGAATCGTCACAAAAAGTTAAAAATTTATCCTAAATGTAGGAAAACTTAGCTTTTAAATATAAGACGAATTAGCAGACAAAGTTTGCTAATCCAGCTAAAAGTTTTAAATCAAATAGACACATTAAAAATAATTTAAAACAAAGTTTGGGGAAAATTTGTAAGAAATAGATAAACCAAAATGCCATGAATAATGTCAATAAGAGAGATTTAACCTTTAAAGGTTATTATTGCAATAACTTTTACTTTGCGTTTGTTTTGTTTATATTATAAGTTACTAGCGGCTTCGCCCCTAGCCTCTAGGGGCTTTGCCCCAAGAGATTTGATCAACCTATTTTTTCGTATTTTCGATTTAAAAAGAAAAAGTAAAAAAAAATTTTTTGGGGGGGGGGTATTTTTGATTTTTTGGGGGGTTGGGGGTGTCCCACCCCCCAAGAAAATAGCTTAAAACCATCACAGGACCAGTAGGTATATTCCCTGAAGAGCAGAGCCCAATCAGTTCAGTACTGAGATCTTAAGCTTCAGACGGGCAGACAGACGGACAGACAGACATCGTTCTACTTTGTATTATAGATAGATTATAGTACATTGAATTAATAATCAAATACGTTCAATAGAAACATTAATTTTTCTTTAAATTCCTTAGCAATAAAAGTAACAGGATACTTATCAATCTGTGTGTCAGTATGTAGCTTAAGATCTTGTTAACCGCTGGATTGAAATGTTTCTCCTTTACATTCAAGATTCTTTAAGGTTTATAGTTATTAGTTTTTTTTGAGGGAGGGATCTAAACCTCTGGAAAAATTACCCCCTAGGATTTTTATTCCTTTTTAAGACTACAATTGAAATTGGAGTGTTAACTTATTAGAGGCCTCTAGGGGTGTATCCTGTAGTTTTTTATATGAAAGAAGATTTCAAAAATTCTAACACTTCTCATATTCATGTGCGGTCACCGGGGTTGTAAGCATTGAAGGAATGCAAAAAAGAAATATAATTCTGGGGGGGGGGGGGGGAGTTCTTCTGCACTCCCTTGCTTGTACATTTGATGTTTATCTATCCCATGATGGCTTAAATATTCTCCTGTTTTAACCATGTTTATGATGCACCTACTTCCTTTTTATTTTTGTATAGGGTTTTGATTCCATCAAATAGCTATAATATTTTATCGTTAAGGAACCATTATAACTACTTTTAACTGTCATTCTTCTAATAAAACTCTTATAAAATTGAGCATGACTTAAAGATAATAGATTTTTTAATATTTTTTACACAAAGACAATATATCTTTTATTTGTAAGATATTTAATCCACCAAATGTGTTAAAGTGTCAAAAAAGGTCATAATAATGTACATAGTTTTTTTATTTTATCTTAAATCCTTAAAGTTTCAGATAAAATTTTTAAAAAATACAGGAAAATAAAAGCCCAAAAAAGTCTAGAAAATGTCATAAAAATTAAAAATCTTCTTTAATAATTGGACATAATAGCCTCAATTTAAAAACAATATTAGAGATTCTTTTTGAAAATGGCATTGTTAAAGTCAATCAGATTTGTTATATTGCAACCATTTATGTGGAGGGTAAAGCAGTAATTCTGTTTTTATTATACAAGTTTACAATTCATAAACAGGATGATAAAAGCCAGTGGAAGATACAGTCCCCTCACTCCCCCTCACTGTATTAAGAATATATTTCTACATCTTGAAGGGGATATCTAAATCTGAAGAGCTCTACTGAATCTTACCTAACCTTACCCTTTAAAATCTAAAAATAAATAAAGAGGGTTACGGATGCTTTACAGTTGCAATTTAAGGGTATTTACCACATGAACATTTGTTGTAAACCTATATTTTATTTCTATATATTGTCTCAAAATAAACATTTACAAATAGAAAAGATACTTTACAAGTTAACTGTAACCTTTCTGTCAGTCAGGACATTTATCCTGGGGACTGAAATGAATCATATGACAAATAATAAATAAACTTTGAAGATTCAAGCTGCTAATCAAAGAAAAATAGAAGTAATTAGTTTTGCATCATCGAGTGAATATATTTAGAAATACTCGCTATAATTGAATTTAATTGTCCTTGATAAGTTTTGTATTACACTAAAAGTCTAAAACCTTCTCAAAAAAACATACAAACCCTCTTCACCTAGCAAACAAAAAATCCTAAAAAACAACGCTCACGCTAAACGCCCTCTATTCTCACCTAAATGCTTTCCCACGCCCTTTTTTGCCCCTGCCAGCCCATTTCCCCTACCTGGAGCATCCCTCCCTGCCAGCCTGCAGCATGGCATACCTGACAACACACAAAACAAATGAAAAGGAAACTCATGAAAATGTTTCTAACAAGGAAAATGCCCGAAGACACGTACCGCCTGCCTGCTTGCAAAATACAAAAAAATATCGTTTTTTGCAAAAGCTATCAAAATTATGAAAAGTTTGTGTAACATTATACCTTTATTTTTTTAAATGGCATTAAAATCATAGCTACATAACATATATTTGCTCGGAAACAATTTTGTATCCGCAGCGGCACTAAAGCATATTTTCCTGAGCTTGCTGATGCCGCCAGTCAAATTTTTACTAACCGCAGCCGAATGCTCGACTACTAAATTAATGTACGAAAGAAATAATACTAAATATAATTATATAAGTTAAGTGTTGACAATTAATTACTAGAATACAGTGATGAGACATAATTAAGAGACTATTAGTTAACAGGGACGTGCGAGAGGTATGATATTAGTAACCTACACCTACACCCCCCTCTTAAAGTTAAATTAGACACATTTTCCCTTTATTCACCCATTAAGGACTTATGTATTTTGGCAAATATATCTGCGCACGCATCATCAAAATCTACACTATATAATGAAAGAATGTATTTGGATATAAAAAAAACAAGTTTTAATTTCACTGCTTTTTCTTTGAAACCAAAAAAAATATTTTACAAAATAAAAGGGGTAGTTTCACGAAATGCATTTGAACTAAATTTAGTAAACCGCATATTTTTGGCTAGTTAACTATATTTATATGGCATATATATTTAAAAGAATTTCAATTTTTTACCACGTAGTCTTGATATTTAAAAACTACGTGGTAGAAAATTGAAATTCTTTCAAATATATGCCATATAAATGTAGTTTAACCAATTAACCATGAAAAAATATGCGGTTCACTAAATTAAGTTCAAATGCATTTCGTGAAACTACCCGTTTAGTAAAAGATTATTTTTTTGTAACAGCACTGAAATATTTTAGCTTTCACAAAGTATTTCTAAACTAACTTATGAGGCAGAAACAATTTTTTTTTTTACTTTTTGCCTTTTTTATTTAGCAAATCTGTTGTAAAGTTATAGTCTGTCTGTAGGTAGGGATTTTTTAAAGTTTATGCTGTGAAATTTAAGAAAATGATTAAAGTCCCTCCACAGATTATGACGTCATACGATAGAATAGCCAATGAGAGGTCAGTATACATTGTAATTGACCAAATGGTAAAATTAATGCTGCCTCTCATTGGTTATTTTATCGTGTGACGTCATAATCTGTGGAGAGACTTTAATCATCTTCAAATTAAAGTATTAGATGTGTGTATAAATTTTTAAACAAATATTTTCAACTATAGACTCTTTCTCCATGTAAAAAGACTCTCAACTTTTCTCAAATCATTACTTCCATTTAAAAGTGAACCTACTCTATAAGTAATGGTGTCCTTATATTTCACTATACCACTGAACATATGCTCAAAGTTTATCATTTCAATAAATAATCCTATATCTAAGAGCTTCGCTACTTTTGAGTGTTGTCACCCTTGTGTTGTAATCATAAGGTAAAGAAATACAATTTTTCTTATATATTTCCCTTAACCCTTAACGGTCGGGGGGGGGGGGGCGTTGAACGCCCCCCCCCTCCGGTTTTTTCTATCTCATTTTCTGTGTGTGAAAGATGAAGAGCCCAAACTGCTTGACTTTTTAAGTATGGGTATGACACATAACTGAGAGTTGGAATTTTTTGAATATCTCCATCCTGGCGGGCACAGGATGCCAGCAAACCTGGCAGGGTCATCCAGGTAAAGAGCAAAAATATTTTTTTGACTAAAACAAAGCATTTTATCATACCAAAATACTAAAAAATCCTCTAGTAGTACATCCTTATATAAAATACAGGTGTTCAAGTCACTTTTAGGTTCCAGGTATGATCCTGCAGGTCCTGATCCTCCAGGTCTCCAGAAATCTTTAAAAGGCTCCTGTGGCCGCAATTTTTGACTTAGAGACTTCAAATTTTAAACTTAAGCTTTTCTTACATGTCTACATAACATATTAAAATTTCACGAAGATCCGCCGCCGTTTTCCCGCCGACCGCCGACTGCGGCGGCTGGCAGCTGCCAAGTACAGCTGCGGCCGCTGAAATTTATATTTTGATATTTCTAATGTAAAATTTACATAAAGATAAACATTTTCTGGAAAAAAAATTTTCTTCTAGCTTCAAAAATAAGAAAATTACAGCCGTTTGAAATTTTTAAGTAAAAAAGGACCTAAAAACAAAGGTTGTTAAATAAAAGGGTGAAGGAAGCGAAAATTGACTTAGACTTATAAAAGGTCGGAAATTCATTATCAAACAGGGGACTTGCACAAAAAATTTTAGCCCTCTAGCTCTAATAGGAACTGAGATAATAAGGGGGGCGTTGAACGCCCCCCCCCCCCGACTGATTAAGGTGCGGCAAGGGGCCCGACTGTAAAGGGTTAAAGTAGACAATTTGTAAAGTATATTTGCATCTAAAAGTGAAAAGTTGTTGTTTTTGTTTTTTTTTATGTTAACCAACATAGATTGTAGAAACCTTTTACATAAAACCAAATGTCAGGTTAAATATTTTACAACCATAAAGAAACAAAAACATTGTATAAACTTTGTTAGTTTCCTGGTTTCTTTAGGTTGACTTTTATCCCCCACCCCCCTCTTCTGAAACTTTCATACTTTACCTTTATGTGTCGGAGATAAGTTACTATATATCTATAATGGCGAATTTGCCAGTAGCGTTTAGGAGCTTCACCACAAGAAGTGAAGACATCGTTTTTTGGCTATTTTATTTAAGTTGTAGAAATAAATGTTCTGTATATTGGTTATTTTTTGTTATTTTAAATAAAAAAAAGATGGGGTCTCTTTTTATACCATCCCCCCCCCCCCCCCTAACCCAACAAGAAAAAATAGCTAAAACCTCCCCAAGACCTGTATCTGTATTCCCTGAGAGACAAAACCTCGTCGGTTCAGTGATTACGGACATCGTTCTAGTTCGTATTATAAGTATAGGCAAAATAAAAAAAAAATAGGCGAGTAAATGGCAATAAATTAGTAACATTTCAAGTTGATTAAAAAGTTTCTGAAAGGTTTGTAATCGTGTGTAGGAAGCACAATAACATGAAGAGACAAAATTAAATAATTGTTTTTAAAACTGTTTACATGCAAGTATTCTATAAATATTAAAGATACAAAATACAATAGTATGACAATTAATCTGCTACATGCAATTCTATTTGCATTTGCATTTGTCATATTATAAACAGATATATAAATATTCCTTTTATTTTGACTATTTTGTCAAAAGAATTCAGTGGGGTACAGAGGGTTTTGCGAGGGGGAGGGAGGAAGCACATACAAAATGTTGACATCTCCTCTTAAAATTGAATTTTTTATTAGGGAAGGATACGCCCCCAAGTTATACATCCACCCTAAAGTCCCCAAAAGTGTGCCTGAACGGGTGTTACCCTCCCTCAAAATAGATATAAACCTTTCCAGGACCTATGAAAAGCTACACTGTTAAAAGGAACTGTATTGATTCACTGGTTAGCGATATCTTTTGCTACAGGCAAAAAAAATCCTTACTAATTTATATTATAGGATATAATTAGTTTATCTTTACTCAATTGCTTAAAACTTGAGGCATGAATTCTACCAAGTGTTAAACACAATTTCTTATCAGAATTTTTTATCCAACATACGAAAGAATTCCTTTTTTTATAAGTGAAGCAAAAAAAACTCCCCTGCACTGGTTAAGACTTTTTTTTAATGGAAACTGTTAATCTAACATAATCTAATGTAAGTACAATCAGCTATGAAGTGAGAGTAAATTTTTAGTCATGTGTTGTTTAAATGATAGACTAAAATTTTAATTGTACATACATGGTCATTTGGAAAAAATTAATTAATCAAAATTCTCAATAAAAAAGACTAGTTATATAATATAAATAGTTGCAGTCAATTTGTTTAACTTACTAAACTCCCTATTTAAGAGTGGCCTCGCTATAAGAAACAAGTTAGGGAGGGGGGTTATCAATTTTCCACAAAACTTAATGATCTTGCCCAATATGCTCCACATACATCCATCAAAGAAAATTTGAGTGTACATCAGAGAAAAGGATAAATTTTAATAGTTTTAAACCATTTAATGTTTGTGTTAAAACATTATCCTTGTGTAAACATAACATATGTTTGTCTGTCTGTACCGAAGGATCTCGCTAACAGCCGTACCTGTATGGGTCTTTATCTTATCATAGGTATCATTACCCCCCCCCCCCCTCGATAAAATTTGTTTTACTTTTTCTTTTAAAACTGAAATTGAAATTAGGGAGATATTGACTACCAACTCTCCCCCCACCCCAGTGCCCCTGGAGGCCACTAGAAAAATATCACCGAAAAGGGTGGCGATGATGTAGTAAATAGTAAACAATGAAAATTAAATCGATTTAAGATTTAAATAATTAAATCATTGTATGACGCTGGTCTTCGTGGTAAAATGTATTTTTGTATGTTTGAATCTATAAGTGTGTGTGTGTGTGTATGTATGTGTGTTCTTGAGTGCAAGTATTGAATTCAATGTTATTCTTTAAATATTTATCATTTCCAGATTAAAACCTTTTTAAAAGCAAATCTTTTCTATAATTTAGGTCAGTCCGTACGTCCATTTGTCCGTAACGGTTAGATCTTTTCGTTACCTTAAAATTTTAGAATTGTTATAGCGATTTCAAACTTAGCTTGGTGATTCCTTTGACGGTTAGGTACGATTTAGGAAGCGTCTGTGCCTACACCATGACTACTTAGCTCCATCCAGATAAAACTATGGCTAATCAATCAATCAATTTAGGAAGCGTAGCAACTCTATAATCGTTACCAGAAAGTCCGTATGTCCATTTAAAACATTCTAATTTTTAACAAGGTCCAATATCATAAGTAAAGTATCTGTGTAATTAAATCCCAAAAAGAAAGTATGTCCTTTATATAGTATCCTGTATTTACAAATTTTGCACGAAATTTGTTACTTTTTAAGTTCTGATACTCTAGAAGAGTTATTGTTCGTTTGTCCTTCCATCTGATTTTAGAGTTACTTTTATGGTTGTTTTTATCCTTGTTTTTAAAAGCGAAGATTTTCTATAATTAGGGTCGGTCCGTCCGTACGTCCGTAACGGATAGCTTTTTTTTGTTAATTTAAGGATTTTAGAATTGTCCTTTCGATTTCAAACTTTGAATGGTGATTCCTATAGTAGTTAAGTACGATTTAGAAAGCGTAGCAACTCTATAATCATTACCAAAATGTCCGTACGTCCATTTTAAACATGTTGATTTTTTTTCTTTTTTAACAACAAATTTTTATGTGATCTAATTATCCAATTGAACTGATTTTTGGTATATTGATTCCTGGGACAACAAAGTATAATGTTTTAAGCGAAGCAACTCTATAATCAAGTCCTAAAAATGTAAGTATGCCCATAAATATTATCCTGTATCAAGCAGTATTTCATCATATTTGTTTACAATTTTGCTTCGACTCTCATAGGCGTCCAAGGGGGGGGGGGGTAATGGGACGATTACCCCCCCCCCCCATTCAAAATTTACCCCTACCCTGGGGGTGCCGTAGGCACCCCCAACCATTTAGGAGGGGGTATTTACCCCCCCCCCCAAACAATTTTGGAGGGTAAATACCCCCACCCCAAAATATAAAATCTCTAATAAAAAAAATTTTTGCGCGCTTCGCGCGCATTTTTAATACTATATATTTAACTAGCCTACAGCTCACGTTGTTCGCTGGTCTGTAATGCTCTTGAGAATATTAAATATCCGTACTGGAAAGGGTATCCGTACTAAAAAATATTTTAGCAGAAAATCTTACTTGAACTTTGTATGTCTGTCTGGTACAAAATCAGAATTATGATTTACTTAAAATTAAAAATGAAAAGCAAATTTGTCTGTGAGGATTTCGCTGACTAAAAAGCATCATATATATTTAATTAACTTTGTCAGTCAGTCCGTCCATTATGCTAAAGTTTTAGTAATTAGATTTTATGGTATTTTATGTTTTAAGTTTACTGTATATATTTCTATTGACATCTAATGTTTTAACCATATTGTCCGTCTAATTTTTTAGATTTTTATGAACTTCACAAAGTTTATGGGTGTTATCATATGTTTCTTGGTACTCTAATGTCTGTCTGTCTGTCTGAAAGAAACCGTAAAGAAGTAGACGTAAATTTCTCTTCAGTTATAAAAGATCAATGGCTGGAATAAAAAACATCCCCATACTGATGAACTTACTTTGTCCGTCCGTCTGTTGAAATGCTTTGATATGCATCTACTATCAAAGATATTATATAAATTCTATTGTAAAGATTTCCATGTTTATTAGCTTTACTAAGGACTTATAAATGATAAATCCTTGTTTAGCTTTAAAATTTCTAAGAAATTCTATATGTTCTATAATTAATATCTTATCAAGAGTAAGAGCACATCAAGGGTAAACCTTGGTGGGTTAGGGCCCCCTGCAAGAGTTAGGCTTATACAAAAAATAACTATCCCTTCTAATTTACAATTTATTTATAAAATATGGAAGTGTATTTTCAATGCTTGATATGCACTCGTTATGGGAAAGCACCCTAATCCTCACTTTAACTGACCTTGCTTTTTTATTAAATATAATATTTTTTACGTGAAGCCCCTCTTTAATTAGAAATGTCCGTCTGAGGGTAAAACATAATTCACCATCTGCTATTAAAGAAAGACGGTTTTAATTTTTGAGAATATACCCTATACCTTTAATCATCCAATATGTGATTTACTTATTCCATCAGCCTGTCGGAAATACCCTGCAAGGCATTTAATTTAAAATGTAAAAATTTTATTTATCAAATTATAAAGTAGATAGACGATCACGACTGATTTTTTCTAGAGAAGATTTTCCTGATAGATGAATATCTACTCTCTACCTTATTTAGTCGGTTAGTCTGTCTATAACCCTCCAGATGACATCAATTTCTGAAGGGAAATGTGCCTTTTCTTCTATTGAAAATAGAAGTCTAGCCTATAGTCCTTAAAATAAAGTAAAAGGATCTCGGTGTGTGTGTGTCTGTCTGTACTAAAAGATCTCTATAAACGCAGAATCGATATGGTTCTCCTTTACAAATAAGCATCCATTATATAATTTACCTGGTCTGTCAGTCTATCGGTAATGCTCTGATTGTCATTTGATTGATAGAAAGATGAATTTTTCCCTGTTAAAATTTTACAGGGTGATGAGCATCTACTCTGCATCTCAATTGGCCCGTCAGTCTGTCTGCAAAAATATGTTTTTCCACTTTTTTTATGAAGGTTAAGATCTCAATAACTACTGAAGCAATTGGGTTCTCTATTTTAGGTAAGCTTTAAATAGGTCCCATGATGGTATTAGGCTATTTCATTTTCAGATGGTTTTGAGCTATTTTTTCTGGCCTGTTTCTGCCTCTTTTAATTGAGAGCCCCTGGATGCTAGGTACACATCCGCTAGTTTAAAATATTCTTATGCATTTAGAATAGAAAGAGATAAATATATTAACTTACACATAAAGATTACTGCAAGTTCAACTACTTACGTTAGAATTTCTGTCCGGCTGATTTTAGTTATTTATTTTATAATAAAAGCCTTTGATACTATGAACATATTAACATTCTGCCTTAGCGTTTTCTTGATTAAAAAATAAACCTCTCTCTAACTTGCTTTTTCTTCCATTTTCTTTTGATTTCTTAATTTAATCTTCAAATACGTATTTATAATAAAGCCATTTTCATTCTTTCAAAAATGCAATTTAAATTACAGAATTTATTTTCCAATATATATTTTTTTTATAACCGTCAGGAAAGGGTTAAAATGTTTTTAATTTTTGTTTCAAAATTTGGACACATTAGGGAGGGGCGCTAGAATCAACTCATTTTAAAACTAAGTTTTCTTAAATTTACTATATTATGAATTTAAATTTTCTTTTTTAAGAATATTAATAAAATACTTCAATAATATGTAAATAGCAAGATGAAATAAAAAAAATTAATTTATTCTTAATAAAGTAAAATATTGGGTTTTATTGTTCTGGGCAATGAGAGTTTATTATGGATTATTGGAGCACTATGAGTTTTAAACATTAATTCCTTGGAAAATTTGAGCTTGTTTATAGACATTTATTTCCTATATAGATCTGACATGGATCTTGAAGCAATAAAGCAGGCCCTTTTGTAAATGTTAAAAATTGGAAAAATCTATTAAATAAAAGTAATCGCAAATATACTTAGTAGATAAAATTTAAATTACCCCCTCCAAAAATTTTACCCCGGGGGTAAATTTTGGGGGGGTAAACTAAATTTACCCCTGCCAACAGATTTCAGGGGGGGTAATTACCCCCCCCAAGCAAATTTTACCCCCGGGGTAAAAATTTTGGAGGGGGTAAAAAAAATTTGCGGCGCGCTTCGCGCGCCATTTTACCCCCCCCAAACACGAATTACCCCCCCCCCCTACAAAATTTTTACCCCCCCCAAAATAAAAAGCTTGGACGCCCCTGTCGACTCTTATATATTTTTATTCTAATTATTCAGTTCTGACACTATATAAGTGTTAATGTCCGTTTGTCCTACCGTTTTAGTGCTTCGCTTTTATGGATGTTGTCATCCTTGTTTTTTTATATCTAGCTGGAATAAATGTATTTAAATAGACATGTACTCATAGCTTTAAAACAAAGCTGCTGCTTTGATAACTAGATCTGTATGTATGACCTCCTTTAAATATAAAAAAGACTAATTATTAAAAATTTCCTAAAGTGCCTTATGAACAATGAAGCTCCTTCCCGTATTTTAAAAATAAATTGAAAATAAAGAAGGTTAGTCGATTTTATATGCCTAACCTGTGGAGTTACCCAATATAAAGTCACCTAACCTGACCTACAGTAAAAATAAAACACATGCAAATCTTGTTAGCAACCCCCACCCCCCTTCCTCCTCCAATCGACTTCCTTATATTCAATCTATTTTGTTTTTTTTTTCTGTGCATAACGAGGCACTAAGGAAAGCCGCCCAATTATTTGATTAGGTAAATTTTGAGTCAAAAAGCGACATGAGGACCAAAAATCTGGTATATAATTTGATACTAAACTTTTCTCTAGTTCTGCATCTAATATGGGTGTCATTTTACTGAATCTTTTAAAATGTAAAATCGTTAAAGTTTCTACCAGACTTTTTTTTATCAAAATGATTTTGCTTATTTAGTTATCTTAATGACTACTTTGTGAAAAACAGACATGAAGTTATCATGTACCTGTTTTAATATTTAGCATAACTTGAAATTTTTAAAATATGAACCTTAAATTTTTTTCCAGTATGGCTTCGAAATCGATTAATATCAGCTGGATTTAAACCGGTTCTTAGTCATACTGAAAAACTAGGTATAGCATCGTATCACAGAAAATTTTCTACCTATAATAAAATAAGAATAATAAAGTTAATACCATTTGTTTTGGTCGGTTAAAACTGGTCTAATGTTTTGATTTTAATATAAGCGGAAAGCTGTCTGTTATACGATGCAATAAATAACAATTACAACATAACGCAAAATCGGATTTCACTTCCTAGCTAAAAAATCATAAACCGTTCTGAAAACATATGTATAGTATATGTTTATCTAGAAATTTTCTACGAAAAAAAATCTTTTTCTTGTTGTCCCAAAGAAAAATTAACCCTATAATTTTCATATTCCTATCCGTGGACAACTGTCTATAAAACCCTGCTTGAAAATCTGAATTAATATTGGAAATAATTGTCTTCATTTTGTTTATTAGTCTAAATATAAATGTTGAAGGTTAAGTAATATTGGGTTCTCAATTAGTCTACATCAAACAACCAATAATTAAAAACAAGGATTCAAATGTCCATAGATGAAAACTTTATACAAGGAAAATGACAGGTTTACAAAACAAAACAACATTCAAATCAAATCTACTAATTAATAGAACGGTAGCTTAGCTTTGTGACATTTTCAGGAATTCTAAATACTTGAACAATTTTTCGGTGTTTTCCCACGAAGTGTTGGTTGAGCACTGATTATACTCCCCCCCCCCTCTTTATTTTTAAAATACATTGAAAAAAAGGGGGTTGTTTCTTTAATTATGCCTAACCCATGTTAGCTTACATATACGTGGCTAACCTAATCTGAAGTATTTTTTCTCAAATATTTCAAAATTAGTAGGAGGTTTGCACCATAATGTCAGCACAGAAGCTGACAACTATTGAGATGCTACGCATCTAAAAATAAAATAGATTGTCTATTAGTCTATTGCATATTGGGTCATTTACATTTACATCAATTAATATCCAAATGATTTTCGATAGAATATTATTTGTCTACTTTTCAATTGGTTTCTAAAACCGCTGTACACCAAAAAAATAACTTCACAATTAAAATAATTATACTATTACAATTAGGATATGGTTTTTTGTCCATCCGCCGTTTAATTAATCCAACAAAATGAAAGATACGAAAATTATTTTGTTTACAAAGTACATCTTTCTATATCCATTTCCACAATTTCTCATACTGACCCACACTTATACCCATATAGGTCCGTACACGCATACAAATACACAATTGCTTGTTGCAAATTTTTGTCAATATGACTTTTATTAACTAATTAGCTGTATAAAACATCGACTTGTAAATATGTTATTGTATGTTTTTAAATAAACTGCACTATAGCAATATACATTTTTTTCAATTTAAGAATGTTTACGGCCCTTAGTGTTCTGTTTCATTCTATTAGTAAAATAAAATCCGTTGATCTTTTTAACTGTAGTTTTATTTTCTATTCTTTATTATTGTTTACTTGATTAAAATTGCTGTGCCGCTTTTGTATATTAAATATTCTTGTTTGGGTGCTGCAAGTTAATGTTTATTTATTTTTGTTTTTATATGATAGAAAGTATTATCAACATTATTATGTTTATTCAGGTATAAAACAAGGATGACAACATCCATAAGTAGCGAAGCAATAAAAATTCATGGAAGGAAAAATATTCAAAATGAATTATTATTAGAAAATGTTCAGTTGATAAATGTGCAATTATTATAAGAAATCACGAAACCTTATTGAAATATTAATAAAAATATTTCAATGTTTTTTATGCATGACTGACAAGCAGACGGACAAAGTAAATTATACACATAATGCTCATTGATACAGGGAATCTTCATCAAAAATTTTAGCCGTCTATATTCAATAGCAGCCGTGAAAATCGCATTTCCTCCATAGCGTTACGTACGGACTGACGGACAGGGAAGTTAATTATAGAGTAGCTTCGCTACTAAAAAATCTAATGCAATATGTACATTGTATATGTGAATTAAAGTCATATGTAAAATATGTACAATGTACATATTTTGATTGCATTTATTAAAAGTGAGGCTTTTTTGTAATTGGGCTGTGTACCTTTTTAACGTAAGTTGTAGTTGACATAAGTGAATCGCGAAGAAATTATAAACGATGCTTTCTAAACTTAAGGGTGAGGACAAGGTACGATAAATGTAGGGATGTATAGCACCCCTAATTATAATAAACAATATCACTCCTAATGTAGCTTGTTTGTTTGTTAAAAGTTTGGATACAGATAGTTCGTACAACCAATTTAAGATTAAATATATATACCCAAAATTTTAGGCCAACGAATGAGAGTCATTGTTTACATTCCACTCTCTCCCACTTGTCCTTTAAAAAAAGAAAAAAATGCTATGCTTTTTCTCCATATTTTAATCCTTGTGTAATATTCATCAAAAAAGATATTAAACAATAAAATAAATATTCCTACATAATAATAAGTGCATTCAACCTTTTTAGAAAGATTTGTTATCACTTGTTTTAATTTCAGTGAACATGTTTTAATATTTGTTTCCAGTAATAAAAATATAAACTCAAACTATTGAAAGCAAAGCTTTTCTACAACTATGATAGCATAAGTACATTCAGAAATATGTTATTTTTAATAATTCACACAATATTTCTTTTCTAATTTGGTTTAATCTGATAAAATTTTTAAAGTTTCCAATTAAATTCTTTTTTAATCAATTAAATGTTTTTTTTTTTAATTGCCCTTTCATTAAAACATTTTAGAATTACATTTGCAAATTTCTTAATGATTAATATCAGTTTTTAAAGTTTTTTTCTGTGATTTTTTATCCTTATTAATTAACCTTTTTTGATTTTAACAATAAAAAGTCATAAATTAAGAAGTAAAATAAATTGTACTTTGGATAAGTGCGTATTTCTTCCATGGCAGTCTAAACATACTTTTTATACAAAACCCATTTGCTTTCTTTTTATCTACATATCATAATTTATCATTTGAAAACATAATTTATTATTTGAGTAAGAAAATCATTGCTTGTCCTGTCCATTGATAAATGTCAAACGTTCTATATATGCTGTGTAGATATATATAATTTAAATATAAACATTAATGATTTAAATGCACAAAATGTCAGGATTAACATCACCAACCTTTTGATATTTCATTTTTTTAAACACAACAATAATATTTCCTGTCTTTTAATAACAAACATATCTTACAGTTTCTTGTTGCTTTTTAACTTTTAAAATTGTAATTTTTGTGTGCGTGGTTTAAGGCTATTGTAATGCATGTTTAAGACTGTCTCAATATTCGCAACTGTTCATGAAGTTTTCAGGGAGCATTTTCCCTTCCCTACCCTCCCCACGCTCCGAGAGGAGACATCCATCCGTGTGAGAGAGGATAGAGAGAGGCCCACCATCCTCCGGGAGCATTAAATCAGAGGGTGCCTTACTGCGGACACATATTCGTGTTGCTCACCTTCCAACACCCCTATAATGCATTACCACAGGGCCTACTTACTATTCTACCCAATTATTATTAAACTAACCATTACTCTTCTTTTTTTGTTTCGGGAAAAGGAATAACCACAGTGTAACTCTCTTTCTCTCTGATTGTTTCACCACTACCACTTTGCACTCTTCCACCTTCAATAGTTTCTTTTCATTCTAAACCTTGGTTAAACCACTTTCCAGCAAAAGATGTTTTGCCACACAGGCTCACAGTCCATTCCGCTGTCAAGTAAATGTTTGATCACTTCGAGACTTGGGGAAAGTGCAAAGGTAATTGCACAAAAGCACTGCACTGGGCCCGGCAAGGATATTGGCGAATAATTTTTATTTCGGGCCATTTTTTGGAATTATTTCTTTGAAAATTTGCAATAGCTTAAACTGTTGCAACAGTGTTTGATATTTTCGTATTTGTACATAAATACTAGTAATGGCTTGTTAGGGTTAACCTTGAAAAAATAAAGAAACCATTAAAAGAATATTATTCCTCATTACATATGAAAAACAGACAGGCTTCTTTACTAGTTATGTCTGCCCAGAACGCAGGGATCTAAAGGGATAAGACAAGGGCCGATAAATTGATGTACATCTACAATAATGATACCCCTTTTTCATATTACAATTAGTGGTTGAAACGTTTGGACATTCCACTCATTCTACCAACTAATCAAAATTCATTAAAACTCCCCAATGAATAAGAAAATGTTATTAAATATTTGGGGACTATTGTAATAAACAGCTCAATGTCCCCTTTCTCCCTGCCTAGAACATTAATATTAGAAAACTGTAAATGAATGATTATGTAGCTGTTTCTGTTTCTGCCTGATCCCAAGTTTGCCTCAGATTGGCAATAAAGATAAGCAAATCTTAAAAAGATATTGGAAATTAAAAGTTGACTTTAATCATAGCATTTTTAAAATACTTTCTCATTAATTTTAACTCATTCTCTTGCTGTTTTTAAAGATTTGAATAGAAGATTTGCTGCTAAAATAATGTGAAATAAGGGATCTTAAGGGATAAGACAATGGCCGATAAATTTATATATATCCCAAATGGTGATACACTTTCTGTATATTACAATTGGTGGTTGAAACGTTTTGACAATCAACTTAATAAACCAACCACTCAAAATTCAATAAAAGTCCATGTTGTTAAGCCAATGATTAAAAAAACGTTATCATAAAACTTTAGTGTTATAATCAGCTTAATGTCCCCTCCCTCGAATGTGTAAAAAACAGTAATACTACCATCTCTAGATACTGTTTCTTTGTTTATCATTTTTAAAACCGAATAATGTTATGCCTTTTATAGCTCAAATGAAATAAAATCAGACTAATCTAATATATATATACATAAATGTATATATTATTTTGTTGAAAGTTCCCCAATAAAGCCCATAGAAAAATGCATAAAAAGTTTAAACTCTCGTTTGGAGCTTGGCTTACCAAATTATTCTGTTTAAGCAAAGAGTGCACTAAAACAACTTTTTTTCAACAAAGAAAAGTTTAAATACAAATAAAGTGCGCATTCTTTGTACCCTTTAAACTGGCTTTAATCTCTTTTTATATGACGTGGTATGAATATATTTTAACATGAATTTTGTAATTTTAGTGTTAAAAATATTAAAACCTAATTTTTACCCATAATGAGTCCATTAAAAGTTACTAAAACCCTGTCAATTATAATTGTAATGAATATGTAATTTACATTTAGAGTGAGTTTTACTTTATGATGAAATGTAAATTACAGGTCGTTTCTTGTTATTTATGAACTATTACATATTTTGTAGCTTTAAAAAGTAATGGTTCATGCTTTTTAAAAATATAGGGATTAAGTTTGAAACGTCCATAAGGAAGCACAAATAAAACCTTTCTTGGGAAAAAATGGACAAGGTGATTTAAAGAGCAAATGTTTAAATTAAGAATAAGTTTCACGAAACCTTTTTATTTTACTTTTTCAATATTTATATTTTGTAGCCAGACTGACAGACAGGCGGACATAATAAACTACATACTATTTGCTTAAATTTGTAGAGGGAATCTTCACATAAAAATTCAGCCGACAAAATCACCATTCCCTCATATCGTTACGCACTGACGGACGGACGGACGGACACAGTAAATTATAGAGCAGCTCTAGTACTAATATGTTTTAATATAGCCTGGTGAGGGTTATTCATTACCCTTTTTCTAAATGTTATTGATCAAGTTTTAAAAATGATGGAGTTTACTTTGCTTTTGAGCGCGAATTTTTGGTATTTTTTTTATCAGAAGCTTGGGCTCTAAATCATGAAAGTTCATTTCGGTTAAAAACTCTTTCTTCTTTAATATAGGGTCTAGTGGTTTCGCCCCTAGCATCTGACTGCTTTGTGTCAAGTAATATCTCTCAAACTTATGCACTGCTCATTCTACAATTTTCTGGAAAACTTGGGTCAGAGTAGGCTTTTGGCTATAAGGATTAAGGGGTGGGATTCAAACAAGCTTGCAATTATCCTCCCCCCCCCCATAAAAAAATGATTTACACAAAGTATCTTCATATATAAATCAAACGTTTTAGAATAACACTATAGTTGTACTTAAACAAAAATTATAGACTAAGAATTGTTCAATTTACAGTCGACCCAGACAAAAAGTTTTGTTTTGTTTGAATATAAGTTGTTGGAAAACATCAAAACAAAGGACCAAACTAAATTTAGATCATGATCAATTAAAAGTCAAGTTTTATTTACCGCATTTTAATGCAGCGCAGCTACTTATAATTATCTATTTTTTTCATTTTGAAATTACGATTGTTTTATTTTACTCTTTGAAATAGTTATTACTAAAAATGAAAACAGTATTAAACACTGCAGCCAAAATTGAGTTGGATCTCCCTTCTATTTAATCGACCCGACTGTTTGAATCATAAAAAAAGATCAGCAGCATATAGCCAGTTGCCCAATTACGAATACTACTAATTAAAGTATCAGTCGCCAAATATGCCATTCTTCCAGTTGTCTTTAAAAAACAGCAGCTCTTGAACTTTCTGGAAAAGGTGGTTGTCGAGCTTTGATAATAAAATTTATGCAAATGATTAAAAATTTGCATAAATAATGATTAAAATATTTTTATGGATCTTTTGGAAGTTAACATCCTTGTTGTCAACAAGGGATGGGGGGAGGTGCATAATGGATCAGACTAAAACGTAGTGACTGGCTACGCCCTTATTTGCCGCATTAAATGATTATGTTGTTGAAATATATCCGCAGTCCCCATTTAAATCCTAATTATTGCCTTGATTTAATGGAAATAAGCATAATAGGGTGTAATAAGAGATAATACTAGCGGCTGCGCCCCTTTCATCTAGTGGACTTCAAAGGAAAAGGAAGAAAAATAGCCTAAAATCATCACAAGACTTAAATCTAGATATAAAATAGCCTAAAACCATCCAGAGCCCTAATGAAGCTTCACTGTAAAGGAGGACCATATCAGTTATGTAGTTAGCAAGATCCTTTGTTACAGACAAAAAAAGCTTGCTACTTTATATTAAGGAGGACTAGAACCATCCCTAGGATCAAATAAAAAATTAAATCTAATTTAAATATGAAATAGCCTAAAACCATCCAGGGGCCTTTATGAAGCTTCACTGTAAAGGAAAACCATATCAGTTATGTAGTTAGCAAGTTCCTTTGTTACAAACAAAAAAGCTTGCTACTTTATATTAAGAAGGACTAGAACCATCCCTACGATTAAATAAAAAAAATCAAATAGCCTAAAACCATCCCTGGAAGATTCCTTATAAAGGAGAACTCAATAAGTTTAGCAGTTATAGAAATCTTAAGCTTCAGACAAAATAAAAACCTTA
Source organism: Acartia tonsa (assembly GCF_053477335.1). NCBI lineage: Eukaryota > Metazoa > Arthropoda > Copepoda > Calanoida > Acartiidae > Acartia > Acartia tonsa. The sequence continues at coordinate 38,925,646 of NC_137260.1, forward strand.
GTAATTTATAAAATATGATATATTTTACCTTATCGGGCTAATGAGTTATTATTATTACAACTTTATATTAAGTCTTTTCTTCGATTTTTCTACTAAAAATATTATTTTAGAAATTAGCAAAAATGATGTAAATTCAAACGAAAAGAGTGTTCTGCAATTCTTCCACTTGTACTTTTTAAATCTTATTTATAGTTTTTCTTATCTTTGATAATAAATTATCTTCATTCTAGTCTTCATTAATCCTTATCTCAAAAGAATGTTTGTGCAATCAATCAATAACAAATGCGCGTGTGCCGCGTAGTCATATTTCCATCTATAGCAAAAGTAGTTGACTTGAAGCCTTACGGAATGCAAATATAGCGTCAAATTTCATTAAGAATTAGTAGGTTTGCATGTAATATTATACATTATTGCTTAGTAATAAGTTTCAAGCTGTCTATAATGTTGAATTTTTAACGTTTGATAGGTATTTTGTAAATGAATCCTAAAATTATATTAACATATTTATTCCCCACCAGTCCTAAATAGAAAAAATGACGATATCTTTTAGCTGATTTGTATTTTGATAATATTTTAGGTTTATACTCAGTTTTAACAATCGCTATTTAAATCACATCAAAAATATGAGATTTGGCCTTCTGTATTTCGAATATTGTTGAAAAAACTGTTATATTATTTGAATATATATTTACAAAATGAGTAGGGGGAAATAAAACGTACATTGGTATTTTTAACGTTTTTCTTTCTTTTTAAAGTTAGTGTTAAATTAGATATTTTCGATCTAATAACTCTTGTTTTTCAGAGGTGTAAAAAATGGATATTGAGATTGTACATGCCCGCTCTAATAAGCCGCTGGTCTCCTTGAATGACCAGGTCGGGACCAACACTGTTGGTGATATCAAGAGGGCCATTGCATCCAAGAAAGCAAAATATCGTGATGTTAATCGCCAAGAACTTAGAATGGAGCCTAAAGGCAAGGCCTTGAAAGATGAAGATACTCTTGCTTCTCTCAATCTCAACTCCGGTGCCATGTTATACTTTAAGGATCGTGGTGTTCAAATTGGATGGATTACCGTGTTCTTATGCGAATATGCTGGACCATTGTTTGTTTATCTGTGGTTCTACCGCAGACCTTGGCTTGCGTTTGGAGAGGTGGCTGCTGAAAGCTCTGAACAAGTTGTTCATATTGCTGCTGCCTGCTGGACGTTTCATTATGCCAAGCGTATTCTTGAGACCTTATTTGTGCACAGGTTCTCAAATGCTACTATGCCTCTGATGAATCTGTTTAAGAACTGCAGTTACTACTGGGGCTTTGCTGCCTATATTGGATACCACGTCAACCATCCTCTGTACACTGCTCCTTCCGTAGATCAAATGTATGCTGGCCTGGCAGGTTTTGCTCTGTGTGAACTTGGAAACTTTTCAATCCATCTACTACTGCGCAACCTACGTCCAGCAGGCTCTAAAGTTCGCAAGATTCCATATGCTTCTGCAAACCCTCTAACCTGGCTGTTTAAATTTGTTTCTTGCCCTAACTATACCTATGAGATTGGAGCATGGATTAGTTTCACCGTGATGACCCAATGTTTGCCTGTTGGATTTTTTACTCTAGCTGGAGGATATCAGATGGCCGTCTGGGCTCTTGGCAAGCATAGAAATTACAGAAAAGAATTCAAAGATTACCCCAACAGAAAAGCCATTATTCCATTTGTCCTCTAATTTGTAACATTTTGAATTTACATTCCATTTTTTTTTATCTGCCATATATTTGCATTTAATGAAGTTTTTTTACTATATTTTATTTCCTTTTTTATTCAAAGAGCTTTGTTCCATGACTTGAATTGTGTCATTGTCTAGTTATTGTTACATTTAATGCAGACAGAGATATATCGCAAATGAAGATAATGTGCCTCATTTTTTGCCAGTAAAAATATCTTAATCCAGTTATAGAAAAAACGTGATAACATGTATTAAATACAGATACAGACATTTAACAAAAACTGGTTTTAAATTTGAGGTTTTAGTTTTTTTTCAGTCGCTATATCTCTCTCCGTTTGAGTTTGTTTTGTTTTAGTCTTCTGAGATGTTCATTGTTTTTGTCCTTAGTCTTATTTTCAGAATTATGCTCAAAAATTCACAAGAAATAAATTGATAATTGTGCAGGTAATTAAACAAAAAATTGTATATAACTTTTATGTATTTTTTTCTCAATTATATATTTAGTTTAACAATTCAAAATAACTTAACATCTTAGACTTTAACTTTTAATATTTACCTGTATAAACAGTTTATCTAGTAATTTTATATTTCAAAAACTTGCTTGGGCATTTTAATTAAATAATACATAGATACATTTTATTAAAATTAAAACTAATTTTAATCAGTCATAAAACACAATACTCGTTTTTCAGATAATAAAGAAAGATGTAAGTTGCTTAAAGAAGAAAAATATGTTTTCATTTTGATGTAAATGTGCGTGTCCGTAAGTAAAAACTGCATTTCGTTTTTTCTTTATTCGTAACAAAGCTACTCTATAAATGTTCAGTTCGTGTCTGCCTGAACATTCTTCAGTCCTCATGCACTACCTACTAAACTACTAAAACTTAGTAATTCTTTCTCAAGGACAACCCTTAATACAGGGGTGTATATTCTCAAATTGGACTCGGCTGAGTGGGGGGGGGGGGGGATTTAAAAATTAAGAGGGTCGCCACTGTTGAACATTATCGCAGGGGTGTATATTCTACATGGGATCCCCTGCTCAGGGGGGGGGGGGGGGGAAATAAAAAATAAGTTGTTGGAGGGAAAAAAAATGTAAAAATTAAGAAAACTGAAAACATTTTTTCTATTTTCCCCCCTCCTTGGTGAAAAAAACTTTAAAAAATGTGTGGTAGGAGGGATAAAATAAATAAAATATGGAGTTCTTTAAATATTTTTCCATTTTCCCCCTACTTGGTGAGAAAAAACTAGGGGGGGGTAGAAAAATAAAAAATTTTGTAGCAGGGGAAAAAAAATCTTGTGCAGAATATACACCCCTGCATTATCGTCATTTTTTTATTCTTTTAGCTGACAGCAATAATGAATTGAAATTGGATTAAACTTAAGTTTCCTTACCTTTCTCGTCTATTACATTGTTGCCGTTTGAAAAATATTAATTATAGTTGAATTTTAAAATTCGTTTTATTGAATGAATCAAATTAATATTAATAAACAATCAGCAATATTTGTACTAATTACTGATCAGCATAATTTTCTATTGCATTTTAATATGTGTAAACAATTATTAAAAATTCTTATCTAGGTATATAAAAGATGATAAGGATTCATAAACAAAGTTCATATTAAAGAAAATAAATTACTGTTGCTATGTAATAGATTAAAGAAGGCTGTATTTTTTCTTCACTCTTCTTTATTTGATAATTGAGATGAATAGATAAAAAAGATTTTGTACTGTTTAAATATCTAGGAAAATGTTCCTTTTTCAGAGATACAAAATGGCAAACGAAGAAGTGAATGCGATGGTGGAAACTGTCCCCAAGGTTTTACCAATTTCAAAAACTTTTATTAATATTGTTCAATTGACAGGATTTAAGTAAAAGGTTTAGGCATGGGTACCTACTCTTTCTATTTATTGGTTTTGCTAACTAAGTGTATTGTTTACAATACCTACTTTAATGCCTGGAACTTATAAAATCGACGGTTACTCCGCAATTTCTTCACAGTCGCATTTTGTATTATAATATTATATTAAAGCAACCTCCACACGAAGTTATTGTTTTATAATTTATTGTCAACCTGAGTTACCTTAACGCAGGTTTCTAAAAGTGACAATATTGTCCTCCCGTTGTATGTCAATCTTTGATAATTTTGGAAATCGGGCGTTATCCTCTTAGAAAATTTTTTTTCAACTTTTTTCAATTTTGTACCCCCCCCCCCCCCCCCCCCCCCCGACTACCGACGAACAACTATTTTAGGTTAGGTTAGGTTTTAGGCTAGGGAGCCGAGCGCTGCGGCTAGGCAGGCAAGGGGGCCGAGCGCTGCGGCTAGGCAGGCAAGGGGGCCGAGCGCTGCGGCTAGGCAGGCAAGGGGGCCGAGCGCTGCGGCTAGGCAGGCTAGGGAGCCGAGCGCTGCGGCCAGAGTTCATAGTTCGCTGTCGGGGGGGGGGGGGGGTACTCAAATTTTCAATATTGAAAAAAAAAATTCTAAGAGGATAATACCGGAAATCGTGTTAGTGTTCTTTCCGAAACTTGGAATTCTTAAAAAATCTATGACTTGCCCCCCTTTTCCTAAGATCACCCGAATTCTTGTTACTAAGTAACTAGGTACCTACCTTTATATAGAATTACAATTTCAGGACATGAGACAGTTGCGTGCTTGTCTTGTATGTTCACTCGTGAAAACACCTGATCAGTTTGAAACAGATGGATGTGATAATTGTGAGAACTTCCTGCACCTGAAGCGCAACAGAGAGAATGTGATGGACTGTACGAGCTCCAAGTTTGAGGGCATGATTGCCTCCTGTAAACCTAGAGACAGTTGGGTCTGTAAGGTATTGGAATCTTCTATTTTAAACATCTACCTACTATTCTCAACCTAATAACTATGATAATTATAAAACTTACCTTTTTTGAATCGCCAATAGAAGTTACGTGATAAAAATAAAATCAGTTACATCATTGAATCATACAAATCAGTAGTTTTATAATTCATATTGCCCAAACAACAATGAAATTCAGTGATTTTAGAATATAGATATTTAAAATATGTATCTATCCAACAGATCTATAAGTATAGGTGTATATACAGATAACTAAACTACCTTCCCCCCTTTTCCAATGACCTTTTTCGTCTACCAGCAAATTGTTTTCTGCTACTTCTCTGTGTTAATATTCCAAACACCATTGGTTGATTTTCAATGACCCAATTGAGAGTCGGCACAAGGACATTGCGATAGGGAAATACAGTTATTTAACCCTTTCTCCCTATCGCGTTTTATTCTAATATATCTATCCAATAATTTATATTTGTTTTAGTGGCAGAGAATCAAAGACTTTGTACCTGGAATTTACGCCATCTCTGTTGAGGTTAGTTAATAGTCATGCGTGAATGACATTTTGTCAGGGGATGCGCGAGGCACCCGGAAAATTTCAAAATATAAAGTTGAAGTTTACTGAAATCATTTAAGGTTATGGGGAGCAGAAAATAAAAATGAAATGGATGTTTACCTTCAAAACAGCACGTATTAGGAAACAAATGCAAAAGATAACATTTTATTTGAATGGATCTTTTTTTCTATATTCAGTAAACAGCACTTGACCCGCCCAGAGCATAGTATTAGAAATTTCCTGGGTATTATTTATACCTACTGCTCTGTGAAAAAGGCATGCCTACCGATTCATTAGACTAAAAACTTAGAGCTTTTATATAGACAATCCCTAACTTTCTATGATACACTAAATCTTTATTATTTATAATAACTAAAAACTTATTTATGTCTTAGGTTTTTAAAAATGTTTGTATGATAAATATACCTATATTTTTTCAGGGTCGACTACCGAACCATATGATCAGAGATCTGAGAAGTGTTGGAATAGTTTACAGATCAAGAGACACCAGCAAGAGATAAAATAATACGACCTACTATTTATATGTTTCAATTAATTTTGTATTGTATCATAAACTTTCATTTCTTTATTGCATAAAAACCAAAAGACATCTAAACTCTTTTTTTATGAAAATTATATGATCATTTTAAATGGTTTTGACTTTTTAGAAGTAATCTCATTAAATTAAATATTTTTAATTTTTAAGGCAAAAAACTTACTTGTCAAAGTTAATAAATTGAAATGTCACCTGGAAAAAAAGAATTATTTCACCAGTCTTTTATTGGCGTTTTCTATTTGGATCATTGTTCATTTTTAAAAATTGTATTTCTGATTCTTATTTTATATTAATTTAGGTTACGTAATGGTTTAGATAGCCCTGCAGGGATATTATGCGGATGAAGAGGGCCACCGCAGAGGCTAGAAAAATGTTTTTCTTCCAGAATTGATATAAGGATGGCAAGGGGGGGAGGAGGGGGCTGGTCTAAAATTAGATATGAGTGAAAGCATTTTTTTTTCTGGCATCTTATTGTAGAATGGCGTACCTACTCTAAATATTGTTATTATAATAAGTTATGATAAGTAAATAGAATATTTTGGGGCCATTTCTTTACATTTCTAACAAATGTTTATATGGTAACTTAAAAATACCATTTTCAATCTTTTTGTTATATTTTCAGAAATGAAATAGATCAATTTAAATATAAAAGCCACAAGAGGTGGTGACGCTTGTTGGAAAAAAATGGCTGAAGAAAATAAAATAGAAACTAAAGAAAGAGAAGAATGCATAGTAGATAACACTGCCATGGAGGATGATGATAGTATTATTGATGAAGTTGGCATTGATCATTTACCAGATGAAATATTGGAATATATTTTGAAGCTTGTTTCTCCCTATCAAGATTTCAGATCTTGCTCAAGGTAAATTTATAGAAGCATTGTCTCATTGAATTATATAAAGTAGTAAGGTTTTAAGTTTGTCTTTAAATCTCTAAAACCAATAATAAGTTTTATTTCCTTGTTTTAGGGAAAGTATATAATGGTTTTAGGCTATATTACTCCTTAATTTAAGGCTAGGGTTGTTCGAAGGCAATATTAACCCTTTGATTACGGAGCCCCTTATTATGGACAGCTTTCCTTGGGTATCCAAATAAAAAATAATGACTAAAACTAGTTTTGTAAGGCCCTAGGTAACAAAACTGGTATTACTTTCATGATTTTTAGTTTAATATTATCTTGATTTACTGAAAGTACCATTTATTATTTTTCTCATTACTGATCTATTCACCAGGTTTTATAAGTAAATTAAGAAAGTTATTTTCCATAAATAGTTTTATTTATTTATTGACGAATAAAAATAATTACCCAGTTCTTGGCATGTTCAATCCAGCGTGATTATATGTTTTAATTATTTAATTATCCTGTTGCCATGTTGGTTCAACTGTCATTCTCATACTTCCCATTAATAATAGTTCTTACCATTAAAAAATGAAAATAATAGGTAATGTCATTTTATAAAAATCTTACGTTTTGACTAGGCTAAACTAACTTAGATCAAAAAAAGTGTGTAGTTTGGAACAAGCATTAAAAAAACATCTGAAATTAAACACGAAATTAGCCTTTAAATTGTTGACCAATAATATTTCCTTAGTTACTACCTACTGTCGTTTAATGAATTTAGGATAACACAAAAGTCTTAAAATATTACAAAATTAAAATTTTATGAGTACTAGGTACCTATATAATACGTTTCCTTCCACTGGTTTTTTTTTACTTACTTACTTGATACTAGGCTTGTTAATCTTCATTTTCTACTGGTGTAGCGAGTTGAAGATGTTGGTACTGATAATTTTGTTATCTTTTGCTAATTCATATATTTTTTCAATTTTGATCTAAAGCTGGCCACTGATGTGGCATGTTTGATATCACTTGGTAAACTATTCCATGGGTCGACAATTCTGAAGGAAAAGAAGTTTAGTCTGATGTCAGAATTAGCCCTTCCTTTCTTTAGGTTAAGAATATCAGAGGTTTGTCTTGTTGTGACTCTGTTTTGAGAAACATTTACAGTTTCAAGTCCACATTTAACATTTCCAATGTTATGAAGAATTTTGTAGCACTGGACAAGATCAGCAAAATTTCTCCTTTTTTCAAGAGTCCATAAATCAAGCTCTTTTAAACGTTCATGGTAATCTTGTGATTTCAGACCAGAGACCATTTTAACTGCTTTGATTTGGACAGCTTCGATGTTTTTAATGTCTGTAAGGTTCCAGGGGTTCCAGACAGATGAAGAAAACTCCAGATGTGGTCTCACATATTGTTTGTACAGCCTTAATTTGTAATTATTTAGGGTTAACCGTCGTTGGCGATGGTTATGTGAAAAGGCATGTAAATCGAAACTCTTGGCTTTCCACAACCAGATTTCTGAGGTAACAAATATTATATATGGAATATAAGAAATTAATTCTATAAAAACGCTTCATTGATTAACAATTTATATTAAAAAAAAACTAAGTTTCTCTGGTTAAAACAAAAATATTTGCGAGTTACTAATGCAACAAAAATACCTGTGACTTTGACGTAACACGTCGTGAAGGTGATAGGTTCGACACAGCGTCGGAACTTAAGAGTTAAAAATGGTTCTTTCTGCTGCTATGTCAGGTGTGCTACATAAAAAGTTAGTCGTGGGAATGCCTTGGCCTAAAACAGGCGCAACTCATAATCAAACCCCCAAGAGAAATCATCATCAACACAAAATAAAGTTAATAAGGGGGGGGGGCGTAATGACATAAGCTCTTAAACCGTGAGCAAAATGGTCTAAATATTGAGCTAGACCCTTCAAACTTGGGATATAAGCCTAGTCCTATAGGTATTACATCTAAATGGCAAAAAAATCCAAAATTTTTTATTTTTAGGTTAGGTTAGGTAAGAAAAACCCTGCGGAAATGGGGTTTTTAGGCTTTTTTTGGTCTATTTTGATGTGGAAACTTGCCTTAAATTGTTTTTTCTTAGGGTTTTAACTTAAATACACTGTATCTATTCATATGGACATTATTTAAGATGATTCAGCAAGTCGGGGACCGACCCCAGGGGGCTAGGTGGGTGGCCCGCAGGGGTTAAGTTCATTTTTCCCAATATATTTATTGTGATACATCAAATTATAGGTTTTTTAGGTCAAGAAACTCAAATTCAGAGCTAAAATAAGCATTAGACTAATCTGAAGCTAGCCCCAGCGGGCTAGGTTGGTGGCCCGCAGGGGTTAAGTGCATTTTTTCTAATATATATCTTGTTATATATCAAACTATAGGTTTTTTAGGTCAAGAAACTCAAATTCTGAGCAAAAATTAGCATTAGACTGACCTGAAGCTAACCCCCCCGGGCTAGGTTGGTTTTCTGCAGGGCTTAAGAGCATTTACCTAACCTAACCTAGAAACTTACTTATATTTTCACAGGTTTTTTTCTTGAATAAACTGTGTCTATTAATGAGGACTTTATTTAAGATGATCCAGCAAGTGGGGGACCGACCCCAGCGGGCTAGGTGGGTGGCCCGCAGGGGTTAAGTGCATTTTTCCCAATATATATGTTGTGATACATCAAATTATAAGTTTTTTAGGTCAGTTAACTAAAATTCAGAGCTAGAATTAGCATAAGACTAATCTGAAACTAGCCCCAGCGGGCTAGGTTGGTGGCCCGCAGGGGTTAAATGCATTATTTCCAATATAGATCTTGTTATATATCAAAATAAAGGTTTTTAAGGTCAAGAAACTCAAATTCAGAGCTAAAATTGGCATAAGACTTACCTGAAGCTAACCCCTGCGGGCTAGGTAGATTTTCCACAGGGCTTATGTGCATTTTACCTAACCTAACCTAGAAACTTACTTGTTCTTTTTGTTTTTTTCCTTGAATAAACTGTGTCTATTAATGAGGACATTATTTTAGATTATCCAGCAAATCGGGGACCGACCCCAGCGGGCTAGGTGGGTGGCCCACAGGGGTGTAGTGCATTTTTTCTAAAGTATGTGTTGTCATACATCAAATTATAGGTTTTTTATGTCAAGAAACTCAAATTCAGAGCTATTTTAAGCATTAGACTGACCTAAGGATAACCCCCGCGGATTAGGTGGGTGGCCTGCAGGGGTAAATTTTCCAAATTATGTGTTATTATACATCAAACTAAAAAAGCTAAAAAAAACACAATAGCAACCTGATGCTAGTCTTTTAGTGGTATGTGGTATACATTAAATGTATTAAAAAAATTGTATCCTATTAGCGTATTAAATTCTTCCACCGCTAACATTGTACTATCAAAATTGAAATTCTTTCAAATATATGCCATATAAATGTAGTTTAACCAATTAACCAGGAAAAATTATGCAGTTCACTAAATTAAGTTCAAATGCATTTCGTGAAACTACCCCTTTGAATTTCTGGACCTAAAAAACCTATAATTTTATGTATGACAACTAAAAATGTACTTAACCCCTGCGAGCCACGCACCTAGCCTGCTGGGGTCTTAAATCTTAAATAATGTTCTAATAAATAGACACAGTTTATTCCAGAAAAAAAAACCATAAAAAAAAATAAGTAAGGTTCTAGGTTAGGTTAGGTAAAATGCACTTAAGACTTGCAGGCAACCCACCTAGCCCGCTGGGGCTAGCTTCAGATTAGTCTGATGCTTTTATTAGCTGTAAATTTGAGTTTCTTGACCTTAAAAACCTATAGTTGGATGTATGACAACACATACTTTAAAAAAAAATGCATTTAACCCCTGAGGGACACCCACCTAGCCCGCTGGGGTCAGTCTTCGACTTGCTGGATCATCTGAAATAAGGTCCTCATGAATGGACAGTTTATTTGAAAAAAAAACCTAAAAAAAATATTAAATGTAAGTTTCTAGGTTAGGATAGGTAAATGCACTTAAGCCCTGTGGGCTACCTATCTAGCCCGCTGGGGTTAGCTTCAGATTAGTCTAATGCTTATTTCAGCTCTGAATTTGAGTTCTTTGACCTAAAAAACCTATAATTAGATTTATCACAACATATTATTATATTGGGGAAAATGCACTTAACCCCTGCAGGCCACCCACCTTGCCCGCTGGGGTCAGTCTTCGACTTGCTGAATCATCTGAAATAAGGTCCTCATGAATGGACAGTTTGTTCTAGAAAAAAAACCTAAAAAAATAATAAATGTAAGTTTCTAGGTTAGCTTAGGTAAAATGCACTTAAGCCCTGTGGGCAACCCAGCTAGCCCGCTGGGGTTAGCTTCAGATTATTCTAATGCTTATTTTAGCTCTGAATTTGAGTTCTTTGACCTAAAAAACATATCATTTGATGTATCACATCATATATATTGGGGAAAATGCACTTAACCCCTGCGGGCCACCCACCTAGCCCGCTGGGGTCGGTCCCCGACTTGCTGGATCATCTTAAATAAAGTCTTAATTAATAGACACAGTTTATTCAAGAAAAAAACCTGTGAAAATATAAGTAAGTTTCTAGGTTAGGTTAGGTAAATGCTCTTGAGCCCTGCAGAAAACCAACCTAGCCCGGGGGGGGTTAGCTTCATTTCAGTCTAATGCTAATTTTCGCTCAGAATTTGAGTTTCTTGACCTAAAAAACCTATGGTTTGATATATAACAAGATATATATTAGAAAAAATGCACTTTACCCCTGCGGGCCACCAACCTAGCCCGCTGGGGCTAGCTTCAGATTAGTCTAATGCTTATTTTAGCTCTGAATTTGAGTTCCTAGACCTAAAAAACCTATAATTTGATGTATCACAACAAATATATTGGGAAAAATGAACTTAACCCCTGCGGGCCACCCACCTAGCCCCCTGGGGTCGGTCCCCGACTTGCTGAATCATCTTAAATAATGTCCATATGAATAGATACAGTGTATTTAAGTTAAAACCCTAAGAAAAAACAATTTAAGGCAAGTTTCCACATCAAAATAGACCAAAAAAAGCCTAAAAACCCCATTTCCGCAGGGTTTTTCTTACCTAACCTAACCTAAAAATAAAAAATTTTGAATTTTTTTGCCATTTAGATGTAATACCTATAGGACTAGGCTTATATACCAAGTTTGAAGGGTCTAGCTCAATATTTAGACCATTTTGCTCACGGTTTAAGAGCTTATGTCATTACGCCCCCCCCCCTTTTAATTAGGTACCTAATAATAATATAACAATTAACAATAGGTAACTTTTTCAATGTTTTAGGGTGAACTTCTATGGAAAGGTGTCCTTACCGAGCAATCTCCAGGTATTTACAACTTAAAATATAAATAAAGGTATTCTCAGGGAGGGGGGGGGAGGGGGAGACATTGGGCTGTTTATTGACAATTCCCTCCCCAAAGTTTTATAACATCGATTTTTTATTCGGTGGCTCGACCATTGGAAATTAAAATAATATATCATAATGATCAAACAAAATTAATTTTAGATAACATCAGCAGACGTCACTCTCATTCTGCTGTGTACAATGACAAGTACCTGTCCATGTTTATATTTGGTGGATGTACGGCCAGTTCATCTACCTTCAATGATCTGCTTCAGTTTGATCTGTCCAACAGAACTTGGATTAGGTAAGAAATATTTGAAATTGTTTAAACTTTAAGACGACTAGGTATTCAAAGCAGTTGATAGATTTAAAATTCAGAAATTACATGAATGCTTTGAGGTTATGTATTATGTAAACTCACAGATTTAATAAGACACACATTAATATTGGTTGTGGCAAGGTATATTTTTTATTTTTCCTAGCTTTGGCTTATTATATCTGCATTCTATTTCTGAGATATTCTAATATTTTTATTTTATTTCAGGCCTCGAGCTATAGGTAGCTATCCAAGTCCGAAAGCTTTAGCTACCCTTGTAACCAATGATGATATTTTGATACTTTTTGGAGGATGGACTCATCCATCTATCTATCCTCTACACCAAACTTGGAAATTATTTTCAGAGCTGCATACTTTTAACATTGCAGAATCAAAGTAAGTTGTTTGTATTTTATTTTTCTCATCATGTAACCAAGCTGTATATACATTAAATATAAAAAAGTCTTGACATTTGGTTTTGAATATTACCTACCTACCTATTGTTTTATTTTAAAGAAGGGAAATTGGAGACCCACGGAGTTAGATCATTCGGTTCAAACAGAGAGATATAATAATACCTACCCTGACTAAAATATCCAATTGGATATAGAATACGTGGAGTGGGTGTTATGGGAGATTCTCGCATACCCTGTCCCTGATAAATTTTTACTCCCAACTGGCTAATAAAACGATACCGCCCCCTCATGACTTTATCCCGTCCCCTTCCTTTAACATGAAGGAACGCATTGATCAATATCTGAGGACTATAGTAGCAACCTAAATTGACGCCAAAAACTCCCTTGTCACAACATCCACGTATTTTATATCGATTTATATACCTGCATATAAATAATATTGATAAAAAGAATTTTAATTTTAGGTGGACTCAAATTAAATGTGATGAGAGGGACGCCTGGCCGCCACAAACCGCTGGTCACTCGGCTACGCTACACGGGTAAGTATTGTTATTGTCTAAACCACAAGTTTAGATCATATGAATAAATTAGTTATTGGTTTCCATATCTCTTTCGGTGCTGATATTATAATTAAAGGAAAAATATAAAACTGGCGTTTACAGCAACTCACCAGGGGGTTTGAAAGTATTGGAAGTCATTAAAAGGGAGGGGGGCGGAAGTGACACTTTTTGAAACCAAAACTATAAGTCAAAGGAAATAAACTAGATAAAGAGTTACAGCTCTGAGATTTAACATGGCAGATGCTTTATAGAGGTACAATATAGAAAAGTGAATAAACGGCGGTGGAATCGCTACTCCCGCCGAAAACCGCCGTTTTCCGCCGAAATTTATTTTGTCTTTTCTCGTCAAATTAGATAATTTTCAATCATCTGAGATAATTTTTTTTTCATAAAAATTTCCCTTATATTTTCACTTGACACTTGAAATATTTCAACATGTCAATACCTATTAAAATCGCAAGTGTCAAGTGCAAATATATTGACCGGCCTCATACTTCTAGTAAAACAACACTTCTCTTCTCCTGCATTAGCAGCCTTCCACTTTTTTGTCGTTCCTTATATTTGCATTTGGCGAGAAAAGTAAAAAAAAAATCAGCAAGAAACGGCGGTTTTCGGCAGGAGCGGCTGTTCCGTTTCTTCGTAGTTCCATATTATACCTTTTTAAAGCAACTGCCATTTGACTTTTCCTTCCTTTGACTTTTAGTTTTGGTTTCAAAAAGTGTCACTTCCCCCCCTGATATTTTGAAACGTTAAAAAGATTTAATTCTTCCACGGGTAGAATATCTGAATTACAATTGATATAAAACTGTATGTACCTAGGGACAAGATGGTGATATTTGGTGGACTAACAATGCAACGTGGATCTGAAAACCTAAGCTTTCAATGTTCAAGTAACCTGTGGGTGTTGAATTTAACCAGTATGACTTGGTATCTCCAACCCACGGCTGGTCAACTTACACCCAGTGGAAGGTAATATACCTAAAACTAGCAGTTTTTTTGGTAAATTAAGATACAACTTTAAAAACTTAAAATTAAACACAATTAATTATATAGATTCAGAATCGAAGCAACTTAGATCCCTTTGTCCTGTTTTATTATTTTAAAGATTTGGTCCTTTTACAAGTTTAAATTGTTTAAATCACCAATCATACCAATCAAACTTCCTTAGGTATGGCCAATCACAAATCTACCTGGACGACAGTCACCTGCTAATCCTGGGAGGGTGGCTGGGTACGAGCAATACTGATCTCACGGACGTCTGGCTCCTGCAGATGGATCATACCTCTGGTGACTGGAGGTGGCATGAACTAAAGGTATTTTAATATATGGAATTCAATTACTCCTTTACGTAGATTTTTTGACATAATGAAATGGGTGTTCAATATATATTTTGATTAAGAATTTAGGCCATATCGTAAACTATTTATAGTTAAGATAGTTTTTAAATATTTAATTTTTAGGTAGAAGGTGTTGAGCATAGACCAAAGGATATATCCAGGCATCCAGCTGCTAGGTAAGGAAAATAGATAGATTTAAATTCCACTGTAAATTTTCTAAACATCATGATAGAACACTGTATAACTACCTCAAATTAAAACACACTACCTATTTTAACTAATTCAAACCTACCTAATGGTCTAACATATAATCCATTTTTGAATATATTTTCCTGTTCTGTCACAATGTCATTCTTTAATCCTTTGAAAAGTTTTCGTGGCTAAGGACATCCAATTTTAATTTTAAGCCGTTCCGTGAAATAAAGCGTCTTTATAACTCTTAATGAAAGCTAATCTTGTCCGTGATTTTCAACCAAACCTAGGTAAATATCGATTGAGCGTTGTGTTTATTGTAAAGATATTCATTTTAGGGCAGCCAAAGATAGAGTTGTAGTGTTAGCCAAGAGTAAGATTGCTGCCAAGAAACCACAGGTCATTATTAGTAAAGTTAAATACTTTTTGGTTAAAAACAAGCGGCTGTGCTCCTAGCAACTGGGGGATCTGCATTCAAAAGGGTAAGAAAGGGGGCATAAAGAAAATTTAAAACGATTACGGGACCATCCCTATCAATGATAACTCATTTAGTTCAGTAGTTATCAAGTTTAACTTTAGAAAAACAAGGATGACAACATCCATAAAAGCGAAGCTCTGAAACGGTAGGACAAACGGACATTAACACTTGTGTAATGTCAGAACTGAATGATCATAATGCAAATGTATAAGAGTCAAAGCAAAATTGTAAGTAAATTTGTTGAAAAACTGCTTGATACAGGATAATGATTATGGACATACTTACATTTTTAGGACTTGATTATAGAGTTGCTTCGCTTATAATATTGTACTTTGTTGTCCCAGGAATCAGTATACCAAAAATCAGACCAATCAAATAATTAGGTCACATACAAATTTGTTGTTAAAAATGTAAAAAAATCAACATGTTTAAAATGGACGTACGGACATTCTGGTAATGATTATAGAGTTGCTACGCTTTCTAACTCGTACCTAACTATTACAGGAATCACCATGCAAAATTTGAAATCGATAGGACAATTCTAACATCCCTAAATTAACGAAAAAAAACTATTTAAATTTTGTAAAAAAAATCAACATGTTTAAAATGGACGTACGGACATTTTGGTAATGATTATAGAGTTGCTACGCTTTCTAAATCGTACCTAACTACTAAAGGAATCACCATGCAAAATTTGAAATCGGTAGGACAATTCTAACATGTCTAAATTAACGAAAAAAGCTATCCGTTACGGACGGACGGACGGACGTACGGACGGACCGACCCTAATTATAGAAAAGCTTCGCTTTTAAAAACTTTACTACCTTTTATCTATAATAGGATAAGGGACAAAGTAGAATTTTTAAAAATTAATCGTGAGATAACGAAACAAAGTAATTTTTAAGAAAATATACTAGGTAGGGTAAAGCGGGGCGATCTCGGTTTTGAGGCGAAGTCGGTATTTTTTTACACACCTTCATTAAATGACATTTTTCTCCATGTTCTAATCGACTGACAGAAAAAAACATAAAATCAAATTTGTTCCTTATTAAATTGCCTACAAAAAAGTATAGAATGAATTTTTAGGGTACTTATTGGGTCTTAAAGTCGGACGACAAAAAAATTTTTTTTCGATTTTTTTGCTTCGGTCGGAAAAACGGTAAGTTGGACAAAAACTGGTAAGAGCTAAGGCTTAGACGTCTTCAGGGGACTTATTAAGAATCTAATGAGCTATCCATTTCTGTTTTAAAACTTCAAAAAAGCTTGTATAGTTTTTTCTTAAATCGACTAAAAGTGAAGCGGGGCGAACTCGGTTTTTTCACTTTTTGTACTAACTTTTTCAATTTTATATAAAAAAGTGAAATTTTCGAGAGAAAAAAGTCAAATTTCTCGTACATTGAAAAAAAAAAAAAATTATTTGTAGAAAAAATTGTCCGATCTTCATAAATTTTTTTGTGAATGCTCTTTATTACATTTAGCAACTTTAACCTTTTGGGCATGCTGTAATTAAATCAATATGTTATAGGTTTTTTGAAGCTGGAAAATCGACCACAGATTTTGCCAAACTTTTCTTTTTTTCCAACTTGAATTTTTCAGGAAATTTTGCTAATAGAACTAATTTTTTTTGGCCAAATCTATTCAAAATTGCCTGAATTTTAAGGAACTGGCCTTAAAAGTCATAAAAAGTAATTTTTTCTAGTAGTATTTTTATGTTTTTTTATCAAAAAAAAATTTCGAAAAAAAAGTCAAATTTCGCGTACTTCGGATGCTGTATGCTGGGCATGCTGTAATAAAATCAATACGTCATCGATTTTTCGAAGCTTGAAAATGCCCTACCGACTTCGCCTCAAGGCGGGGCGAAGTCGGTGCCGTTTTAGAGATAAATTTTGACAAACTTCCCAAAGTCCTAGGTTTACGTCCTTTTAGGACCTGATCGACTTTTCCGAGATCTTTCTACTGGTCTTGGTCCCATTTAAAAAAAATAATTTTTACGATTTGCAGGTTCAAAAAACCGAAAAAAAACACCGAGTTCGCCCCGCTTTACCCTAGGTACTTATTTTCTCTCAATTTTATGGTAATATTA
Organism: Acartia tonsa; assembly: GCF_053477335.1. NCBI lineage: Eukaryota > Metazoa > Arthropoda > Copepoda > Calanoida > Acartiidae > Acartia > Acartia tonsa. The sequence continues at coordinate 38,942,905 of NC_137260.1, forward strand.
CTTTAGAGCACAAAAAGTCGACCAACAATGATTGTCCGTAATGCTATTGGAGCAATACCGTCCAGCTCCAGAGGTCATCACCATCATACCAGCTCATCCAGTGAGGAAAGCGATCAGGTACAGTCATATTTCTGTGGTCTTTGTATTTGAATGCATAATGAGAAGGCTCTTTATTTGATCGGTCTTAGACAGTTGGAGCAGAATTAGTTATTCTTATTAAACTAGCGGGTATACCTCTGAGGTTTATAGGGCATATGGGGGAGGGGGGGGGTTTGGGGGTGATAATTTTATAAAGAAAAAGTAAACAAAAGAGTTTGTGGAGTTCATTTTTATACTGTTACTTTTTTTTCTGCTAGGACATACCAATGTTTTATTAAAATTTAATAGGTTTTAGAAGTGTTATGATGAGAGTTCGAGTTCTAGTCCCCAGCCCATGTGGCAACTCGAATTTCTCAGTTGAATACATTCACGCAACTTCCCCTGGTTGTGTAAGAAAGGGATTATTGAGTAAGTTTGGATACTTAATAGTCAAGTACATAATATCAGTACTACCCTTATCCCAAGCTCCTCTGCGGAGAGCGTCATTCATTACGGTGACTTAATTTGGGACACCTGCCACACTCGGCGAGGGTGAGGTAATAATGAGTAGCTCTCATGAGATAGCGGGTCAAGTCATAATGTGCTTGAACGTGGAGCTTGATAGCCCTAGTGGCTATACAAAAGTGTCTCAGCCTACTCTATGACTACTTAGGTCCAAACCCTAAGAGACTATGGCTAATCAATCAATCAAAAAAGTGTTACATTAATGACTTCGTTTGCTAACAATTTTAGTAGATAGCTGGATAGATTCCTATAATGTGAAAAAATCTTATTTTCTTAATTAGATAAGTACCTATATGAACAAAATGAGTGTTATCTTAATATTTTTTATTTTATGTTATTTATTATTTGTATAAAGGTTGAACCACGTCGGAGTAGAGCTATGCCCTCCCATCAGCAGCAAGGAGCAGCAGAACCACAACCTGGCGGCTCTGGCCTACAACAAGGGGGTGCAGTTGCACAACATCAACCAGTAGCCGGGCCATCAACCAGCAGCGGTGGCGCTCGGCTTCATCAACATCAAGGTACACATGTAAATAAAATATATAAAAAGGGAAGAGAGATATTATTTGTAGATGGAAAGAATCAGTGATGGACTGTTACTTACACTATAGTCCCCGAGGTTTTAAAATAACGTTTTCTTACTCGATACAACTTTTGGGACTTAAATTGAAATTTGATTGGTTCATGGTTAGTTCATTAAGTTGAGTGCCCAAACGTTTTAACTACTGATTGTATTATATAGAACTGGTAATTTTGTTTATCATCATTGGGGATGTACTTTAATTCATCGGCCATTGCCTTTTCCCTTAATATCCTCGGGAAGGAATAGAATGACAAATTGTAAACGAAGTAAGATAAGTTTGATGCTTTTTTAGACGCCGGGGAAAAAGAAAGATACAAATGATATAAAGTGTGTTACTTTTTTATAGGTTTCATCATTATTTTGCCACAACTCAGTCAAAAATGCTTACAAAACATAGCTTTTTCGACCTAAAGTACTCAAATAGTTCCTTTACAAGCCCCATCAATCAGTTTTGAGATATCTCCATATTTCAATGAAAATTGACAAAAAAGGCAAATTTGGGTGTTACCTTTTTATATGCTCAGATACCATAAAATCAATAAAAAAATACTTATTTATACTTTTCTCTCATTTTTAAAGTTTGCTTCTGTTAAAGTAAATATTCTTGAAGGGATTTATGCATTGATTTATACAGAAACATAATATTGGGTGGAAATAAATTGTATCCAAAAGTATTCTTTTTGGAAAATAAGAAATTTATCCTCCATCGCCCTAGAGGACAGCTGCTGACCTCTAGTGTTCATGGTTTTGTCAAATACATGTTAAAGAAAAAATTTAGCCAAAAAAGTACATAAAAAAGTATCTTAATGTGTTAGAAAATTAAATTGTTTAACTTCAAATTTGGGGATGCTGACCTTAAAGATGCTCTTACTGGTGGTGATGGTGACCAGGAAGGCATTGAAGTACATGAGCATTATGGCAACACAACTATTGATCTATGTTTGGATTTTTATATTCCTAGCAGCCTCCAATCAAGAGAAATCCCTAAATGATTTTTTTATTCTCAAATTCATAAGGTAAATACTGTGATTTTGAAAAGTTCTTGTTATATTTTTTCATTGGAGGCTGCTAGAAATTTAAAAATCAGAACATAGATCAATAGTTGTGTTGCCATAATGCTCATGTACTTCAATGCCTTCCTGGTCACCATCACCACCAGTAAGAGCATCTTTAAGGTCAGAATCCCCAAATTTGAAGTAAAACAATTTAATTTTCTTACACATTAAGATACTTTTTTATGTACTTTTTTGGCTATTTTTATTCTTTAACATGTACTTGACAAAACCATGAACACTAGAGGTCAACAGCTGTCCTCTAAGGCAATGGGGGTTGAATTTCTTTTTTTCCAAAAAAAAATGCTTTTAAAGATCATTTATTTCCACCAAATATTATGTTTCTGTAAAATCAATGCATAAATCCCTTCAAGAATATTTACTTTAACAGAATCAAACTTTAAAAATGAGAGAAAAGTAAAAATAAGTATTTTTTTATTGATTTTATGGTATCTGAGCATATAAAAAAGTAACACCCAAATTTGCATTTTTTGTAAATTTTCCTTGAAATATGGAGATATCTCAAAACTGATTGATGGGGCTTGTAAAGGAAGTATTTGAGCATCTTAGGTCGAAAAAGGTCTATTTTGTAAGCATTTTTGACTGAGTTGTGGCCAAATATTGATGAAACATATAAAAAAGTAACACACTTTACAATTAAAAACTATCTGAGTTATTTGCAGAAAAGATTTACCGATGAATTGAATAATCATTATTTTCTATATTTCGCAGATCGCGAAGGCTTTGGAGGGTTACCCAAGTCTGCTAAGCAGAGAATGCTTGAGAACAGACAACGTCAACTTGCTTCTCTCAACAGGATGGAAGAAAAACTTAATCGCATGGATCATAGGTATTCTAAATTCGTTAAAGTGGGGGGATTGGGTTGTAACTAAAGCTAAAACACAAAGAAACTACCATAAAGGATTTAATATGAAAGTTGTTGAAGATTCTTTTTTTTTAAACTTTCACTAGAACTTAACTGTTATTATTGGTCATTAGCGGTTGCGAAGTTATCAGTGCACCAGCACCTAAACCTGTCTTGAAGATAAAATTCAAAAAATGTAACCATCTTTTTAAACCATAAGACAGACATTCTAATTCTTTCATATAATGATCTTTTATTATAGTAGTATGAACAGAGTGCCCGGTGGTGCTGGTATATCACACCATAATGCTGCACCGTCCATACCAAGCTCACCATCTCCTGTGTGTCCAAACCACAGGTATTAGTTCAGTCATTTTAAGATGAACAACAAGAAAATTAATCTTATAAGCAATTAAGCTCTTAGGCAAAGGATTGTAAACAATAACACGACATTAAAAAAGCAAACAGGCAGACAACACACATCTAAAACTTGCAAAGAAGAAGATGTATTTTTGTCTGTATATTGCCACAAGATATCTTTAACTGCCATAAAAAAAGATTTGATTTGAGTAGGTAAGGTTTTATTCAGTTTCATTAAGCTATTTGCTTGACATACATACTACATAGTCTCTATTTTTTGAGAGTATCTAAGAATACTTTATTGTACGGGTAATTGTTTTGAATAACAATAATTTATTCACTATCCTAACATATGAAGTAGTAATCCTTTTTTGTCTATACCATACCTAAGATTTTAATAACTACTGAACTGATTGAGTTTTCCATTTGAGGCAAGTTTCACATAGGCCCCGAGATGGTTTAGGCTTTTTTTCTATTTAAGCCTTGTTATGACTAATGGCTATTCTTCTCATCTTTTCTAACCATTCAAATACAGAGACTCTAGAGTCCAGGGGCCCAGCCGCTAGTATAGTTCTAAGGATTAAGTAATTTAATCTAAATTATTATGTAGGATGATGATGAATATATTGGATACCTCCAGAGCAATAACTGAACACACAGTCAAGTGGCTTCCTCCTAACCCAAAACTTCCAGGTTTTTTAACAATTAACACAAGAAATATGAAATTGCTTAAAATGAACAGTTCTTTATTGTCAAAAATGTGTTTGAAAATTAGCAAGCTAGGTTTATTTTTTATAACTAATGTAAACTATTCTTTAACTGCCTTTAAAACAAAGAATCAAATAAAAGAAAAGATTTGTCAAAAAAAAAAACTACCTACTATTTTAAAAACTACGTGGTAGAAAATTGAAATTCTTTCAAATATATGCCATATAAATGTAGTTTAACCAATCAATCAGGAAAAAATATGCGGTTCACAAAATTAAGTTCAAATGCATTTCGTGGAACTATCCCTTTTTAAAAAGCTATCCTTCACTCGTTTCTTAACTTATTTTGTTTATTTAGGAGTTGATGTACCTCAAGAAGTAGACCTGTACAGCCTTGTCCAGGGACGGACAGAATTGATCCTATTCGGTGGACTGAAACGTGATATTAGCATACGAGGAGCTCCGCCAAACCACTCTACAAGAGATTCATCCAGTGTTACTAATAATCTTCATATTCTTTATCCACAAATACAAAATATTTAGAAAATATCCACGAAATAAAGATACCTATTATCAAAGGATGGTCTTATATCTTTTAATTTTTATATCAGTGGAAAACTATAATACCATAAGAGAAAAACATACACTAAATATACAATGATACATAGATGAGGGCAACTATTCTGAAAATTTGGAGATAAAAGAAAATTTCAATGATAACCTTAATAACAAAAAAATATAATATCGCATAGGTAGTTAATATTTCAATATACTTTATTTTGATGTCTTTAGAAAATTTACAACTCATTGATTTCATAAAAGTGGAGTATGTACGAACTAAAGCAAGAGATGATACGCAAACATGTCTATAGTGTAGATTTTATAAAGATAATTACCCGTCACGCTTTTTAAAGGACCATTTTCGTCTGCCAGCAAATTGTTTTATGCTATTTGGCTGTGGTAATATTCCCGACACTGTTGGTTGATTTTTAAAGACCCAATTGAGACTCAGGACAATTGAAATGTAAAAACATAGAAAGTATGGTTGGTGTATTTTGATTTTCACAGCATTTCATGATATTTTGTTGTGTTTTTTATTTTACACTCTGAACTCAACAAAACATTTGAGGACATATCGTCGAAAATTGCTTAGTATTTTAAAGTTTTTTCTTATGAAACTTATTAACTTGCTCTCGCTCATGCATCGTCCACTCTTTTTAATTTTAAAGGAAAGATTAATACAATTCAATTTAAGCTTTTAATTCTAAAATTTTATTTACTTAGGTTGCTGCTTATATTTTATGTTATGTAATTTGAATGTTATCAATTTAAGTTGATATATGTAAAAATTGAATGATAATTTATTAATAACCTAAACTGTATAAACCCTTCTATAACAAATAATAAATTTTATTTGAGATAATTTTTGTTTTTAGTAGCGAAGCTACTCTATAATTTCATTTTTTCTGTTATTCATACATATTTTGGGGGAATTTTGACTTTCTTGACTGATTTCATGTGTTACAACCAAATATCCCAGTCTTTACCTACCGTTGTCAGCTTATAGCGCTACGTGGTAATCAAATTAATTTTCATACTTTATATGTCATTCTTGTTAATTCACATCAGTATGGAAAAGATAAATTATTTTTTGTTGTCCATTGACGTTAGTCAGACTACGAGCATTAAAATAAGCTTATTTTGATTGCTGAATATAACTGCAGGGTGACCACTATGTACGTTATGTTCAATATGTTCATATTGAACACCACTTTTAGGTTTTTTGGTACGTTTTTGTTCGTTATTGATTTTTTTGTACAATATGAACATTTCAGCATACGTTATTGTACGTTTTTCTGTAATGTATGATTAGTATTAGTACCTAATCATTAATGTATTTGTATTTCATAAAAAAACTACCAACAAAATTTTTCCGCGCTACGCGCGCCATTTTACCAATTTATCCTGGGATTTATGACGTCATATTGAAGCTTCCATAAAATTTTTAAAAAATAAACTTAATCAAGCATTTCAGTAAAAATAAAAAATTCCTCCAAACTTATTACAAACCTTATCAAGACATATGAGAAGTTACACTTTAAAAGAGTATCATATTTGTATTTCATAAAAAACTACCAACAAAATTTTTCCGCGCTACGCGCGCCATTTTACCAATTTATCCTGGGATTTATGACGTCATATTGAAGCTTCCATAAAATTTTTAAAAAATAAACTTAATCAAGCATTTCAGTAAAAATAAAAAATTCCTCTAAACTTATTACAAACCTTATCAAGACATATGAGAAGTTACACTTTAAAAGAGTATCATATTTGTTCATCAGTTAGCGAGATAAATTTTTGTTGTTTTTTACTTCAAAATCTAACTTTAGAAATTGGGATATCCAATTCAATTCCCCCCTCCTAAAGTGCTCCTAGAGGCCTCTAGGGGCGTAGCCGCTAGTACTTAATTAAATGAATATAATACTCATTATTAGTTGGTACCTACTATTTACTTGATTAAATTTGGGTAAATTTTCTCAGGGGAGATAATTAAGGGGGGGGGTAATTAACACCCAAAACAGAATTCAGGGAGGTAGAAAAATTTTCGGCGCGCTTCGCGCGCCATTTAAAGATTTAATGTAGTTTACAACTTTTAATAATGTCTCCCTATATTTTTACATGATTAAATGAGAAAATTAAACAACTATGATTTTTTTCACATTGAAATGTAGAATAGGTATGATGTTGATATTTTATAGTTAAAGGGTTTTTTCCTTAAATTGATATAATGGGCTTTGCCCCAAGCGGTATTGGGAAGTCCCCATTTAGTAATTTGTAAGAAATAGCGAGAAAAAATTGAGTGGGAGACTTCTACACTGGTGTGTTATTTATTTTTGTTTACAAAAAGAAAAAAATTTCTTTTGTTTTTTTGTGAGGGGGGGAGGGTCCTTTCCCCATATAATATAGCTTAAAACCACTACAGGACCAGTAGGTATATTCCCTGAAGAATAGATCCCAATCAGTTCATCGTTTACCGAGATCTTAAGCTTCAGACAGACGGAAAGACATTGTTCTACTTTTTATTACAGATATATGTATATCATATGTGTTTTATGGTACGTTATTGTACGTTATTTTTTCAAAAAATGTACGTTATTGTGTTCATTGTAATTTTTTTTGTGGTACGTTATTTTCAATATTAATATCAAAAAGGCGGTGGTCGCCCTGTAACTGATCCGATTTGCGAGGGCTTAATTTTTTATCAGGATAGAAAATCTCTGGTTACGCTGTTACATCTTTCATCATCACTCAAAGTAACAGGATGTATAGACTGAGTGTATGCATATGTATCCGTTTGTACCGAAAGATCTCTATAACTGCTGAATCGTTATGTTTCTCCATGACAATGAGGCTTTTTAAAGTCTAGAGAAGGTTTTAAACAACTTCATTAGAGTAGAGGGGTAACTCCAACCTCCCGAGATAAAATCCCCGTTCTTTTAAAAAAATGTGTCTTTTTAAAAATATATTCAAATTGAGCGTCGACCTCCCCCCCCCCCCCTTATCTCAATCCCTTAATTACTTCTAGGGGCGTAGTCGCTGTTAACCTATAGCTCTTATCGTTAAGTTACCTACATTAGAATTGTCCTATCGGTTTCAAACTTGGTATGTTGATTTTCAGCTTTTATGTTTTAATAATTATCGAATTGATATATTTGGCAAGTCTCAGAATTTTGTAAGCAAAGCATCTCTACACTCATGTCGTAAAATATAAGTACGTCTATAAACACATTTGCAACTGATTTCTAAAGAATGTTTGTCAACCTTTCGAATTAGGGTCGGTCTGTCATAAAAATGAAAGTATCTATAATACAAAGTAGCTTGATGTCTGTCCGTCTGTCTGTCTGTCCCTTAAGATCTCGGTAACCACTGAACCGATCGGATTCTGCTCTTCAGGGAATATACCTACTGGTCCTGTGGTGGTTTTAGGCTATTTTCTTGGGGGGTGGGACACCCCCAACCCACCCAAAAATAAAAAAAAACCACCCCCCAAAATTTTTTTTTTTTTTTCATTTTTTGTAAAAGCTCAGTAACTGCTGCTCAAATTGGGCTCTACCCTTCTGGGAATATACCTACTGGTCCTCTGGTGGTTATAAGCTATTTTCTTGGGGGGTGGGACACCCCAACCCCCCCAAAAATAAAAAAATCCCCACTTCAAAAATTTATAATTTTTAAAAATTTTTGTAAACAAAAACCAGTAATTGGGGTGGGGGAACCCCACTGCAACATGGGGCGAAGCCCCCATGAATCCCCCCCCCAAAAAAAAATAAATTTTTTTTAATTTTAATTTTTGTGTATGCGAACAACATAGGTTTAATTTTTACGAATTGAAATTTTCATTTGTACAAATGAAAATATTTGTGCATAAAGCGCACAACCTGGGTTTAATTTTACCACAGAGTAAATAAACAAAGAATATTTTTTTGAATATTTCTATTAAGGAGGGTTGACTTCCCATAACTTTATAGGGCGAAGCCCCTAGAGGCTAGGGGCGAAGCCGCTAGTATCCTTTACTGCATCAGGTATTGGCACAATTTTGCAACATATTTATGTAGAATTTTGTTACAAATTAACCTTCTGCTTATTTTTATCTGACACTCCACAAGAGTTATTGTTTGTTTGTGTGGCTAATGTCAGACTTGTTGAGCTTTGCTTTTATGGATGATGACGTCCTTTTTAAATTTAAATCTGAATAATGAAACCCTTTACATGATACAATAAGAAAGCAGGTAAATCTTAACCCAAGCCGGCGAAAATAGGAGGAGGGGGGGGGTGCATAGAGGAGTTGGGAGTCAAGGGTTAATAGGACGGGTAAGGGTTAATTCAAATTGTACGTGCAATTTTAGTATTTTACCGCAATTTGTAGTGTACGTATGTCGTTCACTGATACATGTCTAATTTGTTTAAATAATGATAAGCTGTAATATTTAAGTGCAATTAGTTCAAATAGGGTATATTTAATGTTATTAAGATTAAAGGCATTTAAAATTGTTTTGATTTTAGAGTTTATAAAATGAGTACCGAAGCCTGTTTTTCTCCTCCTCCTGTATCACCCAAGTAAGTCAATTTTGTCAGCGTAGCCACCACTCTATAAACATATTGAGTACGTTCGTGTGTAGTTTTTAGCTCGTTAGGGGCCTCTCATTAGCTCTAAAATATACGTGGTCCGTGGATATAATGAGAGGGGGAAAATTGTCGTTAATTTAGGTTGCTATTTCCCCTGTAATTTATTGGTCACTTCGACGTTCATTTTATTGGAGGGGGTTGAGTTAAAGGGGGAATATCGTTGATAGAGAACTTGATAATCTGGTTTAAGATCAAAACCACAATAATTCGATTAATTTAAATTTATTCTTTTTAGATTAGTAAACATTTTTTGCTTAGTATAAGCCCTAGGTGGTCCAGATAAAATGCAAAAATAGGGCGATGGAACGGTACCCTCTTTAAACTATTTCTTTTTAAGAACTTTCCCGAACAATTAAGAAGAATGATTGTTTTTGTTAAGGAGATCCATATCTGTTAAGTGGTTAGTTTCAGACATGCGGATAATGTTTTTTTTCAAATTATAATTGATTCATATATAAAATTATACATATTTAAGCTAAAAATATTAATTTACCAGAAAAGAATGCGGATTAATTAATGTAATGACGTTGTAACATGATATGAAAAGAAAAACAAAAATGTTTTGTTTTATATAAAAATCCATTCTATATCTGTAGAGGAATTTTGTAACTTAATATCAGAAATAATTATACTTGTATATTACAGGAATTCTAAATATCTTTTTTGATCTTATCAATAGTGTCAACTCTTAAACTGTTTTTAACATATTTTTGAATGGGGGTCAAAAATATATTAGGACACCTATAGAATCAGAATGCAGAGCCCAAATTTGAATTAAGTCCCCAATAAACTTTTTTTGAGGGGATTTAAACTTTAATTTTTAATGTTGCTCTGGTCTATTTGACTAGAGCAAAAGGTCTTTTTTACTCGGGGTTATATTGTGGCTTTTAGAACAATTTATATAATTCACTTTATATTGATACAATAAAAAAAACATTACTCTGTTCAATGGAAATATTTTTTTTTCTAAAACAATTAATTTCATTTAAAAATCTAACATACAATAAAACATATAATTCTGAAGTCTGAACCAATAAGAAGTCTTCTTTCATTTCAATTCTTTACATTTTAAAAAAGAGTGTTGTAGTTAAATAATTTTTATTTAATTAAAATGAAAAGAATGAAAACCATACACATAAAAGATACATACTTTAAAAAATATTTTAAAAAATAAGTTTGAATAATCTTATATTATATCATATTTGTATATGATTAATTAAGATGAAATCAAAAGGCCTAATTTTACTTTATACCAGATTATAATATTTATGAAGCAAAACACTCTAAAAGCTATGAATTTTAACCAAATAAAAAAAGACCATTTGCTCTGATCAAAAAGGACCACAGCAACAGTAAAAATTAATTTTTAAATCCCCCCAAAAAAATTTATTGGGGACTTAATTCAAATTTAGGCTCTGCAGTTTGATTTTGCTGGTGTCATAGTATATTTTTGATATATGTTTTAAAAATAGGTTAAAAACAGTTTAAATGGAATTACAATTGGGAAGAAGGATGAATTAGGTTAAGATAGATATTTTAATGTGTATAAATTCGCAGTAATAAAAAAAAGTTAGGTTCTATGGTACAAACCATATTTAGATTTTCAGTAAACAAGTTTCTTTTCTTGGTTCATCATTATTACAGTAAAAAAGTTTTTTTTTCTTGGTTTATCATTATTACAAAACTTACAATGAAAGTTAAGTGTACGGACATACTTTAGCTGTGTTTTTCTTATATGTGGAGTTTGATAATCCTAATTTTTAATGACTTTTACTTTAGATCCCGTGAAAGGTTTGGACGCAAACGTTGTGATTCGTGCAGTGAATCTTCCTTCAACACTATTCTAGAGGAGTTTGGCGGTCAACTTGAAAGCCATGCCAGGTATAATTTTGCTTGAGTACTTTTTTGGAAGTTTTGGAACAATCCTAACTATATTATATAGAGAAAATGTAATTTACTTTACTGAAAGCTGGATTTTGTTGTTGATTGTGCTTATCTCTCATTTTAGTAAGTTGTTTAGATGTATGAGCTTCGCTATCTAACCCTGTATGTTGTCATACTTTAATTATTAAGATTTTACTGAATAATGATAGGGATCTAAATGGTTAAGACAATGGCCAATAAATTGATGTACATCCCCAATAATGAAACACAAATTATCCCTTCTGTAGATTAAAATTAGTGGTTGAAACGTTTGAGCACTCAATTAAACCAACCAATCAATCAAAATTCACTTAGGCCCCACAAGACATCGAATAAGAAAACGTTATTATAAAACCTTGGACTAGTGTTATTAACAGTCCATTGTCCTCTCTCTGGGATAATGAGCAACTAATTTAAAACCTGTTATTTTTATTAAGGCCAAAAAGATCACAATCAGTGTTGGAGAAATTGAAGAAATCCCGCCATCCTGGAACTGTTGTATACTTCTGCAGGTATCCCCTTATGTTAGTCATGCTACGACAACTTATTATACAGATTTGATAATATCTTTGCTAATATCTGCGTCGCCATTCTTGTAATAAACTTTTACTTTACCTTAAAATATCCTACAGTCTATCATTATTCATTATAAGTAGGGTTGGTAATCCGAATCCGAAATCCGCCCAATTTTTTTTTACCCATTTTGAACCCAGAATCTGAATCCGCATTTTAAATCGAGGATTTGAATGGTTAATTGTATGACTTTGTAGAATTAAAAAATTTATATTGCGGCAGAAAAAAATCAAAAAAGTATTTTATTGTATAAAAACTTCTGTTAAAATGGTTTGTAGAATTCAAATGATTTTTTTTCACGGTAGCTTTTTAATTTTTATGCTTATTTCATATTAGGTTAGGTTAAGTAGGGGTTAGTAAATGGCCGCTGTAGGGGCTAGAATTTTTTATTTGTAAAGACCTTTAAAAACATTGCTAGAATCCATAATCCGAAAATATGCAACAACAAAAAATAAGAATCCGAATTCGACCCAAAAATTGGGCGGATTGCCAACCCTAATTATAAGAAGAGTAAGAACATCTTTTATACAGTTTACTAAATCAACTAATACCCACCCATGGGTTCAGCGGTTAGCGAAATCCTTTTTTTACACACACAGACATCCTGTAAGTTTTATGTGAAGATGAACATTATTTTATTATTTTAAGATCTCGCGGACATGGTTTTATTCGTCCTGACCCGGAAGAAATTGCCAAAGGAGAAATTAAACCACAAGATATTTTTATGCATATCTCTGATATTGGTAAGTTCTTCAATGTAATTGTGCTAAGATTATCTAATAAAGGGCTACAAGTATAGAATAGGACAATCTTATTAGGTATATAAAATAGCGAGGCTGTTTTGTCTGTAGCTTAAGTTTTCGACAGCAATTGAACTGATTGAGTTCTACATTTTAGGCTTTATATGAGTGCTAGGTTGATTTTAGGCGATTATAAGACGAGTCTTGGGATGGGTTTAGTTTATTTTTCTGCCCTTTCCAACCCCTTCCTATACAAAGCACCTGAATGCTAGGTGCGCATCCGCTATTAAGTTTTGATTGATCTTTAACACAATCCTTAAACGTTAGAAACTTACGTTTAAATAAAGAAGAGTTCTTTAATCCTGAAAATGTAATATATAAATAAAAATTTTTAAAAATCTTATGCTGCACTTGAATGGAGACAGTAAATTAATTTTCCACTTGTTCCCCCATATACTTATTCAGCTTATGAATAGACGGAATTTAAGAAGTCTCTAATTTATCCATCAACCTACTGACAAAGTTAGTTTTTGAGTAGCTTCGTTACTGAAATATTTATCAGATGATTTTAAAAATATTTATTTTCAGACAGCGATTTTGCGCCTTGTGCTGGTGACAAAGTAACCTTCCAGCTCCAGCCCCTGCCGCCAAAGTTTGATAAGGCAGCGGCCGCCCACGTCCGCGTGGTCAACATGACCGACGAACCGCACAAATTCTGGAGCACGCCACAGTCGCAAGAAGAGATTAAGGAGGTATATATAGTAAATGTTAGTATGATCTGAAAATACGCTGGACAGAAATAAAATTTTAAAGAGAGTATCATATTAGTCTTAGGCATATTTAATGAGGATGACCTCTCAAAATAGAATGAATTACCCTCTACTTTCATTTTAGTTATTTGCATCGTATTATGGTCAGTTTGCCGCGGATAGTTAAATATATTAAAATGGTACTTTTGTTGTCTGCTTAGCGAAGCCACTTGACTTGAAAAATAAGAATTAATTTAAGATTTTTTGTGGAAAATTCTCGTTGAATTGGAAAGTTTTTGAACTGCCCAAAATTGGTTCTAGTCCTTCGGAAATTAATCTGATTCGGAGCATGATAGGAAATTAATTCAGTTATAGAAATTATGACTATAAAAATATTTTAGGAGCAAAAGATTGGCAGATTAGAAGGTTCTCCCACTCGTACAACTCCGGCTGCAGCTGATGTTTAGTTCTTCTATTTGTCGTACAACCTTACGAAAGTATGACGCGCGCACAATTCAATGCAATGTTTTTAATTATACCTCATGTTTTAATATATTGTAATTGGTTTTAATCTGTTTTTTTATGTATCTAAAGCTTAAATAAATTATAGACAAATTCAAATATTCTTTTTACAACGAAAAAATGCAGAATAGTTCTTTAGATATAGCATTAGGGATGGCAATCCGTCAAATTTTTGGACCGGATTCGGATTCGATCTTACAAGAATCCGTCCAAAAATGGTGGATTCCGGATTCGGAATACAAATTCTAGTAATATTTTAAAAGGAGTTTTTTAAAAATTAGGTGCTACATATGTCCTAAAAATTAATGTTCTTGGTGTTCTTTATGATTCACTTCCGAGAATCGAACCAGATTTTAAAAGATTTTATATATAATATATAATGACGATAATCTTTGCCTTCAAAAAGTGTGAGTTGAAAGAAAAACTCAAGACGCTAATTTTAGCCTACCAATTAAGAATCTGAATCCGCTATTAAAAAACGGATTCCGGATTCGGATTCCAAAATTGACCAAAATTTGGGCGGATACGGATTGCCAACTATATATAGCATGTTACTTATCTTTTCGATATTTAAATTTACATGATTCCTCTAAAAATTAGGTAAAATTTTAAAAAGACTGATTTTTAACTTTTTGGACAACATTTTTTGTTTATGATATTCTTATTAATTTCATTTCTAACATTAAGGTACAATGTTATAGCAAAGCATCTCTATCGTAAAGTCTTAAAAAGCAAGTATGTCTTGTATTTATGCAATTTTGCAAGAAATTTATTTTCAATTTAATAACTTTAATAATAACTTAATATTCTGCTCATTAGTACTGAATTCTAAAGTGTTAGTTCTCAATACCGTATAAAGCTTCACAATTTCTTGAGGTTGTCATCCTTGTTCATTTGATTTTTAATGAATGTAACAAAGTTCCTTCAGAGACAAAAAAGATAAACTAAACTAGTATTCTATATTTAAAAACTATTTTCTAATTCCTTTTTATGTGCAAATGAAATTATTTCTTTAAAAAGTTTTTAATAAATATACAAATACCATGAAGCTAAAATTGTTTATTTAAAATTGAAAATTAAAAATTAAGTAAAAGATTTACAGGGAAAAGGGATTTGATTCTGACAAACAATTCTAAGTGAAAATTTCTACTGAATAATTGAAAGGTTCATCTTGTTTCACTCTCAGCTACACTTGTGACAATATCTTTCATACCAAATGAGCTCCTGCCTTCTAAATCAATTGCATCGCAAAGATGTGGAATTCTTGTCAAACTTGTCCTATAATAAAGAGAATCTAAAATGATGATATTTAACTTGTTTGTCTTTCAAAACTTTAAAATCTCTGTAACCGCTACATCAATGTCATACTATGGTCTTGAGCGATTTTCTTATATTTCATTTTCCTTTTCTTTCAAAGATAAAGTTAAATCTAGAAGGAATCCTACCAAACCCCTCCGATTTTAGTTTTTGATAGCGGAGCTACTCTATAACTCACATTGTCTCTCCATCCTTAACACTATTTGGGAAACATGATTTTCTTGGCTCCTATTCAAGATAGCCCGCTAAAAATTTTAGTGAAGATATGCCCATCTAATTTATACATTGTTTTGTTCATCTGTGTTATTTGGGGTGCAGTGTTGGATTGATTCCTAGATTTTCAAGTTTTCGTGTTTTTTCAACTTCTTTTCAAGATAGAGGGCTGAAATTTTCAAGAATTCAGCTTTTTTTTTTAAATGGAACCTTTTTATTACATAGATGAGTTGATTAGCCACCCCATATTTCATTTTTGCACTTTACTTCTAGGGGCTTTTGGGGTAAAACCACACCCCCAAATACAAAATTTGTTTTGAGCTTACAAGCCCCTAGAGGTAAAGTGCAAAAATGAAATATGTGATGGCTTATAAACTCATTTATGCAATAAAAGCTTCCATTTAAAAAATCAGCTCGATATCTTTAAAAATAAGCTCATAACTTAAAATTTAAGTGTTTGGGGGGTGGGGGGTCTTTTGCCCAACTAGCCCCTAGAAGGAAAGTCCCAAAATTAAATTTTTAAAGTTTTACAGGTAGATCCAATCATATAAGAGAGCTTACAAAAAGAATTAGGTTGATAACTATAAAAACAAGCCTAAACGGCCAGGCCAAAATTTGATACTGAATTTTCATTTCCTATAACTGTACAAACTTCCCCCCCCCCCCTTAATTTACGTTCTACATGTTTTCAAGTTTTATTAAAATTAGTCCATTAATTGGGGTTCCATACTTAATAATCATGTATAGCATGGTAATACAGACAAATTTCCATAATTATTAAATTATAAATTAAAATCAGTTTCGGTCCCTCGTGCTAACAAAACTGGTTTTAATATTTAAATTTTTCCTTTTAATTTAATATTTGTGGAAAGCTGTCCTAAATTAAATAACTATTACCATGTTTCCATGAAGAAATTGTGAGCCGGATCAAAGCTTCTCATCCAGAGTGGTAAGAAGTTCCAGTTTTGTATCCAATATGGCAGGTACCTTCCATTCTGGTATACCTGAATATTTTAGTGGATTTCAACAACAATAGAGGGGACAAGGGGCTGTAAACTCAGGTATCCAAGGTCTAATAACCACGTTATCTTATCATAGAAACTTTGGGTACTTTTATTAGATTTCAATTGGTTGGTTCAAACTAGAAATGGCGTCTTTAGTATTAAAAAATATTCTGTTCATCTACACAAAGAGCTAGTTGGGCACTGAACCTCCCCCCCCCCTATTTTTAAAAATAAATTGAATATAATTAAAGGCCATTGCCTTATGCCTAAACCCTGGGGAGGGCTATACTTGCAGTGCCCTAAAATTTCTATGCTTCTCCGTTCTAAATATACATGCCAATTATAACTTAACTTACTTAAAATAATAAGGTACAAAAAAGCAAAGCCCCACCCTTTATTTTCAATTATCTATTATTAAAGAAATGGGGAGAGTCTCTATGCTCAACAAGGTACTAGGTGAGAAAGGTCCAAAATTTCTTAATAGTTATTTCTCGCATCGTATTATAAACGGCTTTCCGCGGATATAGAATGTACAATTATAAGATTAAAACCAGTTTTAATCTTATGATTGTACATTTTTATATTCGTAGAAAGCTGGATATAATACGATGATAGACATAGTTTTTTCGTATGGATGAGAACCGGTTCCTATCCACCGGATTCGAATGAATACGAGAAATTACATTACCTTTTTGAAATGTTAATTTTTAGAAGTCATAAAATTATTTGATATCATCACGTACTATCCTAATGCTGACCTGAAAATAGTTGATGACAAAGATGATGGCAACAAAGAAATCCCAAGCAACGTAGAATATAAAGAAGATGAGTGGAGAGGCCATGGAGAAGGGAAGGTTTATGAGGGGAAAGACAACGTAAACTATATTTTAAAATAAAAGACTTATTTTATATTTTTTTTTTTCCGTAGCATAAATGAAAATATTTAGAGAAGTTATAAAATTACATGATTTTTAATGCAAGTATTCTCTAGCAAAGCTCTTATGAAATGACGATTGTCAAGACATTTTTAAAGATGAGTGAGTAGTTTTGTGAGAGGGCATATTTGTGTTATATAAATCTGAAGCAGGTCTTGCTCCAGAAAAAAATATGAAAGTTCTTACAGGACCTGAACGTGGTTTGCAAGATCTTTAGGGACTGACAGACAATCAAAATCAAGCTTTTGAAAAAAGTTAATTTATAATAAGTCTTTTATTTGCCTAGGAGGAAAAACACTATTACCAACCATCTAAAATATTAAATGAATTATTACTAAATTTTGGGGTTAAAAATAAGCTAATTCCAGAAAAATTTTCCGTTATTTATTTTCAAATAGATTAGGTAATACCTAATCAATTTGACCTAATTGTATTTTAATATTGTTAACATATTGTACCTGTAGGCATCCACCTGGCCAGCAATGGCACGACCAATCCTGTAGGGGGCTTGGAATACAGGCAAACAGAACAGTATACAACCACATAAGTTAAATAACAGGTGTGCCATAAATATCTATCATACAATTTTATTAAATAATTTAAGGCTTTGGCAATATTTTTGGTTAAATTAGTAAAAAAATAATGCAGGATGTCCCAAGTAAATGTTTATTTTGATATCTTAGTAAAATAAAAAGAAATTTGGCAGTTAATACTGCACATTCTTTGGATAGTAGTGAAAAATCTGCAAAATTAACAGAATAAAATCTACTAGGTAAAACATAACAGGAAGATTTTGAAGAAATTTAGACTGACTCACATGAAAATATTGGCTTGGTCAAGATCCATAACCTTGCGCAATGCGGAACCTATACCGTCGTAGAACGCTAACACTGCGGGGTTAACCAAGAATCCTTACCTTAGTAAAAACACACAAAAGTAAATTACTCCCTATCTCTGAGCTGCACTACAAGTGATCAAGCTGTAAAAGCAACCACTCTGTTTGGCCATCAGCTAGTGTTAAAGTTAACTGAGCCAAGAATTTGTAGTGGTTTAGTCTTAAATTCAATTAAATCATCCTGTTATGTACTACCTCAATTGACGGGATCCCTAATCCCTCTTATGTCACTATTAATTTTTTAAATATTTCCTGGAGATATCCTTTTGAACAAGTCAAGCTCTCAATGTCCTCTAAAAAAGAAATTTATATTAAAAATTGAAACAAATAAAATATTTAAAAGCATTTGTTTTTATAATTTGGAAGATCAAGGGTCTCACTAGTTATTTTCAGCCATACTTGTTAAGGAGAATCATATCGGATCAGCGATTAGCAAGATTCTTTGGTACAAACAGACACAAAATTTAGAGACATCCTTTTACTTTTATATCAGGAATAGCGGCTCCACCCCTAGAGGCCTCCAGGTGTACTTGTTGTAAGGGAAGGGGGACGACCACCAATTTTATTTTTTTTTATTTTACAAAAACGTTTAGCGGATTGAAGATCTCTTGGTACAGACAGACAAACATACATACTGAGAAACACATAAAGATTAAGGTTTCTTACCATAGAGTTCATATGAGAAGATATCCGTGATAGTGGTGCCAAGATTCATACCAAGAATAACAAAGTAGGCATTCCTTAGGTTCAGGTATTCCTTCGCTACTGGTATCACTTACAATAATAGCGGATCATGGAAAGAAAACGAAGAAGCGGGTTTCGTCGTATTTTCACAGCAGCTTTGATTGGTTATTTTAGGTTAGGTTTAGTCAGCTATATTAAATGTTAATGACTGTCCCGTAGGGGCTAGAAATAGGAGAAAGGCAACTGTTAAAATACGACGAAACCCTCTAGTTCTTTTTCTTTCAATGATCCATAATAGCATATGTAAATTATCCTATTATATACAGTATTCTTTATTATATGTTGTATAAACACATTTAATTTTTTAACTATTTATTGGCGGAATACATATGTTTCTCTATAAAAATAGATCATCAGTTCCAATTAAGATGTATAAAATAAGAGTTAAAAAGATATATGTCCATGCATTTTGAATCTTTTTAAAAGACTAAATGAGAAAGTAGTGTAAGAAAATTGTGCCCCCTGCGGTTTTTTTTTACTGCTTGTATCCTCTTGGGGTTGGGGGAGAATTAGCATCTTTATATAAAAAGGGGGAGGTGTTTAAAGAGAATCTTTAAAGAGACAAAAATAGGTCATATTTATCATTTGCAGTTTTACAAATTAATACATATTATATAAAAATACTGCTTTGAATATGTTTCACGTCGTGCACTTTGAAAGAAGGAACTTTTCTCTGTGTGACTGTGGACACTTGCTGGAGATTTCATTTCTGGTGTTTAAAGTTTGTATGTTAGATTTGAGTAATCTTTTTTTGTCTATTGCGAAGGATCTCGCTAACCACTGAACCGATATGGTTCTCCTTAACAGTGAAGCTTCATATAGGTCCAGAGAAGGTTTTTAACTATTCTTTTAACTGCCCCCCCCCCTCATTTTTTCCCTAGAGGCCTCTATGGGCGTAGCCGTTAGTTACCTATATAGTATAACGATTTTTTTCTTTCTATCCCTTCGTTCGTCCCTAAATATCTCGCTAACTGCTGAACCGATTTGTTTGTACTTTTTCGGGAATATACCTTATGAACTTCCAAAATTTGGCCCATCCCACCATCAAAAATGAAATCATGCAAATTTTGTCTTAAGCTTAAGATCTCGGTAACTGCCACTGTTTTTCATGAATGATAAGACACACACCCTTCATACAATGAAATGAATACTATTTTATTGTTTTTAGGGGCACAGACGTGACTTATTCAAATTCTATATATGTATATAGATAAGAGAAACTATTGAAATTCATGACATCAGCGGTTAAGCTGTAGCTGCAGTTGTAAAAACTGGAACTATGAATGACTGTAGCTAAAGCTGAAAGTTATTTAGGCTACGTAGAAATTGTATTAATTCAATATTAACTAACCTAATAGAGAAGTAGCTACGGATGATGACTGCAACCCAATTGTAACAAACAAACCTAGAACATAGGATATTTGATAAATAAGATAAAAAAAATAGTAAACTTTTAAAGTCCTTTTCGTCCTTATTTTGTGTTCTTGTCTCTTAGTATTTTTTTCATGACAACATTATGAAACATCATTGTTGTTTTTTATAACTTTAACATGTTTATGCTACAAACCAAAAGGAACCCTGCAAGAAATACACCTCTTTAACTGCTGAAAGACTGCCACGAGTAGACCCAATACCCAAAATTTGAAGCCTTTAGCTTCAATAAAAAAAAAGTTACAGACATTTCAAAATGTTTTTTGGCTGATTTAGATAATGTTGCTCTACATTATCTTCATTAACCCAATTAACCTAAACAATCTACTTCATTTTTACAAATTCATAAAGAGTGTAAAGTAGCTTTGCTACTTAAAATAG
Organism: Acartia tonsa; assembly: GCF_053477335.1. Classification (NCBI taxonomy): domain Eukaryota; kingdom Metazoa; phylum Arthropoda; class Copepoda; order Calanoida; family Acartiidae; genus Acartia; species Acartia tonsa. Next base: position 38,963,686 of record NC_137260.1, read on the forward strand.
TCAGACTTACCCAGCAAAAACATGATGATATTGTTTAAATGGTCATTCAGTATTATGTTGTTACAAAATCCTCGTTCTTCAAACCTTGTTTTTATAGGTAACACACATTTCCTAAATATTAATACAATCCTATAGTAACTATCCGTATAACAATATTTTTGCTGTTTGTCTGTATCTCCAACTGCTTATTATTTCTTTTCAGGAAGGGTACATCAAGAGTAGCTTTAATATTACCTCAACAAGGATGTCAACATTCATAAAAGCAAAGCTCTAAAAGCGTAAGGAAGAACAATAAGCAGAACAATAATTTCTAAGTCTAAATGTAATTTTACACTAACTTGTTGCAAAATTGCTTACTTACAGGATACAGCGTCACCAATAGGACGTACTTTTATTTATAGGATTTAATTAAAGAGATGCCTCGCCTATGACATTGTACCCTGTTTTTATAGGAATCATTATTCCAAAAATCATATGTATTGAATAACCTTATCATACAAAAACATGTTGTAAAAAATTTAAAAATAGGAATTTTCTAAAAGGACGTACAGACTTTCTGGTAAGGATTATAGAGTTGATACGCTTTCTAAATCATACCTAACTGTGATAGAAATCCTCATGCAAAGTTTGAAATCGATGTGATAATTCTAACATGTCTAAATTAACGAAAAGGGCTAACCGTTACGTACAGACGTACGGACCTATCCTAATTATAGAAAAGCTTCGCTTTTAAAAAGATTTGGTTGCATGACTAACATCCAGCCTTCACCCCCCCACAGTGGGTTTTTTGGCTTTTTTGGGGATTTTTTAACTTTACCAGTCACAAATGCTAACAAAAGCTTATTTTATCTAAAAATAAAGTTAAAACCTTTCACCTACAGGTTATTGCTTATGTAATATAACATATTACATACATAGTATTGTGATTTTAGATAAGAAAAATGTCCCTAGAACTACTCTACTCATACCGTAAAAAATTCAAAATTTCCGATAAAAAATGTTGTGAAACAAAAATGATTTTTATGCACTGACTTAAGACTTAAGACCTAATTAACACTTATTGAAAGGTTTTTAATATGTATTTTATATAATAGATTATTAAAAAGCAATATAACTTCCTTCTTTGTTGACTGATTTTAAACAATCAAAAATTGTATTGTTTTGTTTGAAGTTTATCTCAGTTTAAAGTTTTGTTTCATGTTTTTTTTTCATTTACTTTTGGATATTACCATCCATTGACCTTATTTGAAGCATACCCAAAAAGAACCCTATCGGTTCAGTAGATATTGAGAAATTAAGCTTCAGACAAAGTATACTTACTACTTTTATATAATATGATTTTTAAAAAAAATTTCAGTAGGTACTTTCTACAAAAAAATCTATTTAGTAAAATTCAAACAATTGATTGAAGTATTTTTAAAGAATCAATGTAATGCATGTCAAAATTTTGAAGCAAAAAATAATATTCTGACTAGATTTTTTCATTTAAACAGGTCTTGCAATTTCGAGGTTTCTAAATTTCTTTCTTTGTTAATTTTGCAACTTATTGTAGTGTGTCCAGCTTCATTGCAGCTTTGACACAATGGGCGACCTTTATCCCTTTCTACAGCAACTAGCGGATCTAATAATGTTAGTATTAAAGGGTATAGTATAGTTATATATATTTAAAATTTTGCAAAACAAATGACATTTTTATAAGAGAAGCTTTGCTATAATTAAAGTCGATTTGTCTGTCCCTTATCGTGTATTTAAGCAGTTTTGAAACAAATTTACTAACAATTTTGTGTTAATTTTTATATTTATATTCTACTTATTTCGTTGTGACACTCTACAAGTGTTAATATCCGTTTCAGAGCTTCGCTTTAATGAATGTTGTCATCCTTGTAATAAGTAAATTAATGAAATACAAAGATAGTTAAATTATTTTTAAAAGTATTGGAATATTAAGAATTTTATTAGTTATATGAACAATTTAAGTAAATGAAAGTGAATTCAGGAAGAACTATTAGATTTAGAAACCAAGGGCATTGAAAGGAAAGAACAATATGAATTAAGTATTTCAAACAAAGTTAAAGGACAGACAGAAAAAATAGTGGCTTAGAAATCAAATTTAATTTAAATGTTTCAGAAATACAGAAAGGAAGACATACGCACATTTATAAAAATTGAGCAGCTTTGTTACTAAAACTATTTCATAATAATCATTGTATATATGTTTTCAGTATATCCCATAATATAAAGTACTAAGCTTTTTTTGTGTGTAGCGAAGAATCTCACTCACCACTGAACCGATATGGTTCTTTAGAGGGAAGCTTCTTATAGGATGGTTTTAGGCTATTTCATTTTTATAAATAAGCCTGGGTATTGTTTTAAGCTATTTTTTTGCCCTTCTATATCCCTTCGAATATCCTAGATGCTAGGGGCGCATTACCATCAATGAGGTAAATCTTCCCCCCCCCCCCAAAAAAAAAGCTGTCTATCTAAAATTACAGCGTAGCTTTTCTATAATTAGGGTCAGTCCGTACGTCCCTGCGTCCGTAACGTTAGCTTTTTCGATAACTTAGGCATGTTAGAATTGTTCTATTGATTCCTGCATTAGTTCTGTACGATTTGGAAAGCGTATCAACCCTATAATCATTACCAGAATGTCAATACGTTTATGTTGATTTTTAACTTATATTATAAGTACAATATTATAAGCGAAGCATCTCTATAATCAATTCCTAACAATGTCCGTTTACCCTTAAACAGTATTTTATATTTAAGAACTTTTGCAACAAATTTAGGCAAAATTTTGACAAGACTTATTTATATATATTTTACATATTCACGCAGTTTGTCTGTCACCCCTTTTCAGAGCTTTGCTTTTATGAATTTTGTCATCCTTGTTCAAATATAAATCAACTGGTTGTCAGACCATTACCGATAGACTGAAGGACTTAGTAATTTATAATCTGGATGCTTCTTAGTATTGTAATAGGGTCTTTTAAATAGCAGCCGAGAAATTCACGTTTTCCCTAATAATGTTTCTAACGGACAGATGTACCGACAGCCGGACGTATCATTTACAGAATAGCTTCACTATTAAAAACGGAAAGGTAACCTTTAAAGATTAAATATGTGTGTTATTAAATTATATCAATTTTTAGTAGTTTGACTTCATAATGGTATTTAATTTATATTAATACAACTTCACAGTATCTATTTTCTAAGCTGGATTTCTCATTTGGGGCTACGAGGTGCCAAGAGTTATGAACTAATCTTGAATTATGAATACTTGAATTTAATCAGGGCCTAAATAACTTTTGGCACCTCGTAGCCCCAAGTGAGAAAAACCTTTAAACGTAAAAAATACATGTTATTTTAAGATGCAATATTAGGTGTTCTTGGATTTTAAATTACAGATTTATGACAACTTTTCTTATTTTTCTTTGCATTTTAAAGTAGAAACATCTGTATATATCAATGAAATATTGTTACATATCATTTAATCAGATTTTTACACCAATTTATTCTAGGAAAAAGTAGGAAAAGCAATGTATGATGATTTTAATGAAAAAAATCACTTTTTAAAAATATTCCTTTGACCACGTTCAGCAAAACGGCTGTATTTTGCCTAATTTTGTAGTATATAAAAAAATCTGTTGCATGGCAACTTTTGAATGGTAATACTAGCCCCTGGGACATTTAACTCAAAATTGAGGAAATTTAAAAAATGACCAAAAATCCCACTGTGCCCCTCCCCCCCTCCCTCTTGAAAGTTCTCCTAGTTGCCTCTATGGGTGTACCAATTGTAGGTTTTCAATAAAGAATTACTGATTTCTGTTTTAAATTTTCTTTGAAAATTGTTTCAATAAAAATCACACGAAATTAATAGCAGTTTGACTTTATCATAGTATTAAAATTATGAAAAGTGACTACTCAATCTGAGATCTAAATGGATAAAACAATGACGGAAAAATTGATGTACATCCACAATGATAATACACAATATTACCCCTTTTGTAGCTTAATGTCCCCTCCCTAACTGGCTCAATAAACCCAATATTGTTACCCTAGCTTGTAGAGGACAAATAAGTCCAGCATGAGTAGTATGGCAGCAATACAGAAAATAATTACACCAGCTCCTAAATCATCTCCGTATCCGTACCAATCACAGAACAAATGATTAGCTTCCTTACATTCTGCTATCATGGATTTGGTGTTTGTTAAATCTGGCACTCTGAAAAACATTTTAGAAATAAAAGATTGACAACATCCAAAAAAATAAATTTTAACAATTTAGAATGTCAGTCACACGTTACGAATATTAACAAATACAGAGTAACAATGCATTCAATTTTTAACATCATTTACAAGCATGAACAAAATTATGTATGAGTCTGTATTCAAATTACTTAAGTACAGAATGCTTAATATGGATTCTTACATTCTAGGTCTTCTTCCTATAGAGATGCTTCGCTAAAAATATTATTCCTAATGGTCCTAGAATTTGTATTCTAAAAATCAAATGAATAGGTTTCTTCTATGATTTAATTTTTTTAAAGCCAATCATCGTGTTTATAATGTATGTACATACAGACTTTCTCTGATAATAATTCATACATTGTGTCTGCGATTTCTAAATTATACCTAACTATTAAAGTAATCATCATGTAAAGTTTGAAATCTTAAAAATGTCTAAAGTTGATTTTATTGGTGAAGTTAAAATATACATTCATCACCTGTCTCAAACCAGGTTGAATCTTGTGTTTCGTACACTTAAATTCAATATTTATACCTTAGTTCATTTGTTGGTGCATAAGTATATAAGTATTAAAATTCATATAAAACTTACCTCATAGTAAATTTTACCAACGGCAAATGATATTTTTCATAGAGCGGAGCTTTCAATCCAATTCTTGTTTTGTCCAAAATACCTTCTGTTATATCTAAATATTATAAACATGGATATATTATTACTTGGATGCAGTAGTAAGACAAAGTGACACAAAAATCAGCCATGTGACGTCATACAAATGAGGGAGATGAGAGGAGAAGAGGGAAAGAAAACACCTAAAAAAGAAATGGATAATCCCTCATTTTTATGACGACGCATGTCTGATTTTTGAGTCACTTTGTCCCACTACCTTGGATGTTACACAAGATTTTCATGTTCTCTAATAAACAAAAACTCGCAATTGGCTGAAATAAAGATAACCACCGCCCCCATACATCCCCTTTACCACCTCCCCTTCCACTGATTAGCCATCTTACTAATAATCGAGTTCTATATTAGCAACCTTAATTGACTACATTTTCCCCCTACCTTAATGTCCACGTATATTCTATATCCATTGTTTATATTACATATTATTTGAAACTAGTGAACAATAATCAGGGGTTGTTACATATTATTTAAAATTAGTGAACAATAATCAGGGGTTGTTACATATTATTTGAAACTAGTGAACAATAATCAGGGGTTGTTACATATTATTTAAAATTAGTGAACAATAATCAGGGGTTGTTACATATTATTTAAAATTAGTGAACAATAATCAGGGGTTGTTACATATTATTTAAAATTAGTGAACAATAATCAGGGGTTGTTACATATTATTTGAAACTAGTGAACAATAATCAGGGGTTGAAAACTTTACAAAATGTCCCTAAACTGCTATAAGGACATACTGACATTTTCGAGAATTGATTATGGAGATCTTTCGCTAATAACTTTGTACGTTGTCGTCCTATTAATTATATTCCAAAATTAAACTGAATAGGACAAGTGTGTTATGTAAAATCATGTTGTTAAAAAAGATAAAATACCAAATTGTTTTAAATAGACGAACATGCCAATCAATTGCTCAATTGTAACATGTTTAAATTAACGAAAAGATATGAGCAATCCGTTACGGACGGATCGACCCTTATTATAGAAAGGATTCGTTTTTAATAAGATAAGACCACAGTATTTGATAGAGAAGTAGAGTATTGTTGGCTAAGCTTTACAGAACATTCTCAGCGTGTGAATAATATGTTACTTGTAACTTTTGGACATCCAGTACACGTTACATTCTTGACATAATCTACGTAAAAAAACGACAATTATTAAACAAATAGTTCTGCAATAACAATATGAAATTTTAAACGAATAAATAAAAGTTGTACTATTAGTTTAGGATAGGTTAAGTAAGATAAATGAATAATAGGTGCTATCACACAAAGTATCCACTTGAGCAATTATACCCTCCCCCCTCCTCCCTTATTATGGAAAAGTTTTTCGTTTGTTTGTTTATTAATTTAGGCCAGGTTAAGTTAGATCAAATTGGGTACTTGGTAGCCCCTCGAGATTAGGGCGCCCCTTGCATAAAGAAGCCCCCCCCCCTTGTTATTTCAAATTTTTAAAAATTGTTAAAGAGGGTGGGGCAATTATTGCTCAACCGGCCACTTTTGGGAGAGCATCCAATAATACTTACGGTCGTACCGACAGTCTTGAATTTTGTCTATAAGCATTTCAATTTCTGTATCATATAAGCCTGTTCTCTACAATAATAACTTCAAAGTAAAATGATGTCTTTCTGTCTATTTTTTTGTACCAAAGGATCTCGCTAACCGCTGAACCGTTCGGGTTCTCCTTAACAGGGTAGCTTCTCATAGGTCCCGGGAGGGTAGCACCACCCTCCCTAGAAAAAAATTACCCCCCCCCCTTCAAAAGAAAATTTTAAATATTTTTAAAAACTAAATAAAATAATGGGTTTTTGGATACAACTCCCCCCTCCTCTAGTGAACCTAGAGGCTTCTAGGGGGCGAAGCCGCTAGTTTTATTACAATGCATAAAAAATGTACAAAAAAGGTTGACAATAGATCATAAGAAGCGAAGCACAAGAAAAAATCATGAAAATACAAATGGCAAAAATAAGTTACAAAGCAGGTGTACAGTGATCATAAAAAAGAGGGAGAGGAAGGGGGCACCGTAGCTCTGTGGTAACGCACTGAGTCACGGTGATGAGAATTTGAGTTCAAACCCACTCGTGTTGCAATCACAACATGTTGTCTCAAATTCTATAATGTGGATTTACGCAACCTCCCCCAGTTGCGTTGGAAGGGAGATTGTTAGGTAGTTTGGATGCCTAATAATCAAGTGTATAATACCAACACATCCCTTAATCCCAGGCTCCATTGAGGAGAGTGTCATTCATTACGGTGACTTAATCTGGGACACCTGCCATACTCAAAATCGGCGAGGGTGAGGTAATAATGAGGAGCTCTCATGAGACAGCGTGTCAAGTTATACTTGAACGTGGAGCTTTAGCTGGCCCTGGTGGCTATACAAAAGTGTCTCAACATACTCCAGGAGTCTTAGATCCAAACTCTAAGAAACTATGGCTAATCAAAAAAAAAAAAAAAGAGGGAGAGGAAAAGAAAGAGATATACGCAGATATGCCAAATTATTTTAAGATTTTAAAAAGTGATACAATATGACAAAAAATATCACCTGTTCATTCGAATCTCTAAAACTGATCTCATCACTAAAATTAAAGATTTATTTTAAAAACAACATAAAATTATCCATAGACCAATATAACGCTCCCCTAAAATGTAGAACTCAATCGGATCAGTATTTACCGAAATATTAAACTAAAGACAAAAAACTTACCACTTTATAAAATACTAGCAATTTCGCCCACTATATTTTTTTTAATTCTCAAAATCATTTTTTAAAAAAATAAGATCCTTCGGTTCAAACAGACATCGTTCTACTTTGTATTTCAGATGATATTGCAAGGTGCATACAATCAAACAGCCAAGCAACTCTTTAATTCTTAATGTGTGTTAGAAATGTTATCTTCTTCTATTTAAGATTGCCTTCTGAATTGTTTTCGCATATTATTCGCTGTTTCTTAAAATAGGCGGCTGACATAGCTAATGAAGATTTCCTAATTAGCATCTTCTTTTAACCATATAATGTGATGAGAGCAATAAGATATCTGATATCTCACTATGCCTGTCCATCTGTTTGCAGAAAATAAATATATTTATTTATTTTATTTCACCACTTTTGGATGTTGGATTGTTAATTTTTGAAAGTTGGATTGTTGATTTTTACAGGAAATATTCTTTTAATAAGTAAATATACATTTTACCTACTTGGCTTCGTTCCATTACCAGAAATCATTTCTTAATTAAAAATTATATAATTAAAGGGGACTATCCACGAACAAGAACAAGTGATTCTAAGCACCTTCCAACATTGATCCATAGTATTTTTTTTAGTAAATATGCTAGGTTTAACTTTAATATTTGGTTTATCGACTAAAATGTTAGGTTTCACCATGGTTTTATATGAAAAAACTTTGAAATGTTAAATATTTTTAAGTGCAATATCATCAAATGTTTTGATGAGTTCAAACTGTTGTTTAAAAGCCTTGACACAAAAGTATATTATTTTGATTATTATTTTGATCAATGCTAGAAGGTGCTACGAATCACTTGCTCTTGTTCGTGGATAGTTCCCTTTAATAGCAATATTTTTAGTAGAAATGAAATAGAAATCCTAAATGATTTTATGAGATCTAACTAGAGGAATCTAAAGGCACTTAAGGTGAAAGGTTTTTTTCGATCTATTTTTTAGATTTAAAAAGAAAAAGTAGAAGATTTTTTTTTTTTTGGGGGGGGGGGAGGGGCCGAGTCGACCATCCACCATTTTTAATTTTAGTTTAAAATTATTTTTTGAAGTGGGATTTTTTGCTATGGGGCGATTTCTCTTGGGAGGGTGATGGTACCACTCAACCCCCCAAAAAACTTCACAAGATATATAAGAAGCTATTTAGTAAAGGAGAACCATATCGGTTCAGCGGTTAGCGAGATCCTTCGCCATAGACAAAAAAGCTTACTACTGTTTGTAAAAGAATAATACCTCTCGCATTATCAACAAGGATTGGATTAGTATTGATTTCTCGTGAAATCAATCTGATTGTGGCCTCCTACAAGAAGCCGCAAACATCACGTCCGCATAAGTAAAGGGGTGAGTTTTCGAGAAATCTAAGATATCTGTTTTAGGGTAGTTTCCCACAAAGTGCCTCTCAAGCACTGAACTCCGTTTTTTTAAAGATAAATTGAAAATAAAGGACAGGGTTAGTTTTCCCCCATGCTTCATCCCTGCGGGGTTACCCAGTATCCAATATAACCCCACCAAACCTGCATAAAGTAAAATTCAAACAAACAAACCCCCTGTGCACGCCATGGTTAACGCCATGGATAACCAAACTAGCGGCTACGCCCCTAGAGGCCTCTAGTGGCACTTCAAATGTTTTTGTTTGTTAAAGTCTCTCCGATAATTCTTTATATTACGATATCTATTTATGTTATTTTGAAGTCTCCCAAATGTTAAAAAAAATTTCGATTTTTTGTCATTTCTCTTGGGAGGGTGGTGGTACCTCCTCCAAAATAGTTATAAATCTTTCCGGGACCCATCAGAATCTACCCTGTTAAGGAGAACCGGATCGGTTCAGCGGTTAGCGAGATCCTTCGGTACAGACACACAAACACACAAACATCCTGTTACTTTAGTATAAATATATAAAGAATTGTTGTTCCTGGTAGACCAACCACTCAAGGTTATATCTAATATTGTTTTAGTCTAATAATAAATGAAGATTTAACTTTGACATACTTCTATCATCACTACCGTCTACGACCTAGAGGCCTTTAGGGGAACTTGAGGTTTGGGGGGGGGGGGGGTAATCGTCCCCCCCTTTCAATTTATGTTTTAAAAAGAAAAAAAAGAAAAAAATTAGGTGGGGGTAATTTTTTTCTAGAGCGATTTTTCTTGGAGGGGTGGTGTTACCCTCCCCTCAAAAAAGAAACTTCTTAGGACCTATGAGAAGGTACCCTGTAAAGGAGAACCATATCGATTCTTAGTGGATAGCGAGTTCCTTCGGTATACACAGAGATCCTTTTACTTTATCATAAGGATATACTCACCTAATATTTTGATTTTGCTTAAATATAAATTTGCCAATAATAAATAAAATATGCGGAAGTGATGTGACACCTGACAGTTTCTAAATTCACACTTTGTTACGGAATGGGTTACAACATACTCCATGGGACCTCCCAGGTTCAGAAACAAGTGTGGGAACCATTCTAAATAAGGACATATAACCTTCAACAATTATATAAAAGTAGCGCAGCAATTAAATTAAGCAAGGAGAATAATGTGTATGTAGAATTATATCAAATATTGGTGTATTTTTTTATTGTAAGTAATTCAATTTTTATTTGTTTTAATATCTGCTACGCCCCTAGAAGCCTCTAGGGTCACTCGGAAGTGGGAGGGAGAAAAGCCAACCCCCCTTTTTTAAATTCAAGTTTTAAAAAGAAAGAAAAAATATTTTGAAGGGTTGGTGATTTATCATTGGGAGGGTGGAGTTACCCTCCCCCCAAATAGTTAAAAAAAAACTTTCTTGGACTTATAGAGAGCTTCACTGTATAGGATAACCATATCGGTTCTGCGGTAAGCGAGATTTACCGGTAAGGGCAAAAAAGCTTACTACTTTATATATTAGGATAAAAAAAATTTTTCCTTCAAATAATAAAAAATACGTGAAAAACTGTCACATTTATTACTCATAGAGTAGCTTGCCCTGATAAAATATGAAAGTGCTTGCAATATCCTTAATATCAGCCATGATCTTTTTTTCCATAAAGCCTTATAGTCGATTGTAAATTGTAAATCGATACAATGTAAACAATTTTAACAGGGTAACTACATTATAACTAAAATCTTACCAACAAAAACAAGGATGAAGGCAGTGCAAAGGTTGAACAAAGTATGAAAGGAAGAAACAGCAAATGCTCTGGTTATATCAAAGATTTTAAACTTAGAGAATTTATTCTCTACATAACGTTATTCTTGCATAACCACTGCGGTTGGTAATAACACTGCAGGGATACCCAGGGTTGGTAATAACACTGCAGGGATACCCAGGGTTGGTAATAACACTGCGGGGATACCCAGGGTTGGTAATAACACTGCAGGGATACCCAGGGTTGGTAATAACACTGCAGGGATACCCAGAGTTGGTAATAACACTGCAGGGATACCCAGGGTTGGTAATAACACTGCAGGGATACCCAGGGTTGGTAATAACACTGCAGGGATACCCAGGGTTGGTAATAACACTGCAGGGATACCCAGGGTTGGTAATAACACTGCAGGGATACCCAGGGTTGGTAATAACACTGCAGGGATACCCAGGGTTGGTAATAACACTGCAGGGATACCCAGGGTTGGTAATAACACTGCAGGGATACCCAGGGTTGGTAATAACACTGCAGGGATACCCAGGGTTGGTAATAACACTGCAGGGATACCCAGGGTTGGTAATAACACTGCAGGGATACCCAGGGTTGGTAATAACACTGCAGAGATACCCAGGGTTGGTAATAACACTGCAGGGATACCCAGGGTTGGTAATAACACTGCAGGGATACCCAGGGTTGGTAATAACACTGCGGGGATACCCAGGGTTGGTAATAACACTGCAGGGATACCCAGGGTTGGTAATAACACTGCAGAGATACCCAGGGTTGGTAATAACACAGCAGGGATACCCAGGGTTGGTAATAACACTGCAGGGATACCCAGGGTTGGTAATAACACTGCGGGGATACCCAGGGTTGGTAATAACACTGCAGGGATACCCAGGGTTGGTAATAACACTGCAGGGATTCCCAGGGTTGGTAATAACACTGCAGGGATTCCCAGGGTTGGTAATAACACTGCAGGGATTCCCAGGGTTGGTAATAACACTGCAGGGATTCCCAGGGTTGGTAATAACACTGCAGGGATACCCAGGGTTGGTAATAACACTGCAGGGATTCCCAGGGTTGGTAATAACACTGCAGGGATTCCCAGGGTTGGTAATAACACTGCAGGGATTCCCAGGGTTGGTAATAACACTGCAGGGATTCCCAGGGTTGGTAATAACACTGCAGGGATTCCCAGGGTTGGTAATAACACTGCAGGGATACCCAGGGTTGGTAATAACACTGCAGGGATACCCAGGGTTGGTAATAACATTGCAGGGATACCCAGAACCCAATTTGATATTATATGACCTAAAGTAACAAACAAAAACAGTCCCCGTGCCCCTATTCTTAATTTTTTTCTGAAAGGTAGGAATGGGGGGGGGGGGGGCAAGATGGTACTTCGATTGACAGGGCCAAAAATACCTAATGGAAAGTTTCAAATTATCTCAACGGTGTCAATTTATATTCGTAGATTAATTTTTAACAATTAAATATAGTAAATAGATTATAGAAAACTTATATATGTAAATTTTACAAATTTAAAATATATTCCTTTTGAACTCCTTGGTATTCTGAAAACAATTAAAATGTAATCATATCATATTGATTTCTGTAACGATTTATAAAACATAGCAACTCTTTAACTCTAAATAATAATTATTCTATTCCCTCCATTTTGAAATATGGATTAATAAGACTATTAGGCATTTTGTTATGAGCGAAACATCTCTATTATAAAAAAAGAATATTAAATACGTTTTTTATCCTCGTCAAAACGTAGTTCAAAGATTTTAGAGGGATGTCAATTTGTGTAGTTATGTATGAGTGTGTCTATACCTTCTCTGTTTTATTTTTCAAGGAGATGTCTATCCTCCCTGTAAGGCCTAAAGGAGATAATGGTTATTTTTCGCATCGTATCGTAAATAGCTTTCCGTAGATACTAAAATAAAAAATTATGAGATAAAAAAACAAGTTTTGTTATCCCTGAGGGGCCAAAGACCCGGGATAACAACACTGGTATAAATTCTATGATTTTTGTTTCAATATTTGTGGAAAATTGTTAGAAATATGATGCAATACATGATTTTTCAGTATGGCTGAGAACCAGTTCTAATCCAGCGGATAAAAATCGGTTTTGAAGCAATACTGGAAATAAATTCTACCTTCCAGAAGAAGAATGCCATGATGTTACAAGTCATCGTGGTACCAACATTTGATCCATACACAAGAAATATTCCTGCTTGCACACTGTAACATATATCTAATTGGTGGGCATACCGTATAATCCAGGAATCTTTAGGGATAAGACAATTGACGACAAATTTATATATATCCCAATGATATGCGAAGTTCACCCCTCTGTATTTTAAAATTGTAGGTGAAAATTTTTGATACTCCAAGTAGGGAAATATCCAATCAAAATTCAACTAAAGTGCCTAAAGTTTTTTTTAGATATTTGTAATAATATTTTGGGTACTAGCGTAATTTACAGTACAATGTCCCCTCGTGCCTGGTATAATCTTATAATAAGTAGTAAAAATTTACCTTATTGAACCTTGTGAAATCAAACTTGAATTACAAATAGTTATCAATTAGTTCATTAGTTTATATAAATACATTTTATCCAATTTAGTGCAATTAAATCCTTTTCTCTTTTTACTAACCTATTTAACTGCGTGTAAACGTCTGTCATTAAAATCGCAACTATGCACAAACGCCAATTTACAGCTCAAAAATCTGTTTTTAAATCTTATTTTCTAAATGGCACTAACAGAGTACGAAAAAATTAATAGGACATTTTAAAAATTCCTTAATCAATCTTTATTTGCTACCATATTGTATCATATAAAGTACATTAAATGGTTAATAATCGCAAGCCTGGATTTAAGAAAAAAGTGAAGAATAGAATACAAATACAATACATAGAATAGCACCGCTTGGTGCATAAATATTTCATGACCACTCATCTACACAACATGGACAGTTATTCTAGTAGATTTCAATCTTGATTATATCTTTGTTTTTGGCCTATTCTTTTATTTCCTACTAGCGGCTACGCCCCTAGAGGCCTCTAGTGGCACTTTAGATGTTTTTATTTGTTATAGTCTCTACGTTACTTCTTTATGTTACGATAATTCTCTTTATGTTACGTTGAAGTCTCCCATATATTTTCAATTTTTTCGATTTTTTTGTCATTTCTTTTGGGAGGGTGGTTGTACCCTCCCCTAAAATAGTTTAAAACCTTTCCGGGACATATGAGAATCTACCCTGTTAAGGAGAACCCGATCAGTTCAGCGGTTAGCGAGATCCTTCGGTACAGACACACAGATACACTGACACACAAACAAACAGACAAACATCCTGTTACTTTAGTATAAGGATACTTAAATAACTCTTCCAATTATCATTCACCTTTTTGTATGTACAACTAGCGGATGCGCCCCTAGCATTTATTGACTCTATGGTCGAAGGTATAGGGAAGGACAAAAAGCCTATAACAAACTTAAGACTTGAAACTAAAAAATAGTCTAAAACCTGTCACGTAACCTATGCAAATCTTCCTGAAATGGAGAACTCCAATGGTTCAAAAGTTTTTAAGCTACAGACAAAAAAAATGCGAATGCAATCGAATTAGATCGTTGAATATGTGTCCCTATCTCTGGTTTATCTTATACTTAGTTGATAATTATTTTCCTTGATGTTACTGACGTCACAACTGATGAACTCTGAAAAAAATCATTAATTAATTAAAAACACAAGAATAACCTTATAATATAAAGAAACAGGATATCGCTCTGTCTATCTATATGTCCACTATAATTTTATAAACAGCTGGACTGATCAGTCCTCAGTTTTCTGGTAAATTTAGTTTTGCTACGTCCTGGAGAGATGTCCTCATTTAATATTTTTTTTGTGTTAAGTCAATTTCTAAAGCTCAACAGCCGCGCCTCAGCCGTGCATAAGCCTAAAATTTAAACTAGTTTCTATAAAAGAAAAAAACAACAAAAAGATGGGTTGTCTGTTTAGAAATATGTTTAGACACCCAGCTGAATTTTAAAGTTATAAAATGACGATTTAACTAAGGCTTACACGCGGCTGCCTAGCCCTGTTATTTTCAATCACAATATCAACTTTGTAGAAGCGAAGCTACTATAAAAACTCACTTTATCTGTCGGTCAATCGGTCAGATATGGGAAAATGAATGTAGAGTACCTAACTTTTGGTCTGTTGGTTATGTAACCTCTATTGTTATCAGAGTTTAAAAATTTAAGAAACAATGAGGAAAGTAAATTATCGAACAACTTCGAGATATTATAAGAGAAAATAACAAATGTTTTTCCTTAAATTTCGTGAGAACTATCCTAATTAATACATAAACATATGTACTACATGATTCTTAGAATTTAAAACAAAATTCTTAGTGTAATGAATTTTAACTGTAGTCAAAATAATTAGATAATTCTAATGTTTATGTACAGTTTAAAGGTAAAAATTAAAATTATTAACATATTAAATTTTTCTGATGTCATTGTCTTGTCAATTTATCCATTCAAAATCTGCAAAGGTTCTATAATCGGATCAGTCCGACGGGTTGCAAGATCTTTAGGTACAGACAAATTTCATCTTTTATTGAAATATCAATTTAACGAGGATGGCAACATACATTAGTAGAGAAGCGCTAAAAGTCATGGTTGGAGTTATAGAGCAGAGAGAAAAAAAGTATTCAAAAAATCACAAAACATTTATAAAAATAAGAATCTTTGGCTTTTGAAGCATGAACGACAGACAGACGGACTAAGTAAATCATATACTGGAGGATCAATGGTACAAACAATGATCACCCAAAATTCCAGCCATCAATCTTAATAAGTAGCCGAGAAAATCACATTTTCAGAAAGATTTACGGACTAAAAAAAAGATGTATAAAGTAATATTTTCTATCGTACCTGTGCAACGGAAGTAACTATTTGTCCCACAACAAACCAGGAGAAACCTTTCTTACCATCAGCATCTACACAAAGGAATAGAAAGTAATTGTTTAAAAGTTTGGATCTGGTCCTGTTCACTGTAAAATGTTCCTAGGATAGACTATCTCCAAAAATTAAAGTTTCTTGAAGATAATGTTCAGTAAGTAAAAGTGTAAAGCCATATTAAATATCAGAGATGTGTTCTAAAACTAAAGGATAATGCTTGAGACAGGGGCGTCCAAGCTTTTTTATTTGGAGGGGGGGTAAAATTTTGAAAATATAAATTTTGGGGGTGCCGCAGGCACCCCCAAGCTCATTTTCGGGGGGGTAATCTTTATTTCATAGAGGTATTTTTTTTATTTTGGGGAGGTAAAAATTGAAAAATCAAAATTTTGGGGGTGCCTACGGCACCCGCAAATTCATTTGGAGGGGGTAATCACCCCATTACCCCCCCCCTTGGACGTCTATGGCTTGAGAATAAAAAAAGGTTTTTAATTTTTAGACTGAGGCCTTACAGTCCTTCTGCTTTATAAGCACTTTAAAAAGTAAAGGCAGCTATAGTGTAAACCGAAGCTTTTTCACAGTTATTTTATTTATTAATTTATGTTTAGTTATATTGGAAACTAGGTAGGTAGTCTCGATGGGTTAGGGTCGTATTTGGCCTACAGAAAAAAACTAACCAGCTCCTTCTTTTTAATTTATTTCTAAAACAAGGTGGGTTATAAGTGCTCAACAGTCACTTTGTAAGAACGCACACGTATATCTCAATGGGACACATTACAAACTTTCCCGATTTTGTATTACTTTTGAGGAACAAGATTCAAGTTACGTCATATTTTTCTTTCCCGAAAAAGGGAAGGGGGAAAGACAAAAAGGGAAGGGGGGAAGAAAAAGAGATGGGAGAAAAGGGGGTTTTCCCCATCTCTTTTGAAGAGATTTTCTTCCCCCCTTCCCTTTTTCGGGAAAGAAAAATATGACGTAACTGGAATCATGTTCCTCAAAAGTAATACAAAATCGGGAAAGTTTGTAATGTGTCCTCAATGGTATACTTTAAGCAACAATTCTGAACTATCTGTAAACAATTATTGGAGCGATTAATAGACAATATCTGCAGACTTTAGTAACACTTTATATAATGACTTTTACTAGGAAATATAAAATTTGATATAAATTCTATTAAAGTTAATTGAATGACATTAATTTTGGTTTCCATTATAAATTTTATTTGATGATTTATGAATTATTTTATATGCTCTTAAGTCTTTATATATATATCTTAAGCATTTTATCTTTATTTTATTTTGATATTAATGATCAAAAGAAGCATAAAATCATACATTTTATATATACTGTTGTACAGAAATATTTTATTAAAATATTACAAAAGATCCATGATTCATTTAATTTTTTTTTTTCCTAATTCAGCAATTTATAGCAAGCAAGGTTTTCCTATAATTTCGAGTTGTAATTAAAATACATTTTAATAGACAGTTTACTAGAATCATATAATTAAGATTATCAAAGAAGTAAAAACCTTTGATGCAGGTAAAACAAATTCAGAAGCGCTTTGCGCCAAATATTACCCCTCTATTATCCCCTCTATAATGCTTAATTTTTTAAATTGTAGCAGCTCTCTAATTTCATAAAATAGCTTTGTCAATTACAATTTTGGAATGTTGTTATCCTTGTTTATTTAAACTTACCTTTGTAAAGATGATCACTTCTCTCATCACTTTTATTCTAAAATCATCAATTTATAAAAATAATAGAAAATTCTTATTTTATTCTTATCGGCGATACTCCATATTTTAACCTTTTAAAATGTATTTTTAAAATTAGAGCTAGTTCACATTAATTTTCGTTTTCATGTCAATACTTATGGCTTTTCTCTCTAGCATGAAGAAGAGGACATTGGACTGAAAATTATAATGGTCTACTAAGTTTTATAACACGTTCTATTATCTATAAGCTTAAAAACGTTGAGAACTCTTGATACACCTTGATTGAATGGTTCGAACAAACATTGTTCAAACGTTTTCTGTAATAGAATAGAGATGGCGCAATTTTGTTTATAAAAAGCTTTGGTCCATTGTCTATTAGCTTATCCCTTTAGATACCTCCTTCCCAGAAACGCAGCTACTCCTTATCCAGTAAAATGTATAACATTTCAGTAATTTCAGTTATCAAAAATCAATTGGTTGAATTTAAACTTTTTCTATGTCAATCAAGCTAAACCCGTGGGTTTTTTTTCAATTAAATTTTCGCATCTTTTAAGCTTAACTATCCTTGTTTTTACTTACAAGGTTCAACAAATTCTTGAGTACATGTGGAGCCAGCAAACTAAACATAAATTAAAACATAAAACAAGCACAACTATGTATATAAGTCAGGAAAGCTTTTAAAAAAAAGATGGAATATTTTTTCATTGCATCGTATTATTGTTACATTTCCGCGGATAGAAACATGAAAAATTAAAAGATTATTTTTAGTTATGTTGGCCCCATTCTCAAACATAAAAGGGATTGATCCTATGATTTATATTTTTTGTCGAAAGTAATGATTTTTCGGTAAAAATCAATAAAAAGAAAGAAAATATATTAAAACAGACGGAAAAAATTAATGGGTTAATTGTATAGTAATGCTGCTAGTAAAAATTATATAAAAGTGAATAAAAGTTTTTTTAACAGAATAGACTACAATTAGTAACTATTGAATATTTGATAGGTTTTCTAATTATTTCTTATAAACTTTCAGTTTATTTTCCGGCGTTTTACAATCTTGATAAGCTATTCAAAACTTTTATTTTTAATTCAAAAACTCTTTTAAAAAAACTCCAAGAATATCCAAGTTGAGTTGGTTAACGGGGATGACCTCGCCCCCCCCCCCCGGAAAAAATAATTTAACTGTCGCCTTTCTTATTCAATTTGAAATTTATTTCTGGGTGTAATATTGGCAAACCCCCTAATTCATTCTTTTTTTTAGGGAGGGGGGACGGGCGTAGTGGAGAGTATTACCCCTCTAAAAGTTAAATTATCCACTCCCACCCAAAAAAGACATAATGCTTGGACGTCTGTGTGAATGATGAATAGCCTCTCTAACATATTAACGACAAATTATTATATATTAGTGGCTGCTCAACTAAAATCATACGTTTTACTTACGTTGAGCTAGTCTTGTAAATATCTCCGATAAACATGAAGAAAAAAGTGAACAGGGCCCACAGAGCGAGTAATCCTATGAATTTGAACAAACATATTCTCACGGTACTGCCTGAAATCAAATTTTGGGTATAGTTCCTTTCATGGCAACGAACCTTAATGGGCGATTCTTCGTATTATTCACAGTAGATTTTATCATATTTCAAGCCCCTGCGGGGGGCTCTAATCCAGCAGGGCCAATAGCCTAACCCTGCGGGGCAATCACCTAACCCAATGTAACCTTACCTAAAATATCCTATTAAAAGCCATTTTAAAGATACGAGTTATCGCCTCTTAAAAGTCGTTGCCACGAAAGGAACTATTCCTAAATTTATAGCTACACCCACTCAAGCTTTTTAAAAATTACAACATTTTAAAAATCCGTTGTCTTACATTTTGAATCTAGTTATTTAGCTAAAAATAAAATAGTCAAAACCAACCCAGGACCTATAAAAAGCTTCACTAAAGAGGAGGACCATATCGGTTTAGTAGTTAGCGAGATCCTTCGCTACAGACAAAAGCCTTACTTAATGTAATAAGATACATAAGTACAAACAAAAAATATTAATCTTAAACAATGATTTGCACCTTTTGTTTAAATAGAAAGAAGATTACTAGGTAATTTGATCATGGAGTAACAGATAGCTAAATTTTTTTGTATCTTTTGACATGTGGCTTTATAAGTTATACAATTATTTTTAAGAACAATTATGTAATAAAATGTACAAAATAAAGAGAGTTTTAAAACTTTTAAAAGTAGTAATTATTTGTCCTTTACTCTCTGTAATTGTAATTTTTCTTATTTCCCTTGTGTGTAAAATTGTAAAATATAATTCATATTTAATGTCAAAATAATACTATTAATGTTTTATTACATGGATGTGACCTCATATCATAGAGAACAAAAAGTGGTTTTATCTGGTTTGTTGTTTCGAAGAGCACAGCACCTTTTCTTAGCCTACGGGGAGTCTTTCCTTACCTAACCTACTTATCCGGACCACAATATCTTACACTAACAGTAGTTTCAGCTTTCTCATATTTGTATTCAGACTGCATTGGAAATTCCGCAGCTGCAGCCAGCCAGCCGCCCTGCAAGATTATAAGCAGATGCATGCAAAACCCTGGGAATGCCACTGCTTATAAGTATCTCAAACGTAGTCGGCCCGTCTGCAAAATTTTGTACAATCATCAACCAAACTCAGATTTTAGTAAAATACAATTGTAGTATTATATATTGCATCAAGTTAAGTGTTAAGCGGGATTTATAGATTTTTAAACTTTGAATATCTAACATATGTAGACGTAGATCTATTTTTGAACAAGGACAATATATTACCATTAGTTTCAACATTTTCTTGGTTTTTCCCACTTTCTGTTTTACTCTTGGTAAAGCAAGCCATTTTAAACATGTACCATTTCACAAAAACATAAATATAATTAACCTGAAAATTGCCAAGTTTACATTTAAAAAGTTTGGAAAAACAGAATCTTTTTTTTTACAATTGTTTATAATCTTTAGGCGATTATTCAATTTGATTTGTTTATATAATATTTGATACTAGGGGCTACGCCTCTACAGGACTTTAGGGCACTTGAAGTGGAGTGGGGGAGGGGAAGTAAAAATTTAGTTTCAACAATAATTGTTTTTGAGATAGTTAATTTTTTCTAGTGGCGATTACCCTCCCCCAAAATAGCTATAACCTATCCTGTATCCTATGAGAAGCCACATTGTAAAATAGGACCATATGCTTTTAGCGTTCAGCGAGATCCTTTGGTACAGACATACCCACAGATATCCTGTTGTTTTTTATTTGCGAAATTGAGAGCTCACCAAAATTCTTCATTGGTTTTTTACCGATGATACTAATATTGCAACTAACTAATTACTAGAGGCAATAGAAATATTATCAAACCTTGATAAAAATAGACTTCCTTGATAACAAAAAAATTATATATGATAATAGTTATTTCTCGCATAGTATCATAAACATAGACGTTCAAGCTTTTTTATTTGGGAGGGGTAAAATTTTTTTTTTTGGGGGGGGAGGGGTAAATACCCCCTCCAAAATGATTGGGGTAAATTTTAAATGGGAGGGTTGAAATGAAAAATATTGTGGGGTTGACTACGGCACCCCCAGATTCGTTTGGGGGGGTAATCATCCTATTACCCCCCCCCCCCCCCCCTTGGACGTCTATGATCATAAACATAGCATTATAATCAGAGGATATAATGCTGCTAACTCGCTGAGTTAGTTTTGAATATAGCAGACAGAAAAATTTGTTATGAGATGGCTGGTTGTAAAAAAAAAATTTCTCCAAAAAATATCATTTCATATATAAAAACTTTATTTTGATATTTGTGTAATAAACAATCTAAGAACCCTTAAATTTTTGTGACATTTCAAACTTTAGGAATATGGCTTGAACGAGTTCCAGGGAGATTTTTCTAGTAATTTAATGTCTGATTTAATGGTAATCTAATTTTCAAATAAATGCTTTTTTTTGGAACTTTATTCTTATTTTATAGTTTTCTAAATTTTATTACCACACCCTTTGCAATTATCTTCAAATTTTCTGGATAAATCTGGATTTCATGGCCTTTCAGTGAAAACTCTTAAATTGAATTAATTGCCCATTGTCCCCTCCCTTACTACCTGGTAAAAATCCCAGTTTGTCTGTAACGTTTCTTGAATATCTCTTGGCTTTAGAGGATTTGAAATTATTTTGACACCCTGTTACATTTTACTCTGTTACTTGTTTATCATTACATAAAATGTGTATTAGTGGTGATATTTTTGTACATTACTCATTCATAAAAGTAATAATACTTATTAATCATAAATATGCTTGAAATTTTTTTTATCTATATATATTAAAATGTTCGTTCATTTTGTATATAATAGGAATTGTTTTAAATTTTAAAAGTATTACTTTTTACCGACTTTGTAAGTTAGTACTTTATGCACCATAATAATTGAGTTTTTAGATTTTGATTGACCAATAAAAGCCTTTTTTTGTCGGTATTCTTCAAAAGTGGATTTTTTAAAAGAATAGCCCTTCTTTAGTAAACTTAAGTCGATTCCATTTACATTGGAGATAATGTACAATATTTCAGTTGAATTATAATTCAGAGCTTTATTATATATACGTTTATTATCAGTAAAGCACATAAATATTATTTAGCAAAAAATAAACATGTAAATATTATAGTCTCAGATAGTCGATAACATTTTAGTTTCAAATAACATTCACCAATTTAAAATTATATTATTACACCAATCCCAGAAAACCGATTTTGAAAAGTGTGGGGAAAAAGTTTTGTTTCTATAAGCTAATAAAATTAGTTTGGTGTGTCAAAAATTAACCAAAAATTTTACAATTTAACAAAAACTGTCTCACTATAGGTTCTTGGCCAGTTTTCAAACTAGTATTTCGGGGAGAGGTTACTATTTTGTGTTAGCAATTAAAAAAATATATTAATCGAATAGTTTAAATATTTTATTAGACAAAATATTTAATTTTTAAAAACATCAAAAGTATAACGGTTAATTTAAAAAAAAAATATTTGTATCTTTACTGTAGAACTTTCTTTACGGGTAAAACTTTCATTTAGTTTTTTTTTAGAATTAAATTCATATTTGATAGGTATTATGTTTATGTTTTTAGAATATTCATTTTATTATTGAAAAAATATTTCTCTAATTGTGCTTTTTGTTGAGGGATTTTACTTTTATTAAAATCGTTAAGATTTATATACAAGATAGGGAAGAATATTTTCCAGTATGGCTTCGAAACCAATTAATATCCGCTGGATTAGAGCTGGTTCTCAGTAATACTGAAAAATCACGTAAAGCACCGTATTACAGACAATTTTCCACGATATAAAATGAAAATCATAAAATTACCACCAGTTTTGTAAACCCGAGACTTCAGCATCGGAACAAGCCTGGTTTAATAATTTTTCATTCTAATATTCGCGGAAAGCTGTCTATAATAATATGCTATAAATAACTATAAAGTTATATTTGAGGTTTGAAAATTGAGTATTTTCTGTAATATTACAAGCATATTAAAAATTATAACTCTTTACTTTTCAAAGAAAGTTATAAAAAACAAAGTTAAAATTTGAGTATTTTTGGTTAAAATGAGTTTTGGTTAGAAGTGAAAATTATTTTTCCAATTCTTAAAAAATGTCTAAGCGTTACTAAACTAGTAAACTCTTAGGTTAAAATTTAAAGAAATGCTGTGAACCTCCTAACTAAAAAAGACTGTCAAATTACATCAATAAACACTTTTCTTTAATTTTCTTCTTCTTTTCAGTGTCTTCAATAGGTTGCAAGGAGAGAGTTCGATTCTTTTCCAACTTTAACAGTTCCTGAAATAAACAAGGATGACAACATCCATAAGTAGCGAAGCACAAAATATCATGGATGGGATTATGTAAAAGTAGTGTATTTATTAAAATCAAGAATAGATTTATTGGAGAAAATTAACACGAAACCTTGTTTTATTTTGTATAACGATGATGGTCAAAGTAAATTACATAAAAGATGCTCATAACAATGGGAAAAATTATTTTAATACTGATATCTAAAAATGTATCAGAGATATGGAAAAATAAGGGAAAATTTTAAAAATAGCCAAAAACCTGCTGAAAGCCAGTCTGACCATTATAGTTGTTTTCTTTAAAGGACAGAAAATTAAATTTTGATATGTATAACTGAACAAATTTTGGAAATCGGACCATAAACACCAAAGATATGGAGAAAAATGTGAAAAATACAAAAATAGCCTAAAACCTGCTTAAAGGCAGTCTGACCGTCATAGTTGTTTTCTTTAAACGACAGGAAATTTAATTTTGATATCTATAACTGAAAAAATTTTGAAAATCGGACCATAAACACTGAAGATATGGAGAAAAATGTGAAAAATACAAAAATAGCCTAAAACCTGCTAAAAAGCGGTCCAACCGTCATTGATGTTTTATACTTAATTGTGCTCCTTAATGATTAGAATGTTGTCAAAAAATTTCAGCATTCTATCTTTTATAGGAGGTGAGTAAATCCCATTTCCCCCATAGCGTTACGGACTGACTGACTGACGGACTGACTGACGGACAAAGCGAATTATAGAGTAGCTTCGCTACTAAAAAGTATAGGTTAAAATATATCTCTTCGATTGATTCTAATTGTCCTTGTATAAAAATCTTTTATTCAACCACAAAAATGATATATATAATAGAATTATAGCAAGGATGACAACATCTACAAAAGCGAAGCTCTGAAACGGTAGGACAAACGGACATTAACACTTATATAGTGTCAGAACTGTAAAACAGAATAAATGTATAAGAGTCGAAGCAAAATTGTAAGTAAATTTGTTGAAAACTGCTTGATACATGATAATGTTTATGGACATACTTACATTTTTAAGGACTTGATTATAGAGTTGCTTCGCTTATAGCATTATACTTTGTTGTCCCAGGAATCAACAAACCAAAAAATCAGATCAATCGGATGATTAGATCACTTAAAAATTTGTTGTTAAAAAAGTAAAAAAATCAACATGTTTAAAATGGACGTACGGGCATTCTTGTAATGATTATAGAGTTGCTACGCTTTCTAAATCGTAACTACTAAGGAATGCAAAGTTTGAAATCGATAGGAAAATTCTAACATGCCTATATTAATGAACAAAGCTATCCATCTGTGACGAACGGACGGACGTACGGACCGACCCCAATTATAGAAAAGCTTCGCTTTTAAAAATAGTTTTAAGAAACGTACATGAGATATCGTGATCTATCGCAGATTAATTCACGTAGAGAGAAATAACTAAGTGGTGTTCAAACATTTCAGCAGAAAATGCTGTTTTTATTACAAGTTATACATAAAAATTGTTTCCTTTCCATTTTAATCGAA
Organism: Acartia tonsa; assembly: GCF_053477335.1. Taxonomy (NCBI): domain Eukaryota; kingdom Metazoa; phylum Arthropoda; class Copepoda; order Calanoida; family Acartiidae; genus Acartia; species Acartia tonsa. The sequence goes on from NC_137260.1 coordinate 38,988,571, forward strand.
ACCAGTTTTTATAAAAAATGTGCAATTTTATAGTTTTAAGTTGATGTTACAATAAACTTTTTTTTTTAAATGCTGGGACACCAACTATTTAAGACATTTCTTTGGAATCTCAGCCACACCAAATAAACACAATTCAACAAGAATAGGAAATTCATAGAAATACAAGGATGATTTCACACACAGGGATCTAAAGGGATAAGACATTGGCCGACAAATTAATGTCCCTCCTTAATAATGACATATAGGTTTACCCTTTCTGTAGATTACAGTTAGTGGTTCAAACGTTTTGACACTTAACCAAATGAACCAACCAATCAAAATCCAAGAAAACTCCCCAAGTTTGTTAAAACCAACCTATAAGAAAACGTTAATAAAGTTTAATAAACAAGACGTCCAAGCTTTTTGATTGGGGGGGGGGGGAGTGTAAAATTTATTTGGATGATGGGGGGTAATCACTCCTTTCCCCTTCCCCGTGGACATACTTGAGCCCAATGTCCCCTCCCTCCCTGATGATTACAGAGCTGGATCTTTAAATCGTTTCAGAGGTGCGCTGAATCGGGGCGATTCAAAGGTGAACCGGAGGTGCACTGATGGTGGCAGTCTTTCAGCAGTTAAAGCGTGGTATTTCTTGCAGGTGTCCTTTAATAATCTGATGGTGCACTGAAATGAATCGCCCCGGTTCAGCGCACCTATAAACGATTTAAAGATCCAGCTCAGCAAAGAAGAAACATATTCATAATATAATAGACCTACCCCTGTCTATTAAGCTAAAAAAAACAAACGTAAAAGAAGCTTTCGCCAATAACTTAACATTACTATATGTACTTACAGACAGAATAAATTATATGGTAGGTTTGTTAATAAAAACTAAACTACCAAGAAAAAGTAATTGTGTAAGACTATTATTTTCACATTCTCAAAAACAAAATTATATAAGAAAAAAGAAACATATGGGGTGAATTAAAGGATGGGAGAGAGAGAGAGAGAGAGAGAGAGAGAGAGAGAGAGAGAGTGAGAGAGAGAGAGAGAGAGAGAGAGAGAGAGATGAAAATGAGATAATGTTAATAAAACGTCATAAATTGATCAAGATAGAGAAATAGATAATTAGAAAGTGAGATATTGGAGATATGTAGATAGATTGATAGAAAATAGATAGATGAGATAGAGAGAAAGATATTAATTGCTAATAAACGTCAAGAACTCATCAATAGCAGAAATCAATTTGTATCGCAGCAACTCATAACAAGGTCCTATCCCTATGTTTATAAGACATAACGTCAGGACATGAAGAAAAGACTTTATTAACACAACAGCCGAGTAATTCATATTTCCCCTTTCGGACGGACATACTGACAGACAAAGTTATAGGTAGTAAGTTATGGAGCAGCTTCGCTACTTAAAAGGATATCTTCCTAGAAATTAAAACTAATTCTTACCTCAAAAAGTTCTGTGACATTGATATTGTTTTTCGCTGAAGTTTCTACATACTTGCATTTCCACATAGCCTAAAAATTATTTGACAAATTGGTTGTGGTGAGTAAAAGGTATTTTTTTTTACAGCAAATCTTTTCCATTATTTCACAAAACCATTAGGAAAGGGAAATTTTTGGAGGGTTGGGTACTCAAAAAAACCTTAGGGCGAAGCCCCCTGATTAAAAAATCCTCGGTAATATAAAACAAAAATGATATAGGAGGAGGGTGCGGAATCGGATCCATCACACCGCGGGGTGAATCCCCTAGAGACAAAGGGCACAGTCACTGATGATTTTATAATGTAATAATCATAAAAAAGTAATATGATATCAATTATTGTTTCTTTATTACTTCTTTGGGATTGTTCAGGTGAAAATTATATTATCACAAAAATAATATATTTATTATATGCTTTGCCACTTTGTTGTATGTTAGTCTGTAAATTAGATAGATGAAATTTCTTTTAAAGACTCCTATGTCTATTGTCTAATAAAAAATTTTCAGCTTTTATTCAAAATATGTGTGAATTTTTATTTATATTGTCAATAAATAAGACATCTACTATGTAACTACCTTGGGAGAATGAAGGTACCCTCCCCCAAAATAGTTATAAACCTTCTTAGGACCTATGAGGAGATACCCTGTAAAGGGGAACCAAATCGTTTCAGTGGTTAGCGAGAAACTTCGGTACAGACAGACAAATATCCTGTTACTTTATTACAAGGACTAGCGGATACGCCCCTAGAGGCCTCTAGGGGAAGTCATTCACTTTCAATAGTATTTCTATAAAGTGAAAGAATTTTTTTTTGGGGGGGGGATTTTCTAGGGGTATTTATCTTGGGATGGTGGACACACCCTTCCCCAAAATAGTTAAAAACCTTCCTTGGGTCTATAAGAAGCTACTCTGTAAAGGAGACTCATTTCAGTTCAGTGGTTAGCGAGATCCTTCGCTACAGACAAAAAAAGCTTACTCCTTTATATTATCGGATAAACAGCATACAGTGTCTCCTCTAAATAAAAAGTCAAACACATAAATGCAACCAAATCCGCTTGTACCAACAATGAATTAATTCGGAAAAAAATCACGAAACCTATAAGTGTTTTCAATTGTCGTTGGGGGGCAGCACATGGTAAAATTTACGACCTCTCCATTTGCCCCCCCAAATATTATTTTAGATTTATTTCGCTTTTTGGTTATACTTCATTCCTGTAACCAAATAAACATTCTATTACTTTACGGAAAGAATTTATTACTCCCCTTAGAGTATATACATTAGAAAATTGCAAAAGTTTTTGAGAAAGAAATCAATTGTAAAAGTTAAATTACATTTATATCAGAAAAAAGTTTGAGTTTCTGAAAACATTCAAATTTTGTAAAGTGAATGTTGACGGGGAAGTTTGGTTCTATTGAAAGTTGAAAGTAATTTGAATTTTGTACAGTTAGACTTTAACAAAACACTCGAAAGGAATTATTTTAATAAAATATGACAGAGAACCAATTCTAAATTAGATAAAATCTTGTCTTAGCTAATATAAAGTTTTCCTGATAAGAATAAACCTTATATTAGTAAGGCGCATGTCATGTAACTCAGACAGAAAAACCTACCTACTTTTTTAAAGCTTTCCTGTACAGGAAAACATAAACATTCAAGCGTACAGACAGACAGAATTTCTACCTCTTGTTTAGTAAATACTTTAGCTCCAATGCCACTAGAGGACTGTAGGGGCACTGAGGAAAAAGGGAGGGGGGGGGGGGGGGGTTAGGTCGATCTTCTACTTTACATTTAGTTTTAAAAGGAAAAGAACGAAAATAGGGTATTTTTCCAATGATGATTTCTATTGGGAGTGGGAAAATGTGTAGATTCACTCCGCTAAAATAGTTACTAACCTTTCCAGGACTAACAATAAGCTTTACTGTAAAGGAGAACCATATCGGTTCAGTGGTAAGTGAGATACTTTGCAGCAGACAATCGGACAAACGTTCAGTTGCTTTTATAGAATGATTACCTGTAGTGCTTCACCAGTTTTAGCGCTGACCTCTCTCTTGCCTGACTCCTCGTCACACTTGTTACCAACCAACATCAACGGAAATCCTTCCAGGCCACCTTTTACCTGGCAACAAAATGGCACCCTGTTTAAATTTAGTTTTGTTATTACATAAACATAACTTTAAAAGTATGTAGACATAATAGTATCGTTAATATGTCAGTCACAAACACTTTTGATTAGTATTGTCCTTAAGAAAGCATGACGATAATATGCCAGTATAATTTAATGCCACATTGCCGACACAAACCCTATAGATTGCTTGTCGATAAAATGGCAAATATATTACGGCCATTAGTAAGGAAGATTCTTTATAATGAATACAGAATAAGCTTATAGTTTTTAATACTTTCAATAATAATTTTCTGTTCTTCTTGAAAAGAAAAAAGGAAAAACTATGTTTTTTTACAATGTAAACTTTCTTTTCATACATTTACCCTCCACCAAAATGGTTATAAACCTTCGCAGGACCTATCAGAAGCTACTATATAAGGGAGAACCATATCAGTTCAGTAGTTAGCAAGATCCAGACAGACAAATATACTGATACTTTATTATAAGGATTTAACTCTTTTTTTGTTCGTATTTGAAAATAATTATGTTTTATTTCAAAATTTAGATTTAAAATAAAGTTGATGTTTAGCGCTAATTGGACAATCACAAGTAAAATGTCAAAACCTTCACTTTCATCCCTCCACTCAGCATCCAATATTGTGTGGAAAATGTCACAATTTAGCCAGTTATAAAACAAACAAGGATAATGACATTCAATAGTAGAATAGCGACTATCTGCAAAACTTAAATATTTTCATAAAGGTATGCCTGAATAAAAAGTTAAATCTAGATTTCATTTAGTGTCATCTTTTTAGGCTAGAGGGTTTTTTTGGCTTTTACTTTCTTTTTCTTTACATCACAGTTTTTACCAAATACTATTTCACATATCTTAACTGTTACTTGAGATAACAGAGTTAAAGAGAAGCTTCGCTAATAAAACTTGAAATTTTAAAAATGATATAAGCATATTACTTATACATTACACAGATACATTAAATAAATGATATTTTGTTTCTCTATATTTGCATTTATCTAATATATTTGACTTTTTCTAGATAAGCAAAGGCTTCAATAACAACATAAATTTAATTCCGTAGAACCAATTAGATTTAACATTTGTAATTCTCTATAATCGCACAGTATTTAATTATGTCATTCCAATTACAAAATTGAAAAAGAAATGAATCATTTATTATTACAATTAAAAGAATTTCAATAAATTTATAAAAGAAAGGGTTAAAAATACTTTTAAGAACAATCTATGTCTAAAGTACAAAAATGAACGATGAATGGTCCAATATGGATTTGTATGCTCCATTGAGGCAAGGAGCTAAAATTTTACCAGAGATAAATAACTGCATAATTCATTTAGAATTTTTTATCAGTATTAATTTCAGTTGCGAATTTTTTCCTGTCGGTAGAATAATTTCTCTTTTACTTTAAAGTATTTCTCATCATTGCAATATAATAATAAAATAAAACAACCTATGGCCAATATGAAACTTCTCGAGAAGCAAAAAATAAATCAATCAAGGTTCTACAACATGAAAACAATTTTTAAATCCAAGTAAAAATAATTTTAGCTCTAATATTAGGATTTTCTTTATAAAAATGTAATCATTGTTTCTTGATGGAATACAAATTGAACAATTTATCTTTTTAAGATTATTTTTAAAAGCTATTTACATAAAATGAAAATAGAAGCAAAATTTTACAAGAACTTAAAAAAAACAATATCAGTTTTTAAATAACAATTAAAAAAAAAACACTCAATTAAGTTAAAATGTTATGGTACTTGTCGAGTTTCTCAAAAAATATGATATCATCCAATCTAAATAGGTTACATAATTTTGAATTTTAGTAAATATCAATAATTGTTATTCTTATCAAGTTCTCGGAGCTCAACTATTCTATAGCTATAGATAATTACATCCGTCTGTCTGAAGCTTTTGTGTCTATTAGCGGGTCTATCAGACACAACCCAATCTTTCCCGATTTTGTATTATTTTTTGAGGAACACGACTCCAGTGACGTCATATTTTTCTTTTCCGAAAAAGGGAAGGGGGGAAGAAAATCTCTTCAAAAGAGATGGGGAAAACCCCCTTTTCTCCCATCTCTTTTTTTCTTCCCCCCTTCCCTTTTTAGGGAAAGAAAAATATGACGTCACTGGAGTCGTGTTCCTCAAAAAATAATACAAAATCGGGAAAGATTGGGTTGTGTCGGTCTATCAAATATATATATGTATATGAATATTTAAAAAACATAAATTGCTTCAAATTAAATAAAATAAAATTCTATAGTTATATTACCATTACTTGCCAAAATATTTATAATAAAATCGTAAATAGTACTACTTTCTTTTTCGCTGTTGTAAAAATTTGTTCCTGTTGAAAGAAAATTAATTGATTAAAAGTTTACCAGGATAATTGATTTTCCAAAAACTTATTAAATATCAACGATAATGAAAAATTAAACTGCCCCAATTATTATCACACACACATAAAAAACATGATTGAATTTTAATATTTTTCATAACTACTGGAAATTGCATTTGGTACTTTTAAAAGATTTTACCGAAGCTAATTAAGAACGGATATGTAAAGTTCTCAAAATAAAATGTTAAGTAATGTTAGGATTTAATTAAAATATACATTTACTTTGCTACTTTGGATAAAATCATAATTGATGACCTCTATGGGGCTTAGTGTCGCTTCGGGTTCTTAGTCTCTCCACGCGTCTGATAATTTCGGTGTAAAGCATCCTTTCGCCCGATAGCCAACCATTCCTTTGATTGCACGGACCTTTGTCTGAGAAGTCCTAACTGTGCATAGTAATAAGTTGCGCCTGTTTATGGGCTAAGGCATTCTACCTACTCTTACTATTGATGTTTTTCGCCTTACAAAGCAGCATTAGGTACCATTTTTAACGAATATAGTTATGACGCGGGGGGGGGGGGGCGAGATTCGAACCTATTACCTCCCCGACGACGAGTGGATGCGCTACGTGTTGAGCCACAGTCGCGGTTTAAAGTGATGCTTAGTATGTTTGTGAAAAGTTCCTTTACCTCTCCAATTAGCTCCAAAATGGGTTTCAGTTCTTCAAGGCTTTGACGAGATGAGATTGAGTAAACCAGGATGAAAGCATGACCTTAACAAAACAAGGAAGCATAAAATTTCGCCGCACAGTCATGGAAGTGTTTGCTATTGTTGTAAATCATCTTATGTATGTTCTTAAAAACAATCATCTTTCTAAAAAAACAAAGAAATATCTAAAATATTTGCTTAAGAGGATGTAAAAGTGTTATTTAGTAATAGTAATATATTTATATAATATATACAGTGTGTTTTTTTTATGAGAACTTTTTTGAAAGCAATTTTACCCCACTTATAGTTATCAGAATTTAATGATTAATGGCTTATTTTCTTCGTTTTTTATAACCATTTATAGAACATCAAAAAAATATTTCAGTTTTAATTAAAAAAGTGCAGAAAAATCAAAAATTCAAAACTTAGGTATCAACATCTAAAAATGGTTTTAGCGCATTTTTCTCATGCTCGAATCTTCTACCCTTTGCAAGAATGGATGCAAAACGCTTCAAAGTTGATATACAGAGTTAAAAATTGATACAGATACTTTTTGGGACATGTACTAGAACATATCAAAGTTTGAAGGCCATATCTCAACCAAGGAGGGTGTACTGGCCCCCCAAAGTCGACTACTGAAAATCCAATTTTTTTCTTGCAAAGGGTAGAAGATTTGAGCTTAAGAAAAATACTTTAAAACCATTTTTAGATGTGACACCCAAGTTTTGAATTTTTGATTTTACTGTACTTTTTAAAAAAACTGAAATATTTTTTTGATGTTCTATAAATGGTTATAAAAAACGCAGAAAATAAGCCGTTAATCATTAAATTCTGATAACTATAAGTGGGATAAAATTGCTTTCAAAAAAGTTCTCATAAAAAAAACACACTGTATATATATAAATAAATATATTACTAAATCATACTTTTACATATATATATATATATGTTTATTTAGGTAGTTGGCTTTTCATTTCATACTAATTATCTTAAAAATTTAGAATTAAGATACCTGACTATTAATCTATAATTATCAATGTTTTTAGCAAAGTTTAAACAAAAACTCTTAATTAGATGATTGAACAGGATATCAGGGAGGGAGTGCAAAATTGAGCTGTTTATTACACTAGTCCTCAAAGTCTTATGATAACTTTTTTTTATTCGTCGGCTTATCGACCTTGGGGACTTTGAATTTTGATTGGTTGGTTCATTTAGTTGAGTGTCCAAACGTTGCAACCACTAATTTTAAGGGGTAATTTTGTGTATCTTAATTGGGTATGTACATAACATCATATTAGCGGCCATTGTTTAGATCCTAGTTACGATATGCCATGCGACAGTCTAATTATTCAAATGCACAAAACTCCTCGGTCCATCCATCCATCCATCAATCTGTATAATCATGGAAACTTTGTCAAACTTAAAAGTGTCGTCGAGTCTTCAGTCTATCTAGTTAGAAAGAGCATTAATTATCAGATATACAGAGATAGGGTTATGATAGATATATTTTTTCCCCAGCAATTGGAAAATAAGGATAATTTTTCAGCTTAAAAACATAAATTAATATTAACACAATAGTAAGTGGGTTTTAATGACATTCTTTTAATTTTCAAACTATTAGCGGCTGCGCACCTAGCATCTAGAGGTTCTATATTCTACGGGATATGTAAGGGCAGAAAAAAAGCCTAAAACCATACCCAGACTTATCTATAGAAATAAAATAGCCAAACACCCTCTCAGGACCTTTAAGAAGCTTCACTGTTTAGGAGAACCATTTAGGTTTAGCGGCTAGCGAGATCATTCGCTACAGACAAAAAAAAGCTTACTATTTTATATTACAGAATTATTGAAAAAGTTAGATTTATCTTTTAGTGGCATCCCTGTAACCGTGAAAAATCATGTACTTGTAGTGTACATCACATTTAAAAATAAACTGCTTTAAGGAGATGTTACTATGTGAAGCATATCAATTTTAATCTATGCGATATTTTCAGATCCTGAACTCGAAACATTCTTTTCTTCTTATAAAATAAAGATAGAAATTCAAAGAAAGAAAGAAAACCATGACTAGAGGAATTTTTCAAAAAATTATACAATAGGGATAAGGGTATATGTAGATGCAAAAGAAATAAATCTTTCATTTCCATCGTATTAATAATCCTTGTCAAAAGAACATATTTAAATCAATACCTTTTGATATGGATAATCTTTGCATGGCTGGAAATTGATGTGATCCGGTTGTGTCAGTTATTTGTAATGTACACACTGCTTTGTTACTACTGATAACTTTCCTAAAATATAAAATAGCATAATAAGTGGCAGATAAATTTCCATCATTGATGAGTTTGAGAAAATCTAATGAACTCAATATCCCCTGTTATCATTGAAGTAATTTTATTGAGTGCAATTCTCGGGTATAGTCCCTTTCGTGGCAACGCTCCTTAAGGGGTGATTCTTCGTTTTTTTTCACAGTAGCTTTTCTCCTATTTCTGGCCCCTGCGGGGGGCTCTAACACTGCGGGGTTAAATGCCTAACCCTGTGGGGCAATCACCTAATCAAATATAACCTAACCAAACCTAAAATAACCTATCAAAAGCCATTTTTAAAATACGACATTCGCTCCTTAAGGGGTGTTGCCACGAAAGGGACTATTCCCCAATTCTCTAATGTACTTGTAACGTCATGTCTATGATATACAATAAACAAAACCTTTACAAACACAAACTAAGTGTACTGTGTACATCCTCTGAAATTCAGGCATTGCAACACTCACACAAAAAAAATAGCCAAGGATTAAATGCTCTTAAAATAATGGATGAAAGTTATCTTTAAAATGTTATAAAAAAATTAAAAGCACAAGAAAATATACAGAAATAACGCATAACATCAAACGACCTACACTTCAATTTATCTCAAATTCATGATTTTAACTTTTTCAATATAGGAAACCATTGAATGCTCATATTTTAATTTTTTTTAAAAAGACATGAATATTATTTTACATTATATATTTTAAATGATAATTTATATAATTAACTTCAATCGGTATTCTTTTTTACGAAACATTTGTTGGATATTTTTTAATGTATTTTTAATGTAATTTTTTGTTTGTGTAACAAAAAAAGCTCAACAGCTAATGCAGATTGCTGACAAAAAGTAAAAGCCGGCTATTGCTACGATAAGCCGAAAACCTTATGAATCTACTACAGTTCTTGCTTCAAAAAAATTTGGAAATCACCTGAAGTTTATACACTGCAAATGCCACTGAGTCTGAGCGTTGGCAGTTGCTTTATATGTTTAAATTTATTTTTTAAAAATAATGAAATATATATGCTATCTAAACACAGCATCAAGACGATTGTAAATATACTTATTACTGAGAAGTGTATCTTCTATAAATATATTAATACACACCTGTAAGTATCTTCAATGGTGGGTATATAAGCATCACGAAATGTTCCTTCAATAAAGCGAAGTATCAGGCTCGTCTTACCAACACCTAAAGAATAATTCACTATATTTAATATTTAGCTTTTTTTTGTTTATTTATGCATGTTAGAATTGTCCTCTTAATTTAAAAATTTTAATTATGATTTCTGAAACCATTACGTATGATTGAGAGAGAAAGCGTAGCAACTCTATACTTATTGTCAGAAAGTCCGTAAGTACATTTAAAACGTACTTTTTTAAAACTTTTTTTACAACAATTTTTAATCATAATCATATAAAGATCTTGTTCACATAAGAGGATAATCCATCCATGTAATACTTATTGTGTGTGGGTTTTAATCAGATAAATGCAAATTAAATAATTAAATTTTTTGTGTGTCTGTATGTCCCTCTAGTGTATCGACCAACGGGTTAACTATAACTTGTCACTACCGAAAACAGTAAAAGTGTCTGACTATGACGTCAGAAAAAATTAACAATTAACCAATGAGAGGCCGCTATATATTTTACCATTGTAGATACTGGCTTCTCATTGGTTAATTGTTAATGACACTTTTACTGTTTTCGTCACTACCACCCTCTATAATCTAATACGCTTTCTTGTGAAAAAAGCTTTTTTAATATACTAGAGACTATGTCCCTAGAAGCCTCTTTGGTAACTTAAAGTGGTGGGTTGTTGAATTCTACTCCTTCTCATTTTGTTTAGGGGAATCGACCTCTTCAAATTTATAATTTTAGTCTTACAAAGGAAGATTTAAAAAAATATTTTGGGAGGGTATTTTTTGGTGGGTGGGGGGTGGGGGCGATTTCTCTAATGAATGCGTTGGTAAACTCAAAACCTAGGACCTATAAAAAGCTACACAGATAAGAAGAACCATATCTGTCCTGCGGTTAGCGAGATCCTTCAGAACAGAGAGATAGACACAGATCTATTACTTTCATAAGATTAAACTGAGATCATATACAGCTTGACTTTATGATCGCATTTGTTATCAAATTTACAATATAATCAAATAATTTACTTAGAAAATTAAATATTATGTAAAGAAGATATAAAATAACATGTAATGTGATCTTCATGTTAAAAGTTTGATTTATATATATTTTTTCGAATTTTAGAGGTCAGTTAATATCAAAATAACTTTAGTGAGAGGTCTTAGGACAAACGCAGGAGTGACAAACTTAACCCCTGCGTGGGGCTTAATTGTATATCTATATCTTAACCTAACCTAAACTGTACAAATAGAAATACAATACTTAAATTAACATAATATTTTTGACACTCCTCCGTTTGTCACCCCGGATTTGTCCTTTAACCAAGTAAAATATTCCTGCTTTAAGAAAATATTTGTTTGTGAGGTTATATGTCTTTAAAACTGGTGGATAGTTTAAGAATTTTTTTCCAGTATAGATTCTTATTAGTTTTAGCTAGTATCTGCCACATAAAAAATAGCCTACAGATCAAAATATATCTAGTATTATAGTTTGGGGAATCTACTCATGAAATATCGAAGTATATTTTATAAAACAACCAAGCATATTTTAAAATTTTTATTTCATATATAGATTTTCCTCTATCTTTATCTCCGCACTTAAAAAGTAAGTAAAAACTACTTATTTAAAGTAAGTTATCTTGAAAAATCTGTTTCTAAGAGCTTCCCAGAAAACTATGTTTATTAAAAATAAAACCTATGTTGTTTATTTTAAATTGCTCTCTTTCTATAACTCGTCACAAGAGTTTTTCTTGGATTCCATTTCTGTTTTTGTTAAATTTCAACTGTAAACCACTTTCAAAAGATAAACAAACAATTTATATTTATGTTTCATGTGTATAAGAGAGCAATTTTATATTTCTAGGAGCGAAGCAACTTAATAATTCAAAATATTCATCTGTCCGTCCATTAATAAGGATTGAAATGAGGGAAACGATCCATGCTTTGATGACTTATTTGGTCCGTCGGTATATCTGTGTATCATATCTACTCTATAAACTGATTAAATATCTATGTTTCATTTTGATCATATGTTTTGTGTTTACGAATTCCGGGGCTCTGTCTATTATTCAAAGCAATTAAGAATAATCACTTAAATAGAAGCAAACAAAAGAAATAACAGTTTTTGTGTGTCTGTTGGATTATCAATAAATAACATGAAAAACTATGTTACTGACAGACTAACGAACATCGAATTTATATAGAATTAGTTTGCATATAGGTAAAAAAAAATATTACCTCCCGCCCCAAATATAACCACTCTGTAATCGTTGCTTTGCTCTGGCATAATCAATTTGTTACACACCAACTTTTAATATCAGGTCTTCGATGATTAAACTTTTATATTTCACTTTATTTAGATTTTAGACGTGTGCTTTTATTCTATTGTGATTGTGCAGTCTTTTGCTCAGTCTGGTACTGTTCTACTAGGTCATTTTCAATCTGAAATTGATAACTTTTAGAATTTATTAAAATTATGATAAAAAAATAGATATATTTGAATTTGAGCACCAAATTTTATGGTTAATATTTCTTTGTATTAAAATCTTTCTATGACCCAATTACAAATTATTGAAAAGATAAAATAACTATTCATAATCAAATAACTGATTCCTTTTTATCATAAAATCTTGCTAAAATATTTACAAAATATCGTCAATTTGCATTTGGATAAAAAAACACTCGTTAATAGTACAATAATGGTTGTTCTTTGTAAAAAGGAGACAAAAATAGCAGTAAATCATTCCGGGACCTATGAAATCTTTCTAAAAACAAAACAAAAACTATAACAGTTTAGTGGTTAGCAATATTTTAAAGGACAGAAAAAAACCTTACAATTTTGTAAAATAGATTTGTAAAAACAAGTTAAAATGAATGTAAGCTTGTTAGGCAATTTATCTAATATTTAACAAAATTAAAGAATTTTACGTTGTAAATAAATCCATGTTATACAATAATTATCATGAATTTGTAAATTAGATTTTAACCACTTCAAGTAAAATTATAAAATTAAAGTTATAAAAAAAATTGAGGATAAGAGTATGAAACATTGTTGGAATTTTTTTTATTATGTGTTACATACTGTAGAGTAGATTAATTAAACAACTACCCAGTATTTTCAATTGTAGATCTATGAAGAAAGAATCCTTAATTTTGAAAAGTTTATGTTGTAAGGAAAAATTTTAGGATCTGTACTTCAAGTTAAGGTATCTTGCAGTTTGAACACATTTATTATGTTATATTAAAATATTCATGATTTGAGTATAAAAAAAGGGAAGTTAAGTCATTGTTATCATAAATATTTCATTTGAATTTCAAGCTTTATAGTAATACATTTTGTACATAATAATTTATCAAGAAGAAAAATATTTTCGTAATAAATAGAATTTATTTTAAAATTAAATCCTTAATCATATTTGACGAATTTAAAAAGAAAAACTGCTTAAGTTCACACTATTCAACTGATTACCCCAGATTGTACTATTTTACATAGAACTAATTAACTAATCTTCCTAAGTAATTAATTTATTATCAACATTACATCATTATTATTCACTAAATTAAACCACAGATCTAAAGGGATAAGACAATGGCCGATAATTTGATGTAAATCTCAAATGATAAAACAGAAATTTACCACTTTAGTAGTTAAAATTAGTTGTTGAAACGTTTGGACACTTAACTTAATTAACATACCAATAAAAATTCAATCAAAGGCCCCAGAGTTGTAGAGTCTACAAATAAGAAAACGTTATTATTACTAAGATGTTATTTTTTAATGATTTTAAAACAACTCCAAAAATCAATATTTTGATCAGTTATTTTATTTATATGGGTCAAATCCAGTAAATAGGCCAAAATTATATTATGAAGGGGGGATAGCGTGTAGGTATAGAAAAAAGAAGGAAAATGAAACCGAGTATTAAGAAGTATTTTCTCCATTTCTTTATATAACCTTTATTTAATGTATTTTGTATTTCATGGAATTAAAATCAATTACTTCGGTTATTTTTATCATTATATTTTTATATCGGTCATAGCTTTTGATAAAAGGATAAATGACACAATTTTGAAAGGAAACCTTTACTTTAGAATGCTTGTTATAAAGTCTAAGAATATTCTCCGAACTTTTAACTAATAAAATAGTAAACTGGGCTTTGTGGCGGCTTTGGCTGCAGTTTATCTGAAGACATCCTATTACTTTTATACAAGAATTAACAAAATGTCTACTTTGCAGTCAATTCAGTTTGTTGCCTTCATATGGACCTTTTTCTGTAATTACTTTAGAATAAATATTCATTGTTATGATACTACCTTGTTTCTTATGTGTAAAATGTTAATCAAAATAAATCTAATAATAATATGCTTTGCAAATATACATATTAAGTAACAAAAATAATAACTTAATTTCTTTTTACTTTTTCACAACTTTGTTTAAAAGTAATATTTTATTACATACATAAAGCTGCGTCATAACTAAACAAAAAAAAAAGAAAAAGAAATATGCACTTTTTAACTATTAATAATATATTATGCTTTTACACAAAATAAGAAACTGTGAAAGTACAATAAATAAATAATAATTTTTTTTCGTTGGAATAATGTTGATAAATAAATTATTATCAACTGCAACCAAAATTAAAATATCTAAAAATACATGACATAAAAAATACAATAAAAACCTGTTTCGATTTTTACTTCCCTTTTCCTGGCTTTCCCTCCTTGCACAGGAAATCCCTTCTAGTTTCTACCCTAAATTATATTCACCTCCAATCCGTCTTTTTTTTTCATGTGATGACGAAAAACTACCTCATTCTAATAACAAACCGAGATTTTTATTAATATAAAGTAGAAAATTTTACAATTTCTAAGAACATTATATTTATGCTAGTTTGTATTATTAACCAGTATCAATTGTAAACTAATGTTTGGTATAAAATTACGGAAAGAAAGGTAGATAAATGTGTAGGTTACTATCTCCATTGGAAATGGCCTTAGGCCTTACACTGAAGACTGAAGGCCCTCACTCATTACACCAAACCAAACAGCCTCAAAGGTTTCCCCTACTCTTTCCCCTTTTATCACCCTTACTCTGCCACTTTAATGCGCCTCCATGCATTACCTCTACTTCTGTGAAGCCTTTCTTATTTTTCCTCTTCCTCTCCTATTTGATACAGGCATGTTCTTGGCTGTTTTGCTGTATAGTCCTACCCCACATAAATGGACAACCCTCTTTCTTTATGTGCTCATATATTGACGCTAAATTTGCTGTTTTAATATGAATAACAACTCATGAATGATATTTATTTCAAGAATGAGAATCCATGAAAAAGTTTCCTTGAGAATTTTTTTTTGCAAACAAAATAGCTAAACATAATGTTGGTTATAATGTGAAATTTTATTGTTATATTGTATCTTTTCAACTTTTGCTAAATAAATAAAAAAAAGACTTTGATAGAACGTTTGGACATCTTATTTTATCCCTACACACATTGAGAAGTGTGTATATACATATAATATGTAGAACACTTCCACGAATTTACAATTCCCTGTGATCCTTATATTCCATATGGTTTCTCTCTCTCTTTTCTATATCCCATTATCTCTCTCTCTCTCTCTCTCTCTCTCTCTCTCTCTCTCTCTCTCTCTCTCTCTCTCTCTCTCTCTCTCTCTCTCTCTCTCTCCCTCACTCTCTCTTTCTCTGTAGAGAATATATTATGATCGGCCAGCAAGGGAATTCCTCAATGTTTACCTCTTATCCTTATTCTACCTCCCTAAACTTTGTCCGTCAATATCCCATAAGCAAAAAACCACCCCCCCCCCCCCTTCCCCTAGAATAAAGAATACATATTAAATAATGCACTAAATCTATGAAGCAAATTGTCATTGTATGTTTATAATATTTTGCTTTTGATTAAAGCCAAATAATGATAGAGAGAGGTTGATTATACATATACAAATGAAAAAGATTGGATATTACCCCCCCCCCCTCCCCTTCCACCCTCCTCCCCATCCTCTTACAATGGCCTCTCTACATTTTGCTCACTTGTAGAGGACATTCCTCTACACACAAACACACACTCATACACGCCCACACGAACACACACACACCCACACATACACACCACTAAGCATAATATGTCTTTATATTGGATTATTCATCTACATATCATGTTATATGTATATCTGGCCATAATAAGATTTGATTAGAAAATTTGGAATTTTTAAATTAAATTTACCTTCTTAAATTATTAATTTTACATCGATATCAGGACGTTGTTTAAACCGGTTTGATTTCGCTGAAACAGTAAAAAATTAATGTATGTATTTTGCATTATACTTACCAAGTATAAATAAGATATCATATATGGTTAGGTTAATGTTATCAATGAACCACGCATAAACAAAACAAGGATGAAATCATTTAAAGAAACGAAGAAGCCAGTAAAAGTGGCGGCACAGATTATGAAGTCAAAAAAATTAACCAATGATAGGCCACCATAAATTTTACCATTGGTCTATTACAGTGTATACTGGCCTCTCATTGGTTAATTTTTTTGACGTCATAATCTGTGCCGCCACTTTTAATATCTTTGAAACGAAGATATATATAATATAAAGTAGAATGACGTCTGTCCGTCCATCCGTCCCTTAAGATCTCTGTAACCACTGAACCGATCGGATTCTACTCTTCAGGGTATATACCTATTTGTAGTGTGGTGGTTTTAAGCTTTTTCTTTTAAGCTAGTAAAAACTGATCCTAACAGGTATAGTAGTTGGATATGATCAATACTCAGAGAACATACTAAACTCCACAAAAAAATATTTTATCTTTTATGACAATTGCGAAAAACAAATATAAAAAAATCATGTATTTCAAAGCAGTAATGATACACTTTCCGACAAATTAGTTAGTAGAGAAGTTGTGCATTGATCAGAAAAATATTCTTTTTTTTAATCAGACCTCTATGCCTAATAGCAGAAGAGAAAAATTTATTTCCCCCTTGAAAATGATATATTTTATAGACCATTAAAGGCAGACGGACGAAGTGAGTAATGGAGTAGATGCTTATTAGAATCTAAAATCTGCAATAGCGGCAAAGTAAATACAATGTTTCCTTTAGAAATCAACATCAAAGCATTATCGATAGACTGACAGACCAAGTAAATTTTTCATTTGTTTTTCTTGAATAGCAGCAGAGAAAATCACGGTTCCTCTTAGTCGTAGCCAGTCATATCGTTAGTTTCAAAAACTAATTTACGGCTTCAAAATATTAAAATTGGTGCCAAATATTGCTAAATTCCCTAATTTTCATACTGGGGGTTAAACGTGTGAAAGAAAGGGGTTAAATAGGTATATATATATTATTTCGCAGCCGGCTGTGAAAAACACTTTCAAAGCCGAAAAAAAGTGAAAATATATGTTGACACTTTTGAACCCCTTTTTACTAAAAATAAACTCCTATAAAAAAAATTGAGGATACTAAAACCCTTTTTTCCTTCCAAAATTAACCCCTTGATAAAAACTGAAAATATATGTAATTCGGCTGCAGGATATCTATCTATTAACGCTGACATTTTTTTTATGAAAGAAATATTTTTTAAGGCATAAAATCACCAAACTTTCCAAATTGAAAATCAACTTTTCTACAATTAGGTTCGGTCCGTCTGTCCTTATATTCTTTTTGCTAATATAGACTCAACAGTCGGGCACCTTGCCGCTCCTTAATAGATTTGGGGGAGAGGAGGGGGCGTTCAACGCCCATCCCCCCTATTTTCTCATATCCTGTTAGAGCAAGAGGACTAAAATTTTTATAATAAAATCTAAATCATAAAAATCTCTTGGGGCCAACAAAACTGGAATTATTCTTTTTAAAAACCTTATTATTAGCATAACTGTCGATAATACGATGTGATAAATTACTATATTACCCAATAATGTAAAGTTAAAACTTTTTGTGTTTATGTATAAAGAGCATTTTAAGAATGCTCTACCTGCACTAGATATGGAATAGATCGATAGCATGTTAGAACTGTCCTATCAATTTCGAACTTTGTATGGTAATACCTGTAGTAATTAGGTATTTAGAAAGCGTAGCAATTCTATAATCGTAACCAAAATGTCCGTACGTCCATTTTAAACATGTTGATTTTTAAAACTGTTTTAACAACAAATTTTATATGATATAATTATCTAATTGATCTGATGTTTTGGAATACTGATTCCTAGGACAACAAAGTACAAAATCATAAGCGGAGCATCTCTATAATCAAGTCCTAAAAATGTAAGTAATAAGTATGTCCTTAAACTTTATCCAGTATTTTGCAGTATTTACTTACAATTTTGTATTGACTTTTATACATCTCTATTCTGATAATTCAGTTCTTACACTCTACAAGTGTTTATGTTCGTTTGTTCTACCGCTGGAACGATTAATAAAAAAATTTCAGGGTGGTTTTAAAGGTAAATCATAGGTTTTATGCTATTTTAATAGGTGGATGCGACACTAGCTTTTTAAAATAACATATTTTTTTCTATTCACACAACGTGTCCTATTTATCAATTTATTGTTATGCATGTATGTGTGTATGTATGTCAACTAAGATCTTATTAACGGCTGGACTGATCATAACAAAATTTTCAGGGAAGTTATATGGAGTTCCAGGGTAGGTTTAAGCTATTTGGAGGAAGGATCAATACAAATTTAGATAGATAGATAGATAGATATATATATAGCCGGTGCCTTCGGCACCACGGGGCTAAAAAAACTAGTTTTAATCTTATAATTGTACATTCTATATCCGCGGAAAGCCGTTTATAATACGATACGAGAAATAACTATTCTCGTATTCATTCAAATCCGGTGGATAGGAACCGGTTCTCATCCATACGAAAAAACTATGTCTAGCATCGTATTATATCCAGCTTTCTACGAATATAAAAATGTACAATCATAAGATTAAACATTCTGTATCCGCGGAAAGCCGTTTATACTACGATGCATAAAATAACTATTATCGTTATTGAGAATGTTGTTTATAAACACATCCTCCAATATATTATCCCTTAAGGTCCAAGAAATGTTTAAAACTTATTTCTCGTATTCATTCGAATCCGGTGGACAGGAACCGGTTCTCATCAATACGAAAAAACTATGTCTAGCATTGTATTATAAACCGCTTTCTACGAATATAGAAATGTACAATCATAAGATTAAAACCATTTTTTAGCCCGTGCCTTCGGCACTTCGGAGCTAAAAAAACTGGTTTTAATCTAATAATTGTACATTCTATATCCGCGGAAAGCAGTTTATAATACGATGAAAGAAATAACTATTATAACCCTCCGTCCCCTTTCAACTTTTAAGTACTCCCCTTTTAAAAGCAAAGCTTTTCTACAATTAGGGTTGGTCCGTACGTACGTCTGGAACGGATAGCTTTTTTCGTTCATTTAGGCATGTTAGAATTGTCCTATCGATTTCAAACTTTACATGGTGTTTACTGTAGGTACGATTATGGATATTGTCATCCTTGTTTTTACAGAAAAAGAACTTTCAATAGCTAAGTGGGTGGGAGATATCTGACACCTTTTTTTCAACAAATTTTCCCTTGTTAAGTTTAACCAATTAATTATATTACTTTCAACACATATTTTCATTTTTCTAGAAATATAGATATTTTTTAAATCTGAAATAGCTAGATTTAAAAAAAATAAAATATAAAAAAGACAGCCATGTCGATAGACAAATAGAGAGATAGAGGACAATTAAAGTGTTAAAAGATAAACAGACAGATAGATAGAAAGATGGATAGACTTTTGTGATGGGAGGAGGAATGTCTTAACCTCATAAACCCCAGAATAAGTTTCTGTGACCTATTTAAAGTCACCCTGAAAAATAAAGGAATATTATTTATAAAAAGATATATTGGGTTGGAGGTAGGAAGGGAGTGGATTGGGTCAGGGGGGGGTTGGAAAGGGGGTAATCGTTATTATTAGCTCGCTGCAAGTTTCATTTTATTAGAGAACACGAAAATCTGATGTAAAAGCCAAGTAATAATATGTGCATAGTAAGGTCGGCACTGGGCAGTTTCAATTTCAAATCTTTATAGTTAAGAGTCCCTTTAAAACAACAAAATTTTAAAGCAGTATGTTCATATGAAGTATATACAAAAAATGTTTTTATTGAACTTAAAAAATCATAACCGGACATTACTGCACAAGAAATAGTTTTATTAATAGTTTTACTTAACCTAATACCAAATCATATGGGTCCTAACCATTTTCAAACAGGCCTAAAATAATGATCCAGATGTTAGGACATACATTCCCTATTTATCAAAATTTTTGCTTTGACAATGTTTCATGGTACAAAAGTTAATAGTTGTTTAAAATAGTCTAGGCATTAGACTTTATATACCACCATCCTAATAGATTTTTAAATCGAAGTTTTCTATAATTAGGGTCGGTCCGTCCTTCTGTACGTCCGGATCAGTTAGCTCTTTTTGTTCATTTAGACATTGTCCTACCGTTTTCAAACTTTGCATGATGATTCCTATGATAGTAAGGTACGATACAAGATACGTAGCAACTCTATAATTGTTACTTGAAAGTCCGTACTTCCATTTAAAACATTCAGATAATTAATTTTTAAAAGCGAAACTTTTCAATAATTAGGTTAGGTCCGTCCGTCCTTACTCCCAATCGTAACCGTTAGCTCTTTTCATTAATTTGGACATGATAAAATTGGCTTATTGTTTTTAAACTTTGCATGATGATTACGATTATGATATAGTTAGGTATGATTCAGAAAGCACAGCAACTGTATAATCGTTATCAGAATGTCTGTACGTACATTTACTTTTAATTTTTGACTACAATATTTCTTGTGATTTATTTATCCTATTCATCTGGTTTTTAGAATACTGATTCCTAGGACAACAAAATACATTGTTATAATCGAAGCATCTCTATAATCAAGTCCTAAAAATGTAAGTATGTCCTTAAGCATTATCCTGTATTTAAGCAATTTTTCTTCCAATTTTGTTTATGCTTATACATTTACACTCTACTTATACAGTTCTTGCACTTACCCCATAATGCGTAATTTTTATATGTGGCATGAGAAGACCTTTCTATAGACACCTTAACCAGGTTTCTAACACAATCCTAGCCAATTTGGCAAAAAAAAGAAAGGCCTGTCAAACATCAAGAACTAGGCAGAGCTGTCATGTCTCAGTGTATGGTGGTTCTGTCTTTTTTTTTCTTCACAAGGGCTAAATCTCGAGCTTTAGTACTCTGGAGAGGAGAGTAGATTCAAAATTCAATGTTGATTAGCTCATTGTTATTGCTTGAGCAATAGCATGAATTGTGTTACTTAAAAGCGAAGCTTTTCTATATTAAGGGTCGGTTTGTCTGTCCGTCCGTCTGTAACAGTTAGCTGTTTTCGTTAATTTAAACAGGATAGAATTTTCCTATTGATTTTTAACTTTGCAAGCTGATTCATATAACAGTTAGGTACGATTAGAAAGCGCAGCAACTCTATAAACGTTACCAGAAAGTCCGGACGTCAATCTAAAACAAGCTGATTTTTAAATTTTTTTCACAACTAATTTTTTGAATGTTAAAATCATCCTTTTCACCTATTTTTTTAATACTGATTCCTATTACAACAAGGTATATGTTATAAGCGAAACATCTTTATAATCAAGTCCTAAAAACGTCAGTATGTTCTTAAACAGTATAATGTATTTAATCAATTTTGCAACAAATATACTTACAATTTTGTATAGACATTTGTATTAATTCAGTTTATTCAGTTCTGACACTCTTCAAGTGTTAAAGTTTGTTTGTCCTTCCATTTCAGAGCTTAGATTTTATGGATGTTGTCATCCTTTTTATTGGTTTTTGACCAAAACTATAGGATTTATATTGAAAAAAGTAAAGCGATTGTTATTTTAACACCCTTTATATATTTATGTCCATCCGTCTGTATCTGTATAAAACTGGGGGGAACATAAATTTCTCGGCTGCTATTCAAGTTAAAGAGCCTAAAAATTTCATGAGAATGCCCTATACCGATGAGCTCCAGTTTATAATATTTAGCTCTGAGAGTCATTTGATTTATTTTGGAAATTTTAAATTACTTAGCTGCTATTCTAGATAGATAACCAATTTGTTTGATTAAAAATTTCTTAATCGATGAGCATCTACTCTCTACTCTACTCAGTACGTCAGTCTGTTGGAAATGCTCTGATGGTCATTTGATTTGTATTGGATTTGTAAAGTTGTTTTGTCCGATTGTCTTTACATCCTTCCTATGAAGCAGAAAGCTGCGACTAATTCTTAAACACATGATAGTTATTTCTGGCATCATATTATAAAAAGCTTTCTGCGGATTTGTAGAAAACTGGATATAGTAATGAGATAG
The DNA here is from genome assembly GCF_053477335.1 of Acartia tonsa. NCBI lineage: Eukaryota > Metazoa > Arthropoda > Copepoda > Calanoida > Acartiidae > Acartia > Acartia tonsa. The sequence goes on from NC_137260.1 coordinate 39,011,098, forward strand.
ATATTTAGATAGATAGTTAGAACGGTAGATAGAAATATAGATACATAGAAAGATAGATACATAGATAGATAGATGGATTAATCATTACTTGGACTTTTTTAACCAAATTAGTTTTTTTAGGTTATTGATAATTAAAACAACCTTCTTAAGTTAATAATTACAATAAAATACAATTTTAAAATTTATTTACTGTGTAAATATGCATAAATATGACGTTTTTACTGACAATTTGGTTGAGTTTTACTCAAAGCATATTCCATGTTGACAATAAAATGATTATAACTTAAGTTCTATTTGAGATAAATTGATGAAATAAAAAGTATATTCAATTTGATTATGCTGAGAAGTCACTTATTGGTTTTAAAAAATAATAAACCCTTTTGATTGGGGGGGGGGGGGGGGGGCGTTGAGTATCGAAATAAAGAAACTAATGTAATTTTCTTTTTTTTCTAATGGGTTTTAATGATTCATATAGCAGCAAAACTGTTTTTAGAGAATAGCCCTTTGTCTGTCTGTCCTTTTGTCTGTCTGTCCCTCCCCTTGTCTATACATCTGTCTAACTGCCTCTTTTTCGGATTTCAATGATTCATCTAGCATAGCCTAATTCTAATTAGTTAATACATGTATGAGAGCTCTATCCTGTCTCAGTAACTTTTTTTTTTCCTAAGTAAAAGTTGTACAGTACAGTTGTACAGAATAAGATTTTTTATTAAAGTCTCGAAATTGAAATTTAAAAAAACAGCTGATCATTTTTGTGGATTTTTTTTAAAATTACTTTTTTACCCAAATTTTCATAGTTTTTCCCCAAAAAAATCACAATATTCTCACATTTCCAGCTTAGGTATTCTAAATTTATGCAAAAAAAGTATAATAGATGACATCTATAAAAAGATCCATAACCTCAATTTACTATTCTAAGATTTGTAGGTAAAACATAGATCCTGGATGTGATAAAAGGATTCTCTGAGGTTCCACCAAAGAAGTTTAAACAAATTTGAATCAGCAATGATTTTGTACAATGTTTTCATTATAGTATTGACAAGTAAATCACTTCTAGATACCAAGCATATGGAGGACTGGTAAAATTATTTCATTACTGAAACCAGGGAAACCTGACAATCAGGGTTCCAGCTACTGCCCTGTCACACTTCTTTTTCCTGCCTGCATGATTCGTCCCTACCTGAATGATGCTGTTAAACTTGCAGACCAACATTATGGCTTTCACACAGGAAGGTTCACTACCACTGCCTTACAGAGTATTAAAACCTTAATCAACAATAGCCTAAACAATAAGAAACCACTTTTTAGAACAGTGCCAGTTGTCATTTATCTTTCAAAGGCTTTTGACACTGTAAACAATTAAGTTCTACTGTATAATATTAATGTACTAGACTTGACTGAGTACATGAAATGTTTTCATGTGAATACCTTAGAGGTAGGTAACAATTTGTTGTTATCAGAGGATCTAGATCTGCGTACAAATCTGCCAAACAGGCTGTCCTACAAGGAGAGGTCCTATACCCTGTACTCTTCAATCCGTAAATTACATCAATGCCAACAACTCCAACAGCATATGTCCCCTTATTGATCCTTATGTCAAGGACATTAAAGCTTACTTAGTAGTTCTTGATGATTGGTTAAAAAGTCAGAACCCATTCATTTCTCCAGCTAAATCATCTGCAATAGTCTTTACAGCCTTTTCGAATGAAGCAGGCACTGTAGTTATTGTAGAGGTCAATGTTAAAACAGTACCATAAGTCAGACATCCCAAGCTCTTAGGTGTTATATGTGACAATCTTTTCTATATTGACCATCTTGTTAAGTAGCCTAGAAACAAAATAAACTCTAAAAACAAAAAGCTTGAAGCTCTCTCCACTAGAGGGAAAGAAAAGTAAGTTATAGTAAATACATACAAAGCAATTTACCAGTCCCTGATAATCTACTGCAGTCCCATATTTAGTAATGATAGCTGGGACAGCATTCTGTTTGCTGGAAAAGCTGCTCTGAGAACAGCCATCTACTGTCACATCATGACCATCATTGAAAAACTGCATGCAAAAACCAAGATTATGCCAGTGATAGACCATTAACATCTATGCTAAGCAAGCAAGTTTCTCCTGTCAACCAAAACACAAAATCACCTCTACATGACAAATCTGATCCCACCACCCTCTAAACACCAAATGAAAAACAGGATTTCCCAACTAGATCTGTCTGAAAAGACCTACAGATCCAGACTTAAAGGAAGCCTGCAAGAAATATCACGCTTTAACTGCTAAAAGACTGCCACAAGTAGACCAAATACCCCAAATTTGAAGCCTTCAGCTTCTATAACAAAAAAGTTCTAGGCATTTTAAAATGACATTTTATGTACAATGAAAATTTTGAAAGAATTGCAATGCTCATGTTGAAAACTTTGAAATTAAACTACGTGGCCTAGAAACAAAATTATAAGCTTATTTTTGTCATAAATTTAGGTTTCCAGTAACTAATTATATTTTTACAATAAAAATACCCATTTTTATAGTCAAAATCATAAAAAAAAATTAGGTTTTACTTGCGTTGTACCGAATGTACTGTAGCCAATCAGAAGGCTGAATCATCTTAACAACCAATCACAGCTAAGCTTGTATTAGTTTACCCCTTTGTTTCCGCTATGATTTTCGTTTAAAAATGCAATTTAAATCGAATTTTTTTCATAGATTTTGACTATGAAATGTGTTGTTTTTATTGTAAAAATGTAATCAGTTACAGGCAATCTAAGTTTCTGACAAAGATAAGGTTATAATTTTGTGTCTAGGCGACGTAATTTGATATTGTTTTTTCTTTTATGAGCATTGGAAATCTTTCAAATATTTCATTGTACATAAAATGCTATTTTGAAATGCATAGAACTTTTTTGTTATTGAAGCTGAAGGCTTTAAATTTGGGGTATTGGGTCTTCTTGTGGCAGTCTTTCAGCAGTTAAAGCGTGTTATTTCTTGCAGGCGTCCTTTAAGGTGATACACACAGAATCTGTCAGAAATACCAACAGAAACTAAAATGACAATAAAGATCTAAACATACCTGCCCCATCCATCAGAAAACATGAAAACTCATTACCCAGAACAGCTACAACCACCCTGGCTCAGTACTTTCAGGTTACAATGTTTACCTGAATACCTTAAAGGCCAGAGTAAACAAGAATCTGGTGCAGTTTGTGTCTGAAACTGGCAAGAATTTTACACAACCACCATCATTTCAACTGCAACCACAACCCATCAACACCTAGATACCTTTGAAAGCAGCCACAATACTGAACTGATTGTTTCCAATGATGATGAGCAGCAACAAACAATAACAGAGGAACTATTTTTACATCAAGTCAGCAAGGAATCAATATTGAGCAAGATAACTTTTCAATATTACAAGGAAAACTTTATACAGAATCATTGCTGATTCTGAAGCATGTTAGTTTCAACTTCATTGATGGAACCTCAGAGGGACATCTTTATACAGCCAGGAACTATGCTATAACAATTCATGAGGCATGTACGAGGGACATGAAAAGTGAGTATTTTTTTGTGTTGACTACCAAAACAAACTTAAGTTTTATTTAATTGTTTAGACATTAATTCAAATAACAACTTCAAATAACTCTTACAAAACTTCTAGACTACAAATCTTAGATTAGTCAATTGATTCTGTAAGATCTTGTTATTGATGATAACATAATCTTTGGTTCAGCTGTCATCTATTATGCTTTTCTTTGCAAAAATTTAGATTAACTAAGCTGTAAATATGAGAACATTGTGATTTTTTGGGGAAAAACTATGAAAATTTGAGGAAAAAAGTAATTTTAAAAAAAATCCACAAAAATGATCAGCTGTGATTTAATGAAAGTTATGGGCTGAACTGTCATACACTCCCGGTCATAGAAATATATGTCTTGTCATACATAACTCAAAAAAAACCTGTTTCCTATCCAGGACACCGGTGCTTAGCCGTTTTTTGCCTATTTTCAGGGCAAATTCATCATTAATTATGTAGGAATCAACTTTAAAAAAAAAATGTTTTTGGTTCACTTCATGATAAATGATAGCAATAACCATTTTTAAAATTTCTAGTACCAGCCACTAAACAGCTAGAAACGGCTGAACATGGCTGGCGACGAACAAGAGTATTATGTTTAGATAGGGCTTGTGACATGTCTTTGGGTAGGTTTTTAGAGGTGCTGAGCTCAAAAATACCAACAAGAATTGTGACTGACCATCCATATGGCAACTAGGAAACGGCTGAAAACAGCTGGCAGCGATCAGGAGTATAATGTGTAGATAGGGTCTGTGACATGCCTTTGGGTAGGTTTATAGGGGTGCTGTGGCAGCTGGGATACGGCTGAAAACAGCTGGCAGCAGTCAGGAGTATTATTTGTATATAGGGCTTGTGATGTGTCTTTGGGTAGGTTTTTAGATGTGCTGAGCTCAAAAATCCCAACAGAATTTGTGACCGCCCATCCATATGGCAGCTGGGAAATTGCTGAAAACGGCTGAGCTCAAATATACCAATAAGAATTGTAACCAACTATCCATGTGGCAGCTAAGATAAGGCTAAAAACAGCTGGCAGCAGTCAGGAGTATTAATTGTAGATAGGACTTGTGATCTGTCTTTGGGTAGGTTTTTAGGAGTGCTGAGCTAAAAAATAACAATAAGAATTGTGACTGACCATCCATATGGTAGCTGGGAAACAGCTACAGCTCAGCCTGTTGCCATGTTTTGTGGAAAATTAAGGATATGTGAACATCAAAAATTTTTATAGAAAAAACTTTTTCAATTAAAATTTTAACCCTATTTTGTTGAAAATATCAATAATAGAAAAGTTAAAAGTCCTTACATAGTTGTTCTACATCCAAAACTGCTAAAAACGGCCAAAGAAACGGCTATGAAATCTAAAAATTGTACAAAACCAGCTGTAGTTATTACGAAAATGCCATATGGATGGACGGCCACAAAAATTAGTAGAATATTTGAGCTCAGCACCCATAAAAACCTACCCATTGTTATGTCACAAGCCCTATATTCAACTCATACTTTTGGCTATACCTTGCCATTGTAAGCCGTTTTCAAATATTTAACAGCTAAATATAGAATTAAACAGGTTTATAATAAGTATTCTGATGAAAAAAGCTAAAATTTCAATTGAAAAAGTGTACTTATACTGCAATATTCTATGTTTAGGTTTCCTGGAAAATACCAAAAAAATGGTTGAATAGCTGTTACCCAGCTGACATAGAGACAGGCACTCAATTTTTGGTAGCAGTACTCAAATTTTCAAAATTGAAAAAAAAAATCTAAGAGGATAACGCCAAAATTTCTTTTCAGTTTTGATGATTTTCCAGATTTTTTTACACAATTTTTTCAAAGCAACAAAAAATACATTTATGTTCATTTTATGAAAATAATTTTGATTGAGGTACTTTTCAGATACCTGTACCAATGTCGAATTAAAGAAAAATTTTAAAAAAATATTTTTTTGGTGGTGCAAATTGACATTTTGTGAGAAAATTTCACCAAAAATATTAAGATTTTTAACCCCAAAAAATCAGTTTTCTCCATTTTACCCAAAAACGGCCAGGAGGCCCCGGGTTTTGCAATAATAATATCAATATGCAACATGTATTATGTATAAAACAGTTTTCACAACCTGGGGCCTTCCGGCCGTTTTTGAGTAATTTAGTATTTTACATTGCATGGTTTGAACAATTTTGTTCTTGTTAATTTCAAATTTTTCCCCCTTTAGAGGGGGAAAAAGTCATTATAGAGCCCAAAGTCATCTCTGCAATGTTTTCAAACTTTTTGAGGCGGATCTTTCTTTACTTCTGCATAATTTGCCTTCGGCCATCCGTTACGCCATTATTTGCCGCCGTTTGCGTGATTTTTAACGATTTTTGCGTGTTCTTGCGGTTTAAATGGACATTTAAGGGTTAAAGGAGTCATTAAATAAAGATGACATAAAAATACTTTTATTTTTGCAATTAAATTTGCTAAATTTCATGTTTTCTAAAAAGATGCGTATTTATAACCGGTTTTGGTCCAGCAGAAGTTCAAATTTAGGAAATAATTATAATATTTGCAAATCTTATATATGCGTAATTATGTTTATATTCTTATACAAACTTTAAATGAAGATAGCTAGACTTAGAGTAAAGGTATTAACACAAAATCAAAAGTTTATAAAAAATTATGTTATTGTTGTTTATATCTGTAAAAAAAATGCCTTTGAAAACATGCCTTACAAGTGTCCTATTTTACTTATACTGGACCTACCTAAAAATGCCAGGACTCGAACTGGGTGCACCTGACGCAATATTCTTTTTCACAAACATTGTTTGCATTGAAAAAATATTTACATGGACGTTGATTTTGTTAAAATATTCAAATCCTAACTAAAGTTATGAAGGTTTATAGATTTTTTAAAAATAGGGTAGCTTCGCTCTTCCAATACCGACAGACATACTTACCAAATGCACATTAGAAGTCAACAGGAGCAAAATTTAAGTTATTTCCTAGCTAAAGCAAAAAAAATTACATCATTTTCTTAAAAACAAGCCTATTTATTGAAGTTTACTTTTGTTTACTTTTAATGTCCCGTTTTTAGGCAAAAGATCGCACTGTGTACCACGTAGCTCCTAAACTATACGTAGCACAGGAATATTTCTTAAACACCCAAAAACTAGAGTTTATGACGATTCTAACAATATGCATAACATTTTTCTACTATTAACACAAGCCGCGCAATTTGAATTTTAAAAATATACACATTTTTGCACATTCTTTAAATTGTTCATGATCCAAAAATCTTCCAATAAAAGGTACTTTGGAAAAACCAGTTTTTAAGGCATAATTTGTTTAAAATCGCTAAATATTTTTTTCTTATACAAATTGCCCCAACCCAGTAAAGAAATTAAGATATAGATCATTAATTTCTGTCAATGGCAAATGGGTTATATTAAGCAATACTTTTGTCCTATAAAAAAAACACCCTGTATAGTTAAAAGATAGATTGGTAGATAGATAGCCTAGATAGGTATTTTGATTGATTTGGTTAAATCCCAGCTATAATTTTCGTTCTACAGAAAAGGGAATTTAGTCCATTGTCTTATCCCTTGAGATCCATAGATATATCAACTTAAAGGGATAGTTGCATCAAGTGCATTTCAAAAAATTTATTGCAAGCAAAAGTTACAAGTATACCATCAAACATATATGATATTGTATTACAGTAAATAACAAACAATTAGACATAACGAAATTAGTAGTCACGCTGTTATTTTTTATGAATATAGCCAGTTATATAAATAACATATATCACAAAAATACTATTTTAAGTCCTAATATTTTTAAACTACATGGTAGAATATTGAAATTCTTTCAAATGTATGCCCTATAAATGTAAAGGGGTAGTTTCACGAAATGCATTTGAACTTAATTTAGTGAACCGCATATTTTTTCCTAGTTAATGGGTGAAGCTACATTTAAATAGCATATATTTCAAATGAATTCAATTTTCTACCTCGTAGTTTTTAAAATATCAAGACTTGAAAATTGTCGTTTTGTGATAGATGCAATTTAAAAAGACGATTTTCTAGTCTTGATATTTTAAAAACTACGTGGTAGAAAATTGAAATTCTTTCAAATATATGCCATATAAATGTAGTTTAAACATTTAACCAGGATAAAATATGCGGTTCACTAAATTAAGTTTAAATGCATTTCATGAAACTACCCCTTTAAACCATTGAACAGGAAAAATTATGCAGTTCACTAAATTCAAATTTAAAGGCATTTCGTGCAACTACCCCTTTAAAAAAAGAATTATATTTATCTCCATGCAGAACCAGAGATTCTGTTGGACCAAAATATAGATATATAGATAGTAGATAGTTAGACATGTAGCTAAATAAATAGATAGACAGAAACAAAGCATATTCTATAGGTTTTCATTATAACAAGGATGACAACATTCATTAAAGTGAAGCACTGAAATGGTAGGACAAACGGACATTAATGCTTGTATAGTGTCTGAACTGAATAATCAAAATATAAATGAATAAGAGTCGAACCAAAATTTAAATAAATTTGTTGAAAAACGGCTTGATACAGGATAATTTTTATGGACATACTTACATTTTTATAGAGTTGCTTCGCTTATGATATTGTACTTTGTTGTCCCGGGAATCAGTATACCAAAAATCAGATCAATCGGATACTTAGATCACATAAAAGATTGTTGTTAAAAAAGTAAAAAAATCAACATGTTTAAAATGGACGTACGGACATTCTGGTAGTGATTATAGAGTTGCCTAACTACTACAGGAATAAATAGGACAATTCTAACATGCCTAAATTAACGAAAACAGCTATCTGTTACGGACGGATGGACCGACCCTAATTATAGAAAAGCTTCGCTTTTAACAATTTTACTTTGTTGGTAACTATTCTTAAATTAGATTAGAGTAACATTGTGACTGTGCGTATGAGTTTGTCTTTCTGCCTGTGTGTACCAAGAATCTCGCTAACCACTGGACCATTAGTTCTCTTTCACATTGTTGCTTTTATAGGTCTTTTCTGAATGGAACCACAACCCTCCAAAGAGAAGGGGGGGGGGGGGGGTAAAGGAGTTATTACGCTCAAAATTATCCATAATTTCAAAACTTCTATTCTTACAGTTTGTTTAAGGCTATAACCCACTTGAAGTTATATCTTAATCTTTTAAAAATATATTTAGTCTTAGATAATTAGATAATAAACAAAGGTAAGTGGAAATAGTTGGATCTGCAGCAAAAGTTTTTAGTAGCTGCGCTTCTTTAATAAGAAATTAAATCTCTAGATGTAGGGAAGACTGTACTGAGTATGTATGGCCACTATTTGAATAAAGCTGAAATAAAGTAGGGTTGCTGCGCTACTTTACTTCAAAAAAAGTATCCTATAATTGGATGATAATATAAATGTTTAAGTTAAGTTCAAATAGAAATAAAAATTTAACAAATATGGAACAATTTTAGCTGGAAAATAAAGATAAATAAATGATTTTAAAATTAGATGTTTTATAAATACAAATTATACAACTTTTTATTATAATAATTAAATGTGATTTTTTTGTATGTATACTATAACAATGGTTTAATGCTTTTTTAAACACAATCTCTCAAAAGTACAGGTTCTATTGGCTATGACCCATAAGATAAGAAATTAAAGTTTTTTTGTTTGAAGCAAAATATCTTGGAAATGGGATATCAAACTTCATAATCCATTTTTGTAACGTAACAAAAATTTCATAGCTAAAACATACAGATACTATATTACTTTTTACTTTATTTTTAGAATATAGTTTTTAGAAATGTGCTTTGGCCCCATGTATTGATATTTCAGGGATGATGTGGACGATAGGCTACATTTTCACTGGTACCCTAAGCTTTCTAACTACGTTATTTGTTTATTGATTCGAAACTTTTGGGTGTTTTTATTGATTTTTTATATAATTGTATCAAACTTTTTAACAATTTATTTTAATGTGCAGAAGGGGTAATTTAGTTTATCATTATTGGAAATGTTGTTTGTAAATGTTGAGGATTATTATATCCTCCCTATCCCTTTTTTCACACGTTTCATTTTGTGTTTTAGTATCAAATAATTCAGGAAAAAAGGAAAAAAATACAAAAGAAAGATTTTGGTATCTTTATGAAAAAAGGTATAAACTATATTTTATTTCATAAATCTTTAATTTAGACCAAAACAGGTTTAAGGCTATTTTACCTAGAAATATAGATACATACTTCTTCTTTTCAAATGTTAATTCTTAAAAATTTAACTAATTGTAATAAAAATGTTGTTACTAAGTAATGGATATTTATTCCTGGTCACTTTACTGTTAACTTCATCCATGAATATCTTTTAGGAAAAGTTTTTCAATTTTAGCCCCCCCGGGGAGTGTGTGAAATGTTTTTTTGACCTTTTTTCCCACGTAATTAATTAAAGCATAATACTCATTTTTTTGTATTTATTTAAATATTGATTTTTATTTATTTTTAACAGATTTTGAAAAGTTTTTTATGTATGAAAAATCGTTAAAGATATGTTTTTAAAAGGGATAGGGAAACATTTACTTTAGGATAATACATTTACTTTCTTAAGCATATAATTGTTGAATTAAAAATACATTTGTATCATTGCCATGCATAGTTAAGACTTTCAGACAAAGGTCTAAGGGAGTCAAAGGGAGTGGGAAGTCAGTAATCAAAACCACTCAATGACATCATTAAGATTCCTTGAAAATAATATTTGATAGAAATATTTATAGATATTTCTATTATTATAAGAAACACTTTTGTGTAAGAATATTTTTTATTGGGTAACAGGAAACATTGGACGATTAAACTTGACATTTGTTGTGTGTCTTTAAAACTTTAAAACAGTGTGGTTGACAAAACAGCACAAACGTACACAACTTTTTGCTTCACTCCTATTATTTCACATACCCACTTTGGCAATTATATTTTTATGCGTTAGCACTTAGCCTTTCCATGTTCTTTCTATAACACAAGAAACCAAAATATTTCTTTTCAGTGTACCCTTTTTATTATTTTACAACAGCTAAAAGTTTTGTAGTTATGAAGGAACACTTGGCAATAAATATTTGAGTTTAAAACAACAATTTGTTAAATATCTTACTTTCAATTTCTTATTAACTTATTAAACTTATATTTGTTTAGCAGTTATCGAGATCTTATGCTACACACTAACAGACATATGTTACTTTCTTAAAAAGATTTAGCATTTTACAATTATCCCGGGGCCTGTGAGAGATAGAAAAATAGAAATATAGATACATAGAAAGTAGATAGTCCGTTTAATGGATAAATAGATAGTTAGAAAGCTAGCTAGATAGATATATAGTCCGTTAGATAGATAGATAGATAGATAGTCCGTTAGATAGATAGATAGTCCGTTAGATAAATAGATAGCCCGTTAGATAGATAGATAGTCCGTTAGATAGATAGATAGATAGATAGTCCGTTAGATAGATAGATAGTCCGTTAGATAAATAGATAGTCCGTTAGATAGATAGATAGTCCGTTAGATAGATAGATATATAGTCTGTTAGATAGATAGACAGATAGATAGTCCGTTAGATAGATAGATAGTCCGTTAGATAGATAGATAGATAGTCCGTTGGATAGATAGATAGCTCAGATAGCTCGTTAGATAGATAGATAGATAGTCCGTTAGATAGATAGATAGATAGATAGATAGATAGATAGATAGATAGATAGATAGATAGATAGATAGATAGATAGATAGATAGATAGATAGATAGTCCGTTAGATAGATAGATAGATAGATAGATAGATAAATAGATAGATAGATAGATAGATAGATAGATAGATAGATAGATAGATAGATAGATAGATAGATAGATAGATAGATAGATAGATAGTCCGTTAGATAGATAGATAGATAGATAGTCCGTTAGATAGATAGATAGATAGATAGATAGATAGATAGATAGATAGATAGATAGATAGATAGATAGATAGATAGATAGATAGATAGATAGATAGATAGATAGATAGATAGATAGATAGATAGATAGATAGATAGATAGATAGATAGATAGATAGATAGATAGATAGATAGATAGATAGATAGATAGATAGATAGATAGATAGATAGATAGATAGATAGATAGATAGATAGATAGATAGATAGATAGATAGATAGATAGATAGATAGATAGATAGATAGATAGATAGATAGATAGATAGATAGATAGATAGATAGATAGATAGATAGATAGATAGATAGATAGATAGATAGATAGATAGATAGATAGATAGATAGATAGATAGATAGATAGATAGATAGATAGATAGATAGATAGATAGATAGATAGATAGATAGATAGATAGATAGATAGATAGATAGATAGATAGATAGATAGATAGATAGATAGATAGATAGATAGATAGATCGTTTGATAGATAGATAGCTCAGATAGCTCGTTAGATAGATAGATAGATAGATAGATAGATAGATAGATAGATAGATAGATAGATAGATAGATAGATAGATAGATAGATAGATAGATAGATAGATAGATAGATAGATAGATAGATAGATAGATAGATAGATAGATAGATAGATAGATAGATAGATATATAGATAGATAGATAGATAGATAGATAGATAGATAGATAGATAGTCCGTTAGATAGATAGATAGATAGAATGATAGATAGATAGATAGATAGATAGATAGATAGATAGATAGTCCGTTAGATAGATAGATAGTCCGTTAGATAAATAGATAGTCCGTTAGATAGATAGATAGTCCGTTAGATAGATAGATATATAGTCCGTTAGATAGATAGACAGATAGATAGTCCGTTAGATAGATAGATAGTCTGTTAGATAGATAGATAGATAGTCCGTTGGATAGATAGATAGCTCAGATAGCTTGTTAGATAGATAGATAGTCCGTTAGATAGGTAGTCCGTTAGATAGATAGATAGTCCGTTAGATAGATAGATAGTCCGTTAGATAGATAGATAGTCCGTTAGATAGATAGATAGATAGATAGATAGATAGATAGATTGTCCGTTAGATAGATAGATAGTCCGTTAGCTAGATAGATAGTCCGTTAGATAGATAGATAGATAGATAGATTGTCCGTTAGATAGATAGATAGTCCGTTAGATAGATAGATAGTCCGTTAGATAGATGATTTTCTTTGTGAAAGAAATTTTTTTGTTTAAATCAGTCCATTAACAAAGAAGTTGAGTTTAGTGGTTCAGAGAGTCATTCTAGGTAAACTACGATATCAGATTTGTAATCTCCAATTAATATCCAGGTGAAAGGGAAAAAATTGGTTGAAATTGGTAAATAAACAAAAAAGTTGGATTTAATGGTTCAAATAGTCATTTTAGGTAAAGTACGATATCAGATTTGGAATATCCAATGAATATCCAGGTGAAAGAAAAAAAAATGGTTGAAATTGGTCAATAATCAAGAAAGTTAGGTTTAATGGTTCAAAGATTCCTTTTAGGTAAATTACAACCAAACTAGAAGCGATCATGACAAGTTTAGTGATTTTTTAACTTAATAATTTGAAAAATTTATTTTTATTGATTTTCCCTTATTTAAAAAAAATTTCATTTTCCTCGAAATCTGAGAATGGTAATTAATCAAAGGAATTTATTGAAAAATATATGTGAAAAAATCACTAAAATTTCAAAAAATATTGAAGCCGGCTGCAATTTTATATATGGAGTTTTACTATATAAATACTAAGAAATTTTACTTAATAGCATATATTCTCTCTTTTTCGAAGCCACTTTTTTTCACAGCCGGCTTCAAAATAATATATGTATTTGATAAATATTGAAATAGCTATACATTTTCATACGGCCAGGATATCGTTGTAAATCACTAATTATCCCTTTCAAAAACTTAGCTAGACCGTTTAATTTTATTGGGCAATTTGAGTTTTTTAAAAAATATTGGATTTCTCAAATAAATTAGCATGTTCATATGATCACGGAACCTTCGCATATTACAAAAAAAATTTTCTAGCTAAAGTTTTTTTTTGTTGAAATGTACATGAAAAAATTTAAATAGATATAAAATTTGTATAATAGATAAGATTTTTAACACTGAAAGGTTTTTTTACTTAATATGCACGTCATTATAAAGTATAAACATTGTTTACTGAAGCAAAATGTTGTCCAGATTAAATAGTGATTGTCAAAGAACCACTTTATCTTGTTTGACTTGTAATTTTACAGTTCGTATTTGTAAAGTAGCGGCACTGCAGAAAAAAAATTTATCTTCAGTTAAAATTTCCCTCCTTTTTATGAGGTTCTTATGATAATACTCCACTGTAACTTAAGAAGGGGTCATCTTAAACGGGTCAACATATGGGAGAGGGAGAGGATTAAGAATAAAATGAGAGATAAAAAACAAGGATGATAACTTCCTTAAAAGCAAAATAGTAGTACAAACAAACATTAACACTTGTATTTTGTCTGTTGTTATAACTGAATAATCAGAATATAAATGTTTAAGTAAAAACAAAATTATAAGTGAATATTTGGAGTTGCTATGCTTTCTAAATTGTACAATAGAAAAATACTAACATGCCTAAATTCTAAAAAATCTATCAGTTCCAGATGTACAGACGGACGGACGTGCAACCAACCCCAATTATAGAAAAGAAAATTATGATAAGAGATATCAGTAAAGGACGGAGCGGCCTTGATTATAGAAAAGCTTCGCTTTTAAAAATTGGTCCTTAGAAACACATTCTTACAAAGGTATATCTAACATTGTCTCACAAAAAAGTTAATTTTTAAAAGCGAAGCTTTTCTATAATTAGGGTCGGTCCGTCCATACGTCCGTCCGTCACTCCGTACGTCCGTCCGTAACAGATAGCTTTTTTCGTTAATTTAGGCATGTTAGAACTGTCCTATCGATTTCAAACTTTGCATATTGATTCCTGCAGTAATTAGGTAAGATTTAGAAAGCGTAGCAACTCTATAATCAATTTTACATCGACTCTTATACATTTATAATCTGATTATTCAATTTTGACACTATACAAGTGTTAATGTCCGTTTGTCCTACCAGTTCAGCGCTTCGCTTTTATGGATGTTGTCATCCTTGTTGTTTCTATAAATGCTCATATTTAAACTTCCTATTGTATAGGATTATGGGGGGTGGGGTGTGTTCACAGGGTTTTTTAACCCCCCCCCCCCTCCCATATTCAATTGAATATGATTTACTTTACAAGGCATAGGAAAAAAACAAGCCGTTCTTATTTTCTCTGCTCCCTTCCTGAACTACAAATGAATTCTTAAGAGCAACTTTTTTTATGGGGGGGGGGGGGAGGGAGATTAGAATATAGAATTAGTTTTTTTCTTCGGCACCTCGGGGCCAAAAAAACTGGTTTTAATCTTATAATTGTACATTCTATATCCGCGGAAAGCCGTTTATAATACAATGAAAGAAATAACTATTATTGTCCATGTTTTACCTTTTACCTTTATTTTGGCAGAAAATAGTAGTAAATCATATTCAATTGGATATGGGGGGGGGGGGGCAACTCTGTTTAACTTTAGCCAAATAAAGGAAATCAGAGGGTTTATCAACAAGGATGACAACATCCATAAAAGCGAATCAGTAGTACAAACAAACAGTAACACTTGTAGATTGTCAGAACTGAATAATCAGAATAAAGTATAAACAGAATTATAAGTTAATATTATAAAGTTGTTCCACTTTCTTAATCTATCAGTTCTAGATGTACAGACGGACAGATGTGAAACCAACCCCAATTATAGAAAAGCTTTGTTTTTAACAGCAGTAGATATAATTAACACCCCTTCCCATAAATCTTTACAATAGGAGCAGTTTTAAAAGTTAAAAGAAACAAAATTTAACTTTCACTTTTAATTAAGAAGCTTTATTGTTCATTGGTTCAGCGGTTAGTGAGATCCTTAGTTAGAGCATGACCTGGACCTTTCTAGGGAATAGGTAGAAAGCAATCAATTACAAATCTGCAAAATTAATCTTTTTTTTTAAAATAGAATCTGTTTGTTTTGTATTGATTCTCTGCTTGTAAAACTTATATAATAAGCTTTTTTTTAAAGCGAAGCTTTCTATGATTAGGATCGTTCCGTCCGTTCAGAACAAATAGCTATTTTTTGTTAGCTAAAATTCAAATTAGATAGGGAAATGGGCGGAGATATGTTATATATAGAATCTGTACTTATACTTTTGTCTTTCCAACCCCTTCAGTATTCTCATGCAATAATTTTTGTATGCCTTAAAACAGCTATTTTTTTTAGAAAAATAAAATATCATTTTGTATGTAATAAAATAGTAATAAAATGTTTAAAATAGTTGTACGGACATTCTGGTAATGATTATAGAGTTGTTACGCTTTCTAAATTTTAATTTTAATTTGAGCATTTATAAAAGTTATAAAAACAGAATGACAACATCCATGAAAGGGAAGCTCTGAAATAGTAGGACAAACAAACATTAACACCTGTAGAGTGTCAGAACTGAATAACATTATACATTGTTGTTCTAGGAATCTGTATTCCAAAAATCATATCATTCAGATAATTATAATGCATAAAAATTTGATGTTGAAAAACTTGAAAATCAACATGTTTGAAATGGACATACGACCATTCTGATAACGAAAAGAGCTAACTGTTACAGACGTACGGACCGACTCTTATAATAGAAAAGAAGTTGAGGTTTTGATTTGAGCAAGGGGTCGAACTTGAAACCTTACTTTTAATAAAGCAGAGCTTTTCTATGATTAGAGTCGGTATGTCCGTCAATTACGGTTAGGTATGTCCTTTAAACAGTATTCTGTATTTAACAATTTTACAAAAAAAAATGACGTATGATTTTGTCAAAAATAATACATTTATAAGTCCAAGCAAACGAATGAGAAAACGTGATTATAAAACGTTGGGTACCAGTATAATTTACACTTTACAGTCCATTCAATCCCTACTTGCCTTCCGGGTTTTTAAAAATGGACAAACAATGAAATAATATGAAATATATACATGGATATACTGAGAAAGAAAATTTGTAGTTAATTTAGCTTGCTAACACAGAACTCGTTTATTGTTCATTAGTTCATCTAGTAGAAGGGGAGTGGGTAGATTGGGGGGTGGGGGGTATGGTTATTTTAGCCAGCTATGAGTTTCACTTTATCAGAATACATGAAAATATGATGCAGCATCCAAGTAATAATATTTCCGTTGTAGTAGCGCCTCTAAAATGGAATGGACACACACACAAATAATCTATGATTCATACCCAGGAATCTGAGGGGATTAGAAAATGGACCTTGCATTGATGTACATCACCAAAAATTATAAATAAAAATCTATACAATATAAAACATTGGTTAAAAAGATTGGGCACTACAAGTTCGGACCCTACCAATCACAATTCAATTTTTTTAACCTACGAGTAAAAAAACTTATTAATAAAACTTTGAGTACTTGTGTCATTAATTATCAAATGTCCTTAACAGTGCAGTGGTCCTTTTTTGGGATAGTATCGACTTTAAAATGGATTTATAATTACTTAGACATTACATCAGATTTTCCTGTTCTATTAAAAAGTGAACTATTTGGCGGGCTAAAATTTATATCTCCCCCATTCCTCTTCTTTACCCCTTCCCTTCCATCCCGACCAACAAATGTGAGGGGATATTGCAACCTAAATTTTTCTCTTCTTGTAGTCGATATAAACCAATAAAATTGCATGTTGACAAGGATATTGATCAGAGATCTAAATTGATAAGACAATGGCCGATAAATTGATGTACATCGCTAATATTAATACACAAATTTACCCTTTTTTTTACTACTATAGTGGTTGAAACGTTGGACACCCAACTTAATGAACAAACCAATCAAAATTCAAAACTTAATAAAAGTCCCCAAATTTGTAAAGCCAACGAATATATGATTAGTGAGATGAACAGCCCATTGTCCCCTCCCTCCCTGGATATTGATAGAGCTATATTATAAAATACTTATGTTGCATGTTTCAGTTGTTTACTCAGCTGGGCCCAGGAAGGGAACTTTGATGATAAACAAAAATACCCCTCATTAGATTACAATTTAAGTTTAAAATGTCTGGACACTTAACTTTATTGTGTTTTAAATTGTCACATAATCTTTAAGCAACGATCACAGAGTTGATAAATACATTTTATACCCAAAGTTTTTAAGCTAATATAATTTACAGTCCAATGTCCACCCCCTCCGTGACTCTGCTAGTTCAATAAGCTTAGTACTCAGATTTCATACATTTTCAACCCCCCCCCCCCCCCCATAAAATAGGGTTAAAATCATATCGATCCAAAGAAACAATAAGTTATAAAGACATCCTGTTACTTTTTTTTACAAGAAATACTGGTTAACTTCAAGCGTAGTTTGTAGTATATTTAGAATTGAAAACAAAACCATATGTTAAAAATAACCTCCCATTAAAAAAATATTTACCCTCCCCCCCCCCCCAAAAAAAAAAATAAGCTTGGATGCCCCTGGTACATCCCCAGTAATGATAAACAAAATTACCCCATATGTAGATTAAGATTATTGGTTGAAAAGTGTGGACACTGATAGTCTTAAACCAACCAATGAAAATACAATAAAAGTACCCAAAGTTTTGCGCCAACCAATAAAATAAAGTAATTTTAAAACTTTGGGTACCAATTTAATTTACAGTCTAATACACCCTCCTCCCTGGGGACAGTAAAGAATTTCTGTTATGATCTTTATGTAAGAATGTTAAAAAATATTGAGAGGGTTTTACCTATTAGAAGCTAACCTGTAAAGTTCAGCTAGATCAAAACAGACGCACACATTCAACGGCAAAATTTGTGCTGTGTTGTTAATTTTTTTTTTTTTGGGTCAGTAGCTTAAAAATATCTGAACTAGTATCCTATTATATGTATACTAGCAGCTACGCCCCTAGCATCTAGAGGCTCTTTATTCGAAGGGGCAAAAAAAGAACTAAAGAATAGCTTAAAACCATCGTAAACCTTAAATATGAAAATATAACAGCATAAAACCATCACAAAAATTATGTGAAGCTTACCTAGAATAGAGAACCCAATCTGTTTAGCAGTTATTGAAATCTAAAGCTTAAGACAAAAAACTCCAACTTCTTTATATAATAGGATGTTATTTTTTTCTAAATACTTATACTCTTTTTATATTTATTTAAGTCTCGTTGTAAGTAAAAGATCCCTCCCCTCCCCCTATTATGATGTATGATATATGATGAATGATCATCGGTCAACTTTTGCTAAAAGAGATGGGGGGGGGGGGGGAGTTCAATATAGGTCAAGTGAAAGTTAAATCCTAAAGGGTATTATTTTCTTCCATCCAAAGTTGTAAGTCAAATATAAATATGAAGGGGGGGGGGGGGGTGAGGAATATTTTTAAGGTTTAATTATATCAACAAGGATCACAACATCCATAAAAGCGAAATGGTAGTAGTAAAGAGGAGGGAGGGGACTCGAGTATTATTATTATAAAGTCTTCTCCTGTATTTATTTAAATGTATGATTTATGGGGATTAACCCTCGGAATATGGGGGGGGGGGGGTGGTGGTAAGTAACTGGTAACATGATATTACGGTCAGCCAAGGTGTTCGTACAGAAATGTTGTAAGAATTATTCTTTAGAAAATTCAAGCTATATTTTAAATTTGAGAACTTAAGTAACTGATATAGATATTATATTAATTATTATAAAAAAAAATTTTGTTTGGTATATTAGATAAATAAATAGCTATTTCTGATCATTGATACATCAAAGTCAAGCAATATTTTGAAAAATTAAGTATCACATATAGATATTATAAAAAAACCTTTGGTTGGTATATT
This sequence comes from Acartia tonsa, assembly GCF_053477335.1. Taxonomy (NCBI): domain Eukaryota; kingdom Metazoa; phylum Arthropoda; class Copepoda; order Calanoida; family Acartiidae; genus Acartia; species Acartia tonsa. The sequence continues at coordinate 39,030,564 of NC_137260.1, forward strand.
AGCTACTTCTGAATCTGATGCATCATTGTAACCCCCCCCCCCCCCCCCACGCCAGAATTCATTAACAATATATGTGCACCTGTTTCTCTACTTTGTGTGTGACTCACGTATAAGATATTTTAAGAAATATGATTGGGGGGGGGGGGGGTTACATAACATTTTTAAAAAATAATACATAATTAATAAATCTACAAAATCCTATTTCTTTATTTGAACTGACAAACACAACAGAACATAAAGTAACTGGAAAAGTCAAAAGATAAATTAGCAATAACAACTTTGGAGACTTTTTTTCTTTAATTGTGATTGGTTGGTTTATTAAGCATGAAATGCTGCCAAAATGGAAATAAAAAAACAAGCGAAATTAGCAATAAGAACTAAGATTAACTATCTTGATAATCTGGCTACGAGATTGCGTGATGCTATAAAAAAAAACTATTCACCAAACCTCTATTATTCAAGTCATAAAATTCTACTGAGGTCATAAACCTTATTCGTATGTTAATATTTTCCGGAATTTTTATGATTTTCTGACAATGTTTGACCGTAAAGATATGTGAACATATGTAGTATTTTACAAATACATCCCAAATCTAGCATAAGTTGACCCCTTCTCTCCGTATGAAAATGTTAACAGAGGTGTGAAGTCTCAATTTCAGGTCGTTTGAATATATCGGGGAATTTGTATATTTTTAGGGTTATTTTAGTATTTTGAAAATATTGAAAACAGTAACATTTCTCTACGAAATCACCCATCGTTTACGATTTTGAGTATGTTTTGAAAAATACTATAAACTAAAACTATCATTGGTCGTAGCTGACTGACGGCCATTTCGAATTATAGAGTAAAATCGCTACTATTAAGAGAAGTTGTATACTTATTCATGAATAATTAAATATTCTAATCTTTCTCTCTCTCCTATTACCTACCAACTACTTCCATCTTTCTTTATCTTTTTTTATCATTACTGAACATTTGCTCCTTAACTCACTGGATGATGTCATCCATGTTTAAGTTTATCTCGACTTGCTGCTTATTACCTAGCATCAAGGGACGTCTAGTGGGTTGTTTTTCTTATTCTTTAATATAGCATTAAAGCTGCCCATGAAATTCAGCAATCTATCTACATTCTACATTTAGTAGCTGGGGAAAAAACTTTCTTCTTCTACATAAGTTTGATTACATCCAGAGCATTACTTATAATCAGACGGACTAAGTAGAGTAGGTGAGCATTGACAGGCAAAATCTTCACCAAAAGTTTACTTTTAGTTTTTCTAAAATAATTAAAGATTCATATTTCCATCGTAGAATTCCGAATTCTTCATAACAGATGAACCGACCAAGTAGTTATATGGTTGATGAAAATTGGTATTAAATCTTCACAAAAAATGAGCCGTCTGTCTTGAATGGCTTCTGAGTAATTAGCGTCACGGACGCACTAAACAACAGACGAATTGCCAAAATGAGTTATGGAGTAGCTTAACTACTTAAAATTATTTAGAAATAAACAAAAATACTCTTTAACATTTCTAAATTTAACCAAATTAAAAATAAACCTAGTCAAATGTCACGCTAAAGTCAAAGATACACATAATTAATTTACAACATGACATTTATGCCACGGATTAAGACATCATTTCTTCTATAATATAAAGTAGAACGATGTTTGTCTATTTGAAGCTTAAAATCTCGGTAACTGCTTTATCGATTTTGCTCTACTCTTCAGGGAATATACCTACTGGTCCCTGGTCGTTTTTAACCATTTTCTGTTTTATATTCTTTACGATCTAATTAATTTCTTTTAAATTATATAATTCATGAGATATTTTTTTGTTCATTGTACACTGGTCGCCGGAAGGGAAAAGCAGTTTTTTGAAAGGGGCTATCTGAGATTATTACAGATTCTGATTTATACATATATAGACAAATAAAAAATGCAAAAAACGAAATCAAAAGCGTTCCTTCTTGGGAGAAAATCCGGGAAAAAGATTTTAGCTATTTTTAACCTAATATTCACATTGGAAAGCCTGCAAAAAATATAAAGACATTTTAAACATGTCATTGCTCAGCACCTAGAAGTGGTAGAAAAATGCTACGCATACCATTGGAAAGCTCATAACTTCTCGTTTTCATAAAGGTATATAACTTTTTTGTACTATTATTAATTTTGTGAGCTATCCTCTGAAGTATACACAAGTTTTAAAATGCAGTTTTTCTTGAATTTTAAGTTTGATACTTGTTACACAAACCTTTTTAAAATTATATTGCTTAGCACCTAGGAGTTATATTATTTAAACTTTAAACTTTAGTTTTACATTGACATCTGAAGAGTGCAAACATGCACGAAACAATTTGTAATGTCTCAATAAATATGTAAAATTCATATTTTGTTTGTGAGTTAACCTATTATATTATTTTATATAGGTATATTTGTATATTTAAGGTACTTTCAATTTAAGCTTTGAAATGTGTATAGTTTTTACTAAGTAAGAACCAAGGAGGGAAGGGGGGGGAGTTTATACACTTCTAAATGAAATGCAGTATAAAATTTTGCCCTGGTTGTTTTTGTTATAGTTATTGACCGGATTCTTTTTGTAAAATCTTTTATATGATTAAATTCACCAGTAAAACTCTTTTAATTGGATTTTGGCACCTTCCTTCTAGGGGCTAGTGGGGTAAAACACCCCCAAAATACAAAAATTATGAGTTCTGAGCTTATTTTCAAAGATTTCATGTTGAACTTTAATAAAAACTTATTTCACATCATAGAAAAAAAAATTTAGTCCTTAAAAGATGTGCCTAATTGAAATCTATAGTGAATATTTAGTTAAGTTATTTGAAGAAAAAAAGTTTTCATTAACAAAATCAGCCCAATATTTAAAAAAAAGCCCAGAACTTAAAGTTTTAGTAGTTTTGGGGGAAGTTTTACACCACTAGCCACTAGAAGGAAAGTGTCAAACTTAATGTTTATTGATAATTAATCATATAAAAGAGTTTACAAAAATAATCAGGTTAATAACTATACCAACTAGCCCAAACATTCAGAGCAAAAGGGTACTATCCACGAACAAGAGCAAGTGATTCTAAGCATCTTCCAGCATTGACCCTTAGTATTTTTTTAGTGAATAATTTAGGTTTCACTAAGGTTTTATAAGAAAAAAACTTTGAAATGTAAAGCAATTTTTAAAGCAATATCATCAAATGCTTTGTTGAGTTCAAAGGACAAAATAAAATAACACTGCAGAAAAGCATCAAATGTTGTAAATTGCAAAAGTACATGAATTAAACTGTTTACAAGTTACAAACCCTTTTTCTAAATATACATTTTTAATCACAATAATTTATTTTGTGTCAAAGCTTTTAAACAACAGTTTGAACTCATCAAAACATTCGATGATATTGCACCAAACAATGCTTAACATTTCAAAGTTTTTTTCACATAAAACCATGGTGAAACCTAACTTTTTTGTCAATAAAGCAAATATTAAACATAAACCTAGTATATTTACTAAAAAAATACTATCGGTCAATGCTGGAAAATGCTTAGAATCACTTGCTCTTGTTCATAGATAGTCCTCTTTTATACTAAATTTCATTTTCTCTCATTGTATAAACTCCCCCCCCCCCTTCCTTGTATTTTATAACTTAACAATTAGGGGTTGTTTCACCCCACTAGCCCTGAGAAAGAAAGTATTAAAATGAAATCTTTAGTTGCTATATAGCTCAATTATGTGATAAAGTTTACATTAAAAAATCAGCCCAATATCTCTAAAAGAAACCTCAAGTCTTAAATATAAGTGTTTTGGAGGGTGAAATAATTCACTAGCCTCAAGAAGGAAAGTGCCAATATGAAATCTTTAGTGGCTACCTAGCTAAATTATGCAAAAAAAGCTAGATATCTCTAAAAATAAGCTCAGACATTAGATTTTAGTGTCTTAGGGGCTGTTTTACCCCATTAGCCCATAGAAGGAAAGTGCTAAAATTCAATTTTCAAAGTTTTACTGGTATTTAATCATGTAAGTTTACAAAAATAATCAGGTTAATAACTATAACAACAAGCCCAAAAACATCCAGTTAGTTGCTATATAGCTCAATTATGTGATAAAGTTTACATTAAAAAATCAGCCCAATATCTCTAAAAGAAACCTCAAGTCTTAAATATAAGTGTTTTGGAGGGTGAAATAATTCACTAGCCCCAAGAAGGAAAGTGCCGGCGTTATCCTCTTAGAAATTTTTTTTCAATTTTGTAAATTTGAGTACCCCCCCCCCCCCCCTAAAAGCTAGATATCTCTAAAAATAAGCTCAGACATTAGATTTTAGTGTCTTAGGGGCTGTTTTACCCCATTAGCCCCTAGAAGGAAAGTGCTAAAATTCAATTTTCAAAGTTTTACTGGTATTTAATCATGTAAGTTTACAAAAATAATCAGGTTAATAACTATAACAACAAGCCCAAAAACATCCAGGGCAAAATTTTATACTGCATTTCATTTCTTATAAGTGTATAAACTCTGCCCTCCCTACTTGGTTCTTATGTGGTATCCGCCGAGGATAAATGGCAGACACCGGAGTTCAATTAGATTACGGCAGTGTGACAGACGTGGACACCTTACTATAGAGAAGCTACGCTTCTCTAGCATTCACTAGATAATGATCAACATCTATTTCAGTTGTCACTTTATTGAAGGTTTAAAAGATACTAAAGCTATATACAACAAACAATAATTACATGGATAGGAATAAATAATCATAACATAAAAGCATCATAATACATATACAATGGTCAGTTTGGGCAATAATGATCCCCCATCCCTGAAAAGGGTGGGGGAGAATTAAGAATACAGTTAACCATAATAAACATGACAGATTCAATCATTAATTTTAAGCATAGGGAGGGGGTTGCTAGACCCCTTCCCCAGGACTCGGGGGAGGGCCATTGACCCTCCACCGAACCCTAGATCAGGGGTGCCATAGACATGGCTCACGGTTGCCGAATACCACAACTCTCCCCTCGGAAGGCTGGGAGATGATTTCCCTACCAGACTTCCGACAGTGGTTGAGGCCTTCGGTCCGCTCCTTAGGGCTAAGATATATATATACAAACGATAATGATTCAATGGAATCCTAGTGGTGAGTGTCTTCTTAGGGTTGATGGGCTCCCAATGTGGGATAGAAGGCAGAGGCTGGCTTGGGTTGGACACGTTGGTCAGCGCCGGCAGGTATCAGGTTTGCTGGTGGCACAGTTGTTGCTGGAACGGTCAGCAGTGGGGCCTGCTGGTTGTTGTTGGCAGCGGCTGGGGCGCTGGCTGCCAGGTTAATCGTCTGAGCGGCGGCCTGTCCTCCTGAGGGGCCGCGGGGTCGGCCAGAGGGCGGTCCTGGCCTACCTGGGCGGTCATGCCCGCTGTCAGTTGATTTCATAGACACCATTTCCTCGGCTGCTTCCCTGCCGATGGGAATGGCATCCCAGTCCACTGAAAAGTCCCGGGACTTGGCATGGTTGAGCCTGGCTCTAGCCAGCGCTTTCCTATACAAAGCTGGATGATACAGGAACACTTGTGATATCGCATTCAGGGCTGCCCGGACTCCTCCTTGTGCTGCTGCCAGGGAAATGATGGTTAGGTCCCCCAGCAGTTTGAGGATCAACAACAGCAAACACAGTATGGCTGCGCCATCTCCCCACTCGTGGATGGCTTGTCTAAATCCAGCCCAGACATCCAGGGCTGCCTCTCCTTCCTCCGCCAGTCGGTCAATGTTGTAGGACACTATCCCATGGTCTCCTGTGGCCGAACAGCTGCCTTGCTGAACGCAGGAGCCATAGGATAGGCCGGTCAGCATGGCACTCTTGTATGCTGGGAACGCCAGCAGTTGTTGCCAGTCGTTCAACTCAGCCTGCGAATACAAGCCACCTGAACTGAAGTCATCTAAGGGCTCTGTCAACAATTGCTTAGGCGTATCCAGCGGGGGTGGCCTTTTCTTGGGAGCGGGGGTTAACTCTATCCAGCCTTCCTCCGCGTGCACAGTCAGGGGGTAGGTGGAGAAGCAGGGAATCTTGGTGGCGTGTTCACTATATACCCGTGTCACAGCGTCTACAAAACCTGTGGGCTCTACTGGCACTTTGTCCCAACACTCCTTGTGTTCGCGGACAACGTATTTATGACGTTGGCAGGTCAGCTGCAGCAGGATGTCTCCCCTCAGTACCGAGAACGTGCTCCCCTGGACACGCACCGGGTGGGCCGGGTCTAGTTGCTGGAGCTTCCAGCAGTTGGCCGCTACTTCTTCTGCTGCGGTGCTTTTCATGCGCGTTTCCAGGGTAAACCCAATATAACCTGCATGTATTTGGGCTTGAAGGGGAACGTCAACATCCCTGGCCGACACTCTGGGCAGCGCAGCCGCGGCTGGGTCAGCTGCCACGAACAACGCTGGATGGTTTGTGGCATGGGCCTCGAAGTCGCAGTTCACAATCGAGGTGGGGTTGGTCATGTTGATGAAAAACTGGGCCTGATGGTCAACCAGATATGCATCCATCACCAGGCTGGGCTGGAGGCTGCGGATCAGCCTCAAGGGGCAATCTCTTCCCAGGTGGTCCCACACGTAGGTTGCTTCCCCAGTGATGCAGGACAGCTCAGAATGGGGACACTCTAGGGTCAGGTGGTCAGACTGGGACTCCACCCGTCCATCCTCCACCACATAGGTCTCCTCCTTGACCAGCAGCCGTCGCTCCTGGAGCACTAATTCGTTGCGGTATAGCTGGCCCTCGAAGTGGACGTCCTCCCCTTCACAACCCACCCCCTCGGGGCTGTTGACGAGGGCGCCCACCATATCGATGGTGAAGAACAGGGGATGGTTCAGCTGGAACGTCAGTGGCTGGGTCTTGCCTGGCAACGTGTAGACTCGGTTCCTGGCCAGGTCTCGGCACGCTTCTGGGTCTATCTTGGTTGGCCTCATGAGGGTGGGGACCGAGGTCACCTTGAGGTGACCCCATACTCCACACCTGAATGTCCACTGGGACACGGTGAGCTGACAACTGTACCCGGTGGTTTCCCTCACCTTGACTTGCTGCAGGACATGTACTTCATGGCCCAGGGGCACCTCCTGGTGTAGGGGCTCCGTGTTACACATCTTTTCTTTATTGTAGGATGTGACATGGGTGGGGTTGGCACAGTCCCATCCCACCAGGACGTAGCTGGTTGTAGGCCACACGGCTGCCAGCAGGAGGCCCCACAGGACCATCCACCAATGGGAGAGGCTTCCAGGCAACCATCTTCCTCGTACACGCGGCTGGGGATCTTCAGCTCTGGTCACGGCTGCTTCTTGGGACTGGACACGGCTGGGCTGCTCCTGGCTAGATACAAGTTTCCATTGAGCGTTATCTGTATGCGGCCGAGGCACCCCAATACCCTCCCCAATGACAGACTGGCAAGCGACTGGCACTTGCCTGGGTGTCGGCTCCCCTAGCCCCAAGTGCTCCCTTCCCTTGTCCAAAGCATGCCCAGTGGCATGGGGCTGAAGTGCATGTGGCACAGGCTCGCCCTTACTCACTTCCCTCCCCTGCCCTAGGAACTCAGGTGCATGTGGCACAGGCAAGTCCTTATTTTCCCGAATTTCAATCTCCCCAGCCTCTGGTGCAGGGGGCACAGGCAAGGCTGGGTTTTTACAATATCTTGGATACAACACATTTAACAAATTCAACTTATCCTGATGTTGAGCAGCTGGGTTCCCTTGGCTGGCAGGGGCTCTGGATGGCATGTAGCTGGGCTCTCCCTGCAGGCTGGTGGCGCTGGCTGACTGGGGGTGACGGGTGTCACCCCTTCCTCTGGGACCGCTGGCTCGTTCCAGGACTCAGGTCTCTCGGTGGCGGCGACGGTTGTCGCCCCAGACATCAGGTTGGAGGCTGGCTCGTTCCAGGATCCAGGTATCTCGGTGGCGGCGACGGTTGTCGCCCCAGGCACCAGGTGGGAGGCGCTGGATAGCACCCCCCCATCATCCCAGGTGGCGACGCCGGGTGGCGTCCCATACATCGATGCAGAGGCGCTGGCTAGCACCTCCTGCCTCTCTCGTTCGGCGGCTGCCAGGGCCTCCCCATACACCGTCTCAGGGACGCTGGGCAGCGCCCCTCCACTCTTGCTGGGTAGGCTCAGTCGGGCAGGTTCCATCATGTTGAGGCTAAAATGCTGGGGCCTCAGAATCTCTGGCTCGGCGACATTGTTGGGTTGTATCAGTTCTGGCCCCAGATGGTTGAGGCTGAAGCCTAGGCCAACCCGGTTGGGTTCAGCCGCGCCGCCCAGTACGTTGATCCTAGCTGGGACAGTCCCAAACTGCGGCATCCCATCGGCTCGGTCCACAGCTTTGGGCACGGCTGCTTGCTGCGGGGGTGCTGGGGGCGCGCCCCCTTCCATGTGGGCCACTCTGCTGGGCTTCCCTGGAGGGGCGCCCTTATCGGCGGTGCGCCTGCGGCTGGCTACCTGGGCCCAGTCAGCTCTACAGTCGGCCGCCGTGTGACCGTCATAGTGACAACGCTCACACTTGGCAGAACGGTCACGGCGTGGCTGGGTACGTCTCTCCTCTAGGCTAACTTCCACAGGTGTTGGGCAGTCTCGAGCTCGGTGGCCTCTCCCCTGGCAGCGGAAGCAGCGTCCTGGAACCTTGTCATCTGGAGCGACCTTCCCCATCTGATGGAGACCCGGAGCCAAGGCGCCAATCTCCATTGGCTCCGACTCATCATAATGGGGCAACTGGATGCTGGCGGATCCAGTCAGCCCGTCGGTAGAGTCCACTAGGCACACACCTTCCTTCAGTTGCTTTGTGATCATGGTGACGGTAAACATGGCCTTACGAGTGTACTCAGGTACACTCGTAATTTCATGACCCATCATGATGCGTTTTACATTGGCGTTACGAATTCCACGATTTAATTCGTCCACCAACAACTCAAGATCCTCATGGCTATAGGCGTCCCGATACAGGGCACATTTAGTGGATATGTACGCCTGTATCGGTTCTGTCGAGTGTTGCTTGTAATCCCTAAACGCTTGTTTAAGCGTTTGGGATTCAAAAGCAGGACGAAATAACATTTCACACTCGGCCTTGACCTGCTCGTAGGTCAAGGCTTGGCCTGCCTCGCCAAACAGATGGGACGCCATTTCCGCCGCTTGCCCTACCAGTGACAGTAGGAGGGCGTTGCGGCGGTTGAGGGAATCATGAGGTGGCACGCGGTAAGCCGCCCATGACATCTCGAGTCTGCGGATATGTGACGACCAGGATTGCTTGGGCGGCCCTCTATACTCCGGCAGATTGCTCAGCATCAGCTTGCGGTACTCGGCTGGGGCCGGCTGAGGGTCATCCTGGAGCCTTCCTGGGGCTTGGTCACCTCCTGGGGCTTGCTGCTGGTCCATTGGGTCAACGGTTCAACGGCGGGGCACAAAGTTATACAGTACTAGAATGAATGGTTTGTCACTTGAGGCTTTCTAGCCTAACAGCCAACACTGTTTGTATCACTAGGTTGGTAGTTTAGTTGCAAAGATATAACTTAGCTGTACTTATCACTAGTTAGGTGCTGAGGTTGTAGGGGTAGATAGATGTTGAGGGTCTGAACTGCTGTCAGGAACTGATTGGGTTTTCCTTTATCACACTAGAGCTAGAAGGAGAGAAGCTTGTAATTCTTTATTTGCTAAAAATACCCCTGTTAAATGCTATGGAGTAGCTCCGCTCCGGTGTGTGTGTGTGTGCGTGAAATCTCCTGTCCTTGCAACGCGCGTCCGCACCGTCAAATCCGCGCACACGGGGAAAACGCGCTCTCACCCCTCAACTCGCTCTCTCATTGGTCCGCTTCGTCCGTTGAATTTATGATATTTCCCGCACTCTGTTGCGCTACCCGTGAATGGCGCTCTGTGTGTCCGATCGCTAGCCCCACACTACAGACGGACTGAGTCTAGTGTGGGTAGGAAGGGGGAAGCGCGTGAGGGGACGGGGGTAACTCCGTCCGTTTCCCCTGTGAGGGAGGGAGGTAACTGTGTGCTGGTGTAATAGTGCCTTTTCTTCTTAATCCTAGGCTTATCTATTATATCACCCTGATTGTATTTGCCTTCAATGGAGAGGGGCTCCTCCCTTTCCCTTGGAATAAGGGGTGTATTGTTGTTGTTGTGCTGTGGGCTTGAGATGTTTTGATTGTATATCAGGGTCTTTATTATATTACATCTAGCTTCTATTTTTGTCCTTATCACAATTGCATAACAGATTTGTTTACCAACTCTGTTCTATTTTTAGCTGTTATCACAATACACAATAAATCCAAGCCTGTTCTATTCTTAGATTTATCACAACACAACAATTTGTTTGCCAAGCTTTGCTCATAAATCTATTGTTTAGCCATCACACCAGGGTGGTAATCCCTGCAATGTAACATAATATCTGTTTTTCTAGATGGGTGGCTGCGTTGTAGCCTCTCAGGATACTTGGAGTTGACATAGTTTTTCTCTGTTCTGGTGCACTACACTCGTATGTTGGCTCGCAGCTTGCAGCTATGTGGCATGTTTCAGCCTATCGGCGGCAGGGAATGTCCCGTCCTGCTAGCGCCGCTGATCCAAATCCGGCTGATGGCGGCAGGGAATGTCCCGTCCTGCTAGCGCCACTGGTTCGGATCCTGCTATTTCTTGCAGTAAAGTTGGCCTATTTCCAGCCGTTTACACTTATTTGGCTTGTTTCAGCCGGTCCGCAGGCCTGTTTCAGCCCTTTGAGCGCTCAATTCTCCGTTAGATATCGGCGCTGCTCGCGGTTATTCGTCAAATTTCGCTGTCTCGCTTCCACAACTGCCGGATGCAGAGTTAAACTTTGCTGTCCAGGGTGGGTAATTCAGGTTGCTTGCGTCAGTTTTGCCAGATTCACTGCTGGGAGTACCTTAGCCTCAGATGCGCGTCTGCTCTACACTTGTGGTTCGCCGTAATCTCACACAGCTGTCACCAAAGTTGTGGTATCCGCCGAGGATAAATGGCAGACACCGGAGTTCAATTAGATTACGGCAGTGTGACAGACGTGGACACCTTACTATAGAGAAGCTACGCTTCTCTAGCATTCACTAGATAATGATCAACATCTATTTCAGTTGTCACTTTATTGAAGGTTTAAAAGATACTAAAGCTATATACAACAAACAATAATTACATGGATAGGAATAAATAATCATAACATAAAAGCATCATAATACATATACAATGGTCAGTTTGGGCAATAATGATCCCCCATCCCTGAAAAGGGTGGGGGAGAATTAAGAATACAGTTAACCATAATAAACATGACAGATTCAATCATTAATTTTAAGCATAGGGAGGGGGTTGCTAGACCCCTTCCCCAGGACTCGGGGGAGGGCCATTGACCCTCCACCGAACCCTAGATCAGGGGTGCCATAGACATGGCTCACGGTTGCCGAATACCACACTTACTACAAACTATACGCATTTCAAAGACAATTTTTAATTATGCTAAAATTGAAATTACACAAAATATTCAAATGTACCTATATAAAATAATAATATAACTAAGCAATATAATTTTAAAAAGGTTTGTGTAACTAGTTTCAAACTTAGAATTCATGAAAAAACTGCATTTTTTAAACTTGAGTATACTTTAGAGGATAGCTTAAAAACTAATAATAGGACAAAAACGTTTTATACCTTTATGAAAACTAGAGGTTATGAGCTTTCCAATGGTATACATAGCATTTTTCTACCACTTCTAAGTGCTGAGCAATGACATGTTTAATATATTTGTATATTTTTTTGCAGGATTCCCAATGTGAATTTTAGGTTAAAAATAGCTAAAATCTTTTTCTCGGATTTTCTCCCAAGAAGGAACGCTTTTGATTTTGTTTTTTGCATTTTTCAATAGTCTATAAATGTATAAATCAGAATCTGTAATAATCTCAGATAGCCCCTTTCAAAAAACTGCTTTTCCCTTCCGGCGACCAGTGTGTACTATGATTCCTAATCTTAGAATTTTAATAGACATACTTCCATTTTATAACTTAATTATTGATATGCTTTGCTTTTAACTTAGTGCTTAATTGTTTTAAAAATCATATTTCAAAAATCAGATAAACAAGGATGACAACATCCATAAAAGCAAAGCATTGAAACGGTAGGACAAACGGACATGAACACTTATAGAATATAAATGTATAAGAGTCGAAGCAAAATTGTAAGTAAATTTGTTGAAAAACTGCGTTATACAGGATAATGTTTTAGAAATACTTACATATTTAGGACTTGATTATAGAGTTGCTTTGCTTATAACATAATACTTTGTTGTCCCAGGAATCAATATACCAAAAATCAGATCAATCGGATGATTAGATCACTTAAAAATTTGTTGTTAAAAAAGTAAAAAAATCAACATGTTTAAAATGGACGTACGGAAATTTTGGTAATGATTATAGAGTTGCTACGCTTTCTAAATCGTACCTAACTACTAAAGGAATCACCATGCAAAGTTTGAAATCAATAGGACAATTCTAACATGCCTAAATTAACGAAAAAAGCTATCCGTTACGGACAGATGGACGTACGGACGGACGGACGGACAGACAGACGGACCGACCCTAATTATAGAAAAGCCTCGCTTTTAAAAATGTTGTCAAAAAGTGGAATAATAGATTAAGATATTTTGAATAGACCTACAGACTCTCTGGTAATGATTATATAGACTTGTTACGCATTTTAAATTGTGCCTATTAGTTACAGGAATCTTTATGCTAAGGTAAAAATATACATGTCAATTTTTACATGCCTGTAACAAGAGCTATCCGTGACGGACGTACGGACGCATGTAATTATAGAAAAGCTTAGATTTCATAAATTTGATATATTAACAAATATAAGTTTGTAGATGACGACTTTGTTAGACTTCTATACAAATATAAAAATAAACATTAATTTATATCATAATAAAAGGAAACATCTGAGTGTTAAAACGTTGCATACTTTTACCCAGAGGTGGATTCTTTTTAAACATTAGGGTCGTTTAGTGAGGCAAAATTATTTTTGTAGAAAATCCTCCAAAATCACATAAAAAAACTACAAAAATAAACAAAATCTTATGTTAATAACCCTTTTATGATTTTATTTAATTTTTGTAGAGTTTTTATTCGATTTTGGAGGATTTTTCAAAAATAATTTTGCCTCACTAAGCGACCCTAATTCTTTTTTTAAGAATTCACCTCAGGATAAGTCAATTTGTTTGCCCGTTCAATATTATATTTCTTATTTATTTACCCTCTAAAACAGAGACGCTTACGTTCAATAGCTGCGAAACTGTTTGCAAGTATAAGCTAAACAGTTTGGTGCCACTAAACCCATAAGTGCATGCCAGAAGGAAAAACTATATAGAGAAACTTCACTACTAAAAGAATGAAAGAATATAATTTAGAAAAGATCATTACATATTGAACGCTGCTATTAGCAGTTTTGTTAATGAATGCAGGAATAAGGAATAGCCAACAAGCGACATGAATATAAAATAATATTTAGGGGGCAGTTAAAAAGTTTGTCATTCTAATCGTAAAGGTTTCGTGATTTTTTAGAATTTAATTGATCAGTGGCTGGAATGGATGGATTTATTAACTCTTGGATCTTACACTGGGGCGTCCAACCTTTTTTTGTGAGGGGGGGGGGGGTGTAATCCCAACTTTACCCCCCCCCCCCTTGGACGTCTATGATTAACCAGATTATTATGTACTCTTATAAAGTGTCGAAACTTGTAGGTGACTTAATTAACGATCTCCTCTATAGACCCACTTTACCTCAACCCCTCCACTCCTTTTAGATGAACGAACTAGCCTATAAGTGATGTCCATGTATAAGCAACATAAATTGACGACTATTTTTCCCCTGTCATGATATCCACGTTTTTGCTATACCAATTGTGGCTGGAAATAGATTAAGGAAAAAAGAATTAAGTTGCTGATCCAATGTTTTAGATAAGATAAGGTTGGATTTGATATTAATTTAGTTGAAACATGTTACATTAATGCAAATATCATGTGTTTTTAGATTTATTTTGAGTATATAATACAAACAGGATTAGAAATATGGAATAAATGGACGAATTGTATCAATTTATAGAAAAATAACTATTTTATTGATAACCATTTGCAGCAGATTGCATATTTAATATTTTTATAAACAAAGCATTTTAGCAAGCAGATTTCAAGCTACTTTTTACTAACTTATATGTGGTATAATTATTTATTGTTTTTTTTTAATTGGATTCCTAAAAACGTTTAAGCACAATTTCTGTATTAAATCTTGAAATTGTAAGTAGATCTCAATAGGCATACACATCTTAGTATAATTTACAAATCTCATTTTTTACTGTTTTATGTTTTTTCACTTCAAGTGTATATATGTTAATGTTAGTTTGTTAGTCTTCTGTTTTGATGCGCTATGATTTTATATTACAGCGGCTACGCCCACAGAGGCCTCTTGGGGCATTTAAGGGAAGGATAAGTCGACCCTTCACTTCCAGTTTTAGTTTTAAAAAGAAAATTTTTTTTTTTTTGGGGGGGGGTGTAACTTTTTTTGAGCTACTCCTCTTGGGAGATACCAAAATAGCTGGAAACCTGTTATAAACTTTATTTAGCCTCATTATAAAGGAGAACCTTTCATTTTAGGGGTTAGAGAGAACCTTATGTAAAAGGAAGATGCCAGTCGTTTTACTTTTTCTCTTTTTTAAAAGCTAATTTTACCTACCATGTTACATTTTTATAAAAGTTAAATAATTCTATTCCTATTTTTTTTTTTATTTCATTTGAATTTATTTCTAATTACAAAATAACACATGCTCTTAATACGCAACGTAAATTATGTTACATAATCAATGAAAAAAAATTTAGTTAGTGGCGTACACGGCAATTCACCTGGGGGTTTGGAACTATAAAAAAAAAATCAGGCAGGAAGTTCTTCCCAATATCTTGTTTTAGAAAGAAATTGCACCCCCTCTCCCCCTTCCGCCCCTGCATTTATTTATAAAATATAAAAAATTTGTTGAACATGTAATATTTCATAATTTTCATAAAATAGTAAATAAAATCACAAAACCTTTCCTGACTATATAACCCACTTAAACGTGCTGCTGACTCTGCATGAAAAACTTTCACTAAATTATTTTCCCTCTTTTATAAGTCACAGTTTTTTTTTCATTTTATAATATAAAGATATATAGCAACACGTGTATTTTACACTGGATAACCTGGACAATTTTATCATTTTATTTTTGCTTAAATTTTTGTAGCTTAATTTGTGTTTGTTCTGTTTAATTTTTGACCCATTTATAGATCGTTCGATGCAAAATAGTTTGAAACGTTTTAGTTCAGTCGGTGTTAAAGTAAACTAATTTCCAGTGTGGCTTGGACGTTTAATGTCCGTTGGATTAGAACCGGTTCAAATCATGTATAGCATCGTATTATAGATAATTTTCCACGAAAATTAAAATAAAAATCATAAAATTAATACCATTTTGTTAGCTCGGGCGCTAGAACCCTCAGGGCTAAAGAAACTGTTTTTAATGATTTTTATTTTAATATTCGTGGAATGCTGTCTATCATACGATACGATAAATAATTATCCTACAATGTTTGAAGACGGAATTTTAGACCCGAAAACCCCGCTTATAAAATACCCTTTAAAACTAGAAAGTATTGTGTGTTAATTTTTAGCGTCGACTATGTGTAATTATATTCAAAAAAAATACTTGTCATATTTTGGTCGAAAGTGTCTAAAATTTACGTTGACATTATTACCAACATTATGCAATATTTTTTGGTTATATTATTTACTTTGTAACGCTAATTTTAAAAAAGTTTTTTTTATTATTATATCTGCATTGAATAAATAGAAATAGTGGATTAGTATTAATGTTTACAAAGTAAGTAAAAATTAAACAATCTAAATTTTTATGTGACTTTTTTTTTAAAGGGGACATTACCTTGAACTACATTTAAAAACCAAAACAATTCCACTCGATTTTTTTTAAATTGAAGATAATTTGATTAAAAATTCTTTCTTTTCTAGTATATATTTACTTTCTGTGACTTGCTGAAAGGGTTATGCGGTCGCGCCTTTAGCTTCAACAAATTTGCTTGGCTGAGAATGGCTTCAGCTATCACTGGCTTAAGAAATTTGATGACTGTGGCTCATGGGGGCTTAGGCTGAGTATGGCTGAAGGTTGCTGTGGTTGAGGCTTATTGGTTGGATTACATAATTAAGCTTTGTGGCTGTCTGCGGCTGAAGCAGAGAATTGCTATTTTATATAGTCGTCGACAACATAAGATTGAAAATATCTAAGATTTTTTTCAGATTAAGATTAACATAAAGACACATAGGCAAACATCCCGTTATTTTATAGTTAATATTGTTTCAGGTTTGATTATGTACAGTAACAAATAAAACTAACTTATAAAAAGATCTAAAATCTCCTATTCATTGCTTAACTAGTAAAAACCAGGGATCTAAAGGGATAAGACAATGGCCGATAAATTGATATACAATGTACATTAAGAGATATAAGTTTTCCGGAATTGTAATGTAGGGAGTAGATTTGAAATCTGCATCAAATTTTAAGGATTTTTTTTATAAAATTCGTTTTTTGTATAATTATTTATCTAAAAGCGGAAATACAAATTAAGTTAATTAATTTTGGCATCCGTGATTGGTGGATTTAAAAAATCTGCGCTCTGATTGGATGTCGTACATCATTCAACCAATTAGAGCGCAGGTAGTTTAAAATCCACCTATCCTATTGGTCAAAATTAATTAACTTAAAATGTATTTCCGCTTTTAGATAAAGAATTTTACAAAAAACGAATTTTATAAAAAATCCTTGAAATTTGATGCAGATTTCAAATCTACTCCCTACATTAAAATTCCGGAAAACTTATATCTCTTAATGTACATCCCCAATGATTACACACAAGATTACTCTTCTGTAGATTACAATTAGTGGTTGAAACGTTTGGACACTCCACTTAATAAAAAAACATTAAATATTCAATAAAAGTCCCCACTGTTGTTAAGCAAACGAATAAGAAAACGTTAATATAAAACTTTGGGGACTAGTGTAATAAGTAGTCTAATGTCCTCTCCCTCCCTGAGTAAAAACTGTTGAAGTCATAATATAAGAACACGAGTTCTGTCACGTTTAAACACATCAGACACAAAACTATTTGCACACAAATTGTGTTGTGTATATATGCAATATTAAATGTCAAATAGTAAACCCAGGAAAACTAAAAAATATTTAGATTTATGTGTCTCATAATATTTATGGCCTCCTTTTATGTATATATTTTTGTACTGGGCTTGGCAGTTGACCTTTTTTAAGTCCGGCACGGCAGCTGTGCGAGTATACGCGGCTGCTGACCCTTCAACTTTTGATAAATAAAAAATAAAATAAAAATGTGTTTTATAAAAAAATTTGCATTTACTGTTAATTAAATACTTTATTGGCCATTTCAGAACATTACAAATTATTTCTTACGCAATAAAATGCCTTGGTCTTAAGTTAAGACACGTGAACAACAAATTATTTCTTTGTCTTGGTCATCTATCAAGATTTTTTTCTTAAAATACATTGAGTACGTCGCAAAATGTTCCAAGGAACAAGGTTTTTTAATGAACTTCATAAATCTTTTTTTTAAGCACGGGAAGAAAAAACTTTTTTCTCGGAATTTTGCATTCCAATTATATACACTTTTATAAGAGGTAAAATCAACAATTTATGATACGTGTCATACAAACTGTTGTACAGAAAGGACCATAGAAGGTTGACAAGAATTAGATGTATGTAACTGATCAAAATATATTTTCCTACTTTTGAGATGTATGTTTTTTTTGTGTAAAAAATAGGTAAAAATATTAGATTTAAGCATTCTTTTTTAATAGATTTTGGTACTTTCCCTCAAAGTGCCTATCAAGTACTGAAAACCACCATCCTTATGTTTGAAATAAATTAAAAATAAGTTGTTTTTTATCCTAATGTTTAACCCCTGCGGAAAACCCTAACCATGCGGGGCCTAGTAGTGTGGTGCCCTAACCCTGCATGACTAACCTGTACCCAATATAACCTAACCTTACAAACACAAGAAAAACTAGGGTATTGTTGACCAATGAAATCTTTGTGCGTAAGTCAATATTTAATGTAAATTATAGGTAAATTGGAATATTTAGGTTTAATAGCATTTTTATTTGTTCTCATCCTTATTGTTATTGATTTTCTTGGCGTTGCTACACATTTCCCATTTAAAAAAGTTAAACTAAGTAAAAATATTCATAAAGTTGAACCTTTTATGACAAATGCTTTGCTTAAATCTAGAAAGACAAAATTTGAGTTATATGACATTAAACTTAGAGAACCAACTCAAGATAACATTTCTAAATACAATTAATATAGAAAATGCTATAACAAAGCAATTAAAACAGGGAAAAAATTGTATTTTCAAAAATCTTTTGAAGAAAATAGGAATGATTTGAGAAAAACATGGTCAATATTAAGGGAAGCAATAAGGAAGCACAATGACAAAAGTTCAGTCATAACTGAAATTTTTAGTGATGGGGTTTGCTATAAGGAGGGGAAAGATATTTCTAACAAATTTAATGAATTCTTTACAACCATTGCAGATGATATAACAACTAAAATAAATCCATCAGATAGAGACTGCACTTATTATACCACTGCATCTGACTCCATATTTTCATTTACTCATATTCAGCCTAAAGATATAGTAACAATTGTAAATGGTCTAGAGTCTAAATCAAGCCAAGACATGCTAGGTGTTTCTAATAAACTTATGAAAAAAATCATTGAAAATATTGCTATTCCTCTTACTCACATTATAAATTTATCCTTACAGTCAGGCAACATTCCAAATGAGCTCAAAATAGCCAAAGTTTTGCCAATTTTCAAACTTAAAACAAAAGAATCTGACCTTTTAAGTAACATGTCTAATTATAGACCAATAAGTCTTTTGCCAATCTTTTCAAAAATCCTTGAAAAAATAGTTGCAAATAAACTTACTGCATATCTTGATGAAAATAACCTTATTTACAAACATCAATATGGTTTCCAGAAAAAAAAGTCAACCATACAGCCCATTTTTCATCTAATAAATGAAATTGTAAAGAATAGTAATGATAAAAAGTATACAGTTGGAGTTTTTTGTGATTTACAAAAAGCTTTTGATTGCTGTTCTCATAGAATCTTGCTGGACAAACTTTCTAAGCTTGGAATCAATGGTACAGAATTGACATGGTTTAAAAATTACTTAGCAAATAGACAACAATTTGTTTACATCAACAATGAAAAGTCTAATATGAAATATATTAACAAAGGTGTACCTCAAGGATCTATTTTAGGACCCTTACTATTTTTAATTTATATCAATGACTTAGCTAAATGTACTACTCTATTTACATTACTTTTTGCTGATAATACCAGTTTTTTAATTTCGGGTAAAAACCTTCATGATATTATTGATATTCTTAATATTGAATTAAGAAAAATAACTTATTGGTTTAGAACAAATGAGTTAAACCTACATCCATCAAAAACTAAATTTATGATATTTACAAAAGATGAATCAACAATTGACTTTGATAGCATTAGTATTAATCTTGATCACAATAATGATAACCAAAATGATCCAAATTTGGTACACAAACTTTCATATGTCAACTAAAGGAGTGAAACTCCTGCAATTAAATTTCTAGGTGTTTATCTAGATCCTAAATTAAACTTTAAATATCATATTGATATGATAAATAAAAAGATTTCACGCTCATTATTTGCTATAAATGCTGCAAAACATATTATTGGTGGAAAAGCATTGCAAACTCTATACAATTCACTTGTCCGTAGTCATCTTACATATTGTGCCCCTATTTGGGGAAGTGCAGCAGCATCAACTCTTGATAAAATTGTAAAACAGCAAAAAAAAGCACTGAGAATAATTACCAACTCAAAATATAATGCACATACTACAATTTTATTTAAAAATTTAGAAATTCTTCCTGTAACTCAACAAATTGTCTATTCTAAATTACAATTTATGTTTGATTACGTTAATCATAGGCTTCCATGTTCTTTTGATAACTTATGGATTAAAAATAGCCAAGAACAACAAGAGTTCTTAGAAATAATCAACAGTACAATGTTCCATTTGTTAGACTTGAGACATTTAAAAAATTCCCTTACTCTGATCTACCAAAGTTATGGAATGAAATCATTATTCCTAATACTAATCCTAATCCTGAAAATGATAATAATAATGACGAGGTTATGTATACTTTTAGCACAGTTATGTCAAGAAAACAGTTTTGTATGAAACTTAAAGATTTTTTGTTGGAAAAACTTAATTTTATTTGTAATAGAGAAAACTGTTCTGAGTGCATAAACAGATCTTAAAAATTGATTTCATAAAAAACCTAGTGATTTTTTTAAGGAGGGGGGGGGGGGAGTTGTCTTTTTGTCGGGGAGGGGAGTGTTGTTGTTTGTTTGTTTTTTTGGCGGGGAGGGGAGGGTTGAATACAGGGCAAAGATCAAAGTGGCATTCTTTAAAAAGATATTATTTTGAATTGAGAAATTTCTGTTTTTGAAAAATAATAAAATAATAGAATGACAAAGTCTTGCAGTATTGCTTTTTTTTCCTTTTTATGTGTTTTTTTCTTTCTCCTTTCTTTTTAAATAAAAACTTTACTTATTAATCTTCAATGAAATTTTAAAACTTAAAATATGGTATTAAAATTATGATCTATCTTATAATTTTTCCTTTTATACTCTCTTTGCTTTCATAATTGATTTATTTTGTTTTATTTTTCTCTAAAATCCTTAATCTATTTTTTTTCATCCTTCTTATTATTTACTGATTTCTCTAACATAATATAAATGTTTATTTGTGTTTTTTTCTTTTTTTTACCATCCTCACAACTCAATTTAACTAAATTAAAGTTTCGATTTTCCCTTTAACATTTAATTTTTTTATGTTCTTTTTTTCTTTTTGTCTTCCTTAAAAAGGGGCTTCAGGAATCAAATACACTATCCCCATTTTGGTCAAGATAGTACTTCTGTAGCTCCTGGTGCATATCCTGAAAATTTTCCTTTTATTCCACCAATTTATATTTAGTTAATAATTAAACTCTTAGTATATATTATTTTATTTTTGTATGAGACTAAACATCATAATGTAAACTCTAAATTGTCGATAGATAGCAGCAATTTAGAGTATTGTATGTGCTATCTCCTAAGCTAGGGGGTACCTAGCAGCACCAAATAAACATTATTATTATTATTATTACAAAAGACCAACTCTACAAAAGACCAACACTACAAAAGACCAACAAGTAGTTCCTACAAAAGACCAACACTACAAAAAACCAACACCTACAAAAGACCAACACCTACAAAAATTGTAATGATGGAAGGTCTAAAGCTGCAAATGATGTACCATTATATCTGTGTTGATCAAATTAATAACATGAATGCTGTAAATAGATTATAAACACCACAATTACGAGAATAAACAGAAAATTATTTTTTTTTTGTATCAATCTAATGAAATAGTTTTATAAAAAGCTTCTAAATTTAAAAGAAAAAAATTTCAAATTTTAATGGTATCAAATATGGCGACAAAAACACAAGAACAAAATTCAAAACCGAAATTTCTTTCTTTAATAACTTTGTCCACAGGCTGAATTTTAAAATTCCGTCCGACAGTTTGTCCAAAGTCTGTTTTAGCTACGTAACGGAATAGTTTCGAACCCGATACAACCTTGCTTTTAAAAAATCGACCCTTTTGTAGTTGTTGGTCTTATGTAGGTGTTGATCTTTTGTAGGTGTTGGTCTTTTGTAGAGTTGGTCTTTTGTAGTGTTGGTCTTTTGTAGAGTTAGTCTTTTGTAGGTGTTGGTCTTTTGTAGAGTTGGTCTTTTGTAGCAACGCCATTTTCATTATAGAAAAAATATTTTTAAAAGCGAAGCTTTTCTATTATTAGGGTCGGTCCGTCCGTCCGTCTGTGACGGATAGCTTTTTTCGTTAATTTTTGCATGTTAGAATTGTCCTATCGACTTTGCATAGTGATTCCTGTAGAAGTTAGGTACGAGTTAGAAAGCGTAGCAACTCTATAATCATTACCAGAATGTCTGTACGTCCATTTTAAACATGTTGATTTTTTTAAAATTTTTAACAACGAATTTGTATGTGACTTAATTATCCGATTGGTCTGTTTTTTGGTATACTGATTACTAGGACAACAAAGTACAATATTATAAGTGAAGCAACTCTATAATAGAGTCCTAAAAATGTAAGTATGTCCATAAACATTATCCTGTATCAAGCAGTTTTTCAACAAATTTACTTACAATTTTGCTTTGACTCTTATACATTTACATTCTGATTATTCAGTTCTGACATTACACAAGTGTTAATGTCCGTTTGTCTTACCGTTTCAGAGCTTCGCTTTTATGGATGTTTTTTTAAGCCCTAGCCTTCGGCACCTTGGGGCTAAAAAACTGGCTTTAATCTTATAATTGTACATTCTATATCCGCGGAAAACTTTTTATAATACGATGCGAGAAATAACTATTCTTATAGTTATGTTTATCCCAGTCTCTCATCCCCGATAATAAAACAACCTCATTAGGAACGTGTTTTAATAAAAGGTTATATATACATAAACAAGGATGACAACATCCATAAGTAGCGAAGCATAAACAATTAAATAAGAATTTAGATATTAGTTGACAAAAGCATGCATATTAGGAAAAAATCACGAAACCTTTTCAACATTTGTTAGTTTCTTAATATTTATTTATATTTCAGTACTATGACTAACAGACTGACGGTCAAAGTAAATTACATACTGGATGCTCAGAACAACGGGAAATTTAATTTTGATATTTTTAACTACAAAAATTTAAAAAAAAGGACCATAAACACCAAAGATTTGAAGAAAAATGTGAAAAATATAAAAATAGCCCAAAACCTGCAAAAAGGCAGTCTGACCGCCATTGATGTGTTCTTGAAACGAAAGGAAATTTAATTTTGATATCTATAACTGAAAAACTTTGGAAATTGGGCCATAAACACCAAAGGTATGGAGAAAAATGTGAAAAATAAAAAAATAGCCTAAAACCTGTTTAAAGGCAGTCTGACCGTCATAGTTGTTTTCTTGAAACAACAGGAAATTTAATTTTGATTCTATAACTGAAAAAATTTTGGAAATCGGACCATAAACACCAAAGATATGGAGAAAAATGTGAAAAATACAAAAATAGCCTAAAACCTGCTTAAAGGCAGTCTGACCGTCATAGTTGTTTTCTTAAAACGACAGGAAATTTAATTTTGATTCTATAACTGAAAAAAAATTTGGAAATCGGACCATAAACACCAAAGATATGGAGAAAAATATGAAAAATACAAAAATAGCCTAAAACCTGCTAAAAAGCGGTCCTATCGACATTGATGTTTTATAGTTAATTGTGCTCCTTGATAATGGGAACGTTGTCAAAAAATTTCAGCCTTTTATCTTTTATAGGAGCCGAGAAAATCACGTTTCCCCCAAACTAAGACGGACAGACGGACAGACGGACAGACGGACATACGGACAGACGGACAGACGGACATTTCAAATTATAGAGTAGCTTCGCTACTAAAAAGTATTTTTATTCTATAAATGAATATATGTACATATATGTTTCATAATATATAATTTATATATAGGTAATTGAATAAAAACTTATCCATTGATTTTTTAAACGTGGAGGCCTAAATTTAGTTATGCATTCAAAAGTCAAGAGGGGGGAAAAATAAATAGTGGAAAGTGTCTCTCTCTCTCTCTCTCTCTCATTCTCTGGAAAAAATAAGAGAGAGAGAGAGAGAGAGGGAGAAGGAGAGAGAGAGATCGCGTATAATGTTCACGTGTAGAGCAATGCAAGGAATTAGAGTTATATAAGTGTCAAAACTTGGTCATGTGTAGTAGCAGAACTCACGGAGTTCACGTGTATCCGTGTCGAGAGAAACAATACTAACCCCCCCCCCCCCTCCCCCCCAGTATACGGATGGGGAGAAACAAGACCCCCCCCCAGTATACTGGTGGGGAGAAACAAGACTACTCCCCCTCCCCCCCATTCCTCCTCAATACTACGTTCAGAAACAAACAATTTACTATGATGTAATTTCTTTTTTTTTCTTCTTGAAAATTGATATATAGATTTATATATTATCATACAACATTATCACGGATAGAAAAACGTTGTTGTTCCTCGTTTTATCAACAAGAACTGTTAATTAAGTTTAGTAGACACGTACAAAACGATTCTGTCTTGATTTAAAGTAAGCTATGTAAATGATTTATAGTCATTTATTTGATTTATGCCATCTAAAATGATATCTTTTGCAAAGATGCTGATCTTTTCACAATGTGCATTACTGCTTGGCTTTTATACAAGAATTAATTGTTGATACGTAACTTAAGCAAACTTACATAGGCTTTGTTTGCTAATACATAATTAAATACTTGGCTAGGCCAAAAACTCCACAAAAATGTGGCACTTTTTTCCACTCAAAGTCAATAATTTAAAAAGAAATTACATGACACGTTTTTTTTAACAACTAGGGTTTGGAAACCGCATTCACAGCTGTCGTCTGTTGTAGTATTTTAACTTAATTTCATCTATGCTGGAAACCACATGACCAGTTGTCACATCTGCAGTAAGCCGTTTATTTTACAGACAACAAACAACCATTTAAGCACTGAACAATCTCAAAGTTAAATGCTATTATATACCCTCTCGCAGAAGAAATTCCTTTAAAAACCTCTCCGGCGGAACATCAATGGATATACAAGCAGCCGCAGGTATTAGTTAAAAATTTTGAGGTTGGTATGAAATGGTTGATGTAGAAAAAGTAACTGCGCACGGCTATAGTTTCCAAGTTGACTTAAACCCATATAAATTAATCCAACAATATTATTCGATAGTAAAAAAATGAGACGTCGGTATTTTTTTGAAGTGCTTTTAGAAGGCGGAAAAACTGAAAATAAAATAAATATTTGAAGGTAAACAAGCTTCACAAATTTGACAGGAATAAATAGATAGGCCAATAGTTTAGAAAGAAACAAAGAAACCTAAAAATGAGATTGCATTTTATGCGTTCACATAAATTAAAGTTCTTTTTGGGAAATATAAATTTTCTTCTAATTACCTACCCCTATATTCTTATATTTTGTACTAATATGTTTCTTAAACGTGATATTTAAAATACTTAAAAAATTTATTTCCCAAGATAAGAAGAAAACAAGTTTTGTTGGCCATAAACTGTAATCTTGTTCATTAGTTACGTAACTGTTATATATTCATGAGGCTCAGCTTATCTTTGGTCTATTTTTAATAAAACAAGGATTAACATCTGTATAAAAGCGAAGCTAAGAAATGGAAGGACAAGCGAATATCAACACTTGTAGAGAGCCGGAACTGAATAAGCAGAATATATATCAACTAGAGTTGGCTCGATATAATTATCTCCCTATTGGCTAGTTTTCTATATGCATATCTATTTCTCAATAAATCTATTTTCCTCACCCGGCATTACTATCTAAAAGAAAGTAAATATTTGATAATCTAAATGATTTTGAAAAGATTTTTTAAATTATGTTTTTTTCTTTACATTACCATCACCAAAGGATTAATGATGATGATTACAATTTTAGTTTAATATTTGAACACACAAAGTGTCGCCACAATCTAATTCTTTTAAAATAGAGTTTTCTTAAATTTATTATATTAAAAATCTAAATTTTCTTTCTTATGATTAGAAATTAAATACATTGATATAAGGTAAATAGCAACATGAAATTAAAAAAAGGAATTTATTTTTAATAAAGTAAAATAATGGGTCTTATCGTTCTGGGCAATGAGAGTTTATTATGGATTATTGGAGCACTATGAGTTTTAAACATATATTCCTTGGAAAACTTGAGCTCGTTTAAAGACATTTATTTCCTATATAGATCTGACATGGATCTTGAAGCAATTAAGCAGGCCGTTTTGTACATGTTAAAAATTGGAAGATTTCATTAAATAAAAGTTATCGCAAATATACTTAGTAAATAAGTAAGTAAATTTGTTGCAAAAACTGCTATAAATGCGAAGCTCTGAAACGGTAGTATAAACAAACATTAACACTAAAAAGTGCCAGAACTGAATAAGCAGAATATAAATGAAAAAGTCTAAATAAAGTGGTTAGTAAATTTGTTCAAAAACTGCTATAAATGCGAAGCTCTGAAACGGTAGTACAAACGAACATTAACACTTGAAAAGTGCCAGAACTGAATAAGCAGAATATAAATGAATAAGTCTAAATAAAGTAGTAGGTGAATTTGTTGCAAAAAGCATCGCTTTTTTATAATTATTCTACTTTGTATTATAAATATAAAAGCTTCGCTTGATTTTTTTTGCTTTTAAAACATAAATTATTATTAATTTCAAACTAAGAAAAATTAAAAGACAATGAACGTTGTTTTGTCAAACTTGCGATTAATGCAATTAAAATAAGATATTGGAAACAGCCGCTACTTTTCAGACTGCCGAAGTTAAGCAGACATTTAAGAAGATATGCAATGTAGCCGCTATATGCTATAAAATTGTACAATGATTAATGTATAAAGTTGCCGCAGAGCTACTTGGAATAGCCAGCTGCAATTCCCTGGTTTCATGGATATATGTATACGAATTAAAACAGCTATATGGCTACGCTATATCATAATTACTGCAAATATATGTCCTGGCAACGGCTTTAAAAATAATCCATTTGAAACTTCTTTGCTCTTATAAAATTTGAGGAAAAATTTGTTACATATTCACTAATTTAGTTTAAAATTTCTATATTTTGAAACAACACCTAAAATGCGAAATCTATTACGCATAATATGGGCAAATTCCTTTAATCCACTACTGGAGAAATCAATCACCCGCCTCCTCTTTTAATATCTTTTGTTGGAGAATTAAGGAGAATATTAATTTCATCATTTGTACCTTTATTCCTAAAGATGTCTCTTTTTACTTTTCGTTAAATGTTAGGTAAAGTATTAAGTGAAATTTTAAAGATCCCCTGCAGGTTTATAGACTTAGTCCGAATAAGTCCTTAATTTTATACTTACATAAATAAAATTTGCAAGTGTTGACTTTTTAATGGACATTAAAAACTATTGATAAAGTAAAATAATTCATAATTTATAAATGATTTATTCAGGATCCATATGCTTCATTTGTAATTATAAAAAAAACCTGGTAATTCATAATGTTATCAGTACTTTTGTATAAAACGTGATGTAACTAAAACAAGACCTGAAAGGGTTTACGGTTATGGATTGATAGATATCATCTAATTAAACCTATATAAAATTATGAAGCAATATATTTATGAAATTTGACTAGAAATAGCTTATAGACAACTCATTTTGTCACATAACCCTGCAGTGCTTCCGTGTCCCCAATATAACCTAACTTATCCTTTTCTGAAGAAAACCACCCCCCTCCCGTATTTCAATATAAATTTAAAAAGGGGCGTTTCTGTGATTAAATAAGCATTTTGAGTGAAACCGCCAAATAATTTGATTGATTTTCTAAACATATTTTGTTTTCTGGATCCAGCTAATTAAACCTTTGAATCATGGAGAGAAAAAAAGAAGTAACGGGTTTTGTCGTATTTTCACAGTAGCTTTTTTCCTATTTCTAGGCCCTGCGGGGGGCTCTATGCGTGCAGGGCAACCATTAACATTTACCTAATCTAACCCAGGAATAAATCAAAAGCTACTGTGACAATACGACAAAACTCGCTAATTCATTTTATTTCCATGATCCAAACTTTTTAATAATTTATAAATATGATTTTATATTTATAAGTCCGGTATTAAAATTATTTTTTCATAATTTGAAATAATTAAAAAGTATGATTTAATCTTTTTCCTCGTATTCATTCGAATCCGGTGGATAGAAACCGTTTCTCATCCATACAAAAAAAACTATGTCTAGCATCGTATTATATCCAGCTTTCGGCGCCTCGGGGCTAAAAAAACTAGTTTTAATCTTATAATTGTACATTCTATATCCGCGGAAAGCCGTTTATAATACGATGCGAGAAATAACTATTATACCATTCAGAGAGGGAGAGGACAATGTTGGTTTGATTAATTTACATTATTTTTTTTCCAGAATCTACCAACTATCAAATTATAATTTATACTTTTTAAGGGATTATTGATTTTTCTTTGTCCTAAGTACATGATAATTTTATGTTTTAAGTAGATTCTTTATTAGTTTTTTGACTTATTTATTAAACAAATAATTATTAACATCACCTTTTATTTTTACCGTTGACCTAAAATAACCTTTCTTTCTAGAGCAGGTTTCATATAAAAATTTTTGGTGCAGATTCCATTTCTAACTTTCCCTAAGCTGCGAAGCTCAATATTTGCACCAATGGATATAGTATACACTTGGATATAATGACAGGAGAAAATTTGTTGCTAATCTTGCTAATATGAACATCATTTATTGGTCAATTCCTTCATCAAGTAGGGAGGGGAAGGAATGGGTTGAAGGGGGTAGATGGGGAGTATCATTATTTAAGCCAGCTGTGTAAATCACTTCATCAGAGTTAATGAAAATCTAGTGCAACATCCAAGTAATAGTATATTGATTTTTGCACCAGCTCAATATGTTTTCTCACAGGGATTCAGCCTACAGGGATAACATTAAGATGATAAATTTATCTCTTTAAAATAATTATGTCATCTCTTTAACTAACATTTAAAAAAATATTTATTCTGTGTAACTGTCATTTCTGTACAAGGATGACATTGTTCATGAATCCAATTGTATAAAGTAGTCTGGTTTTTTTTTGTTTGTTCTTTTGATATCTCATTTACCACTGTAGTGATTAATTTTATGAAAGCTTCACATAGGTCCTGGAGTCTTTAATGTAAATAAAGGCTCTTACTAAAAAAAATCAAGCTTGACAATGTCCAAATAAAAGAAATAGAAAAATGATTTTAGTTAAGCCTATAATTCTTAATACTTATATAAAATTCAAACTAAATATCTTTCTTTGATATTTTAATTTAGCCCAATGGCAACTATCAAAAATAAAAGTATAAGTTTGATTCAAAAAGGAAACCAGGTTATGGTAAATAGAGCAGCCGCGGCGTTTGATATGGTTATTGTGTTCTTTTTTTTTTTAAATTATTTAAAATTATAAATACGACTTTTTACTGAATGAATTACATCATATCCGACCGACCTTATTTCTTGCAGAGCAGCTTCGCTTTTAAAATTGCTCACTGCTGCATTCGTACTTTGGTTGCAGCACAGTTGGCTTAGTGCATCCAGTTCACTGCACTCAACATGCAATTCCAACACACACATTCAAAGCTTAGTGTCAGTTTTTAAAGGATAGATGTTATGTAATATTTCAATTTAAATTTCATTAAAAGCCATTTGTAAAAATAGAGTAATAAATGGAATCTACCAGGCTTTTAAGATGGATGTCCTAGAGATTAGGGATCTTCGAACACAGTAAAAGTGTCTGACTGATTATGACGTAACAAAAAAAATTAGCCAATGAGAGGCCATAATTAACCAATGGTAAAATTTATAGTGGCCTCTCATTGGCTAATTTTTTTGTTACGTCATAATCAGTCAGACACTTTTACTGTGTTCCTTTATGCAAGTTTATAGACTTATAGTTTTATATAAAAACATGAAATCTCTTAGTAAATGCTTCTTTAATATGACGTTATTTGGAGCTAAAATCGTTTTGCTATATAATAAATACAGGTAAACAGATCAAACTAAATTTTTGATTAACTCAAAATTGGATTGATCACACGACAGTCAGACCAATTCAACAGCCCCCTGTCCACGAGGCTAAACATCAATACACATTTTAATCAAATTCTTAACAACTTTTACATTGAATAGTCTCAATTTTGAAACTCATGTAGGCTAATTAAAGTTTAACAACTGAGATTATGTTTGGTTATTATCATTACAATGCAATTAGTTGGTCTACAAGGTTTTGTTTCCCATATTCAAAACTTTAGTCGTTTACTTCAATCATCTACTACATGTATGTAAGGACCAATTGATTGTGCTTTTTATTTAAGATTTAAATGAACCTTAGTTTTACCAAACTAGGAGCCAGGAGTTTTGAAGTTTTAAAGCTTTGAAGTAGTATGATTTTTGTTGAAGACTAAAAAACTCTGAAATCGTTTGTCTTATTGGTTTGTGCTTTTAATGGAAGCTTTTTAAAGGACTTTGGAAAGATTTGTTTCATTTACGAAAGCAAGTATTGTCTATCTGGAATAGAGACTAAGGGCGAAGCTTTCAAAAGTCCATGATCTGATAAATACAAAACTAAACTGAAAAAAAAATATTCTTGTTTTAAATAAGTATTTGTTTTTTTTGACGTTTTTATTTCAATTACACATTAGGTTAAAACTTAGGTAATATAAAGTTTTTTTCATCCATTATACTTTTTCAACAATTAAAATATATTCTTTTAAAAGCCACAAATTTTACAGCAAAAATTAAGATTCACAATAATGAGGTTTAATGATATGGAACAAATTAATATGGACTATTTAATTAGTCGTATAAAAGTTTCCTTTTAGCATATAACTGTAACTTTAACCAAAGAAAAGTGAAAGAATAAATTAAAGACTGAGCCAAAAATTGAAGTTTCATAAGCCAGCACCATCCCAACCAAAACAAGACTCACGAGTAGCTTGAAAATGTGTCCCATACACTTTAGAACATAAGATGCAAGCTACAGCTGTTGGTTGGTATAATAATACCTTTCATGAAAGTACAACTACATACTGTTGTTGTCAAGAGAAATATAATAATATTTGAATAACCTCTTGTATGTACTTTCACAACATCAAGATTCAAATCTACATTCAATTTAAATTTCATGAATATGTTTGCTTGTTGGTTTGGTATTTATATGTTTTATGTAATGAATATAAAAAGATTTGAAGCCTCCAGCTTTAATAACAAAAAAGTTACAGACATTTCAAAATGTTTTTTTCGTACAATAAAAGTTTTGAAAGATTTAAATTGCTTAAGATAGAAATTTCAATATTAATTACGTCGTCTAGAAGCATATTTTTGTCAGAAACTTAGGCTGCCAGTAACTGATAACATTTTTACAACAAAAAAACCTTTTCATAGTCAAAATCTGTTTTAAAAATTCGGTTTAAATTACATTTGTAAGTGTAAAATCATAGCAGAAAAAAATGAAACTAATGTAAGTAATACAGATGCTCAGCTGTGATTGGTTGTTCAGCGCGGACTCAGCCTTCTAATTTGCTAGAAATCCTAAAGGCTGACATTCTCACACTACAGTACTCTCAGTACAATGTAAATTAAACTGATTTTTTAAAATGATTTTGACTATAAAGAAGGGTGTTTTTATTGTAAAAATGTTATCAGTTACTGGCATCCTAAGTTTCTGCCAAAAATAAGCTTATAATTTTCTTTCTAGGCGACATATTTCAATAATGAAATTTTTATTATTAGCAATAAAAAAACTTTCACAGTTTTCATTCTACTAAAAATATCAACTTGAAATGTCTATAACTTTTTGTTATTGAAGCTGGAGGCTTCAAATTTGGGGTATTGGGTCTATTCGTGGCAGTCTTTCAGTAGTTAAAGCGGTATATGCCTTGCAGGGTTCCGTTAATAAACATTCGTTTTTACTAATTTTAATGAGCGATCTTTGACCATAAGGATTAACGATCCTAGTAGTGTTAAAATGACAGGTCGACAAGGAGAATTAAATTCCAAAAGAAATCCTAAAGTCAAGCTCAGAATTGGTCTTTAGTCGTAATGACTGCCCCAACAGAAAATAGTAAGAAATTAGGATTTATTCTTAATAGTTTAATACTACAACTATATCTTACTTCCAAGTTGAACTCAATCTAAAAGAAAAAAAACACTTATTGAAAAAAAGTTGATAAATATATCTTTTATAAGTTTTAATAATCAGGTTCTTAATCTATAAAAAAAAACGTTTCTCAAAAACTGTTTTCAACTATTTTGAAAGAGTCAATTAATTGTTTTTGGTACAGTAATCATTACTACATCTTACTTCCAAGATGAACCTAAAAGAAAAAAACTATTTATTGAAAAAAGAGTATAAATATATCTTTTATAAATTTTAATAATCAGGTTTTTAATCTATAAAAAAAACGTTTCTCGAAAACTTTTTCAACTATTTTTTGAAAGAGTCAATTAATTTTTATTTCTTATTCTAATTTAGATATGTGTGTCTGTTCATATAATATAATCATCTTTAAATATAATATACTGGCAAATTTAAAAGAAAAGTAAAGTGAGATATCTGTTTATTATGATAACATTTAAAAATTTGTGTCATCAAAATATGAATTGCATGAAGTAATGTTTTTAATGCTTATTCACGCGATTTATAAAAAAAAACTCACAGAAAAATAACAAATCATAGTTTGTAAAACGTGTTAATACCAGTAGAAAAAAAGTGTTTAAAAAGAAAATATTAGGCTGTAACACGTGTAGGGGCCCCCCTGGGCCTATGTACATTGGTTCATTTAACCAAGATGTGCAGTGTAAACTCAACACGTTTTCTAGCACAGTAGAAATTCTTATATAACCACGAGAAATCCCTCCACCGTTTTACTTTCTCCTCTTCTCTGGCACAAATCTCTTCCTGGATTGGATTTGATTCCATCCATCCTGTGCGGCCAGGGTAGCTTACTACCACTACCACCAGCCTCCAACTTATTTCCGCAGTTTCATATCTTATTCAGATATTCTTTACAAATTATTATATAATATTATATGTACAATATAATATTTATACTAATTGATCATGGTTCAATAGATGAAGAAAAAAATACTTTTATATTAACTTTGAGTTTTAAAGAAAAAATATAAGTTTTGGCATGAGGAAAATGGTAATAAAAATGATTTTCCTTCTTCAATATAAAAGTTCAGCTTTTTCAGCAAGATTACAATTTAAATAAAAGATCTTTGGGAAAAAACCTTTTTTTGTTAAATATGATATTGATAAGTAATTACAATTTGTTGATTTTTAAGTTGTTTATTTGATAAATAATAAGAATTTATAATCTTAAAAGGTGCTTACATAATTGTATTTTCAGGAGGTATGTGTATAAGAGGGTGTGCACATAAATGCATAAGGAAGATAAAGGGTGTGGGGGGTTGAAAAAGAGGTAAATTCGAGGTTGATTTCTGTACACATCCCTGTTTTTAAATACCATTTTATGTAAAATATATTTATTTTTTTAGTTTTCAATCAAATAACCATTCATAGAAGTGTTATGATGTTTGAGTTTGAATGATTTGATAACACTAATGGGCCTAATATTGAGCTATTAGTTTGTACTTACAGCTTTACTATTATTGTGAATAAGTATCCGTGTTGATTTTAAAACCTATGAATTCGAACTTTATTTGCAATAGCTATCATCGGTGTTACAGACCATCCTGAATAACTATCCTGCCAATTTAATTTATGTTTGAATAAGGATGATAGCTTCCATACAAACATAGCTCAACATAGCTTTACAGGGTGTCAAAATAAAATTATTTTCAATATTATTGCGAAGTCTGAACAAAAATCTCATGTAAATTTTTGTGAAGTTATAGTATGCTTAATATGAACATGATAACATTTTAAAATCTTGATTATAGAGATACTTCGCTTTTAATATAAAGTCTAATCGCCTTAGAATCATAATTCCATAAATCATTATGATAAAGGATAGCCATATCAAAGTTACATGTAAAAATAAAAAAAGTAATGATTATAGAATTTTTACAGTTTCTAAATTATTCCTCTTTGTCACAAGAATCATCATACAAATTCGAACTAATCTTAATAATTAGCTTTAAAAATGTGTGTATCTTTCACGTTTTTTTTTGCAAACGAGCCCAATTGTACCAGAAAAATCTGGTCAATACTCAACTCAAATTTCCTTTAAAAATGTCAGGAACTTAGGTATGGGAAATGCATTAATATTTATTATTGCCAAAGACTATTTATACTATACTAAGCATCCAGGGTCACTTGGGGGAAGGGGGGATGGGAGTCAGTCGTCCATTTTACATTTTACTTTTAGATTATTTGGACATATATGTAGCTTCACTGTAAAGAAGAATCGGTCCGGTAGTTAGCGAGATCCTTTGGTAAAAACAATAGATATTCTGTTACTTTTGTAGAATAATTCTAGAGAATCAGAACGAAAACTATTATTTTCTCTTACTGATCTATCTCTATATCCCTGAATTAACTAATCTTACATTAAAATTGTAACTTAAATTGGTTCTGGAGATTTTTTCAATGTGGTACTTTCTGAAACACCAGCGGATGCGCCCCAAGCATCTAAGGTATTTGCAGTCGAAGAGAAGCAAAAATAGCATAAAATCATTAAATTTAAAATAAAATAGCATAAAACCATCTAGGATCCTGTTAAGCTTATTCTTAAATGTGTGTCCGTCTTCAAACCATAATTAGCAAATTTTTAGAATGTCGCAAGCTATTAAAAAACACATATGAACAAACACAAAGACACAAAGTTAAAGAACTGCATAAATCTAACCAGTGGTAAATTATTTGTTATAGAAAATTGGGTATACTTTGACTGAATGTTATTCTTATAATTATGGTCTTTACGTCCGTCCGTACGAAAAAGGTAGCTGTTATCATAACATAAATCTAGGCATGTAAGAATTGTCCCATGGATTTCAACTTTTGTTCCTGTAATCTTAGGCACCATTTATATAGCATAGCAACCCTATAATCCATACAATAAAGTCGGTACGTCCATTTAAAACTTTATTTTGACATATATTGCATGATATTATCAATCATCTATAATAATCTAATTTTTTGATAATTCCTACGACAACAAGGTATAATTTATAATAGAAGCGAAGCATTTCTATAATCAAGTTAAAAGATGTAAGTATATCCTTAAACAGCATCCTGTTTTTACACAAAAAAATTTGCATAAATTTTTTTTTAACCTATAAATTAATATTCATTGTATTACATTCTGACACTCTCTACAAATGTTGATGATCGTTTGTCATACTGTCTGATTTAAAAGCTGCTTTTTATGGATGTTGTCATCCTTGTTTTAAATTGTAATAATAGCTTGTTGTTGCTGCGCTACTTATCAACGTTATTGTCCACGTCAAAGTTTTGTACTATGTGAGTGCAAAATTTTGTACATGACATTTTATATAAAACTATATTTAACAATATCCCAGAATAGACATTCCAACATAATCAAATCAGGGATGATCATGTTTGGTAGAAGTTTAGCTTTATAGAATGGCATTATGAATGTTTTATTGACAATGTCAGCCAAAACATACCATTAAATTGTTGTAAAGCCTTCATGTATAAAAAAAACATTGAAGCTAATTAATGTTATTTTTCTTCTAGGGCGTTCTGTACCGATAGAACACTGCCACTACTGTTCTCCCCCTCCGTTGCCAAAAAAAGACTGCTGCAGGTTCCAGGTTGCCCTGTACATTCCAGTTTTGTCTTCTCTGGCCTCCTGGTCGGTTAGACATCCGGATGGATGTTCCCGCTTGGAAAACGTGGAGGTCCGACCATACCCCAAGCAATTAATGTTATTACCGTACTTTTAAAAAACATTGTCCTCTTCTGGATGAAAAAGAAAAGTTAATAAAATCATAAATTTGACATTTTTAAGAATACAAATTAATCATTAAACGTGATAATATTTTATCCAAATTACAAATGCTTTATCACGTGGTAATGAATTTAGGAAATTTGAATTTAATATTTGATTAATATTCAATCTTTTTACATCTCACACAAAAATTATTGAAAGTTTATAAAAATGCATTTATCTGAATTTTGTGGAAGCTGTACAAAATGAATAAAATCAGATTTTCCTTGAGCAGGAAATTTATGAAACTTTCTCCCATTTCCCACCATTTCCTATGTTTCTTCTCCTTTTCTATCTCTTTACCTCCTTTTCTACTGACTTTATCCAGCTTAAATGTATTACACCTTACTTCCCCTTCATTGCATCAAAAGTGAAGCTCATCTGTAAGCAGTTTTTTGTTTGTTAAATTTGTAATTTGTAAAATAACAATCAACATAAAATTATTTGAAGTTTAAAAAGCGTTGAATACCTCTGTGATTACAGTCCAAGTTCCCATCCCTCCCCGGTTATCTATATGTTATCCGCATTGTCTATATAAAATTGAATTGAGGTAAACCAAAATCAGAAAATTTTTTGCACTGATCCGTTTAAAGTAAAATTTTATGAAATCCTATAAATATCCATTTGAAAGCGTCATAATCTTCGCCATTATGAATTTTAATTTGCTTGTTTTGATTTGTACTGAATGCACCGAGTTGAGAGCTGCAGCTGCAGCAGCTTAACAGAAACAGGAGTGGAAGGGATTGGACAATTTCAACACTATTTTTGCTGGTCAATCATCAAGTATTGGCTATTTTTTGGCACCTTACCTTACTATCATTGTGTTTGTTGATAATGGAAGCATTTAAACTTCTGATTATTGCATCCAAAGACACGTGATACCAGCGTAGGGCCAGAGATAGTAAGGCCCAATGAACTAACATCCCGCCCGAATATTGCAGACAACTAACCTTTGATTGCACGACCTTTTTTGAAGGCCCTAACTGTTCATGGAGATTAGTTCTATCTGCTTTATCGCATATCTATAATATCTGACATAGCAACTGCATGTGCAACTTTTAACGTCTCGAGTCATCACATGGTTTGGCCGAGATTCGAACCAATCTCATTCACAAGACAAGCGGATCTGCTACTTAATAAGCTACAGACTCATATGCGAGCATAAAAAAACTGAGCTGCTGTTCATTAGACCCAATAATTCTGCAAAATAATAATTGTTGTAATAGACAAGAACTTCCAATGAGAATAGTTGATTTTTCTCAAGATTCTAAATCCACAATGTTCGCTAAGAGTCCCAGTGCAGAGGCAGCATAGTACAGATTATAACTATTCAACCAATGCAACTAAAATCATTGTAAAAGTAAAATTCTAAAGGTTTATTTTATTTTATATTATAAATTATATTTCTAAATAGTTTGATTATCTAATAGCTGAATTTCTATTTCTATTTAAAAACTTCTTCAGTAATGAAAGAAGCAAAGTATAATTGTAAACTGATCTAAGGGTTGTATGGACTTGAAATAGATATATTCTACAATTAAAACAATATGTCATAAAATAAACCTTGAATGTTCTTTACATAAGTAAGTACTTTATACACTTTAAAGGCCTTAATGTGAATTTTACTCATACCTTCACACTTATGGTTGGAAAAAAAACGTTAAAATT
Organism: Acartia tonsa; assembly: GCF_053477335.1. NCBI lineage: Eukaryota > Metazoa > Arthropoda > Copepoda > Calanoida > Acartiidae > Acartia > Acartia tonsa. The sequence goes on from NC_137260.1 coordinate 39,068,031, forward strand.
ATTCGCCTGAAAAATTTATTTGTATAGTTTTTAACCAAATCTAACAACATACACTAGCATAGTGAAAACTGAAAATCTTCTAAAATTTTGTACCTTTTGTAACATTGGTTTAATGCTTCTCATGCGATTATTTAAAATCATGTTGTCTGCAGGATGGTAGAAACATATATGCCAGGGCACTGCGCAACTCCATCCAATTTTACTCAAACTTTTGCAGAACTATTCTGGAACAGCTCAGAGGTTCCTGCAGCTGCAACCTGCCAGGGATCCAGGTATTGGTGAATTATTAATCAATCCTCAACCAAATTCATGTCAAGCTGATGGAAAACAATGTGTTTAAGAAATGGTTGAAAATAATATTTTATCATCCATTTCCGTATCCCTGAATACCTGGAAACCTACGCAATTTTGTGATGCTGGCCTGCATAGAAACTGGGAAAATGAAGTTAGTTTGTATTTTCTAGAGTATTTATATAATTAGAGATACTATTTATATTTTAGATAAAATAGAACAGCAAGCTTTGGTTTAAAGGTAGTAAGTAGTTTTATTATGTTTCTTTGAAAGAATAAAAGACTACCAACTGTTGCTTGGCCAAACGCTTGACACTTAAAGGAAAAGGGTTGAATATGTTCTTTTAAATGTAAAAGATTTTTTAAGATAAAGGATTTTGACAAGATGTACTTTCATGAATAATTAAAACTCCGGATTTTAATTTTATCTGATATCTCTGCAATGACTCAATAGAAGCCTTAAATCATTTTGCAGATATTTTCAAGTAAATTAATAATTGATGTAAGTTCTGTACCTTTAAATATAGCAGATTTAAAAACAAGTAAGACAAAACTCATTGTAGTGGTCTTCTTACATACATATTTTCCGCGGATATTAAAATAAAGATCATAAAATTAAACCTTCGGCTCATCGGGGCTAACAAAATTTGTATTCATTTTATGATTTATTTTTAAAATTGTGGAAAATTTTTGTCGATGCTTTACATGATTTTCAGTATGACTGATGATCAATTTTAATACTGCGGATATAAATCGGGTTCGAAGCCATACTGGAATTTATCTCACTTTCGTTCTTTTGACTTTAAGAAAGCGTTTAATTTATCAAATCTTTATTTTTAATCATCTTAAACTTTTAGTTACAAAATAAATTTTAAACTTTAAATTGCAGCATAAATCTATTTTATCTAAACCCGTATTAATTCAATTATTGTTTTTAAAAGCGAAACTTTTCTATAATAAGGGTAGATCTTTTTGATAATTTAAACTTTGCATGGTGATTCCTATAACACATAGGTAAGATTTAGAACTTTATAATCGTTACCAGAAAGTATAAATTTAAAAAATTAAAGTATGTTCTTATACTACATCCTGTATTTACGGAATTTTGAAACAAATTAGTGTTCTACTTATTAAGTTCTGACACAAGAGTTATTATTCGTTTTTCCTTCATTCTGATTTTAGATCTTTGCATTAATGGATATTGTCATACTTGTTTTATCTCATCCTTAAATTTAGTTGTGTCATTAATATTTACGTAATAAAACTTTAATCTTATAAATCAATATTATATTTCATACAAACATTATGAGGATGTCAATATCCAAAGGAAATGAAGCAGAATAATATAAAAAAAAATCAGGATAAGCCAACACACTGACGGACATACAGGGTGGGGCAAATAAGACCGGACAAACTTTAAACGGCCATAGCGTCAAAACTACTTAACCAATCAGGACGTTTGACCCCACTATAAAAAGCTTAGGTAATGACCTTTTAGCACAAAAAAAATCTTTGGACAAAGATGGACGTGTACAACGAGCTGGCCGCGCATATGTTCAACAAGGCAGATTCCAAATGCGCCGGTGGTTTAATCTGGATTCTCGACTAGGGCCCACTACATCTGACCTCAGCCCATCTGTAGGTGAGGTAGAGTTATGCAACTTGCTGGGGATACTGTTAGATACATACGTAAGACACTAGAAAAGACTAGAGCTCTCTATCTGAAATGGCTTGGCCGTAGTACTCCAGCAAATAGGAACGGGGCACATTTTGAGATGTAAAAAACGTCAAAAACCATGAAAATTCGTGAAAATTTCTCGGTTCTTGACTTCAGGGACCCATATTGAACTTTAAAACTCGTTTTAGACTATAGGTTGCGCTGACAGCCCTAGCTGAAACTTCATGCCAATTCTAAAAAGGTAAAGAACGACGTTCTAGCTCAACTGTGGTCCAAATGATAGCCTCCGTGTATAAGGGTAGCTTGAAAGTTGGGCGAATTTGGATACTGTGATTACTCACGTTCCTAAGGAAATGTGGCCTCCCTGTAGCCCGATTTTAATTCAATGGACTTTTAGGCCTGGGGCTACTTTGAAGCATGCACCAATAGACATGCCCACACCAAAAAGACCTCCCTCATTGCCACTATCAAGGAGAACTACGCTAGCTTGGACAGGTACATTTTGACCAGGACCTGCCGGCGGTTGAGGAGGCGGGTAGAGGCGGTGATTGAGGCTGGCGGCGATTTTATTGAATAATCTAATAGTCATATACCTATTTTGCTTGCCAATTTTTAAAATTCAATAAAATCTTTAAAATTGACGATTTTATGTTCATTTGTTTACAAGTTGGAATTTGTCCGGTCTTATTTGCCCCACCCTGTAGTAAGCTATAGATCAGAAGCTTATCATTCAGGTGAATTTTCTTTAAAAATTTTGGAATCAAACTTCAAACAGCAACCAAGAAAATTGCTTTTCCCTCACGGGTATCAAATATGTTTTGAAACTATTTGGACGGACATACGGACATAGTGAGATATAGAAGTCCAATATTCCTCAATAGCATGACCGACAAACCGACAGGCAAAATCACTTTTGGTTAGAGAAATCTTACGGAAAAAAGTCCAATAGTCTATATCCGATAGCAGCCGAGAAAACCAGTTTTTCCAAAAACAGACGGCCGGATTTATAAATATGGACTAGCATCACTCCAAAAAAATAAATGTGTATTAAAATAAAATATTACATATTAATACATTGTGAGAAAAAATGTGCATTTACATAGGACATCACGCATGTTGAGAAAATTTAAAACGGAGGCTGTGTTTTGTGTGTTAGTGCTACTACAGATGTTTGTTTGTTAGTCTGTTTGTCCGTATGTCTGTTTGTGTTGTACAGAGCCACTGTGTAAACACGGGGATACTCATGCTGATCAACACGCTTTTCACAGTTATATAACTTTTTATATTTATGCACCTTTATTAAGCAGCAACGATTCTCTATAATTATAGAATTTTTGTCTTTATCCTAAAATTCCAAACGTTTAGTTTTGTCTCATGTATATTATACCAAAAGAAATATCTGAATGATTTTAAACTTTGACTTTCACAATCACATGCATGTGTTCATAACTGAATTATCTATATGTTATGCCTTTGTAGAAAAATAGCTTGAAACTATCCAAAGACTTAAATTTTTAAAATAGATAGTCTAAAACTAAAACAGGACCCATGTGAACCTTACCTTAAAATATAGAATCCAATCAGTTCAGTAGTCATCGATATCTTAAGATTCAGACCACATTTTACATGAAATTTTGGCAGATTTCTTAACAAAAACGCAACTCTACAACGTTGATCTCATGGTCATCGTCTTACCTTTATTTTGCTGGCAACACAATTTTGTGGATGTTATTATTCTTGTCCTAGAGCCAACAAAGCATTTTTATTCGTGTTACCTTCCCATAACACGTTCGTTATTATTTCTTTCAGTGCGTAAATTCTATCCAACTAACTTTGTTTGTAAATCCTAAGCTGCGAAAGTTGCTATTAGAGAAAATTATCTTTATTTTTTTTATAAAAATTCTCCTGGAGAATTTTGTCCATCTTATCGTAAATATGGAATTTTTATTCGACAACAAACATTGATTTACCTGGCTACTATAAAAGATAGCCTTTAAAAATTCCATAATCAACACGCTTCTTATAAATAACTCTTCTATAACAAGGGTCGGTCTGTCCGTCCGTCCTGTATTTACTCAAAAATTTTGCAACGTATTTATATAAAATTAAATAAATAAATTAAAATAATGTTTTGCTTATTAAGTTCTGCAACTCTACAATAGTTATTGTTCGTTTGTACTTACTTCTGATTGAAGAAATTTGTTTTTATGGATGTTTTTATATTTGTTCTTTGTATATATACAATATTTTTGTTTTTATGTTACATACTATCTACAATATGAATGTGCTTATATTTTATATTTAGCAGTGTAATTGTAGATTTATTTATTTATTTTATTGTTAGGAAACTTTGTTTATGAATATTATACATATATTATATATTCAAACATAAATTTTGTGAGAAAAATGAATAAAAATAAAAGAGATCCAATAAAATAGTTCTATACCTTACCTAGATCTATAAGTAGACACAATGTAAAGGAGAACCATATAGGTACACACAGACAGAGACCGACAGACAAACAAACATCCTCTTACTTTTGTATAAGGATAAAAAGGTTATTCAATAGTCATTTGATGTGTCGTTGTTTACAGAAAAAATAAGCCAAGTTATATTAAATCTTCTTGAACATAATTGACAATAATTTTATTCGCGAATTTATCAACAAGTTGACCATCCTGTGTGTCTTTGTGTTAATTTGTCTTGCACATAATAATCTACCTAACTCTTCTCTTCATCTATATCCTCTATAATACAAAGTAGAATGATGTCTGTCCGTCCGTCTGTCTGTCTGTCTGTCTGTCCGTCCCTTAAGATCTCGGTAACCACTGAACCGATTGGATTCTACTCTTCAGGGAATATACCTACTGGTCCTGTGGTGGTTTTAGGCTATTTTCTTGGGGGGTAGGACACCCCCAACCCCCCAAAAAACAAAAATCCCCCGCATTTTTTTTTGCTGAAGATTTCCTTGGTCCTTTTACGAATTTTGCCAACAAATTTTTTGATCACCTCTTAGGTCAAAGCCCCTAGAGGCTAGGGGCGAAGCCGCTAGTATAATATAAAGTAGTAAGCGTTTTTTTGTCTGTCCCGAAGGATCTCGCTAACCGATGAACCGATATTGTTCTCTTTTACAGTGAAGCTTCTTATAGGTCCTGGGAAGGTTTTAAACTATTTTTGGGGAGGGTGTCTTCACCACCCTCCCCCCCAAAAAAAAATTTTAAAACTATTTTTTAACTCAAATTTAAAATGGGATGAGCTCCTACCTTAAGTGCCCCTAGAGGCTTCTAGGGGCGTAGCTGCTAGTTTATTTTATAAGAAGTTAAATTTGCGTAATATTAAAATATATTGGCATTTGTGAAAGTACATGAAGAATTGTGTATATATATATAGGTATATATGCATTAAAATGTGCACACAACTTTGTACAGAGTGAACAGGAGGTGTGTGCACACAGCTGTCATACTCAGGAGGCCCTACCAGTTCCCTAGGATAGGATACTTACATCACTAACAAGAACGATTACACCCAATTCTTGCGTATATTTCTTAACAGCATCCACATAGAAGAACAAAAAAATATATAAAATCAGCTAGCTTCTCTACAGATACGCCTTTTGTTAAATTAAGCAACTAACATCACTAGCAAGGTCGTTTTCTTTCATAGCATTAGCAACATAGCTATGTTAAACTTCAAGTTACAATTGATTTAAATTTTAAAGAAACTATACATTGTTATGAGAAATTTTAGCAGATCATTTGCTAACCAGTTCCCGGAAAGCCAACCAACCTGTCTATATATATTCATTACTACGTCAAACCCTAGATAAGCCAAACACCAGAAATTAGATGCGACAAAGGCTAGAACGACAAACAGTAGATGCAATAAACAAAACTCATAGATTAACTTTTTTAGTAAATAAAATATCTATTCATAACTGAACTTTCTATCTGCATACAAACAAATATCCTGTAATCTCAGTGAGGGAGGTCACATTTGGCTGTTTATTACACTAGTCCCCAAAGTAATTTAATAACGAACTTTATCACATTTAATGTGAGAATGTTGCTATTATCATATTCAAAATAAATGCTGTAATAAGCTTTAAAATATTTAAACACTAGTCTCTCATTGGACACAAAATGACGTCCAATAAGAAAAAGGAATAAAAATATTGGAAAGAAAATTATTTTATTTCAAAATTAATTCTTGGCATTTTGGAATAAAAAATATAGGGGAAAGAAAATTATTTATTTCAAATTTATTTCTGGTCTTGAAATAATATTCATTATTTCATTTTAATTCGAGTGTCAACCAATAAGAAATAGGCATGCTGTTTTAAAAGTTTGGAATAAAAATTATTATTTTTTGTCAATTCCTTTTTTCAGAGTATAAAATGAGAATAAATTTTCCAACATCATTATTGATTTCTAATTTAACATTTCATACAGTGGGTAATATTTATTTCAACATTTTTTGTCATTCAAAATCAAGTGTCACAAAAATAATAATATTTAACATAAAAAAGAAATTTTTAAAATAATTTTGTTTTCTTTATTTGTTGAAGATTTAAGCCCAAGCTTTTTCTGAGGGGGGAGACCCCCCTCAACCCCCCCCTCTCCTGAGGGGGGAAACCCCCCTCGACCCCCCCCCCTGACGCTCTCTTCTTTAAATCTTTCATTATTTCTGTAATTTATTCTTACTATCTTATAAATTTCAAAACATGAGATAAAAAGGAAATAATTTGCTGTACATTATTAAAAAAATTTAAAAATTGTAAAAAAAATTCCAACATGATTTTTAATTTTAAATACAAGAATATTTTTTCCTATATGATATGTTAAATTTAAATACAGGAATAATTTTGTACTGTGGAATTGAAGAAATAAATGCTGTACATTAGAGTGGCTTGATTTTCAATGATTTTCTAATTTTAAATGTGCTACATACACTTTCTGTCTGAACATCATATAAGAGACCAAAAAATGAGAAGAAAATATTTTGAATAATGGGGAGGCTCGCTGATGCATGTAAACTTTTAGAAAGACACTTGTGGGGAGAATTTTTTTTTTTTTTTTTGGGGGGGGGGCAATTATTTTTCTTTCAAAGTATAGCTTTATGCACCTTCCCAATTTTGTCTTGAAGAGTAGAATAAGAATAAAAAATCTGTTTTTAAAACTATTGATCCTAGCAAGAAAAATCCATAAATAAATTTAAAAACCAAGAGATTTTACATTTAATTTAAGATTTTTCATGCTTGGATGAATATTTTTTAAAACCAATTTGATATTCTTATATTAATCAACAAGACAAATTCAAAAAGATGCATAAAGCAATACTTTGAAAGAAAAAAAGTTGCACCTCCAGAATAAACTTTTGAAATTTTTAATGCATGGAAACACCTTCCCCCCATTTCCCCTCAAGGACAAAATCAATTTTTTATATTTAGGTTTCTTATATGACGTTTAAACTGTAGATGTTGATTAAAAATTCAATGTCCAAAATTGATCCACTCTACTGTACATGGTTATAATTTAATATTTGATGTGGGTATAAACATTAGACATAGATGGTCAATCTGACCCCATTTTTTTCTTAAAAAGAAACCTTTGTTCACTTTTTGTTGTATATGAAATACAGCCCTATAGGCAACATTATTTGCAACTAAATTTTGCAATGATATAATTTTTAGAAAGATAACTTTATTAAAAGAAATTAAATTATTTATAACTAACTTATTATATGTTGTGTCATACGCTTCACATTATATGATGGAAGAAATATTTTCTTCAAATATTTCACCCAAGGAAAGCTTTAACCTAAGATATTCAACAATTTATAGCTGATACATAATGTAAACAAAATTCCCTTGTGCTGTGTCTAGGTTATCTCTATTGTATAAATGAACGTACAAAAGAGGAGGAGAGAGAGAAGGAAATAGACAGAAAAGTGAGGGAGGGGGGAGGGGGAAGAAATATAGAGAAAAGTAGACAGAGATATTTATTGTTCACCCTTAGATGATGTAAATTTTTTGATAGACTTTTTTGAATTTAAGAAAAAGATAGAGAATGAGACAAAACCAAGTATCATATTTTATTAATATTGCTTATACAAGAAAGGTCATTCAAAATTATTTCACCTATATTAAGGTCAAGTGACAAAAATTTAAATTTCCACCTACTTCGCCCCCAGAGGGGGCAATAGTAGAAGGAAAATTCAAATTTTGATCACATGACCAAAATTGTTGAAATAATTTTAATATCCTTTCTAGCATTCACAATATTACGAAAATATGATAAATAACTATTATTGAATTTTTATTGGTTTGTTCATTAATATGAGTGTCGACACAGTTCAACCACAAATTGTAATCTACCGAAGAGGCATTTTTTTTATCATCATTGGGGATGTACATCAATTTATCGGCCCTTGTCTTATCCCTTAAAATTCCTGCTGCTAACTACATAATTTAAATACGTCATGGAAGGAAAAATTTAGTTTAGCTTTGTTTGCTTTTACTTCTTGTAAAGTTGTAACAAGAACGAAATCTTCTTATGAATTAAAAGGTTATAAAGCAACAAATGAAGAAATTACAAACAAAAAAAGTTTCAAACTTTTTTGGTGGGTTGCCTTTATAGAAATGGCAACCTTTTTTACCTCTCTGTCTAAATAGTTTTATTTTCGAAATGTTTGGCCTGTTTAGTATACCTTAATTAAAACACAAATATATATTATTAGATGGAAAATAAATGGATGAAAAGAAAGTGAGATGGTGATATGATTGGTATAGTCGAAAACTGCTTAGGTTGCGGCTGCCAAGATTTGCGCAAAATATTAAAATTTGTTTTTTAATTTCTTAATGAACTTTCCAGTCGAAACCGATTGATATTCTCTGGAATAGAACCTGTTCTCAGCCATACTGAATAATCATGAATACATCGTATTACAGATAATTTTCCATGAATATCAAAATAAAAGTCATAACCTTAAAACCATTTTGTTAGCCTTTCATCTTAATTCCGCGGAAAGCTGTCCATAATACGATACGAAAAATAACTTTTACAATTAAACAAGACTCCATGTCAAAACTCTAAAAATTTTCCTTATTTTGTATATGAAAAAAATCAAGAACAAAAAGTACATGATAAAAGTAGTTGATATTATAAATATTTAATTTGATGTCCTCGATATTGCTGCCGTACTTTAAATTCTGCAATTTGTCGTTGTGTATATCATGTAAATTTTGTTTGAAATCAATACTTACATATTATACATTTTTAAAAGTAAATCTAATAACCATAATTTAAAGTTTTGTCCCGACTGAGTAAGCAATTAAAGTTGCAATTATTTTTGCAAAACAATTAGTTGAATTTATAAATATTTTACACACTTAAATTGCAATATGAAAGCTAAAAATATTATCAAGAATAAACTTGTCAAAAGATTAATGTTATCTATACTTAAAGCTAAGCTTAAATTTTTGTTCTTTTTTCTTACAGGAATCATCATCCAAAAAAATACATTAATAAGATCATTTATCATGACTAACGTAGTGATATTCTGAGAACAATATTGATACCTTATCGTTCCAAGAAACTTCACATTAGGTTTTAAATCACTAGGATGATTAAAAAACTTTAACCGTGTGGCGTGGCGTACTTTTATTAATTACAAAACTATTGATTATTTAAGTATGTCGGGAATTAATGATTTATGTACAAAAAATTGTATTTTGACTGTATCAACTTTATATATACAAAACAGATTGATAATGACATATTTTTGATATTTTTCCTTGTTTTAAAACATTGTTTTCTCATTCGTTGACTTTTCCTTTATTCTGATTGGTTGGTTCATTAAGTTAAGTGTCCAAACGTTTCAACCACCAATTGTAATTACAAAAGGGTTAATTTTGTGTATAATTATTGTGGATGTTCGTCAATTTATAGGCTATTGTATTATCCCTGTATTCAAAGTCATTCCAAAATTGTGTAAGGAAAAGTTTTACCTTTACAACTACCCAAATGCTTCTTGTTAAGTTGAAAATATCAAAACAGACACAAAGATAATTCCAGTATCGCTTCGAAACCGATTAATAACCGTTGGATTGGAACCAGTTCTCAGCTATTCTGAAAAACTAAAATAACCAGTTTTCTACAAAATAAAATGTACAATCATAAGATTAAAACCAGTATTTTAGCTCGTGCCTTTGGCATTTCTGGGCTAAAAAGTGTTTTAATCTTACAATTGTACATTTTTTATATCCGCGGAGAGCTGTTTAAGAGACGATGAAATAAATAACTATTATTGTATGAGGTTGGGTTGGGTCTGTTTTAGTGTCTAGAGGTCAATTAGAACTAGAATTTATTATTATAATTATTGTTAGGTTTAAAATATTGCATTGGTCAAAAAAAGTCAGAAAAACTTAAAGTGTAGGTAGAAAATAACAGAATAATAGAAAATGATAAGATAGCCGAAAATTAAAAAAAGAAATATTAGTCGTTTAAATATGTTTTATTTTATATTCAAGATATATTTAATATTAACTGTAGATGGTTTTCTGTTTAAGTTTTTTATTATATCATGGGTAAATAATAAAATTGTAAATTAATTAGGGTTAATCCTAAAAAAATTCTTAGTCTAGTTAGGAGTAAGGGTTTTCTACATTGCATATTTATGTAACGATTAAGGAAAATTTATAAGGAAATGGCCCATAGTTTGTTAAATTAGATTAATACACAGAAATCCTAATTTTACTTATCCATCCATATATCTCTGCCATGGGAAGATGTGTGTAAACGCCAGGGAGCGAGGGGACATTAGGATGTTTATTACACTAGTCCCCAAAGTATTATAATCACGTTTTCTTATTCGTTGATTAAACAACTTTGGGGACTTTATTGAATCTAGTGATTGTTTGGTTCATCAAGTTGAGTGTCCAAACCACCAATGGTAATCTACAAAAGGGGTAATTTTGTGTATCATCATCGGGGATGTACATCAATTTATAGGCCATTGTCTTATCCCTTTATATCCCTGGTGTGAATGCCCAAAACTGAATGTTATAAAATATTTTAACTGCACGGTCACAAAATACACGCGAGTATTCAGTATTAAGGACAATTTTACAGCTATAGCTAAAGGGATAAGACAATAGCCGATAAATTGATATGCATTTTCAAGAATAATACAAAGAATTATCCATTCTGTAGATTTTTAATTGATGGATGAAACGTTTGGTCACTCATTTTAAAGAACCAACCAATCAAATTCCAATAAAAGTCCAAAAGTTATTAATCCTACGAAAAAGAAATCGTTATCAAAAAACTTTGGGGACCAGTGTAATAAACAGTCCAATGTCACCTCCCTCTCTGATAATTTTAAATATAATATAATCTACAATATCAAATGATATAAAAGTTTAAATAATCAAAATTCCTAACTGAATATTAACATATAAATCCTAGATATTCCCAAAAAACGTTTTAGGATGTCTTTATTTAAGTGTTGATTAAGTAAAGCTTTTAATAAAACTTACATTCTTTTTTCTTAAAATCCTGGATTGGTTTTATGTTATAAGTATTAACTACCAAATTGTAGTAATTAAAAGCGTAGCTTTTCTATAATTAGTGTCGGTCGGTCCGTCCGTCCGTCCGAGATAGATAGCTTTTTTTCGTTAATTTAGGCATGTTAGAATTGTCCTATCGATTACAAACTTTGCATGGTGATTCCTGTAGTGGTTAGGTACGATTTAAAAAGCGTAGCAACTATATAATCATTACCATTATGTCCGTACGTCCATTTTAAACATGTTGATTTTTCTACTTTTTTAACAACAAATTCTTATGTGATTTAATTATCCGTTTGATCTGATTTTTGGTATATTAATTCCTGGGACAAATTTACTTACAATTTTGCTTCGACTTTTATACTTTTAAATTCTGATTATTCAGTTCTGACACTATACAAGTATTAATGTCCGTTTGTCCAACCGTTTCAGTGCTTCGCTTTTATAAATGTTGTCATCCTTGTCACTATTATAAAATGCTAGGGGTGCAGCCTCTAGTAAATGAAGAAAAGACCAACCAAGAATTATAATTTTTGTTTAGATATAAACTTAAAAATTTTAAGCTTGTTTCCTTTTCAAATGCTTATATACCAAAAATGTGACCTCTTTTTTTTAGCATTGAAAAAAAGATATACTATAACAAAACAATATTTTTATATGTTTAGATTTTTACAACTATCTATAAAAATGAAAATTTAGGCCTGTATTGTGTATGTTAACAAAGTTGCAAATAATTGATTACATCACATTTCCACAAAACTAAGCCAAGCTGATTTCACAGATAAGGCCTAAAAATCTTGATTACGTAGAGACTGGAGGAGAATATTACTATTTCAAAAAGCTTTTTTTTCAAATCAACTGCGAAAAAATGGATTATGGTAAACAAAAGAAGAAACCCTACCATTTACGCCTGTTGGGAAAAATTAAAATTACAGCCTGTCTTGATAGGGTAAAAAGTGGATCGCCACCATTTTGGTGAAATATAAGCTCGTGGCTAAATCTTATTCTATATGCCTTTTGCGTGTACCTTTACTTAACTGTATAAATTGTTGAAACAGTTGCTATCCAGATTCCAGGTATTGAAACACCTGTATCCTATATACGTGCCAGGTTCAGATACACAGGGAATCATTATTTCAATTCAATTAGGCCAGAGCTTGTATAAGAATCTGAACATATGTGTCCTGCTATCAACTCAACTTAGCGCATGTTTCCATCCACGAGAGTAAGAAATTCCTATTATCATTACAAGTTTGTTTAGGGATTTACTCCCCGTCCCCTTTGCACTGGCCGTGTAAAAAGTTACCCGTAGTCCTGAACCTTATTTAATTTTGCCATGGTGCACGTGTGCTTCACAATTCTCAAGCAAGAGACACGATAGAGGAAATGTGACCTTTTTGTTGATGTATAGTATATCATCCCCCCCTAGTTCCTCTCCCAATGTCTCTCCATACCCTTTGATTGTTACTCCAAAACATGTAAGGCCTAATGTTACATCTTTCTGTTTAAAATTTGGCCCGCACGGTCTTCCCCTTTTTGTTTCTCTTGTAACACGGTTTAATTTTGTGAGGCTCCGATGAGATACTCTCCATACCCCGGCCTAAGGTGACACTCATCCCTTTAATTTCATCTCTCCAAGGTAGAGCACACTACTCTTCATTTCTTTTAAGAAGATAATATTAATTTTGCCAGTGTACATAAATTTATGTTTACTTTGGGAGCAAGAATCTTTAAATACAAAAAAATAAATCTCCAAAAGCAGCTACTTAACTAGTTTCTATAGCCATAGCCGCAAACTGCAAAAGCAGCCAAGCCGTCTTGAACCTTGGCGACTGCTTTTTTATTTTACCTATACTTGCTTACCATACAACAAATAAGTATAATAATTTTTAGCGGACCTAAGTTTTTAAATGTATTTGTATGTGTACGTCTTGATTTTATTAGGTAAAGATGTTTTAACTTTGGAGGAATATATAAGTCAAGAAACGAGGGACAGAGTGGGAAGAAGGAGGAGGTACCCTACTAAACGGGAAGGTGTGCTGATATCGTGTGTTAAAATGGAAGTGGGTGCTTGGTGGGTGTGTTGTAGCGGAGTTGAGAAATTTCAGTTAGTTTAGTCGGAAAAATACTCAAGCAAAGAGAAGACTTCACTACTAAACAACTATTATAAAGTTATTCATCTGACATTTCTCAAACACAAGTTTAATTCAAACTACATAAAGTGTTAAGAATATAACATAAATAATATTGATTTGTGATCTGAATTAAATAAAAGCTGATTCAGTGTTGAAAAATAGTGAGTTAGCAAACAATTGTGACTTAACCATTACTCATACATAACTCAGTCCTATCTTTCATCATATAAACGTGAATTTTCAGTGTTTTCATAAAGTGTCTCATTGTTAATACAGATTATACCATAACATTATTGTAAATTGGTGATTTAGCCCCAATGACAAACACAACAGCTACAAATTCCACATATTAATCTTAAGGTTAGTAAAAATTTTAATATTATTAATTTTGGCCAATTTTTCCTGTATTTTGCGAGTGACTTTTCCCCGTCTGGCCTAGCTGTGTCTGCAGACTCTGGTTAGAACCACTCTCGACCTAGTTCCTATTGCAGAAAATTAAGTTATGTAAGAGACCAAGGGTCGGGGGAGGGTGGGTGGGGTGGCTTCTGGATGGTTTAAATTTGTCAGGTTGTACCTATTTACTTCGTGTTGTTTTTAGGTTGCGTTGCATTCAATTGACATACTTTCATTTTAGAACTAAAATGCAGAAATTATTCTGGACCTTACATGATTTCAGTGATTCATAGTACAAATAATCAGTCTATTGCGAATAATCAAAATATTACAGAAAATTTGCATAGTACAAACTATGTATTAGGTACATTAAATCCAGACAAAAAAAATATATTTAATCTGAAGCATAAAAATTTTAAAATAAAGAATCAAAATACAAAATAATAAAAAAATCATGAATAACAATTAGAATTATTATTCTAGAGGCTTAGGGGTGATTTTTTTGAGTCCAACTTACATAAGCAAATTTTTTTGTCCCAACTCTATAACTAATTGCTTATAATTTAAGTTTGACCTAATTGCAGATTGCAGGAATTGGGAGTTAATTCAAAACAGAATTAACCATTAACTAAAAGCAGATCACTACAAATACAATGAGGGATAGGTTAAGGGGGGGGGGGGGTATCAGGTATGGCTTTACTTATTTGTCCTTAAATTCAATATTGAGTCAAGATTTGGAAATTCCTGATTATGCAATAAACAACCTAAAAAATATTAACATAAAATTACTGTTTTAAACTTGTTTTAAATTACATGTAAAACAGCATAGTACATTGCAAAATAAAGATAAAACAGACAGGGATTAGTATGTCCATAAAAAGCGTAGCTTTAACACTGTTATACAATAATTATAGAGTAGCTGGGCACGTTAAAAGGTTAATAGTTTGGGTACATATTACATAAGAGAAACATTTTTTACACGTATTAGTAGGTGCATGTATTATCAAGGGAATTGTGTTGATATTATTCTGAGTGTGTGTGTATGATATGCCCTCGCACAAAAATGTATTTTCTCACCCATAAGAGTCACAGAGATGAACTGAAAATAGTTGCCGAATGTGTACGCAGTTTCCTGGGTGTTTCCTCATCCTAGCTCAATATTTACTACTAGCTACAAATCTTCAAACTTCCCTTAAAAAAATCAAAATTTGAATGTATAAACGATTTATACATTATACATTTGAATTTTTTAAATTTTGATTTTTTTTTGAAGTTTGAAGCTTTTTTTAGCTAGTAGTAAATATTGAGCTAGGATAAGGAAACACTCAGGAAACTGCGTACACATTCGGCAACTATTTTCAGTTCATCGTCACAGAGAAACAAGACAGGGAGGGAGGGGATATTGGGCTGTTTATTACTACACTGGTCCCCAAAGTTTTATGATAAGGTTTAATTATTCTTTGGTTTAACAACTTTAGGGACGTTAATATAATTATGATTGGTTAGTTCAAGTTGAGTGTTCAAACATTTCAACCACTATTGGTAATCTATTGAAGTAGTAATTTTGTGTATCATCATTGGGATTGTACATTTTTTATCAGCCATTATCTTATCCCTTTAAATCCCTGGTAACAAGAGCTCACTCATTCTTTCTCTCATTTCTCCCTTTCTTTTCTCTCTCTCTATCTCCTGTATGACACTGGTTGGAGTAAACAAGAATAATACAAACATTTTGGGCAGACTTTTCCATTTTCAACTAATTATGAATTATAATTAACTTTACAAGAAGAAAAACATTCCAAAATTGAACAGCCAATTACTTCAGTTAACGCTTTAAATAAAACATAAAAATGTCCAAGAGAAAATATATAATAGTGGTCAAATATGTTTGTGAAATATTTCTTGATAAAATATTTGAAATATGAGAATAAATTCCCTAGAGACAATATTTTTTGTATCTTATACTCTCAGAGTTTATAAAGAGGTTGCGTGAATTTTAAAATTTATTGAAGTTTTAGGAATTTTCAATTTACAAGAGAAAAAATATACTATTATATCATTTGTTTGCATGTTTCAAAGGAACAAAGGTCAAAAGAGAGAATAAACTAAATTTTGTACATGTAAATAAATAATAAAAACAATAAAGACTTAATTACAAAACCCCATATCATGCTTATTAATAATTTATGATACAAATTTCTTTTTATAGAGAAAGTAGAAAATTAGAAATTGTACCTATTATTCTTTCTATCCCAGGAATTTTAATGGATAAGACAAATGAGGATAAATTCATGTATCTTCCCAATGATGATACCCAAAATTACCCCTTCTGTAGTAACGTTTTGGCACTCAACTTAATGAACCAACCTATTAAAATTGACTAAAGTCCCCAAAGTTTGGGGACTAGTGTAATAAACAGCCCATTGTCCCCTCTCTTTATTACTATTCCTTTACTTTGTTGTAAAACTAATTTAATCTTAAGAGATGAAAAAGAACAGATTTGTTGTTACGTAATATAAAGTTGGGAAAATACAAAAGATTAACAAGTTTTTTTTACTAGCGGCTTCGCGTTTAGCTTTGGTAAAATAATTAAAAGCAATCCTAAATTATAAATCATAATAGCCAGGAACCATCTTAGGATCTTTATGAAGCTCCCTAAAGTCGAGAACTTAATCGGTTCAGAAGTAAGTAAGATCTAATAGGCAAACTTAAAGGCTAATTATTTAATTTTATTATCATTTCTTTCAGGCCTTGATATGACGAGTTCTGTTGATGGAAGCGAGGAGATCTTGAGGTTGAAAACTTTATGTTTGGCCCACTCTCAAGTTAAACTACCCAAGGCAGATGAACACGCTGCTTTGCTTTTCAATGGCTTAGGTAAGATTTTTACATATCTAAATTTAAAATTAATCCTTCTCCAAGTGCCCACTTAACCTTAATTATTTCTATCTTTATCTATCCCCGTATCTCTGAAAAAGATATACATTTGACTTTAAAACTTTTATTTATTGCTGAATATGCACTTAATGATTTGATAATATATTTTTATTTTGTCATTTAATTTTATTATATTTACTATCTTTTTAATAATCAATTCATAAAAGTATTGTTAGAATGTTTCTTTTTAACTCTACTACGCCCCCGCCCCCTCCCCCCCCCCCCCAAAAAAAGGGAAATGATAGGTAACCCCTTCCCGGCCATATATTTATGTTTAAAATAGCCTAAATCCTGTTGTTGACCCAATATCAAAATTTTCTGAAAATTAAACAATGATCTGTCCAGCGGTTTACGAGATCTTAGTTGCTTATAAGACTTTCTATTACTTTTACAGAAAGGTGATTTAATATTTTTCCCTTCCTATTGTTTAAATTTTTGTCACTTAACAACATGAAACATTATCATTTTGCTCTACATTAAAAAAGTTATCTATAGCTTATCAATAAATAAAAATAATATAATAACAACATTGTTATGTATACTTGTACAGTAAAGATACAGGGATCTAAAGGGATAAGACAATGACCGATAAATTGATGTACATCCCCAATTATAATAAACAAAGTTACCTCTTTTGTAGATAACATTTAGTGGTTGAATTGTTTAGACACTCAACTCATTGAACCAACCAATCGAAATTCAATAAAAGTCCCCAAAGTTGTTAAGCCAACGTTATTATAAGACGTTGAGGACTAGTGTAATAAACATTTAACAGACCAATGTCCCCTCCCTCCCTGGTAAAGATTAGCTTATATAACTCTGTAATTTTCTTTACATCATTGTTTTACAATTGTGTACCTTGTGACACGCAACAAGTTAGAAATAACAAGGCACTGCTGCTATTATGCATTACTAGACAGGCGGGAGGAAGGTAGTTGGTGGGTTGGGAGGTCAGGGCTTAGGTTTAAACACTTATATAACTCTACAGGGGCGTATGCTTAACTTTTAAATGTCCTAAGAGGTGAAATATCCCCCTTTTCTACTTAATTTATATCCCATAATATAAAGTAGAAAGTTTCTTTTGTCTGACCATAAAGATAAAGGTGGTCTGAATTAATTTTACTTTTTAGGGAAGCTTTGTAAATTTCTTTGGGTGGTTTTAGGCTATTTTTCTGACCATATTTGCACTCCCCTAGATGCTAGGAGAGAAGCAACTAGTGTAAAATAAAGCAAAACGTTTCTATAACTAAAAATTGCATTCATATTTTTTTGGAAAGGAATTATCATTTCATTTTCCTTATGCATTATAATATTTAAATAATACCCTATATTCACTTATATTTTTAAATCCCCGAAAAACCTACACGCGGCTTAGCGTTGAAAGAGGATAAAAAAATAATGCTATAAAGTAAAAATGTGTTAAGAACCTTGTAACCTTAAAAAACTGCATGCTTCTATGGAAGAAGTTATATAATTCTGACATTTTCTATTTTGAGTTATATAAGTTCTACACGAGTTGTGTAACCCTGGATGAAAATAGTAAAAGCTCTTCTGCTTTCCTTCCCCTCAATTTTCCTCGGCGCTCGAGCACCACCGTCCACCATCCGTAGTATATTTCTAGAAGGAGGGTGTGAATTCATTCCCGCATTTATCACCTCCGCAAATTGTTTCATTTTTTCCACAAAACAGCCCATTACAATAGAACATACAGGAGTGTTAAATGATAGTAAAGCAAAGGGGAAGTGTCAGTTTTTTGTAGTAATAAGATGCTGTTATTCTTATGATTTGATAATGCGATACTTGTGTGCGGAAGTGAAGGCACACCTTCTAGAGCAAATGTTCCTATTGACACTCGCCAATAGATATAGTACATTACAAAATTACGGAGGAACATAAACATTAACAAATTATAAATTGATTAACAAGACATTAATAGATGATTCTGTTTAAAGAACATGTATTAGAATCTTTAAAATATTAATTTTCTTTGTTTTTTTTAGGGGCTAGACGGTGGCAAATAAGCCTGCAATGTGACAGTCTTTCTTTTAGAAAGGTAAGCTTTTTAAATTTTGAAATGATTACCCTCTGTAATTTGAAAGTATGTTAGGTAATTTTTATCTAGGTTAAGTGGGTCAAACAAACAAATGCACCCTGTATTATGGCACGTTTTATTATTCATCAAAAGTCAAAAGTCCTAATTATGACTAACACTTTTCTGTACAGTTTTTTTTTATATCTCCAAACCTCAAAAATACTTTTTATTTTTCACAATATTTCATGCTTTACTTATGTTGTTTTAAATATGAAAGGAAAGTTTTTACTGCGCAATTCTTATGTACTACTAGTGCAATGTCCCTGAACTTTTATTAAGCCATTTTTAATTATTGTTTTATTACATATCTTAGAATAACAAATGTGAATTTTTAGGCGATTTTGAGCATATATCCACGACTAAAAAGTGTTAATGGATACAACCTTTGGTTTGTTAATAAGGAAAAAAGATTTCAAGTTATTCCCGAAAAGGTTAGTTCATATTTATATAAAAATTAATTAAAAGTTTTGTAGGGCATTAAATAATTTAAATATTTAAATTTATGTACGCTTTTACATTTACAAAAATGAATGAGTTAAAAAATATATAAATCAAACATTAATTATTAATATTAATACCCAAAATGAAAAAGTTATATTTAGTAACTTTTCTGAAAAGTTTCAATTATTAAAGAAAATGTTATAAAAAATCTAAAAATAGAAAAAAACACTATATGTAATAAGCATATGTTTAAAAATACAGAAAAGTTCACAAAATAGAATTTCAATTATTAATAAATTTTCCATTGAATTACGTGTTTTATGAAAAGACTATTTTACAATATTTGCAAAGTTTTTCTTAACATCTCTTAACAATGCATAATAAAAATAATTTTAATGTATTTTTTCTTTTTATAGGTGAATAATCCGCGAAGAATAAAACATTTTTTATCCAGCTTTAATGCAGAATGTTTGCTCATTATTCCTGTCTCAAATATTCAACTGGTAAGTCCAACAAAAACATTTAGTAGCGAAGCGAAGTCTAGTAAAAATTTGATTTTTTTTTATAAAATTGCAACAAAAATTAATTTTCTAAAAGGGAATAGAAAAATTTTATGCGACCAATAAAAGGTTGATGTAAATTTCAGCAGTGACAAAAATTGTTATTAACATCTTAGCTTTTTATTACAAAATTATTAAATTGATTACTCCATAATTTGACCCGAATAAGAAACTGCTAATTCTCGCTATTCTCTGAACCAATATGCTTCTCCTTTACAGTGAAGCTTCCTATAGGTCTTGATAGGTCTCTAGATGCTAGGGGCACAGCCGCTAGTTTTTATTGTGAAATTATAATTTGATAAATTTTAGATGGAGGAGAATTTAGAAAAATTGGAGAAAAGAAATCAAGAAATATCCTCAAATCCAAAATATTCTTTGTTAAAAGACAGGTATTGACATTATTTCATATATTTATCAAGGATAGAAGGATAAAATATCATCAAAATCATCGATTTCTTATCTTTAAACCTTGTTTGTACAATTATTTATCTTCAACTGACATAACACTATTTTTATATAACATTTTCACAACTTTTTATTTAATTATCTAAAAATGCAATTATGAATTTTTTGTTTGAACATTTATGCAATCTTTAATTCATTCATTTCTGTTCATACATTACTGCTTTTATTTTAATTTAGCAAAACTTTAACTAAGTCACAGAATTAATAATAGATGATAAAGAAGCTTTCCCAAATACTTCTATACAGTACATAAATTTTCTCAGCAAATCTTATATGCTCAAAACTTAAATTAACTTAAAATTAAAAATAACATTCGACCTTTAAGTTATCTAAGTTTTGGGTGGTAGACTATCAAGAATTTAAATTGACAAAATCTCAGGAATCGGTCATTAGACACCCCATTATGTCCCCCCTCCCCTCCCCCAAAGAGGGTATTTCATACCCTGCTAGACCCTAAGCTTGCGGGGACCGCTACATAATCTAACCTAAAATAACCATCATGAATTTTATTTATTAGAAAAAAATGAAATTTAATAGGGGGGGGGGGGATTAGGGTGCTTAATTAGATATTAATCGACTTTGCCTTTATTTCAAGTTTAAAACTCGTAACTGAAGAGAAGAGCGCACTGTTACACAACCATCTTTTATAAAGCATATACACAACCTTCTCACAGTTGAGAGGGTGACATTAGATTTATTCTCTTAAAGATTTCTGTTCTCTACTTCCTTAAGTACGTATGTAAAGAGTGCTCCCTTTTGAGATATATAATAATAAAAAAACAATTTTCATCAAAATACATTTTCAAACAGTACGCGTGATCAGCGATTTACTAGGGGGTATAAAATCAATATAAGTTGAGAAAGGTTAAGGAGGCCTTCCCAATTTCAATTTTCAGGGGGTGTTGAAACTCCTCTGCCAATATTATTAAATGTTCCATATCTCTTATACTTGAACAAATCCATTTCATCAAAGTATTTATTCCATTTAATTATAATTATTGTTTCACCCTCCTCAAGAGGTTGAATTCATACTTACATCATTAAATGGAATTTAAATTTTGGTCTAATAATAGTCATCATAGATTTTTAAAGAATAAAAATATCCGCCCAACTATATTACAGAGAACAGTTACACAAAATATTCTCATTTTGATTACAACTTTCATCCCAATGTATTTTTTGATCTGCTTAATATAATTAATTGTAATTAAGGAACACAATAATGTAATTAATTTATGGTGGTTTACAAAAATCTATCTATCGTCTCTTTTAGTTGTCAAAGATTTTATGTCAGCTGAAAGTTTTTTTTTTGTGCTGACATCTATAATTTTTCAGGACTGAGCATGTTGTATGTTTGATTTGTGGAAGTACTGGTGGAGGCTGCGACGGCGCTCTCGAGACTGTCGACAGTGTGATGCACGAGTCAAGCAAGATTGCCGACAAGATTTTCAGCTTCTTGGGAATTAGTGACCCGCACGCGCGCGACGGATACCTGTACCGCGACAAGAAAATCTGTAGACGATGCTTGATTGCGGCCACTGAACTGTCGGATATGGATACGGATTCTACAGATACGGAATCAAGGTATGTTTTCAGTACAATTAAATAATT
Organism: Acartia tonsa; assembly: GCF_053477335.1. Classification (NCBI taxonomy): domain Eukaryota; kingdom Metazoa; phylum Arthropoda; class Copepoda; order Calanoida; family Acartiidae; genus Acartia; species Acartia tonsa. The sequence continues at coordinate 39,090,200 of NC_137260.1, forward strand.
TGTTTTTTCTTTTCTGTAAAAGGATTTTTAATGAACTGAAAAATATTTTCTCTTTGTTAAGATTATTTGTGTAAGATACTTGATTATAATATTCAAAATTATGAAATTATAATAATCAAATTTTTAATAGTTTGTTTTTTATGTAGATGTACTAGCAGGGAAGACAACAGCAGTATTGCGCGGGAAGACTGCCAAACCCAACCACTCGACTTCTCCAAGTCATCCGTGTCCAGCGGGTCCTCATCATCCCCGCCCAGCCCTACATCCAGCATTGACAGATACATCCCAGCGCCCCCACACTCCTCCTACTCCCCCAGACTGGACTCAGACAAGGTTTTGGCGGGAAGCCTGCCCCTGTGCAATCCTGTGTACACGAGGAATATCGCCACTGCACCAGTGTATCCTCTGTCACAGTCAGCCTCCCCGTACTCTAGATCTCAAAACAGCAGTGCCAAAGGATTGAACAGCAGTGTGAGCAGCAGTTGTGGCTCCAGCACTAGTTCTAGTCAGAGCAGAGGATTCTTGAAGCATCACTCCAGAACTATCAAGTATAGACAACATGCCACAGCTCCTTATTCACACCTTTCGCGGGACCAGATGGATGCTGGATATGAACAACATCCGGACCCAGTTTCTAGCACCTCAAGTCACACATCTGCCGCCAGTATTGGCGGGTATGGTTTTGGCAGCCGTCTGATGTTGCCGGCAGCTACCATCTCACCGATGACCAGCAGCGAAAGCGGTAATTGGTCAACGTCAGCAAGATACATGGACCCTGAACAGAGGGCTGCCGTCAGTGCTCAACTATTCCTTGCCCACAAGTCAGCCCACCTGAGCGTACCTGGAATCTACAGCGGCCTCTTCGGCCGGCCGTCACTCTCTGAAACATCAGTATCAGCCTCTGCAGCGGATATCATGAATAATAGTAGACTGTTGGCGGGAAGAATGGATCGTGATGACGATATCTCCCCGCCACCCATGGATCATGACGTAGACAGATCCCTGGATGACCGCCAGTCACCAATAAGAGACGGTCTTAATTCTACAGGATCTGGATCTCCAGGAAGCAGCTCTGGAGCCGGTAGCGACTTCATGGAGGACGAGGCTGCCAATGAAAAGAGGAAACCAATGAAAAAGCGAAAAATCAGCACTGGCATGACAAGTGATAACAACTAAAAAACTTCTTTATATCACCATTCTGTGCAACAGAATCAAAACAATAAGTTGTAATAACAGATGAAAAAATTATTTATGTATTTGATATTTGTATTTTCATATACTAATATTTGTGTAGCCTCATAATTACAAACATACAAATAGTCTAATTCTGAATCAAACTGCACAAAGTGAATTATAAAAAGCAATGCATTTTTTCTGGCTTTATTTTTAGGAAATTAAGATAAATAAGGTATAAAAAATAAAGTAAAAAAAGTTTAAACTCAAATATACAACATTTCTTCAACCTTTCTAATCCTATTTCACCCTGTATTCTTATTTTTATACCTAAGTATTTTTCTCTATGATTATAAAAAAAAATACTGTAGCTTTTTCCTCAAAATTTAATAAAATTCCTGTTAATAAGAAAAATATAAAATGTAAGCTAAAACTTCAAGGTTTCAAAACATTTTGATGCAGAAGAAAAGATAAAACAAAGAGCAATTTATTTTTCTACAACTTTGAAACATTAAACAGCTACCTATAATAATATTTAAATATGCTTTAAAAAAGAATAACGATCAATTTGAGTAAAAATCTATGAAATAGAAAGACTGAGAAATTGGAACATTTGGAGAGAGGAATTTAGAGAGGTAAACTGTATTATATATAAAGCTTAGAGTCTCTCATTCAAGTGTACACACTGGGTGACCTTATACAGAGCAACATAGACTTACTCGCATTGGTCGTGTCTTTATATATTGTGTTTAACATGTTATGAAAAAAGACTTTGGACTATGCATTATCCAAACTGTTTTACATAAATATTAAATTATTGAATGTCTATTTAACCTAATGATGCTAAAATAAAAATAAATTGTCAACATTATTTATGTTTTTATATTAAACTTTATCATATTATTATATTGGGATAAAAACAAAAACGATATCGTCCAAAAGTAGCGATTAAATGAGCCTTATGTAAAATGAAAAGTGTAGTTTAAGCTTTTTTTTCAAATCTTTTTTTTTCACTCTAAATAACTTTTGCGTAAACTTGAAAAATTGCTTTTATTTTCGATAATACGTGGAATACTAATCGCATCATAAAGTAGAAATTTTGATTATTTTAATTTTCGAAGAAACTTCATTAAAGGCCAATTGAGCACATTAATCTTGAATAAAGATATATAAAGGTGCATAAAAAAATTTATGAAAATCGTTTTAGTGCTAAGAATATTGTAATAAATGACGTGCAGAAGGGAATGTCAACCTCCCCCCCCCCGCTAAAAATTCCTTAAATTTTGTAGGGCTGTCTTCCCATTTTTTACCCATCTGGTAAATTGCTGTGCACGCCACTGATTGTAACAGAAATATTTACATAAAACATTTGAAGTCTAAAAGTCGTCCTCTTTTATTTCAATTCAAAACAAATGTCATGTATCACTCTGCTCACATTTTGCTATTTCATTGGTTGTGTGTAAAAACAGAGCACTACATCACATGACATAATCAGACATGAAAAATGCAAAATTTTGCCTTTATCCTACACGGTTGCTGCAAATTTTATGAACAAAACAAGCTTATACTAACAACGAAATTAATTCGAAAAAAAATTCACACAACGTAATTTTATGGCTGTCGTTGATGACCTATACATCTCCCCCCCCCCCCAAAAAAAAAATATATATTATTAAAATATTATAAATTATTCCTGTTAGCAAACAAGTAAGGAAGCAGTGTTAAAGGACTAATAACATCAATATCTTACGATCATAAAAAATGAGCGACTGCCTTCCAAATTACAAAAACATTAGCTAAAATTCTAATTTTGCATATAATAATGAAAATCTTATTTTTTTAAATCTTACTTTATTAGATAATCTTAATAAATTATTGATGTCTTGCTTTTAAATTTTTTAACAGTGCAATTAAACTGCACAAATATAAATCTGTGAGGTTTTTCAAAGTACAAACGTTTGTGTAAAAAACGTGAGTTTTAACAAATAATTAACTGCAAAAAGCGGTTAATTTATCTGAAGAATTTAGCTGAATTTTTGTGTACAAGCAATACATTTCGAGAGTTTTAATTGTCTTTTAAATAGCAAATTTATTATGTTAAAAAAAAAACTAAAGTTAGATATAAAAGAACACCATTAAACTATTTGTATTTTAATACAAATTACAGAAATTGATAAAGTGCAATAAAAATTGTCTACAAATGAAAAGCTGTTTAAAACAAAAAAAAACATAACATTAGAGTTTTTCTTATTCTGATCATAGGTATTGATTAAGTTCAAGATAAAAAGATTTATTTTAACATTAAAAAAAAATAACATGAATTAGGAAATCAATGAAACATATAACTAATATTTTTTAACAAGTGTAATTTTGCTTAAGGCCAATATTAAAGTAAATTGATTTTAACTACTACCAGAGGTTGCATCGTCATTATCATCGTCACCATTACTATCAGAAACATCATCACTAGAGCCTCCTCCAGTATTACTACCGCCACTGGAAGCTTCAGCAGATTTCTGACTGCTGTCATAATTTTCCTCTGTATTCATTGCACTGTAACCAGTATACTCCTGTTCACTGCTAACATTACCACTCTCCTGCTGAATGTAATTATCACTCTCCTGTTGATTGTATCCTTCCTGTTGTTGACTATAACCTTCTTGAGGCTGATAATAAGGATCCTGGTATTCTTGCTGTACAGGATACTGATACATGCCAGGATTTTCATAATCTTCAGTGTTATATTGATACCATCCATTCTGGCCTGGTTGTTGTGGCTCTCTGTATGGTGGCTGTGGCTCCCTGTATGGTGGCTGTGCTGGTTGCATTGCTTCCCTTCTTATTTGCCTTCCTCTAGGTTGATTTACTCTACCTGGAGCACGTCTAGCTGGAGGTAGAACAATCCTGTTACCACTCCTCTTCTTTGTTTCCTTCTTTGGAGATTGTTGTCTTGTTTCTTTGCTATGAGAACGGCTTGGCGAAGGACTCCTCTGTGGTGGTGGTGATGACTTTTTCTTGTCTTCGATTTTGATAGATGTAGGACTTTCATCTCTGGCTGTGCTTTTTACAGAAACTGTCTCTGATTTGTCTGTGACCCCTTAGATACATGGAAAGTTTGATCAATTAACAATTAAGAAAAGTGTCATTATTTAGCCTCAATCAATATGAAATTCAGAATTAATAGACTAATAAATTAATTTTGCCATTAATTTTTTTTCTAGACTGGTATATGTGATTTTTTTAACGTTAAAGTACCTGTAACAGTTTTAGAATCATCCTGTTTACCTAAAAAATATGTATAATTTATAAAAATTTATAAAATACGAAGAAATATCTAAATCCTACACATATTTTCTTTGGTGATCATTTTATCTATGATACAAAGTAGAATGATGTCTGTCCGTCTGTCTGTCTGTCCGTCTGTCTGTCTGTCCGTCCGTCCCTCCCTTAAGATCTCGGTAACCACTGAACTGATCGGATTCTACTCTTCAGGGAATATACCTACTGGTCCTGTGCTGGTTTTGGCTATTTTCTTGGGGGGTTGGACACCTTCAACCCCCCCCCAAAAAAAAACAAAAAATCCCCCCAAATTTTTTTAAAAAAGAATTTGCTGAAGATTTCCTTGGTCCTTTTACGAATTTCGCCTTAATTTTTTTGGATCACCTCCTGGGGCAAAGCCCCTAGATGCTAGATATTGATAATGTTCTAAACACTAAGGTACCTTTTCTTTTAATTACCAAAAAGTAAAATAGACAGGATACAAATCCAAGAACAGCCAGAAATATTAATATGATTGCTCCAATTTTAACTCCTGAAATATAAAAGAAATATTATTGCTCAGAGGGATCAGGATGTTAATTACACTGGTACCCAAAGTTTTATAAAAACTTTAGCTTATTCGTTTTCTTAGAAACTTTGGGTACTTTAACTAGAGTTCAAAACTGATACTGTTAACGTTTTAACAACAAAAAATCAATCCACAGAAAGGGTAAGCTTGTTTATCATAATTGGGGATCATATTTTACATATTAAATAGAAATAGGATTAAATACTAAAACGCTTAAACCTGTATTAATTACAGCTTTATGAATTGGTGGAGATATAGTTGAAGGGGCGGGAGTCGTAGTTTCTGGCCAGGGACTTGGATTTGGACACTTGTCAAGGTTCAGGTATAATCTCTGGTTGAACAGGCCAAAGTTATAAAATGTAGATGACCAATCCCAGTTACTGTACATTACAGATATTATAACTACATGATCACACCGCAAGCTCACTCTAAATATAGAAACAAACATGTTATTGTACATAATAGTAACACTAATTAATAAGCAATTTGAAAGTATATTTTTTATTGTTATTTTTTTGCAACTTGAGTAGGTTGAAAATGAAAGCTGCTAGAGAGATAATAAGCTGTCACTAGAATAAGGTTGTCAGTTGTAATCTAGACGTCGTGGAGAGAGGTCCTCAGAGACGCATGCTCTGTGCGGGTGCAGCACAGCTGAATTTTTTTCAGCTAGCTGCGGCACTTTTAGCTCAATTGATATTTATACGGGCTAATCAAAGTGCTCCCATTTTCCAAAATGTGTGCAGATATTATCATCAAATTATTATATACCAAGAAGTAACCTCTCAATCATCAAAGAGACAGTGAAAAAATTCGGTTTTTATATGTATTCCCACATCTGAACCCATTAACCCTCACCACCCTCCTAGTGAAATTCAACACTTTGACCGTTGATACTAGCTGTCTTGAAATAGAAGCCAGAGTGGGAAAGAAGAGCAAAGGGGAAGAAATTGGAGAAATTCACCACCCCTTTTTCGGTTGCAACTCCTGCTATGCAGTTTCTCTAAGCCCACCCCCATGGCTAATCTTAATTAAGAAGAAGAATGGGGGAAGGGGTAATTAATTTTACCTTTTGAACCTTGGTCAGGGTTACCCATGGATCTTATTACAATAAACTGGGTGTTGTAACAAAGAAACAGATATTAATGACACTGTAAAAATGTAAATTTTCCCAGCCATAGCAAGTTTTTGGACATCTGAGGATTTGTCTGCAAAGTTATTCTGAGAAAGTACTTCATACTGCAGAAGAGGAGTTCTGTTTTGTGTGCTGAAGCTGCATTTTTATAATTTATGCATATTTTCCCATAGAGTAGTACTATGGATGCCTATAGAGTAGTACTATAGATGCCCATGGAGTAGTACCATGGATGATGTCTGGTCAATGGAGCAGTACCATAGCTGGATGAATCAATTTTACAACAACCTGATGCTTCCTGTGGAGTAGTACCAAGAAGGAAGACAATATTATGTTGTTTATGGAGTAGTACCATAAATTCTTCTTATTAGACAAATCATAAATAAGTTAAACATGATAATAATAACATTAATTTTATCAAAATGTAGCTATTAGAACAAAAACATTATTTTATTTTGTATTGTGCATGTACAATTTTAGTTATTTATGTATGGTATTTTCCTCAAGATGAAATATATCATTTAAAACAGAATAAGGTTGTAAGGAACTTTACTATTTAATTAAAATCACCAAACTTTTTGTATAAGAATTTGGGGGAACTCTATTATTAATTAAAATCACTTTATCACTTGTATAAGGGGTACAAGGATGACAACATCCATTAGTGGCTGGTAAATTTAAATAAATACTGTTATATATATGTACAAATGTACCTTAAAGGTTTATCGCCATCATAAAGAGGATATAGACTTGCAGTTTCAGCAGTAATATTTGGACAATTACAGTTGATCTTATCCTCCTCTGTATTGGCATCTTTTCTGAACACATACATACGGGGACAACAATCTGAAATATGCATAAAAATGTAGTTTTATTAGTGAATACAATTCGATACAATGATTTTTTAGTATAGCTGAGAACTGGTTTTACCTTTCATTTTTTCCATTTCTTGATAAGTAATGCCATGTTTAACCATAACTTTAGTCATACATCTTGCATATTTCTTTCCTACAATAATATAATAAATTCAATTCAAATATATTTCTAAGAAGTTTCGTGATTTTTATTTTCAATTTTTTAAAATGTATATCTAATGCAAGCATTAGTTGAAATATACTTTATTCTTACATTTTTTATTAGACAATACGGAAAGAACGGTAGAAATAAATTTTAATAGTATAGATATTACCATTAGAAAAAGAAAAGGCATTCGCCCAATCAATGTCAACAAAGTAGTTGTCCTTGTCATTATTAACATAACCTGAAACAAATTTACATAGATCCTTGTTAGTTTATATAGATAAACTAGCGGCTTCGCCCCTAGCCTCTAGGGGCTTTGCCTCAAGAGGTTTGATCGACCTATTTTTGTGTTATTTAAATTTAAAAAGAAAAAAAAATGGGGGGGAGTTAATTTTAGTTTTAAAAAGAAAATTTTTTTTTGAGGTAGGTGGGTATTTTTCATTTTTCGGAAAGTTGGGGGTCTCCCACCCCCCAAGAAAATAGCTTAAAACGATCACAGGACCAGTAGCCGTAAAATTTTCGGTAAAAAAAGTATAGCGAATATGCAACCTTTGTATTGACATTATAATGAAGCTTTTTATAGTGCCTATATAAAAATGTCATACTATAATGTGACCAATGGCCAATACACCGACTAAATTACTAATGACAGGACAGTACACATTTTAATTAACCAATGGTTTGCCAGTATGACGTCATTTTTAAAATGCACTATAAAAAGCTTCGATTATGATGTACATAAGTTACTAATTACGCCGAAATTAAATGTAAGATCATGAAAAACCAAGTACAATACTTGAATAGTTAATTTTTAGGAAGAATAAATAAGTGTTAAGCTTAATTCATCTAGATTCCTGAAATTTATTACTTATATTCCAGATAAAGCAACTTATAGTGCCAATAAAAAAGTGACGTCATTCAATACAAATGACCAACGATAGGCCAGTATACATTTTAGGATTGATCAATTACAATATATACTGTCCTATCATTGGTCATTTGTATTGTATGGCGTTATTTGTATAGGCACTTTAAGCTGTTTCATTCCAGATACACTTTATAATTTTACCTGACCGATTCTTTAGATTAGTCATATAGTCATACTGCAAATCATTATAAGCTTTACCACACTCATCCAACTCTGAAAACATTTCATACTGTTTCTTTGAATTATTTTGTTACCAGCGACTACGCCCCCTAAAGGCCTCTAGGAGCACTTGAGGAGGAGGGAGTTAACCCAATTTTTTTTACTATGGATTGAAAAAGATTATTTTAGCTTTATAGCTTCAATTTTAGTTTTTAGATTTTTTTTGGGGGTGGGGGAGTGAGAATTTTTTTTCGGTGCGATTTATCTTGGGAAGGTGGAGATGCCCTCCCCCAAAATAGTTATAAACCATATCGGTTCAGCGGATAGCGAGATCCTTCGGTACAAACAGGCAGACAGACAAATAGACAGACATCATGTTACTTTATTATAAAGATTCATTAATTCTTAACAACATTTATTGAAATTACATTATTTTTAAATTTTGGTCTTTGTACAGATTAGTTTTTACCCATTGGACAAAAAAAAGATATATTCAATTCATGACATAAAAAATGAAATAAATTACCTGGAATCTGAATTGTCGTGTTTAATGGAACTTGAGCACATGGAAGGATATCCTTTACTTCTATCAATTCATTCAAATATGCTTTCCTAGACAAAGTATATGATACTAGCGGTTTTGCCCCTAGAGGCCTCTAGGGACACTTAAGGAGGGGGAAGTTGAATTTAATAACCCATTTTTTAGATTTAAAAGGAACATAAAAAAATTTTAGGTGGAATATTTTTTTGGGGGGGGGGTCAATTTTTTCTTTAGAGGGTGGTGGTACCCTCCCCCCCAAATAGTTATAAACATTTCAGAACCTATGAGAAGCTACCCTGCAAAGGAGAACTATATCGATTCAGCAGTTGGCCAGAAACTTCGGTACAAACAGACAGACATCTTGTTACTTTATTATGAGGATATAAATAATATTTGTTGGTAAAGGCTTAAGTTAAAAAAACAGTCTTTACATAATTGGTCACTTTATTACAAAAATACGTGTATGTGTATTGTATATATGTTATATATTTACAATAGCGGCTTCGCTCCTAGCCTCTTGGACCTTTGCCCCAAGAGGAAATTTGAAAAAAAAAATAAAAAATAGGTATTTCTGGTGCTGCCATTTTTTGTGAAGTAACTTCCTAAAAATCAGTTTTTTAAGGGAGGGGGGAAATTTTCAGTTTTGGGGGGTTGGGGGTGTCCCACCCCCCAAGAAAATAGCTTAAAACTACCACAGGACCAGTAGGTATATTCCCTGAAGAGTATAGCCCATTCGGTTCAGCGGTTACCGAGATTCTAAGCTTCAGACAGACGGACAGACATCATGCTACTTTGGATTATAGATATGCATGAAAAAAAAAGAATTTGTCGTGTAATAATTTTTTTGCTGTTCAATCATATTTTTTTTCTTCATGCTATAAAACCACCTTTATAGACTTTATTTACTGAAAAATTAAAAGGTTAGCAATTTAGACAGCATTTAAAATTGTTAGAAAGATAACTTACTCATTGTTCACCCAAAAGAAGAAAGAAATAATGATGTATTTTTTCTCTTGACAAACTGGTACCCTTGAAATATATTATCTATTATAAAAAATTTAAGAAATAAAAGGATACGTTATAACACAGTAAAAATTTATTAGTTTTATTGATGTAAAAAATCACAAAACCTTTGATTTTTTTATAGAAGCTAATAGTTTTGTCCTAGGTGCTTCTCCCTATAGGGTTTTACTACCCTTCCTCATATTTTACCTGAGGCCCCTATTTATTAATACATATACTGCTCTAGAATAGACGTATAAAGGGAGGGGGATAATGGGGTTTTTACCTCCTCAAACTTTGAAACCCCTCATTTTACCCAGGGAGTAAGGGAGGGGACAATGGATCAAATATTCAATTTTTAAGGAGTCTCAGACTTTTGGGACTGGCTTAAAGGGAATGTGCACGAATACAGCAGATTCTTACTGATTTTGGGGACTTGCGCATCAATGCCCCGCTAACTAGCTGAGTTAGTTTTGAATATGCAGACAGAAAAGTTTGTTATTTATCGCTGGTTTTAACAATTATTTTTTCCCAAGAAAATATCTTTTCATGTATAGAAACTCTACTGTGATATTTATGTATTAAATAATCTAAGAACCGCTTGAATTTTTGGGTCAGTTATAAATATATCAGAAGGGTTGCGGTAGTTCTAAACAAGATTTTTCTAGTGATTAATTACAGAATGTTTACTGCATTGTGATGTGTTGATAATTTAATTTTTAAGTAAATGATTTTTTTCTTGGAACTAATTTTGTTCTAAATTAGGTTACCATGATCCCTTTACAATTTTGGTAAAAATTTCTTGATAAATCTAGATTTCATTGCTTTTCAGCGAACCTTCTTAAATTGAATTAATTGCCCATTGTCCCCTCCCTTACTCCCTGCATTTTACCCCACTTAAAAAAAGGTTGGACGTCCTTTTGCTTATTAAATGTAATTTTATTGAAATAATTTCCTACTGGATTGGTTTGAGACCCCATTCCTGGACCTCAATCTTGACTGAGGAAATATTTTGCAATGGGCAACAGAAACTCTCTTCTACATAGTCTATACAAATATATATGGGTCATTATTCTCTAATCAGGCGGCTATTTTACTAAATGTCTAAAATTTATACTCTTGGGTTCCAGGACAAACGTAGTAGTGACAAACGTTGGAGTGAACAAACAAAATGAGTGTCTTAAATATTAACTATTTCAATATGTACGGGTTAGGCATTTAAAAACCATATAAGATGGTTTAAAATATTTTAAATAGGTGAAGTGTCAACTACGACGTTTGTCACTCTTGCGTTTGTACAAGTACCTTTTTTATAATTTATTTGAAAAGTTTTGAAAGTATTTTAAGATGATTCTTTCATCACATTTTTCTGTTTTATATTACGTGATAGATACCTTAACATGTAAGGTAAAAATACAAAAATACTTTCAAAAACTAATAGTTTTTTGTTAAACTTACCAAATTTAGCAGTTGGATATGTTAAATCTCTGTTCAACGCACAACACCCTCCATACATGTCAGGATTTGCTCTTTCTCCTGGTTCTACAAATATTAAAATTAAATTATGAAGATAGTGCATGTGAAAGAACTTTTTTTTGAGTGAGAGTTTTTTTTCCTACTAAAGTCCTAACCCTAACACTTTATCTTTTTTAAATTTCAATTAAAATTAACAATATAGAACTTTGCCTTTAGAGATGCTACGGTCCTTGCCTATTTAGTTACACACCTAATAAAATACCCATTTTTAAAATTAAATTAAATTTTTAAAATCATAAATAAATTTGTAAACATTTGCGTGTTAAAAATAGTGTATAGAGGGGTTTCAACAACTTTTTTGGCGTTAAAATTGGATAGGGGTGGCTTATCCATTCCTTACCCCTTTAAGGTTCAAAGCCCCCCCCCCCCCAAAAAAAAATCTAATAGTTATTATCGTATTATAGACAGCTTCCCGTGGAATTGTAAAACAAAAATGAAAAAAATCAGTTTAGTTGGCTAGGTGTGTTACGCAGTCTGAACGTTTCTCGTTTCTACATTCATTTAATGAAAAGACGATGAATAATATGTTTGTATTTGTGTGACATCAAATGATTCTGTATAAAAAAAAAGAAGCTACCTGGATCTGCAAACCTGAGAAATTCGTCGTCAATTTTATAATAAATAATTACTGTGTTGACACATCCAGCCTGACTATATCCAGTATCTAAATTACAAATTAAAGAAACATGTATAGGTCATTACAAAGAAGTCATATTTATCATACGTTTTCGTTAGAAATGTGCAGCTTATCATGGGCATTTTGTATTGATTATCAAATGCAGATTTTAATTGTTGGCAAAGTCGATTCTAATTGTAAAGAAGAAGGCCATTTTATGCAGATTGTTTTTATAATGATCTGTAGATCCCCCCTAAAGCTTATGTGTAGATACATTTTAGGGGGAAGAACGGTTGTAAATTTATCAAACTTGTATAATCCTATATTAATGCCCGATAAAATGCTAAAATTAAAGAGTGCTTAAAAAATTGCCTGTAATGTTTAAATACCTGGATCGATGTTGAAAGCCCTGGCCCAATCTATTTCAAAATAACCACTGGATATGTCATTATACCCTACAAAAATCAATCAATATAATTGTTTAAACTTTAATTTGACAACAAATAAATGCATAATACATTCTTATAGCGAAGCTTTTCTACAATTAGGTTCTGAATGTCCGACCGTCCGTAACGGTTAGATCTTTTCGTTATTTTAGACATGTTAAATTCTCTTATCGGTTTCAAACTTTGTAAGATGATTCCTATGATCAAGTCCTAAATATGTAAGTATCCTGCATTTAAAAAAAATGCTTATTACTTTGTTTAGACTCATTCATTTATATTCTGCTTATTTAGTTCTGACACTCTACAAATGTTAGTGTTCGATTGTTATATCGTTCCAAAGCTTTGCTTTTATAGATGTTGTCATCCTTGTTTCTACAATGCTTAATGCATATTTAATGTTTTTGAGAATAATCTAAATAAAACATTTCAAAAAAATACTAACTCGACTCCTGCATCATTCTATCATAATTTGGTTTGGGGACCCAGCAGTATGGAAATGGACCCAGCCCATGGTTCCAACGACGACAGGCAATACCTGGTAAATATTAAAAGTAATTTATCCATCCTATCACAAACATCGCAGATATAAAAATGTATAATTTTAAGATTAAACCAATTTTTTAGCAACGAGATGCCGAAGGCACGGACTACAAAACTGGTTTTAATCTTATAGTGGTGCATTTTAATATTCGTAGAAAACTGGTTACAATACGATTCTATACATAATTTTTCAGTATGGCTGAGAACAGGTCCTTACCCAGCGGATATTAATCGGCTTCGAAGCCATACTGGAAAAACAATTCTTGTTATGTTTTGCCTCAATTTTTCAAAAAGAAGGTGTATCAACTTTTTTTTTATGGCTAGCCGGTTCTTTTAGTAAGTAGTAGATGTAAAATTTTTCATAGAATTCAGATATGCAATCGGTTTTTTTGTAGACCTCTTATTTTTTAAGTAATTTAAGTTTTTTTTTAAAATAATTAAGTCGGTTTTAAGTTACTAAAACGCAACAAAATAAAAGAAGAAAATGGCCAGTAAGAACAAAAATAGTAAGATCTTTAATTTGACACCTTACTTTTAAAATTCTGTTGAGTAATTATTGAAAAAATCTATTTTTTTAACCTCGGTTTAATAAAAACTTTAGACCTAAATATTTTCTCAAACAGACAAAAAAACATGGGTTCATATATACCTTTAGAATCAGAAAAATATTACGAATCCATTGTAAGCAAAATTGAAAAAAGTAAAAAAATAAAAAAATATAAAAATGGCCAAGTGTATTTTTTGTTCTGGCAACACTATCGTCTTCCCTTTTTTACCCCCTCTTTACCCCCTCTATACCCCCTTCCCATTTTTATACCCAATTCAAAAGTTAAGACGTTGCCTGTACAATATAATATGATATTTTCCTATAATTCCTTTTATTGTAGTTTATATACTATATTGTAAACTTTTTTTTTCAATTTTGCTTACAATGGATTCGTAATATTTTTCTGATTCTAAAGGTATATATGAACCCATATTTTTTTACTTGTGAAATGATAAAATTGAGTTCAAAGTTTTTATTCTCGTGGGTTTAAAAAAATCGATTTTTTCAATAATTACCTGACAGAATTGAAAAAGTAAGGTGTCAAATTAAAGATCTTACTATTTTTGTTTATAATGGCCATTTTCTTTCTTTTTTTTGTTGCATTTTAGTACCTTAAAATCGACTTAATTTTTTTTTTAAAACTTAAATTACTTAAAAAATAAGAGGTCTACAAAAAAACCGATTGCATATCTGAATTCTATGAAAAATTTTACATCTACTACTTACTAAAAGGACCGGCTAGCTATAAAAAAAAAGTTGATACAACTTCTTTAGAGTATGTCTTAAATTGTAAGTATAATACTTGAAATATAAAAGAAACCGGATTATAATCGGTTTCGAAGCGATGATTAAACTTTTAGAGCAGATTATGACAAATACTATAAACGACGGTGCATTGCTTATGGGGTTAGGACTTTAAAATTTTCCAATGAGGCGCTGGAAAGTGTCATAATAATGTCGTAAAAATACAACTAAAAAGGAGGGATGAGAGGAGAAGTGGGACGTCACACATGACCCTTTCAGCGCCTTTTTCAAAATCTTTGAGGAACTAAGGTCTAAAAGTTTAGTAATACTTGTTGTTTAGTTATGTTTAATGTATTAAGAAATAGTATAGATTGATTGTCTAATTATAGTCTTGTTAAGCTTTTGACATAATTATCATCTGCTAAAGGTGTTTATAAAAAAATAATATAATAAAAATTTTCAGAAATTTTCGGTATTTTCTAGTGCCAATTCCTATATGGCCCATTTATGATAAACCATTCAAAAATTATAAACTCCCTTACAGTCAATCCTAATCATAGAAGGGCCTGGCTAAATGATACGCAAACTTTAATTAATTATGTAACTTAAAAGCTCAGAATTTGTAGTTAGAAAGGGTGACGACGTTTCTCTTACATTCGTTGAAGTCTATAACGTTAAATTTCATTAGTAATGTAAATGTGGTATAGGGTAGCTTCGCAAAAACAAAATCAAAAATACCTGGCAGGATCAGTAATCCCCAAAAATGCAGATAATTCATTGTTTAATCAATTACATTCGTTGGATGAAAGAATAAATACATTGTAGAAATTGGTAGATTTTTCAAAAAATCGGTTGCGGATTTTTTGTGTTTCATTTAAAATAAATTATTTAATTCTTTATACTTATAGTAGTTCAAGAAATAACTTTTCAGAATTGAAGCATTCAATATTTCGGGAGTGTTCGTTCCTAAGTTCGTCATTTAAAGCTATGATTATAAATATATTGTAATTTTGACATTTTGTAATAGTCTTATATTCTTCAAAGCGTGATAACAACTCTATGTTAATGCCTATACGTTTGTTTCTTTACTATTACTTTTGATGTAACTCTATATTTGTAATTATTTGTAATGTAAAACTAACATTTGAATTACTATTAGTATTTTTAAAAGTTATACCTAATTAATCAATCAATATAAGAAAACGAGCCAAATTATGGTCATTAAAAACAAATGTAAAATCTATATACTCAATGACTCATTGATCTTACTAATAAATAAAATAGAAAATGTACATAAAACAGTTACAATTATTATATATTAGTGGGTAATTAGATCATAAATGAAAATATAAAACAATGAACTGGATTTTGAAGTATATTAATGTATTTTTAGATGTTTTGGTCGGGTGCTTTGTAATTAAAATTGATAAAAAGCAAGAAAATTAAGAATAATTGTTTTATATTTTAAATTTCTTACCACAAAAAGTTCTTTGTTGATCGAAGGGGGGTTTCCTAGTTTTCTTCTTTGGAAATAAATGTCAATCAACAAATTTAAGAAAATAATAGTATCTTTATAGCTTACATTTTTTCCTAGACAATATAGAAACTTATAATAAAACTTTTGAATCCTCCATTCTGCAAGTTTGAAAAAAATATATATATTCATGGGAGAGGGTGAGGGGGTGATTTGGTTCGTATTTGGAGCTTTCGATGAAATCTTAAGATATTTTTAAATACTTGTTGTTTCATTACCTTTTTACGTGTTGCCCTTGTCAAAAATATGAAAAATTGCATGATGCATAATATAAATAGAAATTATAAAATACCCAAAAATGCAAAAAAATTCTGTAACATAATCTATCTTAATCACAAGCAAACCACTTTTTAACGCGAAAACATTAAACTAAACTATTTGCTTTCCTTGCTATATAGAATTAAATTGCAACGCTGCGCTGGCACGTACGTACATACAACTAGACCTTAAAAGATGCCTGTCTTGAGCAAAATCCAAGCTGCAATTTTGCATCAGTATTGGAAGCAGTACTCGACCGATAGGTACAACCTGACAACTAGACTTTTCAATAAAACATCCAGAGGATAGAGAAAAATATGTTACACCCCCCTACATCTTCTATCGTCTATTTTACATGTTTGGATGCGCCGCTCGCGGACCCCCGTGGTAAAAGTATCTGCACGCCAATATTCGCGCTTGTAAAATATTTTGACTTGGATTTTAAAGTATGCATGTTTTGTATTCATAATTATTTCTTATCGGCAAATCTTAGATTTTGCGTTATGAACGTAATAATCCTTGTTTGTCACTGAAAAGTTTGCTGATGTAACCCCTAATCAACTTTTATTGTTTTAATATAAATCAAATTTTTCGTGGTTTCTATAAAGCAACTCTTTTGTGTAACCCATATAAAAGGGAAACAATGATAGTTAAATGGAAATTTTTTTTTAAAAAATCATTTTTATTTGTGTCTATGCTTATAAGTGAATGTCGATCTAAGCGATGTGTTAATCATATTTGTCGTAAAGGAAAAACTTTATCCTTTAATAATAGAGGTGGCGTAAATGCGACCCCATCCCCTCCGATTAAGGATGGGAAAGGGTTAATAACTTAATATTTCTTTCATTTACATATCCCTTTATCCCCTACAATGTACTTATTGCTATTCATCATTTATATATTTCTTTGTATTTCAACAATTATTATTTAACTCTTCTTTATGGTTGTGTAAATATTCTTTCATCTCTAACAAGTCTGCTTGTGACCAAAACAGTAAATATGAAATGAAAATTTTCCAAAATAAGAAATGTATCCAAATTTGGTAATATCGAGACTACTCAAAAAATCTTCTATGTCGGTATGTATATAAATTTCCTTGTTTTCATACGGATATGTGAAGACATATAAAGTAAACAAGGATGACAACATCCATAAAAGCGAGCATTGAAATGGTAGGACAAACGGATATTAAACCTTGTTTAGTGTCAGAAATGTATAATCAGAATATAAATGTATAAGAGTCGAAGCAAAATTGTAAGTAAATTTGTTGAAAATCTGCTTGATACAGGATAATGTTTATGGACATACTTACATTTTTTAGGACTTGATTATAGAGTTGCTTCGCTTATAATATTATACTTTGTTGTCCCAGGAATCAATATACCAAAAATCAGACCAATCGGATGATTAGATCACACAAAAATTTGTTGTTAAAAAGTAAAAAAAATCAACATGTTTAAAATGAACGTACGGACATTCTGGTAATTATTATAGAGTTGCTACGCTTTCTAAATCGTACCTAACTTCTAAAGGAATCACAATGCAACGTTTGAAATCGATAGGACTATTCTAGCATGCCTAAATTAACGAAAAAAGCTATCCGTCACTGACGTACGGACGGACCGACACTAATTATAGAAAAGCTTTGCTTTTAAGAATATCTACTCATATCACACATAAACACACATAAATAAAAAGTGAGGGATACAAAGATTTTCAACAAAACAAGGATGACAACATCCATAAAAGCGAAGCTCTGAAACGATATGACAGACGAACATTAACTTTTGTTGAGTGTTAGAACTGAATATACAAAATATGAAAATATAAGGTTTGTCAAAATTATACGTAAATTTGTTGCAAAACTTCTAAAATACATAATTCTGTTTAAGGACGTACTGGCATTTTTAATACTTGATTATAGAGATTCTTTGCTCATAATATTGTACCTTATTGTAATAGCAATCAGTAATCCAAAAATCAGATCAATCGGATGATTTTATCACATAAAAATTTTTTATTAAAAAAGTAAAAAATCAACATGTTTAAAATGGACGTACGGACATTCTGGTAACAATTATAGAGTTGCTACGCTTTCTAAACTTTCTAACTACTTCAGGAACCATCATGCAAAGTATAAAAACGATAGGACAATTCTAACATGCCTAAATTAACGAAAAAAGCTATCCGTTACGGACGGACCGACGGACTGACGGACTGACCGACCCTAATTATAGAAAAGCTTCGCTTTTAAAAATTGAGAGTTGAAAATGATAAGATTAATTACTTTTTAAAAGTAGCATCACTTCAAGCAAGGGATCGTCCGTTTCAATTGTTTATTCAATTGTTCTTTCTACAATATAGTTAACTGCTTGACCCTTAGAATCTTTAAAACTGCTTATATATATAGGTTTTTTAATTTGTCATGGGCCACAAAAGGCTTATCGGTAAGATACGTTTTGACTATTAAACATTGCATTGTACTTTTGAATCCGACAACATATTAAGCTACTCAACTAGCCTCAAAGTTGATCAATAATTGTATCAACCCAAAATCTCCATCGAATACAACAATATTTTAATCGATTGAAAAGTCCTGAGTCTCTATACAAATGATGCATTTGACAGCCATTACTAAAACATAAACATGTTTCAGTTCTTTACGAAGAATCAAGTGTGTCGCAAGCTATTAGATTTTTTGGGTATAGTCCTTTCCACGACATCCCTCCATAAGGAGCGATTCTTCGTATTTTTAAAATGGCTTTTTATAGGTTATTTTAGGTTAGGTTAGGTTATATTGTGTTAGGTGATTGCCCCACAGGGTTAGGTAATTGGCCCCGCAGGGTTAGAGCCCCCCGCAGGGGCTAGAAATAGGAGAAAAGCTACTGTGAAAAATACGAAGAATCGCTCCTTATGGAGGGATGTCTAAAATAATTGAACTAACAAACCATCTCTTCCTTTTGTAAAATGTAAAAAGTAAAATAATAGGTAAGATAAAAAATACTCTTAATATTTTTAATTTATCTTTTAATTTACAAACTTTTATTCCTTTACTATAAAATTAGCCTTAAGAGTAGTTATTGGTGGTAATACTCGCTAAATTTCAGAATTTTTAAAGAGGGGGTTGGTTTCCACCACATAGCTTAAAACCTACCCTAAACAAATGATATATTTACGCACAAATAAAGGAAAGATCGGTCTAGCCGTTAACGAAGCAATATCATAGGATAGGATTAAAAATTCCTTATAACTGTTTGTACTGTAGGATCTTGCTAACCGCTAAACCAATATGGTTCTCCTTTACAATGTAGCTTCTCACTGGTCCTGGGAAGGTTTATAACTAGTTTGGGATGGTGTAATCACCAAAAAAAAATAGGGGGAGGGAGACTTTACATTTTCTTTTTGAAACTAAAATAATAATTGGAGGTTCGAATTCAACCCCCCACGACCTCAATGTAAGAACATAAAGAAATAGGGGAATGAAAAAACCTTTTAAAATACGTACACATCTATTATCAAAATATTTAATCTTAAAGACATGAATTACACAATCAATATTGGTCATACTAAACTACAGTCATTATAAACCAAAACGTGATAGATTATAGTTTATTTTATTGTTAAAAATTAGGCTGCAATCTAATTGCACTGTAAAAATAACATTTATAAAATTAAGAAGGTTTGAATAATGCGAAATATATATTCTATTGAAGAAGTTTGTATAGCTCTATAACGCCGCGTCTTTTGAGAACATTTGAAATATTCATTTATCATTACCAAAAAAAATTTATATCAAATTAAGCATATGTAGATTTGATAAATTCATTAATAATAATGAACAAAATAAGAAAAATTTATTTTTGAGAATTTTTTCGATCATACTTCTAGGAATGGTTGATTACAACAAAAATCCATACCTTTGTAGTAGGTCCCAAGGCACTTTGATTCCTTTGATTGCACGACATTTGTCTGGAAGTCCTACAATTGCATTTGTCTGCCTTTGGCCATGGCGTTACTAGTCTTAAATGGATATAGGTTATACTTGGATATATTGATAGGGCAAAAGGTGTCGTCAATTTAGAATTGGTAACATGGGCCGCATTTATTGGCCAGTTCGTTCATCCAGTAGGAGGGGAGGTTTACTTTATCGTAGTACATAAAAATCTGGTGTAAGATCAAAGTAATAATATATCGATTAACTCTTAATAGTTTTTCATATATGACATAGTTGGAGTTTGTACAATTTTAAATATCTTACAATTGATCAACTACCCAATGGCGAACGCATACAGTCGCGACCTTTAGAATCCTATAACTTAAAGTAATTAGGTTTTTTTTGTCTGATGCTTAGTTAATGTCTCGAAAATTGTTGGTCTGAAATTTATGTACTTCTACAAATGTCCTAGTGTTGTTTTAGGCTATGTTTTACCTTCTCCGTCCCTATCTAGAGGCTAGACAATGTCATAATGAACAACATTTCTTGGAGCGGAGGAAAACTGAAAAATATATTTTTTTAGAGTGAGTATACAACATGAAATCACACAATAAACCATGTTACTGTGATGGTAAATATAAACGGCAGATGGTCAATCAAATCAAATCTGCTGGCGCTGCTATCACGGATGCTGAGAGATATCTTAACAACAACTTCTAGGTTAAGGATTAAGTAAGCTAGGCTGGACGATTTTTTTCCATTGTTTGATTTTTAATCATTACAACTGAGGGTAATGTCAAGTACTATGTCTTTTTGTTTGGGTCAGTGGCATGCACAGCATTTCACCAGGGGAGTGCGTCAAGTGGATTCGAAAATTTAACCCCTTTTAAACCCAAATCGAATGTGTCCTCTGTGTGATTTGCTGGTGTTGTTAAGGGGGTTGTGAATTTTAAAACTTGACAGCCTCTTGGCTGATATAGGAATGTGTATCAAAAATTTATTTATACTTTTTTTAATATGTGCCTTTTTGTTGTCCGCTTTGCATTAGAGGGAAACATAAGAGGGACAATATGCCGAAATCAAACAACATATCATATATTTATTTACCTAGCTCAGAAAAAAAGTCAAAAGAGTTGTAATTTTTTCACATTTCATGTTTGGTCTTGAAAACCAAAACATTTCTCTTAAACTTTTGAAAGTTTTGACCACCCTAATCCAACCAATGCAATGTGAGACAACTTTGACGAGAGAAGCAACAGCTTTTCAGAAGGGGAGATATCACATATGTTATCATCACATGCTATAATAAAACTCATGCACCCACCCACACATACTCACACACTCACGTACTGCACCACCTCCCAAACCGCGCACGCACATTCTCCGCACAAAAAGGTTTACTCTTACGGAGATGATGTCTGTTCTGTGCGCTGAAATTAATAATCAGTTACTCATTCTCCTCCGACATGGTTACACGTAAAAATATTCTGGGATCTAAGTTCATAAAATTTTAAAATATAGTTATTTTTAGTGCAGTTTATAGTAAAACGTCATACAATAGAATTATGTTAAAATCTCAATTAAAATAGGTATTGTTCATAGCAACTATAAAACTCATTTTATCTCTATAATTTATTGAATTGTTACGACTATTCTTGTATTAAAGCCCATAATTTGATCTTCTTTTATAATATAAATAATTCATTTAAAAGTGAACATTGTTTTTTGCCTTTCTATTAACTAATGAATAAACTAACAAACAATTGTTTAATATCATTCACTGATAGTTATCTATCACATAGTAATACTTACAGCTTTCCGCAGATAAAAAAATGAATAATTTTAAGATTAATGCAGTTATGTTGGCCCGCAGGGACCAACAACACAAATTGCAATCCTTACAATAAAGTAACAGGATTTCCTTCTGTTTTCTGTTTGTCTGTGTGTACCGAAGGATCTTGCTAACCACTGAACTGGTGATGTTTGTATGTATGTCTGTCCCGTCCGTCTAGTTGAAGAATTAAACCCAAAACCACTGGACTAGCTGTACTCTGTTTTAAAGAAATTTTTCTGCTAGTTCTATCAATCTTTTCTGTAGTGGTTATAAGTTACTATATTTAGAAAAAGAACATCTATCCAAACCCCTGCCTCAATAAAAGAATACCAACTACAAGTTTCAGGTTTAAAGTAACAAAATGAAAGTTTACTCCAATTTTTTAATTTTTTAATAAGATTACCTAATAATATCTACTATGTAATTAAAATGAATACATTTCATTAAACATGTCTTCAAAAATTTCGTGACCATAACTTTTAATAGGCTTATGTGTAATTAATATTCTATAAAAATTAATCATTCAAACTTTCTAGCTTTATATCATTAAAAAAGTAGTACAATTGAAAGTTTTATTTTTTTCTTAGGAACAATTTTTAACTTCCCACCACCCCCCCCCCCCCACAAAAAAAAAATTAAATAAGAAATCAGTTCATTCTCAATCCTGGGGTAAAGTCTCCAGGGTTTTGGCTGCCGAGCCTAGATTAGGTTTGTTTCTGTCTCGAGTTTAAACTCTGTGTAACATCATCAGCTATAGTAAGTTTTCTTATTTGTTTTTCTTTCCAATAAAATCAGTGACATGGTATCCTTTGAAAAATATGAATATGAAAATTCAAGTTATTAGGACATTACTTTGAAATGAACATAATTTTTGTGTGATATCGACAAAGCATTTGATGAAGAGAATCAGAGTGCAGGGGCGTCCAAGTTTTTTTATTTGGGGGGGGGGGGGGGGGGGTAACAAATTTTTAAGGGGTGGGTAATTTTGCAATTTTTTTTTTGACCTACCCCAAAATTTTTACCCCGGGGGTAAAATTTGCTTGGGGGGGGGGGGGTAATTTAATAATGTAGAAAGGTACCTACCTAATTATGAAATGCGCGCGAAGCGCGTCAAAATTTTTTTGTTAGGGATTATTTATTTATTTATTTTGGGGGGTAAATAACCCTTCCTAAATGGTTAAGGGTGCCTACGTAATTTATCACATAATTTATTTCCGAAGAAAAATCAATAATTCTTTGGACAAAAAATAGAATTAAGAAAACAAGAATGAAAAAGTCCATGCTTATTATATAAATCTCAAAACACAGAGCTTATATAAGTAGGCATTGAAAAGCATTATTTTGATATGTAGGTTTTTAGTAGCGAAGAAAGCTGATATTTTAGTGAAGATTTCTATAACATTTGCGCATCTAATCTATAACTTGTTTGCCTGTCTGTCTGTCGGTCATGCTTAGAAAATTTAAAAGTTATATTTTAAGGTCTCGCATATTCTCTTTTTATCTTTGTTATGAGAACTGAACATCTGCAGCTCTATGACTCACTTTATCTGTTGTCCATTCCATATTTTTTTGGGCTTCGCTACTCCTTGTTTTCGGGGTTAATTTAATGTATAAAATTTTTAATCTTGTAGACGTCACAAAAACAGATTAAATAAGAATTATATAAAAGCTTCGTTTTTACAGAATGTACAGAATGAATTTAGGGAAAGCTAGTGTTTTATTCATCATTAAAATTTTCCACTACTATTTTACGTTGAGATGAAAATGTCAATGTTTATTTTTTTGGCATTGCATGAAATAATTTGTAGTGAAGCGTAAACCAAAACAAAAGAATGCTGGAGAAGAAAGCCAAAAATAATTAATGATATCTGTAATGGGTTTATCTCTGGCTAATAATCGACTAATGAATTGAAAATTATAATACCATGAATAAAATCAATTAAGAATTGTAGAAACTCTTTCATTTTATTTGTTTTGTTTTCTAGGAAAACGGGAATAAATGTCACCACTTTTGACCTTCCTATTCTATTGACGTTATAGTAGAGGGACAGAGAAAGGTAAGGGGGAAAGAAACCCCCTAAAAAAGAGATGGGGTAATGGTATAGAGTATTTTCTGACTTCAATATAATAGGTAGGCCAAAAGCAGTGACATTTATCCCCATTTTGCTAGGGCACTAAACACAGCTACAATTTTTCATTTTAACATCCGCATAGATAAATTAACATAGATAAATAACTATTCCAATATAAAACCTCTGTGAATAGATTAGTTCAATTACTTTTTAAATAACTAGCGGCTACGCCCCTAGAAGCCTCTAGGGGCACTTAATGTAGGAGGGGGAAAAGTCAACCTCATCCCATTTTAAATTTGAAATTTAAAAGAGTCAAAAAAATATTTTTTGGGGGGGAAGGGGGATGAAGACACCCTCCCCAAAATAGTTTAAAACCTTCCCAGGACATATAAGAAGCTTCACTGTAAAGGAGAACAATATCGGTTCAGTGGTTAGCGAGATCCTTCGGGACAGACAAAAAACGCTTACTACTTTATATAATAGGATAAAGCTGTAGCTGACATTATTGATAAAATAGGACACATGTTGAAATGATAACTGTTAAAAATAATAATGGTTTTCTGATATAATGTTATTATTAAGGAAGATATTAAGTTAATTATGGTCTAATCTTTCTTTCTTCCTCATATCTTATTTGACCAGTAACAGACAAAAACAAACAATTTAAAGATAAAATTGATCTTTGATATGGATAATTGCATCTTATAATAGTGTGGTTTATGAAAGTCTCACTAATATAATATAGATGATATTCTATAATTGATACTTACACATTTTGAATATATTGTTACTTTTAAACCATAAATATATAGAAATAACCATCTTGGGTGCAACTATTTTAAAAGGATACAATAATAGCAGATATGGAACGGCAGGAAATTAGCCTAAAACCATACCCAGCTTATTTATAATAATAGTAAAGCATAAAACATCCACGGACATATAAGAAACTTCACTGTAAAGGTAAACCATATTGGTTCAGCGGTTAGCAAGATCCTTCGCTATAGGCAAAAAATCTACTACTTTATATAAAAGGATAGGCTGTCTGCCGTATTATATGAATAAGACTTTTATGTGCTACACTATATTAGTTTAATCTAAACAGACTTTCATATAAGCAATTAGATTAGATATATTAAGACGCAAGTAGCGCACGCACGTGCACAACTGTGTATGATTACTTCCTCTTTCAAAAGTTCCCACAAATAATTGTTGTCCGGCTATTTTCAGATGTTTTTCTTTTGACCTTTGTCATTTATTCTAGACTTAATGCACTAGATATGGATATAGAATACATGGATATATTGACAGGGGAAAATTTTTCGTCAATTTTGGTTTCCAAATTGGTCCTGATTTATTGATCAGTTAGTTTATCCGATAGGATAGGGTAAAGGGATTTGATTGGGAATATCGTTATTTTATCCATCTGGAAGAAGTATCACTTTATTGGAATACATGATAATCTGGTGCAACATCCAAGTAGTTGCATATCGAATGCACTTGAGATGAGTGTTATATGTAAACAAAAATATTACAGAAACTTCTTTATATTTAAATCAATTGCATAGTGATATTTTAAAAATAAAAAAGAAATTGTGAGTTAAAAAACCAAGGAATTAAAATCGTAAATCTTTACTTCTTAAGCTTTCGTACTTTTGAACACAATCGTTCTTTTTATGCTTCACTCAAGGTTGACTAAATTATACCATTTTGCAAAGTAAAATTATCTAAGAAAATATATTGTATTTTCTGCATAAATATCTCAATTAATTATCTATTACCTAATTGAGGGAATTAAAATGATTAGTTTTTAAAAAATAATAAAATTTTCAGATCAAAATGTTGAAGTTGTCAGTAATAATCGGAATCACAGGTAAGAAAACTTATTTTTTTTATGGAAAAAAATGTTGAAGTCTTACAAATCGATATATAAGTACTTTGACATATTGACAGGGGGATATTTTTTGGCCATTGAGGTTACTAGTAAGGACCTCATTTATTGGCCAAGTTCGTTCTTCCATTAGGCAAAGGAGGGGATGGGGTAAAGGGGGTGGATAGGGGGGATCGTTTTTTTAGCCAGCTAGAAGTATCACTTTATTGGAGTACATGAAAATCTGGTACATCCACGTAATTAATTAATTATATATCGATTGTCTCACAATTTTACATTAATTCATTCGGTCAGTAAGAGAAAGAAAAATTGCATCTGATTAAATCTCATTTCCCGATAGCGTTACGGACTAACAGGTGGACATACTTACATAATGTATTATAGAGTAGCTTCGCTACAAAATAGGGTATAAAAAAGAACTAATATTAAGTAAGTTCAAATTAAGTACAAAATTATAGCTTATTATAGTAAAATAATTTAGCAGAAAATCACCAATATGAAGCCACAAACCAAAAATTTGGTTTCATTTGCAATAAAACCAATATAAAGCAATAATTTTTGCAAACCCAACCACGAAGTTTAAAAATATAGAAAGGGTAAAATTTTAAGAGTATTATCGTAACCACAAATATGAAATATAGAATATTCATTAAAACAGTAAAATCATTCAAGAATAACCAGAATAAGATTTATAAAAATTATACAATGTCAGTTATTTTTGCATAATAAGACATTGCGGTTTAGTATTGTAGCCACTTTGCAAATAATCCCAAACTTTTATCATATCATTGTTGTTCAATGCTAATTTTGCTTTTATCAGATTGACATATAAGAAAATATGTAGCTCTTAAATAAATATTGATCTTTTCACGTTCGTTTACTTAACTTAAATTTAAATCGAAAATACTATAGAAACTAGATGTATTAAAACTGCTTGATAAAAAAAATGATAAAATAAAGAAATACCTCCAAAAAAACTATGTTGGCAGTATTCTTCAAAGATCCTTGCAAGCACAGAAACCAATGTATCCAATATAACCTAACCTAGCCTAAGGTAAAATACAAACACACAAAAACACCCCCTACGCTTAGTATTTCCATTTTATTTCAAAATAAGGGGGGCACTTTTAGGGGAACCGATAGGTATTTTTTAGTTTTCTTAGTCTTTTTATATATTTTTTTAGATTTTATGTTTTTATTATCTATACATTACAAAAAAAACAGTTATTTATTTATTTTCTTTACTAAAACAGCTATAAATTGAATGCTATCACATTAAAGCAAACCAATTGTCATCATTGTCTTTATTTGTTGGATAACTAGGCGTGTAAATAATTATATTTGGGAAGAAGGAACTGAAATAGAAATAATTAAACGTTGCACCATCTGGTCTAGATTGTAGAAATACACTGTATATTGAAGTGTACAGGACAGGAGCCCCATGATTTAGTTTGGAAACAAGGATAGCAATATTCATTAGAGTGAGGTTAACAATAACTTACATAAAGGGATACATGAAGATAAATAAATAGCCCTCAAAACGTGTGTGCCAAATTCTCTCTTTATTGGGAGGAAGAAATTATTTTTACTTAGATAAATGAATGTGCAAAAACTTACTAAGTAGATTGGTTGTTATATTTAGAAGAGCTTTTGCTGGTGTAGCCAGTTTTAGGTTGAAAAGCTATAGCTCTTAAGTTTTGTCTAATTTGACATAATATCTACACAGTTAAAAAAAAAGAAAAAAATAGTATTCATTATGCAAAATTTTAAATAGATAATAAATCAGATTTTAGAATATTTTCCGCAGAAGGACTAATATTACATGAAGGACATGCCAAACATTTTAAAAGTCTCGCTTTTGAAATGTGCTTTTTACGGGAAGACAGTGTATGAATCGCCCAGGGTCACTTGTTAACATGATAAACACATGATGGGTGCCAAATAAAATATCCGGAAAAGATTTGGATACATTGCCAATAACATAATATAATAGTATTATTAACTTGTTAGGTAAGCATTGCTTACTTAATACTTAACTAGGATGAAATTCACCATAAAATCATAGCTCATATGATAATAAATTTGCTGAATTGTTAAGCTTAAACAAACCTTGAAGTGTGTAAACGTATATTTATACCTACTAGATATAATGTTGTTTAGGATTTTAAAAAGGCATAAAGACTATCGTATTCTAAGCAACTGTAATATTATAGTTTGATCAATCAAATTCTAACAAAAATATTTTTATGTAATATTCTAAAATTGAATGTATGGACTTTTGCATTGAGTATTTTTTTATTGAGTTACTTTGTGATCCAAATCTCTAGAAATCATTAAAAAGTTTAAAACATTTATATCCATTTCTGAAACATGTTAGTTATACCTTATAAGGAGTGACTTAAAGTAAAGTCTCGCTCTTTATTAAGCATTTCAAATTTGATAACAAATTAAGTCAAACCAACTCCTGTAGTGATTTTTGTACAAAGATAATACACTGTGTAATTATTTAATAATTGATATCAATTAAATTTAATAATACATCTATTCTTTTCCTTTAACTTATTACCAAGATTATTTAATAATTCTGGATATAATTAATTGCATTACAACAATGCATCCTTTAAGATAAATAAATACGATGGTTTCTTTAAAATACAAGAAATGCAATAATATTTGTTAAAATCTTTTTAGTTATCAATTAATTTTTAAATTAATGATTTCAGTATTTGTTATTTTTTTTCGAAACAATAACAGAAGATAAGATGTTTCATATTAAAATATGATAAAATTAATTTATACCTTTCATGTATATTTTATATTGTATTTTGATTAAAGAATTTTAATTTGATAATGCTTTTATGAAAACAAAGATTAAGCAATTATACACAAATATACCATACAAAGTTATATCATTACTTAGCTATCATTTTTATTAGATTGACTTAAAATATTATTCTTAATGTAAATAAATTTAACTTTCAATCAAGCATCCAAAAAAGCATACATGATCACTGTTATAAGTTTTTAAAAATATTATTTTATAGATACTTAAGGATCTTATTATAACCTTTGTTTGCATTTTAAGTTTATTACATAACTTAATAAAAAGAAATATTTTTAGCCATGCTATTTGTATATTACATAAACAAGTACTCACTACTCATGCAGTTATCTATTCAGGAAGAAATGGTATATGACACTTGGAAATTATTGTTTTGCATGGTCATTAGTTAGTTTTACAATTTTTTCCCTAAATTTTTAGCAACTATAGCACGTCTGGTAAATTTAGGTAAAGAAAAAAATAATATACAAAAACATTTTTGAAGTAACACATCCCTTTTAATTCTTGTTTTTATGATATTGCTGGATAAGTGGGAAACCAATCATCCAATAAATTGATTGAGTTCCTTCATTAGAGAGAGATAGATAGATAGATAGATATAGAGAGAGAAAGAGAGAGAGAGAGAGATAGAGAGAGAGAGAGAGAGAGAGAGAGAGAGAGAGAGAGAGAGAGAGAGAGAGAGAGAGAGAGAGAGAGAGAGAGAGAGAGAGAGAGAGAGACAGAGAGAGAGAGAGAGTACATTAATACTTTGTTGTGATCACTTTAAATATAAATGTTCATTCCCATATAAACAACCCCTTAAATAGTGGATGTAAATATTCATTTATTTCCCTGGTATCTCATTTATATCCCTGGTATGATTTTAGAAGATTTTTAATTTTTTTTGGAAGATTTTATAATTTTTATTAATTACTAAAAGAAAGAAAAATTATACCAGGGAAATAAATGAAATTTAAAAACCAAAATTAAACCACATTTTACTAGCATAAAAATGAGTTTTTTGTTTAAATGAGAATGATATTCCTGTCCAGTTTTTTGTTTAGGAATGAATATTTCTTACCCTCGTGAATAAATGATGACCTATCGGTCCATCATTTATTCCCTCGGGTAAGAAATATTCATTCCTAAACAAAAAACTGGACAGGAATACCCCATTTGTTTTTTGTTGTTGTTTTCAAGGAGTTTGTACTAAAAGCCAAATACTAATTACATCTGATCTCATTTTCTCATCGCTACCATGATAGTTTTAATCAATCTCCTTCAAAAATTGTTACCTTCTCTATAGGTCTTTCTATGTGTTAAAATCATCGTTATTCTTAACATTTGAAACCTAAGCAAATAAAAAGATAGAAATAGTGATAAGTGTAATAATATAAAAACACTACAGAAAATTGCATTGCTTGACTTGGAATGGAAAAAAATTCCAAAATTTTGAGTCTTAGTTAAAACTTTAGCGCTTGCGACTGCCGAGCCCTGCTTACTTATTTGCCTGCTTGAATACAGAACCCTGGTGGATATAAACAGACTAGATTTGGCTCGATATAACTATCTCCCTATTGGCTAGTTTTCTATATGTATATCTATCTATTTCTCAATAAATCTATTTTACTCACCCGGCATTACTATCTAAAAGAAAGTAAATATTTAATAATTTAAATGATTTTAAAAAGATTTTTTAAATTATATTTTTTTCTTTACATTACCATCACCAAAGGGTTAATAATGATGATTACAATTTTAGTTTAATATTTGAACACACAAAATGTCGCCACAATCGAATTCTTTTAAAACAGAGTTTTCTTAAATTTATTATATTATGAATTAAAATTTTCTTTTTTATTATTAGAAATTAAATACATCAATATAAGGTAAATAGCAACATGAAATTAAAAAAAGAAATTTATTTTTAATAAAGTAAAATAATGGGTCTTATCGTTCTGGGCAATGAGAGTTTATTATGGATTATTGGAGCACTATGAGTTTTAAACAAATATTCCTTGGAAAACTTGAGCTTGTTTATAGACATTTATTTCCTATATAGATCTGACATGGATCTTGAAGCAATTAAGCAGGCCGTTTTGTACATGTTAAAAATTGGAAGATTTCATTAAATAAAAGTTATCGCAAATATACTTAGTAAATAATGATGATTATTATTAACACAGATCTATTTGTCTTGTCATTGTGTGCGCTCCCTCCGCATGTTAATCTTTATGAATCTTCTATTTTATTGATATTAGGCTTTTCATTAACTTACTTTGTCAGTCATTTTAATTTTGGTTTTTCTGGCGAAT
The DNA here is from genome assembly GCF_053477335.1 of Acartia tonsa. NCBI lineage: Eukaryota > Metazoa > Arthropoda > Copepoda > Calanoida > Acartiidae > Acartia > Acartia tonsa. Next base: position 39,121,090 of record NC_137260.1, read on the forward strand.
GAAACCCTTCAATTTTTTGTTCCAGAAAAAAAGAAAGAAAAAAAAGTTGGGGGCGGAAGGAGAAGTCCAATCCTCATTTTTTATTTTGTTTTAAAAAATTGGGGAACGGCGATTTCTCTTGTGGGGGGTGGTGGTACTCTCCCCTAAAATAGTTGTCAACCTTACCAGGACCTATAAGAAGCTACATTGAAAAGGAGAACCATATCAGTTCAGCGGTTACAGAGATCCTTCTTTACAGACATACACAATACACATATTGTGTTATTTTAAATAAGGATTTGAGATGATGGGGGGGGGGGGGGGTGGGGAATGATATTCTTGATATATAATTTTGTATTCCCTTTTCATCGAAAAAAAGATGAATTTAATATTTCCATTTTTAAAAAAAACTAAAGAAATACCTAGAGGATATTTTTCTTGAAATAATAGAATAATCAAATTTGGCTTCAATGCCAACAAATAGTGTCCTCCTTGTTCATTGATAGGCGTGATAGATTGATGGATCTAAGTAAACAAAAGTGAATTAAGACCATGTAAATTCTTTTTTTTAATGACTGTCAGTTGTTCAATTATGGAGACTATAATTTGTTGTTGGAACAGTTATGTCAAGTATCCATGACAGTAGACCATGCCAATTAGCTAATCAAATTTGAATTTTCTAATTTACTTAAAAATAATAATTATCTTCATCAAGAGTGTGCAAAAACTTCTTTTTATTTTGATGCTTGCAACAAACTTTTAGTGCAGTTAGGGAAAACAACAAAAGATTCTTTATGGCCTAGAAATAAATTCTTATCATACTAGTTGTCAGGGAGGACTAAGCCTGATACTTGTAAATCAACCTCGTGACATCAATAGTTTTATTAGAGAGATGCCTTTCCCCATAAACTGGCACGACTCACAACACATGCATATTTAGAACTTTTCCGTAACGCATCCGCCCGATGTAGGGATCTAATATTAGACTATCAAAGCTAAAAGCGATTCCTGCTATGTCAGGTGTTTGATTTAAATAATTAGAATAGGGTAATTACCTTAGCCCAAAGAGGCATAACTTATTACATTGCACAGTAATGACTTGCAGACAAAGGGTGGGTTGACTAAGGGTCGTTTGACAATATCATCATACACATCGTTGAGAAATATTTGGTTCAAAGGTACACCAAATTAAGATCTTGTGATGTATCCCGTCCTCTACACCTCAAGCTATACAGACAAAAGTCGTGAATTCCAAGAGTAGGGTGTCTGATGGGTGTCACTTCCATTGCTAACCAAAACGTTGTCACAGAAATCTAGAATCAGAAAGCTGGTAATTGTTAGAGTTACTTTGAGGGTGCATATTAACTACCATTGGGATTTTTTACATGTGAATTAAGCACTGTAGACATAAAAATGAATAACATTTTTAACGAAAATAATGAAAAATCACTTGAGGTAAAATAAGTTACGTACTGAAAATTAATAAATAACGAATCATAATAATTAACAAATCAAACAAACAAATAACTAAACCAAGTCCTTTTAAATATTTACCAATATCATAGAGAAAGGCAAAGTAAATTAAACACTAATCATATTTTACAATAAAAAGTCTATTTGCAATTTGTTTGTATGTTGTTGAAAAATCATCTACAAATGGACAAATGTCCTTGTTTTGATATTGTTGATGTGACCGCATGAGACAACATGAAATGTTGCTACTCTAATGATTGAACCACTAGGAAGTCCTCGCCAAAATTAGCAGAGAGAGAGAGGGAGAGAGAAAGAGAGGGAGAAAGAGAGAGAGAAAAAGAGAGAGAGATTGTATTAAAATAAATTTTTTCCTAGAACAGCTGCATTATATTGCATCTTTCCCTGTCTTTTGATCATCAGCAAAACTTTTTTAGAATTTGATCTAATCTTTCATTTATGAGCAGTGCCTAGACTAAGAATGAATCTTTCTTTTGTCGTCATACTATTGACGTCACAAATGGAAAATGTACCTGTTGCAATAACTGAACGAACTGTGAAAATACGTTGTCCTAATGACAGGCGCACTTGGGAACTATACTGATCTAAAATCTCCTGTAATTAAACGTTATTTGTGTCTTTTGATTTTGCTTGAGATAGACATCATTGGAAGAGATGGGTTCAATGTCCAATATAAGTCAATCTTATAATTATGATCATATTTTTATAACAATACTTCTTTCTTGCTTTTTTATTTTACTTGCTGTTGCATCCTATTCCATCCTAAGTCTTAATATAAAAATTAAGTACTCTAAAACCATTCTAAGATATACATATGTTATGCCTCCATAAAATTATTTCAATATCTTAATCGACAGACAAAAAATTAATACTTTATATAATAAGATTTTTATATTAATTTATCTCACATTGGTTTCTGCACTACTTTTGGGTTGTTTTTTCCTTGTAGAGTTGTTAATTCCGTATGATTGTAAGATTTTTTGTGCTTTTAATTTGACCATCTGGGATAGAAATAAAGTGGCCAGTTAGTTTTAGGGCACGATTTAGTTTATAATAAAGATATTAAATCAAATTAGCCAATAAAGTTATTAACAATTAGATTGGGTACAATAGCTATAAACATAAAAAAAAATGTATCTTGTTGAGGTTTGTTTACCGTAATTTTGCTTCTACAATAATGGGCAGTTCAAAATATTAAATTCTACTTTACATTTATATAACTTTTAAAATAGATCAATCTATTACTAGGTTATTATATTATGAACATGGAATTACTTTCAATTCGTGCGTTTCAGTAATACCAAATCTCAAAATTAGAATCACTTTACATTTCTTTCTTTAACCAAGAATTAGTTGATTATCGCATTGTATTATAGACAGCTTTCGACGGACAGTAATTCAAAGATTAATAAAAAAAAATTTGGCCCCAAGGGGCTGAATATCCGTGCCAAGTATAGCTCTGTAGTTTACCTGAAAGGAACTGCTATATACTCTGAATAATGGAAATTTTTAACGAATAGTTTGGGTTTCAGAAGGAAGGTATACCCACAAAACTACCCATAGTTTACATCCCAAAAAACATGTTTATGCGTTTTTTCCGTCAACAATTATAAAAAATGACAACAATTTCTAGTAAAAATAAATTGTTGAATCAAGGCCCATTATTGTTGCTATCTTTTTTCTTAGAGGAAAAGTAACTTTAACGACAAGAAAAAAGAAGTCGTATATTTTGACCAATAAAACTGATAAAGATTCGTTCTTTTTAGAGCAAATCTTTTCCATAATTGGGGTTAGTCCATCTTTAACAGATAGCTCTTATCGTTAATTTAAGCATGATAGAATTGGCTTTTAACAGTATTGTGTATTTAAGCAATTTTTCAACAATTCTATATACAATGTTGTTTCGACTTATAAATTATTATTCTGCTAATTAAGAACTGACACTCTGCAAGTATTCACGTTTTATAAAAGAAAATTCTACAGCAAAAAAAATGCATTTCCTGTTTTTTTTGTATCAATGACAATTAACAATAACTGAAATGACCTCTACTTCAGAAGCCAGAGGCACAAAGAAATGAGATTTTAAATTGTGTGTTCGAGCTTGTGTGTGTGTGTGTGTGTGTGTTTGTGTTAAGTCTAAATCTTTAACAATACACTTTCCCATGAGGACCTTTTCAAATCAGGATTGCAAGATTTATTATATTAAGATTATTTCATTCTTAAATAATTTTTGTTGGCTTCCTATTTCCTTTCTTAAAAGCTGCATTTATTAAGCTTTTTGTATCAAGTTTTTGTATTGATAGCATATGGTAAATTAATGCTTTTTATAATGAGTTTATGACACGTATAGATCTCATGATAATACTCTTTTATATATCATTTTATTTTATCCTTAAGAAAGGTTTCTCAACTGAAAATAATTGACTAAAAATATTTGTGCTATTTATTCATAAAACATAGATCATTTTTTCATCATTTGTATTTATCTGTTGAATGTATATCTGTCAAAGATGTAGTTAAACTGCCTATGAATTTTTCCGTACCTTTGCCATTTTCAATCGATTTTGCTTGAAGCACTAAAAAAAACATTTTCCAGACGTTATATTGGGTTTGTATGTCCTTCGAAGGAAGTACATAAATTTGTTTTCCCTAATGAAGGCATAAGTTGTTTAAATAAATGAATTATTTTTTTCTCAATTTTGTCGAAATACATTAATAGATGAAAAACACAGAGTATATCTTTAACAAAATTAGATTTATAATATAAGCTAAATATATATTTATTACTTTTTTTGTGTGTAAAATAAAAAGTATGACTTTGTCAAATTTCCAGTAGTGAGTAATTATCCAGATAATTGCTTAATTTTGTACAAAAATTAGCTTCTTTATCATCGTATCATTCTAATTTTAGTAAGAATTTTTATTTATGGATGTTTTAACATTAAAATTTATATACAAAGGTTTTTTATTAATGTTTTAAACATTTCAACTAAGATTTGATTCCTCAGTTTGAAACTTTCTACAAGCAAAAACGATTGTTAATTAAGGCATTCAATAATTGTTTGTTCGATTTCAACTTTGTAGAAGAGTCTTCTTCTTCTTGTAGCTACTCCATATTATAGCCATTTTGACACAATAGGGGAGGTAGGCTGTGCTAAAATTCCGCAAACTTAAAAACAGTAGTAGAATGATAATATTCACTAAACATCTATGTGTATTCCTTATTTAATAGAACTATAGACAACAAATTCAGTGAATATTATCGTTCTAATACTGTTTTTAAGCCTTAAAACTCACACCTTTACGGATTTTTAGCACAACATACCTCCCCCTTTATCATGATTTTTTAATGGGATATAAGTATCATATTGATAGAACTTTTGAAATGGGTCAAACCCATGAAAATAAGGCACATTTTTACGACCATTGAATTCCTATTGTGTCTTATATTAATTATGAATTATAACTTATTTAGCTTTGCTTTAATGAATGATGTAATAATTGTTTTAATAAGTCTATATTTTTTTTAAGGGCATAAATATAAATTATATTTGATAAAACATAACTGTTTTTTTATATGATGTTCAGTTCAATTAACAGTTTTACAATCAAATTATTATTACATATTTATTTATTATTAGCATGATTAGATTGGAGAAAAAGGGGGAGTTGGAGATGCTAAGGGGGGGGGGGGGGGGTTGTATTAATTGTGGTTTAGATAACAGATATGCTATAAATATTCACAGCATGAAAGAAAATATTTTAGCATATTTTGGTTTTTAACTCTCATAACTTTGAAGGTTGGTTGGTCAATTTGACAAAGATTTTGGGATTTTGCGTGAGAATTTTATAAATGCAGTTATTACTAATAAATTTTTATTAATTTGATTCCAACACCTATCAAATAAATGCAAAAATTCTACTGCAAAAAAGCAGAAATTAAACCTACAAAGAAAATTTGATTTGTATAGAAAATTAAAAATTGTATTGTGTTACAAATACAATGCGTGGCCTTTTAGTTTCCACCAATTTGTTTTGTGTCGCATTCGACTTCATTTTGGTATAGCTTTTATATTGTATGCAGCGAAGCGTCTCCACAATACAATTATATTATAAGCACTTGACATATCAAAGCCACAAAAAAATTCGAGTCACTTGGGTAATCTAAAAAATATTTTCAAATTAATGAAGAATAGTAAAAATAAGCCATCAAGAAAGTACTATAAGCACTAATGTATTTATTTCTACAATGCAAGTGGTCATTGTTGTCCTTGTTTTTTAATTATGAAAAATTGACGAAATTTTTTTGTTCAGGTTTGTTGTCATCCTTGATGCTGACATCACTTGGTTCTCCATCACCAAAATCAAGAACAAGTACGATTTTATACATTTTAGTCTGCCTTTCTTTCTAATAGTGCAGCTACTCTAAAAGTCTTAATTGTTGGTCTTTTTCTGTTTTCTAAATGTAAAGATGAGTTTCCTATTATGAAATAATTAGAAATTGATTGCATTTTTTTCTAAGATCAAACAATCGTGTTAAAAAAATATTTTATTGTTTAAAAAGCTTTGCTACTTTTTCTTACAGCTAATCAATTTTAAATAGTACAACTTATATTTTTTATTATTGATGAATAATCTAATTTTTATGTCAATTATTATTATAATCTTATTTGTTTAAGTTATCTTCTTTGCCTGTCAGTAGGTCTTCAGTAGTTATATCTATACTAGTGCATGATCTTTTCAAAAAAATTAAGTAATTATATATCTATTTAATTGTTTAGAGTTACATTTGATAATATACTTGACAAGAAGAAAAATAATAATTTTTATGTAGAAATTACAATTTTGTTTTTTTTTAGATAGCTGCAAAGTTTGCATGGTTCAACTTTGTTAAGTTATTTTAATTTATAATTTTATTGCATGTGTTTAAGCTTAACTTTTTCTGATAGGGAAGATGTTCCATATTAATAAACTGAGGTATATAAATAATTAATATTAAAAAGTTATTAATTAAGTTTAAAAATAGTTTCATTAAACACAAATCTGAGACTTTTAGACATTGTAAATATTAAAAACAACACAAAAACAAAAATGCTCCCTCCAAGTGTGATTTTGACAAAAAGACAACAACTATAGCCAAGACATGCCCCCCATACACCCCCCCCCCCCCCGTATATAAAATTTGGAAAGTAATTGCCCCCCTGGAATGTAAAATTACTGCTGGAAGGTGGTGGATCCGCGTTCTCAAATATCTATTCAGCAATCTCATCAGCTATTTCAAAGTAAGTTTTGATTCATTTCTTAAAACAATTTTAGCAATAAAATTAAATAAAGACCACATGACAACATCCCTTAAAGCGAAGCACTAAATTGAGACGGTGGGAAAAACAAACATTAAACAATGTTGAGTATGTTTTAAATAAACGTACGGACTTTCTGGTGATGATTATAGGGTTGCTACGCTTTATAAATCGTACCTTATTGTTACAGACATTATCATGCAAAGTTTGAAATCGATAACTACAAAACAATTTAGTCCGATTTAATATTTATTGGCTGTTTTCAATAAAAAAAAATCAATATGTAATTCATTATCATGGTTAAATATTATATTACACGATAAAAATTTAATTTTTTAAGAGAGAAAAAAGTTTATTATAATCTTATGTTATTTTAACTCTGGGTATAATTATTTAAATATGAAAAAAATTTAATTTCTATTTAACAAATTTGATTTCTCTTTTGTTTAGTAAATTGTCAACATTTTCTGACAGCCTGCTCCCATCAGATGAACCATTGATAGAGAGAAGAGATGTGGGGGAGAACCTTGAGTTCAGGTCACCCTCGCCAGGTACATATTTCATTTTTTTTGAGGTTCACCTTATGGGAGCATCCCCAACCTGGCAACTATCCTAAATGAGATATTTATTATTTTATGGCAGGTTGATGATGTTAAACTATTAAATACTTTCCCTTGAAGTGTCTATCGAGCACTAACCCCCTCTCCCTTATTTTAAATTTTCTTTTAAAAAAGGGTTGGTTGTGGTTTTATGTGCTCAACTAAGTACTTTGAGGGAAACCGCTAATTATCGCAATATTTGCTCTAGGTTTTTACGACAAGCTATCTGTAGCCATGGACAGGTCTGGATTTCAGGCTCCTTCTAATTTAGAGGTAATTACACAGGTATCCACAGTTACTCGTTTTAACAGTTTCTTCGTCCTTAGACAAAAAATAAGTCAGTTTTATCCAAATGTAGGTTTTTAAATAAGTTTTTACTGAAGATATCCAGTTCCATTTTATTTTTTATTATTTTTATATATTTTTGCTAGAAATGAAAAGTTCTTCTCATTCTTCCTATTAATGTTAATAATAAAAGTCTACAAAAAAACCTATTTTCAATTTTTAGGCCAGTCTTGGTCCGATAAAACGTAGTCCTCAGTTATCCTTTCCAGGTTTGGCATTTTTTCATTCTTATAATCGCATTAATTTCCGCTGGATACAAACCAGTTATAAACAGTATGTATTTTAAGAGTTTGACCATGAAACCACTCTCTGGTAACTGTCCATAAAGCCATTCTAAAATTTATAAAACTTCAGAGAATTTTAGATGATTTTTAAAATCAGTTTTATATATTAATTATTAAATAAAAAAAAGTATATATGAAATTAATACTTTAATCATTTTAGATTCAGATTACAATATAAATAAGGGAAATACAAGGTAATGCAATTTCTTCAAAAAAATTTAACTTCTAAACTTAATTCTAAACCAAACTAATTTTAATCATAATTTTCAAAAATTTTATTAGGTACTTATTTTATAAAAGCTTAACGTTGTAGGGAATCAATGGATATTATTTTTCCTTCTGAATTGTCAGATCATAATATTATTGAGAACCCTAAAAGGTATCTTTTATCCTTTTTACTCATAAATAAGTATGTTAACTAATATTTATTGTTAAACAATTATAATATTTGGAATTCCTTGGAAGGATCTGCAACATAGAATAATTTATGTGTTGAATATGGCTTCTTCTCATGGCATGAAATAAACAGAATTCAAAATACATGAAAAATATTCAAACTTTTTTCAGGGACACAACCAGATTAAAGGGAAGATTGGTTGCTACTAAGAAATTAAATGTAAGTTAATTTAATATCATTACAGTTTGTAAGCTTATTCTACAAGTCGGTCTCTCTGTAATTTTGACATGTTTTACATTTTTCTTTTAGACATACTCCTTTTTCCTTCCAATTTTTAAAAATTTACGTTTAATTAAATTGGAGTATCTTAACTTTATATTATCAAAATAATCTCAAAATTATTTAGGAAATGACCAGAGAAGAAGCAATTCAGGCTTTAAATTCATTATTAGACTCTCCCATGGTAAGTAAAAAACTTAAAAATAATCAAATGATAGAAAAAGTCTTTTTGTTCCAATTACTACTTAATTAAAAATTTTCCATTTTTAAGCTTTTTCCACTATTATCTTTACACTTCTTATGACTTTGTTGATTTTATGCGCAACATCACATTGCCGACTTTTAAACAAGAAAGATTTAATTCTTAGAGGCATACCAGATAATTTAAGATTAACCTTAACAGCGAAACTAACACTTAATTATCAGGGAAGCAAATTATTAGAAAAGGCTGCAAGACAAGCAGCTCTACAAGAAAAGAAACAAGAGGAGGAAGAACAATTTCAATTAAGGTAAAAACTTTGCTTACCAATCCCTAAATTCAATCATTTCATGATGACCCGATATTGGGAGGGAACATTCAACTATAAATGATACTAGTTACTAGAGTTTTATGAATACGTTCACTAGAAAGCTTAAAGGTTTTATAAACCAGCAGTCTTTTTCGCCAATGACTTATCTACATATTAATTCACTTTAGGGTGTACAATAAATTATCACCTTTTGTCAGAATCCTTAAAAGCGTTGAGGGACAGTAAAATAAAATTATAATGTCCACTCCCTAAATATTTCTAAACAAAATAGGAATGATAAATAAACTTACATAAAGCAGCGAAAAATCTATTCTACATCAAAAAAGCTAGATGTCTCATCTACTACCCTTACTTTTTTTTATTAAGTGAATCTGGAATCTCATCACGGGCAGCTGGTTCTACCAGGTTTTCATTACATAGGAGTATTTAAATCTAAAATTTTTATTTTTTAAAAATTTGATATTGATAGCGTTTGTTTTCTTTTACTGTTTTTATAATTTAGGACAGTTACAGCGGCTCCCATCATCCTGTCATCAACAGCCGAAGCCATCCGGCTGATCCAACCCATCCAATTCATTGCCTCCAGTCCTTCCTCCATCCCCTTGTCCTCACCTAGACCTAGGAACTTTCCAACTCCTACTCCTAAAAGACTTTCTTCTCCTAATAGACAAAAGACCTCTTCCTTTAATTCTCTAATTTCCTCTGGCGGCCCACAACCAAGGAAACATGCAATATAAGGATCAATTAGAACAATTATGATAAGATGGACAATTCATGAAGAGTATTTAAAAAGTTTTGATACTTATCCCAAAACATAATTACTTGATACTTGAGTTTCAAAAATCATGATGATTTTTTGTTGATATTCTGGCTAATACTGCCATAAAACGCTCTATCTAATTTTAAAAAAAAATGGTTTGAAAAGCAGTAATAAGAATGAAAATTCTTTAAATCTTCTTTGTGAATGTTCCACTTGAATATTATGAAACTAAAAAGACTCAAAAAAAAATTTACAACGAATTATGTAGTGTGAATCATTTAGAGTTTACAAGAAATTAATTTAGAAAACTTTACGGTCATCTTAAAGACATTGTAAAATAAAACTACCAGTATATTATAATGTACATTAGATTATAATTTCTTTGCTTTATGGTTTTAGGATGGTTGTGGTCTTTATCTTGTTTATTATTATTTCTTTTCCAATTTTTTTTCCTTTAGATGATATTTGTTCAAACTTCTGAAAGGGTGGTATTTTACAGTACTTGTCATAGATTATATAACTTTTAATTTAGTTTTAAATGTTCCAGGTAACTCGCCCAAAATCTTATTGAATTGTGTTGCATGTTTCCTAATCCACGATGCACTCGTATTGATCTAGGTTAGGGAAGCAGCAGCCACCAGCTCTCACTTTTGTTGACAACGGCCTTGTCGCTGTTTTAGGTCGTCAGGTTGCTGGCAAACCCGTGGAAGGATTTCCCAATGGCCTGCCAGCACTTACACCTCTGGGAGTTAGACTCACCATTGAAAACATGTTGGGTAAGAATTCATTATTCTAATTAGATTGTGTATGATTTGATTAATTTGAGTAAGGGCCTTTGAGAAGCTACCCTGTACAGAAAAACCATATCGTTTCAGTGGTTTTGCGAGATCCTTAGGTAAACACTGACACAGATCCTGTTACTTTATTATAAGGATAGCTTAAGTGTAAACTGGTCAAGATATTAATTACCCTCCTACTCTTATTTATTTTTACCCGATTAAATTTGTAATAGCACTGACCTCTAAAATTAAGGCCCTGACGGTGAAATTATCATGAACCCCATCCCTGGTGTGGCCGGAGTGGACTACCCTGTTTACAACTCTGTACCTGACACTGGATTCCAATGTAGCTCACAGGATTATCCAGGCATTTTCGCTGACACTGGGTCTGACTGCCAGGTACACAGAATAACATTGAAGCTCCTATAACACTGGAGTAATCACGTCAGTCATGCATATTTAGTCAAATTTATTTTAAACTATTATTGGATATAACGTGTCCTATCTTCCACCTCATTTACCCTTTCCCTTCCCTCCTATTGGATGAACGAACAAACCGAGTTCCATGTTAGCAAGCTAAATTGATGACAATTTTCCCCCTGTCGTAATATCAACGTATATTCTACATCCATTAATAAGCTTGTCTAACCACAATCAAAACATGACATAATTCTGTCTTGTCTTAGGTATGATAAGGTCCCTTGTTATTGTATCAAAAGTATTGAATTAATTATCCAAAAAGGCAATTTCGTTAACCATTCTAAGAATAATATTCGAATTTTTCTCAAAATATCTTATCATCATTGAAATTATCAGTCCCAAATATCAATAGCTGAATTGTTAAAACCTTATCTTATCTAAAAGCTTGTTTTTTACTTTAACTTTGTTTATTATAGGCTTTCTACATGTGTCAGCCTAACGGTGAATCCACCGCCTTCCTGTGCCCCAACGGCACCATGTTCAACCAGCAATACTTTGTCTGTGACTGGTGGTACAACCTTGACTGTGCCCAGCAGCCCAACTTCTACAACCTGAACATTCTGGTTTATGACACCCCCGAGAACGAGGGCAAGAAGTGCACAACATTGTTTTGTCAAGACGATTAGATTACCTGTAATTTAATAATGCAATATTATATCAGTACATGTACCATTATCATTTTTAACCCATAAAACATTCAATGTCCATATCCTGAAGAGCAATTAGTATGTTCTTGTTTAATATTATAGAGCTTTACAATGGGGTTAGAACTTAGTAGCCTCATGACTCCCCCCACTTAGTATATTTAGGATTTTTGAAACAAAGTATTTCTTAGCAAATTATTTAAATAAAATATTTTGTTTTAAAAACCTGCGAATCTTGCACATTACCTGAAATAGCTAGTCCTACAGATCAAAAATAATTATTTTTGGTAATAGTGAATTAAAAATGTTTATTTTTGATCAAATTTTCTAGTCTTTGTAATATAATTGTATCCATTAATAGTCCTCTCTCATGTTTCTCATTTTTGTAATTAAAATTTTCGGCATTAAAGCAACTAGGGCATTTAATTAAAATTGTGATTACATTATTTTGTTGTCGTTTCTCAAAATTATTTTTAATAAAGTGGACTTACATATCTTCTTGCTCAATAAATAAAATATTAAGTAACTAGTAAAGAAAAACCAGGAAAGCTTTTAAAAAGAAAAATCCTAACCGGTATATGTTGTGTGTACTCTTGACTCTTGAAAAAAAGAAAAATACCGAGCCTTTAAAAAGTATTTTTGATCAAATAAACCTACTACCTACGTTACGGCTCTCATGTAAAATATGAAAGTTGCAATTATTTGAAAGATATTTCACAATATCATGGACTATTAATTATCGCATCGCTTTTAACAACTTTTCGCGGATAGTAATTTGTAGAATTTTAGAATTAATTCCAGTTTTGTAAACAAACATTAACCGGTTTCGAAGTCAGACTGAAAATGCTATAAAACGATTCTGGTTTTCCTAGTTACTGAAACAAATATCTAACCTTTTTCTAGCAGATAAACAAAAAAGCCATGGCTTTAAAGGAATTAAATAGATATTAATATCACAGATATATTGTTTTTTTATAGAATATGTACAAACAAACAAATAAAAGAATCATTTATAATTCGTTGGATAAAGAAGGACCATTTTATCCATAAGTAATTATGCTTTAGAGAAGATAATTTTTTTTTATTTTATAATAACATAAAAACAGATCAATTTGGCTACATTTACACAACTGGTATTTGCAAATAAACATTTTTTATTGACAATGTGCTAAAAAGATTTGCGCACAATTTTTTGGCTGAAAAACCTTTACGCAAAACATTGTATTCTTATCAAAGCCTAACTGCAATAGGAAATATTAAAAAAATATTTTTGTTTAGTTCTACTCTTTATTTAGTAATCTTCTATCTGTTGAGAATATAAATATCAGGATCTTCTTCCATTCGAAGTTCCAGCTCATGAGAGGACATACCTGAACATGAATAATATGGTGAATAAAAAAAGCAGAATATCTAAAGCAATAACTTTTTACATGTAAAGATTGTGCCAATAAATAATACTTGGATATTATTAAAGCAGAAAAATTGTCGTCAATTTAGGTTGCTAACATGAACATCACTTATTCGTCAGTTCGTTCATCTAGTAGGAGGGGTCAGGATGGGGAAGATAGGATGTTGTTTGTTTGTTTTTATGCAAAAGTACAGGAAGTTTTTTTATCTATCATATGGATTCAAAATTTCGCTAGGTATTGTAAATCAATAATGATTCTTATCTGTGAATAGTCTGTAAGATATTAAAACTATTAGTAATATTCACTACCTACCTGATTTAATAAGAATAAGATCTGTAGGATATCCTCGTGTGAACCAAGTGTAAGATTCGTCATTATCATCACCCTGAACAGTGTTTGCGATAACAATGGATGTAGAATATACCTGGATATTATGACAGGGGAAAAATTATCGTCAATTTAGCCTGCTAACATGGAACTCAATTATTGGTCAGTTTGTTCATCAAGTAGAAGGGTAGGAGATGAGGTTATGGGGGTGGAAAGGGGTAATCATTGTTTTAGCCCGCTCCAAGTTTCACTTTTTTAGGGAACATGAAAACCTATTGCAATATCCAAGTAATAATATATCCATAGTGATAACAATGATTTAAAGAGCGTCCTTTTTTATATTTGCTTTGTCTGGAACACCTGCCATAATTCACATAGTTATAGTTATAACAATATGCTAACTTGAGACAACAATTTAAGTCTTAAGTTGCTGGTATTAGAACAGTGGTAATAAAAAGTTATTTCCAGAACTACTTGAGTCCTTTGGTTTAAACCTTAAGAATGGAAAACTAATCAATCAAAAAATTTTGTTTCGTATATGAATACCTAACAGTTTATGTTATGTTAAAAAGTCTCATAATTATATTGAAAAACTTTAATTTCATCAAGCATTTAAATAATGTTAATTCACCTGATAAACTGGATATCTTTCTATTCTACGCAGAGCTCCTATCAAATTGGACATTCTTATTGATAAATAGAATATAAAAGTGGAGATGGTGCTTGCTTACATGTGAAGACCGGAGCTCCGAAACCCCCCCCCCCCCCCCACTTAGTTTTGACAAAAATCAAAAATAAGGGGGGGGGTAGTTTTTTAACCCCCAGCTTAGTTTTGACAAAAATCAAAAATAAGGGGGGGGGGTAGTTTTTAACCCCCCCCCCCTTAATTTTGAAGAAAATCAAAAATAAGGGGGGGGGGGGTAGTTTTTTCACTGTACAACACGCCAGAAAGTTGAGTGAGGTAAATCAAGTAAATCCAGTATACCAGAGGGGAAACCTTATTACAGGGATATTCATGTTTTGGGGCATAATTTCCTTATTTATTGACTGATTTTAGTAATTGATGTATCTGTTCAGGGATACATCAATTACTAAAATCAGTCAATAAATAAGGAAATTATGCCCCAAAACATGAATATCCCTGTAATAAGGTTTCCCCTCTGGTATACTGGATTTACTTGATTTACCTCACTCAACTTTCTGGCGTGTTGTACAGTGAAAAAACTACCCCCCCCTTATTTTTGATTTTCTTCAAAATTAAGGGGGGGTTAAGTCTTTGCCTTGCTGAGCACTTTGCCTCCTTGCCGTTTTCCAGACATTAAAAAACTACCCCCCCCCTTATTTTTGATTTTTGTCAAAACTAAGCGGGGAGGGGGGGGGGGGGTTTCGGTGCTCCAGTCTACCACATGTAAGCAAGTACCGTGGAGATAATTCCTCTAAAGAAACAATTGTAATTTTGGTTAAAATTTAAAATAGATTTAAATAGGACGACTTTAAGAAGACACCTGCCATAAACCTTATATTTTAACTCATTAGATCAATTTAGTTAAACTAACCAAATACAACAAAATTATTAGAAGACAATTAAGAAACCTACAAAATATTTGTTCATTTCTCATAAAAAATGCCATTCCTTTTAGTACAAGATATTGAATAAGCTTTCTTTCATCTATTCCCAGTTTCTGTGGGCTTTGTCTAAAATTGAAAAACAAACTGTCAAAATTTCCCTTATACCTCCTATAAAAGATAATTTAGGATTAAGACAAAATTGTGTATTAGAAGATGTTAAGTGTGTTCTTATTTTCATGTCTTTCCTTACTCTGTATTTTTGTTTATCTGTTTGAATGAGTTACCTACTTATCTATAATATTTTTTTTGACGGATTTCCAAAAAGTATACACAGTGCTAAAACTTTTCTGTTAGCAACAAGATCAATAATTTCAAACTTTTTAACACTGATTTGTTTTTCGCGTTGTCTCTTTTTTAAATTGTCCATTGTTTATTTTTACTTTTTAATGAATTCGTTGCATGTTATAACCGTGTGAGGTCTTACGTTTTCTTCTCATAAGAATTTTTCGTATATCTTACGTTGCCTTATCCTGTATCCATGGGCGTAAGTACCTTGATTTTAAACTGAATTAAATATAAATTATGGCTAAACAATACCTACGTTTTATTAATTTCAAATATACAGGGCGTTTCAAATAAAACTGCGTTTTCCGGTTCTGGGAAACAGCCAGTAGGAGTATGAAAAAAATAATTATATGTCCATATTCTCTATAAAAATATGCATTGAACTTATAAAAGGTGTTTTTTAATATCTCTTAAAACAACGCCACTGTTTAGAGCCCAAAGAAGTGTGTGTGTTACTGTATTCGCGTAGAATTTTATGATATAACGTTGAATTAAAATCTTGTTTTTACTTGAAAACAACATTATAGCATGCACAACAAAATATTCTAATAATTACATTTAAAATATATTTTAAAATACATTTTATGAAAACAAAAATCAATTTTTTTATTGCTTGAATTTTGATTCTTAGTATTAAAAATGTTCATGTTCGTTCATCATCCCTCCCCCTATAATCTCTTAATCTCTTAATTTTGATTGACAGGTCATAACAGATTAACTCATAAAACTCAGTTAATCTAAGAAAACGCATTTTTAGCAACAATTTAAACCAATATAACTTGCTTATTAATTAAGATATTGAAATGAAATAAAAAGTGACTTGTTTTATTTATTAATATGCACAGTATTAAAAGAGATCTTTTATGAAAAATGACTTTGCCATAGAGAAATAGAAAAAAACAAAATTCTGAATAACCTAAAAAGCTCTTTGCATGAGGCCAAAAAAAGAAAATAGGTATGTAAAAATCTCAAATGGGGACATTGATTTACCCTTTTACTACTTTAATATCGTACTTTTAAAACAAAATGTTACAAAATAAATAAGTTAATTGAATCTAATAGTTATCACAGTTTTAGCATGAGGCATTTTTACCCTACATGTACTTATACCTATACCTATACCTCATACGGGCGGGATTGCAGTCCAGGACCTTATCGACTTGATATACTGTCCAGGTCCTGGTCCAGCAATCCAGGAGAACTAAGGATGACTGTAACGCACCCTTCTCTGTCCAAACACCCAAGGATATTAGGTTAAGTAACATCCTACAGACAACCAACTCTCTGTGATGCACGACCTTTGTCTGAGAAGTCCCAACTGTGCATGGTAACGAGTTGCGCCTGTTTTGGGCCAAGGCATTCCCCCTACTCTAACTATTTATGTCGCGCATCTGACATAGCAGCAGTAGGAACCATTTTTAACGTCTTTAGTTATGACGCGGTGTCGGCCCGAGATTCGAACCTATCACCTTCCCGACGACGAGCGGATGCGTTACATGTACTTATCAGTACAGCCACATTTTTAGAGATACCAAAAAAACACATTAAGTAAATGTAATGTACATTTGTACAGAGAATATGGTAATATAATTATTTTTTTCATACTCCTGGTTGTTTCCCAAAACCGGAAAAACGCAGTTTTTTTTTAAACACCGTGTACATAGATGTTACCTGTGACAAACTTCACGAAGAGATCTACCATGACAAAATAAGCATATGAACGAGTACAAATCTCTCAAGCTGAAATCAAAATATAAATCAAATTGCTTCTTTAAAGTTACCTAGGTATTTTAAAATTGGAGCTTTCCTATAATTCATCCGTCCGTCTGTCCGTTTCATGTATTTAAGCAGTTTTGCAAAAAAATTACTTAAAATTTTGTTTAGACTTATACATTTATATTCTGCTTATTTATTTCTGATACTCTACAAGTGTTAACGTTCGTTTGTCCTACCGTTCCAGAGCTTCGCTTTTGTGGATGTTTTATTATTGATTTTACTAGTATCTTTTAATGGTTATATTTAACAACTAAAAAATCACCTCGGTGTTGTTCCTCCTAAGTTGTAAGACTGAATATCATCCCTAGAAAAATTCAAATGTTATGTTTCTTAAACTAAATTTTAAAATAGTCAATACAAAAACATTTCAGTTTATTTTAACATAACTTTGTCCTTAAAGAGAACAATACATACTTAGATTCTTATAAGGGGTCACCTAACAAACAAAATATGAATATATTTATTTAGACACTAAAAATTGTTTCAAGCATGATTGCTCTCTTCAGATGACAATGTAAAATTCTTATCTATACGTTCATAATTTGGGTATGGTACGTTGACCACATAAAACCAAAATTGTTCCCGTAATGATGAATCACAGCTTTTTAAAATTAGTTTAGGGTATGGAGGTTACCTAAATTCTGGTTGCTTGAATAAATGTGCAAGTTTAGGTGTGGTTGTGTAAACATTGCTGTACAAAAACATTGGAGTCAATTCTACAACCTGTCAATAAAAGAATTAATATTTCCAAATCTTCAGAATTAATTAAGTTGTATTTTTGTTTTGAGAGTCCTAATTAACTTAGTAATCTTTTTAGAAAAGTTATTTCTTGTGATAAATAATACAATGATGTAATCCCAATGATGAAAAACAATATAACACCATCTGTAGATTCAAAATACCTATTAATTGAAATTTTGGAACTTTGAGTTTGAAACCAACCAACCAATCAAAATTCAATAAAAGAACCCAAAGTTTTTGACCGAACGTGATTATAAAACTTTAGGTTCCACTGTAATTTACAGTCAGCATAAACAGTTTTAGAAAAAAAGCAAAATAAGTTAAAAATAAGATATCTAAAAAATTACTTGCCTTGTGGTATAGAAGATTTTGAACGCAGGCTCTGACAGCATTTACTTCCACATCAGACAACATTGCTATCCTTAAAAATTATTTTTTTTATCAGGAAAATTACTATCATTAACTAAACAATTAACTAGGTAACAGTAAGAAAAAAGATAATTAAAATAAATAAGCAAATAAAAGAAGTTGGGAATGAACAAATGCACTCTTTATTTTATTCTTTTTCCACCGCTCCCATGTATTTTATCCCCCCACCTTAGCAGGGGATCCCATATCAAATGAAGCTGGTAAATGATAACATAAATAAAATAAAAACCTGGCAACCGAATTAAAGCCATCAATGTGTGGAAGAATTTTTGTGGAGGTAAGATCAAACTCTTCCGTGTGATATTCATCCAGATTTTCTACAAGTACAGGTACTTTGTGATCACCAACCTAAAAAAATACCTAATAAACATGATTAGTTCTAAAATAATTATAGACTTTCAGTTCAATAAAAAAAGGCGCACTAGTTTACTTCAATATCAATACTTTATTACAGCTTGAAACTTTGTTAAACTGTTAGGGACAAATGTTTTATTTAAATCTGTTGGAAAGTGATATATTGCAGCATATTCGTTTAAAACTAAGGCCTATTTAAAAAAAAAAATATAAATATGTTAATTACTAGGAAAAAAAAGAATATTATTTAGGCTAAAGGAAACGCACAGTCAATGATTTCAGCTATCTACCTATGTATAACGACATGAATAAATAGTTCATTTTGAATTTTACAACACATGCATAGAAAGTGGTTAGGATAGGTAAAAGAGAAAAAAAATAAAAAGGTATTACTGCCATTTTAGTTAAAAGGAAATAAAACACATACATGAGTTGGTTCAGAGCCCAGGTTGATAACACTTAGGTGAAGAGTATTCTGTTCATGTGTGACAACAGTCTTTCCTTCATGGTTCATGTCATTAAAAACTTTCTCAAGGATGCTTTTAATCTTGATAGAGTTTTCACTGTTTTCTTCCATATCCTCTGATAATATTGCAGCCTCCTAAAATGTATATATTTATACATACCTATACATTTTTTTTAAATCTCGGAATCATTAATTAATCTATAAGTTCTAAGTAGCGAAGCTCCGACACAGAACCGATAGAGAACAGAAAAAGGTCAAGAAAACTGTATGACTTAGAGCGTATTACTTTTGTTTTAGGATAGTTTTCAAAAGAAATTTTAGAAGCTAGAAATAGCCCAGCTTCAGAGAAACAATTTTTTTACCACCTATACTCAAATAACATGCATGTAGATGTAGTTATCGACGACCACATAAAAAAGGCTAGGTAACCGTAGAGTAAATGCTTATTTTTGAATGAAATAATCACTAGAAATTTCAAATGGTTATCTTTATGCAAATAAAGGCCAAACCTTTTCAAGATTTGTGAAAAATTGTGATAACTTCTTTACAAAAGGTTCAAACTGAACAGTTCTTGACCAGGGATGACAAACCACGCACAGGTTGAACAGCAAGTAGTTCCGGGGATATTTCTTATCTGGTAGAAAAGTTGGATAGCCAGAGATTTTATATCCATTGGAGTTTACTGAAACAAAATATGACATAATCTTTTATTCATATAGACAAAAAGGTTAGAAGATGTCTATCCTAGAATTGCATAAACAAGTCAGAGACAGTGTCTATATCAACTTTTAAAATGCTTTCATCTTTCAAACGATTTTATAATTTTTAAAACAATTTATCTAGGAGAGGAAGCATTTTTAAAAATTGAGATCCAAAATTAATCTTGAAAATATTTTGGATAATTATCTTTTTAAATGGCCGGATTAAGTATAACAGGGTTCAAAACTTGAGTATTTGAAATGAAGCGAGTTGCAATGAAGACAATATACACAACATTTTATTTAGTTGGCAGAAACAAATTGTACACCTGTAATTGTCTGCTCTTGGACCTCATTCTTAGGAATCAGAAATCTGGATAGGAGGTCAAAATTTTCTTTATCTATCAAATCATCAGGATATTGACATCTTATCATTGGTCCCTTAATAAAATAATGGAAAATTCAATTAAAGAGAAAAATGTTTAATCAAAACCTAGAATTTAGTAAAAGTATTATTGGGAGAAAAGCATTTGAATAAATGAAGCTTGGAATTGGGATATCAGAATATAATAATTCTTAGGATGTAGGGTAGTTTAATTCTAATCGTTCTTTAATCAGTTGAGAAGCATAATCTTCCCCATTCCCAATAAATAAGTAGGAAGGGAGAGGTCATGGAATAGTAAAATATAATGGTACAAAATGTTTACTTTTTCGTTGCCCTTAAAACTTTGAGACCATTTATAAATTCGTGATTGCTGGTTTAAAAATATAAAATAGTAGTGTCCAAAATTACAACCTATAATTTTGATATAAAGTTTGAATTGATAGATATTTAAATTTATGGGTCTTTCTTTTAGCTCTTAAATAAAATTTCCTGTTCAATGGTAATACGGATTATTAATATACCTGTAAATGATGAAATTGCGCGAGAAAAATTGCTCTCAACGAACCAATTTCGCCACATCCCTCATATTTAAACATTTTTACCTACTTAATTTTAAACATTCATCATAAACGATCTTTTCTTTAAAAATTAGTTCATAAAAACAACAATTAATTACCTTTTGTCAATTTAACATTAAGATAATAATTATTCAGGTATTTACCATTGATTTTACATAATTGTGTTGTAAAATAACAGATCTCTAGCATAATTAATTTCGAATTAAAAAGTAAAAACGGTATAAAAAGTCACATTTTTTTTATTTTCTTGTTTTGTTATTATTATAGCGAGAATGCCGCAAATTAAAAGTTTAAGAAAATGTCGTCGTTGAGATTTGAGATTAGAATTATGGCGGCCAATAATGAATTTTACTTAAACTTCAAGTCTACATTAAACCTTTTTAAAGTGAATATTACATTTAGAAATACTTTAATAAATAAGTTTATATATGGTAAGTGTTCTTTTTATTCCAGAAAGTTTTGATCATAATTTCATTTCAGACATGTTTAGATTGTTCTATTGACTTTAAATTTTAACTGTTAATGTGAATACTGATAATTAGGATAGTAATTTGATTTGGAACTATGTACATTTATTTTATGATAAAATATTGTGTTAAGTTAAAAGCAGATTTTTTAATATGAGAAAGGGTGTATGTTGTGCTTGTTCTTCAGATATGCATAAGCCACACTAAAGATTTTACTTTTAAGCGATAATTTCGCAACACCAAAGGATTTTATTAAGGAATATAACTTTCATTTTTTGGAATCAAATTTATTGAATTGAAATGTATAAATATATAACTAATTCTGTTTATTCTTTTTTTAGATGTGATCCTAATGTTATTATGCTTCAAATAAATCATATGAAGACATCTGCATGAAATTGATTCTTACAGCTGTTTATTCTATAATCATGTATGTCTGAAGTAAGGGTATAATAAGGACGCCCAGAGGTTCAGATAACTCTATGTATGTACAGGGCAGGAGGTACTTCTTGAAGTACTGGGGGATATTGACGTCCCTCCCCTTACCAGTCACCCTTCCTTCCAGGGATATGAAAGGTTTGCGTAGGACTAACTATCCTACCTGTAAAAATTCCAACAGTTACAGAAACCACCCACAAAACCTCAAACACTTATGGCTTTAACACAGCCAGAGGTGTGCATGAAACAAGAACTGTTGGAACTGATGCTCAGTTTACTGAGAATATGAAAGATGATGGTGAAATCCGAAAGGAAGCTATCAACTTGATGACAGGACCAATAAGTTCTAAGCAAAGCTGTAAGATAGGAACCTGGAATGTTAGAACAATGTATGAGTCAACTAAAACAGCCCAAGTAGTTAAAGAAATGACAAGTTACAATATCGGAATACTTGGAATTGCAGAATGTAGATGGACAGGACAAGGACAAACCACAACCAAAGATGGCCACCTAATACTTTATTCTGGTCATGAAAGTCAACATATGTATGGGGTTGCTATAATTATTCAAAAACGACATGTCAATTCACTAATAGACTGGAAACCTATATCAGACAGAATAATTAAGGCTAGATTCCAATCAAGGCACTGCAAGTTGACCCTTATCCAGTGCTATGCCCCAACAAATGACAAAAGTGAAGAAGTAAAACAAGAGTTTTATGATCAACTGCAATCAATCAGAAACTCAGTACCCAAACATGACATGTGTCTAGTTCTTGGAGATATGAATGCTAAAGTAGGAACTGACAGGACTGGAGTGAAAATGCAATGGGACACTTTGGCATAGGTACAAGAAATGAAAATGGAGAACTTTTACTTGATTTCTGTTTAAATAATGATATGGTCGTAGGAGGTACATTATTCCAACACAAAAACATTCACAAATATACCTGGACAACACCTGATGGACAAACAAGAAACATGATTGACCATATTATGATCAATAGAAAATGGGTCAAGTCAATGCAAGACTGTAGGAGCTATAGAGGAGCCGACATATTCAGTGACCATGAACTAGTTGTCAGTAAGATTAAATTAAAGCTGAAGCGTACTGGCCATGATAAAAAGAGTGAGATTGGTAGACAATATGATTCTTCAAGATTAAAGGACCCAGTGATAAAGAATGAATTTGTCTTAAAACTCAGAAATAGATTTCAAGTCTTAGAGGACCTAAATGACGAGACTGAGATCACATGGACTTCAATTAAAGAAAACTTTCAATCTACTGCTAAGGAAATCCTAGGACACAAGAAACCAGAGAAAAAGGACTGGATCTCTGAAGAAACATGGAACAAAATAGAAGAGAGAAAGAAGCTTAAAAACAAAATTCATAATGCTCAACATTTGGCTGACATGGGCAATTTAAGAGCTGAATATACTGCTAAAGACAAAGAAGTCAAAAAGCGCACAAGGAAAGACAAGAGAGATTACATTGACAATATGGCTGAAAAGGCCCAGAGAGCAGCTGACTTCGGTAACATGAAAACAGTATACAACATAACCAAGCAATTAAGTGGCAAATATAACAAAAAGAGTGGTGAAACTATCAAGGCTAAAGATGGTAAATTACTCACTACAGAAAAAGAAGTTGCTGAAAGGTGGAAATCGCATTTTGAAGAAGTGTTGAACAGACCTGAACCTGAAATTACTGCTGAACCAGAACCAGGACATGAAATAGACATAGACACAAGACCACCAACTATTCAAGAAGTTAAAGCTGCTATACATAGTCTAAAGAATGACAAAGCACCTGGACCTGACTTGATAACTGCCGAAATGCTTAAGGCAGACATAGATCTTTCTGCTAGGACTCTGACTGATCTCTTTGATAAAATTTGGAGACAAGAAAAGATACCAACTGACTGGTCTAAAGGTATTATCATAAAACTACCTAAGAAGGGAGATTTGAACAATTGTGATAATTGGAGAGGAATTATGCTGCTTTCTATCCCAAGCAAGGTCCTATGTAAAGTTATTTTAAACAGAATTGATGAGAAAATTGACAATAAACTAAGAGAAGAACAAGCTGGATTCCGTGCTGGAAGAGGCTGTGTTGACCAAATTTTCACCCTTAGGACAGTTATTGAACAATGTGTTGAATTTAACAAGCCACTCCATGTAAATTTTGTTGATTTCTCTAAGGCCTTTGACTCCATACACAGACTAACACTCTGGAAAATACTAAGAAGTTATGGTATACCTGAAAAGATGATAATTATGATAACTAAATTTTATGACAACTTCCAAGCCTGTGTTTCAGTTGGAAACAATAAGACATCTGATTTCTTTAAAATAAGCACTGGAGTTAGACAGGGATGCATTTTATCGCCTATTCTATTTATATTGGTCATTGACTGGGTGATGAAGAAAACCACAGAGGACAAAAAACGTGGTCTCCAGCTGGGCATACTAGGACACCTAGAAGATCTGGACTTTGCTGATGACCTGGCACTGATTTCAGAAACAATTAAACATCTACAAGCTAAGACAGATAGACTAGTCAAATACGCAGGACAAGTCGGGCTCTTTGTTAATGTCAAGAAGACTGAAATTATGAATATACCTACAAACCCTGATCAAACTATAACAATAAATGGTGAACAATTGAAACAAAGCAACAAATTCACCTATTTGGGGAGTGTTATCAGCAGTGAAAATGGCTCAAAAGCTGATATTAAAACCAGGATTGATAAGGCTAGGGTTGCTTTCAACAGTCTACACAACGTTTGGAATTCAAAGAAACTTGCTCTGAAAACAAAAATAAGACTTTACAACAGCAATGTGAAATCAGTTCTTCTTTATGGAGCTGAATGCTGGAGAACTGTGAAAACTGAAACAAATCAACTTAATGCATTTCACAATAGCTGCCTAAGAAGAATTTGCAAAATATTCTGGCCAAACAAAATATCAAACATTGAGCTGTATGATAAGACCAAGTGCAATAGTATTGAAGCAGAAGTGAAATTTAAAAGACTAAGGTGGCTAGGACATGTGCTTAGAATGGAACAAAATAGGTTTCCAAAAAAGTGCTTACAATGGAACCCCACCACTGGTAAACGTAAACGGGGACAACCAAAAATGACCTGGCGTCAGAGCACTGAAAAGGACCTCTTTAATTTGGAATTAACATGGGGAGAAGCTGAAGCACTTGCCAAAAAAAGGAATTCATGGAGGAGCAGGGTGGCCGTATTCTCTGGACTCCACAGTCCAAAAGAGAGACGCGCCTGAACTGTACTACAACTCTAGGGGTGTCATATTAAGGTCAGGAGGGTACATTTCCCTGGGTGTCCACACATATACATAATCAAACCCAAAAGTCTAAAAAGTTGAGGCAATTTTTTATAGCACCAACCTTGAACTTTTGGGGGGTAGGAGGATTATCATATTTGTCTATAATAACATCGATGACAGCATTAATAAAAGCGAAGCTTACAAATTGATAAGTTATTGATAGAATTCACAGTAGCTTTTGAGAGGTTATTTTAGGTTTGGTTATGTGATTGCCCCGAAGGGTTAGTCAATTGGACCCGCAGGTCTAGAGCCCCCCATCAGGGCCTAGAAATAGAAGAAAAGCAACTGTTAAAATACGACGAAACGCCCATTAAGAGATGTTGCCAAGAATGGGACTATACCCGAATTATTTACTTTTTAGCAAAAATTATTGAGTTAACAAATTAAACAAAACCCTATAAACCTCACTATTTTGTATCAAAATTAACAACAGACACTTTTATTCTAACAATATATTTGAATTAAAATCATCAATAATACTTTAAACACAATGCAGAAAAGGCAAAATTAAGATCAATCATTTTTTTACTATCATTAAGTAACATTATTAAATATCACTACTAGTAGTAACACACAATTATTTTACAAAATTTATTTATTATTTTAAAGTTAAATCACATATTTTTGAGACTAGATTTTCCATTTTATCAAATTGTTTTGAAACAACTGGCTTGAACTACATTAGGTTTTATTAAAAGAGGCAGAAAAAATAGTTATTCAAATCATGTAAAGTTGTTAAGCTTTTTCTTCTATTATAATTTTAAATCCCTTTTATGGCTAAAAAAGATATTTTCTAACAAACAAATTTTGATAGAGAAAATTAAAATCGCCTGAAACTGTTGTAAGCATGCCAGCTGTTTTTAAGTACTTATAATACATATGGCAATTATGAAAATTTAAAGCTTAAAAATCTAAAAAGCTTGTTTAGTTCAATTGTGTTTTGTATGGATTGAAAAAGGTTGTTAAGTGTATTGCTCTATTTTATTTACAATAATTATTAACATATAAAGTTAAAATGTAATAAAATGATTATATTTATTAATGTATCTATTCTTGTTCAAATGCAATAAGTTTAAGTGTAAAATTTGCTATTAATTTATTTACTAAATTTCTAATTTGAACTCCAGTTAAGTTTCATTATTTTTAAGTTTAAGCTTTAAGAAAAAATTTCTTAGAAGGTAATTATAGTGTATCTTTCATTTATATTAATCTAGAAATCTGTAGTGAGCGAATAATTAAGTCGTAAGGAATTTTAATATTAATTTTTGTTAATTTGTTTTAAAATTGCGACTTTAAAACCTAAAGTCTTTCTTTTTCTAATTTTACAAATTTACAGCCAATAATTTGAGAAGCGTTGCCTCTCTATAATTGTAGTTTAGACAGCCGTATGAACAGAATCTCTAATATTTATATCTTCTATCCTCATATCTTCTGCACTTGCGATTCTGAAATAAATTTAAGATGAGGTCACAAAGAATTTTAAATAGAAAGGTTAATTTTTCAGGAAGGCTAAGTCTTCCTTTCCCCTTCCCCTCCCCACTTCATATTAGCTTGTAACCAGCTCAGAACTTGTTTGTATCTCAATCTTAAGGTTCAGACCGACAGCCATCGATCAACTTTTGTCTATGCAAGGCCTTTGAAACCAAAAATCCTAGGAAATTTTGTAGGAGTTGGTCCATTATTAAATACTTTCAAACCAATGCAACTATCCATAGTTTGTTTGTATTTACGCATAATATTTTAAGTATTGAACACTATACCTCAAGTATCATGCATTTTAGTTTTAGTATCAGGCTGAGAGTTTCCTGCATTTTATTTTCTTATTCTGGCCTACTAGCCATGACTTGAGAGAACGTGGACAGAATATAACATTTGCAGAGATCTTAGGGGATAAGACATCAATTATGATAAAAAAAATTACCCAAATTTGAAATCAAATTATTGGTGAAAAAGGGTCTTAAGATATAAGACAATGGGTGATATTGGATGGAAACTAACACTCTTAGTTTAGAATTTCAAAATTGAAAAATTAAAGAACCAAAGTTTTGAGCCAACAAATAAGTGAACGTATTTATAAAACTTTGGGTACCAGTGTAAGATTTCCCTTCTCTCCCTGCAAATAAGCGTTTTTTTGAAGGTTTGAATCTTTATTAGCTAGGTTTGGCAGATTTTTATCTTATAATAAGGGGAAAATTGCATTTATTTGTAAATAAGGAAAATGTGGAATAGCTTTAACTTTTCCGGAAAACTTAGAATAAGATCAAAATAATAATAATGATCATATTATAATAGCGGCTATTTTAGGGATTCCTTTCATGTGCACATTCTTAAATTTGAATAGATTAAAGATGCATTATACATTTTGGGTACATTTTTGATTTTTCCATTACTCATTCTTTTTTCCTTTTTATTCTCTTGACAATTCAGACGATATTAATTACTTTTATGTATTTTTTTGTATCAACAGTAGCAATTTTTTTCTTTAAATGATTTTAACTGTAAATTGTAATGAGTTGAGCCGTTTGTAAAACAAGGCATTTTCCAAAGCTTATTATAAAGTTCCTAGCCTGGCATAGCAGCAGTGTGAATCCTTTTTTAATATCTTCAGTTCTGACGAAGATTTGGGCAAGCGACTGTCATCATGGGGTTATTAAAAGATTTTCCAGTATGGCTTTAAACGCGTTTAACATCCTCTGGATTAGAACCGGTTTTGAACCATACTGAAATATCATGTATCGAAACGTTTATTCATTTTTTTACGAAACTGGAAATACTTAACTCATTTTGATATCCGCGGAAAGCTGATTATAATACGGTGAGATAAATAATTATTACCTTGCTATTGAGCATTTAGATTGAGTCTTCCTTTCATTTTGTGGTTGTTCGTTTGTCCTGCTAGAATATACGTCGGCTTGCGACCTGAAAACAAAAACAATGTTCAAATATTGTATAAACATAACATTGTATAAATAGATATGTCTAACTTAGATGTTTAAATTAGATGTTTAACGGTGGTTTTCCTAAAGTGACAATCGAGAACTGAACCCCTCATTCCTCTATTAATAACTGTAAAATAAGCACCCAGCACCTAATATATCCTAACCTGACCTTCAGAACTAAACAAACAAAAACACCCCTTTATTTTTTATTTTCAGTTTTCAATTACAATAAAAGTGGGATGGGATTCTATGATCGAAAAGGCTCAAGGAGGGAAAGTGGCAATAATTTCTTTGCAAAAAATTAATAGATCTTTTTCTGTCACTATTTTCATGAACGATGAAAATCCAATTATTGAGTCGTATTTTTGCACAGAGGGAGAGAGTAATATTGGTTAATTTGTTCTCTACGATCTAATAACACTTCACCCATATGAAACTAGAATGTATAACATTCATGAGAGCATTACTCCAAATAAAATGAAACTTTTAGTGCTTATAAAAATGACGTCATACTGGCCTACCATTTGGTAAATTAAAATGTATACTGGCCTGCCATTGGTAACTTAGTTTGTATATTGTTCTATCATTGGTCAATAAAGAGCTTGAACAAAATTTTTTTAGAGGTATATTTTTTTTGCTATACAAAACCCTATTTGTTATACCCAAGTAAAAGAAGAAAATAAGATATTGATTTTAATTTCTATCAATGGTATGTGGGTTAAATTAAGCAATACGTTTGTTCCATTAAAAAAAAAAACTATAATACCTTGAGTATTGGTACTTTGAATATTTGTATCCAGGACAGTCTTCCGGCCTCTTTGCCAACATTTCAGCTCTAAAATAAATTATATATGAATATAGTATTATATAATAAACTACGCCAGGAAATAGTTGTCTGATAGTTCTAAAACAGATATTTTTTAAAATTTTATCCATATATAATAATTCAACTATGAAAAGTTGAATGTCTGAGGAAGAAGCTATAGCTTTCTGTAAATTATATCACTAATACTTCGTCGCTCGTATTACAGAAAAGAATCATATAAAAAATATATATAAAAAATTTTTGTTAAAAATTTCTGTACGGGATGGTTTATTGTGTCTTATATCCCATCTAGGGCAAAAAAAGTTATTCTTTAAAATTCTCATTGAATATAAACAAATAGTCGTTGCATATCCAAGTAAAGTCACGCACTCCTTTTATTTTTATTTTTAATTAATGGATGCTCAAAATTACATTATTAAAGTATTTCGCTTACTTAGGCTTTGTTTTCCTTCTTAATGAAATCATGAAAAACTTAATCAAATTTGATTTCACACAAATTTTAATTGTTAAACTTGGAGATGCAAAAAAGCCTCAAAATTGTAACCTGACGTTGAATTCCATATGTTGTTGAATATGTGCTCTTGTGTCCACAACACTGAAGCTTCGCTCCGTTGCACGTGTCGCGTTCACCTTAAAAATATTACAATTTACAAGTTTTTCTAATTAATTTAGTATATAGTTTGTAAAAATTTCTGAGCAATTTATTCAAGAAACGTGCTATAAGGGGGTATAGACGCCCTCCTCCTGTTAATTTTAAAATAGTTTTGTGCACTCTTGACTATAAGATAAAGTTTAATAGTTAAATGTGTCAAACTCAAACCCTTAACCAATAAACCAATATAATATTCTAAAAAAGCAAACCAAAACATACAAAAATAAATTTAATTATGAAATTGTTATAAAAAAACTTTACAAATTAATTTCTTGTATTAAAGTTTCCTTATAAAAAAAAGGTTTAATATAATCCGCTTTTATTCATTGGACAAATTTAATAATTAAACACATAGACATGGATAGACATTTTCACATACTTATGGGCGCAGCCGCTGTTGTTTGATTTTGCAACATACAACAGTTCTATTTTTGTTGGTTGTTGCTTCATATTATCCAAAAAAGGGCAAATTCAAAATTAATTAGGGGCATTAGCTATTTATTATCCAAAAATCGAGCGGCAACTATATCCATAATACAAAGTAGAACGATGTCTGTCTGTTTGTTTGTAGCGAAGAATCTCGCTAACCGCTAAACCGATCGGGTTCTCCTTTACAGGGTAGCTTCTCATAGGTTCCGTGAAGGTTTATAACTATTTTTGGGGGGGTGGGATACCCCTAACCCCCCCAAAAAATGAAAAATACTTCCCCCTCAAAAAAAATATTTTTTTTTTACAAAATTTCCTTTAAAATCTAAAACACGAAAAATTAGTTTGATAAAACCTCTTATGGCGAAGCCGCTAGTTTTCTATTAAAGAGCGGCCAAATAAAGATGCACCTGCCGAGCCTTGAACAAAATAATTTAATCGGGACAGCGTCTAGTCAACTAATTACTCCCAACTCAAGCCATATATTTTTAAACTAAATTAGTTGCTCTGAAAAAACACAAGGACAACAAATATAAAAAATTAGCATAAAACCGGCCTGTAAGATTAACTACAAGTTATATAGTAACATATGCATACATAAATAAATTCCCAATTTACAATTTCCTTTTTTAGACTTGACAAGTTTTACTTACATTAGCCTGGTCAACATTTTCCAATGTCCAAACAGGTTGCCAGTGTTCAAAACTTGGCTTCTGTTAATTACAAATGCGTTAGGCTGGTTCAAATGTTCAAAAGACTTAGTTATTTCAAAAGGATACAGTAGACTGGTCATATAATTCATAATTACATAAAACTGGCTAAATATGTTCAAGAGTCTAATTATGAAACAATACAGTAGACTGGTAATATAATTCATATTTTTCATATTACATTAGACTGGCTCAAAATCTTCAAAATTCTTATGGACTAAAAATAACTATATAGTAGGCTGGTCCAATAATTGATTCTTACATTAGACTAGTGCAATATGTTCAAAAGCCTGGCGAATAACGAAACTTTATATTAGACTAGTCCAATACTTGATACTTACATTAGACTGGTCCAAATTGTCCATACTGGTGGCCAAAGATGACAGCTCTGGTTCTATTTCATACATACTATCTCTTCCATCCTCCTATAGTCAATCAATTAATGTTATATTCAGTTTGACTTCAGAAAAGTATTTAATATACTGTTTTTGGCGAGAAATCATTATTGTCCTAAGATTTGCCAAGTAAAAAGATGTATGTCTTGTGTTTGTGTGCACCGAAGGATCTTGCTAACCACTGATCCGATATGAATCTCCTAGAAAGGTTTATAACTATTTAAGGCAATGGTTCCAGCACCCCCGAAAAATCGTCCCAAGAAAAAAATGATCCAGCCAAACAATTTTTCTTTTTAAAACTAAAACTGGAAGTGGAGTAGTATTGACTCCCCCTCCTCTTTTTGGCCTGTATAATTTAATTTATTAATCAAGTTAATAGAACAATTATTGTAATTTTAAGATAAGATTAAAATCAATAAGTTTGAAATAAAAATAAAGTCTTTCTGGTAACGATAATAGACTTGCTTTGCTTTCAGGCATTATTAAATTTTAAATCGATTGGTTGATTCTACCATGCCTGAATTAACATTCTTACATGTTTAGTCATCCCTTATATCTCTGTATAAAATACAGAATATTGCATTTGAGTAAATTAAGGTATGTATAATTAATAAGTTGAGTAGTTACATACATTATAAGCAGTAAAGTAACAAGGATGATAACTGAATAAGCAGAATAGTAATGCATAAGTCCTAACAAAATTGTAATTAAATTTGTTGCAAAACTGGTTAAATACATGATATTGTTTAAGGAGATGGTTACATTTTTAGGACTTGATTATTGAGATGCTTCGCTTATAATATTGTACTTTGTTGTAATAGGAATCAGTTTATTAAAAACCAGATGAATCGGACAATTTTAACATAAAAAATTTGATGTCAAGAAAGTAAATAATCATCATGTTTAAAAAGGATGTACGGACCGACCATAATTATAGAAAAACTTTAATGTTAAAATGAGTATTATATCATTACATTTCAAATTAATGGCTTCGTCAAAAGCATTATATTTTTTTTTGTACAGAGTCCTAAGTACAGTATACACAATTAGAGGTTGCTCCCCTAGCCTAGAAAATAGTTTAAAACCATCCCTAGACTTAAATAAAATGGTATTGTAGTAAATGTATTTTCTGTAATTGTATAAGTTATTTGAAAATAAGGAAAAGCTTGGATTAAATTGTCACTTTATGTATTTAAATTTGTGTTCTAGTATTTCAAATGATGCTTATCATTTTGTATGTATACCAAACCCAGCCCCGCCACCCCTTGTTTTTTAATTAAAAGAAAACATAAGAGGGATCAGAATTTCGTTTGTAACACACAGGGTGATTCTAAATTCATTTCAAAATTAAGTTTCGGAAGGTGGGAGGGGTTGGTGCTCGAAAGTCACTTGTGGTAAAGCACCATATGACTACTAAAACAAACTATATAATACTGTATTTTCTTTTATAAAAAGCCTGAGAAGGGTTATTGTTACCCCTCTGGGAAAGTGCCGCTGCCTTACTAAACTTTTATTGAATCTACATACTAAATATTGAATTTAAATTTTAGCATTGTCTTTCAAGGTTTAAATAGAACGATAATTTCCCACTAAGAACCTCGTTAAGCACTGAGGTACCATTATTTTTAAAATAAAT
Organism: Acartia tonsa; assembly: GCF_053477335.1. Classification (NCBI taxonomy): domain Eukaryota; kingdom Metazoa; phylum Arthropoda; class Copepoda; order Calanoida; family Acartiidae; genus Acartia; species Acartia tonsa. Next base: position 39,153,873 of record NC_137260.1, read on the forward strand.
TAAAAATGAGGGGGGGGGGGGGGCGTGGGCGCTCGGTTTGTTTATCATTTTAGGTCAGTTTTGATTTAAGCTTTCAGAAAAGAAGCCTTTCTTAATTTTCAGTGTGTCCATCTATACGACAATAACTTTTAGCTCATATAGTAAACTAGGGAGTGTTTGAAGCGTTTTATAAATTTTAAACTCAATGTAATAATTTCTACAGGGTTTAGGCATTATCAAAAAACCACAACCAAACAGGGAAAGTGTGTTTCCATCAAGTTGGACACTATCTTTTATCACAAGTGGGAGCTCAAAAAAGCAAGGATCTAAAGATAATAAAAGATAATAGCCAATTTGATATACAGTACATCGATTGACTATAGGTTTTCTGAAATAGATTTTCTGAATGGACATAAATGTAGAAAAAACGTATAGACTGCGTGGGGACAGGGGAATATTCAAAATCAAATAAAAGTGGGGCTATTTGATATGATCACTTATTAACAAAAAAATTCTAAAATGATATCAGGAAGTTCAGATCTAAGCTAAATAGAAAAAAATGGCAAAATTTACTTTTTTTTCGGTGTTCTCTCCAATTTAGGATATTTTTTATCGAATATACTCTCTCCTTTAAGTGTCAAAACGGTAAAACCTTTAAAAAATACCTTTCTTGTCAATGTTATTTAAAATTTTGAAGATTCAATTTGGTTGTATTCTGGAAGTTAAACCAATCCTGAATTCTAAAAAAGGTGGTCTCCAATCCTCTTCTACGCCCCATGTAAACACCCTTCCTAATCGACATTGGTGAACGGAAGTAATATGATGTTACATGGTGTTTATACAATTTCCATTTTTTTTATTGGCAAATGATAATAAATAAAATTGTGTAAAAAAGAGATAAAATTATCTTAAAATACTCAATAATCTTGCTTAGAAAAGATTGCTTCTAATCTTTTAGTCAAAATATTAAAGGGCCTTCAATGAATTTAGGGAATACCAAAATGAAATGTTATTATTTTCAATGTTTTGTTTCTTATATATAAAGTATAAAAGACTTTGGCTAAACTAGTCAACTCTAAGTCTATAATATCCAGTAATGTTTTTCTGGACTGTTTCGAATTCACACTAAATGTCTAATAATAATAGTAGTAACTTGATATGGATTTCATACACAGCGACAAATAAACACTACAGCAAATATCCATGTATTATTGTTTTACAAATTTAGTAACTTCTTACCGATATGTTATAAGTCTTATTGCTGAATTTTAATGCATATACCTAATCATTTTGTGCTGTCTTTCTATTTTTTTTATTTTTCTATAACTGCTCACAAGTTCTCATAGAACTATATACTTTGTTTCTTTTAATTCCAAAAAAATTTATTTTGTTGTAAGAATAAAACACCATAAGAAACAATTCTCACCTGTCTAAGAAAGCTCAGGGATTTAAAGGAATAAGAAAATTGCCAATAAATTAATGTACATCCCTAATACAAATACCCAAAAATTAACCCTCTTGTAGGTTATAATTAGTGGTTGAAACGTTTGGACACTCAACTTAACAAAGTTACCAAAAGTTATTAAAAGTTCCCAAAGATGTTAAGCCAACGAATAAGAAAACATTATTATAAAACTTTTGGTTTTTAGACTAGTGTAATAAATAGCTACTCAATAATTTGATCGTCGATCATTCCGTCGGTAAATAGGAAAGGTTTTTCTCTGCTAGTAGTTTTCAATTTAACTCACGACCGTTGCTCAAAACAAAGCGCATCCGCTCGTCGTCGGGAGGTGATAGGTTTAACACTGCGTCATAACTAAAGACATCAAAAGTTGTTCCTACTTGTACTATGTCAGGTGCGCGACATAAATAGATAGAGTAGGGGGAATGCCTTGGCTCAAAACAGGAGCAACTCATACCATGCACTGTTAGGACTTCGGAGACAAAGGTCGTGTAATCAAAGAGTTAGTTGTCTGATGGGTGTTACTTAACCTGATACCCTGGGTGTTTGGACAGAAAAGGATGGTTTTCCTGGGTTGTTTTTGTAAAACTTTTGGGACTTGTTTAAAAACAGCACAATATCCCCCCACTTTGTTTTTGTAATGTTATAAGCGAAGCATATTTACTAACAAGACTTTAAAAACAGGGATGGCAACATCCATAAAAGCGAAGCACTGAAACAGTAGGACAAACGGACATCATCACTTGTATGATGTCAGAACTGAATAATCAGAATATAAATGTATAAGAGTAGAAGCAAAATTCTAAGTAAATTTTGTTGAAAAACTTGATACATAATAATGTCTATGTACATACTTACATTTTTATGACTTGATTGTAGAGTTGCTTCGCTTATAATAATGTACTTTGCTGTTCCAAGAAATCAATATACCAAAATTCAGACCAATCCAATAATTACATCACATAAAAATTTTTTGGTAAAAAAGTAAAAATTAAATATGTTTATAATGGACGTACGGACGTTCTTGAAATGATTATAGAGTTGCTACGCTTTCTAAATCGTACCTAACTACTACAGGAATCACCATGCAAAGTTTGAAATCGATAGGAAAATTCTAACATGCCTAAATTAACGAAAAAAGCTATCCGTTACGAACGGACCGACACTAATTATAGAAAAGATTTGCTTTTTGAAAAGTATGTCAAAATAAAACGCCCTTTAATTAGTTAGCCCTTTTCGTTAATTTAAACAGGTGTGAATTGTCCAATCAATTTCAAACTTTTCATGATGATTCCCATATTCCTATATTAAATTATCATGACACTTGTTTTAATGTTCGTTTGTCGTACCATTTTAGAGCTTCGCTTTAATGGATGTTGTCATCCTTGTTTAATCATCATCTGGAATGTACGTCAATCTATCGTCCATATTTGCATAGGATAACATTTATTTATAAGGGTATTATTACATATCATTGATTACTGTACTTTAAAATCTTATTTTTAAAGTAGCTTCGCCCCCAAAAATATAATCTGTATGGGTTGTTTTGTCCCGCCATTTATAATGTAACTCCTACTTTTTTGTCAGGGATCTAAAGGGATAAGACAATGAAATATAAATTTTTATAAAAATGCAATAATTAAACACAAAATTACCCCTTCTGTAGATCACAATTAGTGGTTGAAACATTCGGACATTTAATTTAATGCACCAACCAATCAAATTCAATAGAAGTCTCCAAAACTGAATAAAACATTATTAAATTGGAGACTAATTTAAAAACAGCACAATGTCCCCTCCCGTCGTTTTTTTTAATGTTCTAAGCGAAGCATATTTACAAGCAAGTCTTAAAAAATTGGTATATCCATAATAATTACCCTTTAATTAATTAATTTTTGTCCGAACTTGACATTTAATGTCCTATTACTCTCATGTGTTTATGTGTGTGTATCCGTTTGATTTATTGAGCTATGCTTTTATGAATGTTGTTATCCTTGTTTAATTAGAAACTCAACTTGTTTAATTATCTCAAGTTTATATTCTAACAAGGATTACAACATCCATAAAAGTGAGGCTCTGAAACAATAGGACAAACAAACATTAACACTTGTAGAATATCAAAACTAAATAAATTTAATATAAATGTATATGTCTAAATAAAATTGTAAGTATATTTTTGGCAAAAAATGCTTAAATACAGGATAATGTGTAAGGCCATGTTTACATTCTTAGGACTTGATTATAGAGATGAATTGCTTATATCATTGTACCTTGTTGTAATGGGTAAAAATCAGTATATGTAATTATATCATATAGTAATATTTGCTGTCAAAATTTAAAAAAATAGCATTTCAAAATGGACGTACTGACTTTCTGTTAACGATTATAGAAATGCTACGTTTCCTAAATCATACCTAATTGTTATAGAAATAATCATACAAAGTTTGATATCTGTTAAGAAATTATAACATGTTTAAATTAACAAAAAAAGGGGTATAGTCCTTTCCACGACATCCCTCCATAAGGAGCGATTCTTCGTATTTTTAAAATGGCTTTTTATAGGTTATTTTAGGTTAGGTTAGGTTATATTGTGTTAGGTGATTGCCCCACAGGGTTAGAGCCCCCCGCAGGGGCTAGAAATAGGAAAAAAGCTACTGTGAAAAATACGAAGAATCGCTCCTTATGGAGGGATGTCGTGGAAAGGACTATACCCAAAAAAAGCTATCCGTTAAGGACGGACCGACCCTAATTATAGAAAAGCTTCGCTTTCAAAAATGTCAATAGACGTGCAGAGTAAAATGAGGCAAATTAACAAGGACATTCCTGATTCATGGACGTGAATAATAATTTGTGTGATGAGATGTTAAATCACATAAATAATACACAATTTTCAAGATAATTTATGTACTAAAATATGGCTTAAGAGGCAGTAATTTTTTTTTTGGTTGTAAAAGTTTTAAAATCAAAATTTCTCCTATTTTACTTTTAAATGCTATGTTGTTTGAAGATCATTTTTATAATGTAGCTGCGCTGCCAACTTAACATAACATCTTGTATTGGTATTCTCCTCATTATTAATTAAATTACTCCTCCCCCTCGTATAGTTAAGGATCTGAACATAAATTTTATTTTAATTTGTCGTAAAAATGTGGAAAATACGCGATATCAGTGGCATGTTTTAGGATTGTGGAGAAGGGTGTCAACGCCCTCCTTAAAACTAATATTGGGAAGGCCTGTCTTTCACTTTTTTCAATCGCTAACGGTTGCACCAACTCCTGGTGAAGCACTGTGCACGCCACTGCTTTTTTTTAGATATTTTCATAGAAAAGTCGATCCGTAGATTTAGAAAATCTTAGCTAAAACTTTAATTGAATTATAATTCGATATGATTTTCATAAAATAATAATTTTTTAAAAAGGTATAAGCAGAAAATTATCTTTAGCTTGTTTACGCTGTGAAATTATGGTAATATATATGTTTATTTGAAATTCATCTGCTTTTCCTAATTACATTAACTCCCCAACTCTAATTTTCATACAGGAAGTGTTTTATTGTCCAAAATTTTTCTGTCAAGGATAACTAACAAACAAGTTTTAAAAGTTAATAGCATTAAATGTGAACACAAAATAACGCATAGGGTCCTGCAGGGTAAATGCCCTATTGAAAGTACCAGAAACATTTTTGGTCCATGTGAGGGAAAATATCCCAAATTGTTTTTACTTTTTAAATCTTTTTTTAAACCTAATCAAAAAACACTCTACTAAAAAAACTAATTCTAAAGCACTATAATTAAAAGTGCTGAGTTTGCATGAAAGGTATGACTTTAATTTTTAACCTGATGGTATAAATTATTGAAAACTGCAGTCTGCACCTGTTTCTTGTAATTTCATCCTTACTCAGGGATACAGGGATAAGTAAATAAAAAATGAATTGTTTCCACTAAAATAATTTAAATGTTTACAAACAAAGTTTTCTTGTAATTTAAAGGTTGATTATGTTATCATTTAATGATCTATAATTGTTTATAGTACTCCCAAGACACTATCAAAAAAAAATATTTGCAAAAATTAAATTTAAAAAAAATCTTAAATTATTTTTAAAATATCTGTTTTTACCTTTAAAAATACATTTACTCTTAAAATGAGAAAAAAGTTGTATTTAATACAATAAAATTTCTTTAAAATTATGATCGGTTTGCATAGCATATTATTAGAACTGTTATGAATAGATTATGATTAGACCTTTTCAGAAATACTACTATTCAGAAAATCTACACAAATGCAAAATCTACGCATGACCAGTACATCCCAAATAATAATACGAAAAAATTACCAATAGATTACAGTTAGTGGTTCAAACGTTCGGACACTCAATGCAATAATCAACGAATGAAAATTAGTGTCCCCAAAATTGTTAAGCCTACGAATAAGAAAACATTATTATAGAACTTTGGGGACTAGTATAATAAACACAGGGATATAAAGAGACTCCCTCCCTGTCAAAAAAGATAAAATTTTCAGATTCAGATTTGGATATTGACTGAATAAAATTTAGTAATGCAAGTTGAATATATCATTATTTCCTGAGATTGAGAACTATTTTCTTCGTCTTTCTCGTCCTGGAAATAAAACAATAATGGAACATATTCGATTATTTTTAGAACAAAATGATAGTTTAGAGTGTAATTAAAAATGAGTAATAGAATGTCTGTCTGTGGGTGTGAGCAGCAAAGGATTTTGAACCGTTATGGTTCTCCTTAACAGTAAAGCTTCTTATATGTCTGTACTTTCTTCTTCTTCTAACCACCCCTTCTGCACGCCTCCGGTGTTAAAGTTTAGCTATAAAATAAGAGTGAAAGTTTCTTAATCTTAGGAATTCTGGCTGTTAAAATAAACTGTTAAAAATCATGCGCCAATGGCCAATGCGTTCAGAAAACCTTGGTATTCGCCATGGTCAGGTTTTTATCTATTTTTAAATAATTTATTTACCTCGGGATTAACGCTGAGGTTATTTCATAATCTTATTACAGTATGGTCAGGTTTTTATCTATTTTTAAATAATGTCTTTACCTTAGGGTTAACTAAATACTCCATACTCCATATCATAATCTTATTACAGTATGGTCAGGTTTTTATCTATTTTTAAATAATATCTTTACCTTGGGATTAACTAAATACTCTATACTTAGAGGTTGAGGGTATTTCATAAGATTGAATCAGGTTTTTATCTATTTTTAAATAATGTCTTTACCTTAGGGTTAACTAAATACTCCATACTAAGTGGCTGAGGTTATTTCATAATCTTATTACAGTATGGTCAGGTTTTTATCTATTTTTAAATAATGTCTTTACCTTAGGGTTAACTAAATACTCCATACTTAGAGGCTGAGGGTACTTCATAAGCTTGAATATAGTATGGTCAGGTTTTTATCTATTTCTAAATAATGTCTTTACCTTGGGATTAACTAAATACTCCATACTTAGAGGCTGAGGGTACTTCATAAGATTGAATATAGTATGGTCTGGTTTTTATCTATTTCTAAATAATGTCTTTACCTTGGGATTAACTAAATACTCCATACTTAGAGGCTGAGGGTACTTCATAAGCTTGAATATAGTATGGTCAGGTTTTTATCTATTTTTAAATAATGTCTTTACCTTGGGATTAACTAAATACTCCATACTTAGAGGCTGAGGGTACTTCATAAGATTGAATATAGTATGGTCTGGTTTTTATCTATTTCTAAATAATGTCTTTACCTTGGGATTAACTAAATACTCCATACTTAGAGGCTGAGGGTACTTCATAAGATTGAATATAGTATGGTCTGGTTTTTATCTATTTCTAAATAATGTCTTTACCTTGGGATTAACTAAATACTCCATACTTAGAGGCTGAGGGTACTTCATAAGCTTGAATATAGTATGGTCAGGTTTTTATCTATTTTTAAATAATGTCTTTACCTTGGGATTAACTAAATACTCCATACTTAGAGGCTGAGGGTACTTCATAAGATTGAATATAGTATGGTCTGGTTTTTATCTATTTCTAAATAATGTCTTTACCTTGGGATTAACTAAATACTCCATACTTAGAGGCTGAGGGTACTTCATAAGCTTGAATATAGTATGGTCTGGTTTTTATCTATTTTTAAATAATGTCTTTACCTTGGGATTAACTAAATACTCCATACTTAGAGGCTGAGGGTACTTCATAAGCTTGAATATAGTATGGTCTGGTTTTTATCTATTTCTAAATAATGTCTTTACCTTGGGATTAACTAAATACTCCATACTTAGAGGCTGAGGGTACTTCATAAGCTTGAATATAGTATGGTCAGGTTTTTATCTATTTTTAAATAATGTCTTTACCTTGGGATTAACTAAATACTCCATACTTAGAGGCTGAGGGTACTTCATAAGATTGAATATAGTATGGTCTGGTTTTTATCTATTTCTAAATAATGTCTTTACCTTGGGATTAACTAAATACTCCATACTTAGAGGCTGAGGGTACTTCATAAGCTTGAATATAGTATGGTCAGGTTTTTATCTATTTTTAAATAATGTCTTTACCTTGGGATTAACTAAATACTCCATACTTAGAGGCTGAGGGTACTTCATAAGATTGAATATAGTATGGTCTGGTTTTTATCTATTTCTAAATAATGTCTTTACCTTGGGATTAACTAAATACTCCATACTTAGAGGCTGAGGGTACTTCATAAGATTGAATATAGTATGGTCTGGTTTTTATCTATTTCTAAATAATGTCTTTACCTTGGGATTAACTAAATACTCCATACTTAGAGGCTGAGGGTACTTCATAAGCTTGAATATAGTATGGTCAGGTTTTTTATCTATTTTTAAATAATGTCTTTACCTTGGGATTAACTAAATACTCCATACTTAGAGGCTGAGGGTACTTCATAAGATTGAATATAGTATGGTCTGGTTTTTATCTATTTCTAAATAATGTCTTTACCTTGGGATTAACTAAATACTCCATACTTAGAGGCTGAGGGTACTTCATAAGCTTGAATATAGTATGGTCAGGTTTTTATCTATTTTTAAATAATGTCTTTACCTTGGGATTAACTAAATACTCCATACTTAGAGGCTGAGGGTACTTCATAAGATTGAATATAGTATGGTCAGGTTTTTATCTATTTCTAAATAATGTCTTTACCTTGGGATTAACTAAATACTCCATACTTAGAGGTTGAGGGTACTTCATAAGCTCCCTAAAAAGTGAAATAATCAAAAATTCGAAAAAAAATATTTTTTAGTTATATGTTCGACGAACACAGTAATAGTGTCTGACTGATTATGACGTAACAAAAAAAATAAGCCAATGAGAGGCCGTTATTGACCAATAATAAAATTTATAGTGGCCTCTCATTGGCTATTTTTTTTGTTACGTCATAATCAGTGAGACACTATTTCTGTGTTCATGTTCGACGGTTAAAAGAAGCCGAATTTAAGAATGGAAAAACTTTGGGTACTTTTAATAAATTCTTTATTGGATGGTTCCAAGCCAGAAATTTAGTTTAACATCATTGGGGATGTAAATCAATTTATCATCAATTTGTCTTATTCCTTTATGGTACTGTTTATATTGTATTTATATATTGTTATCCTATTAAAAAAATCATTTAGATAAAAAGTGTTGTTAAGCTATTTTAAAAAATTACCATAAAATGTTTCTGCAATCTTCTAATTTGATGGGGTCTGTGGCTTCCCTAAAATAATTATATTATGATTTTTTGTGAATATTGTTACAGGGTGTTTCTTTCAAAGAATTAGGTTAAAACATTGTGTATCCTAATATAAGAAACGCCAAGATAAACATACCTTTTAAAAGCTTTTCTATAATTAGGGTCAGTCCGTACGTCCGTACGACACGGATAGCTATCTGTTTTCGTTAATTTAAATTGTCCTATCGATTCCAAACTTTGCATGTTGATTTCTGTAGTTGTTAGGCACGATTTAGAAAGCGTAGCAACTCTATAATCGTTACCAGAATGTACGTCCATTTAAACATGTTGATTTTTAACTTTCTAATAGAAATTTTTATGTAATAAAAGTATCCGATTGATCTGGTGTTTGGAATACTGATTCCTAAGACAGCAAAGTACAATGTTATAAGTGAAGCATCTCTATAAACAAGTCCTAAAAACGTAAGTACTTCCCTAAACAATATCCTGTATGAAAGTAGTTTTTTTTTCAACTTTACATAAAATTTTTAGATGTTGTCATCCTTGTTAAGTTAAACTTATTTTTAATATTTTTTGAACAAGTTTAGTTTGTGCTTATAAATCAAGATCTTTGGGTACACAACACATAGAATAAAGACCTTTTAATATTAAAAGTGTTTTTAGGTTAGGTTTAGGGAAAAAAGTTAACAAAAAACTTTGTTTATGTGCCCCCCTGTTGTATTGGTACATGTAATTATTTATCTATGTCAGAATAATCAAATTATATATAACTAATCATCGATCATAAATGATAAATATATATTATTTTATCTTTTCTTCACCTTCATAAAAATCTAATACAGATATTTTTTATGCAGTATTTTCTGCAAAGTTTAGTATTCATCAATCTTTTAATGATGAACGTCATGAAAAAAACTTATTTGAGTTAAGGGAATCAACACAAAAAAATATCACACAACTTTCAAATCTGCAACCTAATCGAATTTTTTTTGACGGACAGACTAACAGATATCTACAATATTGGAGTGTGAGACAACTTCACGAAATAAATAATTACCAACTGTATATTATTACAGAAAGGGAGGCAGGGTGTGGGATTAATATAGCAAGGTAAAGGAAAATATACTTAACTTAACTAAGTATAAGCCACTATAATATGGTGAGGGATAATCACAGCAAACCAAATGATTACCTATTGTATATTATTACAGAAATGAGGGCTGGGTGTGGGATTGGAACAGTAAAATCTACCCACTGCTCGCCATGTCTACGTTTACTCCACAATTTAGTCAGGATAGGCAATCTCATTCCTAAAATTATTTTCATAAATTAACTTAATTCTCAAATTTACCTAGTAACTTTAAGGGATAAGACAAAAGATAATAAACATAATTACCCCTTATTTAGATATATACAGCATATATTGCCTTATAAATAGGACGAGTATGAAACAAAAGCCCTACAGACAAACAACCAACACTATGTGATTTTCATATGATCGAAATTGGTCTGATGATGTGCCAGGGGCGTCCAAGCTTTTTATTTTGGGGGGGGTAAAATTTTTTTAAGGGGGGGGGGGTAAAATGGCGCACGAAGCGCGCCGCAAATTTTTTACCCCGGGGGTAAAATTTGCTTGGGGGGGTAATTACCCCCCCTGAAATCTGTTGGCAGGGGTAAAATTTGTTTACCCCCCCAAAATTTACCCCCGGGGTAAAATTTTTTGGGGGGGGTAAGTTAAATTTTATCAAAAATTTAGTATTAAAAATGCCCGCGAAGCGCGCAAAAATTTTTTTTGTTAGAGATTTTCTATTTTGGGGGGGGGGGTATTTACCCCCCCAAAATTGTTTGGGGGGGGTAAATACCCCCTCCTAAATGGTTAGGGGTAAATTTTAAATGGGGGGGATAATCGCCCCATTACCCCCCCCCCCTTGGACGCCTATGTAATGTGCTATGGCATTCCCATCCTTTCATATACATTTATTGTCTTTAGTTATGAATAGAAAGTATGTAATAAATTTACCTTTTTCTAGTGGATTGAAAATTGAAACATCTAAATCAGGAGCCTGAAAAATGAAAATAAGTCAAATTTCTTTTAAGTTTTATGAATTTTGAAAATGTAATTTAAAAAAAAAATTAAGAAAAATTTAGTTATTTATTGTGATGCTGTGCAAAATGGTACAAAAAATTGACGTCATATGATAAAATAACCAATGAGAGGCGAGTATATATTTTACCATTGGTCAATTACAATGTATACTGGCCTCTCATTGGACAACTTTATAGTATGACGTCATTTTTTTGTACCATTTTGCGCAGCATTATTTATTGTCAATACTTGCTAAAACTGTACTATTTGCTATAAAAACAAAATAGTAATAGAGAAAAACATGAAGATTGTAGATATTGTCAATAAAAACTATGAAACTTACCCCAATGAAGATATTATGCTTGGCTTGTTGTACAACTTTAGTGACGTCAATATCATCCGACCAATCAGATTCTAGCACCATGTTCAGATAGCGTGTCAGGTTCCAGTGTTCAACCTAAACAGGACAGTGACGTCATTATCATTTGACCAATCAGATTCTAAAACTATGGTCAGATAGCGTGTCAGGTTCCATTGTCTGTCCTACCCAAACAAAGTTAGAAATGAGTCCTTTCACTTAGCACTAACAAGCACTAATACATCTTTTTGAAAAAATGAAATTTAACCTGACCTAATGCAATAATTAATTGACCCTAAGTCTAAAGAAACTGTCAAAAAAATTGTGGGGAAATATTTTTTGTTAGAAGCGATTTGAATGGTACTATTCCCCAAAATAGTTATGAATCTTCCCTAGACCTGTGAGAAACTTTATTGTAAAAGTGAATCACATCGGTCTAGCGGTTCATGTTACAGACAGACACACACAGATATCCTATTACTTTTATATAAGGTAACTTGACATCGCTAGAGCAACTCGAAAACCAACCTAACACTTACCTTAAGCTGAAAACAAGTATCAGCCTCTTGCATGGGAACCAAAAATCCAGATGAGAATATTTCTTGGTACAGCTGGCTTACTAGCCCCACCCAATCTCCATTTCTATAATTATTTTTTAAGAGTTACACATTTCAGGAATGATGAACCCAAAAAAAATTTCTCAAGAAGTTGGATATTTGTGCATGTCATTTGAAAGTATGAAATTTGTAATTGTACATTTTACACAATTAAAATTTAACGGCAGAATAGGGTAAATCAAAATAATTAAATTAAGTTATCAACCTTTATAATTAGATTCCAAATAATATTAAATATCATAATTCCACAAATCAAAGAACAGGCAGTAAAGGGTTAAAATATTATTTCTCTCCAAATAAAAAAAATAGTTCGAAAATCAATCACAATAGGACTGCTTTTAGAAAGGCATTTCTAGTATTCTTATCAAAGATGGATGAATTTTAAATTTGTACATACTGAAACCATATTTATTTTTATCCGTCTATAATATTAATATAACTAATATCCATTCAAAGTAAAATTTATTTAAAAGCTATATTTTGAAAGGAAAGAAGATATAAATTCATTTTAAATTATTATATATATAGTTGCGTAACCAGTATCTTTTATATCTCTACTGTTAATTGAGGGGCTTATTGCCCATTTATTTTAAAACAATTTGAATTTCAGGATCTGATACAATTCACGAAAAAAGCAAAGATTCAGGGGAAAATTTGTCATCAATATTTAGGTTGCTAATATGGACCTTGTTTATTGCTCAATTCGTTCATCCAGCATCTATGAAATACTTGTCCAAAATGTAATATACCTGAGATTATACTTGTGCCAGAAATGAGCAGGATTTGAGAAGGAGTGTTGGATCACGTGCTCTGGGTAAAAATCCTACAAAAATTACCATTAATTTTAAATATGAAAATTATTTAAACGTTAAACGCCAAATTTAAGTAAAGAAAACATTTTGATTTTTTAATATTGAGAAATTATATTTCTGAATAATATTAAAAGGATGTGTGCCTGTCTGTGTCGTCGGAACGATTTGGCTTGCCTTTACACTGGAACTTCTTATTAGTAAGTTTTCAAAGTATCAAAATAAAAAAAAATATTAATTTTTGTTGGTCCAATTAATCCTAAATTTTGATTTTTTGTTTGAAAATTCTCTATAATATAAAAAAATATGGTTTAAATTCAGAGCCATACAGAAAATGAAAGACTACCTTTGCCATGACAACGCCTCTACTGATGGCCAACTTGAGCTCTCTTGTTGTGAGCTTTATTCTTGACCGAGTATTCTCTGCCAGGTTTAGGCCAAGCTGGTCAGCACGTACCGATACCTAAATAACAAGGTTTCGTGATTTTTAAAAACTTTATCCCTTATCTACACAAAACCATAAGAAATTTATTTATGTTTTTAATTGATTTATTTGGAAAAATTTATTTTTATGTGTAAAGATAGTTTTATGTCCCCCCAAAGAAATAGAGCTATGTCCTCATTTATTAGACATTTCAAAAAAAAAAAAATTCTCCTTAAAAAAGTGATATTACTATTTGCTCGACCCCTAGCCAAATTCCTATTATATTCAATATATGTAATATGTATGTATAAAAACATGTTTTTATTTATTAATTACAATTAGAATACCAAATATACATGAGAATAAAAAGTTTGAACTAATTAAAATTCTTGGATATGTGACCCAAATAAATAGTTGTTCTAATTTAACTGGACAACCATAATTTATCTAAAACTTTAAAGTGTTTCATTCAATTAAACCAAAAAATAAATGCTCAAAACATTCGGTTTTAAATATTTCTTAACTATGTGCATTTGTCAGATATTAATGATAATAAAGGTCAAAATAAATGACAAATAGTACTGTTACTAAATGGGTACCATAGCAATTACTGAAATTTTACAATTTTATAGCTTTATATTTTTTTTTAGCTGTTTTGCTTTTACATATTTGTAAAACGAAAAAGAAAAGTTAGTTTGTTGTTATGGCTTTGCAAAATATAATCGGCAAACAATCCGTAGCTGTGTTTGGACAATTAACCGCACCTTAAACCATGATGTAGACATAAGAATGTCATTATCAAAAAGTGCATAATTTGCTAAATAAATATAGAAAGTCTAGGAACACAGCATAGAAACAATCTGACCCAATTATTGGTTAGAAAGTGTACACATTTTATTATGAAAAGAAAACCTTTTTGTCATTTAATCCATGTAACAAGTCAGCTTTAAATATGCGAAGTCCTTTGGATCTTGATGAAATTTTATTTTCCAAAACTTTTTACGCTCGTATTAAATATATAAAGGATTTAATGATATGTGACTAATTAAATGAAAACAAAAATATTCGTATAAGTTGGACGGATTATTGTGTCTGATTCACATTCTAGTGTAATGTATCTAGTATTGCAACCTAAAAACCCGCGATCGTGGCTCATCACGTAGCGCATCCGCTCGTTGCCGGGAAGGCGATAGGTTCGAATCTCGGGCCGACACCGCATCATAACTAAAGACGTTAAAAAATGTTCCTACTGCTGCTATGTCAGGTGCGCGAAATTAATAGTAAGCGTAGGGGGAATGCCTTAGCCCATAAACAGGCGCAACCATGCACAGTTAGGACTTCTCAGACAAAGGTCGTGCAATCAAAGGGTTGGTTGTCTGATGGGTGTTACTTAGCCTAATATCGTTGGGTGTTGCACGTGGATGATGCTCTAGATTATCTAGATGATCACTTAAATTGAAGGAGAATCCCGCCCTTGCGAGGTAATGGTAAAATTGAAACCGAAAACGAAAACGATATTATAATACCAACCTTTTTGTTTAGATTTTCTAACAATCCTTCAGTTTCTTGCTTCAACTCTTTGTAAGGCCCAGGAATATTTGTGCTGGCACTGAAATTAAATTAGAGTTACTTATAGAGAAGCTTCGATCCTATGGCACATATGGCCTGAGACATTTCAGGGGAGGGAAAAGACATTTGACTGCAAATTCATCTTTTTGTTCATCGTAATTGCAATAGCACATTGATTTATCGTCCATTGTCTTATCAGTTAGGATGCCTATTCTCAAATATAGCAGCTTTGATGCTACGCTATTTTAAGAAGAAATATTGCCCTTGTTAAATTTTGTTTTGTATAAATTGTGTTGTATAAAGTTTTAAGATTGGTGTGTGCAACTGATTACTAATTGGTTCTATTCAAGATTGGCAACGTTTAATTACAATATTTATACAGAAACAATGTTAAAGCAAATGTTGATTAATTTACATATATCTTTTTGACTCGGGGCAGGAGGTACTTCTTGAAGTACTGGGGGATATTGACGTCCCTCCCCTTACCAGTCACCCTTCCTTCCAGGGATATGGAAGGTTTGCGTAGGACTAACTATCCTACCTGTAAAAATCCCAACAGTTAGCGAAAACACCCACAGAACCTCAAACACTTATGGCTTTCACACAGCCAGAGGTGTACATGAAACAAGAACTGTTGGAACTGATGCTCAGTTTACTGAGAATATGAAAGATGATGGTCAAATCCGAAAGGAAGCTATCAACTTGATGACAGGACCAATAAGTTCTAAGCAAAGCTGTAAGATAGGAACCTGGAATGTTAGAACAATGTATGAGTCAACTAAAACAGCCCAAGTAGTTAAAGAAATGACAAGTTACAATATTGGAATACTTGGAATTGCGGAATGTAGATGGACAGGACAAGGACAAACTACAACCAAAGATGGCCACCTAATACTTTATTCTGGTCATGAAAGCCAACATATGTATGGTGTTGCTATAATTATTCAAAAACGACATGTCAATTCACTAACAGACTGGAAACCTATATCAGACAGAATAATTAAGGCTAGATTCCAATCAAGGCATTGCAAGTTGACTATTATCCAATGCTACGCCCCAACAAATGACAAAGATGGAGAAGTAAAACAAGAGTTTTATGATCAACTGCAATCAATCAGAAACTCAGTACCCAAACATGACATGTGCCTAGTTCTTGGAGATATGAATGCTAAAGTAGGAACTGACAGGACTGGAGTGGAGAACGCAATGGGACACTTTGGTATAGGTACAAGAAATGAAAATGGAGAACTTTTAATTGAATTCTGTTTAAATAATGATATGGTTGTAGGAGGTACACTATTCCAACACAAAAACATTCACAAATATACCTGGACAACGCCTGATGGACAAACAAGAAACATGATTGACCACATTATGATCAATAGAAAATGGGTCAAGTCAATGCAAGACTGTAGGAGTTACAGAGGAGCCGACATATTTAGTGACCATGAACTAGTTGTCAGTAAGATTAAATTAAAGCTGAAGCGTACTGGCCATGATAAAAAGAGTGAGATTGGTAGACAATATGATTCTTCAAGATTAAAGGACCCTGTGATAAAGAATGAATTTGTCTTAAAACTCAGAAATAGATTTCAAGTCTTAGAGGACCTAAATGACGAGACTGAGATCACATGGACTTCAATTAAAGAAAACTTTCAATCTACTGCTAAGGAAATCCTAGGACACAAGAAACCAGAGAAAAAGGACTGGATCTCTGAAGAAACATGGATCAAAATAGAAGAGAGAAAGAAGCTCAAAAACAAAATCCATAATGATCAACATTTGGCTGACATGAGCAATTTAAAAGCTGAATATACTGCTAAAGACAAAGAAGTAAAAAAGTGCACAAGGAAAGACAAGAGAGATTACATTGACAATCTGGCTGAAAAGGCCCAAAGAGCAGCTGACTTTGGTAACATGAAAACAGTATACAACATAACCAAGCAATTAAGTGGCAAATATAGCAAAAAGAGTGGTGAAACTATCAGGGCTAAAGATGGTAAATTACTCACTACAGAAAAAGAAGTTGCTGAAAGGTGGAAATCACATTTTGAAGAAGTGTTGAACAGACCTGAACCAGAAATTACTGCTGAACCAGAACCAGGACATGAAATAGACATAGACACACGACCACCAACTATTCAAGAAGTTAAAGCTGCTATACATAGTCTAAAGAATGACAAAGCACCAGGACATGACTTGATAACTGCCGAAATGCTTAAGGCAGACATAGATCTTTCTGCTAGGACTCTAACTGATCTCTTTGGTAAAATTTGGAGGCAAGAAAAGATACCAACGGACTGGTCTAAAGGTATAATCATAAAACTACCTAAGAAGGGAGATTTGAACAATTGTGATAATTGGAGAGGAATTATGCTGCTTTCTATCCCAAGCAAGGTCCTATGTAAAGTTATTTTAAACAGAATTGATGAGAAAATTGACAATAAACTAAGAGAAGAACAAGCTGGATTCCGTGCTGGAAAGGGCTGTGTTGACCAAATTTTCACCCTTAGGACGGTTATTGAACAATGTGTTGAATTTAACAAGCCACTCCATGTAAATTTTGTTGATTTCTCTAAGGCCTTTGACTCCATACACAGACAAACACTTTGGAAAATACTAAGAAGTTATGGTATACCTGAAAAGATGATAATTATGATAACTAAATTCTATGACAACTTCCAAGCCTGTGTTTCAGTTGGAAACAATAAGACATCTGATTTCTTTAGAATAAGCACTGGAGTTAGACAGGGATGCATTTTATCACCTATTCTATTTATATTGGTCATTGACTGGGTGATGAAGAAAACCACAGAGGACAAAAAACGTGGTCTCCAGCTGGGCATACTAGGACACCTAGAGGATCTGGACTTTGCTGATGACCTGGCACTGATTTCAGAAACAATCAAACATCTACAAGCTAA
Organism: Acartia tonsa; assembly: GCF_053477335.1. Taxonomy (NCBI): domain Eukaryota; kingdom Metazoa; phylum Arthropoda; class Copepoda; order Calanoida; family Acartiidae; genus Acartia; species Acartia tonsa. The sequence goes on from NC_137260.1 coordinate 39,171,818, forward strand.
AACAGATAGACTAGTCAAATATGCAGGACAAGTCGGGCTCTTTGTCAATGTCAAGAAGACCGAAATTATGAATATACCTACAAACCCTGATCAAAATATAACAATAAATGGTGAACAATTGAAACAAAGCAACAAATTCACCTATCTGGGGAGTGTTATCAGCAACGAAAATGGCTCAAAAGCTGATATTAAGACCAGGATTGATAAGGCTAGGGTTGCTTTCAACAGTCTACACAACGTTTGGAATTCAAAGAAACTTGCTCTGAAAACAAAAATCAGACTTTACAACAGTAATGTGAAATCAGTTCTTCTTTATGGAGCTGAATGCTGGAGAACTGTGAAAACTGAAACAAATCAACTTAATGCATTTCACAATAGCTGCCTAAGAAGAATTTGCAAAATATTCTGGCCAAACAAAATATCAAACATTGAGCTGCATGCTAAGACGAAGTGCAATAGTATTGAAGCAGAAGTGAAATATAAAAGACTAAGGTGGCTAGGACATGTGCTCAGAATGGAACAAAATAGGTTTCCAAAAAAGTGCTTAAAATGGAACCCCACCACTGGTAAACGTAAACGGGGACAACCAAAAATGACCTGGAGGCGGAGCACTGAAAAGGACCTCTTTGATTTGGAATTAACATGGGGAGAAGCTGAAGCACTTGCCAAAATAAGAAATTCATGGAGGAACAAGGTGTCCGTATTCTCTGGACTCAACAGTCAAAAAGAGAGATGCGCCTGATGATGATGATGATCTTTTTGACTTTTTATTTTAATCCTTACACAAACGTAACAAGATGTCTGTTTAACTGTCTTCGTGTAGATTGTTCTATTTAAGACTGTCAAAGCTTATGTTCAATTTTTATACAGAATGTATTGTTAGGAATACTTTTTAGAGAATATTGAACAAAATGTATTAAAGTAACATTATGTTGTCTGTGTGTGGATTAGGATCTCAATAACAGCTGAACCATTATGGTTCACCATTACAGTTAAGCTTCCAGTAGGCCCAAAACTATTTTAGGGAAGGTTAACTCGATTTTCCAAAAAAAGAATCGCCCAACAAAACACCACCAAATCAAACAAGATATAAAAGTACAATCTGTACAAGTCTTGTGAAAGATCAAGATCATTTAATGCATATAAAAGAGAAATAGGATTTTTAGATATCAAAAAAAAATATTATTACCTAGAATGTAATTCAAAATAATTCATAAAAAAATTGTATTTATCTATTGTGGGTAGGTAAAAATCTCAAAAAAATTTTTTTTTTTGGGGGGGGGATTAAAAAGGTTATATTTGACACTCAAAATCTGTTTTACTCACCTTTCTTCCCCCAATCAATACAAGCAGTATTTGGAGGAGGATTTATTTATTTTTATCTAATTATAGAATCTCTAATATATGCATCTTGCAACAATGTTTAAGATGAAGAAAACTAGAAAATTTATTAAGCAAATACTAATTTCCACATTTGCATCTATTTATATTCAGGGATACAGGAATAAGCATCTGGAAACAAGAACACTCATGTCAATGATCAGTCCAGCAAAAGCTAGAGAAAGAATAATGGGGGCTTTGTTTAGCACTGATAACCCTTCCATTCTTTTTTTAAAAAAATAAATTGAAAATAAGCGAGGGCTTGGGTCTTTTTCGTTTTTTCTTTTACTTTAGGTTAGGTTAAATTGAGAACTTGGTAGCCCGCAAATTGGTAGACTAACACAGGTATGAATAAATATTTTTAAAAAGGGGTAAGTAAGTGAATTATTTTGTGTGAAAGCAATGTTAACTGATGAGGAATGCCAAAGAAAAGAAATTGTACTAATAATAGGCTAACGACGGTTTTGCTACCCCAACAATAAAAGGGTCTAATTTCCATCGTAACACTTTGTGTAATTTACAGGCAGAAAAATGGATATACTCTTGTGATAAAAAGCTACGCTACGCTACGCTACAATATTGTTTTTGCATTTGTTTTTTTTTGCTATTTGAAGTAAAACTTTTCAAAACAACTAAAAACTTAAATTCATTACATCTAAATGCGTTTAATTTGCAATTGTTGTTGTTAGATTTTAAATTGACATTATTAAAATTTTATACAAATGATTACATCCAACATAAGCGAAGCTGTTGGAAATTAATAAAATTATTAAGTGTTGGGAAAATTAAAAAAAAAGGGATCTGGTCCAGTTCACGGTAAAATGCTACTAGGATCGATTATCTTCAAAAATCAATTAAATTTTAAGGCTGCTAACTGACAAACGGCTGAACGTACATGTTATACCCGCACAACGTTATAGGTGCATTAATAAACAATTTGCCATTCTGTTTTTTTCCTTTGCTATTCTTGGACGGAATAATTCTCAAATATTTCAAAGTCAATTGAAAATAATGTGAACTTCCTTCATTTACTTTTCTAACCTTCGATAAAAGTGTGGAGAGAAAAATTTATCTAAAATTGAATCTATTTACAAAAGTGTCGAGTGAATTAAAGTTTTCAAGTTATTGGATTTTTTTGGTAGAGAAAGAATTTTATCTAAAAGGAAATTGTGTTTTTAGAACTTTGATTATTTAGATAAAATGAAATGTTTGGACACAACAAGTTTGTAACTAACCAATTATTACTCAATAAAAGTACCCAAAATATGTACTTGATTTCAAACTTTGGGTCCCAGTGTAATTACAATTCAATGTCCCCTCTCTCCCTTCATATATACTGGCCTTAAGAAATCTTCTAAAACATAAATGTTAAAGATCCAAGATATATGAAGTGCAAACTATATTGGGGCAGACTAATACATTATATTTATGGTCTTAAATATCCAGGGAGGGAGAAGACATTAGACTAAAGATTACACTAGTAAACATAGATTTATAACCACGTTAACTTTACAACTTTAGGCTCTTTAATTGAATTTCAACAGGTCGGCTCCATACTAATTGTACCCAGACTTTACAATCAATGATTTATATTTACAGGAGGGATAATTTTGATTGTCAAGATTATACATTTATTTATTGTTCACTGTTTTACCCCTTAAAGTTCCTGTAAGTATAATGTATAATATTTCTGTATACATTGTTCTATTTATTACATCTTTTCTATAAAAAAAAATACTTTTCCTTTAATTATTTTAGCATCCTTTTAAGGCTTTGAGAACATTAATGATAATTAAGTAAAATCTCCATATAGCGACTATTAAGATGTTAAAAACAGATTCGTTTTAAATATTAATTTCATATTTTTTTATAGCAGTTTTGATGCTATTTCAAAAGAAACTATCCAACCACTAAAAATTCTAGCTTATAAAGGAGAAGAAAAACCTTTAGGGTGGAATATCAAACTCAATTTGATTACAAATATCAAAATAAAGCCTTTCTATTGTTTTATTCTGTGGTGGTCAAAGGAAGAAAATTGAAAGCGATGCATTTCTATAAATATATATAAATATATGTATCCTCAGTTTAATATTTTTAATTGCGACCCCTTAATATCCTTATGTAAAAGTAACATAATGTCTCTCAGTTTGTGTGTCTATGGCTTAAGTTTTCACTAACCACGTTATCTTATCACAAATTTTGGGTACTTTATTTGAATTTTGCTTGGTTGGTTCCAAAATAGTAGTCAGACTAACTAACTGTTTAGTCAACACAGGATGTATTTTTTTTATGATTATTGGGAATGTATATCTATTGTTCATTGTCTTATTCCTTAAGATTTATCTAAATTGTAAGCTCTTTATAGGTGAACTGAAATTAGTTTCCGAATGTGAACACATTTTCCTAGGTGTTTCCCAATCCTATCTCAATATTTGCTACTAGCTAAAAAAAACCTTCAAACTTCCAAAAAAAAAATCTAAATTTGAAAAATTAAAACTTTGAATGTATAATGTATAAATCGTTAATACATTCAAATTTTGATTTTTTTTTTGAAGTTTGAAGGTTTTTTAGCTAGTTGCAAATATTGAGATAGGATTGGGAAACACCTAGGAAAATGTGTTCACATTCGGAAACTAATTTCAGTTCACCTCTTTAAAGTATAAGATTTGAACCAGGGAGTAAGGGAGGGGACAATGGGCAATTAATTCAATATAAGAGTTATCAAAAAAAGGGCATGAAATCCAGTTTAATCCAATAAATTTGTAGGAAATTATAAAGGGATTGTTAATTGAATAATAGATTTTCATAGCGTCATGTAAAGTGAAATCACAACTTGTTTTTGATGAAATATATTAAGGCTTTGAGAAACTTAATGATAATTATTATACTAAAGTAACAGGATGTCTGTGTATCTGTGCATCTGAGTGTCTGTGTGTCTGTACCAAAGGATCTCGCTAACCGCTGAACCGATCAGGTTCTCCGTAACAGGGTAGCTTCTCATAGGTCCCGGGAAGGTTTATAACTATTTTCTTGGGGGGGTGGGACACCCCCAACCCCCCCAAAAAATGAAAAATCCCCCCCCCCTCAAAATATTATTTTTTATTTTTTGAACTAAAATTAAAAATGAGTGGGGGGTGCACCCCCCCCTAAAAAAAAAAAAATTTTCGCACCCAACCAAAATTTTTTAAATTTAAAAAAAAATCTAAAATAAGAAATTGGGTTATTAAATTCGACTCTCTCCTCCTTAAGTGCCCCTAGACGCCTCTAGGGGCGTAGCCGCTAGTTTAGTAAAATCTCCATATAGCGACTATTAAGATGATAAAAACAGATTTGTTTTGAATATTAATTTCATATTTTTTTATAGCAGTTTTGATGCTATTTCAAAAGAAACTATCCAACCAATAAAAATTCTATCTTATAAAGGAGAAGAAAAACCTTTAGGGTGGAATATCAAACTCAATTTAATTACAAATATCAAAATAAAGCCTTTCTATTGTTTTATTCTGTGGTGGTCAAAGGAAGAAAATTGAAAGCGATGCATTTCTATAAATATACAAATATATTTCAAATATATCCTTAGTTTAATATTTGTAATTGCGACCCCTTAATATCCTTATATAAAAGTAACAGGATGTCTCTCAGTTTGTGTGTCTATGGCTTAAGTTTTCACTAACCACGTTATCTTATTCTTTGCTCACAAATTTTGGGTACTCTTATTGAATTTTGATTGGTTGGTTCCAAAATAGTAGTCAGACTAACTAACTTTTTAGTCAACACAGGATGTACATTTTTTATGATTATTGGGAATGTATATCAATCTAATGTTCATTGTCTTACTCCTTAAGATTTATCAAAATTGTAAGCTTCTTAAAGCATGAGATTTGAACAGTAACGATAGGCAAAGAGCAAAAAGCTCAGTTTTTGATAAAAACATTTATACATATTAATATACATTTATCTATCTATAAATAGTTCATTTGCATATTTGGTGGGAACTGTATCTATCTATCTATCTTTATATTTTGAAACTAGGCCAGAAAATGATTTATTTTCATCTATATTACAAAATATATTATTAGATAAAATATATTCCTTATGCATTTTCAAAATTTTTTTGTAGTGAAGCTACTTTAAACTCACATACATAGTGTAAATATGTTTGTATTGGAAAAATGTTATTTATTGGCTGTTATTTGAGATTAAATAATAAAAATTCTTGTATAGGTTTTATTGACAAAAAAAACTTATCCAAATAGGGTTTAATTTAAAGTTTCAAAGCTCCGAGGGGCTAAACCTTACCTGACTCCAAAAGGTTGTAGGCTATTGTTGACAAAGTTAACATATTCTTCCAATGGTTTACTGATGATTTTCTCCATTGCTTTCTAAAAACATATTTCATCATTTAGTATTTCTCTAAAAGAAACATAAAATATTAGCTATATGGCTTCGAAACCGATTAATATTTTCTGGATTAGAACAGGTTCTCAGCCATTCTGAACAATCATGCATTATGAATAATTTTCAACGATATTTTAAAAAAAAATCATGAAATTAATACAAGTTTTGTTATCCCCGGGCATTAGGCCCATCGAGGCTAACAAAACTGGTTTTATTAATCTTTCATTTTAATATTCAGGAAAGCTTTTGCCATCAATATAACTGACAGCTTTTTGTCCCATTGACGTGATCTTTAAGAATATCATTAAAGATAACCAATCATTTGATTGCATAATCTTATTCTGCGAATGTAAACTATGTATAGCATAGAGTTGTGTCTGTTTATATGCTACGGTACGGTTGAATCCCTTATATAACTGTTATACTTCTAGCCAGAGTTTTGGAGCCGGAGCCGGAAGCCGCTAATCTATATTTGGCTGGAACCGTTATTTTCGTTAAAAAACGGCTCCGGCTCCAGGCTAGCTAAAATAAGAGATTTTTTTATTAATTATAATTTGGTAACTTTGTTGTGTCGTGTGCAAATGTCCCTTTTAAGTTTTTAAAGTCCATTTTTATTAAAAATTTAACTTCACCACAGGCGGCTACGCGGAGCCGTAGTCGGACCAAAATCAGACGGCTCCGCAACGCTGCTTCTAACATAGGATCCATTTAAACACCATTTGTTAAAATTGGAACCAATCACCTCCTGGACAACTATCCTCTTTTGGTTCCAAGTAATAATTAAAGCTTACCTGAAAAGCCAGAAGTTCTTCCCTCTCCATTTTAGCCTCCAGGGCGACCAATGCCTGCTCAGTTTTGATCTGGAAATAATACTCGGAGGCCAACCCAGGTCCTGCGATACGTCTGAAACAATAAAAATAACACTAGCTTTTGATAATTACTATTACTAATTAAAGATAAGGAGAGGACTTGCCTCCAAATGTCTGTAAACTTCTACATTTCATAGGTTAAAGAAATTTAGGGGGTAATATTGAATATTGGGTTGTACAAAGTTATTTGAATCTATCTTAATCTACTTCAGGAATAATTTTGTTCTAATTTTGTAGACGATTAGTTTCAGTAAAAATAAAATATTATTCTATTAGCTCGTTATTAATGGATTTTAAAGTAACAAGTGGTTGAACCCCGAGCAACTAAGTAGGCAAGATAGTAAAATAGTCCAAAGACTAAGTTTAAAGATTAAACTATCCTGAAACCTACATGAAACTTCTCTAAAATTTAGACCAATATCTCAAAGGTATTTAGAAAGATTCTAGCGTACAAAAAACCTTATTAATTAAAATTAAAATGAGAGGATGATAAAATGGGAAAACTAACCTTGCAATAAAGTTATCAATCGAAGGAACTCTTGCCCGCTTCTGTATCACTAACTTGTACATCACTGCAAAATTAAATAATTTTATTAGTACAGGAAAATTTACTCAAAAGATAATTTATTTATATGAAGGAAGTCCAATAACAGCCAATAACGTCGTAAATATTTGATAAAGCCAAGTGGCTACAAGAAAATGGGAAGCAATTTATTACCAGACAAAACATGTCACCAGCAATGAAACCAGGTAGTTGTCTGGGTTATACATCATTGCTTATACATTTATTGTCCTTCGTTCCTTCATCTCCAGGTAGGGAACATTAAATTACTGTAAATTACACTGGTACCAAAGTGTTATAAAAACGTGTTCTTATTCATTGGCTTAAAAAATGTTGGTACTTTTTTTTATAAAACTTTATTTGTTGGTTTAAACAGAAACTAGCGTCCCTATGTAAATTATCTCAAACAATATTGTGCTATTTATTTAATTCTATTTCAAAATAAATTAAAATGTTCATACTTCACTAAAATTTTATCTAATATTCTTTTTTCTTATCAAAACGTTCATCTTTAAGTGAAAGACAAAAAAATCATACCTGTATCCCAAAACGTTCGTATAGCATATCTGACCGAAGCTCCTATAGTCCAGAAAAACGCCGCTAGGGGACAAAACACTACAGATATCAGCACACAGAGTATTGGTTGGAGAATACCTGAATATATAAACATTAATATATTCAGAAGAATACCATTAGATGACAGGGTATAACTAAATATAAGATTTAAAATTTAAAATGGGCATCGAAGACATAAATAAAACTGACCTAGAACGCCAACAAACCAGATAAGGCCAGGTATAAGACCCAGGTTGGGTCCTGGATTTGGATGAATGAAGCAGGCCGCCAGGACGTGGTAGATCAGGCTGAGGCAGGGCACCAACACAGGGCCGGTCAACCCTATGGCTACACTTATCACTGTGGAACACAGAAAAAAATATGTTTGTTTAGAAAAATTGATCTTCAACCCTTCGGTCCTCAAAATAACCACTAATTTTTAAGAAATATGTTGTGGTCAAAAGATCTTTATGGTTTAAAACATTTTGAAGACTACTGTTTTGAGGTCTCAAGGTCCATTCAAATGATGACGTGAAAGGAGGTAAAACTATATACCTTTTTCAAAGACATAGAATTTAGAACACCCATGAATTACTCCCATAAACACCCAATTTGAACTCCCAAATAAAGTTTATAGGTCTACATTTCCTACACCTGATGCTAATGCATTCCCCTCCCCGTAGAATTCCAACTACAAAACCTTTTTATACTTTTACAACCCTGGATTTGTTTTGCAATTAGAATGTTTATGTTTCATGAATGCAAAAGTTTGTTTGTTATTCTAACAACTAGATGGCATTTGTAAATATAAATCCAGGGTCATATTAAACAAGTTGCTGATTATGTCATAGACAAAGTTAAACATTTGTTCATTCAAAGTCAATCCTGGATCTAAACAATCCAAGGTAGACTGGTTGTTAAAAGTTTTGTTGGTAGGTTGCACAATGTCTAAATTGACTGGACAGTTGTCTAAAATATGTAATATATGTGTGTATGTGTGTGTGTGTGTGTGTGTAAAATTAGGTGAAGCTAGTGCATATAGATATGTGTTTTACAGGGTGTCAACTAATTATGTTTATTGTTGTTTATTGTACCTGAACTTTTAAAGACATAAAAGCAATCTAACATTATTATTATTATTACAGCTAAATATTGTTCAATAAGATACTATAGATTCTAATTTGTTATTAATACTCTAAAGTCTACACTGAACAATTCATATGGTTACTGTGAGGTACTTTATTCTACTCGTTAGGTTACGGAAAGCCACAGAAGCCTATACAAAAATGACGTCATACTGGCCTATCATTGGTCAATTAAAAAGTATACTGGCCTCCCTTTTGTAATTTAGTTTGTGTATTGGTTTATGACCTAAATTTAGAGAAAAATTTGACAATAAACAGTCATATTTATTATTGAAGAATTTAGTCATTATTTGACCTGCAAACGAGCTACTTTTAACAATTTTAAGTAAATTAAAGAATGTCCAAAAAAATGTTTTGAGACATCCTGTAATCCAATATATGTCAAATATAGTTTTGATGTAAATGTAGGAAATGGAATGGATGCAATTTGCACAAAAGTAGCCCTGTGTTAAACTTTTTTGCTGTTATTATGTCAACATGTGACAGTGGTCATTGAACAGTTGTTATATTCTAGATATAAATTAATAATAGTAAGATGGGAAGACTGTTTCAGCCTATATACACCTTTCGCACACATTTTTTTTTTGTAAACTAACTTGTTCTGTTTGAAATACTAAACCTTTTCTCTGCCTTTAGGGGCACTTGTGCAACAAAGGGGAAGAAGTAGTTAACAGTTAACTTTAATTTTTTTTTTAGAGTAATGGTAAAAACCAATGAAAAGCTTCAATGTAAAGGAAAACCATATTGGTTAAGCGTTTAGCAAGAAATTTCACCTCATAGACACAAAAAGACACACACACAAATTGACAGACATCCTGATATTTTTATATACATATAAGGATTATTCTTTGTATTGTACCGAAAAAAAAAAAAAAAATTAAAAATGCATAAATTATAAGCAGTCTGACTTAAGCACAACATTTGATATACGTGACTAGCGTGTAAAATACTACTGTACCCATAAAGCTAATAATTCATAACACTGTTTTGGGTCAAATTTTTTAACCATCGTCTGTCCGTCCGTCTGATTTTCTGTTCGTCCGTGACGGATAGCTATTATCGTTAATCTAGTTAACTGTCCTATCAATTTTGAACTTGGTATGATGAGTCACGCTTTTCCTCAACAGTTTAGCGGATTTAAAACCAACACGCATCAAGCGGTCAATGGATCCTATAAATATACACATTTGCTGAATCAAAACTGGTTTTACCTAAAATGTATCTGCTCCTTCTTCGTGTCTATAGTATTTCAAAGATTTTTAATAAAAATATGTGATTATTTGACTTTAAAATAACCTTTAATCAAAAATCATCTTATAGTTTAAAGATTGTAAATATAATTTTGTCATATTTGTTGAGGCTTTAAAAAAATATTTTTATAGACAATTCAACACTGCATATTTAGGATGTATAACAGTGGTTATTTTATGCATTATTAGTGATATAAAAAGTCATGTAAAAAGCACTAATCCTAATTGATTAGATACTTAGCCGTTTATTACACAAAAGTCTATCTTTTCTGTTCTAAACCATTTTAAATTTTATATGGATAAAATTTTGATATAATGAAACAGTAAGTGGGATAATATATGACACGAAAGGTTCATTTAAAAACATTACTTTAAAAAATATTCTTGAATACACTTCATTTACCATTTTATTACTTAATTGTTACTAGGTAAAATAAATGTTTTTTAATTTTAATTGCATTAAAGTTGACAAAAATTTGATAATGATCATCTGATATGTTTTGTATGTAAACAGTATGTATTTTATCTGTAGCTTAAGATTTCGATAGCTGATTTAGTTCTACACGCTAGGAAAGCTTCACGTACATAGGATCCAGGATGGGTTCAGGCTATTTGATTTTTAGATTTAAGTCTTAAGTCTGTTATGCCTTACGCCAGAAAACAGACCAACTAGATGCTAGGGGCACAATCGCTATTTTTTTATATAGAGATATATATAGTATATTTTAATTTAACATCAAATTAATGTCTGGTGTATTAAAGATTATTTAGCAATTGAAAACAATTTTTATTTAATTTTGTATCTTATTTAAGACATGGCAAAACCTTTTTTCAAATGTGATCATAATCTACATAGGTCAAAGATTTTGGTCGTTGTGAATCTATAATTGTAATTTAAAAAAACAAGACTTTTTCTGATGTTTGATTTTAATAGTAAAGCTTTTCTTTATTAAGGGTTGGTCTGTCTGTCCGCAACGGATAGCTCTTATCATTAATTTAGGCCTTTATTTATAATTATCCTATTGATTTCATACTTGGTTGGTTATTCCTTTAGTAGTAAGGTACGATTTAGAAAGCATAGCAATTCGACAAAAAGTTTTAAACCTTTTTGTAATAAATACTACAACAAGGTACAACGTTATAAATGAGGCACATATATAATAAAGTCCTAAAAATGTAGGAATGTCCTTAAACAGTATGTTGTATTTTGCAACAAATTTACTTAATAGTAAAACTATTTAATGAATAATGAACTATTCAGTTTTTAACTAATTAGACTATACTTATTAATAACTTTCCTTTGATATAATCAATTAAATGCCTAATTTCTTCAACAATCTAATGTTTATGTGTTTGATAACTTATACTATTGTGTCTTTCATACAAAATTCGAGTGTTAAATTGCTTATTGTTTAAAAACTGTTTAAATACAAGTTAATGTTTAAGGACATAATTACATTTTTAGGACTTGATAAAGAGATGCATCGCTTATAACATTGTACTTTGTTGTCCTAGGAATCAGTATCCCAAAATTCAGTTCAATTGGATAATTTTATCACAAAAAAATATGTTGTTTTAAAATTTTTAAAAATGAACAGTTTAAATTGGGCGTTCGGAAATTCTTGTAACGAGTAACTACACTTTCTAAGTCGTACCTAAATACTACAGGAATAACCTTGCAAAGTTTGAAATCGATAGGTAAATTCTAAATTAACGGAAAAAAGCTAACCGTTCCACTAAAAAAGCTTCAAATCTAACTTTTACTGACGGACAGACAGACGTACCGACCCTAATTATAGAAAAGCTTCGCTTTTAATAACAGTAAATATGTTGTAAATCAATACTGTCAGTATTTTTAAAAGCGAAGCTTTTCTATAATTAGGGTCGGTCCGTCCGTACGTCCTTCACAAACGGATAGCTTTTTTCGTTAATTTAGGCATGTTAGATATGTCATATCGATTTCAAACTTTGCATGGTGATTCCTTTAGTAATTAGGTACGATTTAGAAAGCATAGCAACTCTATAATCATTACAAGAATGTCCGTACATCCATTTTAAACATATTGATTTTTTTACTTTTTCAACAACAAAGTTTTATGTGATCTAATCATCCGATTAATCTGATTTTTGGTATGCTGATTCCTGGGACAACAAAGTATAATGTTAAAAGCGAAGCAACTCTATAATAAAGTCCTAAAAATGTAAGCATGTCCATAAACATTATCCTGAATCAAGCAGTTTTCAACAAATTTACTTACAATTTTGCTTCGACTCTTATACATTTATATTCTAATTATTCAGTTCTGACACTATATAAGTGTTAATGTCCGTTTGTCCTACCGTTTCAGTGCTTCGCTTTTATGGATGTTGTCATAATTGTTTAGTTAAATAATATGTTGATTTTTCATTACTGTTTTTACTTTCTAAGTTTAAGATTTCAAGGTAAATTGAAGAAAAAAAGCATTAATTAAAACCAGAAGGTACCCCCGTTGACAATTTCATGAGTTATAATTAATCTACAAAAAAAAGTTTTAAAACAACTACTGCTTTCATGTGTTAGAGATAATATACATTTTACATCAAAGGCTATTTTAAAGTCAAATTAGCACACATTTTTAGTCTAATTCTTAAAAATTCTATAATCCGGAAGAAGGAGCAGATACAATTTAGCTAAAACCAGTTTTGATTTTGCAAATATGTCTATTTATAGGATCCATTGACCGCTTGTTGCGTGTTGGTCAAAAATCCGCTAAACTGTTGAGGAAAAGTGTGGAGTCCTTAAAAGCGTAGTAACACTATAAGTATTACTAAAAAGTCCTTACGTACAGTAAAAATATGTAATTTTCTAACTTTGTTGACACTCTACAATTGTTAATGTTCGTTTGTCCGTCTAAATTTGACGCAGTCGAAAATTTTTAGGGAAAATAGAATATATCAATTACAAGATGGGTTTTCAGACAAAATAATCCGTCCAACTTTAAAAGAAAGACGAAAATCTATATTTGTATTTATTAACTATTAAATGGGGTAAATAAAAGAAATATCTGCCATTACGTACGAAATGTGTACAGGTTCTAGACAATAATATGGCCGCATTTTTCCTTTACTGTGTTCAATTTATCTATGGAGTATACATATTTTTTTGCCGTTCCTGAGGTAGATATGCACAGAACTGGTAGAAACAGAAGAATTAGAATAGTTCCAAAGAATCCTTTCATCACGTAATTATTAAACCTGAAATATTAAATAATTATTAACAGCTACTTTATGAATTAATTATATAATTTATCCGTTTGTCCGAAAACCAATTTGAAAGTTTTTGGTGTAATCTCAATCATTTTTTGAGAATATATCTTTGTGGGAGTTTTACAATCTATCTAAAAGAGAAAAATATATTTTTAGACAAATCTCCATAGAAAAGCTAAATTACTATAAACATAGAGTTATTAAAAACATGAATTTAAAAAAAAACATTTATGTATAATCTAATGCAGACTGCATATGGAATTTACATACATATTTAGAATAGTTATTTGTCTCTTAGTATTATGGACAGTTTTACGCGGATAGTAAAAATAAAAATTCTATTTTCAATTCCAGTTTTGTTGGGACCGAACTTCCGAAAACTTTTTAAACTGTACATGATATGATATAAAGTTTTTATAGAGCCGGTTCTAATCCAGTTGAAATGAATCGGATTTGGAGACATGCTTCAATAAAAATTCCATTCTAGCTATGACAAATATTTGAAAATGTAAAATCAGTGTTTTCAATTCAAAATAAAACTTAAAAAGAAAAGAAGAGAGACTTTGCATAAAATATGAGTATTTTTTTTTCATAAAAGATTTTGTTTTTAAAAAGAAAACATATTATAACTAGGTATTTATATAAAAAAATTTTAAGATATATTTTTTTTTTTAAAGTGGATTTTGTTTTCAAAAGAAACAGATGTGCAAAAAAACTTAAATACTAAATATTTTTTCCCTTTATAGTTCTCATTACAACACAACTTCTCTATTAATGGGGTTGGTACGTCTTTTTTCATAAAACATAAAATGCTAACCCTCTTTCTTAAGTGTCATTCATTTACGAAACATTCCAAAATGTACATTTACTACTTTTCTATATTCATCAAAATGAAAGTAGCTTAACATTTCAATGATGGAGTCCTATGAGAACAAATATTCTTGTTAATTGGTAATTCAGTAGTTTTCTCTTTATCGTTTATTAGTATTTTTGTTGAAGAAATTAATTAATAACCAACTTTTGTTCTTATAAATTGCCAATTTGACCTTTTCTACCTTATATTTATCATTTCTTTTCTTTCTTTCGATACATATATTCTACTATATATATCTATCTATTCCTATATATACGTATCAATTCATGTTATTATCTAACTATCTATTTATCTATCTATTCCTGTACCTATTTAGATGTCTTGTTATAGCTTTCCCCAGAAGTCCACGATCAGGAGCATGTTCAAATTGGTCCCTGTAGGTTACAAAGATGTTCACAAGAAAATTATAGGTCTTACTGAAAAAAAGATAAAATTGTTGCCAATCCTTAAATAGTATCCTTTATGTAGAGTAACAGGATGTCTGTCTGTTTCTATGTGAGTGCAGTGAAGGACCAATATGGGTCTACTTTACGGTGCATGTAAATACTCTTAGGTTCAATGGAAGATTTATAACTATTTTAGAAATTGGTTGCTACCGCCCTTTCAAGAGAAATCCCCCTAAGAAAAAAGACCAGCTCAAAAAAAGTTTTTACTTCTAAAATTAAAAGTGTAGGGTCAACTATTCTTCCTACACTTGGCAAATTTTTTCCTAGAGGAATTAAATAACTTAAAATACCATGAACACTTTCCTAGATTGCGTAATATGTCGCCAGAGTGATTTTGTTCTGGAGACAACAGTTTCTGTCCGGCTAGAGTGTTTCTTATGGATACTGCCGTCTTTCTGGGACACCTGCCATATACATTATTATTAGTACAAATATTTGACGCTAGAGTGATTTCTTATATCCGACTGGAGTATTTCTCGTAGATACTCCCGTCTTTCTGGGAGGAGTTATGTTTCTGTTGAACTAGAGTGTTTCTTGTTGAATCTGCCGTCCTTTGCGACACCTGCCATAAAAATTAATATTACTACGACTAGAGTTGCGGTTCCACCGCCGTTTCTTCACAGTTACACATTGTGCATGTTTAAAGGAGCTGCAGTGCCTAATTTCAGTTCCTTTGATTTTTAGTTTGGTTTCAAAAAGTGTCAAATCCGCACTCCCCATCCCCTTCTCATTTTAACTTTGATTTTGATTTTCTTATTCTATTTCTTCTGTTCAAAAGTCAATCTTGAAACATACGCATTGTATTTTTTGTTATAAGATTACCAACAAAGATTTTTATAAATTGTACAAGAATATAGATTATATGCTAGAATATGTATACACAAATTATGCTTTAAGAGTTATTATCACACACTTAGCTATGGTAATTATAAATAAAGAAGAATTATGCTGTAAGATTTTGAAATTAATAAAATACTCTACATGTAGGGTAAATCTATCAGTCTGTAAATTACTCCAACTCAGAGACAATTAATATTACTGCCCATGTTTACAAAGTACATCTCTCTCTATTCATACACACATACTCACAGACAATTTAAGATAATCCGCTATGGATTGACTGATTTTAATTACAAAATATGCAATAAACAATAGTATATTTGTTATCATCATATTACTTTTGTTTGTTTACTGTTTCATTTTTCCTTTTATTAGTACTGCGCTACTTATGACCATAGTTGTATTATTGTACCTTCTAGTAAAAGAAAATGTTTCAACCTGACTTTTGTATTTTATTTAATATTTGAATATTGTATGCCATGACAACTTTTCAAAATGGAAAATAGAAAAAAATGAATAAAGTTTTGTTATATTTTCTCTACACAGAAAAAAAAAGATTTATATTTTCTGTCAGTTGGTTATAACTGATATCATTACACTGGGCTGATAATTCATTGGCATATTTTAATACTTCAAGGCAAATGTCGTTTAATAAAAAGGTTGTTTGTTTGTCAAAGCTCAACAAAACCTACTTTGAATCTAGGTTGGACCACAAGGAATCAAAAAGTCAATTGCCGATTATTTGATGACCACCCCTAATGAGTATACATAAAATTACAGCTTCTATGGGTTAAAATAAGTGGTTGAAACGTTTGGATAATTAAAAATAGCCCTGTCATAAAATTAGATTCCTTGGTCATGGTCAACCCCAACCATCCTATTTAAAATAACCCTTAGTTGAATAGTTCAACTTTTATCCCCAAATTCTTTTTTATCTCATTTTTCTCAAAAATTTTAAAAATGTATATTCTGTATAAAAAAGAAAAAGGGAGGGAAAATAAAATCGAATTTCGTTCCAATTTTTCCTAAGATCACACATTTTCTTCCATAGGTCAATTTCAGAGTATTTGTTTTGTATGTGTGACGTGTGTGTGTGTGTGTGTGTGTTTGGCTTTGAGTTTTTAGAAAAAGTAAACACATCAATATTAATAAAGCAGGGCTATAAGTTTGACTTAAATTTTTTATAACTGTATATAATATATTCTAAGCAATGTTTTGAGGTTCCAGTAACAATTAGGAAAAGCATAAAACATACTAGTTATTTCAACCACATTTTTATGTTTGAAAAATACTACTTGTTTTGGGTGGGAGGGGTATTATTTATCTTTTTAATAGCCTTAAACCATCTTTAGACCATTACTAAACTTATCTGAAAATTGTGTAAAGATCGGTGCATTCATTTAAGGGGTTCAAACATAAAAACCATTTGTCTAATCTACGAAGAAGTAATTTGTTTATCATCACTGGGGATGTGTGAATATCAATTTATCGTCCATCGTCTTATCCCTTACTTTATCTGCACTTTACACAACAATGATTTGTATTAGTTTTCTGCAACTAAATGCAATAAAACAAGGATGGCTAGTGGCTACATCCACAAAACCAGGAATTTTAACGAAAGAGGCGATTAATTGATGTACATTCCCAATAATGATAATAGTTATTTCTCGCATCGTATTAAGAACAACTTTCCGCAAATACAAAATGTACAAATTTCAAGATTAAAACCCCGAGATGCCGAGATTTTTTCGTATAGATGAGAACCGGTTCTAATTCACCGGATATTAGTCAGTTACGAATGAATACGAGAAACAAAATTACCTTATTTCTAGTTCTTAAGATTAGATAAGAAAAGTTGAAAAGTTTCGATATTACTAGTTTGTAACTGACCAATCACAATTCAATGAAAGTACCCAAAATAAATGCTTATAACTGAATAAATCAAGAACTTCCTAACTTTAGTTAGGGCATCCAGTATTCAAATTAATTGGTCCGTAAGTCTGTCGGTCAAGTCAAGTCAAGCAACAAAAGACATAAGTTTCGTGACTTTCTAATCTTATCCTTTTTTTTTCTTTTTACTGTTTGTCCAGTCATGATTTATTAAGGTTAGCTACTCATGAATGCTGTCATCATTGTTATTCCTAACATTCCTAACTGTAAGACTTACATTCCCTGAATATAGAGAAGCCTTGCGTTACAAATAGAAAAATGGTTTACCTCATAATTTGGGTAGAAAGGCTCTTTACAACACAAAGCTCTAAAAATAAAAAAAATACAATCAATATCAAATATTCCATTTTATAAGCATAACCAAAAATTATTAAACATAATAGAAAAGAGATTGGCAGATTAACAATATAAATATAAATCATACTGAAGTGAATTCTTTAAAAAAATTGCCTCACTAAAATTAGTTTGCCTCACTAAAATTAGTTTGCCTCACTAAAATCAGTGAGGCTCACTAAAAATTTAGAGGGTATAATTTTGCCTCACTAAAATTTTAGCGAGGCAAAAGTTATTTTAAGAATTAATTTCTGGTTTCTAAACTTGTTCTTTGATTAGTTATTTTCAAAACCTCGGGACTTTTGCAGGGAGAGAGGGAACATTGGACTGTTCATTACTCTAGTACCCAAAGTTTTACAATAACGTTTTCTTATTCGTTGGCTCAAAACTTTCGGACTTTTGTTAAATTTTTATTGTCTTGTTCATTAAATTGAGTGTACTAATGTTTTAACCACTAATTGTAATATTGTTTCTCGTATTCATTCGAATCCGGTGGATAGGAACCGGTTCTCATCCATACGAAAAAACTATGTCTAGCATCGTATTATATCCAGCTTTCTACGAATATAGAAATGTACAATCATAAGATTAAAACCAGTTTTTTTAGCCGGTGCCTTCGGCACCACGGGGCTAAAAAAACTAGTTTTATTCTCATAATTGTACTTTCTATATCCGCGGAAAACCGTTTATAATACAATGCGAGAAATAACTATTATCAGCTTTTGCATGTAAATCAAATTATCGTCCATTGTGCTATCCCTAAAAATCCCTGAATACATACATATATAATTTAATCTAATGATCCTAATTAGAGTGATGTATGTTTCTGTGTATTTTCTTCATAACTTTACCAAAGAAATTATGATATTTTCATAGTAATGATCAATAATAGAGACTTATACTTTGTACATTTTTATTAGGGGCTTGCAGCGATATTCTAGAAGTGTACAAACAAACATTTATTTCTAATAAGGGGGTTGGAGTTGGGGGGTTCCAATTACAAGAATGTATAATCAAGTAAGCAAAGCAACTCTATAGTTATTATAAAAAGATCAGTGTGTCTAGTAAATTTTTTTACATATAGCAATGATAAAAATCTCACTAAAATTCTAATTTAAATTGTGATTCCTATGACTATTAATGACAAAATTACAACCATATTTACTAACTACCAGTCCAAATCAAAGTACGTCTTTTCTCCCAAAAAAGAGGGAAAGAAAGGTACAAGAAATTTGTGCTGTATTCTGATCATCATTTTGATGACCTAATTTCATGTTTAAGTTTGTAAGTATCAGGAACCTTAGAGATAAGACAGAGTTTAATAAATTCATGTATATCCCAGATGATCTGAATCAAAATTACCGCTTTTGTATATTAAGATGCCTAAAGTTTTAAAGCCAAGAATGGGATAATGAATTTCATAAAATATAGGGTACCAATATAAATATGCTTATCCCCCCCCCCCCCCACCCCCATCCGATCCTGAATGTCAATATAGTTACGAAAACCTGAACGAAGAAAATTCATTGCTTATAATGGACAATTTTGTCCTAGTTTACCATATTTAACTTCAGCATTTACCTATTCCCTATATTGATACATTAATAAATGAAATTTGGTAGGAATAGTGTTGCTAAATTTCAAATAAGTTTGAAAACATATATTTAATTAGGTTAAGACATAGAAATAGATAAGATTGACAAATAATGAACATATTTAGTACAAAGATAGATAGCTAAATTGAGACAGACAGACAGACAGAAAAAATATTATATTTCTAGCAATATTCATTTAACTTTTAGACACATCTATAATTAGGTTAAGAGGTATCTAGATAAAAGATTATAAGTAAAGAAATAAAGATTAATCAAATTTAAACCTTTTTAGATGCTTTGGAAATTGATTTTAAAAAGAGTGATTACCACTTGTGGGTCATGTTTAGACGTCCAGTTAATTTTTAAGATTGTAAAAGGTTGATTTCCCTTAGGCTTGCAAACGGCCGACGCGCGGCTGCCGAGCCCTTGTATATACAATACATTTTTTTGTGATATAGATTGTTAGATGGGTAGATTTTGAATGGATAAAACATTTTAGAGATGGTGAAAAAATGAAAAGATCAATCGATAATAGAAGGATTTATAAAATGACATATAGACAAATAACTAGATAGAGAAATTTAATAAACAATAATGTAAAATGATGACAACAATTTATCATTTTAATATCCACATTCCACAAGAAGGAAAAAGTTAATGGCGCTTATAAAGTTACCACCCATAAAAAAAGTTACACAATTAATATAATGTAAAAATATGGGAGAATATTAATTTTTCTTCTAAAAATCTAACCCGTCCAGAAGATTTTATAGCTTCCCATTTATCTGATCATAGTAAGGACTGGTCATATCTTCAGAATTATGGATTGGTAATGATAAAATTAACGAAAAATATATCCAAAAGTATTTAAATACTTATAGCTAATAATGAAATTTATTTTTTAATTTTCCAAAAGACACAAAAAAATGTAATGATTATAAAAATCTTTCACAGCTTTGCTCCCTTATACCCCCATGTTCTAAGGTTGAATTTTAGATAGCCTGATATCTAGTTGCCGAATGTGTACGCAGTTTCCTGGGTGTTTCCTCATCCTCGCTCAATATTTACTACTAGCTACAAATCTTCAAACTTCCCTTAAAAAATCAAAATTTGAATGTGTAAACGATTTATACAATATACATTATAAATTTGAATTTTTTAAATTTTGATTTTTTTTTTTGAAGTTTGAAGCTTTTTTAGCTAGTAGTAAATATTGAGCTAGGATGAGGAAACACTCAGGAAACTGCGTACACATTCGGCAACTAGATATCAGGCTATCGAATTTTAGGTAAACATAATATATCTAATTAAGGAATTTAAATTTAAATCCTATTATTAGCATCCCTACTCCCTGAAACAATATATAAAACATGAAATAAAGATATACACTGGACAGATATAAATACAATGGATAAAGGATATACATGGATATATTGACAGGGAAAAATTTGTCGTTAATTTAGCTTGCTGATTTGGAACCCATTTCTTGATCAGTTCGATTATTCAGGGAATGGGGTAAAGAGGGGTATCGTTATTTTAGCCAGCTGCGAGGAGCACTTTGTCAGAGTACTTGAAAATCTGGTGCAACATCCAAGTAATACTAAAACTATTATAAATATACTGGCTGAACATTTCTGTTTTTCTTTCATTCCATCATTACAAACTTTGTAACTCAGTTATAAGCTTCTTGGGGCCAGAACTACTTTTAGATCATGTCTAAAATGCTCAGTTAGCTACATTTAAAGTTTCTTATAAGGCTGCACGTTGAGCTGTTTAGCTATTAGCAGCTCGGTAGTATCTCATATAAGATATAGACAACAAAAAAACTTTTTTTGTAAAAACACAGGGGCTAGGAACTTTTTAAAAAAGGTGTAGAGGGTTGTTGATCTAAAAATGCAAAACTTAAAGTTACAAAAAGACCTTTCTCAATCATTTACTTGATCCAAACTTTTGTCTCACAATATAACTTTATATTTTATACAAAGCGTGTAGTATTAAATAAATCATTTTCCTTTTGGCATTGGTTTAAAAAAAAAGTTTTCTCTATTATACATCTTTTTTCACCTATTTTTTTTTATCTGTTTTGTCTGTCTTTATGTCTATCATTCTCTCTCTTTCTCATACTTAATTTCACTGTTTAAGCCATATAATTTTTTTTTTATTATGATGATCATCTCTCATTGTTAGTACTTTAAAGATGATTTAATTGATAGCCAATATAATTTTGTGGATTTATTTACAATTTACTTTTATTAACTCTACATAGAAGCTGTTTCAATGAAATAATGGTTTATAATTATGAGGGCTTGAGGGTTGGAAAATAGCCCAAAACCATCCTAAGATAAATTTGATTTAAAGGTTCAATCTATTAGAAGATCCTCCGCTTCAATTAAAAAAATCCTATATATCTTTGATAACCTCTAAGGGATGGATAGATTTGGAGTGGAACACCTTATCGTCTTGAGTATGACGTGGTTTGGGCTAAGATTTGTAGCTTTTTTAATAGCAAACAGTCGTACTTACATTACAGTTAAAGTAGATATTAGTAATATCTGTATGGATAAACTCTCAAGAGTTGCTCTAATTGGGCAGTAAAGTCAATAAAATTTTGTCAAATACCACTTCAACTATACAAGGAGCCTATTTCACTAAATAAAATGATAATATCCTACACATTCTAGTTAGAAAATACTGGATATATATTGGAAAATTAAGATATCCAACAGAGCTAATTGTATAAGAGGTTATGAGTTCGAATCCTCACCTAACATATACCAGTTTGATTGAATACCATACAGTATTACATTTTAGTATAAACCAACTTATAGCTTATTGATGAACATTTTTAGAAACAATTTTATAAGAAAAAATGGGTTTAGTCCCTTTCGTGGCAACGCCTCTTAAGGGGCGTTCCGTCATATTTTCAAAGTAGCTTCTCTCCTATTCCTAGCCCCTGCGGGATGCTCTAAGCCTGCGGGGCCAAATATCTAACCCTGCGGGGAAACCACCTTAACTAACCTATCAGAAGGTACTGTGAAAATATGATAAAACGCCCCTAAAGAGGCTTTGCCACGAAAGGGACTATACCCGAAAAGGTTCTATTTAATAAGGAAAATTCTAACAAAATTTAATTGAAAGAATTATCTGGGTCAGGTTATGAACATACTTGAAATAGGTTGTTCCACTTGACTTTTACAAAATGATATTGCCTGTACATTCTTTTTCAAATATTTAAAATGTAATCTTTAGAATAGAATTCTATGCAATGTTTTAATCTTACTCGTAATTCTTACTAAAAGCAATTTTTATTAATAACACTCTCATATGAATAAGGGATGGTTGATTAAATTATTTGAACACAATTTTTTTTCAAATTCTCTATGATACATAGATTTTTAAAAGGTACAAAATATTTAAGTATATTGTTAATATCGGTTATGAACATACTTCAGACTTTAAAACTTCAATCAATTTGGTTTAAACAACAGGAACCTGTATTTCCAAAATAAATCATATACGAAGGAAAGCTTTTTAAGCATTTAAATGGTAATCTTTTTGCAGGGCAGCTTCTATAAAACTAGAATGACTCGTTTAACTGTAAATTACACTGGTACCCAAAGTTTATAACCACATTATCTTAATCGTTGGCTCGACGACATTTTGTACTTTTGATGGTAGGATCTAAACTAAAAATATTCATTTTTTAAAGCAATGATTTTAACCTAGAGAAGGGTTAGTTTTGTTTACTCAAATTTACTCAGCTTGCTATTGTTGCGCTACTTATGGAATTATTTATTCATATCTGTAATCCTTTGGTTTAAGAAAATATTAAAGGAATATAAATTAGTTTGGATATATTCTCAAACTTTCAACCAACTTTGTTCTATATTCTGATTATAAAAGAATTAAAATAAAGTAGGTCTGAAATAAAATGTTTTAAGGGGTAAGACAATTAACGTTAAATTGTTGCATAATCCTAAATAAGAAATATCCTAAACGACTGACAGTGCAATAGATAAAGTAGCTACGCTTTTCTTACGAAAAAATTATTCTGGGATCTCAAGGGATAAGAGAATGGACGATAAATTAATGTACACCTTCAGATTAAATATGTTTTTATAACCCACTTAAGATTTTTAAGTGTCCGAATTATACACGATGTAATTTACCTGAAAGATACTGGTGAGCACCAGGGGACCACAACCAGAAAAAAGAAAATAAAGTTCCAGAACCAGGAGTTGGTACGGTACAGAAAGTTGACCCACCGCCAGAATACATGGTTGCTGGTTGTTACTCGTACACTCTCTCTTTCAACTATAAAGATAATATTTATGTACAGATACAGAATACATGGTTGCTAGTGGTCACAAGTACACTCTCTCTTTCAACTTTAAAGATAATATTTATGTACAGATACAGAATACATGGTTGCTAGTGGTCACTAGTACACTCTCTCTTTCAACTATAAAGATAATATTTATGTACAGATACAGAATACATGGTTGCTAATGGTCACTAGTACACTCTCTTTTTCAACTATAAATATAATATTTATGTACAGATACAGAATACATGGTTGCTGGTTGTTACTCGTACACTCTCTCTTTCAACTATAAAGATAATATTTATGTACAGATACAGAATACAAGGTTGCTAGTGGTCACTAGTACACTCTCTCTTTCAACTATAAAGATAATATTTATGTACAGATACAGAATACATGGTTGCTGGTTGTTACTCGTACACTCTCTCTTTCAACTATAAAGATAATATTTATGTACAGATACAGAATACATGGTTGCTAGTGGTCACAAGTACACTCTCTCTTTTAACTATAAAGATAATATTTATGTACAGATACAGAATACATGGTTGCTAGTGGTCACTAGTACACTCTCTCTTTCAACTATAAAGATAATATTTATGTACAGATACAGAATACATGGTTGCTAATGGTCACTAGTACACTCTCTCTTTCAACTATAAATATAATATTTATGTACAGATACAGAATACATGGTTGCTAGTGGTCAGGTTAAATTCACCCTAATATTAAATTACCAAAAGCGAAACATTGATAAAATTATAATTAGACGGTATACTTAGCAAAAATGAACACTATATATTTTTTTAAAGATTAAAATTACAGCCTAATTTTTATCATACCTAAATAAACAGGGTCTTCTGATGATGGTTGAGTTCTGTAACTTGATTTTCCAGTGTGTGCATGTACAATTGTGGGAATTATTTCTGTTCGACCCTAAAATATAGTTTAATTTTACAAAGTACATTTGCAAAAGGTTTTCTGTCAAACCTTAAATATATTATTATTTTATAGTTTGTACAGTACAATTGTAAGAATAATTTCTGTTCGACCCTAAAATAATTTTAAAATTTTCAGAGTCAAAATGTACAATTGATGGAATTATTTCTATTCGACCCTAAGTTTTAAAATTACCTAATTGTCTAATATGTATTATTCATGTAGGTTTGACTACAGTATAGCATTTAATAGTAGTTTATATCTCCAAAGAATAAAAATATAATATAATCAGGTATCTTAAGAGATAAAAGACAATGAATCTTAACTTGATATACATTCCAAATAATTACGTCTTCTTTTTATTAGTATATTTGGTTGAAATGTTTGAACACTTCTAAAGTTCTAGTTTGAAACCAACCGATCACAGATCCATAACAGTACCCGACGTTTTTGCGCCAAACTTTGAGTACCAGTGAAATCTACAGTCAATTGTCCCCTCCCTCCTTGTTGAAACCTGTGACATATATTGATATAGATAAAAAGATATTTTACCTTGTAAATTTCTTTGACAATCCAATTTTTTGGATCCCATATTTGTGTGTAGAAACTGAAAGTGTATGTTGGCGTCCGACAATTTGTTACTGAAATAAAATAAATATTAGTTTTTATGTCTGACTTTCTATTTGAACCAACAGATCTCGCTATTTATTGTTCAAAATAAAGCTTTATATTGAACCAAACAGTTTTGAAGAAATTCTATCATAAAAAAAGTAGACAACCTTTTAAAGTAAAAAGTTTGTTAACACTACCACCTCAAAAATGAAGATTTTAAAACTGATGTACTACTTTTTTGAGAGTAGATGTGCGGCAGAAAGTAAACGATGTTCTTAATTATATTACTTTTTTCTCCCCCTACTCCAAATTTAACCTTATTTACATAAATGTTGCATAATTAATACCGTTTAGAGGAACGCTCTTTAGTTTCCCTTTTATATAAGGAGTAAAGCTTTTCTATTTGTGTGATGTATACTTTAGTCTGTATGTAAAGGACTGCTACTTCAAGTAAATCTAAATTTATCTTAATTTATACATGAAGTTACATACGTTCATATATTTCATATTTTCGATTAAATAACCTTAATGATACTTATTTTTAAAAAGAATTATTAGACATGCACACACACAACCTATAGCTTTAAAGTTGTACAAATAACATCTACCTAATTCCTTGTAGAGTACAGGATTCTAGTGAATTAGGAAGGAATAATCTCTAGAGAGAAAATATTTGATATATTTACGAGATCTTACAAGCCATACAGCCATCATGCTGCTTTAGTATTATAACCTATAGTAAACTAATTAAATTTACCTAATTCATTATAGAGTACAGGCTTCTGGTGAATTAAGAAGAAATGATCTCTAGAGAGAAAATATTTGATATATTTACGAGATCTAACAAGCCATACAGCCATCAAGCTGCTTTAGTATTATAACCTATAGTAAACTAATTAAATTTACCTAATTCATTATAGAGTACAGGCTTCTGGTGAATTAAGAAGAAATGATCTCTAGAGAGAAAATATTTGATATATTTACGAGATCTAACAAGCCATACAGCCATCAAGCTGCTTTAGTATTATAACCTATAGTAAACTAATTAAATTTACCTAATTCATTATAGAGTACAGGCTTCTGGTGAATTAAGAAGAAATGATCTCTAGAGAGAAAATATTTGATATATTTACGAGATCTAACAAGCCATACAGCCATCAAGCTGCTTTAGTATTATAACCTATAGTAAACTAATTAAATTTACCTAATTCATTATAGAGTACAGGCTTCTGGTGAATTAAGAAAGAATGATCTCTTGAGAGGAAATATGCGTGTTGATCCAACCCTGCCTCTCGGCAATATCTGAAATAAAAAAAAATAATTAAGCTTTTGTAAAAGCGTTCTCTAAGTGACCTAACTTAATCATAATTGAAGTCGTTAAAATAGGTTTCTGCTACTAATTTAATAGTTTAAGAAATATAAATGCCTTGATCATGAATAGGGATTCCTTATTTTTATGTAAATTTTTTATCATAGAAGAAATGCAATTAAAGGTCAATTGTCTATTTGATGAATAAGTTTTAGTTTATTTATAAAATTATGTGGAAATTTGGGAATGCGTTGTCTTTTTTGAGCAGATTGAAATATTTGAAAGAAAAGATCGAATAGAAGATTAACATGAATAAAATAAATCTTGTATTTCTAATAAGATTGAGAAAATGAGCACATAGACTAGTTTTGTATCCATTAATCTTAACCTTTTGCATCTATTTTGTTAAAAGAATATACATAGAATTAGAGATAAATGTTATAAAAATAAGTTTGGAACCCCAAATCTTTAGAAGCAAACTATATCCCTATGAAAGGTTTCGTAATTTTCCTACTTCCAATTTATATTTCTTTATGGCAAAAAGCATCTGCTCTAACCATTATATTTTGTGTGATTTGCTATTTACTTATGGTTGTTGTCTTTCTTATTTTGACCATTAAAATATTAATAAACAGCTATCATATAACTTTAGTATGTTAAAAGCAGATGATAATTTTGTTAACTTATTAAAAAGAGAATGATTGCTTAAAATAAAAGAAAATAGCATTTTTTTATAATCAATGATTTATGGACAATACAAACTAAAATTTAATTTCTTCTATCTTAGTAAGAAATCAGAAAGAAAGATTATAGCATAACTTTGCACTTTAATAAATACTTTAAAGTTGGATTGTAATAGCAGCTAGCTGGTTATGGACGTAATTGTTCATGTTTTAAGAGTATTATTCTCAGTGACTGCTAGGGTTGCATATATTTGTTAAGAAGAAAAGGTGATTTACCCCAAGTGCTTAGCGAGCACAGAACCCACTATTTTTAACAATTATATTGAAAATAAGGGGGAGGTATTTTTATTTCTTTATGACCAATACCTTCGAAGAGCCCAATATAACCTAACCTAACCTAAACTAAATTACTACACAAACACTCAAAAAACTACCCCCTCCCCTTTTATTTTCAATTTAGTTGGGGGTTCTGTGCTCGCAAAACTTTGATGGAAAGCGCTGAAGAATATACTTCAACTTTGGTTCCATTTATCTTGCAGGAAATTGCAGGCCAACAAAACAAGACAAACTTTTACAGGAGGAAAATATATTTTCTAACATGGTACGTGCAAAGGGGTACAATCAAAGAAGGTAGGGGTAATTGGATTTGTATCCAAACTTTATAACCACGTGGCTCGATAAAATGATATATCGACAACGAAATTAATTCGAAAAATCACAAAACCTATACGTGATTTTCAGCTGTCGTTTGGGGTCATCGTAAATTTGACGACCTCTCCAATCCATTAGGCCCCCAAGTATTATTTAAGATATATTTCACTTGTTTGTTAAACCTTTTACATGTATAATCTCGTTATCTTATTAGTCATCACAAACTTTACAATATTTTATGTATTATTATTTAAATTCAATTGATTGGTTCAAAACTAGTTTTGTTCAAACTTCTGAACAAATAATTTTAATCTACAGAACATCATTGGGGTTGTACATCAACTTATTTCATCCCTTAGCTTAAGATACATGGGTTCAACAAAAATAGGGATAAGTCAATGGAGATTATATCAATATACAACCTCTTTGTTCTTCCAATAATTACAGTAATCTTTGAATGGCACAATTTCAGAAATGAGAATTACAGGAAGAGTATTTTATGATTCATTGTCTTATCCCTGAAGTCAAGCAAATTTGCATGGATCAATCAATAGAAGATGAATCGACATTTTACGTTGATTTGAAATGCAATTCCCTCTTCCAATTTAAATCTTGAAAATAATTTTGAATGATAAAAGTTGTGATAAAAGTTTTAAAAACTGTGTCCTATCAATCACATCATGTTTCAAAAAGTTTTATTTTGGCCTACTTTTTCTTCATTTTTCTCAGGGCTCGGCGGCCAGGCGTTAGCTGCGACAAAGCCTCAAATCAAAATCTTATGCTTCGATGCTTATAAAGAGTGGTTGCCTGCCATATTTGGGTAAGGTTTATACTTTTAACTCAATTTTAGAATTGTTGATTTATTTGAGGCTATCAAGCGGCTGACGCACGGCTGCCGAGCCTTGATTTCTCTCTCAACCTAAATTTATTTTCTATTTTATCATCTTTCTTCATTTTGTCAGATGCATTGTATACTACTTGTGGCTGTGCCCCTAGCATCTAGAGGCTCTGTTCAAAGGGGTAAGTAAAGAGCAGAGAAATAGCCTAAACTACCCAAAAGATTAATTCTAAAAAGGGGCCTATACCTTTTGTGCTCTAACCCATCCCTAAACCAGGGTTGGCAGACAAAAAAACCCACCCGGGTTTTTTGCCCTTTAACCCACATTAAAAAACCCATTGGGTTTTGGGTTTTGGGGGTTTTATTAAAAAAAAGTAAAACTGTTTCAAAAATAAGTTTATTTTTAATTGTTTATATAAAAAAATATGTTTTTCATTGACCCCTATATTTAACAAAGGAATAGACTGCTGCTATTACTACTTGTGCCTGATTTTGCCATTGTCAGGGGCTAAGGAAGAGATATACCAGCAAGAAAACAATTTTAGGATCTTAGGATTTTTGCATTTTTTCTGTTTTTCCTGTATATAGCAGCTAACTTTTCATCTTTCTTATGTCCTAGCCTGTTTCTAAATATTAAAAGAATGGACCTAGTTGGTTTCATGGCACAGTGGTTTTCTTTGTACTTTTTTAGTAACTATTAATAGGTTATTTTATGTTAGGTTAGTTAAGGGGTAATGATTGCCCCGCAGGGGTAGAAATAAGAGAAAAGCTACTGTGAAAATACTATGCGCCATAGGAAGAATCGTCTATTATATATAATATATTATTCAAGCTTTTACAGTATAAAAACTATAAAAACCCAAAATACCCCAAAAACCCCAAGAAACCCCTAAAACCCGGGTAAAACCCCTACTTTCCACGACCCCGGGGTATTTAAAAAAAACCCCGGGTTTTGCACAGCCCTGCCCTAAACCAATATAACCTAATATTTTAGGTTGGTTAAGTTATATTGGGTTAGGTGATTGCACCGCAGGGTTAGAGCCCCCCTGCAGGGGCTATAAATAGGAGAAAAGCTACTGTGAAAATACGAAGAATCGCTCCTTAAGGGGCGTTGCCACGAAAGGGACTATACCCCATTTTTCTTATTAAACCTACCATTTGTTTGTAGCATTGTATTATATTTTGTTTTTATATTTGCTGCAGAAAAATAAATAGTATTATCCTTATTAATTGTTTAATTAGGAGGCTATTCGATTAGCATATCTTTATTCTCAAACGAGATTATTTTGTATGATAATTACTGCTCTTCTATTAATTTGTGCAAAAATTTGGACACTGCTAGTTGTACAACCCAATCGAGATTTACTTTAAAAACTTCAGAGAACGAGAGTACGTGTTTGTAAAACCTTGGGGACCAGTGTAATGTAAAGTAAAATGCACCTTCCCACACTGCTATTCACACTTATTAATAGCAGAAAAGAAAGATTATTTCATCTTTTGTAGATCTATCATTTTATTTAACTTACCTAATTGCTAAAAGATGAGCTTCCCATTCTTCATCTTTCATATAATCTCTCTAAAACAAAAAATAAATATAGAATATGCGTGGATATTATGACAGGGTATAAATTGCCATTTATTGGTCAGTTCGTTTATCAAGTAGGAGGGGAGGGGATGTGGGTAAATGTGTAGGAGGGGGTGGATCGTTATTTTAGCCCGCTGCAGGGTTCACTGTATTAGAGAACATGATAATCTAGTGTAAAATCAAGGAAATTATAAATCCATTGAATGACGAATACTTAATAATTATCTCTAGGTTCTTGGTTTGATTTTTATGGGAAAAAACATAAAAAAATATTAAAAGATATAAATGGATTTACATTCTATGAATAGGTGACAAATCATGAATGGATTTTAAATGAAATATTTAAGGAAAGAGAACGTTACAGAAATAGAGTAAAAAGTAAAAAGCCTAGAATCTTTGCATGCAAATTTTTCAATAATTTTTAGATGCTGAGTTATTATGATCTTTATCTTAATATTCCTGGAAAATTGTTTGTAATACGATGCTGTTCATGATTTTTCAATGTAACTAAGAACCGATTATATTCCAGCGGATATTAATCGATTTAAAAGCAGTACTGGAAAGATTACCTCTGCTTCTTCAAGTCTTTCCTTCATCCATTCTTCTATCTGACTCCTTAAATAATAACAGATACATGAGACAGGGATAGCTTTACTTAATTTTAAGTGTGCACAATCACATCCATCCTTGTAGATTTTATGGCTAATTAAGGACTTAAGGAGTGGGATTTTTGATTTTCATATCGATATGAAACTATATTGGAACGTTTTATCCACTGCAGTAATTATCAGAAATATAATACATCCATTTTTATCCAACTTTTTGAAATATGATTTAGGCAAGGGTCACTTCTAAATCAGGGAGGAAGGGTATATTAGACTGTAAATTAAACTGAAACTGCTTAAAAACTTTGGGTACTTTTATTAAATCTTGATTGGTTGGGTTCTCATTTATAAGTGTCCAGCTTTTATATCAATAATCTTATTCTAGAAAAGGGATAATTTTGTTTGATATCATTTTCGTCTTTTGTCTTATCTCTTTTGTTCCCTGATTATAATAGTAGACTAAGAAGAGTGAGTTGAGTCAAACATACATAGAAAATATCAGGGCTCGGCATCTGCGCGTCTGCCACGACGAAGTATCAAATCAAATTGGATGCTTTGAAAGTTTTGTTAGAAAGAGGAATTGTTTTGACTTCCAGCTGATAAATTTTTTATTGTAAAAGGTTGATTTCCCTTAGGCTTACAGGTGGCTGCCGCACGGGTGCCGAGCCCTGGAATATATTATCTGGACAAGCATATCAAATATCCAAAGTCTCCATTGATGCAAAAAATTAATGCATTAGGCAAATATCAGATTATGGAGTTATCATGGATAAAGTCATATTGATTTTTTCCTATTAAATGCACAATTAATCTTTATCTGATTCTTTTTAGGTTTGCTTTTTGAGGTTCTTGACAGATCAGTAGAAAGGTTTATTAGTGTAAGTTGTATAACAATTTTTAAAAGATATGTTAATTAATCTAGATAAGAGTAATAGGCAAAATACTGAAAAATTTAATAGGGTAGCCTAACCTAAATTCTAAGTTTGTCTAGTCTAGCCTAACATTTTTATAATATTGGGCCTAATTTTTTTTTTTATAGGAATTCTGTTTTTTTTTTAATTGTTATACGTCTTATTGCTATTTCTATTTTACTAAATTTTGCAATAAAATCTTGCTAATGCTTTTCTTTCTTAATTAAGAAAATTATTCTAATTACTTTTGTTTTGTATTTCATATTATTGAACTTATTGTTTATCCATTTACTCATGTTAAATCTGTATTCTATTCTCTATTATATGTGCATAAATTATCAATATGTAGCATTATTTTTAATATGCCTTGTATGAATTTTTATCATTTTTGTTAACAAACATCAAATCTCGCATGAAGAAGAACATTTGTTTGCTTGTTTAAAAATCTTGCAAGATTTTAGTTAATTGCTGAGTTGTCTGCTAGGTAATAATTTTAACGAAAATTTAACTTTGACATTTTTCCACACACCCAAAACAGATAGGGTATAGGGGGCATTACGTGATCTGAAAGGCCCTTAGGCTCTAAAAATCAGGTTAAGACACTTCATTCACAATTTTTATCCGATAAATAATTTCAAGAAGGGTTTTTAAGTAAAAAATTAAACACCAAAAAAATAATCAAAATATTTCAACCCTAGTTTCTAAAAAAAAATTTGGTCTTGCAGTAAATATTTTGTGGACTTTGTATTTCTCCCTAACTTTGTAATGATGTTTGTAATGTCTGCTTCAGCTGTCTATCTCAGTACAATTTTTCTTTATTATCAGATTACAATTCACGTTGGTCTAAAAAAATATTTTTGACCAAATATAAATTAGAAAATGAAAATGTAGCAAAGATGACATCGAAAATCTTTAAATACTAGTTTAAAACTTTTTGAATTTTTAGTTGGTTTAAACTAGAAGTTCCAACACAAGACAAATAGCTTTATCATAGCTTTTTATTCATCTGTCCAATTTGTTTAAACCCTTATTTAAAATGTTTTTTTTTTATAGTCTATATTACTATAGTTGAAAGACAGACAAATAGCTTTATCATAACTTTTATATCTTATATATATAATCCTCTATTTAAAATTTTCTCTATAGTCTATATTACTATAGTTGAGAGACAGACAAATTGCTTTATCATAACTTTTATTCCTCTATCTTATTTATATAATCCTCTATTTAAAATTTTCTCTGTAGTATATATTATCATATTTGAAAGACAGACAAATTGCTTTATCATAGCTTTTTATCCCTCGATTTGTCCAGCAGAAGAAAACCATTTATACGCAGAAGAAAATTTTATTTTCAAGATAGGTCCAGCATTTGAAATAATGCAGAATTTTATCAAAAAAATAGTGGCTACACCTTAAGCGGCCTCTAGGGGCACTTGCAAGAAGTAGGAGAGGAATAAGCATACCCTTAAATTTCCATTTTTGTTTAGAAAAGAAACTTTTGTGTTTGTTTGTTTGTAGGAGGGGTATTTTTTTCCAGGGATGATTTTTCTTCGTAGGATGTAGGCACCCTGAACCAAATTGATTTTAGACCTTCAATAGTTTAACGAGATACTGTGCTGTACACAAATAGACAGACATACAAACATTCTGTTTCTTTTATATATTCTTTTATTTTCAGTTATTTATGTATTATGTTTATTGTACAAGCTGAAGAAAACTAGAAAACAATATTATTGTTGCATCAAAAACTGCTTTGCTGTAGTTCATATAGTATTTATAAGATGAATCATTATGTCTGGTTTTAAGGTTTGTCTTTATATTACAAAATAAAAGTTTATATACTAAATAAAAATAAATAATTTTTACTCAAAATATAGGTTTAGTTTGAAAAAAAACTCTAACTTTTTTTAAAATGACTAATTGCAGCTAGTGGATTGTTAGGGTGGTCAGAAAAATAGTCTAAAGCCATTCAGACATATATAAAGCTTCCTTAAAATGTACAACAAAATCATAATTTTTGAGATCTTTAGCTCCAACCAGCAACCTTTACTACTTTATATTGACGGATATAAATTAATTTTCTTTTGAACATTTGAATCCTGTTACAGTCAAAACATTTTAAAAATAAAAAAGAAA
Source organism: Acartia tonsa (assembly GCF_053477335.1). Classification (NCBI taxonomy): domain Eukaryota; kingdom Metazoa; phylum Arthropoda; class Copepoda; order Calanoida; family Acartiidae; genus Acartia; species Acartia tonsa. Next base: position 39,205,856 of record NC_137260.1, read on the forward strand.
GAGTAAAAATGAATGTAAATATATGAAAAGAGAATAATAATATTTTAACATATAGAGAAAACTTTTAAAATATATTTTCTTTTAGTTTTTAAGCATTTTTTAAAAGCGAAGCTTTTCTATAATTAGGGTCGGTCCGTCCGTCCGTCACGGATAGCTTTTTTTTGTTAATTTAGACATGTTAGAATTGTCCTATCGATTCCAAATTTTGCATGGTGATTCATTTAGTAGTTAGGTACGATTTAGAAAGCGTAGCAACTCTATAATTTTTACCAAAATGTCCGTACGTCCATTTTAAACATGTTGATTTTTTTACTTTTTTAAATAGCTTTTTTCGTTAATTTAGGCATGTTAGAATTGTCCTATCGATTTCAAATTTTGCATGGTGATTCCTGTAATAGTTAGGTACAAGTTAGAAAGCGTAGCAACTCTATAATCATTACCAGAATGTCCGTACGTCCATTTTAAACATGTTGATTTTTTTACATTTTTAACAACAAATTTGCATGTGACCTAATTATCCGATTGGTCTGATTTTTGGTATACTGATCCCTGGGACAACAAAGTACAATATTATAAGCGAAGCAACTCTATAATCAAGTTTTAAAAATGTAAGTATGTCCATAATCATTATCCTGTATCAAGCAGTTTTTTAACAAATTTACTTACAATTTTGCCTTGACTCTTATACATTCGCATTCTGATTATTCAGTTCTGACATTATACAAATGTTAATGTCCGTTTGTCGTACCGTTTCAGAGCTTCGCTTTTATGGATGTTGTCATCCTTGTTTTATTTTCATTTTGCTTCTGTAATTTAAGCTTATTTACAACAATAATAGATTTTAGTAGATTTTGCAAAGTGTTTCGCTACTATGGCATGTGTTCATCCTTGTTATGTAGCTATATATTTAAAATCTTACTTTATAGGATGAATTTTGGACAGAATTTCAGCTTGTTTATTACAATGTCTTTCTAGGTTGTATTGGCTGGTTAGTCTCGCTTCATGGCATGCTCGTTCGGCCCTTAAAAATAATTAAAAATTGTTTTTTATTCTAATACAGTTAGGGAGTTGAATCCATTTTTATAGAAGCAGAAACATAATCTATGATTATGGTTTGGACCCTCTGAAACTGTAATCTACCCTTCCACTTTCCCCTCTCTTGGTGAAGATATCTTCAACACCGATACGATTTTTGAAATGTAAGATTCCACTTTCAATAGAGGCGAAACTGGAATCATACATTCATGTTTACATATCAGCGTATTCATAAACATTGATTTCCTTATTTATATCGACATAATAGTAATGTATCATTCTACTTTCAATAGAGACAAAACTGGAATGATACATTCAAGATAACATATCATATATTTAAATCGACATAGTAGAAATTGTACATATTAGTTATTTTTTTTTTATATTTTTATTAGTTTGAAGTTTTTAAGAAAAAAAAGGACCTAAAATTAAAGGTTGCTAACACTTAACAATCAGGCCCATTTCCGGACCTTAATAGTTCAACGCCCCCCCCCCCCCCCCACATATCATCTCAGCTCCTATTAGAGTTAGATGGCAAAAAAATTGTGCATGTTCCCTATTAAATAATAAATTTCCGACTTTAAGTAAGACAAAGTCATTTTTTGCTTACTTCACCCTTTCATTTAAAAACTTTCTTTTTAAGGTTAATTAAAATGTTAAATGGATGTAATTTCCTTATTTTTGAAGCTAGAACAATTTTTTCAGAAAATGTTTATCTTAAAGATAATTTTATATTAGAAATCTCAAAACATAAATTTTCTTATTCGTTTGCTTAACAACTTTGGGGACTTTTACTGAATTTTGATCTGCTGTATATCTATAATACAAAGAAGAACGATGTCTTTCTGTCTATCTGTCTGTCCATCCGGCTGTCCCTTAAGATCTCAGTAACAACTGAACCGATCAGATTCTACTTTTCAGGGTATATACCTATTGGTCCTGTTGTGGTTTTAAGCTATTTTCTTGAGGGGTGGGAAACCCCAACCTCCAAAAAAATGAAAATTCCCCCCCCCCAAAAAAAAAATATTCTGGTGATGCTCATAAATTATGGGCGCAGCACCAGAATTTAATTTTTTTTTTTTTTTTTAATTTTTTTAAAAATTACCTCATGGGTCAAAGCTCCTAGAGGCTAGGGGCGAAGCTGCTAGTACTTAATAACCTAACCATTCAAAATCCAATAAAAGTCCCCAAAGTTGTTAAGCCATCCAATAAGAAAACGCTATTGTAAAACTTTGGGGACTAGTGTAATAAACAGTCCATTGTCCACCTCTCTCTATGCTAGTTCCCAAAGTTTTACAATAATGTTTTCATTTTTGTTTGCTTAACATCTTTGGGGACTTTTACTGAATTTTAATTGGTTAGTTAATTTAGTATAGTGTCGAAACGTTTTAACCACTGATGGCAAATTACAGTAGAGGTATTTTTGGGAATGTACATCCATTTATCGGCTATTGTCTTAAACCCATCAGATCCCTGGTGGCGATAAACTTGAATTAAAGTACCTAGAGGTTTTGGACCAGCTAGGAAGGTAATTTCAGTCCTATGTTCCCTACCTCCCTGGGTACAATAAAAGTTGTATACAGGGAGGGAAAAATGGACGAAAAATTAAATAAATTCTGTCTATAATAACATGAGAAAACAGAATGAGAAGGACAGTAGCACCCTGTAATCGATATCAGAAAGTCCTGAATGTCCATTTAAAACATTTGACGAAGCTTTTTATATCCTTATACTAAAGTAACAGGATGTTTGTCGTGTGTCTGTGTGTACCGAAGGATCTCGCTAACCGCTGAACCGATCGGGTTCTCCTTAACAGGGTAGCTTCTCATAAGTCCTGGGAAGGTTTATAACCATTTCTCTTGGGAGGGTACCACCACCCTCCCAAGAGAAATGACAAAAAAATAAAAAAAAAAATTTATTTAGGGGAGACTTCAACGTCAAACAAGGTGGTATCGTACATAAAAAATTAATTTTAACAAACAACAACATTTAAAGTGCCACTAGAGGCCTCTAGGGGCGTAGCCGCTAGTACAATATAAAATGATAAGATACATACAAAATGTTATTGCTTCTAACTAAGCGACGTTTTCTACAAAAAGGGTTGGTAGAAGTCTATATGTATGTCTAAAAATAATCACTCTTATGGTTTGCAGGTTTCTATAACTATGTCTTAATAATAATGACTATAATAAGGGAGGGTTTAAATTTCAGTAGTACCCAAAGTTTTATAAACATTTGTTGGATTTATAAATTTGTTTACTTTTATTTAATCTTAATTGGTTGATGAAAACTGGCATTGTCAAAACTAAACAGCCAAGATTAGTTGTTTATTGCATCTGTTTTTCCAGTTTGTTAGCCCTGAAACGGCGAAGGCCCAGTCTAACAAAACTGGTGTTCATATTACAACTTTTTACTTTACTATTTGTAGAAAAATGTCTATAATACAATACAATACATGGTTTCAAGTATGGATTAGACGGGTCTGATCCAGCGGATATTAATTAGTTTCGTAGCCATACTAGAAAATCATAAAAAATCATGGACAGAATGACGGACAGGCAGAAAAGTGAATTGTAGAGTACCATCGCATTTTAGTTAGTATTCGTATCCAGAGAGGGAGGAGACAACTGACTGCTTATTACAATAGTACACAAAGTTTTACAACAACAATTTCTATTCATTGGCTTTGGGGATTTTTACTGAATTTTGATTGGTTGATTAAATTGTGTTTATAAATGTTGGAACCACTAATTTTTATCTACAGAAGGGGTTATTTAGAGCGTCATCATTATGAATGTGCATTAATTTATCGGCCATTGTCTTATCTCTTTATATCCCTGATATGTTTCATAATTTTATTTGTTAGCTTTGCTTAAAGGGACTGTGAACGAGAAAATTTCTCATCAGATTATCAAACCTTAACATCATCTCATTAATATAATCTCAAATATAGGGCAAAACTGTCTCTCGTTCTTTAAAAAAACGGCTTTTTCCGAAAATTTTAACTATGTCCTAGTTTGGGGAAAAAATTTCCGGGCTATATAAATGTGCAGTTAATTGTCTTTTTTCCTCCTATAGCTAAAACTAAACTTTTTGACATAGTTCTCTATTTTTCCTAACGGTTGAGCTGACTTTTAACAATATCCTTGCTGTAAACCAATGTATAGTTACTTAAAAATTGATAAAATAAGTAATATCTTTTATTGAAAACCAAATACAATAACAAAGCTAGAAACAGGTTATTTTATTAGTATCCAAGTAACTTTAGATAGCCCATCTCTCCCCCACCTTTAATTACAAATTTGTAAATAATAAAGGTGCAATATTTCTTTATAAACAGTCTGATAAAAGTGTAAACTAATTCTTCAAAGTGGGTTATTTATTGTCCATTACAATAAAAAAGAATATCATTATTTTAAATAACCTATGAGATTCAACCCTTTGTAGACTTTGAGGTATTTTTTGTCAATAATACAAATTTAACCCATTAGTGACAAACTGGGTATTAAAACCTGGTTCCACCCGGTTCCAGAAAATCACAAAAATAACCGGTTTCCAGTCTTCAAATTGCATCATTCTCAGTATGAATCCCCCCTCTACTACCCTTGTTTTCATTTCCCCCTGGAGCAGGCAGTTTTGCTTACTTCCGTTTGCTGGTATAGCTCAACAAAATTTGAAAACCACGAACATTTTGGTGAATTCAAAATACTCTTTCTAACTTTTTTGTTTTTATAGTAAAGTTGCTGATTTTTTTGTGAAATCTAAAGTTTATTAACCACAAGGGCTCTGGTAGGAAATTGACTACTTATTCATACGTACTGTACTAAATCAATCATTACTTGGACTAATTTAACCAAATTAGGTTTTTTTAGGTTTTTGATATTTCATACAACCCCCATTGAGTTATTCATTACAGTAAAATACAATTTTAAAATTTATTTACTGTGTAAATATACATAAATATGACGTTTTTACTGACAATTATGTTGATTTTTACTCAAAGCATATATCTTGTAGACAATAAAATGATTATAACTTTCGTTCTATTTAAGATAAATTGATGAAATAAAAAGTACATTGAATTTTATTAAGCTGAAAAGTCACTTATTAATATTAAGAAATAATAAACCCCTTTGAGAGGGGGAGGGGGGGGGGCGTTGAGTATCGAAATAAGAAACTAATGTAAATTTCTTTTCTACGGTGGGTTTTAATGATTCATATAGCAGCCAAACTGTTTTAGGCAATTCCCATTTGTCTGTCTGTCCCTCTGCCTGTCTGTCCTTTTGTCTGTCTGTCCAACCACTTTTCTGTCTATCTGTCTAACTGCCTCTCTTTTGGATTTCAATGAATCATCTAGCATAGCCTAATTGTAATTTGTAAAAGGAAGCCTGCAAGAAATACCACGCTTTAACTGCTGAAAGACTGCCACAAGTAGACCCAATACCCCAAATTTGAAGCCTTCAGCTTCTATAACAAAAAAGTTCTAGGCATTTAAAATAGCATTTTATGTACAATCAAAATTTTGAAAGAATCTTAATGTTAATGTTAGAAATTTTGAAATTAAACTACGTGGCCTAGAAACAAAATTATAAGCTTATTTTTGCCATAAATTTCGGTTGCCAGTAACTAATTATATTTTTACAATAAAAATACCCATTTTTATAGTCAAAATCATTAAAAAAAATTAAGTTTAACTTGCGTTATATCGAGTGTACTGTAGCCAATCAGAAGGCTGAATCAGCTAAGCAACCAATCACAGCTGAGCTTGTTGTAGTTTTCCCCTTTGTTTCCGCAATGATTTTCGTTCACAAATGCAATTTAAATCGAATTTTTTTCATAGATTTTGACTATGAAATGTGGTGTTTTTATTGTAAATATGTAATCAGTTACCGGCAATCTAAATTTCTGACAAAGATAAGGTTATAATTTTATGTCTAGGCAACGTAGTTTAATATTGTTTTTTCTTTTATGAGCATTGTAAATCTTTCAAAATTTTCATTGTACATGATATGCTATTTTGAAATGCCTAGAACTTTTTTGTTATTGAAGCTAAAGGCTTTAAATTTGGGGTATTGGGTCTACTTGTGGCAGTCTTTCAGTAGTTAAAGCGTAGTGTTTCTTGCAGGCGTCCTTTAATGCCTCAAAGACTCTCTGTTACTATTTACCTGTCCCTCTGTCTGTCTGTCTGTCCCTCTGTCTGTCTGATCATTCACAGGTTCTCTATTGGATTTTATCTAATTAATTGTCTATTTTAGTAAAACTTTGATAATTCTTCTTGCCCGTCTGTCTGTCTATCTACTGAGTTTCTACCCTTGGTCTAACAGACTTATTCACTTAATTTATAAAAAATTAGATTTACCTAATAATATGGTGGTATCTTGTACCAAGAGATACACAAATAACCTTGTGTTGAAAAAAAAACAAATAAAAATGATTTAATTTCTTCTATGAAGAAAAGTGTAATACATGTTCCTTTATTCTCTTTGTACATCAAAAATATGTTTCAAATTTATAATATCAGGTTATATTCCATTAATTTATTAACAACTAAATTTTTTGACACCCCACTTATGACTTTTAACAGCCCCCTTTAACTAAAATCAAGGGTGATATTATTAAGATTTTACCAAACCTACTTTACATAAGAAATTTATTACATTTTAAAATTTTTTTATAAAAAGAGGATTGGGATATATCTTCCTCCCAACATTAACTTTAAAAACTATTGTAAAATATATTAAAAGTTATAAACATATATCTATCAAGATCATTAAAGGAATTAACTCAAGTTTGAGGGGGGGGGGGCTTAATGCAACCATCTCGTAATCAATGCACAAATTGCACTTAGAATTCGAATTTTGTTACAAAACTTGGCATGAGTAATCCTTGGTACATCTATTTTCCCAAAATGGAACAAAAAGTTGCTAAAGTGACGGCTAACAGCTGGCGGCTCAGTCCTTTAGCCGTTTTTGGGCTATATTCAGGGCGAAACTATCATTAATTGCATAGGAATCAATTTTTTGAAACATATTTTTGCTTTAAATATCCATTTTTTAAATTTCTTGTACCAGCTGCTAGAACTGGCTAAAAATGGCTGGGAGTGGCTAAGAGTATGAAGAGTATATAGGGCTTGTGACATGTCTAAGGGTAGGTTTTTATTGGTACTGAGCTCAAAAATACTACTATAATTAGTGGGGGTCCATCCATTTGGCAGCTGGGGCTGTTACACAGACTGTTAAAAACCTACCTAGAGACATGTCACAAGCCCTATCTACTCATTCTACTCTTGGCTGCTCCCAGCTGAGCTGCGGCCATTAGCAAGCTGCCAAATAAATTTTTTTGTGGTATTTTAAAAATTATTAAAATAAAATTAATGGTCTTCTTATCAATAAAGGGGGGTTTGGTGCTGGAAGGTGGGCAAAATTGATATATATTGAGCTAAAATTTTTAAACTACCTGGTCAAGTAGTTACTGCATCTAAAAGAAAAACAAAATTAAATTTTTTTTTTAAGTTAGGTAAGAAAAACTGCAAAAATGGAATTTGACTTTGCAGATTTCTTGCTACACCTTCATATGTTATTATTGAGACTGCTCCATTTTTTTGGTAAATTTCAGGTTTATATTGACATACTAGAATTGAAATTTTGTAAAAATCTTTAAAATTGAGATCACACAAAAGAACTAAAAAAACATTCTTTTTGCAGATTTCAAAAACTTTGAAGTGCTCGTGAGGTCACAATTATTGCATCACAGAAAAAAATATTTAGCATGGGTCATTTTTTTGCTTAAATCAACCACATTTTTACTGGGGGCAAAAATTTTTTCATGGTGGGATGATTTAATCTACAATATATACTTTTGGCTGTTGACAGCTGTTCTCAGCCATTTTTGGCAGTTTTCAGCGAAATCTAGAAATTAAAAAAGTGTTTTTAGTAATATGTCCTTGTCCATGACATAAAGTTATAATGTTAATTAAGAAAAAGTTTAATTCCATGGAAATATTCAATTTTTTATATCCTTATAAGCCATTACCCAGCTGCCACTATTTTTGGTAGTATTTTTCAGCTCAACACCCCTTAAAACCTATCCCTAATGGATGATTCCTACGTAATTATTGCTGAAAAATGGCTAAACAGCTGAGCAAACAGCCCTTAGCCATTACTTTTCCAAATTTTTGTTCCATTTTGGGAAAAATCTACCAAGGATTACTCATGCCAAGTTTTGTAATGAAATTCGAATTCTAGGTGCCATTTGTGCATTGATTACATGATGGTTGCCTTAACCCCCCCCCCCCTTAAGCTTAACTTTTTGTTAAATTTTGAAAAACAGACCTACTAAGGATTACACAATACACATGCCAATTTTCATAACAAAATTTGGATTAATTGATTATTGGATGGTTACATTAACTCCCCCCCCCCCTACATATGTATGAGAGTTTCCTCATGTCTCAATTTACTAATTAAAAGTTGTACAGTACAGTTGTACAGAATATTGCAAGATTTTTTTAGTAAAGTCTGGTAATTAATTTGCCTAAAAATAGATAGCATAGAATTATCTGAATCAGTGACTTGCTTAAATACACCCTCCTTAAACACCCCCAACCCCACTTTATTTTAAGGGGTGTAAATTTATTTCCTTTATACCCCTTGGAATTTATAGAGGGGTGTATCTGAGGGTGTAGGCTCTTGTCAAGAGGGTGGACATGGGTGGACACCTAGGGAGGTGTATCCATCCCCCTTAATTTTACAAGGGTGGTGTAAACAACCCCTATACCAACCTTTTGCACGCCTTTGATCTTAACTATACTTTTAGAGTACAAAAAGTTGTAAATTCAGTAACTATTCTACAAAAATTATCTTCCTAAATTGATATATGATTTTCAGGGTAATCTCCGGTGGACTAAACATTAAAATTTTATGGAATAAAAGATATCTTTGGAACATGCATGTCTTGAAATTATCCCCCCTTTGTACTCAATACGCATTATTAATTCTAAGTGCGTCAATTTTGCGTTTAAAGATACCCTTAGTTTAAGCATTAATTTCTCCAAAAAAGGAAGAAAAAAGATAAATTTTTTTTGATAAAATGATAAAAGTATATGTAAAATGAAATAACCAGCAAAAAAAATACAAAATTACGTTAAATAGAACGAAAATTAGAGCGTTTTGTATGCCTTATAAAATGCGTATTTCTCATGAAAATTGTAACGATTTAGTGCCTTGAGTAAAATGTTTACAAACTTCTCGCTTTTATAAGAAAATAGAGCCTTTGTGTAACAAGTACATCTATTTGTGAAATCGTTTAATTCAAATTACTATTTTTTATATGAATTTTTTATCGTTTTTTTACGCCCTATTATGACCCGGTTCAGCATGGCCATAAATACCTGGCAGTTTTAAAACCCGGCTCGGCTTTGATTTTATTACCCGGTTTTAACTTTTCAACCATTAAATATTTGTTTATGATTTTATTATTCTTGAGCCACCCTAATAAGTATACCCTAGTAATCTCTATATGTGTCCTCCAATATTTTTATGCTCTTTTTCTGATATTTATCACCCAATTTTTATATGTTCTTTTTTTGTAGTGTGTGTTTTAAAACTTCAACAAACGGGCTTTTTTAACCAAAAAGGGTGGTACCTATAGCCAAAACACTAAATGTGATATAAATCGCTTCGTATATTACTTGTAGCTCTATAGATTACATGAGGTTATGTAGTTTTCAATTACAGATGGTATCAAAGTTCTAAAAAGTGTTCATCTCACTTTGGGCGTTCAAAAATTACATTTTTCATTTTTTTGTCAAAATAACCGGGTATTTAGAAAAAAACGGGTTTTAATGCCAGCAGAAACCGCCCAAAACAGGTCTCAATGCCCGTTGGGCATTTATGGCCATGCCGAACCGTTTTTTTTTTCAACTTTCCTGTGCACGCCACTAGAGCAAAACAAAAAAATTTGAATTCTGTTTTGACCATTATAAAGCTTCCCTGAGATTTTCAGCTCGATCGGCCCATAAAAGTGGCGCTCAGCACTAATGGGTTAGGATAGATCTTTATTACCTAATTACTACGTTATAAAAAAACTAATTGGCAATTTTATATTACAAAATAAATTCCTTAACAGTAACTAAATTGTTTCAATTGTTATATGACAAGTTAAATACCCCTACAAACATTTTAAGAAACAAAAATGTTCAGATTTTCCTTGTTTTTTCCTTTTTCCCTCCAAAAATACCATAAAATCAATGCTTTATTTCTAGATATTTTTGTTAAAGGGAGTGTGAATGTAAAAATTTCTCATCTGATTATCAAATCTTAACATTTACTAAGCACATTTCACTACAATGATCAACCAAAAATGTCCTATTCACAAAAATATCCAGAAATAATGCCTTGATTTTGTGGTATTTTGAGAGGGAAAAAGGAAAAAACAGGGAAAATCTGAACGTTTTTGTTTCTTATAATGTTTGTAGGGATATTTAACTTGTCATATATAGTTGAAACAATTTACTTACTGTTAAGGATCTATTTTATGCTATAAAATTGCCAATTCGTTTTTTTATAACGTAGTAATTAGGTAATAAAGACATATTTTAAATTCGTATTATTGACAAAAAAATACCTCACTGTCTACAAAGGGTTGAATCTCATAGGTTATATAAAATAATAATATCCTTTTTTATTGTGTTGAACAATAAATAACCCACTTTGGAGAATTAGTTTACACTTTTATCAGACTGTTTATAAAGAAATATTGCATCTTTATTATTTACAAATTTGTAATTAAAGGTGGGCGAGAGATGGGCCATTTAAAGTTAATTGGATACTAATAAAAAACCTGTTTCTGGCTTTGTTATTGTATTTGGTATTCAATAAAAAAATATTGCTTATTTTATCAATTTCTAAGTAAATATACATTGGATTAAAGCAAGGATTATGTTAAAAGTCAGCTTAACTGTTAGGAAAAATCTAGAACTATGTGAAAAAGTTTAATTTTAGCTATAATGGGAGAAAAAAACAATTTAATGCACATTTTATATAATACGGAAAATTTCTTCCTTTCCCCGTACCTTATAAAAATCGTCGGAAAAAGCCGTTTTTTAAGCAAACAAAAGCGCGTTTTGCTCTATCTGTGAGATATTATGAATGAGATAATGTTAAGATTTGATATTAAGATGAGAAAAATTTACGTTCACAGTCCCTTTAATAGGACGTTTTTGGTTGATCAATGTAGTGAAATGTGCTTAGAAAATGTTACGTTTTTATAATCAGATGAGAAATTTTTACGTTCACACTCCCTTTAAGTGAAAGCTTTTCATTACATTAAGTTTTAAGTCTTAAGTATGTGTTATAACATATAACATAGGCCAAAGTTAAACTTTATCTTTACCTTTTAGTGCTTACTTACACGGTGAGAAATTACTAGGGAAATATTACGATGAAATAAATTGAACAAAAAAATTACAAATATATACAATTGAATTAATTAATAAACGACTTTCTTAAAATAATTTTGATTACTCATTTGATACACTTTTAAAAGTATTTTTTTGAATAAACAAAACATCTTTTATAAAAGGCTCTTTGTATGTTTTGTTTAATTAATTAAGAATATACAACAATGTTTAAATTATATATAAAATCTATGCTTTTTTCACATTTGACATAATTTTAAACTAGTATGGTACATTTCTATTATGTCGATGTTAAAAAAGTAATGGAAGATTACAGAAACATAGATATTAAAAATGTAAACCATGATTCCAGTTTCGCCTCTATTGAAAGTGGCATCTTACATTTCAAAAATCGTATCGGCGTTGAAGATATCTTCACCAAGAGAGGGGAAAGTGGAAGGGTAGATTATAGTTTTAGAGGGTCCAAACCATAATCATAGATTATGTTTCTGCTTCTATAAAAATGGATTCAACTCCCTAACTGTAATAATTAAAAAAAAAAAATTTGGGGACCATTCTATATTTATTGTTTTTTCCCAACTAGCGGATATTTCCTGAGAAGGTAGAGGTATTCTCCTCCAAAGTTATAACCTTTCCTGTACCTATGAAAAGTTTGACTGTGAAAGAGAACCATAACGATTTCTGGGGTTAGCGAGATCCTTCGCTACACACAGACAAATACATAGAGTTCAGGTTACTTTTATATAAGGATAATTAATTTCAATTCCAGTACGGCTTCGAAGCCGATTAATATCAGTCATACTGAAAAGTCATGTATAGCATTGTATTACATACAATTTTCCACAAATATGAAAACAAAAAATATAGAATTAATAACAGATTTGTTAGCCAGGACTATCTAAACTGTTTTTTTTTATCTTCTAATTTTTCATTTTATTATCAGCGGAAAGCTGTCTATAATACGATGCTTTGAATAACTATTATGTACCTGAGTTGTTGAATTAAAAGCCTTGGGATGCCCTTCCCCACATTTTCCAGTTCAGAACTGTTTTCAATGGCTGAACAAACTCTTCTTAAATACTCCTCCCGAACACACCTTAAAAAAGTAAAATTAATCATGTTTTAAAAAGTAACGGAGCAATAATAGTAAAGACAAAGCCTTCCGAACAAATAATAAGCAAGAATCATAATAATTAGATATTATTCTTTGATGCTTTAAACAAAGTGTAATTATTGTAAAAAAAAACAAGTAATTAGATTGAAAAACCCAAATACTTGTATTCCCAATACCCACTCTTGTCAGAGGTATAAATAAAATAAGAGACATTGTAACTTTACTTTACTTGATTATATCAAGGATATAGACAAAACTATATTTAAGTTAGTGGATATACTTATAAATTTAAATTTTACTAGCGGCTACGCCCCTATAGAGGCCTCTAGGGGGCACTTGAGGAGGAGAGAGTCAAATTTAATAACCCAATTTCTTATTGTAAATTTTAAAAGAAAAAGTAAAAAAATTTTTGGGGGGGGGGAAATTTTTTTTTTTTTGAGTGGAGATGCCTCCCCCCTCATTTCTATTTTAATTAAAAAAATGTAAAAAAAATTTTTTTTGGGGGGGGGACTTTTCATTTTTTGGGGGGGTTGGGGGTGTCCCGCCCCCCAAAAAAATAGTTATAAACCTTCCCGGGACCTATGAGAAGCTACCCTGTTAAGGAGAACCCGATCGGTTCAGCGGTTAGCGAGATCCTTCGGTACAGACATACAGACACACAGATACACAGATACACACACAGACAAACAAACATCCTGTTACTTTAGTATAAGGATATAGTAAAACAAAGTTTTTACTTCAAATTTTATTATCTTTAACCTAAAGTTTTATTCCAAAAAGAAACTAATGATTTTTACAAAATGTTTTAGGAGATTTTTTCAAAATTTTAATTTTTCAAAAAAAATGTTTTTAACACACGATTGGGTATGCCTATTATAGGATATTGGACAAAGTAGCTTCGGACAAAGTAGCTTCGGACAAAATAGCTTCGGACAAAGTAGCTTCAGGACAAAGTAGCTTCCGGACAAAGTAGCTTCAGGACAAAGTAGCTTCCGGACAAAGTAGCTTACTAAGAAAAGTAGCCTCCACTGTTAATAAAGGTCATGGCCGCAGCGCTCGGCCCCCTGGCCTGCCTAGCCGCGGGCGCTCGGCTCCCTAGCCTATAACCTAACCTAACCTAACCAAAAAATTGTAAAAACATTATTAAAACTTATAAAAACAATATCAAAAATTGTAAAAATCTATCAACCACTTTTTGCAAAATCCACGAAATTCTAAACCACCTATGTATTATCAGTTGATGATATTTTTCTTAAATAAATGTTCTGAGGCTAACATAGGTTAGGTTAGGTTATAGGCTAGGAAGCCGAGCGCCCACGGCTAGGCAGGCCAGGGGGCCGAGCGCTGCGGCCATGACCTCTATTAACAGTGGAGGCTACTTTTCTTAGTAAGCTACTTTGTCCGGAAGCTACTTTGTCCTGAAGCTACTTTGTCCGGAAGCTACTTTGTCCTGAAGCTACTTTGTCTGAAGCTACTCTGTCCGAAGCTACTTTGTCCAAGATATCTATTATATAAAGAAGTAAGGTATTTTTGTCTAGAGTAAAAAAGTATTGGTTCAAGACAGCTTTAAAATAGCTTGGAATTTTTTAGGACAATTAACTTGGTCTAGTTATTGATCTGTTTATTTTGTTTTTGAGAATAATTATCTTTTTTTCCTTTTTACACAATACTAAAGTTGTCTCAGTGTCTGGTAGTTTCAAGTAAATGTAACTTACTGTTTTGTTTAGAGACAAATCAATTTATTTATCTTTTTATTACTTTTTTATCTATCTATCTATCTGTCTGTCTGTCTGTCTGTCTGTCTGTCTGTCTGTCTGTCTGTCTGTCTGTCTATCTGTCTGTCTATCTGTCTGTCTGTGTGTCTATTAGGGTTGGGCCGGATAGTTTTTTGGCCGGATACCGGATACCGGATATCAGGCCGATTTCAAATGCCGGATATCCGATATCCGGCAAACTACCGGATATCCGGCAAAATTGCCGGATAACCGGCCAAATTACTGGCGTCTCATTATATAAAACTGGCAGCTACGCCCTTAGAGGCCTCTAGGGGCACTTGAGGGCGGAGGGGAGTTGAATTTTGGAGGGCTGACTTATTTTTATATTTAGTTGAAAAATTAAATAAAAATATTTTTTTTTGGGAAGGGGGTATTTTTTTCTAGGGGCAATTTCTCTTGGGAGAGTGGTGGTACCCTCACCCAAAATAGTTATAAACCTTCCCAGGGCCTATGAGAAGTTACCCTCTAAAGGAGAACCCGATCGGTTCAGCGGTTAGCGAGATCCTTCAGTACAGACAGACAAACTTATAGACATCCTTTTACTTTATTATAAGGTTAAAACTTAAAATTTATGTAACTATTAAATGATCTTTCTTCTAAGCAATTAATCTAATAAAATATTACTACCCTCAATCTGTAATATTAACCCCTGTTGGAGGATGGGCGGGGAGGTGTCATTGAACGCATGCCCACGCCCCCCTGTGCATTTTCTCTGTATAAAAGGTAGAGGGCTATAACTAAATGACTTTCGAAATATGGGTATGACACATAACTGAGAGTTGGAATTTTTTGAATACCTCCTTCCTGGCGGGCACAGGATGCCAGCAAACCTGGCAAGGTCATTCAGGTAAAAAGTAAAAACATTTTATTTTACTTAAACAAAGCATTTCATGTTATCAAATACTTAAATATTCTAAAGTCGTACATCCTCATAAGACTGAACCCACAGGTCTCCAGAAATCTTTAAACAGTTCCTGTGACAGCAATTTTTGACTTAGACACTTCAAATTTTAAATTTAGGCTTTTTATATGTCTTCATGACATATTACAATTTCATAAAATCCGTTGCTGTTTACCTGCCGACCGCCAGTTTGAGGCTGGCAGCTGCCAAGAACTGCTGCCCCCGCAAAAATTTATGTTTTGAGATTTCTAATATAAAATTTACATAAAGATAAACATATTCAAAAAAATTGTTCTTATAGCTTCAATAATAAGAAAATTACAGCCATTTATAAGAAAAAAAGCAGAAATATTTGTTGTAAAATATAAAATATTATATTGCCGGATATCCGGCCGGATAGTTTCAATATCCGGTATCCGGCCGGATTTGAAAATGGCTGGATATCCGGCCTCACCGGATATCCGGCCCAACCCTAGTGTCTATCTATATCTCTATCTATCTTACTGTCTACCTACCTATTAACCTCTCTCTCTAGAAATTTTCTATCAGAATATTTATGTTTGATGTTGTTGACGAGATTGTCTCTGAACTCTGCCAGCCATACACTACTACTCTCTCGTTCCAATATTCTGTAATTAATTATTATTTATTACATCAGGTTGAAATTTTAAGATTGTAGGGGTTTGCCAATGGACGACAAATTATTCTTTTCTAATATTATGTATTAAGTTTGATCTTTGGTGAATATAGGAAAGTAAGTAAGGATAAAAAGAATGAAGATTGTTCATGAATAATCCACAAGTTTTAGACTATTTTTTGGTTTGTTGGTAACTTTTCCAAACCTTTCATCATATAAGTAAAACCTCGAAATTTCTTTTTATTCTATAGTTAAAATTAAACTTAAAAAAAAAATAGATAATCCTGAGAACAAAGTTGTTCTATTTTTGTTCCAATATTTTAAAACATTTTTCTAAAGATTTTCCAATCTTTCAAAGATAAAAGAAAATGTTTATTTTGTCTTACATGGGTAAAGATATAGGTAAAATATTTGAAATTGTATAAGGAGCGCAGCAATTAAAAAAAAGCACACAGTAATACGTAGCAGGAAGAAAGGTTTTATTAGTGTACAGAACTGCTTTTTCCTTTAAAATTACTATAAGCAGAGTTTTACACTCTAGGCTTTAGGAGTTTAACGTCCTATCCCTTAATCCATTAGTATTTGGAAGTAGTAGTTATGTTTGACGGACATATTCTTGTATATATACAAGTTTTGGGAAAAAATAAATGTTTGTTCTTTCTATTTATTCCTTTTTTAGACTATTCTGGTCTTGCTAGAAGATGTAATACTCAATAGAAGGCATTATTCTTTTCTACATTCAGGTTTAGATTAAAAATAGACAAATTCAAATTGAATTTTGCATAAAAGTTATCACTAATAAAAAGAGTTCAAAAGGCAAAAACGTATTGTTAAATTGTTTAAGCAAAAAACAAGTATGCATCTTGAAACTAATCATGACAAAACTGCAAAAAAAACGATTCTAACTATTGATCATCTAGAATGTTTATAATGTATAAAACATTATAACCGAATATGCAACACGAAACTAATAATGATAAAACTGTACAAAAACTGATTCTAACTATTGATCATCTAGAATGTTTACAATGAATAAAACCCTGTGATCAAATATGCAAAGAACTCTCACTTCAAAACTGATGACTGACATCTAGTAGTAAAATAATGTATGCAAGATTAAAATACTGTTTCTGAAGTATTTGTTTATATGAATTTGTTTTGTACGTTTTATTAAATGCATTTCTAAAAACATTTGAAAACCCATGTTTTCAAAATATAAATTGTACAAAGAGGGACCCTTAATTAACCCCCCACTTTTCAACTTCCTTGATTTTATAAAATTCCCTTCCTTTATTTCTTCATACTATTATTTGATGACGGGTAATACATATCTGAAAATACGCAATGACGCAAAAGAGTACAAATGATACGCAAATTCTGATCACAACTCTCACGTTTATCTAAAAATGCAACATATAATAATAGCTATTAAAACAATTTTCAAGCATAACTTCTATCTTATTAGGATAACAATTAAATAAGAAAAATATTTTTACCACATGAAATTCGTGATCAAACACCTAATTGAAAAAAAATGCAAGACATAGCTTTTATTTTAAGAAAGACTAGGGGCAACGAACGCCCCCAAGAAGCCTCTAAGTGTTCTTAAGGTGGGAGAGGGATAAGTCAACCGCCCTTCTACTTTTTAATTAGAGTTTTAATAAGAAATATTCCGAAAAAAAATTTGGGGGGGGGGATTTTAAATTGGGAGGTTGGAGATACGCTCTCCCAAAATAGTTAAAAACCTTCCCTGTACCTAAAAAAAAAGCTTAATTGCAAAGGAAAACCAAACAGATGTCATTTTTTAACAATTTTATAAAAAAAACATTGGCGCACTTGTATAAACACCTTATCACATAATAGATAATAATAGATAATCCAGAATAATCCACTTCAAAGGGAATGTAAAAAGAGAGGGGGTTATATCAAGTTTGAAGATATCTGAAAATAGTTATGATCACCATCTTCCACTATCATATTATTTTCCGTGTATTTTTATAAGATCTTGATTCAAAGTAATAAAACATTTGTTTTTTTCTTTTGCTTTAATTCTTTCGAGCAATATAGCCTAAAACATGTCCAGTATTGAGCGTTCCTAAATGAATAATTACCTAGTAAGCTCTGTTTGTGTTTGTATTCTAACTTCAGCACTGAATAGTCTCATGTCAATCTCCTTCCCCTAGGAAAAATAGTTTTGTAAATCAGAAATGCTAAAATGTTATGCACTACATACTATGAACTTGAACATATTTAAAAAAAAATTTAGAATGGTAAAGATGACAACAGTAACGGGTAACTATATAAAATAGGAATCAAAAAACGAAGTTTAATTTGAAAGAAATGTGTTTAATAGGTTTAAAAATCCTTTGATAAAAGCCAAAAAGGAAAAGAGATAGAAATTAAAAATGAATAGGTTTTAGAAAAAAGAAAAAAACCTACAAAGTATTGTAGAGAAGCTAAGCTACTGAGAAACATTTCTTTATACCTGGGGTGTTTGAAAAATGAAATTAATCATTGGTGCTTTTTCCTCACATAACTTGTTTTTATCTGTACTTTCTAACAATATTAATCTCCTAAAATTAAAACATTTCTTGGTTACAAATAGAAAATGCAAAAGGGGATTTTGTCTAGGGGCTACCCTACCCAATAATAATAAAAAAACATCACAGAAATTTTAGAAGCTTCACTTTACAAGAAAAGAAAAAAATGTTAATCTTTCGGTAAACAACTTGTTACTTTCATATAAGTATTGCATTTTAAATTTTAGGTAGAAATGCTAATAAGATACTGCTCTATCAAAATCCTTGCTTTACAAAAAAAATCATAATGAAGCCTTTGATGGTAGAGTAGAGATTAGAGATATATAGTGTGTCTATTGACGGTAGCAACAAATTAAGATGCAGGATATTTAAAGAGTCGCTGCGCTACAGAATATACATAGTCTATTTTGAGTGACAAATACCGAGCAGTCTTAGAAAGTACAAAAATTTTAAAAGTACAATCGCAGAAAACCACTAAAATACCTACAGCTTTTAAGAGACGAGTTAGTATTTTAAAAAAAAAATTCTTTTGTTTTGTACATTTAGTATAACTAGAAAAAGGCAATATGAACAGATGATGTACTTTAAACTGTACAAATTCGGACAATAAAATTGCATGTCATCCAATTCATTACCTAACAAATTCAGCTAGAGGGTCTAATGTGGCCGCTAGTTGAGGTACAAGCTCACAAACCAAATATTTGGATCTCTCCTCATTAAGCCTGGAACAGTTTTCAAATCTTAATTTTTGTGGGAAAATTCAGGGATAACTATGATTGACAATGGACTATAAATCTGTATTTCCTGTATTTTGAAAAGAAAAGTATATGAATATATATGTCATTGCCCTCTCCCTCCCCATTAGTAAGAATAAGATTTGAATTCCTTTGATCTAGATTGTTGATTTGTAGATGTGGTATTCCTGTGTTGATTTGGTATTATAGACATGTCTTTCTTTAATGCAGTATCTAGATACATTTTACCTTGATTATTCATCAAGTTATTAAGTTGATAAAAATTTAAAATTGTACTTACATTTATATTACATAGGTTTAAGATAAGTGATATTAGAACATTTCATTCTTTAAATAAAATTCATACTAAATAACCCAAATCTCGATAACGTTTTTTTATATACGCTTTAGTTTCCTTATTAGTAGAATAAAATTAAGGTCATATTAAGATAGTTTTGCATCAAATAGTTTTTCAAAATGTAAATACTAATGAAGGTAGTTAATATGTATTATTTAATCTAATCACTTAATATCTATCATGGTTCTTGAATAATAAAAAAAACAGTAATAAAGTTACAGAACCTAAGCTTTGTGGAATACAATTTGCAAAAAGAAAAAGATGAACTAGAAAGCAAAGCTCAACAAATTTTGCACAATTCTCTTGTGTATACACAATAAGAAAAAAAGAGAGAGAGAGAGACAACGAGAAAGAGACAGGAAGAGAGAAATAGAGAGAGAGGGAGAGATAAATGAGAGAAAGAAAGAGTAATGCAAACATTATGTATGGTGTTCTTATATAGCAACTTTCAATTTATCAATATGAATTAAGTAGAAGCTGTGCTCTAAAAATCTATCATTATCCCAAAGGGATCAGAGGGGTAACCCAAACCTTATAATTGGGATTTTTAGTAAAGTATTATTTGATTTTTGTTTTATCCTAGTTTATGAAAAAAAGTAGCATGGAAAATATATAAAAAATGGACTACAATCTGTTTTGTTGTTTAAAAGAAAATATACTGATAAAGACAGTTTTATTAAGCATTATTAAACTAAACCTAAACTAAAGTGTCTTTTGTTTTTTAGTACGTGAAGAAATCGCTCAAGAAATCAGCATGTGACGACATAAAAATGAGGGATTATCCATTTCTGGGGGTTTTCTTTCCCACTCCTCCTCTCCTCATCCCTCATTTTTATGAGGTCAGATTTTTTTGAGAAACTGTCTTCACGTACTTTTTTTGCTATTTTACTGAATTACCCAGCCATCCACTGGAGGCTAGGGGCGTAGCAACTTGATTAATTAAGATCTTAATATAGTAAGGCGAATAGAACATTTTATTATGGTTGTAGGGACACTAATTTCTTATGTTTTTGCTTTCATTTCCTCTTTTAGGGCAAGATTGCTGTTACAATAGATTCATCAAAACTTGTAAGATGGTTATAGTGTTAAGAACGGAATCATTCTTATAATAAAGTAGCTTCTTATAGGTCTCAGGAAGTTTAATAGCTACTTGGAGGGAGTATATTATTGCAAAACCCTCCCAAGAGAAATCGCCAATAATAAAAATATACAAAGCGCCGGCTAGCGAATATTTTTGGTAAACAGCCGATGTAAAATTAGATTGAAAAGAAAATATTAAAAACTATGGGCGTAGTCGCTAGTATAAGGTAAAATACCTAAGAAAGTTTAGCCATTTTATATGAAATAAAATAAGCTCAAAACCTAGTTAGCTTATGTAATTATCAGCAGTATTGCCCATTGTCCATTGTCCATTAATATGATATCATACCTTTTTATGATTGTTTTTCCAGGCGTATTCCCTCAAACACCCACTCCCCCACCCCTTATTTTTAAAATAAACTTATATTAAAGAAGACTGATAGTTTGGGTTTATTTGTTTGATATTTCAGGGCTGCCCCCCCCCCCGTTGTGGTTAGAAATAGGAAAAAAATACTGAACCCTCTCCATCTGTTTTTAATATTTTTCAGAAATTAGAGGGTTTGGGTGTTCACTCTGTTCAGTGTACAACACACTTTGCCAGAAAGCATCCATCCCCGTGCATGAAATACTATCCACAACAAAATAAGAGATAAGGCACATTACTGAGTATTTCAATTTGAGGGTTGTTTATTTTCTATGAAACTCTATTCCTAAAAGAAAAGTTTTGCTCAGTGCAATGTTTTGCTAAAATAAACTTGCTGAAATAATGACCAAAAGTCGTCAAAAATGTTTCGTTCAACCCTAAACTTATTACCCCCACTAACTTTAATAGATACTGCTTAGCTTAAATACGCTGGATATTTAAATACTAGTACCCAAAGTTTAATGAACACGCTTTCTCATTCAGTGGCTTTAAAAAATGGGTACTTTTTATGAATCTTACGATTGGTTGGTTAAAAAACTAATAATTTTAATTTATAGAAAGGGCAATTTTGTTTAGCAAAATGGGATATGTACACCAATTTATCGTTCATTGTCTTTTCCTTAAAATCCTCTTTTTGAGCTCTTTACTAAAACACTTAACAAATATTTAGTTGTTACTGCTGATCACCTGCATTGCATTGGTAAAAATATTTTCTTCCAAAAATTTGGCACAAAAGCCTCTAAATCTTCGGCTTTAAATATTTAGAACAGTTAATAAAAATGTTCAATGTGTACAATATGAAATTGCAGGTATTTAATATTCATATTTCTAAAAAGGACAATAAGCATAAAAAATTAAAATTTAATTTAGAAAAAATTAATTTATTTCTTAGTATTTAAATTCTACAAAAATTAATTTATGCTTATCCATATTTTTTTTCAATAAATGTAATTCAGAAAAAAATATTTTGGTTCAGGATTTTTACTTTTAAAAATACTAGCAGCTTCGCAAGAATTTTTTTTGGGGGGGAGGAGGGGACTTTTAACCTTCCACCCTATTTTTATTCTGGTTAAATTTTTTGGGGTGAGGGGGTATTTTTTCTAGGGGCGATTGCGATTTCTCTTGGGAGAGTAGTGGTACCCTCCCACAAAATAGTTATAAACCTTCCCGAGACCTATGCGAAGCTACCCTATTAAGGAGAACCCTATCGGTTCAGCAGTTAGCGAGATCCTTCGGTACAAACAAACAAACAGACAGACAGACTTCGTTCTACTTTGTATTATAGATATATTTAGTAAAATGTTTATTCATTTACTTTAAAATCTAAAATTAAAATAATATGATCAGATGAAAACTATATTCTGAAATGAATTCTTTACAATAATTTGCATCTTTATTTGAAACTTTTTATACCACAATGAAAACATATGACAGAATGGTTATTAGTTTAAATGTATAATGCCATGTTACAACCTTAGTTATAGAGTATCTGCACTATTTAAAGACGTGTCTATATGCCTAGTATCATGTCAAGAAAATTGAGAGCTCCATATTTCCACCCCTCCCAACATTTCTTTACAGAGAAGCTTTCCCCGATCATGTACTTCTTACTCGTTACAACTGAAATAGAGGAAATATTTAAATTTAAAAAAAATGAGAATAGTTATTTATCGTATTTTCAAAATATTAGATTTGATCAATTTTACGATTTTTAATTTAAAAAGTTCTCGTTTACTACATGGATAGACCTTGACCGGAATTCACATTTGATATGAATCCCAAAAAATTATGTTTAATTATCAATACCCAACAAATCAATAACCCTTTAATTTAATGTCCTTTCTCCTGAAATCCTAGCTGTACATGATAATGATAATGAGTTGCGCATGTTTTCAGGCCAACGCATTCCCCCTTCTATAACTATCATTGTCAATTGCTGGACAAATCAGCAATAGGTAACATTTTTATTGTCTCTAGTATTACGCGGTGTGGGCAAGACTCGAAACTGACAACTCCCCGTAAGGTAATGCAATGGATGGACAGGTAGTAATCAGCTTCTAAAAAATTTAAAGAAGAAGAAGATTTATTTATAAAATGATAAGGTATAAAAAGCTTATCTTTCGTTCAGACGTTAATTAGATACCATATTTAGGATGATTATCAGAGAGGGATAAGACAGTAGCAGTTAAATTTATATACAAACCTTTATTCCTTTAATAATTACTATATAGATTCAAAGGTAGACAAGAATTTGAGGTAATTATATTTTTTAATTTTTTTTTGTCTTATCTCTATATTCCTCCGAACTAATGATTTATATTTAGTATTATATTAAGACTAATTTACAAAGACATTCTCTCATTCGTTGGCATTGAAACTATAAGGACTATTATTAAATCTATGGTCTTATGTTGACATAATAATAGCACCAAAGTTTAAGATGGATGTTACCTATTAGTTTGACAGCCTTTGAGACATCTTTTCTGAATGTATCCGCGGTTGTTTCCGAACCTTTCTGGAGCAACCTGGAAAGCTTCCAGGTATGCTGCTGGCCAGGGAACTGCAGGCTATCAACCTGAAATATAACTAACGGTTGATTTCAGTTATTATTTAAAAATTAAGCCCAAGATCATTTAAATCGTGCTTGGGTCTTTAAAGTCTTAGGTTTTTAAAGCACAGTATTTCTTTTGGTTTAAAATTTTCTGACATTTACACATACCTTAGACATCAAACATAGTTTTCTTTTATATCATAGATTATCTTCACATGGGTACTAATATTTAGGCTTTTTTTATTTGTAAATTTAAGTCTGAATAATGAATTAAGGATGATTTTCGTTTATTTTTCTGCTCCCCTTCTTACCTTAATACATACTAGAGGCTTCGCCCCTAGCCTCTAGGGGCTTTGCCCCAAGAGGTTTGATCAAACCAATTTTTCGTATTTTAGATTTAAAATAAAAAATAATAAAATATTTTTTTTGGGGGGGATTTTTTTTTTTTTGGGGGGGGGGGGGTAGTCGACCCCACTATTTTAATTTTAGTTTTAAAAAGAAAAAAAAATTTCGGGGGGGGGGGTATTTTTCATTTTTGGGTGGGTTAGGGGTGTCCCAACCCCCAAGAAAATAGTTATAAACCTTCCCGGGAACTATGAGAAGCTACCCTGTAAAGGAGAACCCGATCGGTTCAGCGGTTAGCGAGATCCTTCGCTACAAACAAACAGACAAACACACAAACAAACAGACAGACATCGTTCTACTTTGTATTATAGATTAAAACTAACCCTAATCTAAATATTTAAATTACTGTTTTAAACCACCGAAAGTTCTACTCTAATATGATTCAGCAATCATCATTACAAATTAGTTGAAAACTATTAAACTCAAGGATTATATACTTAATAGTTATTTCTCGCATCGTATTATAAACGGCTTTCTGCGGATATAGAATGTACAATTATAAGATTAAAACTAGTTTTTTTTAGGCCCGAGGTGCCGAAGGCACCGGCTAAAAAACTGGTTTTAATCTTATGATTGTACATTTTTATATTCGTAGAAAGCTGGATATAATACGATGCTACACATAGTTTTTTCGTATGGATGAGAACCGGTTCCTATCCACCGGATTAGAATGATTACGAGAAAAGTTATACCGAGACTTATGACTCTCACCTCATTTCTATCTAAAAAGTTTTTTGGAGTGCTAACTTTAACGTTATGCCTGTTTATGGACCAAGACATTTTATCTTCTTACATACTCATACAATTGTGTATTGAACCAGGTAGTGAGGGGATATTATACTGGTACCCAAAGTTTCTAGACATATTTCTTATTTGTTGCCCTGCAAACCTTTTACACATTGAAGTGTCCAAACTTCCCCACCAATATTTCAAACTATTTACTTTATTACCGAATTAGCAGACCCCTTAGAACTTAATTAGAATAAGGATGAAAGAAGTATACACGCTCCCTGTTCATTATAAAGTCTGTAATATCCAAACTTTATGTATATTAACTTTGATTTAAGTTTAATACTTGAATATTGGTGGCACACCAAATAATTATTATTATTATTTGATTCTTTATTTGTCTTTATCATTTACTTACAAAGATTACATTAAAAGTATAACAATATTAATTTAAAACTCATTTAAAATATTCAAGTTGGGTAAAAATTGTTTATGTACACATATATAAAAGAATAGCATTTCAAAATTACATTGGTTAAATAAAAAAGATTTTTACAATCTGTGACATTCCCTTCATTCAGTCATATTTTAATTCCTCAGATTATAATGGATCACATTTAAGGTGTGATTGGCAGACTGAATAAAGAAAGGAGGGGCAGGGACAGTTTTATTAAGAGCAGAATGCTCTAAAACTGTTAAGTACAAGGGTCGCCAGAGGATGAATTAAGGATAATTTTCGACTGGTCCCTTACCTTATTATTGCCCCTATAACTCAAGTCACAGATCCTGGGCAGGGACAGTTTTATTAAGAGCAGAATGCTCTAACATTGTTAGGTACAAGGGTCGCCAGAGGATAATTTTCGACTGGTCCCTTACCTTGTTATTGCCCCTATAACTCAAGTCACAGATCCTGTGGTATTCCCCTAGCCCAGTCATCAATAAAGCCTCCAAAAAAAAAAATAGTGTATCACATATAAGATGTGTTTAGCAGACTGAATTAAGATGAGAGGGGCAGGGACAGGTATTCTGATAATAGACAGCTCTGACCCTGTTAGGTTTAAGAGTCGCAAATAATTACATCTGTTGATACAGGGATCTTAAGGGATAAGACAATATGTGATAAATTGATACGCATCCCCAATGAAAGTAAACAAAATTAGGCACTTTGTAGATTAAAATCATTGATTGAACAGTTTAGGCCAACAAATAAGTAAACATGTTTTATAAACTATTAGTACCTTTCAGGGAGTAAGGGAGGGGACAATGGATCGAATATTCAATTTTCATTTAATAGTTTTCTAAATTTGATTAACACACCCTTTACAATTTTCTGGATAAATCTGGATTTCATGGCCATTCAGCAAAAACTCTTCAATTGAATTTGTCCCCTCCCTTACTCCATGAGTACCTCCACTCCGTAAGTCGACCTTTTACTTTCACTATCAAAGAGCACCATATCATTTCAGCGGTTATCGAGATTCTTCACTCCACACAAACACACATCATGTTACTTTATATTAAGTAATCTTATTAAATTACATAAATTTATAAAATTTTCATGTCCCACTGAATAATTTAAAATTTGTGCAATTTAGATGAATATTTTGAATCAAATGTCCACACAAACCAACAAAAAATAGTACACAAGGAAAGAAAGCTATGACGATATTTCTCCTATAATCCTATTATATATTATATTTTTTTTGTCTAAAGCTTAAAGTTTGAATAGCTACAGAAATGATTGGGTTCTCTATTTTAAGTAAGAATCTTATAGGTCCCGTGATGGTTTTAGGCTATTTCATTTTCAGATTTAAATCTTAGGATGTTTTTAAGCTTTTTTATAACACCTTTCTGCCTCTTTTTACCATAGACGTCCAAGGGGGGGGGGGGGGGGTAATGGGGCGATTACCCCCCCCATTTAAAATTTACCCCTATCCAGGGGGTTCCGTAGGCACCCCCAACCATTTAGGCGGGGGTATTTAACCCCCCCAAACAATTTTAGGGGGGTAAATACCCCCCCCAAAATAAAAATTCTCTAATAAAAAAAAAATTTTGCGCGCTTCGCGCGCATTTTTAATACTATATATTCAATAAATTTTAAATTACCCCCTCCCAAAATTTTACCCCGGGGGTAAATTTTGGGGGGGGTAAACTAAATTTACCCCTGCCAACAGATTTCAGGGGGGGTAATTACCCCCCCCCCCCCAAGTAAATTTAACCACCGGGGTAAAAATTTTGGGGTGGGTAAAAAAAATTTACCCACCAACAGATTTCAGGGGGGGTAATTACCCCCCCCAAGTAAATTTAACCACCGGGGTAAAAATTTTGGGGTGGGTAAAAAAAATTTACGGCGCGCTTCGCGCGCCATTTTACCCCCCCCCCCCAAAAAAAAAAGCTTGAACGCCCCTGCTTTCTACTATTATATTTTTTGAGTAATTTAGTTTTTTTTCAAATAGTTTATGATAATCATTGACTTTACTTGATAAATATTTTTGCATCATTAAAGGAACATCTTTTTGAAAAATTTGAAATTGCATTATTCTATGGTTGTCCAGTGTTACAGTGTTAAAACGTTTCAACCACTAATTTTACGGTATGTACATAGATTTTTCGGCAATTATCTTATCCTTTTAGATCCCTGCATTGATAGATTTTTGAATTTAGTATTTATGAACAAAAATATTTATGAATATTTTATAAGTTTAAATTCTAGCGTATGTCGCTTCTAGTGTTTGTCGCACTTAAAAAATTCTATCGTTTGTCGCGAAATTGAAAATTCTACTGTTTGTCGCAGTCTAGTGTTTGACGCATCTATTGTTTGTCTGTCTAGCGTTTGACGCATCTACTGTTTGTCTGTCTAGCGTTTGTCGCATCTACTGTTTGACGTATCTAGTGTTTGACGTAGTACCTACAAGGGTACTACGAATTCTAGCGTATGTCGCTTCTAGTGTTTGTCGCACTTAAAAAATTCTATCGTTTGTCGCGAAATTGAAAATTCTACTGTTTGTCGCAGTCTAGTGTTCGACGCATCTATTGTTTGTCTGTCTAGCGTTTGACGCATCTACTGTTTGTCTGTCTAGCGTTTGTCGCATCTACTGTTTGACGTATCTAGTGTTTGACGTAGTACCTAAAGCTGTCACACAATGAAATTTAAACATTTTGAATTCAGCATGTGAAAATGTTTTTTGAGAGAGCAAGTATTATATCAGAAAATATTAGGGAAGGAGAGGGCATATGAGTGTAAAATACACTGGTACCGAAAGTGTTATTGAAACTATATCCTATTAGATGGCCCAATAACCTTGGGTACTTTTATTGAATTTTTAATTGGTCGATTCTAAACCATTAATGACCAAAACATTCAACAATTCATTGCAATCTACAAATGAGGTTATTTTTTTGTAAAATCATTTAAAATCAAATTTATCTTAATAATGAGAAATTTCTTGATTGCATTAAAGAAAGACGTGACAATAATTCACCTATTATTATATTATTCTTGGTACATGAATGATTTTCAAAATTAGTGCATTTAAAATAAAAATGGATAGATAGATAAACAAAAAATGCTTTAACAATAATAAAAGGAAAAATACGATTAATTTGATTAACTGATAAAAGACTCAACACAAAAGAATAATCTTAAAGATATAAAGTTAAAAATATCTATGAAGGCTTCTTTCCTTTCTAAAGCCAATTGAAAATCCCCTCAATTTAAAAAATATAACATATGGAGAAAGGGGGTAGTTTATTTCTTGATTAAACCTTTTTTAGGTATACTTTATTTTATGTACTAGCGGCTACGCCCCCTAGAAGCCTCTAGGGGCATTTAAGTTAGGATGGGGAAAGGTCGACCTCATCCAATATGAAGTTTGAGTTTTAAAAGACACAATACAATCTTTCCCGATTTTGTATTAATTTTGAGGAACATGATTCCCAGTTACGTCATATTTTTCTTTCCCGAAAAAGGGAAGGGGGGAAGAAAATCTCTTCAAAAGAGATGGGAAAACCCCCTTTTCTCCCATCTCTTTTTTTCTTCCCCCCTTCCCTTTTTCGGGAAAGAATTATATGACGTAACTGGGAATCATGTTCCTCAAAATTAATACAAAATCGGGAAAGATTGTATTGTGTCGTTTTAAAAGAATAAAAAAAATATTTTTGTTGGGGGGGGGGAGGGGGTGAATACACTCTCCCCAAAAATAGTTTAAAACCTTCCCAGGACCTATAAGAAGTCTCACTGTAAAGGAGAACAATATCGGTTCAGCGGTTAGCGAGATCCTTCGGGACAAACAAAAAACGCTTACTACTTTATATAATAGGATAGTGTAGCATTTTAGGTTTAGGACAACTTAGGTATGGGCCCCACAGGGGTGAGGCATAAAGTTCGCAAGGTACTAACCTAAAGCCTAACCTATCATAATTCAATCTAATTTACATACAAACATCCTGATACTTTACCTATACAAAATTATTACAATACCTGAAAAGTTCCAGTTTTTCTAATATTCTCCAGTTGTATCATGTTTAGTCGCTTTGGTTCTCCCTAAACAAATGTATAACTCATCAAACAAACACACACAAAATAAATAAATAAAAACAATATTGTACAAAATAGAATATACGTGGATATTATGACGAGGGGGGGGGGGGGAATTGTCACCAATTTAGGTTGCTAACATGGAACTTATTTATTAGTCCGTTCGTTTATCCAGTAGGAGGGGAGGGGATTGGGGTATCATTATTCTAGCCTGCTGCGAGTTTCAATCTATTAGAGAACATTAAAATCTGGTGTAACATCCATGTAATAATGTTTCCATTTTTAAATCTAATTAAAGTCTGGTTCTATGAAATATCTATGATAATAATTACCTTAGAATCCATAGATACTAAATCTAATTCTTTAAAGTCTGGTTCTATGAAATATCTATGATAATAATTACCTTAGAATCCATAGATACTAAATCTAATTCTTTAAAGTCTGGTTCTATGAAATATCTATGATAATAATTACCTTAGAATCCATAGATACTAAATCTAATTCTTTAAAGTCTGGTTCTATGAAATATCTATGATAATAATTACCTTAGAATCCATAGATACTAAATCTAATTCTTTAAAGTCTGGTTCTATGAAATAACTGTGATAATAATTACCTTAGAATCCATAGATACTAAATCTAATTCTTTAAAGTCTGGTTCTATGAAATATCTATGATAATAATTACCTTAGAATCCATAGATACTAAATCTAATTCTTTAAAGTCTGGTTCTATGAAATATCTATGATAATAATTACCTTAGAATCCATAGATACTAAATCTAATTCTTTAAAGTCTGGTTCTATGAAATATCTATGATAATAATTACCTTAGAATCCATAGATACTAAATCTAATTCTTTAAAGTCTGGTTCTATGAAATATCTATGATAATAATTACCTTAGAATCCATAGATACTAAATCTAATTCTTTAAAGTCTGGTTCTATGAAATAACTGTGATAATAATTACCTTAGAATCCATAGATACTAAATCTAATTCTTTAAAGTCTGGTTCTATGAAATATCTATGATAATAATTACCTTAGAATCCATAGATACTAAATCTAATTCTTTGAAGTCTGGTTCTATGAAAACATCTCTGATATTGATGGTTTTCCTTCTGGATGTTCCAGTTCCTAAAATTAAATTGAATTTTGATAAATTTGTACAAACTAGCAGTGTCCAAATATTTCCACCAAAAATTTAAATCCGCATATAAGAAGAGTAATTCTGTTTATCTGAAAATGAAATGTACATTAATTAATTATCCATTGTCTTATCCCTAAAAATATCTATATTACAAAATTCGGTTATAGTCTTTTTCGTGGCAACGCTCCTTAAGGGGCGATTCTTCGTTTTGTTCAAAGTAGCTTTTCTCCTATTTCCAGCCTCTGCGGGGGGCTCCTAACCCAATATAACCTAACCTAACCTTAAATAACCTATCAAAAGCCATTTTAAAAATACGACGACTCGCCCTTCAAGGGGCGTAGCCACACAATTCTTTGTTAAAAAAACAATATGAAACAAATTTTCTTGGTAATACAAACATACTTTAACTAGAACTAGCGGGGGCGCACCAAGCATCTAGGAGCTATGTATTCGAAGGAGTAAGGAAAGTAAGATAATAACCTAAAACCATACTTAGATATATGAATTAAATAGCCAAAAACCAAGCAGAACCCCATAAGAAGCTTCCATGAAATGGAGAACCGAAATGGTTCATTTGCTATAAAAAATACCTAACTACTTAATACAATAGGTTAGTTGGGATTCTGATAATAAACATGAAAACATTCAGTTTGATGTAAAAATGATGAAAATAAGTATAATTTCTCAGACTTTTATATAATAAGATAAAGTATGAATCAGTCTAACTATTATAATAATAACAGTCTGATACACATAAATCATTTAGAAAAAATCATATACTTGATAGGTATTGTAGTAATATACTTTTTAGTACCTTTCCTTTATAAGAATAAAAAAAGTTTTTTCTCAACTAAAATAACAATATCGAAAGCAACGCTCATTAAGTCCTGCTTATATCAACAATGAAATTAATTTAAAAAAAAACACGAAACCTATACGTGTTTTTCAGATGTGGTTGGGGGGCAACACATCGTATAATTGACGACCTCTCCATTTGCCCCCCAAATACTATTTTATATTTATTTTGCTTGTTGGTTATACCTTATACCTGCATTAATATTTTCCTTAAAAAATAGACATATACCAGTCATAATATTTACTTGTAATACAAGACAACAAGAAAATACAAGATTCTTCGATGTGGACGTATGAAACCAACTTTCAGACTTATAAAGGAGACTCGCTACTTCAAGAATATACAGACTAACACATATGTACAGTTTACTATTTATATAAACATAAGGTGCACACATGAGTCAATATTATAGAAAAGGATAATGTACTAAAAAGCTCAATGTTAGTCAAAAACCATAAGGAAAAAAAACCTAAAAATAGATTTTATATTAAAAGATATTTTTTATAAGATGATAGCTATTGTAATGATACATTGGATGTTATTTTGGGTCTTTATTTTTGTCTCTTAAAACTAAAAATCCTTTAAACTTACAAATCCTGTAGGAAACCCTTTAAAACGGGGACGGTTATACAGACATTACGTAGTAAAGTAGCTGCGAATGTTCTTTTATTTCTTTGCATTTTAGTGAATATTCCTTAGTTATAGATTACCGCATTATCGGATATATTGTCATATCAGTTTCTTGGCTTAACCCAAAGTGTGGCTTTTTTATAGCAAGAATAAGATGTGGTGGTGTTTCCTGATAAAAGCAAGGCTGAATTGTTATACTAGTTACGTGGCTTAACCAAAGTTGTGGCTTTTAATAGCAAGATTTGTAAGTTTCGTAGTGTTTCCTAATTATATTTAGAACATATTGTCATAACAGTTATTTGGTTTAATATAAGCAAGAATATTATGATTTTTAATTTGATTTCCAAATGTTGATTGATTAGCCATAGTTTCTTAGGGTTTGGATCAAATTAGTCATGGATTAGGCTGGGACACTTTTTTTTACAGCCACTAGGGCTATCAAGCTTCACGTTCAAGGACATTATGAATTGACCTGCTATCTACTGGTATTATGTACTAGACTATTGAGTATCCAAATTTTCTCAATTATCCCCTTATTTCACAAACAGGGGAAGTTGCGTGATTATTATTGCTAATGAGAAATTTGAATAGACATAGGAGAGAAGAACTCTAGTGTGAACCCCTTTTTCGTAAATCTGACGAAGGAACTTTTCCAGCTGACAAAAAACTTTAAAATTTTTTGAGTATATAATTTCTAGAAAGCTAACTTTATATTAAGGAATTCAACAATTTATAGCTAACTTATTAAAGGATTTGTAATATGCTTTACACTATACTAGAAAATAAATTTTAACACGATATAATTTTCGTGAGAAAAGCTTTATCTTAAGAAATTCGACTATTTACAGCTGACTCTTTATATGAACAAAATGAAAAAAATATGCCCTTTCCTCTTACCCATATGTGTACAGTGTATACACAGTACTACGCTAGGTCCTGTTGAAAACGTAACGAACGTACTGTTGTATTGCTATTTGTTGTTATTTTATTTTTATATAATTTATTTCGAGGTAAACATGAAACAAACTATGAATTTATGTATTTTAAATGTTTATAATAGATACGAATTAAAGATTATAAATCATGTACATTTGAAATCCGAGATATTATTTTTTTGTTTGAATAGAAACTCAAGAAAAAAATATGATTTTATTAACTTAAATTCATAGAGGGATTTTTATTATTTTACAACGATTGCAATAGATGAAGCATATTTATTATTAATGCACAGATAAAACATAGATGTGAAACAACAATATGAAGGCAGTACTTCATGTGGTGGACTTGATTCGAGTAAAAGTTGAAAGAACAGCTCTAATTAACTCTACACGGTTGGACCCTCAGATGTAAAAACTTTATTTTAGTGTTTGGCCAAAATGACTTAGCAATTGTATCTGTAAGTACGTCTAATGACACCCTTTGCTATTTTTAAAATCCTAGAAAATTTTTTTTGCAAGAAAGTTGCATAAATTTGCAACCTTTTTTAGAACCACTACATAACTCGAGTTTTAAAACTTTTTATATATAATCCTTTATACAAAAAATATCAATAATTACTTAAAATTAAACCTGAAAGAAAAAAAATCTCATTACACGTGTTAATTTGCATGTTTTAGGTCTTTTTTTGAGGAAAGTATAACTTCCACATTTTTGACAATAATTATATTTTTTTAACATTTCAAAGTGAAATATAATAAAACTTAAAAAATTTTTCTTGAATTATCAGTTGAAATTTTCATCAAACATACAATTTAAGTGATGAAAATTTAATAAAATCATTTTTTGAATGTTTAGAATTACCAATTTTCTACATTTAAAACAAAATGTTAACAAAATTTAAAAACATTTTAACATATAACTTCAAAAATCAATAACATTTTATAAAAAGATGTTTCAAAAAATAAATCATTAAAAGGTATTAAAATGCATTTGAAATTACTTAAAATTAAAACGAGAACATCTTTTTACACTGTATTCTGTGTAATAGAGTTTAAATGACATGATTAGTGAATGAAATATTTCCTAAACTCATTAAGCCTTTTTGTGACTATATTAAAAATAATTTATTTTGTTTTACATTGTTTTTTTATTCAAATATTTGACAAAATTTTCCCTACATCAATAAAATAAAGTCAGTTTTTTACTGTTTCCAGGTTTTTCTTTATAATTATAACAATTAAATATAATATGAATCTTCATTATCTTTTATTTGAATTATCATACACGCTAAAATGTAAAGTATAAGCTAGAATAGCACTTTTTTCAACGAATATTTTAATGATATTATATCAAAATAATTCCTCTTAAATATCACACAACATATGATTGGGAAGTATAGCCATTTCTTGGAGGTATAATATTTACAAAAATACCATTAATTCTGTTTTTATCAGAAGTTTAAAAAATTGAACAATTCTAAAACAATGGTTAACTGTCTAGATATTGAGTACACTAAGACTACTGCTCTGTTCTATTGAAATAACGTTGCAAAAAGAGGGGTTCTGAAAGTAATCTACCTAATTTTTTTTAAAGAACCAACAAGTACTGTCAGTATCTTTTTTCTTGTAATCTAGCAGACAATCAAATCATAACACAATTTTCATGATAAAATATTCAGGTTTCTAATTCACATTTTAAAAAATATACTGATCAATAAAATGTTCAAAATTTTACTTTGTACTAATTGAAAAAATATGTTGTAATTCTTATTTTAAAGTTACATTTTTATCCCTGACAAAATCATAGACGACTTTTAAAGGCATCTTATCTAAACTTTTTGAAGAAAAACTTAAAAACGTTAATTAAGTATGAAAACTATTTTCTTCGATTTTTCTGAAGTTATTATCGCATTCTATGGGTTTTTTATTATCATTTACTTATATCGAAAGTGCCAAACATTGTACCCTAACTTATTCATTTAATAAAAAACCAACCGTGTCTAATGAAAAAAACTAGAAAACTTCAGTTTAATTCAACCAATGAGATTTCATGTATGCTCCGATGCGATTCATTTATTGGCTCAATCAGACATTACCTCTCTTTCTTAGTACCTTTATTGAAATTTGAGACAACACATGGAGAATTGAACTCGAACTCTCACCACCGTAGCTTAGTGTGCTACCCCTGAACCACAACGCTTCATTTTTTATAAGTTTATATTTGTTTTAATATTCAAATCTTTATGTATTACCATTTTTGGGATAAAAGATAATGATAATTATGTTTGGTTTTCAGAACTAAAGCCACTTGAATAATTTAATCATTTGGTGGATTTGTCAATGTCTCATGCATAAAGCTTTCAATCATTCGGCCAAAAATACAAACACACGATGGATTTAGAATTACTTGGATCTTACAACAGATTATGTACTCCAATAAAGTGAAAATTGTTGCTGGCTAAAATAATGATCCCCCATCCACACTTTTTACCCTATTCCCTCCCCTCCTATTGGATGAACGAGCTGACTATTAAATGATACCAATGTTAGCAACCTTAATTGAC
This sequence comes from Acartia tonsa, assembly GCF_053477335.1. Taxonomy (NCBI): domain Eukaryota; kingdom Metazoa; phylum Arthropoda; class Copepoda; order Calanoida; family Acartiidae; genus Acartia; species Acartia tonsa. Next base: position 39,241,231 of record NC_137260.1, read on the forward strand.
GACAATATTTCCCCTGTCATAATATCCACGTCATTTCTTCATCCATTAGTATGTTATCTTAGTTAGTGCAGCTACTTTTAAAAAGGATATTCAAATTCTTTTTTTTGCTGCGCGACTTGTGGACCTAATTGTCTTTGATATTATAACTTGATTATGAAAAAGTAAAATTTAATGAATTTTTAACTGATAAAGCGTTCATAGATTATTGATTTCATGATTAAAATTGATTCACTAACTAATTTTATGAAAACAATTATGAAAACAATTATAAAGCTATCAGTGAGGAAGGGTTATTCTTAAGGTCAACAATTTTTGGGACTTTTATTCAATTTTGATTGGTTGGTTCATGAAGTTGAGTGTCCAAACACTTCAACCACTAATTGCAATATAAAGAAAGGGTAATTTTGAGTATCATCACTGGAGATGACCATCAATTTATTGGCCATTGCCTTATCCATTTAGATCCCAGTAAAAAAAAACAAAATTTAACACTATCTAATTAACTATATATTGTAACCAACATTTCTAGTTTTTTCCCATTGCATTGCAGCTTTGTCAATTTTTTTTTGTAGCGAAGCAATTGGACACTCCTTTTGTCTTTATGCAATGTGCATAAAAAGAGACACAATTAATTTCTTAAAAAAGGAAATAATTTATAATTTGATCTAAGAAAAAGGCAGTGACCAGAAAAATAGCCTAAAACCATCCAGGGAGTTTTTGTAAAGATTTAGAAAAAATTAAAATCCAATAAATTCCTTGGACAGTGAGACAGACTTAAAACCTTACTACTTACTTACTGTATAATAGGATATTAATAGAGCTATGTTGTTATTAAAATCAATCATTCTTGTTATTGCATTTATATCATTACATAATGACAGATACAAATCAATTAGAATTATGATGATATTTTGTAGGTATGGTTGGGTTTACAAGTATTTAAAACAAAAATAAAAAAAAAGTTAAATTGCGTTGATTTGTATTTATAACAGTTAGGGAGGTGAATCCATTTTTATAGAAGCAGAATTATAATCTATAAATTACGGTTTTGACCCTCAAAAAAACTAAAACTACCATTCCACTTTCCCCTCTCTTGGTGATGATATCATCAACACCGATACGATTTTTGAAATGTACTGCTTCTATAAAAATGGATTCAACTCCCTAACTGTTTACATTTGCTCACTACCAGCTTAATAATAAGACTTAAAAACCTAAAGTACGAATAATATTGGTTTATAATGTCTAAAAAATTAGAAAAATTAGACAAGTGATGTATATATAATTTACTATTATTGCAATGACTTAAATAACTGTAATTAAGTCTCTTCAGAGCAAAATTATGCCGTTTGGTCGTAAGTCACCTCCAAAGTTACTAAAAATCCACATTCGAATTTTCGTTTCGACCAGATTCTCTTTTTGAATATAAATATAATAATCAAAAACAGATATATATGTAATAGTCGCCGAATAAAAAATCAGTTGAGTAGGTTAAAACTGAAGTATACAATAAACTAAAGTATACAAAAATAACAAGGATGACAACATCCATAAGTAGCGAAGCTCAAAAATTATGAATGGATATCGGAAAAAAATGCTATAAAGCAGTTTCATACTATAAACATTAATGTTGATAAAATAGGGAAATAAGGAAACCTTAAAAATCACGCAACCTTAAAAACCACGAAAATTTTAAAATCTAGGAATCGATCTAGCATCGCAATTTATAGAAAAATCTTAATGAAACTTGATAAAAATATGTAGAATATGAGCATATTCAATTCCTGATAATTTCAGCCACAAATTATGAATAGGAATCGAGTAAACCATAGAAAACCTAAAAATCTAGGAATCGATCTAGCACCCCAACTAATAAAAAAATCGTAATAAAACTTAAAGAAAATATGTAAAATGTAAATTTAAACAATCCCTGAAAATTTAAGCCCATTATCTTAAAAAGGAGTTGAGAAAATTACAAAAACATGAAAATCTAGGAATCGATCTAGCACCCCAAACAACAGACAGATGGACAAAATAATGTATAGATTAGATGGGCATATGTTATAAGAATCTTCACTAAAAATTTCAGCTGTCTATCTTTTCTAGGAGCCGAGAAAATCACATTTCCCCCACTTTGTCTCAGACGGACAGACGGACATTTCGAATTATAGAGTAGCTTCGCTACTAACAAGGGTAACAGAATAGTTGAGCCAAGGGAGGGAGTGTCCCGGTCTTTAAAATATACTAGAACCAAAAGTTATACAAACACTTTTCTGTCTATAACTTATCTAAACAAGGGGTTAATTTTATTCATTATAAAGGGGATTGTATATACATTTTCCCGTTTTTACCAAAACTTTAGATATCCAAGGAGTAAGGGAGGGAACGATGGGCAATTGATTAAATTTAAGGGTTTTCACTGAAAGGACTTGAAATCCAGATTTATCCAGAAAATTTGAAGAAAATTGTAAAGGGTATGTTAATCAAATTTAGAAAACTATAAAATAAGAAAAGTTCTAAGAAAAAAAGCATTCATTTGAAAATTAGATTACCAGTACATCAGACTGATATGTAACCATTCTGTAATTAATTAATAGAAAAATCATCCTGGAACTTGTTTACTCCATATTCCTAAATTTTAAAATGCCACTATATACAAAAATTAAATTTAAGGATTTTTAGATTGTTTATTACATTAATATCACAATAATTTTTTTATCTATGAAATGATATTTTTGGAGAAAAAATGTTAAGACCAGCCATCTCATTAGCGGCAATGATGCGCTAGTACCCATAGTCAGTCAGAACCTACTAAATTCTTGCACATTCCCTTTAAGCCAGTACCCAAAGTCTGAGACTCCTAAAAATTGAATATTCGATCCATTGTCCCCTCCCTTACTCCCTGTTGGATATCAGAATAATTAACAGCCCATTTCCTCTTCTCTTCCTTTTTATATAGACAGAGGTTTGCTATTTAAAACTTCCTATTACTTATTCCTTCTAATCTGGTATATGAAGAATAGCATTTTTTCCAATTTTATAAAATTAGGTTTTCCAATTTACTGTAAAGTAAAATTACAAGGGAGTGAATGGACATTAGACTGTAAATTTTTTGTTTTTCAATCATTGATTTAAATCTACAGAAGAGGTAATTTCGTTTCTCGTATTCATTCCAATCCGGTGGATAGGAACCGGTTCTCATCCATACGAAAAGAATATGTCTAGCATCGTAATATATCCAGCTTTCTACGAATATAAAAATGTACAATTATAAGATTAAAACCAGTCTTTTTAGCCCCGAGGTACCGAAGGCACCGGCTATATCCGCGGAAAGCTGTTTAAAATACGATGCGAGAAATAACTATTATCTTCAATGGGTATGAATATCAATTTATCGTCAATTGTCTTATCCCTGAAGTGCGTAATGTTACACAGTAACATTACGCACTTCAGTAAATGCCAGGGATACAGGGATATGGCAATGAACTATACATAATCTTTCGCTTTGGCTTTACAAATATCTAGTTGAAGAAAATGGGAGACCGAACTTTTAAACCGCATAGTCCTTTCCCTCCTTATTTAAATTTAATTAATAGTTATGATTTTTATATTTTTGTATAATTTTAACAAATTCTTAAAGGTGGCCCTCAAGAATGTACATATGTTCGACTATTATTACCAAAACAACAGCCTTCAAATAAAACAAGTATGACAACAACCCAATAAATAAGCATAGATTTTTTCAGGGGCGTCCAAGCTTTTTTTTGGGGGGGGGGTAAAAAATTTTAGGGGGGGGGGTAATTCGTGTTTGGGGGGGGGGGAAATGGCACGCGAAGCGCGCCGAAATTTTTTTTTACCCCCCCCAAAATTTTTACCCCGGGGGTAAAATTTGATTGGGGGGGGGGTAATTACCCCCCCTAAATTCTGTTGGGGGGGGGGTAAATACTCCCCCAAAATTTGTTGGGGGGGGTAATTACCCCCCCCAAACTAATTTACCCCAGGGGTAAAATTTTTGGGGGGGGTAATTTAATTATGTAAAAAAAGCACCTACCTAATCTATTATGTTAATAATAAGTACTATCTTATAACATAAAGTAGTAAGTAAGGTTTATTTGACTATAGCTTCAGATTTCATTACTTTTAATACTGAGTTCTCCTTTTTAGGAAAGCTTCACATAGATCCCATGATGGTTCCACACTATTATATGTCAATCCTTTGAGTGGTTTTAGGCTATTTTTCTCCTCCCTTTTTACCCTTTAGAAAACACGAGTTCTTAGATGCTAAGGGCGCCACTACTATTCAAATATATAGTAGTATCTCATTCTTTAGAACATAAAAATACAATAATTAACTCACTAACCAATGAACCAATATGATTTTACTTTAAAGTGAAGCGTCTTCTAGGTCCTGGTAAGTTTTATAACTAGTTTTGAGACACCCTGACATCCTCCCAAAAGAAATCGTCTATAGAAATTCTTTTTCATTATTTAATGAAATATTTAATTTAGTTAGGTATCTATTTATGGAATCTTCAGTGCTTTACAATTACATCATAGATCCCCGGGATGGTTTTAGCCCTTATAAAGGCCCAAGCAAATAAAACATGATCAAACTATTAAATTTTTTGTTATCATGGTTAAGAACTGTTTTAACTGGTTGGACAGTAAAATTTTTTTTTAAAGAACATTCAATTTGGGGGGTGTAAATAACCCCCCCAAAAAAATTTTTTTAAAGAACATTTATTTTGGGGGGGGTAATTACCCCCCCCAAAATGGTTTGGGGGGGGTAAATACCCCCCCCAAAATCGTTGGGGGTGCCTACGGCACCCCCAAGGTAGGGTTAATTTTTTTTTGGGGGGGGTATTGTTCACAAAATTTTGGGGGTGCCAAATGGCCCATTACCCCCCCCCTTGGACGCTAGGGGATTTTTTTTTCCCGGCTTTTTTTGAAATTCAAGTAGTGCCGTTGCAATTATTATGCCTTTTGGTGAAAAAACACTTGTGTAAAAATTTTAACCATTTTGGACAAGTATTATGCCCAGTAATTTCACTTTGAAATTTTGACGCCCCCCTTATGGGGGTCAAAAAATCATTGCATCAGAACTATGGCTTCATGGTGCTCCCTGAATAGGTCTTGAGGAGTAGAATCAGGAATTTTTGAAATTTTGAAAATATCTCGTTCCTAGACTGAGAAAAGTTCAAAAAACCCCTAAAAAACGCCATTTTTGAAAATTGGCCAAATTTTATAGGTTTTTTGAACTTTTCTCAGGCTAGGAACGAGATATTTTCAAAATTTCAAAAATTCCTGATTCTACTCCTCAAGACCTATTCAGGGAGCACCATGAAGCCATAGTTCTGATGCAATGATTTTTTGACCCCCATAAGGGGGCGTCAAAATTTCAAAGTGAAATTACTGGGCAAAGAAATGAAAATGTACAATTGGCATTTTCCATTCTCAATGAGCAATATCAAATGTTTGCAAATAGCTCTCGAAAGGTCCATTATATATATTTTCATTCTACAGCAAGGACAATTCCATTTTGAAAAGCATAGCAACTTTCAATATATATGTACTAGCATCTACGCCCCACCTAGAAGCCTCTAGGGGCACTGGTAGGAGGGAAAAAGTCGACCTCTCATCCCATTTTAAATTTGAGTTTTAAAAGAATTTTAAAAATATTTTTTAGGGGGGAGGGGGGTGAAGACACCCTCTCCAAAAATAGTTTAAAACCTTCCCAGGGCCTATAAGAAGCTTAACTGTAAAGGAGAACAATATCGGTTCAGCGGTTAGCGAGATCCTTCGGGACAGACAAAAAACGCTTACTACTTTATATAATAGGATATGTTAATATAAAAGTAGCGAAGTTGATATCATAATAGATATCAAAGCTAGAATTTAGAATATGCCATTAAAGTTACATTCCCATATAAACAACCCCTTAAATAGTGGATGTAAATATTCATTTATTTCCCTGGTATCTCATTTATATCCCTGGTATGATTTTAGAAGATTTTTAATTTTTTTGGAAGATTTTATAATTTTTATCAATTACTAAAAGAAAGAAAAATTATACCAGGGAAATAAATGAAATTTAAATACCAAAAATAAACCACATTTTACTAGCATAAAAATGAGTTTTTTGTTTAAATGAGAATGATATTCCTGTCCAGTTTTTTTGTTTAGGAATGAATATTTCTCACCCTCGTGAATAAATGATGACCTATCGGTCCATCATTTATTCCCTCGGGTAAGAAATATTCATTCCTAAACAAAAAACTGGACAGGAATACCCCATTCCATTGCAAAAAGGCGATATTTGGTTTAAGTAAATATTCATTTATATAGCCTTTTTGAAGCTATCGCTCGATCATTTATTACCTTGGGATTTAAATATTCATTTATGCTAAATTTTGTTTGATTAAATAACTCATTTAAACATTAATTTTTTTGTAAGTATTCGGATTATTACAGATAAATTAATGACGAATGGACAAAGATAAATAATAGAGTAGAAGCAATAAATTTGTAAATCTTGGAAGGAATATATATATCGAAATGCATTTTCGGTATTGTTCCCTGTGTTATCAACCATAATAATGTAACTTCACAATAACTCCCTGTATATGCTGAATAAATATTGTAATTATGTAATTTAAATTATTTTAGAATCAACTTTCCACTATCTGTGAGAAAATAAATGGATGTTAAGAGATCAATGCTTTTTCTCTTCTTTCTATAGGGTGCATTTACTTCCACAAAATAAGAATAAATACTGTTTCTTATTCGCCAAATAATATAAGAGAGTATTTTGTTTAATGATGAAACTAAATCTGAAGAGAAACGGCAGTTTGTGCTGTTATAATAATATGCGATTTTGCGATGTATATGTGAAAGTGAATCTTACTCTTCTTTATGTCTATTTGAAATAAATGAATTTGTTTGTTTACGTTTTTTTTTGTTGATAATCTACTCTTATAAATTTGTCTATAAGATGCATTATTGAATACATTTTCTATGCACGAACATCAGAACTATATGAGGTTTTATAGTTTCTATGCGAATATATGTGCGAATATTAGAACCTATATAAGGACTTACATACATATTATAGCTAGTCATAGAGTAGCTCCGCCACTAAAGATTATATTATTTGTTGATGGATGTGTTGAGAACTCTACAGGTGTTGTTTCATGATTACTTCAAATTGGTGTTATTTTAGAGCCTTTAAAATGACATACAGACACATTATAGTCAATTTTAGAGTAGCTTCGCTACTAAAGATAGAATATTATTTGTTGATGGATGTGTTGAGAACTCTACAGGTGGGGTTTCATGTTTTCTTTCATATTCGCAGTTTTAGCATTATTTTAGATTTCTTTTACACCAGGGATCTAAAGAAAAAGACAGTGGACAATAATTAGTATTCATTATACATCCCCAATGATGATGAATAAATTAACCCACCTCCCTAATTTACATTGTCATTTTGCTCAAGTACGTAAGCCTAAGCTTTAGGCAAAAATATTGTTACAACATGTTTTATATAACTAAATAGTTTTTATGACCTTCAACCTTTATATGTACTATAGAAAATTAGATAACGGCTATGCTAAACAGGTAGGAGAGGGTAGGAAAAAAGCCTTAAACCATCCATAAAGCATTAAGAAGCTTCCCTAATATGTATAAATCAATCGCGAGATCTTAACATACAAACATAAGAACCTTACTTCTTTAATTTTGATAGTATAAGCGGAAGAAAAATAACTACCACATTTGCTGCTAAAGCAATTATTTTTATGTCTATGCTTCTATGCATAATATTACTCTTGATCTCATGTAAGTAAAATTGATCTATAAAAAGATTGTTTACTTTAGATATTTTTCAATATAAATATATATCATTGTATATTCTATCAGCTAGACTCACAAACAACTTTTTATTTCTGTTTTAGTTGTAAACAAAAAGATCTAAGATGAATGCTTACAAATAATGTTAGAATATAAATCTTAAATTGAATTATTTGAAGCTTATTTAATAAATAGAGGCCTCTATAATTAAAAATAGCCTAAAGCCAACCTTATGATAAAATGAAAATATTAACTTTAAACAACAACAAAAAACTATTATGGGATATATGCTAGACTAAATAATATTCTAATCAATTAATCATATAGGTAATCTTTTACTTAATTAGTTCTTACAAGTAACTAACATGTCTTACATTGTATACTGGCAAAGAAACATGGCAAAGAAACAGTTGGAAATCACTGTCAGAGTTTAAATCTATTTGGATAATATGTATAAGCCAAGCAATAGACTGACTAGAATGACAAGTGAATTATAGAGTGGATGTTTAATGCTAAGGAGAATCTCAGTTTAATCATATTTTTGATAATAGCTTTATTTAATAACGAATCTACCAATCGATTACTTGTTAGGGAATCCTCACCAAGAATCTTTAATGCCAGCAAAGAAACTTTAATTAACACCAAAGCATTATTTATATTAGAAAGGTATGGAGGGACAAATACACTTCTAGAGTAGCTTAACACCTACAATCAACGAATTTAATTCTTGATTAAAATAAAATTCATACAAACACGCATTAAAATGTATAGAATGTGACGGAATTTGAGAAATTCTGCCTCAAGACGTGAAAATATTCTATACATTTTACACTAGTTTTATTATATAGGATTTATATATTTTTGATCATAGTAAGGAGGACAACATTCATAAAGGCGAAGCTCATCAAATTAGACAGACAAACGAACATTGATAAATTAGAGTAACAAGTATATGATTTATAAATGAATATATTCTAATGGCTACACCCATTGATGCCTCTAGGGGCACTTGAGGTGGGGAGGGAAAATTCGACCCCACACTTTCAATTTTGGTTTTAAAAAGAAAAGTAAAAAACAAATTTTGGTGGTGTCTTTTTTTGGAATTATTTATCTTCGAAGAGTGGCGTTACCCTCCCCCAAAATAGTTATAAATTCCAGGAACTATGAACAGCTACACTGTAAAATATCAGATCCAATCTATTAAAATCACTGTAAGAATTATAAATAAAAATCTTACCTATTTCAGCAGAATTTCCACAGATGGGTTGGGGTAGAATTATGGGGAAGGATTTCCATTTCCATAGTTTACTATTGGCCAGGTTCAGCAGGGGCACTAGGCTTTCCAGATTATCTAAAATAAATAAATAATTTAATAAAAGTCGTTATTAGTATACATTTATTGAATTTACAATAAGCCAGAGAAGCTTAATTTCCATGTGGATAGAAAATGGATAGTTTACCATAAGATTATTATTAGATTTAGCAGGGGGACTAGGCTTTCCAGATTATCTAAAACAAATTATGATTAAGTTACTAAAAGCCATTATAATAAATATTTCTTTAGTTTACTAAAACCCAGATAATCTTTTTTTTTACCAACTATTTAGAAATTTATAGTTATCTATAATACAAAATAGCTTGATGTCTGTCCGTCCCTTAAGATCTTGGTAACCACTGAACCGATCGGATTCTACTCTTCAGAGAATATAACTACTGGTCCTGTGGTGGTTTCATGCTATTTTCTTGGGAGGTCAGACACCCCAACACCCAAAAACAACCCCCCCCCCCTTTAAAAAAAAAATTTTGACGAATTTTGTAAATTGTGCAAATTTTGCGAATTCGTCATTTATTCGCGAAAAATTGCGATTAATTCGTTTATTTTTTCCGCTGGGTAGATTCGCATTTTTTCCCTCTGTGTAGGTAATAGAAGATGTAATTATACCTCTTAGGGCTTCGCCCCTAGAGGCTAGGGGCGAAGTCGCTAGTCGTTATATGAAATAATAAGATTGCCACTTTAAACTTTTAATAATAAGACAGTAAACAAATAAAACACCCACAAAGAAAGACAGGCAGTGTTAAGGAAAATAAACTGTACAGAACTTACTTTGTCTGTAATAATAGTTGACTATAAATAATTCAAAATTATATATATTTTAAAAAAAACCAATGTATTCAAAAGTAAAGTAAGTATAATAACTTAATGACCTAAAAATCCCCGAAATTATGGTTTAGCATAATAATAATAATAGAGGTTGTACACAAATATGAAAATATCCATAATGAGATAGTATTGTTTTTGTTTTGTTTTATTATGGAAACAGTAGCATTTGGCAGCATCAGCCTAGCTGCACTACTATTTTTTCTAAGTGCTTTTGGAAACGGATAATAGGAGGAGAAAAATATGTACATTAAGATAGCTGCAATTGTCCTCTCCCTTTGCAATGTATAAAATTGTATCATTAGTTTCACTTCAAATTAGTGCTTTGTTATCAGGGAATAAAAGGCTAGAGGATAAATAATACAAGGGGAAAAAATTTTTTTGTATGTCCAGTCCATCAGGCGGACTGTGAAATAAATAATTTCAATTCAAGGAAAGCTTCGCATTAATACTAAAACATAAGTTTAATTTCACTTAAACAGCAATAAGTGACTTTTAATCTAAGAATTGGGATTTATTTTTCATTTTCACAGCTTTACTCCGTATGAAATCCATTTTTCAGGGTCGTCCAAGCCTTTTATTTTGAGGGATGTGAAATAAGTTGTTTCATAGATTTAGTAATCTAATGTATTTACCCCCCAGCATTAGATGCTTATGCCATTATTTGAGCATAGATAAAAATTTGAAGGATACCCTCTCCCTTATAATTCTGATGTATGTAGTGAAAAATTGGTTTTCTACATGCACTACAAATAGAAAGCCTGACAAGGTGAAACAGGGTTAGGACAATCTTCTTTCCTTACTCTGTGTGAAATTCTGCCCTTTGTAGTTATGTAGATCTTCTGAGGGAAAAATTTATCTCCTATCCAAAAAGCAGTTTGTTAGAATTTTACTAAAAATTCTAATTTGAAATCTTAAGTGTGTATAACAACAGCTATAATGAAAAACTAATCCCTTATAGATTTATTTGCTTTTATTGGAGGGCGACAAAGTTCAGGAAAATAGCTCAAAACCTACCAAAGATATTTCTAAAGCTCTGAAAGATCAACTAAATCGAAACAGTATTTCTCGAGATCTTTAGCTTCAGACAAAAAAACCTTACTATTTAATATAGGATAGCTGAGTCACTAAAAATAATCAAATTATACAAAAATGAACCAAACTTAGCAAATAATGTCAAATATTAATATTAATACAACAAAGCTTCAAGAATTTATGTTCAAACATTGCGTCAAAAATTAAAATTCTAGAATTATATTTTTTTTAACAAACGAAAAAAAAGAATGGAATTATATTAACTAGGAAAATCAGGGAGGGAGGGGACATTGGGCTGTTCATTACACTAGTCCTAAAAGTCTTATAGTAACGTTTTCTTATTCGTTCACTTAGCAACCTTACAGACTTTTATTGAATAATTTTGATTAATTGAATAATTTTTGTTAATTTTGTTTTGTTAATTCAATTTAGTGTCCAACCATTTCCACAACTAATTGTAATGTACAGAAGGGGTAATTTTGTGTTTATCAATTTATCGTCCATTGTCTTATCTCTTTAGATACCTAAGAAAGCCATAACTAACCAAAAATATTGGGTTGGAATTATAGAAAAATCCTGAAAATAAAATTTGTTTTATTAAATTTGCTATTTAATTTATTTGCTGTTTTGAACTAATGTTTCTAGGAATGCCCCATACTAGGTTGAAATAATGTTTCTTAGAATAATTACAACAAAATAAATGATTTTACCACCGAGACTTTACTATTTTGTCTGATGTACTATCCTTACCATAGATGATTGGTCAGGTAGCTAATTTTGACGATTTTCAATAATGTTTCTTGAATCAATTAAAATAAGATTGTAGATTACAACTATAAGTCTGCAGAAGGGAACTGTCAACACCCAACATAAAATTGAAATTGGGAATGCTTGCTTTCTCTTTCCTCACAAGAAATACACACCCCTAGTAAAACCCAGTGCACGCCACTGATTACAATATAAGAACTATAGTATATTTTGATGGGCGCAGATAACTAATTTGGCCAGTAAAAAGCTACATAATCTATATAAACTTATGATCTTGAATTTAAAATTGGTTCTTGATTTACAATTTTTGTATTTTGTACAAATAAGTAAAGTAATTTATTATTACCAAAAATATGAATATTAAGTAGTTTAGGTGTTTTAGAATGTGTGTGTGTGTTTTTGTATGTGTGCTTCGGTGTAAACGCAAAGAGGGAGCAGATATTGGACTGGAAATTTTACTGTTTTATAACAACGTTTTTTCATTAGTTGGATTTAAACCTTAGAAATTTATAGTAAGTATCCAAACTTTTCACCAATAATTGCAATCTACATTGTCTTATCCGTTCAGCTCCCTGGCATGGTGTGAATGTGTGTGTGTGTGTGTTTGCTTGCAGTAAATAATATAAAACACAAAGAGGGAAAGAAAAATGATTTCCATCATATAAAGTAGAATGGCAATAATTAAGTTGGAGGGTTGAAATACCTACGTACTTACGGCTACATGATTAGTTTGATATTAGATAAAAATCATCTAATTCTTAATTCGGGAATAGTCCCTTTCGTGGCAACGCCACTTAGGGGCGATTCGTCGTTTTTTTTAAATGGCTTTTTTTTAGGTTAGGTTATATTGGGTAAGGTGATTGCCCCACAGGGATAGGCAATTGGCCCTGCAGGGTTAGAGCCCCCCGCAGGGGCTAGATATAGAAAAAAAAGCTACTGTGAAAAATACGAAGAATCGCCCCTTAAGGTGCGTTGCCATGAAAGGGACTATACCCCTTAATTCTTCAGTGTAATTTTATCTATGGAAACATAAATTTACAAGATTAAGACCTAACGTTCCGTCTTTGGTCAGGGTTATTAATGGATTAGGCAATAGACAATTTATTAATACATATTCCCTAATGATGATAAACAATTTATCCCTTCTGCAAATCTAAATTATTGGTTAAAATGTTTTGATAATATTTGTTTTGAACCAAACAATTGATATTCAATAAAAGCATCCAATGTTTTTGAGCCTGCAACGTCAAAATAATGTGGTTATAAAACTTTGGGAACCAGTGTAATTTACATTTCATTATCCCCTTATTCCCTAGTTTTTTTATTCTAATTACTGTATTCTAGTGAATAGAATAAGGAAATAAGGTTTTACAATTATACATACAACTGACCTATATAATGTGCAAAGAAGGGATAGGAAAATTGCACTTTTATTAATCTACACTCCTTTCCTCCGCCAATATTATCTACTGTAAGCACAAGGAAATAAGGGTTTTCGATTATTCAAACAACTGACCTATATTATGTATATATCTATAAGGAAGGGATAAGACAATTGCACTTATTATCTTAGATCTTAGACACCTCCGTTACTAATATAACATTCTTCCAATAAGAGAGATGATTAACTTAATGGGTGCTTTCACTCTAAGTCTCGGTTGAGCCCCTGTAACATTCCTCTATTATTCTCAAAACAAATAGAAAATTTGAAAATTAAGGAAAGTTGTTATTTCCTTTTCCTAACCCTTGCGGGGGACCCTGAGAGCCTATATCTGCGAAACAGTTACCCTGCAGGGCTACAAAGTACTCAAAAAAGCTAACCTTACCTGAGCTAAAGTAATTAACAAACAAACGAAAGGCTACCCTCACCTTATTTTCAATTTATCAAATCATAAGGTTTGAAGTACTATTGCTCAACAGGGTACATTGTATTAAACCCAACCCATTGTCATATACCTATATCCCTGTTTATACCTATATATATTTCGTGTATATACATCATAAGTTTGGTGCAATTCTTTATTTATGATGTTTTTTTAATTAGTGTTAGTCTGTTGGTCTGTAATGCTTTATTCTCTTTTTGCAAGTATGTTTCTTCCTCTTTTTAATTTTTATTTCTTGTTAAACTTTAAACATAGTGTTGACTTCAGGGATCTAAATGGATACGACAATGGCCTATAAATTGATGTACATTCCCCATGATACACACTACTTCTAAAGATGAGAATTAGTTGTTGAAATGTTTGGACACTAAACTTAATGGATCATGTTACTTGTCGATGCAGCACTTATCACATGTTACTTGTAGATGCAGCAAACTCATACATGTTACTTGTAGATGCAGCAATATCCCCGCCCCATTCCCTACAGAGATGCTAATATAATTATAAATAGAAACAATTAAGATTAATTCATTAGCTAAACATTTATTAGTAATGGTTTTAAATATATGCAAAAATATTATTAAATAATTACACATGATATTAAATAGCAATCTGGTTGCACAAATTGTAAAATACATTATCATTATAGCGATCCCTCCACATGTATTCATCCAAATAACTTTGTAAGAAGGTTCAAGATGAAGGACGAAGGAAGTTGTTTGGGGTTTTGAAGTTCTTTAGAAATGACTAAAAAGCTCATTTTCAATTTAAAATATAACTAACATTGTCTGCCTAAATCCTTTTTTAATCTCCCTTTAACATGTTACTTGTAAGTGCAGCAAAGTTAAACATGTTACTTGTAAGTGCAGCGCTGCATCGACAAGTAACATGATCCAACTTAATGAACAAAAAAATTAAAATTCAATGAAAGTCCCCAAAGTTGTTTAGGCAACGAATAAGAAAACGTTAATATTAAACTAGTGTAATAAATAGCCCAATTTCCCCTTCCTCCCTAGTTGACTTACGATTTCTCTAATTTATGCTGACTATGTCATTCAATATACGGGGCAAAGGCTACCTGAATTGAACGTAAAAGATGTGATTTGTCAGATTTTTTTACTTCAATATTTGTTGGTCAAAATATTTATTAACTTATTCGCTTAATCTGATTTTCTAAGAGTGAAGAAATAATTTTAAAGGAAATAAAAAGTAAGATGTGCTGAATTTTAATTTCCAAATGTGTAAGTAGTTTCCGCGGTGTTTTCTCATCCTATCTCCCATTTACTACTAGCTAAATAAGCTTCAAACTTCCAAACTTTCAAAGTTTTGAACGTATAAACGATTTATACATTCAAAGCTTTAATTTTCCAATTTTTTTTTAAGTTTGAAGCTTTTTTAGCTTGTAGGAAATATTGAGATAGGATGAGGAAACACCTCGGAAACTGCGTACACATTTGGAAATTAGAATTCAGCACACCAAAAGTAAATATTTAGTTTGATCAAGGATAAAGGTATAGGCTAATGATCTAATCATGAACAACAAGCAGTCAGAAACAGTCTGCCCATTTTTGTACAATAACCTAAAAGTCATATTTATTAAAATCTACATCAAAACAATGAACACTACTCTATAAAATCCGTGCGTTGACTCATTCAGCCAAAAAGATGGAGAGACAACTTAGTTAAAGAGAAGCTTCGCTTATAAAAGCTTCAAATTTTGTTAAAATTATTAGTAAAAAGTGGCATTTTCAAAAGGCTGAAAGCCCCCTAAGTCAAATATCAATTTGTCTATTTGAATTTTGACACTTTAAAGAAAGCTAATTGTTTTGAGTTTTAGAAAAGAAAACATCATAAATGTTAATTGACAAACTTATATTGTCTTCAATTGCCTAATTTCCTGTTTGGGCTATGTAAATATATATTAATTTTAAGAGAAACTTTGTATCTTTTCACTAGAGTAAAATTGCAAAAAAAAACTGACTTATTATAATTTATAAAACTTACATGAAAATCGGACCAGTCGTTTATGAAATCTTAGCGGATAAACATATATAAAAATACTTTAGTATATACTAACGGATAAGTCATAAGATGTTTTAACACAAAAGTTGAACTTTTAGGAATTTCCTGGTTATAAAGAATATGCGCCAAAAGCTCGGTATAACCCACACAGGTCATTTTCAATTGAAAAACCAACAAGATTTATCTATTTAATTTTGTAACAATTGTCGCCTTGCTTTGGTCAATTTTATGCTTGTCCAACTAATGTTTGTATCCCCTAGTATTCAAATATGTATCTGTGATATATATTATACACACATACGGTTATTTGATAAGAAGGGGAAGTTATCGAGAGGTCATCATACATTGCAACTAATATATTTATTTTAAAAACATGAACATACATATTTTATTTATCTCGTTAAAATATTACGAGCCAGGGAGGAAGAGGACATTGGACTGTAAATATACTGGTACCCAAAAGTAAATCAACACTTTCTCTTATTCGTTTGATCAAAAACTCTTAAAAAACAACTTTTGATTTATGGTTCAAACTTTAACACTGATCAATTTAAACTACAGAAGCGATAACTTTGATGAATAAATTTGGGGGTATACAGCAATATATCATCTAATGACTTATCCCTTATCTCTGAATTGGAATTTACCCTGAAATTTCTCAAAAGTTTTTTTTATATCTCTTTTAAACATTAAATTAGCTTAAAACTGCGGTAGACAAGTTTTTCATGAAACTGAATAATTTTCTTTTTTAGGTTATTAAATTTGTTTGTTTGTAGAAACATAATACCCAGACTTGATTTTCTTAAATGAAAGGTGACAGGCCGTGGCCTAGTGCAGAGTTGTGCTTGATAACTTATTCATAAACACTTTTAGCTAAATAGGTTAGCTTTTGATTTGCTTTATACAAGTTTTATTTACCTTAAATCCCCCTAAAATCGTATCATTCTTTGTCTGGAAGTCCCAACTTTAAGCTAATGGATATTAAATTACAAAAGATATAAGATTTTTAAAATTTCTAATATCTAATTTTAATTCACTGTCCGTTTATCCATTGAAAACTTACATGGCTTCCAACAATTAATTCTGATGTTTTTATTCCCATACTTTTATGACTAATAATCTATTTTTTATAAGTGAAGCTTCTCTTATTGTCTGTCCTATGTAATGTCCTTGTTCATTCAGGGGCTTTTGATCATAAAATACTTAAAATTAAATAAAATTAAATTAACAATCTAATGGAAATATTACACTTTATTTAGGAAATTACCTAAAAAATATTCTTTAGTATTCTTTCTTTTATTTAATGAAATTGTCCTTGTAAAAATCAAAATTTGCCATTTGTATGGATGCATAAAATTATGTACATTATACTTAGATCACAAAAATCTAAAATCCTTTACCTCTAGAAAAATCTATATAATACAGGGTGTCCCACGTAAACTGTTTTTTTATTACTCCCTTAATATTTGAGCTATCTTAGTAAAATAAAAAGTATTTGGCAGCCTACTACTGACCATTTAATGATATAGTGATGAAAAATCCGCAAAGTTAACAGAAAAAAATCTACAAGGTAATACATAACAGGCTGATTTTAGTGACTATAAGACTAATCCACCAGAAAAAATATGCCTTCGTTAACTTTAAAAGCAGCTGGTGGTCAAACGTTGGATCAAAAAGACTTACTCCAGACATTATAAGAACTGGCATTGTAGTCTAATTAAAAAAATATGGTATATTTCAGGTTCTTGCGTGCATTTGAAGCGAGCTCATATGAACAATCAACAAAGAAGACCAATATTAGGCCTATTTTTACTTATTGTTCACTTATATTACACTTCAGAATCTTAAATATTGAGAATTTCTGGTATGCCATGTCAAGCCTGTTCATTTTTTGTGCTTAGAAAGTCAAAGCGACCAGCCGTTTGGACCCTAACTAATCTTAAACTTCACAAAGCAAATATTTTCTTGTGGGTTAGTCTAAATTCAATAAAATGAACCTCTTATGTAATAACTCGTAGATTTTTTCCTGTTTATTTCCTGGATTTTTCATCATTACCCCATAAAATGGTCAGTAGTAGACTGCCAAATACTTTTTATTTTACTAAGATAGCTCAAATATTAAGGGAGTAAAAAGCGTTTTAAAAAAAACAGTTTACGAGGGACACCCTGTATATCAAACATAGCTACTCTTTTATTTGGGTTTATCCGATCTTCCGTCCGTCCGAATAAGTAATTTATGTTAGGTTACTGTAACATTATAGTTAAGGTAAAGTTTCATGTAATATTTCTAACTTCTATCTATCCTGCATTTGAGTAATTTTGGGATTGTATTTGATATGATTTATAGGTATTTTTTATTGAATGCATTGTTTTCTATTTTATTGAGCTTCGCTTATATAAATTTTGTCATCTTTATTTTTAACACTAGAGTTGGCTCGATATAATTATCTCCCTATTGGCTAGTTTTCTATATGCATATCTATTTCTCAATAAATCTATTTTCCTCACCCGGCATTACTATCTAAAAGAAAGTAAATATTTAATAATTTAAATGATTTTAAAAAGATTTTTTAAATTATATTTTTTTCTTTACATTACCATCACTAAATGGTTAATTATGCTGATTACAATTTTAGTTTAATATTTGACCACACAAAATGTCGCCACAATCGAATTCTTTTAAAACAGAGTTTTCTTAAATTTATTATATTATAAATTTAAATTTTCTGTTTTATGATTAGAAATTAAATACATCAATATAAGGTAAATAGCTACATGAAATAAAAAAAAGGAATTTATTTTTAATAAAGTAAAATAATGAGTCTTATCGTTCTGGGCAATGAGAGTTTATCATGGATTATTGGAGCACTATGAGTTTTAGTCATATATTCCTTGGAAAACTTGAGCTCGTTTATAGACATTTATTTCCTATATAGATCTGACATGGATCTTGAAGCAAGTAAGTAGGCCGTTTTGTACATGTTAAAAATTGGAAGATTTCATTAAATAAAAGTTATCGCAAATATACTTAGTAAATAAATTAGGATACTGTGTTTAGTATTAATTATAATATATTATACTTATAATAATTTGTAATAAGGGAATTTTACAATCTGTTAATAAGCTAATCTTAGTATCTATCATTATGGAGGGAGGGGACAATTGTATTTAAATTTCTCTTTATTATCTATACAAACTACCAGGACTGAAATATATTTTCTCATGAACTATCACTGTACGTCTGTAATAATCTAATCTTTTTTATGTGTTATATAATATGCATAATGAATGAACCCCATCTAGAAGGGTGAAAATTCCTTCATGATTAAGATCCAGGAATAGTTATTTATCTTATCGTAGTATAAACAGCTTTCCAGGGATATTAATATGAAAAAATATCAGATTAAAACTAGTTTTGTCAGCCCCGAGGGGCCGAATGCCAAGAAAAGTGTAATAATTTTTTTTATCATTCGTGGAAAATTGTCTGTAATTGGTGCTATACAAGATTTTTTAGTGTGGCTGAGAACCGGTTTTAATCGAGCGGATTTATAAGTATCAAAGCCATACTGGGAAGAGTATTTAAAGAAGATTTTTTTCATTAAAAATATCTTATAAAATTATTGTCATTTTGGCAAACTGGGTAACGTAGTGTAGAAAAAAAAGTATGACATACCAACGTTGAAAATGTATCTATGCTGCTAAGTAGAAGAGAAAGAGGAATGTCTTGGCCTGCTAACAGATAATACGCATCAGCATGAATAGTCAGAATTTACAGACAAACGTTACTCATATTACCTTTATCAACTTCAGAAAGGTCAAATGTGAGTGGCATCTTCTCCGGCTGTGGGGCAGTGCTGTTGTTGTTGTTATTCAGGCTGTTACAACCTGTTTTCACTGAATCTCTGGAAATAAGAGAAACTTTAGTTTAGAATTATGGCGCTAGATGTCGCATTATTGCATAATACTGAGTAATAAATCAACAGGATGTCTCTTGGTATGTTTTGTAAGGTTAGGCAAGATAAATTTTTACAAAGAACAGTAAAATGTACAAAGAACAAAACTGCAATTAGACTATAATCAAGTTTTGATAGGGTAATATACGATAGGTCATTAAAAGTTAATTTTTGTACCTGCTATTTTGTCTATTGAAGAAATCATGTTTAGATCCATGCCTAACATCTGTTTTTGAGCCATCCTTCAAATCATACTTCGAGCTACTTCTAGTCTCTGTCCTACAACCTTCTCTGCTGAAATCATACTTAGAACCGGTTCTAACGTCTGTCTTAGAACCATCTCTAACGTCATACTTGGATCCAGTTCTAGAACCTTCTCTGACGTCATACTTGGGAACACTTCTGATGTCATACTTAGGGACACTATTAATATCATACTTAGGAACACTTGTGACGTCATACTTCGAAACTTCATATTTAGGAACTCCTATGACGTCATACTTGGGAACATCTGTGACGTCATACTTGTTTGCTGACCTGTCACGTGGTGTACGTCTTGACCGTCTGACCCCGACAGCTGAGGAAAATGACCCATCATCATCATTACTGCGTGAGGATTTTCTAGATAATAAATAACTATGTAGCGTAGCAATACCATATTCAAACATTTATAACAGTCTTAAAAACGAATAATGACACATTTATATCAAGACTTATTTTTAAAACAGGTAATATGAGTAAATGAAAAAATTAGAAAATGTAGTTTAATATATCATAGGTATTTTTTATCCATTTTCAAATTTTGAAATAATAGTTATAAGTTGATTCTATGCTTCTGTTAAATTCCTCCCTAAGATTTTATGGCAACAAAAAAAACAATGATTTTAATTTGATACCTGTTTAAACCATCTTCTGTCACTCTGTTTGAGGGCCTTCTTAATTTCATGATTATTTATTTGTTATGAAGCAGCAGTAGTTGCTAATTTATAAATGTTATGGTTGAGATAGATTTATAACTGTTAAAAGGGGGCTATAGCACTTACACATCCAGCAAATTTACAGTTGATGTATTTTTGGCAAAATGTTTTCTTCCTTTTTCTCATGCCATAAATACATCCAACACTGGCAAAAATACATCCAATATTTTAATACACATGTCAAAAATACATCTGACACTGGCATTTACACATCCATACTTTTTCAATTATATGTCATAAATACATCCAACACTGGCAAATATACATCTAGATTAATTTATAAAAATATTTATTTACAATTAATTAGGTTTTGTACAGTATGTATAGGTTTTTAATTTTTACCCTATTTTAGTTACTCTCCCCCCTATATACTTCCCTTTTTCTCAAGATGCTCCCTACAAAACATCAATACATTTGTACACCCTTCTTTCCTTTTTAGTTATAACAACAAGATGAACAACTTTGAGCTATACTGAAATATTGTTCTTTGTTAGGTTTAGCTTAAAGCATTTTAAGATTTAAATTTATCAAGTTATGCTTTACTACATAATAAGTTCTTCGTTTCATTAAATTATAATTCAGTTAAATAACTAAAGATGAAATAACAGATTTCATTGTTTCAATAAATAAAATACAAACATTTGATAAAATAAATCTTAATTAAAATGTTGTAGATATGACTAAGCCTTGTAAATTTTCTAGTTAAATTCTAAAATAGGGTTGTGAGATTTGGGTAGAGTAAGGTTTAAGAAAGGGATAAATAGTTTGGAAAACAAAAAAATTTATTATGTTTAGAAGAATATATAATATACACAAGGAGTAATATTCATTGAATGTACATTATGCTTTTAAATAATCAGACCTATATTGCTGTTGTTTAAATTGAGTTTCTCCTATATTCCTGCTTATTTTGATTAGATTCAAAATGATGTGCTTTTTGAATAAGCCTTAATACACCCATTCCCCAATTACTCCCTCCAATATTTTTCTCCTATACCCAATTTTTCTATAAATTCAAACTATCTTAATTCTCTTAATTTAGAATCTACTCTTTTACAACTTTATCCATCTTTGTACATAGTTTATTTACTGGTTGATTAATTAACTGTTTATTTGTATCTAAAAAAAATACCCTAAAGAACATGTCCTTATAAAAAAGACAACCTGACATATATATTATAATTTAAATCTTTATAATGCTTTTTATTTAAACCTGACAAATAAATTATAACTCAAATAATATACAAGTTGTTTTCTTATTATTTTAAATTAAATTTCTATGGATGTATAAATGCCAGTGTTGGATGTATTTATGACATATAACTGAAAAAGTATGGATGTGTAAATGCCAGTGTCAGATGTATTTTTGACATATGTATAAAAATATTGGATGTATTTTTGCCAGTGTTGGATGTATTTATGGCATGAGAATCGATTTTACTGTCATTTATACAGTAAAAATTCAGTTTGTCATAAATACATCCATTGCACTGGCAAAAACACATCCACTGTAAATTTGCTGGATGTGTAAATGGCAGTCCCCAGTTAAAAGTAGTAAGAATAGGTTTTATAAAATTTAATATTTGAACAGTAAATCAAAATAATTATTGGCTGCACCTATAGCTAAAGACAGCCTCACCAATAAATGGGGCAGAGGAGGAGAAGTCTCAACATTGAAAAGTTTAAATTTACCAAGGGTTTGTAGTAAACTTCCTTAAAAAGCAGAGCATTTCTCTGTAACTTTATGAACAAAAAGACTTTAAAATTCTTATCAATATGTTATTATAATCGATTCATTATATTATTACTTAGATCTTGCATCAGATTGTCAGTACTCTAATAGACTGAATCTTGTAGCTGGCTAAGGTACGATAACCCCAATCCACCCCCTTCACTCCATAATCTCCCCTCCTACTGAATAAACGAACTGACCAATAAATGATGTTAGTATTTTTTCCCTGTCATAATATATACACTTATAACCTATATCCATTAGTAAAATAATCCTGCCTAGAAAGTAGAATATCATCTGAGCTCCTGGAGGATCCTCTAACATTAGAGCGTCCAGAGATTAATCCTTCCTCTTCCTCTGATCCTCGTAGACTAATCTTGCTTCCCTGATAGCACAAGTAAACTTGGATTTCTTTTCAATTTTATTTATACATATTAATAATAATATGATATACGTGGGTATATAGATAGGGGAAAATTTGTCGTCAATTTGGCTTACTGTTATTATTACATTTATTGGTAAGTTCGTTCATCCAGTAAAAAGGAAGGGGATGGGGTGAAAGGGCACTTCTAAAATACAAGTTTAAATTCCTAACGTTCCTTTTCAATATCACGCGACGATGACCGTCCATTTCTTGTTCTAATACCATCCATTCCGCCGCTGCTATTGCCGGCGGCGGCTGTCACACCGCCGGATGCGGCGGATCCAATAGATTCGTCGCGGCTGTTGAGCCGCCAAAAGCCCTCGGAGGAGGAATTATCACTTCGCTGGCCCACGGACTCCTTCCGCAGTCGGCCGCTACCCCTCCAGGAGGTTGATGGCTGGTCTGACATTGTTAAGGCCCTAAAAAGGCCTTTCTCGTTTATTGTTAGGCCTTAAAAGGCCTAATTTTCTGGTTTAGAAAGCCAATTTTAATCTAAAATAGAAAAAAAATATTTAAAACATAACTATTATTTGGGATATGTCAATTGTTTTATAAAATAAACAACCTACATAAACAACTACACAAAGAGATTTTGATCAACTAATTAAATCTTATATCTGCAATGGTATAAATTCAAAAGCTTAAAACAATTTCATCATAACTACAAAGAATTTATGTTTGTAATAGAAGAAATTTAAAAAGCACAAGATAATTTCATCACACTAATAAAGAATTAAAATAAATTTAAGCAAAGCAAATAAAATATGCAATATTTGTGAAATGACTTTAGAAAAGAAAAAAAGCTATTTTTTAGTTTTTACTTAACTAGTGGCTTCGCCCCTAGCCTCTAGGGACTTTGTCCCAGGAGGTTTGATCAACCCAATTGCTGGTTTTTTTTGGTGGGGGAGGGTTGGTGGTGTCTCACCCACCAAGAAAATAGCTTTAAACCATCCATACTATAGAGTAGAGCCCAAAGAGTGGTTACTGAGATCTTAAGCTTTAGACAAACAGACGGACAGACATACAGACTAACAGAAAGACTGAGAAAGATATCGTTCTACTTTGTATTATAGATAAACTTAATATTGCCTTCTTTTAAAAAATGTTTTTTTAGAACATGAAATATCTGTCAATTTTCTTTTTTTTTGGCATGGTGTATCATGTATTTCTCATAAACATTTGGGTGCGGTTTTTATTTTTTAACCATAAACTTAGATTGTAGTAAACAAGGATAAAAATGTTGCTTGGTGGTACAGTAAGGATATTTCATATCTATGTATAAATAACACATTTAAATAGGTCATATAACCAGGGAGAGAGAAGGGATATTGGGCTTACACTGGTACCTAAAGTAGAATAACTACGTTGTCTTATTCGTTGGCTCAGAATCTTTGAATATTTTCATTGAATGTTGTTAGAATAGAAATAGAAGAATAGAAGCATATTCTGAACCCTTTTTTCGTCAAATCTAAGAAGGAACATTTCTAGCAGACAAAAGTATTGTTTACTTTCGACTCAAGCTGATGTGGATTCTTAAAAAATTATAGACTCTCTACTCGATAGTGAGGCAAAATTATTTTTGTGAAAAATCATCCAAAAGCACATTAAAAAATCTACAAAAATTAAACTAAATCATATGTTAATAACCCTTTCAAGATTTTATTTAATTTTTGTAAATTTTTTTATTCGATATTGGAGGATTTTTCACAAAAATAATTTTGCCTCACCAGCGAGTAGCCAGCCTAACTTTTTTTAAAGAATCCACCTCGTTTCGAAGCTATCAAATTAAAACGAAATTTTTGGGCAATTAATTCTGATTCCGCAAAGCTTTCTACTAAGAAAATATACTGTTTACAGCTGACATTTATGTATGTATGAAATGAAAAAAACATGCATTCGTAACAAGATATGTACAAAATTTCAACCAATGAAATTAAATGTATGTACCGATGCGATTCTCCTATTGGCTCAATCCTACATTCCCTCTCTTTCTTAGTACCTTTATTGTTGTTAGGTTGGTTTTAAACTTGTAGTGTCGAAACTAATTAAAAATATGCCAATAAAATAAAAGTATATTTTAAGGAAAATTTAGCTTTCAATGCTTCGTTAACTTTATGTAGTAGATATTTATGGGCAGAAAAAGTGAGGTAGATTTTTTAGAAAAATGCAGGGATCTTAAGGGATAAGTCTATGTACTTTAAACTGATATACTACCCCAATGATGATAAACAAAACTATTATTTCTAAAGATTATAAATCATGGACACTATTATGTGTTTGTTACCAATCAAGTAAAATTCACTACCCAAAGTTTCCTTCTTTACCAAAATGAAGAAAGGAATTTAAATATGTGTATGGATAAGTAGCATTTCAGCGGACAGCGATTCCCGAGATCTTAATGGACAGAAGACTTACAAACACATCAACTGCTACTTCAGTATATATGTAGAATATCTAGTTATAATTCCTTTGTCACTGGCCAGACATAGTAAAATAAAAGTTGCAAGTTGTAATTTAACTCTCCCATAAGCAAAAAGTGTAATCAGGCGAAGAATGTTGACAAAATTTTCATCTTAGTTTGTACTCAACTAGTTGATTATCCCATAGCGGAGGAGGTCAGAAAAATAGCCTAAAACCACACAAAGATTTCTATAACACTTCCTTGAAAATTAGCAGATTCCGAGATCTTAACCTTCAAACAAAAAAATACTACTTGTTTTAACAAACAATATATTTTAATCATTGTTCAAAAAATTTAGTTTTAAATTTTTTTTTTGATCAAATGTTCAATTTTAGACAATATTGTAGGAAAACAATGTATAAGAAAGCATGAGTAGAGAAATTAGAAGTGTTTATGGCGAAAAATAGCAAATAATCAAGAGGGTTATATTTGCAAAACAATTGCAGGACCAGGGATAAAAGTAAAAGCAGATATACTTAAACTTTGTGTGTGTATGTTTAATGTTAAGTATTACCTGTAGTAGCTCTCATTTATAATGGTAAAGAAATAGCTGTAAATATTCTTTTATTTATTAGTGTCCTATCCCTCCCTGAAACAAAGAAGACAAGTTTAGTTTGATTTTTGTTTTGAATCTTTTTAAGGAGTGAAGAAACTAAGGGCTTTGTAATAGTGGCATGCACAGAGTTTTACACTCTTACACACTCCACCCGAACCCCCATGCTTTATAATTTAATTTAATTATGCTTATTAAACTGTTTTTAGACATAGTAGTTCTTTTCTTAAATTTTTTTTCATTATACATACATGTAAAAAAAGTAGCTAAAATACTTGTAATTGAAAAAAATCAATACCTCGTACTTTCTTCTATAATAACACTACAAATATGACATTTTATGCATTAATAAAACTATGTACAGGGAAAATTATCATTATATGTCAAAATAAAGTTATAATTCATATGATTACTTTATCAAATATTTTTTTTTATAAATTCACTCTTACTGCACTACATATTAAGATAATATTATTTTGTTTATTTATTTTTTAAATATGTTAAAAATATAACATTCCCCTTCTGCATTTTAAAGGAATTTAAAATTTATGATTAAATATTTATGAAAACCATTAAAAAGTCAATTTTAAAGTTGAAAGTATTTTCGGTTTTGAAACCGTTCAATAAACTTATGGGGGAAATTTAGTAAAATACAATGGCTTAAATTACATTGCATTTGTAATTGTGAGTATACCTTTCTTAAAAAAAGGATACCAAACGAAAATATAATATAATTCACCAAGGCCAGGTTGGGGACATTGAACTGTAAATTGTACTTGACTTCAAACTTTTATAAACACGACCTTTTAAAAACTTTGGTGACAACTCTATAAAATCTTGATTGGAAAGTAAAAATTACTACCAGTAGTTTCAATCTACAGAAAGATGAAAAAAATCATAAAAAATTGTATGTAGAGTTGCTGCGCTGAATTGTTAAATATATTATTACTTGGATGTTTCAACAAATTTTCATGTTTCACGAATAAAGTGTAACTTTCAGGTGGCTAAAATAACGATACCCACCACCCACCCCCCTTATCCGAACCCCTCCCCTTCTGCGGATAAACAAAGTGACCAATAAATGAGGTCCATATTAGCAACATAAATTGACGATAAATTTTCCCCTGTCAATATGTCCACGTATTCTATATCAATTATCATTTATTTGTAGTGATATAAATCTAATATAAACCTAATAATAATATGTAAGAATATTTATATTCCATATTGTCCTAATACATACATACATCTAATATATATATAATATGTATGAATGCAAGGAGGGAGGGAAACATTGGACTGTAAATTAAATTGGTACCCAAATATTTATTGTTATGTTAGCTAAACAACTTTGGGTACTTTTATTAAATTATGCTTGATTGGTTGTAGCGTGGTGTATAAACTTCCAACCAAACATTTTAATCTAGAGAAATTTTGTTCATCATCATTTGGTATGTATATTAATTATTATCAATTGTCTTATCCCTTCAGATCCCTGGTGTGTATGTGATATTTTTGTATTGCACCAGTAACAAACACAAGTACTACCGGGGTGTCCAACAATTTTTGGGGGAAAGTATAAATTTTACCCTATTTCTCCCTGTATAGTTTGTAGAATGGGAAAATTACCTGTATAATTCAAATTGTTTTATTAATAAATTTATTTGGACACCCTGTAAAGATAGAGACACTGATAGAGATTAGCTTATGGCACTGTATTCCAGAAATCCCGAAAAATGACAAAAAATCATAGAGAGTGTATATTTGAAAATTTTGATGAAATTTTATTTAAATTGCAATAAGTATACATATATCTTTTAAAATAATGGTGAAAATACTTATAATAAGGGTTTTACACAAGGGGCGTCAGGGGGGGGGGTGTAAAGCTAGTCTAATAAGCACATTTCAGAAGCTGTAAATTCCTTTGTTTCTAAGCAACATTGACGGGAATCATATCAAAAGATATTACACAACCCAACTAACAATGTTTGTTAACCCTAAATAGTCGGGGAGGGGGGGGGGCGCGACCCTCCCCCTTTTAGTATTTTCTATCTCATTTTCTTTGTGTGAAAGATAGAGAGCTATAACTGAGTGACTTGTTTATAATGGGTACGACACATAACTGAAAGTTGAATATCTCCATCCTGGTGGGCACAGGATGCCAGGATACCTGGCAGGATCATGCAGGTAAAGAGCAAAAATATTTTTTTTTATGACTTAAACTTAACATTTTATCTTACCAAAATAATAAAATATCCTATATTATTACATACAGGTGTTCAAGTCAATTTCCGGTTCCAGGTATGATCCTGCAGGTCTCCAGAAATCTTTAATTGACTCCTTTTACCTCAATTTTTTACTTAGAGACCTCAAATTTTAAACTTAAGCTATTCTAACAACTATACACGACCAACTAAAATTTCATTAAAATCTGCCGCAATTTTCCTGCCGACTGCCGTCGCTGAAATTTTTATATTTTGAGATTTCTAATAAATACAGATGAGCAAATTTCTTACTCATTTTCTGTGTGTATATTTAAGCAGGGAGGAAGGGAACAATGGACTGTTTATTATACTAGTCCACAAAGTTTTATAATAGTTTTTTCTTATTTGTAGGCATAACAACTTTTGGGACTTTTGAATTTGATTGGTTAGTTTATTAGTTGAGTGTCCAACTAGTTCAACAACTAATTGTAATTTATAGAAGGTCCAATTTTGTTTATTACCATTGGGGATGTACATTAATTTACTGGCCATTGTCTTATCCCTTTAGATCATAGATATGTAAGACTCTAATTTTTATTTTCATTTATTTTAAAGGAAACATTTTCTATCTTAATCAACATAAGTTCTACTCTTCTTTGTTAATATGAAAGAACCTTTTGTGAAAGGTTGTTTAATTAAAGGGTAAAGGGAGTAGATAATGTTAAACATATAAAATCAGAATATTTTTTGTTGATTAAGGAAACCACATACAAATTTTTAGACTTCTAGCTTTAATGGGATCCAAGATTGATATAAATCGAGCCCCCCCCCCCCCTCCCCAATATAAGGTATGATAGTTCAGATAAGACCTTAGACATAAATGGATAATCTTTTATTTGTTTTTAAAACTTTTCTTTACTTTAAGTTTAATGGAATAGGTGTTTTAGATAATAAGTAATATATTACTTTTATGTCTAAAAAAATTGTTATTTTTTTGATAGACCCAGTATCTTTAGGGCTTAAAAAAACAAACTTCGCATAGCTTCGCATACACAGGGTAAAGTTCTCTGATATTATACATACATCTAATATCACCATGTAAGAGGATTTGCTTGGACTTTTTTGGTCTTAAAAGATCTGGAACCAAACGTAAAATTTTCATTAGAAGAAAATTGTCTATTTTACAGAAATCGGGTATGCTAAGAAAACCATCTACAATTACAACAAAAAATGGAGATTTGACTTCTTTTAAAGGCTAAACGTATAAATTATTACATACTGATTCCAAAAATATAAAATACTTAAAAATAGATTTAAAAATAAAGGGTCCACGATGATTTGAAATGTAGTTTAGTTGACCTTAAAAATAGTTGTTTACAATGATGAAAAGGAACTTAATTCCATACCTCTGGTATAATTACACATAAAATTCTTATTTTTCATAGTAAAGAGCTAATTCTTTCGGCTTTATTTCCAAAAACTTGTGTATATTACTAAACAATTGTTTAAAAGTGTATTTTCCAAAATGTAAAAAACGATTTTTTGTCACCCGTGGAACATAGTGTATGGGTTTGATTATATGGACACCCTGTATAGATAGAGACACTGATAGAGATTAAGTTGTGAGAATAATTATATGGACACCCTGTATAGATAGAGACACTAAGTTATGATAATTATTATGTGGACACCCTGTATAGATAGAGACACTAAGTCATGATAATTATTATGTGGACACCCTGTATAGATAGAGACACTAAGTCATGATAATTATTATGTGGACACCCTGTATACATAGATAGAGACACTAAGTCATGATAATTATTATGTGGACACCCTGTATAGATAGAGACACTAAGTCATGATAATTATTATGTGGACACCCTGTATACATAGATAGAGACACTGATAGAGATTGAGTTATGAGAATAATTATGTGATATGTCAGATTACAAAATAGGAAGATACATAGCATGGGTATTGTGTGTGTGTGTGTGTGTGTATGTGTGTTTGTGTGCGTGTGTGTGTATGTTTGTGTATGTGTGTATTACTGGGGGACAAGCCAATTATTTTTCTCTTTCATTCTTTATCTTACTTTTTATTAATCTTATTCGTATCTATTTAATTTTTAATAGCGCAACTACTCTATAAACAAGATAGATCTTTATGTGCCTGTATGTCACAGTATTTCTTTTATTTTTTATTAGTGTTTCAAAGTTTACTAATCTTTCTTATCTAAACTTGTATTTGCTGCGCTACTTCTAGACAAAATTGTCCTTACTGTTTATAATGTTCTTATCGTATGAGGACAACGTGACTCAAAAATCAGCCATGTGACGTCAAAAAAATTAGTGATTATCCATTTCTTTTTTAGGGGTTTTCGTTCCCACTTCTCCTCTCATCTCCCTCATTTTTATGAGGTCACATGGCTTATTTTTGAGTCACTCTGACCCTCTACTTCTTATCAATCTTATTTATCTCATCCCGTTTTCTAGGTGTATATGTTCTAATGACAAGCTAATTCTATTTCTTATCATATAGTATCTTATATTCTTTATCAATCTATTTAGTCGCTTTTACTATATAATTCATCTTTTAGTTCTATGTATCTCAATGACAAGGCAATTTTAAATAGCATTGAAGCTATTCCATAACTACGGTAATCCGTCATGTGGCAAAATTATTATCCACATACTTCAATATTCGTTTTGAATTTGGTCTATTTATAGTTAAAACTTTTAAATATCTACAGTTTCACCCTCTCAATAAGTATTTAAAAGCGAAGCTTATCTATAATCACGGTCGGTCTGTACGTCAGTCCGTGATATATAGCTATTATCTATGATTACATTAGCAAATTATAATTGTCCTGTCGATTTTAAACTTTACATGGTGATTTCTAAAACAGTAATGTACAATTTAGAAAGCATTACCAAAAAGTCCATAGGTTTTTTAAAGTATTTTTTTTTATAGTTTACTTGAATATTTGATTAAGCTTTTTGCAGCTGTATTTTTAAAAATTTCCTTTGTTTAAAATTTATATTTTTATTTAATCTCTTTCAAAATCTAAATTTACAGATTATAAAAAGAAATAAATTTTTATTTTATAATTCTATTTTATTTATGAATCTAAAACTTAGAATATGTAAATGATATACAAAACATTAAGAATAAATTATTCTTATCATTTACATACATAAATAACATTAATAAGGCTTAACATTTATAATTTTATAATAAAATAAATTTCAAAATAGAATGAATTATTTTTTGTTTGAAATTTTAGTCAAATAAATTTGGCCTAAAACTTGCCAGAGACTGAAACTAAGGATCCTAAAGGGATAAGACAATGGACAATTAATTCCATTATAGAATCCCAATAATGACAAACATATGTTTTGTTTTTGCTATACTCTACAACTAAATCAAGATTTTTAAAAAGTACCCAAAGTTTGTAAGCCATCTAATAAGAGAGCGTTTTTACAAAACTTTGGGTACCAGAAAGATTTTCAATTCAACTTACCCTCCCTCTCTCCCTGGAAAAATGTCCAAAAGCAATGAATTATTGTCATTCCTGCCCCTTCCTCTAGATTTAATAAGCTAGACAAACACACTAAAATTACCTAAATTGCATTGTAAATAATAAAAGTTAATTACACACAGGAATAATATACTAAAGTATTAGAATTTACATTACAATATAAAAATAAGGGAGGGAAGTGAGCCATTGGACTGTATATTACACTGGTTCCCAATGTCCTCTCATTTAATGGCTTTAAAACTTTAGATACTTGATTGGTTGGTTCAAACTCTGTAATAAATATTTTCTTTTACAAAAGGGGTAGTTTTGCTCATATTCATTTGTAATGAATATCAATCTATAGGCAATTGTCTTATCCCTTAAGATTTTTTACAACACATATATTATAAATATGGGTGTCTATTTTCTAACCCTTAAGAAAACTATTTTCATTGATAAATATTGTATACATACAACATGTGCATTAAGATATCTATTGGGAATTGCATTTCCCGTTCGTGGATAAAGAAATAAGAATATTGCTTCAAATTATTTAATATTAAAAAGGTCATGAACAATAAACTGAAATATATAATTATTTTAAGCCAAAATTAAGCATTTTATCAGTACTAGTGGCTGCATCCTAGCCTAAAATCATCTCAAGACATGCAAAAAGCTTCTCTAAAAAACTACCTAATAATAACAGCCTTTTAAAGATCTTTGGCTTCAAGTGGAAATACCTCACAACATAATTGCAGACCTCAAAACGAATATAAACGTCAAAAGTATTTTTATGACTTAAACAAAGCGTTTAAGGATAATCTTTCATGACTTTTCAGAGATCTTTAGAAATAAGACAATGTATAATAAATTGATGTACATCAAAATTACAAGTGGGAAAAATATATATCAACAATCTGGATTTGATAAACGTAAACAATAAATGAGATGTGATTTGGGTACCAGTCAACTTTTCAGGTCAATATCCCTTTGAACTTTTACATTTACTTTTGCTATATCTCTGAAAATAAATCTTATTCCCAGTTACCCTTTCTCACTCTACATATTCTTAGATAAATATCCTTTCCTCTTTAATTCATGTGTGGAGGTAAAGATCATTAAAACAACACAATTGAAGTAATAGGTATTCTATTACATAAAGACTTTTTGATTGTCCGTTAAGATCTCACTAACCATTGAATCAATTGAGTTCTCCACTTTAGGAAAGCTTTACATATGACTAGAGATTGTTTTTGACTATTTTGTTTTTACATTTAAGTTTTTGGGTGGTTTAAGGCTATTTTCTTATCACTTAGAATGCAGAATTCCTAAAGATAGGGATTAAAGCCCGCTTGTGCCTTGCTGGTTTTAAAATTAAATTCTTACCCTATACATTATTATAATTTTTATTCTTAAATATTTTAAGAAAATATATCCTTTTCCCCTTAATTTTAACAGATTATGCATTCTTATGCAGGACCCGAGGAATTTAAATAACCCTAAACAGGGGGAATTTATAATATTAAAAGGCTTAAAATAGCTTTCTGTCTTCTACAGTATTATTCTCACAAATTATGCACAGCATATTTACTATTTGATAAAGTGGTAAGGTTTTTATTGTCTGAAGCTAAATATGTGTTCCGAATTGGTTGTACTTTTCAGGGAAGCTTTACAACTATCATACCTTGGGTTCAGGCTTCTTTCCTGATTCTCCCCTAGAAAATAGGAGCTAAGCAACTAGATATATCTATAAATGTACATTTTTCTGTTATTATAATATATCAAATCGATATAGATTTTCATTTAAATCTTTTAATTTTTTTAACTATTTCAGATCGAAAATAATTACAGCCAAGAAAATTATATGACAATATAAAAATAACAAAGCTTAGTCTGACGGTCAAACAAACGAAAATTAATAAGAACAAAATAGCATTTTATTTTCAACATCATTCAGAGGAATGAGCAAAATATAAGAATAAATCAGAAGCGCTGTCACTTTAAGTTTGTTTGTCTGTATGATACATTGATCTTCGCTTTTATGGGAATTGTCATCCTAGTTTTCCTGTTTCTTTTAAGTTTACTAGGACAAATGTCCATAAATGTTTGTATGTCTGTCAATGATATTTGTTGAGAAAATAAGGAAATCTTATTCAAAAGTAAATAAACAGTGTTTTCACAGAGCCTTAAAAATCTCTTTAAATAATTAATAAAGTAAAATCAAATATAAGTATATTAATAAGTAGCGCAGCTGTGTGTGATAACGGGAGTAAATTTTTTGGTGGGTATCTTCAATTAAAACAAAATGTACCAATATAGGTATTTAAGTACATTTCACAATATACATACAATACGTCAATAAAAAAGGAAGTTTTAAATATCTTACATATATTTACTATGACCTTTTGTAAATAATTTTCTATGGATGGACAATATTGTTCGATTTACGCGTATTTATATTTTCTTTCAAAACTAAGTACCTAGATTTGTTTTAGGGAAAATCCTAAAAAGAAGGAAATCGAAAGCTTTCCCATCTATCCCTATACTAAACACCAAATATTATGGAATAGAAAGGATAGTTAATAGGCCTAGGAATTAATATTTCAAATATTAGATTAATATGATGATTCCATATATCCTCAAATAATTATGGTCAAACTAGTAGTCCTTTTCTTTACAGGAATCTTCATACAAATGTTGAAATCGGTAAAATACTTTTCTTTTCTTATTTTATAGTATATTTATCTATCTATTTATCCTGCAAAAATAGTAAATATATAACATACTTCAACCCTATATCTTAAAATCAGATAAGCGTAAAGTTTTAAACTTTGAAATTCACCCTTTTTCGCATCAATATGTTTCTACATTAACGACATTTAGGAGATATTAGAGAACATTATAACGGATGGACAGACGGACGGACAGACGGACAAACATCAATCTACTTTGTATTATAGATAGTCAAATATTTAAGACGACTTGCAAAAGACAAAATTCTTGCTAATTTTGTTAAAGATATTGTTAAAACATTTAAATGGCCTATAATGATCTATGCTTTTGCGGAAAATTTCCATGTTCCACTTTTTTCTTATCATTTTAAGCTTTAAATGACCTGAAAAAAATACTTAAGTACAACTAAGAAAAGCATTTCTTTTTGTGAGATAGACATTTATATACAAAATACATGAATTTAATATTGTTCTATAGCTTTGAAACATTGTGTACTTTTATTTAATTTTGATCGGTTGAAAACATTTTAGTAATAATAATTTTAATCTTAAGAAGGGGTAATGTTGTTTATCATCATTGGAAGAAAACAATCCATTTTTCATTGTCTTATCCCTTAATATCCCTGAAAAAATCTAATTATGTTAACCTTTCCTAATTGCTAATCTAAAATATAGATTAGAAGCCAAATCTTAAATTTGTGAAGACATGCAATTTACTCCCATAAAGATTTACATATACGTCCTAGAATAAGCGCATTTCAAATGGAATAAAACCGGTTTTTATTTTGCAACCAAGAAAAATATGCCTGTCCGTTAAATATATGTAGAAGTTGTCCAAAGAAATTAAAATAATAGAAATATCTTTCAAGTTTCAAAACCATTTGAAAGAAATTTTAGTAAGATTTTTTATTTAACACTTATATTTAAGCTAGAAATTTCTTTTCTACTTTTCTAATATTATCTTATTATGCAGTAGCTTATGGAAAAATATCCATACAAAACAAAACAAAGTTTCTAAAAAGAAATGAAATGTTGAAACGTTATTCTTCTATATGAATATGAAGACAGGAAGGGAAAGGACATTAAAGGTTAAATCTATCTCCACCATACTTCTCCAAACTATTAACAAGAACAGAAAACTACTTCTATTCCTTAAGACTGAATGTCTACAATTTAATTGAGCTGATACAGTATTTTAGATAAAACAATGGGCCATCAAAAATGTAAAAAATTTGCTTAAACGTATGAACATACCTCATTCAATATAATTCTAAATGACCTAATAAAACCTTCTAAATTTAAAACATCAAGATTTACTACTTTACACTTTGCCTCAGATTTTTACCTTTCCTTACTTTCAGAGTTTTTTTACAGGAAGGGAGGGGTCACTGGACTGTAAAATTTTATGGCAAAACAAAAGTTTCATAATCATGTTATATCATTCGCTGGCCTAGAACTTTAGAAACTTTTATCAAAGCTTGATTGGTATGTTTAAAAAAAGTCCCAACTAATAACCAATAATTTTAAGGTGTGATTTGTTTATCATCATTTTGAATATACAATTTTTCACCCATTTTTTTCACATATTTTTTTTAATGAAACCATAAGAAATATACAACCAAGAATTGAATATAAAAAGAAAACAAAGCTTGTTTACTATAAACAAATCAATACGTTTTTTCTAATGTTTAAAGAAAAAGGCATAGATCTAAAGGGATAAGACAATGGCCGATAAAACTATGTACATCCCTAATATTAATACACAAAATTATCCCTCCTGTAGATTACAATTTAAACGTTGAAACATTTGGACACTCAACAAAGTTCAATATAAGTCCTCAAAGTTGATGAGCCAACGAATATAAGAACGTTCTTATAAAACTTTGGGGACTAATATTATATACAGTGTCACCTCCCTCCCTGGCAAAAAGTGTAGAACCAAAAATGGAAGTGTTAAAGTTTTAAACCCCTTCCCAAAAAGAAAAAATATAAGTTTCATCACGGATGTACATAAAAAGCAAACAAGAACCAGAACTAGAAAATAAGAGATTAAGATAATAATATTAAGAAATATTGTGTAACTTAATATTAATAGGATTATTATTTTTTATTTAGATACACTACTTAGGACTTTACTTATTTGTCAAAAATCACAAGGTCTTAACACTTGTTTATCCTTATTGAAAACAACATGATGGCTTTCTGCCTATCCGACTGTTTCTATGTTTGTTTTATTAGATCTCGCTTACTGGCTTAAATGGCTTTTTAACTATTTTCAAAAAAATTTTAAGAAAACTAAATCTTTTTCAACCTCCTCAATAATGTGACTCTAAGGGCGTAGTAGCTAATGTCTCACATAAAAAAATTAATAAACATAAAGTTTATAATTCTAATAATATCATAAAATAACATATAATAACAAAAATCATACATTATACAGTATATATTATATGGGGTACATTTTAGTCAAGTCAATATAAGATTGTCTGGATTACGTATGTTTTTATGTTTGTCGCCTAAGGACAGGGTTTATTGGATAGGTAAAGACATAATTTTAAAATTTTTATTTAAAATGATTTTGTTTGAAAATATATTATTGTAACATAAAAGAGGATTATGTCTCAGGGGACATTGGGTTGTTTATTATAATCGTCCTCAAAGTTTTGTAATAACGTTTTCTTATTCGTTGGATTAACAACTTTGTGATTTTGATTGTTTGGTTCATTAAGTTGAATGTCAAAACGTTTCAACCACTAATTGTAATCTAAACAAGGATGACAACATCCATAAAAGCGAAGCACTGAAACGGTAGGACAAACGGACATTAACACTTGTATAGTATCTGAACTGAATAATCAGAATTTAAAAGTATAAGAGCCAAAGCAAAATTGTAAGTAAATTTGTTGAAAAGCTGCTTGAAGCAGGATAATGTTTATGGACATACTTAAATTTTTTGACTTGATTATAGAGTTGCTTCGCTTATAATATTGTTCTTTGTTGTCCCAGGAATCAATATATCAAAAATCAGATCAAACGGATAATTAGAACACTTGAAAATTTGTTGTTAAAAAAGGAGAAAAATCAACATGTTTAAAATGAACGTACGGACATTCTGGTAATGATTATAGAGTTGCTACGCTTTCTAAATCGTACCCAACTACTACAGGAATCATCATGCAAAGTTTGAAATCGATAGGACAATTCTAACATGCCTAAATTAACGAACAAAAGCTATCTATCTCGGACGGACGGACGTACGGACGGACGGACCGACCCTAATTATAGAAAAGCTTCGCTTTTAAAAAGGAGTAATTTTGTGTATCATCGGCCATTTGACCCCTGTGGTCAACCAGACAAGTTTATGCGTTGAATAAATAAAATCTACAATTTCATTAAATCTGAAACCTTTAAAATTTAAAGTAAATTCTAAACTTTGATTAGATGGATATGTGTTTGAAATTGATGGAGGGTTTAAGATATTTGAATAGCACACACAGAATTGTTAAATTTAAAGATCGGGTGTTCAATAAAAATAATTCAATTGTGACCACTTTCTTAATTTTGAGAAACCCTAAAGATTGCATGGTTATTAAATGTTGAAATAGTGAAGCCTTTGTAAATCTTGGGACACCCTACATATTAGCTTGTCCCGCCCTGGAAAAACTTTGATAAAATGTTGCCCACAGCCAAAATGTAGTTGATTTATGAAAAAAATGACCCATGCATAATATTTTTTCTGTAATGCAAAAATTACGACCACACAAGCACTGCAAAGTTTTTAAAATCTTCTGCAAAAAGACCTGAATTTTTTGAATCAGAACTATGGCATCATGGTGCTCCCAGGAAAAGCCTAGAGAAGTAGAATCATGAACTTTAGTAAGTTTCAAAATATCTTGTTCCTAGCCTTAAAAATGACTTTAAAATATATATTAGAAGCCAAATAATGAAAGTATATTTTGGAAAACTACAATATTGGATATTAAATTATGGAATGTGAACTTTTTGGAACACCCTGTTCATTGTTTGTTAAATAATGCAATAGTAAACTATTTGTAAAATTTGAAACACCCTATACATTAGTTGTTAACTAGTGCAATAGTGAACTCTTTCTAGATTTTGAGACACTCAATACATTGGTTGTTAAATAATAAACTAATTGTATATTTTTGAATACCCTGTACCTTGGTTTTTAAATAATGCAATAGCTGTATATTTTGAGACACCCTGTACCTTGGTTGTTGAATAATGTAATAGTGAACTCTTTGCAAATTTTGTGCGAAATTGCAGTTCAAATGTTGAAACTAGGTAAAAACAAGATAAATGGCAAAATATATTTCAGAGTAGATGAAATCCTGAAGGGATACTACAATGGCCTTTAAATTAATTTACAATTTTTCCTTCACAATTGAAAACACCATAGACAGGTTTTAATGCAAAAAATTAGGGGAATATTAATTTCTTTATTGTTCTATCCCTGTCTTCCTGAGGAAGATATTTTTGCAATGTACAAAAAGAAAACTATAGAAGGTATGTTTTCATGATTTGCTTAATAATGATAATCCTACAGAGCTAATTATTCACTAAAATCTTTGCACAAAACTTCCGAACTTTATCAAATCATCTTGTAGATATAAAATTTGCTACCTAACACTTCTTCTAAATTCATTTTCCAAAATTTCTTCTAAACAATTTCCATTCTAGAGTTACATGGAAAAGTTTTTCAAATGAAAAATTAAGGGACATACCCTCTAAGGATAATTGCATCACAACCCAGCCCCACCAGAGCTATTTTTTTTTTGCTTATTTACTGCAGAGATCTATAAACAGCGAGCTACACTGTGCCTTTCCTAACGTACCCCAGTCTGAGGTAAATTACTGAATTCAATAGAACCCCCCCTCCATATTTTTTAATGAGCCAGGGTTGGTTTTATTTGGTTCACTAGGGCCTGGGGGGATATGATCAAAATTAAAGAACAAGAAAAGAGAAGATTGAGCAATTAATCCTTTGAGAAAAGTTTTTAAAAACTTTTATTTCTATTTGCTGACAAGGATGATAATGTGAAAAGTTGCGCCAGACTTAAACATTATATGGTTTCCTATTTTAATGCAAAATAATGTTAACTATTATATAGTCCAATATGAAAACTTTAACCACAGAAAATTATTTAAAGAAACTTTACATAAGTAATGGGATAGGTTAAGGATATATTCTTCGAAACCAATTAATTTCAACTGGATTAGAACTGGCTCTGAGCAATACTGAAAAATATGTGACGTATTACAGAAATTTTCCACGAACATTAAAATAAAAAAATTATACAGATGAAGATTAATCCTGGAGAAACTTGTGAGACACAGTAAGCTAATTAAATGTGAAATCTGAGTTAATGTTGATACATTTTTTAGTGATTTAATTGTTATTTATCGCATCGTATCATAGACAGCTTTCCGCGGACATTAAAAGGTGAAAATCTGAGTTAATGTTGGTACAATTTTTAGCAAAAATCAAATGAAGTTTTAATATTTCTTTTTCATTTTAAGTCTAAAATAAAAGTTGACATTTAAATTAAAAGCTTGTTCCTCAGGAGAGAAAAAAAAACATGTTTTCATAAAATGTCCTTAAGCAAAAAGGAGATTTATTATTAATATTATTTTTTAAAAAATATGGAAAGATGTAAAACAAAGAGTTTTGAAACACGTTCTGTAATACGTTAGCTTACCAACTTTGGAAACTTTCATAAAATATATATTGATTGGTACAAGATTGCATTGTGAAATTGTAATCTTATTGTTAATGCTTTCTGTGTAGGTACATCCATTTACCGTCTATTGTCTTTTCCCTTAAGATCCATTAGGTTTGGAATGATAATAATAAAAATTAAGTATCATGCGGAGAAATTTAGAATACTTCTACAAAAGGACGGAATAAAGTAACGAAGTACAAGTACTAATAAAAAGTTGGTAGAAATTTTTAAAAAGACTTTTAAATAAATTTTTTTTTTGATAATACCTAATCTTTTACCAAAAACTATTCCATGCTCTATTTCTGAACAAAAACAGGGCTACATTGATAGATATAATATACGTGGATATATTGACAGGAGAAAATTTGCCGTCAATTTAAGTTGCTAACAAACATGGACATTTATTGGTCAGCTTGTTCATTCATTAGAAGGGATAGGATAGGGTAAAGGGGGTGAATGCAAGTACAATTATTTTTGCAAGCTGCGAGCATAAACGTCCAAGGGGGGGGGGGGTAAAAGGGTGATTACCCCCCCCCCCCCAAATGAATTTTGGATTTTCAATTTTTACCCCCCCCCCCCCCCCAAATAAAAAAAATCCCTCTATGAAATAAAGATTACCCCCCAAAAAAATTTTATTTTCAAAATTTTACCCCCTTCCCCCAAATAAAAAAGCTTGGACGCCCCTGGCTGCGAGTATCACTTTGTCAGAGTTCATGAAAATCTAGTGCAACATCCAAGTAATAATATATCGATTGCTACATGTAAATGTCATTTCTCAATTTGTCTAGCAAAAACACATCGTGTACTTTTTAACTCATCATATTTCATTAGCACAGCTACTCTATAACTAGGTTTGGCCTGTCTGTTCGTCATAAATTGTTAAATAAAATGGAATCAAATTCGATGTTATTAATTATGTTCATAGGCGTCTGATTTCTTTGTGTGAAGATTCCTACGAACAAATTTGTCTTTGTTTGGCTTTAAATTTTTATTTTTAATTTAATAAGCATTTTGTAAAATATTAAAACATTTTAGTACAATCTTTTTGATTAACTTTGCTTTTTGCCTTTTTTTGAATGACTGCCTTTTAATTTGAATTTCAATGAAATTTTGATTTGCTGTCGAGTTGTATTTACATTCAATTAAATATTTTTTTTCATGTAACTAGTAGCTGCGCCCCTAGAATCTAGTAACTCTAAATTAAGTGGTAGGGAAGGTACATAAAAATCGCCTTTAAACATCCTAGGACCTATATGAAGCTTCTTAATAATGGCGAACTTAATCGATTCAATGGTTAACGAGATATTTATGACAAACAAAGAAAACCTAACTACTTGATCAACATGCATTAAAATATTTCAATACACATTTTAAAAATTTTGCGAACCATTAAAATTAAAATTTGATTAATTTTCTAAGTTGTAAGAAATTGCAAATTTGATTTTTTGTACACTTTAAAAATCGTGTTAAATTATCATATCTGTGAATTTAAAACTATTTATAGTTGAATGAAAAAATTACCATACAATGGACTATTTTAATTTATATTTAGCATGTTTAAATTTTATGCAATATAGGTTAAAATTAGTCAAAACTAAGTTAACTTGTTTACCTTTTTATTAATAATTGGGGTTAATTAGAATTAGATCGTGAATTGATTCATGTATATTGAGATCAAGAATTGGTAGATATAGAGCTTTGGCACCAATTCTTGCATTCTAAAATTGAAGCTTCAACCTGCAAAAATATAAGCTGTTCCTGAACCCACTTAGTTCATTGTTGGTAAAGAACAAGAAACTCTTTTCTCGTATTCATTCGAATCCGGTGGATAGAAACTGGTTCTCATCCATACGAAAAAACTATGTCTAGCATCGTATTATATCCAGCTCTCTACGAATATAAAAATGTACAATCATAAGATTAAAACCAGCTTTTTAGCTTATTTTTAAAATAAATTGATAATTATGGGGTGGTGGAATCTGGAGTTTGTCTTTCTTATGATTGTGCCATAGCCCTTTCGGGCTATCCTGTATCCAATATAACCTATTCTAACAAACATAAGTAAATCACAAACACACAAATATCTCCCCCGTTTTTTAAATTTATTTCAAAATAAGGGAAAAGGGGGTTCTATGGGGTGGAGGGTACGTTTTAGAGAAACCATCAATAATTTAAATAATCTAATATTCAAGTTCTTTAATCTTTAATGCAGACATAATTAATGGCATCAAATACTTGAACTACACATAAAGGTATTAATTTATAATTTTTAAAAGCGAAGTTTTTCTATAATTAGGGTCGGTCCGTCCGTCCGTACGTCCGTCCGTAACGGATAGCTTTTTCCGTTAATTTAGGCATGTTAGAATTGTCCTATCGATTTCAAATTTTGCATGGTGATTCCTTTAGTAGATAGGTACGATTTAAAAGCGTAGCAACTCTATAATCATTACCAAAATGTCCGTACGTCCATTTTAAACATGTTGATTTTTTTACTTTTTTAACAACAAATTTTTATGTGATCAAATCATCGGATTGATCTGATTTTTGGTATATTGATTCATGGGACAACAAAGTATAATGTAATAAGCGAAGCAACTCTATAATCAAGCCCTAAAAATGTAAGTATGTCCATAAAAATTATCCTGTATCAAGCAGTTTTACAACAAATTTACTTACAATTTTGCTTTGACTCTTATAAATTTATATTATGATAATTAAGTTCTAACACTATACAAGTGTTAATGTCCGTTTGTCCTCCCGTTTCAGTGCTTCGCTTTTATGGATGTTGTCATCCTTGTTATTTCTAATATTCGTGGAAAAATGTCTAATACAATGCTATACAAGATTTTTCAGTATGGCTGAGAACCAAATGTAATCCAGCGGATATTAATCGGTTTGGAAGCACTACTGTAAAAAATATTCCTCTCTCTGAATGCATGATCAATGATAGAATTCAATATTGAAATGCCAGGGATTTATGGAAAGGACAAGGAACGATAAAATAATTTGTCCATGATTGCTATTTGCAAATTCTGCTATTGGTAGCTTGTAATAATTAGTACAAAGAGAAGATTTTTTCAGCTCTTGCCTCTTTCCTCCCTGTTAAAATATACATATTGTACAGAAACTTGCAATATCTTTCAAATGCATTTCATCCATAGATCAAGAAATAGGTAAATTATCCATGAGAAATGCAGCAATAACAAGTTTCAGGAAAGTACAAGGGCGGGAAAGGGTTGATGCTTGTAAGAAACGCCCTTGACAAGTTAATCAGCATTTAAAAAGTTAATTTTTGGCAGGATTTCCTATAATACTCAAGATATTTATTTGAAGCCATTAATGTTTTAAATATATCAATAAACAATGAAGCTACAAGCATGATTTTTCAGTAGAAAACTACTGAAGGACATAAATCATAAGTTATATAGTAGCTAGAATAATAAAATAAGAACAGAATATTCAAAGTGATATCAGTTCAAACATAAAATACATTTTTTAAAATACTTTTATTTTCATTGCTATTTAGGGTAATCATTATTTATTTCTTCAATATCTATCAACAACAAAGCTACTTAGCAATTTGCACTTCCCTTTCTCTCTGCATATTAACCAAAGTAATCTTGACCTATTTAAAAGTTCAATATCAGAATATGAAAGGCATGTATTAACAAATTCAAAGTTTATATATATTAAATTTTTGTAAAAAAAAATTTTGGCTTTACCAAAATAACCATTTTTGTTCCATAATGAAAGGGAGAGAGAGTGACAGAAAATTAGCTTAAAACAATCCTTCCCAAGACTTAATTTTAAAACATAAAGCCCAACAGCACAATGCAAAATTTCCCTAAAATGGAAAACTCAAAAGGTTCAATAGTGAGCGAGATATTAACAAAATAAAAACCTTACTACTTGATATAAAAAGTTAAATATTTCATAAAGATATTTGATGAATGAACTTAGTTTGCAAATCTATAATAAATTCACAGAAATCTTAATAATCAAGAAGTTTTGCTATACTTTCAAAAATTTGTTTGTGTTTGTTTATGTATGCTTTTTAGAGTGAGAGTGAGAGAGCTTTTATGATATTTATTTTTGATGCTTTTAAGAATATGTGCTGAAGCTAAGTAAACTGTCAAATGAAACTTTATACAGGGTTAGAAGAGAAATAAAAATAAAACAAGATTAGTGTTAATGAATACTTATGCCCTTTCGAAATGAAAACTATGATTAAACCCATGGAATATAGAAATTATTTTCTAATCCAAAAATTATATACACACAACATTATATGTTTATATTTATCATACAGATAGACACAGATACTTCCTACTTTTTTTAGCCCCGAGGTGCCGAAGGCACCGGATAAAAAAACT
Source organism: Acartia tonsa (assembly GCF_053477335.1). NCBI lineage: Eukaryota > Metazoa > Arthropoda > Copepoda > Calanoida > Acartiidae > Acartia > Acartia tonsa. Next base: position 39,285,618 of record NC_137260.1, read on the forward strand.
AGTTTGAATCTTATGATTGTACATTTTTATATTCGTAGAAAGATGGATATAATACGATGCTAGACATAGTTTTTTCGTATGAGAGTTTGCCCCACTAATCGCTTAGTGGGGCAAAATTTTTTCGTGAAAAATCCTCCAAAATCACATAAAAAATATACAAAAAATAAATAAAATCTTATGTTCATAACTCTTCTATGATTTTGTTTATTTTTTGTAGATATTTATTGTGATTTTGGTGGATTTATCACGAAATCAATTTTGCCCCACTAAGCGATTAGTGGGGCAAACTTTTTTTAAGAATCCACCTCAGGACTCTTGAGGGATAAGACAATTACTATAAAGTGATGTACATCCTCTATAAAGATAAGTAATATTACCTCATTTTTAGATTGAAATTAATGGTTGAAAAGATTAGACATGGCTAGCTCGAACAAACAAATTAAATCCTATTCTATAAAGTAGTAAGCTTTTTTGTTTGTAGCGAAGGATCTCGCTAACTGCTGAGCTGATATAGTTCTCCTTTACAATGTATTTTCTCATAGGTCCGGGGTAGGTTTATGGCTATTTTGGGGAAGGGTACGACCAACTACCCATGAAATATCGGACATAGAAAAAATGGGCCTACAAAATTAGTATTTGGGAAAAAAAATAATTATAAGTGGGAGGTCGCCAGACCGTCCCTAGAGGCCACTAGGGGCGTAACTGCTAGTTTTAGTTAAAGAACCCAAAGTTTCAAGCCAGCGAATGAAAGATCGGGATTATAAAACTTTAGGTATTACAGTCCAATGTCATTGTCCACTCACTTCCTGTAAAACCATAGCATGACAATATTTGGTGGATGCAATTGTGAAAAATTTTGCCTACAGCTAGATTTATATTTTGGATATAATTGGATAAAAAAGTTTCAAACAAGAACAATAGAACCCATATGTTTCAATGTTTCAATTATAGGAAAGTTTGCTTATAATGTCAGAGTAAAAAGATTAATTAGAATATATTACGTTAGATATAAGATAATATTATTATAATATGCATGACAATCTTAAGATAATATATAATCCTATATACATTCAATACATATGTAAATACATGTACAGGTACACCTCGTCTTAATAGTGTTAAAACATTTTTAATGTCAAACTAGCGGCTAAAGAGGAGGGGAGCAATATAATAGCCTAAAACTAATCCATAACTTAAATTTAGATAAATAGCATTAGATAAACCTGGGAACCTCCCTAAAATGGAAAATTTGGTCGGCAAGATCTTATCTGACAAAATAGACAGTAAAAACCTTACTACGTTTATATGTATACCTACTACAACACAACTCCTAAGGGCCTCAAGGAACACTTTTAAATTTAGTTTTAAATAAAAGGGAAAGTGTTTTTTAAGGAACGATTTCACGTTCAAATAAATATTATAAACATTATGTAGACCTTTAAAAAAGCTTCACTATAAAGGAGAACTATATTTGCCAGCTGTTAGCGAGATCTTGAAGAACTGTATATCCTTTTAATAAAGTAAAATTATGCTTGTTTGTCTGTTTGTCTGTTTGTTTGTTTGTACCGAAGGATCTCGCTAACCGCTGAACTTGGGATTCAACTCCACCTTTCTCTAGTGTCTCTAGAAGCCTCTAGGGGCGTAGCCGCTAGTATGTCTAAAGTCTTTAACAAAAAATTAAAGAGTATGTTGAATTATTTGTCTTATTGTGGATTAGTATTTGCAAGTCTAGAGAATATTAAAAGGATTTACATTGCATTAACAATACAAATTTTCTAGTATCTTTTCTGAATGAATTTTTTATGCAATCTCTGGTTTTATGCAACGAAATAATTAAAATTTTTATTTTATGATTTTTCATTTGCTATGCTTATTATAAGAAAGGCTTTTCTAAAATTAAGTTAGGTACGTCTACACGTCTGTATGTCCCGGATAACTCTTATTGTCAATTTTGGCATGCTATAATTGTCCTATAGACTTCGAACTTATCCTGAAGTGTTATATAGCGTAGCAATTGTATAATTGTTAACCCTCAGTCTTTTTTTACTTTCTTTATATGATATATATACATATATTTTGTTCAATTCATCTGATTTTAGGAATAATAATTCCTAGGAAAACAAGGTACAATGTCTCTAAAATCTCTCTGTACGCATCTCTAAAATCAAATCCCGAAATTGAAAGTATGTACTTTTACTGTATCCTGTATACATGCATCTTTGCAGTATAATTTTGTTTAGACTTACAAATTAATGTTATGCTTGTTAAGTTTTCACACTCTACAAGAGTTATTGCTCGTTTGTCCTTCCTTCTGATTTTAGGGCTCTGCTTTTATGGATTTTGTTTTCAGATTTTTTGCGATTTGCTATGATTTTTTGTACTTTACGGATGAGTAAGCCTAATTAATTCGTAAGAATATCATGCCATTAGATAATAATGCAATGATGAAATTTAAACATTGGAACTGAAATAATCAACTTAGTATGACTTAATATCTTTTTTTTTAAATTCGCAAAAATACAGCCATAATTAATCATTCAATACCATAATGGATTAATTAAGATTTTTTGCAAATCATTAATTATTTGTATTTTTAAAAATAATACTTTCCCCTTATCATTTGGATTGTAAATGTTGAGGTTAATAAATAACATATCTTCTTTTTTATTTGTTTATTCAAATATTCTGAATGTTAAAGTATGCTATTATCAATTAATTAATTTAACAAATATAAAAAAGTAAGTTTTACATTAATTCACTTATTCATTATATAGAGTAATAATGTTTTTTTTTGCCGAAAGCTTAAGTTTCAATCACTACTGAACCGATTAAGTTCTCCTTTTGAAGGAAACTTCACCTAGGTTGCTGAATAGTCTTCAGCTATTTATTATTTCTAAGCCCCTGGATGGTTTTAAGGTATTTTTCTACCCCCTTCTTACCCATTAACATTAAGATCACCTAGATGCTAGGAGTGTAGCCTCTACTTAAATAACTATTTAGAATAAAAATACAAGCAGGGTAAAAAAATCTTTTAGGCATTTAAATTTCTTTAATAAGTATGCCCAGGGTATGTTTCATCTTTTTTACCCATTATATTAGATATAATTTTTTGGCTTCAAATTTTATCTATGCCTAGTGGCTTGAAATTAAGCAATCTTTCATATCACAGTCTCATTTTTCTCCCCTTCATGCTTTAAACTTGCTATTCACAAAATAGATTGAAATATTCTCAAACATTTTCTAAATAATTTTTCAAAACTTTATCAACAATACATCTTAAACTCGAGGCTTTTAACAAGTTGGGTTTTCCTATTCTATAAAGTAATTAGATTTTTTGTCTGGAGCTTAAGATCTCAATAACTACTGAACTGATTGGATTCTCTTTTTTTAGGCAAACTTCACATAGGTCCATATTAATTTCAAATTTAATTCATTTGATGGTTTTAAGATACTTTTCAAACCCCTTTCTTCCCTTTTAAATACACAACCCCTAGATGCTTGGGACGTATTCGCTAGTAAGTTATAATTTGTGAGGAGCAAAATGTGTTTTAATCTTTAAATGCATGGACTCATTTTAAATGTGTTTATTAAGTGCAGCTACACTATAATATTTACATGTACGTTCTACTATTCGACTTGTCTAAAGCTTCTATGCAATAATGGATACAGGCCGGATATCCTTGGATATATTGACCAAAATTCTGTCGTCAATTTAGCTTGCTTGGTCAGTTCGTTCATTCAGTAGGATGGGTAGGGATAGAGTAAAGGTGGTAGATGATGGATATTAACTTTTTAGGCAGCTGCAAGCATCACATTTCATCAGAGTACATAAAAATCTGGTGAAACATCCAAGTAATAATATATCGTTTATCAAAAATCAGTTTTATCTCCTATTATGTTTTATCAAAAACAAAGTTATCTCGATAATGCTGCGCTACTTATGATCCTAATTGTCCTTGCACAGGAAAGCAAGTAAAACGTTAAGAAAATAAAGATTTGTTGCACAAGTTTTGATTTCAAAGGATTAAAATTTTAGATTAAATTCAGGGATAAAGAAATAAGGGAATAGTTATTTTCGCATTGTAATATAGGCAGTTCTCCGCAGACATTAAAACAAAAATTATAAGATTAAAACCAGCTTTGTTAGACTATAGGGGCCGAAGTAAATGTAGTATTGGCTGCAAGTTCTTAGTTTGATAGCAGATTTTTTGAGAATCTTATGACGAGCATCTAACAAAACTATCACAGTATTATTCTATAGAAAGACATAATTTTCATATTAGCTATAACAAATGTATATGGTATATTTTGTAAAACATTTATTGCTTTTTTTTTATAAAAAAAAAAGTTACAGTCGATTTATAATACTATTTATACATCGACAATCAATGCCAACAACAACTGGAAAATTGATACTAATTAAAAGAGCAAACAAGCTAATTCATAGTATAACTATAGTAACAAAGACCCTAATTTTATTTCCAATAGAATAATTAAGTGCATAAGTAGCGCGGCATTACTGGGTTTAAAGAAAGAAGACAAAGGTCAATAAATATATCCATCCCAATGACGATACAAAAAAATTACCCCTTCTGTAGATTAAAATTAGTAGTTGACACTTTAGAACCATCAACTTTAATAAACCATCTGTTTAAAATTCAATAAGTCCCTACAAAGTTATTATTTCAAAGCATAAGAAAACATTATCATAAAACTTTGGGGACTAGTGTCAGGGGCGTCCAAGCTTTTTATTTTGGGGGGGGTAAAATTTTTTTAAGGGGGGGGTAATTTTGTTTTGGGGGGGGTAAAATGGCGCGCGAAGCGCGCCGCAAATTTTTTTTACCCCCCCCAAAATTTTTACCCCGGGGGTAAAATTTGTTTACCCCCCCCAAAATTTACCCCCGGGGTAAAATTTTTGGGGGGGGTAATTTAAATTTTATAAAAAATTTAGTATTAAAAATGCGCGCGAAGCGCGCAAAAATTTTTTTTGTTAAAGATTTTCTATTTTGGGGGGAGTATTTACCCCCCCAAAATGGTTTTGGGGGGGTAAATACCCCCCCAAAATCGTTAGGGGTGCCTACGGCACCCCAAAGGTAGGGGTAATTTTTTTTTGGGGGGGGTATTGTTCACAAAATTTTGGGGGTGCCTACGGCACCCCCAAAATCGTTTGGGGGTGCCAAATGGCCCATTACCCCCCCCCTTGGACGCCTATGACTAGTGTAATAAAAAGCCTAATGTCCCCTCCCTCCCTGGTAGTTTTAATTGAAATGGCTATCAAACTTATCCATTCATGACTGTATACTAAATGTAATCTACAAAGCCTTACAAACTCTGCTAATTCAAATCTTAATTTATAATTTTTCAAGCGATATTGTTCTACTTTATAGTAGCGAAGTTTCTTAATAATCTCAATCGTTTGGTACGTCTATCCTTTGAAGAAGGAGGAACATGATTGAGTTTCTACTCTGTTGCTCACTTCTTTGGAAGGAAACATATTTTAATTGGCTAGTATCAAAGATAGTTGTCTATAACTTGTCAATACTTTGTTCTGTTGTTATTATTAATTCTTTCACTAGCGGATACTCTTCTTTATGCCTCTAGGCACACTAGAGGTAAGGGGGAAGTTTGCCCCCATCCCCTTTTTTTCAATAATAGTTTTAAAAAGAAAAAGTGAAAACTAAATATTTTTGTGGAGTCATTTTTTCTAGGGGTGATTTTTCTTAGGAGGTTGAGGATACTCCACCCTATACCATATTTATAAACCCTTAATGAATGACATTGATAAGGAAGAACCAATTAAGTGGTTAGAAAAATCCTATTATTCTTTTATATATTAGGATTGTCTAGGGCCATTGCTACTTATAGATGTTGTCATTGTCATTTAGGCTAAATTGAAATTTAGGAAAAGAAAAAAATGTAGATAAATAAAAGCAAACACAGTGCGTATGAAGGTGCTTTGACTTTTGTGTAAGAACCTAAATTGGGACATAGTGCATTTCATTACCCTAGGTTAGGTAATTTCATTTCACTTTTCAATAAAATCAAAAATGCAGCCGTTTTTGAGAAAATTAGATTTGAAAATTTCAAGTTCAATTTTCATTCACTAGGAGTTACCGCATAATCATGACAAGAAAAGCAAAGGTTATTTATTTAAATTTTTGAAAAACTTTGCTTTTATAAAGTCTGTCATAAAACCTCTCTATACATGATTTATTTAAGGCTGAATATCCGTGACCTTAGCAAAGCAACTGATAAAAAAAATAATTAACTCATTTCAGGAGTGGTTTTATAAAGCAAACTTATTCAAAATTTTAAATAAAAAATCTTTGCTTTTCTTGTCACGATTATGCGGTAACTCCTAGTGGATGAAAATTGAACTTGAAATTTTCAAATCTTATTTTCTCAAAAATGGCTGCATTTTAGATTTTATTAAAAGGTGAAATGAAGTTACCTTACCTAGGGGAATGAAATGCACTATGTCCCAATTTAGGTTCTGACACAAAAGTCAAAGCACCTTCATACGCACTGTTGCAAAATAATATTACCCCTCCTCCAATAAATTATAGTTTAGGGGAATGTATATTATATATTATGCAATGTGTAATAATAATATTGATATAAAAACTCAATATTTATGGAAATGTTATAGAGAAAAACGTACATTAATAATCAAGGACATTTATGTCTTTCAGTAGTGCAGCGCTATTTTCTCTTTAATGCACTTTTTGATCATTTAGGTTTAAAAATTGTTGTAAAAGGTTAGATGGCAAAATTGTCATCTCTTTGGTAGCCATAGTAAAAAAATCACTAAATATCACTTTGCTTAAGGAAAGTAATATCTCGAGTACAGCGTTATTATATACTCAAGTTATTTAGTAGCTGCACTATAAATACTCAAGGTTCTTAAGGGATAAGACAATAGACGATATTTTATTTTACTCCCCTAATTGTGATGAACAAAATTGCCCCCATCTATAGGTTAATATCTTTATTAAACACTGCTGGTTTGTACCAACCAATAAATACTTGATAAAGTTTTTAAGTCAACAAATGAGAGACCATATTCATAAATAACAATAATTTAGAATACAATGTCCCCTCCCTCCCTCCCTGTGTTAATAATACTGAACTATGATAAAAAGTAAGTAATAACTCAAGTATAATATAATTATGGCTCAACTTATTTATATAAATAATGTAATAAATATTCAGGGACCTAGCTAATGAAAAATAATATAATATATTCAAATGTAGCACAATAACAAGTGTTAAACAGTAAAAATAAAGAAAACTGTTGGACAAATAGAAATCCTAAATTCTTTTTGCAACCTCAATGATAATGAACAAAATTACCTCTCTGTAGATTCATATTATGTGGAAAATTGTAATCCCATTACCAACCAATTAAAATCTAATAAAAAAGTAACCTAGTACGTGCTTAAAATCTTTAGGTACCTGTGTAATTTAAAGTCTTATGTCCCCTCCCTCCCTCTAAAAACTAAACATCTGCATAATCTAATAAAAATATGCATGAATTAATGATTTCATTTACTTGAATTTTATCCCTGAAAAATATAATAGAATGAACCAATACAAATATAAAACAAAACAGAAATATAGTTTTACTTTTGGGGAATAAATGATTGATTTATAATATATCTATTAGTGCAACTACATAATATATTTAGATCAACATAAAACTAAAGGTATGTTAAAGCTAGGTATATGGTTAGATTCTAATAATTCTAAATATTGGTCAAATAGATTTAAATGTCAGGCAGTTTAGTGTATAAACTTGTTAATATAGCCACTTTAATTTTTTTTATATTTTTAAATAAATAAGGGGGGGTTTTTTAATGCAACCATCTCGTAATCAGTGAGCAAATGGCACTTAGAATTCGAATTTTCATCTGAAATTTTGCATGAGTAATCCTTGGTAGGTCTATTTTCCCTAAATCGAACAAAAAGTTGGAAAAGTAACGGCTAACGGCTGGCGGCTCAGCCGTTTTGCCATTTTTTGGATAACTATATTGTAAATTAGTCACGAAACCTCTCTCTACATAATACTCTTTTCCACTCCAAAACGCTATCAAACGGTTCCAGACGGTAGTTGTTGGTACTAGAAGTTTTAAAAATGGTTATTGCTATTATTTAACAAGAATTAAATCAAAAATATGTTTTAAAAAGTTAATTCCTACGTAATTGATGATGAATTTACCCTGAAAATAGGCAAAAAACGGCTAAACGGCTGAACCGCCAGCCGTTACTTTTCCAACTTTTTGTTCGATTTGGGGGAAATAGACTTACCAAGGATTACTCATGCAAAAGTTCAGATCGAAATCCGAATTCTAAGTGCCATTTGCTCACTGATTACGAGATGGTTGCATTAAAAAACCCCCCCTTTATAAAAATAAAACAAAATTCAAACTTGAAGTCTTAATACATTTATGTATTAGCATGGTTATTATTAAACAAACGGACAATCCACTTAATTTTCCTTCTTAAGAATAATAAAATCTTTGAAAATTCACAAAAAGACAGTCATTATAAATCAATGGGTCAAAGCAATAATTGTAATGGACAGGCTTTTCTTGATAATAATGACATCTAAAAATCTAAAAGGACTGTGTTTTAATATTTTTAGTAGTTATATAGTAGAATCTTTTCAAACAAACAAATTCTGAAACAGACAGTCTTTCTAGATGAATGAGCACATTGAAAAATGTATATGGACAGTCATGTTTAAATCTCCCTTTCTTTGTCTTGCCTTTGTATTTCATACGAAACATAGAATAAAACATTTTATGTCAATAGCCAATATAAAACGTTCCCGCGTTGGTTTAAAGTTTTTGGCGACTTTAATTTAATCCTGATTGGTTAGAAAAACTGTAAGTGTACAAAAATTTCCACCAATATTTTTAATCTACATACTGACTTTTAAAAATATAATTGGGGTGACCAGTAATTGTTTTATCCATTAAGATCCCTGATTTTACAGAAGCACTGTAAAAAAAAAACAAGGTAACAACAAATAAATATACTCTTAAAAATATTGTTTCTTACATAACTGAACTTCGGATCAATTACCTCCAAAAATCAGAACCAAATCCATAAATTGCATACTTTTAAAATCTGTTATTCGACACGTATGTTAAAGTCATTATATATAAATACCTATTTATCCCAAAAGTATGAACAGTTTTTTAGTTTCTTCGTAAAAAAAACATTAGCTATTTTAACTTACATACAAGTTGACTCTGTATAAACACATTTATACGTCTTGAGCGTGTGCTTATATTGTAAACAAGAACGATTAGTATGTTCTACAAATGCAACGAAGCACCAACTAAAAAAAAATGTATATTTTTAAAATAAATTGAACTGTTATACAGTTTATGAGAAAAAATTAGGTATCAAAATGAGGATCATGTTACTTGTCGATGCAGCGCTTATAACATGTTACTTGTAGATGCAGCAAACTCATACATGTTACTTGTAGATGCAGCAATATCCCCCCTCCATTCCCTATAGAGATACTAATATAATTATAAATAGAAACAATCATAATTAATTCGTTAGCTAAACATTTATTAGTAATGGTTTTGAATATATGCAAAAATATTATTAAATAATTACACATGATATTGAATAGCAATCTGGTTGCACAAATTGTAAAATACATTATCATTATAGCGATCCCTCCACATGTATTTAATCCAAATAACGTTGTAAGAAGGTTCTGTGACAACCTGTCATTGCTTCGATATGAGTCTTCTTGGTATTCCAGTAGGACTCAATGGCCTGTGTGTTGGTTAAAGCTTATTTTCAATAAAAAATATAACTAACATTGTCTGCCTATGTCCTTTTTTTATCTCCCTTTAACATGTTACTTGTAAGTGCAGCAAAGTTAAACATGTTACTTGTAAGTGCAGCGCTGCATCGACAAGTAACATGATCCCAAAATGATTTTTATCTACATTTTCAGAGTTTATAAAATTTTCGAAAAGGATAAGCTATATCCAACAGATAAGGCTTGAATTTTTAGTGATGTACTTTTTTATAGAAGAATTCGATGATATTATTGTTATTCCGAAATGTAGACTTGGAGTATTTGGGGTGTTTGTGCTATATAACATAATAAGTATATGCTGTTTCGTACAAACTTTTAAATTAGTAAGAAAAGGAAAGGGGTAAAATAGATGAGAGAGGGGATAGGACATATAATCAGGGATCTAAAGGGATAAGACAATGGACGATAAAAAAATCTACACCATTAATTTTGATTAGCAATAATTCCCTTTCAGTAGATTGCAATAATTGACCGATAAAAGTTTAAACCACATAATCAAGATTTTCTAAATCAACAATGAAAAATAAGGGTTTACTTTTTAAAATTCTTTGGGGGCCATTATAATCATAGACCAATGTCCCCTGATTCCCTGGGCATAAGGAATATTATCATAGACATATAAGGGAAAGGATTGCGGGAAAAAATGGGGTTGAAAATAGGGGGGGGGGGGGGGGAAGGATGCTAATGTTACTTGAATTGAAATTGGCCTTACAATGGTGAAAGTTCATGTTGGTAGTTTCTAAAAACATAATTATTTTTACAATCACAGCATTAAATCGGGCTAGTAAAGTTATAAATCATACTGAAAATTAACATAATCAAAAGCTATAAAAACAACTTTAATTACATAAGTAACTTACACCCAAAAATAATCAACATACATAAATATATTTGTAATATCAGATATAATGTGTTAGTTTCAATAGTAAATTGTCTTATCGTTTTAAAACCTTAACTTAAGATTCTTTAAAAGTTAAGTAAGGCTTTTATTTTTTTTCATAAATTTAATTTCTATTTCTAAGATAATAAACCATGATATTATAGGTACTAGTTTATTGACCTAACTTTTATTGAATTATTTAAAAAATAAGAAAATTTTTAATAAAAAAAATTAAAGGCATTTATAAAGCTTTTAAATGGCATAATGTATAATAAGGAAGCCTTTAAAAATACAAAAGGGTGTATATTTTTTCTTAAATTGAATTAAATTTAAAAGTCATTGAAAAAAGAAAGAAAAGTCACTATTGTAATCCCTTTACAAAGAAAATTAAATAGGTTAGGTATGTAATTTGCTTTTAGTAAAAAGTGTTTGATTTCCTCATTGAAGAGTTAATATAATTTTGATACTCAGGGATCTCAAGGATCAAAAGTACCTCATCTGTAAATCTACATTATTTGTACGTAGAATTTTAAAAAGTACCCAAAGATTTTCAACCAGTTGCGTACACAGGGTTTGGCAGGAGGGGTCGAAAATGTTGACACCCACTTACGATTTTTGACACCCCTCTTAAACTAAAATTAAATAGGTTGTTATATTTCGGGGTTGGACAAGAGTGTTATTTTAGGCAGGGAGTGTATACCACTTTTTCCAAAAGCTCTGTTTACATCCAATGAATAAAATAAATGGTTTATAAAAGTTTAGGGAAAATCTAACTTTATATCCCTATATTTTTGGTTAATTTAATAAATAATAAAAAGCTCTTCAAGTCTTTTTATGGAAAATGCAAAAAAGTTCTTTCCTTGTTTTCCTGAAAGTTCGGCATAAGCTAGCAATAGAGTAGCTGCGCTACTTATAACTTGATGTATAAAACTATTATCTCCTTTCCTTAAATTTTACTTGGAAATGTGTCTTCAACTTGACATAATAGTATATAATAAAGTAGTACCTCTACTTATCCTATTATATAAAATGTAAGTTTTTTTTGTCTGAAGCTTAAGACCAACACCTGAACCCATTGGGTTCTCTATTTCAGATAAGCTTAACCTAGTTCTTGTGATGGTTTCAGGCTATTTTATTTTCAGATTTAAGTCGGATGCTTTTCTAAAAAAAAATTCTTTCCCTAGATGCTAGAGGCGTGGTTGCTGGTAACTTAATATAAAACTATTTAACTCCTTTCCTTAAATTATACTTGGAAAATAGTCTCCAACTTGGAGTAATTAATAAGAGGCACTGGAATGGTAATTAATACGTCAAAACACAATGTTTATTGGACTTTAAGCAGGGATGTAGTGAAAGGACACTAGGAAACTAATTCATAGCCCGTAACAATTAGCTTTTATAGTTAATTTAGGAGGTTTAAAATTGTCCTGTCGATTTCAAGCTTGGCATGATGATTCCCGTAACAGTTGGGTACAATTTAAGAGCAAAGCAACTCTATAATCACTACCATAAAGTCCGTATTCCATTTTAATCTTGTTGACTATTGACTTCCTTTTTAGAATATGGATTCCTATTAAATTAGGTATAGAATTACAATCTCTAGAATTTAGTGTTACACATATATGTATAAAATAATATATTATTTATAAGTATTTTTAAAAACTTTTTCTAAATAATGTTGAATATTAAATGATGTGTTACTATTGTTTCATTACTGTTCGTTTATCCTACTCTACTATTTTTATTTAATTATTGAGCTTTTATGGATGTTGTTTTCCTTGGTAATTTAACAATACCTTCCAATTAATGATGTACTTATAAAAAGTTATTTTTGGTAATAGTCCCTTTTGTGGCAACGCCCATTAAGGGGCGATTCGTCGTATCATTAAAATGGCTTTTTATAGGTTAGGTTAGGTTATATTGGGTTAGGTGATTGCCCCACAGGGTTAGAGCCCCCCGCAGGGGCTAGAAATAGGAGAAAAGCTACTGTGAAAAATACGAAGAAACGTCCCTTAAGGTGCGTTGCCACGAAAGGGACTATACCCGGCTTTTTTTACTTGAATTGAAGTTTATTAGATTGTTATTGCTGCGCTGTTATATTGTCCTTGTTAATTCATTTTTTCACATAAAACAAAACAAGTAAATATAAAAATGCACATGTAATTACAAACCCATTTTTCCATCAAATCATGAGTGAGGCATAGGAACCACAAAACACGACAAACGCACCGTATTTATTTTCACTAAAATTATACACATATTTTATAATTTAAACATACTTTTATTCATTTTATTATTATAAAAAAAACTATTTTTATCACTAAAATACACTTATAAATAGGACTTTTTTGTATATGTATAACCAAAAAGAAAACCGGTATTTTTGCATGACTTTGTGCAAAGAATAAGTACGGTCCCTCTATAGCTCACTTTCAGTTTGAACACTGATTATTACTGAACTGATGAGTTAAGACTTGGAGAGTGTATTCATAGGGATGCCGTCTTAAAATTTATGTCAATGCTTTCTTTTTTTTGTTTGTTTTGATAATAAGTATATTTATACATATTTTATTGAACATGGGAGGGAGAGGACAATGGCAGTTTGATAATTCTGTGTCGCTTCTCACTAGTCTCTTATTTTCATCCGCTACCAAAATCATAAGATCTTTATTCATTCATTAAAAATGTTAAATTTATCTTATTTTTTTATTTTTTTTTGTCACATTGCTTTGTTTGATAAAATATTGGAATACTCTGCTCTACTAGATGAAATAATAGCTTTATATGATTTACATGACAAATATTGCTATGCTTTTATTTACTTGTTGTCTTTGGCACACTCTGCTTGACTTGGTCCATATTTTCTATTTTTTTATATCTATTTTTGGTATAAAAAAAAACGTTTTTCTGCCTATTTTATCTTTGAAAATGTAATTTGTAAGAATAAGCAGTCGGCAAATACTTCACGACGTCCCTGTTTGAATGAAAGAGGCAGCTCACAAATGAGTGAGAGGGAAGCGCAACTTTTGAGAGGGAAGTGGGGGGTCATTACGGAGGAGGGGGGAAGGGAGAGGGATAATAAAAGGGAAGGGGTGTGTATAAGAGGATATTTTAGGCCTAGATATATAATTGTAAAACCTCCCTGAATATAGTGAATATACTCGTATTACCCCACTTTTTATTCCCCTTTTTATACTTTCTTGTTATTATCATCCAACTACTGCCAACAATATACCCGGTTTATTCTAACTACCTTCTTTCTCTCTTTTCCATTCCCTTTTTGTGACCAACTTTACACTTCCTCACCCTTTTGGTACTTTTGACCCATAGGCCTTCCTCGAAGCCGGCCTTTCCAGCTTACTTGTAATGTTAGGTTAGGCCGGGAAACGGACTAACCGATGCTTTTATAACGGTTTAAAAATAATGTTCACAAGTTATAAGTAGCGAAGCTACTCATAACCCAAGAAGATTATATACATCCGTCCTAAGGTAAAATTAATTGTAACTTTCTGGTTTTTTTTAACTGAATTCAAGAGAACAACAAAATATTACGAACTATTTAAACTATCAACGGAAGAAAAAGTCTATTGTGGATCAAGGTCATACAGAGGGATTTATTAACAATACTAATAAAGCTTCAATTTGATTGGGTGATTATTTCTCGTTACACAACGACGTCTTAGTTATATTTGGTTTAATGCCGTATAAGCTGTGTTTCAAATATTGGTGTCATCAATGGATTTGTTATGACTTGGAATTTACCAGATTATCATGCACTCTAATAAAGTAAAACTTGTAGCGGACTAGAATAACGATCATCCCCACCTTTACCCAATCCCCTCATCGCCTAATAAACGAACTGACCAATTGACAACATTTTTTCTCCTGCATAATATCTACGTATATTTTTCATCCATTAATGTGAAATAAAAAGATGACCAAGATTATTAGGTACCAGCTGTTAACATTAGTTAATTATAATGTTTATTGCTGTAGTGGTCACCGTAGGGAATACAAATTTTATCAGAGATTTTAAGGGATAAGACAATGAATGATAAATTTATACATACCCAAAAGAGTATCTTTCTGTATTAATGCAAATCAATAGTTTGTATAAACCAATCAAATATAAGTATATAGTCCCCAATGTTTTTAAGCCAACAAATGAGAGAACTTATTTTTTAACATTTTGGGACCAATTTAAATTGCAGTCTAATGACCTCTCCCTACCTGGTATTTATATATAAAGATGGAAAAACAAGGATGACAAACA
This sequence comes from Acartia tonsa, assembly GCF_053477335.1. Lineage (NCBI taxonomy): Eukaryota > Metazoa > Arthropoda > Copepoda > Calanoida > Acartiidae > Acartia > Acartia tonsa. The sequence continues at coordinate 39,300,621 of NC_137260.1, forward strand.
AACAAGGACAAATATTTCTATCATATAAATGACAGACAGATGGACGTTAAAACTTGCTGTAAAACTTCGCTACTTTGAATTATGTTTTAAGTTATGGGAATTATCTTATGTGACTATAGTTTCAATTTTGTAGGACTATTATTTCTAGCTTAGAAAAAGTTTCTATCGAGAAATCACACCTCACTGTCATAACTATATGCTTAAATAAAGCGCCATTGTCCACTCCCATCCTAAAACCTTGTACTAATTAGTCATATCCCCATGATATACAAAGGATTACATTGGATCTATAGCTTAATCAAAGTAGGAATCCTAGTTATTGAGTAACAGTGCTAATAAATCTTAATTCAAAATCAATATCTTGTTTATCTGTTGAGGTAGTAAAAAACATATTTATTAGTTTAATAGTTTCTAGGGAAACAATTAATTACTCCTTAACAATTCTGGTACTAATAAGAAGCTTTCCTCAAATGTAGAAAATCAGCTCCGTGGTTGGGGCGATCTTAGATAACAGACATTATATGTATTTGGATATATCAGAATTTAACATCCAAAAATTTTAATTGTCTTGATTCATATAGCAAAATTTAATTTAATTATTAGCATATGTAACTATTAAAAAATCATACAAATATAAATAAATGCTTAAATACAATGCAAATGATAATTATGGATAAATTACTAATTTTCATTTGTGTACGACTGCTAGAGCTACTCCATAACTCGAATCACCTATAAAAAAACAAGCATGACAACATTCATAAAAGCAAAGCTCTGAAATCAGATTTATAAACAAAAGAACATTTTCACTTGTAGAGTGTCATAACATAATGTTAATAAAAAAAAACTAAACATCATAATATACTGTCCTGTGTCCCCAGGGGCGTCCAAGCTTTTTCATTTGGGGGGTGGGGGGTAAAAATTTGAAAATAAAAATTTTGTAGGTGCTGTAGGCACCCCCAAGCTCATTTTGGGAGGAGTAATCTTTATATCATAGAGGGAAGCATTTTTATTTGGGGGGGGGGGGGTAAAATTTGAAAATCCAAAATTTTGGGGGTGCCTACGGCATCCCCAAATTCACTTGGGGGAAGGGTGGAAATCACCCATTTACCCCCCCCCCCTTGGACGTATATGGGTGTCCCCTCCCTGCTTATATTATATTACACTACAAAAGACTTAAACATACATCTATTATGAAATTTCTTATTGATTTGTTTGTTTATTTGGTTCGTTTTTAGGGAGGAAGAGTTCATAAGGAGGTAGATTTATCTACAAAAAAAATCTTCTCGCTATATTTACACAATTTCAGTCATAAAAATATCTTTATCGTCTATTTTCCTTTCGCTATCCCTGATGTTTTAGTTACAAGATCTGTAGACAATAACTAAATAAATTCCATGGACAAAGCCAAAATTGTGTTAAAATTGGGTAAAAAATTATCCATGTGACGTAATAAAAATGAGGGATTATCCATCTCTTTTTTAGGGTTTTTCTTTCCCGCTTATCCTCTCCTCCCATCTCCCTCATTTTATTACGTCACATGGATCATTTTTGACACAATTTCAACACAATTTGGGCTTTGTCAATTCCATGTAATCTGCACTCTATAGTTTGGAGTATCTACGCAGTCTAGAGTCCTAGACTCAATCAAAATTTTACAGTTTCTATGTAGTTTCTTTCACAGGAAATTCTATATTTATAAAAACTAAATTACAGTTACTTTTCTTCAAAGATCTAAAGGGATAAGGTTTTGGCTGATAAATTGATATACATCCCTAATGACGATACAATGAAATAATCCTTCAGTATATTACAAGTTGTGATTTAAACGTTTGGACACCCAACTTAACGAACCCAAAAGTTGTTTAAACAACGAAAAAGAAAACATTATTATATAACTTTGGGGACTAGTGTAATAATGCCCCCTTCCTACCTGACTTTTCTAATTAGTTTATAATAATTATTGTATACTTGTTGCTGAGTTATAATTGTCCTTGATTTTCAACTTTGATGTATTTTATCTTTGTCGTGCATCATATTGAATGGTAGGGTGTTTTCTATGATGACCAGGGATACAGGGATAAGACAATTGAACGATAAATTTTTCTCTTACATCTCATTAATTCTTGTTTGTAGATTATTGAAGGAAAGAAAATGTTGCAATTTATTTATCATTGTCCTCCTCCTCCCTGGTGATGCAATAAAACATGGAGAAAATTAATTGAATGTTGGATTAGAAGCTGAACTTTTGGCAGATTTTTTTATTCGTAGAAAATTGAAGAAAGTTCAAAGAGTTAGTTTTATTATTCCCATTACCCTTCTACCTTATTAAGTTTAATACCCATGGATCTTAAGGGATAAGCCAATAGTCGATAAATATATGTACATCCCCAAGTACATAAGATTACTCCTTCTGTAGATTACAAATACTATTGGAACTCATCTTTGTGAACCATCAGACCAAAATTAAAACGAAGTTGAGCCAACTGGTAAGAAAACGTTATTATAAAACTTTGGGAACTAGTATCATAAATATTACTCTATAACTAACTCTATTAGGGAAAATGCAAATATTAGGTAACAAACAGGAAACGGGATTTTTATTCCCTAATTTTTCCAGGGATCTCAAGGGATAAGACAACAGACGATTCATTGATGTAACCTTAAATAATAATAAGCTGACTGTTGCTGTGAATGTTACAGGGATCATGCTAAGTTTGAAATCAATAGAACAATTCTAACATGTCTAAATTTACGATAAAAGCTCACCGTTACGGACGGACACACTTTCCCTATTTGTATAAAAATTATAGGAATAGAGTATTGATAACATCCAATTAATAGTAATAATAGTAAACTAAACATTAAATAAGGCTCGGCAGCTGGAGCTGCGCGGCATTGAGGAAGAAAAAGCTACTTTAAGCCTAAGTCAACATCATCCTCAACACATGATAGGGATAAAATTGATGTACATTAAGAGATATAAGTTTTCCGGAATTGTAATGTAGGGAGTAGATTTGAAATCTGCATCAAATTTTAAGGATTTTTTATAAAATTCGTTTTTTGTATAATTCTTTATCTAAAAGCGGAAATACAAATTAAGTTAATTAATTTTGGCATCTGTGATTGGTGGATTTAAAAAATCTGCGCTCTGATTGGATGTCGTACATCATTCAACCAATTAGAGCGCAGGTAGTTTAAAATCCACCTATCCTATTGGTCAAAATTAATTAACTTAAAATGTATTTTCGCTTTTAGATAAAGAATTTTACAAAAAACGAATTTTATAAAAAATCCTTAAAATCTGATGCAGATTTCAAATCTACTCCCTACATTAAAATTCCGGAAAACTTATATCTCTTAATGTACATCACCAATAAAGTTACGCTAAATTACCCTGTTTTTAGATTACAATAAGCGGTCACTCAATAATCAATTTAATGAAGAAACTAACTTATTCAATAAAAGTCCCCAAAGTTTCGGAGGCAACGAATAAGAAAACATTGATATGAAAATTTGGGTTCTAGTGAAATAAACAGTCCAATGTCCCTTTCCTGCCTGTTAACAACGCATTACGCAATTCAAATTGATAAGGGATGAGAATAACTGTCCATGTCTGTGGCAACACATTGCATTGATTTCTTTATATCCTCACTTTTCATTTCATTACCAAACACCTTCAATCTAATATAGTCCCACATTTCTGACAGCGAAGCTACTCTAAAATGTATTACGTACTATTGTTTTGGAGAAGAAAAAAAAGTTTCTTAAAGGGATCTAAAGGGATAATACAATAGCCTAAAGGCTGGATTTGAAAATATGAATTTGATTTTCTTGTTAAGAGCCAACATGGACAACCAGTCTTTAACAAACTTTATCAATCTGCTTGTTTTTTAAGTAGATTGATTAAAGTAAATGAATAAAGGGGGCATGAGCTATGTATTACTAAGCATACAGGGGCACTGTCTCGAATTTGTGTTGGGTTTTAAAAATCAGCTAAGAGCATCGGAAATATAAAAAAAAACAGAAGAGTCCCTACAAAAGAACATAAAGCAATTTGATAGCAGACGAAAAGGGTCTCCACTACTTGGGGGAAAGTTGTTGTCTGGATTGTACTTATATATTTATTTAAAGTAGATTGCTTCGCTTCTTATGAATCTATTCTTAGTTGTTTTCTGTCAATAAGGGCTTTGCAAATAAAAATATTTAGGTTAGGTAAAATGTTATATCTTCATTGACTTGGCAAAATATAGACTAATTTATGGATGAACAACAATTCAATATTGCAAATGCGTTTGTTGGTCCTTCAATCAAAACGTCATTACGTAAAAATAGACTTTAACTTTCTTGTTAATCAGCAGTTTTTGAAAGAAAAAAAAATCTCTAATAAATTTCTTTCTTTATAAAACCCACATAAATTATTATTTGGCAAGAAAATTTCTTTATTCTTAATGTATTACACTTTAATGTTTTTTTTTTAAGTTTATTTTACTATATGATTAATTTCTATACCATAAATTGAACTTATTATCGTGATTAGTATTAGCATTACGTAAATTTTACATAATTTTATAAACATATATGCACGTGATGAATAAATTATTTATGATGAAAAGATGCATTTTATCCAATTCATGCTGCATATTAAATTTTAGGTTTTAACAAAACCCACTAAATTCCAGGAATTAAGGTTGCTTTAAATTTCAAAGGGTTCATAAAAGTTATAGGAAGTTTCGGCATTACGATTTTAATATATGATTGATAGCACCAATACGACAACCAACCCTTTGATTTTACAGCCTTTATTAAATTCCACAATAAAGCGTCGCTTAAATGTAGATTTAATCCGTTCAGTGACTATCAAGATAATAGACAAACAAAAAACCTTCCTATTCTATATTTTAGAACGTTTTTGATATAGGGTCGGTCGGACGGTCCGTACGTCCGAGACGGATAGATATTAGAATTGTCCTATCGATTTCAAACTTTGCATGGTGATTATTGTAGTAGTCATGTACGATTTAGAAAGCGTAGCAACTCTATAATCATTACCAGAATGTCCGTACGTCTATTTTAAACATGTTGATTTTTTTCTTTTTTAATAAAAAAATATTATGGAACCCAGTATTAGTGTCGGACTGATTATGACGTAACAAAAAAAATTAGCCAATGAGAGGCCACTATGAATTTTACAATTGGTCAATAATGTCCTCTCATTGGCTAATTTTTTAGTTACGTCATAATCAGTCCGACACTATTACTGGGTTCAATTTTATGTGATCTAATTATCCGATTGTTCTGATTTTTTAGTATACTGATTCCTAAGACAACAAAGTACAATATTATAAGCAAAGCAACTCTATAATCAAGTCCTAAAAATGTAAGTATGTCCATAAACATTACCCTGTATCAAGAAGTTTTTCAACAAATTTACTCACCATTTTTCTTTGACTCAATTATTCATTTATATTCAGTTCTGCCACTATACAAGTGTTAATGTTCATTTGTCCTAAATGGTTTCAGAGCTTCGCTTTTATGGATGTTGTCATCCTTTGTTATCATAACTAGGGCTGTACATCAATTTTTATACATTGTCTTATCCCTTAAAATCCCTGTTTATCAACCTTTTTAAAAAGTTTATTCATTAATTTTCTTGAGATACAAAGGCATGCTTTCAGGCACTATGCAATCAGGGATATAAAGGGATAAGACAATGGCCGATAAATTGATTTACATCCCCTATGAAAATACACAAAATTAATTAATAAGTGGTTGAAATGTTTAGACACTCAACTTAATTAACCAATCAAACCAAAATTCAATGAAAGTCCCCCAAGTTGTTTAGCCAACAAATAAGAAAACGTTATGTTAAAACTTTTGGGTACAATTGTAATTAACAGCCCAAAGTCACCAATCCCTCCATGCAATACAATACATATATGCATGCAGGGACGTATAGGTAAATAACTGTAAAATTAATCTACAACCCTTTCCCTCCTCCCTTACTAAGGAAGAATTAGATTAAGATTTACACTCATGAATCTGGGAGAAAGTTTAATTTATTGTCCATTATCTTATCCCTATATCCTTGAATTTGTTAAATGTGAGCTTTTCAAAATAAACTTTATTAGGCAAAATCCTTTTAATCAATGGTGTTCACAAGGTTTTTGCTGAAGGGGTGTGATGAAGGGGAACAGAGTCTTTTATCAATGTTAAAGGGGTGTCTATCCCCCCCCCCTCACCATCCTTATAAAGATTTTTCATGAGAAGCCTATAAATATTTTTTGCCAAATTATAGATATTACAAAGGATCTGATTTACTCCTTTGAAATAAATTGTTTGGAAAATTTAAAACCATACAATTTATGACCGTATTTTTTACTAGATTTAACATATTCGTTTTATCTAATTCTAAATATTAAACAAGATAGAATATACATGAAAAGGGACAGCCAATAATATAAAAGCCCCTTGCTTAGCATGGTTGTCAAGAAACCTTACTATGCTCGGCACTTGCGCATAAGCCGTTTATTTTTAATTCTTCTGAGTTCTACCCAGGGAGGGAGTAAACATTGGACTGTAAATTACACTGCTAACTTGACCAAAGTAACATTTGCTTAAAAACATAAGGTACTTTGATTGTCATTAAATTTTGATTTATTGGTTTCCAAATAGTAGCGGTCAACTTTTCAACCAATAATTTTTATTTACAGAATGAATTATTTTGTTTATGGCGATGTATTAAAGTACAAAAAGATTTAGAATCAACGATTAGAATCACATGTAAAAATTTGATACCAGTGTATTTATGTTCCCTCCCCACATAGCGATTCTAGAGCAAGAAACTTTAACTTTCAGCAATCAACAACCGAAAACTTCAGTCCTATGTAATTTTGGGTCCAGAATCATAATCTGTTAAAACTAAAATCCTATGTCTTCCTATTTGCAATAAAATCGCATTAAAATTGCAACAAATATTTGCGATACCTTATTTTCATCTTATAAGAAACAATAATCCATTTTGCTAAAATAAAAATTAAAGTTAACCATTTATTAAATACTTTCATATCTTTAAATTTGCAAAAAAAGAAATTTTTTTGCAGAATAATGCCATTTATGTCAGCGATATAAAAAGTCTCCTTAAAAACAGATTGTTAGAAAAAAAAGTAAATGTAAGTATTATAATATGTTTTTCTGAAGTCATTTAATAAATTTATACAGTAAAAACCAGAATTGTGCAACTTATTTCAATGAAAAGCCAAAAAACGTAATTTGCAAAAAAATTGCAACCCCTAAATCACCTAGAAAAATAAACTTTTAACCAAACTAAAGTAATATGTTTTAAAAAACATTAAAAAATATTAATCTTTTATAAAAGAAAGTTTGTTAGAAAAGTTCTAATCAAATAGAACAGGGCAAAATTATTTTTTCAAAATGTAAACAAACACTTAACTTTGAATATTTCTATACTTTTTCTAAAACTTAAAAATCAAATCGTACTTAAAAACAATGTTTTGTTTGTTAAATCTTCTTGTGGCGAGATTTTTAAATGTTTTTTTTTCATATGTATTGAATAATCATAAAAAAAAGAAAAAAAATTGCATTAAGCCGATTCAAATATATTAAATAATTCCTTATAAAGGCAGCAAAATAAAAAAAGGTGTTAAATAAAAATTATTTATATTTATTTCTTAAGCTGTATAACTTTTTAAAAAATTTTAAAACATGATTTTTGCTAAAATAGATATTTTTTCATTAAAAGGAAATATTGTTTATCAAATCAGCTGTTATCAAAGAATATATCGTTTTCTTATGTTGGGCTACGAATAGTAATTTCAAGGGATCGACAGCCGCGCACAAGCCTAAAATTCCGCAGGTGTGCGAAATAAGATTTTAATAAGGAGAATTGTCTGTTAAGAAACAAGTTTAGATTTACAGCTTAATTTTAAAGATATAATATGACGATTTAACTGAGGCTTACCCGTGGCTGTTGAACCCTGTTAATTTAAATTAAAAACTATATATCTTTATCAGTCTTTAACCCTCAAAAGTAGGACCCCTTTCCGCATCTTAACCAGTTGTACTTAGCAGCTCCGCCGCAGATGGTGGTTGGCGGGAAAACTTTTTCATGAAATTTTTTTCATGAAGCTTTAGTTTAAAATTTTTAGTTTCCAGCCTAAAATATAAGAAGTAGGATGTCCTCCTTATTGAACAAAACTCAAATAAAAGTTGGGTACGATTTAGGAAGCAAAAAAGCTATATATTTCTGACCACAAAATGCTGATTTTTACTTTTCTAACAGCTTTTGTTGATATAATTATCATATTCATCTGATTGTTAGATTACTCACAACAATTTTATAAGCGAAGCATCTCTATATTCAAATGTATGTTCTTCAACAGTATTTACGTAATTTTGCAACTTTATGTACAATTTTGTTTAATAACTACAAATTAATTGCCTGCTTATAAAGTTCTCACATTCTACTTTTGCATGCATCTGGGCCCTATTTTTTCATTTGCAAATTGAATACATGTTTGCAGGAGATAATTTAAATTTCGTCTTGGTTACCGCAAAATAATGCGGCACTACTTTGACTGTAATAAAAAAACTCCAATGCTAATTGCCTAATAACACGTTTTTTATAGTATTATTTCTTATAAAATCAAATACGAACGCTAATGCATTAAAAATCTGTTATAAATTACAACAAATTAATATTATTATTTTTTTACCACTGGGAGTTATTTATATGAACATTTATGTTATGTTGTGAACATTTTAGCAGACAATTATTTATTTTAAATTTATAAAGGTAAAATTTTCAGGGATATAAAAAAAAGTTTAGATTTTTTTTCATTTTAAAAGATAATTTAATTAATTGTCAATAATCGTATTTCAATATAATATATTTTTGATAGGCAATATATTAGTCCTAAAAATTGAAAGTCGTCGTACTGATTTTAATGATAAGGTTTTTAATTTAAAAAAAAAAACTTAAATATCTCTGAAGAAGGGGAAAGAAGGATTTAACTGTAAATGAAAACATGAAATATAGGCCTTAATTTTATCGCCACACTTTGCGGATTCTTGCGGAGAGGTGTGGATAGTATAATTCGCCTCTGACTCGATGTGTCCCCTCTTCTAACTGTCACTTTTGAGAATCAAATAATTCCCAATGTTTAGAAAAGACAGAAAGAAACACATAACGTAGTTATCGAGTATCTGCGCTGCACTGCTAAAAAATGACTTGTGTAAAGTTACCTTCATCTTTTAAAACCAATGGTATTCCATAGGCTTCCTGTAATGCTGTTTGAAGACACTAAGTTATTTTTCTAATTAAATCAAATAAAATGATCATTCTTTAGTTGGTAGAAACGCTTTTCTATAATTCCATTTGTTCGGTTGCCGTTTGTCTGCCGACTAGATGATACTTTTTGAGGTATACATAATTTTGATATTTGGATTATATTGATGTTAAAAATTCCATCGTCAATTAGGATTTGATAAAAGATAAACTTGAAAAATACCTTGTGCTTTATCAAAGCAGATCCAGATCCAATAATCCGTTTTATACCCCGCTCCTGACGATAGTAATTTACCATTATCTAGTTGTATAAATTAATTTTAAATGTACTATCTTTCTATTTTGTTGTGCTCCTATCAAAGTAAAAACAATGGTAGTTTTATTAAACTACATCTCTTTCCTTCTCCCATTTTGTATTCATTACCTAACAAAGATGAAAACATCTATAACAGACAGACAGATGGACTTAAATAGGTTTAGAGTAGTTGCAGTAATAATAATAGTAAATACTCCTGTAATAAAGATGGAGGCATCACTTATGTTAGATTATTAACCATCCCTTAATATAAAGTCCTAAGTACAAAACAGACAGACGGACGGACTTAAATAGTTATAGAATAGTTGCGCTACTAAAAACAGACATATGTCTACTTGAAATCAATCCAATATATCTTTGACGATGGAAATTTGAAACCCACGGGTCAATATTTCTCAGATATTCCCCCTATTTACGAACGGTCCAAAGTCGTTGATAATAATTAGGGAAAGGGTTGAAAATGGACATGAAACAGAAATATTAAAATCTTTTCTAAATTTTTACGATCCTGAAAGTTAATATTTACTGATATTTTCCAATAAATTTTTTCGTTCCGTCAAAATTTGGAAAAATAGCCAATATAGCTGTCTAGAAAGAACACGAAACCTCTACACCTAATATTTTCTCAGTGTTTTTTTTTACTTTTTATACAAATTTTTTTTAAAAATTAAATATTGATGAGTTTTTTATTTTTATAGAATGAATTATAAAAAAATAATATTGGTTGATTGGTTTTTGCGATATCAGAACCATATCAGTTTTACTTGTAAACAATTCAATAAATATGAAAACTTAGATATAAAATTTGTATAATAGATAAGACTTTTAAATAATTTATTCTCCCCTTTCTTTATTCCAAAAATCTCGATTTTTCTTTCATTGTCATATCCTAGTATTTATTATGTGTATTTGTATTGTGTGAGTATGTGTGGGGGAGGGGGTTGTAAACAACTTAGGAGATAAGACAATGGATGATAATCTTGTTATCCTTGTTTTATTTAGATTACATTTAATAGATGCCTATTGAGTATAGGACATGTCAAAACATAAATACAAGGATATTTTAATTGGTTGGTTAAAACTAGCAGTGTCTTCACTTTTTAACCAAGTGAAAATTTTAAATATTACCATTGGGTATATCTAACATTGGCTCAAATAAAAGTAAAATTTAATTTTTGTTTCTATAAATGCTCATATTTAAACTTCCTATTGCAAAGGATTATGGGGGTGGGGTGTTCACAGAGATTTTACCCCCCCCCCCCCCATATTCAATTGAATATGATTTACTTTACTACCATTCTCCGACAAAATAAAAATAGAAGGTGAAACAAGGACTATAAAATCTAAAATAATACATTTAGATAGTTCTTAGAAGCGAAGCTCCTCTATATAAGACAATGAGCAAAAAATTTATTTACATCCCCAAAGATAATAAACTAAATCACCCCTTCTGCAGATTAAATTTTGAAGTCAAGTCAAGATTTAATAAAAGTCCCCAAAGTTTTTGAACCCCCCACCCCCCCTACGGGGAAATGCTAATAATTAGGACAATTCTAACATGCCTAAATTAATGAAAAAAGCTATCCATCTCATTCGTACGGAAAAACCTAGCTTTTAAAAAGGGAAAATGAAGGAAACCTCCAAATAACACCTTTATACAATTACTATATTATTACGGGATAAGACAATGGACGATAAATTGATTTAATATTTTATTTTTAATTGTAGAATTTCTTTGCTGTTTACAATGAGCAAAAATTTAAATTAGATAAAAGAATAGTTATTTCTCGCATCGTATTATAAACGCCTTGCCGCGGATATCTTATGATTGTATATTTTTATATTCGTAGAAAGCTGGATATAATACGATGATAGACATAGTTTTTTCGTATTGATGAGAACCGGTGCCTAACCACTGCACCGGATTTAAATGAATACGAGAAATAATTTTAAAATACTTAAATAAATTATTAAATAGAAGTATATATATTGGCGTTTTCACTCGAAGTACCCAATTGTGCAGATAAACTCCCCTTCTCCCATAAAATTGAAAACAAGGGGTAGCGAAGCTTTTCTGTAATTAGGGTCGGTCCGTCCATACGTCCGTCCGTCCGTAACGGATAGCTTTTTTCGTTAATTTATGCATGTTAGAATTGATTTTTGGTTTTCTGATTCATGGGACAACAAAGTACAATATTATAAGCGAAGCAACTCTATAATCAAGTCCTAAAAATATAAGTATGTACATAAATATTATCCTGTATCAAGCAGTTTTTCAACAAATTTACTTACAATTTTGCTTTGACTCTTATACATTTACACTCTGATTATTCAGTTCTGACATTATACAAGTGTTAATGTCCGTTTGTTCTACCGTTTCAGAGCTTCGCTTTTATGGATGTTGTCATCCTTGTTTTACTATAAATATATTTTTTATGGAATAGGAATCAGTATTTTAAGAATAAGATAAAGAGGATTATTATATCTATTAAAAAATTTATGTTATAAAGGGTAAAAGGCAAAGCTTTGATACTAATATTATGCATGGTTAAAAAGTTAGATATTTTAATAGCTTTATTCAGTGGTCTGTTTATTTATATGTCCATGAAATTTTGTCTTGTAAAAAATCTGGATCAGTTTAAAATCCAATGGCCGGCTCTTATGGTTTAAAATAAAAATACTCTAATTTTGATTTAGCAACAAAGCTTCGTTAGTACTTGACGTAATCGTTCTTGTCTATATAACAAGAATGGTTATATTTTGACTAGCAGCTAAATTTGTTTAATAAAATTTAAAGCTGTAATTAACGCTGTTTGATACTACCATTTAAGCTATAAAACAGGGATGACATAAACTCCCTAAACTCGAAGGTCTGGGACGGTAGGATAAACGAATATTAACACTTGTAGAGTGTCAGAACTGAATAATCAGAATTTAAATGTATAAAAGTAGAGACAAAATTGTTAGTAAATTTGTTGAAATACAGGATAATGTTGAAGTACATACTTACATTTTTAGGAATCAATTTTAGAGATGCTTTGCTTATGACATTGTACTTTGTTGATATGATAATAATTAGGGGAGGGGGAAGAGTTGTGAAATATTAACTTTATGAAAACAGAAATATATTTTAAATTAAAATTTTCCATGACTCTATGAGTCTATACATGTTTGGCGTGGGGGGGGGGGGGTAATATTATAAGAGATTAAGGAAAAGCTTTTAGTTATCTATCCGATTGAGTATAGATTAATTCTGTATTGTGTTGGATATGTTGAAACCGGTTTGTGGCCATTTCCCTCTCCCCCTTTATGGCCTGAAAATGGGGAACACTTTCACTTTCATGAAAAATCTTAAAGATGGTTTCAATAAGTGGGCTCGTATTAACCCCTTAGCTGACGATAACGTGAACAGTCTTAAATAATTTATTTTAAAAATGTTTTTTTTATTTTCATTTGGGGTTTATGGTTTTTAGTGTCGTTTTTTACGATTGTAATAAGTTTTTTTGTATTCATGTGATATTAATGAAATTTCATACAGAGACTACCAACTACTTTAACTAGCTATGTTTAAAATTTCATCGATCTACATTGAAAGGCCAACGAGTTAACGACACTCAAAGACAATCAACATTTTTTATTTAATAGTATAAAAAAAGACTTTTTTAAATGTAGTACCTACGGACAAAGATTGCATAATTAAAGAGATTTAAACGTAAAAATCGATCATGAAGCATGAAAAAACTGCGATTGTCATTTGTCTAAAGAATCTACACAAAAAATTTCAGACTCCTATCTTTATTTTATTTTATTTTTTTGCACAAAAAGTTAACGTTAATTTTGTGAAAGGAAAAAAATAATTGATCCGAAATTTAAACGAAAAACCTACGGACAAAGATTACATAACTATAGGGGTTTAAACGTAAAAATCGGGCACAAAGCATAATAGAACTGCGATTCTTATTTGCTTAAGGAATCTACACAAAAAAATTCAGACTCCTTTCTTTAATTTTAGTGGGTTTTTTTGCACAAAAGTTAATGTAAATTTTGTTACAGGAAAAAAGTAATTGATCCGAAATTTAAACCTAGTAAATGAAAGCTAGCATAAATCCTGCCATGTGGGTCTGCCCCCAACCCCTTACCCCTTACCAATAAATGAGGTCCATATTAGCAACCTAACTATACAACATGTTCTAATTGGTACCCAAACTTTTATAACCATTAGTAAAAATTGGTTTGTAAATTACATTTGGTACCCAAAGTTTTATAACCATTTGTAAACATTGGACTGTAAATTACACTCGGTACCCAAAGTTTCATAACCTTTAGTAAACATTGGACTGTAAATTACATTTGGTACCCAAAGTTTTATAAACCTATATGGCTATATCCGCTAGATTATAATTGGTTCTCTGCCATACTGAAATGCATCATATTACAGACAATTTGGCACAAATATTGTAAGTAATTTAATGGCTTTAGAATCGTTTTCACGTTGTTTTTAAAAGCGAAGCTTTTCTATAATTAGGGTCGGTCCGTCCGTACGTCCGTCCGTCCGTCCGTCTGTAACGGATAGCTTTTTTCGTTAATTTAGGCATGTTAGAATTGTCCTATCGATTTCAAATTTTGCATGGTGATTCCTTTAATAGTTAGGTACGATTTAGAAAGCGTAGCAACTCTATAATCATCACCAAAATGTCCGTACGTCCATTTTAAACATGTTGATTTTTTAACTTTTTTAACAACAATTTTTTTGTGATCTAATCATCCGATTAATCTGATTTTTGGTATATTGATTCCTGGGACAACAAAGCATAATGTAATAAGCGAAGCAACTCTATAATCAAGTCCTAAAAATGTAAGTATGTCCATAAACATTATCCTGAATCAAGCAGTTTTTCAACAAATTAACTTACAATTTTGCTTTGACTTTTATACATATATATTATGCTTATTCAGTTCTGACACTATACAAGTGTTAATGTCCGTTTGTCTTATCGTTTCAGAGCTTCGCTTTTATGGATGTTGTCATCCTTGTTATGTTAAAAATTGTCCAATTTAACAATACTTTTCAACAAATATTATTAGTAATTTAATGGCTATAGAATAACGTCTTTTAATCCTTTTTTACATGGTCTTTACGTTAAAACCATCCAATTTAACGATACTTTTTATAAAAATATTTTTAGTAATTTAATAACTATAGTATAACGGTTTTTTAAAATAGTTTTTTACATCATGTTTACGTTAAAACCGTCCAATTTAACAATACTTTTTAACAAATATTGTTAGCAATATAATGGCTATAGAATAACCGTTATTTTAATAAATTTTTTACATTGTTTTTACGTTACAAACCATCCAATTTAACAATACTTTTTAACAAATATTGTTAGTAATTTAATGGCTATAGAATAACGTTTTTCACTTCGTTTTTAAGTTTTTGACTCTTGTATTTCTATTTTAATATCTGCGGACAGCTGTCTATAATACGATGTGATAAATAACTATTCCAGTAAGGCTTCCAAACCGATTTATATCCGCTGGATAAGAAACTGTTCTAAGCCATATTGAAAAAGTCATGTATAGCATTGTATTACAGACATTTTCCCACAATTACTAAAATAAAAATCCTAAAGAATAATGTCAGTTTTTTTAGCACAGGCCTTCGGCCATTTGGAGCCCACAAAACTGGTTTTAATTGTATAATTTTCCATTTTAATATCCGTGGACAGCTGTCTATAATACAATGCAATAAATAACTATTCCAGTATGACTTCCAAACCAATTTATTTCCGCTGGATAAGAACCGGTTCTAAGCCATACTGAAAAATCATGTTTAGCTTCATATTAAAGTCAAATTTCCACATTTTTCCACGATTACTAAAATAAAAATCATAAATAATAATGTCAGTTTTTTTTTTATCACAGGCCTTTATTACAAAACTGGTTTTAATCTTATAATTTTCCATTTTAATATCCGCAGACAGCTGTCTATAATACAATGCAATAAATAACTATTCCAGTATGGCTTCAAACTGATTTATATCCGATGGATTAGAACTGGCTCTAAGCAATACTGAAAAATCATTTTTAGCTTCGTATTACAGTCAAATTTCCACGATTATTAAAATAAAATCATAAAATTAATGTTAATTTTTTTACCATGGGCCTTAGGCACATCAGGGCCTACAAAACTGGTTTTATTTGTATATTTTTTCATTATAAATAACTGTGGAAAGCTGTCTATAATACAATACGATAAATATATATTCCAGTATAGCTTCAAACCGATTTATATCAGATGGATTAGAACTGGCTCTAAGCAATACTGAAAAATCATGTTTAGCTTCGTTTTACAGTCAAATTTCCAATTATTAAAATAGAAATCATAAAATAATGTTTAATTTTTTAGCATGGGTCTTAGGCACCTCAGGGCAAACAAAACTGGTTTTATTTGTATATTTTTTTTATTCTAAATAACTGCGGAAAGCTGTCTATAATACCTATAAATACCTATTCCAGTATGGCTTCCAAACAGATTTATATCCGCTGGATTAGAACCGGCTCTATGCAATACTGAAAAATAATGTTTAGCTTGGTATTACAGAAAATTTCAACAATTATTAAAATAAAAATCATAAAATTAATGTTAAATTTTTTAGCATGGGCCTTAGGCACCTCAGGGCCCACAAAACTGGTTTTATTTGTATATTTTTTCATTCTAAATTACCGTGAAAAGCTGTCTATAATACAATGTGATAAATACCTATTCCAGTATGGCTTCCAAACCGATTTATATCCGCTGGATTAGAACCGGCTCTATGCAATACTGAAAAATAATGTTTAGCTTGGTATAACAATCAGATTTCCACAATTATTAAAATAAAAATCATAAAATTAATGCTAATTTTTTTACCATGGGCCTTAGGCACCTCAGGGCCCACAAAACTGGTTTTATTTGTATATGTTTTCATTCTAAATAACCGTGGAAAGCTGTCTATAATATGATGCGATAAATTGATTAATTTAAGCATGTTAGAATTGTCCTATAATTTTCAAACTATGGATTTCCAGCCAAAAAATTGTTGATCAACAGTGCAGTTACTCTTTAATTTATTTGCCTTGTGGCTTTTCTTGGATGTAATTATATATATAGGTTTACAATTCAAATATTATGCTTATTTTATTCTAAAATCTTTTTATCATTTTTAGTCTTTTAAAATCGCTAGGATTTGTAGTTGCACTTAAAAAAAGAGCGAATAATGAGATTTTCCTTTTATTATTGTTATTATCATAAACCGGTTAGAAGATATATTTTTCATGTCAGATATACTTTATCTACAACCATCTATCCAATAGGGGTAGGTAGAGGGGGGAAGGGTCATATCATACATGTAAGATGATATGGGAAGGGGTGTTAATTATATCTACTGCTGTTAAACACAAAGCTTTTCTATAATTGGGGTTGGTTTCACGTCCGTCCGTCTGTACATCTAGAACAGATAGATTAAGAAAGTGGAACAACTTTATAATATTAACTTATAATTCTGTTTATACTTATACATTTATATTCTGATTATTCAGTTCTGACAATCTACAAGTGTTACTGTTTGTTTGTACTACTGATTCACTTTTATGGATGTTGTCATCCTTGTTGATAAACCCTCCGATTTCCTTTATTTGGCTAAAGTTAAACAGAGTTGCCCCCCCCCCCATATTCAATTGAATATGATTTACTACTATTTTCTGCCAAAATAAAGGTAAAAGGTAAAACATGGACAATAATAGTTATTTCTTTCATTGTGTTATAAACGGCTTTCCGCGGATATAGAATGTACAATTATAAGATTAAAACCAGTTTTTTTAGCCCCGAGGTGCCGAAGAAAAAAACTAATTCTATATTCTAATCTCCCTCCCCCCCCCCCAAAAAAAAAGTTGCTCTTAAGAATTCATTTGTAGTTCAGGAAGGGAGCAGAGAAAATAAGAACGGCTTGCTTTTTTCCTATGCCTTGTAAAGTAAATCATATTCAATTGAATATGGGGGGGGGGGGTTAAAAAACCCTGTGATCACACCCCACCCCCCATAATCCTATACAATAGGAAGTTTAAATATGAGCATTTATAGA
Source organism: Acartia tonsa (assembly GCF_053477335.1). Taxonomy (NCBI): domain Eukaryota; kingdom Metazoa; phylum Arthropoda; class Copepoda; order Calanoida; family Acartiidae; genus Acartia; species Acartia tonsa. Next base: position 39,318,370 of record NC_137260.1, read on the forward strand.
AACAACAAGGATGACAACATCCATAAAAGCGAAGCGCTGAACTGGTAGGACAAACGGACATTAACACTTGTATAGTGTCAAAATTGAATAATCAGATTATAAATGTATAAGAGTTGATGCAAAATTGATTATAGAGTTGCTACGCTTTCTAAATCTTACCTAAGTAATTCGCTTTTAGACAAATCACTCAAATTAAGCAAAGAAGACTGTATTTCAAATTGGAATAAAAACAACCTGCATGCCCATACAATTCTCCTAACCCAATTTTCCTTCAAACTGTTACAAAATGCAGGGCAAGAAACTAATTTTATCTCTGATTTTCTTGAGTTTTTAATAACACAGTGATTCCTGTTTTTCTGATTAATTTCTAGCTACTAAGCTATGTTGATGTAAATAAAAGTCTCGTACTATAATATGTAATTCTGTATGTATATGTCTTTTCTTTATGAAATACATATCTTTAAAACAAAACAAACTTTCATGTGAGACAATGTTAGATATATATCTATAATCAAGGCCGCTCCGTCCTTTACTGATATCTCTTATCATAATTTTCTTTTCTATAATTGGGGTTGGTTGCACGTCCGTCCGTCTGTACATCTGGAACAGATAGATTTTTTAGAATTTTTAGAATTTAGGCTTGTTAGTATTGTTCTATTGTACAATTTAGAAAACATAGCAACTCTATAATATTCACTTATAATTTTGTTTTTACTTAAACATTTATATTCTGATTATTCAGTTATAACAACAGACAAAATACAAGTGTTAATGTTTGTTTGTACTACCATTTTGCTTTTAAGGAAGTTGTCATCCTTGTTTTTTTATCTCTCATTTTATTCTTAATCCTCTCCCTCCCCCAAAGAAAATATATGTTGTTGACCCGTTTAAGATGACCCCTTCTTAAGTTACAAACCCCTTCCCCCCTATAATCCTATAGTCAATTTCATCATCGATTCGTGGGATAACTGTTAAAGAGGGGGGGGGGGGGTGAAGTATTATCATGAGAACTTCATAAAAAGGAGGGAAATTTAAACAGTATAATGTAATAATGGAGCATGTATGAGATCTAAAGGGATATGACAATGGCAGATATATTGATGTACAACCCCAAAGATGATACACAAAATTACCCCTTCTGTAGATTACAATTGGTGGTTGAAACGTTAAGACACTTATTGAACTAACCAACCATTATTCTTCAAAAGTCCCCAAAGTTGTTCGACAAAAAAACTTTGTGGACAAGTGTAATAAACAGCCCAATGTCGTCTCCCTCCCTGGTATAATATAATAAGGGAAGATGTATGTAGCCTTGATGTGCATAGGTCTTACAAGTTTTCACCAAAAATTTTAGCTTTCCATTTTAAATAGTAGTCAGGAAATTTATGTTTCCCCTTAGCCATACAGATGGACAGACGCACCAAGTTATTTCTAGAGTAGCTTTGCTAAAAAAATATAACATTAAATGATATTTAAAGATTTTTTCATAACAAATTGTTATAATTTAACGAGGGCTCTAAAGGGATAAGATAATGGCAGATATATTGATGTACAACCCCAAAGATGATACACAAAATTACCCCTTCTATAGATTACAATTAGTAGTTGAAACGTTAGGACACTTATTGAACTAACCAATCATTATTCTTTGAAAGTCCCCAAAGTTGTTAGACAAAAAAACTTTGTGGACAAGTGTAATAAACAGCCCAATGTCGTCTCCCTCCCTGGTATAATATAATAAGGAAAGACAAATGTAGCCTTGATGTGCATAGGTCTTACAAGTTTTCACCAAAAATTTTAGCTTTCTACATTAAATAGTAGTCAAGAAATTCATGTTTCCCCTTAGCCATACAGATGGACAGACGCACCAAGTTATCTCTAGAGTAGTTTTGCTGCTATAAATATAACATAAGATGCTATTTAAAGGTTTTTGTATAACAAATTGTTATAATATAACGAGGGATCTAAAGAGATGAGACAATGGCCGATAAATTGATGAATATCCCAATTTATGATACAAAATGTAGATAACAAATAGTGGTTGAAACAGATGGACACTCAATTTAATCACCCAACCAATCACCCAATTCATTAAAAGTCCCCAAAGTTGCTAAGCTAACGAAAAGAAAATGTTATTATAAACTTTAGAGACTTTGGTTTACCTCGTAATTACCTCGTACGGGCGGAATTACAGTCAAGGACCTTATCAACTTGATGTACTGTCCAGGTCCTGGTCCAGCAATCCAGGAGAACTAAGGATGACTTTAACGCACCCTTCTCTGTCCAAACAATATTAGGTTAAGTAACATCCATCAGACAACCAACTCTCTGTGGTGCATGACCTTTTTCTGAGAAGTCCCAACTGTGCATGGTAACAAGTTGCGCCTGTTTTATATAAAAAATAAAAAACCTTCATTTTATCATAAAACGAGCAAAAATCGAGCTATCTGGCTAATTTTTTAATATGTTAGAGATTTTTTCATGCTTAACAACTTTGCTTTTATATTTTGTTTTGAAAAAATCATTTTAAAACCGGTTTATTTGGGCTTGAAAATTGATGTACCTAAAATCGCATATTTTTTTGTCCAAAAATTTAAATCTAGCCTAAAACCTGCCCAAATTGATTTCCTCTGATGGTATATGATAACCAAACATAAAAATATAGTTTTTAAAAAAATCGAAGGCTATGAAAATTTTAAGAAGAAAAAAAGCACAGTACCCTACCTTAACATTTAAAAAAATCAATTTTTGACCAACTTACGTAAGAGATAAAACAATAACCAATGATCCTAGAAGGCTAATTTTTTTATATGTTGTACTCAAAGCAATTCCTAACAACTTTGCTTTTCTATAAAAGTTGAAAAAAATCACGCTAAATATCATTTTTTTCCTTCGTAAGTTCGTATGGTTTATAAATTTCTTTAAAATGCAAAAATCTAATATTTTTTTATTTAGCGCCTATATGAATGCTCATCTGTCATTGGTTAATTTGTTTACCGCTGAAATTTTCTATTGGTTAATATAGTTTAGGGGTGTGTGAGTTTCTCCGTCAAAAGTTATGCTAACTCTCTCTCTCTATCTCTCTCTCTCTCTTTCCTTCTAACTCTCTCTCCCTCTTTCTCTCTTTATGTTATTCTCTCTCTCTCTCTCTCTGACTCTCTCTTTCTCTTATTATCTCTCTCTCTCTCTGTCTGTCTCTTTCTCTCTGACTCTCTCTCTATCTCTCTCTGTCTGTCTCTTTCTCTCTCTCTCTCTTACTCTCTCTCTTACTCTCTCTCTCTCTGAATCTATCTTTCTCTTATTCTCTCTCTCTCTCTCTCTTTATGTTATTCTCTCTCTCTCTCTCTCTCTCTCTCCCTCTCTCTCTTTCTCTCTCTCTCTCTCTTTCTTTCTCTCTCTTTCTCTCATTCTCTCTCTTTCTCTCTTTCTCTGACTCTCTCTTTCTCTCTCTCTCTCTCGTTCTCTCTCATATTCTCTCTTTCTCTCTCTCTCTCTTAATTGCTTAACTACTCAATATTAAATTGTTAGGGAAGCTAAGTATTGTTGTATGGACAGGTTTCAGGCTATTTCTTTTTATTCGATTCTATCTATCTATGGGTTTATCTATCTATCTAAAAAGAACCTAAAAGTCTAATATATTTAGTAAATTTTATTTCGGAATTGTTTAACGAACATACTTCATTTAAGATTGCGTGATTTATTTCAGAAATAGAAATATACAACGTAAAAATTTATTATTTTTCAAAATCTAGTATTTATTTACGAAGCACTTCGTAAATAAATATTAAGAAATTTGAATATTTAGAAAAATATAAATAGGGAGCTATTTGTGAACGAACGGAGATGGGAATATATATCATATTCTTGAAATAGAATTCTTGGCGACGTTAATTAATATTCCCCAATTTCAATATTATCATGTCTCTAAATTCCCTTTTGATTTTTCTCGAAATACGATACGTTTAGGGTTTGGAATACTTAATATTTTAAATATGTAGTAGACACATCATTGACTAAAAATAGTAAATATTCCTGTAATAAAGATGGAGGCATCATTTCTGTTAGATTATCAACCAACCCTTGATACAGGGCCTTGACTACATGGCTCAAACTCAAGTTATCCTAAAAGTAACATTGAATTATAGACAAATCTGTAATACAAAATGGAGTGATTTCTGTCCGTCTTTCTGAAGCTTAAGATCTCAATTGCCACTAAACCAATTATAAAAGCTGTGCTTTTAAACAAAGTTTAGTTAATCAATAAAGAGTAAACTAAAACTTATTTGATTTTAAATGGTGATTTAATCTTTGTAGAGAAAGTAAGTCTATGAAAATTAATTATCCTAAATTAAAAACAATTTTACAAATTGATGAACCTCAAAATTTTGGTTTATCTTTATGAAAAGCTCTTCCATTTCATAATTTATAGCAATTGATTGTTAAGCTTCACTTTTTATATGTAACCATTCTTGTTTATGAATGAAAAATATATCTACTCTGAAATCCAATTATAAATTAATAAATAATCTATGAATTTCATAAAGATTATTTCCATGGTTACTGGTTTATATAATTCAATAATTTTCTAGAATTCTATTGATTTCATAGTGCTTTCCCACAAGTGATCGGTTGAGCACCAAACCTCCCCCCTCCCTATTCAAAAATGAATATATAGAAAATAAGGGAGGGTGTACATGCGGTTCCCCAAACATTATGAGGTTATTCAGTACCTAATCTTACCTAAAGTTATAACCTGAACAACAATAACCTATTTCAAAATAAGTGGAGAGGGGGGAGTTATCATCGGTCTCAAAAATATACTTTGTGTGTCGGCGCCTTTTTTATAAAAATAAATATTCAATATAGAAAATTATTATTATTTTGTTAAATTTAATTTTTTGTGGGTTACTAGGGGTACCATTGATATTTCACTTTTCCTGTGAATTAAGAGCCAATTAAGTTATTGACAACTTGACTTTATGAGTAGTTAGGGAGGGGGGGGGGGGGATTGAACTGTTAATTATACTGATACCTAAAGTTTTATAACCACATAATCTTATTCGTTGGCTCAAAAGTACCAATTTTCAATTGCTTGGTTCCAAACTTATTGTCATCAACCTTTTCATCCATAAAAATTTTAATCTAAAGAAGGGATAATATGATCATTCAGAATTTACATTAAATTATTGTTCATTGTCTTATCACTTGAGATCCCTGAAAAAAAACTTACATTTCGTATATTATTTATTGAGCCTCTGAGCTGGGGGTTATGCCTCTCTCCGAAAACTGTAGGGACAATTTGTAAACTTGCTTGGCTGTTACTCTCTTAATTAGATTGACAATAATTATTTCTTTCATTTGTACAGGATTTATGATATAAGAGTACAGTTGGGACAATTTGTAAATTTTCTTGAATTAGAATTTGTGATATAAGAATTAGTTAGGACATTTGTGCAGACTTAAATGTTTAAATATAGTTGGGACAGTAAAATATTAAATGTACAGCATTTATAGGCACTTTAAGGGTGGAACCAAAAATCTTTAATTGTTTGACAAATCAAACCAACTTCTTATTGTACAAAACTATGAAATAATTGTTGTCAATTCCTTGATTATTGTCTGTGCTAGTAGAACCAACTTCAAGCAGAGTACTCCATATTCTTTCCTAGAAATCCAAATAAAAAAGTAAAAGGATGTTTGTTTGTCTTGTGTGTACCAAGGGACCTTGCTTATCTATAAAGTGAAGCTTCTAATAGGTTTACGGAAAGTTTTTGACTATTTTGGGAAAGGTACCTCCACCTTCTGATAAGAAAACGCCCCTGCAAAAAACCCACAAAAAATAAAATTTGTATTCCTTCTTCCATGTATGTTATTTGTTTAAAAAGCTTTGCATTAATTTTCATATTCATGGCATTTGATTTGTAAATTAAAGTTTACTGTTTTAAAATCATCAAAAATTTCTGAACTTGTTGTTGCTGTGCTACTTATGAATGTTTAAACCTGTTACAATCACACCTCTGAAATATCCAGGCCTAGGGTTCGAGTCCAGTCTTCTATCATTGAAACAAAGTTTGCTAGAACATTTCCACCATTTAGCGAGGCTGCAACCGCCAAATCTGTATTCTGCAATAATAATTTTCTAATATTATGTGTCCATTCCGGGATCTTAGGGATAAGACAATTAACAATAAATATTAACCTATATTTAGAAGATTTTATTAGTAAAAAAGTTTGGACAACATTAGTAAAACCCAATTAACTAAAATTTAAATTTTGGAAACTTTACATTAATGGATAAATGCAAAAAAACTAACATGTAAAAGCATAAAATATAATTATAATATACTTCCTTAAACCAGCTACAAATAAACCAAAAATAAACTTATACTGTAAAGGAGGATTAGTATTATAAAAATGCCTTGTGAGTTTAAAGTATTGCAAATATCTTGCCTTAAAGTAGGGGAAGAAATCTATTGATTTTGGCAAAGAATATTTTTCTTTCTCACTTCCTGAAATTAAAGTTTTTAAATTACAAAGTCTAGGAGATTACCACCACCCTCCCATATAAAATTGCCAATAGAAAAACGTCCCAATTTTTTACTTTTCTTCTTAAAACTAAAATTAATAATACAGGGTCAATTGATCAAATCTTTTATTGCTAATGTTTTTTTGTTTGTTTGTAGCCCTGATTCTCTGAAGTTGGGCTTTAGATACTCACGTAGACTGGAAGGGAAAATCCTATGGCAAATCTTATAACTTCAAGGGCTCCTAGAGACTTCTATGGGCATAACCGCTATTGCTTAATTTAAGATAACTTACTTTGAATGAGGAAAGCAATCTGAGCGCTAGTAGAAATGTTCAAAATCCCATCTTCATTCTCATTTTCTAAATATACATTTTAATTTCTAGCTTTATCAGGAATCTTGAGGGATAAGAGAGTAGACGATAAATTGTTTACAATTCCAATTAAGATAAACAGAATTACCCCCTTTGTAGACTAAGATTATTGGTTAAAATATTTGATACTGAAGGTTTTCATTAACAAATCAAGATATAACAAGAGTATCCAAAGTTTTTGCGCTACCGAATAAGATAAATTATTTAAATAACTTTGGGTACCAGCCTAATTAACAGTCCTCTCACTACCAGTGACTAAATACTTTAAAGCTATTTGACATACTTTTTTATTACTGGTTAAAATTTGAATATGAAAATGTTTCCTAAATTGAAATAAATGCTAGTGTGCCAAATTTAATTTCTAATTCCAAACTTGAATATGTTATTTTTGGCTGCTTCTTCAATTTAAACTTTAATAAATTACTTATTCTTATTTTCTTTTGATATTTCGGTGCTTTCCCTTAAAGTGTCTATTAAGAACTGGGCCCTAATCCGGCGAGGCCTATAGCTGTTGTGCTCCTATATTGCGGGGCTACCCTTTACTGAATATAACCTAACTTGTCCTATCATAAAAACATTACAAATTTTAGTACGCCCCTCCCCCCCCCCCCCCACCCTCTCCATATCGTTGTTTTCTCTGCTCTAAACACAATTTAAAGGGATATTGCCGAAATTTTATTTCTTCTATTTTGATTTCTTAAATAGAAATATAAATTTTGTACATGTAAATAGGCCAATGTAATTTTATTTTATCTTTGCTTGATCACAGTGCGATCTTTTGAAAAAAATCGGGACATCCAAAAAATTTAAAATCGACTTTTATCTATCCTAGGACCTAATGGCTGTAAGTAGACAGCTAGAAAAGAAATTTTTGAAAAAATATTAACTTTTGGCGGATTTATGCCATTTTTAAAAAGGGTAGTGAAAAATTTCTTTTCAGTTTTGATGATTTTCCAGATTTTTTTACACAATTTTTTCAAAGCAACAAAAAATACATTTATGTTCAGCTTATGCAAATAATTTTTGATTGAGGTACTTTTCAGATACCTGTACCAATGTCTAATTAAAGAAAAATTTTAAAAAAATATTTTTTTGGAGGTGTAAATTGACATTTTGTGAGAAAATTTCACCAAAAATATTAAGATTTTTAACCCCAAAAAATCAGTTTTCTCCATTTTACCCAAAAACGGCCAGGAGGCCCCGGGTTTTGCAATAATAATATTAATATGCAACATGTATTGTGTTCACAACCTGGGGCCTCCTGGCCGTTTTTGAGTAATTGAGCATTTTACATTGCATGGTTTGAACAATTCCGTTCTTGTTAATTTCAAATTTTCCTTCGTTAGAGGGGGAAGGAGTGATTTTAGAGCCCAAAGTCATCTCTGCAATATTTTCAAACTTTTTAAGGTGGATCTTTCTTGACTTATGCATCATTTGCCTCTGGCGAACCGTTTCGCCGTTATTTGCCGCCGTTGGCGTGATTTTTAACGATTTTTGCCGTTCTCGCGGTTTTAATGGACATTTAAGGGATAAAGGAGTCGTTAAATAAAGATGACTTAAAAATACTTTTATTTTAGCAATTAAATTTGCTAAATTTCATGTGTTCTAAAAAAATTTGTAGTTCTAACTGGTTTTGGCCCAGCAGAAATTCAAATTTGGGGATTAATTATAATATTGCAAAAACATTATATACGCATCAGAGAGAGAGAGAAATATACGTTTGAGAGAGAATATAATTTAAGTTTTTATGTTTATATTCTTATACAAACTTTAAATGAAGATAGCTAGACTTAGAATAAAGGTATTAACACAAAATCAAAAGTGTTTTGAAAATTATGTTATTGTTGTTTATATCTGTAAAAAAAATATTTGAAAACATGCCTTATAAGTGTCCTATTTTACTTATACTGGACCTACCTAAAAATGCCGGGATTCGAACTGGGTGCACCTGACGCTATATTCTTGTTCACAAACATTGCATTGTTTGCATTGAAGAAATATTTACATAGACGTTGATTTTGTTAAAATATCTATCCTAACTAAAGTTATGAAGTTAAATAGGGTAGCTTCGCTCCTCAAAAACAGCAAGACGTACTTACCAAATGCACATTAGAAGTTAACAGAGGCAAAATTTGAGTTATTTCCGAGTTAAAGCAAAAGAAATTACATCATTTCTTCAAATACAAGCTTATTTATTGAAGTTTACTTTTGTCTACTCTAAATGTCCCGTTTTTTGGCAAAAGATCGCACTGTGTTGATATGGATAATAATATCCTTGTTTTGGCAAAGAAAGCCTAAAGTCTGGAAGTAGATTTTTCTTTAAAATTTAGATTCTTAATCAAGTCATAAGAGTGAGGGAAACGTATTCTTAAATATTTTTGCTGCAGAAACGTATAAATTGGATTAAATTTCTTTTTGATTTGCCTTTGAGAACCAACAACTATTTTGTATCAAATGAAAAACAACATACCATATTCTATAATGATTTTATAGGCATTTGTCCATTGAAACGAAAATGTTTAAAGTTTTCATAAATAAATATATAGTCTAGATCCACAAATCCTTAATTGGGCCCTTTAAAGGAAAACAATGTAGGAACAATTCGACCTCATTGCTGTTTTTCTGGGAAATTAAATTGTCCAAAAATTTCGTCGTTCGTTTAATGTGATAAATAATATGTCACTCTACTCAAGGGGTGGGGACCCTGTGCCGACTTTCAATTGGGTCTTTGAATATGAGCAAATAACGTCAGAAATATGAACACAGCCAGCCAGGTCGCTACAAAAGAGCAAAAAGCAATTTGCTGGCAGACACAAAAGGGTCCCCACTACGTGGGCCAGATAGTTGTTTGGGTTAGACATCTATACTTATACATTTATTTGCTAGAATAATTGAGTCATACTGACCATTTAGGGTAATAAATCTCGTGTTTAATGCTTGACGAAAGTAATTATATTTTTACCTTGCATAGATTTGACACTGGCTTGAAAATCTCCCATTGCCACAAAGACTGGTGTTCCAGCTTTTATACCTTAACATAAGTTATACATTTTATCAGTAGCGTAGAGGGTATGTTTGTCTGTGCATATGTGTAATTATGATATGAAAAATACTGTAGCTTAATAAGAATATTGTTTTAAATTGCATTTTTAAAATTATTTTTTTTCGTCAAAAATAAAAATAGCCTCTTATTTCTGTGCCAATCATAGAAAAGTCGGCCATGTGATTGTGAAAAATATGGACATACAAATTATCTGTCAAAAATGTTATTGGGTAATTTAGTTACCTTGCCAGCTTGAAGGTAAGTTTCCAGCACAGGTTCCAGCGGGTACAACCTGTTCATAAACAAGGATGAGTCTGTTTATTAGCAGGGCGTTCTTTTTTAACATTTGCCTCGTTTATATTTTTATTTTCATCTGACAATAAAAATAAGGTAAATCATTATGACATGACTCTATATGTTATACATTTCGAATGATGAGAATCCTGTGAATGACCCTTAAGATCATAATTTCTCATAGAGGTAAAACATGTTTTAAAATAACATCTGCTGTTATTGTGGATTGAATTGATCACCTTGGGTAGAATTTTTGTAGGAAAACCAGCAGACGATAATACTTGTCTGTCCCAATCTTCACTTGACGGATTATAGTACCCAAAACTTACAGCATTCTAAACATAAAACAGCGAAAAATAATATTTATTGTATCAAGATCTGGCTAATCTTAGGAAAAGCCTTCAAAGTCCATGCTATTTTCTTTAATTTTAGATAAATTTCTTACAAGATGAGTTTTTTTTTATAAACCCTAAGCTATAATGGTTATTTATAGCAGCTTTCTGTGGATATTAGAATGCAAAATCATAGGATTAAATTTGGTATTAATTTTATGTTTTTTTAATATTCGTAAAAAGTTGTCTGTAATACAATGCTGTATATGATTTTTAGTCTGAGAACCTGTCCTAATTCAGCGGACACTTATCGGTTTCGAAGCCATACTGGAAAACTTAAATTATGATTAAATATTGGTTTAGTGTACCTGATCTGACATGACAGGTACCTCCAGGTTCAGGATCATAGATACCAGAAAGTCCATCGCAGTTCCACATCTGAAATATTACCTCATAGTGAAATAAGTTAGATAATCAAAACTTTGTAGTCATAACAGGGGACTGTAAATTACACTGCTACCCAAATCTAAGTTATTTTTAGTTCAGAAACGTTAGATATTTTTTTAAAAATTTTGATAGGTTACAAACTAATAGTGTCCAAACTCTTCACTATATAATTATAAATCCATAAAAAGGGCAATTTTAATTCATCATTATTGGGGATATATATTAATTTATTCCAATGCAATGTAAGTTACTAACCTGTCAAATTGTTGAATAAAATGTGTTAGATTTTGAAGATACCAGAACGTTGTTGCACATCCATAACCACTAAACATAAAAAGTTTATACACTGCTCAGTAGGAAGATTGTTAAATGGTTTTTTTCGGGGGGTAGGGGTGTTAAGACATCTAACTATCAGGGATAGTTCATCAATTGGCAAGAAGGGAATAAGTGTAAATGAGTCAAGAGGGAGTTCATATTCCATCCCCACCCCACCCAAAAACTTTTTATAGTCTTCAAGTAAAATCTATAATCGGGAATGGGAGACTTTTGTTCCCTCCCCTATACGTTATCTATATTTAGGGGGTTTCAAAACCAAACTATGGTGTAATAAAATGTTGAGAAAACTTTTATAATTAGTTACCTGTTAACTCTTGTAGATGCAGGAGGCAAAGTGGCCAGAAATTCTGGAGAACACCTGGAATCCTGCCAGGTATGCAGATAGCTTACTCCAGATCCAACCTGTATAAGTTTATAATTAAAAAAAAATTGTTCAAATCTATATTCCTTTTTAGAAGAATCTACACAAAAATAAATACAACTATAGCTTTCTAAAAGATGAGAAATTGATGTATAACTAGAATTCAAGAAGCATTTTTTATGTTAAATTTGATGTATGATTTTTTTTCTTGGAAACAGTGATATACACAAAAAAGATGTACAGCATAATGATAGCTTTATGATGTCTAAACAATAAACATATAAACAGAGTTTATTTGAAGCCTAACCAAAATCAATTAAAAAATTTTGAACCTGAAGCTCCTCTTTCAGATTGTAAGTCCATGCCTCCTTATCTTTCCAGTAAACTATCCCATGCATTTGTCCACATACACCTATACTAGTCACGCTGTCTAGTACCTCCTAAAAGCATTTATTTAGAACTTAAACAAATATAATCATCTTTTTGGTACATCTACTTCATAGAACTATTCCACACACACAATATCAAAGTTTGTAATTGTGCAAGTGGCTAAAATATAAATAAAATATTGAATCTCTGTAACCTGTGGAGCATTTTGTATCAAGTGTAACAGAGTTTGATAGATTTTTGAGACATCCTGAAGGCTTTCTCCAAGTTTAGGGTCTCCCTTTATATCACTAGCAGTAGCCTAAACACGGATAATAACATCCATGAGATCCAAAACAAAAAAGAAACTTTATTCATATATCAAGCCCATGATGGCAAGACAGATTAAGTTAATTATTCCAAGGTGGTGCTTTCATTTCAGTTTCCTGGCCGCAGAAATTCCTCCTTTTTATTTTAAATTAAATCAAAAATAAGTGAAAGGGGGTGGAGAATGCTTAAACCCTGACGAGGGTCCTACCATGAGAAGATACAATGCACCCAATGTAAATTTCTTTTTGCCCAAAAAATTCCAGATCCGTCAATGCATTACGGACCAATATTACACAGTATAGCAGGTAAAAATCAGGCGGACGGAAGAAAATACATTAGTAATTAATGTAATTTGAATTAAGTAATGATTTTTTTACCTTTGATTCTGAATATACTTTGTTGGATAGATTCTGACTATCAATGATGGTAACTTTTACGCTGGTAGTACCCAAGTCTATTCCAAGAGTGTAGCTCTAATTTTAAAAATTAATTAGAAAGGAAAATAATAGAAAAAAAACATTCCCAAAATAATTCAGCAAGATAAAAAATTTTCAAAAACAGACAGAAATATGAAATAGATGTTCTACTAGATTTTAAATATTATCAAACTAAAGGATATACTTACCATTGTTTAGCTTGTCTGCTACTTTACAACAAATAAAACATTTTTTCTGTAAATAAATTGAAAGAAAAAAATGTCGTATTCCAATGGTAATGTCTAAAAAAATAATCTATTTTGTGTATTTTATCAGAGAGGGAAAGGATAACTGATATTTTCCACGTTTTCCTATTTGTTAGTTTAAATACTTTGTGGTATACACATGTAACTTTGTATAGTGATACAAAATAATAGTGTTTAATCTTTTCAACCTTTATTTTATTCTACATACAGATTGGATTTTTTATAACATTAAAATTTAAGGTTGTTTCTTATCCTTTAATGGGTGTTGTCATTCTTTTTTTTTTTATATGTGCTTTATAGTATTTGTAATTTTGTATGTTACAGAATAAAATTTTTTTTATTGTATTAATTCACAAAACACATTAATATACTGACGCAGTTTTGTACTTATGTTAATTAAATTAAATACATTTATATCACAAGTTGTTACTACACGAAAATTTAAAAACAAACTGATGTAATCATGATACTAGTGGCTGATTAAAAGCGGGTTCTATAGTAGTTCTGTCACAATACAAAATAAAATCAATACTAGCAAAGACTGTAATGATAAGAGTTATCTATTCCATCGTATCTGAGACAGGTATCCGCGGATATCAAAATGAAAAATTTAAAGATTGAAACCAGTTTTATTAGCTCTGTTCTAAAAAAATGGTATTAATTTTTTATTCTTTTTTAATATTTGTAGAAAACTGTCTGTAATACGATGATTTACATGATTTTCTTATGGCTTAGAACCGATTTCAATCCAGAAGATATTGATAGATTTTTTAGCCATAATGGAATATATTTTACAAAATATCTAAAGAACCCATCTAACTAATAATTAATTTATAAGTTTTAAAGCAACTCTTTAACAAACTTTGGTTTATGGAAATAATGTCTTCCATTACTTATTTCCGCGGATTTGCTTCATAATTATTTGAAATCCGACAACAAAAAATATGTAAAGTTGCATACTAATCAGACAACTATTTAATTTATAAAGGTACTTTGTTGAGTACTGACAAAAACTTACTGACATCCTTAATATTCAAAAGCTTAGATTTTACTAATAAGCTTCACACAACTTCTTTAAAAAGTCGTCATATTTGGGATGTGACTTTTAACATCCTTATATAAAAGTACCAGAATCTGTGTCTGTCTGTACCGCGAAGGCTTCCAAGATAAATCGCCCCTAGAAAAGAAATACAAATAAAAAATTAAATTCTACTAAATGCCTTTAGGGGCGGCGTAGCCGCTAGTTTACTATGTAAAATTCTATAGTTCTCATTTTTAAGCATCAAATTATGATAAACATAATACCCCTTTAAATTGATCGATAACCTTGTATCCTCACTTAAGCCCCGTATAAGCCCTCAGTTAGTGGTTAGGAACTTGAGAAAAACTAATTTCAAAGGATTTCTGTGCTCGCTAGATACTTTAAGGAAAAGCATCGATAGGTTAAATCTGTGTAACCTATGAATAAGCAGTAGAAAGCTAGCCGGGATGTAGAGGTGCTTTCCTTGTTGTCTGTGTATAAATAAAATAGGATTAAAAGCAGACAGTAGCTTGAACTTTCCTGTTCTATAAGCTTTCCTTTCATACATGTTTATTTTGATAATATTTAAAGTAAAAGGGGTAGTTTCACGAAATGCATTTGAACTTAATTTAGTGAACCGCATATATTTTCCTGATTAATTGGTTAAACTGCATTTATATGGCATATAATTGAAAGAATTTCAATTTTCTACCACGTAGTTTTTAAAATATCAAGACTTGAAAATCGTCTTATTAAATTGCATATATCACAAAAAAAGTTGCAGTCAAAACCCCGCTTATCAGGGATCTGAAGGTATAAGACAATGGCCGATAAATTGAGGTACAATTACATACCGTATGATGATACACAAAATTAATCCTCCCGTAGATTTCAATTTATTAGTTAAACGTTTAGACACTCAACTTATTAAACTAACCATTAAACAAAAGTCCCCAAAACTGTTAAGCTAACAAATAAGAAAACGTTATTATAAAACTTTGGGGACTAGTGAAATAAACCTCCCTCCCTTTCGCTTATAAAGTAACTGTGCTACTGTGCTACATACCAGGGAGTAAGGGAGGGGACAATGGATCAAATATTCAATTTTTAGGACTCTCAGACTTTGGGGACTGGCTTAAAGGGAATGTGCAAGAATTTAGCAGTTTCTGACTGAGTTTGGGGACTTGCGCATGAAATGCTGCTACTCGTTATGTATGTTTTGAATATTGCAGACGGGGAGAAGGGATAAGGGAAGTGGGGGCAAGGGAAATAAACACTCGTTGTGTTAGTTTGGAATGTAGCAGACGGGGAGAAGGGAGAAGGGAGGTGGGGGCAAGGGGCAAGGGAAATAAACAGAATAAAAAGGGGCAGTCATATTCTTGCTAGCAGCTGGCCGGGTCCAATAATCTTTTAATATAAAAATCACACCAAAAAACCTCAATATATTTCATCAAAAACAAGTTGTGATTTCACTTTACATGACGCTATGGAAATCTATTATTCAATTAACAATCCCTTTATAATTTCCTACAAATTTATTGGATGAAACTGGATTTCATGGCCTTTCTTTGATAACTCTTATATTGAATTAATTGCCCATTGTCCTCTCCCTTACTCCCTGGCTACATACAACACACTAGAATATGGAGGGGCGATGGAGGAGCGATGTAGGGGCCATAAAGTTGCAATGTATTATAAATTTGGAGAAGGAGCGATGTATGGGCGATGAAGGGGCGATGGAGGGGCGATGGAGTAGCGATGTAGGGGCCATCAAGTTGCAATGTCATATAAATTTGAAGAAGGAGTGATGAAGGGGCGATGGAGTGGCGATGTAGGTGTCATCAAAGTGCAATGTAATATAAATTTGGAGAAGGGGCGATTTAGGGGCGATAAAGGGGCGATGGAGTGGCGATGTAGGGACCATCAATGGGCTATGTTATATAAATTAAGGTAAGGGGCTATGAAGGGGCGATGGAGAGGCTTTGAAGGGCCATCATGGGGCTATAGCATAGCCTCTTATCATAAGAGGTGATATGAACGCCCCTTTAAAGGAGCTATTAAGAGGCCATGAAGGAGCTATAGCAAAGCCTCTTATCATAAGGGGCGATATGATAAGAGGCTATGCTATAGCTCCTTGAAGGGGCTATAGAACATCATCGCCCCATATGAAGTGATGTCACGAAAGGGACTATACCCGAATATTCATATCAAATGTTTCGTGATTATTTTTATTTAGAAAATAAGAATGGAATATAATCCTGAGAAAATAGATTTTCCTTTATGGAAACTAATAGACCCAAAATATCCAAATCTAGCTGGCAAACAATGCAGGTAAGAAGATAGATAGACAGACATACAGACAGATGGGATAGATATATGAATGTGTTTTCCTTTATAGAAACTTATATTCCCAATATATCCAAATCTAGCTGGGATACAATGCAGGTCATTAGAAAGATAGATACGATAGATAGACAGATAGTTATATAAACAGATAGACATATGGATGGATATATATGTTTAGATTTTCCATTATGGAAACTTATAGATCCAAAATATCCAAATCTAGCTGGTAAGCAATGCAGGAAAGTAGATAAATGGTTAGATAGATTGATAGATATATAGTAAGAAACAAATATACAGACGGATGGATGGATATGTATAATTTCCCTTATGAAAACTTATAGATAGACAAAGACATAGATAATAGAAGGATGGATGATGGACAAATAGATTTATGAAGAACAGTTAGACTTATGGATAGATGTCAGGAGTTAGCTTGTTAGATAGATAGATTCATATATGAATAGAGAAGATATGTATTTATAGCAGGGATCGGAAGCCTCACGTAAGCCGCGCATAAGCCTCAGTTTTAAACCTGCTTGTGAGCAGAAAAAAAATTTCAGAAAGAAGGATTGTCTGCTAAAGAGCCGTTTTATACATCCAGCTGAATTTTATAGTGATAAAATCACGATTTCACTGAGGCTTACACGCGGCTTACGTGAGGCTTCCGATCCCTGATTTATAGATTACTAAAGAAGGTGTATCAACTATTTTTTTTATAGCTAGCCGGTTCTTTTAGTAAGTAGTAGATGTAAAATTTTTCATAGAATTCAGATATGCAATCGGTTTTTTTGTAGACCTCTTATTTTTTAAGTAATTTAAGTTTAAAAAAAAAAAAATTAAGTCGATTTTAAGGTACTAAAATGCAACAAAAAAAAGAAAGAAAATGGTCATTATGAACAAA
Organism: Acartia tonsa; assembly: GCF_053477335.1. Lineage (NCBI taxonomy): Eukaryota > Metazoa > Arthropoda > Copepoda > Calanoida > Acartiidae > Acartia > Acartia tonsa. The sequence continues at coordinate 39,335,726 of NC_137260.1, forward strand.
AATAGTAAGATCTTTAATTTGACACCTTACTTTTTCAATTCTGTCAGGTAATTATTGAAAAAATCGATTTTTTTAAACCCACGAGAATAAAAACTTTGAACTTAATTTTAATATTTCACAAATAAAAAAATATGGGTTCATATATACCATTAGAATCAGAAAAATATTACGAATCCATTGTAAGCAAAATTGAAAAAAAAAGTTTACAATATAGTATATAAACTACAATAAAAGGAATTATATGAAAATATCATATTATGTTGTACAGGCAACGTCTTAATTCTTCAATTGAGTATAAAAATGGGAAGGGGGTAAAGAGGGGGTAAAGAGGGGGTAAAGAGGGGGTAAAAAAGGGAAGACATAGTGTTGTCTGAACAAAAAAAATAATTGGCCATTTCTGTAATTTTTTAATTTTTTAATTTTTTTCAATTTTGCTTACAATGGATTCGTAATATTTTTCTGATTCTAATGGTATATATGAACCCATGTTTTTTATGTCTGTTTGAGAAAATATTTAGGTCTAAAGTTTTTATTATACCGAGGTTAAAAAAATAGATTTTTTCAATAATTACTCAACAGAATTTTAAAAGTAAGGTGTCAAATTAAAGATCTTACTATTTTTGTTCTTACTGACCATTTTCTTCTTTTATTTTGTTGCGTTTTAGTACCTTAAAACCGACTTAATTATTTTTTTTAAAAACTTAAATTACTTAAAAAATAAGAGGTCTACAAAAAAACCGATTGCATATTTGAATTCTATGAAAAATTTTACATCTACTACTTACTAAAAGAACCGGCTAGCTATAAAAAAAAAAGTTGATACAACTTCTTTAAGATAAAAGAATTACACTATAAAAGACGGGTAGACTGACATTGTACTACTTTAAATATATTAGAAAATATTCCACAAGAAAATGAAAATTTATTTTTATATATTATGTATAAAACTTTTTCTTTGTTCCTTATTCATAAATATTGAATATATTACATTATCAATATACAAGCCAATTTAATAAAATGTATGTATGCTTGAAGCACTTTAAAAGAACAGTATATGTTGTTTATATCATAATGAGTGTCTCTGAGGTTCTAATCAAGATTGGGTACTTTTCCAGCGAGCACAAAATTAGATTTAAGTGGAAAGTATTTTTCTCTTAATCTCTAGCACCCGCAGGGTGTCCTAACACTGCAGGTTCTTAACATGCAGTGCTACCTTGTTACCAATATAGCCAAACCCTAACTTGATAATACCTTAGCTGAATACTTTTACTGACATTAAACTAGACAATATCTTGCAGGGCATATGAAATAGCCTCAATCAATAAACAATTGAGGGAGTTGACTGTAAATTATAATGGTAACTGAAGTATTACAAACACGTTCTTTTATCTATTGGGTTCCAGGACAAACGCAGGAGTCCCAAACGTCGGAGTGGACAAACGCAGAAGTGTTAAAATATCAATCTAATTAAGTATTTCTATACAGATTAGGTTAGGTTAAGATATGAATGTACAAATAAGCCCCCCGCAGCGGTTTGGCAAAACTATAAGATGGTCTAAAATAGGTTAGGTTAGGTTTAGTATTCACTCCTGCGTTTTTCCACTCCGACGTTTGGGACTCCTGTGTTTGTCACTCATAGGACCATCTATTGGTTTAAACTCTTTGTATCAAAACTTGGTTTCTGCCTCCTTCATGCCCACAAGTGTCCCTAGAGGCCTCTGGGAAGCCACTAATAAGGTCATAAAGGCATACTGGACATATCATTAAAGTCCATATTGCATGACCAACTAAAAAATGTGTAAAACAAAATATTATGAATATTTGATCACATAATAGCCTGCTCCATCATTTAATATTATGCTAATGGATATATTATACCTTGGAGCATACACCAGATTATCATGTACTCTAATAAAGTGAAACTAGTGGCAGGCTAAAATAAAGATGGACTTACCCATCCATCCCTCTCACTCCCCTCCTACCGGATGAACAAACTGACTTATTAATGATGTTCATGTTTACAACCTAAATTGATATAATATCCATGTGTATTCTATATCCATTATTATGCTTGTGTGTGCTATTATATTTTTTTGGTAGCGAAGCAACTCTTTTATCTGTCCGCTCGTCGGTCATGCAACAAAAGAAATTTACATTTTTATGGAAGGTTTTTTGATTTGTTATAATTTTTTTCTTCTATTTTTATGTCCTTAATTCTTACTTTTTTCTTTCTACTTTGTATCACTACTTAAAATTTGCTCTATAGTGTACATTGTACGTTTTTGTCCACCATCCATAATTTTATTAGCATCTAATGATCTATCAAAGCAATTTTTGAAGAAAAATATTATCGATCGTATTACTTAGATAGATAACAATAATATATCCTTAATAGAGAAGAAAAAAAATTTGGTAAAAAATCGCAACAATTATATTTTCATTAAATGATTTTTCTTCTTTTTTTGGATAAATTCTTTTCTTCAAATACTATAATAGTACAATACTATAAAACTTTCCATAAAATTATGGAATGATATGTTCATTAGTCATTTTCAAGATCTTGCTGGACATACATCATCCTGTGAATAACTGTAAGTAGGACAGTACAACAATAAGGATAACAACAATAACCATAAGTAGCTAGCACAAAAAAAATCATGTAGGTAAATACGGATTTAAGGATTTAAAGAGCAATTGTTTAGCGTTGATTAAATAAAATTCGCAAAACCTTCAATATATCTATTTAAGTTTCAATATTTTTGTAGAATGACTTATATAAATATGGACCATGTGAATTATACATTAGATGCTTATTAGTTCAGTGAATCTTTACAAACAAATTTCAGCAATCTATTTATCTTGAAGGGCGGACGAGAAAATCAAGTTTCTTCCATCCATATGGTTACGGACTGACGGACGGACAGACCCAGTGAATTATAGAGCAGCTTCGCTACTAACAAATGACTTGGATGAAAGTTTGTTGTACAAGTTTGTATTAGATTACACAGATTAAATGCTAGTACCAACCAGGGATCTAAAAGGATAAGGTAATGGCCGAAAAAATGATGTACATACCCTATGGTGTTACAGAAAATTATAACTTCCGTAAGTTGCAGTTAGTGGTTGAAACATTTGGAACTAAACTTAAAGAGCAAGACAACTCTATCAAAATCAATAAAAGTCCCCAAGCTAATAAGTAAACATTATTATAAAGCTTTGGGAACTAGTTTAATAAACAGTCCAATTTCCCCTTTCTTCCCGAGCACCACTAATAACAACACGAATGTATCCTGTATAAATTAGGGGACCACAGAAATGGTTCGATCAAAAACAGAAAACTGACCATACCATAGAACACAAAATATTACTAGGATTTAGGCCCTGATTGAAATATTATACCACCTGCAAAATCATAATTTCCAGTTTTATATCTAGTTTTTTAAAGTGTTTTATTTTGCTTGGTGCATAATACTTCGCTTATTGACTAAAAATTTGCTTATTTTAAGGTCAGGTTTCAATACTCGAACCAATAGAAACCATTAAATTTATTATTTAATAAATCTTATATACATAGAAATACATATAACCTGACAGTATCTGACTGACCTAATGATAAAGTGACATATAGATCTTAACAACAAAGAATCTTTGTTTTATAGTAATTAATATTATTGCAGGATTTCTGGATGTGATAAGACTGGTATGTTGACCTGTACTGGCTGTTATGCGGCTGCTTACTGTTCCAGGTATCATCTAATTTGTTCTTTGTCGAAATCAGGTTCTCAGCCGCCTGAAAGCTATAGGGAAATCAATTTGAAATATCAGCTGATAGTCTAAACCTGACCAAAATATGGCAATCCCAATTTTCAAAAGAAATTCAAAGGATTCCAAACTGGTTTAAATTTGAGGCTTAGTTGCGGATGACGCGCGGCTGGGCCCCTGTAAAAATAATTATGCTTGGAAGTTATTGATACTAAATTGCAGAGATCTTAAGGGATACGGTAATGGACTATGGATTGATGTTTATCCCCAATTATGATAAACAAAACTACCCCTTATTTAGATATTTAAATTATTTGTTGAAAATTTTGGACACTTTTAAGATTTTCACTACCCTATCAATGATTTTCCATAAAACTTTGGGTACCAGTGCAATTTGGAGTCCTTTGTCTCCTCTCTCCCTGAAGGATTCTGAAGTAGACTAACCAACAAAATTTTTACTTTATTATAGAGATGATACGCTTGCTTAATAAAATATTCTGAACCCTACTTACTAGAAGTCAAAATTAAAAATATTAAGACAGTAGGTCAATTATTTCATGTCAAAGATTGGTGTATTAAAGGAATAAGAAACAGAAGTAAAATAACAATTATTATAGAGTTACTATGCTTTCTGTATTACTCATAAGGGTTTAGATTATCGATCAGAGCTATCCTTTAGGAAATTGACCTTAAATAATCTATAGGAATTCTATAATCATATTGTATCTTTATAAAGGTATGACTAGTAAAATATAAAAAATTCAAACTCAACTTTATTAATTATTTTACATCAATTTAAGTTGCAATGCGATAATGAACAATTTGACCTGTGTGCCCCAAATTGACTTTTGTTTAATTACATCACTCTATCCATCAATCAAAACTTTTACATTTTCCAATAAATTGTTATCTCACTTCAATTCATTTGTCAAACTTTTCAATCTATCTATCTTCATATCTATCCATCTATCTATATATATATCTACCATCCATTTATCCATCCATCCAACCAGCCACTCAACAATCTATTATTTCATCCATCTATCCCCCAATCTTATCAACTAGTTATTGATCAATCTTTACATAAATCTATCCAACCATCTACTTAGATATCAACCTATCTTTTGAATTATCTATCTATCTATGGATTGATCCATCCATTCAACTATAGATCATTCCATTAATCTATCCTTCCATCCATCTATCTCACTATCTATCCATTCATCTTTCTATCCATCCATTTTTCTATCCATCCATCCATCTATCTAACTATCTATCCATCCATCCATTTTTCTATCCATCCATCCATCTTTCTATCCTATACCTATTTACCCATCTAACTATCCATTAAGCCATCCTTATATATATATATTCAACTATCCATCTATCCAACTATCTATCTATCTATCTATGTAAATGCCCTGTCTATAACTGTCTAAAGTTGTACTAGAATGGGCAGGTGTATTATAACTTATAAAATAATAGAATCAAAATTAGATGTTGAGATTGTTTTATTATTAATTTTATTGTCCCATAACTTTATTAGCAAATCTATCCATTTTATAAATTAAGAAATTAATCTTAATGGTTCAATTAAGTTTCTTAATAAAGAAAAAGACGAGTATACAAAATTTCCTTCTAACAACTAATGCTAGAACAATTTTCAATGTAATTTGTAGCTTAGTTAAAAAATATATTAGTGATTTACTTGGGGGCATTAGGAACATGGCATTAATGTTGCTAGGACAAGATATCTAATTTAATAATCTATTGTCGTGAGATTAAATGCAGATATCTGCAGTCCAAGACCACGTGTGGTGTACTATTTTGCTGGGTTATATATTTATATGTAGCATAGTATCTCCATAAATTGTCCAACACTATGGGTGGTGTACTATTTTACTGGGTTATATGTTTATATGTAGCATAGTATCTCTATAAATAGTCCAACACTATGTGATTGTGTGGTGTACTATTTTACTAAGTTATATGTTTATATGTAGCATAGTATCTCTATAAATAGTCCAACACTATGTGTGGTGTACTATTTTACTGGGTTATAAATATGTTTATATGTAGCATAGTATCTCTATAAATAGTCCAACACTATGTGTGGTGTACTATTTTGCTAAGTTATATGTTTATATGTAGCATAGTATTTCTATAAATAGTCCAACACTATGTGTGGTGTACTATTTTGCTGGGTTATATGTTTATATGTAGCATAGTATCTCTATAAATAGTCCAACACTATGGGTGGTGCACTGTTTTGCTGGGATATATGTTTATATGCAGCATAGCATCTCTATAAATAGTCCAACACTATGTGTGGTGTACTATTTTGCTTGGTTATATGTTTATATGTAGCATAGTATCTCTATAAATAGTCCAACACTTTGTGTGGTGTACTATTTTGCTTGGTTATATGTTTATATGTAGCATAGTATCTCTATAAATAGTCCAACACTATGTGTGGTGTACTATTTTGCTAAGTTATATGTTTATATGTAGCACAGTATCTCTATAAATAGTCCAACACTTTGTGTGGTGTACTATTTTGCTTGGTTATATGTTTATATGTAGCATAGTATCTCTATAAATAGTCCAACACTTTGTGTGGTGTACTATTTTGCTAAGTTATATGTTTATATGTAGCATAGTATCTCTATAAATAGTCCAACACTATGTGTGGTGTACTATTTTGCTTGGTTATATGTTTATATGTAGCATAGTATCTCTATAAATAGTCTAACAATTTGTGTGGTGTACTATTTTGCTTGGTTATATGTTTATATGTAGCATAGTATCTCTATAAATAGTCCAACACTATGTGTGGTGTACTATTTTGCTTGGTTATATGTTTATATGTAGCATAGTATCTCTATAAATAGTCTAACAATTTGTGTGGTGTACTATTTTGCTTGGTTATATGTTTATATGTAGCATAGTATCTCTATAAATAGTCCAACACTATGTGTGGTGTACTATTTTGCTTGGTTATATGTTTATATGTAGCATAGTATCTTTATAAATAGTCCAACACTATTTGTGGTGTACTATTTTGCTTGGTTATATGTTTATATGTAGCATAGTATCTCTATAAATAGTCTAACAATTTGTGTGGTGTACTATTTTGCTTGGTTATATGTTTATATGTAGCATAGTATCTCTATAAATAGTCCAACACTATGTGTGGTGTACTATTTTGCTTGGTTATATGTTTATATGTAGCATAGTATCTCTATAAATAGTCCAACACTTTGTGTGGTGTACTATTTTGCTTGGTTATATGTTTATATGTAGCATAGTATCTCTATAAATAGTCCAACACTATTTGTGGTGTACTATTTTGCTTGGTTATATGTTTATATGTAGCATAGTATCTCTATAAATAGTCTAACAATTTGTGTGGTGTACTATTTTGCTTGGTTATATGTTTATATGTAGCATAGTATCTCTATAAATAGTCCAACACTTTGTGTGGTGTACTATTTTGCTTGGTTATATGTTTATATGTAGCATAGTATCTCTATAAATAGTCCAACACTTTGTGTGGTGTACTATTTTGCTTGGTTATATGTTTATATGTAGCATAGTATCTCTATAAATACTCCAACACTATGTGTGGTGTACTATTTTGCTAAGTTATATGTTTATATGTAGCATAGTATCTTTATAAATAGTCCAACACTATTTGTGGTGTACTATTTTTGCTGGGTAATATGTTTATATGTAGCATAGTATCTCTATTAATAGTACAACACTATGTGTGGTGTACTATTTTGCTAAGTTATATGTTTATATGTAGCATAGTATCTCTATAAATAGTCCAACACTATGTCTGGTGTACTATTTTGCTGGGTTATATGTTTATATGTAGCATAGTATCTCTATAAGTTTTGCTTTAGGCTGACAGACAGACAACTTTACATTTTTTTTATTTTTACTTTACATATACTAAAGTATGATAAAACATTAAATAAGCAATTATACAAATTTAAAATTCATACAGTTATTCTCTCATACTCATAATCTAAATATAAGACTTTTACATTTGCCTTTACTCCGCTACTTATTGATAATAAATCCTTGTATAATGTTTTGTTACAATATTGTTCACCTTTTTGTTAATATGGCAAATCTAAGCAAAAAATACACCGCATAGCCCCAAAGTTCAACAAAACACAGAAAAATGGATATAAGATATACGTGGATATGGTAAAGGAGGTAGATGGTGGGTTTCATTATTTAGCTAGATACGAGTATCACTTATCAGAGTGTATGAAAATCTGGTGCAACATCCAAGTATTAATATATCGATAACCCATGCAGATGATTTATTGTACAAATCTGCTTTGTTTTAAGAATTATTGATAACAAGGACAAGTATGTTTATAAGTAGTGTTATAATTTCCAGGGATCTAAAGGGATAATATAATGGAAAATTATTGATGTAATCTACAAAATACGAAAAACATAATTACCATTTCTGTAAATTGAAATTATTTTTGGAATATTTTAAACAAATAAGATTTATTTAGTGCCCCAAAGTGTTTAAGAAATCATATTTGGGTACCAATGACCTGTGTAATTTTAAATCACTTGGCTTACTGGTGCATTGAATTTCCTTTATGTCAAAATTTGACAATTTCCCGCCAAAATTTGAAATTTTCCCGCCAAAACTTCATTACCTCTGGGAACTCCAGCTTAAGAGCTTTGAATGGTTCGGATGGGTACTGCGTGTTTACTGTGGCAATTTCACCCTGGAATTTGTCTCTAAGTCCTAAATAGTAAAATGTGTGTTGTTATAAGAGCGTGGGAAAAATTGTAGAGGCGTGAGAAATTTCATGGAATTGTGAGGGGAATTTCATAAATGCATAAAATAAGTCATATGTAGGAACGTCCATAAGTTTGGTGGAACATCCGGAACAAAAACGAAAAGAGTCAAAATTACTTTTAGGGACCTTTCATTTAGAGGTCTCTAAAGACTGTCAGGTAAAGTTATTGGGACTGAAAGAAAAAGAATATAATAAGATTATGGTTCCTAATATAAAACCCTTTTACACCATTTTACAGGCCAAGGCATTCCTAATACTCCTTTTATTATTTTTTCTATAATTTTAGAGAGCATCAAAAAGACAACTGGAAAGAGCACAAGAACCTTTGTTCACCTTTTAAAATTATTTCAAAACCAGGTAAAGATTTTATTAGAAAATGCAACTGATAGATGTCTGAAATTTAAGAGAAGATTCACGTGATCTATAAACATTGCATCTGTTACTCTTGTCGTCAACGCAGTTTGAGAGAGGGAATTTTGTTTTAAAAGTGTTATTTTCTCACCTGATACTAAGGATAAATGTCTAAAAATTATTTAATAAACATCTACCCATATTATTCATATTTATGAGTTCCTCTACTTAAGGATGTTGTCATCCTTGTAAATATTTTAGGTTATGGAAGACATTTGGTGGCTACAAGAAATCTAAACCCTGGTGATATTATCTTTCATGGTAAATAATTAAAATACATTTTACAAACTGCCCAACTGGTTAGAATAGGAAAAAAAGTTGAGAACTACAGATTGGAAAGCTTTGTAATTCTAGTTTTTAAGTATAAATAAACTTCCTGTACTATTTATAATTAGAGATACACTTTACAAACATTAAGAAAAGAGGAAAAATTTAACTTTCAATAGTTTGCATTTTTAAAAGAAAGTCAATCTCATAAATTTTTTAAAGATAATGTTTATTTTAAGTTTCACTATCATTTTATTAAAATTTGCATATCAATTTCCTGTTTAATTGTAGAATATCCAATTGCAGTTGGTCCTTTGCAGTACACTAAACCAGGTAAACTAACTTGAACAAAGATATTTTTTAAAAAAATTTATTTTTATTTACCTTTTATTTGACACAACCCAATCTTTCTAGATTTTGTATAATTTTTTGAGGAACACGACTCCAGTGACGTCATATTTTTCTTTCCCGAAAAAGGGAAGGGGGGAAGAAAATCATTTCAAAAGAGATGGGGAAAATCCCCCTTTTCTCCCATCTCTTTTTTTCTTCCCCCCTTCCCTTTTTCGGGAAAGAAAATATGACGTCACTGGAGTCGCGTTCCTCAAAAAATTATACAAAATCTGGAAAGATTGGGTTGTGTCTTTTATTTTATCTTTATATTAAGTGCAGGGGACAATTGACTTTAATTCATAATGCATTTTAATGAACATTAATATTCGTTGGCTTACAAACTTTGGTTACATTAAATTTGATCGGTTGGTCAAAACTTTGAACCAATAAATATAATTTTTTAAAGAGATTCCTGTTTATAAATTGGGGAATTACATTATCGTTCATTGGCCTATCACTTATGAACCATTGAAATTTCTAATAACAAGTTTTTTTTTATTTCAGTTTGTTTGGGATGCCATGATGAAGTTTCTCTTTCTGGTTACAGGTGATTTTAGTATTTAAGATATAAAACTTATTCTGAAAGTAAAGAGTTTATAATGATTTACATTTTTTTAAAAATCCACTAAAATGTTTGATTGATACCTATAACTACGTAGACAAAACTATCCATAATAAAATTTGTATGTTACAGGACTGATATAACAAAAGTACTGTTTTTATTTATTTCTGCTTCCCTAGAACGCTTAAGAGCTTATAAATGTAAAGAGGGGAGGTGGGAGGTGTCAGACTGTTGACTCTAAATTTTGTGTTAGAAATAGTTTTATTTGTTTGTTTTGTGACATTTTGCCAATGTCCAATATTCTTGCGATGGTATCCTCCCAAAGACCTACGAGTCGACAATCACACTTCATAATTCTCTTAATTTAAAATATTTTTTTCTTCAGATGTAGTAATTGTGATTGGCCAATGTGCAAGGAAGATTGTGAGAAGTCATCATTACACAAGTAACATATATTTTTTATGGATTTATTATTACTTGGATCTTTAGATGTCCTCTAATAAAGTGAATGTCGTAGCTGGTTTAAATATTGATACCCTCCATTCACCCCCTTTACCCCATCCCTTTCCCTCCTACTGTATGAACAAACTGACCAATTGATGATCTCCATGTTAGCAACATAATTTTTCCCCTGTTTAAAAAGAATTTTTTGGGGTTTTTTAAAAAATATTTTAGGGGGTTAGGGGTGTCCCACCCCCCAAGAAAATTACTTAAAACTATCACAGGACCAGTAGGTATATTCCCTGAAGAGTAGAGCCCAATCAGATTTGTGGTTACTGAAATCTTAAGCTTCAGACAGACAGACGGACAGACAGATATCGTTCTACTTTGTATTAAAAGGTAATTAACTAAAACTAGGTGGCTCTGTTTTAAACATAATGAATGAAAATATTTTATGTGTGACCATTAATAAATACTTAAATTTATATAATATGTAGTCTTAAATGTTCCCGCCAGAGTATGCAAATCTACAAGAAAAATTGTTTTAAAAAGAAATTCTAATGGTTTTAGGCCATTGTACATTTAATTAAATTTAATTTTAATATATTTTATATTCTAGAAAATAGATAAGTAAAAATGTAATCTAAATTACGGGTAAAATCAGAATGATAATATTTTTTGTTAAAATATATTATTATTAAAATTAATATTAGTTAGCACAATCCATAGCCAGGTATATACTGGACAGTAATATTTATGGGGGGAATTTCTTTCCCGGTAAGTAAATCAATGATTTTATCTTACATACTGTGATATCATCTACACTAAAACTGTGATTTTAAAATTTACAAGACTTAAACTATCTCTTAATTAAATTACTAAAGATATAGTTGGTTTTAGGCTATTTTCCAGCCTTCCCAATTAAATAACATACTTCATTGACAGTAAATAAGAATGAATAGTTATTAATAAAAACATAAAATGTACAATTATGAAATTAAAAACAGTTATTTTAGCCCCGAGATGCGGAAGGCACGGGCTAAAAAACTGGTTTTAATCTAATGATTTTAAATTTTTATATTCGTAGAAAACTGGATATATTATGATGCTAGACATAGCTTTTCGTATGGAATAGAACTGGTTCTTATTCACCTGATATTATTTAGTTTCGAATGAATATCAATTATAATTACTTAATAAATTATGAAAGTTTCTCTTCAAATATTTCTTGTTTAAATAAAATATATTTTGTGAAATTTATTAAACATTTTAACATCAAAGAAATAATATTATACTATTTTACACAACAAAAATTTCTGAAATGTTAAACTTCTAACAATCTAAGTTATTTTTTTTCAGGGGGGAATGTGAAGTTTTCGCTGGAGCTAGTGTTAAACCGACTTCTTTACGGTGAGTCATCTTAATTATAAAATACTAGGATGTGAATCCTTTGTCAAAAAAAATCTAAGGAAATATTTTTGAATTAAAATACCTCAATAATGTATGTTCTTTCGAGGTTAAGTTTTTTTTTAAAAGATTTGCATTAGTTTTTGGTGGTTTTAGCATTAAAAACACGAAATAAAAACAACACAGGTTTATAAACAAATATTTCTAATAAAAAAACTTGCATGGATCAAAGATTATAACTTATAAATCAATGGAAGAGTTGGATGTTCTTAAACTATTAATTTTATAATTCATTTCTATATTTATTATTTTTATTATAAATTTTTTCTGCATAAAAAAAACTAATAATAATATCTGTTTTCCAATAATGAAACAAGAACAATCTTGTTCATAAGTAGCGCAGCAATGAAATAATTTTAAAACTCTAAAAAAAAGAAAATTGAAAAGATTCGTGTAACTATAAGGTATTCAGATTTTAAAGATTATACTACATGGTTTGTCTGACTTTAGGAAAATCTTATTTTATTTTTTTACAACCTTAAGGAAAGTCATTTGTTTTTGGTTCACAAGTAGACTTTACGACGTACGGACAGACAAATGGCATAATCATATAGCAGCTTCGCTACTAAAAATTAGATATTCTATTCTACTTATGCAAATTGATCTCCAATATATTGGCCACAAATATTGAATCCATTTTACCCCTGGAAGTTTCATCTAATTTAATAAATCTGTGTATTGTGCTCAGGGGCGTGTGTATGGGTGGTGAGAGGGGGTAGTGGGGGGGTGTCACCTCCTAAATTAGAAAGGATTAACACATTTTTCAGATCTTTTTTGTAATTCCAACCCAAAGAAGGTGTATCAACTTTTTTTTTTATAGCTAGCCAGTTCTTTTAGTAAGTAGTAGATGTAAAATTTTTCATAGAATTCAGATATGCAATCGTTTTTTTTTTGTAGACCTCTTATTTTTAAAGTAATTTAAGTTTAAAAAAAAAAAATTAAGTCGATTTTAAGGTACTAAAATGCAACAAAATAAAGAAAGAAAATGGCCATTATGAACAAAAATAGTAAGATCTTTAATTTGACACCTTACTTTTTCAATTCTGTCAGGTAATTATTGAAAAAATCGATTTTTTTAAAACCACGAGAATAAAAACTTTGAACTTAATTTTATCATTTCACAGGTAAAAAAATATGGGTTCATATATACCTTTAGAATTAGAAAAATATTACGAATCCATTGTAAGCAAAATTGAAAAAAAAAGTTTACAATATAGTATATAAACTACAATAAAAGGAATTATATGAAAATATCATATTATATTATACAGGCAACGTCTTAATTCTTGAATTGAGTATAAAAATGGGAAGGGGGTAAAGAGGGGGTAAAAAAGGGAAGACGAAAGTGTTGCCTGAACAAAAAATATAATTGGCCATTTGTTTATTTTTTTATTTTTTTACTTTTTTTCAATTTTGCTTACAATGGATTCGTAATATTTTTCTAATTCTAAAGGTATATATGAACCCATATTTTTTTTACCTGTGAAATGATAAAATTAGATAAATTCTCGTGGGTTTTAAAAAATCAATTTTTTCAATAATTACCTGACAAAATTCAAAAAGTAAGGTGTCAAATTAAAGATCTTACTATTTTTGTACATAATGGACATTTTCTTCCTTTTTTTTGTTGCGTTTTAGTACCTTAAAATCGACTTAATCTTTTTTTAAAAAACTTAAATTACTTAAAAAATAAGAGGTCTACAAAAAAACCGATTACATATCTGAATTCTATGAAAAATTTTACATCTACTACTTACTAAAAGAACCGGCTAGCTATAAAAAAAAGTTGATACACCTTCTTTAAAAATTAAACGTTTTTCAAACAATTCACGATTGTCAAATGCTATACTTAAGTCTAACAGACATTAATTAAAGTTTCAATTATTTGTATTTCTTAAAAACTTTTGAAAATCAACTATTTGTGATAGAATTTAAATTTTTTTACCTTAGAAAAGGATGGTACAGATCCTATTTAGACCTTTAAAAATGCACTTAATTGATTTTAAACCTTGCTTCCTGTGACTATGTGGTACAATCATGAAAGTTTAATGGAGTAAACATTATATAAACATAATAAAACAATAGCATTAATATGATTATTATATTAAGGTACGGAAATATATTCTTGTTGTAATAGAGAAAAAACAATAAATTCAAAGGAAATATTGTTTTTAAAGAATTTATTATATTATTAATTATAGGAGAAGAACTAAAGGAGATTCCCAGGAAAACGGAGATGGACAATCAAATGCAGAAGATATTGTTGAACATCCTATGTATGAATGTATTACACCTCTTAGGTAATGGATTTATTATTAGTTGGACCTTACACCAGATTATCATGTACTCTAATAAAGAGAAACTTGTAGCTGGCTAAAATAACGACCCCCCACCCATCCACCTCCTTTACCCCATCCCTTCATCTCCTATTGTATGAACAAATTGACCAATAAGGGATGACCATAATAGCAACCTAAAGTGGCGACTATTTTCCCCAGTCATAATATACACGTATTTTCTTAAAACGTTCCTTTTTTTAAACAAGAAAATTTCGTCCATTAGAAGCGAAGCAACAAAAAGGTCTCATAATCCCTGCTAAAAATAAGTAATTTATATTAAAGCAATAATAAATTGTCAAAATCTTTAAAATGATTAATAAATGTACCTTTTAAATGACTTTTAGTAAAAATATATGTAATTTAAAAATGTATTTTTAAAAAATCTTTATCACCCTAAATATACAAACATGCTTAAAGTAGTTGAAAAGTTTAATCTGTACAGCGATCAGTGAGATATTTAGAGACAGACAAACAAGCGGTGATACCTCACTTTCATGTTTATTTTTTTCAGGGTTTGTCTGAGTGCAAAACATAAACCAGCTAATTGGAGAGTTGTAACCAATATGCTAACACACAGGCATTTTAATCATAATTAGCGGTGTAGCCCCTAAGCCCTTTAATGAATCTTGAAGAAAGGGGGTGGGGGGTTAGGTCGACCTTCCACATGCAATTTCAATTTTAAAAAGAAAAAGTATACAAAATTTTTTAAAAGATTTTTTTTGTCGAGAGCCAATTTCTTGTGGGTTTAATAACCTTCAGTTCTAAATCTTCCCTAGACCAGGACCTATTAAAAGTTTTATTGCAAAGGAGAACCCTATCAGTACAGAGGGTAGTAAGATACTAAGCAACATCTAGATATACATTAAGATTAGATATAATTACAATTATATCCACAAGTAGCGCAGCAATAAAAATTAAATAATAATTTGGAAATTTGTCACCAATATGCTATCACATGGCATTTTAATCAGAAATAGTTACAAGGACAGTTATGTTCACAAGATGATAACTAACACAATGTTTTAGATAAATCTAGCTTAGCTAACTACAACCATTGTTCCTCTGTTTTCAATATGATTAAAATCTTCAAAGAGATGCTCGACAAATGGATGAGAATAATATCCATAACCAGCATAATATTGTAGCCTTTCTTATCAAATATGCCAAACTTAATAATCACATTCCAAATGTCAGGTAACTAGACTTTTACAAATAAACAATAAACATCTATTATCTAAGGGAGGGAAGGAAATTAAAATAGTCTAAAAATATGCCGGGACCTCTAAAATACAGAACTCAATCGGTTAAGGGGTTAGCAAAATCCTAACTAACAAACGGAAACAAACCTTACTACTTTGAATAATAGGATTATACGGCTGCTTAACCATACTTTTTAAACGTCGACGGCTGAAAATTAATTGCAGCTCTAAATTAAATCAAAAAGAAAATTTTTATTAATAATATTTTTATTCAGACGATACTATGGCCATTTGATATTAAAAGATATTCAGTCATCAGTAAATCATAAAAAAACCGCCCACATTTTTCCAATAATATTTTTACTGTAAATAAATGTATATAGTAACTAATTATTGATGCATTCATCTTTTTTTTAGTGAAGCTGATATAACGTTAGCCAATGATGTGCTTGACGTTAATGCATTTGAAATTAGAGGTAAGAATCAAAGTATTGCTTAAATTTTAGGAAAATTTGTATGTGACCCCCCCCCCCCCCCCCAACCAATTTGTAATAGGATGACTGTATAACAAAATATGACAAAACTGCGCTTTGATGCAATTATTCCTTTCACTATGATTATTTTATCATAAATCACTGTTAACTTGTTATTGTTGCGCTAAATATTATTTAAATTGTCCTAGCTCTTATTCCGTTTTAAACTGTCCATTTTTGTATTTAGAGATTAAGGTTGGGAGGGGATAAGGTTGGTTATGACGTGTGTACAATTCCGCTATTTATCATAACACTGAATCATCATAACAAGACCCAATATTTATATGGGATAAGACAATTAATAATAAAATTAGTTTTATCCCCAATACTAAAAAACAACATTACCCCTATTGTAAATTAATTTTTAAACCAAAGTACCCAAAGTTTTAAAAACCAAGACTAAGAAAATATGTTTACAACTTAAGGTACATTTCTAACTTGCAGTTCAATATATTAACCCTCTCCAAGTACAGCATTTTTAATTAAAACAGCACCAACCCCCCTTCCCCTTTGATCCATACTTAATGTAAACATTATTGCTGTTTTGCTAAAGTAAAAGAATAGAGGGGGCATTAGATGTATGTAACTCTGTCCTCAGAGCGGGGACCCTGTCCGATTTTTATTATGTCTTTGAAATCAGCTTAAAGCGTTCGAAATAAAAACACAGCCGAGTCTCCACCCTTTAGGCCAGGTAGTTATCTGGATTATACATCTGTGCTTATACATTTATTGCTATTTTTACTTTTTTCCAATATATTTGTGATAATATGCGGAATTGAATGCACACCCTTGGTAATATTCAGAGAAAATTTTAAATCTTTTAGCAAGGGATACAGATAAAAAATATATAGATGAGAGAGGGGGGAAGCATTGGACTCCAAGCTATTCTGGTACCCAAAGTTTTATATAAACTCTTTATCTTATTTGTTGGCTTAAATACTTTGGGTACTTTGAAAAATCTTGATTGGTTGGTTCAAGATTAAATTCAAATGAAATTAGATTTCGTTGGATGAATCTTATCCCTTATAAACATTTCATGTTATTAAACTATCGGTGAGGAAGTGGAAGAAAAATTGGGGAGACAACCCACCCCGCCCCCCCCCCCTCCAAAAAAAAAACTTTTAAGGTCCTAAAATAAAAACAGTTTTGGGATATATATATCGGTTCAGCAGTTAGTGAGATCCTTCGGTACAAACATACAGATAGAAAGACATCCTTTTACTTTTATATAAGGAAGGATAATATCCTAAATGTATTTTCCTGTTTGATTTTTAGAATTTTAATCTATGTTCCTGATAATATTCGCGGAAAATGTAAAATCTTTTTAGGGAATTGAAAAGAACCTTTTTTTGTTTATCCCCTCGTTTTCAAAAGAAATTTAGAAGAAACTTAAGTTATTATAATTTTACACAGAAATAAGGGAGACACTATTATAGAGAAAAAAAGTTGATATGATTGAAATGTATGGATAGATAATTTTATTTAACTGTGGAGAAAAGTCTATTAGGGACCCACTGATATAGCTATGCTGGATTGTAGAAAACTTACCAAAAATGCACCCCCCTCAAAACTAATCATAACTAGGAGATATTAAAATGTTGGATAAGAGAAACGGTTTGAGTACATGAACCTTACTGAAAATGTATTCTTAACACTTATAAAAATCAGGAAGGATGTTGTCCGAGTAATAATACTTAAAGTAAATTATAATATTTTATTTTGTGAGGTATGGTTTTGAACTATAACCTCTAAAAATCTTGGGTAATTAAGGGTATCAAGAAAAGATGACCTATTGGATTGAGTTTTTTATGGAAGGTTTTATTTTCTTATAAAGATGTTCTATACTTTATTTACATGACACATTTTAATTTGAAAAGAAAAATACGTTTATTAAAATAGAAAAATTCAATTTAAATTTTCTCTAAAATAATATTTTAGATTTAAGAGAATGATATTATGTTGATATGATATCTACACTAAAATTAAAAATAAAATAGAGTAGATGTATAGAATTAGCTTTTAAATTCAAATTAACTATGAATAATTAATAACTCCTTTTAGTAAATTTACTTTTTGTTTGTTTAAAAGTATTGAATATGTTGAATTTAACAAAATTCAAAGAAAATAATTGACTTTAAATGTAAAATGATTTTAATCACGGCTTAAAATTTTAGCAGAATAAAGCTAAAAACCTATTTATAATCGATGCGGTATACTCGTTAGTGAGATTTAAAAGGCTAGACTATAATAATCCTTTAAATTGCGTAAAAAATGGAAAGGTGCTTTCTCTCAAAGTGCCTGTAGGGCACTAGAGCCCTAACCTTCTTTTTAAACATAAATGGAAATAATGAGAGAGGCGGTTTCCTGGGTGAACCACTACGGGGGTCATAACCCTGGGGGGCTACCTACAGTACAAAATTTTACCTAACCTTACCTAAATTGAACAAATACCAAACGAGAAACTATCAACAGGGTGCTGACACTTTTACCACTAGCAAAAATACAGCCAATGTGTTTTTGACAAAAAGTGGGTGTGTTTTTGTCAATTTAGTCTTTTTGCTGTATTTTTGGCAATATTTTTTTATTCAATGTCAAAATTACACCTTTACTGCTGTCATAAACACTATCAACCATTATTTTCAATTATTTTCTAAGATATTGTTACATTGTTATTGCTATTTAAGGACTTACTTTACCTTGTTTATAAGCATCTATATTCAGGTAAAGCAGGATCTTTGAGAGGCCTGTACCCTCTGACAGCCATGATGAATTCTACCTGCTCCCCAAATACTCAAAACTCCATTGATCTGGACTTCTGTTGTACTGTTAGGAATTCAAAGAAAAACAAGAACAAAATCAGTGCGTTCCTCAAATTTCCTAGCGAGCCACCCTGCTCCTTATTTTTTTTAAATAATAAAAAAAAGGTTAGGCTTACCCTAGCTGCGGTTTTCTAAATTAAAATACAAATACATTAAATCTAACCCCTCTAATTTTTAATTTATTTTAGAATAAGGGGGTTGGAAAGGAGTTCAGTTTTCCTGAAAGTTTAGAAATCTAAACATTTTCAAGAAGATTATCCTTAAAATATTTATATTATAATATCATTTGAAAAAAACGTAATAAAAGTTGACCTGCATTCCCCCTTTTTAAAAAAAATTCTTAAGTTTTTCCTGTGCACGTATCACTGCACTGATTGTAATTTTTGTTTCATTTCTTTAAATACTATCCACATTCAGAGCTGTTGTCCCAATCAAGGTAAGATATTTCATTTCAACAAGAATGTTCACAAAAGCGATAATAAATAACACAGTTTTTAACTTCTGTGGCATTTTCATCATGATATATAATAGAATTTATAGGCAGAATATACAGGGAGGGAGGGGACATTTGGATGTTGATTACACTAGTCTTACAAGTTTTATAATTTTTGACTTAAAAACTTGGAAGACTTTTATAAAATATTGATTGGTTGGTTCATTTAATAGAGCGTTCAAACGCTTCAACATCTAATTGTTATATTCAGGATGGGTAATTTTGTGTATCATCATTGCGGATGTACTTCAATGTAGAGGTCATTGTCCTATCCCTTTACATCCCTGCAAAATAAATCTAGACTTTGCACTAAAATTTCTTAATGGATTTTCTTGCGATTATATGAATAATCGAAATTCAATATTAGTGTGGCTACAAGCAAGATAAAGTACTTACATTTCTAAAGTATAAAATAAGTTATGACTTAGTTTTCAGTCATTGATTGATATTGAATATGTAACTGAATTATCTATTATATAAATGTTTACTTTTCTTTTACACATTTGTTTTATAATCTGTTAATGCACCAAAATGTTTAATTCCTTCAATACAGAATTTGAATAAAGAATCTACAAAGAAATTTCCAATATTATAATTTTGCTTGATTATCCAATACACTACTTTCAAATAATAAAGGTACTAAGAAAGAGAGGGAATGTCTGATTGAGCCAATAGGAGAATCGCATCGGTACATACATTTAATTTCATTGGTTGAAATTTTGTGCACATCTTGTTACGAATGCATGTTTTTTTTTCATTTCATACATAGATAAAAGTCAGCTGTAAACAGTATATTTTCCTAGTAAAAAGCTTTGCGGAATCAGAATTAATTGCCCAAAAATTTCGTTTAAATTTGAAAGCTTCGGAACGAGGTGGATTCTTTAAAAAAAAGTTAGGCTGGCTACTCACTGGTGAGGCAAAATTATTTTTGTGAAAAATCCTCCAAAATTAAATAAAAAAATTTACAAAAATTAAATAAAATCTTAAAAGGGTTATTGACATATGATTTTGTTTAATTTTTGTAGATTTTTATTGTTCTTTTGGATGATTTTTCACAAAAATAATTTTGCCTCACTATCGAGTAGCGAGTCTATCATTTTTTAAGAATCCACATCAGCTAGAGTCGAAAGTAAACAATACTTTTGTCTGCTAGAAATGTTCCTTCTTAGATTTGACGAAAAAAGGGTTCAGAATATGCTTCTATTCTTATATTTCTATTTTTCAAATCAAGTCTACTCGATCTACTCCATCTAATGATAGAGTACTTTAGAATAGATAACTATTTATTTTAAAATGCCAAGCCATCTTTTTGTCCCGCAACTTATATAAGACTTTTATAATAAAATATAATACTTACGGTTACGCCTCTAGAGGCCACAATAAGCACTTATGGGAGGGGGGATTTTAGTTTTAAAAAGAAAAAGGGAAACAAAACGTGGTACCTTCCCTCAGAAAAGATATTAACTTTCTCAGAAACTGTGAGAAGCTATAATGTAAAAGAGAACCATATCGGTTCAACGGTTAGATAGTTCCTACTGTATACACATTCAATTACACAACCTTGTTATTGAAGGATATATCACATTTTTTTTAACTGAATCTATTATTTATGTCTATTAGTTTAACCCATATTCAATTTTGATTTAATTTCTTAGATATTCATGCCAAAATCTTTTCAATATTGTTGGATAAATTAGACAAGAATATTTCATTTTATTTAATACTTATATTTGCGGGAACTTTTATTTAATGAAATCTTCCAATTTTTAACATGTACAAAACAGCCTGCTGTATTGCATCAAGATCCATGACAGATCTATATAGGAAATAAATGTCTATATATGAGCTCAAGTTTTCCAAATATTAACCCTTTACAGTCGGGCCCCTAGCCGCACCTTAATCGGTCGGGGGGGGGGGGGGCGTTCAACGCCCCCCCTTATTATCTCAGTTCCTATTAGAGCTTGAGGGCTAAATTTTTTTGTGCAAGTCCCCTGTTTGATAATGAATTTCTGACCTTTTATAGGTCTAAGTCAATTTTCGCTTCCTTCACCCTTTTATTTAACAACCTTTGTTTTTAGGTCTTTTTTTACTTAAAAATTTCAAACGGCTGTATTTTTCTTATTTTTGAAGCTAGAAGAAAATTTGTTTTCCAAAAAATGTTTATCTTTATGTAAATTTTACATTAGAAATATCAAAATATAAATTTCAGCGGCCGCAGCTGTACTTGGCAGCTGCCAGCCGCCGCAGTCGGCGGTCGGCGGGAAAACGGCGGCGAATCTTCATGAAATTTTAATACTTTATGTAGACATGTCAGAAAAGCTTAAGTTTAAAATTTGAAGTCTCTAGATCAAAAATTGCGGCCACAGGAGCCTTTTAAAGATTTCTGGAGACTTGGAGGATCAGGACCTGCAGGATCATACCTGGAACCTGAAAGTGACTTGAACACCTGTATTTCATATAAGGATGTACTACTAGAGGATTTCTTAGTAATTTGGTATGATAAAATGCTTTGTTTTAGTCAAAAAAATATTTTTGCTCTTTACCTGGATGACCCTGCCAGGTTTGCTGGCATCCTGTGCCCGCCAGGATGGAGATATTCAAAAAATTCCAACTCTCAGTTATGTGTCATACCCATACTTAAAAAGTCAAGCAGTTTGGGCTCTTTATCTTTCACACACAGAAAATGAGATAGAAAAAACCGTATGGGGGGGCGTTCAACGCCCCCCCCCCCGACCGTTAAGGGTTAAGTGTTCAAAGCCATAGTGCTCCAATAATCCATAATAAACTCTCATTGACCAGAACGATATGACCCATTATTTTACTGCATGAAGAATAAATTCCTTTTTTTTTTATTTCATGTTGCTATTTGAATTATATTGAAGTATTGATTTTTTATTCATAAAACAGAAAATTCAAATTTATAATATAGTAAATAAAAGAAAACTTAGTTTTAAAATAATTTGATACTAGCGATACATGCGTAATGTGGTCAGATATTGAAATAGAATTTAACAGTTAACTAAACATTTTAACCCTTTCAGGGCGATAATTTGAAATTAAAAAAATATTAGGATCCTAAAATATTTTAAAGAAAGAGAGGCAAAATTATAAATACTTTAATACTTTAAACAGGGATAGGACAATGGAAGAAAAAGATTAATATTCAATCTAGCTAATACCGGGATAATTTTAGAACGCCACCTCTAGTATTTCATATTAGCGGCTACGCCCTTAAAGATATATAGGGACACTAGAAATTTGAAGGGAAGGGGGGGGGGGGAGTTGACCTCCCTTCCATTTAAATATTATTTTCAAAGCTAAAGTGTGTTACTTTTTTATATGTTTTGTCAATATTTGGCCACAACTCAGTCAAAAATGCTTACAAAATAGACCTTTTTCGACCTAAGATGATCAAATACTTCCTTTACAAGCCCCATCAATCAGTTTTGAGATATCTCCATATTTCAAGGAAAATTTACAAAAAAGGCAAATTTGGGTGTTACCTTTTTATATGATCAGATACCATAAAATCAATAAAAAAAATACTTATATTTACTTTTCTCTCATTTTTAAAGTTTGATTCTGTTAAAGTAAATATTCTTGAAGGGATTTATGCATTGATTTTACAGAAACATAATATTCGGTGGAAATAAATGATCTTCAAAAGAATTTTTTTAAGGAAAATAAGAAATTCAACCCCCATTGCCCTAGAGGACAGCTGTTGACCTCTAGTGTTCATGGTTTTGTCAAGTACATGTTAAAGAAAAAAATAGCCAAAAAAGTACATAAAAAAAGTATCTTAATGTGTTAGAAAATTAAATTGTTTAACTTCAAATTTGGGGATGCTGACCTTAAAGATGCTCTTACTGGTGGTGATGGTGACCCAGAAGGCATTGAAGTACATGAGCATTATGGCAACACAACTATTGATCTATGTTCTGATTTTTAAATTCCTAGCAGCCTCCAATGAAAAAATATAACAAGAACTTTTCAAAATCACAGTATTTACCTTATGAATTTGAGAATAAAAAAATCATTTTGGGATTTCTCTTGATTGGAGGCTGCTAGGAATATAAAAATCAAAACATAGATCAATATTTGTGTTGCCACAATGCTCATGTACTTCAATGCCTTCCGGGTCACCATCACCACCAGTAAGAGCATCTTTAAGGTCAGCATCCCCAAATTTGAAGTTAAACAATTAAATTTTCTAACACATTAAAATACTTTTTTATGTACTTTTTTGGCTAAATTTTTTCTTTAACATGTATTTGACAAAACCATGAACACTAGAGGTCAGCAGCTGTCCTCTAGGGCGATGGAGCATGTATGTTTTGTAAGCATTTTTGACTGAGTTGTGGCAAAATAATGATGAAACATATAAAAAAGTAACACACTTTACATTCAAAAGGAAAACCATATCGGTTTAGATGGTAACGAAATCCTTCGGTGCAGATAGACACAAAGACATCCTGTTACTTTTATTATGTACTAGCGGCTTCGCCCCTAGCCTCCAGGGGCTTTGCCCCAAGAGGTTTAAACAGACCAAATTTTCGTATTTTAGATTTAAAAGAAAATTTTGTTTAAAATTTTTTTTTTTGGGGGGGGGGAATTTTTAAAAAAAAAATTTCATTTTTTTGGAAGGTTGAGGTGGGGGTATCCCACCCCCCCACCCCCCCCCAAAAAATAGTTATAAACCTTCCTGGGACCTATGAGAAGCTACCCTGTAAAGGAGAACCCGATCGGTTCAGCGGTTAGCGAGATCCATCGCTACAAACAAACAGACAGACAAACAGAAAGTCAGACATCGTTCTAATTTAAAATATCTAGATAGGATTGTGTAATTTTTATTATTTTTAGAAAGGAGAAGAAATTTGTGATACTTATACTGCAACTTTGTGTAACACACAATATAGGAATCATTAGAATAGCGTTAATTAGTTCAAATTGACTTAAGAGTAGCTTACAATTAAATTTTAAGTACTTATTGGCCATTTTTCCTAGGACAACAAGGTAAAATATTTTAAGCGTATCATCTCTGTAATAAGTATGTCCTAAAACAGTATCATGTATTTACTCCATTTTACAACAAATTTTTATACAATTTTGAGTATACTCTCTAAGTTATGATTTAAACGAGTTGATTAAGCAATTATTTTGATTGTAATTATATGTCAGAACTTTAAGAACAAAACTAATATTGTCATATTCATCGGTTTAATGAAAAACAACTTTTAAAAACTATTTCTAATGATTTAAAATATAGACAGAAGAGTTTACTTCGTAGCAAATATTTTGTTTGTCAGTGCCAGAGATGTAAAGACCCAACTGAACTAGGAATTTATATCTTTTGACAAAAAAATAGGCAAGATAATGGACGTTAAAATTATTTGCAACTCCTAATATAATAAACAAGATTTTTCCATACTTTAAAGTTTTAATAAAAGTCCTTAAAGCTTTTAACTCAGCGAATGAAACAACGTGTCTATGAAACTTACGCTTTTTATGCTTACATTTTTTCATCTCATAATATTAAGTTTTTCAATCGAAAAAAGATATTTAAAAAATGTTAGAAGGAAAAGCTTTTCACTTTTCCACTTTGTATTTTGTATATAATTTAAGCTAAATAGAAAATAACTGCAATTTTATCTTTTTCCCTTAAATAAAATTGGTTCCTAGTCCATTTTGTAACATTTGGTCAGAAATTAGGAAAAATCTTTGGAAAAAAAGTTTGGTCCGTCTGTCCAACCGCCCGTAAGCCCTTCCGAATAAATCGGATACATTTCATCGTAGCATTAGATATATCACAGAGTTGGTCAATCAATTTTGAAAGTTAGTATAAAGATTCCTATAAATGTTGATTTTTTATGGTTTGATTTTTTGAACCACAATTTGGGAATAGTCCCTTTCGTAACATCGCCCAATCGCGATTCATCGTATTTTTAAAAAGGCTTTTTATAAGTTACTTTAGGTTAGGTTAGGTTATATTTAGTTAGGTGATTGCCCCACAGGGTTAGGTAATTGGCCCCGCACGGTTAGAGACCCCGCAGGGGCTAGAAATAGGAGAAAAGCTACTGTGAAATACGGAGAATCGCCCCATAAGGTGCGATGTTACGAAAGGGACTATACCCCACAATTTTTATAAGATATAATACATAATTTTATTCACAGAGCATCAAAATGATTTATAGTTTTAAGATTGAATAGAAAAATGACTTTTATTCATAAATTGATAATAAAAAAACTGATCTGTTACTTATATAATTTTTCCATATTAGTCTCATTTGAGGTTTGGATACTATCACTATGAAACAACTAATAACAATTCAATAAACATACCCAAAGTTTTAACTAACGAAAAAGATAAAATGGCTAAAAAACAGTCTGAAGTATCCCCCCCCCCCCCCCTGTTCTTGTTTATTTTAATTATTTTTTTAAAGAACCATTGTCATGTAATGGACAGTATCCAAACAATTTTCAGCAACGAGAAAAATTGGCCAAACAAATTTAGATTGCAAGAGAAAAATTGCTTCCCAACATTTTCTGAATTAAGTTTTTTTTCTGGGAGAAATATACAACATCTATTGTGCTTTTCCACCTTTTGCCTATCGAGCAATGACTCCCCCCCTCCTCCATTCATTACATTCAAAATAAAAATTAGGGATGGATGGTTAATTTTTCCCCAATGCTGAGGGCCTTAACACCTAACTGCGGGCAATACAGTATCCTAGTAACCAATCTTAACCAGTCATAGAGAAATGGATAGGTTGCTAATAAAGTCCTCAGATAATGGTCAATACGCATTTCAACAGCTTGGAGTGGGGTGGGGTGAAGTCATAAAATTGGGTATGGGGTGTATCTTTATATTAGCCAGCTGGGAGAAAAATTTTATTTTGGTATGCGAGAATTTCTTACAATAATAACGTATTCTATATCCATGTTTAGAGGGGAGAAGAGTTCTGTGCTAGATTAGTCACTTTGAGAGAAACTGCCAAATGTATTCTGTATTTCCTGATCAAATGCAAAATAAATATTAAACAAAAGGAAAAGTGTACTCTATTTCATTATATTTTATTGTACTTTAAAGAAATACTGTGAAATCTACTAATAATAACAGAATAAAAAACAGGGGAAAAGTTAATGAAAATATTCGTCTGCTTAAAATCTTCAAATTTTTCAACATAAGTAGCAGTTTTGTTTATCATATTTGGGTGTGTACATATTTTAGGGCCCACTAAGTTATACCTTTAGATCCCTGCTTAAAGTTAAAGAGTTTTTCGTTTTAAGGTTCATGAATCATTAAGCCCGGCATGGTTAGAGCTATAAAAAAAAGATATCAAATTTGGTAGGCAGTCATTTCAGCACTTTGAGATGTAGATCTGATGGTTGTTCAGGCCTCATGATGTCAACAGATCCTATACAAAAAGATGCTGAATATAGGTGAGATATTTAGCACAACTACTATATAAACATATGGTAGGTTTATATGTCCGTCTGTCTGTAAGTCACAAATAACAATGGTGTTTAATATTTATAATGTCAACGGATCTTAATGCAGTGAAATATGAATCCTTTGTAAACATGAACATACAAATTAGGGGAAGGTGTGGATGTTAATCAATTATTTCCCCCTTCTTAATGCTTAAATAAGATACATTACTACGGTCCACGGTGCGTTGTCCGTTGTATCTACCAAGACTTTTATTAATCTTATTAAGTCGCCAAACTAACATTTTCAAAATAACAACCCAACCTTTGATTTTATGATATAAGTCTGGATGTCATAGTACAGTAGATAATATTTAAATGTCGCTTGTATAATTACGTACTATTATAATTTCTTTTCTTATGTAATAGCTGTTCGCCCCTAGCTTCTAGGGGAGGACTGGGAAAGTAAAAAAATGGCCTAAAACTATCACAGGACATTTCTAAAGTTTACTTTAACAGTTTAGCCTATTTGAACGAGTAATTTTCGAGATCTTTAGCTTTAGATATAAAAATAAAACTGCTTTCTATTACAGAGGATGACAATTTTATTTAGTTGCGATACATGTTCCTACACTATGGAAAAGAACAAAGTGGAATCAGAACAAGAAATGTGGGAAGAAAGAATAGAATCCTGTGCACGCACTGTGATAGCTCAGGTATTTATAATTATAACAAGGATGATAATATAAATAACAAGGATGAATCAGAACTAGAAATGTGGGAAGAAATAATAAAATCCTGTGCACGCACAGTGTTAGCTCAGATATTTATAATTATAACAAGGATGATAACATAAATAAAAAGAAGGAATCAGAACAAGAAATGTTTCAAAAAAGGATTAAAATTAACAACAAAAGCGAAGCTCAACAAATTAGATGTTAAGTCAAACGAAAACTAGCACATATAGAGTAACAATGCATTTAATATTCAACTTTATTTAGTAATCTGAACGTTAATTCTATATAAATCCATACCAAAATATATAGTATAGGATGCTTAAAAAGTACATACTAACATTTTAAGACTAAATTCTAGGATTCTTTGCAAATAACACATTGTCTAATCTTCCTAGTTATCATCATTCCAAAAAAGGTGAATACGATAATCATATCCCATAATGAAATGTCATTTGAAGAAGCATAAAACTTACAATGTTTTAAATGGACATACTGACTTTATAGTAATAATTATCTAATTGCTAGGCTTAGATTTTTTCTTACGCTTTCTAAATTGTTACAGGAATCATTATGCCAGTATTCACTTTTATTTTCAATTTCTCTTTGGGAATACTTATTTGATCAATCTAATGATTCAAACCTTAAACTTAGGGATCTAAAGGTTGATCAATGGCCAATAAATTTATGTACATCCTCAATGATGATTTACAAAATTATTCCTTCTCGTCCACGTTTAAGAAATCTTTATTATAAAACTTTGGGGACTATTGTAATAAACAGTCCCCTCCCTGCCTGCCAGAATCTACTTACATAAAAATGTTAAAATTCCATGTATTACCAGACCTTGGTTCAAGGGAGCATAATTATTTTGCACAAATAAAATCTATAAAATCCAGGGATCCTAAGGGATTAAACAACACAGGATAAATTGATGTAATTCATTAATTTTCCCTTTCTGCAGATTAAATTTATTGGTTGAGAAGTTTGAAACCCATTCAGTACTTCAAAGTCAAACGAGCGTCTTTATAAAACTTTGGGTATTTTTTTATTGAACGTATATTATTATACTCCCTCCTAAATTCAATTTTTCAGTTTAATTGCGGGAATTTCTTACTCTACGAAAGAATTAGAATTTTATATCCTGATTGGTTCTCCTAAACCCAAATATTTAGGGCACTTTGGACTGTAAAGGATTTATAAAAAACTTTTCTCGTATTCATTCGAATCCGGTGGATAGGAACCGGTTCTCATCCATACGAAAAAACTATGTCTAGCATCGTATTATATCCAGTTTTCTACGAATATAGAAATGTACAATCATAAGATTAAAACTAGTTTTTTTAGCCGGTGCCTTCGGCACCATGGGGCTAAATAAACTAGTTTCAATCTTATAATTGTACATTCTATATCCGCGGAAAGCCGTTTATAATACGATACGAGAAATAACTATTCTCGTATTCATTCGAATCCGGTGGATAGGAACCGGTTCTCATCCATACGAAAAAAACTATGTCTAGCATCGTATTATATCCAGCTTTCTACGAATATAAAAATGTACAATCATAAGATTAAAACTGGTTTTAATCTTATAATTGTACATTATATATCCGCGGAAAGCCGTTTATGATACGATGAAAGAAATAACTATTCTCGTTTGTTTAAATCTAGATTGTATTGTAGACACTATCAGAGTCCAACCAATAATATGAATGGTAAACCTTACCTTTCCTAATTTAAACCTAATAATGGTATAACGATTATGAGGTGGGGGGGTATTACTGCTCCAATAACGACTAGATGGATATTGGTATAAATTCTGTATGAGTTGGAATAGTTAAGGGAGCCCATAAATTTTAGAAGGATATTGCATTTACAGTCTGATCTACTATTCACAGAGATAGAGGGATAGTTAGTAGAACTATAAATTATGGAAGGATATTGTATTTATACTCTGATCTACTATTCACAGAGATAGAGGGATAGTTAGTAGAACTATAAATTATGGAAGGATATTGTATTTATACTCTGATCTACTATTCACAGAGACAGGGGGATAGTTAGTAGAACTATAATTTATGGAAGGATATTGTATTTATACTCTGATCTACTATTCACAGAGATAGAGGGATAGTTAGTAGAACTATAATTTATGGAAGGATATTGTATTTATACTCTGATCTAATATTCACAGAGATAGAGGGATAGTTAGTAGAACTATAATTTATGGAAGGATATTGTATTTATACTCTGATCTAATATTCACAGAGATAGAGGGATAGTTAGTAGAACTATAATTTATGGAAGGATATTGTATTTATACTCTGATCTAATATTCACAGAGATAGAGGGATAGTTAGTAGAACTATAATTTATAGAAGGATATTGTATTTATACTCTGATCTAATATTCACAGAGATAGAGGGATAGTTAGTAGAACTATAAATTATGGAAGGATATTGTATTTATACTCTGATCTAATATTCACAGAGACAGGGGGATAGTTAGTAGAACTATAAATTATGGAAGGATATTGTATTTATACTCTGATCTAATATTCACAGAGACAGGGGGATAGTTAGTAGAACTATAAATTATGGAAGGATATTGTATTTATACTCTGATCTAATATTCACAGAGACAGGGGGATAGTTAGTAGAACTATAAATTATGGAAGGATATTGTATTTATACTCTGATGTAATAAATTCAGGAATAAAGAATAATATTTTTTTCGTGTCTAACATCTGCAAGAGTCCCTAACTCTGCGGGGCGTAAACCTGACCCTTCAGGGCTACCCTTTACCCAATACAACCTAACCTAACCTAGAATAAGGTAACTCATAAACACAAGAAAAAAAAATTGGGTGGAGGGTTTCTGTTCTCGACTAAACAATTTGCAGGAAACCTCAAGAAAAAAAAATATTTAAAGAGTTCTTTATTAACTTAAGGTTTTCTATTGTTCTGAGTTAGAATGTAGGTCGCTGGCTGGAATGGAAAGGAGGAAAGTTTTTTTTCTGTCAAATTGACAGCAAAACTTTTCCTACACTATTATATTGATTTCAGATTTTTAAACTATTTATATATAGGCAAAGCTGCTCTATAATTAGATAATCTGTAAAGTATTTCAACACTAGGGGCGTGCCAAAAGGTGTTGTAGGGGGTTACAACACCCCCTATTTAGTGAATTTGTTAAGCCTCATAATCATGATACTAATAGGTATCAGGGAGGGAGGGAACATTGGGATGTTTATTAAACTAGTCCCCAAAGTCTTATAATAACGTTTTCTTATTCTATTACTAAACAACTTTGGGGACTTTGATTGAATTTTGATTGTTTGGTTCATTTTGTTGAGTTTCCAAACGTTTCAACCACTAACTTGATTCTAGAGAAGAAGTAATTTAGTGTATCGCCATTGGGGAAGTACATCAATTTATCCCTACATAGCTTTTCTAGTTATGAACTTAATCGGTCTTGTTCCATTTAGTCCGTAAAACTTAAAAAAATAAAAAGTATCTAATCAAACTAACAATGTAACAATGCATTTCACGACTTTCAACATGTTTCTAAAAGTTAGGCTTTTTGTTTAGAAACAAATTCACTTTTTTTAATGAAAATTAGATAAGAACAATTTGAATTCTTCTAAAACGACATTCTAAACAAAAACATACATTAAAACAAATTATAGAGCAGCTTGAAAAAAAACTCCTCCAACTTTATAACTAATGTCTTCCTTAAGTAACTTAATTCAAGTGTCCTTATATAGAACTAGGTTATATTTATTAGATTGAGTAAAAGTAAAAAGTAGATGAAATATAACCTAAAGTATAAAATTGGTATGCAGAAATAAAAACCAAAGACATTTTAAATATCTAGTAATTAAACAGCTGACAATAAAATTATTTTTTTTACTGAAAACTAAACTAGAAATTGCTTATCATGAAAACAAAACTATAATAGTTATTTCTCGCATCGTATTATAAACAGCTCTCCGCGGATATGTAATGTACAATTATAAGATTAAAACCAGTTTTTTAGCCCCGAGGTGCCGGATGGCTTTAGACTATTTTCCTGCCACCTAATTACCTATTAGACCGAGTCCCTAGATGCCAGGGGCACAGCCGCTAGATTGTTTATAAGATTAGTTCATAATCTAGAAAATCGTCAACAGAAAAAATATGTTATTTCTAGAAAAATAAACAAATATGTAAACTTGTGAAGCCTGAAATGCTTATCGTATTTTCTTATTTAAAGGAAATGTAATTTATTCAAATCCAAACTCCAAAGTGTAAGGCGTAGAAAGTTTTTAGATTTGAGGTTTTCTTTTTTATATCAAGTGGCTTTTCCTCAATCCTAAAGGATAAGACAATGGACAGCAGTTGATATACATCCCTAATAATAATAAACCCTTTGTGTATTAAGGTTACTGATAGAAAAGTTAGTACATAAGTAGTAAATAAAGGTGAGCAAATTGTTTAAGCCAGCAAATAAGGAAAATGTGGCAATAAAACGATGGATATCTGCGTAATTTATAGTCCATTGTTCTCCAAATCTTCAATTAATTCTTGAAGTGTGTAATAATTAGTTAGTTTTTTTTATGCATAAACAAAATATGTATGATATATTAGCGAGGTTTTATATTCAAGGTCTTCTTAATATATTCCAGAATTTATACTTTTTATTAGATTTCAATTTCTTAGCCACTCTGTAAATGACTTGGTATACAGGAATCTTAAGGGATAAGACAATGGACGATAAATTCAGGTATTTCCCCAATTATGATAAACAAAGGGCTCAAGGTTGAAATATTTGATGAAAAAGTTAAGACACTGAAGGTCTGTATCAATCAATCAAGATTTGATAAAAGTATCCAATTTTTTTTCAGTAAATAATACTTTTGGTGACAGTATTATTTACTACACTCTAATGTCCCCTCCCTCCCTTGCTTTGTCTGACAGCAAGTTAATTCTTATGAGACCAACATTAGAATATTTTGTTAACATTTGATTCGTTCTTGTTTTGTTTTCAATTTTTAATCTGAAAAAAACGAAAGTTTGAAAATTGCATTTTAGAGAATTTTATTTTATATAAAAAACCTTGAAGAAAATATAAAAAGTAAAAAAATTTCCTTTATACTTATCTATATATAGGTCAATTTCTACAAGTATTTTTAAAAAATGTATATTGGTATAGCACCCTCTTTAGTCTAATGCAGATTAAATATAAAATTAAAATTATTTGAGGAAAGTTTACTAAAATAAATTACAATTATTTTAGGAGAGTTTACTAGAAGAGTTACTAAAAGTGTACCACACCAATCATAATATGTGTATGGATGTAAAATTCAACCTCATTCCATTGTATGGTTCTGTCAAAAGGTAAATGTGTTATAAATTAACTAGTGGAATAGCCCCAAGCATATAAAGGCTCTTTAGTTGGAAGAAAAATAGCCCAAAACCATCCAAGAGCCTTAGTGAAGTTTTCTTAAAATGAAGAACTTAATCAGTTCAAATGGCACTCTACTGCTATGAAAGTAAAATGAAGGCCTTAAGCACACTTTGCCTGGTCATCCCAAAATGGTTATAAACCTTCGCTGGACTTTCGCTCTAAAGCAGAACCATATTAGCTCAACTAAGTGATTCACATGGATGACACATGAACACACGGATATCCTGTTACTTTTATTTATCCTATATTATTTAGTGAAGCCATGGATATGGAAGCAGCAAAGAAGGAGAAGATGTGTGAAAATATTCTGGAGGTTCTGGACAAAGTTCTACCTGGAACTATCAGGTTAGAAAAGACTTCCAGACAAAAGTCATGTCATCATAGGGTAAACTAAATGATATTTGGCTATGTACTTTGTTTCTTAATTGTGGATATTTGACTTTTGTTTTCAATATGGTAGTTATTGTGCCTTAGGTATATTCCAATAGATTTATTACTCTAGATGAACACAGACAAAGGAAGTATACTGTTGCTGGATTTATGGGTGAAAGAAAAAACTTTCCTTTCGTTCCAAAACATATACATTACCCCGTCCCGTTTTAGAAAAAATTTATGCAAAAAAAAATGACCCATGAAAAATATTTCTTCTGTAATGCAAAAATTGCGATGGTACAAGCACTGCAAAGTTTTTCAAATTTGCAAAAAAATACCTGATTTTAAAGCTCTTGTACCAACTCAATTTTTAAAATTTTTATAAAATTTCAACTCTTGTGTGTCGATATAAACCTGAAATTTACCAAAAAAAAATGGGGGCCATCTCAATTATAACATATAAAGGACGAAGGTGTAGCAAGTAATTTTCCAAAGTAAAAATTGCCAAATTTCATACATAAATAATAGGGTTGGGCCAGATTTGACGGTTACGGATATCCGGCTGATTTATAATGCTGGATATCCGGTATTCAGGTTTATATTGACACACTAGAATTGAAATTTTGTGAAAATCTTTAAAATTGAGATGGTACAAACGTTTTAAAATCTGCAAAAAGACTGTTTTAAAAGCTTTTGTTCCATCTCAATTTTAACGATTTTTACAAAAGTTTAATTCTAGTGTGTCAATATAAACCTGAATACTTGATATCCAGCATTATAAATCAGCCGGATATCCGTATCTGTACAATCCGGCCCAACCCTATTATTTATGTATGAAATTTGTCAATTTTTACTTTGGAAAATTAATTGCTACACCTTTGTCCTTCATATGTTATAATTGAGATGGCCCCCATTTTTTTTGTTGAATTTCAGGTTTATATCGACACACTAGAATTGAAATTTTGTAAAAATCTTCAAAATTGAGATGGTACAAGAGCTTTAAAAACAGGTCTTTTTGCAAATTTGAAAAACTTTGCAGTGCTTGTACCATCGCAATTTTTGCATTACAGAAAAAAATATTTTGAATGGGTCATTATTTTGCATAAATCAACCATATTATGGTTGGGGGCAAAAATTTTAACAAAATATTTCTAAAACGGGACGGGGTAATATACATGTTCGTCTTTATATTGTGGACGGTTTGCTTCAGACTATGTTACTTTTGGTACAAAATGGAAGGATTTTTATCTAGACTTTAACAATAATTTATAATTCATAAGCTTAAAAGTAGATATGAAATTTAAATAAATTTATTTTAGCTTTATAAGATATAAAGATACATATTACATATATATTATGTATATGATCTTTTTGTCATATTTTTCCAAGAAGAGATTAATTAATGAGATTCTTTCTTTGTGTCTGATTATATATCTATATTTCTATCTGTAGTTATGAAACTAATAATAATAGAATTAGGAGAGAAGAATTATATTGTGAACCCCTTTTTCGTAAATCTGACAAAGGAACTCCTCCAGCTGACAAAAAAACTTAAAAATTTTTCGAGTATATAATTTCCAGAAAGCTAACTTTATATTAAGGAATTTAACAATTCATAGCTAACTTCTTAAAGGATTTGTAATATGCTTTACACTATACTAGAAAATAAATTTTAACACAATATAATTTACGTGAGAAAAGCTTTATCTTAAGAAATGCGACTATTTACAGCTGACTCTTTATATGAACAAAATGGAAAAAATATGCCCTTTCCTACAACGCTAGGTCCTGTTGAAAACGTAACGAACGTACTGTTGTATTGCTATTTGTTGTTATTTTATTTTTATATAATTTATTTCGAGGTAAACATGAAACAAACTATGAATTTATGTATTTTAAATGTTTATAATAGATACGAATTACGAATTAAAGATTATAAATCATGTACATTTGAAGTCCGGGATATTATTTTTTTGTTTTAATAGAAACTCAAGAAAAAATATGATTTTATTAACTTAAATTCATAAAGGGATTTTTATTATTTTACAACGATTGCAATAGATGAAGCATATTTATTATTAATGCACAGATAAAACATAGATTTGAAACAACAATATGAAGGCAGTACTTCATGTGATGGACTTGATTCGAGTAAAAGTTGAAAGAACAGCTCTAATTACATCTAATGAAAAAACTAGAAAACTTCAGTTTAATTCAACCAATGATATTTCATGTATGCTCCGATGCGATTCATTTATTGGCTCAATCAGACATTCCCTCTCTTTCTTAGTACCTTTATTCTAATAATCTCTTGTGTTTATGACACGCAATTTGTATTCTGTAATTCCCTACTTCCCTCATTCTTTAAACTTTAATGATATCGGTATCTAATCAATAAATTAATATATAGAACAATATTTGTATTTATGTAACTACAATTCTTTTTGAAATATATCACGCGAGATATCCTATTATATAAAGTAGTAAGCGTTGTTTGTCTGTCCAGAAGGATCTCGCTAACCGCTGAACCGATATTGTTCTATTTTACAGTGAAGCTTCTCATATGTCATGGGAAGGTTTTAACTATTTTTAGGGAGGGTGTCTTCAGCCCCCCCCCAAAATTTTTTTTTTTTTTTACCCTTTTGAAACTCAAATTTAAAATGGGATGAGGTCGACTTTTCCCACTCCTACCTTAATTGCCCCTAGAGGCTTCTAGGGGGCGTAGCCGCTAGTCTATAATACAAAGTAGAACGATGTCTGTCTGTCCGTCCGTCTGTCCCTTAAGATCTCGGTAACCACTGAACCGATCGGATTCTACTCTTCAGGGAATATACCTACTGATCCTGTGGTGGTTTTAGGCTATTTTCTTGGGGGGTGGGACACCCCCAACCCCCCAAAAAATGAAAAATCCCCCCCAATTATTTTTTTCTTTTCTTGCGTAGGTACCTATTTTTGTATTTTTGCCCAATTTTTTTTCTTATGGGGCAGCACCAGTAGTACTAAATTTTTTTAATTACCTCTTGGGGCAAAGCCCCTAGAGGCTAGGGGCGAAACCGCTAGTGTTCTATAATTCATTATCTTCTACTGCCAATAACATTATTACAAAATAAATATTTTTTAGGATGAGAGGAATGATCATGGTAGAATTATATTCCACAAGGTAAAAACAAGAAATATTAAAGACAATAGTAGAAATAAATGTGTTTTTCTCAGATGACATAAGGACATACAGAAATGGAAATTGAATATTCGTGTATATTATGGCAAACTTTTACTTTATTACAATACATGATAATCTGGTGTAAGATCCAAGTAATAATAAATCAATTCATACAGAAAAGACTGATTTTAGATTTAATTACAGAAAGATAAAGGACTTAAATACAATAATTGTATGCACAGTAAGGCAAACAGTTTGTTGACTGACTTTGGAGGACAACTTATAGACCGCATAAAGACATCCGAAGCAGCTTAGAGTGTCTCTCAAAAATCGGACAAATATTACAACACTTGGCTGAACTACCCCGATTGACGTTATATTAGAAGGGGATATGGCGTCAATCGGAACATCTTGGCCAAACATTGAGAGAAATAGTCATGTACCAATAAAAAAAGGAAGACACACGACCTTTCAATCAACTTTTGATTTGAAATATATTTTTAGATTATATCTGCTAAGAAAATCCTTGGAATCTGAAGCAATAACAAAGCCAGAATTTGTTAGCAAACTAAAGAAGCAGAGACACCTGTTGGAAAAAAGTAAAACTATATTGTCCTGGGAACCTCTGGGCTCCATTGAAAATGCAAGGTTAGCGACATCAAGCAAAAAAACAAGGATGAGAATATCAATAGGTAGCAAAGCACAATCATAATAAAAGATTTCTGCAAAATAACTTAAAGCGCAGATTTAAAAATATAATGCTTAAAGGCACTTTGACTGTCATTTTTGTTTTATTCTTAATTATGCTCTATTACGATGGTAATATAAACAAGGAATTTCAGCAGTCTATATATTACAAGAGCTGAGAAATTCAGATAGGCTTACAGTCTAGCAGACGGACATTTCGAATTGTAGAGTAGCTTCACTACTAATTACAAGAATGACAAAATCCCCAACTAATCTAAATAAAAAAGTAAAAAGTTTCAGAAAGGCTACAACATCTTTATTGTACCTAAATGTTACGGGAATTAGCATGCCAAGTTTGAAATCGATAGGGCAACTCTAACATGCCTAAATAAATGGTCAGTTTGTTGAATGCATATTTTTTTTTAACCATTCAAGGCCTTGAATTAAATAATGATATTTAATTGTTTTCATTATTACAATTACATATTACAAGGTTTTTGAAATAGGTTGGTGTATAAAGAACAACTAGTGTTTATAAGCATAGTTCATATCTTTATTCTGAGATTGAATTAATGTTGTTTTAATATTTGGTTTCAAAAATTACTTTGAATTTTATATTTTAGTAAATAACTCTTATAAAATATCTTCCTTAATATATAATCTTGATAGATAAATTGCTTATTCAGAATTGTATTTGAGTTTAAATGTTCTCATTTATTCTTCTCTTTCTATTTCTCACTCTCATTTATACAGGCAGAGATTTAGGGGACATTGGACTGAAATATACTTGTCTCCAAAGTTTTGAATGTTTGTTTTTTTGGATACTTTATTTGTTCTTTGTTGGGTTGTACTTGCTAACAGTGTGAAAACTTTTTTTCACAATTAATCTTAAATTACTTAATTCACCAATAACCTTGTTTGCCATAGGGGGGGGGGGGTAAATCAATATATATTTTTCAATTTTAAAGAATATAAGTGCTTAGCAATAATTTGTTATTGTCTTTACACGTATATCCACGTCTGTCTGTCTGTTAAACACCCTTAATTTATCTCATTGTACTGTTTGTATGTTCTATTTTAAATATTGTATGTTTTAGATTGAAATCTGTCATCAATTTCTTGGAACAATTGGAACAAATTAGTAATCAGGCCGGAACTATTATAGCAAATCAATAGATAGATAGACAGATGTATCTTTCTATCTATCCATATCTAGATAGATAGATCAATTTCTTGGAACAATTGGAACAAATTAGTAGTCAGGCCAGAACTATTAAAGAAAGATAGATTGTTAAAGAAATTTATAATTGTAAATTTTGTAACTTTTATTATAGTAAATATATGATATAATTTGTTATTGCTATATTATGTTTTTTGTTACATCAAATAAATTTTTTACGATATGTCTTTTTATTTTACTGTCCAATTATCAAAAATACCTCAAATATGAATCTGTTCAAAGAATATGTTTTTAGTAGCGAAGGTACTCTATAATTCGAAATGTCCATCCGTCTGTCCGTCAGTCACGAAGTGGGGGAAGCGTGATTTTCTCGGCTCCTATAAATGATAGACAGCTGAAATTTACAGGGATTAAATACCTTAATATTCTGCATACTTTTATTAAGTTTAATTGAGATTTGCCTATTGGTTGGGTTTCGAGTTCGATTCCTAGATTTTAAAAGTTTTCATGATTTTCTTTACTCCTATTCGAGATAGACGGCTGATATTTTTGGGGATTAAATATGTTAACAATTTACATATCCCCACAAAGTTTTATTAATATTTGCTTATTGGTTGAAGTTAGATCGATTCCTAGATTTTCACGTTTTAAATCTTACAAGGCTTCGTGATTTTTGTAGTTTAATGTTTTATGAAAGTTCATTTTTTTCCGGATTTTTATCCCCAATTTTTTAGCTTCCCTACCTAATTATGAATATTGTCATCCTTGTTAGAATATGTTATGAAGTCTCTTTCAGTGGCGTGCACTGCACACGGTATTTTCAGGGTGGTTTATTTCTTGTAGAGGTGAAAAGGGGGGAAGGCAAACCTTTTAATCTAATCTTAAGGTGGACTATTGACATCTCCTACATTCTAATTTTCTCCTTAATTAAAAAGAGTTAATATAAATACCAAAAAATGTATATTTAGTAACCTTTCACTTTAGAGATTGTATTTTAGAAGGCTTAATGTGTGATACAAGCTAACATTAAACTTTTTAAGCAAAGGTCTTGTATATGATATATATCAATATTGCTTTTGACCCATAAACTTTGTCATATATTGACAGGGGGGAGGATACATTAGACTGTAAATTACACTGGTACTCAAATTTTTATAACCACATTATCTTCACATTCGCTCAAAAATTTTGGGTACTGTAATCGAATTTTGATTGATTGGTTCCGAACTATTATTGGCTAAACTTTTCAACCAATATTTCTATTTACTAAAGAGAATAATTTTGTTTATCGTCATTGGGTATAAAAATAAATTTATCGTCCATGTTCCTTTATCTCAAGCTTCTTGTATTTTGTTAAACCTGAGGGAAATTGAGGACTGTAAATTAGACTTCTTCGCAAATTTGTATAAACAGGTTATATCATTCGTTGGCTAAAATTTCAGCATAAAGCAGATGTAAATGAATTTTTCGTTCATGATCATCTTATCCATTAAG
This sequence comes from Acartia tonsa, assembly GCF_053477335.1. Taxonomy (NCBI): domain Eukaryota; kingdom Metazoa; phylum Arthropoda; class Copepoda; order Calanoida; family Acartiidae; genus Acartia; species Acartia tonsa. Next base: position 39,375,749 of record NC_137260.1, read on the forward strand.
ATCCCTGGTTTTTACCCATGAACTTTGTCATATATTGATAAACCTAGTGACCGTGACGCGACTTGTATCTTCTAGATTTCAAGTCAGGGACCTTAAGGGATAAAGGAATTGACAATAATTTGTTGTAAATCTCTAATTATGATAAACAAAAATAACTCTTCTGTACATTGAAATTACTATAAGAAAAACAAGTTTGGACACTATAGGTCTGTAACAACATATCACTGTTTAAATAAAAGTACCCAATGTTTTAAACTATTTAAAAATTTGAGTACCAGCATAATTTAAACCTGATTACATGTCCAATAATACTTAATATGGAAGAACCAATACAAGTTGACTTTGCTTTTAAATACAGTGTGTTTTTTTAATAAGTTAAAAGTATTGCTTAATTTAACCCACTTGCCATTGACAGAAATTAATAATCTATATCTTAATTTCTTCATTGATGTGGGACATTTTGTATGAGAAAAAAATATTTGGCGATTTTCAACAAATTCTGCCTTTTTTTCCAAAGTACCTATTTTGGAAGATTTTTGGATCATGACTAATTTAAAGAGTGTGCAAAAATGCGTACATTTTTAAAAATCAAATTGCGCGGCTTGTGTTAATAGTAGAAAAATGTTACGCATACCGTTTGAATTGTCATAAACTCTAGTTTTTGGAATTATAACACATACAGGCTATTTGTAGTATAGAAGCTACATTGGAAAATGTGAGAAATGTTGAAAGTTTTAAGTAAGTTGGAACATTTTACCACGTAGCTCCTAAACTATACGTAGCACAGGAATAGTTCTTAAACACCTAAAAACTAGAGTTTATGACGATTCTAACGATATGCATAACATTTTTCTACTATTAACAAAAGCCGCGCAATTTGATTTTTAAAAATGTACGCATTTTTGCACATCCTTTAAATTAGTCATGATCCAAAAATCTTCCAAAATAGGTACTTTGGAAAAACCAGTTTTTAAGGCAGAATTTGTTGAAAATCGACAAATATTTTTTTCTCATACAAAATGTCCCACATCAATGAAAAAATTAAGATATAGATTATTAATTTCTGTCAATGGCAAGTGGGTTAAATTAAGCAATACTTTTAACTTATTAAAAAAAACACACTGTATATATCAATAATGGTATAGACCAAGTATTGAAAAACTTATAACTGACCGTGACGCGACTTGTATCTTCTGTATTACCTAAAACTTATCTTGTACGTTGAAAATCATAATATATGTAAAGTTTGTTTTCTAAGCCACGTTGCTACTTTCAAAACTTATTTGTCGATATTACTGGAGAAAAAGATTACAAACACAATAAAACTGATTTGATTGAATGAAATTATAACAAATCTTATACTGCGGTATTAAATGATGAGCTATCGCTCGATCATTTAATACCTTAGGATTTAAATATCCATTTATGCTAAATTTTGTTTGCTTAAATAACTCATTTACATTTGTACATCTTAAAAGGTGTACAGCGCAATAAATAAGGTAAAATAATTTTTTTTTAAACTTAATATGTTGACTGTTTTCTTTGCAATAAAAAATACATTTTACAAATATTTTGTAAAGTGTTTGGCCAAAATAGCTGTTACCGGCGGCTGAACACTAAAAGTTTTCCCGCTGCTTAGCCACAACTTAGCAGTTCAAATTAAATAATCGTCAGCATAATACTTCTAATATGTTATTTATCATTAGCTACACTTAAAAGTACAGTATACAAACAGTAAAAGCATTAATATGAAAATTGTTTAACCATATAAGTATATAGTAGGGTATACAACAAACATATTTTGGAGTGCCGTAGCTTCCCCCAAAGAATTTAAAACTGCAATGAGTTTTATTATAGTTTCATCCATCCGTAACGGATAAATTATCTTGGCTTTTTAGAAATATTGTATAATTCTATTCCTATTTACTTGATTTTGCAACATGGATTCCTAGGGCCATTGTGGTACAGACCAAGCATATCTATAACAAGTCTTGCATGTGTATGTCAATATAAATCGTCCTGTTTTTTTTTGTTGATAGAATTTGTCGAATTTATGTTCAAACTTAAAAACCATGTTGATTATCAATTTCTCTTATTAGTTAATGCTCATTTGTCTGTTATTCTGATTAGTTAAGCTTTGCTTTTATGAATGTTGTCATACTTGTTTTAGTTTTCTTTGGAGAAATGATTTTAGCAAGTCTTCTATAAAGAAACAAAATTCTGTCTGTACCGTAGGATCTCGCTAACCGCCGAACCACCTCAAGTGCCTCTAGATGCCTATGATTCAAAGGAGTTTATACGAAATTGATTTTTCACCACTTATTGGAAAACAATATCCACTTTGTTCATTTCAAACTTAACAAAACATAAATTAAAAACATTGAGGTAATAACATTTTATTATCAGTCGCAGCAACTTTTTTTCTACTAAAAAAATTAATCTTATTAGAAAAGTTATTTATCGCTATAAATGATTTTTCATTATGGCTGAGAATAGGTTCTAATTTAGCGGATATTGATCGGTTTCTAAGCCATACTGGAAAAAGAATTCCAAAGATGAACTGAAATCATAATGATTTTATTTAAAATTATAAGTTTGGGCAACATTCAAAATTTAATGAAGTACCCAAAGTTTTAAATCGAACGAATAAGAAATTTTGGTTACTAATGTAATTTATAATCCAATGTCTCCTTCCTCCTTGGAATTACATGGTAGAAAAATATTGCATAGAAATAAAAATTTTAAAAACACGATTTCTTATACTTGGAGACCTTTATAAAAAATTTATGGATTGTCCATTATAGTGGTCATAATGTTGCTGTGAATATATGAGGAATTATAATTAATAGCCATAACCTATTTTAATAAATAAAACAAATATTGGCACACGAGTAAATATCTTTCGTGTTCTTTACCTTTAAAGCAATTGACCTCTGTAAAATTAATTTAGTAATTGCTTTAAAAATTTGATAATTTTCTATTTCATATAACCTTGGTTAGATAATGAAAACAAGTACAGCATAGTCCAACAATAACAAATGTATGTAAATGAAAGCATCAATTAAAGGGCGAGTTGACAATAACTTTTGAGAGATAAAGAATCAATATTAAAATAAATGACATTAATAGGAATCGAATGAACAAACTGACCAATGAATGAGGTCCATATGAGCGCGCTAAATATCCCAAATATTTTCTCCTGTCGATATTCATTAATACCCTATATCCATTTTAATAGGGTAAGTAATAATAGTTATTTCTCGTATCGTATTATAAACGGCTTTCCGCGGATATAGAATGTACACCTATGGCACCACGGGGCTAAAAAAAACTAGTTTTAATCTTATGATTGTACATTTCTATATTCGTAGAAAACTGGATATAATACGATGCTAGACATAGTTTTTTCGTATTCATGAGAACCGGTTCCTATCCACCGGATTCAAATGAATACGAGAAAAATGGTATCAACTGCTACTATGACAAGCAGAGTGCTATAAACAATAAGATCAGGGGGAATGCCAAGGCCACTATACAGACACAACTATGACAGTTAGGACTTCCAGACAAAGGTCGTAAAAACAAAGGGTAGGTTTTCTGTTGAGTTTAGTTATGTTCTTGCTAAACTTCAAGGGAAGCTATTTTTGTATATATGTATGTCTTTAAATGGTTTTAGGCTATTTTTCTACACCATCTCCCCTAGATGCTAGAAGCGCTGCCGCTAATATTAGATATGTGACAAAACTGATAGACAAGAATTAACCTTTGCAGTATACATCCAATATATGAATGCAATGTAATATAATCTCCAATTTCAATCTTATGATATTAATTTAATACAGGGTGTTATTATCACTTTAAATGTATAATGTATATTCAAATAATGACTTAATTATATTTTATCAATTCAATACAGTGTGATTATATAATTCTAATTGTTTATTTTATTAATAATTTATTAACTAATTAGAAAAACAATAAATTATTTTATTATGTAATTTTATATGTTTGATGTTTTTTACAACTGAACAGAAGAAGGGTCACAAATAGCTTAAAACCATTTACATATAAAATAGCTTAGAACTATCTAAGAAACAATGTTTTCTTAAGTACTTAATCAGTTGATTAGTGGTTGCGAGATCTTAAAAGAAAAGAAAAACCTTACAACTTTATGTAGTATGGTATTTTATCTAGTTTTAATAATATTACAAAAATTTTACATAAAATAACAAAAAAAAGGAAAAAGACGAATAATATGATTTTCTTGTGTAAACAACCTGTTTCAAATCTTAGTGTTCTCTTGGAATTGAGATTACTATATCCTGTGTTCAATTTATAGAATTAAAGGAATATTATGACTTTTCCATGAATTAATGTCAAGTTAATCACTTATTAAAAGTTCCTATTAAAGCTTAATGTAAATTTAATAATTAAATTTTTTTTAAAGTTTTGGACTAAAACCGCTACAGATTAAATAGGTATATTCCCCGAGAAGCACAACCTTGTGAGTCAGTGAATTACGTAATAGTTTGGATACTTAAAGAAATTAAAATATAATATATATTTCCAGCTACCATCTCTCACATTCTTGGCTGATCCTGCTCTATTTTAATTTGAAATGTGACATAGGATAATTAGATTTTCATTTTCTTGGCTTTTAAACTCAACTAATCATTTCCATGATATCAATTATCTTAAATTCAATCATAAATTTTTCCTAATAAATGATTTTTTCCCTGGTTTTCCAGTTTTTACCTATGTGATTATAGAATTTACAAAATTGTCCTATTGTTATAAGACTTATTATTAAAACCAAAATAATTGAATTAAAATTTGCCAACAATAGTAGTTCTTAAAGATAGATCTCTGATTGATTAATTTGAAAAGTATACTGATTTAACGTCCATTGTCTATTTCTTTGGATGAATACACTGAATATTTGTAAGATAAAGCCTCGCCGTGATATAAATTCTGTCATCCTTGTTTTTAATTTGCAGGGTAAATTTGAAATTTAAATATGTATATTTTTAGTAATGTCATGTCTTTGTGTAAATCCCTTGTTAATGGGCTGTATGGCCAGCCACAAGCCAGTGTTTAGAATAGAGAAAGAGGAGTTTCAAAAGTTTGGGGGTGGTAATATCCTTTCCCACTCCCCCATAAAAAAGAACTTTTCGGTGTGAATTATATTATGTTTCAAAATACAGTGTGTTTTTTTTATGAGAACTTTTTTGAAGGCAATTTTACCCCACTTATAGTTATCAGAATTTAATGATTAATGGCTTATTTTCTTCGTTTTATATAACCATTTATAGAACATCAAAAAAATATTTCAGTTTTTATAAAAAAAAGTACAGTAAAATCAAAAATTCAAAACCTAGGTGTCAACATCTAAAAATGGTTTTAGCGCATTTTTCTCATGCTCAAATCTTCTACCCTTTGCAAGAATGGCTGCAAAACGCTTTAAAGTTGAGATACATACTAAATTGATACAATTACTTTTGGGGACATGAACTAGAACATATCAAAGATTGAAGGTCATATCTCAACCAGGGAGGGAGTCCTGGCCCCCCAAAGTGGACTGCTGAAAATCAAATTTTTTTCTTGCAAAGGATAGAAAATTTGAGCTTAAGAAAAATGCACTAAAACCTTTTTTAGATGTTGACACCTAAGTTTTGAATTTTTGATTTTACTGTACTTTTTAAATGAAAATTGAAATATTTTTTTGATGTTCTATAAATGGTTATAAAAAACGAAGAAAATAAGCCATTAATCATTAAATTCTGATAACTATAAGTGGGGTAAAATTGCTTTCAAAAAAGTTCTCATAAAAAAAACACACTGTATTTTGTTTTCCTGGTTTAAGACTCAAGTTTGTTACAACAGCTTCTACTCATAAACATTAGTTTTATCATAAGTTTTTGACTGTAAAACAAACTGGTTCTCGTATTTTTGAATTAAAAACGTTGAGTATTTTCAATTAATCTTGATTGGTTTGTAATAATGTACAAACTAGCACAGTCCGCACTTTCCTACAAATAATTTCAATATGTAGACTGGGAATTGGGAATGAATATCAATTTATTGTTTATATGACCCCCCGCTATTTTGGAAACCAAAGAAAAAATCAATACAAACTAAAAGCAAAATTGTTCAGTTGCTCTTTTCTTTAATGCTCTATACTCTCTGCGTCTATTGTTTAAAAAGTTAATGTTGGCGGTTAAAAGCCCCACGGCTCTTTGGGTAATCCCAAAATTACCATAATAGGTGTTCTTACATTGTGTCTTATATATCTAATAAAATATGTGTGGGGGGGGGGGGGTATTTCCCTCCTATGACTAAACCTTGCGGGGAATCTTCCAACTAAGTGGACTATACACTACTCCTTAGGGGAATCCCAGTACCCATATGAATAACCCAACCTAAACTGACCAAAAGTAATAAAAAAAAACCTACCAACACTAACCCTTATTTTCAATTTATTGAATAAACAATGAGGGGATGAGGTTATGTGGTCAACAAGGCACTGTATGGAAAAATAGTCACCATAAACTATCAAAATTGGTTTATATTATTTGGCAAGATGAAACTATATAATCATTGTTATCTAATTTTACATTTTGTACAAACACCTAATACTCCTCCTTCCTCTACCTTGATCTCCTTAATCCAAATCTTTACACTAATGATCGGAGAAGTGCAAAAACACACATATCTTAGAAAAACAACTAACAAATATTGAAAGGGTTGTATATTGATTTAGCCGTCATTGTATTCAGCTTTAACTTTGGTAAGCTAAAGATTTAAAATTTAAGGATTAATGTAATACACAGGCCTAAAACTCAATTGATATACATGATTATAGTGTTCTTATTGACAGGCGGTGTCGTGTTTGAGTCTAAGGCACACAGTTTCATGTTAGAGACGTTAACACAGACACTTATCTAAAACCAAGTCCAGTTCAGGATGACAATAGTAAAAGTATGAGGGAGTCTCTTAGCCCTCAAATGTACGAAACCCATAACTATATACGCTCTGGCTACATTGGTTCTGACATTTTCTTTGCCTCTCACTATCTAAAAACTCACGAAGGAAAGGAGATATGACTGTAAATTACCATGTTAAATTATCATTCTGCTGGATATAAACTTTAAGTAATACTAATTATATGGAAGCCTTGATAGTGTCCAAACTTATCAACCAATTATCATAATCTAAAGAAAGGGTAATCTTGTTTATCATTATAAGGATTTAAATTGTCCTATCCCTGCAGATCCCTGCCTTAAACAGATATTATTTCCAATTATGGTCTACTGTATATGTTATAACATAAAAAATGGCCAGACAGCAACCACCATTATGCTAAAATTTGCTGCAATTTTTAAATTTACATTTTAGACTAAACAAATTACAAGATAAATTGCTTTTATTCAGGAAATTTGAATTTTCAGGTTACATTAAATACTTATTTTTGACAATTAAAATTAAAAAAAAAATTGAAAAATCGTTACTTTTATTTATTTTACCTGTCATTTACATATGCCGAGTAATTTCAAAACTTGAATATATATCTGATAACTTATAACTCTTATGTAGTAAAATTACATTCACATAAAGAAAAAAAATAAGAAGGGTCGTCAATATATACAGATTTGCTCAGTTTGACCTAGAAAAAAGATCATGTTACAAAAATGTATGCATAAAAATTTTAAATAATTATTTTTCTTGAATTTATATATATAAATATATGTTAATTAAAAACCATGATAACAAACATATATAAATGAGTAACATTCTTAAATATTTAATGCTTTCTTTACCAATTTACCACCGTGTCATAACCATAGACGTTAAAAGTGGTTCATACTGCAGCTATGTCAGGGGTGAGACATAAATAGTTAGGGGGAGTGCAACTCGTGACCATGTACAAATAGGACTTCCTGAAAAGGTCGTGTAATTATAGGGTTGGTTGTCTAAAGGGCGTGTGACCATATAAACATGAACAGGAATTAAGCAGATTTGTTTCAGAGATGCACCAAAATAAAATATTGTGGTGTAACCCGTCCTCATAGGGTATCTTCAGGCCAAGATGATAAGTTTTTAGTTTTCAGCAGAAGAGCTGGACTTCATACCAGGCTTATCATGTTGAATAGCCTATAGCTTGCTCCTGTATCATATTAATCAGTTTTTTAAAACTGATAATTTGCTGCTTCAAAAATGACTGCTTATGTCAGCTGTCTGAGAAAAAAAATTATACCCATTTTTATTACTTTCTTTTTAATAATACTTGGACCATCCTGCAGGCACTTATGTGTAACTGTGTACTATTTCTCATATCAACAATATTTAGTTTCAATATTGGTACAGAGTTCTATAATAGTTGTACCTGTACCTTGGACAATCCTGCAGGCACTTATGTGTAACTGTGTACTATTTTTCAAATCAACAATATTTAGTTTTAATATTTGTACAGAATTTTATAATAGATGTACTTGTACCTAGGACTATCCTGCAGGCACTTATGTGTAACTGTGTACTATTTTTCAAATCAACAATATTTAGTTTAATATTTGTACAGAATTTTATAATAGCTGTACCTGTACCTAGGACTATCCTGCAGGCACTTATGTGTAACTGTGTACTATTTTTCAAATCAACAATATTTAGTTTTAATATTTGTACAGAATTCTATAATAGATGTAACTGTACCTAGGACTATCCTGCAGGCACTTGTGTGTAACTATGTACTATTTGTTAAATCAACAATATTAGTTTCAATATTTGTATATAGTTCTATAATAGTTGTACCTGTACCTAGACTATCCTGCAGGCACTTATGTGTAACTGTGTACTATTTCTCAAATCAACAATATTAGTTTCAATATTTGTATATAGTTCTATAATAGTTGTACCTGTACCTAGACTATCCTGCAGGCACTTATGTGTAACTATGTACTATTTATCTTATCAACAATATTTAGTTTCAATATTTGTACGGAATTGGACTAACCTGCAATAGATATAAGTATCTTGTGGTAAATTTTGTGATGTAATCTAACATGTCGGTAATGTAAATTTTTATAAAATACCATTTAATAATAAAAACCATGAGATTTATTTTTTGATACAAGCTATATTAAACATAATTTGCTCTGTTGTACTACAAAAAAATATTGTGAAAGTACAAACTGTACACATATGAAAACAAAGTTTGTGTGACCGTGTACATTATATTAGGTTCAACTTTTCAGACAACTCTTTTTTCAACTTGAGAAGTTTGCTTTTTGTTGTTTTTTGATGGCACACATAAGTTTGAATTACTTAAGAGGTTTGTTAAAACGTGTTTTTTGACAGTTATTTAAGATCTTTAAAGTTGTCTTATGAACAACTCTAATTGTAGTATAAACTCAAATATAACTTATATGCCTAAAATATTTACAATAAAAAAGTTTGATTTGATTTGTTTAGGTTTGAAAATGGACTATGTATTAGTCAAGCAATTAGTTAAGCTCAAAAGTCAGTTTTATATTTGATTAGGGGAACCTTTAAAGAAAAATAAGCCATGTTTCTTCAATTGAATCCAAATAATTTGACAGCCGTGTAGCTGAGTCTTGATATTAAATACAGGTAGCTTTATGAAGCTAAACAATATTTATTAACACTAAGCTAAAATATATTTTTATATCTTATTACGGAGTAATTTTTCTTATTTTTATGTATTCTGCTATTGATATTCAATAGTTGTACTCACATATTATTGAGCGCTGTGGATAGGGGGAAGGAAGGATATATTAATTTTTATCTAAAGCAAGTTAAATGACGACCATATGCAGCAAACGAAGTAATAACAAAGAAAACAATTGTGTGTTCATCAGAAATCTTAAGAGATAAGACAATAGAAGATAAATTACTTTACATACCCAATCATGTTAATCAAAATTACACCCTTTGTAGATTATATTTATTGGTTGAAAATTTTGAACACTACTAATTCTAAATTAACTAATAAAGATTCAACAAGTGTACCCAATGTTTTTGAGCCAACAAATGTAATATTATTATCCCTTTTTCTCTGATTACAAAAAGAAATAAATAAAAATAATAACAAAAAAGAAAACATAAGTAAAAAAACTTGTTCTTTTTTATTGATTAATTTATGTTATAAATGTACCTTCATACCTTAATTGATTAATAAATAAAGAAATGTTCTATTAGGATTGTATATATAAAAGTTTCAGGATGTTTATGATTATGTCAACCTGTGTTTACCGAAGAATTAAGTTAACCACCGGGCCATTATGGTTCTCCTTTTCAGTAAAGCTTTTTATAGTTCCTGGGTTTATAACTATTTTGGGGGAGGAAAACGCCTCAGAAAAAAAATATTGAATAAAAATGTAAATTAACTCCCCCCCCCCCCCTTGAAACATGAAAAGAAATTGTCAAAAGAAAAGTCACGTCCATTTTAATGTGTTTCAATAAAAATTATTGGCCGAAAAGTTTTGACACTGTTAGTTTGTACCATAAAAGTTCCCAAAGTTAGTAAGCCAACGAAATTTTTTATAGATGTAATTCACAGTTCAATGATCACTGATCTTTATAATACCTGTTTATATCTCTACATTAATCCTGACTCCCTTTGTGTAAAATATAAGTAAGATAGAACAGCAACCAGGAAATACAATTTTGTACGGAATTTTAAAATGAACGTGGATAGAGATACCAACCATAAAAATTACAGGAATAACAGAAATTGGGTATCAAGCTATATAAAAAACATGAAAATGTGGTGTGAGAATTCATTATCTTGTTCCCTTTTTTTACTATCCACTGATTGCCTCCCCGATTTTTAATTTTGAAAAAAGAAGGGGGTCTGAGTGTTAAAAAATTATGTTAAGGACAAAGGCCGTTGATCTTTTTTTGTTGTTTAGACAACTATCCCTTTAATCTTTTAGATTTAAAGTTTGATGACTTTGACAAAGTTCCTAGATGTACAAAGTATAAAAGAGAATTATGCAGGGTGTTTAGAAAAAAATCTGTATGTACAAAGTGTGAATAAAAACTATACAGGGTGTTTAGAAAAATCTGTATGTACAATGTATGAATAAAAACTATACAGGGTGTTTAAGATATTTTGACAAAATTTCTAGACTTTTAATTTAGATTAATATAATTAAATTGTTTTATATACTTTGATATTTTTTTTTTTAAATTTAGAACAACCCTTAATTAAATAGGATACACCTTAAGAAATATTCAGCTTCTTAGCTTCTTTCTAATAAAAGTTATAAGCTAAACATTCCGTTTGGTTTTGTCCTTTCTAGAGTCTTACTACTAATCTTAATTACTAGCAGTTTGACTTTAAAATCACATTTAACAAAAACCCTTCTTACCATGCAAATACAGTGGATTAGGTATTTATTGCATCGTGTTATGGACAGCTTTGCACTAATAATAAAGTGAAAAAATTCTAATCCAGTAGCTATTAAACGGTATCGAAGAAAAGTTAGTAATGAAGCAAAAAAACAAAAATAAGAATTATATTGCGTTTTATGATATAATATAAACATTTTTATTTCAAACTCTATAAAAATTTATTTTAATTCAGGTCCTTTTAATAAAAAATCTAAGTAATCCTTTTCATTAAAGACAGACACAAACAAAATTAGGGTAGCTTCGTTGCTTATCTGCTAAAAATCTGAAAAGTAAAATAATAAAAAGTTTGAGTACTCTGGCAACCCGCATTCTTTTCTTTCTCTTGTGTAAATAATTACATTCCAACAATTACAAAACAATTTGATAACAAGGATTGTTTTGTCCATACGTAGCGCTGTATACCAAGCTAGTATATGGTCTTAATAATATACATATGTTGCCAAATTGCTTAAATATAGGATACAGTAAAACCACATTCATTTTTAATTAAACAGGCCAAATAAGGACAGTTATAAAAAGTTTACAATAGTTCTAATGAAAATAAGATATATGAAAGTTTTTTTCTAAATTATGGAAGATACAACAAAAAATACGTATTGTAGAGAACAAAGTTTCTTTCTATAAGAATTATTCTATACCTATATGAGCGATTACTTTTTCTGTTTTTTACCTTATGAATTATTTTCGACAGATTTTTTATAAAACAGCTTGCTTTATTGCATCAAGATCCATGACAGATCTATATAGGAAATAAACGTCTATATATGAGCTCGAGTCTTCCAATAGTAGAGTGTTTAATACTCATAGTGCTCCAAAAATCCATATTAAACTCTCATTGACCAGAACTATAAGACCCATTATTTAACTCTATATAGAATAAATTCTTTTTTTAAATTTCATGTTGCTATTTGAATTATACTAAAGTATTAAATTTCTATTCATAAAATAGAAAATTTAAATTTATAAAATAGTAAATCAAAGAAAACTTAGTTTTAAAATAATTTGATACTAGTGCTGCGTCTGTAATGTGTTCCGATATTAAACTAAAATTTAACATTTAACTAAATATTTTAACCCTTTCAGGACGATAATTTGAAAGAAGAAAGACAAAATTATAAATACGGTTTTAAATAAAAATAATGAAATTTAAAAAAGATGGAAGGAATGGGAAGTGAGAGAGAGGGACATATAATCTCTAAAAAATGATGAAAAAACGAAACTAAAGTCGTAGTATCTTTTTTGTAGTTGGGTTGATATTCAGTGATTGGACAATGGAAGAAAAAGATTAATGTTCAGAGATAGGCCAATGGAAGAAAAAGATTAAGATTCAATCTAGCCAATAGCGAGATAATTTTAGAACGCCGCCTCTAGTATATGTATAAGATACGCTGTCATAACCCTATAAAAAAGATATTTAAGGTTTTCGTTTTGTCTTAAAAATCTTTTCAATTAATTAATTGAGTTCTTTATGTTGTGTAAGTTCGTTTTTTCACTCCTCCCACCATTCAAATACAGAGTCGCTGAATGATATGGGCGCAACTGCTAATATTCCTTAAATAAACATATGAATCATTGAATAACAAGTTTTGCAAAAAAAAATCGTCAAGAGTGAGAGGAAGAGAAATATAAAGAGAAAGCCAGACAAATGGATATGGAATATACGTGGATATTATGACAGTGAATATATGGAACTCATTTATTTGTCTCTTTCTGTATCCAGTAGGAGGGGAGGGGATGGAAGGCTAATTTCGCTTTTTTAGTGTAACATCCAAGTAATAATAAATCCATTGCTAGACAAAGATGATAGATTAGTATTCAGTAACAAGGATAACAACATCCATAAAAACCAAAGCTCAGCAAATAAACAGACAAACGAACATTGGCATAAATAAAGTAATGGCACTTTTCATATGATAATTGAATATTATTTCAAAATCCTATTTACGAGATGCTTTCCTGATTGCAGGGTGCCTTTTTGAGTTGTAGATTTTTCTAAGTTGTACCTAACTGGTAAAGGCATCATCATGTAAAGTTGGAAACCGGTTGTACGTTTTTTACGCCATGGACGGACCGATCCTAAATACCAATAAACCATTGTCGTCCATTGTCTTATCCCCTGAGATCCCTGGCAAGAGGCAACTATTAATGAATCATAACCATTTCTGCAACTTTTTTCTAGGGGGACATCTTAACAATCGTATATACATACATAGATTCAAATATACCGGGGTATGGGGGGGGGGGAGGAAAGATGTACCAAAGGAAGGTTTTTAGTTTACAATATGTTGAATGCCCCCCCCCCCACTCCATATTTTAATTTTCTCCATACCCGTTGCTACTGCTTACGATAGTGTAAAAAGGGATAAACCATTTTTAGGATCAGGTATGAAATACGAAAGAAGATTTTTAGTTCTTGTTTCTAGAATCTGTCATGGAGGTTTAACCCTAAGGGGATCTATTCATGTAGAAATATTCTTATGGGACTCTCTTAAATCCTTGCTTAGCCAATAATATAAAAAAATAAGAAACTGCTGGGAACTTAAAATCTTTAAGTTCAGAAATTATCTGAAATATAGAAGACTAAATATTTTAATATCATAAAGTAATCAATTATCAAAAATTGGATTATTTATTGACCTGTTTGTTCTTATTGTGTGATTACTGTTTGCTCGTATTTTGGACATGATCCCTATTTTGTACCGACTTTTTAAAGAGAGAGAGAGAGACAGAGGGAGCATTAGAGAAATAATATTAATGTAAAGAGAAAGAATAAGAGAGTTATAGAGGTGTAAAAGGGTAAGCTTAAAAGGCCTCCGAGGCCACTCAAACTGCGGGTCCTAAAACAATCCTAAATATGAATCACTGTAGGTTTACTGCTTATTGAAGCCTGATAACATACTGTTATTTTCTTAGAATATAGGACTTTAGGAGGATTAAATTGTACCAGAAATATTGGAAGGAACGGTTTCGTGTTTTAAGAATATTACTGTAGATATATATATAATATATATACATATACACACTATTCTTCAGTTGTGGTAGAGACACGAGAGTAAAAGAACATATATCCTACATATCCTAGAAAACCGACCAATCGTATTAATTATTAATCATATCATTTATTAAACAATAAGAAATATTAATTCATATCAAGAATGAAAGAAAATAATGTTTTTACAGTGAACATATCATAGTTAAATAAAAAAATGTGATTTTTAAAATATTGAATTGAAAATATAATAAAACTTGTTTTTAGTGAATGTGTTACAATATTTTGTGAAATAATGTTTTCATGGGACTATAGCTCTGAAACCATGTTCAGACATGCTATTTTGTTAGGCATATTTTTTGGTTGCCTACCCTCCACTTCGCTGCCACTTCCACTGGAAGCGGCTTTTCAAGGTATCCTTATTATAGTCACTTTTGATGTTCATATTGGTTAAGAGAACTCTAAATGTCAATAGTAAAGAATTGAACATAAAAAAACTGTTTTTGGTTCATTTGGTAAAAACAAAATTTAAAATAAAACCAAATTGCAATACAGAGTCATTTTAATATTCGTTTACAGTTAAATTTGTATGCATCAGCGATCTTCAGGGATAATACAATGGATGATAAAAAGATGTACATCCTAAAAGAGGAGAAACAAAATTAGTTGAAAGTTTGGATACCACTAGTTTGAACAAAACAATCAGTTTTTAATTACCAGCGAAAGAGATATGCTTGATTATAAAACTTTGGATACAATAATTATTTTTCAGTGCAAAGTCCCATCCCTCACTGTTAATCAGAGTTTAAATAGTTTAATTGACAATAGGATAATTCAATATGATGGTCAGGGCTGACATGATGTCGATATTCTGCTATTTATATATACATTAGTTCATAATATAGCATTATTCATTTCATATTCATTCCAATAAAAAGAGTGGTTAAATGTTTTAATGTTATAATTTTCCAAATAAGACTTATGTAATGTGTATATGGGCATTAAGAAACATACAATAAGTATTTTTTCGAGACACTAAAAATAATTTGATTATCTTCATCCATACTTCTGAATTGAGAAGAATACATTAATTATTTCCTATATATTTTTACTAGAGTTGGCTCGATATAATTATCTCCCTATTGGCTAGTTTTCTATATGCATATCTATTTCTCAATAAATCTATTTTCCTCACCCGGCATTACTATCTAAAAGAAAGTAAATATTTAATAATTTAAATGATTTTTAAAAGATTTTTTAAAATTATATTTTTTTCTTTACATTACCATCACCAAAGGGTTAATGATGATGATTACAATTTTAGTTTAATATTTGAACACACAAAGTGTCGCCACAATCGAATTCTTTTAAAACAAAGTTTTCTTAAATTTATTATATTATAAATTTAAATTTTCTTTTTTATGATTAGAAATTAAATACATTGATATAAGGTAAATAGCAACATGAAATTAAAAAAAGGAATTTATTTTTAATAAAGTAAAATAATGGGTCTTATCGTTCTGGGCAGTGAGAGTTTATTATGGATTATTGGAGCACTATGAGTTTTAAAGAAATATTCTTTGGAAAACTTGAGCTCGTTTATAGACATTTATTTCCTATATAGATCTGACATGGATCTTGAAGCAATTAAGCAGGCCGTTTTGTACATGTTAAAAATTGGAAGATTTCATTAAATAAAAGTTATCGCAAATATACTTAGTAAATAAGCTGTCTGTTATTTCATACTAGAAACCAGAAGTTTTTCATTTGTAAAAATTTAATAAAAAAAATGTGTAATATTCCAATTGTTACAGGAATTACCAAGTTTTAAATCGAACTAACAATTCTAACATGACTAAATGAACGTTAAGAGCTATAAGGTACATACGACCGTACAGATCCTAATTTAAAAAAAGCTTCGCTTTTATTAATTACATAAAAGCTTCGCATTAGCAAAAAAAATCAAATGGAAAATAGTAATGCATATAGAGTCTTCCTAAATTGTATCTAATTGTTACAGTAGTCATCATACAAGGTCTTAACTCGATAGAACAATTCTAACATGATTAGATTAACGATAAGACAGAACGTGGAAAAGCTTCGCCTTTAAAAGTTTATTATATTATTAATGGATTTATTATTACTTGGATCTTACACCAGACTATCATGTACTAATAAAAAGAAACTTGTAGTTAGCAAAAGTAATGATCCCCCCATGACCAATAAATGAAATCTTTGTTAGCAACCCAAAATTGAAGACAAATTTTCGACTGTCATAATATCCACGTAAATCATATATCCATTATTCTCTTGTTGGTAGGTAATGAATGGAAAGTTCCATGAAAATACATTTAGAATTCTGTGAATTTCTTATTAGTTTTTGCGGTTATGGTTACAAAGCAATTTAGTTCTTTTTAACCAGAATCAAGGAGAAATATAATGGAATAAGGATGACAACATACATAAAAGCGAAGCTCAAAAAATAAGACGGACATATGAATATTGACCACTATACTACAACTGTTTTTCAAATAGATTTTTTGGATCATGGAAAGAAAACGAAGTTGCCGGTTTCATCGTATTTTTACAGTAGCTTTTGAAGGGTTATTTTAGGTTACGTAAATGTTAATGATTGCCCCGCAGGGTTAGAAAATATACCCCGCAGGGGCTAGAAATAGGAGAAAGGCTACTGTGAAAAAACGACGAAACCGGAAACTTCGTTTTCTTTCCATGATCCGATTTTTTTAATCCAAGCAAAAAATCGATATAAAAAAACATTGGATAGTAGACAAGATTTTTAATTCTTTTCCTAGAAGTAATACAACTAAATAAATTATTATTATATCCATTGGTGTAACAACAAAAAATGACTAAATTTTTTATAATCAACTAAATTTAGCATAATCCTTATACTAAAGTAACAGGATGTTTGTTTGTCTGTGTGTCTGTGTATCTGTGTATATGTGTGTCTGTACCGAAGGATCTCGCTAACCGCTGAACCGAACAGGTTCTCCCTAACAGGGTAGCTTCTCGTAGGTCCCGGGAAGGTTTATAACTATTTTCTTGGGGGGTGTGACACCCCCAACCCCTCCGAAAAATGAAAAATCCCCCTCCCCCGAAAAAAAGAAATTTAAATTTTTTTTAACTAAAATTAAAAATGAGTGGGAAAAAAAGAAATTGGGTTATTAAATTCAAGTGCCCCTAGAGGCCTCTAGGGGCGTATCCGCTAGTATATAATAAGATAGTTATCTATAAAACAAAGTAGAACGATGTCTGTCTGTTTGTTTGTTTGTTTGTACAGAAGAATCTCCTTAACAGGGTATCTTATCATAGGTCATGGTATATAACTATTTAGGGGGAGGGTACCACCACCCCCCCCCAATTTTGAATTTTAAAAAATGTAAATTAAAAAATGCGTTTTGGGATTCAACTCCCCCTTCCTCAAGTGCCCTTAGAGGCCTCTATGGGCGAAACCGCTAGTATTTATATAACTATAAGCTTTTGGTTATCTTAATGATACTGCGCTACACAATTGTTCTTGTTAAGTCTTGGATTTAACTATCTTTGTCTGACTTTAAGTACTTTGTAATGGACTTATTATTACTTGGATCTTACACCAGATTGAAATGTACTACAACAAAGTGAAATTTGTAGCTAACGAAAATTTCAATCACTCCCCTCACCCACCCCATTACCCCATCCCCTTCCCTACTACTGGATGTACGAACTAACCCTTAAATGGGATACATGTGAGCAATGTCAATTGACGACAATTTTTCCCTGTTAAAATATCCAGGTATGCTATATCCAGTCTTTAAGAACTATATTTCAGGGATCTAAAGGGATAAGACACTAGTCGTTAAGTTAATAAATATCCCTAATTGAGGATTACAATTTATTTTTGTCTATATTTCTAATATGAAATATTTTGTAATGTGACAATAAATGCTATCGATAGCACATCATCTATTTGAGTGAAGAAATATTTGCAGAGGTGCAAATAAAAAAAGGAATTTTAAAAGCACACTCCATGTTTTTTTTTTATTTGAACAATAGAGTTAAAGAGATGTATAACATATTATATTATTGTCCTAAGAACTCTCTTGTTCTGTATTATATCAAAAAAATTATTGTATCATTTCAAAAAATCTGGAAAATTTAGCAGAAAAAAATAAGACCTTCTATTGATGAAAAAATAGATGTTCATATTACTGTATATTTTACCTTATTTTTAAAAGTGAAATGGATGTGGCAATATCCATAATTAATCCTTCTTCGGATTGGAATTGTCGGTCGAAAAGTTTAGACACTGTTAAGTTAACTATGAAAGTTAGTAAGTGTATCTTTATTTGAATTTGCCTAAAGGGATAGGTCATGAAATTGCATAGGTCTAGTTTTATTTTTGCAATATTTGGGGTAGTTCTACTTTTATTTAATACGAAAAGTATTGAATAAAATGTTTTTTTACCGACTTTTCAGATTCAAAATATCATTATTAAAATTACTAGGTGAGTAGGGTAGCCCCACAAGAATAGCCCCCCCCCCCCCCTGCAGGAGTTAGTAATAGGAATAACAACTACCCCTCTATATTTTCTAATGAATTTAAAGATAAGGGATTCGGTGCTGAATCTACACGTTATGGGAAAGTACCGGAATATGTCCCTTTTTTCAAGAGCCATGATATAGGTTAGCTATATATAAACATTTAAGTCAAATCCATATTATGTATATCTATTTTCCTTCATTTTTTATTCAATCTTTCTTTTCTTCTGTATTTATAGCAATTTAAAGTAATTTTGTTGAGACTGTTAGTAATAATAGATTTAATATGCTCCAGAGAAACCGTCGGCTAAAAAAACTGTTTTTTACAATTTTTATAATAATATTCATGGAAATCGATAAATGCGTAGTTAAATTTATATAAAAATCTTTAATTTAATGATTAAGCATTCATATAATACTTTTAAGAATGCTTCGAAGACATTCCAAATTCAACTGATTTTAAAGAGGTTGCTTCAGACAGACCAGCAGACATCATGATCATCCTTGAATAATGATAATTATAATATTCTTTTCTCGTATTCATTCGAATCCGGTGGATAGGAACCGGTTCTCATCCATACGAAAAAACTATGTCTAGCATCGTATTATATCCAGCTTTCTACGAATATAAAAATGTACAATCATAAGATTAAAACCAGTTTTTTTAGCCCGCGCCTTCGGCACCTCGGGGCTCAAAAAAACTGGTTTTAATCTTATAATTGTACATTCTATATCCGCGGAAAGCAGTTTATAATACGATGAAAGAAATAACTTTTATGATAATATATATCTCTATCTACCACCCCAAAATTGGTGCAGTGTGCTAGCCTAGCCATATGTGAGTAAAATGTCAGGGTTATTAAGGGATAAGACAATCAACTAGAAATTTATGTAATTCCCAATTTTTGATAGATAATCTTACTTACTTTGTTGGTTAAAGTTATTGGTTGAAAATTTTTAGAAAACACTAGTTTGAACCATTCAATAAATATTTGATAAAGGAATTTCTTGGGTACTAGTAAAATTTACAGATCCATGTCCCCTCCCCCCCCTGATATAATAGTAGACTATGAGAAAAACGGTGTTCGATCACATCTGCATATGTATCACATTATTAAATAATCAGAACTGCGACATAACAAACTGCCTCTCACCGCCTATACCTGATTAATACATATGGGCCAGACCATTAAAATTGTCCCAAGGCATTAAAATCCCAGATATTGATGACAAACAGCCGTTAGATTGTACGACCCTTGTCGTGAAGTCCCAACTTATCATGGTTATGAGTTGCTCCTGTTTTGGGCCAAGATTTTTCCCCTTATCTTACTATTGATGTCACGCATCTGAAATAGCAGCAGGTACAACGTTTAACGTCTATAGTTAAGACTCGGTTTGGGCCAAAACTGGAACCATTCCCTCATCAACGTCTAGCAGATCAGCTTTCCACCTAACTCACATCTTAAACAATACAAGCCTTTTGATATCGTATCTTTTTGCTAATATAAACCTAGAATTAATAAGTGGAAGTGAATGTTTACTAAACGAAGGTAACAAGACTGCTAACACATTATCTAACAATTTGAGGTCATTGTGTTAACCATTCACTTTAAAAAAAAAGAATAATATCTCCTTAGGTAGCGCAGCTAACACATCGTATATAGAAATGAGGTAAAAAAAACTTACATCAAAAAAACCAAAGAAAAAAAATATTTGAAAATCAGTTCATATCTAGTAAAATGTACATTTAATTTCAGTCTTTTAACATTTATTGCTTTTATAAAGAAAGAAAAACTCATTTATAAAAAAAAAAAAAAAAAGTAATTGAGGATACATTGCTGTAGCTTGCCTAGTAGATTATTAATACACAAAGCCGCACCGCACAGTTATTTCATCGTCGCCTGTAAGTTGTTTAAACTGCTACCACGCAGCTATTATCAATCAAGGCCCAGTTTCCTAGGAAAAGAGGCAGTGAGCCAAATTAAACACATTTTTTAAAACCTGAAGTCACAGCTGAGCCGTACTATAAAATAACTGCTGCCAAGATCTGGTTATAATCAAATGCCCGAATGCATTTGATTATGAATACATATAGAATATTTATGAACTTAGATGGATCTATTTGTATATTTTGTACTTAATGCGGATAAATTCACTAATATTTCGAATACACAGATACTTTTTGATGGATATTTACAAATAATCAAACAAGGATGGCAACATCCATAAGTAGCAAGGCAAATAAATGTGGATTGAAGTTGTATAGCAGATGTTCAGTTATCAAAAAAACTAAGAGAGATAAAAAGAAATATCAAGTAGAAAATAACGAAGCCTTAGTGAAAACTATGATATATCTTTTGTATCATGGCAAAAAATGTAAATAAAACATTATTGTATAAGCTTGGCATTTTAGTTTTCTTGTGGACTTAATTGTACTTGTCTTAGCTTTAAGAAATTGTGTGTTATGGAACGTAATGTAGACCGTTTATTGTAATAACTAAACTAATATTTCACCGGGTAATGCAATATATGTTCTATTTTCTTATAGAAATAAATGTAAAGTTAAATAGGCTTCCAAAACGTGAGTTAATCTATAGGTATATCTACTTTCCATTTACAAAGGCATGCGTAAGAATATCCTTTTAAATGGGTATGCCTATATTTTGTGTGATTTCTATTACTAGGTTGAAAAACATATTAACTTTAAAATAAAAAAAATATCATTTTGTTCATATTATCATGGAGAAATCGGACATAAATTATAGTGGTGTTGTTACCACGTTCCCTTTTCGTTGGCACTAAAACATTGAGGACTTATTCATTGAGTTGGACAAACTTGCAATATCAAAACTATTCCACCTTTTTTATTAATCTTCACAAGGGGTATTTTGTTCATTGTAATCTTTAATAACTTTCCCTAAATCTTACTTGACGCTGTGATATTAAAAATATCATAAACACTTGCTTTTCTTTATATTAGAAATACTTAATCTTTACTTTATTACTCAGGAAGGGAGGGGATATTGAACTGTATATTACAAAGTTTAATCACCATTTTATCTTATTCGCTGGCTGAAAATACTTGCGTTCTTTTGTTGATTTATAAGTAGTTGGTTCCAAAACTAGTATGCAGTGTCTAAACTTTTCTACCAATGATAATATTTTACAGATGAGGTTACTTTGTTTCTCATCATTGAGAATACATGCACAGGTTTTTGCCAAAGGAATTGTGCGAAGCTACTTATTTGACATGATTATTATTAGTTTAACATTACAGATGTACAGACAAAAATGATTCTATTGTTTAATAATTATTGTGGTTCTTCAAAGTCTAGACTATAAACAAGAATTCAAATGTCCAATTAAGCGTAGCATAAAAAGTAAATATTTTTTTTCATTGGAATTTTGAAATATCTGCAGGTCCTGTGTGATACTAAAAAATCATGTATAGTATCATATCATAATGAAATTTCAATGAAAAATAGAATAGAAGAATTAGAATATTTTCAATACTTTTTTATTATCCCTTAACTTAGGCGCGCCTAGTTGCCATTATCAAATCTGGAATTAATCCAATAATATTTCATTGGCTGTCCGCAGAAAAACTGCGCTTGATTCCTATCCTAAGTTAACGGAGTTATTTGTATAGATGCTACGAATCTATAAACAATAAGGAAAAAAAGTCAATATATTTTTAATTATATTGCTTAATATAATAATAGTTATTTCTCGTATCGTATTATAAACGGTTTTCCGCGGATATAGAATGTACAATTATAAGATTAAAACTAGTTTTTCAGCCCCGTGGTGCCGAAGGCACCGGCTAAAAAAACTAGTTTTAATCTTATGATTGTACATTTCTATATTCGTAGAAAACTGGATATAATACGATGCTAGACATAGTTTTTTCGTATGGATGAGAACCGGTTCCTATCCACCGGATTCGAATGAATACGAGAAAAGATATTAAGTTCCTTTGATCTCAAATATATATTCCATAGAATTTCATTATATATGGTTTATTCATTTTTTAAGAAAATATTTCTAATTAATCCATGTTTATTTTTGTACATGATTTTCCTTGTTTTAAGATACAATGTAATCAAATAATCTACTGATGTACAGATTGATATGTATGTAGTTCATAGTCCATAATAATATATTATTCAATTCTAACCTCACAAACATTAATATTTAATAAGCCACTCTCTAAGTAGTAGAATAATATATACATATACAACTATGTAGAGTAACAGAAAATTGGGTTGTCAAATATCCACTTTCAGTATTAATTTTGTTGACACTGAAACAAAAAAGTTTTTTAACCAAGTTACTTTATTCGTTGGCTAATTAACTTTGGGTATAGTTATTGGTTTCAAACTAGTAGTGTCCAAACATTTTAACCAATTAGTTTTTTTTATTAAAGTCAGTCTATCTATGGATGTTATAAACTTTGTTATGGTTCTATGAATAAATGTATAACAAAGCCGGCTACCTTGCCCAAGTGGTAAGGATCTTTTTCGTCAGCTAGTAAATTGCTTTCTGTTCTTTTGTAGCGACTTAGCTTTCACTTTAAATTCACCCCGTGGATAGAGTTACATATAGCCCTTGCCCTCTCTATTATTTTACTTAAATGTTCTATGTAGTTTTCTGCGAATTTATACTTGTATTGATTTAGTTTAGACACACACCCACACCCACCCACCCCCCCCCCACCCCCCCCCCCCCACACACACACACACATACACAAACGCTCAATAGTCTTTTCATTAAAAATATAAAGCTGATAAATTATTAATTTTCTTTATTGTAATTGCACTTAATACTTATATTATTGCTGCTTTAAAAAATATACTGTCGGTTTGTATAAATAGATATGATTTATTTTTTAGGTATGTTAGAATTGTCAAATTGATTTGAAATTTCTTCTTTAAAATACAAACTTACAGATTGACTACTAACAACACATATAAATGTATTAAGCATTTTTGTCTGTAGCGAGAGATTTCGCTAACAGCTAAACCGATACGGTTCTCCTTTGCAGTGAAGCTTCTTATGGAACCTGGTATGGTTTAAGGCTATCTTTCTGCCCTTCTAAATCGCTTTGAATGCTGAGCCTCTAGAAACTAGGGGCGCTAAGCAAGCAGCTGTTAATTGAGAACAGTATAGAACGCGAATTTCTGATTTCTGAATTTGGAGCGAGCTCCTCATAAAATAGGCTTTACCATCATCATGTCAAAAAATTGTGCCATTCATGCGCACATAGCATCCTAAGGTTCTGTATTCAAAAAGGCTTGATAAAGGGGTAAAAAAATAGCTTAAAACCATCCCTGACTTAAATGTGAAAACGAACTAGCCTAAAACCACCAAGAACTTATGTAAAGCTTACCTAAAATAGAGAACCCAATCAGTTCAGTAGTTATTGAGATCCTAAGATAAAAATAGCCGTTCAATAGGATTATTCTTTTTGAAGAATCATTAAAGAAGATACAACTATCTATCTGAAAGAATGTAAAGAGATAAAGAAAATCTTTATTTTATTTGTTCTTATCAGAGATAGAGGAATATGCCTATTTTAAAGAAAATAATAAATAATATTGTTTAATGTTACAGTTTGGCTACAGTCCAAAATCTACTGATTAATTATAAGTAACGCAACTACTCTATAATTAGGAATTGTTCTTCTGTTTGTCTATTCCTTACTTCCCTGGGCTTGTATGTTAAGGTAGACAGAGTGTAAACACTTGAAAACCTTTATTTGTGGTCGCCAAGAGATATTTACACATTTCTATTGCCATAAAGTATACTTTAAATATGCGTTTTTACGGTTAAAATATATTAGGGGATATTGGGCTATTTATTACACAAGTCCCAAAAGTTTTATAACATTTTCTTATTCGTTGGCTTAACAACTTTAATTGGCTGCTTCATTAACGTTCAAACCACTAATCGTAATCTATAGAAGTGGTAATTTTGTGTATCACCATTTGGGATATATATATATTATTATTTGGGCCATTATCTTTTCCCTTTAAGATCGCTGTTATATTTATTTTTGAATTCATATTGTATAATCGGAACAAATCTTTAAAATTTTGGTCGTCCGTTGTTTTATTTGCCATACTATGGGTCATTTAGGGTTATTGATGGATATTTTATGGCTAGAACATTGGATTTATGTTAGAATTGGCGATAAAAATAATCTTTACAATTGTCTTAAAACATATAGCTTTGACTTTATTTGAGCAAAAAAACCACAATACTTGAATATTTCAAAACGTACATAAAATGCGTAGCGTATAAACTACCTATAATAAAAATGGATTTTTACCCTACATTTTAGATTGATTTAGATTTAGATTCATTTTTAACAATATGCTATTAACTAAAGAGGCAAAATGGTATTACTTATGTTTGGATTCTGTATTGGTGAATCAATGTAATATGTAGAGAGAAACATGAAACATTTAAAATCCTTATATAAAAGTAACATGATGTCTGTCTGTCTGTCTTTAATGAAGGATCTCGCTAACCGCTGAACCGATATGGTTCTTCTTAACAATGTAACCACTTATAGGTCATGGGAAGGTTTATAACTATTTTACTCCCAAAAGAAATAGCCCCTTGAAAAAAAAACTCTCTCAAAAAATTGAAATCGATAAGACAAATCTAACATGTCTGAATATAGGGGGTAAAATCTAACATACGGACAGAGGAACGTACGTACCGGCCTTAATTATAGAAAAGATTCACTTAATATTAAACATACATACACTTTACAAAAGTATAAATGCCAAGAATTTATGGAGTTGAAGCAAAGAGGGAAAATGTAAAATCTGTTTCTGCTATTTCTAGTTCAATGGTTCAGATAAAAGGGGTGGAAATGGTGTTAAACTTTATAACAAGCTAACGATTGAGTATAGATTAATTCTATATTGTGTTGAATATGTTGAAACCGGTTTGTGGCCATTTCCCTCTCCCCCTTTATGGCCTGAAAATGGGGAACACTTTCGCTTTCATGAAAAATCTTAAAAATGGTTTCAATAAGTGGGCTCGTATTAACCCCTTAGCTGACGATAACGTGAACAGTCTTAAATAATTTATTTTAAAAATGTTTTTTTTATTTTCATTTGGGGTTTATGGTTTTTAGTGTCGTTTTTTACGATTGTAATAAGTTTTTTGTATTCATGTGATATTAATGAAATTTCATACAGAGACTACCAACTACCTTAACTAGCTATGTTTAAAATTTCATCGATCTACATTGAAAGGCCAACGAGTTAACGACACTCAAAGACAATCAACATTTTTTATTTAATAGTATAAAAAAAGACTTTTTTAAATGTAGTACCTACGGACAAAGATTGCAAAATTAAAGGGATTTAAACGTAAAAATCGATCATGAAGCATGAAAAAACTGCGATTGTCATTTGTCTAAAGAATCTACACAAAAAATTTCAGACTCCTATCTTTATTTTAAGTGTTTTTTTTTGCACGAAAAGTTAACGTTAATTTTGTGAAAGGAAAAAAATAATTGATCCGAAATTTAAACGAAAAACCTACGGACAAAGATTACATAACTATAGGGGTTTAAACGTAAAAATCGGGCACAAAGCACAATAGAACTGCGATTCTTATTTGCCTAAGGAATCTACACAAAAAAATTCAGACTCCTTTCTTTAATTTTAGTGGGTTTTTTTTGCACGAAAAGTTAATGTAAATTTTGTTACAGGAAAAAGTAATTGATCCGAAATTTAAACCTAGTAAATGAAAACTAGCATAAATCCTGCCATGTGGGTCTGCCCCCAACCCCTTACCCCTTACCAATAAATGAGGTCCATATTAGCAACCTAACTATATAACATGTTCTACCTTGTAAATATTTCCATGAATGAGGGATCTTTTATTTTTTCAGTACAGCTTTGCAACGGATAAATATCCGCTAGATTAAAATCAGTTCTCAGTCATACTGAAAAGCATCATATTACAGGCAATTTTCTCTCTATTAATAAACCTATAATAAATAAGGCAAACAATATTAAATCAGGACTAATTGGTACCCAAACTTTTATAACCATTAGTAAAAATTGGTTTGTAAATTACATTTGGTACCCAAAGTTTTATAACCATTTGTAAACATTGGACTGTAAATTACACTCAGTACCCAAAGTTTCATAACCTTTAGTAAACATTGGACTGTAAATTACATTTGGTACCCAAAGTTTTATAAACCTATATGGCTATATCCGCTAGATTATAATTGGTTCTCTGCCATACTGAAATGCATCATATTACAGACAATTTGGCACAAATATTGTAAGTAATTTAATGGCTTTACAATCGTTTTACACGTTGTTTTTATGTTAAAAATCGTCCAATTTAACAATACTTTTCAACAAATATTATTAGTAATTTAATGGCTATAGAATAACGTCTTTTTAATCCTTTTTTACATTGTCTTTACGTTAAAACCGTCCAATTTAACGATACTTTTTATAAAAATATTTTTAGTAATTTAATAACTATAGTATAACGGTTTTTTTAAATAGTTTTTTATATCATGTTTACGTTAAAACCGTCCAATTTAACAATACTTTTTAACAAATATTGTTAGCAATATAATGGCTATAGAATAACCATTATTTTAATGAATTTTTTACGTTGTTTTTACGTTACAAACCATCCAATTTAACGATACTTTTTAACAAATATTGTTAGTAATTTAATGGCTATAGAATAACGTTTTTCACTTCGTTTTTAAGTTTTTAACTCTTGTATTTCTATTTTAATATCTGCGGACAGCTGTCTATAATACGATGTGATAAATAACTATTCCAGTAAGGCTTCCAAACCGATTTATATCCGCTGGATAAGAACCTGTTCTAAGCCATATTGAAAAAGTCATGTATAGAATTGTATTACAGACATTTTCCCACAATTACTAAAATAAAAATCCTAAAGAATAATGTCAGTTTTTTTAGCACAGGCCTTCGGCCATTTGGAGCCCA
This sequence comes from Acartia tonsa, assembly GCF_053477335.1. Taxonomy (NCBI): domain Eukaryota; kingdom Metazoa; phylum Arthropoda; class Copepoda; order Calanoida; family Acartiidae; genus Acartia; species Acartia tonsa. Next base: position 39,403,718 of record NC_137260.1, read on the forward strand.
CAAAACTGGTTTTAATTGTATAATTTTCCATTTTAATATCCGTGGACAGCTGTCTATAATACAATGCAATAAATAACTATTCCAGTATGACTTCCAAACCAATTTATTTCCGCTGGATAAGAACCGGTTCTAAGCCATACTGAAAAATCATGTTTAGCTTCGTATTACAGTCAAATTTCCACATTTTCCCATGATTACTAAAATAAAAATCATAAATAATAATGTCAGTTTTTTTTATCACAGGCCTTTATTACAAAACTGGTTTTAATCTTATAATTTTCCATTTTAATATCCGCAGACAGCTGTCTATAATACAATGCAATAAATAACTATTCCAGTATGGCTTCAAACTGATTTATATCCAATGGATTAGAACTGGCCTTAAGCAATACTGAAAAATCATGTTTAGCTTGATATTACAGTCAAATTTCCACGATTATTAAAATAAAAATCATAAATTAATGTTAATTTTTTTACCACGGGCCTTAGGCACATCAGGGCCCACAAAACTGGTTTTATTTGTATATTTTTTCATTATAAATAACTGTGGAAAGCTGTCTATAATACAATGCGATAAATATATATTCCAGTATAGCTTCAAACCGATTTATATCAGATGGATTAGAACTGGCTCTAAGCAATACTGAAAAATCATGTTTAGCTTCGTTTTACAGTCAAATTTCCAATTATTAAAATAGAAATCATAAAATAATGTTTAATTTTTTAGCATGGGTCTTAGGCACCTCAGGGCAAACAAAACTGGTTTTATTTGTATTTTTTTTTATTCTAAATAACTGCGGAAAGCTGTCTATAATACCTATAAATACCTATTCCAGTATGGCTTCCAAATCGATTTATATCCGCTGGATTAGAACCAGCTCTATGCAATACTGAAAAATAATGTTTAGCTTGGTATAACAATCAAATTTCCACAATTATTAAAATAAAAATAATAAAATTAATGCTAATTTTTTTACCATGGGCCTTAGGCACCTCAGGGCCCACAAAACTGGTTTTATTTGTATATGTTTTCATTCTAAATAACCGTGGAAAGCTGTCTATAATATGATGCGATAAATTGATTAATTTAAGCATGTTAGAATTGTCCTATAATTTTCAAACTATGGATTTCCAGCCAAAAAATTGTTGATCAACAGTGCAGTTACTCTTTAATTTATTTGCCTTGTGGCTTTTCTTGGATGTAATTAAATATATTCGTTTACAATTCAAATATTATGCTTATTTTAATCTAAAATCTTTTTATCATTTTTAGTCTTTTAAAATCGCTAGGATTTGTAGTTGCACTTAAAAAAAGAGCGAATAATGAGATTTTCCTTTTATTATTGTTATTATCATAAACCGGTTAGAAGATATATTTTTCATGTCAGATATACTTTATCTACAACCCAAGCTAACATACTCCCAGGGATTTTCAGGGATAATACAATAGACAGGAATTTGATGTATAACTCTAGTTATGATAAACAAAATTACCCTTTGTAAAGAATAATATTATTGGTGGAAGCTACAAGTTTACACTAACTATTCGATATTAAATAGAAGTACCGAAAGTTTTAAGCCAACGAATGAGAGACTGTTATTATAAAACTTTGGGTACTAGTAAAATTTACAATGTAATTTCCCCCATTCCCTACAGAGACCTTACATTTTAAACCTGTTTAATGCACAATTTTGTAAAGAAAAGCATTTATATGATGAGAAAATCCGTTTGTCCTCCCGTAAATCGTAACGATTAGCTAAAGGACTTTTCTATTGACTAAATGGCCATAATTATAACGATAGCTATAATAACTATAAGATATGATACTTTTTTTACTTTACATTAAAAGATTGTTCGGTTCCATCGCTAATCTTAAAAACCTTACTATGCAAAATAAAAATACACAAAACTAACTTATTTATATTTACCAAAATAAATTATCTGTATAACAAAATATAAATAACATTAAAATTGTATTTTAAAGCCCTGCATAACCTTTTCTATCAAATTTTTAATTCAATAGAGAAAAAAAGCTTTTTATATGCACTTTGAATGTATAACTATATTCACTGAGTTGGGAAGGTTAATCTCATAAAATCATTACTGTATAAATATACAAAAAATCTATAGATCTTCACGGCCATTTAGTAAATCTTTGATGAAAAAAGAAGAATAGATTGTCATACAAGAAAAAAATGTCGATGATAGTGTCTACTTAGCGTTGAAAGTTGAATAGATTTAGTAAATCAAAACAGACAACCAAACCTTTGTTTACATGACCTTTGTCTTTAAGCCCTAAATATAGTTAGTTATGAAAAGTTTTTCAATTACATGGAAGTATAGATAGACTGACAATTAATGTAATGTATAGATGTATAACCCAGACAACTACATAGCCCCGGTCTTGTGGACCTTTTCCTTTTGCTAGCAAAATGATTTTTGCTCTTTTGTAGCGCCTTGGCTGTGTTGATATTTTCGACGCTATTGGCTAGTATTCAAAGACCCAATTGAAAGTCGGTACAGGGTCCCCACCCCGTGAACATACAGTTATTCGTTTACTTTAATACTTTTATAAAGAAATCTCTTTCTCTGCATATGGCAAAAAAGGTTGCAAGACATTTTATGTGTCAAGGCTGCAAAACCACATTTTTATATTTGCAACAATTTGAGGCAAAAGTAAACACTTTTCCTCACTTTTATTATTTAGTGTTAGGTAACATTAGATGCTTGTAGCCAGGGATTTTAAGTGATTATACGATGGACGATATTTTGATGTTAATTAAAATGCAAAACTCAATCAACCTAAAAAAAAAGTTCCCAAAAATTTAAATTTTACATACAAATATTTTGCTTTAGATAAAGGAAAATATTAAATATTGTTATTTAATCACATAAGGTAAAATCATCTTTATTTACCTAATAAAACGTAAGAACTCTATTTTTTACTGTATTACAGCTAATTGTTTGTTTGTTTTATTGCTGTATGTTAAGGATATAATTTGCCGAAATTGATTATAAAAATGGTATACCATGCAAAGTCAATCTGACATAAATTACTTATATTAATTGATTAATTAATTTAAAACATCCTCATTTTTTAATAGAAATATCTGTATTATTCGTCTTTCTGCATTCCGTATTTTCTTCCGTCTCTCCGAAAAGTGGAACGCGAATCAGCTGCTAAATTTAGACAGTTGATATTTTGTTTTGAGATTTCATAATAAACATCTAGTATATATTTTCTTAATCCGTGTCTCTCGGTTATGCTACAAAAAAAAAAAAAAAAAGGTTCCGCGATTTTCTATATATTTAAAATCTTCTATATTTCTTTTTATATTTTTAAAACTTTTTCTATAACTCTCTTAGTCCGTTTGTTAATCTATAATGTTTATTTGTGCTTTGCTACTTATGGATGTTAACATTCTAAATGTATCTTTTCTTTACTTGCTGTTATGCAACCTCTCATAATAAATTACTCTTTAATTGCACTCTTTTTTTCCTCACACTTTTTCCTACATTTATCTACTTAGCCATATGCCTTTTTATATCTTTTCCTTACCTTTTCAATGATGGGGGGGGGGGGGGAATCTAAAACTAAACCCCCTTATCTGTGATTGATAAAATTATAGAACTGACGAACTTTTCACTTACAAAAACTTCACCGTTTTTATTTAAGACTGAAGTTTTAAATCTCATTTAAAACATTAATAAAGGAGGAGTTAAAATTTACACCTGAAACCTTTTGAATGAAAGCCTAAATTATAAAGCTTATAATTTTAGAAATATTATTTTGTTAAAACCCAGTAATTTGTAGTAAGGAAGAATTTGTTGTTGAAATGTTTATCACATAAGGGACTCTTGAATGTGTGAAAAAGAAAAGGCTAAAATTTACGACAGCAAGCAAAAAATGCATACTCTAGCAGTGGTTTTTATAGTCCATTGGTGTAGCTACAGTCACAACATGAATAAGATTTATAGAAGTTGAACAAACATAAATTTATAAGTATAAATGTACAACACATAATTGCTTTCTGCTCTTTTGTAGCGACTTGGCTGTGTTTATATTTCCGACGTTATTGGCTGATATTCAAAGACTCAAGTAAAATTCAGCACAGGGTCCCACCCCATGGGTAGAGTTACACATAGTGTCCCCTCTTTTTCTTAAATATGCTAAATCTACATTAAATAAGAAAAAGTATAAGAGTATCACTTATCTAAAACGTGGAGAAAAAACCTTAGTCTTCAAATATGTGGAGTCCAACTATCGTATCTAAATCTAAATTCAGGATGTAAAATAATGAAATCTTGGAGATAGAACTCATAATGTATAGGGTTTATTCAATAGACACTTTATCCAGGTTTCTAACCCATCTAACTCTGTCTATTTTTATATTTCAATGTTTGACAGGTACATAAAAAGTCTGTAACTGTTATTTTGAGTGTCAGATAATGTGAGGAACCGTCCTATACTTGATACTTCTATCACATAAACAGAAAAAAATGTGTTTTCTTTGCATTTTTATACATTAGTATAACAACAAGCATTTTTAGTATAGAAAATATGGTTGAAACAAAATAATTAGAAAATAATTTTAAACAGCTTATTTGAGTTGCATAGCATTTATATAAGTCATAATCCTTCATTCTCAAGAATAGATTCCATCAGTTTCCCGTTAGATAATCTCTGTCCCTAGCATCCAAGGAAGTGAAATAGCCTAAAACTATCCCATGACATATGAAAGTTTATATCAAGATCTTAACTGAATGTAACAAATTTAATTAAATTAGCAAAAATAATTTTTTTTATTATATTAAACATGCCTTAAATAATTTTTTTTGTTTAATATATTTATTTAATTTGAAGTATGTGTCTTCTTAGAACCTACTATGGTTATATGTAACCTCAGTATTTACATACAGTATATCTCATAACATAATTATTACATAACCTCTAAACTACCCAGGGATCTCAAGTGATAAGCAAATGGCAGGTAAATTTAAGAACATCCCCAATGTTGATACACAAAATTCCCTCTTATGTAGATTACAATTAGCGGTTAAAACTTTGGAAACTCAACTTAATGAACTAAGCAATTAAAAATCAATAAAAGTCCCCAAACTTGTTAAGCTAACGAATAAAAAAAGTTATTATAAACCTTTGGGGACTAGTGTAATGAAAAGACCATTGTTCTCTTCCTTCCTGAACCTACCTCCTACAGTATATCTCATAATTATTAGTTAACCTTAAGTTTAACTTACCCCCTTGATCTTTATTTGATTTCAATATTATGTATACTAATACTAACCACAAGAGAAAATTTATAGAGTGGTAACATTATATGTAAAAACAAGAGGCAGGGATCAAAGGGATAAGACAATGGACGATAAAGTAATGTACATCCCTAATGATGATACACAAAATTACACCTTAAGTATATTTCAATAAGTGGTTATTTTTTAATGTCCTCTCTATCCCTGCATCTAGCGGCTCTCAGGGGGTTGGAAGTTCTCTTCCCTAAAATACTGATAAACCTTCTCTGGAAATATAAGAAGCTTTACAGTAAAGGAGAACCACAACGGTTCAGTGGTTAGCGAGATTAGGCTACAGACAGACAAACAAGTATTATTATCTTAGCTTTTAAAAATCATTGGTTAATAATAATTTTACTTTTTTAGGTAAGCTGGTGATGTGTATCATTGAATGTTTATTAAAATGGTAATGCCTATCATGTATCATGCTTAGGGGATGGTTAGATGAATCTATATTAACAACGCCCTGAAAATTAACCTCAGCCCCCCCGAAATTTGTAGTTATCACTCTTGGAGCGAGGCCCTTAAAGGCTGTGGGCGAAGCCACTGATTGTAAACATAGTAATAAATAAAAGTTGTTTGTGTGAATATCTCCTTGATTTTGTATGAAGTATATTATCTCAAAATAACTATTTAATACTATAAATCTGTCAATCTATATATCTATTTATCAGTTGTTTCTGCTAATATCTTCTTGAGTGTGTATGAAGTGTATTATCTCAAAATATATATCTATCTATATATCTATCTATCCACCTATCTATCTATGAGTTGTTTATGTGAATATCTCCTTGAGTGTGTATGAAGTTTATTATCTCAAAATATATTTCTATCTATATATCTTTCTATCAGTTGTTTATGTGAATATCTCCTTGATTTTGTATAAAGTATATTATCTCAAAATAACTATTTAATACTATAAATCTGTCAATCTATATATCTATTTATCAGTTGTTTATGTGAATATCTTCTTGAGTGTGTATGTAGTGTATTATCTCAAAATATCTTTCTATCTATATATCTATCTATCAGTTGTTTATGTGAATATCTTCTTGAGTGTGTATGAAGTGTATTATCTCAAAATAAACATCAAAGGTTGCCCCTTAAATCAATTGAGGAAAGATAGAGATAGATATAATGATAAGATAGATAGATAGAAATATATATATATATAGAGAGAGAGTAATAAATATACATAGATAGATAGAAAGACAGAAAGAGAGAGAGAGAGTCTGTTACAGAAATAATAAGAAAACTTATGAAAGTCTAACTAACATAATTGATAGAAGCCTGATAAAAATAATATGCAATTTGTCTGTTAAAAAATTGCTAGTTTTTTTAGAGAACATAGGACTACGCTCCTAGGGGTCTCTCGGGGCACTTGAGAGAAGGGGTAAGTCAACCCTTCAATTTCCAGTTTATTTTTAAACAGAAACAGTAGTTTTTAAAGGGTTATTTTTTAGTGGCGATTTCTCTTGGACCTATGTTTTTATAATGTTTTTCTTGTTAAAATCATGCTATCAAGAATTATGTTGATATAAATTCTTTACTGTTCCTTGACAATGTGTAAAAAGGAAAAGAAAAAGTGTATAAGATATTATATGAACAAGTATGATAATATTCATCATTAGCGAATATAATAAAATAATTTCATTAACATGAGTATACTTAGATTCTATCATAGCAGCTCTGGTAATTCTATTTTTTCACTGAAAAATATTTTCATCTATGCATATAAAAATAAGCCATTATTTTATTAACTACCAAGAGCAAAAAAATTATAATCTAATCCCAACCATAATGGTTTTTACAATACCTTTTAACATGACATACTGACGGACATCTTATATTATAGTGAAACATTCCTACTAGAACGGAAAAAGAGTATGAGATATTATAAATGCAATAAGATTTTATGCCTACTTTATTATTCATATTGTGCCTCAGAGGTGTTCATTTGTTTCCGCATAAAGATTATATTCGCATAGTGTTTCATAATACCAAAAAAGCAGGGATCTAAAGGGATAAGACAATGGCCGATAAATTAATGAACATTCCAATGATGATGCCCAAAATTACCCCTTCTATAGATTACAATTAGTAATTGAAACGTTTGTACACTCAACTTAATGAACCAACCATCAACATTCCCCAGGTTGTGAAGCGAATAAGAAAACGTTATTATAAGACTTGAGGACTAGTGTAATAAACAATGTTCCCTTTCTCCCTGAAAAAAAAGAAAAACAATAGCAAATTAATTACTGAGGTATTTTATGTTGAGAGTGAAGCAAAGGGAAATAGAACAGTTTGTGTTGTTGCAATATAATCTGATGATTTGATATAAATATGCGGAAAGGAATGCACACCTGATATTACACACTTGCAGGGTTTCTCCAGGGATACAGGGATATGTCTGTGGATGATAAATAAATGTTCCTATCCAAATCGTAAGTACAAAATACTGCCTTCGTTAATTTTACAATTCCCAAAAGGAAGAAATGGTTGAATAACAATTTAACCGCCATTGTTCCTCAATTCTTGGAGGATGTTTGTCTGTCTTTCTGTGTGTAGCGTAGAATCTCGCTAACCGCTTTTCCGATAGCGGTCACCTTTACAGTGAAGCTTCTCATAGGTACATGAAAAGTTTATATTTAATTTGGGGTAGGATACCTCGACTATTGAAATAATTATCGTTCCTAGAAAAATACAATCCCACTGCCACCTTTTTTCCCTTTTCTAATTTAAAAACTAAATTGAAAGTTGAGAGTCGATTTCCCTCCCTAAAGTCCTCCTTTAGGGGCGTAGCAGCTTATAACATTCATGTAAATAATACAAAGTAGAACGATGTCTGTATGTCTGTTTGTCTGTCTGTTTATTTGTAGCGAAGGATCTCGCTAACCGCTGAACCGATCGGGTTCTCCTTAACTATTACCCCCCAAAAAAATAAAAAATACCCCCCCCTCAAAAAAATTAATTTTTCTTTTCAATCTAAAATACGAAAAATTGGTTTGATTAAACCTCTTGGGGCAAAGCCTCTAGAGGCTAGGGGCGAAGCCGCTAGTAAATAAAATAATGATAAAATATGTTAAGAATAAGCCAAACTATATTTATTGATGTTTTATTCACTTTTCCGTTGATATTGTTAATCTTTCATGATAGAAATGGCGGGATTATTGCATCTTTTATATCATTTCCATTACTTATTGCTGGTATTGTCAATAAATCGTTATTTTTTCATACAATACAAACTATTTGTATCTTATTATAAAATTGTAAGATATTAATATTTATTTAAACAAATATTTTTAAACCTTAAGAAGATTTGATAAGAAAAAGCTTAAATAAATCCTTTCTGATTGCTTAAAATACTGAACAGTATGGCTTCTTATGAAGATAATATGTGGTATTCATAATTCAAATTAATCTTAGCAAAAATTAAGAATAAGAAATTACAATATGGAATTTTTATTTGATTGAAATATCATATTTTAATAAACTAAAATAGAAATTAATAAAAATATGATCTCATTTTTGTATTAATTAAACTATAGTTTTTTTTTATTTCGTAGGTTTATACGTGTGTTCATAACGAATATCTCGTTATTTTAAGCTATTAGTTTTCAACCGTTGCATGGCGATTTCTGTAACAAAAAGGAATAATTTTGAATGCATAGCTCTTTTATATTACCAAAAAGTAAGTAAGTCGATTTAAACGTGTAGGTTTATGATACCAAAATTTAAGTATTGAAATTTTCCTCATACTTAGTGTTCTGAAATGGTGATTTTTTTTACCCAATTAGACTCAATTAGTCAATAGTCATAGCTTCTCTTTAATAACGTCTTGTAATGTAAGTTTGTCCATCCAAAACAGTTTTATGCATTCCTAATATTTCTCTGTACATTTCCCAAAAAATAAAAAGATTTTTTTTTCAATTTTGTGAAGCTATGTGGTTTTATGTGTCTGTGTAGACGAATAGACAATATTTTGTGTGTATTTTGTAAGCAGCATAAACGTGTGTGTGTGTGGCTATGGGTGGGCGGGTGGTAAACTGTGTTATAATAGTTCATGGTTAAAGATGTCTAAGACAATTAGACACAATTAGTGAAAGCTTCTCCTTAATAACATCTTATAATGTAAGTAGGTTCATCCACATTAGTTTTATATATTCATATAAATTTCTGTACATTTGTAATAAATTTGAAAGATTTATCAAAACAAGGATGACAACATCCATAAGTAGCGAAGCTCAAAAATATTAATGGATATCGGGGGAAAAAATTTCTATAGAGCAGTGTCATACACGTTTTCTCCAATGTGTCTCTTACGGACAGACGGACATTTCAAATTATAGAGTAACTTCGCTACTAAAAAAAACTTTTGTAAATATGTGGTTTTGTGTGTCTGTGTAGGCGAATAGACAATATTTTATGTGTATTTTGTAAGCATAAACGTGTTTGTGGCTATGGGTGGGCGGGTGGTAAACTGTGTTATAATAGTTCATGGTTAAAGATGTCTAAGACAATTAGGCACAATTAGTGGAAGCTTCTCCTTAATAACTTCTTATAATGTAAGTAAGTGCATCTACATTAGTTTCATATATTTCTGTACATTTCTAAAAAAATATGAATAATTTATATATTTTTTTTTTGTAATTATGTGTTTTTGTGTGTCAATGTAGGCGAATAGACAATATTTTATGTGTATTTTGTAAGCATAAACGTGTTTGTGTGTGTGTGTGTGGGTCATATTTTAGTGTAAACGTAATGTTGTGTGTGTCAGTATATTTGGTAAGCGTGTGTGTTTGTGGGTGGGTGGAAAAATGTGTCATATTTCAGTGTAAACATGATAGTCTTTGTGTGTGTATAATGTATATATATGTGTGTGTGTGTTAGTGTGAATTCAAAACTGCTCCTCAATTATTATTTATTGGTTTGTATGCTTAATAGTAATAGAAATCTACACAAAAAATACTCACAATGTGTCATACATTGGAAAAAGTTAATATATAACATTCTTAAATGTAATATCTATTTCCCTTAAGATTTCATAGACAATTTTGTGATGATTTTTTGCTTGTGTGTGTGTGTGTGTTTCAGTGTATGTGAAAATATGTGATATTTTTGCGTTGAAGAATTGTACAAATTGTTGTGTAAAAATGCAACAGAATCATAGAACATTGAAAAAAGATCAATATTATGGTAAAGAAAAAAGTGTAAAACACCTAGTGAGACAATTTCTAAGGCTATATTTCAGGAAGGAAATAACTTCTCAATTTTTATGCTATAGTTTAATAACCTTCCTAAACGCCTAGCGGTGCCTAAACCTAAGCTGACCTTTCTTTGCTCCACTGGGCACTTAAAGGGAAAACACTGATAAAGCTACCTAAAAATTTAAAATCAATTAACTATGAAAACTTGTATAGTAAGTTAGAATGAACTACCTTCGCTAAAATAGATTTTTGTAAAAAGACACAACTACTTTGGCAACCTACAAGAGCTGAAACATCCTTGCTTACATTCTATATCAATATTTTCTCAGGTTGCAAAGCAAAAACCATTTTCCATCAAAATTATTTTCTCAACAAGTAGACAGACAAACTTACAGAGTACAGACAGCAGGGGCGTCCAAGCATTTTTTTTGGGGGGGGTAAAAAATTTTAGGGGGGGGGGGGGGTAATTCGTGTTTGGGGGGGGTAAAATGGCGCGCGAAGCGCGCCGAAATTTTTTTTTACCCCCCCAAAATTTTTTCTCCGGGGGTAAAATTTGATTGGGGGGGGTAATTACCCCCCCTAAAGTCTGTTGGGGGGGGGTAAATACTCCCCCCAAATCTGTTGTGGGGGGTAATTACCCCCCCCCAAACTAATTTACCCCGGGGGTAAAATTTTTGGGGGGGGTAATTTAATTATGTAAAAAAAGCACCTACCTAATCTATTAAGTTAATAAGTACTATCCTATAACATAAAGTAGTAAGTAAGGTTTATTTGACTATAGCTTCAGATTTCATTACTTTTAATACTGAGTTCTCCTTTTTAGGAAAGCTTCACATAGATCCCATGATGGTTCCACACTATTATAGGTCAATCCTTTGAGTGGTTTTAGGCTATTTTTCTCCTCCCTTTTTACCCTTTAGAAAACACGAGTTCTTAGATGCTAAGGGCGCCACTACTATTCAAATATATTGTAGTATCTCATTCTTTAGAACATAAAAATACAATAATTAACTCACTAACCAATGAACCAATATGATTATACTTTAAAGTGAAGCGTCTTATAGGTCCTGGTAAGTTTTATAACTAGTTTTTAGACACCCTGACATCCTCCCAAAAGAAATCGCCTATAGAAATTCTTTTTCATTATTTAATGAAATATTTAATTTAGTTAGGTATCTATTTTATGGAATCTTCAGTGCTTTACAATTACATCATAGATCCCCGGGATGGTTTTAGCCCTTATAAAGGCCCAAGCAAATAAAACATGATCAAACTATTAAATTTTTTGTTATCATGGTTAAGAACTGTTTTAACTGGTTGGACTATATTGGGGTATAGTCCCTTTTGAGGCAACGCTCTTTAAGGGGCGTTTCTTCGTTTTTTTCACACAAGCTTCTCTCCTATTTCTAGCCCCTGCGGGGGGCCAATTGCTTAACCATGTGGGGCAATCACCTAAACCAATATAACCTATCCTAAAATAAACTATCAAAAGCCATTTTAAAAATATGACGAATTGCCCCTTAAGGGGCGTTGCCACGATGCAAATTATGTAAAAGACAATAAAAAGAGAGAGAAACTAAAGAAAATTGGGATTTTAACAACAATTAACCAAAACAAAAATATATTCCAATAGAAATTGAAACATTAGGATATACTTTTCATTAACTATTAGGAGACCAAACGAGGAACATAAAATATATTACACCTCAAGGCTCGAGTCACACTATGACTTTTTTTAGGGGGGGGGGGCGGGGATTACTCCCTCCCCCCCCCCCAAAAAAAAAAATTTTCAGTAAAATTTTTTTTTAAGAACATTCAATTTGGGGGGGGTAAATACCCCCCCCAAAATTTTTTTTTTAAAGAACATTTATTTTGGGGGGGGTAAATACCCCCCCCAAAATCGTTGCCTACGGCACCCCCAAAATCGTTTGGGGGTGCCAAATGGCCCATTACCCCCCCCCCTTGGACGCCTATGACAGACAGACAGACAAACTTACAGAGTACAGACAGACAGACAAACTTACAGACAGACGAAATAGAGGACATACTGAATGGAAGATGATAAACTTTTGCAGAGACAAATAAATAAAGAAAATATGTAAGTGCAATCTTTATATATGTATTAATCTAAGCTAATCTTAGATTCATACAATTTATATCAGAGCAACAACTAAATTAAACTGGATCCACATTATATAAACATGTTATTGCAATTGTTGGCTATAAACTATGGGTATTTTGACTGAGTTTCGAATGTTTTGACAAATAGTTTTGATCTATATACTGAATGACTAATTTTGTTCTTAATCATTGGAAATTTATATTAATTCACCGGCCATTGTCTTTTCCCTTAAGATACCCGCTTTCCTCTTTCTATCTCTCTCTCTCTCTCTCTCTCTCTCTCTCTCTCTCTCTCTCTCTCTCTCTCTCTTTCTCTTTCCCTCTCTCTTTTTCTCTCTCTATCTTTCTCTTTTCTCTCTCTCTCTCTCGCTCTCTATCTATCTATCTCTTACCCACCAACACACCCAAACAAACACCTAGAAGCTGCAAAACTTTTATTATAACTCAAAGGAAAAAATAAGGCCAATTGGAAATAAGCAAAAAATATAGGACACTATATTTTTAACACTCTGCTATTTTTTTTCTATTATTAAAGTATGAAAATACATAGAAATGAAATGCTAATAAACAAGAAAGAAAATATTATGTTAGAAAAGGACATACGGACTTTCTGGTAATAATGTTCTTTAGAAGCTAAAAACAGAAAAGTCAATTTGGAAGGTATAATAAATAAAATAACAAAAAATGGGAGGGAACATTGATTCATCATTCATTATCCTATCCCTGATTATATTTGGCATCCCTCTACTACAAACAATTACAGAGAGAAAATTGGACAAAAGTTTATTCTTTAAATTCGCAAAACAATTTTCCTTAAGTAAACTCTTTGCTCTTCCTTAGCAAATACTGATCATTCACAAGTTCTAATTCCACATTTGTACAGTTTTATATGTGTACTTTTAAAAAGATTAATTATGTCAATAAGCAAAAAAAATAAGCATTAAAAAACAAAGAAATAAGCTATTAATTATTAAATTCTGATATCTATAAGTTGGGTAAAATTGCTTACAAAAAAGTACTCATAAAAAAACACACTGTAGTTGGTTGCTAATATTATTTTTTAAAAAGGATTTGTTTACTTGCTGTATTATTTTAAAACTTGTATAAACTGTACATGTTGTACAGATTTAGAGCAAGATAATTGACAATCAAAGATATAGAACTTGGTATTGCAACTATTAAGTAAATGTACATTCTACATTAGTATTGGTTATAGATAGATAGATATTCTTTATATTGGATATATACATTTACAAATGTACTGGTAGCTACGCCCTTATAGGTCTCTAGAGGCAGTTGAGGTAGGGAGGGGAATGCATTTTTTCCTACGGGTGATTTATCTCGGTAGGGTGGTGCTACCTCCCCCAATTATAAACCTTCCCTGGGTGGGCCTTTGAGAATTTACATCGCAAAGGAGAACCATAGCGTTAGCCACAATCCTCAGTACAAGCAGATCTGTTTTTTTTTTTATAAGGCTTATATCATTGTATTGTAAGCTATCTTTGCGTATTATGCCTGATTTCACTCTTGTTTAAAACTTGTATAACTTATCAAAAACTGTGACTGACATTTGTAAATATTAAATTGTTGTAAAGTAATGGATGTAGAATATAGGTGGATATTATGACAGCGGAAAAATTGTCGTCAATTTAGCATGCTAACATGGACTCATTTGTTGGTCAGCTCGTTCATTCAGTAGAAGGGGAGGGGATGAGGTTATCGTTATTTACGCCAGCTGCGAGTTTTACTTTATTAGAGAACATAAAAATGTGGTGTCAGACCAAGTAATAATATATCCAATTGTAAAGTACGGAGAAACTTTCAATTTAACTTTAGCTCACAAGCTTATTAATATTTAATCTAGGCTATGTGACTAGGGAGAGAGTGAGAGGACAATTATAAATAAATGAATCTTCCCCTCAAAATAGGTGCTTTCCCTTAAAAGATCTATCAGGCAGTATAATACCGTCCATATTTAAAAATTAAGTTAAAAATATTTCCTGTACTTAACACCTGCAGAGGGCCATAACAATACAAGGCCTATGCCTGTGATGTCTTAACCCTGCGGGGTTTCCTAGTACCTAATTTAACCTAACTTAACATGATATAAGGTAAAAACTACTCCCATCCCATTATTTCAATTTATCTCAGAGTAATGGGGGAGGGGAGGGTTTCTGTGCTCGACTAGGCACTTTGAGAAAAACTACCTCCAACTACTATGTTTTAATTTCTGCGTTTATAGCTTTTGGGGGGAAGATTGGATCGTAGATCAATTGTCCTTTCCATATCAGGTAGCTAACATACGAATAAACTTTAAATGTTTGATTGTCAGGGATCTTGAGGTATAAGACAATGGACGATAAATAGATAGCTATACCTAATGATGAATATGACAAACAAAATCTTGAACACTACTTGTTTTCAAGCGCTTATAAAAAGTCAATAAATGTACCCAAAGTTGAGATAATATGGTTATAAAACTTTGGGTACCAGTCTTACAAACTAATGTTCACTTCCTGGTGATTGTTCAGTAATTCAAACTAATAGTAGGACAGCTTCTTTCAAAATGTCTGTTCATTCTTATTAAATGTTATTCCCAAAGATACCATAACTTTATATAGATATTGTTAGAGTTTTAGAATAAAGTATTGTGAAAAGTTTTAGGCTAATTTTCTAGCCACTAGTCCTTTGAATGTCCCTTGCAAAGGCCCTTTATGCAAGGGGCGAAGCTATTTGTAAAACGAAAGAAACAATTTTGTGGACAATCAAAGCATTTATGAAGTAATTATTTCCTTTGTGATTACAATGACAAAAGCAAATTTGTCGGGAATATTCATATCATAATGGATTTATTATTACGTGGATCTTACACCAGATTATCATGATCACACTAAGGAAGCAAAACTCATAGCTTAAAATAACGATACTCTAGGCGATTGAGCGTTACATTGCAATATAAAATGCAGAGTATGTTCAAAGTTGACGTGGAGAGAACTTGTATCCTAAGCGTCACCACGCCTCTAGAGTCAATAGTCAATCCACACCTTTTGGCCAATACTCTCCCCTCCTACTAGTTGAGCGAACTTATCAATACATGAGGTCTATATTAACAAGCTAAATTGACTACAAATTTTCCCCTGTCAATATATCCACGTATATCATATATCCATTTATGTGATGATGTCAACATTTTCTTTACACGCTGAGGGATTTTTTTACCGGAATAAACAGAAAAAGTTCTTTTGTGTTTAAAACTGTAAAATAACATTGTTTATTTCAAGGTATTGTACAAGATAACAAAACTGGTATTAATTTTAAGATTTTTACTTTAATATTCGTGAAATATTGTCCCGCGGATATTAATCAGTTCCGAGTCATACAGTACTAATCTATCCCATTTACTCGAATATAGAATGCTTAATGTGGACATATTTACATTATAGATTAGCTTATTACACCATTCTACGTTATACAAACTTTCTGGTAATGACTATAGAGTTGCTGTGCTTTCTAAAGTTTATACTAAACAGCATGCCGAGTTTAAAATCAATAGGATAACTCTAATATGGGTTCATTAACGACGTTGCTAACATAAGGACGAACGGACTTTCGGATCGATACAAGTTACAAAAAAGCTTTGATTTTAAAAATATATTTTATAACTTTTAACTTCTATAACTTTTGTTAACTGCTAATTGAAAGACTTTACAAAAGAAGTAAATTTGAATATTTACTTAATTATTTTTTTTTTTAAACAGACATATTTTCAGAACATTTTATATATTTCTATCATTAACATCAAGAGCATGCACAGGGTTTTACCAGGGAAGCGTTAAAACTTTTGGGATGAAAAAAGGGGATAGCAGGTTTTTTCTACTATTTTGTATGAGAAGGGTGAAGACACCCTCTTTATGCTTAAGTGTGTCTTATTATATTTATTGATTTTTTAAAAGAAAAAAAAAGTTATTAACGTAAAATTGTTTACATTGTTTTTTTTTGTATAAATTATATTTTTAATGAATTCAAATCAAACAATATCAACATTAAATTATTTTTGAAGAATAATCCTCCTTACTTGTGTGAAAGTTTAAGTTGAATCCTCATTTTGGCTCCATGAATTATAAATGATCCTCTTTTTTCTTTTGCTTAAGTTTTAAATTGAATACAGGGACACAGGAAATATTCAGCAAGTTATTTATGTTTGTGCAATCAAAGGGTTGGTTGTTTGACTAGCATTTGATCATATCATGACATTGGGGCAAGATTTATTTTAGAGCATCTCTAGGTGTTTCCCGTTCTTTATAAGTGATCCGAGGCTATGCTTGTATTAATCAGAATGTGTTAATTTAATGTTTTGTGTTAAATATAGGATTCAAATCTTTCAGTAAATAACAAGCAAACTAAACTCATAAGCTAAATTCTCTTAAATAACTAATCACGGCTGGTTTTTTATTAAATGAATAAGTTAGGGTACAATGTTTGGCACTTTCGATATAAGTAAATGATAATGAAAAACCCATAGAATACGATAATACCTTCAGAAAAATCGATAAAAATAGTTTTCATACTAAATTTTGATTTTTAAATTTTTTTTCTTAAATGTCATAGCAGAAGATGCAAAATGTCGTCTTAGTTTTTGAGGGTTTTCATATTCTCTGAAATCTAAATTATCAAAATATTTTTTTTGGTAAATGATTATATGATATATGTCAAACATTTTATCAGAAAAAAAATATTTAAAATTATAAAGTAGAAACCTGAATAATTTTTCTTGTGGAAATACTTTTCTTTAATTTTGATAAACATATGTCTGCTAGCATGAAGATGTTTGTACTGCCAATACACGTTGGGTTTTATTTAAAGAATTTCTTTAAAATGTTGTTTTTTTACCTTGTATACCAATAACGCAAATTGCTATCAGAAAACCCCCGTACCCCCCAATCGACCAAGACTTGCCTACGGCCCGATCTTTTAGGATTGCTTTGTAATTCACATTTTTGAAAGTCTTTCAACAGTATACACAGCAAATGCTCTCTTTTTTAACTAACTTTCCGAATAATATACCTAAAGCATTTGAATTAACAAAGGATATGCTAATATTTTTACCATTCAAGTTTATTTAATATTCTAACAAATAGTGCAACCCTCCAAGTTATGGCTACTTTTCATGAACATATGATCTAAAGAATAAGCTCTGACGCAATGTCATATAAGGATATTATAATATTCATTAAAAAAATTGTTATTTTTGCATATATGTTACATTTTACAGTATTTTGTGGCTCAAAAGAAAGACAATTAAAATTTATTTCATATTATATAGTTTAAATTGCATAAGATAACCTAGAAATAGTAAAAAAGTCCCTTTCTTTTTTTGTCGTAAAACAGAAATTAACAAAGATTTTTATTAAAAAACACCTTAGTGTAAAAATTAAAAATTTTAAATATGGTCACAAAAAGATTCAATTAGTTTATTAAATGTTTCATTTTCAGCAAATTACGATTAATCTCTATTACAAAGAATAAAGTGTAAAAAGATATTCTCGTTATAATTTTAAGCAACTTAAAATGCATTTTAATACCTTTTAATGATTTATTTTTTAAAACATCATTTTATAAAATGTTATTGATTTTTAAAGTTATATATTAGAATGATTTTAAATTTTGTTAACAGTTTGTTTTAAATGTAGAAAATTGGTAATTCTAAACATTCAAAAAATGATTTTATTAAATTTTCATCACTTAAATTGCATGTTTGATGAAATTTTCAACTGATAATTCAAGAAAAATCGTTTAAGTTTTATTATATTTTACTTTGAAATGTTAAAAAATATAATTATTGTCAAAAATGTGGAAGTTATACTTTCCTCAAAAAAAGACCTAAAACATGCAAATTAACACGTGTAATGAGATTTCTTTTCTTTCAGGTTTAATTTTAAGTAATTATTGATATTTTTTGTAAAAAGGATTTTATATAAAAAGTTTTAAAACTCGAGTTATGTAGTGGTTCTAAAAAAGGTTGCAAATTTATGCAATTTTCTTGCAAAAAAAATTTTCTAGGATTTTAAAAATAGCATAGGGTGTTATTAGACGTACTTACAGATACAATTGCTAAGTCATTTTGGCCAAACACTAAAATAAAGTTTTGACATCTGAGGGACCATACGTGTAATATTTATTTTCAAAAATGTATATATAATATATGTGAAAATCTCCCAAATAAATTCCTAAAAAAAACCGTTGATTTTATTTTCGTATTGGTATCAAAGAATTATATTGTAAAAGAAAAGTAATTTTTCTCCTAACTTTTAAGAAAACTGGTATTACAATTGTAAAATTTTCATGTTAATATTCGTGGAAAATTGTTTGTAATACGATACTATATGTACGTGATTTTTCAGTTGACTGAGAACCTGTTCTAATCCAGCGGATACTAATCGGGTTTCGAAGCCATATTGAAAAAATATTTTTACTGTTATTATTATTAGTTACATACTTTATTAGTAAACTAGCGGCTTCGCTCCTAGCCTCTAGGGGCTTTGCCCCAAGAGGTTTGATCAACCTAATTTTTGGTATTTTAGATTTAAAAAGAAAAAGTTAAAAAAAAAAAATTTTTGGGGGGGGGTTCATTTTTTGGGGGGGTTGGGGGTGTCCAACCCCCCAAGAAAATAGCTTAAAACCATCACAGGACCAGTAGGTATATTCCCTAAAGAGTAGAGCCCAATCGGTTCAGTGGTTACTGAGATCTTAAGCTTCAGACGGACAGACAGACGGACAGACAGACACCGTTCTACTTTGTATTATAGATATTCCCTTGTGTAATAAAAACAAGGATGACAACATCCATAAGTAGCGAAGCACAAAAATTTTGGATGGGAATACGTAGAAGTAGATTTAAAGTGTATTTATTAAAATCAATAATAGATTTATTAGAGAAAATAAACATGAAACTTTGTTTTATTTTGTATGATGAAGATGGTTAAAGTAAATTACATACTAGATGCACATAACAATGGGAAAAAATATTTTGAAACTGTTAATGCAAAAAAGTTTTAAAATTGGACCAAAACTGCCAAAGATATGGGGAAATAATATCAAAATATAAAAATAGCTAAAAACCTGCTAAAAGGCAGTTTGGCCACCATTGTTTCTTTTCTTAAAACGCCAGAAATTTAATTTTAATATCTTTAACTGAAAAATTTATGAAAATTGGACCATAAACACCAAAGGTATGGTTAAAAATGTGAATATATAAAAATAGCCAAAAACCTGCAAAAAGGCAGTCTGACTGTCATTGTTGTTTTCTTCAAACGACAGGAAATTTAATTTTGATATCTTTAACTGAAAAAATTTCCAAAATCGGACCATAAACACCAAAGATATGGGGGAAAATGGGAAAAATATAAAAATAGCCAAAAACCTGCAAAAAGGCAGTCTGACCGTCATTGTTGTTTTCTTCAAATGACGGGAAATTTAATTTTGATATCTTTAACTGAAAAAATTTCGAAAATCGGACCATAAACACCAAAGATATGGGGAAAATTTGGAAAATATAAAAAATAGCCTAAAACCTGCTAAAAAGCAGTCCGACCGCCATTGATGATTTAAAGTTAATTGTGCTCCTTAATGATGGGAATGTTGTCAAAAAATCTTTTATAGGAGCCGATTCCCCCAATTTATTAATTACGGACGGACGGACAGACGAACAGACGGACGGACAGACGGACAGACGGACGGACATTGTGAATTATAGAGTAGCTTCGCTACTAACAACAGTCCCTACTCATAAAAAAGGATATAGATATGTATTGCAGCAAACCATCATCTTGTAAATACAGCAATTATTATACGTTGTGCAATCCTACAATACAAATGAGGAAATAGGTTATTGTTAACTTACTGTATAGTTATACCATTAAATAGCTAAATTGTCTGGTATTTACATCGACATATACCAGTTAGGGAGTTGAATCCATTTTTATAGAAGCAGAAATATAATCTATGATTATGGTTTGGACCCTCTAAAACTGTAATCTACCTTTCCACTTTCCCCTCTCTTGTTGAAGATATCTTCAACGCCGATACGATTTTTGAAATGTAAGATTCTACTTTCCCTTCTCTTGGTGAAGATATCTTCAACGCCGATACGATTTTTGAAATGTAAGATTCCACTTTCCCCTCTCTTGGTGAAGATATCTTCAACGCCAATACGATTTTTGAAATTTAAGATTCCACTTTTGCCTCTCTTGGTGAAGATATCTTCAACAAGAGAGACAAAAGTGGAATCTTATATTTCAAAAATCGTATCGGCGTTGAAGATATCTTCACCAAGAGAGGGGAAAGTGGAAGGATAGATTACAGTTTTAGAGGGTCCAAACCATAATCATAGATTATATTTCTGCTTCTATAAAAATGGATTCAACTCCCTAACTGTATACACTTAGAATTTAAGCCATATTGATTTATTTCTTACTAGCGGCTACGCCCCTAGAGGCCTCTAGTGGCATTTAAATGTTTTTTTTTATTTTAAATATCTAATTTGAGAAATAACTTGTCTACTGTTAAATTCATGCGTCTACGCAGCGCTACTACGCCTGCGAGACTACGCTAGCGACATTATGCGGCGGAAATATTTAAATTTTTTTCGATTTTATTGTGATTTCTCTTGGGAGGGTGGTGGTACCCTCCCCCAAAATAGTTAAAAACCTTCCTGGGACATATGAGAATCTACCCTGTTAAGGAGAACCCAATCGGTTCAGCGGTTAGCGAGATCCTTTGGTACAGACACACAGATACACAGACACACAGAAAAACATCCTGTTACTTTAGTATAAGGATTGAAATATACGCTTTGTGACTATAAGTAGTAATTGCTGGCATAATAATATTAACATCACTTCATTTTATTATCTATGTCGACTATTTGGCTTTATAAAAAGTGTTCATGGCTGACACATTATTGACATAGTGATACTTTAATGGCATAATTCAACTAATTATGATGAAATTATAAGAAATACTATAACTGACATAGGAAACACTTATAGACACAACAAAATATGTATTTCCAATAACAATTTTGATCTTTATATTACTTTTAGAATATATGTCTTGGTTCTTCTGTAATAAAAACAACTGTTACCTAATACTCATTCATACTTTTTATAATTAATTTCTTCGTAGGCTGGCTGTTAATTTATTTATTTGGCTAATTGATTCATTTCTTACTTGGAAAAATGGATAGATGACATATTGACAGGGATAAAATTAGTCTTAAATTTAGCTTGCTAATATGTACCTCATTTATTGGTCAGTTCATTCATTCATTAGGAGGGGAGGGTAAGGAATAAAATGGGTGGGTGTGGGCGTATCGTTTTTTAGTCAGCTTTGAGCAACACTTTATAACTAGGTAATAGACATCCGCCCGAGCGATCAATTTTAATTTCTATGACAATTGTTAGATTTTAAGAAGAGTAAACTAAAAAGTTATAATACAAAAATATCATATTTAGTGATTTATTGATTATATCTGATATAATTTACCCTTTCAGTATCTAAGATTATCTTAAATTAACCGAACCCCGCATCTAATGTTGTGTACATACTACTATAATATAAAATGTGTGTTTATTCTTGAAATTGGTATTCTGTAGATTTACATAATTTTCATAAGATATTCCCGCCGACATGGGACTATTATTCTACAGAAAAACAAGGATGACAACACTCATAAAGGCGAAGCTTATCAAATCAGAAAATAAAATTTAACCAATTATAAAAAGAAGCAGTTTGAAAATTAATAAAACCAGTTTTATCTTAATATACATGGAAAATTGTCTATAATACGATGCAATACATGATTTTTCAGAATGGCTGAGAACTTGTTCTAATCCAGCGGATAGTAATCGGTTTCAAAGCCATACTAGACTTTATTTGTTTATTGAGATGGTCGCCTGTGTCTAATTGTCTATTGAATCACCAGAGTTGCTGCCTTTCAAAGAGTATACCAAGATGTTAAATGAATCTTCATAAGTAGTAGGTTAGTATAAGGCGTTACAGAGTTTATTAACAGGGACTGGCACACCTTATGTTAAAAAAAAACTTAATTTGATAAATAAAATTTCAAAAATAGGAAAAAAAGGTTTGGGGTATGGGGTTAAAGAAGGTTTATTTTTCTTTTCAAATTTTAAGTTGTTTATAGGAAAAACATGAATATGTAAGATACATTTACATAAATTAGGGTTTAGCTCAGTAGTATAGGGATAGAGCAATGAAATATAAATTAATCACCACCTTTACTTATTACTAGCAGCCACACGCCCTAAGCATACAGTTGCATTATATTTGAAGAGGCAGACAGTGGATAGAAAAATAGTTTAAAACCATCTCAAGATCTAAATCTGAAATTTGAATACCCTAAAACCATCACAGGACTTATGTGAAGCTTACAGTCGGATTATAAGTTATTGAGATCTTTAGCTTCAGACAAAAAAAACTTACACTTTGTAAAATAGGATTTAAAATTTCACCTTTAATTATCGATACTGTAGTAAA
This sequence comes from Acartia tonsa, assembly GCF_053477335.1. Lineage (NCBI taxonomy): Eukaryota > Metazoa > Arthropoda > Copepoda > Calanoida > Acartiidae > Acartia > Acartia tonsa. The sequence goes on from NC_137260.1 coordinate 39,426,914, forward strand.
AAGAGTTATCCTATCGCTCCTTGGTTTTAGCTATAAAGATGGTAAAGAATGGGTCTGAAATTCGAAAACAAATTTAGAATTTTGCAAGCTGTATAGCGCGATACTATCCTGAAATGAAAGTAACAGGTTCTACATTTGTCTCGATCTGTGAGTCTGACTGTCTGTGTGTAACAATTGACCTTGCTAACCGCTGAACCGATATGGTTCTAACTTACAGTGTAACTTCTCTTAGGTCCTGGGAATGTTTATGACTATATTAGTAAAGTTTTAGATTTTTGCTGCTGCGTTCCTTATAATTATGATTGTCCTTGTTTTATTTCATAAATAGCAGCTGCACCTCTTGTATCTAGGGTCTCAGTATTCAAAAGAATCAAAGAGCAGAAAAACAGCCTCAAGCCAGCCCAAGACTCTATATATTGAACTCTGTGAAGAATTCCTGAAATCGATAGTAGTTATATAAATCTTAAGCTACAGGAAAAAAACATACTACTTTATATAACCGGATTAAAGTGTTTTATAACAAGGAATCTGTTCTCATATGTTTATTATTATCATGCATGATTTCATTTGATTAGGGTCTATTATGAATATTTATTTGGTGTGAATTCATTTCCGCTTCAAAATTTCATTTTTACAACACTATTACGATAGCATCCATGTAAGCGAAGCTCAACAAATCAAATGGCCAGACAAACGAACATTAATAAATATAGAGTAACAGAGCATTTAATATTTATTGACATAATATAGGAGCATGAACGAAATTACTGTTTAAAAAATATAATAAAGCGGATAACTTTCTGATAATGTGTATAAATTTTCTGCGTACCTAATTGTTACAGGAATTTTTTGCCAATTTTGAAATGAATAGATTATGTCTAACATGCCTGAACTGTAGAAAAGCTTCGTGCTTTAAAAAAAGATACAATAGAAATGATGAACTAGAAGAGACTAACGGGAAAGGGTAGTTTAAGCTATTGTAATAATTGACAGAATTATGAGATATAATGTGATACATACGCGGAAGTGAATTCACATCTATTTATTTATGTGTCTGGCTGGAGATTTATATATTCATAATAATGATATGGGCAGGTATGCTCAATAAGAAATACAAATAGGATGTATGTCTGACTGGAGATTTGTATATTCATAATAATGATATGGGCAGGTATGCTCAATAAGAAATACAAATAGGATGTATGTCTAGCTGGAGATTTATATATTAATAATAATGATATGGGCAGGTATGCTCAATAAGAAATACAAATAGGATGTATGTCTAGCTGGAGATTTATATATTCATAATAATGATATGGGCAGGTATGCTCAATAAGAAATACAAATAGGATGTATGTCTAGCTGGAGATTTATATATTCATACTAATGATATGGGCAGGTATGCTCAATAAGAAATACAAATAGGATGTATGTCTAGCTGGAGATTTATATATTCATACTAATGATATGGGCAGGTATGCTCAATAAGAAATACAAATAGGATGTATGTCTAGCTGGAGATTTATATATTCATAATAATGATATGGGCAGGTATGCTCAATAAGCTAGAAATATAAATAGGATGTATGTGTGCCTGGAGTGTCAGAAATGAATAAGCAAAATATTTAACTGCTCAGATACATGATATTATTTAATGACATATTTACAATTTTAGAAATGCTTCGCTTGTAACATTTTGCTTTATTGTTTTATGAATCAGTATTCCAAAAAATCAAATAAATAAGATAATTATATCTCATAAAATTTTTTTTTTGTTAAAAAAAAGATAAAACTCAAATGAACGTACAAAAATTCTGCTTTCTAAATAGTACCTTACTACTTTATACCACGTCTGAAATCGAGAGGACAATTCTAGCATGCCTTAAATAACAATTTGAGCATTATATTTAAATAGACGGTGGGAACGACCCTGATTTTAGGAAACTTAACTATTAATGATTATAGAAAAGCTTGGCTATCAAAAAAACATTAAAATAATTATTATTTTGAATTTCAGGTCGGTGTGAGGAGGGTAACCCCTGTGATCAGATCTGTTTCAACCTCCATGATAACATGTATGAATGTGATTGTAGGCCAGCATACACACTCCATACCAATGGATACAACTGCATGCGTAAGTATTTACATTTATCTTTGTTATTCGTGCATTTGCACGTGTAATAATAGTTTGTCCTTGTTATAATAGTGCTGCTAATCGAACCATTCTATATCCGTCAGTCTATCTTACTCAGTTACTGCATAAATTGACTTTGTTTCTTAACTGATTTTATAATTTTAGGCCATACATATCATTGCTTTTACATTAAAGCTATTTTAAAGTTATTTTTAATCTACTTTTGATAAAGACTTGAAAATATATTTCGATTTTAGCAAGCATTTTTAATTTATTTTGTCTCTTGTATTAGCTTGGGCTTTTTAGAATATATGATATGTCATGTATTTTTATGAATGTACCTTTTAAATAATTGAACAATAGGTCTAACTTTAGTATAAATAAAAGTTACTTTTATAAATTACCACTGTTCATAAACATTGTTATTTCTGCGTTACTTATCTTCAAAAGTTTTGAATAATTTTCTTATCTTGAATAACTTTTGTTATGTAAGGTGTACTGTACTAAATCTTATTCTGCCTAATATGATATTTTTATTAATGTACATTGTACATACAGAGAGAGTTTTCATACAAAGTTAAAGAGCAACTTTAAACATGTTGCAAAATTAATTTCATAACAGTGCGTTTATTCATTAAGACAAAAGAAAATTGGGTATGTGTGTCTTTCTGTATCGAAGGATCTTGCTAACCGATATAATTTTCTTTTACAATGTAGCTTTTCATAGGTCTTGGGATGGTTTTTATCTATTTAGGGTGAGGCTACATCCACCTTCCCAAGAGAAATTCCACAAGACTGATAAAAGAAATTCTTTTTAAAATTACAAAATCAATGGCGATTTTTCGTTTAGTGGTAAAGTGGTTAGCGTTGTCCTTCGCTACTAACAGACAGACAGACGTGGTAACGTTGAATTCAACAAACGACCAATCAACACTTTAACTCCAAAAGTAACTTTGGTATAAAAATCTTTTATATTTTGGTGGGATTGAGTGTACCTTATTAAACTTTTTAAGAAACACGTGCAAATAAATGTTTACAAAGTTGCTTTGCTCTTAAAATAAAGATATAAGATTATAGAAGTGTTTGTCTTTTCCCACTAAATATTTTTTTGCGTAAAAATAATAGTATAAATAATTGGCCTGTATAAAAAATTTAGCATATTATTTTTAGATGGATTCATTTAAAATAACCAAAAATCTGTAAAAAAAAAAGGTCGGCAGTAAAAATGTTTTTTTTTTAAATAAGCAATAAAGGATCATTTGTGAATACATTTGCTATTAATATATTTTACATAAGATTAATCGAATGTTTTACTAAAGTCAAACTGTTCTAAATTAAGATATATTTTACTTAAAGTACAGCTGCCCTAAATTTAATTTACTGTCCGTCCATACTGTTAACACATAAAAATTTTATATTTTCTCAGGTGCTATTGGAGATATTTTATGTCGATTCGCCTAGCTGTCCTTTATTCTTGTATCTGTATTACTTTCTTAGATAGTTTGGCTGGGCTTATCTCATAACTTTAATCAAACACAATTAGATAAAAATATATCTCTCTCTCTCTCTCTCGCTCTATCTCTCTCTCTCTCTCTCTCTCTCTCTCTCTCTCTCTCTCTCTCTCTCTTTCTCTCTTTCTCTCTCACTTACAGTCTCAAAAAAGCTGTCACTCAATATTATTGTTCGTTTGTCCCACACTGTTTAGTTTCATGGTTGTTATCATCCGTTTTCATCCATACTCTACCTCTTTCTCTTTCGTATGCCTTTTCATTCAAAAGTTTTGACACTTTTGCGAGGGATTGCGAGGGATTGCGAATATCGACCCTCCACTTAAAATTTTAGTTTATAAAGGAAAAAAAATTGTGGGGTCACACTTTAAAGGGTCAATTTATCTTGGAAGATTAAAATACATTTATATACAGTTATTATTTTCACATGGTTGGTAGCAAATGATAATTATATTCAAACAGTAAAATATTACCCTAATCACCAAAAACAAAGTATAGAGAGATCCATTTTACCAGGCAAGATTTTCTTAAAAGCTGAAAAATTATGTAGAAGATACAACAGACATACATCCAGACATTGAACTATTTTGTAAAATGCTTATGTTAAGTACATAAAAGTTATCTTGGTTAATGTAAAAGTTATTCAACTGTATCTAACCTTCAAATAGTGTGTTTTAAGCAGATGATGATTGTTACATTATAAAGATTTATGGTTACGCTGACTATCAAAGTTATAGTGAAACCAATTGTAACAACTGTACCTACCCTAGTTATAGAGTAGCTACGCTCATATGATCATATGAGAATAAAAGAGTTGGGACAAAGTGATGTATATACCCTAGTTATAGGGAAGCTTCGCTTCTATTGGTTTTATAACATAATCATATTATAGAAAATAAAACACAAAGTAACGTATAGACCCTAGTTATTGAGTAGCTGTGGTGTAATTAGTTTTCTAAGATGATCATATAATAAAGAATAAAAGGGAAACAGACAGAGTGACGTATAGACCATAGTTATAGTGTAGCTGCGCTGATATTGGTTATCTAAGATGGTCATGTGATAAAGAATAAAAGGGAAACAGACAGAGTGACGTATATACCCTAGTTATAGTGTAGCTGCGCTGATATTGGTTATCTAAGATGATCATATGATAAAGAATAAAAGGGAAACAGACAGAGTGACGTATAGACCCTAGTTATAGAGTAGGTACGCTGATATTGGTTTTCCAAGATGATCATATGAGAATAAAAGGAAAGCGATGTTCAAATTAGTAACTTGATCTATAATACACTTTACACAGACAGACATGGATTGGACATAGAAAATAAATATATCTGCATGTAATTTTTGAAGCTGTTAAATATTGAAAGGAAGAAGGAGTTGTAGATTAATTTAATCATTAGGCTCTTCTTGAGAGGGATTCGGAATCGACAATAGACTGTAAATTATACTAGTACCCAAAGTTGCTTAAAAACTTTTCTCTCATACATTGGCATAAGAATATTGGGTACTCATGTTAAATGTTGATTTGTACAATCATTAAGTGTCCAATTACTTTTTCATCAAAATCTTTATCTATAGAAAAGTTAAATTTAGTTCTTACAATGTGTTTTGTTAATTTATTTATCGTTCATTATCTTACACCTTAAGATTCCTGTTGAAAATACACTGTAAGTAAAGTTTCTTCATTTAAGCAATATTTAGTGGAGGCTAAAAGTCAACATTTATTTAAAATCTAAATAAGATATAAACACTATCAGTATCTGCCAGTAAGTAGGAAGAACTTATTAACATTCTTAAATTATAGAGTATTTGTAGAATTACAAAAGAAACAGGATGTCTGTCTATGTATTTGTTTGTGCCTATCCTTTGCAGTTAATCTATTCATTGGTCCTGGGAAGGTTTTTAACTATTTGAGAAGGATTCCCCTCCACCTCCCTAAAAGTAAATGCTTCTAGAAAATATATACAGTGCCCCCCCCCCTTAAATATTGAAGACTTTTTCTTTTTAAGATTTAAAGTGGAGGTTTGACTTCCAACCCCCCCCCCCCCCCCGTTCAATTTTCCTTCAATTGTCACTAGAGGTCTCCAGGGGCATAATCGCTAGTGTTGGTATATATTCAAGGATATTATAATAATACAAAACCATTTTATGTTGATATAATTAAAGCAAAAACAAAATTTTGCAATGTTTGTATGAACAGAGTACCAACACTTCTTAACTCCTCCTACTACTCTTGTTAACCCTCTTACAACTAACTCACACACACACACATACACAAACACACATACATACACACAACACAAATACACAATTGCTCATATCAAAGATTATAGAGAAAAGGAAAAATCTATTTTTAACTATTGATATTATTTTCTATTTTTGTAAGAAACTGAGTTTTTTTACATATAAACTGGAGATAAGAGATGGGAAGAATGTTTTCCTCTTCCGCAAGTTCATAATTATTATTAGTATTTTTCTCTTCAAACCACTTGACCTAACGGCGTTTTCCCTCAAAGAGCTTTATTGAACACAGGCCCATCCCCCACATTTTAACCAACAATTAATGTCATTATTTGACTAGCGTTACGCCTACATCACGCCCACATACTTAGGGTATGTCTACCGTAGGGGTTAGGCATATAAAGGAAAAAAACAACCCCACTTATTGATGGAAAAGACCATTGGAAAAATTATGTTATTTGTTTATTTACTGATTAATTAATTGAAATATCTCATGTTTAGTTATGATCCCCCTAAAAAATTATTTTTGTGTTAATCTGCTGTTTTTTATTAAAAGTTTTGATAATTTTGCATTGTATAGCTAACATCCGTCCTTGTTTTTAAGCAAAATCCTTTTTTGATATATTTTTATATAACAAATATCCTATTTAAAATCAATTAATCCATGCGGCAAGAAATTTAAAATTGTTGATTGAGTTTGACTTTGCGTGCCTTGCAAAAAAACTGTAGAGTGCAATTTCACCACAACATTGAAATGTTGTACATTCAGGTTGTTATAATAGCCCTCGCTTGATGTTGACTTTAAAATGTTATTTTTTATCATACTTTAGTATTCTTTAAAAATTTATCTAGAACTTTAAATCAATAAACTAGTTCTCACGCCCCTAGAGACCTCTAGGGGCACTTGCGGGAAAAGGGAAATTTTAATATTTTTTTTAGGGCGTTGGGGGTAGTATTTTAATTAGACTACAATGCCAATTCTTATAATGTCTGGAGTAAGTCTTTGTGATCCACCGTTTGACCACCAGCTGCTTTAAAAGTCAACTAAGGCATATTTTTCTTGTGGATTAGTCTTATAATCACTAAAATCAGCATGTTATGTATTACCTTGTAGATTTTTTTCTGTTAACTTTGCGGATTTTTCATCACTATATCATTAAATGGTCAGTAGTAGGCTGCCAAATACTTTTTATTTTACTAAGATAGTTGAAATATTAAGGGAGTAATAAGCGTTTCAAAAAAACAGTTTACGAGGGACACCCTGTATAAACATGTGGGTCAAGCGATGTCTTTAAAAACAGACACGGACGGCAGACATCATGTTACAATTTCATAAGGTTTAATTTGGTTTTACATCTATAATAAAATCAACATTTTTTCATGCAAACATTTAGCTCTTAGATATAAAGATTTCAGGGTAATGATTGGAGATAGGGAACAAAAAAAAGTGTTAAAACAAAGCTACATTCTGCAATACTTTTCTATAAAAAAATCCCTCCATATGTAAAAGTTTCTACCTATCTATACAGCCTAGAGCTTTTTTCTTTTAATCTTGGATTTTTCCAACTTTAAATTGGATTTTCAAGAATGACTTTGCTAGTGCAGCAGTAACGGAGCAGGGATTTATATACTGAAGATAAAATAAATTTGCTTAACATGTAACATTCTCCGTGAGGAAAGGGACATAAGAATGTCATCCAAAGGTTTATAACCGCGAAATCTTATTTGTTAATTAAAAAATTTTGGATACTTTTATTGAATTTTGATTTGCTAGTTTTAAAATAATAGTGTCAAAACTTTGCATCCGATTAAATTAATACACAGAAGGGTCAATTTGTTTGGGATGTTTAGTTTAATATTTTTAGAATTAGTATTGTATACCTAATGTTAGCTAAAGAACGTGTCCTAACTTTTGTGATTTTTAAAAACCCATTCGTGACGAGCTTCCAATGTTCAAAGTTTTGATTCGCCGGGGTCAACAAAATAGATTTTTTTCAATAATTACTCAATATGTTTAAAAAAGTAAGGTGTCCAATTAAAGATCTTACTATTTTTGTTCATAATGGCAATTTTTTTGGTTTTTTTTTGTTGCGTTATTATATCTTAAAGCTAACTTCATTTTTAAAAAACTTAAATTACTTCAAAAATAAGAGGTCTACAAAAAAACGATCGCAAATCTAAATTCTATGGATCATTTTACATCTACTACTTACTAAAAACACCAAGCTATTTTTTTAAAAATCACAAAAGCTAAGACACCTTTTTTAGTAAATATAATATCTACATTTAATGGGTTCCCTACAGTCTACTTAGATTCCTAAAATAAATATTAAAACTGTATTTTATTAATGAAACTTTTATATCCTTATTATGAATTGTATTTCAAAGTAATTGTCACACACCGTGCTTAGTAGCAGCAAGCCAATTCTTTAAAATTGAGTTTAGAATACATAGTATATACTCATTGATTAAGGGATAAGAGTCAACAGTAATAGTTAGCCTTTGAATGAAAAATTGTTTTGGTAGTTTTTTAATTGAATTGAAAAGAAGAGGGTAGTTTTTCGTCATTTTTCTTTTTGTTGCTTTTGGTTATTTTATGGTTTTATTGGGTAAAACGAAGCCCCACAGGGTTAGGGCATTGCAGGTATAAGCCTAGCAAGTTTAAGTCTTTTTTAGTAAACTACAATAAATAAGCAAAAAGCTAACCTCCTATAAACACAGTATTTAAGTAGCAAAAAAACGAGATTGAGGGTCTAAACACCAACCCTCAAAAATACTGAGTAGGCATCTAGGAGCACAGCTGATGATATCCTATTATATAAAGTAAGGTTTTTTGTCTTTGCGAAGGATCTCGCTAACTGTTGAATCGATATGGCAGGGATAAGGGATGGGAAACCTGGCCGAAAATTAGGTCTCAGCCTCCTTTTAAAAGTGATGGGGCAACTTTTCTTTTTTGCCTATAAAATCAACTCATTTTCGCCAGTTCCTCATTGGCTGTAGGCCAATATCCAATAACCTGAAACTTGCTTTTAGCATTAACCAATTATTAATAACAAACGCGTCCCCCAGTTCATTATTGGCTAAATTAATTCAAGCAAACATAAATTTCTGCTATTAGAAAGACAACAATGGAAAGTTTCTGCTATCAGAAGGACAACAATATATATGACGTTCAATCACATCAACTTTTTATTAAACCTACACATTAATAAATGTCCATATAGCAAAACATAAATTGAGAGATCGTTTTTTGAAGACTGAGTAGGATTCAACATTTTATACTTTAGAACAATGTGAAAAACTCATTGTCTTTAGACAATTTAAAAGTTACATTTCATGTGGAATTGATAACCCACCTAAATGATTACAAATACAAAACTAGTTCAATATGTAAATAAAAGTGTACTGTGTTTTGTTAAAAAAAATTTTTCATTAATTTTGGTAAAAATTAATGCACACTTAATTGAACTTTTCTGTTAATATTTAACGTAAAATTAATTTTTTTTAAAAATTCTTAATTTATATGTATGCTATGGAACAATTTGTTGATAGAATGTTACCCATGTACTTATTCAAATCTACTTAATTTATTTATTAAAGCTGGGGGGCTAAAGCGGTGTTCATTTCTAAATACAAATTTTGGGGTGAAGTAGATCCCTCCTTAAAATGTTTGAAAATAAATCAGATTTAACCATCTCAAAAAAAAACTTTTTTTTAAATGGGGGGGGGGGGTGGCGAAATAATGACCATCTTAACGGGATTCTACTTAAAGCCACTAACAAATTGGTTCTTTGAAAAGTTTTTATTACATTTTGTGGAATCAACTACCTGAATTCTATTCTATACTTTTTTTCTTTGCATTCATATAATAGCTATTTCATCATTGTTCATAGTTTTCAAATCTAACTACTGCGTCATCCCGAAACTAGTTTTTTAGGCCTAGTTGGAAAATAGGCCTGGAATAATATTTTCTTACGTTTCCCATCCCTTATCCCTGCGATATGGTTTTCCTGAAATTAACAGAAAAGCTTCAAGTCTTTAGGTCGTTTTAGGCTGTTTTTCGGCTCTTCCATACCCCTTTGAATAAGGAGCCCCTAGTTGCTAGGTGTGCAGCCGCTTGAGTTTACTAAAATGCTAATTACTTATAACTTTCATCCCTGAGTAAGGACAGTACATTTTACACAGTGTGTATTTATACGAACACTAAGTTTCACGGATATTATGGGATCTTATGATTTAATGTACTAATTCTTCTAAAGTTCAAAATTATTAGTTGGAAATTGTTGACACTGCTGGCTTGAACCAACCAACCAGGATTGAATAAAAGTCCTCAAAGTATTTATGCCAATTAATGAGATAACATGTTTATTAAATATTGGGTACCAGTATAATTTATATTCCAATGTCTCCTCCCTTCCTCCATGCTAATTCCTGTTTGCATCAAGAGTTTTAGTTTCCATTTATATCCGCAATACTTCCACATATTCTTGGTAGCGCAGCATCTCTAGAAATGTATGGGAATAGGGTAAAGCCTTGAGGGGGAATGGGGAGTTTTCATATATAAGCCAGCTGGGAGAAAAACATTTTATCTGGGTATGCGAGAATAAAAAATGTTAAAAATTAAGTATATACAGTCATACTTTAGATAGAAAGACAATTTATATTTTCTAATTTTATTTATGGAATAAAATTGTTTCACTAATTTAATAAATCAACAGTTCTGATTAAGATGTTAAAAACAAAGAATAAAAAAATATGTCTTTGTATTTGCTGGAAGGTAGGGGATATTTGGATTTATTATACCTGGTACAAACATATTGGTATTTTTATTGGCTGGCTCAATATAGAAGTGTAATTCTGTTTATCATCATTGGACATCAATTTATCTCTTATTGTCTTATCTTTTAAGATCCCAGATACTTTGCTTTCAGACTATAAATGCATCTTCCTGTAATAAAACTATGTGAAGAATTTTAGCAGTAGTTGACCTATTAATAAACTATTTATATTATACAAACTATAACATTATCAACATATTTTCTAATAAGATATAGGAATAATTATGTTCAATTTTATAATATTTAGACAATAAAGATATCTTTCTGTTAAAAAAAAACTATTTAAAGAATGCTTGCTCTTGTTGACCTATTAATAAACTATTTATTTTATACAAACTATCGTAATATTATCAACATATTTTCTAACGGAATATAGGAATAAGTATGTCCAATTTTATAATATTTAGACAATAAAGATATCTTCAGAATTCTAACTCTTGTTGACCTATTAATAAACTATTTATTTTATACAAACCATCGTAATATTAACATATTTTTTAATGGGATATAAGAATAAATATGTTTCCAGCTCAACCATCTTCAGAACAGTTTAATCAAAGGCCCCAACATGAGAGCCGTAGCCGTAGGTCAACAGAGTCTGGAGATAGTCACAGATCCTATACAGAGTACAAGACTACCTCTAGCGGTCATGGTGGACCCAAAGCTCATGGTCATAGTGGGCATAATTATACTGGTGGTCACAAGGGTCATGACCATGCTTGGACTAATGCACATCAACATAAACCAAGAGCTGAGCACCAGAATTCCAGGTACAGCCAGCAATTCCATGGATCTGAACAGGTGTACTGCAGATCCACAACCAGATGGGAGGGAAATGTAAAGATAACCAGCAAAACTTGCTATTAAAATGTATATACATGTTATTTAAACTATCTTGTTATGCAATTATTATAAAAATTTACATATTGACTAAAAGAAACTTTTTTTATGACTTGTCCTATATTGGATTTTATGTATAATAAATCTATTAATAAATAAAAAAAAAAAAATATGTTTAGTAACATACTTATTTTGTAATATTAGACAAGAAAAATGTTTTCCTGTTATAAAACTATGTACAGAATTTTTGCTCTAGTTGACCTATTAAATAAAACTATTTATAATATACAAACTATCGTAAAATTAACATATTTTTTAATGGGATATAAGAATAAATATGTTTAGTAATATAATTATTTATAATATTAGACAAGAAAAATGTTTTCCTGTTATAAAACTATGTAAAGAATTTTTGCTCTTGTTGACCTATTAATAAACTATTTATTTAATACAAACTATCGTAATATTAACATATGGTATATAGGAATAAATATGTTCAGTAACATACTTATTTTATAATATTAGACAAGAAAAATTTTTCCTGTTATAAAACTATGTAAAGAATTTTTGCTCTAGTTGACCTATTAATTAAATAAAACTATTTATAATATACAAACTATCATATAGCATATTTTCTAATGGGATATAGGAATAAATATGTTCAATAACATACTAATTTTTAGTAGCGAAGCTACTCTATAATTTGAAATGTCCGTCTATCCGTCTGTCCGTCTGTCTTAGTTTGGGGGAAACGCGATTTTCTCGGCTCCTATAAAAGATAGAAGGCTGAAATTTTGTGACAACATTCCCATTGTTAAGGAGCCCAATTAACTATAATTCGTCATTGGCGGTCGGACAGCTTTTTAGCAGGTTTTAGGCTATTTTTCACATTTTTCTCCATATCTTTGGTGTTTATGGTCCAATTTCCAAAAATTTTTCAGTTTTAGATATCAAAATAAAATTCCTGTCATTTCAAGAAAACAACTATGACGGTCAGACTGCCTTTAAGCAGGTTTTAGGCTATTTTTGTATTTTTCACATTTTTATCCTTACCTTTGGTGTTTATGGTCCGTTTTCCAAAATTTTTTCAGTTATAGATATCAAAATTAAATTTCCTGTCTTTTCAAGAAAACATCAATGGGGTCAGACTGCCTTTCTGCAGGTTTTTGGCTATTTTTTATATTATTTACATTTTTCCTCATATCTTTGGTGTTTATGGTCCAAGTTCAAAATTTTTTAGTTAAAAATATAAAAATAAAAATTTCACGTTGTTTTGAGCATCCAGTATGTAATTTACTTTGACCGGCAGTCTGTTAGTCATCATACTGATATATAAGTATTAAATAATTAGAAACAAATGTTGAAAAGGTTTCGTAATTTTTCCCCAATATACATGTTTTTGACAACTAATCTTTAAATTCTTATACATAATTTTTGTGCTTCGCTACTTATGGATGTTGTCATCCTTGTTTAACCCTTAACAGTCGGCCCCTTGCCGCAGTTTTATCGGTGGGTGGGGGTGGGGGCGTTCAACGCCCCTCCCCCCCCCCCTCCCCTCCCTATTATTATATAAGCTCCTATAAGAGATAGAGGGCTGTGCATGTCCCTTGATAGATAATGAATTTCCGTTTATAAGTGAGTCAAAGTAAATTTTCGCTTCCTTCTCCCTTTTATTTAACAACCTTTATTGAAAACAGTAAAAGTGTCTAACTATGACGTCAGAAAAAATTAACAATTAACCAATGAGAGGCCGCTATATATTTTACCATTGTGAATACTGGCTTCTCATTGGTTAATTGTTAATTTTTTCTGACGTCATAGTTAGACACTTTTACTGTTTTCCTTTTATTTTAAGGTCCTTTTTTACTTAAAAATTTCAAAAGAAGGCTCAGGCTGTCATTTTCTTATTTTTGAAGCTAGAAAAAAAGTGTCTAAAAAATGGTGGACCCAATTGATACAGTAGTTTGCGAGATTTTAATGGACAAATATTATTATGAAATAGGTCCACTAGCTGTGTAAGTTATTTAGCCCTTCTTCACTTTGTCTGTCTGTCTGTCCATCAGTAACGCTGTTTGAGAAATATGATTTCCTCTACCAAAGAGCACCCAGTAAATAATTTACTTGGTCCGTCGATCTGTCAGTTATGATGCTTCAAAAGATATTGTAGGTCAAGTATTGCAATATTTTTCTCTACGATTTGTTGCATATTATCTCTCTTTTATTTCTATAACTCACTTTGTCTGCTTGTCCATCCAAGATTTTGTACTTTGTCACTTATAGATGTTGTCATCCTTGCCTCAATATTTGTCTCTTTTAAACTCTCATGAGAAAATGAGTGAGAAATGCAAATGTTAGGAAAATTTAGAGAAAGTGGCAATTGGTGTTCTTGTATTACAGCATCTAATTATTAAGTCGATAGATTTGTAACCTCAAATGTTTCCGATTCAGTAGAAGTGCGGCACATACATTGATTGTTAATTAGATCATTCGATAGCTAAAAGTTATGTTTATCAATTGAAATACAAATATTATAAATATTTATATCAAATATTTACTTAAAAGCTAAGACTTTAAAGAATTATTCATCTAATACAATTTTTTTTAAAAACATTCAAAAATGTTAATGTAAAAGTTAATAAAATTATATATGTATAATTACAATAAACTAACAATTTAGTTTGAAAATAATAAATTTTAACTAATAAAGAGACTCGTTGCGGTCAGGGATAAGGGATGGGAAACCTGGCCGAAAATTAGGTCTCAGCCTCCTTTTAAAAGTGATGGGGCAACTTTTCTTTTTTGCCTATAAAATCAACTCATTTTCGCCAGTTCCTCATTGGCTGTAGGCCAATATCCAATAACCTGAAACTTGCTTTTAGCATTAACCAATTATTAATAACAAACGCGTCCCCCAGTTCATTATTGGCTAAATTAATTCAAGCAAACATAAATTTCTGCTATTAGAAAGACAACAATGGAAAGTTTCTGCTATCAGAAGGACAACAATATATATGACGTTCAATCACATCAACTTTTTATTAAACCTACACATTAATAAATGTCCATATAGCAAAACATAAATTGAGAGATCGTTTTTTGAAGACTGAGTAGGATTCAACATTTTATACTTTAGAACAATGTGAAAAACTCATTGTCTTTAGACAATTTAAAAGTTACATTTCATGTGGAATTGATAACCCACCTAAATGATTACAAATACAAAACTAGTTCAATATGTAAATAAAAGTGTACTGTGTTTTGTTAAAAAAAATTTTTCATTAATTTTGGTAAAAATTAATGCACACTTAATTGAACTTTTCTGTTAATATTTAACGTAAAATTAATTTTTTTTAAAAATTCTTAATTTATATGTATGCTATGGAACAATTTGTTGATAGAATGTTACCCATGTACTTATTCAAATCTACTTAATTTATTTATTAAAGCTGGGGGGCTAAAGCGGTGTTCATTTCTAAATACAAATTTTGGGGTGAAGTAGATCCCTCCTTAAAATGTTTGAAAATAAATCAGATTTAACCATCTCAAAAAAAAACTTTTTTTTAAATGGGGGGGGGGGGGGGGTGGCGAAATAATGACCATCTTAACGGGATTCTACTTAAAGCCACTAACAAATTGGTTCTTTGAAAAGTTTTTATTACATTTTGTGGAATCAACTACCTGAATTCTATTCTATACTTTTTTTCTTTGCATTCATATAATAGCTATTTCATCATTGTTCATAGTTTTCAAATCTAACTACTGCGTCATCCCGAAACTAGTTTTTTAGGCCTAGTTGGAAAATAGGCCTGGAATAATATTTTCTTACGTTTCCCATCCCTTATCCCTGGTTGCGGTTATTTTTAAAATATTTATAAACGTGTTTTATCAACAAGGATATGTAAAGGTCTGTTTCTTCGTTGTTTGTTAATGGATCTGATAAATTGCATTTTATAAGACTAGTTGTTTCACCCTTAGCCTCTAGGGAAGAAAAATAGCCTAAAACATTTTCTAAGCTTCCGTGATAAAAACATCCCATTGGGATAAGTATTTTGCGATTTTGTACTTAAAGCATATAGAGATTCTTCAGCTACTAACATACATCCTATTTCTATTATAATTACATATTTAATGTGTTCTTTTTCTTTGTTTGACTATATAAATTTCACGCAAACCGTTATTTGTGATCTAGTGATCTTCAAATAATAATCCAGAAGGAATTTATACTAGCTATATTACATAGTCAAATTTGAAATTCTTTTGTATTTATTTATAAAATATTATTTATATGTTTGACTCATCTAAAAATATTATTGGTTATCAAAATTAAACAAAAAAATCTTAATAATTAATTGCAAAAATATATATTAACATATAGTAATACCTAATATAACAATTTGTATCGTAGAAAGTTGTTCTAAACAAAAATAGATACACCTCGCGGTTATTTTTTAAACTAAAATTTTAATTTGCGTTTATTGGTAGAAATACTAATTTAAAGCTTCCTTATAACTTAAGTTACTTTTACTTACTTGTTTTAGGGCATTTTTGAAAATGTATAACAAAAATACTATGAATTTAATGTCATTTTAATTGATTTACTGACCATATCTGTGAAAATTGTTCTTTTATTGCAATATAGTAAACTTTGGTTGGAAAATGGTAACATTTATATTTTAGGGGCTTAAACTCTGAAACTATCAACTTTTCTAGGAAAAATGAACGATAGCTTGGATAGTGAAACGGTTACTAAAAAAAATAAAGTATAGTTATTATTCGAATCTTATTAAACACATGATTTTTTCAGTATGGCTGAAAACTGGTTCTAATCAAATACGAAGTCATTTCTGGAAAATACATTACGGTCTTAGATTTAAGACTATAGATAGATAGTAAAAGTGTTGTTTTAAACGTTTTGTTTTGTTAGATGGTGTCATCCTTGTTGTTTTTTTTTGTTGATTACAAATACATCATCGACTTTCAATTTCACTTGTTTTATCCCGACAACATGAATTTAGATAGAAGTGGTTGTGGCTATGATATTTTTCTAGCGCCATACCTAATTACTTCATACTTATGTTGATATCTTATTACCTCATTCTTTTAATACACCCTAGAAAAACATTACACATCGTCTCAATGAGGATTATTTTTAACTAGCCGAAAAAATTTGGACAAAATTGTTTTTGACAATAAATATCCCCTCTCAGTGTTTGTGAGGAAAAAGTGGCACTGCTCGGATTAGCACTTAATGACTTTGGAAGCTGCACATTCAAGTTTAGATCATCTGAGATTACTTTACTGTTTTGTACATTGTGTACATGATTTGATACACTTTATTTCCACATTAATGTTTGAGTAGACTGTGATTACTTTACTGTTTAGTACATTATGTACACAATTTTATATACATTAAAATCTATACATTTATAAGCTTGAAAAGACTGTTATTACTTTACTGTTTTGTACATTGTGTTCTGCACATTAAAATTTATAATTAGATAAACTATATATTGATTTCTTCCATTTTTATATATTGAAATGAATACTTTTCTCCTTTGAAGCTGCACATTTTGGTGTAGGCCAACCAAATTGTTTCATACCTTTTGTACTGTGTCGTGTACAAATTGTATTGAATGCTTATTTCCTTTGAAATCTGCATATTTATTTATAGATCAACTGAATTGTTTCTATTGTTTTGTAAATTTTGTTTTGTGCTCTTCTTTGTGGGTATTTAAGGAATTGGTAAGCCTCTAATTTAGATTTAAATCAGTTGCTTGTAGTAATATAAATTTAAAATTAAAATTTGAGAATTTCTGCCCTTCCTTCTCTTTTTTCACCCCTAATTGTTTGTTACCCCCTGGTGAATTACTGTGCATGCCACTGGTTTAAACCACTATATTTGATATAATTTCCTGTAATTTTTGTAGTCTAGATACAATAGGCTAAGAGTGGACCCTTTATATCCATTTTAAAGAGTACAGATCTAAGAAATCAGCCTGGGAGATCTAATTTAAGAACAACTTAAAAGAGTACAAATCTAGGAAATTAATATTGGTGAGCCAAGTTAAAAACAACTTTAAAGCTTCTCTCACTAACTCATCATTTTTGTTTTTCCCTAACAATCTGACAATTTAAATGCAAGCTTGCATACCAACCCAGGGATCTTCGGGGATAAGACAATGAATGATAAATTGATCCCCAATAATGATGAACAAATTATCCCATATGTATACTAAAGTTTTGGTTAAAAAGTTTGAACACGGCTAGTTTAAACTAACCAATCAAAGTTTAACTAAAGTTTTCAAGCAAAGTACATACTCAATTTCATAAACGGATGTTTGGATATTCTCTCGTTATAGAACAGTTGCGCTTCTTACGGTCATTTATCAAGGGATTATTATTAGTTGACCTTCCACTTGATAAATTAACTTTCATGCAATTGGTTTTAAAATTTTAGGGAATTTTAGTTCGATTAAGTTGATTGCAAATATTTGTAAAAACAAAATCAAGGGCTGGATCTTTAAATCATTTTAGTGGTGAGCCAGTTTGGGGTGAGCCAACTTTCCACCAATGAGAGCACAGCATTTTATGAAATGCCGCGCTGTGATCTGGCTCACCACTAAAATGTTTTAAAGATCCAGCTAAGCATTGAGTTTCTTTGCACTGTAGGGTGGGGGAGGAGGAAGATTGACCCAACGCTATAAATTTATTTTGTGGGTTGAGGAAGGATTTTTTTAATGGTATAGTTTTTCTTTAGAAGGTGGAGGTACCCTCCCCACCCAAAATAGACAACAAAAAAACATTACCAGGACATAAAAAAATTACCGTAAGAAAAGCCATATAACTTTAGACAAACATCCTGTTACTTTTAAAAAACGAGTATGTGAAAAAAGGTTAAATGCTTGTTGAGCTGCTTGGCTAAAAATATAATGTAAAATTATTCCCTTTTTATTTCCAATTAGGTTAATGTAAAACCACCATTTCATGATAAAAACATATTTCACAAAAAAATACAATGTTTAAATTAAATTAAATATGAAGAAACTCAAATCAAAGTACATGGTATCCTGCAAAAAATAATGTGGTAAATGTTATTTTTGAACAAAAATAATCAGTTTTTACTTACAATTTAATATGGCTAAGGGTAAAAGGGTGGAGGTAAAAGTGTGAATACCCCCCTAAACCTATGAAACTCCTTATTTTACTCCCCTCAAAATAAAAAGTTTGAACTTACCTGATTTTTACTTCGAATTTTCGCTGGATTACAACCAGTTCTGAGCTTAAAAATCATGTATCTTATCAAATATTAAGAATATAAAGAATTTTAAGAATTAATGCCTGTTTTGTTGTGCGGGCCTTTCGCCTCTCGGGGCCAATAAAAGTGGTATTTACTTTTTTTAAAACAATGAAACAATTTGTCATCCTGTAAAATGTAATTTTCAGGGCTCAGCAGACGCGAGTCAATCGCCATGTAGGACTTAGTGAAATCAACCTTTTACAATTTAAAAAATCAGCAGAAGGTCTAAATCTGTCCCAAATATAGCAATCCCTGTTTTCAAAGCATCCAAACGGGTTTAAAATATTATTGCAGCTTTCGAGCCGTGGTAAATTTATCTATTTACTACCTATTCTTACTATTTGCACTTGAAACATTTCTATTTACAAATATTTATATATTTATACATCCCTTCCTTCTTTAATAGTTGGGGAGCTGAAAGAAAAAAAATAAGATTTAAGAAAATACGCGTGTCCACAAGTAGCGCTGCAATTACAATTTTATATATTTTGGACAAGGTTTTACCTGGGGGGATATTCTTTAGATGGGGTGGAAAAATTGAACGGCACCGCTCCCTACTTGCTATTTCAAAGGGGATGTCTGTAGAGTCCAGTTGATTGTTCAAAAATTATTATTATATCTGTGAATCTTGCATCTAGGGCCAGGCTTTGTATTAGAAAGGTTTAATGGGGCAAAAAATAGCTTAAACCATTCATAGAATTATGTGAAGCTTTCCTAAATTGGAGATCTCAATCGTTTTAGTGGTTAATGAGATCTTAACAGGCAGACATAAAAAACTTCTCTTTTTTATAAAGTAGCATCATTTTCTTTAAATATTTAATAATTAAGTACAAAATTGTTCAAGGAAATTAAACATATTGAGATTTTTATAAACCATAATATAGGGTTGGGCCGGATACCCGGCTCATTTTTAATACCGGATATCCGGCTATCCGGCAATTTGCCGGATATCAGGCCATTTTCAATATCCGGCCGGATATCGGATATCCAGCATTTGAAGTCGGCCGGGTATCCGGTATCCGGCCAAAAAAGTATCCGGCCCAACCCTACCATAGTATACTATTTTTGTTCAAGTCCCCAAGCTCAACTATACATGAAAATCTTTGATCAAATTTTGATATTCGATAAATAAATACAACAAACTGAAAATACACACATATAGATAAACACTAGGGTTGGGCCGGATATCCGGCCGGATATCCGGCCATTTTCAATATCCGGCCGGATATCCGGCTCTATAATTTTTTATACTTTACACCAAAAATCTCTGCTTTTTAAAATCTTAAATGGCTATAATTTTCTTATTATTGAAGCTAGAAGAACATTTTTTCTGAATAAGTTTAACTTTATGTAAATTTATATAAGATTTCTGAAGAAATTTTTTTTTACTACTTTAATATTTGGTAATTTGGCCGGATAACCGGATATTTGCCGGATATCCGGCGTTGGCCGGATATCCGGCCGGTTACCGGATATCCGGCATTTGAAATCAGCCGGATATCCGGTATCCGGTATCCGGCCAAAAAAGTATCCGGCCCAACCCTAATAAACACACACAAATACACTAAAATACACATAGATAAATATACAAATAGATATAATCTAGATGCATACTCTCTACACCAGCCAATAGGAGAACAGTGGAGGAACAATCAGGCCATATTATTGGTTAGATAATGTACACATTTTGGTATTGATCTGCAGATGTTTTTTAATTTTATTCGAATGATGAGCTACAAATAGTCACATTTCTGAGGATAAAGCTTTGCTTTGGTAAACTATACCGTGTAAGAATTTCTTCACTTATGTAATGTGAAGCATAAGACAAAATATATATTGTAAATCAGCTATGAATATGTATTTCTTAGGATAAAGTTAGCTAACTTGAAATTAGAACATCATAACATTTCGTTATTATCAAAATGAATAGTTGAAATATATATAAAGTTTTGGTCTATTTGGAATACCTTTTTAAAATTGACAGATTATAGGACCAGATTGACCATGTAGTTCTACTTATTGATCTATTGTGTGATTGATTTGATATTGTGTTTGTTTGAATTTGTTATACATGTTGGAAACATTTGTAAAGGTTATGCTGAAGTTTACAAAAAGAATAAATGGATTTATTACTCTTATCAGAGCAGGGAACTGAAGGGATAAGACAATGGCCAATAAATTGATGTACATTCCCGATGATTATACACAAATTCCCTTTGTTTAGATTACAATTAGTAGTTGTAAAATTGACACTCAACTTAATGGACCAACAAATCGAAATTCATTAGAGTCTCCAAAGTTATTAAGCCATAGAAGAAGAAAACGTTAAATAACTTTGGAGACTAGTCCTTCCCTGCCTGTCAAGCAAAAATATAACTTTAAAAACTTTCAATTCTTGTTCCAGATGTTCAGACAGAAAATCTACTGACGGCCATTTGGTAGCTATCTGCATTCAAAGTCACTTTGTCAAAACAATCATTCCAAATTAGGCCTTGATCCATTCATATTTCAAAGATCACTTTGGCAGAATAAGCTTATCTATAAATCACTTTATCCATGTGTAATAAAGCAGAGAAATGCAAACAAAGACTGTCAAACATCTAAAGCTGGGTAAAAAACAAACTCATTATTACTTTAACAGTTACTTTATTGTCCTAGATGAGATTTACTTTTATTGTAAAATCCCAAGTTTAGTTATTCAAGGAACCAGCTCTAATTTATGATTTCTGATTGATGCAAAATTTTCTAACATTTCTAAATACTGATCTCAAATCAAGGGAATCTCTCTAAATTCGTGTGTTATAAGTCATTATTTAAAAGAAAAAGTATAATGGGGTCTCTCAGTCTGTATGTACCGAAAGATCTCGTTAACTTTTAGACAAATTTATAGTGAAGCTTATTAGTCAGCCGTTTATCCTTTTATAAAAGTAAAAGAATGTATATATGTTACTACCCGCTAGACCGATATGGTTCTCCTTCACAGTGTAGCTTCCTAAAGGCCCAGAGTAAGGTCCTATACACTCCCTTTGCAAATCCCCCTATATATATGGACTATTCATCGAAAAAAATTAAATGAAAGTGGAGGGTTAACATACCCTAATCCCTCTTTCCTCAAGTGCCCCTAGAGGCCTCCAGGTGCGTAGCCGTTAGAAAGTAGTCATTCATGAGGACAGGCTTACATCAAACAAGATAAATAATTATTTTTTTCCATTTCAGCCTCAAGAAATATCTCTAGCCACAGCCACAAGAGCAGCGGCATTAGCAGTATCGGCAGCGGCAGCAGTAGTAATAGTGGCAGCGCCTTATCTTTACAACAACAACCAGCAGACAACAACCCTGCGGGAATCAACATTCAAATAGAGGTAAAATATATTGGTTCTTAACACACAGAAAGACAAGTACTCGCCTCGCCTCCCCGCCCCCCCTTATTTAAGAAATAAGAAGGTGGGGTTTCATTGCTCTACAATCACTTTGTGGGAAAGCACCGGCTTAAGGATCTTTTAAAAGTCCCATAGATTTTTAAATTTAGAAAAACACCGAAGTATCCTAAAAGTAGCATAAAAGATTTCTGTCTGTGTGTAAGTCTGTCTGTAGTTAAAGATCTCGCCAAATGAGATAGTTCTCCATCACAATGTATCCTCTTGAAGGCCCAAGAAAGATTCTAACTATATATTTTTTTAAGTAAAAGTTTCCATTGAGGCTTTTAGTTACTAGTATAGTATATTTTAACTTGTTGCATAACATTATTTTCTATTGTAGGTTGATATAGAGCCACCAGTGGACGAAGCAGATAACTTAAGTTCTGCTGAGCTAGAAAGGCTGGGTCTACCCTCCCATCATATACACTACAGAGCAGGTAATTATATTACTATAACCCAGCTCAGCAGATAACCTTAGTTCTGCTGAGCTAGAAAGGCTGGGTCTACCCTCCCATCATATACACTACAGAGCAGGTAATTATATTACTATAACCCAGCTCAGCAGATAACCTTAGTTCTGCTGAGCTAGAAAGGCTGGGTCTACCCTCCCATCATATACACTACAGAGCAGGTTATTATATTATAACCCAGCTCAGCAGATAACCTTAATAGCATTGAAAAATATTGAAGTATAATGTATTTCAAGCATAATTTAATTTTAATATCAGAAAATCTAAATTTATGAACTAGCATTTAATTATTTTTTTGTCTAGGAGGAGGAAGTTCTGGGTTATCAGCTCAGCCAGAAGTCCTAGCTCCAGAAGATATAAAGGTCAATTTTAATCTTTTAATTTTTAATTTTAATATATCCCACTGATGTAGAGTTTTCAAGAACAATACTACTAATTACAAGAAAAAAAGATATAAGCCATTAATAATATTGTTTTACAGGGTTTAAAAATGTAGTAGGATCTATGTTTTATCTTTTTTGTTGATAATTGAAATTTCTTAGCAAAGCCCCACTAAAATCAAAAAGACGATTTTCAAGTCTTGATATTTTAAAAACTACGTGGTAGAAAATTGAAATTCTTTCAAATATATGCCATATACATGTAGTTTAACCATTTAACCAGGAAAAAATATGCGGTTCACTAAATTAAGTTTAAATGCCTTTCGTGAAACTATCTAACAAGACTTATTTCAATTTTTAAAAGGCAATCTTCAGTTTTGTAACATTTCTGTACAAAATTTAAATTGTATTATAGTGACAAGATGAAATAATATAAAACTATATAAAGGCACACATGTACAGAAATATGTATTTCATCATGTTAGAATTCAAGGTTGAAAATATCATAACAAACAGAGGGATATCAGAGATAAAAGTAAAGGCAAATGGCTTAATTAGTTGGTTTTTTAAAAAAAATTCTAAAAAAATATCCTATTTGTTTTGTCTAAATGTCAAAATGTAACAATTGATATTATTACTACTTAGTACAATTACATACTCATTTATAACACTTGATTGTTTGGCCTTTGATATCTACACATTTGAGTGGGCTGTGCTTGTTCCCTAAAACCATATCCTGTTGTACAAAAGCACTATGTTATCAATCGTTTCGGAGTCTTATAGTAGCAGTTTATAGTGACTAATAAAATAACGTCATGCAATACAAATAACCTTAAGCTTAACCTTAGCTTAATTCCTTTATATTAAAACATTATCTATAATTTGACAACGGTTGCTTACTCCTTGTTGTCAATGTAACAAAAGATGAATAACTTATTCCTTAATTCTCAGCTTTACGCAAGCAAGACAAAGAATTTTGCTGCACTCATTTTCATTTCTACATCTCATAACAATATCAAAATAATAATTTAGGTTTTAGTATTAGATTTATTATTACTTTGATCTTACACCAGATTATCATGTTCTCTTATAAAGTTTAACTGGTAGCTGACTAAAATACCTATATCCCACATCCACCCTCACCCCCTTCCCTCTTACTGGATGAACGAACTGACCAATAAATTATATCCATGTTAGAATCTAAATTGACGACAATTTTTCACCTGTCATATTATCCACGTTTATTGTTCAAAACTGATTAATTCAGATTTAAGATTATTAAGTAATCTAATTTCTTTGATCATGCAAATTTAAATTTAATCAGACAACTCTTTTATATAAATGAATTAATTTACAAAGTCATCCTAATACATAAAGTGGTATGTTTATATGTTTTTCCATTACGATCTTGCAGACCTTTGATCCTATTGAGATTTCCTAAAATGTTAAGGATTTAGGCTGTATGTGATCCCCTCCTTCTCCCTCCGATTATAGAGCCCTAAATGCAAGAGGCTCACCAACTAGTAATTATAATTCACAAATGCCAATGAATTGAAAATAGCACATTTTCAATAGAATAAAGAATAAATTGGAAATTCTTCACTTCCAAAAATGGAAGAGGGCTATAAAACACAAACTATTCCAACCTATATAATTTTAATTCATGCATTGTTCTATCCCTGCATTATGGTAAATCTAAATGCAGGTATGTTTAGAACAATGCAAAATATAAATAGTCAGCAGAGGTTTCTACCAGAGGTATAGGGATAACTAATCAATCAAAATATAAATAGTCAGCAGAGGTTTCTACCAGAGGTATAGGAATAGTTAATCAATCAAAATATAAATAGTCAGCAGAGGTTTCTACCAGGGGTAAAGGAATAGTTAATCAATCAAAATATAAATAGTCAGCAGAGGTTTCTACCAGAGGTAAAGGGATAGTTAATCAATCAAAATATAAATAGTCAGCAGAGGTTTCTAACAGGGGTATGGGGATGATGAATTAATCCTACTCAAATTGTTTCGTTTAAAATACGGTTGGGCTGTTTATACTAATGTTTTCTTATTCGTTGGCTTAACGAATTTTAGAACCTTCATTAGATTTTGATTGGTTGGTTCATTACGGTGTGGTTTCAAACGTACAAACCACTAATTGTAATATGCAGAAGGGGTAATTTTTTTATCATCTTTTGGGAGGTACATCAATTTACTGGCCATTATTTTATCCCTTTAGGTCTCTTGTGTTTAATAGCTAGTAAACTTTATAGAAAGAAAGGGTTGTAAATCAATTTTAGAACCATAGACCTAATTGAAATTCTCCCCCAATTATTTTGTGTCAAATTTGGGATTTTCTTATTGCTACAAATATTAAAGCAATTGATGGTTGTGGATTAATTTAAAGGTCCAATTTGTCCTATTTAAGACGTCCAAGGGTGGGAGTAAAGGGATATTTACATTGAAACCCCTCATTTTACCCTCCTCAATATTTTTAAAAATTATATTAGATTACCCCGTTCAAACCCTTGAAACCCCTCATTTTACTTCCCCAAAATAAAAGCTTGGTCCTATCCCCTGCTATATTTAAATGAATCTTTCTTGAGAGTGAGATGCAATACACAATACATATGTAAAATAACTTATATGTACTTAGCACTCTAAAAAACAAAGTAGATTACTAATCTTTTTTGTTACAGAAAAAATACATTTATTTTTGCAAGTGCAGGTACTCTTTCCATCTATTGGTCTATTAGTGTGTATTAATGAGATGTGTAAGGTATGCATCTAAAATAATTAGAAGATTCCTAAGACTCTATAAAAGAGGCCATGATTGTCCTTGCGTATTATTCAAGGAGTGAGTGGACTTACAATTACAAGGGTACCCAAATGTTTTCTTTTTCGTCGGCTCAAAAACTTTGGGTTTCCATTTTTGAATTGTGATTGGTGTCCAAATATTTTAACCAATAATTTCAATCTACAAAAAGGACAGTTTTTATCATCATGATGAATGTACATCAATTTATTGTTTATTATTTTATCCCTTATCTTATTTTTTAGAGTAACCCCTTTACATTGAATATTGTACATATATTGAATATACATATAAATCTATACAACATGTATTGTATTTATGCATGTAAGTAGTTACACAGAAATAGGTATCAGGGATTGAGGGTTAGGTCAATGAACGATAAATTTATCTAAATTAAAAGTTTGGTGTTTTTAGCTGGTAAAAATTGGAAAGAACAAAGAATCTATTCATCTTAGATATCCAAAGGGTTAAGAAATGGCCTATTAATTGATTTACATACGCAATTATGATACACAAAATCACCCCCTTCTGTAGATCACAATTAGTGGTTAAAACGTTCGGACAGTCAACTTAATGAAGCAACAAATCAAGATTCAATAAAAGTCCCCATAGTTGTTCAGCTAACGAATAAGAATAGGGTATTATAAAACTTTGGGGACAAAAGAAAGATTAACACCTATTTGTCAATATGATATCCCTTTTCCTTGGGATGTAATTAGGTATGCATTTAATTGAATAAGAAATGTTGTTATTTTCTTACTCTTGTAATTATGTGTACAGTACTTTTTGTAGTTCTGAGTGCAAATTAATAATTTAGAAAATAATTACATGTCACACTGCAAATCAGGGAGGGAGGTGACATTGGACTTTTCATAACTCTAGTCCCCAAAGTTTTATATTAAGCTTTTCTTATTCTTTGGGGACTTTTATGGAGTTTCAATTAGTTGGTTTATTAAGTTAAGTAATAAAACGTTTCAACTACTAATCATAATCTACAGAAGGGGTAGTGTTGTGTAAAATCATTAGGGTTTGGACAAAGAAGCAAAGGACCATATTTATAAACTACATTTTAAAATTTGCTTGGTTTGGAACCTAAAACAACCATGTACTAAATTTTACTAATGATAAATCTTGTTCCTTCTAGTAGACTTGAATTAATATTTTAAAAATATTTTAACTTCGACAAAAAAACACTAGACTAGAGATATTCGAATATTCCGATATACACTCATAAAAAAGGGAAGCTAAGCTTTATACACCATGCTTTGAGTTTATGTAAAAAAAACTGCGGCGCCAGGTGGCTTCTGGTTGCTAGATGAGAGTTTATTCTAAAGTTTAAAATATGCATAATATTGGAGGAAATTAAAAACTTTTCAAGATCTAAGGATAATTAGATTAGGGTTGTGTCAGAGGCAGGAAGTAGAAAGACATTGTTTATTAAATTTATCTTTTTTTCGCGAGTCAGCCATCTGAAAGTCTTAGAAAATCAAACTTTATTTTTTTAATTTAAGTCAAAACCTGACTGAAATTTTGCAATGCCCCCTTTCAAAAAAAATTCAGAGCAGCCAAACAGGTTTAAATTTGCGTTTTATTCTCGGCTGACACGCAGCTGACAATTCCTGAATCCTGAATTGTTATAAGTTCCAAGTTTGTCACATATGAGGATAAGATTTATTTATTGTCAATTGTCTTATCCCTGGCAAGAACAGACCTTGGTCATGGTTACATATTAACCTTATTTAGTGAAAAATAAAACTTTTGCAATTTTAAATGCAAAAAAATGATTATTCAAAATATTATAAAACCATAACTTTTAAAAAATCTAACATCATCCCAGTATTTAATTTATCCATAAATCTAAGAACAAGTCGGTTCAGTGGGTAGATAGGTCTTAACGGACATACAAAAAACTTGGTATTTTATGCACCAAAAGACAAGATACTTAAAAAGCTTTCCTAAAAAGTATAACTCATTCTCACTAGCAATTTACGAGATCCTAAGCTTCAGATAAAAAGAAACCTTCTTATCTATACTGTAGATTAACATTAATAAGTTTAGGTACTACCAGCATAAGTGAATTTAGTTCTTGCTAATAACAAAGTTTATAAACAATCAATATATTATTACTTGGATGTTGTACCAGATTTTCATGTGCTCTGATAAACTGATGCTCGCACATGGCTAAAATAATGATACCCCTATATGAACCAAAACATTTGGATGAACAAAGTGATCATATTAACAAGCTAAATTGACAAAATATTCACCTGTCATTATATCCACGTATATCCTATATCCATTTTATAAACTAACTGAATGATTTAATTAACATTAAATTTAAAGGATTTTCTGAAAGAAAAAAACTTGTTAAGGGACTGTTTTTTTGCCACTGAAGGCTAAAAGTTTGCAGTTTAATGAATCTTAAGGTCAAAGCAAATGCAATCAAGCTCTGCTAATTTTAAGCACTGTGCAAAAAAATCATGAAAAGGTATCATTTTCTGAAAACAATCACTTTTCAATTGCAATCATTCAGTTAAGTGCTCTCATTCAGAAAAAAACTAATAAATATTCTAATTTTAAGATAATTTTTTTATATGTATAATAAATATAGCCAAAACATGTAGAATCATGTAAAATCATTTCCAAGAATTTAAATCACTAAAACGTAGAACTTTTACATATACTCCAAAGGCATTCAGTAAAGCATAGTTTAGGCTGGGTTTTTTGTGTGTTGTTGTTTTGTTTTGACATTTGTATATGTCACAAGAGAAACTAACTTCTAATTCAGAATATTCAAGAAGCTTATTAAATATAATAGTTTAGTAAATAAGATATAAATTCCTTTACAAAGTCACATTTTTCTTTTATATTAAAAGTGTTTCCTTATTATTTTTCATTTTTAATTTTAGTAATTGGTATGCTAAAAAAATGCTTTAATCTATTAAAGTGAAACAACATTTTCTAAAACTTCCATCCAAAAAAAAGATGTATGTGAGTGATTATGTGTCTACAAACTATCAACAACAAGGATGACAACATTCTTAAAAGTGTTGCTTTTAGATAAAAGCAAAAGTAATTGAAAAAATGGATCATTTGCAGGAATTTTAAGGGATAAGACAATGGATGATAAATTGATATACATCCCCAGCGATTATAAACAAAATTATCCATTTTGTATATTTAAATTGTTAGTTGAAAAGTTTGGACACTATTATTTTAAACCAATCAATTAAACTTTAATAATAGTAAGTTGGTTCCAGTGTAATTTACAGTCCAATAACCCCTCCCTTCCTAGTCATATAGTAATCTTGATTTGAAGTTTCACAAGTCTCTCTGACATGAAAGAATACATTACAATTTTGGACGTGTTGACATCACTGGTCAAGAGAATCTGCACAAGAAATTTTAAGTCTGTCTAGAAACTGAATAAGTCCCATGTAAGAAGATGTACAGACAGAAGGGTGGATTTTGTGGGTAATAGAATAGCTTTGTTTCTAAAAACTCTTGGGTGAGTGAAAGTTAAAAGAAGTTTGTTAACTTGTACATATTATATAAAACATCTCCTTCCCCCCCCCCTCTCTCTCTCTCTCTCCCTCTCTAGCAAAAACTTTACTAATGTTTCAGGAAGAGTTACGGGAAAGGAATAAAAAATGAAACAAAAAAAATGACTGTTTCGCTTAAACTGCCTAGCCCAGCACAGAAAACTCTCCCAAGCCAGAGGCCATGATTGTATGAAAAAAAAATAATTATAGTGGGAGTTTTTGTCTGTTTTTGTTTGTCAGGTTAGGTTAGGTTATATTAGTTACAGGGTAGCCCCTTAGGGTTAGAATAAATATTAAAGGCAATTTAAGGGAGAGCACCAAATAATGGTTACATTGTCTACAAACTTTTTTACCCTAGGTAAGTCTGGTTTGTAAAACTTTGTCAATGTAGCCACATAATACCAGCTATCCTAATTTCTAATTAAAACTGCTGACGAACCTTAAACTGTCCCACTTTGAGAAAAATGATTCCAGTGACGTCATATACGTTTATTGAAGGGGGGAAGAAAATCTCTTTCCTTTTCTCACATCTCTTTTGAAGAGATTTTCTTCCTCCCTTCCCTTTTTCTTTCCCGAAACGCATATGACGTCACTGGAATCGTCTTTCTCAAAGTGGGACAGTTTGGGGTCCGTCAAACTGCTTTAAAATTAGATGACCAAGGTTCGAGTGGGGGGGGGGAAGAAAATACTGAAAAATTATGTATAAGATCGTATCATAGACAATTTTCTACGAATAATGAAAAAATATTGATACCAGTTTTGTTAGACCTGTGGGGCCGAAAAGGTTTGAATCTTATAACTTTTCATTTCAATATCCACGGAAAACTGTCTATAGTACGATGCTATAAATTACTACTAAAATTATATACTTATCCTTTTATGGCTGGCCACAGCCTGCGCAATATCACATACCTCTTTAAGAATGAAACGGGGTTAAGTGGCTGAGGTAAAAACTAGACACTGTTTTTTGGACAATTTACAATAACTTTGTTGATTGGATATATTAGTAAAACATAAATATAAAAAAAAATATTTTACACAATCTAAAGTTTTTTCAGTTTGCTTCTAACTTGTACTTAGCCACTAGAGACTACACTGAAAAACAGCTACAATTTTGCTTAAAAATATTAAGTCTTTGAATCAATTTCAGAAATAGAAATATACCAATTTGAATCAGAAAATAAATCTATACCTTTAAAAAAAAGAACCTATACCTTCTTATCTTGTTAAAAAGCAACCATATATAAAGAATATATTTTTTAAAAGTATAAATTTTCAATGAACAGGATTGCAAATATTTTCATTTCATTGATAAAAGAAAGAAAAAAACAAGGAGAGAGATAAAGTTCTGAAAACAAAATTAATTATGTCTTTAAGTCCGTCTATGCGTTGGATTTTTGAGATATATAAAAATGTATTCTATCCGCTGACCAGTAAGTCCGTCCGTCCGTAATGTGATTTCTTATGCTGTTGTATAACATGAAATTCTATCAAAATTCAAGATTTCCTCTTCTAAATTAGGGATCTTATCCACAATGATTTCGAAGGTGCTTTGACTTTTGTGTCGGAACCTAAATTGGGACATAGTGCATTTCATTACCCTAGGTTTGGTAACTTTATTTCACTTTTCAATAAAATCTAAAATGCGGATTTTGAGAAAATTAGATTTGAAAATTTCAAGTTCAATTTTCATCCCCTAGGAGTTATCGCATAATCATGACAAGTAAAGCAAAGATTATTTATTTAAAATTTTGAACAATTTTGCTTTTTAAAAGTTTTTATTAAATCATTCCTGAAGGGAGTTAATTAATGGCCATTTTTATCAGTTGCTTTGCTAAGGTCACGGAAATTCAGCCTTAAATAAATCATGTATAGAGAGGTTTTATGAAAGACTTTATAAAAGCAAAGTTGTTCAAAATTTTAAATAAAAAATCTTTGCTTTTCTTGTCATGATTATGCGATAACTCCTAGGGGATGAAAATTTAACTTGAAATTTTCAAATCTAATTTTCTCAAAATCCGCTGCATTTTAGATTTTATTGAAAAGTGAAATAAAGTTACCAAACCTAGTCTTTCATAAAACCTCTCTATACATGATTTATTTAAGGCTGAATTTCCGTGACCTTAGCAAAGCAACTGATAAAAATGGCCATTAATTAACTCCCTTCAGGAATGATTTAATAAAAACTTTTAAAAAGCAAAATTGTTCAAAATTTTAAATAAATAATCTTTGCTTTACTTGTCATGATTATGCGATAACTCCTAGGGGATAAAAATTAAACTTAAAATTTTCAAATCTAATTTTCTCAAAAACCGCTGCATTTTAGATTTTAATGAAAAGTGAAATGAAGTTACCTAACCTAGGGTAATGAAATGCACTATGTCCCAATTTAGGTTCTGACACAAAAGTCAAAGCACCTTCGAAATCATTGTGTATCATGGTGATTCAAATTATATTATTGGTTGCGCCTATAGCATATAGGGTATCTGTGTTCGAGGGATGGTTCAAAAAGTCTTAAAAAATCTCAAGACTTTCATTTAAAGATAAAATGGCCTAAAATGATACTGAGACCTTTGTCAAGCTTCCCTAATATTCAGTGATTTGCGAGATATTGATGGACTAAACAACAAATGGACATTACTACCTTATAAAATAGGACTCTGTTTTATAGTTTATTCTTTTGTATTTAATTATTTGTCCTTGAGAATTTAGCCTTGACAATAACTCTTTGATTTCAGGTTCTATGATAAAATAATATTTTTAATCTATTGATAGTTTTACAATAGAATCATTTGTGCATCGAAAAAAAAGAATTTTAAGACAAGGATGAAAAATTCCATTTGGGTCATAGTAAAACTGGTTTTGAAACCTCATGTATTATATATATGCCGTGAAGGAAAGGGACATTTTTTTTAGTTCTCTATTAAACATTTTCTCATTAGTTAGCCTTAAAAACCATTGTGTTAGAACTATAAGTCAAAACTTTTCCAAAAATAATCTTAATCTACAGAAGGGTTAATTTTGTTTTTCATGATTCAACCTTTGAAATTGAGTTAGAAATGAGAGTAATCTTTTGTATTTTTTATTTTCATTTTCACTGACATTGACTGACAGACAGACAGGCAGGCAAAATTAGATAGGAAAAAGAAGGGGAACACATAATACAGGATTTTTTTTCTCACTTGAATTTAAAAGATTTTTTGTAATTTATAGAATTTTTTGTTTCATGTCTCCATTTTGGGTAGGATATTTGTCTTATTTGTCCACTTATATCCCGCTTACAGCAAGAACACTTAAACTCAGTATAGATACCGATTTAGGGGGGAGAAAAAGAGATTCCACATAAAAATAACAAAGAGGAAAAAACGTACTTTACTCAACAAAAAAAAATTTTGTTTCAGATATTTTAAAGTTGCTTAAATAGGAAGAATCCATTGCTACTTCTACACCTAATATACAGAAGTAGAAATGTAATGACGTACAGACAGGGACAGAAATAATAGAATAGCTGCGCTGCTAAAAGCTGCAATATCTGTGATCTGTCATCATTGAAGTCATCCAGCTATTCTCATTTCAACGTTTATCTCTTTTTTTCTTATATTTTTATGCATAGCTTAAAAGACTGTGAAACAGGGTAGACAAGATAGATTCTTAATATTAGATATGTTAAAACACTAAACAAAGTTTATTTTGACGGTAAAATTAATTTGCAGTCCTTTTTTCTATCGAATTTTTTAAGCTCATTAAATACATAAATATTAAGCTAAAAAGCTTAATAAGCTAGAGATTAATAAACAAATTTTTAGCCCCAAACTTAAATTACAGTGGTAAAAATGGTTAGTCACTGAAAAATCTGAAACTAATTGTAGGATGTTCCTTCCTGAACAAATACTTTATAGTTCCACCAGATAAAATCAGTTCTGAACTTCAACCATGATAAAAATATATTTTATCCATTTTTTTGGTGGGGTGGGGTGGGGGGTAATTACACCCCCGACCAACAGATTTCAGAGGGTAATCCCCCCCCCCAAGCCAATTTACCCCAGGAGTAAAAACTTTGGGGGGGGGGATAAAAAAAATTTCGTCTCATTTCGTGCATTATTCTACCCTCCATAAAAATACAAATACTCCCCCTTAAAAAAATTTTACCACCCTCAAATTAAAAGGCTTGGACGTCTTTGAATTTATGAATATATACAATAATCTATATCTACTATAATTGGTTGAGCCACACTACCTAGACATACCTACTATGTAGATGTAGATTTGTAAAAGGAGATAGGTATAACTACATCTATAATTAGTCTACCTTGTATAGATAACCCTGGTACCTACTGCTGCTGGTGATATTTAAAATATGGAATTAAATGGAAACCTTTTGTGAGAATATTGGATGTAAATGCATTCTGTTTTTCAAAGCTGAACAAATTTGGATGTTTTGTATTTATGAAGAAATAAACTAATATTGATAAATTATTATCACGATGTGTTTTAAAGCTTTTCGTGGATATTAAAATTAAAAATTATAAGATCAAAACCAGTTTTTCTTATGATGTGGCTGAGAACCGGTTCTAATCTAGCGAATATTATTTTAGAAGCCACACTGGAAATTAATTTCTTTTACTTTCCCCTCTTCTTTTCAACTTATAAAATATTGTAGACCCTTAGAGTTGACTTAGCCTATTACCTTTAAATAAATTAAGTAACTTTTTTAAATGTTTGTTTTAGACAACTCATTAAAATTTTGAAAGTAAATAAATTTACATCTGTTACATACTTTTACTTGAAATTGTCAAGACAATTTTATAATAGTAGCCTTATTTTTTTTTTAGTTGTAAAGCATTTATATAAAACTTTAAATAACTCTAACTTTATATGTTCATTTTAATCTATAGTCTTTATCACCTGGAAGCTTTGTTTTTATTATATTGATTTTATATCATTAACTAGCTTGATGTAAAAGATATTTATTTCGTTATTTACAACAAGATTCAACTTACTTGATCCGGAGTTTTGTCAGTCATGATGTTCGTTATGTTCCAATATTTATCTCATGCATTTCTCTTTAGTTCTATTCATATCCCTCTTTTTATGACCACTTAACATCTGATCAGTTTGTCCATCCATGATATTTTGTGCTTAGTTGCTTATGGATATTGGCATCTTTGTTTTTTATCATTTACATCTAAAGTATAAATACTGTGCTTTCCATGCACTGGTTCCCTTTGTTTTTTTACCTTCATGAATATTTGTATCCTTATATTATGAAATAGTTGGTATATATAGTGCCTGTAATTATATTAAAAAGAAAAAAGAAGAAAGTTAATCCTTAAACATTTCCTATACATACAATATATGTACTGTGAACTTTCCCTTGTCATAATTAAAAACTATGAAAAAACGCCTTAACATATAATTAGAAAAATTTAAATTTTTTTGATTGAATAAAAGGATTATGCGTAGAACAAGTTCAGAAATAACGCCCAACAGACAATAAACGCTTTGATTACATAACCTTTGCATGAAAGTTTCGACTTTTCCTACAGGACTAGTCATTCTACTTGGTGGTGGTCTCCCTCAAATTGCATATGGACCACCAACAAACTTGGAGAGAAAGGAATTTATTTTTGACGTTTTTTTAGGTTCATTGAAGATAAGAATAGCCCGTAAGGGTTAGAGCCTCCGCAGGGGCTAGAAGAATACTTTCTATAAACTTAATATTAAGGGAGGAAAGTTTCGTTGGTCCAAAATTAGATTAGAGTAAAAGCAACCTCTTATTATCAATATCATTGCATTTTAAAAATCATTACCTCTCCAAAAATTAAAAACAAATTAATCTACATCCCCAATGATGATAAACAGAATTGTCTTTCTTTACATTAAAATAAAATGTATTAGTTGATATCTTTGAAGACAACAAGATTGGAACCAACCAATCAAAATTTAATAAACCTACCCAAGATAGTGTGTTTATAAAACTTTGGTGACCAGTGTAACTTACAATTTAAGCTTCCATAAATATTCCACTGTCTTCCTTTACCTGATCTTTATCCTAAAAAGAATGAATTCTTTAGGGAAGCAAACTGTCGGAATTTTACATAGAATAGTTCTATAGAATATTACGCAGGTTGTACAATCTTCTATAATATCCTTTGGCTCTAACAATAAATATCGTGATATCTTATAGTCCCATATCTTTATTTCAGCTTAAAATATTCCCAATGACAATCCTAATATTGAAACACATCCCCTTTTTGTCAAAAAAAAAATATTCTTGTTAGTTGCAGAAATGGCAGCACCTCTAGAAAATATAATAATTCATTTGTTTTTTGAAGTCTTCAAATAAGCTAATAGTTTGATGGGTCAAGACATTCCTTCTTTTCTTAGAACACTAGTTAAGCATAGCAGCCGCATAGAAAAACAGCTTGGGAAATGACTTGAACCTATTCCCTTTCAGACAACTAGCAGATGCATCTGATGTTAAAGTACGGTCGCAGGTTTATTGCCTCATTATGATTCTATAAATTCTCCTTTTCTATGTAGTTTTCACCTCATAAGAAAAGCTGTCTGAAATTTCACTTTCCCCCTTTGAGCTTCATCCAACCATCAACTTTTACATTTATAACCATGGTAGTAGTAGTAGGGTTGGGTACCTCATCATCATATATATTTAGAATACGATTGTCCGTTCAAACATGTTAGGCACGTCCCTATTAATTGTCAAGGCATTGTACTAGTCCCCAAACTTTTATAAACTCTTTCTCTCATTTGTTAGCCAAAAAACAGTCAATAATTTTATTGATTCTTAAATCAGGATGTTAGTGTACAAACTATCAGTGTCCACTATTTTACATTAATAATTTTAATGTACAGGAGGGTAATTTTGTTTATTATAATCATTTGTTTACATAAATTTATTTAAGTTGCTTTCATCAAAACTTTCCTGTTATTGAAGTGCTTCTTTTTAAAATCAATGGCTTTGCTAACACTTAAAATAAAACTTGAATTAATTATAAATGTTTAAAGATCTTGTATATGTTCTACTTTTATACCCAACCAAATAGGTAAACAATAGAATTAGCTCTTTTATCATGGATCTAAAGGGAAAAGACTATGGACGATAAATTGTTGTTCTTCCCCTACGATGATAAGCTAAATTTTCATTTCTATTGTTTTTAAAAGTTTTAATATAAAAATGTATTTCCCTCAAAAAAAATCTTTTATATAATTTTTTTTCAAGCTAAATCCCCAATTCACATCAAAATGCCCCTGGAGGCCCTAGGGGGCGTAGCCACTTTTACAAAACTAAAATATTGTATTATATTTGTAAAATATTAAAGTTATTTGTAAAATATTAATGTTATTTGTAAAATATTAATGTTATTTTTCCCAAGAATGTTTGTTTAAAATTAAGATTTAAGAATAATAATATTGTTTGTTGCTAAAATATGTAAAATAGCTATTATTTGAAATTTTAATATGATTCTTCTTAAAATAACCTAAATATTTCTTATTACAAAAAAATCTAAAAGAAACTACTATATGCATTAACAACAAAACTGGCTTAGCCTTGTTTAGCAACTAACCCCCTTGATTTTGAATGCACGTCCTTTATCTGGAAGTCTTAACTGTAAATGGTGACACACACCTCTTTAGTATCTTACGACAAACTCAAGTAGTTGCACTTTTACAAGCGAACCATTTCTATGATTATAATTTTAATTTAGGTATCCTACACAGTGAAAGACGAATTGGAAGAAGAAACGGAGGAATGGGATGGACGAGGGAAGCGGCTGCCGTCAGTGGCCGGTCATATGGACGGACGGACAGGACAACTGGAGCATAATCACCAGGAAAGTGTCATTTTTAGATATTTTATGTACTGAATAAGTGTTTTTTATTTGTATTTTTTTAGTTTTTGGTATTTAGTAAATTGCAAAATCTTTAGTGCTAAGATAATGGATAGTAAATTGATGTACATACCCCAATGATGATAAACAAAATACTGCTTCTGTAGATAAATTTTTGATTAAAAATATTGGATAATTCTAATTTGGAACTTTCCAAGTACCCAAAATTTATAGGCTAAAATAGGAATAAAATAATTTGGTTATACAACTTTGGGCACCTGTTTTAATTTATATTAAAATGTCCCCACCTTACATGGTAAATGCGAAAAAAATGTGGTTGGTGAATCAATTTACCCTCTATCTCATTAGTTGAAATACTTTTATGAAATATTTTGAACCTAAAAATGACAATTACCCTAAACAGGACGACAGCAACCCCACCGTACACATGGACGAGATCAACCAATATGAGCTAGACCCGCCTCGAGCCCTGCCGGACACTGAGCCCCTGCCACAACCTATGCCATACCAGCGTACACAGGCCACCCAATCACAGGAGGTTAGAACAGGAGAGACATATGTGGGAGAGGAGGAGGGTTTGGATGAGGAATATGATTTGGATTTTCAGGTATGAGTTAATGATTTTACCTGCGAATATTAGAAATTAAATCAAAATAATATCTTTAAAGTGAAGCAACACTATAATAATAAATGTTTTAATACTAACATAAAAACTAGTAGCCATTCATAACGTCAATGTTTCCTCAATGACCATTTTTATCAAAGCAAGTAGTTGACATAAAAGACAATATAAACTATTTAAACTTTGTTAAGAGTACCTGGTGGCGATGGGGCCTGAGACTGTAATTTATACTGTTACCTTATTAAGTTTTAGAAACACGTTCTCTTATTGGTTACCTTAAAACATTGATTGACTTCATTAAATCTGTTGGGTTGTACAAAAAAGCAGTTTAAAAATTTTGATGTACAAAGGGGGTAAATTTGTTTACCATAATTGGGGGTTTACATAATTTTTGCGTCCATTGTCTTATCCCTTCAGATCCGTATTTTTGAATCAAGAAGGTTTACTTTAAATACTTATATATTTTTCTGACATGTCCGTCTATTTGTTTTAAGGAATGATTAACTATGTCTATAATTGTTATATAATATCCTATAATGTAAAATGGATAAAGAGACTAATAGCTTTCCATTATACCAATAATATAACTTTTACTAGAATGTAAATGATACTATATACGTCTTTTCTTATCGGATTTAAGACAGTCTAACCAATAAAACCAAACAAATTAAGAGATAAGACAATTGATGATAAATTGATTTAAATCCCCAATTATGCTGAACAAAATTACCTCTTCTTTAGATTAAAATTATTGGTTAAAAAGTTAGACACTACTAATTTGGAATTGATCAAATTCAATGAAAGTGCCCAAAGTTTTTGAGTCAATGTATAAGATATAGAGATACAAAACTTTGGGTACCATTTTAATTTATAATCCAATGTCCACTCCCTCCCTGCTTGTTTGTGTAATTTGATTGGGTTTTCCTTTCCATAGAAGCTTGACATAGATCCCGGGTAAGTTTCAGGCTGTTTTTTGTTGTAAAAAAAAGTCTAGAAATAGTTTTAAGCATATAGTTATGTTGTCTTAGTACCTAGACTAACAAAAAAAATTACATTCTTATGTTATTTTACGTTACCGGTGTTATTATTGCTACTTGATTATAGATGAATGACCATGATGAGTTGGAAACTGGACTCAACAATTATCC
Source organism: Acartia tonsa (assembly GCF_053477335.1). Lineage (NCBI taxonomy): Eukaryota > Metazoa > Arthropoda > Copepoda > Calanoida > Acartiidae > Acartia > Acartia tonsa. The sequence continues at coordinate 39,466,039 of NC_137260.1, forward strand.
TCTTGATGATAAAGCTGACTCTTCTGATAGTTTGGTAAATTCTGTTGACATAGCAGCTGCCAGTCAAGATTCATTAAAGGTAGGAAATACGTTTTATAGACAGATTTATAAATCATAGTTTAGTATCCCTTATTATGAGAAAATTCTATTATAACGTTTCTTTAAGCTATCCCATTTTTAGTTTATCAGTTTCTACATTAACTGATATCTAATTTTCATTTAAGCTTTAAGAGAAATACAATATTTTAAATGTAATAAACCTCCATTTAATATATGTTTACTTTGTCAAGCTAAAAAAAGGACTATTAATTTGTTTCAAAAGCTACTCTGTAAGTCCGTCTGGTTGTACTTAACTTTCCTGTTTTATAGAAAATTTTGACAAAAAAAACTTACTTAAAAATAAATAAGCATTTTAACAATAAATCATATACACTGAACAGTCCTAATTAGAATAATGAAATTAATAATTATTGTATGTTAGGATTGGATCTATGATGTACCTGCCTTCTGTGGGCTGGACTGTGGTAGGGGGAAATGTCACAGCGAACGCGAGGGGTCAGCATGGCTTTCTAGGTATGAAACTTTTCATTTCAGCATTGGACGGAATGCACCAAATCTCTGAACCAAAGATTTATAATAAAGTGATGGAATTATTATTGCTCGGATCTTACACAAGATTATCATGTACTCTGAGAAACTTGAAATTGGTTAAAATAAGGACCCTTTATCCTTCCCCTCCCCTCCTACTGAATGAACGAACTGACCAATAAGTGATGTCTATGTTAGCAACACCTAAATTGACGACTATTTGATTTGGTGGTATTTATTGTGTATTTACTTATCCCTTAAAATCCCTGTCATGAAAGACAATGAAAGCTGCTAATGGTATGTCCAATAAAACCATTATGATAATATTTGAGTTACTGTATAACAACATAGAAAATTGGTTTACCAATAATGACAACAGGGCGGGAAAAGCTTCGATATTTGAAACTTTAAAAAGAAAAAACAATTATGACCTTAAAGCGTTGTAATAAAAAAAATGTTGGACTCAAAATGTTTTACTGTAAAAGAAAAATACAATAAAGTGTTATACATTCAGGAAAGAGAATCTTGAATTTGAATTGGTATTTGTAATAAATCTTTTTATGTAGCTAATTTAATTTTGAGTAGTTATTCAATTTAATTTTTAAATTCGCCAATGAAAAGGAAAAAAATCCTTTAGAAAGTCCTTTCAATGATTTATTTAAAGACATTCCTTTTATTTCTTTTGAAATATTAACATCATTAATATTGTTAATAGTTCATAAAACGTATGCACTTATATTTTTTGCAGGGAAGTTACTCTATAATACGAAATGTTTGTTCGTCCGTCTGTAATAAAAGTTATTTTCTTGGCTGCTATTCAAGACTTAATCTGTCAATAGATATTATGTTAAAAGGGATTTGTGAATTTAAAGATTTTTTTTGAATATTTGCTCTATAACTTCATTTTAAAGCCAGTAAAAGGTAATACGATTTATTTTATGTCAATATTTAAGGTTTTATAGTTTAAATTATCTGTTGTCACCCGCACCTTTAGCCTAACTTAGACGGCTAATGGAGATGGATGTATAATTATACATTATACAAACTACTATTTGTTATTTTTAAAAATTTCCAGTATGGCTTCCAAACCGATTTATATCCGCTAGACTAGACCGGTTTTTTCAGCCATGCTCTAAAATCATGTTTAGTATTAAAGACAATTTTCCACGAATATTTTACAGTCATAAAATTAAAACCTAATGGCCATAAAAACTGGTTTGAATCTTCTAATTTTTCATTTCGATTTCCGCGGAAAGCTGTTTATAATACGATGCATAAATAACTGTTGCACAACCAAATGCAGCAAACTTTTGAGCATTTTTTATAATCTCAGATGCCTGTGCCCAGCAGGATTCCACGGGAAGCAGTGTTCGCTGTTGCTGGCCAACCTGGCGGTGCCGCAGTTCTCTGGACTGAGCCATCTGGCACTACCCATCCTGCAGAATGCCTACAGTGACCTACACCTGTCCCTACAGTTTAAACCAACATCAGACACAGGTATTGGTCACCGATGGAGGGAATATCATATTGGTACCCAAAATTTTACTCACATTAGTCGTTTTAAAAGATGTGCTGAAAATGGATTGACTATTTCTTCCCTAATATCCAAAGTTGTACAGCAGATAACCCAATCATTGCAAACGCTATTTTCTGCTACTCCAAGGGAAAAGCGATATAATGTATAAACGATTTAAACATCATATAATATACATTCAAAATTTAAATTTTTCAAATTTTGAATTTTTTTTGAAGTTTGAAGCTTTTTTAACTAGTAGTAAATATTAAGCGGAAGCTAGGTAAACTTTCGGAAACTAAAAGTCAGTTCATCTTTTTAAACGTGAGTACCTTTATCAAATCTTTCAATTCTTTGGTTAAAACTAGCAGTGTCAAAACTTCTTAGATATTTCTAACTGGGTTACTTGAACCATAGACGTCCAGGGGGGGGGGGTAATGGGGCGATTACCCCCCCCCCATTTAAAATTTACCCCCCCCCCCTAAAATAAAAAATCTCTAATAAAAAAAATTTAAAATTTAAATTACCCCCCCCAAAAATATTACCCCGGGGGTAAATTTTGGGGTGGGGTTAAACTAAATTTACCCCTGCCAACAGATTTCAGGGGGGGTAATTACCCCCACAAGCAAATTTTACCCCCGGGGTAAAAAATTTTGGGGGGGTAAAAAAAATTTGCATCTTTTGTCCTTCCCCCAACCAACAAGGTTTGGAATGTAGGTTTGTTAGTTTGTGTATGATTTGCATAATTTTCTTAATGTAATCACCAAGGATTAACTTTGTGGGGACAAGGGATGCAATTAGGATGGTTCATTGTTATATTTAATGCTAGATTTATTTTGAACGGTCCTAGGGACTTATAAAACAGTGTTCTTTAAAGTTTAATGTTAAATATTTGACCGTTGTTGTTCTAGTTTTAAATTCTTTTACTTAAAAATAATTTACAGATGCATTATTAAGTAGTAGGATGTCTAAGTGATCAAGTTTGATCAAAATACTTGTTTTTCCTAAGAAATCTGCATATTTTTAAAAAAGGTTTTCTAGTGATTTAAGTTTTATTTTACTAGTTTATTTTTACTTCTTGTGATAAAGAAACAGCTTTTTATTCTGAAAGTAAGCTTTGATGAAAACTTATCTTTTTATTAATATTGAGCCAGTCTAATGCACATTTAGTTAAGTCATTATGTTAATTGTTATTATGTCTGCTTCTGCTGGGGATCAGGGATCTAAAGGGATAAGGCAATGGCCAATAAATTGATGTAAATCCCCAATGATTACAATTACATCTTCTGTAGATTACAATTGGTGGTTGAAACGTTTGAACACTCAAAATTCAATAAAAGTTCCCAAAAATTGTCCAGCTAATATATTAGAAATTTTTATTATAAAACTTTGGGGGCTAGTGTAATAAACAGCCCAATGTCCCTCCCTCCCTGCATTTTGATGCTGCATATAATAAATATAGAAAGTTTAGATCCTCAATACCTTTATTGGGCCAATAGAAACACATAGAAGGAACAATCCGACATCATTAATGGTTAGAAAGTGTACGATATGAAACTTTTAAAATTATATTCATATAACTATCCACCTTTAAAGACAAACCCCAAAATGACCAAAAAAATCAGCCATATGACGTCATAAAAATGAGGGATTATTCATCTCTTTTTTAGGGGTTTTCTTTCCGCCTTCTCCTCTCATCTCCCTAATTATTGTGACGTCATATGGATGATTTATGAGTCAATTTGGGCTTTGTCAGCTTTAAACATTATTTTTATTTGGATTAACTATCTAGGGGAATAAATGTATTGTGCATATATTAGAAACTAGAAATGCCATTTGCTGAATTTATTATGCTTTCTTGTTGATATTATATATTATTCAGAAACCAATGGCTGCGCCTTAAAAAAACATCTTCGCTCTAGAGTGGAGGTTGATTTGATGTTCAAGCTGTTTTAATGCTGTTCAAAATAAAATTCATTATACTTGGAAGATGCACCAAATTTTCATTTACCCTGATTAAGTGATGATTGCAGCTGTCTAAAATAAATATACCCCCAATCTACCCTCTTTACCCCTTCCCCTCCCCCTTTAAAGAATGAACGAACTGAAAAATAAATGAGGTTTTTATAAGCAAGCTAAATTTACGACAAATTTTCCCATGTCAATATATCCACGTAAAATGTATATTTTACATCCATTTTTCCTATTGTAAAAAACAATATTAAACGCTGTGCTTATGTCAAACTGCTCTAAATTGTTTTTTTAATCAAATTTTAAAAAACAAATTATTGATTTAGAAAAATTACGATTGATGAAATTAATGAAATATCTTGTGTCATAATGCTTTTTTGTAGCATAATTAGGAGGTAAGAAAGATTTTAGATTATTTTTATTTTTAAAAATATCTTTAACAATATTCTTTTTTTAGGTTTGCTACTGTTAACTGGTGAAACAGACGATATGACAGGAGATTATTTGGCCCTGGTCCTTATAAATGGATACATTGAATTGAGGTATTAATCAGTCTACTATTTGTCTATGACACGCAACTATTTAGCCTTGGTACTTAAAGATGGATATCCTTATACTAAAGTAACAGGATGTTTGTGTATCTGTGTGTCTGTCTGTGTTTCTGTACCGACGGATCTCGCTAACCGCTGAACCGATCGGGTTCTCCTTAACAGGGTAGCTTCTCATAGGTCACGGGAAGGTTTATAACTATTTTCTTGGGGGGGTGGGACACCCCCAACCTCCCCATAAATGAAAAATACCCCCCCCCCTCCCAAATACCCCGCTAGTATTGAATTAAAGTGATTACCTACTATTATATCTGTATTGTATTCTAACTATCTTGCCATCTATCTATCTTTTGTGGTGTTTATCGCACTATCTATCTATGACTGCCGATTATTATTGAATTAAAGGTAAAAATTCTAATTTATAACTGTGTTTCTCATTCTAGTTAGTTTTTCTATTGTTCTATATATGTTATCTATCTTTTTATAAATCTTTTTTTTCCATACATCCAAGTGATATCAGTACGTGAAGCGTACCACTCAGCCATTACATTGCCCAAAGGTTGTATCTTTATCTATGTATTAGCACAATATACTGAACATATTTACATCTAAGTATCTTTCTTTATAGTTAGGTTTGGACCAACTTTATCTATGATATTAAATCTATTAAGTTTTTAAGGTTGGACTGTGGAACCGGGCCAGGCGTGGTGCGCAGCAACTCGAGTGTTATTAAGTTTATTCATTTATTGGAGGTTAGACTGTGTTACCGGGCCATGCGTAGTGCGCAGCAACTCTAAAGTTATTAAAATTATTCATTTATTTCAGGTTGGACTGTGGTAAGGGCCAGTCATGATGCTTAGCAACTCTAAAGTTTTCATATTTTGCAGGTTGGACTGTGGTACCGGGCCAGGCGTGGTGCGTAGCAACTCAAAAGTTGTGCTGAATCAATGGAACCAGCTAGCAGTCAACAGGCATGACTGGGGGGTGTGGATACAGCTGAACCAGGGACACAGGGAGGAGGGGAGGTCACAGGTAATTGTAATTTTTGGTGAAGATTCCTTGTAGCTATAAGCATCAGTAAAGAATTTACTCTGTACGTCAGTAATACTTCAAAAGACATCAATAGCTATTGTATACAGAATTTCGTGATTGTTTATTATTTGCCGTATTTTCACTTATTTTTTTTTAATGGCAAATGAACATTTGTTCTATAACTCACTTTGTTTGTTAGTTATCCATGTTGTAACATTTTGAGACAGTAGGTTGAATTTATCTGCACTAGTTATGGGGTTACTGCACATCAATAAAAAAAAGTTGATGAATGATAAATAACAGAACATTATCTTTCTGTACTTTGTAAAGTCTTGTTTCAGTAACTTTAGGATATCTAACCTTTGTACATATCATACTTTTTAACAATTTTATAGAGAACGAAAAAAATCTTTAAACCGTGAACTATATGTTTTGATTAATATTTGTTAGGTTTTGTTTTTAGAAATATATAAGTTTATACTCTTTGTACCTAAACATTAAGCTATAAAAATTGGAAAGAATTTTAATGAATATAATAGATTTGAAATCTGCATAAAATTTTAAGGAATTTTTTATAAAATTCGTTTTTTTGTATAATTCATTATCTATAAGCGCAAATACAAATTAAGTTAAATAATTTTGACATCTGTGATTGGTGGATTGAAAACTATCTGCGCTCTGATTGGAGAAGCTTAAGTGACGTACATCATTCAACCAATTAGAGCGCAGGTAGTTTCCAATCCATCTATCCTATTGGTCAAAATTTGTTAACTTAAATTGGATTTGCGCTTTTAAATAATGAATTATATAAAAAACGAATTTTATAAAAAAAAATCCTTAAAATTTTATGCAGATTTCAAATCTATTATATTCATTAAAATTCTTTCCAATTTTTATAGCTTACTAAACATTCAAAGTTGTACGAAAATAAATAAATAAGTAGACTAAAAAGTTTCTCTAATAATCAAATAAAAAAAATACCATTTGAACAAGAAAACTTGAAGGCTGGTCTATTTGGGTTCTTTATGACATTCATTTTTATTGGCGCACCTATTATATATTTAGGTCATAACAGACTGTCTGACGTGTAACTAAAAGAAGTATTCTTTATTGTGTTTCCTAAATTTAAGAATACCCAAATTGATTAGCTTCCGAAAGTTTGCTTCTTTTATTTGATTTTAAGTTACTGCAGCCATTTTTTTTCATACAAATTGTTGAGATCAATTGTTGGCCCTAAATGTACGGACTTTTATCTAAGTTAAGGATCATTTAATTTTATAGATTGTTAGAAAGGGAATAGAATATATTTAAAATATAAACTGTATACCTAAAACATTAGAACTTTACACAGCTCACCAACCAAACTTACTTACTTTTTTACAAACTAGTGGTTTCGCCCCTAGCCTCTAGGGGCTTTGCCCCAAGAGGTATAATTACATCTTCTATTACTTACCCAGCAGAACGGATCACAAATTTTCGCACCTACCCAGCAGGAAAACATTTTGCGATTAAATTCGCAAAATTCGTAAATTTCGTAAAATTCGTAAATTTCGTAAAATTCGTAAATTTCGTAAATTTCGTAAAATTCATAAAATTCGTAAAATTCGTAAAATTCATAAAATTCGTAAAATTTGTAAAAAAAAAAAAAAAATGGGGGGGGGGGATTTTTTGTTTTTGGGAGGTTGGGGGTGTCCCACCCCCCAAGAAAATAGCTTAAAACCACCGCAGGACCAATAGGTATATACCCTGAAGAGTAGAATCTGATCGGTTCAGTGGTTACTGAGATCTTAAGCTTCAGACGGACGGACAGACGGACAGACAGACAGACATCGTTCTACTTTGTATTATAGATAGAAACTTGAATATGTCTTTTCTTACATCGTAAAGGTTAAAGTGTATTAAACGAGAATGGTAAAATTTAAAGGAACGATGTAAATTTTATAAATTCTGATAGGCATAACATGCTGGGTTGCTTTTTTACATTTTTTAAATCATTTTTTTATTTAGCTACTCTATAATTATGGTATTTATAGTGTGATTACATGTTGTTTATCATATTTGTGAAGCATTTAACAAATTAGATAAAAGACTTTGAATTCACAGGAATCTTAAAAAATAAGACGATATCCAATTCATTGAAATACATCCCTATTAAGAAATTAAACAATCAAAATTCGATATAAGTTTTCAAATTTGTTGAGCTAATGAATAAGATAACGTAGTTGTAAAACTTTGGTTACCAGTGTAATTTACAATCCTTTCTTATGCCAAGAAAAAATATTCTGCTTTATTGCAAACAAGGAATTTTACGAGGAAGAACCTACACACACAAAAAATTGGAATAAAGCTTTGCAGCATAGATAGTACATACATACAACCTTCGAACCCTTCAAACAAAAAGTAAAATCCTGTTCAAACAAAACATTTTCAAAGAAGGTGTATCAACTTTTTTTTTATGGCTAGCCGGTTCTTTTAGTAAGTAGTAGATGTAAAATTTTTCATAGAATTCAGATATGCAATCGGTTTTTTTGTAGACCTCTTATTTTTTAAGTAATTTAGTAATTAAGTCGGTTTTAAGGTACTAAAACGCAACAAAATAAAAGAAGAAAATGGCCAGTAAGAACAAAAATAGTAAGATCTTTAATTTGACACCTTACTTTTAAAATTCTGTTGAGTAATTATTGAAAAAATCTATTTTTTTAACCTCGGTTTAATAAAAACTTTAGACCTAAATATTTTCTCAAACAGACATAAAAAACATGGGTTCATATATACCTTTAGAATCAGAAAAATATTACGAATCCATTGTAAGCAAAATTGAAAAAAAGTAAAAAAATAAAAAAATATAAAAATGGCCAATTGTATTTTTTGTTCTGGCAACACTACGTCTTCCCTTTTTTACCCCCTTTTTACCCCCTCTTTACCCCCTCTATACCCCCTTCCCATTTTTATACCCAATTCAAAAGTTAAGACGTTGCCTGTACAATATAATATGATATTTTTATATAATTCCTTTTATTGTAGGTTATATACTATATTGTAAACTTTTTTTTTCAATTTTGCTTACAATGGATTCGTAATATTTTTCTGATTCTAAAGGTATATATGAACCCATATTTTTTTACTTGTGAAATGATAAAATTGAGTTCAAAGTTTTTATTCTCGTGGGTTTAAAAAAATCGATTTTTTCAATAATTACCTGACAGAATTGAAAAAGTAAGGTGTCAAATTAAAGATCTTACTATTTTTGTTCATAATGGCCATTTTCTTTCTTTTTTTTGTTGCATTTTAGTACCTTAAAATCGACTTAATTTTTTTTTTTAACTTAAATTAAATAAAAAATAAGAGGTCTACAAAAAAACCGATTGCATATCTGAATTCTATGAAAAATTTTACATCTACTACTTACTAAAAGGACCGGCTAGCTATAAAAAAAAAGTTGATACAACTTCTTTGAAAAAGTTCTCTTTTTTTCTGTTTACACAATGAAAAAAAAAGACAGTTATGTAAGTGCTAAAGAAAATATTTTAGAATTTTTCGATGGATAATTGTATAAAAATATGAGCTCTAAAATATCATAAATCTATAATACAAAGTAGAACGATGTCTGTCCGTCTGTCTGTCCGTCTGAAGCTTAAGATCTCAGTTACCGCTGAACCGATTGGGCTCTACTCTTCAGGGAATATACCTACTGGTCGTGTGGTGGTTTTAAGATATTTTCTTGGGGGGTGGGACACCCCCAACCCCCCAAAAACAAAAAAATCCCCCACCACTTTTTTTTATATTGCAGAAGATTTTCTTGGTCCTTTTTTATTTTTTTTTGCAGGAGATTTCCTTGGTCCTTTTACGAATTTCACCTTAATTTTTTTGTTGATCACCTCTTGGGGCACAGCCCCTAGAGGCTAGGGGCGAAGCCGCTAGTATATATATATATAGGGATTCTAAGGGATAAGATAATGCACGATAAATTGATGTACATTCCCAAAAAATATCCCTTCAATAAACAAAACTATTCCTTCTGTAAACAAATTATTGGTTAAAAATTAAATCATAATAGTCATTTCTCGCATCGTATTATAAACAGCTTTCAACGGATATAAATATAAGATTAAAACCATTTTTTAGCCCGTGCCTGCGGCATCTCGGGTTTTAATCCAGCTCTAATCGACCGGATATTAATCGGTTTCTAAGCGATACGGCCGGGGAAAAATTACCATATGTTTTGAGGCAACAAATTAAATAACGTGTTATTAAACTTTGGGTACTAGTGAATTTTAAAGTTAATATCCCCTTCCTCCATGAATATATTCAAATTTATTAAATAGTCTGTTTGTGTCTCCCTCTGTCTTCTTTACCAAATCATGTCGCTAAAATAGAGCTTCTTATTAGTCCCAAGAACCTTTAAATTAACCCAAGGAATAAAAATACGCCCTTCAAACAACAAATTATTACCAATTTAACTATCCTTTTGTATGGAAAATTCTCAGTTTGATCTAAAATTTCAATAAAAGAATGTTTGATTTTTTTCTACAGACACCTTGGAGAAAAAAAAGTAAAATTTTCTTTATTGTTCTTTTTAAAATAACTTTACTTATTAGAAGTACAACCAAGGTAAATAAATGAAACAGTAATATCAATCTAATAATTTGTTTTAAAAAAAGTAGGTTTATAGATCATTAGCTATCACATTCTAATAGAACACTTTTAAGTAAGCAAATTACTTATACTTAAAGCATATTTTTGTGTTTTTAAATAAGAATATATTCTTAGAATCTTATTCGATGGAGCTTCGCTTGTATGAACGTTGTCATCCTTGTATTTAACGAGACAGACAATGTTTGCTGAGATCAAATATCAATTATGGAGATTATTCTCGATATATAACAGATTTTTAGTATTAGAATGAGGGAATATGAAATTATAAACTTTATAACAGTTTAAACAGGACAAAGCTTGATAGTTGCCCCAAACTAACATAACTTTCGGTTAATGATTTTAAATTGCTAAATGGGCAGTATTGTTTATCATAATTGGGGGTGTACATCAATTAATTAAAATTAGTATCTTATAAATATTTGTTTGTGGGTACATCAATTCTAAAACCTATTTCCCATATTTGACCATTTTAAGTAACATATATTTTTCCGATACTGAGATTTGGTAAAGGATTTTATAATATGGCAAATAAGAATTGTTTATCAAACTAGTGGCTTCGCCATTGCCCTCGAGAGTCTTTCCTTTGTATATACTTTTGATCTTTATCTTCAAAAAGATAAGAGTTTGTTTTTTTGGTAATGTTTGATTTAGGTAATAATATACCCTTCAGTAAAATAGCATAAAACCATAGGACCATTACAAGTATTTTACAGAATTAGACTTAATATCAACATATGTTGAATACCTACCAGGAAAAATAAAATAGTGTAAAATATTTTAGGACAAGGAAAATATAAATCTGCCAAAAATTTTATTATTTAAAATATGATATATAAATCGTAATGATCAAGAACAAAAATAAATAAGCGGTTATCTAGACCTCTGTCTTTCATAACAAAGAGAAAATTTTCTTAAATTTCCTTATTAGTAAGTTTCTTTTTTGCAGATAGATTAGTTAAATGGCAGCTTACTTATTTCAATCATTTATATACTAAATTATTTTGTATGTTTTTATTCTGTTTTAATTAATTCCTTTATCTCCGAATATGACCTATAAAATAATATGAAATATGTAGACACCAAGAATATGGATAAGTATTATATAAACACGGAAAATTATAGCCTATTAGAGCGTAAAGCATTTTTTTAATATATTCCTCTGTCTTGAATACTAGTGGCTGCGTCCAGGATCTCAAAATAGCCTAAACCCATCCCGGGACAAACATACGTAACCTTACTACTTTATATAATATCCATAGACACAGTGTTTCGCCCTTTTAGGGCTCATCAGTATGGCTCAATTCATCAGAGTTAATTTTGCACGTGGCGGGGCTTGAACCGGGAATAGGATAATATATGAAATATGTAAAATATATTGTCAGAATAAAGTTAGATATTAACAAAGCTGTAAGTAGTTAAGATAACATAATATTAATAACATCATAGACGTCCAAGGGGGGAGGGGGTAAAGGGGTGATTACCCCCCCCCCCAAATAAAAAAAATGCCTCTATAAAATAAAAATTACCCCCCCCCCCAAATTTTTTATTTTCAAAATGTTATCCCCCCCCCCCTTCCAAATAAAAAAGCTTGGACGCCCCTGAATAACATATTTTATTAGACTCAGGCAGACTGAAAAAATAAGGCAAAATAGTCTTTTTAAGTAATAAACTATCCTCACCAATGTTTTATCTTTCATTAATTTGATTATCTAACAGTTACTTTTTCTTAAGCTTTTTTGATAATAATTTTATTGAATATGTATCTTTGACCATAGAAAAAAGCAGACAGGCCGTAAAAATTCATATATTTTCATATTTTCATAATATGTAAAAAAAGAAAAAAGTAATCCTCTATCCATAATTTCCATAATTGGGATAGCTTTAAAAATTTGGCAAGATTTGGAAAAAAAATTAATTCGCACCTGCCTGTTTTGTTTACAATTATTCATAAAATAATCAGAATCTAACATGAAAATCTTAAATTTGTTATCACAGCTAACCGTTTATATTATACTGCCTTATGAAATCGTATCAATTGTGTTTCTAAGGTCAAGCTGACTTTTATTATGTGAAGATATTCCGACTGAACAAATGAGCCATCTATCTGACTATAATAACCAGAGATAAAAACGGATAAGACAATGGCCGATAAATTGATGTACATACCTAAACTTGCCAATTAAGATTACAATTAGTTTTTGAAATGTTCGGTTACTCAACTTAATCAAATTATCAATTAAAATTCAATAAAAGTCCCCTTTTAGGACAAGTTTCCTGGTAATATCTAACTAATTAGTGACAACATAGACCAACAATTGCCTTTTTCTAGTTTTTTTGCTGCACAACCTTTAACCTTATTGGTCTATCTATGATACAAAGTAGAACGATGTCTGTCTGTCCGTTTGAAACCTAAGATCTCGGTAACCACTGAACCGATTGGATTCTTCTCTTCAGGGTATATACCTATTGGTCCTGTGGTGGTTTCAAGCTATTTTCTTGGGGGGGGGGGGGGGCACCCCCAACCCCCAAAAACAAAAAATTCTCCAGTCCCTTTTTTAGGTAGGCTGTAGGACTAGGCATCAGCCTGTAGCAGTGCCTGTTTTTTTATTTAACAAATCTGCACCAGGCATCAGCTTGTAGCAAAGCCTATCTTTTAAAAACAAATTCTATATAGGAGGTTGACCTCCCCTTACCTCATAGGGTGAAGCCCCTAAAGGTAATAAAGGGCTATGACTGTATTATTTTAGACGTTCATTCTTGACCTGTTTCACAAAAAAAAATCAAGGAAATTAAAAGTAAAATACAGAAAGCATTAAAGTTTGTGGTATCAATAAAGTTTTCACCACCAACAAGCATTATTGATAATCAGCTTTTTTTTCAGGGCCTGTTTTCCCGGATAACATTCAACCAGCCTGTCTATATTGGTGGACAAGGACAGATCAAGAATACTAAAAGTTTCCTCGGCGTTGAAACTGGTTTTCAGGTAACATATTTTAGCAAGAAGATTCTCTATCCTATTATATAAAGTAGTAAGCGTTTTTTGTCTGTCCCGAAGGATCTTGCTAACCGCTGAATCGATATTGTTCTCCTTTACAGTGAAGCTTCTTATAGGTCCTGGGAAGGTTTTAAACTATTTTTTGGGGAGGATGTCTTCACCTCCCTCCCCCTGAAAAAAATTTTTTTTTGACTCTTTTGAAACTTAAATTTAAAATAGGATGGAGTCGACTTTTCCCCCTCCTAACCTAAATGCCCCTAGAGGTAACAATGAAAATAAGACATATCTTATAAGTAAGTTTCAAAAACAATCCAACAGCTTCAGCTATGTCGATTCAAAAATAACGACAGTAAATTTTAATACAGTAAGTAAATGGGTATTAGTTAATTTTTTAAGTACATATTTAAAAATTTGTTTTCAATATTTTATTTTAAAAATTAAACAGAAATAAAAAAGATTAGGTTATTTTTACTCGAATGGACGGAAAACGGACATACTGCAATTTTAGAAAAGCTGTTATGCTACAATTAATTTTAAAGTACCTAGCCTTAACAGTAAATAACAATAAACAGAAATAATACCCCTCCTCCCCTTACTTATTAGGATTTTGTGTTCGACTAGGTACTTTGAGGGTTACCATTTTAAATTGGTTCTAGATGTGTGTTTGTTTATAAAATAAATCCCCCAAGAAAGTCTCCATACAGAAATCATTAAAGATGCATAGATACTGAAAACAGTGGCATAGACATGTTTTCCATTAATAAATACAGACAACCTGCAAACTATTTATTTCAAGGTTTTTTTTATTATTTTATTTTAACCTTGTTATTTAATCATCATATTAATTTCAATATCATTATATCGATAATATTTCATTCAAAAAGTCTACTTGATTAATGTTATACAATATTGGGATTTTATAATTATATCAGCTACTGTCATATAGTTATATTTATAGTATAAACAATTCAAAATGTATATTAATATAATGCCATTAGTCGATTTTACAGTTTTTGTACATTTCGTTCATTTTTCAAGAAACATATCACTGCCCCATGGGGTGAAAGATAAAAGGAAAGAGGGAAAGTGGTTTTAATGTCATAGCTTTTAACTTAATGCACTTAGAATACAAATTCAAATAAAACATTTCAGTCTAAAAATCCACTAACCCAATTTTCTTTAGCTTTAAAGAGGACTGAATTATTCATATTTAATTGTGTTTTCCTAAAAGCAAGGATGACCACATCCATGAAAGAGAAGATCCAATAAATTAGATAATTATAAAATTAACAGTTATAAAGCGAACGCAATTTTAATCTAAAAGAATTATTTTCCTTAATCAAAGTGCCTAGTTTTGCATAGGCAATGTTAGGTTATATTTGGTACTGGGTAGCACCGCAGGGTTAGGGCACCACAGGTTCTCAATAAGTCCGAACACGGATTCTATGTTTATCTGTCATATAATTGCTTGAAATGCATGATGACATAAATTAAATTCAAAGCTTTAAATCGATAAGATAATTTTTTCATATAAAATCTAAATCTTACAAGCATTAACTTGTGTTAAGTGGAAATTTCATACCTTCAAACAATGATAAAAGATCTACTAAGCCTTATGTTACAAAAAATTTCATAAAAATGTTGAACTACTGATCATGGATATCCATTCTTCTTTAGGACGTACAGACAGACGCATCCTAATTGTACATGTAAAAGCTACGCCTTTTAAAAAGTTTATTATTTTTCGCCAACTAATGTTGAATTTGGATGATTTTCAACACATTAATATGCATCTCTCTATGCAAAACTATTTAGAAAAGTTTGACTCAAATTTTTTATAGACTTTTTTCGGCTCTCAAAATGACGCCTTAAATTATAATTTTGATTAAATTTTTAATTAGGTTTGGATTTGTTTTAGTTTCATTAGAATAGCTTAATTTTTATAAATGTTTCTAGAATTAATGTTTAATGATGACCATACTATTGTTAAAATATCTGTCTTGTTAACACTATTTACACTCTAACAAGGATGAAGGATGAAGCTCTGAAACGGTATGATAGACGAACATTAACTCTTATAGAGTATCAGAACTGAATTTACAAAATATAAATATAAAACTTTTGACAAAATTATATGTATAATTGTTGCAAAACTTCTTAAATACAGAATTCTGATTAGGGACATACTGACATTTTTAGGACTTGATTATAGAGAAAAAATCAACATGTTTAAAATGGACGTACGGACATTCTGGCAACGATAATAAAGTTGCTACGCTTTCTAAATCGTACTTAACTACTATAGGCATCATCATGCAAAGTTTGAAATCGATAGGACAATTCTAACATACCTAACGAAAAAAGCTATCTGTTACGTACGGATGGACGAGCGGACGGACGGGCGGACCGACCCTAATTGTAGAAAAGCTTCGCTTTTAATAATGACCACTTATGATTAATGCTATGTAGATAACTATTGAAATAGTATTTTAGAATAAATCTTTCATTTTTCCATGGGGACAATGAATAGTAAACTATATTGGTCCCCAAAGTTTCAAAAACTTTCATTTTTTTTTCAAAAATTGCTTCATCGGGTTATACAAATTTTCAATTTCCAAACTTTTCTACTAAATTTATCTTCCATTGTCTTATCCATTATTTGATATACTAGCGGCTACGCCCCTAGAGGCCTCCAGTGGCACTTTAAATGTTTGCTTTTTAGTTCAGGTCTCTACGATACCTATCTATGTTGCGTTGAAGTCTCTGTGCGTACACTCCCCCAAAAATAGTTATAAACCTTCCCGGGACCTATGAGAAGCTATTCTGTAAAGGAGAACCCGATCGGTTCAGCGGTTAGTGAGATCCTTCGGTACAAACAGAAAGACAGACAGACATAGTTCTACTTTGTATTATAGATAACTAACCATGAAAATTTAATAAATTTGTTTAGAAAAGTAATTAATGTACAAAATCTAAGATATACCACTAGAAATGTTTTGCTTATTTTGACTGCATATTTTTTTATTAATCAAACAGATAATATAATAGTTCATTAACTTCTTTTTCATTTTTGATGATTTTTAATATTTTTCCTCTTTTAGCAATTTTGATTGTTTTGTTCTAATGCTACTCTAAGGTTTATTTAAGGGTTTTATACGATCTACACTTTTTAAGGAATGGACAGTTGTCAGGGAAGAAGGAGTTAATGAACCGTAAATTATGAACCACGTTATCATATTCGTTGGCTTATAAACTTCTATCATTATTAAACCAATAATTTTTATCTATAGAAGGGAAAATTTTGTTTGTCGTTATTGAGGATATAAACTAATTGTAGCTCAGTGTCTTATCCATTTAGATCCATGACATTTCAGGGCATAATATTTAATAAAAACCAATCTTCTTTTATTTCATCTAGGGATGTGTCAAGAATTTGGAAATCAATAAGAAGAAATATAATCTGAATCCAAGTATTATGGGTGGTGATGTCGTTGCTGGACTTGATCTAGGTGAGAATTATTTATATCAAGTATAGTATAGTGTAGAATAAGATCCACTAATGGTAACCAAGTGTAGAATAGCATCTACTATAGATAACCAAGTGTAGAATAGTATCTACTATAGATAACCAAGTCTAGAATAGTAGCTACTATATATAACCAAGTCTAGAATAGTATCTACTATAGATAACCAAGTCTAGAATAGTATCTACTTAAGGTGACCAAGTGTAGCATAGTATCTACTATAGATAATCAAGTCTAGAAAAGTATCTACTGAAGTTAATCAATTACTGTAAAACTTAAAAAATAAATGTTGGTTTTAATTTCTTAAGAAAATAAGTTAAATTTACGCAGTTATGTTTTCTCAGAAAAACCACTGTACTCAAAATTATAAAGAAACAACATTTGTTATATAGTGAAGCTACTCTACGGTGCGAAATGTCCGTCAGTCCGTTTGTAAGAAACGGAAAAGGCTAAGCGTATATTTTGAATTTGCTATTCAAGATAAACGGATGAAAGTTTTCGTGAATATTCCCTATACCTGTATGTTTATCCCTTTTTTTGTGCTGTCCCTCTTATGGATGTTGTCATCCTTGTTCAAAATTTGATTTAGAGAAACCAAATGTGAAATTGAAAAACAAGAATGATTCTCTCCATAAGTAGTGCAACAAGAACAGCACACAAATATAAAGAAAACACTTTTTAAAGCTTAAATTTGCCTCAAAGTCATAGACATCTACACTAAAATTATATAGCAAAGAAAATATCACTGAACCTATATATGTGAAACTTTTCTAAAAAATCAGTTAAGTAGTTATTGAAAAAGTAAACCTTACTACTTTATTTAACTGTCAAAACATTCACTTTTAAGCCTACTTTTTTGTCTTCATTTATCAAATGTCTTTTTTTTGTCGCGCTACTTATGGCCACTATTGTCCATGTGTTATGCTCCTAATATTTATTTTAATAGCCCCAATCCACCCACTTTACCCCCATTGCATCCCATCCTACTGGATGAACGAACTGAGCAATATATGAGGTTTATATTAGCAACCTAAATTGACAAATTTTCTCCTGCCAATATATCAACGTATTCTATATCCATTTTTATATTCTACTTCTATGTTTTCTCTTCTGAAAATAATATGATTTATAAATGATATTATGCTTTATTTCTTACACTATCTCTGATTCTGTTCACATACACCACGTAGACCAAGAATGTACACAAGTTAAAAAGTACATGGGCTTATAACCAATAAAGTATACTGCTTTCAAATATATGGATTCATAAATCTCTATTATTTTGTACAATATGGTCTAAAGAAACTTTTTTAATTTCGAGAAAAACCAAGAATATCTATAGAGGGATAATACAATGGACAATAAATTTATGATGATAAATAAAATTATACATAATGATTATTGGTTGAAAAAATTGGACGCTATTCGTTTGGAAACAACCAATCCTAATTCAATAAAAAAAAAAATACCTACAGGTTTAGAGCCAACTATGGGACAACGTTGTTTTAAAACTTTGGGTGCCATTTTAATATCTCCCTTGAGAAAACCCAATCTGTACAAAAATGGACCCTGAATTATCCCCCCATTCCAAATATATCTATCTTATGTTATGTCGATAAGAAAAACCTGCAATATTTATATCTATGATAAATACATAAATATTAAATTATTCTTTGTAGCGCAGCTAGTATATAACTTGGGAATATTCTGATGTTCGTTCGTCTTTCATCAATTACCTTAAGCACAAAACACAGAGAGGGAAGGAACATAGGGCTGTATGTTTAAAAGTTACCAAGATGTTTTAATACACATGCTCTCATTCGTTGGCTAAATAACTTAGGGTAACTATCTATAATACAAAGTAGAATGATGTCTGTCCGTCCGTCTGTCTGTCTGTCCGTCCCTTAAGATCTCGGTAACCACTGAACCGATCGGATTCTACTCTTCAGGATATATACCTACTGGTCCTGTGGTGGTTTTAGGCTATTTTCTTGGGGGGTGGGACACCCCCAACCCCCCCAAAAACAAAAAAATCCCCCCCATTTTTTTTTCTGAATATTTCCTTGGTCCTTTTTTGATCACCTCTTGGGGCAAAGATCCTAGAGGCTAGGGGCGAAGCCGCTAGTATGGATATAATTCTATGTAGAATGATAATATATTAATTTACCTTAAGATCTCCTAACCACTGGACCGACATGGTTCTCCTTTACAGTAAGGCTTTAAATAGGTCATATGAAGGTTTTTAATTAATATAGAGAAATTTTGCTCATTCCTTTTTATTACTGCGCTACTTATGGCTAATATTATCCTTGTATAACGATAATATATTATTGAATAATATATGGAACAGATTTTGTAGCACAATTGCAATATTTATTTCTAGGGATATAGGATTGAGTAAATAAGAAAATTAAGTTTTTGAATATATATATTGCACTGAAAGATTTTTTTGTTGACATGGTTAAAATTTGACAGCATAAGACATCAAGCCATAAGGTCATGACTCATGGCTGATAAATTTTCGACATATTTTAAGAAATAACTTCCTAATGTTTCAATATACATTATAACTATATTCTCCTGACTAATATCAATATAATAAAAACACAATTTTTGACAGGGATATTGCAAATAAAACAAATAAATATAACTCATTTTCGACATAATAATGTTAATTTTGTCAATATACTGCACCATTAATCCATGAAAATTTCCCCCTCTATGCTTCTTGACAATCTATAATAAGAGCAAGAAAATCTCTTACTCGTATGAAATAGAGGTAGAGAAAAGAGAATTCATCACTAGTTCTATAAAAGAAATGTATTTAGTGTCCCTTTTTTGTTCGTTGTCGTTCCAATCAAAGTAGAAAACAGTAAAAGTGTCTGACTATGACGTCAGAAAAAATTAACAATTAACCAATGAGAGGCCGCTATATATTTTACCATTGTGAATACTGGCTTCTCATTGGTTAATTGTTAATTTTTTCTGACGTCATAGTCACACTTTTACTGTTTTCATCAAAGTACCTTCACGGAATGAATGATAAAACAACATAAGAACCCCTTGAATAGGTTAAAGTAATTGGAGAAAAAAATGATAAAATACTGTTTTGTACGATCCAATGAATGTTTGTTCAAAGGCCAACGAAGAAAGCTATCTATTATAAATAATCTTTTTCTATAAACCCTCTTACTACTTCTTATTTTGTCACCTTCTATGTTATACCATCTTTGCAGTTTTGTGTCCTTATAGACAGCGAAACTACTTTATAATTATTACTTTTATAAATGCTATTATTAAATTTGCATGAAATGTGTTCATGAATACAATATATTTAGGATGACTATGTCTGACATTAATGTCAAGAATATGACTGACAAGATCCTAAAACACCATGTTCACATATATTCCTTATAGAAAAGTAACAGGATATCTATGTGTGTCTATATATCTGTCTGCCTTTACCGAAGGATCATACTAACCGCTGAGCCGATATGGTTATACTTTACAACGTAGCTTCTCATAGACGATTTATAATTATTTTGTGAAAGGGTACCACAACTATCCCAAGATAATTCGCCCCAAGAAAAAATATCCGCTCAAAAAAAATCTTTACTATTTCTTTTCATAACTAAGATTTATAATGGGCAAAAGCCAACTCCCCCCCCCCCTTTCCCTCCTAACCTAAGTGCTCACTACGACCTGTAAGGTTGTATCCGTTAGTTCCTAATAAGGTAAAAGAAAAAAAAATTTAAAAAGTTTGATATACATACATACATACAATTTCTCGGATGGCGAGTTCATTATTTATTGACTTTTTATTTATCGATTTAAAAAAATATTATCTTCTTGTAATAAACCTAAACCTCCTTGTTTACCCTCTTTACAAACACTTCAACTTACCTTTTTATCGTCATCTCTACCTTTTATCTCCCTCCCGGCCAGGGACTAGGAGGGAGGGAACATTCGAATGTAGATTATATTTGTATCCAAAGTTATATAAACAAGTCTGTTTAAATATTTGGATTTTTTTAAAATCTTGATTGGTTGGTACAAATTATCTCTGTCCTTTTACCCATAATTTAGTCTATAGAAGGGATAGTTTAAAATTAACATAATACAGGGGGTTTAACAAATAATTGTTCACTGGCTTATCCCTAAAAATCCATGATCTTCCCCCAAAATATTTTTTTTGCAGAAATAAAGGAATAGAAAATTGACTTTAGAAGTTGACCCCCCCCCCCCCTCCCTACAACTTTCAATTTAAAAATTGGTGAGGGGGTATTCATTTCTAGGTTAGATTTCTCTTAAATAGTTATAAACCTTCCCAGGAGAAGCTGTTACTGAAAAATCAAAACTCAAAGTCACCGTCACTTTAATTTGAGAAAAAATTATGTTTTTTAATTCTTTATATTAGGTTCGGTTAGGTAAGAGCATTTTTAGAGTTAAAACAGTTTTCATGCAATTTTAAACTATTATGAAAGGAAGATTTTTTTAACTATGCTATAAGAGGAATCAATTTTTCTTCTTTTAATGCCTTAATGTTAAACAAATCAAGTATCATGGTTTAAAGGAAGATATTAAAAACAAAAATTAATATTTTTCAAATATGTGTCAACTTACTTTTTCCTTTCTTTTAATTCTTCCCCTAACCTATCGATAAAGATGGGTTAATCCTAAGGATGTTACTTATTTGAGAATAACATAAGAGTTTCAACTTGAAGTAAATACAATTACATTGTGGTACTAAAGAAAATAAGGTCCATGGGCCCCATCAGGGGAGTGATTCTGTGTCGCATCCATAATAATATTTGATAAATCATTTTCTACTACTCCAGAAGTGACAAACTTTTCATGGAGGGAGGGGACATTGCATTGTAAATTACTCTGGCAACCAAAGTTTTTAACCACTCTATCTTATTTTTTGGTACAGAAACTTTAGGTAACTTTATAAAATTTTGATTGGTTGGTTTGAAACTAGTAGTGACCAATCTTTTTATTTATCGTCCATTGTCTTATCCCTTAAGATCCCTGAAAACTTTTACTATAGACCAAAAAATGCCGGTTGATTTAACTCAATATTTGAAACAAGAATTAGGGGAGGATTAATTTAACATACTTTGTCCCTTTTCTGTTTCTGTAGTTATCTTTTTATCACTTTAGAAGTGTCAAACTTTTACCATAGACCGAGGTAGGAAGTAGGCAATGAGAGTTAAATAATTTTTTTAATGACTTGAAAAACCTAAAAAAAAAGAATATTAAAGGGGAATGCGGTAAATTTTTTTACTTTAGGTCAGGTTATGTTATGTAGCCCCCAAAGGCACTCCGCAGGGGTAAAGTATGTGGATAAAACTACCCCATCTCCCCCAACCTTATCCTATATTTTTTCACGATGTTCAGTGCTTTATTTGAACTTCTGGGTAAAGTTCCCAATATCAAAATTGCTTGGACTGTAACCAAAAGTTTTATAACCAGGTTAACTTATTCGCTGGTTTAAACACTTTAGAAGCTTGTATTGAATTTCGTCTAGTTAGTAACAAACAAGTAGTGTTCAAATATTTCCACCAATGATTTTAATTTTATCATCCATTATCTTATCCCTTATGAACCATGTGTGTCACCCTCCACGCTGGTTGATCATTTATGTCACCTTTAGACAATTTTAAAGTGATTCCTAACAACAAAATGTCCTGAGTTATCACAGTAGAGGAACATTCACAATCATACTAAAATTTTAGTGTTATATCATGAGATTATTCAACTGTAGAGCCAATTCTAGCTCAACATGCATTCAAATATGCTTACAATCTAGCACATGGTGTCCCCCAAAAAAAGCTGTTTCAAAAATAGGGATCTTTAATGATAAGATATTGGAGATATTATAATGTACATCCCCATTATTATCCCAAAATTACCCCTTCCAGAGATTGAAATATTTGATTCAAAAGTTTGGGTACTGCTAGTTTGAGCTATTTAATAAAGATTTAATAATTTACCAAAAGTTTTTCGACTAACCTTTGAGAGAGCGTAGTTATAAAACTTTGGGTACCAGTATGATCTATATTACTGTGTGAAAAATTTAGAAATACATTTTTTCTTGGTCACCCTTTACATTTTTTTTATTTGCCTGTAGGAAAATTTTATATCGAGCATTGAACTTCTCTTTAAATCATATTTCTGTCTTCCCTTATGTAACTATTTACTTTTCCTAGTGCAAAGATACTCTATAATTCATGTCTATCTGTTTGCCTGTAATATTTTGTTGGAAAAGTGATTTTCTCACCTCTTGTTTGTTATAGATGGTTGAAGTTTTTTGTAAAGATATTATGTACCAATTAACATCAAGTATAAAATTTACATGGTTTATTGGTCTGTTGACATTAATTGCTTTGCTACTTATAGATGTTGTCATCCTTGTTTTTCTTTATTCTTATTTCTTTCTCAAATTTTGCATAATATTAAAAATTGATACTTGAATATTTGCAAAGATCCTTTTTGCATTTGTCTGTAAGTTTAATTTAATTATTTTACACTTAAAGATTTTTAATGTTTCTGGTTATAAGATGGATTTATTCATATTTGGTGGCCTTCCTCCAAGCCTCTAGAGACTTAGGTGTTTCTTAGCTGGAGGTTTTAACACAAAACTAGAAAAACTAAATGTATATTCAAGACAAATACAAGCCCAGTATCCTCTGGCATAGCAGAACAATGATTTCTTGAAATTTTTTTCCTTTCACAATAATTGAACCAATTCTTAATAATAACAGTGTATAACTTCCGGGGACGGTTGATAAAAACAAATTAAACATGACCTGTATAGTACTTCCGAAGGCACAAACATCCACACTATGACAGAAAACTCTCTGATTACTTTTGTCTGAAAGTCCTAGCTGTGCATAGTTGTGAGTTGCGCCGGATTTATACCCTAAAAAATGTATATTATATAGATTACTTAATTAATTAAGTGTGTATATACAATGTTTAACAAACTTTAGTTTTGTCGGAAGAGTTAATAAAGAAGGTAAACTACAGTATAAATAAATCTTTATATAATTTTAGGTGCCTGCAGTTCCTCCGGATGCTGGGATTCTGAGTGTGGCAATGGAACATGTCGGTCCACAGGAGATGGTGTGTCCTGTGACTGCCCACTAGGATTTGGCGGGGATAGGTGCCAAGACTTGCAACATGTTCAGGTGGGTTTAGGGATTTTAATGGAGAAGACAATGAAAGATAAATTAATGAATACACTAAAGCCAGCAACCTACCACCTTTCTAGGGAATTAAATAAATTTATGGAAAGGTATTGACGTCGCTGAAAATTTAAACTAATCAAGACTGAACTAAAATACTCCTAGTTTTAAGCCAACAAATAAGAGGTCGTGTTCCATATTGTGACTTTAGAAAACTTTTATAATCTATCTTATGATATTAAAAAACCATTAACAGTTTTTAATCTATTTAATGCAGTTTATGGTGTACAGTACACTAGATCATTTTTTGTACACAAATTATTAAACAATCATGTTCATAACACCCATATTTTAAAAACTCTAAAAATTCTTTTAATAATAAGCGAACTGTTAAGGAGTGTAGGAGGGTGGTGTCAATAACTTAAAATTGCCTTTTTTCATCCCCTGTACACGCCACTTCTTGAAATATTTATTTTTTATTTATTTAATGCTTTTAATTTAAACAGCATCTATCTAGGCCGGGACAGAAAAATAGTCTAAAACCATCTCAAGACTTAAATTTTAAAATAGCTGAAATATATCCTAGGTCCAATGTAAAGCTTTCCTAAAATGGAGAAGTTTTGTTTTAATTCCAGACTTAATTTAAGACTTGTAGAGCTCCTAGTTGCATGATTACATGCAGTTTTATGTATGATGACAATAAAAAGTATAGTTAGTGATGGAACCAAGGACTTTTAGAGCTCCTAGTTGCATGATTGCATGCAGTTTTATGCATGATGACAAAAAAGTGCACAGCGAAGTACACTACACAAACTACAAAACAGGCGGGTTATTAGAAATTTTATAGGGGGTGGGGGTGCTTGAAGTCACCCAAAAAACACCCTTGATGGACAATGATGAAACACTTAACATCAAAATTATAAAACTGAAGAGTGGGGGGTGTAATTAAAAACATTATGGGGCTTGTAAATACAAACATTTAGGCACTTTTACTTAAACCTAATTTTTTAACACTTAATCCCCACCTGAAATGTTTTATAATAGTGAGAGGAGGGAAAAAAATCTAACCCCTGCAAGCTCTAATCCTACTTGCTGACCTAACCTAAAATAAATATCAAAAAACATTTTCTTTAAAGATTGCTTTTTGTCCTTATTTTTTTTTGAAAAGGTGTAAACACTTCAACTCTGCACGCCCTTGCTACAAACCTATACAAAAATGCTATTGAGATCACTAACAGTAGAGTGGTCGTAAATTTTACACCAAGTAAAATATATTTTTACATGCAATTTTCTTTAGTAGTGCACAGCTACAGTACAACTATGGTAGGTTTGTACGTTCGTTTATCCGTTAAAAGAAATGATTAAATAAATTGGCTGTAGCAATTTTGTTTATTTGTCGGTTTTCAAAATTTTAGAAAACTAACAATATTCTAAATAAGGAAATATTGGGATAGATTTATACGAAATTTTCAGAAAGACGTATAAAGTTTTGTAAATTTTTGTATGTATGATTGTCTTATTTTTTTAAGCTTACATATAAAAAATTAAAAGAAACTTTGGGTATGTTCCCTTTCGTGGCAACGCACCTTAAGGGGCGATTCTTCGTATTTTTCACAGTAGCCTTTCTCCTATTTCTAGCCCCTGCGGGGGGCTCTAACCCTGCGCGGCCAATTGCCAACTCTGTGGGGCAATCACCTAACCCAATATACCCTAACCTAACC
Source organism: Acartia tonsa (assembly GCF_053477335.1). Taxonomy (NCBI): domain Eukaryota; kingdom Metazoa; phylum Arthropoda; class Copepoda; order Calanoida; family Acartiidae; genus Acartia; species Acartia tonsa. Next base: position 39,491,777 of record NC_137260.1, read on the forward strand.
TAAAATAACTTATAAAAGGCCATTTTAAAAATACGACGAATCGCCCCTTAAGGGGCGTTGCCACGAAAGGGACTATTCCCGAAACTTTTTATTTAATTACTTTTATTAAACAAATAATAAAAATCTAAACATCGTAAAATACTAATAAATGTGCATAAAATATGTATTACTGCATTGTTAAGGCTTCATATGGAATCTGCATATTATTAAATAACATATTCCAAAATAGAATTCGTAGATTCCACTAATTTACTGTGGATTACATTTCTCCTTATTTTACGTCGTTTTTATTAGCAAAGCTAATCCATAACTCAAAAAGTCCGAAAATAATGCTAAAAGACTTTATTGTATTTGCTTTTTCTTCTCTTTATTCTTTTCCCGGCTCACGATTCGCTATTCTTATTTTTATCATTGTTTAAGAGAATATGTCCTTTCATCTGTATAATCTTTCAGACCTTCACAGTGATTTTCAAAAAGGACAATTAGCTTTTTTATTTTAAAAGGGATAAGATTTCATGAAAACCATTTTCAAAATAAAACATCCAAAATCCTAGGTGGGGATAAAGGTGTGTTTATTCCCCTTAAACTTTCAAACCCTTTATTTTACTCCCCTCCAAATTTTAAAAATATATGAAAGATTACCCTCAATCATACATTTCAGTTCACTCATTTTACCACCCTTAAAATAAAAGGCTTAAACGTCCATGCCCTTATAATATGTACAATCATAGACCTTAAGTGATCCAAACAATCATAAAAAAAATATTTCTTTTATATCAAAATATTGAGGAACAAATGTGTTTTCACTGGTAAATAAAAGAATTTTGCTATTATAACATTTGCATATAAATGATATATATTTTAAGCATTTAAATCATAGCAATCTTATAACTGTAATTTTACGTATTTTAAAGCCCTACAAATTCATCATATATTTTTTAATCATTTGAAAATCTGAAAGAAAAGTTGTAAGGTTTTTGATTATAGAGAAAAAGTAAATGATTTGATAAAGCCTCGAGGATTTTCAGAACAGCATCTAATATGTTTTTTGCTCTGTTTTGTTCTATTTCGATGCAAAGTCTTATCATCAAAACTAAAGTAAAGTTCTTTAAGATCTCCTGACTGCTAGACTGATATATTATTACCAAACGTGAAAGTGTAGATATAATTTGATTTAATCTATGTGTTGAAATTGAAGCTTATAAAGCTTCCCTCTATCTCTCTATTCTTTGTCTCTAGTGATCTTTTAAAATCCATCATTTTCCATTAAACTAAACATGGTCCTCTTTTCCGTATTCATTGCAAAACACGTTAGAAATCCGCCCGTCGTTGGGGAGGTTATAGGTTCGAATTTCGGATCAAACTGTGCCATAACTAAGGCTGTTAATTATGTACTTACTTCTGCTCTATCATAGGTGCGACATTAACAGTATGTGATAGTATGTGTAGAGGGAATTCCTTGGTCTAAAATAGGTGCAACTCATTACAATGCACAGTTAAGACTTCCAGACAAAAGTCATTGCAATCAAAGATTTCGTTGTCAGCAATCCCTCCCCCCCCCCCCCCATTGGACGTCCTTGATAAGGACCTGGTCCGTTCTTAATGATATTAATCAGGTATAAGTTAAGTTAGGGTAAAGAGAGAGTCCACATGGATACTGGACAGGGCCCAACAAGTTATTAAAGGAAGTAAAATAAGAAGAGGGTTGGTAAAGGTCCACTCTTTTATTCAAGGGATTGTACCTATTTTCCTGAGCTTTGCTCTCTCGCCAGAAATTTAAATTTGTAAAGATTTTGGATTTGGATTTAAATTCGTGTACATCTTGTTTCATTTCTGTTACACTTCAGGTTCAGGGTGACCATTAATTAAGGTAGCCTTTGTTTTTAATAGATAAAAAAAGGTTTGGGGCTAAATTTTTTCTATGCATGACCACTGCGGGGCTCAGTACTCAATATTAATTAAACAAACCCGACCTAATATAATAAACAAACAAATGAAAAACTACCCCCCACCCCTCCATTTTTTTGCAGTAATTGTATATCTGTCTGCTAAAGTAGAAGTGTGTATCCTCTTTTAAATTCTTTTGCTGTAAGTATCAAAATTTCCGACGTTTGTCTAAAAGAACAGTGATCTTTTATATTTGAAAAAGGCATAAGTTTTCATGCAAACCCATCTTGTTTTATGCAATCTAAAATATTTTATGGTTTGGTATCTATTAAAAAACTTTACATTTAAGGTTGTAATCCCCAAAATAATTTTGTATAGCTTTAAACTACTAGAAAAACACCTGAACATCACCCTGTAAATCTAAACATAAGAGTTCATGTCTTTTACAATTTGCTTTATTCATTCAATATTCAAATTTGCATTTGTTGGCAGGAGGAGGAGGTTACATTTTTATTTCAAATTTTATTGAACAAATTTTTGCATTTCTTCTACCTTATGCAAAATTTATACAGGTTATATAACGTTAAATCAAGACCGCTTACGGTAGTAACACGCAAAGACAAGTATTATTATAGAGACTAAATTAAAATACTGCATTATGAAACTGAAAAATATGATTAAAGGAAAACTACATAAACCTTTTCAAATATGAATAACATTAAAACAAACAAAGGAAAAGCATTACATTTTCACAAAGATTTTATTTTCAGATTAGCAAACAATATAATAAATCCTTATGCAAGATGTCAGTCTGTCTTTACCAAAGGAATATGGACCTCCTTAGCTTTTCATAGGTCCTAGGAGGGTCTGCAACTAGTTTTGGGTAGGGTATCACAACCCTTCCAAGATGAATTGCCCATTAATAAAAAAATTCCCAACCCCACAAAAAAAAGAATATTTTTCTTTTCTAAACTAAAGTTTAAAACAGAGGGTGGTTGAAATCAACAACAGCCCCCCCCCCCCCACACACCTCAAGTGCTCAAGGAGGCCTGGATTAAATAGTTAAATAATAAATATCCTTCCTTGTTTCTACCTTTAGTGCAAATTACTTGAGCAAATAATTGTGTAAATGCAGGAAAACATTCACAATATTTTCACATCTTATAAGAGCATATTGGGATATTTGGATAAGGAAATCCTGATCTTTTTTTAAATTTTCATATTTTTTAATCTAACACTAAAATAAACCAATATTCTGTCGCTTTTTTAAAAAATACTAGCTGCTACATACCTGAAGGCCTCTCGGGGAGATTTTTATTGGAAGGATGGTGTTACTACTCTCAAAAAAGATATAAACCTTTTCAGGAGCTATGAGAAGCTACATTGTAAAGGAGAACAATATCGGTTTAGTGGTTAGCCAGATCCTTTGATTGAGATAGATACTGTCCATGTGTGTATCATGTTACTTTTATACACTTTTTTATTTAAATAATTAAGACAAATAAAGAATCAAATAATGATAATACCAATCAGTTGGAAGACCACTGCTGGAAAATCACATGTTTTTTTTTAGGTTTTGTAAAATAAAAATGCTATAAAAAAAGATTTATGTTTATCTACAATTTTTTTAGTACAAATACACTAACGGCTGCGCCAAAGCATTGCCTGGGCCTAAGAGAAGCTTTACTGCAAAGAAGAAGACAGACAAACATCCTGTTACTTTCATCAAAAAATAATTTTATTATATATTTAGATTCCCAAATTTACTGGAGGCTCCCATCTGCGCCATCATGGACTAGGGGATGCCGCGTTACTATTTTTGGAACTGGAGGTCGTCTTCAAACCAGAACTGGACCATGGCCTTATCTTGTTCAATGGTGACTCCAATACAGCAGGTTAATATTCTCAAAGATCTTTTAAAATAATAATTTTGCGCGTCAGATTGGTTGATTGATAGATGTATATTTTTTAAAAGCATAAATCGTTGAATAATCATAATGTAATCGCATTTTGTAACTTATTTGTTGTATTAAGTTTTTATTTTAATTTTTTATATTTCAGAGCCATTTTCTGTTGGTGATTTTATTGCGCTGTACCTTGTGGATGGCTATGTTGAGTTTGCTATCAATCTTGGTGATGGAGTTACTATTGCAAGGTAACAAGTATAGTAGCAATGCTTTTAATATTGATGCCTTATATTGGAACTTGTCTTTAATGATAAAGTGATTTTTTTAAATGTTGCAATAGGCCAAATCCTACAAAATATCCGAGACTAGCCTAAGAGTTAGATTTTCCTTAACCTCACATAGAAATATTTACTGAAATATGTAAGAATTAGGAAACACAAAACTCTATCCCAAGACTATTGTTTACAAGAATATTATTTAAATAATGTTATGCCTAATCGTTATCAGAATCAGCATTTTAAATATCAAAACATTAGAATGATCTTGGTAAGTTAAAATTTGGTTTGTCTATTAGTATTGACATCCTAAATTTACGATCAAAGAAAGGCCCATCTTTAGTTATGTTATACTTTTTAGGAAATTCACCTAAAAATTTATGAAATGAGTGTAAGAATTAAAACAAAAGTGGAGAGAGCTGACTTTTATATTTTGATATAATTATGAAAGCTAATCTAATTTTTCTCTTCTCCTGTTTATTTTGTATTTTTTGATGATAGAACAACAACAAAAATACCTTACTTTTCTATTCACCCAATATTTTTTTTATATAAGAATGACATAATATTCATAAAAGCAAAGCTTAAAACATAATAAATGCATAACTGTTGGGCTTATTTTTTGAATGCAAGATTTATTAGAGATGTATTAAATTTTAAGTTATAGAGTAGTTCGCTCCACAGAAATCCCCCCTACCTTATTTTTTTGTTTTATTGAAATTAGAGGGCTTTGGTGTTTTATTTTCTTTTTGACTAAACCCTGTGAGGGGCCTTAAACCATTACTGAAGTAATAAACAAGCAAATGAAAACGTACCCTCCTCTTTCCAATTAATTTCAAAGATAGGGAGGGGGGGGGGGGGATTCAGTGCTCAACAGGTACTTAGATGGATTACGCTATTATCATTTTATCAGGAATGCATATAGAATTTACGTGGATATGATAACAATTTATGTTGCTAACATGAACATCAATTATTGGTCCGTTCGTTCATGCAGTAAGAGAGGAGCTTAAGAGGTAACTGGGGTAGATGGAATTAATCGTTATTTAGCCAGCTACAAGTTTAACTTTATTTATTAGAGTACACGATCTGGTGTAAGGTCCAAGTAATAATAAATCCATTTCCTCAGGAGTGGTGGTAAAGTGGAGCTGGACAAATGGCAACGTGTCTCCATCTCGAGGATGGAGCGTTCTGTCTACCTGTACCTGGAGGGCCAGGAGGGCAGCACAACTGTGGATCCCGGGGACCAGGGCGTGGCCACTCAGCTGTCCCTGTCTCACTGGCTGTGGCTGGGTGGTCTTGAGGATATGATGGGCATGCTGCCGGCCAGCCTAGCTGTCAGCAGCCAGTTTCATGGATGCATTCAAAAGGTAATTTTTTACTTAAGTAGTGTTCTTTTATCCCCAGCATCTCTATATGAATAGGAGAGAAATGGTAAAAAAAGCCTAAAAGCTATCTCAATCCTATTATATGTAAAGCGTTACCCTAAATTCTAAATTAAACGCTGTATTACAAAAAAAATGTTAATCATATGAATATTGTGTAAAAATAGTTATTAAAGCATCGAAAAAACTATAAAATGTATACAAACAGTGAGTTTCTGAAAAAATGTAGGTGAAGGAAGATCATAAAAGTACAAAATGCAAACAATTACATGTCTAAAACAGATATTTATATTTCTGATTTGGATAATCAATATACATATAGAAGATTAATTTCTTTATGTGTATCCAGAAACAGATTAGAGAAACATAAATATCAATATGGAGACGCATTGAAGGAAAAGTAATTACAAGCATAACAATTCTGTATAGGGATCTTAAGTAGGAAAAATCGACATGTCTACGTTTCATGGTATATTAGACTTTTTACTTAAAAAATCTGTTTAAATTACTTATGCTACTTGTGTATTAACAAATATTTCATTTTGATCAATTTTTGATCCAAAACACTTTATTTTTAACAAAGAAATTAGTGTCAAATACAAAAACGTATTTGTCAACATACTTTAAACTTTAACAGTTTAATTGTTAGTTTCTTTCGGCTTTAGATATTTATTTATTCTTAGAAAGTTGATCATTAATTACTTTTGACTTTATCCCTGATAATTAATTGTTCAGATTGTTGTGAATGGATTATCCCTGGATTTGGTTGAGTCTGCTGTTTCTGGTCTCAACATAGACCAATGCCAACACCCCTGCAATCAGGTAAACTTTATTTCCAGTATGGCTTTGAAACCGACTAATGTCCGTTGGATTAGAACCGGTTACTGAAAAAATCATGTATAGCAATGTAGTACAGACAATTTTTCATTAATAATAAAATGAAAATCATAAAATCAATACCAGTTTCATTTTAATATCCACGAAAAACTGTCTATAATACAATGCGATAAATCATTAATCTTTAATTCTAGGCGCCCTGCAGTCAGACGTGTATACCTGTCCTGGATTCTTACTCCTGTGCGTGTCCCCACCACCAAGGAGGCAGCCACGCCCCTTGTGAAAATCAAGCTGAAATAGAGGAGGCTAATCCAATCCCAGGTAAAAAAATGCGCCAAAGGTTTAAATTTTGGGGATTTTTTTATAAAAGTTTGAAAACCAGTATAATTTAAAGTCCAATTTCCACTCCCTTTCGCCTACATAAGCTACTCTTTAAATACTTATTTACAGATATAAAACGACAGGCAGACATACAAACAGACATTATAGTAAATAAAGTTTTTCCACTGTGCTGGAAATAAAAGTCACAAATACGATAACTACATATTTTTGCAAAGATAAAATAACATTGCAAAATTTTACTTGTTAATCTTATTTTTCTCTCTTATTGTTATTTTCAAAATTTAGATCAATTTTGTTATATGGTTTTTTTTCTTCGTGTTTTTATTGATAAGAGAGATAAAAAACGTCTCATTCTCTTTACTAATGGGCTTTTAGACTTGTAGTTTCTACAGAACACTCAAAAAAAAAATTTAATTTAGGGTTTACTGGAAGCAGTTACTTGTTCTTTAACAACGCAGATTTATATCAGAAGTAAGTTTTTTTTCTCTCAACCAATATAATCGATTAATTTATTTTATGTATATTAATAACTGAAACAAAATATCAACAATTGAAAACCTTAATATTCATATATTTGCAACCTTTATTTGTGTTCTATCTTTTTAAAGCATTTTAGTGTTATAATTCATTATTACACTTTTTATTAAAGCAGTAGCGTTAGTGGAGTGTAAGCAATAATTTTCAAGTTGGGGGTTAAGAGTTGTTAACGACCCTATTAAAATTTTGTAACTCTCCACCCCACAAAATAACAAATCGGACGTCTTTTGGTGTAAGTCCCTAGAGAGAACAGAGTGTGAAAGACATTTTTTTCAATTTCTTTATTAAGGGGGGTTGGCGTTCCTTTCATCCTCATGATTTAAGTAACGATACTTGTAAAAATCCTTCATAAAACTACCCTTTTGCAAAACCAAATTACCAATAATATGATTGTATTGACCTGAAAGCATAAAATTGCAATAAAAATAGGTTAAGAAATATAAATATTTAAATATTATTTTGACCCATATTCAACAGGCTAGAAACTTATGCAGTGAACCGTGAAAAAAATTCAGGGGTTTTGTCATACAAAAGACGTTGAAATATTTTTTTGCTGTAACAGGACACATAAAACTTGGCCTATATAATGGTTCAAATGATTGAGTTCGGGTTGGTTGTCTGATTAATGTTTTAAATTGGTATCCTTCTGTGGACGTTATAATTTTTTTAATTTTTTTTGGAATTGTCTTATCCCTGCTATCCTTGGCAGAAAGCTATTGTTGTTATCGAGAAAGAAAAACATTATGGAAAATGCATTTAGTTCCAAAGAAAAACCTGGACTTTTCTAATAGCGAAGCTGCTCTATCAGTTTTATATTCCACGTACAAATATGTTTCGTGGGTCTCATATTGTATGTATGTTAAAAGAGACTAAGTTATTGCTGTCATTATATCAACAAACATAATAATGACTTTCTACGATAGTTAGTTGATTCTTGCAGAAATGTATGTATATACTATAAACACTTATTTGACGTAAGCTATTAATTTATGCCTACACAATATGCTTCCTGTATTTTAATGGTAAATTTTTATTTGTAATTCTTTTAATTATTTCTGTTATTTATTTAGCTTAAATATATATCATTGTTTACATCCTTGTTTTTATAAAGTTAGAAAAGAAAATAGAAGACAATTTCTTTTTTTTCCCTCTGTAAGATAATTTGGTTTTAGATTATTTCTCTACCAGTTGCTACTTTGGGATGGGCATACATTTCCGCATAATATTCAGGGATCTAAAGGGATAAGACAGACAATAGCCGATTAATTGATGTAAATCCCCAATACTATTACATCTTATGAAGATTACAATTAGTGGTTAAAAAAGTTTGGACACACAACAAAATGAACCAACCAATCAAAGTTTAATAAAACTTCCCAAGTTTGCTAAGCCAACGAATGAGAAAACGTTATCAAGAAACATTTGGGACTATTGTAATAAACCGCCTAATGTCCCTTTTCCTCCCTGTATATTATCACAATAGGATCACATCTATAAGTAGCTAAGCACAAAAAAAATCAAGGGTGTTCAAACTACCATAGTTATTTATGGAGCTGCTATTAAGTGGTAACAAAAAGAAAGGGGAAAAAGATAGAGAAGGAATGATAAATAATAGAAAATCATCAAAACTTTAATGAAACTAATATATCAGAAGACAGACGGACCAAGTAAGTTGTATACTAGATGTTTCACAGTATGAGCTTTTTCTTTTTAAAAAATATGCCTCTTTTCAATAGGAGCCGAGAAAATCAATAGCGTTACAGACTAACAGATAAAAGGACGGGCCGACTTAGTTAATTATAAAGTAGCCTTTCTACTACAACGATGCAATAACATATTTACAATGATTTGAGTAAAACGAAGGGGAACAGGCAGTTTGTGCTGTTTTAATAATGTGCTGTTCTGATACATGTGCGGCAGTGAATTCATACCATTGCTACTATATTGCTAGCTCCAGGTTTATTCAACCTAAAAATAATTTATGTAATTTATTTGTCTTTTAGGATAAAGACATGGACCCATAAGTTAAAAAGAAATAATATACAATTATACCAACATTTTAAATTTAAAATAACAGTAGGGTAAAAACATTTTCGAATACTGTTATTAAATGGTTAGGTTTGGTAATTATGATAAAAGGGCGCTACTTTAAAATTATTTCTAATGATCTTGGGAGTATAGTCCCTTTCATGACAACGCCTCTTTAAAATAGCAAAAGAAACAATTAATTCACATTAAAAGGGATACCATAAAGCTTAAATAATCAACATGTTTAAAATGAACATAATGGATTTTTCATTGTGATACTGAATTTTGCAGAATATACAAGTTATTATCAATAAAAACAACATAATGTACAATTTGTTCATAATAAATTTGTGAATGAAGAACTGAATATCACTTTGTACAGCTAAATAATATCTTGCCATTGTTTTCTAAATTTCAATGTGCACAAACCAGGGATCTCAGGGGATAAGACAATTGACATTAAATAATTGTTTGACAGCCACAATCATGATATTAAAATTACCGTTTTGTAGATTAAAGTTATTGCTTTGAAGGTTTGGACACTGCTAGTAAATAAACTATGGAATACAAGTTGTAATAAAAGTTTGAAATGTTTTAACCCAACGAATGAGATAGGGGTTTATAAAACTTTGGGTACCAATTAAATTCACAATCCAATGAGCCCACCCAGTCCTCCCTGGCATAAAACAGAATGCAAATTTTGAAAGCCAAGGATTGATATATGTATAGAGTTGTTTTGCATTTTGGCAAATCTAAAATTTCTTAAAGCAAATTATTCTAAACAAGTGTAGAAAGTCTAGATCCCTAATCTTATAATTGGACCAAAAGAAGCACAGTTAGAAACAGCGTACAGTGTCCAATAAAAAACAATAATTGACGGCATACAATACAAATGACCAATGATAGGCCAGTAAACATTGTAATTGACCAATGTGACGAATAAAGAAATAAATCGTCTGAAAAAATTGTAATTTCAATGTTATGAAATAAAAGTGGTCATAGCCGGAAAGTTATGCTATTGACTATATTACATTACATCTACATACTTATGTTGATATCATTGCAACATGAACAATTTAAATAATACATTTTTTTTAAAATTAATCCATTAACAATTTTGTAAGAACACTATAGAGATAGATTCAGAGAGAAGGATGAACAAAACAAACTTTTTAAAGTTCATTTCTCTTTAAAAGGGAAACTCCACAACATTGAGAAGTTTTAAATTATTGTTAGTTTTACTAATTTCACTTCTAATGCAAGCCAAAAAAAAGTTAGTTTTTACAAGGCATGTTTTAAAAGTATATCTATCTTTAAATGGTTTTTAATACGTTATACATTTAGAAGTTAGGTTGAGCCAATTTTATAGTAATAGAAATATAATTTTTCAATTACCATATTGTCCCTTTAAAAGGTTATGTATATTAACATTTTCTCGTATTCATTCGAATCCGGTGGATAGGAACCAGTTCTCATCCATACGAAAAAATTATGTCTAGCATCGTATTATATCCAGCTTTCTACGATTAAAAAAATGTACAATCATAGGTGCCGGCACCTAGGGGCTAAAAAACTGGTTTTAATCTTATAATTGTACATTCTATATCCGCGGAAAACCGTTTATAATACGATGCGAGAAATTACTATTACCCACTCTTCATAAAATATTGTCTTTGTCAATATGATTTAATTGTAATACCCCTATTACACTTTCAAAACTAAACTAGGTACTTTCTTATAATACATGCTCATGTTTATCTGATTAATCTATTGTTGCTCTAATTTGGACGTAATTATTCTTGTTATAATAATAGAATTGCGTGATTATAAAGACTAGTAATTACAGAAATGACGTGGTCTCTACCAGGGAGTTAGGAGACATTGGGCTGTTTATTACACTTGTCCCCAAAGTCTTATAGTAACAGTTTCTTATTCGTTTAATTAACAACGTTGGTGACTTTTGTAGAATTTTGATTGATTTGCTCATTAAGCTGAGTGTTCAAACATCTGAGCCACTCATTGTACTCTATAAAAGGAATCATTTTGTATATCATCATTGGGGATGTACATAAATTTATCGGCCAATGCCTTATCCCTTTAGATCTATGCTTGGTCTATACCTACTCTTACATTAAAATAATAATTAAAAACTTTTACAGTTGTAACACAAAGTTTTTGGGGTTACAAAGTTTTTTTATGTTTTACATTAATCATTCTACTTTTATCTAGCACTGTTTTTACTCGATACTAATTTTGACTTATAATAAAGCATATAGGATAATATCTATGGCTTTAAATGCTTAAATTGAAAATATTGTTGTAAATTCAAGAGCCTTGATTATCTTTAATATTAGATCGTGAAATAAAAATTATTTGAATTTTAATAAAGAAAATTAATAACTTAACAATACAGCGAATACAACAACGTGGCTAAGTTTGGATGTCAATGTAGTTTAGAGTCCAATATCCCTTCCCATCCTGTTGAAATGGGACAGAAAAAGTGTAAACTAATTACAGTAATTTATCCTCATATGTTTGACAAAACATAATTAAACAAGTTTAAATTATTCATTTTAATTTTTGCAGCTATAGCAATGAATAGTGTAAATTCTTACTTTTTTCTTGTTTAAAATATTTTAAATTTTTTTCTTGTTTGAAAGACGACTAAAATAAATTTTCAATTTTTAGAGAAGCTTTTTATCATTGAAAATGGATAACTCATTTTGTTCAATGGTTAGCAGAGAAACAAAAAAAAACCTTACTAATTTGTGAAACAGGATATTGGCTAGGAGTTATTAATAAATATATATAGCTATATATATCTTTTTCCAGTATGGCTTCGAAACCAATAAATATCCGCTGGATTAGAACTGGTTCTCAGTCATACTGAAAAACCATTTATAGCATCGTATTTCAGACAATTTTCCACGATTATTAGACTAAAAATCATGAAATTGATAACAGTTTGGTTAGCCCGGGCCTTCGGTTTTAATTTCATAATCATTTTATTTTGATATTCGCGAAAAGATGTCTAGAAGATGATAAATAACTATCATATAACTAATATGGTTTAATTCTTTAGTCTGATTGGTCGTACAAACTCCATGAACCTGCGGCTACGCCTGCGCTCTGGCCATGGCATCATCCTGTGGATTGGAGAGGAGCATGGGGTTCCCCCACAACATTTTCTCCTACTTGGTGTGGATCAAGGATATTTACAGGTGAGAAAAGTGGCAGTTTCCCTTAAAGTGACTAGTCAAGCACAGAAACCCCTCGTTATTTTGAAATAAATCAACAAGGGGAGGGGCTATTCTTTCGTCTGTTTCTTGGAAAAATGCAAGTAAGAGCACTGAAAGTAGAGGTCCCGCATGGTTTAGCCACTGGGAAAAAATTTCCTCATTTCCCCTCCCTCATTTTTCAAAAAAAAAGTAAGGGGATTCAGTGCTTTAAAGGCACTTTGAGTGAAGCACCAGAAAAGGACAATAATGTACATTTATAAGTATAAGTATGAGCATTTAAAATCCTTGTATGAAAGTAACAGGATAATATGTATCTGTCTATTTGTAGCTTAAGATCTCGTAAACCGATGAAACGATATGATTCCTATGTACACTAACTTTATATCTTTTAAAAGTTATACATTATTAAGCACTACATTAAGGTAGATAAATAATCCTTTTTAGAATAAGATATAAGTTTAAAATTAAATGTGAAATAGCTTGATTAAATTGTAAAAAGTAGAGTGTAAAAACAAAAAGAAAATTACATTTTCTTGTGGTGAAGAGAATAGAAAACAAGGATGATAAAATTCATGTCGAGACAGATAAACAGACAGACAGACAGACAAGTAGATAGGTAGACAGAAGGACAAATGGGTAGGTAGACAGATATAAAAGAGAGAGTTATAAAATATTCAGTTAAACAGATAGACAGATATACAGAAAGACAGATAGACATATAGAGACAGATATAAACTTATGATCAAATAGACAGGTAGACGAATAGACAGATAGATACATAGACATGTAGACAAATAAACTTATTGGCAGAAAGAAACGTAGATAGATAGACAGGTAGACAAATAGACAGATTGACATATAGACATTTAGATCGATATATAGATAAATAGAAGATAAGTATATATGTATAGATAGTTAGATAAGTATATATAGATAGATAGATAAAAAGATTGATAGACAGATAGACATATAGACATATGATCAAATAGACAGGTAGACGAATAGACAAAAAGACAGGTAGAGATAAAAACAAAAAGGATGATAACAATCTTGTCTAGACATTTAGACATATACATAGATAGACATATAGACATATAGATAGATAGACATATAGACAAATAGACAGGTAGACAGAAAAACAAATAGAAAGCTAGACAAATAGACAGATAGACAAGTAGACCGATAGACTGATAGACAGAATGTCAAATAGACTGTAGAAGGATAGACAAATATACAGATAGACAAATTTAAGGATGACAGATGAAAAACAGACAAAAAATGTATAAGTAGCTTTGTTACTAAAAAAAACAACAAACCATCTGAATTCAATTTGAGCCCTGGCCTCGGTTCAATTCCAATCCAATGTTTTTATTTGGTCTACCATAGTTAGTTGTAGGTTTCGTCCAGTATGTTCAATAATTTGACTTCAATTATTGAGTTTTTATATAAAATATTAATGCTTTATGAAAAAGTGATAGGTCCTGTGTGTGTGCGTCTAACCATTGCACTGTACCAATATGGTTATCAATGTAGCTTCTCAATGGCCCCTAGAGTGCTAGTAAATAATAATGTATTATTAAAATAATCTATTTTGGCTTAATAATTAATAAATCTAATGTAATTAAAGACTCTTATTTTTATATAAATCCTAGGCATTTTACTGTACAAACCATAGAGATTAAATTTGTCGATTTTAATCCAAAGTTCCCATTTATTTTCTTTTTAAAAAAATATCTCCCTTCAATATGTCTAGTGGTGAGAATACATCTTACCATACACAGTTACACATTGCTCCAGGGCATTAAGGCAGTGTTGCGGAGCCGGAGCCGGGAGCCGCAATATTTTCCTGGGGCCGGAGCCGTTATTTTCGTTAAAAAACGGCTCCGGCTCCGGACTAAATAAATAAAGAGATTTTTATAAATTATAATTTGGTAACTCTGTTTTGTCATGTGCAAATGCCCCTATTAAGTATTTCAAGTCCATTTTTATTAAAAATTGATCTTTTAAAACCTTCAAAAGTCAAAAATAGACGTGGGAAAAAAATATGTCGAGTTTTTTCTTGATTTTAGGTCGGAGCCGGAGCCGCACCAAAATCAAACGGCTCCGCAACGCTGGATTAAGGGATAAGACAATGGATCATAAATTGTTATACAACTCCTATGATAATAAACAAAATTATCCCATTCTTTATATTAACATGGTTAGACAATTTGGAACCAACCGATTAAAAATCAATATGAGTACCCTAAATTTTTATATTAAGAAAAGGTAATAAACTTTGGGTTTCAATGTAATTTACAGCCCAATGTACCCCTCCCTGGGTTGCTGTCTAGAATTAAATTTCAGAGAGATACCAGAAAAATAATCTACACTCCTTTCTTTTCACAATACTTTAAAAAACCTCGATTTATTTATTTTTCTTCGCAATATTTTTTTTCTTGGGTCGAATCTACGCTGTAAAGGAGATTCATATCGGTTTTTAGCGTAGCAAGTTCTTTTGTTACAAACGGACAGACAGACACATATTCTGTTTTTATGTAAGGATTGTATAATATATATACTATTCTGAGAATAATACCCTACTGCTGATAGACCAGAGTTGGATTCTTAAAAAACTTTTTGGCTTACTGCCTCACTTAAATTAGTGAGGCTCGCTACAAATTCTGGTGAAAAATCCTCCAAAATTGCATTAAAAATCTACAAAAATTAAACAAAATCTTATGTTAATAACCCTTTTATGATTTTATTTAATTTTTGTAGTTTTTTATGCGGTTTTGGAGAATTTTTCACCAAAATTTGTAGCGAGCCTCACTAATTTAAGTGAGGCAGTAAGCCAAAAAGTTTTTTTAAGAACCCACCTCAGGTTCGTGACATTTATATTTCAATTTTGGCTTACAAAAACTTGAAGACAAAGGTCAGGCAAATATATGCAGCAATTTAAACAGAAATCGTGAGATATTTGTAAAGAACTAATAATAAATCAGATGAAAAATCTCTCATTGAGAATTATAATATTTTTTTATAAAAATTTGATAAATTGAAAATATAAAATTCAAATTCATGTAATTCATAAATTCATAGCTTAAGTAACTATGTATTTTCACAAAATTGTCATAATGTTTTTACTTTACATAACTTACATAAAAATTTGTCTAATACTTTACACAGACAGACTTTGTTTATCGTTTTAGCATAACATTTTAAACCAATAAACTAGGGTTGGTAAAAAATAAGCAGTGAAATTTTGTACACTACTAATAACTACAGTTTTTTTTTAATTTACCCACGTAGTTAGATATAATTTAGCAATAACTAAACATTTTTCAGTTTAAAGTTATGATCACTTTTTTAACGATTCAAATTATTCATTAAATACCCCGATTTGAATTCATACAAAAATATTTGAAATTCATGTATTATGCAAATTTTGCTTTTGAAATTAGCAAGGAAGATTGAAGGTGTAGATTATTTTATCTGCCATTATCATCTCCCCCAAATATTCGTCCTATCCCTAGTTAATATTACTTTTGTGGTTCAATCCCCCCCCCCCCCCTCACCCTCCCCAGCTAAAAACTCCCCTCTTTCTTTAAATCCGATTTTCCAATATTCCTAAAATGTCTTGTTTTATCATGGTTAAACTTTATACCAAAAGTCGATCATCCAGACTTTGTTTTAAGATTTGTACAGCATTTTAAATATCACAGCTACTCTACAACTAGAACGATATGTCTCACCAATAATAGGCTACAGTATAAGCGTTATATTTAGGATATTTTGTACGTAGTTTAGTAGTATAGAATAAGTGTTCATAATAAAGTTTAAATAAAGTCTGTTAATATTTTGTTACAAAATGATTTACAAATTCTAAGCAATTAAATACTAGTAGGGAAAGATTGGACATTATACACTGGTATCCAAAGTTCTCTTTTTGATTAGATTAAAAACTTTGGGTACATTTTGATTAGTTGTTAGACTTTTGAATACTACACATAATAGGTTTAAAATGTTGGTATACCAAACTGTACAAGTTTATAAAATGAAATTGGAAGATTTAAAATTCAGACCATTCTCCCTTTGCTGACTTTAGTTCCTTAATTGTTTAATACTGAAGAATTACAGTACATTATAGCCTCATACTGAAGAGTGATTACAAAGTTACAATGTGTCAAAGAAACCTGCCTTAATCTTTTACATTGCATTACCTAAATACCTAAAACCTCTGTCAGTTTGTCTTAACTTCTATTTTTGTAGTCTCGCTACTCTGTAATTAACTTTAAGAGTAAGAATTAACTGGTATTTTTGGCAAATTATCTATAATACTATATAATCGGACTGGCGGACAATTATAGAGCTTTCTCGCTAAATAAAATGTTTAAATATGATTTTATCCACTCTGTTCTATAATTCATGGAGTGGGGGGACATTGGAACGAAAATTACACTGTTACCTAGTTTTATAAGTACTATCTCTCATTCGATGGTTAGGTGAAATTCGAAGTGTCAAATCTTTTCAATAAATACTATACAGATGGAGAAAATTGTGATCATCATCGTTGGGGATGTACAACAATCTGTCGCCCATTGTCTTATCCCTGGAGATCCCTGACTATAATTCCCTGTAAATCCCATGTTGATGGATGAACTAGATTTTAGTATTTACTATTTTCAATAAAAATATTGTCACAACATTTAAATGTCTGAACATTTTATATTATTTGAGGTTATTTTTTTAATGGGGTGAAATATGTTTATAGCTAGAACAATTACGCCCATAAGAAGCAGCGCAACATTTTTTTAACTCTGCCCTATGATTCACATCAATTCAAATGTTTGTGAATAAACTAGATTTTATTTATTACTATTTTCAATAAAATATTGCCACAACATTTTAATGTCTGAACAGTATATAATATTCGAGCTTTATCAGTTATAAGTAGCGAAGCTTCTATATAATTCGCTTTTTCTGAGGGAAAATGGATTTTTTCAGCTGCTATTAAAGCTAGACCTATGATATTTCTCAATTAGAGAGCATATCTAAGTATATAAAATTAGTGGCATATTTGTAAGTACGAAGCTCACTCTATTCAAAGATGTTGCTACCCAAGACCCTTTGATGTGAAATTTAGCTTTCTTGATTGACTATTTTTAACTTTTTGTTTCAGTTATGGTTTGATGTTGGTGGAGGTGAGACAATGTTACAATACAATCATACCAAGGTGGATGATGGAAAATGGCATAGAATCAGAGCTACGAGGTAACATTTTTTTCTGGTGATTCTCGAACTTCATTGTTTTATAATGTAGAATTAGTAAGGTTTTTTTTCTGAAACTAATAAATAATGGGAGGGGACATTATTACACTGGTAAATTACACTGGTACACATAGTTTTGTAACATTGTTATCTTTTTTATTGGCTCAAAAACGTTGGATACTTTTTTTTAATTTCGTTTGGTTGGTTCTAAACTAGTAGTGTCTACAAAAGGGGTAGTGTTTTTTTTATCATTGGGGATGTATATTATTGTTTCGACCATTGTCTCATCTTTTAAGATTCCAGAATAAAAAATGTTTAGGCGCGAAAATGTTTTAAAATATACTTTCTTAAAAATTTATTGTTTACAATTGTATCAAAATATCTACGTATTTAAGTACTTTTATATTGAATTTAGTTACATAATACCTATACCTACATGAAATATGATATTTTTGGTACAAGTTGAATGATTATGGAACATTCACCGATAAGAACAATCTTGTTCGAAAGTGACGCAGCTTACAAAAAAATAGTGCTTTCACTCAAAGTAAATGTTGAGCATTGATGAAATAAATGGTGGTTAGTAGTTTCCCTATACCTAACCCCTGTAGAAGACTCTGTACTTAAAGTGCCCTAATCCCTGCGGGGCCACTAAGTACCCAATATTATCTACCTCAACCTGACCTAAACTAAAAAACAAGCAAATCTCTGCTTACAAGGCACTTTTAGGGAAAACGCCCAGAATTTGATTGAGTATAATACTATAATCTTTATTTCATTCAAAGTGTGTGTGTTTACCGGTCTCTACGGTTGTGTGTGCGTGTATGACAGTATGGGAATATGTTCTCAAAGCCACAAGCAAGCTAAGTTATCTCCCTCGGACGGACGGACATATAATAGAAATTGATTAGCTGCGCTACCTAAAACTTTCCGTTTTAATTTCCGTTTTATTTTATGCCAAGGGAAATTGCAAAATGATTATCTACCTCCTAGCAAATGTCTCTCTACGTGTATGTGGTCAACTCACTTCTAATTTTGTATTCTAAGGTTATTGACCAATTTTTATTGGTCAAAAAGCAGTTCAATATGATTTATTATTTCGTTAGATTCTTAAATAAATACATTTCCTGTGACAGTAAAGGATGTCTGACTGTCTGTGTATCTGTAGCTTTACAGTCAACCTTTTTTTAGCCAGATCCAGTGAAGGTTCTGGGATGGGTCCTCAAATCTCTCAAGGAAATCTATCTTCTGCTTTATAACTTTAAAAGTGATTACATAATATCTCATTTTTATAGTGGATAGAATACTTTGAAAAAAAGATTAGATATTGGTCTAGAGAATAATTTGGCTGGTTTAACTTGGATTTATCAATTTTGTCGCCAAATTTTGTTCACTCAATTTGTACAGAGATTAATTTTTCCAGTATGGCTTAGAAACCGATTGATATATGCTGAATTAGAACCAGTTCTCAGCTATACTAATAATAAAATCTATAACTATAAAATCTGGTTTTAATCCAATAAGTTTCATTTTAATATCATTCTTTAATAGCAGTCTATAATACGAGGAGATAAATAACTATTTTTATATTTAGATTAAACGTTTTAATTTATGTAGTTTAGACTTTCCCAAAGCGTTTGATGCAACCATATACATTTAATTAATTCAGTATATTTATAAAAGGATAAAAAGTTTTACAAGCATGTTCTTTTATTCATTTTCTTAAAATATTTGAGGACTGTAATAAATACTGTCTTAAATCAAATATCATGCTTGAAGATTTATTGACAATTATTTAATCCTGTTATTTCAATATGTTGCACTTAATTCATTTTTAATTACAATTAATATTTTAATAAACATGCTGTATAAAAATCTAAATTAAATGTTGACGACCGACAATTTTTGGCAGAGTTCTTGAATTTGGCGTCGGATTGAAGTTTCTAGTTTAATTTAAGAGATACTGTCACACACAATTACACTTCAATAGGAGCCGAGGCATTTCATTATTTACAGAATTGAGATTAAATTTTAATACTTTGGTAAAGAATGAAATACTACTGGGTCTAACAAAACTGGTATTAATCTTTTATTTTACAAATTGATATCTGCAGAAAGCTGTCTGTAATACAATGCTATACATGATTTTTCATTTTATGGCTGAGAATCAGTTCTAATCCAGCTGATATTTATCAGTTTCAAAGCCATACTGGAAATTATTTTCTGGGCCAAATATTAAACTTTTTTCAAGACCAATTTTTCAATAGAATTTATATATTGAGTTATCCATTTTCTTTACAGCTTTTTTAAGGTTAGCTTTTTTTCTGAAATTTAGGATGCTGGGAGCGCAACCAATAGTCTTTTATATAGTTATTCATTAAAGTCTTATTGTTTTATTAATTTAGAATGGACCAGTATGCCTCTCTGATGGTGGACAATGGACCTGTCCAAACTACCAGTGCTCCTGGTAACCTGGTACAACTCATCAACGCTAAACCTGGATTGTTCTTGGGAGGAGTTTCAGATGAAAATACTTGGGCCAGAGCAAGGTATAATCCTATATTACAAGTAACAGGATCTCTGTTTGTCTCTTTTACAATTTAGCTTCTTATAGGTACTGCGGAGGTTTATAACTATTTTGAAAAATAAGTAAGGGTTATTTCCTTTTTAAAATAACCACCACCTCAAGTTTTTTTCTGTCACTATTACTAATATGCAGGGAGGGAGAGGACATTGAGCTATAATTTGTTCTGCTACCTATAAAGTTTTATTTATAACCAAGTTATCTGATTGGTTAGCTCAATATCTTTGAGTACTTTAATTGACTTTTGATTGGTTGCCTTTAAACTAGTATCTAAACTTTCAAGCCAAACGATTTAATTTACAGAAGGAAGCATTTTCTTTATTGTCATTGGGGATGTTTACAAATTTGTCATCCATTGTTTTATCCAATAAGATCCCTGCTTTGTAATTGCGTGTATTTCATCTTTTTAATTATTCTCTAGGTACAACGCTGGAATGACTGGCTGTGTGGCAGAGTTGAGTGTTGGTAACCTCGTCGATATTGACCTACTCAGCACAGCAGAGAGAGGAAATAATATTGACACGTGCTACAGACCTTAATTCAACGACGACATTTGTAAATTCGAAGACGATATTTATTAAATAAACCAAAAGGACTAATAAAGAGGAAAATACTCAATTTTGGAAAAAATATGCGGCAAAAAAAATTGACACCATGTCAAAAGTAGACTAATATACAAGGAAGGAAAGTGAATCACTCATTTTTTAGAAGTATACGTATAATTTATGTTAAGTTTATTTTGTTTTTTAAGCCATTTAGAAAATTATTTTAAAAACAGAAGCTTTTTAAACAATAATTAGCATACTTAATGGCAAATATTTTGCCTTTATCACAATTTTATTTCTATTTGCTTAAGGACAAAAACTACACCAAAGTTATTGTAAATTATTTATAGACACTGATATAAAAAAAAACTTATAAATGATTGTGAAGTAACGAATGTTGTAATATTTCATATCACTTTTACTTTTAAAACTGATTTAGACAATTAATATATTTCAAAATTAATAAAACTACTTTAAGGTATTTTTTTGGACTTTTTGCTTTTATCTAAATCAGATTTGAAGGTAAAATAATTAGAGTATATATCATATTATTTAGAGATATAAGCAATTATACATTAAAATCTTTTGGATCTTTAGAATTTAAAAAAATTAAATAAAACATTTTACTGTTTTTATATATTAAGTAACAGATTTGGTAAATATACTTTTAATTTAGATGTCTAATGTCTTATATCCCTAATCATACAACATAAGCAAATAGGTAAACCAATCTTAATAGATAAGTGTACCTATATTTTTATGTTGTGTATGTTACTGTAGACCACCATATCACACTAAATACTAACCGTGCCTGTATTGTAAATATATAATCACTACAATTAATATTATCATTCTTGTTTTTTTGTTTGTTTTTTAAATGCAGGAATAAAAATAAAACTTAAAATCAAATAACATGCAAACAAGGTATTTCAGGATGTGTTTTACACCCCTTGAAAGAAAATGCTAAACACACCATTGTCCAAATTCTAAGGGGTCATATATTCCATCCCTATAACCATGGCATCTAAAATCTTTTAAAATCAACAATGTTTTTGTTTTGATCTTTATTTCTAAGCCTGGATAATTATAGTAAAAGAAAAATTACATTCTACGTATTATTTAGAAGAATGTATAATTTTAGCAAAAAACGCATAGAAAAATGACCAATTTGCATTTAATTAGACTTTCTTAAATTTAGATTTTGGCTATGCAAGTAAATTATTAATTAAATTATGCAATAAAACTTTATAACAACCTTAATTGAACTTATAATTATTTTTTAGATTTTTTTATTTTAAAACTTTTTTTGTAAATTTTCTATATAAAAAATCCAAAAATGATTATTTCGTAAAAACATATCACAAATGAGTTGCTTAACACATTCACAAGCACACAAAGTCACACACACATCAAACAATTCAAAAAGATTAAAATCTCATTATATTAATTTTAAAAACCCTATTATATTATTTTTTGATCAATAGGCTATTTGAAGCAAAATTATTGTATATATCCTTAAATCCTATGGCGGAATATTATTTAGATTCCTTTCTTAAACATTCAAAGATTTTTTAAAAGTATTTTAAAATAAAGTACTGGAATAAATGTTCGAAAAAATAATAGAATAGAGCTGTCAAAGATTTAAATAAACAATAAAAAGATTGAAATCTCCTTTTGGTTAAAAATCTTTCTTCGGCTCTATTCTTCAAATTTTGAAGAATTTTTATTTCTAACTTGTGATTGGAGAATGATTTTGTAAATATAAATAAATGGTATAAAAAGTAAGAACTTGATGTGGATTATTTTTCTTGCAACAAATCAATAAATGCTGAATGCACTAATCATTTTGTTTTGTTTTTTTTAGTAGCGAATATACTCTACAAGTAACCTCTGTCAGCCTTTCTGTAATTGGTCATACTTTAGAGCAAACAAATTGTGTTTTGAATTTAACAAAGCATTTGACGTTTTCTACCCTCATATAAAAGTAACAGGATCCCTGTGTGTGTGTACCGAAGGATCTCGCTAACTGCGGAATCGATACGGTTCTCCTTTGCAGTGTTGTCCTAGAAGGTTAACAACTGTTTTGGGTGATGACCCCCAAAAAATTTCCCCGCATAAAAAGAATCTTTTTTTACTTTTATTTTTTGGAACTAAAATAAAGAATGGAAGGTCGAATTCAACACCTCATAACATTAAAGCCTCTGGGAATGAAGTTGCTAGCATAAAAAAAAGCAATGGTTAAATCCTGAACTGGATCTTTAAATCATTTCAATGGTGTGCCAAATCGGGGTGCGCCGAATTTCAGCCAAACACAGCGCGGCATTTCGTAAAATGCTGTGCTCTCATTGGCGAAAAGTTGGCTCACCCCGATTTGGCGCACCAATGAAATGATTTAAAGATCCAGCTCTGTAAATTTTAAACCTAGCTTCATTTGTGTAAAACTTTTCCTAGTATTTTATACCATAAAATGGTTATCATCAATTCCGCATATTTCGATTGAAAAGTTTGCATAATCCAATCAAGAAAAAATAGTAAAAAACGGACGAAAGAGCTAACTTTAAAGTCCAGTTTAATTTACAGTATAGTGCCCTTTCACTCCCTGTAAATTAATACATTTTGTACGTAATTGATGAAACAGCTGCCATAAAATACATGAATATTAATCTACCTAGTATAAAATTACATGAAAGAGTTTGTTAACAAGGATGATACACATAAAGGTATGCGAATAAAGTAGATTACATAAAAACGAAACTAATTTTTTTTATTCAAATAAAACAGTGTAATTTTCAAAGAAATATAAATAGTTTTTTTAATATACCTAACCCAAAAGGGGGTCTTAACCTGCGGGGCTACCGAGTACACAATATAACTTTGACTAAAGGTATAAAAAAAATACTTTAAAAAAATACACCCCCCCCCCTTATTTTCAATTAATTGTAAAATAAGGGGGGTTAAGTTTCTCTTCTCGACTAAGTAATGGAAACCACCAGAAAAGGATATTTTACCAACCTTCTACAACATATCCCTTGCTTGTTTGTTGTTAATAAATTTGAATAAAATTTGTGTTTAGCCCGCTTCAACAATAAAGAACAATTTATTCATAATTTTGCTTCCTAATATATCATGCTTATGCATATTTAAGCAGAATATATGTTGTTTCCCCTTTTTTTCAGGGAGTGACTGAAATTATCATGCCAAGTTTAAAAACAATAGGACAAGGCTAAATTGATTATATTTTAGGACATTAGGGAAGGATGATCGGACTTTTCAATGATATAATGATAGTTCGCGTACCTATTGAATTGGTGTATTTTTGGCCATGTACCTTAAACTTGATATACTTTGTATGAATAACATAAGAAATAGGATATATAAGTTGGAAGGAATTTTAATGTTAGAGGGAGATTTGAAGTCTGCATCAAATTTCAAAGATTTTTTATAAGATTCGTTTTTTGTATAATTATTTATCTAAAAGCGGAAATACAATTTAAGTTCATAAATTTTGACCAATAGGATAGGTGGATTGGAAACTACCTGCGCTTTAATTGGTTGAATGATGTGCGACACTTAAGCTTCTCCTATCAGAGCGAAGATAATTTTCAATCCACCAATCACAGATGTCAAAATTAATTAACTTAAATTGTATTTCCGCTTTTAGATAAAGAATTATACAAAAAACGAATTTTATAAAAAAATCCTTAAATTTTGATGCAGATTTCAAATCTCCCTCTCTTTCCCACTTATATATCTTAATAAGCAATAATATACATTAAGTTCAAAATGGAAATAATCCTTTTATAAAAGTAACATTATGTCTGTGCATCTGTATGTGTTTAGCTTTAGGTCTTGCTGACCTCTTCTGGACCTATGGTGTTCTTCTTTATAGTGAGTCATCTTACAGGTCTCGAAAACTTATTTTAGGAGGGTTCCTCTACCCCCCTAAAAGAAATCGCCCCGGGCTTACCCCAACTCCCTTAACACCCATTTCCTTAAGTGTCCCTACAAACAAAATTATCAAAATGCATTTAAATTGATTTTTAGCTGAACGTATTTTTATAGTTAATAAATACCTATCAATTAAATTATTTTTAGGAAAATGAATCCCAATTGTTAAAGAATATACAAGGAAAGGAAGGCTTTATATTTGTATCTCAGATTCAAAGCCATGGATATTTAGAATGTTAGGATATATAAATTACAACAAAAATATATCCTAAATAGTTATATTTGGTACTTAGAATTTAAAAGAGGTTGTACGCCTATTTATATGTACCATAAGATCTTGCTAACTTCTCTATGAGTAGTAGGAAGGGAACATTGGGCTATTTATTACACTAGTTCCTAATTTTAAAATTACTTTTTTATTCATTGGTTCAATAACTTTTTTATTGAGTTTTGTTTGACTGGTTCATTTAGTTTTACTGTCCATTCGTTTGAACCACTAAGTGTAAGAAGGGGTAATTATGTGTATCATCATTGGGGATGTACATCAATTTATCGCCCATTGTCTTATCCATTTAAAACCCATTACCCCATGATTTAAAATATGCTCAAGTCGTGGGAAGCCACTCCCTTCTCCATAAAATTCGTTTAAGGGGGGGAAGGGGGGAGAAATTCATTTTTTAAAGACTTTATACTTAGTTTTTACCTCTGATAGTACATAAATATATTCCTTAAATCCTTTGGATACATTTTAATATTGCAACTGCATACATACATTTACAATTTTATATTATAGTTTCATGCTATTTTTTTCTAAAATCTAAGTTTTGGGTTGGTTTTAGGCAACTTTTTCTCTCCGCTACCTCTCCTTCTGAATGCAAAAAATATTTGTTTGAAGGAAAGGATTTGAAATTAAGTTGTTTTAGGGAAGTTAGTTTAGGCCTTATGACCATGCTCCTAATAGTTAGGCATCAGAGGCTAGAGGGCAGCCATTATATAATTATCATACAAATTTGAATTTAGCTTGATTAGGACTCCTTTATGATAGTTAAAGATATATTATGTTGTTTTTTCATAATTGAAAGCGATGTGATTCTCTAATTGTTAAAGGCTTTGCTTTTATACATATTTTCATCCTTGTTTCTTATTATTATAAAAATCGATATATTATTACTTGGATGTTGCACCAGTTTTTCATGTACCCTGACAAATTCATACTCCCAGCTGGCTAAATAACGATACATACCACCCATCCACCTCTTTACCCAATCGTCTTCCCTCCTACTTGTTGAACGACATGACCAATAAATGAGGTCCATGTTAGCAAACTAAATTGACGACAATTTTTACCCTGGTAATATATCCACGTATATTTTGTATCCATTATTACAAAGCATATTTACCATTCTTTTAACTACTCCTGGGAGAATTAGGTAATGATACTTACATTATGAAAACAAATTACACATCCCATTTACAAGAATAATGGAACAATGGTTCAAGTTTTTAAGGCGGTTTCCATCAATATGCCAAGTCGAGCACAGAAACCACTCCCTCCTAAATAAGGCAAAGGAGGGGGGGGGGGGGGGTTATGAGATAGTTTATTGTTTGTTTGATTTTAGTTTATGTCAGGTTAGGAAGTTATATTGGGTAATAGGTAACTCTTTAAGGTAAGGGCGCCATATGTATAGGTAGAGGCCCCGAATACTTTTGAAATAATCAAATCCGCAATGACATTATTGTTCTTTTTTGTACTTAATTTAATTTTAATGCAAATACAATATCCCTATATTTGAAGGAAGAAAAATAATGTAAGTCAGGAAAGAAGGGAGAATTGAACTAAAAATTACACCGGTACCCAAAGTTTCTTAAATACGATCTCTTAATGATTTTTGGGTACCTATATTACAACTTGATTGGGAAAACTAGTAGTGTTCAAATTTTTCTACAGCAGGGGTAATAATGTTTTTTATAACTGGTGGTGTACAATGTACATTTATAGTTGATTGTCTTATCCCTTAAGCTTCCTGATGTAAGTACAATATACAATACATAAATGTTGATTATCTTCTTGATTATGTTTTAGACAAGTCTATTACTTGAACACTTATAAGGTTTTTAGCCAGAGGGTCTAAAGGGATAAGACAATGGACGATAAAATTACATCCCAAGATGAGAAACAAAATTACCTCTTCTGCGGATTGAAATTATTGGTTTAAAAGTTTAGACAATCCTAGTTTGGAACAAACCAATCAAAATTCAATAAAAGTTCCCGAAGTTTTTGAATCAAACAATAAGATGACACAGTCATTACCAATATGTTTAGTAGTACAGTTACTATGTAATATGAATAAAGAATAAAGATTGCCAAAGATTGTTCTTTAGCTAATGATTAGTGAGTTTCAACGAAGCTTTTCTATAATCAGGGTGAATCTATCCGTCTGCACTTAAGATATTATTGTCAATTTGGGCGAGTTAGAATTGTCCTACTGCTTTCAGACTTTGCATTATGATTCCCGTGACAATTAGCTTCCCTTTAAGGAAGTTGTCATCCTTGTTTCTATTACAGTCCATTTTATTATGAGTCAAAATTTTGCATTAAAACCATATAACTTGAATTTTGATTAAATCTAAGAGATTTTCCTAATTCTAATTGAAACTAGATGAATATGAGTTTTATATTTGAGAACAAAGATTGTTTTCATGTGAGATCTAAAATGAAATATATGAAATGAAATTAACACACTCTAATTCAAGTTCTACCCTTGATTTCAATTCATTTCAAACAGATAAAGAGAGTTCAGGGGTGGGGGCAGGGAGAGAAAGATGGAGAGAAGGGGAGAGATGTAATTTAACCAAAAGAGATATACAAAAAGAGAAATACTTATGAAAACATTAACAGTAACACATTTGTATGAACATAAGTAGCAAAGCACAAAATAATTATAGATAATCAAACAGACAAAGTGTTATTAAGAGTCAAGACTCTAAGAAGCTTGGTGTCTAGACCTCTCCACGCAAACATACTCCGCTTATGATTGCAGTGTAAAGCGTCCATTCGCCCATCAGACAACCAACCCTTTGATTGCAAGACCTTTGTCTGAGAAGTCCTAACTGTGCATAGTAATGACTTGTGCATGTTTTGGGCCAAGGCATTCCCCCTACTCTAACTACTAATGTCACGCACCTGACATAGTAGCAGTAGGAACCATTTTTAACTTCTTTAGTTATGACGCAGTGTTAAGCCGAGATTTAAACCTATCACCTTCCTGACAATGAGAGAATGCGCTACATGTTGAGTTACTGTCGTGGGTAATTAAAAAAATATAGATTTATGTCGTTTGTAGCCTGTTTGACTTACTGACAAAACAAGTTATTTGCTAAAAAAAATTTAAATAGCATACTGAATGACAGATGGATGGACAGACAAACTGAATCAATTCTTTGTTAATAAATAAAATGTATTGAGCTTGTGCGGAATATTTTAAAAACTAGCACGCCTCAACTACAATTACTTGTCAATTGTTTGGGGGATACTTTTCAATAAAAACCTACAGTGGGTCAATAATTGCACATAAAGCAGCTTACTTGTAGGCTACGGGCAACAATAGCTCTACATGAATAGACTATAATAGACCAAGGCTGGGTTTTTTAAAAGTCATGTGCATATGCATGCATACCTTACTTTTCAATGTGTTTACATAAGTTAAAAATATTTTAACATGATCTATTTAAGGTGAAAGTTGTAGTTTAAATTGTCCTGTCCCTTCTCTCTCTAGCTAAAAGAATATTTATCTAAAATCTCTCACAGTTTAACATAATAAGTAAGAGTTATCTTATTCTTCTTTTTAGAAAATACATAAAGGAAAAATAAATTTACAATTTTAGGTCAACGTAATAAAACTAGATTTAACTTTTGTTATGAATAAGGACAAAATTATTGGCTATCAATGGTTTGCACTCTAATACAAGTGCAATTAATGCATGCACTAAATGTAGTTTGGATTTTCAAGTTTGTTTACTTTCTCTTTACTTACACCTGTCATTAACATCTCTGTTTATTATTAAGTGCACTGCTTGTTCAGGTCAGGTTCCTGAGTACTTATAAGATAAGGACAATTCAATCAATGATCTATGATGTACTGGAAATTTTGCTTTTAGAGACCTTTTGTAAATTATTCTTAGTTAAAGATTTTTGCATAAGCATATGTCTGTATGTATGTTTTTACCAATTTGACTCTTCAATGGACTTTTGGGGTAATAGAAAAGTTATCAAAATTTGAGATATATTGTAAAATTAAGGGAGAAAATAAATATTTACATTATAAAAAAAAGTTATTAAATTTCTAAATTAAAACCAGGATCTTGTATCAGTTTCAATCCAAGTCCAAACATTTTAAACATTTTAAAACCTCATTTAAATACCTTTCCACAAACCTTTCTCCCCCTTGCCAACAATTGTCCCAGTTTTCTTCACTTAAAAAGTAATTGCACTTCATTTTCTTTCTTTCAATGTTTGCAATTTTAATCCTACTTTACTTTACTTCAACAGGGATAAGTTTATTTGCAGAAAATAATATATTTTCAATGAATACAACATTTACTCAAAATTCAAACTGGACCGAAATGATACATGTTTATTTGATAATATTTTGTTTGTAAAATGATTATAATTACCTACTTAGCAACTAATCACCCTTATCTACAGAAAATGTTATCAGTGCAGTTTTGAGTTTTTATTCTTCAAACTTTCATTCTTCATTACTCAAGTTTATAAGGTTTTACTTGATAAGGGAAATATTCTGGATTAATGATGAAATTTAAATCAAAATTTAGAAAATAGAATCACATAATCAATATTCAATATTGAATAATAAGTTTAATTACAGTTGCCAGTACTCAGAGAACTGAATTAGAATTGAAGAAATTAAAATTGCAATGCAAAGTTAAAGTAATTTAAAGTTGTACATAATTACCATAGCCTTGGGGAGTTGATGAGGTTTATTATGATTCACTGGTGTTTAAAATAATTGGAAATTCTGTTGTATGACTAAATAACTTATTTGATTATCTTTTTTTAATATACAACATACAATGTCACTTTAACTCACAATAAATGTTAATTTAATTTATAATGTTTGATGTTTTCAAATTATTTGCGCTCTTCTTTCTTCCGATCTTTTTTTATAATTGATCATATATAGTTTAGTATATTTTTTGTATTCATTCAAAACCTTTTAACAGTTAGGGAGTTGAATCCATTTTTATAGAAGCAGAAATATAATCTATGATTATGGTTTGGACCCTCTAAAACTGTAATCTACCCTTCCACTTTCCCCTCTCTTGGTGAAGATATCTTCAACGCTGATACGATTTTTGAAATATAAGATTCCACTTTTATCTCTCTAGTTGAAGATATCTTTACCAAGAGAGGCAAAAGTGGAATCTTAAATTTCAAAAATTGTATCAGCATTGAAGATATCTTCACCAAGAGAGGGGAAAGTGGAATCTTACATTTCAAAAATCGTATTGGCGTTGAAGATATCTTCACCAAGAGAGGGGAAAGTGGAATCTTACATTTCAAAAATCGTATCGGCGTTGAAGATATCTTCACCAAGAGAGGGGAAAGTGGAAAGGTAGATTACAGTTTTAGAGGGTCCAAACCATAATCATAGATTATATTTCTGCTTCTATAAAAATGGATTCAACTCCCTAACTGTTTAATATCCGGTGGATTAAAACAGGTTCTCGTCCATACAAAAAAAAAACTATGTCTATCATCGAATTATAGCCAGTTTTCTACAAATATAAACATGTACAATCATAAGATTAAAACCAGTTTTTTTTAGCCCTTGCCTTCAGCATCTCAGATCCAAAACAACTGGTTTTAATCTAATAATTGTACATTTTATATCCGTGGAATACGATGCGAGGAATTCCTTTACACTTTTAAAAAAGAATAATAAAAATAAAGTTTTATTTTTTTCTACATTAATAAATTATTTGCACTGCTTCTCTGTATTTGATATCTCAATTGGCATATCTCATCACTGATTCAATATCAAGAGGTCAAATTAGAATAATACTATTGAATTGATACAAAATTGCAAACAAATTCAAATAGAATTATTCCTAAAGTTGAAATCAATGAGTGGTTTGGTCACTAACCATAAGCCATTAGTACAGATACAACTTTCAAATGCAGATTTTCAGAGACAAAAGGATAATCTAATTATTTCAAAATATTCTTCTAGTTACAGTGTTTTTAAACTTTGAGACTATTTAGGGTAAGTATCATTGAATTATTATATAGAATTGTTCATGAAAAGCACAAAAATTACCAGGCATGAAGACTTTTTTCCGTTAAATCAGTTACTCAACAAAATCATCAATTACTTTTTAATTCGTTTTTTAAATTTTTCTTTTACATTCAAAATTTTCAAATTTTTTTCTTTATATATCATAAAATCTAAAATTATATTTTCTTTGGTAATCAGCTAAACCTCTATCCCTGATAATCGTATAAAATCCTAATTTGAAGAGGTTTTAACTGGGTCAAACTCTGCCTAATTTTAAACTTATTGGTTAAAGGTACAATTAATTCAAATTTGCATCAAAAGGAATTGTCTTTTTAAACATTTATTGTATTTAAAGCAATAGGAAATGATATTTGCATCTTCTACATAAAGTAATAAGTCAATCCATAGTTACTAGAAGATCAATAAAATTAAATGAAACTAGTACTTTAATGTTATTTAAAATCAGTGATATGATTAACTTTAGGGAGGTAAGTATTTCCATTATGAGCTCATTTCATACTTTTTACAACAGATAATCAGTAGGGAGGGGACATTGAACTCTAAACACTATTGGTATCCAAAGTTTTATAATCTTGTTTTCCTATTCGTTGGATCATACACTTTGGGTACTTTTTGAATTTTGTTTTTGTTGGTTCCAGAATAATAGAGTCTAAACTTTTTAAACAATAATTTTAATCTACAAAACTAGTGATTTTGTGTACATAATTATATTTCATTTTTATCCTTGGATTCCTGCATTTTAAGAGTACTATATATTTCTACTTTAGGCTGATTTGTTTAGCTTTGTATTTATGGATGTTGTCATCCTTGTAAAATTGTATATCGAGGGGAGGGAGTATTTCATTAGTAGTTTGTTTGCTGTGTATTGTTTTCTTTAGTTTATACTTCAAAAATTAAGTTTACAAAACAAAATTTAGTTTTACTCAAAAACAAAATAAACATTTAAAATTACAAAATATTCTTACTTTAGTATTGTAATTTTGTAAATGTTTCGTGATTTTTAAAAAGGATTAATCGTAAATTATCTGTCTTTTTCTGCTACATAATTACTTTGTCGTTTGTCCATCTTCTGTACTTCGCTACTTGCAAAATTATGCTTCCCCCTTTTCTGTAATTTGAACAAGAAAATTTTATTTTTAGATGAAACAAAATTATTGTTTGGTTTGTAAAAATATTTGCTTTGTTTCTATTACATATTACACAAACATTTCCAATTTAAAGGGGAGGTAATGTAGAACAAGGATGACAACATCATTATCAAACGAAGATTAACAAATCAAAGAGTAATAACAGTAAGAAATATATAATAACAACGCATGTAATATTCAATATTTTCAGAAAGAAGGTGTATCAACTTTTTTTTTATAGCTAGCCGGTTCTTTTAGTAAGTAGTAGATGTAAAATTTTTCATAGAATTCAGATATGCAATCAGTTTTTTTTGTAGACCTCTTATTTTTTAAGTAATTTAAGTTTTTTAAAAAAATAATTAAGTCAGTTTTAAGGTACTAAAACGCAACAAAATAAAAGAAGAAAATGGCCAGTAAGAACAAAAATAGTAAGATCTTTAATTTGACACCTTACTTTTAAAATTCTGTTGAGTAATTATTGAAAAAATCTATTTTTTAACCTCGGTTTAATAAAAACTTTAGACCTAAATATTTTCTCAAACAGACATAAAAAACATGGGTTCATATATACCTTTAGAATCAGAAAAATATTACGAATCCATTGTAAGCAAAATTGAAAAAAAGTAAAAAAATAAAAAATTAAACAAATGGCCAATTGTATTTTTTGTTCAGGCAACACTATCGTCTTCCCTTTTTTACCCCCTCTTTACCCCCTTCCCATTTTTATACTAAATTCAAGAATTAAGAAGTTGCCTGTACAATATAATATGATATTTTCATATAATTCCTTTTATTGTAGTTTATATACTATATTGTAAACTTTTTTTTTCAATTTTGCTTACAATGAATTCGTAATATTTTTCTGATTCTAAAGGTATATATGAACCCATATTTTTTTATCTGTGAAATAATAAAATTAAGTTCAAAGTTTTTATTCTCGTGGGTTTAAAAAAATCGATTTTTTCAATAATTACCTGACAGAATTGAAAAAGTAAGGTGTCAAATTAAAGATCTTACTATTTTTGTTCTTACTGGCCATTTTCTTTCTTTTTTTTGTTTCATTTTAGTACCTTAAAAAAGACTTAATTTTTTTTTTAAAAACTTAAATTACTTAAAAAATAAGAGGTCTACAAAAAAAACCGATTGCATATCTGAATTCTATGAAAAATTTTACATCTACTACTTACTAAAAGAACCGGCTAGCTATAAAAAAAAAGTTGATACACCTTCTTTGAACAAAAAATCTGGTGTATAAATATATCTCACATTTACAAAATACGGAAAGCTCAAGGTGTACGTATACTTTCATTCAAAGACTTCATCTTTACAATAAAGTAACAGGATGTGTGTTTGTCTCTCTGTCTGTAACAAAGGATCTCGCTAACCGCTGAACTGATCGGGTTCTCATTAACAGGGTAGCTTCTCATAGGTCCCGGGAAGGTTTATAAATATTTTGGGGGAGGGTACAACAACCCTCCCAAGAGAAATAAAAAAAAATATTTGTTTACTATTCTTGATTTTATGTAGAGAGTTAAACGAAACATATACATCAACGCAACATAGACATATTTGAAATATAAAAAAAAACATTTAAAGTGCCACTTGAGGCCTCTAGAGGCGTAACCGCTAGTTATAGATATGTTACTAAATTGTAGGAAAGCCATCAATAAGTAGATTCAATAAAAATGATCAATGGATCATGTCTGTTTAAATATATGTTGTGAGACTTTGCGAAAAATTTCACAAGCATATTTTATATTCCAGATATTTTTCAGAAATTTTTTTTAGAAATTGGTCTAATAGCCGCTACTTTTCTTAACATCTACAGCTGTTGCAAGCGGCTGACAAATCATTAAAACTAACATCGAAGGTCAGAAAGAAAAAGAAAAAACTAAAGTTGAAGATAAAAAATCAGAAAATCAGGAATAAAAGGTCAATTAGTCCTTTAATAAAATAATATATTTTAAATATTTTTTATTTTCTTTTGTCACCATAACAAAATTTTGTCTGTATGCAATTTCGATGGTTAACGTCGACTATATAACTTCAATAAAAAGATTGCCATTGCTGACATAATATCAACATTGTGATTTAAATCCATTATTTAACATCAACGTCCAGATTTTCTATTTACTTATCCCCTAAACCCCTGAGAATCGGGCTGAGAGGAAGTTTTTTGGAAAACTTTTATCAATTATCATTTTAATCTGGCCTCAGATTTCTTACACACTGAGTCAACTCTGGTCATAAAATATTAATATTGATCTCCATAGGTTTCGAGTTAGGGTAGAAGTTATTTTTGGTTTACGGGAGGAAAGAGGTATTACTTCTATCAGTAAAGTAAAAGAATAGAGGGGATAACTTTGCCCAGGGGGTTTGATCTTTAAAATCAGCTAAAGGCATCGAAAATAAAAACACAGCCGAGTCCCTATAAAAGAACAGAAACCAATTTCCTAGTAGACGAAAAGGTTCTCCAGCACTTGGACCAGGTAGTTGTCTGGATTATACAATTATACGTCTATCAACCTCCCCACCCCCCAGTTGGTTATTCAATACACCTAAAATCAAAAAGTTAAAGCCCTTAAAGTTATTTAACTATGCTTATTCTGAAGTAGGCATGCTGTTCGAAAATAAAAATAGAGCGCTAAAATCAATCTTCTTCAATTCTTCCCCCCTAATTAGGATATTTAAAAGTTAGAATATCATTCAGATGATGTGTGTTGTGTCATACAAAGAATTATCATAAAAATAAATCATGCTGTTTTTGATACATATCTATAAAACTATGGAATCAGCACATATATAAGAAAATATCCACGAAAATGTTTTATTTGACAAGTTTGATATCAGCTTGTAATCTTAATCTTATCTTCTCTGTGCACACCGTGATCTTAGACAACTAAAGTTGATTGTTGCTATCAAAATCACATGTTATTATAATTACAGCAAAATTATAGTGTGTGCTCAATGCTTTCTATTAGATAGGCATGTCATGTGCTATTAATATAAATATTACCAAATTATAATTATACAAATATAAAAATTACAGGATGATTTCCGTATCTGTGTAGCAGTATCGATATGGTTCTCCTTTGCATTGTAACTTCTTATGGGTCCAGGTAAGGTTCATAACTATTTTGACACAAAGAGGGAAGATGTTAAGGTTAAAACCACCTCCCCCTAACACTATAAACACACCCCTTTGTTGACTTTAATATTTTGGTTTCAGGGGGTGGCAAAATCCTCTGCACATCAACAAAAAACTTTTTCATAAAAAAATGAACAAAATATAGTTTTTTGTCAAGGAGCCACATCGTGTATGTCAAACTTTTTACAGAAACTTTGCACTTTAATTAAAGGAAGGAAAACAAGAAAAATAGAAAGAAAAATATTTGACAAAATTCTAGAAAGAAATTGGTCATGTGCGTACAATTCAACCAATAAATCTTATTTTTAGTAGCGCAACTACTCTACAAATAGAATATGCCTGCACGTGTATTTGTCTGTACGTACACTTGAATTCTCCCAATCCAAAATAATATTAACAACAATAAACATACTAAACAATATCTTTTTTAAAAACTTCATAGTCGTTTTAAGTAAAAAGGACCTAAAAACAATACAAATAGTTGCTAATTAAAGGGGTCAGCAAAGCAAAAAAAAGTCGAGATAATAATGGGCGGGGGTAGGGGGATTTTTTGCAGAGGGCCAGTTCTGTAAGGTCTAACACTAATTTGATTAATCAATGTTTACAATCTGATACTAATTAAGATCAGTTATACCTATAGGAGAATTAAATTAGTAAACAAACATTTTTATTTTATTTTTAGTCACTGAGAAAACACCAAAATTGGTTAAGAGAAAGAAGAATGGATGGAAAGAATTATTTTACTATGGAATTATAGAGAAGAAACAGATACTTTATATTATTATATTTGTTTATTTTATATTTTATTATAATCATATATAATTTGATATTAATATTGTTAGATAATAATTGGGTAAAAAAAATGATACATGTCCATGAGAAACAAAAATATATTAAACTTTGTTTTTCAAACAATAAAAAGGAATTAACAATCGACCTAATATAAGTGTTTTAAAAATAAAATAAGGATGACAACATCCATGAGTAGTGAAGCTCTTAGTTGTAAACTTAAAGAAACACAGCAAAGCATTAAATAAAGTTATGTTTTAAATCTTTGAGTACTTTCGCTACTAGCTACTAAAAAATGCAAGGGATTTGAAACACGTATTATAAAATCTAGATGAAAAGTAGACTATTAGGTTAGGTTAGATATGCTCAAGCCCCTAGTGTATCAAGTAACTGCAGGGAATTAAATTAAAATAAGAGTTGATAAATGTAAAAAGGGCTTAAAGGGAAGGAAGGGGGAACTCTGTGAGGACCTCCTATCATGAATTCTCCAAATTAAAGTTTGGATCTATATTTCTCTGTGAACAATGGAGCACACTCATGCTTCTTAAAAGCTCCGGGCCAGCTCAAAAAGGATTCCTCCAATAGCTCATACACTTTCCCACTGAAAAAAAATATTTATTCTTGATTGGGTGGTACAAATTAGCTATGTTGCATTAATACAACAATTGTGGTAATTTTTAATCATAATTGAAGTGCGTATCAATTTATCGTCCATTGTAGTATCATGGATTAATATTCCTGGAAATTTATGTTCAATTATTGGTAAGTTTGTTTATCCGGTAGGAGGGGAAGGGATAAGGCTAAGAAGGAGTATCGTTATATTAGCCAGAAGAGAGTAATACTTCATCAGAGTACATGAAAATCTGGTGTAAGATCCAATTAATATGATATCCATTGCCAAACCCTGGTTACTGCAACTATAACAAACAATGGTATATAGCCACTCAATTTTCAATTTTAACTGCTTTATTGTATTTGTTTTATATCAAACTTTATCTACACAACAATCTTGTTAACAAATAAAATGAAGTATTTTCAATTTAAAGTTTTCATCAAAGTTGCAGTTAAAGATTGTAGTAAAAATATATAAGATTGTTTTAGGCCTTTGCAATAGCAATTGTAATTTAGTCTGTAAACAATCAAATCAATATAGATTTGATAAGCGCAGCTACTCTATAACTGTGGTAAGCCCAAAAATACAACCAACCATAAACTACAAATAATCTGTAACTTGGCAGATTCCATAATGTAAGTACAAAAATAACTATAAATTACAAGAGCTAAAGTACAAATTTTATGTTCACAACTTTGTAGACTTCATTTGTATCAAAGTCATGTTTGGTATAGAATCTATGTATACCTTTACATCAATGTTCAAGCCTGGTTAAAGCACATAATCGCATTTAACAGTGCTATTACACAGTGCGAAAACCTAATTTTAATCCAATTCTTACCTGGAATGTCCAAGAGTCTAGAATAAAATCTAAATGTGCTAAGACATCAGTCAGTAAACAGCATAGTCTAGAATATTAATCTAACCTTGAATGTCAAATAGCAGAGTCTAAAACAAAATCTGGATATGCTGGGTCATCAGTCATTGTACAGCAAATATTATAGTCTAGAAAAAAAACTAACCTTGAATGACCAAGAGCAGAGTCTAGAATAAAATCTGGAGGTGCCAGAACATCAGTCAGTGTACAGCAAACAAGCATAGTCCAGAATATTAATCTAACCTTGAATTTTACTTCAATTCTTACCTGGAATGTCCATGAGCAGAGTCTAGAATAAAATCTGGAGGTACCAAGACATCAGTCAGTGTACAGCATACAAGCATAGTCCAGAATAAAAATCTAACCTGGAATGTCCAAGAGCAGAGTCTAGAATAAAATATGGAGGTGCTAAGACATCAGTCAGTGTACAGCATACAAGCATAGTCCAGAATAAAAATTTAACCTGGAATGTCCAAGAGCAGAGTCCAGAATAAAATCTGGAGGTGCCAAAACATCAGTCAGTGCAATGCATTCAGGAACCAAATTTCTAAATAAAACGAGTTTGATCAACGTTGACAACATCTAATAAAGTGAAGATTAACAAACAAGACATAAAATAGAATATTGACATTTATTTAAGTAACAATGCAATCAAAGCAATAATATCTAGAAGTCTAAACAAAATTTCCGTGAGAATCTTACATTTTATTATAGGGAGGATTCCCTCAAAACATAGTGCCTAATAATTTTAGTAATCATAGGATAAATATATCATTAGAACCTTGTTGTCAAAACTAATCTTGCAAATTATCATTGAGGGTGTATATCAATGTATCGTCCTTTTTCTTATGGATATCCCTGTCACCCCCACTCCAAGAGAAAACAAAACATTACCTGGATAGTTGAATGACTTGTCCACGGACATTATTGACGACAGCAGGGGACAGGACTCCGTGGATCATCAAATCAGACTCAAATTTCTTAATAAATCAAGAGTATTTTTTTTTATAAAATCCTAAGATTAATTTTAAGATAAAGATTTATGTTCGTTATAGATAGCTCTTATCTTTAATGTTAAAATTGTCCTATCGATTTCAAACTTTGAATGATAGCTAATAAAGTTCAGATAAATTGTGTTTTTTTTTGTTCCATCTGATTTAAACGCTTTTCTTTTTTTGGATGTTTAATTAATTATTGTTCAGAAAGCATTACTGTTGCACTGTGTTCCAAAAATCCCGAAAAATGACAAAAAATCATAGAGAGTGTATATTTGAAAATTTTGATGAAATTTTATTTAAATAACAATAAGTATACATATATCTTTTAAAATAATGGTGAAAAATACTTATAATAGGGGTTTTACACAAGGGGCGTCAAGGGGGCGTGTAAATAAAGTCTAATAAGCACATTTAAGAAGCTGTAAATTCCATTGTTTTTGAGCTACATTGGCGGGAATCATATCAAAAGATATTGCACAACCCAATTAACAATGTTTGTTAACCCTTAACAGTCTGGGGGGAGGGCACCCCCCCCCCCCTTCTGTTATTTTCAATCTCATTTTTTGTGTGTGAAAGATAAAGAGCTATAACTGAGTGACTTGTTTCAAATGAGTACGACACATAACTGAGAGTTGAATATCTCCATCCTGACGGGCACAGGATGCCAGGATATCTGGCAGGATCATACAGGTAAAGAGCAAAAATATTTTTTATGGCTTAAAATTAGCATTGAACACAGTAATAGTGTATGACTGATTATGACGTAACAAAAACAATTAGCCAATGAGAGGCCACTATAAATTTTACCATTGGTCAATAACGGCCTCTCATTGGCTATTTTTTTTGTTACGTCATAATCAGTCAGACACTATTACTGTGTTCATTAGCATTTCATCTTACCAAAATAATAAAATATCCTATATTACTACAATCCAATATGAAGTACAGGTGTTCAAGTCAATTTTCGGTTCCAGGTATGATCCTGGAGGTCCTGATCCTGCAGGTCTCCAGAAATCTTTAATCAGCTCAATTTTTGACCTAGAGACTTCAAATTTTAAACTTAAGCTATTCTAACAATAATACAGGACCAACTAAAATTTCATGAAAATCTGCCGCCGTTTTCCCGCCAACCGCCGCCGCTGAAATTTATATTTTGAGATTTCTAATACAAAGTTTACATACAGATGAACAATTTCTTACTCATTTTCTGTGTGTACATATATTTAAGCAGGAAAGAAGGGAACAATGGGCTGATTATTATGCTAGTCCACAAAGTTTTATAATAGTGTTTTCTTAATCAACTTTTGGGACTTTTATTGAATTTGATTGGTTGAATTATTAGTTGAGTGTCCAAACAACTAATTGTAATCTATAGAAGGGGCAATTTTGTGTATTATCATTGGGGATGTACATTAATTTATCAGCCATTGTATTATCCCTTTAGATCATAGATATGTAAGACTTTAATTTTTATTTTCATTTTACTTTAAATGGAAACAGATTCTATCTTAATCGACATATATTCTACTCTTCTTTATTAATAAGTATGAAAGAACCTTTTGTGAAAGGTTACTCAATAAAAGGGTAAAGAGAGCAGATAATGTTAAACATATAAAATCAGAATATTTTTTGTTGATCAAGGAAGACACATACTAATTTTTAGACTTCTAGCTTTAATTGGATCCAAGATTGATATAAATCGAGTAACCCCCCCCCCCCCCCGCCCCCCCCACCAATTAAAAAGTTATGATAGTTCAAATAAGAGCTAAGATATTAATGGATAATCTTTTATTCGATTTTAAACCTTTTCTTTACTTTAAGTTTAATTGAATAGGGGTTTTAAATAATAAGAAATATAAATAACTTTTATGTCTTAAAAAATTGTTATTTTTTTGGTAGACCCTAGTTACTTAAGAGCTTAAAAGGCAAACTTCGCGAGATTTCGGGAGATTAGGCTAAGGTTCTATGATATTATACATAGTTCTAATTTACTCATACGAGAGGATTTTATTGCCATCCTTTGCCATTTTTAGTTCTGGACCCAAACGTAAAATTTTCATTTCAAGAAAATTGTTTATCTTACAAGTATTGGGTATGTCTAGAAAAGTACCTACAATTACAACCAAAAATGGAGATTTGACTTCTTTTAAAGGCTAAACGTATAAATTATTATATACTGATTCCAAAAATATATAATACTCAAAAATAGCTTTAAAAATAAAGGGTCCACACTGATTTGAAATGTAGTTTAGTTGACCGAAAAAATAGTTGTTTACTATGATGAAAATGAACTTAATTCCAAACCTCTGGTGTAATTACACATAAAATTCTTATTTTTCATAGTAAAGAGCTAATTCTTTCGGCTTTATTTCCAAAAACTTGTGTATATTACTAAACAATTGTTTAAAAGTGTATTTTCCAAAATGTAAAAATCGATTTTTTGTCACTGTCAGGAACATAGTGTGTTGAACAAAACCATCCTTGTTCCATTTGTAAAGTTCCACCTATTTGCTCTCAATTACTTCCATTATATTTTATAAATATTGTGGATATATAATATTTCTTATTGTAATGGAAATATAATTACTTGGATGTTGCATTAGATTCTCATTTACTCTAATAAAGTGATACTCCCATCTTGCTGTTTTAGCAATACCACCCATCTATCTAACCCCTCTACCCCATCCTCCCCCCTGGATGAACGAACTAGCCAATAAGTGATGTACACATGAGCAGCACAATTTGACGAAAAATTTTCCCCTGTCAATATATCCACGTATTCTATATCCATTTTTATTATTGACAAAATGTAAAATATTAGTCTCAAGTCATGCCAAGAATAATAATATAATGAAAAATATTTGATGTATTGGGTAATTCCATTCTTTCATAATGAAAATATTTTTTTAAAACCCCTTTAAGGGATTAGATTTATGAATCAAATTCAAAGGAAAAAGTAGTCGCTTAAACAAAATTTTCTTTTAAATTGTAAATAGAAATAGAAGAATAGAATTATATTCTGAACCCTTTTTTCGTCAAATCTAAGAAGGAACATTTCTAGCAGACAAAAGTATTGTTTACTTTCGACTCAAGCTGATGTGGATTCTTAAGAAATTATAGACTCGCTACTCGATAATGAGGCAAAATTATTTTTGTGAAAAATCATCCAATAGCACATTAATAATCTACAAAAATTAAACAAAATCATATGTTAATAACCCTTTTAAGATTTTCTTTAATTTTTGTAATTTTTTTATTCGATTTTGGAGGATTTTTCACAAAAATAATTTTGCCTCACCAGCGAGTAGCCAGCTTAACTTTTTTTTTAAGAATCCACCTCGTTATTAAGCTTTCAAATTGAAACGAAATTTTTGGGCAATTAATTCTGATTCCGCAAAGCTTTTACTAAGAAAATATACTGTTTACAGCTGACTTTTATCTAAGTGTGAAATGAAAAAAAACATGCATTCTTAACAAGATGTGTACAAAATTTCAACCAATGAAATTAAATGTATGTACCGATGCGATTCTCCTATTGGCTCAATCAGACATTCCCTCTCTTTCTTAGTACCTTTATTAAATTGTACCTACCTAAATTAAAGAATTATAGAGAAAATGTTTTATGTAGATATCAAACACGAGATTTAAGTCAAACTGCTTAATATTCATATGTTATTTAATTTTATCTAAATGCTCTAAATTCGAAAGGAAAGAGGAGCTTTATAAAATAAGTCTTTAGCCATCCAAAGACTTGATTCCAGAAATAGAAGAGCCTAAAACCATCCTGAAATTGAAAATAAAACTAATTTAGTATTATTATTTGTATTTGTTAACGAAGCTACTCTATAGTTAGAATATAACAATACGTACTTTAGATTGTTACGATTAATCTAAAAAACCATCGTCTCAAAACTCTTTTTCTTGAAGATAATTTATAGAGGTGCAGTTTTTAAATAGGAGTGGGGACATAAAGTGTTACTACGGTAATCATTTAGAAATGACCGCACTTTTTTTATTACTTACAGGGATACAGGGATATGACATTGCCAGGGAAATTAATTAAAGTATTACCAGAAGATAGTTTAACAATAATTTATTATTTCTCCCAATTCTGGTTAAAAAGTGATAAATTTAGGTAAAAGAAGAGGTTCAAGTAATATATTCTTCATCCCTTTCCTTTAAAATATAAAAGTTAGGTTTCCTAAGGAGTATAGCTATTTATTGCATTGTATTATAGGCAGCTTTCTGTGGATATTAAAATAAGAAATTACAAGATTAAAACCAGTTTTGTTAGACCCGAGATGTCGAAGGACCAGGGTAATAAAACTATTATTAATATTAGGATTTTAATTCAATATTCGTAGAATGTTGTCTGAAATACGATGATATGCAAGATTTCTCAGTATGGCTGAGAACCGGTTCTGATCCACTAATGTAATAAAACGTTTTGAAGATATACTAGAGATGTTCATTTATATTCCTGAAATAAAAATTATTATAAGAGAGGAATATCAAGAGGGTAAAATGTATTTTTAGCAGGGAAAGAAAGGGGGGGGGGTAATGGTTACCATTAAATGTAGGTAATAATCAGTAAGGAAGGAGAAATTGGAATAAAAATCATATTGGTACCCAAAGTTTTAAACCTTGTTGTTTATTTCTTGGCTCAAAAACCTTGGGTACTTCTATTGAATTGTGATTGGTAGGATCCAACCTAGTAATGTTCAAACTTTTCAACC
Source organism: Acartia tonsa (assembly GCF_053477335.1). NCBI lineage: Eukaryota > Metazoa > Arthropoda > Copepoda > Calanoida > Acartiidae > Acartia > Acartia tonsa. The sequence goes on from NC_137260.1 coordinate 39,535,146, forward strand.
AATAACATTAACTTACAGAAGGGGTAATCTTATTTATCGTCTATTGTCTTGTCCCTGATGATAATGGGGAAGTAGTGTGGTAAGTGGTAAGCTAAAATAAATGATGGTAATGTTCCTACGAAAATGTTAAATATTTTAAGAAGTGCTGCTAGTCTACTTTATATCTAGTGTATGGCATTGTCCAATTATTGCTGCGCTTCTAATCGGAATAAGGGTCCTATCTTTTAAGAAATTATATACAATAAAACACTACTTTTAGGTCTATTTTCTGGTCTATTTTAATAATAGATTTATTATTACTTGGATCTTACACCAGAATTTCAAGTTTTCTAATAAAGAGGAACTTGTAGCGGGCTCAAATAACAAAGTAACTTATCATTCCCTATTTCACCATCCCCTCCTATTAGCTGAACGAATTGACCAATAAACTACAGAAGAAACAGCGACCTAAAATGACGCCTTTTTTCCCCTGTCATAATATCCAAGTATATTCTAAATCTATTGTTTTAATTAATTGATTGGTTATTGACAAATTCTTAATGCTGTTTTGTACTAGAACTTACTTTTATAGAAAGAGGGTTAAATGAGTTTGGGGGAGAGGGGAGGAGGAGGCGATGCATGGATAGAGAAAAAGATTACAAAATTGAAAGAAAAAACTAGGCTAAGTTTCATGGCATGAGTAAAACCGCTTTTACCGCATGATCATAATGTTATTGTTTAATTATCCACTTTTTACTAAAAAATTTCCACATTGTGTTTTGCGTTAGGTCCTGCCACTAGGCAACATATTTCATATTTGATATTTTTTGTGTATTAAAATAAAATTCATATAATTGTGTTTTAATATGTTGACTGATATAAATATTTTGTTTAAAAAAAAAGTGAAATAAAGCAACAATGCAAAATGTTAGATAAAAATTATATTTTTGAATTTTTTTGGGAAATTATTGGTCATCAGTATATACTTTTCTTAAAATTGCATAAATAATGCTGTTTTGATCTTCTACTAATTTATAAGAATACTTGTCCCCAAGTCTGACCCTCATTACTAGCAAAGCTACTCTATATAACTATGGTATATTCAAACCTCACAATTTTACCTTGTGCAAATAAATCTTTCAATCTAAAATTACAGATTGAATATTTTTTTATCTATTATTTTTTTTAAAATTGACAACTTAACATATTTTTTATATTTTCAATTTGTACCGGACATAACATTACTTTTTTATCCTACATGTTGCTATCAAGCATGTTATTGCTGCGCTGATTATGTACATGCTTGTCCTAGTGTATAAGGATGATTACCTCTAGAGTCCACAGTGCATACAAATCCGATATCAGACCAAAAATTGGAAATTCTCCCTGCATACTCACAAATTCTATATACCTGCACATATTGATAGATAGATAGATGGATGGATGGATAGATGGATAAATAGATAGAACCTCAATAAAATATATAGATACATAAATCAAGAAAAAAAAAGAAAATTATGCAAGTAAAACATATTATACAGAGGTAAAAACGAAAATTCATGTAAATTAGTGCAATGGAGGTTAGGTAATAGCTAAGAATAAGATGATAGATTTTTATCAGTCTTTCAATATCAGAATAACTCTTATGTACGTTAAATGCATTAGTTTTTTGTAAAAAATAGGGTACCAGTAAAATGAGATTTCATTCTAATCATATTGATAATATAAATAGCTAAAACTTAAAAAGTCAGGGGAAAGATGCTTGAACCAGAAATATTATAAAAACTTTCCATTCTATACTTTGCTTTGCTTTTATCCATAAGGTTCTAGGATTATTGATCTTCAAAATTATAGTCCGTAATAATTGATAATTTGATTAAATATTTTATAGAGTGCCTAAATAATTAAATATAATACTAAGAAAAATAATGATTTAAACCAATAGGACTATTCTATATGCCCAAATTCTACAACCATTCTACATTTATCCATTATGGTTAGATGACCATAAAAAAACTTGAAAAGAATAGCTAAATTTTTCAAAATTGTAGAATTTTCATTTTAGGAAAGAAAGAAAGTAGATACCTTTGTATAACCAGACTGTGAATGAAAACCAGAGAAAGAGTTCTGGCTAAATGAAACTGAATATTTCCTCTTCCAATAAACTTGTCTATGTCTAAATATATTTTCAATTCAAAATTTAGATTTTTGCAATTTGAAATTTTAAATTAACAAATATTTTATAAAAAATTTAATAAGATATTCATTACTAGAAGCTATGTCCTCAGAGGCCTCTAGTGGCACTTTAAATATTTTTTTTTACATTTAAATATGTATATGTTGCGTTTGACATTTATAATTCGTTGAACTCTCTTTTTTAAATCAAGAAATGTAATTTTTTTTTGATTTTTTCTGATTTCTCTTGGGAGGGTGGTGGTACCCTCCCCCAAAATAGTTATAAACCTTCCCGGGACCTATGAATCTGCCCTGTTAAGGAGAACCCAATCGTCTCAGCGGTACAAACACACAGACGTCCTCTTACTTTAGTTTAAGGATAATATGTCTGATCCACCAAAAATATAATTCCTAAATTAAAATTTCTTATTTGTGTGATGTATAGTCCCTTTCTTCCTGATTTAAGAGCAATGCATGTATTATATAGTTTAGCTTTTAGTTCTTGTGTCAACGGTTTCGGAGCAAGACATTGCTCTGCAACACGACACGAACATAAAAGTGAACAGTTGTCTTAATATTAATGTTATTATTGTATGTTAACCTTGTATTGAATTAATACACTTTATAAGAATATTTAGCTGTTTGTTCTTGCTATTACTATACGTCATTTTGGCGCAGTAGTGTAGTACGAATCTACGGCTCAGATTTTCTTTTAATTGTATTATTTCTTTGCTTTAGTTTTGTTCAGGAATTTTTGGACGCCATGAAGGTGGACATTGATTATTACAAGAAGTTGTCCCCGGCGGAGAAGGAGGAGTATATGCTCCAATTGTTGGCCTCGCTGCAGGGTGATATTCATTCCAATGGGGATAAGCTGGATAATCTTACTGGAAGAATGGCGCCGCTGGAGGTGAAAGTTCAGGAATTGACAGATAATGTTGATACTAATGTTGCTGCGGTTACTGGACTGGCTACTCGGATGGACGATTTGGAAGATCGTCTTAATAAGGTGGTGGAGCCTAGTGTTGATAATGATATCAAGACTGAAAATGTGACTGTTGTGAATGAGTTTATGACTGGCCAGCAGCGAATTCTTGAAAAGATTGCCCAGCAGAATAGTTTGAATGACCAGCAGAATGGTTCGAATACCCAGCAGAATGGGTCGAATAACCAGCAGAATGGTTTAAATAACTCTATGCCGTGGCAGAGGACGGCTGGTGGATCTGGAGGATTTGGGAGATCAGAAGAGAAGCCTAAGTTGTTTGCTGGTGGTTCTCGGCCTATTTTTGGTGGTATGCAGGGAAATGAAGATAAGATCATAAAACTTTGGGAATTGTCTAGAGTGGATGCTGTGGATAATATCTATAATGGAGTTCTCATGTGGTGGCCAGCCCTTTCTGAGGTTGATGCGGAGGATTTTAATACGCTCAATTTTTTTGAAGCTGGACTGAGTGATTCGCAGGTTAGTTGGTGTAAATCTCTTGTTTATGTACCAGATAGATCTTTGTATGTTTCGCAGGGGGAGGAGAATGTGCATAGGTACAATGAAACGTGTGCTAAACTTGATGATCAGTTCAGAAAAAATGCGCCTGAATTTGCAGTTGACGATGATGTGATTTTCTTTGATGATTATTTGGAGAGATTTTGGATGACTACTAGACGTTATCATATGACTAATCATCAAGTGTGTAAGGAAATTTTGTTTGATAAATGTGTGGGTGTAAGAACCGCTTGTGGTTATACACTAAAACCTGCTGATATGGAGAATAGACAATTAACATTAAAGGGGTACTTGTGTAAGATGCGGGAGACATTTTTACCACCCGACATGAAAAATGTGTGTAAAGATGCGTATTTGAGTGTTAAGCAACATGAGAATGATAAGATTGATGCATTTTTTGATAAGATACTATCTTTCTGGAAACGTGCGTATCCGAAACCAACTGATGATATGTTTATGGATTTCTATTCTCAAGTGTGTAATGTGGTTTTATCTCCACTTTTGGCTAATCAGATGCGTCAATTTGCATTGGATTTGGAGCGTGACGGACAAGTGCGAATGATAACGAAGTTTCGGACAGAGTTAATAGTTAAAGCACAATTGATTGTTAAAGGGCTACAATTTAATCAAATTTCAGGGTCAATGGCTAGAGGATGTACAACAAACCAGATGGCTTTGGCTAAGACGATGGTTGGTGGCGTTGGTTCCAAGTCAAATCCTGTAACTATTGATCAGGTTAGTGATGAAGATAATTTGTCATATGAAATAAATCAATGTGAAATTGATTTAGCTGATGAATTTGGTGGACCAGCTGAACTTATTCCTTTAATTGGCGCAATTCAAGGTGGTTTTATTTGTTATTATTGCAACAGAAAGGGTCACATGATGAGGGATTGTTTTGATATTAGAGATAAAAAGTTGCCTAATCCTAAAGGAAAATACTTTTTGCGGTGGGGAAACAAGCCTTTTGTTCCTTATAAGACGGGGCAAAAGAGTTTTAAAAAGAATGAAAATAGTTTGGATAAAAAGAAATTGGTTGGTGAAATTGAAGGAGAGGTGAAAGAAGGGGAGGATACGAAGGAAGTGGCGCATGTCGATGGTTTAGGGGCTAGCGATTATGAAGATGACCTTGTAGCGGAAGTCGAGGCATGGAATAATGCTATTATAGATGACATTTTATGGTTTTAATGTTTTGAATGTATTATAATCATAAAACCTTATTCCATTTTCTACTTGTTACGCGGCATTGTTTTGATTTATGCGCATTGTAAATAAACAACAACAAAACAAAATTAATGATAAAGAGTGAACGAAGCAACTCTAATTTTGTGATAATTTATTTTGATGGTTTATTTTGAATTATGAAAAGATAACATATTGTTTATAAGCCTATATGAAATTACGAGATTATGTTATAATGGAAATCAAAATAATTAATTTAGTTTTTGATTATGTTTTGTTGAAATTATGAAAATTCATTTTTGTTTCAGACTGTTGTGGAGTCTAACAGAGATAAGAATAATAAAAAGTGAAAATGAAAAATGAATTAGGAATACAATTTTGTAAAATTAATATTGAAAAATATTAAATTGAATTTTAAATTGAATTAAATTTGATAAAAATGTGAAATTAGATATTTGAAAAGTATTAAATTTTGATGAAATGTGGAAAATTGTTTTAAAAGATGAGTCAGTTATTGTGATTTAAAGTATTCGATTTTAAAACAATTATATTGCGATTTAGTGATGTTGATTCAGCAAAATTTTTAATGAAGTTTAGAATTTCATGAAGCAAAATTGTTATAATGCAGTAGATATAATCGTGGAGAAGTCTCTTTCTATGAAGGAAGGGAGGGGCTGTCTCTCGGAGCTGGTATGCACAAATATGGGGGAGCTGTCTCTTTTGTTTGAGAGAAAGGGGGAGTGACCATATTTGCAAAGAAATTTGCACTATCTCTCAGAGCTGGTATGCGCAACATGGGGCGGTGTATAGAGGTAGCTGCAATGATTATCGGGCGTGGAGCGCGCCATGCGCAGAAAGTTGAGCTGCGCAGAGAAGCAAAGCTGCGCAAGAAAGTGCTCTCAGGTATTGAGATATATAGTTAGTTGAATTTCGACTTTTAAACCTTTTATACATCTCAGTTTAATCTGACAATAATAGTTTTGTTAGGTAATATTTTATTGAATTTCAAAGAATTGAACTTATGGTATTTGGAAAGATTAATTTGCTTGGTGATTGATAATGTTTGATCATGTCATATTTCTTAATACAACTTCTTTTATTGTGTTACAAGTTATTGGTTCAGTGAAACATTTATTTATGGCATCTAAAATCATTGTATTTATTTTAGATTGGCTGAGAAAAGTGTTTGTGGTGATTGGGAGATACTGTCATCATTATTTATTTGATGGTGAGTTGTTATGGTTTCATGTTGTTACCATTTGATTACCATTATATATATATATTGCTGTTCGAAAAATAGTCTTGTAAATTTGTTATATATATATTAATATCGATATTAATTCTTATGTACAGTGATTTTCCATCAATTGGCATCTAAAAGTTTGTAATATTTTAGATTGGTCGGAGAGAAGTTTACTGATTGTGGATTAACAAATAGTTTGGGGAGTTTCTGTTGGCCGGAGAATTTCTGTTGTTGATTGTGGATTAAGAGATATTTTTGGACGTTTCTGTTGGTGGATGAAATATTGTCGGTGAGTAAATTGTTTTATTCAGTTCTTTGTTATTTGTTGTAGTCAGATAGATAGTTATTTGATAGACAATTGGATAGTTACAACCTCATAACTGTTGGTGTGAGTTAGATAGCTGTTTTATAAGTTTCATGAAGATTCTGAGATGGCGGCTGGAGCGGCTGAAGTCTATGTTCCAACAAAGATTGGTGGCATGGAAATCCTGACCTTAATTGATAGCGGCAATGCAAGAGGCTGCCTGATATCTCAAGTGTTGGCTAGAAAGCTTGATTGTGTGATTGAAGAAACGGATTCGAAAGCAACAGGCGTGCAGGGTTCCAGCATCAAGATTGATGGTGTTGTTCGGAATGTTGAATTTCAGATTGGAGGTCACAGTTTTCAAGAAGATTGCTTTGTTATTTCCGGCATGACTGTACCTATGAACCTAGGCAGTTATTGGCTGAACAAAAATAACGTGAAGACGATATTTGCCAAAGACGGCAACAGGATTGAGATGCATGGAATCAGTGTGAATTTAGTAGCTAAACGGAAAATTGTAGTGAAGAATTTGGTTCATACAGTTTTGGAGAAAATGGAGAAAGCAAGAACTAAGAAACCTGAGATTAATGTAGCTGAGTTACAAGACCAAAAATGGATTTGTTCATTGAAAAATCGAATAGAAATTCCTGCATTGAGTACAGTGGTGGTAGAAGTTTCAACTAAGGGAAATATGCCTGAAGGACAGTTGTGTTATATAGCTCCTAGACAAGGTTACTGTAGCCGAAACAACTTGTTGATAAACGAAGGAATTACTGAGGTGGGAAAGAACGGTAAAATTATGACTAAAATCACGAATTTTGAAACTGTTACGAAATCTGTTCCTGCTGGTACTTTGGTTGGAAATTTGTTTGTGGCGGAGAAGATAGCAATGCTGCAAGAGAACAGGGTTAAAGAAGATGTGTCAACAACATTAAAGAAGATTCGTTTTATTAAAGATAAATTGAAGTTGGATAAAGTTCCGTTTTTAAAGGATAATGTTTCTTTGAAAGGAAGGATAGTTGGTTTGTTTTTAAAGAATTTCAAGGCGTTATCGATTGATCCTACGGATATTGGATCTTGTACTTTGGAGGAGTATGATATTCAGTTGGTTCCTGGAGCTCAACCTTTCAAGAATAGGATGATTAGACTCAATCCTCATCATGCAGAGAAACTAAAAGAACAGATTGATTTATGGTTGGAAACAGATGTGATAGAAGAATGTAATTCACCGTTTAATTCTGGAATTTTTGCTGTTAAGAAGAAGGTTGGAAATACTAACGAGGTGAAAGTCCGTTTTGTCCTGGACTACCGCTCATTAAATGAGATAACTGAGAAGATCTGTTACCCTTTGCCTAACATTGGTGAGCTATTTGACAAACTTGGAGGAAAGAAGATTTTTACGTCTATTGACCTAACTTCAGCGTATAATTCAATGCATTTGAAGGAATCTGTCAGGAAATATACAGCATTTTGCTCTAATGGACGGCAATATTGCTTCAAGAGGCTTCCGTTTGGATTGACCAATGCTCCAAGTGCATTTGTAAAGTTGATGGATAGAGTAATGGATTTGAGTCCTGAATTAAGGGCATTTTGCCTAGTTTATTTGGACGATGTTCTTGTATATAGTATGAATGTGGAGGAACATCTGGAACATTTGAATATTCTACTACGAACATTCTGTGAAGCAGGCCTCAAGATTAATCTTGGAAAATGTACATTGTTTGCAGAGGAAGTGAAATTTCTGGGCCATATTATAAATGCAGAAGGCATATTTATGGACCAAGCATATATTGAAAAGATTAAGAATTGGCCAGTACCTGAAACAGGTAAAGATATTCAAAGATTTACTGGTTTCATAAATTATTATGGTTCATATTTCAAGAATTTTTCTGATATTACAGCACCATTGAACAAATTCAGAAACAGTAGTAAAATAGAATGGGATGAAAAAAGTATGGAAGCTTTTACAAAGACTAGAGAATTGTTCTGTGAAGAAATAAGTAAATCGTTCCCGGATTGGAGAATGGAGGCTGAACCATTTGTGTTGGATACAGATTGGTCATCTACAGCTATGTCTGCGGTGTTAAGTCAAAAACAAAATGGACAAGAGAAGATGATATCGTGTTGGTCACGTGTTTGTTCAACTCATGAAGCCAATTATGCAGCACATAAAGGAGAATTATGTGCATTAGTAAATGCTGTTGAAAGATTTGAATGTTATTTGAGACACAAGAAGTTTATCGTGAGAACTGATTCAGCTGCACTGAAACATCTATCTACTTGGAGGCAGAACGGATATTTTGTTGGTCTCACCATAAGGTGGATAAATTTTTTATCCACCTTCAGTTATGAGGTTGTACATAGGCAGGGCAAGATGCATACTAATGTTGATATATTGTCACGTACTGCATTAAAGGATAGTAAAGATAGGATATCTAAATTATCGACTGACGAACAAGGAGAGTTAATATTGGATACTGTATATCAATTGGAAGATCCTAAATTATGTCTTATTGCAGGAATTGGAGCAGAGACGGCCAGTCAAATATCATCCAGATTGAAGGCGAGAGAATTTAGTCGTAGCCTGGAGAAGGATCCTGTTTTAGTTGAGGTGAGGAAATTTATTGTAAATAATGTCAAACCTACGTCCAGAGAATTGTCTCAAATGCCTTATCGTGGTAAACAAATATTAAGATTTTTTGAACATCTGAGTTATAAGGATGGTTTAATTATCCTGACTTCACCTATGCGGCTCCAGAAAGAATTTCAATTTATTGAGCGGGTAGTGGTACCTATTGGAATGTACAATAAAGTTTTCTTGTTAGCTCATGCAGATGTTACAGCGGGGCATAGGGGTTATTTGGAAACTTTGAGCAGGATTAATCGTCACTTCATTTTTCCCTATGTGTCTAAATATGTAGCGGCGGCAGTTGCAAATTGTGTCATTTGTTTGAATAGACGTAAAAAACCTAAACATAATCATAATATAGAATTTTCTCCTTTGGCTGGGGAAGCTATGGCAGAGTTGGCCATAGATGCTTTAGGTCCTTTGAATGAGTGTGAATATAATGGAGTCATTTGTAAGCACATTTTAATAGTAGTTGACAGTTGTACTAGATATGTGTGGTTGTTTGCTATTGAGGATGTTAAAGCTGAAACAATTATTGAATGTTTGAAGTTTAATTTATTTTCTGTTTGGGGACTATGTGAGCGAATTAGGACTGACAATGCACAAAGCTTCAAATCAAAAGTTTTTAGGGAAGTTTGTTTAAGGTTGGGAATTGAACAAATTTTTATCCCTCCAAGATCAGCAAATTCGAATTACAGTGAAAGATACAACCAATCGGTGTATTCGTTTCTTAAGACTGATTTACGTTTTCAAGATGGAGATTGGGCTTATAAACTTAAAGCTACACAATTTTGTATGAACACTTCTTTCAATCGGAGGTTAGGATGTTCCCCGTATTTTAAGATGTTCCTAAGAAACCCTAAGCTTCCACTTGACTCATTTGATCCGTTAACACGCTCGAAAATTAAACATATGAATTTTTCAGAGTTATTGGAGTGCCTTGACAAGAATTGGAGGACTGGACAAGAAAGAACTGAGAAGTATTTACGGGTAGAAAATACAGAAAGGATAGGTCGGCCGATAGCTATAAATTCCTATTGTTATATTTTTTATGACGTCACAACGATTGGTGTAGCTCGTAAACTCTGCTCGTTATGGGTGGGTCCGTGTTTAGTGACAAAAGCAATTTCTGATAGTTTATTCGAGGTTCAACCCCTAGAAAAGTGTAGATTGAAAGATAAAGGGGTGAGAATTGTACCAAGAGATAAAATATATGTTATTGAGAGTACTTTAGACTTGACTCCGGATGAAAAGATTGACTTAGTGATTACAGATGAATGTTTCTCTGTGGATAATACCTTGAAAGTAAACTATGACTTTCCCAATACTTTGAGAAATTTAACTTGTTCAGGCGTTTCTGTAGAGGAGAATAGTTGTGGCGCTAGTCCAGAGGTGGTTGGAAGGCGGAAGGATGGACAGGTAACACCAGATTTTTTGGAGAAATCTTTTTTGGGTGTTGGGTTGTCACAGCAAAGGTCAAATGTATCTCAGGATAATGAAAATTTAGATGATTTAGTTGAGGATCTTAGTGATACTTTGGAAAGTACTCATATTTCTGATAGTGTAGATTCAAATGATATGACTGACAAAACTAAGTTAGACTCTACATATTCTACTATTAGTAAGGATAGTGTTTTTCATGGAGATTATGCCTCTGATAATAGTTTAGTAGACAACAGTTTGGGTGTAGAGGATGTTAACATGGAATCTGCTAGAGAGTTAGAGTCTCGGATGAGTATTTTAGAGGACACTTTTCCAAAACTGCAAAGTAAAATTGTAAACTTGGAACAACGAAGGGGAAGTGTTAAACGAGGTAGAGATGTTGAGGAGGATGAATTAGATAGATCGTTAGATAATGCAAAATTGCAAAAAATGTCTGAGACTATTCCTGTTAAGGGTCGTCCTAAAGGTTCTACAAATGAAGTGCAATTACAAAAATTAGAAGAGGATAGACAAAACAGAGAAAAAGACAGATTAGAACGTTATTCAGTAGCAGATGTAGTAACTAGGAACCTCGCAAAATTGATTAAAAAATAATATTTGTAATAATTTGTATAATATTTGCAGGAGAAGAGATTACCACGAAAACCGTAGGGAGCGTGATGACAAGAGAGGAAGCGGCGGTGGTGATAGACATGACCGGAATAGACGAGATGGAGATCGTGGTATGCGCAAGAGGTCACCGGACGCTTGTAGTTCAAAGAGTGGACGTGCTGGACCAGTACCTGTGAAGAAATCCAAGGATGATAGAGGAGTCAGGTACTTGGATATTTTGTTATTTGTTGTTGTGATGCAGGTTTATTGTTTGATTGTTGTTGGTGGTATGTATACGTCACAGGATCCACGGCTAGCAGCTTATGATTGTTCTCAAATAAGTAATGTTGAACTTAGATCAGCTGCCTGTTTGCATGATAGGATGGAACCGGTTAGATCTGTGGAATTATTGGGGTTAGCAGAAACCGATTTTATATTGTCAGAAGCCATTAGTTGTGAGGTTAGACTAAAATTGGAGCGCTGGTTTTGCGGTACCGCGAGTCATGTGCACGTACTAGACGTGCCACATGAAAAACAGGTAGAGTTGAGTATGGACGAATGTAGAAGGGTTTTTCATTCTGGCAAGTATCAGCATGATGGTGTTAGTTTTAAAGTAAATATAGACTTGCCAACTGTTCACAGTTTCACAGTTAATGGAACATTGTCACCTTTCTGGGATGTTGGTGGCGAAAATATTCAATGCAAGACACTGGGAATATACGCGCACAATATGTGGTTCAATTTAGGTTTTGCTGTTGGGACTTTGCATATTTTAGTGAAAAATACACCCGTTTTGATCAAGGGAAATGTTGTTATGGATTATGATAAAAAGACGATTGTGGCGAATTTTGAAGGTAATCATTTGTGGGCAACATCAACTTCTCCATATTTTCCGTATGTAGTACGAAAACCGGCCAGTAATTTTAAGGTAGTTTTTCAAGATACATTCAATTTAACTACTTGGAATGAACAACTTTTTGTTTCTAACTTGGAAAGGAATATTTTAGTTAAAATTATGGGAACAGAGAAACTTACTTTGCAGCATCTGGATTTCAACATTTTTGTAACAGAATTGGAGGGTATCAAGTTTTTAGAGGAACCGAAGGCGGCTGTTAGAAGTTATTTTGGGGATTTGTTAAAACAGGAAGCTAGATTTGATTTGAATGCTATGTTTTTGGCTAGTAGAGAAAGGAATGAGAGGATGATGGAACTTTTTAGCATTTCTAGATGTGCTCAAACAGAAGTTAGGTCAAATGTACAGATGCATCATGGGTTCAGAATTATATACCTGGGAGAAATTGCTAAATATGAAAAGTGTACAGCGGTTGAAATTCCAGTAAAGTTAGGTGTGGATTATGGATGTGCAGTAGGACACTTGATGGTGGATTATAAAGGTGAAACAGTTGGAATACAAGAATATAGTAGAATGATTGTAGCAGTAGAGGATATAAAATTGTTAAATTGTTCGCAAAGTCCGGTATTTTTGAAGTTGACAGCTAATTTGTTCCTTGGGAATCAGGGGCAGGGACTCGAACTTCTGCATATTGCCAATGAAAAATCAGAACACGTGGGACAAAAGATTTTTCTGAACGACGAAAAGGTGTTTATTGCTGACTTTAATAAGACTATTAAATATCAGGGATTAGAGGATTTTGAGGATTTTAATGGACAAGCTTCTAAATTGGATTTTGTTGATCATAAGTTGTCATTTTTCGAACAGGTTACAGGTCCTTGGTTTGGTTTAGAACATTTGTTCAAAGATATATTACCGTTGTTTGCCAAGTTTGTTTTGATTGTGTTAATGTTGTTGTTAGGTATAATTCCTATGTTGGCATTGTTGTATTGTTGTTGCTCATGGTGTCATAAAAAAAGATTTACTGAGGAAGAATTTAATGCTAGATCTTAAATTTCTTATGCTGAAATTTAATTATATTGTATTTTTGCATGTTGGTTACGGCGGCAACAATGAATCAAAAGTTATTGAGCAATGAAGAAGATGGCCGCCACAAACAATCTGTCAATGAAGGAAATCAAGTCAAACCTGGTCTACCAGTATCTGCATTGGTCAGTAACTCTGCATCCCGGCTGGTGTTGGTAATGTCGCGCGTTGAGCTGCCCACGTTGAGTGTGGGCAGGGCGACAAGGAACATATTTTTGAGCAGTGAGGACATGCCACTGGCAGATTTAGCTCGTCTTATTGATAATGAACCAAGGTTTAAGTTGAATTTGATAAACATGTTATCGGTGCAGTTGGAGATGGGGAGATGCATCCACTCCATAGACTGGCCTGTGGACAGGATCCCTATCTTCACCAGCCAGAATTCAAGACACCTCAACCTGATGGCGGCTGGTGAGCATTCTAAAGCTATAAATAGAAAGTTGTCATGGAACGAGACAACTAGTTTGAATAAGTTGAGTGCGACCATATTTCTCTCTAAGCTTGTTTGCGAAAACTTACCAAGTTTGGTGTTGCTTGCTAAGATTGAATACCTGGATGGAGATGAGAGAAAAAGCTGTCAAACGTTGGGCGAATTGTTACCCATAATCAAACATATGGGGGAACTTGAGGATTGGCATCAACTTTCAAAAATTGACGTCATACCTGCAGATGGTAAAATGAGCCTTCAGACGGTGTTGAGAACGGTGGGTAATAGTGTTGATCCGAGGTTGAAGACGCAGGTTGTGTCAGCTATCCGGCTCCTAGCACATTGGAAAGATGTCGTGAATAAAGTAAGCTTTATTCTGAAGCAAATGCCATCCACAACTTTGTTAGAGTTACAGAAAGATTGGCTTGATGGAAAGTCTGATCAGGATTTGAGTGCTAAAGTGTTTATTGACTCCATTCAGGTGAATGAATACATGAACTTAACAGTCTACATTCCACGCATTGTAAACATGAATTCGGTGAGTTTAATCACCAGTGGAGAGATGCCTGCTGAGATACGTTATGTTAGATTGGATGGTCAAAGAGAAATAATTGATAACCTGGTGAGTGCCACATATGCAGGTAGTCTGTTGAATGATAAAGTAGACGCAAGAGTTCTGACCTGGGAAATGCAGATGCGCTGCAAGCGTCTCCGTCCCACTCTAGCCAAGCAGATATTGTTATGTGATCCAAGTACCACTTTAGAGAATGTAGTGAAGGAAATCAGATTGGAGTTGGATGGAAACGTTTATACAAATTTGTTGACAACCAATATTGAGTGGAAGTTTAATCCTGAACACAAAGTAAATGAGTGGTTCGAAGGTGATTTCAAATTGGTTACTCGGTTTGGGGATCCTGTTTGTGTTCAGATGGATCAGCCCTTAAATCCGAACATTCCTGTTTGTCTGGACCTTGAATTGTCAAATCAGCAATGGCGTGTTGATGAACAAGTGAGGGAGGAAATGAGGATGGAACACACGCCTGGAATATTGATGATGCTTGATAAATTTGGAGAGGAGGTTAATCGTAAGCATCAAAAGATTTTGGATAATCAGGAGGAGGTTGATAACGTTGCAACCTCGATTTCGGTTGCGGTTACTAGTGGATTTGAAAGATGTCTTCATATGCTTGGTGATACTGAGACAAGGATGTCTCAAGACGGCTTGTGTGATGAGACCGCAAAACTTGGAGTGAATGATGATGAAGCTATCATGCCCATGGATATTGAAGAATCTGGCAAGAAGAGCAGAACATCTGGAAAAAGAAAGTAATAATTATAGTTATGTGTATTAATTCATATTTTATTTTATTTTATGTATTTAATATTTGTTGAGGCAGTAGTAGTCTCAAAAAAAGTTTAGAATTCATGTTTCATATTAATGCTCTATAATACCATGCTTAAATCTGATGGTTATATGTTAACCAATGTTATTTTTATATCATGCATTTATGATAACTATGTAATTAATGCATTAGGTGTTAATCAATGCATTTTTCAATGATTATATGTTAATCAATGTTTTTTTCTTAAAAAAATATTAAAAAGGAAAAAAAAACACATAAAGAAAAAAGGAAAATAAAAAAAAAACACAAAAAGAGTTCTAAGGAACCAAAATAAATAAAAAAAAAATGTGTATATGAAGTGTTTAAAGATCTGGAATAAAAATATATAAAAAACAAAAAAAATATATGGCAGGTGTCATACCAGATCAACTATTATCTATTTAATAAGCGTTCAACGCTACTTATAATATCTATGATAATTAACATGTAAAACCTATTGTATATTTAATCTGAAATATTACAGTTTGAAATCCAGGTTCATGTTAAAGCCAGGGAGAAATGTGATGTATAGTCCCTTTCTTCCTGATTTAAGAGCAATGCATGTATTATATAGTTTAGCTTTTAGTTCTTGTGTCAACGGTTTCGGAGCAAGACATTGCTCTGCAACACGACACGAACATAAAAGTGAACAGTTGTCTTAATATTAATGTTATTATTGTATGTTAACCTTGTATTGAATTAATACACTTTATAAGAATATTTAGCTGTTTGTTCTTGCTATTACTATACGTCATTTGAATGGTATATTTTTTATCAAAGAGACTAATTGACCCACCATGAAAACAAAATGGTTTAATTTACACTAAAAAATACCTTTCTCTTTAAGAGCTTTAGCCTCAGTTTGGGTAGATCTGTACAGTCTTAGAACTAAGGTCCTACAATTATTTAGATTAGAATTAGATTTCATAAACAGAATAAGATTTTAAATTTATATCTAGCAATTTTGTAAATATAGCTGTAGACTTTAAAAGCCAGATAATATTTCTATTTTACAATGGTATGATAATATATCATAGGTTTTGTTAGTTGCCTTAGGAATAAATAATGAAATAAAGGGTTTGCATGTAAGTTGTCATCAATCATCCTAAAAATAAATCCTTATATAAAATTAAAAGGATCTCTTCTGTATGTTTGTACCGAAGGATCTTGCAATTTGCTGAACTGATACTGAACTAAACTGGTTTCATTTTACAGTGTAGCTTCTCATAGGTCCTGGACAGGTGAAAAACTTTTTGGGGGGAGGGTACCACCACCCTCACAAGAGAAATCATCAAAAATATAATTTATTGGTAAACAGCTGATCTTTAACATAGTTTTAAAAAAATAAATTTTATGAGCTGCCAGATGCCTCTAGGGGCTTAGCCGTTAGTTATATTGATTCTAGTTTGTATCACCTCAAAGCATGCAGAGCAAACTTGGATGACAAGTTGATTTCTGGACAATTTTCATCAAAGTCCTAAGATTAGAAGGAGCATGGTTAGCCATGTGGTTTAGAATTAAACAAAAAGTTTAAAACTTTGCAAATTCTTTTAATTTTTCCTTGCAAATTAAGTTTTCTATAATTATTTATTTTTGAAACTTTCACCAAAAGCTGATGGAAATATAAATTCAGTTTCAATCATTTGTTCTAAAGTAAAAGTTGTAATTTTTTTCATGTTTTGCTAAGGATCAAGTGCTAATGATCTAATGTCCTTTAATGAATATCTACCAAACTCAAAATCAGTTGACCAATTAGGTATGCACTAATCCAAAGGTTATCATTAAAATATTTAAACAATGTTTACCTTAGCCCAGTCCATGGTATTAGCAGGAGTACCTCTCTCTCCCCTTAGGACACTTTGTATCCAATTGAATGTTTGTTGAAGAAGTACATTGTTGTCCCCTTCATATGTACAGTTTGCATCATTGTCGGCCCTATATTATAATTATTTTAGTCGACTGTTAAAAAATCTTGACTCTTAAAATCATTTTGTTGCATGACCAATGGACCAACAGACAGGACAATTTTACACTGGGGCCTGTTGGAAAGGTGTATGTTAAACAAAAATAGTAATCTGTCTTAAATAGCAGCATTATTGACTGACAGACGGACAAACAAAGTAAATTATGGAATATCTTTGCTTCCAAAAAAAAGTTTGTAATGGTTAAAAAATATAAATTTTTGGACATACAAATGATGAAATTTAATAGAATATAAAATTATGCAGCCCACTATAAAAAATTGTATTTTGACCTGATTCTGCCAAGACCAGCAGCCGCCAGATAACCATGTCCCCCACAGGCTTCCCTGCACTCCTGGACTGCCAGCTGGGCTGTCCAGCTGCCCAGAGGTTTTGCAGCACTGCTGACACCATGAATTTCCATGCCGAGGTCAGCAATTGTATCCGGATCTTCGTCACTGTATCTTCCTGTCACAGTAGGCTGTCATTCTCATTATGAAAAGAACGTGTCCTAACTTTTATGATTTTTTAAAGATACCTAGTTGGTGTTTTTATTCAGTAGTAGATGTTCAATGATCCATAGAATTTAGATATGTTTTTTGTAGACCTCTTTTTTTGAAGTAAAGTTTTTTTTAAATTAAGTTGGTTTTAAGGTACTAAAACTAAAAAGCTATCCGTTCCGGACGGACGAACCGACCCTAATTATAGAAAAGCTTCGCTTTTAAAAATAATTTATATTAAGTAAGAATGATTCCTAGCAGAAGTCGAACAAAATCTTCATACAGGGTCAAACTAAAGTGTAACAGAAAAAATTAATAATCACAGCCACATTCCATAGGTGTAAGCATATTAACTTCCTACGGCTCTAGGCCTCTAGGCACACTTTTGGAAAAGAAAAGGGGAAGGGGGGGGTGATGAGATGTCTCTCCACTTTCGATTTTAATTTTTAAAATTAAAGTAAAAGAAATATTTAGGGGTTTTTTCCGGGGGCGATCTATCTTGGGATGATGGCGGTATCCTGCTAAAAATAGTAATTCCTGTGTTCTGTAAGAAGGTTCAATGTAAAAGTGCACTAAATCAGTTAAGATCCTTTTTTACACACTGACAGACATCCTAATACTTTTATATTAACTAATAGAGATCATTAAGCTATTTATTTCGAAAAGCAACGGCAGCTTGATAATAAAATAAATAACAGCTGCGGTTAATTTTTAAAATTTTAGCCGCCATCAGCGAATGCAGCTGTCTATCTCTGAATTTTATAATTTTACCTGAAATGGTGATGAGTAAAACAGGCTGCAAGGTAGGGCATCAAACGTCTGAAATGTTAATTGCAAATAAGAGAAGGTAGTTTATCTTGTTTTTGAGTATTGGATTTGGTAAATGACAGACCCGTATGGTTAGGATCAGAGCAGTCGAAGTTATGATGTTTTTAGCTACAAATGGTTCAATTAAGACTATCAAAATAAAGTTTATTCACGGGTTTAGTTAAAAATATTACTAAAAATTTAAATAGTTTATTTATAAACATGGATCTAAAGGGAAAAGACAATGGCCGATAAATTGATGTACAGCCTTAATGATAATGCATAAAATTGGTAGTTGAAACGGTTTTACTGTCAACTTAATCAACCAATCAAAATTTCATAAAGTTGCAAAGCCAACAAATAAGAAATTTTTTTTGTAAAACTTTGGGCACTAGTATTAACTGCCCAATGACCCCGCCCTCAGCTTCCTGATATATAAATGAAACATTCTGGTAAAAGAGCAACGACCCTTTTCATCACATGTGTGAGAAACTCAAATTCTTTTTCGTGTTTTGCGTTGAACTTCGCAAAGCTAAAATTCTAGAGAAATTAGAATAGAGTAATACAACGTGTTTCAAGATAAACGTGTTTTTTTTTAACTTAATTATATATAGAAAAAATTTTATCAAATGCTTTATATATTTAGAAAATCTGTTCTGGTACAATTATGTTTCAAATATTTAAAAATGATTATTTCAGCAACTTAAGCCTTAAAAACCGGTTTTTCAAAAGGCCTTATTTTCAAAGATTTATGGATTAAAAGGTTGTGCAAGAAATGCGCACATTTTTAAAATTCAAATTTGCTCGGCTTGTGTTAATAGTAGAAAAAATGTTATGTATACCGTTAGAATTGTTATAAAATCTAGTTTTTGGAAATATAAGTACCATTTTTGTGCTATTTGTTTGTAGTTTAGGAGCTATATTGGAAAATGTGACAAAAAGGTTGAAGAGCTTTAAGTAAGTTTGAACATATTACCACGTAGCTCCTTACGTAGCACAGGAATTTTAGATCTTAATTTAGAAAATATTAAATCTACAAAGGTTGACGATTTTATTAGCTATTATTTAATTTTTAACTTTAATTATTTCTCAGAATGTCTGACTTTGTTCGTGTGGCTGGTTTAAAAGTTCTGTAAGAATTTGACCAAAACTAAGTTTAGAATTTTGCATGTTTCAGTGGGATGAAGGTACAGATAACAGGGGTTGTTCGATAGGCAAATGAATCACTAAGTTATAAGTATAACAACATAAAAAAGTAGCGAAGCCAAAGTTCGGTTGTCATAAAAATTCTTAGTAAGAGAATGTGTAATTATTATATTCATTGAAAATAAAGAAAGCTTTCTAAAAAATCACATATGTCCCATAACTTTAAGGACTGTCGCGGCTAAACAGAAATTTAATTCACCTATTTCGGAAAAGGATATAAAATTGCTGTGCGTCAATTGTTTGAAGTAGAACGATGTTATTCTGACTGCTTTTCGGGGAATCTTCTTACTGCTCCCCTCAATTTTCATAGAAACATTGACCACCCCTGAGGTAAGAAGTTCTTCTAAGAACTAAATGGCCTTCTTGACATTACCTTTATTCCAATATAAATATAGAGATTTTAGAATATGCATGGTCATCAAAAATTTCATAAACTTTAATGTACATATAAAATATGTATCTATAATATATTCTACACATATCTATGGGAGTACCTATAATTTTGGTTCAGTTTGATAGCAGAAACCAGACCAATGAATATAAAAGCTTAATTTTGTTTGTAATCTAAAGGAGGACCTGAGGGTGTATTAATGCAGAACCTTCTTTTAGACTTTATACAAATGTCGGATCATAGAAAAAAACGATGACAAAAAGTGAGGCCATCATTAATATTCACCTAACCTAAAATAACCTAAAAAGCTACTGTAAAATCCGACGAAACGCGCTACTTCGTTTTCTTTTCATGATCCCTAATTTCTTATAATAGTTTTTATATTTTGGACCGTTTTCTGAAGTTGAGCGTGGCTCAACTGAGAGGTACTCTACATATTATATCTATGCATTCTTTATTTTATCAGCTATATTCTATTCATTTTAATCTATTTATTTTAAACATAATATACAGTCTGTTATAAAATGATGGGAGGGGGTCACAGAAAGTCAAATACCACCAACCTTACTTCACCTGTTGGTTTTAGTCCTCAAAGTTTTATAATAACGTTTACTTATTCGTTGCCTTAACAACTTTGGGGATTTAAATTGAGTTTTGATTGTTGGTCTTATTAAATTGAGTGTCCTAACGTTTCAGCCACTTATTGTAATCTAATGAGGGAGTAATTTTGTGTTTCATATTTGGAGATGTGCATCAATTTATCGGTCAATGTCTTATCCCTTTAGATCCCTGCCTTATAATGACGCTGTTCCAACTCAGATTAGAACTTTTCATCTGTCAGGCGCGTTACACTTCACACATAAATCTAAATGCAAAGAAAGTAAAAATAATAAGAAATAAGTGTACCTGTATTGAGTTTGATAGTAAAGAACCGGCCATTCTGGTTCGCCTTCTGGTCCAAATTGCTTCCTTTAAAAAAATAACTTTAAGTCTTATACCTTACTAAATTAAATTTTTCAACCAATTATATAGACTTAAACGAATATAGTTTAGATGTGCTATCAAAGTAATGCATTATATAGCCGCACATCTACAAAAATGACGTCATACAATACAAATGACCTATGATAGGCCAGCATATATTTTACCATTGGTCAATATAAATGTATACTGGCCTATCATTGGTCATTTGTATTCTATAACGTCATTTTTATGAGGCACTAATTGCAGCTTCCTTGCTAAAAAGAATGCGTTGGTTTAAATATCTGCTACTGACCAGTTCTTGTAATATATTTACCTGACGGCTGAATATCTGATAGCTATGATAACAGCCATATGAAGATTAGCAGTTGCTTATAACATAATTACCTGACGGCTGAATATCTGACAGCTATGATAAAAGCCATATAAAGGTTAGCAGCTGCTTATAACATAATTACCTGACGGCCGAATATCTGATAGCTATGATAACAGCCATATGAAGATTAGCAGTTGTTTATAACATAATTACCTGACAGCTGAATATCTGACAGTTATAATAATAGCCATATGAAGATTAAAAGTTGCTTATTACATATTTACCTGACGGCTGAATATCTGATAGCTATGATAACAGCCATATGAAGATTAGCAGTTGTTTATAACATAATTACCTGACAGCTGAATATCTGACAGTTATAATAATAGCCATATGAAGATTAGCAGTTGCTTATAACATAATTACCTGACGGCCGAATATCTGATAGCTATGATAACAGCCATATGAAGATTAGCAGTTGTTTATAACATAATTACCTGACAGCTGAATATCTGACAGTTATAATAATAGCCATATGAAGATTAAAAGTTGCTTATTACATATTTACCTGACGGCCGAATATCTGACAGCTATGATGACAGCCATATGAAGATTAGCAGTTGCTTATAACATAATTACCTGACGGCCGAATATCTGACAGCTATGATGACAGCCATATGAAGATTAGCAGTTGCTAATAACATAATTACCTGACGGCTGAATATCTGACAGCTATGATGTCAGCCATATGAAGATTAGCAGTTGCTTATTACATATGATATTTACCTGACGGCTGAATATCTGACAGCTATGATGACAGCCATATGAAGGTTGGCTGTAGCCATATTCACTATTCCAACTCTTCCACTTGAAAGGTTTCCTAAAATAAATTAGCTTAAAGCCACCGCAGGACCAGTATTTACCCTAAAGAGTAGAGCCCAATCGGTTAACCGGTTACATTCAGTCGGGCAGACAGCCATTACTCTATACTCTACTTTGTATTTCAGATAAAATTTACATTCAGTAAGTTTTATTTAAAACGGTTATAACGTAGATATACATTTTTTTAGGGAATCTTTACAAATGGCCAGTAAAGGTTTGGAGCAAAAAATAGATATTTCGAAAAAACTAAAATCATTGTTATTGCAGCACTATTTATGGACATGATATTATACAATTTTAACTAGTTTCTTCGCACTTGGCCTCAAGACAATTTTAAAGCTTCCCTGAAAATTACAGTCAGTTCGTACAAGCAGTTTCCGAGATCTTTAGCTTCAGACAACAAAAATTGCTACTGTATATTATAGGATAGGTGTTAACTTGTTTATTCAGCAATACATATTATTTTTGTGAATTCTAACATATAATGTTAAACAATAGCAAAAAAACTATTTAATGCGCCGATCTGGACCACCTCTGGCGCACCACTAAATGATTTAAAGATCCAGCTCTGTAATTTATCAATCCTTTAATTAATCCTTGTCTGTCTGTCCGTCAGTAATGACATAATAGAAATTGATGTTTTATAGGATGTTTAATGTCATCTAAAGGCTCAAGAGAAAATTCATCTGACCAAAAAGTATCTACCTTACAATTAATTTCAAAATAACCCATATTTATATTATACGTCCATATGTTCAGCTTTTTAAACTTGTTTTTATTTGTGTGCTTTACTACTCATGAATGTTGTAATCCTTGTTATAAAGTTTATGAGAATTACATGAAGGCCAAAGTTTGAATAAAATTAGATGTTTTCCTTTAAAGAGCTAGTCGAGCACTGAAACCCTCCTCCATTTAAAAAAAAATTTAAAACAAAAGGGGGTAGTTTATTTCCTCACCCCTGCGGGAGCTCTAAACCTATGGTACACTGACCCTACGGGGCTACCCAGTACCCAATATAACCTAACCTAAAGTAATAAACAAAGAAAAGAAAAACTACCCCCACTTTATTTAAATTTTATAAAAAAAATAAGGGGGGGGGGACTTTCTGTGCTCAACATGGCACTTTGAGAAAAACGCCTAAATTAAACTTATGAAAGTACAGCAAATAAATTTTACAACACTTACATAAAAAAAAATTAAGTGCAAACTTTCTTAACAACATGGAGGAGGGAGGGTATATTAGACGGTAAATTATACTGATTCCCTAAGTTTTGTAACACGTTTCTCATCAGTTGGCGGCGGTTTCAAAAACCATGGGTAGATTATTCTTAATTTTCTTCTTCGAACTAGCGGTGTTCAAATATTTCAACCAATAATTTTGACCTATCGAAGTGGTAAATTTGTTTGTCATCATTGTAGATCTAAAAATGGTCGTCCATGGTCTTATCCCTATAATATCCCTGCCAAACGACAATTATGTTCAAAAATGAAGTGAAGCTTTAATTTCATAAAATCAAATATATACAATTATTTGTAGCATTGCCTAATGCTTCATATTAAGAATACAAAAATATTAGGAACACAAAAACATGGAAGAAGAAAGTGCTAAAGGTAAAATTGAAAATTAAGAAAAGATTATTAAATTTTTGAAACTAAAAAAGACTTATGTTTAAAAAGTTTTTCAAATAAAAGTTATTGCATTATTCAAAACTTGAAAAAAAGTTAACATGTTTCATAATCGGAATTATAAAATTTATAAAGGTAAGAAAAAAATTACCCAAAGAGGCCCCAAATCTTTTATTAGGATCCTTAAAAGGGGTGGTGTACTCTCCCTCCTGAGTAACATCTCCTGTTTTGTTCAATAGCATGCTCCTAAACAAATTTAAACATGTTAAAATCATTTTATCTATTTAAAACTTTGTAGACTCCTTTAATGATCCTTTAATAGCAACTCCATATCTATAATCATCGGTCATTATGTACATTTTAAACAATTCTATTATTTTTTAGCTATTTTTAAATTGGAACTTAATAAATTACTAGGGCTTCTGACATCTAGGTGGGGGCTTTGAAATAGCAAATAACAATCCCAAGTCTAAAAGAGCGTCGTTTTTTCCGCATAATTCCGTAAAGTTGGGTGCAAGCTTCCAGTCAAATGCGCTTAATCTTAATTATAACCAAAACAACACTATTCGTTTAGTTAAGATCTGTTTGACCTAATAAGTGCATTTGACTTGAAGCTTGCACCCAACTTTACGGAATTATGCCAAAAAATTACCCTCTTAAAAAATAAAATAGATTCTAACAAAGTAGTAATTGATTACCTTGGAATTCTATAATTCGTAAAGTTTATCCTTCCATTATCAAGCAAATACAAACCAATCTTTTAAACTTAATGCTCCTGACATAGCAGCAGGTGGTATTTTTTATTCCTATAAAATTGAAACATCATCAAATCTTACCGAGTTCCTTTAATCCAAGTTTTTCTAACTAATACTAACAAAGAAATACTCCTGACAAAGCAGCAGTAGTTACCTTGGAATCCTGTAGTTAGTAAACATCATCCAACCATTGTCAAGTCCATTCAAACCAAGTTTTTCTCCCATATCTCCTATCTTCAGGCCTAAAATGTACTAATACATCAAATCCGAATACATTATTATAATGTAAAGAAAATTAGTTAAATAATACATTAAGTAAAAAACTACAATAATTATAAAGATAAATCATAGAAATTATAAATGTAAAGTTAATCCATATTATACAGTTATCTACTTGTTATATGTAAGATGTTTTACTTAGTGTACTTTTGACTTAATTAATACACACATTGGACATAAATTAAAATTAATTTCTATATACTTGGATTTCGAAGAATCAAAACTAATAGGTATGGTTTAATTTCTTTGAAACCACAGTTTCCACTTTATACAATCCTCTGAAGTAAAATTGTCTTGGACTATGATAATTGTTTTCTTTAGGACTTAATATTTTCATTGACAATAGCTGTCAGTATAAAGAAACAATTATACCTGGATAAATCTGATGGCTGGCAGGATCTCTGACAGGCACAATAAAATTATGAAGTCCGTGGTTCGTTCCGTCCGGAGTTATCAAATTGGCAAACACACTGAAATAGAATTTTGTAGAGGGGTGCTGCCATTTCTATAACTGGCAAAAGAGTATTGTATTTTTGAGTGGTTGTATTTTGTCAGTTTCAAAATTAGGTGTACTTTATAATTGGCACTATTTTTTTTTATTTTTTAATTGGAACAATTACATCTTTCTTTTATAACTGGCATAGTCACAGTTTTGATGACTTTTATATACCCAGGAAATTCAATGAAAAGTTGACTTTAATTTTGTATCATATTTTTCTCATTTTTCTCCATGTGTATAAAAATAAAATAAAATTTATTTCATTATTTCCTAATGAAAATGAAAGTCATTGCAAATATTGGAGGCTTGGAAAAGAATGAATTCTAACGTTTCATAAAAGAGAAGTATCTCAATTAGAAACTAGAGACCATCTTATTATGAAAGATGGTTTTAGTTTTAACCCTAACATTTTTAACCACAAAACAAGCTAAAGTTAGCTAAAAGTCAAGCATTTAAAAAAAGAAAATTAAAAACAAATTCAACTTCTTTTTTATTCATTATCAGTACCATAACCACCAATATTAAAAACAGAGCTCGGCAGCCGAGCCTCAGCCGCGAATATGCCTCAAATTTCAACCTGCTTGTGAGCAAAAAAAAACTGTAAGAGATTAATTGTCTGTTCAGGAAAAGGTTTAAAAGCTATGATATCACGATTTCACTTAGACATACACGCGGCAGACGCGCGGCTGCCAAACTCTGATTAAAACTATTGGTTCTTGAAAGGTCGTTAATATAAAATCAATGTACCTGGCATGAGTAGCTGTTTTACCGAGGTTTCCAGACCAGCATTTGGCACTCTCAAAATCTAAAAAATGTTAAATCTACATTTAAAAAATAATCCAATAACATCCAAGCTTTTATCAGCTATTATTTGAAAGAGAGGAGGTTATTTCTGTCCTTGCCCCTACCTACCCTTCGAATAAAACTGTAAACCAGGGTTATTTTTTAACAATTTCAGTTTAATGTAAAATGTTTACAAAAACACCCATAATGTTTGAATTTTTAATAACTGATCAAATACAATAATCAACTGACTTGGAGTATTCAAAATGAATTCTTCAGTTGTAGGATCATATCTTGCTTCAGTCCCAAGTCCCTTAAAACAAGAATGACAATATTCATAAAAGCAAAGCATAGTTAGAAGGTCAGACACCGATTATAAACAAAGAGTAACAACCTATTTAGTATTCAACATTAGTTAGGAATTTGAAGAAAAAAATCCGTTTTGATATATTTTAAACTACTAAAATAATACAGGATTCAATTTAAAGACTTAGTTACAGAGATGCTATACATATGACATTATTCCAAATGGTCTGACGAATCAATATTCCAAAAATCAAATAAATATGTTGATTATATATATATGGTGCATTATTTGCCAAATGTACCACTTTTCTGCACTACCTCTCCGATTTTGTTAATACTCTATATTTTGGTCCGTTGGGTCATTCAAGGATGCTGGATGGCCAAAAAAAAGTTTCAGAGTCCCTGGATGTCTAGATATCTAGCTATCTATGAAGGTAGGTAACAAAAATGTAAAAAACACCCATTTTTTCACAATTTTAAAAATTAATTTTTTCATCAATCTTACATCCAATCTATACATTTTATACACCAAAATGATCGTTTATTCCTGTAAAAAGCGCACATAATGCTATTTTGGCCAAAACTCTAATTTTACAGGGTGTCCAACAAAAAGTGTATTTTGGATATCTAGCGTAATACCCAAAATACCTGTCCGAAAAAAATCATTTTTTTTGGCTTAAATCCTGTGTTTCATCTGTGTGCATATGTGGTATATAACGGTTCGGACCACCCGAGACTATAAGGTTGTCAAATTTCACTTTGGGACACCCTGTAAATGTGACTTTTGCGTCTGTAGAGCTAAAACTTGGTCCAAATTGGCTATTTTTTTCAAATTACTCTAATATGTGTCTTAGTATGTTTGGCCATAGTGTTTTCTGACCAGATCAATATTTTCATATTTTTTGGACACCCTGTATTTTCAAAAAAAGAGAAAAAAAATTTTAGTTTTTTTTTAAATTTTTTTTCTATTTTTAAGTTACTTAAAACTGTCATATAGATACAGATTTTGACTAATAACAATAATATTTGCCTATTTTACAATGTTTTACACTTTTGGGACACCCTGTGCATGTTTTTGAAAAATGATGGTTTTTGCCCATTTTTTGGGGGAAGGAGTCGTTTTAGGGCCATAGACTTTTTCTTCATTTTTGTAGAACTTTTCAAGACACATCATTTGTTATTTATGCAAAAACCGCAAAAATCGAACCGTTTTGCCGCTATTCACCGCCAAAGGCAGAATTTTTTACGTTTTTTGCCATTCCCGAGGTTCTAATGGGCATTTGTGGTAAGAAGACGTTGATTTATCAAGATAACTGTGAAATACTTTTATATAGGCATTTTAATTTACTAAATTTCATGTGAAGTAAATTTTTTTGTATATCCAACCGATTTTTGTCAAAAGGAATTTCAAATGCACGTGATTTATGTTTCTTTTATCACTTATGTTATAGCAATTATTTATGTTATATTCACTTAATTTTCTTGTTTTAACAATTGAAATCCATCTCGACGAAAAACGGTTAGCTGCACAAAAAATTTTACTTAATATAAAATTTAGTAAATTAAATTACCTAAATAAAAGTATTTAAGAGGAATCTTGACAAATCAACGTCTTCTTACCACAAATGCCCATTACAATCTCCGGAACGGCAAAAACGTAAAAAATTCTGCCTTTGGCGGTGAATAGCGGCAAAACGGTTCGATTTTTGCGGTTTTTGCATAAATAACAAATGATGTGTCTTGAAAAGTTCTACAAAAATGAAGAAATAGTCTATGGCCCTAAAACGACTCCTTCCCCCAAAAAATGGGCAAAAACCATCATTTTTCAAAAACATGCACAGGGTGTCCCAAAAGTGTAAAAAATTGTAAAATAGGCAAATATTATTGTTATTAGTCAAAATCTGTATCTATATGACAGTTTTAAGTAACTTAAAAATAGAAAAAAAATTTTAAAAAAAACTTAAATTTTTTTTCTCTTTTTTTGAAAATACAGGGTGTCCAAAAAATATGAAAATATTGATCTGGTCAGAAAACACTATGGCCAAACATACTAAGACACATATTAGAGTAATTTGAAAAAAAATAGCCAATTTGGACCAAGTTTTAGCTCTACAGACGCAAAAGTCACATTTACAGGGTGTCCCAAAGTGAAATTTGACAACCTTATAGTCTCGGGTGGTCCGAACCGTTATATACCACATATGCACACAGATGAAACACAGGATTCAAGCCAAAAAAAATGATTTTTTTCGGACAGGTATTTTGGGTATTACGCTAGATATCCAAAATACACTTTTTGTTGGACACCCTGTAAAATTAGAGTTTTGGCCAAAATAGCATTATGTGCGCTTTTTACATGAATAAACGATCATTTTGGTGTATAAAATGTATAGTTTGGATGTAAGATTGATGAAAAAATTAATTTTTAAAATTGTGAAAAAATGGGTGTTTTTTACATTTTTGTTACCTACCTTCATAGATAGCTAGATATCTAGACATCCAGGGACTCTGAAACTTTTTTTTGGCCATCCAGCATCCTTGAATGACCCAACGGACCAAAATATAGAGTATTAACAAAATCGGAGAGGTAGTGCAGAAAAGTGGTACATTTGGCAAATAATGCACCATTATATATATTAACAGACAGACACGTAATATAGAATAGCTTCGCTACTAAGAAACAAAATCTTTTCTAAAAGATGGATCCTACCTTAGTGTTAGTTCCATGGCTAATTTCAGTAAGACAGAAGCATCCACCAATCAAATCTTTCCTGGACATCTTCAACAAATCAAAATGTCTTTCTGTTCCTCCACCTAAAGTAAGAAATAGGTTAGGTTGGAATATTCAGGGCCCTTAGGAATCTATAGGGTGAGAAAATGATTGATAGATTGATGTACAGCCAACGAATAAAAAAATATTATAATAATTACTTTGGAAATATTTAAATAAACAGCCCATTGTCCCCTCCCTTCTTGGTTAACACTGTTGTAAGTAGCGATGCTGCACTAAGGCTTCATTCTCCTCATGTTTGCATTCCGTTATGAAATAGAACTTCTCGACTGTAAGAGATAGACTCTCAAATTTTTGAATAATTATATCTATCCCATCCATTCATTGTATTTCCGTACAAAATTAAATTCAAATTATTCACCCATGCTCAAATCCCTTGTATATAAATTACATGATGTCTACCTGTCTGTACCTTAACTTCTCGCTAACCACCCGTCCAACATAGTTCTTCTTCACAGTCAAGCTTCTTATATTCATAGAGAAGATTTATAACTATTTTGGGCGCGGATACCTAGATGCCTCTAGGGGCGTAGCCACTCATAGAAACAAATATATGTTTAAAACAAAGAATATTCATACTACTACTCATAATGATAACAAATGTAGTTTATGTTAGTGTGACGTTTAATTATGAAGAAGCAAAATTAATTATATGATGTGATATGAGATTTACCTTTTTATGTAATAAACCTTAATATGGTGCTTTCCCACAAAGTAGCTGTTGAGCATTGATAAGTTCCCCCCCCCCCACCTTATTTAAGAAATAAATTGAAAATAAGGCGGGGATCCCTAATCCTAAAGGATAGCTATACCAACGGTGCCCAGTTCCAAGTATCTAACCTAACCTTGTACAGAAAAAAATCTAGCTAACCGTTGAACCGATTTGGTTCTACATTACCTGCCCCAATTGCCTGTGGAAAAAGTCCAGGTAAAACATTTTTAAACCTTAAAAAACTAAAATTGAAAGTGCCTCTAGAGCCTTTTTTGTAAAAGTGAAGCTAGTTTTTATTTTATTAGTTATGTTCGAGCACAACATAAAAAAAAGAAAATCTTCTTTTTCAAACCATTGAGGAAAAACTCAAATTGCCCCCTCAAGTAACACCAAATATACCCTTTACCCTCCCCTTTCAAGATATTTGCAGAAAATAAAATAAGAAAAAAAATTTTTTCATGAAATTTTAATTTTAGCAAATATATAAATATTTTCCTTATTCTACTATTAGAATTTATTATTTCTCAAGAAAAATGTTTTACGCATGTAGGAAAAGGGTTTAAAATACAGAGAAAATGTAAATTTTTTTAACAAGGATAACAACATAGAGAGAAGCTCTGAAACGGTAGGAAAACGCATATTAACACTTGTAGAGTGTCAGATCTAAATAAGCAAAATAGAAATGCATGAGTCTAAACAAAATTGTAAGTAACTTTGTTGCAAAACTGACTAAATACAGGATACTGTTTTAGGACATTCTTACATTTCTAGGACATGATTCGCTTATATCATTGTACCTTGTTGTAATAGGAATCGGTATTCCAAAAATCAGGTGAACAGGATTTTTATCATACAAAAGTTGTTGTAAAAAGTAAAAAAATAGCAGGTTTTAAGGATTATAGAGTTGATACGCTTCCTAAATCGTACCTTAGTGTTATAGGAATAATCAAGTTTAAAATCGACAGGACAATTTTAACATTTCTAAATAAACGAAAAGAGATAAACGTTTCGCACGTAGGGACTTGCACCGATAATTATTTCAGAAAAGCTTCGCTTTTAAAAATTGAAATTGTTTTTATAAATATGATAACTGTTTCATTAATCTTACTTAGGTTAATACGTTGTATACTTTACTTGGCTTCGCCCCTAGAGGCCTCTAGAATCCTAAAACTCATTTTTTTAATTTAATATTTTTTTTAAATCGGGGGGGGGGGGGGGCAGGGAGGTTGTCGCCACTCCTGAGTCCTCATCCCGTTTTTTACTTTAGTTTTTAATTATTTTGGGGGGGGGGAGGGGAGAATTTTTTTCTAGGGGACAAAATAGTTATAAACCTTCCCAAGACCTATGCGAAGCTACCCTGTTAGAGAGAGCCCGATCGGTTCAGCGGTTAGCGAGATCCTTTGGTACAAACAAACAAACAGACAGACAGACAGATATCGTTTTTGCATTTATATGAGGTTAAAAAAATTTTATATTTTGAAAAAAAATTATGTTATTAAGAAGTTCAAATAAGCCAAAAATTCTTAGAATGGTAAATTGAAAATAATCAAATTTAATTTAAATAATTACAAAAAATCTTTAAAACACATTTCAACATATATTAGATATAAATTTTATTATTTGCTTATTTATCTTACTGTGGCATGTATTTTGGTACACCAACAAACGTCCTACCGCGACAAACATCCTAATGCGACAAACGTCCTAAACGACAAACCTCCTAAACGACAAACGTCCTAATGCGACATCTCTTAAGTAAAACGTCCTAATTAAAAAAAAATTAAATCTTCCAAATTTGTTTTTAAAATGTTCTAAGATAAGAGGCAATATATATTATTTTAAAAATTAAAGGTCTATTTTTGTATTGCACGGTTGTATCGGGTTCGAAACCATTTCGTTTGATAGCCAACACAGACTTTGGGAAAACTGTCGGACAGATTTTTAAAATTTAACCTATGGTTAAAGTTATTCAAAAAATAAATTTCAGTTAAAGATTATTGTCCTGTGTTCTATCGCCATTTTGAATTTTATATTGATAAGTATTCTTACAATTAGAGGATTTTGTCCTTAAATTTGGAAGATTTTTTGGTACACCGACAAACGTCCTACCGCGACAAACGTCCTACTACGACAAACGTCCTACGCGACAAACGTCCTAAGCGACAAACGTCCTACTGCGACATCTCTTAAGTAAAACGTCCTAAAAATTTAAAGGTCGAATTTTGTAATGCAAGGATGTATCGGGTTCGAAACCATACCATTTGATAGCCAACACAGACTTTGGGAAAACTGTCGGACAGATTTTTAAAATTTAGCCTATGGTTAAAGTTATTCAAAAAATAAATTTCAGTTAAAGATTATTTTCCTGTGTTAATTATCGCCATTTTGAATTTTATATTGATAAGTATTCTTACAATTAGAGGATTTTGTCCTTAAATTTGGAAGATTTTTTTTATTTCATAATTTTTGAAAATTTTTAGGACGTTTTACTTAAGAGATGTCGCAGTAGGACGTTTGTCGCGGTAGGACGTTTGTCGCTTAGGACGTTTGTCGCGTAGGACGTTTGTCGCATTAGGACGTTTGTCGTATTAGGACGTTTGTCGGTGTACCGATTTTTTTTATTCCATAATTTTTGAAAATTTTTAGGACGTTTTACTAAAGAGATGTCGCATTAGGACGTTTGTCGCAGTAGGACGTTTGTCGTTTAGGAGGTTTGTCATTTAGGAGGTTTGTCGTTTAGGAGGTTTGTCGCATTAGGACGTTTGTCGTATTAGGACGTTTGTCGGTGTACCTGTATTTTCCTTAAACCTGTCTATTTTGAGTTGAGTACCCTTTGGGAAAAATTTCTGTGTCTACTCACACATGCAATCTTGCAGTTTACCCAGTTTTACACAAAATAAACTAAAGAGTGTGCAAAAATGCGGAACTTTTTAAAAATTAAAAATGCGTGGCTTGTGTTAAAACTAGAAATATGTTATTCATACCGTTAGAACTATTAACTCTAGTTATTGGAAATATAAAAACGATTCCTGTGAAGGTACATGGTAAAATGTCTCAACTGACTTTAAACATTTTAAAACTTTCTTACATTTTTCAATAAAGTTTCTAAATTACAAATAGCACAAAAATATCACGTATATTTCCAAAAACAAGAATTAATGAAGGTTCTCACAATATGCATAGAATTTTTCGACCATTACCAACGAGCCACACAGATTAAATTTTTAAAATGTAAGCATTTCTTTTTGCACATTCTACTCGCAAGTCAAGTTTGAAGTCAGTTGGGACATTTTACCACGCCGCTCCTAAACTATAATTAGCACAGGAATCGTTTTTATATTTCTAAAAACTAGAGTTAATAGTGGTTCTAACGATATGTATAATATTTTTCTACTATGAACTTAAGCCGCGCAATTTTAATTATAAAAAGGTTCCCATTTTTTTGCACACCCTTTATCTACACAAATGTTTCTAGAATTAAAACATATACAGGGTGACTAAGAAAACTTTTTTAATTAGCTTGCTATAGGAAATGAATAAAAAGAGGACCAATTTAAATTGATTTAAGTTTATTTAAAAAAACTAACACATTTGCAGGCTGTTCTTTTAAATGGGCAAAATCTTCTAAAATGCTTTATGATAGACTTTAAACTAGGGTTTCTAGTTTCTATATTCCCTTATATCTATGCAGGGCTAAGCAAACCTAAATAAAATTAGCCCAGATAATCTTATAGGATTTGGCCCACTAAAAGTGACCAAAAGATTAAACAAAACAATAAAATCAATTTACTTTACTTTTTACTTTTTCTTGCAAACAATTATGAAAAATATTTTTTTTTTCTTTTTTGGAAACCCTGTGGTAAATAAACTAGATATATCTGAATAGATTAGATATATGGGTTTTCCATTTATATTGATTACATCTTACACAGATATATTTCAACTCTTTCTAAAATACAATTTTAAAGACGAAGCTTTTCTATAATGAGGGTCCGTCTGTATACAGTTAACCCTTTTTATTACTTTAGACAAGAATGAATTGTCCTATCGATTTCAAAATTGGATGATGATTCCTAGAAAGTGTAAGAAAAATCTTTAGTTGTAGATCAGAGTGACCAACAATAAATTCAAAAGAATGAACAACATGCTTTATAGTAATATTTATAAAACCAATTAATCACTCACCAACAAAACTGCCTAGGAAGAACTCTTTATAAAGCAATCTCTTAGCACAAAGTTATTAATCATACATTCTCAAGATTAGTAACAAAGTGCAACGTGTATCATAATGCCCTGCCTTTTTTAAACTAATCAATCAATCACCTGAAACACTGCCAAGAAAGAACTCCTTCTACACATCTATTTTGCACAGATTGACCAATCATACATTTCCCAGATTAACAAAGCGCAATGTGCATTATAATGCCGCGTAATGTTTTTTTCAATCAATCAATCACCTGAAACACTGCCTAGGAAGAACTCCTTGTAGAGCATCTTTTTAGCACAGAGTGACCAATCATACATTCCCAGTGATGACACCAAGGCACTTGATTTCAATGGTGACTCTAGCATCTAATATGAGAAAAAAGATAAAATGTTAAACAAGGATGTTATCATCCACAAGTAGCAAAGAGCAGGAATAGAAAATAATATTATAAAAGTAATATAGAGAACAACAAAAGAGACATAATGGTTCAGCGGAATTTTAAGCAAATATTTTGCTGTCTATCTCTTATAACAGCCTAGTAAATAATATTTTTTTTATAGTTAATAGATAATGTTAGTTAAGGAATATATTTATAACCTACCAATACTTATAACAAGCCTTTGAGCTAAATCAAAAGGAGAAGTTTTCATAGTAGATGTTAAAGTAAATAGATTTTGATCATAACTCTGACTTTTATTTTAGAACATCTATTGATTTGATTAAGTCCAAAGTACAAAAATTTAAAAATTATGAATAATTCTTATTTAGAAAAAAAAACTTTAATGATGTAAAAGATAAATTTAAAGTTTGTATGCCTGTACAAAATGATCTGTGAAACTTACCTCTATATCTGTAACAGGCTGAATTTGCTGGAACCTGTATAGTCTTTGTCCAGTTAGGTTTTTGAATTCCTCCACCGTTAAATCCCGCTGCCTTTGCAAGCATTTTTTCTCACATTTTTTTTCAACTTTCGGTAGGATAAATAATTTAATTGCAACATTTTGCATTGAAAAATAAGGATTACAAAATCCACAAGTAGCGAAGCTCAGCAAAACAGTTAGAAGAACAGCCAAACTTATGGAAAAAAAAGTAGGTTAAAATACAGACAGGCGTGAAAAGAAATGTTCAGAAGTCATATTAGAAAGACCCAGGAACCAACTGAGTTTAAATGTTCACCAAAATATGTTTCTAAATAAATCTTTGAAGAAAAGACATTTGTTTTACTACAGTGAATTTATCCAACTATTATTTAACTCCATTAAATGGGAAATAGAAAAACCTTTGAAATATTGGCTCCTAAAGGATGAACAATGTGAATTGAATTATTTTACATAAATCTATATAATAGATTCAATGCCGGAAAAAATATTTTCTACTTATCTATTTTATAACAGTCAAATTGTAAAAGTATTGTACTATAAACAAAAATATAATTCCTAACCTAAAACAAAAACTTTTATATTATAGGTACAGGAGTATTTTGTATATGAGTAAAGTGTTCTGTTTGTGTATTTTATATGTAACATAATATACCCTATATTCAGTAGTAGTGCAGCTACTATTTAATAAGTGTTTGTTTGATCAACCCCTTCTGTAGATTAAAATTATTGTTAACAAGTATGGAAACTACTAGTTTGGAAAATTAAATAAAAGTACCCAAAGAATAAGATAATGTGGTTATAAAAATTTGAGTACCAGTGTAATTTACAGTCCAATGTCCCCAACCTCCTAGAAATTTTACAGACGACATTACGCATATGTAATATAGCCTACCAATAACTAAATCAATCCTCATGTTTTGATTGATTGATTAGTTTCTTAGTGCTTGAATTAAGTATAATTATTCCCGTATAACCCTTTGCTGTTATTTGAAGGTTTTATTTTTGAACATAATTGATCTTGATTTAATCAGAATTAGTAAATTTTATATTTTATATTAACAGATAGACAAACTGAAACCTTATTACTTTATTATTGAGAAAATTTAATGAAATACAATAAACAGGGGGGCAGGAAACAAAAATAGGTTTTACATCATTTTTTATTCGATCTTTTTTTAGGAGGGGGGGGAGGAGAGAGACTTTTATCTAACGTTTTATTTCTCATATAAATAAACTTTAGGTGGGGTCTTTTTTTAAATAGAAAGGCAAAATTTATTAGTTACTGGGAGTAACAGACAAACAGAATTACTATTTCTTATTAATAGAATATTAAATTCAATTCAATCCTTTTCTATTGCCCGCCAAACTTTCATTTTTGTTTCCAATAACTCATTTCTGCAAGTTCAAACCATATTATGCCAGTTATTTTGATTAACAAAAGAAGAGGTTTCCCCCAAAGAGCCTAGTCGAGCACAGAAATCTCTCTTCCAACCCCCCTTCCTTATATCTATTATGATGGTTAACAAAGTTTTTATCCAACAAATGAGAGAATGCTTAACGGTACTAAGTCCCTTTCCTCCCTGTAAAATAGAAAATAATTGGTTTCAACTTTCCTGTGGACGCACACCCTGACTAGCCTCCAGTCAAATGTTGGCTTCAGCTGATTTCCAGGTTTTAGGTCCTGGATGGACAGATTGCGTGGAAGGTGTACACCTGCAAAAAGATTCAAAAAATGATTATGTTCATTAAGACTTTGTATGGTTTATGCCTTATCGTACAAATACAAAGTTACATAAGTCATTTATTTCTATAAATCACGTTTTAAATAGAAATTGTTGACCTTCAAAAATTACTTTTATGTCAAAGAAGATAAAGTAGATTTTAATTCAGGCTAGCCAGGCAGAATCTTCTACCTGGATTCTATTCTATACTTTATCTTCTTTGTTTTATGTTGATATGATTGTTCTTATTCAGATCCTACCTGTATCCTGTGGACACCCTCTGTACACATCCAGAGGTCCATGTGCTAGCTCTTTACACAGCCTGTATACCAGCTCCTGATTCTTATTCAGATCTTACCTGTATCCTGTGGACACCCTCTGTACACATCCAGAGGTCCATGTTCTGGCTCTGGACACAGGTATGCTAGCTCCTGAGGTATACAATATTGTTAATTCATTTTGTTCAGTCAATATAGTTTACTTTCTTTTCAACTCTTTGATTAGTTCATCCTCTCGTTGTCGGGTAGATGCTAGGTTCGAATCCTGCCCCAACATCGAGATTCTACTTTAAGGTCAAAGATCGTGTAATCAAAGGTTTAGTTCTCGGTCTACTAGGTGTTCTTTATCGGTGGACTAAGGGGCGAACCATTGTCCAAAAGGTTTTTAAGTCTCAAAATCTTTTTAAGGTGTCTCTAGAACCGTAGGAGTGGGTGAATTTAATAAGAGTGGTGATGGGCAGGTGTATGTCACTCCTCCAAAATTTTTAGCTAATATTTTAAATAACCCCACAGTCCCCCTATTTTACTCTAAAAATAAGCTTAAAAACTGTAAGTGTTCAACACTCAATAATGGTTTAAATAAAGGCGGAATTAAACTGCCCGGTAAAAACCCGGTATCGGGCCGAGCTAACCCTATTCATTGCCATATAAATAACTTCTCTAAATAGCATAAATTAAGATAAGCACTCACTTGTTGGTCACACATATTATCTTGTTCTTAGTTAACCAACCTAAGTCAAATAAACAACTGATGCATCTATCTTTCAAAATATGAGTGCTATAGTTCCTGTAAATAAACTATAACAGCAGTAAAACAGCTTAAGGTGACTTAATTTCTACTGTACCCGAAATTCATATTATAGCACTAGAAATAATAACAAATATTATCTTTAACTGAATTTTTTTTCTTCATAAGTAAATAATTCTTATCTTAAAACTTTGAACTGGACGAAAACTGAAATTTTTGTGAGATTTACAAGATTCAATATACATACAATATTCTTAAGAAATATAATCCTTTATGATGTCGGTTAGGGCTTATTATTATCATTATGTTCCTTAATTTAAGAAAATCCTTTTCCAGACCTGGATCTTTAAATCATTTCAATGGTGCGCCAAATCGGGGTGAGCCAACTTCCCACCAATGAGAGCACAACATTTTACGAAATGCCGCGCTGTGATTAACTGAAATTCGGCGCGCCCTGATTTGGCGCACCATTGAAATGATTTAAAGATCCAGCTCAGTACGGCTTTGAAAATCCCTGGATTTGAACCAGTTCCCAGCTTAAAAATCCACGGAAAGCTGTCCATGATACGAGGCGATAAATCCAACTTATACCAATAAAGAAATTAATCCAAAAAAATTACGAAACCCATACCGTACGTGGTTTTTAGCTGTCGTTGGGGGGAACAAATCGTAAAATTGACGACCACTCTATTTGCCCCCAAAATATTATTTTAGATTTATTTTACTTGTTGGTTATACAAAATACCTGCGATAAATAATAATTGAATTCCAAATCCTAAACCAACAAGCTACAGGTATATCGTTTTGGGTAAGCTAACCCTCGAAAAAAAACCTGTCAAAACGTTTCTCTCAAATTATGTCCCTCTCAGTGCGAGGATAAATAAATTAACAAGAATATGTTTTTTGGACACCTGTCATACTTGAAATTAAAGCAAAAGCTAAAAGTTTCTGCTAAAAAATCTATCAATGAAATAAAATTTTTTTTTATACAACAGTTTATTACAACAAGAAAAAAATAATCTAAAAATTGTTGACATGACATAATATGACATGAAATGTCAAGACATAATGACATAACATAATATGACATGTCAAGACATAATGACATAACATGTCATGTCAAGACATAATGACATAACATAATACGACATGTCAAGACATAATGACATAACATGTCATGTCAAGACATAATGACATAACATGACATGTCAAGACATAATGACATAACATGACATGTCAAGACATAATGACATAACATGACAATACATAATGACATGAAATAACATGTCAAGACATAATGACATAACATGATATGTCAAGACATAATGACATAACATAATATGACATGTCAATACATGAGTATCTCTTATCATTCCGTTCTGTAGAACTGAAATACTGAATTATCTATCAGGTCTCGGCAGCTGCCAGTCAGCAGTAGATAAACCCTAGTCACAGCCGTTTTGCGGCTATGATTTAATTTATGATGTCGATGTTATGAAGGCTTGTCAGCAGTTGTTTGGCAGCTGTCTAGACCTGTAATTTATCATGATAATGTAACTTGAGCCCTGGTTCATTTTCAGGGATATAAGGATAGGCATGTAAACCATTAAGTTATTTATTAGAAATATGAAAAAATCGAAAAAACTTTCTTTTATGTTTCAGGATTTTTGTAATAATCCTTGTAAAAAAAGTAATGGGATGTATGACCACTTAACCGAGTTAGTTCTTCTTTACAGTGAAGCTTCTTATAGGCCCAATGATGGTTTAAAACTATTTTGTTGGAGGGTACTGACCTATTCTTATCTCACAATGAAAGTTCTTGATAGTGGCAAAACTTCCCACAATTTTAATTATTATTAAGGCTTGTATACCTGTCCATGTATCCCTGATAGAAAGCAACGTCTGCAATGAGCTACGGAGTAGCTCTGTATTAAATCAAAGGGATAGATTTTCATTTTTAAAAAGAAATGTATGTAGTTTATATAAGGGATAAAATGACGGGTGATGAATTGATATGCATGCACCCCGGGCCCAAATGATGATAATCAAAACTACCACTTATTTTGATTAAAATTATTGGTTAAAAGTTTGGACTTTTAGCTTTAAGGCAACCAGTCAAAATTCAATAGAAGTACCCAAAGATGTTGAGCCAACGTGATTTAAAAACTTTGGTTACCAACGTAATTCAGTATGTCCCCTTCATCCCTAGAAAAAATGAAAATCTAACTCTTGGTTTTTGTACAAGTTATGTTTCATAGATAACGAGTTAAAATATAAAAAAAAAGCTGTCTTGGTAATTTTGTCAAGTTTTTACAGAAAAATGCTAAAAGAATATGCATCTCATTATCTACAATACACATATCTTGAATCAATTTTAACAGAAAGAAAATTCAGCAATTTTTGAGCCAACACAATGAAAGAAAAAAAAACATTTAACATACATTAGTAAATGCCATGAAATTAATTTTACTGTTTTTCCAAAATTAAAATTAGGATAGCGATTCTGATACTAAAAAGTGTTTTCATATTTTAATTTTCATTTTGTTTTGTTTTTGTTATTTGATAATCGTCTCTATTCTTATTTAAAGCAAGGAAACTCAACAACTTTTCAGAAAAGCTATCCCTGGGTTTTTTTAATAAATGTGCATGATTGATTAGTTATTTCATATCCAAATGTTTTTAGTTTTTAAAGCAAAATATCGTGTTTTTTAAATGCCTAAATATTCTTAATTTAGATTTAAAGAAAAAAATATTCGTTGCAATATTTGAAGAAAGTACATGTTTGAGAATTGAGCTTTTTTCAGAATATTTTTAACTATACATTTACTTAAAAAAAATTGCAATGGATGACGACTTTTAGAAAAGATTTTATATGAAAGAACGACGTAAATTGAAAGATTTTACTCGAGGATTTTGTCTCGTAAATTTTCACGGATTTTTCTACAAAAAAAAAATCTTGAAAGTTTATGAAACAAGTATCAAGAAAAAAATGTAAAAATGTTAAGTACAAAAAGTTTCAAATATAGTCTCAGATTTAGCAGTTTTAGTTTCAATATTTGTGCTTTGTAAAAAAAAAATATTTTGTTTATCATGAAAAAGTATAAAATATTGGTATCATTTGCTATTTTGTCAGAAAAGGGATAAAGAATTGTAATAGTTATTTGTCGCATCGTTATAAAGATTAAAACCAGTTTGTTAGATCTGAGTGGCAGAAGGCCCCAGCTATATAAAAAAAAAAACATTAAATTTATCTATATCTTAAATTGACTTTCTTTAAAATAGTATTTTCATATTTTTTCTAAATCCCTTTTCATGATTTCTATGGTAAAAAATGGAAAAATACAGTTACTTTAAAGCGAGAGACGTATACATTGAAAAATCACAATGTTACACATTAATTAAACAGAAAAATGTAATTAATTAACAGACATTAAAACACGAAAAATACAATGATATCAAAAACATTTAGGAACTATTAAAAAAGTTGTCATAAAAAAGGTCTTAATCTATTGATATGAGGCCCGGATTAACAAGTACAAATACATCCATACAAAGTCATGTAAATATAAATGCTGAAAAACACCAGACAAAACATCTTAAAAATGCACAAGAAAAAAAAGGAAAAATCTTTGAAAATTGCCAAAAATATTTCTTTTAATGAAAAATATAAATGCCAAAAATATTCTTTTTTTGTAATAATTTAAAATATTTAATCTTTTTCTCACATTAAAGTTAATAATTAATACATTTTCACACCGGATAATTTAGTTTTATTTATTATTTATGAATGAAAAAATTTGAAAAAACTTGTGTTGTTGGGGGGGTGGTGGTGGCTGTGTTTACTCCTTTTCTCCCAGCATAGCACGCACCTTTATTTCATGACCACCGCCAAAAACAACTTTGCCCTCTTTTAAAACCTGAAAAAATTGCAATATTAGCTTTAAAATATCATCCTTATAAAAAAGTATAAGGATCTCTGTGTGTGTGTGTGTCTGTCTGTAACGAAGGATCTCGCTAACAATGAACCGATATGGATCTCTTTTACAGATATATTAATATTTTTTCTTAAAAGGTTTACAACTATTTTTGGGGAGGTAAATCGCCAAAACAGTTTTTAACTTTTTCTTTTCAAATCAAAATTTGATTGCAGGGTGGGGGCGACTTTCCGGACCCCCAACCAAATCAAGTGCCCATAGAGACCTCTAATCCGCTTGTATAATGTATAGCAGTAAGTTGTTTTTTTGTCTGTAGATTTAGATTTCGAAAACTTCTGAACCGCTTGAAAACTTGTGAATGTTATCATTTCATGTCGAGTACGGCTTCGAAACCGATTAATATCAGCTGGATTAGAAACCGTTTTTTAGCCACAACTTAAAATCATGTATAGCAACGTATTAGAGACAATTTTTCATGAATAATAAAATAAAAAAATACCAGTTTTGTTAGTATCGGCTTTCGCTCCCTCGGGGCTAACAATATTCCTATATTCGCTACTAGCGGCTACGCCCCTAGAGGCCTCTAGTGGCACTTTAAATGTTTCTGTTTGTTAAAGTTTACGATAATTCTTTATTTTACGGATACCTCTTAATGTTACGTTGAAGTCTCCCAGATTTTAAGAAAATTTTCAATTTTTTGTCATTTCTTTTAGGAGGGTGGTAGTACCCTCCCCCAAAATAGTTAAAAAACCTTCCCAGGACATATGAGAATCTAACCTGTTAAGGAGAACCCGATCGGTTCAGCGGTTAGCGAGATCCTTCGGTACAGACACACAGACAGACACACAGACAGACAAACATCCTGTTACTTTAGTATAAGGATTTATATGAAGGAATATGAGAAAGATCAGCAACGTTATGAGATAGGCGTCTGAATAATCTGAAGATCTATCAGCTTTTATACGTCGTTTTCGTCTGTATGTTTGGTTGTTCTTTATATAAATCGTTTTGAGATTTTGCTTTAAAAGGATAAAAATACACCTTGAAATAAGAACAATAGGGTTATGAAAAGAATCAATTCTGTGAAAGTCATTTTAAGGATTCGTTTAAGGTTTCCTTTAAATAAATGAAAACAAAAATAATTTTATTATTTGTTGCTTTTTAGAATTATTCAATTTTTATATAGGATAGAAGTAATTTATTCAGTGAGATGGGAAACAATATATCTACATTAAAGTCTCAACCTTAGCTTATCGTTAATTTAGGCATGTTAGAATAGTCCTTTATGTTTAAAACTTGTTTTAATTACCTTTTGAGCGACTCCCTTTTCAGCAAAAACGACATAACCAAATTTAACCGGATTACCGCTATCGACGTCTTTCACAGCGCTCTGAAAAGAAAAAAAAATATTTTGTCTTAACATGTTAATTAAAAACTTATTTCTAGTCAGTTATGGAAACAACAATCTAAAAAATTACATTGAATAGATTAAACTATTACTTGTTCAGAACCCTCCAATCAATATTCAATAAAAGTAACATATGTTGAATTGCTGGGCCAATGCTTAAGATAACGTGATTCTAAAACGTTTTGGTATAGATGTAATTTATAGTAGTGATGGTAATCCGTCGAATTTTCGGGCCGGATTCGGATTCCGGATCCGTCAAAAAAAGTGGCGGATTCGTGCGGATTCCGGATTCTTAATTTTGGCGGATTCCGAATTCGAATTCCGGATTCTAGCAATATTTTAAAAGGATTTTTAAAAAAAACTTTAAAAATTAAGTGCTACATATGTCCTAAAAATCAATGTTCTTGGTGTTCTCTATAATTCACTTCCGAGAATCGAACCAGATTTTAAAAGATATTATATTTTCAAATGGAATCAATTGGCTGAATAGCAGCCCCTGAACATAAATAAGCAGCCACTTGCCACTTGTTAAACAACAAATAGAAGTCGAAGTTCAGCAAACCCTATAAGACGAATAGCAAAGCAGGCCATAGAGGTCAGTCGCACATGACTTGTATTCAGGGAGACAATAGACTTACCTTATGAATAAACATGAATCAAACAGGTCCTCTAGATTATATAATACAGGGTATAGAGAAATATAAATATAATCACCTTATGAATAAACATGAAACAAACAGGTCCTATAGATTATATAGGTAATACAGGGTATAGAGAAATATAAATATAATCACCTTATGAATTAACATGAAACAAACAGGTCCTCTAGATTATATAATACAGGGTATAGAGATAGAGAAATATAATCACCTTATGAATAAACATGAAACAAACAGGTCCTCTAGATTGAAAAATGCTCCTGAGATTATTGTATATAACATCGTGCTCCAAAAAACCGGGAATGGGGCCAACCTGAAAAAAATAATAAAGAATAGTTATTTCTTTCATCGTATTATAAACCGCTTTCCGCGGATATAGAATG
Source organism: Acartia tonsa (assembly GCF_053477335.1). NCBI lineage: Eukaryota > Metazoa > Arthropoda > Copepoda > Calanoida > Acartiidae > Acartia > Acartia tonsa. The sequence goes on from NC_137260.1 coordinate 39,578,956, forward strand.
TATAATTATAAGATAAAAACCAGTTTTTTTTAGCCCCGAGGTGCAATTTTAATGTGCAATTTTATTAAAAATAGTCCGAAAAATATTTTAACTGTATTTCTGCACTATAAAAGGATAGAAAAAAAACGAAATATGCATGTAAACATTCTGCAATTATTTGTCTGAACAAATACTTACCATAAGTTGTTGGTCACCAGGATAACGTGGGTCAGGTACTGGATCTTTGGCTTTAAACCTTAACAAAAGATAAATATTAGTTTGAGAGAGGCTATGAAACCCTTCATGTTTAGACATATAATCCCAAAGGAACAATTGGAGATTTTATTTTTTAAAGTGCTTTTAACAAAAACTTAGGCAGCTAGGATTAGCCAATTTTTAAATAGAGACAGAAAAACTCAATACATCCTCCTTCTTTATGCACATCATAATTAGTCAAGTTCAAATTGGAACAGTAAATTGTTGCGAAGTAAAAATATAGAAATTTTGTCACTAAAACAATAAACTTACACTTTCAAATACAATAGTTTTAGAGTATGTAGCTTTAAAATATGATTCAATAGGCGAATCTTCAATTTTAAATAAAGAATTTGCAAAGATTGCGTACCTTTTAAAAATACAAATTGCGCGACTTGTAATAATACTACATATAAAAATGCTATGCTTTTCTTTAAAACCGCCATAAGCTTTTGTTTTTTAAAAATATAAGTAAAATATTTGTACCATCTGTAGTTAAGCAGCTATGTAGAAAAGTTTGAGGAAAGTTGGAAAATGCAAATTGCAAGTAAATCAGATAAAAAATCACACAAGCCGCTCAAATTGAAAGTTCTCATTTTTGTTCCACGTCCTTTATATTGACTTACCTATAACCAGCAGCTAATGCACTTTCAGCGACCTTTCCAGTAGACTGTAGACCTCCTTTGCTCTTGACCGTGGCAGCGGCAGCTGGTACCATAGGCTTTACTTTCAATTTCTCTGCCTGTAATCAAAGACGACATTTTAAATTAGCCTCCCATACTTTTTTTGACTGTGAGTTGGAACGGATAGCCAACATAAAAAACATGTTACGCAGTTATTCCAAGTATACCTAACTTTAATTTTTTTAAAATTGTGAAGAGCATTTAGAAGGAAACTTATTTGGGACCATCGTTTTAACGGCCATTAAGATACCATACAATAGATAATTTAAAAAGTTAAATCTGGAATAGTCCCTTTCGTGGCACGCCCCTTGAGAGGCGATTCGTCGTATTTTAAAAATGGCTTTTTATAGGTTATTTTAGTTTATATTGGGTTAGGTGATTGCCTCACAAGGTTGGGTATTTGGCCCCGCAGGGGCTACAAATAGGGGGAAATCTTTTGTGAAAAATACAAAGAATCACCTCTTAAGGTGCGTTGCCACGAAAGGGACTATACCCTGTAAATCCACTTCAATGTAATTTGGTAAAAAGTGGTATGTAAAAAAACTAAAGTAGGTTAACATGATAATGTCATTACCACAATGAAAGTAACAAAAAAGTGTTGTCCTATTTTATTAAACATCTTTTTATTGTCCAATATATTTCTTATGGCGATAAAAACATCATACAAATGTCATTTCTTTTTGACAATAAACCTTTAATAATTAATATTTTATTATGGTCGCAAAATTTCATTAATAAGTATACAAAAGAAAGTATTATTTTTTCTAATTGCTCTTAATTAATGCATTTTATTAATTTAATTTTTATTGACTCTCGTCGATTTTTAATATTAGAACAATAAAGGGATACGGGGATAAGACAATGGAAGATAGTATTCCCCTCAATTTCTTATTTAAAATGATGCCACTGTTAGTATAAAATTGGGAAAAAGAAAGGGGTGTAGATATATCTTTCAATGTCTGCTTCCTCCCTAAAATTATATGTATAATATATATTGAGTCCTTGTAATACCAAGAATGAACATTTTGGACGTACGAGCAGAGACATAACAAAGTTATTGAGTAGCTGCGCTACTAGAACTACTGATCTTACCTTAATAATATTATTAGAATTGGTTGGAAATGGATCTTTTTTGATAATAGCCGAGTATGACATACGTTTGCTGGAAATTCATTATTGGTCAATTTCAAGTATTATAAAGGAGTAACAGGATATCTGTCTGTGTGTGTGTGTGTATAGCGATGAAATTTGTTAACCTCAGCACCGATATTTTTCTTCTGGGAATATGGGTAGGGTTATAACTATTACAGGACGAGATACATGCAACTTCCAAAAAGAAAAAGCTCCCAGAAAGAAACTTCATACCTTTGCTTTTTTACTTTTAAAAAATAAAACTGTAAAGAGGAGGATCGACTTCTCCTTTCCTCAAGTGCCCCTGGAGCCTAGCTACTAAGATACCTTTCTTTAATTACCCTATTAATATCTTGTTTTTCAATATTTGAAATAGACCAAAACCTGGAGTCCAATTTATCTTCTTTTCCCCATAGGTTACAAAATCCACTTGATATTTGATTGATAGGGCTGAAATAAAAAAAATTTTTAGAAAAAAATTATATACACCTATAATTAACACAAAGAAAATTATCACTTCTGTAGATTAATGGTGGAAAAGAGTTTACACAGTGATAGCTGGTACCAACCTTGATAAAATTCCTTAGAGATTATATGCCAACGATGAAGATAATTTTATTATAAAACTTTGTGAACCTGTACTTAAAAAGTCCATCCCTTTAAAGTGAAAACACTGAAATAATGAAAAGAAATTGTAGCACACAAAACTGTAGATTCAAATAAATAAAAACGGTGGGCAGGGTTTCGGATCCGCATTGATTTTTTGCGGATCCTTGACAATAAAAATAAAATCTCCAAACTTTTCAAAAATATTTTTTCTTTAATTCGAAGTCAAAAATACTTTTAATTTTCAAGTCTGACCCTAAACCTTAAAGATTGGCTCTCATCAAGAGAATGTCTGAGATTTTATATAAATTTAGGTAGATTTTTCCATTTTTTCCGCATTTTTTTGAGTCCAAGGATCCGGATCCAAAACCCTGACGGTGGGATTTAAGTTTCTGGTCCGAATTAAGAATTATTTAACCTAAAATGAATAATGCCCTTAACTGGAACTTACTACGTTTACAAGATTTTTACTTTTCATGTTTAAGGCTTCCCTTCAATCATATAAGGATGTTTTTTAACCATATTTTGGACTTACATAACTATCTATTTAATATTGAATAAAAAATCTGAGAAAACGATCTCTACTGACGTAAAAGGGATCATTTTCGATTTATTTTATTAATTGAATTAAGTATATTTCAATTGCTGGTTAGATATTGAAAATAATAATCTGAGGTGAATTCTTTAAAAAACAAAGATGACAACATCCATAAAAGCGAAGAACTGAAACGGTAGGACAAACGGACATTAACACTTGTAGAGTGTCAGAACTGAATAATCCTAATATAAATGTACAAGAGTCAAAGCAAAATTGTACCTAAGTAAATTTGTTAAAAAACTGCTTGATACAGGATAATGTTTATAGACATACTTACATTTTTAGGACTTGATTATAGAGTTGCTTTGTTTATTACATTATACTTTGTTGTCCCAGGAATCAATATACCAAAAATCAGATCAATCCGATGATTAGATCACATAAAAATTTGTTGTTAAAAAAGGAAAAAATCAACATGTTAAAAATGGACGTACAGACATTTTGGTAATAATTATAGAGTTGCTACGCTTTTTAAATCGTACCTGACTACTAAAGGAATCACCATGCAAAATTTGAAATCGATAGGACAATTGTAACATGCCTAAATTAACGAAAAAAGCTATCCGTTACGGACAGACGGACATACGGACGGACGTACGGACGGACCGACCCTAATAATAGAAAAGCTTCGCTTTTAAAAATTTACATATATCTATATAACCTGTATTATTAATGTAAAAGTTTTTAGAAAAGTGATCCAGTTTTAATACCTTTAGATCAATGTCATTTAAGCAATGACTGAAAATACTTTCTCAAAGATAAGATTATTAAGAAATCTTTTAAAGATCAAATTTCGTAAAATTAGCGAAAAAAGCTATCCGTTACCCTAATTATAGAAAAGCTTCGCTTTCAAAAATTGCCTCACTATAATCAGTGTGGCTCACTGAAAAATTAGAGGGGATAATTTTCCCTCACTAAAATTTTAGTGAGGCAAACTGATTTTAGTGAGAAAAAAGTTTTTTTTTAAGAATTCACCTCTGTTTTAAAAATCATTTTTGAATGAATAATATTTTTGACAATTTTACCTACTAAAAGAAGAATTAGGTACTTGTGAAATAACAGACTTGATAATTTAAATTTTTTTAGAAGCAAAAATGACTTAATTTTAAGAGGGGGGTTTTAATACAACCATCTCGTAATCAGTGAGCAAATGGCACTTAGAATTCGAATTTCCATCTATAATTTTGCATGAGTAATCCTTGGTAGATCTATTTTCCCTAAAACGAACAAAAAGTTGGAAAAGAAACGGCTAACGGCTGGCGGCTCATCTGTTTTGCCATTTGTTTGATATCTATATTGCAAATTAGTCACGAAACCTCTCTCAACATAATACTCTTTTCTACTCCAAAACGCTGTCAAACGGTTCTAGACGGTAGCTGTTGGTACTAGAAGTTTTAAAATTGGTTATTGCTATCATTTAACATGAATTAAACCAAAAATATGTTTTAAAAAGTTGATTCCTACGTAATTGATGATGGATTTACCCTGAAATTAGGCAAAAAACGGCTGAGCCGCTAGCCGTTACTTTTCCAACTTTTTGTTCGATTTAGGGAAAATAGACCTACCAAGGATTACTCATGCAAAAGTTCAGATCGAAATTCGAATTCTAAGTGTCATTTGCTCACTGATTACGAGATGGTTGCATTAACCCCCCCCCCCCCCTTATATACAAACAGACAAACTTCACATTACTAAAATCAAATGAAACATAAAACACAGTGCAAACGCAACAAAAATAAATAACTCTTTTTTGCATGACTTCCTTAATTTTGTGTCTCATCCGCGGTTTAGTTTTTTTTCAGGGCTTGAAATGATTGAGGATTAAAAATTATAACGAACAAATATCTTCTAAAATATTAGTAAAAATCCTTTAAAAATGCTAGAAACAATTTGTATTGACTAAATAATTATGTAATTCATATTTTGTTTGTGAGTTAACCTCTTTAAGTTTAAGATTATATGTTTGATGTCTGTTTATCTATTTTGACTAAGAGATCTTTCTAGCAGCATAGAACGATTAGATTCTACTCTTCAGGGAAGGTAGACAGTTTCTTTTTATCATGAAAGTAGATTTAGCCCTCCAAGAGACAAATATAATTTTAACTCCTGTACCCCCTTTCCAATATTTTAAATTCTAATATAGGAAGAAACCATCTTTCTATAAAATTACTGGTTCATGGAAGGTTTTTAACTATTTTTGGGGAGGAATACCTCCACCCTTCAATGACAATAAGAAAAAAAGAGAAACAGTCTTTAGCATTCTTTTACTTTTTAAGTTTTGAAAAAAATAAAAAGTGGGAAGAACGACTTCCATTTCTTCCCTAAAATGTCCCTAGAAGCATAAGGGGAATAGTCGCCAATATATAAAATGTAAAATTTTTTTATGTAGGATGATATCCCTTTTAATCCTGATTTCTAATGACTATGTGGTTGATTTTGTTTTAGTTGCACTACATTATTTATCTATAATTACCAGGGATATAAAGGAATAAGACAATGGCCGATAAATTAACGTACAATTTACAATGATTATACGCAATATTACCCCTTCTGTAGTTTACAAATAACGGTTGAAACGTTTGGACACTCAACTTAATAAACCAATTAATCAAAATTTAATACATTATTAACATATATCCACTTACTTTAATTAGAAACTAGCGGCTTCGCCCCTAGCCTCTAGGGGCTTTGCCCCAAGAGGTTTGATCAACCTAATTTTTCGTATTTTAGATTTAAAAAGAAAAAGTAAAAAAAATTTTTTTTGGGGGGGGGTATTTTTCATTTTTTGGGGGGGTTGGGGGTGTCCCACCCCCCAAGAAAATAGCTTAAAACCATCACAGGACCAGTAGGTATATTCCCTGAAGAGTAGAGCCCAATCGGTTTAGTGGTTACTGAGATCTTAAGCTTCAGACGGACAGACAGACGGACAGACGGACAGACGGACAGACAGACGGACAGACATCGTTTTACTTTGTATTATAGATATAACATAAATCTAAAAAAGACTAAAACTTTTAGGCAATACTTTTTTTTCCACTGTATTGTATGCACTAAGAAAACAATTTTAAACTAGTGCACTACTAACTGTTTTTATAACATTAGATTACATATAGATTAAATATGTAAAATTAATTATCAGAGTGGATATTGCTTCACTAATGATTTTAGTAAATGATTGATTTCATTTAGATGATAATTTTAGAATCATATAAAAACGGTTCATAAAGCGCTACAGTTAACAATATTTTGATAAATTCTGTGATCAACATAAAAACAAGGAGGACAACATCCAATAATAGCGAAGCTCAAACAAGATCAAGGAATGGACAAACAAAGTGAGTTATAAAGCAGATGTTCAGTTCTCATAACCTTGTTATGATTGTTCCCAAAGTTTCATAGACATGTTCTCTTATTCGTTGGCTTCAAAACCTTTTGAGATTTTTAATATTTCTCACAATTTACGATTCTATTCTACAGAAGTGGTGATTTTGTTTGTCATAATACACATGCATTAATTTAGCGTCCACTGCCTTTTACCTTAAGATCCCTGGAATCTATACTTTTTTTCATTATTGTTTTGTCCTTGTCCTTCTTGATTTTGTTATCATTATTGCATAATTTGCTGAAGATGTTGAAGATGTCAAAATGATACAAATGACAGAAAGAAAGGATTGGTTTTCTTAAGATTTACAAGGTTATAGAAAGAAACTTGAACTCAAAATCAGCACTCAGCATCAGTTTGTTTTTTGAAATTATTTTCATATTTTTAGAAGCACTGCTTTTCTTCTTCTATGGCCTGTCCGTCCAAACATACACATAAGCATTAAGGGTTGTGCTATCATTAGAAAAAGGGATAGGTAGGTTGCGGGTAAAATCCGTAAAGGTTGTGTGTTTTAAGTTAAAAACAGTAGTAGAACGATAAAAATTTATGTTAACTTTTAAAAAAAAATTGTTGTCTATACCTAGTTCTTTTTAATAAGATACACATATTTAGTGAATAATATCTTTCTACTATTTTTAAGCCTTAAACCTCACACCTTTACGGATTTTTAGCGCAACCTACTCCTCTCTTTATCGGCCATTGTCTTATCCCTTTAGATCCCTAGTGCGCCCATACATACTACTAAGACACATAAGACTTCAGGGGCTGTGCTATCATTAGAAAATATGTGTATATACTTCAGATTACATACTCGCATTATATTTGTATTTCACTTATGTTTTTTTCCGCTTTAAAATAAGTCTGCTAATTTTAACTGTTTTGATATTCTTTTATGCAATGCATATAAGTGGTAGTAGACTAAAATAAATAAACAGCTTTATATTATCTACTAATGTTTTCTCATTAAGCTACAGTTAATTTTAGACACTTAAGGTGCATTTTTAACACGTATTGTCACTGTTATATTTTCAGGGTTACAGGGGTTGGACTATGAAATATTATTTCATATTTACTCCAATTATAAAGTAAGGAATTTTGGTTGGTTACTTGTAAATATTGGGCAGACGAAATTGTTGTTGATTAATATCATTTCAATTATCCCGGGTATATTAACAAATCTGTAAATTAGCTGTTTATTTCTAATTATTGTAATGAAAGCACCGGAGCTACCCCAATTACCGTCTGTACAATATTTCATTAAAAAGTGTTTCCAATGCTTAATTTTTCCCCCATTCCCCTAAAAAATCATAATCATTTTCACCTAAAATAATCTTATTTTATAGAGCAATTCCTCCTTGCATCCAATATTTAGCAGCTATCAAAGGCAGAATTTTAGACTTAATAATAAGTGTAAAGATTAATGTATCTTCTAATGCAATATTACTATAACCCTGGTGTTTTACAAGAAAAAAGTTTTGTGCAAAGTAGGACCTTTTAATTAGTTTACATGATTTTTTTTAACAGCCAGGGACAAAAGTATAGAACAACGTAAAACTTGGAATAAAGTGTTACATGTCCTTTTATTTTGAATAATCTTATTATACAAACGCAATATCCTTTAAAGGTTCAGGTACACTAAAAACGACTAAATGTTAAAACCATCCCCACAGAGGTTTAAAAGATATTTCAACATTATCTATCCTAATTTGAAAACAATTTATTTCCAATTGTAAAACGCTACAAATTGAAGTTATCTCTTTATATCCATGTCAAGAAAATGCCCGTTATCCAGCAATGTTAGAATGTGTATTTCTTTAATTTACTAACACGAATTGCATGTTACGTGTATACGATACATGCACTTAATAATAAGCAAAAAAGGAAGTGTTTTTTCAAAACCAAAACTAAATGCTTCAAAAAATAGCACAGCAAAGGATCAAATCCAAATTTTGCCAGGTGATTTTTAAAAAAATATTTAGAATTTAGATATTAGATAATCATAAACTAGTTTTGTTCAGAAAGAGATATTGACAAACGTGTAATGTTTTAGAGTGGATGCATTACAAAAATAAAGTTGATATTATCGAAAATACCTTTAAATGTTTTGTTAAAAAGCTAGGTAGTTGTTATGTACACTTACCCAACAAGAACAAAATTAATAAGAATGGGGTATTTACTAAGTAGGCTTAATTATAATGTGCAACTTTTAGTAGCGAAGCTACTCGATGACTTTAAATGTCGGTAAGTTAGGTTTATTTGGGTAAAAACATTTTTTCTTTGAAGATTATACAAAAGATGATCGAGGGCTCTAATGAGCATTTAGTTTATAAATCAATTTGTCCCTTCGTTCATAACGCTATTAATGATTTATTTTAGGGTATCCAATTTTAATAATAACACCTTAATCAACAGTCATAACGCTATTGAGAAGATAGATTTTGAGCGGAGGAAAGCTAACTTTCCTGTTGAAGATATACTGTAGCGCAGAAACTTTATTCGGCTTTTATATTTGTGTAGATTTATTTTGCATCTAAAATGAAACCAATTTTAAATATTTTTATTAAAATTGCAATTTTTTAAAATACTATTTAGTTGAAGTACCTATACTTTGAAATTTCATCAACTAATTTTGACACAATATTTTAAAAGGACCTACGTCAAAGAAGATTAGGTTAAGATACTTTCTATTTGTACAGATTTACATTTGATAAAAACATAAATCTGAAGCAAAGCATAGAATATTAAGGACAGCTATATTTGATGGTAGCACAGTAACAAAGAAATAAAACAATTTTAAGCTAATAAGTATGACAACATCAATAAAAGTTTAACGAATAAGATTAGACATTCACAAATGTATGTAGAGGGACAACGCAATTAGAATTCAACATTCTTCAGAAGTCTGAGCAAAAATTCGAATAAGTCTAATCCAATTTCCAAACTTACTTTTTATGACTTGATTATGGAGATTCTTCGCTTACAATATTGTACCTAATCGTTCTAGCAATCATTATTCCGAAATCATATGAAAATTGCTTTCAAAAGAATAAAATCTTTCTATTAAAAAAGGACAGCTACTGACTTCCTTGTAATGATTCTAAAATTAATATGACAGACAAAGTAACATGTAAAACAGCTGGGCTAAAAAAATATGATTTTATAATCCTTAGCATGTTAACGAAACTGGCGTGAAAAAAAGAAATTATAAGAAAGATTATCTTTTAATAGGATCAAGGAGATAGGGTTTCAAATTCAAACATTTTAGCTTAAATATAATCAATAATAAAGTGATAGGTAAATGATTCGGCAAAACAAAAATTTTGAAATATATGCAAAACTAAATAAATTACATAGGTAGGTATTCTTTTGCAAATATTGCCTTTAATTTGGATCTGTCCGTCACAGCAACGTTGAAAAAAATTGTCTAGAGCTATAAAACTATGTTTTTTTTTATTCTATTTTCTTTAGTCCATACTAAGTTTTTTTTAATTTTGTAATTTTGTCTCAACCTATGAAACGTCAGATTTTATGAGTTTTTAATACTTGGTTATTAGTTATTATCTCATTGTATTATAGACAGGTTTCTTAAATGCTATGCTACATATGATTATTCAGTATATCTGAAAACCGGTTCTTATCAATCGGTTTCGTAGTCATTATACTGAAAAAAGAATTAATATTTTACGGCTACTAAAGAAACATGTTCCTATTTTAATTATAGACAACTATAAAGATATATGTAAAATAATCATCCCACCCCCTCCTCTTACAAATGAACTTTGTATTAATCAGGGGCTGCTATTTAGCCAATTAATTCCAATAGAAAATGCCGCAAAATTTGATATTTTGTTTGAGTAAAGTTGGAGTAAATCTTATTTTACGTAACTAAAGGGGAGTGGGTAAGAAGGGTGAGAAAAAAGAGACGGAGGGTTGTGGGGAAAATGTTCTTTAGATTTGTTTGTCAGAATCACATTACCTTTTCCCTGGTATTAATAAATGTTGTGATAGTTGCTTCTTATCTTTCCAACTTTTAACTCAATACTTAAAAGTGTCTAATAGTTGTTACTCAAAGTTTTTATAATTTTAACATTAAGAAGAACCCTTTATTGAAAGATGAGTTCTTATGCTTATTTTTTGTGGCATTATTCTTGCTGTGCTCCTAATAGATATAATTGTTCTTGTTTCCTCATATTAAAGTTCCCTAAATTCCCTGGAATGATGAGTTCTTACTGTGTGCACTTAATACGAGGATATTAGGGGTAACCTGATATACCTTTACAAAACTCATTTTAAAATTATTAATCATGTTACAAATATATCAAGAGACCAAATAAGAAAAAAAACTTTTTATTTTAATGAAAAATAAGAAAAGTTTTGTTGAATTTTTTTTTATATTATTTTCAATTTATAGCCTCATGTTTTAGAATCTCATAAAAAAGCTTATATAACAAAATCTTCTGAAGAGTAACAGAAAACTTTTTGGAGAACACCTTTTTAGGGGTCCTTATAAAAACTTAGAAGAAAAGGCAAATACAACATACTTTTTTTTCAAAAGTCATAAACTTAGGATGAGTCCAAATTTCGAAGGAATTAAAATATAGATACATAAGAATTATGTAAAGAAAAAGAGAACAAGTGGGCGAATTATTGAATAAATCTAGAAGCCCGAGACACTTTAAAAGCATCCAGTATACATTATACAATTTACTTTGTCTGTTGGTCCGTCGGTCATGCAACAAAGGATATATATCTTTTTTAAGGTTTCGTGATTTTCTATCTTTCTTTCATTCTCTTCTATTAGAGGTAATTCAATTTGTCGTTAATAATCAAAAGTTTTTTATGCATCGTTACTAAATGACTTTCAAATCGTTATCAAATATGTATACCTTTCTCTAAATATTCCCTACTTTTTTGTTAATATTTATTTTCAATATAGAATTTATAATATCTTAAGACAAAAAGAAATATTTTCGAAGAAAAATTCTTATCGTATAATGTTAATCTCTTTATCTAGATAAATTTCAAATATTTCAACAACTTTAATTATGAGAGAAAATTAATATCTTTCGGAGCAACGCTTTTCTATTATTAGATTTGTCCGCAGACCCTTTTACGTATTCACTGAATGAAAGTAAGAAATACAGTGTCTACACAGTCTCTATGCCCCGTAGTTTCATACTGTCGCAGGATTTATTATATTACTGCTATTCTTTCTTAATGTATAAATTAACTGATCCTAAAAGTTTTTTTAACTTCCTTTATCATTCTTTGCTTTAATACCTTGTAGACTTTTATCAATCTTGATTAAATAGAATAAAATAGCAGTGTGTAAGCTTTTCCACCAATAATTTTAATCTACAGAAGGGATAATTTTAAAATAATTAGGAGTGTACAAAAAAATAGCATTCATTGTCTTTTTCTTTAAGACAGATAGTACAAGAATATTTTTAACGGATATAAAGAAACCAATGTGTAGCTCACCTGTCAATAAAAATACCAGAGTTATTAGATGATGGTATGTCATGATCGGGAGAAACACTGGACTGGCGAATACGTGAAGAAAATATGCTCTCAGATTTCTGCGAAAAATATCGGGATATTCTGCTAGCCTAAAATATTACAATCATATTAATTAAATATTAAACAAGGACGATTTTTTCCTTGTTCATTGTCAGATGTAAACATTAAAAAACATCCAGTACTTAACTATCTAATGAGCTGATTATTGAGTAAGTTTGGATAATGATATTAAATATTCACGTACATATCATTACTATCCTCATCCTAAGCTCCTCTGCGGAGATCGTCAAGCCATACTCGGATAGGGTGAGGTAATCATTAGGAGCTCTCATGAGATAGCGGGTCAACCCCCTAAGAAACTATGGATTGGCTAATTCAATCAATCTAGAAAGCGTAGAAAGTCTTTAATTGTTACCAGAAAGTCCGTTACTGCATTTCAAACATGTTGATTTTTCATTGTTTCAATATAATTAACATTTTTTATAACACAAAAAAACTGCTCTCACAAGTAAAGATAGCACGTTTTTTAAGTTTTATAAATTAACCCATTAATGACAATAGGGTCTTAAACGACGCACAAATTCAAACCTATACTATCACTCTATTTTTTTGTGCTGTCCTTTTTAAATGTTTGTAAATAACTGAATAGAGCTTCAAGTTTTGTCCTCTACATTGCTTGGGCTCTCACTTAATTCGATGACCAGATGAAATCATATTTTCATGGCAGAGGTGGAAAAAATAGGAAAAAATTTCCACACCAGGTCTAACTTTTTTCTATTAATGAATTAAAACATACTTATTTATAATTAATTATAGCATTTATTATATATTTTTAGTTTCTGCTAAGTTTTCTTTAATTTTAGTTAGTTTACATACTTTTTTTTGATAATTTGTTGTGCGTCGTATTGGACGCATTCGGACTAATCATTTTAGCCATTACGTCCTTTTTGACCTTATAGGACTAATCATTTTAGAATTTTACTGTATAATCTCCTATAATCTGCTAGTTGCTTCGCCCCTAACCTCTAGGGTGGGTGGGGGATGTCAGGAAAATAGCACAAAACCATCCCAAGGTGTTTATAAAGCTTCTCTGATAAGTAAAACCAATTCAGACCCGCAATTTCTGTAATCTTTGGCTTGAGACAAAAAACCTTACTACTTTTTAGTATGGAATACAATACAAGCAGCGGCTACGCCCCTAGAGGCATCTAGGGCCCCTTAGGTTGCGGGGGGAGTCAAATCCCCTCTTTCAATGACAATTTTTTAAAGAACAAGTTTTTTTTTAAATTTTGTTTTTTTTATTTTCTAGGGGTGATTTCTCTCGGGATGGTGGTGGTACCCTCCTTCAAAATAGCTATAAACCTTACCAGGACCTAGTAGAAGCTACCATGTAACGGAGCACCATTTAGGTTCAGTGGTTAGCAAGGTCCTTTGGTACACACACAAAGACATACAATAACCTGTTACTTTATTTTAAGGATATAAAAATAGTAGCGCAGATAATCTACAACTAGGGTCTGTCTGTACGTCCACCTGTCTGTATTTCCATAATTGCATCCAAATAAATAATAGCTACCTTACAACTAGGGAATGTATGTATGTCTGTCTATATATCAAAATTACAGCCAATTAAAGACTGTAAATATGTTTATACTTCTGTAATTTTTATTGCAGCCTAGCTGTTAAGGGATTCATGAAAATAGCGCAGATACTCTACAATTATGGTCTGTCTGTATATACGTCCGTCTGTATATACACAATTGCATCCAATTAATTAACAACTACACTACAACTAAGAAATGAATTTGTTAGGGATCTAAAGTAATAAGTCAATGGCCGATAAATTGATGTACTTACTCAGGGCTATTATACCATAAAATCTTTCTGTAGATTACATTTAGTGGTTGAAACATTTGGACACTTAACTTAATAAACCAACCAATCAAAATACAAATACAATTCCCCAAAGTTAGCAAGACAACAAATAAGAAAAAGTTATTATAAAACTTTGGGGACTAACAGGGGCTGGGAGGGGGGGCGAGGGTTTGTCATGTATTGGGTTGTTCAATATAATTGTCGACAAAATCATATTTCTTAGCTAAAGCATTGTAATAGAGTGAAAGGATATCTCTCTGTGTATCTGCTTAACTGATATGCTTCTTTTTTTACTTTGTAGCTTCTCATAGGTCCTGGGAAGGTTTATAACTAACTATTTTTTTGGAGGTTACCTCCACCCTCCAAAGAGAAATCGCCCCTTAAAAAAAAAACCCAACACAAGAAAAAATAGAATAAACTACATGAAATTAATTCTTTTTAAATCTAAAATAAAAAAACATTGTTGTTGAATTCAATGACCTCTCCCCATCTCAAGTGCCCCTAAAGGCCTCTAGAGGCGTAGCCATTGGTACCAAATAATTATTTTCTGAATTGTTTTATACAGACGAATGGACGTACAGACAGACACTGATTGTAGAGTATCTGTGTGATGTATCCTTATAATAAAGTAACAGGATATATATTCTACATGTGTCTGTGTGTACTAAGGGATCTCACTAACCACTGAACCGATATGGTTCTCCTTTACATGGTAGCTTCTCATAGAACCTGGTAAGGTTTATAATTATTTTGGGGGAGAGTATCACCACCCTCCAAAGAGAAATCGCCCCTTAAAAAAACCCCAAAGAGAAATCCCCAACACAAAAAAAACAGAATTAACTTAATTAAATTAATTCTTTTTAAATCTAAAAAAAAAATATTGTTGTTGAATTCAATGACCTCTCCCCATCTCAAGTGCCCCTAAAGGCCTCTAGGGGCGTAGCTACTAGTACCAAATAATTATATTCTGAATTGTTTTATGCAGACGAATGGACGTACAGACAGACACTGATTGTAAAGTATCTGTGTTATGTATATCCTTAAAATAAAGTAACAGGATATACATTCTATATATATGTGTCTGTGTGTACAAAGGGATCTCACTAACCACTGAACCGATATTGTTCTCCTTTACATGGTAGCTTCTCATAGGACCTGGTAAGGTTTATAAATATTTTCGGGGAGAGTACCACAACCGCCCTAGGAGAAATCACCCCTAGAAAATAATAAACCCCTCTCAAAATTTTTTATCAATTTTTCTCTAAAAACTGTAATTAAAAGAGGGTGTTTGACTCCCCCCCAACCCAAGGGTCCCTTAATGCCTCTAGGTGCGTAACCGCTGCTAGTATAGTGTTCCATACTATAAAGTAGTAAGGTTTTTGTCTGAAGCTAAAGATTATAGAAATTTCGGGTCTGAATTGGTTTTACTTATCAGGAAAGCTTTATAAATATCTTGGGATGGCTTTATGCTATTTTTCTGACATTCCCCACCCACCCTAGAGGTTAGGGGCGAAGCAACTAATAGATTATACAGTAAAAGCCTAAGATGATTAGTCCGATATGGTACATAATAGACGCATGGGTAAAATGATTAGTCCGAATGCGTCGGAAACGACGCAAAAAAAAAACTTCTTTGGTATGCCACAAATCAAAAAATCTAAAAATACAAATGTCTTACAATCCCTTAAGGAAGCTGTGTTTAAAATTTGAAGCGATTCTGACGACAGGGGGGAAGTTCGGCACTAACGGGTTAAGAGAGAAAAATGCTGATCAATAATTATCGATTTAATATTCTAGTAAGGGGGGGGTTTTTAATGCAACCATCTCGTAATCAATGTATAAATGGCACTTAGAATTCGAATTTCGACCTCAAATTTTGTATGAGTAATCCTTGGTAGGTCTATTTTCCCTAAATCGAACAAAAAGTTGGAAAAGTAACGGCTGGCAGCTGGCGGCTCAGCCGTTTAGCCGTTTTTTGCCTAATTTCAGGGCAAATTCATCATTAATTACGTAGGAATCAACTTTTTAAAACATATTTTTGGTTTAATTCATGTTAAATGATAGCAATAACCATTTTTAAAATTTCTTGTACCAGCTGCTAAACGGCTAGAACCGGCTGAAAACGGCTGGGAGCTGTCAAGAGAATGAATAGTTGATAGGGCATGTGACATGTCTAGGGGTAGGTTTTTATGGTTGCTGAGCTCAAAAATACTACCAAAAATAGTGGCAGCTCAATCATATGGCAGCTGGGTAACGGCCGCTGCTGAGCTGGGAGCTGCCAAGAGTTGAATGTGTAGATATGGCTTGTGACATGTCTAGGGGTAGGTTTTTATGGTTGCTGAGCCTCAAAAATGCTACCAAAAATAGTGGCAGCCCATCAATTTGGCAGCTGGGTAACAGCTGCAGCTCAGCTGGTAGCGGCCAAGAGTAGAATGGGTAGATAGGGCTTGTGACATGTCTAGGGGTAGGTTTTTATGGGTGCTGAGCTCAAAAATGCTATCAAAAATAGTGGCAGCTCATCCATATGGCAGCTGGGTAACGGCCGCTGCTCAGCTGGGAGCAGCCAAATGTAGAATGAGTAGATAGGGCTTTTGACGTGTCTAGGGGTAGGTTTTTAGGGGTGCTGAGCTCATAAATACTATTAAAAATAGTGGCGACCCATCCACATGGCAGCTGGGTAAAAGCTACAGCTCAGCTGGGAGCGGCCAAGAGTAGAATGAGTACATAGCGCCTGTGAGGTGTCTAGGGATAGGTTTTATTGGGTGCTGAGCTCAAAAATACTACCAAAAATTGTGGCCGCCTATCAATATGGCAGCTGGGTAACAGCTGCAGCTCAGCTGGTAGCGGCCAAGAGTAGAATGGGTAGATAGGGCTTGTGACATGTCTAGGGGTAGGTTTTTATGGGTGCTGAGCTCAAAAATGCTATCAAAAATAGTGGCGGCCCATTCACATGGCAGCTGGGTAAAAGCTACAGCTCAGCTGGGAGCGGCCAAGAGTAGAATGAGTTCATAGGGCTTGTGACGTGTTTAGGGGTAGGTTTTCATGGGTGCTGAGCTCAAAAATACTACTAAAAAAATCGCCCATCCATATTGCAGCTAGGTAACAGCTAAGCTTAGCAGTAAGCCGTTATTTAAGACTCATTGACTATTGGGACTATTGAAGGATAACCAAATATTGAATATTTCAGTAAAAATACACTATTGTCATTTTATATTATTAATAACAACACCTTATCAATGTATTGATTTAGTTGTAAAACGGCTGAAATTAGCTGAGAACAGTTACCAACAGATAAAAGTAAACAAGTAAAGACATAGCTTGGGATGTGTCAAAGAGGTGTAAGTTTTTATAGGTGCCAAGCTCATTAATACTCCCAAAAATAGAAAAGCCCATCCAAATGGCAGCATGGTAAGGGCTGCTGCTCAGCTGTAGCTGTTACCCAGCTGCCATATAGACAGGCCCGAACTTTTATTGGTAGTATTTTAGAGCTCAACACCCATAAAAACCTACCCCTAGACACGTCACATGCTATGTACTTTTGGCTATTGTTAGCTTTTCTCAGCCGTTTTTTGGTAGTTTTCAGCTCTTGAAACAGTGAAATCTAGTAATTAAAAAGAGTTATTAGTAATATATCCATAAAAAAAAGGTAAAATGTTAATAGGGAGAAGTTTAATTCCACTGAAATAATCAATTTTTTAAGCCTCAAAAAACAGCTGAGCTGTGGCCATTACCCAGCTGCCATATAGAAGGGACGGCACTAATTTTTGAGCTCAGCGTCCATTAAAACCTACCCCTAGACACATCAGAAGCCCTATCTACTCATCTACTTTTGGCCGCTCCCAGCTGAGCTGCAGCTGTTACCGAGCTGCCATATGGATGGGCGGCCACTATTTTTGGTAGTATTTTTGAGCTAAGCAACCATAAAAGCCTACCCCTAGACACGTCACAAGCCCAATCTACTCATTCTACTATTGGCCCCTCCTAGCTGAGCTGTAGCTGTTACCCAGCTGCCATGTGGATGGGCCGCCACTATTTTTGGTAGTATTTTTGAGCTCAGCACTCTGAAAACCTACCCCTTGACACGTCACAAGTCCTATCTACTTATTCTACTCTTGGCCGCTCCAAGGTGAGCTGCGGCCGTTACCCAGCTGCCATATGGATGGGCGGCCACTATTTTTGGTAGTAGTATTGAGCTCAGCACCCATGAAAACCTACCCCTTGACACGTCACAAGCCCTATCTACTCATTCTAATCTTGTCCCCTCCCAGCTAAGCTGCAGCTGTTACCCAGCTGCCATATGGATGGGCTGCCACTACTTTTGGTAGCATTTTTGAGTTTAGCACCCCTAAAAACCTACCCCTAGACATGTCACAAGCCCTATGTACTCATTCTACTCTTGGCCGCTCCAAGGTGAGCTGCAGCTGTTACCCAGCTGCCATATGGATGGGCGGCCACTATTTCTGGTAGTATTTTTGAGCTTAGCACTCCTAAAAACCTACCCCTAGACACGTCACAAGCCCTATCTACACATTAAACTCTTGGCAGCTCCCAGCTCAGCAGCGGCCGTTACCCAGCTGCCATATGATTGAGCTGCCACTATTTTTGGTAGTATTTTTGAGCTCAGCACCCATAAAAACCTACCATTAGACACGTTACAAGCCCTATCTACTCATTCTACTCTTGGCCGCTACCAGCTGAGCTGCAGCTGTTACCCAGCTGCCATATGGATGGGCTGCCACTATTTTTGGTAGCATTTTTGAGCTCAGCAACCATAAAAACCTACCCCTAGACATGTCACATGCCCTATCAACTCTTCATACTCTTGGCAGCTCCCAGCCGTTTTCAGCCGGTTCTAGCCGTTTAGCAGCTGGTACTAGAAATTTAAAAAATGGTTATTGCTATCATTTTACATGAATCAAACCAAAACTCTGTTTTTAAAAGTTGATTCCTACGTAATTAATGATGAATTTGCCCTGAAAATAGGCAAAAAACGGCTAAACAGCTGAGCCGCCAGCTGCCAGCCGTTACTTTTCCAACTTTTTGTTCGATTTAGGGAAAATAGACCTACCAAGGATTACTCATGCAAAATTTGAGATCGAAATTCGAATTCTAAGTGCCATTTATACATTGATTACGAGATGGTTGCATTAAAAAACCCCCCCTTTTATCAGTTATGTACTAAGGAGCTTTTTTCTTTTATAATTTTTAACAATCAAACCTTTCAGTTTCCAATCTTTCCGCTATTCAATAGACAGCTACTTAAATGCACTAAACATTATTAGCTCCTACTGCTGCTTTGTCAGGTGCGCGACATTATTAGTTAGAGAAGGGGGAATGCCTTTGCCCCAAAATAGGCGCATCTCATTAATATACACCGATGGTACTTCCAGACAAAGTTTGTGCCATCAAAGAGTTGGTTCTCTGATGGGTGTTACTTAACCAGTTACCCAGGGTGTTTGGACAGAAAGGGAGAGATATGGCTCTTCCTAGGTATCCTTGAATGTTGGACCTGACGGTAAAGTGTGATGAACAACAGCATCGCCCATATGAGGTAATAGTAATGGTCAACACCACAATGTATACCCTACATGACATAATAAATCAGTTACTAAATGCTAGTTAGGTGTTATTTGATATTTATAAAAACAATTTTATGCTTACAATTAGTATTTTCGTTAAATTGCTAATTACAAACAATAAAAACAACAATATGACATAAATCTTTTAATGTTACATAATCGGCTATTATCAGTAACGAAGTTACTCTAAAATAAATAAGATGCACCATTTTGCTCTGTTAGTAAAATTACTAACAATTTTCTTTAAATTGTCAGGGATGGAGGGGATATTAAACTGCCAATTTAACTGGTACCCAAAGTTTTATAACAACTTTATCAAGTTCTCCAACACAAAATAACTCTGGGTAGTTTTACTAGGTTTGATTATTTCGAATCAAAACTAGAAATGTGCAAACTTTTCCACCAATAAGTTTACTAAGTTTATCAATTATTGTCGCTTTCTTTAACATTATTGATAACAGCTGATAGCTTATTGCTGCGCTAATAATGGGTATTATTGTACTTTTTATTAGGTAAGTATGTCTAGATTGCTGACATATCATTGTTAATAATGATATCAAGTATAACACGTCTAATATTCTCAGTTTTATGACTCTAGGGCGGCTCTAGGTATAATATTATAGTCATGAACTTAAAATTGTAATTTTGGGCACAATACACAAAATATTGGCTTTAGAATAAATATTTTTTAAAGACTTAATAAAGCATAGGTATAGATGAAAGAAGTTATTTCTTATCATGTACTTTTTAACGAATCAGGTTAAGTAACATCCAAACAGACAATCAATCCTTTGATTGTGCCGATTTTGAAGTCCTAACTGAGCATAGTATTGAGTTGCGCATGTCAATGGGCCAAGGCATTCCCCTGCTCTCATTATTAGTGTCACGTGCCAAATATATCTATGGACAATTTTACCTTATAAACTTCGGAATCTGAGCTCTCCTCATCTGAGTAAAATATTTCATCAAACTCTGCCTCCTGCATTCTTAAAAAAGTCATCGAAACTTTTAGGATCTGAAATTTAACAAAAAACATTTGTAAATAGCAGGTATCATCACTTAACATGAGATTTTCAATAGTTTAACATAGAATAAATAGAATAACAAGAATAGACTTAAAATAGCTGGTGTACATTTATTAATTTCCATAATACTTGGAATTTTAGAAACCCACGAAATCAAACCCTTCTTTAAATACCTAGGTACTTAAATTCATAATACAAAAATAAAATTTTCTAATATACCTTTTAAAATAAAAAATCTTTGAAATTGTGTACTGTAAAAACCAATTAATCTTGAAGATAAAGACTGCATGTTAACACCCTTTATCTAAACTTAAACCACACAACAATAACAATTTCTCATATAGAACAATAATAGAACACAAAGATGATTATTTAAGTATTATTAATATTCTTTACGGTTAGTTATACTTTATTTGTTTTGATGTGTCAGTTTTTGAATATTTATTTATCGCATTGTAATATAGACAGCTTTTCGCGGATATTAAAAAGAAAAAATATAAGATTAAAACAGTTTTGTTAGACCCGAGGAGCCGAAGGTCCAGACTAACAAAACTGGTATGGATTTTATGATTTTTATTTTAATATTAAAGAAAAATTGTCTGTAATACAATGCAATGCATGTTTTTTCAGTGTGGATAAGTACCGGTTTTAATCCAGCGGATATCAAGCGGTTTCGAAACCACCATAGTATAAATTAATTTCAAATCTCCCGGGGGAGGGGACATTAGACTTTAGATTATACTGGTGCCTAAAATGTTATAACCAAGCAAGTTTTTTTATTCGTTGGCTCAAATACTTTTGATGAATTTATTGGATTTAGATTGGTTGGTTTCAAAATACCAGTGTCATAAAATTTACTCTCCAAATGGGGGATATATATCAATTTATTATACTCCATTGTCTTATCCCTTACGAACCTTTTTATATGGCTTTTCCAACGCTAAAAAGCAACACGACCTTTAATAATTTAAAATTATGATCAGGCTGAAAATGTCTAAAATCATGGCATAACTGTTTTACTATATAAAAATATGCACTGCACTTCATATTTTGCTTCCTCATAACCCATGCCAAAATCATGATCTATTCTTAAAACCACTTTTCATCATATCATTAGCAAAATTATATTTTAAACAATACTTTTTTCTGGTAAGGGTAATTCATAACAATTACTTTTACATCAATCAAACAAGAACAATAAAAAAAGGTGAAAATAAGAATTTTTTAGACAATTTTTCTTGAAAACAATTCTTAAGGTATAAGAGGAGTTATTGAGGGGCAGTCAGCCACTGAATCAAAACGAACAGCTGCCAAGCTTTGACTTATTTGTTGGAGCAATTAATAATAATGCTAAGAACTTCTCATACATCTATGAAAAAAAGACACAAAAACAATAATTTTTATTACAAATTACAAACTATTAATTTTTAAGATGATTTAAAGAGAAAGCCACAAATGTATATTTCTATTGGTTCCGTTAAACACAAAAATCATTAATTTAAAGAAATATTTCACTATTGTTTAAAACTTATTCTTTGAAAAATTTACATTAATATTGCCAAAAACATTTTAATTAAAACTGTCTTAGACAACAATCTTTAGCCGAAGTATAAGAACTTGCTTAGTATAAATAGGGTGGCGAGTTTAAAATAAATGCATTGAAAGTACCGAAAGTTCTTGAGCCAACGAATTAGATCAAATTTTGGCACTGGTTTAATTTACAATCCGATGGCCACTCCCTCCCTGATTTCCTTACATAACTAGCCGTAATAAGTTTGGGAAACGGTGAGTAATAATTAGTAATTTCAACAAGGAACAAAATATCCAAAATAATGACAATCTCAAATTAAAAAGAATTTAAGAGGACTCAGTACCAAATAAAGATAATCTAGAAATCTATTTTACTCCATATTAGTTTAATGCTTTAAAAGGCAGAATTAAAAATCAAATAATTAAGGCAAGAATGGATCGTTGTCCATTGTCTTATCTCTGCATTTCACGAAAAAAATTCTGTAATTTGGCATTCCAGTAAAATAAAAATTTAAGTTGGAAAGTATTAATTTAAAGAGTAGCTACTAAAGTATTGTTTATCCAACCATAAAAACATAATGGTGTTGCTTTTCTTAATACAATAATATCTTGCTTTCTCAACTTAGAAACTAAATTGCCTTAAGTGTATTTTTTAAAGTCTTACTAGAACGTTGACATTAAAAAGAAATTACAAAATACATTTTCAGTATTGCTTCTAAACTGATAAATAACCACTGGATTAGAACCGGTTCTTAGCCATACTGATGAAATATGTATATCATCGAATTACAAACAATTTTCTACGAATAATTAAAAAAAACTAAATGAATATTAGTAATGCCAATTTTGTTAGCCCGGGCCTTCGACCCCGTCCCCTCGGGGCCTCCAAAACTGGTTTATATAATTTTATAATTTATCATTTTAATATTCACGGAAAGCTGTCTATAATACGACGTGAATAATAACCAAAAATGAGAAATCATGTATTTAAAACTACTAATGACATTTATTTAGACAAGTTTGTTCAACTTAAAATTTCACAAATAAAAATTTTTAAACAAACGCATCAAATACCTACTTAAGAAAAGGGACAAGAAAATAGATGTCGAACTTAACTATAATGAAAAATCATGTATCGTATCTTATTGAATAATCATACAAAAACCATAGTATTATGAAGGACGAAGGCACGGGCTAACAAAACTTGCATAGTTCTTATAATTTTTTTATCCGCAGAAACTTTCTTTAATGCGTTGCGATAAATAAATAATTTCTACGTTATCCTCTCCCTGTACCTATAAAAAAAACATATGCCTTTAATTCCTTTATCCCTGGATTGTCAGTAATTTTAGAAAAAAAACTTACAGTTAGTAAAAATGAATATAGTAAGCCTTTCCTATTTGCTTTTCCAAAAAATAAGACAATGGACGATAAATTGTTACTTACATCCCCAGTGATCATTAACAAAATTAAACCTTCGGTAGATTAGAATTAATTGGTTCAAAAGTTTAGACACTACTTATCAAAATTCAATTCGGGTGGCCAAAGTTTTGAGTCAACGAATAAAGTGGTTATAGAATCTTCAGTACTAGTGAAATTTACAGTCCAATGTTCCCTCCCTTTCTGGATGATTCTTCTTACTTCTGACTTTATCCAAAACAGTATAACTAAGAATTGTAATAAATTAAATAAGTACACAGTAAACATTTTTCACTTGAGTAAACTCTTCATGTCTCCACTATTTCTATTTGAATGCAGTTATTACAACACCTGAATTTTGATTATTTGATAAACACTGATACGTAATTATTTTGGCATGTTAACAATATTGTAAATACACTTGTAATACCTAGTGAAATAATGTATTATTAAATACGTTTTTATTTTTGATTTTCATATTTCCAGTAAGGCTTCCAAACCGATTGATATCCTCTGTATCATGTATAGCATCGTATTACAGACAATTTTCCAGAATATTAGAATAAAAATCATAAAATTAAAACCAGGTTTGTTAGTTCAGGCTAAGCAAAAAATTGATTTTCATTTTATTTTTTTTATTTTAATATCCGCAGAAAAGCAGTCTATAATACGGTGCGATTTTATGGATTAGTAAATTTTTATTTAAAGAAATCTAATATTAGCAGGGCAACTAACCGATCGTTTTCGCTTATGGACATGATTGTCCTTGTATTCAAAGTTTACTTTTAAAGTTAAAGACCTTTGACATTTCATGAGTATACTATCTTTTGATATAATGCAACTGATATTACAAAGATAAAATATTCACATTTTTTGTTTATTTATATTATAAATCTCACCCACCCTTAATTAACCACTTAACAAGTATTTGCAGTGATCTGAAGGGATAAGACAATGTGCGATAAATTCCTAAAATAGTAGTATGTATTAGGCATTCATTTTAAAAGTAATTTTGGGAAATATTCATACGGACTTCTAAATAATGTTGAGCATTAAATGTTATATCTATCAAATGTTAATGTTCTATGTTTGCTAATATTCACTTATGTGATCGTATGATTTATTAAGCTTCTCTTCTATGATAGTTGTCATCCTTGTTTAATTGAGATCATAAATTTTTTATATGTATGAGGATGAATTTTGATAATATTTTATAACCCTACATTGTTCATATTTTGCACATATTTAATATTTTTGCTTAAAATCCTAATATCACAAAAGGTATATAATATACATTATGTTTTGTTTGCGTATATTTAAAGGATTTGGAAAGTACTTCTTAAAAGATTTTGTCAACTTTTTTAAAGTTCTAAACAATCTACAACCACAATCTGCACCCCCCCCCCCCCCCCAATATTACAAATAAGTTGAATTAAAGGGGGGGTGGTTTCTCGTTTGTTTATTACTTAAAATCAGGTAGACTTAGATTATAATGGGTAACCCAACAGAGCTATATGCACAGGGGAAAAAAATTACCACCTCTCTTAATTTCTATTGTTAAAAAAAATAACAGCGTTGGGTTTCATTGATCGATAGGTGATTTGAGGAATAGCATCCAACAATCTGCAGCCACACAGTACTTATTAAAGACACATAGCAGCCTCAAAATGGCAGCTTATCAACCAATATTTGAAACCCATTATCCTATCCTTGAATATTTTCTTTGTGGATACATTGTACATTGCTAAGTGGTCATTAACCATATCTAAGTGTACTTTAAAACCAGCTGATAATTGCCAATACTTCGCATTATTTTTGCCAAACTATTAACAAGAATATTGACATAGATAAGCAAACAAAATTATAATACAATTTGTAGCGCAGCTACTATCTGATAAAGAATGTCTGTACGTCCGTCTGTCGCTTTTAAACACGTAAACTAGCCACAACCCCATTTTTTAAAATTTAATTGCACAAAATACACGAGGAAAATAACGCAAGCTGTCATTTTTACTGTATAATACACTAATGTTATCTTCCAATATCTCCCCTTCCGTTAGTACTTAAATTCTTTACAAAATAAATATCACAATCCCAGCATTATGGTTTTAAAACTTTTTGTTCATGTTGCTGTTCAGTTATTGCAATTCATCAGATAAATTTGCCTAACAAGAATCAAATATTTTCATAACACACAATTTTGTTAAGATTACTAAAACAATGCTTAGCAATACAAGTTTACAAAAATGCTGAATCACAGGGAATATCCTGAACCCCCCCCCCCCCAAAAAAAAATGCATATTTTATAATTACTTTAAAACTCTGCAAGTATGTATATTCGAACTAGAATTTCACTTTCAAAATTATAACCATGTTTCAATATTTCATCTACTATCCTATTGTTTAAATGTAAATTGTTTTATAATCTTAAAGTAGCGACTTAACCCCCGGGGCCGGGCTTTATACATGAAATAATGGTTGCCTAACCTCTTTAGAAAACAGCCAGAAAAAAAACATGACGTCACAAGCACAACACAGCCTTTAAACAGGTTAAACCTAGCACCACCTTGTTCCCTGGAATTGGATGAAGAATATACATAGATTGATATTATGACAGGGAAAGAATTGTCGTCAATTTAGGTTGCTATTTTCCCTGTCATTTATTATTGGTCAGGTGGTTTATACAGTAGGCGGAGAAGGATGGTGTAAAGGAGTATGATGGGGGGATCGTTATTTAAGCCCGCTACAAGTTTCACTTTCTTAGTAATCTGTTGTTGTAAGATCCAAGTTATATTAAATCCATTTCCCTGGCTAAAAACTGAAAACAGGTTCTAGATATCAGCAAGGTGACAAGGTCAGGGCAGACAACCAGGGAGGAAGGGAGGGGACATTGGACTGTAAATTATACTGGTACCCAAAGTTTTTTTTCACAAGGTCTCTTATTCGTTAACTGAAATTTTTTGTCACTCTATTAAATCCTATTAGCAGAGTCCAAACTTTTAATGAATAAGTTTAATCTACATAAGAGGTAATTATATTTGGGGATGTCATCATTTTATCGTCCATAGTCTTATTCCTCGAAATCCCTGAAGAAAAGATAGTGTAAATGTGAACCACTCCTTACTAACTGCAATCAGCAGGGATCTAAAGGGATAAGACAATAGCCGATCAATCGATGTCCATCCCTAATGATAGTACACTAAATTAATCCATTTGTAGATAACAATTAGTGGTTGAAACGTTTAAACACTCAACTTCATTAACTAACAAATCTAAATTTAATTAAAGTACCCAAAGTTATTAAGCCAAAGAATAAGAAATTAGTGGTTGAAACGTTTAAACACTCAACTTCATGAACTAACAAATCTAAATTTAATTAAAGTACCCAAAGTTATTAAGCCAAAGAATAAGAAACCGTTATTATAAAACTTTGGGGACTAGTGCTATGTCCTCTCCCTCCCTGAACTGTAAAACTGAGTGGGCGTATCTTTATTTCAACGAGCATCAAATACAAAGAAAAAAGAGCATGATTAATAGTTTTTCCTTAAAATTAAAATAAAGCTATACGGAAAAACAAAACATAGATCTGTTTATATAGGGTTTTTCGATTCGGTAATCCTGTTAAGCTACGTGCCACTAGAACTTCTAGGGGCGTAGCCGGCAATTATTTTTAAGTGGAGAAAAATGACACAACTAAAATTGCAAATAGGGGCGTAGCCACTAGTTTCTAATAATAACTAGATTTTACGGTTTCAATTGACAATGGTTTTTGTACTAGTTTTATCAGTTTAAGCTAGAATATCGCGTAGTTTAATTCGGATAGGACAAGTTATTAATAGTACAAAGAAAGAAAAATCTATCAAGAAAAACAAAATTGATTTGAGCTTGTAGCTATATAGATTTTATTGATCACTATACTTAGTCTTTAACAAAGACAATTATGACAAAATAATGGATTTATTATTACTTTGATCCACCCTATCCCCTCCCCTAGATATACCACACTTTTCTGGGATCTTGCTGAGTCAAGTATCAACTGTTGGGAATATCAAAGGATGACTCCATGCAAAATTTGAGCCGGATCCGGCCAAAACCGGCCGTGAATTTTATGAAAAACCGTTTTTTTCCGGTTTTTAGGGGGTATCTGTAAATCGATTCAGCTGGAGCAAAACCGGTTAGAGGTACAAAAAATTTTACTTCACATGAAATTTAGCCAATGCAATTGCCTACAAAAATGTACTTCATCATCATCTTGATTGGACAACTCTGTCCCCTCCTAAATGTCCATTAAAACCTCGGAAACGGTAAAAATCGCCAAAAATCACGCCTTCGGCGGCAAATAACGGCTAAACGGTCAGCCGGAGGCGAATGAAACATAAATAAAGAAATGTCTGTATTAAAAAGTTGTTCAACATCAAAGAGATGCTTGAAGTCTCTAAAACGACTCCTTCCCCTCCTTTAAGGGGAAAAACTGAAAAAACGTGATTTTTAAAAGTATGCCCACTTCGTGGGTGTGGGGGGCACTGAACCCGTCACCCCAGGGTCACCAAATATAAAGTCTAGGCGGCCCACAATGCTGAATTTTCACCAAGTGAAAGTCTTGTGTCATTATCTCTTATGAGAAAAGAGTTATTAATTAATTAAAATTTCAAATTGTGATTTTTTGATGGATTTCTTTGATGAAATGACAGGCCGGTCAATTTTTAGGCCATTTTTTGCGGTTTTTGGGCCGTCACGCCCAAACGGTTTGAGATAATCTCACGGGACCTTTTGCCCAACCTAAGTCTGGTTATTTGTGAGGTCTAGGAAAAAAAAACAGACTTACGCAAAAGATTATAATTATAATCTTTACACAGAAAAATGGCACGAGGTGAGGGTTTGAGGGGGCAAAATGAGCCGACCAGCGATTTTTGACGGCGCGCAGCGACGTCGTGCTTCATCCAATCCGGGATTTTTTTTTCTTAGACCTTACTAATAACCAGACTTAGGTTGGGCAAAAGGTCCCGTGAGATTATCTCAAACCGTTTGGGCGTGACGGCCCAAAAACCGCAAAAAATGGCCTAAAAATTGACCGGCCTGTCATTTAGTCAAAGAAATCCATCAAAAAATCACAATTTGAAATTTTAATTAATTAATAACTCTTTTCTCATAAGAGATAATGACACAAGACTTTCACTTGGTGAAAATTCAGCATTGTGGGCCGCCTAGACTTTATATTTGGTGACCCTGGGGTGACGGGTTCAGTGCCCCCCACACCCACGAAGTGGGCATACTTTTAAAAATCACGTTTTTTCAGTTTTTCCCCTTAAAGGAGGGGAAGGAGTCGTTTTAGAGACTTCAAGCATCTCTTTGATGTTGAACAACTTTTTAAAGCAGACATTTCTTTATTTATGTTTCATTCGCCTCCGGCTGACCGTTTAGCCGTTATTTGCCGCCGAAGGCGTGATTTTTGGCGATTTTTACCGTTTTCGAGGTTTTAATGGACATTTAGGAGGGGAAAGAGTTGTCCAATCAAGATGATGATGAAGTACATTTTTGTAGGCAATTGCATTGGCTAAATTTCATGTGAAGTAAAATTTTTTGTACCTCTAACCGGTTTTGCTCCAGCTGAATCGATTTACAGATACCCCCTAAAAACCGGAAAAAAACGGTTTTTCATAAAATTCACGGCCGGTTTTGGCCGGATCCGGCTCAAATTTTGCATGGAGTCATCCTTTGATATTCCCAACAGTTGATACTTGACTCAGCAAGATCCCAGAAAAGTGTGGTATATCTACCCTCCCCCTCCTATTGAATAAATGAATTCAACTGACCAATAAATGACAGTAAAAATAGCAAACAAATTTGACAACAATTTTTCCCTGTCAAAATATCCACGTATGTTCTACATCAATTGAAAATATATAATGCAGGAAAAACAATTTTCTGAAATACTTTTTAAGTTGGCATTACACAAAGACAACTTCCTAAAAACTAGAGAAAAATTCTCTAAAACAAGGGATCTTAAGGGAAAAGATTATAGATGATAAATTAAAGTAAATCTCCGAAAAGATTAACAAAAATGCTAGTTTGTACCAACCAATCAAGATTCAATTCGAGCACTCAACGATTTAAAGCAAACTAATGACATGTACTTAAACTTTGAGCATCAGTATAATTTACAGTTTTATGTCCCCACTTTTCTTACTTATGTAAAAACGGACGCCAGTTTAAACATAAGGACATGAACAACTAAATAACTGATTTTTAACAATCTGGCAAGACAAAATTATTAAGTAGCTGCGCTCCCAAAAAAAACTGTTATTAAATTACATCATATGCCTTGACACAAATAATATACTCGGTAACGGGGACTTTGTGTTGTTTGTTAATACAGTAATACAGTTTTGTTTTATACAATTGTTTCAATTATTTATTGGTTTAATAAATTACAGGTCCTTATTTTGGAATGCTTATCTCTATGTTGTCTAGAAAGGTAGATACATTAACATTGCTTTAAACAAACATTTTTTATACATGTAGAATTCAAATATGAATTTAAATATCAGGGCTCTGAAGGGATAAGATAATGGCCGATATTCCCAATGATGATATACGGAATTACGAATGCAATTAGTCAAAATATAATACAAGTCCCAAAAGTTGTAAAAGCAACGAATAAGAAAACGTTATTATAAAACTTTGTGGACCAGTGTTAATAAACAGCCCAATGTTCCCTTCCTCCCTGAGAGCTAGATTTCTAATTAATCTCTGTATCTATAACCTAAGTTAGTTGTATGTATGTATAAGCTGGATAGACATGCTATTAAAGTAGCATACCTATCTGATTTGAAATGATTGGAATATTTATTTATGACATTAAATGGGCGGGGTACTTGCAGTGTGGGTATATTTTGCTGTTAGACACTGTAAAAATGCTTAAATTAAGCTTCTTTAAATGTCCATCCCCAATGATGATACACGAAATTAATTCTTCTATAGATTGAAATTAGTGGTTAAAACGTTTAGACACTCAACTTAATGAACAAATCAATCAACACAGATTAAGCCGAATAATAAGTAACAATGACAAATTATTGAAGCTAAGTTTAAGCTAATATTGCTTTAAAATGTTTCTTTACAGTATGCTCACAAAGGATCAGTTATGTTTTGTTATGATATGCAAGATAAAAATCGTTGTAACTACTTTTTTAGCTTTTAGTTTCATTACGCGTAAAAAATGAGTAAAAGATGGTTATGCAATAATTAGATAGGTGTATAGAAACAAGGATGATATAAACTATAGGTACGTAGCGAGGCACAAAGAAACATGGATGGGCAGACAGACAAAATAAAGTATACAGCAGATGTTAAAATGTCATAATAAAGAAAAGGAATAATAGAGAAATATGCAAAAATCCTAAAGATCACAAACCATGTATAAAAGAAGTATTTCTTTAAAAGCAAGTACAACAAACAGGCGAACAATGTAAAAGAATATGTCAGAGAAAATTTCAGATGTTTATCTTTAATACTAGCTTAGAGAATCACATTTCCCCCATTGCGAAATCGACTGACTGACGAACAGAAGGACAAAGTGAATTATAGTTTAGATTCGCTACTAAAAAGTAAGAGAATGTATGTCAGTCTTACTTGAACAATCTTGTTCATTAAAATGTACTATCTGTAGATGTTTTTATCCTTTTTTTATCACAGATCTTTTATAAAGTAGTTCAAAATTAAAATAATAGTCTTTGTAATAATGAATTTTCAAATATTTAAGTAGTTGGGAACTAATTTTAAGATTATTTGACTCTTAGGTAACTAAATACAATTTTAAAACTCTCAAAAATTTTAGAAAACCAGTGCTCGACATCTTAATTAAGTTAAACTTTTTAGTTACACAACAACAGCTAAGATAGACTTGCAGCCGCCAAAAAACAAAAGTCGCCAAATGTCAATATCAAGATAAAAATGGGCGGCTGCCTATAGCTAAGAATATTCAATATTGACAATATTCATTAAGCAGCATCGCTGCAAAATAAACACTATGCAAACAAATGAAGCATGATTTTATAAACAAGTTATTAGTAAAAAAATGTATTAAAAATTTATTAACAAATCAACAGAAAATATGCAATTAAATTGAATTTATAATTAACGAATTTTCTCTTGTTTTTAATTGAATGTCTTTACTTTGCTTATTATGAACAATAGTTTCCTTGTTTATGATGAAAATGAACAATTTTACAGTACATTTGTCGCTGGCCTAGAGGTACTTTGGCAGGCAAAATCATTTATCAAAATTAAAAGAAAATTAAACCTATTCAAAAGTTTTATTGTGTTCCATTTTCATGCATATAAATTATGTAAAATTATATATTTATTATTATTATAGTATTTTGCACCTTTTAAGTAGGACAGCTACTCTATAACTAGTTTAGGTCCGTCACTTTAATACGTCATAGAAGCAACAAAAAGAGCAGTCGTTGATGTCATAATCAGTATACTTATTTTAAGTCTTATTTTCTTAAAAATTATTCTAGCTTATCACCTTGCTTGCTACTATAGGAAATACATAATTGCATTTTTTTGCATATTTAACGGCTTTCAAAAAATTTTATTTTGACGTAATATATTTTAATTTTTAAATTTAAATTATTTTAACAATAAGAATAAAAAGTAGGAAATCACTACCATACCGATTTATAACAATTAATAAATAAATCACTTAAATAAAGTCACAGATGTAGGCTAATAAATATAAAACTAGCAAAATATTGCGTATATTTTGCGTTAAAAAGGAATAAGGACAATAAAACTGAAAAGAAAAAAATAGGGCATATTATCAAAATATTTTAAAAAGTCTCCTAAAAAATTCTTCATAACATTACTATATTTTCATATTTAATAGCTGCTATAAATTATGCTTTTCAGTCCGCATGTCCTTGTCCTTTTGGCGCGAATTTAACTGTGTATATTATAAAACAGGTGGATGCTAACTAAACTAAAGACATGGGGGCCTTAGTTCAAAA
This sequence comes from Acartia tonsa, assembly GCF_053477335.1. NCBI lineage: Eukaryota > Metazoa > Arthropoda > Copepoda > Calanoida > Acartiidae > Acartia > Acartia tonsa. The sequence goes on from NC_137260.1 coordinate 39,611,552, forward strand.
TACTGGAAGCGAAAGATGAATATTTGGTCCATTTCAAAGGTCTACAAATTACAATAACATCACAGTTGAATAACAGACTATTATTAACTGTTGTTGAACTGTAATTTTAAGAAGTTTAATGATACTAGAAACAGCATTGAATAGGCGATAGCCTGATATCTAGTTGCCGAAAGTGTACGCAGTTTCCTGGGTGTTTCCTCATCCTCGCTCAATATTTACTACTAGCTACAAATCTTCAAACTTCCCTTAAAAAAATCAAAATTTGAATGTGTAAACGATTTATACAATATACATTATAAATTTGAATTTTTTAAATTTTGATTTTTTTTTTTTGAAGTTTGAAGCTTTTTTAGCTAGTAGTAAATATTGAGCTAGGATGAGGAAACACTCAGGAAACTGCGTACACTTTCGGCAACTAGATATCAGGCTATCTGAATAGGCCGGTGCGCGCTAAATGTTCAGGATTTAAAGTATAGATAAATTAGTTTTTATCCTAAGTGTCACTCGATGTTAAAAGTTCTCTTAAATTGATATTTAATGATAGTAATAGTAGGAGGATTGCCTTAGTGCTAAATAGGCGCAACTCAATACCACGCACAGTTAGGACTTCCAGACAAAGGTCTTGCAATCAAAGGGTTGGTTGTCAGCAAAAGTTTAGATATTAATGACTTGGAGCCTACTAAAATAATCAAGCTTTACGTTTTAATCATCCGCTTTAGAATTATTTATCATGTCTTAAGAGTTCAACCATGGATTTCTCTGGAAAAAAAACACGCTTGTATCGCTGTAAAACCACGAAAATAGTTGTTAGGAAAGAAAAAGGATATGTCAAGTTTTATTTCTAATAATTAAGGATACATACCTATATATGACTTAACCTTTTTATATTGGTTTTAATCAAATACTTTTCATAATCCCTGAAAAAAAAATCATACATATGGGGTCCTTAACATTTTATAACCCCCCTCCCCCAAAATTCCGCAAGCCCCAATAAGCCCCCAGGAGGGAAAAGCAAGAGGCCCTGTGTGGTAAACCTTTTTAACAATCAACGTTAGATAGATAAAAGTTGATACTAAAGTCTACTTGTAGATAAAATTACATAATGTTTCAAGCTAATAAAGACTGGGTTTATGACTAACTATTTATATTTAATAACCTTAGGAATCACATAACTGTAACCAATTTCAAACCAACACACATACACACACATTTCTACATATGACTTCAGAGGCATTTTATATCGCGTGCATTACACACACACACACACACACACACACACACACACACACACACACAATATCATACACGTAAAGATAGATATGTTCATAATAAACTTATGTAAATTTTAGGATTTTTGACAAACATTTACAAAAATAGATTAAAACCGTAGTTACTTTATAATTATGTTTCTTTTAAATATGTTTAAAAATTAAAAATAAAAATTGTTTGGTCCTACAAACAAAAAAAGGTATTTTATTAACAATTTGTATCCAATTAAAGTCCTCGTTAATGATTTTTTACCCGCCTTTTTTTCTTTACTTGGTGAACCTTGTTTCTTTTCCGTTCAGAAATATAAAAAGACTGTTATGTAGAGATATAGACAAACATGGACCGTATTATCATGTTTGTTACGCACATTTAGCGTCAAACAGACATGAATGTACGCACTTCATGCGTACGCACCCCCATACATATTTGAATTTCCGCGTCATGAACTTAAGTCCTGCGTCAATGCGTAAAAATAAAAACTTTTCAGTTAACCCCTACCCATTAAAAGAATCTTATCAATTGCGTAAAAATGCGTAAGCAAAAAAGCTCTTGCTATGGAAACAAAATAGCTTTGAAGCATCTCTGAATATTCTATAATAGGAAAGGGTTAAAAAAAGGTCCTGATACCGGTTTAGCAAACATTCTCTTTTTAGGATAACTTTACAAGAATTTTAACAATACATACAACAGCGATTGGACATTTTTAGCGATTTTAACAAAAATTCAATTCAATTTGAATTATTTATGACAAACAAAAACTATTTTTATTTATTAGGCTGTAATTGATACCAACAAAGAAAAGGACTTGTATATTTAAAATAAATATAACCTCCTATAAAATTGTAGAGAATAGTAAAGTCCAAAGACACCCGTAATTTTTGTTGGGCTTATATAAGTACAGTACGCATTCGCTAGCAATTTTAATGGCACAGCTACCCTATAATTTTATTTTGTCCGCACGGACAATGGGCCTGCAACTAAGTGGTTTTAATCTACTTGAATCATGTTATCATCTAGTTAATAAATGCTTTATTTAGCTTAAAAGATTAGATTTAAGATGATATTGTGTATTTTCAATCACACTAACATTATCAGATTAAAGTAGCAAAATGTCCAATTAATAGTCTATACATTATATACTATAAACAATTCAATGTATTATCACTTCTATTACAACATTAGAGTAAAAAAGGGTTAACTAACTGTATCTCCCCATCGCAACCACCTTGTGCAACCCTTCTATTGGGTCAATGAAAATCAACCAATGGTGTCGCTTATATTAACACAGCCAAGTAGCAGAAAATACTTCAGAAGCAGACGAAAGAGGTCTTTGAAAAAGGAAGGGAGGTAGTTGCCTGTATATACATCTTTAGTATAGATCTGTTATTACAACACATTCCCTTCCCCCTATTTCTAACTTTAAATCTATAACGATTATGTCCATATGAAGCGAAACTGTTTAAATGATACCTAAGCTAAGAATTAGGAACATGAAAAAATAAGTCCCTATTTATCCTAACTAAACTTATAGAAGCAACATAATTAAAATTTTAAAAAAGGAGGGACATTTTTGTAATATTGAATATTGCCAAAATTACTACTGAAAAGGTTTAATCATTAGAAAGTAAGTTGAAAAACATATGAAATCAAATTACTTTACATTTAGTAAGAATTAAAATTTGACCTAGTTAAAAACTTCTAATTATTTTATAAAACGTATTTTAATTCAGATTTATAATAATAAATTAATATAAATTATAAAACTTTAAGAAGATTATTGTTTTAAATAACTTGTTAATTGAAGATTTTACTCAAAACACAAATAAAAATAAGTTTTTCTGAACCTTTTTAAGAATAATAGCAACTAATACGGTTTTTTTACAAAGAAGGGTTTTTCTCTGAACCTAAGCTTTTTATTGACACATTTTTAGTCTTAAGAGATAAGACAATAAACGATAAATGAATGTACAGCCATTTTGATTATAAACAAAATTATCCCCTCTGTAGATTAAAACTTTTGATCAAAAAGTTTGGACACTACTAGTTTGGAACAAACCAATCACAATTCAATAAAAGTACCCAAAGTTAGAAAGTACCCAAAGTTGGAAGTACATTTTCACTGTATTCACTTCCAAAGGCCCAAGTTTTCTGAGCGTAAACTACGATACTAAATTATTATGTAAAATACAGGAATTTTATTTTTTGTAAATCCCCGAAATGGTAAAAACCCGAAATCAATAAAAGAAAGTTATTTTTTTTTCGCCCTTTAAATGTATCAACAAATGACAAAAAGTATTAATAAAAACTTAATATATTACAGGGTTCGGCAGCCGCAGCTACGTTGAGCAGCAAACGTAGCTATCAAGTTAGAATTTTAGAATCTGCAACTGTAAAAAAGTCAACTATCAGCAGCCATTTAAAAGTCTTATTTCATATATTCCTGACCCGAGCCGCTAACCCCCCCCCCCCCTTTGCTTTCAATTTAAAAATGCAGCTGCCGAGCCCTGCTAAATACAAGATACAAATGTCATAGAACTAGGTTATTATACGTATACTACAAGACAAGACACTTTTTACTAAGTTACTTTTTACGTACTTTCAAATCAAGGTTAGGAAAACAATAGTCTTTATACTTAATCCTTAAATGAAACACAGTTTTTATCACTTAAAAACGTACTATTTACACTGTTATTTTCTTTTCAACCAGACAATTAATTTGTAGCAAATAAAAGATGTTAAGATGCTTTTCAAACTTTAAAAAAATAAAAACTGACCTATATCTTACTTAGCAACTAAGAAATTATCATTTTTATTATACATGTTTATTGTATAGGGTAAAAAACTATAATAATACATCAACTGCGTTCTAAAAGTTTGAACAAAAATATATTTTTTTTTCTTTCACATATCTATAGTGTATAATTGTAGATGAATTACTGATGGTAAATCCACTAGGTAAAACACGTGTATGTGTTATTTCACATATTGGTGAAATACATATGAAATAAATCTGACGCAACTTTTGCGTAATGGTCACTATTCAGGATTCAAGAAAGTTCTAGAAATATAAAGATAATAAAAGTCTTTCACAGTATAAAAGTACGGGGGTCGATAGTGGAAATGTGTGATTCATACTAAAAGGAACGACACCTTTACGTCCTTTTGTACTTGAGGAGCGAAGTTACTCTATAATAGTAATATGCAATAGTTATGTTAGTTTTTTAGCAAAAAAATACCAAATTAAGATCTTAATTTAGTTTAATTCCTTTTTGAAAATCTATGTTTTTGCTGAGCAACTTGTGAAAAAATCATTCTTGGTGAACTTTCTAAATTATTATTTTGTAAAATCAATATATAATCGAAAAGGAGTAATGCTATTAGATATTTATATTAGATATCTTTGCCTCAAAATAGTACTTTGTTATAAGGTAAAGTGTCCCGATTATACTTATTTTTAGTAGATAAGCTACCTTATAAATAAGAGATGTAAGTCCGTCCTTACAGTTGCTAATCGATGGCAGCTTGTAAACTATACAAGATATTATTGTTATTCATCGTAACGGGTTAATAAAACTGGCATTAATTTTATTTTTTTTATTTAAATATTCATGGAAAATTATATGGTGCTTTACATGATTTTTCAGTAAAATAATACTAATAAAAGAACTCTATAATAAAAATCTATTTTAATGATATAAAAAGAGGGAATATATATGATTATAATAGGTTTAGTCAAGTGTAGAAAAACACTTTATGTTAATTTAATTAAAAGCATTACTACATTAGGTATAATTTAATTAGAATCGAACTTTTTTTAAAATTTTACAACCTTTTCCTATAAGTCCCATAGTGCTTATTAAGTAATTAACTTTTTTGGGCCAAGGAAATCCCCTAATCTTCTGATATTGCAACAGTGGAAACAGTTTTTAACGTCTTTAGTAAATACGTGATTTGGGAGGAGTTTCAAACCCTTCATCTCTTAGACAGCATACTTTCTCTGGACATATCTATCCTTGCTTTTTAAAACACCAATATTAACGTAATAGATTTAATCAAGCGATCAAAGTTGTTATTCAAAATCTATTCAATAGTTTATTATGTTTATTTAAAATACGTAAGAAAGTTTTCAGTAAAAAAGAAGGATATGGTAATTTTTAGAAGCGAAGCTTCTCCATAAATGTGTAGGCTCTTCAGTCATTTCATCTAAGTTACGTAAAATATTTATATGTTTCTTGTTAAAAGCACATTTTCTAAAGAAACCCGTATCCCCTTAAGTAGCTAAAAATTAGTTTTGGTGAATTATTTGTGCAAACATGTTGAGAGATTTTTTGCAATAATTTTTCTGTTCAATTATATAACGATACTTTCAACATAATTATCTTGAGGCAATTATCTTATATTTAGGCTTTTTGGAGATATAGTTTTAAGAAACAGGGGCAATTATGTCCATTAATAGCGTAGCAATAACATGCTAAATACAGGTTTTATGATAGAATATCACATATAAAACTTTAAATTTTCGATTTTTTCATTTTACCATCTATGGAAAACCGTCCCTAATACGATAATATAATAGTAATTTAATTATCCAATCTTATTAAAAAAATATGTCCGTGTGGATATTAAGATGAAAATTGACAAGATTAAAACCAGTTTTGTTAAACCCTAGAGACCGAAGGCCCGGGCCAAAAAAATGGTATTAATTTTAGGATTTTTCAGTAATAATGATAACCAGTTCTAATCCTACGGATATTAATCGGTTTCAAAGTTATACTTTACTGGGATAACTATTATAAACTTACAATGTAAAGTGAAAGGTAGCAACAAGATTGAATAAGGAAATGAACAGAAAAAAAACCAATCCAGGAAATGACCTGACCCCTAAAAAAACACCCTCCCGGAAAATTTGAAGAAATGGTACCAGGCAGAATAATATTATATGCATTCGGGATACAGGGATGGACATATGGAAGAAAATCTTATCTTCCCACAATTCCTGTGGATAAAACTTAACTATGCTCATACTGAATTTTGGTAGAAAGTAGGGTTAAGAGTCAATTTTTCTCTTTCACATGTGTTACAAGCTATTGAAATAGATAAAGTTAAGCAAAAAATCTCTCAAATCGCTGAAATGACTTGCAATGCTTTTCATGGAAGCTTTACAGAAAAGATATAAAAAAAAAGATAAATAATAGTGTTATTAATTTTAATTTGTACTCAAATACAACTTCATTTCTCCCCAAAAGAGATTCTTGTACAAATAAAAATAAACTTTGACCCCAAAATGACATTAAAAATCTCCCATTTTGTTGATGCTTAATTTTTTTTCTAAAAAAATTGCATGCTGGAAAGGGATAAATATTCTAAAAACATACAAACTTGGCCGAAAAAAAACTGTACAGAAGGCATTGCATTAATCATTTTCTTGAAAGTACAAATAATATTACAACTACAACGATTGTTGATATAATAACAGCAAAAAAAGTCTTCTCAATAAAGGTTTGGTAGAATAGTTAAATTGTATTTGGTTTAGTCTATATTTTTGACTATTTTGAATATTTGTCTTCGTGGCCCTAGATTGCATGTATAATATAACTGGGAACTAGGATTATGAAACCAGATTAACCTGTGCAAAAATATCCAGGGTTACAGGGTTAGGACAATGGACGGCAAATCAATCTTAAACCTTCCTTTGGTAGATAGTAAATATTTAGTCGAAGATAAATGGATGTAGATTAATTGAATTAAAATTGCCTCTTACACCCTGTAAAATATCAGATATATAATAGATAACATCATTTTAAAATTATTTTCACTTATCTTTATGAAACAAGGAAACTTATGTTCATAAATAGCAAAGAAATAACAAGTTGATAACATTGATAATAAAACAGAAAAGTAAAAGAATTAAAAAAACATTCCTGTTATTGAATATGATTTTCTTTACATAGCGCATTTACTTTTGGGCCATCTATAATTGCAAGTTAATAAAAAAATAAGTTTAAGAGTGGCCGCGCTCCCAAATTATGGAGTACATCAACATACATTTTTAAGTAAACCATAAGCTAACTAGTTAGATAGGCAAGTAGATAAAAATTAAGATCCCTTATCCCAAATAACAATTTTGCAAAGTAAAAAATATTGAGCAAAGGTGAATTGAACAACAGATAGACAGAATTGAGGATCTTATACTATATTCTAGTACAGATTTTTAAAAAATCAGTTATCTAAAGAAATAGGACAATGGCTGATAAATTGATTTACATCCCCAATAACGATTAACAGAATTACCCCTTCTAAAGATTACCATTAGTGGTTGAAACCTTAGGACACCCAACTTAATGAAACAACTAATAAAAATTCAATAAAAGTCTCCAAATTTTTCGAGCCAACTAATAAAAAAACGTTATTATAAAACGTTGGAAACTAGCATAATAAACAGCCAAATGTCCTCTTCCTTCCCTGTATAATTTTTATGCAACATTTTAAGAAACTTAAGTATACAATTTGCCCCTACTTAATAAGAAAGTCTATTGATGAGAAAAAAAGGATTAATCCTTCCACTTAAAAGAAAATTCAGAACTTATTATGTAATAATATAAAGCAGAAAAGGTACGGAAAATAAGAGACAAAATTTAAACAAACCATTGAATTCATTTTTCGATTTTAAACAATCCATAGTCAATTTTGAAGTTAGTATATATTGTTTCTGTGGAGTAAAAGTAACTATTTACTTAGAAAGTTTAGTAATTCGTAACAGCTATAGGTACTATTTCAAGATAAATTTAACTAAAAAGTAATGTATATATCAAATCAATTTTTAAAAAGTATCATAATATTGAATTTTTTTTCTTTTTTCTAAATAATTCACTATTTTTTTGCCATAAATGTAAAATCACTTATTAAAAATCTTCTAGTGTGGGTGTGTGTAAAGTCACAAACAACCAAGTTATAACTGAGAGCCGCGGGGCGAATAAAAAATCACAAAATAGTGTTATTAAAGAGAGAAGAGGGAGAGAGTTTGTAAGAAGGCGAGCCTTGGCAGAGAGAGAAAGAGAAGAGAGACTCTGTTATATAAATACGCTCACTTCGATGGTCGGTTTAAATACAGAGAGAAGGCCCCCTGAGCTAATAAGAAGGTAGATAGATAGATAGGTAGGTAGGTCATAGGATATAGGAAATTGTAAATAAAATAACAGCTGCGCCAATAACATTTATGGATTCTATTTTTGAAGAGGCTTGAAAAAGCTAAAATTAACCTAAAACCTTTCAAAGAATTAAATCTAAAAAGACTAAAACTAGGATCTATATGAAGTTTCCCAAAAGTGAAGAACTCAATCGGTTCAGTAATTTTCGCAATCATCAGCTACAGACAATGACCTAAGAGAAAGTTCGTAAGATGTGTGCTTTAAAATAATGCAGCTATTACATTTTTAAAAAATTAAAAAATTTAAAAAGTATTATACACTAAAAATAAAATCTTTCAATAAAACTAAATGCAAAGATTTTTTATCAGTGTTGTCAATAAATTACGGAAAAATACAATCATAGTAGATTTTATTTCAAACAATTAAGGTTTAAAAATTGGCCAATAACCAAGCTATCCCTTTTTCCCTGGGTAGGTGGGAAAAGATAGGACCGATCCCCTACCCCGGAAGGGGTATAGCAGGGTGTTGAACTAAAACCAAAAGCGCAGGTCTACAAAAATTCTACTGTCACAGTATAAATCAGTCAGATACAGTGTTGATACTTTACTGTAACACTCATGGATGAAAGGACCTCTAAAACCCCACGCCAAAGTGAACAACCTAGAAAAGAGCTGGGCAGCACAGAAAAAGGGTGCGTTAACCCCTTATAATATGTGCGTTTTCTGAATAAGTGAGTGTGTGTGTATGTATATGAGTGTTTTTAGACGACAACAGCTATAAAAAATATTTTATAGTCTGCGTTATAAGGAATCCGCTTGGAAGTTCTTGGAGACAATTCTTTTAAATCCAGCCCACAAAACAAAAAAAAATCCTTATATAAAAGTAACAGAATATGTGTCTGTCTGTACCAAAATATCTTGCCAACTGCTGTACCGATATGGTTCTCCTAAACACTGAAGCTTCTCATAGATCCTGGGAAGGTTATTAGTTATTTTGTGGCATGGGTCCCTTAAAGAGAAATTAACCCTCCAACCAAAAATTTTTTTTCATAAAAACTAAATTTAAAGTCAAAGGGGGTTTATGACTTCTTGCGTCCCCCTCCCCCCCTTCCAAACCTTAAATGCATCTACTAGAGGCGTAGCCGCTTGTATATAATGATTAAGCATTTAACTCATGACGTAAAAATGTATTATCAATATTGTTAAAAAATGACATTTCTCTTAATGACAGAAAATTTTGGATTAGACTATCCTTCGAAGTAATAAAATAATGATTAGATTTTAAATGTTTATTTAGAATTTATTCCATTTTATATATATGTTAAGTAGTTAGTAAGAAACGAGATTAATTTCAATCAAACTTTATGAAAAAATTACTAAATTTTTTACATCTAAGTTAATCTATATTCTATAATATAAAGTAGTAAGCTTTAACTGATTTTCCTTTACAGTGAAGCTTCTAATAGGTCCCGGAATGGTTTTAGGATATTTATTTTTTTTAAAATCTGGGTATGGTTTTCGCTATTTTTTTGCCCTTCCATATCCCTTTTAATATAAAGCCCCTGGAAGCTAAGGACGCAGCAACTAGTAATAAAAAAAACTACGAAAAGTTTAAATAATGAAATTATATTCAAAATTTCCATTTTAACTCGCATATGCAAGCAATTTAAATATTGCTAAATTTACGATTCTAAAATCATTAAATATTATTTGGAAGATTTTTTTATTATTCTTATGGAAAATAACATAACTATCTAAAAGCTTATTATAGTTGCAAATTATGTTGTTATTAATGCAACAAAAGGCTTTATATCCAGGAATCTAAAGGAATAAGACAATAGCCGTTAACTTGATGTAAATCCCTTATATGGTGATACAAAAATAACCCCTTCATTACATTTTAATTAGTGGTTGAATTGAAACGTTGGGTACTAAAACTAACCAACCAATCCATATTCAATAACAGTCCTAAAAGTTGTTCACATGAATAAGAAAACCTATGTATACAACTTTGGGGTCAAGTGTAATAATCAGCCCAATGTCCCCTCCAACCTGATATATTTAAAAAATTGAAAATCAATATAAATATAATATTTTTAAGTTTTCTCCAATCATTGAAATCGTTCGACATATAAAATCTTCTAGATTTAATAAATTCTAGTATTGATTGATCCTACTGTTTGCTGAGAAATTTTGCCCGTCTTTGACAATGAATTTAAATGGAAATTGCGTATATGTTAATTTATACGCCATTGCCCTTTCCCTCCCTACTTATCCTACTCCTAGTATACATGAGAACAAAAACAGTAGATTTATCATGTCAAGAGAAAAAATTCATCCACAGTGGATATTGAATATACGTGGATAAATTGACAGGCAAAAATTTTTCTTCAATTTAGCTAATATGGACCTCATTTATTGCTCAAATCGTCATGGAGTAGAAGGGGAGGGGATGGGGGGTATCGTAAATTAGTATTACTTTATCAGAGTACATGAAAATCTAGTGCAACATCCATTAAATAATATATCGATTGGCATATACAAACTCACAAACAAACGCACACAAAAAGCGCTCGCACAAACGCTGCGCGTAAAGAGCGCAAAGTGAAACTTTGTGAAAGCTTTGCAAACCATCCCAGTCATTTCATGGGACAGGGATATTCTTTCTTAGGGAAAAAGTTTTATTTAATAACTGAAGATAAAAATTTTATGTTCTAAAAACCTCTAAATTTTTAACCTTATGATTTTTAAAATCCACCAATGAAACAAAAACAAGGAATCATTTTTTTAGGATATTTCTTCCTTCCTAAGCCGTTTTGTCAGCTTTCAAATTTACAGCAAACATAGGCGTCCAAGGGGGGGGGTAATGGGCCATTTGGCACCCCCAAAATTTTGTGAACAATACCCCCCCCAAAAAAAAATTACCCCTACCTTGGGGGTGCCGTAGGCACCCCCAACGATTTTGGGGGGGGTATTTACCCCCCCCAAACCATTTTGGGGGGGTAAATACTCCCCCCAAAATAGAAAATCTTTAACAAAAAAAATTTTTGCGCGCTTCGCGCGCATTTTTAATACTAAATTTTTTATAAAATTTAAATTACCCCCCCCAAAAATTTTACCCCGGGGGTAAATTTGGGGGGGGTAAACAAATTTTACCCCTGCCAACAGATTTCAGGGGGGGTAATTACCCCCCCCAAGCAAATTTTACCCCCGGGGTAAAAATTTTGGGGGGGGTAAAAAAAATTTGCGGCGCGCTTCGCGCGCCATTTTACCCCCCCCAAAACCAAATTACCCCCCCCTTAAAAAAATTTTACCCCCCCCAAAATAAAAAGCTTGGACGCCCCTGACAGCAAACCTTTTTTTGCAAAAAAAAACCGATGCATAAGAAAAGGAATTATCTTCCAGAAGAGAGGGGTAATTCGATGGCGCAAAAACTAACAAGGTTTAATTTTTGTTAATTGATTCCAAACTATTCAACTTATAATTTTATCTGAAGAATGAGTATAATTTGATATTATGATCCAGGAAACCATTGGACCGCTGAGGAAAACTTTGTATTAGCCATGGCCAAGATTTAGATATTTCAGAAAATTAGTCTTAAGACTTGTTTTAAGAATAATGTTCCTTATCAGAAGGGGAATGAATACTTGTACAGAAGAAAAACCTTATCAGATTTCACTTTACTTTAATCAAATGATTGATACCACACTGTAAAAAGTAACTGTCTTTTTGTCTGTAGATTTCTTTGCTACTTAAGACCTCTTAAATGGCCAAATTGATTAGGAAGGGCTGTACTATATTTAATATTACTTAAATTAAATAGAAATTTAATACTCTAAATTTCATAATTTTCGTGCGTGTATTTTGTATAAAAATAGCTAACATGACCTAACCATGATTATTAGCAAGAATGGAGGGATAGTTTAATGGATAATACATTGATATCCTTCTTTTTATCTGGGTATAAACTTTGTTATGGGTAATCATTAATACATTTCTTATTTGTAAAAGGGTATAAGTATGTGTCCTAATAATAGAAATAACCTAAATATACCAATTTTTTTGATAATCCATCCTTTAATTGTGTAAAGATAACTAAAGAGAGAAGAGGGTCCCCAAAGTTAAATAATTAAGTTTTCTTAACCGTTGGATTAATAAATCTGGGGACTTACGCGAATTTTAATTGGTTGATTCATTAAGTTGAGTGTTCAATCGTTTCAACCACTAATTTTAATCTACAGAAGAGGTAATTTTTTTTGTATCACCATTGGGTATGTACTTCAATTTATCAGCTAATGTCCTATCCCTTTAGATCCCTGGAAGGTAACCCTATTGACCCTACTTTCTTATTTCTTCCTTTTCTCTTCCTAAACTTTCCCCATAATATCTACCAACTAAAATTGGGTAACTAACAGGTATTCATGGTTAAGACGATGGTGATTAAATAATCTTTACACGAACTATTAACTGTAAAGTACTACGTACTTTAATAAAGTACCTCAAGTTATTGAGCAAACAAATTAGATAACGTGGGTATAAAACCTAACATACCAGTATAATTATAATTATAAGTGCAATTGTCCCTTCCTTCCTAACTAAAATGCATGCAATAATCTAAGAAAACCAATGACTAGCGTAATAAACAGTCCAATGCCACCTCCCTCCCTCATTGTATTAGCTAATATAAAAAACTTTTTGTATGTGAAAATATGCGATAGTGAAGACACACCCTAATGCAAAGCAAAGGAAAAAACAAAACGAAAACTCCCTTTACTCATTTCCTTAATCGCGTCAATATATAGACTAAGATACAGAATTATAATCTATAAGTAGGAAGTATTAATGTCTGTCTGTTCCACTAACTGCTGTACTTGATTCAGTGAAGACTCATATATAACCTTGATAGGTTTTATGCCAGTTTTTTAAATTGCTCATAAGGCTGAATTAAGATATCATTATACCAGAGTTGTGGATCCGGATCCGTAAGGATCCGCACTTTTTTGAGTCCAAGGATCCGGATCCGGATCCTTGGACTCAAAAAAATGAGGAAAAAATGGAAAATCTACCTAAATTTATAAAAATAGTCACTTACAAAGACATTCTCGTGATGAGAGCCAATCTTTAAGGTTTAGGTTCAGACTTAAAAATTAAAAGTATTTTTGACTTCGAGAAACAAATATTTTTTGAAATATTTTTGACCAAATTTGGAGGATCCGGATCCGCATACAATCAATGCGGATCCACAACACTGCATTATACTAAGGGATAAAGCAATGGACGATAAATTGATTTACATACGCAATAATGATAAATTTGACATTGCTGACCAACCAAGTTGACTTTTATTGTTTATAAACTTTGGGAATAATTTACAGTCCAATGTCAACTTTCTCAATGGATTTCAGTCGTCATTAAAGTTAAAGAAAATTTTATAAAATCGTTATTTAAAAAATCTTTAAAATCTTTTTCGTATTCATTCGAATCCGGTGGATAGGAACCGGTTCTCATCCATACGAAAAAACTATGTCTAGCATCGTATTATAAACCGCTTTCTACAAATATAGAAATGTACAATCATAAGATTAAAACCAGTTTTTTAGCCCGTGCCTTCGGCACCTCTGGGCTAAAAAAAAACTGGTTTTAATATAATAATTGTACATTCTATATCCACGGAATGCGGTTTATAATACAAAAACAAAATCTACTACATTAACGAATAAATAGATAGAAATTCATTTATTGCAATTAGGAGGGTAGAAATGTCCCATCTATTGTCCTATCCAAGATTAAATCACACATCTATGGAGTAGCTTCACTTAAAAACTGAAGCCAACGACCTTTCTCTACATAAAAAAAGTGCATGATTTAAAAAGGGTGGTGTCTGAAACTTATTATTTCAACAGTGAAACATTTTTAACAATTTATTTTTTACGTAATTTAAATTATTTCTTTCATGGATTTCTTTATTGAAGATAATTTTTAATAACAATAGGTTAGTACAAATGTTGTTAACAGAAAAAAATTGTACAATTCTAATATTTTAAAGAGATAAAAAATTACCATCGTTTTATTTATGAATTTTTCTTTGTAAACTTCCCAAATTGATTTATTTTGCACGATAAGAAGCTTTTTTTTCGGAATGATTACCTCTGTTATAATAGACAGGAAAAAGCGAGGCATAATTATAGCTTAAAACTTTACAAAGCCTAGGGAGGGATAGGACATTGGACTGTTAATTATACTGGTACCCAAGGTTTTATATCTTATAATCGTTGGTCTTAAAATTTGGTTGGTTTAGTTACCAAACCTTGATTTTTATATAAATCTGTTATTTTGTTTATCATCATTGTGGATGAACATCAATTTATCTACCATTGTCTTATCCCTTTAGATCCCTGACTAAACCAGACCTAAAATTATAGTGTTAGGGATTATTTGCGCAGGATTAATGGTATTTTTTATCAGTAACAAAATTTTCAAATAAAATTGAAGACGTATCTAAATAATAAAGAGCGAAAACTTTAAAAAAAAACTTATCTTAAGGATCTTCAGTGATAAGACAATTGACGTTGAATTGATTTGCGTACAACCCGATTATAAAATAAGTTATTGGTGAAAAAGTTTAGCCACTGCTAGTTTGAACAATCCAAATATTATAATTTTTTAGCTAGTCATAAAATGTTTACACACACGAATAACAGAACGTGTTTTATATTGGTAAATAATGAGATTAATGGTCCTTTCCTTTCTGCATTTAAACTTGAAACGACCATACTTATTTTTGCTTTATATAACTTACATTTTTTCTATAAACCAACACCTTTTGATTTTATCTATTAAAATTACCTTAATAATTTTAGGGCAAACTAGTATCTAAAGTCTTAAAACTTGGCCAATAAAAATCTTTTTAACGCAAAAATGTTTTGCATTTAAAAAAATCAACTTATTATTGCTACACTACTTAAAGAGACAATTTTTCTTATCATAAAATATATATTTGAACGTAATCTATTCACTTGGTTGTTAATACTAAATTAAAATACGTTGCTTTCACTCTCAAAATCTCTTAATAATAACACAAAAATATTAGGATTATTTTATATAAACTTTCTTTAATTTGCCGCTCTTATTCTCTCTATTTTTTTCAGAGAGGGAGTGCGCCATGGCGGTAATTTGATATACAATACTTTCTTCTTCCCAATATTCATTTGCAACAAAGTGCAAAATTTGATCTTTAAGGAACAGGGGAAGATTAATTTACCATGTATTATCTTATCCCTGCTTACCTGGTGTGTTTTCTCCTAATATAAAATTTAAAGTAAAGTATATTTTATAGGAAATAAAATCAATACTTTAAAGAATTCAAGTACTATTGTAAAGTCGTAGTTTAAACGTTCTCTAATTTATTGGCTTAAAAACTTTGGGGATTATTATTAAATTTAAATTAATTGGTTGGTATGAAAAAGCAGTGTTAAAAACTTTTCCTCGAATAATTTTTATCTAAGAAGTGATAATTCTATAATTATAATTAGCAATTGTCATTAAGTTATACATCATGTCTTATCTCTTAAGATCATTGCTTAATTGTTTTCAGGAAAGATTGAAACTTTCAGACTATTTTTAAATTACAGTTGGGTGTTTTTCTTTAGTTTTACTAACATGTTGTCAGCTTATTATCGTTGCTATTATGGACAAAATAATCCTTGTTATTCTTCTATATAATTATCCTCTTAAACGCTCAGATTAGGGAAAGTATTATATAAATGTTTAAATCTACATGAAGTTTCTATGACAATAAAGTGTATTTGAGAGCTACCTGTTTTTAGTTTTTTAAAGGATATTTTTTGTTAAAATATTCACATTTTGGTACCACATTAGAGTCGAAGCATTAAATTATCTACGCGAGCCCCCCCACCTCTTGGTTTTCACATAATTGTGATACGAATCATTAGCTTGAGACCTTTTAACATTTACAAACTTTGTATAAAAACTTAAGAATATTTCATTTGTAGGTACCAAAATGTCAAACTATTAAAACTAGATCTATCTTGGTCAAATAAGAATAATTATCCGCAGTTGTCATAGGAAACCATATTTAGATCATAACAAACAAAATATTAACAAAAATTACAATATTAAGAGTACAAAATAGAATGTTAAAAAAAATTTTAAAGCAAAAAGTAGCTAAATTTTTTAATTCAATATATTTTACGTACATAAAAGTTATGTTAGTACGTTCAAGACAATATCTCAAAGTAAAGGATAACCCCCCCCCCCCCTTGAAAAAAGTATCTCTGTATCTTTTTGTAGCTTTTGAGTAAATCAAATGTACTTAAATATTTGGAATTTTTTTTAATAAACTTACTCCATGTAAAAATAATACGCTGCTAAACAATATTAGTTTACACTTTAATCAGATTTAATATGCTTTTTTGAATTTTGTGATCATTGTTCATTTTATGTTTGTATTCTTTTATTTCATTCTTAACTAAACATTATTAGTTTATTTACTAATTTACTACGCATATTTCCATATTAAATATTGATCATTAATTCTTAAGGAAAATCCACGTGTATAAAAACATGTTTATGTTTTTTTTTAAATAAGGGAGGCATGACTTGTTTGGCGATCCCGTAAACCAAGTATCTATATTTGGGGTATTAGCAGCCTTATTGAACTATAGAATACGAGCAGCTACGCCTCTAGAGGCCTATAGGGGCACTTGAGGAGGGGAAGTTGAATTTGCTAACCAAATATTTTTATTTTCAATTTAAACTGAAAAATTTAAAAACATATGGGGTGGGGCAGAATTTTTTTTTGGTTGATTTACTCTTTGGAGGGTGGTGGTACTCTACCCCCGAAGTAGTTATAAACCTTCCCGGAACCTACGAGAAGCTACCATGTAAAGGATAACCCATTCGGTTCAGCGGTTAGCGAGATCCTTCGGTACAAACATACAGACATCTGGTTATTTTATCATAAGGACTAGCGACTGCGCCCCTATCAAATAGGGGCTCTATATTCGAAAGGATATGGAAGGACACAAGAATAGCCTAAAACAATACCCAGACTTTTTATAAAAATAAAATAGCCTAAAGCCATCTCAGGGCCTATACAAAGCTTCCCTCTAAATGAGAACCATATCGGTTCAGTGGTTAGCAAGATCCTTCGCTACAGACAAAAAAGCTTAGTACTTTATATAATAGGATTAGGATTATTATTGAAGGAAATATTTCATCAAATGCTTTAAAAAGTCAAAATGTTACTATATTCGTAATGGCTTAGATATAGTTATCCCATCTTAGTTATGGTCCCCAATCCTTGCTTTTTTCAAAGCAATAATTGAAAGTTTGTGTTTAAAAACATAATGATAAATATTAATTAGCCATCAATGTTTTTGTCCTTGTTTTCCATTTGATTGGCATTTCCCTGTCAATACAGAAATTAAACTAGGACAATAATATTATAAAAAGCAAATAGAAAAAACATCAGATCGTTCAAGGTTTGAGACTCCGCATGAAATATTTACTGCTGCTATTAAGGTGGAATGATTGGCTCATTGACAAGTGCAACTCATAGCCATGAAAAGAATAAGGACTACCAAAAAGGGTAATCAAAGGGATGCTTGTCTGTACTTTATAGGATAACTAGCGGCTTCGCCCCTAGCCTCTAGGGGCTTTGCCCCAAGAGGTAATCAAAAAAAAAATTAGGCGAAATTCGTAAAAGGACCAAGGAAATCTTCTGCAAAAAAATATGTTTTAAATAGTGGATTCCTACGTAATTGATGATGAATTTCCCCTGAAAATAGGGAAAATAGACCTACCAAGGATTGCTCATGCAAAAGTTTAGATCGAAATTCGAATTCTAAGTGCCATTTGCTCACTGATTACGAGATGGTTGCATTAAAAACCCCCTCTTTAGACCTTCTGTTGGTTGTACAATCCATTAAAGGTTATCAATGCAAGTTGTTGAGTAGTTATTCTACTAATAATAAATGTATTCCTTTTACATTAAATGCAAAACTGGCTTGGAAACTAAATTAATTCGGGAACATTGACAAAAGTACTTAAAACTGAAATAGTGGATCTACTGCAGTTCACGGTAAAATATTGCTGGTAACTAATATTTCCAAAAATCTATTAATTTTAAAGGCTGCTAGCTGCCAAACAACTGAACGTACAGATCCTACCCACACTTCAATTTAAGCGGCATAAGAAGGCCTACAAATAATCTGGAATAGCTAAGATCCAATGATGCACAGGGAAAGCTTCACTGAAGAAAAAACGCGTAAAATAGGCCTTTTTCGCGCATTTCTCTGCACTGCGAGATAATTATGCATTATTGATTTATGGCTATTCCAGATTATTTGTAGGCCTTCTTATGCTCAGGGCGACCACCGCCTTTTTGATATTAATATTGAAAATAACGTACTACAAAAAAAATTACATTGAACACAATAACGTACATTTTTTGAAAAAATAACGTACAATAACGTACCATAAAACACACACATATATATATATATATATATTACAAAGTAGAACAATGTCTTTCTGTCTGTCTGAAGCTTAAGATCTCAGTAAATGATGAACTGATTGGGATCTACTCTTCAGGGAATTGATATCCTATTATATTATAGTAGTAAGCTTTTTTATTTGTAGGGAAGGATCTCACTGACCGCTGAACCGATGTGGTCCTCCTTTATATGGAAGCTTCTTATAGGTCCCTAGATGGTTATAGGTTATTACATTTTTATAAAGAGTCCGGGTATTGTTTTAGGCTATTTTTCTGCCCTCCATATTCCTTCCAATAACTTAACAGGGTAACTTTTCATAGGTCCCGGGAAGGTTAATAACTATTTTGGGGGAGGGTACCACCACCCTCCAAAGAGAAATCGCCCCTAGAAAAAATTCCCCCTCCCTTAAAATTTTGTAAAACTAAAATTAAAATGGGGCGTCAACCCCTCCCCCCCCTAAAAAATCCCCCTCCCAAATATCGTTTTTACTTTTAAAATCTAAATTAAGCAATTGGGTTATCCAATTCAATTCCCTTCTCCTCAAGTGCCCCCCCCCCCCCCCTAGAAGCCTCTAGAGGCGAAGCCGCTAGTATAGATAGAAAGAAGTATACTAATCCAAGGTTGTCCAATAAGTGCAGTCAATATTCTCTAAAATGGCTATAACATTTGGAATGATAGTGCAGCTATTACCTTTTATGATACAAATAAGGATTTTAATTGCTAATTATCTGAAAAGTTTATATCCTTGATCTAAAATTTTTTTTAAATTTTATAACTCTGCCAACCCTAAATCTTCATGCGGTTTTTAATATCTTTGTTATGATTCAATCCACGCATATAACAATTGCTTTAATCGTTTTCCAGGTCCCATAACTGTGCTGCTAGACCTTTATTTTTTTAAATCGGTTCAGAAATAAGGATTTTATAAGCTATAATATTAGAATATTAGTTGTTTGATCCTTATCCTATTGGGGAGTCTGATGGAGGTCAGGAACAAAGCCTAAAACCAACCCTAAGACATTTATAAACCTTCCCTTAAAAGTGTAACCAAATTGGAACAGTATTATCAAGCTGTTTTCGTTATCGGCCGGCCGGAAATCGGCCGACTTCGGCCGGATTCGGCCGATTAAAATAATCGACCCACATTTTCTTCATGTTAAGTTTAAAAATATCGTATTCGGCTATTCCTCAGCCGATTTAGTCGTCTAAGGTGGCAAAAAAATAGTCCTGGTCGTAATAAATTCAAATCCGTTGACCAATCTAAAATCGGTCCACTGGTTGTCGCGTAACGGTGATTTTAAAGTTGTAGACATGATAATAATTGCATAAAATAGAAGTAAAGTTTAAAAATACCGTAGCCGGTTATTCCTTGGCCGATTTAGTCGTCCAAGGTGGCAAAAAAATAGTCCTGGTCGTAATAAATTCAAATCCATTGACCAATCTACAATCGGTCCACTGGTTGTCACGAAACGCTGATTTTGAAGTTGTAGACATGATAATAATTGCATAAAATAGAAGTAAAGTTTAAAATTACCGTAGCCGGAATGAAAATTTTACTCTAAGAAAATTTTTGAACTACAAATGTGATTTAGATGGATCTTTTACCATAAAATAACTTTTTCATAAACTAATTATTATTTAACTACTTTTTTTAAAGTAGCTGCACTAATTTTCTACCCAAAAAAATTATTGACTGCACTTATTGTCCAACCTTTACTATTTGGAGTGGGGTATATAAAAACTCAATTTGTGAGGGGGTGGCGGACGGTAAAATGGCACGCAAAGCATGCTGGCAATTTTTCTACCCCCCTAAAATCTGTTTGGGTGTTAACTACCCCCACCTAATTACCTCCCCTAAGAAAATTTACCCCAATTTAATCATGTAAAAAGTACCTACCTCATAATGAAGTTTTTATTCATCTATTTATGTACGATTAAATATTCCAGCATCTTTGCCCCTAGCCTCTAGGGGCGTCACCCAAAGAGGTATTGAAAAGTCCCCCTCTTATAGGTATAAAATTGTTCGTTTGTAATTTGTAAAAAAAAAAGGATGACAACATCCATAAAAGCAAAGCACTGAAACGGTAGGACATACGGACATTAACACTTGTAGTGTCAGTACTGTATAATAAGAATTTAAATGTATAAGAGTCGAAGCAAAAATGTAAGTAAATTAAAAATAACTGCTTAATACAGGATAATGTGTATGGACATACTTTATTACATTTTTAGGACTAGGTATAGAGTTGCTTCCCTTAAAACTTTATACTTTGTTGTCCCAGGAATCAATATAACAAAAACCAGAACAATCGGATGAATAGATCATTTAAAAATTTGTTTAAAAAGTAAATCAACATGTTTAGAATCAACGTAAGTACATACTAGTAACGATTATAGAGTTGCTACGCTTTCTAAATCGTACCTAACTACTAAAGGAATCACCATGCAAAGTTTGAAATCAATAGGTTAATTCTAACATGCCTAATTATAGAAAAGCTTCGCTTTTAAAAAGAAAGAAAAAATGAGTGGGTTTTTTTTAAAGGGAGTTACCTCACCCCACTTACCTACTTGTTAAATTTTAAAAAACTAGAAAATTTTTATTGGAGGGGGGATTTTTTGCTTTTTTGTAGGGGAGTTGGGGTTGTCCCAAACCCCAAATAAATAGCCTAAAACTACAACAAGACCAGTAGGTATATTACTTGAAGCGTAGAACACAATCGGTTCAACAATTACCGAGATCTTAAGATTAAGACAGACGGATAGACAGACAGACATTGTTCTACTTTGTATTATAGAAAGTAGTATCTCATTCCTATAGGTACATGAAAACACAAAAATCAACTAAAAAATATCTCGCTAACTGATGAACAAATATAATACTCCTTTAAAGTGTAACTTCTCATTTGTCCTGGTAAGGTTTGCAATAGAGGAATTTTTTTTTGATATTTACTGAAATGTTTGATTGATTATAGTTATTTTATGGAAGCTTCACAATGACGTCATAGATCCCAGGATAAATTTGTAAAATGGCGCGCAGAAATTTTTTTATAATAGTTTATAAGAAATACAAATATATTAATGATTTCCAAAACAATCATACATTACAGAAAAACGTACAATAACGTATGCTGAAATGTTCATATTGAACACAAAAACCAATAACGTACAAAAACGTACTAAAAAAACTTAAAATGGTGTTCAATATGAACATATTGAACATATGAACATATTGAACATAACGTACATGGTGGTCACCCTGTGTGCTGCTTAAAACAGTGTGCGGGCATGATCTGTACATTCAGCCGTTTGGCAGCTAGCAGCCTTTAAAATTCATAGATTTTTGGCAATATTCGATACCAGCAATATTTTACCGTGAACTGCAGTAGATCCGAAATAGTATATTTACTTATTATTTCCTTCGTGTATGGTTAATAACAACTGAAGGCCTTTATACATGTTGCACCTGTTTAAGTGCTAAGGCATTCTAGTTATTTTATTTTCGAGTCGATTAAACTTTTCAGTTTACAGAATATTTGTCACAAAACATGTACTAAAAACTATTAACCTTGGTATATTAATAATTGATTGGGTTGTAAACGATTTACCACGGAAAGAAAGGACAACTAATTTACAACCATTTCAATATTTATCATGGTACGGAGGGAAAATTTAACTTTAAAATAAACTGGTACCCAAAGTTTTATAGCCACATTCTCTCATTCGTTGGCTAAAATCTAATTTATTGTACCTTGATTGGTTTGTACAAACAAGCAGTTTTCAAACATTTCCACGATATTTTTAATCTATATAAATGACAATTTTTGTTTACTCTAATTAGAAGTGTACATCACCTTATCGTTCATTTTCTTGCCCCTTAGGATCCCTGCCAGATTGAGTTATCGATAATTGTTCTATCCCTTTATCCCTGCAATTTACTCATTTCTTTCCATACAAAATCAATTAATGGCTAAAAAATATACATTTTCAAGTAATGAATCTTTGGAAGCTTTGTTTTTAATTTAATAGTAGCATCGATTAAAAATATACTATAACAGTCTTTAATTTAGAAATAAAATAACCTAAAACCATCCTAGGAGCTATGTGAATCTTTCCTTATAAGAATACATCTTTACATGCAGCTGTGAAATTGGCAATATTGTAACTTTTGATAGCTATGTATAATAGGGTGGGTTCATATCGGAATTAGACAAAGCGGGGATATGCAACAGATAAAATTAACCTTAAAAACATTTCTGACCAAAAAAGAATTTTAAAAATTGAGTTTTAGAACATGACCACTTAAAAATATAATTCATTACTTATTAGTATGCAAAGACGACATTTAAATTTTTTTGAATCAGAACTATGGCTTCATGGTGCTCCCTGGAAAGGCCTTGAGGAGCTGAATCAGGAACTTTTGTCCGTTTCAAAATATCTCGTTCCTAGCCTTAGAAATCACTATAAAAAACAAAAATTTTTAAGGTTTATTGAGAATTGTCCAATTTGTAGGTTTTTTTAGATTTTCTCAGGCTAGGAACGAGATTTTTTTAAACGGACAAAAGTTCCTGACTCAGCTCCTCAAGGCATTTCCAGGGAGCACCATGAAGCCATAGTTCTGATTCAATAAATTTTTGACTCCCATTTACAAATAGCTATACAATTGAATGTCTGGTCGTCATCGGTTTTAAGACTTAGGATAAATTTTAAATCATCCAGAGGTGTATTATATCTATATAAATTGAGTGCAGATCCTCGCTTTGGCCTCAGAAAAAAAATGTCCAAAATCGACCCACCATAATGTATAATAATATTGACTCAACAATCGGTTAGTCAAGTATACCAATCAACACGATCACTGTATTTTTTTCAGAAACAAAACAGACATAATAAATATGTCTAAAGGCAATTTTGAAAGCAGAAACGAGGCAAAATTAGAGTAATTTTTAAAACAAACCAGGAAATAGTAAGAATTTCCTTTTTTAGGCGTTTCAACGCCTACAAGCTTATTTTTAAGTTTTAACTATAACTAATGAGACCAAAAAAGCGCAGCCCATGTTCGTTCAATTATGGACTATGCAAAGCGTAAGGAAGCTATTATATAAATTTTTGGCTGTCAAAGGTTTTTTTTGAGGTAACGAAAACTTTGTTTTACTAGATCATATAATACATTATCTAGTTATAGACATTTTAAAAGGAAGTAGCGAAGCCTTCTAAAAAATTAGGAAGAAAAAAATTAATATGTCTTATTTTATGGCATTTAGTTGATTGTTCAACCATACACTTTACAATCAGGGATCTTAAGGGATAAGACAATTAATTAACACACAAAATTAACACAATTAGCGTTTCTGTAGATTATTATTGTTGGTTAAAACCAACCAATCAAAATTCAATACCAAAAGTTTTTAAGTCAACGAATAAGATATCATGGTTTAACATTTTGGATACCAGTGTAATATAAAGTCAATTTTACCCTCCCTCCATGACTTACAATACATATGTTTAAAAATAATCAAAAATTGTCGATTTTTCCTATAAGGTTCAACTGGCCCTTGGTTTGTTTAAAGCCATTCTTTAATTTTAATACACACGATTTATCATGTCATAGAAAAATTGCACTACTAATAAAAAACAAAGAACAATAAATAAATTTTTCTCTTTAGTCCAGATAGGAATGGGGTTATAAATGGTCCACTTGTTAAACAAAGGGATACTACAGTATGTAAGTAAATAAATAAGAAAACATGCAATAATATTGTTATAATATTTAGTTGACAGAATTAAAATAAAAATTGTTAGCATTCAACTAGTTTTCAATGCATTTTGTTTATTAGAAGAACAGCTACTCTAAAACTAAGTCAACACTAAAAGAAAGGGGGGGGGGGCGAAAGTGACACTTTTTGAAACCAAAACTAAAAGTCAAAGGAACTCAACTAAAAAAAGAGTTACAGGTGTGACATTTTGCATGGCAGTTGCTTTATATGGGTACAATATGGAACTGTGAAAAAACGGCGGCGTAACCGCCGAAAACCGCCGAGAAAAGGCAAAAAAAATTTCGGCGGGAAACGGCGGTTTTCGGCGGTTGCGCCGCCGTTTCTTCACAGTTCCATATTGTACCCCTATAAAGCAACTGCCATGCAAAATCTCAGACCTGTAACTCTTTTTTTAGTTGAGTTCCTTTGTTGACTTTTAGTTTTGGTTACAAAAAGTGTCACTTTCGCCCCCCCCCCCCCCCCCTTTAATTCCTATTTAGAGGTTATAGTTCTTTTAACCATTCCAATAAAGTTGCTTAAAATACACTATAACATATTACTAAGCGATTCATAGTCATTTTAATTGAACATGTATTAAAGGTAATTATTTTTCGTCCGTTAAGCTAATTTTTGCTGCGCTAATAATGAACATAATTGTGCTTTTTAAAATGCATTAATTTCTTATTATAATTGTTAAGTTTGTATTCTTGTAATGCAGGAGGGGAGAAGGCAATGATTCATAAATTAAGCTTCCCCCAAAATTTCAAGGTATGATATTTGCAGGGAAGATGGGGACATTGGGCTGTTTATTACACTAGTCCCCAAAGTTTTATAAATCGTTTTCTTAATAATTTTAAGGAAATGTATTGAATTTTGATTAGTTTGTTTATGAAGTTGAGTGTCCAAACATTTCAACCACTAATTGTAATCTAAATAAGTGGATATTTTGTGTCTTGTCAAAGGTAAATAGGAATGTATATAAACTTTATGTCGTATTATACATAGTAGACAGCTGAGGTTTTAATATTTGTCCGTTTAGATCTCACTTACCATTAAATCGACATGCTAGTTTTAGACTATTTCAATTCTCTCACCTAGATTCTGGGGTCACATTTACTAGCATATTAAACTGTACTTAATATGTCAAAAGTGTAAAAAAATGATTCAATATGACAAGTGGACAATTATGTAATACCTTATTTTATTTGCAATGAATAAAGAAAGAGTTGTAACCTTTGTACGTCAAACTTAACAACAAGGATAACATAGCCACAGAAGTTTGTGAAAAACTTCGGAAGGATATCTTTACAAAACTTCAGTCATAATTTTTTTCTTAATTGAATCATTGAACATTAGTATTTGTGCCATCCAAACACATTGGCCTCAGACTATGAAATTATGCAAAAATGGCAAAAAGCAACTCATAAAGTAGACAAATTATCACCTCAATGTTTGTACATAAGCAAATCTCCAAATACAATAAACTATGGTTTGGAATTGCTATGCTCCTTAAAGTACAAATGTTTCCATGATTCATAATTCTAGCTTAAATTGTCATATTGTCAACTATAACTTTTTAGAAATCCCTATAATTATAACTATTACTTGATTTTTTTAATATAAATACTTTATTTCAGAAACTAAAGGCCTTTAGGAGCCTTTAAGGGGGGGAGAAATTCGACAACCCACTTGTTTCATTCAAATTTTATTTGGGGGGGAGGTTATTTTTTCAGGGACGAATTCTCTTTGGAGGTTTGAGGTACCCCCTCCCCCAAAATAGTTATAAACCATTCTTAAGAACTTTCACTGTAAAGGAAAACCATGTCGGTCCAGATCTTTGGTTTCAGACATACATACACACACATATCCAGTTACTTCTATATCAGGATTGATTAGTATTACAGGCTATCTTAACAATATTAAATTACAAGAGGCGGCGTTCTAAAATTATCCTGTATTAGCTAGATTAAATATTAATCTTTTTCTTCCATTGTCCTATCCCTGTTTAAAGTATTAAAGTATTTATAATCTTGCCTCTGTTTCTTTAAAATATTTAGAATCCTAATATTTTTTTATTTTAAATTATCGTCCTGAAAGGGTTAAAATGTTTAGTTACCTGTTAAATTTTAGTTCAATATCTGACCACATTACACACGTATCGCTAGTATTAAATTATTTTAAAACTAAGTTTTCTTTATTTACTATATTATGAACTTAAATTTTCTGTTTTATGAATATAAATTTAATACTTCAATATAATTCAAATAGCAACATGAAATTTAAAAAAAGAATTTATTCTTCCTACAGTAAATTAATGGGTCATATCGTTCAAGTCAATGAGAGTTTATTTTGGATTATTGGAGCACTATGGGTTTTAAACACCTTATATTTGAAAAACTTGAGCTCATTTATAGCCATTTATTTCCTATATTGATCTGTCATGGATCTTGATGCAATAAAGCAGGCCGTTTTGTACATGTTAAAATTGCAAGATTTCATTAAATAAAAGTTCCCGTAAATATAAGTACTAAATGATTATCAAGAATTTTTATCAGACAGGGAATTATTAAACATATTAGGTAATCAAAAATCTACTCTCAACTTTTATAAGTTACGCATTTCCTTTAGCCCCCTCTGTCGATCTGTAACAATCAACAATAAAATGATGTTCAATCCCAATAGTGATCAATAAAATTAACCCTTTTGCTGACTTTAATAAATAATTTCAAAGTTTGTACCAACCAATCAAGAGTTGAATAAAAGTCTGAAAAGTTCCTAAACCAAAAGATTAGATTCATAAAACGTAGTATACCTGTATAATACAGTATAATTGTAAAGTATTCAAAAATACTATGTACTTATTCATAAAACTATCTCTTTGTGTTTTTTAACACTATACTGTTACTCAACTAAAGTGAAACTGTTTCTAGAGATAAAATAAAACTTTATTTGTAAACAAGATATGAAATGTCTAACAAAGCATTTCAATAACAAAAAGAAGAAAAATCCACGAATCTGTATTTATAATGTTAAGTTGTAAACATGTTTATATTAGATTTTTAATAAGCGGGGGGGGGGGGTGGGTTAATGCAACCATCTCGTATCAGTGAGCAAATGGCACTTAGAATTAGAATTTCCATCTGAAATTATGCATGAGTAATCCTTGGTAGGTCTATTTTCCCTAAATCGAACAAAAAGTTGAAAAAGTAACGGCTAACGGCTCAGCCGTTTTGCCATTTTTTATATCTATATTATATAGTGGAAATTAGTCACGAAACCTATCTCCACATAATACTCTTTGCCCCTCCAAAACACTATCAAACGATTCTAGACGGTAGCTGTTGGTACTAGAAGTTTTAAAAATGGTTATTGTTATCATTTAACATGAATTAAACCAAAAATATGTTTTAAAAAGTTGATTCCTACGTAATTGGTGATAGATTTACCCTGAAAATAGGCAAAAAAACAGCTAAACGGCTGTAAAATAGTAAATAAACCTATCTTTTTATACCTAATTTTAATAAAAAACAAATACAGTATGAATATTTCTGAATATCAAAATATCCTATTTCTCCTTATCTTTTTAGTTTTGAGACTTTTCAGGGAAGGTGCAGTGGACAACAGTGCTTTTCATTATCGACAAATATTTACGCACTCGCAAAAAATAGCCTTCTTTAAAAGTAACAGAATGTCTATTAGTCTATCTGTGTATACCGAAGGATCTCGCCAATCGCTGAACCGATATGGTTCTCCTTTATAGTGAATCTTCTCATACGTCTTCGGAAGGTTTATAACTATTTTGAAAATTGAGGGAGGCTACTTCCATCCTCCTAAGATAAATCACCCTTGGAAAAAATAACCCCTCATACAAAAAAAAAGTTTTTAATTTTACATAACTGTGATGGAAATTAATTTGATTGGTTTGGGCTATTTTATTTCTAGGTTTGAGTCTTGGAATAGTTTTTGGGTATTTTCCTGCCGACGCCTACCCATTAGAATTAGGTTAGAGAAGAGAATGTTAGTTTATCGTCCATTATCCCTGTATTATTTCACACTATAGTGTGTTGTATAAAAAAATAAGCGTATTAGTATTACTCTTATCTTTAACTTATTTCTCATTTTTAGTCAAGCCACTCTATAATTTAGGTATTTAATAATAAATCTGACGAATTTATTGGGTTTTTAAGAGGGGAAAAAGTTTTGACACATTTGCGTAAACAGTGAGTATAGGCTTTATCTTTGGACTAGGGGAAAAAATTATTCTTATATGATAAATTTTCACAAGTTTTAAGATCTTTTGGATAGGCCTCCAGGTTCAGGAGCTGCAGGCCTCCAGGTTCAAGAGCTGCAGGCCTTCAGGTGGTCTGGACAGGAAAAAATGAGGGTTTTTTTTTTGAAGAGATTGAGGTCAACTTATAAAACAAAATATGCATCTTTTTTGTTCAAAAATGTAAATAACATTTAAAAATATGCCTATTTTGTTATATAAAATGACCTCTTAACTCTTCAAAAGAATTAGATTTTGGTTTTACCTGTCGAGGCCACCTGGAGGCCTATCCAAAAAATCTTAAAACCTGGGAAAATTTATCATATAAAAATTATTTTATCCCTAATAACCTATCCTCTCAGTCCAAAGATAAAGCCTATACTCACTGTTTACGCAAATGTGTCAAAACTCCCCCCCCCCCCCCATTAGTTTAATGTCTGATAGTATAAAAAATACATAATTCATAAGCCCTACAAAATGATTTCCAATGTGGTAGGTATAAGACATTCGACTGTAAATTACCCAAAGTCAAACGCAGTCTGTCATTGGTTGACTGACATAACTTTAGGTAATTTTATTAAATACCTATTGTTTGGGTTCTACAAACCATACGTGTTCAACCACTAGGTATTTATTTTACACTACAAAAGGTGTATTTATAATCTTGAAGTATATCAATCTTTGATTGTTTTAAAATGATTTGAGACTAAGCTAAGCTTCTAATCAATAGTTTATCCTTGTTGTCTGTACGTCACAATACAAACAAAGCCCAATATAATATAATAAAACCCGCCAACTTATGTTTATATTTTTATAGTAGTAGTTTATTTACAAATGTCCTTCAAAAATTATGCTATTATCATTTTTTTAAAAAGCGCAATATTTATATTTTTTGTCGAGGAAACATGAATAATACAATAGAAGTAAAATTAATATATTTCATTATTATAATTGATATTCTGAAAGCATTTTGATATAGATAGATGCCTAAATAGATTTTTCTACCATTTCTAGAGGATTAAGGGGGGGGGGGGTAATGCAACCATCTCATAATCAATGCGCAAATGGCACTTGGAATCCGAATTTCGCTATGAAACTTGGCATGTGTATAGTCCCTTTCGTGGCAACGCCCCTTAATGGGCGATTCGTTGTATTTTAAAAAGGCTTTCAATAGAAAAAGGAGAAAAGCTACTGTTCAAAAAACGAAGAATCTCATAGTTTTTTTTGTAAATATCTAGTAGTAATGGTCCAAATCCTACATAAAGAGTAGCTGCGCTCTTAACACCTTCTTATAACCAAAAATATGTATTCTTTGCCAAGTATTAACTCAAACTAAAACTCTTGAGTGAAAATATGTATATCATGTAAATACATATATATGGTTAACAAAAATTATTAAGCTTGCAAATAGAGCAAATAAATTGCTTTCCTTTTACCAATTAAATGGAACAAATTTTGTGGAGTGCATTCCTTTTCTCTTATGTATCACATTGTCCAATCATAATATTATTTAGTTTTTTTTATGTTTAAAGCATAAGATCTCAATGACTACTCATCAACAGATTGGCTTTATTTCATGAAAGCTTCACATAGGTCCTTGGTTGGTTTTAAGCTTTTTTTTGCTCTTCCCTATCCCTTCAAAGAGAGAGCCTCTAGATTCTAAGGGCTAAGCCTCTAGTCGTATACAATAAGTAATATTTTTGTTTGTTTGAATCTTAAAATTTTAACAACTATACAACTGATTGAATTATATGTAAGTTTCACATAGGCCATGGGATGGTTTTAGGCTGTATACAACAGCACACCCTTCAGCATCCCCTTTTCATCATTCTGGCCTTAAAACATTCCCTCTTTCTTTTTTACTATGGTGTCTTTTTGAGGATTTGAATTATATGGTTGTATATGGAAGTGAAGGATCACCAATATGTTGTTTACTAAAGACATACAAAAAAGTATGCTTTAAGTATATAAAAACTATAATGAGTATTGAGTAAGCATAAAATGAAAAGTTTCGAAAGAAAAGCAGATATAATGCACAAATCATTTAATATTACAATATATTGTTGCGATACCTTTAAAATATTAATTTAAGGCACTTCCAAGTTTTGTGGATTTTTTTGCTTACTTTAACGGTCCGACAAAAGAACGAACGGACATACCCAGGTATAGAGAAGCTGCGCTACTTGAACATAAATACAAAGGTGTACGTTTATGAAATTAGATTTATGATATTTTGATGATCATTTTGCATAGCAATTTTACACTGAAAAGTGCAAATCCAAATAAATTTTGCATTACAATCAATAAATCAACAATTTTTGATTTACATAATTACCTTTATATGTGAACTAAAATAAAGTTTTTTAAAACTAAACAAGAATTTTGACTTAAATAAAACTTTGTAAAAAGGGAAGCTTGTGTTTACGTCCGTTTACATACGTCCGTTAGTAAATGATACTTATTATCGTTAATTTAGTCATGTTAGAATTGTCCTCTCGAATTCGAACTTCTTAAAACTTAGTCTTACAAAATACGGAATTATTGGAGACTAATAATTTTAAATCCATCATCCTATCCCTTTATCCCTGAGTAATTATTAAATAAACCATCCATTACCCAATAACATAACACCACGCTTTTAAACACGACCTCAAACATAAACAAAGACACACACAAACTTGAAATTAATAGGCAAGCCTTGAAGTGTTCATTTCAAAGATTTTTTTCAGTATTTTCAAAAGCGCAGCTATTCCCTAGCAAAGAGTTATTGGTACATTCGACCCAGCTTATACCATTAATGAAATTAATTCGAAAAAAATCACGAAACCTATACGTGGTTTTTAGCTGTCGTTGGGGGGGGGGGGGGGGCAACACATCGTAAAATTGACGACCTCTTCATTTGCCCCCCAAATACTATTTTAGATTTATTTTACTTGTTGGTTATACCTTGTACCTGCATTCGACCGAAAACGATTGCAAAAATTAAATATTTTCCATTATTGCCCAGACCCGATTAATCTACTATGACTTAAACCGGGTCAGAGCAATAATGAAAATTGTGTATCGTTTTGTATTATAGACAATCACCCTTGAAAATTATAAAGCCTAAATTTCATTCCTGTTCTGATGGTTGTGACCTTCCGTCCCACGGGTCAACAAAATGGGATACAAGTATAAGATTTTTAGTTTACTATTCGATTCGTGGAAAATAACTCTTCCTGTTAAGTGACAGTTTTAAATTCAAATAGGAAAGTACAATATCAAGAGGAGGTTTTATTTACAAAATTATACCTAAAACTTAAAAATGTAAACTTATTATTGATTCACAAATTATAAATTTTATTACTTTATTCCTACAAAATATAAAAACACACACTCACACACACACACATAAATTACACAAAACTCTTTAACATTCCTTTCATTTAATATTTGCTAATTACTTTTTTGATACACATAAAATATATTACATAATAGTATAGTGAGCTAGTGAGTGTTTATAATTTATATTATTTATGTGCTTGCTAAATTAATTACCTAGTATTTTTTGTCTGGGATAAGTCAATGGCCGAAAAATTAATGAGTATCTCCATTGGTGATACACAATAAGTGGTTGAACATTTGGACACTTAACTAAACGAACCAGTCAAAATTCCATAAAAGTCACCAAAGTTGTTAAGCCAATAAATAAGAAAACGCTGTTATAAATCCTTTGGGACTAGTGTAATTTACAGCCCATTGTCCCCTTCCTTCTTGATTTTTGTACTTTTTATAATTTAAGGGAAAATACTTACTTTATGAAACTTTACTTTTTTTTTACATATTTTTATAATGTTTCTTTCTTTACTTTTTATGTAAGTGAAAATTCATATTTAGAAACTAATTTAGTTTTGAAAGAGGAATTGAATTAATATTAAGAATTCTATAGCAGGATAATCAATGACATAACTTTTATCAGGGAATGTAAATTATACTGGTACCTTAAGTTTTTCTACCACAATCTCTTATTCGTTGTCTTAAAACTTTTATCCAATCCGGCGTCAATAGGAGAGTCTGTAGCGAAGAAACATATAGGAAATGATAGTCCATGTTTTTATATGAAAATTATGGGGGAAAAAACCTGTTCAAATAATAATTAAGACCGTTTGTATCGGCTTCCAATACTAGAAATTATTTAGTGTTCATTATAACATAATAGGAATGGATAGAGAATATACGTGGATATTATGACAGGGGGAAAAAAGGTAAGTAAATGGAAAGTTTTTAAAAAACTCTGTATTAGTCATGGCGTCTTAATAGCCTATTCAAAAAAAAAGTACTTTCCTAATATCTTTTCTGGTTATATATACAAACTTATACCATTAGAAATCTATTTCATTTAATTAAAAGTTTATGTATCCAAATTTATACCATTAAACATCTTTTTTCATACAATTATAGGAGTAACAGTTCGAGTTTACATATGATTTTATGATAAATGATTTTTTTGTTAAGTCCATACTTTTAAATTGAAGCTTTAGTTACTTTAAATAATCAGATTCAAATAATACACCCGTAGATGTATATCAATTCTAAAAATGCGTTTAATAATTTTTGTCATAAGTGTTTATGTACTGTATGATTGCGACTCCTAAAATAAAACAAAATACAAGTGTACCAACAATTATGCCAATATCATATGTTACGTATCAATGTTTATCTGACCTTTGACCTGTTGAGGTGACCGCAGCCGCCAGCAGGACCTGCCTGGTGGCAGCTCTCTATGGCTGGAGAATAATGCAGGGCTGTGTCCTGTGAAGGTTGTAGGTGTAGTCCTTCTTGAAGGTTGTGTTACAATCAACACACGTGAACTCTGAAATTAATTATTTTTTGATAATGTAGCTCAGTATTAACAAACATTTTTATTTTTAGAAAAGTATAAGAAATTTTTTCTGGTATTATTAATAACATATGATGGGTACGTTAGGTAGTGGACGTTGTTTATGATGAAAATTTCAAAAGATTTTATGGAGTAGTTGCTTTTCTCAATAAAATTTTTATCATCTTTTTCAATTATGCTTACCTCCAATAATTTCAAGGTCTGTACTTTCACCGTTGCCATTGACTCCCTGACCTCCAAAGTTGGCACCATCCTGCGACACCGCCTCTTTCACACTATCCGCCAGATTGTGAACTGCGTTAAGGCGGCAGTCGCCTAACGCCGTAATGACTAATCCGCCCCGACTCATAAGCTTAATTGCCGCCTAATAATCAAGGATAAAGATAAGTAAGTCTAATAATAAGAAAATCATATCTGTTCCGTAAGGCATAAGTGAAACCGGCGTATTCTTACCCCTATCAATATTATTTGCCCATTTACTTATTCATTATTCCTGCCTGAATGCGAACTTTGCCAGTCTTTGTGAAATAGAACCTGGTGGCCACAGGTAGCTGCGTACCATCAGCGTCCTCCAGGTAGTACTTCTTCTTCTCTTCCTCCTGGAACAAAATATTAAGTTATATCCTATTATAAAAGTAGTTTTTTGTCTGATACTTAAGATATCAATAACTACTGAACCGCGATTTGGTTCTCTATTTTAGGTAAGCTTCACATAGGTCCTTGTTTTAAGATATTTTCTAGGTCCAATATGCTCCTTAGAATACAGAGCCCCTAGATACTAGAGCCGTGGCCGCTAGTATCTTAAAAAGTAAAGCTTTATGTATGTTCCAGGGGTGTATATTCTGCACAAGATTTATTTTTTTCCCCGGCTACAAAATTTTTTATTTACCCCCCCCCCCCCCCCCCCCTTAGTTTTTTCTCACCAAATAGGGGGGAAAATGGAAAAATATTTATTTATTTTATCCCTCCTACCACACATTTTTTTATTCTTTTTTTCACTAAGGAGGGGGGGGGGGGGAATGGAAAAAATGTTTTCAGTTTTCTTAATTTTTACATTTTTTTCCCTCCAACCACTTATTTTTTATTCCCCCCCCCCCCCTGAGCAGGGGATCCCATGTAGAATATACAATACATCCCTGGTATGTTCTTCAGGCTCTATCAGATAACTCTTACTGTTAGTTAAAGCATTTTAAAATTGTCCTATTGATTTTAAACTTGATGATTCCTGTAAGAGTTAAGTACAATACAGAAAACTTAGCAACACTACAATCAGTGCCATAAAGTCATTAGGTCCTGCATTATAAATATGTTGATTTTTAAAACTTTTTGACCATAAAATAAACAATTTCTCATAAAATAAACAATCATGTTTACTTAACTTTTAGAAAAATGATTTCTAGGACGATTAGATTCTATTATCTAGTAAAGGGTAAGGCATTAAGATTATTGCAGAAGCATAGCGCTTAAACCAGAGAATAAGCTTGTTATAAAACACGTGACTTCAATATTATAAAAGTTATTATGTTAAGGGTTGGGTTGTTTTAATTTATATTTGTTTTCATAATTATTCCAATATTTCTGTTTATTTTTATAAAATAAATTAAGTAAAGGTATAAATAATGTAAAAGAAAAGGTACATTTTATTTGGTTAGGTATTTAAAACAAGGATTAAACCGTTATTACAATATAAAAATTTATATAGGACAAATACATATTAACAATTGTAGAGTGCCAGTACTTAATCAGAATAAAAATATAGAAGTCTAAACTAACTTCTATCTCTTTTTTCCACTCCATGACTTACTTTATCTTTCTGAATAATACTTCTAACAAGATCTAATAACTATAAAGTATCTTTTCTATCTACTTCATGACTTACTTTATCTTTCTGAAGAATACTTCTAACCAAATCTAATAACTATTATCTATATTTTCTATCTACTCCATGACTTACTTTATCTTTCTGAATAATACTTCTAACAAGATCTAATAACTATTATCTATATTTTCTATCTACTCCATGACTTACTTTATCTTTCTGAATAATACTTCTAACAAGATCTAATAACTATTATCTATATTTTCTATCTACTCCATGACTTACTTTATCTTTCTGAATAATACTTTTAACCAAATCTAATAGCTATTATCTATCTTTTCTATCTACTCCATGACTTACTTTATCTTTCTGAATAAGACTTCTAACAAGATCTAATAACTATTACCTATATTTTCTATCTACTCCATGACTTACTTTATCTTTCTGAAGAATACTTCTAACAAGATCTAATAACTATTATCTATCTTTTCTATCTACTCCATGACTTACTTTATCTTTCTGAATAATACTTCTAACCAAATCTAATAACTATTATCTATCTTTTCTATCTACTCCATGACTTACTTTATCTTTCTGAATAATACTTCTAACAAGATCTAATAACTATAAAGTATCTTTTCTATCTATTCCATGACTTACTTTATCTTTCTGAATAATACTTCTAACCAAATCTAATAACTATTATCTATCTTTTCTATCTACTCCATGACTTACTTTATCTTTCTGAATAATACTTATAACCAAATCTAATAACTATTATCTATCTTTTCTATGTACTCCATGACTTACTTTATCTTTCTGAATAATACTTCTAACAAGATCTAATAACTATAAAGTATCTTTTCTATCTATTCCATGACTTACTTTATCTTTCTGAATAATACTTCTAACCAAATCTAATAACTTTTATCTATCTTTTCTATCTACTCCATGACTTACTTTATCTTTCTGAATAAGACTTCTAACCAGATCTAATAACTATTATCTATCTTTTATATCTACTTCATGACTTACTTTATCTTTCTGAATAATACTTCTAACCAAATCTAATAACTATTATCTATCTTTTCTATCTACTCCATGACTTACTTTATCTTTCTGAATAAGACTTCTAACCAGATCTAATAACTATTATCTATCTTTTATATCTACTTCATGACTTACTTTATCTTTCTGAATAAGACTTCTAACCATATCTAACAGTTGTTGTCTGTCTTCTCTTTCTATTTCTTCCTTTCTAGCTTCTTCATCCTAAATGGTTAACAAGATTCGTTTTCACGCCTTTTAAATTGAAGATAAGCATTCCTTGATTTAAACGCTTTGAAACACGAGGAATCACTGTAAATTAAAATATTTTAGTATAAGAAGCAGAAAGATAGAAATATCGAAATAAAATGTAAAAATAATACGCAATGTTTTAATAGTGTAATTGAATAATACCTTTAATTTAATTTCTGTAAGAATATTCTCTACTTCTTCTTTGACCGCTCGCGTAGCTTCCTCGTGGGTTGACCCATTTCCAACTACAACTCTTGTACCTATAAATAGAAATAATAATATTGAGTGTTACTAGCTCTCGTAGCTTCCTCGTGGGTTGATCCATTTCCAACTACAACTCTTGTACCTATACAATAGAAATAATAATATTGAGTGTTACTAACTCTCGTAGCTTCCTCGTGGGTTGATCCATTTCCAACTACAACTCTTGTACATATACAATAGATAATATTGAGTGTTACTAGCTCTCGTAGCTTCCTCGTGGGTTGATCCATTTCCAACTACAACTCTTGTACATATACAATAGAAATAATAATATTGAGTGTTACTGGCTCTCGTAACTTCCTCGTGGGTTGACCCATTTCTAACTACAACTCTTGTACATATACAATAGATAATAATATTGAGTGTTACTAGCTCTCGTAGCTTCCTCGTGGGTTGATCTATTTCCAACTACAACTCTTGTACCTATACAATAGAAATAATAATATTGAGTGTTACTAGCTCTCGTAGCTTCCTCGTGGGTTGATCCATTTCCAACTACAACTCTTGTACCTATACAATAGAAATAATAATATTGAGTGTTACTAGCTCTCGTAGCTTCCTCGTGGGTTGATCCATTTCCAACTACAACTCTTGTACATATACAATAGATAATAATATTGAGTGTTACTAGCTCTCGTAGCTTCCTCGTGGGTTGATCTATTTCCAACTACAACTCTTGTACCTATACAATAGAAATAATAATATTGAGTGTTACTGGCTCTCGTAACTTCCTCGTGGGTTGACCCATTTCTAACTACAACTCTTGTACATATACAATAGATAATAATATTGAGTGTTACTAGCTCTCGTAGCTTCCTCGTGGGTTGATCTATTTCCAACTACAACTCTTGTACCTATACAATAGAAATAATAATATTGAGTGTTACTAGCTCTCGTGGCTTCCTCGTGGGTTGATCCATTTCTAACTACAACTCTTGTAGAATTATAATCCTTGAAAGAAATATATTTCTAAATAAAAATAAAAACTTTGGTACAGGTGACATTAGTCAAACCAAATCTAAATCATGCTTGAAAAGAATATCCAAAACAGTTCAGAGAGTGCTGGGGCACTTATGTTTTCTTAAGACAAAAGAGAATATTTTATGTAAAATAAATGGAGTTATTAAAATAATTTTTTTATACATTCAAACAAAAGTTATTCTCATCTTAAGTTTGTATGAAAATCATTGTGTTCACTTACCAATCATAGTTCTAGCAATAGTTACACTTCCAACTCCCTCAATCCGGTCATACTCGTACCCAACTTTGTATCTTAAATGTTTTTAATTTTAGTTAGAAAAGCTTTGGTAAAATAAAATAATATTTTAGCTTTTGAATGGAAAATGCATCTCTGTAAGATTTTCCAAATAAACTATAATAATTTTAGTGTTTAACTAGGTACTTAGTTTTCCCAATGGTTTACAGCTCAAATAAGATTTCTAAGACTGACGTACATTATGATTCCCCAGCTCCTGAATTTTCTTGTGAGTATTCCCATAAATATTAAATATAAATGTGTCTCCTTGAACTTCTTGATACTTTAATACAAATTGCTATATTTTCTGTAATACACTTTATATGGATGTTGTCAACTTGTCCTACTAGTTTTATTATATCAAACGCCTTCCTTCTATGAATCTATATATAAAGTAAAACTAAGTACATGTCGGTGCGTCCGTCTGTCCGAAGCTTGAGATCTCGTTAACTCCTGATCTGATTGGGCTCTTTTCTTCGGAGGATATAGGAACTGTTCCTGCAGTAGTTTTACAAATCTCTCTAGTAATTTTTGTTTGAAAAAAAATACGGACCACTAGCATTTTATAACGTACTTTTTTTTGACTACACTGCGAATGTAACTCTCACCTTTGTTGTCCATCTAATGTCTCTATGAAAGTATCCGCCCTGTATTTGTCAATCTTAACTTTTACTTTGTTCTGGTCAGCAGCGTTGCACGTGGCAGTGTGCTCCTGGAATAAAAACAAAATAGTTTGGTGCTTTCCCCTCACGGTGCCTTGCGAGCACAGAACACCCCACCTCCCTTAATTTTTTAAATTTAAAAGTAAAGGGAGATAATCATCGCAAAGTATTAACATATACGAATTACACCCTTTTCCCCATTTTAGGTAAGAAATATTGTCCCGCTAGGTGATAAGTTTTAACATTACAGAGTTAACTATCAGGAAAACCTCATGGATAAGACAGTAGACACCTCGCCCCAATTATGATGGACAATATTACTCCTGTGTTCATTCTAGATTTTACCAACCAATTAAGATAAAAGTCCTCAAAGTTTTAAGGCAACGATTAGAGAACGTGTCAAAATAAAAGAACAATACAATGAATGATTTTTTTCAAATATTATAAAAAAAAAATAACTATTTACCATAAAATGATGGCCAAGAATGAAAGTACGACATTTGGAACAGAAAACTTCTCCAAACTTATGAGCAAGAACATGATATCTCCATAGCTTACCAGTACCTTAACATATAAATATTTATAATAGAAAACTTCTCCAAACTTGTGAGCAAGAACATGATATCTCCATAGCTTACCAGTACCTTAATATATAAATATTTTTAATAGAAAACTTCTCCAAACTTGTGAGCAAGAACATGATATCTCCATAGCTTACCAGTACCTTAACATATAAATATTTATAATAGAAAACTTCTCCAAACTTGTGAACAAGAACATGATACTTCGGGGCTATAGCACTTACACATCCAGCAAATTTACAGTTGATGTATTTTTGGCAAAATGTTTTCTTCCTTTTCTCATGCCATAAATACATCAACACAGGCAAAAATACATCCAATATTTTAATACACATGTCAAAAATACATCTAACACTGGCATTTACACATCCATACTTTTTCAATTATATGTCATAAATACATCCAACACTGCCAAATATACATCTAGATTAATTTATAAGAATATTTATTTATTTACAATTAATTAGTACAGTATGTATAGGTTTTAAATTTTTGCCCTATTTTAGTTACTCTCCCCCTATCTACTTCCCTTTTTCTCAAGATGCTCCCTACAAAACATCAATACATTTACGCAGGTGGTCAAATTATTGTGGATAAAACCACTCAAGTACATTCCCTGCTATTTATTTTTTAGGATTTTTGGGAAACATACAAAAGGTTTTAATCTTTTCCACCAATAAATATGCAATTATTTTCAATTGATTCATGTTTAAAAGTTTGTTTATGTTTATTTTAAATATCTACCTACACCCTTCTTTCCTTCTTAGTTATAACAACAAGATGAACAACTTCGAGCTATATTGAAGTTTTGTTCTTTATTAGCTTTAGCTTAAAGCATTTTAAGATTTAAATATATCAAGTTATGCTTTACTACATTATAAGTTCTTAGTTTCATTAAATTACAATTCAGCTAAATAACTAAAGATAAAATAACAGATTTCATTGTTTCAATAAATAAAATACAAACATTTGATAAAATAAATCTTAATAAAAATGTTGTAGATATGACTAAGCCTTGTAAATTTTCTAGAAAAATTCTAAAATAGGGTTGTGAGATTTGGGTAGGGTTAGGTTTAAGAAAGGGACAAATAGTTTGGAAAACATAAAATTTTGATTATGTTCAGAAGAATATATTCAAGTATATTATAACTCAAATAATATAAAAGTTGTTTTCTTATTACTTTAAATTAAATTTCTATATGTATAAATGCCAGTGTTGGATGTATTTATGACATATAATTAAAAACGTATGGATGTGTAAATGCCAGTGTCAGATGTATTTTGACATGTGTATAAAAATATTGGATGTATTTTTGCCAGTGTTGGATGTATTTATGGCATGAGAATCGATTTTACTGTCATTTATACAGTAAAAATTCAGTTTGTCATAAATACATCCATTGCACTGGCGAAAACACATCCACTGTAAATTTGCTGGATGTGTAAATGGCAGTCCCCCGATACTTCATATCTTACCAATTCCTTACCATGTAAATATTACATTTTGTCAACATCCTCCTCAAATAACGAGCTCTTTGATTTCGCAATCTTTGTCCTAAAGTTGTTATTAACCAGTACAAAGTTATTTTACCCTGCAATTATAAACTGATGTTACCTACTAATATATATCCGCCGGATCAGAACTTTTTTTCAACCAGACTGAAAAATCATTGATGAATATCATCGTGTTACAGACAGTTTTCAATAGATATTAAAATAAAAATCATGAAATGAATACCAGTTTTGTTAGACCGGACCCTCAGGCTAACAAAACAGATCATTCATTTTAATATCCGCGGAAAGCAGTCTATAAAAGGATGCAATAAGACATTCAACGCAAGTGCCAATATCTAGTTACCTAGCGGCATATGGCAGGTATGACAGGGTGCCGGCAGCCTGCTTGGAACTTGAATAGCAGATTCCTCTCTCTCCCTCTCCAGCCGTCTCTCCATCTCTCTCTGCAGTTGTATAAGCTTGCTACTCTCCAGGGTAAATTCTGCATCTTTCCAATCCTGCACAATTTTTGCTTTATATTATTTGAAAGAGTAGGAAACAATGGTATAAGTTTTAAGAAAACATTCCAGTACTATAGAAATATTAAACATGTCAAATCAAATTCTTCAAAGAAATAAGGGAGCAAGGGGACATTTATCAGTAAATTACACCAATACTCAAATTTTTATAACCAGTTTATTTTATTCGATGGCTCAAAAATTTTCGGGTTCTGTTAATGAATCTTGATTAACAATAGTTAATTCCAACCTATTTGTGTAAAAACTTAAAAACCAATAATTGTAAACTACAGAACGGATAATTGTGTTTATATAATGTATTGTGATGTTTGTATATCAAATTTTGTTAAACCAAAATATTTCACTTTAATAATATCATCTTATTATTACTGTGCTACTTATGTATATAATTGTCATTGTGAAGTGACTACAAGTAATGAATCTGACCTCAGAATGATGGTCTGTGATCATATGTTGAACAAGATTATTTACCCCTATAATCTCTCTTCCCTTCTCAAACCTACAAGGACGTTTTTAAATGGATATATTATCATGGTAAATTTGTCTTCAATTTAGGTTTCTAACATGGACCCAATTTATTGGTCAGTTCGTTTATCCAGTAGGAGGGGAGGAGATGATAAAGGGGGTTAAGGGGGTATTGTATTTTTTGCCTGCTGTATTGTAGGGAAAAATTCTAATCATTAATACTTTTGGAATTTTAATTCATTACTGAGAGGAAAGGACAATTCCTCGCCTCATATATTTATCTTCTATAGTATGAATTAAACAAATAATTGGAGGAATATTAAGATTTTATGAATAAAGCCCGGGGAAAAGGTGTTATACAGTGATACACAGACAAACCTTTTGAATTTTGATAACCATTGTTTTAGAGGTCCCAAAGGGCAGAATTTTTTTTTTTTTAATTTAGTGAAAGTAAAAATTATGCGATTTTTTCATAAAGTCATAGAAAGGTTATAGATAAATGTTTCACGAAAA
Source organism: Acartia tonsa (assembly GCF_053477335.1). Lineage (NCBI taxonomy): Eukaryota > Metazoa > Arthropoda > Copepoda > Calanoida > Acartiidae > Acartia > Acartia tonsa. The sequence continues at coordinate 39,654,275 of NC_137260.1, forward strand.
TAGTATGAAGCGCAAGAACTTAAGTTATCTTATTAATTTTGAACGTCCTTGCTAACCTAGGAGGCATCCATGGACAACAGAAGCAACGGATATCATGGCTGTAGTTGATGTGACCTCTTCCAAGATGATCCAATCTAGAAAAAAAACAGTTATTTTTCATTGATAAAATATTATTCAAGTCATATTGTGATTCTATTATTACACTTGTTTCAACATCAAAGTATAAGAATAGAGTGGAAACGAGCTATATGTAACTCTACCAACAGGGTGAAAACCTTGGGTCGACTTTTAATTGGGTCTATGAATATCAGCCTATAGCATCGGAAATACACAGTTAAGTAACTACAAAAGAGCAGAAAGCAATTTGCTTGCAGACGAAAATGGTCCTCTACACTTAGGCCAGGTAGTTGTCTGGGTTATACATTTATTGTTTTAACCTCCTAAATTTGCATAAAGAAAACGTCGGAAGGCGATAATTTTCTATAGGTATAAGTTTGAATTTCTAATGATTTTTCTACAGAAAAAAAAGTTTGGATCATGGAAAGAAAACGAATTAGCGGGTTTCGTCGCATTTTTACAGTAAATTCTCCTATTTCTAGACCCTGCGGGGCCTATGTCCATTGATCTGACCTGATATGAAGTAGCCAGGCAGACAGACAGGTAACAATTTTATCACAGACTCCACACATAAACCTCACCAGGTTTCCCAGGGTTTTCACTTGTCTACTGATTTATGGGTTGCATAAAACCTTTGTTATTGTATGCATGTCCAAATAAATTAATTAAATATTTTTTAGTACATTTTTCCACGAAAAAAAAAATATTGGATATTTTCAGTAAGTAAGGGTTTATTTTAGGGATGGGAATCCGTCGAATTTTTGGGCCGGATTCGGATTCCGGATTCTGAAGGAATCCGTCAAAAAAAGTGACGGATTCTTGCGGATTCCGGTTTCTTATTTTTGGCGGATTCCGGATTCGGATTCCGGATTCTAGCAGTATTTTAAAAGGCCGTCCGTCACAGAGGGATAGCTTTTTTCATTAATTTAACACTATGTTACTTGGTTGAAGCCTTGATTTGTTTAAAGTGTTAAACATTTACCTCACATTAGATTTGTGATGTACAAAAAAATTTAAGAGGGAGTTGTAAGAAAAAACTCAAGACGGTAATTTTAGCCTACCAATTTAGAATCCGGAATCCGCTATAAAAAACGGATTCCGGATCCGGATTCGGATTCAAAAATAGGCCGAAAATTGGGCGGATTCCGGATTCGGATTCCGGATCCGGATTCCCATCACTAGTTTATTTACTCTATAATTCCCATATAAGACTTTCAAACATAATTCTATAAAAATTCCTAAGACCCATGAGCATCTAAACTGTAGCAATTTTTGATCTGGCATCTTTTCCCTTTAGAGAAATAAAAATTCATGAACCCTAATATTATTTACCTACTAAAAATCTATCTATTTTGTTTTGTGTTTCTTTAAATCGCTTTACGTATGAACATATGTACACGGATAATTTTTTTTCCAAGGTAAAAAGCAATCCATTCCTGGCATGATGACCGCTGGCAACATCATTCTCTCTCTCCAGATCATCTAGAGACTTCCCTAGTATTTCATCCTCAGACATGTTGCGCTTGCGCCGCATTCCAGGATCTAAATTAACAAAAAAAAACGGTATTATCCTCTTAGAAATATCTTTTATAAATTTTGAAAATTTTTATAGTTGAGAATTATTATCATATGATATTGATAACATCTTATAAGGGATTAAATTATTCATATCCTAACTTTTCCTACCTGAAGGTACATTATCACTGATGGCAGCCTGATATGTTTCCAGTCCTGATCCTGGACACTTGTGCACCTCGTTCTTGAAGGGGAAGTTGTTGCAGCCATCACAGTAAAATCTTTGGATGTTTCTAGAAAATCAGGTATTGGAAGGTGTCTTAAAGGAAGCCTGCAAGAAATACACTGCTAAAAACTGCCACAAGTGGACCCAATAGCCAAAATTTAAAGCCTCCCACTGCGAATTTTAAAAGAAAAAAAGTTGACCCTCAAAATTTCACCTTAAAGTGATACTTTTCTAATAGTTTATAGTCCACTAACTCATAAGCAGTAAGAATTCAAATCCATTAAGTCCCTTCTAACGAGATATTGGCAACTTTTTGCACACATTTTTGCAAACGGCAATTATTTCCTTTATTTGAAGTTTTGGATAATAACATTTTCATAAAAGTTTTCAGTAATAATCATTTAAGATCCATTGTTGAGAAAAAATAACTGAAAAAATGTGTTTCCATGCAAAATAAGCTTAAAATCTAATGATTTTAAATATTTGCGATTTAATGGTAAAAAAGAATATTTTTTTCTTTTTGATAGCCTGAATATGTTTAATTTTGTTTTTTATATAATCTATTCTTTGAATAGACATGCATATTCTTGCAGATTTTTAAAAAAATTTAAAAAATCAAAAATCGAAATTAATCAAAATTTATCTAGAGCCTTTGAAAAATACTTTTGACATTTTTAACCTATATAATCAATAAAATCAATGAAAAATAAAAAAAGTTTTATAAAACAAACTTTTGGAAAAGGTTTAAGATAACTTCATAAAATTAGCATTTAAGTAGGATATTTTTCTTGTCTATTTTAAAAATGCAAATTAAACATAGTTAACGAATATTTAATTAGCAAGAATAGTAATAGAATATTTCAATAACTACTTAAACCTTTTTGTGGCTATGTTATTTATTTAAACAGAAAATCTATTTTGTCAGAATTATAAAAATAATGAAATATTTTCAAACAAGCTTGCAAAATAAACGTAATTTTATCAAACTTCCTCACAGTTTTTAGAAGATATTGTTGTAAAATATTAATTATTAAAATAAAATCTTTAATTTACAATGTTTAAAACACCTAAAAGTAAATTCTAAGCAAAATTAGATTTATTCTCTAGATTTAGAGTAGCTGCGCTACTTAAAAAACATCTAGTATTGAAACCTACAGCTGATCAAAAATCAATAGTCATAAATTGGTGGTTTACAGACATCTAAACATATATATACACCTTACAGATTTATTTTTAAGATGGAATGTAAAGTATATTATACGAGATGTCATTTAGTCAAATTTTAAACAAAATAATTTTCATTAATTCATTAACAAAAAATAATGTTATAAATCTAAACTCACAAAGAGACTATTGTGTATTTTATTATTATGTTCTTTCTGCAATCTGATTCAAAATAAACTTTTTCTCTCATTCAAGTCAGGGATGAGTTTAGTACCAAAAAAAATAAAACAAGTTGAAATACTTTTAATTTAATTTGATATTATTGTATAATATTTTCTTTTATATATAATTTAAGAAATATATTTATAAAATATTTACCTGTCATAAAGACGACATATAAAAACAACATCCTTATAAGGAAATTAAAATCTATTTTCAAAATTTTCAAATTCATTTTATGCTTAAGAAGGGACGAGAAGGAATTGAAATTCAACATTAACTTGTTATTTTGCTTGTATATTTATCATATTTGTTTACAGTTTATTGGTAAAGTTTGGTAATACTTTATTTCGAGTCTATCATGCAGTGCTCCAGCTTCAATAAAAAAAAAGTTATATGCATTTTAAAATGATATTTTAGGTATATGAAAATTTTGAAAGCTTTCCACACAACATCAAGAGAAAATTTATTTAGAGCGGTGTATTCATTGCAAGCTTCCTTTAAGGAATAAGATAAAAGACAATAAATGTTGGCACATTTGCAATAATTAACAAAATTGCCGTTTCTATATATAAAATAAAAATATTGTTGGAAAAGCTTCCAAAAAATATCTTGGCTACACTGACATTTTCCCTTGAAATGCCTTGTTTAGCTCCCCGCCATCCTTTATTCCAAAAATAAGAAGAGGGAGTTTAGAGCTCAACTGACAATTAATGATCCTTACCTATGGTTGGCCAAATGTTGCCAGCTCCAGTTTTGTGTGTGCTGGAGTGGTAAGCTGCAGTATTGACATGTCTCCATTTCTGGTTCACCTACATATATAAATATATTATTTAAAGCTCCAGTTATGCCCCCTCTTCAAAATTATAATATATCCTAAAACCAAAACAGAACCTGAAAAGCACAACCTAATCAGTTTATCAGTTACCGAGATATTAAGCTCCAGACAGACATAAACAAGACTTAAATATAAAATACAAATTAGCCTAAAACCATTCCAGGACCTATGTGAAGCTTCCCTAAAATCGAAAATCCAATCGGTTCATTAGTTATAGAAATCTTATGCTACAGACAAAAAACCTTACTACTTTATATATATTAGGATAGGATAGGATAGGATAGGATAGGATTAGGATAGAAAGATAGTTAATAGTTATACCTGTATGACAGTCACGAATATGTTCACACAGCATGTCCAGGTGTTTAGGTAGTTCATCTGTGAAGTAATCTATACTTGTTCCATCCTAAGCAATAATATTTCAGGGGTGTATATTCTGCACAAGATTTATTTTTTTCCCCGGCTAAAATTTTTTTTATTTTCTTTCCCCCCTAGTTTTTTCTCACCAAGAAGGGGGGAAAATGAAAAAATAGTTTAAGAACTCTATATTTTATTTATTTTATCCCTCCTACCACACATTTTTTTAGTTTTTTTCACCAAGGAGGGGGAGGAAATCAAATGGAAAAAATGTTTTCAGTTTTCTTAATTTTTACATTTTTTCCCCCTCCAACCACTTATTTTTTATTCCCCCCCCCCCCCTGAGCCGGGGATCCCATGTAGAATATACACCCCTGTAATTTTTAATACCTATTGATTTGGTGATATAAAATGAGTACCGAATATTATGAAATTAAGATGTTTGGTAATTCAATAAAATTCATATCAAAATAAACAAGAGAAAAAAAATAACAATGGATGTTAAATTAAGCTTCGGATGTGTAAAAAAGTTGCTAAACTTAAAGTTGAATTTCAAGTTTATCTTGTCTATATATTTAACTTAATGTATATAAAGGTATTTTCAAACTTCACATAATGTTAAAATAAGACTTCAGTGCAGAATATTGTACCTTAGACATATTAGTGATGTAACCACATCCCTCGGGACAAGACAGCGTCATACCGCGGACTTTCCGACTACGGGCCAGGATTTTCTTCCTGAAATTAAGAAAAAATATGATTTAATGCTAATTATACGTCGGTTTATCTAGCAATAACAATTATACAACAAACCCTTTAATTGCGCGACATTTTTGTATAAAAATAACTTAAACGAATCATTTAAGAAAACACGTAGTTTTTAACGCTTGTGTTAGGTTACATTATGTTAGCGAAATGTAGCAGAGCTAGGCAAAGTTAAAGCCCCAAGCAGGCTTTTAAATATTTTAATAAAATAAAAAAGGAGGTGTTTCTGTGTTCAAAAATAGGTATGAGTAAAACTTTGTGATATGTACTATCTACTAGTCCTCTTTTATGAAATAGACATAAGAGATGTATAAATCGATATTATATTCCTCAGGTAATTGTATTATAAAAAATAAAGAATAGATTTATTTCCCTTGATGGTCAATCAGATACAATAATCCGTCCAACTTATAAAGGAATTTAAAGCAGGCGCAATGAAATGATCTTTCAGCGATAAACTTTTGAACGATACAATTTCCAAAAAAGCTTTGTCTTGAAAAATTGAACTGCCAATAACTGTTTTTAAAAAATGTATACAGTCATAAATCAATATTGTTGTAGGGGTGTATATTCTGCACAAGATTGGTTTTTTCCCCTACTGCAATTTTTCTATTTTTTTCCAGCATGGAATGGAATATACTGGGAAAATATTTTCAGAACTCTTTATTGCATTCCTATTATCCCCCCTCCCACATATTCTTGTAGTATTTTTTTTCACAAAAGAGGGGGAAAAAATGGAAAATGCTTTCAGTTCTCATAATTTTTACATTTTTTTCCCCCAACTACATATTTGTATCCCCCCCCCCCCCCCTTAGCAGAGTCAAATTGTTTCTCTACCATGTACCTATTAGTTCAATAAATGGAGTAATCATCTTGAGTGTCTATATTTATTGTAATATTATCCAATTATATTGAATATATAAATACTTTTATCATTTTAAAATAAACTTTTGTTACAAAATAGGTATTTATTCCGTATTAAGAAAATTATTTGATAAAAATCTATTGCGACTAAATTCTTTTATCAATAAAATATAAATATTTAAGGTACAATAACCTAATTTCTTCATTAATTGGGAATACGTGCAAGTAGATATAAAGAGTATTTATTAAAATCAAGAATAGATTTATTGGATAAATAAACACGAAACCTTGTTTTATTTTGTATGATGACGATATGCTCATAACAATGGGAAAAATTATTTTGGTAATGATATCCCAAAAAAGTGTAAAAATTGGATCAAAAAACAAAGATATCGGGAAATATGTAAAACATATACAAATAGCCAAAAACCTGATAAAAGGCAGTCTGGCCGCAATGGTTGTTTTCTTAAAACGTCAGAAAATTGAATTTTTATATCCTTAACTTAAAAAATAGGAAAATCGGACCATATACACTAAAGATATGGAGAAAAATGTGAAAAATATACAAATAACCTAAAACCTGCTAAAAAAGCAGTCTGGCCGTCATGGTTGTTTTCTTTTAAAGACGGGTAATTTAATTTTGATATCTATAACTGAAAAAGTTTGAAAATCGGACTATAAACACTGAAGATATGGAGAAAAATGTGAAAAATATAAAAGTAGCCTAAAACCTGCTAAATAGGCAGTCTGGCCGTCATGGTTGTTTTCTTTAAAAGACAGGAAATTTAATTTTGATATCATAATCTATATTTGAAAAATTTTTGAAAATTGGACCATAAACACTGAAGATATGGAGAAAGGGGGCGACGTAGCTCTGTGGTACCGCACTGAGTTACGGTGATGAGAACTCGAGTTCAAACCCTGCATGTTGCGATCACAACATGTTGTCTCGAATTCTCCAATGTGTATTCACGCAACCTCCCCCAGTTGCGTTGTAAGGGAGATTGTTAGGTAGTTTGGATGCCTAATAATCAAGTGTATAATACCATCACTTCCCTTAATCCCAGGCTCCTCATAGGAGAGCGTCATTCATTACGGTGACTTAATCTGGGAAACCTGCCATACTCAAAACCGGCGAGGGTAAGGTAATAACGAGGAGCTCTCATATGAGACAGCGTGTCAAGTCATACTTGAACGTGGAGCTTAAGCTGGCCCTGGTGGCTATACAAAAGTGTCTCAACATACTCCAGGAGTCTTAGGTCCAAACCCTAAGAAACTATGGCTAATCAAACAAAAACAAAGATATGGAGAAATATGTGGAAAATATAAAAATAGCCTAAAACCTGCTAAAAAGGCAGTCTGGCCTTTATGGTAGTTTTCTTTAAACTTAATTTTGATATCTATAACTAATTTTTTTTTGAAAATCGGACCATAAACACTGAAAATAATGAGAAAATGTGAAAAATATAAAAATAGCCTAAAACCTGCTAAAAAGCGGTCCGACCGCCAATGATGTTTTAGAGTCAATTGTGCTCCTTAATGATGGGAATGTTGTCAAAAAATTTCAGCATTCTATCTTTTATAGGAGCTGAGTAAATCCCATTTCCCCCATAGCGTTACGGACGGACTGACGGACGGACGGACAAAGTGAATTATAGAGTAGCTTCGCTACTAAAAACTATATACATCACGATATCTTTATTTAGTGTAACTTAGTACCAAATCTTGCTATTGAAGTGCATGATAAAACTGTCAAACGCATTTAAGACAACCCATAATTAGATTAAAGTTACCTGTGAACTAGATAGACATGAGACAGAAGTTGGTATGCAGAAATATAGGATGTGGAGGAGCCTTCCTCTTCTTTACACAGGCTACAGTGTAGTTGACTAGCAGCTTTCATACCTAGATAAATAATAATAAGTGACACCTGCCATAGATATATTTACATAGGCTAAAGTGGAGTTGACTTGCTGCTTTCATACCTAGATAAATAATAATAAGTGACACCTGCCATACTTATATTTACTTAGGCTTAAGTGAAGTTGACTAGCTGCTTTCATACCTAGATAAATAATAAGTGACACCTGACATACATATATTTACATAGGCTACAGAAGAGTTGACTTGCTGCTTTCATACCTAGATAAATAATAATAAGTGATACCTGCCATACTTATATTTACTTAGGCTAAAGTGGAGTTGACTAGCTGCTTTCATACCTAGATAAATAATAATAGTGACACCTGCCATACTTATATTTACACAGGCTACAGTGGGTTTGACTAGCAGCTTTTATACCTAGATAAATAATAGTGACACCTGCCATACTTATATTTAACAGACTACAGTGGAGTTGACTAGCAGCTTTCATACTTAGATAAAATGAAAAAAAGGACTTCTACAAAGTTAATCTTTATTAATACTTACGTTTACTTCTCTTAGCAGGAGCCATAATGTCCATAGCAGCGTTTTTGGCAGCAGCTAATGTCTCCTCATCCTATAACGAAAATGTTAATATTATTATTAACAAAAATTAAGTACAAGTAAATCAATAAAATAACAAGACCTATCAGAGATGGCACAAAAAAAACCACGTTGTTTAAATCAAGTGGTTTAAACCAAAAAAACCAAGCTTAAAAAAAACAAAAAAAAAACAAGGTGGGATGGTTTAAATGTTTTTTTTTAAAAATATTTATACAAAGGCCTATCTTTCCAGTTAGGTATATCTTTTCATAACGTAAATAATACAGTAAATAACTGTCAAAAACCTAAATTACCGTATTAGCCAGGGTTGTCAGATCGGGCGGGCGCTTTTTTGCGGGCGGATTTGGGCTGCCCTTTTTTGGGTCCTTTTGGGCAGATTTGGGCACCCCCCAGAAAAAGGGTGAGTGGGTGAAAAAAGAGGGGGGGGGGGGGCAGGCCTATAATTTGGATATTATTAAAAAAACAAAAAACCTGGTTTTTATCAACAAAATAAAAACGGTTTAAACCAAAAAAAAAAAAAACTGGTTTGTTCTTTTTTTTTTAAAAACCTGTTTTTTTCCATCTTGTACATTTTTTGTACTAGTATAGTTTCTATTAGTTCCTTTTATTTATCAAATTGGATGTGTTCGTTAATTTATTCTCCGTTGTCTGTGTAATTTTATATTGTTTGTTTTGTTTCACGAAGATTCCTGTTACAAGTTTGCCTTTCCGAAACTCATCAAATATTATTGTAACATCGTACATATTTACTAACATGCCCGTTTAATTTCATTGTATGCTCCTATATAAAAATACTAGCGGTTACACCTCTATAAGCCTCTAGTGGCACTATAAGAATAACCTAAGTGCATTCTTATGCTTGTTTTAATTGCAGTTACATTTTTACTATTTAGTAATTAAGGGATTGGTTATTGATCTATATTTCTATTTCATATAGCTTGGTGTTAAAATCAGATGTAAGACCGCTGTCATATATTGGGTGTGTTGAATAAAAAGTGCGTACGGTATCTATTACTAAAGATACCCGTTTTATTGGTCCGGGGCCAGTTTTATCATTGTCTTTTCCCTTAAGATCCCCGTACTTACCATTTCAGGAGTTGTAGAAGGTACAGCATCATCAACTATTTGAATAACATCAGCTTCTGTTTGAACTTCATCAACAGTAACAGTAGCAACAGGTTCAGTAGTAATAGTATCTGTCTTTTCTTCTTCTGTAATAATGATAAGGATAATGATAGCTAAGCGCATTTCTTACAAGAGCAGATATGTTTGAATCTCTGGGTTTTATTATGTATCACTTCAATAAGGTTAGGTTTTTATTGAAAACATTCATTTCTAATTATATCAATTATGGTTTGTGTATATTTATAGATAAATTCCAGTATGGCTTCGAAATCCTTTAATATCCGCTGGGTTACAACCAGTTCTCAGTTAAACTGAAAAAGCATGTATAGTAACGTATTACAGACAATTTTCCACGAATATTAAAAATAAATACCGGTTTCGTAAGCCCGGGCCTCTGGCCCCTCGGAGTAAATAAAACTGGTTTTGATCTTTTAATTTGATTTTTATTTTCCGCGAAAAGCTGTCTGTAATACTATCCGATATATTTCTAGATTCATTCCAATTTTGTTTCTTGGTCTGTAGTGGCATTATTTTTTTAATCTTAATATCATTATCCAATATTCCTGCATCAATGTTGATAGGAGCTGCCTCAATATCATTTTCTTCGTCCAATACTTCTATTGGTTCCTCCATCTGTTCGACACTACTACAAAAACTACATTTACTAAGGTGATAATTATGATAGAATACCCATATTCTTTCTGTTATTTATAGTGAGAATACTGTATGACTCGAGTTTTTTTAGCGCTCGTCATAAAAATAAGAGATAAAATAAATTTCTAATGTAGGAATTTGATTTTTTCGTACATAAAGACGATACCTCCTTTAATGGAGGGACAAAGAAATTGAGTGATGTCATATATTAAGAGAAAACTATTTAAAAACTCACAAGACATTTTTAAACTGAACAAAAGTAAATTTTATTATATTTTTCCATTAAAATTCTGTTTTCTAAAAGATATAAGTACAATGTGAACATACAGAAATAATTACGAAAATAAACCTCAATACCTAGTTATTGACAATCGGACAATGTAAGTCATAGAATAGGGTCTCATTTGTCATGGGAATCTCCATAAGAATATAAATAATACTTACTCTTGTATGATATTATTATCGTCCACATCTTCGTAGTTGCTCATGAGCTTTGATAAGCTGCTAACTGCCTCAACTTGTGTTGAACTTTGTTCTTTCTCCTATAAAAAAAAAAGATATTGGATTTATTTTTCATTGGAAGTCACACCAGATTTTCATGTTCTTTAATAAAGTCAAACTCGCAACAGGCTAAATTATAGATAGCCCTATTAATCCCTTTTACCCCATCCCATTACCTACTACTGGATAAACGAATTGAACTACAATAAATAAGTGCCATGTTAGCAACCTAAATTGACGACAATTTTCCAAGTATAATCTGTGTCTAATATTATTCCGACTATTCCAAAGCGTTTGACTGTTTACCTTCTCCATATAGCTTCTCATCATGGCCTCAAGGTCATCTTCATCTTCCTCCATTTCTTCTTGGTCAACCTCCATTTTGTCTGCAGCAGCTTCCTGGCCACCCTGCTGATCATTTTCATCTTGTTCTTGTTTATCGTCAGCAGCTAGCATCTTCTGCTTTTCTCCAACCTGAAAATTTAAGATTTCGTAAATGTCTGGACCGAGTGAAAACTGTTAGGTATTGGTCCAGGGCAAGTTTTAAGCAATTTTTTTAGAGAAAAAGCAGGAAGGAAGGGGCCATTGATTGTAAATTACATGCACCGTTTTAGCAACGTTATCATATTCGTTGACTCAAAAACTTTGGTTACATGTGTTGAATTTGAATTTATTGGTTTCAAACTAACAGTGTCCGAACGTTTCAACCAATAATTTAGATCTACAAAAGGGATAATTTATTTGTCAATATTGAGGATGTAGATCAATTTAAAGTTCATTATTTTATCCCGTACTTTAAGAAAGCATTAGATTTCCAAAATAAAAGATGAACATAATTTGATAATGGTATTATGTGTTAATCTTTACCTGTTGTTCTAAAAGCTTTAATTCCTTCTCCAATGCCTCCTTCTGTTTGGACAAGAAGTTCAGTTTCAACTTTTCATATTGATCTGGAGATTTTGCCCGTTCAACAACTTTGGGTTCTTCTTCTACTGGAAGTATTTCTGCTTTTTCTGCGTCTTTTTCCTAAATAATAAACATACCTAACAATATGACAAATGTTTGTTTGTATGTTGTCTGAACTAACCGGTTATTTTTTATTATTATCCATCATTATTATGTACCCCACAGGAGGCTAGAAATTTTTTATTTAATTTTTTTTTAATTGGGGGAGGACCTAGTTCAAAACATTGGTTTGAGTGAAATCCCCAATATTTTTGTAACTTACTTACCAGAGATTGGGATTTTCTTGATCGTTCCTCGCTCTTTCTCTCCCTCTTTGAGTCTGGTTCATCTTCAGAAGATCTTCTATCATCCTATAAAGTAAAATTAAAACTTTATGCTGATTTAGGGTGACAGGCTTTAGTAAAGGTTGACTAATACACATTGTATACATATATTTCTCCTAGAATTATTTTTCCTCTAAACTCTGACTTTAATACATGGTTCACCATAAATGATTTATAGATAATAAGTTATAATGCCAGAAAAGAAATATGAAAATCAAGAAAACTTCAACTGAATGAAAGTTATGTTTCTATCTTAAATATTTTCCATGTTGCACAAGGTAAAAGTTTTTGCCAAGCAACCCTTTGATCGCATAACTTTTGAGAAAGTTTACCTCTGAATATTTTCTTTTCCTCTTAGATTTTTTAGATTTTCTTTTTTCTTCCTTTGCTCTCTTTTTCTCTGATGCAATCTTCTCTCTTTCCTTTCTTAATTTCTCTTCTTCTATTCTAATTTTCTCCCTAAGATCAGCTTCGTATTTTTTCTGTGCTTCTTTGTCACGCATACGTTTGATTTCTTCCTCCTTTATTCACCAAAATAGTTGTCAATGGTTATTGATGGGAATTAAGTTTATAATACCTTCTAGAGAGAGATATCAGAATTGGCTGTTCTTAATTCCAATCAAGTTATTCATAATTGTCTTGGGAATGTAATAATTTTCCAGTATGGCTACGAAACCGATTATATTCGCTGGATTAGAACCGGTTCTCTGTTATAGTGAAAAATCACACAGCACAACGTTTTAAAGACAATTATCTACGAATATTTAAATGAAAATTGTAAAATGAATATCAGTTTTGTAAGCCCGGGCTTTAGGCTCCCCGGACAAACAAATTTAGTTTTAATCTCATAATTTTTCATTTTAATATTCGCGGAAAGCTGTCTATAATACAATGTGATAAATAAATATTAAAAAAAAATTTACTAGGCAACTATGTCTTTCCTGAAATCTCATCTCAATCTCCTTCCTGACTTGCGCCAGTTTCTGTTCTCTTGTCATTTTATCTCTCTCCTCGGCTTTCCTCTTTCTTTCTCTCTCCTCTCTTTCTCGCCGAGCCCTCTCCTAAAACAATAAATTATGTAAGGGTATGTTGAATAATAGAAATAATAAAAAAAAAGATGTATTTGTAGTGGATTTTTTTCTCCAACTCGTTTAACGGACAGAGTACAGATAAAAGGAGATTTAGAGCTAAAGCATCATCCTTAACCATAACCACTTTTTCGTCAACAACATGGAATAGCGGAGCTACGTTACAATTCCTACCTCTGGATCTTCAGGATCAGGAGATATTGAACTTTCTCTGGAAGATTTATCTTCTTTATCACCCGGAGTAGTTCTTGGCGATACCTTATCCGTGGGTGTCATCAGCCTCTCCTGTGTCGGGGTTGTTTTAGGGGAAATTTTGTCGGTGGGGGTAGTTTCGGCAGTTCTTGGGGATGTTTTCTGAGTAGATTCTGGCGTTTTTAGCTTGGTACCTAAATAAATTCCCAATAAACTTTAAATATTTAGATATATACCTAGGGAGCTTTTATAAATAAAAGTATATTATTTTTCGAAATAAAAACTTTGTCCAATAATTGAAAAGCAACAAAAATAAAACATGACTTGGATCAAAGGTGCAGCAAACTTTAAGACAGTGGATATTTAGACGACACATTTAGTAAATGTATTGATTTCATGACAATCAGTGAAGTATATATAAATCATAATGAACCTATAATAGTAGCACTAATATAAATTCTAGAAACTGAACATGGCCTATTCCTATATCATTTTGCAGTAGGGATAATAATCTTCAAGTAACGGACAATAATACTATAATTAACGAGTAGCTGTGCTACTAAAATTAAATAAAGTTGGAGTTTAGTTAAAATTCGGAAAACATTGATCAAGTAAATATATGTCATTTAAATGTTTATTGTTCCTTTGAGTAGAGCGCCACCAAAAATGATCTGCCTTTCCATTTCTTCGGTTAGGACCGGCTTATGCTTCTCTTTGAGAGAAGCCATGTTGTCACTCAACCTTCTTGTTCTTGTGTCTGATGACGTACGTCGTGACCGGTCGTGGGGTGTTGTTGGCCGACTTAGTCCGGGGGTAGTTGACCTAGAAAATATTTAAAATCTTAAATTGTCCAATCCCTTTTACTTACCTATGTTTAATGTTTGCAAGTTTAATACCTATCTATTTTTAATAAGGAACTCTTATCTATTTACCTAGAGACGTCTAAGAGGAGGGGGGTTAAGGGGTATTTAAAAATTTAGTACCCCTTTTTTGTGGAGGGGGGGGAGTATTTACCCCTCAAAAAATACAAAGCTTAGACGTATTTGTGTATCTTTTTCAGTGCTCTATGCAAATAAATTGAATAAAACTTTACCTGGAGCTTCCTTCAGAGCTGGGAGGAACTCCCACAGGAGTTGTTGGCTGTCCGGGACCTGCGGATATCGGAGTTGTGGGCCGGCCTATTCCTATTAAAAAAAAAACTCAAAGCATCTCTAAAAGTAAATGGTCTTCTGTCTTTCAGTAGAAGCAAAGGATTCCGAAAATAACTTATGTGGTTCTCCTTTATAGGGAAGCTCAAAAAAAATCTTATTAGTACCTATATAAGAGAGGAAAGTTCCACCCTCCCTAGAGAAATTATCCATAGATCCCCCCCCCCCCCTAAAAAAACCATCTACGGAGTTAAAATATGATACCTTTATTGGAAAGGAAGCATAAACTTTTTGTTTAATAGATATTTCTTTTTTTTCTTCATCTTTAAACATGTACCTGAAGAAGGTGTGGTTGCTGTGGGTGTCAATGGTTGGTCCAGTGGTGTTGGGGGACGCATGGCTGCCTCTACAGGTTTCGGGGTGATCAATTTAGTCTGCCCAACTGGCTCAGTGCTGGAGCCTAACTGTGGACTAACTATGTCTGTAGAACGTCTACGTGGATCCAACCTGATTTTAATAGTGTTTTGATTATTTTGAATATTAAACAAGGATGACCACATCCAAAAGTAGCGAAGCACAAAAATATATTGATGCCGTAAAAGTCAAAGACACTTTCAGGGAATGGACCAAAATTGGTTTGTTTTTAATTAAAAATATTTCATATCTTAATAGTTATTTATCTTATCGTATTATAAACAGCTTTCCAAGTGTATATAAATGTAAAACTAGTTTTAATATTAGATTGCCACATTTTTATATTCGTAGACAATTGGATATAATACGGTATATGATTTTTCAGTATGGATTAGAACCCGTTCTAATCCAGCGGATATTAATCGGTTTTGAAGCAATACTGAAATAAAAATGACTGCATACTGTACCTGGGATATTCACTAAGTCCACCAGACTTGTTTCTTTGTTTGGTCAACTCTTGCACCTCGTGTGATTCTACTGAAAGTTTTCTTTCAGCTGCCACGGCTGGAACAACAGTTGGCGGCTCATTTGTATCAACTTTAGGTTCCTCAGTTGCAGGATCTAATGACTCCTTGACAGTTTCAACCTCTTTTGACGATTCTTTATCAATATTTTCAGTGGTGGTATCCTTGGATTTTTCTGTGCTGTCTTTATCTTTAGAATCTTCAGATTTGAGACGTTTTCTCAACTTGGCATATTCTGATAGAGACATCTTTGGCTTGGGAGTAG
The DNA here is from genome assembly GCF_053477335.1 of Acartia tonsa. Classification (NCBI taxonomy): domain Eukaryota; kingdom Metazoa; phylum Arthropoda; class Copepoda; order Calanoida; family Acartiidae; genus Acartia; species Acartia tonsa. The sequence continues at coordinate 39,670,027 of NC_137260.1, forward strand.
TGGTGACAGTTGGAGTTGTGGCTTTTGTTTCAGATTCCTTTAGAGGATAGGTAAGGGATTAAGATTTCCATAATTCATTTGGCAAAATATAGAGATGAAATATTTAAAACAGACAAGTATGTCCATTAGTAGCGCAGATTTAACAAAGTGAAAACTTTATCATTGATGTAAATATACAATATTATCACATACAATCGCATCATAAAATTCTAACAATAAATATCTAAATCTTAATCCCCGCACCTTAGTTGCTGTCAACAATGAATCAGATCTTGACTCAGTGATGCTGCTTGTTCCAAATGAATCGGAAAGAGATTTGAATGAAGTAGATGACGGTATACTGTCCAACAGGGAAGTTCGAGATAAACTACAAGGTTTCCAGGATTTAGTGATACGTCAATTTGTAGAAAGATTGTAAGATACCTACAGAAGCAATATTTGGATCATGGAAAGAAAACTGAGTAGCGGGAATCATCATATTTTCACAGTAGCTTTTCTCATATTTCTAAACCCTGAGGGGGGCTCTATCCTTGCGGAACCTATTACCTAACCCTGCGGGGAAATCATTAACATTTTCCTAACCTAAAGAAACTATCAAAGGCTACTGTGAAAATACGACGATGATCCAATTTTTCTTTTATTAAGTTACAGGATGTCTGTCTGTGTGTATGTACGCAGCTTGAGATCTTACTAACCACTGGACCATTATGGTTTGCACTTTTACGTATCACTTTATCCCTTGAAGAATCTACAAGTCTTGACGGGCTTATCAATGAACTGCTCGAAGTCTCTAGATGTTTCATAGATGGACTGAGTAGGGAGCTACTTGTTGATTCCAAATGCTTGAATGATGGACTCAATGATGACGTTGAGAGAGAGGTTAATGAGCTAACTGTGCTTGTAAGAGATGAGGACCCTAAATAGTACATTTGAGAGTAAAATAGATATCAATTAATCCTGTAAACTAGATTTCTAGATTCAAGTCTTGTGGGGGGTTTTTGGCTATTTTCTTGCCCCTTTAGTTTTTCCCCCATCAAAAAAGTATAGAGCCCCTAGATGCTAGGGGCATAACAACTAGTTGAACAAAAAGAAGTGATTTGCGGAGTATGTTTCTTACCTAAAAAAGATGTTTCATTCCATGAAATTTTGGGTATAACTTAAATAGAAATCACTCACGTGTATAAATATATTTTTCATTGGCGTGTCATCGGACAACTCGCTTGAAGCAAAACAAAATGCTACCTGTCAATATACTTAACGATGAAAGGGAAGAAACTCCCGAGCTAGAATCAGAATATATTGATTTCATCTTCCCCTCGGGAGATGCCGACTTCTTTTTGAAAAAGCTGCTGAACGGAATGGTAGAGGCCGCCAACTCCTCGGGGGCTTTGGCGGTTTGCAGTGGTGGAGATCCAGGTGGAGAGTACTCGGGAGGTGGTCCTAATAAATGTAATTTTAAGTATCGAGACTAGGTACTCTATAATTTACTTTGTCCGTACGTAACGCTACGGAGGCAAAGATATTTATTCAGCGTCTATTTCAGATAGACTGCTGATTTTGCTGAAAGATAAACGTTTTTAAGACGCATCTAATATACTTAATTGATCCCTCATCGGTCAAAAAATTCTTATTCTTCCTCTGTTTTTTATTACCACTGAATATTTGTTTTATAATTCACTTTGACCATTCATGATTATTTGTTGCTCTCTACTTATATATGGTTACTGTTATAACCATATATAGTTTATAGGGATAAATAAACCACAAATTACAATTAAAAAATTGCAATGGAAATCAAACATTTTTCCTAATGAACACAGAAAGGAAAATCCTAATTAAACTTAAATAGATAAACAAAACAGACGGACGCAATGCCAGACTTGTGAAAGTTTAGGATTGAAAGACTAATATTACAATAAATATTTCAACAAGTAAAATACATATAACATTCTTCAATGCCTACCTGGAGGTGAAGGTGGCCGATTCTGAAGGACCCCTATTTCTGGTGGGGTTGTGGGTCGTTTCTGTGGTGGTGGGGAGGGTGGTCGACCCCTTCCACTCATGGGAGGTGGTGAAGGAGGACGACCCTTGGGAGTTGTGTTGGGTAGCTTCAGCTCTTCTTGTTTTGATGGAGTAGTAACTAAAACATAATATTTTTTCATTCAACGAAATAGGTAGGTTCATGATTAAAATCAGAACCTTTATAAGCTTTCATAGGTAGTAAGTTATTTTAAAGTTAGTATGTTTTTCAACCTTTTTTTTAAAAATACACTGTTCTAAGACATGAAAATATATTTCGATTTTAAAAATCATTTGTCTTTTGTAGAAGTGAATCAAGCAATATTATCTTGGTCGTTTATAGTAGGTACCTAATTTTGTAAAAAAAAAAATCATAATACCATTCTAAATCTGCATATTAAATATTTTTGCCTTTCACTAAGAAGTCTCGGTCAATACTTATAATTTTAACATTGAAAATTAAAAAGTACTAAGGGGAAAAAAAGCCCTTTTATTTTCGATTTTGAACAGCAAATGACAATCTTAAGCACTGTATTAGCTGCTTGTATAAGCGTGAATATAATAGATAGTTTTGTATATCAAAAGAAATAAAACCTGGAGCAGGGGTTGTTGGAGCACTAGGATTCTCAATCTTGGCACTCATATGGATTTGTAGATGATACCAATAGATTGTTTCTCCCAGCTCAATATTACAGTATTCACATCTACCAAAATAACGAAAATTATGTACTTACTTAATTTGTACTTAAAAGATGGCATAAATTTATTTTACAAAAAAAAATCAGTCAAGAACAATCCTCCTACGTTGTTGTTCAAATTGTTCACATTTTGGTGCTGAAGGGTAGTTTTATCATTCATACACTCCATATAATACGTCAGCTATAAAAAGGTAAGGTTAAGTTGGACAGATTATGCTGTCAAATTGACCATCTACGGTTTATATATCTTATAATGTTACCTTGTAGCTTTTGGCTCCTTTGTGTGAATATTTGAGTGTTGTTCAAGTGGAACCAATGCACCAGACAGCCACGTGATAAATGTTTCATCTTGCTTACATGCTACAAAAAAAAACATAGGTAAAATTAATAATTTAAAGTGGTAAAACAGCTAAAACAGGTGTTTAACTATACGTAGGTATATGGAAAGGACTTCACTGCAAGGTAAATGTAGGGTTGATTGTCGTGTATATGATTAAAGACACCTAGCTACACTTACTAATACAACCATACACTTAATTGTCAATAATCTAGAAGCTTAGTCAATTTGAGCCATGAAGGAAATAGATGTACCTGAAGAAAAATTATGGCTGGCCTTCATAACCTCTCCACAATTGACGGGACACTTAAACAGCACGTCCTCCTTCTTATTTATCTTCTTCAGTATTTTTTTTCTGTGTCCCAGAAAAATGTGTGGTATGAGCTTATACGTGCTCTCAAATTTCATCTCACAGTATGTACATTGCAATGTGTCAACCATTTTGAAATGATATGTTATTTCTGAAAATAAATGTTGACCTAATTTTCTGTATTTTCTAAAGATTTTCTTCTATGTTTTATTCCACGTATGTACGTACCTCTATAAACTGTATAATAGTGAGGCATCTTCTCATAAAGGACGTTCGATCAAAACAGATTGTTATAACTGCTGAAATGTTAAAGGCATTTCTACTTTGATGTGTAATAGTCCGAGAGGAGTATTATGTCTTGGTCAATTGATTAAATTCAGGTCTATATAGTATGAACTTCTAAGTCATGTAATTTCTTACAATCAAATATACGATTTTTTTTTTGCATAGCAACCAAATTAATACAATTACAACAATTTAACAATACAAAATATACCATTATTATATATTATATAAATATACACTATTAAAAAAAACAGCATTTAACTGTGATACCTATTTGTATTGTTTATTATTCATTTAACATATAAAAAATCTAATTTATATACGACAATCAATCAATAATACCAACAATAACAAAATAATAATACAAAATTGGATTCACGTCCGCGCCAAAAAATGGCGCGCCGGTCAAACTCTCATTGTTTTAACATAAGACATCTAATTATTTCATTTAAAAATAACAAAATATACTTTTAGGAAGGATTTTAGATGAAAATCTAAATTCATATTTTAAAATTACACCATATTATTAAAAATTAATATTATTGTCGGCAAATATTATAAAAGTGCGCAAAAAAAACAGACCAATGCGCAATGTGTGTAAACAATGCCGCATAGAATTATATATTTGAGATAAGGAAAGGGAGAAATAATAGGATTCTTTGTTATTGTTCAATATCAAACATTTAGAAAACTATGTTTTTTACGTAAATATCTATTAGAAGAAATATACAATGTATTAAATCCTAAAATTGGAAAGTTAATATATCTTTTATCGTTTTATAACATATAAATGAAGATTTACAAACTACTATTATAATTTAGAATCATTGTTTTTTTTTATCTATGTTATCAAAAAATATTTCTAAAATGTAATTTGCTACTTTCTTTTTTTTTAAACGATGTAATACATTACCATATTCTTAGTTGCATTTGTAAATTGCAGGGACAAGGGAAGGTTTCTCTGACCAAAAAGTCTATTAAAATCATGCAATCTAATCACGAAACCTTTATGAGTGTGTAATATTATCGATGATTCAACTATTATTAAAAGGGGCTTGTAGTAATTATGTCTGAGTATAAATTCGCTAATCTAAATTCACTAAACCTCATCAAAAGTTTGTAGATTATTAACAGGGATCGGCAGCCGCACGTAAGCCGCGTGTAAGCCTCAGTGATATCGTCATTTTATTACTATAATATTCAGCTGGATGTATAAAACTGCTCTTTAGCAGACAATCCTTCTTTCTGAAATTTCTTTTTCTGCTCACAAGCAGGTTTAAAAGTGAGGCTGAGGCGCGGCTGCCGAACCCTGATTATTTATGTTATTAGCAGACCGATTAAAAAAAAATAACACAGTAGGGAGATTAAAAAACATTTTTAAATACTTCCTAAAAATAAAATCTTTAAATATTTTTCCTACCCATAAAATTTGTAACTGTTTAAAGATGAAAAACAAAATATTTTGACAAATTTTTACTTCGGCTCATTTTCAAACACTTCCTAATTAACCCTTTAGAGCAAGTTAAAGTAAAAGTTTCAAATTGATTCAATAACTTAAAAACATCTTACTTTAAAGCTCAAAACTAAAATCCTTTGCTCATTACTTATTAAAACAAGGATGACAACATCTATAAAAGCGAAGCTCTGAATTGGAAGGAAATCGAACATTAATACTCATAGAGTGACAGAACTGAATAAACTGAACATATGTCTATGCAAAATTGTAAGTAAATTTGTTGCAAAACTTATTAAATACATGTTACTGTTTAAGGACATACTAACGTTTTTAAGACTAGGTATAGAGAAGCTTCGCTTATAACACTATACCTTGTTGTAATAGGAATCAGTATTAAAAAAATCAGATGACTAGGATAATTTGAATATATAAAAATTTGTTGTAAAAAATCAGCTTGTTTTAAATAGACGTACAGACTTTCTAGTAATAATTATAGAGTTGCTGCGCTTATCATTTTGTACCTAACTGCTATAGGAGGTGCTTGCTTACATGTGAAGACCGGAGCACCGAAACCCCCCCCCCCCCCCCCCGCTTAGTTTTGACAAAAATCAAAAATAAGGGGGGGGTAGTTTTTTAATGTCTGGAAAACGGCAAGGAGGAAAAAAGCAAGGCAAGGCAAAGACTTAACCCCCCCCTTAATTTTGAAGAAAATCAAAAATAAGGGGGGGGTAGTTTTTTTCACTGTACAACACGCCAGAAAGTTGAGTGAGGTAAATCAAGTAAATCCAGTATACCAGAGGGGAAACCTTATAACAGGGATATTCATGTTTTGGAGCATAATTTCCTTATTTATTGACTGATTTTAGTAATTGATGTATCCCTGAACAGGTAGTCTTAAGGAGAATATATCAGAAGTGTTTTCATGGGGACAGTCCCCACCCAGCCAGAAACGTCGTAAGGAAAATCGTAAGGAGATATTTACTATATTATCGCAAAAATCGAATTTACGATTTTATAGGGATTAAAGGGAGTGTGAACGTAAAAATTTCTCATCTGATTATCAAATCTTAACATTTTCTAAGCACATTTCACTACACTGATCAACCAAAACCATCCTATTAACAAAAATATCCAGGAATAATGCCTTGATTTTATGGTATTTTGGGAGGGAAAAAGGAAAAAACAGGGAAAATCTGAACGTTTTTGTTTCTTATAATGTTTGTAGGGATATTTAACTTGTCATATATAGTTGAAACAATTTACTTACTGTTAAGGATTTATTTTATGATATAAAATTGCCAATTAGTTTTTTTATAATGTAGTAATTAGGTAATAAAGACCTATTTTAAATTCGTATTATTGACAAAAAAAATACCTTACTGTCTACAAAGGGTTTAATCTCATAGGTTATCTAAAATAACAATATCCTTTTTTATTGTGTTGGACAATAAATAACCCACTTTCGATAATTAGTTTACACTTTTATCAGACTGTTTATACAGAAATATTGCGTCTTTATTATTTACAAATTTGTAATTAAAGGTGGGCGAGAGATGGGCCATCTAAAGTTAATTCGATACTAATAAAAAAACCTGTTTCTAGGTTTGTTATTGTATTTGGTTTTCAATAAAAAATATTGCTTATTTTATCAATTTCTAAGTAACTATACATTGGTTTAAAGCAAGGATTATGTTAAAAGTCAGCTTAACTGTTAGGAAAAATCAGGAACTATGTGAAAAAGTTTGATTTTAGCTATAATGGGAGAAAAAAGCAATTTAATGCACATTTTATATAATACGGAAAATTCCTTCCTTTCCCTGTACCTTATAAAAATCGTCGGAAAAAGCCGTTTTTTAAGCAAACAAAAGCGCGTTTTGCTCTATCTGTGAGATATTATGAATGAGATAATGTTAAGATTTGATATTAAGATGAGAAAAATTTACGTTCACAGTCCCTTTAATTAGAATTTGTAGTAAAAATCGTGACTATCGTATGTATCTCGCATTTTATGTTTGTCAACACACACTTACAAACAGACACACAACCAACATTTTCAAAATCATTGTGTGAGAAATATAGTTTATAAATTGGCCACTAGGTATTCACATTACTTTGTATAGACAATTAAAATCTTTCTGTTATCAAACAAAATAAATTAAAAACTGGTATAACAAAATATCATAATGTGTTGATTGTCTTTTATTGAAAAAAAATTTGTTTTTAAACATTCTCATTTTAAACCACAGCAAGTGTACAAAAATGTTTAAATACCAATTAAAATAAGATAAATTCAGTAAGAAATTTAAGAAATTCAAACTTTCTCACAATTATAATTATAACGGAAACAGATTTAAAATCAACCTTATAATTTCAGAGTTAATACAAATATAAACACCCTCTCTTTCTCTCTCTTTCTGTATGCAAAGTACAATTTGTGTATAATGTTATGAATGAATATTACTGATTTACCTAACCTTTCCTTACAGAAAACTACATGATGTTAAATTGATTTTTTAATGAACTTTTTATTTACGATTTTAGTACGATATCGCGCGCGATCTTTACGATATCACCTGCGATTTCGTAGGTGTATCGCGCAGCTCTAAGTACCTTTTCGACCATTTATCGTAACATATCGTCGATGTGCATTGGACGACTGTTTAGCGATATCGTAAGAACTTGTGCTCGATTGCTACACGATATCGTGCGCTATAGAAGCGCGATAGTGATGCTACTTTCTGGCTGGGCATGAAAACTAAGCGGGGGGGGGGGGGGGGGGGGTTTCGGTGCTCCAGTCTACCACATGTAAGCAAGTACCCTATAGGAATTAGCATGTGAAGTTTGAAATCGAAAGGACAATCCTAACCTTTTTAGATTAACGAAAAAAGCTAACTGTAACAGATGGACGTACGCACGGACTTACGGACCGACCCTAATTATAGAAAAGCTTCTTTTAAATAGACGTACGGACTTTCTAGTAATGATTATAGAGTTGCTGCGCTTTCGAATTTGTACCTAACTGCTATAGGAATTAGCATATAAAGTTTGAAATCGAAAGGACAATCCTAACCTTTTTAGATTAACGAGAAAAGCTAACTGTAACAGATGGACGTACGGACGGACTTACGGACCGACCCTAATTATAGAAAAGCTTCGCTTTTAAAAAATAAATAACCTAGAAACATAAAGAACTAAATTCTATTTGACGATCAACTTAATTTAAAATAATCACAAAAAACATATATTGGTGCCTTACCACAAAGTTGCCTATCAAGCACTGATCCCCCTCCTTATTTGAATTATATCTTTTGGTTTCTTTAATGCTATACCAAGACTCCTGAACAGGTAGTCTTAAGGAGAATATATCAGAAGTGTTTTCATGGGGACAGTCCCCATGAAAACTAAGCGGGGGGGGGGGGGGGGGGTTTCGGTGCTCCAGTCTACCACATGTAAGCAAGTACCCTATAGGAATTAGCATGTGAAGTTTGAAATCGAAAGGACAATCCTAACCTTTTTAGATTAACGAAAAAAGCTAACTGTAACAGATGGACGTACGGACGGACTTACGGACCGACCCTAATTATAGAAAAGCTTCTTTTAAATAGACGTACGGACTTTCTAGTAATGATTATAGAGTTGCTGCGCTTTCGAATTTGTACCTAACTGCTATAGGAATTAGCATATAAAGTTTGAAATCGAAAGGACAATCCTAACCTTTTTAGATTAACGAGAAAAGCTAACTGTAATAGATGGACGTACGGACGGACTTACGGACCGACCCTAATTATAGAAAAGCTTCGCTTTTAAAAAATAAATAACCTAGAAACATAAAGAACTAAATTCTATTTGACGATCAACTTAATTTAAAATAATCACAAAAAACATATATTGGTGCCTTACCACAAAGTTGCCTATCAAGCACTGATCCCCCTCCTTATTTGAATTATATCTTTTGGTTTCTTTAATGCTATACCAAGACTCCCTCCCCTTTGGTCGTTTACAATTTGTTTTAAATTAATGGTCGGGAAAGTGGGGATTCTGTGCTCTACAAGGCACTATGGGGGAAATTCCCCATATTTTAAATTATGTGAAAAGTTTGTAAATGTTAATATTCGGAGAAGATTAGTTGTTTTTAGTATTGCAGTACATAATAAATCATGATTTCAGGGAAGCTTCTAATTTTACATTACCCATTTCGCCACTTCCCTCCAACTTGTTTCACAATTAGAGGCAAGAAGTTGTCAAGAAATACCAAATTAAACCACAACATATATTATAAAATTTAGGATTTGGAAAAGAATAGTTATGTAGTTCAGAATTTTATTGATAGGTGTCGTAAAAACTTTTTTTATGTAAAATTTTTAGATGAGATAAATATCTAAACAATCTTAAATATTTTTGAAAATATTACAGCTATCCACTCTTTGGGATTTTCAATAAAATTCTGCCAAAAGTTGCATAATCTCATCATCTAGTTTTAACTGGAAATCTATGAAATCAGCTCTAAAGCATTGTTTGCCAGAATAGCCTTCCCTTGTCCCTGGTAAATTGTAATAGTTTCTGTAAATAAATGTTGATTATTTCCAAAGGAAAGAACTGCTTTGCACAGTCACACTAGTTCTGCAGCTTCTAAGAACTAAAATCTTTTGGTTATGTTATTTGTCGTTCAAAGTTACTTTATAGCCTATAGAAGAGGGGGAGGGAGCTCATGAAACCAAGAAGCTTACATAACAAGTATAATCAACTCGGAATAACAATTTCCGAGATCTTTAGCTTCAGACAAGAAAAATACTTCTTTATATTTAGGATATCTTCGAAATATATTATCGTTCTAATTATTTCATGACTGTTTACACCAGGATGGATGAAAAAAAATAATATTTGTATCAAACTAAATAAACCAGCAAAGATATTATGTATTTCTTTTCTTGTGACTTAATATCTTTTGATCGAATTTATTATGAATATGAATACCCATCTTATGCTAATGTTCGTAATATAGAATATAGATACGCAATTTGACGCAAAGCATAAATAATTGGGTATGCGCGCAACACGCAAACAACCACGCACGCACAGACGCGCGCAACAGGTAGAGAAAGTGGTTGTAATATTCAAACATAACAATGGGGAGAGCTTAATACAGAGAAGAGGTGGAAGGGGGAGATGGACAGAATAAGAGCAACCATAAAAATGAGCAGGTAGGCACAAACCATTCACGCCCCGCAGAAAACCAATAGATTTTTTAGTCAAATAATGATAAATAGATTGAAAATTTAATTTTAAATTTACGAGGCCAACACAACAAACTGTATGAGTCGTTAGAGAAATAAATTTTTTTGACCAACGAACAATAAAGCAGCGGGGTGTGCATAATACTTGAATCTTCGTCCTTAATGCAGTACAGTGTACCAGTGCCTATAAGTAAACTAAAGTGTGAAACAAAAGATATTCAACCTCAAAGTTGTAAAAAGGGTTTTTGTGTGTGTGTGTTTTCTTGGCGAACAAACTTCAATTATTAACTAAATTTAAAAGAACAGTTTGAAAATGTTATTATCAAATGGGCCTTTAAGCCCAGAACATATTTATCAAGAAATAGTTGGCTATGGAAAAGCTAGAAAAAGAGGTAGGTGTTTATTATGGGTAAAAATAACCTTTTTTTTAGATGTGATAAAAATAATGTTTGCAAAAAATATGGAGAATTGAATTGGCTATGGTGAAGATATATAATTAAGTTTAGTTGTAGTTGGATAATTTTGTTTCAATTACAACTTTTGGATTATTTTTATTCAAAATACTTCGAATCACACAACACAAGGAAAAAGATATGGAAAGTTTGTTAATATTATAATAAAAAGACAAGGATGACTACAGTCATAAAATCGAATATAAGCATATTATGTGGTTAATACAGGATATTTAATATTGACTATACTAGTGTTTATATTATGGTGCCTAATATGCCAAGGAATCTCCAAATCATGGCAAAAGAACATAAAAATCTATGTAAAATATTTTTTTTTAATTACATATTTAAAATAGACCTACATTTTCTTTTTTTTAAATATAGAGTTCTTACGCTATGAATGAAATCAATAATTTTTTTTAACTGCCAAGAAAATCACATTTCACCTCTAAATATAGCTAACTGACGTTTATTTTGAATTTCAAAGTAGGTTTTCTATCAATAATAAGCAATTCTATGAATGCAAAATTTATTGACAGGTTGATTAAATTGAAATTGTTTAGTTGCTATTGCTTGGTTGTTACACCAGATTTTCATTTACTCTGATAAAGTGATGCTTGCAGTTAGCTAAAATAACGATACCACTCATCCAACCCTTTATCCCATCACATCTTCTCCTACTTTATAAACAAATTTACCAAAAAATGAGGTCAATTTAAGCAAGCTAAATTGAAGTAAAATTTTCTACAGTCAATATATCCACGTATGTATAACCTATATCCATTATTTTAAATGTATTTATTTTTTAGTAAATGTAGTAGAGGATCTGCAAGAATTCTGGCAGATGAAGGCTGCCCGCGGCTCCAACCTGAAGAACGGCGCCCTGGTCATCTACGAGAGTGTGCCCGCCAGCTTTGCGCCCTATGTCTGTTATGTTACCCTACCTGGCGGCTCATGTTTTGGCAGCTATGGGGTAAGTCAATCAAGTATTATCGAATTTTCAGGCGGTTTCAGGCGTATACACAAATAAATGAAAATATTCTCTCCCCTCTTATATTCAAAGAAAGGGGGTTGGGGGATTCTAGTGCGTAACAAGACACTTTGAGGAAAACACCGAATTTACAACTTCTATAGACAACGAAGCGGATAAATACAGTAAACAAGGATGATAACATCCATAAGTAGCGAAGCTTAATGGGAACATGAACAAGATAAAGAAAGCAGAGCATATGAATTAGAATGAAGCATTTAATATTTTAAATCTTTTAAAATTAATAGTCCATTTTGTGTATAAATTTGTTAGAATTAAGTTTATCACATTTTATTTTAACTTACTGCGTAGTTACTGTATAATAAAAATAGTATTCAAAAATCAAACTGGAACACTGTCATCAATTTCATTGTACGCATCATCATCTATTCCATAATCAGGTGCTTCATTGTAATAACCATCTCCATAATAATCGTCATAGGAATCACCATTAGCAGGATATAAAGGTTGCTGGTAGTCTGGGTAGGCTGCTACATTTGAATAGTCCTCAGGGTTGCCATATTCTTTGTATGGGTAAGATTCATCTTCACTGTTTTGCTGTCCACCATAGGTGCCATAATCTTGAACATAATAATAATGGATATAATATATTCATGGATATCATGACATAGGGAAAAATTGTCGTCAATTTAGGTTGCTAACATAGAACTCATTTATTGATCAGTTCGTTTATCCAGAAAGAGGAGGAGAGGGGATGGGGTACAAGGGTGGAGTGCGGGAGGGTAATCATAATATTAGCCCACTCCGAGTTTAACTGTACAAGAAAACAAATCTGGTGCAAGATCTAAATAATAATATATCCATTATTGTGATCACCTCCAGATTCATAGTTATTACCATATACTTCATTATAATCATAATATGCTGGTCCATAATAATCTCCATAAGCATCACCATAATAATCATACGGATACTCCTCATAGTCTGCATGGTAATCATCATAGGCAGGCCCATAATATTGAGGGTATGCATCTCCAGAATAATCACCATATTGATTTTCTCCAGGATAGGCAGGATACTGATCATACCCATCAGGGCCATCATATATAGGATCTTCTTGATTAATTCTAAAATATAAATTTAGAAATAGCTACACTTAAAAATGAACTAAAAATTCATCTAATAAAATATTCTTTTACCTGTTATCTTGTAGTTTCACATTTCCACTATCCTCAAATGCATCTTTTTCATCTTCTACCATTTGCTGAAAAAGTAAAAGGGTAAAGTTTTTTTTGTAAAGAAAAATTGATGTAAATAAGTTATCTTAACTAACCATGTTTTCAAAATTGTTAAGATCTTCATTTTGACTATCTTCATCTATTATATCATAGTTTGTATCATTGCTAACACTCATCTTTTCATCAATTGCATTTTTGGTGCTGTTCTTATCAGCACTTTCAAGTTCCTCTACAGGCCCAGGATTCTGTACAAAAATATCTTTATTTTAGAGGAACCAACGAGTCTGAAACACCAGAGATCTAAAGGGATAAGACAATAGAAGATAAATTGATGTACATCCCTAATTATGATACACTTATCTACCTCTTCTGTAGATTATAATTAGTGGTTGAAACGAATGGACATCCAACTTACTGTACCAACCAATCAAAATTCAATAACCGTCCCTAAAGTTGTTGAGCCAACGAATAAGAAAAGGTTATTGTAAAACTTTGATTACTAGTGTAATAAACAGTCCAATTTCCCCTCCCTCCTTAGTTTATTTTACAGGAATCAAAAAGTGTGAATCTTACAACATATTCTGAAATGATCATATCAAAATGAAATTATATATGTTTTAGTATCAACCCAAACATAAATGATTTACCTTTAATGTACCATTTGCTTCTAAAGCAACTTGTTCATCTCTCGACATTTGCTTGTCTTTAGCCTTAATAAAATGATAATCTACTAGAAATTATTTTCTTAATAATCCATGTTATTCTTACAATTACAGAGAAACATTTTGAGTCTAAAGATTTTTGACATAGAAGTAATAAAAAGCTAGGAAAATTTTTTGACTTAAAATATAGAAACTCTTCAAAATCCTAAGCAAGGTCTCCAATAAAAGCCATTTGTGCAAAGTATGCATGATAGATTCCAGGTTTAAACAATAACATCACAAGAATAACTTGCGGCCAGAATCTATCTAGATAACGCAGATCTACTTAATGTCCAGTTACTACTACTAGCCCAGTTGTAAGAAGAAAAGAGCCCAACAAAAAAAATATTAATGCATAGAGGATAGCTTTCCATGGAGCATTTATGTGTGGACAGTCAAACTTCATCCGTGGCATCTTGGCTTATATTTATTCCAGTGTCAAAATCATTTTCATGATTAAGCTTTCTGTATCTTATACATGACTTTGTTAACATCTCAATAGCGTTTTCTTTTTTTGATTTTTGATTTTCTTTAAAGTCCTTCCTAAATATCTTAGTGAAGCGAATCAAGCAAATTTAGCTTGGTCAGTGACATTTTATTACTAAAGCTACTTAAAATTACATAAATTTTTCTTACCTCCATGCCACTTCTCATGTCATAGTACTCTTCATATTCCTGTTAGTAGATCAAAAATACAATATTATTGTGCAAAATAAGTTAGTAAAGTGTATATTTGTTATGTAAGGTTACTAAAAAATACTGATCTTGTCATGTTTTTATTTTTCATTTAGATATTACTTTATTTCTTTTCATCCGATGTCAGAAAATATCATTAAAAAAGTGCGTTTGTTCATCAAACTATTAAAAAATTAAAAGTCTTTAAAAAAAATTGGAGGTTGTGCTAATACTTATTTATTGCATTATATCGACAGCTTTTATGGATATTAAAATGACAAATTATAAGATTAAAACCAGTTTTGTTAGCCCTGAGGGGCGGAAGACCCGGCTAATAAAACAGTTATTAATTTTATTATTTGTAGAAAATTGTGAGTAATATGATGCTATAAATGATTTTTTAGTATGGCTGAGAACCGGTTCAAATTCAATGGATATTAATCGGTTTGGAAGCCATACTGGTAATATAATTATATTCTATCCACTTTCCTGTAAGCCTCCTTCTCTGCCTGACTTTGGTATTTTAGATTTAGGCTTTTTAGTAGTTGGAACTTTTTTCTCTTCAGCAGCATCGTATCTACCTGAAACAAGGATGACAACATCCATAAGTAGTGAATCTAGATAAACCACCACCACCCTCCTAAAAGAAATCACATAAAATAAAATAAAAAGTACGCAGAGACTCGAATGCAACATAGAAAAGTTACGTATTATTTAAAAAAAAACATTTAAAGTGCCACTAGAGGCTTCTAGGGGCGTAGCCGCTAGTTATTGAATAATTGATTAGCTTACTTTGCATATGAGTGTCCATACAGAATCCTTTGTAACAGAATAAATCTTGACAAAGTACTTCTCCTTCATAAGGTTGATGTCCCTGTAGTAATTATTCTTTGTAGTAAAGCCAGTGATTTAAACACTGTTAACTAGGTATTATGCATTGATTAATTTCTTTTCCCATAAAAAGGTGAAAAAAAGTAGCATGCAATGAAAAAGTTTCTCTTAAACTTTTACGGGATATTCAAAAGTTAGGGAGGGAGGGTACATTTGGTTGTTTATTTCACTAGTCCCCAAAGGTTATAATAGCGTTTTCTCAATCGTTAGCTCAAGAACTTTGGGGACTTTTATTTAATTTTGATTGGTTGGTTCATCAAGTTGAGTGTGCAAACGTATCAACCACTAATTGTAATCTACAGAAGAGGTAATTTTGTGTATCATCATTGGGAAGTACATTGATTTATCAGCCATTGTCTGGCTAAAAGATAATATTTCCTTGATAAAAAAATCTTTGAAACACAAAATAAATAAAATATAGAAAATTACTTTTTCTATACAACCAGGCAGTTCACAGGGCATTCCATCTAAAACAATAAAGTGATATTATAGTTATTTCTCGCAGCTTTCCGCGGATATAGAATGTACAATTATAAGACTAAAACCAGTTTTTTTAGCTCCGATGTGCCGAAAGCTGGATATAATACGATGCTATTAGCCTGGGCCTTTTACCCCACGAGGCTAAAAAAACTAGTTTTAATATCCACGGAAAATTGTCTATAATAGAATGCAATAGATAACCATTACCAAGCTAAATTTGCTTAATTCACTTCGTTAAGAGATGCGATTGATAATGAAGATAATGTTCTTTGAAATATATTTCATTATGAAGCAGCAGCAGGGATAAGGGATGGGAAACGTAGGAAAATATTATTTCAGGCCTATTTCAAGCCTAGGCCTAATAAACCAGTTTTGGGATGATGCAGTGGTTCGTCCTAAACGCTAATAAAAAAGCTGTGTGTGTGTGTGTGTAGATAAAGTATAGAATCAAATTCAGGTAGCTAGTTTAAAGTAAAAAACATAACTTTTTATAAACCTATATATTAATGGCTTTTGTTAAAATGAAGTTTTTTCTCTCCCAAAATTTTTATCTTTTACTTTGGTAATTTGAACTGTCAGAAAGCTATCGTTGGGTTTCCCTCAGACAGATTTTAGTTTGTATTATTTGCATTTTTATTAATGAGTAAAAATTTTATTTGAAAATTTCATTGCTAATTAAAATTCAAAATAAATAAATAAATATGCACTTGGGTAACATTCTATCAAGTTCTTTGGATACTATAATGTAATGATATATCTGTACTGTGTTGTATTGTACAAAAATTAGGGTTAAGGTGTTGTATCAATTCCGTACTAAATTTTTAAAATTCAAAATACAACATCTAATTTATAAACTACCAAATGAAAATTCGTAGCTACCTTCTTTCCAAAAAAATAATCCCGTTATTTTTGTTTTTTCTATATGGCCCTTTTTTAATGTTTAACTCTAAGCAGATTTAATAATTAAACTAATGTGATCTAACACCATTTATATTTATTTTTTCGTAGCAGACAAAATCATTATTTTTTCTAGAATTGTCTGCTTCTAAAATTTCCGCCATCTGTGATTTGGGCTTGTTTTGTATCAACCAATCACAGAACACTATTGGTTTAGAGCGGTAGCCAATATGAGCCGTCCGCCAGTAATGTCATTAAATTAGGCAAATGGTAAAAGTTGCATGATCCCTTTAAAAACCAGGCCGAGACCTAATTTATGGCCAGGTTTCCTATCCCTTATCCCTGAGCAGCAGTAGTTACTAATTTTAAATGTTATGGTTGAGATAGATTTATAACGGTTAAAAGAACTATTACCTGGCCTATTCCAGCATCTATCAATGCCTCTCAGCTGGTCCCCCTCGTTAAGGATTATTGGGGGCAGTGGTTGCCATCTCCTAGATAAATGAATATATTACCACTTAGATGTTGCACCATGTTTTTTGATAACAATTATTCAATCCACCTCCTTTACCCAATCGCCTCCCCTACTACTTTATGAACGAACTGACCAATTGATGAGGTTTATATTAACAAGCTAAAAAAGACTACAAATTTTCCCCTGTCATTATATCCTTGTATATTTATTCACTCTACTGATCACCACCCCTTAAACAACTATGGGGGGAGGGGGGTATCAAGTTGCACACCCCTAAAAGTTAACGAATAAAAAAGATAAACATGTTTAAGATAAAAATATATGGTCGTTTTTTTGTAAAAAAAATATAAAGTAAAACGCGTTCTAAATTCTATCTAATTAACTGTTCAGAAATCATCATGCAAAGTTTGAACTCAAGTTAGCATGCCTAAATCAAAGATCAAAGAAGTACGAACGGAAGTGACAACGCTGATTATAGGAAAGAGTCATTGTTTAAAGTAATGTTATGAAAAAAAAACCAAGAAAAACCTAATGATCAAATGCTGCCTAGTACATCCCGCAGTAACTTTAATTCCACATATAAAAATTAAACACCACGTTACAATAGTTTTCTCTCTCATTGCAATGTTTCTTGGCTTACTAGAGTGTTTTTTTATAAACATTGCCATTTGAGAACTTGAAACACTTTTATTTTCATGAATTTTATATATGTTTATTTTGATTAATAATCATATATGACACGGATCTAGCTAAAAGAAAACTACTTTGCCTCCGCCATTTATAAAGTGGTGTAAAATCTAACAAGGATAACAAAATCCTCAAAAATATGGTCGTTTTGGTTTTAAATAAGCATTTAATATACATACATATTTTTCAGAAGCATGTTTGTGGTCCATGGCTAATACAAAAACTTTTCCAGATGGACAAACGGCTAATCTATTTACCATTCAAATGATAAAGTATGTCTGTCTGTATACCTGTTATACTCAATTTTTCCTCACTTACGAATGTTGTTATCCGTGTTTTTAATTTTATGCGTTTTCAACACTGCGTTGATGATGCAATGGAATTTATTGTTCTTGTTTATTTAGAATTGTCCCACGAAGGCGGAGGCGCGAAGAAGCGCAGCTAGAATAGCCCTGATGAACTCGGTGTTCAACGAACAGCCCAACAGACGAATTACAGAGGATTTTATTGAGAATGCCATCAGAGAAGCTTCACAGGTCAGATTATTGAAAGCAAAATAAACAAAAAATGTGTGTAAGTGGCGAGGGGGGGGGGGAGGGTATTGTCTTAAGAGTTTTTTACGGGGCTATTCTACTTAAAGTTTTTACCTGTGTGTACATACTTAAAAAGAAAAGTATTGGAACAGAGTTATAAATCCTTGTATTAATGTAACTGGAATTATGTTTGTCTGTCTGTCTTTACCGTAGGATCTCGCTGACCCATGAATTGTCATAGTTATCCTTTACTATGTAGCTTTTCATAGGTCCATGGAAGGTTTATAGTCATTTTGGGGGAGGGTAACACCTCACTCCCAAGAGAAATCATAAAAATGAAACCCTCCCACCCACCAAAAAAAGGTTTTTATTTTACTTTTTCTTTTTTAAAATTAGAATTAAAAATCGCCTTCCTCACCTCGAATTCCCCTTGAGGCTTCTGGGTATACTTATATTTATAAGGAGGAGATAGTGGCACAGGAGTAGCTGCAGCATACATATATCTGTTGAAACAGAACTATGTATATATATATAGGGAGGAGATACTGGCACCGGAGTAGCTGCATACAGATATATGTTGGAACAGAACTATAAATATAAATATATGTATAGGGAGGAGATAGTGGCACAGGAGTAGCTGCATACAGATATATGTTGGAACAGAACCTGGGTAAAACAATGCTGGAATTCCAGGAGCTAATGACAGTCTTCCAGCTACTACATTGGAATGGTTCTTTAAAGGTGATGATTGTTGACAGATTATTGAAGCTCAGACCCATAAGCATCTTCTCTATAAATTACTTTGTCCTTTCATTTGTCTGTCTGTCAATCCATAACTCCATTGTTCATAGAGAGAGAAAAATATTGATGTACATAATTAAATATGATGTTTTAGCAGATATATTTGATTGGTTTTAAGACTTATAATGAATATTTCTAAAAGAAAAGTCTAATATTTTGTATTTAATATAAGCAGAAAAACATTTTTTAAATATATTCAAACTAGCGGCTTTGTCCCTAGCCTCTAAGGTTTCTGTATTCGAAGGGGCAGAGAGGGACTAGAAAAATAGCTTGAAACCATTCAAATACTCAAATCTGGAAATAAAAATAAAGCCTAAAACCATCGTTTGACCTATCTGAAGCTTACGTAAATTATAGAACCCAATTGGTTTAGTAGTTTTTTAGATCTTTAGACATAAAACCTTACTACTTTATAAGATACACATTAGTAAAGTAGCGTAGCAACTTTATGATTTTTTATGTAGGCCATGAGAGAACGTCAGTGCAGCCGTCAAGAAGTGGTACAACATTATTCACACCGTCCTTTAGATGATGATATGAGGTAAGAAATAGTCATTTGTCGCATCGTATTATAGATACATTTCCGTGGATAGTAAAATGAAAAATTTCAAGATTATTCTCAGTTTTGTAGGCATAGAGGTGCCTATGGCAGGAGCTAACAAAACTGGAATTAATAATTTTATGAGTTCATTTTAGTATCTGTCAAAAATTATCTGTAATACGATGCTATACATGATTTTTCAGAAGTGCTGAGAACCGGTTCTATTCCAGCATTCATAAATCGGTTTCGAGCCCAAACTGGAAAACAGCTTAGTTTTCTAGACTGAAACTAGCATTTTTGTGTCTTTATTATTATGATGAATTTACAAACGTTTTAGTACCATAATTTCATTATATATCTTATATATAATTTTTTATAAACTTTTTTCTCGTGGTACTTTTAATCTAAAATCATAATTTCTACCATTAAATGATTACTTCTTGATGGCAGGTCCCAGATGGCCCTGGACTGGATAGCCAGAGAACAGGAGATTCCTGGTATCATCGCCAGGGAACTAAACCTATCTGAAAGAGATCTTGAAACTTCCAGGTATAATTATTTGTTAGTAGCGCAGCTACTCTATGCATAGGGTATATTTTCAAGTCTGTCATTCAATGTATACGTATTCTGGAGCTTCCTGGTATCATCGCTAAGGAACTCAACATTTCTGAAACTTCCATGTTTGATGATGAATTGATGATTTGTTGGCAGCTTCTCTATAATCATAGAGTTTATTAGCATTGTCTGTCTGTTTGACTATTGTCTTACAAAGAACAGGGAATTTCAGGTTTATTGCCTTAATGGGAGCTTAATCTTTCTTTAAAAATATATATTTAGCACAATCCTTTATTAAAAAGGCCTTTTTCTTGCGTTAGCCTGTGTGTATTTCACGCATATAAAAAGACCTACACTTACAGACAACAAATTCTTATTTCTGTAATTTCAAAAATACACGAAACATTGCAACTTAAACTATTATCATTTTTAAAATTCACGAAACCTTGCAACTAAAAATTGAATTATTTTCAGATTGGCGGGAAGAGAACTAAGATTTCCAAAAGAGCGAAAAGATATTCTTATGTTGGCCAATAGTCAAGTAGGCGCGCCTATGGAATAGATATTTAGATTGTAATATATAAGGGATAAGGAACATTTTTTTAAATGTAGGGAAACCATACATAAAAGCGACCTACATTATAAGCGGTCAAAGCAGAAATAGTATCGATATGACATTGGAAAATATAAGTGCTCATATCAAAGTTGACACTATGGCCAAAGCTTTATGTCAGTTTAATATAGGTTATATTTGGTGCTGGCAAGCCTCATAGGGTTAGGACAACTCAGGTATATACCCCCCCCCCCCCGGCAGGGTTTGGGCACAGGAATTTTTCAATTTATTTAAAAATAAGCATGGGTGTTTATCAGTGCTTAACAAGATACTTTGTGTGAAGCAACCTTTCCCTTATCTTTTATTTTATATTTCATACAAAATTTATGTTATTTGATAAATTGTGATTTTTTTTGTTATTGCCATTATTGTATGATTTAGTTATTTGTATGTTTTTTTAAATTATCATATCAAATTTTGGCAGGGATAAGACAATGGAGGTAATCTACAAACCTTTTTTCTACCAATATTTCTTAACAAAATTTTACAAACAACAGCATTTATTATCGTTCATTTTCCAATCCCTAATAAAAGCTCAAAATAATGTAATAAAAGTATTCCGTGAGTCTTAGGCCATATTTTTGTGTAATAGTTATTTATCGCATCGTATAATAGACAACTTTCCGCGGATATTCAACTGGAAAAAAATAAGTTACAAACCAGTTTTTATGATTTTTATTGTTATATTTGTAGAAAATTGTCTGTGACACGATTCTATACATGATTTTTTTTAATATGGAGGAGAACCGGTTCTAATCCTGTGGATATTAATCGGTGTCAAAGCCATAATTGAAATAATCTTATACTAATTTAAAGGACAATTATGCCCATAAGTAACACATCAAAAACAAGCTGGAAATTTTAAAGATATAATCTATAGTGAAAATTCACGAAACCTTTATGTCATCAAGTAAAAAAGACTTCAAACAAATTTTTTGAATTTTCAAATACATCATAAAACAAGAAAGAGTTTAACAGTTTGCTTAGGAATAAGTAATAACAAAGTAAAATATAAACATACAGACGTACTTGACTTATAGAGTAATTGCGTTAAAAGAATTTCTTACCACTATACCAGTTAAAGTCCGAAAGAGTTCTCTAATTTTATTAATGCAATTGAAAAAAATAGATACCAAGAAAATAAAAATACTCTAAATAATTGATGAAAAATATTTGAATATTTTTTTTTATATGATAGATTAAATCAAAATTCATAAATATTGCCATTATTTGTAAAAATAAATTGTAAAATATATTC
The DNA here is from genome assembly GCF_053477335.1 of Acartia tonsa. NCBI lineage: Eukaryota > Metazoa > Arthropoda > Copepoda > Calanoida > Acartiidae > Acartia > Acartia tonsa. The sequence goes on from NC_137260.1 coordinate 39,692,154, forward strand.
AATCTACTTTTTCTTATTGCTACTCTGCACAATTCATTTAATTTTATCCAAGCCGCAATCTTACAAGAATACGTTTTCCGTCGGGTTTAAATAAACGATTGTTTAGCCTAATTTACACCTAGAATTAACGTTAGAAAAGTTTTGTAAGGTTTACCGCTGAACCGAAATGGTTTATCTTTACAGATTCTTAGAGGAAAAGAGGACAGTTAAAAAAAATTTTAGGAGGGTACCTCCCAAGATAAATCCCCCCTAAACAAAAATTTTACTTTATCTTAGCCTAGATAAAAGTGAGAGGTCAACTTCCCCCGCTAGTATATACTTAAGGTAGACTTAGAGTACGGATATAAATATTGGCATCCTTGTTCTCATCCAAAAATATTCCGCCAATAATTAGGGAAAATTATAAATATATTTTCGTATACGGATGTTAAGGATTAACAAATACCTAAGCAATAAAAATTCAAGGAGTTGGGGGGGGGGGTGGGGGGGGGGGAGGAGGGGAGTTTGTTCGTTATTTTCACCACCCCCTTTCTTTATAGGCCCCACCCTAAAAAAAAATCTAATACTTTTATGACTTCTAAGGGGTCATGTGAATTAGTTGGGGTGCAATTTGATCTATGTGTCACAGACCTTCAGGGAGGAAAGGAAAATTAAGTTTATTGAAACATAGAAATAGGTAGGATGTGTGTCTGTCTACGTTCCTAATAATCCAAAAACTGGATAGTATTTTTTTGTCATTTTAAGAATGCAAAGCAGTTACTACATCCGCTTGTTGTTGGGTAAATAATTCATCATCGCTTCATAACAAAAGGCGTTAAATTTTATTCCTACTGCTGATATGTCAGATTTGCGAAGTTGTTAGTAAAGAATTGGATGAATGGTTAGTCCTACAAAAAGGAAGTTAGGTCCCTTATCACATCATTTTTATAATTTTAATAACACGCTAGCTACGATTATACGGCATTCCATAAACCAGAGTTGTAATGACATATACCAAAGGCCGTGCAATCAAAGAGTTAGATGTCTGAAAGAAGTTTATCGTAGTATAGGCACTTCAATAACAAGATATATTAAAACTGTTACATGCTTATGGTGAAACCGCCTTTTGTTAATATGTGATAGTTGTTCTTAATTTGACTACATTGTCTATCCTTAAACCCTGCACACATAGATATATAGTTAAAATACGTTAAAAAAGGCCAGTCCAAAAACAAGTATCAATTTATCCATTAGCGCAAAACAAGCGAAAATTCATTTAAATTTAAGTGTGGACTCATTCTACTAACGTGGATTGTTTATTACATTTGGCAGTTTTCTGATAAATCCAAATTTCAATAGAGATTATTGTCTGCTTATATCTTAAGAATGAATACATGCTACATTTACAAATTTTCTTCTGCATCCGTTTCTTACAGTCTGCAAGCCGAGAAAATCACGTTTCCTCTCTAGCAGTACAAATAAAATTATAGAGTAGATTTGCTTCGAGAGAGATATTATTTGTTTTTTTTCTATTTTGATATTGCTCCGGCCTCAAATCCTTGGGTAAAATATAAATTAATTTGAACTTTATTATTTTTGGCATATATTATATTTCATGTTTATTATGGTATATCCTATTTCATTGTCTTATATTTTTATGCCCCCCCCCCTCATTAATTTGCGTCTTTTCGAAGCATGGATACAAGGTTTTGAATATAAAGGATAAAATTACCTTCCTAATATTTTTTTGATTATCTTCAATAGGTAAATATAACGAGACTAACAAAGACAGTATATGAGTTGATTTCTCAAGTCGGTACATAATATTACTTAATCTGTCATTAACGTCAGTAGTGATTTCTTTCTAACTATACTTTACTGTTATTTTAACTAATCTGTTGTGAGCTAGTACACTTCTAGTGCACACATTTATCCCTGTTAATTTAAAATTAGTAAAGTTTTGCAGGAAACTGAAGGGATAAGACAATGGCCGATAAATTGATTTACATCTCTAATGGTGATACACATAATTACCCCTTCTGTAGGTTACAATTTGGTTGCAATTTTTGGACACTTAAATTCATGAACCAACTAATCAAAATTCAATGAAAGTTTCCAAAGTTATTAAGGTTATTAAGCCAACAAATAAGTAAAAAGTTGTTATAAAATTTGAGGACTAGTGTAATAACAGCCCAATGTCCCCCTCGACTCCCTGAAAGTAATGATATTGTCACAAATACAATATGATATATATGTGATCAATATTCATTAGTGTCTGAAGGACCCACCCACAACTATCCTACCCAAAAATATCCAGGGAGTTAGGGGATATTGGTCTGTAAATCAGACTAGTACCCAACATTTTATTCGTTAGCCCAATACTTTAATCAAATCTTTATTGTCTTGTTAAATTTGACTGCAAATTTTTAAGGGTTAGTTTTGCTTATCATCATTGGGTGTATAACCAATTTTCGTTCATTGTCCTATCCCTTATGATCCCAGATACTCCTTATTGCCGGGATACGGGGAATAAGAAAATAGATGAAATTTTTGGAGGGTATGTCTACTCTGATAAATATTTTGGTGGAAGAAGGGTTGTAGATTAATTGAAAGGTTAATTCCTTACTTTTTCTGCCTTTTAAAGGGCATTGATTCTACCCCTACCCCTTTTTATGCCGTTTTTAACTCTTTTTAAAAGCGAAGCTTTTCTATAATTAGGGTTTGTCAGTCCGTCCGTCCGTCCGTGACAGATAGGTTTTTTCGTTAATTTTGGCATGTTAGAATTATCCTATCGATTTCAAACTTTGCATGGCGATTCCTTTATTAGTAAGGTACGATTTAGAAAGCTTAGCAACTCTATAATCATTACCAGAATGTCCGTACGTCCATTTTAAACATGTTGAATTTTTACTTTTTTAACAACAAATTTTTATGTGATCTAATTATCCGATTGATCTGATTTTTGGTATATTGATTCCTGGAACAACAAAGTATAGTGTTATAAGCGAAGCAACTCTAATATCAAGTCTTAAAAATGTAAGTATGTCCATAAACATTATGCTGTATCAAGCAGTTTTTCAACAAATTTACTTACAATTTTGCTTCGACTCTTATACATTTATATTCTGATTATTCAGTTCTGACACTATATTTATTGTCCGTTTGTCCTACCGTTTCAGTGCTTCGCTTTTATGGATGTTGTTATCCTTGATTTTACATGTTTTTATACTAATTGTGTCATAGGGGAAAAAACTACGCCCTCTCCAATTTTTTTCTATTTCAAAAATAAGTTTTACCAGTGCCCAACCGCCAAAAAATCTAGTAAACAAGGACGAATACTTTCTTAAAGTTCTGAAAATTAGATAAAAAGAAACTTTAATATTTACTTAATAATATACAGGGTGCGGCACATAAATCCGGACTTTTTTAAAACGGCCATAGCGCCAAGACTACTTGACCGATCAGGACGTTTGACCCCACTATGAAAAGCTTAGGTAATGACCTTTTTACCCATACAAATCTTTGGACGATGTAGGACGTGTACTACGAGCTGGCAGCGCATATGTTCAACTAGGCAAATTCGAAGTGCGCAGGTTGCTCATGAAACTTGCTGAAGGTAATGTTAGATACATAAGTTAGGTACTAGAAATTACTAGAGTTCTTTTTTCAAGTTGGCTTGGCCGTATTACTCCGGCAAATTGACACGTGGCAGATTGTAAGATGTTAAAAACGCCAAAAATCTTGAAAATTTCACGATTCTCGTCTACAGGGGCCCATATGGAACCTTGAATCTCATTTTAGACTATGGGTTGCGCTGACAACCCTAGCTAAATCTTCATGCCATTTCCAAAAAGGTATTAAACGTTGTTCTAGCTCAACTGTGGCCCAGATAAGAGCCGCCGTGTCGAAGGGTAGCTTGAAAGATGGGAATTTAGATCCTTCGGTTACTCACGTCCCTAAGGAAATGTTGCCTCCTGGCAGCCCAGATCTTAATCCATTAGACTATTTGACCCAGAGCTACTTTGAAGCATGCACCAATAGACGTGCCTATACCACAAAGACCTCCCCCATTGCCACTAACAAGGAGAACTTCTCCAGCTTGTACAGGGACATGGTGACCAGGGCCTGCGGGCGGTTCAGGGGGCGGGTAGGGGCGGTTATTGAGGCTAGCGGCGGTTTTATTGAATAATCTAATGGTCATATACCTATTTTGCCTCTCAGTTTTTAAAATTCGATAAAATCTTTAAAATTGACGATTTTATGTTCATTTGTTTACAAATTAGAAAAAGTCCGGATTTATGTGCCGCACCCTGTACTTTATAAAATTGGACTGTGAACGACTGTTTATCCAAAAATATAAATATATAGAATAGCTATGCTATGTATAACAGGGGGGTCAACCCATACATTATCTAAATGTGCTGCAGCTGTCTCTCAACAGTTTTGTAATTGAATCGAACTGTTATTTGAACTCACTCTACTTCACTATCTATCTTCTTATTGTTTACTTTTCATCTCTACTCTATATCTTATTTTTAGTCAGCCGCTAGATTGCAGTAATAGCTAAGATAAATTAGGCATCACGATTTTTACAAATGTTAGTTGAACGTACCTCCCATTAAGCGATGTGGTTGAGAGCAGCTCATGTAATTTTCTAGGATAAAACTCTCATAAACTTCACCCACTTTTTTTCAGCAGATGTAACTACAATCAATGGAATCAACCAATTTCATGTACAACACCCCTCCCCTTCCAACTATGCATCCCAAAAACTCCTCTTGAGAAATTCCCACCCGTTTCCTAACTAAAACCTTTGATTAAAAAAATCTCCCCCCCCCCTGCAATATACACCCGAGGCCAAATTTTCCTGAACTCCACCACCCATAATTGCTTAGTACCTCCTTAGGGAATTGAGGGAGGATATTGCTTAGCCTATTTGTAACATGTATGAGTTTGCTTAACCTATAATAAACATAAGGTAAGCGCTTAACCTATTAGTAACACGAGCCGCCTTTTTTCCATTTTGTTTGAATAAATACATAAATTTGATAAAATATAAAAATTAATAAGAAATAAAGCTAACTTGTTTTAAAAAAAGATTTTTACTATCTCAAATTTTGAAACAAAGCAATTTCTTATCTGATAATGATTCAAAAAACTAAACATTTATTTTAATACAGTTTTTGCATTTATTTCATTCATAAAAGTCAGATAAAAAATTATAAATATCTAGATATAAAATCTTATGGCTACAAAATATTTTAAAAGATCTTTTAGTTTACTTTTTAGGATGAAAGCTATGATCTTTTACAGACCCTAGTGTACTATATACATACAATATACATAAAAAGCTTTGCCGTCATAAAAACTGTGAGTAGAAAGCCTAAAATCTTCATGAGCAAGGGATATGTGTTAATATTAGCAAGAATGACAACAATATCAAAAGCGGAGACATAGGAAAAAACGACGTTTAATAATTATTGAGTAGCAATCCTTAAAGCAATAAGCTCTCATGTATATTTACAGTGATAGATTTGTAACAATCATAAAGCATACCCATTAGTTAAATAAATGAACAAATAAACTATAGATATGATCATTCTATTCTATTATAGACATCAACATATTTTTATTGACCTTTAGTACACATATATAAGGTTGCCTCGCACTTATTATTTTTCCCTAAAATGCAACAAATATTATAAAGATATATATTGTATAGGACAATTTCAACAAGCCTAAAATAATGCAACACCCCTAGTCCCTGCACAAGTAAATCTACTATTCCCCACTAACCTGAGGTAACCTTTACCATGCACCCTTTTCATGGACATAATAATATGTTTGTCTGTTTTTTTTAAAGCGAAGCTTTTCTACAACCACCTTGAAAGTTGATAAATTTCCTCATCTTTGAAATTTTATTCATATTTCCTTTCAATTTATTAATTGCTTTAATTTCATTGCTTTGTTTAAAGGCACCTGTCTCATTTATTTAGAGCACATGTAGGCTTGCATTGCCTTTAAATCACTATCAATTTAAAATTTCATGCTCTAATTTACATTCTTTGTCTAATAATGGAAAGGAAAAATTTTCTATATGTTTTGTGTTTATATCTTTTAAAAATATCCCAAAGAACATTGGGAATCACAAGAAAATCAGTAGGATGTCAAAACTAAATATAGAAATTAAGAAAAAATGGATATAAATATTTTCAGGCTTAATATGATTTGAAGATTATACCATATCGTTAAAGGTAGGTTCTATTGAATAAAGATTAACTAAACATAGAACTTTTTGTTGCAGAAATACAGACATAGTACGCTATTTAAAAGATTATCTTTAGAAGACCTATCCACCTCTGCAAATTTTTAAAGTACAAAGAGAAACGACTAAAGGGTAAAACCAGGGATTCAAAGGGATAAGACAATGGCTGATGAATAGATAACTTCTTCAAAAATGATACAAAAAATTTTAGCAAGAACCTATTTGATAAATACCAATAATGATACAAAAAATTACCCCTGAAACGTTGGACACTCAATGCAATTAACCAATCAAAAAATCAATTAAAGTCCCTAAAGTTGTGAAACCAACGATTAGGAAAACATTAATTTAGGACTAGTGTAATAAGCAGCCTATTGTCCCCTGCTTCCCTGGTAAAATCTGGGTAAAATCAACAGCGCGCTTCAGACTTAAAAGTCAGCCAAACAGAATAAAAACTCATTTACGGAGCAGAAGAGAAAAGCAATAGATTTTTAGGTGTGTAACAGAATGCCTGACAGTAGTTTACAGAAAAATCTAATCAATAATCCCGGAAAGATTTTTAGCTGTATTATTACCGCTAAATGTTCAATATTTTTTAGGCACAAAGTATAACAACTTAAAATTTCTTTTAAGACATTGTATATGCTATTTTGCCCCTTAAATAAGTAAACTGAATAATATGAATAAAACGTATGAATGATGTAAAAAGTTAGTAATCTATCGTATAAACTCATTTTTTGGGAAAAACACAAAGAATTTCCTGACATTTCTTTCTTTCTTTCACTTTTTGAGCAGGGATCTAAAGGGAGAAGACAATGGCCAATAAATTGATGTACATCCCAAATATTGATTCACAAAATTACCCCTTCTGTTGATTACAATTAGTGGTTGAAACGTTTAGACACTCAACTTAACTTACGCCAACGAATAAGAAATCATTGTTATGAAACTTTGGGTACGAATTTCCAAATTGTCCCCTCCCTACTCTTTGAGTCATTGACTGCGGGTGTTCTGTTCATCCCACTTTTATAGGGAAATACTTTATATTTATTCATTATTAGCAGCGCATCTATTTAAGATTAATTTAATGTTCTTAGGTATATAACAGTATTTTTCAAATGGTAGCCAATCCGTTCTAGAACCTATAATATAACGTCACTGAAAAGGGGATCGGGTCCACTCCATTATTAATTTTTTGTTTTGAAAATAGCCTAAAACCTTTGGATCAATGGAAAACTTTTTAAAAATTGTGCAAAGACTTAGGAGATCTTAGTAGTACACACAGACAGACTGACATCCTGTTACTTTATTATAGCGGATAGGAATACCTGAAAGTGAATATTATCATTTTCTTTGTTTAATAATAATAATAACTATCAATTTGATTAAAAATACGAATAAGAATATAATTTATTATTTATTTTTTTCCAGTAAGGCTTCGAAACCGAGTAATATCCTCTGAATTAAAATCGTATACAATGTATAGCCTCTTATTACAGAAACTTTATCACGAATAAAATCATAAAATCAATACCAGCCCCTCGGAGCTAACAAAACTGTTTTTAATAATTCTTTTATTTTACTATCCATAGAAAGCTGTCCATAATACGATGAGATAAATAATTATACACATACGGAAAATTCAGTGAGAAAGAGAATAACAGATAAACCAATTTACACATCTATAAATTTAATATTCCAAAATTAACAAAAAATTTGAAGATTAAAATATTGTTAATCTTCTTACCCCAAAAAAGGTTACAGAAAACAAAAAATCTAGGAATACAAGTTTTGTAAAACATAAAATTAATATTTGAAAGAAATAAAAAATAATTTTGTTGGAAATGTGCAAAAAAGGTCGTATTTAAGTTCTTTAATTTTTATATATTTTTAAGTTTCTAGCAAGAAGGCCAATTTATTCAAATTTTAAAATTTTAGTTTGAAAAGTATTATATCTATTTTAAAATAAATATATCATAATTAGATTATAATTTACAATAATTTCGATATGAGAAGTTTTGAATTAAGTTAAGAAAAAAACAAAGTATTCAAATTCAATTTTAAAAGATACAGAAAATTTGACAATTCCTAATATTCTTTACAATAACAAGTTAATTATATAATAAAAAAAGTTTTTAAATATTCGCTGTGATGATTTTCTTTGTTCTGGTGTCTGGAAACCGAAGATAAAAGTCAGTCATAGCCAGAAATTTAATAGATTTTTATTCTGGCCATGTACTGCTAGCTATAGTGTACTTCATGTACGTTAAGTACTCCATATACTGCTAATGTGTACTCCATGTACTGCTAGCCATGGTGTACTTTATGTTTTTTAAGTACATAATATACTTTCTCAATCACTCCATCTGAATTCTACTAATAGTCTTCATGATTGTTTTACTTGTAAATGCATAATAACAAAACGAAAAAATATATGATAGAAGTTGTTGTAAAACAATAAATTAAGTCCTAAAAACTTAAATTAAGTCTTTATTAAAACATAAATTACTACCCGCATACAGAAAGTTTTTTTTCTTTACATTCCACATTTAGTAGCATTATTATTGATTAACAAAATTTGAAAGCTTTAGTTTTTAGGATCACAGCTACAGTTTATCTTTGAAACTAACGTTCGTCTGTCTGTCACGATTTATAGAGTATTTAGTAGAGTGTGACAACTGGAATCTCCATACTTCTTTACATTCCATACAAACATTATATAAAAATATGGAATCAAAAGAAGAACGGTATTCTAATCATCGAATAAATATAATTCACTAATGTTTTCATTATAAGAATTTACATTTTTATTCACTTTAAAAGCTTCTTTCAACAACTTTAATGCAACACATTTTTTCAATGCATTTCTTTATAAAAAAAATCACGTTTAATTGTTTACATACATTTAGAAATAATGCAATCTGCATTTTTGAGAAAAAATAATTGTTCACAAATTTGCATATGTCCATTTTAAATCACATTTTCTTTAGGAAAATAATTCACTTGCTGTTAATTTTTTTATGAGATTTAGAGCAAGCGATGCACATTGATTTAAATATTTGGATCCAATCACAAATTTTGAGAAATCTTCACAAAATATAATTCAGTTTAGATTTAAAATTAAGAATGTGGAAAATCCTAATAATATTACACATAATTTGGATGATATCAGGGCAAGGGGGACAGGAGCAGAGAAGAAAGAAAACTGGTATATGTATAAATATGTATGTGTTCCTAGCTAGCTTGCCTCCAAGGCTCCAGGAGACCTCCCCCATCTCTTTTTTTTGTATCCCCGCCCCCCTTAAATACCCCCGTGCCTATGATTTTCTTCCTAAGATACCCATTTCAACCTTCCCAAAATTTATTCCATCTTAAACTTTTAGCTTGGGTAAGCAATGAGGTATTTTGTTAGGTGAGGAAGGGGCGGAGATTTCCCATATTTTTCGAGGGGGTGGAGCATTTTTGCGGGTGTCACTTAATATCTCCCCTCGCCGCTTTATGTCCCTTCCCCAAAATATCATGTTTTACTCTAGAATTCTTTGCTACCCTTTATTTCTCCGAGTTTAACTGCTTTACAGCGCACGCACACACAATCTCATATGAACGCACACACACAAACTCACACACACACACACACTCACATGCTTACAAGAAATCTCTGAGAGAAATAGCGGGAAAAATAAAAATGGGTAGGGGGCAACAGTAGGACTTCTCTTACTTGCAGTCCCAGGAAGTGGTAGGGAAAGAAGTAATAAAGAGTGTAGGGAGGGGGGAGGTGCCCTCCAGATGGAAATATTGTAAATTTTTGGGTCATAAGTGAATATTGGGGGTTGGGTAGGTGAAAAATAAAGATAGTGGGGGGGGGGGATTTCCTCCGTCGTCGTGCTGCATATGCAAGAAAAGATGGAGTTGAAATATAGGGGGGGGGGGGAAGGGATACAGACAACCGTCATAAAATCAAGCTGTTGACTTCAGAGATTTAACTCTAAATATGCGGGCGTTGCAAATAATATCATCGTTGACTAAATTTTGAGTAACCTCATGTTTCAACTGAACAATCTTATTATTTAAACTTAAAATATTTTGGATTGGGAGGGGGGAGGGGGATGCGCTGGGTTAAACCCGAATTAAAAGAGTTAAACATCTTTTCTTCATCTACTTATCTTTTCCCCCCCTTTTCAAAAGTCCTTTACCTTCCCTATTTGAAAACTTTCCTAAGCCTTAACATATACATAATGTATTTTATAAAGTAGCGAATATTCAATTTTCTAAGATATTTGCTAGTTTTCTAGATGAAAGATTCAAATGATTTAATTTATTTTCTAAGAGGACTATTTAGGGAAAAAAATAGCCCAAACCTATTGTCTATCCCCTATAAAGCAAACTTTAATTGGCTATAACTAGAAATAACACCAAAAAAAGTTAAACTAATGTATAAATTGTTAAGTTTTTTTTTCTAAAGCTTAAGATTTCAATTAGTAAAGAACCTATTCAGTTATTTTTCAAAGAAGGTATGAGGATGGTTTTATGATATTTCAATTTTAGAATTCAGCCTTGGATGTTTTTAGACTATTTTTTTCAATCTTTCTTTTCAATGAGAAAAAAAGAGCCCCTACATTCTAGGGGCGTATATTTGCTAGCCCTATTTTATAGAATAGTATTTCTTGTTTGTTTAATGCTTAACTGAATAAGTTCTCTTTATAGAGAAGCTCAAATACACCCTGGAATAGTTTATATGTATTCCCCATTTATAGAGTAGTGCACAGGTATGAATTATTAGAAATGTTGCTATTATTTAATTTTGTATTATTGTATGAATGTTGTATGAAATTGAAATATATACAGATACCACATGTTTTCCCACTCTGCAAGCTTCTTCTTCAATTCAAATTTAGAACTAAAATCTAAACAAGAAACACATCCATAATAAGCGAGGCATCAAATTAAGAACAGCTAAAAAAATGTGCAGCCTGAGTCTATTAGTTATACTTATTGGTTTATTGAAATTTCACACAAAAAAATCATTTGTTGTTATGATATAAATAGTTTTTCAAACACAATTTTCTCGGAAGCTATCCTGGAAAGGCGGACAACTTTTTGGCATATGATAAAATCCATGACTCAATGTGTATCTTGTCTAAGCTATACTATGTATTATCTGTTGCATATGCTTCGCATCTTATCAATGCTGTCTTCCTTGTTTTATATAAAATTTACCCTCGTAAAATCAAAGATTACTTAATTTTTGAAAATATTGACTTCTTGTTCTGTTAAGCATAATTTATACACAAGACTTATAAACAAAGTTATGTAATAAAGTACACAAATCAAGAATATATGTTACCATAGGAACTAAAGTTTTTATAAATCTTGTCTAGCTAAATCACACAAAAATCATTGAAAGAGAGTAGTAGGATTAAATTTTTTAAAGATCTCATAAACGGAAATATTCCTCAGCCAATAATAAATAGTTATATCAGTTTAAAAAGAATTTCAGTACATATATAACCCTCTGGGGCCTCTAGCCTCAACTTTTTTCTCTCCATAAAAATAAAATGATTAAGCCCCTAGAGGCTAGAATTGGAGCCGCAAGTAGAAAATAAAGGGAGGACTATTTAGAATCATGTTGAGAAAATTAGGAGACAAACTAACGGAGTTCAGAGGGTTACCCCTCCTCCCCCTTTTTTATTGAATATTATATTTCTGTATATTTGAGTAAGAAAAGGGTAAAAGTCAAGAGAGATGGGAGAGTAAAATAGAAGGGGAAGTAAAGAAAGAGAGCTACAGAGAAAATTATGGGAAGAAGGGGAATCAAAAGTAAGATAGAAAAGTGGGAGAAAAGAGAAAAAAAAAGGAGAGAGGAAGAGGGGGGAATTTCCAAACATCTGGCGAACATATTAGTACTAAGAAAATTAGCATGGCTTTGTAAATTAATTCTAAAGAAATAGAATTATAAATTATTATTTGTACTTTTATTAGCAAGGAAAATATATATATTTTTAAAAACCCAGAGAGGGAGGGGACATTACCCCCCAAGCAAATTTTACTCCCGGGGTAAAAATTTGGGGGGGGGGGGGTAAAAAAATTGGTTGAATTTGTTCCACTGGCAAGATTTTTGGGTCTTTTGATAACTCGTTTTACCCCATCCCTTATCCTCTACCCCACTTTTGCTTTCATTACAAAATTCTTCCATCCTAACTTAACAACGCTGCTCAATAATGTAGCTCACCAAATTTACACATAAGGTGACGTTAACATGGGAAATACATATAATTAATTATGAAAATAATATATCCAAGTGCGTCTGTCGATAAAAAGAGAAAGACGCAATAAATCATTTAGCTCTTTATTTTTAATTTTTTAAGTTTAAAAATATTGTACTCGGCTATTCCTTGGCCGATTTAGGCTTTTAATCATATCCTGGCCGAGACAAATTTAGACCATTGACTAATCAAAAATCGGTTCAGTTAGAGGGATACCCAACGTCTCAATTTATTGCTACCAAAAGTCTTATAACTACGTTGCAATTATATAAAAACCCGTAAATTGAGTTTAATCAAAGGAGTATACTACACATTTAAATCACGCCCCCATCCCGTGATACAGCGTGGAATTAATTTGTCATCGACCAAAAAATTTGCGCCATTTTACCCCCCCCCCAAAAAAAGCAAATTACACCCCCCTTAAAAAAATTTTTACCCCCCCCCCCCAAAAAAAAAGCTTGGACGTCTATGGGACATTGGACAGTTAAACTATTTTATAACAACCTTATTTTATTCGTTGATTTAAAAACTTTGGGTACTTAATATCAATTAAGATCCCACCAAAAATTGCAGCCTTTTTCTCTTTCGGGGCCCAAACAAATGTTTTACAGATTTTAAGCAAATTTCAATCAAAGAGAAAGACTAAACTACATAACTTTTGTGTCACTTTTGAGGAAGACGATTCCCTTTTCTCCCATCTCTTTTGAAGGGATTTTCTTCCCACCTTCCCTTTTTCTTTTCCGAAATGTATATATAATCGTCTTCCTCAAAAGTTATGTAGTTTAGTCTTTCTCCAATCAAACAGATTCTTCACAAAAAACAGAACATCATAGGTTCAGATGGACGGATGGACACTTCGAGATATAGAGTAGCCCCGCTACTTAAAAGAATAAAGCCACCCTAAAGGTCGAATGCATGAGTATGCGCTTACAACTTACATGTAAAATTGTAAAGTAGATGATTTGAAAGCATCATGTTTAATTCAAGAAAAGGGAATATAAGATTTGTATATTATTTATTCTAATTCCATAGATTATTTAAATTATAGAAAACTAAAATATAATTTGTACATATTTGAACGCAGTACATCTACACTATAAAAAAATCAAAAGCTAGACCACCATACCTTAAACTACCGTTCTTTTAGTCTTTCGATATTTACTGATTTTTTACTATTATTGCTTAATAGTTATTTCTCGCATCGTATTATAAACGGCTTTCCGCGGATATAGAAAGTACAATTATGAGATTAAAACTAGTTTTTTTAGCCCCGAGGTGCCGGAGGCACCGGCTAAAAAACTGGTTTTAATCTTATGATTGTACATTTCTATATTCGTAGAAAGCTGGATATAAAACGATTCTAGACATAGTTTTTTCGTATGGATGAGAACCGGTTCCTATCCACCGGATTCGAATGAATACGAGAAATGTTTTTATGCACAATAGCCCTTGAATCAAAGTTTTAAAGATTTAAACAAACTAAATTTCCTATGTACCCCCAGTGTAAGGGTTTTCAGAGCCTTACAATGGATGTAAAGAAAGATGTAATAACTAAATCCTTGGCTAGCATAAGACATTTTATATGGTTTGCTATAATGTATTTGAAAACACACCTATAAATGTATCAGCAACCACTGGACCAAATGTCCCAAATCATAAATTATTTTAAATTCTTAACCCTACAGGCTAGGAACGAAATCTCTTGATTTGTACTTTCTTACAGACTAGGTAATTACAAATAGGTTATTACTAGACTATTTTTTCTCTAATTAATCTCGACATATCTATGGTAATTATGATTTAGTGCATAATTGTAAATTTATCAACTCAGCACATTCTTAAAATTTCTCTAGTGAGGCTTAGAAAAGGGAATCGACATATTTTTGCTTGGATGTTGCACCAGATTTTCATGTACTCTGATAAAATGATGCTCCCAGCTCGGTAAAATAACGATACCCCCTAAATAACGATCCACTTTCTTTATCCCGTCTCTTCCTAATGGATAATGAACGGACCAATAAATGAGGTCCATATTAGCAAGCTAAATTGACGATAAATTTTCTCCTGTCAATACATCCACGTATATCCTATATCTATTGAAAAGGGATAACTTTGAAAAGAGTTTAAGGCTTTGCTTACTGATCTTAGACTAAAATACATTTTAGATAGATAAGTTTCATAGGTTTCGCCGTCCATTTTTGAGGCTGCAAGTTGTAATGAAGCTTTTTAAAAGACTATGCAAAAAAATTTTTATTGCTAATAATTCCTAGTCATTGTACTATGATGTCATGTCATATGACGCTTGTATTTAGGTTTAATATGAAATATCAATGAAATAGTTGACAAGAGTAACCAATGACCATATATTGACCTCATTATTAAGTCACAAAGCAAAAAAACAAATTAAAACATAGAAAAAAACTAAGCAAATGCGACGGATTGACATGTTAGGTTATAGGGTAGATCGTTATTAATATGAAAAATGTTTCAAAGAAAATTTTCACATACACATCAACGTACAAAATGCACTTTAAAGCAGATAGATATTAAAGAACTTAACAAAAAAATTATATTGAAAACTTTCATCATTATGCGCAAACGAACGGACGAAGTAAGTTAAAGAGTATTGCTAACTGAAAGTAGGGATTTTTACAAAATTTCTGACGTCAACCTTTCTTAGAAAACACATAGCATTTCAAGTTGCTTAACTCCTTACAGTCGGGCCCCTTGCCGCACCTTAATCAGTCGGGGGGGGGGGGGGGGGTTCAACGTCCCCCCATATTATCTCCTATTAGAGCTAGAGGGCTAAAATTTTTTGTGCAAGTCCCCTGTGTTATGATGAATTTCCGACCTTATGTAAGTCAAGGTCAATTTTCGCTTCCTTCACCCTGCTAAATTTACTTATAAATTTCAAACGGCTGTAATTTTTTTTATTTTTGAAGCTAGAATAAAATTTTTTTTGCAGAAAATGTTTATATTTGAAGTATCAAAATATAATTTCAGTGACCGCAGCTGTACTTGACAGCTGCCAGCCGCCGCAGTCGGCGGTCGGCGGGAAAACGTAGACATGTAGACATGTAAGATAAGCTTAAGTTTGAAATTTGAAGTCTCTAAGTCAAAAATTGCGGCCACAGGAGCCTTTTAAAGATTTCTGGAGACCTGGAGGATCAGGACCTGCAGGATCATACCGGGAACTTAAAATTGACTTGAACACCTGTATTTAATATGAGGATGTACTACTAGAGGATATTTTAGTATTTTGGTAAGATAAAATGCTTTGTTTAAGTCAAAAAAAATATTTTTGCTCTTGACCTGGATGACCCTGCCAGGTTTGCTGGCATCCTGTGCCCGCCAGGATGGAGATATTCAAAAAAATTCAACTCTCAGTTATGTCTCATACCCACACTTAAAAAGTCAGGCAGTTTGGGCTCTTTATCTTTTACACACAGAAAATGAGATAGAAAAAACCGGATTGGGGGGCGTTCAACGCCCCCCCCCCCCCCCGACCGTTAAGGGTTAAAGATGGACGAACGTACAGGCAAAGTGTGTAATAAATGAGTAGATTCGCTACAAAAATGTTTACGTTTTATGTTTGAGCCTTATAACATTCGAGAAATATAAGAAAGGTAAAGGATTTAAGATAGTTTTCTCTATTCAGTGTTCATAAACGATAAATAAACTAGAATGTTAGAAAATAATTCTTTCTTTTTATGAACATTGAAAATCTGCACTAGGTTACTTGCAGTTTCTTGTTATTTTTAATGCCTAGAGGTTCAGGTAAGGACTGTAAAGTACAGTTGTATCCAAACTTTTTTAACCGCGTTTTCTTAAATATTGTGCATAAGAACTTAAGGTACTTTTCTTATCTTTTGATTGGTTGGTTTCAAACTATTTTTCTACAAACTTTTGACCAATAATTTTAAACTACAGAAGGATTAATTTTATTTTTCATCATTTGGTAGGTATATCAATTTATCGGCCATTGTCTTATCCCTTTGGATCCCTGCTAGAGGTCTGTATATAATGAATGATGCATGTATATTCTGATTGTCAAAGTTTATTAAAAAGATTTATACAACTTGTATTATTCTAAAAGAATGATAACATTCGTAAGTAGAGAAGCACAAAATTTGGTCATTGGTCAGTGGAATTTTTTCAGGAAAATTCAAAGCCTTAGATGTATAGAAGATGAAAAATCCTTATCTAAAGTAGGATATATGTCTGTAGCTTCGGATCACGCTTACTTTACAGTGAAGCTTATTACAAAATAATGGAAGGTTTAAAACTATTTTGGAGAGTGTACATCCACCCCTCCAAAAGAAAGCGCTTTGTAACGAAATACACCCCCCCCCCCTTTAAGAAAAAAAGACATAGAAACTGTACAAGTTTGGAATGTACCTCCTCAATATTTGTTGCCTGTCTGGCTGGCAACATGCCAAAATTCTCTAAACTCGAAACAACAGGTAAGAAAAATGTACGAAAGCAAATTTTTGCCACTTAATTACATTTCACACAAACTATTCTACAGTATGCTCAAAAGTATCCAAGAAAGAACTTTTTATTCGATGCCTTAATGAAGAAATGGTGCTTTCCTTCAAAGTTATTTAAGCACGAAAGCCCCAAAACCCTATTTTAAAATTATGATTAAAAATCAAATATATTTAGCCTTTAAAAACTTCATTAATGTTCATTAATTTATGTTTGTAATCGATAGTTGCATTTTTCTTACAAAAAATTTGTTCAAACCGTATTTTGGTTCATTTGATTTCAATGGAGTGCAGCTTTTTTTTGTTTTAGCAAAATTTAGGATATTTTTTGTAGCAAATATACCCTACAATTTACTTTTTACACTTTATTGGTTCTCGCTACTTTTATAACTCTCTAACACAAATGTTACATTGTGTTTATTTAACATAAAGTTAGCAAAAATTTATAATATTTTTTTGTTGAAAATATTTTTTTTTCATGTGCAATTGCAGAGCTCTTGAGGACAATTTCCGTTAGCACAATTTTCTTCACACCATTCATCCATTCCGCGCCCTTGTGACTAAAAAATTAACTAAATTTACACAATTGTTTTTTTCACATAGATTAACAATAGATTTTGGTTTAGTTCTCCATTTAAGGGAAGCTTCGCAAAGGTATTGGGATTGTTTTAGTCTATTTTAATTTCCGTCTTGCGATGTTTTTAAGCTGTTTTTCTAACCCCTCTCTTTACCTTCTAGTACAAAGCCCCTAAGTTCTAGGGGTGTAGCCGCTAGTATTTTTGTAAAGTATAAAGTATAATCAACATCATTGCTGGCAATAGTAATTTTACAAATCCTCATAAAAAGATATCTACTAAAAAGCTTTGCTAGTGAGATTCAATGAAACAAGGATGACAACATACATCAGTAGCAAAGCATAAAAAATCATGAATGGACAAACGGATGATAGTAGTCAGAAAAAGAAAGATAATGAAAAAATGAAAAAATAAATATAAAACTAAACTGACCGACAATGGTGGATTGTATACTGAATGCTCGTTAAAAAAATGGTGTGTTTTATCTTAAAGAGCAGCCGAGTAAAAAAAAACAATGCCTCCATGGCTTTACGGACTGATAGACAGACAAACAAAGTGAGTTATAAACAACTTGGCTACTAAAAAGTTGTAACTTGATAGTTAACCTTTTGATAAGAAAAGATAGAAAATGCTTTATCATTCACAATATTAAATTTTACACTGCAAAATGTTAAGTTTCATATTCTGTAGTACTTTTGCTAACACGTAGTCGTACAGCGTGTTCTATAAAGAGATTTCTAGGTGCCTCTAGTTATAAAATTTATTTACCTTATTTACAATACTGCTTTTACACTGCGGTTTTCCATTTCCTGCATTTGTTATACCCATAGAACCTTCTATTACTTGTAGTCTATGGACCATCTTTGTTATAGATGCCTAAATAATTCTATATTAGTATTATTCTATGAAAATCATTTGTTATACCCATGGAACCTTATATTACTTGTAGTCTATGGACCATCTTTGTTATAGATGCCTAAATAATTCTATATTTGTATTATTCTATGTAATACAATCATTGTTATAACCATGGAACCTTCTATTACTAGTATTCTATGGACCATCTTTGTTATGGAGGCCTAAATATTTCTATATAACTATTATTCTATGTAATACAATCATTTGTTATACCCTAGGATTCAGGAACCTTCTATTACTTGTAGTCTATTATTTATTATTTACGATTAAATATGAGTTCTCATTATTCATGTAATAAGAGGAAATGCTAAATTAGATTGCCAGTTTTCTCTTTATTTTAAACTCCTTTTAAAATAGCCAAAAAAAAATTTTTGTGTGTAAGGTTGCGTGATTTTTTTGTCTTGACAAAACATTTGCTTTACCTGGATTCCGGCCATTTGACTTTCAACTTCAGACACCATTGTTCCAAAACTAGATTCTAAAACTGATAGACGAGCCTTAAAAAAAGAAAAGTTTTTTTTATAAAAAAAACAAGAACTTCCTATTGAATATTATGTTTCAGTCTGTCCGTTGTTATGTAATGATACATAATATAATAATTAATATAAAAAGTGTGAATTTTATCATTAACAAGAAATAATTTTTTTTATAATCTTAAAGTAAAGAAAATAAAAAATCCTATACTATATTTGATGATGTAGTAAGCATTTGGATATTCAGCTTTTATTCGGCGCATTTGTGGATATTAAATTAAAATTGAGTTAAAGTGTGGAAGTACAATTTAGCCGAGAAAATTACAAATAAACATTCTTGAAAATTAGAAACCTGAGTATCCTTACAGTCGCAGGAAGCATCCATATTCATAGTGCCAGATCTAAATATCAAATAATTATAAGTATTAAAGGTACAGAAGAATTAGATTTTTATTTCTATAGACGACAGGATAAAATCACAAGATTTTACATTTATACTGATAAACAAGGATGACAACATCCATAATTAGCGAAGCTCAAAAATTATGAATGGATATCGGGAAAAACTACTATAAAGCAGTGTCATAAAATAAACATTAATATTGATAAAATATGGAAATCATGCAACCTTAAAAATCACGAAAATTTACAAATCTAGAAATCGATCTAGCACCGCAATTAATAGACAAATCTTAATGAAACTTGATAAAATATATCGAATATGAGCATATTCAATCCCTGATAATTTCAGCCGCAAATCCTGAATAGGAATCGAGAAAACGGACAGAAGGACGAACATTTCGGCGTAATACAGACAACCAACCCTTTCAATTGTATAACATTGTTTTATGGAAAGGGGTATTTGTTTATATGGTCCATTGCATTTTAACTACTTTTTGTTTTAACAGCGATGTTACATAAATTGCAAGTTTATGAAATACATTTTACTCTTGATTTTTAAATACAAAATGAAATTAATGGAAATCTTTACCTTTTAGTTTTAGAAAGATCTTGTTGTTGATTATTAACCAAAGTAGATGGTTGCTGGTTCTGAACTCTACCTGCCCCTGGCATAACAAACAATTCCTCGCCTTCCCTGTGCAGAAAAAAATAAAAACAGATGAAAATAACATTTAATTGTAATACAATTTAATGAAGAGACAAGGAAGATTATGTTCAATAGAATAGCGGAGGTTTTGAAACAATAAACTGGATATTTAAAAGAAATGGAGATAAGAGAGAGAGAGAGAGAGAGGGACATACCCGATAGACAGATAAAGCGAGAGTTAAAAAACTAAAAGCGTAGCATAATGACAAATAATTACCTATCATAGTAATAGCTATCATAATCATTAAAAGTATTATCATTAGAGATGGAAGAAGGATCATTATTGGCACCGCCAGTGTTATCATTCAGAAATGTTGCGGCTAGTTTGTCCAGGTCATCTGCTACAGAAAACTCTAGCTCTCGAGACTTCACTAAAAAATAAAAATTCTTAAGTTTAGGAAACCATAGGAGCTTTAAAAATATCTAAATATAAAATAATACTTTTGCATAATTCAAAATATAAAAAAATGTTAGGTAAGTTTGCGCACAGAAAAGCTGCAAGGTGTCCCGCAAGGTTACCTGTTGTGGATGAAATAATAGAAAATGGTAGTGGCATTTCAGTTGAGGGTTGATTCATCTAGAAAACACAAAAAAATAATACAAGGAACCGGTTCTATTCCAGAGGATATAAATTTGTTTCGAATCCATACTGGAAAGTAGATTTTTGTATTCGCAGCTGTATTTAGCTGTTATAAAAAAATACAAAAAAGTTAACTACATCTGTGCTTTTTGTATAAATTCTTTTTGTAGATTTTTTTATCTGTAAGCTAATAATCTACAGCACGTTTCCCCCTTTAATTTCAATATCTTGCTGCAGCTGCTAAACTACTTCAACTCAAAAATAGAAAAAAAAACTCACAAAACTAAGGGAGCCATCATAAGGACCCTGAGCTTGGTTTGTAAGTTGATCATCATTGTTGCCACCAAATGGAGAATTGGAAGAGTCTTCAGTAAAGTTTAGGATCATTGATTCAAGAATGTCGATCCTTTTCTCATATACTGACAGTCTGCTGTCAGTTAACTGAAAATATAATTATATATATATCTTTAGATAAACCTAAATTTTATTTTTTCCAAAACAACAAAATAAATGTAAATGTGTTTTTAGATGAATTACCTTTTTCATTAGTTCAATATCTTCTGCTTTTATATCTAGTTCATTTCTAAACAAAAAAATTATTTAAAGACAACATTGATATCTAAAATTTTCTTAATATGACTAGTTTTCAAAAATCAAAAGACTATATTTTCTAAAATCAATCCTTATTTAAAAGTAACAGTATGTTTGAGTCTCTCTGTCTGTCTTTATCGAAGGATATCGTTATCCGATAAACGATATGGTTCTTCTATACAGAATAGCTTTTAATAGGTCTTGGGATGTTTTAAAGCTATTTTAGGGGAGGTAACCACCATCCTCCCAAGATAAATCGCCCCTTGAAAAAAATAACCCTTTACCAATATTTTCCTTTTTTCTTTAATAAACTAAAATGAATATCTAAGTATCGACTAACTCTTATTCCCCCCCGCCCACCTATATTGGTACTGAAGACATCTAGGGGCGTAGCCTCTATTAGCATTAGATACAGAGAAAGATATTGCTTTAGTATTAATTGGAAATTGAAGGTACTTTGACTTCAACAAAGCATAGAACTCACATTGTAAAATATTTTTTTTTATATCAGATTAAATATGATCTCCTCATTACATTGCTATGTCAGGTGTATGACATTTGTAAATTATTATGTAACACACCTGAACAAATTTTGTGATGCCCCCAAAGATGCTTCCAGCCTGTTTAACTTGCCCTGGGTAAATTCTGATTCTGCCTTCAGTGCCTTCTCCATGCCTGCTTGGTCCATTTTAGATTTTACCTGTAATTCAAATGATCATGGAGGTAACTTTTGGACTGTAAATAATATTGATCAAAATATTTGAAAACCATACTATCTCATTCATTTTGGGGACTTTTAGCCAGTGTTGCGGAGCCGGGAGCCGTGGAGCCGCCATATTTTGCTGGAGCCGGAGCCGCAATTTTCGTTAAAAAACGGCTCCGGCTCCGGACTAGTGAAATAAAGAGATTTTTTTTATAAATTATAATTTGGTAACTCTGTTTTGTCATGTGCAAATGACCCTATTAAGTTTTTCAAGTCCTTTTTTTTATCAAAAATTGAACTTTTAAAACCTTCAAAGGCAAAAATAGACGTGGGAAAAAAATATGTCGAGTTTTTGCTTGATTTTAGGTCGGAGCCGGAACCGCGATGCTGTACGTATTGGTGCAAAAAATGGGGACAATTTTTAAATTGATTTGACGGGGCTGTTTATTTACGTCACAAGTGAGGGGAAAGAAAAGGGAAGGAGGAAAGAAACCCCCTAAATGGAGGGGGGGGGTAAAATGAAAAATTTTTTGGGGGTGCCTACGGCACCCCCAAAATCGTTTGAAGGGGGGGGGTAATCGCCCTATTACCCCCCCCCCTTGGACGTCTATGCTGTAGGGGTAATTTTGTTTATCATAATATTTAGATTCATCGTCCATTGTCTAAAAGCTCAACCAACTACATATTACGTAAAGTTAGATCTTTGTCCTTTTTTAAATCTAAAATCTTTAAAACTGTTGAAATAGTTTTTGTTATAATATACCTCGTTTGAAACTTCTTTCATCTTCTCTGAGAAATCAGATATCTAAAAACAACAAAACAATATTATAAAATGTTAACAAGCGGCTTAGCCCCAGAGGCCTCTAGAGATACATGAAGTGGGGGGGGGGGGGGGGGGTTGAATTAAATTTTTTTACGGAGTGGGGTAGTACCCTCCCCTAAATTAGTTGTAAACCTTTCCAGGACCTATGAGAAGCTACATAGTTCTGCGGTAAGCATGATCCTGCGGTACACACAGACAGTAGACACAGATCGAGTTACTTTATATAAGAATACTAACAGCTACGGCTCTAAGGGCATTTAAAGGAACCATGCAAGAAATATACCGCTTCAACTGCTGAAAGACTGCCACGAGTAGACCCAATATCCAAAATTTGAAGCCTCCAGCTTCAAAAACAAAACAGTTATAGACATTTCAAAATCACATTTTTAGTACTGTGAAATTTTTGAAAGTTTTTTATTGCTAATAATAGAATTTTCGTTATTAAAATACGTCGCCCAGAAAGAAAATTATAAGCTTATTTTTGGCAGAAACTTAGGATACCAGTAACTGATAACGTTTATACAATAAAAACACTCTTCTTTATAGTCAAAATCATTAAAAAAAATTCAGTTTATATTGCATTGTATTGAGAGTACTGTAGCGTGATAATGCCAGCCTCTATGATTTCCAGCCAATCAGAAGCCTGGGTGTACGCTAAGTCCGCTGAACAACCAATCACAGCTGAGCATCTGTATTACTTACATTAGTTTAATTTTTTCCCGCTATGATTTTACGCTTTCGAATGCAATTCAAACTGAATTTTTAAAAGACATTTTGACTATAAAAAGGGGCGTTTTATTGCAATAATGTTATTAGTTACTGGCAGTCTAAAATTCTGACAAAGATAAGCTTTTAATTTTGCTTCCAGACGGCGTAATTTAATATTGAAATTTTCTTTTAGTACATTGAAAATCTTTCAAAATTTCCATTGTACTAAAAGAATCATTTTGAAATGTCTGTAACTTTTTTGTTATTGAACCTGGAGGCTTCAAATTTTGGGTATTGGGTCTACTCGTGGCAGGCTTTAAGCAGTTAAAGCGCGGTATTTCTTGCAGGGTTCCTTTAAGGAGGGGGGGGGGGGGGAGAGGGGGTTGAAATCGACAACCCATTTTTTTATTTTAATTATAAAATGTAAAAAAAAGTAAACAATTTTTGTGGGGCTTTTATTGTTTTATGGGCTATTTCTTCTCTTTGGAGGGTGAAAGTACTCCCCACAAAATAGTTATAAACCTTCCAATAAACCTAGGAGAAGCTACATAGTTCAGCGGTAAGAGATATCATTCGGTACACACAGACACAGATCTTGTTACTTTTATATTAGAATATCTAGTTTTATTTTTTAAGCAACAGATATAATCTTTTTTTACCTGATTTGTTGAAAGTAAGAATTTACTGTTCAAATCAGAAATGAGTTGGTGTGTCATTTGTAAGAGGGCGGGTACACTTCCCTCCCAGGTTGGGGTTACGGGTGGCCCTGCAGGGTTGCTGGCTCCTGCCAGTTTAGGCCTGAAGTTTTTTAGTGTTGGTTGGTTTTGATTGGGTTCCTGGAACAAGAATAAGTAGCTAATTTTTTGTACGGTACTTATTTGCAATGGGTTTTTTCAAGTTACATTAAAAAAAGGTTTATTTATAAGTTTAAATTCAAATATCAGTTAAACTCTTATTTTGTAATTATTTTCTTTAAACTTGCGTACATTCTAGAGGTTGTCTGTCATCTTAGTCTTGGTATAATGTTTCTAACTGACTAGTATAGTGAAATACAGAAACCTTCTACTCATTATTTTCAGGCTGTCTTTTGTTTTCTGGTGCTCTAAAACTGCAAGGCTCTATTTCTGAGGGATACTTATGGGGCTCTTTTAATCTATTCTTAACCTACCCTAACCTTAAATAGTATCTAATTTTATTTTAGTGAGAAAAATATTAATTGATATTACAAATATAAAATTTACTGATATCCCAGTGTGGAAAATACTTAAATATCAGAAATTTTACCATAATAAAAAGTCACCTCATTGTAGTCATAATCATAGTCATATGAGTTCAGCAGATTTTGAAGATTATCCAAGTTACTCAGAGTATCTGGAATGTCATATAATGATTATTTGATTGAGTCACATCCAAAGAGATGCAGGATCCAGGAAATTATGTCACAAGATGGTTGGCAATGACCTTTCCACCATTAAATAGCCTAAAACCTGTACTGTACGAATATAAAGCCTCCTCCAAAACATAGTATACTAGTGGCTATTTCTTAAAATTTTTGTTTTAATAAGAACAAATATTATTTATATCTAAGGGCGATTTCTCTTGGAAGAAAATAGGTTTAAACTTTCCAGGACCTACGAGAAGCTACCCTGTAAAGGAGAACCATTTTCATTCAGCGGTTAGCGAAATCCTTCGGTACAGACAGATAGACAGACAGAGATCCAGTTACTTTATATTATAAAAATAAAAGAAGCTTGCGCCTTTGTTTTCTCTTATGGTAAATTGTAAAAATATTATGATTCAAAAAGACAAAATATTTTTGTGAATTTAATAGGATGTTTTTCTTACAATCCATGGATAACATAGAAAAGTATAAACTTATAATAAAATTCCCTTTTAGTGCATCTACTATATTATTCACTTTTTTGTCCGCCCGTCAGTTAGTTCGTACGACGTAACACCAAGGGGAAAATGTTATTTTCTCGGCAACTTATTGAGATTGGCTGCTGATTTTTTTTGTTTACAGCTACTTATAGATGCTGTCATCTTTGTTAAACTTAATTAAAAAACATGTTTATCTACATATTAAGTGTTGTGTAAAGATTCCTGTAAGAATTAGACATAAACATTACTAAGAAGCTGCATAACAATTATCAGAATGGTAATTTTTTATTTCATACTTATTTAGCAATGACATTATGTAAAACTGTTCCCTTGGTGATTCTTGATATGTAATAAAGGATAAACCAAAATATTTTACTTTTCTACTTTTCCTCCCTGGTGTTCTCTGTTTTTTAAAAGCGAGGCTTTCTATAATTAGGGTCGGTCCGTCCGTCCGTCCGTAACGGATAGCTTTTTTCGTTAATTTAGGCATGTTAGAATTGTCCTATCGATTTCAAACTTTGCATGGTGATTTCTGTAGTAGTTAGGTACGATTTAGAAAGCGTAGCAAATCTATAATCATTACTAGAATGTCCGTACGTCCATTTTAAACGTTGATTTTTCTACTTTTTTGTATGTGACCTGTGATTTTGCATGTGACCTAATTATCCGATTGGTCTGATTTTTGGTATACTGATTCCTGGGACAACAAAGTACAATATTATAAGCGAAGCAACCCTATAATCAAGTCCAAAAATGTAAGTATGTCCATAAACATTATTCTGTATCAAGCAGTTTTTCATCAAATTTACTTACAATTTTGCTTTGACTCTTTTACATTTACATTCTGATTATTCAGTTCTGACATTATACAAGTGTTAACGTCCGATTGTCCTACCGTTTCAGAGCCTCGCTTTTATGGATGTTGTAATCCTTGTTTTTTTAAATTTATGATTACACTTACTTTTTGTCACATCAGAGGAATTCTGAGAGTCTGAAAAATAACATTACAACAGAATTTTATAAAATTAGACTATATAGAACCTTGGGGTATATTTGCCCATGTGTTAGTGAGATATTCTTCAGATGCCATATACCAATGCCTTTAAATCAGTTGTAACCATCAACCGAATTAGTTAACAAAAATATTTGGTAATTTCAGCTGATTTTTTTTTGTGATTTAGGCGACAGCGCTTCGTAGTAAAAACAATCTTTTAATCTGCCCCCAAGTATTATTTCAAACTTTAACTTGTTTGTTATACCTTATTCCTGGCTTTAAATTGATGTATTAAATATAATCTTTATGTTTTTATTTCTAAAAGAATTCCGAATCTTTTAAGGCCTTCTAGAAAACTCTTTGTTAAGTTTAGATTTTTATGACTTGAAACTATTTCTGGGCCAAACAAATTTAAAAGGCTTAATCTTTTAAAAGATAAAAATTAAACTTAAACTTAAAACATAGAAAATCTACCTTTGCGGATTAGCTTAGAGAACTTAATTTTCAAAACCGATTAATATCTGCATGATTAGATTCGGTTCTCAGCCATACTAAAAATTAGACAATTATCCACGAAAACTAATCATAAGATTAAAACCAGTTTTGTTAGCTCCGAGGGGTCTAAGGGCTTATGATTTTTTATTTTAATAACGGTGGAAAGCTGTTTTTAATACGATTATACCTGTTTTGTTGTTTAAATTATCAACAGGAGGTATGATAGGTTTATCATTACAGACTAACTTTGAACTCAGGGTCTCATTCATCTGAAAAAAGACAAGCACATTTATGGTAATTTAAAAAACATATATTGAAAATTTTTTTTTCAATCGTTGTCATATTTTACCAATAAATCAATTAACATTACATTTTAAAGCAAATTATGCTGTATTAGCGGCTTCGTCCTGATCATCTAAGGACAAAAAAATAGCCAAAAATATCCTAAGATTTAAAAAAAGAATTGGTTGATTTGTTAGCGAGATCTAAAGACAGAAAAAAAACCTTCTTTATACTATTGGAGAACTTGCCTTGTTTATTTGTTCTGTTAAATTTTGGCTCAACAACTCTATGTTTGTGTTGTGTACTAACAAATATAATTCTATTATGTAAACACTAAATATTTACAATCCTTTTACAAGTAACAGGATGTCTGTCTGTTTGTACCGAAGTATCTCACTAAAGGATAGACTGATATGGTTTACCTTTAAAGCGAAGATTCTCAAATGTCTCTAGGGACGTAGCAGATATTTAAAAAAATAATCCCACATTATTTTGGACTGTATACTTTAAATAGAGTAAAAAGTTTTTTTTTGGCAATTAGTCAACAAACAAGGAAGTCAAATTGTATCATATTAATAGTTAGACTGACGCACGTAGAATTTCATAAAGAAGGCGTCTTAACTTTTTTGCTTTTTATTTAGAATAGCTAGTAAGTGTTTTTAGTAAGTAATAGATGTAAAATGGTCCATAGACCACTTATTTTTGAAGTAATTTAAGTTTAAAAAAAAAATAATTAAGTCGGTTTTAAGGTATTTAACGGAACAAAATAAAAGAAGAAAATTGCCAGTATGAACAAAAATAGTAAGATATAAACACATATTTTTTTATGCCTGTGTAAGAATATATTTTAGTTCAAAGTTTTTATTCCGAATAAAAAGCAAAAAAGTTAAGACACCTTCTTTAGAGAAACTTCAGTACTATTATGAAAAAGAATCTTAGAAGGTTTCGTGATTTTTATCTTCGAAATGAAATATGTTTAATTGTAATAGAATATATTCCTAGATTAGTATAATTAAAAAACATTAGATCAACATCTCTTTGTGATTCAAGCATGGCCACTCTATTTTCTATAGCAGCTAGATTATCCTGGAGATTTGTTGTATCTTGACCAGTATTTATCTTTTCTTTCAACATTTCAATTTCTTAATAGATAGATAAATTGAAATATGATTAGATTGGTATTTTTATCTTAAATATAAGCTGAGAAATACACGTTTACCCAATAACGTAACAAACTAACAGACGGACAGACACAGTAATTATAGAGTAGCTTTGCTACAAAAAAGAATGACAACATCCATAAAATCGAAGCTCTAAATCCGAAGATAATCGGATAATTCAAATTAGATCACATACAAATTTGATGTTCAAAAAATATAAAAATTAACATGTTTAAAATGAACGTACGGACATTCTGGTAGTAATTATAGAGTTGGTACGCTTTCTAAATCGTACCTAACTACTACAGGAATCACCATGCAAAGTTTGAAATCGATAGGACAATTCTAATGTGGTAAAGCCACTCTTTACCACAATAAGTACCTCCTAAAGATATCCCATGAACTAGGGAACCTTATTATCACTAGGTAGGTACTTGGAAGATGTAGGCTGGGAGGACTTCTGGGATGGAAGGTCAGCTTGGTGAGGGTTTTTCAGGCAGGAAGGTCTTCTTGATGGACTGCTACTTCCTTGTTATATTACAAAGATAATATTTGTTGAATAACAAAGATTTCTTTGGAGTTATATATTTATTTTGACTGTTAACAGTTTCAAAGCAAATACAGAACTGATTTATTACAATAAATATCTCAGCTTTTATACCCGTCAATTCAAATCAGCTGACAAAATATTGCCTTCATTTTTAAAATGGCTGCTTCCATGATTCAAAATGGCTGCCTTCATATTCAAAATGGCTGCCTTTTGTTAACAAAATTTGAATTGACAATAAGAAGATCAGAACATCAATATAGACATTATATACATCATATACATATCATTTATATACATAAAATTTATGATACTAGTATTCAATCTATTGTGTTGTGCTCATTTTCAATGCTAGGATATCAGAAAATGCAGTATGTGTGTATCAGAGTTCATTCAAAACATGCATATTGATTTTTATTGAACTTTGCACTTTTTACAATAGAGAATGTGAAGAGTATTAAGTTTATATTGCACCTTTATACATAGTTTTGTAATAACACAAGTTTTGTTCTTTGACCACAAAGGTATACTAAGTTCTTCAATCACAAAGATAAGTCTTTAACCATAAAGGTCACTTCAATTGACCACTAAGGTCTTTGCACAAAACCACAAAGGTTTGTCCTGGACCACAAAGGTCCCTTGATCAACCACTAAGATTCATCCTTGACCACAAAGGTCCAGTCTATCACAAAGATCCAATATATATGTCCTGGACCACAAAGGTCCCTTGATCAACCACTAAGATTCATCCTTGACCACAAAGGTATTACTTAATCAATCTCTATAATATAGTTAACCACCAAGGTTTATTTTATCACAAAACCACCAAGGGTAAACTTTAACATAGTATTCAAGCTTGGCAAATATAACTAAACCTTTTATATTGCCCTGCTTAATACTCCACTGTATAATTTCATTTATTTGAAATGTTGATAAAATTGTTTATATATGTTGCGTCATGATGTATTAGTTTCTAAACAAGGATGCTTTACAACATTTTATACCCCTCGGCAGGTTTTTCAAATTTATTCTATAGAAGAAATTTTAAAACTAATAGTCTAATACCAAGGGTTGTTGGTGGGATTTAACGATGGAGTAGGAACTTCTCCAGGTACACTGGGGTCAGGAGGTGAAGTGTTTGTATCCAAGGAAGGATCCATCACAGGCATATTGGCAGTACTCCTCATATTATGGTCCATAGGTTTTTCTAACAAAACTTTTATCTTCAACAGGTTCACAGTTTAGTATGCCCTCTTCATTCTCGTATACAAACATGATTTTACCTGCTCTTCCTCCCTGTTTGTGAAGGGACTTTGTCTTGAATTTATTCTTTGGAAACATCTCGGAAGTATATCTTGGTCCATTGTATTTCACAGGTCTTGAGTTAATATTGTTAATTTTGTCTTTATTAACAACTACTGTTGGTGGTAGACCTGCAGCTTTTCTCGGGCACTGCGATATGAAATGCTTTGGATCTCTGCAGTGATAACAGGTTCTGATTTTAGAATCTGACAGAGCATTTACAGCACCCCCAGGATTTTGTTGAGCTGCATTGATTGTAGCATAAGCTTCAGCACCCATGGCTTCAGCTTCTGAAATCTCCCCATCCAGGTGTTTTCTCCTAACAATAGTTGCGATCTCCATGATGTTCTCTCGGAACAGCTTATAGTTGTCAATTGGCTTGGGTAGATTTAATCTCAGATGATTTCTCATTTCTAGGTTGATAAGGCCCACAATGACCTTGTTGTAGAAGAATTGATAATCTCTGTGAGTCTTCTTATAGGCTCTGTGAAACAATCCTAGTTTATTTTGGAAATAATCGGCAGGATTTTCTCCTTGAAGTTGAATCCGCTGCTCAAATGTCAGTTTGGCTTGGCCACTTTCACTTTCTGGTTCAAAGAGGTTTCCCAACTTCTTGGCATAGTGGATAAAAGATAGATCTTTGAAGTCTGGTTTCATGGGATGGTAATCTGGACTGGCCATTTGGAAGGCTTCTCCCACCAGTTTTGAATAGAGGATTTTTTTGCAATCGTCATTACTTAGCAGTTTGTAATCTGTTTTTTCTGTCACAAATAGATCCATATACATATCCCATGACATTTTGCCTCTTACAAAACTTGGTGCCAACTTTTTGAAGTCTGCTCTCTGTTTTCCAACAGCATTTTCATACTGGTAATTCCATCCTGCTGGCAGTTGGTTTGGTGGATTTTGTCCTTGTTGATCAAAAACAAAGTCAATGTTTGGAAGATCATTCATTTTGAAAGCTGCTGTGGGCACCGGCTGGCTATTGGAACTGAAAGAAAGTTGTCACTATTTACAGTGTTATATCACACACTATTGGTAAACTGGTAACAGGTACTGGCAGTAAGTACTAGCTTTGGGCACTGAAAGAAAATTGTCACTATATCACACTAGGGGTAAACAGCAGATCCTGGTTGTAGGCACTGGCTAGCTATTGGAACTGAAAGAAAGTTGTCACTATTTACAGTGTTATATCACACACTATTGGTAAACTGGTAACAGGTACTGGCAGTAAGTACTAGCTTTGGGCACTGGCAGTAGGCACAGGCAGTAGGCACTGGCAGTAGGCACAGGCAGTAGGCACTGGCAGTAGACACGGGCAGTAGGCACAGGCTGTGGGCACCGGCTGTGGGAACTAGCTGTGAGAACTGAAAAAAAATAGTCACTATTTATAGCTGTATTATCTCACAGCTGACACCATTTGTGGTAAAGCCACTCTTTACCACAATAAGTACCTCCTAAAGATATCCCATGAACTAGGGAACCTTATTATCACTAGGTAGGTACTTGGAAGATGTAGGCTGGAAGGACTTCTGGGATGGAAGGTCAGCTTGGTGAGGGTTCTTCAGGCAGGAAGGTCTTCTTGATGGACTGCTACTTCCTTGTTATATTACAAAGATAATATTTGTTGAATAACAAAGATTTCTTTGGAGTTATATATTTATTTTGACTGTTAACAGTTTCAAAGCAAATACAGAACTGATTTATTACAATAAATATCTCAGCTTTTATACCCGTCAATTCAAATCAGCTGACAAAATATTGCCTTCATTTTTAAAATGGCTGCTTCCATGATTCAAAATGGCTGCCTTCATATTCAAAATGGCTGCCTTTTGTTAACAAAATTTGAATTGACAATAAGAAGATCAGAACATCAATATAGACATTATATACATCATATACATATCATTTATATACATAAAATTTATGATACTAGTATTCAATCTATTGTGTTGTGCTCATTTTCAATGCTAGGATATCAGAAAATGCAGTATGTGTGTATCAGAGTTCATTCAAAACATGCATATTGATTTTTATTGAACTTTGCACTTTTTACAATAGAGAATGTGAAGAGTATTAAGGTTATATTGCACCTTTATACATAGTTTTGTAATAACACAAGTTTTGTTCTTTGACCACAAAGGTATACTAAGTTCTTCAATCACAAAGATAAGTCTTTAACCATAAAGGTCACTTCAATTGACCACTAAGGTCTTTGCACAAAACCACAAAGGTTTGTCCTGGACCACAAAGGTCCCTTGATCAACCACTAAGATTCATCCTTGACCACAAAGGTCCAGTCTATCACAAAGATCCAATATATATGTCCTGGACCACAAAGGTCACTTGATCAACCACTAAGATTCATCCTTGACCACAAAGGTATTACTTAATCAATCTCTATAATATAGTTAACCACCAAGGTTTATTTTATCACAAAACCACCAAGGGTAAACATTAACATAGTATTCAAGCTTGGCAAATATAACTAAACCTTTTATATTGCCCTGCTTAATACTCCACTGTATAATTTCATTTATTTGAAATGTTGATAAAATTGTTTATATATGTTGCGTCATGATGTATTAGTTTCTAAACAAGGACGCTTTACAACACTAACATGCCTAAATAAACGAAAAAAGCTATCCGTAACGGACAGACGTACAGACGGACGGACCGACCCTAATTATAGAAAAGCTTTGCTTTTAAAAAACCTAGTAACCTGCAATAACTGCGTCCTGTCCAATTCTAAGCTGTGAAATATCTTTGTCTGTCTTGATAATCATATTTTCCAAACTTTCAGACAATTCCTTGGCTACTTTCATCAATACTTGCCTACATAATAAAAAAATTTACAAAAATCCATAAGTAGCAAAGAATAAAAAATCATAAACACTGCAAAACGAACAAATTAGATATAGAGAATATGTTCAGTTATCATACAACAAAAATAAATGTTTAGAAAATCAAAACAAAAAAATGACAGACGTTAGATATATGTTTTATTGTTTATGATTTTTTAACATGTTTGACAAACCAACGTACAAAGTAAACTTATAATGGATGCTAATGGTTAACAGTCGTATTTTAGCATCCGAGAAAATCACGTTTCTTACGGGTTGACGGACGGACAAACAAAGTGAATTACTGAGGTTTCCTGTTTAAATTAAAGGTAGACTTTATTTTGTACATATAGCCATATTAAATTAAAAGCAAGGATGGACTCTGACAGCACGCGTGCTCCTCTTTGGAGAAAAATTTGTTAGGGGGGGGGGGGGGAAGGGGAAGGGGGAAAGTGGTGTAAACCTTCATACATTTTCAAAATTCTAAGACTACCAGGTTCCTGTGCAATGGATCATTCTAGAGACGTTAAAAATGTGAAAAAATACCTTTGGTTAGCATTGACAAAGCTTGCAAAGACACAAATAACACACCCAATGTAGATAAGATATTTATCTAATAATAACTTCATATTATTATTATTGTTGTTAGTAACTATAATCTTCCCATGTGTTGTTTAACTACTCTCTCTCTCATTGTTTTGACAGATTTAGAGGGTTGAAGATACTATTTAGTTTGATTTTTCTGCTCTTATGGTGTATCAGTTATTGTATCACTTCATCAGTTAGTAATTTTATGTAAAATTTTAGAATGGTACATTACACGAAAATATATTTTTTCCCTAATGCATATGAGTAAAATTCTGCCTTTGGTATTTTTATTATCCTAAAAATTATAATGGGAGGACAATAAACAACTGTTTTTTCCTTAAATAATAACACCAACTTTGAAATAATTTATAGAATATTAAATATTAAACAGCTACCAAAGAAAAGTTTTGAAATAATTTATTAAACATTAAGTGTTTACCCCTAAAGTTTAAATCTCAGTAAAGTTTTGAAATATTTAATTTTAAAACTATTATTTCTGCGCAATAACTGAATGTTTTTATTCTTGTTCACATTTCTTGCATGTGCATAAATACCAGAGAAACAGGAATAGTAAACTAAAGTCAAATTTATAAAGATGAGAAACTTCCCAATTGCCCAAGGAATTGTCATTTTAAGATTATGTCTAATTTCACAGGAATCTTCCTACAGAGTTTTAATTAGTACCACAAATTTACAATTAAAGCAATCAGTCATGCCGCTTTTACTGCACTCTTTTTAATTCACTAGTTGCTTCGCCCCTAGCATCTAGAGGTGTGCGACGAAGGTCATGTAAATAGCCTAAAACCACTCAGGCACATTTATAAAGCTTATCTGAAAAGTATAATTAAAACGGAGCTGTAGTTACCAAGATCTTTAGCTTCATACAAAAATCCTTAGTACCTTATATTATAGGATATACATACATATCATATTTTCCGTGAAAAATATAAATAATTGCTAGATAAATCTATCAATATAGTTTTAATTTTGACTTTGACACAATTTTTGCGTATATAACAATTACATTTGTTCACTTAAAGCATGTAGAAAACAATTATTTTTTTATCAAAACAAACATTATTTTGATAAAAAATAACATTTCATGTTCGAAATCTTAAAATTAATTGAAATATTTTGAAGAAATTTATTGACATGTAAAGGTTTTGCGATTTTGTAAGGTAAATTATTAATGAGTTTGTAAAAGAGTAGCCATTGAAAAATAGATTTATTATTATTTGGATCTCACAC
Organism: Acartia tonsa; assembly: GCF_053477335.1. Lineage (NCBI taxonomy): Eukaryota > Metazoa > Arthropoda > Copepoda > Calanoida > Acartiidae > Acartia > Acartia tonsa. The sequence continues at coordinate 39,726,967 of NC_137260.1, forward strand.
CAGATTTTCATGTTCTTTAATAAAGCGAACCTTGTATTAGCTAAAATAACGATCTTTCCCATCCCTCCTTTACAACATCCCCTCCCTTACCAATAAATTAAAGAGAAATAGCAACCTAAATTAACGACAACTTTTCCCCAGACTTATTGTACAAAAAATGGCGCGATATCTAAGGTATATTCGTCGCTTCCCCTATAGGTTTTACGGATAATTCTAAATGTAACTGAAATTTAACTGAAATGTAACTAAATGTGATTAAATATTGAAGAATTTCGCAACAAATCTTAAAATCACAGTGTGCAAAATAAATATATATCATCATGGGCGAAAAATGCAAAAAAAATAGATTACTAATTCACATAGAGCGATGGTTTTTGGGATCAGGGTTAAACTATCTTCTAATACAGGGAGGGAGGGATTAGAAACTTTGCAGATTACTATAATTAATCTTAGTTGGTTAGCTAGCATAAAGAAGTGTCTAACAGTTTCTACTGGTAATAATCTATAGGATGGGATTATTTTGTTCATCATAATTTCTATTTATATCACTTTATCTTCCATTGCATTATATCTTAAAATATCCGGAAAGTTTTTGAGTTGGGTATTACAGTGTAGGGAATAGCAAAGATTATACTTCTAACTTGTTTAGATAGATTTTTTGATGACTACTTGGCGATCTGGTTTTGACCACTCTAGTTATTATTCTGTGTAAGTGTTATACATCATGGGCGTTGATAGGTCTAATTATAGACACTAATTTTTTACAATGCACCCTTTGTAAAAACTAATTTTACACATAAGATCTTTTTGAGCAAGGTATGATTAGTCTTTTAAAATTATTATTAATATTTCCGGTAATGCATTTTCACAAGCACCAACAAACATCTACCCCCCTCAAATTTTTAAAGATACACTATATTACGCTCCTCAAACTTTAGAAACCTCTCATTTTACCCCCATCAAAATAAACAGCTTAGGCGTCCCTACCTATAATATATATATGATAAGTTATTGCTTACTAGCTTTAAATGGGTCCTAGGCAGGTGTTGTGCTAGTATAAACACAAACTATAATATTATTTCAACGCAAGCAATAAAATACCAATTCTTGTGAAAAATAAATGATCCATTTCTTGTAAAATTTGAAGATAAACACTTTCCCTCATTTCGAATAAATTCATTATAGCTCATACGTGAAATTGACATAACCTAAAAAAATTAGGCAGTATCCTTTAAGTCTAAAACTGTATTTTCTGGCTTACCTCATTAACACTTTGAGAAAAAATGAAAACATCAATGCTTAGCATAAGAAAACTTTTGCTGATAAAAATAAGAAAGGGACCAGCAGAGCTCAGCAGCCGGCTGTTAGCCGCGACTAAGCCTTAAATTTAAACCCATTTGGATTCTGGGAATTATTTTTGAGAAGAGGGATTGTAATATTTTCGTTTAGACTTCAAGCTGATTAAATTGTAAAAGGTTGATTATCCTGATGTTTACAGGCGGCTGACGCACAGCTGGTGAGGCCTAACATGCAGGCATATAAATTACTAACCATTGTTGTAGCATAATAAGTAGCAGACATGAATAGAAGCCGAGAAAACCACGATTACCCCAAAACGTGTCTAACGGACAGACAGACAGACATGTCTAATTATAGAGTAACACTGCTACTAAAAGATTTAATAGTTCATGAGATTTTAGCAGGTAAGTGAATCACATTTCCCCCATAGGTAAGGCACACAAACTAAGTTATCGAGAAGCTCTATAATGTTGAACTCAAAAGCTTATGAAAATAATTGTTCATTTAGCTTTAATCCGTAGGTGGTTTAAAATTGAGGCCAATTGAAAGAGATAAGAATAAGATGATGGGAAAGAACTGTCAAAAAATTTGGAAGAATTCCAATCATATAAACACACATTCTAAAGACAAACATTATCATAAGTTTCTATAAATAGAAATAATGGGCAAAAGTAGACTCCATTTATCTTGGTTTTTTACACATAGTACACTCTCTCTTTGAAATAAATTGAAAATGAAGGAGGAAGGGGGTAGTTTGTTTGGTTTTCTTTAATTTAGGTGAGGTTAGGTTACATTTTTTGATTACATGGTAGCCCCGAAGAAATAGGTACTGCACTTTGATAAGATCTTTTGTTACCGACTAAAAGACATCTTATTTTTCATATAATTTTGTTCTACTCTTGGTAGCTATGGACATTTTTGTCCTAGTTATACAATAATTACCATGTTAAATTACCTTATTGGGGCGGGATACTCCTTCGATTTCAAGTAATCATTTTAAGAACCAAAGGTCATCATTTAAAGGGATGCAATACTTTAATGCTCTCTATAGGATATTAAGTAACATACAACAGACAACCAACTCTTTGATAGTATGACTTTTGTTTGTAAGTCCTAAATGAGCATTGTAATGAGCTACGCCTGTTTACGGGCAAAAGCATTTCCCCTACTCTAACCATTATTGTCACGTGGGCACCATTTGTAACTTCTCTAGTATGTTGTTATTTTTTCCCAGTAGTTTTTTTGTTTTACAATAAAATCAGCCAAAACATTTTCTCTTAAAATCTAAAAAAAAGGTAGGAAATATGTTATTAAAATATTTTTAGTTGGGCCCCGAAATCAATTAAATATTATCACGACTAAAACAGACATCTCTATGAATGATGGCAGTTGGAAAATTATTTCTAGAGTTGTGTAGAAATCCTCGAATCACAGTATAATTACAGTATAATTAGACCTCATTTCTGTTGTGATACAACTTTAATAAAGGACTTAAGAAATCTCACCAAATCTTGACATTTTATTGACTGATGACAATTAAAGAAAAACGAAATTATAACTTTCAATTTCTTTTTTAAGGTTAAAACACTATGGTCCAATTGAGTAGCGGATAAAAACTAATTAAACTTTAATCACTACCCGTTTTGTTTGCTTATAGGGGCTGAAAGCACGGGCCTAGAAAACTGGTATAAATCTCATAATTTTTATTTTATTATTAGTGGAAATTGTTTCTAATACGATACGATACATGATTTTTCAGTATTGCTTAAAACGGTTTTGAAGCCACTCTGGAAAAAATATTAATGAAAAACTATTTAAAGAAATTAAGAAATAATAACAAACAAAAATATCCAATCAAAAAAGTATTTAATCTGTCAAAAATACAAATTAATCAAATTCACGGGTGCTGTTATTTGGGAGCAGAACCCCCCCTTTTATTTATTTAATCCCTATAAGATATTTTTAATTTGGAGGGTAGAGGGAGATCTTTCGCGCTATCCTACGACTGTAGTAGAATGACCCTGACATACAGGATAGCAACTACAGAGTAGCTATGCTTCTAAATAGTATTTCTTCAAAGTTGTCAAACCACAAACACACACACACACACCCACATTGGCCCCAAGAATTGACTCAACCTATCAGATAAGAACTAATGATTTGGGACACAATATGGTGTGAAACCATTCTAGCATATTTTTTTGGATTTCTTTCTGTGAGAAATATCTATGGAGACCAAGGAGAAGTATTAATTGAAAAGAGTATTCCTGTGGAACTGAAGACATTATTTGGAGAATTCTTATGTAGAATCTAGAGACCCAAAATGGAGATTTTCCTTTGTGGAGATGTATACATATAATTGGAGATTTCTTGGGTAGAAATATTATTGTTTTATTTGAAGAACATTTCTTCTGTAGAAATTTGCTATATATATATTTCGTGGTAAAGTGGCCACGATATGGGGACAAGTTTTGAAGTGACTTACCTTCCCTTTTATTGTTCAAGCCCCAACCTAATTTGGTGCCCACTTTATGGATACATTCAAGTTTGGAATAAGGGCTGCCCTTCCCTTTGACAAAACCCCAACAATCACACCATGAAGAATTCCAGTCTTTGAAATAGAGGAACCAGACCATTAGTTAGGCTGCCTTCCCTTTTTCTGTAATACACTCCCAACAACAAAATCAACATATGGCCATATAAGATATGAATTCAAAGCTTGTTCCAAATAAGATGACACAAGATGAACACATACACAAGATTACATATATGCATAAATGGAACTTCAACATTAGGCTTGCCTGTGGAATTACCTCCCCTTTTGTTGTAAGCCCCCCAACCTTATTCCTGCCACCCAGTTATGTAAGTCTGCTTTGGGGTTCAAGTGTACACAATAATACCAGATGTGTTCCAGTTCAAACTTTGTACTCTTCAACATGGGACCATATTGTGAAGTCAATTATTGTGTACATATGTACACTTAACTATTGTAAGTTCAAATGAACACAAAAATACCCAACCTACAACACCTTCCTATAGAATGATCAAAGTGACCTTTTTATGTAATATGTATCTTTATATGGCGCCATGTTTGTACTGTTTATAAATTCTCTTTTTGTATTCTATAATACTCATTTGATTTGACTATAAATACTCATTCAATCATTGTAATATTCAGTCATGTTTAAAATGTAGAACCAACAAGATCAATAAAGACTTACCAAGAAAGAAGACTGTTTTATTCGGACGAACAACTTTGACAAGAAGACTGGACTACAGGTTCCATCGTGGATATCTGTAAAGTATCGAAGAAGTGGACTTTACCACAAATGGTGTCAGCTGTGAGATACTTCTAGGACTTAAAGATTTTTTTTTTGACTTACTAAATAACTTTATAAAAAAAAAAATCTTTGAGAAGTTAGAACTTGTGACCTAGACCAACTTCATCATGGAATATATTGGAGATGTTTTTATGATCAAGTGGGAAGAGCAAATGGCCAACAAGAATCACCACCAAATTGGAATCATCAGTATGAACATGCTTTGGGAAGACAGAAAGCTGATTTCAAGAAATTAGCACCAAGTTACATCAGCACCAACATGAGTTTGGATCCTTACATGGATTTCTTCACCACAGAGAAGTCTGATTACAATCTATTCACTGATGATGACTTTAAGAAGACATTATACTCCAAGCCTACTGATGAAGCATCCAAGATTACAAGTCCTGATTTTCTCCCTCTCAAGCCATATTTTCAACCCCTGACACTCCAACACTCTGACAAGAAACTTGGTGACTTGTTTGAACTGGGTGGACAAGAAAAACTTATTTTTGAACAAAAATTCCAGTTGCAAGAAGAACATCCCACTGACTATCTCCAGAACAAACTTGGATCATTTCATCATACCCACAAGAAGTTTCAAAGAGACTACTAGTTCATATACATCAAGATGATTTTAGGTCTGTTGAACCAGAATGTGCGTAATTGTTTATGTTTCCAGATACCTGAACTAGTGGAGAACTTCAAACTGCTTAGAGAAGATGTGATGAAAATTGCAAGTGTTGTCCAGTATAAACATCTTGAAGGAGAGAGAGAAGAAGCAGAAGCTAAAAGTTCTCAGTTCTTATCTGCAGTGCAGACAGTTAAAACCAACATACCAAGGAATGAAGTGGTAAATACACTGATTGGACAGAAGCTGAAAGGATATTGCCATTTCCACAAGAACAAAGAACATAACATTGCACAATGTCCAAGAAAGGAAACAGAACTCCTAGCTGTGGCACCCTCCTTTGGTGACAAGATAGAAGTGTCTGCAGTGGTCAGCAAGAACATGTATCAAGAGGTGAGGAATACTATGGGTACATCACTTTCTTCCAACAAGTCAAGAAACAATCACCAGCATATGAGCCAACAGAAAGGACTTACTGGAAAGATCATGTTTGTCTATGAAGATACTGTGGCACCCTCCTTTGGTGACAAGATAGAAGTGTCTGCAGTGGTCAGCAAGAACATGTATCAAGAAGTGAGGAATACCATGGGTACAACACTTCCTTCCAACAAGTCAAGAAACAATCACCAACATATGAGCCAACAGAAAGGACGTACTGGAAAGATCATGTTTGTCTATGAAGATACTGAAGGTGAACTCCAATATGAACCAGTTGAAGAACAAGGAAGAAATGAATACACTCTAGAGGAGAAGGAAGACAAAATAGAGGATGCTGTCAACAAGGTAGAAGACACCGAGGATCACTCTGAAGGTGATTATATCCTTGGTTCTTTTTAGGCCAGACTTAATACTTTCCTCTATCCAAGAAGAACTCATCCATAGTATAATACCAAACTTATGAAACAGAACTCCCTACCTAGTTCCCCCAGGTAGAGCTGTTGGTTATCCTCATACCAAGATTTTCAATAGAAGTATCCTCAACAAAAACTTGACTGACAGCAGAAATCTCATTGGTGCCTTGATCTCAGAAGACTTTGCCCATCACCCATCACCTGCTATACCAAGACAGTTGGTAATGTTTCAACAAATGAAAGTGTGACTATCCTCGCCAAGACTAAACAGTAACAGTTCATCCCTATGTTGGAAGAGCCTTTTACACCCACTAACTCCTTGGACAGAGCTCTTTAAGGGCCAACAATGCTGATATGAGTATCAGAGAGAAAGTGTTCCAGTTAAGAATCAAAGGCAGTTCAACAATGCTAAACACTTGTGATTCAAGCCTGACCAAGCCAACTACAGATGTGAGAATCAAACAAATTCTGGACAAATTCAAAGAAGATGGATCTAACCCTTGGTCTGAATAAGCAGAAGTACATGATCTCCGGATTAACCACATAGATGAAGTTGACAATCAAACTCCATTTACTGGTATTTTCTACAAAGACAGAAAGAAGGCTATCACATTTAGTGAAACTTTGCTGCAAGTTCTCAACATCCAGTAGACATACCTAAAAAGCAGGGCACACAACCATAGTAAACCTTCAAGTGGGGAAGGGATCTACCTTTCCAGCTGTAAAGAAGTCCAATGACGTGTTTCTTTTCCTAAGAAGACTAACAAGTGGCTAAACAACAATCAAGTTTTGTTCACCCTGGAACTTATCATCAAGAAGGTAACCAAGTTAAGGTTCATATTACAAACTGTAGCGATCAAGATCAATACCTGCCCAAAAAGTATGCATCTAGGAACAATGGCAGAAGCTATTCACCATTCCAACTCAATCAACACTCTAGATTATCATCCTACACAACAGTTATCTCAAGATGAGTTAATGGAAAGAAGAACCTACATTATCAAGCAACTCCAGTTAGAAGACAATAGAATCCTGAAGCAAAGGAAGAAGTAATTCAGATATTTCTAGATGGATGAGATACAATATCCAACATGATGAAATTCCACATTGAAGTACCTAAAGGAATAATTCCCATCAGAGATAGGATATGCCCTCTTAACCCCATGCAGGAGCTTTCCACACAATCCTAGTGCATAAAGAACACCAGAATTATACCAGCTTCAATAATCCCAGGCGCCAGTACAGATTCTGCCGGTTGCCATTTGGTTTGGCAAATGCACCTAGTGCCTACAGTAGATTAGTTCAGATGGCATTGGATAGGCTTCCACCTGGTTTTGCAATGGGATACATTGATGATATAATAGCAAATTCTCAGACAGTAGATGAACATATTGAACACTTATGCCAGATTGTGAGACTACATGTAGATGTTGGAATGAAACTTAAACTCAACTTAAGCACAACACCTTTCAGATGGAAGTCCAGTAGTTTGGGCATGTAATGCCTATTCTAGGGATACTGAATGTTCTCAGCTTATTCAGAGGATGATGGATTAGCCTCTGCCAAAGTTGTGAAAGAACTAAGGCCCTTTCCTAGATCTCTGGAAATTATAGAAGTTTCATCAACTCATCTTACCTGTGACAAGAATAAAAGAAGAATGGAAAACCACTTGAATGGAATGAAGACACAAATCAGAAGTTTCAATAACTCAAGAAAGGCTTTCAGAAAGAAACAATGCATGGGTATCCTCAATACAAGAATCCTGAACCTTTTACTCTGGATACTGACCTTAGTTCCACCAACAAGGCTGTAGCTCTTTATCAGAAGCAGAATGGTATATTGTGGATGTCACAAACCTTAGTTCCACCAACAAGGCTGCAGTTCTTTATTAGAAGCAGAATGGTATTTCTGTGGGTATTGCCAAGAAATGTAACCAAGCTCAGCATCTTATGCCCTACACAAAAGAGAAATGACAGCCATCATCACTGGATTAAAGAAATTCAAGCGCATCCTAAGAGCCAAACCCTCCATCATGTACACAGATAGTCGGTGTGTCCAGTTCCTACACTCCATGAAGGAATCTCATGGGATATTTGCCTGAGGAACATATGTCAAGGAAGACTCGACACAAATGTAGATGCCTTAATCAGAAGACCAGGAATACAAGAAGAAAGTATGGTGAAGAAATTGATCCTAACAAGTACTTTCATGATGGTATCCATGTCATATCTTCCAACTTTAAACAACATCTTGCTGAAGAACACCTACCATGCTCCCATCATACCTAAGTTCATCATATTCATGGAATTTAACAAGAAACCTGATACAGAAGGAAGCCAGTCATTTGGTTGTGTCGGCCTGAGCATGTCAATGTGTTTGAATGTTTGTCCTGCCAAGAAGGAATTCTGTATTTCCAAGCTCTTAAACTAAATGATAGACTTCTTCCAAATTCATCTGATCAGCTAGACTTGCAATCAACATGTGTCATGCTGATCCTGTGGGAGTACACTATGGGATGAATAAAACCTACTACAAGATGAAGGAGAGATTCTACTTTCCCCATAGTATGCATTGATCAGCAATCTTATTCTGAGTTGCATTCCATGTATCACCAAGTAATCCTCACTTCAGAAAGAACCTAAATAACTTAGCTATTTCAACAAACATCTGTACTGTGATGTGGTTGGATCTCTTACTGGTAATCCTAACCATGAACAAACCTGCCATTATAAACTAACCATCCTGGATGGGTTTACAAGATACCTGTTTTCTGTTTCTATCTCCAATTGACAAACAACAATCATTGTAGAAGATTTTATTAACAACTGGATCTATGTTTTTGGACGTCTGGAGACATTGCTTACTGATAGAGGAAGTTCTTAAACAACTAACTTATTTCAAAAGTTGTGAAAGCTTATGGTCTTTTAAAAACTAACACCTTCCTACTCACCAGAAGGAGACAGAGTTGAGTGGTACATTGCCTTTGTGGTGATTTGCTAAACTCAGATAAATGCTATCCTGCTCAAAGATGGAGAGATAAACTCAGTGTTGTTTTGCTTGCATACAATGCTTCAGTGAATTGGATAACTGATTTGTCATCTTTAGAAGCAGTATTTCCTTATTCACAAAGAACCTGAAGGCATAGCATGGTCTACCTCTAGTGAAGATCTGAAGCTCAACCTCAGTCAGTGAGTGAAATGGGACATTCTAGGCAACACTGGTTTGATGAGAGAAAATGAAGATATCACAGAAGATCAACACAAGCCTTGAAAGAAGGCGATATCTGTTACTATTTCTTGACTAGTGTCAAGAAAGACCTAACCAAGAAACTAAATTCTCATTAGATAGGTCCTTTGAAGGTATTAAAAGGATGCTTTTGAGTATTTTATCCAGTTGGTTATTGGCGTAAATCACCACAAGAAATCTCTGTATTTGTGAACAGAATGAAGCATGTGTAACCAGATGTGTCAACAACTTACCTACAGTCTGAAGACAGATGATAGTGGAATACTTGACCTTCCAAGAAGAATTTGAGAGCAATTTACCTGATCTTTTGAAGCAGATAGCAGACCTACATGACTGTCCAAATGTATTATATACAATACATTATATACAATGATACCCAGCCTTTGGAATAATCAACTTTTATTGGAGAGCCTGAAGTTGACGAGGAACTTAGTCCATCCACACGTGAAATGCATGAAGAAGACCTGCCAATGGAAGAGACCTTAGAGACAGATTTTTAAGAGATGGAGAATCCAGAGTTAGTAGATGAACCATTTCAAATGCAGCTACAATAGCCCGATTATAGCTCCAAGACCAGAATCTGCCCTCTAGAAGTTTGGTGATTTTTATGTAGATAAAACTTTTTCATAATCAGATAAGAATAGTTTGGAAATGAGGAGAAGAGATTATCATCAACAAAATTTCAAGTTTAGCTCTTATTTGGGAAATAAGCAACTATCCATTGAGATGGTAATTGGTAAGTTAAAGAAGAAAGGTTGGTGAGGAGTACAAGAAACTGAAGGAGCTGGAAGATAATATTCAGATACTGCAATAAGAAATCAAGAAGATGAATATATCACTGAATAAGTAGGAGCTCAAGAAACTATGATGTAGAGTCACTGAGGACACAGACAAGTTATCAATCCAACAGCCCTTGTAGTGTTACTCATCACTCCAAATCCAAACTAGGAACCAGCCACTATCATGGTGCCTGTTTACTCTATCATCATCAGTCAACAACCAGACCAGCCCATAACACCTTGGAGGCAAGAAGCAAGTCTAAGATTAAGTCATATTCAAGTTATGATCTTACACATGGAAGATGGTATCTGAGAATGAGCAAATTCAAGATTGCTTAACATGTATGCTGTGTAATGGTATTCTTATACAACTTTATACAGTACTATAAAAACCCAACTGTCCTCAGCCATCAATCTTCCCCAGATCTCTATTCAATTCCAGGAAACCATAAAATATTGAATAAGAGACCACAAATGTATTGTGTTTACACTTGCCAGCAGTGATCTTAAGAATTTGAGACAACAGAAACATTACAACCAAATTGGCAATTACCTGAGCAATCAAAGCCAGCAATGGAATACAGCTAAAGTATGCTTTTTACCTGTGTATTCAGAACCAGCAATTGTAATACATCAAGAGTATGCCTTTTACATGAAGAAAAAAAAACTGTCAAGCCTTACCATCTTCTAATGATGATTGAATATAGGCATCCTAAACAAATGGTGCAAATTACTCACCTGCTGAATTCCTCACCACCTGCGGTGCAGAAGGAGCCACCTGCGGCAATGACAATTATTGCAGGATTTTAACCAATGATTAATGAGTTGACATTGATAACTATCTGCAGTTCCAAAGCCACCTGCAGTACCATGACTGCATTCAGAACATTTATATTTGTCTAACAACTCCCTATGGCAAATGACCCTCAACTTCAATTTCATCATAATACTGGAAACCAATATAGCTCTGGACACTCAACAACATTACATCAGCTGTAAGCTTAACATTCATTGAAGATTATTTCTAGTTCAACATCATCCTTGTTGGAAAATGCCTACAATTAGACTATGCAAAACCCAGCAAATCCAACCATGAATAATCTTATCTTGTGGAAATTGAACATCTACCACAGAAACCTTGTACCTGGAAGTCAATTCAGCCTGACTGATGTAGAAGCCAATTCCCCTTATAAAAGAGAATTATCATGAAAAATTTACCTTTTACAAGTTACCTACTTTAAGAACACTTGAGACAAGTTAGAGACCTGGACAATGCTGACATAATCATACCAACCCAAAAGTGGACAGTTGTATCAAGGATCAGTATAGACCAGGACCATAGATATTTAATAAGGTAGAGAGTATAGGGCATTGATAAAACCTAAACAATTTTAATTTGACAAGCACAATGTACCCAGAATTTGTTGTGACCAAGATCACTGTTCCCTCAGTTATCACTATTCCTCAGGCATCACTGTACCCTCAGTCATCACTGTACCTCAGTCATCACTATTCCTCAGTCATCACTATTCCTCAGTCATCACTGTACCCTCAGTCATCACTATTCCTCAGTCATCACTGTACCCTCAGTCATCACTATTCCTTAGTCATCATTATTCCTCAGTCATCACTATTCCTCAGTCATCACTATTCCTCAGTCATCACTGTACCCTCAGTCATCACTATTCCTCAGTCATCACTGTACCCTCAGTCATCACTATTCCTCAGTCATCATTATTCCTCAGTCATCACTATTCCTCATTCATCACTGTACCCTCAGTCAACACTGTACCTCAACCATCACTGTTCCCTCAGTCATCACTGTACCTCAATCATCACTGTACCATCAGTCATCACTGAACTATCACCAGAATCTTACATGGAGAGGAAGTATCAAGTCTGGTTGAATTAGTTTCCGCTGAAGTTCTGATCAAGGAAGTTGAATTGGAATTAGGCCCATACTATGTAATAGACCTGAATTCCCACACCAAGCTACTGAAGATATGCAGCCACATTTTATCCTGTCAAGCAGGAACTGAGGCTTATGTGCTAGAGTACCCAGAATCAGCCTGCCCCCTTAGTGTAATTCGAAGAGCTGATATGGAACTGGTATTGGTAGAGACAGATGAAGGCTCTCAAGAAGTTTTGGTTGATTCTAAGAACAAAGTCTTTCTTACTTCAAAATCTCAAGAGCATGCTCCATCCTCCTGTCAGCCAGTATTCACTGGTTATGCGACTGAGTACTCAAACATCAAGGTCTTAAGTGCAGACTTAGCCATGTTTGACCTGATCAATGTTGACCATCATTTGGATCCATCGAACTTAGACATTGATTTGGAAATAAGAACTTCCGAATCCCACCTCATGTACTATTTTCAGACAGTCCTTCAGAACAAAATTGGAGATATAACCAACAAACTTTGTTCACTCAACAAGGACTCTCTAGGAATGCATGAATTATCTCCCTTCCACCCAAATAGCCTTCTGCGAATAAGAGGAGATGTAATACAAGACCTTCGGTATAAGAAAGTAGTAGCTACAGCTAGGATAGGAGATAAACAAGGAGAACAGTGTTCAAGTGACAGCCTTCCTGTTTGGATTGAGAACCAACCATTGCGACTACAAGTCCGCACACACTTAGTAATTGATGAAGACCCCTTGGAGAGAATACCTTGTAACGAAGCATTTGTTCCTGTCTTTTTATCATCTGATGGAGAAAGGATGTTAATTGCAATGCCTGAAGTACAAACCACCAAACTTACCTTGGGACATTTATCATCAGATTATCTTCATCTAGAAAGAACAAGTGAGTTCAACCATCCTTCCTTTGGAGAAGATTTACTCTACACTGCACTGCTGAAGAAATCAGTCAATTCAACAATTTAATTCACTTTCAAAGAACAAAACAAGAGTTCTTAATTCTATGATATCCAGTTACTGTGAGGGCAATACTCAATGTGGAGAATATCAGTCTATTATGGGAACTTCAGCAGTATTGAATTCTCAACACCTAGAACAGGAGCTTACTGGACACTTCCAGTTCCTATTTGACTGGTCCAAAAGATAGCACAAATAGGAAATGTTTGTTCCATTCTGATAGTATTAATTGTTGTATTATCCACCTTTTACAAGCTGTACAGAGTCCTCCTGCTGACCTGCCATCATAAGATGGGATTTAGACAAGCAATCAAAATGGGATGGTTTGTAGATGCAACCATGCTACAATTTATTGTGGACAAGAAAACCAGCAGGTCCCAACCATCCAACCCCTTGGTGACCAATCAATATAGAGATGCTCTAGAACCTAATCCAGTGATACCTGCTGCTTAATCTGAAACTATACCACTTGCTGTTATGTAAACCTCACCCCAGCGACCTACCTCTATATGTAACCCATCAACATCTCATCAAGACCCCCGACTGACCTACCTGACCCTTTACCTGTTGCTGTTCCAAGACCAAAAGATGAACCCTGGTACAAACTGACTCAAGACAACACTCCTTATGTCCCCTGAGAGATTAAGATGTTTAAAATTAAGACATATTGTCTGAATTTTAAAGTCTGCTGGGGGTATAAAATGTAGTAGAATGACCCTGACATACAGGATAGCAACTACAGAGTAGCTATGCTTCTAAATAGTATTTCTTCAAAGTTGTCAAACCACAAACACACACACACACACCCACATTGGCCCCAAGAATTGACTCAACCTATCAGATAAGAACTAATGATTTGGGACACAATATGGTGTGAAACCATTCTAGCATATTTTTTTGGATTTCTTTCTGTGAGAAATATCTATGGAGACCAAGGAGAAGTATTAATTGAAAAGAGTATTCCTGTGGAACTGAAGACATTATTTGGAGAATTCTTATGTAGAATCTAGAGACCCAAAATGGAGATTTTCCTTTGTGGAGATGTATACATATAATTGGAGATTTCTTGGGTAGAAATATTATTGTTTTATTTGAAGAACATTTCTTCTGTAGAAATTTGCTATATATATATTTCGTGGTAAAGTGGCCACGATATGGGGACAAGTTTTGAAGTGACTTACCTTCCCTTTTATTGTTCAAGCCCCAACCTAATTTGGTGCCCACTTTATGGATACATTCAAGTTTGGAATAAGGGCTGCCCTTCCCTTTGACAAAACCCCAACAATCACACCATGAAGAATTCCAGTCTTTGAAATAGAGGAACCAGACCATTAGTTAGGCTGCCTTCCCTTTTTCTGTAATACACTCCCAACAACAAAATCAACATATGGCCATATAAGATATGAATTCAAAGCTTGTTCCAAATAAGATGACACAAGATGAACACATACACAAGATTACATATATGCATAAATGGAACTTCAACATTAGGCTTGCCTGTGGAATTACCTCCCCTTTTGTTGTAAGCCCCCCAACCTTATTCCTGCCACCCAGTTATGTAAGTCTGCTTTGGGGTTCAAGTGTACACAATAATACCAGATGTGTTCCAGTTCAAACTTTGTACTCTTCAACATGGGACCATATTGTGAAGTCAATTATTGTGTACATATGTACACTTAACTATTGTAAGTTCAAATGAACACAAAAATACCCAACCTACAACACCTTCCTATAGAATGATCAAAGTGACCTTTTTATGTAATATGTATCTTTATATGGCGCCATGTTTGTACTGTTTATAAATTCTCTTTTTGTATTCTATAATACTCATTTGATTTGACTATAAATACTCATTCAATCATTGTAATATTCAGTCATGTTTAAAATGTAGAACCAACAAGATCAATAAAGACTTACCAAAAAGGAAGACTGTTTTATTCGGACGAACAACTTTGACAAGAAGACTGGACTACAGGTTCCATCGTGGATATCTGTAAAGTATCGAAGAAGTGGACTTTACCACACGACCCATCATAACCTTCCGTTGAGGGTTGTTTGCCCCAGACTTTAATGGTTTTAGCCTATACAGACACATTTTAGAGAAAATTCTAATAAACAAATAAACACAAAAAATCTGTTATTGTGATAAACAAATAGAGAAATAGTTGTAATAAAACTATAAACATATATGGATACTTTTATAACTCGAAATATAATGCTCATTAAGCAATTAAAACTGGATATGATAAATTGTTTACAAAACATATCCAATGTCTAGAGCAAGAAGTACGGCCCTTGATACTAGTATAAACAGGTATCTTAAGAGATAAGACAATTGGATGGAAAAAAACAAAGTTACTCCTTCTTAAGATTACAATTATTGACTGTTTAAGTAACCAGTCATTATTTAATAAAAGTACCCAAAGTTTTAAAGTAACCAATGAGAGTTTAAAACTGTATATTAAACCTTTTGGTGGCAGTATCATTTACTGTCCAATGTCCCCTCCTTCCATCTCTCTGAATACTTATACTTATTATTATACCAATTTAGTAGGAACTGTAGCCTAATGACCAAAATAATACTCATAATAATGGTAGCAAGCATGAATATGTTCATAGGAAGTTTATCATATATAATACTTATATACTTTTTATTATAACAATTTAGTAGGAACTGTAGCCTAATGACCAAAATAATACTCATAATAATAGCAGCAAGGATGAATATCTCTATAGGAAGTTACTCATATATAATACTTACTAGCGGCTTCGCCCCTAGCCTCTAGGGGCTTTGCCCCAAGAGGTGATAAAAAAAAGGACCATGGAAATCTCCTTCAAAAAAAAAAAAAAAAAAAAAAAAAAATGGGGGGGATTTTTTGGTTTTTTGGGGGGTTAGGGGTGTCCCACCCCCCGAGAAAATAGCTTAAAACCACCACAGGACCAATAGGTAGATACCCTGAAGAGTAGAATCCGATCGGTTCAGTGGTTACCGAGTTCTTAAGGGACAGACAGACAGACGGACAGACGGTCAGACGGACAGACGGACAGACAGACATTGTTCTACTTTGTATTATAGATATACTTATTATTATAACAATTTAGTAGGAACTGTAGCCTAATAACTAAAATAATACTTATAATAATAGCAAGCATGAATATGTCCATAGGAACTTAATCATATATAATACTTATATACTTACACAGCTAGCTTAAGCCAGGTACAGGTTTACCTGAGCACGCCAAGAAAACTAACTAGCAGGGGTGTTCTAGGAAGGTATTGTGAGTTCAAAACCACTCTTACTTAAATCGTAGCTGTAGCTTCCATACTATGATTTTTTTCAAAAAACGTTTTTCTTGGATGCTGGGTTTCATTTGGATTTTTTTTATATAATAATTTTGATATAAAAAGTGTTTCTGTGGACTAAAACACAAGATTTGAGAGCTGTGTACATATATGTACTCATATAACTTTTTTACAAAATAAGCCTACCATAGAATGCAGTAACAGTAACACAGATTTTTAAGAATCCCTGACCTCCATCTGCCATAACTTTTACAAAAGCTGAGCCAAGATATCCTCTTGTATCAATTACAGCTGACACAACTGATTCTGCATCAGCATATACAATGGGTCTTTTCTCAACCCCATCTTTAACATCAAATGTAGAGTATGATAGGCTATACAAGTTCTCCAAAACCTTTCCTTTCAAAGTCACATGGTTTGAGTATCCAGGCTCAACTATTTGCCTACCACCTTGGACTCTAAGGTAATTAGCAATCTTCTTCATGTGTTTATTTGAGATATTATCAAGATTCATTTGTAAGGAATCTAAACTCTCACTTGAAAACTGCAACTTGGTTTCTTGTGGAGCTGGATTTAATAAAACCCTTGCTTTAGATCCCTTTGTTGAAAGAGTAATTGATGCATTTACTCTTGAGTTTGTCTCTGCATGATTAGCTTTAGTTTTTATTAAGGCTGTTATGATCTGATCTTGTTGCTTATCTGGTAATGTCAGTACATGTTCAACAATATGATCAGATGATTGACTCATGCTACAATGATGATTGATACCAGAACCTATTTCTTGTTTGCATATAGAACAAATTGTTAAAGAAGATCTCTTCTTTTTTGGAGGTGTTTTATTTGGAAGCTGATCTACTAATTCAGATGATCCATACAGACCAGTATTTTTTTCAACCTTATCTCCAATCATTCTTTTTCATTGAGCATGAGATCTTGCAGTCAAGCATATATTGCAATTGCATTTCTGCTCAGTTGTGTCATCTGAACGAGTATTTCTTTGGAGAACAAGATCTTTATAGTTAAGCATTACTGGTAATTTAGATAAATTGCCAGTTTTTTTTGCAGTTCTCAAGATATTACGACATGTATTGCAAATACCAGTTGGAAACACTGGATTGTTAACATCATAGTTTACATTGACTAAATCTACAATGTGAGATACTTCAGTATCACTTACCTTCCTTATCTGTTTAACAAATATCTTTTTGCCAAAAGGGGCACAGACCTTAACCCTGTTTTTCTGATGGTGTAAGAAATGTTTAGGTCTACTTGTTTCAGCCATATTAAAGTTTAGATTATTACGTTCAAAATAATCTTAAACTTATAAGATACAATTTGCGATAGAAAAATGAAAATTTTTCTAAGTGTTTCAGAATTGTCCCAGAAAAATTCTGGGACAAACTGATACAGATTCAGCAGGCAAATGCTTTAATCAATTAAATTAAAGATAAGGATAGTAATTGGTTTATTAGCGTAAAGGAATATTATATATTTTTGGAAGTATTTACTTTATAATCTTGTAGTAAGTAGAAAATCTGAATTTTAAAAATCATTTGGAATGTAATAGATATCATAATAAAATAGCGACATCTATTGACAAAAATATGAACCTTATAGTAGAGAAATTTTTTTTTAAATCATTAACTTGATTTCTGTGTTACAATTTCAAATATCATTGTGAAGAAAATGATAAAGTTAAAAATTGAATATTTTTATTGATGGATTGCATTATGTAAATGAAATTTTTAGGTAATAGTTAGATTTGCTCCCTAAACTTTGTAAAATAGCTTGCTGAAACAAGTAATTTATTTTAAAATTCTTGAAGAAGGAGATAATGAAACCCAGCAGCCAAGAAAAACGTTTTTTGAAAAAATCATAGTAGGGAAGCTACAGCTACAATTTAAGTAAGAGTGGTTTTGAACTCACAATACCTTCCTACACTGCATGATAGACTCGAAATAAAGTATTACCAAACTTTACCAATAAACTGTAAACAAATATGATAAATATACAAGCAAAATAACAAGTTAATGTTGAGATTCAATTCCTTCTCGTTCCTTCTTAAGCATAAAATGAATTTGAAAATTTTTAACATAAACTTTAATATCCTTATCAGGATGTTGATTTTATATGTCGTCTTTATGACAGGTGAAGATGTTATGAATATATTTCTTAAATTATGTATATAAAAAAATATTGTAAGGTAATATCAAATTAAATTAAAAATAATTTATTATTTTTTGTTTTTTTTTGTACCAGAATCATCCCTGCAATGAAAGAAGAAAAAAATTTGTTTTGTTTTACATAGCAGACTAAATGTATTATGATAACATACAACGTCTCTTTGTGAGTTCATATTTATAATATTGATTTTTATAAATGAATTAATGAAAAAATATTTGTTTGAAATTTGACTAAATGTCATATTGTATAATTTACTTAATTCTTAACAGTCGGGCCCCTTGCCGCATCTTTATCGGTCAGGGGTGAGGTGGTGGTGTTCGACGCCCCCTCCCCTATTATCTGAGCCACTATTAGAGCTAGAGGTCTTAAAATTTCTGTGTATGTCCCCTGTTTGATAATAAATTTCCGACTATAAGTGAGTCAAAGTAAATTTTCGCTTTCTTCATCCTTTTATTTAACAACCTTTGTTTTTAGGTCCTTTTTTACTTAAATATTACTAACGGCTGCCTTTATTTTATTTTTTATTAATATTTCATTTTCTAATGAGAGCTACAATTGAATTTTCATCAGAGCATATTTAAATAAATTTGTATCTACAAATAACTTTCTTCTTTAATTATAGTTAAGTAGTTAAGTGCTGCTACTCTATAATTACAATCTTCTTTAAAAGGACTGTTAATGTTTATGATAATTCATATTAGATTTCAGCAATGTGAAGCTGCTTTGTTTAGGAGTGAGGGGGGTGTTTGAGCTAATACTATTCAGAATCAAATCTTTAGTGGTGAAGCTACTCTATAATTCACTTTTTCTGTGTGTTAGTTAGTCCGTAACACTAAGGGGAAAATGTAATTTTCTTAGGTCTTATTGGAGACAGCTGAAATATTCAGTGAAGATTCTTTTGACATTTATTCTTTACAATGCCTTTTTGTCTGTCTGTTGGTCATGCTTCAAAAGACATATTACATATTCTCTCCTCTCATTTGTATTTGTTAAGAAAACTTAACATCTGCTCTCACTTTGTGCATTTGACCATTACAAGATTTTTTGTGCTTTGCTACTAATGGTTGTTGTCATAAATGTTTTATTTTGACAATGATCAAAGTATAACCCAATAAATTTTAGCATGTTAGTTTGTTTTGAAATTTTTGCAAGGGGGTACTTTCATGAATAAAAATATATCACAAATTCAGTTTGTCAAAAATATTAATAAGAAGAATGTTCATAAAAAAATAATACTAAAATTTTTGTTCTGATCCCACAATATAAGTTTCAAGTTAGTGTGAAACTGCATTTTGATACTCCGTGCATCATTTTACCCACAAACCTGTCGCATAACTCTTTTTTTAATTTGAATCCCAAAAAAGCTTGGGTGTCTTTGATTTTTATCCTTATATAACAGTAACATGATGTCTATTTATCTATTTGTCTCAAAGGATCTCGCTAACTGCTAGACAGATATGGTTTTTCTTTACATTAAAGCTTTTTATACATATGTCCTGGCCATGTTTATAACTATTTTGGGAAAGGGTACCTCCACAATATAAAAATTGCTCCTAACAAAAAATAACCCTCTAAAATTTTTGAAAAACTATGATCTTAAGTGTAGTTGCGACTCTCCACCCCCCCCCCTCCCTCCCCTTCCTATCCCCAAGTGTCCCTAGAGGATTTAAGGGTACGTAGCCGCTAGTCCTTATATGGAAATAACGGGATGTATGTATATCTGTCTCTAGCAAAGGAACTCGTTATCCGCTGAACAGATGTGGTCCTTGTTTTTTTTTTGTAAAACTTAAATTAAAAAATAGAGGGGATTAAATTCTAGTGCCCATAATGATTGCTGGGGGCGTAGCGTTTTTAGCATGGCAAGCATCGTTTTAGAATTAAAAAGAAAATAAATGTTTCAGTTAATAACAACCCAACAAATAATGTCTATAGCAATTTGATCAGCTGATTGGTTTTAATACTAGATGTTTTTTTAAGTAGCGCAGCTACTCTAAATCTAGGAAATAAATCTAATTATGCTTAGAGTTTACTTTTAGGTGTTTTAAACGTTGTAACTTGAAGATTTTATTTTGATAATTAACATTTTACAACAATACCCTCTATAAACTGTGAGGAAGTTTGATAAAATTACGTTTATTTTGCAAGCTTTTTTGAAAATACTTCATTATTTTTATAATTCTGACAAAATAGAATTTCTGTTTAAGTAAATAACATGGCCACAAAAAGGTTTAAGCAGTTATTGAAATATTTTATTACCATTCTTGCTAATTAAATAGTCGTTAACTATGTTTAATTTGCATTTTTTAAAAAGACAAGAAAAATATTCTACTTAAATGCTACTTTTATGAAGTTATCTTAAACCTTTTCCAAAAGTTTGTTTTATAAAAATATTTTATTTTCCATTGATTTTATTGATTATATAGGTTAAAAATATCAAAAGTATTTTTTAAAGGCTATAGATTAATTTTGATTAATTCCGATTTTTAATTTTTTAAATTTTTTTCAAATCTGAAAGAATATGCCTGTCTTTTTAAAGAATAGATTATATAAAAAACTAAATTAAACATATTCAGGCTATCAAAAAGTTCAAAATATTTTTTTTTTACTATTAAATCGCTAATTTTTAAAATCATTAGATTTTAAGCTTATTTTGCATGGAAACACACTTTTTCAGTCATTTCTTCTCAACAATGGATCTTAAATGATTATTACTGAAAACTTTTATGAAAATGTTATTAACCAAAACTCCAAATAAAGGAAATAATTGCCGTTTGCGAAAATGTGTGCAAAAAGTTGCCAATATCTCGTTAGAAGGGACTTAATGGATTTTAATTTTTACTGCTTACGACTTAGTGGACTATAAACTATTAGAAAAGTATCACTTCAAGGTGGAATTTTAAGGGTCAACTTTTTTTCTTTTAAAATTCGCAGTGCCTAGAACACCCCTGCTAGTTAGTTTTCTTGGCGTGCTCAGGTAAACCTGTACCTGGCTTAAGCTAGCTGTGCTTATTATTATAACAATTTAGCAGGAACTGTAGCCTAATAACTAAAATAATACTCATAATAATAGCAGCAAGGATAAATATCTCTATAGGAAGACAAGCCTAAATAATAAAATTAAAGAAGTTTTGAATAATGCCTTACTACTTTTTATAATATCCATAGACACAGTGTTTAATATGTATTTAAGATCAATTAAATGGTTGGACCCATCGTTATTCGATTTTAGGGAACTTTATTAATGGTTAAAAAAAGGTTTTAAGCCAAGGAACACCCCCTAGAAGAAACACCCATTTTATGTTTATTTCGTTTTTTTCGTCTGCTAAATTATGGGTCATTGTAAAAATATCGAGGTAGTTTCAAAACAACAATAAATAAAAAACAACCAGACAAGATATCATTTAGATTTGCTATGCTTTCAAATATTCTTTGTTATATGTTGTGTTTAGATATAATTGGTATAATTGAGAACCTTCAAAACATTATGAAGCTTCTTATAGACTGCCCATACTCAGCTATAGGAACAGATATTCATAAAATTTAATTATTTTTCTCGTATTCATTCGAATCCGGTGGATAGGAACCGGTTCTCATCCATACGAAAAAACTATGTCTAGCATCGAATCATATCCAGTTTTCTACGAATATAGAAATGTACAATCATAAGATTAAAACCAGTTTTTTTAGCCGGTGCCTTCGGCACCACGGGGCTAAAAAAAATAGTTTTAATCTTATAATTGTACATTCTATATCCGCGGAAAGCCGTTTATAATACGATGCGAGAAATAACTATTCTTGTATTATTATCCTTATACAAAAAAGTATCAGGATGTTTGCCTGTCTTTTTGCCCATAGCTTAGGACCTTGCTAAATGCTGGAACGACATGGTTAGGATAACAGCTTCTTAAAGTCCAGGGAAGGTTTTAACTATTTTAGGGGACGGTATCTTCACCCTTCCAAGAGAAATCACCCCTGGAAAGACATCCCTATGAAAATAATAAAAAAACTATCAATTCACACAAATAAAAACATGATTAAGATTGTTTACTATATATGTCCCTCTTTTAGCCCATGCTATTAACTTGATATTCTTTAGAGTACTACTTTTTTTTATTCATTACCTTTTTAAAAAAAAAATATAGGTGTATACTCTACAATTGAATGTTTAATATTTAATGTACATCCTGGATTTACAATTGAATATAAATTATATATAAAAGATTAGTTATCTATTCAAAAACTCCGACATACAAATGTAAAATATATACATTTCAAATGTTTAATATACAAGTTTTAGGCTTTACAGTGAATGGAAAAATAATAATTTTTACTTAAAATTAATTTAATACAGGGTGATTAATATTTAATATAGCTGAGATGTTTCCACTTAACAATACCTTATTGTCATAGTAATCCACATTTAAAAAATCATTGTGAATAGAAAAATTATGCTGCGTATTAAAAAATTAAGAAAATGGGACATTCTGGTAATAATCAAAGTATGGCCACACTTTCTAGATATTACCTACCTAACTTTTACAGGAATCTACCCTAAATGAAGCAAAGCTGAATTTTTATTGTAAGAAAGGATTCATGGAGGGGAGGACATTGGACTGTTTTTAAACTAATCCTAAAGCTTTATAATAACGTTATCTTATCCGTTGGTTTAACAATTTTTGAGACTTTGATTTCATTTTGATTAATTGGTTCATTAAGTTGAGGGTTCAAAAGTTTCAACCACTTGTTGTAATCTACAGAAGAGGTAATTTGGTGTATCGTTATTGTGGATGTACACCAAATTATCGACCATTTTCTTCTATTTATCTATACTTGTATCCCCAATTAACTGACCATAAGAAAACTGTTGGAAAGCCTAAAATTTGGTGAGCTTATCCAAGAATTTAATGATGTAAAAAATTTGATTAAATGTTAACTTTATCAATGTCGGGAGGAGTGAGTGTGTTTTTAAAAAGCGAAGCTTTTCAATAATCAAGGTCTGTCCATCCGTTGCGTAACGGATAGCTCTTTTCGTTAATTTAAACATGTTTGATTGTCCTATCGATTATAAACTTGGCAAGATGATTCATATAAAAATATGTACGAGGAAGCGTAGCAACTCTATAAACATTATCAGAAAGTCTGTACATACATTTAAAGCATACTTACTTTATTTTTTTTGACAACAAGTTTTTGTTAGGTATAATTTTCCTTTTCATCTGATTTTTGGAATAATAATTCCTAGGACAACTAGGTTCAATATTATAAGTAAGGCATGTCTGACCTTTTTAGATTCAGAGCTTCGCTTTTATGGATGTTTTAAGTCTCCTTATCTAGAAGAACAGCTACTCCATAATTTGGACTGCATTATACACAAAGGGAAAAAGAGGCTTTCCCTCGAAGTACCTTGTGAGCATAGAAAACACTCCCTTCTCTTGTTTTATAAATGAACTGAAAATATGGTGAGGATACTTGATCTTATATGCCTGCCTACCCCTTGCGTGGGGGGGGGGGGTATGCCTATATATATTCTACAAATGTATGTCAAAAATAAAACATAACAGCATTATAACCATTTTTAACTTCTTTAGTTATGACGCGATGTGGGACGAGATTTAAATACATTTTCTACGGAACTTTTTTTTTGGTTGCGCTACGTGTTAATCTACAGTCGCGGGTTTAATTGATTATTTATATCGGTCATTAAGAATTTCATCTTTAATTGGTCATTATCTCTTGACCTGCAGTGCCTGTGTTCAAAGAATAGAACCAAGAATGGCTTCGAACCCGGTTTATATCCGCTTGATTAAAACTGGTTCTCAGCCAAAAATAGTTATAAACCTTCCTAGGACCTATGAGAAGCTACACTGTAAAGGAGAACCATATCGGTTCAGCGGTTACAGATATCCATTGCAAGATAAAAAATAGCTTACTACTTTACATAATAAGATATAATAAGATTTTTGTAAAAAAATATTGTTTTATTGTCTGCGTTAGACAAGGATTAGTCTATTCTTGTTAATTGTACATTATTTACATTTACTATGTAATAAGGATGACAACATCCATAAAAGCGAAGCACTGAAACGGTAGGACAAACGGACAATAATACTTATATAGTGTCAGAACTGAATAATCAGAATATAAATGTATAAGAGTCAAAGCAAAATTGTAAGTAAATTTGTTGAAAAACTGCTTTATACAGGATAATGTTTAAGGACATACTTACATTTTTAGGACTTGATTATAGAGTTGCTTCGCTTATAATATTATACTTTGTTCTCCCAGGAATCAATATACCAAAAATAAGATCAATCGGATGATTAGATCACATAAAACCTTGTTGTTAAAAAAGTAAAAAAATCAACATGTTTAAAACGGACGTACGGACATTTTGGTAATGATTATAGAGTTGCTACGCTTTATAAATCGTACCAAACTTTTAAAGGAATCACCATGCATAATTTGAAATCGATAGGCCAATTTTAACATGCCTAAATTAACGAAAAAGCTATCCGTTACGGACGGACGGACGGGCGGACCGACCCTAATTATAGAAAAGCTTCGCTTTTAAAAAAGCTCGAGAAAACCAAAAATCCTGCACTTCATATAAGATGGGTATGACAAATCAGAAATTCCCAGGTAGTCCTTTGTATACGTGGATCCTTTTTTTAGTATACATTTTTGTTTACAATAGTATACATGGCCTTACTCTAAAATTGTATCAATTTTGTTATACTATAGTATAGAAAATTTGTGGGATCTACGATAGTATACCATCGTTATGCAAGAATTCTTACGAGGGTACGAGAAATTTTGTTAGTACGAGAGACATATATTATATACTAAAACCATTTTTCGGCCGTGATTCTGTAGGTTAGAAAATTAGTATGAGTCATTAAAAATTAATACAAATTAAAATTAGTACGAGAAGCAAAAAATGTATACTACAAATTTAAAAAAATTTCCCAGGTAATACATAGTAAAAGTAGAATTTTTTTTGTATTATGAAAATCATACAAAAGTATAAATGTGGTTTTTTAAGGGTTAGAAAACTTATATTTTCTCAAAAAAATATCATAGAGTTAAGGGAGATATTTCCATGATTTAAACTATTCATAATGATAAGAGTACATGAGATATTCTCATCTTTTACTTCTATAATGGAAGCTCAGTGAAGAGATTCTCATGTTTTAACTCTTACCATGGCTAGGCTATGATCCTTTCCATGCTAAACTGAAGTTGATTAGGTTTGGTATACTGGTGTCTATAGTTTAGATTTTGTAATTATTTAAAATGAAATATTTTAAAATACTGAAAAAAAACAATGAAATGAGAAACCAATTTGAATAAGATTTACTTATTTGATTTTTAAACAACCATATATATATTGGAAACCCCAAAAAAAACAAAGTTTTTCTAACAAGTGAGAGACACCTAGCAGCAAAAATTTGAACTATATCAGGTAGAATTATTTTTGTATTATGAAAATTATACAAAAGTACTATTGTATTATTTTTTTGTAATTTTGTACAGTCCCTTATTTTTTTCTTGTACATGTTGTATCATTTTTGTCTACAATAGTACTTTTATGGTTTTTTTCATTAAGTAACATATTAAGTCCCAAAATTTTTTACTTAAAAAAAAATTTTGTACTTATAAATAAAATCAAAATTGTAGAATTAGACAATTTTTTTGTCAAATTCTAAAATTTCTTTTTGATATTCAAAAAATGTTTTTCAAAATATTTCCTACGTCCTCAGTTTTGGAACTCATCTAAATTTATGTTATGGTATATTTTTTATTGTTCGATTGTATACATTCTTAAGATTTTGTTAGAGTCTACAAAATTGGAACTTTAAAAACATTTTTAAAATGAATACTATTATACAAAAAAATTATACAATAAACGCTATGTTCATTTTTAAGCAAAGTCCAAAAATTTGAAATGAATACTATCACACAAAAAAAGTGTACTATAAATACTATGTTCATTTTTAGGCAAAGTTCTAAAATTTGGACTTAACCAAATTTCCTAAACTTTGTACTATTGTATATAAAAAGAAATACAATAAGCATGAAACAAAAAACTCTTTTAAATCCACAAATTATACTCTAATTATTTTTGTTACTTTCGAGACATATTGAAATATTCAGTAAAGTAAAAAATGTTTGGACTCTGCCCAATTTTTGAAATTAATACTATTGTACAAAATAATAATACAAGATATACAATCAGGAAAATGGTATTAGTACAAAAATAAAAAAAAAGTGTACAACATATACAAAAAAAATATACTAATAAATAAAAAAAACACAAAAGTACTATTGTATACAAAATTGATACAACATGTACGAAGGGACTTTGCCAAAAAAAAATTACTGTACAAAATTTGAAAAAAAATTATACAATAGTACTTTTGTATGTTTTGTATAATTTTTATAATACAAAAAAAAAATTCTACCTATACTAGGAACAACCTGGGTTGTTATTTTGTTTTATGAAAAAAGAATTTAGACGTCGAATTTAGAAATCTTACATACCAAAAATTTTATATTTTATGTTAATCAAAATGTTTAAATTAATTTTGAAGCTTAATATATCCGAGTCTTTAACTCACCTTCCCAGGTTATCATTCGGATAGGTGGAATTTTTTTTTCGTATATCATTTTGTTTACAATAGTATATATGGTCTTACTCTAAAATTGTATCAATTTTGTTATACTATAGTATAGAAAATTTGTTGGTTCTACGAAAGTATATCATCGTTATGCAATAATTCTTACGAGAGTACGAGAAATTTTGTTAGTACTAGAGACATATATTATATACGAAAGCCATTTTTCGGCCGTGATCCAGTGGGTTAGAAAATTAGTACGAGGCGGTAAAAATTAATACGAATAAAAATTAGTACAAAGCACAAAAAATGTATACGACAAATTTAAAAGAAAAAATTTAGGACCCCTTGCAAATTTCGTACGACATTTAAAAAATTGATACGAAGGGATGCAAAAGTAAGCCCAAATTGTTTACATTTCTATCCAAAAGTACTACCAATTTTGTAATTTTCATGTGATGCCATCCAGACAGTTTGAATAGAATTATATTTCCTCAAAAAATATTATTGAGTTAAGGGATATATTTCCATGTGTTTAACTCTGTTTTAGCATAATAAGAGTACTTGGAATATTCTTATCCTTTGCTTCATAATTTGAAGTAGGGTGAATAAGTTTATTTTCAACTCTATCATAACATACCTTGACTAGATTTGATTGACTTAACTCTATAGTTTAAATTTTGTAACTATTAAAATTAAAATATTTCAAAATATTAAAAAAACAATTAAAAGGGAAACAAATTTAAATAAGATTTACTTCTTGCATTTTTAAACAACCATATATATAAAAAAAAAAAAAAAAAATAAAGTTTCTCTAAAAAGTAAGAGACATTTAGCGGTGAAAATTTTAACTATATAAGGTAGAAAATTGTTACAATCCATTTAAAATGTGCATTGCAAAGTGAATAAAAGCCAGCTCGCCACAATTTTATACACAGGGAGGGAGGGGACTTTGGGCTGTTTTTTACACTAGTCCCCAAAGTCTTAGTATTGTTTGTTTGCTTAACAACTTTGGGTACTTTTATTGAATTTTCATTGGATGGTTCACAACTTGAATATCATTTATTTGATAGTTTGTTCTTCCAGTAGGAGGGGAGGGGTGGGGTAAAGTGGGTTCTTTGTTTGTTCTTTTAGCCAGCTACAAGTTTCACTTTATTAAAGTACATGATAATCTGTTGTAAAATCCATTTAATAATAACCCATTATATAATACTAGCAGTTACGCCCCTAGAATCTTGTGGCTCTGTATTTAAAGGGGAGAGAAAAAGCCTAAAACCCAGGGATCGGAAGCCGCGCGTAAGCCGCGTGTAAGCCTCAGTGAAATCGTCATTTTATCACTATAAATTTAGCTGGATGTATAAAACTGTCTCTTTAGTAGACAATCCTTCTTTCAAAAATTTCTTTTTCTGCTCACAAGCAGGTTTAAAACGGAGGCTTATGCGCGGATGAGGCGCGGCTTCCGAACCCTGCTAAAACCTTCCCAAAACTTGAAATAGAATAGCATAAAACCAATCTACGACTGAAAATAAAATAGCCTAAAACCATCACAAGACAAATATATAATTTTTGGAGTACTGATTCCTATTACAATAAGGTACCAAGATTTCAAGCAAAGCAATTCTGTAATCAAGTCCTAAAAATGCTAGTATGTGCTTAAACAGAATTCTGTATTTTAATAAGTTTTACAACAAATATACATATATTTTTTTCAAAACTTTTATATTTCTATTTTGTAAATAAAGTTCTGACACTCTATAAGGGTTAATGTTCGTCTGTCCTACCGTTTCAGAGCTTAGCTTTTATGGCTGATGTCATCCTTGTTATTATTCACTTGCAGCAGGGGCGTCCAAGCTTTTTTATTTGGGGGGGGTAAAATTTTGAAAATACAAATTTTGGGGGGGGGGTAATCTTTATTTTATAGAGGTATTTTTTTGGGGGGGGGGTAAAAATTGAAAATCCAAAATTTTGGGGGTGACCCCCAAATTCATTTTGGGGGGGTAATCACCCCATTGCCACCCCCCCCCCCCTTGGACGTCTATGTGCAGCTGCCCCCCTTTTAGTGTAATAAGGCGACATAAAAATAGCCTCTACCATCTAGGGGCTTAAATCTAAAAATAAGATAGCATAAAACCATCACAGGACCTATGTGAACCTTCCCTTAAAAGGAGAATTCAATCAGTTCAGTAGTCTATGTAATCTTAAGCTTTAGGCAAAAAAATCGTTACTACTTTATATAATAAGATTAAAAGTCTTTCCAGGTTGTTCTTAGTATAGGTAGAATTTTTTTGTATTATGAAAATTATAAAAAACATAAATAAGTACTATTGTATTATTTTTTTGTAATTTTGTACAGTCCATTTTTGTACTTAGAAAAAACCAAGAAACAAAATTGAAATTGTAGAGTTAGACAATATTTAAAAAAAAAAAATTTCTAAAAAGTGAAAGACACCTAGCAACAAAAATTTGAACTATATCAGGTAGAATTTTTTTTTATTATGAAAATTATACAAAATATACAAAAGCACTATTGTATTATTTTTGTAATTTTGTACTGTCCTTTTTTTTGGCTAAGTCCCTTAATCTTTTTCTTGTACATGTTGTATCAATTTTGTCTACAATAGTACTTTTATGTTTAATAGTAACATATTTAATTTTTGTATATGTTGTACACTTTTTCAATTATCAGGCTAAGTCCCAAAATTTTTTACTTAAAAAAAATTTGTACTCAAAAATAAAATTAAAATTGTAGAATTAAACAATTTTTTTGTCAAATTCTAAATTTTTTTTCATATTCAAAAAATGTTTTTAAAAATATTTCCTAAGTCCTCAGTTTTGGAACTTATCAAAATTTAGGTTATTGTATGTTTTTGGTTGTCCAATTGTATACATTTTTAAAATTTTGTTAGAGTCAAAATATTGGAATATTGGAAAATATTTTTGAAATATACTATCATACAAAAAAAATTATACAATAAATACTATGTTCATTTTTAGGCAAAGTCCTAAAATTTGGACTTAGCTAAATTTCCAAAACTTTGTACTATTGTATAAAAAAAATAATATAATAAGCATAATCAAAAAACTGTTTTAAATCCACAAATTATAACCTAATTATTTTTGTTACTTTAGTATACATATTAAAATATTCAGTAAAGTAAAAAATGTTTGGACTCTGCCAAATTTTTGAAATAAATACTATTGTACAAAAAATGAATACAAGATATACAATCAGGAAAATGGTATTAGTACGAAAATGAAAAAAAAGTGTACAACATATACAAAAAAAAATATAATAATTAGTAAAAAAAAAACAGAAAAGTACTATTGTATACAAAATTGATACAACATGTACAAGGGGACTTTGCCAAAAAAATTTACTGTACAAAGTTTTAAAAAAATTGATACAATAGTACTTTTGTATGTTTTGTATAATTTTTATAATACAAAAAAAAAAATTCTACCTATACTAAGGACAACCTGGGTTGTGTTGTTTTCAGTCTGTCTGTTAATTAACTGTTATTTTAGTACATTATTATATTATGAGCTTTACTAATTACAAATGTATGTTGATATTGTAATCTACATTTGAAATCATGGGAAAGAATTGAATTGAAAATTTTCGTCTGAATATTATATCATACATTTTTCCAATCTTAAACCATCATACAAAAATCTTTATTTCGTGTAAATATATTCTGAATCATCAGGGACATAGACATATGTATATCATTAATAATTATCAGATTATTATATAAATGCTCTTCAACCAGAGCCAAACCTCCTTAGAAAAGGAATTATCATTACTTGGATGTTACACAAGGTTTTTTTATGTTCTGTAATAAAGTGAAATGACCAATATATGATAGCAACCTAAATTGACGATGATTTCCCCCCTATAATGATATGCTAAATTGGGAAGCTTTATCTAGATTTAAAAAAAAAATTAGATAAACAATTTTTTCATCTTTTAATTTTCCTTTACCGCTGAAAATTATTGAGAAAAGAGTTGGGTCAAATTTTGTATAAAAAGCGCTAAATTTCTTTACTACACAGAGTTCATCAAACTATCACGGATACAGGGATACTACAGTGGTTAATGAATTAATCATCCTTCATTTTAATTGTGTGAATTTGGGCCCACAGTTTTACAATAACGTTTTCTTATTCGTCGACCTAACAACTTTTGGGACCTTAATTTTTTTTGTTAAATTTTGATTGGTTGGTTTTAAAAAGCTAAGTATCCAAACGTTTCAACCACTTATTATAATCTATAGTAGATTTTGTATATTATCCTATGGAATGTTCATCAATTTATCGGTCATTGTCTTATTTCTTTAGATCCCTATTCTTTGGCAGTATTATAAAAATTTATAGATTAATTTGTCCTGTCACTGTTCCTTTCCTCCCTGGTATAGCCATAATATAATAACATCATGTAAAGCATGAGTACAGTGCTTTATGCTTAAGCTGTGTTGGTAGTTTCGAAATTCTTTTCAAACTATTTTTTTCTAACAAATATAGTTACCCAACTTACTTAACAGCTAAGAAAATCTTATTTTGTTAGTCGGAAAGACAGACAGACATACACATTTTTAAATAACTATTACTAAAATTAAACAAATAGTGTTGTTTTTACGCAACTTAAGCAATATGAAAATAAATCATTTAGAAGCAAATTTGGCTTGTTCTTAGCTTGCTTAGAAAAACTAAATTATATCTTAAATATTACAAAAAGGTTCAGTTGCTAGAAGATATCTTTTTACCAGCTTTCCTAAGGCTAATGTCAGAATTTTCTAATATGGCTTCAAAACCGAATAATATCCGCAGGATTAGAACCGGTTCTCATCCATATTGAAAAATCATGTATAGCATCGTACCACAGACAATTTTCCAAGAATATTAAAATAAAAAGAAAACTTGGTTTAATCATACTATCAGCGGAAATCTGTCTATAATACGATGCGATAAATCACTCTTCTTAAATTTTGTGGTCTTACTTGAATAAAATTGATATAGCAAAACAACAATGAGTTAAAATTTTAGTAGCAAGACAACTTTATAAATAAATCGAGTGTTAGTCTGTTGGTCTCCGTTCAAAGTCAAAGTCACAAAAGTCCAAATAAGGAGGCTAAAACCTCTAAAATAAAACTAAAACTGGATCTTAATTCAGTCAAACTGCCCCAAATTGTTATTTTAGATTTTTGCAGGTTCTGTATTCTTTTCTCAAATTTATTTAAATTTTATTGATAGCTGTAATTGATATAAAAATATAATTATGCAAATAATTATAATAATTCCACTATAATTATAGTTTCTACCATTATAATCAAATCAGCATCTGTCAAAATTTAAATTGTCTGTCAAGTGAAATACAAGTAATAAATAAATGGATGATTATCTTATTTGATAAAATAAAATTAAAGTATTTAAAGTAGTATGGCTTTTGTTTAAAGCTTACTATTTGAAGTTCTCCTATTATGGAAGATTCACATAGGTCTATTTTAATTTCAGATATAAGCCTTGCAATGGTTCTTGGCTATTTTTCTGTCCCACTATTAACCCATACTTGAAGGCAGACCACCTAAAAGCTAGTGGAGCAACCGTTATTTTTCAATATATCCAAAAAAAAGGTTAGTTAGTGAATCTAATTTTAAACATTTTATGTTTGAAATATATAAGATTCGCCAAAAACAAGGAAGATATTCTGACGGCTATGCGGAAATACTCCTAAGCTACTGAAAAAAGCAGCTCCTTCTATATTAATTACTTTATATATATAAAACCAATAAAACCAAAGAAAAACCTATTATAAATGAAAGAAAGATGAGATATTTAAATCTAGATCATAAATGAGTGTTTATACAAAAACACAAAAATTGAGAAGTATTCTTAATGTGGGTGTAATAGGCATACCTATGTTAAAAAGTATTATACCTATGTGAAAGGAATTTGATCTTTATAGCCAATATATTAAATGGTTATGCAACTAGCTTCTAGTTGTCTGTAATCGAAGAAGCAGAGATGGGCTAGAAAAATAGCTTAAAACCATCAAGAGGGGCCCAAGACTTAAATCAGATAATAAAATAGCCTAAAACCATCACAGGAGTTATGTGATGCTTTATTTAATAATAAGATAAAAATGTGAGAAGTGGCTACAAAAATCATATTTTTGTTTTCTTAAGCAAATCAGGGCTAAATTGACTATATTATTTTTTTATATTGCAATCAATGATGAATAAAAAAAACTGCTGATAACCGAAATAATAGGAATAACGTATGAACACCGGTTAAATGTTCTATTAAGAACAACCCTCCAGCTATGATTAACCTTGTTCATTGCCAATACAGACTAATCAATGGGGATGCTTTTAGTTGGGGCTTGACAGCCGCAGCAGTTTGCTCAAATTATACTATATCTCAGCTAAAAGCTGCAACTGCTAGCAAACCGCAGATCAACTGCATTATTTTTGGAATCTTTTGTTCTACATTTTTCTTTAATCCAGTATGATTTTTTTTCGAAATGAATTGAACTTAAGGGGGGAGGGAGGGGTAGTTTTTCTTGTGTTTATTTTTATTACTTTAGGATGGGTTTGATTAGGTGATATGGGGCACTGGATGCCTCCCTGCAGTGGTTAAGTATAAAAATGCGCCCTTCCTATATACTTTAAATTTATTTCAAAACTAAGAGGTGTAGGGTTCTGTGCTTTTCAGTTATGGAGATAATAATACCGTGCGCTAAATTTACTTTAGCCATATTAAGAATAATTTTCCTTAGACAAACAAATAGACTAATCTAAAGAGTAGTACTTCTAAATAAAAACAAAATACCACACAAGCACATCTTTTCTGGTTTCAGGAACAGTGTAATCTTAGATATTACAATATCTTTCCAGTATATTAATCTATTGTGATTGTAAAAACACTAAAAATCTGTAAGACCCGCCTCTAATCATATGGTCCAATTTTCATCATTCAAAACCAAAGATGGATGGTTTGGCACTAATAGAAAATTATAGCTATCACAAATAACAGGAATATAGGAATAGGTAATAATTATTAATCGCATCGTATTATAGACAGCTTTCTGTGGATATTGAAATGAAAATTATAAGATATAAACTGTATGATTTTTATTTTAATATTCGTGGAAAATTGGTTGTTTTTCGAAGCTATACATGATTTTTCAGTTTGGCTGAGAGCCGGTTCTAATCCACATGATATTAATCGGTTTCGAAGTCATATTGGAAAAAATAATAATGATTTTATTTATCTATACTAGTATTGTATCTAGAGGCTAGGGACGAAACCACTAATCCATTGTATTTTATACAATATGAAAACATAAAATGAAAAGAAGAAGAAATTATCATGTTACTAATGTTATAGTTTTTATTAATTTTATTATTTTGATAGCATTGCTTGTTATTTGATTATTAATAAAAATATTAGTTATTTTCCCTACTTAATGATATAATTGTAATCTTTTTTCTATAATACAAAGTAGAACGATGTCTGTCCGTCTGCCGCTAGTTTTATATAAAGTAATATGCTTCTTTTTTGTATGTATGGTTCTCAAATACAGCAAAGACTCTTTACTTTTTAAAACTAAAATTAAAGGGATGACTTCCCCAACCCCACTTTCCTTTAAGAATCTTTAGAGGCCTCTTTGAAAAGAGAGCCCTAGATGCTAGGGGTTCAGCCGCTAGTTTTTGTATACAGTAAGAGCAAAATTTTCTATTACATAATAAAAAATAGCTTTTTGTTCCCTTTATGCATGCTATAGACTAGCACAGCTTTTAAAATATCATTAAAACTAATCTTTAACTTCCTTCTCTACTGTCTTTTGTTATCAGTGTGTTTTTTTTATGAGAACTTTTTTGAAAGCAATTTTACCCCACTTATAGTTATCAGAATTTAATGATTAATGGCTTATTTTCTTCGTTTTTTAAGGCAATTAATAGAACAACAAAAAAATATTTTAGTTTTTATTTAAAAAGTACAGTAAAATCTAAAATTCAAAACTTAGGTGTCAACATCTAAAAATGGTTTTAGCGCATTTTTCTTATGCTCAAATAATCAACCTTTTGCAAGAATCAGGGGCGTCCAAGCTTTTTATTTTGGGGGGGGGTAAAAATTTTTTAAGGGGGGGGTAAAATGGCGCGCGAAGCGCGCCGCAAATTTTTTTTACCCCCCCCAAAATTTTTACCCCGGGGGTAAAATTTGCTTTGGGGGGGTAATTACCCCCCCTGAAATCTGTTGGCAGGGGTAAATTTAGTTTACCCCCCCCAAAATTTACCCCCGGGGTAAAATTTTTGGGGGGGGTAATTTAAATTTTATTAAATATATAGTATTAAAAATGCGCGCGAAGCGCGCAAAATTTTTTTTTATTAGAGATTTTTTATTTTGGGGGGGGGGTATTTACCCCCCCAAAATTGTTTAGGGGGGGGGGGTAAATACCGCCTCCTAAATAGTTGGGGGTAGGGGTAAATTTTAAATGGGGGGGGGGTAAAATGAAAAAAGTTTTGGGGGTGCCTACGGCACCCCTAAAATCGTTTGGGGGGGGGGGGGGGTAATCGCCCCATTACCCCCCCCCCCCTTGGACGCCTATGGCAAGAATGGCTGCTAAACACTTCAAAGTTGAGATATAGAGCTAAAAATGTATACAGATATTATTAGGGACATGTACTAGAACATATCAAAGTTTGAAGGCTATATCTCAACCAGGGAGGGAATACTGGCCCCCCAAAGTCGACTACAGAAAATTCATTTTTTAAAGAAAAATGCGCTAAAACCATTTTTATATGTTGACCTTCAAACTTTGATATGTTCTAGTACATGTCCCTAATAGTATCTGTATACATTTTTAGCTCTATATCTCAACTTTGAAGTGTTTAGCAGCCATTCTTGCAAAAGGTTGATTATTTGAGCATAAGAAAAATGCGCTAAAACCATTTTTAGATGTTGACACCTAAGTTTTGAAATTTAGATTTTACTGTGCTTTTTAAATAAAAACTGAAATATTTTTTGTTGTTCTATTAATTGCCTTAAAAAACGAAGAAAATAAGCCATTAATCATTAAATTCTGATAACTATAAGTGGGGTAAAATTGCTTTCAAAAAAGTTCTCATAAAAAAAACACACCGTATTATAATCATTTTGAATACATAGTTGTATGCCTTTTATTCTTTTGTGCTGTTTTAGCATTGACTTAAGAATATTAAAAGCGAAGCTTTTCTATAATTAGGGTAGGTCCGTACGTCCGTCCGTCCGAGATAGATAGCTTTTGTTCGTTAATTTAGGCATGTTAGAATTGTCCTATTGATTTCAAACTTTGCATGATGATTCCTGTAGTAGTAAGGTACGATTTAGAAAGCGTAGCATCTCTATAATCATTACCAGAATGTCCGTACGTCCATTTTAAACATGTTGATTTTTCTACTTTTTTAACCACAAATTTTTATGTGATCTACTTATCCGTTTGATCTGATTTTTGGTATATTGATTCCTGGGACAACAAAGAACAATATTATAAGCGAAGCAACTCTATAATCAAGTCCTAAAAATGTAAGTATGTCCATAAACATTATCCTGTATCAAGTAGTTTTTCAACAAATTTACTTACCATTTTGCTTCGACTCTTATACTTTTATATTCTGATAATTCAGTTCAGACACTATACAAGTGTTAATGTCCGTTTGTCCTACCGTTTCAGTGCTTCGCTTTTATGAATGTTGTCATCCTTGTTTTCACAATAAGTAAGATGGATAATATGTGATAAGTAGCAATTAAGCAACTCTAAAATATTCATTTATGTTCATTAGCCAGTTGATTTTTCAAAAAGATATTTTTACATCCAAGGCAGCATGTAGGAGGCGAAGCATTTCTATAACCAAGTATAAAACGTTATTATGTCGAGTGTCGACATCTAATTACTTGTCAGATTTAGAAATGTTATTCAGTGTGCAGTGCAGCTACTCTAAATGTGTCCGTCTGATTTGTTGTCATCCTAGTTAATATAAAGTCACAGAAATATTTTTTTCTTCTTCAACTTTCGAATAATCCAAGTTTTAAATAAATAAGTAGGTAAGCTGTTTGTATGTAAGTTTGTTTGTTAATTGGAACAAAAAAATTCTACGCGACTAAAATATAAATCCACTAAAAAAATATAAAAAAATATTAATACATATTTTGATAATGACAACAAGAAATGAAAATCATAATATGCATAAATATTATTTTACAATTTATTTCCAAATACCAAACTGAAATAAAAATTCAGTGACCTCGAATTTCGGTTGGGATGCTTTTTTTAGTAGCAATGCTACTCTTTTATTAATCTTTAAGTTAGTATTGTATTCTAAAATACTTGCCCAAAGAGGGTTTATATGTTTGGATATTTTCTTAGCTGCTGGGTATGATATGTGTCCTATATTTTTTGAAGATATCTATACTATTAGTTAGTTCAGTTAAACAGAAGCATTTGGACTTTTAGTAAGAAAATATTGTTCATGGTGACTTTAGAAAAAAAATATTGAAGTATAAATAATCACCAAATAATATGGAACCTAATATTGCTGTAGACCATAAATAAAGTTTATAAATAACATTTTATTGTCTGTTTTGAACAATTTTTTTCTTGTTTGGTTTTTACTACAGTTGGAACGATGCTGCTATATGTAAAAATCAGGAATAAAGATTCTTAAACTAGTTTGTACGAACCAATCATCGTATTAATTCTATCATATTAAGTAGTAAGGGTTTTTGTCTGAAGATTAAGATCTCAATAACTACTAAAACGATTGAATTCTCTTGTTTTAGATTTAAGCCTTGAATTTAGCTATTTTCTAGCCTCTCTCAGTCCCTTCGAATACAGAGCCCCTAGATGATAGGGGCGTATCCGCTAGTAATTATATAATATAATAAGTTCTAATACAGTGCTTTGACAATGGACGATTAAACAATCATCCTCCAAACGCTTAAAAATAAATTAAGATTCAATAAGTGTAAATATTTAATTTATCTGTCTATATTTGATATTATAGAATACTTATTCCTATCATTGAATGTTACCAAAGTTTATGTTAATTTGAGTAGTTTATGCATCAATATTCTTAAAATATCCGATGTGATTACAAAACAGCATCGCGTATTTGTTGAGAGTTTTACCAACTCAAGACCAATTTTTTATCACATCATATTTTAAACAGTTTTCCGCGGATAGTTAAATGAAAAAAGTTAAGGTTAATTCATGTTTTGTTGGCCTCTATGGACCGAAAACTTGGGCCAACAACACCGATATTAATAAATGATTTTTCCATACAATAAACGATTCTTATTATAAACGGTTTAATCCAGAGGATATTTTAGGTTTTGAAGCCATTCTAGAAATCTCAGTATACTGAAAGGAAATTCATAATAATGGTTTTATTAATCTACAACCTTACGTCTACAAAATTCACAATCTAGAAAAAACGGAAAAAAATCCCCAATGATTGTTTACATGATTAACCCTTTATTAGATTAGAATTATTGTTTGAAATTTTTGGACACTCAACTTAATAAACCAACCAAGCAAAATTAAATAAAATGTTTTTAAGCCAAAGAATAAAAAAACGTTATTATAAAACTTTTAGGACTAGTGTTATAAACAGCTCATTGTCCCCTTCCTCCCTGTTATTCACCGATGTTGACCTAATCAAACTAAATTTTCTTCTGCAACAACATAAAAACATGAAAAATAATATGTCTCTATGGAAATTATTTTTTGGATGGTATTACATTTTCAATATGGAACTAAATTCTATGTAGACCTTCATATGTCAACATGGAGGGAGGGGACATTGGGCTGGTAATTGTAATGGGCTCCAAAGTTCAAAAAACACGTTTTTTTCATTTGCTGGTTTAAAAATTGTTGAGGTATATAGAGCACATAATTAAAAATCCTAGTGCAAACTTTTGGATTACATTAAATCTATTAACAAAATCCCAACACACCATCTTCTTTCTCCCTGAACAAATATTCTATTATGTAGATTTTATACATGGTGTTTCAGAAAAAACTGCGTTTTCCGTTTTTCTGACACAACCAGAAGGAATACAGAAAAAACGATTATATGTCCTTATTCTCTGTAAAAAAGTACATCAAATTTTTTACAGGTGTTTTTCATTATCTCTAAAAATACGGCCTCTATGATAGGTACATGGTTTCCAAAAATGCTTTATGTGAAGAATGTTGTGCAAGAAAAATTAAAATAACTCTTCTATTATGTATAAAAAAAATCGTAGAATTTCAATATTAATTTAGAAAAAGGTATAAGAAAAGTACTTTAATGAGTTTTAAATGTGAAATGCTTTTTAGCTCCTCACAAAAGCATTTTTAAGAAACTGCAATTTGTCATTTTTTTCACATTTCTTGATTGTGATGCATTTGCAGTAAAAGAATCTTCTTTAATAACGTAGGTTATAGTAAAAAGAAAAAAAACTCCTTTTTATTTGACAAAAAAATCTTTAAAGACAAAAAAGTTATTGAAGTTTGAATTTTTTATTAAAGCATTTAATTACAAATTATGGATAAATTATGAGTTTATATCTTAACCTGTCAATCAAATTAAAGGATTGTAGGAATAAATGAGGGGTGGGGATTTACGAACATGAGCAATTTTTAAGGTCATGTTTCTTAAGTATACAAAAAGAAAAACTGAATATTTATTTTCAGTGAGGGAATATTGACATATAATTATTTTTTTGTACTCCTAATGGTTGTTTCCCAAATTTGGAAAACGCAGTTTTTTTGAAACGCCTATATTGAATGAAATTAAATACAAGAAAAATTCTCAAATTTCTAAGTAAATAATATATATTACATTTCTTTTTCTTAGGTTATTGTAATTTTTTTCAGAAGGGGAGGGGACAAAATAAATTTAACATCAATTGTTTAATTTTCAAGACCCTAATTTTTTGTCTAAAACACGAAAAAGGATGAACTTAGTAGCATTGGCATTTAATTAAGGAAAGCTTTATTCGGAAATTGGTTTTGGATATTTTAACTCTATGTTTCATGTCTGTCTGTCCGTCAAAAGATAGATACTTTAGCAAATACAGAACTTATTGTGTTTTGCTGAGTTGTTATCCAATTTAACTAAGTAGTCGGGTCGATGCTAATATATTGTTAGGTATTCCAATGATGCTTTGTAATATGCTTATTTATTACGGTTTTGGTCATAATATGAAAGTTTCTTATCTATCATAAAGCACAAACAAAGGAATTTTTAAGTATGAAAATAAGAAATTAGCATATTAAATTAGAAACAAGAATAAAAACGTGCAAAGCAAAAATACTTTACTTACATTACTGACAAACAAACCGACCAAAAGATCTGACTGACAAAATATCACAAAATTTATACGAACTTTTGAAAATAAGATTAAAATGATTGTTACAGAATTTAAGAGCAGAAAGAAATTGAACTTAAAATGGAAAGAACAAAACGAACTAATTTCAATTGGCATTAAAGCTATCCACTATTGATGTACAAACGGATATTACAATAATGTAGAAAAATTTTGGCCAAACAACTAATAAAGAAATATGGGTAGGGGAGGTAAGATTCACTTAATATGTTTTTATCTATGAGACAAGGAACAGAATATGCGTTAATTTTAGATTATTATCCACGATAAGATAAGGGATAAGACAATGAATCACAAATTAATGCACTGCACCGGCTCCTTGGAAATAACAAAAACTAATCTTACAAGAATTCATTTTAATTTCCACGGAAATCTGTCTATAATATGATGCGATAAATAACTATTATATGTAGGTAGAGTAGCTGCACTATCATAGATTTCGTTTTTATTAAAAGTCAGGCATCCAACCTCACGAATAAGAAATTAATTTTGATGTAAATTGGCCCAGGGAGGGAGCGGACATTGAACTGTAAATTGCACTGGCACACAAAGTTTTACCATTTATCTCCAAAGCTTTGGATAATTTTGATAAATGATTTGTTAGTTTAACTTTGCAATGTACAAAACTTACCAACCAACAGTTCTAATACAAAATAATTCTAAAACAACAGAGGGGGGAATTTGTTAACTATCATTGGGTAGGTACATAAATCTATCCCTTAAGATCCCTGAAATTGACCAGACATACACTCACACATATACACACATACATACACAAACCAATACACACACACACACACATAACTTTATTAGTCATTTACTATGATTACATGCATAT
This sequence comes from Acartia tonsa, assembly GCF_053477335.1. Lineage (NCBI taxonomy): Eukaryota > Metazoa > Arthropoda > Copepoda > Calanoida > Acartiidae > Acartia > Acartia tonsa. The sequence continues at coordinate 39,768,321 of NC_137260.1, forward strand.
TAAATAAAGAGTTTCAACATAGGCATGTGGAAGTGGGGTGTAGTTAGTTGTCTAAAACCCCCTTATATAAAAAAATATTTCACCTCTAAAAGGAATCACACCCCCTGGCGTATCCCCACAGCTTTTTAAGAACTTGTATACCATTGCAATTTACCCTTAAAAAAAGGATTATAATCTATCTAAAGTTATTTTAATTGCAAAAAACAATGCTAAAGATACAATTAATATCTTTATAAGTTTTTAAAAATTAATTTCAATGTTTCTTAAGGGACAAGACAGTGGACGATAAATTTTGATGTGTATTAAAATTTTTCATAGAAAGGTTTGCATACTGCTAGTTTGTACAACCAAAGATTAAAAAAAAATATATTATTCAACGAATGAGAGAATGTGTTTCTAAAGAGAAATAATTTACAGTAAACTATCCCAGGGAGGGAGTGGACATTTGGCTGATTATTACACTAGTCCCCAAAGTTTTATAATAAAGTTATCATAACTTAACAACTTTGGAACTTTTATTGAATCTTGATTGGTTGGTTCATTAAGTTGAGTGTCTAAACGTTTCAACCACTAATTGTAATCTACAGAAGGGGTGATTTTTTGAATTATCATTGGAAATGTAAATCAATTTGTCGGACATCGTCTACTCCCTTTAGATCCTTGATAATATCAATTTAACCTAGGAGGTACGTGAAAAATACACGCGCTTTTAAGACAGATTTACGGAACTAAAAGACAGACAAACCATAATTTTGGAGAATTTTTGCACAAAAGAATGTTGTACATAACCGTAAGATAAATAAAATTCGTGTTTCATGTTAATTTTAGATAAACAAACAATCAGGCGGCAAATCTTAACTTTTTCAGGAAGTAAGGACATTCATATTTTATTTTTGCTTAAAAAAAAAAAAAATGTTTAGAAATATAACTGTATCGTGGCATAGGATACACTTACTTAGGATATTCTTCCATTTTATAATAGAGATGATTTGCTCATTAAAATGTTTCAGGAATCATGTAAAAGTGTAAAATAGACATGCATAAAATCATCATTGAATTGATTGGAGGGTTCTAACATACCTAAATTTAACCATCAGTACAGACGTACATAACTACCCCAAATGTATGAAAGCTTCGCTCTGATAACAATTCTTTTACTTGAAATTTTATATTTTTTGCCAACATTCTAAAGACAATTTTGAGGCTGCTTCATCTTACCCCTTGATTTGCAAAAACATATTTCTAAAATTTTGCAACGTAGACTGAGAGATTTTTTTGCAAGTTTGAAAAAGAATAAAAATTTTCACAGATTTTCTATTGGTGAATTGTTTTTATTTATTGTATACAAGTGGCTTCCCTTATTTTTATGAAAGGGTAAGACGCACTACTCAATAAAAAAAGCCTAAAACCTTGGCAGAACCAGTATTTAGACATATATTCCTAGATTCCAATCGGTCTAACAGTGAGCGAGATCTTAAGATTCATCCGGACTGATAGACAGACGAACATTATTCTACTTTTTTAATCCTATGAACTACTTCTTATTATTACTTAAGAAAATCTCTTGATTTAAGCCCAATCCAAAACGGTTTTTTCTTGGAACTGGACTGTAGTGTAAAGGTCTAAAATAGCTATCTCATTGCTTTCCCAATTAGTTTTTACATATATTAAACTAATTAACTTTAGATAAGTGAAAAGGCATTTTGACTCATGTAGATTTTTTAACAATAGACTTAAACTAAATTTACATCATGGCAATACATTTTTTCTCGAATCATTTAATTTAGTATTTTTTGCCAGCAGCGCCCCATCCTTTTAGGGGCATATCAAATGGAAGCGATAGGGTAAATCCCCCAACAACTATGTAAATTGTAATCATATATAAGCAAGTCTTTCTGGTTATCCTATAAATTAGATGTTTAATAGATATAAGATAGTTGACGAAGCCCAATCTGTACCACTTTTGCACCAGTTTTGATTCATGTGACGTAATAAAAATGGGGGATTCTCCATCTCTTTTTTTAGGGGTTTTCTTTTCCACTTCTCCTCTTATCTCCCTCATTTTATGACGTCACAGGAATCAAAAGTGGTGCAAAAGTGGTACAGATTGGGCTTCGTCAAGATTGTTTTAGTCAAAAGTAATCTACTATAAATAAATAATATGAATTTTAGATTAATCTGCAGTCTACTCTTCCTCCAAAAACTGAAGTTAATTTGTTATGTAAGGCTTAGGAAATCTTTTAACTGGCTAGCCTAAGAAATTTAATAAGATTTGGCCCAATATAAAAATAGATAGATAGATATCTGTCTTTGTTTAGGTAAATTGTAATTTATTTTGGTTTCTCCCAAGTACATATAAACAGGACGTACTGAGTATAGCTTTTTTACGGAGTTCATTTTTTTCAACCAATTTTATCATTTTTTACAAGATGTGTCAAAACATCCTAAACCTTCGCCTTTTTATATTTGTAATTCTAATTTGTTCTTTAACGATGTTGATTATTTTTTTTGCAGCACAATTTATTGTAAAATGAGCTATTAAAATATTTAACCACTTCTTATCTATTTACAAAATTTAGCTTCATTGTATTGTAACCCGTTAATAACGCTCTCAGAAACCTGTAAATATATAATCGCCTTGCCCCCATTATATCATACACAAATATGGGGTTTAGGGTCATTTTTAGTTGCAATATCACAACAAAGTTGTCTTTAGTTGTCTTATTTGTATAGCTTATAATTGTGTTGTTATACAAGTATAAATATCTGGAAACCAATACTGTAAGGGTTGCTTTTGGTTCGTGTGTATGCGCGCGTGCGTTTGTTTGTGTGTGCGTGTGTGGACCGTGCTTGAAAAATGGTCCGTCTAAAACAAAACTCATTTTGATATACCTCAGTTTGAGCTTAGATTCCGGCCGGCAAAGATAGGCATTTAACGTGTGTTAGTTGCTTTTTTAAAGTGAATATAATAAGTCAAAGTATATTGAATTGAAATGAAGTTAAATTAATAAATAACCAATAACAAAGTTGTGATAACAAAGTAATGTAAATTCATAAACTAAAAATATCAAAAGTATTCACACAATGATTTATGTGATAAAGGATTTTTTACTTAAATTAATCATTTAAAATCAATATAGCGGCGTAGATAATTTACAATTAATTATAACTTGTCTATCATTAACGTTTTATTGCTTTTATATTCACTAGCGGCTACGAAAATAGCCTCTAGGGGCTTTGCCCCATGAGGTAGTTTTAAAAAAATATAAAAAAATTCGGGTGCTGCGAACCATACTCCCCCCCCCCCCAATTCTTTTAAATTACATTTTTTTTTGGGGGGGGGGGGCTGTCACCAAAGGACCAATAGGTATATACCCTGAAGAGTAGAATCCGATCGGTTCAGTGGTTACCGAGATCTTAAGCTTCAGACGGACGGTCGGATGGACGGACAGACAGACATCAAGCTACTTTGTATTATTGATCATGCTTTCTTTATATATCAGTTGATTCGACCTTACCTTCTAGGGGATTTCTGTTTTTTAGAGAGTCCCTTACAATAGCCTAAAACCATCCTAATTCTAATATATCGTTCAAGACGTCCCGGAGATTTTTTTTCGACTGTTCAACGAAAGTTAAAAAAGATAGTTGAAACTTTAATGTATTTTTAACGGATTGATGAATACTTATTTATCTCATCGTATTATAGACAGACGGATATTAAAAGTAAAAATTTCTGAGATTATTTCATTATTATTTCAGAGATTATTTCAAAGTGAAAAATTTTCTGTAATACGATGTAATACATTTTTCATTATGGCTAAAAACCGTTTCTATCCCAGCTGGATCAGTAATATTTGACATAATATTATTTGACATAAATTCATTTCACATAAAACATTTGGCATAAAATCACTTCACATATAAAGGTACATTTGACATAAAAACATTTGCCATAAAGGTACACTTCACATAAAAACGTTTCACATAAAGATACATTTGACATAAAGGTACATATGATATAAAGGTACATTTGACATAAAGGTACGTTTGACATAAAGGTAAACTTGGCATAAAGGTACATTTGACATAAAGGTACATATGATATAAAGGTACATTTGACATAAAGGTACGTTTGACATAAAGGTACACTTGGCATAAAGGTAAACTTGGCATAAAGGTACATTTGACATAAAGGTACATATGATATAAAGGTACATTTGACATAAAGGTACGTTTGACATAAAGGTACACTTGGCATAAAGGTACATTTGACATAAAGGTACACTTGGCATAAAACGTTTCACATAAAGATACATTTCAAAGTGTACCTGAGGTAGTCATTTTTTTCCCCGAGCATGGCAACCGGTGAACAGAATCTCAGTTCTGCACCACAAGCCTTGCACGACTGAAGTTCCCATGTCTATACAGTCATATTTATATGAAAATATTTTTAGAAGATTTTTGAATTTTTTTTTTGAAGATTTTCACCAAGGTAATTTTGCTTTCTTTTAATAATAAATAAAAATTTCTAAAATCTTCAAAAAAAAATTCAAAAATCTTCTAAAAATATTTTCATATAAATATGACTGTATAGACATGAGAACTTCAGTCGTGCAAGGCTTGTGGTGCAGAACTGAGATTCTGTTTACCAGTTGCCATGCTCGGGGAAAAAATTAATACTAGGAAATAAATGAGATACCAGGGAAAAAAATGACTACCTCAGGGAGAAAAAAAGAATATTTACATCCACTTTTTAAGGGGTTATTTATATGGGAATGTACCTTTATGTCAAATGTACCTTTATGTCAAGTGTACCTTTATGTGAGATGTACATTTATGTCAAATGTACCTTTATGTCAAGTGTACCTTTATGTTAAATGTACCTTTATGTCAAGTGTACCTTTATGTGAAATGTACCTTTATGTCAAGTGTACCTTTATGTGAAATGTACCTTTATGCCAAATGTACCTTTATGTGAAATGATTTTATGTAAAACGTTTTTATGTCAAATGTACCTTTATGTCAAATGAGTTTATGTCAAATGATGCTTTATGTGAAACGTTTTATGTGAAATGAATTTATGTGAAGTGATATTATGTCAAATATTACTGATCCTCCCAGCGGCCATTAATCAGTTCGAAGTCATACTGGAAATATATTACTTAAATTACTTGAGCTAAATACCAAATTGTCATCACTAGTGATTTATGTACGATACCTGCAAAGTTTCTTCAGTCTTCTTATGATAATTTAAAATATATCAAATGTTGTTAGCTTTTTATTTATATGTAGTTTCGCTACTTAGTGACACAATTGTCCTGTTAAAAAACAAACCATAGCGACTATTAGTCTAGAGAATTAGTATTCTAAAAATCAAATGGCCTAAAACCATCCTGGGAACTATGGGAAGCTACTCTAAAATGAGAAACTCAATCGGTTCAGTAGTTATCGAAATCTTAAGCTACAGACAAAAAATCTTACTACTTAGGTAATATATAGCATACTTAAAAATATGAGGTTCTACGTAAAATTTTTAAATTCACTTCTACTGAAGAAAAAACCTTTTACAGTAATTGAGATTTAATGTTTTTATGGAGTTGTATAATTCTCAGAGATGGTGATGATTGTATAGCGAAACAATTACGTTAAAAATATAAAACAAAAAATAAAGCAGTAAGCTATAATACAGATCAGATTAAAAGTAATTTAATAATCATGATCAGTAAATCCTATTATAAAAAGAAAAAAGTCTTTATCGTTTGTAGCTTAAGAATACGATAACTACTGAATCGATTGAGTACTACATTTTATAGAATTCTTTATAGGTTCTAAGATGGTTTTGGTCTATATTAATTTAAGATTTAAGTCTTGGATGGTTTTGGGCAATTTTCGGCCGCTAGTATGAAATAAAGTGACAAATATAATAGCAATGAAAGTAAATATTGTATTTTCGAATAAATAATTTTGAGGATCGGACAGTAAGAGTCAAAATATTCATTTTCTTTATATGTATTTTCTTTTTTTATTTGTTTGTTTTTAGAAAACAATTATCTACCCCATAATATATAAATTTACCCTTAAATTTAAAAGTTATGTTTATGGCCTACTTTAAAATCAAGGTACTTCATACTTGCAGGTACAAATTTAGGAAATTTAATTGTAATAATAATATGCAGAGGTCTAAAAGGATGGCCAATATAAATTGTTGTACATTGATACACAAAATTACTCTCTCTGTAGAATAGATTACAATTAGTGGTTGAAACGTTTGAACACTCAACTTAGTAAACCAACCAATGAAAACTCAAGGAAAGTCCTCAAACTTGTTGAGCCAGCGAATCAGAAAACGTTAGTTTATCAAAGTCTAAGTATCAAGGATATTAAACATCAGGTTTGCTTCTTAATTAGATTCTTACTGTATAAACTATGTAAATCTTCGAATATTCCACATTTTGCGTCTTGGACTGTAAATTATACTAGTACCAAAAGTTATAACCACGTTATCTTATTCATGGGCTAAAAATGTGAGTAGTTTGATTGTTTGAGTCTAAACTAATAGCGTCCAAACGTTTTAAACCAATAAATCTAATCTACGGAGGGGATCTTTTTACAGTATCTTTCAGAAAAAATCTTCTAACTTTTATTTCTACTTTATTTGGAACCAATTTACATTTAAAGTTTTCATTATTTTTATGGCCTGTATGTAAAACTTTAAAAGATAAAAAGAGCTCTAAAAACAAACAATAAGTAAAAGATACCGAAATTTGTTAAGAATTAAAGCACATACATACATGGAAAACCAGGACAATTATGTGTATGTATTTGGATAGCGCATGAAGAATGATAATTTAGATATACTTTATAAGTTACATTATATTATTATTGCTTTAATTTTTCTCATGTTATTTAAAGATAAATAAAATATCAGACTTATTTCCTATATAATCAAGCAAAAAAACAAATCTTTTTTCATTAACACATGTATACAGACATACACAATACCATACAACGCAAGCCCCAACTGACATACGGCAGGCCTGCGTACTTACAGATATTCGCTGCCTTCTAAACATAAGAAAAATAACGAATTTCAAAAATTTAAAATTTTCTGTGTATTTTCTAAAATTTATCTTATTTAATAATCCTATTAAAATTTATGGATAGGGAAAAAGAATCTAAATAATAATAATAAAACCTTCTAAACAAGGACTATAATATCTGTAAGCACGCAGCATTGACAAGTAAACATATGCTATTGTCAATTTGCCTTTGAGCTAGTATTATAAAACTTTATTATATCATAATAAATCTTTTGTGGTTCCAATTTATGTAATTTTGAAGTGCAATCGAAGATCCTGATTTTATAGCTGGATAGTATTTTGTTTCTTATATACTTATCTTAATAATATAACAGGGTATCTTTGGCTTTACTGCTGGATTTGCGTTACAGTGTTTTTTTTTATAGGTCTAGGGAAGGTTTATAATTCGCTAAAGTGCCCCTAGATTCATCTAGTGGCGCAGCCGTAGTTTTTAAAAAATTTTAGTAAATATTTTCAATATTCGTCCCTGTACAAAATTATACTAGAATCTGTATGTTGCGTGATGTTTAATTGAAATCGGTTTCTAATTAGGATTTCAAACTTCAAGGCAATTTAACACACATTCCAGTATTGCTTCGAAACCGATTAATATTAACTGGATTACAACTGATAGATTATCGTTGTATTGGTCCTGGGCAAGTTTTAGACTATTATACGTGGAGATAAATACATTCTATGTCCATAAAATAAGGACAACCCATCCACCCTAAAAAACGATATGAAATTGCTAAAATTTATTAAATGATGTTATAATTGCAACTTTCAGATAATTGTTGAAATGATTATGTGAAAAGAAAAAATTAACTACATATAAATATATCAGTTATCTATGTACAATAGATAATAGTGATTATATATAAAAAATAGTGTTTGTTAGAAAAAAATCTACAGAGAAAAAAAATTAAAATGGATGACAGAAAAAGTCCAGTCCACGTTTACCAGGGATAATCAATGTTTATTTACCAGATTCGTACACCTTGTACCTTAATAATTATGTTGATAAATAGCACAAAAATAATAAGAAAATAACATTTTTGATGGTTAAAGAGTATAAATAAAGTGAGTTTAAGAAAATTTTGTAAAATGTCAATTAGTTAATTTTCATTAACTGCATCAAAAATTTAGGGTGGGGGCATCTTATTACAACACACAGTTTGGACGTCCATAAAAAAAGATCGTGCAATCAATGGGCGTTTAACCCTATGATCATGCACTTTATTAGCAAGAGCTACACCAAATTTTATTACGGACAATAAAAGCTCTCCTGACAAGCATTCCGATATCATTTTACAAAGTTACATATGATAATACAAGCTGTACAAATCTTGTAACTAAACATTGATTCTTAAACTAGGAAATTGCCGAAACTCCAACACAATCTTCTAGTAGAAAGAAACAAAAACCAAAAGGTAAAAAACAAAACTAATATAGATTAATTTTCAATTTGCTTTGAATGAGATAGTGACCCAACCCTCTATTAATCCAAATAAAAAGTAATCTTGTTAAAAAGAAACATAAGGGCTTATAATGATTAAACAGTTGAATACACCTTAGGAATTGTATACTGATGGCAGGCCAAGTTTGAAATCGATAGGGCAATTCTAACATGCCTAAATTGACGTTTAGAGCTATCCGGGAGTACTTACTAATTACAGATGTATAGACGATTGGACCGACCCTAAATGCATAAGGGATTTTAAAAAGTCTTCAATAGTTATTTATCGTATAGTATCGTAGAAGGCTTTCAATTGCTATAAAAATGAAAAAAAGGTGTATAATAAACAGTGAACAGAGGTCCAAACATCATCAATTGGAAAGTTCCCAAGATTAATTAAATTAGCCCAGAAAGGCTTAAAGGCGTAACCTATCTGTATATATGGAATAAAAAGTTAGGTAGCTTTTAACAAATACAGGGAGAAGTCAATGGTAGATAATTTATACTTTAATATAATAAAAAAGGTCTAGGTGTGTTAACGAAATCTTCTTGCTAAAAATAAAGATGTAAATGATTTATCTTTCAATGATCTATCCCTTAATTTAATAGTTTTGTGACCCCCCAATATTGATACTTTACACTAGATACAGAACAAACTACTTTTATATACCAGTAGATTTTAATGTAAATCTGTCTTTGGAAACTTATAATTTAAGAATGATATTTCTCTCAATATGCCTTCACAGGAGTGTTATCCTTGAGGGGGTGTAACAGAAGGGGAAAGCAGATCTGTCCAATTTCAAATTTTTTGGGGGTGTTGACTGTTGACACCCATCTACACTCCCCTCTTGTACGCTCTTACAAGAGAAAAATTCACAATTAAAATATCAAGAACAGCTAAAAAGTCAGACGGACAAAGGTATCTAAAAAGTAGATTCACTCACCACCAAAAAAGTCCAGAAGCTTATTTTATAAAAAATGTAAAATAAAGAATTTCCATTAATATTTCTATCTTACCTAGCTTTTAAGAGTCTTTTTGATTTTAGTGTTTGTACTTGTTTTGTTTACTATTTAACATTATTTTTGATTTTCTAAAGAATTATATTTGGTCAAATATTGTCCAAAAAGTATGACAAGGAAAAAAACTTTTCATATTTATAGGTTTCTAACTGTCAATTTAAATAGTTAGTAAGTGGAAATAAAAAATGACTTAATTTTATTTTGAGGATCTACACCAGTCTTTTGTCTGTCTGTTGGTCTGTTTGGTAGTTTGTATATTTTTGAATAAAGTTTTACTTTATTTCTGTGATTTGTATGTTCTTGATTATACTTTAAATCCTTCCTTGCTTACCAAACGTGAATAAAAGATTTGATGATTGTTTCCACTTTATCATATTTTCGGCGTACGGACAGACAAACATACCATATTAAGTAGAGGTGCTATGAAAAAAATCACTTGTAATTGCTGCCCACTTTATCATAATTCTATTTTTTAGCCCGGTCACGAGTAAATCATTATACTAATTTTACTTTAATTTTTACTTGAAATAAAAGAATAGGCAAGTAAACAAAAAAAACTTATTCTTAGTAATAGTAAATTAAATTATAGTACAATAACTTTTTTTTATATACACGAAGATTTTAATATTAAGCAAAAAAAATTAGTAATTGAAATAATGTTTGCACTCTCTAATAAGATTTAATTAAGGTGCTACGTGCATCTTAAGGTTATAATTATCTTTAATTAAATTTTGTATTTGAATCGTAATTCAAATTTATTTAAATTTTTAATAAAAGATAGCTTTAAACGAATACTATATATAGGTAGTAGAGGCTTCGCCCCTAAGGGCCTCTGGGGGCACTTGAGGAGGGGGAGTTGAATAAAAAACTTTTTTTTGGGGGGGGAGGGCAATTTTTTTTCTAGGAGCGAATTCTCTTGAAAGGATGGTGGTACCCTCTCCCAAAAATTATAAACCTTCCCGGGATCTATGAGAAACTACCCTGGTAAGGAGAACCCGATCGGTTCAGTTATAAGCGTGATCCTATAGTAAAAACAAAAAAAAACTGACAGACAGACAGACATAATAGGGTAATTACCCCCCCCAAGCAAATTTTACCCCCGGGGTAAAAATTTTGGGGGGGGTAAAAAAAATTTGCGGCGCGCTTCGCGCGCCATTTTACCCCCCCCAAACACGAATTACCCCCCCCCTAAAAATTTTTACCCCCTCCAAAATAAAAAGCTTGGACGCCCCTGCAGACAGACATCGTTCTACTTTGTATTGTAGATATATTTACTTAAAATTGGCATTTACTTTTTTTTTGCTGCGCGAATTATGCTAGTTTCATAAATAATTTAACTTTAGAGCTTTTTGCATATCGCTTACCCAGCTGAAATTAGCTTGCCTGTAATTAGTTGATTGCTTCTAATGAAGGTCATTTATTTTTCTCCTCATTTACAGGGAGGAAAGGGATAATAACACGGTCAAATATTGATCTACAACCCTTCATTCCCTACAATATTATCCGTCTTCTAAATGGAGAATTTCAATAACAATTAAGGAAGATATATTTATTATTTCTTTACCTTTTCATGTATCCATGGGTTATTTAGTTTAATGCTTAACACATAACATGTACATATAATTATTAATGTGTAAAAAGTCCAAAATTAGAAAATTAAAGACTATGATAAATTATATTATGCAATATTTTTTTATTTCTTACTCCTAACACGGAACACAGGAATATAATAAATTAAAATTACTGTATATTTGTTCGATACCATTACATGTTTAGTCTATTAATTAAACGATATCTTCTATTTTACCGTTGAAGTCTTTAATAGAAATGAAAACTACAAAATCAACACAGAAAAAGATCTAAGTTAATTTTGGATGAAAATGTACAAATAGAGAAAATCAATATTTTATTATGGGGATAGGATAATTTAAGAGTTTAGTAAAGAATTGATTCATAATTTGCTTATTCTTTCAAGCTTACCAAAAAGTAAGTTTTAATACGAATTTCTGTAGTCTTATATTTTTCATTTCAAAATTTTAGATACTAATTATTAATTTTAATTTTAGTTGCGATGGTTGAGGCGCTGCAAGAATTTTGGCAAATGAAGGAAACCAATCTACATATTATCATTAACCTTTATCAGTAGCGCAATTTACAATGTTTAAATAGCCATTTTCATTATGATTTTTTTCTGTGAGTCTGAAAAGTTTTATTTGGGAAAGACTTTAGTTGAGAATATTCCCTGAACAATTGATAACAATTCAAAATACTAAAAAAAAATTGATTTAATCTGCATCTTTCTAAGATAGGCATCTGAAATTTCTTTTGAATATTCCCCAAAACAATAGACATCTACTCTTTAACTCTCTTTATCCGACTCGCTGTTTTTTTTGTATTACTAAGAATGTTGCCATCCGTTTTATCATATAATTGACCTTTTGGATCAACTGCAGTTGACGGTAAAATATTCCTGGTAACGAATATTTCCAAAAATCTATGAATTTTAAAGGCTGCTAGCTGCCAAACGGCCGAACGTACAGAAATATTCGTTACCAGGAATATTTTACCGTGAACTGCAGTTGATCCGACCTTTTAATATTATACATCGATCTTTGATATTCTAATTAATATGGCACAAGATCACATTATCAACATGTGAAAATCGATATATTATTACTTGGATGTTGCACCAGATTTTCATTTACTCTAAAATATTCACCTTTTAATCCATCCCCTTTCCTCCTATTGTATAAACGAATTGACCAATAAATGAGGTCCATATTTGCACCCTGAACTGACGTATAATTTTCCACGTTTTATGTAGAATTTTTAAATATAGATAGACTGATACTATAGTTAGATAAATAGAAAGATAGCGATAGATAGGTAGATAGACAAATTAAACTTAGCTTTTATTAGCGAAGCTAATTCTTTAATTTTTGTCTGCCCGTCCGATACTCCGTAACGCTAGTCGGGATGCTATTTGAGATGCTTAAATATATTTGTAGAGTTTCAATATTAATGAAAATTTATAATTTACTTAATCTGTTCTTAAAATCACGTTGCCCTTATATCTATTTCTGATTTTTTTGCTTTGTTACTTATGGATGTTGTCATTCTTGTTAGAATTAATGGTTGAATCTAACACATTAAGGAAAATAACCCGGCTCAAATCCTAAACACTAGGTAATAATAATCTTAAACTCTGTAATTTCCTCACTTTTCAACTATAATACAAAGATGATTAGGATCATAAGTAGCGAAAATATTATGTGATTGTCTACCCCCCCCCCCCCCTTTAATGGATCTGAAAAGTCCGGTCTTTACCTTTTTTCATCCCCTGAACAAAACCCTGTTCACTTAAAGGATTGTATATTTCTTCAAATTTATATCAGTACTCCTACATATTTTAAATCTGTCAAATCTTTTTATAAAAGAAGTAGGATCTCTCTCTGTCTCAATGTCTGTTTGTGCGTACCAAACTGTACCCATTTTACGACAAAGATTAAATCATCCTTGTTTTAATGAAGATAATGATATATATAAAGACACAATTTTATGATACTTTGGGTGGCATTTGATTATTTTGGGTTTAATCATTAACTACTTCCTTTATGACAGCATTTTTGTGAGTTACAGTGTAATTATTTCCAGATATATTATACCCTTATGACACGGAGCATTTCCTCTCAGGGAGGGAGGGGACATTGGGCTGTTTACTATACTAGAACCCAAAGTTTTCTTGTTTATTAATTTAACAACTTTGAGAACTTTTATTGTATTTTGTTGATTGGTTGAGTGTCAACCACTAGTGTAATCTACAGAAGGGGCAAGTTTGTGTATCATCATTGGGGATCTACATCTATTAATCGGCTATAGTTTTTTATTATGTTTCTTTCCCTGCTACAATTATTTCATCTCTACATTAGAGCAGACAAAAGAGTAATAACTGTCCGTATGAAGATGGGTGATACAACTGAGACGGAAAGGCAATAAGTGAGGGGACAATGGATTAAAAACCAAACTGGTGCCCAAAGTTTTATCAACTGTACTCTTATTCGTTGGCTTAATTGGCTTTTGTTGAAACTCTTATAGTATACAAAATTAAATAATTACATTTTTTATGATAAATTAATTCATAAATCAAACATTAAATTCTTTATTTCATGAAATATAACCAAAAATACTTGAATATTTTAAAAGGGCTAAAACGAAATATTTTAAAATTCTTTATTTTGAGAATTAATGACTCTTCATGAGTATCAGGGAAATGGGGATAGGACAATGGAAGATAAATTTATCTCTAGTGTGACATTATATACACTTGAAGCTTTTTTGGCAGGTGAAGGAAATGTTATTTCATGATCAATTGTCTCATCCCTTTATCCCTAATAAATGTCCATATTAAAGTTCATATAGTAAAATTGACCTTGTCGAAAAAAAATACGTTACACTGTCAGAAAAAATATTGAACAAAATTATTCAAAACAAAATCAGTTGGATGTGCGTCTATGTCCCGTAAGCTCCCATTATTGGGAAGGTTTTGACCTATTTTATGGTTGTTGTTAAAGAGGTTGAAGGTACTTTTAAAGAAATTTTCTAAGATATCCTATATGCATTTCATTTGATTTTTACATGAAAAAAGTTTCATTTTTTTTCTCAGTTGTATTTTAACATTTTATTAAAATTCTTATAAAAAGCTTTTCATAGGACATAAGAGCACAATTTGAAATGTAAAATTTGTAAATTTTTTACAGTGAAATAGTTGAAGAATGAATGACTGTATTTATTAGTACATGCGTGGGAGTAGGGGTGAAGTATCTTCTTAATAACAAAATTACCGAATCAAATTCATTAACCTCAGCTAGGATGGACAAGAAATCAGGAATCATAAGGGGTAAGACAGTAGACGATAAATTGATATACAATAAAAAAGTCTCTAGGGGACTAGGTGTCGCTTCGGGTACTAGACTTCTCTCCACGCACCTTGGAACTTACATACAATACTTATGATTGCGGTGTAAAGCTTCCATTCACCCATCAGACAACCAACTCTCTGAGATGCACGACCTTTGTCTGAGAAGTCCCAACTGTGGATTGTAGCGAGTTGCGCCTGTTTTGGGCCAAGGCATTCCCTCCACTCTAACTATTTACGCCGCGCATCTGACATAGTAGCAGTGGGAACCATTTTTAACTCCTTTATTAATGACGCGGTGTCGGACCGAGATTCGAACCTATCTCCTTCCCGACGACGAGAAGATGCCCTACGAGTAGATGCCCTACGAGTTGAGACACGGTCGCGGGTTTATACAATATATATCCCCGTTGATTATAGACAAAATACCCATTTTATAGGTGTAATTATTGGTTCAAAATTGTGGACAATGGAAATTTGGAACCAACCTATCAATTTAAAAAAAAAATCCCCAAGTTAGTGAGCTAACGAAAAGATAAAGTGGTTTCCCTTCCTCCCCAAGGAATAGAAAACGGACAATAATCTATCTCCTTCTTAATATCTTCTTTTTGTAAATTGTCAAAAGTGGGGGAAAGAAAGAGTTGAAGATTACTTTGACTCTCATTTTATCCTTCTTCCTTAGTTAAATTTTTTTTTCTATCAATCTTTCTTTAATATCCTTTTACTTTAATTAATCAACCATTAATTCTATGGCTTAAAACTTTTTAAAGAAAGTATCTTAAGTAACATAAAAAACAAGTTTATTTTAAAATCTTTCTAATATCACTGTCAGCATCAAGCCATATCTTTAGGAGAGAGGGGACATTGTTTATTACAATAGTCCCCAAAATTATCATTAACGTTAGTTTAATAAATTTGGGGACTTATAATGAATTTCAGTTGGTTGGTTAATTTATTTGAATGTCCTAACGTTTCAACCCCTAATTTTAATCTAAAAGGTGTATTTTTGTGTATAATCCTTGGGGATGTGCATCAATTTATCGGCCATTGTCATATCCCTTTAGATTCCTGATTTTAAAGACAATATTTGAAATAACCTAAAATACAATTAAAATCAATTTAATAATCTTGCTATAATTTAGTTTGAAAAGCTGCCAGTATTGCAGAAACACTGTCAGCATCAAGCTAAATCTACAGGGATCTTTAGGGATAAGACAATGGCCGATTAATTAAAGTCATCCCCAATAATGATACAGAAAATTACCCCTTCTGTAGATTACAATTAATGGTTGAAACGTTTGGACCTTCAAACTAAATGAACCTACCAATACTAATTCAATAAAATATGGTTGTTAAGTCAACGAAAAAGAAAACATTATTAAAAGACTTTGGGGACTAGTGTAATAAACAGCCAAATTTCCCTTCCTCCATGATATCTTAATGTCACCAAATTAAACGTCCAAATTTTATGGCTTTTTTATTTCGGGTATCTTCGTTAAAATTTCTTGACATTTGTATTCAATTTATATACCAGGACATCTGGTTTTAAAATACAGGGTCTTTATTGTTTTTGATACTCTTAAATTGTGTATTTTAATATGTAGTAAGGGTTGTCATTTGTTGGGATAATTACGTTGGGGACTTTTATGAGTTTCGATTAGGTTGTGCTATGAATTTAGCGTCCCAACTTTTAAACCAATGATTTTAATATGCAGAAGCAGTACATTTGTTTATCATCAATGATTGACAAATTCATCATTCAATTGTTTTATACCTTAAGATCACAGGAAAAAAATTTTCAGTATGTCTTCGAAACCAATTTTTTTAGCCTTAACTAGAACTACCAAAACTACCAAAATAATTTAACAAAACATTAAAAAAAAACGTTTTATAAATATATATATTTATCACCCTGTTAATAAGATCAAATATCCTTCCAATTAGGAGAATTGTAAAAGAATAACTGACAACAATTCAATCATTATATATTTTCAACAATTTATGCAAATTAAGCTTGGATAATTCTATCTGAAGTTTAAAACTTTTTCACTAATTTATAATCTTATTCTTTCTTTGACTCTTTTTATTTTTTTCTGGTTGCTTCATACTTAGCACATAGTGGCTGTGTATTTAAAGTGATAAAAAACAGCCTAAAACTATCCCAAAATAATGGGAAGTATATGAAACTTCCAAAAATATAGAAATAAATTGGTTTAATGATTAAGAGACGAAAAATATCTTATATTCATTGTAATTCAACGTTTTTCTTTTGTTTAAAAGATTTCTACTTTGAATGTTTGTTATCCTTGTTTTTAAATGCAGGGAGGAAATTAGGGTTAAAATAAGCTACATATCTTCTTTCTTTCTTCACTCACCTTTTTACTAATCTTTAAAAGGACTGTCTTCATTTTTCTACCTTTTAAACATAATTTGTTTTTATATAATATTTGTTTTGTTTTAGACTCTAAAAGACAACTTATCCTAAAAAGTCCTCTTTGCAGCCAAAAAGTTTTCATTTAATGTTTTTTTTCTTCAAAATTAAGACAATTTTTGAAAAAATGTACAGAAATATTTCCTTCTAAATAAAATGAGTTGCATAGTTCCTTTTAAAAGTAGTAATTAAGATGTCAAGGCTGTAGGGTTACATAGTGTTTGTATGCTTTGTAGTGTAGCTTCTCTATAGTTTAGTTCATTTGTATGTATGTACTTGTATATAACTATAGCTGTAGGGTTACATGGTGTTTGTATGCTTTGTAGTGTAGCTTCTCTATAGTTCAGTTTATTTGTATGTATGTCCTTGTATATAACTATAGCTGTAGGGTACATGGTGTTTGTATGCTTTGTAGTGTAGCTTCTCTATAGTTCAGTTCATTTGTATGTATGTACTTGTATATAACTATAGCTGTAGGGTTACATAGTGTTTGTATGCTTTGTAGTGTAGCTTCTCTATAGTTCAGTTCATTTGTATGTATGTACTTGTATATAACTATAGCTGTAGGGTACATGGTGTTTGTATGCTTTGTAGTGAAGCTTCTCTATAGTTCAGTTCATTTGTATGTATGTACTTGTATGCAATTATGGTTGTAGAGTTATTACATAGTGTTCGTATCTGTTTTTTTTGGTCCTGTGTTTAGCTGTTTTAAAAGCTTTATTAGTATTGTCATAGTTTTTTTTATAATAAATTCTGTATAATTTGCTTTATTTATCTGCATTTTTTAACTGATCTAAGCCTTTAAATTTTTAAAGAACTAGTGGTTGCCCTTCTAGCATCCAGGGGCTCTATGTTTGGAAATAAAAACAGTTTAAAAAAAACAATTAGAAAAATTGATTTATGTTAATTTGATTTTTTTAAATTACAAAAAAATATAGATTTTATATTTGTGTTTTTATTGTATTATTATAATGATAGTTGAAATGATGTGTCAAACATATTGTTATTTTGTTGTTGTCACGCCACTTGTGGATGTTATCATCCTTGTATAGTTGATATGATTGGTGTCAAAAAAGTTCAACATTTATTTTATAAATCAACATGCAACCGTTTTTACTACACAAATAAATATTAAATGCAATTATTTTAAAGGAACTGTAAAACTTCTTTTTTTTTCTTTTATTCCATTTATTTCCTTATTTTATTCTCTTTTTTTCTCTCCCTTTCTTTCATTTTCTTTTTTCCCCTCTATATTTCTCTTTTTTTTATTATTATTTCTCTCCATTTCTCTTCCTTTCTATCTTTTTCATTCCTTCTTTCTCTATTTTTTCTTATTTCCTTTCATTTTTCTTTTTCTTTCTCCTATTTGTTGAGCTTCGCTTTTATTGATCTTGTCATTCTTGCTTTAAATGAGGAATGAAAATAAATAAAAGATTTAGAGTTTTGAATTGAAAGAAGCTGAGATAACATTTTAGATAAGAAATTGCTTTCCTTGCATTAACCAACTCTAAGTAATTAAAAATGATAGAAAAAAGACGGAATAACAATCCATAAAGGTAGCATAGCAACGTTTTTATAGAAAATATGTTACATGCAGGGATCTTAAGGGATAAGACAACAACCAATAAATTTATGTTCACATGCAATTATTTAAATTACCCACCTGAAGATTAAATCATTGGTACAGATGTTTGAGCACTGCTATTATATACCAACCCACCATAACGTAGAAAGGTTTGGTTAATAATATGATTTACAGTCCCTCGCTGGTCAAAACAGACGTTTTTACAACATGAAATGTAGTGTGCTTTACCAGGAAGGGCGCGGACATTGGACTGTAAATTACACTGGTGCCCAAAGTTTTTTATTCAGTTTTGTTCGTTGGCTCAACAACTTATTGAATGTAGGTTGGTTGCTTCTAAACTTATAGTTTTCAAACCTTTTCAATAATTTAATCTAAGGAGTAATTTTGTTGATTATGATCTAGGATGTTTATAAATTTATCGGCCCTTAGGATATGATCAATTCTAGAGCAGATTTGTCTTAAATAAAACAGTTCTATTTGTATCTGTATGGCAAACTTGGCAAGTAATTATCTGATTGTCATTTAAAAGTGTTTATCATACAACTTCATTTAAGTATCGTTCCTAATAGTGTTTTGAATTTATAATCACAGTACCATTTCAACTTAGTATAGTTTTTTTTGAGATGTAATATTGTTTTGACCGATATGTTTTAGAAATCTACCTTAAATTTGGTTGGGGGCTAATTTATGGTCCAATTTTGTACAGTACAGATTTTGAGCATTTAATTTTCTCCTCGAGTTTTACAAATATTTTTTATTTAGGATTTATTTACTAACATGTACAAAGCAAAGAGTAATATAAGACCACATATTGATTATTATTTAAGTAGCAGAATTATAGTGGCTATTTACTCTTGTACTTTTTTAAATTTGTGTATATTTTCAATGTAAATGGTGTCTGCCACTAAATATCTGTATTAGTTAGCTTGCAGCGTATTATCATTTAAAGAACAAAAAAGGTTTTGTAATTATTTTAAATTAAAAGTTTTAGCAAAGTAAGACAGAAAAATGAATATATATATATATTTTTTCAGTATGCCTGTAAGAAAAATTTATTATTATTAGAAGCATAATTTAGACAAAAAAAAGGTTTAATGTAAAGTTATGCAGACTCTTAATACTATTTAAAACTGTAAATAAAGATTGGTTACTGTGAAAACAGGCTGGTGAAAAGAACTCGAACCTGCGACAGGGGGCTCTGTTAATATACGAAGCTGTATCTTCAAACAAGCCTCCTTACATCTGCTATGTAACATTGCCAGGTTAGGTTTGGTTTCTGTAGTAACGTAGCAGCTCTGTAATTACATTGTCTGTCCATCTGTCTGGCCTATGAAGTAACTAGGCTTTTTCTTCTACCAAACCTCCTTACTGGTTAGAAAAATGGGATTAATATTTAGGAAATTTAACTTTACCTAAGATGGAATTTACAAAAACTTCCCTCCGTCCATCCGTCCAATCTTATCATTATGAAAGAAAACTGTAAAATGGCAAATAGAAGGTAGAAATTAAAGTTCTTTAAAAAATAGGAATGCTAATGTTACTTTGAATAGGTGGAGCTTGTTTTGGAAGTATAAAAGAATGTACAACTCGGGCAGAAGCAAGAAGAAATGCGGCTAAAATTGCACTCATGAATTCTGTGAGTAAATATTGCTTAGATAGACATTTGTCCATAATGAAACATTAGATTATAGGCTGAAATATATATAGATAATAGGCATAAATACAGATAAATATATGGAAAGCTTAACAGTTAGTCAGATGTAACATTGCATAAATGGATGGACCTATAGACTCAAAGATCGACAAGTGTTCTTAAACTATTGATGATTTTATTTAAAATAAATTTATTTTTCCCCAATATTTAGGTATATAATGAACAGCCCTCCAGAATAATAACAGAATCAATGATAAAGAAATTAATTACAGAAGCAGAAAACTCAGAAACTCAGGTATGATAGTGATCCAACGACATGTTTAAAACTATCACATGCTATTTAAATATTGGCACTCAGGTATGATGGTGACCCTACGACATGTTTAAAACTATCACATGCTATTTAAATATTGGCACTCAGGTATGATGGTGACCCTAGGACATGTTTAAAACTATAACATGCTATTTAAATATTGGCATTTTTATACTAAAATAAATTCGCCCCTAAATTTCATAAGCAAATTCTCTTATACGTAGCATTCAAATCTTGATTGAAGGGACTTCATTGAATTGTAAAAAAACTTTTCTGAAACGATTCCTGATACAAAATCTTTTCTTTTCACAATTATTTCATAAATTTTTCATAATGTTTTTACTTTAGGTTAAAGCTGGTAGCAAAGCTGGAATTGATGCTTATAGATATATGCTAGAAATTAATTTGGGCAAAACTATTTTAGAATATAAGGTAAGAAATATAGCTTTATTTGAGACAGACAGACTGGCAGACATAGTATTATTTGGAATAGATGCGTATAGATTTATGGTAGAAATTTATTTGGGCAAAACTATTCTAGAATATAAGGTAAGAATTATTATATTTATATGATATTTGGGACAGACAGACAGACGGACAGACATAGTATCATATTGAATAGATGCGTACAGATACATGCTAGAAATTAATTTAGGCAAAACTATTCTAGAATATATGGTTAGAATAATCTGTATTTAATATTATGGGACAGACAGACAGACGGTCAGACATAGTAACATGTTAGAAATTATTTGGGCAAAACTATTCTAGAATATAAGGTAAGAATAGTTATTTCTCGTATCGTATTATAAACGGCTTTCCGCGGATATAGAATGTACAATTATAAGATTAAAACTAGTTTTTTTTAGCCCCGTGGTGCCGAAGGCACCGGCTAAAAAAACTAGTTTTAATCTTATGATTGTACATTTCTATATTCGTAGAAAACTGGATATAATACGATCCTGGACATAGTTTTTTTCGTATGGATGAGAACCGGTTCCTATCCACCGGATTCGAATGAATACGAGAAATGTCTTTATTTAATATTTGGGACAGACAGACGGACAAAGTTTCATATGATATGTATATGCGTATAGATACATGTTAGACATTGTGTAATTAGTAAAAGAAAAAGAAATTGAATTGGGTAAAATTCATAGGATTAATTGTCCTTTAGTTGGCCCTACATCATGTCTTCGCTTGTTTTAATTTCTATATGAAATCATTCTTGTTTGATAAACCTGGATAGACAAGTATAAAATATTCAGTACGTACAAATGTATAGTGACTTTGTATTTTCAAATATCAACTATTGCCAGGGATATATCTAACATACATTTAAGTTATTTTTTTTGTCTGATAACCTGATTTATTAAAAAATAAGCAAATTTGTTTAAGAGGGAGGGAGCGGACAATAGCCTGTAAAATTTATTAGTATTATTATATAGTAATAGGATGTCTGGGTGTTTTTCTGTTGATAGAGTTAGTTCAGTAAGATTTTATAGGTCCAAGAGAGGTTTATAACTATTTTGGGGTATTGAACCTCCACCCCGCCAAGCGATATCGTAAATAGAAAAGTAAATATCCCTCCCTAAATTTACTGCCTAAGTATAGGGTTGACTTGACCCCCGCCCCCCTATTCTCTCCAATCTTTGTGTTTAATTTATTTATAACTCTTTATTTCTGATTTACGTGGCGCGTTTAAAGAATAGTAATGATCCATAAATGAAGCTTAGAATAATCAATCAATCAAACACGTACGCTGCACAGCCGTTTTTAAGGCATATGGTATTGGGATAAGTATACACAAATAAACAATGTAGATAAAAAACCTAGATAGGTTTTTGAAGGGGGTGTATTTTCTCTTGTTAAGGTACTCATTCTCAAAATATTTTGGCCTTTACTGAACCGATAAGAAGCTGCACTGTAAAAGAAAACCCCTATCTAATGAGAGGTTAACGAGATCCTTCAATACAGACACAAACAGACATCACATTAATTTTATAAGTGAAACCTGTTGTTGTTGATATTTTTTGTCTTTATCTGTGCGAAGGAATAAAAAGTGTTGAGAAACAATTGTTAATGTCCGGACAATGAGGTCTCTAAAAAGTTGCACACCACGCAAACTTTTTGGATAGTGGTTATATAGTTCTCCGATTTTCCAAAGAAGGGATGGTACATTGTAAAGTACACTGGTACCCAAAGTTTGTTAAAAATTTTTGGGTACTTTTTATTGAATTTCGATTGGTTGGTTCGAAACTAAAAAATGCAACCAATGATTTAAATCTATGTAAGAAATGTTTTTTTTTTATCACAATTGGATGGGTACATTGATTTATCGCCAATCGTCTAATCCCTATTTTTGGAAAATATGATTTACAGGGCCGGTTTTATTACTTTCAATTGATTGTAATTTTTGTTTCTTTGAGTCAATTGTATCAACCATAGACATTTGAGGCTTTTTTCCAACCCCCAACGCAAACTGAATTTTAGATATAAGCAAAAAGTTGAAGTTTTAAACGTAGATGCCAATTTCGTTTTTAGCGCAGCTTCTCTGTGACTAATTTTAATAATAAGTCTATGGAAAAAATGCCTTGATATTTTTTAGGCCACTAGAGGCTTCACCCCCATAGAGGCATAGAAAATACCTCATATCTTAATTCTAAAGAAGGTGTATCAACTTTTTTTTTATAGCTAGCCGGTTCCTTTAGTAAGTAGTAGATGTAAAATTTTTCATAGAATTCAGATATGCAATCGGTTTTTTTTGTAGACCTCTTATTTTTTAAGTAATTTAAGTTTAAAAAAAAAAAATTTATTCGATTTTAAGGTACTAAAATGAAACAAAAAAAAGAAAGAAAATGGCCATTATGAACAAAAATAGTAAGATCTTTAATTTGACACCTTACTTTTTCAATTCTGTCAGGTAATTATTGAAAAAATCGATTTTTTTAAACCCACGAGAATAAAAACTTTGAACTTATTTTTTTCATTCCCCAGGCATAAGAAATAGGCATTATATATACTGTTAGAATGAGAAAAGTATTACAAATCCAATCTAAGCAAAATTGAAATAAAAAGTTTACAATATAGTATATAAACTACAATAAAAGGAATTATATGAAAATATCATATTATATTATACAGGCAACGTCTTAATTCTTGAATTGAGTATAAAAATGGGAAGGGGGTAAAGAGGGGGTAAAAAAGGGAAGACGAAAGTGTTGCCTGAACAAAAAATATAATTGGCCATTTGTTTATTTTTTATTTTTTTTACTTTTTTTCAACTTTGCTTACAATGGATTCGTAATATTTTTCTGATTCTAAAGGTATATATGAACCCATATTTTTTTACCTGTGAAATGATAAAATTAAGTTCAAAGTTTTTATTCTCGTGGGTTTAAAAAAATCAATTTTTTCAATAATTACCTGACAAAATTCAAAAAGTAAGGTGTCAAATTAAAGATCTTACTATTTTTGTACATAATGGACATTTTCTTCCTTTTTTTTGTTGCGTTTTAGTACCTTAAAATCGACTTAATCTTTTTTTAAAAAACTTAAATTACTTAAAAAATAAGAGGTCTACTAAAAAACCGATTGCACATCTAAATTCTATGAAAAATTTTACATCTACTACTTACTAAAAGAACCGGCTAGCTTTAAAAAAAAAAGTTGATACACCTTCTTTAAAAAAAATGTTAATGTTATATCTTATCTTGACATCAAGATTACTTTCCTTTGCAATTTAGTAATAGTTTTTTAACCTCTTTAATATGATGCATCGCTTATCGAAAGGTTTTCATATGTTATATTCCTAATTCATTTTGTGCTCGTAATGGAGTTGATTAACCTTGTTCGTTAGTTATCCTTATACTAAAGTAACAATGTCTGTGTGTGTGTTTGTGTGTCTGTGTCTCTGTACCGAAGGATCTCGCTAACCGCTGAACCGATCGGGTTCTCCTTAACAGGGTAGCTTCTCATAGGTCCCGGGAAGGTTTATATCTATTTTCTTGGGGGGTGAGACACCCCCAACCCCCCATAAAATAAAAAATCCCCCCCCCCCCCGAATTTTTTTTTTTAAATTTTTTTAACCAAAATTAAAAATGAGGAGGGGTCTACTCCCCTCCCTCCCCAAAAAAAAAAAAAATTTCTCCTCAAGTGCCCCTAGAGGCCTCTAGGGGGCGTAGCCGCTAGTATGATTAAAAAGGAGGTTCGCTTCACAATAGGTTAAAAAAATTCTAAATAAAAAATATAAGCGAATCTAATTAAAAATTGCATTACTGGAACTTCTTATAAATAAAAATGTTTTTGTTAAAGCAGCAGAATGAAATTTTAGTTTGTACTAAAAAACTTAATAGTTCTTTATTGCATCGTATTATAGACTTTCCACGAATATTAAAATTGAAAACTATATGATATAAATAGTTTAGTTAGCCTCAAGGGGCCGAAAGTCCGGTCTGATAAGACTGGTATTGATTTTATGATCTTTATTTTATTATTCGTGGAAAATTGTCTGTAATACGATACAATTTTTCAGTATAGATGAGAACCGAATCTAATCCATCGGATATTAATCGGTTTCAAAGCTATACTGTTAAACAATATTTTTTTTGGAAAGGGTATTTCTTAAAAAGAGTTAGATAGTGACTCTAAGTAATTGTTACTGTATGGTATTAAGATAAATTCACAAGGTATAACTTACAACACTATCAGAATATAGATGTTTATCTTATTCAAGGTTTTATAGAATAGTTGTTTTTTAGTAGCGAAACTACTCTATAATTTGAAATGTCCGTCTGTCTGTATGTCCGTATGTCCGTCTGTCTTAGTTTGGGGGAAACGTGATTTTCTCGGCTCCTATAAATGATAAAAGGCTGAAATTTTTTGACAACATTCCCATTATTAAGGAGCCCAATTAACTATTAAACATCAATGGCGGTTGGACCGCTTTTTAGCAGGTTTTAGGCTATTTTTGTATTTTTCACATTTTTCTCCATATCTTTGGTGTTTATAGTCCAATTTCCAAAATTTTTTCAGTTTTTGATATCAAAATAAAATTTTCTGTCTTTTCATAAAAAAAATGACGGTCAGACTGCCTTTAAGCAGGTTTTGGGCTATTTTTGTATTTTTCACATTTTTCTCCATATCTTTGGTGTTTATGGTCCAATTTCCAAAATTTTTTCAGTTTTTGATATCAAAATAAAATTTCCTGTCTTTTCATAAAAAAAATGACGGTCAGACTGCCTTTTAGCAGGTTTTAGGCTATTTTTGTATTTTTCACATTTTTATCCATACTTTTGGTGTTTATGGTCCGATTTCCAAAATTTTGTCAGTTATAGATATCAAAATTAAATTTCCTGTCTTTTCAAGAAAACATCAATGGCGGTCAGACTGCCTTTTTGCAGGTTTTTGGCTATTTTTATATTTTTCTCATTTTTCCTGATATCTTTGGTGTTTATGGTCCAATTTCAAAATTTTTTAAATTAAAAATATCAAAATTAAATTTCCCGTTGTTTTGATCATCCAATTTACTTTGACCGTCAGTCTGTTAGTCATAGTACTGATGTATAAGTATTAAAAAATTAAAAACAAATATTTGGAAAGGTTTCGTGATTTTTCCCTAATATACATGTTTTTGACAACTAATCTTTAAAATCTTATACATAATTTTTGTGCTTCGCTACTTATGGATGTTGTCATCCTTGTTTGACTTTATATTGCCTTTTTAAACTTGCAAGCAGTCAGTCAGTAACCTTCACAGTTTTATCTAATATGGTGTTTGTGATTTACCATAGGTAAGGTAGGGTGTAAGCGTTCTCCAGGTGTTAAGCCTAAAGAAAAAATTACACCTCTAACCTCATTTTAAAATCTCATTTGAACCCAATTATTATAAAGCTAGAAATATTCAAAAATCCAAAAAATGGTTAAGTTTTTTTTTCAGTTATAACAACTTTAATTAGATTATGAGCAATAAGATACTGTTACAAGAGACTGTTAACTGTTTTTTTTTAGATACTATTTTACTGTAGCTTTGATGTCTACATATTTGGTACACCTTGCTATATAACATTGGGTTTAATAGCATGTAAAATCAATTTGAAACATTCTTATTGAAAAATATTAAATCAACTACTACACAAGCACACTTAGCTTATTACAAAGCAAAACATGAGGACAATCGTAACCATAAGTAGCGTAGCAACAACATGTTATCAAAATAACCACTTACCTAATTTATTAAGTAAAGTGATTATAAAGACACTTAATTAAAATATAAACTAGAATTAAGTAATTGATATAATCTTACCTCATTTTAAAAAATTAAGAGTAGGAAGGGGTTTTCAGAGTTTTTTCTTTTGAGTAGGGGGGGGGGGGGGGGAAGGCTAATTTTCACCCAAAATATTTGAGGGTGTCCATCTTAAAAATCTGTTTTGAAAAATTATGGATTAGGGTCGTCACCCCATTCACCCCCCCCCCCCCCATATACTTTCTTAGCGGCTAAGGGCGTATGTTTACCAAAGTAACTCGTGAATGTGTGTTAGTTATAAACAGACGGACAGACGCTAATACACTTACTCTTAAATAGATTAAAAGGCATATATAATATTCTAAATAGATTAAAAAACAGTAGACACTTTTTTCCTTCTAGTATGCATTGCGTGTACCATTTATTAGGGATACAAGCGTAGGTAACTGTAAGAAACTTAATTTTATAATAATTAAGTTTAAGTGTAAATACACAATTTAGTATTTTCTTTTAAATTTTATTTATTGATCAGTATTTGAATTTGCTTATAGACAAGTTATACAACTTCGTATTAATAGTTTTTAATTTACTACCATTTATTCCCCAAAATCTCAGTTAATTATTAGTTTTATTGTATTTTTTTTATCTTAACCATTACTCAACCTTGAATAAACCAACGAAATTATTATTCGCTTAAAATTCTTGGTATAACATATTCCAAGCACCTGCATCGCCCTATGCTCACTGGGTACTATCATGACGGGGCTTTTTTATATTCATATTAACCTATCCTAAGGGATACTGCTATTATAACATAGATCTTCTTTGTTTCATAAAATATTCATTTGATAATGTATTTTCGTTGTAAACGATAACAACATCCATATGAAACACAGGATTTTTTTTAGGAGAATCTTCACAAAAATATCTAGCAACCGAGTAAATCACATTTACCCTTAGTACGAACAGGTGGAGGTAAGAGACAAACAGACAAAATAAGTAAGAGAGTATCTTCTCTTCATTCAATTTGTAGTTTTACATATACTTTCATCTCTGGAATTCTTCAGTGCAATTTTGATGTATAGCCTAACCAAAATTTTATATTAAGGGTTTACACGTTGCTAATTTTATATTTATTATTTGCTTATCTTGTTCAGTGGTCAAACTAATGACTATAAAATCGCATTTTAATATTTGCAGCTATTTGCATAGAGTTCTATAAAACCATAAACCACCTCAAAATAATATTAACAAATTTTGTCGACTATGTAGCATTTAAAGTAAGTGGTTTTAGCTGACATTCTAGCTGTTTGTCTTCTGTTTACGTTGACATTATAGAAATTATTGTACATTGAAAGCAAAATCAAAGAACATTGTACTAATAATGATATCATGATAAATTTAAACCTAAAATCCACAAATATCTAGGAATTAAAGTTTATCAAATTAAATTTTTTTTTGTATTTAGGAGGTAATGAATGTATTTCATCTGCTACATTGGAATGGATCTCTTAAGGCCATGCGAGAGAGGGAATGTTCCAAGCAAGAAGTTGTTCAACATTACACGCACAGGTATAGTTGGTTCAGAATTATATCAACAGATGGCGCTAGTATCAATTTTAAAAAGGGAATGTTTCAAGCAAGAAGTTGTTCTGTATTATACACACAGGTATAGTTATTTAGCGCTAGTATCAATAATAAATAAGAGCATAATACATGGATAAAAACCTGTCCTGGATCTATGAAGAGCCTTACATTATCAAAATCGAAGATATCCTGAAAAATGAGAGATCTCATGGTACATATAGCGAGACAACCCTCTTTTTTATAGAAGGAAAAAAATCAATGTTGCTAAATATCACTAAAACGGCAAAACTAACAAATATTATTGTTTAGGAGAATAGATGATGATATGAGAGCGGCCATGGCTATTGATTGGATTGCCAGAGAAAAAGAAAATCCAGGTAGGAAACAATTTTAAGTACTGCAGCTTTTCTTTCGATTACTTTTTATTGGTTGGTATGTGATTTCTGTAAATGGCACTTTGAATTAAGAAAAAGATGGTGCTTTCACACAAAAGTGCATTTTAATCACTGATACTCCTCCTCTCTTAGTTTGAAAATAAATTGAAAAAAGGGAGGAAGTTGTTTTTTCTTTATGTCTTTACTTACTCTGCCCTCTTGGTGGGCTATACTGTACTAAATATAACCAAACATTTCAAAACATTTGGAAAACTAGACCTACTTTATTTTTAATTCATTTCAAAATATTAGAGGTTTGGTGCTGTGCTTCTTTAAATTACTTATTTTGAGTATATGATTTACATAAGAAGTTCTCTCATTTCTTGATATTTAGTGCCTTCATCTCAATGAATAATTAACATAAAATTACTCTCTTTTTTTGACTGATTTAAACACAATATGTTTGCTTATCATTTAGTAAGCTATCTCAAAGAATATAAGTTTTTTTTTCTTAAAATATGTGCGTAATGATAATGATGAAATTAGTATGGTTGAAATCGATAGGATTACTCTAACATGGTTTGACAAGCGCTAAGGACGTACTGACAGACCGACTCAAGTTGTAGAAAGGCTTTGCTAATAATAAATCCAAACAACTAAAGTTGAACAATATTTAAACTCAGTAAATATAACTCAGTTCAACTTGTAAGGTCTGAACACTAGAAAGTAAAATGTCTGAAGCATCAAAAGTAAGCAATTAAAAAGTTTTTGTACTTTGGTGCCAGACATTGCAATTAAGCTTTTTATCAATATTATACATCCCTAAATTCATTTTAAAAGGATGGTAAATAATATCCTTTTGAGTGTAAATATTACTAGTACTTAAAGTTTCGTGACGACATTATCTTATTCGTTGGCTATAAAACTATGGGTACTTTCTCATTTGCAATGAGTTTGATTATTTAGTTCCAAATTATTTTTGTATTTTCTAAAATTTATTAAACGACCAGCAACCATTGGGTAAAAACTCCTTGAAAAGAAGCGCCTTAGAAGAAATATATGTTTTAGCACCTAGAGCTTACAGCTTGCTATGACAAGGATTAATTCATGCATTGAAGTGCATCTTATTTTATATCCTACTCAATGATTCACTTTGTCCGTTCTTTCGTGAGACAGTCAGTGAGTCTGTATCACGCATTGAGGAAATGTTATTTGTGGGCTGCTCATGAAGAAAGACAGCTTTTATTTTAGAGATTTATATAGATTTTTTGACATTTTTGCATATTCTCTTTTTTTTCTTTCTGTTTTAAAGATCTTTTGCTTAACACAAAAACATTCATTTATGTAATTACTAGAGTTGGCTCGATATAATTATCTCCCTATTGGCTAGTTTTCTATATGCATATCTATTTCTCAATAAATCTATTTTCCCCACCCGGCATTACTATCTAAAAGAAAGTAAATATTTAATAATCTAAATGATTTTAAAAAGATTTTTAAAATTATATTTTTTCTTTACATTACCATCACCAAAGGGTTAATGATGATGATTACAATTTTAGTTTAATATTTGAACACACAAAGTGTCGCCACAATCGAATTCTTTTAAAACAGAGTTTTCTTACATTTATTATTTTAAAAATTTAAATTTTCTTTTTTATGATTAGAAATTAAATACATTGATATAAGGTAAATAGCAACATGAAATTAAAAAAAGGAATTTATTTTTAATAAAGTAAAATAATGGGTCTTATCGTTCTGGGCAATGAGAGTTTATTATGGATTATTGGAGCACTATGAGTTTTAAACAAATATTCCTTGGAAAACTTGAGCTCGTTTATAGACATTTATTTCCTATATAGATCTGACATGGATCTTGAAGCAATTAAGCAGGCCGTTTTGTACATGTTAAAAATTGGAAGATTTCATTAAATAAAAGTTATCGCAAATATACTTAGTAAATAAGGCAAAGACGTAAACTCTAAACTGAAATAGGAGCTTCGCTACTAATTTTGCGAGTCTAATCCTGCAAAATTCAATTTCAATAACAATATTTCTCTTTTGGACCGTAAGTCTTAAATCACCAGTAATCTTTTCAATTTACATTTTTAATATCTTAAATTAACTTTTTTGAGTTAGGACAATGGAAAAGTAAGGAAGCTAGAAGTTTTAAGGGAGGGAGAGGACATGTGATGTAAATTATTACTTAATTAAACAAACACAAAAGTAAAAAACTCATTAATTGGTTTAGAAACATTTTGTACTGTTTAAAAAACTGGATTGATTGATTCGAGTTAGCAGTGTCCAGTCTTTTCAACCAATAATTTATATTTACAGAACTGGTAATTTTGTTAATCATTATTAAGGATGATCACCAATTTATCGTCCATTGCATTGTCTTATCCCTTAAGATCCCTCTATTTTAGCCAGTTCCATTTTCTTAACATATATACCTACATATTTAAAATCTTATTTATAGCCCAATGTTAGTTAAAGAATAGGTGAAATTCGTGAGTAGTGAAAAAAGGGGTCAAGATTAAGATTAGAACTTTATTAGCAACTCAATAACCAGGGATCTTAATGGATAAGACAATGAACAATTACTTGACATTCAACCTATTCCTGAGTGATAAAAAACAAAACTAACTCAATTATTGTCCCCTCCCTGACTATGAAAAAAGTGTTTAGATTAAGATTCAGACTTTATTAGAATTGTAGTAGTACTAAATAACTCAGGGAGAGGGACAACAATGGGGAGAAACAAGGAAGGGAGGGGACATTGGACTAAAATTCATACTGGTTCCCAGTTTTTTTTTATAAGTACTTCTTTGTGCTCTTAGTGTACTTTTAATAACTACTTTCCAATCTATTTCTACTTTTGTTTATCATCATTGTGGCTGTACATATATTTATTGTCCATTGTCTTATCCCTCAAGATCACTGAAGAAAGCTCTATACACTTAGGGGCCTCTAGGAGTACATAAGATCAGTATGAAGGGAGGGGGGTGATTGATATAGTCGACCCATCATTTTTTTAAAAAAGAAAAGACAATTCATTTGTTTGGGGGTGAATTTTTTTTCATTCTGTTACTTAATTTGATGAAGGGTAATTTAGGATTACCCATTTCTTTCTATCCTGCATTAAATTATAATATTTTACAGAACTATACTCTCTATCTGTGTTTAAATGCACCCGAACAATTAACTGCACAATAAGTAGAAAATTTCACCTTCCTAAATATTTTTATCTTTACTCATTTAGATTTTGCACCTATAATCCTAAAATTTCTAAATGTGAGTTGATGTGTGTTCCATCAGATCTCGTTAACGGATAAATCGATTGGGGAAAAAACAGGAAGGGTTTTAGGCTTTTTAATGGGAATAATATTTCGATCGATATATTATTACTTTGATGTTGCACCAGGTTTTCATGTACTCTGATAAAGTAAAACTTGCAGTTGGCTAAAATAACGACCCCCACCTCATCTACCTCCTTTACCCCATCCCCTCCTTTCCCTCTCGATGAACTAACTTACCAATAAACTATGTCCGTGTTAGCAACCTAAATTGATGAATTTTGCACTGTCACAATATCCAGTATATTTTATATCCATTAATAGATAAAAACATAGATTTATATCTTTAATAGAAGTCTAGAAAATCTTGTTTCTCCTTTAACATAGCTTAACAGACGGACTGAGATTTGAATTATAGAGGAGCTTTTGCTTGTAATAATTTTTGTAATAACAATAAGTCTACCAAAAGTGCATATAAAAAGTTTAAAAAGCACAACACATATAAGTAATGAACAGAATGAAATTAAATTCCAGATAATTTATCATTTCTTGGGGCTACAGTCGAGTTCTAAACAAAAAGAGCTTGACTAATTCTTAATATATACAAATGAAAAATTAATACATTTTACTTTATAAACAAGGTTGTTGATATCCATCAGTATTAAAAGGAGAACGCCAAGAAAATTATTAGAACTATCAATCTAATGGAAGGAAAATTAAGTTAAATAGAAGCTAATTAATCGTTGTAGATGAAATTGGAAATTTAATGTTCATTGAGCTTCACAAAATGTGTAACGGATTAAGTAATTTGACGATTAGTTACCCATTTTACAATATTTTCACAACTTTTAGTAGTGTATCTTCTATAACATCAGAGAAATTTACGTTTCCCACCTATCTATTCTTACAGCCGGAAGAAATATTCAATTTAATAGAGTATTACTTTGCTTCTAATAAGTAATATCACCCTAAAAATAAAATTAATTATTAACTTATAAAAAAAGTACACTTATGTTCATAAGAAGTTAGTTTTTTAGATAAGTAAAATTGATACATAGACGATAAGATTACAGGCAGTTTTGCTATATGGTTTGGTAGAATATACGGCATGACGAAGATTTTAACTATAATGTAGCTGCGCTCTTTGAATTTGCCAATGAGGAAACATAAAGAAGAAGACAGCTGCTGCCAATTTTGAATCTCGTCACCCACTTGTCAATTTGTGGATGCATAAAACACTCAAAGTCAATATAAAGACTGGTTCTAAAGTCAATCAGTATAAACTATTTCTCATTATATATGTAAAGCAAAATTAGTTGATATAAGTGTTTTTTTTGATAATTTTAAAACAAACCCGAAGTCAATTAAAGTTAATGCTAGTGTTATCACATCTATTATATTATACAAGTAATAAAGTATCAAGATGGTTGTGTGTTTAACTGTCTATGTGAAGAGAAGGATCTCGCTAACCGCTAAAACGATATAGTTCTCCTTTGCAATAAAGTTGTTCATAGGTCCAAGGAAAGTTTATGAGTATTTTAGAGTATGTTACCTCCAACCTTACAAGAAAAAGCGCCCCTGGAAAAATATAACACCCCAAAATTTAACTTTTACTTTTAAAAACTATAATTGAAAGTGGAAGGTCGAATACCCTCCTCCTTTAGGTGCCCCAAGACGCCTCTAGGAGCGTAACCGCTATTTTGTAAATAAACTGTTTCATTACTATTTTTTGGTAAATGAAAAATCAATATTGCAATACATTGCACTTTGAGTTTGTCCGTTAATGCAAACGATGTGCAATTTTTGGCAAAATATTTTAAATTTATGTACAAAAAAGGAAGAAAATGTAGATAAATAAAGCTAGATAAGGAGTTACATATCTTCTCTTTGATTCAATAAGCATTTTAGGAAGACTACTGGTTAATAAAAATGTAAACGGACAGCTTTCAACGCAATGTTTCCTACTGCGAAAGGACGTTTATTACGGCTTCTGAGTTTTTTTAAAAAAATGCATTAGTAGGAATGCTGCTATTTTAAAAAACTAGCAAAAAAATCATGGCTTTGTTTTAGTCAAATCCAAAATTAATTTAGCAGTTTTGTATTTCGAGTAAATATATTGAAATTGGCGTAGGTGAATTGTTTATTTTATTGCAATTTCACTACAGTGTTCTAGTGTTCATTTTACTTAACGGGTATGCTGCCACCCCCCCCCCCCCCACCAAAAAAAGAAGAAATATATAGGATGAAGAAAAAACCCTAAAACTCTACCAACCAATTATTGACCTTTTTTTATTCAGATTTTGTTATAAATCATTCAACTTTTGTGGGGAGAGGGGATAGAATGGTTAATTCAATTTCAAAGAAATATTCTGATTTCTCTTTTATGGTCTTTTTTTATCAACCCAAAGTTTTATTACAACTCAAAAAAATCTGCAAACTCATCTGAATAATGATTTTTCTCCTTTTTTTGTTGCAATTATCGGTGGTTTATTGATTTTCTTAGTTGAAATGATTAAGTAATCTTTATGAATCTTGTATATTTTTAGCATGCTAGGAAAACTAACATCTTAATTATTTCTATATTGAATAACTCTTCTATGGATATTTTCATCCTTGTTCTTTTAAAATCTCGAAATTTGAATTACACTTTATTTATTAAAATGCAGAAATTACTTAATATAAAATTTCTTTGTATATTATTATATTACATGTAAACACTTTTTAAATGATACAATTGCAGTATATTTTCATTTAAAATGACTTTAAAATATATATTTAAAACACACAAAAATTTTTTAAATGCACTGTTTTGCTCATATATGCAGGGAGGGAGGGGACACAGGACTGTAAATTATACTGGTACCCAAAGTTTAACAAGTATATATATAAACCCTTAAATTTTGTTTATCATAACCTGGGATGTATAGCAATTTATAGTCCATTGTCTTATCTATAAGGATAAAAATAATACTTACCTTAGAATGAATAATGTGCTCCTCTTTATATGTTAATGTTCGTTTGTCTTACCTTTTTATATGTTAAGCTTTGCTTTTATGGATGTTGTCATCCTTGTTTTGTATTTTAACAGTGGGTTGTAATCAGGGAGAAGGGAACATAGGGATTTTTTTTAACACTGAACTTCTGGGGACTTTTTATTGGTTGGTTGGTTTATTGGTGTCCAAACCTTTAAAACACAAATTGTAATCTATAGAAGGATTAATTTTGTGTATCAGAAATAGGGAAATACATCAATATATAGAACATTGTCTTATCCCTTTGGATCCCTGGGTTGTACTACTTATGTACATATATAATTATTCATAATAATCATTTTACCATATATTTAACACACATAAAGAAAATGCAAAAATATTGCACTATTTTTACACCTATTGTACTTATTTTTACAGGGTGTATTTCTTTTCTTCCATTAATTATTTATGGCAATATCCACCATGTGCCTAGGGAGCACAGAAATTACTCCCCCCTCCCACTCTCCATTATTTTGAAATAAACTGAAAACAAGTAGGGAAAAAGGGGGTGGTGGTGGTACAGTAGTTAGACATAGTATACGTAAAATTTTTAAAAAATTAAAAATTTAAAATCAAATCTTTATTCTTATTTTTTTTGTCTTTTTTATAACTTATATATAAAACACTCTGTGTTTCAGGGAGAGATGAGACATTGGGCTGTTTATTAAACTAATCCCAAATGTATTATAATAACGTTTTCTTTTTCGTTAGCTCAACAGTTTTGGGGACTTTTCTAAATTTTGATTGTTTGTTTTATTAATTAAGTTGTGTGTCCAACATTTTCAACAACTAAGTTAAATCTAAAGAAGGGATAATTTTGTGTATAATCATTGCGGATGTACATCAATTTATCGGCCATTGTTTTATCCCTTTAGATTCCTGCTGTGTTTTTATAAATATATGTATCATATGTGCGTTGATTTGCGAAGGTGTTAATCATAAGTTATACAGGGTAGTAAGGGGTAATTACCCAACTTTTACTAATTCCTAAATTTGTTTCTATAAATAAAATATATAGGATTTAGAAGCAGAAAAATTGATTATCGTCCAGATATTTGAGATCATACAAAGGTCGTAAAATCAAATGGTTTCTAATTATTTCTCTTTTACCCCAAGTCTGCCCCAGATATTGGCATACAACATATGCAAGTCAAAGGAGGGTAGAAAGAATGCACAATTTAAAAAATAGTTTAGTGGTACTTCCTTATTTTTCGGCCATTTTTGCTAGGTTCTAATTACCCTATACATAAAGTTGGTTGTTTGCCCAATAAGATCTTGAAAACTGCTTAACCGATCAGTTAAAAATTTTCTAGATAGCTTAATTTGTGTACAAGTCAGGTTTAAAGCTGTTTCATTGTGTTTAAATGTGACACCAGTTAACAGAATGTTTAGGTTTAAGATTAAATAATATCTATGAAGGAACTACAACGCAACTTTAATGTTTAATGCAATGCTTGAAAAATTGCAATCATTCCATAGACAAGTCA
Source organism: Acartia tonsa (assembly GCF_053477335.1). Classification (NCBI taxonomy): domain Eukaryota; kingdom Metazoa; phylum Arthropoda; class Copepoda; order Calanoida; family Acartiidae; genus Acartia; species Acartia tonsa. Next base: position 39,804,794 of record NC_137260.1, read on the forward strand.
TAACAAAACGCGGACAATCTAAGTCATTAGATATTTTAATTGAAAAGGACCTATCACATCTTCATGACTTTTTTCTTAATTACATTTTAACAATATTACCCCTTCTGTAGATTTAACTTATTGGTAAAAATTGAACACATTCTAGTTTGCAACCAACCAATCAAAACTCGCCAAAAGTTTTTGAGTCAATGAATAAGGTAACGTGGTTATGAAACTTAGGTACCAGTGTAGTTTACAGTCCAATGTCATATCACTTCTTGGAGTTTTATATCTTTTAAAAGTGTGATCAAATTTTAATTCTGTTGCGATTAGGGTCAATTTTAGGCAGCTTTGGACATTTTCTAAATTATCATTTGTCGGATTGTTCCTTCATTTAGAATTAGGGAATTTAATCTGTTTCATTAAATAAAATTATAATACCATGAGACAAACCAGATATCTAAAGAGATAAGACAATGGCCGATAAATTGATGTACATCACCAATGTTAATACACAATATTCCCTATTCTGTACATTAAAATAAATGTTTGAAATGTTTGAATCAAACTTCAATAAAAGTCCCCAAAGTTGTTAAGCAAACCGTTACTATAAAACTTTGGAGACTAGTTAAATTTAATTGTCTCCTTCCTTCTGGAAACAAGCACATTTAATAGCAATTTCCTATCTACGCAATTTCTAGTGAATGGCTGGGTAGCGCCAATTTAGCCTTTGCATAAAAACACCTCAGTAATCATAAAAGTTTATTGGGTTCACCCGGGGCTAAAACCGGCCTCTGATAATTAGGAGTATGCACCAAAGAGTTAGGAATTATTTTTTCAGTATTGCTTCGACAACGTTCTTAGCCATACTGATAAAAATGTCTAGTATCGTATTACAGACAATTTTCAACGAATATTAAAATAAAAAATCATAAAATTAATATCAGTTTTGTTAGTTCGAGCATTATCTTTTTAAACCTTAGATATATTTTTCTTGTTAACGGCGCTGCTATCTTTGGGAAAAATCATAATTTTCTTGCGAAAAACATTTTCAAAGCATTTCTGGATTAACTTCCTGGTTTTAGCATTAGATTTTTTAAAAAGAAAGATAATCATAAAACAAAGAAAGGATGTGTGTCTGTCTGATACTTTATTCTCCGGTAACCGCTGCACTGGATCTATTTTTCATGGAACACACATATCCTGTATATGTTTTTAAGATATTTGAGCTCAAGTTATTTGCTTAAAGTTGCAGTTATTAAGTAAGATAAGAAAGTTCGGCAAAAAAGAAAGAAGCTAGATAAATAAGATTTTCAATTTTTAACAGGCACTATAAACAATTCAATATATATTTATATATTAGATAGGTAGCCCATTAAAATTACTGTTAGTAGACAAAGAAAGACTTTCAGAGCATTAAAATATCTAAGAATCTATAGATTATTAACGTTTTTAGACCAGATATAAACTTATAATTTATAAAAATGAGCTACGCCCCTTTTTTAAAAATCTTAAATGTTCATAAAGTTGTTCATAAAGATTTTAAACACTGATAATAAAGTTTTACATAGATATTAAAAGTTTAATATCAAGTACTTTACACTGGATATAAAATGCGCTACTTGAAAATGATAAACAGCCACTTACAAGATTTTTATAAGACTTTTCTAAGAAACGTTAAATCACTTTTATTTTTTTTATTGAAATGACGAGAAAATGTTGACTTTCTGGTAATAATTATGATTTACCATGCCCAGCCGTTAAGGAGATCTTTACCAACATTATTATCTTAAATTTCAGGAACTATTGACCAAGAATTCATTCGTGCAGAAAATGAACTCGAAGCACTCAGGAAAAGAGGAGAAGAATTAAGGTAATGGATTTATTATTACTTGGATATCACACCAGATTTTCATGTTCTCTAAAAAGTGAAACTCGAAGGTGGTTAAAATAACGATTCCCATTTCCACCACCATTACTCCATCCCCTTCTCACATAATGGATAAACGAAACGTTCAATACACGATTTTCTAAATTGACGGCAATTTTTACCCTGTAATAATATCCACGTATATATTGTATAATATATCCATTATTAAGGTCAGCTAAATTGGTGCGTTCCATCAAGGTGCTTTGTGCTTACCGAGCACTGAAAACCATACCCCCATAAGTTTTACCTTGTCGCAACAGAAGTTTCTGTATGCTTCTGCTTAGTGTGTGAGAGGCCTTTATAATTATAAATAACATTATGTTTGGTTTCAGATTTCCCAAAGAAAAGAAGGATGTTCTAACCCTGGCTCTGTCTCAAATATCAGAAAGAAATCTAAAATAACACAAAAATAAAATTGAAAGTTGTAAAATCAAAATTTTATTTGTAATCTATATTGTTATTGCTGTGATTATTAGTTGTGATACATTTCTATGAACAATATTGGGCAGTTATTTTATATAAATTTTTGAAATATTTATTTGTCTCCAATTTTGTTCATCCATTTATAAAATAGGACATATTGGAGTCAGTTATAATAACTGCATTTGTATTAAAGATTATAGTGAATTTTCGTTATTTTTTAACTTTTAGATTGTGTTTCAAATTAAAAATTGATAAAATATTATTTCTACTACTGCTAAGCTATTTATGGACATTATTATCCTTAGTTTTGAATTAATTGAACAATATTTAATTTATTATACACAAAATCTAAAACAATATTTTATTTATATAAGTTTTAATCATTATAAATTATTTGAAATTGCGAATCTTAAAATCTGGGTCTATCTATTTATTTCCCCTTGCCTTTTAACCTTAAAATTTGTAAAACTTGTAAAATGAAAATATGCTTCAAAATTGTAAAATTTATTTCACCATAGTAGGTACTTGATATCCAATTATATGTCTGCCAGTTCTTATTTAAACTCTCTGTATTATATTGTATTGTAATATTTGTTACCAAAATTAGACCAAAATATGTACAATTTTTATATAAAATTTTTGTTTCATGAAAAAATAAAGGTATTATCATTTCAAAGAAGTAATAAAGGCTTATATTAAGGTGTTTATGTATTTAAACAATTAAAAAAAATATTACCATAGCAATGAAAATCAATGAACATAAATCTAACTACTAAGTGTTCCAATGAAATATATTTTCTAATGTCTTGAATATGACGTTGTTTACAAACGTTTTCTGAACGCTATTTTCGAAGGTTTGTTGATTGCATTGTTTGGACATCCATTATTTTTTGGGTATTCGGAAATTCCAGAGCAGGGCGCGGAGATGTTACTAACATAGAGTAACTTTTACAAATCCATACATTTCTTATTGCATAAAGAAGTAAGTTTTTTTTTGTCTTAAGCTTAAGATCTCGATTAAACTTGATAGCACTTGAGGAAAGGAGGGGGGGGGGTGGGGGGGTGGGTTCCAACTCTACATTTTTGGTTTAAATTAACCCTACAACAATTTAGTTATAAACCTACCAATGAGAAGCTTTGCTGTACTCCTTTACAGTTCAGAGGTTAGACACATATTTGCTATAGTCAGAAAGATACTTTTATATAGAGATATTTCAGTCCCTTTTAGAGTAAAGCAACTTAAAAGAAGTATGATGTCTCTTTAGATGAACTATAGAATTGAAGTGAAATGTTTATTAAAAACCTAAAACTGTTTTGAATAGCATTTATTTTGCTCTTAATTTACAGAAAACCTTGTATGCTTACATTTGTAGTTTATTATTCATTTTTCAATATCTTGAATGATTTATGTATCATAACTGTTTCCCACTATTATGCAACACTGATTTTTGTGCTTGATGACATTATTTTAAAAGTCACTGTCATCATGCAAGCATGCCAACATTCATTTGCAACAAGGGTACACTTGTTAAAATCCCGTTTAATTTAAAAATGGACAAAACGCAACCCCTTTTTGATTTTCAATAACAAGCCTACTGAAATTAGCAATTTATTAAGTATTTTAGACATATTGGAATTGTCCAATTGATTTCAAACATAATGAAATAGTTCTATACAAGCAAAATATCTCTAAAATTTAAGTTAGCTGATTTTTTTGTTTGTCTCACCGACTGATTTGTAAAGCATCGATGAGTCCTTGCCATCCTTGTATTTCAAAATAATTGAGGGGGGTGGGACATTGACTCTCTTGATGCTTTAATGAGATATTGACATAGCTTGATAAAAATGATCAATTTATAACTATTTGTCATTCTTATAGATATGTAGATAATACAACAAAATAACAAATTATAGTTTTACACCAAAAATACTATTTTTAAAAATTAGGCAATTAAAATCCACTGGTATTTTGTGTAAAAACCATTCCTGATTAAGAAGCATAACCCAAAAAAACTGTTTAAAATATTTACCCATAAGTTCATGAGAGGGTAGAATTTGTAATAGCTGTAAAAAACTTTAATTACAAAGTTACTAATTATTATAAAAAGAACAGGTAGTAAGAAGGGGTATAAAAAAGATGGGGGGGGGGGGGGGTGAAGGTGTAGATAACACTAAATTAAAGATTAGATGTCAAGATAAGAAGGAAAAAAGCCATTTTTAAAAAAGTGGAGCAACTCTAAAATTTACATTAAAATATATGTTTTAGATGTAATTTTTATTTATTTTTAAATTTTCTTAAATCAAGCTTTGTTTTGAACATTCTTTATCAAAATGCATTTTTCTTGAAGAAATATTTAATTGAAGAATAAATAACACAAATTATTTTTCTTTCTTTTAAGTAATTTTCAAATTATCATTAAAGTTTAGGAGGTCTATCTTATTTTTTTCTGCCCTCAATAAATACTCTCCTTTGCAAATCGTTGTGCACGCCACTGTATAATGTTATCCTTGTTTGTAAGTTAAAAGCGGAGCACATACTTATTGTAAAGTTGACAGATTTATACTTCCTTTCAAACCATAATCAAACTTTTCATCATTCCAGAACTTTGTCGGTAAAAAATGGGACAAATTGTAAAATTCTTTCAAAGTAATATGAATGGCTGTATTAAATACTAATGGCTACGCTTCTAGAGGCCTCTTGGTGCCCTTGATGGGGGGGGGGGGGAGGGGGAGAAGTTGACCCCCCCCTTATAATCTAAGTTTATAGAAAGGGGCATTACTCTAGAGAAATGATGTTACCCTCCCCTAAAATAGTTATAAACCTGTGAGAAGCTACACTATAAAGAAAAATCATACAGACAGAGATCCTGTGACTTTTATACAAGAATTAACAAATATCCAAATTTGTAAAGTAATGTCCATTCTTTGATAAATTATTGTTGTTTTTGCAGTAATTTTAGGCGTTTGCCCTTTCTTACTTTTTTGCGCCTTTTCTCTCTATTTTCTGTCTATCTGTCTCTCTCTCTCTCTCTTAGTCTCTCACGTATACTCAAAAGTTAGAATTATCCACATGCAAAGTTTTGAAAATATATTTTAAGCTTCTATCAAAACTATAATATATTATGTAGGGTGTTTGAAAAATAAAATTAAAGAATTTTTTTTTAGAATGGCTTCCTATCCGATTAATATTCGCTTGATAAGAACCGGTACTCATTCATACTGAAAAATCATGTATAACACCTATTACAAAAATTTTTCCACGAAAAATAAAAATAAATTCATATCATTAATACCAGTTTCGTTAACAGGGCCTTCGGCAACTCGGTGCTAACAAAACTGATTTAAATCCTATAATTTTTCATTTTAATATCCTCGAAAAGTTGTCTATAATATGATGCGGTAAATATCTATTCTGTTACCTATTTTTCTAGTTTTCTTCGTGATTTATTGCATACAAATAAAAATGAAAGTTTTAATTCTCTGTAAAGAATAAAAGTAGATTTTAATAGAATGATGAACAAAGGGTTGATTAATATTTATTCCCAAGACTAGGATAGCGAAATTTTAGTTTTTGTTTGATTTTTGCTCTTGTGTAGACTTTGGTGTGTATGAAGACTAATATACCTTAAGTGATGTTAATAGACAAAATTATCCTTCTGTAGGTTAAAATTATTGCAACAAAAAATTGGACAACGTTAGCTTAAACCATCCAATCAAAATACAATAACAGAACCTATTCTTAAAAAGTTTAGAAAAATAGTATTCTTTTTTTCATTCTAATGCATTATATAAATTTCTAAAATACTACGAGAGAATCATAAAAGCACAAAAAGAGTATAAATTACAACCTTTTTACAACCCATGCCTCCTTTTTTTTACCCCCCTTTTGCTATGATAAAAGCCAAGAATGCGTGTTTTTGAGGCAAAATAAATTAGTATAGTAATTAACAAGGATAAATGGTTTCCATAAAAATAATAATAAAACAAAATTTAAACAAACCAAGACAAAATAAATTATTTTATACTTTATTTATCTAATCTATATGATAAGCTATAAATTATCGTTACTTATAATTTTGTATGAAAGTATTAAAGTCAAACCTATGCTATAAAAGGGTTATCCCAATTAATATCCTTACAATGTAGCCAAATATTTAATTATTTTTAAAAATGCCTCTTAAGGGGCGACTTTTTTTAAAATGTGCTTTTACTCTTGGACTAGAGTGAAAATATTTTGGTATGAACGAATAGTTTAATAGATTTGAAACTTAATCATGAGGTGCGTGGTTTGCCGCATTGCATAATATGCTAGGTATAAATTTTTTAGATTAATCTGGCAAAATAAAAATCTTAAACAGTTTCTTTGACGGAAAGATTTTTAGATTTTTAGTGCACTTTTTATAATACTACTAAATACTTTACATAGATAAAGAAAATGTTAGACTTAAACTCCAAAAATAGCCGAAGAAATTTCATTGGATTCAGCCAAATATCTGCTGTTTTGCTATGACACTTGGGCTAGTAGTGCAACGCCCAATAGTTTTACTGCAAGAGGGAGAGAAAAGAAAAAAAGTAAAAAGGATGATTTACCGACAAAATTTATGAGGGTAATTTATCTTGGGTTAAAGAGATTAAGAAATTCACAAAAAAATGGATTATGTTCAAATTTTCAAAATCAAAGCAATGCTACAAAATTGGGGAATAATCCCTTTCGTGGCAACGCACCTTAAGGGGCGATTCGTAGTATCTTTAAAATGGATTTTGATAGGTTATTTTAGGTTAGGTTAGGTTATATGGGGTTAGGTGATTGCCCTACAGGGTTAGGCATTTAGCCCCGCAGGGTTAGAGCCTCCCGCAAGGGCTAGAAATAGGAGAAACGCTACTGTGAACAAAACGAAGAAACGCCCCTTAAGGAGCGTTGCCACGAAAGGGACTATACCCCAAAATTGTATATCAATACAATACCTTTTTGCATAAGTTGTGTAATTGTATTTACAAAGCATAAAAGAATCAGCGATAAACCTGAACAGTAACAGGCGATTCTCCTCAAAGTGCTAAATCGAGCACAGAATCCCCTTTACCATTGTTTATTGATAATAAGAAGGGTTGGGTAGTTTTTAGTGTGTTTGTTACTTTAGGTCAGGTTAGTTTAGTCTATATTGGGTACAAAGTATATAGAAAAAAAATAAATTCCTCCTATATTTCAAAAATTATGGAGAGGGTGCGGGGGTTGCCTTTGCTTCCTGGGTAATTTGAGTCAAAGCACTTAAAAATATTTAAAAAAATGAAATAATATGTAAATAAACTTACACTTAATGTAAATTAAATATTTGCAAAATATTTTCCTAATTACTGAAGTTTGAATAATGGAGAAAATTTTTATTCCTGAAAATTTAACCAGAGCATGATCTATATGTTGCAAAGGGACACTCCTTGGAGTAGAAATATAAACAATTATGAAGTTATTTTTAAAATTGAGATAGCAACTTTTAAAAATATTTAATGTGATTCTAATACAAAAAGTTGACATGAATTTTAAGCGAATTTATCTTTTCAATGACATATCAATATTATGCCAACCTTTGCCACTTCTATCGAATTTTTAGCCATTTATTAGACATGGGTAAAAGGAAGATCAATTAATAATTATCCTTCATTTACCTATCTCTCTATGTCAAAAACTATTTGAAAACACAGATAAAAAACAGAATAGGATAAGATATGAGACTATCCAATTGAAATATTGTACATACCTTCCTTCTGATGAGCCCATAGCAGGGAGGGAGAGGACTATGACATAAAATCTTACAACCATTTCTTTATTCCCAAACCAATCATTATGTATCAAAGGCATATTCTCACACTTGAAATGATGGACGTCTGGTAACTGAATTCTTTTATATAGAAGGTTAAATTAATTTTCAACCCACCTTCAATATCCAACGACCTTAGACAGAACTTTCAAATAGAATTAAAGAGGTCCTTGTCCTGTCCCTGTATCCCTGGCTTCTAGTAATTGAATTCTTTCATAATGGATTTATAAGTACAATAAAAACATTATAAATGTGGCTGAAAGTTTTTAATTAATTAGGTTTTGTTGAAAAAGTGGTAACTTTGAGTTTTAGAACCAGTCGAATAAAATTGAGAGCAGAGTAAATAGAAGTGCCCAAACTTTTCAACCAATAATCTTAATTAATTTTGTTTATCATTATTAAAAATTTATTGTTTATTGTCTTGTCCCCCTAAAATCCCTTAGTTTTTCAGTATACTTACTCCTATGCAAACTCTCACCGGATCTCAACTCGACCTAAAACTATGCAATGAAAATTCTATATTTGTGGTGAAACATAATTACCCGTAACTTAAAAATAATGAGGGCGCCTTGTGTAGTTTAAATGTAGGGTGGCATGTTTTCTTTTATAAGACGATTTTTGACATTTTTTCTAATCCTAAAGGCATTTTATTGATCAAAGGTTCATAACATTAAAGAAAAGCTCTTTTTGAAAGCTCTTTTGTGTGTTATTAAATATATACTTGTCTAATATTTAGAATTATTTCAAGCTAAATATTCCTTTAAAAGAAAAAGACAATTAATTCATTGCAGCTGTTTAATAGTAGAAATGACCTATAAAACAAAGATGATTGAATGGATGTAAAATAAACGTGGATATTATAACAGGCGATAAATTTAGGTTGCAATTTCCTCTCGATTTTACTGGTTGGACCGTTTATGCAGTATGAGGGGAGGGGATGGGGATAAAGGAGGAAGATAAGGGAGATTGTTATTTCAGCCCGCTACAGAGTTCACTTCATCATTGAACTTAAAAATCTGGTGTAAGATCCAAGTAATAATATATATACATTGGTGATTGTGTCCATAACAGCGTAGCATCGAGAAGGTAACGAATATTCTGATGTATTCTATAGAAGAACCTATTTATTGATCCTTCTTTACGCCCATTGTTTAAACTCCTTCTAGTTGTATTGTATTTAAAATTGGTATTTTCCCCACACAAAAGTATTTAAGCCAATTTCCCCCACCATTATAGGTAGGACAAAGTAATTGTATAAAAGTTTCAAATTTCAGTACGCTAAACTTAAATACAAAAGAGTCATATTTAATTATTTCTGTACTTATCTGTCATCAAAGATCTAAAAATTAATATTATACTAGAATAACCATAAGAATGAAAACAATAAAGGTTGTTCTTTAAAAAGTACATTTATTGGATAAAATTAAATACTTTGGATATATACATTGATAACCAAAGGGAAAACAAGAAACGTAACTTATTTTGAAAAGTACAAATGTAGAATTAACTTTATTACTTTAGAAATATACATTGATAAAATTAGTCTTATAATAGCCAAGGAATAACCAAAAAAATAAGATGTTCTTACAAAGACTGAAGTTAAAATATTCTCTTACACATTTTTAGTAAAAAGTTGGGCGGCTGAAAAAAAGCTTAAAACATCATAAGACTTAACTTTTAAAATAGCCTAAACAAACCTGGGACACATGAAAATCACACCTGCAATATCGATAACCCAACTGATTCAGTAATTAACAAGATCCTAACAGACAATAGAATACATACTTTTTATGATAGGGTGGACAAGTTTTTCTCTTTTAGATTTCTATATAAAGACTTCCTACAAATTTGCTACACCATAAAAGCACTAAAAATCTCGCATTTAAAATCCAAACGAAGATTACAACTTCCTCTTTAAAGCAGAGCAAGGATAATTGTGTAAAAGTGAAAAGTAAAGATACCAGCGAAACATAAAATGGGTTTACGGACAATGTAATTTAAAGGGTAAAATCACGAAAACTATAACATTTATTTTTTAGTATCAATAGTATAGGATATCTTACAACAAAAAATCAGTCATCTTTCTTAAATAGCAGACAAGAAAAATTCAATTATCCTTAACCCTTACAGATCGAGGGGGGGGGGGGCTCCAAGAGCCCCCCCCTCTAGTTTTTTCAATCTCATTTTTTGTAGGTAAGATGGAGTGCTGTGACTTCATGACTTTTTAAGTTTGGTAATTATACGTCGGCAAGAGTTGATTTTATTAGGATATCTGGTCTGTGTCGGTCGTGGTGTCCGGTCAAAGTCGGTTGGGTAGCACCAAAATTAGAAAAAAATTCAAAAAAATCTTAATTTCTACATTATGACTTTTGTGTATAAGGAGAAACCTAAAATTTTTTTGGTGAATACTTAGATATCAATGACCTTCTGAGAAAAAATGTGTTATGACCGTTTGACCGCTCCCTGACCGACTTTATGACCGATTTTTGTCCGGCTTTTACTACAGACATATATCATGAATATCGTGGCTTCTATTACAGCTAGAGTCCTATAAATTTTTATGGTAAATCCTTGAGCAACATCAAACAGATAAAAATATTAATCGGCGCCGCCAACCGCCGTTTTACCGCCGTAACCGCCGAAGATGGCGGTTTCCGTTATTTGCCGTTTTTTGGCGATGATCAGAAAAAGTAATTTTTTTGTTATGAAAAATAAAAGTTCGTCCTAAAATTTGGTCATCCTAGCTGCAAAATTGGCCGCTCTACAGCTGTTTTAAAATTTAGCGGCTGGCCGCTAAAAAGCGGCTAAGGAGCGGCCTGGCTGCTATGACTAGAAAAAGTAATTTTCTCTAAAAATACACATGAACCACCAGAAAAAAATTTTACGTCTTTATCTGTAACAGGAGCCGAGATAGAGGGGGGGGCTCTTGGAGCCCCCCCCCCCCCCCCCCCCCCGATCTATTAAGGTGGGAATTGGGGCCCGAGCTGTAAGGGTTAATAGCGTTACCGACTGACATACTGATGGACAGACAGACAAAGTGAATTAAAGATTAGCTTTGCCACTACAAACTATAAATTTATCTATCTAAGGTTTTTAGTTAAATTACAGGAATGTGTCTAAATTTCTGAACTATTCATTACATCAATGTTTTAATATTCTTTACGAAATAATTTCATTTCCATTATGAATATCAAATTAAGCATAGACGTCCAAGTTTTTTTTTTTGGGGGGGGGGGTAAAATGGCGCGCCGCAAATTGTTTTTACCCCCCAAAATTTTTACCCCGTGCACGTGGGTAAAATTTGTTTGGGGGGGTAATTACCCCCCCTGAAATCGGTTGGCAGGGGTAAATTTAGTTTACCCCCCCCCAAATTTTTACCCCCGGGGTAAAATTTTTTTTTGGGGGGGGTTAATTTAAATTGTATTAAACATTTAGTATTAAAAATGCGCGCGGAGCGCGCAAAAATTTTTTTTATCAGAGATTTTTTTTTTGGGGGGGTATTTACCCCCCCAAAATTGTTTGGGGGGGGGTAAATACCCCCTCCTAAATGGTTGGGGGTCCCTACGGCACCCCCAGGGTAGGGGTAAATTTTAAATGGTGGGGGGGGGGGGCAAAATAAAATTTTTTTTTGGGGTGCCTACGGCAAAATCGTTTGGGGGGGGGTAATCGCCCCATTACCACCCCCCCCCCTTGGACGTCTATGAAATTAAGGTATGTAAGAATAGTCCTTTTAATTTTAAACCTTGCATTAGAATTCTTGTAATCATAATATTATATCTTTAAGCTTTAATACAGATTTACAACCAAATATTGACAAGATTGTATGTCAATCTATGTTTTTGTCTTGAGTTTAAGATATCAACCACTGTGGAATAATATGTTTTAAAATTCTGTAATACAAATCCTTGCTTAAAGTTCACACAAGTTCAAAGTATGTTAAATTAATTATTTGACAGTTAAAGATATAATTTTCTCTGGTAATAATACCCTAACAATGACAAACTAGAAACCTACAAATTTTCCATCAGAGTACTTTAGAATATTTTTGGTGTTATTTTTCTAGAGGCGATTCTCTTGGAGGAATTGGTGGTCCTCCTCCAAAAAAGTTTTAACCTTCCCTGGAACTATAGGAACCTTTCTTATAAAGTAGAACAATATCATTTCAGCAGTTATCGAGATCCTTCGCTACAGTAAGACAAATATGCATCCTGTTATAAACAAGTAATCTAGGAATCTAGGAGCAACAAAAACATGTAAATCATTCTAAATTCTAACCAAAAGAATTTCTAATCAATTTACTAAGTACATTATGACATTATGGCTAGATGTCTTAAGGACAAAGCCCAAAGTAAATCAAAAATTGCAGCCATATGACGTCATAAAAATGAGGGAGATAAGAGGAAAAGTGAGAAAGAAAACCCCTAAAAAAGAGATGGATAATCCCTCATTCTTTTGACGTCATATGGCTGATTTTGAATTACCTATAGCTTCGTCAATTTAAGGCATTTATAAGGCTGTAGTTTAAATTTTAAAATTCTTCAACAAAAAAGATACATATTTTTGATGGTTTCGCCAATCAAACGAATTTATACTAACTATAAAAAAGCACAGCTTTAAAATATTGCAACAGTAACTTTGATATTATCAGATATATTTATTCATATAGATTTTGATTATATACAAAATTGAAACTTTCTTCGTCTAAGACGACATTCGTTATAGTCTTAATTATTGAATTTATACTAGAGTTAAAATGCAAATTATACATAAACAAGATGAAATACATTAGGTATATTAATTATAAATTTTCATATGCGAATAACTTGTATGAAAGGTTGCGTGATTATTAACCAGAATTAGTTGCCTCTGTTGTTGACATCTGTGGGGCTTTCCCTACGGACATTGCCTCAAAAACATTCCTAAATAATTAGAATATTCAAATCCGAGTCCAAAGTTATTTTTATCTATTTTTTATCATCGATAAAAATTCGTGAATGATTTAAAAAAAAGGAAATTTTGTTCATTAAAATACAAGTCAAATATAAAGGAACATGAAATTTAGATTTTGCAGACCTCCATTGCAAGATAATTATATAAAACTAACAGGATCTGAATCTGATCGTCCCTGTCTGTTTTTACCAAAATATCTCGCTAACTGCTGAACTGATATGGAACTCTTTTACAATGTAAGCTACACATAGGTCCTGTTAAGATTCATTACTGTTTTGTGGGAGGTACCCAATATTTTTGAAGTGCCTTGTCGATGATCCCCCTCCCCCCTACCCCTCCCAAGCCTCAAGGGCTCCTGGAGGCATCTAAATGAATTGATACGTAAATAAAAGATCCAGCAAAATAAAATAGAGAGACAATATCAAGTTGTTCTTAAGAAATGTGTGTGATATAGACAAACAAACAGACACAGGTAAGTGAAGCTTCGCTTCATAATTGTCTGGAACTTACTTGAGCATAGCATTGCACATAGCAGCATAAGGATTCATTTCTACCAACATTGATTTTGCAAACCCAGAACCTGAAATACAGGAAATTATTAAAATTCTTTACTATTACATTTAATTGTTAGTGTAACCGTAAAATATATTTGATTATCTACGAAGTAAAAGTGAACTATCAGTTATTTGTGAATTTCTCTATTTTCTTCAAATGTTGTAGTTATTTTTGTACATTGGATATAGTATTTACGTGGATATATTGACAGTAAATATTTGTCGTCGATTTAGCTTGTTAATAATGACCTCATTTATTTGTCAGTTCCATCATCAAGTAGGAGGAAACGGGATGGAGTAGAGGGGTTTAAGGAGTTATCATTATTTTAAACAGATACTTGCATCACTTTATCAGATTACATTCAAATCCAAGTAATAGTATATCAATTGAGTTTACCTAAAGCCGCAGCTTCTTTAAAATCTTCAATGGCCGAATCGTCATGTCCCAACTAAAAAAAGTGTTTATTTATTAATTTTTAAAAATCTAAATGAATTATCTAAACAAACGCTAAATAAACGATATCCTGATTTAAGTCAAAATTCATGGGCATAATGTAAAATGTTTTTTATATATTATGATGACATTAATGACTAAAGGATTGAAAAAATCTTCAAAAATGTATGATCACCTTTCTTTGAATAATTCCTCTTTGACAAAGAGCACTGGAACCAACTTTACCCTTCTTCTTACTCAACTCTAGAGCTTTCTCTAGGTCATCTGCAAAATAATTTTATTATCAAAGCTATTCTGTCTGTCTTTCGGTAATGTTAGATTGTTGGCGTTTTTTAGAAGTGCGGATAATTTTTTTTCTTCATTTTCCCATCATTTCACTTCCCTTAACCTTCCCTTCTCTTCCAATCTTATAATGTACCACTAAATTTTGACTGGATAGCGTTACATTACTGCTTGTTATTTTTCATGGCGATTCCTGGGACAAGATAACACCACAATTAAACGCAGCAAATCTGTATGTGTATATATCAATATTCCATATAAATTATCGTGTAATGTTTTTTGTTTGAATTTTGTAAGCTTTTTTACACTGAATAAATTTGTTTTAATGAATGTTTTTTCATTCTTGTTATGAAAATGGTATAAAACACAAAATTATGAGAAAAGAAAATGAGATAAATTTTATAAAAGACAGGAAAAAATTGAAGAGTCTCATTTGTGAAACTACTTAGGTTAATTGTTCAAATTAATTTTTTCAAATTTTGTCTTCATTTTATTTATTAATAGCAGCTACGCCCCTAGAGCCCAGGGGATCTTTAGAAAAGGAGGAGGGGGGAATATAAATCGACCCACCACCCTTTCTTAGGAGGGATATTATTTCATAGGGCGATTCATGTTGGGAGTGTTGAGATTCCCTTACCAAAAATGGTTATAAACCTTTCTTAGAATTAAAGAAAGCTACACTGTAAAGAAGGACCTTTTCAGTCCACCGTTTAGCGAGATCTTAGACAGACACACACACACACACACACACACACACACTGGCAGAAATCCTGTTACTTTTAAATGATAAATTCTAAAAAGATATCTTCTATTTATTTTCCCCTTTATCCTTTAAAATATGAGACTATACTATATCAATTTTATGTAATACATACCCATGGCTCTCGCTGTATCTCCCTTTAACCTAAAAAATCATCAGATATAATGAGATTTCTGTCATAAAATAATTGAAAAACAAATAAATTATTCAAAACATAATCCTATATTATACTTTTTATTATAACTAGCGGCTACGCCTCCAAAGAGGATTTGAGGGGGCGGAGAGTGATGTTTTGGTCTCTAAAACGGATTGCCTAAGTACATAATTGTAAGAGAACTTGGTATTATACATATATCGTTGGTAGGTTTTCAGTATTTTGAAATGTAAACCTTTTCAAGACATTATATATGATCCCTAAATCATGAAGACAAAGCAATAATAAGTCCTTTATAGACAGACCAACTAACTAACAAGTTATTATAGAAGCTTCGCTACTTAAATATGTTTATATATGATTTCCCCTAGAGTGCCTGTCGAGCACCGACCCCCCAATATTTTAAAATTTTTAAAAAGCGAGAGTTAATTATTTTTCTTATGTCTAACCCTAAGGAGCCAACTAGTATCCATTATAACCTAACCTTATAGTAATAAACAAACATTTTGTTAATTTGGTTAATTTTTATTTAGGGGTTTACGTGCTTAACAATGCACATTGAGGGAAAATGCCTGATTTGTAATGTAACTACTCTATAGATATATCCCACCTGTACGCCTGTGCTCTGTTGTTATAGGCTGACGCGTAATCTGGATATCTACTAATAACCTAAAATTAGTATTTAAGTCAATGAATTAACCTTTTGTAGATTAAATTTTGGTTGAAAAGTTTGGACACTGCTAAATAGTATGAAACATGCTAATCATGATTTAATAAAAGTACCAGAAATTTTAAGGCTAACCTATGAGAGAGCGAGCTTATAAAACTTTGGTCACCAGTATAATTTAAAGTGCTATGTCCCATCCTTTCATGAATGATATGGCTCTGCCGACTATTTCAACATCTATTGTGCTTCATGGTTCATGTGGAAAAGTGGTATATAGTGCATATCACGGCAAAATATACCTGGTAAAGATTATCTCCAAAAATCTATGAATTTTAAAGACTGCTAGCTGCCAAACGGATGAACGCACATGTGATAGCCGTATTGAAGAAAAAACGCATAAAATAAGTCTTTTCGCACATATATGTGTACTGCTAGATTACTATGCATTAATGAGTAAAGACTATTTTAGATTATTTGTAGGCCTTCTTTTGAGGGTTAAAATTATGTGCGATCATAACCTATACGTTCCACAGTTTGGCCGTTAATAGCCTTTAAAGTTCATAGATTTTATGATATAATCGTTACCAGGAACATTTTACTGTAAACTGCACTAGATCCGAAAAGTAATTTGCCTTTTATAAAATTTGCAATGACTAACATGACTATACAGATATCGAGATGATTTGTCCAATGTATACGTTGATATTATAATAAGGATTATTGTCATTGCTAGAAAGAAGAATAATAGCGGATTTACCTTAAAAAACTTCTAGGGACTCATGGGACGTGGGTAGGGGGAGGATAGGGGTTTCGACCCTTTATTTTCAATTTTAGTTTTAAAAAACGGTATTTTTTCTAAGCCGATTTACTTGTTGTAAATCTTTCTTGGGCAAATGAGAAGCGTCGCCGTAAACATAGTAAAAGTGAACCATATAGGTTTAGATGTTAGCTATTATCAGATCCTATGTTAAAGACGGATAGACACACATCTTGATGCTAATTTATAAGGATTATATAACCTAACCTGTGTGAAGATTTCAATTGATTTATCAACATTTCCATTTTCTGCGATTATCATTCCATCTCGTTCCATAGCTTTAGCCTCTAAATTATTTTCACATAAAAAATAAGCAACCCATTGATTGCACAACCTTTGTCTGAAGTCCCTACTGAACAAAGTAATACGTTGCGCCTGTTTTTAATCAAAATCACGTACAATTTTGTTTATAATTATATTCTGCTTATTAAGTTATGACACTCTTCAAGTGTTGATGTTGTTTTGCCATACTAACTGTTTCTATAGCTTCGCTTTTATGGATGTTGTCATCCTTGTTTGATGAAACATTTTTAAGTATTTATAAATTGAGTTTTAAAGTATGATACTTACAAGCCGGGCTTGTCAGCCGAATATTTTTATGTCAATATGCAGCCTGGGCTAACCGCCGAAGTTTGTGGATTCAATGAAAAAAAACAAGACTAAAGAAAGCAAAACACTTTTAGTCTCTTTATTTTCATTTATTGCAACAGTTTAAAGCAGCAGCAGTTTAAAACTTTTGGGTGTCTATTTTTTCTCATTTATTATTTTCCATTAGGGTTATCAAGTACCAAAATTAGACTAACCCAATCTAAAGTAAAAAACAAACAACTGAATATCTATCAAACCCCCTCCCCCTCTATTGTTTATTTATTTCAAAAATGTTAGGGGGGGGGGGGGTTAGTAGTGATTTGCCCGATTAATCATTTTGAGGGAAACCGCCAAAAACAAAATGAACGGCTGACGAACCATCACTTATGTACAAGGACAAAGTTTGAAAGCTTGAGATTAAAAAGAATTAATGAATGATTAAAACTTTGACAAAATTTATATTGCCTATTAATAAAGAAAAACTTAAAATAACGTTTTTTTTCATTACATTGCATAACATGATAATTAAAAAAAACTAACCGTTTAGGTGATTTCAATTGACATACAGACAAACAATAACCTTTTTAATAGCACTGCAACTCAATAAGTAATGTTAAAACGCTGAAATAACCAAATCACACATAAATTATAGGAATAAACACATACAGGAATAGTTATTTATCACATTGTATTATAGACAGCTTTGCGGTCATACGACATACCGTAGTTATAAAGTAGCAGCTCTTCAAAAAAATAAGTTGTTACCTTGTGGAACAGCGGCGGCTGCATCATCTTTAATCTCAGCTGTTTCATCTGCAGGATCATAAACACCTTCTCCCAGGGGTAGGTTGGGATTCAGAATGCTGTTCAAGACTTGCCTAAAAAAACAAAAACAAAAATTTAATATTATATCAAATTAAATACTAACAGTTACGTTCATAGAGGCCTCCAGGGGCACTTTATTTTCTAGGGGCGATATTTTTATACGGGTGTTGTATATAGTATATACCCTCACCCAAAATAGTTTTAAAAAACTATACCATCCCCCATCACTTTATAAAAAAAAGTTAAAGTATTAAACTGTATTCTAGTATATTTCTCTTTAAGCCGATGGCAAAAGCTATCTTCAAGTTTTTCTAATCCTTTAGGAAAAACAATTTAAGAAAGGTTTGAGAGTTTGAAGAAACAAACAAGTACAATTAGTATACAGAGTAACCTAGCAGAGAAAATTCAAAGAAAATTATAAAAAAAACTTCGATAGATTATTTCATACAGGTTTGTTTCTCTGAACAATAAAAAAAAACATTTGTATTAGAAAATTTTTACTTGTATAATAAAGTAACAGGATGTCTGTGTTTGTACTAAAGGATCTTGCTAACCTCTAAATTGACTCTTCTTTTTGGTGAAGCGTCTTATAGGGAAGATTTATTTCAAACAGCATAGTAAAACTTTAATTCAAATATTACAATTACCTCGTAAGGGCGGGATTCTTCGATTTAAGTGATCATCTAGAGAATCCAGAGCATCATCCACGTGTAATTGGATGCGATACTCTAACACCCAAGGATATTAGATTAAGTAACATCCATCAGACAACCAACTTTTTGATTGCACGACCTTTGTCCTAACTGTGTATGGTAGTCGGTTGCACCTGTTTATGGGCCAAGGCATTCCCCCTACTCTTACTATTTATGTCGCGCAACTGATATAGCAGCAGTAGAAACTATTTTTAGCGTCGTTGGTTATGACGCGGTGACGGCGACGAGTGGATGTGCTACGTGTTGAGCCACGATCTCGAGTTAATTCATATAAGTTGTTTCTGACGATAAAAAAACTGCAAAGTCAATTAATGAACAGCTGTCCAGTTAGCTAAAGTTAAAATAGACATTACACATTTAGTTTTATATAATTACTTTTAAAATTACTTGAAACGAAATTAGAAAAACGAGTATTAAATATGAAAGTTTGACACCTAAAAAGTGAAGAACAGAGTTATGGCAACTAAAGTAAAACAACCAGTCAAAATTAAGAGATTCTTTACATTATTATCCTATTTATAAAGTAGTAAGATTTTTTGTCTGTAGCTTAGAATCTCGCTAACCGCTGCACTTTTCGAGGAGTTTATCTCTACCCTAAGAAGAGAAGTAGATCGCTAAAATGCCACCCTTACCTTTTCATTTTAAAGCTAAATGTAAAGTGAAGGGGCGACTACCCCCATTTTCTCAAGTGTCCCTAGAGGCCTTAGCTGCTAGTGTTTATACAAATTATATCATGCCATTGATAAATATACAATAAATAAATATCTTGTTCGAGGCAAATAGATATTTTTCAGGTGCCATATCATATCTATAAAAATACATTTTTTAGCTTCAGTTTTGTGGGCTTGGCTTCAATTAAATTGAGCTATATAAACTACTATTATTAACACACTCTTATGTTTAATGTTAAAAAATGTGATAAAATATTAAAAATCTTTAAAAATTTACCTATCATTAGCTGTAGACATTTTAAACACTTTTAATATATATTAAATCTTGCTTTTAAAGTTATGCGTTAACCACTGGTGGCTTGTTTACTAAGAGTAAAACTTGAATCTCAAGTTTAAAGATTTACATCTATCAAGTTTTACTTCTGTGTATTTATTACAACAAGGATGACAACATACATAAAAGCAAGCTTTAGAAATCAGAAAGCCAAGCAAACGAAAATTTAAACTAAAATGGACTGGCTTTCTGGTAATGTTTCATAGTTGCTACGCTCTCTAGATAGAAAGTAAATGTTCTAAATACAATGCAGTTTGAAATGGATAGGACAATTCTAACGTCCATTAATTAACGATATGAGTTATACGTTATAGACGAATGGCCCAATCCTAAATATAGAAAAGCTTCGAATGTAACAAGGATAATCATATTCATTAGTAGCGAATCAATAAAATAATAAAGAATTATTATCCTATAATATTCTTAGTAATAGTAAGATTTTTTCTGTTGCAAAGGATTTCATTAACCGCTGAACCGATATGGCTCTCTTCACAGTGAAGCTTCTTATAGGTTCTATATTAGTTTTACGCTATTATATTCTAATATAAAAGTCTGGGTATAGTTTTAGGCCATTTTTATGCCCTTTCATAGCCCTAGGAATATTGAGCCCCTAGATGCTAGGGATGCAGCCACTAGTAAAGTTATATAGAACATCTAACTTTAATATAATAAAAAAGGATAAGAATAATTAAGCTCTAGTCAGCATTTTTCTATCCTAAAGTTATAAAGTAACTTCTATGTATATTTTTAGAAAAGTAGAATAGTTTATATTTTAAAAAGTTACGATACAAGATACAAACTATCAAAAAAGTGAGTCAAAGAGTGGTCTTTTTAAAAGTATGTATGAATAAAAGTGTTGCGACTCAAATTTTTCCAGAGTAAATTTTCTCGATTCCTCGTCATAATTGATGCGTAGCTACTATATCAATCAGCTATGTTCGACGATATCTAAGTTCTTTCTGACCTCACTTAAATCTTTAACGTTGCATTTTTGTTAAATGGCAAATCTAAAAATACCTTCTGAGATAGCAAATCCAAGAAAGTTTATTAGACATTGGTATTTGGATAAAAGATGAACTCTTCAGAAAAAAACACATCGGTTTTAAAGAATTTATTCGCCCCTAAACTTTACATGTTATGCTTTTGGTATGCATGAGGTATAAGTGATGGGAAACCTGCCCAAATAAATAGGTTTGGCCTTCCCGTAACTGTTTTAAGGCTTAGTGTTCAAATAGGCCTGAAATGATATTTTGTTACGTTTCCTATCCCTTATCCCTTATAAGGACTAAAGCAATTAAAAACAATCCTAAGAGTCCCATAAAACTTCTCAAAAAAAGATTAGGCGAAATCAGACAAAACCCATTTTCAGGAACAACAAAATGTAACTAAACTTTTTTTAACAGAAAACATTATTTCTGTACACTATAATCTTTCTCAATCATAACATTTTTTGTTTACGTAATATACAAATATGTAATATTAATTTATTTATGATTCATAATATTTATTATAGGAATAAATTATTTTCATTCATCTATAATTAAGAAAAAATCCAAGAAATGTTGTAATTTTTGTTTTGTTATTTTGACAAGCAAAGCTTTTCTATATTTGATTTTGATCTGTTTGTTCTTATATCGTTCTTATAGGCATGTTAGAATTGACCTATCGAATTCAAACTTGGCATAAACAATTCATTGCAATGTTCATTTGAAACATGAGTTTTTGATGAATTTTATCATTTAATTTTCCAATTATCTTGATTTTTCAAACTATTCATTCCTTGGACGATAAGACATAAAGTTTTTTAAGTGTTATGTGTTCAGTGTTATGTCAGGAGTATGTGCGAAGCGCAACAAAAAAATTTGGACACCCTATTGAACCGAAATCGAGGGGTTTGTAGGGGGTCATAATGTGGAGTGTTATTTTATTGGATACTCCTTAAGTTGAAGCCTATCCCTAAGCTGCTTTAAGTAAAACAAAACAGAGACAATTTAAAACAAACAATATGCTAAAGGCAATATTACAACAGATTTTACACCGCTAAACTTTTTAATTCTTCTTCATTTGTTTTAGAAGTGGGGCCACTCTACAATGTATTAGATGTATTGGCTACTATAAAAAAATGTCTGAATTTGAGCGAGGGGATATTAAAATGCAAATGAAAGTACAAAAAAGTTTTATAACCATATTTTCTGATTTATTGGCTCTGAAACTTTGGGACTTTTGTTTAATTGGTTTGCTCCAAAATAGTAGTTTTCAAACTTTTCAACCAATGATTTTTAGTTTACAGAAGTAGTAATCTTGTTAATCATAATTGAGGATGTATATAAATTTATTGTCCATTGTGTCTTATCACTAAAGTTCATGGTATTTTAGCAAATCGTTTTTGCTACTTATCGATGTTGTCATCCTTTTTTATGATTTCTATTGTGGCCTGGTTTTAAATAAATATTAAACGCGGTTCCCATACAGTGTGTCATAAAAAAAGTTTCCATTTATTCAGTTTTTCTTTAAATTAACAAATGCAGCTATTCTAAGACAATTTAGATTTTAGATAATGCGCATCTTAGGAAAGAAAATGACAAAAGCCTGTCCAGAACATATACAAAGCTTCACGGAAGTGTAAATTTCTATTGGTTTAGTTTCAATGGACAGATAAAAAACTTTTGTCTATTAAGAAGTTGATTGATATCTATAAAAAAAACCCAGAAATTATTATGTATTAGAACTAGTAATTTCGCCCCTAGCTTCCAGGTGCTTCATAGAAGGTCAGGATAATTGCCTAAAACAACCTTATAAAACTTTTTATAAAGCTTCCCTGAAAAAATTCAAATACAATAATATTATGGGATATAGGTTGATATTAATATTATCCCATCCAATGATTTAAGCAGACTTTTCATCATATTTAAATCAGTATCAATACTTTTATTAATCACACTGTATATTTCAATTTTCTTTAATGCTAATGGAAGTAAAGGTAATAACTCTTGCAAACAATCTATGTATGTATATTTATTTCTGTTACTAAAATAACTAACAACTACTAAAGGCATTCAAAAAGATTATCTCCTCGTCCGTTGTCTTATCCCTGTAGCCCTGAGCGTGCGGAGAACGGAAATACGCGCAGCAGCGCTCTGTATTAGATTCAACCACAAAAGGGGTTATATTAGAGGGGAAGTGGGTAAGGTAGTTACTGTTGTGGTATTTCAGAGACTTCAGAGGGAGGGTGAGGAGGGGGGGGGGGGGGATGAGGAAACTACCTGTATAGCACAGCGCTGTGGCGTGCTTAATACCCCCTCTAACTCTTCCTACTTCGCTAAGTATAGTCATTTGAACCAACTAAAATTTTGTTTGACATTCATAAAATATCAAATATGATGAACCAAATTACATTTTGTTTAAGGATTAGAACCATTTGTCAACTTGTTATATTACATACACCAAACTTATATTAACATTTTTAATCACTAAAAGTTTTTTGTTTCAGTTTAAATTGTCGTTGCTACATTAAACAAAAAATAGGATATACACAGACAATCTTGTACTATTATTTATTACTAAAATGTATTATAACATATTAACATTTACCAAAAATGAATTTGCCGACTCGTGAAAACATATTTTATTCTCAACAACTTTCACGTCTGTAGATTTTCTCTGTCTGTATATAATCAACAACCGCACTGAAAATAAATCATATGTTATATGTGAAAATTTTCAGTAGTATTTCTATAGTGAATTTTGTTATAAAGTGATTAATATAGCTGATAAACGATTTAACAATGATGGCACAAACATTCATAAATAGCAAAGCTCATGAAATAGGAGAATTAACTTAAATAACAAAAAAATAGTTAAACACTAATCTGATTGTTTGTTACATAACTGCATAAGTCATAATATTATATTATTAAAATTACCATTTGTAAAACTATCTTGTTAACTTAACCCAAAATCTATAACCTTACTATTAATTTTTTCTTGTATATTGTTTCAAAATGAAATAAATATTTTAAATGTAATGTTACAAACTATTACTAATAATGTTTAACTACATAATGGGTAAAATTGTTTATTATGATTAAGAATGTTAACTCTGAAGTAACTGACAAAAATATTTTAGCCTACTTATAGCAATACATAAACCAACGCGACGTTGTAAATAATACCATGTAAATAAATACTTGGTAAATGGATAAAGTAGGAAATTTACTTTATTTTCCTTATGGCTATAATGTAATCATTGATTATCCTTAATTATGAATCCCTTTGGAATTGTTATTTCATACTGTTATTGTTTTACAGCATACTATAACTAGAGGCTTCTAGTTAAAGGGAAGAAGGGGGGGGGGGGATGACCTTCCATTCTAACCTTCTTTTTAAATAAAATTTTTTTTTGGTAAGTTATTTTTCTAAGGATATTATTCTTGGGATGGTGGAGTTACCCTTCCTCTAAATAGTTACAAAACTATTCTGGACATATGAGAAGCAACAAGGTAAGTGAGAACCATATAGTTCAGAGGCTAGCAAGATCTTAAGCTACAGATAAACACACAGGCTGACAAACATCAT
Organism: Acartia tonsa; assembly: GCF_053477335.1. Lineage (NCBI taxonomy): Eukaryota > Metazoa > Arthropoda > Copepoda > Calanoida > Acartiidae > Acartia > Acartia tonsa. Next base: position 39,829,283 of record NC_137260.1, read on the forward strand.
TAAAAGTTTCTTTAAAAGATGATTGCTTGAAAAGTGGACACTCTATTATTGCAAGCATGATTCTTATATTGTAAAAAATCAGCCAACTTATAGAATAACTAGCGGCTGCGCCCCTAGCATCTAGGGGCTTTGTATTCGAAAACATATGGAAGGGCAGATAAATAGCGTAAACCATATCCTTAGTCTCATTTTTAAAAACAAAAAAGCCAAAACCATCTCAGGACTCAAGAAGCTTCACTTTAAAGAAGAACCATATCGGTTCATCGGTGAACGAGATCCTTTGCTACAGACAAAAAAGCTTTCTACTTTATATAATAGGATTGCACCACTATTTTTTCATATTAAAGTCCTTGAGTTTTGTTAATAATGAATCCCATATAGTTTTATAATCATAGTTTAATTGCAGGGCATGGCAGCCGCGCCTTAGCCGCGCATAAACCCCAATCTTAATCCAGCTTGTGTGCAAAAAAAAATTACGTAAAGACGGATTGTCTGTTTAGGATCAGGTTTAGACATCATGATGAATTTAAAGTTTAAAAAAGATAATTTCACTGTGCAGTGGCTTAAATGCAACTTATACGCGGCTGCCGTGCCCTGTTTTATTGCTTTACAATACAATACAGTAATTACTAACTCAAAGCTATTATATATTTAGGGTCCGTACGTCATTGTAGAATGGATTACAGTAAATTAAAATGTATGAAATAACTTGTCAACTCTTTATGAAAATTTATGCAAATAATTTTTATTATTATCGTCCCTTGTCTTATCCCTGTAGACTCATGATACTAAACCCTTTTACAACTTTTTTTTATTCTTTAACAGTTAGGGAGTTGAATCCATTTTTATAGAAGCAGAAATTTAATCTATGATTATGGTTTGGACCCTCTAAAACTGTAATCTACCCTTCCACTTTCCCCTCTCTTGGTGAAGATATCTTCAACGCCGATACGATTTTTGAAATATAAGATTCCAATTTTGTCTCTCTTGTTAAAGATATCTTCACCAAGAGAGGCAAAAGTGGAATCTTAAATTTCAAAAATCATATCGGCGTTGAAGATATCTTCACAAAGAGAGGGGAAAGTGGAATCTTACATTTCAAAAATCGTATCGGCGTTGAAGATATCTTCACCAAGAGAGGGGAAAGTAGAATCTTACATTTCAAAAATCGTATCGGCGTTGAAGATATCTTCACCAAGAGAGCGGAAAGTGGAAAGGTAGATTACAGTTTTAGAGGGTCCAAACCATAATCGTAGATTATATTTCTGCTTCTATAAAAATGGATTCAACTCCCTAACTGTTTAAAGCCTATGATTTAAGTCCACAATAAAGCAGATCAATGTTTTCTAAATTTGTGGTCTTTGCTTTTATGGATGTTTTTATGCTTGTTAGATTGTAATTAATCCCAAAAGAATGACAATTATAACTATAATTGTGGTTTAAAATGGTATTGAGAAATCATACTATACCTTAAAACAAGGATGATAACATTCATAAGAAACGGACTTGGTTATTTATAGAGAAAATGTTCAGTGGTCATAAAAAGAAATGAATAAAAAAGGAACATATTAAAGGACATAATTATAGAAAATCCCAAAACCTTCATAAAAATATTTAAATGTCCCACATGACAAAGAAAAAGTAAGTTGAGTACTTTTAAAAAAATCAGCAATCTATATTAAATAGCAACCAAGAAAATCACTTTTCCTTCATAGCACCACAAACTGACGGACGGACAGACAAAATGAATCATAGAGTAGCTTCGCTATCTGGAATATAGTTTTTCCTAATCTGTATTCAATTCTATTCGAAAGTCCTAGCTTTTTTCTTCAAATTTTTAAAGAACTGTTTATTTTTACCAGCCAAGGTATACAAAATATTTAACATTATTGTTTTCATTCAGTTTTGTTAGTTAATGTCGCTTTATTTCATATACTGTATAATTAGACGACATTATCATCCTGAATATGTTTTACTTTCAGAAAATTTTTTAAAAATAAATGATAAGCAATGTGTCCTGCTCCTTGGACTGATTCTCCTCCTCCTATGGTACTAGAAGATGATTTTACAGGTGAGGTTTCTTATAGAGTAGCAATGTGTCCTGCTCCTTGGACTGATTCTCCTCCTCCTATGGTACTAGAAGATGATTTTACAGGTGAGGTTTCTTATAGAGTAGCAATGTGTCCTGCTCCTTGGACTGATTCTCCTCCTCCTATGGTACTAGAAGATGATTTGACAGGTGAGGTTTCTTATAGAGTAGCAATGTGTCCTCACACTTGGACTGATTCTCCTCCTCCTATGGTACTAGAAGATGATTTTACAGGTGAGGTTTCTTATAGAGTAGCAATGTGTCCTGCTCCTTGGACTGATTCACCTCCTCCTATGGTACTAGAAGATGATTTTACAGGTGAGGTTTCTTATAGAGTAGCAATGTGTCCTCATACTTGGACTGATTCTCCTCCTCCTATGGTACTAGAAGATGATTTTACAGGTGAGGTTTCTTATAGAGTAGCAATGTGTCCTCCTACTTGGACTGATTCTCCTCCTCCTATGGTACTAGAAGATGATTTTACAGGTGAGGTTTCTTATAGAGTAGCAATGTGTCCTCATACTTGGACTGATTCACCTCCTCCTATGGTACTAGAAGATGATTTTACAGGTGAGGTTTCTTATAGAGTAGCAATGTGTCCTCATACTTGGACTGATTCTCCTCCTCCTATGGTACTAGAAGATGATTTTACAGGTGAGGTTTCTTATAGAGTAGCAATGTGTCCTGCTCCTTGGACTGATTCTCCTCCTCCTATGGTACTAGAAGATGATTTGACAGGTGAGGTTTCTTATAGAGTAGCAATGTGTCCTGCACCTTGGACTGATTCTCCTCCTCCTATGGTACTAGAAGATGATTTTACAGGTGAGGTTTCTTATAGAGTAGCAATGTGTCCTGCTCCTTGGACTGATTCACCTCCTCCTATGGTACTAGAAGATGATTTTACAGGTGAGGTTTCTTATAGAGTAGCAATGTGTCCTCATACTTGGACTGATTCTCCTCCTCCTATGGTACTAGAAGATGATTTTACAGGTGAGGTTTCTTATAGAGTAGCAATGTGTCCTGCACCTTGGACTGATTCTCCTCCTCCTATGGTACTAGAAGATGATTTTACAGGTGAGGTTTCTTATAGAGTAGCAATGTGTCCTGCACCTTGGACTGATTCTCCTCCTCCTATGGTACTTGAAGATGATTTTACAGGTGAGGTTTCTTATAGAGTAGCAATGTGTCCTCATACTTGGACTGATTCACCTCCTCCTATGGTACTAGAAGATGATTTTACAGGTGAGGTTTCTTATAGAGTAGCAATGTGTCCTCATACTTGGACTGATTCTCCTCCTCCTATAGTACTAGAAGATGATTTTACAGGTGAGGTTTCTTATAGAGTAGCAATGTGTCCTCATACTTGGACTGATTCTCCTCCTCCTATGGTACTAGAAGATGATTTTACAGGTGAGGTTTCTTATAGAGTAGCAATGTGTCCTCATACTTGGACTGATTCTCCTCCTCCTATAGTACTAGAAGATGATTTTACAGGTGAGGTTTCTTATAGAGTAGCAATGTGTCCTCATACTTGGACTGATTCTCCTCCTCCTATGGTACTAGAAGATGATTTTACAGGTGAGGTTTCTTATAGAGTAGCAATGTGTCCTCATACTTGGACTGATTCACCTCCTCCTATGGTACTAGAAGATGATTTTACAGGTGAGGTTTCTTATAGAGTAATAATGTGTCTTCATACCTGGACTGATTCTCCTCCTCCTATGGTACTAGAAGATGATTTTACATGTGAGGTTTCTTATAGAGTAGCAATGTGTCCTCATACTATATACTGTCATGATATCCACGTATATTCTACATCTATTTGATCCATAAGCTTTAGTAGAGACTCTAACTTATTTGTTTCAGTGGCCGCCCGACCGCATCCACTGTCGCACGCGCCCGCAGACGCGCCAATATGCGGCACTTGCAGCACCCTAGACCTACCATTCTTTGATCCTACCTGCTATACATGCTCAGATATTCTCAAGTCAAGAGAAACAAGGTAATAGTTATTTATCACAGCTTTCCGCGGATATTAATCGGTGTCGAAGCCATACTGCTGGAAAATGATTTTATTCCCGTGTGAGGGAGGGGACATTGGACTGTAAATTATACTGGTTCCATAAATTTTCTTAACACCCTCTCTAATTCATTGTAATTTTGCGTATTTGTATTAAAACTATACAACCAAAAGTTTTAATCTACAGAAATAACAAATTTGTTAATCATTATTGGGGATATAAAATATACATTAATTTATTCTCCTTTGTCTTGTTCCTAAAGATTTTTGTGCTATACCAGCCATACATATTGCGATTGTCAAGCCAAGATGTCTGTGTTTCGCTACATATGGATGATGTCATCCTTATTATTAATCTAAATAATATTAAATAACTTTTCTATTACCTATACTTTTTTTCATACAGAAACGCATCTGTTATCTGTATATTAATACACAAGACCTATTTTATAAATAATTAGCGCAGCAATAACATCTCCTTAACCCTTACAGATCGGGGGAGGGGGAATAAATCAGCCCCCCCCTCTAGTTTTTTCAATGTCATTTTTTTGTAGGTAAAATAGAGAGCTGTGACTTCATGACTTTTTAAGTTTAGTAATTATACGTCGGCAAGAGTTGATTTTATAAGAATATCTGGTCTGTGTCGGTTGTGGTTTCCGGTCAAAGTTGGTTAGGTGGCATCAAAACTAGATACAATTCTAAATAAATCTTAATTTCTACATTATGACTTTTGTGTATAAGGTAGAGACCTTTTTTTGCGAATACTTATATATCAATGAACATCTGAGAAAAGTGGTGTTATGGCCGTTTGACTGCTCCATGACCGATTATTTGTCCAGCTTTTACTATAGACAAATATCATGAATATCGTGGCTTCTATTACAGCTAGAGACCTAAATATTTTTGTGGTAAATCCTTGAGCAATAATAAACTACCGTAAATTGACCGCTACTAGTTAAGAGTAGCTACGACACTCAGAATCCTCAGAATTTATTTGTGTACGTATTAAGGTGTATAATATTTATATGAATATGTAATAGGAGAAGTATAAATAGGTTTATGTTTGCGCAATATTTTATTTAGTGTCCCTTCAGATCAGCGCAGATATTTATCGTATCGTATTTTAGACAGCTTTCAGATAATATTAAAATAAAAAAATATAAGATTAAAACTAGTTTTGTTAACCCGGAGGGGCCGAAGGCCCGGACTAACAAAGCTCTTATAAATCTTAAGATTATTATTCAAATATTTGTGAAAAATTGTCTGTAATACGATGCTAAACATAATTTTTCAGTATAACTGAGAACAAGTTCTTATCCAGAGGATATTAATCGGTTTCAATGCCATACTTTTTTATACCTCCCCTAATAATGGACATAGTTACCCTTGTTTTAATAGAACATTTGCTGCACTGTTAAGATATTTATATTTTATATGTAATATTCTGTTTCCTCCCAGCAGAGAATTCCATTGGGTATTATATTTCCTGGATGTATTTTTACATTTTACCATAGTGTAGATCTAAGTATCAATAAGTATGAAAATATGATAAGATTTCAAGATCATTAGTCAAATTTTGAAAATTTCAGAAGCAGAACTTTTATTAATAAATACATGAGCTAAAGACTTTAAATTAATTTTTTTCTTCTATTTTCTTAATAATTGTTTTTATTTCAGCATAAGCCAGATTCTTGCCATCATGCGTCAATGGGTTCCTCAAACACAGCTGGCAATTGACAATCTTATCAAGGAGGTACTGAAGAGAGGTGCACATCCTGATGACAGGTCAGAATACCTCTATTAGGAGAGGTTAAACTAGGTTATATAGATATATATACCTATAAATAGATAGATATACAGCTAGCTATTGATAATCTAATCATGGAGGTACTGAAGAGATGTGCACATCCTGATGACAGGTCAGAATACCTCTATTAGGAGAGATTAAACTAGGTTATATAGATGGATATACCAATAAATAGATAGATATACAGCTAGCTAATGATAACATAATCATGAAGGTACTGAAGAGAGATGCACATCCTGATGACAGGTCAGTTTTAGGTATATCTGTATACTCGGTTAGGTTAACATAGGTTATAAAATATACATATAGATAGATAGATATACAGCTGGCTATTGATAATATAGTCATGAGCAATAGGTCAATATTCCCTTAATAATTAATTATGAAATCGTGCATTTGGTAGTATTATCATTATTAGAAAAAGGTGATAAGATTAATTAAACTACCATTTTACTGTAACCCCCCCCGGCCCCCCTCTGTTAAACCAGGATGTAATATGTAAACATAATATTTCATTGAAATATGTCAACAATATGACATTTAATCAGGGAAGTAGGGGATATTGGGTTGTTTATTACACTAGACCCCAAAGTTTTATAATAACGTTTTCTATTCGTTGGCTCAACAACTTTGAGGACTATTATTGTATTTTAATGGTTGGTTTATTAAGTTGAGTGTTCGAATGTTTTAACCTTTAATTGTAAACTACAAAAAAAAGGATAGTTTTGTGTATCATCATTTGGGATGTACATCACTTTATCGGTCATTGTCTTATCCCTTCAGATCACTGCATTTAATAGATGAAATGCTTAGATCAAAATAATCATTAATGGAATGGATTCGATGTAAATAGAAAAAAGCTCAATATTTATGGACATATAAATATACAGACATAGAGATAAAACATATAAAATGACTAATTGGTTTTTAGCTAATAGTAATGATGTCTTTCCATTATCCTATATCATAAAAAACAGCAGGGATATATGGATAAGACAATAGATAATAAATTATTCTTACCCCCAAATATAATATTTAATAAGAAATTTATTTTATTCATAGTGATGGTTTACTTAAAACTGTCTAAATTATTGTACTAGGAATCTTCTTTACTAAATCATCAAGTAAAAATCTATGCTAAAAATTCAACATTTTTATAAAGAACTTACGGACTTTCTGGGTGAGTTGCTGCGCTTTTTTTATTGTACGTAACTATTACAGTAATAATCATGCATTGTTTAGAATCGATAGAACGATTCTGTGATATTTGTAAGTTAACGATAAAAGCTATCCGTATAAATTGACAAAAACAGTAAAAGTGTCGAACTATGACGTCAGAAAAAATTTACAATTAACAAATGAGAGGCCGCTATATATTTTACCACAGTGAATACTGGCTTCTTATTGGTTAATTGTTATTTTTTTCTGACGTCATAGTTCGACACTTTTACTGTTTTCTAAAGAAGGTGTATCAACTTTTTTTTTATAGCTAGCCGGTTCTTTTAGTAAGTAGTAGATGTAAAATTTTTCATAGAATTCAGATATGCAATCGGTTTTTTTTGTAGACCTCTTATTCTTTAAGTAATTTAAGTTTAAAAAAAAAATTAAGTCGATTTTAAGGTACTAAAATGCAACAAAAAAAGAAAGAAAATGGCCATTATGAACAAAAATAGTAAGATCTTTAATTTGACACCTTACTTTTTCAATTCTGTCAGGTAATTATTGAAAAAATCGATTTTTTTAAACCCACGAGAATAAAAACTTTGAACTTAATTTTATCATTTCACAGGTAAAAAAATATGGGTTCATATATACCTTTAGAATCAGAAAAATATTACGAATCCATTGTAAGCAAAATTGAAAAAAAAAGTTTACAATATAGTATATAAACTACAATAAAAGGAATTATATGAAAATATCATATTATATTATACAGGCAACGTCTTAATTCTTGAATTGAGTATAAAAATGGGAAGGGGGTAAAGAGGGGGTAAAAAAGGGAAGATGAAAGTGTTGCCTGAACAAAAAATATAATTGGCCATTTGTTTATTTTTTATTTTTTTACTTTTTTTCAATTTTGCTTACAATATTTTTCTGATTCTAAAGGTATATATGAACCCATATTTTTTACCTGTGAAATGATAAAATTAAGTTCAAAGTTTTTATTCTCGTGGGTTTAAAAAATCAATTTTTTCAATAATTACCTGACAAAATTCAAAAAGTAAGGTGTCAAATTAAAGATCTTACTATTTTTGTACATAATGGACATTTTCTTCCTATTTTTTGTTGCGTTTTAGTACCTTAAAATCGACTTAATCTTTTTTTAAAAAACTTAAATTACTTAAAAAATAAGAGGTCTACAAAAAAACCGATTGCATATCTGAATTCTATGAAAATTTTTACATCTACTACTTACTAAAAGAACCGGCTAGCTATAAAAAAAAGTTGATACACCTTCTTTACCAACGAACATATCTTAAAAATAGAAAATGTCGCTTCTAAACTATATTTATAGTATATTTCCAATGAAAAGTTTATGTGTATGTATTGCAATGCCAAAAGATTATATGCATTACATACATTACTTATTTATTGGCTTTTTGTATCCTCGATATCAAGGCTCGGTAGCCGCGCCTCAGTCAGCCATTAATTTAAAGCCATCTAGATGTTTTGAAATGTTGCTAAAAGGGGGATTGTCATATTATACTTATTTAGGTTTATACTTCCAGATGAAAATTGTAAAAAAAAATATTTCCGAGGCGGTTGACGCGCGGCTGTGAGAGGATGAATGTAACCTTTAAAATAGTCATAAACCTTTACTGGACTTATTGAAGCTTCATTGTAAAGGAGAACCATACTGGTTCAGCAATTAGGGAGATCCTTCGCCTTATACAAATAGATAGATATCCCATTACTTGGATAATATGAATAAATAATTAGGATAATAAAAATCAATCGAGCTATTCAAGATATGTTGAATTATAATGATTTTCTAATAATGTTCTTGCTTTAGCATTTCATGGTATTAATTAAAAATCGAATTAGTTGTAAATTCTGGTTTTCTAACCTTCCTATAATACCAAATTCGCAGATTAGAATCAGGTATTTAGGGATAAGTAAAATTTAAAAGATATCCCTCGTTTGCTTCAATTTATTGTTAAAAAGTTTTGAAACTAGTAAAAGTGTCTGACTCTGATTGTAACGTAAAAGAAATTTGCAAATGAGAGGCCAGTATACACTGTAATTGACCAATGGTAAAATTTATAATGGTTAATTTTTTGACGTCATAATCTGAGACAGCAACTTTTACTAGGTTCAAAATTTTGAACACTGGTAGATTAGAACTTAATCAGCATTTGATAATAAGTCCCCAACGTTTTTAAGTTAACAAATGAGAGAACGTGTTTATTAGACTTCGGGTATTTAGTACAACCACATTTCAATGTCCTCTGATCAAAGTTATTAAGGTCTAAACAATAAGCCAATCCTTCTATCACTGCATACAAATTCAATAGATTTAATACCATAGATGGTTAATTAGACACAAAATCAATTAAACTATTCGGACAATGAAACTTCTTCTAAAGATTGAGTCTTGTCAGCTAACTTTTACATAAACCTAAAATTGCCTTTCCTACCAAAATATGTACACTTTCTAGCCAATAATAGTGTGCGATTGTTCTTTAACTGGGCCACTATTAGTCCAACTACAGAATTGATTATCCAGACTCAGTATAACCATTGTAAATGCAAAATTTCTCATTATCCAGAAACAATTTAAAAAGAATCGAAACCAATTTTCCAACATAAAGTAACCAAAACACTGTGTGTAACACAGGGAGGAAGGAGACATTGGACTGTAAATTCACAAGTACCCAAAGTTTTATAACAACAATATCTTATTTGTTGTCCAGAATTTTTTTGACACTCTTGTTGAATTTTGATGCATTGATTCAAAAACACCGATTGTCAAAACTTTTCAACAAAAAATCAAAATCAAGGGGCAATTTTGTTCATCATGATTAGGTTGTATAGTAATTTATCGTCCAATGTCTTATCCCTTTATATCTCTGGTGTGTAACAGAACTTTGAAAAGTTTTGGAAAGTTTCACTTCTTTTATCTCACTAAAGGTTTTACTAGTGATGCAAATAATTGACTTTTAAACAATTTATTCAAGATAAAATAGCGATGCTACTCCATTTTAAATGTCCGTTGATTATCTCGGCGGCTATATGAAGTTCTGCCTATCTTGGCCATTTAATCATATTTTCGATTTCTTTAATCATCACAATAGTTATTTATTGTATTGTTTTATTGTATAATAGACAGCTTTCTATGGATACTAAAATGGAAAAGTATAAGATTTGTTATACCCTAAGGGCCGAATGCTAACCAAACTGGTATTAATTTTATTATTTTATTTTAATATTTATGTGAAATTGTCTCTAATACATTCTTTACATTATTTTTTTATAATGGATGAGAACTAGTTGTAATCCAGCGGATATTAATCGGTATCGAATCCATAGTAGAAAATAATTTATAGTTATTCTTTGGGGTTTTGTATGATTGTACAAGAAATGGATATTTTTTTAAATTTCAAAAGGCTTTAGGTAGTTTTAATTGATCTACAATATTATTATCAAACTAGCGGCTACGCCTCTAGAGGCCTCTAGTGGCACTTTAAATGTTTTTTTATTCAAGTCTCTACGATACCAAGCTATGTTGCTTTCTAGTCTCTTTTCAAGTCACTACGATGTCCTGCAATGTTGCGTAGGAGTCTCTATGCTTAAAATAAAAATTTCGAATTATTGTAATTTATCTTGGGAGGGTGGTGGTACCCTCCCTCAAAATAGTTATAAACCTTCCCGGGGCCTATGAGAAGCTACCCTGTTAATGAGAACCCGATCGGTTCAGCGGTTAGCGAGATCCTTCGGTAAAAACACACAGACACACAAACACACACAAACAGATAGACATCCTATTACTTTAGTATAAGGATATATTGTAAATGTATTTTGTAATCTACAAGTGCAAGTATTTTAAGTATTGTACTATATAATTGTATAGCACTTATTGTAAGGAAAAAGGAAAACACATGTATTAAAGGAAGAGTGTTAAAACTGGCCAAATATTTAGCATACTTTAGTATAAGGATATAAATTTTAAAAGCATCTTAATTATCACAAACCTATGATTGAATAAATTTTGTCTAGAAGACGAAGTCCTAAATTTGAAATTTTAGGATCATGATTTAAGCCTGTTGTTCAGTGTTCACTGGCAAAGGAATATCCCCTGGTATTCAGGAAGGGAGTGGGGATTTGACAGGAAATTATACTGGTATCCTTTTCTTTATAACAACACCTTCTTATTTGTTTGCTAAAACTTTGGGTACTTTCATAAGATCTTGATTTGTTAGCAGTGTTTAAACTTTTCAACCATTATCTTAAATCAACAAAACGGTTAAATTTGCTTTTCATCATTGGGGATGTATATTAATTCATTGTACATTGTCTTATTTCTTAAAATGCATTCCTAGTATTGCAGATTCAGCCATCTTACATCTAGCAGCAAAAAAACAATTACTTTCATTTTTTATCTTTACATTCCTGAATTTTGTCTAGCACATATTGTTGTTGTGATAATGGATGTAGAATATACGTGGATATTATGACTGGGGGAAATTTTCTTCAATTTATGTTGCTAACATGGAACTCGTTTATTGGTCAGTTCTTTCATCCAGAGGATGGGGTAAAGTTTTGGATGGAGGATTTTCATCAAGTTTCACTTTATCAGAGTATATGAAAATCTGGTGAAACATCCAAGAAATAATATATCCATTAGCACATATTGTTGTGATGAATACAAAACGTTGCAATGAAAAAAAACTAAGATTGGAAATCAATATTACTTTTCTTTGCCTCTATACTCTATTTATTACAGGGTGTCCAAAATAAAATATGTAAATATTTTATTTTGGACATTTTTATTTACATTGGAGCTTCTCATAGGTCCTGGGAAGGTTTATAAGTATTTGGGGAGAGGTTTACAGAGAAATCGCCCCTAGAAAAAAATAGAAGACGATGAAAGTCCATGAAAAAAATCAGCATGTGACGTCATAAAAATGAGGAATTATGCATATATTTTTTAGGTGTTTTCTTTCCCACTCCTCCTCTCCTCATCCCTCATTTTTATGACGTCAGAATTATTTTTTTGAGCGACTTTCTTTGTCTTCAAAAAATAACCCCTTACCCAAAAAAAACATTAAAAATAATTTTTTTTGTTTTAAAAGCAGCTTATAGTGCGTAATAAAAATGATGTCATACAATACAATTGACCAATGATAGGCCAGTATACATATACCATTGGTAAATATAAATGTATACTGGTCGATCATTGGTCATTTTTTTCGTATAACGTCATTTTTTATTAGGCTCTATAAGCTGCCTAAATTTTATAATCTATTTTTAGGGATTCTTTGACCGATATGAGCCTGATAATGTATGCTGTGAAGGCTGGAGCTAGCGGGGTTGGTTCTGTCGACATTGCCTGTAAAATTACTGAGTACCTCATTCAACAGGGGGCTGACTTGTCTGCTAAGTAAGTATATCTTTTTCATCTCAATCAATAGAGCTATTTACATATAACCAGGGAGGGAGAAGACATTAGCTGTAAATTTCACTGGTACCTAAATTCTTATTAGTACGCTATAAAACCCTAGGAAATTTTGATTAATTGGTTCCAAACTAGTATTGTCCAAACTTTTAAACAAATGATTTTAATCAACAGATTTGGTTATTTTGTTTATCATAATATAGGGTATTTATATTAATTTGCCATCCATTGTCTTTTCCCTTAAGATCCCAGCATATAACTGTATCTTAAGGATATAAACAACCAAATTTCTGATTAGATGTCGTTGGACAGATATGACCCCACTCCATTATGCAACCTTCTTTGATGTTTCCCCGGTTGTAACTTCATTACTGCATCATACTAAGGTAGTATGTCCTTAAATATAGGTAGTGCAACTATGCTATAATTTAAATTTTTTGTACATGTTTGTTTATTTATCTTTCTTTAATGCTTCTCCGGTTGTAACTTCATTGCTATATCACAATATAGTAGTTTCTTTTTATATGATAATGCAATTAGAAAACGTCTAAAAGTAAATCGGTGAAAAATAATGTACGTTCAAAACCTTAATTTTATACTTCTGATAATTGCTTTTCTTCGTAAGAGTCAAAATACTTTACACTTTTATTTGTCATGCAGCTAAATACAATTATTTTACTAAGTTGAGCTCATGTTCTTTACACAATATCTTTACTTGTTCTTTACACTATAAGATATATTTTTAGGGTGCTGATGTTGACACCCCCTGTGTAGAGTATGAAAATGGAACCCCTCTTCATATTGCGGCATCAAATCTGGCTTTGGGAGCTGCGAGGTATATTTCCTGCGCCGTGTTTCAATTAGGCTTTAGACACCATATTTTAAATCAAAACTTAAATCTCCATTATACAAAAATTGCAAATTTGTTCCCCGCCCTTTTATTTTTTGTTAGGAGGGGGAGGGGGAGGGGGGGGGAGGTGCAAAGAAAACTTAAACTATTGGTATCCTATAAAGCTATAAAGTATTAATTTTCAAACTTTAGCGTGAGACACTAACAATTTTTACACTCGAAACAATCGTATGATTTTGGCTATGGGAGGGGGAGGGGGTATATTGAGGTGAAATCATAAATTTTAAATACTTCAACCTCAATATTACACCTTGATCACCCCTAAATTATTTATTTTAGAGTTTTATTGAAGTTTGGCGCCGATCCAGAAGCAACAGACGACCTTGGACGCAGACCCGTTGAATGTATACCTGATATTGATAATTTTGATCTTGTGGTAGATGCTCAAGTAAGTGTTACACCTCATATTAGTAAACTTGAAAGAAGGCCATGCAATGTATGTAATGTACTAATATCTGTACAATTTTAATAGATGCGAAAATTACTAAATATGACACCTTTAGTAGTTTCTACAAAAAAAAATGTGAAGTGCTTGTATGCAGGGATGGCAGCCGCGCCTAAGCCTCAAATTCAAACCCGTTTGGATGCTTTAAATTAAAAAAAAATTGCTATATTTTGGTTATGTTTAGACTTCCATATGATTTTTAAAATTATGAAATGTTGATTTCCCCGAGTCTTAATGACATCTGACGCGCGGCTGCCAAGCCCTGCTTTTTATGAAAGAGATTTGTAGAAAGTTAGGATTTTCCCAATCAAGCAACTTTAATCATGCTTTCCTTTGTCCATGCTCCTCATTCATGAGTGCCATTAATTATGGTGGCTTAATATGGAAAACCTACCAAAACTCTAGGCCAGAGTGATGTAATAATTGAGTAGCTTCCATGGGGATTGTGGGTCATCTTGTATTGTATCATAAAATACACTCATCTGAGCGCGAAGCTTACCAATCTACGATAGGCCAAAGGATTCTCTCTTTCAATCTCTGTGTGCATCTAAATCCTAACTTCAGAGAATCATGGCTACATACATCATAGACGTCCAAGCTTTTTATTTGGGGGGGGGGGGTAAAAATGTTTTAAAGTGGGGGTAATTGGTTTTTTGGGGGGTTAAAATGGCGCGCGAAACGCGCCGAAATTTTTTTTAACTCCCCCAAAATTTTTACCCCGGGGGTAAAATTTGCTTGGGGGGGAGGGGGTAATTACCCCCCTGAAATTTGCTGGCAGGGATAAATTTTGTTTTCCCCCCACAAAATTTACCCCCGGGGTAAAATTTTTTGGGTAATATAAATTTATTAAATATTTAGTATTAAAAATGCGCGCGAAGCGCGAAAAATTTTTTTTTGTTAGAGATTTTTTTATTTTGGGGGGGGTATTTACCCCCCAAAATTGTTTAAGGGGGGTAAATACCCCCTCCTAAATGTTTGGGGGTGAATTTTAAATGGAGGGGGGGGGGGGGTAATCACACCATTATCCCCCCTCTTGGACGTCTATGACATACATACATGAACAATATCATATTTGTCTTTTTTTAGCAATAATTTAAATATAGATTTTTATTTAGGAAATAATTGAAAAGATGACAAGATTGTTAAACGAGGGTTTGGACACAAAGCCAAGATTTCAATTTTCCAGTGGACAGTCCATCAGCTCAGTTTCTAAGGCGGGAAACACGTCTATTTCTGGCAGATCTATTTTACAGGTAAATTTATTCTATCTTTTTGTCTAAAATAAGGAAGGGATAGACAATTTTGCTCAAATCAATCTACAATCCAGTTTATCCCCCAAAAGTAACTTTAAAATGTTTTAATAAAAGAACGATTTAATGAAATAATTCTATCCCTGCATCCCTGGTTAAACACTCTTTCTGGTTTTTTGGTCCAAAGAAATTACGTAAATATTTTTTTGGCCACTAATGTTAAGGAGAAGAACGCTTGAAGTTTCAAATAACTTGAAATATTTGAATTTAGGCAATGGGATTGAAGTTAAATGACACAGTCCTTATTGGTAACAAACTTGGTACTTTAAGGTAACTAATATTGAGAATTTTAGGACAAAAGAGTCATAACTAGTAACTAATTGTCATCGTCCACAGTGCCGTTTTTTTAATAAGTTTATAGGATATTTTATTTTTCGTTGTTAATGGGTTCTGTTGTCCTTGTAAAAATATAAAACTAAAATAAGTAGAGCTCAATAGTGTTGGTTGGCAGATATATAAGGTTTATTATTTTGATGCTTTTTAAAGATAGTTTAAGTAAAGGTTAGTAGAGCCCCACAGGGTTAGTGCCAGAAATACGTTTTTCAAAATATTGGAAGGGGGTTTTAGTTGTCAATAAATGACCTTGAGTGGAAGCACCTTATTTTAATTTTTACCTTAGCATATGTATTTGTATTTGATTTTATGATTGTCATATTTTAGATTTTGTGGAACAACAGAATTTGCCACTGGTATGTGGGCAGGTATTGAGCTAGAACATAGGGAGGGCAAGAATGATGGCACTGTTCATGGTATCAGATACTTCAGGTTAGTAACTTTGTATTTTAATTTTAAGTTTTTTCTAAAAATGAATGTAGAATATACGTGGTTATTATGATAGGGGAAAATTGTCTTCAATTTAGCTTTCTAACATGGAACTCATTTCTGGCCAGTTCGTGTATCCAATAGGAGGAGAGGTAATGGGGTAAAGGTAGTGGAAGGGAAGAAACGTTACTTTAGCCCGCTGCGAGTTTCACATTAATAGAGAACATGGAAATCTGGTGTAAGATCCAAGTAATTATATATACCTTGTCTTAAAAGTCACATTGTAGTCACATGATGCCTTCTTTTAATAGACCATAATAATTCAAGCATAAAACAACTATTTTGAAGCTTCTCATTTGTCTATTGTTTAATAAGGATATTAAATATTCCTTAACACCTAAACCCCAATAAAAGTAAATGGTCACTTATAGTTGGGCTAGCCCTGCTCCAAATGATTAGACACAATTATCTTTCAATTTGTGGGTTGCAGTTTGTTGGTGAATTTTTTTTTATGGGGGAAATCACCCATGAATACGTTTTCAGTTTTAACACAATTTCTTCCGAGATTCAAACCCATTACCTCCTGATAAAGAGTTTTTCTATATGCTATATGAATAAACATTATATATATAGATGTGAGAAGGACTATGGAATATTTGTGCCGGCCAACAAAGTTATGAAAGCTGGCAAGGGATACAGACCTAATCCCCCGGAGATTAAAAGACAACCTAAAGTGTCCACTGTGAACTTTGGAAAGGTAAGAGTATCAGTTAGGGAAATAATGCATAGTAGAACAAAATTAGCATGGACTTAAAAAAGCAAAGCACTCCAATTAAAAAAATGTCCTGAAATCTAATTTGTTAAATTAATTAAAGGGACTGTGAACGTAAATTTTTCTCATCTTAATATCAAATTTTAACATTATCTCATTCATAATATCTCACAGATAGAGCAAAACGCGCTTTTGTTTGCTTAAAAAACGGCTTTTTCCGACGATTTTTATAAGGTAAAGGGAAAGGAAGAAATTTTCCGTATTATATAAAATGTGCATTAAATTGCTTTTTTCTCCCATTATAGCTAAAATTAAACTTTTTCACATAGTTCTTGATTTTTCCTAACGGTTAAGCTGACTTTTAACATAATCCTTGCTTTAAACCAATGTATAGTTACTTAGAAATTGATAAAATAAGCAATATTTTTTATTGAAAACCAAATACAATAACAAAGCTGGAAACAGGTTTTTTTATTAGTATCCAATTAACTTTAAATGGCCCATCTCTTGCCCACCTTTAATTACAAATTTGTAAATAATAAAGACGCAATATTTCTTTATAAACAGTCTGATAAAAGTGTAAACTAATTCTCCAAAGTGGGTTATTTATTGTCCAACACAATAAAAAAGGATATTATTTGTAGACAGTGAGGTATTTTTTTGTCAATAATACAAATTTAAAATAGGTCTTTATTACCTAATTTCTACGTTATAAAAAAACTAATTGGCATTTTTTATCATAAAATAAAACCTTAACAGTAAGTAAACTGTTTTAACTATATATGACAAGTTAAATATCCCTACAAACATTATAAGAAACAAAAACGTTAAGATTTTCCCTGTTTTTTCCTTTTTCCCTCCCAAAATACCATAATATCAAGGCATTATTCCTGGATATTTTTGTCAATAGGACGTTTTTGGTTGATCAGTGTAGTGAAATGTGCTTAGAAAATGTCAAGATTTGATAATCAGATGAGAAAGTTTTACGTTCACACTCCCTTTAAGTAGCTAATATCAAAAAACGTTCTGACGTTGTGAAGTACACGATAAAGTTATAAAATAGCTTTCCTCGGATATTATAATAAAAAAATATATGAATAAAACCAATTTTGTTAGCCCCGAGGGGCTAAAGAACCGGGCTAACAAAACTGGTATTAATTTGCTGATTTTTATTTTAATTTTCACTATGGCTTGGTACCTGTTCTAACCCAGCGGATATTAATCGGTTTCGAAGCCTTACTGGAAAACTTTTAAAAAATATTTTATTCTAAAACAAAAGAATCATTACATTAAAGTTAAAATAATAATTTCATTGAAAACAAAGAAACTTTTTTCTCGTATTCATTCGAATTCGGTGGATAGGAACCGGTTCTCATCCATACGAAAAAACTATGTTTAGCATCGTATTATATCCAGTTTTCTACGAATATAGAAAATTAGAAATGTACAATCATAAGATTAAAACCAGTTTTTTTAGCCGGTGCCTTCGGCACCACGGGGCTAAAAAACTAGTTTTAATCTTATAATTGTACATTCTATATCCGCGGAAAGCCGTTTATAATACGATACGAGAAATAACTATTATCATTTTATTTTCATACAAAACAAAACTTTTGTCAAAAGACATTCATTTTATTTATTTTTAGCATAGATACTTCTTAACTTAGACTTTGAATTTTAATTTAAACTTACATGTTTTAAAACTCTTCTTATATCAGTTACAGCAAACATTTATTTTAACACAAAAGCTTAAATCATAGATGAAGGGAACATTAAAACCTACGATATACTGGCCCCTGAAGTTTAAACACGTTCTATCATTTGTTTGCTTGAAAAGTTTGGGGACTTTCTTTCATTAAATCTTGATTATGTTGTGCAAACTTGCAGTACCAATTATTTCCCCATTAAGTTTCCTCTATGAAAGGGGTAATTTTGTCATATTTGGGGTCCGGGGATGTATAAAAATTTTTCGTTTTCTCTTATCCCCTAAGATTATTAGACACTCATAAAGCATTTTCTCTAAAACATGTTTAAATAGGTTGACGTGTCCCATGTACGTGGACGAATCCAGAGTGCAATAGCTGAGATTGTCGAGAGCACAAATATTCGCATTGGAGACAGGGTCATTGTCAGAGAGGTCATACCTGGCAAGTCTGATAGGGGTGTTGTCAGGTAATATTATCATTATTATAGTCATGGTCAGAGAGGTCATACCTGGCAAGTCTGATAGGGGTGTTGTCAGGTAATATTATTATTATTATAGTCATGGTCAGAGAGGTCATACCTGGCAAGTCTGATAGGGTTGTTGTCAGGTAATATTATTATTATTATAGTCATGTTCAGGGAGGTCATACCTGGCAAGTCTGTTGTCAGGTAGTTAAGAATTAATATTATATTTTTAAACACCATAAGGAAAAAGGATAAGAGGATGAATACTCACCCCTTTTTCATTGTAAAATACTACTTCCCCCCTACTAAAATAATTCGTCTGCTATTTATGTAAACCGCCCACGGCTTTTTGCATCGTAATCATAACCTATTCTATATATAGAAAAAAAAATACAAAAATTTTTTTTTTCTTATTATTATCATTATTCTATAACTTATTAGGTTTTTAAAAAAAATTTTAGAAAATATTTAAAATATAATTTGATTTAGGATCTTAAATAACAAACAGCCAGGGACGGCTTTGGTCTGGTAGAAAAGTTTGTTACGCCTAGTTTAAAAATTGGAGGATTTACCTTTTATGATCAAAAATTTATTTTTTTTCAAATTAGCTTAAATGTAATATTTAAATCTAATTAACATGATAAAACTTTTAAATGTTTACTAATAAAAAAATTAATAGTTCAGCTGTAAGCCACCACGATCGCTAGTTGTCTACTTCAAATTCTTACTTGAAAACTAAGGATAAATATTAAATAAAATATTTCAAAACTGTGTAATAAAAATTAGTGAATAATCTGTAATGCTATCTACGTTTTTTCTAGGATAATACTCGTTTTTACAATATTTTTAACATTTTCAAGTGATGTTATTTAGCCCTCAGGGTTTGGCCCTTTAGTGACGAAAATCCAAAACAAGAAAAATACAGACAAAATAAAATTAGATGAACTCTTTGATATTCTAGTTTTACATTCAAAGCTAGATGGCACTGAAAAACTGATTATTATGATTTACAATCAAGTTCTTATATAAATTTGTAAAAACGTTTATTTATTAAGTAATAAAAGTTAGATAGACTGCAATATGAATCTTATAAACTAATAATGTGTGTAATAATTAAAGTCAGTAGCAAAGTTAAGAGAAATTAATAATGATAATTTTATATTCTTTTATCAGGTTTTATCAGAATTGGTAATATTTCTAAATATTTCTATATCATCCTATAAAAATCAGATGTATGCTTCAAACGGCAACTATAATTGTCTGGAAATTACATTTAATTTTAAAATATTCCCATTTTGAAAAGTGGTGGAATAACACTAAAAATTTAGCGCGGCAATTGCTCAATATAGGCCTCTAGGCCCACTGCCTATTTTATTCCTCCAAATACCTTGATTTCTCTCTTTTATTATTTTCTCTATGTTAAACACACAACAAGCCTTACGAAATTATAACTGTATTACAGTCTAATGTTATGTAAGCTTGGCTTCTTACGGACATAATTTATCTTATTGCTTTAGATTTATTGGCTCTGTGGACTTTGTTGATGATGATAGCGACTGGTATGGCGTTGAACTGGATACACCTATTGGCAGGCATGATGGTACTGTTCAGGGTATCAGGTACATATATAGATAGATAGTTTCATAGAAAGATAGATGGATAGGCTGGTATAGAGTTGAACTGGATACACCTATTGGAAGGCATGATGGTACTGTTCAGGGTATCAGGTACATAGATAGATAGATGCATAGACAGATAGATAGTTCAATAGAAAGATAGATGGATAGGCTGGTAATTGGTATAGAGTTGAACTGGATTCACCTATTGGCAGGCATGAGGGTACTGTTCAGGGAATAAGGTAATTAGATAGATAGTGAGATAGACTGGTATAGAGTATAACTGGATACACCTATTGGCAGGCATGAGGGTACTGTTCAGGGAATAAGGTAATTAGATAGATAGTGAGATAGACTGGTATAGAGTATAACTGGATACACCTATTGGCAGGCATGAGGGTACTGTTCAGGGAATAAGGTACACAGATAGATAGTGAGATAGACTGGTATAGAGTATAACTGGATACTCCCATTGCCAGGCATGGTGGTACTGGTCTAGGAAGGCATATTTTATTACAAATTTAGACAGGTTTGTCTGTCTTAAAAAAGAACAAACCATTTTAAGTACTTGAAATATATAAGAAATTAAACTTAATAGTTTCTTGTTTCTAGATATTTTGCAGCGGGCAAAGACAGAGGAGTTTTTGTGACTGCCAAGAAAATTGAGAAAATTTGTCATACTGACGCCCAAGACAGTCTTGAAGAAAGGTTTCAAGATTCTATGACCATAAGCCAGGTAAGGAAAATTATCAGAACAAGGATAAAAACGTCTTCAAATGTAGCTACACAAGATGTGAAATGCTAACGTAGCTTTAATAAAGGTTAAGCTTTGTATAAGAATATTCAAAAAAAATTATTATTGCTGCAGTTTTTGATACATTAGGAAGTATCCAGATAGATATTTATGAAATAATAGAAAAATGTAGTTCTTTTAGAAATTTAATTTGTACTGTACAAAATAAGGTTATGCAAATTGTCACCTAATTGTTTTATTGACAGTACAAAGTTTTTTTTTCATTCAAATAATTCTGCAAATCTTTAAAAAAGGGATTTTTCGTTTGGTGATTTTTTCGTTTTAAAATTAAATAATGAACAACAATAAAGGATTGCAATAAAAGTTTTACAATAAGTAACTTACAGTAGATTTATGACGAAGTGACGTTTGACAGAACATTTACTAGATGTATAGAAACTGCACAATTAATTGCATTTGATGACAGCAACTGGCTATTCGATTAATTGTAATAAGATTTTTTTATATAAGGAATCCTTGGATGCTCCTTATTCGCGAGTACCCAAATCCATGTCAGTGAGTAGAACCCAGATTCTTCCAGAAAGTTCTAGCAACAGTATGTCGTCTTCTGTACACTATATGCCACCCAGCAGGCCTGTACGGAGGTCGCTTTCTCTAAGGTAAGAATTTAAGGATTGTTTTAGAAAGTTCTCTCAACAGTATGTCGTCTTCTGTACACTATAGGCCACCTAGCAGGCCTATGCGGATGTCACTTTCTCTTAGCTAAGTATAAATAGATTATTCCAGAAAGTTCTATTATCTTCTGTACGCTGCCTATATGCCACCCAGCAAGCCTGTACAGAGGCCACTTTCTCTTAGGTAAGTATGGATAGATTATTCCGGAAAGTTCTTGCATCCTCTGTACAGTTACACCCTATGCCACCCAGCAAGCCTTTACGAAGGTCACTTTCTCTTAGGTAAGTATGGATAGATTATTCCAGAAAGTTCTAGCATCTTCTGCATACTATATGCCACCCAGCAGTCCTGTACGGAGGTCACTTTCTCTTAGGTAAGTATGGATAGATTATTCCAGAAAGTTCTAGCATCTTCTGTACACTATATGCCACCCAGCAGGCCTGTATGGAGGTCACTTTCTCTTAGGTAAGTATGGATAGATTATTCCAGAAAGTTCTAGCATCTTCTGTACACTATATGCCACCCAGCAGGCCTGTATGGAGGTCACTTTCTCTTAGGTAAGTATGGATAGATTATTCCAGAAAGTTCTAGCATCTTCTGTACACTATATGCCACCCAGCAGGCCTGTTTGGAGGTCACTTTCTCTTAGGTAAGTATGGATAGATTATTCCAGAAAGTTCTAGCATCTTCTGTACACTATATGCCACCCAGCAGGCCTGTATGGAGGTCACTTTCTCTTAGGTAGGTATGGATAGATTATTCTAAAAAGTTCTAGCAACAGTGTGTAATCTTCTGTACAATATATGCCACCCAGCAGGCCTGTGCGGAGGTCACTTTCTCTCAGGTTAGTATGGATAGAAGGGGTAGAAGGGGGCGCCGTGGCTCAGTGGTAACACACTGAACTACGGTGGTGAGAGTTCGAGTTCAATTCTCCGTGTGTTGACTCGAATTTTTCATTCGTAATAATATTCACGCAACTCCCCTGGTTGTGTTAGAATTGGATTATTGGGTAAGTTTGGATACTCAATAGTCACGTACATAATATCAGTACTACCCTTATCCCAAGCTCCTCTGAGGAGAGCGTCATTCATTACGGTGACTTAAATTGGGACACCTGCCATACTCGGCGAGGGTGAGGTAATAATGAGTAGCTCTCATGATACAGCGGGTCAAGTCATAATGTGCTTGAACGTGGAGCTTGATAGCCCTAGTGGCTAGACAAAAGTGTTTCAGCCTACTCCATGAATACTTAGGCCCAAACCCTAAGAAACTATGGCTAATCAATCAATCAAAAGTATGGATAGATTATTCCAGAAAGTTCTAGCATCTTATGTACAATATATGCCACCCAGCAGGCCTGTACGGAGGTCACTTTCTTTATAAGTATGAATAGATTATTCCAGAAAGTTTTAGCATCTTCTGTTTCTGTATACTACATGCTACCCAGCAGGCCTGTGCGGAGGTCACTTTCTCTTAGGCTAGTATGGATAGATTATTCTAGAAAGTTCCAGCAACAGTATGTCATCTTCTGTACACTACATGCCACCTAGCAGGCCTTTACGGAGGTCACTTTCTCTATAAGTATGGATACGTTATTCCAGAAAGTTCTAGCATCTTCTGTATACTATATGCCACCCAGCAGGCCTGTGCGGAGGTCACTTTCTCTTAGGTAAGAATGTATAGATTATTCTAGAAAGTTTTAGTAACAGTAGTCATTTTCTATTATATGTCACTTATACATAAATTAATTTATCTATTGTCTTATCATGGAAAAATAAATTATTATCTTGGAGGAAATAATCTATATTTATATTATTGTGTTAATATTATTAGTTTACAATGTCCAATAATTGATTGCAATCATTTTAGGTACCATGAGACGAGAAAACCCTCTCGAGGCCAGGATGATGACCGGCCAGCCTCTTCAGCTCAGGGCAGACCTGGCAGTGTCACCAGCCTTTCCAGGTAAATATAGATCCCCGTAGGCTTTTAACAAGGGATCTAAAGGGATAAGACAATGGCCGGTAAATTAATGTACATCCCTAATGATGATACAAAAGTTACCCTTTCAAATGATAGCAATTAGTGGTTGAAACGTTTGGACACTTAACTTAACTAAAGATGTTAAGCCAACGAATGAGTAAACGTTATTATAAAACTTTGGGGACTAGTGCAATAAGCAGCCCAATGTCCCCTCCCTCACTGACTTCTACAATAATTAGTTGTATATGGAATATTATAAATAGGTAGAAATTAAAACTTATGAAATCTCTTTGTAATTAAACTAATCTATCACTCTAAATGTTTGTACGTATGAAGCTACAATTTCTCAACTGTTATTCGAGATAGATCTAAATCTAAAAGTTTTACAATATTAATAATCTGAACCTAACTAGGTATATATTTAGCGATTCCTTATTTTTAAATTTGCTTCTCTTCTTAAATGTAAAGGAAATGTTATTTCTATTTATTACTTTTTTATTTTATTTTTTATTCAATTCCTTTTACAATACAAAAATAAAAAAAATTATGCTAATAATATTGATACTTTTTTTCAATAAGGAAAAATAATATTTTCATATGAAGTTAATATTCTTTTGATGTAGTGTTGCTAGGCAGATAAGTTTTCATAGGATGATACAATTATATGAAGAAAAAAAGTGTAGCAACAAGCTATTACTGACACCAGTAATAAAATTCCAAATGATGACAAACAAAATTAACACTTCTGAAGATTAAAATTATTTGTTGAAAGTTCTAGACTTTACCAATCAAGATATGATAAAATTTCTAAGCCAACGAATGAGAAATCATAATTGTAAAATTCTTAGTACAGTGTTCATTCCCTTACATACCCTAATTACAAAAAAGCGACACCACTCTATAATTACTGCTATTATAGGAGCACGTCTATTCGGCGGATAGTTGACCCAAGCAAGAAAGATTTCAACTGTGGACCTAGCCCGCATATCAGCAAATTCAAGAAAACTATTGACAAGAAATATCTAGAGGTAAAGCATATTTTTATTTTATACAGTGTTTATCAGCAAAGGTATAGAAAGAGTTATAAACCTGCCCAGGACCTTTGAGAGGCTACACTTTAAAGGAGAAACATATTGAATCAGTAATAAGCGAGATCCTTACGCAAAGAAAGACAGAAAGACATAGGATTAAAGTACAATTATTTACTTGGTTATATACTTACTAGCGGCTTCGCCCCTAGCCTCTAGGGGCTTTGCCCCAAGAGGTAATTTAAAAAAAAATTAAGTACTACTGGTGCTGCCGCCAGTAGTTTTATGTGAACTAACTTCTCCATAAGAAAAAAATCTAACTTCTCCATAACAAAAAAATCTAACTTCTCCATAAGAAAAAAAAATCTAACTTCTCCGCAAGAAAAAAAAATAAAAATCAGAGGAGGGATTTTTTTTTTGAGGGGGGGGGGGTGTCCCACCCCCCAAGAAAATAGCTTAAAACCCCCACAGCACCAATATGTACATACCCTGAAGAGTAGAATCCGATCGGTTCAGTGGTTACCGAGATCTTAAGCTTCAGACGGACGGACAGACATCATTTTACTTTGTATTATAGATGGCAGTTTATTGAGACTTTTTACGCGAAAATAAAGACGTTCGGACATGTCATAATTATAGAGTACTTGCGCTACAAAACAATTCCCTCTAGCTTAGTCTACTTTTCATTAATGATGGATTGCCAACCAACAAAACTCAACAGTTTTTCTCAGGGATAAAAGAACTGTAAATTGTAATATCATGCTAATATTGGCATATTCACTAAGTATGAAGAAAATTATAAATACATTTATTGAACATAATCCTTAAAATTTCAACAAGAGAAGTTTATGTAAGTTTATTCTTAAAAGTTTTGGTTGGCATTGTGATTAAATCACGTAATTAAGAATTTTTTCAAAATCCGTTAAAATACAGAAACAGTTAAGTGAAACGTACGTATAAACAGAGCGATGTACTTACTCCAGCCATAGAAAACTGCGCTTTAAAAATTCTGGATTTATAAAAAAAAGGATAAATAGAGTTTTTCAGACTGTGTACAAATCCTTTTCCTTAATTGTTATTTGTTTCTTTTGATTAACTAACACAGAAAACTTTTATTCATAATGCTGGCCGAGATTTATTTGATAACAAGAACATTTATGTCTATAGGTATCACAACTTCTCAAGTTGAAAATCAATAAAAAAAAGAATAAATAGAATAATATACGGCACTAGTGTTAAAAAGACATTTTATCAATTAAAAAAACACGCATCTTAAAACTAGGAATATTTTTCAATTACATCTACTACTTGCCAACCTTCTATAGTTCTTTCTTGTACAAAAGTTTGTTTGAAACTGAAAAAAATAATGTTGGTGTAATTCACAAAATATTGTACTTTTAAATAAACTGTAAATAATAATGACTTATAGAATCATGAAAACTTGCAAGTAAGAGAACTGTATTACTTTAGTACATACCAAGTGACACACAGACGAACGGACAGACAAACGGTCATACCCTTAAACCTTGTCGTGTAATTCTAAGGTCAGAAAGTAGTTACCCACCTGCATAATCAATCTCAAAATTTAAGCGCGAAGCACACACAATTTTTTTCACCCCCCTCCCCCTTAAATTTAAGGATGTTATACAATTTTTTAGCTTGGGGTGTATCATTGGTTGTAGTCCCTTGTCAAGGAGGGGTTGAACACCTCGAGAGTGTATCTACCCCCCTTAGATTTGCCAAAGGGGTGGATACACCCCCCCCCCCTCAACAACCCCCGTTTGCACGATTCTGATTGAGAAAACAGACAAATGTTAATTCTAATTGTTTATGTTGTATACATTTGTTTGACCAACAAAGTGCTTGATAATCAAACATTATGATGAGGCCGAATAAAACACTTTTATTGTATTATTCTCTTAGAAAACAAGAATTATAAAATCCTTATGTAGCGATGTTAGAAATACGGGATTTAAATAGCAGATTATCAATGGTCATAATTTAACAAAATATCAAAAGAGTTAAAAATACTTAACCTTTCACAAATGTTTGTTATGGCTTTATTTAAGCGTGACTGACAGACCGAAGGACCAAGTAAATTACGTAATGTTATAAGGCATCTTCATAAACTAAGCCGTCCATCTTATATTTACAGACTGACGGACGGATAGAAGTATAGAGTAGCTTCGCAACTATAAAAAGACAAAATACATGTTGCTATGCTTTTGTGAATAAATATTTTTATCAATAGTTATTCATAATAATAGATAATAATAAAGGAAATAGAAAAAAACGGAAACTAAAAAAGTAGCGTAATATGCATCTTTTTTTTTAGCTTATATTTTACATTTATTCATGATAAAATTTAATAATATCATAAAAATTTATACAATAATTGAAGGAGTGATGGAATAATTTAAATTAACTAGATTCGTTCTAAATTTTTTAAGATTAATTTTTCTAATTGAATTTTGGACATTTGTTTTTTGATTATTTTTCTTACTTTTCTTTACAATAAAACAGAATATAATAAAAGCTGTTAAAGTTATAAAAATTGTAATAATTGAAAGGATAAAAATAATAATTTCCTCAGTTGAAAATGAATTTATGAAATTTGTTTTGATTAATTTTTGTGTAGTTATATCTGTCTGAAAGTTAGTAGATTTTTCATAAAAATTCGTGGAATTTTCATTATTCGTAGTTTCTAAATGTCCAATATCAATTATTTTATAATCTTCAATGCCATTAGAGGTTATTGCAATAACAGCAATTTGTTGAAACCTGTTTTTGATATCCTCATCCAAATGAAACTGTCGGCTTAGGTTAGGTTCTGATATGATATTCCAGTTCTTGTTGGTCTTTTCTAAGCCAAGAATTATTGAAGCTGCTCTCTCAGTCTTTTCTTCTCCCTGAAATGAATAATATTTCAATAAGGATGAGAAGATGATTAAAGTTCCTCCACAGATTATGACGTCATACGATAGAATAACTAATGAGAGGTCAGCATAAATTTTACCATTGGTCAATTACAGTGTATACTGGCCTCTCATTGTCTATTCTATCGTATGACGTCATAATCTGTGGAGGGACTTTAATTATCTTATAAGGATGACAACGTCCATCAGAAAGAAGAACAAATGAACCTTTTAAATTACAGTAAACTTTAAGTAGTTGTTATTGAAATTTGGTTACATATCAAAAAACTAGTATGACAACATCTTAGAAGGCAAAGCTCAAAATATTTGACTGACAAACTAACATGGATAAAAATAGAATCACTTTACATAAACATGAAAGAAAGATCTAAGCAAAAATTTGATCTACTTACGTTTTAGACTTGATAATAGATATTATTTGCTTATTACACGATGCCTAATTGTCTATAAATCACCATCTCATTCATAATATTACCGATACATCACTTAACAAAAATATAAATTACTATACCTGAATCGTCCAGAATAACTGTCCTTCCTGCATCCATAGTTGATCAATATAGACCTGTAGGTCCTGTTCAGTACTTCTGGAACATCCATGTGTGCAACCTTCGTCTGGACACAACCAACTATACCTGACAAATTTCATATCTTATTAGTTATTTATCGTTCGTATTATAGACATTTTTTACGCATATTAATCTTATGATTTTTAAAAATATTCTTGGAAAATTGTCTACACGTTACGATACATTTATTTTTCTTACGGCTGAGAACCAGTTCTAATCCATATTGGATGATTACAATTTTTAAGCTTGTATGATTAAAATTTGGGTTAATATTAATGGGATAATATTAATATCATAGATCAGTATTGCTACGCTTTCTAAATCGTACTAACTGATTCAGGAATTATCATACTACGTTTGAAATCAATAGTACAAGTCTAACATTCCTAAATTATTAGTCAGAGCATTCTGTTACGCACGGACCTTCGTACAGACCGACCCTAATTATAGTATTTATTGATCACATCGTATTATAGACAGCTTTCCGCGGATATTAAAAGCCATACTAGAAAAGCTTTCATTTTAAAATTACACTTTACCTGCACATTTTAGAATCCATACACATGCTCATACATGATCTTTGCATGTTAAAATTTGCGCTATCATTTATATTCTCATCCTTGTTAAATTTTGAACATTTACTAATGCACTGTGCTACTTGTAGACTGTTGGATATTATAATATTTATTTCATTAAATGAAATAACCGCATTCGTAATATTAATCAAAAATAAGAAAACTATTATTTTTGACATCATTTTACTACTAACGTTTGAATTGAACTGAAATATTTTGATATTATTATTTATGGCATACGCGCGACACGGGTTATGTTTTGTTTCCGGTCATTGGAAGGTGTTAATTCCGGTCAGATGGGTCAAGGATTGTGGGTAATAAGGTTGAAAAACTAGAGCATTAATTACAGAGAGTAATTTAGCAATTAAGGAGGAAATGTATAAATACAGGGTCACATTTAAAAAGAAAATCATAATGTTATATCGAAAGAATGGAGATAAAAACAAAAGAATAGTTTAGCGAACTCAAATAAAATGAGGGATAAAACAGGGACGTCCAAGTTTTTTTTTGAGGATGGTAATCGAATATTTTTTTTAAAATTGTGGTGTTAAAATTAGGGGTTCCAAATGTTTGAGGGGGGTAAACAAACCTTTACCCCCACCCTTGGACTTCTATGAGATTAAAAAGAAGGGGAATACAGTTATTAAATATAAAAATTATAATTTATTTATGCATATCCTAAGTGTAGAATAGCTGTGCTACTAAAGAAGCGTTTAATCCTTATGAGACCACTTCTCAAATAATCAAAATTGAATTGTTAAGTTGTTCTATATGTTAATTCTTGCACCTTAAAGTAATAAATCCTTGAAATCATTAGATCCGTTTTGCATACACGAATGGTCAAAGTGTGAAATCCGGTCAACTTACTTAATCCTTTACATCCTGGCGCGCGCTTCTTGCGCACAAAAAAGGGAAGAGAGAAAGGGGGAAGGGTAAAGGGTAGTAGGGAAATAAGAGAAAAGGGTAGGAAGAGGCGTGTTTATTATAATTGACAAGGATAATAACACTCATACGTAACGAAGAACATATATACTCAAATTTGAATATTTGAAATTATATAGTAGCGATCAAGTAAAAATAATTTCATTGACGAGAAATATGCTTGAAAATGTAATTTAATCCCTACATCTGATTAGTTATCTATCTCTCTGTTTTGTTACCTAATTATTCTATCTATCTATCTAGATTGGACAGACAGTAATGGTTATCCACAGTAAGGAGATGGCCGTGGTCAAGTATATATAATCATCTATATCTATCTATCTAGATTGGACAGACAGTAATGGTTATCCACAGTAAGGAGATGGCCGTGGTCAAGTATATCGGCCACTCAGACTTTGCTCCTGGTATATGGGTCGGACTCGAACTCAGAAACCCAAAAGGTATACTTTTACTAGCTAAGCTACTCTATAATTCACTTTGTATGTCCGCCCGTCAGCCAGACCGTAATTCATGCAATGTTTTTTACGTATGTCTCTTGGCCATGCATCAAAAGACGTGTTACCCCCCCCCCCCCAGTTTTAATTTTATTATTTTAAAGAAGTTCCGCAATTATCGAGATCTTTTGGTACAGACAGACAGACAAACAGAGATTCTCTTACTTTCATATAAGGATAAAGTTTTTTTATCTACAAGGTTTGAAAAATATTTTTCATTAATGAAAAGATAATGGGAATATTTCAGTATCATATTTTGAAAGAGTCAAAAAGTACAGAACATATGAATATGATTATATTTGATTTAAAAGGAAAAAGCTTTGCTTTTTTTAAATCTCAACTAGGTTGAAGGCTATTTTTAAAGTTTAGAGTTTCTAAGTAACACTCTTACAACATGACAATAAAAACTATATTTCTTCTTATTACCCTAATAATAATAATGTAACATGATCTCTGCGTGTCTGATCAAATGATCTTGATAACTGCTGAACCAAAATGGGTCACATTCACAGTGTAGCTTCTTTTAGATCCAGGGAAGGTTTATAACTATTTTGGGGAAGAGTATGTACAGTGTACACCTTCCCAATATAAATCGCCCTTTGAAAAATCTTTTTCTTTTTGAAAATCATCAGCTACTAGAGACCTCTTATTTCTCTTTTTGGTTTGATTCAATTAGGTATATGTTTGGTGAGCCCCGCAGGGAAATGAGTTAGGTTCAGGGATTGTACTTAAAAATAAAAGGTGGACCAATACCAATTTTTTCTTGGGTTTGGATACCCTAGTTTATGTATCCTCCTAGTATGTAAAGTAGAAAGTTTTTTTTTGTCTGTAGCTTAAGATTTCGAAAACTACTGAGTTGAGTTGAGTTCTCCATTTTATGGAAGCTTCTTGTAGGTCCCTGGATGGTTTTTTGGCTCTTTCATTTTTATATTTGAGTTTGGTTTCAAGCAATACAGAGCGGAGCCGCTAGTATGTATTGGAAATAATAAACTATCTAATTAATTGAAATAAATAATTCCAAGTTTTCTATTATTTATACTCTTATATAAAACATTGAAGCATATGTGGGTTTTAATTCATTAAAGTCTTTCTACAAACAAAAAATCCTTTGAACTAGTTTTTTAGGGATTTTGAAACTTTAGGTTTAAAATTTTATAATTTCAAAATTCATGACGTTAGATTTTTCATCACTTAAAAAATTTTTTAACATTTTTCTTATAGAAATTCTATTGGTTGATTCAAAATAAGTAATGTCCAAAGTAGTGTTCAACCAATAATTTTAATCTTCAGAAGTTGAAGTTTTGTTTATCATCATGGGGAATGTATATAAATTTTTCGATATATGTCTTATTCCCTTAGATCCCTGAGTGTAAGTCAAACAAAAGGGTCTGCTGAGTTTTTAAAAGTACAGGATAAGTGGGGAATCTACATTTTCCATTCAAATAGATCTGAAAACCCCCAACCCCCTCTATTTCTAAATGGAATATTGGATTGGTATGTAAATAATTCTGGCACCCAAAGCTTTATAAACACACTCTCTCATTCTTTTACTTAAAAAAATTGGAGATGTTATCAAATCTAAAACGAACAAGCTAATATTGCTTGATTCACTTCTACAAGAGACAAAATAAATGCTAAAATCCAAATATATCTTCATGCCTTAGAATTGTGTATTTTTTTTTAAAAAATAGGTTGAAAAAAATACAAATTTTAAAATATCAAATCTTAGTACAAATAAAAAATGTTAAAACGTATTAACCAATAATTTCAATCTACACAATGGTAATAAGTAATAAGTCTTTCCAATTAATAAGGACCTAAGAGAAGCTACACAGTAAAGGAGAATCATATCTGTACACACAGAAAGACACACAGAGAGACATCCTGTTACCTTTATATAAAGATTAATGTTTTTTTATTCCTTGGTCAAAAAGAAGCTTGATAAATATCTTCAAAGCTTTGAAAATTTTGTTCAAAGAGAATTTTAATAATTAATGTTTTGTCTACAGCAAGATTTAATCTAGAATTGTCAATAGAAAACTTTATAAAGAACACAAGAAAGTAGGGATCTTGAGGGATAAGACAATGCCCAATAAATTGATGTTTATCCTCAAAGAAATTACTCCTTTTGTAGATTACAATTAGAGGTTGAAACGTTTGGACATTCAACTTAATGTTCCAATCAATCATTGAATTCATTGAAATTTCCCAAGATGTTAAAAGAATAAAAAAACGTTGTTATAAAATCTTGGGGACTGAATATTCAATGAGAAGCACAACGTTGTCGAAGAGATCTTAAGCTTCAGACGGACAGACAACATTATACTTTGTATTATAGATAAATAAAAAGTTTTGTCTGAAAAGTAAACATTGCTACTAAATATGTACTCTCTAAGGTAATTATGACCAAAATGTAATTATCTACCCACGTTGACAAAAATGCATATTAATAAATGCTACACTCATCTTAATAAATGTAAAAACCCTAGATACCCAATCCATTGATTGGAACACAGCGTAGAATCAATCCGTTTACATAATTGGTTTGATTGTAATAATAATATGGTTATAATAATATCTTGTGACAACGCTTTGCTTAGTTAAAATTTTGTTGTATTTGTTTTTGAAATGAATCATATGTGACTAAATAAAAACAAAGATCTTCGTCTTTTAGACGGACTCTTGTGTCTAATTGACCATCTGACCATCTTCTATAGTAATAAATCTATTTTCTACATATTGTCATTGTTTAATTATGTACTATTGTATCCTACTAGTAGTGCCTTTTCACCTAGCTTCATGAGGGAATTCTTTCATCATAGTCAATTAGAGGGCTCAAGTTTATGCATATATAATATTGCAGTACAAATATAGATCTACCACTGGAGTTGTACAAATATTTGAATAGTTATTTATCACATCTGATTGAAAACAGCTTTCCGCGGATATAAAAATGTACAATTATAAGATTAAAAACACTTTTTAAAAACTCGAGATGCCATTTTTTTGACCGCGAAAAGCTGTCTTTTTTTGCCCCGAGATGTCGAGGGCACGGGCTTAACAACTGGTTTTCATCTTATGATTGTACATTTTTATATTCATAGAAAATTGGATTGAATTCGATGCTATGCATAAGGTTAGAGTTAAAATTAATCTGTTAAAAATAAAGAATAAGGGGGTTGGGGTGTTCGGTGGTCCATAAATAGGTTTTAGTGAAAGTACTGAATAATGGCATTAATATTTAACCTCTTCCTACTCTCACTTATGTCACTAGCAACCATGTAAATTATGTATAGGGTCAGGTACTAAGCACTGAGGAAAGGGATATCGGTACCACAGGTTTTATAACTATCTAATTTTATTCTTTGGCTCCAAAACTTGTGTGTTTTTATTAAATTCTGATTACTACATATGTATTAAACTTTTAATGTCCAACTTTTCAACAAATGATTTTAATCTAAAGGAGCGGCATTTTGTTTAAAATCTTTGGGGATGTATGTATGTATATCAATTTATCACCCATTGTCTTATCCCTTAGAATCTAGAATAGATAGTTATTTATTATAAAAACATTACCTTTAGTAAAATACGTAAGGTCATACAGCAATAATTAATATGGATGAGAGGAGAAGACAATGGACTGTAAATTAGAACCAGGATCTAAATAATACCAGAAAAAAACCTAGTTTTTACCACTTTTACGGTAAAATTTTACCAGCCTTTACGTTATAAAAAGTGGTAAAAACCTTGGTAAACTTTACCGAAAAGTGGTAAAAACATTTTTTCTGGTACTTTCTCACGGTTTTTACCACAATTTTCGGTCAAATTTTACCAGATTTCCGGTAAAATATTACCAGTTTAGGACGCAAATTTATACCAGATTTCGACCAATTTTACCACTTTTTTGGTAAAATCTTACCGCAAATTTCTGTAAGATTTTACCGAAAAAGTGGTAAAACTGGTCAACACCTGGTAATATTTTCGTCCTAAATTGGTAAAATTTTACCGGAAATCTGGTAAAATTTGACTGAAAATTGCGGTAAAATCGGGTGGTAAAAATCGTGAGAAAGTGGTAAAAAACGACCGACCCTAATTATAGAGAAACTTCGCTTTAAAAATCGAATTTTTTGTTGTATTTTTATATTTATTTAACTTGAACATATAATAATAATTAACAGCAGCCGTTCTCAATGTCGCGCAGCTGAGGACCCTTGGGTGCGCCGCCAAACACACAAGTGTTCTTGATTCTACTGCTCTGGTTGAACTGTTGCGCAACCTCCTGGATTTGCTGGACCAACTCTCTAAAATAGAAGTTATTTTAAAGAAAACTTTAGCAAGGTGATAAACGCATGAACCTCGGGGTTAAAAAACTGGTTTTAATCTTACAATTGTACATTCTATATCCGCGGAAAGCCGTTTATAATACGATGAAAGTAATAACTATTGGACCAATGGTAAAAATACATTATTGGTGCCCAGGTAAACTAACAACTAATTTTAATTTACAAAAGGGGTATTTTGTGTATCATCAATTTATCCACCATTATCTTATCCCTTATATTTCAACTTTCAAAAAGCGAAGTAGTGGGTTTCATTATATTTTCACAGTAGCTTTTCTTTTATTTCTAGCCCCTGCGGTGGTCTCTAAACCTACGTGGCAATCATTAACATTTACCTAACCTATCAAAAGCTACTGTGAAAATACGATGAGCTTGATACCTCCTCATCCAACTCAGATCGTACGAGTTAGATACATACCCAGGGAGGTAGGAGACATTGGACTGTGAATTATACTGATACCCAAGGTTTAATATACACCTTCAAAACTTTGGGAACTTACAATCTAGCAGTGTTCATATTTCTCAGTGTCCAATAATTCTAATCTACTGAAGGGGTATAGTTTTGTTTATCATAATTGTGAATGTACACATACCTGAGTTGGTTGTCTGACCCACTGCCATCCGTTTCTGAATGCTGATATGTCAGGCACCACACACAACATACTCTCTTGGCATCTATAATAAGAATTAAGTTAGGTTAGGTTAAGTAAGATAGCCCCGCAGGGATTAGGTTTTAGGTAAAAAAGGGAAAAATATACATAGTTTTCTTTAAAGTTTATGTCAGAAAATGGTAAAGTTGTCAAGTAAGGTTTTTGTTTGTTCGTTAAGATCTCGCTAACCACTATTTTAGGGAAACTTCATGTAGGTCCTTTTAAAGTGAAGTCTTTAGATAGATTAAGGCTATTTTTATGCCTCCCCCATAAAAAAAAATCAATCACGTACCTATACATTGTACCCAGTCAGCTCGAGCATGGCCACGTCCCCACCCCCATTCAGGTGCAGGGAGTGGACCACGGGCACGGGGGTGACGGGGTCGCGCACCGGCCCCATTCCCTCGTAGAACTGATATTCAACCTGGAATAAAATTGCTCATTAGTTAATTAGATAATTACAGGGATATAAAGGGATAAGACAATGGCTGATAAATTGATGTTCATCTCTAATGATGATACACATCGTTACCCCTTCAATCAATAAAAGTACCCAAGGTTGTTAGGCCAAAGAATAAGAAAATGTTATTTTAAAACTTTGGGGGCTAGTGTAATTTACAGCCCAATGTCCCATCCCTCCCTACTAAATATCTAATCTATAATACAAAGTAGAACGATGTCTGTCTGTCCGTCCGTCTGTCTGTCTGTCCATCCGTCCGTCCCTTAAGATCTCGGTAACCACTGAACCGATCAGATTCTACTCTTCAGGGAATTTACCTACTTTATCACCTCTTGGGGCAAAGCCCCTAGAGGCTAGGGGCGAAGCCGCTAGTTAAAAACAATAGGATCACAGTCGCCTTCAGATATATATTTTGGGTTAACAAAACTGGTTTTAATTTTAGAATTTTTTATTTTAATGGAAAATTGTCTGTAAAAAAACAGATTTTTTAGTATGCCTGATAACCGTTTCTAATCCAGCGGTTATTAACCGGTTTCGAAGCCATACTGGAATAACAAGTATGATTCTATTACCTTGTCGGTGGAGATAATTGTCCAGTTAGCGCCGTCATTCAGCATCTCCTTGTTGGGCTCTTTGGGACATGGGGTAGCCTAAAATAAATAAATCAATTAATTAATTAATCATCAAAATTCAAGTATTTGAATGTGATATAATTCGTTCATCCTGTAGAAGGGGAGGGGATGGGGTAAAGGGGGTATCATTACTTTAGCCAGCTGCAAGTTTCAATTTACATTCAATGGTACCCAAAGTTTTATATTCAAGTTCTCTCATATGTCGACTTAAAACTTTATAAAATCTTCATTGTTAGGTTCAAATAAGCAGTATCAAACTATCAGGGTGATAATGCTTATCATCATTGGATATTAACAACAATTTATCGTCCATTGTCTTATTCCTTAAGATCCTTAGATTTTAATAAAACAAAGAGTAGCTACGCTACTGCAAGGGTATCTTTGCCTTTGATGCTACAGAAAATCAAGTACTCAAAGTTTTATGAATCAAGTTCTTTCATTCATTGGCTAAAAAACCTTTGGGTACTTTTATTTAATCATGATTGTTTGGATCAAATTAGCAATGTACAAACTTTTCAACCAATAATAATACCCTTACCTTTCTAATGTAAAGCCTAGGCAGAGCCATGCCGGTGATGCTACAGACCAGTTAAACAGACGAACCGTAGTGTATGTAGCCGTCCCGGACGGTAAACTCTTCGCTCTCACTCTCGTTGTCATATCCACTAAAATAAAATTTTTTTATCAATGGGCTGTTTATTACAGTAGTACCCAAAATTTTATAATAACGTTTTCTTATACGTTGGCTTGACAACTTTTGGGACTTGGATGAATTTTAATTATTTTTAAAATTACAACTTCTTTAGATTATAATTAGACATATTGCTAGATAAATTTTCAAAAGAAAGAAAAAGAACATAAGAAAAAAAGAATACTTTAATAGTTATTTCTTGCATCGTATTATAAACAACTTTCCGCGGATATAGAATGTACAATTATAAGGTTAAAACAATTTAAACTAGTTTTAATCTTATGTACTTTTTAATCTTTGTACTTTTTTATATTCGTAGAAAGCTGGATATAATTCGATGCTAGACATAGTTTTTTCGTATTGATGAGAACCAGTTCCTATCTACCGGATTACTCTTTATTACATTTAGCAACTTTTACCTTTTGGGCATGCTGTAATAAAATCAATACGTCAATACGATCCGTTGCCCCCAAGGATAATATCCCCACTTAACTAAAACAGAACTGAAGCCACTAACCAACTACAGAAGTACAGGGTTACGAAAGTTTAAATTGATGTTATTTTTTTTTAATGTTAATATTGAATGTAATATAGTTTTGTAATGACATATAAAATATATTCGATAGAATATAAAAAAAATATAGTGCATTCAATATTAAAAAAAATATTTAAATATATATAGTTGTTAACCTTTGCGTATGCATGTATTTCCGGCCGGGTTCTTGAAAGATAATGCCGCGTTTTTTCGACATTTTTTACGCTATGAATAACAAGCGCGACATTCGCGAAATCTAAAAGAGTATACAATGATTTATTTAATTATTTCGCTTTTGAGGTACGGCCTTCATAGAAAAAAAAAGATTATCTTCAATCCATTTTTGCTGCATATTAATTAATGCATCTTTTTAGAGCTGTGTTACACATTAGAAAAATTGCTAAAAAAATAATTTAAAATTCAGTATTTTTAAGTTATATACTCTGTTTGAAATTCTATCGTCAACGTTCAATCAATCAATGTCTAAAAAACGCCGAAAAAATGTGGCATTCATCTTTTAAAAACCCATCTCGGTGGTATTTCCGGTTGGCAGAGACAACATAAATATAGAAATCATGAAACATTGTTTGTTCCACAATTTTGCCACATTTTTAAACATCTTGCTTAAAAAAATCTTCCAAACAAATTGTAAATTCTATAAATTTAAATATTTAGAGAAAATTGAGTAGTAATTTACTTCTTGATTCAAAATATTTGATTAAATTGAATCAAAACTAATAATTATTTTTGGCACTCTATATTCAAATAATCATAAGCTTATCAATAGTGCGCATGCGCGCACAGAGGTGCCATAAATTTCAAAACTTAATAATATAAGTTTTTTAGCGAAATTACTCTATAATTCGAAATCTCTGTCTTTCTTTTAGAAACATTCAGGGGAATATACGAAAGCTTATATTTATATTAAAGATGAAAAATCGATAAATTCAAATGCACACGGCACATCTGCACACACCTGGATTTTTTTTCTTTTAATTTTAATTCGTCATGAAGCTAGCTCTAATAAGTAAATATTAAATTTGATATATTTTTGACGATGCGGGAGGATGTTTTAAAAGAAATGATGAAATAATTTTCAAGGTTTTAAAAAAAAAAGTTAGCTTCTTTTATGCAAAAAAATTCAATAAAAAGTAAAAATTGACCCGATTTTTGGAAAATCTGTACTTAGCCTCAAAAATTACCTTGTCAATTTTAACCAAAAAGTTGGTCAAATTTTACCAAGTTGATTTTTTTTGTCAAAGTCCAAAAATCTGTACTTAGCCTCAAAAATTACCTTGTCAATTTTTACCAAAAAGTTGGTCAAATTTTACCAAGTTGATTTTTTTGTCAAAGTCCGAAAATCTGGACTTAGCCTCAAAAATTACCTTGTAAAATTTGACCAACTTTTTGGTAAAAATTGACCAAATTGCGTTTTTTGTCTAAGTCCGAAAATTCAGACTTAACCTGAAAAATAAAATTGTAAAATTGACCACATTTTTGGTAAAACTTCCAAATGTGGTAAAATTCCAAAAAAAAAAACTTTGAAATTTAGGCTTCATTGTATAGAAATCATTATTTTAAAGTACTACAATTGATTTTGAAATCTTCTCACTCACCTTCTCACCAGTACGCCAGGTAGACTACTGTCCGTCTGGTACCAGCCTCCAAATGAACTTTCTCCATTCAACTCGATCTCTTGCCAGGGTCTTGACCTCTTCAAAATCACTAATCTTCCTGCTGGTAATCTCTCTGATCTGATCAGTCCATCTCTTTCTAGGTCTTCCTGGTAATCTTTTCTCGTCTGGATTCCAATCTAACATTCTTTTAACATCTCGATTTTCCTGCATTCTTATCACATGACCAAACCATCTGAGTTGACTTCTCTCAACAATGGAAAGAACAGAGTTGACCTTCAGAGCTGCTCTGATGGTTTCATTTCTGACTCTGTCTCTCCTTGTGACCCCATAAATCAGGCGCAATATTCTCATTTCAGTGGCTTGTATTTTGCTCTGGAGCCTTTTGGTCAAAGTCCAGGTTTCTGCTCCATAAAGTAATACAGGTCTTAAGATGGTTGTGTATATACAAACTTTTACTTCTTTGGGAATTTGTCTTTCTTTGAAAAGTGGATATAGGCAGTTAAGGTTGCTTGTAAATTTAGCTATTCTATTGTTAATTTCATCTTCAATAAGGTTACTTGCAGAGAGTTTGCTACCTAAGTAAGTGAAACTGTCGGTCTCTTTCAGGACATGACCATTTATAACTACTTCACCATCCTCAGGGCATCTTCCTACTTTCATCACTTCAGTCTTCTTATAATTAAGTTTAAGTCCAGCTGCAGTTAATTCACGGTCCCACATGTTCATGACATTCTGAAGCTTGTCCATGCTATCAGCTGTTTGACCGACATCATCTGCATAACCCAGCCTTTCCAACTTGAAATTT
The DNA here is from genome assembly GCF_053477335.1 of Acartia tonsa. Taxonomy (NCBI): domain Eukaryota; kingdom Metazoa; phylum Arthropoda; class Copepoda; order Calanoida; family Acartiidae; genus Acartia; species Acartia tonsa. The sequence goes on from NC_137260.1 coordinate 39,869,505, forward strand.
TCTTGCTCTATTTGCAGTATAACCTGGTTCATGTACACAATGAACAACAAGGGAGAGAGAACAGATCCTTGTCGTACACCAGTGTTAACAGCAAAATAAATGGTCCCACCAATAACAGAACTTTTCTGGTTTAGGTATGTGCTTTTGATTGCTTTCAAAAGCTGCCCATCAATTCCTGATGAGAAAAGAACACTCCAGATTTTCTTTCTTGGGACTCTGTCAAAGGCTTTCTCTAGGTCAAGAAAGCATATATATTGGTTGATATTGTGCTCCCAGCTCTTATCCAAAAACAGTCTAAGGGCTGCAATCTGGTCAATGGTCCCTCTACCAGGTCTGAAACCACATTGGCTTTCTGAGAGAAGGTCCTCTACTTGTGTTCTGAGTCTTAGCTCAAGAATTCGCTCATAGAGTTTACCTACATGGCTCATTAGAGAAATACCTCTGTGATTGGCACAATCAAGTGGATCACCCTTGTTCTTGAAAATAGGACAAATAATGGACTGGTTCCATTCGTCAGGTACTGTGCTTGTCCTCCAGGCAAGATTTAAGAGCTCCAGGATTAATTTCTTCAAAGGTTCACCTCCAGCCTTTAAAGTTTCAACAGGGATCAAGTCTGGTCCAGCAGCTTTGTTATTCTTTGTTAACCTAAGTGCTTTCTCTAACTCTTCCATTCTAATTGGATCATCTGCTGAATTAGTTTCAGGGTCAGTGTTATCAAGATCCTCCTCCTGTTCTTCATCTTCATTCTCGACATTAAGGAGGTCTTCAAAGTATTCTACCCATCTTGCTGCAACATTTTCTTGACCAGTGATTGTTTCACCATTTTTGTCCTTGATGGTTGCATTTTTGGGTTTATCATCATTTCGGTTTTTGAAATTTTTTGACATACTGTAGATAAGTTTCCGGGTTCCTTTCAGATCATTGTCAAGATCTTGACCAATTCTTGTCCACATGTCTGTCTTGGCTTTCTTCTTAGTGTAGTAGACTGTCTTTCTTTGATTGACATAAGATTCTCTGCTTTCTGGAGTCCGATCTTTCAACCATTTTCTGAAAAGCAGCTTTTTCTTATCAACTTCAGTTTTGACTTCTTCAGTCCACCAGCCAGTCTTTTTCTTCTTTGTTTTACCAACATTCTTCATGCCTATAATATCTTCTTGGATATTTTGGAGATGGTCACGCAGATTTTTCCAGTACTCTTCAATATCATCTGACTTGATATTATCAGCATTTTCACGAATGGATTGTTGAATTTCTTGCTCTGTATCCTTGATATTTTCAATCTTGACTCTTTTCCTCACACAGGTTTTCTCCTTTTTTGGGAGGTGGATTTTCATCTTTGCCTTGACAAGCCTGTGATCAGAGTCAAAAGATTCAGAGGGTATTACTTTAACGTCTTTAATAGTTGATTTTCTTGTGCTTAAAACAAAGTCAATTTGTGTTCTGAGGTCATAGGTTCCAAGTTGATTATTATATCTGTACCAAGTGTATTGATGAGATTCCTGGTGTTTGAAGAATGTGTTCATGACAGCAAGACTGTTTCTGATGCAGAAATCTATCAATGCTTCGCCTTCATTATTCCTTTCTCCCACTCCAAAATCACCAATAACATTTTCAACTTTTTGTTTGCCAACATGTCCATTTAGGTCACCAATAATATTTATTTCACTATCTGTAGGGAGTGAGTCAAAAGTGTCTTGTAATTGATTGTAGAAAGTTTCTTTCTCTTCTTGAGGTCGTCCTTGTTGTGGTGCATAGGCTTGTATGAAAGAAACTTTGTATGAGTGTAGGTTTAAAGTTAAAGCTATTATTCTGTTATTAACATATTGAACTTTATCTACATATCTACAGAGATCTGGGTGTAGAATAATAGCTACTCCATGTCGATTACTAGCTTGGCCACCAGAATAAAATATTTCATAGTCATCATGTAAAATCTTCTGTCTATGGCCTTCATGTCTTGTTTCAGCTAGCCCAATAAGTTTTAGGTTACGTTCAGTCATAGTTTGTACAATTTCTTCTGCCTTTTCTTTAAAAGTTCCAATGTTGATTGTTCCAAAGTAGATGTAGTCGAAGGTCTTTTTCCGGTCCGAGGTCGTAGTCCAGTGGTTCTGTCCATTGTTTCGAGGCTGATTGCGTAAGTCTTGAGCATGTAGTTATCCACTGCTGGCTTGCTAAACCTATCACAGCTTCACGGCCATCGTCGGTTGGTTATCCAGGGTGCGCCAGGCTTGGAGGTGATGGTCCGATTTTACACCCCTTGATTTTGAAATGCTTACATTAATTTAAAACACAAAAAACGGGTTTTTTTTGTTTCGTCAAATTTTACAAAAAAAATGGTAAGATTTTACTAATTTCTTGGCTAACATTTTTGCTGGTAAAATTTACGACGAAACCGGTAAGATTTTACCATTTGACCAGCATTACCACTTTTCCGGTAAAAAGGGTGAAATTTTCTGGTACTTCGTAGAACCTGGGGACTAATCACAAAAGTTTTATTGATGGGCGCTAATAAAAAAAACTAATCGCTTTCAATTACATTATCAACTGTACAATTTTGGTTCAAAACTTTCTCTCATTCATTGTCTTGAACGTTTGTGAACATACTTAAATCTTAAATTGGTTTGCACAAAATTTCGTTACCCTTTAATCGAAACTGACTAAAGTACAGACAGAAGACCATACCGAATTATTGAACAGCCTCGCTTAGATATGAATATTAAATAAAAAAGATAATTGATATACTTTGTACTGTTATTGTAATCAATAACAATTAATCATGTCAATAATTAGCGAATATTACATAGTATTTTTTATATTTATTTTGTTACAGATCTCATCAATATTATCTACATGTGTGTATATAGTAATGCAGATGATCTTAAAGTAATTGTTTGTCTGTCTGTAATAATCAGTAATCAAATTAACAATGTTTTTGTTTGTTAGAATAAAGGTAGTAAGACAAGAGAGGTAATGTTTGATTGAGCCAATTTGAGAATCCCATCGGAACCTACATTAAATCTCATTGGTTAAAATTGTGTACACATTTCAATACGAAGGCATGTTTTTTTTCATTTCATACATAGATAAAAGTCAGCTGTAAACAATATCATTTCTAAGTACATAGCTTTACTGAATCAAACTTACTTGCTCAAAAATTTCGTCATAAATGAGAAAGCTTCAAACAGAGGTGGATGCTTTAAAAAAATATTAAGGCTCGCTACTGGCTGGTGAGGCAAAATTATTTTTGTAAAAAATCCTCAAAAATTGCATAAAAAATCTACAAAATTAAATAAAATCCTAAAATGGTTATTAACATATGATTTTGTTTAATTTTTGTAGATTTTTAATAAGCTTTTGGATGATTTTTCACAAAATAATTTTGCCTCACCATCAAGTAGCAAGTCTTTTTTTTTTATAAAGAATCCACCTCAGCTTGAGTCGAAAGTAAACAATACTAGCGTCTGCCAATAATGTTCCTTTTAAGATTTGACGAAAAATCGGGTCAGAAGTGAAATCTAGATATAGTATGTCTATTTTTTTTTTAAAATTCACTTATCAATAAAAGTGTAGTTACTCTTGGCTTATTGTCTATCAGTATATAGGTACTTCTATTATGTATGTTTTATCTCTTCAAACTTTGAAACACATTAATTTACCTCTCTTAAGATTTTATAAATTTATTAGATTACTCCTCTAAACCCTATGAAACCCCTCATTTTACCTCCCTCAAAATAAAAAGCTTGGACGGCCTTCAAATTGTCGATAAAAAATTTAATATTCCAAAAATTAAAATCTAATTTACTATACTTAATAATTTTTTAGGGAAGCACAACGGTGAGGTACAAGGGCGACGTTATTTCCAATGTCGCGAAGGTCACGGAGTGATGGTTAAACCAAGAACAGTGTCTGTCCATGGCATCAACGGCCAAGAATTGCTGCGCCCAGAATCGTATTATCCCATCTAGTCCTTTTGATACCAAATATTTGTTTAGGGTTAGGCAGCCGCGAGTCAGCCGCCTGTAAGCCTTAGGGAAATTAACCATAATATGACACTTCCAAACGGGTTTAAAATTGAGGCTGAGTCGAGGCTGTCGAGCTCTTTTTTTTTCGTTGTATACTTTTTAAACAATTGTTTTGTTATTGAAAAAAAATTGTAAATTTACATAAGCAAAGTTAGTTCATATTATTCTTAAATTTTTAACATTATATTTTATTAATTTGTTGTTTCAGCTTTTTGTAACATTTCTCGTCAGTGATTTTTCAAATTTGATAGGAGCTCTAACACTTCAGGGCTCTGCCTGACCTTACTTTCATAAGGTAAATAAATATATTATTAGAGGAAATTGTGATTGTTAGTTTACCTATAACAATGAAACAATACACATCCATCAAATAATGATTAATGATCACTTTCTCTATTATTTACTTTGTCCGTTTGTCCATTTTATACTTTTTGTGCTTTGCTAATTTGTTGATTTTTGTTTTTATAGAATTGTTTTATAGATTTTACTTACAGTTTTTTTTGTACTTATTTAAAAAAATAAATTTGATTATGCTTTGCAGTAAATAATGTGATATTATATACCGATATATTTTTTTACATGGAAAAAATACATTTATAGTAATAATGGATGTAGAATATACGTGGATATTATGAAAGGAGAAAAATTTAGGTTGCAATATCCCCTCACATTTATTGGTCGGGCTGTTTATCCAGTAGGAGGGTAAAGTATGGGGTAAAGGAGGGGAATAGGGGAGATCGTTATTTTAGCCCGCTACAGTATTCACTTTAAAATAGAACATGGAAATCTGGTGTAATATGCAAGTAATATTAAATCCATTATAGTGATACATGTATATAACAAGGATGACAACATCCATAAGTAGCGAAGCACAAAAATTATGTATAAGATTTTAAAGATTAGTTGTCAAAAACATGTATATTAGGGAAAAATCACGAAACCTTTTCAATATTTGTTTTTAATTTTTTAATACTTATATATCAGTACTATGACTAACAGACTGACGGTCAAAGTAAATTGGATGATCAAAACAACGGGAAATTTAATTTTGATATTTTTAACAAAAAAAATTTTGAAATTGGACCATAAAAACCAAAGATATCAGGAAAAATGAGAAAAATATAAAAATAGCCAAAAACCTGCAAAAAGGCAGTCTGACCGCCATTGATGTTTCCTTGAAAAGACAGGAAATTTAATTTTGATATCTATAACTGACAAAATTTTGGAAATCGGACCATAAACACCAAAAGTATGGATAAAAATGTGAAAAATACAAAAATAGCCTACAACCTGCTTAAAGGCAGTCTGACCGTCATTTTTTTTATGAAAAGACAGGAAATTTTATTTTGATATCAAAAACTGAAAAAATTTTGGAAATTGGACCATAAACACCAAAGATATGGAGAAAAATGGGAAAAATACAAAAATAGCCTAAAACCTGCTAAAAAGCGGTCCAAGGTTTTATAGTTAATTGGGCTCCTTAATAATGGGAATGTTGTCAAAAAATTTCAGCCTTTTATCTTTTATAGGAGCCGAGAAAATCACGTTTCCCCCAAACTAAGACAGACGGACAGACGGACATACGGACATACAGACAGACGGACATTTCAAATTATAGAGTAGCTTCGCTACTAAAAATACATTGGCATAGTATAGGAATATGATATGTGCATAATATGTTTACTGTTTCTAAAAATATTTCTCAAGAAAAAAAGATTGATACCCCCACTACCCCTCAAAAGAATTTTTTTTCATTATGTATCATCAGCTTTAAGAACGATTCTATATAGGAGGGTGATTTTCTTCAATAGAATTAAATGTAATCTAATTAGTGGTTATTGAGATCTAACAAACAACAATACCTTACAATTTATAATAGCGTTTTATAATTGTATATTGCATTAAAAAGGCGATGTAATAATCTTATAAAACAAAAACATAAATTTAGACCGATGGTGATGAGAGGGGGGGGGGTTGTGTAGGTTCCAATTAAGAAAAAAAGGAACATAACCCTGTTTATCTGTTCCCTATCCATATCTTCAAGAGTATCCAATCCATGTTTATATTATACCTGTATGTATCAGGGAGTAATAGGATAGGTCAGTGGAGTATAATCTTATCTCCCCCCCCCCCAATATTTTCAATAGTATCCATGTATGTAAACCTATATCTGTATGTATCAGGGAGTAATAAGATATGTCAGTGGAGTATAATCTTATCTTCCCCTCCAATATTTTCAATAGTATCCTTATATGTAAACCTATACCTGTATGTATCAGGGAGTAATAAGATAGGTCAGTGGAGTATAATCTTATCTTCCCCTCCAATATTTTCAATAGTATCCATGTATGTAAACCTATATCTGTATGTATCAGGGAGTAATAGGATAGGTCAGTCGAGTATAATCTTATCTTCCCCCCAAATATTTTCAATAGTATCCATTATGTAAACCTATATCTGTATGTATCAGGGAGTAATAGGATAGGTCAGTCGAGTATAATTTAGTCTTATTTTCTCAGGCATTTAAAAAAAAAAAAAATTCTTATTCCGTGGCGTGCAGAGGGTTTTGCCATATAAACCTTAGATAGGTGAACAAAAGAGAAAGAGAGGCCTTCTCAATATAGCTTTTGAGGCGGGTATTTTTATCTCATTACACAACTTTTCAGCACGTCCATCTAAGTAAACCTTAAATAGGCCAATTTCTATGAAATTTCTTTGGTGAGTTTGATTATGTTTGCTCATAGAAAAGGCATGTCTTTGATATACCACTTTTGGAAGATTGAAGGAGAATGAAATCTATCCTTCTGTGTGCTATACCTGTTTCCATGATATTGTATACATCAAACCTATTTATGTATACCTCCAAAATCAGGATAGCCTGATATCTAGTTGCCGAATGTGTACGCAGTTTCCTGGGTGTTTCCTCATCCTCGCTCAATATTTACTACTAGCTACAAATCTTCAAACTTCCCTTAAAAAAATCAAAATTTGAATGTGTAAACGATTTATACAATATACATTATAAATTTGAATTTTTTAAATTTTGATTTTTTTTTTGAAGTTTGAAGCTTTTTTAGCTAGTAGTAAATATTGAGCTAGGATGAGGAAACACCCAGGAAACTGCGTACACATTCGGCAACTAGATATCAGGCTATCAAAATCAGAACGCATAGACTTGATTTATAATTACTTGGATGTTGCACCCTATTTTCGTCTACTTTAATAAACATGGTCTTACAGCTGGCTAATATAGCAATTCATCCCTTTTACCCCAACCCCTTCCCTCCTACTGAAGAAACGAACTGACCAATAAAAAAGGCCTAAAGTAGCAACCTAAATTGATGATTTCACGTCATTCCCGGTCATTATATCCACGTATATTTTATCCATTATGCATAGACTAGACATACTGGGTGTCCAAAAAAGTATTAGATAATTTAAAACTTTATTTATGGTTTTGGGACTACTCAAATTTTAATTGATTTAGACTTTTAATAGTTTTGTAATTTATAGATTTAAAAAAAGACTCAAATTTTTTTCGGGGAATCCCCTCTATTCATATTTTGTATAACATTACATATTTTGAGAAATTAATAATTTACACAAAAATATTTAGTACATATCACATAGGTTTGTAGATTCTTTATCATTGAATATTGTAATTGTTAAATTTAGAAAAATAAATGATTATAGATTTTGTTTATCATTATTTTTAAATTAAGCTAAGGAAATGTATGATTAATCGCCAGATGAATCCTCACTTTCTGAACTGAGAGAATGGTGGGTGGGCAGGTAAAAGTACACAAATTATGCTGCCCTCCTATAAAGTTTATAAAATAGTTTTGTCATTCGTTAGTATAAACATTTAGGTGGTTCATATTGAATATGGTTTTTAAATTTAAAGTACTTCACCAGTTTGTTAATCCACATAAGGATAATGTTTGTTTATCATAATTGGGGTGTTAATTAATTTTTCTTCTATTGTCTTATCCTTTAGGATCCCTGCTTTCTGGTAAGTCGTTTACGGTTGCTAAATAAGTGTCTCTGCTGCTTTGAGAATGATAGGGCGGTTCTAACATGTCTAAATATACTATCAGAGGTATCCGTTACGGATCTCACTCTAAATACACACAGAAAAGCTTCAATCTAAAAACTCATAGAGTTTTATATAATTTCACCTTGAAATGTTATTATATTTATTTTACTTAACTTTTACAAGAAGTTCAGCTATTCTGAAAACGATTAAAACATAAGGAATCGATAAAAAGATTAGCAGTAAGATTTTGATTACATTTAAAAAATCCAAAAAATATCTCCAATTTTTTTTGTTTTTTTTGCATTTTTAACCTTAACTAACCTATTACATTCTTTTTAAAAAACTATCTTACATAAAATGAACTAACTTTGAACATGCTTATTCTTGTTTAACAAGCATCTGTTTATATTTGTATTTTGTGTATAAATTTTTACAAACATTAACAAAGTTGAGATTACTTGCTGACTGAGTTGTAAAGTTATAAAAAACAGGCTTACAGTGATTTTATAATCAATCTTTAACCAGATTTTTCTGAATTAAGTCCTGCCATAGGAGGCTTGTTATCTTTTTACCCCTTCCTTAAAAAAAATTTGAATCGAAGCGGATTTTTCAGAAAGTAAAGTAAATCTAAAGTAGTTCAAGTTTAGTAGTTGAGAAGCTATGTTGTTGAATTTAACTGATGAACATACATAAGAACAGATGCATGGACGGGCCATGATTATTTATTAGCTGCGCTAACAATCAAGCTATTTATTATCAAAATGTTTTCCTTTGATCTATTTCACCACTTTTTCGCGTTGTTTATCCATTTAAATTTACTTCACACAAAACAACAAAATAAAAATTCTTTTATAGCAAATTCATGATATAAATTCTATTATAAACTATGTAAATTTTATTACAAAAACGATTGTTTATTATTTGTTTACTACATTTTAAAGGGAAAATCTAATGCACTAATTTTTATTCTACTATAATTCTAAAGCTAAAAACCTACCTTCTACTACACTGATTGTATGTTGCGTTGTAGAAATCGTCTACGGCTTAATCTACTGCTTGAAGCTATTTTTAATTTTGATTTCCGTAAAGTGGAAACACCCTATAAAATCACCAAAAAATATCCATCTTACTCCGATAATAAGACTCCGAAAATAGTTCTCTCTTCGGAGACTAAAGGGGGATTCTAAAAATATTTATCAGGGCAAGTAACAACACAAATTGTTACCTATAGTCTCAGACTGTTATGTGATGTGAAAATAAAAGAATATTTAAACTCGGCCAAGGTGCAACAGAGAGGTTTAGAAGTAGACGGGTGTTTAGGAGAGGATGACGGGTGTCTATGGGTGTAAAACAGATGGAAGGGGGGCGGGGGGAGAAGGTGTCTATGGGTGTACTTCTTACTTTTAGTTTCATGTGAAGTCTTGGTAGATCAAACCATCATTGTGCCTCAGTTATAAAAAAATCCGACAAAAATTTTTTTTCGATTATTTTGTTTATGTACTTTTTTTGTTTATTTCATAAAAATAAAGAAAGCTATTTGAGAAGCAAAAATAGTCTATTTAATTGTTTTAAAAAATTCATAATCTGCAAATTTAAAAAAAATATATAAATTTGGTAGTAAAATAAAAATCTATACATTATTGATTTCACAACAGACTTGAATACAAGGATTGGAACAAAAATTAATAAAAAATTGCTAGAAAGTTACAAGTCAAAATGTTTGAAATGTTTACATAAAGATTATAAATTTTTAAACAAGGATGGCAATATAGGGACAGTCGGAAATTTGAAGTTTTTAACTTTCAGATTTGTGATTAAGATCTCGGTCGAAACGTTTGAGGGATCATGTACATATACATTCACTTTCAGTTTTGCAGTATATCTATAATACAAAGTAGAACGATGTCTGTCCGTCTGTCTGTCTGTCTGTCCGTCTGTCCGTCTGTCTGTCCGTCTGAAGCTTAAGATCTCAGTAACCACTGAACCGATTGGGCTCTACTCTTCAGGGAATATACCTACTGGTCCTGTGATGGTTTTAAGCTTTTTTCTTGGGGGGTGGGACACCCCCAACCCCCCAAAAAAATGAAAATACCCCCCCCCAAAAAAAATAAAAAAAATTTTTTTTTTACTTTTTCTTTTAAAATCTAAAATACGAAAAATTAAGTTGATCAAACCTCTTGGGGCAAAGCCCCTAGAGGCTAGGGGCGAAGCCGCTAGTTAGCAGATATACCCGTAGCTTCTAGGGGCTCTGTATTCTAAAGGGCAGAGAGAGGAACTAGAAAAAAAGCTTAAAACTATCCCAAGACTTAATTTTGAAAATAGAAGGACCTTAAACCATTTCAGGATCAATATAAAGTTTACTTAAAGAGAATTCTCAATCAGTTCAGTAGTTTTTGAGATCTTAAGCTTCAGACAAAAAATCTTATTACTTATATAATAGGTTAGGATTTCTTCCTTAGAAACATTTTCCATTTCTGTGGATTTTTATCTTGCAAAAACACAGTCGACAGTTCTAGGTATTTAAAAGAATATGGATTACGCTTAATGTCAAGTCTGTAATGTCACCATCTGTAGCGCAGCAACTCTATAATTTACTTTCTTTTTGTAAATTCCAGCGGATAAACCCCTAGCTTTTAGGGGCTTCATCTTTGAAATGGGTTAGGAGGTGCCAGAAAAGTAACCCAAAACAAAATTTAAAAATTAAAGGACTGAAATCATCCTTGGACATATGTTAAGATTATGCAGTTAGTCGTTTGTGAGATCTTAACAAACAAACAAAAACCAATACTACTTAATGTACTAGTTTATCATTATATGACAATTATAAGTGATACTATTATGACGATATCATTTCCCTTTGGATTTAACACATCGATGGATTTTATAATCCTTGTTAATTTTAACATCAAGAAATTTCAAATTACATAAATGTATTAATTTCAAAAATCAAATTAAAAACATTCCATTAAATATTTTACTTTGTTAATCAAACTTTGCTTTTTCACAGATTTTGTAATTATTTTCTAAAAATATATAAATATTCAGGTAAGGAAGAGACAATAGACTGTTTATTATACTAGTCCCCAAAGTTTCTTATTCGTTTACTCAACAACTTTGGGGACTAATTGAAATTTGATTTGTTGGTTCATTTGTACAAACGTACAAACTTTTTAACCATTAATTGTAATCTTTAAAAGGGGTAATTTTGTGTATCATCATTAGGGATGTACATCAATTTTTCAGCCATTGTCTTATCCCTTTAGATCCCTGCTATATATTAGTAAAATTGTTCTTTTGTTCTAAGAAAATTGTTTATTTATGTTAACTTGATATTAACAAAACATTTGACACAAATTAAGAATTACAAAGAAACGTCTTTGTTATACAACTAATTATACTTTTAAGTAAAGACTTATAGGCAGGTTTTCTGTTGGTTTAAAACTTTGGGTACTTTTATTAACTTTGGATTGGTTAGTTCGAACTTAAGAAAGGCCATTGTTTAAACATTAAATAAAATAATTGGTGCTTTATCAAGAACACTTAAACTTAATAATGCAAATCTGATTTTTCATAAATGCTACAGTATGGATATCTTAATTTTATTTGAAAATTTTTAATTAATTATAAGCTTGCTTTGTTTACAATGTAGCCTTCTAGTTTATTTTATGTAACTTACAAAAACCTTATTGTTTACTTCATACAAAATTTTATGACTTTTTAACACAGGAGTGAAATTTACACTTTCTCTAAAGTAATTAATTTTTATTGTTGATATTTTGGGCTCGGCAAATAAAAATCCGAAAAGATGGATTGTCTGTTTAGACACCCAGTTGAATTTTAAAGTCATAAATTCGCTGAGGTTAACACGCGGCTAATGGGGGGCTAGCCCTGATTTTTTGCTAAATGGAAATTTCTTTAGTTGTATATGTAGCTTTGCAATATCAGTAATACAAAGGAAGCTTTTGAAATTTAAAATCTAAAAACTGTGAAAAAGATAGAGAAAGAAAAAATGAACACAAAAAGTTGAAATAAAGAGAAAAATACCTGTAATCATAAAATTTTTAAAAGTTTTAAAATTGGACATGATTTAATTATTCTCTTAAAAAAACAAATGTTTAAATGTGAAAAGAGGGAGGAGATTTACCAACATACATCATGTAGAGTAGCACCGCTTCTCTCCTAAAAGTCACCACTTAAACATTTCTTTCTCTGCATCTTAAATAAGTCAACACCATTTTTTCCTTTTATCAAACAACATAATATCCTCGTTTTACGGAAACCATCCTGCAATAAATCACTTTAAATATTGCAATTTTGTAAAAAAAAAGTAAATATCATCCTTGAAAGGTTTATGAAACAAAAATTGCATTGCGACCCTTTTCTTTCCAGCTTCTTATAATCATTTATCCAGGGATAAAGGAATTGATAATTTGGTTCAAAGAACCTCCAAATTTGTAGTTAAACATGAAGGCCTAGTGACTGACAAAAAATAAGGAAGGGAGGGGACATTAATAGGGCCCTTAGGGTAAATAAAAATGATCTCTTATTAATTGGCCTTTAAACTTTAAAAACTTTTATTCAATCATGATTGGAATATTCAAACTTTCCGACCGTTAATTTTGGGTTTCTTGGTAGCTTATATATTAATATTTACTGTAGCTATCAAAATGGCATTTTCTTCATAAAATTATGGATATATGTTACATTTAATAATTAAATAGTCCGTCTAGGTTATTTGCAATTAATGTGTTTAATTTTCAAATTTGATACTTAAACACATTTACTTATGGATTAGTCCTTCTCTATTTCATGTTTTTCCCTTTCTATTTGATGTTTTTAGTTTTAACTCAGTATTATACTTCGGGAAAACAGGAAAACAGTTGAATAATATTATTATTTGCAGTATGCCTTCGAAACTGATAAATATCCGCTGGATTAGAACCCTTTCTTAGCCATGCTGAAAAATTTGTATACAATGGAATTATAGATAATTTTCCATTTTTGTAAGCCCGAGCCTTAAACCCCTCGAGGCTAATATATTTGGTTTTAATCAATTTTTTTTATGATGCGGAATGATTAGGGGCTATATCTTTACAAATAAAGTAAAATTTCAATTGCAAATATATTAAAAAAATTATTATTCATATGATTTTACATGGAAAAATAATCAAATGCAAAAGAACCGCACCCCCCCCTCACCTTTCCCATGCCTCTAGATTTTTACAACCAATAGTTTTTAGCTTGAAGAAAATGCCATAAAGAAATCATTATAAAGTTTTAACGGGTACAGGGAAAGATAAAACAGAAAAAATAGTTTAACTTACAAAACAAGGAGTTGTACACATTTAGACATTTAACTTCAAAACAAACTGTTGGTGAAATCTCACGAAGTGTAAATCGAGCAATGCCCCCCGGCCACCCCCTTCTAATATTTTTTTGAAAAAAAAAAATAGAGAGGGTATTTTTTTTCTATTGGCGCAGTTAACTAACCTACCAATTATCAAACGTCTCACCTAACCTGACCTAAAGTGATAAATACCACTAAATAAAATGGTATTAGCTGACATATTAACGAAAAGTAGAAGTATGCCATTCAAATAAAAGTTTATTTTTATATAATAATTTCTTTTTTTTCTGGAAACTTTGTGTAAGTTTTGTTTTTACGAGACAATAATGTTTGCTAAAATAGTTTAATTTTCAGGGTGGAAAGGATAATGGCGATTAATTTAATTTACATCCCTTGTTTCTCTCCTATGTGGAAACCAGAATTTATTTTAAAACAGATAAAGTAAAAGAATAGAGGGGAATGAGCTGTATGTAACTCTACTCACGGGATGGGGACCATGTGCATAATTCGATTGGGTCTTTGAATATTACCCCATAGCTTCGGAAATATACACACAGCTAATTCGGTACCAGAGGCAATGCACGGCAGAAGGCAATTTGCCAGCAGATAAAAAAGGTCCTCACCACTGCACTGGGTTATACATCTATACTTTTACATTGATGTGATAATTCCTAAATATACATTATCAATAACTAGCGGCCTCTAGTGGCACTTGTGGAGGGGGGAGTCGAATTTGATAACCCAATTTCTTATTTTAGATTTTAAAAGAAAAAGTAAAAAAATAAATTTTGGGGGGTGGAAATTTTTTTTTGGGGGGGTATTTTTCATTATTTGGGAAGGTTGGGTGTGTCATACCCCCCCCCCCTCCCCCCAAGAAAATAATTATAAACCTTCCAAGCTACCCTGTTAAGGAGAACCCGATCGGTTCAGCGGTTAGCGAGATCTTTCGGTACAAACAAACACACAAACATCCTGTTACTTTAGTATAAGGATAGTTTGGATGTAGGATGATATTTTTTCTCCAATGTACTATTCCTTTATCCGTGCAGAATTTACAACCCTACCTATAACCTTGTTTTTGATACAAATATTTCTTTATAGTTGTTACTAGCGGCTTCGCCCCTAGCCTCTAGGGGCTTTGCCCCAAGAGGTTTGATTAACCTAATTTTTGGTATTTTAGATTTAAAAAGAAAACGTAAAAAAAAAAATTTTTTTGGGGGGGGGGTTCATTTTTTGGGGGGGTTGGGGGTGTCCCACCCCCCAAGAAAATAGCTTAAATCCATCACAGGACCAGTAGGTATATTCCCTGAAGAGTAGAGCCCAATCGGTTCAGTGGTTACTGAGATCTTAAGCTTCAGACGGACAGACATCGTTCTACTTTGTATTATAGATAAATTTGACTCTGTTTACTTACTGCTGTGCCATTAGAATTTGGGCATATAATAGCTTAAAACCATCCCAAGACAAATGTTACAACGCCTGGTCGACTATTCCCATTAGATCTTTTCATGAAAATACCCTTTTTCGAATTTCAACCTTCTGCTAACCTAAAAAGTTACTTTAGGGGCCTAGAAATATATGTACAAAATTTCAGCTATCTATCTCTACTGGCGACCTAGCGCCAGGCATGTAAAATATCAACAGATAACGGTAGCACGGCGGTTTTAACAATATCTCAGAAATGTGCAGGTTTTCAGCTCTTCTGCATATTTCAATTTAAACACATAAGGCCAAAGATATTATATCCAAAAAATCTTTTGTCAAAGTCTACTCTAGACCTAGCGCCAGTCAGTTTTCTAAAATCATGCATTTTATACCTGTGAAAAATGAAATCGCCAGCGCTAGGTGTAGAGTAGACTTTGACAAAAGATTTTTGGGATATCATATCTTAGGCCTTATGTGTTTAAGTTGAAATATGCAGAACACCTAAATTCACCTTCCAAGCCATTCTCTAAGCATTTTAATTTTTTTTTGAAATAACGGGATTTAAAAAATGCCTTTTGAAAAGGCCTAAAAAATATCTTTTTTTGTCCCTTTTTTCACTGTATATAGTTACAACTTATTAAGATATTATTCTCAGTTAAAAAAAAATTGGCGCTTCCAGCGCCAAAACCGGCAAAAACAGGCAGTTAAACTTCTGAACCCCTACTTAACCCCCTGACAGACCCCCCCTCTATCTCGGCTCCTGATACAGATAGAGACGTAAAACTTTTTTCTGGTTGTTCATGTGTATTTTTAGAGAATTACTTTTTCTAGTCATAGCGGTCAGACCGCTCCTTATCTGCTTTTTAGCGTCAAGCCGCTAAATATTAAAACAGCTGTAGAGCGGCCAATTTTAAAGCTAAGAAAACCAAATTTTATGACAAACTATTATTTTTTATAATAAAAAAATACCTTTTTTGACCATCGCCGAAAAACAACATATAACGGAAACCGCCAATTTTGGCGATAAAACGGCCAATTTTAAAGCTAAGAAAACTAAATTTTATGACAAACTATTATTTTTTAATGGCCAATTTTAAAGCTAAGAAAACCAAATTTTATGACAAACTATTATTTTTTATAATAAAAAAATACCTTTTTTGACCATCGCCGAAAAACGACAAATAACGGAAACCGGCAATTTTGGCAGTAAAGGGCGGTTGGCGGCGCTAAATAATATTTTTATCTGTTTATAGTTACAACTTATTAAGATATTATTCTCAGTTTAAAAAAAATGGGCGCTTCCAGAGACGTAAAACTTTTTTCTGTTGGTTCATGTGTATTTTTAGAGAAAATTACTTTTTCTAGTCATAGCGGTCAGACTGCTCCTTATCCGCTTTTTAGCAGCCAGTCGCTAAATATTAAAAAAGCTGTAGAGCGGCCAATTTTAAAGCTAGGAAAACCAAATTTTATGACGAGCAATTATTTTTCATAACAAAAAAATGCTTTTTTTTGACCATCGCCAAAAAACGACAAATAACGGAAACCGCCAATTTTGGCGGTAAAATGGCGGTTGGCGGCGCCAATTAATATTTAATCTGTTTATGATCACAATAAAAGACTACATACAAAAATTGGCTGATTAAGGTCTGGAAAGGGTCAAGACAGTTAATTGTTTAAACTAATGTAATAGATTTTTATTTTAGTCAGATGCCAGACGCAGACAATTAAAAAAAATAACATTTAGAAATATTATCAATTTGTCTACCAAGGGTTAACAACAAAATCAAAATATACAAATCTAATTATTAAAAACATCAAGATGATCTTCTCTATAAATTTTATTTGTAAAGCATTGATATTTTAATCAAATAATATGACAATGATGACAACATTAATAAGTGATTAAATACAGACAAAAAATAGGATGACAACATCCATAAAGACAAAGCTCTAAGATCAGAAGTAAGGACAACTCTCTTGTAATTACTTTTGTAATATTTATTCAACCTTAGTAAAAAATAAGATGAAAATTAGGTGTTCAGGTATGATCCAGCAGGATATAGTCCTCCTAGTCTTCAAATAACTTTGAATGGCTCCAGTGTATTTATTTTTTTACTCATAGACTTAAAATTGTAAAATTAAGCTTATCTTACATGCCTACATGACATATTAAATTATTTTTAAAATCACCTGTTGTTTCCAGCTGACCGCAGCCAGTGGCGGCAGTCAATGTAAGCTTCAAATCAATTAAATTTTTTGATAAATATATATTAATTCTTGAGTAATAATAAACTTCCGTGAATAGTAAGGCCATGACCGTTTGGCCACTCCTTGACCGATTTTTAACTGATTTTTTATTTCCTACCTGTAGTTTTGCCGTTTTTAAGCTGCCAGTAGCGGAATTCTAAAACAGCTCTAGACCAGCCAATTTTTGTATGTAGTCTTTATTGTGATAATAAACAGATAAAACTAGCGCCGCCAACCGCCGTTTTACCGCCGAAATTGGCGGTTTCAGTTATTTGTCGTTTTTTGGCGATGGTCAGAAAAAGCATTTTTTTTGTTATGAAAAATAATTGCTCGTCATAAAATTTGGTTTTCCTAGCTTTAAAATTGGCCACTCTATAGCTTTTTTAATATTTAGCGGCTGGCTGCTAAAAAGCAGATAAGGAGCAGTCTGACCACTATGACTAGAAAAAGTAATTTTCTCTAAAAATACACATGAACCAACAGAAAAAAAGTTTTACGTCTCTATCTGTAACAGGAGCAGAGATACAGGGGGGTCTGTTATGGGGTTATGTAGGGATACAGAAGTTTAACTGCCTGTTTTTGCCGGTTTGGGTGCTGGAAGCGCCAATTTTTTTTTTAACAGAGAATAATATCTTAATAAGTTGTAACTATAAACAGATAAAAATATTATTTAGCGCCCCCAACCACCGCTTTACCGCCAAAATTGGCGGTTTCCGTTATATGTCGTTTTTCGGCGATGGTCAAAAAAGGTATTTTTTTATTATAAAAAATAATAGTTTGTCATAAAATTTGGTTTTCTTAGCTTTAAAATTGGCCGCTCTACAGCTGTTTTAA
Organism: Acartia tonsa; assembly: GCF_053477335.1. Classification (NCBI taxonomy): domain Eukaryota; kingdom Metazoa; phylum Arthropoda; class Copepoda; order Calanoida; family Acartiidae; genus Acartia; species Acartia tonsa. The sequence continues at coordinate 39,887,416 of NC_137260.1, forward strand.
TATTTAGCGACTGGCCGCTAAAAAGCGGATAAGGAGCGGTCTGACGGCTATGACTAGAAAAAGCAATTCTCTAAAAATACACATGAACAACCAGAAAAAAGTTTTACGTCTCTATCTGTAACAGGAGCCGAGATAGAGGTGGGGTCTGTCAGAGGGTAAAGTAGGGGTTCAGAAGTTTAACTGCCTGTTTTTGCTGGTTTTGGTGCTGGAAGCGCCAATTTTTTTTTAACTGAGAATAATATCTTAATAAGTTGTAACTATATACAGTGAAAAAAGGGACAAAAAAAGATATTTTTTAGGCCTTTTCAAAAGGCAGTTTTGAAATCCCGTTATTTCAAAAAAAAATTAAAATGCTTAGAGAATGGCTTGGAAGGTGAATTTAGGTGTTCTGCATATTTCAACTTAAACACATAAGGCCTAAGATATGATATCCCAAAAATCTTTTGTCAAAGTCTACTCTACACCTAGCGCTGGCGATTTCATTTTTCACAGGTATAAAATGCATGATTTTAGAAAACTGACTGGCGCTAGGTCTAGAGTAAACTTTGACAAAAGATTTTTTGGATATAATATCTTTGGCCTTATGTGTTTAAATTGAAATATGCAGAAGAGCTGAAAACCTGCACATTACTGAGATATTGTTAAAACCGCCGTGCTACCGTTATCTGTTGATATTTTACATGCCTGGCGCTAGGTCGCCAGTAGAGATAGAGAGCTGAAATTTTGTACATATATTTCTAGGACCCTAAAGTAACTTTTTAGGTTAGCAGAAGATTGAAATTCGAAAAAGGGTATTTTCATGAAAAGATCTAATTCCCATTGACGTTAAATTTAATGGACATAGTTCGGCCAAACATTGAAACAATTGTCCACTTTTTGAGGAGACACTAAGCTACTTTTATTAAGCTCCCTAAAAAAATACTCAGTCGCGTCATTAAATAGCCAGATCTTTACAGACAAACAAAATGAACCTTTATATTTAAAAAAAAAAAATATGGGATCAACTGCAGTTCACGGTAAAATATTCCTGGTAACGAATATTTTCAAAAATATATGAAAATTAAAGGCTGCTAGCTGCCAAACGGCTGAACGTACAGATCATGCCCGCACACTGTTTTAAGCGGCATAAGAAGGTCTACAAATAATCCGTAATAGCCATAAGTCAATAATGAATAATTATCTCGCAGTGCAGAGAAATGCGCGAAAAAGACCTATTTTACGCGTTTTTTCTTTAGTGAAGCTTTCCCTGTGCATCATTGGATCTTGGCTATTCCAGATTATTGGAGGCCTTCTTTTGCCGCTTAAAATGGTGTGCAGGTATGATCTCTATGATCAGCTAGCAGCCTTTAAAATTCATAGATTTTTGGAAATATTCGTTGCCAGAAATATTTTACCGTGAACTGCAGTTGATCCAAAATATGTATATTGAAATTCCAAACACGTTTGTGTTATAAATATGTACTGTATATTTTAATTTAATTATACATAGTTGTTTAATTAGACTAAAGTTTTATAAAGTAAATATGAAATTTCACGCGAACCATATTTGTTTAATTCATAGATAATTAGATAAGTAAACCTATACGAAGTCAAAACATCAATTTTATTTAAAATGATTTTTCTTGCATGTAATTATTACTCTATTACTCACTTTGTCCACCTGTCTGTACTTAAGTCAAAGTGGAAAATGCAAAGTTGTTTTTAAAAGCGAAGCTTTTCTATAATAAGGGTCGCAGGGGCGTCCAAGCTTTTTATTTTGGGGGGGGTAAAATTTTTTTAAGGGGGGGGTAATTTGGTTTTGGGGGGGGTAAAATGGCGCGCGAAGCGCGCCGCAAATTTTTTTTACCCCCCCCAAAATTTTTACCCCGGGGGTAAAATTTGCTTGGGGGGGGGTAATTACCCCCCCTGAAATCTGTTGGCAGGGGTAAAATTTGTTTACCCCCCCAAAATTTACCCCCGGGGTAAAATTTTTGGGGGGGGTAATTTAAATTTTATAAAAAATTTAGTATTAAAAATGCGCGCGAAGCGCGCAAAAATTTTTTTTGTTAGAGATTTTCTATTTTGGGGGGAGTATTTACCCCCCCAAAATGGTTTGGGGGGGGGTAAATACCCCCCCCAAAATCGTTGGGGGTGCCTACGGCACCCCCAAGGTAGGGGTAATTTTTTTTTGGGGGGGGTATTGTTCACAAAATTTTGGGGGTGCCTACGGCACCCCCAAAATCGTTTGGGGGTGCCAAATGGCCCATTACCCCCCCCCTTGGACGCCTATGAAGGGTCGGTCTGTCCGTACGTCCGTCCGTCCGTAACGGATAGCTTTTTCGTTAATTTAGGCATGTTAGAATTGTCCTATTGATTTCAAATTTTGCATGGTGATTCCTTTAGTAATTAGATACGATTTAGAAAGCGTAGCAACTCTATAATAATTATCAAAATGTCCGTACGTCCATTTTAAACATGTTGATTTTTTTACTTTTTAACAACAAATTTTTATGTGATCTAATCATCCGATTGATCTGATTTTTGGTATATTAATTCCTGGTACAAAAAAGTATAATGTTATAAGCGAAGCAACTCTTTAATGAAGTCCTAAAAATGTAAGTATGTCCATAAACATTATATAAATGTTAATGTCCTTTTGTTTTACTGTTTCAGTGCTTCGCTTTCATGGATGTTGTCATCCTTGTTTTTGTAAGATCCTGTAAATTCAGTTGGGAATACTCTAATAGGAATAAATTTCCAGAATGGGCTTTCTTAGCTGCCATTGATTGCACGACCCTTGTCTGGTTGTACTAAATGAGCTTGGTAAGGAGTTGCGCCTACCTTAATTATTTAAGTCGCGCACCTGGCATAGCAGCACTAGGAACAGCTAGGTACGCTAACTGTTACGCCACAGTCGCCGGTCCATCAAGAGGATTCCCTTAATTAATGATATTAAAAATTATTTACAAAAAATATATATAGGAATCTGTAATCAATTTATGTATTTTTAACTTTAAACAAAATATAATAAAATTTTACAAAATAGTTAATTAGCCTAATTATAAAATTTTTAAAGTACAACTAACATACAGTTTTTTAAGTACAAGCTTTATAAGATGAGTATCTAAAATTGTTCATAATAAGAAAACAAAAAACAAGAATGACAACATCTATAACAGACGAACTAACAACGTTAGATAATCGCTTCGCTATTAAAAACCTAATATAATTGTTTATTTAAATATGTTTTTTATTTAAATGCATAATATTGTTTTCAAGTTCAGGGATCTTAAGGGAAAAGACAATGTACGATGAATTTATAGAAATCCCAAAATTTTCCTTCCAATGAATTAAAAATAATAGAACTAAAATTGGACACTATCTATAATACAAAATATAACGATGTCTGTCTGTCTGTTTGTTTGTTTGTACTGAAGGATCTTGCTAACCGCTGAACCGATCGGGTTCTCCTTTACAGGGTAGCTTCCCATAGGTCCCGGGAAGGTTTAGAACTATTTTCTTGGTGGGTGGGATGCCCCCAACCCCCCTAAAAAAAAAGTTCCCCCTCCCCAAAAAAAAAATTTAATTTTCTTTTGAATCTTAAAGACAAAAAAAATCCCCTAGAGGCCAGGGACGAAGCCGCTAGTTATAATAAAAAGTAATCAAAGTTTTGAGCCAACGAATACGATAACGTTGTTATAAAACTTTGTGTACCAGGAATAATTTACTGTCTAATGTCCCCTTCCTCCCTGTGTCAAATTACGCTCGGGGAAGGAAATGACAATGTAACTCCTCAAAATATAAGGTACCAAATCCGGAATGATTAATTATTACCCAAAATGTAAGGACCAAATCTGGAATTTTACAAAAAATTTTAGTGCTGTGATAAATTATTACCCAACAACCCATCCCTGAGTTACTATACACTTCTTAAAGTATACTTAACTTTGATGGTTTATAAAATTGAAAAATAATAACTTTTAGAAATGCAATGTTTATTTTAATGCAGTTTTTTTCAAAGCTATTTTTGTTAGCAACAAACTACGAACTTAAAACTTCTCCCTAGCTTCGTTCCTAGGGGTGTTTTCCGCCGGCCAACAATTCAATCTTCAGAATAAGGGAGAAAAGGCACATTAGACTGTAAATTATAACGCTCCCAAAGATTTATAAACACAAACTCTCATTTGTTGGCATATAAACTATTAAAAAACCTTGATTGGGTTGTACGTACAAAACCTTTAGTGTCTAAACTTTTCAACAAACAAAATGGATATTTTTGTTTATCGTAGTTGGGTGTGTACATTGTCCATTGTTAAGTTCTCTGGAATACATAGTTTATATCAGTTTGACTTTAGTTTAGCATTTGATGAGACTGAAAAGTAAAACAAGTAATATGAAAACATATCATAATTTTAAAAAAAGATGATATTATCCAAAAAACGAAGCTAAAAAGATAGACAAACGAACATTAAAAAAGAAATGATATTTTTAGTATGGAAAAAAAGATCAAATAAATGCACGAACAGAGCTATCCGTTACGTACCGACGGAAATTTTAATATAGAAAAGCATTCACATTTTTTTAATGTGGCTTAATCAATCATTTTTAAGTGACGGCTGGATTTTCTAAGAGTTAATCTGAAAGACATACTGACGAACAATAGTTGCAAGGCAGCTGTCCTACTATAAAAAAGTCCATGATATACAAAATTCGCAGGAATTAATCTGTTAATTGACATATGATATGTATACTATATGTATACTAGATATGTGTGGATAATCGATTTATTACTACTTGGATGTTGCACACGTTTTTTATGTACTCTGATAAAGTGATGCTTGCAGCTGGCTAAAATAACGTTATCCCTATCCATTCCCATCACCCCATCCCCACACCTCCTACTGGATGAACGAACTGACCAATAAGTGATGACCATGTTAGCAACCTAAATTGACTACAAATTTTCCCCTGTCAATATATCCATGTATATCTTTTATCCATTACATGACATGTGTAAATGTGACGGGCCAGGAACAAGGGATATGCAACCTAAAGATAAATTATTTTATGCCAGAAAAAAATAGACATGAATCGGTATTTAGCATCATAATAATACCCAATAGTAAGTTGTTAACAAAGAAAATCCCTATACTAAAGTAACAGGATGTCTATGTGTCTGTGTGTCTGTGTATCTTTGTGTCTGTGTGTCTGTACCGAAGGATCTCGCTAACCGCTGAACCGATTGGGTTCTCCTTAACAGGGTAGATTGTCATATGTCCTGGGAAGGTTTTTTAACTATTTTGGGGGAGGGTACCACCACCCTCCTAAGAGAAATCACAATAAAATTGAAAAAAAATGAAATATTTCCGCCGCATAGTGTCGCTAGCGTAGTCTCGCTAGCTTAGTCGCGCTGCGTAGACTCATGAATTTAACAATTGATAACATAGACAAGTTATTTCTCAAATTAGATATTTACAATAAAAAAAAAACATTTAAAGGCCACTAGAGGCCTCTAGGGGCGTAGCCGCTAATAAAATATAATTTTACAAAGAAAAGTTGCTATAATTATTTTTTTTCTGCCAGATGAATATAAAAAATTTCTCTGCTTCCTTTCTTTGTGAAGTAAATCTAAAATACAGCTATTTTTCCAGGTTTTTTAGCCTATATTTGAAAGATTTTTTAGTCGCCAAAGTAGTTGAATGCCGAGCTCTGCTTTTTGTCATAAAAATAGAAGATATTTATGTAGATGAAATTAAATTAGAAAATAGAAAAGTACTCAAAATATAAATGCTATTAATTTGTGAATTAAAATTAATTATTCAACTGTTTTTGGAAATATACATATAAATTTATTATAGGGGCTATTTCTTTTTAAATGTGCCCCCCTCCCCCCGGCTATTTGAAAGAAATGGTTTAAAAACTTCCTGGGACCTATAAACCCTTCACTGTAAAAGAGAGTCATATAGATCCAGCAAGTAGTCATTTTTTTGGTGAAGACAGACAGACATCATTTCATCCTAGTATAATAAGTTTCTTTGTAGCTTTATTGTACAACAATTATCTAGCAAAACCTGTCAATTCTGGTTCTGGCTCTAACTTTTCCTTTTTGGTTAATTTGATTGGATATAACAGTGGCTACAGTCTACACAACTTTGTAACAATGATGATAACATCCATGAAAGTGATGTTCAACAAACAAATGATCAATAACAACCTTTGATAGAGCCCTTGATAACTGATCAAGTCCTCCATTTATGGAAGCTTCTTATTGGTCCCTGGATGTTTTAGGCTATTTATTTTTTATAACTAAGTTTGGTTTTATGTTATTTTGCAACTTTCCGTACTCCTTCATAATAAAGAGCTTCTAGTCCTATTATACATATAAATTAGTTAGCATTTTTTTTGTCTGAAGTTCTCAATAACTACTCAACTGATTGGCTTCACGATTGTAGGCAAGCTTCAGATAAGTCCTGTGATGGTTTTAGGCTGATTTAATTTTAGTCGTGGGATGGTTTTAAGCTTTTTTTTTAACTCACCTTTTAATACATACCATTTGAGTTCCTCATTTTAGGGAACCTGCATTTTAAGAATTAAGTCTTGGTAAGGTTTTACGCTTTTTGTCCAACTCCAATCTTACAGAGCCTTTGCATGCTATCGGCACATCACCAGTTTTCATATCAGACTATAATTATAATGGTTGTTGTTTAAAAAATTATCTGAATATGAAAAAAAGATAAACTTCTTGTAAATGTTTCGCAGGTCAATTAGCAGTAAAATATTCATGGCAAATTTTTGAATCCATGTTATTCTATATAAAATTCTATCGTGCTTTCTTGCAAAAGTGTATTTATAAGAAATTATATAATTTCCAGACATAATGTCATTTTAACTAGAATTGAAATATTTCATGATTACAACACATAAAATAAAAGTAGCTTTTCATTTCTATTGTACATTGTTAGTATTAGTTTGATTTTCAAAAGATTATTAATGGAAATTGAATGAAACATTTTTTAAAGCCGGCAGTTTCCTTAAAGTTACAAGTCAGGCCTTGTACAACCCTCCCCCCTTCCCCAACAATCCCACATATAATAGTTAGAAATAAGGGGGAGGTAGTTTAAATAACTAGTTATTAGTTCAAATTATGTTAGGTTGTATTACTGGGTAGTCCTTCAGGGCAAGAGCCCTGCAGGTATAGGCCCTGCAGGGTTATTCCTTCCATCGCATAAGTAAGGAGTTTGATTTATGAAGCTTTGAATAACAATAAGATTTCCACTCCCTGGTAAATATATTGCTTATCTCTAAAATAACAAATCAAATAATGTTTTGTTTCTTAGCTTTTTATTGGTTATTGTCATCCTTGTAAATATTCCGTATTCATATATTGGAAGCTGAATGTAAGAAGTCAATGTACAGAACATCAGGGAGGGAGGGGATATGGGGCTGTTTATTACACTAGTCCGCAGGGCCAAAAGTTTTATAATAACGTTTTCTTATTCGTTAGCCTAACAACTTTGGAAACTTTTATTAAATTTTGATTGGTTGTTTCATTAAGTTGAATGTCCAAACGGTTCAATCTCTACTTGTAATCTACATAAAGGGTAATCTTGTGTTTGTCATTAGGAATGTAAATCAATTTCTCGGCCATTGTCTTATTCTTTAGATCCCTGACTAAACATTATTATTTCTTCCATTTATTATGATTTGCATAGCAGGAAGCTGACAACAGTTAATTGCATAGTAAAACATTAATATAACCATAAAATATCCAATATTAAATATATGAATATTCATAAAAATATATGGATATTATTTTTTGGATGTTACACCAGAAAATCATAAATAAAGTTAAACTCGCAGCGGGCTAATATAACGATAGCGATACCTTCTATCAACCCTCTTCACCCCATCCTCTTTCCTCATACTGGATAAGTGAACTGACCAATAAATGTTAACAACCTAAATTGACGACAATTTTCGTCTGTCATAATATCCACGTCTATTCTATATCCATTATTAAATACATATTTGTGTAAGGATAATTATATTCATAAAGAGCGCAGCAATCCTAATGCACACTTTTTATGAAAGCTCTGCTTGTATGGATATTTAATCCTTGGTTAAACTATTTTCGTAAATATGAAGCACTGGTCATAAACTTTTTTACCAGGCCAAAGTTGATTACAGCAACTGTAGTAACTCTATAATCATTACAAGAGGGTAAGCAGGTCCATTTTAAACTGATTTTATCTTTTTTCCCCTTTTATTATATAAAATAATATTTCTATTCTATTTTGATTTTTGGAATAAGGTTCTTCAGACGAATAGATTAGAAATGATATTGTACTCGCGAAGCATTACTATGTATAAGTAAGTATATGTTGTCATTCCTGTTTGTACACAGTTTTACTGTCAACCTTTCCACAACATCATTACAAATTGTTTACAAAAATCTGGGAATTTTTCACCTTTATTGAAGTTTAAACTTTATTAAAATTTGTTTTGTCTTCTAGAAGATATAAGGGGGTTGCAAATATGTTTAGGCTATAAAAGTTTTTTAATTTACATTGCTGTAAAAGTACAATATATGCATATTCATATAATTTGCTGCTCTTCATTAAAATGCTAAGAAATATATATTAACTTTTACTTTTATAACCCCCTTTTTTTATTAGTTGAAAATCATAAATGTAATGGGGGTGAGGATCTATTTGTGGTAAGGTTCAAAAGGCTGATAGGGACGTAGCTATTAATAAAACAATGAAAATCCTAATATTGTTTCAATACTTTAACAAAATTCCACGTTTTCCACAATTTTAAAACTCCATTAATAAATAATATTCATATATTTATTGTTTCAACTTGCATTAATGGCAACAGTATTTTTGGAGAAAAACAATGAAATAAATTAAAATTCATAAATTTTATTTTAATTTCTTTTGTTTAATGTTTGCAATTATGACTTCAATGTAATTAATAGAAAGTCCTTAAGCAATGCAGCATTAATAACCATGCAATATTTTTTTTTATAAAAAGAAGGACAGTAAAGTGTTATTCAATGGATATTAAGAGTTTTGAAATTCAAATTAGGTGAGCTTACCTTATCTACCTCTTTGACTTCGTCCAAGGACCTTAGTTTACTAATAAACTAATCGTGTTCATCTTTCATCCAAAGATATTTGGTTAAGTAAAACCAAGTAGACAACAAATATATTGATTGCACTACTTTTGTCTAGAAGTCCTAATAATGTGGTAGTGAGTTGCTTTTGTTTATGAGTTGAGGAATTTCCCTATTCTATTATCTATTATTGTCACATGTGTTGCATAGCAGTAGTAGGTAGATTTTTTAAAGTTTATTGTATGACTCGGTATATATCAGACTTGAACCCGAGGAACGCCTCATAATATTTGGACAGACAGCTGCCAAGCCCTGCTAATTTATGTTCTCGCATGTTTTTCTAAGATTTTTTGCTGCTTCATTAGATTGGCAAAAGAAGAAGATTTATTGTAATTTGAAAAATAAACTCAATAGTAGTCTGCAATATTGGATACTGTTAACATTTACATCTATATATTCTTTTTTAGGAATGGTTTAATCATTCAATTCCCCTTTTGTTAAGTATACCTTAGTATTGTTTTTATAATATATTTGTTAGATCATAAACGCATAAAAAGAATTTGTATTATCAAAGCCAATAGCTGATTTTATATTTTGTTATTTTTTATACCATTTACAGATTTGTTTGTAAGCAGGGACAAGGGACAGAGACAAACAATTAAAGCAAAAATTTCCCCACAACCAACTTCATTCTTTTCTACCCTTCATACCATCTTTCACAAAAAAAACCAAGTTAATGCCAACATTACGGCGATTTCAAATGGAATCAAGGCCCCTAGTTTGTAGGACATTTAACTATTTAAGGTTGAGGTTCTCATCTAAAAAAAAAGTCAAGATACTAAGAGACTAGGGTTGCATCTGCTAGTAATAGTCATAACATCCTTGATTAATAATGTTTTCCTTTTTTTCTTTTCTTGTAACTAATCACTGGAACATATGCCTCTTATTTACATTACTGCTTTTGGCTCAATACCGCTTGAGTATCCACAAATTCCCCAATAGTAGCTGAGTATCCACGCATATTTCCCAAGAGTAGTTGAATATCCACACTTTTCCCCTATGGTAGTTAAATATCCACAATAGTTTCCTATTGGTATTTTCATTATATCCTTTAAAATTGCTGATTCCCATGACAATAAAGCACATTAGCGCAAGCAATTCACACCTATCATTTAACTTTAATACAGATTTAGGAACCAAATATTTAAAATCCATTAAAGCGAAGCTCTGAAATGAAAGAACAAACTAACATTAACAGGATAATAATGCATAAGTCTATATAAAGTTATTGTAATTATAATAAATTTGTTGCAAAACTACTTAAGTATATGCTAATGTATAAGGACATACTGACATTTTTAGGACTTGATTATTGAGATGCTTCGCTTATAACATTGTACCTCATTGTAATAAGAATCAGTATTTCATAAATTAGATATCCTCAAACTTAAAAATAATAAATACGATTTAGATATAAATCAATCCACGTATGTTTTTGTCTTTAATTTAAGTTGTACAAAGAAGCCGAAAAATCTCCACCTGCTTATTGCACCTTGCACTTTAAAACAAGGATGCCAAAATCATTAAAAGCAGAATTGGGCATACAATAATCAATTTGATTTGTTGGTAATTACGTTCTTTATAATGTGCTTTACAGTAATCATAACGCCAAGTTTCAAATCGACGGACTTACAGACACACTGACCCTTATTGTAAAAAAGCTTCGCTTTTTAAAATGATTAATCTACAGAATCAATTTTATGTAGAAAAACGTTGCTTTCATTTATTACATTATATGAAGAAAAAAAAGTTTAAAAGGTTAAAAAGCAACACGTTAAAAATTGACTTACGGACTTCCTATTATAGAGTTGCTACACCTTTTAAATCGTACCTTTTGTATTAAATTGATAGGACAATTCTAACATGTATAAATTAACAAAAAAGCTAACCAAAATAATTGTTTAAAAACATTTTTCCCCCAATGGTATTTGAATATCCACACATTTTCCCAATGGTAGCTGAGTATCCAAAAATGACCCCAATAGTAGCATAATATCCACGTGGATACTCAGCTGGTATTGAGCCCTGCTTTTAAATGTCTAATTTTTTATTATGTTTCGAATTAAATATAGTTGTAGTTAAAAGTGGTAATTCTTTATTTTCAAATTTAAAGATGAGACCAAAACAAATAAGATTATCTTGGAGATCAAACAAATTAAAATATTAATCGCATTTAGGTTTCTGGCAAAATTGAAAAAGAATTTTACACAAACTATATAGAATGCAAGGAAGACAATATCCAACTACTAACAAGGGTGATTAGATCATTAATAAAATAGCTTTTATTTCTAAGAGCACCATTTTCTACTTTCATTCTATTTTGGATTCTTTAAAGGGGGCTAATTTGATTTATACCTTTACATCAAAGAATTTGGGAATAGTCCCTTTTGTGGGTCGATTCGTCGGATTTTTGAAATGACTTTTTATAGGTTATTTTAGGTTATAGTGGGTTAGGTGATTGGCCTACAGGGTTAGGCAATTGACCCCGCAGGGTTAGAGCCCCCCGCAGGGGCTAGAAAAAGGAGAAAAGCTACTGTGAAAAATACGAAGAATCGCCCCTTAAGGTGCGTTGCCACGAAAGGGAATATACCCGAGAAATTTTATTTAGGTGTGTACTTCATTTATATATTTTAATATAATTTAATTAAGTTTTTTTCTTTTCATTAACCTTACTTTTAAAATTTGTACTTCTGTCATGTAATTAGATTTACATTTTAAAAAACAAAAAAATACTTTTTGACTAATTCTTTTTATTGTACTTAAAGCTTAGTTTAGTTGAAAAATATATACAATAGTAAAAATTTTAGAATTTTGCGGTAAAATAATCAACTACATATATAATTTAAGAAAGTCCGTAATTATGTCCCGATATTTATCAATTTTTTGATATGACAAAAATATATGGCTATGGTAGACCATCGTTATTAAAAAGCAGAAATAGATTTTGACCATTTGACTTATTAAAAATCTATTTAATTTCAGATTTTTCCTTCAACAATGAGGTTATATTAAAAACTTATAGAAAGTAGTTTCTATTAAATAGTTTTTGTTGTTGGAGAGAATGAAGGCATCACAGTAACCCAGGAAGGGAGGGGACATTGGGCTGTTTATTACTCTAGTCCCCAGGGTTTTATGATAACATTCTTTTGGCTTATCAATTTTGGGGACTTTTATTGAATTTTGATTTGTTGGTTCGTTTAGTGTCTAAAAGTTTCAACCGCAAATTGTAAAATCATTTGGGATGTACAGCCATTGTCTTATCCCTTTTAGATCCCTGACAATACCTCTGGTAATAATGCCGTTAAGATGGTGAACAATGACACTGAAATTCTGCCTAATAACATAACTGTAGCAGAGACAGTCAATGCGACACAGTCTGCTCTAGAACTTGTTAAGGTATAAAAAAGTTTTAAACAAAAAAATGTGAAGGTTTGAGGCCTGTGTCGTAAGTTGCATAATATCAAAACAAAGAAAAATACATATGCCACAAGTTTTCTAGGAATACAGGCTACAACTTATAAATAAAATATCTAATATCAGGTTTTAATAATATCTTACTAAAAACAATAAACAAAATTTTCTATTAATCAAAAATCCTTAAAGTCCTACAAACAAGAAATTTTCAGCCATCTTACTTTGGAGATAATAATATCAGACGTTGTTATAGAGTAGATTTAATATTAAAAATTACAGTTAGGTCTACTAGAATTTTGTCAGAACTGAATAATCAGAATATAAATGTATAAAAGTCAAAACAAAATTTGTTGAAAAACTGCTTAATTACAGGATATTGTTTAAAGACATTCTTACAATTTTGGGAATTGCTTATAGAGATGTTTCGCTTATAATATTGTACTTTGTTGTCCAAGGAATCAGTTTAAAAAAAATCAGGTCAATCGGATACATGTAACACATAATTTTAAAAAATCAACATGTTTAAAATGGACGTATGGACATTCTAGTAACGATTATAGAGTTGCTACGCTTTCTAAATCGTACCTAACTACTACAGGAATCACCATGCAAAGTTTGGAATCTATAGGACAAGTATAACTTGTTTAAATAAACGAAAAGAGCTAACTGTCCGTGACGTACGGACGGACGGACTGATCCTCTAGTTATAAAAAAGCTTCGCTTTTTAAAAGAACAGTTAGGTCTACTAGGCAAAAGGAATATTATCTATTAACTATTAACTCAATGAAAGCTACATACAGAGATAGTCGGAACTTAATGATTAATAATAAATCTACAGTTTGTTTTAATTTGCAGGATGGAATCAGTACAAATACAACAGAGTTTCCACCTAGCGGTCAAACTGGCGTACCTCAACCAGGTACAAAAAAATCAAAGATACACAAAAACCATTAAAATCAAATGAACTTTAAAGGCTGATAATATATGAAGACATAAAAATATTATAGAATAGCTAAAATCAAATTATAACACAGGGACAGCTTGACTAAAAAAGAGATTATTTTGGCGCATTTATGCACATTACGGGAAGACCTTCCTTTCTGATTTCAGAGCTGACAGTTACAGAATTTATTGTGATATGCTTCATGTTTGGATTCTGTATTATGTATTTCTGATTTCAAGTTTGGACTCTGTAATATATATTTCTGATTTTAGAGCTGACAGTTACAGACTTTATTGTAATATGTTTCATATTTAGACTCTGTAATATATATTTCTGATTTTAGAGCTGACAGTTACAGACTTTATTGTGATATGTTTCATGTTTGGACTCTGGGGATATTCTATACATCTCACATTTAGGTAAATACTTTAATATAAAGTAGTAAGGTTTTTTTGTCTAAAGCTTAAGATCTTAGAAACTGCTGGTTGGAATGGGTCATAATTTTCAGGAAAACTTCATAAATGATATGGGATGGAAATAAGCTTTTCTTTCCTGAACTCTCATGGCCTCCTCTAGAGGCTAGGGGCGAGGCAACAAGTATATTAAAAAGGAAGACAAAAGTCACAAAAGTTAATGGAAAACCGAAAAACATAAGCTTCAAATATAAAAAAAAGATAATATTATTTCAAAATATCCATAAAATAATATGTTGATTATTTAATAGCTCACATAAAAATACATTATATCAACAAACTTTTTTGTACCTAATCGTTATAGGAATGTCTTCAAATCTACCAAATTCTATTTTATAGACAAACAGTACCTTTTTTGAAGAAAACTTTGATTTCAAACATGAAACATTTTTGGGAAAATTTGAAATGGCTCTTTCCCTCACCTTCCTACATATCTATAGTTTTAGGTTTAATTTCTTAGGTCCATATCTTGACCAAATAGCCAAAACTTTCACTGGACCATTACTCAGCTATACAATTATAATTATTCTTTTATATACCTATCCCAATACTGAGTGCAAAATTAAATATAACTCAAAAATATATTTATATAATTGTTTAATTTGCAGAGCCTACAAGAAGATATTAGCAAACTCTGAATACACAACTGACAATAGTGGAAATAATCTCTGGAGGTAATCGATATATTATAACTTAGATGTTGTACCAGATCATGTAAAATATGTTAAAGTGAGTGTCTTAGCTGGCTAAAATAACCATCCCCACCCCCATTCACCCCTTTTACCCCATATCCTCCCCTCCCTTTGGATGAACGAACTGACCAATAAATGAGGTCCATATTATTGACGATTAATTTTTACCTGCCTATATATCCACATATATTCTATATCTATTATGGAGGCAGGCATATTAAATATGTCCAGAAATATAGGGATTTAAAAAAAACAAGAACAATTATGTTCGTTCATCCTTATATAAAAGTAACAGGATTTCTGTGTGCCAAAGGATCTCTCTTGCCACTCAACCGATAAGGCCCTCCTTTACAAAGCAGCTTAACATGTGTCTTGTGAAGGTCCTCAACTATTATGTGTCTTTGAAATATTAAATTTGATCGCAGATTTGTTCTTTTTTTATGTCCTTTGGTGTACAATTACATTTTGTGTTAAATTTGTTCTTAAATATTTGTTTAATGGATATAGCATGTACATGGATATTATGACAGAAGAAAAATTATCGTCAATATAGGTTGCTAATATGGACATAATTTATTTGTCAGTTCCTTCATCAATTAGGAGGTGAGTGGATGGAGAAAAGGGGTCGTTATTTTAGCTAGCTACAAGTTTCACTTTATTAGACTACATGATAATCTGGTGTAAGCTCCAAGTAATAATAAATCCATTATTTGTTTTCTCAAATTTTAATCTGTATTTTGTATTTATAATCTTTAATAATGTCTAAATAATGTCTGTCTTTAATAATGAATCTTACACCAGATTATCATGTACTCTAAATAACGATCACTTCCACTTCCATCTACTCGATAACGGATAAACGAACTGACGAATAAGTGAAGTCCATATTAGCAACCTAAACCGATAATATCCACGTATATCTTATATCAATTTCTATAATTTACTATGACGTTTAAACAGAAATCTTATTTTAAAATTAATTGGTTTTATTTAAGAATTCTTTGCTTTGCTAAATATATAGATCCTGAAGTTTTGTAATATCATTTTTCAATTAAAATTCATTAAAAATAAATTAATTCTAAAAAAGAAAATTAGCTCCACGTCATCCTTTTTAACAATAAACTTTTAAAAATACTGTTTTAAAAAAAAACTTATACAATCCTTAATTTTTAGCTCAGCAGAAATCATGAAATCGTGAACATCCCAACTTCCTAAGCAGTTAAACAAGAAATCTTTAAATCTAACCATTCCCCTATTTTTGACAGAGGGGGGTAGTTACACCTCCTAACTACCCCTTTTGCATGCCTCGGATTCTAATTATCAATTTAACATTATAGATTATATCTTCTATTTATATTTTTTGTGCCTATTTGAAAAAAGGTATAACATTTTCACTTCTTCCAACAATTCATGGAATAATACACAGCAATTGTGTTAAAGAGAGCTTATCCAAGGAAAAACACACAGCTCAATTTGTGGGAATATATTTCGATTAAATCACATCTAATCCTTGTCAACCTTTTTTATGATAGTTCTTTACTGTACAAAGGTTGGTTTGAAACTGATTCAATTCAATTCATCTATATAATAGGCTATTACAATTGTTCTAAAGTTTTATAATCATTTATGTATGTTTTTACACAAAAGGATATAAAGCTTTTTTGCAATTCAAAAGGCATAATTTTTCATGAGAACTAATCTTGTTTAGGTTTATAATGGATGTAGTTCGGGCCAAAAGAAAGCATTCCAGGTCTAGTTTGAATAGTAGCAGGGATGCGGTCAGCCTGGATAATGATAGAAACCAGGTAACATTCTTATTATAGACAGATTTCCACGGATATTAAAATGATTAAGACCAGTTTTATTAGACACTTATGGCCTAAGGCCCGGGCATTTATATTAAGTAATAATTTTATTTTATATTAATATTAGTTCAAAACTGTCTGTAATACGATTCTATACATGATTTTTCAGTATGGCTGAGTACGGGTTTTAATCGAGAGGATATTAATATGATTTGAATCCATACTGGAAATAAAGGGAAATAATAATATAATAATGGACAATAACATTAAGTTCAAATCCAAAATACGACGAACAAAATTATCCTATCTGTAGATTAAAGTAGTGGATGTTGTCATCCTTGTAAAATACACAAAGCGTTTAAAGATTACACAATTCAAACATTTTGATAATATCTAGGGTGTTGGAGAGGAGGGTACTGGCCTATTAAATGGTGATATCAAACATGCTGACTCCGGCGAGGGGGAAGAAACTTTCGAGGATGCAAGATCTTTAGACAGTTGTCAATTACAGGTTACATAGAAAATTTTGTAGTGGTTAATTCCAGGGATCTAAAGCTATAAGACAATTGACGTACATCCTCAATGATGATAAACAAAATTAACCCTTGCAATTAGTGGTTAAAACGTTTGGACACTCAACTTAATGAACCAACTGATCCAAAATTCAATAAAAGTCTACAAAGTTGTTGACCCACCGAATATGAAAGCATTATTGTAAAAATTTGGGGACTAGTGTAATAAACAGCCAATCGTCTTCTTCGTCCTGGAAAAAATTGAAATAGATGAACATATACATAGTTCATAGTTTTACGTATGTATTTTTTTTCAAATCAGAGAGACTAGGTGCGACGCAGCTCGCTAACCTAAAAAATAGCTTATATCAATGGATGTAAATTATAAGTGGATGACAAAGGGAAAAGTTGCTAACATGGAGCTCATTTATTGGTCAGTTCGTCCATCCAGGGCCGAGGAATGGGTGGGATAAAAGGCCTGGATGAGGACTATCGCTAGTTTAGCTCGCTGCGAGTTTCACTTTATCAGAGAATATGAAAACTGGGTTAATAAAATAATTATAAACCTTCCTGGGACCTATGAGAAGCTACCCTGTTAAGGAGAACCCGATCGGTTAGGCGGTTAGCGAGATCCTTCAGTACAAAAAGACAGACATATATCGTTCTACTTTGTATTATAGATATCCATTCTTACTTCCCATTTGATTTTCAAAAAACTGCCAAAAAGGTGTATGATTGTATAATTGTAGTTTTGACTTTAAAGTAACATTTTATATAAAAAAAGTCTTCACAGGGTCCTTGCCCCGAGGGTAGAGTTACATATAGCCTGTGCACCCTCTATTCTTTAACTTTAATATATACATTAATAAAATAAAGTTAAGTTAGATACTAGTATTAAAAAAATATTTCTAATAATTTTAGACTAAAAGTACGATGGATATTTTGAACAGTACATAAAATTCAATAACATAAAGCAACCTGTACGTATATGTATTGTAATAGAAGGGTATGTTATGTATATGTATGGAATGGATATAGAATATACGTGGATATTATGACAGGAGAAAAATTTTCGTCAATTTAGATTGCTAACATATTTATCACTTATTTGTCAGTTCGTTCATTCAGTAGGAGGGGAGAGGATGGAGTAAAGAAGTGGAGAAGGAAGGGGGGCGTTATTTTAGCCCGCTACAAGTTTCACTTTATTAGAGTACATGATAATCTGGTGTAAGATCCAAGTAATAATAAATCCATTATATATGGCATTGAATCTGAAAGGACAGTTTATCAATGAATATATTGCAGCAGTTTCCACAACTTTAATCTTCATAATTTAGTTCTCTTATAAACTTTTATAAATACCGTTTGTAAATACAAAAAAAATATTGTTCAGTTGGGTATGTTTTCATTTAGTTTTAGTGACTGTGCCCCTATCATCTTGGAGCTACTTATCCAAAAAGGGGAGGGAGAGGCAGGAAAATAGCCTAAAACTATACTAAAACTTGAAACTAATAATAGTATAGTCTAAAACCATCCAAGGACCAATTCAGTAGTTATCGATATCTTAAGCTACACACAAAAATTTTTTACTACTCTATTTAATAGTACCGCAATTTATTATGTTTATTATGTTTAAAAAGTTTATTTTTAAAAAATTAAAACTTCAATTGTTTACACATATATGTTACCTTGTTAATTCTGATATGATAATGATAAACTTTTTGTATTAATGTTTCGTACACAGTAATAGTGTCTGACTAATTATGACGTAACAAAAAAAATTAGCCAATGAGAGGCCACTATAAATTTTACCATTGGTCAATAACGGCCTCTCATTGGCTATTTTTTTTTGTTACGTCATAATCAGTCAGACACTATTACTGTGTTCTAATGTTTCATGAAATAAATTATAAATATTGTAATTAAAAAAGGCAAAAATCGTCGAAAATGAAACAAAAAAATGCAAGTACATTAATTTTTATATAACAGAAATTATCCTAATTGAAATGGCTATCATGAATGTAGAACTTCGCGGATAAGTTATAAAATTATTTAAAATATATACATGTACTTACGTATTGAAAATGAATTTTAAAATTTAACTTTTCAAATGTTTTATTCATCAAATTCATTCTTTTTCTATATTCTTTGAAGAGTTTGAATGTTTTCACATTGGGGATCAAGTTCTTATTGGGGTTCTATGTATATATAAAAGTAAATATTATAATTGTCATATCGATTTCAACTTGGCATGCCGATCTCTGTAATAGTTAGGTTCAATTTTGAAAGCGTAGCCTTTGCCTTTATGAATGCTGTCATCCTTATTTGTTTTGCACGCAATTATGTTGCAGAGTCATAATCTTTATCCTTATACTAAAGTAACAGGATGTCTGTGTGTTTGGACCGAAGGATCTCGCTAACCGTTGAACCGATCGGGTTCTCCTTAACAGGGTAGCTTCTCATAGGTCCCGGGAAGGTTTATAACTATTTTGGGGGAGGGTAACACCACCCTCCTAAGAGAAATCGCCCCTAGAAAAAATTACCCCTCCCGAAAAAGAGACTTGAACGAAACATAAACCAATTATTTCTCTAATTAGATATTTTAGATAAAAAAAAATTCGAAGTGCCACTAGAGGCCTCTAGGGGCGTATCCGCTAGTTTTATTATTAAGAGCCATGTCCATCTAGGAATCACTTTCCTGATATAATTAGTTAAATGGAGTTCATGTAAAAATGAACAAAATGTAAAATTTTTTACCTGTAAACTTTTGCTAATTTTATTCTCTCAAAATTTTAAAAAATTCTAATAATGGCTTAGGTTGAAGAATTTAATTTTAGTAGGTAAAGAGATTTTATAAAATATTTTAAATGAATTACAAAATACTTTAATAATCTTTATAAGGATGTATATAAAACAAGGATAATGTTACCCATAAAATAGCCAGACAAACAAAAACTAACAATGAAAGTTCAGCACATAATTTTATCCAAGATTTTGAAAATATTCAATGTAAATCGGTTTCAAAATTACCTACATATTAAGAATTAATCATAGAAATTAGATAGTAAACTGAATTCGTTTATCGTTTATCAAGTTGCAACGCGTTCTATAGATAATTGACTATACCTATGATAGCAATTAAGTTCTGAATGGTTACAGTAGTATATTATAAAATTTGATGAAACTGGTCTCGAGATAACACTTTTGCAGGCAACAATGGATATATAATATAAATGTATATTATGACAGGGGAAAACTTGTCGTCAATTACAGTTGCTAACAAGACAAAAATTTTTGGCTAGTTCGTTCATCAAGTAGGAGGGGAGGAGATGTGGTAAAGGGTATGGTTGGGGGGATGTTTTTTAAGCCAGCTACGAGTCTCACTTTATTATAGTACATTATAATCTGAAGTGGGATCCAGGTAATGATGAATTCATTTAGGCAACAACTATTTACACTACCTATAACTTACTTACACAAACACGGATAAACATTCTTTTTAAAAAGTTGAAAATACAAAAAAGTTAACAAAGCTACTTATAAGTCACTTTTAATATTTAGTTGTTTTGTCTGATAGTCTGTAATGCAATTATGTGTTGTCAAACTTTATGATTTTTTGTTGAACCAAGAACTAATATGTGTGATTGCTTTTGGAGTTTAGCTTGTCTATAGGTTGGTCTTTCGGTAATTCACATATAACGTCATAAAAGTCTGCATAATAATTGTTATACTTCCACTGTAACTTGATTAAGTATTCAAACTAATTACACAACTAATATTCATTACACTAATTATCAGAAATAAATCAATAGGTTTATTGTCTTTTAAATCAAAATTTATCCTAGGTATTCAATACTTTGATTTTAATCTATCCCTTCATATAAAGTAAAAAGTTTTTTAGTCTGTAGCCTAAGATTTTCAAAACAAATGAAACGAATTAGTTCTTCATTTAAGGGAATCTTCAAATAGGTCTTCATAGTTAATTTTTTGATATAAGGATGGTTTTAAGCTATCTTGTCATTCTCTACTCCCTTGAATATATAATCCCTATATGCTAGGGGCGCATAAGCTAGTAAACTAATAAGGATATGATTTAAAATTGGATTTATTCATTAGGGAAAAAATATTTTTCTATAGCATCTAAGAGATAGCTTTCAATCTTGCTTTACTGGCTGATTTATTTATCCTTTACTAATTACTAATTAGAAAGTAAAGTATGGCTGGAATAAATTACCATTTATTATGTCAATATAAACATACTACCAAGGCTGACTTGATAATCATTAAAGCTATATTGTTAGTTTTTAACTTATTTAGTTGTTGATAATCGGATATTTTTTTATGAATTTCTTTACTGAAATCTATTTGTTTGACTTATTATTCTGTACCCAATGAACTTGCAAACTTTTTTTCATTTATGAAATAATGTAAAATACCTGGAAACCGAAGGTAACTTTATTGGCTCCTGCTATGAAATTTATTGCTCCAGATTTAGAACAAGGGCATAATAAGCTTTATACAATATTTTTTTTTGCAAAAAATCTAAGGTTAGATTGAAAAGATTATTTCAAATCAAAGTTTAAGGAAATTTAATATTGAACCTGAAATCTAAGATAATTAAACTCTGAAGATATTTGATTAAGATTCTGATAAAGTATAAAAGTGTTCACATAAACAAGAAGTTTTTTTTAAATCTTGTTTATATTTCCATTTACTAATTTGTTATGAATAAAGCCTTTTAGGGAAGAAAACTATGTGATTAAACAAAATGAATTGAAATATGAAAAAGGACATAATTGTTTGCCTTTAATAACTTTGAAATCTAACATGAACACTTGAGAAAGGATAATTAAACTTGAGTATTTGAAAAAATAGACAAAATATTGCGAGATTTTGTAGGATAAACCAAATATATGCAGACAGGAAAGGAGTGTTTAATGAAAACTTTTATTGATGAATCTTCAAATATTTCTCAAACTAAATTTACAATTTAGATCATCCTTTCAAATTTATCTTGGTGTTTTCTTGAAATAATAAGTATAAATTAGATTGGAGTAATTTTCTGTCTATTTTGGATGGATACAGTAGTAGGAGGTTTATGCTAAATATTATTTATTCTGTCTAGAGTTCAAGAATTAAGGAGATATCCACAATACAATTAATTTATACAGGATATGCTTTAATACATTGAATTTAAAAGTAAAATAATTATAAGATTTTTTTGTAATAGTGTATAATTTTTAAAATTTGAAGTTCCAAAAGTAATTTGATTTATATTTGAAATATAAGATTATAAACTTTTATTTTCAATTACAATAAAAATAAAGATTTTCCTGAAACATAGCTGTTTATCAAATGTTTGTATTTATTTTTTTTCTGTCCAAAGTATAATTTTTAGTAGTTGTACAGTATGTTCAAACTGTGAGTTATGAATATTGGTTTTACTTTGCCTAATTTTGGTATTAGGCATTCAGAATTTAAATGTATGGATTATTTAATGTCACGTCAAGGCTCACTATGTTCAACTAAGGCTCAGTTATCTTAAGTATAAAAACAAGTACGAAACATAACATACATGTATTATGTATAGAAATTGTAATATGCTTTCACAGATACACAGTAGTCCAAAATATTTTATTTTTGGTTTTAAAATCTCGTTGTTTAGCTTATTTTACTAAATAAACTTATCAAAAAATATTTATTAACTCAAGAAACCATTGTTCAAAATATGTACAAATCGGTACCTAAATTTCCCTGTTGTGCAAGTTGGATTCAGAATAAAAAATATATACATATATATATGTATATATATCAGTGGTTACTTTTCTATGTTTAAAATTGCTGTTGACATCCTTTCAGGCTTCAACAAAACACTAAGTTTTATTCTATTTGAACCAAATTAAATCTTTGTAACTCTGTAAATAAACCATGAATAGCGTCTGCATCTTTTGTTGTTAAAATAAGGAAAACTTGATAATATAAAAGATAAAAAGAAAAATCATTATTTTTTTTTAAAAAAGGATAAATGTATACTATTTAATCTCTTGGGAGGGTGGTGGTACGTTTCCCAAAAATAGTTATAAACCTTCCCGGGACCTCTGAGAAGCTACACTGTTAAGGAGAACTTAATCGGTTTAGCGGTTAGCGAGATCCTTTGGTACAAACAAACAGCCATCCTGTTACTTTATTATAAAGATTAATGAAAAGAAAAATAATATATCAATAAAACATGAATACATATGAAAGGGTTTGGCCATCTGCTAAAGTATAGTATAACTGCTGGGAATTGCAGCTCACTTATTTTCAGATTAAAATTATAACTTGTGAGCTTAATAATTATTTATTATTTACACGGACATAAAAATGAAAAAAAAAATGCCATTTTTAATACCAGGTTAATAAAACTGGTATTAATTGTATGATTTTTTTATATATTCGTGGAAACAAGCCTATAATACGATGTTATACATATTTTTTTTGTATTGCTGAGAATCGGTTTTAATCAATGGATATTAATCGGATTAATATTTATCAAAGTCTTTGTTCTATTAATTGGGTATCTGTCATTGGTTGCGGTTGCTGAACCTTTGAATATTACGATGCACCATGTAATATAAATGATGTTTCTGTTAGACAGTTATCGTGCATACACACCGTAGATACTCAGGGAGGGAGGGGACATTGGACTGTTTATTATGATAGTCCTTAAAGTATTATAATAACGTTTTCTTATTCGTTGGCTTAACAGCCATGGAGAATTTTATTGAATTTTAATTGGTTGGTTCATTAAATTAAGTTTCCAAAAATTTCAACCACTAATTATAATCTAATAAAATTTTTATTAATTTTTGTGTTTCATCATGGGGTATGACCATCAATTTAACGGCCATTCATTGTCTTATCCCTTTATATCCCTGGTATATATTACATATTAATTATATTATGTCTCACACTTTCATGGTTCAGGTCCAACAAATTTACATTTATCAACTTTTAATCATATTAACATGATGTTTGTCAGTCTGTAGGGAAGGATCTCACTAATCGCTGGACCGATAAGAATCTTGTTTATAACTTTTTTTTGATAGGGTACTACAAACCTCCAAAGAATCTCCTCTGAAAAAATATCCCTCCCACCATTTTTTTTCTT
This sequence comes from Acartia tonsa, assembly GCF_053477335.1. NCBI lineage: Eukaryota > Metazoa > Arthropoda > Copepoda > Calanoida > Acartiidae > Acartia > Acartia tonsa. Next base: position 39,911,562 of record NC_137260.1, read on the forward strand.
TTACTACTTACCCCCTCCCCTCATCCTTCAAGTGCCCTGAGAGGCCTTGGGTATAATCCCTTTCGTGACAACGCCTCTTAAGGGGCGCTTCGTCGTAATTTCACAGTAGTTTTTTATAGGTTATTTTAGGTTAGGTTATGTTAAGTTAGGTTATGTGATTGCCTCTTCAGGGGCTAGAAATAGGGGAAAAGCTAATGTGAAAATACGACGAAACGCCCCTTAAGAGGTGTTGCCCCGAGGCCTATAGAGGCGTAGCCGCTAGCTTTTTTATTATAAATAACAAGAACAATTAGCTTCAAGAGTAGTGCAGATATTTCTTTACAAATTAAATAACAGTTTTGTTTGCCCGAGCCTCGATCCCTCGTGGCTAACAAAACTGGTTTAATGTTATAATTTTTCATTTTAATATCCGCGGGATGCTGTCTATAATACTATGCGCTAAAAAATATATATTCTGTTTAGATGGACACTGGGCAGTCGGTTACGTCCGCAGTCGTTCACTCGCAAATAGCCACAACTTCAGACAATCTGCCTATCAATAGTTTCCCAACAAGTACAGTGTCAGCCAACTCAGGGGAAATGTACAGACACCCCACAGACAATCTGCCCGCCAATAATTTCCCAACAAGTACGGTGTCGGCCAACCAAGGGGAAATGTACAGGTTAGTATGAATTAGGCATATTATTTAAGGATAGCAACATCAGTTAGTAGCAACGTTTATAAATCCTTATATAAAAGTAAGAGGATCTCTATCTGCGTGTGTGTCTATATTGAAGGATCTACCTAACCATTAAACTGCTTTTATTCTCCTTTTCAATGAAGATTCTTACAGGTCCTGGGAAGGTTCATAACTATTTTGGGGAGAGGGCACCAACACCATCCCAAGAGAAATAACCAATATTTTGAATTCCCCCAAGAGATCGCCACTGGCGTTCGTACAAGAGTATTGACATTTTTCCATTTAAAAAAGTACAATTGAAAGTGGAGGAGGACGACTTTACCCCCCCCCCACATTAAGAGACCCTAGAGGTAAAAATACCATTATGATGAACAAAATAAGTATCAAATTAGATGCTAATTTGATTGGACAATAAATACAAAATCTTCCGTAATTTATATAGCTTTTCTTTTAGTTACATGTGCTTAAAATTTAAGATATTTAGTAGGGTTTGGCTTGGTATCCGGCCCATTTGTAATGTCCGGCCGGATACTGGATATTAACCTCTTCGGGTACCAGATATCCGGTAATTTGCCGGATATCGGGCCATATCAATATCCGGCCCAACCCTAATATTTAGGTACCCGACAGATACGAGTAACATGAACGGTTATATACTACAAAACATAGATGTTACACCTCAAGATGCACATTATGGTGCACAAAATAGTGTACACAACAATAACGCACAAACAATTATGCATAATAATGTGCAGTCACACGATAATAGTGAACAACTGGATGGTAAATGGACTATCCCGGGAGGTCGTAGTTGTGATAATAATATTATTATGAATTCTGAACCAACTTTCTTTTCTACAGCTATACAACAAGACGTTTATCAAGGTCTTAGGATTATTTATTTAGAATTATATTCTTTTAAAGGGAAGTTTTTCTACATTTAGGGTTTGTCCATTATTTAAAACAGGGAGGGAGGGGACATTGGGCTTTTAATTATACTAGTTCTAAAATTCATATGAAAACGTTTTCTTATTTGTTGGCTTAACAACTTTGGGGCCTTTCATTGAATTTTGATTGGATGGTTCATTAAGTTGAGTGTCAAAACGTTTCAACCACTAATTATACTCTACAGAATGAGTATTTTGTGTATCATAAATAAAAATGCACATTAATTCATCGGCAATTGTCTTATCCTTTTATGTCCCTGGCTTTTATGATTATTGTCAAACATAAACTTATTAATTAAATTAATTGTTACTTAAATAAATAATCCCCTGACCAAGGAGGTGGAGTATTACAGGATGGCGCAGCCAGTTTCAATATGAAATACAACAATATTCATTCTGGAGTCCCACAACAGCAGTGTTCCAGTTCTAAGGTAAAATAATTTTATGATTAAAGGGAAAGAATAGAGGGGACATGAGCTAAATAAAAATCTGTCCACAGGGCGGGGACCAGATTTGTGTTGGATCATTAAAAATCAGCAAATAGTGTCGGAAATATAAATGCATCCAAGTCCCTACAAAAGAACTGAAGTTAATTAGTAACAGACTAAAAGGGTCTCCACCCTTTTGGTCAGGTAGTTGTCTGGATTATACATCTATGCTTTCATATTTATTGTTTTATGTATAGTTACAATTAGTTGCAAGGAATGAAATGAAACTATAGGTTAATAGTCCTATTTAGTTTAATAAAACTAAATTACTATAAAGTTCTTACCATTTAGGGGCTCTAATTTCGAAGGGGGAGTCAGGGGACAGAAAATTAGCCTAAACCCATTTAAGAACTTGTATGAAACTTCCCTGGAATAGAGAATTCTATTCGTTCATTGGTTAGCAATATCTTACTGACAAACAAAAACCTTAATACTTTATAAGATACCGTATATCACAGGTGGTCTTCTTTTAACCATCCAATCTTATTTTGGATAATTTGGATTTATTCCAACTTTTTAATATAACCTCTACTTTTTAAAAATAATGTCTCCTCAACTTTACGTTTTTAATAATTTTTTTTTATAAAGTTAAGTTTAAACTTAATTCTTGTGCTTAATTAAATTTATACAAGCTCAATACAACGCTAAAACTGTCTTTTAAAGGCTCAAACTTTCAACTTAGATTTTTACTGAAAACTTTGTTTCTGTTTTTATTTTTATTATGTTGTTTTCCTCAAAGTGCTCAGTCGAGTATAGAACATCCCCCCTTCCGTTAGTTTTAAATAAATGTATGTAAAATAAAGGGGTACAAAGGTAAGGCTCAAAGAAATAAAATACCTCCAACCCAGCTACTTACTTTAATTTATCTACAAAAAAACGATGCGGGTTTCCGTATTCGATGGGTACTCTGAGGAAAAGAACCGCCTGGAAGTTTCCTACTTTTTTCTTATAAAATATAATCCGGAGACAGATTTCAAACTTTGCAACACGGTATGACGTCCAGCCGCACATTATTTTCCGCTTAATTAAAACCAGCTCTAAGCCAAGAATCGTATCACACTTTAGAGATATTTCCACGAAAAATAAAATAAAAATTATAAAACTGAAATGAATACAGCTGCCACATCATTAATCAATTTTTTTTGCGTTAGATTAATATTTTAGGGCAAGCGGCTATTCGTATTACTTATAAGCCGCAACTATTCGCGGTAAGAGCTGCAGAGTCTGCTTTAAGTAAAGAAAAAAAAACAAGGATGACAACATCCATAAGTAGTAAACCATAAACAAATCTTTTATAGACAAACAGACAAAGTGGGTAAAATAGTAGATGTTAATTGTTAATTTAAAAAAGAATATGTGTCTTTCAAAGGATGGCCGGCGGACAAAGTAAATAGCAGCAGTGAAAATCGAATTTCACCTATATCAGACTTTCTTACGGACAAAAAACTTAATTGTAAGGTAGCTTCGCAGCGTAAAACTTGAGTGAAGACTTACTTTACAATTTTAGTGTCTTTTCAAGTAGAAAACATGCATACTTACAATTTTGGAAAAATATGTTTAAAGTTTTACTTTTGGAAAAAAGGAAAGACTATTAAGATTTCTTACTACCTATGCTTGGAAATGTGATGAACTCAAACTGAATGTTTTAGAATGTTAAATATGTTCTTATATATTGATTATACTGATAAATACACAAAAGTAATATTTTTATGAAAGATTCATAATGTATTTCTGTTTGTTTCAAAAGATCTCTCAAACCGCTAAACTGATAAAACTTTCTGTTCCAATAGAGCTTCTTATAATAAATTTATTTTATTCATTTTGGGGAAGGGTACCTATGATAACCACTGTACGAAAAACTCCCTGGCCCCCTTATCACTCGAAAAAGCCCTTTTTTTTATCTATCATTCAATGCTGAAAGCAAGAATACAGACTAGATATATAAATCCTAACATGAAAAATATTTAACAGGATCTATGTGTTTTTGTTTGTACCAAAGGTTCTCATTCATAATGTGCCTTCTTATAGGTCCTGGGAAGGTTTATATTGATTATTTTGGGGTAGGGTACTCTAACCATCTCAGGAGAAATCGCCTCTAGAAAAGAAGTCACAGAAAAGTATTTTAAATTGCCGTAGAATACATTTAATACCATAAAATATTTTTAAAAACTGATAAAGGCCATTTCTGGCATAGAAAACATTTTAAATAGCCGCTATAGGCCTCTAGGGGAGTAGCCGCTAGTGATAGTATTTAATGGTATAAATGTTGATTTATTTCAGGACGAATCCTGCTTTTGTGGTAACAGTGGAGAGATTAGCTCTTCAAATCCTAACTTCCATACTATACAGGTTAGAACTAAGGATATAGATATAAGATATTACTTGATTCACTTATACAATAGACAAGATGAATTAAAATGATTGCTAAAATCGAAACATATCTTCATGTCTTAGAATAGTGTATTTTTATTAAAAATAGTAATAGGTTGAAAACATTCTAACTTAAAAAAAAACTATGGATTTACCTACCCCCCCCCCCCAAAAAAAAAACAGTATATAATGTATAGTTTCAGGGTTAAAGGTAAAATTCAACAGATACATATGAAAGGTCAAGCATAAATAATAAAAATCATATCTAAAAAGGTAAAAAATGCCTTGAATATAAAATTGATTGAATATTAGGTTAGTTAGAAAGATATTTGTTTTTTCTTTTATTTACCTACCCCTGATTCCCTGTATTAAATTTAATCTTGTTTGTTTATCCTATTTTCTTTTTTCTTTGTATGAGCCAACATTTGTTTGTTTGTCTTTCTGCAATTTAAAGGTTTATTAGGTAGAATCCCACTAATAGTCAGACGATCCAAATATGTCCCCTAAAAAATTTTGCCAGAGAGGTTGACTTTTAGTTTTACTGGTACACGAAGCCCAAAATACATAACTTTTGCACACGTCGTCTTCCTGTGACGTCATAAAATGAGGGAGATGAGAGGAGAAGTGGAAAAGAAAATCCCTAAAAAAGAGATGGAGAATATGACGTCACAGGAAGACGACGTGGTGCAAAAGTTATGTATTTATGTTTTCGTCATATTGGTACCCAAACTTTTATAACGTTGACACAAAATATTTAAGAAATCTTGGTTACAAATTAGTAGTGTCAAAACTTTTAAACCATTATTCTTTATATACAGAAGAAGTAATTTATTTATCATCATTAGGGCTAGATAAAATCTAGTATTCTTACACTTCCAAATAATTCTAGCCCCTTCAGGAACTTTAACCCTGTGGGTCTACAATATACCAAATTGACCCAACTTATTTGAAGCTATTGACTCTATGGGAAAGGGGTTTTTGGGTTCCTCCCACTGTTAAACCAAGGGAAATTGCACTTTATTAGAAAAGTAAAATGAAGTTTGACTTCTGTACAAACTTTAATAATTGTTTTTGAAATGTTAGATATCCTTTCATAAAAGCAAAGCTTTTCTATTATAAAGGCTAGTCTGTATGCCAATTTTAAACCGGTAGCTTTGAGTGATAATTTAGGAATGTTAGAAATGTCCTATCGATATGAAACTTTGCATGATGTTTCCTAAAAAAATAGGTACAATTTGAAATGTTTGGCAACTCTAGCTAAAGTAGATCTATATTAGGACAGACAGACAGACACAGATCTTGTTACTTTTATATAAGGATTAAATACGGTCTTTCTTTTTTTATCAATTTTATATGTCAGTGTCGATTGTTGAGCCTCGCTTTTATGGACGTTGTCATTTTAAGAGATTCTTACATAATCAGCAAATAACAATACTTTTTTAAAACTAATATATAATTTCAAAACAGAACATTCACTTACTTAAGTTCTTAAGTGAAACCAGGCACAAGGGTTAGTTTTATCTGAGGATAAACTAGTTTCCCAGATTTACACAAACTTTTAGTCAGTGAAATTATCTAGAGATCTTATTGGATATGATAATGGACAATAAATTGATTGACGAAAATGACGAATAAAATTACCCATTACATAAGTTTAGACAGTTTTAGTTCGGAATCAACCAATCAAATTTAATCAGAGTATTCAATTTTTTTGAACTTACTAATAAGATAAGAATAACAAATGTATTTTCAATTTTATTTAGACTTACAAATTGATTTTTGTTTTTAAAGTTCTGATACTCTACAAGAGTTATTATCAGCGTTGCAGAGCCGTTTAATTTTGGTGCGGCTCCGGCTTCGGCTCCGCGGAGCCGTCTGTGATGATAGCGGCTCCGGCTCCGACCTAAAATCAAGAAAAACTCGACATATTTTTTTTCCCCCATAAAATTTTTTTTTTATTTTTTACTTTTGAAGGTTTTAAAAGTTCAATTTTTGATAAAAATGGACTTAAAAAGGGCATTTGCACATGACAAAACAGAGTTAACAAATTATAATTTACTAGCGGCTACGCCCCTAGAAGCCTCTAGTGGCACTTTGAATGTTTTTTTTATTTAAAATATCTAATTACAGAAATAATTGGTTTATGTTTCGTTGGAGTCTCTTTTTCGGGAGGGGTAATTTTTTTCCAGGGGCGATTTCTCCTGATAGGGTGGTGGTACCCTCCCCAAAATAGTTATAAACCTTCCCGGGACTTATGAGAAGCTACCCTGTTAAGGAGAACCCGATCGGTTCAGCGGTAAGCGAGATCCTTCGCTACAAACAAACAGACAAACAGACAGACAAACAGACAGACAAACAGACAGACAAACAGACAGACAAACAGACAGACAAACAGACAGACAAACAGACAGACAAACAGACAGACAAACAGACAGACAAACAGACAGACAAACAGACAGACAAACAGACAGACAAACAGACAGACAAACAGACAGACAAACAGACAGACAAACAGACAGACAAACAGACAGACAAACAGACAGACAAACAGACAGACAAACAGACAGACAAACAGACAGACAAACAGACAGACAAACAGACAGACAAACAGACAGACAAACAGACAGACAAACAGACAGACAAACAGACAGACAAACAGACAGACAAACAGACAGACAAACAGACAGACAAACAGACAGACAAACAGACAGACAAACAGACAGACAAACAGACAGACAAACAGACAGACAAACAGACAGACAAACAGACAGACAAACAGACAGACAAACAGACAGACAAACAGACAGACAAACAGACAGACAAACAGACAGACAAACAGACAGACAAACAGACAGACAAACAGACAGACAAACAGACAAACAGACAGACAAACAGACAGACAAACAAACAGACAAACAGACAGACAAACAGACAGACAAACAGACAGACAAACAGACAGACAAACAGACAGACAAACAGACAGACAAACAGACAGACAGACATCGTTCTACTTTGTATTATAGATAAAAAATCTCTTCATTTATCTAGTCCGGAGCCGGAGCGAAAATTTTTTTAATTAGTTTTTTAACGAAAATTACGGTTCCGGCTCCAGCAAAATATGACGGCTCCACGGCTTCCGGCTCCGCAATACTGGTTATTTTAGTTAGTTGGTTATTCCATCGCTTATATGGATGTTGTCATCCTTGTTTATCAAACAATTTGAAGTAATTTCTATCAAGATCTTTTCCTTATAAGAATCAAAATATCAAAGAAAAAATAATTTTACGTGTAGTTACACAATCGTTTAATTTATTATTCACTTTTTAGTAGCGCAGCTTATATAACTATAGATGTCTAACCATCACTATATATAATAGGAAAGTAGGAAGATGTCTGTCTGTCTGATTGTCTGCAGCTTAAGATCTTGGTAACCGCTGAACCAATAGGGCTCTACTCTTCAGCGAATTTAGCTACTAGTCCTTTTATTGGGGGTGGGACACCCTCACCTCCCCAAAAAGAAATAATAACTCTCAAAATATAAAAAAAAATTGTAAATATATAATACAAGGGAACCTCCATCTCTTATTGGGGGAAGGACCCCATAAAAAATTGGAGAATCTTTTGTCCTGGGTTTAATTTTGCCAAAGAGTAAGTTTGATAGAGGCGAAGTCATTCTAAGTATTATATTAAGTAAGTTACATTATGATGACTGATTATACTTCTTAAAAGAATCGTCATTACAATTTTTTTCTACAAAAATGCTATTTAACTGCACTACTTTTGGAAATAGCTATACTCTTCTTTTTTTCTTTTGAGTACTCTTATAACTGACAAAATCAGATCTTTATTACGTTATTGTATGTATTATATCAGAATGGATATTTTATTACTTGGATCTTAAACCAGATTTTCATACTCTAATAAAGTGAAACATGCCGCGGGCTAAAATAACGATACTCTCCATTACCCTAACCTACCCCTCCTACTGGATGAATCAATTGGCCAATGAAAGAGTTCCATGTTAGCCTACTAAATTGACGATAATTTTTCCCCGTTCATAATATCCACGTTTATTCTATATCCATTATATTCATCCTTAAATAGAAATAATAGGATTCCTGACTGTCTAAAGATCTCACGAACCGCTAAATATATATAGGTCTTTAATACATTGGCGCTCTTATAAGCACATGGAAGGCTTATAGGGCTCCAGGGGCGTAACCTGGATATGTTATAGCGAATGGGTACACGTACTTCTTTTAAAGGGAGAGGACATTGTGCTGTTTATTACACTATTTACCTTTATGAGAACGTTTCTTATTCGTTGGCTCAACAACTTTGTAGACTTTTGTTGCATTTTAATCGGTTGGTTAAATGTCTAAACGTTTCAACCAATAATTGTAATCTATAGAAAGGGTATATTAGTTTGTTATCATTGGGGATGTACATCAATTTATCGTTTATTGTCTGGTTCCTTTAGATCCCTGTGTTCTTCTTACATTGGTAACCAAAATAATATATTTATATATTAATGAAAATATGAGAGTATGCATACTACAGACAATCAATAGTAAGCTGATTTTGGGCCAAGGCTTTTCCTGTTATATTTCTAATTAAGTCACTCGTCGCAGGATCTATTGTGTTTTTTTTTCTATTTCAACAAAGTACTGAATAAAAAATATTATGGACCCAAGTGGTTGGGAACGAAGCCGCTGAAAAAAATAGGATAAATGTATATTCCAAAGCGAGACAGAAAAAGCCAAGACAATAAGAAATTGTTTCTTTTGTTTGCCTTTATATCCTAGTTTTTCTATGGCTTTCTTTGTTTTTTCTCCATAGCATTTTTCCGCTGAAAAGTATCTTTTTAGTAACGAAGCTTTTCTATAAGTGTTCGTCTGTGCTTTTTAGGCTAAATTTCTTTTTTTTGAAGATCCCTACACAAAGAAGCATCCAACACTATACATCATTTCATGGTCCGTCCGTCCATCTGTTTTAAAATTCTACACAAAAAAATTAATTTACTTATTTTTTTCTCAAATATATTTATTTTTGATGGTTATTTAAGGTTAGGCTGTGGTAATTGGCGTGATAAACATATCTACAAATATTGGAGGTCGGAGGTTAAATAGGGGGTTTTTGGGGTTTATTTTAAAAGATATTACCCTTCTTATGGACCATTTTGTTTACTTTTAGATGTGCTTTAAAATAAAATAAAAACGTAGGAATGTGAAAACACTTTTAAAAAATGAAATTGATTGAAACTATTTGCTTTTCAGTGCAGCCAAGGTCTGCAATACAAGATACCTCAACCTCAAGACAAACAAATAATGGGACTAGAACATACATCTACACATCACTTATCAAGGAATAAAAAATATGGTTTAATGTGAAACATTTAAGATGAGAAATCTTGTATCTTAAATCCAAGTTAAATACCTTTTGTCAGCTGTGTACTGTATATAGTTGGAAGTAATGCTACTCCATAATTCAATTTGTCTGTCCGTTCATCTGACAGTTAGTCAAAACAGTTGGAAATGCTTCTAAACGTTTCGTGATTTTTATGATTTATCTCCTATTCTATCTCTTTTTTTCTGCTTTTTAAATTTTTTTATCTGCAAAATTGTATGTCTGTTTGTCTATCCATGATTTTTTTGATGCCTCGCTTCTTACCAAACTTATTTTACTGACATCCTTGTTTTATTTTAGAAACACTGCATTGTTTGGAAAGAGATAATAAGAAATTATTTTCCAGTATGGCTTCGAAGCCAATTAAAATCCGCTGGATTAGAACCGGTTCTGAGCCATACTGAAAAATCATGTACAACATCGTATTACAAACATTTTTCAACGAATATTAAATTAAAAATCATGAAAATAACAGTTTTGTTAGCCTGGAGCTTCAGCCGCTCGCGGATAACCAAACTGGCTGTAATCTTCTATTTCTTATTTGATAACCGCGGAAATCTGTCTATAATACAATGTGATAAATAAGTAAGTTACATTTAATAAACTGGAAGCAAAAACAATTTCTTTAAACATATACAAATTGTATACACTTTTCTATCTAGGTGAATTTTCATCTTTTGATTTAGAACAAAACTGAATAATAGAATATAAAACAGAGAGGAGACATTAGACTACAATTAGTGGTAATTTTAAATTTGCTTAAATCGTAGTAGCTTCCTCTAAAATTTTAATTTAAAAGAAATATAGCAGTAAAAAAGTCTAGAGAAAAAGTTTGGGTTCAAATAATAAAAATCTTTATTTTGGCATTATTTCCAAATAAAGATTAACCTGCAATTAAGGTCAAAGACATTATTGAGAGCGCTGCTTATTTACACTTATTTTTTTATTAATCATGTCTATATCAGATCTATCTATAAGTTTCTAAGTCGGTGTCTTTTTAACAAGGATATTTGATTTAGGCATGTTTAAAATTCTTGAATTCCTTACGGAACCTCGTAAAAGTGTCGAACTATGACGTCAGAAAAAATTAACAATTAACCAATGAGAGACCGCTATATATGTTACCATTGATCAATTACAGTGAATACTGGCTTCTCTTTTATTAATTGTTAATTTTTTTCTGACGTCATAGTTCGACACTTTTACGAGGTTCTCCTTACGCCTTTCATAGCTACAAGTATTCCCTTTCCTCACTTTCCTTACAACAAGTTTTATAATAATATTCACTGGATCAGACCTGGTTCTTAGCCATACTGAAAAATCATGTATAGAATAGTATTGCAGATAATTTTCCACTAATATTTAAATACAAAATTTGAAAATTAATACTAGTTTTGTTAGATCGGTCTCACAGCTTAAATTTTATATTTTTTCAATTCGATATCAACGGAAAACTGTCTATAGTACGATGCGATAAATAACTAAAACCATATTTTTATTGTGACCAGATATGAAAATGCACGAGATATAAAGCTGTCAAGAATAATGCAACAAACATCATCTGACTTTAAGAATTCCAGTGATGAATCATTCAAAACTATTTGCAGTGATAATAACATGAAATTAAACCATTTAAATAATATTTCTGTTGATCTGTCTAGTGAAGAAAAACTTACAAATCTACCTAAAAATGATCCAAAAGTTTTGGAGAAAAGTTGTGGAAAGATGAATAGTTTTGAGATTCCGGTAGATTTTCCAAGCAATGGGTTTCTTTATAATGCCATCTATGAGAAAAAATCTACGTATGTCTGATTTTAAACCATTTAAAATACTTTTTTACATCTTTAAATATACTAAACTTGCATTAAGTTTTTATTTAACGAGTACAATTTTTTAAAACCCCAATATCGAATTTTTTAACTGTTCATAAAAAATATTATTGATTTTTTAACTTTAAGAATATTTTTTGATATTTGATTTAAATTTAATTCTATATGTAACCTTTTCATTAATATGAATAGATCAAGTCAAAATGTCACTAAACTAACTTTTAATGCTTCTAATGGCCAAAAAGCACAGCTTTCTTATTTTAATGGCAACACAAATTATTAACATTAGTGAGTGTTACTCGTAAAAATCTTATTTTCTAAACTGATACATAATTTGTAAATACACACTATAGGGTTGGGCCAGATAAAAAAAGTTTATTTTATTGTTTTGCAAAAATGCAATTGTATCAGTAAGTACGTCTAATAACGCCCTTTGCTAATTTTAAAATCCAACTTAATCAAATCTTTGAAAAATTTAAGTTTGAAAATTTTAAGTTCAAATTTCATCCTCTATGAGCTTACACTCATCCATGATAAGAAAATCAAATATTTTAAAATTCTTTACAACTTTGCTTTCATGAAGTCTTTCATAAAACCACTCTATATATGATTTATTTAAGACTGGATTTCCGTGACCTTAGCAAAGCAACTGATAAAAATGGCCATTAATTAACTCATGAAACAACTTACTTCAGGAGTGATTTTATGAAAAACTTTAAAAAAGCAAACTTGTTCAAAATTTTAAATTAATACTCTTTGCTTTTCTTGTTATGACTGTTTGGTAACTCCAAAGGGATGAAAATGTAACTTAAAATTTTCAAATCGAATTTTCTCAAAAATTAGATTTCATTGGATTTATGAAATGAATATGAAATCTACACATCTTGTATGGCTAGATACTTATATCGAAAGTGCCAAACATGTTACCCTAACAAATTCATTTAATAAAATACAAACTGTGTCTAGTTGAGGAATATTTTCGGGTAGCAACTTTAACGTTGGCAGCCTTTAAAGTTATTGATAAAATAGCATATATTAGACTTAATCCAAATAAACTATTAAAATAATTTTCATTTTTCATTGTGATCATAAAGATTCGTATAGATAAGAATAAATATTTCTATTTTATTGTTTCATGATTATTTTGTATAGTTCAGTTGTAATTATCGAAAATGTCACATAAAATATCATATTTTGTATGACATTAGATATATTTTTAAGAAGGGCAGCTTTTTTTAAAAAAAGGGGCTCGGCAGCCGCATATCAGCAGCGTATAAACCTCAAATTTAAACCCATTAGAGTTCTTTAATTTTTTTTAAAAAAGAGGGATTTATATATTTAGTTTAGGTTTAGACATCCAGCTGATTGTTAAAAGAGAAAAAGGTTAATTTCCCTGAAGCTTTCAGTAAATGTTTGTTCTGTATGTTTATTGACTAATTTTTGATATTCAAACCTTTAGATGCAAAGAAGAGAGAATTAAAGAGAGAAAGTGTTCTGTGTATATTAAGTCTCTGTGTTTCTTGGTTGAAGAATCGTCAAAAAAAATTTAAAAGGTTGATTTTTTTCTCTTGACCATTTCTTCAAAGCGGCAAAGCCCATTTTACGATCTTTCAAATAGTCTTGAACCTTTGTTGGGCAAATAGCATATTTTCCTGAAAAGGGTTGAACGATTGATAAAACTGTTAGGGAGATCTTAAACATACATTCACACATTATGATATGCAAACAAACAAAAAATCCTAAAAATATGTATAATATAAAATTCTTTAAAGCAGGACTTTCTCTTTGCTTACACTCCTGTGACAACATGTTTAAATTTCACATTCAAGTTTGAATTAATTTCTAATCTATCAAATGGAAAAAGAAACGGTGGTTTCTCATCATAAAACAGAGCTACATAGATGGCAAACAATAATTGAATATATTTCTCGAACACAGTAATAGTGTCTGACTGATTATGACGTAACAAAAAAAATAGCCAATGAGAGGCCGTTATTGACCACTGGTAAAATTTATAGTGGCCTCTCATTGGCTAATTTTTTTGTTACGTCATAATCAGTCAGACACTATTACTGTGTTCATAATTCTCCAGTCCCCAAAAATGTTGCATAAGAAAAAAAAATTATAAGAAGCGCGTTAGAAATGAATGTAGAAGATACGTGGATATTATGACAGGGGAAAATTGTCCTAATTTTGGTTGCTATTTTACCTGGTATTATTGGTCAGTTCGTTTCTTTAGTAAGAGGGGAGGAAATAGTGTTAAAGGGGTGGAGAGAGGTGATCGTTATTCTAGCCAGCTACAAGTTTCACTTTATTAGAGTTCATGATAATCTGGTGTAAGATCCATGTAATAATAAACCTATTGCGATAGATTAACAAAACATTAGCATACATAGATATTTAAATTTAGGGTTAGTTAACACTCTATTTTTGCCAATCTCAAAATTCAGGACATTTTTATTGGTGTTTATTTTACGGTTAGATCGAAATTAGTCTGTGACAATTCTTACTTGAATAAACATTAATATGGTTGTTTGAATGTGATTAAAATGGAATTTGAAACAGGTTCGTAAGTTTAGTAGCACAGCTAATCTATAATTGATTTAATGATTTGATGACAATGACAGCCAAATAATTAGATAATTATTGTTGCGCTACTTTGACATAATTGTAATAATATTTTTAAAATGCAAATCAAAAGCTACTATCAAAATACGACGAAACTCGCCACTTTGATTTCTTTCCATGGTCAATTTTTTTAGTCGAAAGACCACTACATTCTATCAATAGTTACAATTATTGCCAGTGAACCATTGGGGCTTCTATACTGCGCGGCCCTTTTTCTTTTCCAGTGTACTATCGCTGTGGATATCATAAAAAAAGTTTTCCAATTTAAATGCAAATCTAAATGTATTGGTAAATATTTTCAAAGCAAAATAAAAGCATAAAATGAATTTATATGAATCGATTTCGTCTAAAAAACTCAGGGAGAGAAGGGACAATGAAAGTTTAAATAATTTAAAATTCGTTTTTCCTCCAAAATTTACCAGCAACCAAAGGCCGAATTTTAAGCGTTGTCTTTAGAGGAGACATCTATAATACAAAGTAGAACGATGTCTGTCTGTTTGTTTGTGTGTTTGTTTGCCTGTCTGTTTGTTTGTTTGTAGCGAAGGATCTCGCTAACCGCTGAACTGACCGGGTTCTTCTTTACAGGGTAGCTTCTCATAGTTACCGAGAAGGTTTATAACTATTTTTTTGGGGGGTGGGACATCCCCAATAGAACCCAGTAAAAGTGTCGGACTGATTATGACGTAAAAAAAAGAATTAGCCAATGAGAGGCCACTATAAATTTTACCATTGGTCAATAATGGCCTCTCATTGGCTAATTTTTTTTCTACGTCATAATCAGTCCGACACTATTACTGGGTTCCTTGGGGCAAAGCCCCTTGAGGCTAGGGGCGAATCCGCTAGTTCTTATATATTTGACTGTCACTTAATCACTGAAAAACGTTAGAATGCAAAGTTCAAATAAGGTTCAACTTTTTAAATTATGTAAAAACATTTATATGAAAAGAAAAGATTAATTCTATTTGAAATATCCCTTGAGAGTAAGGGAATCGAAGCAAATTTGAAAAGCCAATAGGTTCATAAAATAGGTAGCACACAAACATACAAATCTTTCAAATAGGCAAGGCTAACAAAATAAGTATCATAGAAATCATTCAAAACCGCCAATAAAAGAATTTTCAAAATAAAAATGATCTTGAATTGTTAGTAACAGTATCAAAATATGATTTTAGCATTCTTTATAAATAACGGTCATCAATATCATTTTATAGTGTCTCAAAAAAAAGCCGACAATCGAGGAATATTTTTCAACTTTTTTATAGACACTATAAGCTGCTTTATTATCTTCTTTTGTTTGCATTTTAAATTTGCCTTTGTTTAATTTTTATACTTTCTAATTAAGAAAACTTAAGCTTTATAGAATACATGAGTTAAAAAGCTGAATAGAAATAAATACACATATATTCAAATTTCACACTTATAAACATCCACACACACACACACACACACACAAACACACACAAACACACCAACACTCTCACACACAAACACACCCACACTCACACACACACACATAATCTTTGCATTTATATGCAAATTTAAATCACCTCAAAGAATACAAGTGAAGCGAAAGGGTAGAGAAAATTCTAAAAGATTAAAATCATCCTATAAACTAGCAAAAAAGAAGGGAAAACAGATACACATAGGAAGATATATATGTATATTACCTGGAACCTAAAGTTATCTTGGACAATCAATCTCAAATATGAAGTGACAACTATTTTATTTTACAGGCAGACAGATAGGCTGCGATGGAGGGCCTTACTTTTCAGGTATAAATAACCTTGGTTCAAATACTTAATATTAATTTAAAAATAGGTGTTTTTTTGTCATCAAAACTGTGAATTTAACAGCCTAATTGAATTTTTGGGTGTGAACTTGACAGTAAAACTGTGTTTATGACAGTAGTAAAAGTGTAATTTTGACAGTGGATAAAAAATATTGCCAAAAATACAGCTAAAAACGAAATTGACAAAACACACCCAATTTTTGCTAGTGGTAAAAGTGGCAGCACCCCATAGTATAAGCCCATAGTTTTTGGTAATTATATTTTGTTGCATTAATTTGATATTAATTTGTGTGTCGATTTTCATACTGGTTTTCGATGGTTGGATATTTTTACCTCCACCCCCAAAATGAAAAAATAACCCTTCCTTAATATTTTTTGGTGAAAAAATATACGTGGAACTTTACCTGCCTTCTCCTTCCATTGGATAAAGCCCGTAGTTTTAAACATAATAAAGCATTTATAATACTAAATAAATAATACTTCAGCTATGGGCTTTATGTCCTTCTTGATGATAACCTTCAACCTGTCGGTCAACCTGATATCCAACAACAACAATAATAACAATGCTAACAACAACAACAATAATAATAACAACAACCAGGAAAGCTGTTGGTACAAGCTTAGCATTGAAAGTTGTGTGAACTTGGATCCTGCGGTTAATCACGTCCCTAAGGAGATGTCGCATACCAGCAGCCCCGATCTTAATCCAATGGATTTTTGGGCCATGGGCTACTTTTAAGCATGTACCAATAGAAGTGCCTATACAACAAAGACCTCCCTCAATGCCACTATCAAGGAGAACTTCACCAGCTTGGACAGGTACATGTTAACCTGGACCTGTGGACGGTTCAGGGGACGGGTAGAGGCGGTGATTGATCCTGGCGGCGATTTCAATGAATGAATTTATAGTCATATACCTAGTTTGCTCCCTAAATTTTAAAATTTGATAAAATCTTTAAAATTGACGATTTTATCATGTTTATTTGTTTACAAATTAGATAAAGTCTGGCGCACCCTGTAGAAATGTTTCGCTTTCAAAAAGTACCAACTGCTTTTTACTTCACCAGAATATGAACATGAATAGTAATATGAACAAAAATGAAAAAAGAAGCTTTCAAAACTTCCCATGGTAAATAGTATTTGATTTATATTTGACTATTATGTTTGTCTATATGTTTGTACCTTAAGATCTCGCTAACCGCTGGAACTATAAGTTTTTTACTAAAAAGCTTAAAAAGCCAAAAAAAATTTTAAGGTTCTAAACTAGTGATTGTTTTTGCTCTGTACCTGTATGACTTAACAAGGGATAAGCTATTTTTCGACTCCACCCCTCGATCTTTCAGGGTAAATTATAATAGATTAAAAATAAAAAAAATCTAATCTTAAATAATGTTTTTGGTACAGCAATAATAATTTAAACAAAGGCGTATATTAACATTTTAGTTCTAATATTTTTATTGTTTTGCATTTTGAATATTGATTTGACTGCCATAATGGTTGCTCTTTTCAACTATTTCAATGATCCATAGTGGTAGGGGATTATTTAATGAACAACAAATTCATGACGAATTATGATTGACAAAACTAACCATCTGTAGATAATAATTACTTATTTGATAATTTTACATTGTCATCTATGATATAAAAACTCACCCCTCTCCAACTCAAATGAAAATTATTGTCTATTGTCCCTCCAACTAGCCTTTCTTCCTATATAATATCTCCAATAAAGCTGACAATGTATGTAGAATATACGTGGATATTATGACCATGGATGATTTAGGTTGCCTATATGAAACTCATTTATTGGTCAGTCAGTAGGAGGGGAGTAGATGAGGTAAAGGGATGGATGAGGAGAATCATTATTTTATAGCCCGCCACGATTTTCACTTTATTATAAAATATTAAAATCTGGTGTAACATCCAACTAATAACATAGCCATTAAGCTGATATTTATTTTATTAAGGGAAGATATTCTGTCTGAGCTAGAAATACCAGATATACAAAATCCATGGAGCTTAGGAAACAAACAAATTCAAAGATTATTTCTATATTTTTAGAAGCATAGCTATTCTACAATTGTTAGTGCTGTTTCTAAATGTTTACACGTGGTGCATCTGCTCGTTTGATCGTGTGGATTGATGCTTTCCCTGATGCCTATTTTTATACCGCCAAACCCCTCCTATCCTATCCCAACGGAATACAATAAATTAGGGCTAATCTAATTTCTACTTAACCTAACCTGAACATAAAAAAATCGTTTGTGGTCCATATACAATATGTGGGAAATACGCGTTGGATTTGAAAATATAGCTAATGCTGCTATAATATTGGTATGGCATTTAGTAAGTAGGTTACCTTGGTCCTAGATTACGCAACTTGTTGCCTACTATGAACAGTAAGGCATTCCATGACCTAAGTCGTGAAAATCAAATTTATTTCAGATAAAAAGTACGACGTACGAGCATTTACTTATTATAGAGTATTTACTCCTGTATAAAAAAATAAGATATGTTATTTTTTTGCAATTAGATTACAAAACTTGATAAAACATAGAAATCTTTTTTCCCATATGACAAAGATTGACATTTGATATCTTAGCTTCTTATTATTAAGATGACAACCTACAAACCAGAAAAAACAAGGATGACAACATCTAATTTTATTTTATTTTCCATCTAAAATTGTAAATGAGTTGGGAACTCTCTGAGAAATCCTTACAAATTGCAAAGTCATCTCATAAATTAAACTAAATATCAAATAGACGAAGAAGATATATATGGCTTGACTTTGTAATTACCAATAAAGGACCATTATTTTCATAAGAGCGCAACAATAACAAGCGTATAAATTCCTGTACAATTAAATTTCACCCGTTCCAGAACGAGTTTGAAGATGAAAAGTAATAGACCATAAACCATATAAAATATATTTATGTTTTCCTCAAAAAAATAAGTTGTAGATACAATTTGTGTAAATGGTTTTATTGCTGGACTTTTGAAAAGAAACACACATGATATATAATTTTTATATTTCCAGTATTTCCCAGTGAAGGAGTGGACAATGACATTGGGCTATCTATTACACCATTCTCAAAGGTTTTATGATAATGTTGTCTTATTCGTTGGGTTAAAATCTTTGGGGATTTTTATTGAATTCTAAATGTTTGGTTTATAAAGTTGATTGTCAAAACGTTTTTGTATAGTGAAAGGGATACTTTGATGTATCATCATTGGGAATGTATATGGATTTATCGGCAAATGTCTTATCCCTTTAGATGCCTATTTATATTTTCAAAGAAAGAATTTGTTTGTCTTTTCTTAGATAATTTAGAGTTTTTGATTGATCATAAAGTATCAGGTAAACTTTTTATTGAAAACAAGGACAATTATGCAAATGAGAAAGGCAGTACTTGAAGTTAACAATAAATTATTATACAGTAATATTGTTAATTATCTCATCGTATTATAGAGAGCTTACCTCGGATATTAAAATAATAATTATGCGATTATTGTTAGCCCCGAGGGGCCGAAACTTTGGGTTTAAAAAAACCGGTTTAGAGAAAAATTGTCTGATATACGATGCAATACATGATTTTTTCAGTAGAGCTCAAAACAGGATATTAATCGGTTTTGAAGCTATGCTGAAAAAATTAGGATTCAAGTTTTCCATTGCCGGTGGATGAAGTAATGTAATACAGTCGATCATGCTTTAGTTATAGAATAGCTTTTTCCTAAAAATGAATTTTTACGCTTTTTTATATAATCATATTCTATACTAGCGGTTACGTCCCTTGAGGAGGAGGTAGTTCTTGTCTCCCAAAATAGTTATACAGGTTTCCAGGACCTATGAGAAGCTACCTTGTAAAGGAGAACCCTATCGGTTCAACAAACAGAAAGACAAGCAGAAAGACAAACAGACAGACATACATTCACTCTGTTACTTTATTAAATGGACTAGTGGCTACGCCCCTAGAGGCCTCTAGTGACACTTTAAATATTTTTTTAAAAGCGAAGCTTTTCTATAATTAGGGTCGGTCCGTCCGTCCGTCCGTCCGAGATAGATAGCTTTTATTTGTTAATTTAGGCATGTTAGAATTGTCCTATCGATTTCAAACTTTGCATGATGATTCCTGTAGTCGTTGGGTACGATTTAGAAAGCGTAGCAACTCTATAATCATTACCAGAATGTCCGTACGTCCATTTTAAACATATTGATTTTTCTACTTTTTTAACAACAAATTTTCAAGTGTTTTAATTATCCGTTTGATCTGATTTTTGGTATATTGATTCCTGGGACAACAAAGAACAATATTATAAGCGAAGCAACTCTATAATCAAGTCCAAACATGTAAGTATGTCCATAAACATTATCCTGTTTTTAAGCAGTTTTTCAACAAATTTACCTACAATTTTTATTCGACATTATACATTTATGTTCCGATTTTTCAGTTCAGATACTATACAAGTGCTAATGTCCGTTTGTCCTACCGTTTCAGTGCTTCGCTTTTATGGATGTTGTCATCCTTGTTTATATATAAATATGTCTATGTTGTGTTTGACGTTTATGTTTCGTTGAACTTTCTTTGTTAAATCGAGAAACGTATTTGTTTTTTGATTTTTTGTGATTTCTCTTGGGAAAATTCGTGGTACCCTCCCCCAAAATAGTTATAAACCTTCCCGGGACCTATGAGAATCTACCTTATTAAGGAGAACCCGATCGGTTCAGCGGTTAGCGTGATCCTTCGGTACAAACACACAGACAAACAAACAGACATCCTGTTACTTTAGTATAAGGATTATAAAGATAAATTGGAGGCCATAAAATTATTATTCAATTCTATTTTTGTTTCTCTTGTTATGATAATTTTATTAGTTTATGAATGTCATCATCATAAATTTTCTGCAATTTTATATTTTCTAGAACTTAATCCTGATTTTCTTTGATTGTCAAGCTTTTCTACAGTTAGAACATGGTGATACATATTTTAGACTACTCAAATTGAACATTTTCAATGCTTTTTATGCTTCATAATTTTACCTTTCAATTTGACATAATTTTTACCATATTAATTTTAAACCTATCTAGTGCAGTTCATGGTAAAATGTTCCTAGTATCGATCATCAAAGGCATGTTTTGATCAGTCAAAGCATATAATTACAGCATAGTCGGGAATAGCATATACGTTCATCCGTTTTGACAGCTTGACAGTAGCCTTGAAAGTTCATAGATTTTTGAAGATACCAGGACTATTTTACCGTGAGCTGCACTTGATCCAAGAATAGTATAGTATAGTTTGCTACCATATATATATTTAACTTCTTTATATGTAACTTTTTTTCAGCAAAACAAGAGAAATTCGGGTACTGTTCAGAAGCGGACAAAACTAGCCATGAATTATTTTCCCTCTGCTCTCTACAAGAAAATACTCTATCTGCTCAGTATAAATTTATTTCTTATGTGATTAATTTAATTAGATCTTTAGGATTTGTTGCTGTTTTAAAGTCATTGTTTTAATAGATAATTACGGTTTCTCTCAAATTGCAGTGGACATCCCCCTTAATTTTAAAGTAATTGACAAAAAAAAATGGTTGGGAATAGTTTTTGTTTATTTGTTTATTGTTTTAGGTCAGTTAGGTTAGGTAAAGTTGTGTAAGGGATAGCTCCGCATGGTTAGAGCATTGTAGTCATAGGCCCAGCACGGGTGAAGTATAGGAAAAAATAAACACTACTTTTTTCAATTTATTAAAATTTAAGAATGGGAAGGTTTTCGTGCTCGATATGTATTTTGAGGGAAATTACAACAAATGTTCACAAATGATATTAATTGGCTAAAATTTTAGTTATATATTGCGATAAATCCCTAAAAATATCTACTATAATATCAATATTGTAATATTTATTAATTTAAGATGTATGTAACAATTATATATATAGAAATAAAGTTACTTAATAAAATTTTAGTAAATGTCCTGATATAAGGAGCAACACATATCAAAGTAGAAAGTCGGTGAAAATAATTGAAACGGTAAACTTATGAAAAGCATCCCTTTCACTTTTTGCACCAACTATTATAACACTAGATATATTAATACTTGGATGTTGCACCAGATTTGCATGTACTCCTAAAAAGTGAAACTTATAGCTAACTAAAATAATGATCTCCCACATTAACCCTCTTTACTCCATCCTCTCCCTCCTAATGGATAAAGTGACCATATTGACAAGCTAAATTGACGACAATTTTCCCCCTGTCATAATATCCACGTATATTCTATATCCAATCTTGTAACATACTAGTGTCTTTTCTTTATTTTCACACACAAGTGCTTTTAGTTTTACAGTTTAGTAATTATATATTTAAAAGTGATATTTGACTGTATGGATATATTAGGTAATTATTATTATAATTTATTAATTTCAAAAGTAATGTTACCCATTAAAATATTATTTTTTTTATATTATAATAAAGTCACAATGTTCTCATTGTTTTCAATAAAAACTGCAATGTTATTTATTTTTTACTTTTTTACGAATTGCGATTGACGGTCAAGCTCCAATTGTAGTGTAGCCGAGATTCATATTGAATGTACTTATATAAAAGTAACAGGAACTGTGTTTGTCTGTTTGTGTGTTCTAAAGGATCTCGCCAACTGCAAGACCGATATGGTTCTTCTTTATAGTGTAGCTAAACATAGGTCCCTGGAAGGTTTAAACCTATTTTAAGGAGGGTACAACCACCCCAAAAGAAATAGGCCCCAAAAATTACCCGTAAAAATAAAATTTTCTTTTCCTATATTAAAATGAAATTTCGTAGCAAAAACTGGTTTTAATCTTATAATTTGTATTTTAATATTAAATTAATGGAAATCTTCGTTTTTTTTAATGAAACATTTTTTGAACACTTTAGCATTCATTTTCGATGAAGAAACTATGTTCTCAGTTGGTAGATCATATGATAAACATAAAGATGACGATTGCCATAGCAATGAACCATATTTTTCAGGTAATTAGTAGTTTTTGATTTTTTTTATGGCGCAGCTACTCCATAACTACATATATGTAGTGCTACGTACTCTAAACCAATGCTTCTTATACATATTCGTAGCCAGTAAACGTAACTTAAATGGTAAATATAAATATGATTGTCAAAATAATAAGCCATACTTGAATGTAATTTCTGTAAGAGTTGTGTACGAATAGCTAGCAACTCTATAATCGTTACAAAAAATTTACAAAAGTAACTAAAAAGGTCCATTTATTTATTATGTTTAGATTTTCTACTTATTAAGTTCTAACACTCTTTAGGTGTCAGTGTACGTTTGTCCTACTGTATTGTTTATTTATAGCTTCGCTTTTGTGGATGATGTCATACATGTGTTATGAAGATTTGCTGGTTGTATAAAATATATATATACAGTAAACCTGAAACTTCATCTTGGAACCTTTTATTTACTAAGTATATTTGCGATAACTTTTATTTAATGAAATCTTCCAATTTTTAACATGTACAAAACGGCCTGCTTAATTGCTTCAAGATCCATGTCAGATCTATATAGGAAATAAATGTCTATAAACGAGCTCAAGTCTTCCAAGGAATATTTGTTTAAAACTCATAGTGCTCCAATAATCCATAATAAACTCTCATTGCCCAGAACGATAAGACCCATTATTTTACTTTATTAAAAAGAAATTCCTTTTTTTTAATTTCATGTTGCTATTTACCTTATATCAATGTATTTAATTTCTAATCATAAAAAAGAAAATTTAAATTTATAAAATAATAAATGTAAGAAAACTCTGTTTTAAAAGAATTCGATTGTGGCGACACTTTGTGTGTTCAAATATTAAACTAAAATTGTAATCATCATCATTAACCCTTTGGTGAGGATAATGTAAAGAAAAAATATAATTTAAAAAATCTTTTTAAAATCATTTAGATTATTAAATATTTACTTTCTTTTAGATAGTAATGCCGGGTGAGGAAAATAGATTTATTGAGAAATAGATATGCATATAGAAAACTAGCCAATAGGGAGATAATTATATCGAGCCAACTCTAGTTCTCTCATAAAAATGAATGGCTAAGCTTGAAAATTATGTTATGATTGAATTTTAAACATTTTCATTTTATGTTACAGTTTATCATTTTTCTATGCTCACTAGCGGCTACGCCCCTAGAGGCCTCTAGTGGCACTTTTGTTTGTTAAAATGTATACGATACCTACCTATGTTGCGTTCAAGCATCTCAAATATTTATTTTTTTCTCTCGATTTTTTGTGATTTCACTTGGGAGGGTGGTGGTACCCTCCCCCAAAATAGTTATAAACCTTCCCGGGTACCTATGAGAAGCTACCCTGTTAGGGAGAGCCTGATCGGTTCAGCGGTTAGCGAGATCCTTCGGTTCACATAGACAAACAGACATCCTGTTACTTTATTATAAGGATATGAAAATATGTAAAAAAAAAAAAGGGAGGAAGGCACATCTTTCTTGAAGTGTAAATGGAAAACATAAAAATAAAACTTTTAATGTTTGGCCGTATATTTTGTTTACTTTTGAAATCCTCTTTGTTTATATTGTAAAGGTATGCCAATAAATTTAGAAGAGTTTTCATATTTCACACTCGCTGATTATTCATATCTTACATTTGAATAAAAAGAACCTCTTTCATTCAAAAAAGGATGCGAAACAAAATAAATTTCAACACATTTGAAAATTATAAAACATAATTTAAAGCTCTTTATAGAATTAAACTCTATTTTTAGAATTGAATAAAAGAAGGGTGGGGGAGGTAGTTTTTCTTGTGCTTTACTATAAGTTAGTTAGGTTAGATTATATTGGGTACAGGGTCACCCAACTAGTTATGACTTATATAGAACATACTTCAAGGGGTTAGGGCCAAATGCAGAAGTTAGGCATAAAAATGGTTAAAACCCTCTTATTTTATTTTTTTTAATAAGGAAATTGTGGGTTCTGTGCTCGCTTGGCCCTTTTAGGATATACCAACTAAAGGCCAGTAACAGTATCTTCCAACGCTACTTCTAAATTAATATCCTTGTCCATCTAGCCATGGGCTTCATGTCCTTCCTGATGATCCTGTTCAACCTGGCGGTCAACTTCATCAGCAACAACAACAACAACAGCAATGCAAACAACAACAACAACAATGATAATGATAACAACAACAACAATAATAATTGGAACAACAACATGAATATGATTGCTAGAAGCTTTCAGAGCCATAGCTGGTAATTGTATAATTTTTAACAAAGACGATTATGCCAGTATGAAGTTAAATTTTAAGTTTTTTATGCATGAAGTATTTGTAATCAAAATGCTATTAAATAAGAAAAACGTAAACACAAAATTCGCATAATCTTTTGAAAAGGTTCACACTTCTTGTGTACACTTCTTTATATGGATTGCCTTACCGACATTTATAGTAATACAGAAGTTGCTCTAAAAGAATGTACTTCAAAAGAGTAATTTATGCTATTTCTAATAGGGATAAAAAGATAC
This sequence comes from Acartia tonsa, assembly GCF_053477335.1. NCBI lineage: Eukaryota > Metazoa > Arthropoda > Copepoda > Calanoida > Acartiidae > Acartia > Acartia tonsa. The sequence goes on from NC_137260.1 coordinate 39,937,220, forward strand.
CAGAGTGGTCCTTTATTATTTATTTCCTTTTTCTAACATTGCATCTCATAAAATTAAACAAGGATAATTTTAACCATAAATAGATCAGTAAGAACAAGCTAACTAAATTTTTGAATAAACAAGAATGACATCATCTTTAAAGGCGAAGAACAACAAATTGATCAGACAAACGAACATTGACAAAAGAGATAGCATGGACTATATAACATTATTAAAAGCCTTATATACTTTTAAGACTTAATTATAGAGTTGATTCGCTTATAACATTATGTCTAATCATCATAAGAATCTATATTTTAAAAAATCGAGCGAAAAGGGTTTATAAAAAGGAAAAAATATTATGTTCTAATGGACGTATTTACAACCTGTTGATACATATAATGCTCCTACGCTTTTTAAATTGTGCCTTAGTGTTACAGGAATGATTATGCCAAGTTTGCAAGGCTTCTTAACGAATAATGGATACTTTCAGGGGAAAATGATAATAAAATAAAAGATAATAAGTTAAAGAGTTGCTGCTCTGCTTAAAATTGAACTTGCATGCAAAAATTGTTATAGTGCAATAAAACGAGTAAAATGGTTTAAAACTCGGTATGTAGAGCACTCAATTAAATGAATACATTAATCTGAATATGCGTATTAGTCCTGTTACATTTTTTTCAGTTTAGTTGTTGTTTTTAAATAAATCTGGCTTGTTAAGGATAAATTTTGGCTCTAACCCTGCTGGGCCCAATACTTAGAGAGTAAATACCCCTGCGGGCTCTTAAATTTTATCTAAAATAAGCTAAATAGTTTTTAGTAGCAAAGCTGCTCTATATTTCCAAATGTGCATCTGTCAATCCGTAAGACACGAAGTGGAAAAAACGTGAATTTCCCGATCGGCACCTATTCAAGATACACAGCTGAAACTTTTTGTCAACATTCCCATCATTAAGGGGCATATGTGAGATTAAGGAAACTTTTAATGTTTGAAAAAGTGAACAGTGCTAATACACATATAAAATGTATATTTCAATTTCAATTATTTTTACATAATTACAAAAATACATAGCATTGCTGGAATTCTACTTTAAGAAAAGAACATTAATACATATATGAATTAATGTTTTAATTGATAATAAATTCATTAAAGATTTACTTGAGATTTAATCAAATATACTTGGTCGAGCTTAAGACTTGAATGTCACAATTTTATGGAAAGGGAGGTATTAGTATGTTATGACAATTATTTTTACAATTTAACTACATCTAAAACAATATATCTTTTATTTTTTCAAATTATTTTAGGTATAATGTTGAAATGAATATTACAAATAAAGAAAACCTTTGGGCTTTAGGTAATAATTTTAATTTAGTTTTAAATCTTTAATATATAAACAAGGATGACAACATCCATAAAAGCTTCTTTCATTTACATTAATTGAAGAATGAATAAAAAAACTGTTGCAAGTTAGATACACAAGCTAAGTTATTATAGCTATTTATGAAGAAGCATTAATACAAAAAAGCTTAGATAAAAATATTTTTATTAATAGTTTATTGATGATTTTATACTTTAGGACGTATTAGCTCTAATTTTTAATTTTAAAAATGCATGTCACCATCCAAAAATTTAATAAAGGCTTCAAAATGTCAAATGTAAAGTTCCTCCCTGACTTAATTTATCATTTAAATTCTAATATTCTCAAATGTCCCTCTAAAATTGAACATTTTAAACATATTTGAAAGATGGTTTAAGCTTTCTTCTAACATTATATTTATTTAAAAAAAGATGATTACGTTTTCAAGAAGCACAACAATAACAATATTTCAATGGATTGCGTATTAAGCATTATCAGCGAGGATAGGAGGCAATGGAATCTTAATTACACTGGTACCCAATGTTTTATAATCACGATTCCATATTCATTTCATCAAAATCTTTAGTCACTTTTACTAAAATTGGTAGTGTCCAAACTTTCCCACAGCAATTTACAGGAGGAGTAATATTATCTATCAATATTGGGAATGTATACCAATTTATCGTCCTTTGTCATATCCTTTAAAGTTATAGAGTTATAGTTATATATTATAGTAGATGCACTACTTCAATGTTATGTTTAGTTGTTACCAAAAATAATTAGAATGTTCTGTACATCGAAGCCAAGCCAAAAAAGTAGGCTTTTATATGTTATTTTGAGCTCTATTTCAAAATAGTGATTATTTTTCTTTTCAGAAAATTTGGAAGCTATCATTAGCAGCGATTTTGAAAACCAAGGTATTTGTAGAAAGGACATCGATGTATAAGTATATCAATAATAACCAGTTAAACAATCCTTCAGCGTTGCGGAGCCGTTTGATTTTGGTGCGGCTCCGGCTCTGGCTCCGGCTCCGACCTAAAATTAAGAAAAAAAACGACATATTTTTTTCCAACGTCTATTTTTGACTTTTGAAGGTTTTAAAAGTTCAATTTTTGATTAAAATGGACTTGAAAAACTTAATAGGGGCATTTGTACATGACAAAAATCTCTTTATTTATATAGTCCGGAGCCGGAGCCGTTTTTTAACGAAAATTACGGCTCCGGCTCCAGAAAAATAAGGCGGCTCCACGGCTCCCGGCTCCGCAACACTGCAATCCTTGTATAAAAGTAACATGATGTCTATTTGTTTGTGTATGTTTCTGTCTGTCTGTGCGAAGGATCTCACTAGTCGCTTAACATATATGGTTCTCTTAGATCCAGGGTAGGTCTAAAACTATTTTAGGGAGGGTACCAACACCCTACATAGAGAATCGCCCCTAAAAAATACCCCTCCCCCCACCTGTAGCCACTATTATGATTTGGTTATAAATAATTTGTATACAAAACTAAGATTTGTTCAGTAAAGGTTGCGTGATTTTATTTAACTCAAACAAGACTTTATATATTTGTATTTTCTAAAAATATCCAATGTGAATGAATAAATTTTTAGAATTTTGTGAAATATTCAACAGATGTGGAAAGGAAGAAAATAATGTGGAAATTCTGCAAACATCAGCAATTAGAGCTCAATACAAGTATATCAAGTATTTAAGTCATTTATTGTAATAAGTAAATGTTAATAAAGAATGTTTAAAGGAGTTATCAAATAATCGATATATTATTACTTGGGTGTTGTACCAGATTTCCATGTTCTCTAATAAAGTGTTATTCGAAGCTGGCTAAAATAACGTTACCTTTCAGTTCCATCTACCTCCTTTACACAATCCCCTCCCCTCCAGCTGGATGAACGATCTGACCAATGAATTTGTTCCATATTGCAGATCTATACTGACGACAAATTTCCCCCTATCAATGTATTCACATTCCACACGTATACTATATCCATTTGTACATTTTCAATGTAAAAAAAACTGCCATTTCGTATCAAAATGTGATCGGATTATTCCTTTACTGTTTACCTTAAGAAATCTAGATGTTCTAAAATAATTTCATATAATCTATTGCTTCCATGTTTAGATTATAATCAGAGATCTAAAGTGATAAGACAATGGATGATAAATTGATGTACATCTACATTGTTGACACATAAAATTACCCCTTCTTTTGATTACAATTAGTGCTTGAATATGAACGACGTCGACCAACCAACCAAAATTCAATAAAAGTCACCAAATATTTAAAGCCAAAGAATAAGAAAACTTTGGATACTAGTGTAATTATAATCATAATACTGTTTGTAATGCTAATTTGATCTTGGTTAGTCAATTTAAATCAAACAGATTTCATCCTTTCATCTTTGTAACATTTAATTTATGTATAGCAGAGAATATAAATGTTTCTTTAATTTACTTTGTTCGTCCGACAGTCTGTTCTTCAGGGGATTTTCTCGGGTGCTGTTTTTTTTGTTTGAAGATATACCTAACCAAAAAGAATTCGGTATACAGTTTGACACACATATAATACAAATTCTGCGCTAGTTGTCACAATAGTATCCTTTGTTAAAACAAGGATGAAAACATCCATAAAAACGAAGCTCTGAAACGATATGACAGACGAACATTAACTTTTGTTGAGTATCAGAACTGAATATACAAAATATGAAAATATAAGGTTTGACAAAATTAGACGTAAATTTGTTGCAAAACTTCTTAAATACAGGATTCTGTTTAATGACATACTTACATTTTTAATTCTTGATTATAGAGATACTTTGCTTATAATATTGTACCTTATTGTAATAGGAATCAGTAATACAAAAATCAGATCAATCGGATGTTTTTATCACATAAAATATTGTTATTAAAAAAGTAAAAAAAATCAACATGTTTAAAATGTACGTACGGACATTCTGGTAACGATTATAGAGTTGCTACGCTTTCTAAATCGTACCTAACTACTACAGGAATCACCATGCAAAGGTTTAAATCGATAGGACAATTCTAACATGCCTAAATTAACGAATAAAAGCTAACTATCTCGGACGGACGTACGGACGGACCGACCCTAATTATAGAAAAGCTTCGCTTTTAAAAAGAATGACAACATCCATAAAGGCGCAGCTCTGAAATGGAAGGACAAACGAACATTAACAAAAGTAAGTGTCAGAAATGAATAAACAGAATATTATTGCATAAGTCTAAATAACATGTAAGTAAATTTGTTACAAAACTGCTTAATTACATAATACTGTTTAAAGGCATACTAACCATCTTTAGGACTTAATTATAGAGATGCTTCGCTTATATCAATGTACCTTTAAACTGTGTAAAGTAACGAAAAGAGCTAACCGCTACGGACGGATGGACCGACCTTAATTATAGAAAAGATACGCTTTTAAAAATAATAAGAAGTATCATAATGGTAAAAAACTTTTTAAAAATCTTCCTGGAAAATTAAGCACTTCAATGTATGCTTTAACAACTTCTTTGATATGAATTATTTTGCTGAAAGTAATGAAATTAATAAAAACTACTATAATATAAAGCACATAAAGGATTTTAAGAAATTATATTAAATTGTCATATTTGAGAAAGTTTCTGCTTAAATACTCTAAACAATAGGAAAGAAAATATATAAATGGAATTCCTCAACTTAATTTAAGAAATTTATTTCATTAGAAGTAAAGGATTTATAAAAAGCGAAGCTTTTCATAATTGGGGTCGGTCCGTCCGTAAAGTAGATCTGCTTTAATATCTAATTTCATAAACAGCTTTAAAAATCAAAAATATTACAATTCTAATCAATTCCAATTTTCTTCAATCAGCATCAGCAGTTAGTTGCCAACCTTTTGATTAAACAACCTTTATATGAAAGTCTGAACTATTTTTCAGTTGCAGATGTTTATTAGCAATTTTTTTCCCTTACTCTAACTTGAAAAATTCACCTTCCCGACAATTTTCACATTTCCTACAATGAATGAAGGCGTTTAAACTCTAAAATAAATCATATATCAATTTACTTATATGTAGCAGGGAGGAAGGGGACATGGGGCTGTTTTTAATGCACTAGTTTTCAAATTTTTGTCTAAATGTTTTTTTATTTGTTCAAACGTTTAAACATTAATTATAACCTAAAGAAGGGATGTTTTTGAGCATCATCATAAGGTACATCAATTTATCGGCCGCTGTCTTATCCCTCAGGATCCCTGTATTATATGAGTCTTAACTTCAAGAATATTTGTCATTGACTGTGCGTACATATAAAACGGATATTCCTTGAAACTTGGATTGACAAAGTTTTCACAAAAATTTATACTTTCACTGTTATTTGCCTTACAGAGGACACTAGTTTCTTTATAGTTATTTAGCGCATCCTAGTTTTCTGCTGATATTAAAATGAAAAATTAAGATTCTAATCCAGCGGATATTAATCAGTTTCGAATCTATGCTGGAATATAAGCAAACCTTTTCTTTATAAATGTTCGTCGCGTTAGTCAGCAGAAGCCCCTAAAGTTTATTAGGTATGTTTAAATTATCCTATCCATTTGAAATAAGTGAATCTTTTCTTTATATTTGTTCGGCCTGTAAGTCCGTAGCTCCAAAAGTTAATTTTATTCATGTTAAAATTATGCTATCTATTTCAAACTTTGCATGATGAAGGTTTAATTTAGAAAGCGTAGCAACTCTATAACCGTTGCCAGAATTTATTGTCTGTTTAAAACATGCTCCTTTTTGTCTTTTTTACAACATTTTTTGTATGATATTATAATCCAATTCATCTGATTTTTGAAATGATGATTCTTTGGACAACAAGGAAAATTTTTTAACATATTACTAATTTCACTTCTAAAACAAGAAAGATAATTAAGAGACTACCCTTAATACACATATAAGAATATAGTAAAATGTGAAAATGGTGGAAACTTTTCTTAAAATATGCATTGAAAGGTCGTATATATTATACCTATAAATATATAATCTAAGCGGGGAGAAGACACTAGAGCTTAAAAAACATACGCCCAATTCTTCCCTAAGAAAAGCTACTATATATAGTGGCAAAAGATTAATTTAACGTCCATTGTCCTATTACTGTTACCCTACTCAGCATACATTTATGTTATCGACAACAAACAAGGGATATTTATTTTCATACCATTCATAATAAACTATGGATTCAGGTTGAAGATTAGATCGCTTTAGTACAGGAATCCTCTTATGTAGCTTGATATTGATTAGATGTTTTTTACATACCTCAGTTTACTATCAGAGCTATACTGTATATAGATATATATAAATCATAGAAACATGTAGAAGTTCTTAATCGCCTCGTATTATAGACATCATTTCGATAAAAAATTCAAGATTTAAACAAGTTTTGTTGACACCAATGAGCCGAATGCCCTGGCTATCAAAACAAATTTTAAAAATATTTGTGGAGAATTGACTTTCATTCGATGCTATACATGAATTTTCAGTATGACAGTGAATCGTTTCTAATACAGCGGATATTAATCGGTTTCGAAGACATACTAGAAAAGCTATTTTATAACTTATTTTATACTACTGTAATTTTTAAACAATTTATTCGGAAAGACAGCTATAACAAGAATAATACAATTACATAGTGGTAACTCTCTCATAACTAAAATTATGCAAATTAGGTTTTTATTTGTTACATATTTACATAGATGTTTTACAATAAGTAGTATTACTGACTTTTCTGGTGACTAATTTGGAAAATTTAATTTGTTCTTTATATGTTTTTCAACAAGTGGATTCAGTGTTTGACCCCTTTTATTTATGCTTTAAAGAAAATATTCAGTCAAACAAATTTTGTTATTACATTAAACATAAATATTAAAATTATGCTTTAACTAAAGTTTTTACTGTTTAAAACCAAAAATTTAAATTCTTAACAATGATTTTTTTTCTTAAAATTTCTAATTTTAATAATTGTTGATTAAAAAATTTGTAACTTATTATAACGGAGTTTCATGGTCATGGCCACCGATAACCACTCTGTTTCTAGGTAGGGGAAGGGGGAGGCGGGGGGACCTGTATTGGTCACTTGGGTAGTGTTGGGGTTGCTGATGGGGGTGTAGGTGGTTGTTGTGGGGTGAATTAGGGTCACGGTCATTGTCTCCTGGTTATTCAAGAATAAATTGTTAAATGAAAATTTAAGACTTTTTTGTTTCAATTGTAGGGATATAGCAAAAAAAACAGGTAATGTCCAAAAGCCTTAGCATATCCTATTTTTTCTTTTCTTTTAAATGATAGAAAATCATTTAAGAAGAAATCTTGAGCCACAAAAAAAACCTTACTACTTTATTAGGATAAATAAAACCACTAGACATAGTTAACAATTTGTTCACATCATTTACTAATGTATTTATTCTTTCCTGAATCTATGTCCGCCTGATCTCCGCTGGTAGAATCCGGGTACCCGGATCCTGCTCCGGGATGATCCTGGTAAGAGCCAGATTGATCCTGGTAGGATCCAGCTTGCTGGTAACTATAATACGGGTGTTGACCACCCCCTCGCTGAGGGTGGGGGTGGGGCAGGTAGCTGTTCTCCCCCCCGGGGTATGTCTGGGGGTGGTGGTAGGGAGGAAAGTGAGGGGGAGATGAGGAGGTTGTGCAGTCTAGTGAGCGGTCAAACTGAAAAATAACAATGAATTAGCTTGTATAATCTTACAGTTTTAGGTATATTATTACAAAAAGAACATAAACTAACAACATAATTAAAAAAAAAAAAATTTATTTTGATAAACTATCTACCTTATCCAAAAGAGAACTATTTTTGGATGAAAACTATTGAAAATGTGACACAACTGAATTTAAATGAAAAATCAATAACAATTTCCAGTTTTGGAAGAAAGTTATAATAGGATTAAGGGTTAGGTTAATACACAATAAATTTGTTCCTTTAATAAATTTTATAGACAAAATTTATGTAATTAAAAACTTAAACACAGATTATGTTAGCTTATTTTATCAATACAAAAGTTGAAAATACCTATAACAATTTATAAATGATAGATAGATCATTTTTCGGATAGATAACCCTACAATTTGCTAGGTTTAAATTTATTCTTATAGAAGACTTTCAATTAGATATTATTCATTTGGTGTTTAATTTATTTACTTATCCCATTATCCCTAAAGAAAAATGGCAGAAAAGTTGTATAGAGTATTGAAAATCGTTATTTAAGTTTTAGCCGAGAAGTATGTTTAAGTTTGAATAGTTTAATTTTCAAATATTTATTGAAAACAAGGCTTGGTTACTCGGAAAGTATTAACCAGTCACATTTCCTTCATTTTTTATTCAGAAATATTATTTTTTGGGGTAAAGATTCAAATAATGTTTTGCGGATAAACAAAATTCTGTTTAAAGAAACCTTTTCATATTTAGTATATGAATTATATCAATTATGGCTATTTGTAACTACAATTTATTTACCTCTGTACGTAAGAAGATCTGTCTATTCGATAAGGAATTTGATTGGCTTTTATTTCTGAGCTTCGAGTAACCTTTCTATAAATCCTTCTTCCTACATCCTCCCTTTATACAATTACTAGACTTAGAGGAACTTAATTAAGGCCTTCTAATAGCTGTTCGTTAAAATTTGCTATAAGTTCGACTTATGCTCTTCTTTATCAAGAAAATTTCAGTTCATCAAAAACAACCAAAAAGTTCCTTTTATTTTGAAATTATTAAAAGGCCAAAGTTTTAAATTCTATCTTATCATACTACTGAGATTAGACTAGACTTTGGGTACTAGAAAACTACACTAGTACCCAAAGTTTGCTCTCTCATTCGTTGGCTCAAACACTTGTTGTACTTTAAGAAATCCTAATTGGTTCCATTAAAACTCGCAAGTTACAGAAATTTCATTTATAATTTTATTCTATAAAAGAGGTAATTTTAGCAATCATCATTAAGGATTGATCAATTTGTAATAAATGGTTTTATTTCTTATATCCGTGATGAAAAAACACACCTGGAAATGACTGTTATTTAATTCTTGTGAGGTATCCATGATAGAATGGAGAGGAGTAGAGCTAGTCAGTGATAAGTCTGGGTTGTAATTCCTCTGCATATATCTAGAATAATAGAATTATAGAATATAGAGGAGTAGAGCTAGTCAGTGATAAGTCTGGGATGTAATTCCTCTTCATTTATCTAGAATAATAGAATTATAGAATATAGAGGAGTAGAGCTAGTCAGTGATAAGTCTGGGTTGTAATTTCTCTGCATATATCTAGAATAATAGAATTATAGAATATAGAGGAGTAGAGCTAGTCAGTGATAAGTCTGGGTTGTAATTCCTCCGCATGTATCTAAAGTAATAAAATAGGAAAAGTTAGCAAGGGAAAACTCCCCCCACCCCACTTAATTTAAAATAAATTAAAATAAAAGGGGAAGGGGGATTAATATTTTTGTGTTTTAATTTAGGTTAGGTTAGTTTATATTGGGTACAGGGTAACCCTAAAAGGATAGGGCATTGAAGGAATGGACAAAAAACTAACAGCCACCTTATTTTTAATCAACCTCTTTTAAAGTGAGTCAAATATTTTTTACATAGATAAAATGTAATTATGATCCATACCTAGCATCATCAGAGTAATTGGTTGAATGAGGTAAGTTGGCCGCAGCGCTGGAAGCTGGAGGCTGGTTGCTGCCAGCTGATGGCATCACAGGTACAGGTACTGGTGTTGGAGGGTCTGGCTGGGACACTCCTAAATATTTCCGTTGTAAATAAATCTGGATCATACTTTACTGATCTTTCTATAAGCTTTGTAAGGTTATTATTGGTTATAATTGTTCAAGTGTAGATAAACTTTTTTTCCAAAGATGTCAATGCAAGCACAAACACAGGAAAAATCCTTTTATCATAAAATAATCTAATTCAAATATTTATAGACAATTCATACATTCATGCTGTAATTCTTATATAAAAGAAACAGGATGTCTGCCTGTGTTTGTCTGTATCTGTTCGAATATTTTTACAGTGAAGCTGTTCATGGGTCCATCAAATGTTTATATCTATTTATTGGGAGGGTACAACCACCCTCCAAAGAAAAATTACCATTTCCCACAAAAAATTTGTTCTTATTTTTTTAAAAAGATAAAAGCCTACCTATATAGCTGCCACCGACAGCATTACTGGGCCGCCAATCCTGATCTCCCGCAATACTGCTGGCGGCTCCACTGGCCCAGGGTGGCAGGTTCTGGTCCCCTCCACCCCATAAAGGTGGGTGGTGTAGGGGTGGTAGGTGGTGGGCAGGATAGGGTGGAGGATGGTGGGGTACTGAGCCAGCATCCACTAGGTTCAGCATGGGAGCATACTTCTTTACTAAAAAAATAATAATATTAGGGATTTAAATGGATAAGCCGATGAATTGATGTTCACCACCAATTATGATACCAAAATTACCCTTTCTGTAGATAGAAATTAGTGGTTGAAACGTTTGAACACTTAGATCCAACCATTCAAAATTCAACAAAAGTTCTCAAAGTCAACGAATATTGTCAAATGTCCCCTCCCTCCCTAAAAATAACATAAACATAAAAACCAGTTTTTACATTTTTCAACTTTACTTTTATGACTAGAATATCTGACTTTGAACAGTCTCGCTTTTTTGGTAGATGTGTGTTTTTTTTTTGTACAAAACAAAACAATTTATACATTTAAGGATTTAAGATAAATTCTTCTAATTATCCATTAAGCTTTGTTGATTTAAATTGTATGATAATTTCAACGAAAAATACCAAATATCTGAAAATAACAGGATCTATGAAGTAATCGAAAGAGATACATGTCAAATGTTAATATTTTGAGGGAGGGTACCACCATGGTGCACCACCCTCCTAAGAGAAATCGCCCCTAGAAAAGAAATATAAAAAAAATGTAAAATGCCGCCAGAGACCGCAACTTGCATAGAAAACATTCAATAACAAAATATTGAAAGACCTCTAGGGGCGTAGCAAATAATTGTATGTTAATATGATTGAAAAATATTATATCATATTTCTAAAAGTGCAAATATTTAACTTAACAACTTAAAAAATCATCTGTAACTTATTATGAGAAGATTTATCCATGCTCATAATAGCAGCTTTAAACCATCTCTAACTTATTATGAAAATATTTATCCATGCTCATAATAGCAGCTTTAAATCATATCTAACTTATTATGAGAATATTTATCCATGCTCATAATAGCAGCTTTAAAACATCTCTAACTTATTATGAAAATATTTATCCATGCTCATAATAGTAGCTTTAAATCATCTCTAACTTATTATGAAAATATTTATCCATGCTCATAATAGTAGCTTTAAATCATCTCTAACTTATTATGAAAATATTTATCCATGCTCATAATAGTAGCTTTAAATCATCTCTAACTTATTATGAGAATATTTATCCATGCTCATAATAGTAGCTTTAAATCATCTCTAACTTATTATGAGAATATTTATCCATATGGTCATTTTGTACATATAAGATGAGAAAAGGATGCGTGAAAATGATTAATTATGATTTAGTTTGATGAATCTCTTTTCTCTGAAATCAATGGATAAATATCAGCAATAGTTATCTATATAATAGATATATTATAGACAGATTTCCGCGGATACTAGAATTAAAAATATAAGATTATAACCAGCTATGTTAACCGAAGTATTAGTTTTATGATTTTTATTTTATTATTCGTGGAAAATCTGTTATACGATACTAAACATGATCAAAACCGACTGTAATTAAATGGATACCAACCGGTTTCAAAGCCATACTGGAAAACATTTTATTAAAAGACACTTAAAATTAATCTACAATCTATATATTTAACTAGTATTCATCTGTAGCATCTTGGCTATCTCATTCTCCACCTTGCCTACAATTCAATTGTATCAAATATTGTGTCTTTAGAATTAACTATTTAGACCAATCCAAACACACACGCTAATATGAAGTACCCTCCACCAAAATGAACCTTCTCTAGACCTATGAGAAAATAAACTGTAAAGAAGAACCATATCGATCCAGTGGTTAGCGAGATACTTAGTTACAATCACACAGACACTTCCTGTTACTTTTATTTACTAAGTATATTTGCGATTACTTTTATTTAATGAAATCTTCTAATTTTTAACATGTACAAAACGGCCTGCTGTATTGCATCAAGATCCATGTCAGATCTATATAGGAAATAAATGTCTATAAATGAGCTCAAGTCTTCCAAGAAATATATGTTTAAAACTTATAGTGCTCCAATAATCCATAATAAAATCCCATTGGCCAGAACGATAAGACCCATTATTTTACTCTATTAAAAATAAATTCATTTTTTTCATTTCATGTTGTTATTTACATTATATTGAAGTATTTAATTTCTAATCATGAAAAAGAAAATTTAAATTTATAATATAATAAATTTAAGAAAACTCTGTTTTAAAAGAATTCGATTGTGGCGACACTTTGTGTGTTCAAATATTAAACTAAAATTGTAGTAATCATATTAACCCTTTGGTGATGGTATTGTAAAGAAAAAAATATAATTTAAAAAATCTTTTTAAAATCATTTAAATTATTAAATATTTACTTTCTTTAAATAGTAATGCCGGGTGAGGAAAATAGATTTATTGAGAAATAGATATGCATATAGAAAACTAGCCATTAGGGAGATAGTGATATCGAGCAAACTCTAGTATAAGGATATTAACATTTTCCTTTATCTCTGATTTAGAGAAGTATATTTCTAATCTTCTAGTTAATTACCTTTCTTTATACAGCTAGACAGAGTAAATTACTACAAAAATATTTATTTTTAAAGCAAAGCTTTTCTCTAATTAGGGTCTGTACGTCTCACTGTCCTTCCGTCCGTGCGTAATGGTAAGCTCTTTTCGCTAATTAAGGCATTTTAGAATTGTCCTATAGAGATTAAACTTTGAATGAGGATTTCTGTAAAAGCGTAGCAACTTTATAATCGTTACCAAAAAGTACGTATATCCAAATAAAACGTACGGATTACAAAAAACTTTTTGACAACAACTTTTTGTTTGATAAATTTAACCTATTCATTTTTTGAGAATGATGACAAAAAGGTCAAACATAATTAGCGAAGCATTTCTATAATAAAATCCTAAAAAAGCAAGTATTTCCGTATACAGTATCCGTTTGATTATACTTATTAATTAATGTTCTGCTTATAATCTGAGAGCTTCGCTTTTATGGGTGTTGTCATCCTCGAATCTTCTACAGAAATATATTTCTATCGTTTTAACAGCATTAGGTAGTTAATTATGTGTTGCAGTATATTTTTTAAAAGTTTTCTTCTAATTTGATAAAATTGATATTGATATTGATATGCCTGTTTTTTGGTCAAAAAATTCACTCTTTATATTAAAAGTATTTTCAACGCCAGCCGTTGATTATTAAAATATCAGTTTAAGATATTTTCCAGTATGGCTTCGAAACTGATTAATATCCGCTGGATTAAAACCAGTTCTAAGCCATACTTAAAAATCATGTATAGAATCCTATTATAAAAAATTTAAAGAATATTAGAATAAAAAATCATAAAATTAATACTAGTTTTGTTAGCCCAGATCTTTGGCCCCTCATATCTTACAAATTAAAAAAAAAGATTTTTCCATTTTAATATCCACGGAAAGCTGTCTATAATACGATTCGATAAATAAAACTATCCTATCATTGAATAAAGAATATATTATATAGGGGGTATTAAGGAAAATAATATTGTGATATATTCAATTAAAATTAAATGTACTTAAAGAAGTTGTGTATATTGTAAAGAAGTCACCTATCAGCTTGAGAACTTTAGAAGATGCCAAGATCATGTATGTACATTGATTAGTTGTATATAGAGGTGCACAATTTAGCATTATTAATAACGAAGCTACTCTGATATTAATGTTCGTACGTCATTGCATCTCTCTTCTTGCTTCAGTCAAATACAAACACACAACATATATATTATTTATATAGTGAACATATACGCTTCCAGTAACTGTGCTGTAGCGTGGATAACTTTTTGAGCTTTACTAAATACGCCATAAGATTGATCTTAATATTTTTAAGAATCTACAACAAACACACTTGATCGAAATGCTAACTTCAAAGTATTATTGTGGTTGAATTGAAATTAAGTCTAGAAATACGAGGGAAGGATAGGACAATGACTATTAAATTAATCAACAAAACTTCTTTTTCCATAATATCTAATAATATTTACAGAAGGCAGAGAATTAGGGGTGAGGTCGAATTAATTTACTGACAATTGTATCATCCCTGTATACCTAAGAACTACTGGTAATGTGATAAACTCAGGGAGGAAGGGGATAATTGACTGACAATTATTCTGCTCCTCAAAGTTTTTATAAACACGTTATCTCATTTATGTATAATGGCTTGAAAATTTTGATGACTTTTGTATACCCTTGATTAGGTAATACAAACAAGCAGTATCCAAACTTTTCTACTATAATCTACAAAAAGTATGATTATGTTTTTCGTTCTTCAGGATTAACATCAGTTTATTGTCCATTGTCTTATGCCTGATTAACCAAATCACTCTAAAGTTCAAATAATACAAGTCACCCAGATAGTAAGATCAATTAATTCAGATAAGTTTCATCACTGGAATAAGAAGGATAAATAAATCTTTCATATTTTCTTGTGTGTATCTTTTTTCATTTGGTAACTTAATCCAAATCGGGATGGATGGGGGACGGGTGTGTATTTCAATTTAAGCGCTCATATCAAGGAATAGCTCTTATCATATATATTTATGGATTTGGTAGGTGGAACCCCATTCTAACCGTTCGGTCTAACTTTCTTGGGGTAATTGTATAGATTTTATAATAGGTATAGACATTTTGTTAGTCGATATAAACGTAAAATTTATTTATTTTGTGCAGGATGGATATTGGACTGTAAATTATATTGGTACACAAGGTTTTATATCCACGTTCTTTTATTCATAAACCTGAAAGACTTTGGATAATTTAATTTTATAGTTTTAATATTTAGTTTTTTCATATGCCATAGTCTTATCCCTTTAGATCCCTGAAGTTAAACATTGCTACCAATCTGTTTAGATTATTATTTATTGACAATACCTGGCACTGGTCTGTTGGCAGGTACAGGTAAATTTGGCCTCTCACTCCTTCCCTCCGCAATGTCTTGTTCTATCCGTCGCAGCTCCTCCAACTGCTTCTCTTTCTTTTCCTAAAATAGTTTATGAATATAAGAACCGGTTTAAATCCAACAGATATTCATGGTTTCGAAGCCATACTGGAAACAAAGTTACAAATACAGTCTTTAAAAGAACTTTTTAAAATCATACTTTGATTTATATTTAAAAATCACTTTGAGTATAGTAGCTACTATAAAACTTTGGTATGTCCTTACATCATATAACTTTATTCTATGAGTAAGCTTTTCTCATTTTTTTCTGGGGGTAAAACTGTTTTAACGGGGTTTTTGGAGGAATCATAAGCGGGGAGAGAGGAAAAACTACCCACAAAACTTTTGAGGTTGCGTAAGATTGATTATACCCAATCAATCTCTAGTGACCGCACGCGACTGAATTAAAGCTTACCTGTAATTTTTGTCTGATATCATCTACACTAGTTGTCCTGCTGTAGCTCAACCCATCCCCCTCCGTCCTCACCTCCCCAGGCAGGGGCTCCTTCCAGAATGGCACATTCATCATCCCCCCACCACTGCTGCCCCCCTCCACCACACCTCCAGGAGGGGGGACACTGCGCGAGGGCATCTTTTTCTTCTTTCTCAGCGCAGGGTTAAGCGCGCAGTTGAATACAGTCACGGCCGGGTCATGTAGGCTGCCGCTAGACCG
Source organism: Acartia tonsa (assembly GCF_053477335.1). Lineage (NCBI taxonomy): Eukaryota > Metazoa > Arthropoda > Copepoda > Calanoida > Acartiidae > Acartia > Acartia tonsa. The sequence continues at coordinate 39,953,508 of NC_137260.1, forward strand.
CTGGTTATGCGACCGCAATGATTCTTTTGCATTTGATTGTTTAACTTTACTTTGATTAGAATCCGTTGGGCTGTAACTAAGCGTAGCGGATAACTTTCTAACATGAAAAAATCTATAATAAATAATCATAAAGATTATCCCAACAAAAAACGATGCAAAAACTGCAATATAAATTCTATTTCTAATATAGGGCTGCCACATGTCCTCTGTAGTGCCCAACGTCCATAGGGTTATCAGTAGCACATTTTCTACTAGCATTATCAGATAGTAGGTTGTGATTTTTAGTTTTGTGTTCTGTTCCTCCAGGTTCAGGTAACAGAATACGTTGACAAAGGACACACAGATACTCAACAATACTTTGTTCTTCACAGTCAGTCTTTCATTCTAAAAAACAGAAGTAAAATTATATTTCATAAAGTAACAGGATGTGTCCTTGTCTGTCTAATCGCTCATTATCGTAAACGATGCTTTCCAATCTCATGATTTTATCATTTTTCCTACTATCTTATGTCAGAGCATAAATAATTGGAGTATGGGTTGTGTTTTGGCCTATAAACAGGCGCATCTCAATACCTTACACAGTTAGGATCAGGGATAAGGGATAGGAAACCTGGCCATAAATTAGGTCTCGGCCTGGTTTTGAAAGGGATCATGCAACTTTTACCATTTGCCTAATTTAATGACCTTACTGGCGGACGGCTCATATTGGCTACCGCTCTAAACCAATAGTGTTCTGTGATTTGGGCTTGTTTTGTATCAACCAATCACCAATTGGAAAGAAGGTAGCTACGAATTTTCATTTGGTAGTTTATAAATTAGATGTTGTATTTTGAATTTTAAAAATTTAGTACAAAGTTGATACAACACCTTCACCCTAATTTTTGTACAATACAACACAGTACAGATATATCATTACATTATATCCAGTATAGTATCCAAAGAACTTGATAGAATGTTACCCAAGTGCATATTTATTTATTTATTTTGAATTTTAATTAGCAATGAAATTTTCAAATAAAATTTTTACTCATTAATAAAAATGCAAATAATACAAACTAAAATCTGTCTGAGGGAAACCCAACGATAGCTTTCTGACAGTTCAAATTACCAAAGTAAAAGATAAAAATTTTGGGAGAGAAAAAACTTCATTTTAACAAAAGCCATTAATATATAGGTTTATAAAAAGTTATGTTTTTTACTTTAAACTAGCTACCTGAATTTGATTCTATACTTTATCTACACACGCACACACAGCTTTTTCATTAGCATTTTATACGAACCACTGCGCTATCCCAAAACTGGTTTATTAGGCTAGAAATAGGCCTAGGCTTGAAATAGGCCTGAAATAATATTTTCCTACGTTTCCCATCCCTTATCCCTGGTTAGGATGGTCAGAAAAAGATCATGTAATTAAAGAGTTGGTTGTGTGCAGCTAATGGAACATCACGTCTGTATGTATCGCTGTCAGCCAAAATCTTTGTATACCTAATGTTGATCATATTGCGGCTTTTTGCGGCTTTGCCTTAAAAAGTTTAATCCTATACTTGTACTCATATTGACATAAAAACCATAAAAGTATTTGTAGAAAAAATTACATTTTATTGAAAAATGTCATATGGTTAAAACTTTCCATTTCTTTTACAAAGGAGTTATAAATTTAAATAACTAATTCTAGTAACAAAGAAGTAATTCGTATATTGTTCCAATAACTGTGTTCTTCGTGGCTTTCCTTTCATTTACTGAAGAACAATTCAAATTGAGTGAATTTCTGATTTTTTAAACCTCTCTTTGTCCGTCTGCCTGTGTGTTAATAATGTTAATATAATAGGTTCCTACTTTTTTTAAAACTTAATATCTCATAAATGTTGTTAATGTTGTTAGTAATTTAGTTTATCGTTCTCAAAAGACCAATTAGGGACCATGGACAAAGATATAACAACACTAGTGATCTATTGTCAAAGATCTAATATTTATGATCAAACAAATATTGGATATTTCTATTCAATATTTGTTCACAGTTTTACTTTGACAACATCTGAAAAGTTTATAAAGAAAAAGTTTGTGGATTTTAGATTAAATTAAATTAAAATTCTATTTTGACCAAAGACACAAAGAAAAGTACCTAAGACTCTTTTTGGTACTACAAACAGGCAAAACCCCTCATTTTTGTTAGAATGTACATATAAATGTTGTGAAATCAAATTGTTGGTTATTCGGATGGTTATCACTTGACCTTATACATTAAGTGTATCAATAGATTAATTGAATAAAAATCAATAGTCTCCAGAATAGAAGAAAATATGTCAGTAACTCTTTATGTTTCTACACCAATTCAGAAAAAAATTCTATACCTGTATTGTGTGATATCTAGCTATAACCCATTGTTATCCAATTAATGATAACTACATGATAAGAAATACATTGACTCTTTTACTTTTTACTTTTTACACCAATATAAAAGAAAATATTATCTATGAGTCTATACGTTAAACGTTTCTACACCAAAAAAGAAAATAACCTCTACCTGTATTGTATGATATCTGGATAGAACCCATAGTAACATTGTTATCCAATGTAGGATAACCACAAGGAAGACCCAATAGTGGAAGGCCATTGAATATAGAACTAGTACAAGCACCCTGAAAAAAAAGAATAGTAAAGTATTATAAAATAAAAATACAGAGAAAAATTATTTTTATAAACCATTATGGATAACTTGTTAATTGTTCTATTAAATTTAGCTGAATTTTCAAATTTAAAAAGAAACATTAGATGGCTGATAGGCACTTTAAACTTGTCAATTATTTATGATCATAGAATCTTTGAACGCACGGACGTACAGATAGGCCCCTATTATAGGTGGTTAATACCTGGAAGTTACAGTGCCCAGTCTCCACATAAACTGGAAGATGACTCCAATCCATGTTAACACAAGACGATGGACATTATGTGACCTAAAATATAAAAACAAGTTAATATTCAATTCCAATCAATTAAGCAATTGACATCTTCTACCATGTAGTTTTTAAAAGACTAACTAAACATTTTTTTGCGATAGTAACTTTAAGAAATATGTAAAAAGAATCGATATATATATTTACTTGTATTTTGCGACCGATTTTCGTGTATCAGAGTGATACTTTTTCAGCCGTCTCAAATACCTCCTTTATCCCAAACCCTCCCCTCGTACTGGATGAATGAACTGACCAATAAATGAGTTGCAAATGAGTACCTAAACTGACGACAAATTTTCCATTGTCAATATATCCACGTATTCTATATCCATTGTAAAAATGCAATAACAATTTAACATATGTTTTGTTTATTCCAAACTACGTTATTAAAGCTATTATTCATTTTGACAAACAAATATTCTTCTCTTTCATATTATCATTTATAATTAAAGTTTACCTAATATTTTTAGTAAAAGAAGCTAAGGCCCAACAAACGTTAAATAATGATAAGGCCATAGAAATCACATTTACTTCTAGCATCGAGCTCGGAGAGTTGAAGGCTATGTAAGTCTGAAAAAAAGAAGATTTCAATATTAAAAAAGTTAAAGTCTTTAAAATATAAAAAAAGGTATAATAGTAAAGTTAATAATATATAAGATTAGAAAACTGCTTTAAGAACCCTAACCTAATATTTAGTGTCTTGGGCTTGTGACTTTTTAATACGATGATATTCTCAAGCTAGTATTAATATTTGTATCTTACTAATATATACTATAATTCTTAGTTGAAGGAATAATACAAATGTCGTCATTTTAAGAACAGTCGCCAAAAGAAAATCTTTTATTGCAAAATCTTTTGTTAAAGTCAAAGTCACAATAAAATAAAAGTATAAATACCTGGATTAATAATAAAGGCATGGATTCTACAAAACCATGGATCATTCTGAAATAATGAATTCAATATTAGATCAAAGTTTGATTATTATATCCAGTTTTATAGTTCCATTACAATCTAGTCGTGTTTATTATAATCCTATTATGTAAGGTTTTTAAGGAAAGGTTGGATTTTCACTGTTTTTATGTATTTCTTACAGCATTAGGAAGATTTTAGGCTATTTTTCTGCCTTACTTCTTACCTTAGATGCTAGGGACGTAGCTGCTAGTTACTAATAAAGAACACAGTAAAAGTGTCGGACTGATTATGACGTAAAAAAAATTTGCCAATGAGAGGCCACTATGAATTTTACCATTGGTCAATAATGGCCTCTCATTGGCTAATTTTTTGGTTACGTCATAATCAGTCCGACACTTTTACTGTGTTCCTAATAAATCATTGTCCAAATCCAGCCATTTCATTGCACAATTTTTGTATGTAAGTCTAAACTGTTATACTAATATGGTAGGAAAATTACCCCATGTGTAGATTAAAATTTTTGGTTAAAAAGATTAGATATAATTAATCAAAATTCAATTATTATACCTAATAGTTTTTAGCCAACGAATAAGATAACGTGGTTCTAAAACTTTGGGTGCCAGTGTAATTTATAGTCCAATGTCCCCTCCCTCCCTGATATTTATTAATAATACCTGAGTACACATAAATTTCTCATTTCTCGTTTGACCTGATCCAAATGTATTGGTGCAAACAGCTGGGAATACCTCCATATCATTCCACATCCTACAAAGTACATATATTAAGATAAAATGTCAACTTCAAATGAAAAAATCATATGAAGCTTTGAGTGGATATTAAAATGAAAACCAGTTGTGTTAGCCTCGAGGAGCTGAAGGCCCGGTCTAAAAAGGCAGGTATTAATCTTATTCAAATTTTTTATTCGTGGAAAATTGTCTGTAATACCAGTCCTAACCCAGCGGTATCGCTTACTAGAAAAAACAATTTTTGACGTTTAATAATAAAAGCTGCATTGAATTATCATGCCCTGACGTAGTGACATGTATAGTTATACCCTAGTTAAAGAGTAGCTGCGCTTCTGAACAGTCAAAGTGTTGAACAGTCAAAGTGTAATAAAAAAGAGTAGACAAACTAACCTGTAACGTGTAATGTTGCTATGAGTGAGAGTTTCCTCTTTGAAAAAGTATTCGTTGTTTCTTCGGAAAGCAACCATTTTCCCGAGAGTACCTAAGCAGAACGCGTTACAGATTGTTACTCCTTCAGTTCAATAAAATTATTGTTGGATAAGTTTTAAAGATTTTATAAAAGTACCCAAGGTCAGTAAGCCAACTAAAGAGAATGCGTTTGTATACAACTTTGGGTATCAAAATAATTTACAGTTCAATGTAACCTGCCTTCCTTACTTGTAGACCAAACATAGCCGAAACAAATTGATGAAAAAGTGTTTCTAGTTTTTTTTAAATTTACGATTACAATTGGTTTTTAAAATTTTTCACAATTTTACCTGTATTTATTGTTTGGAATTATTAATACCCACAATCCAATTATTTGATTTTAATTTTATTTGTAATTATAGCATATATGTTTAATTGTTATAATCTTAGGATATTACCCAACTAACCTTTGGAACTAATAACAAGATTATAACTCTAATTATCAGATTAATAACTAGCATACACAGATCTTCCTAAGATATCTATAAAATGTACTATCACAGTCCACTGTAGAGCTCAATTATACAAGATTGAATTGTGATTCTACTATATTAAAAACCCTAAAACCTATCTTTAATCAAGGCAGGAAGGGAACGATATATAACTTCCACAATTTAACTTGTCAAGTTTGGGTCATTAAGACTGACTTTCAAAATATATACATTGTGTTTGCATAGTACAATAAGTATATTTGTGGTACATTATTCTTAATATTATTTTATTGGGATATGATCAATTGTCTTTAAAGCTATAGTTTTAGTTGTTTAATTAAAAGATGTAGATAACATAACTAAACGACTATTAACAAGGATGACAACATCCATAAAAACGAAGCTCTGAAACGTTAGGACAAACGAACATTAACACTTGTATTGTGCCAGAACTGAATAATCAGAATATAAATGTATAAAAGTCGAACAAAACGAAATTGTAAGTAAATCTGATGAAAAACTGCGTAAATACAGGATAGTGTTTAAGGACATACTCACATTTTAAGTACTCGATTATAGAAATGATTCCCTTATAACAATGTAATTTGTTGTCCTAGGAATCAGTATTCCAAAAATCAGACCAACCGGATAATTTTATCACATAAAATTTTGATGTTAAAAAAGTTAAAAATCAACATGTTTAAAATGAACGTACGGACTTTCTGGTAACGATTATAGAGTTGTTTTGCTTTCTAACTCGTATAGGAATCATCATTCAAAGTTTGAAATCGATAGGACAATTCTAGCATGCCTAAATTAACAAAAAGGGCTATCCGTTACGAACGGACGTACGGACGGACATACGGACCGACCCTTATTATGGAAAAGCTTCGCTTTTAAAAAGACCTTAATAATACAAATACTAAAATTATAAATGTTAGGCAATACACAATGATGACATTTCAATTTAGGGTCCAATTTCGTACATAACATATTCTGTACATCTTTTTTAAGCGTTTACAATTTTTCTTAAAAGTTGAATTAAATAACTGCATCAAACAATCAGACAGTTGTTAAAAAGAAATTTTATTTCAACTGTTTGAAAGAGTACATTAGTGGGTATTTGACCTTGTACTTTTAAAACTTGCGTACATTCTCAGGCAATTTAGTACTGACGTTTATTAATATAATCGCATCATTGAATATCCTATAGTTTAAATAAAAAATCATAAAAATTATTTATAACAAAAATTATGTTGTACAATTCAAGGCTTTATAGACAAAAAGACACATAAGTTATTTTGAATAAACCATTCATCATAAAAATGAAAAGCTATTAGATAATTCAAATGTCAAATGCACATATGATATTAGACATGGAAAAATTATGGATTGTTTTTTAGATTTTTGTTTCTTTTTAAAGCCTTAGTTATCCTTATTTTATATACTCTTTTATATATACACCCAGTTATTGTAAACAAAAATATCCCTCCTACAAGTTTTTATTATTGGGGAATAAAGTTTCAACACTGATATTTTGTACTATCCAATCAACTGAAGACTCCACAGTTTTTTTAATTAACAAAAGAGAGAACTTTTTTATTAAACAATGTCCCCTCCTTCTATATTAAATCCTCTGAAAATTTATCCCCACTCGTGCAGCATATGATTATGTATTCCTAAACTATATGATATCGATCATTTTGTAATCTATCTTACATATATTCACATATGAAATAGAATATATGTGTGTGTATATTTAAATGTTAAGTTAACATGGAAATAGGTAAAAATAAATTAAATAAAATTAATGTTCTCTTACGATTGAAACTCTTTAAATTATTATATAGATGATGTGATATCTAAGTTAAATTTAAATGTCAAAAATGGTTTCATACTTTGCAATTATATTCGATAAGTACACATTATGTAAAATTATAAATCTATTTTACATACAGTGTATATGCAATCAGGGAGTTCCCAAAGTTTTATTCTTTAGCTTGAAAACTTTGGATAATTTCATTAACTCTTGATTGCTTAGATCAGACTACCAGCGTGAAATATTTCAATCCATAATTTGAATCTACAGAAGGGGTAATTTTGTTTATGATCATTGTTGATGTAAATTAATACATTGTCGATTGTCTTATCCCTAAAGATCCCTGATATGCAATGTAAATTAAATATGCAATCGTTATACGGTAATCAGTAATTTAGTCCTCCTTTTAATTTCACTTACATATGCGCTTCAAAGTTCAAGCGGCTTCGTTTCTAGCCTCTAAGAGCAGCTTTTAACCAAAAATTTAATAAAATCAATCCTGGGATTTTAAAAGGATACTTTGTATTGTATGTAATAGAACTATTCAAAATGATTACAAATTTCAGGGAGGAAGGGGATATTGAACTGAAAATTACGCGAGTTCCCAAAGTTCATTATTTTTAAACTCAAAAATCAAATTTTCAATAGTTGGTTCAAAACCAAACAATTGGTAGTGTCTAAACTTTTTAAAGAATAATAATCTTGATGTACAGAATGGCAAACTTTATTTATCATCATTGGGGATATAAATCAAATTATCGGCCAGTGTCTTATCCCTTAAGTTCCTTGCTAAATTTACACATAAAAGCAGTTATGTGACATAAGGGCGTATTCGTTAGAGTCATATTGTAGATACACTTTTATATTAATTTTACATACCAAATATTATCAAAATTGAATATGCATATGTAGTATTATCAGGGAGGGAAGGGGCATTGAATTGTAAATTATATTGGGTCCCAAAGTTATGTAGCCAGGTTTTCTCATCATGCATTGGTTGAAAAACTTTAGAGACCTTTATTCAAAGTTGATTGGTTGCAGTGTTCAAACTTTCTACCTATTATTTTAATCTTCAAAAGGGGTAGTTTTGTTTATTATAATTAGGGGTGTACTTAGTTTTATCGCACATTGTGTTATACCTATGATTCTTAATTATTATAAGCTTACTACATATTTATTCATTTTGAACATTGGATTTAAATTTTCAAAGTACTTAGATTCATGTTTAAATATGAAAGGTTTTTAGTCCCAAGACATTTCCCATATCCTTTTTACTTACAAGATCAGGCCCCAATGTCTATGGTCTAAAACAATTTATGAAGTTTTCTTTTTTTATACCGGGTTTCTAACTGAAAGACAGCGAAGTACATTTTGATTGTTTTTCACTCATTTATATAGCAACCTTTTTCTGTAAGTACTTTTTCTAATAAAAATACTTTAAACTTGTATATACTTTGGCAAAGCATTGTAATATGTAAGAAAAGAAGATCAAAATGAATTTAAGATGAAAAACGCCCACCAATGTTAATGTATAATATACAAAAGGTTAATGAGAATCAGAACCAGGGAATTAGTTTTTCAAAAAGTTTTGGAATAAAATTGTTTTTATTGTACGAAATTTTGTACACTTCCAGTTCGAACCAACCAATCATGAAGTTTTTAAGCCATAAGATAAGGGATTTCAACAACTTTGACAACCATTACAAATAACAGTCCAATGTCCCCTCCCTAAAGATCAAGTTTTCAGGAAGTAATAATATTGTAAAAGTTGTGAAAGTGCTTTGCTGAAAATTTAATCTACAAGGTGTTTCAAGAGAAACGTCTTTTTTTAAAAAGTGCGCACATTTTTAAAATTCAAATTGCGGTATGCATAACGGTATGCATAACATTTTTCTACCATTAATACAAGCCCCGCAATTTAAATTTTAAAAATGTGCGCACTTTTGGCACAACCTTCAAATCCACAAATCTTCAAAAATAAGGTCAATGGAAAAACCAGTTTTTAAGGCATAATTTGTTGAAATAATCATGTTTTAATATTTGAAACATAAATGTACCAGAACAGGTTATCAAAATATATAAAGCATTTTTTATAATTGTTTGGTTTTCTATGCATAATTAACCCATTAGTGACGAACCGGCTTTTAACGCCCGGTTCCAGAAAATGCCAAAAAAAACTGGTTTTCAGTTTCAGGATTGAATCATGCTCGCATGAGCCTACCCTTTACTGCGCTGTTTTTCAATTCCCCCCAGAGAGAAGCGTTTCTATCTATTAGGTCGGCCACAATCTTTCATCGAAAATGGGTGAACCAAAAAAAACAAGGTGATTTAAAATACCCCTTCTAACTTTTTTGTTTATGAAGTAAAGTTAGTGATTTTTTTCGTGAAATTTAAAGTTTATTGGCAACTACATTCATTTGTGAAATCGTTTTATTCAAATTATTATTTTTTATATGATTTTTTTATCGTTTAATTATGTTCTATATAACTCCGGTTCGGCGTGAGTAAAAATACCCGAAAGTTTTATTGCCCGGCTCGGCGTGAGTAAAAATACCCGGTTTTAACTTTTCAACCATTAGATATATTAGATATTTTTTATCATTTATTATTCTCTTCAAATGTAAAAATTTCTTTATTTCCCAATGATAAATATAATTGATAGATAGATAAATAAAAGGATCAATAGATAGATAGATAGATAGACTGATATATAGGGATAAGACAATGGCCGATAAATTTATGTAGATTCCCAATGATAATCAACAATTGTTAGATAGATAAATAAAAGGATGGATGGACAGATAGATAGATATATCTTGGTTTAGACTTTATTACATAAATATTTTTAAGGGGTGGGGGGGGGGGGATATGTTTTTTTCTCTCAAAAAAAAACAATACTATTTTAAATTTTGATTATCTTGTCATAGCCCTACAGGATGGGGGCATAACACACGAAAATTCAATTATTATTACTTGTAAATATGATGGTTTTAGGCCATTTTCATTATCTTGTCATCGCCTTCAGGATGGGGGCGTAACTAACCAGTATTCTATGCAAATTTGATGGTTTTAGGCCATTTTTGTTATCTTGATATTACTGTATTATTCTATTCTTTTGTTTGTGATATTTTTTAAATACTTTAGGCAAAAGATATGTAATAAGTCTTTTCTAGTCTTTCCTTTATCAATAAAAATTATATTTTATTATATATATGTCAATTACTGATACTACTAGAATAGTTGCTACTCTATAATTCACTTTGGACGTTCAAAAATTACATTATCAATATCCCTCCCATTATTATCAATACAAATATTAGCAAAAGTTTTAAAACTTCCTCGAAATGGGCTTTTTTAACCAAAAACGGCGGCACCTATAGCCAAAATCTTAAATGTGATATAAATTGTTTTGTATGTTAGTTGTAGCTCTATCAATTACATGAGGTTATGTAGCTTTCAATTACGGATCGTATCAAAGTTCTAAAAAGTGTTCATCTCACTTTAGGCGTTCAAAAATTACATTTTTAACTTTTTGGGCCAAAAAACCGGGTATTTAGGTCGCAAACGGGCTTTAATGCCGGGGGAAAGCACCAAAAAACGCCAAAAACGGTTATTAATGCCGAAAGGTTTTTTTACTCGCGCCGAACCGGGTTTTATTGCAACTTTCCTGTGCACGCCACTAGAGCAAAACAAAAAAATTGGAATTCCGTTTTTACCATTATAAAGCTTCCCTGAGATTTTCAGCTCGATCGGTCCATAAAAGTGGCGCTCGGCACTAATGGGTTAAGTTTAAAAAAGACATTTCTCTTGAAACACCCTGTATTTGCTTTAATGTAATCACGACCTGTTTTTCAGAATAAATGTCTTTTCACTCAAATTAGAACAAGATTCGAATCAAAATCTGAATATTGCTTTTTTCTAGTTATGTGTTTTATTTGGCAAGATATACAAAATTGATATTTTTAATTAATTTTAGTATTTCTCTTAATTATTTCCTTTATGGTGTTGTTTAAGATAAAGCAAACTGAATCAACTTCATATATATACCATATATTAATACTAGAAACCTACATCTACCATATTTTAATGCTAAACACGTATATCTACTATATATTAATACTAGGAACTTATTACTGCCTTTTATCTTAATACTAGAAGCGTATATCTAGCATGTAATAATAATGGAAACCTATATCTACCTGACAAGATGTCAAAGAGAAGATGATGGCACACAAGGATATCCAGAACCAGGGAGTATGGCCAGCCTGTATTTCAATATTATACACTTATTTTATACAATTTATTTGCTGAAAAATATTACATTTTGTTACAATAATAATTAGTTCATCTGCATAGCTTATCTTTGTGTTAAGGAATTCAGTATGACTAAGCCATTATCTGTAATTTTTCTGGCATTTGTCCTATACCTGCGGGACTTCCCTGTACCCAATTTAATCTAACCTAACCAGATCAATAGTAATAAATAAATCACACGCCCCTAGAGGCATCTAGAGGCACTTGAGAAAATAAAGTCAACACCCAAATTTTCAATTTAAGTTTTAAAAAAAGAAAATTGTTTGGGGAAGGATAATTTTTGGGTATAGTCCCTGTCGTGGCAACGCTCCTTAAGGGGCGTTTCTTTGTTTTTTTCAAAGTAGCTTTTCTTCTATTTCTAGCCCTTGCGGGGGGCTCTAACCCTGCGGGGCCAATTGCCTAACCCTGTGGGGCAATCACCTAACCTAACCTAAAATAACCTATCAAAAGCCATTTTAAAAATACAACGAATCGCCCCTTGCCACGAAAGGGACTATTTCCTAATTTTTTTAAAGATAATTTCTCTTTGGAAAGTGGTAGTACTCACATGCACCAATAAAAGTTATAAACCTTTCCAGATTCTATGGAAAGCTACAATGTAACAAAGGGAAATATCGTTTCAGTGGTTATCGAGATTATCCTTCGGTGCTTACACACACACACAGATTCTGTTACTTATATATAAGGCTTTATTTTCAAATAAGGGAAGGATGTTTCTGTGCTCGACTAAGCACTTTAAGGGGAAAACCACCTTTAAAACTATTATAATAAGTGTACACTCCTGGTAGAAGCTGTATACAGCAATGACATCAAAAACAATAACACAGAAGTAGGAAGCCAAGGACACAACGTTGAATAACACGTCGCATATTGGCAGGAATTCCAGTCCCATCCTAAATAAAATAATAGTTATTCACCGCATCATATTATAGACAGCTTTCCGCGGATATAAAATGAAAATTATAGATCTAAACCAGTTTTGTTAGCTCCGTGGTTCGTCACTTATACTATTATACCTAATGTTCATAGGAATCTATATTCCAAATATTATTTAAAATATTGCTTTTAAAAAAGCCAAATATTATTTGCGCCACCTTGTCTAGTTTGAAATCGATAGGTCAATTCTAACATGCCTAAATTAAAGACAAGAGCCATCAGTTACGTACTGGAACGTAATAAAGGACCGACTCTAATTGTAGAATAGCTTAAAAGTAAATTGTGTGATATTAACTACCTATTATGTAAGTATAATTACATGTTACCATATTACCATATGCTTTTTGCATATGTGCCATTTCATAAATTCATACAAACAAAACTAGAATGCCAGCATCCAAAGATATCAAAGCAAGAATAGTTATTTATCGCATCGTATTATAGACAGCTTTCCGCGGATATTAGAATAAAAAAATATAAAATCAACACCAGTTTTGTTAGCCCGGGCCTACAAAACTGGTATTGGTTTTATGATTTTTATTTTATTATTAGTGGGAAGTTGTCTAGAATAGATACGATACATGAATTTTCATTATGGCCCGGAACTGGTTCTACTCTATCAAATATTAATCGGTTTCGAAGCCATACTGGAAATAAGACTACATATGCGATACAAATAGGTGCTTTTTCTCAATTAAAATAAATTGAAAATGAGACAGGGTTGTTTTCCCTATATGCCTAACCCCTGCGGGACGTCTTTATATAATAGACATACCAACATTTATGACACTGTTAATTATAGAGAATTGTTGCTGATTAATAATGTGCAATTATATATATTTACAAGGAATAGGATATATGTACTCTACTAAATGCTAAATGAAATTGCATTTTTATTAAAGTTAAAGTAATTGGATCAAGCAAGACTTTTAAATGATTATTTTTATTGGGTGTCATATATTAATGCTTTAAGTTTAAGCTAATTCATAAAATCCGGCAAAATTAAATATACAAATGACAAACTAAAGTGTCATATAAATTTTATTGATATCGTTTAGTTTATTCAATTACTTGTTTTATCAACTTTAACATTTATATACATGGATATAGTTCATAAGATGCCTCATTTTTTTAATGCACTTATGGGAGGGTTGTGGTACACTCCCCTAAAAAAGATATGAACCTTGACGGAATCTATAAGAAGCTACGCTGAAAAGGAAAACCTTATCTGTTTCTGCGGTTAGAAAGATCCATTGGGACAGACAGACAGATTGACACATATCCTGTCACTTTCATATAAGGATATGATATAATAAGAATGTCAAAATGCAATTTTTAATTACCATACATTACTTTTAATATTTTTGTAAACAATTGCATTACCTTGAATTTTTTCATTCTACATGCAACACTTTACATAGTTTTATTATTGTCTTCACTTGAAACATTTACTTTAACACTTTATGAAGCATTTTTTCACATCTTTTTAAAATTAAATTATAACTTTTCTCCAGACAATGTATTTTTTAGATTCTCATGAAATTTTATATTAGAACTGACTTTATTTTGAATTATTGACTTTATTTTTAAGGTATTTCACGTCTTAATAGCAGAAATATGAATTCTTCTTCTACTATCTCACTCTCTCACTACGCGCGTGAACGCACAAACACACACACACCGCGCACGGGTGGTGTGTCTTGTTAGCGCAAAAGGGAGGAAATGGGGTGCTTTGATGATGTTATGAAAATGGGGGTAGCGCCATTTAAGGGCTTATGTCAGGGGAGGAAAGGGGTAACATTTAATAAGACAGGTACATGAAAACACACACACATCCACACGCTGAAGCACACAACCATAATTTTGCCCAATGTAAAAATCAACCAATGACAGAATGTTACCCAAAAAATTAACCAATCAGAGACAAGACTTGACATTGGTATTTGGTACATGGTTAAAAGCGAGATATTTCTAAATTTGTTGTGTATCCGTTCGTCCATACGTCTGTCTGTAACAGATTGTATCTAAAGTATTTTATTAAGTTTTAAACATATAAATGCATACAAAATTAGGAAAAATTAACCCTTAACGGTCGGGGGGGGGGCGTTGAACGCCCCCCCATCCGGTTTTTTCTATCTCATTTTCTGTGTGTGAAAGATAAAGAGCCCAAACTGCTTGACTTTTTAAGTATGGGTATGACACACAACTGAGAGTTGGAACTTTTTGAATATCTCCATCCTGGCGGGCACAGGATGCCAGCAAACCTGGCAGGGTCATCCAGGTAAAGAGCAAAAATATTTTTTTGACTAAAACAAAGCATTTTATCATACCAAAATACTAAAAAATCCTCTAGTAGTACATCCTTATATGAAATACAGGTGTTCAAGTCACTTTCAGGTTCCAGGTATGATCCTGCAGGTCCTGATCCTCCAGGTCTCCAGAAATCTTTAAAAGGCTCCTGTGGCCGCAATTTTTGACTTAGAGACTTCAAATTTTAAACTTAAGCTTTTCTTACATGTCTACATAACGTATTAAAATTTCATGAAGATCCGCGGCCGTTTTCCCGCCGACCGCCGACTGCTGCGGCTGGCAGCTGCCAAGTACAGCTGCGGCCGCTGAAATTTATATTTTGATATTTCTAATGTAAAATTTACATAAAAATAAACATTTTCTGGGAAAAAATTTTTCTTCTAGCTTCAAAAATAAGAAAATTACAGCCGTTTGAAATTTTTAAATAAAAAAAGACCTAAAAACAAAGGTTGTTAAATAAAAGGGTGAAGGAAGCGAAAATTGACTTAGACTTATAAAAGGTCGGAAATTCATTATCAAACATGGGACTTGCACAAAAAAATTTAGCCCTCTAGCTTTAATAGGAACTGAGATAATTAGGGGGGGCGTTGAACGCCCCCCCCCCCGACCGATTAAGGTGCGGCAAGGGGCCCGACTGTAAAGGGTTAAGAAAGCCTGAAAGCACTATAAACCAAACAGTCCTTGTATTCTTTCATCACAAATACTATGACTTTCTTTAACTTATTGCCATTAAACTTATACATAATAACATTATTATATCGATTTTGAATTTAAAATTGTGATTACTTAGACAATATGATACGATTCCACCTGCAAAGCATCTCTACAATTACAAAATAATCTTGCTTGTAGCCGTACTATTCACCCTATATTTTTACAAATTTTAATTCATCCAAAATTAAAATTTTTAGAAAGATTTAGATACTAAAGGAGTCACTTTTCTGTTATGAAAAATGTTCGTTTAATTGATCGCTAATTTGATGAGCTTTGCTTTTAAGGATGTTATCATCCTTGTTTGGTAGGCACTGCACTGCACAGTGAGTGGTGTATAATGGGTTCAAATTCCTGACATTCCTTATTTACCTACCTTACTCTACCTTTTTAAAGTTGCATATCTAACTCAAATGGTTTGAGATACTTGCTAAAACAATTTGGTTTTAAGGGACAAGACAATCAACGATAAATTGATGTACACCCCTAAATGTGAAAAACAATTACCCCTTCTGTATAAAATTATAGGTAGAAACGCTTGGACACAAAACGTACAAACCAAGCTAAGAATAAACAAAAATATCCAAAGTTTTTAAGCCAACAAATTATAGATCTTATTTTAAAACTTTTGCTACAAGTGGAACTTACAGCCCATTAAAAAACGAAATTTAATTTTTTTAATAATTATCATCCAGTGATTTTTTGACAATGCCTGCTAAAAATTTAGTTCATCATTACTTTAGGTCCATGTATACTACAAGGCTAATTTATATGTATGCTTATTGTTTTTAGCACATACTAATCTATGTAATTTAAATAAAAGTAAATAAATCTCATGGATGCCAGTTAGTGTTCACTCCTTAGTTGAGGTCCACAACTTTTAACCATAGTCTCATTCCAATACCATATATTACACATACCTTTACTCACACTATGTGAGCTAGTTTCTATAACTTAGTTCAGGTCCACAACTTTTAACCATAGTCTCATTCCAATACCATATATTACACATACCTTCACACACACTAACAATATTGAAATATAAGGAAAAAGTAAGTTGGCTAATCTTTTTAATGGGGTAACAATTTAAAAGATCTATTTTTTAATAATAATATTAGTTTGAATCAACCAATTACAATTTAATGAAAGTATAAAAATTTTTAAATAAATTTACAGCCAAATATTTTCTTCCTTCCTGAATAGTTTTACAAATGAGAATTTAGGTATAAGGGCCGTGAAATCAAAGAGCTTTTGGTTTTCAAAACTATATGGCAGTGTGACTCTTCTGCTAATTTATGTCTTGTAAGGCAGGGATCTAAAGGGATAATACAATGACCGAAAAATTGATGTAATCCCCAATGATGACACGCAAAATTACCCCCTCTGTAGATTATGATTAGAGGTTGAAACGCTTGGACACTCAACTAAATGAACCAACCAATTTAAATAATAGTCCCCAGGGTTGTTGTAAAACGTTATTGTTAGACTTTGGGGACATCCCAATGTCCCCTTCCTCCCGCCCTGCTTGTAAGATGTGATTCAATCATAATACGACTATTATTTTTTAATTAACATACCTATTCCTTTACCATAAAAAATAGAAGATACAAATAAGATAAAGCCAAAAAAAGCTCGCTCACAAGAATTCTAAAACAACGTGTTTATTGGCTTGTTACAAATAAAAGGATAAAGTACAGATGCAGTTGGAAACAATATCAAACGATTTTATGCAATGAGTTTAAGATCAGATATAAAAAGAATAAATCAACAAGCATCAAAACATCTAAAAGAAAATTTTAAACAAAACATAACAAGGAGATTGGAAATGAGAATCCTTTGGCCAAACATAAATTGGTAAGCTTCGCGCACAGCTGATTTTATTCTATGTTTCATTACAAGCTGACCCGCAATTCTCGGGGGAAGCAACTCAATTATTTCATCACCCTGGCGTAGAGTTTAGACAGATGTTTAATGTTAACCCTTAACGGTCGGGGGGGGGGGGGGGCGTTGAACGCCCCCCCATCCGGTTTTTTTCTATCTCATTTTCTGTGTGTGAAAGATAAAGAGCCCAAACTGCTTGACTTTTTAAGTATGGGTATGACACATAACTGAGAGTTGGAATTTTTTAAATATCTCCATCCTGGCGGGCACAGGATGCCAGCAAACCTGGCAGGGTCATCCAGGTAAAGAGCAAAAATATTTTTTTGACTAAAACAAAGCATTTTATCATATCAAATTACTAAAAAATCCTTTAGTAGTACATCCTTATATGAAATACAGGTGTTCAAGTCACTTTCAGGTTCCAGCTATGATCCTGCAGGTCCTGATCCTCCAGGTCTCCAGAAATCTTTAAAAGGCTCCTGTGGCCGCAATTTTTGATCTAGAGACTTCAAATTTTAAACTTAAGCTTTTCTGACATGTCTACATAACGTATTAAAATTTCATGAAGATCCGCCGCCGTTTTCCCGCCGACCGCCGACTGCGGCGGCTGGCAGCTGCCAAGTACAGCTGCGGCCGCTGAAATTTATATTTTGATATTTCTAATGTAAAATTTACATAAAGATAAACATTTTCTGGAAAAAAAATTTCTTCTAGCTTCAAAAATAAGAAAAATACAGCCGTTTGAAATTTTTAAGTAAAAAAAGACCTAAAAACAAAGGTTGTTAAATAAAAGGGTGAAGGAAGCGAAAATTGACTTAGACCTATAAAAGGTCGGAAATTCATTATCAAACAGGGGACTTGCACAAAAAAATTTAGCCCTCTAGCTCTAATAGGAACTGAGATAATAAGGGGGGGCGTTGAACGCCCCCCCCCCCGACCGATTAAGGTGCGGCTAGGGGCCCGACTGTAAAGGGTTAAGCCACCCTAAATTAGCACTGTCATACGAATGGATGAGGGAAAGCATGATAGGTAGAATCCTAACTTCCTACAAATCTCCCTCCAAACAACTCTCGCTAAGCAAACTAGAGCTGTTGATCGCCTTGATTAAATGATGAAAATTACAAAAGCAATTAGATTTATCTAAACTAATATGGCTATAGCTTTAGCTAACTTGCAAGATTCAAACGTATTGTTCAGACATAAGACTAACTCGCAGTAGCATTAAAAGCTGGGTACATAAAAGTTACGGTTTCGGCTGCCGAGCCTTAAGATCTAAATACTACAATGCACAATAAAGTTGAATTCAAATTTGTAAGCTAGTATGCAGTGCTGTAATACCCTTTCCAAGGTGTAGTCAGACTTTGGTTCTTGGAAGCGAGAAAATATGATTTCAATTGCACAAGCGAATTAAATGTAAAATAATCCATCTATTTATCTATCTATTTATCAAAATAACTAGAGAACTGCAGTATCACTCCGTCGGCTTCTTGTGTGCAAACGAATTAATATAAACAAGTCATTTGTCCAATTGTAACGTCAATCATAAAACTTAGTCTTAAACCGTCGTTAATGTTAACATAGGAGAAAGTTTTTGATATGAAAGGGAGGGAGGAGACGATGCCGGTTAATTAATTTACATCCCATCTATCCTTCAAAATTTAAAAAAAAGGAACAAAATTCACAAGTAAACCTTTGAGCGAGAGAGATTAATTATCTTTCATAGTTCTATCCCTGATTCCTTGAGATTATGTATATTTGAGTACTAATGAAGTAGCTAAATGACAAACACAGATACAACTTTGGAGTTCATAATAGAGGTATATTAAATAGAGTGCAATTTTAAATTTCTTAAGAAAGTTTAAGAGAAGTAAGAATGGAGTTGTTATTACTAGGATTTTACACCAGATTATTATGTACTCTAATAAAGTGGAACATGTAGAGGGCTTAAATAACGATCCCCGTTTAACCCATCCATTAAAATTTGTTACTGTAGGCAATAATATACTTTGTTTTTAAACTTAAAACATGAAGCTCTATTGTATGTGAGCTAATTTACTTTGTAACAACATGCAGCAGCAGAGCATAGCAATCTAGGTAGGTGTTCTTAACTTACGAGGATCACAATGATCATGAGTAGTAGCTAATGACAGATACCTCATCAATAACCTCATACGGGTGAGGCTGCTGTTCTGACACTTTAACATCATGTCCAAAAACCAAGGAAAAGTTAGGAGAGGCTATTTCTCGTTTTCTCGACGCGATCTTTGTATTCAAGTCATAACTTTGCATGGTAATGAGATGCTCTTTTTATGGGCCAAGGCATGATTCGAACGCCTCACCTTCCTTACCATTATCGCTTATTCTAAAGGCTAGTTATTGCTGCGCTGCTTATGAACTAAAAATAAATTTCAATTGTTTTGTATGACCACTTAATGTCATATATGAGTAGTGCAATCAAACTTTATTAGATAAATATATATATGCATATTATGTATCAAATTATGCGATGAAATTTCAAATAAGCATGATGAACTTTAAGTTTATTTGTAGAACTAGATAGATAACTTGAAAAATAATTCTATTGCAATTGAATTCGACGAAGCCCAATCTGTTCCACTTTTGAGCAAGACGATTCCCTTTTCTTTTGAAGAGATTTTCTTCCCCCCCCCCTTCCCTTTTTCTTTTCCCTTTATATGACGTCATATAGGAATCGTCTAGCTCAAAAGTGGGACAGATTGGGCTTCGTCTAGAAATCTAGAAATTTAATAATTTTACAGCTGGCTCTATTACTTTTTAACATTTCTATTATATAATGTTTGATGAAATTATTATTCTGGTACTTATGGACAATAATACTCTTGTTATACATATATTTTGATAAAAAACAATAATAAAGATTATGTTTATTTTCTAAAATATAATATTTAGGAGGAGCAAATATGTTTTTGAACCATTAAAAATCACAAAACCTATAATTAAATAATATATTTATTTCTAAGTTTTTTTTTATATTAAACTATATTTTTCTTTTATATTATTTGTAATTTGTTGTAAAATATCTTGGGGTAGAGAATCTGCCAACATTCTGTAGGATATGTCTAATTCTTCAGGTCGAGATATATCATCTGATAACAATATCTAAAAATAATGTTGATTAGTACATAGATAATGAAATAAAGTTTGGGGGTTCATTCAAAGTGCCTAATAGAGCAGAGAAAACCCCCTTATTTTGAAATACAAGATAAAGGGGATGGGGATGATTTTTAGTTCTTTAAAAATCTCTCCCCCCCAAATGTTATTGATTGATTTAAAATCAGGAGTTGGATGCGGGATTGAGGCAATTCTATGGGACACTATTATACCTCAAAATTTTGAATACACAATATATAAATATATGTTAATTCTGTTTACATGTAGTGTTATACACCTTGTATACTTGAAATAAACAATAGTATAAACACAACACTATACTATTCACTATTTCAAAGAGAATAGAATAAACAAAGAGGCAAGCAATATATAGCTATCCAGTATGCACACAGCAGTATACAATCTCATTATTATCACTGAATCAAAAATAACCTTTCCCCCTACCATTATTTTTTTTATATATTTATATTTTGATAAAGAGAATAAAAGCTTTAAAAGTTAAAACTGACTAGTGGCTGCTCCTTCAGCATATGGAGGGTCTGTTTTAGAAGATATAAAAAGTGGTTAGACTCCTTCACTTAAGCTTCAGACAGAAAATCCTTACTGCTTTATATATACACAATTAAATATAAAGTATATACAATTAACAAGGAAAAGTTTTTTATATCATGAAATTAAGGGATGGGTGACCTGTCTACTAATTGTAAATTGTAAATAGGAGGAAAATATTTCAGATGATGGTGGTGGGGGGTTGGCATAAGCCCATCTGACGTATTAAGGAAAATATCTTTACCTTTGCTTCTATCAAGGTTTCATTCATTTGATTAACCAGTTCCATATTGTTTGACCTCTCTTTCATGCTTAATGAGAATACCTAAAATAATGAAATTTCTTGTATGGCTTCCAAACCGATTAATATCGTGCATAGAATCGTAAGACAGACAATTTTCCACGAAAATTTAAATAAATTCTTATTATTAAAACCTGAAATATCTGTGTAAAGCTGTCTATAATACGATGAGATGAATAACTAGTACTTAAATTAACTTAATTCAATTAGATTAAGATTAGTTAAACACGCATAGCGTGTTCCAGAGAAAAACTTGTTTTCCCTCACTCTTTGTTTTGAAAAATGAGAATATCATTTCTCGTATTCATTCGAATCCGGTGGATAGAAACCGGTTCTCATCCATACGAAAAAACTATGTCTAGCATCGTATTATATCCAGCTTTCTACGAATATAAAAATGTACAATTATAAGATTAAAACCAGTTTTTTCAGCCCGTGCCTTCGGCACCTCGGTGCTATATCCGCGGAAAGCTGTTTATAATACGATGCGAGAAATGACTATTTTTTAATTCACAGAACCTTTTAAAGAATCAATATATAAAAAGTGCTTTGCCTCCAAAGTGCCTAGCAAGCAAAACCTTCCCCCTCCTTTGTTTTCAAAATAAATTAAAGATAAGGTGGAGGGGGTAGTTTTTTTTTATCTTGTGGGGCTACCCTGTACTTAATATAACCTAAACTAAACCTAGCCAAAAGTAACAAAATGACACACGAAAAGTACATTCCTCCTGTTTTCTAACAATTTTATAATAATGGTAGGGGTTTCTTTGCTCACCTAGGTACATTTGGGTAAACTTGAACACCCAAGTTACCTACCTGTTGAAATAATATTTGATGAAGTCTAAAAAGTTCAAATCCTTTAAATCTTGAAATGCTTGGGTCAACAATGCTTAGCAATGATAAGTTTTGCCTAAAAATAAAAAAATTTATAGTACTTGATTAACACTGAAATTTGCTAAATAAAAGTAACGGGAATGTTTGTACATATGTCTGTGTGTAGATTTGGATCTCGCTAACTGCTGGATATATATGGTTGTCCGTTACAATGAAGATAGGCTTTGGAAATGTTTATAAATATTTTAAAAATTTCCCCAATTAAAAAAAAATTAAATGAGAAATGAAGGGTCGACTTACTCTTTCCTATTTCCCTAAAGTGTCCCTAGAGGTCTCTAGGGGTGTAGCCGCTATTTGATGGAATAAAGTTTTACTTTCAATATATCTGATGAACTTTTGTGTTTGATGTGCCAAATTAACTGGTTACAAACACTAGTAAAAACACTCAATAACAAATTCAAACTTTTTTGTTTATGTATTGATTATATGGGACATTTATAACTTTTGCGCTAATCGTAATAACTTTTTTCTTAAAATATTATATTATTTCTTTGTTGACAATAATTATAACAACTTATTGTACGGTTTTGAGCTATTTTCTACATCCCGTCTTAGAAAATTGATTCATTAGAGTCTTAGGCATACAGTATAACAGTAAACATAAAAAACCTTACAATCATAAAAAGTTAATAAACTTTTACTTTATAATCTGTTTTCTAAGCAGCAGGCTTTGTTTTGACGAATTATTCTGCAGAGCCTTAGATAGCAGTCCTCCTAAATATTAATAAAAAAACTAGAATAATATGATAGAAGTCTTGGCTGTTAATTATTCATATATTGAAAGCTGTAAATTTTGCTTTGGATTTATTCGGTTATAGCTATAGGTAGCAATATTACTCAAGATGTTTGAAGTCTGCATTACATTATTTAATTAAAGTATAAAGTTAAGAGTTTATTCCTTGGATAAAGAGATAGGTAAATTGAAAATACATCCAATATTTCAGTTTGTGTCTTTAAGTTAAAAAAGTATAAATTACTTTTTTGAACACTGGGATCTTAAGGGAAAAGACAACGGACGAAAGATTGAAACACAATATAAATTCCCAATCATGATATATGAACATTATTTATATTAGATTCTCTGTTTTCTTATAAAACTCTTGTATTCGTTCATGCCCTACAAAAACTTTGCTTAGATGTGTGATCTTTTGTTTATGTCTTTGTTTATAAACTCACCTGCCCTGTTTATAAGATAATGGTTTCCATGTAGCTGTTTACTTCTATACAGGGATAAACAAATATGTAAGATGAAATAGAAAATAAATATTATAATTTGTGTGTTTAGATGTTCGATGTAATTAATATAATAATAAAATATTTCTTTATCCTTTATCCCTGCCTTTTATCTAAGAATTGTTGTAAAGCAGATACTTTTTCTCTGGAACTACTCTCCGACTCAAGTTTGTCCAATTCTTTACTTAGGTTTGATAACATTGTATGTACCTGAATAAAACAAGGATGACCAGATTTATGAGTAGCAAAGAAAATCAATAAATACCTTCAATTTTGATCATGGTGCTTCATGGTGCTTCACTTATAATATTATACCTAATCGTTCTAGTAATCAATATTCCAAAATCAAAGATTTTTTTCAAAAAAAATCCAAAAAAATTCACAAAAAAGATAGTATATAGGAATTTGTTAACATTCTACCTTTTCAGTATTAGCAACAAATTGGCAGTCTAAACAGGACCAGGTAAAGCTGAAACTTCTTTGTTGATCCTGGACGGTTAGCTGTGGCAGGATCCAACCTACTCTACACTTTGTGCACAGTATTCCACTAAACCAAAAATACATATTGATAGATACATACGTTTTTATGTTAGTTAAAATAAATTCCTTAATAACTTAATTGTTAGATATTATTTAATACTTAAATAGGTCAACCTCAACGGTGAATAGGTGGTATCATTTACTGATTATCAATATCAAGCAATTACAGATTTGACATAATTTTTTTGTAATAAAGTTAAAAGAAAAAAATATTAATAGCTATTGAAATAGATAGATAATAAAGAAAATATTTCTATATTTGTTATATCTTTATTCTTTAAAAAACTTATTCATTAACAAAAATAATGTAAATAATGAATTAACCTGATATAAGATTTGTTTTCTGTAGGATCAAGACACCTGCTACAACTAAAACAATAATTAAATTAGAATACTTAATTTTTACTTTAATCTTAATGAATTTTTTTTTAAAAAGGTATTTTTCTTTTTTTGGAGGGGGGCATTTTTTCTAGAGGCAATTTCTCTTGGGAGGGTGATGGTACCATCCCCCCAAAATACTTATAACCATTTCTTGGACCAATGAGATTATACATTGCGTAAAGAAGAATCGTATCGGTTCAGAGGTTAGCGACATCCTTCAGTACACACATACAGACACCATCCTACTTTTATACATGGATAACAACTTTCTATAAAAATGAAATTAAGTTTTATTTTGAATTTATTTATTTGATTAAAAGACACCTGCTAAATATTCAAGTATAATTAAATCAGAATTTCTATATTTAATGATGACAGTCACAAAAGTTTAATTGTACGATTTTCTGTTATTGTTATATTATACAAAAATATTTTCTCCAGAACTAATACTTAAAGTAGGAACATAATAAGCGGCAATTTCCCGCAATGTACCTTGTAAAACAACGAATTCACCGCAACTTTAAAAAAAAATTGAAAATAGAAGGGAGGGGGGATAGTTTTTGCGTTTGTTTCTTTATTTCTTTAGGTAAGGTTAGGTTGGATTATATTAAATACTGTATAAGCTTTGCTGAGTAAGTCCCCCCCCCCCCACGTATAGCAAAATAAATATCCCGCATTTATCTTCATGTAAAGACACCAAATAATTTCATATGAATACTTCTAAACCAATCTACCTACAAATGAATCCTTTAGAAGACAGAAGCTTGTTGGTTCTTTGCG
This sequence comes from Acartia tonsa, assembly GCF_053477335.1. NCBI lineage: Eukaryota > Metazoa > Arthropoda > Copepoda > Calanoida > Acartiidae > Acartia > Acartia tonsa. The sequence continues at coordinate 39,978,815 of NC_137260.1, forward strand.
GAGCTCCCAGCAAAGGTGAACAATAAGTTATAGTAAGTTCTTCTCCAGCTTCTATTTTTCTCTACAAACACACAATCAATACATAATTTGAATTGATTAGAATTACTGATTTTTCAGTATGACTTCGAAACCGATTAATATCCGCTGGGTTGGTACGGTTTTCACCCATAGTGAAAAATCATGTATAGTATCGTCTTATAGACAATTTTCTAAGCATAATAAAATAAAATCATAAAATTAATACCAGTTTTGTTAGACCCTCGGGACTAACAATAGTGTTTTAATCTTATAATTTTTCATTTTAATATCTGCGGAAAACTGTCTATAATGCAATGTTATAAATAACTTTTACTTATTCTGCTAATGAGAGGTATAAATCTTATATCTCCCGACAATTATTAATATAAAAAGTTTGTCATAATGTTTTTCTTGTACTCATATTGTTCTGCTTGAACAAGGATGATAAAAACATCAATAGGGGGGGGGGGGGGGCGTTGTTAAAGTCGACTCGCCATTTTTTTAGCTTTTGAAAGATAAAATCTCATGGTATGGTGGATGTAAACTTCCCCAAAATAGTGAAAAAAACATTTCCTGGGCCTATAAGAAGGTTTTCTGTAAATGAGAAACCCACCAGTTCTTCAGTTAGCGAGATCCTGAGCTACAGTCACACACAAATAGACAGACATCTTGTTACTTTTATATAAGGATAATTCTGAATCCTTTCCAAATAAATATTATTATTATAAATGATACCTTTGCAGTGACCATTAGTTTCTTACAAGAGTTGAACCATACCCTAACACAAAAATAGCAATTTTTTATAGAGGCGTGCAAATGGTTTTCCAAAATCTTGACACCCATTTTAGCCAAAGTCGAGTAGGATGTAAGGGGGAGGGTACACCCTCCCTTGTGATATTCAATAAAAGTGGAACAAGTTATTGAGCCAACGATTAAGATAAATCAGTTATAAAAATTTGGGTAACAATGTAATTTACAGTCCAATGTCCCCTCCCTCCCTGAATATTATTTTATGAATAAAACTATTATTTTGTTCTTTTTTTCCTGGACATCCCTAATCTATTAGTCTTTTGATAATTGTATTATTGAGTTGTACAAAATAATAATAACATTAGTATAGGAATAATATATGGATAAAGAAACATACAATAATTTGTAATAAATACTTTACTTTAGAGAAAATTTTCTCTATAAGCAGGCTTAATACGTCACAATATGAAAGTAAATGATCGATCGTCCATTTAAAAACAAAAAAATCAACTGTTAAAAATTTTATGATACAGTAATTATGATATTTGATGAATTTGATATCATAAATTGTTGTATAGAATGGTGTTGCTGTGCTATTCAAGAATGTAATTTTTCAGGTTTAGTTCTTTTCTGTAGAGAGGAAAAAAAATAGAGTTATAAGCCCTAAATTTAACCCTGAAAACAATTAAGAACCATACATTTATCCCTGCAATGAGTAGCTCCAGCCAAGTAGATATATTGTATTAATTAATATTAATGGTAACATTCATTACATGGTAATAGATATTTTACAGAAAAAAATGATTATAAGGAAGAATATAAACAAAAACAATTATCAATAAAAAGAGAATAATAATTTATACAAGAGAAGTAATAATAAAATCTGGAATTTCTAAAGGATAAAGGGATAGGACAATTAATGATAAATTAATCCACTAGAATTCTTATATGTTAAATTCGACTACCTGGAATTAGGTTGGCAGCTGTGATTAATCATTGCAGCTGCTGGACACAATGATCTGCCTGCCCCACAACGAAAAGTATTTGCTTGTAACTGCCTAAATACCAATTTGATAATTTTATTATTTTGCACAAATAGTGTATTTTTCTATAATAGTTGGAAATCTTTAAAATTATGATCTAGATTTATTAATTTCTTTGGTTTAGTGATAAAAAATGAATATCTCAAAAAAAATTCATTTTTTATTACAAAAAAAACACTGAAAGGAGATTAAAGTCCTGTATTAGATGTAAGGTGTTGTGTGTATGTTGTATTGTTTTGTTACAAAATTTAGATTATATAGCTGATAACTGAATCTTATTTTTTGTATTTTCTTACCTATTTCAGTTTTAAAAATGATGTTGAAAACCAACATCTCATATTTATGTAGCAACTAAACAAATATTAACAAGTATAGAGGTGTCACACATTAATGGATATATGGACAAGGGAAAATTTGTCGTCCTTTATTGGTCAGTTCGTTAATCCAGTAGGAGAAAAAAGGATGGATAAAGGGGACTGGGGGTTATCGTTATCTTAGCCCGCTACAAGGTTCACGTTGTTAGAGAACATGAAAATTTGGTGTATTATCCAAGCAAAAGTAAAACCATTAAGGTGTCACACAAATGTCAAGAGACAAAATACAAATTATAAATATAGAAAGTGTAGATGATCAATTTCTGAATTGGCCCAATAGAAACATTTTAGATATACTCCGAACACATTATTGGTTAAAAAAATGTATATATTTTGGTAAGAAAAGGTAAAACATCAATGAGACACAAATAGTTTTAAATGTAATATTGTATATGGAAGGCTTGCTTTGTATTTATTGTTTTGGGATTATTTTTTTTGTATTCAAGCCTTTCAACAAGTTTAATCTACTAAAGGAAAACAAAATTGTTTATAAAATCTGGGGTTTACTTAGTATAGTCTATCTCTCAGATGCAAAGAGAAGATCTATACTCCCTGATAACCCCCTAATACAGCCAAGGGGGGAGTCAAGGTAAAAGACGCTTGTTTGAGGTCCTATGACACAAAAACACACCCTCTTAGTTGTCTATAAAACTCTAAAGATCACACCGCCCTCAATTTTGCGCTTCATGCTACCCCCAGGAAAATCCTCTGAACGCCAATGTATAATAATCTCATTATAATTTCTAAAAATTGAGGATTATCTTTTTTTGCTAAATGAGGATTTTATGATACAATTAATTTAGTAAAAGTGCATTTATAATGAAAATCTTAAAAATATGCATATTATAATCTCTTACTAAATCCTTAACAGTTATACATTTAAAAGGACCCTTAGAGAGTTTTTAAAAATAGGCAAATAGACTTCAACGAAATTATGACCGCAAATAAACTTTTGGAAGGTTAGGTTATGTAAAGATTATGGGATCAAGGACTAGGCACCCACAAGGGTTAAAAGCATACTAAATTCAAACTATTTCAAATTCGTTGGATAAGTGGATTTATAATATAGGAGGGGATGGGGTAAATGAGGTGGATGGTGGGCATCATTATTTTAGCCAGCTACAAGTTTCACTTTATTAGAGTACATGATAATCTGGTGCAACAATCCAAGTAATAATGAATCCAATGTTGAAAAAACTAAACTCCAAGAGTGTCCCATAATAAAGAAAGTGCTTACTGTTAACTCTATTCATGGGATAAACATTCAGCAACTTTTTATATCAAAGAAAAGTTACATTTAACATACTTTTATAAGTACAGCTATTCTTTAGGTTTGGTTTGTTCTTGCATGTGTTTGTAAAGCTAACCGTCTATTCAGTAAAGCTAATTTTAAAACGAAAAGAGCCTAACGTTTGATTTTAAAAGTTCAGAAATAAAATTATTCAGTTGAATATGAATTGTTCAGAAATAAAATTATTCAGTTGAATATGAATTTGATCGTTTCTTTGTTAATTTTTTTTGTACATAGTTTAAATTATTTAAAAGCGAAGCTTTTCTAAAATTACGGTCTAATTACGGTAATCTAATTATCTGATTGATCTGAGTTTTGGTATATTTATTCCTGGGACAACATAGTACAATATTTTAAGCGAATCAACTCTATAATCAAGTCCTAAAAATGTAAGTATGCCCATAATTATTATCCAGTATCAAGCAATTTTGCCATCCTTGTTTTTTATGTATAATGGATCTTGTGTAAAAGTTACAGCACAAAATACTTAGCACAGCACGAACACAAAAAACGCATATTTTAAAAGTGAAAAACTGAAACTTATTTTCTATTACTAGGGGCACTTGATGTTAAGAGTGGGGTGAAAAAGTCGATCTCCCCCATTTAAATTTTTTTCTTAGGGCGATATATCTCGGGAGGTTGGTGGTACCCTCCCCTCAAATAGTTATAAACCTTCCTAGGATCTTCACTGTTAAAGAGAATCATATCAGTTCAGCAGTTGGAGATATCCTTTGGTACAGACAGAAACACAGAGATCCTGTTACTATCATTGTTACTTACTAAAGTTCAGAGTTTTGTCTAAAAATATTAAAAGTTTTTGTGTACAAATATGTATAAAGACACAAATCAAATCAAAACAACACAATCAAGAAAATCGTCCAAACAGACAACAAACAATACGAATAAGTAATAACCTTTTTACCTGAAAATTGTTTTAATTGATTGTTTAGAAAATCCTTGCTTTGATAAAATGTCTATTGTAAAGTTTTCTTGGCTTGAGTTTTCATCTATCCCTAAAAAGTATGATAGGTTTTTGGTCATGAATCTTGACATAAAAAATTTTCTAGTGTAGCCTATGAATTAGAGCTTCTGTGTTGCTTAGATTTAGACTTATAATATTATACTTAGGGAAAACTAACTCATAGATAGCCCAGGACATTTATACAATTTGGCCTTTTACCCCTAGAATTAAGCCATCGTGTAATTGATTCCATTTTACTTACTATAATGTAATCTAAGTTTAATGATTAATATGTATTAAGATTAAGGACACCTGAATATTCTTGAAGTAGAGGAATACTTTTATCATTGGACAACAGCGTTCTTAATGTCATCAACTAAAGCAGTATATATAATTAAATTTTAAATGTTTAATGTTTATTTAATCTTGCAGAATATTTAGTCGTTGTTGCTTAATATACACACAAAAAACTATTCATAATATGTGATTTCTAATACATTATCTTTAAATTAAGAAACAGTGGAGGGGGGGGGGGGGATATTTTTTATGCATAACCATTGCGGGGCAACCTTGTACCAAATATACCCTAACCTAACATGACTTAAAAGGTAAAACACAACAATCCTTCCTTACTTTTAACTGATTTAAAATTTCTGTGCTCTACAAGGCACTTTAAAGGAGAACCGCTATAATTCTTTGCCCACATACATCAAATTTTTATGAGCTTTTGAAAAGAAATATTATCATTATTCTTTAATGCATAACTTACCCAAATAGCACATGAGGAATTATCTGATATTTTCTTTACAATATCACATTCTTTTCTACTATGCCACCTTAAATGTAAAATAAGTAGTATTTGCAAAATTATCCATAATTATAAGAAAGTAACAGGATGTTTGTTATTCTCTCTGTAGCGTTGGATCTCGCTAACAGCTTATTGAAAATAATTGTCTTCATAGGATAGATACATTACTCTGCTACTTAGGATTAGAGGACAAGGACTTTATAATAGAGGTATTTTAATAGAGCACCATAGTAATTATATTTATTTATATTCATTAAACGTAATTGTCTAATGAAAGATCTTTTAGAATAGAGTACTATACAAATATCCAATTGTATACATTTATAAGACTTAATTGTCCTTGATGGATTCATTACTCCGCTACTTAGGATTAGTGGACAAAGACTTATAAAAGAGGTTTTAGAATAGAGGGTTAATGTAAAGTCTACTTGTAAATATAAATATATATATTGGACATTTTTGTTCTTCTTAGATTCAGTACTCTGCTACTTAGGATTAGTGGACAAAGAATTATAAAAGAGGTTTTAGAATAGAGGGTTAATATAAAGTCTACTTATATATATAAATATATATATTGGACATTATTGACATTGTTCTTCTTAGATATATTACTCTACTACTTAGGATTAGTAGACAAAGAATTATAAAAGAGGTTTTAGAATAGAGGGTTAATGTAAACTCTACTTGTATATATTGGACATTTTTGTTCTTCTTAGATTCATTACTCTGCTACTTAGGATTAGTAGACAAAGACTTACTATAGTAATGAACAATTTATACATTTACAGGAAGTAATTGTGCTTGTGGGATTAAAATAGTTTTAAAGTAATGTCTATTATTGAAATAAACACCCTGGATTCATTATTCTCCTACTTAGAATTAGAGGACAAGGACTTTTTAAAGAGTTACTGTTACTTACCAAAGAATTTTATAATAGAGTATTTAAAAATTTTTCTAATGCCATCTTATCCTTAACATTTTAGGGGCTCATATATTTGTATTAGTTAATATATAAAATCTATCCATCAACTCCTCCCCCCCGCCCCCCCCCCCCACCATATACAAACATTTGTCTATTTTTATCTATCTGTTATCAAAACCACTCAGACAAACAATTGAAAAGCAGGCATACACCATGGTATGGCAGACAGACAGACACCCTGATATGGCAGACAGATACCTTCATAAGACAGACACACAGACAATAGAATGATTAGTAATTGTCTTTTCTTCTCTCTTATCAATTAATACAAGTAAAACCAATTTCCTTACTTTTCCCATAGGCGTCCAAGGGGGGGGGGGGGGTAATGGGCCATTTGGCACCCCCAAAATTTTGTGAACAATACCCCCCCCAAAAAAAAAATTACCCCTACCTTGGGGGTGCCGTAGGCACCCCCAAAATAAATGTTCTTTAAAAAAAAAATTTTTGGGGGGGTATTTACCCCCCCCAAATTGAATGTTCTTAAAAAAAATTTTACTGAAAATTTTTTTTTGGGGGGGGAGGGAGTAATCCCCGCCCCCCCCCCCTAAAAAAAAGTCATAGTGTGACTTGAGCCTTGAGGTGTAATATATTTTATGTTCCTCGTTTGGTCTCCTAATAGTTAATGAAAAGTATATCCTAAATGGCTTTTGATAGTTTATTTTAGGATAGGTTATATTGGTTTAGGTGATTGCCCCACATGGTTAAGCAATTGGCCCCCCGCAGGGGCTAGAAATAGGAGAGAAGCTTGTGTGAAAAAAACGAAGAAACGCCCCTTAAAGAGCGTTGCCACAAAAGGGACTATACCCCAATATAGTCCAACCAGTTAAAACAGTTCTTAACCATGATAACAAAAAATTTAATAGTTTGATCATGTTTTATTTGCTTGGGCCTTTATAAGGGCTAAAACCATCCCGGGGATCTATGATGTAATTGTAAAGCACTGAAGATTCCATAAAATAGATACCTAACTAAATAAATATTTCATTAAATAATGAAAAAGAATTTCTATAGGCGATTTCTTTTGGGAGGATGTCAGGGTGTCTCAAAACTAGTTATAAAACTTACCAGGACCTATAAGACGCTTCACTTTAAAGTATAATCATATTAGTTCATTGGTTAGTGAGTTAATTATTGTATTTTTATGTTCTAAAGAATGAGATACTACTATATATTTGAATAGTAGTGGCGCCCTTAGCATCTGAGAACTCGTGTTTTCTAAAGGGTAAAAAGGGAGGAGAAAAATAGCCTAAAACCACTCAAAGGATTGACCTATAATAGTGTGGAACCATCATGGGATCTATGTGAAGCTTTCCTAAAAAGTAGAACTCAGTATTAAAAGTAATGAAATCTGAAGCTATAGTCAAATAAACCTTACTTACTACTTTATGTTATAGGATAGTACTTATTAACTTAATAGATTAGGTAGGTGCTTTTTTTACATAATTAAATTACCCCCCCCAAAAATTTTACCCCCGGGGTAAATTAGTTTGGGGGGGGTAATTACCCCCCCCAACAGATTTGGGGGGAGTATTTACCCCCCCCAACAGACTTTAGGGGGGGTAATTACCCCCCCCAATCAAATTTTACCCCCGGGGTAAAAATTTTGGGGGGGGTAAAAAAAAATTTCGGCGCGCTTCGCGCGCCATTTTACCCCCCCCAAACACGAATTACCCCCCCCCCTAAAATTTTTTACCCCCCCCCAAAAAAAAAGCTTGGACGCCCCTGACTTTTCCTTTTCTTCTTTTTATACATTCTTTAGTTTTTAGTCTCATTAAGATTATTCTTAATGCTTATTGAAAAAAAAACGAAGATGAAAACATCCATAAAACGAAACTGACAGTCCAAAAGAAACATTGAAAAGTTAATTGAAAATTTATTCATTGAATATCTAAACAATTTAAATCGATGACTTTTTGGCGTAGATATATACTTAGTATACTTTCAAAATTATACCTCATTTATACAGGAAAACTGATAAAAGGCTGGAAATATATATGACAATTCTAACATGCATAAAATGTCCAATTTATTCAATAATATTTCTATCAATATTTAATCATAAATACTCATCTTATAATAGAAAAACAATATCGAATAGTAGAAATTCTTTTATACAGAGAATTTACTGAAATGTACAGTGTTATGAACAATCATTTAAACTTTTAAAATGAAGATTCTTCTTTTAATATAAGGCGTACAGTATATACCTATACTTCTTGTTTTTTAGCTATTTTTGAGATCTAATTTTATATGAATTATTCTTTCGATTTGATTTTGAGCTGTAATTCCTATGTATGATTACCAGGTTTTTGTTCAGACTTTAAAGAATATTATGTGTCTTCAAAATATCATTCACTGCTTTCTTACACAATATAATAGTTATTTCTCGCATCGTACTATAAACAGCTTTCCGCGGATACAGAATTTTTATATTCGTAGAAAGCTGGATATAATACGATGCTAGACATAGTTTTTTTCGTATGGATGAGAACCGGTTCCTATCCACCGGATTCGAATGAATACGAGAAATAATATTCCTTCCATTATATTTTGATAAATAATAGTAAATTGATTTTGGAAGATCTCAAAATTGTATTTGCTTAATCTGCACAACAAACAATACAAACTAATAATAAGCCAGGGAGTGAGATACCAATGGCTGTTAAATTAATCATTAATACTTATTTTCCACATTGTTTACCAACAAAAGATAATTTGAAGAAAATATTTATTTGTAGTTCATTGTCCTATCCCCTTTATCCCTGATAATAATCTCAATATTTCTCATCAATTTTTTGTTTGCGTTTTCTCTTTTCCACAGGGATAGAAGGACAATGATTATCAATGTTACAGGGACCTCTTTATGTTTAATCAGATTTAAAATTGCTGCTTTTTATACCCGTGTACAAATAACAAGAGAACTTCAAGAGTTTACATCAGCCTTGTTTAGAGTCAGATATTAAATCATTAAAAAATGCGACAAAAAAAAACATCTACTCATTTACATGTTTACTTATTATAACACATTTAATAAAAAAATTCAATATTTTTCAATATTCAATATTCTTTTTCTTAATCCTCTTTCCTAATTAAAAAATGATTGGATGAATATTCTATTATCTAAAAAAAATTACTGCATCCAAAACGTTGCAGCATTTTAATAATTATTCTTGTCGACAACGGAATCGATTTCAAACCGAGGTTTAGATTAATTAGAATAATGAAATTAAATCTTTAAATAAGTTTAAACTTCTAACTCTAATTTTTATGTAAATTTCAAAAAATATAAATTACAAACTTAATTACCCATTATTGATTGAAAAGTTTGGACACTTCCATGTAAAAACAAAAAAAAATCTTGAAGACAACAACGGATATATTGGGTTAATAAAACTTTGGGTACTAGAACAATTTAGAGTCAAGTGTTCCCTCTATCCCAAAAAATAAGACATATACCTTGTTTTACAGTCATTGTTACAAAAGTTGAGTCCACAGTCGCTACATTCACCTTTTCTCAATTGAATTTCGTCCTTATTTCCTAAAACATATAAGAGCTCAAGAAAATAATTCTGCATTGGGTAAACCTTGCTAAGGTCCTTAAGGTTTGGTTTACATTTTATCAATCGGCTTAGCGGTTACCGTGACATTAAGCTTTTGAAAGACATATGGACGAACAGACAGACATCATTTTACTTTGTATAATAGACTAGCGGCTTTGCTCCAAGAAGTCTGATCAACTTAATTTTTCGAATTTTAGATTTAAAAAGAAAAAGTAAAAGATTTTTTTAGGGGGGGGGGGGGGTTAGTCGACCCACTTTTTTAATTTTAGTTTTCAAAATAATTTTTTTGGGGGGGGATTTTTTTTTCCATTTTTTGGGGGGTTAGAGGTGTCCCAACCCCCAAGAAAATAGCTTAAAACCATCACAGAACCAGTAGGTATATTCTCTGAAGAGTAGAGCCCAATCGGTTCAGTAGTGACTGAGATCTTAATATTTAGACGGACAGACAGACATCATTTTACTTTGTATAATAGATAAATTTATTTTTACTGTTTACATTCTTATTAAATTTTATAAAATTAGAACAATTAAACAGTATATGAGATGTAATTTTACTCATTAATCATTTCTTACAATAGAGTAAAGTATTAAATTCTCTTAAAATATAAAAATTTCCAAATAAAAATATAATAATGTAAGAATTACAATATTTTAGCATTGTTTTTTACAAGAATAAGTTTGGTGGAAAGGTCTCTAGTCTAAAGTCATATAATATCACCTGTGGGAGGGAGGGAGATGGAAGCAGGGGGGGGGGGGGTTGGTGTAGTTTTTGACCTACTACTTTAAATTCTAATTATTGAAAAGTAACACACAAAATTTTATGGGGGATTTTTTTCTTTGGTCGATTTATCTTAAGAGTGGAAAGAACCAAGTCGGTCGAACATTTAGCGAGATTCCAATCTACAAACAGACAACCATACGGAGATCCTGTTACATTCATTAAAGGCACCTAGAAAAAGTGAAAAAAAAAATTGTAAAGTAGCTACACTGCTTACCTGACAATGAAAGCTTGGAATAGAACCCACAACCACAACATGATGACTGAAGTCCAGGACCTGTAGTCGTAAATTTAAAAAAAGATAACAAGGAAATTAATGACAATAAATTACAATGCAATGGTAGTTTATATAAAGAAATTAAATTTTGTTTCTTTTCAAGAAGATGGATATATTGCAATTTGTTCTTGTGTTATTCCACTTCCTTAGACGTCATATGCCTCCATAGAAAATGCCGAGAAAATGACATTTTTCTCATAGTATTACGTAAGGACTTTTGGACAAACAAGGTGAATTATAGCTTCGCTGCTAAAAATATCTCACCTGAAACTGTAGGATCCTGGTAGAAGATATCTTCTCCAGGAAGAATATCCTGCGTGGCAACTAGGCCCCTACCACTCCCTGGTATGCTGGTCAACTTAAACTGTAAAAAGGAATCTTAGATTTTGGGTTGTTTATCTCTCTATGTCAATAATTATCAAATCAAAGAACATAATTACAAAAAAATCTTTACATATGACATAATATTTAGATTTAAAATGAAATAATTTGATTTTTAGCCACAAAAGTTTTAAAGATATTTAAAAGTTTTGTTAAAATCTATGAACATTCCTTTAGTCCATGATCAGGAAATAATAGTTTTGACTCGTCTTCTATTTCATTTTTATTTGAATCCATTTTAACTTCCTTAAATATAATCGTTTAACAATAATAATTTTTAAACATTTACTATAAACATTGTATCCCTTTCAAGTTGCTTTAATCTATTTTAGTAATACACTTTCTATAAATATAACTATAAAATTAGCCAATGAGAGGCCACTATAAATTTTACCATTGGTCGATAACGGCCTCTCATTGGCTAATTTTTTTTTGTTACGTCATAATCAGTCAGACACTATTACTGTGTTCCAACTCTTTTTTCCCAAAAATATTACTGCACTTCTTAGGATAAAAATTTGTCAAATGTTCTTAAAATATAGTGTATCACTATATAAGCTTTTGGGCAATTTACAGATTAATTTACACATATTTTGTTTGTTTCTTTAGTATCACCAAGATAAACATTTTTAACACCTCGAATGCACAAAAAAATAACTGCTAAATTAGCCGTAATTAATAGTTCACCTCTAAAAGAATGTGAAAAAAGAAAATGTTTAAATTTTAAAGCGAGGTATAGATAAATTAGTGCATCGAGTAGGTCTCGCCCATACTAACTTTAAAAGTCAATTCTTTTTCCTTACTTTTACATAGTGCATATGTTGGGCTTTAAGGATAGTTAAATATACTATTACATATAGAACATTTCAGAAATTATTATTATCTAAAAATAGATTAAATAAATGACAGAATATGAAAACTTTTCTAAGAATTTTAAAACAATAAAATTGTTAAACATTGATCTATTCTATAATTAAAAGTATCGCAGCAATAACATGAGAACAGAAATACAATTTTAGATTGCACAAGCTTGTTATATTGTCATGTGGCAATTGTTATTAAAAGAAACATGATGTCTATCTGATTTTGTAACTGTCTGTACATGCAGCATAGGATCTTAATAACCGATTTGGTTCTCCTTTACAGTTAAGCTCTTAATATGTCCAGGGAGGTTTTATAACTTTTTAGGGAAGGGTACCTTTACCCTCCCAAGAGAATAAGCCCCAAGAAAAAGATGACCCGAATAACTGTTTTTTAAATCTTTAAAAACTAATATTGAAAGTGGAAGTATCGATTTTCAACACTTACAATGTAACTTTGTTTTAGTAATCAATCTATAATACAAAGTAGAACGATGTCTGTCTGTCTGTTTGTTTGTCTGTCTGTCTGTTTGTCTGTCTTTTTGTTTGTAGCGAAGGATCTCGCTGAACCGATCGGGTTCTCCTTTACAGGGTAGCTTCTCATAGGTCCCGGGAAGGTTTATAACTATTTTCTTGGGGGGTGGTACATCCCCAACCCCCCCAAAAAATAAAAAATACCCCTCCCCCCCCAAAATTTTTTTTTTTTAAACTAAAATTAAAATAGTTGGGTCGACTACCCCCCCCCAAAAAAAAAATTCTCCCCCCCAAATTTTTTTTTCATTTTTCTTTTAAATCTAAACTACGAAAAATTGGTTTGATTAAACCTCTTGGGGCAAAGCCCCTAGAGGCTAGGGGCGAAGCCGCTATTAAATAATACAGTACCCAAAATATGCTTTTATTTAATACTACTGCTTTATTCATACGTTTGTCTGTCCCTACATCTCTTACATAGCTCCGCATACCTTAAACTTAAACGATACACAATATCTATAATATATAAGATATATACTCTAAAAAAAACATATAAATATATTTTTTATTAAAAATAAATAAATTGTATCAACACATTAGAGTTTTATTTCTTTTAAGACCTGTAAAAAGTTTAAAAGTAAATATTTTTATAAGTATTTAAAATGGGTTATGTGAAACAAAAAAGAATAAAAAAAGAATGTGCACCCCAATTATGATTAATATGTAATAGACCATTGTAGATTAAAATCTATGTTGTAAAGTTTTAGCAAGTGGTTTGTGCAACCCAATAAAGATTTAATAAAATTACACAATTATATAAAGTTTATCCAGGAATTGTTATATAGTTATGTTTGAATTTTAAAAACTGTTGATAAATAAGAAAGATATGAGTAATTTAATATAATTTCTCGTATTACGAATCTGGTGGATAGGAACCGGTTCTCATCCATACGAAAAAACTATGTCTAACATCGTATTATATACAGCTTTTTACGAAGATAAAAATGTACAATCATAAGAATAAAACCAGTTTTTTTAACTCGTGCCTTCGGCACCTCGGGGCTAAAAAAACTGGTTTTAATCTTATAATTGTACATTCTATATCCGCGGAAAGCTCTTTATAATACGATGCGAGAAATGATTATTATATTAGATATAAAGTTGAAGTTCTTCTATAAACAATTTAATATTGATACACAAAGTTCCTAAATTATAAGAAAAATTGCCTATTTTTTTGCTTACATTTTTAAGAGTGTAAGCGCAAGGATAGAAAGCATATAGTAGAAAGGAGGAAAAGCCAACAAACAATCATGAGCTTATGTGTCCGTGTATAAAAGTACGATTCTAGGAGCATATTATTCAATATTCACAGCTTGATTTCTACCTTATATTGGCTGAGAGTCAGCTGTCACAATCAGAAAATAATTTGTTTGAAAATAGCCATTGTGCGTCTAGTACAAACGTTAAGTACATTTCTATAAGAATAGTTATTTCGCGTATCGTATTATAAACGGCTTTCCGCGGATATAGAATGTACAATTATAAGACTAAAACCATTTTTTTAGCCCCGAGGTGCCGTAGGCACGGGCTAAAAAAAGCTGGTTTTAATCTTATGATTGTACATTTTTATATTCGTAGAAAGCTGGATATAATACGATGCTAGACATATTTTTTTTCTCGTATGGATGAGAACCGGTTCCTATCTACCGGATTCGAATGAATACGAGAAAAGTGTTTAGCTGACCTTTAAGCTTTTAATTACATAAATAACTAAAATAAAAATACTGAGGTTTCAAAACCGATTAATATCCACAGTTAATAACTTAGCCAGACTGAAAAGTCATGCATAACATCGTATTACAGACAATTTTCTACGAAAATAAATTTTAAATTTTAATATCCACGGAAAGATGTCTATAGTACTTTACGATAGATAATTATTATCATAATTAATCTTAATCATAATCATTTGGGAAAACTTATTATTCCGTAATAATTCCATTTCCCCTTTTTTAATGGGGGGAGAATATGTGCCACCCTTCATGAAAATAGCGAAATATAAGGCAGGTCTTTGGTGTATAACTTAAAAAGCCTAAACGCTCATATATTTTGCGAGGTTTTAATTATCAGACAGACAGACATCGTTCTATTTTGTATAATAGATAAATATTGAAAGATGAAAGAAAATAGAAATGTGGCCAAGAGTTAGAACATATTTTTCACAACAAATTCGACGCTTACACAGTTTCACCAAGAAATTTTAAAGAAATATAGCTAAAAAAGTTGACCAATTCTTTAAAAGAGCAGCAACATTATTTGCAACATTTTCTATTACTAGCCTTTGATAGCCTTTGAGGACGGGATACACAAAGAAAACTTTTTTTGGTGTATCTCTGCACCAAACATTGCTTGATGATGTGTAAGTTTATATTGTCAACCACCTTTCAGACAACCAACTCTTTTATTGCACGACCTTGATCTGGGACTAATTATCTTTTTTTTATGGATCTTGCTAACCTCCGCGCCGGACCGATATAATGCTTCTTTTTACCGGGAAGGTTCTCACTAGTCCTTGGAAGATTTATAACTATTCACTAAACAATATAATTCACCAATGAAAAAAAATCTTTATTATTTATTTTTAGCACTAGTTGATTATAAATTGGCAGTTTTGTGGGTTGACCATAAATTTATCTTATCTGGTCAATTCGCTAAAACATGAGTTGGGTGGGAGATAGGTCTTTTATCATTAGCACGGATGCAGGGATATATACTAGGATTAAAAACACATGTATAACTGGTTCCTCGAGTAATTCTTATATCCAAAACCTCGCAACTTCTCACTAAGGGCATTTCCTAGTTGTAATGAATTTATTAAATCTCGGAGCAAATATCTTCCCTCTATTCTTACTATTAATTTCATGCACTAGACATAGTAACATTATTTACAATGTTTAATATTCCTACTGGTTCTCCTTAAGTTTTAAAAATTGTAAAATTCAATTATTAGTGTACGTAAGAGCGAAATCCACCAATTACGATATTTTCTTTTTTTCAGAATAATTTCTTTTCACTTGGTGATTACGACATCTGTAAATGATACATATAGATTTCGACCTATAGTTTCTCTGTCTGTAATTTAATCCTGGAAGGGAGAGGTCATTAGCACTGTAATTAATATACAATTCTTTAATTTGCCCCATACTGATAAGCTACTAAAATTTTCTATTAGGGTTTTAAGCAATATTTTTTTTCATATTTATCAAATTGTCATACAACAAGGATGACAACATCCATAAAAGCGAAGCTCTGAAACGGTAGGACAAACGGACATTAACACTTGTATAATGTCAGAACTGAATAATCAGAATGCGAATGTATAAGAGTCAAAGCAAAATTGTAAGTAAATTTGTTGAAAAACTGCTTGATACAGGATAATGATTATGGACATACTTACTTTTTTAGGACTTGATTATAGAGTTGCTTTGCTTATAATATTGTACTTTGTTGTCCCAGGAATCAGTATACCAAAAATCAGACCAATCGGATAATTAGGTCACATACAAATTTGTTGTTAAAAATGTAAAAAAAAATCAACATGTTTAAAATGGACGTACGGCCATTCTGGTAATGATTATAGAGTTGCTACGCTTTCTAACTCGTACCTAACTATTACAGGAATCACCATGCAAAATTTGAAATCGATAGGACAATTCTAACATGCCTAAATTAACGAAAAAGGCTATTTAAAAAAGTTAAAAAATCAACATGTTTAAAATGGACGTACGGACATTTTGGTAATGCTTATATAGTTGCTACGCTTTTTAAATCGTACCTAACTACTAAAGGAATCACCATGCAAAATTTGAAATCGATAGGACAATTCTTACATGTCTAAATTAACGAAAAAAGCTATCCGTGACGGACGGACGGACGGACCGACCCTAATTATAGAAAAGCTTCGCTTTTAACAAGGAGAGAAAAACAATATCGTAATACAAATAAAAATGAAAGATCAATCAATTATTATTTAAATTTGAAATTCATGAAATGTTAAACCTTAACATTATATTTGAGATATGTGAGTACTAAGCTTGTAGTTTAATCTTTTCACTACAGGTATCTCAATACAAAATTTGAAATCTATAGGTCGATTCTATCCCCCCATGTAATGCTTTGTTTTTCAAACAACTAACTTTTCAATAGAGAAGTGAATGGCTGTAAATCTACGATGCATTATTTGCGACAACTTCTTCAAGTAAATCCAAATGTATTTCTTTGTTGCGGGTGTGAAAAATACCAGGGCTTGGTAGCCGCCAATAAGACACTTTAAAACAGGTTTATAAGCCTTTGGCTGCCTAAATATATTAATAAACGCAGAGATCTAAAGGTATAAGGTAATGGCCGATAAATTGATGGTTCAACTTAATTAACCAACCAATCAAAATTTACTAAAGTCCCTAAAGTTGCTAAGCCAACGAATAAGATGTTATTGTAAAACTTTGGGGGCTTGTGTATTAAACAGCCCTCTCTCTCTCTATAATAAGCGAGTTAGAAAAAAGTATCAAAAAAATTCAATTTCATTGCGGTTTTAGCGGATTTAGGCGGCTGCCGAGCCCCTATAAAATAGCCTGAAAATGTATTTGTGTTGGATAAAAGTGACATAAGTGACATGTTTTTTCCCCTCAACATATCTCTTCTAGTTTCAAAGTATAGATTCTTTTTACATAGATTGCTAATATAATTCTCAGGGGTTGAAATAACAACTTCCTTTCAACAATAGATCTTCTACTCTCAAATCAAAAACTCAAAAACTTTGTGCAATATGACATAACTAAATTAAATTGTGACATTTATAAAAAAAAAATAGAGGTTTCAAGATATTTGGATAACTCTTTTATTGGAAATATCTTTGTCTGAGCAATTGAGTTTGAGAAAAGAGTGAGTTAGTAATACCACAAAAATATTGTCAAGAAAGCTTAACTGTAGCAAATCGGGCAATCACAAATGCATGGGTTGATATTTACGATCAAACTCCATTGGAGCTTTAAAAAGTAAAACTTGATAGAAAACTATCATTTTGATTGCAAGCGTTTGATTTGAAAGAATGTATTGAAAATACGTGGATATTGCGACAGGGAATTTTTGTGGCTAAAATAGTCCTCAGATATTGGTCAATACGTTCCTCCATGGTCAGGGGATGGGATGAGGGGTATCAATATATGAATTAGCTGGGAAAAATATAGAAATGGAAGGCAATATTGAGTTGACTTATCTACGCTATACCTTATAATATAGGACGGATACCATTTACAAATACAGGGTAGAAAAGGAAGGCAATATTGACTCTTAAAATAATTACTCTATGCCTTAAAGTGGGATAAATTTATGTAAATAAATACTATGTGACGGATTCAATTTAAGAATAGATTTTAAATCTAAACTTGGATTTATCTTGTACACAAAGTTTAGTGGTGCGGGAATTTGAAAATTTAAGAGAATATGTACTTTATTTTTTGGTGTACTTTATTAATCCCTTTTTTAGTGTATGATAGAAACTATTCTTTTCAAATTAGAATTTGATTTACGCCGTTAATCGAAAAAAATAAGCCACCTTCACGCAAGCTATGAACCAGAAAACTTTCAATATTACTACCGAATAATTGTTGATGTCCCCATGAAAACACTTCTGATATATTCTCCTTAAGACTACCTGTTCAGGGATACATCAATTACTAAAATCAGTCAATAAATAAGGAAATTATGCTCCAAAAAATGAATATCCCTGTTATAAGGTTTCCCCTCTGGTATACTGAATTTACTTGATTTACCTCACTCAACTTTCTAGCGTGTTGTACAGTGAAAAAACTACCCCCCCCTTATTTTTGATTTTCTTCAAAATTAAGGGGGGGGGGGTTAAGTCTTTGCCTTGCTGTGCTTTTTTCCTCCTTGCCGTTTTCCAGACATTAAAAAACTACCCCCCCCCCTTATTTTTGATTTTTGTCAAAACTAAGCGGGGGGGGGGGGGGTTTCGGTGCTCCGGTCTTCACATGTAAGCAAGCACCTATTTATTTATAGTCTAAAACCAATGAACTATCCGTACCACAAATGACAAAGAGAGTTATGACTAATAATACATCAGCTTCGCTACTTTTAGCCAAGAATTGCAACTATTAACCTTTATGATATATATGTGGTCCAAAACCAATGCACTATGCTCCAACCACATATGACAATGGGAGGGATATAAGATCTATTTTTAAGATTTGTACATACAATATTGCTATGAAAATGATTGCTTCAAAAAAATTGTTAAATTTGCTAGGTAAATACTATAAAAAAGAAAGTTAAAAAAGAAAGTACAAATATTGAAATTAATCTTTGTTATCGGACAGAGAACTAATGAAATATGCATCAAAGCCAAAATGATTTCACCGTACAGAATAGAGAGTGTACAAATATTTAGAATAATCCATATCGGACAGAGAACTAATGAAATATGCATCAAAGCCACTGTGTTCACTCTTCAAGGGTGAAACGGCTAAATTATTTCTGCAATGAAAAATTTAAGAGTAGCGTAGCTGATCCTCGCTATTGCTAATTTATAAACTTAAAAAATTATTTAAAAAGTTTATTACTATAGCATAAAATGTTCATTTTGCTGCCAAATTACCATGGAACAAATAGAAAACTACCATCATGACATGTTGAAAAAAATTATTAATGATATTTAAATTAAATAATTAAAATGTGAATATTTAAAAAATTCTAAAAAATTAACAAACATTACTGCATGTTACGTCCATTACAAACTGGGAAATAGTATAGTATAAAAAAGTCAACAATTTAACAATAGAAATATTAAGCTTCAGACGAAAAAAATTTCAACAGCCTTCAGCACTAGTAAAAATTAAGAGAGTTAAAATAGTGTTATTTATATTGCTAGCATACCTATAAAATGACTTTTTAAAAGTTATAATTATGCTTTAAATCTACAAATACGAAATTTACATAATTTATATTATTATTATTTTAGCTGGCTGGTTTACTTATTTTAGCTTGCTATTGCTGCAGTACTTATGGATATAATTTTAACAATACTTTTGTTAATGATGGTCCTTATCTCTGGCTGTGTGCCCTTTAGTTATTCGTCCGGAAATTAATTTTTTCTGCACACGCAAATTTATTCATTTTTGGGGGTGGCCATTTATGGTATTTTCAATTACCCAGAAATATGATATGGGACTCTTAATCTCATTGTCATTGTATCAGGGGCGTCCAAGCTTTTTATTTTGAGGGGGGGGAAAATTTTTTAGGGGGGGGTAAAATGGCGCGCGAAGCGCGCCGCAAATTTTTTTTACCCCCCCCAAAATTTTTACCCCGGGGGTAAAATTGATGCTGTGAGTATTGGTGCAAAAAATATGACGTAACAAAAAAAATTAACCAATGAGAGGCCACTATTAATTTTACCATTGGTCAATAACGGCCTCTCATTGGCTAATTTTTTTGTTACGTCATATTTTTTGCACCAATACTCACAGCATCGGTAAAATTTGCTTGGGGGGGGGGGGGGGTAATTACCCCCCCTGAAATCTGTTGGCAGGGGTAAATTTAGTTTACCCCCCCCAAAATTTACCCCCGGGGTAAAATTTTTGGGGGGGGTAATTTAGATTTTATTAAATATATAGTATTAAAAATGCGCGCGAAGCGCGCAAAAATTTTTTTTATTAGAGATTTTTTATTTTGGGGGGGTATTTACCCCCCAAAGTTGTTTGGGGGGGGTAAATACCCCCTCCTAAATGGTTGGGGGTGCCTACGGCACCCCCAGGGTAGGGGTAAATTTTGAATGGGGGGGGGTAAAATGAAAAAAATTTTGGGGGTGCCTACGGCACCCCCAAAACCGTTTGTGGGGGGTAATCGCCCCATTACCCCCCCCCTTGGACGCCTATGCATTGTATATAACCAAGATGTTATCGATAACTAATATGAAATTACATTAAAATAAATTATTTATAAATGATATAATTTAACCTTTAGTTGTGACTTATGAACAATTTCTTATATCAAAATATGAAACAGAAAAAATATTGAAATTTCTTTTCTTTGAGACTATTTTGATTAATCCTCAAATAATGAGCTATATTTTCTGAAGAGTAAATCAAATACTGGATGCTCATTTGCATAGGAAATTAAGCAGTTTGTCTTAAATAGCAGCGGCTGTCCTTTTAGAAACAGGCCAACTGACGTTTGGAATAATAGAGGAACTTCGCTACTTAAAAAGGCACATAAAGATGTTTGGGGTGAGGTGAGGTAGGGGTACAACTAAACTAGAAATGAAACTATCGTCCTATACCACACTTTACAATATAATCAGATTATGTAATTTAATATTTTCAGGGCAGCTAGACATAAATATAAATTCGTGTCATAAAGGTAGACCTTGTCCATACAGGAATGTAAAACATAAAATTAACAAGAAAAAGAAAATCTTAAAATTACGCAGCGAAAATTTAGTATTTGTTATAAGTATCAAATGTTAGTTCAGGTATCAACTTTTTATTGTCTAAAGCTAAAAATCTCGGAAATGGTTGGTGTGATAGAGTTATTCTTTTCAGGAAGGCTTTCATTGTGTCTTGGGTTGGTATTAGGCTGTTTGCCATAAACTCTTTTCACCCTACATGCTTGGGGGAAACAGCTAGCACCGCAATAAAAAGTAGATGAACTATTAACAAATCAACATTTAAGATCTATTTTTGGTTACCTTTCAAAGCGTTTGATGTTAATAAATGATAATAGTAAAAAATGCAGCTTATAAATGAGATTTTCATTTTCGTAGCGTAAAAATATTTCGTAATTATATGGCAGTATCGCGTCTAAAACGCTGTCAAATATATTTTTTAATAATGCTGTCAAATGATTTGTAAAAGTTAAACTGTTATTAAATAGTAAAGAATAAGATAATATTGATGTACAAAACTGTAAAACTTTTAAATTCTAAAGGAAAAATTATTTCAAAATAATAAAAAAAATACGTCTGAACCACTGAACTGATAAGGTTTTCCATGAAATGAGAGCTTTGCATTGATTGCATTAAAGTTTTTACATTAAAGTATTGGGAAGATTTTAGCTAATTTTTCTGCTAAAACTCTTTTTCAACTACAAATAACATTAATGTATAGTAAGATATTGAATTAATTCATGTCGTCATTTTATTTGGTACGAGTATCTGCATTTTTCTCACCGAAGTATTATTCATGACGATCGTCATATTATTACTTGGATGTTGCAACAGATTTTCATGTATTCCGATAAAGAAATACTCGCAGTTGGCTAAAATTACGTTACCTCCATTCTACCCCCTTTACCTCATCCCTATCCATCCTACTTGATGAATGAACTGACCAATAAATGAGGACCCTTTTAGCAAGCTAAATTGACGGCAAATTATTCCTGTCAATATATCTACATTTTTCCCACCAAGGTATTATTCATGGCATGATAAAAAGGGGAAAATTCTTATTTATAATAGATATTAGACAAGATACTCATAAACTAATCAGAAATTAATCACACCTTGTGAAATTTAATGGAATATAAAAGTTCTTACATATGGTGGATCATATCTAAACATTTAATTCTGCTTAAAGATTTAAATTAAAAATTTGTCTTTTTATAGG
Organism: Acartia tonsa; assembly: GCF_053477335.1. Classification (NCBI taxonomy): domain Eukaryota; kingdom Metazoa; phylum Arthropoda; class Copepoda; order Calanoida; family Acartiidae; genus Acartia; species Acartia tonsa. The sequence goes on from NC_137260.1 coordinate 40,001,046, forward strand.
AATAACTATTGGCTATGCTCAAAGCCTTTGAAAGTTTATGAAATGGAGAACTGAATTGGATAAGAAAATACCTATGACTAAGAAAAAAAAAAACCTTGTTCGTGTATATTACACAAAAAATATTATAGACCCTAGGAACATGGCTTAATCGTACTACCACCAAAACCGAGTCAGTCCTGCAGCAATTAGCAGGATCTTGGCTTCATCCAGACAGACATATTTTGTTCTACGTATATAACTCTAATATACTAGTTTCATTTATATGCATTACCTTCAACCATACACCTACACAAAATATCAGGGTAGGGGAGAGATATTCTCAAGAAGAAATACAAAAAATGTTCAATTGGCACACCTTAAAAAAGAAGCGCATCACAAACAAATTAACAAAATTTATAGGTATATCTAATAATCTATTTATAATAAAAGTAACGGTGTCTTACTGTCTTCTGTACATCTGAATCGTAGGATCTCAGTTACCGCAACCGACATGGAATACACCTACTTAACCTGTGGTTGTTAGAGGCTATTCTAAGGGAGGTGGGACACCTCACATTTTCAAAAAATCACCCCCTCCCCCAGCCTTGAACTTTTTTTCTTTTAAAAAAGATTGTTGATTAATGTTCCTTTCTAGGAACAAATACACACATCCATAACCTGACTCATATACTACCCTGACATTTCACTAATTACTCATGAGAATATCATGAAATATTTCACAAATTACAATTTAGTTCATATTTTGTAATATTTATATTATTCATAACTTTTATATTGAAGGGTTTTACATTTAGTGTGGTTTAGTCAGTTCACAGCATAGGTAATACTTTATAACATCAAATTATGATGATTATTAGAACAATTAGGTTGGTATTGTAAGTGTTCCATCTCTATACCTAAAACCTCTTCTTAATTAATAATAAGAAACAGCTTAGTTTGAATAATCTGTTTCCTAAAGAAAAGCATGATTACTTCATAATTGTTAATTTTCTTCTGTCCAAATTGTTGACGAAGCCTAATCTGTACCACTTTTGATTCCCGTGACGTCATAAAATGAGGGAGATGAGAGGAGAAATGAGTGGGAAAGAAAACCCCTAAAAAGAGATGGAGTTGTGCAAAAGTGGTACAAATTGGGCTTCGTCCAAATTGTTAAGCGTTTTTGCTTATTTCAATAGTATGCTTAGTAGCTTACCTAATTTAAAAAAAACACTGATAAAGTTATTCATAAAACTTTAAAACTGTTAAATGAATAAATTCAACAACATATCAAAAATATTTCCTAATATAAATATTTAATTTCTTTAATTGTTTATCCCTATTAATTCTTCGCTCAGCTACGTTTTCATAGACTAGGTAATCTTGGTGTTCGAATTAATGAAAGACAGACTTTATATACCAGAGAGTAGCTTTGTTACTATAAAAAGTTTGTCATTCTACTGACGTAGGCTACTTATAGATATATGGATAGATCATTTGAAAATAATATAATCATTCAAAGTTTCGAAGAATATATAATATTTCGATAATAACATAGTCTACAATTTGTATCGGCAAATCTGCTGTAAAATACTTAGTAAGTCGGGCCTTAATCTAAAAGCTGCAAATAGGAAGCAATTTGAACTATTTATCATTGTAAGAAATTTTCTAATGCTGATGCTTTAAACTTATAATTACTATCCCTGTAAACCTGAAAAATCCCTATTTGCATTTTGATCCTTGCGACAAAAGAATATCTCTATATATATGCGTGCACCATATAACAAAGAAAGGTAGCACATTTTTTGTTCAAGGCATTGATGGCACTTTCTCTCTACGTGCCTATCGATCATAGAACCTCCCCTTACTTTCTTTTGAAATGTATTGAAAATAGGGGAAATAGTTTTTCTCTATATTCCTAACCCTTGTAGGGAACCTTAACCCTGACGGGCCTTTTACCCAACCTATCCTGGCTTAAGATATAAAACACAAACATATAAAAAACTTCCTCCACCTCACCTAATTCAAATAAATTTCAAATAAAGGTTAAAGGGCCTATTGTGATATAGAAGTCTACTTTAGTGAAACTGCAGCTAATCTTTTCTATATATAATAAATGTTCGCACGTGATGAAAAGATGATAAAAGAGTTTTCATGTTTAATGTATTCTATTTTTTTTCAATCTTTCCGCTATAGCCAAGAAAGATAAATGTTTGAAATAAAAATTTGGACATAAATTTCTTTTTCATAAATTGGACCTTTACACTTTTGAAACAATTTAAATGAATAGATTGTATACAAAAAGCTCTCAAAAACAAAATTTTGGCATGCTGGCTTCGGTTCTAGATTATATTGTCGACTATATGGTGGCATGTTGGACGAATGATAGCGTCTGTGTCGATATTAGACTCTTTTAGCTAACTTATTAAAATACCTGAAGATTTTCCATAATTAGTTGTTTTCACCTGTTAATTGCTGCTTTTGTGTGTCATACAAAAAGTAGAACCTTGGCCTTCGAATTACTTAAATGATGGTAGTTATTTGCCGACCTCTGCTTTTATGTCTTAGTATCAGAATTCAATTTGTGTGGGTTTGTTAGTAATAAGAAAATAAGAAAACTCCAAAAGAAATCTTTGACCGCAGTATTTAATCATAAAAATAATAAAAACTCGTAACAATTTTCAATTAAGTGTAAAAAAGCTGAAGGGGGATGAAATAAAATACAGAAGGGTAAGGAGAAACCAGGTGGAATTTCTCTGACATTCTCCGGGATTTTCTCCGATTACATGACTGTTACGAACACACAGAATCTCCGACAAAACTGCTCATTTTACCATGTGTTACTATACGTTATATACAGGGAAAATAAATGAATTCACATAATAGATGTGGAGGGGGAAAAGGGGGGTGTATATCTTCAAGTTTCCATGTGGAAGAGTCAGTAGGTGTTTTTGAATCAATTTGGTAATGACAATTCCAAGAATTATTATGATACTTTAAAAATTGTGATTATGTACAATATAATAGTTATTTATCGCAACGTATTTTAGACAGCTTTTTGCTGTTATTAAAATGATTATTGTGATTTTTATTTTGATATTACTGGAAAATGGTCTACGATGCTATACATGGTTTTCAGTATAGCTGAAAACCGGTTCTAATCTAGCGGGTTCGAAGTCATACTGGAAAGTTTTTTACCTAAATATAGAATGTACTTCAAACCAATTAATATTATATTAATTTTTTTAAAAATGATTATTATGTAAGCTTATTGAATACATTTAAATATTAGATTGATTTTTTCTGCTCGTGTATTTTCATTTTCTTTTAGAGTTTACCAATTACTATTTGGGGCGAAAAGAAGTACAATATATATTTTTTATATTCATATCTACTAATGAAAGTTTTACTTTAGAGAAATCCTTATTTTAACGGATTTAAATATAAATTTAGAAATATAATAGTTATTCATTGCATCATATACAAACAGCTTCACGCAGAAAGTAAAATGAAGAATTTTAAGGTCAATTCCAATTTTTCTGCCCCTCTAGTGGCAAAAGGTATGCGCCAATAATATTATGGTTTTATTTTAATTGTGATAATTGTCTTATTTTGATAGGATATATTGTTATTATTGTTCTAATCCAGCGGATAATAATCAGTTCGTAGGAATACTGAAAAATATATTATCTTGATTATTAATTGATTTTGAGTGTTAATGCTTTCAATTATCGTGCTACGCCATTTCTAAATGATTTATTCTTGTTATTATTGCAAAATTTGGCAAGTCTGTTTGTAGTAATGTGACAATTTGCACACACACAACCTTAAAAATCTGGCACACACATCATAAATAGGCAACTAGCATGGTCCAAAATTTTGATATATCTTTTTTAGTATTTTAGTTGGAAAAAGTCTTGCTCAAACATCATACATGGCGGTGAATGGACCAAATTTCTGATATCTTACTTGTACCAAAAATTATTTTATATTGGCGGCTAAGTTTGTCTAAAATTTAATATTGTTACCTACCATGGTACGTCCCTAGGGGAGCTTCAACTTAAATGTAAAGGAGAAATCTATCTGTTCAGCAAATCATTCGCTACAGACACACATCCTTTTACTTTTTAAAAGGATTAAACAATTATGTTATAAGAACTTTAGTGTCCCAATATTTATAATATAATTCATCATAAAAAGTATTTCTTATTTTACTTAAATATATTCTATTTGGTAAAACGTGACGGTTATAAACTCAAAATGTAAAGTAGCTTAATATTCAAAATCAAAATAAAGCAAATTTATAAAAAAAAATGTTTTGGACCAGTCTAACGGATACTTGAGCTAGATTGCAAATTTCTTAAGATGACTCCTTCTGAGGTTGCATACTTTTTATGGAGCATAGCTCCTCTATCATTGACTCTGTCCACTTGTTAGTCCGTTATTTCTGAAATATATTTACGTGGGTATTACCTTAGATTACGCCATTGACTCCTCCTTCCCTCATTTATTCGGAGCACTTTTACATAGTGGTGATATTGATAATAAACCTGAAATTTTAAGAGAAAAGACGATGAACGATAAATCGATTTACATTCCCAATGATAATAAACAAAATTAAACTTTGTTTTGATTAATATTATTGGTTGAAGTGCTTGGAATTGCCTTTAGATTGGAAGGACTCATCGAGAGAAACATTATTGGTTAAAAAGTTTTCACATTGCTTTTCATTTAGTTTTTAATAAAAGCACCAAATATTTTTGAACCATAGAATAAGATAATGGGGTTATACACTTTTGGGTAACAGTGAAGTCTACAGTCTATTGTCCTCTCCCTCTCTGAAAATAAATAGATTTTGTACAAAAAAAATTTTAATGCTGCGCTAATTATGGACGTCATTATTTTTGTTATCTATTGCATTTATCGGTGCTGTAAGTTTGTAATTTATGTAGAAACTTTTTAACTAACTGAGGGAGCATGCTTAGTTTTTATCACTAAATTGTCAATAAAGGTATTAACTTGATTACTGGTAAAACGAATTTTTCTGAAAGAAACCCTATCGTGATTTGAACTTTATAGGCAAACTTTATTCTACTAGTTTAGAAAAATTCTACATGTAGGTATGAAAGAGATAAATATATATGTCCCGAAATTATAATCTATTTTTAATCTTTATTTTGTTTAATTTGTATTTTCTTCTCATGTCTAAATTCTTTTTAAGCGCATCTTAAAAAGCCATATGCACATTTTCAATGTTCAAAGTAAAATAATACCCCAAAAAAATATATGTATATTTTTTAGATGTTTTTTATTTTATGATTTTATTTCTCCATCTATTCTTCCCTATGATAAAGACTTGCATAAATTGAAAATATAAACTGATGACAGTTAAGCATTTTTTTAAGGGGGGGGGGGGTAATTCGTTTTGCGCCGCAAATTTTTTTACCACCCCAAAAAATTTTTTAACCCGGGGGTAAAATTTGCTTGGGGGGGGGGTAATTACCCCCCCTGAAATCTGTAGGCAGGGTTAATTTTGTTAAATGTATTAAAAATGCGCGTGAAGCGCGCAAAAAATTTTTTGTTCGAGATTTTTGTATTTTTGGGGGGTATTTACCCCCAAAAAATTGTTTGGGGAGGGTAAATACCCCATCCTAGATGGTTGGGGATGACTCCGGCACCCCCAGGGTAGGGGTAAATTTTAAATGGGGGGTAAAATGAAAAAAAAATTAGGGGTGCCTACGGTACCCCCTATTTCGTTTGGGGGGGGGGGGGGTAATCCCCACTTTACCCTTCCCCCCCTTGGACGTCTATGATTGATTGAACTAACTCTTATTTTTTTGTTTAATTCTGGATGAAAACTCAACCCACAGATTTCTTAGAAAAATAATAAAATTCTTAGATGTCCGTCTAAACTTAAGCTAAACCAGGGATGCAGGGATTAGACAATGTAATAAATTCTTTTTAAGCGCATCTTAAAAAGCCATTTTCAATGTTCAAAGTAAAATAATACCCAAAAAAGTACATATATTTTTATAATGTTTGATTTTATTTCTCCATCAATACTTTTTTATGATAAAGACTTACATAAATTGAAATTAGAATTGATGACCGTTAAGCTTTTGCATTAAACTAACTCTTATTTTTTTTTATTTCTGATGAAAACTCAACCCACAGGTTTCTTAGAAAAATAATAAAATTCTTAGATGTCCGTCTAAACTTGAGCTAAACCAGGGACGCAGGGATTAGACAATGTCATAATATTTCCAGTATGGCTTCGACACCGATCAATATCCGCTGGATTTGAACCGGTTCTAAGCCATCATGTATAGCATCGTATAACAGACAACTTTCCACTTATAATAAACTAAAACTCAACTAGTTTAATCTCATAATTCTTCATTTTAATATCCGTGGAAAGCTGTGTACAGTACAATTCCAAAATTTAACACATAGATTTTGTTTTTGGTATCTAAAAATCATTAATATAGGCAAATAAACTGTTGTAGATAAATTTACCCATCAGTGTCCACTCCCTACCTGGGCTAAACCTATTAAAGAATTTGCATTTTATATCCACAGAAATATCTTTTAACAAAATTTTATATTTCATTTTCGCAGGAATATAAGTGATTCAGGAAACATATTTTTCTGCTTGTTGAAAATTGTATGGCCAAGGGCGACGGAAGTATAACCACAGAAAATTTCCCACGAATATTGAATTAAAAATCCCAAAATTGATACCAGTTTTGCTATCTCGGGCATTCGGTCACTATGGGCTAATAATTGTTTAAAAATCTTATAATCTTTTAACTTAATATCCGCGAAAAGTTGTCCATAATTCGATGCGATAAATAACTATTCTCGTCTTTTTATCTTTATGTGTGTATACCTTTGAATGAAACCCATTTCAGATTGAAGAAATGGATTAGAGAAGGTTTTATGATTTGATAAAATGTTGTGATAAAAGGAGAAACAGATTTATTTAAAATGGAGGAGGATGTTTCTACTTTACAAAAGGTTTTATTTAATTTTCCACATACCGAGCTTTCAGGGATCTAAAGGAATAGACAACGGCCGATGAATTTATGTATACCCCAAATGATGATACAGACACCTTATGTAGATTACAATTAGTGGTTGAATCATTTGGACACTCCATTTAAAGAACTAACTAATCAAAATATGATAAAAATCTCTAAAGTTGTTAAGCAAACGAATAAAAAATTAATACCATAAAACTGTGTTGACTAATGTAATAAACAGTCCAATGTCCACTCCCTCCCTGCAAAGCTTTTCTATAATCAGGCATGTACTGTCAATGACGATTAAGTCCATTTTGATCATCTTTAAACTTGGTAAAACTAAATTAGCTTATGGGCGTTATTTTAAAAATTAAAGTTTTTTTATATTTTACCCAAAACAACACTTATAAGTTCAACATTTATAAAGTTAAGTAGCAGTTCAATCCTTAATTTTAGTTTTAAAAATGTATTTAAAGGCGTCAATTTTTCTACGTGCATTTCTCGTTGGAGACAGACAGTTAGACACCCTGTTACTTTTATAAAAAATTGTATCTTTTATAGCAATAAGGAATGCCATCTACTTATGGTTATAATTATACTTGTCTAACCAGGATTTATTGAGGTATATGTATCTTTATAGTAATAAAAAATATGCATTGCATATTCATGGCAAACCTTAAGTACCACTATAAAAAAAGCTATGAAGTAAAGCATACCCAAGCGTGGGGGTAACGTGGTTTTTACCCTCCTCAAACTTTAAATATCTCATTTCACCCCCTAAAATTTTTAAAATTCACATTGCATTACCCGCTTTAAACCTTTGTAACTTCTCAGATTACCCCCTTCAAAACAAAATATAAAAAAAATATTTTGAACACAAAAATAACGTACATTTAAAAAAAGTTTTCTTAGTACAAAAAATTTATAAAAATAAAATTTCTTTCAAAAACAACTATTTTATTTTTTTAGAGTGCACAATTCAAATTTTTGAAAAGTGCATAATTTTATCATTAAGATATAAAACCTTTTCTAGGATTAATATTTGCAAAGTTTTAATGCTGTTCATAACTTTTATTCAAATTATATTTACAGGATGGCCAAATTTTAGTTTTAAAAAAAATGAGTTGAAAGTTCTAAAGTTTAATTCACAGTGTAGTGTGAAAATTTATTTTGTTGTTGTTTAAAGATCTCCACATTGTGGTTGGAAAGCATGTTTTGAAGAATGTTATGTGATTTAAATATTCCTCTTTTTAATTTAAAGACTTTTTATTGTTGAAGAATAGGTATTTAAATCTGTTTTAACTTCAAGATGCATATTAGCACATTACTAGAAATCTATGTCTGCTATAAGAGTTTTTTTCAATACTTTTATTTAAACTCTGTTAAAATATATTTTAAATTGGCACCCTGTATTTTGTTTTATTACACATTTCTTTGCACATTGTGTGAATATGTAAAGAATTTATAATAAAAATCTAAAAATTATTTATTTTTAGGTTAGGTTTCTGACTAGCTTCTCATGTTTAAAGCCCCACCGCAAAAGTTGGGCATAAGAAACCATATATTTTTTTCAATTGATTCAAAAATAAGTTAGGAGGTGGGTAGTGCTTCAAATTCAAGAATTCAAAATTTGAATATCATGGAAAATATTAGGTTTTTTGTTTGTTTGTTTGTTTTCCCTTAAGACCTTTCAAACAAATAAACCAAATGAACCATTTTACGATAGATTTTCACAAGCCCTTGGAAATCTAATTTGCCTTTTTTTTTAAAGAAGTATAAGTTATCCCTTAATAAATCTTCTTTGCATATTTTCATAGCAAAAATTTACTTACGGTAAACTTCTGGCTCACCCTTCTGAGAAGCCTTTAGAGGCTATTGACGTAGCCAAATGTTAAATATAAATAAGTAAGGACTGTAAGATATCTTTTTGTATGCCTTGTTTTATTCAAGATATCTAAAATGATTTAATAAAATAAGGGAAAAATTGTGGCTTCGGTAGATTATTTGAAACTAATTTTCCAGCAACTAAGATTAAATCTACTTTCTTTCTTGCAAAATATTACAAATTTTACAAATATTTAAATTTTTCCAGTATGGCTTCGATATATCAATATCCACTGGAACAGGTCCTCAGCCAACCAAAAAAAAATATGTATAGCATCCTATTACAGAAAATTTTCCACGAATGATAAATTAAAATCATAATATCAGTACCAGTTTTGTTAGATCGGACCTTTTACAAAACTGGTTTTAATATTATGATTTTTCATTTTGATATCTGCGGAAAGTTGTTTATAAAACGATGCAATAAAGAAATATTATAAATCTTTAGCTGAACATTCAATATTTTGGAAAGAAAAATAGAAAAGAAACAAAAAGGCTGGAAATAGTTGAAGATCACAAAAAAAGTAAAGAAAAACATTGAGAAAAAATGAGTAGCATTGTGGGAAAATGCTGGAAGGGAGAAAACATGTGACTTTAAATATTACTGGTGTCTAGCACCCAAAGATTTACAGGAACCTAGTAATAGTGTCTAACTTTTTATCTTCGTAACGTAACAAAAATCCATCTCTTTTTTAGGGGTTTCCTTTCCCACCTCCCCTCAAATCCTTCGATTTTTGTTACGTCACAAAGATAAAAAGTTAGACACTAATACTAGGTTCATTTACAGACAAGTTCTTACATTTGTTTCTTATAAACTTTGGGGTCTTTTCTAACAAATCTTTATAGGGTTGTACGACGAAGTTTAAACTTTTCCAATAATCTACTAAAGGGAGAATTTTGTTCATTGCATTTAAGGTTTACATCATATATATCGTAAATTGTCAAAACCCCTAAGATCTCTATAAAACAAAATATTAAATTTCAAAAAAAAAATTAAACAAGGATGACAACATCCATGTGAAGCGTAGCACAAAAAATCACGGATTGAAATACGGACTAAGGGATACAAATGGCGAATGTTGAGTGGTCGTAAAAAATAAAAATTAAAATAATATAAATCATGAAACATTTTACAATTTTAAAAATTGTGTAGCATTACTGACAGACCGCAAGACATATATACAAAGTTGATTAAAATGTTGCTTCGCTACAATGGTGTGAAAAGGAGAAGATGATAAGAAATATAAACCATGAAGAAATGAAAAATGCTAATTTTAAGATAAATATAAAACATCTCTGAGAAATATAAAACTTGCGCATTGTAAATAAATACAGGAATTATGGGAAAATAAATATCTTTAAAAGATAAATCAACTTTAAATATGAATAATCGATTTGCTTTAGAATTAATTACTTCATCTTATTGTATGTGATATATGTATAAGGCTTGGATTAGTTAAAACTGGTGGATACGGCACTAGAGGCTTCAATAGAACCTTGAGATAGAGGGAGGGGTGCTGGAGGGTGTAAGTCATCCCTCCTCTTTTAATTTTATCATTATAAAGAAATTTATTTTTTGTGGGGGGATTTTTTAAATTCAATTTCTTATTTCTTATTAATTTTATATTGTGGAGTTTTACTTCCCCAAAATAGTTATAAACTTTCCCTTGACCTAAAAGTATAGCTTCACTTTAACGAAAAACCTTATCTATGCAAAGTTTTGCGAGATCCTTCGATAGACAGATAGACACACGTACACACAAAGATAGAAAGACATCTTGTACTTTATATCTAACTAGCGGCCATGCCCCTAGAGGCCTCTAGTGGCACTTTAATTGTTTTTATTTATATTCAAAATATAGCTATTTAACGTTTGACGTTTATTTTTCGTTGAACTCTCTTTCTAAAATCTAAAATTTAAAAAAAATTTAATTTCTCTAGGGAGGGTAGTGTTACCCTCCCCCAAAATAGTTATAAACCTTCCCGGGACATATGGGAATATACCCTGTTAAGGAGAACCCGATCAGTTCAGTGGTTAGCGAGATCCTTCGGTACAAACACATAGACACACAAACACACAGACACACAAACATCCTGTTACTTTATTATAAGGATAATTTATAACATGTTATAAATATAAAATTACCTTCCCAATCCCTTATCCCTGCAATGAGGGAAGGATAGGTATGCAGGAGATGGATTGTTTGCTCTAGGCTGTTTACAACTAAATTTCAGGGACACAGGGATAGAACATTAAAGATAAATTCATCTTTTAATCTATAAAATTGTGTCATTAGTAAAAATTTAAAGAAGAAACCTCTTTGGGGGATTTTTTTCTCGCGTTATTTTCCTTTCATTTCCTGGAAATTTTACACTAGAAAGATAAAAATTAATTTTATAAAATGCATTCTGTTTATAAGAAAATCTTCTCTTTCTGTGTTCTTAAATTTTTTAAAGATTTTATATGTAAGTTTAATCTTATTTGTTCAACTACCTAACTAATACTTTATACTGTATATATAGTTAGCTACCCAACTATTATCAGAATAAGAAGTTAAGAAAGTTTACTAAAATCTATAATTCTAACTAATTCTATATCTGCATTGCTGCAGTATATGTGTAAATAGCATAACTACTCTTTAACTTAAATCCTTATTAAATAAGTATTTCCAAAGATATGACTAATATAATACCTAAAACATGAGGATTCCTGCAACAACAAGAAATAATTTACCATTTTTAGGACAGTAATAAACAATTTTCTGAGGTAGTATTTCTATAATTTTCTAAATTTCATATTCAAATGTAAGAATGGTTTGTTCTTTTATATTATCCTTTATGAATATTGTCATACTTGTTAAATAAATAATAAATGTAATATAATAAAAACTTCTACACCTTTACCTTATGTAAAATTCATGTTAGCGTATACAGCAAACAAAATAAAGCATTTTTACCTAGACATTATTTTACCTTTTTACTTTTTATTACATTAAAATACATTAAATTAAATAGTTTTTTGTTAATATTTCAAATAAGGACACTAAAGTCTAGAAGTAGCGATGTATTCATATTTTAAAAATCATCAAAGGTTCCAAGAAAGTCGAAGTTTAAAAAAATCACACATAAACTAGGATAAGGCTTTTTTATTCTATCGATTTTTTATTTAGTGAAATACCCACTTAAATAATATACAGTTGCTAATATTCCGTTATATAAAGTATTAAGCCTTTTTGTCTACAGCGATGGATCTCAATTACCACTGAACCAATATGGTTCTCCATTACCTTCAAACTCCAAAGAGAAGCCGCCTCTAGAAAAAAATCACCCCCACAATACAAATTTTTTTTTTCCTTTTAAAACTAAAATTGAAAGTTATACCCCCAACGCAGAGGAGCTCCTAGAGGCTTCTAAGGGTGTAGCCGCTAGTTCTGATAAATTGTAGTGAGGTAATTAATTGTAGGTTAAGATATCACTTACCACTGAACTTCTTGAGATTTCTACATAGCATGAAAGTTTAACATAGGTTATAGGATTGTTTTAGTCTAAGAATTGGGATTATTTCCCACCTTCTAAATAGAGCCCCTATAGGCTTTGGGAGAAATTACTTTTATAAATGTTAAAATAACAAGACAATGACAGAATTCTTTATGTTTAGATAAAGCGATGGTTCATCAACTGGTTAATTGGGGAGTGGCGACGATTTGTGCAATGGGTGCGCGAAGTGGAGCTCGGAGTGGCCTGGGGTCTTTCAGGAGTGTCGCTTGTTGCTTTTATATTCACCAGGGATTTGAGGATATGTAAATAGCAAATATACTTATTAAAATTATTTAGCAACAGGTGGAATAGATCTACCAATCGTCTGCATTTTATTATTTACTTTATCTTTATAAGAGTCTTACATCGTTTGTAAGTTTGACTTTTTTCAGTTGCCAAATTGGATACAAATAATTGTGTTTGTTAAAGTACAAAAAAGCATGGATGTTCATAGAGTAAGTATACAGTGTTGGCAGAAAGAGAAAAAGGAAAGAAACAAAGAGAAGGAAAATTAAAAATCACAAAAGCATACTGATATATTTAAATTTCTTTTGTTGGGTGACTGACAGATTGACAGACCAAATAATTTGTATACTAGATGCTTTTTTGTAAAGGATTTCTCCACAAAAAAATTAGCAGTCTATCAATCAACAACCTAGAAAATAGTATTTACCCTATAGCGTCAAGAAAGTACTGACGGACTGACATAGTAAATAATAATATAGCAACTAAAAATATTATTGATTTGTTTAACTTATTCTCCATTTACCTATTTACCTATAATATTTACTAGTATATGGTACATAGATCCTGCTTTGCTCACAATGATAATGCAATTTCAACCAGCCACATGTAATACTCATTTCAGGTTAGATTATTTATATTTATCACTTTATCCATGACTCTAAAGGCATTTGAGGAGGGGAGAGTCGAATTTGATAACCCAATTTCTTATTTTAGATTTTAAAAGAAAAAGTAACAAATTTTTTTTTTTTTGAGGGGGGTGCCTGCCCCACCCCCCTTATTTTTAATTTTAGTTACAAAATTTTTAAAAAAATTGGGGGGTTGGGGGTGTCCCACCCTCAAGAAAATAGTTATAAACCTTCCCGGGACCTATGAGAAGCTATCCTGTTAAGGAGAACCCGATCGGTTCAGCGGTTAGCGAGAACCTTCGGTACAAACAAACACACAGACACACACACAAACATTTTGTTACTTTAGTATAAGGATTATTAATTCCAACCAGCCAGATTCAATCTAGTTCAGGTTAGATTATTTCCATTCACCCATCCCTTTATCCCTGATTATAAATTCCAACTAAGCACAGTAATACTCATTTCAGGATTATTTATATTTATCACTTTATCCATGATAATTAATTCTATCCAGCCAGATTCAATCTAGTTCAGGTTAGATTATTTAAATTCACCCATCCCTCTATCCCTGATTATAAATTCCAACTAAGCACAGTAATATTCATTTCAGGTGAGATTTTTTTAAAGTTACGCTTCCCTTTATCCTAATTATTAATTCCAACTAGCCACATATAAAACTTATTTCAGGTTAAATCATTTATATGTACACGTCCCTTTATTCCTGAATATTAATGAAGCTTGTTATTTTTGTTGACAACCCACTAACAATTTAAGACCTAAGGTGAAAACTTCTGACTAATCCATAGTTTTGAGAAAATAAGGGAAAAATGTTAAGAGGTAAGGTATAAACCAATATCAATATAATTGTCATAAACTTACTTGGTACTTTAATCTATTATTTTTTTTTTATTAATTTAGGGTTCCTTTCACATATAACTTTTTCCTGTTTTTTTTTATCTTTTTAGCAGCGAAGCTACTCTATAATTTGAAATGTCTGTCTGTCCGTCTGTCTTAGTTTGGGGGAAACGTGATTTTCTCGGCTCCTATAATATATAAAAGGCTGAAAATTTTTAACAACATTCCCATTGTTAAGGAGCCCAATTAACTATAAAACATCAATGGCGGTCGGGCCGCTTTTTAGCAGGTTTTAGGCTATTTTTGTATTTTTCACATTTTTCTCCACAGATTTGGTTTTTATGGTCCGATTTCCAAAATTTTTTCAGTTATAGATATCAAAATTAAATTTCCTGTCTTTTCAAGAAAACTTCAATGGCGGTCAGGCTGCCTTTTTGTAGGTTTTTGGCTATTTTTATATTTTTCACATTTTTCCTCATATCTTTGGTGTTTATGGTCCGATATCAAAATTTTTTTAGTTAAAAATATCAAAATTCAATTTCCCGTTGTGTTGAGCATCTAGTATGTAATTTACTTTGACCATCAGTCTGTTAGTCATAGTACTGATATATAAGTATTAACAAATGTTGAAAAGGTTTCGTGATTTTTCCCCAATGTACATGTTTTTGACAACTAATCTTTAATTCTTATACATAATTTTTGTGCTTCGCTACTTATGGATGTTGTCATCCTTGTTTTATTATCATTAATAATCTGCCTCATAACTAAATTTGTTCGTTTGTCCATCCATGTTTTTTCAAGCCTAGCTACATAAACATGTTGTCATCCGTTTTACTTTTCTTTACAAATTTAATAACTTAAATTTTTTTAATTATCTTTCTGAATCTGAAGGGAAAAGCTTTCAGAGGCGAGGGCGCAAGGCACTATTATATGTATATAGTCAATATGTTACCTGAGAACATACATGTCCTTGTTTTATATAGATTGTACTTTGATAAGAGTGAAAGTGATTATATTTTGTTTGCTTATCATTATATAAAATAAACTTGTCATAACTCTTATCAGTCATGCTAAACAGGATAGGCATACACAAAATATTTTTTTTGTAAAGTTAAAATAAAGAGTTTTATATGGTGATTTATCCCAAAAAAACATTGATGAAAGCTAAGCTTTAACATCAGAAGGAAAGGACAAACGAACAATAACTATTGTAGAGTGTAATAAAAACGACTATCGATAATTGCTAACTAGTAGTTTTATAGAAGTTTAAAAAGATTAATGTTAGTTTGAATTCAACAAAGCATTTGATTTCAAGACACAAGGTTTAATTTTGACATTTTTTACTTTTATCGACAATCTTAGAAATTCCGTAACTATATATAATTATCAATTGCATAAACAAATTTACCTAATTTATAAAACTGTGTTTACCGCAGAAATTTAAAGTCCATGTCTCTTCCTCTTTTGGAAGAAAATCATTGAGGCTATTGACGAAGCCATTTGTATTGTATCATGATATAATCCTTATGTTTGAAAGTTAAAAGGCCACATTATAAATAGAAATGGCCCATGACCATCGAAAATTGCATCCAGGGAAGGATAAGTAATCAAATAAGAAATTTTAAAATGATAAAATTTTCTCAATTAATATTTAAATTTTGACCCAATAATTTTGTAGTGTTAAGAAAACAATAATTGATTTTATTAAGCTATACTGAAGTATACAGGATTTTAAAATGTTCCCGTATGCACTCGTAGAGTTCTCACTAATCAGTGTCAGAAATATAATTACTTGCTGCTAGTGCTGCACTACTTATGGTCTTAATTGACCCTGTATAGATTGCATTTGTGAAGTTTAAAGGGTACACACTGCAGCGTGTCAGAAACATGTTGCTGTGCTAATTATGAATATGTTTGTCCCAGCCCCTAAATCCATAGATAAAGTTTGTCGGTTTCACACTGCAGATTGTCAGAAATTCAGTTAGCTTGTTATTGATGCGTTAATTATGGTCATATTGGTCTTTATCCTGAATGCATTTTGTAGGTTCCACACTGCAAAGTATCAAAAATACAGTTTTTGTTGCGCTACTTATTATTATATTTGTCTTTTTTAATGGATTTAGTTTTACTTGGATAATACACCAGATTACTAACTATCTCCCCCTTATTCATCCCCCTCCCTCCTAATGAATTAACGAAATAGTGATGTCCATGCTAGCAACTTAAATTGACGATAATTTTTCCCTTTTCATAATATCTACGAATATTCTACATCTAATCCCACAGTGCATTTATAAAGTTTGTAGGTTTGACACTGCACTATGTCAGAAAGTGACTAAATGATTGACATGGTCCGCTTTCATTCATTTGCCCCTATTACTCCACAGCATTAATGGATATATAATATACTGGGATATTATGACAGGGATAAAATTGTCATTAGATTTGTTTACCAACCATGGATTTCCTTTATCGGTCAGTTGTGGAACCAGTAGGAGGGGATATGTTTGGGTAAATGGGGTGGATGGAGGGTATCGATATTTTAGACCGCTGCTAATTTTACTTTATTAAAGATCATGAAAATTTAGTGTAACATCCAAGTAATGATATATATAATAAAAGTTATTATAACTTGTTATCCAATATCCTAACGTAACGGTATGTCGTCTATATATTTGCTTTTCTACATGTATGTATGTTCGCTAAGATTTTTATAAAACTCCGTTCGATTTACAATTTTCAAGGAAGTATTATATTAGTCAGGTGTAAGTTTTAGTCATATGGAGGAGGAGTACAACATCCTCTCAAGGAAATATGTCCCCAAGAAAATTTACTCCACATTCCACATGATTTTACTTTTATTATTTTTTACATTTAGTTCATACTCCTGCAAAAATCTTCGTATAGTAGCCGTCTATAATTAGACTTAATCTTGTAAGAATATAAAAACTTATTTTTTTGTTTGGATTTTCTGGTTTATTTTTCAAGTAATATCCTGAATTTTTCATCACTATTGATCGAATAGTTTATAATAACAGAGAGGAGTTTTAGAGCCCCAAATGATGTAGTAAAGATATCACTTAAACGATTTGCACTATGCACATTGGTTTTGACAAACTCTACCATACTTTTCTAGACAGCCAATAACTCAAGTCTAATAAGCTTAAACTTTTATTACTTTTCAATTTGAGATAGATTTTAGGTCATATAATCCAAAGCAGTTTTGTCCTTCAAAGTTCTTCATTTTAGGTAAGCTTCAGACAAGTGCAACAATGCAATGGTGAATGACAATGTAATTTTTAGGTTTAAGTCTTGGTTTGGTTTTAGGTTTTTTTTTTAAATGTAAGAATTTGGATGATTTTAGACTATTATACATTTTAGATACAACTACAAATATGTATTTATCTTTTGAATATTCTTTTCGTGAAAAAAAAACATTACCAAGTTTCTTGTCTCCAATATTCTTGTGTTTTTTGGGGGGAAGAAGGATATGTCATTAAAATAATCCAATTTTTTTTTTTACATATGATAACAATATATAAGATTAGTAAATGATCTGGTATAATAAAACATTTTGTCACAATAAGGATTATTTAACAATCTTTTTTCTTATGTTGCATAGTCCTTATTTTCCCTGTGTTTTTTTCTATAATTTACCTTTTGTGTGGGTATTTATAATGTGTATCATCAATAAGAGACACAGGAAATAGTCATTAAACCCTTGTCTCTAGATCTTTCTGTCTTTTTTTTGTGGTGTATCTACTTCACAACTTACTTTGTTTGTTTTAAAAGCTTTCTTTTACTACATTGTACCTAATATCAAATATTTAAGATTTCTTAAGGACAATAGATATATTTTCCCCAATTTGGTTTTTAGATGCACTCATAGACAATCATCCTATTAGTTTATACAAACAGCAATACTGTATAATTTAACGTACATAAAGAATGAGAATTTTAACATTTTCCAAAGATAGATTGTCTCTTAGATTTTATGATGGATAGACACACATCCTATTACTTTGTATGCATATGCAACCACAAGAACAATCATTTTAATTGAATATAAAATAGATAATAGATAACAAAAGCTGTCGCTTTAGTATTAAGGACAGTTTAACAGTTATACACACATCCTATTACTTGGTATGCAAATGCAACCACTAGAACAATTAATGTAATTGAATCTAAAAGATTTTGCAAGTTGCTAATTGACTGCTGAATACATTACAACTTTCACAAAACACACAATACGACTAAAACTAACATTAGCCCAAATAATTATTAGTTTATTAAAAATTAGCGGATTCGACACTAGCCTCTAGAGGCTTTGCCCCAAGAAGTTTAATCAAACCAATTTTTCATATTTTAGATTTAAAAGAAAAAATAAAATAAAATTTTTTGGGGGGGAAGATTTTTTTTTTTTTTTGGGGGGGGGGGCGGGGAATAGTCGACCCCACTATTTTGATTTTAGTTTTTTTTAGGGAAGGTATTTTTTTATTTTTTGGGGGGGGGTCGGGGTGTCCCACCCCCAAGAAAATAGTTATAAACCTTCCCGGGACCTATGAGAAGCAACCCTGTATAGGAGAACCCGATCGGTTCAGCGGTTAGCGAGATCCTTCGCTACAAACAAACAAATAGACACACAGACAAACAGACAGACATCGTTCTACTTTGTATTATAGATATTTTCCCAGTATCACCTAAATATACAATAATTTATTTGAATTTTAGAATAGTCCTTCAGATGGTTGGCCAAAGTGAGTTGAAAAGTCGATGGAGGGAAATCTGGACCATAGTAATCAATTCATTTTCTCAAATAGTATAATTCACATTAAAGACATTTAAAAATCAGATATAAGGTGTATAACCAACAAGTGAAATAAATCTTAAATAATATTTGAGGGGCAAACGGAGAGGTCGTCAATTTTACGATGTATGCCCCCCAACGACAGCTGAAAAACACGTATAGGTTTCGTGATTTTTTTCGAATTAATTTCATTATTGGATATAAGCTATATAAAAAAACTTTCTCTAATAGCGCCGTTGGAAAACTGACAGACAAAAAAAATTAGACTAGGAGTAAAGTGCATTATTTAGCAAATCTTTAGAAATCAGTCTGATTGGTATTTTTTATTTTTGTGTTTTTACACTTTTTTAATACATATAGTTTTTTCATAATTGAAATCATTCTTATCAACCTCCCCATAGGTATTAATCAGGTATTCTTAATTAAATATGCGGCATTTCTGGGTAGATTTTTACAGTTTTCGAAGAACACAGCAAAGTTTTATGCAGAAATTTGGGCAATCTCTGTGTAAACCTAATTCTAACACCAGGGGGATAGTAGAAAATCACACAATATAAGAGGAATATATAATGGATTAAAAAGAGCATTAACAGTTTCTTATTGACATGACTCGCCAGCCGTAAAGTTGGTGCTTTCCCTCAAAGTGCCTGTCGAGCACTGATACCCCCAACTTTTTAAAATAAGTTAATAAGAGAGATTATATTTCTACGCACCTGCGGGTCCTAGAGCTTTGGTGCATAAACATTGCGTGGCTACCTAGAACCCAATATAAAATAAGGTAATATTTGGTACTGGGTAAAATTATCAATCACCTCTTATTTTCGTTTTGTTAAATGTGCTTAACAAGGTACTTTGAGGTAAAAAATCGGCCTAGCCGCTTTACAAATTTTATTGTATGGTACATGGTAATAGCAATCTACTTTTTGTCAAAATTTCTTTTTCTTGTCATTGCTTCATGAATCATAAAGTGCTGTTTTATAGCAGTTGTACTTAAAATACATAATCAACCTACCAAAAACATTTATTTTAATAATTTACATTTTAAACAAAAATAGCAACGTAATAGCAGTGTAGGTAGCAAAGCTTCTTTATAATAAGCATAATAATCTAATAATTTTTCATTTTAATACCAGCGGAAAGTTGTTTATAAAAAGATGAGATAAATAACTATTAAGTCAGCCCTCCTCCCTTAAGAATATGTAATTTTAAGATAAATCATACATAGGGGGAAATTTAAAAATAAGGGGTTTGGGGGTTATTGTGCTCGTTAGGCACTTTTACCCTTAACGGTCGGGGGGGGGGGGGGGCGTTGAACGCCCCCCCCCTCAGGTTTTTTCTATCTCATTTTCTGTGTGTGAAAGATAAAGAGCCCAATCTGCGTGACTTTTTAGGTATGGGTAATACGGGTATGACACATAACTGAGAGTTGAAATTTTTTGAATATCTCCATCCTGGCGGGCACAGGATGCCAGCAAACCTGGCAGGGTCATCCAGGTAAATAGCAAAAATATTTTTTGTCTAAAACAAAGCATTTTATCATACCAAAATACTAAAATATCCTCTAGTAGTACATCCGTATAATAAATATAGGTGTTCAAATCACTTTCAGGTTCCAGGTATGATCCTGCAGGTCCTGATCCTCCAGGTCTCCAGAAATCTTTAAAAGGCTCCTGTGGCCGCAATTTTTGACTTAAAGACTTCAAATTTTAAACTCAAGCTTTTCTTACATGTCTACATAACGTATGAAAATTTCATAAAGATCCGCCGCCGTTTTCCCTCCGACCGCCGACTGCGCGGCTGGCAGCTGCCAAGTACAGCTGCGGCCGCTGAAATTTATATTTTGATATTTCTAATGTAAAATTTACATAAAGATAAACATTTTCTGGAAAAAAATTGTTCTTCTAGCTTCAAAAATAAGAAAATTACAGCCGTTTGAAATTTTTAAGTAAAAAAAGACCTAAAAACAAAGGTTGTTAAATAAAAGGGTGAAGGAAGCGAAAATTTACTCAGACTTATAAAAGGTCGGAAATTCATTATCAAACAGGGGACTTGCACAAAAAAAAATTTAGCCCTCTAGCTCTAATAGGAACTGAGATAATACCCCCCCCCCCCCCCGACTGATTAAGGTGCGGCAAGGGGCCCGACTGTAAAGGGTTAATAAGGGTAACACTAATATCTGTGTAACTGTTATTTTTCCAATTAAACATTGTCAGCCTATAATTGCTGCGCTACTTATGGAAAAATGTCCTTGTTTTTACATGATTTATAATGATAAATTGCACTAATTTGACATTTTATATAAGAAAGTAAAATGTTGTAAGACAAACAGTCAATGCATAATTTATTAGATTCACATGGAAACATTGGTCAGGATATAGGGATATAGCAACAAAAAATAAAAATAGCTCGGTAAACTTTTAAAAACTTAGGATTTACCATTTTATTATAATATTTTATGATGACCATTAACTTTTAATTTTAGTTTTTAAAAGAAAAAGTAAAAATAGGAGGTTATTTTCTCTAGGGTCGATTTATCTTAATTTCCCCCTCAAAATATTAATAAGACTTTCTTGAACCTACAAGAAGTTTTACTTTAAAGGAGAACCCTTTCAGTTCAGGGGTTGTCGAAATCTTTCAACAAACAATTATTATGTTGGAATTCATTGTCAATAAAAGGAGTCATTCATGGTTAACTGTTAAAATAGGGTAACTTAGGGTGATATAATATAAATATGTATCACTTTTCCCTAGAAACATTTCACTAACTTGTTATATGTATATGATTTTCAGGAATAAGGGTATATGTAAAAACTAATTTCAGTAGGGCAGCTATTCTATAACTAGTTTTTAACAATCAAACCAACAATTAATTGCCGTCTTAAATGGAAATTTCAAATAACTAAAGAGAATATAATGTACTTTTTTATATCTCTGGATTTCCTGACATTTTATGTAAAAAAAACAGGATTTGAAATAACATTATGATTCTACATCAAAATGCATTTTTGTCTAGCTTATTGGAATAGGGATAGAATAATTTTTATTTGAAAGAATGAGAAAAAAACATTATTTAAGCTGTATATGTTTGTCACATTCTTCAAAAAAAATAAGTGTATTAAAGAAGTATAACTCAGACAACTATCTGGCTTTCTGCTCTTTTGTATCGACTTAGCTGTGTTAATATTCACGACATCATTGGCTGATATTCAAAAACCCAATTAAAAGTCGGCACAAGGACTACGGGGTAGGAATATACAAATATTTAAACCCTTCCCCATCTATTGTTTTACTCTAATCTTCTAAAAAAAAACAGATAAAATCTTTCATATTTGTTAAAAGTAAACACACCTTTTAGAATTGGGTTCTTTAGGCTGGGTGGGCAGCTATAGCTATGTATTTTAACTGAGTAAAGAAGTTGTATCAACTTTTTTTTTTATAGCTAGCCGGTCCTTTTAGTAAGTAGTAGATGTAAAATTTTTCATAGAATTCAGATATGCAATCGGTTTTTTTGTAGACCTCTTATTTTTTAAGTAATTTAAGTTTAAAAAAAAAAAAATAAGTCGATTTTAAGGTACTAAAATGCAACAAAAAAAAGAAAGAAAATGGCAATTATGAACAAAAATAGTAAGATCTTTAATTTGACACCTTACTTTTTCAATTCTGTCAGGTAATTATTGAAAAAATCGATTTTTTTAAACCCACGAGAATAAAAACTTTGAACTCAATTTTATCATTTCACAAGTAAAAAAATATGGGTTCATATATACCTTTAGAATCAGAAAAATATTACGAATCCATTGTAAGCAAAATTGAAAAAAAAGTTTACAATATAGTATATAAACTACAATAAAAGGAATTATATGAAAATATCATATTATATTGTACAGGCAACGTCTTAACTCTTGAATTGACTATAAAAATGGGAAGGGGGTATAGAGGGGGTAAAAAAGGGAAGACGATAGTGTTGGCAGAACAAAAAATACAATTGGCCATTTTTATATTTTTTTTTTTTTTACTTTTTTTCAATTTTGCTTACAATGGATTCGTAATATTTTTCTGATTCTAAAGGTATATATGAACCCATGTTTTTTATGTCTGTTTGAGAAAATATTTAGGTCTAAAGTTTTTATTAAACAGAGGTTAAAAAAATAGATTTTTTCAATAATTACTCAACAGAATTTTAAAAGTAAGGTGTCAAATTAAAGATCTTACTATTTTTGTTCTTACTGGCCATTTTCTTCTTTTATTTTGTTGCGTTTTAGTACCTTAAAACCGACTTAATTATTTTTTAAAAAAACTTAAATTACTTAAAAAATAAGAGGTCTACAAAAAACCGATTGCATATCTGAATTCTATGAAAAATTTTACATCTACTTCTTACTAAAAGAACCAGCTAGCTATAAAAAAAAAGTTGATACACCTTCTTTGTAATTTTCACCTATGTCTTAAATAAATTAAAGAACATAGATGAATAATTAATCTCTTATTAACTTTCCATGTATCCTTGCATTTATGTATAAGATAAATGTAAAAGCCACGATGACGCATACTTTAACATTTCAAATTGATAAAAAATCTGGAATTATCCAACAATTAGAAATCATTATGAAATGAGATGAGAGGATGGATAAATATTTAACAAGAATTCTTTAAAAGTAGCAAAGAAATAAAATTAACAAAAACAAAAAGAGCCAAAAAGTATAGCTTAATTGGAAGGGGACAAAGCGTCTCAAAAATTAGCCACGTGACGTCATAAAAATGAAAGGTTATCCATTTCTTTTTTAGGGGTTTTCTTTCCCACTTCTCTCACATGGCGTCACATTTTTTTGAGACACTTTGTCCCCTCTTGCTTAGTGGCAGGAATGTTTATAAAGCAATTTTTGAAAAAATAACTTAAATCTTGCACAATTTTTCTTA
The DNA here is from genome assembly GCF_053477335.1 of Acartia tonsa. Classification (NCBI taxonomy): domain Eukaryota; kingdom Metazoa; phylum Arthropoda; class Copepoda; order Calanoida; family Acartiidae; genus Acartia; species Acartia tonsa. The sequence goes on from NC_137260.1 coordinate 40,024,922, forward strand.
CTATTAAAAAGACAGCCGAATGTTCACATGCCCCATCAATAACTCTTAACATTATGGGGTCTATCTCCAAGATGTCAAGTACTTAAGACCATTTAAATTGTAAGCGATTGTTTTTTTACACCCTTATTATATAAAAGCAAATAAATATTGGTCCAACTGTTTTTGGCGATTTTTTGTAATCTAAAATATTTGTTTCAGTGCTGAGTTGATTGGGTTGAAGAACTGTACTTGGACTAGCTGTAGAATAGGATGCACAGCTGAGCTCTTTCACTGCTGGCATGTCCTTGTTAACTATACTCTGGTTTCAGGTATGCATTTGTTAGGTACTCTATAATTATGATATGTCTATACGTCATGCAATCTGAAAAGGATGTTCAGCTGAGTTAGTAGCGAAGCTACTCTATAATTATGAAATGTCTATACGTCAATATTGAAAAGGATGCACAGCTTAGCTGATCTGTTTCATAGTTGGCATGTCCTTGTTAACTATACGCTAGTTTCAGGTATATATTGATAATAGCGTAGCTACCCTGTAATTATGATATGTCTATACGCTAATCTAAAATAGAATGCACAGCTGAGCTATTTCATTTTTGGCATGTCTTGGTTATTATAAGGTGAGCAAAAAATCTGAAACCAATTTACAGATTTCCTAAATCGGTTCAGTGGTGAGTAAGATTCTTACGAACATACGATTTGATTTTTTAAAAACATTAATGGAAAACAAATATCTTTGTTACTTTTAGGTTCTTCACCAATATCACCCCCATGGGGGAGCCTGTCCACCCTTTCTTCTTCCAGCACCCCCAACACAAATGAGGAGCCAATAGCAAAACTCTTCCCAAATGTCAAAGGAAAGGATTGTATAATAAATTGAGGTCGGGTCAGACTAGGTCGGGTATTCCACATGTTTTAATTTTGGAATATCAAAGACTAAATTCATCATAAGTTTTGTCTAAAGCCCAAATACCATTAGGCTTACGCTCTATAGACAACTAACCCAAAACTTTTTGTAACTTTTGCATGTTCATTTTTAAATGAAAAAACGAGACACCCTTTAACGAAGACGATGAAAGTTCCTTAAAAAAAATTCTGACGTCATAAAAATGAGGGATTAGAAGAGAAGGAGTGGGAAAGAAAACCCCTGCAAAAGAGATGGATAATCCCTCATTTTTATGACGTCACATGCAGATTTTTTGATAGACTTTCTTCGTTTCCTTTTAACGTCTTCAGTTATGGCGAGGTTTGGGCTGATACACAATATCCCGTCTCTAATCTAATTGTAAAGGATTTATGAAAAATAGAAAAAAAGATTGTTGCCCTCAAAATAAAATTATGTATATTCTAATCCTTTGCTGTCATAGGCTGTGGTTATCCCCCAAGATTGAATTGCCATGGTAAGTGTGGCCTCTTTCTTTTTTTCTGAATAAAAAATTATACTTTTCCTTGTTCAATTTAATGACATTTTTACATATCTTTAAAAAACTTTTAAAATGTTTGGTTGTCAAATTATTCTTTTGTTAAATTTTATTTGGCTACGTTTATGAAAAACATTTAAATATTTGATTTAATTTATTATCTTTCCCTACATTTTTTTTTATTTATTAAATAATAGATGATCATTTTATAGAATTTTTCTCAACATATGGATTATCCAACACAAGCTATCCTTGCTGGGTCTCACATTTAGACCCAAAATTTGCGCTCACTGAAATTGATTTCAAAAGGTAAAACTTAGTCTTGTGATGCTTCTCTACAATTTCAAATGTATGTCAGTCTGTCTCTCAGAAAAGTGGAAAGAAAATATTATGCACTTCCATTAAAATGTGAAAATTCTCATGCCTAACGAGCATATCTATAATACAAAGTAGAACGATGTTTGTCTGCCTGTCCGTCCGTTTGTCTGTCCCTTAAGATCTCGGTAACCACTGAACCGATCGGATTCTACTCTTCAGGGTATATACCTATATATATTATACCTATTGGTCCTGTGGTGGTTTTAAGCTATTGTTTGGGGGGTGGGACACCCCCAACTCCGGCCCAAAAAATGAAAATCCCCTGCCCCCCCCAGAAAAAAAAAATTTTGTTGCTGCCCATAAATTATGGGCGTAGCACCAGAAATTTTTTTCAATTTTTCAATTTTATTTTTAAAATTTTTTATATTTTTTATTTAAAATTACCTCATGGGTCAAACCCCCTAGAGGCTAGGGGCGAAGCTGCTAGTATTATATTATTTAATTAATTGTTTGTCTGTTTGACTATTACGTTACACTAATTAAAAGAAAGACGTTTTTTATGGATTGTTAAGATTTAGTCGCTAATAACTTAATTTGAATTTATCTTGTAATATTTTTACTAACATAATTATATAATTTCATAGTTACCTATTTCAGATTAAAAGAAGAGGTGACCTACAGTTTAATCCCTCTGGGCACATTTATTGTTTTTACTCTGTATGCTCTGTGTCGGCTAGGAACGTTCTTGTTAAATAACTTAATCCTTATATAAAAGTAACGCGATGCCTATGTGTACCAAAGTATCTTGCTCAACGCTGGACCGTTATAGTTCTCATTTACAATATAGCATTACATAGATCCTGGAAAGGTTTTTAGCTATTTTGGGGTAGGGTACTATAACTCGCCCTTGAGTAATCACCCCTAGAAAAAATGACCCTGAGTGAAATTAATAATAATTTGTCCAAGGATTTGAAGCTCGGCTGCAGCTTGTTTAATTATTACTTACTAGTTGCCAGCTGATAAATTCCAAAAAAGAAAAAAATTACAAACTTTAAAATTGCATAATGTTAGTAAAACCTTATTACATATATTTCCACACCTGAGCGTTTGGGATCTTAAAGGACTGACATACATACAAAATGAATTATTTAATAAAACGTTGTAGGAGTGTTTTCTTTGTGTAACCCCCTTAGATGTTGCCCCAGCCCACCAACATCTATGGAAAAAATACGCTTAACTCCTTCTCAACTTCATAGGTTAGTATAATCAATAAATGCATAAGTATTAGATGCATAATCCAGATAACTATCTGGATCCATTGTCGGAGACTTTTTTACGTATGCTAGCAAATTCCTTAATGGCTGTGTTAGTATTTTCGACGCTATTGGCTGATAGTCAAGACATAATTGAAAATCGACACCGGGTCCACGGGGTGGTGGGGACACTTTTACTTTAATAAAAAAATATTTTTTAGTTCAATCAGCTCTATTTCTAATGTTAACTTTCATATTCTTACAACATAATTGTGAAATTGCCACGCATATAACATATTGCTTTATTATCCTGGAAGATACCTATTTGTTACAGGAATCTTGAACAAAATTTGAACACGTTTGACGATTCCTACTTGTTCAAATTTGCAAAAGTAACAACGTTTTACTCTAACTAATAATTAGAAAGGTATTATCGATATATCATTGTAATATTTCAGGTATAAGCGAGCCTTACACGCCAAGCGGCGCGAGCTTGAAAAGAAACGTGCTGAACTGTCAGGTGACGACGAACAAGCTGAAATAGAAGAGCACAGTGAAGACAAACCAAATAATAACATTATTGAAGAGATCAATACTTCTGACAGTGATAACATTGAAACTATTGACAAATCTTCCAAAGACAAGAAATTGAGTTGGGATTTTGGGAATATTGAGAATCTGCCTGGATGTAGTACAGCGCTACAACATTTAGAGACGCTACCTGCGAAATCTGTTAAAAAGAAAGATTAATACAACAAAAATGCATTTAAGAAATTTTTTTTAAAAGTAACAAATAAATAATCTCAAATCTGTTTAGAACGAACCTACTCTAAATTCACTATGTCTGTCCGTTTGATTTTGTCTACTGCTATTGAATGATGATTGCTGATTTTTTGTGAAGATATCTCTTTCCAAAAAGCATCTAGATTACATTTACTTTGTTTGTCGATTTTGCAACAAAAGACATATTTTCAATGAGGTTTCCGGATTTTGTATCTTTCTTAATATTATTCTTTGTCCGTTTATCAATCCATTGTTTTTTTTGTGCTTTACTACTTATGGAGGGTGTAATTCAATAATTGGTTATTTATGTAATGATTAAAATGACTTTTCAATATAAGTCACTACAATCATAAGTGGCTGTACGAAAAGCTTTGCAGCATGAAAAGAGATACTTAGTATTTTTTATGTGCATTTTAAATGATTATTTATTTCAATGAATAACTTTTAAAAATCTTCCAAATTTGAACATAAAAATGAATTGTAATACATATTTCAATTTATATAGTTATAATAAATAGATATATTTTATAATAGTTTTATTAATAAACACTTTGCTTATGTCAAGTTGCTTAAAAGAAGATAACCAAAATATTAAATAGTCTTTGGGCTGCGAAGCTTCTTACTAGTTGTGTGCTGTTAGTCTCTATTTAGAATTCCCTCATCTATCTATAACTTTGTATTATAATTTCTGAAAATTTTGCAACCTTATATGTATTTTAAAAAGATATTAATTAAGTAAACAATATTATGATGATTCATAGGACGAAAAAGCAATATTTGATAAGCTAAGTATCTTAATCTAAAAACGTCAGTAGGCCAATAGTTAGGCTACGTTACGTCACATTTTATCCAGATTTATGGATATTATTTAGAGTATTGTCATTATATGATTGACAATGTTTGTTTGACCGTCGTCTGATATGTAGACTTTAGCTTTTAAGAAGTTGTCATCCTTGTCTTATTCTTGTTTACTTTCTCACTTGATTTATTTATCTGAAAATGTAAATAATCTGTTAATAATAGAAGTCTTAATATCGGAATCCTATGAGGAATGTCTATACCCTATATGATATCTGATAAAATAATATATATATTACAATTTTGTCACATTAGGGTTAGTTTTGTCTATAAACAGCGCTGCAATAGTAAACTAGTTTTTGATGCCAGAAAGGACAAATGCTTCTAATTAAGAAACTCATATGTTAAGAATTATCATGTTATATCTTAAAATCAACCAATATCCAAAGAAATACAATGAAATACTTAACAAATATTCAATCAATCAGACTAACTGAAGAAATTGCAAGATAGCTTTACTTCAAATCTTTTGTTGAAAAAATATGTCTATTTACGCTTATATAAATTCTTTATTTATAGATAAGAAAAATAATATATTATTTGATTGAGCATTATTTTTAACATCTTTGTTATTCAATTTTAGCATAATCATAAAACATAAATGCAAAGTTTTTTTTATTACACAAAAAGAAAATTTTGAAATGGAAAAAAAATAAATAAACGCCACGAAGCAGAATATTAAAAAAATATATTTTTTTTCAGTGCTCAAGATTTTTCTTATTGTGAAAACACAAAAATATTTTCTTCTATCATATTTCCTTTTATGTGTGTAGAGTCAAGGTGCAGAGTCCGCAGATTTTCTTGAATTCTTGTTTTCCCGGATTTCTGACACACACACATTTGTTCACACCAGGTCCATCACACTCTTCAGAGGGATGGGATTCAGAGAATTTTACTGGGTTACTTGGACTTGTACATTCTAGGGAATACAAGATTATAAACTTTCCAATTATAAGAATTGTTTTCCTATAATTCATATGGATCACAGCTATATGATTTTGTTAAAAAAAAGTAAAATAAGCCCTGTATTAATAGGACCCTGCAGGGCTTGAGTCCCAAAGGTAGCCCAATACACTTTTAAAAATTAAAATTCAAAGGGGGTGTATTAAAATAGCAATAAAGGTATGTGACATATGGTTGATAGATTAATGATATATTATGCTTGCTTATGTATGTATTTATATCTTTTATTGGAAACTAAGAAGGATTGAAAGTTTTTTTTTAAAATTATTATGTACATTATTCTGAACTTTATTAAGTATATAAAAAGTAAATTGATAAATAACATTACCTTCATTACTATCCAAAGAAGCCCACTCTTTTTCTCCTAGTTTCTCTTTCTCTTGTAGATGCTTCAAAAACTTGATAAACAATCCTTTTTCTGTCAGTTTTTCTGTCTTATTTGACTCTGAATTATTTGATTTCTCTTTGTTGTCTGTTGAATTTGATTTTGAAGGTATTAATGTCGTCTTACATGTTCCACAAGTTTCAGTAAAGTTGGATTGAATGTCGTCGTCCCCAGAGCAATAGCATAACTTTTGGTTTCTAGATTTACACATCATTGATGGCTTTGTCTCATTCATCTTGAATTTGTATACATTTCCTTTAAAGTTAAAGTTTAAAGTTAATAAAAAAAAAAGAATCTAACTGCCTATTCTTCAACTAACTAAAAACTTTATTCAATTCCATGGATTGTTTTTCTTCTGGCATTAAAACTTAACTTATATATAAATGTTTATGGTTGCAAGAAAATTTGTGACTATTTAATTTTGTTATTTTAAGGATAGCTATTTTAAAATAAATAAAATCTTTAATAGTTGTTCTATCCCTTCTTGAGATAAAAATATCATTTTATTACAACTTGAATAATTATCAGTCCTATTCAGTAAAATCGTTTTAATGTGGTATCCGCCGAGGATAAATGGCAGACACCAGAGTTCAATTAGACTACGGCAGTGGGAACAGACGTGGACACCTTACTATAGAGAAGCTACGCTTCTCTAACAATCACTAAATAACAAACAGCATCTATTTCAGTTGTCCCTTTATTGAAGGTCTAAGGATTACTAAAGCTATATACAACAAACAATAGTTACACAGATAGGAATAAATAATCATAAATAAAAGCAATATAATACATATAAAATAGTCAGTTTGGGCAATGATGATCCCCCATCCCTGGAAAGGGTGGGGGGAATTAACAATGCAGCTTAACCATAATAAGGCTGTCAGATTCAATCATTAATTTTAGGCATAGGGAGGGGGTCGGCAGACCCCTTCCCCAGGACTCGGGGGAGGGCCGTTGGCCCTTCCCCGAACCCCGGTCAGGGGTGCCATAGGCATGGCTCACGGTTGCCGAATACCACAACTCTCCCCTTGGAAGGCTGGGAGGGAGCCTCCCTGCCAGACTTCCGACAGTGGTTGAGGCCTTTGGTCCGCTCCTTAGGGCTAAGATATATACAAATGATAATGATTCAATGGAATCCTAGTGGTGATTTTCAGGGCTGATGGGCTCCCAACGTGGGGTAGAAGGTAGAGGCTGGTTTCGGTTGGACACGTAGCTCGGCGCCGGCAGGTGTCAGGTTGGCGTGTGGCACAGCTGCTGCTGGGCCGGTCAGCAGCGGGGCATTCTGGTTGTTGTTGGCAGCGGCTGGGGCACTGGCTGCCAAGTTGACCGTCTGAGCTGCGGCCTGACCTCCCGAGGGGCCGCGGGGTCTTCCAGAGGGCGGTCCAGGCCTGCCTGGGCGGTCATGCCCGCTATCGGCTGATTGCATGGACACCATTTCCTCGGCGGCTTCCCGGCCGATGGGAATGGCATCCCAGTCTACTGAAAAGTCCCGGGACTTAGCATGGGTGAGCCGGGCTCTGGCCAAGGCCTTCCTGTACAAGGTGGGATGGTACAGGAACACTTGTGACATCGCATTCATGGCGGCCCATACACCTCCTTGTGCGGCTGCCAGGGAAATGATGGTCAGGTCCCCCAGCAGTTTGAGGATTAACAACAGCAAACACAGTATGGCTGCGCCATCTCCCCACTCGGGGATAGCTTGTCTGAACCCAGCCCAGACATCCAGGGCGGCCTCTCCTTCCTCCGCCAGTCGGTCGATATTGTAGGACACTATCCCATGGTCCCCGGTGGCCGAACAGCTACCTTGCTGAACGCATGAGCCATAGGACAGGCCGGTCAGCATGGCGCTTTTATACGCTGGGAACGCCAGCAGTTGCTGCCAGTCGTTCAACTCAGCCTGCGAATACAAGCCCCCTGAACTAAAGTCATCCAAGGGTTCTGTCAGCAGCTGCTTGGGCGTATCCAGCGGGGGTGGCCTCTTCTTAGGTGCGGGGGTTAACTCTATCCAGCCTTCCTCCGCGTGCACAGTCAGGGGGTAGGTGGAGGAGCAGGGAATCTTGGTGGCGTGGCCGCTATACACCCGTGTCACGGCGTCTACAAATCCCGTGGGTTCCACTGGTACTTTGTCCCAACATTCCTTGCTTTCACGGACAACGTATTTGTTGCGTTGGCAGGTAAGCTGGAGCAGGACATCTCCCCTCAGCACCGAGAACGTGCTCCCCTGGACACGCACCGGGTGGGCCGGGTCTAGTTGCTGGAGCTTCCAGCAATTGGCCGCTACTTCTTCTGCCGCTGTGCTTTTCATGCGTGTCTCCAGGGTAAATCCAATGTAACCTGCATGTATCTGGGCCTGCAGGGGGACATCAACATCCCTGGCCGATACTCTGGGCAGCGCTGCCGCGGCCGGGTCAGCTGCCACGAACAATGCTGGGTGGTTGGTGGCATGGGCCTCAAAGTCGCAGTTCACTATTGCGGTGGGGGTGGTCATGTTGATGAAGAACTGAGCTTGATGGTCAACCAGGAACGCATCCATCACTAGGCTAGGCTGGAGGCTGCGGATCAGCCTCAAGGGGCAATCTCTCCCCAGGTGGTCCCACACATAGGTTGCTTCCCCAGTGATGCAAGACAGCTCGGAATGGGGACATTCTAGGGTCAGGTGGTCAGATTGAGACTCCACCCGTCCATCCTCTACTACGTAGGTCTCTTCCTTGACCAGCAGCCGTCGTTCCTGGAGCACTAATTCATTGCGGTACAGCTGGCCCTCGAAGTGGACGTCCTCCCCTTCACAACCCACCCCCTCTGGGCTGTTGACCAAGGCGCCCACCATATCGAGGGTGAAGAACAGGGGGTGGTTCAGCTGAAACGTCAGTGGCTGGGTCTTGCCTGGCAGCGTGTAGACTCGGTTCCTGGCCAGGTCTTGGCACGTTTCTGGATCAATCTTGGTTGGCCTCATGAGGGTGGGGACCGAGGTCACCTTGAGGTGACCCCATACCCCACACCTGAATGTCCACTGGGACACGGTGAGCTGGCAACTGTATCCTGTTGTTTCTCTAATCTTGACTTGCTGCAGGACATGTACTTCATGGCCCAGGGGCACCTCCTGGTGTAGCGGTTCCGTGCTACACATCTTTTCCTTATTGTAGGCTGTGATGTGGGTGGGGTTGGCGCAGTCCCACCCTACCAGGACGTAGCTAGTTGTAGGCCACACGGCTGCCAGCAGTAGTCCCCACAGAACCATCCACCAGTGTGAAAAACTACCAGACAGCCATCTACCTCTCGCACGCGGCTGGGGATCTTCGGCTCGGGTCACGGCTGCTTCTTGGGACTGGACACGGCTGGGCTGCTCCTGGCTAGATACAAATTTCCATTGAGCGTTATCTTTGTGTGTCCGGGGCACCCCGATACCCTCCCCAATGACAGACTGGCAGGCAACTGGCGCCTGCCTGGGTGTCGGCTCCCCTAGCCCCAAGTGGTCCCTTCCCTTGTCCATGGCATGCCCAGTGGCATGGGGCTGAAGTGCGGGTGGCACAGGCTCGCCCTGTCTCACATCCCTCCCCTGCCCTAGGAACTCAGGTGCATGTGGCACAGGCAAGTCCTTATATCCCCAAATTTCAATCTCCCCAGCCTCTGGTGCATGAGGCACAGGCAAGGTTGGGGTTTTACAATAATTTGGATACAATACATTTGTTAAATTTAACTTATCCTGGCTCGACTGGAGGTGCTGGGCATCTGGGTTCCCTCGGCTGGCAGGGGGCGCTGGATGGTGTATGGCTGGGCTCTCCCTACAGGCTGGTGGCGCTGGCTGGCTGGGGGTGACGGGTGTCACCCCTTCCTCTGGGACTGCTGGCTTGTTCCAGGATCCAGGTATCTTGGTGGCGGCGACGGTTGTCGCCCCAGGCACCAGGTTGGAGGCCTCTGGGACTGCTGGCTCGTTCCAGGATCCAGGTATCTCGGTGGCGGCGACGGTTGTCGCCCCAGGCACCAGGTTGGAGGCGCTGGATAGCACCCCCCAGTCATCACAGGTGGCGGCGCCGGGTGGCGCCCCAAACATCGACTCTGATGCGCTGGCTAGCGCCTCCTGCCTCTCTCGTTCAACGGCCGCCAGGGCCTCCCCGTACACCGTCTCAGTGACGCTGGGTAGCGCCCCTCCACTCTTGCTGGGTAGGCTTGGTCGGGCAGGCCCCATCATGTTTAAGCTAAAGGGGTGGGGCCTCAGAACTTCTGGCTCGGCAATGTTGTTGGGCTGCACAAACTCCGGCCCCAGGTGGTTGAGACTGAAACCCAGGCCAACCCGGTTGGGTTCAGCCGCGCCTCCCAGTACGTTGATCCTAGCTGGAACGGTCCCAAACTGCGGCATTCCATCGGCTCGGCCCGCTGCGTTGGAGGCGGCTGCTTGCTGCGGTGGTGCTGGGGGCGCGCTCCCTTCCATGTTGGCTACTCTGCTGGGCTTTCCTGGGGGAGCGCCCTTGTCTGCGGTGCGCCTACGGCCGGCTACCTGGTCCCAGTCGGCTCTGCACTCGGCCGCCGTATGGCCAGCATAGTGGCAACGCTCACACTTGGCAGGACGGTCATGACGTGGCTGGGTGCGTCTCTCCTCCTGGCTGACTTCCATAGGCGTCGGACAGTCTCGAGCTCGGTGGCCTTTCCCTTGGCAGCGGAAACAGCGGCCTGGAATCTTGTCATCTGGAGCGACCTTCCCCATCTGGTGGAGACCCGGAGCCAAGGCGCCAATCTCCATTGGCTCCGACTCGTCGTAATTGGGCAACTGGACGCTGGCTTATCCCATAAGCCCGTCGGTGGCGTCCACTAGGCACACACCCTCCTTCAGCTGCTTGGTAATCATTGTGACGGTGAACATGGCTCGCCTCGTGTACTCAGGTACAGAGGCGATCTCATGACTCATCATTTCACGTTTCACATTAGCGTTACGAATGCCACGATTTAATTCATCGATTAATAACTCGAGATCCTCATGGCTGTAGGCCTCCCTATACAAGGCACACTTTGTGGATATGTATGCTTGTATAGGTTCTGTCGAGTGTTGCCTGTAATCCCTGAAGGCTTGCTTCAAAGTCTGGGATTCAAAGGCTGGACGAAATAACATTTCACACTCGGCCTTGACTTGTTCGTAAGTCAAGGCTTGGCCTGCCTCGCCAAACAGATGAGACGCCATTTCCGCCGCTTGCCCTACTAGTGACAGTAAAAGGGCGTTGCGGCGGTTGAGGGTGTCATGGGGTGGCACGCGGTAAGCTGCCCATGACATCTCGAGTCTGCGGATGTGGGAGCTCCAAGATTGCTTGGGCGGCCCTCTATACTCCGGCAGGTTACTCAGCATCAGCTTGCGATACTCGGCTGGGGGTCATCCTGTAGCCATCCTTAGGCTTGGTCGCCTCCTGGCGCTTGCGGCTGCTCCATCGGGTCAACGGTTCAGCGGCGGAACACAAAGTTATAAGGCAATAAGATAAATGTCTATCACTTGTGGCTTTCTAGCCTAGCAGCCAACACTGTTTATCACTAGGTTGGTGGTTTAGTTACAAGGATATAACTTAGATGTACTTGTCACTAGTTTTATTCTGAGTTTTTTTGTAGAGTAGGCTGGTAGGGGTAGATAGCTGTTGAGGGTCTGAACTGCTGTCAGGAACTGATTTGGTTTTCCCTTATCACACTATAGATAGGAGGGAGAAGCTTGTAATTCTTTATTTTCTAAAAATTCCTCTGTTAGATGCTATGGAGTAGCTCCGCTCCTGTGTGTGTGTGTGTGCGTGAAATCTCCTTTCCTTGCAGCGCACTTACGCACCGTCAAATCCGCGCACACAGGTAAAACGCGCACTTATCCCTCAACTCGCTCTCTCATTGGTCCGCTTTGTCCGTTGAATTTTATGATATTTCCCGAACTCTGTTGCGCGACCCGTAAATGGCGCTCTGTGTTCCCGGTCGCTAGCTCCACACTGTGGGCGGACTTAGTCAAGTGTGGGTAGGAGGGGGGAAGCGCATGAGGGGACGGGGTAAATCCGTCCGTTCCCCTTGTGAGGAAGGGGGGGAGTGCTGTGGGTTTGAGGTAACTGTGTGATGAGGTAATGGTGCCCTTTCTCCTTAATCATAGGCTTATTTGTTATGTCACCTTGATGTTTTTCTTCAATGGAGAGTGGGCCCCTCCCTTTCCTCTGGAATAAGGGGTGTATTTTGTTGTGCTGGAGGCTTGGGTGGTTAGATTGTTTATCAAGGCATTGTTATATTACATCTAGATTCTATTTTTGGCCTTATCACAATACATAACAGATTTGTTTACCAAGCCTGTTCTATTTTTAGTTTTATCACAATACACAACAAATTGTTTGCCAATCCTTGCTCATAAATCTATTGTTTAGCCATCACACTAGGGTGGTAATCCCTACAATGTGATATAATATCTGCTTTTCTAGATGGGTGGCTGCGCTGTAGCCTCTCAGGATACTTGGAGTTGACGTAGTTTTCTCTGCTTTGGTACACTACACTCGTATGTTGGCTCGCAGCTCGCAGCTATTTGGCGTGTTTCAGCCTATCGGCGGCAGGGAATGTCCTGTCCTACAGCGCCGTATATCCGAATCCGACTGTTGGCGGCAGGGAATGTCCCGTCCTGCGGCGCCACTGGTTCGAATCCTTGGCTTGTTTCAGTCTATCGGCGGCAGGGAATGTCCCGTCCTGCAGCGCCGTGTATCCGAATCCGGCTGATGGCGGCAGGGAATGTCCCGTCCTGCTAGCGCCGCTGGTTCGGATCCTGCTATCTCTTGCAGTAACTGTTGGCCTATTTTCAGCCGTTTGCACTTATTTGGCCTGTTTCAGCCAGTCCGCAGGCCTGTTTCAGCCCTTTGAGCGCTCAATTCTCCGTTAGATGTCGGCGCTTCTCGCGGTTCTCCGTCAAGTTTCGCTGTTTCACTTCCACAACTGCCGGATGCAGAGTTAGACCTTGCTATCCAGGGTGGGTAATTCAGGTTGCTGGTGTCAGTTTTGCCAGTTTCACTGCTGGGAGTACCTTAGCCTTAGCTGCGCGTCTGCTCTACACTTGTGGTTTGCCGTAATCTCACACAGCTGTCACCAAAAGTTGTGGTATCCGCCGAGGATAAATGGCAGACACCAGAGTTCAATTAGACTACGGCAGTGGGAACAGACGTGGACACCTTACTATAGAGAAGCTACGCTTCTCTAACAATCACTAAATAACAAACAGCATCTATTTCAGTTGTCCCTTTATTGAAGGTCTAAGGATTACTAAAGCTATATACAACAAACAATAGTTACACAGATAGGTATAAATAATCATAAATAAAAGCAATATAATACATATACAATAGTCAGTTTGGGCAATAATGATCCCCCATCCCTGGAAAGGGTGGGGGGAATTAACAATGCAGCTTAACCATAATAAGGCTGTCAGATTCAATCATTAATTTTAGGCATATGGAGGGGGTCGGCAGACCCCTTCCCCAGGACTCGGGGGAGGGCCGTTGGCCCTTCCCCGAACCCCGGTCAGGGGTGCCATAGGCATGGCTCACGGTTGCCGAATACCACATTAAAATTATAAATAAATTTTACCAGTTACACCCTCACAAGAGTCCCTTTTCATGAACCAAACTTTGTTCTTCTTAGTTAAACGTTTCAATTTTTCCACCAGAGCACTTTTCTTCTTTTCTAATTCTTTTGCCTTTTCTGGGCTCACTCTTAGATTATCTTTCTTGTCTCTGGTAAACTTTACTTCTTCATTTTTGCCATTATCTGACTTTATGTTGTCTTTTTCTTTTCTATCTTTTTCTACTTTATCTTTTTCTTTCTCCTCTCTATCTTTGTCATCTTTGGGTTTATCTTGTTCATGTTTATTTTTCTCTTTATCTTCTCTTTCAGTGTTAGTTTTATCTTTATCTTTCTCGTCTTTTTCATTGTTTTCTTTCTCATTTTCTTTTTCTTCTTTGCTCTTGTCTTTAGGAGGTTTTTTAATTTCTTTTTCTGGCTTCATAGAATCTAAGAAAATTAATAAAAATGTGATAACATAAATTCATTATAGATTCCTTTTATGCAATGTATTTGTATATTAAATTAATTTGGAATTCTCATGTATTGCTAAATTATTTATAACAACCCTTTTAATAATTCATATATTTCTGTTTTTACATAGAATTTTAGAAATTCCACACATGTCAATAATTTAAATTATATATAATAATAGAGTTAAGAGAACAATGAGATTAATCATATCTACCTGATTTTTCTGTATTATTGCCATTATCTTGTTTGTTTTCTTTTTCTGGATTATTATCTAAAATGATATTGAATTCATAGTAAATTATGCTAAAGAATTCCCCCAAGAGGCTTTATATGAACTATTTGCTATCACACTAATTATAGATTGGATGTTTTTCCTTAAATAAAAAGAATTAAAAAAAATAAAAATAAATATGAGGGAATTTAATTTAATAGTAAAAATACTAATTGACATGAGTTTTTGTCAACTGAATAAATTTTTCTATAACAAGATGATTATTTAAATAAAAAAATCTTACTATTTGCAATTTGTTTTGCCATTTCTGATAACCAACCAGAACTTGCTTTTGGCTTTTCTTGTTTTTCTATCTCTTCCTGATTTAAACAAAATGTTTAGATTAAATGTCTATATTATAATGATTACTCTTTATTAAATTCAAAAATATTAGGAAAATTGTTTATCTGTATACTTGTCCACTATGATATCATAAATAGGTGGACTGATTACTCACAGTTTAAAAAAAAATGTTAATAGGTTAGTGGATGGTTACAGACTATTAGAGGGGGAGGGGTAAACCATGGAAAATGTCCACCTTTTCTAAAAGTAATCCTTTTTTTGTACATTTAATAAATATTATAGGGTAACCATTCCATCTGTCCCTTAATTTTTATTACTAAAAGTTTCTTGGATGGTACCCTAACAAACCTTTTGGAAGATTATAAAATGTAAAAAATTCAAAGTTACCATGTGATAATATACCTTTGATCTAAAGAATCCATTTTTTAATGCTTCTCCCAGGACACTTCTTAGATCTATGCCAGTATTATTCTTAACTTTTTCATCCTTGTCCATTTCATTTTCTGATTCTGTCTTGTTTTTCTCCTTGTCATTTTCTGTTTCCTCCTTGTCTGTATCATTTCCTGATTCCATCTTTTCTTTATTCATTTCATTGTCTGATTCCTCCTTGTCTGTTTCATTTTCTGATTCCACGTTTTCATTGTCTGTATCTTTATCAGATTCCACATTGTCTTTGTCTGTTTCATTTTCTGATTCCTCCATGTCCTTGTCGGTATAATTATCAGATTTCACTTTGTCTGTTTCATTTTCAGATTCCTCCATGTCCGTGTCCCTATTATTTTCTAATTCTCCCTTGTCTTTGTCTGTATCATTTTCCAAATTCTCCTTGTCCGTGTCTGTATCTTTTTCTGTTTCCATCTTGTCTTTGACGGTATCATTTTCTGTTTCCATCTTGTCTTTGATGGTATCATTCTCTGATTTCTCCTTGTCTTTGTCTGTATCATTTTCTGATTCCTCCTTGTCCTTGTCTGTATCATTTTCTGATTCTTCCTTGCCCTTGTCTGTATCATTTTCTGATTCAATCTTTTCTTTGTCTGTTTCACTTTCTAATACTTCCTTGTCCTTGTCTGTTTTATTTTCTAATTCCTCATTTTCTGATCCCATCTTGTCTTTGTCTGTATCATTTTCTGATTCCTCCTTGTCCTTGACTGAATCATTTTCTGATTCCTCCTTGTCCTTGTCTATATCATTTTCTGAATCTATCATATCCTTGTCTGTTTCATTTTCTGATTCCTTGTTTTCTTGGTGTAATTCATTTTCTAATTCCTCCTTGTCCTTGATTGTTTCATTTTCTGATTCCATCTTGTCTTTGTTTGTTTCATTTTCTGTTTGCATCTTGTTCTTGTCAATTTCATTTTCTGATTCCTCCTTATCCTTGTCTGTTTCATTTTCTGATTCCACCTTGTCTTTGTCTGTATTATTTTCTGATTCCTCCTTGTCCTTGTCTGTTTCATTTTCTGATTCCATCTTTTCTTCATCCATTTCAAGGTCTGATTCCCCCTTGTCCTTGTCTGCACCATTTTCAGATATCTCCTTGTCCATGTCTGTTTCATTTTCTAATTTCTCCTTTTCTGATTTATGTTCCGATTCCAGATTGTCTTTGTCAGTATAATTCTCTGATTCCTCCTTGTCCTTTTCTGTTTCATTTTCAATTTCAACATTGTCCTTGTCTGTTTCACTTTCTAATTCCTCCTTGTCCTTTTCTTTTTCATTTTCTAATTCCTCTTTGTCTGTTTTATTTTCTGATTCCATCTTGTCCTTGTCTGTATCATTTTCTGATTCCATCTTGTCTTTGTCTGTATCATTCTCTGATTCCTCCTTGTCTTTGTCTGTTTCATTTTCTGATTCCTCTCTGTCCTTGTTTGTTTCATTTTTAGATTCCTCCTTGTCCTTGTCTGTATCATTTTCTGATTCAATCTTTTCTTTGTCTGTTTCACTTTCTAATTCTTCCTTGTCCTTGTCCATTTTATTTTCTAATTCCTCATTTTCTGATTCCATCTTGTCTTTGTCAGTATCATTTTCTGATTCCATCTTGTCTTGATCTGCTTTATTGTTTGATTCCATCTTGTCCTTATCCAAGTCATTTTCTGATTCCATCTTGTCTTTCTCCATTTCAGTTTTTAATTCTGTCTTGTTATTATCCATGTCATTTTCTGATTCCATCTTGACTTTGTCTTTATTTTTTACTTCTTCACTTTTTGATTTGTTTCTTTCGTTCTCATTTTTTGCACTAGCTTTTTCATTATCTCCATTTGATTTTATCTTCTCCTTCTCTTTCTCTAAATTTGTCTTGCTTGTGTCATTATTTTCTTTTCCAGTTTTCTTTTCTTTATTTTCTACAAAAGAATGAATATCAATTTATTGCAACATTGATTTTCAAAATCAAATAATTAATATTTCAATTAATTTTCTTTATTTCAAGCCTTACCATTAACAATATTTTTTGCTCCTTTGAACAGCCAACTTAGACCTCCAGAATCTGTTTCTGTCTCTTTCTTCTAAAAGAAAATGCTAACTTTATGCTTAAATACTTCTAAAATGTATAAAAATAAAAACCAAACAAACCTGTGTCTTATTTGATGAAGATTTGAACAGATTTCCTAATAAATTAGTTAAATTTATTCCACCTTTACTTGTGTTATTCTGAGATTTATCATGACTATTATTATTTGAACTATTTTTATGGTCATTTTGTTGACTTTTTGGATTAGTATGATTGCCATTGTGATAATTTCTGTGGCCATTATGATTAGTTCCATTACCATGGTGACCATTCCTTTTGCTATTATAATTAGTTCCATTTCCATGGTGACCCTTTTGTTGGTTATTTTGGTGAGTGCTATTTCTAAGATGACCATTTTGGTGAGTACCATTTCTATGATGACCATTTTGAATTCTATTTCTATAGTGATCATTTTGGTGAGTACCACTTCCATGATGACCATTTTGGTGGGTACCATTTCCATGATAACTGTTTTGGTGGGTACCATTTCCATGATAACTGTTTTGGTGAGTACCATTTCCATAATGACCATTTTGGTAAGTACCATTTCCATGATGATTATTTAAATGTGTTCCATTTCCATGATGACCATTCCTAAGATTATTAGTTGAGTTTCTATGATGTCCATTTAACTGATTTGTACTATTATAATCCTTTCCAAGACCTTTGATTTTTTCAGCATTCCTTGATTTATTCTTAAAGTTCTCTATTTTGCCATCTATTTCATTAAACATTTCTTGAACCTGAGCATTATTTTTGTATTCATTCTTTAATTTTGCAAGAATATCATGTGGTTCAGCATCTTCCTTAACTTTGTTTAAAATTTCATCAACTGTCGCTTCCATTCCAATATCTTCTGTTTTATTTTTCATTATTCTTCTAATAATATCTTTGCCTAAAATATGTTATATTAGTAGATTCTCAATGAAATTATTTTTTTATATGAACGACTTAAACTAAGATTAAATGCCAAAAAAGTATACCTGTCACATTTCTTTTCAACTCTTTCTCAAGTGTTTCTACAACTTTGTCTATGTCATTAGCATCTTCAATTTTCTTTATTTCCTTTTCAATCTCAGCAGTTGAATTATACTTCTGAAAAGTTTTAATTTTCTCCAATGGAGATAGATCATTGTCACCTGTAAGATTCATCAACTTGTGTAAAGCCTTGTCAATTTCTTTGGTATCCATTGTAGGAAGTTTTAAAGTTTCATCTATCTTCTCTATTTGAGTTTTAGGTTTGCCACCAAAAAGCCAGTCAAGTTGTTGTAGCTTTCGTGATTTGAAGTTTACCTAACATTAAAACAATTATATATATATATATATATACATATATCACTAGAAATAACAAATTGACAGACTAGGAAAAAATAGTATTAATTAGTAAAATGCATTCTCACATAAAATTAACCAAAAACTCATATTACTTCAATTCAAAAAACCTATTTATTCAGAAAGGGACAGCAAATTAGGTAAAGTCAAACTGGTAAAATAAGAAAACAGCTTTACTAGCAATTATAAATGAGAATATCATGATTTCTCTGGATTTTTATTATTTTGTTTAACCTGTTCTTCTGCATCTAAGTTGGTTGGAAAGCTGATTAAAATTAAGCATACAACAGTCAGTGTTACAGCCATAGTCATTTTCTGAAACATACAATTATTATAAAGATGTTTTTTTAAGGTACTTTAAAAAAGAACTTACACACATATTTTACCTCCAAAACATGCATTGGCAGGTAATCTGAGGTCTTTTTGCTATATGTTTTTTTTTTCAATTTGATACTTAAGACCTCTAAAATGGCTTAAATGACATGTCAGTATTGTAAACAATCCCTTCCATAGGTTCTGTGCAATCTTTAGGCCATTTGCCAGAATAAAGTATCATTCTCAATGCCATCTGTAATTACATAAAGAAAGAAAATGCATTTTAGATATTTAACATTTTTTTATATAAATATATACACATAATATTCCCTAATATATTGAAAGTGAAAGTGAAAGGATAACAATAGTGAAAGTGAAAGGATAACAATAGAATGACTTTAAAAAACAGAAATTAAAGGATATGTTTAATCAGAAAATACAGGTGTGGTTTCACTCAAAGTGTCATAATGAGCACCTTACTATCCCCCCTTTATTTGAATAAATTGAACATCAGATTATGTATTTTTTGTTCATTTCTTTATTATTTTAGGTACTGGTTAGGCTTGGTTTTATTGTATACTGTTAGGGCGGCCGCTTGCAGGGCTAAGGCATAAGGTAAAAATAATCCTTAGTATTTTAATTTACTTCAAAACTATGTGGTGGTGAAGGGGGGGAGGGGGGGTTAAATTCACTTTTTAAAAAGCACGAAAATCAGTAATTTGTGATTTCATAAATTGTTATAAAAGGGCAGTTTATCTTAGAATTAGTGACCACCTTATGATTTTAGGACACAATATAAGTATGTTGTTGAGGCAAAAAATTCCTGACATTCAAACAAATATATCCCTTTATTCTATAGAATAGACTATACTTACATAAAATAAATTTTGTTTAAAAAAACATATTGTACATAATATTGATGTTACCGTAACAAAGAATGAAGGTTAAATAATTCGGCGGTTTCCCTTAAAGTGTAAAATTGATCACTATTTCCCCATTATTTTGAAATTAATCTAAAAAAAGAAGGAGTGACGTATTTTCGTTGTTTTGATTATTGCTTTCGGTCAGGCTTGGTAAGTTTATCCGCGGGGGTTAGGCATAGGAAAAAAAACAACCATCTTATTTTGAATTTTTGGTTAAAAAATGGTGGGAGGGAGGGATTTCATTGTTCGCTGAGAACTTTGAGGGAAAGCGCTACTCATTCGAAAATGCACTACAATTTTTTTATACTTGAACACAAATTTCAAATTTGATATTGTGCTTGAGTTTAAAAATAGCAGATTAAAATATGTCCAATCTCACCACAATAATACTTAAGTTTTTATTACATACCCCTACTGGGCTATAATGTAACCCCCTGAATCTTACCTAACTAAAGATCAACCACATGATACACAACTTTTTAAAAAAAATTGCAGAGATTTTTCTCTTAGAGATCTAACTGACTTTGTTTTGTATTTTAAAAAATTAGCCAAAGCAGTAATGTAAAGCTATTGTTTTATAAGGGCTGTTTCACAATAGGATTGCTCATATTTAGATTATTTACTTTTGTATATTTTATTTACAAGAAGTATGTGTTCATTTGTACAACTACAAAACGTTTGTAAAAATTATTTTATACAAGCCAAGTTTGTTTTAATTTAGGAAGAATTTAGTCAAGAAATTTACAAATATGCAATTTTTACGGTGAAGTTGGCAAATGAATAACTTGAATAACTTTGCAACTAAACTTCAAATATGAAAATTATTCTACTAGAAACTAGAAGATACAGGATAAAATATCACTAGAAAGGCCCAAGCATAATAATTAATAAATAATAATGAATTAATAATATGAGGAAGTAGGCCCAGGTACTAAACCTTAAACTTTGTTGTGTCATTATAAATATTTAATAAGATTTGTATGCCCGTGCTGACTTTACCTTAGTCAAGGATTATATACCAAGGGATAAAAAAATGGATTGGTGCTTACCTCAAAGTGCTTAGCGGGCAAAGAATCCCCTATCACATAATTTAGGTTCCAGGACAAACGCAGGAGTCCCAAACGTCGGAGTGGACAAACGCAGGAGTGTTAAAATACTAATTTGATTAAGTATTTCTATGCAGGTTAGGTTAGGTTAAGATATGAATATACAAATAAGCCCCCTGCAGGGGTTAGGCATTAAAAAACCTATAAGATAGTTTAAAATAGGCTAGGTTAGGTTAAGTTTTGACTCTGACGTTGTCCACTCCGACGTTTGAGACTCCTGCGCTTGTCCTAGTACCATAATTTAGAAATAATGAAAAGTGTTAGAATTATTTTTTTATACCTAATCCCAGCGGTGGAACGCCTAACCATGTAGGGCCTTTACCTACGGAGCTATAACCCTACAGGGTAAGCTTTTTCCAATAAAGCCTAACCTTACCTAATCTAGATTTAAAAAAAAACACGAAAAACTACCCCAACCCTTTACTTTCATCAGTTTTAAAATGAGTGGACGTGAGGTTTTCTGTGCTTGACTTGGTCATGGTCATAAGTATACCTTTCTAGTTTTATAAAATACAAGCTAATGTTGCTTTTTTCTTGCCATACCAAGACCACTGTCATGGTCATGAAACTTTCTGCAATACAGATTACAAGATTTAAAGATAGGTATAATAAACTAAAGAACCTATTTTTTTATTATAATAAATGTTGTTAATCTCATGGAGCTTTCTGCAACTCATAAAAAAAGATTTGTAGAAAGGTATTACTACATAGTTTATAGGATACAAGCCAATGATGTTTAATCTATCTCTTTTCCAGCTTTATAATAAGCTTGCCAAGACCAGTGTCATGGTCATAAAGCTTTCTGTAACACATACCACAAGATTTGAAGATTTGTATAACTACATAATTTATAAAAAAAAAACAAGCTATTGTTGCTAAATCTAGCTATTTTTTTGTTTTGTAGTAATCTTACCGAGCTTCAAGCTTTCTGCAACAGCAAATTTGAAGATATACCTCTTACCTATCTAGTTTTATATTTAGTTCTAACAAATGTTGCTAAATCTATCTATTTTCTAGACTTACAATAATTTTACCAAGACCAGTGTCATGGTCATAAGGCTTTCATCAACACATACCACAACAATCTAAATTAACACTGTAAAAAAAATAAAACACTGATCTTACAATTTTGGCTTTAGTGGCTTTGTTACAAAGAGAGTGAGTTTAACAGGAATATTTAATATTTTTTTAAAAATACTCCAATGCATATGTAATGGACCATTTAATTTTCATATTTGAAGTTTGTAATTTCTCTGCATGTGTATTTGTCATAAGAACTCGCTAGCCCTATATGGTTCCCCTTTAAAGAAAAGTTTTTTATACGTCCTGGGAAGGTTTATAACTATTTTTTTGGTGTATTCACCCATCAACAACAATTTTTTTTTCATTTCCTTTAAAACTAAAATGGAAAGTGGATAGTTGTTCTACCTCATCCTGATTACCTATTCCCACAAGGGTCTAGAGCTCTCTAGAAAGTATCCGCTAGTAAATATTAAAGTAAGACTAACAGCCAAGTAGATAAATATAAGTTAAATATTAAATATAAGAGTAAATACATTTATTCTTGAAAATCTTAAAATATATTTAATTCATCTTAATCGACTGCAGGTCGGACATGCTACAAAAGGCAAAATACCTATTTCATTTTTTGGCATATTCTCTTTTTGAACATCTGCTCTTTAACCCTTAACAGTTAAGGGGGGGGGGGTGCATTGAACGCTCCCCTCTTCGGTTTTTTCTATCTAATTTTCTGTGTGTGAAAGATAGATGGCCATAACTCAGTGACTTTTTAGGTAAGGGTATGGCTCATAAACATTTCTGAAAAAAAAATTCTAGCTCCAAAAATGAGAAAATGACAGCCTTTTGAAATTTTTAAGTAAAAAAGTACCTAAAAACAAAGGTTGTTATATAAATGGGTGAAGGAGGCGAAAATTGACTTTGACTCACTCATAGTCGGAAATTCATTATCAAACAGGTGACATGCACAAAATTGTTTAGCCCTCTAGCTCTAATAGGAGCTGAGATAAGGTGCGGCAATGGGCCCGACTGTTAAGGGTTAAATCATTTTAACTGTTTTATCATCCATTTTTTATAGTGGCAGACTGATAATTAATAATTTATTTGTTGTGATGGGTGTTAACATACATGAGTTTATTAACATCCAGGGATACAGGAATACAACAATGGAGAATAAATTAATCCTCTCTCTGATCTTTATGTATATAACAATGTCTTTGGTGGATACAAAGAAGAGGGGAGTAGAAAAGGTTGTAGATTTATTTAACTGCCATTGTCCTCTCCTTTCCTGAATAATAATAAACTTATGAATATATTTTAGAATATATATATATTGTATTTATTAGCAAATTAATATTTAATATATGCATGTTATTAATACTTGAAAACATATACCATTATTATAATCATTTCCTATATAGAAATTGAAACAACGAATTTTTAAGTAGTAAAATAAGATGGATTTCTTAAATTGATTTCTCCAAGCAAAGATATATCACTTTCTTACCAGTAATATAGTCAGATTAATCCCACATTGTTACTATTGAGTAAGTTAAAGAATTGATCATCTGTACTTTCTTTTTTTATTGCAATACTTATTCCAGAATGGCTGCGAAACAGATAAATTTCCACTGGATTAGAACCGTTTCTGAAAGAAAATCACGCATCGTATCGTATTATTAACAATTTTCCATGATTGATAAACAAAATCATTAACAATACCTGTTTAGTTGGATTAGACAGGTCTTTAGCCCTTCGGAGCAAAATAGACTAAAATTAATATTTAAATTTTTCATTGTAATATCCGCGGAAAGCTGTTTATTATACGATGGGTTAATTAACTATTCCTTGAAGGTTTTTTTTAAATATTTTAATTATTCACGAAACCTTCCTATACCAACTTAAAGAAAAGTTTATTTATAAACTTTATAACCAACTTTATATAAGATATCAATCTCCAATGGCCTAAACAGTAAACAGCAACCTAAATCTAAATTAAAATCTTACTTTTTCATGGGTAAAAAAGTAGAACAAATGTTAAATTAAATTTTTTTGTGCATTTGATACAATTCTCCATTGATAGCCTACATTTTTTGAGACTCAATACTTTTTTTCAGATTCGAAGCTACTCTAAAATTCTATAGGGTAAGTCAATGTAATTTGTTAACGTTATTGACTGTAGTAGTATTACCGATTTTAAAAAAATGACGTTTCCAAAATAAAATAGGTTATATAATGAAAATAATAATTTTCGGTAATTTACCACTATCAATAACTTACTATTTTATTAAATGTCTTTAATTTATAATTGCTTCACTACTTAAAGACATTTTGTTCTTGTTATCTAACCTGTTATATGTATGAATCAGTTTTATAAAAAAAACTACTATTACTTTATTTAATCAATCTTGCTTTTATTTAATAAAATTCGACCCGTAAAAGCATTGTATTTAGTTTTCTAAGTGTAAAATAAATTTCCCTTTTTGTTCATATTCAGTTAATTAGCCAATTTTGTCTTTGCAGGAATAAAAGATTTTTAAAAAGTGTAAAGTGTTCCTTATATTGGACGCTTTCAAATTTTGCTTCATTCATTCTTTAATATTCCAACTTTGTTTTAGGTCCTTCTTTATTAAAAAATTTGAAAAGCTGAAAATTTCTATTTTGAAGCTAGGAAAGCAATTATTTTTTTATGTAAATTTTTTTTAAAAATGTTCCAAACTTAAATTTGTGTGGCAGCAGGGGTCCATGGCTGCTGCCGACCGCCGTTTTCGGTGAATTTTAATCAAAATGTCATGTAAGATGAGTTTAATTTTAAAATTAGAAGCATCTAAGTAAAAAATTGCGGTCACAAGAGCCATTTAAAGATAGCTGGGACCTGGAGGATCAGAACCTGCAAACAAAATCAAATTTAAACATTTTTGATCAATGTTGCCTGAAAGTTGTATCACTATTTATAACAGATTTCTTGTTTATACTAAATTTACTTTTCTTTTAATTCCATATTTTAACTAATTATAACCTTACCCTGTTTTTAAGTTTGCATGCGAATGATAATAATATTTTTGATCAATACTTTTCTTTTTATTGTTCATATGTAATGGTTGCTTGTTTATGCTAAAAATAGAAAGCCATTTAAAGGATTTAAGGGTGTTTCCCTTCAAAGTGCATGTTGAACACTAACCCCCCCCCCCCTCCTTAAAAGCCTACACCTGCGGTGCCCTAACCCAGCAGGGCAATTAAGTACTCAATATAACCTAACCTATCCTGCCCTAAGGTAATAACTAAACAAATGAAAAACTAAATCCCGAAGATGATTAAAGTCCTTCCACAGATTATGACGTAATACTATAGAATAACCAATGAGAGACCAGCAAAAATTTTACCATTTTGGTCAATTACAGTGTATACTGGCCTCTCATTGGCTATTCTTTCGAATGAGGTCATAATCTGTGGAGGGACTTTAATCATCTTTCTAAATCCCCCTCCCCTCCCAATTTTCAATGTAACTAAAAGCCAAGAAGGGGGGGGGGGGTTATATACTCAATATGGGCTTTGAGTGAATACACCCTTTGAAGATTTTGGTATTGATAACTAGTTTGTCCCTAATTAAAGCGTTTTTTTTAAATTTTCTTAGAAAAATTAAAATTTGTATGACTAATGATTAAAACATAAAAAGTTAAGTACATTTTTATCATATCATAAATTTATTATTAGATTCTATTTATATATACATAAGTATTATACATTTATACGTATATAATGTTCTTTTAGTATATATATGATATGTAGAGAAAATTTTACCGTCGTATATTTTAGTTTTACCGCGCTTTCCCCAAAATTAATCTGTTTCCTAGGCGATATATCAAGGTCTCTCTATCTATCTATCTATCTATATATCTCCCTCTCTTTCTTTTTCCTTATTCTCTTTCTCTCTCTCTCTCTCTCTCTCTCTATCTTTCTCTCTCTCTCTCTCTCTCTCTCTCTCTCTCTCTCTTTCTCTCTCTCTCTCTTTCTCATTCTCTTTCTCTCTCTCCCCCCATTTCTCTATATTTGCCTTTTTTCTCGCTTTACTTAAATATACTTATATGCTTTCATGG
Organism: Acartia tonsa; assembly: GCF_053477335.1. NCBI lineage: Eukaryota > Metazoa > Arthropoda > Copepoda > Calanoida > Acartiidae > Acartia > Acartia tonsa. Next base: position 40,050,786 of record NC_137260.1, read on the forward strand.
GTATGTTACCTTCCCCTTTAAACCTTTTTAGTAAAGCAAATAATTTCCCCACAACCCTTATTCAAACACATTGAATTTTCTTATTTAGTGGTTATTAAAAGTCAATAAAGTAAACACCAAAATATACATGATTTTATGCGAAAATAGAAAATTCCCTAAAAATAAAAAATGTGAAAAATTACATATAATATTACTATGTTAAAGAAACATATAATCGAAAAGTGTTAGTTACAATATATAATAAAATAATATTAAGATGAGAGAAAAAGACTATAGAATTAAAAGTGAACCTTATAATAGCTAAACCTAATGTACCAAATAACTGTATTAATTTATCTATTTCTGTTGATTTCTATTACAAATACTCAATTTTATGCTCCAGGTTTTTATTCATTCAAAACTATTTCGATCTTAAAAAATCAAATGGGTAGTTTTTATGTCTAAAGCTTAAGATCTCGGAAATTGCTTGTCCAAATGGGTTGTACTTTTAAGGAAGGCTGTATTAATGTCTTTGGTTGGGTTTAGGCTGTTGAGGCTAGGAGCTAGCGAAGCAATAAGTCTATAACACAAATTATAACGTCTGTAGCTTAAAATCTCGTTTTCTATGGGTACTTTAAATTAATTTTGATTACTCGGTTCCAAACTTTTCAATCAATAATTTAATTCCACAGAAGTAGTAATTTTGTCTATCATGATTAGAATATAATCAATTTATAATTCACTGTCTTATCCCCTAAATCCCTGGAGTCAACCTGTCCCCTTCTATTTACAAAGTTAATCGGTTAACAAAAATCATGTGAGGGGTGGGTAGTATAACGGATTAAGACTATGGAAGAAATGTTTTGGTAACTGGACAAAGTGTCTAAAAATTCAGACATGTGACGTCATAAAAATGAGGGATTATCCATATCTTTTTTTAGCGGTTTTCTTTCCCACTTCTCATCTCATCTCCCTTATTTTTATGACGTCAGTTGGCTGATTTTTTAGACGTCCAGTTACAATGTTTTGCTATCAAATGATTGATATAACTATTATGGGTCATAAGATATGAATAAAATTTAATCAGGATGTCTTCCACCAGTAGCCAGCTTTGTTCAGTACAGACGTCAAGGAATTATGTCAAAAAAATTACATGAAGATGCATTCCCTTAAAGTGCCTATCGAGCACGAAAACCACCCCCTTCATTTTTAACATATGCGGGATGGAGGATGGGGGGAATTGGAGTGGATGTCACATTGCTAACCCATTACTTGCAGTGCCCATATCCTACAGGACCACCCATTACCAAATATAACCTAACCTGAGGTGAATTCTTTAAAAAAAATTGCCTCACTAAAATCAGCTTGCCTTACTAAAATCAGGGAGGTTCACTAAAAATTTAGAGGGGATAATTTTGCCTCACTAAAATTTTAGTGAGGCAAAAGTTTTTTTAAGAATTCACCTCTGAAGTAAAACAAACAAGCGAAAAATAACCATCCTTTTAATTTAATTCAAAGTTGTCTCTGCTTGACAAAACACTTTGAGGAAAGATAAGTAGACAATATTTAAAAGAATATGAGTTATTAAACCATTTGTTGGCTTTGATTGCTAATGAAAACTCCTCAAAACAACTCCCCCTTACTTTCAATTTATTTTAAAATAAAGGAGGTGGCGGGAGAAGGGAGACTCGGATGTTAGAGCTAGGTTCTTTGAGGGAAACCTTGAAAAAATGAAAAAGAAGCTACCAAAATTCCAAAGTTAGGAGAATTGCAAAGTATTTTAATGTGATAGAATTTCTAAGGCAATTAATAAATAATGATGGCTATGACGTGTTCTATACTTTATCGATTTAGGAAATAGGTTCTTCTAAAAGAGCACAGATATTCTATAACTAGGTTGTGTCCATATGTTTATCTGTCCGTCAAGTTTTGTTGTAACAATTAGTTTAAAATCTTTGAAACGTTTTACGTTTTCTCCTGTGTTAAAAGTGTTTGGCCTGCTTGACTATTTTAGATACTTATGGACTTAATTATCCTTGTTTGATGATAGATAATGTACTGAAAAAGACAAATAAAATCATTAACAAAAAAGAATTTTGGAAACTAGGATTTCATTACCCACACTGGGCTTTCAGACGAAGAAAGTTATTTGTTGTTCTTTAACTAAAAGCAGAGTTCTATTTAAAACAAAGATCTAAATCAGACATCTATCTGAAACAAAAACATTTAGTTGTAGTAAGTTTTTCAATTCAACTTTTCTCAAATTTGTTTTACAAAAAAAGGGAAACCAGAAAGTGTCATGAGTGACGTCATAAAAATCTTTTTTATAGGGGCTTCCTTTCCCACTTTCTCATCTCATCCTTCCTTTATAGACATATTTCTATGACGTCACCCATGAAACTTTCCGCTGTCTCCAAAAAATATTTCAAATATATATTGGTATTTGGGTGATGGTGTGTAAAAATCTGGGCTCGGCAGCATCGCATCATCCGCGACCAAGCCTCAAATTAAAACCCGTTTGGATGCTTTAAATTCTTTTTTAAAAAGGGGATTACCACTTATGGGTCAGGTTTAGACTTCCAGCTGATTTTTAAAACCAAAAAGTTAAATTTCCCTGATGATTAAATAAGGCTTACGCGCGGTTGTCGAGCACTGGCAAATTAATATATTTTCCAGCATGGCCTCGAAACCGGTATCCACTGGATTACAACATGTTCTCAGCCATGCCTAAAAATCATGAATAGCAAGTTGTTATATACAATTTTCCACAAATAAAAAAACTCATATTTTTTAAATTTTTAAATCCGCTGAAAGCTGTCTATAATACAATGAAATAAATAATTTATATCTATTGGTGTATATAGGTTCCATCTACATATTTAATTCATCTTTGACATAATATCCATTAAATAGTTGAAATCTGTAGAAAACCAGGGGAACTCGTGGTAACAATTACTGTGAAAGAAAATGATTATTTTGGACAGACACAGTGTAGTATACCACAAGATGTAGAGGTATGTATAGACTGCGTACTAAGTAGTTACTGTTGAGTATGTCAAGAAAATAATTATTTTGGACAGACACAGTGTAGTATACCACAAGATATAGAGGTACGTATAGACTGCATAGATAATGTAGAGTATGTCAAGAAAATAATTATTTTGGACAGACACAGTGTAGTATACCACAAGATGTAGAGGTACGTATAGACTGCATAGATACTGTAGAGTATGTCAAGAAAATAATTATTTTGGACAGACACAGTGTAGTATACCACAAGATGTAGAGGTATGTATAGACTGCGTACTAAGTAGTTACTGTAGAGTATGTCAAGAAAATAATTATTTTGGACAGACACAGTGTAGTATACCACAAGATGTAGAGGTACGTATAGACTGCATAGATACTGTAGAGTATGTCAAGAAAATAATTATTTTGGACAGACACAGTGCAGTGTAGTATACCACAAGATATAGAGGTACGTATAGACTGCGTAGATACTGTAGAGTATGTCAAGAAAATAATTATTTTGGACAGACACAGTGTAGTATACCACAAGATATAGAGGTACGTATAGACTGCGTAGATACTGTAGAGTATGTCAAGAAAATGATTATTTTGGACAGACACAGTGAAGCATACCACAAGATGTAGAGGTATGTATAGACTGCGTAGATACTGTAGAGTATGTCAAGAAAATAATTATTTTGGACAGACACAGTGTAGTATACCACAAGATATAGAGGTACGTATAGACTGCGTAGGTACTGTAGAGTATCTACTCTGACATAGCTGCATAAAAAGGCCTTTAAATAATCTGGAATAGTCAAGATCCAATGATCACAGGGAAAGCTTCACTGAAGCAAATAAAACGTAAAAGAAGATTTTTTTACGCATTTATGTGCACTGCGAGATAACTGTGCATTTTTAAGTATTGACTATTCCAGATTTTTTATTGGCCTACTTTTGTCATTTAAAATTTTGAGCTTGCATATTCTATAATTTCTTTCCACCGTTTTGCCTTCGTAGTTTTTAAGGTTCATAGATATTTGGAGATAATCGTTACCAGGAAAATTTTACCTTCAACAACTCTAGATCCGATTTAAATGTATAAAGTAGATGTTGAAATCCTGTAAAGTCTAGATTGATCCTGCTGAGATACAATAGATTTAAAATTGAGTTTTAGTTTTAGTTTATGTTGTGTTAAACCTAAATTTCTAAATTGAGACTACTCATGATTGTCTAACTCGGCCCTGGTCTGATGATGTTTAATCTATTTTGGGTAAAGTAGACAGATCTATAGTATTTTATTCATGGTTACCCGGGCGGAACTTTTTAGGATTTAGTTTGTTTATTGTCATAGTAATTTTAAAGGTATCTGTACCTTATTTGATTTTATGACGTTGACTAAATTTTAATGCCCAAATGAATATATGTTATTGTATTTTTTATGTTTTTTATTGTAAAAATGTCCAAAAGTCACATTATCTTTAAACATCGACATTTTAAAAAACCAAAGCCACGCTTTCTCTGAATGTTTTGCTCCATATTAAATCATAAATAAATCAATAAATGATGGGATTTATATGACACCTGTCCCATTTTAAAAAGGGGGTCAACTGCAATATAATTTAATGGTTGTCTAAAATAATTGAAAAATTGCCATCTATTATTTATTTAGGCCAAATTATAAAATTATATGATTTGGTCAAAGGGTTAATGTATACTTCATATTTAATCAAGAGCCATTGGATATTTCCTTGACTAACACATTTTCAGTAGGGTTGCTACTCTATTTATTTTGTCTTTCAGTCTGTTCTAAAGCTCATTGTTTAACACATATGGAACATGTAAATGCAATTTTCTCAGATGCTTTTTAAGATACACAGCTAAATTTTTGCTAAAAATTCCCTGTATATGTGATCATGAAGTATATTATTTACTTTTTCCGTCGGTCTGTCGGTCATTTATTAAAAGACATAAATACTTATTTTCTTAAAGGGTTTGTAATTCCCATTTCTTATTTTCTTTCTTTCTATTTCTTTTTCTATATCATAATTTACTTTTTCCATTTATGAATTCAAGATTCTCCTAGTAGAAATATAACTAAATATTATACTATTATTATTATTTAGGATCCCTATCACACAATCTATAATATATTTCGAGTGAAGATTCTCCTAGTAGAAATATAACTAAATATTATACTATTATTAATATTTAGGATCCCTATCACACAATCTATAATATATTCCGAGTTGAGGATTCTCCTGGTAGAAACAGGACAAAATACTGCACAATCTATTTAACTACAGGAAATTTACTTAAAGACTATACTAGTTTTAGATTATCTTTATTGTATTTTATAAGAATGAAAACATCCATAAGTAGCAAAGGACAAACATCTTTAAATAGCATAAAGTAAATGCTTATAAATCAGAGACAATTTAGCAATAAATTTTGTTCCAATGTTACATGTTTCAATATCTGCAAACAGCCTCTAGGAACCTCTGATTTAAATAAAATAATTAAAAATTTGAGAGGGGGCTATATATCTTAGGAGAGAGGTGGTATTTTCCACAAAAGTAGTTATTAACCTTCTTAGGACCTAAGAGAAGCTTTATTGTAAAGGGGAACCATATCGGTACAGCATTTACCGAGCATTTCACAGGCGGACTCAAAAACATCATGTTACTTTTATATAAGGTTTTATTAAAGAGTTTAATTGGCAGCCAAATATTGAAATCGTAAATAATATAAGCTTTAAGTAAATCAATAAAAATGCAGGAAATGTTGGTAAAGATTCCATAGACCTGACAGTCTTGCTAATAACTTCAGTAACAAATGGCCAGTCAGAAAGTTGTGGGGGCCCCGTGACGTCACAGGCTAAGATTAGAGTTGATTTCAAAGGTAAATTATTGATTCATTTCTTTAATTTGCAAGAGAAATCTATCGTTGCTTTAGACTTGGTGCAATTATGTGACCAATATACTAATGTAGTTTCAAGTTTATCTCTATTTTGAAGTTACTCAAAAACTCTAATACGGTTAAAATCTATGTCTTCATAAAAATTAGACTCGCACCTAGCCTCTAAGGAGGGTATTGGAAGGCTGTACAATAATCTGAAACCACTGCATTTATAAAGCTTTCCTGAAAAGTAAAAGCCGTCGGACCAAACTACATTATATTATAGGATAAACCAGCAGAAAATAAAGCCATTTATTTATTTATTTTTATTGCTACCCTAAAAAACGTTATTATTTATCATATTTACCTATTTATATTTATACTTATTAGGCAGGTTGATTTAGTGTATTAGATTGTGAAACCTGACTTTTATCTGAACCACATTAAATGCATACCGTTAAAATAGATTAATATATTGGTTCTTATTTAGATTGTGGTAATAATCCTTTTGATGACCGGCGTGACCGGATACTAAATGAAGGAGAGGCTACTAAGAGTCCAACCAACCAGGGAGTTGAACTATCCAATACTGGCATAGACGCAGAGGCTCAGCTCAATTATGGTATTCTTATAGGTAATACATATTATGCAATATTTTCAAGTTAACACGAGAAACATTCTGTTGACATTGTCTTTCCGTCATTCCGCTATTGATGTTATTTTCCAATCTGGCATTTAAGACTGTTGATTATTTTATAAATATATCATTTAAAAAATAAATTATACAATTTTTATTGCAATTAACTTAGCATTTGCTATAAAACTCACTTTAAGCGTTTGTCCATCCATAATTTTTGATGCTACTTATGGATGTTGTTTTTGTAATCCTTGTTTTTAATTCATTTTTTCATACTTTTTAGGATTAGTATTTGTAGTAACGCTGATAGCTTTGAGCTTACTTCTTGGATTAATTTACTTCTGGTGTCCTGATATGTGCAGGGATGTAGGGATACGTTATTATGCATGGTTGAGGACGATTATACCCAATAGTAGCCCAGCTGTTTTCATCACTAATCTAAACAAACTTAAGAAATGTAGGATGTATATTCTATCATTTAAAGTGCTATGAGTATTTTTGTCTGTAGTAAAGGATCTCGCTAACTACTTGACTGACTCTTCTATTCATAACTATTTTAGGGGAGGGTACCATCCATCCTTCCTTTAAGAAATCGCCTCTAAAAAAAGGCCAGGGTGAACAACCGCCCCCCGCCGTCACTCTCAAGTGTGCCTGAAAAGCTCTAGGGGCGTATCTGCTAGTTAATATTATAAAAAGAGAAGACACGAAAAGATAGAAAAAGGGACACTAGAACCGACTAGGGACAATGAATACTTTATTTGTATTTTGCTCGTCATAACCTGGTTGACACACGTTCACCGATCAGGACCTTTACATCATGAAATAGATCGATGAAATTTTTTATAATTTATCTATCCCACAATCTCTGATTTGACAGTTTCTGTTTCAAAGCTTCCAAGCCAAAGAATGATGATTTGAATACAACTAAAGTGCTAACTGTCAGAGATAATTTTGGTCAGATTATTCCAGAGGTGATAATTTTGTATAAGGTGTACATCTACTCTATGATTAAAGTCTGTTTGTCTGTCTTAAAAACCAAAAAAATGCTAACCGTTAGTGATAACTTTGGTCAGATTATTCCAGAGGTGATGATTTTATATTAAGGTGCTTAGCAACTCTATAACAAAAGTCTGTATGTTCTTCTTCTAATCGAAAAATAAAGTTTTATCCGGCTGTTTGTCGGTCATGCTTTATAAGCCACAGACCCACAATTTTTTTTTTTCTCTCAAAGATTTCATGTTTTCATTTTGCATATTGTCTTTCTGAACATCTGATCTATAACTCACTTTGACCATTCGATGTTTTTGTTCTTGATACCCTGTTTAAAAATATTAAATAATTTAGGCCAGAACTGTGGAGGTATGGAAAACAAAAGAGAACAAGGTTCGAACCTATGACGTCACAGAAGCTGTTAACACACAAAAACTAAAACGTCCCAGAAGTAGAGGTGGGTTTTGACGAACCCCAAACTGTCCCAGTTTTGAGCAAGACGATTCCTGGGACGTCATATAAAAAGGGAAGGGGGGAAGAAAATCTCTTCCCTTTTCTCCCATCTCTTTTGAAGCGATTTTCTTCCCCCCTTCCCTTTTTCTTTCTCGAAACGTATATAACGTAACTGGAATCGTCTTGCTTAAAACTGGGACAGTTTGGGGTTCGTCTGGGTTTTTATTTGTAGCAAGGCTACAATACAGATCGATCAGATTGAATGATGGTTATCATAGGCGTTCACATTTCTTTGTCCAAGTGGTGGGGTTGTTGCCTTTATTACATTTTACGAAATTTCGCACCATCCCAACGCTGACAGCAAAGTGGTTCTGTGGGGGATACGGGGGGGGGGGGATGACCGACGATCGGCATGTCAACCAACATTTGATTTTTTCCCTCCCCAACCTCCTGAAAATGTCAAGGTATATTAAAGATCTTAGGAAAGAAACATTTGGCATTGTTCTCTACAAAAGGATATTAGGACAGAGGAAGATTTGTCAATTCAAGTTGCTAACAAAGATATCCTTTATTGGTCAGTTCTTAAATCCAGTGGAAATATAATTTCAAATTTACATAATTTCCTTAACTGCACATATAAGAAAAGTAAATTTAGGTTTACTGTTTGAGAAAGGATATATTATTACGTGGATGTTCACCTGATTTTCATATTCTCTAATGAAGTGAAACTTGCAGCGAGCAAAATAAAAAATACTCCCCATCAATCCTCTTAACCCATCCCCTCCTCTTCTTCTGGATGAACAAACTGACCAATAAATGAGTTCCATATTAGCAACCTAAAATGACGACAAATTTCCCCATGTGAATGTATCCACGTGTATTCTTTATCCATTGATGTTTTACTGTGTGAGTTTTATCAAAGTAGAATCTGTAATAGAAAGGTCACACTTGCACGAAATACTTTCAAAATACTTTTTACATTATATTTGCTTTTATGTTTATTTAATGTACTTTTAAACGATTTTATATAACAAATTTGCAGAAGAACAATTAAATTAAAGCTGTTTACTCAGGCCATTTTTAGGTGACAGGTTTAAAAATATTTGAGAATGTACGTTTAAAAGTACAAGGGGCAAATTACAACTAAATTAAATGTCAAATTAATATTTGGTTCTACTTAAATCTCTTTGTTAATTATATTCTATAGTAAAAAAATCATATTTGACAACCCCGAGGAAACCCAATAATAATCTCAGAGTTTCAATGTACAAAATCGGACCTTAAATTTAACTATCATCTAATCATGTCAAAGCAATAGCCAACTTATTAATAATATTAATTCCATAAGCTGCACAGCTTTATAAACGGCAAAGATGTTTAGCTAACAAGAGCATGAAAATAAAATATACCGAAAAGATTTTCAAAACAGAATATTTGTTTCTCTGTTGCATATATGCTACTTTACAAAATATTAGATAAAAACGTTTTCAAAATATCTATGCTTGACATATTTTAATGTTTAGTGGTTATCAAAAAAGGAGAGAGAAAACGAAGGATAAATAAGAATATGATACTTATAGCATGACTGACGGGCTCATAAAGAAAATGAGTTATCAGCTTGATGCTGTTTGAAACGGGGAGTTGAGTTTTTAAATAGCTCCCCCACCTCTCTTTTAAAGGCACACGATAGGGAAATGGAAGAGGGAGGTGTGAGCAAGGAGCAAGGGATATGAAGTGGTAGAAAAGGGGTAAGCATTCAACAGTTGCCAACTAGAAATTACATTTTCTAATAATGTAAAAGGATGTGGTATTAAAAATATTACTCGTAAGATATAATAGTAAAAGAAAGCTAGAAGGATTATAAAAAATATTAGAAATCTTATTATCATTTTTAGTTGGCAACCATTACTAGTATTAATGGCACCTTCCCCTTTTCTCCCTGTGTATATCGCTTGCTCCTTGCGTTCATCTCCCTTCTCTCTTTCCCAATCAACATATGCTGTGTCCCAGCACGCTTGCCTGGCTGTGGCAAGAAACTGGCCCGACACGCCTGCCTGCTTGGCAAGAATATGAGAAGCCCGTTTGACTATCCCTTTTCTCGCTGTTCAAATCCCTTGCTCCTTGTCTCCACCTCCCTTCTCCGTTTCCCTATTCTCTGCCTCTAAAAAGAGATGAGGGGTTCAGGGGAGTAAAAAAGAGTATGGGGGGCCCCCATACTCTTTTTTTGGGGGGGCCGTGTATTCTCATTTTAAGCTATTTAAAAACTCCTCTCGGTATCTATACAGAAAAACAGCAGTCTATTTTAAAAGAAGCCTATAAAAATACAGCCTGACAGATTTACGAATGGACGGACGAATTTGATTAAATTTGATTGAACCAGAAAAATAAAGGTAGTAAGACTAGATTGGGATTCTGGCTCCACCAATAGAAATATTCAGTTAATCTTGAATAAACGATGATTAATCCTTTTAAAATCCCTCTAAAAGTTCCCTTTCCATTCCATAAAAACAAATTTGTTTACTATACATTATGCTTCTTGTCTTATAATTCTATTACCAGAAATATCATCAGACTTTACTTTAGTATAAAGTTCAAGGTTTAAAGTTATCCTGTCGTCAGATAACATTTAAAACTTTTAAAAACTTTTATTATGTAATCGAGTAATAATGGACTATAGTTAGATATATCTATACTAGCGGCTTCTTCCCCTGCCTTTAGGGGCTTTGCCCCAAGAGGTAATTTAAACACAAAAAAAATTAGGGTCCTCTAGTGTTGCGACCACCTATTTCAAATTAACTGCTTAAAAAATGAGGGACTTTTTTTTTGGGGGGGGGGATTGGAATGTCCCAACCCCTAAGAAAATAGCTTAAAACCACCACAGGACCAGTAGATATATTCCCTGAAGAGTAGAATTCAATCGGTTCGGTGGTTACCGAGATCTTAAGAGACGGACGGACAGATGGACAGACGGACGGACAGACATAAAGCTACTTTGTATTATAGATATGTAGTAGATAGACAAACCAAATATTTGTATTTCTACATCCCCATTGATGATACACAAAATTAACCCTTCTGTAAATTGCATTTAGAGGATGATATCTATGGACAATCAACTTAATGAACCAATAAATTAAAATTCAATAAAAGTTCCCAAAGTTGATGAGCCAATGAATGTAAATGATATATAAAACTTAGGGGAATAAAGTAATAAACAGCCCAATGTCCTCACCCTCTATGTTTTTTAAAAGCGAAGCTTTTCTATAATTAGGGTCGGTCCGTCCGTCCGTACGTCAGTCCGAGATAGATAGCTTAGCTTTTATTTAGGCATGTTAGAATTGTCCTATCGATTTCAAACTTTGCATGATGATTCCTGTAGTAGTTAGGTACGATTTAGAAAGCGTAGCAGCTCTATAATCATTACCAGAATGTCCGTATGTCCATTTTAAACATGTTGATTTTTTTACTTTTTTTAACAACAAATTTTTATGTGAACTAATTATCCGTTTGATCTGATTTTTGGTATATTGATTCCTGGGACAACAAAGAACAATAGTATAAGCGAAGCAACTCTATAATCAAGTCCTAAAAATGTAAGTATGTCCAAAACATTATACTGTATCAAGTAGTTTTTCAACAAATTTACTTACAATTTTGATTCGACTTTTTCGATACTTTTATATTCTGATTATTCAGTTCAGACACTAGACAAGTGTTAATGTCCGTTTGTCCTACCGTTTCAGTGCCTTGCTTTTATGGATGTTGTCATCCTTGTTTTTTATTCAAATCGAGCTATAAAATAAGTCTAGTTTTTTACTAATTAAGGTGGTTATAATGAGTTAGTAGAGGAAGGTGGAGAATATTCAAATTTCAACAGCAGAGAAGATACACAGAGGGGAAGCCAGGTATGCATTCTATTTTCCAGTCTAGCTTCGAAACCGATGGATATCCGCTGGATGAGAACCGGTTCTCAGAAATAATATCCGAGTTAAGCTGTCTATAATACGATGCGACAAATAACTAAATACATCATTAATACTATAAGTAGCGAAGTAACTCTGTAATTAACTTTGTATATCCTACCGTCAGTCAGTCTGTAATGCTTTTGGGGAAATCTTATTTGCTCATCCACTCTTATAAAGGCCTGTCATTATTTTTGTGAAGCAACCCGTTCAACAGAGCATCCAGTATACAAATTATTTATTCCGTAGGTTTGTCGGCCATGCTACAAAAATGTTTTGAGACTTTCTAAACCTTGCAATCTATTTCTTCCTCACCCCCCCCCCCCCCCCTCCTATCTTAACATCTGCTCTATAGCTCATTTTGTCAGTTTGTCCATCCATGTGTTTTTGTGCTTCGCTACTTAGGGATGTTGTAATACTTGTTTAGGTGATAAATGGAGAAGAAACGCCCAGGCGAATATTTCTTCTGGAAAAGAACCGGGGCCACCATCGGAGTGGCAGCAGGCTAACTTTGCTCAGAGAAGTCAATGGGAGCCGACTTTCACAATATCCTTCTAGCAGGGAAAACATAATTCTCAAACATTTCACAGAGCAACCGAGTAATAAATATTTTCTACATGGAATTAATTACATTAGAAAACTGACTGACAGGCAGACGGACATTTTAATAAAATTCACCTTTAAAATATGCTATCTGACCTAAAAATCAGACTTAATAATCAGGGATCTAAAGGTATAAGACAATGATAAATTCATTTATATTCCCAATGATGATACACAAAATTACCCCTACAGTAATAATAATCAGTGGTTTAAAAGTTTGGAGACTTAACTTAATTGCCTGACCAATAATTTTTTTTTTAAATCACCAAAGTTGTAAAACCAACGAATAAGACGCGTTAGTATAAAACTTTGGAGACTAGTGTAATAAACAGCCTGCTTAATAATCATGTTTTATCAAACAGGAGATCATCACGGAAGCGTAGCAAACGGTACGCAGTAAAACGAAAGTCAGACTATCCCCTTGATCAAAATGGTCTTAAGATTATTGAACTAGATGGAGGGGAGTATGCCATCCCCGTCGGGGGAGGTGGTGGGGGCGTGCATGTCATCAAAATCCCCCGCGGGGGCCCAGACAAACATAGCGATCAGGAAAATAGTGAAGAATTAAACTTACAAAATGCTATATGAAGATCAATTTCATTTTCGGGAAAGAGAGTAAGATAAAAAAAATGATTTTTTAAAATAAGGATGACAACATCCATAAAGCTAAGCTCTTAAATTAGACGACATGACACACGACTATAAACACTTGTCAGAAATTGATAAGCAAAATATTCATTTGTAAGTCTAAACAAAATTTGATAAAAATGGGATGAAAATTAAAATTAAATTAATTAAAGATTAAGGAAATTACATTTTTAGGATGTACGGACAGACCCTAATGATAGAAAAGCTTTGCTTTTAAAAAGTAGGGTAGAAAACAAATTAAATACAATTACATGAGACATACATATAAAACATATCTTTTAAAAGTAATCAGAGATACATAAATTGTCAATAATTTATCTTTAATTTGATTGAAACTTTAATTGACCTAACTTTAAACATTTAAACCTGAAGTTTACATATTTCTCCATTTTCTTCACTGGACCCCCTCTCCTAGTTGAACTACTCGCGTCACTATGCACTTGATCAGCAGAACAGCCACCGTGGAGACCAACAGTTGGTCATCAACCTCGACCAGCTGCAGCGCGAGGCAGACTATCAGTATGAGAAACAGCTCAGCAATAGGAATTTAGATGCTCATCTTTAGCAGCGAAGCTACTCACTATAATTTACTCTATTGGCTGTATGTCCGTTATGCTATTGAAGAAATCCGATTTATCAGTTGATAGTTAATAGATACTTCTATTTTTTTTCACCTCTTTTAAGACAACTGGACATTTTTGAGCTTAGCTACTATGTTGCAAGCCATCCTTGTTATTTGTCCGAATACCTAATATATTAAACCTAAACATATTAGAATCATGAAATCTCTCCAAATTCTTTACACGAAGATTCTTAGTATGATGAAGTATAATACATTAACCACAGCAACTTCAACAATAATCCATATGGCCATTAATACTGTTCATTTTTAGTTGTTGTTGATTCCATAATTTGTCACGAACAAATATATTTGATAGATGCATATAAATATAAAAATATTAGAGATGGACGGGGAGGTGGCAACCAAATTCAGGGAAGTGTCCAGGTACTCAAGGTACATGATGATGGTGATGACTTCTCCAGGTATGAATTTTGTTTGACTCGCACAAACAGATACACACTCCAGAGATATAGAGATAAGTGGCAACCAATCCAGGGAAGTGTCCAGATACGGAAGGTACAGGATGATGATGATGACTTCTCCAGTTATAACCTTTACAGGGATTTGCAGGGATTAAAAATAACCTAACATAAATTAAAATTTAACACACAAAAAACTATCCCCCCCTCCTTAATATTTATTTCAAAAATAAGGGGTGGGGTTTTCTTTGCTATTTAGGTTCATTGAGGGAAAGTACCGTTTTAATCTTAGATTTAATTTCAGGAAGGGAAGTATCCACAGTGAGCCTCGGCATGTGGGAGGCAACAATCATGGACACAATCAACAGGAGAGGAAAGGTGGCAGTGTTCACAGTGAACCAGTCAGACATGCAGGAATAGATACTTGTTTAGTTGATTTGCTCTTTATAAATGTCTAGTCTATACTCTTTATATAAATGTTATTCCTTATGAATCTACTCGGAAAACTCAAATATAGGCAGCTTACTTAAAAGTGCTAAATCGAGCACAACAACCCCTCCTTCTTTATGTTTTTTTTGTTTGGTTTTCATCTCGGTATGTTCAGTTAGGTTATATTGGGTACAGGGTAGATCTGCAGGATAACGACCCCCATAAATGTAAGAGGGGGTGGGTTTTGATGTTCTGTAAGCACTTTGAGGACGAGCACCCCCCCCCCCCCCAAAAAAAAGTTGTTTCTTGTATTACCAATTAACTTTATCTTACTATACATTTCCTAGTCCGTCTTTGTCAATCTATCTTGTTAGCAATTCTATACATTTCATTATACTGAACAATATTTAAGGATCCAACTTTAAGATATTTTAAGTATCTAACCCTAGGAGGATCAGACTCACTGTTTGTAACTCCGCGAGAAAATGTAAATAATCAAAATGAGCCGCCAAGCATAAGAAGGGCATTGTCTTCGATATCCGCTATTATAGAGGGTAAGTGTCAAGTGCACGCCACTTTTTAACTTTTTAAACTTTAAGTTTTAATAGAAGAAAGAGAGAGAGATAGAGGGAAAAGAATATATCACAGGTAATATGAAGAGTTTTTAGCAATACAGAAGAACAAATAGACATGGATGCTTATAGAGTAGCTTTGCTTCTGAAAAAAACGCATAACATTAAAAAGCAAAATGTCTCATCTTATAATCTACTGATATATGGTTGAGTTTCTAAATTATGTAGAAGATTAATTAATGTTGATTATCCTATCCATGGTTTTCTGCATATAAATATATTTATTAAGGTGATCCAAGCGATTATGAGGAAGAAAATCCAGATGTTGATTCTTATAAATCAAGGTATAGCCATATTTTCACTAAATAATATAAAGATGTAACAGATCTATAGTATAGATGTATATACAGACAGACAACTACATCCTTTTCTTTTTCAAAGACTTCTTTCGTCTGCTTCTATATTATTTTCTGCTACTTGGCTGTGTTAATTTAAGCGACACTATTGGTTGATTTTTAATGACCCAATAGAAGGGTTGCAAGGTGGTTGGTATGGGAAGATACATTTATTTAAACCTTTCTCCCTCTAGTGTTTTACTCGAATAAAGTTTTTTTTTCTATTTAACTCACATCCGTAATTAAACTACTGGTTGTCTAGATACTGTGCAGGCAGGTAGTTGTCTGGTGCAAGGGCCGTGAGTGATTCAGCAAATTAATTCAATTTGATCGATATTCAAAATTGCTGAAAATTTGAATATTTTAGTGGCATAATGTTATCGTAAACCTTGTTATGCTGTAACTAAAGTAAAGTGAGTAAGAAGGAGGGAAAAGTAAGTTGAAAAATTTTCACTAAGAATTGTATGTTAGAATCCTGGTCCCTTGTCCCTGGTCTGCTATAAACATCTACATATACTAATATTTTTTTATGGTGTAGACACAGGGGCGTCCAAGCTTTTTTATTTGCCTACGGCACCCCCAAGCTCATTTGGGGGGGGGGGTAATCTTTATTTCACCCCAATACCCCCCCCCCTTGGACGTCAATGTGTAGACATATAGATTCTGAAGATGATTAAAGTCGCTCCACAGATTATGACGTCATACGATACAATAACCAATAAGAGGCCAGCATAAGTTTTACCTTTGGCCAATTATAGTGTATACTGGCCTCTCATTGGCTATTCCATCGTATGACGTCATAATCTGTGAATGGTAATTTATGAAAGTCATATATTAGTCACCATGTTAAACGCGTAGAATCTAGAAGACGATTTAAGTCCCTCCACAGATTATGACGTCATACGATAGAATAACCAATGAGAGGCAAGCATAATTTTTACCATTGCGTTCAGTTACAGTGTATACTGACCTCTCATTGACTATTCTATCGTATGACGTCATAATCTGTGGATGATAATTTATGAAAGTCATATGTAGTCACCATGTGAAAAGCGTAGAATCTAGAAGTATGTATTAGGAAGTAATATGTCTATGTAAAAAAAAATAACTTTCAAGTTCATTATAACATTCTAATTGATTTATTATTACTTCGATCTTACACCAGATTATCATGTCTCTAATAAAGCGGTAGAAGGCTAATATAACCCCCCCCCCCCCAATCATACTTGAAGAACAAACTGACCAATAAATGACGTTAGCAACCTAAATTGATGACATTTTTTTCTACTGAAATAATATCCATGTATGTCCTAAATCCGTTAAGATATTGTTAATAAATATTTGATGACTTTCTACCATTAAACGGTGATTATAACAAAGTCATATATGTATATATACGTAAATTAGAAAGAATTTATAAATTTTTAAAAACATTCCGCAATTATTAAAAGCAATAGTATATAAAACCAGTTTTTTGAGGTGCTTGTGCGCTATCTACAAAAGATTTTATGTATCTCTTTCTGTGGGGTTTGTATGGCCGTAGACAAAACACAAGTCATCACTATTTTTTTTTCATTTAAACTAGTTGTAAGCTTTCATATAACTTATTCTAGTGTAAACTGTAACATTATTTTGTATAAAAGCTTTGTTTTGTTTCTATTTGTGAATCTTAATGAGAACTCATTATATAGATTGTGTCATCTTATTTGAAACGTTCAAAATGACTTTAAATGAATGTAGATTATACGTAGATATTATGACGGGGAGAAAATTGTCGTCAATTTTGATTGCTAACATAGAACTCGCTTTTTGGTCAATTTTTTCATCGAGTAAGAGGAGAGGGGTTGTCGTTTTTTAGCCCGCTAAAAGTGTTACTTTATTGGAGAACATAAAAATCTGGTGTATTATCCAAGTAATAATAATATATTCATTACTGTTAATAAGTTAGTATATTAACCTAATTTTTAAAGTTTTGTATTAACATATTCAAGTTAGAGAGTTAGACTTGACTACATATCCTTATAATAAAGTAGTAGGATATCTGTCTGTACTAAAGGATCTCGCTAACCGTTAAAACGATGGTTCTCTTTTACAATGTAGCTAATTAAAGATATTAAGAGGTTTATAATTATTTTGGGGGGAGAGTTCAACAACCCTATAACGAGAAAAAAGGCCCCACAGGGCTTGACAATTTATTACAGTCTTATTGTTAAACAAAATAGCTGTAAAAGCTTAAGAAATGTTCTTTACTAATGGAAACATATATTAGGGTGAGTATGCTTAATATGTGCTTTCTTAATGTAATTTTCTAACCAAATTTTTAAAAGCTTTTGACTAAAGTTCTAAAAACAATTGTTTTACCCTATTTTATGTATTTTTACTTTTCTTTTAAAGATTTATTAAGATTAAAAGCAAATACAGCATAAAATGCTTATACTAGGTACTGTATAGGGATTACCGCAAATATAAAGCAATACCTAGTGGAGAAATCTGTAACTATATATAATACATTTTCTCCACAAATTCTCCAAAATATCAAGATATTTCTTTTGTAGAAAAGAAAACAAGATTGTTAACATCTATAAAAGCGAAACTTAAAAAATCAAACAAAGGGATACTCATATATTTAGAAATGTAGTACTTCTAAACCTTATATAAAAGTAATAGGATGTGTATGTGTGCGTGAGTTTGTAGTGAAAACTCTCGCTAACCGCTAAATCTATATGGTTCTTCTCTACATTGAAGAATCGGCTGGGTCCAGGGCAGTCTTTTTTTAAATTGTCTATGGGACCTCAACCTTACCAAGAGTAATACCCTGAAGAAAAAAATGATCCCCCCTTCTTTTCAAAACTAAAATTTAAAGTGGATGGCCGACTTCTGTCTACTTATCTCATGTGCCTCTAGAGGCGTAGCCGTTACTAATATGTAAAGGATTGATTTAATAAAGAAGAAAAGTAATTAGGTCTAGGGATGGTCTTAAACTAATCATGTTTTTAAAGTCCTGGTATGGTTTTTGACTATTTTATTGCCCCTCTTTCCAATACACTAATGTCTCAGATACTATTTTTACAAATTAACGTAATTGGATTTTCTGATATATTAACAGGGGCAAATTTGTCTTCACTTTAGGTTACTAATATTGACCTCATTTATTGGTAAGTTCATTCATCCAGTGGAAGGAAAAGGATGGATGGGTAGTAACGTTATTTTAGCCAGCTACGCGTATCACTTTATTAGAGTACATACAAATTTTCTTGTAACATCCAAGTATCAATATATCCTGTTACAGAGTTAATTATACAAGGTTTGGAATCAACAGGACGATTCTTTTATACCTAACTTACAATAAGAGTTATTTTTAACAGACAAACACAAAATATAGATTAGCTTCCATTGCTATATGTCTTAATCTATTTTAGGACACCAAGCCCCCGGCCCCAACAACTGCCGCCGCCCCAGCCACAGCAAGCCAACGAGGAGCCGCTATCCTCGCAGCTGCGAAAAAGTTTGACGCCTTTCCAGGACAATAACCGGACGCCGTCGCCGGCGGTCAGAGCCGCCGAAAATTTGTTAACCAAAGCACGGAATGCTCGAAAACAACGGAATGATCAATCTTAAGATTTTTCCCTCAAAGTTCCTAGCGAGCAGAGAAACTCCCTTTACCCTTTATTTTGAAATAAAGTAGAGATGGGAATTCTTCAAGTGCTTGCCTTTTCACGTTGGGTAAAGTTAGGTTGTATTGGATACAAGATCCTCGCAGGAATTAGGCAGGAAAAAACCTTCCCCCACCCTTAATTTTTAATTTAGCAAAGCACTTTGAAGGTACTGTTTTAAATTTAAAGAGAAACAGGCTCGAAAAGATCATCTGCAAATAAATTATATCAATAGCTAGCAACTGTCTTGATTTCTATTCAAATAGATTTGTTGTTGTTTTTTTTAATTACATATATTTATTAGCTTCTGTAATGATAATTATCTAAATTTCTTGATTATTTATCTTTTAGATGTATAAAACTTCTTCGAAATAAAACGATTTTTATTTAGTTTAGATGTTTATTTTGATATTTATATTAGCGCATATGTGATAATATTATTTTAATGTACAGTTTGTAGTTTAGAAATAAAATTTTGATAATGATATATTTATTTATTTATCTAATAACAATATATTTACAATGGAAATCATTCATCGTTACCAGTAGTATCGCCAGTGTTATTGTTTTCCTGAAATATCATAAAAAGATTAGCTTTTTCAATGATAAAAACTATCTATTAGTAAGGTTGTGCATAAAATTGTAAAAAATGTTTTCAATCGTCTATTGTTTACAGGTTTTTTTTGTCATTTTTAACTGAAAATCAGTGAATCTTCTTTCGGCCTTAATTAAATCTAATTTTTATGAGTGTTTTTTTAAACTTTCTTATTATATTGGTTTCAATTCAATCATTAAAATTCAATATTAGAACCTGATTTTGATTAGTGTCCTCTGACTGTTGATTAAGTCCTATATAATCATCAATGGTGTATCCGAACATGTTGAAATCAATCTCATATCTGAAATTTAATTATTGAAACAAGGATGACAGCATCCATCAGAGCGAAGCACAACAAACTAGGCGTGCTAGACAAATGAACATTGACATGATTGTAGAAGGTCGAAAGGCATTCTCTCCCTACATACAAATGGTAAAATCGTCTTGTTATTAGAAGCGTACTTACACTATAATACGAAATGTCGTTCGTCTGTCTGTCATTCTGTCTGTAGAAAACAGTATGGAAAAACGAGATGTACCTTGGCTGCTATTTGATTTAAAAATTAAAGCAATGCTCATTTTTCATAGTACTCTAGTCCATCTTTAATTTTTTGTCCTTTTCTGTTTATGGATGTTTTAATGCTTGTTTTTTTTATTCTCAATATTCTCATGGTAAAAAATTACCTTTTGTATAATTTGATTATAGTCTCATTATCTAGCTGGTTGTAGTAGGAACGCACCACTTCAGAATTTGTTGAGGTCTAAATATAATGAATAATAATTCAACTTCTAAAACTTATTCAATATGGCACGGCCGGCCCCCAAAAAACTAAAAGTTTATTTCATTCTTAAATTGAAATTAAATTTGATATATGTACTAATACTATACTAAATTAAAAATCTAGATTCACTGGGGCTAAATAAAATACATTTTCACATTTGGAGCCCTTTTTGACACACAGACAGATATCAGATTACTAACTTAAGGGAATCTACAAGGAAATTTTAAAAACTTAATTTGAAAAAATCAAATTTTTAACACCAAATTTTATCAGTATTAGTAAGATAAATTAGCATACTTGGCGAGTAGATGGTACCTAGTACATTATCAGTCTAGAAATATAGTTGTTAATGTCTACCTGGTGATAATCATGTGGATCCACCCATTTTTGTTTCAACCCAGTTTTATCTGCCAGTAGCACAATATCCCAATACATTGTCTCATAATGGCCTAAACATATATTTTAATATAACTTTAGGATATAGCCATTATCTATCTACCTATAAAATTATGTTTTTGTCTAACAAGTTTTAATCGAAAGTAGCACAATATGCTAATACATTGACTCATGAATCTACCTATAGAATTGAAAAGTATATGACATTGAGAGCATGCCATGAAGTAAGGCATCCAGAGTTCATCATCATATCTATCTATCTGTCTTGCTGCCTGTCTGTATCTATCTATCTATATATCTACCTATAAAATTGAAAGGTATATGACAGGGAGAGCATACCATGAAGTAAGATCTATCTATCTGTCTTGCTGCCTGTCTGTATCTATCTATCTATGTATCTACCTATAAAATTGAAAGGTATATGACAGGGAGAGCATGCCATGAAGTAAGGTATCCAGTGTTCATCATCATATCTGTAGTCCTTGTCCAGGATGAATCGAATAAACTCAGAAAATCTAAAATAATAACATATTTATTTTCAACTTACTTTGTTCATCGGATTACCAGTGCCCTAGCAAAATGGGGATATATGTCACTGCTATGGCCTACCTATTCAGTTGACGTCAGGAAATACTATAAACCCCATACCTTTTCTAGAAAGTTTTTCCCCTTCCCTTTCTCTTTCCCTCTACTATGTTTTCCTAGGGCACTAAAAACCGCTACTAACTAATGTACTTATTATATGCTTCATTACTGAAATAAACCTTTTTTTACATTATTGTCATTCATGTTAACAAATAGAAAGAAAAGTAAATTTTGTGTTGTAAATGTTACACTTTTTCTAGTTATAAAGTTGCATAGATATAAGTAAACAAAAATTGACAGTCGACACAAAAGAAACCATTATTTATCATTATTTATACTGTCTTTATCAGGGATACAAGGATAGGACAATAGGTTCAATAAATGGTCCCTTTTTCTTATGTATGAATTAATGTTCATAACTGTACTTACTAGGGATGGAGAGGCAGTGGACTGTTATTTATATAGTTCCAAAAGTTTTATCATTCGTAGGTTGTTAAACTTTGAAACTTTTTAAAAAAATTTGATTGGTTGGTTTATTAAGTTAAGTGTCCAAACGTTTTAACAACAAATTATCATCTAAAAAAGAGGTAATTTTGTTTGTCAACATTGGTAATGTACATAAATATATCGGCCATTGTCTTATCCCTTGAGATCCCTGGTCCTTACCCAGCCTGTGTGGCACTATTGATTTTTTTAACATTAACTAAATAACATAAAAAGGATGGTTACATTCATAGACGTCCAAGGGTGGGTGTAAATGGCTGTTTAACTTGAAACCCCTAATTTAAAAAAAACATTAGATAACACCCTCATCCCCCCCCCTCAAAATTAAAAGCTTTGACGTCCCTGGTTACATCAATATTAAGCGAAACAAAGATATAAAAATAAGCTACATTAGAGAATTGGACATATGTACAGAAGGAGGGATATTTTGAATTGTAGAGTGGCTTCGCTACTAAAAAGTGTACTATACAAATATTTATAGGTTTATAGCGTAGAATAATTAAAATTAATATTATAATATTTAGCATTTATTTTATATGTTATAGCTCTATAAAATCAAATCTTAATATAGTTTTCCATCAGAAATAATGTGGTTAAAGTTAATTTTCTCTGATTTTATTTAAGATAGTCGTCTATACATTTTTCTATAGAAATGGATGTAAAATATACGTGGAAATTATGACACTTAGATATCATTGATTGGTTAGTCCATTCATGCAGAAGGAGGGGAGGGGATGGATAAAGAAAATGGATGGATAAATCGTTTTTAAAGCCAGATGCAAGCGGTTGTAGTTTAAATGGTAGGTCCGGCTCTCAGGCATATCTCAAATTTGGCGAACTTAAAACTTTGCAACGCCTTAATAGAAATAAATTTTTTCTATTTAGAATATTTACATTCCATATTAAAATGCACTAAAAATTATTAAGATATTTCATTTTGTACAGCAAAAACGTTAATTTGATTTTAAAAATTAGCGATGGTATCGGAGACAACTTCGCAGGAAACTAAATAAAATTCGTGTTACACCACTGATGACTTTAGAGTTTAAGTTTTTAGTAGCGAATTTACTCTATGTTTAACCCTAAACGGTCGGTACCCTTCCGGACGGATGGACAGACGGACGAACGGGCAGTCGGACGGACAGACGGATGGACGGACGCACAGACAGACAGACGGACGGACAGACGGACGGACAGACAGACAGACGGACAGACGGACGGGCAGACAGACGGACATTTTGAATTATAGAGTAGACGGACAGAGGGACGGAAGGACAGACGGACAGACAGACAGACGGACAGACGGACAGACGGACGGGCAGACAGACGGACGGACATTTCGAATTATAGAGTAGACGGACAGAGGGACGGAAGGACAGACGGACAGACAGAAGGACGGACAGACGGACGGACAGGCGGACGGACAGACGGACGGACGGACGGAGAGACGGACGGACAAGCGGACGGAGAGACGGACGGAAATACGGACGGAAGAACAGACGGACGGACAGGTGGGCGGACAGACGGGCGGACAGACGGGCGGAGAGACGGATGGACAGACGGACAGATAGACGGACGGACAGACGAACAGACGATCAGACGGACAAACGGACAGACGGACGGACAAACAGACGGACGGGCAGACGGACGGACGGACATTTCGAATTATAGAGTAGCTTCGCTACTCAAAACCAGAAGGGGGGAGGTGGCATTTAAGTCTCTCCCCCCCCCCCAGATGTTAAGGGGTTATTGAATTATTTTATGAAATAGGGATATGGTTTCATCAAATAAATTTATTAATGATAATAAAACAAGGATGACAACATCCATAAGTAGCGAAGCACAAAAAATCGTAGAGGGGAATGTGTACAAGTAGATTTAAGGTGTTTTTTTAAAATGAAGAATAGATTTTTCGGAGAAAATAAACATGAAACCTTGTTTTATTTTGTACAATGACGACATAAAAGATGCTCATAACATTGGGAAAAATTATTTTGATTCTGATATTTAAAAAAAAGTTTGAAAATTGGACACCAAAGAAATGGGGAAACATATAAAACATATAAAAATAGCCAAAAACCTGCTAAAAGGCAGTCTTACTGCTATGTTTGTTTTCTTAAAACGACAGAATATTTAATTTTGATATCTAGAACTGAAAAAGTTTTGAAAATCGGACAATAAACACCAAAGATATGTGAAAAATATAAAAAGAGCCTAAAACCTACAAAAAGGCAGTTGGACCGTCATGGTTGTTATCTTTAATTGACGGGAAATTTAATTTTGATATCTGTAAATGAAAAAATTTTGAAAATCGGACCATAAACACCAAAGATATGGAGAAAAAATAGAAAAATTTAAAAATAGCCTAAAACCTGCTAAAAAGGAGTCCGACTGGCATCCATGTTTTATACTTGATTATACTTCATATTAAAAAGATTGTTGACAAGAAATTTCATCCTTCTATCTTAAACAGGAGCCGAGAAAATCGTTTCCCCTATTCTTTCTCAGATAGACGGACAGACATTTCAAATTATAGAGTAGCTTCGCTACTTACTAATTAGGGGGGCAGCAGTTCTGACACTTTTGCGTAAACAGGGAGCATAGGCTTTATCTTAGGAGTGAGAGGATGGGTTATTAAAAAAAAAGTTTAGTTTTGGGGTGTATTTTCCTTATATTTAAATTTATTTGATAGGTCTCCAGGTTCAGGTGCTGCAGGCTGGAAGGTCACTTCTGGACAGGTGTAAATGAAAAAAAAAATGTTTGAAGAGTTAGAGATCAACTTATTAAACCAAATATTCATCTTTTGGGATTTTATGAGCATATATGAAGAAAAAATAAAAAAACAGCCTCCAGGTTCAGGTACTGCAGGCCTCCAGGTGGATCCTGGACAGGTAAAAACTAAAAATTTTTAATTTTGAAGTTAGAACAAAACTCATTAAACAATAGTTGCTACTTTATGGATGGTATGAACTAATTTGATGAAAAATTTGAAATCAGGCTCCAGGTTCAGGTAGTGCAGGCCTCCAGATAAATTCTGGACAGGTAAAAACTGAAAAATTTGAGTTTTAAAGTTAGAGCATAAGTTTTTTAACAAAAGTTGCTACTTTATGGATAGTATTAACTCATGTGAAGAAAAATTTGAAATCGAAATTTTTTTTACGTTTCTTAATTTTAGAAAGAGAGTTAAACGCAAATATAAATGTTAAAAGCAACATAGACATATTTTAAATATAAAAAAAAACATTTAAAGTGCCATTAGAGGCCTCTAGGGGCATAGCCGCTAGTACTATCCATATAGTAGCAACTTTTGTTAAATAAGTTATTCTCTAACTTTAAAACTGAAAATTTTTTGTTTTACCTGTCCAGGATCCACCTGGAGGCCTGCAGTACCTAAACCTGGAGCCAGATTTCAAACAAATTTTTTTTTCATTTATACCTGTCCAGAAGTGACCTTCCAGCCTGCAGCACCTGAACCTGGAGATCAAAAAAATAAACCCCGAACCACTTCATTATGCAATCTACATTTTCCTGGATATTTTATCTACGGTAGACCATAAGTGTACAGCTTTACAGTACATTGTTTCTATTTGTTAAAGCAACACATATGATAAAAGAAAAAGATTCTGTTTAAAGTAAAATGCTTATATTTCAATCAAAATCTATATTTTTGTATTTTTTACCGATCCACTTCATTATGCAAATCAAAAGAAAATCAATGAGAAAAGGTTTGTTTTGCCCTTTTCTCCACTTTTAAAAATTAATTCTGATAAAATAACAATTTTTTAAGGGATTTATGCAATAATTATAATGAAAAACAGTTTAAGGTAGATTTTATTGATTTTTCAACTAAGAAATAATTGAAAAAAAGAAATTCTATCCCTATCACTTTAGAGGAAAGCTGCCGACCCCCAGTCTTATGGATGAAGCTAAATACATGTAAAAAATAAAAATTTGCCTGAAAAGTATACAAAAATGTTTTTTGATGTGTTAAAACAATCCATTTTAAAATCTTGATTTTGAGGATGATGGCCTTTAAGATGATCTTACTGGTGGTGATGGTGAGCTAAATGTTATCAAAGTGCATGCCCTTGAAGAAAACTTATATATTGAACTATGGTCCAATTTTTGTAGTCATAGCAGCCTCCAGCCAAGCAATATTAAAACAGAAAAAAATTGCAATTTTAATTACTAAAATTCATAAAGTAAATAATGTAGTTTTTAGATAATGGTTATATTTCATGTCGAAAGGCTCCACTGGAGGCTGCTATGTCTACAAAAAATGGTACATAGGTTAATAGACAAGTTGTTGTAATGGTCATGTACTTAGATAACATTTAGCTCACCTTCACCACCAGTAAGAGCATCTTAAAGGCCATCATCCTCAAAATCGAGATTTTAAAATGGATTTTTTTAACACATCAAAAAACATTTTTGTATACTTTTCAGGGGAATTTTCATCTTTAACATGTATTTAGCTTCATCCATAAGACTGGGGGTCAGCAGCTGTCCTCTAAAGTGATAAGGATAGAATTTCTTTTTTTCAATTATTTCTTATTTGGAAAAATCATTAAAATCTACCTGAAACTGTTTTTTATTATAATTAATGCATAAATCCCTTAAAAAATTGTTATTTTATCAGAATCATTTTTTAAAAGTGGAGAAAAGGGCAAAATCAACGTTTTCTCATTGATTTTCTTTTCATTTGCATAATGACGTGGATCGGTAAAAAATAAAAAAAATATAGATTTTGATTGAAATATAAGCATTTTACTTTAAAAAGAATCTTTTCTTTTATCATACGTGTTGCTTTAACAAATAGAAACAATGTACTGTAAAGCTGTACACTTATGGACTACCGTAGATAAAATATCCAGGAAAATGTAGATTGCATAATGAAGTTGTTCGGGGTTTAGATATAAGGAAAATACACCCCAAAACTAAACTTTTTTTATTGAATAATCTATCCTCTCACTCCAAAGACAAAGCCTATGCTCCCTGTTTACGCAAAAGTGTCAGAACTGCTGCCCCCCTTAACAAAATTCACCTAGAATTGCCCCCTGGCACATATCTTATAACATAACTCCTCATTTTAACAACAACCAAACATGGAAGCCAACATCCATATAAGCAAAGCTCTTAAATGGTAGGACAAACGAACATTAACACTTGTAGAGTGTCAGAACTTAATAAGCAGAATTTTAAACATAAGTCAATATAAAGTTGTTACACTTTCTAAATTATACCTAATTTTTATAGGAATCAACATGTAAAGTTTGAAATTGATAGGACAATTCTAACCTGTTTAAATTAACCGGAATAGCTAACTGTCCCAGAATAAAATAAACTCACATACAGACGGACAGACCATAATTATAGAAAAGCATTGCTTTTAAAAAAAAACTAATATGTATTTACTCACTGACAGTAAAAAACTGATTCGTTTTCCAATATTTTTTACAAAAGCAGAAAAAAAGTTACAATGACAAGCTGACAGACATCTAAATTATAGATAAAATTCGCCAACAATTTCAAGATCCATATTTCAACTCCATTTATCCCTGCAAACATAATTTACATTGATGCGAATACATTCAAACACATACGACGCATGTGAATTAATTGATACTTTATCTAAAGTCGCTTGTAATAAAAGATTTAAATATATCTATGTATATAAAATACATTAATATACAGATTTTTATTTTTGTTTAAATTTTAATTATTGGTGGTGTTTAAACCACTTTTTTGAACAACGCCCCCATAAAACGTTTCCATGTATAAATTGAAGAAAAGTACATTAAGCTATTAAGTACATCGATAAAGTATTTTTTTTCTTCATAGTATTTAAATTAATTTTTGAAACAAACTTAGAAAAAAAGCTTTTGAGATTTTAATAATCATTAATTAATTCTTTTAAAAAAAATTAATTTAAATATCTGAAAATTTGCCGTTAGTTCTTAGTTGGTATAAAACAAAATAATTTAGAGTAGCGGGGCTACTCTATTACTATTAATATTACAGAAATTTTACATGAGAATTAAAGTAAATATCATAAGATTAGCACCAGTTTTGTTAGCTCAGGCATTCGGAACCTTGTTTTTACTAATTATCCACGGAAAGATGTCTATAATACGATGTGGTAAATTACTCAACAAAATTTATTTAGGATCTACAATTTTGATATACAAGATACAAAATATATTTGTTTTATTTAATGAAAAAAAATATATTTCTTTTATTTCATGAAAAAAATATTTTCTACTTTTCATCCCTTTTGTCCTTGTTAACACAGTATAAACTTTGTACAGCAGAGAAAGAGTGGGCAATGACAATAGTCCCCAAAGTTATTAGGTTGAGTGTTCACACTTTTCAACCACAAATTTTAATCTACAGAAGGGGTTATTCTAAGTATCATCATAGGGCCGGGGATGTATATTAATTTATCGGCCATTGTAGTATCCCTTTAGATCCACTACTGTATACCCCTTCTAATATAATTTGCTTTTGTGTATTGATGAAACAATATGCTGATGTGATAATATGCGGAAATGACCGCACACCGTTTAATTGGTACTTTCCCCCCCAACTTACTTGTTTCACTACGCCTCCCACAGTACAAAACTGTATAAAAAGTCGTCAGAAATTAAGAACTAAAAATCATGAGATATTTGATCATGCAGGTAATGCGTGGACCTACCAGATTCCCCACAACCATGCAAGCATCACAGTACAGTAAAATCTGGTGCAACATGCAAGTAATAATATATCGATTGGTATGAAACAACGTAAAGGTTAGATATGAATAATTTATGCCCTGGTATTTCCAACCTTACCATTAGAACTAATCAAGGCCAGCAGCCACTGCAATTAATTACAATCACTCATATGCATATAATGTATGTATATAAGGATCGGCAGCCGAATCATGCCGCGTATTTTTCAGGCATAACCCGCATTTTTAAAATCCATTGCCAAAGCCAAAACCGCATGCAAAATATGACCTTTAACGGCGGTTGAAAATGCAGCTGTAAAAAGTAAAAATTTCATTTTCAATAAATCCAAATTTCCATTTAAAAACAGCGGCTGACATGATCTCTATAAATTAAATGGCAATTCTTTAAAAAAAATTAATTAAAGTGGGAAATATAAATGAGACATGGAAAAGGTTTCAATTGTTTTTTTAGCTGTAAAACAAACATTGAAAGGTTTCCAAAACATCATAATGTGATCATAATAAAAGAGGTAAACTAAATAAGAAGTTTTAAACATACTTGTTAAATTTGTAATATATTGCCAGCAAAAGTATCAGGCAAGGTTCGGCTGCCTCTAAGAAAACCGCATTAACCATTTTTTTCTTCACAGTGTGCGACTAATAGGTGAGCTAAAAGCAAACACAGCCATCGAATTTTTAAAGTGATAAACTTTTTAAATTCTTAATCCCCGCATATGTGGAAGATTTTAAACATAGATTAACAACCTTTGTCTGTAGGTACTAAAAGTAAAAAAAAAACTCTACCTAGGATATTTTTCATCAGGCCCAGTAATTGAATTAGTTTCCTCTCTGTAAATTTTTACAATCCTTCTCCCGTATTTATTGTAGTAATATTCATTATGATCTCGACCAGTTATCTAGAAAATAAAAAGGATAGCAACATTAATAAAAGCGAAGCTCAACAATTCAGACATTCTGACAAACGGACATTTAAAGTCCTTTTTAAAGAATGATATTACTTAAAAGTTGTGTAAATTTTCTACATAAATACAGGACGCTTAATATAAACATATTTCCATTTTAAGATTTGATTATAGAGATATTTAACTTAAACAACGTTGTGGCTAATCATACTAAGAATCGACATTACCTCTGGGTCCTCTAACTTGTCTCTGAAAGCACTCAGTAGCCGTTCAAAGGGATGTCTTACAAACATAAACGTTGTTCCTTCCTGAAAAAAAGGTATTTTAAATACATATATATATAATTACGATTTTCCTCTAGATGAGAAAATTTGAATCTATAGTAAAACTGACAATAAAAGATTAATAACACTTACTCAACCAGAATATTATTTGGAACTCAGAAAATTAGATACATAATGGTCATAGATGCATTTTAAGATCATATAGATACTTTGCATTATTCATTGTGTGAAATTGTCCTAGGAATCTAAATGGAATCCATTTAGTATGTACGGGTTTTGCCTTCGGAATTATATCTTTTTGTTGCAAGAATCATCCTGCAATGTTCGAAATCGACAGGACAATTTTAATTTGCTTTTATTTTTATAATTGTTACGAAAAGGACAAAAATTAAATCTACAAACCTCAGTAAATTGTTGATAGCTTTCCCATTTCTTGAGATATTTGAATTCTTTTCTGGCAAGTTCATTTGCTTGGCCATTCAATTTCACCACGGAATCTTTATCATACCTGTAAGGAAAAATATAAATAACAGAAAAATAAATATCTTTCAAAAGGAAACTTAGTAATAGAATAATTTCATGAACATAACAATTTTAGGTAAATAGGTAATTGTGACATCAACTTTCAATTTCCTTTCAATGTTTGATGGCCAGGAAAATCTTCACAAAAATATTGCACTTAAGAATGTAAACTTTAAACCACATAAATTATAGATTATTTATCGCATCGTATTGTAGACAACTTTCCGCGGATAATAAAACGAGGGGCTTTAATACAATACGATACATGATTTTTCCACAAGGTTTAGAACCAGTTCTAAT
Source organism: Acartia tonsa (assembly GCF_053477335.1). NCBI lineage: Eukaryota > Metazoa > Arthropoda > Copepoda > Calanoida > Acartiidae > Acartia > Acartia tonsa. The sequence goes on from NC_137260.1 coordinate 40,081,661, forward strand.
TTAGCGGATATTAATAATCTGAGGTGGATTCTTAAAAAAAAATTGCCCCACTAATCGCTTAGTGGGGCAAAATTATTTTCGTAAAAAATCCACCAAAATCACATTAAAAATCTACAAAAATTAAACAAAATCATATGTTAATACCTAACCCTTCTATGATTTTGTTTAATTTTTGTAGATTTTTAATGTGATTTTGGTGAATTTTTTACGAAATCAATTTTGCTCCACTAAGCGATTAGTGGGGCAAATTTTTTTAAAGAATCCACCTCTGTTTCGAAGCAATACTGGGCCAAATTTTTTATGTGATGTAAAAATTTTTTTAATAACGTTTAATTACTTACTTGCCACTTGGAGCCAACTGTAAAAGTTTCTTGAAGATAAAGGTTGTAGCTGATTTAAAATTTGGACAATAACTGATTTTCTCTTCCTAAGAGCAAAAGAAAATTTATTAATTTTAATGATTAATTTAAAAAAAAGGTATATTTGATAGGAAGTTATGTACTCAGGGATCTTCAGGGATAAACCACTGGGATATTTATTAATTTACATCCTCGATGATGGTAAACAAAATAACCCTTTATGTAGTTTACAATTATTGGTTTAATGGTTCTGACAATACTAGTTTGCAACCATCTAATTTAAATTTAATTAAAGGACCTACAGTTTTTGGGCCAACTAATAAGATAATTAGCGTTTCTGTTGTGGAGAGGCTATGGTCATAAGGAATATTCAATGAATATAATTTTTTATAGTTTTATAGTCCATAGATAAGTAAATGGAAAAGAACAGGTGAAAATTATATATTATATATAATAAACCTGTGTTTACATTCAAAGGTTATAACTGGTTTTATTCTAATGGTTAAAATTACCTCTACACAATACAACTTTGGCCAGAAAGGTCTTGTTGGAAAGTTATGTTTTATCATATAATTCTTAACATCAGATACATCTTTAGCTCTCTCTGTTTCTAGCCTAAAATAAAATATTATTTTAATGTTTAATGGAAGATAAAATTGCCAGTTTCAAAGATACAAATATTGGTAGTTGTTGAGAAAGATTTATAACTGAATAGTTTTTTTAGTTTAAAATATGCTTGAAGTATTTCAATTTAGCAATATTTTTGTTTTGTAGCATTGTTCTTGTGGCGCAATTATTGTGTTTCTTTTTTAGCTTTTATAGATGTTAATATTTTCTACATATCTAATTTTTTGTTTTTCACATCCTACATTTGTAATGAATAATTATGAAGGTTTAGTGGTTTTATAAAGGAAAAGTTAATTATCACATCATATTTAGCTTTTCGCGAAGAGTAAAATAAGTAAAAAACAAAATAGTTATAAACCTTCCCGGGACCTCTGAGATGATACCCTGTTAAGGAGAACCTGATCGGTTTAGCGGTTAGCGAGATCCATCGGTACAAACATACAAACACACAGACAGACATCTCATTATTATGCCTCAGAACCAGTTATAATCCAGCGGATATTAATCGATTTTAAAGCCATACTATAAAATAAATACCTTTGACACTCTTGTCTCAACAAGTTGACCCTGTATTCCTGAACAGCTTGAAGCTCTGCTATTGGGGGTGGGGGCCGTGGTGTTGTCCCCCGCGTTGTTGAGGTGGACCTGGTTGGTCGGGGAGTCAAGGACTTGGCGGGTTTTATCTGCTTTGAGGATTTAAGGAATGGTAGATTCTGAATTGGTATATTTTTTCTCATTTCTATACAATAATGCATCCCTAGGTTATATGTGTAGTGAAAGGCGTAAAAAAAGCTTAAAAAGTTAAAACTATACCAAAACACAAATTTAAAATTTAAAAAAATAGCCTTAATCCACACTGGAATCTGTGCGAAACTTCCAAAAGTAGTAGGGTAAATTTTAACGGGCAAAAATATAAATGATTTTTACATATTTAAATAATAGGGTAACAACGGCTTCGCCCCTAGAGGCCTTTAAGGGCAATTTCAATTGTTATTTAAAATAGTGGGACTTTTCCCCTTTCTTTCTATGGAGAAGCTATTTCTTATGAGAAAATAGTAACCAAATTATTAAACCTTCCCTATACCTAAGAAGCTTCATTGTTAAGGAGAACCAGATTGATATCGTAAATGATAAAAATTTCCTTGTGTAAAAATGATTTGAAACTGGATGAATGTGACTGTAAACCAGATGGAGAAATGAATATGTTCTTCTCTGGAAAAAGACTGTTTATCACTGCCTGAAAGAAAATACTGCGATAATGGATATAGGATATATGTGGATATATTGACAGGGAAAATTTGCCGTTAATTTAGAATGCTAATATAGGACTTAAATAATATTCGTCAATTCGTTTATCCAATTGGAGGGAAGAGGATGGGACAAAGAAGGTGGATGGTGGGTATTGTTATTTTAGCCAGCTGCAACCATCACTTTATCAGATTACATAAAAGTCTGGTGTAACATCCGAATAATAATATATCTTTTAACATATGATATAATTACCTGATTAATTAAGTGCAGAAACAAAAGAATACACAAAATTCTAAGCAATCTTGGTATTGCTTTTAGAGGCCTTATTAGCAAAGCTCTCCACATTTTCATCAATATAATTTCACTTTTTTATTTCACATTATCTAAAGTACTTTTTTTTCTTAAATTAAAGTCTTTAGATACGACGATCTGACAGATAAGTAGAAACTAAGTCATCTTAGGTCATATATGAAACATATTCTTTTTTATTATTTTGTAGAATTTTCATTTTCAAAGCTATTATCAGTAATAAAAGTATTTTTAAACCCATATTGCAGATAGAATATTTTGTATAATATAATGTAGAAAGTATAGATCTACAAAACTATTTTTGTGTTTTAAAATTCAACACACACAAACTCGCTCGCACAGTTGGACTCACACACACTCACATGCACAACAAGCGCTCAAGCACGCACAGAAGAAAGTTTTCTAAACCAAAAAGGCGCTTTCACTTATCCTTTTGGGCAACTTTAACGCAATAAAAACTGGTTGGGATTTTTTCTTTATATCTTTATACAAGTCAGCTTTTAATAAAGAATGTCATCCAATAATATTAAAGTAAAAAGATTTAAATCTGTCTGCAGATTAGATCCTACTAGTGACTGGACCGATATTGTTCTAATTTACAGTTAAGTTTTTTACATCTATATAACTAATTTGAGGGAGGGTACCTTCTCTCACCCGAGAAAAAAATACCACCCCCCCCCCCAATAAAAAAAATAGACTCAAATTAGTCGACTTAAGCTTTTTTAAAGACATGCTAAAATAAATTTGTACATTTGTTACATGCAAACAATAGTAATAAAGAAAGCTAGCTTTAGAAAATATATAAAAAAAAGAAATCTCATGACCTAGTGTCTAGTGGTTTAAAAATTCTGCCTTAGTAGTAAAAATCTTAACAGCAAGACATAAGAAGCGGAACGCTTTTATACTTAAGTTAAATTTAAGTTATTAAAATGAAAGGAAAGCGAAGAAAGGTCGTCCTCTTTATGATGATTCTTGGAATTTATGTTTCCTTGTTTTTAGTGGATATTTACTATGATTTTCAGGTATTATTGTTTTTACAAATAATAGTTATTTGTCGCATTGTATTTTTGACATCTTTCCGCGGATATTAAATAAAGATTATAAGATCAGAACTAGTTTTGTTAGTTTAGAGCTAAAATCAGTCATTAATTTTATGATTTTATTTTAAAATTGTGGAAAATAGTCTAACATACGATGCTATACATTATTTTTAAGTATTGCTGAGAAACTATTTTAATTAAGCGGAAATTTTTTGGTTTCGAAGCCAAACTGAAAATGTTCTATGTATTTTTCAGCTGTCAAGTCACAGAGAAAGTTTAACTTTAATGGTATGCATGGAATGGACAATAAGCCAGCAAAAAAATTCCTTTGCAATTCTACATTTAACACTGTAGATGGATTTTAATGACTCTATAACTCTAAGATTCTTGTATATGGGTCCTGGGAAGGTTTTATTATTTTTAACTATTTATTTTTTGAATGGGGGAGGGTAATGCATAAATTCCTAAAGAAAGATAACAATGCAATTTACAAAAATAAAGAAAGATGGCAGCATCCATAAGTAGCGACACACACAATAATCAAGGATGAACCAACAGACAAAGTTAGTTGTAGGGAAGACGTTCAGCGATTAACAAAGATATAGCGCGAAAAAATCTCGAAACCTTCATAAAAATTTATTGTGCCTTTTGTAGTATGACTGACAAACGTACCAAACAAAAAATGTATCTCATATGTAGCAGCCATCATATTTTACCCTCAGCCAGACTCGTCCAATTTTTTTTTTTTTTTTTTTTTTGGGGGGGGGGGGAGAATGGCGTGGGCAGCTCGCCGCAAATTTTTTACCCTGGGGGTAAAATTTGCTTGGGGGGATAATTACTCCCCTCTGAAATCTGTTGGCAGGGATAAATTTTGTTTACCTCCCCAAAATTTACCCCAAGGGTAAATTTTTTTGAGGGGGGTAATTTAAATTTTATTAAATATTTAGTACTAAAAAAAATTTTTTGTAATTCTCTTTTTAATACCTACTTTATGAACACAAGAAAGTTTAGTATTAAATTAAATATTAAAAGTATGATAAAAAGTTAAATATTTAAGTATATTAACAAAAACGTAAGATTATCCTTTAAAATCCTTTCGTTTTTCAGATAAAGTATCACACAAAGTATTTAACATATTAAATTTTCAGGAATTCGAAGAAAACATAGAAAATTCAAAACAGATTGAGAACAAATTTCAAGACACAATTTTGGAATTTGAAAATTGGGATAATTCTTCTATGTTGAAGAATATAAAGAAGTTATGCAGAAAGAATCCTGTAATTCTACCCTTACCCGTCCAAATACAAAACGGGGTAAGTTATTTATAGATTTAGTAAGGTATATTTATGGCTGCTTATTACGGGCTGCACCAGAAATGGTTTGACCATTATTAGAACTGGTAAAACTTGTAGAATATAGGTAGCACACACCTTGAGAAAATATGCGCAATATTGAACCTTTTAGTGCACTTATTGTATAATATTAAAGTTTAAACATTTCAGATTACTTTTGGCTGGGTTTGAACTAAAGACCTCTAAAGTTTTTTTGATCATTGTCAGCCGCTAGTAAGCCATAGGGAAATCAACCTTTTACAAGTTTAAAAATCAGCTGGAAGTCTAAATCTGACCCAATATGGCAATCCCTATTCCATCTTTTAATTTTTTTTAAAATCACCCAAGTGGGTTAAAATTTAAGACTTAGTCGCGGCTATTGCGTTCCTGCCGAGCCCTGGTTATAAGTGAAACTGTTCTACATTGCTTTAAAATTTAAAAATTATTATCAACAATTTATAAAACATTAATCTGATGTAAACATCATATTTTGTAATCGATTAACGATAAATACATAAACACTAATGAATTTTACTTATATTTATTTTCGTTTAACTATATATGCTCATGGACTTATTTATTTCATTAAAAAATACTAATTTAAAGATAACTAATTGATTCGTCCCTAGCCTCAAGTGAAGGAGGGGGGGGGGAGGTCAGGAGAAGAACATAAAACCATTCGAAGACATTTACAAAGCTTCACTGAAAAGTACAACCCATTTAGACCAGCAATTTCCGAGATGTTTAGCTTCAGACCAAAAACTTTACTACACTATATTAGAGGATAGATTACCAATTTTGCTGTGTTTTCACCAGAGAAAAAGCAATTTTTGTAACGACGCCCAGGTTCTACGAAATACCATAAAAAAAGAGTCGTTTTACCAGAAAAGTGGTAAAGCTGGTCAACCTGGTAAAATATACCAGTTTCGTGGTAAATTTTACCAGCAAAAATTTTAGCCAAAAAATTAGTCAAATTTTACCATTTTTTTTGTAAAATTTGACGAAACAAAAAAACCCGTTTTTTGTGTTTTAAATAAAAAACAGCTCTTCATAATCAGTTGTAGTACTTTAAAATAATGACTTTTATACAATGAAGCCTAAATTTAAATTTTTTTTTTTTTTTTAATTTTACCACTTTTGGAAGTTTTACCAAAAATGTGGTCAATTTTACAACTCTATTTTTCAGGTTAAGTCCGAATTTTTGGACTTAGACAAAAAAACACAATTTGGTCAATTTTTACCAAAAAGTTGGTAAAATTTGACAAGGTATTTTTTTAGGCTAAGTCCAGATTTTTGGACTTTGCCAAAAAAAATGAACTTGGTAAAATTTGACCAACTTTTTGGTAAAAATTGACAAGGTAAATTTTTAGGCTAAGTCCAAATTTTTGGACTTTGCCAAAAAAAAAAACTTTGTAAAATTTGACCAACTTTTTGGTAAAAATTGACAAGGTAAATTTTTAGGCTAAGTCCAGATTTTTGGACTTAAAAAAAAAAACTTGGTAAAATTTGACCAACTTTTTGGTAAAAATTGACAAGGTAAATTTTTAGGCTAAGTCCAAATTTTTGGACTTTGCCAAAAAAAAAAACTTGGTAAAATTTGACCAACTTTTTGGTAAAAATTGACAAGGTAAATTTTTAGGCTAAGTCCAGATTTTTCCAAACAAACATCCTTCTACTTAATGATAAAAATCGCAAATAAAATATAATGAGGAAATATTCAGACCTAATACTTTCCAAACAAACATCCTTTTACTCAGCACTATTTGCTTTCGTTATATGGAATATGAAATTAATAAAATATGATAATGATTTTATTTAGAATTTATTTCATATTATAACATAACAGGTCATATAGATATTATCCAGGTCAATACTGAAACTACAAAAGATTGACATCCAAGATAACAACAGTCTAGTACTGATGCCTAAATGTCGATTGATAACAGTGCCACCTGGAGAGGGAAATTGTAATGCTGCTTTTATGGAGATTAATGTACTGAAGAACAATCAGGCAAGTCTCCTACCTGGAGGTACTCTGACTATTTGGCTGGAAGTTATAAAACCTGGACCTGAAAGTGCAGTATCCTGTCTCTCTGGTGACCTGGAGAATTGTTTTGAGGATCCAGAGTTTACGGATTGTTTGATAGAAACTAGTACCTCCAAATTAAAAGTGCACAAGTTTATACTTGCCTCAAGATCTCCAGTATTTAAGGTAGGTTTTTCCATTCTTACTTGTTAATTAAATTCTTGTCAATATTTTTAGGTAAATTTTTAGGCTAAGTCCAGATTTTTCCAAACAAACATCCTTCTACTTAATGATAAAAATCGCAAATAAAATATAATGATGATAATGATTTTATTTAGAATTTATTTCATATTATAACATAACAGGTCATATAGATATTATCCAGGTCAATACTGAAACTACAAAACTTACTAGTATCGTTTCTGTAAATAACATACCATACACCTGTCAAATGTGTAATGAAGTCAATATTTTTTAGAATTTTAGCTTGTGGAATGTTTGGAGCTCTCGAGTAGAACTTAATTAATAAACACCGATTGGGCGGATTGTAATCAATACGCTTTATATGTTAAAGTCAATATTTTTTAGAATTTTAGCTTGTGGAATGTTAGGTGTCAACATTGTCGTCATAATAAACACTGATTGTAATCAATACGCTTTATTTAAGTTAATTTTAACTGACTAACAGAATATTCTCTGTTCAACATTGATCGTCATAATAAAACTTATTAGTATCGTTCTGTAAATTATTTGTTAATTTTAACTGACTAACATATTTTCTCGGTTCAACATTGTCGTCATAATAAATAATGAAATTTTTTGTATAATCTGTGACTGTTACATGTTGAGATGGAACTCTAGTTGTTCTCCATGGAACTGCAAAGCTCCACACTTCAAAACTGGTTCAACTCCAAAATCCTGAAAAAGAATATTCATTTTTAAATTAAGCAATTAAAGGATTAACAAATCAAAAAGGCCTTACAAAAAGGAAAGTTAACGGTTTTGGGAAAATTTCATGGAGAAAGTAGATACAGCTTGTGTACGTGCCTGCTTATTAGAGAAAGTTTAATTCAGTTATCAATACATAACCAGACTGAGAGAAACTAAGAATGTCTTATAACGGGAATTTGGAGTTATGGTATGAATTAAATAGTCGTATGTTAGTTTTAAGAGAGAGTCTAGAGATTAGAGCCAGAACTGACAATGTCGAGATCCAGAGGGAGGTTTGTAAGAGGTTATATCAACATGGATGGATTACTACACATCTTAATCGCTGCCGTCCTTCCCCTCTGCTGCCCGCCGCTGCCCAGGCTGCCAAACTGGCAGCTGTTCTTCACGAAGTAAACATGCACGAGGATGAATGTAATGCTGTTTAGATTTTAATAATATCCTGAATGTACTGTTTCAATAATATAAAGTAGTAAAATCTAATTTTAAATAGCTACCTATCTAGTACATTATTTTTATGTATTAACTTTTGTCTAACCAGTTTAATATCTATCTAATAAATTTAATAATAGCTTAATTGTTAATATAATTTAGTATACAGTTTCATAAAGGTAGTTCGATGTGTGTCTGTGTATATTAACTTCATATTTGTTATGCTTGTATACATGGAAACTACCTTTTGGGGCCGAGGTGTTGCCGTAGTTGCGTGTAGGATTATTCCAACTATCTTTTATTACAAATAATTAAACACTTACTTTTAACGGATGAATTTCTGATGGCAACAGCTTCATGTTGGTGCAAGAAATGTTCCACGGTCGAATTGCGGTCAGCTTATAATCAGAGAATAAACCCAGCTGTGTGCGAAGCTAAACCTGAAAAAGAATATTAATTGAAATATAATTTATATATATTTTTAATATTATTTTACATAAAACACATCTTATAATATCTTTCTATTAAGGGTATAAAAATTCGTTACGCTTAAAACAATCATAAACCTTAAAGGGCGAATATAGGTTGGATATAATATGAGCTTATTTCAAAGGTGCTATTATATAGATTATAATAAATAATTTAAAGATAATGACATATCTAATTGTATTAGTCTGTTTACAGCTTATAAAACCTGTCTAACTCAAGATAATATTATGTAATTAGTGTGGTTCCCTAAGAACTCAAACACTCTACCATCACACAAGGCTTCGTAGCAAGGTTGAATTAAAAAGGTTTCGTTAAAGGATAGTCTTAATAACATGGCCTAAAATATCCATGTTCTTATTAAAATTATTTTAACACTTACTTCTATGTAAACCATTCATTAATTGCAGCGCCCATATATTTTCTCACGAATCTGATTCCTGGTTAAGTCTGAAAAACAATATTAATTGAAATATAATTTGTTAATATTTCTATTATTATTTATATATATTAATAGTAGAATACTTTAAATATTAAGAATAGGATAAAAAGTCGTTCTTATATCATATATCAAAAAGGTTTAAAAAATTATAAAACAAATGCAGTTTATCGTAGCAGCTTAAAACCATGCGTAAGGTCCTAAATTATATTGATTTTTTATTACATTATTTAAACACTTACTTCTATCTCGCCAATCTTTAATTGCAGCGCCCAAATAGTTATTTCTGATGAATCAGTGTTGCTGAACCTGAAAAACAATATTCAATTTAAATATAATTTATTAATATTTCTTTTACATTCATATATATTAAACCCGGATTATTTAATATTAAGAATAGGATAAAAAGTGTTTCTTAGATCAAATCAAAAAGGCTTAAAAAAGGCTTAAAACAATTATCCTATTATATAAATATATTAATATTGTTCTCTTTTACAACGAAGCTTTTTATTTATTTTAATCTATAGCTGAAACTCAAATTAAAAATAGGATGAGGCCTCGACTTTTCTCTTCCTACTTTAAGTGCCCCTCGAGGCTTCTAAGGGGCATAGCCGCTAGTAAAACTTAAACCGTTAATCGAAGGCAGCCTAAAACCGTACGCTCAAGGTCCTACATTATTAATGTTTTTATATTAAAATTATTTAAACACTTACTTTTACGCAAACCACTCTTTGATTGCAGGGTCCATATACTAACAGCCAAGACTGAAGGTGGACACGTACTTTTTTAAACTTCTGAATATATAGCTCTCTAGGCGTTCTTAACTGACATTCATATAAATCTTGTGACATGGACCATCTCCTGTCAATCATACTTGGATATAACACGTATTTTCTCTAAGAGACTTGAAATATAACACTCATTGTTTACAATAGTTTTCAATCGGTATAGCGGCATTCATGCACATGCTCTGTACAGGTATACAACTTTATATTGAAAAATATTTCTTTTATATCCATTGCAATATATTTTTTTATATTTTATCGATGATATTTCATTTAAGTCATTGCAAAAATATATTACATTCACATTAAAAAAAATTTACATTAATTTAACTTTCGTAACCCTGTTTTCAGATGATAAAATCAACGTGCTCGACAAAGTTGCCAAACTTTAAAAAACACCTTATGTATATAATATCATTTTAATATTTTACCGGTTAATTAATTAAAACTGCATAACTTATATAATTCATGAAATGTTATTATTCGTTGCAATTTTATGATTAAAAATATAACTGTCTTGCAAAGTGTTTTGCCACCTATTCAATCTGTATGTTGGCAACCGTAACTTTCCATCGGCGCAATAATTCAACTGGACTATATGACTACGGTGCATTTTTGTATTTTAGTAATCATTTTTAGTGAAATTACAGTGAATTTTGAAGTTAATATGTAACATTCTGTTTTATAATTCAAATTTTATCATTAATTATTGAAAATTCTTTGTAAAATATTCTTCGTATTCGTTTTTTCTCCCATTTTTGGGACTCTTTTTAGCTTACGTAATATACAGGACTTTTTTAAATGTAAAATTAATAAATATATGTCTTGCACCGTAGTATAAACGGATTGTCGCAAATATAGGAGTACAATTATAAGAATGAAACTACTTTTTTTGCCCAGAGGTGCCGGAGGCACTGGCTAAAAATAACTGTTTTTAATCTTATGCTTTTAGATTTTTATATTCGTAGAAAACCATGCATATAATACGATATGCTAGTTACCTAGTTTTTTTGCGTATGAATGAGAACACCTGTTCCTATCCACCGGATTCGAATGAATACGAGCTATTTTTATTTTGTAATTTTTTATTTCTTAAATATTCTACCTTTTCAGATAGTTCTGAATAACAGGCTATTCAAGTCAATCACCTGGGTACGCGTACATCATAATAACAGGTATGGGTGTATATTAGCTGTATAAGATTTATTTTTTTTCTCCTGCTACAAAATTTGTTTTAAATAAATAGGGGGGGGGGGGGGAAGTTTTGACACATTTGCGTAAACAGGGAGTATAGGCTTTATCTTTGGACTGAGAGTATAGGTTATTAGGGATAAAATCATTCTTATATGATGAATTTTCCCAAGTTTTAATATTTTTTGGATAGGCCTCCAGGTTCCGGAGCTCCAGGCCTTCCCCCCCCCCCTTGTTTAAGGACAAATAAAATACCGGAAAGTTAAAAAACATTAATCACACCCCTCCCAAAAATAAACAAGACAAACAAAATAATCATTCCTCAAATTAGGATGGATCCATACCAATACCACGAGCTGCATGACAGATGGGACGCCCTCATGGTTAGGATGTTGAGACTCTTCTCCAAGCTAAATATTCGAGTTCAAGAAGAATCATGTGGCATTGATGACGCTGTTGAAATAGTAAAACTGTTATACCATCACGGTTGGGTAGAGACACACTTAAAGAAGAATGAACCTATGCCCGAGAATCTCTACGAGAACGAGAGACCCCGCCTGGATGATACCGAGAGATATGTCATTGACCATGAAGCCGACTGTGCACCTTTCCTCACCAACGTCAGCCCTTTTTTCTAAATAAAACCCAGAGTAACAAGGTAAAAACTACGAAATTATTGCAGGGGTGTATATTCTGCTCCGGGGGGGGGGGAGGGGAGGGGGAAAAAAGAAATAAGTGGATCAATGATGGAAGTTGCTTCAAATCACCTGCTCTTGTTCATGGCTAGTTGTCTTTTGTAGCAGGGGAAAAAATTGTTTTTAACCAAAAAATGTTTCAGAATTCTTTGAGTTTCTTCATTAAAAAACGCTTTAGTTTTCTCATTTTTAATTCAATGTTCTTTCCTTTCAGGGAAGAGAAAGGAGAAGCTAGGAGAAGCCGAGCTCGCCGCCGGCGATTTCATCCAGCCTCCGGATATCCATGCTGAAAGCGAATTTTAATTGTAATTTGTGGCGTTATCCTCTTAGAAAATTTTGTTTGTATTATTTAACTCCCCATCCCCCCCCCCCCCCCAAACTAAATTGCTGGGTTAGGTTAGGCTAGGTTAAGTTATACGGCTAGGTAGAGGCCAGGCGCCGTTTTTCTAGGGGGGGGGGGGGGGGGGGTATTTCCTAAGAGGATAACATCAATTTGTTCTTTCAGAACATTTACGTTAACCTCTCTTTGATTGCAGCGCCCATATATTTTATAATTAAGTACCCATGGTGACAGTGATCGAGCCCCACTGGTCGTGCAGATATATAATTTCCTGCATATAAACATTAATAAACATTATTTACCCCTAAAGCCGACGATTACGTATGCACGTGTACAGTTTTTTAAGCTTCTGGCTATAGCTCTCTAGGAGATCTTAATTGATATGTTTTATTTTTTGTTTTTGTTTTTTGATATTTTTGTTATGTTGTTTTATATTATTTATTATTATTTATTTTATAGCAAATTAACAAATTTTCTGGGTTCAACATTGTTGTTATAATAAAACTCCATGCAACTGCAGAATTCTGCAAAAGTCACGACCAGTGGGGCTCGATTATATATGCGTTCGTCGGCTTTTCAGGGAAGGCAGGAAATTTATATAGGTATTATCCAGGTCAGGACTGGAACAAACAAAATTTTATGTATATATTGTATATAGTTATTTTTTTCAAAGTAAAAAAATGTCAGACCAACGCTGGATGACGTATGTATAATTGGATCACAATTTTGATAGGTAAGTTTAATTAATTTTATAGACAATCAAAGAATAAATAAGGGTATTTTCTTATGTTTGTAACTCTAACTCTTTATTTTGTGAGTTCCTTTGACATTTAATTTTGGTTTCAAAAAGTGTCACTCCCCCCCCCCCCCCTTTTTTACTTTCTCCTTCTTTCGTTATATGTAAACAAGTAATAACCTTATTATTATAACCAGGGGTGTATATTCTGCACAAGATTTATTTTTTTTCCCCTGCTACAAAATTTTTTATTTTTTTTCCCCCCTAGATTTTTCTGAAAAAGTAGGGGGGGAAATAGAAAAATATTTAAAGAACTCTATATTTCATTTATTTTATCCCTCCTACCACACATTTTTTTAGTTTTTTTAACCAAGGAGGGGGGCAAAATGGAAAAAATGTTTTCAGTTTTCTTAATTTTTACATTTTTTTTTCCTCCAACCACTTATTTTTTATTCCCCCCCCCCCCTGAGCAGGGGATCCCATGCAGAATATACATCCCTGATTATAACATATACTTCTTATTTCAGGAGTTACCTATACACCCCTGTTAGACGTTATTGAAATGGGAGACAATTTGATTGGTACACTCTCTAAAGCTCTACTGAAGCGTATAAGAAGTGGAGATAAGAGGAAAAATGTACAGGTGACTTTTTACAACTAATTATTTCTACATATTTAAGATGAGACCTTACTTTTCATTACTGTACTTAAAGTATAATCTATGCTCGACTTTAATTTCTATTTTTCACTTGCAGTCAGCGCACTATAAACATGCTTGCTCTTACACCAGTATAGTCATATGTACTGTAATCAATTGACACGTGTAGCTTGCCCAAATAACGATCCATAACAACTCCCCTATATTATTTTAAATAAGTAATTCACTAATTATGTAATCTTTTTCCAGTTGCAGCATAAACTGAGGTCCATAAGAAAACTCTTCTGTAAGGCAACGAGAACCAGAAAATGGCGCAAGAAACATCAACAAAGTGAAGACAGTCAGCCATTACTAGAAGAAGAACAGCAGGAGGATTTGATGGATGTGGAATATGAGAACGAAACTGCATCGTCAAAAGGTAACCTACAATATCTGTAATATAAAGTAGAACGATGTCGGTCTGTCTGTTTGTTGTTTGTTTGTCCAAATTCCCACAAACATTGTCTCCCAATTTTTGTTTTTTATTTTCCTTTCAATCTAAATTTCAAACAATTGGTTTGATCAAACGTTAGTTAAGTTTGTCTCAAGATATCCTTGTTCCAGGGGTGTATATTCTACATGGGATCCCTTAACCTAACCCACCTTCACCCACTCTCTACATTTATCTACTTTTTCTGGAATTTTTAATTTTTTAACTTTCTAATTTGACTAGTTTTTCTTTACGGCATTATCCTTATACTAAAGTAACAGGATGTCTGTGTGTCTGTTCAAAAGGATCTTGCTAACCGCTGAACCGATTGGGTTCTCCTTTACAGGGTACCTTCACATAGGTCCCGGGAAGGTTTATAACTATAAAACATCATGTTTAACATCGTATTTTTTTAGGTAAAGTTTGTACAGGCTGCAATACCAACTTCACAAAGGAAACCGAAAGTATATGTTATCAATGCTACGCAAACCAAGTTTTGGAGCGATTAAATAACAATCCTGAAGAAACGGACTACATTAATATTGTTGTAGACAATATTAACAACAATAATACCAACGATAATAATGATGCAGACAATGACAGCATTCAAGATGCCGAGGACTGGGACCACGTCGAATTGTTTGATATACCTGAAGATTATTTTGACCCAGATGATGACGATGACCCTGATGACGAACCTGATGGCAAACCTGATGGCGATCATGACGGGGATCGCTTCAAACATCTTACAGAACTTGAGAAAGAAATTGTTAATGATTTCAGAAGCGTTTGTGTTCTAGACAACCCCATCTCTCACAACAAAGTTAGAATCATCCTGGCGATTCTGAAACGCTCGTGTATTTTCAAATTTCCGTCATATAATACATTATTCAAACCCAAATACAAAGTTGAAATCAAAGAAAACAAATATAATCCTACAAATGCTCCTGGTTCACTGATTGAGTGCAGGTATGTTTATATACGATTTAGAAAGCGTAGCATTTCTATAATCATTACCAGAATTTCCGTACGTCCATTTTAAACATGTCGATTTTTCTCCTTTTTTAACAACAAACTTTCAAGTGTTCTAATTATCAGTTTGATCATTCTTTGGTATATTGCTTCCTGCGACAACTTGAGAACAATATTATAAGCGAAGCCACTCTATAATTAATTCCTTAAAATTTAAGTATGTGCATAAACCTTATCCTTCTTGAAGCATTTTTTTTTAACAAATTTACTTACATTCAATTTTGGTTCGACTTTAATATTTTTAAATTCAGTTCAGATACTTCACAATTGTTAATGTCCGTTTGTCGTACCGTTTCAGTGCTTTGGTTTTTATGGATGTTGTCATCCTTGTTCCATTACTTTTCATCGTAATATTATTTGGAGCCCGATGGTGCAAAATTTCTTTGAATTGTGCAAGTTTTAGTTAAAAATATATTTCTTTTTCCAGATTCCCTACCTATGAGATCCTCCAAGACGCCATCACAGACTTTAAACGGTTGAATGGACAACAGGCCGTTGATGATCATATAACTTTTGACATCTCGGGCGACGGAGTGAAAGCAGCTCAGGGATCTCATATCTCCTATTATACTGTCTGGATTAGGTAAGTAATTAATATATTGTTGATTTGAAAGGGTTGGGTTGGGATAAAGTTCTTTTCATATACAGCATGACCCTCGAAAAGGTATTTTTTAGGATTGGCAGCCTATATTTCAAAGGATATCAAAATATTTGTTTTACATCAATTGACAGCCCAGATTTTTAAAGCCAAAGTTTAGGAAACCATTCAATAAACAAATAAGAAAGAAAACTAAGTTTACAATTGATACTTTTTTCTATTGCATACATATATAAAAATCTGTCTTACTGTATACCAGGACTTAATTAATACCATAAGTAAACCTAGTTTTTACCACTTTTACGGTAAAATTTTACCAGCCTTTACGTTTTATAAATCAGTGACTACAATTTTAAGTCTAAGGTATTAAATGCTATTATTATTAATTCTTCTTTATTATTTCAGGTTATTCTTCAACAAGGATTTCAGTGTTATATTGCCAGTCAGCATATTTGAGAAGACGAGGAGGCGTCCCTACAGTTACAACTTTCTGGATAATGTTACCCGATTCATCAACAAACTAATTCAAGAAGGATTACCTGGACATACCTTTCAATGTAGAACCATCATCCACGATGCCGTTGCCAGAGCCGATGTATTCGGCATTCTTGGCCATGGATCAAAAAATGGATGCCCACACTGTGACCTTCCAGGGATGGCTTTTTCACAGACTTATCTCCGTCAAAAGAACTTGGTATTGTTCGAATCAATGAATGTATTTTACCCCAGTGACAGTCAAAATATGGGTACGCCGAGGTCTGACGAGAAATTCCGCAAGTTAGAGGAAAATAATCAGAACATGAAAACCAGTTTTTCTGACCTTGACCCGAGCTTGGATTTAATACAAGATACCCCCAGTGATCCGATGCACGCGTTGCACCTGGGCTATGTAAAGAAAGTGATGACGTACCTGAAGAAAGGACGTAATAGTTATCCAGAATTGGAAGAAGAAGACTTAGTTCAAATGGAGAGAATTACAGGGATGTACTGCATTTGACTAAAGAAATGACGCGTAAAATAGGTGTTTTCTTCGCGCATTTCTCGGCACTGCGATAAAATTCTGCATTTTTTGATTTATGTCTATTACACATTATTTGTACGCCTTGTTATGCCGCTTAAAAGAGTGTTAGTTTGAAAAGTTTAAAGAACTTAAATTTTGAAAATTTTCTCCTTATCACCCATATTTTACCATGAACTGCAGTAACTCCAATTATAGATGAAATCAACAATCAATTGAAGCTTGTTGGCGATTTTGATCGCGTTCCCCGTACGTCCATCATGCGCCTGACAGAGAAGAAGCTAGCCCTCAATTTGAAAAGTTCTGAATTCAAAGTACTGGGCTTCTACCATATGATATTTTATGCAGAGGTAGGTTTTTACCATATTATAATCTTTTTAGAATTTAAAGCTTATTTCAGTTTCATTATATTGTATAGCAATAACATTCTTTTTAAATTTGCGCACGTGTGCTATATTATATATATATTTCTATTGAGGAGGGTGGACTTCCAATAAGTATATAGGGCGAAGCCCCTAGAGGCTAGGGGCGAAAGAGCTAGTTTTACCTTAAATTATTACAATGTTTTTTTTTTCCAGTTGGCAAATCTTAAAGATGAACAACGTCTGATATGCAAGTTTTTATTCCACATATTGCGCAGTCTCGAAGAGCATATAACAACTGAACGTGTGGCTGAGCTCAAGACCATGATAATGGTCCTGAACTCAAAATTGGCGGAGATGTACGGCGAATCGTGCTTGAGTTACAATACTCACATGCTTTACCATATGCCGGAACATGTCCGCCGATTTGGACCATCCATGGCGTTCAGTTGTTATGCTTTCGAAAGTGCCAATCATGTGATATCAACTTACATCCGAGGATATAATTTTGGCCTTAAAGAGGTTTCAAACAGGTAATACTATTTTTTTTTAGTTGAGTTCCTTTGACTTTTAGTTTTGGTTTCAAGAAGTGTCACTTCTCCCCCCCCCCCCCACTCTTTACAAATTTTAATGTAATTTTTAAAAATGTAACATAACTTTCTTTCCGTGTATTGCTGATCAAACACTTAAGCTATAACGATTTCACCAGCAACATACCTTTCCGTTTAACAGCCATTAATGACATAAATGACATATTTAGATTGTTGATATTTCACACAGTGAAACCGTACATAAATGAAAAGCTGGCTGTCAGGGGAACAAGGAATGCCAACAAACGAAAGTTCGAAAGTAATCAATTCTATACAGACTGCCAAGACCTCTACTTTGTCCCAGACTGCCGTCGTGATAAAACAGTATGGTTGGTCCACAAAGTGAGGACAATTTTTCCGGCATACACCTTTCCTGAAGATTCCAGAATAATAGGTAGGGGTGTATATTTTGCACATGATTAATTGTTGTATAGAAATATTTCATGAACTATACATTTCATCTAATTCCTTTTTAACCTACCACAATTTATTTGTAATTCTCTTATCATGCCAGGAGGAGAGTGTGGTAAAGGGGGGGTCTAGGAAATATGAATTAAGTTTTATGGTTTTAAACACTGAAAATATACACCCCTGGTATTAGGAGTAGGCAAGACTGACGATCCCGAAGACTATAGCCATCCTCCAACACAACTAGCCTCCAACCTACTGAAGTACAGAGTAGCACATATCTCCGTACACCTGTTGCATCAAGATGTCTCCATCGTAATTCCTATCGGAATTTAATTTTGTACATTGAAAGCAGAGAAAGGGGGGGGGGGGAAATGACACTTTTTGAAACCAAAACTAAAAGTTCCATATTGTACCCTTATAAAACAACTGCCATGCAAAATGACAGATCTGTAACTGTTTCTTTAGTTCAGTTCCTTTGACTTTTAGTTTTGGTTTCAAAAAGTGTCACTTCCCCCCCCCCCCCCTTTTGTTATAATATGTATGTAAAATGTTGTAAAATTCAACTGAAGGCCCTTCCCTCTTTATTTGGAATTTATGTGAAATGTACTTTAAAATATTTTTTTCATTAAAATTATTTTTTATAGCTAATTTTAAAAAAGGCATGTCAACTTAATTTAGCAAAACCCTACCTTTTTGGCCATCGATGGGTATGAAGTTAAAGTGTTATAAGTCTAGTCTGTAATTTGAAAGAGTACATGTTTGCAATTTAATTTAATTTTACATAAAATTTTAATTTCTGTCTACACATTTCAGATTTAAAACTATGCAAATTGCCCATGCCAACGACCTGGATAGAACAGCGTAATTTCGACTGGCAATTGACCAAGCTAGATCCCAAAATGACGAGGACTGGAAAGAGTGCTAGTTCTGTAAAGGTAAAAATTATATTTAAGGCCTAATTTACTATTGTACAAATTGCTGCTACCCTTCGCTCTTAAAACTTATAAATTCGCATGTTACCGGATCGAAAGGAAAACCTTATCGGTTCATGCTTAACAGACCACAAAAGATTATTGACCAAGTATAATTATTTATTAATTTTCCACAGTGTGTTTAACATTTGATATTAGTAATTAAAATTCTAGGGGCGTAGCCACTGCTATCTAATATCTTATTATGCATTGTAAATACAACAATTATTTCTTGTTTTAGAACAACAAGCCTACTGGAGGTGGCAAACCTAATGGAAGTGCCAGAGGTGGAAGTGCCAAAGCTGCAAGTGCCAAACCTGGAAGCAACAAATCTACTGGAGGTGGCAAAGGTACAACAGCAAAGGTAGGATTTTAAGTTTTATTGTTATCGGTTTTTGGTTTGTTGGTGTTTTGTTGTTAAACTAAACTTACTAACATGATGTCTGTTTGTGGGTTTGTACCAACAAATCTCGTTAACCGTTGAACAAATTGGGTCCCTCTAACCATATAACTTAACCTAGCCTAACCTAACACAGTCATTTTGTCGGGAGAGGGGGGGGGGGGAGGGTAAAGTTTTAAAAAATAGAAGAAAAAAATTAGGATAATGCCGGTGTTGTTTAAAACTATAATCCTCGGTAAGTAATGCTTTACAATAATTATCTATATTATTTTTAGAACACAACTAGAACCACAACATCTCCAATAAGGCCAATAAATATTACCCCACCTCCATCTCCACGGGCACGGCCCCCCTCCGCGAGTCAACGGACCGCGAGAGTTGTAGTTCCTCCTGCAACATCATCACGACCCCAGTCCCAGTCATCACGACCCCAGGGATCATCTGCCCCTTCTGGTGAGATGGAAGAAAGCGAGGTATTATTTTTATTTCATTTTGTCATCCAGAGGATACAAATTACAATTATTTAGGATATATATCGACTTAGCCTGGAAAAAATAACTTGTAAGATTTGACTAAATTTTTGGTAAACATTGACCAATAAAAATTTACCTTGTAAATTTTTACAAACAAGTTGGTCAAATTTTACCAAGTTGATTTTTTGGTCAAAGTCCAAAAATCTGGACTTAGCCTAAAAATTTACCTTGTCAATTTTTACCAAAAAGTTGGTCAAATTTTACCAAGTTTTTTTGTTTGTCAAAGTCCAAAAATGATGGAAGATGCTTAGGATCACTTGCTCTTGTTTGTGGATAGTCTTCTTTTCTACCACGTAGTTTTTAAAATACCAAGACTTGAAAATATGTGGTTTAATATGTTTAATTTTAAGGATTTGTTCACCGGGGCCGTTATGAACCAAATTCAGAACCAATTTCAGCAGCTACGTACTTTCTTCACCTCACACATGAAAAATCAAATAGAGCCCATTAATGCGTCCATCAGAAACTTGGCAAACAAATCGTCCACAAACCATGAATTACTGAAGAATGAAATCAAAGACCTGCAAGACAGTGTATCAAGAGATATGGCTGAAAATACTGTAACCCTGACAACAGAAATGAAGAAAACCGGAAAAATAGTGGAAACCTTGGTGACTGATCTAAGAAGACTGACCAATGTGGATGAGCTTGATGAGGAGTGGGCGAATAAAGGGCCTAGTGAGAATCAGGATGTTGTCGTGGACCGTATTTTCTCACCAGAATTTTACAAAGAAAGAATACAGAACCATGACCCCTTGGAAAAAGATGGTTATATGCGAAGAGAAGAAATTGTCTTTTTCATCCAAAATTTCGATGACTCACTGAAAGTGGATAAAGGCTGGCAAACCTTACTGAAAGTATGCCGAGACACCATAACCTTCCTATATGTCGTGTTCGAGCAGTTCACCTTTGACGCCCGCATCACCGCTGCCTTTTGGACTGCTCCGGAACTTATTGATGACGAAACTGGTAAGTAAATATTATTTTGTAAATTTGACATGATGAGAAAACGTTTAAAACAGGGAGAAGGGAGGTGGGGGCAAGGGAAATAAACCGAATAAAAGGGGCATTCCTATTCTTGCTAGCAGGTGACCATGTACAATAATCTTTTTATATATATATTTTATTTGTGAAAATAAATCTTGTGCAGAATATACACCCCTGGTACAATAATAAACATGTACCTATGCATAGTTAATTGAAAATTTCATTATTATTTCAGTGGAACGTTTCTTGGATCATTGTAAGTTAGTGCTTAACGAGACGTACCTACATGAAGCTATCCCACCAAATTTGTGGAGAACAGGAACCTATGTGTCTTCAAGCGACCTTTTTCTAGTGAGGAACCACGTACAAGCTTGTAGGTAATTCAATTATTTATCGCATCTATTCCGCGTCTATTAAATGTGAAAGTGGTAGTTTCACAAAATGCATTTCAATGTTCTTTAGTTAAAAAAGTAGTTTCACGAAATGTTAACTGCATATTGTATTCTTGTTAAATTGTTAAACTACATTTCTATGGCATATGTTTCAAAGAATTTCAATTTTGTACCATGTATTTTTTTATGTGGCAAGACTTTTAGTTCATCTTTTCTTGATATATGTTATATGTTATATATTGAGACTGTTTTGATATAAACCCTTTTTTTATCTAGGTTCAAGCGCAATTTTGAACACACTTTTAAAAAGGACGCGACTGGTTTTTGTGAAAATATGAAGAGGGCCGAAGATTATATGATTGCTAATGATGATCCTGTCTGCTGGAGGTTATTTCGAGCGCTGGTAACGCGAAAACAAGAACGCGCATTGTCAACCCCCCTCTACAAGTTCGAACAGGTTTTTGAACTCAAGCCAAGCAAGGAGACAAGCAATAAGAAAGGCAAGAAAGACAAGAAAGACAAGAAAGACAAGAAGGAAAAGCCACAGAAACGATCAGCCTTACAGATGTGTGAATTGTATCTGGCCCCTGCAGAGATACAAAGAATTAAGCGGCGTATTAAACCGAAGACAATCACAACTTCAACACCAGGTGTTACAGCCGAAGACAAGAAATTTTACTACATGTTAGGTGCCCACTCAATGGGTTGCTTACCCCACGAAGTTCAAGGAAAGAACCAGATTTACTTGAAAAGAAACAATGACAAGTTGAGTACTGCATTTCAGATCAAAAATTATGCAGACATTGGGAATGCAAAGAAATCCAAGCAATTTTTCAAGACAGTCCATAGTGATAAGAAGGTTATAGCAAGAGCTGTAATGTATTATACGTACGCCACAGTAAATTTGAAACCAGAAATGAGTGAAGAACAGACAAAGATTCACAATGCCAGTGAGAAAGCAACAGTAATTTCCAGAAATAGAAAGATCGGAAGAATGAACACCACTGCTGATGAATCCACTGCTGATGATTCCACTGCTGATGATTCCACTGCTGATGATTCCACTGCTGATGAATCCACTGATGGTGAAGACAATGATGGTGAAGGCAATCATGGTGGAGGCAATGCTGTTGAAGACAATGATGCTGAAGGCAATGCTGTTGAAGAAAATGGTATGGAAAACATTGCTGATGAAGAAAGCAACAATGGTGAGCTTGTAATTGATGACGGAGGCGACGACGTTGAAATGAATTCAAATGATGATCAGATTGGGAATGAGTTACGCATACCACCCGCGGAGAATCCAGCAGTAACTCCAGAACCAGTAAAGCAACCAGTAAAGCCACGTAGGTTATATGAAGATCCAATTGTCAACAGCCAGTCCAATAATAAACCCAAAGTAAATGTATTTGAAAACATCACAAGCTCCAAAAGGAAGAAGCATGGAAAAGGAAAGGGCTCGAAAAAGTCGAAGAAGATAATTATTTGTGAAACAGACGATGAGGGCCAAAATGTGGGAAATCTTGATGATACAGTGCCAATGCAAGATGATGAACCACCACCAAACTTTCCACCACTGCAAAGACAGAAAGAATTTTATGGACGAAATAATTCAATCACAGGTACATATTTGTTGAACATTAATTATTATTTATAAGTTTTATCTTTCCTCGTATTGTGTATATACTGCACAAGATTTTTTTTCCTCTGCTACTAATTTTTTTAAAATTTTTCTTCCCCCCCCCCCCTAGTTTTTTTTCACCAAGTAGGGGGAAAATTGAAAAATATTTAAAGAACTCTATGATTTATTTATTCTATCCCTCCTACAACACATTTCCTTTTAAAATTTTTTTTCCACCAAGTAGGGGGGGTGGGGGGGTGGAAAAAATGTTTTCAGTACTTGCTTTTTGTTTGGAAACGTATAAAATTAATGTATAAATTAATTATTTACAGGCAACAGTAACGAGAGACAGGTGACTGGAAAGGCAACAAGTGTCGTGGAGGAAAGCAGCAGTGATGAGAATGATGAGGATGCCGAAGGTATTGTTATTTATAGTTTGAAAAACGTAGGAACTGTATCGCCTAAATTTAAGTTTATTAATATTTTAGTTGAGAAGTAGTCTTAGATAACAACCCTGTGGATTAATTTTGTTTTAAGGGAAACTTCGTACAGGCCCTGACAGGGTTTTAGGCTAAAATTTGTATGGGCGCAGCCGCTATCTATAATACTAAGTAGCTTAATGTCTGTCCGGCCGTCAGAAGCTTAAGATCTCAGTAACCACTGAATCGATCGAGGTTACGGTAAAATTTTACCACCTTTTAAATCGTATAGGCTGGTAAAATTTTACCATAAAAGTGGTAAAAACTAGGTTTTTTATGGTATTAATTGTGTCCTGGAGATCGGATTCTACTCTTCTGTGTATTGGTCCTGCGGTGATTTTAAGCTATTTCCTTGGAGGGGGGGGGGGGGGTTGGGTAACATTTATACTATTTGAAATAATGACTATAATAATTATTTAGATGATGTGCCGATCATTCCAAAGAAGAACCGGGAGCGAAGGCAAACCGCATTGGAAGCCGAAGCAAAAACCAAGAGAAGTTTACAGCTGGACTCAAATGAACCATCATTCGAGGTGGATAACGAAGATGACAGAAACGAGAGTGACGAAATTTTGGAGGTTGAGGACATTGAGGGCAAGAATGACGGCAATGCAAGTAAGGAAATTCGGATACATCCATGTGGAATAATATTACCCAAACTTGCCATTATAATTGAAAACCACACGGGTCATTATGAGGTTGTTGCAGTAGGCTCAAATGTTTCTATACACAACCAAAGGGAAATTTTAGAACTCATCAACATTGACGGTAAGTTACAGGTCTTAATGTAATAAATGGGGGGGGGGGGGGTGGGCGAAAGTGACACTTTTTGAAACCAAAACTAAAACCAGCCTAATTTTTTTGGGGCTTTTATTGGCGGTTCTCGGCGGTGGCGACGCCGTTTCTTCACAGTTCCATATTGTACCCCTATAAAGCAACTGCCAATGCAAAATTCCCCCTTTTATCTTTGATTGGCATATAAATATAGGGTAAAAAATATTGCTTGTTTTCATTTGAATCTGATTAATAGTAACTAATGTTCATATAGGTATGGAAATAATATTGAAGCTACAATTATGTACATTTGCTTTAACATTTTTTATTTCTTTGTAGGAGAAAAAGCAAAGTGGAAAAAAGATGAAGAAGAAGGTGAATTAATTTCTGACATCAAAGAAGAAGCACCAGAAAGTGATGATACAGATCAAGGTCATCAATCAGACCCAGACACTGGAACTGGCAGTAGTAGTAGTAGTGAAGAAGAAGAAGTTGAACGCAGGCCAAAAGCAAAAGTGGCCCAAAAGCCAAAGCCTACCAAAGAAGTTCCTAAACGTCCCAGAAAACAAACAACATTTCCATCAACGAATCAAATTGAAGCGGTGTTGTACAGAAACCAGAGCAGAGCAAGCACGAGCAGAGCACAAAATTCAAGCCGGGAATATGCTGAAAGTTGCGCAGGCACATCAAATCCTGATGAAGACGTAAACCCAGAACCAGGTTGTAGTTATAGTCAACTCAGTCCAGAGCCAGGTTGTAGTAATAGTCAACTCAGTGAGCAACCTAACCAAATTAGGATGCAGCAAATGTTGAACAGAACAAATACACATTTGCCCGATTTCGGCCAGCGTGGTGAGGCTCGGACAAGAAGAGATGCCAACAAACGAGTAAAGGCCAACATGAAGAAGCAAAGATTGTGGGAACAGGGAATCAGGCCTGAAGATGCTGAGTTAGAGAAGAAGAAAAGATCAAGCTCCAGACCACCACAGAGAGCAAGTTCTCAACAATGTTCTCAGAACATAAGCAATTACAGTATCTTTGGCAGCTACATTACAGCTGATTCGGGAAAGGGGTGTATATTCTGCACAAGAAATATTGTTTGTCCACAGCTAAAAATTTTTAAAATTTACAAATGTTTTTAGTTTTCTTAATTATTACCTTTTTTTCTTACCTCCATCTATTTATATTTAATGAAATATAATATACATCCCTGTGCAGACTTGGAAAAAATATTACACATCCGAACCATGTAGAATATACATCCCTGGCAGAATGGAGACAAGTATTATTCGTCGGAACTTTCGTCTGAAAACGAAGTACAAGACGAAGAACAAGACGAAGAACAAGACGAAGACCTGATAGGTCCCAGTCAATCCCAATAATTCCAGGACTTTACGTATATATATATTTATATGTAATTTTTTTTTATTTCATAAGTTTCATCTTCAACTTTTTTTTATAATATCTAGAAAGGAGTAGTTTCCCAAAATGCATTTGAAGTTAATTTAGTGAACCGTATATTTGAACCTGTTTAAATGTGTTTAAACTCTATTTATATGGCATAAATTTGAAGAAAGTTAAATTTTCTACCACGTACTTTTACCATCTTAACAAAGAAAAATATGCAATTCACAAAATTAAGTTCAAATGCATTTTGTGAAACTACCCCTTTCCACCAATTAAGTTTAATGAGCTTAAAGTTAAGAGCTTAAACTGAAAATTTTTTGTTGTATAATCTGTCGCATTTTTTGTAATTCAGTATATAGCAGTTGTAGTTTACCCCCTAAACTAAGGAAAAAAAGTATTCACAACTAGCTTTTGTTAATTTTATATATTTGTTTAATTTTGTATATAAATATTATATATATGACAGTTATCGTAGGGAATGTTTTAATTAATACGGTGGTAGATTTCCATGGTAAAATCCGTAATGTTTATGTGCTGTAATTAAAAAAGAGAACGTTTCAAATTTGTATTAACTTTTTGTAAATGAAATTTGTCTATATACTTGTTTACAATATAAGATATACCAATATGTGATCTTGCTGGACCCTATTATATTAAAATTCCCTACGTCAGTTTTTTGGACATTTATTCATAAAAATTTAATTACCAGTGATAATTTGTTTCTTTTCAAATTTAATATAGAATGTCCGACATGTCAGCCACAGCAGCAGCCGACTTAGAGAGAGACGAACAGCACGAAGAACAGAAGCCGGAAACCACAAGTGGGTGAGTAATATTTTAATATGTATAAAGCGAAGTAGAATGATGTCTGTCTGTCTGTCTGTCCGTCCGTCCGTCCCTAGCTATATTTTGGTAACCATTCATCGAATCGGATTCGACAATCCATCACAACATAATTACATAAATACATATTACATATTTTTTGGTAATTACTTCTTTGGGCAAAGGTCCGATTACCTGGGATATATAATATATATTTATAAATTTCAGTGATAGCGAAAAAGAGAAGAACGAAATGAGTGTGTCTGAGCCTGAGCTGCCTGCTAAGCTGGCTGACCTGCCTGATACCCCTCCTAAATCGTCTGATACAGAAGATTTGAACCTAACTTTGGATTGCACTACGTAAGTTTATTTATTTTTGTTACCATTCTATTTCTGTTCGGAAGGTAGTAGTAGCCGGATTGAAAAGAGTAGGATAAACATTATTGTTATGGCGAATAATTATAGTTTCATTCAGGGGTGTACATTACGCACAAGATTTATTTTGTTCCCGTGGTACAAAATTTTGTATTTTTTTCCCACCTATTTTTATCTCACCAAGTAGGGACGGAAATGGAGAAATATTGAAAGAACTAAAATTTTTGGTCCTACCACACATATTTTAGTTATTTTCCCCCCACCACCTGAACAGGGGATCCCATATAGGATATACACCCCTGATATTTCAAATTAGCAGCTACGCTAAACCCTCTAATATGAAGTATATCTCTTAAAGTTTCTTTTGCCACTCCCTTCCCTTGCCGGTACCTATGAGAAGAACCCGATCTGTTCAGTGGTTATCGAGATCCTTCGGTACATAAACACGGACATCCTGTTACTTTAGTATTATTTTTTTTTATTTTTCAGGGACGACGATGGATGGGAGACAATGCAGAAAATAAAACAAGACCTTGGGGCAGCAAAGCAAAAAATTGCTTCTTTGGAAGAGGAGATCGCTTGTTTGGAAACACAAACAAAGTAAGAAATTTTTTTCACTTCTTTTTTTGGTATTTAATCCGGGCGACTGTGTTGTAAATGATTTTTCGGTACAGACAAATTCACCTTTATATATTACAAAACTAGCAAGTATGCCTCTAGGGGTAAGGTGGGAGGGGTAAATGTGGACCAAAAAAAAGTTTACTATTTAATTATAATATGATTGCTTAATTCAGGGAGCAATCCAAGAGATGTCCGGCGGCACAAAAGGATGACCAGAAGGTCGGACAAGCCTCTGTTATGGAAGGAGAAGCAAAGTAAGATATCCTATTATATAAAGTAGTAAGCGTTTTTTGTCTGTCCCGAAGGATAACCGCTAAACCGATATTGTTCTCCTTTAAAGTGAAGCTTCTTATAGGTCCTGGAAAGGTTTTAAACTATTTTTGTGCAGGGTGTCTTCACCCCCTCCCCCAAAAAATATTTTTACTCTTCTGAAACTGAAATTTAAAATGGGAAGATGTTGATTTTTCCCCTTCCAACCTTAAGTGCCCCTAGAGGTTTCTAGGGGCGTAGCCACTAGTTTCTTTTAATAATCTTTTTTCATACTTTATCCGGGCGACTGTGTTGTAAATGATTTTTCGGTACAGACAAATTCACCTTTATATATTACAAAACTAGCAAGTATGCCTCTAGGGGTAAGGTGGGAGGGGTAAATGTGGACCAAAAAAAAGTTTACTATTTAATTATAATATGATTGCTTAATTCAGGGAGCAATCCAAGAGATGTCCGGCGGCACAAAAGGATGACCAGAAGGTCGGACAAGCCTCTGTTATGGAAGGAGAAGCAAAGTAAGATATCCTATTATATAAAGTAGTAAGCGTTTTTTGTCTGTCCCGAAGGATAACCGCTAAACCGATATTGTTCTCCTTTAAAGTGAAGCTTCTTATAGGTCCTGGAAAGGTTTTAAACTATTTTTGTGCAGGGTGTCTTCACCCCCTCCCCCAAAAAATATTTTTACTCTTCTGAAACTGAAATTTAAAATGGGAAGATGTTGATTTTTCCCCTTCCAACCTTAAGTGCCCCTAGAGGTTTCTAGGGCCGTAGCCACTAGTTTCTTTTAATAATCTTTTTTCATACTTTATCCGGGCGACTGTGTTGTAAATGATTTTTCGGTACAGACAAATTCACCTTTATATATTACAAAACTAGCAAGTATGCCTCTAGGGGTAAGGTGGGAGTGGTAAATGTGGACCATAAAAAGTTTACTATTTAATAATAATATGATTGCTTAATTCAGGGAGCAATCCGAGAAATGTCCGGCACAAAAGGATGACCAGAAGGTCGGACAAGACTCTGTTATGGAAGGAGAAGCAAAGTAAGATATTTCTTTTAATATTATTTTTTCATACTTTATCCGGGCGACAGTGTTGTAAATGATTTTTCTGTAAAGACAAATTCAACGTGTTCCTTTATTTATTAAAAGCGAGTACTAGCAAGTACGCCTCTAGCTGGGTAAGGTGGAAGGGGTAAATGTGGAACCAAAAAGTTAACTACTTAATTTAAATAGATTATTATATATATATTGTTTAATTCAGGAACAAAACAGCTGCAGCTGGCTCTCCAGAAAATTCGGATGAGAACGAGGTTAAGGAAGTCACTGTTATGGAAACACCAGCAAAGTAAGATTTTTTTAAAATTGTTTTTACTACTTTATCCTGGCGACAGTGTTGTAAATGATTTTTCTGTAAAGACAAATTCAACGTGTTCCTTTATTTATTAAAAGCAAGTACTAGCAAGTACGCCTCTAGCTGGGTAAGGTGGAAGGGGTAAATGTGGAACCAAAAAGTTAACTACTTAATTTAAATAGATTATTATATATATATTGTTTAATTCAGGAACAAAACAGCTGCAGCTGGCTCTCCAGAAAATTCGGATGAGAACGAGGTTAAGGAAGTCACTGTTATGGAAACACCAGCAAAGTAAGATTTTTTTAAAATTGTTTTTACTACTTTATCCTGGCGACAGTGTTGTAAATGATTTTTCTGTAAAGACAAATTCAACGTGTTCCTTTATTTATTAAAAGCAAGTACTAGCAAGTAAGCCTCTAGCTGGGTAAGGTGGAAGGGGTAAATGTGGAACCAAAAAGTTAACTACTTAATTTAAATAGATTATTATATATATATTGTTTAATTCAGGAACAAAACAGCTGCAGCTGGCTCTCCAGAAAATTCGGATGAGAACGAGGTTAAGGAAGTCACTGTTATGGAAACACCAGCAAAGTAAGATTTTTTTAAAATTGTTTTTACTACTTTATCCTGGCGACTGTGTTGTAAATGATTTTTCTGTACGCTAAACCCTCTAATATGAAGTATATCCTTAAAGTTTCTTTTGCCACTCCCTTCCCTTGCCGGTACCTATGAGAAGAACCCGATCGGTTCAGCGGTTAACAAGATCCTTCGCTACATACAAACAAAAATCGTTTTACTTTGTAGTATAGATTGTTTAATTTCAGGATGGAAGACAAACCGGATTTTGATATAATTTATGAGAACATAAAGAATCCAGGACCAAAAAGCCCAGGTATAGTACAATATTTATACTAGCGACTGTGCCCAAAGCATATAGTGAAACATTTCTGTACTAGGCACTAAGAAAATGCCGTAATACATTGTATTATTACACTAGGTTAGGTTAGGTTAGGTTAGGTTAGGTTAGGTTAGGTTAGGTTAGGTTAGGTTAGGTTAGGTTAGGTTAGAATAGGCTAGGCTAGGCTAGGCTAGGCTAAAACTAGAAATATTACTCTTTCTATTAATACACTAGGTTAGGTTAGGCTAGAAAAAAAAACTATTGTAAAATTGAAGTATTTTTTTGTACAAAAAAATAATTTTAAAAAATATTTTAATTTCAGTGTATCGGGTGTCAGATGATGAGCAGGAGATGTTTGAACCACCCCCTCCTACAATCCCGCCAGCATCAAAACTGAGTAGGCGCAAAAGAACTGCAACACCGGAGAAAATCAAGACCTGCGCCCATGGACGCAGTCCCCGAAGCGAGCTGCCAACAAACACAAGACTCATCGAATGCACCTATTTGTGTGCAGACTGCCGCGTCTTCTTTCACAAGAGGCAAAAGGAAAGAAAAGAAGGACAAAAGTAAGCTGATGTATAATAGTCCTTCCAGTCAGATCATATATAAACTATTTGTGATAAAAAAGTGATATATATCAAGATATCTTGAGTCAAAAATATGTTTAACCACCTTTAATTTGTACGTACATTAATCTATATGACAGTTTTGACAGTTTTGTTCTGACGATGAGAATATTCATATAATATTATATTTGAAACCGCTATTCCTATATAGCAAATTTTTGAAAATTTTATAATGGAAAGTAACTTCGTAATATATTTTTCTTGTGTATAAAAATGTTCTAGTATAAAGTACAATTAGAATCCAGATCTCAGCAATTAAAACCTATGTATATTTGTGTTAATTTCTCAGCTTAAACCGATTAAACATGCAGTTATATTATCTGAATAAAACTATGTAATATTTGGTCATTTAAACCACGTCTAGAATTATAGACTAATTAAGAAAATTTCTGTGAATATATACCTATATAGTATCGCGCTATCGTACCTATGTAAATCATTATGTAAAAAAATATGTTTAAGTGTTTCAATCAATAAAGATAATAATGAAAACAATTTTTTTTTTATTTTTGCGATTTGTGTACAAGCGATGTTTTTCTATAATTAAGGTCGTTTTTTACCACTTTCTCGTGATTTTTACCACCCGTTTTTACCACAATTTTTGGTAAATTTTTACCATATTTACCCTATTTCTGGTAAAATTTTACCAATTTAGGGCAAAAATATTACCAGGTGTTGAACAGTTTTACCACTTTTTCGGTAAAATCTTACAGAAATTTGCGGTAAATTTTACCAAAAAAGTGGTAAAAATTGGTCAAAATCTGGTATAAATTTGCGTCCTAAAATGGTAATATTTTACCGGAAATCTGGTAAAATTTTACCGATAATTGTGGTAAAAATCGCTGGTAAAAAGCGTCACAGAGTACCACAAAAAGTGTTTTTACCACGGTTACGGTAAAATTTTACCACCTTTTAAATCGTATAGGCTGGTAAAATTTTACCATAAAAGTGGTAAAAACTAGGTTTTTTTATGGTATTAATTCCGTCCTGGGCGCTAAATTTGACAGTAAATCATAAAAATCACGAAACCTTTATGAAAAAAAAACTATTTCTATTTTTAAACAACATGAACAAGATTGATGAACCAAGTAAATAATTTTGCTATGTTTGTTTTGCATATTATTCTTTTGTTTTATACTATAGTACAAAAGAGATGATACAAAATATCAAATTATTTTTTCGTGTAGAACAAGATATTGACATTATGACAACATTTTATTTATACAAAAAGAAAAAAAACTTTTTCTTGTTCATCTATAATACAAAGTAGAACGATGTCTGTCTGTCTGTTTGTTTGTTTGTCTGTTTGTTTGTTTGTCTCTTTGTTTGTTTGTTTGTCTGTTTGTTTGTTTGTCTGTTTGTTTGTTTGTCTGTTTGTTTGTCTCTTTGTTTGAATGTTTGTTTGCATGTTTGTTTGTTTGTAGCGATGGATCTCGCTTACCGCTGAACCGATCGGGTTTTCCTTTACAGGGTAGCTTCTCATAGGTCCCGGGAAGGTTTATAACTATTTTCTTGGAGGGTAGGACACCCCCACGCCCACCCCCTCTAAAAATGAATAATACCCCCCCTCCTAAAAAAGATTCCCCCCCAAAGAAATTTTTTTAAAAATTTTTCTTTTAAATCTAAAATACGAAAAATTGGTTTGATCACACCTCTTGGGGCACAGCCCCTTAGAGGCAAGAGGCGAAGCCGCTAGCATTGAAGTATAACAATAGAGGAGGAAGGGGTTAAATAACTGTATGTCTCCAACCCGTGGACCATGTACCGACTTTTCAAACATTATCTTGTTTTTAACCACCTTATCAACAAATTTACTTACAATTTTGTTTTGACTTTTATACATTTATATTCAAATTATTCAGTTTTGACACTTTGCAAGTGTTAATATTCGTTTGTTCCGGAGATTCGCTTTTATGGATGTTGTTAATGTTAAATTGTTTTTAGACTCTGTGTATTTCAGGCTCCCCCAAGTATAGAAAAACATTTTATGAAGATTTACCAGAAGAATATTTTAAGAAATTTAGTAAGGTAATATCATTATTTACATAGTAGAGCAGCAACTTTATAACTAGATTAAGTTTGTATATAAGTTAACTAATTTGATATTTAAATCATCCAAAATTTTATATGCTATCTTACGAAAATGTATTTTTTTACAATATCTGTCATCTGGAAGATAGAACATTGTGTTTATCTTAATGTTTTTCATAACGATCATTTCCAAACAAGAGCAATTTTATCCAGAAATATCGCGCAGTAATAAGAAACAAATTAATTTATAACATAATTAAAATATTTGTTGCTCTTATAGATAAAATACGATTCGATGATTTCCCCCCTATTGTTAAAAATAAATTGAAAAACGGAACTGCGGGGACAGATTTTCCCATGAATAACCTGCGAAGCCCTGTATGCAATATAACCTAACCTAACCTGACATATAGTAAACACTAACCCTTTCCCTCTTATTTTAAGTGAATTAAAAAACTATGAGATTTTCTGTGTTCTACTAGGAACATTGAGGGAAATTGCGACAAACCTCAAGCTGTCCAGATTTGAGCAAGACGATTCCAGTTACGTCATATACGTTTCGGGAAAGAAAAAGGGAAGGGGGGAAGAAAATCTCTTCAAAAGAGGTGAGAGAAAAGGAAAGATATTTTCTTCCCCCCTTCCCTTTTTATATGACGTCACAGGAATCGTCTTGCTCAAAACTGGGCAGTTTGGGGTTTGTCGAAATTGCATATAATTCGATGCTGTGAGTATTGGTGCAAAAAATATGACGTAACAAAAAAAAATTAGCCAATGAGAGTCATATTTTTTGCACCAATACTCACAGCATCATATAATTCTTTTTCAGTATGCCAAATCTGAACCTGACATGGTGCCTAGTGCCCAAAGTAGCCTCTACCTCCATCTCAAAACTGATCCTAACAGCGGTTAGGAACAACAAATCATTGGCCAAACGAAAAGTTCACTGGTTCGATGAAAAGGACCCGAAAAACATTCAAAATGAGCTCTGGAGGGTCTTTAGTCGACCTTATTATAATCCTTTTCAAAATGATAAAACAGTAAGGTAAACAATTTTGAATTAAACTCTATTATATCATTACATTTAAATGTAAAAAGGATTAATAAGAATTCAATAGGATCTGATTTTTTAATCAGGCTAACATAAAAATCAATTCATTTTAGCATTATTTTCGTCGTTTTTACATTTGCGTTTTTTATTATTCCTAGTATTCTCTAACAGGACATATTTATTTACTTTAATTCAATTGAAGTAATCATTCATAAATTTTAATGGTCCATAGTTATGGCATTTATTAATCTGATATTATAATTCTGAAGAGTATAACTATTTCGGACCAGCAATTTTCGTGATCTTAAGCTTTGAACAAAACCTTGCTACTTTACTAGATCCACATATCGGAGCCGTAACTTTAATAATAAATCACATTTGATTCGGATTAAAATTTTTAAAGAAATATTAAAGTATTATCTTTTTTTTTAGATTTCTGATAGCACGCCACCCATTTGCAAGAATAGTATCTGCATATAGAAATAAAATAGAAGATAAAGAGAGAT
The DNA here is from genome assembly GCF_053477335.1 of Acartia tonsa. Lineage (NCBI taxonomy): Eukaryota > Metazoa > Arthropoda > Copepoda > Calanoida > Acartiidae > Acartia > Acartia tonsa. Next base: position 40,115,910 of record NC_137260.1, read on the forward strand.
CTCATGATGGTTTATATTTCTTTAAAACCTATTCTTCAAAAATTATAAAGTAAGTAATTAAATGTTATACCTTACGACGTCGGGGAGGTGATTAGTTCGATTCTCTGCTTAATTCCGCGTTATCCGCGTTCCTACAACAGCTTTGTCAGATGCGCAACATTAAAAGACAGATTAATGGCAATACCTTTCTAAAAACAGGCGCAGCCCATTACCATACATAGTTAGGACTTCCAGACACACGGCGTGCAATCAAAGAGTTGGTTTTCTGTTGGATGTTACCCCGAGTGTTAATATTCAATGTTTTATCCTATGTGTTGTGGTTAGCAGGAATAAGGCATAGCAAACAAGCAAAACAAATCCAAAATAATATTTGGGGGCAGGTAAAAAGGTCGTAAATTCTAATAATTTTTGCTCCCCCCCCCCACACACAACGTTTCTATTTTTTTGATTAATTTCATTGTTGGTATAAGCTGGGTGGTTATTGCTGACATTTTGTTGGTATGTTACAAAATTGTAGCTTTCCATTTTTTAACAAAAAATTTTAATCTACAGATGGGGTGCTTAACATTTGGGTTGTACAAAAAATTATCATTTATTGCTTTTTATTTTAAATCATCATTTTTTATAGGTTTAATCGAGGAGCTTTTACACCAGATTCTAAAGAGCCAACATTCATAGAATTTATCAAGTACATCCTGGCAACAGATATCAATGATCACGACGAGCATTGGCAACCTGTTGCTCTGCGTTGCCGCATTTGTCAGGTTATCATCAATTTATATTTGTCCCTACAACTAAGGGAAGGTAGTTGCCTTGATTATACAATTTAGGATATAGAAGTTGGAAGGAATTTTAATGTTAGAGGGAGATTTGAAATCTGCATAAAATTTTAAGGATTTTTAAAAAATTTGTTTTTTGTATTTTCTTTATCTAAAAGCAGAAATATAATTTAAGTTCATACATTTTGACCAATAGGATAGGTGGATTGGAAACTACCTGCGCTCTAATTGATTGAATGGTGTGCGACCTTTAAGCTTCTCCAATCAGAGCGCAGATAATTTTCAATCCACAAATCACAGATGTCAAAATTAATTAACTTAAATTGTATTTCCGCTTTTAGATAAAGAATTTTACAAAAAATGAATTTTATAAAAAAAAATCCTTAAAATTTGATGCAGATTTCAAATCTCCTTCTAACATTAAAATTCTTTCTAACTTATATATCTTATTATACATAAATCATCCTTATTTTTTTATTTCATGTGTAAATTTTTTTCAGGTAAATTACACGCATATCCTAAAGTTTGAAAGTCTTGGTTCAGACTGGAGAAATTTTATCAAAAGCAACAATATTCAAATGAGCTCAGACTTGCCCTGGGATAATAAGGCGGGCATGCAGGATTACTATCAACATTATATTAGTCAGTTGACAAAGTAAGACATCTGAATTTAATTATCATGTTTCTTAGGAAGGGAGGGGACATGGAATTTTAATTTATACTGGTACCCAAAGTTGTGTTTAAAAACTTTGTGTACTTGGGTAAAATTGTTATTGGTTCGTTCCAAACTAGTATTTTTCAAATTTCTCAACCAATAATTTTAATTAACATAAGGGGTAATTTGGTTTATTATCATTTATCTTACATTGTCTTATCCATTAGGATCCCTGTGTCATATAGCTTGTTGAAAAGCATAATAAAATCTAATCAGCCATTTCCGAGATATTTTGTTTCATCAATACTACTTTAATATAGAGAATAATGTATTTTTGTTTAGGAGTGATGTTAGACAATTGTACAAGAAATATCAATCTGATTTTGAGGCTTTTGGTTATTCAATCTGAAACATTGCGTAGCAAGCTTATTGTTGTAATTGCTGCGTTGCTTATGTATAGTATAGCCCATTTTAGTAGCGAAGCTACTCTATAACTCACTTTGTCCGTCTGATTTTCTTTCATAGGTCTTGCAACAATTTTTTTTATAAAGGTTTCGTGATTTTTATGGTTACTTTTTCTTCTTATGTCCTTATTTCTTTTTCTTCCTTTTATGACTACTAAACATTTGCTTGATTTACTTTGTCCGTTTTTCAATGTCCATGTTTTTCTGTGCTTTGCTACTTGGATTTTGTCATCCTTGTTGCTTTGTTTTTTTATGTCTTCCATTATAATGTACGAATATAAAAATATAAAATATATATAAAATTTAATTATTACATTATAATCAAATAATTTGTAATAGTATAGGGCAAAATGATTCATACCTTCATACTTGTACTAAACAGATAAAAAAATTACTCATTTTAAAAAGCAAAAATGGGCCTAACTTTTTAAAGTCTGCTGTTATGAAATTTTAATTAAACCTTGAAACAAAATTTTGTAAAGCACAAATATTGGCTGTCTTGAAGTTTTAATCTTTCTATGAAAGTAGATTAGAGCTGAAACTATGCCAACAAAATATACATAAACAATATGTACCATGATTCATTGGATAATATGTCTAGTTTTTTACCTCTCCTCTTGTAATTTTATACATATGAAGAAAAGAAAGTAAGAAATTGTAAAGTTAAGCTATGAATAAAATATGGAAAATATGGGTTTTGACCACAACATATTTGATGAATTATGAAAAAGTTCACAGTCCTATGTGGACTAGTTCTTGCCAGTCATGGGGTCTAAGAAGACGCAAAGTTGCCTCGCCATAAAGAGGTAACACGAGGTACGAGGTAGTTTGACGGTCAGACATACCCATGTTATGAAAAAGTTTCGCTTTAAAACTAAATAATTGTCTGTGTATTGAAAATGCTGATATCTGTATATTTTCAATTAGATGTTATAACAATAAATGCTCTAAAAATTTATTAATTACTTATATATAAATCTCTTGATAGCTTGGTACTGGATTGCAAGATAGCTAGATGTCTATTGAGGACATCAAATATTTGATGTCCAGTTGATGCTGATGTTTGATCTTTGTTAGCTGACTGATGTTGTTGTTTGTCTAGATGTCATATTGGCTGTTGGTTGGGGGTTGAAGATGGGCTGTTCGGGGGTTGATTGGAAGATTTTTACTAAAATAAAATTATTAGGTCAGAATGATACTACCCCAAAACATTTATAAGCTACCTTGAAAAGTAAAACTAATTCAGAACAATATCTTTAGCTTCGGCCAAAAAAATACATCACAACGTTTTCTGATAGGATTTTAAATAATTTAAAAATTTATATTAAATAAAATAAAAATTTTCGAAATTATTAATAAAATAATACATTATCTCATGAAGTTGGTTTCAAGCATGTTACTGGCAGTCAAAAATGATTATACCTGGACTGAACGCTTGCCAGGTCCTCCAGCAAAGCTGGCCTGTTGGAGTCCAAGCATATGTCGGGCAGCCTAAATTAAGGATGATTATCATCTCATTGCGCATTTTTTAAAATGGCACCTGCACCCCTATCATCCAGGGAGCTCGGTATTCTAAGGGGTGGATAGGGACAGAAAAATAGCATATGTGAATCTTCCCTAAAAAAGAGAACTGAATCAGTTTAGGAGTTATTGAAATCATAATCTTTATACATAAAGAAACCTTTGTACTTTATATATAGGATTATAAATTTAAAGCAATCCACTTAATTTTAATTTATAAGTATAATATAAAGAAGCATAAAGCAACAGAAGCAACTGCAGTGTCTCGTTCAGTATTAGATAAACAGAACACACATTTTAAATTTTTCTTTCCATTTTCGAAATATTTAGTAAAAACTTGCTTTTGAGTGTATTTTTCTTTTCTTATTATGATTACAAAAAAAATTCATTTGTTAAGAGGAAAAACAAATAATTATAATATAGTAGTTTTCCCTGATAACAATAGCTGATTGTTAATCAAATAATTATATATTTTCAAAAAGAGAAAAATATAGAAATTTTATCCAATAAGATATATAATTTTCTAATTTATAGAATTTATAAACATGATATTCATAATTTAAAAGATAATTAAAGTGTTAGGTTTTTTCCTCAAACAGAAATCTTTCTTTCCCTTTTTTTAAAAATAAATTGAAAAAAGGGGGTAGCCTTTTTTCTTATGCTTGCGGGGTATCTAACCATTCGGGGCTACCCTATAAATAAACTTCTAATTGACTCACTTTAAAGTTTAGTTTAATTAAGGACGTACAGACATTTTTGACCATAGAATAGCTACACTACTTGAGTGGGATCCAGAGTAACCTCTGCCAATGATGTACAGACATATCTAACTATAGGATAGCTACGCTACTTGCCTGGGATCCAGAGTAACCTCTGACAATGACGTACATACATATCTAACTATAGGATAGCTACGCTACTTGCCTGGGATCCAGAGTAACCTCTGCCAAGGACGTACAGACATATCTAACTATAGGATAGCTACGCTACTTGCCTGGGATCCAGAGTAACCTCTGCCAATGACGTACAGACATATCTAACTATAGGATAGCTACGCTACTTGCCTGGGATCCAGAGTATCCTCTGCCGAGTCCAAAGTCGATTCCCCTCTTCTTGGGTACCTCGCGGCTAGGACTAAAATTTAAAATCTAGTTTGAATAATTATAGGTAAGGTAAATGATTATTGTATGTTTATCCTAATATACAAGGGTTTGTAAGTTAATGTATCTATTATTCTCGCTAACCGTATGACTTAAATAGTTTTTACTTGTCAGGAAATCATCGCTAATGTTGTGTGAGAGTTTTAGCTTTTTTGACTAAAACATATGTAAACTGTATTGTATACTACTATACTTTTAAGGATAAAACAAGTACTTGAAGGAAACAATGGTATAATATTTTAAGACATTATTAGAAAGTCAATAGAGGCAAAACAATCTTTTTAAACTGAATTATAGAGTATCTTAGACAAGATAATTGAAAATAATTGTATCATCGGCAAAAAAAAAACTTAGATAGGATAAATAATACATACGCTATTTACTAAATCTTTCTTAGGTTTGTTATATATTGTACATTATAAGATACTAGCGGCTTTGCCCCTGGCCTCTAGGGGCTTTGCCCCAAGAGGTTTGATCAACCTATTTTTGTGTTATTTGAATTTAAAAACAAGGATGACAACATCCATAAAAGCGAAGCACTAAAACGGTAGGACAAACGGACATTAACAATTGTTTAGTGTCAGAACTGAATAATCATAATGTAAATGTATAAGAGTCAAAGCAAAATTGTGAGTAAATTTGTTGAAAAACTGCTTGATTAAGGATAATTTTTATGGACATACTTACATTTTTAGGACTTGATTATAGAGTTGCTTCGCTTATTACATTATACTTTGTTGTCCCAGGAATCAATATACCAAAAATCAGATCAATCGGATGATTAGATCACATAAAAATTTGTTGTTAAAAAAGTTTAAATTCAACATGTTTAAAATGGACGTACGGACATTTTGGTAATGATTATAGAGTTGCTACGCTTTCTAAATCGTACCTAACTATTAAAGGAATCACCATACAAAATTTGAAATCGATAGGACAATTCTAACATGCCTAAATTAACGAAAAAAGCTATCCGTTACGGACGGACGGACGTACGGACGGACGGACCGACCCTAATTATAGAAAAGCTTCGCTTTTAATAAAAATTTGGAAGGGGGGGTATTTTTCAATTTTTGGGGGGGGTTGGGGGTGTCCCACCCCCCAAGAAAATAGCTTAAAACCATCACAGGACCAATATGTATATTCCCTGAAGAGTAGAGCCCAATCATTTCAGTGGTTCAGAGATCTTAAGCTTCAGACAGACAGACAGACATCGTACCAATTTGTATTATAGATAAGGGTATCATAGACAAGAAATTAACTTAGATAGGATAACCAAATACTTACGCCATAGACAAAATCTTTCTGAGGTCTGGTATATATTGGACAACATAATCTATCTCGTCATTCTCGTCAAACATTGGACTAAAAATAATTATTTTCATGTTATTATATAGGAATCCTCATAGGGCGCCAATAACAAGCTTACATTCCTATAAAATGAATAAAAATTAAAGGGTGTTTCTTTCTTTGCCTAACCCCTGCAAAGGCTACCCTGTACCAAATACAACCCAACCTAACCTAACCTAACCAGACCTAGAGTATTCCGGAATTGTATTATTGACTCTAAAATGTGAAAAAGTCTATTAAAAAGTATTTAGAAATCAGTTTTGGGACATTGGAAAGTTTTTAGAATTTTTTTACCACATTATCCACAGAAAAACAAAAAGAAAACTTACACAAGGATGGGGTATGTGTCCTGTGAGGTTGGTGGAGCCATGGCTGCTGGTAGGCCTGACACTCCAGAATTACCTGGATACATACATACAGGGTGGGGCACATAAATCCGGACTTTTTAAAAATGGCCATAGCGTCCAAACTACTTGACCAATCAGGACGTTTGACCCCACTATAAAAAGCTTAGGTAATGACCTTTCAGCACAAAAAAATATTTGGACGATTGGGGACGTGTACTCCGAGCTGGCCGCGAATATGTTCAACAAGGCAGATTCAAAATGCGCTGGTGGTTTAATCTTGATTCTCGACTAGGTCCCACTAAATCTGACCTCAGCCCATCTGTAGATGAGGTAGAGTTATGCAACTTGCTGGAGATACTGTTAGATACATAAGTGAGACGCTAGAAAAGATTAGAGCTCTCTATCTGAAATGGCTTGGCCGTAGTACTCCATCAAAGTGAAACGTGGCAGATTATGAGATGTCAAAAACGTCAAAAATCGTGAAAAATTGTGAAAATTTCTCGGTTCTCGATTTCAGCGACCCATATGGAACTTTAAAACTCATTTTAGACTATGGAAAGCGCTGACAACCGTAGTTGAATTGTAATGCCATTTCCAAAAAGGTAAAGAACGTCGTTCTAGCTTAACTGTGGTCCAAATAAGAGCCTCCGTGTATAAGGGTAGCTTGAAAGTTGGGTTAATTTGGATCCTGCGGTTACTCACGTTCCTAAGGAAATGTGGCCTCCCAGCAACCTGATCTTAATTCAATGGACTTTTGGGCCTAAAGCTACTTTGAAGCATGCACCAATAGACGTGCCCATATCACAAAGACCTCCCTCATAGCCACTATCAAGGAGAACTTCGACAGCTTGGAAAGGTACATTTTGACCTGGGCCTGCCGGCGGTTGAGGAGGCGAATAGAGGCGGTGAATGAGACTGGCGGCCATTTATTTGAATAATCTAATAGGCATATACCTATTCTGCCTCCCAGTTTTTAAAATTCAATAAAATCTTTCAAATTGACGATTTTATGTTCATTTGTTTAAAAATTTGAAAAAGTCCGGATTTATGTGCCCCACCCTGTATATAGCTAGAAATATAGATAGGTACATAGATAGATAATAATTCGTGTGGTTGGTGGAGCCATGGTTGCAGGTAGGCCTGAGACTCCAGAATTTCCTGGTTAGATAGGTACATACATATATAGATAGAAAAATATTTACATAGATATATAATATATATCTATAAGACATGTAGCAGTAAGAAAAATATTCACAAAAAAATATCTGCAGCTGAGTAACTCATATCCCAAACAGCGTATTGGACTTCGGACAAATTTGGTAATAAGTGTTGTAACTTTGATGATAACGATAATGAAATCAACATAAATATGCACAACAAATATTGAACATACGTAATGTAAAAAAATATTAGGCAATTTGAATTATATTGCCAGATAAAAACTTTAATTACACAATATATCAATTCACTATAGGAAAAGTGCTAAAAGCAATAAGAAAACTTTTATTACTTTTTGAATTTGTAATTTGTTTTGATGTAAGAAATATCAGGAAAAAAGTGATCATTAAATTATAAAAAAGATCCAAAGTTATCTAGTTTCTTGGCTCAAAAATGTTGGGTATCTTTATTGATTTTTTTCAGCTGGTTCTTTAGAACCAATCTTTTAAACCAATAATCTTAATTTACAAATTGTGTAATTTTGGGGATTCACATCAATATTACATCCAATAACTTATCCCTAAAGATCCCTGAAGGAACGTTTATGTAAAATATTCGCAAAGAATGTTGCTGAAAGAGTTTCTACATTTCTAGTTTGGAACCAACCAATCATCATGGAAGATAAAAGTATATCGTTTTTAACCAACAAATTGAGTTACAAGTGTCTCGATCTTCCCCCACAATAGTTATTTAAAATATGTAATTTCCTAATTCTAATAATAAAGAATTATACAATTCATAAACAATGTATATTATTGTTGTGGTATTAAAGTACAATTCCAGGTTTTCATGTATCTTTAAGTGTTGTCTAAAAATAAGATTAATCCATAGTAAGAAAATGTTTATGCTGTGTTATTGATATAACTGTCCATGTTCTTTTCTACTACTTATTATATTTAAGCTGTGCTACTTATTGAATAACTTGTCTTTGTTTTTATTACTAAAGTAAGATAAGATAAACTCCATTCACGGGGTGGGGACCCTGTGCCGACTTTCAATCAAGTCTTTAAATATCAGCCAAGAGCGTCGGAATATTAACACACCCAAGTCGCTACAAAAGATTATAATGCAATTTGCTAGAAGAGAAAATGTTCCCCACCACTTGTGACAAGCAGTTGTCTGGGTTTTAAATCTATAATTATAAAATTGTTTTCTTACCTACTGCAAGGGCTACCACGACAAAGAGGACGGAGCCCCTGAAAACATTCATCAGCCCCTGAAAATAAAATGTTTGTAATAGCTTTGCTAATTATTTATTCCTGGAATGAATATTAAACCTTATATAAAAGTGACAGGATCTGTGTGTCTGTGTGTCTGTACTCAAGAATCTCGCTAATCACCCTCCCAAGAAAGAAATTGGGCCCTGGGGTTAGTCAACAAAATCCCTCCTCCCCCCACCCCCGCAAGAAATATTTCTCCATGAGCTTAGCCGCTGGTAGAAAATAAAGAAGCTTGAGAGCAGTTTAGAATTGCTATCTTTGTTTGTTAACAGACTGCTAAATTCAGATAAAATCACTTGTAGATAATTCTAAAAGCTGTAAATGTATCATGATCGTTAAATTTTATATAATTTTGTTGATTTACTAAACATGAGAAATTTTTGTATTTTAAGTCGAATATAAATTTTGAGAAGCAGCTTATAGTGCCTATGAAAAATGACGCCAAACAAGATAAATGACCAATGAGAAGCCGGTATGCATTTTAATTGTCAAATAGTGAAATACTGTTCTTGCTCATTGGTCATTTGTACTGTAAGATGTAATTTTTTATAAACACTATAAGCTGCTTTCAATTTTGATTTAGTATATACAATATACATATAACACAAAAGACAAAAATACTTACATTGGAAAAATTCAGTCTTAGATGATTTATTGTCATAATAGAAAATATCTTAAATTTGTTTACAGTATAGTATGGTTTGGAAAATGATTAATATTTAATATTCGCTGAATTAAAACCAGTTCCTTTCCATACTAAAAAATCATGTATTGTTCCGTATTGTAAACAATTTTTACTAATAATTAAATAAGAATCCTAAAATTAATACTATTTTTAGTCCAGTCCTTTTGCTCCTCGGATCCAACAAAACTCTAATCTTATATTTTTTTATTCTACTATCAGCGGAAAATTGTCTTTAATACGATTTATTAAATAACTATTAGATTTTAGAAACAATCAAATTTATCTGAGATTACCAATAAAAATATGAATTAGAAGTTTTCTCTAAAAAGTATGCTTTTGAGACAAAACATATTTGTAAATATATATTGAAATAAATATGCTTTAATTTAACATTTCTAGATAAGGTATATTTTTATAAAGTAAACAGTTGTCCTGGAATACGTAAATATTTTTCTATTATGACTAGACCTGCACGAGTAGGAACCCATTAATATAATAGCAATTAATTTACGCATCCATCCCGTTTTATATGCAACAAGATATTGATAGATAGATAGAGGGAGAGAGAAAAATAAGAGAATAGTATATAGAGAGAAAAAGAGAGAGATAAAAATTCATTCAACCTCCAAGAGTCGGACAGAATTTTATACTTGAACGTGGCAAAAAAAGATATTTTTTTAAAACAGCAATTTGTAATTAATTTGTTTGGAACTATTACAGTTTATTGTTTTGCTGTTGATATTATGACTTTTGCACTTTATTTTTTGTTTAAGTAAATTAAGCAGTTTCAATTTAAGTGCCTAGGCGAGCATAAAAATCACCTCCTTCAATTTAGAAACAAAGTTAGAATAAGGTGGGGATAATTTTTCGTCTATTATTACTTTATGTCAGGTTGAATTATATTAGGTACAGCGTATCCCAGCAGTGTTAGGTCACAGTTGGTAAAGACCTCGTAGGGTTTAGGCATAGAGAGAACAATGTAACTTAACCTTAACCCCCCCCCCCTTCTTATCAATTTGTTTTTAAAAGTGAGGAAGAGTGTTTTTGTGCTTGTGTTAATGAACTTTTAGGGAAAGCAACTTAAATTGTTTATATTTCTATTTTGCAGTCTTTTGTGAATACTCCATGAAATTATGAATAGGACACCAATTATGCTGGTTTCGATTGAAATCTGACCCACAACCAATCCCCCCGCGATAACCACACTTCCCTATGGATCTGGAACCTCCCCCGTTTTAACCTGTGAACCTTTTAATCCCTATCCCCCTGTGTCACCTGTTTTCCCAGAAAAAGTTACATATTACCCACGGGTTTCATGAAGGTTGAAAAAGTATTTTTAAAGAAACTTTTGAAGTTATGAAACAAATTGGTTTACCTTAATTAAAAAATTGTCGTTTCTAGCCTGAACTTTGATTAATTAAAGTTAAATTTTAATTAAATTTCTATTTGATATGAAGATGAAGCTTTTATATGTTTAGAGTTTATCCGTTTGTCCTATTAAAGGCTCTACAAATTTATCTAATTATTTATCTAGGAATTTTGGAAAAGTCAATTTGATTTCAAACATTACAATAGGATTTATAAAATGTATTTATGACATATAAAAAAGTTTTGATGTAAAATTGACAAAAAATAGATGTAAAATTGACAATTTTGGATGTATAAATGCCCGTGTTAGATTATTTATGGCGGTTACTTTAAGTATGAATGTATTTTTGGCAAAGTTTTTTTTTACATTTTGACAAAAAAAACTCCAGCTGTATTTTTGCCAGTTGCAGGAACGCAAAGCAATGTACCCACTCCAGTTTACAGCATTATTACAGCCATGATTATATAAATCGTACGTCCAATATTAGCCTTTTGATATTAGTTTTATATATAGAATAGTCCGATCAATTTCAATTTGAAAATCTGATGTTAAAATTTGAATGGCATTTACATAATTTAGGTATTTCAATTAAAAATTTTGAAGTTTTTCAATCTTTGTTTCTCGTGGATGTGGTCACCCTTGTTTAAGTTATCATCTTAAAAACCTTTCGGACTTTCTGTATGAATTATGTCTAAATCGTCCGAATACTTAAAAAAATCTTACAATGAAAAAAACTTACCATAATATGTATGTAAAGAATAATATAAACTGAACATATTATAAATCATTGTCCATCCTTTTATACATTTTTGTTATCATTTCTTACTTTTATGATTTATATGTTTTATAGTCTTTTCTTTCCAACCATTTGACGTTCATTGTAAAAATGTTATATAAAATAATAGTTGTTAATCATTGACATTGCAACTTTACAAGTATTTAATCAAAAACGTTTTTTCAAGGATAAGACAATGGACGATAAAATAAATCGCCTCAATAGAATAAGATTATTGGTTGAGAATCTTTCACTCAATTTTAAACAAAATACCTATATTGTTTTTGCGCCAACGAATAGAATATCATGATTTAAAAACTTTGGGTATAGGTTTAATTAACAGTCCTATGTTCCTTCCTTCCCTGATAAGATGAGTTAGGATACATTGGACTATATACAGGGTGTTTTTTTTAATAAGACAAAAGTATTGCTTAATATAACCCACTTGCCATTGACAGAATTAATAATCTATATCTTAATTTCTTCATTGGGTTGGGGAGTTTTGTATAAGAAAAAAATACTTGGCGATTTTCAACAAATTATGCCTTAAAAACCGGATTTTCCAAAGTATCTATTTTTGGAAGATTTTTGGATCATGACCAATTTAAAGGGTGTGCTAAAATGCGTGCATTTTTAAAAATCAAATTGCGCGGCTTGTGTTAATAGTAGAAAAATGGTATGCATATCGTTAGAATCGTCATAAACTCTAGTTTTTGGGTGTTTAAGAAATATTCCTGTGCTACATATAGTTTTAGAGCTACGTGGTAAAATGTCCCAACTTACTTAACACTTTTTAACCTTTCTCACATTTTCCAACGTAGCTTTTATACTACAAATAGCATGAATATTTCACATATATTTCCAAAAACTAGAGTTTATGACAATTCTAACGGTATGCGTAACCTTTTTCTACTATTAACACAAGCCGCGCAATTTGATTTTTTTCTTATACAAAACTCCCCAACCCAATCAAGAAATTAGGATATAGATTATTAATTTCTGGCAAGTGGGTTATATTAAGCAATACTTTTGTCTTATTAAAAAAACACCCTGTATTATACTGGTACCCAAAGTTTTATAAGCACTTAATCTCAGTCGTTGTTCTAAAAGCTTTGGACGATTTTATTGAATCTTGATTGTTTGGTTTAAAATATCACTGTCTAACTTTTCAACTATGATTTTAATCTTCAGAAGGGATAATTTTATTTGTCCTTTTTGGAGATGTGCATCAAATTATCATTCATTGTCTTATACCTAAGATATTTTGTGTTTTTTTCTTCTAAACAATTGATTAGAAAAGTATGTTGTTTTTATCGTATTATAATATTATATTTCTCAATAAAAAGAATAATAAAAGTAACCCGAATACCTTTTAATTACGTAGTTAGGTAAAGATAGCAATTGTACAATATTTTTATCGAGTAGGAACTCTATAAGCCGTGTTTGTTAATAGATGTTTTACTTTTTAAATTAAACAGAGCTTCGAGGTTTGGCTTTACTTACCTGTTTAATTAACTCTTTATGTTGGAGTTTTTCTTAGATTTAGATAACCCATGAGCATCATTTGCTCATAATGGGATTTAACAACCTTTAACAACATTTAAACAACCTTTTGATTTCTAGACCTTTTTCTGGAAGGTCTAACTGTGGATGATGATGAGTTTCATCTGTTTACGGACCTAGGCTTTCTTACTATGATTACTATTCGTGTCACGTGCCTGACATAGCAGAAGTAGTTAACATAGCACACTGAAGTTTGGTCCAGACTCAAACCCATCACATCCCCGACAGGCTATTTACTAATGATGCAGGTTTAAGCCGTTACAAAGATCTTAATCCAATCCACATATTAATGAATATACATAACTTCAACATAATTCCTGGAATTGAATTACGCCCATTGGAAAGACTAAGCCAATGACATGAATATGTAGGGAGGGAGTGGACATTGGTCTATTAATTACACTAGTTTTCAAAGTTTTACTTGCTTGATTTTTTTAACAGTTTCCAAAAGTACAGAAAGGGTAATTTTGTTATTCATACTTTGTGAAGTACATTGTCTTATCCCTTAAGATACCTGGACATATGTGATAGATTGCCCCAATAAAATGTAAAACAAATACCATATTTTTATTATTATTTGCCTTTTTATCATTCATGTTATTGTTTGTAGCATTGGTACTCTATATCTAGGGACTATTCTTTCCTCATTACATCACTCTGTCCGTATCTATTTTTTTTTTTAAATCATCTTTTCGATTGTCACTAACTTTTTTTTTCGACAATTATTTTAATTAACCAAGAACTGACAAATAATGCTATGGGTGAAACCTAGTTTAGAAAATAAGTTTAAAATTAAAATACAACAAATTAAATGATTTAAAGAATTGATTCTGGATTAGAACTAAAAGCAAACTTTAATTAAGATTTTAATCATCCATTTTATAATTGATGAATTTTAGATATGTTTAAACAAGTATGACAACACTCATAAAAGCGATGGGCTAAAATCAGAAAGAAGGAAAAACGAACAATAACTTTTATTAGAATGTCTAAAATTGAAAAGCAGAACACTAAGTTGTAAGTCTACACTAAATTTTACATTTTTTTCTGTAAAATTGTTTAAATGCAGCTTGCACTAAAAGGACATACTTCAATTTTGGTTTTGATTATAAAAACAGACCAACATTAATTAAAGAAAAGCTTAGTTTTTAACAAAAACTAGTCAATTGTTTGTGTCTGAAGCTTTAAACAATAAATTATTGACTGTAAGTTTATAAAATCAATAAGAAAATATTTTTAAAGATGCTAAAATGTGGGAGGGGGGACTTTAGGGGATTAACCTATCCCTCTCCCACTAAAAAATAAACATAAACCTGACCGTGACTATAACAAAAGTTCTCCGAAAATTTAGACAATCTGTTCAGTTATTTCTGGGATTTTATTAACCACTAGCGGCTGCGCTCCTAGCGTATAGGGGCCATGTATTCGAAAAATGTAAAAGTTTTCTAAAACCATTCCAAGAACTGAAATAACTTTAACCATCCTTGATAAGCTTCCCTGAAATTGAGAACCCTGTCGCTTTTATCTAATTTATCGAAATCTTTACCTGCAGACAATAAAACCTTAATACTTTATATAATAGGATGTACACACGAAGTGAATGAGAATGAGAAAAGCATATTTGCATACTTTGATAATAATAAAAATTTTTTTAAAAAAAACTTCTAGTAACTTTCTTATACATTGTCATATGTATAATTTATTACTTTCTTTTTTGGAATATTTAATCACTAAACCTCTCCACATGTATACCTTAGGATTTAATGCAGTCGCCCATTTGAGAGTAATATTTACCTAACTACAGCTGACTTGCAGCATTTCTGAAAGAATGTGCGGTCAAACTTCAAAGCAGAAAATGATTATAATCTGCATTGATGTTTTGCCGTTAGCCTAAACATCTCATCTTCATACGTGCAGCAAAGGTTAGCTGTTAAAACCATCGAGAACCTTTTAAATATGTTACTCTTTTTTTAGTTTTTACATATTAGCCAAATTCGGATAAAATTTGATAGTTTAGTCTTAGAGTAAATGTTTCCTTGGCCTTACAAAGGTATAAAGGAGCCTGTCTTAGGAAATCCAAACTTCTAGGATACTTTAAGAAATTTTAAAGGGCTTGGCTAATTTTAACTTTCTGTAGATTAAACTTTTAGATAGAAAAGTTTGGACACTGCGAGTTTTTACAATTATCTTATTCCTTCAGATCTAAAACAATTATTTGTTCTCCAATTATTTTTGTATCAACTTCTGCATTTGGTAGCTTTTAATTTGTGTAAATCTAGGTGGAAGACAGGGCTGTAAATTTTTTTTTTTTTGTCCCAGTGTCCTTTCCCCTCTGTGTGTAAGTGTTAATGGAAATATTATCTTCGTTAGCAACTAATTAACACCCTTATTACACCTTTAATAGGTTGAAGGCTAATTTAGAGTCTGGTTTTGTACAGTACTTAATTTGTACAAATATTTTTCCAGAACGGCTTTGAAACCGACAAATGATTTGAGCCGGTTCTTATATACATACATACTGAAAAATCATGAATAGCATCGTATTACAGTAATATTTATATAAAAATCATAAAATCAATACAGGTTTTGCTAAGCCATGCCTTCGTCCCTAGTCAAGGCTAAAAAACTATTTTATTTCTTTGAATTTTTTTTTAATATCCGCGGAAATCTGTCTATAATACGATGCGATAAATATATATATTCTCGTGTTTTTACTAAAATAGACTAAACAAAGATATTTTTAAAAGCTGTTCCTTAGTGGATATATGCCCATGTACTTTCTAAACTTGCGCACATTAGCGGACGGCTTGGTCTCAATAAACCCTTTAATAAGAGCTTTATGACCTAGGAGGCGGGGGAAATCTTTACCCCTTACAACACTTAAAATTCAAATAAAGGATAAAAATTCACTAGGATAAGGGTTTTTATCTATGTAATTAACTTGGGATGGCTATTTATCGTATCGTATTATTATAGACGGCTTTGTTAGACCCGAGGGGCTAAAAAACTGGTTTTAAAAAAATATAGGTATTTCTTTTGAAAATTCGTGAAAAATTCGGACAAAACTAGCATAATTTTTAAGTTTTTATTGTATTTTGATATTCTTTTAAAAAATTCTAGGCTATACAATAGTTTTCAGTATGGATGAGAACCGGTTCTAATCTAGTGGATATTAATCAGCTTCGAAGGCAATCTATGATTTAAAGGCCGTGTTTTTCCAAGAAAACTTTTTAAAGACAATGTTTATATATGTTTTTATAGAATAGGTCATTGACGTCATTGACGATCAGGGGCGTCCAAGTACTTTTTTTTGGGGGGGGGGGGGGTAAAATGAAAAAAAATATCTATTATCCATTGTCTTATCCCTCAAAATCCCTGATAACAAGTAAACTTAATGAGCGCAGCGCAGGTGCAATCTTATCTATTCTATGTATTTTAACAAGAATAATTGACTATTTTAAGATAAAACTTTGCAAAAGTATTAGAAGCCAAAAAAGCATATGCAAAATTTTAATTTGTTTAAAGGTTTAAGGAATAATTAGTAAGAATAAAACTAAAATGAAGCTTAAGATCTTGGTAAACACCGTACCGATGAAGCTCTGCTTTACAGGGAAAAGATAGGCCTATGGAATTTCTTGTGAAGATTTTACTGCCTTAAAATGTTAGATTTTTATGTGTGTGCTTCCTAATCCTATAAAATGAATGTTATTATCCTTGTTTTAATTGTCGAATTTACATAAAACAATTAAAATTAAAATAATCTAGTATCTTCAGGGTAATAGGGGACATTGGGTTGTTTATTCACTAGTCTCCAAAGTTTTATAATAACTTTATTCGTTAGCTTTATAAAAATTGGGACTTAAATTGAATTTAGATTAGTTGGTTAAATTAGTTAAGTGTCCAAAGGTTTTAACCAATAATTGTAATCTACAGAAAACTTAAAATTGAGAATATTAATAGAGGATGTAATTTATTGGCCAATGTCTTATCCCTTTGTAGATCCCTTATTATCTAAAGCCGACATAAAACAGTTAGGGAGTTGAATCCATTTTTATAGAAGCAGAAATATAATCTATGATTATGGTTTGGAACCTCTAAAACTGTAATCTACCTTTCCACTTTCCCCTCTCTTGGTGAAGATATCTTCAACGCCGATACGATTTTTGAAATGTAAGATTCTACTTTCCCTTCTCATGGTGAAGATATCTTCAACGCCGATACGATTTTTGAAATGTAAGATTCCACTTTCCCCTCTCTTGGTGAAGATATCTTCAACGCCGATACGATTTTTGAAATTTAAGATTCAACTTTTGCCTCTCTTGGTAAAGATATCTTCAACAAGAGAGACAAAAGTGGAATCTTATATTTCAAAAATCGTATCGGCGTTGAAGATATCTTCACCAAGAGAGGGGAAAGTCGAAGGGTAGATTACAGTTTTAGAGGGTCCAAACCATAATCATAGATTATATTTCTGCTTCTATAAAAATGGATTCAACTCCCTAACTGTAAAATAAACAGTTTAAACCCGGACGCTTGTTTTTGGCAGTTTAATCTGAAAATATTTTTAAAGATTAATCTGAAGGAGTACGTACTAATTATAAAACCTTCATTAAATTATTGTTTTTAATTAGTTTTCAAGTTTAAAGATAATTTTGAAATATAGTTACTTATATAAATGAATAGTTTTATAAAAAAAAATTTGATTTTAATTGCTATATTTCAAACCAGTTGGTTCGCTCCTAGATTTCAAAGTAAGTCCCACCAAAAGAAATATTTTTTTGTTTCCGAGGGGAGGTGGGGTGGGGGGAGTTTGGTAGTCTCTAAAATCTGCCAAAATAAGTAAAGGAAGATTAAAATTATTTTTAAAAATTGGAAGGCTTTAAGATCTTTCCTGTATCTTCCATATTTACAAATGATAAAGACAATTGGAGAGGTTTCGCATCAAAAGTTAAAATCTTTGTCTATTTCCCCCATTTCTTTAATTGGCTAGTAATGCAATTTGTGTTTTCTTATTAAAGGTGAAAAATAGAAAATTCATGATTTCTTTCTTTAATCTATGACTTTGGGGAAATATGTATGTGGGTATGTGGAACTATCATTGCAAGATTATTAAGTTGAATTAACAATGTTTCTAATGGAATTTCATTTAGCAAACAGGGAGTATATATAAACTGTACCTTAGCCCCGAGCTCCTGGGATGGGAGTTGCCCCAGGA
Organism: Acartia tonsa; assembly: GCF_053477335.1. Lineage (NCBI taxonomy): Eukaryota > Metazoa > Arthropoda > Copepoda > Calanoida > Acartiidae > Acartia > Acartia tonsa. The sequence continues at coordinate 40,134,231 of NC_137260.1, forward strand.
TACCCTGACCAAATAACACCCTAACTTAACTAACATTAATGCTAAACTGAATTAATCTTGTTTAGTTTAAGCATCACCTGACTTTTGTATCCCCTCACTAATTTAGATAAAAATCTATTTCATACATTTCTTTAAAGTTCAAACTATCACAGTATAATAAGCTTTCTAAACCTGAAAGTCTATTGTCAATATAGAGAGCTTTACAACGCTGGAAATTTTCTAAAATTTAGCTTGAACGGGTGGCAAGGCTATTTGAAATCTAAATCAGCGTAAAGTCCTACATGAGATACTAAATATTCGCTTATTTACAAGTCCGACCTACCCGACTCTTATCAATAAAGGAATGGGTAAATATGTACATATTTTTAACATAAAAGAAACGGGATGTCTTTCAGTCTAGTTTTAACCGCCTTTACAGTAAAACTTCTAGGAAAAGTTAATACAATTATTATTTTTTTGGGAGGGTTATATTACACTCCTAAAAGAAATCACCCATGGGATAAAATTCACACCCCTCTCCATATAATTTACTTTTACTTTTTCTTTTAAAAAATAAAATTAAAAGTGGAGGATCGACTTCTCTTCGCCTTGTCAAAAAATACAATCTAAAAGGCAGTCTATGACAATAAATTTTGACAATTTTCTTATCCATTTATCCTGTTAAGAAAACTGATATGTTCTAATCTATGAATTTAATTTGCAAAGGTGGTAAAAAATGTTTACTAGTCATTTTGGATTAAAGAATTTAGAGAAGAGGGGTCATATTTAGTATTTGTTGTGTATTCACTTCCGCACATGTCATCAGAACCACATATGATTGCAACAGCAAAAATTGAGCACCTCTGTTGCATAGTAATCATTGACAAATCTTTCATTATTGCTAATATGGAACAATATATGAATGGATACAGAATACACGTGGATATTATGACCAGTAGGAGGGGAAAGTTGTTTTCTCGTATTTATTCGAATCCGTTAGATAGGAACCGGTTCTCATCCATACGAAAAAACTATGTCTAGCATCGAATTATATCCAGCTTTCTACGAATATAAAAATGTACAATCATAAGATTAAAACCAGTTTTTTTAGCCGGTGCCTCCGGCACCTCGGGGCTAAAAAAACTAATTTTAATCTTATATATAATTGTACATTCTATATCCGCGGAAAGCCGTTTATAATACGATGCGAGAAATAATTATTAAAGGTTTTTTTTATTTTAGCCAATTACAAGTTTCACTTTATTAGAATACATGATAAGATCCAAGTAATAGTAAATCCATCAATATGCAGATATGATAATATGCGGCAGTAAATGTACATCTTATATATTTAAGTCAGTCTAGGAATTTATTTTAAATTTGAATGTTGTTTTATTTTATTTAAAACTAGTGGATACACCCGTAGCTTTTTTGCAAAAATAATTCTGGAAAAATCAAGTTTTTCAGTTTTTTTTTTTGGGGGGGGGGGGATGGGAGTTGTTAGTATGTCTTGAGTCTGTCTGTATGTACAGATTGATCTCGCTAACTGCTGGTCCGATATTGTTCTCATTTACAGGGAAGCTTCTCATAGGTCCTGGGAAAAACATGACCCTCCCAAATTTTATTCTACTTTAAAAATAAAATTATAATGTAAAGAGAAGGGTTGACTTCCACCCATTCCCTTAATTGTCATAGTGGCCTCTAGGGGCGTAAATAACATTGTTGAACAAATGAACCAAACCGTTATTGATTTCCCTGTATAAATTGCAAAAAAACAAATAGAATAATTTTAGCCCTTTCATTTTCAGTTAATTTTTTTGACATACCATGAGTAAAAGATAAACATGGGTTTTCAGGAGAAATCCTAATTATAACATAATCCAATCCCCCATATACTTATCAAATTCAACTTATATTCAGGGAAAAAATATAGGAATATTTGGTAATATTTATATAAGAAGACCCCAACCAATTCTGTTGTCATCCAGATCTTAGGCTTTAGAAGGACAGTAAGATGGGTAGACTTTGTTTTACTTTGTAAAAGAGACAATTATAAGATCATTTATAATTTTTAGACATTTAGACATTTTAAGGATGCTGTCATTCTTATTTTGTTTTTAATTTACTTATCTGTTAGTCCATGACTAAAGACACACAAACATACACATATTTATTTTTTGGGCAAGTACTAATTTCAGAGGCAGGATTTGACTTTTATTGCATTGAGTCCATGTTAATCAAGGTTATAAATATAAATAAAAGGCAATTTTATGGAAAATACCCAAATGAGCACTGATATCCTTGTCCTTATTTAAAACTAGAATACGTGGGGTAGGGGGAGTTTTGTGTTTGATGGTTTATTACTTTAATTCAGGTAATGTTATCGTAATGGGTGCAAAAAGTTCGGCTTTGTTAAAAAGTTGTTTACAATTCTATTCAGCTGCTATTTTGGCTGCTTCCGGATGTCAATTGAGGCTCCTGGTGTTATGTAGTAAGCAAGTGATTTCCAGGTAAAATACAGTGGGCCAATGTAAGCAAGTCACGGCAGCCGCGCGTCTGCTACGTGTAAGGTGTTGCTACATAAGGCCTATCTTTACACATAAGATCTATACTCACGAGACCTACACTCATAAGTCCTAATGTGACATAAGACCTACACTCATAAGACCTAATATGACATAAACCTACACTCATAAGACCTTATATGACATAAGACCTAATATGACATAAGACCTAATATGATATAAGACCTAATGAAATAAGATATAATTTTTCGGTATTATCCTCTTACGATTTTTTTTCAGTTTTTGAAAAGTTTGATACTCTCCCTGACAGAACTACGATCTCTGGCAGCAGCGCTCGGCCACCTAGCCTATAGCCTCAACCTATTGTAAAAAAATTGTTGTTCTCTGCCAGAGTCATATTTCGTACTATGTTTTTAGGTCTTTTGAGTGTAGGCCTTATGTCATATTAGGTCTTATGAGTGTAGGTCTTATGTCATATTAGGTCTTATGAGTGTAGGTCTTGTGTCACATTAGGTCTTATAAGTATAGGTCTTGTGTCACATTAGGTCTTATGAGTGTAGGTCTTGTGTCACATTAGGTCTTATGAGTGTAGGTCATACAGTGTGTTTTTTTTTATGAGAACTTTTTTGAAAGCAATTTTACCCCACTTATAGTTATCAGAATTTAATGATTAATGGCTTATTTTCTTCGTTTTTTAATGCAATTATTAGAACACCAAAAAAATATTTCAGTTTTTATTTAAAAAGTACAGTGAAATGTAAAATTCAAAACTTAGGTGTCAAAATCTAAAAATGGTTTTAGTGCATTTTTCTTATGCTCAAATATTCTACCTTTTGCAAGAATGGCTGCTAAACACTTCAAAATTGAGATATAGGACTAAAAATGTCTACAGATACTATTGGGGACATGTAATGAAAAATATCAAAGTTTGAAGGTCATATCTCAACCAGGGAGGGAGTACTGGTCCCCCAAAGTCGACTACAGAAAATCCAATTTTTTTCTTGCAAAGGGTAGAAGATTTAGGCATAAGAAAAATGCGCTAAAACCATTTTTAGATGTTGACACCTAAGTTTTGAATTTTACATTTTACTGTACTTTTAAAAAAAAAATGGAATATTTTTTTGGTGTTCTAATAATTGCATTAAAAAACGAAGAAAATAAGCCATTAATCAATAAATTCTGATAACTATAAGTGGAGTAAAATTGCTTTCAAAAAGTTCTCATGAAAAAACACACACTGTATGAGTGAGTGAAGGTCTTATGAGTGTAGTCCTTGTACGGATACTTTTTTAAATAGGCCTTTCCAACAAGGTTATTACAATTAAATGATTTTGTATCCAATGCAATTTATTTTAAAAATCTTGTACCGAAAGGCATTAAAACTGCGGATTTCTTCTAGCCATTTCTTGGCCCTACCGAAACTAAGCATATAAAATCTTCTTCTGTTCAACGACCAATGCTTATCAAATTTGATACTTAAATTGCTACCTAACTTCATGAGCTTGGTGTATATAAATACATATATAAGCAAATTTCCCCCCATTGTTTGCATTTGCGTGATGAGGGTTGTGGAAAAGGAAAATAGGCACCCTGGATAGACAATCTTTTGTACGCTAAGTGGTGACCCCGTCACCCCACCACTTGATTTTTTTCCGGAGAGGATTGTTTAGCCAGACTCCATCAAACAGAAAGAAACCTTCCCAGGACCCGGGAAGACTCTCTGTAAAGGAGAATAATCATATTTGTTCGAGACATTTTTGGTACAAACAGTCAGAAAAACTCATAACTTTATCAACTACGCCCCTAGAGGCCTCTAGTGTTATTTATTTCAAATATCTAATTTAAAAAAAAATTATCTATGTTGCGTTCAAGTCTCTACGCAAAGGCACGACCATTAAAAAAATCTCTTGGTAGGGTGGTGGTACCCTCCCCCAAAATAGTTATATACCTTCCTGGGACCAATGAGAAGCTATACTGTTAAAGAGAACCCGAGATCCTTCGGTACAAACAAAAAACAACCTGTTACTTTATTATAAGGATATGATTATTTGATACTTTGTCCATATGTCTGACTTTATAAAAGTATAATAATTATTTACGGAAAATTAGATTTGGTCAGTAGATTTATAAAATGAAATAGATCTTTCCTGAGAAGATAGTTCTTTGTTTTTACTTGGTCTGTCTATTACCCATTATGCAATTTTGATTTTGATTTTGAGCTTCTTTTTATTTTACCCTTATTGGTGCAAATGATTGTCCACACATTTTTACCCCTTACTCAAGGCCCAAAACTGAAAGCCCATTTTTTTCTCTTCTTGATAAATTTTGAAAGTTCATGGAAGTCATGTTGGTTGTGCCATCACCAACGCATATTTTTATATCAGCAAAGTGTTTCAAAATTTTGGCAAAAAGATACAATAGCAAAAAATAGAGAGGGAGTTTTATCAGAGAGAGATTGGGAACACTAAATCAAAAGTTTTATAATAACGTTTTCTTATTAGTTGGCTTAAAAACTTTGGGGACTTTTACAGAAATTTGATTGATTTGTTTAATCAGTTAAGTGTTCAAACGTTTCAACCACTAATTCTGATCTACATAAGAGGTGATTTTAAGTATCATCATTGGGAATGTACAGCAATTTATCGGCCATTGTCTTACCCCTTAGATCCCTGTGTTTTATGATAAGAATCATTCAATTGGAGATATGTACATATTACATTTGCTTTAAAGTTTTTGAAGTATGATATTAGGTATTGCGGAACTGATGGAACACCGTCATGTTAGAGGTATAAAAAATGTTGATAAGCGTATAATGAATATGAAATGCAACTACTATACTATGTACTACTGTAACTTTAATACTCAACTTTATTTACTTATGGTTAGCTAAAAATATAAATTATAAGAAAGTACCTAAAATTAAACGACAAAAATTATTTTTAACTAAATCCTGATATTAAATTCGCAATCCACTGAACCGATATTGTTCTCCTTTTCAGTGAAGCTTTTCATAGATCTTTGGAAGATTTTAATATATTTTAAAGAGATACCTTAACCCCTATCTGAATTTGCAGTATTTGAACCTGGAACATCTGAACCTGGAGGATCTGAACCTGGAGGATCTGAACCTGGAGCATCTAAACCTTCTGAATCTGAACCTGCAGGATCTGAACCTGGAGCATCTGAACCTGCAGGATCTGAACCTGGAGCATCTGAACCTGGAGCATCTAAACCTGCGAGATCTGGACCTGAAGTATCTGAACCTGCTGGATCTGAACTTGGAATATCTGAAACTGCAGGATCTGAACCTGGAGCATCTAAACCTTCAAGATCTAAACCTGGAGTATCTGAACCTGCAGATCTAAACCTCCAACATCTTTTCTTAAGAATAAAAATTAAAACATCATCTAATTTTATTATATAATTTCTTTCTACCAGTTTCATGTTCTTTTCAAAATAGATTACATTACAGCTTATTGTTCTTTTTTAAATCAAACTTGTTTATTACTGCTCTTTTTCTTTTAACTGAAATTTTACTAATGTTTTCTTATTAGTACTTTTATTTTTATTGTTTTATTAGCTTCCTATACCAAAATTACCATAACTTCAAATTCATTCTGAAACAATCAATAGTGTAAGTCTATAATGTGGTTAAAGGATTGTAAAAAAAATGTCTATCCTATTAAGTTACAAAGCTACTCTAAAACTTTCTTCTCTCATATTTTGGGGGCCAGCTGGTCTAATTATATTGTGTATGTATATTTACCTTCTAGTAAAATATAGTCTCTAAAAGGGGTCTAAAGGAATAAGACAAAGAAAGACATATTTATGTACAACTTAATCATAAAAAAATTACCTCCTCTGTACACTGCTATCACCCAAACAAGATTTAATAAAGTCTTAAGGTTTTAGGCCAACGACCCTCCCTGGTCTCTGTATAAAAGTTTGTTAATCTTATTAAGTGATTTAAATTTTTACTCCCACAATATGAATATTGTCATCCTTGTTTCTATTCTAACTAATATTAACATAACGGAAAGCAGTAACTAAAGAACAAAGAACCATTTTGGGTAACTCAACTTCACATAGCTTCTCATAGTTCTTAGTCATAGCCAGTTAGCCGCAAGTCTTTATTATTTTCAATTTGTCTTAGAGTATTCCCATTTCCTCCAGTCTAATACTTAAAAATTCAGAAAGAACGAAGAAAAAAAGAGATGGAAAAAAAGATAGATAGAAGATAGGAAGAATAGAAAGATAGATGTAAAAAATAGGTAGAAATAAAAAGAGACTGATAGAAAGAAAGACAGATAGAAGTACAAATAAACTTTAAAAACATAAATAGATAAACATTAAGAAAAACGTTAAACAGGCATAGAAGCAATGGATGTAGAATATACATGATAATCTGGTGTAAGATCCAAGTAATAATAAATCCATTATTGAAGCATACATAGTAAAAGAAGAAAATATTTTAAGGGTTGAACTTTTGGGTAGTTTACCATCTGTCCCCACGCGCAAGACGGAACTCATAACACAAAGCCCAATTAATTTATTATTACAGTTAGGGAGTTGAATCCATTTTTATAGAAGCAGAAACATAATCTATGATTATGGTTTGGACCCTCTAAAACTGTAATCTACCCTTCGACTTTCCCCTCTCTTGGTGAAGATATCTTCAACGCCAATACGATTTTTGAAATGTAAGATTCCACTTTTGCCTCTCTTGGTGAAGATATCTTCAACGCCGATATGATTTTTGAAATGTAAGATTCCACTTTCAATAGAGGCGAAACTGGAATCATGGTTTACATTTTTAATATCTATGTTTCTGTAATCTTCCATTACTTGTTTAACATCGACATAATAGAAATGTACCATACTAGTTTAAAATTATGTCAAATGTGAAAAAAAGCATAGATTTTATATATAATTTAAACATTGTTGTGGTGCATTATTTGCCAAATGTACCACTTTTCTGCACTACCTCTCCGATTTTGTTAATATTCTATATTTTGGTCCGTTGGGTCATTCAAGGATGCTGGATGGCCAAAAAAAAGTTTCAGAGTCCCTGGATGTCTAGATATCTAGCTATCTATGAAGGTAGGTAACAAAAATGTAAAAAACACCCATTTTTTCACAATTTTAAAAATTAATTTTTTCATCAATCTTACATCCAATCTATACATTTTATACACCTAAATGATCGTTTATTCATGTAAAAAGCGCACATAATGCTATTTTGGCCAAAACTCTAATTTTACAGGGTGTCCAACAAAAAGTGTATTTTGGATATCTAGCGTAATACCCAAAATACCTGTCCGAAAAAAATCATTTTTTTTGGCTTAAATCCTGTGTTTTATCTGTGTGCATATGTGGTATATAACGGTTCGGACCACCCGGGACTATAAGGTTGTCAAATTTCACTTTGGGACACCCTGTAAATGTGATTTTTGCGTCTGTAGAGCTAAAACTTGGTCCAAATTGGCTATTTTTTCAAATTACTCTAATATGTGTCTTAGTATGTTTGGCCATAGTGTTTTCTGACCAGATCAATATTTTCATATTTTTTGGACACCCTGTATTTTCAAAAAAAGAGAATTTTTTTTTTTATTTTTTTAAAATTTTTTTTTCTATTTTTAAGTTACTTAAAACTGTCATATAGATACAGATTTTGACTAATAACAATAATATTTGCCTATTTTACAATTTTTTACACTTTTGGGACACCCTGTGCATGTTTTTGAAAAATGGTGGTTTTTGCCCATTTTTGGGGGGAAGGAGTTATTTTAGGGCCGTAGACTATTTCTTCATTTTTGTAGAACTTTTTAAGACACATCATTTGTTATTTATGCAAAAACCGCAAAAACCGAACCGTTTTGCCGTTATTCACCGCCAAAGGCGGAATTTTTTTACGTTTTTGCCGTTCCGGAGGTTGTAATGCGCATTTGTGGTAAGAAAACGTTGATTTATCAAGATCCCTCTTAAATACTTTTATTTAGGTAATTTAATTTACTAAATTTCATATTAAGTAAAATTTTTTGTGCAGCTAACCGTTTTTCGTCGAGATGGATTTCAATTGTTAAAACAAGAAAATTAAGTGAATATAACATAAGTAATGGCTATAACATAAGTGATTAAAGAAACATAAATCATGTGCATTTGAAATTCCTTTTGACAAAAATCGGTTGGATATACAAAAAAATTTACTTCACATGAAATTTAGTAAATTAAAATGCCTAAATAAAAGTATTTCACAGTTATCTTGATAAATCAACGTCTTCTTACCACAAATGCCCATTAGAACCTCGGGAACAGCAAAAAACGTAAAAAATTCTGCCTTTGGCGGTGAATAACGGCAAAACGGTTCGGTTTTTGCGGTTTTTGCATAAATAACAAATGATGTGTCTTAAAAAGTTCTACAAAAATGAAGAAAAAGTCTACGGCCCTAAAACGACTCCTTCCCCCCAAAAATGGGCAAAACCATCATTTTTCAAAAACATGCACAGGGTGTCCCAAAAGTGTAAAAAATTGTAAAATAGGCAAATATTATTGTTATTAGTCAAAATCTGTATCTATATGACAGTTTTAAGTAACTTAAAAATAGAAAAAAAATTTTAAAAAAAACAAAAATTTTTTTTCTCTTTTCTTGAAAATACAGGGTGTCCAAAAAATATGAAAATATTGATCTGGTCAGAAAACACTATGGCCAAACATACTAAGACACAAATTAGAGTAATTTGAAAAAAATAGCCAATTTGGACCAAGTTTTAGCTCTACAGACGCAAAAATCACATTTACAGGGTGTCCCAAAGTGAAATTTGACAACCTTATAGTCCCGGGTGGTCCGAACCGTTATATATCACATATGCACACAGATAAAACACAGGATTTAAGCCAAAAAAAAAGATTTTTTTCGGACAGGTATTTTGGGTATTACGCTAGATATCCAAAATACACTTTTTGTTGGACACCCTGTAAAATGAGAGTTTTGGCCAAAATAGCATTATGTGCGCTTTTTACATGAATAAACGATCATTTAGGTGTATAAAATGTATAGATTGGATGTAAGATTGATGAAAAAATTAATTTTTAAAATTGTGAAAAAATGGGTGTTTTTTACATTTTTGTTACCTACCTTCATAGATAGCTAGATATCTAGACATCCAGGGACTCTGAAACTTTTTTTTTGCCATCCAGCATCCTTGAATGACCCAACGGACCAAAATATAGAGTATTAACAAAATCGGAGAGGTAGTGCAGAAAAGTGGTACATTTGGCAAATAATGCACCATATTCTTAATTGATTAAACAAAACATACAAAGAGCCTTTTATAAAAGTTGTTTTGTTTATTTAAAAAAATACTTTTAAAAGTGTATCAAATGAGTAATCAAAATTATTTTAAGAAAGTCGTTTATTAATTAATTCAATTGTATATATTTGTAATTTTTTTGTTCAATTTATTTCATCTTAATATTTCCCTAGTAATCTCTCACCGTGTAAGTAAGCACTAAAAGGTTAATTACTTATCTAATTGTGCATTTTTGTGGTAAATTACTGATCAATTACTGAACAATTTGGTATGATTTGTGTGTTAAAAGTGGATGGAGTAAATAAATGGACATTTATAGTAAAAGTTGCTTGTATCGGTTGAAGTGAAGAAAAAGAAGGAGGAGTAATAAGGGGGGGGGGGAGTTCTGACACATTTGCGTAAACCTGGTGTATAGGCTTTATCTTTGGACTGAGAGGATAGGTTATTAGGAATAAAATAATTCTTATATGATGAATTTCTCCCAGATTTAAGATTTTTTGGATAGGCCTCCAGGTTCCGGAGCTTAAGGCCTCCAGGTGGTCTCTGTACAGATAAAAATTAAAAATAAGATTTTTTTTGAAGAGTTAAAGGTTAACTTATAAAACAAAAAAAGACCTAAAACAAAGGTTGTAAAATAAAAGGGTGAAGGAAGCAAAAATTGACTTAGACTTATAAAAGGACGGAAATTCACTATCAAACAGGGGGCTTGACTGTAAGGGGTTAAAAGAAATTTAACATAGAAAGGCATGATTTGGTATATAAGCCAAATAAGCAATAATTCTCATTGATTGCTTATAAGTAATTTATCAAAAAATAGTATGATTTTGTATATATAAAAGCCACATAATTTTCATTGATTACTTAGTAGGGGTGTCATGCTTAGTGGTAGCACACTGAGCTACAGTGGTGAGAGTTCAAGTTCAATTCTCTGTAGGTTGACTCTAATTTCTCATTCGCAACATTAATCATGCATCATCCCCTGGTTGTGTAAGAAGGGGATTATTGAGTAAGTTTGGATACCCAATACTCACTTACTTTCAGTACTACCCTTAACCCAAGCTCCTCTTTGGAGAGCTTCATTCATTACCGTGACTTAATTTGGGACATCTGCCATATTCGGCAAGGGTAAGGTAAGAGTAGATTTCATGAGAACAAGTCAAGACAAAATGTGCTTCAACATGGAGCTTGAAAGCCCTACTGCTATGGAAAAGTGTCTCAGCCTACTCCAGGTCAAAACCATACAAAACTATGGCTAATCAATCAATCAATCAAATTGATTACTTATAAGTATTTTATCATAATACAGCATGATTTGGTATATTAATTTTTATTGATTGATTATGAGTATTTTTTCGTAAAATTACCATGATTTGGATAATAGCAAAAATTTTGATTAATTGCTTGAAAGTAATTTATCAACAAAAGGCATGATTTGGTATATAAGCCTAATAAACAAAAACTTTGATCAATTTCTTATAAACAATTAATCAAAAATTTATATTTAATTATTTTTGTACAAAATGAAAGAGTTAAATTTTCTTGCATTAGGGTGAGGGCGGGCTAAACTGGAAATTTTTCAGTTTTTGGAGAAAGAAAATATTTTCTAATGAAACCAAGACCTTTAGAAAGCTTATGGAAAAGACTATCAGGTTATCCTAGGACTTTTAGAAGTTTGATATAATTGGACTCAAAGTCTTTACCGATTAATACCCCACAGGGGGGCTAAACCAATTACGTTTTTTTCAACCTAAAAAAAATCAAAGAAAAACAGCCAATCAGACATAATTAGGTTAGGTTAGAGTTTAACAATGGCCTATGTTTTATGTTATAACACATACTTAAGACTTAAAACTTAATGTAATGAAAAGCTTTCACTTAAAGGGAGTGTGAACATAAAAATTTTCAAATGATTATCAAATCGTAACATTTTCTAAGCACATTTCACTACATTGATCAACCAAAAACGTTCTATTAACAAAAATATCTAGAAATAATGCATTGATTTTATGGTATTTTGGGAGGGAAAAAGGAAAAAACAAGGAAAATCTAAAAATGTTTACAGTTCAACAGATTAAAAGGCCAGATTGACCATCTAGATTTATTATTTCTATTAAAATAAATCTCTAAAACTAGAATTTTTTTGTAAGGTGTGTCCAAATGAAAAAAAAGGAATTACAAAAATATTTAACTATATTCCTAAACTTTTTTTTCTGTTTGATTATAGACAGGTTTAATATGACAGCATGGCGATCAAAGCCCTTTGAAAATTTTAACCTCTAAATATTCTAAAATTGGGTACATATACAGGGTGGGGCAAATAAGACCGGACAAATTCTAACTTCTAAACAAATGAACATAAAATCGTCAATTTTAAAGATTTTATTGAATTTTAAAAACTGGCAAGCAAAATAGGTATATGACTATTATATTATTTAATAAAATCGCTGCCAGCCTTGATTATCGCCTCTACCCGCCTCCTGAACCGCCGGCAGGTCCAGGTCAAAATGTACCAGTCCAAGCTGGCGTAGTTCTCCTTGATAGTGGCAATGGAGGTCTTTGTGGCATGGGCACATCTATTGGTGCATGCTTCAAAGTAGCCCCAGGCCCAAAAGTTCATTGAATTAAGATCGGGCTGCTGGGAGGCCACATTTCCTTAGGAACGTAAGTAACCGCAGGATCCAAATTCGCCCAACTTTTAAGCTTCCCTTATACACGGAGGCTCTTATTTGGACCACAGATGAGCTAGAACGACATTTTTACCTTTTTAGAAATGGCATGAAGTTACAGCTAGGGTTGTCAGCGCAACCCATAGTCTAAAATGAGTTTTTAAGTTCAATATGGGTCCATGAAGTCAAGAACCGAGAAATTTTCACGAATTTTCACGGTTTTTGACGTTTCTTACATCACAAAATCTGCCCCGTTTCACTTTGCTGGAGTACTACGGCCAAGCCATTTCAGATAGAGAGCTCTAGTCTTTTAAAGTGTCTTACTTATGTATCTGACAGTATCCCCAGAAAGTTACATAACTCTACTCCACCTACAGATGGGCTGAGGTCAGATTTAGTTGGCCCTAGTCGAGAATCCAGTTTAAACCACCAGCGCATTTGGAATCTGCCTTGTTGAACATATGCGCGGCCAGCTCGTTGTACACGTCCATCTTCGTCCAAAGATTTTTTGTGCTAAAAGGTCATTACCTAAGCTTTTTATAGTGTGGTCAAACGTCCTCATTGGTCAAGTAGTTTTGGAGCTATGGCCGTTTAAAGTTTGTCCGGTCTTATTTGCCCCACCCTGTATAGCATTTTGAGATGCAAAAAATGGGAAAGAAAACTAAAAGAGTCACCACTAAAGGAGCACAAAAAAAAGTGTAGAATAGCTTAATGGTTAGAGGTCAGAATTTTGATCATGATGATTTCAACATGAAATCTTCTTTAAATTTTTTTTCTGCTTGTGGACAGTCCTTCTTTATTATTCCTACAAACTATTGTCTGCAATCAATATGTTTTTTGTTTACAAATAGAGCTTAATATTAAGAGAATGCCGCAATTACCCTATAATTTCTCGATTGTGAAATACAAATTTTGCCCCCCAACAACAGCTGAAATAGGCAATTTAATAAAGGTTTTGCCCCCCAAATCAATTTTCGAATTAATTTCCTTGTTGGTTATACCTTATTCCTGGTTTATAAAGAAATATTGCACCTTTATTATTTACAAATTTGTAATTAAAGGTGGGCGAGAGATGGGCCATCTAAAGTTACTTGGATACTAATAAAATAACCTGTTTCTAGCTTTGTTATTGTATTTGGTTTTCAATAAAAATATTACTTATTTTATCAATTTTTAAGTAACTATACATTGGTTTACAGCAAAGATATTGTTAAAAGTCAGCTTAACCGTTAGGAAAAATAGAGAACTATGTTAAAAAGTTTAGTTTTAGCTATAGAAGGAAAAAAAGACAATTAACTGCACATTTATATAGTCCGGAAATATTTTCACCAAACTTGGACATAGTAAAAATCGTCGGAAAAAGCCGTTTTAAAAGAACGAGAGACAGTTTTGCCCTATATTTGATATTATATTAATGAGATGATGTTAAGGTTTGATAATCTAATGAGAAATATTCTCGTTCACAGTCCCTTTAAGTAAAGCTAACAAATAAAATTATGAAACATATCAGGGATATAAAGAGATAAGACAATGGCCGATAAATTAATGCACATCCATAATGATGACGCTCTAAATAACCCCTTCTGTAGATTAAAATTAGTGGTTCCAACGTTTAATCAACCAATCAAAATTCAGTAAAAATCCCCAAAGCCAATGAATAAGAAAACATTGTTGTAAAACTTTGTGTACTATTGTAATAAGCAGTCAGTTGTCTCCTCCCTCTCTGGATACGAATACTAACTAAAAAAGAATAAAATGCGATGGTACTCTACAATTCACTTTTCTGCCTGTCCGTCATTCTGTCCATGATTTTTTATGATTTTCCAGTATGGCTACGAAACCAATTAATATCCGCTGGATCAGACCCGTCTAATCCATACTTAAACCATATATTGTATAATGTATTGTATTATAGACATTTTTCTACAAATAGTAAAGTAAAAAGTTGTAATATGATCACCAGTTTTGTTAGACTGGGCCTTCGCCCCTTCAGGACTAACAAAACTGGAAAAACAGATGCAATAAACAACTAATCTTGGCTGTTTAGTTTTGACAATGCCAGTTTTCATCAACCAATGTGTCCCACCCCCCAAGAAAATAGCTTAAAACCACCAGAGGACCAATAGGTATATACCCTGAAGAGTAGAATCCAATTGGTTCAGTGGTTACCGAGATCTTAAGGGACAGACAGACGGACAGACATCAAGCTACTTTGTATTATAGATGATATAAAAAGCTTCGTCAAATGTTTTAAATGGACATTCAGGACTTTCTGATATCGATTACAGGGTGCTACTGTCCTTCTCATTCTGTTTTCTCATGTTATTATAGACAGACTTTATTTAATTTTTCGTCCATTTTTCCCTCCCTGTATACAACTTTTATTGTACCCAGGGAGGTAGGGAACATTGGACTGAAATTACCTTCCTAGCTGGTCCAAAACCTCTAGGTACTTTAATTCAAGTTTATCGCCACCAGGGATCTGATGGGTTTAAGACAATAGCCAATAAAAGATGTACATTCCCAAAAATACCCCTACTGTAATTTGCCATCAGTGGTTGAAACGTTTCGACACTATACTAAATTAACTAACCAATTAAAATTCAGTAAAAGTCCCCAAAGATGTTAAGCAAACAAAAATGAAAACGTTATTGTAAAACTTTGGGAACTAGCATAGAGAGAGGTGAACAATGGACTGTTTATTACACTAGTCCCCAAAGTTTTACAATAACGTTTTCTTATTGGCTGGCTTAACAACTTTGGGGACTTTTATTGGATTTTGAAAGGTTAGGTTATTAAGTACTAGCAGCTTCGCCCCTAGCCTCTAGGAGCTTTGCCCCATGAGGTAATTTAAAAAAAAAATTTTAAAAATAAAAAATAAAAAAATAAAATTCTGGTGCTGCGCCCATAATTTATGAGCATCACCAGAATATTTTTTTTTTGGGGGGGGGAATTTTCATTTTTTGGGGGGTTGGGGTTGTCCCACCCCTCAAGAAAATAGCTTAAAACCACAACAGGACCAATAGGTATATACCCTGAAGAGTAGAATCTGATCGGTTCAGTTGTTACTGAGATCTTAAGGGACAGCCGGATGGACAGACAGATAGACAGAAAGACATCATTCTACTTTGTATTATAGATATTAAATAATTCAGTAAAAGTGCCCAAAGTTGTTAAGCAAACGAATAAGAAAATTTATGTTTTGAGATTTCTAATATAAAATTTACTTTAAGATAAAGATTTTCTGAAAAATTATTCTAGCTTCAAAAATAAGGAAATTACATCCATTTAACATTTTAATTAACCTTAAAAAATAAAGTTGTTAAATGAAAGGGTGAAGTAAGCAAAAAATGACTTTGTCTCACTTAAAGTCGGAAATTTACTATTTAACAGGAAACATGCACAATTTTTTTTGCCATCTAACTGTAATAGGATCTGAGATGATATGTGGGGGGGGGGGGGGGATTAAACTACTAAGGTCCGGAAATGGGCCTGATTGTTAAGTGTTAGCAACCTTTATTTTTAGGTCCTTTTTTTCTTAAAAACTTCAAACTAATAAAAATATAAAAAAAATCTAACTAATATGTACAATTTCTACTATGTCGATTTAAATATATGATATGTTATCTTGAATGTACCATTCCAGTTTTGTCTCTATTGAAAGTAGAATGATACATTACTATCATGTCGATATAAATAAGGAAATCAATGTTTATGAATACGCTGATATGTAAACATGAATATATGATTCCAGTTTCGCCTCTATTGAAAGTGGAATCTTACGTTTCAAAAATCGTATCGGCGTTGAAGATATCTTCACCAAGAGAGGGGAAAGTGGAAGGGTAGATTACAGTTTTATAGGGTCCAAACCATAATCATAGATTATGTTTCTGCTTCTATAAAAATGGATTCAACTCCCTAACTGTATTATTATATAGCTTATTAAAATGTAAAGTACGTGTCTTATATTCTACGTATATAATATATTTAAATTAATCTACAACATGTTTTGTCTCTGGTTTTTATATTGCACAGTTTCTAATTAGGGAGAAGAAAGCCATTGGGCTTGAATTTATAAAGGTTCTCAAGGTTTTATAAACACGTTCTCTCATTAATTCTATGGGGACTTTAATACGTCTTTTAAAAACTTATTATTTTTGTTACTCTATATCTAATCGATAATGCTTGTTTGTCTAAATATCTGGTTTGTTAAGCTTCGTTTTTATGGATATTTTCATCCGTGTTCATAAGTTATTTATTAAGTATTTTAATACAACAATTAAATGAGTAAATTACTTAAAAAGTATTGTCTGAAAAAAAAATATCTTTTGTTTGTCAAACATTTTAGAATTTGTAATAAAAATTTGCAACATTAATTAAATATTTTCTTTATAAATGATAAATTAATTAAAAGTACTTAGCACTCAGGAATCAAAAGAAATTTGATAAAAGATATGTTATCAAAATGTAGTATGTATAAAATGTAGATTTGTTTTTGCTCATAAAGTCTTTTTTCCAAAACGTCAAGAGCAACCATTTACTTGAATTTCTACTATGGCAAAATAGATACATTCCTATTTACTTCAAACACATGACTCACCCCTTAACATTTATATGTTATTGTAGTTTTTACAGTTAGGTCGAAGCATTAATACTGCATATAAAGGGAGTGTTTGTCCGACTAGATCGCCGTTTTGAAAATACAAAATATTCTAAATTGCTTAGAATATCAATTTATTGAGAGAAATGTTTAAAAAGATAGATCATGGAAGAAACGAAGTTTCACGAATTTTCATTGTAGCTTTTCTCCTATTTCTAGCCCTTGTGGGAGGCTCTAAACCAGCGGGGTAACCATTTACTTTTACCTAACATGACCTAAAATAACATATCAAAAGCTAATGTGAAAATACGACGAAACCCACTACTTCGTTATCTTTCCACGTTCCAAAAAGATTAACATGATTGTTTATTTATGTAATGTTTTTTTAGTAGCGAAGCCACTCTATAATTTAAAATGTCCGTATGTCTTAGTTTGGGGGAAACGTGATTTTCTCGGCTCCTATAAAAGATAAAAGGCTGAAATTTTTTGACAATATTCCCATTATTAAGGAGCACAATAAACTATGAAACATCAATGGCAGTAGGGCCGCTTTTTAGCAGGTTTTAGGCTGTTTTTGCATTTTTCACATTTTTCTCTATATCTTTGGTGTTTATGGTCCGATTTCTAAAATTTTTTCAGTTATAGTATTAAAATTAAATTTCCTGTCATTCAAAGAAAACAACTATGACGGTCAGACTGCCTTTAAGCAGGTTTTAGGCTATTTTTGTATTTTTCACATTTTTCTCCATATCTTTGGTGTTTATGGTTCGATTTCCAAATTTTTTTCAGTTATAGTATCAAAATAAATTTTCTGTCGTTTCAAGAAAACAATTATGACTGTCAGACTGCCTTTAAGCAGGTTTTAGGCTATTTTTGAATTTTCACGTTTTTCTCCATACCTTTGGTGTTTATGGTCCGATTTCCACAGTTTTTTAGTTATAGATATCAAATTTAAATTTCCTGTCGTTTCAAGAAAACATCAATGGCGGTCAGACTGCCTTTTTTTCATGTTTTTTTTGGCTATTTTCATATTTTTCACATTTTTCCTCATATCTTTGGTGTTTAGAGTCCGATTTTTAAAATTTTTGTAGTTTTAAATATCAAAATCAAATTTCCCGTTGTTTTGAGCATCCATTTACTTTGACCGTCAGTCTGTTAGTCATAGTACTGAAAAAAATATTAAGAAATTAAAAACAAACGTTGAAAAGGTTTTGTGATTTTTTTCCTAATATATATGCTTTTGACAACTAATCTTTAAATTCTTATTCATATTTTTTTGCTTCGCTACTTATGGATGTTGTCATCCTTGTTTTATGAATGCGCTACTAATACATAATACGATTATGGAAATAATGGGCATAATACCTCTTGTTAAAAAATGTGCAAGCTCTTTTAGTTGCAAAATATCTATATTTCTGAAGACATTGCGATGCGAATAAAACAATTAAAGTATTTAGCAATCCAGGGATGGAGGAGACAACGAGATTTAATTTATTATATCATTTGCTTTCTCTTTACAAAGAACACCTTCAAAATATAGATTTAAATGATGCTCGGAAGATTGATTAATCATCCGTTATTCTATCCCTGTCTCCATGCAAATTCTTGACATTTTAGGTGAGATAATTAAAACAGTTGAAAACAATAGTTTACAATTACAATTATATAAATAGAAAATCATTTTTTACTTATATTAAAGTACCAGGATATTTGTATGTCTATCTATTAGAGTAAAACACTAGAGGGGGAAGGGGTTAAATAACTGTATCTCCCCATCACAATAATCTTATGTCTACTCTCATTTGGGTTATTGACAATCAACCAATGGTGTAGGTAATATTAACACAGCCAAGTAGGGAGAAAACAATTTGCAAGCAGACGAAAAAGGTTATTGAAAAAGGGAGTGAGATAGTTATCTGTTTTTTACATCTATACTATATATTTGTTAAATGTTTCAATCGATGGATATCGCTAACCGCTGAATGATATGATTCACCTTACATTGTAGCTTCTTATAGGTCCTGGAAATGTTTTGTTTACTATTTCCTTGCTCCCAGAGACATTTCGATAAATAAAATGTTAACAAAGACAAATATGTCCATAAGTAGAGTCACAAATAAAAGCCTACTAGTAACATTTTGCTGTTAAACAACATATGTTACTGACATACGATCATATCCTAGTAAAAGAGCAGTTGTGCTATCCTTATATAAAAATAGTAGGATTTTTGTATATGTGTATATATCAAAATATTAACCATTAATGTTATTCTTTACAGTGAAGCTTCTTAGAGCTATACGGAAGGTTTCCAAAAACAGTCATTTCCAATGTCATTGTCTCATGGTAGTTTTTATATTTGTAACGTTTTTTTATATACTTCTGTGAACTTGAGCTTTTTGTTGTTGTTCGTGGAATGTGTGAAATTTTTAGTTTAAAGAATGAAAACCCTGTCAATGAACATAAAAATAAAGTAAACTTGTCTATAATATACATTATGTATAAAAAAAATGCTAACAACCAATAAAGCAAAGCTTATTGTTCACCATAAAAAAATCTGCTATCTATATTGATTAGCAGCCGAGTATTGTTTTTATCGGACGGATACATAGACGAAAAGACAATCTGAATTGTAAAGTAACTACACTATTAAAAGGACAGAGCTATAAATCAAGATACTTATATTTAAATAAAAAAAAAAAATAAGTGAAGAAAAATAAGACAACAACCTAAAAATCAGCTTCAACATTGATAGGATGAAAGGGAGGTGAAATGTATGTAAACCCTGCATGAAAAAAGCTACTAGACATAGTTTTGTTTCTAGTGTAAATGAAAATAGTTGAGTTATAAAACATTTTCTAAATTGGGTATCCAACGATTGTGATGTTATACAGCAAAAACTAACCTTAAAGGAAATCACTAAAATATGAGGTCTCCTAGTTTGTCTCCCATCAAAAAAAGTTTTAAGGTTAATAAACTTTTAGCCTGCTCAATGTAAAGTGTATTTTTGATTTATGATGACAGTCTCAGCAAATATTAAGATACCATTATCTTAGGAGCAATTACTCTCAAAAATCTAAGAGAAGTACACCTGACCTTCTGTCACTTAAAGGAACTAGTATTCGCGCATATCATTATAAATGAAAATGCTCTATCTCTTGCTAACTTTTTTATTACTGTATTATAGTTTTCAGTTCTATTGTATTTCAAAGTATTTTTTTAATTACAATACATTTGTTCAATTATTTTCGGGTATTGAAAATTATTGAGGTGGCCTGAATGTTTATTAATATTGCAAGTGAGGAAATGAAAGGGCCCTTGGGGAAATTTTATGAACATAGATATGGTATTTCTGCAGATATTATTTAGTTACAATAATAAATAATTATAAAGAAAGTATAGGTTGACATTTTAGTGTGATTTAAGTATATTTGATCACTTTAAGATTCGTCTAGGTTGAATTTTATAATTGCTAGGGGGTGGTCTTTATTCAACGTTTATGCGACCAAAAAATATTTGTATGGTTTGTATGACTTGTGTTATGTACTGTAAATCACTTTTGGTTTTGATATTTTATGTTTTATGTTTATTTTATATTGATACCTTGTTTTTGTTACGTATTTTATCTTATATATAAAATAGTAAGATTTTATCTTCTTTGTCAATTAAGAATTCACAAACTGCTACATTGAAGTTCTCGAATTTAGGAAGTTTGACATAGCTTTAACATTAGGCTATTTCATTTCTTTATTAGGAAATTAAAGTCTTGGGATGGTTTTAGGCTATTTTTCTTCTCCCTCCTTACCCTTCATACAAAGCCCCATATCTGCTAGGGACGAACCAACTAGAGCACACAAAATTTACCATCAAATGCTGTACAATTAAAGAAAACAAATTATGGCGGAATTTTGTATTATCTATTTTGTGTTTTTTTTGGTGGTTTTAAGCTACTATATTACTTGCATTGTCTTTAGCTGCATTTTATTATCTATTATTTACGTTTAGAGTGTAGCTATCTATACTTTAGTAAATATTAGTTGCTTCGTTGCTAGCATTTAGGGGAAGGCATTTGAGGTTGGAAAATATCCTAAAACCACCCCAACACACTATAAAAAAGTGTAACTCTTAAATTTTAGAGAAAAGACCTAAAACTTTAGATTATAAGATAGTTTATTATCAGAACAGAAATCTAAAACCCAAGCAAAGTGTAGGATTAGCAGGATTAGACGGGACGTTGGGGCATATTTAACGCTAGTACCCAAAGTTTAATTACGTTTTCTTAATCGTTGGATTAAAAACTTTGGCTACTTTTAATAAATTTGATTGTACTTCTAGTTTCCAAACGTTTATCAGGAGTAATTTTGCTTATTATCATTAGATATGTACATTATACAACAATTTAACTCCATATTAGCTTATCACTTAAGATCCCTCTTTAATACAAACCTATTTTTATAATTGTAAATCTTACAATTAATATACAAATAAACTTTTATAACTTTTTTGTATATTCTTTAAACTGCAATGAATATATTTGTTTTTATTTCAAATAAAACGACCAATAAATTAAGTGTTTAAATCAATCAAAATTTGTCAACAAAACCAATTTGGTTTTACAAATAAGTTACTTTCAATCATGAAATGTATGTAAACGAACAGTTTTAACCTAGTGCATAGTTTTTTTTTAGCATAGTTTGTAATTGCTTGTAGCATCAAAAACTAATCCTACTAAATTATTATCAATAAATGACAGAAAGACTCATAGAGTATCTATTCTATAAAAGTAAACTTTCTTTATCAAGCTTTATCAATTATTATAATTTAATGAAAATGACCAGAGTATAGTATAATGTGTGAATATTTACCAGGAGTGAGGGGACACTGGTAATTAAATAAATATAAATTTAGATATCTAAATTCATAAGACAATGGTCGATATGTTGATGTGCCTCCCCAATGATGATGCACAAAATTAGTCTTTTTTTAGTTAGATTACAATTAGTTGTTGTAAAGTTGAACATTAACCAATAAAATTTAATAAAAGTCCCCAAATTTTCAATTTAACAAACAAGAAAGCGTTATAATAAATATTTGGGGACTTGTGTAACAAACAGCCCAGTGTCCCCTCCCTCCCCGATCTAAACAGATAGTGTTAAGGATCCGCCAAGTACATAAGAAATCAAGATTGTGATTTATTAAACTATCCCTATATCCCTGATAATTACACTTTAATTGTCACCACCGTCCCAGGAAAATATTTGAATAATCACATTAATAAATTTTCAGGGAAAGGGATAAGCCTTTCCAAGAACAACCAAGATGCTAATATTTTCTATTTGGCAGTAAAAAATAACAGATAATTTTAAATTTAGTATTATTTTGATAATGTAAATTATTACAGCTGTCTAATAAGAAAAGATGGTAAAATATATCTTTCTTTAGATTCCATATCCCTTAGCTAAGGAAAATTATTTTATTTGACTATTACTTTTGGTCAATTATTTTGTAATTTCTTTATTCATATCAAATTATCTATACAAATTATATTTTAGTCGTAGACGTCCAAGGGTGGAGGTAAAGGGTAGTTAACCCCCCTTAAACTTAAAAACCCCTCATTTTACTCCCTAAAAATTTTAAGAACACATTAGATTACCCCACTTAGGCTTTTCAAACCCCCTCTAAAAATACAAAGCTTGGACGTTTCTGATTTTAGTCTCGCTTTTTTCAATAATTTACCTGGTAAAAGTTAGGTATATCTATCTAAGTGGATACCTATGGTATACCTATATTGAGAGATTTACATAAATGGATATAGAATATACGTGGATATTATGACAAGTTGAAAATTCTCGTCAATATAGGTTGCTATATCCCTTGTAATTTATCGGTCAGTTTGTTCATCCAGTATGAGATTGGGTAAAGGAGTTGGATTGGGGAATCGTTTTTAGCCAGCTGCGAGTATTAATTTATTATAGTACATGAAAATCTGGTGCAACATCCAAGTCATAATATATCGATTTGTACATACTTTATATTTTTTGCAGTCCCTAGTTGATTTTGTAATCGTATTTTTTGGCAATAATCAGTCAAATCAAAAAACTAATTTTTGCGTGTCTTTTTGTGACCTTACAAAAAATGGTCAGATTTCTGACAGGTTTGACAATCAAATGTGAAACAAAGTTGATTTTTAATTTTGTATTTTTTTACTCTTTGGGCAGAAGAACATAAAATGCACATGAGAAATATTGTTTGAAAGACAAAAGGAGGGTGAAAAACCAATAACGATTACTTTCAGAGTCAGCGTGTATTTATTTCAAACTAGAATTAAATCTATAGAAATTTTATTAAAGATTATACATTAGAATGTTTATTAATATTTTTGTTACGTTATTCAACTAAAATATGAAACTTTTCATGCTATGAAGTTGCAACTGTTTAAAGGCCAAGGCATCCTTCCTTCTCATACTTACAATTATTTCTTTCAAGTTGTAGAGGAAGAAAGTATAGAGTTGATCAAACTTTCAGCGTCTAATCTTGAAACCTTCAGACAGATCAACGTACGAAAATACTGAATGATTAAGTAGCTTCGATGCTAATAATTGAAACAGACAAGGGTAATTATAGAGTAGAGATGCTTCTACCATCAACAAAATATGGAGAGAAACACATCAAAATGTATAATTTGGTCCATGCAGGGAGTAAGTGGCATTGGGCTGTATATTACATCGGTACCCAAAGTTATCTTACTCGTTGACTCAAAAACTTTGGTTACTTTTATTTAATTTTAATAAGTTTGTTCCAAAGTGTTCAGTCTTTACAAATTATGATTTCAATATACAGAGTAATTTTATTTATAATTATTTAGGAGGTAGATCATTTTTTCGTAACATGTCTTATCCCTTTAGATCTCGGGGTGTATGACAACACAATATCATAATGTTGTCACAACCTGTGGCGGTTCCTAAAGTTACATTATCACAACATGTCATCATAATGGTCACAGAAAAACATGGGATTAATATCTACTGTAAAATAATTGATTTAGACAATTTTAGGCATAGATATTAAAGACAACCCTCTACCCCTTTATGAAACTTAGACGGAGATTTTAATAAATTGTACAATTTGTACATTGTATACTAAAAATGTTACTCTCCTTCAAAAAGCATATTGAGCACACAAAATCTCCCACTTCATATTTTGTATAAATTAAACATGAAGGGAGTATTTTCTTCCTTTTATGCCTAACACTTGGTAGGAATCCTAAACTTTAGGGCCTACCCAATGTTAAAAAAATACTATGTAGGTTATAACTGAATTATACTTTTGAAGTACTTTTCAGTAAAGTTTTCTCCTTACATTAACAATACTTGATAAAATTTTTATGTAGGTGCAGTACATGAACGGACATATTTTTACTTGGATGTTGTTGCTAGATTTTCATTTACACTCTAATAAAGATATAATCACAGCCGGCTAAAATAATGAAACCCCGCATCATCCCCTTTACTCAATCACCTCCCCTCCTACTGGATGAACTAGATACCATTAAATGAGTTCCATATTAATAACCTAAATTGACGACAAATTTTCACGTTTCAGTCGTCAGCTATATCCACATATTCTATATCCATGTAGTAAATGAATCACCTAAAAAAGAATGGTAAAACCACAACACATTTTCATGCTTTTTAACCCTTTTGGTAAAAAAGTTTTCTTATAACATGTTTTGTTTAGTCATAATTTATCAAGCAAAAAATGCTTGAATGAAATATATCTGACTAAAACCATTGGCATTTTGCAGGGACTGCTAATTTTCCGCTTATTTTTATATAAAAGTAACAGGATCTATGTCTGTCTATCTATACCAAAGGATGTCACTATTCGCTGCACCAATATGGTTTTCTCATACAGTGTAGCCCCTCATAGGTTTTGGGAAGGTTTATAACTTTTTTTTTTTTTGGGGGGGGGGGGTACAACCACCCTCTCAAGAGAAATCGCCCCTAGTGAGTTAATGAGTTGTTTTAGAGGTAAGTTACCCTTCCCAACAGATATGGCAACGAAAAAAAGTAAACAAACCTAAAAAAATTATATCTTTTTTCAAAAAAAAATCTCCTTTGAGACAACGCCTCTTTAGGTTATGAGATGAGGCCACTAGTATTAATTAAACCTTTAAAAATAAAAAGTTCACATACGCAAAAAAAACATATTTCCTAATAATATGGGCTCTCCATTTATCTGTATGCGTCTCCGGTAAGAGACAGACCAAGTAGCCAGAAGGGGTTATGAACTTTTCAAATGGTGAAATAAACCCATACCCACACACACAGGAGCTAGGAGAGACAAACCAAAAATGGGAAGAAATTTTATGGGTTCTCTCACCGTGTCTTCCCTTTCGCAAGCATTTCCCCTCATTTTACTTTAGAGGATTTTCTTCAAAAAAGGGGGCGTGGGTTGACTTCTTACATATAAGAATGGTTTTCGGAAGACCCCCTAAATTGTGGGGATGTCTACGCTTTCCCGTGGGTAGTGAGGTAAAGGGGGAGGACAGGGTGCGGGGGATAGTGTGGGAAAAGCTGTTTAAAAGTTCCCATCAATATACTCACCTTACACTCAGTTTAATACCAAATCTTCTATAGTTATCTTGTGTGTATTATATAATATTCTTCATATTATATTAAAACCAATAAAAAATATTTTTAAACAGTGATTTTTCATATATATAAAAGAGTGATTTTTTAGAAAATGTGATGTTTAGTAAGATTGGATTTTAGTGAACAATTTAATAATGTGATTTTAATTAATTTTCAAAGGTAGGATTTTAAACAATTGTCTTGGAAAATTTTGTTTTAATATTAATGTTCTTTAAAAAAATGTATTTTCAAGAAAAAAATTTCAATATTTAAAATAACGTATTCTTAATTATGGTATTGTCAATATTAACCTCCAAGGGTTGATTAAAGTCTTCTCATTTTACCTCTCAAAAAGCTCGGACGTCTTTGACAATCAGTACAAAAAGATATACGGATTGATATTGCGTTGACATAATGGTCGAAATTTTTAATAATCTTAACATCGAAACCATAACGTCTAAAGGGAATAGCAGAATGTTAGAATTCACCTTGTTATTAAAATAAAGCTGATCTTATATTGGGGGTCGGTTATTTATAATTTAGGCATGTCAGAATTGTCATATCGATTTTAAACTTAGTATAATGATTAGTTAAACTGTAATATGATTACAATTGATACCAAAAATGTCTGCATGTCCATCGTAAACATATTTATTTACTGATACATAATGCTGTTCTATTACTTTGAATTTATAAATGATGATTACTGGAACGCTTAGGCATCAATTAGCCTAAAGATTTAGTGGATATAAAATATCCCGTATTTAAGATTTTCAACAACAAATTTAATGGTTAAAATTATGATTTCTTATTCTGTTTGTTCAATGTTCGTTTGTCAATTTGCTTGGATGTTGTCATCTTTGTTTAAAATATTAAGGGATTTGTTAGGATGAAATTTTAAAAAAGTTCTCTATTGTTTCAGTTTTAGTTTCAATAAAACGGATCTTTACACACAAAAATAAGCGTTCTCAAAGAATTAAAGTCCTTTCTAAAAATCTCCAATTTTAAACAATTAAATTTTTTTTTATTATTTCAATAAGTTCAATAAAATAGCTTATGTTCGAACATTATTTACTTTTCATTAAAATTGATGATTAATGGCATTATATGTTAGTAAAAGTAATTCTATAAAAACAATCTAATGTTGCTGACGAGAATTAAACTTTTCCTTACTTTTTTGTATTTTATATCTTTTGGTTTGATTACTACATTTAAATACAAAACAGCTGACCAGGTCCTTTTAGATTTTCAAAAATAGTCATTTATATTCATTGGATAGGCCTTTTTTTGCATTGAATACTAACATTAATATTAATAATTTAGAATCTAAAATTACTTTTGAGAAATTTATAATAAAATTTAAAGCAGTATGAGAAAATTACTTTTACAGAAATTAAGGAAATAAAACTCATAAAAGAAAACATCCTATTAGAGTACAATAGATGGATATAATAGAGTGTCATCTTTTGGTTCTTTTAAAAATGACCCTTGAACTATAAAATTTCATCTTACTACTTCAAGTATACGGAGAATTGAAGTATAATCTCATTGGTCATTATATCAATTATAAAAAGATACACAGAGGGCAGGGAACATTGGACTGTAAATTATTCTGGTTCCTAAAATTTTATATAAACGTTGTTTTTTACTGATTAACTCAAGATACGTTGTACAAACTAGCAGGGTCTGAACTTTTCCTTCAATAATTTTTAATCTACATAAGGGTTTATTTTGCTCATCATAATTGGATGCTAAATCAAAGTATCTTTTATTGTCTTATCTCTAAAGATCCCAGCTTAGACTACAGAACTTGGGTTTTCAGTAAGGCTTCGTAACCGATTAATATCCGCAGGATTAGTACCGGTACTCATCCATACTGAAAAATCATGTATAGCATCGTGTTACAATAATAAGATGAAAATGACCGAATTAATACTAGTGTTGTTAGCCTAAAATTTGACCAAACGGGACTAACAAAACTGGATTAATCTTTATTTTTTTCATTTTAATATCCTCGGAAAGCTATATATATAACGATGATGCGATAAATAACTATACTGTAATCATATTACTGAATTGTAATAGCCACAAAAAAGGCACAATAAATCCAAGGCTTTATAAAATGGTTATCTATTTAATATTTTTTTTTATAATTTACACGAACATTTTAAACATGAAAGCCTTACTCTCTTAGTCTTAATAGTATAAAAGGTTAACATTAAAGGACACTGTAATATAAAAATTAGTCATTTTAAATTGAACAAATTTGTAAAATCATATTTTTAAAAGTCATCAAAATGTTACATTTGCTTAATGTTCCTGAAGATCTTAGTTATAAGATTTAAATAGATACTTTACTTTCCTCATAAAGCTGAATTATTGTTTGTCCAAGATACTTATGGATATGATTGTTCTCGATAAAATATAGAAAAATGTTAAGAGGCCTCTTTTTTATATAGTAGCAGTTTAGCTGCCATACCTAATATGCTGATGTAGATCATATGGTTCAAAGTTATGTTGCAAGTATTAATAATATTATTTTTCTTGTGGCTGAGCTACTAATAGAAAGTCCATGGGTCTGTTTAAAGCATGTTGATTTAAAAAGAAAGTCTCAAAAAGTTTTTATATAGTTTGGTTATCCTATACTACTGATTTTTAGAATAATTATTCTTAGGAAAAAATCAAACAATTTTTTAAGCGAAACAACTCTATAATCAAGACCTAAAATGTAAGTATGTCTCTAAATAATATTCTGTATTTTCATTAAAATAAAAAGAATATAGGTATATTCTTCTGAAACTATAAAAGTTTTTAATGTTCGTTTGTCCCACCGTCTGGTTTTAGAGCTTCGCTTATATGAATGTTATCATTCTTGCTTTTAAAACAAACAAGGTTCCTAGCAAGTTTTGGTATATCTCGGGCTAACTACAAATATACTCTGTTGGTATATAGTATGATCTTTTAACATGATGGGAGGTAGAACGGATGGTTGGGATTAATTCCACAGGAAATGGAATGCATGATACTCAACAAAAGAGCTATACCATGCTGATATGTGTTAGATTGTTCATAGGCAGGTTTTTTTTTGATCGATAATTTGACCTTAAAACTATTTAAACACCTTCCAATATGTAAGTAACGTTTGTAATGTCTTAATTCAAATAAGTAATATGAACACTCTTATTAAACTCTATTATCTAACATAAGACACAACCTTACACCCAACCCAAACTCAAAATTAGTTTGACACTCTACAATATGTACATTATTTTCCTATTCCATAGATATGCAAATTATCTATCTATTCTAAATAGCAAAGTTACTATATTACTCAATTTGTCTGTTTATCTGTAAGTCTGCTATTAAGAAAACGGATTTTCTTGAGTTTTTTTTTGAAGATATGATAATTTACTCAGCTGCTAAATAAGATATTAAGTATTTAAAAGTATCGCCGTTTTTGAGCTTTTACTGGACAACCCCACAAGCTGATATCCCACTACAATAATATATTGATAGTTGTTTATCTAATTGGATTTCAACTAAACAAAACATTTATAGCATGACAGTTTATTTTCTAAATGGTATTAAATGATTCTAGTTTTTTTCTAATTCTATGTAATAGTTACTTTAAGAAGAGTATATAAAGTATATAGAATGGAAAATTTTCAAAGAGTTTTATATTTATTTCGGCGATTTTTAATTTTGAGAAAACATGTACTAACATACAGTTTATTTATAGACTTCATTATTGATAAATATTTGGTTGGTAAATTTTTTTCACAAAACTTCTAACTAATCCCTTTGTTTTAATTAAATGAAGAAGATTCATTTAAATTTATTAAAGTTACACATTTTGCTTTATACATCTTTATAAAAACGTTTATGTTGTTCATACTGCTGCTATGTCAAATGCAATAATTCTAGAGCGTAAGTAAAGGGAATGCCCTGGCTCATAAAGTTCATCATGATGTCTTGCAATATAAAGTTCTTGATTGTCTGTAATATCCCCGAGATAACATTTAAGATTAGGGGCGGAGCCCCCAAAAAATTAAGCTTTCTCCCCAGTAAACTGTTATTTAGATAGTACATTTATAATTCATTCAATTTTCTAAAAATATAATTTACCCTCTCTTAATATGTTTCATCATAGAAGAAATTACATATAGGAATGTGTAGCATAATGAAATAAGAAATTCAAAAATAGAGATATATTTTCTAAAGAACAAAGTTTGGAATCGGTAGGACAATTCTAACCTGTTTAAATTCACGAAAAGAGCTAACTCTCTGTGACGGACGGACCGACCCTAATTATAGAAAAGCTTCGCTTTTAAAAAGATAATTTGCTAGTCTGAATATCGAATCTTATTTTTGCATGGTTCTCTATTTAGTGAAGCTTCTCTTAGTTCAAGAGAAGGTTTCTAACTATTTAGAGAGGGCACCTCTACTCTTAGATAATTCGCCTCTAGAAAAGAACACCCCCCACCCTCAACCCATTATCCCTAGAGTCCTCTATGAGTGTACCTATTTGAAAATTATTCAATTCATTTTTTTTATCATATCTTAAAGCTATATACCCGTCCAAGAAGATGTAAAATATACATACATATATATACCGTTGTATTCTTTGAATTTTTTTACAGGAGTCATCTATTTTTTTTAATTCCACGAAAATATCAAAATATTTTGTGGGCTTAAGGAATATACAGTAGTAACAAAATGCTGTAGGCCCGGGCCAAAAAAACTGCTATTAATTTTATGATTTGTTTTCAATCTTCGTGAAAAATTATACATTAAGCGATATAATACATGATTTTTCAGTATGGCCCATAAGAACCAGTTCTTATATCGGATTTAAATCGGTTTCGAAGCCATAATGGAAAATATTTGTATATACTTATGTTCTGCTTAAATACAGGATAATGTTTAAGGACACACTTACATTTTTAGGACTTAATTATAGAGGTGTTTCGCTTATAACATTGTTGCAAAGCTTTGTAAATCGTACCTAACTACTACAGGAAACACCATGCAAAGTTTGAAATAGATAGGACAATTCTAATATGTCTAAATTAACGAAAAAAGCTATTCGTTCCAGACGGACGTACGGACAGACGGACGTACGGGCAGACGGACCGAATAACCCCCTTAAACCTTTAAATACCTCAATTAATCCCCTTCAATATAAAAAGCTTGGACGTCCTTATTAAAAGGTTTAAAAAGGAAGATAAGTGTAAGTTTAATGATAATCTTTATGCCTGTTCCTTTATTTTTATCCCAAAGAAATCTAGATTTTTTATACAAAATACTTTTATGCTGACTTTATAATTTCTAAAGGGAATAGTGTCATATATGAACAGTTGTATCCTTTGCCAGCGCAGCTGAATTGTTAAGAAAACAATTTTTTTTTCATTTTAACTTACTATGATCCCCTATTTTCTATTTATTTTCAATTTAAGTACTATTACATGATTTACTTTTTTACAATTCTAATTTAATATAATTATGATGTTTCTTTTAATAGATATTAATAAGGTTTCAAATGTATTTTTTATTTAAAGATGTATAAAAAGACATATTTTGATATATTATAAATAAGAAGCCGTAATATGATTTCAAAGCATAGAGAAAAAATAATTATATTCATCTTATTACGATGTTTTTTTTATGTGCCCAGCTACTCGAAAATTTAATTTATTTGTCCGATCGTCCGTCATTCTGTCCGTGATGCTTTGGGGGAAAGGTGATTTCTCAGTTACTATTTAAGATATGCTCCTGATTATATTGTGTGAAGATAACCCTTACCAAAGAGCATCCAGGATTTAACTTCTTTTCCTTTTTACTTTCTTTCTCTTTTTCATGAATTTCGATATTACTTCAAAGTACATTTTCCTTGTTCTGAAAAATGTTTTTTTTTTTCTAAAAAATATATTAATAAAAAGATTATTTAAACAGAATAAATTAAACATTAGATAAAAAAAAAGATTTTAACAATAAAAATTTTGAAAATATACATTACAGTTTAAATCTAAAACAATTTACCTATGATATGTTTATATTGTAAAGGGAGAGATAGGACATTGAATTGTAGATTACACTGGTACCCAATGATTTAAAACGACTTCCTTTTATTAGTTAGCTAAAACCTGTGGGTACATTTATAAAAATAGTGATTGTTTGGTTCAAAAATAGTATTAAACCAATAATTGAAACCTTCAAAAGGTTAATTTTGTTGATTCTAATTGAGGATGTACATCAATTAATCGTCCATTATCTTATCCCTTTAGATTTCTGCCTATTGTATAAGTTTTATTTGTAATAAGGTTAAAAATATTTGCCAGTACATTAGATTAATTTTTACAGGTTTCAAGGGATAAGTAAATGATTTTTAGAAATATTTAAAATATATTTTATTTGCATTTTAGTTAGAGGTATAGTTGAGACCTAGACACATAGACACACAGACACACATCTTACATTTTTATATTATGATATTGCCCTTTTCAGTATGGATTCAAAACCAATTATTGTCAGCTGTATTAGAGACGATTCTCAGCAATACTGAAAAATCATGTATACCATCTTATTACACACAATTTCAATGAGTGATAAAATAATTGATCATTTGTTAATATCAGTTTTGTTGTCCTGGTCCTACGGCCCCTCGGGGCTAACAAAACCTGGTTTTAAACTTTTAATTTCTCATTTTAATATCCACAGAAAGCTATATAGAATAAATAATATGAGACAAATAACATTCTTTTATTCGTGATTACATTACATTAGATTTAACACAGTTGTAAAATGATTTTATTTAGCATGCTGGCATTTTTGTTTGCATAGGTTATACACCTTTTTCATTCCCCCGACATACTACAGGGGGGTACTTTTGTCGCTTTTATTCTTTTCATTTATAATATTTTGGGGATAGGGTACATTTTTTTTAGCAAGAAAGAATGAATTTAAGGAAGGTATTTGGAAAGAATGTACGTTTTTATCCTTATATTAAGGCTAGGTAGGGTACTTTTGTCACTTTAAAAGATTTTAGCATATATTTTTTCCCCAGGATTATATACACCTCTCACTACTTACTTATCTAGGTGGGGTACTCTGTAGGTTTAACTTAACAAAACAAACAGGTGGGTACTTTTGACAATTTGAATACACTGTCACATTGCATGGTTTCATGTAAAAACTATAAGATACAGCTTCTTAATAATAAGCTCGACTAAAGTACACCCCCTTGTATTAAAATTCAACGTGTCGAAGTACGTTGGGTGGCTTTCGGCTTATGGCTTTAGAGTGTTTGCATTTTTTATTGGTTTCAGTTTTATTACATTTAGTTCCTATGGTATCCATGGGTTGAAGTGAAATTTTATCTTAATTTATTTTAGTGCTAGCGGCTAGGCCCCTTGGGGCATGAAGGGAAATACTGGAGGGGGTTATGGTACCCTCCCTCAAAATAGTTTTTAATCTTCTTTGGATCTGTAAGAAGCTTCATTTTAAAGGAGATCTATATCGGTTTTTCGGTTAGCATTCCTGTTACTTTTCCAACAAAAACCTGCAAAAAATGAACTGCATTAGCTGTTTTTTGTGAATATCTTTATAGGTGCTATGTATACACAATTTCCGACATTCTACTCTATAGTTTCTGTTTATTTTGTAGCATTGCATAATAGTTTGGTCACTATATAAAAAAAGTTTTTTTATCCGATTACTTTTGTAACTATATCAATATCTATTTATAATTTGTTGTTATTAGTGGCGAAGCTTTTTATAAATAAGTGAATCAATACGTCCGACTCACCATATTAGACTGTTTCTGTTTGCCAAATTGCTGCGCTTCTTTGGAAAATAATTGATCTTTGTGAAAACCTTGTTTTTAACTTTCATTTTTGTTAAAAATTTAATCATTTACTTTGAATGTATGTGAGAAAAAAATATACATATATTAATCTGCCAAATTATTTTTGCTAATTAGTAATTTACCATTTGAAATCAGGGCAAACTGTAAAACAAAATCATAAAAAAAGTTTTAAATTTTGCTTTCATTTGCTTATGTCGACTGATGAAATTTAATAAAAGTAGGCATAGCTGACATAATATTTACAATGACACATTCTGATGTAAAATATAAATTGTAAAGAATATATGTCATACTGAAAATTCTAACCCCAGGGGTTAATTTTCATATTTTTTTTAAGTTGGGGTTGCCATTCTCCTCCTATCCAGATTTTTTAACCCCTACCTAAAACCAACAAGCCTAGACGGCCTTGTATAAACGAATTAAAATTTTGTAGCTTAAGCCTAGGCTGTCGAGCCCTGGTTTTAATAATTGAATAACAAATTACTTGGAAAAAATCTCTATTAAAATATTAATTTTTGTTTCTCAAATATTGACCTCAATTTAACCCACATGTTATGTGTAGATTTTATTGAAAAATAGCGGCTGCGCCCCAAACATCTAGATGCTCTGTATTTAAAGAGGTAGAAAGAAGACAGGAAATAGCTTAATACCATCCATGAGCTTAACAACAAATAAAAATCCAAACTGATTATAACACAATCGTCTACTCTTAGAAAACTTATTTTACAACCAGATTTCAGACACGAATATGAAAAAAGACATTTTAACATTTCTCATAAATTACTATTAACCAACTTAGAACATTAGTTGGTAATATAAGAGAAAGCGAAAGCTTTTATGGGCTATTTCCTGGTTACCTAAAAATTATTAGCAACAGGAATTTGTATTCTAAAGATTAATTAACTTAATGAGTTATTATTAGAATAACGTTATTCATATTATGCACAGTATTTTTTTTAAGGCAATGGCAATATTTGTTTAAGCAATGGAGTTTCCCCAAGAGACCTCTAGGGGCACTTTATAAGAGGTTTTTTTCTATTAATTTTTAAAAGTAAAAAAATCAGGGTTAGGGGATACTTTATTGGAATATTGAGGTATACTCCCTTCCATAGCAACGCCTCTTAAGGGGCGATTCGTTGTATTTTCAAAATGGCCTTTAATAGTTTTTTTTTAGGTTAGGTTATATTTGGATAGGTGATTGCCCTTAAGGGTTAATCAATTGGTCCAGCAGGGTTAGAGCCCCCCGCAGGTACTGTAAAATACGAATAAACGCCTCTTAAGAGGAATTGCCACGAAAAGGACTATACCCGAATATTGTCGTAGGAGTTTGTAGCTATCCTCCCCCAAAATAGATTTCAAAAACCGTCCAAAAACTATAAAAAGCTTCACCATTAATGAAATGTAGATTTGTTCAGAGGTTAGCGAGATCTTAACTGACAGACAAAACAACACTACTTATTTAAATGACAGAATACTTAATAGTAATATTTAATAGTAATAATTCCCTTTTCTTTATGAACAAATATCTTTACTTGAAATTGATGGGTTCATTTTTGCGGCTAAATTGGGATGGGAGAAATTGGTCTTCTTGCAAGGTTACCAAAAATTAGTATTGCCATTTTTTTAAAATGATTCTTTAGACAGTTATTTTTTATATGTAGATTAAATCAATAAATTCTCAAATCTTTCTTTTTTTTAAAAATCTTTTTAGTTTTGATAGAAACATTTAGAAAAAAAAATCTGGAGGTTTTACAATTAAGGATTATTCTTGTGTTTGGTTTGTATTGACATACACACGGAAGAAAAAGAAAGGGAAGAAGTTATGCATCTTCGGAACATTTTTTTATCAGGGACAAAGAAATATAACAGTTTTAGAAGTCTAAAATATGTAATTAAAGACTTTATATAACTTAAAAGGTTATTTTTAATGTCATAACCCTTCCAACTTAACCTAACCTAACTTATACTTATTTGAATACATTTTCTCCCCTTATTTTCATATTTTTAAATAGTTATTGGGGGCTTATGAGTTCTCGGCCGGTTACAATTAATTTGTTGTAATTATGTATTAGAATAGCGTTATATTTGCCTGTATTCCATTATCCGTGAGTTTAATGGTTATATTGAGTGCATCAGAGTTGTTATAATCCAATTATTATGCAATCAGGATTGGTATATGATAATTTTACTAAAATGTAAAACTGTTAGAATTCACTAGTGCCAACAGTTTATGACCGGGTTATCTTATTTGTTGGCTCAAAAACAATAATTTTAATCTACATAATTAGTAATGTTGTTTATCATATTGGGGATGTTTATCAATTTATCCCCATTGTCTCATTCCCCAAGATTCCTGGGTATACACCTCGCAAATACAAATATACTACTAATCCTTCACGCCCTTCTCCTGTGTTTCTGAGCATATATTCTTGAGATTACCTCCTATTCCATATCTACACATTACCCTATCTAAAATAGAAATGAACAAATGTGTAAAGTAAGTTTGTGTTAAACCAATCAGAGTATTCATGATGGAAATTTACAAAACTGCAAAGATTGTTTTTGCGGGTTTTTAAATAAAATGCAAATTTCGTTCTTCCTTGTCATTTAAATGAACATTGTAACCCGGAGTTTTGAAAAATAAAAAAATTATTTTTATTATAAAAACAACATTACTTGTTAGAATCTAAAATAATGTTTATTTTTGCTTTTTGTACGTCTTTGGTTTCTTGGCCTTAATATTTCCGGCTGTTTATACTATAATGGAAATTTAAATGAAAAATAGAACTTGTGCCCATATACTGGTGAATTATTTTGGTTGGTTTGTGTGGTCATCCGATTCATTTGAAACCTCCCAAGAAAGTAAAAGTTTGGATATCATAATTTGGGTTTTGTGCTTCACGAAATATAAATATAACATCTTTGCAATTTTTGCTTTTACTCTTTAAACTATTAATCATTGCAAATCCTCCCTA
Source organism: Acartia tonsa (assembly GCF_053477335.1). Taxonomy (NCBI): domain Eukaryota; kingdom Metazoa; phylum Arthropoda; class Copepoda; order Calanoida; family Acartiidae; genus Acartia; species Acartia tonsa. The sequence goes on from NC_137260.1 coordinate 40,170,780, forward strand.
AAAATCGCAATGGTATTAATTGTACAAATGCCAAAACATTTTGAGATTGTTTATATTTTTTATAATCTATAATATATACAACGTAGATTGGTGTTTTTTAATTGTAAATGTATTACAACAAGTATAACAAAATCCATAAAATCATACTAACTTTAATCGGTTAGTTATAGAGTAGCTACACTTTGAAAAATTGAAAACTATAATTTACGGCTGAAAAAAGGTAATTGAAATATAGGTTTCTTTTGTTTTACTTTGTTCAGGGAGTATTCACATATTCTTTTATGCAAAATCACATCCTTGTGCATAAGTCATTGTTTAAACAAAGTTACACTTTTCCGTTTTAATCTGATTTTCTGGGTAAAAAAGGGCATATAATATTCAGAACAAAAAAGTGAAACTTGCCAAATCTACATTCTTTCAACAGAAACACAATTAAATAAAGTTAACTGCAAGATTTAAAGTTTTTGTTCTGTGAAAAATGATTGAATTTATGTAATGCCTTCTTCCTTTCACATCAGGGCTGTTGATCCTCAACAAAATGAGTATTAGAATAAAAAAAGAAAATTATTTATTATAGTTTAATAACTAACGGCTGCGCCTTTATAATCTAGGGACTCTGTATTAAAAGGAATAAGTAATAAGAATCATAAATATAGCCTAAATCCATCCCAAGGTTTATATTTGAAAATGAAATAGTCCAGTCTGACACCATCCCAGGAACTATGAGAAGCCTACCTAGCATTTATATTATTTCTCCATTCTAATTACATATACGTTTATTCTAGTCTTTGAGTTGCAACATTAAAAAAAATAACTTAACCGTAGGTAAAAATTTATAAAAAAAATAAAGTAAGAGAAATGAAAAAGTTGCAGATCCTAACCTCTGTCTGTCGGGAAGTTAGGCTGTAAAAGGCCATAATTGTGAATACACGAGTAATAAAAAAGGTCATGCCACCATTCTTTCAATTAAATTAAGACCAAACCTTTTTAATTTACATAATGAACAACTTATAAAGAGTAGTAAAAGCTATTCAAAAGTTTTACAATAACTAATAATAATTGCCTATCAGTGATTTACTGTATAGATACAGGAGAATCAAGATTGCATAGTCAGCAGGTTTAATTATATTATGATGAATAAAAGCACTATTTGGGTGATATGAATAATTTATTATCTACTAATTTCCATGAAAAAAAATTCATAAAAATTTTGCTATTAACATCTTTAAAAATACCTTTGTAATAAAATCGTCATTTCTGAGTTAAAATGTATTCCTTTTTAGCATGTAAGTTTTTAGCATTATTCTAAAGTTATTATAATCAAAGAAAAATTTATTTTTCAATGTTCATGGTTCACAAAACAATAGTTTAAAAAAAACTTATAGAAAAGTTAGAAACAGAAAGTTTTAGGATTATTCATTAAAACTGTGAGAATAGAAAAGTTCTAGTAAAAGTTTTATTGATTTTTTACCCTTTAAAAGGGAATGTCAAGACACACTAGATTAGATTCCTAGAACAATAATTTAGGACATATAGAAGCAAAACTTGCTGCGAATTAGGGAAAGTTATTTTTTTGCCAATGCATTATTTTTGACAAAGACCAAATTGTGTCAAAAAAGATCCATGAGACGTCATAAAATTGAAGGATTATCCATCTCTTTTTTAGAGGGTTTTCTTTCCCACTTCTCCTCTCATCTCCCTCTTTTTTATGACGTCAAATGGATCATTTTTGACACAATTTGGTCGTTGTCTTATTTTTTTCGTATTACTGAAGTCGAAATATCAATACTTGGATGATGCACCAAATTTTCATGTTTTCTGATAAAGTAATACTCGCAGCTAGCTAAAATAGTATTAAAAACTTTGAAATTTTAGATAATTAGAAGACATGACTTATCCTTTATATCCCTGGAATGAGATATACTTTTTTTTGACTTCTGGAAACGCTTACACAAAAATTGCAGTTCCGCAAAAAGTGCAGAAAAAAATACAGGGGTAAACACACAAACAACTTTTGAAATTTTAATAATATGATAATATTTTAAAATTTGGACTTTTTTTATTTAAAACTGGAAATAGTCAATAACCTGAAATGCATTGCTCTTTTAGTTTGTGTTGACTGTATGATACTATTAGAATTTGTAACATTTTGTTGTTGTCTAAAGCAAAAAAATCGTCGTATCAGTTAGACTGTTTGTTTTGGTATTTTTAGTACTTTTTCTATGCTATTAAAATCCATTTTCCATTAATGCACAGCAACTTGAGTCTACTAGAGTATCGTTTGAAAAAAGAACACCTTTGCCTAATAGTTATTGTTTTTTTTGTGATTAGAATCATTAAATAAAACTGTTCTAATAATACTATGCTAATAATGACAGTAGGATTAAGTTTGATTTTAATAAAATTGCAAATAACAAAGTTAAATCTTATTGTTTACATATTTCCTTATGCATGAAAGAAATGACTCCTATCTACTACTACACATAACGTATGTAGAATGCATTTCCATATTAAAAATTATGCTCAAAATTGTCAATTTTAATAAGAAAGAAAGTGCTTTTTTGAGTTATGGAACACTTTAACCTAATAAATTTGTATATTTATTTGAACTTTTAAAAAGTACATTAGCAAGGCATAAACAAATCATTAGATAAATTTGCATAAACTTTGAGGAATTTGCAGTCCAAGGAGATTATACTAAAGGGATTTTTGAAATTTAGCGAGAAAAACAAAAATGAAATAAGCCCATGTTCTACTAAAGACGTTAACATTGTATATTCTTGTAAGTATATAGGAATGCATTTGGCCAAAAACAGGTGTAACTCATTACATACAATACACACTTAGGACTTGGAGAAAAAAGGTCATGCGATCAAAGAGTTTGTTATCTTGCTGGTGGTGTAATTTTTAGTATCCAGGGCAGTCTCTGTTTTGTTAAGTAATGCCAGATTAAACCTACATATATTATTATAAATCTAATTAAAATGTAAATTTGAGCCAAAGCCGCTAAAATAATGAACTTCTTAAATATTTATCAAAAAGCCGACTTGGTTTTTAGATTTCAGTTTAGTCAGCCAATCTTTTTTTAACAAAAAAAACAGCCGGTCTCTGCTTTTTGTTGCACTTTTTGTATGTACGTCTTGCCGTACTGCACATTTGCAAGGCTTTTTGCTTCCGACGTTGTAGTTAAAATGTTAAAAGGACAATCTGAAAATATTATTAAACATGGGCAATTGTGTCAAAAAGTAGCGCAGTAGTAACCATTTTTTTTAATATGTTATAAGAGGAATATAGGGGAGTAACCACTAGTAAAAGATATATAAAAGTATTTACAGAGTGAAACTTTGGTTTACATGTCTTAATTTTGGAGTAGCGTCGTAGAGACTGTTAATTTGTTTATATATACATAGTTTTAGTGAATAAATGTAATACCGAATTATAACTTTATAAAATCTCTCACTTTTATTTAATATTATTTTAAGGTTAAAGAGTGTCCTCTTAAGTGGAAAAGAAAGATTGAATAAATATTACTGAGCTGCATATTACTTTTGTAATCAGATATCTAAATATTTCAAAACAGAATTTTAATTTCTTTCATAATAATTGAATTCATGAGTTTTAATGAAAGGAGATTTGTAAATAAAACTACACATATCATGGGGACCTAAAAACTAACTTATAATATTTTACTTTGTTGTCATTGGAATCATTATTCCAAAAATCAGGATAGGATAATAGGATAATAATATAATGATAAATTAAAAATTAGCATGTTTTAAATGAACGTACGGACTTTCTGTTAACTATTATTGAGTTGATACGGATCCTAAAAAGTACCTAACTGTTATAGGAGTCATCATGCAAATTCGAGAGAATAATTTTAACAAGTCTAATAAGCATCTTAAATGAAAACACCAATCGCCAAAAATAGCCTATTTGTTTAAATATCAAGATATTCGTTTTGGTGGTTAAGTCAAGTTTATATGCCATACAAATAAAATTGCAATAACATAGACAAATAGGAAAGTAGTTATCGGTCAAGAAGATAAGTTCAAATACTTTAAATTATTAATATTTATGACATACAAGAATAGAAACTTTCATAGATAGCAAAGTTTCACCTAATTTGAAGATTGATTAATATCATTACTTAAAAGAATAGTCACATTACGATAGTATGCAAGTCTAACATAATTTCTGCCTAACAGTTTTTTAAAAGTTGAAAATAAGGGGGGGGGGGTTTATTTTTTTATGATTAAGCCCTGCGTGGCTAACATGTACCTAATTTTACCTAACCTAACTAAGCCTTAGGTAAAACCAAAACACTCAACAGCTCCTCCCCCCAACCTTAAATCATTTTATTTTAAATAAATTATGGGGATTTTCTTTACTCGACTATGCAATTTGAGGAAAACGCCAAAGTTTTACATACTGACCAAAAATCAGTGTACATTGAGTAGCTTTTAGCTTTGTGTGAATTGTGAGAATATTATATTTACAAAATATCAGGAATAAATGAAAAGCTAATTAGTTTTAATATCTAGCGGCTTTGCTTCTTGAAACTAGGGGGGAGACAGTCAAACAGACCAAATCCACTTAAAGATCTAAATTTAAAATAATATAATAGTTGCATTTGTCAAGTAAGGAACGGAAAAAAATGAATAAAAAAACAAAAAATGGAAAATGTTTATTTTTAAACGATTACCATTCCTTTTCTCTCTGATGGCAAATCCATCAAAAATGTATGTCAAAATTAGACCGATGAGTATTCTTTTCCCCTTTGCTCTGTGAGGGCCAGTTTGTTGGTCAATATGTCAAAGTTGCACTACAACTACTGATAGTCATTCAACGCAAAGAAGTTATTGACAACTTTCCACGGATATTAAAATAAAAAATTAAAGATTAAATCCAGTTTTGTTAGACCCGAGGGCGAAAACGGTTTTAATTCAGCAGATATAAATTGGTTTTTAAGTCATACTGGATAATTGGATATCTGTCATCCATACATACATGTAACATGATGTCCGTCTGTGTGTCATTCATTCATTTCGTGTGCGTGTATAGAAATGGAACTGACAAACCGCTGAACCGATATGGTTCTCCTCTTTAATAAGGCTTCTTAAAGGTCCAGGGAACAAAAAATCCGTTTTAAAAAAATATTTCTTTAAAATAAAAATCAATATTCACTACCAATTCTTGTCACTAGTGAGAGAAATAATCATTCCCACATAAACGACCCCTTAAATAGTGGATGAAAATATTCATTTATTTCCCGGGTATGATCATATATATCCCGGGTATCATTTTTAGAAGATTTTTAATTTTTTTTGGAAGATTTTAGAATTTTTATAAATTACTAAAAGAAAGAAAAATGAAACCAGGGAAATAAATGAAAATTAAAAACCAAAATTAAACCACATTTTAGCTTAAATTTTTGTTTAAATGAGAATATTCATTCCTAAACAAAAAACTGGACAGGAATACCCCATATACACTTATAAAATTAAAGACTAACGAACGCGTTCTTACTTGTTGAAATATATTTTCATGTCCCAATAAGTTACAGATATTTCTGTGGAAAATTCTCAGGGGTATGCAACTCAAATTTTACCATTAAAAATCATTTGTTTGTTTCATTCTTAAAATAATTAATTCTTATTCAGCCAATTGGAGAATACCAAAGGTACAATCAAGACATCTCATTGGTTGAAACATTTTACAGATCTTGTTATATAAGGGCATAATTTTTCACTTCGTTCGCATTATGAGTCAGCTATAAATTGTCGCATTTTTTAGGATAAATATTTCTTGGATAAATTAAATTTCCTCTTTTGTATAAAAAGAAGCATAACTCAAAATATATAAGAAGTTAGTTATGAATAGTTGAGTTTCTTGGAAAAATGGGGTCAGATGGATCATCTAGGTATATTATTATATAGGTTATTAAGATTTATCATTTTAATAGGATATTTATTAAATTTTTTGAAACAGTATTTTAGTAGTTATTAGACCTTGTACTTTATTATATAGCGTACAATATCGTTCTACTAGGTGTATCTCATCATATTTGAGCACGAATTCTTAAGGTGCACATCCTTTTCCCCTGAAATATTCCCTTGCTCTCATCTTTTTTTACCCTTTTTTTTAAAGTCGGAAGGAAAGCAACTTCATATAATTACTTTGTCTGTCTAAAATTCATAGAAAAAAGGCAGGAATTAGACAATGGCCGATAGATTGATGTACATCCCCAATGATGATTGTATCAAACTTCTGTAGATTACAATTAGTGATTGAATCGTTTGATCCCTCAACACTAAACCAACCAATCAATATTAAATCAGAGTCCCCAAAGTTGTTAAGCTAACAAACAAGAAAACGTCATTTAAAAACATTGGGGACTAGTATAATAAACAGCCCAGTATCTCCTCCCTCTCTGAAATAAAGGGTTGTTATTGTAACATCTATTGTATGTCCGCCCATCTGTAAAATCATATCTAAAAGGCAGTATATTGATATAATAGTTATTTATCATATTTTCATAATATTGTGAATGCTAGAAAGGATATTAAAATTATTTCAACAATTTTGGTCATGTGATCAAAATTTGAATTTTCCTTCTACTATTGCCCCCTCTGGGGGCGAAGTAGGTGGAAATTTAAATTTTTGTCACTTGACCTTAATATTGGTGAAATAATTTTGAATGACCTTTCTTGTATAAGCAATATTAATAAAATATGATACTTGGTTTTGTCTCATTCTCTATCTTTTTCTTAAATTCAAAAAAGTCTATCAAAAAATTTACATCATCTAAGGGTGAACAATAAATATCTCTGTCTATTTTTCTCTATATTTCTTCCCCCTCCCCCCTCCCTCACTTTTCTGTCTATTTCCTTCTCTCTCTCCTCCTCTTTTGTACGTTCATTTATACAATAGAGATAACCTAGAGACAGCACAAGGGAATTTTGTTTACATTATGTATCAGCTATAAATTGTTGAATATCTTAGGTTAAAGCTTTCCTTGGGTGAAATATTTGAAGAAAATATTTCTTCCATCATATAATGTGAAGTGTATGACACAACATATAATAAGTTAGTTATAAATAATTTAATTTCTTATAATAAAGTTATCTTTCTAAAAATTATATCATAGCAAAATTTAGTTGCAAATAATGTTGCCTATAGGGCTGTATTTCATATACAACAAAAAGTGAACAAAGGTTTCTTTTTAAGAAAAAAATGGGGTCAGATTGACCATCTATGTCTAATGTTTATACCCACATCAAATATTAAATTATAACAATGTACAGTAGAGTGGATCAATTTTGGACATTGAATTTGTAATCAACATCTACAGTTTAAACGTCATATAAGAAACCTAAATATAAAAAATTGATTTTGTCCTTGAGGGGAAATAGGGGGAAGGTGTTTCCATGCATTAAAAATTTTAGAAGTTTATTCTGGAGGTGCAACTTTTTTTCTTTCAAAGTATTGCTTTATGCATCTTTTTGAATTTGTCTTGTTGATAAATATAAGAATATCAAATTGGTTTTAAAAAATATTCATCCAAGCATGAAAAATCTTAAATTAAATGTAAAATCTCTTGGTTTTTAAATTTATTTATGGATTTTTCTTGCTAGGATCAATAGTTTTAAAAACAGATTTTTTATTCTTATTCTACTCTTCAAGACAAAATTGGGAAGGTGCATAAAGCTATACTTTGAAAGAAAAATAATTGCCCCCCCCCCCCAAAAAAAAAAAAAAAAAAATTCTCCCCACAAGTGTCTTTCTAAAAGTTTACATGCATCAGCAAGCCTCCCCATTATTTAAAATATTTTCTTTTCATTTTTTGGTTTCTTATATGATGTTCAGACAGAAAGTGTATGTAGCACATTTAAAATTAGAAAATCATTGAAAATCAAGCCACTCTAATGTACAGCATTTATTTCTTCAATTCCACAGTACAAAATTATTCCTGTATTTAAATTTAACATATCATATAGGAAAAAATATTCTTGTATTTAAAATTAAAAATCATGTTGGAATTTTTTTTACACTTCTTAAATTTTTTAATAATGTACAGCAAATTATTTCCTTTTTATCTCATGTTTTGAAATTTATAAGATAGTTAGAATAAATTACAGAAATAATGAAAGATTTAAAGAAGAGAGCGTCAGGGGGGGGGTCGAGGGGGGTTTCCCCCCTCAGGAGAGGGGGGGTTGAGGGGGGTCTCCCCCCTCAGAAAAAGCTTGGGCTTAAATCTTCAACAAATAAAGAAAACAAAATTATTTTAAAAATTTCTTTTTTATGTTAAATATTATTATTTTTGTGACACTTGATTTTGAATGACAAAAAATGTTGAAAAAAATATTACCCACTGTATGAAATGTTAAATTAGAAATCAATAATGATGTTGGAAAATTTATTCTCATTTTATACTCTGAAAAAAGGAATTGACAAAAAATAATAATTTTTATTCCAAACTTTTAAAACAGCATGCCTATTTCTTATTGGTTGACACTCGAATCAAAATAAAATAATGAATATTATTTAAAGACCAGAAATAAATTTGAAATAAAAAATTTTCTTTCCCCTATATTTTTTATTCCAAAATGCCAAGAATTAATTTTGAAATAAAATAATTTTCTTTCCAATATTTTTATTCCTTTTTCTTATTGGACGTCATTTTGTGTCCAATGAGAGACTAGTGTTTAAATATTTTAAAGCTTATTACAGCATTTATTTTGAATATGATAAAAACAACATTCTCACATTAAATGTGATAAATGTTTTTTTGAACATTCCTATGGCTAACCCATTAACTTCTTGACTTCTATAAATATGCTTTCATTTCCTTATTTACAATTAGCGTCTACTAAAGGCCTCTAAGGACACTTTGGGTGTTGGTAGTAACCTCCCCCAAAATAGCAATAAACCTTCCCAGGACTTGAGAAGCTACACTGTAAAGAACCGTTCAACGGCCAGTGAGATATTTCGGTACACACACACACATACAAATCCTGTTACTTTCGTTTAATTTACCATTGATAAGTATGTAATCATGTACGTGTGTTTGCTGTTCTACTTGTGGACATTTAAGTCCTTGCTATTTCACTAGCTAGAAAAATACCAAGAACAGCTATTTTAAAGATTAATTTACACAATCATTACATGATTTAAATCTTAATATTAGTTTTTAACAATACATATCAAAATATTTTATAAAAATGCATTTTTTGCTTTCCTGTTTTTTTTAGAATTTAGAATTTAGATTCCTTGTAAATCTATTACATTTCCATTGTAACGTGTTTTTTCCCATCAAAGCCTAATTGTTCAAACTATTATATAAACTTAGGACATGGAAGAACATTCTAAAGAAAAAATTAATATGTTGAAAATATTATCTATAATACAAAGTAGATAAATGTCTGTCCGTCTGTCTGTCTGTCCGTCCGTCTGTCTGTCCGTCCGTCCCTTAAGATCTCGGTAACCACTGAACCGATCGGATTCTACTCTTGAGCGTATATACCTATTGGTCCTGTGGTAGTTTTAAGCTATTTTCTTGGGGGGTGGGACACCCCTAACCCCCCCCAAAACAAAAAAATCCCCCCCTTATTTTTTATTTTGCTCTGATACAGGCTTTCAGAGGCTGCCCTTTATTATTTTTTATTCCAGCATTTATTTTGAATGAAAGAATAGCAACATTATCTCACTAAAAACAATAAATATTAATTTTTTTTTATCACCTCTTGGGGCAAAGCCCCTAGAGGCTAGGGGCGAAGCCGCTAGTGTAGTTAAATAGTGCTTGATATGTAAGTGAAAGCTTTGCTATTTGCATTTAATTACTTGAGACATTTGTTGGCTATAAATTGTAGCGATATACAAATTGTTTTATAATCAATTCTCTAATTATTGTTTGACTTATAAAAATATGGATAACTTTAGTTAAATACTTCTCTGTTAATAATTTCAATTTATAAGAAGTGTAATTTTGTTTATCATGATTGGTATTGTATTTTGATTTATCGTCCATTCCGTAAGATTCCTGGTTAATTGTTTTAATTTTCAGTATACCTATCTCTGTTCTAAATTAAAATGCATAAAGGAACAAATTATCAAATTGAATTTAAAAAAGTAAGAGTCATGAGAAACTGCAGAGCTGCAATGGTTGTTTTTGATACGTCAATATATACAGCTACAGACGGACAGGGACAAGTGTATCGAAGGTATATCGAAGCTTTTCTATATTTAAAGTAAGTCCATCCATACATCCGAATGTCTGTAACGGATAGCTTAGAAAGTTGATTTAGGCATGTAAGAATTTTCCTGTTTCAAATTTAATATGATTTATGTAACAATTTGGTACAATTTACCTGGATATTGCACCTGTCTTTCATGTACTCTAATAGACTGAAAATTCCAGCCGGCTAATAAAGCGATACCCCTCTTTTAATCACTTTACCCCATCTCCTCCCCTCTTACCGGAGAAACGAACTGATCAATAAATGAGTTCTATATAAACAACCTAAATTGACGATAGAGTTTCCCCTGTAAATATATACAAGTAATAATAAATCTATTATTTTGTACAAAAGGAGTATTTCCACCCTCCTACAACCCCCTTCCGAACGTCACTATAGTTCCTTTACATGAAATATAGAATCTTACTATTTATTCCAGTACATTCATGTCAAAAAGTAAAGAATACATCATGAAAATCTCATACAAAAATGACAACAATAAAAATAGCAACGGGGATAACATTTTTGTTGCATGTAACTTTTTGTATGTAGGTATACTAACAGTTTTTAACGTATCATGTAAAAAAAAAACATTTGGGGCTTTTTTCTTCAAATAGTTTATTACAATAATCATGTAAGGGATATTTAATGTTAAGAAAATTATTTTTAAACTGGAGTGACATAATTTTCAGCACATACCATTATCAACAATAATATGGACAAAGCGCTATGAATTTAAGGATCCGTAATTCAGGGATAGGACAATAGATGAATCACTCTCTCCTTCCTTCTAATTCTAATGTATTAAATTTTTTTCAAGTTTTTTTCAAAATAGTTCAAAGAATAATAAAACCGTCAATACCCTCATTTCCTTGTTGTATAAGTAGATTATTAATGAAGAAAGAAAAAAAGCTATCTTTTTCTGTTTTTTTTCTCCTTTGAAAGATATGTGATAATAAAGGATCCAATGTTGTACCTAAGTTATTAAAGTTAAGAAATATTTACTTACTAAGATGAACAAAACAAAGAAATTCTTAATGAGCAAACATCAATCAAACTTTTAATGCAGTATATTAGTTGTTGTATGTCCTCGTACTTTTAAGATTTGAGTACAATCTTGGTCTACTGAGTTGCTGGCATCCAGCGAGTGACAGTGTACTGTTAAACTGCCATAACTCTGTATTTCCCACAGTAAATAAGAATAATGCCCATGGGAAACCAACCAGTAAAAAAAAGCATTTAAAGGTACACTCTTATGATTTGAACTATCATAGTTTTATGATAGAGAACCAAAACGAGATGTAACGCCCACTATAGGATTACATAACATCTAACAGACAATTATTCCTTTGACTGTGGGACCTTTGCTGATGTCATGACATTTTATATTTAGCTTCTTATCCCCCTTTTAAAGTTTTTTTACTTTTTTTCTGTTTAATGCCTTACTTTTCTATATCCATCAAAATATTGTGCACTACTAATGAACCTAAAGTTCGTGTTAGTTTGTAAAATTACAATTTAACCTGAAAATTGTATTAACCGAGTTTCCCTTTAAAAAGCCTTCGTTCGTGATCTACAAATTAATGACCAAAATTACACACAACAACAAACAATTCGGATAAAAAAGCCTTTTTTTCCTTCCCAGATTTTTTTGTTGTAAAAAACAAACAGCGATGAGTGTAATGATTTATATATCATGGTAAAGTGTATGATTAATGTTATCTGATTGATTTATCTTTTTAGAAAATCTAAAATAAATGACAAATGTTGATATAATTAATGAATAAAAATAAAAAAAACAATAGTAAGCCAGAGAGGGAGGGGACTTTGGGCTGTTTATTATACTAGTCCCCAAAGTTCTAAAATAACGATTTATTATTCATTGGTTTAAAACCTTTGGGGAATTTGTATTGAATTGTGATTGGTTGGTTCATTAAGCTGCTTTAACTTCAAAATGTAATTTGCATTGCTTATGTCAGAGATAGAAAACTAAAGCTGCACTCTGAAACTGTCCGTCTGTAAATTTAGGGACTTATAATCTTATTTTTATCATATGGTTCGCTAATTATGGACGTTGTTAATGTCTTCCTTGTTAAAACTAAACTTATTTTTTTATACAATCTCTAAATTATATAAATCTACTTTAAGTTTGAATATATCAAAAAGTTTGAATTGAAAACTCATTTTCCTTTAAATTTGTCATAATGATAATATTTCTTTGATCTCTTATCATTTATGTTTCAATGTTCCCTTATAAATTCAAAGATATTTTCTAAATGTGTATGAATATGATTCATGTCAAATTTTGGATGACAAGATTTATTTTACCTAAAGGTTTGTGCAATAATTGTATAAGTATAGATGTAAGACAACAACATGGCCCAAGTGGTGGAGGGCCTTTATTGTCCGCTTGTAAATTGCTTTCTTTTTTATATATGGACTTGGCGGTTTTTTTTATTTCCAACGCTATTAGCTGATTTCAAATACTCAATGCAGAGTCGACACAAGGTATCCACCCTGTGGGTAGAGTTACATTATTTGGAAACTTATTAACATTATTTTATATTCCTAAACAAACCTGTCTTTGATAAAGTAATTCGAATATGTTTGTATAAATTTTTGAAAAAAAATTTTCCGGTCAAAAATTACCTAAGCACTATTCTAAGTTGTAAAAGTACAAATAAGGTTTGGGCAAAAAAGCTGATTCTTATAGTTAAAATCTAATCAAAACTAATAAACAAACATTTAGACTTTTAAAATTAACATAAATTAGGCTAGAAAAAGCCCTAATTAGATTGATTAAAATACTAGATATACTAACAAGCTAGGGCTTTCAGAGGCTTTTTATTAGCGCAGCTACTTTATAACTAGGGTATGCCCGTTCTTATGCCATTTCGGTTTATTGAGCTACATCTTTTTTACTAAACTAAAATGTCAAATTTAATACATTAATGGTAATAATATTTTAAAAAATTTTATAGTGTATAGATTATGAGGAGTCTTTCAAAGTCCTAACCATGTTAAAATTAATCAGTGTTAATGGGAAATTAGTGGCACCCTTGCCAATATAAATCCACAATGATAATATCTAGTTTAAGTCAATGGATAATGATATATTATTATTTGGATCTTTTCTCTGATTAATTAAGTGAATCTTTCAGTAGGCTAAAATAAGACTCCCTTCTTTTACTGCATCCCCTCCAATTGAATGAATTAGCTGACCAATAAACGAGGTCCATGGTAATTTAGGCTTAATTTAGCTAAATTGATGCTGGCATAATATTCCCGTATATTCTACATCCATTTTTAAGTCTAAGGAATTTACACACATATGTACCTTTCTATATAGCAACTAATTGGGGGAATACAAAATTATAATTATGGCTAATTTATAAATTATTTCCTAATGTTTTGTCAGTTATAATTATGAGCTAACTATTCTTTTATTTACAGATAAGATTTTCCATACCGTCCAAAAAAGGCATATTTTTAATAGTATTATAATATTTTTTATGTTAGTTGTTCGCCTCTAGCCTTCAGGGGGCTTCAACCCAAGAGTTGGCCAAAACCTTTCCTAAAACCCAGCCGTTTTTGAAATCTTAACGCTCATGAATATATAGATAAGTATATCTAATATAGTTATAGTTAAAGAGTAGGTGCACTACTAATTATTGGAAAGTAGTATACTTCTAAAAATATCCTAATCTTACAAAAAATGACCATTGATAGAAAATATAAAATAATTAAGAGGTCCTCTCAAATACAGATTTACATGGATAAAGGTATCAGCAAATAAACAAAAAATATCTAAAATGCTATATTTCCTGATATTTATGTGTATATAATGAACCACACAAGATTTTATATAAATACCATCGTATATTTATTTTTATTAAATACTATGTAGCTATTGTGCTCCAAGAATATAGTGGCTCTACATTCGAGGAGGCAGGAAAACGGCCTAAAACCATCTTCATAAAATAAGGAACTTAATCGGTTGAATATTTAGCGATATCTCAGAGAACAAACAAAAACCTTACTATACTATATATATTTAACTAGAGGCTACACCCCTGTATATTAGGGATTCTGTATTGAAGGGATGGGAAGGGGTTTGAAAAATAGCCTAAAACCTATCCTGAACCTATGCAAAGCTTCCTTAAAATGAAGAACTCAATCGGTTAAGTAGTTATTGAAATCATAAGCTTCAGACAAAAAAACTTACTACTTTATATAATAGGATTTAGGTCACTGTCTTAAAATACTAAAATAGGATTTCAAAAAAATTTAACATTCACACTTTATTCCTGAATTAATGTGTTTGATTTGAGAATCATTAATCTTATAATTTCCTAATGAGCCTTTTCAGGGACAGGACATATTTCAATAACGGTTTTAACATATATTTTATTTCTAACCCCTAAACAAAATATTTTTTTTGTGATTATGTATTTTATGTATTTGCGAAAAATTCATCATTGCTTGGCTAAAATCATAATTTTATGGTACGTTCAACCTGTATAATGTATAAAAACTCAACAGCTTTTTTTAGGTCAATATCATAGTATTCTTTAATTGCCGCAATTCTATTGGCTTGTACACTTTTATGTGTGTTTACATATCAATGAAGAAGTATATAGTATTCAAATGGTCATGATTTACATATATGAATATTATGACAGGAGAATTCTTGTCGTAAATTTTGGTTGTTACTTTAGTCCTTACTTGTTAGTCAGTACTTTCGTCCAGTAAGAGAGGAGAAGATGGAGTAAAAGGGGTGGAATTAGTATAAAGGAAGGAAATTAAGTTATTTTTACAGACAAAAAGAAAGATGCAATTGCGGAGAACCCATCAATTATACGAACACAGTAATAGTGTCTGACTGATTATGACGTAACAAAAAAATTAGCCAATGAAAGGCCGTTATTGAACTATGGTAAACTTTATAAAGGCCTCTCATTGGCTAATTTTTTTTTGTTACGTCATAAATGGTCAGACACTATTACCGTGTTCCAATTATACAGTAGCTTTGTTAATAAAAAACATTAATAATGTTTATCCATATCCAAGCACGCTTCAACCTTATGTCCACTAATTAACACTTTTTCAATTTAGCTTTTTTAAGTAAGTCAGGAACAAAAACCATAGAAAATTTATAGTAGAAAGTTTTAAATTTAAGATATTCTTCTCACTTTAAATATAGTTGCGGCTTAATCCCTAGCATCTAGGAGCTATGCTTACGGCGGATATGGAAAGCATAAAACATTACTGGGAACTTTGTTAAACTTATATGAAATGGAAAACTCATTTGGTTCAGTTCAAGCTACAGACAAAAAAAGCTTACTACTTCCTATAATAAGATAAAACATAAATTTTGAGTTCTAAAATGCAGTAGACCCATTCATTTATGTGTTAATTAACAGCCATTCTTTGTAAATGTTTCTATGTATTTCCTTTTCTTTTATAAATTAAAATTTAAACTAGTTGATAATCACCTCATATGATCTTAGTGAGGAGAGGAATCATTTAAAATGTTTGGTTGGCATTCAACTCCACATATGTGATATACATTATCAAATTATCAGAACTGCAAATTGTTTCTATGCTCTGCTAACGTCATGAAATACCCCCTTTAATTCATTTTATTTTTTTACAGATCTAAAGGGATACAAATTGATAAATGGGTGTACACTGTACATCCTTAATGATGAAATACAAAATTACCCACTATATTGGCTGAAACGTTACAAATCAAAAGCCAACGAATAATACAACGTTATTATAAAGTGTTGGTTAAGTAACAGTCCCTTGCTAATTCATCTCTTTGCAAATATCATTGTGTGTGGATGTAAAATTATGCGGAAGGGAATGCACACAAAAAAATATTTAACTAAGATCAGATACAAGTAGGGATAGATTCAGATTTAGGTCTTTGATTAATGTACTCACTTTTGGTTCAGCTACAAAGGGATAGTTAAATACAGGAATTTTTAGCAGGCTGAAAACTGCAAGGATAATATAACGGTCGATAAATTGATATACATCCTCAATGATGTTAAACAAAATTTACTTTTATTATAGCATTGTTAGTTGAACATTTTTGGTACTCTACTTTTGGAACCAAAATAAATAAAAGTACCCAAAGTTTTATGGGTAACGAATGAAATATTATTGTTATTAAAACATTTGGTACAAGTCTATAAATCAATGTACAATCCCTCCTCTCGCTATCACAGTCCTTACTAAGCTAGAATAACGCCCATTAAAACTTATTTTTTAAACGCTCATTTTCTTAAGTTTGCCTTTCTCTTTGTCCCTACTAGCTTAAACACATTATCACCTAGATCTTAACTTTTTAGAGGATTTTTTGTTTATTAGTACACTGCCTTGATTCATTATAAGTTTCTTTAAATCAAATCCTTCTTTGTTTCAGTTGTTACAAAAAGTATAACATTCTAATTTTTAAATAAGAAGTACTTTAAAATCTAGTGACTATGTTTTATTGGCAGCACTGGCAGTGGCGACGGTTACAGCTACGGCTACAGAATAAAGAAAAGGATTGGCTAAACTGTTTAAGTATACAGTAGTTGATTTATTAGAAAAATCTAAGGAAATAAGTACAGATAAAAGAAATTTTGTAATATTACCAGACCGACTAGATTAATATCCAATTATTGTAAAGTTAGAATAGTGTACTAAGCTATTACTCAGATTATATAACAGCAATTTCAATGGTTTATAACGGTATTTCAATAATGACTATACGTTGATATGTTACAGCGCAAACGATACAGTGCATAATGAATGTACAAATACTGGAAACGAATATTAGCAACCTGAAATCTAAAACTCTGGTAAAATTAACCACAATTAAATTACACAATTAAAGTGTAACCAATACTCAATTAAATTTCAATAAGGACACTTATGGTAGCAAGTAACAAGAATGATAATATTTCACAAGATTCACAGCATAAATAGGTCAAATTAGCTTATATTATATTACTAGCAGCTGTGCTTGTAGCATCTACAGGAGCGAGAGCAGTAGAATAGCCTAAAACTATTCCCAAAACTTCAATTTTCCAAAAATATAGCCTAAAACCATAATGGGACCTATAAAATCCTTTTCTAAAATAGAGATCTCAATAGGTTCTGAGGTTAGCAAGATAATAAGAGGCAAACATGAATAACAGTCTAATGTTAAGCTACATATGAGTTCTTCTTCTTAATTTATCAATTTTTTGTTACTCTATAAACAAACAGACAGACGTAGAGTATTTCTTATAGAGTAGCTGCACTACAATTGATAATATCCTGGGAATTTTTACACCTATGTATATATCCAAGTCGCTGATTTTTATAAAATCTCAGATTATTAAAGTAATAGATGTTTCAAGATTTCAAAAATTTATTTTGGTATTTTTCTTTTTACTTTTTTTATACTAGCGGCTTCGCCCCTAGCCTCTAGGGGCTTTGCCCCAAGAGGTGATAAAAAAAATTAAGGCGAAATTCGTTAAAGGACCAAGGAAATCTTAAGCAAAAAAAAAAAAAAATGGAGGGTTTTTTTTTGTTTTTGGGGGGTTTGGGGTGTCCCACCCCCCAAGAAAATAGCTTAAAACCACCACAGGACCAATAGGTATATACCCTGAAGAGTAGAATCCGATCGGTTCAGTGGTTACCGAGATCTTAAGGGACAGACAGACAGACAGACAGACGGATAGACAGACATCGTTCTACTTTGTATTATAGATAAAACAGTTAAAAATGTCTAAATAATAAAATCAATACTGTTGGCACATTATTTACGAAAAAAACATTTTTCTGCATGAGGTCTCAGATTTTGATAAAAACTTCCAGTCCCCTTCATTTGGTCATAAAACTAAGGGCTGGGTGATTTTTAACCTTTTTAATCCATTTAAAGTCCGATTTTTCGCGCATTTTCTCACTGTGGTGTTTTCACAATGAAAAAAAGGCAATTTTTCATGATTTTAAAGTTTAAAATTTTTACATTAATTTTCAACTTACAGACATGTTTTATATATCAAATTAATCCCCCAGATGGGTACAATATAGAATTTGTCTTTAAAATCACAAAAATCATGAATTACAGGGTGTCCCAAGAAAAATGTCAAAACAGGTTTTTTAAACTTTTGACACTGTCAGGAAACGAAGTTTGCCCATTTCTTGCCTTGAGAGTGAATATCATCCATTTTACAACACATATGAAGTAAATTTGGCGTGGTAACTCCAAATTTGGACACCTGAGAAATTTTTGAAACACCCTGTAAAAGTGATTTTTGCGTCTGTAGAGCTAAAAATTGGTCCAAATTGATTATTTTTTTCAAATTAGCATACAAAGTATCTAAGTGTGTTAGGCCATAGTGTTTTCTGACCAGATTACAATTTTTATATTTTTTGGACACCCTGTATTTTCAAAAAAATGAGAAATTTTTTTTTTGTTTTTTTAAAATTTTTTTTATTTTTTTAAGTTACCTAAAACTGTCATATAGATACAGATTTTGACTAATAACAATAATATTTGCCTATTTTACAAATTTACACACTTTTGGGACACCCTGTGCATGTTTTTAAAAAATGGTGGTTTTTGCCCCTTTTTGGGGGGAATGAGTCGTTTTAGGGCCAGAGACTATTTCTTCATTTTTGTACAACTTTTTAAGGCACATAATTTGTTATTTATACATCAACCGCCTCCGGCGAACCGTTTTGCCGTTATTCACCGCCAAAGGCGGAATTTTGACCTTTTTTACCGTTCTCGAGGTTTTAACGGGCATTTTTGGTAAGAAGGCGTTGATTTATCAAAATCACTCTAAAGTACTTTTATTTAGGCAATTTTATTTACTAAATTTCATGTTAAGTAAAAATTTTTGTGCATCTAACCGTTTTTCGTCAAGATGGATTTTAATTGTTAAAACAAGTGAATGAAGTGAATATAATATTAATAATTGATATAACATTAGTAATAAAAGAAACATAAATCACGTCCATTTAAAATTCCTTTTGACAAAAAATGGGTTGGATATACAAAAAATTTTATTTCACCTGAAATTTAGTAAATAAAATAGCCTAGATAAAAGTACTTCAGAGTGATTTTGATAAATCAACGCCTTCTTACCAAAAATGCCCGTTAAAACCTCGAGAACGGTAAAAAAGGTCAAAATTCCGCCTTTGGCGGTGAATAACGGCAAAACGGTTCGCCGGAGGCGGTTGATGTATAAATAACAAATTATGTGCCTTAAAAAGTTGTACAAAAATGAAGAAATAGTCTCTGGCCCTAAAACGACTCCTTCCCCCCAAAAAGGGGCAAAAACCACCATTTTTTAAAAACATGCACAGGGTGTCCCAAAAGTGTGTAAATTTGTAAAATAGGCAAATATTATTGTTATTAGTCAAAATCTGTATCTATATGACAGTTTTAGGTAACTTAAAAAAACAAAAAAAATTTAAAAAAAACAAAAAAAAATTTTCTCATTTTTTTGAAAATACAGGGTGTCCAAAAATATAAAAATTGTAATCTGGTCAGAAAACACTATGGCCTAACACACTTAGATACTTTGTATGCTAATTTGAAAAAAATAATCAATTTGGACCAATTTTTAGCTCTACAGACGCAAAAATCACTTTTACAGGGTGTTTCAAAAATTTCTCAGGTGTCCAAATTTGGAGTTACCACGCCAAATTTACTTCATATGTGTTGTAAAATGGATGATATTCACTCTCAAGGCAAGAAATGGGCAAACTTCGTTTCCTGACAGTGTCAAAAGTTTAAAAAACCTGTTTTGACATTTTTCTTGGGACACCCTGTAATTCATGATTTTTGTGATTTTAAAGACAAATTCTATATTGTACCCATCTGGGGGATTAATTTGATATATAAAACATGTCTGTAAGTTGAAAATTAATGTAAAAATTTTAAACTTTAAAATCATGAAAAATTGCCTTTTTTTCATTGTGAAAACACCACAGTGAGAAAATGCGCGAAAAATCGGACTTTAAATGGATTAAAAAGGTTAAAAATCACCCAGCCCTTAGTTTTATGACCAAATGAAGGGGACTGGAAGTTTTTATCAAAATCTGAGACCTCATGCAGAAAAATGTTTTTTTCGTAAATAATGTGCCTGTTGTTAAAACATAACCATGCAACTTTTATTATTCTCTTTAGATAATAGGACAATAGAAAGACAAACTTAACAAGATGTCTTATTCTAAAACTCTTTTATAACAGCTGTAAAATGACAGAAGAATATAGTGAGTGTTTTTCATCACACAGTAGGTGACTTATGATTTCACTTTAATTTTAGTAATACAGAATGTCTTTTCCAGTATGGCTTCGAAACCAATTTATATCCTCTTGATTATTACCTGGTTCTGATTGAAAAATCATGTAGCGTATCGCATTTCAGACAATTATCCACTAATATTGAAATTAAAATCTTATAATTAATACCAAACTGTTGGACAATGCCTTGGGCTTCTTGGGGCCAACACAACTGATATTAATCTATAAATTTAGTCCAATTTTACGTCTTAATATCAAAGTTTGAAGTTTTCTTCTACTATTAATTTCGCTACTTGTGGACATGAATGTATTTAGATATATTTCCTGAACTACCACTTTCTTTAATTTTCTTTCATTTATTTTAATTAGTTTTTTAACACAATTACATATAAAGATATGTAATGAGATAATTAATTTCAACATACATACGTATTTTAAGTGCATATTAACATGTAGAATTAATTTTAAAATCCATTCCTAATTTTGCTGGAAAATTTAAGTTTTGCAGGGCTCAATCCTTAAGAAGAAGTTTATACGTTAACTTATTTTAAGTCCAAATAATTTAAATGTTCTAGGAATGTATGGCTAGAAAAATAGCATAAACAATTTCAAGACCTAAATCTGAAAATGAACGGGGCCTATGTGAAGTTTCCGTACCCAATCAGGCGACAATAACTACCAAAACTTAGCTCTTTTAATTTGTGAAATCAAATGTCTAGAAATAAATTACGTTGCCTCTAATTCATTGTATAACACTAAATCATTTAATGTATAAAACTTTTTAAAGAATCCAACCTTAGATGCGAAAATTTGTTATTTTGATGAAGCAAGAGAGAGAGATTCCCTGTAATATATTATTTCATATTCTTAAATTCGCTACAGGGACAGAGATAGAACTTTTGAAAAAGCTACAATTTGGTGAATATTAAGTTTCTAGATGAACACTTTCTAAGTGACATGTTCATGTCATTTATACGTTTATGCAATGCTTCAGATTAATAAATGTTTTTTTTTCAGAATTAACCCATTAGTGCCGAGCGCCACTTTTATGGGCCGATCGAGCTGAAAGTTTCAGGGAAGCTTTATAATGGTCAAAACGGAATTTTTTTGTTTTGCTCTAGTGGCGTGCACAGGAAAGTTGCAAAAAAACCGGTTCGGCTCGGCCATAAATACCAACCAGGCATTATTACCCGTTTTTGGTGCTTTCCCCCGGCGTTAAAACCCGGTTTTCCTGTAAAAACCCGGTTATTTTGACCAAAAATCGAAAAATGTAATTTTTGAACGACAAAAGTGAGATGAACACTTTTTAGAACTTTGATACGATCCGTAATTGAAAACTACACAACCTCATGTAATCTATAGAGCTACAAGTATAATACAAAGCGATTTATTTCAAATTTCGTGTTTAGCCGGCGATTTCGGGTAAAAAAACCCTGTTTTGTTGTTGTTGTCAAAAAAGATCTATTAGTGAAACCGGGTAATAAAAATTTCAGACTCCAAATGGAAATGCCGAACCGGGCCTATATAGGGCGTAAAAAAACGATAAAAAAATCATATAAAAAATAATAATTTAAATAAAACGAATTCACAAATAGATGTACTTGTCAATAAACTTTAGATTTAACGAAAAAAATCAGCGACTTTACTATAAAAACAAAAAAGTTAGATGGGGTATTTTGAATTTTCATGATTTTCAAACTTTGTTGATCTATACCGGCAAACGGAAGTAAGCAAAACTGCCTGCTCCAGGGGGAAATGAAAGCCAGGGTGGTAGAGGGGGGATTCATACTGAGAATGATGCAATTATGAAGCCGGAAACCGTTTTTTTTTACATTTTCTGGAACCGGGTTTTAAAACCCCGTTCGGCACTAATGGGTTAAAACTATTTTAAATTATTTTTTATAACCTCCCTGTAATGTAAAATTTGTCACACAGTGCATTAATATATAGATTTTATTTCCTCAATGATCACTTGTATGATTTATCAAATGCTATCAAGTTATATAGCTTGTATATTTAGAAGGGTTCTTTTTTTCTATAAATCTCTTCCCCAGGACGGAATTAATACCATAAAAAAACCTAGTTTTTACCACTTTTATGGTAAAATTTTACCAGCCTATACGATTTAAAAGGTGGTAAAATTTTACCGTAATCGTGGTAAAAACACTTTTAGTGGTACTTTCTCACGCTTTTTACCATCGATTTTTACCACAATTATCGGTAAAATTTTACCAGATTTCCGGTAAAATATTACCATTTTAGGACGCAAATTTATACCAGATTTTGACCAATTTTTACCACTTTTTTGGTAAAATTTACCGCAAATTTCTGGTAGATTTTACCGAAAAAGTGGTAAAACTGTTCAACACCTGGTAATATTTTTGCCCTAAACTGGTAAAATTTTACCAGAAATAGGGTAAATATGGTAAAAATTTACCAATAATTGTGGTAAAAACGGGTGGTAAAAATCACGAGAAAGTGGTAAAAAACGACCTTAATTATAGAAAAACCTCGCTTGTACACAAAACGCAAAAATAAAAAAAAAATTGTTTTCATTATTATCTTTATTGATTGAAACAACACTTAAACATATTTTTCTTGATTCTACTGCTCTGGCCGCGAAAACTGTTGCGCAACCTCCTGGATTTGCTGGGCACCGGCCCCATTCGACCTCGGTATCACTGATATTCAACCTGGAATAAAATTGCTCATTAGTTAATTAGATAATTACAGGGATATAAAGGGATAAGACAATGGCTGATAAATTGATGTTCATCTCTAATGATGATACACATCGTTACCCCTTCTGTAGATTACAATAAGTGATTGAAATGTTAGGACACTCAACTTAATGAACCAACCAATAAAAAATCAATAAAAGTACCCAAGGTTGTTAGGCCAAAGAATAAGAAAATGTTATTTGAAAACTTTGGGGGCTAGTGTAATTTACAGCCCAATGTCCCATCCCTCCCTACTAAATATCTAATCTATAATACAAAGTAGAACGATGTCTGTCCGTCCGTCTGTCCGTCCGTCCGTCCGTCCCAAAGATAAAGCCTATACTCGCTGTTTACGCAAATGTGTCAGAACTTCCCCCCCCCCCTTACTCTCACACCTAAATTTTTTCTTTTGAAAGCAAAAATAAAAGTGTGTAGGTTCGACTCCCCCTCTCCCCCCTCATTCATTTCCTACAGGCATCTTGACACGTGGCAAAAAAATCAGCAAACTTATCTAACTAAACATCTTTGAAAACGCAGAACGAGAAAAAATAAAGGGAAAGCTTACCTGGAAAACATAAGCAGTAACAACATCCCTGGCTAACAAGAACATGCTGTGTCCATACTACTCGGCATCATAACAGGGAACCCGATCTTGTCTGCCTCCGCCTTCAAGGTGTCCAGGCTCTGGTCCTCTCCGTGGTAACCGTGGATTACAGGTACGTTAGCGGCTTCCATGATCATCTAAAAAACAGGTTAAATATTAGAAAAATTGTAACGACAGACTTCTTTTAAATACACAGTTGCTTTTCCTAGAGCCTACTTGTGTTTCGTCTTAAAAGAGGATGGTTGGAGGGTTTTTACCAATGAAAATATTCGAGGTCATTTTTCCAAGAAGCGGTGTCATACCCCCCCCCCCCCCCCGCCAAAAAAACAGCATAAACATTCCCTGAAAATTATGGAAGACCAGAAGATTGAGATCGTACAGGACAAATGAACAGACATCCTGTTACTCCGGTATAGTATAGAGTGTTATTTTTTTCTACTTGAAATCAACCAAAATAAGTTCCTGAGTAGCTACTCTATCATTTACCTTAGATGTAGACTTGATACCCATATCTCTAATGGCAGTGGACGGTGGACCAACAAATATAACTCCTTTCTCCTGATAAAAAAAAAAATTTAAATTAAAAGGTAGGTATCATTCTTATTAATATAATATTACATTCTTGAAATTAACCAGAAAAAAACGTAAGCAGTACAGTGGCGTGCACAGGGTTTTTACGGGAAGGGATGTAATCTTAGAGGTTTTTAAAAAACGGGGGGGGGGGGGAATCTACATAATTTTAATTTTAAGGGGTGTGTTGTCAACCCCATTCCTCACACTAATGACCGTGGACAAGATAATGAACGAAATATACATATATAAATCCCCAAATATATTGAACAAAACAACACCTTAGATTAGTTCAGACACTGCTAGTTTGAATGAACCAATCAAGATTTAAAGTTGTGAGCTAACGTGTTTATAAAACTTTGGGTACCAGTATAACTTCCAGTCTAATATCCACTCCCTCCCTGCAGTCAAATGGAAAATATTACCTGTCCAGGGATATAAAATACACGTGGATATTATTAATGACATATCATGGAAATTTGTTGTCATGAATTTAGGTTCCTAACATGGACTTCATATATTGGTCAGATCGTTTACCCAGAAGGAGGTAAGGGGGTGTTGTAAGGGAGGAATAAGGGTGTATCTTTATTTTAGCCCGCTGTGAGTACCGCTTTATTAGAGTACATGAAAAACTGGTGTAACATCCAGGTAATAATATATCCATTTACCCAAGAATCTTAAGGGATAAGACAATGGTCGACAAATTGATGTACTGTACATGTACAACCCCATTGATGATACACAAAATTACCCCTTACATAGATTACCTTTTGTGGTTGATACGTTTGGACACTCAACTTAATGTACCAACCAATCAGGGATCACTTAATCCCCAAAGTTGTTAAGCCAACGAATAAGAATACGTTATTATAAAAGTTTGGGGACACGTGTAGTTAACAGCCCATTGTCCCCTCCCTCCCTGCATTTACCTGGCAAAGATTAGCAAACTCGACATTCTCGGAGAGAAATCCATAGCCAGGATGTACAGCATCGGAGCCGGTTTCCGCCGCAACCTAAGATAATACAGTGTATGGTCAATAGTAACTAAGCCCCTAGAGGCCTCTAGGGGCACTTGAGTTAGTGGTGAGTTGAAATAGATCCCAACATTTTTTTATTTTAGTTTCAATAGAAAAAGTAAAAAAAATCCATCTTAAGGCTTAAATATGATCAGAAAATAGAATAAAACCAACTCAGGACCTATGTGATGCCTACCTAAAATAGAGAACCCAATCGGATCAGTAGTTATTTAGAAAAAAAGTCTTACTGCTTTATATAATAGGATGATGCATATAAGAGTTATTTTAAATCTTAATAGGTAGATTCTTCCAAGTTTCAATTTAAATTATCAATCACACCATTAAGCAAAAAACAACACCCATTTTTTTTGCAATGTGAAAGGTGTGGGGAGGGGGGGGGGGGGGGCTGGGAAAGAGCCGACCCACTACCTTGAATTTTAATTTTTCAAAGTTTTTAAAAAATAAAATTTTTGGGGTAATTTTTCTTAGGCCTATAAAAAAATCCATGTATAAATTAAAACCTTTCCGAGACATACAATAAGCTTCAATGTAGAGGAGAGACGTGTACGTACGCTAGATATTTCGCTACAAACGAAGACAAACAAACATCCTGTTACTTTTATTTAAGGATTATTTTAATCAATCAATTCTTGTAATGTAAGTTAGCAAATTTGGAAATTACACTAATATATTTTGTTTATATACTAAATTGTTTAAAGTAAAAAGGTTCTTTGTCTTTAGCTTAAGATTTCGATAACTACTAAACCGATTGAGTTCTCCTTTATAGGTAGGAAAGCTTCTCATATGACACGGAATGGTTTTAGACTATATTTCTGTCCCCTATCTATCCTTTTTAATACAGAGCCCCTAAATGCTAGGGCCGCAGCCGCTAGCAATATCTAAACTAATCTTAAAATTTAAAATTTTACCTTGGTGGAGGGGATCTACCACCCCCTCTGCCACCACGTCCTCTGAAACCACCCCTGTCCCCTCCACGGTCTCTGCCTCTAAAGCCACCCTTATCACCTCCCCTTCCTCTAGAGCCACCTCTGTTATTTTTAAATGTTTTCATTTTGAAAAAAAAAAATTCGATGATTTTTAGTAAGTATTTTGGAAGATTAATTTTAAATTTTTTTATCTTAGGTACTGCTGTTTTATTAGCGCAGCAACTTTATAACAAAACTGTACGTCAGTCCATGGCGAAATTACAAAAAATGCATTGCTTTTAAACGTTACATTTAATAAATAGGCCTACCTAAAGATTTTCTAACTTTTACTTTTTAAAACAAAAACTTTCCTAGAGTAATGTGGGGGGCTGCGTCTTTCATACCTATCCCCGCCCCCACCCCGGCCTCTACCTCTGTAAGAACTGCGCCCCCTATCACCTCCGCCTCCACGTCCCCTGCCTCGTCCCCGGGATATTTCCACTCTCAGCCGTTCACCGGCATATAATGTACCGTTCATTTCCTTAAAAAATAAAGTGAAGTAAAAATAACTTCAAGACCTGAAGTTTGTTTAATAACAATAAGGTAAAAATAAATCAAAACAATTCCCTATAACTTAAAAATACCTCCTACCCTTGTGGAATATTCTAAACCCTTCTTGATCTCCCTAAACCTAACTAAAAGCAGTAGTGAAAGTTTCAAACAAAAAATTCAAGTAATGAAAAGGTGAAGGCAAGCCTTGACTTTTAAGGGGGTGGCAACACCCAGCCATTTTGTTGTAAAGAAACCAAAATATTGTTTGTATTATTATACAGATCTACAAAGATAAATATAAGCTGCGAAACTTTTCTGTAACTTACTTCTTCAACTGCCCCCTATGTTTCAAATGCTGATCTGAGGTCTTGTTTCTTTACAATCTAAATAAAAGAATTTGTTATAATCAAAAACTATAGGTATGAAACTAAAAAAATACGACAAAAGTAGAAACCTTATACTTTTTAGCTAGACCAAAATAATCAGTAGGTAACAAGTTTGAAATAGATAGGACAATTCCTACATGCTTGAATTAATGATAATAGCTATGAGTTTCGTCCATACAGACCGGCCATCCAACACTAATTATAGAAAAGCTTCGCGTTTACAAAAAACATAATTCCCTTCCACAAAATAACAATGATAACGTTTATGAGAGTAAAGCTCTCAAATAAGACAGTGGGACAAACGGAATTTTGTTGGTAAAACTTCAAGGATTTTAAGGGATAAGGCAATCCCCGATAAATTGATCCACATCATTAATGATTATTAACAAAATTACATCTTTATAATTATAATTTTTTTTTCAATTTTTTTCAATTTTTAACCCCTCCCCCCCCCCCCCCCCCGACTACCGACGAACAAGTATTTTAGGTTAGGTTAGGTTTTAGGCTAGGGAGCCGAGCGCTGCGGCTAGGCAGGCAAGGATAATACCACCTACTCTAATGAATGTAGAATATACGTGG
Source organism: Acartia tonsa (assembly GCF_053477335.1). Lineage (NCBI taxonomy): Eukaryota > Metazoa > Arthropoda > Copepoda > Calanoida > Acartiidae > Acartia > Acartia tonsa. Next base: position 40,198,668 of record NC_137260.1, read on the forward strand.
ATATTACGACAGGGGGAAAAAATTGTCGTTATTTTAGCTTGCTAACATGAAATTCGTTTATTGGTCAGTTTGTTCAACCAGTAGTAGGGTAAGGATTGGGTTTAAAGAAGGGGGGTATCTTTATTTTAGCCAGCTGTGAGCATCTCCTTATCAGAGTAAATGAAAATGTGGTACAACATCCCAGTAATAATATATCGATTATTTTTATAAACTTTAATGGAAAAAACATTAAAAAAATAATATACCTGTCTAGCTAACACTCTGGTAAGGGTTTCCATAGTCTTAAACCACTCCCGGATTAATTCTTCCCATAAAGTTAGTCCACTCAAAACCTAAAACAAACGAACTTATTTTGACAAGTAGAAAAGTTGGTGGAAAAATAATTCATCTAAATTAATGAAGCAAAAATTCGTCCCCAAACTTCATTTTTAATTCTTGATACAGATTTTAAAGGGTGGGGCTTAAAGGGTGTTAACTCCACTCAACCCGTAAAACCCCTTATTTGTTTCCCTTCAAAATTAAAAAAAAATATATTAGATTACCAACCTCAAACCTTTGAAATCCCTCATTTTATCCCTCTTAAAATTAAAAGCTTGACGTACAATCAACCATTGGTTGTCTTTAGGACGATTGGCAAATAGATCTGATTCCTGTACTGTAGAACAAATAAAACATTATGGAATGGATATAGAATATACGTGGATATTGATGACAGTGGAAAAATTGAAGTCAATTTAGGTTGCTAACATGAAACTCATTCAATGGTCAGTTTGTTTATCCAGTAGGACGGGACGGAATGGAGTAAAGGGGGCGAATTAGGGTTATCGTCATTTTAGCCCACTGGGAGTTTTACTTTATTAGAGAAAATAAAAATCTAGTGTAACATCCAAGTAATAAAATATCTATTTCTGCAGGTTATCTTAATTATAGTATAGCTAACATTACCTCTAGAAACTGATCCCAAAGTTCACAGGACACAACAACATAGAGATTAGCCTTGATCCATGTGACAATGAGGGTCTGGAAGATGGCCTGGGTCAACCTTCCTCCAAGGGTGTCCTCCCTGATAAGCATAGATAACTATTAACTAAAGATCTAAGAACAAATTAAATATAAATAGGCTATTTTTATTTAAGTGTGTAGGTAGGTATAAAGTATACTTTTTATCTAAAAATGGTATTTTTGTCTCTGATTTTATTTATCGCGTCGTATTATAGACAGCTTTCCGCGACTGGTAAAATGAGAAATTTTCAGATCAATAGCAATTTTGTTAGCCCCGAGGGGCCAAAGGACTGGCCTAACAAAGCTGGTATTGATAATATAATTTCTAGACTATTGTTCATAGAAAATTGTCTGTAATACGTAATTTTTCAGTATGGCCCAGAACCATTTTTAATCCAGGGGATATTTATCGGTTTCAAAGCCATACTGGAAACTCTTTGTTTTCAAATTTTTCAATATTGAAAAAAAAATTTCTAAGAGGATAATACCAAAAAAACAATTTAATGGACATTTTATATAATACGAAAAATTTCTTCCTTTCCCTGTACCTTATAAAAATCGTCGGAAAAAGCCGTTTTTTAAGCAAACAAAAGCGCGTTTTGCTCTATCTGTGAGATATTATGAATAAGATAATGTTAAGATGAGAAAAATTTACGTTCACAGTCCCTTTAAAGACACAATACCTGTAATAATAATGTACAAACTTTTCAACCACTAATAATACCCTGGCCTTTCTAATTAAAGCCTAGGCAGAGCAATGCTGGTTAGCTCAAACGTGTACCGTGGTTTCTGTAGAACTGTTCTTCTGAAGCCAATACAGGGTTACGAAAGTTTAAATTGATGTTTTTTTTTTTTAATGTTAATATTAAATGTAATATAGTTTTGTAATGACATATAAAATATATATTCGATAGAATATAAAAAAATATAGTGCATTCAATATTAAAAAAAATATTTAAATATATATATAGTTGTTAACCATATATGATCCATATAAGAATCTATTTCCGGCCGGGTTCTTAAAAGATATTGCCGCGTTTTTTCGACATTTTTTAAGCTATGAATAACAAGCGCGACATTCGCGAAATCTAAAAGAGTATACAATGATTTATTTAATTATTTCGCTTTTGATGGTACGGCCTTCATAGAAAAAAAAAGATTATCTTCAATCCATTTTTGCTGCATATTAATTAATGCATCTTTTTAGAGCTGTGTTAGACATTAGAAAAATTGCTAAAAAAATAATTTAAAATTCAGTATTTTTATGTTATATACTCTGTTTGAAATTCTATCGTCAACGTTCAATCAATCAATGTCTAAAAAACGCCGAAAAAATGTGGCATTCATCTTTTAAAAACCCATCTCGGTGGTATTTCCGGTTGGCAAAGACAACATAAATATAGAAATCATGAAACATTGTTGTTCCACAATTTTGCCACATTTTTAAACATCTTGCTTAAAAAAAATCTTCCTTGTAAATTCTACAAATTTAAATATTTAGAGAAAATTGAGTAGTAATTTACTTCTTGATTCAAAATATTTGATTAAATTGAATCAAAACTAATAATTATTTTTGGCACTCTATATTCAAATAATCATAAGCTTATCCATAGTGCGCATGCGCGCACAGAGGTGCCATAAATTTCAAAACTTAAAAAATAAGTTTTGTAGCGAAATTAATTACTCTATAATTCGAAATCTCTGTCTTTCTTTTAGAAACATTCAGGGGAATATACGAAAGCTTATATTTATATTAAAGATGAAAAGTCGATAAATTCAAATGCACACGGCACATCTGCGTAAACACACCCTGGATTTTTTTTCTTTTAATTTTAATTCGTATGAAGCTAGCTCAAATAAGTAAATATTAAATTTGATATATTTTTGATGATGCGGGAGGATGTTTTAAAAGAAATGATGAAATAATTTTCAAGGTTTTAAAAAAAAGTTAGCTTCTTTTATGCGAAAAAATTCAATAAAAAGTAAAAATTTTTACCAAAAAGTTGGTCAAATTTTACCAAGTTTTTTTTTTTGTTAAAGTCCAAAAATTTGGACTTAGCCTAAAAATTTACCTTGTCAATTTTTACCAAAAAGTTGGTCAAATTTTACCAAGTTTTTTTTTTTGGCAAAGTCCAAAAATCTGGACTTAGCCTAAAAATTTACCTTGTCAATTTTTACCAAAAAGTTGGTCAAATTTTACAAAGTTTTTTTTTTTGGCAAAGTCCAAAAATTTGGACTTAGCCTAAAAATTTACCTTGTCAATTTTTACCAAAAAGTTGGTCAAATTTTACCAAGTTCATTTTTTTTGGCAAAGTCCAAAAATCTGGACTTAGCCTAAAAAAATACCTTGTCAAATTTTACCAATTTTTTGGTAAAAATTGACCAAATTGCGTTTTTTTTGTCTAAGTCAAAAAATTCGGACTTAACCTGAAAAATAGAGTTGTAAAATTGACCACATTTTTGGTAAAACTTCCAAAAGTGGTAAAATTAAAAAAAAAAAAAAAAATTTAAATTTAGGCTTCATTGTATAGAAGTCATTATTTTAAAGTACTACAACTGATTATGAAGAGCTGTTTTTTATTTAAAACACCAAAAACGGGTTTTTTTGTTTCGTCAAATTTTACAAAAAAAATGGTAAAATTTGACTAATTTTTTGGCTAAAATTTTTGCTGGTAAAATTTACCACGAAACTGGTATATTTTACCAGGTTGACCAGCTTTACCACTTTTCTGGTAAAACGATTTTTTTTTCTGGTATTTCGTAGAACCTGGGTCTCTCTCCATGATTCTATCTAAACACTTATTTTCCCACATTTATAAATTGCAAAACAGGCAGAGTATTTTTGCATGTCCTATTACATGATACAAAGATAGGACGATGGATGATAAATTATTCTCCTCTCTTCAACATTGTAAACTATAAACCAATGCATTGCCTGTAAGTAAACCAGAGATACGACAATTATAGATAAATAAATATTTCCTTTCACACATTTATAAATTGTAAAACAGACAGAGTATTTTTGCATGTCCTACTAGCATGGATTCTAAGATTTTGTCTGTTCTCGGACTAATAGTAATCATAGAAATAAAACTCAAACTGAAAAATTAATTTACTATCTACATCTAAAACATTTATAGACATTAGTCCGCAGATAGAAAAGAATGCAATTTGCTACGGCTTCCATTAGCTTGATGGCTCCGTGGAGCGAATCAACTAATTTTTCGTTGGCAATTTCTATAAGATAAAATTCATAAGAAATTTAATATGATTTTAAGCAGAAATTAGTTGGGCTGTTAATAATCTTAATTTTGGTTGTATTACATAAATACTTCCTGTATATTCCTGACCTTACTTAAATCTTCACGCTTGGTTTTTTATTAAATGAATAAGTTAGGGTACAATGTTTGGCACTTTCGATATAAGTAAATGATAATAAAAAACCCATAGAATGCGATAATAACTTCAGAAAAATCGAAGAAAATAGTTTTAATACTTAATTAACGTTTTTAAGTTTTTCTTCAAAAAGTTTAGATAAGATGCCTTTAAAAGTCGTCTATGATTTTGTCAGGGATAAAAATATAACTTTAAAATAAGAATTACAACATATTTTTTCAATTAGTACAAAGTAAAATTTTGAACATTTTATTGATCAGTATATTTTTTAAAATGTGAAGTAGAAACCTGAATATTTTATCATGAAAATTGTGTTATGATTTGATTGTCTGCTAGATTACAAGAAAAAAGATACTGACAGTACTTGTTGGTTCTTTAAAAATAATTAGGTAGATTACTTTCAGAACCCCTCTTTTTGCAATGTTATTTCAATAGAACAGAGCCGTAGTCTTAGTGTACTCAATATCTAGACAGCCAACCATTGTTTTAGAATTGTTCAATTTTTTTAACTTCTGATAAAAACAGAATTAATGGTATTTTTGTAAATATTATACCTCCAAGAAATGGCTATACTTCCCAATCATATGTTGTGTGATATTTAAGAGGAATTATTTTGATATAATGTCATTAAAATATTCGTTAAAAAAAGTGCTATTCTAGCTTATACTTTACATTTTAATGTGTATGATAATTCAAATAAAAGATAATGAAGATTTATATTATATTTAATTGTTATAATTATAAAGAAAAACCTGGAAACAGTAAAAAACTGACTTTATTTTATTGACGTAGGGAAAATTTTGTCAAATATTTGAATAAAAAAACAATATGAAACAAAATAAATAATTTTTAATATAGTCACAAAAAGGCTTAATGAGTTTAGGAAATATTTCATTTACTAATCATGTCATTTAAACTCTATTCCACAGAATACAGTGTAAAAAGATGTTCTCGTTTTGATTTTAAGTAATTTGAAATGCATTTTAATACCTTTTAATGATTTATTTCTTGAAACATCTTTTTATAAAATGTTATTGATTTTTGAAGTTATATGTTAAAAGGTTTTTAAATTTTGTTAACATTTTGTTTTAAATGTAGAAAAATGGTAATTCTAAACATTCAAAAATGATTTTATTAAATTTTCATCACTTAAATTGCATGTTTTATGAAATTTTCAACTGATAATTCAAGAAAAATCGTTTAAGTTTTATTATATTTTACTTTGAAATGTTAAAAAAATATAATTATTGTCAAAAATGTGGAAGTTATACTTTCCTCAAAAAAAGACCTAAAACATGCAAATTAACACGTGTAATGAGATTTTTTTTCTTTCAGGTTTAATTTTAAGTAATTATTGATATTTTTTGTAAAAAGGATTTTATATAAAAAGTTTTAAAACTCGAGTTATGTAGTGGTTCTAAAAAAGGTTGCGAATTTATGCAATTTTCTTGCAAAAAAAATTTTCTAGGATTTTAAAAATAGCAAAGGGTGTTATTAGACGTACTTACAGATACAATTGCAAAGTCATTTTGGCCAAACACTAAAATAAAGTTTTGACATCTGAGGGTCCAACCGTGCTTGTGAAAAATATAAATAAACGCTAATAATGTTTTTATATTATATATAATAGTTATTTGTCATATCGCGGATACTAAATAAAATTGAGATTAAAACCAGTTTTGCTAGCACCGAAGGCCGATGCTACACATGATGCTATACTGAAGAAAAAAAATTCTACATGATAGTCACAAAGAACATACAAAGAATGGTTTTGGTAAGTTTATTTGCAAAAAATACCAAACAATTATTTTGGTTAATTAGAATCTTAAAGTTTTACACTATTAAGTTATTTTAATTTGGTCAATAAACAAGAATTATTGGGTATAGTCCTTTCCACGACATCCCTCCATAAGGGGCGATTCTTCGTATTTTTTACAGTAAGTTTTCTCCTATTTCTAGCCCCTGCGGGGGGCTCTAACCCTGCGGGGCCAATTACCTAACCCTGTGGGGCAATCACCTAACCCAATATAACCTAACCTAACCTAAAATAACCTATAAAAAGCCATTTTCAAAATACGACAAATCGCCCCTTATGGAGGGATGTCGTGGAAAGGACTATACCCGAATTATTTATATATTTTAATGATTTTACATGACTGTCGAACCGTCAGATAAATATTAGAGTCTTATTAAAATTTAAAATTGCAAAAAATTTAACATGAACTTATAATAAGATTGATATATTTTAACCCCTTGTTTCATAAAATATAAATTTATAGATATGCTATACAATAGAATGCTGACAAAAATGAATTAGATATGCATCTCCATAGCTTTTTATCTAATTATACTGGGACCTATCCAAAGCTTAAACTCATTGGATACATTTATTAAATTGGTTGGTTTAAATAACGGTGGCCAAACTTTTAATTTAATCACATTAATATATAGAAAGGGTAATTTTGTTTCTCATCATTATTGATAATTTAATTTTAGTCATGCTTTAAGCTATTATAAATTAGTATTTTCCCATTTCATATCCTCAAGTACCGGGGGGAGGGGGGGCTTGAGTGACAGACTATTTATTTATGGGATTGTATAATAGACAGTTTTCCGCAAATAATAAAATGAAAAATAATAAAAAAATCAGTTTTGTTAGCACATAGAGGCTGAAAGCCCGGACCAACAAAATTGGTATAAATTTATGGTTTTTATTTTAATATTCGTAGAAAATTAGTTTGGCTGAAAACTGGTTCTAATCCAGCGGATAATCATTGATTTCGAAGCCGTACTGGTAAAAAGTTACGGGGATGCAAACGATCTAAAATATCTAGTTTGGACAAGTAGCAGATTTCTCATTTCTAAACTTTAAAACTCTCATCATTAATTTTATTTTTACCACTTTTTAGTCAACACTTAAAAATGAAAATCCCATGTGTATGTACTTTATTTTTAAGTAGGCTAAACTTTCAATTTTAGCATTTGCGCTTATTCAAAATCATATCATATTTTTTATAACTTAAAAACAAATAAAGAACCTTGACAAAAGGCCATAGCTAGATAATTGACTCTTAATGACTCTCTTTATGATTCGGTTTCTTCCTTAACATTTCCTTCTGTCAAATTTTACAAATCTACTTAAAAAATTATGTTTATTATAATAACTGAGGAGGTAGAACTTTGTTATCTGTTGTCCTATCCTTGTTTATTAGAACAAGGATGATAACATCCTTAGCACAAAAAATCATGGATGAGACTTATAAACGGTGATTTATAACAGTTAGGGAGTTGAATCCATTTTTATAGAAGCAGAAATATAATCTATGATTATGGTTTGGACCCTCTAAAACTGTAATCTACCCTTCCACTTGCCCCTCTCTTGGTGAAGATATCTTCAACGCCGATACGATTTTTGAAATATAAGATTCCACTTTTGTCTCTCTTGTTGAAGATATCTTCCCCAAGAGAGGTAAAAGTGGAATCTTAAATTTCAAAAATCGTATCGGCGTTGAAGATATCTTCACCAAGAGAGGGGCAAGTGGAATCTTACATTTCAAGAATCGTATCGGCGTTGAAGATATCTTCACCAAGAGAGGGGAAAGTAGAATCTTACATTTCAAAAATCGTATCGGCGTTGAAGATATCTTCACCAAGAGAGGGGAAAGTGGAAAGGTAGATTACAGTTTTAGAGGGTCCAAACCATAATCATAGATTATATTTCTGCTTCTATAAAAATGGATTCAACTCCCTAACTGTATAAAGCAGATGCTAGTGGTCAATTTGAAATATGGAGAAAGTAAAGATAAAGAAGGATATGATAAACAATAAAAACACAAAATTCCTTTGGTGTTAACTGGATGTTTTATAGAAGAGGTATTTATAACAGTCTATCTTAGATAGCAGCCGTTAAAATATCTTATCCCTGATGACACACAAGGTCAATTATAGACTAGCTTCGCTACTTAAAATAACACACATACACACTTTTGAATGTTTGAACTAAAAGTCAATCATCCATTCTTTGTAGTATATAAGAAGGTTAATACAGATTTACACATTTTCCTATAAGTATAGCTTTAAACCTCCACTCTGTGCCAACCCCAACCCCCTCACTAAAAAGATAAAATTGTAATGTAAACATTACTTTTTTATATAGAATAAGGATAAGAAAGGGTAGAATATAGCCTAAAACCATTCCGGGACCAATGTGAAGCTTCCCTTAAATAAAAAACTCGATCGGTTCAGTAGGCATCAAAATCTTACATACAAACAAAACTTACTATTTTAAACAGTAGGCTCGATTACCGTCTTTATAATAAAGTAACAGTTTCTTTGTCTGTTTGTACTGAAGGATCTCACTAACCGCCTAACCGATATGATTCTTCTTTTAAAAGTAGCTTCTTAGAGGTCCTGGGAAGGTTTATAACTATTTTGAAAGAATGAGAAATCACCTCTAGAAATTTCTTTGTTAATTTGTCGAATTCAACCTCCACCTCTCATCAAGTGCCACCAGAGGCCTCTAGTGACGTAGCTACTAATATGATGATATTGAAACTAAGGGGAAAAACTTCGACATAAAATAATCGTAAGAGTTCAAAATATATCTAATGGGAAATCACAAAGATTTATCATAAGACTTAGATATTTGTATTGTATATTGTAAGGGATTTAAAGGCGGGGCTTAAGAACTTTTTCTAAGGTTCATTTTTCCCTGTTAACATTGTACTCGTTAAAATCCAACCTTCAAAAACAAAGACAATTATGTTAATTTACAAAAACTGCACCGCTTTAGTATATTAGATGAAAGAAAGAGATATAGAGATACTTTTAGAGTATCATCATATTAATAAAACCGCATAAATTTAATATAAAAGTAACAGGATTTCTATATGTTGTCTGTAGCGTAAGATATCTCTTACGCTGGTTCTCATTTACAATGAAGATTCTCAGATTCTCATATATCCAGGGATGGTTTATACCAAGTTTTGGAGAGTCTTCCTCCATCTTCCGAAAAGACATTGCTCCCTAGAAATTCAAAAAGATTTGAGTTACATCCCCGCCTCCTACGTCACCCCTCTTCTACTCCTGTTTATTTGAAATTGTGTCTTTATGCAAATATGAAACACTTTACAAATGATATAATTTTGCAAAAGTGGAAGCACACACTTATGGAAGGAAACGACATTGGAATGGAAATTGTACTGGTACCAAAAGTTTGCTCTTCCAGTCACTGCACTGGCTTAAATTATTGGGTACTTTGACTTTATCTTGATTGGTTGGCTTCAACCAGTCTTTTTAATCTACAGATACTGAGTATGGAAAATTGAGTTTATCATTAATTTTTTTGTCTTATCCCTTAAGATCCCTGTATATATCCTGCAAACAAATATATAAATCAAAAGTGAACGCAAAACAAAAGGAATTATATTTTTTGTTGTTAATAAACAAATCTAAATAAAACATAATCAAATGTCTATCTTAAGCAATGTTTTTGCTTTTAGTTTTACTTTCACCGAATTGAGGGATATACAAATACAAAAAATAATTATTTATTGCATCAAAAATTGTCTGTAGTACTATGCCAAATATAAATTTTCCGTATGGCTGTGATCCTGTTTCTAATTTACATATATAAATTGCCTTCAAATCAACACTGGAAAAAAACTGATTTTTTACATCGACTATCCCATGTAATAAAAGTTCTCACTACTGATAAATGATCGACATACTATTTCAATTTCAAACAACAGATCCGTAAAGATATTGTATGTGTTAATATAATAACTTAGGTAGCGCAGGTATTCTACAACTTTTTATTTTCCCTGTACCTATCTATACCTTTATCTGTGGACTTAAGCTGACATAATGAGGAAATTAGGGTGGGTACCCTTTATATATTTTTCTTGGACAAGGAAATGTTTTCTATAAACAATTTATTAATCGAATTTAAGCTAATTCTAAATAAAAAATCTTTAGTTAATAGTAAAATAGTTGAAGATATTTTTAAGTACAATTTAACATATTAAAAAAGTATGGATGTGTAAATGCTAGTCAGATGTATTTATGGCATGAGAAAAAGAAAAAAAACATTTTGCCAAAAATACATAAACTGTAAATTTGCTGAGGTGGATACTTAAAAACATTAAAAACACTTGAAGACACGTTCGACGACTCAGTCTTCCGAGACTCGAGGTTAAATTTTTTTCTCTTCTTAAAAACACTTCAAGACACTTTTGAAGAGACGTCAAGTTTTGTGTAGCTTTGCGTAATTTTGCGTTAAAAAATCCTCTCGCTTTCCCTCCTAATATTATGTCATTAATAAGAGTTAACAACTTTTTTTCTCAAGTTTTATTTACATTTTTTCAAACTGAAAATCACAAGCGATTTCGCACCTAGCATTTAGGAACTACCTATATATTCAAAGGGTAGAAAATAGCATAAAACCATTTATAATAGGATTTTGTACTGTATAATAAACAATTCTCACCGAATAATAAAATAAAGCTTCGGGCCCTCGGAAAATAGAAATTGACAATAAACTTATGATATTTAATTTTACTATCCGTGGAAATATTAAATAAATATTTAAATAAAAAAAATTGTGAAAATACTTGTTTGTCACCCTATAGGAATATATTCCCCCCCACTAAAGGAAAGTGCCTATTTTGCAGACTAACATACACACACTGTTCGATGTAAATTGAGAACACTTCGAAGAAGTCTTCAACTACCTACTTGAAGACTTGTCTTCAAAGAGTAGCTCTTCAAGAAAAAGTTTTTAAGAATTACTTTTTGCCAAAATACTTGAAGACTACAAGACTTCAAGACGTCGACAATGTTTTAAGTATCCACCTCTGGATGTGTAAGTGCTACAGTCCCTAAAAAAAAACATGGCAGTTATCAGGAAAGGAGGGGATATTTGCCTGTATATGTTACTTCTTATGTAAATATATATGTTATTTAATTTAAACTTGTCTATCAATAATTGCTTTTGTTTGTCATAATCGGGGAGGTAAGTACATGATGACGCTGTAAATTTTTGATTTTGATATTTAAAAAAGTTAAAACAGTTATTTATTACAGAATATTATAGAAAGTTTTCTACGGATAGTAAAATGTAAAATTATGAGATTTATTAAAGTTCGTTTGCTCCGAGGGGCGGAAGGCTCGGGCCAACAATTAAATAGTTTGGTTGCCATACTGGAAGTATACTTATTCCTATCCTTTATATATTTAGATCATAATTCTTTGCTATAGATCTGTAATACAATTTGACGTGAAGAAAAAGTTGGTTAGGAATTCGATACGGAATAAGAACAATCGAATATGCATATTTATTACTTTTAGAGGTTAAGCCACTCTATAAATATTGCGTATTGGTTGGTACGTTGGACAGTTAAGCAACATTCCTCACTGTTAGTTTCGTTAGTTACGATTATTGTTTGATGAGGCCATAAGGCAGGCTTGTGCGCGCAGGGATTATTAGGGATAAGCTATGCATTTGATGATACATTTATGTGTTCACCTGAATTCTGTAGATTAAAATTACTATAGGAGAGGTTTGTAATGTACAATCCAATTAAGTTTGAAAAAGTCCCAAACGTTTTTTATCCAACGAATGAGAGTTATTTATAAATTTTGGGGTCCAATATAATTTACTATCTAATATCCCCTCCCTTAAAAAATGGGGTTTTAAACTGACAGACACAAATATGTAATTATGTTTAAAATGTACATGAAAGTACATAAAGAATAGATTTTAGACCAATCAACTCTAGATTAATAAAGACGTTGGAATAATTAAGGAAAGCATTTAAAATATTCATTTTATTGATCTATTATAACAATGGATATGGAATATACGTGGATTTTATGACAGGGAAAAAATTGTCAATTTATTTTGCTAACATGGATAATTTGTTTGATATCGTCATTTCAGTCCACTGAAAGTTTTTATTTAATTCAGAGAATAAAAAATGTAATACAAATATTCTAAAATTAAATTGTTATCTTCACTAAATAATAATAATGATCTGGAATATCTGTATTAAAAAAATAAGTGACTTTTAGTTAATTGTAATACGCTGACAAAAATAGAAAATAAGTATTATACCACTCTAAACTATCTAAGTAAAAAGGTAAATTAAAAACTAAATTGCAAATAAAATATCGCGATAATCTAAAATACCTCTAAACAAACAAACATAAGAAAGGCCTAATTGTAAGGTTCACTAAAATTGCATGTCAAGTCCAGCCTAACAAATTATAAGAAGCAGCACAGCTATTCTATAATTAGGGTGATTCATACATCACTAGGTCACTTCTTCCAATTCAGTAATGATATTAATTCTTTATATACAAATCATCCATAAATATCTGTTTCTACATTTCCTTAATATCTTCCTATTTCAATTGTACCTTATCTCATTGTACTTTATCGTATTTTATTTTTGCTTTTCTAATTATTAACTTAATCATCCTTGTTTTATTTAGAAACATAAGAAAAGTTTGAAGACTTTATTATAATTTTATGACAGTAAAATAACAACTATATAATTAGAAAGCTATAATATTAGTATCTGGTCAGTTAGTCTATATTTTATTAAATACACAATAGATTAAAAATAAAGACATCTAAATTAACTTAGAGTCATTTAGATATATTATTTTACTTATAAAAGAACATGATAACAACTAACAGACAAATTGAATTATTGGGTAGCTATGCTGAAAAACAAGGATGACAACATATAAACATCGACTCTCTAGAGTTGCTATGCTTTCCAAATATTACCTAATTGTTATGGGTATCAACATGCAAAGCTTGAAATCGATGGGACTAACATGTCTAAATTAACGAAAAGAGCTAACCGTTACGGACGTACTGACGGACGGTCGGACCAACCTCAATTAAAGAAAAGCTTTTAATAAGAATTATTACGGTCTAATAACTCTAAATAAATTAATATCCATCCCAAATTATTGATTAAAGATGTTCATTGTTACTTGAACATTGAGATGTTTCTTTATTGCATTTAAAGTTTTTTTTTAATAGGTAGGTTCTTTCAATTATCCCCATCTCTCACTGACTGACTCATTCCCTAAATAACACACAAAATTAGTTATTCCTTTAAAAGTGTTTTAGTTAGATAACATTTTTTGTGGCAATGGATATATGATATACGTGGATATATTGACGGGGCCGGGAAAAATGTTGGTCGTCAAATTAGGTGGCTAACATAAACATAACTTTTTGGTCAGTTTGTTTATTTAGTAGTAGGGGATGGGGTAAAGGGGGAATCGTTATTTTAGGCCATTACGAGTTTCACTCCAAAATAATCTGGTGTAAGATCCTAGTAATAATAAATCTATTTTTGTTGCCATATGAATGTGTTTCTTTTTATACTTCATGCCCTGAATTTTTGTATGAAATAATTCAGGTTAGCCGACAAACAAACCAGATTTTTAACCTTTTTTTTCTTTTTTGTATAAACACCTTTTATGTGGAATTGTTCATTGTTATATGAAGATGATGGGTGTATAATAGAAGAAAGTTTTTAACAAGTAATTAATCTAAAACATTCTACAGAGAGCGGTTACAAAATCTAATTTTTGAGATGTGGGCATCAAATTTTGTGTGTTCATTGTATAAACACTATAGACAACCATACTGTTGGGGACCTTTTTCGTCTGCTAGCAAATTGCTTTCTGCTCCCAACCCCAAAGGACATACAGTTATTATAGCAATGTTCCCTCTATTGTTTTACTTTGATGACAGAATGTGCCTTAAGATACATATTTTACCTATCAAAAAAGTTAAAAAGATTAAAAAATCTATACAAATTTTTCATTTTTTTAAATTAGAGAATATAAAAGACTAAAAATGCACTTTTTTGCCTCTAAATTTCCTAATTATTTTGTATTAAATCAATGGATTTATTATTACCTGGATCTTTTACCAGATTATCATGTACTTTTATAAAATGAAACTTGAAGCTGGCTGAAATATCCCCAACCCCACCTCATCCACCCTCTTTACTCTGCTACTCCCCTTTTACTGGATAAACGAACTGGCCAATAAGTGATTTCCATGTTAGAAACCTAAATCGACGAGAATTTTCACCTGTCATATCATCCATGTATATCTTATATCCGGGACCGTTATTAAATCATTCAAGAACTAAAATTAAAGTTTATTTGAGATAATTTCTTGTGAGGTTAACTTAAAAAATAATTTTAACATTTTCCTAAACATTTTATATATATTATTTTCTATCTAGAGTGATAAGACAATGGCCAATAAATTGATGTACATCGCCAATAACGATACACAAAATTATCCATTCTGTAGATGACAATTACAATTGTAAAAACAACGAATAAAAAAGGTTATTAAACAACTTATGGGACTAGTGTAATAAACAGCCCAATGTCCGTTCCTCCCTCATTATTTTACTGCATAAGACTGTTATAAAATATTTTCTTCAGTTCAAATTGGAAAACAACCACATAATTAATGTATCATAAATAACTGTTAAGAAAAGAGATTAAATAGTTAAAAGAAATCCTTAACTTTTTAACCTTTATTTTTATTTTTAGGTCACAGAAGTGATTACTGTTAGTGAGATAATAATCCAACTATCTACCCATCACACTTCCTATTCATCTATCTATCTATCCATCGCATAACCCAATAAAACCAGGGAGGGATAAGCATTCTGTTAACAATTAGAAAGTTTTAAAATAAATAATTAGAATATATTGAAACTACCTTGCTTAATTGTTATAAGAATCATCATTTCTTGATAAGAATTACTCTTTATTTTCAACATATCTAAAAGATCAAATTGAAGAAAGAAAAGCATATTTAGCTGCGACACTTTCTAGATTATACCTATTTATTACAGGATTCTTTATGCAAAGTTTGTATTAGGCAGTGCCTTTCATTTTTTCGCATTTTTCTTACATATTTCCTTTTTTTAGACAACTGTTAATCAAATTTTAAATGTTCTACTATCAATTGTTAATCAGAAAACCTTTTCCTTTCAGTGAAACACGAAGAAACCAATACCCGGCCCCCCTCTCCCCCCGGATGTGATCTACCTATAATATTACGGAACTCAAATACCATTAAAAAGTTCAAGTAGTTACTTTACAGGGTGCGTCAAATAAATTGTCCTATTTTTTAAGTCTAAATAATGAGCGAAGCAGGGATTATTAAATTCGATTGGGTTTTTATTGATTGACGTGCAAAATATATTAGATGAAACATCTATAGAGAGAGAAAGAGAGAGAGAGAGAGAGAGAGAGAAAGATACCAAATTGCGAGATAAGAAAAAGAAAAAAGAGAACGAGAATTTTTTAAAATACCATCATATGTAGTTAAGATTATGAAGTAAAAAAATATATATTACTGAAAGTCAGAAATTTTTCTAAGACCATCAAAAATATTACAGTTAACCCTTTTTTTAATTTAAAGTTAAATATTTAGTACATTTTTAATTGTTTAAAAATAGAAAATTGGACATTTAAAAGGCGACACTCTGTAGTTCTGAAGTGAAGTAGTATCAAACACATATTAAACAATCAGGGATACACGGATAGCTAATTGTTCAAATAGTTGTAATGAGTTGAAAAATGGATATAATACGATTCTAGACATATTTTTTGTAAGGATGAGAACCAGTTCTAATCCTCCGGATTTAATAAGTTTCGAATGAATACAAGAAAATTTCTTTATTGCACGCTTATGATTGTAAAAGGGATTCAATAATTTTGCCAAATAAATTCCTTTAAAAAATTTAAAAAATAAGTGCACTACATAATTGTCCTTTATTATTTTTTTTCCTAATATATCTGTATTATCCTATGCCTGTATCCCTGTACTAGTGAGTGCGTATGTGAGAGAGAGACTTTATATCTTCCCGGTGAAAGTAAACTTTTCATGATAAAAATAATTATCAATAATACATCACTTTTAGGGGGAGCATTAACCAACCCTACATCCATCTCCATACCCCCTACTGGATCATACATCCCTACTAATGATTTTTGCCCAAAAAGTCATTTAAAGTGATATAAATACAAATAAGGCGAGGGCGGGTAATTAGACCATTTTAAAAGTGTATTAACCCCCCTCTCCTCCCTTATTTACCAAAAATGTCAACAAAAAAGAAGATTAAAAGAAGCCTGAGTCAACGCACGCTGGGATTTACAAAATTTATGTCGCCGTTCAAAAATAACGCCGCGACAGCATTTGGCAGTAGTATTCCAGAAAACGGAACAGCGGCCAACGGCGGCCGCCGTCTGCTGTCCGCAATGTCAGATCCGCAGCTGAATGTTGGGGATTTTTCTAAACAAGTTGTGGACAAAAATGGGCGGATTATTACAAGTTCCCCGGATATTAATGGGAATGATGTTGTATACAGTTTTAAGATGTTGGAACAACGTGTTGTGCCTGATACTTTTCTGCCAGGAAAGGATTATTTACCAAAGATTGAAAAAGAAAAAAAATTTATTCATAGGCCTTACTGTTTCGGTATGTTTTTCTTGTATTCCCTGGCAAGTTCGAACCCATTAATCCCTGTTTCCTTACACCAAATTTCCTAGAGAATGAGTGTGTTACGCGGCATTCCTAACTATCTCCGCGCGGCGCGTGGCTTGTAAACAGACAAAAGAAACGCGCACTTTTTCTTTGATTAGTCCCACGTGAAGAGCTACGTGATTGAAAATAATGTATTGCTTGAATATACATGCGCTCTGATGTGTGGAATATCTCAAATAAGCCTTCTGCTTAGTTTGACATCATAATGTGGTAAGAATTTATCTTAATTCTTAATAATAAGTGTAGTATGGTATATTTTTACGAAGAAATTTAAAACATTAATTTTTCAACAAATAGACCATTTAACTGCTAACTTTTGACATACGAATATTTTCCTTAATTTTATTGATCATTTGAATCTAAAATTATCAATTTCTGATGCTATTTAATATGTTTCGTGCCAATTTAAAGTTTTTTAGAAATTTTATATTTTTAATTAAATTGAAATCACGCAACCTCGATATACAAAAATAATAAACCATTAATACTATGTAATTAATTTTTATATTTTTGTTTTAGATTCACCGTTTTCATGGTAATAAATACACATTTGTAAACATTCACATGTTGGTCATTCGGAGGGCTTGGAGATTAAGAATTCGTGAACGGCAAGGCATGCGTTCCGAAACAATGAAAACGAGACAGAACAGATGCAGCTAAGAACATTCTGTGAAGTTTTGTGAATGTGTTGGTTGTGATACCTTACCACACATTATTATTATAGTCATAATCAGTACAGTTAACTTTAGTGACAATTATGGGTCCTAAAAAGAATAAAGGTGAACAATTGAGTAAGCGGCTGCGTCCAGCCGTTGATGCCCTAACCAGTGAGCTAAATAGAGTGATGAAGTTGGTCAGTGATACTTCAGAACTTAATGTTAGACATCTCACTAAGGAATCAATCCTTGTCCATGACAAGTTCGAGACATTTGACAGCATCATGGTCGGTTTTAGCAAGCTTGGTTTGAGAATCCAAGAGCTTGATGAGTTTAGTGACATTTATTCTGATATAGTTACTGTACAAAAAGACTATAGTGCCTTGAAAGATGCTCTTGATGCTATAGAAGAGCTTAGTGACATTCAAAGTGTTGTTGATGTCGTTGGTGATAATTTGCCTAACCATCAGGCTGAACTTTATGATCGATGTTTGAAGATTGTGAAAGTTATTAAAGGGCCATATTTTCCCTTACCTGATGCAATTATAAACACTTTGTCTGCTTTGATGAAACGTTTGGCTGAGGTTAAGCTTGAACCTGTGAAGCCACCTACAACGTCGGCGGGTGCCTCGACAGCATCGCCATTTGTGTCACCGTTTGGCACACCACAGTTCGCCGCCGGTTCTATATTCACGCCAGGATATATGAATCGTGTCGACGAACGTCTTCTTCCCAGCTTCGACGGCCTGGAAGCATCCTACGTAAGTTTTAAAGACATTTTTAAAAAGCTTACTGTAGGACAAGACCCGTCGTATTTACAGTTATTGTTAAGCAGTGAAAAGGTCTGTAAAAATAAAGAGCTGAGACTCCAGTTAATTCAGATTCAATCGCATGAATCTCAGTGGGCCTACCTTGACGCACGTTTTAAGTCCAAAACACGTCAGATGCTCTGCCTTTTCAACCAATGGGAGAAGAAGTCTAAACCGTCGGACTCCAACCAGATTGTGACTGTGTTAGCAGAGTTTGGCGGAGCAGTTAGCCAGCTGGAGCAGCTGACTAAAGATGATGAAGATGATGAAGTTACCACTAGCCAGTGGTTGACTGTGATACTTCTTGAGATGTTATCCAAGAAGTTGCCACGTGATTTTCAAGATAAGCTCAATTTATCATTGGGCTCGATGGATGTCCCAAACGTCCCAAAGCTGTTAAAGATTATTGAAGAACAGCGTGGCGCCATTTTAATGAGGTGTTCGACTGATATGGACACCCCCTCTAAGAAGAAAGGTAACCCTGCGACAGCCGCTACCGCCGTAGGTAAACCTGGTAAATCTAAGATGAAGCAGTCATGTTTTGTAAATGGCTGTAATGATATGCACTTACTTTACAAGTGCCCAAAATTTCATGACCTGTCAGTGTCAGACAGGAAGAGTATTGTGGAGAGTGCTGGATGCTGTTGGATTTGTTTGCAAAAAGGGCATAAATCTGTGGATTGCCCGAAGGCAGATGTAATAGGCGGCTGCAAAGTGGACAACTGTGGTCAGGCCCATAACAACCTTTTGCATGAAAGTGTTGATATGGCCGCCGCCGTCTATGAAGTACATACTTCCCCTGAGGCGAACCTAATGTTAATGTTACAACAGTTAGACGTCGTTGACATTAATCGCCAGAAGGTCCCAGTGAACGCCATGTGGGACACTGGTTTAACTACCACAATGGTAACCCAGTCACTTGTTAATAAACTTCAGTTACCTTTTACTGGACGTTCAGCAAGAATTTCTCTAGCTGACGGTGAAGTTAAACGTCTCCCGACGGTCAAGTTATGTTTAGTTGATCGACACAAAAATTATCACATATTAGAACCTGTGGTAGTGCCTCTCATTGGTCCAAAAGAGGCGATCTGCTCCATAAATCCTGTGGAGGCAGCTGTTTTGTTTGATATGAAACCTGAAGATTTTACTTTGGTTGATGGGCAGGTTGATTTGCTCGTAGGGCACCTGCACCCATCGATGTTTCCCTACTCTGAACGTTCAGTAGGAGAAACCATGCTTTACTCCAGCCTGTTTGGATCTGGATATTTTGCTGTTAGTGCTAATGGTTTAGCAAAAAGTAGGTATGTTGTCTGCTCAGATGTTCAGCCGCAGCTGACTGTTGGTGCTGCTTGTGATGCTATTATTGAACCTGTTGGTTCTGTTTGTAACGCAGCTGATGAACCTTTTGGTTCTGCTATTGCCGCAGCCGTTGACAACATGGCTACGGCGGGTGTTGCCGTGGCTAATATTGATAATGATGTTAGTTGTGCTGCAGTTATTCCTGATGATATTGGTAACGATACTGTAGTCGTTGATAACTTTGTTACGGCGGGTGTTGAGCCGCTGAATGATTCGGTTCCAGCCGGACAAGAGCCGACGGGAGTTTCGGTTCCGGCTGGACAAGAGCCGATCAGAGTTTTGGTTCCAGCTGGACAAGAGCCGACGGGAGTTTCGGTTCCAGCTGGGCAAGAGCCGATAAGAAATTCGGTCTCGGCCGGACAAGAGCCGATGGGAGTTTCGGTTCCGGCCGGACAAAAGCCAGTAGATGATTCTAAGTTTTATGACAGCCACACTTTTATTACGTGCCCTGGTGGTGTTATGAATCAAGAATCGACTTGGTTGCTGCCAAGCTGGCCGCCCGACTCAGGGTAAGAGGCCTGCAAATGGCGGTTGGAAATATGGCGGGTGTTGCCGCCAGAAAGTCATTGAAATTTTTCAAACCACACATATCTAATCCACAACATAAACTATTTATGTGACAATGATCTTTAAAGAAAAAATATTGCAAGTTTTATGTTGAGCTTGTGAAAGGAACCTAAATCGGTTCTGTAAAGAATAAGTATTCATTATTCAACTAATTTTTATTGTTCATACCTAAGCACAAAAATTCTACAAAACTGTTTAGACTTTTAAAGCAGATTTTAAAAAGATTTTGTTTCTTTAAGTATGATTTTGAAAAGCAAAAGTTCGTGTATATTAACTACCAAATGATTTTTGCAGAATAAAAATACCTCGAAAAATGTATTTTTTATGGTTCACGTCTACTTAAAAAATGTTATTTCTCAGATTCTCATATGAAATAATGCATTAAAGTAAAGAACACAACATGTAATATTATTATGATAATGTTTAAGATATTCCTCGTTATTATTTTAAAAGATTATCGCAAAAAATCAAGATATTTGTTTAAATTTGTAAGCAAATCAAAGATTTTCTTTCATTCCGGAGGCAGAGATTCTTAACAATTCATGTACAAAGTTTTTTTTTGTTCACTCCGGAAGCTGGGATTCCATTAATCCACGCGTAAAGATTTTTTTCATTCCGAGAGCAGAGATTCGTAGAAATATACGTACCTAGCGATTTCGGACAATTTTAAACCTTGAGAAAGTATTTTATAGCAATTATTTTCCTAGGTATATATATTTTTCGTTCATGTTTAGCATTTATAATAATGAACACGATGTGTAATATTATTAAAATATTGATTAATATTTTATTTGAATATCACAGAATTAATTTAAGATAAACTATGCATATTTTAAATTAACTCTACCTTCATTTTTATCGCATATATTAAAATTGAAGCAGTATTTTTAAAAAGAAGTGGATAACATTTCTTAAGATTTATAAGTAACGCAAATTTTGATACAATTTTGTTTAAATTTTCAAATCGATGCAAGATTTTTTTCATTTGAAATGCAAACTTAAGTTTTTTATACGTTTACGTAAGTTTTTTCAATGATTTAAGTCTTTCCGGGACCAGGGATCCTTTTCGCGGAAAATTTCCTAGGTACCTGCCCAGATATAAACATTTTTATCCTTGTTTGATTGAAATTCGATATGATAAAAAAAATTAACACAATGAGATTTTTTACATCATACAAATATTTCTTTATGATTTATTACAATCACATAAATAATTTAATACTATATGTATATTAAAATTATTACTATTTACCTTTTAACCGATGTACCTAAAGAAAAATGCAGATTTTTTCGCCTTGAATTAAGTAGATTCTTTGAGTTCGAAGATTTAAGCTTAATAAGACCGCTCTATAGTGTATCTTAGCTCTGTTACCTCGGCCAGACATACTACAGAACGGCAAAACTAAAGCATAAGATAATTTTATTTTGATTGCTTTGATTGATGATTCTAAAGTTTCTTGAATTATTCATGATTCTTTAATTTTTGATTTGATTTAAACATCACTAATTATGTTTATTTTCAGTTGATGGAGCCCTGCGCCAGAAATCCTGTCGGAAATTATGCAGTATCAAAAAATTGTGATGGAAAGACATAACGTCCGTCAGGATAGCTGGAACATGGCATTATTAATATTTTAAAGATTGGTTAGTTTGTATCTTGAGGGGTTCATTCTAACTGAGGCCCCAAATTGCCTTAATTTTGACTGTATGAATATGTACAAGTTGCTTTCTTCTCAAAACAGAGAGAAATTGCAAACTCAGCATTTAGAGAAGTTCTTTTCTTATATTGAGCTTTTGTTTTATTTTGGTAAATTTAATTTGCATATTTAATTGCAATTTTAATTTTACGCAGTTTTAATTCACGAAGATTTAAAATTATGAAATTTTAATTTTCCGAAGTTTGATGATTTTTTACAGTCATATTTATTTAGATTTAAGTATCTATTTTATTAAAACATGTTAGATTTAAGGATTACCTATCTTATCTAAGAATGTCTAGATGTAAGCCCGAGTATTTTTCCGCTGGAGAAAATGCTTAATTTTGAGAAGTTTTTTATGAAAATTTTACTTTTCTTTTTTAGCAAAAAGATTTAGTAGAAAAAATGTCATTATTTAATCTTTCTTTCTTTTGATTAAAAGTTTGAGTTGATTATTTAATTATTGATGCGATTTTTAATATAAAAAATCATTTGCCTATTATTATGTAGGTACCTAATCAAAGTTTAGGTACTATTGATTATTAATTCATGTATTCGCAATTACATGGTCTGTAATTCTAACCTTAATTGAGATTATGAGGCCATGATTAATGAGATGTGTGAGTGGTAAATGTGCATTTCATGAATGTTGAATGCTTTTCCCATTCCTTATTCCTATCCTTATGTGGTAGTGGACTCGGTTTGAGTTATTGTGGTATTCGCGAGTTACCATAATTAATTTTAGGCCTTATGGCCATAACATTTTAAACTCTTGTGGTTTATGTGTTGTGAGATTGTGATTTAGTGGACACTGTCTGCACGCATATTGCAAAGATGAGGTATTGTGTTCGATTCCCAGTGAATAGACGGGTGTGTTTCGGTATGTTTTTCTTGTATTCCCTGGCAAGTTCGAACCCATTAATCCCTGTTTCCTTACACCAAATTTCCTAGAGAATGAGTGTGTTACGCGGCATTCCTAACTATCTCCGCGCGGCGCGTGGCTTGTAAACAGACAAAAGAAACGCGCACTTTTTCTTTGATTAGTCCCACGTGAAGAGCTACGTGATTGAAAATAATGTATTGCTTGAATATACATGCGCTCTGATGTGTGGAATATCTCAAATAAGCCTTCTGCTTAGTTTGACATCATAATGTGGTAAGAATTTATCTTAATTCTTAATAATAAGTGTAGTATGGTATATTTTTACGAAGAAATTTAAAACATTAATTTTTCAACAAATAGACCATTTAACTGCTAACTTTTGACATACGAATATTTTCCTTAATTTTATTGATCATTTGAATCTAAAATTATCAATTTCTGATGCTATTTAATATGTTTCGTGCCAATTTAAAGTTTTTTAGAAATTTTATATTTTTAATTAAATTGAAATCACGCAACCTCGATATACAAAAATAATAAACCATTAATACTATGTAATTAATTTTTATATTTTTGTTTTAGATTCACCGTTTTCATGGTAATAAATACACATTTGTAAACATTCACATGTTGGTCATTCGGAGGGCTTGGAGATTAAGAATTCGTGAACGGCAAGGCATGCGTTCTGAAACAAGTAAATATTTTATTTTTTATTTAAATCATCTTTATATCCAAAAGTAATTAAGCATGGTTTGAGGCTATTTAAGCTTCTCTGTATGAAACAGTATAAAGTAAAAATTTTACTTAACATGAAGTTCTAAAAAATGTAAATAAAGCAGGAAACTAAGAATGAAATAAATATTTTTGTTTAACCAAATAATGCCTACTATCAAATTTAATTTAAAATTTACAAATGTAATATTTTTTAATATTTAGGCAGTATTTTCAATAAGTATGTTGTTCTCCCAACCTTTACGTAAATAATTATTTATAGCAGGTGACAGTCAGAGAAGCGCAGGCACCAACGCAACAACAAACGACGATACCGCGTTTGTTGACACGGCGCGGTACGGCACGCGGCTGACCGTCACGGCAGCGTCACGCCTCGCTGGCCTCCGTCCGACCGTCAGCTATCAGAATCTGAGCCCGAGCGGGGAAATATTCGCGCGAGAAAGGATTGGGTTAAATACGTCGTATAGCGGTGCAGTCAATACGAATAAGTGTACAACGAACGTTGCATGGCTTGTGGGGGCTAAATCTAGCTCACAAAACAATCCAGCAGCTGTACAGACCAACGAACATCATATTGATATAGTCAACAAGTTTGACCTACAGCCGCCAACCAATTTAGAAGTTGCGCCGCTGAATACTGAAAACTCTACTGGTGTGCAGGTTAAAGAATTGAAAACCGCAACCACTGAATTGTCTAAAGTTATAGAGGAGGATAACAACCTAGCCACGACTCTTAACCAATGGAAAGTTGACCTAAACCATAAAAAGTTGCACTATCCCTACCCCCACCAACAAGCAAGTACAATGGGGTATACACTCGCAAGAAGCAAAACAATAAGTGATATCCCTCAATGGGCCACTGAAAATGATAACAATAAAAGTGAGAAAAGTGATGAAAATAGATATTTTACTAAAGTTAAAAGTGTTGGTACCCATAGCTCAAACAGTACCCAAACTAATGATTCTATCCTAGATCTGAACTCAAGCCTAGATGGTAGTACATATGCCCTACAGATGGGAGGGCATATCAGCACTAATGGATCCCTGAAAAGTAGAATTGTGAAGCAGAGAACGCTGTTGAGAAGCCAGGCGAGGCTGTATAAGTTCAGCCAGTCGCTGAGCTCACTGACCACCGTGGGGACAGAGAGTAGCAGGGCTTCCTCCTGTGATAGGGGAGTCATCACATATAATTTAAGGTAAGGCTTTTAGTTTCACAGTATTTTTTATAATTGTGGCAATTATGCAGGAACGGGGGGCGGGGAGACATTGGGCTGTTTTTTAATTTAGTCCCAAAAGTTTTTTAATAATGTTTTCTTATTCGTTGTCATGACAACTTAGGGGGCTTTTACTGAATTTTTGTTGGTTCGTGACTTTTATTGTCCAGACGTTTCAACCACTGATTGTAATCTACAGAATGGGTACATCAATTTGTCGGCAATTGTCTTATCCTTAGAAAACCTGCAATTATGCGCTTAAGAAGCGCAGCAACAAAGAAATAAGCAAAACCTTTAATGGGAAAAAGTGAAATGAAAAAGGATTAGAATATGTTGTATGTTAATAAAAGCTGTAAACTAGTAAAACAATAAGTTAATTCATATTAAATTTATGTGATTTTTAAATTTGAATATTCATTTTATTCTTATAAATGATTCAATAATATATTTTTACCTAAATCTTTTGAATGAAAACTTTCATTTTATTTTCCCTAACCACACCAAAGAACTTGCCTATACAAATTATTTTATGATTAAGCAGCTATTTCCCCTTTCTTTATAGTTTAACACTAATCCGACCTCCTCACTCTTATTTAATCATGTTAAAATAAGAATGACATCTACCATAAATAAATTATAAAGCAATCTACTAACTAACATACCTTTTATTTATATTTAATACCAATTGAGAAAATCACATATTTTCATTTTCATCTACACCTAAACTGACATAAGAAATTGAACTGTGATTTATATTTGCCGGCAGAGTAATCTTCTCAAAAAATCTTCTGAAGTTATTTATTTAGCCGGTTGCTAAATTGCGAGAAGTATGGACATGGTAATTTTTGTTCCACTTTAAAAATGGTGGAAAATGTTGATTAAAGCTTATTATTAAAGTTATTTTCTCTCATGATCAATCAGTCCAGACATTATTTATCAAAGGGGTTTTATCCAGGGATAAAAGAATAAGATAGTTGGAAAGAAATTATAATTTTCAAACAGCTACAACAATAAAGTGACAAAAGGGAAAAGAAAAAAAAGAATATTAAACAAATAATACAGTTTGATTACAAAAAGAACAATATCTAGTATTATGGCTTGAAAAATACCAACCTATAGTACACCAATAATTTTGGAATATTCAGAAAATAAAAGATTAATTACTAATACTATAGTACACAAATAATTATGGAATATTCAGAAAATATATGATTAATACTAATTAATCTAGCAATAGCAGATGTTCTTAGTAAACAAAGACAGACGACGGATGGACGTAAGGACAGACCTTGCCTATAGAGTAGCTGATATGCATCAAAAGTTAATTTGAGTTAAAACAAAAATAAAGGAAGGGACAATTTAATTAATTGTATTAATTTATAATTAATCTATCCTTGTATCCATGAATTTCATCACAAAGCAGACAAAAAGAAACAAAATTATCCTTAATTTCATTTTTGATTAAAAACATTAATGGTGTGAAATCTTCTACATTCAATGAAAGTGAAAATATATTAATGCTATCTAAGAAATTGGTGCTTTCCTTCAAAGTGTCTGAAGAGTACTGACCCTTACCCCTTAGTTTTTGAAAACAATTGCATATAAGGAGGGTATTTTTTTTCGCTTGGCTGTTAAAAAAAACCACATCGATCCAGCGGTTAGTTATATCTTAAGCTACAGACAGACAGAAAGACACACATACAGATATCCTGTTAATTTTGCATAAAAATAAAAGCTTTTTTGTTATCCGTTTTGTTTATTTTCTTTCTCTTGCTGTGACACTTATCAACAAAAATACTCTAATGCATTATTTGTAAATGAAGTGCGTCAAAAGTGATTGCATATTGCTAAAAAAGCGCAAAGTTATCAAATTTTAAAGGTTAAAAATATGCCTTTCTGTTTCTAGGATACTTTTGTTGGTAGTGCAGCTACTTTGCAATGAGTAAATCCAGTATTAGTTGTTTAAAGCATCGTATTATAGTCTTCCGCGGATATTAAAATGAAAAATTATAAGATTATAATCGTAGCTAACAAAAGTGGTACTAATTTTATGATTTATTTTAATATTCGTGGAAAATTTTCGGTAATACGATGCTAAACATGATTTTTCAGTATGGCCGAAAACCGGTTTTAATTCAGCGGATATTAATCGGTTTCAAAGCCATATGGTAATATGAAATTGTCTGACATCGCCAAAAGAGGCATTTCAAATAGCATGAAAGTCTATAATCCCCCCACAATTAAAATTTTGGTAAAATAAAAATAAAAAGACTATCCTTGTTTTAAACTTGAAAATTAAGTCATAGATTTTAGAGGCCAAGAAACGAGAGACAGATACGAGACATGCTTTTTCAATACTGATAAATGAAATAATAGCATAATGCTTCACTTCCAACAGCTGATTTTGAAAGGTTGTATTAACTGAAATGGTCACTGTCAATATATTTTCGATATTCCGATATTAGAGATAATTTACACTATTTTTTTTCTAGTTTTGATATAAGGATCAGGGATCTAAAGGGATAAGACAATGGCCGATAAATTGATGCAAAACCACAATTATGTAACGGTTAATTAAAGGATAAAACGTTTGAACGCTTAACTAAATGAATCAACCAATCAAAATTAAAGTCCCCAAAGATGATAAGCCAACGAATAAGAAACGTAAATTAAACTTTAGGGTAGTGCAATAAAAAGCCCAATTTCTTTTACCTCCCCGTATTATGATAGCACCCAAAAATAATAGTGTTGTTCAAATAATTTAGATGTTTTTTTCACATTCTCTAATTTTTCTCTAATAAAAGTTAGGTTACTGTGTAGGAGCATTTGTTAAGACAGTAAGCTTCAAAGCTTAAGGCATATATTTACACATATTTTAACACTTCTTAATATTGCTAACGTTTCAGGAAGGCAAGGGAAATGTAAATCAGATAGCTTCGAAACCAAGTAATATCCGCTGGATTAGAACTGGTTTTATGCTTTACTAAAAAATCATGGAGAGCATTGTATTACAGACAATTTTCAACGAATATGAAAAAAAACATAAAATTAGAACCAGTTTTAATAGCACGGTTCTTCTGTCTCTCGGGGCTAACAAAACTTGTTTTAATCTTATCATTTTTCATTGTAATATCTGAGGAAAACTGTCTATGATAAATGAGATAAATAACTATTACAATCCATGATTTTCACAGAAAATTAACTAATTAGAAATTGGGGATATATAAATGAATTTGTTGTCTAGTGTCTTTTCCCCATATTCATGAAACCTTTGTTTAAATATAAAAATTACTTTAAATTAGTAACTAGCGAATGAAACCCTCATCAATGTAAAATTGATAGAATAACTTAAAACCTACACTGAACCAATGTAAAGCTTCTCTAAATTGAAGAACCCCATCAGTTAAATGGTTAGCCAGATTTTAACCTTCAAACAAAAGATCGTACTGTTTTATATAAGGGATTACACAGGCATAATTTTTTTTTTATAAAAGAAAACTATAAAAAATACAAGTATTCTAAAAACTAAACAATAAACTTTTGTTGCAATTTTTGAAAATTCTTTTAGCATTCAAAATATTTGAATAGTCTCTTTAAGAATTTGCGTATATATACTGACAAATTTATAAAAGACTTATTTAGGTGTGCGATCAACTTCGCAAAACGTGTCGTTTTATCAGAACCTTATCTTTTACTACATAATGAAATGCTCCTTACCCTGAAATAAATTTGCTATTTAATTCCAAAGCTACTCAATGATCTACTTTCATTGTCGCTATATGGAAAATGTTATTATCTTAGCTGCTATTTAAGTTAGATTGCTGATTTTTTTCTGTGAAGATACAATTTTCTTGGTACGTCAGTCGTGATTCAAAATATATATTCATAATTTACATATTATGAAGGTTTCGTGAATTTCTGCTTTTCTTTTTCAATTTTTTTCTTTCTTTTATTTTATAACCTCTACTAGCGGCTGCGCCCCTAGCTACTAGGGGTAGGAAAGGACAGTGACATAGCCTAAACCATATCAACATCAAGACTTTAATCTGAAAATATTGCTCAAAACCTTCAAAGGACCCGTGTGAAGCTTCCTTAAAATGGAGAACTAAATTGGTTTAGTAAATAATGAGATCTTGGGCTACAGACAAAAAAAACCTTACTACTTTATATAATAACCTCTATATAAATATTTGCTCTATAATATCCTATGTCCGTTTATCCAAATATGATTCTTTTGTGCTTTGTTACTCATGGATGTTATCATCCCTGTTTTTTTTTAAGTACGAGGTTTGATGTGAAGAAAAACTGCTTAAAACCACCAAATGACTTTTATAAAGCTTCCCTCAATATGTTCAATCATTTCATTCAGTATTCTCTGAGATCTTTATAGATTCAGATAAAAACTTATTACTTTATAGTATAGGTTATGTGTATGTAGAAGTGATGAGACCCCATTTTTAGTAAATGTTTAAAATAATGTTGTCGTCTATACATTTTCTTTGTCTAATTGTCCATAAAAATGCATAAAACAACTTAAACATGAAAAAGAGTTAAATTCCTTCAAAATCATTGACTTTTACTCCTTCTCTTTCTTTCTTCTATCCTTATATAAAAGTAACAGAGTCTGTGTGTGTCTGTTTGTACCGTAGGATCTCTCTATCCGCTGAACCGAATTAGTTCTTCTTTATTGTGTAGCTTAAAAAATGTCCCGTCCAGGGAATGTTTATAACTATTTTGGGGGAGGGTATATTATCACTTTTCCAATAGAATTCGCCCTTCATTTTTTTAAATTCCCCCCCCCTAATCCTCCACTTCAAGTGCCCTTATAGGCCTCTAGTAGTTAGTTTGTTTTTGTCGGAGGCTAAGGATTTCAGTAACTAGTAAACATATCGAGTTCTCCTTTTTAGGGAAGCTTAATATAGTTCCCATAATGATTTAAGGCTGTTTTAATCTTAGATTTAGGTCTTAAAACTATAAGAATATTTGCCTTCTTCTCCTTAGAAAACAAAACCCATAAATGCAAGGGGTACTGCCACTAGTTTGCTATAAATAAAGAGCAAGGCTATTAGTTTGTTTGTTAGGATCTCGCAGACCACTGTACCGATTAAGTCCTCTGTTTTAGGGGAGCTTTGCACATGATCCTGGGATGGCTTTAGGCTATTTCATCCCCCCCCTATCCCCCCCCCTATATCTCTCCTACACATATTCATGATTATTTTCGGTGAAATAAAAGACATGCTTTATCTAATTATGGGTATAAATAGCTGTAATATGATAACCAATTAAGAATAATTTATTCTAATATCTATATCAATTTTCATAGTAGGATGGTTTAAACTTACATTTTGATTACGTACATATATTGTAATAAAATACAATAACTTTAGTTTTGTATTAATATACGTCAGTTTTTTTAGCAGGACTGCTACTATGTAGCAAGGATATGTCTAAGGCGTCCAAGGATGGGAGTAAAGGGGTGTACAACAGTTCAACCCCCTTAAACTTTGAAACCCCTCTATTTAACCCCCTCAAAAAACAAAAAAATACATTAGATCACTCCCCTCAAACCTTTGATATCTATCATTTAACCCCCTCCTCAACATAAAAAGCTTGGACTTGATGCTGCGGTACTTATGGAAATCAAAATCCTTGTATATTTATAATATAGAATTTTTTATTGAACATTTTAAACAAATTTTTTAGAAAAGAAAACATAAAAAGCACGTTATTTGCTCTTTTTTACTTTACAGTAAAATTAGAATATATAGTTTTTATTTGTATTAATTTTGATATTTCCAGTTTTATAAACATCGTTTTTGTAGTAATGTTACTTTACTGTCAATCTGTTTGTCCGTCTGTTCGTTTATTGGGGCACGTCTGTCTATCTGGCCATTTAATACATTTCTTTCTGGGGGTGTTGTTGTTAGATAGATTTATTTAAATACCCTTCAAGTTTTCTTTGGCTAAAGGCTTACTTTTTACTCTATTTGTCCGTCCATATGCATGCACCATGTCTTTTAGGATTTAAATAATACAATTAGTTCTTTGTTTCACTGCTTATGATTTTAATTCTTGTTACAAAACCTGCATTTTCATGTTTTTAACGAATTAAAACCCCTCTAATACATGCTATAAATTGATTACAATGGTTGAATCCCTGTTTTCCTAGGCATCTAATGATTTTAACATGTATTTAGTTTCTTTTGATCAATTTAATTCCTCAGATTCGCTTCAATGGACATTATATCACTTTGGCGATCGCACTCAATTTTTTCCCCGCAATTTATTGCGTAAACTTTTAATTTTTTTTATAGAAAATGTTCAGAACTTTAAAGAGTTTCTTAAAGTAAATCAAATGTAAGAAAAGGCTAAAAGAGGAGAAAGAATTGTTAATTGATTAATCTACCTCTTGTAACATTTTTTGCTAGATATTTTTATAAAAAAAATCATGCTGATAGAAAAAGGACGGGGTGATTTTTTATGTCGATCAAATTATATCACCTTAGCATTGACTTTTCTAGAGTGATCTTTAAAACATTTAAATTCTATTTGCTTTCAAGTTTTGACAGTAATTTAACAATTTCAAATACCATCAATTTGGCTTAACGTGTATTTAACCCTAATAAATATAGAGGTTTTGTGATTAACTTTTGTAAGTTGATATATAAAATATGTGATGGATTATTTCTAGATTGATATATACATTACATGTAATTTTTCGTTTGTTTGAAGCCAAAGATCCCGTATTATGCTTTTCGAGAAATTTTATTATAGGCCTTGGGACCACAAGGTCAATGAACTTCTAAAGCATGGCCTCAAGGCTAGGTTCGCATCACCGCTAGTCCTAAAGTACTAAGATTTTATTTGTCTGAAGCTAAATATCTCGGAAAGTAATGGTCCCAACTGATTGTTCTTATCAGGGAAGCTTTATAATTGTCTAGGGATGGATTTGGGCTATTTTCCTTAACTCCCCCGTCCTCACCTAGAGGCTTGAAGGCAACGAATATCATTATTAAAAACTAAATTTGTTTAATCTTATAATTCTAAACTTAAAAAGTTTTAAACTAACCAATTTGTGAAACTTCTGAAGATTTATAATAAAACAATCATAGTTGTTTATCGCATCGTGTTATAGACAGCTTTCAGCAGATATTGAAACATTTGAAACTGCTTTGAAACTTTTTTTTGATGTTCGTGGAAAATTGTCTGTAATACGATGCTATACATGATTTTCAGTAGGACTTACAACCGGTTCTAATTCAGCGGATAACAATCGGTTTCGAAGCTATACTGGAAATTTAGTGCTTTTATTAAAGATTTTTTGTTTAAAATTGCTAATTTAATCCTGAGAAATATAAAGTTTTCGGTGTCTTTTGTTTGAAATGCTTATTTAAATTCCATTGCTGTAATAACAAATAGATTCCTAACAAGCATTCACCCCAATTTTAGACTTTAGAACTGTTTCTATGACTGCAATTTCTACTCCGATTACAAAAAGGGTTAAAATCATAAATTTATAACAAAAATAAGTCAAGTTTGCTTTAGATATCTAACACTAAAAAATAATATAATTATTTAGCCATTTAACGTAATAAATGATAGGTCTCAATACATAAAAATAGTTATACAAACCAAATATTTTTTTCTGGAAGTTGGGGGGGCAGATCTCAGCCCAATCCATGTAGAGCAATTTTCAGAAGCAGCAATGCAAAAATTACACACACAAAGTATTTTTAGTCGCGAAAGTTTTCTATACTTTCTTCCATCGTTATTTACTTCCGTCTGTTGCTGATTAGTTTATGACTAACTTAAATTAATGAATTACTTAATTTAACCTTTTAATTAAAAGTAGTAAGGATTTTTTTGTCTGTCTATTAATTATCAGATAACCTTTGAATAGATTAAGTTCTTCATTTTAAGGGAAGCTTTATGGATGTTCTTGATGCGTTTTTAAAGATAATTTGAAGTTTAAAGTTGAAGCCGCTATTTCTTCACACAATCTCTTATCCTATCGTATAAAGAAGTACTGTTATCATCCTTGTTTGGTTTGCACTATAAAAATAGAATTTGGATATAATTTTGTAATCTCAAAATTTGCATAGATTTTGGATTTTCAAATTGTTTGTTTCAACTACCTCATCATTTTATCGCAGTGTGCATGCACTTCCGCTTATAATCAAAATGGATGTATAATTTAATGACATGAGGAAATTGTCTTTAATTGCTATTTCACCTGTCATATATTGGTCAATTTGTTCATCCAGTAGAAGGTAAGAGGAAGGAGTAAAGGGAGGAGAATGGGTAAATCGCTATTTTAGCCCTCTGGGTATTTCGCTTTATTAGATAACAAAAAAATCTGGTGTAAGATACAAATAATAATACATCCATTATAATTCTCTCAAAGTGTGACATAATCTAAACACAAGTACGCAACATCTAATAGTAGCGAAGCACTGATAAATCATTGTTGGACAAATGGACTAAGTTAGTTATAAAGTAGATGTGTAGTGTAATAAAAATATGTATACCTAGAAAGTAAAAAATCGTAAAACTTTTTTACATAGAATATGTTTTGGCGGTTTTTTATCATGAATGAGTGACTAACGTACCAGGTACAATTGATGTTATATGCTCAACAATCAACAAAAAATAAGGCTATATATCTTGAACTGAGCATCTGAGAAATTCATGCTTCTCCGATTCCATTTTATACAGACAGATAGCCGATCATTTGGCTAGAAATATAGAGTAGCTTCATTACAAAAAATACAAAGTTATAGGTGATGGAGCTATTTGTGTTGTTGTTATAATATGCGATTTAGATGAT
Source organism: Acartia tonsa (assembly GCF_053477335.1). NCBI lineage: Eukaryota > Metazoa > Arthropoda > Copepoda > Calanoida > Acartiidae > Acartia > Acartia tonsa. The sequence continues at coordinate 40,232,414 of NC_137260.1, forward strand.
TTGATAATGTGATACTTAAGTGAAAGTGAACGCACATTTTTTTCAATATGGTTTATATGTAGACAAAAGGTCACAAGATCGAGATTTAGCCAAAAGAAATTTTTTTGCTAAAACTTAATTTTAAGCCATATTAAGTAAATTTTAATGTCATGATAGGATTTCAAAGTTTAGTCATCTTAATTAAACACTATTTAGTAACAGGACAATGTAAGCCAAAATGTAATTTTTCTGGAGAAGAATTGGCAGTAAATTAACTCAATTAAGAGACACATCCTTTAATAGCATTTTATTTTTGTTGCAGGTATGTTTCTTTTATTTACTACACTCAAGACCACGTAGATACTGTATAAGAATTGAGTCTATACGCCATTCTATCTTCAAGTGAGATAAACTAATGTACGGACTTACCTTGTTGTAAAGTGTCTATGCTACTAGCAAGAAAAATTAAGCATTGGACTTAGGGAGGTTGGTGACATTGAACTGTTTATTTCACTAGTCCTCAAAGTTTTTTAATAACGTATTCTTATTCGTCGGATTAACAACTTTGGGAACTTTATTTAATTATGATTGATTGGTTCATTATGTTGAGGGTCCAAACATTTAAACCACTAATACTAATCTACAGTAGGGGTAATTTTGTGTATCACTTTGGGTATGGACATCAATTTATCGGCAGTTTTTTTTATTTAATTTGATCCCTGCATTGGACTGTAAATTATATTAGTCCCCAAAGTTCTCACATGCTTAAGCTTGAAAACTTCCGGAAATTTTATTAAATCAACATTTGAATGTATAAACCTGCACTGTATAAACTTTCCCATCATACTTTTATCTACAAAAGCAGTAATTTTTTACCATTGTCATATCCCAAAAGGAAGTACAATTTCTTACTAGATGTTTTTAATATTTGTCTATGTTCCCAAATTTGATAAAATTAAGTGTAACAAATTTTCAGACACTAGGGTTAATAAGTTATTGTTGAAACATATAATCATCAGGCTTAGATCAGGAAATTATTTAACAGTTTACTTAGAAATATCAAATTTTAAAATATTGTTTGAGACACCAATTTTAAAGGATTATAATTTTAGATTAATATAATATTTTTTGAGAGGTTATTACTGGAACTAATTATTAGGGTAGGTCAGGCAAATGTCTAAGTGTTAAAAATTATGATCAGGGCTCGGCAGCCGTGCTTCAGCTGCGTGTGATCCATAGTGAAATCGTATGATATCATAACTTTAAAATTCACCTAGATGTCAAAACTGTTTCTTGACAGACAATCCATCTTTTTAGAATATTATTTTGAACACAAGCGGCTTTAAATTTGAGGCTTATGTCGAGCTATGATTAAAATACTATACAAAAAAGTCGTTTGGGTTTAGAGGTTTAGATGGAAGTTTTTTTCAAGATAAACCCCTACTAACAAAAATTGGACAGTGGAAAACACCTAAAAAGCTTCTCGGTTAGCGTAATTGGTGAAGACAGACAAACATTTATCTAACCTTTTTAATAATAAGATCAGTATTTATATTAAATTTTACGTGACAGTAACAATTACTAAGATGTTAGATTTTTATTTTTTAACAAAAAATTGTGTATTTTAGCTTTAAATCAAACAAATTTATTTTCGGCAGTTTCAATAAAAATAATTTATATATGATGACAATAAATTATCAAGCCCCTAGGTGCAAGTATTTAGTGTAATCTAAAAATACAAACGACTCTGAAACGGGAATAAGATAATTTGATTTGATTTGTGTTATTTCCGTATAAATTTTCTTGACATAAATCTAACACTAAACATTCCTTCCCACGATTAAAATGGATAATAAAGCACCACACAAATATTTTTTTCTTCAATTTTTCTAAAAAACCCAAACAGCCAAACGGACATAAATAAAATTAGAGACAATACGTTTGAGAATAAAATATCAGGAGTTTATCTCAAACAGCAGCCAAGAAGATAACGTTCCTGTAGATAAATCCCATATGAACAGACGGACAAAGTCAATTGTAAAGTAAATGCAAATTGTATATATCTTAAATTGTAGCCAAGAAAATCATACATTTCCACATAGAGCACGGGAACATTTTGAAATATATATAGAGTAGTATAGTGGCTAAAAATGATAGAGAATAGTTATTATCGCCAAATATATTAATCAGTTTCTAAAAGTATACATCTAACCGAACATTCAAAATTAAAGCTTGCAGTAAACAATCTTATCTTAATACCTTTAATCCCTGAAGATGAGTTTACAAAAATAAATGCGAGGAAGTGGTTACTTACACCCTGATTTATATCATTTGCTACCAGGGATAAAAGAATAAATTTTTTTAGTATATCAGCTACTCTTTAGCTGTAAGAATTTATTTTTTTCCTAAAAATATTTGTTACCTGGTTATTTTGCATTTGGACATTGTTCTTAATTCAGTCAATCTTTTTGATCATTTTAAATATTGTTAACAAATCTTATAAATCCTTTTATTTAAAATATCATATGGTAGACTAATAACTTAAATTTATGTATTTTTAACTAGACCTTCAATTATTGCATTAATTTTGGAAGATTATTTACTTAAATATTGAAAAAAACTAAGGGAGGAAACAATGAACTATAAATTGAACATGTATCCAAAGTTTTATAAACATTTATGCATTGGTTTAGAAACTTTGTGTATTTTTAATATGTCGTAAATGGTTAATAAAAACTAGCCCTGTGCAAAATTTTCCACATCAAAAATCCACCAATTGTTCTATCCACTGAATGGCTGTGGTACTCTTTTCGTATGGGATTTATAAAAAGCTTCCAAATAAGAAGAGCAATGAGTATATCTATATACATATAGGCTGACTGTGGTTGAAATAAGTTGTTCCTGTCTATGAAAAAAACATTATTATACTCTAACTGTTGTTATTCACGCATCAGACATCGCAACAATATTTTCGTCATTTATATGAAAAGAGTTAAAAAAAAGAATATTTTGAATTCCCCAAACCGATAATTTCTAACCTTTAAATATAATCTTTTTTTCACTAATTGTATCATTAATAGTTGTTATATTTTGGTTTCAACTAATTTAAAGGGTTAACAAATGTTTTCCTCAACTTTTATGCCAATTATAATTCTATTTTGGTTGAAAATCAAGGGTAAAGAATAGTTATTTCTCGTATCGTATTATAAACGGCTTTCCGCGGATATAGAATGTACATTTCTATATTCGTAGAAAACTGGCTAAAATAGTATAGTTTTTTCGTATGGATGAGAACCGGTTCCTATCCACCGGATTCGAATGAATACGAGAAAAATCTTTTATTGATAGGAACCGGTTCTCATCCATACGAAAAAACTATGTCTAGCATCGTATTATATCCAGCTTTCTACGAATATAAAAATGTACAATCATAAGATTAAAAGAAATAACTATTATGTTATTTTTCTCAATAGAATCTTCAAAGCAGTCAACCTAGTCTTAAAGTTGAAATAGCCTAAAACCATCACAGGACCTATCCATCCCAGGACTCCATCGATTTCAGTGGTTATTAAGATTTTAATGAACAACTACAGTCTTGTACTGAAACAATTAAAAAGCATTTCAATATTTCATGATTATTGGTAATTTTGTAAGTAGTTTCGACTGATGTATTATCGATATTATTACAAATAGTTTATTTGCCTGTAATATATCTTAGCATTATGGCCAAGCATTAATCATTAATACTAGAATCTCTGCATATTTTTACCATATACGCGATTCTAATGATAACTATGTTGTATTGTTGATTAATATATAATTTTATCAGAAATTTTAGAGAAAAAGTACCCAAGAACATCAAAAGTTTAGAGTTTGCCTTCCTTGTCTTCCTTGTTTGAATTTGATCTTGATTATATTTTTATCTGAACCAACTATAATCATGAACTTTCTTTATGTCCTAATCAGAGTCACAGATTTTGATAATTAAGACAAAAAAATCTTTAGTGATTTGACAATTCATTGATTAATTTTCCCAATGATAATTAACAAAAGTATCCTTCTTTATAACAAAACAATTAGTTGAAAAGTTTGGAGACTGTCATTTTAAACCAAACTATTAAGTTGATAAAAGGGTTTAAGCCTGCATAAAAACGATATATTCTATGTTTTAGGGTAATAGTACCGTATTTTGTCTGTAGCTTAAGATCTCACTAACTGCAGAACCGATTGGGTTCTAAGTTTCAGTGAACCTTCACATAGGTCCCAGGGTGGTTTTAGGCAATCAAATTTTTCGATTTAGGTCATGGAGAGCCGGGCCCTATTATTAGATTAAAATAGTCAAATATCTGTGAATCCACGTGGGTTTTGAATATATAGTACAACTCTATAAGTAGAACAAAATATGAAATTTTACAGGCTACTCTTTAATTATGGTTTGTCGTTATTTAGATTTGTTTAAATTTTTAAAAATGAATACACAACATCTATTTTCAATAGATTCACAGGTTCATAAAATTTATAAAGAAACTTGTGAACCTTTTTTGATGATTAATATAGAGTATACTATGCTGCTTTAATTGTAGTTTAACACTGTAAATACAATAAATACTTAACTATCTAGAGCAACTTATCCCAATTATAGGGACGCTTTGCTACTAACCAAAAAAATGTCTACGTATCAGTTAGCTAATTCTGCAATTTTGATTTTCATGAATATGTTCAATAATTGAACATAGTATAGTGTCCCTTGAAATGAGAATCAATATTTCAATGTTCTTTGGAGGATCTGATTACATTTTCCAAGTTGGTTTACTCTAGATAGTTAAGATCTCCAGAATAAAAGGAAAGCCTTTTGATAGCATGATGTTTTTTTTTATCTTACACTATAGTGGTTACGCCACCTAGAAGCCTCTAGGGGCACTTAAGGTGAAAAGGAAAAGTCGACCTCCCTTTTTAATTTGAGTTTAAAAAAGAAAAAGAAAACAATTTTTTTTTGTTCGGGGGACGGGTTCATTTTTTATTGGGATTGAGAGAAACCCTGTCCCAGAATTATTAAAACCCTTCCCTGGGCCTGTTTAAACAACTGTAAAGGAAAATCATATCAGTTAATCAGAATATCTTTCTTTTTTTGCTACTCCATCGAATGCAGATACTTAAGATTCCAGACCCAGAGTCGCTAATGTTATAAAGAATATTTTAAAAAAATTTTTAGACATCCTTCAGCTTTTTATAATCTTGTATCCCTTTATCCGAACATTCGAATAGATTAAATCATATGCACCAAGCAAGGCAGTAGTAGTAGTACACAATTTTAATTTATGATATCAAAATAAACAAAACTTGGCTAAGCTAACTGTCCGTTGCACTGCTCTATGCTTATTGTAAAGACATATAGTCTACATTTATATTTTATGATTCTATTTGTCGAAATACCTTGTTGTTAGAATTGTATGATTTGTTTCAAACTATGTAGATTTCTGTTGCAATAAGGCATTACTTATAATGCATAACAATTCGATAGTTAACAGACTTTGTCAGTACATCAAAGATTGATTTGAGACTTCTTATAATTCAATTAGAAAATTTTGATTCTTAGGATTAATAGATACCCTATTTCTTCATAACGAACCTAGTAAAAGTGTCTGACTCTGATTATAACGTAAAAAAAAAATTAGTCAATGAGAGGCCAGTATACACTGTAATTGACCAATGGTAAAACTTATGGTGGCCTCTCATTGGCAAATTTTTTTTTACATCATAATCAGAGTCAGACACTTTTACTAGGTTCTTAATAACGATTTTACAAAAGATTTTTCATCATCGTTATGGATGCTCTTATTCATTTTTTTTATAAAACCAACATGTCGCGCCTAATTTTAATTAAACAACGTAGTAATAATTTATGATATTCTAATTTTAAAACTTAATTCAAATTTCATAAAAATAACATCAAGGATCCTTGAGTTCATAAGAAGCGCAACAGTAACAAACTAACAATAAATCAATGTTTTGCTTCTGAAAGTAAATGGCTGATTATGACACATTCAAAGTATGTGTTATTAAATTTTAAGCAATTTATAGCTGTTAATGTTAAAAATCCGTCGAAACTGAGGCAGGGAGGAAACATTGGGTTATTTATTACACTATTCTCAAAAGTTATAAAAAAAAAATGTTTCTTATTCGTTTGCTTAACAACTTTTGTTGAATTTTGATTGGTTATTTTTAACCAAAGCTTTCAACCACTAATTGTAATCTACAGTTTGGGTAATTTTGTGTATCATCATTGGGGATGTACAAAAGTTTATCTGCCAGTGCCTTATTCCTTAAGATCCCTGGACAAAACTAATTATATAGTAGCAGCACCACTAATATAATATAAAAGGTGCTAAATATAATTACTAAAAGAAACTATTTATTTTCTAAAGATCAGAAACAATTAAGTTTATCCATTGTGTCTTGGAACAATAAATCAATTCTTTATTGAATTTAATAAAGAGATCAGAGCTGATGAACTGTAAAAAAATGGTTTTATTCATTAAATGCATAAAGTATATAGAGTTTATAATAGTATAATTTGAACGAGATGTCCGCCTGTCCGTATTACTATTCATATTTAATACTTTTTTGTTGAAAATTTATTTTTAATTTATAAGCACTGAACATCTTCTCTTTAAATTATGTTATACTTTTATTCATTCAAGAATTGTTTTTAATTATGCTTTATGTTGTAATTTTTAACCTCAAGGCTCTTTTTTATTTCTATCTCAAATCAAATTTTGTTGAAAAACCATGAAAAAAATATGTTTTTAACAGTGTTTCTGTTGTTTATTATTTTCACTTGCAGGATCTATGTAAACAATACGAAAAAAATATTTATTTTAACAGATTTTTAATCAAAACTAATTGTTTCTATTTAGCAGAAAGGGAAAGGGATAGATAAATTGCATTAAAATGCAGTTATGTTAAGGGATAAGACAATGTACGGTAAATTTATTTACGACCTCAATGATGATAAACAAAATTACCCATTCTGTAGATTAAAACTATTGGTTGAACCATTTGAACACTCAACTTAATGAACCAACCAATCACAATTAAATGATTTTAGCCAAATATTTGAAGCAAATGAATAATAAGATATGATATTGAAAAACTTGGATACCTCCTTCACTGCCTACACAAAACTTATTGTAATTCATAGTTATAATGAACATAAAAAGATTTGCAATCAAGGGGAGATTTATCTATTAATCCCTTTATCCCTTTAATGTGCAGAAAACAATGATACAAAAATTTGCATTTTTAATACAAATTTTGATTATGTAATTGCTTTTCAGTTATATCAATTATCAATTTTAAAAATTTGAAAAAAAGATTTTTACATGATATCCTAACTGAAACAAAAGTTTTAATATATTTTTTTCATTTTTAATATAAAATAATTCATTTATTAAAATACTAGCGTCTACGCCCCTATATGCCTCTAAGGGCAATTAAGGTGGAAAGGGGAAAGGCCAATTACAGTATCTAATTTTTTTTTTTTTTAATTGAAAATTTATTTTCTTAGAGGGATAGCATCATTTTATATTGGTAGGATTGATATACCCTCCCTTGAAATAGTCAAAAACCTTCCCTGGACATATAAGAAGCTTTACTATAAAGGAAAACCATATCGGTTCAACAGTCAGCGAGATCCTTCACTACAGACAAAATAATGTATAATATGATATAGGATATACTTTATATAATAGGATTATATTTGTACATGGGCGTGATATTCAGTATTTAATGTTCTAAAGAAGGAAAAAAAATATATTAGGTGGAAAACAGGGCTTGGCAACCGCAGCTAAGCTTTTATGATTTGCAGCTTGAGCTGCAGCCGCTTTGAAATGAATAGTAAAATAATGGAAAGTTACCAATAAATCATGTCCATGTTAGCAACCTTTATTGACGACAACTTTTCCCCTGTCATGATATTCATGTATGTTCTATATCCATTAGTATAATTTTACAGGAAGTTAAGAAAATAAAAATCTAAAATATAGGAGAAAAATATTTGTAAAAAAGAAATCAAAATTGTGATTACAAATGCCGTATGTATTATTATAATTATTAGGTGGGCATTCACGTCCGCAAAGTATTACATCGTGGTGTTTCAGTTTGGTAAAAAAACACAATAGCAAATTATTAAATTGATTGCCTGTTTCCCCCTCAAAGTGTTTATTGATGACTACCTCCCCCCTCCCCTTCATTTTTAAAAATCATATTGAATAAATAGTACCCATAACTGTCATTAATGTATAACCCACCCGACAGAAGAAAAACTTTTTTGAGCTTTTGTAATAATATGTATGTATATTTTTGGCCATTTTGGTCTTGCAGAAATTTTTAATTTATTTATTTTTTTTCAATTAAGAAAATTTAATCAAGTATTGTCAAATTATCCACCTATCTTTAGGTTTTAAAGTTTTTACCGTTATCGATGTTTTTAATTTTTAATGTTAGATACGGCGGTAAAATTTGATTCATTTATCCTAATTTTTAATTTGGATTTCAATTTCGAACTTTGCTTTTAAATCTGTTTAGATATCTCATACGGTTTCCGATATTGGTATAGCTTAGGGGGAGGGGGAGTTGAATAAGACAACCCCTTTCTGGAATTTTTAGAATAAGGGTTAATTTATCAATCTGTCCTCAATTTCAAAAGTATAAATGTCCTGATTAGCTTGAAATTACTAATTATGCAATGTTATCTTGTTATATGCAATGTTATATCTGTATAAGTTTAACTGACCACCTCACAACAATTATATAATGGCTGTGCTTCAAATAAACTAGAATTCATGCATAAGAGGTCAGGGATAGAGGGATATGTCAATGAAGGTTATTTTATTTTTTATCCCAATCAATAAGGATAGCATATATGTGTTTTGTTCATCAGGATTAAAATTTAAGACATATACATTAGTCCCTGTATGCCTGCCTACATGATGTGTATGTAGCGTTTTCTTTGGATTTTTTTGACATGATAATTCAGTTTGCATGATTACCAAAAACAAACTTTCCAGCCGTTACCAAGGTGTTACTTTTTACATTAGATAACAGTACATTAACTTGCTTTTTAGTAGCGAAGCTACTTTGTTATAAGGGCAGATAGATCGTCTAACCGTTAACTAATTCTACTTTTTGGTGTATTCAAAATAGCAAAATAAAAATATGCAGGTAGGGGGGCGACATTGGACTGTAAATTACACTGGTACCCAAAGTTTTATGACCACATCTCATTCGTTGGCTCAAAACTGAATCTGACGGGTTTGTTCCAAACTAGTAGTATCTAACTTTTTAATCAATTTAACCTTTATTAAAAAATTAGGAATGCCATTGTCCATCAATCTATTGTCTATTGTTTAGTTCCCTTTAGCGCCCTTAGATCATTGAAAATATAATAGTACCTGTCAAAATATATATTTTTTTATATTATATTAGGTTCTTTATCAATGTTGTTAACTCGGCATTGCTTTGCTACTTATGTACATATTTGTCCTGTGATTTATGAATTTGCTGTGATTTATGTCATCCAAAAATCAAGGAATCAGCTTTTATGTCTACCCTAAACTGTAAACAATAGAAGTATAATTAGATAAACTTACAATATAATAGACTTAAAATTAGTAGATAGTAAATTCTTTTTAAACAACCATTTGGATTGTTTATAATTTTTACAAGTAATCATAGAAGTATTTTATACAGTGCGGTTTATTCCGAATCAGTGCAAATCTACAAATGCCAGCATTTTTGTCTTAATATTGATAGTTTATTGTTACTGCGCTGTTTTTGGCATAAATATCCTTGTTTCATACCATTTAGTAAAGAATGGTAATTAAACAGTGTATTTTATATGGGTTTAAAAACTAAAAGTCTAAGTTAACAGTATTCTAGCTAATTTTACGTCTAATATGTAAACAGTGGGTGCATAGAAAATGACGGGTAGCAAAACTGTCTTCTCCATAGATTACTTAATTAGATTTAAACGACAGGCAGCTTATTTTGACCTAAGGTAAAATTTTAGATGTACAGATCGATGTACAAACCATTCCATGGACATACAAAGGTCTATTAGAATTAAATGGTAACTTTGCAAAAATATTTTGAATCGCCCATGGAAATTTTTGTTTCTTTCTATGGTTTTTATTCCATTTTTAGGATGCATATAGGGATTTAAATTACGGGATTAGGGTATTCATCAAATAAATACAAATTTAATTATGTAATATCTTTGGCGGCAGCAGAGGATAGAACTGTAGATTTTCTAGAATATTGCAGCAATGGATTTGTTATTATTTAGATCTTACACTCGATTCTCGTGTACTCTAATGAAGTTCTCTAATTAGGGTAAAAGTACCCTCTATCAAAAGAAAAATTTATAAACCGTCCCTGGATCGGATCTATAAGAAGTTTCACTGTAAAGGAGATACATATCAGTCCAGCTGTTAACCATTCTTAAGGTAAATACAGACACAAAGGCAGATATCATATTACTTTTGTATAAGGATAATTCATAATGTTGGCACTATTCTATCTACTTAACTTGTTTTAATAATAAACTTAACCATATGATTATAAATAGATTATTCGGACACAAAAACTAAAATAAATTCCCATAACATGGTATTGTGTAATTTTCAGTGATAAAGGTATAGGACAATGAATGAGAATTTTAATTTCTCTAGATGTTAATGTGTGATATTTAAGCTTTACTGGTGGTACAATATAATATAGCTGCGCAAAAAGCATCTAGGAGATCTGCATTCTTATGGAGTAGGGGGCAGAAAAAAAGCTTAAAACCATCTCAATACTAACATATAGAAATAAATAACTTAAAACCATCATGGGAACTATGTGAAGCTTCTCTTGAATTGAGAACTCAATCGGTTCAGTATTTAAATTAAGTTAAAACAAAAAACCTTATTAATTTTATGATAGAATATTAACAATTGCTCTCCTATGTTAACAGAAACCATTACTTTTTACTTGAGCCGTGGTAATTTGAACAGCTTTTCCCTTTCATTATAAGATTTTAATAAATGGTTATAGGGTTACTTTTAGCATTATATATAAATACAAATAACACAATTTTCACACACGTATTTCACAATTTTAATTCTTGATAAGTATACATTTATTCAAAGGCGCAGCTACTCTATAATAATATTATTTTTGAAAATGTGTATGTCTTACTGAACCATTTTTACATACTAACATCTTTTTGGAGTTCTTTAAACATAATTAGTATTTTAATTGGTATTTTCTGAATTATAAATATCATATAAAATGACATGGACGCCCAAGCTTTTATATTAAGGGTGGTCAAATGAGTTGTTTTAAAGTTTAAGGGGTAAACACACCATTACCACTATCCTAGAAAATATATGTTAAGTGATTTTATCGAGTGGTTGAATTTTTATAAATATTATAATATTATAAATGATTTATTAAAAGATAAAACTATAAAGTAAAATCCAAAGTTTTTTAAAGAAGTTATAGAGTTGCTAAGCTTACGCAAACATAACTGAGATGATAAATGGTTATTTTGACATTCAGAAATCCTTTTTACACAAAAAAATCTGATTCTCCCATGTAATAGTGTTTTTTTTCTTGTGGAGCACAGCTATCCTATAATTAGAACAGTTTCATATTGTTTTCTATCAGATCTACATAGTTAGAGACGTTAGATGTTTGGAAGGTTATGGGTTCGAGCCCTATTTGCGTCATGGTGGTAAAATTAATCTCTGTTGATTGACCTTACACCTGAACAGTTTTAGTGGAGTTCGTCCTTGTTAAAATGCAAAACTTGCAAAATTGCACAATTTGTAAAATAGATGATTGTTCATAATTGGATATTTACTTTTCAAGGATTTTTATTTTTGACTTGATTTGTCATAATTATTAACCTTTGTAATGCAAGTTTTAATGTCTAGACTTTTTATAGTACAGCTATAATGCATATTTGTATAGTTTCTTTTTACAAGGTTTATTTTAACAAGTATCCTATGGTACAAAGTAGTTAGGTGTTCTTGTCTGAAAATAAAGATCTCAGCAATTGCTTCAGTTAAGCTATATAATTATAAATTGGGAGGTTTTATGCTTTTTTACTGGCCTCCCCCGCTTATTAGTTAATTATAAAGTGTTGAAGTATTATTTTTCTTTAGAAAGGTTTCGTGTTTTTTAAAGTTATAAATATAAGGTATAATTTTCTGATAATGAGTTTTATAAATTAAAATGTAATTTTTTGTTTTAAACATTTAAAATATGTAAATTAATGTTTTTTTTATTTCAGGTATGATTATGATTAATTTCTTTAGACATTAAAATCTGTCAAAGTAAGATGTGAATATTTTTCTCCTGAAAACAATGATATGGAATGTCGTCTTTACTTTATGATAAAAGAATACTGTTTGATAATCTGCAATTAAGTGTTACTGTTCAAGCCGGAAGCATCCAGAGTTATTGGTTGATTCTGGAAAGTCAAGAAACTCTATATTATTGTCTTGAGAGATTTTGTCCATATTTCAAAATCAATGTAAGATTATAACTAATTTGATTAAGTAAATCTTTACTATTTCCATATAAAACCAGCATTAATTGTTGGTTTTAAGCTCTGGAGACTTTTTTTCCAATTTTGGAGCTTTGGAAGAAAAAATAATTTTTATTTTTAAAAATCAATTCTCGATTGTATTTGTTAATTTTTAGTGCATCATCAAAGAAGATTATTTCTATGATAAAAACATAAAAAATGTAACCTTCCAAAAATATTGATTCTTCTATTAATGAGTTGCACATCAATTTTGAGACAATATCAACACTTACTGCAACTAAGGTGTCAAATTAGACAAAACTAACAAAAATTGTAACCTTGCAAAAAGATTTATTCTTTTGTAGCTAATTATGATTTATATTCGCATTAAGATTGATGCGCCTTCAATTTAGCAAAAACAAAAATTCTGTTTCATTTAAAGTAGTTTCGTTTTTTTGTATGTATCTTTAGTTTTCGATAACCACTGAACTGATTTTGAGGTTTTCATTTTATTGAGGCTTTACATAGGTCCACGTTGGTTTTAGGCTATTTTCTGCTTTCGCTTCCTTCAAATACAGAACTCATAGAGCAGCTACTTATGTTAAAGAAGTTTTGTATTAGTATTTGTCTAATAATTCCTGATAAAGCTCAAATTATCTTTCATTGAACTATAACTGCCCTGTTCAGCATTGTTTCGCTATAGTTCCTTTGCCTCTAGACTCTAGTGGAAAATATCCTCAAACCAGCCTTGACAAGTAGAAACCATACAACCAGCAATTTCCGAGATCTGAACCTCCAGACAGATAATCCTTACTCTTTTATTTTATTTGATTGGCCCATCTAGTCTACTATATAATAATATGACAGTCGACTTAACATTAAAGGATATTTAGCTATTTAGATTTTTTTACTATTTCATTAGAACAATAGATTAGATTTGATAAAACAACACACAAGTCAAAATTTATTACGTGCATAGTTCTGTCTGATTTGCACTTTGAGAATCCTTGAATTTTCTTTATTATTTATGATTATTTATCTTTATAATTATAAAAAAGAAACTTAATAAATCTTGGATAAGTAAATGAAAGAAGTTATTTATACATAAAATCACCAAACCTTTTCTACACTTTTTTGCGGATTTTTCCTCCGTTCATTTAAACTATTTTTTCATTATTATTTTACTGCTTCGCCAATTGCATATAGGGCATTTAATGTGGAAATAAAATTGCATTCTTTATATACAAAAAAAGATCTTATAAGCAATCCGGAAAAAAGAAACACTTTTTGCTCGCTGTTAATATATTTACATAATTTTGATTGTATAAATCTTGCATACTCTAAAATTTACATGTGTCCACCTATTTCCTGAGAAAAATTTCTGCTTCCTTATTAATATAGTTTTTCCTTTAATATACCTAATCCTCCTTTTCATCAATTATGTAAAATATTTTTTTTATTTTATCCTTAAAATCACGAAACCTTTGGTTATATTTTATTATACAATCTAACTTCTTAATGTGTTTTAAGCCCCAATATTCCTCATCATAATGGGAATCAATCCAAACAAAACTGTTGCCTATTTTTAATTAACTCTCTAGAATAACTGACATATTTTATTTATAAAGTAGCTTTGCTACCAACAAACTACATGATTAAGCGATTAATTTATAAATGAGTGTAAAATGAGTTTAATGGGATCTCTTTTTAGGTCATAATATTATATTAAATTGCATAAACAACAGTGAGGGAGAGGCAATGGGACTTATTTTGAATTATTTTGGTACCCGAAGTTTTATAGTTACACTCTTAAAAGCTGAAGAAAAAAAAACTTTTTGTACCCTCATTAAACCGTGATTGGTTGTTTTAATCTAGCAGTACCCAAACTTTTATAACAATAATCTAAACTTACAGAAGGGTTAATTGCGTTCATTATCATTTTATCATCCATGGTCTAATCACTGAATATCATTTCTTGTCAGCACACAATTCCAGGTTTAACTAGGGTAATATTGTAATCTTCTACATAGGAAAAATTATACTTGTTGGAAAGGGGTGATTTCGTTCAATAAAATCGGGGATGTATTTTGTAAATCTAAATATATTTTAAATTGTCTTATCCCTTAAGATCCCTGATAAACAACATCGTAGTATGCATTTGCTTCCCTGTTAGTGGGTGTTCCTTTTTAAAAACAATTAAAAAAAGTGTTATTTTTAGTAAAAATTTAAAATCATATGCTTAAAATGTTCCTCTTTATTCTATGCTTATTTATATATAAGTAGTGTATCAGCAAAAGGCTGCCTGTTACAAGAATAATGTTAATTAATGTTTGATAGACGCAGAAAATAAACTTACAAATAGGCAAGCATTATAACAGCTTTAGCAAGCTTAAACTCTGTGATGTTAGAAAGTTATAGAGTGGCTGCGATAATAATATTGGCTTTGTAGACTTTTTACATTTTTTTTCTTCAAATTTTCCTTTTTGGTTAGTTTAGGGTAGCACCTATTTAAGTTAATTGCTCTGTTGCTCTACAATTACTTTGCGATTTTTTAAACCTAAACGTTTTAGAATATGTTTTTTTGTACTTATTTTAAGGCTTTTTAAAGTTGACATATACATAGTTTTGAATACATTTAGGTTTTTAAAAGTATCACATTTTTTTATATTTTGAATTCTTTAAACATTGTTAAAATTTTATTTAAAAAAAACTTATAGGCTTGATTATAATGTCTAAATAACTTTTTTCATATTTGCATTATACATTTTTCTTGCTTATTTTGTAAATTTTTCGTAGAGAAGCCACTTTATAATGAATTCTATCTGTCCGAATGTCAGTGAAACCAGGTAGACCAAAAACAAGGGAATTCCTGGATGAACTGAGAGATGAGAATCTATCATCTTTCAGTGATGCCTCTACTGAGGCCCAATTCAAAGATAAATGGAGAACCATTGTGCGTGGCCTATGCTCTAGAAAGAAGAGACAAATCGCGATGATGATGATCTGTCCGAACGTCAGTACATAACGTTAATGGGGAAGAATGGTGATTTTTTGGTGAAGACCAACATGCATACAACATGTCGGTAATGCTACTAAAACCAAAAATTTATTATTATTTTGATTATATACAAGTTATTAATAAAGGGTATCAGATAAAAAAATAAGTGGCTGAAAAAAGGGATTGGGTTTAAATATTACATTCAAACGATTGTACATTACTCTACTCTACTCTACTCTACAAATTATATTTGTCTCATAATGTTGTTCATAAAAATAGCATAGAAGTCTTAGTATAAATTAATTACAAAGTATAAATGTTATTTTAGGATGGTTTATGGGCATAACTCGAATAAATAAATAAATCATGATAATAAATCTTATAATATATATTACATAGGTAATAGAGATTCTTAGAAGGTAGATACACCTCTAATTAAAAGACCCCATTATCCTATTATATTGTTGTACAGGAAATGTTTTTGTAATTTAATTTAAATTATAATCAAATAGACAAGACGGTCAGGCAAATTTTTTAGTCTTTAATTTATTAAAACCTCTTAACTTTTAATCTAATGTTACAATAAATCTAATACATATTTAAAGAAGCATACAGCTTGAAAATGGAAATAATATATTACTGCTTTAACTACCAAATAATTTCTTTAAATGCCTTTGGAATGTTTAAAAATGTAGCTACTTTATAAGTGATTGTGTCCTTCTGTCGCATTTTTCTAATGCTGTTTTACTTACTAGCGGTTGCGCCCCTAGCATCTAGGGGCTCTATATTCGAAGGGATAAAGAAGCGCAGAAAAATAGCTTAAAACCATACCCAGACTTATTTATAAAAATAAAATAGCCTCGCTACGAACACAAAAGCTTAGTACTTTATATTATAGGATATTCTTCCTCATACATTTCTCTCTCTCTTTTTCTCTGACATCTTTCTTTATCCCTGTATCTCTCTCTCTCTCTCTCTCTCTCTCTCTCTCTCTCTCTCTCTCTCTCTCGCTATCTATCTATCTTTTTATCTTTGTATTATCTCTGTATCTCTTTCTCTACCAATATATCTATCTTAGAACTTCCTTTTTAGCTTGCGATTTTAAATGTAATCGTCTTTATTATAATTCCTTAATTTTGTTACATATATTTCAAAATGGGAGATGACATTTCCAAAAAAAAATGCAGAACATCAGTACATATTTCTAACACTTTAATAATGATGTAGCATCGCTTTTAGAATCTAACTCTATTCAAGTGTTCATGAGGAAATCATAAATCTCTTTTTTTTAACTTGCAATGTGATTATGTGAATGCAATAATGGACGAGTTTCATACTATTTATTATTAAGGAATTACATTATAATATGAATTCAAGCAAGCCTGTTATATTGATTTTATAATACAACAGTCAAACTACTTTTATTAAGGACAATTATGTTCTTAGCAGTATGAAATACATAACTAATAACAGTAACCCCTAATACAGTAAAAATAGAGAAATATTTTATATGAAAGTATTAAACGTTAGCGTAGCTTCCTAGAACCTTTGCTTTTTATTTGGCGCATTCTATATCATTTCTTTTCATATCACACACTACTCTACATTGTAAAGACAGACGTACAAACGTCCTATGAATGTAGAGTAGCTACCCTACTAAGAAACATAACATATATATTATATGCAGATATTTAATTAATGCAAATACTAGAAAAAATATGTTCAAACATCTAAGTAAGAATATGCTGTTTAATACTATAATAAAAATATTATAAAAGTGAAGAAAATCTTCAAACTTGTAAATGAACGGGTGGGGGTTGTTTGTAAATTGGCTTGTTTATATTTAATTCAGTTTGCTCAGAGTTTTACCAGGGGCTGTTAACGTTGAAGGTGGTGAAAAGGGGGAAGGAATGAATTTAAAATCTATATTCTACGAAGGGTGTTCAAAATCCTTACACCCCTCTTCCACACTACCTAGCAGTTAAATCTCATCTTTAAGATCAAAGCACATCAATTTGCTCTTTACTGTTGAATTTTTTTAAGTTTTGCATGGATACTTTTGAATACAATGACTGCAACAGCTTCATTAAAAATGACAGAGTTGTATTGTATAAAGTGTTGGTTTCAAAGTTATCCAGCCGTAATTTTTTAAGAGGTTAATGGGTGAATTTTAACAGCTGCAAGCGGCTAATAGATGAATAAACAGCCTAATTAATAAAAAGTACTCCTAAAGTCATATAAAAAATAGTAGTTTTGTCTCTATAACTTAAAGGAATCACTAAAATGGATGTGCTAGCAGTTAGCGAGATTTTAAACTACAGAAAAACAAAAAGGCATATTACCACACTATAATGCAGAATGTTAGAAAAATAATACATATTTATTAATGTGCAAAGTTGTTTAAAGATGTTCAAAGTGCTCTCAATCAAATTTGAAGTGTTCCTCATAAGATAAAAGGATAATGAAAAAAATAGTTATAGGAAGAAAAATATATTCATTATAATCATAATGCTACTTTATGTTATTTTTTGTGTCAAGTCCTTCAGTCATTTGACAACGTCCTATAAACATATCTTTGATTAAACAGCCTTTGTTTGAAATCCTAACTGTAGATAGTAAGGAGTTGTGACTTTTTGGCCATTGCATTTCCCTTACGATCTTTATTAACGTCAATTGTATTAAATTACTAGTTTGATTTTTATGAAAATAATAGTTATGGCTTAAATTATTTTATTTTTGTATTTTAATATTTCTTTATTCCTGCAATCTATCTAAGATTGGTCTTTGTAAATCTAAAAACAATCTACGGGGAGGTCTCTCGCAGATTTTTTGAATAAGGTTGGAAACTAAGATAATAATTATCGCTTTGGATTATAGACAGCTTTTCGTGGATTTAAGGGAAATATTCAAAGATCAATGATTTTATTAGCCCTGCGGAGACGAGAGCTCTAGTTAACAAAACTGGACGATACTATACATGATTTGAGTTGAATTTCAAAATTATTAGAATGCTCTCTTTAGATATGCTATCTAGCTATCCAGATATCCTGATATTTAGGCACCTTATTACCCAATCTGTTGGTATGCTATCTTTAGATATCCTAGCTAGCTGGCTATCTATCTGGATATATAGGTATCTAGGCATCGTTTCTGCCTAATCAATTTCCGCGGGACTGCATCTGAATTATTGCAAGGGTCAAAGATTAACTAGAATCCTTTGGGGGGAGGGGGGGGGGTCAATATTAGAAGAAGGGGAGCGAAGGGGGAGATGCACATCTTTCTTACAAAATTGGCTGATTTTTAAATAGCGAATCTACTCTATAGTTTAATTGCTCTTGTTTTTTGCTGTTCATTATTTTTCTTTCTTACAATATTTTTGCTAATATCATTTCAACATAAAACAGTAGACCATTAAAAACATCGATGAATTCTAACGATTATAACTATCATTGGAATAGTTAGATGAAATACTGTTTAGTTTAGATAAACAAGCCTTATACAAATTACTATAAAATGGAGAACTCAATCGTTTCAGGAGTTATCGAAATCTTAAGCCACAGACAAAAAAAGATCATTTTATATAATGGGATATGTATTTAAATTGTGTTTTTTTCGTCTAAAAAGTTATATTGCTGCGCTACTTACGAAAATTCATGTCCTTGTTCTGATATAATCTTTATAAGGTAAAAAATTATGAGGTGAAAAAATATTATTTTTTGTATTAGGTCTATATGCTTCATATCAAATTAATTTCATTTTATCGCTGCAGTGCATCCTTTTCAGAGACACAGATAAAGATTATTAAATTAAAATGGTCATGTGTATGCAGAGACTATAATAGTCATCTATTGCATCGTATTATTGACAGCTCTTCGCGGATATTAAAATCAGTTTTGTTAGGCCGTATGAGCCGAAGTCCCAAGCTAACAAAACTGCAATTAAATTTATTATTTTTATTTGATATCCGATTAATATTTTCTGTAATACGATGCTATATTTGATTTTTCAGTATAGATGAGATCCGGGTTTAACGGATATAAATCGGTTTTGAAGCCACACTGGGTTCAAAGGGATTAAAAGTAAGGAAATAGTATGTGTTTATGATTTTCTTATTTCTTATTAATTCGAAAATGTAGAAATTAATCCATTTACTAGTTTATTCTTCTAAATAATTGTATTAGTCCAAAGTACCAACCAAAGAAAACATTGATGATATTGAACCCAATAAATTTTGTATTAGTTTAGAATAAGATTATTGGATCTACTGCAGTTCACGGTAAAATATTGCTGGTAACGAATATTGCCAAAAATCTATGAATTTTAAAGGCTGCTAGCTGCCAAACGGCTGAACGTACAGATCATACCCGCACACCATTTTAAGCGGTATAAGAAGGCATACAAATAATCTGGAATAGCCAAGATCCAATGATGCACAGGGAAAGCTTCACTTAAGAAAAAACGCGTAAAATAGGCCTTTTTCGCGCATTTCTCTGCACTGCGAGATAATTATGCAATATTGATTTAATGCTGTTCCAGATTACTTGTTGGCCTTCTTATGCCGCCTAAAACAGTGTGCGGGCATGATCTGTACGTTCAGCCGTTTAGCAGCTAGCATCCTTTAAAATTCATAGATTTTTGGCAATATTCGTTACCAGCAATATTTTACAGTGAACTGCAGTAGATCCAGATTATTAGAATAATCAGAAATAGGTACTTTTTAATAATTTAACTTTAGATAATGATTTACAGAATGAACCATGGGCCTTAAATTAATTCACTCTACCATTAAATTTGTATGTGTAATAGTTTGCCTTTAGAAAATAATAGTTTATAAATGTTAGGGGAAAAAAAGGTTGTAGATTAATTCCATCAAATCGTTTTCTGCAATATATCATAAATCGGAGTAATACATGAAGATGGCCCATCATTAGACATATTATACTAGATACTCAAACAACCACAAAAATCCGCCAAGCTTAAAAACGAATTTTCAGCAGACGAGGATATTTGTTTGCATCTACTCACATCTGATTCTTTCCAATAATATGGGCGACAAAATTCTTGGGTGATCTGATTTTACTAATCTTTTTATGATTGTTCCTATTGTAATAATGAAGTGTTTGAAGATCTAGACTGTCTATATTTATTGGCCCTAGCAATAACTCGTTTATTTTGATAAAGTACAGGAGAATCAATTTAATTTATGGTGAAATATTTTGGTTTATCAGACAATTAATCAAATAATTTCTTTTGGGTTACCTCTTGCAATTCAAGTTTTTAATTAAGGTGGTGTAATTAAAAGAAATGCTTGGCAATTGTTCATTTTTAAGCACCCTAGATTCGCATTGATACTAGCGTTCAGTATGAAATTTTAACGTGGCTTAAATGTGGCTTGAAAGCGGCGTGTTTATGCGCCTTCATTGGATGTCCAAAAAGTTGTGTGCGACTGAATTTTAAGTACGTTTTAAATGGTCAATATAATCATAACAATATTAGCTGATTTTGTGTTTTTTGCACTTGAGTGATTCTAACTATTAGACACAAATATTCAACCTGTAAATATAACCTTGATGGACTATATACAAAAAGAAAAGCAGAGATTATAAACTACCTATAAAGCCAATAAAATTATATACTCAAATTATCAATTATATCGTAAATCACTTTCTAGAGTGGGTATGTAAGTGGGAAGGTTGGTGGGTAACCGCAGAAATTAATAGAAAAATGATTTTAATGATATGATTAACCCTTAGTTTTTCCTCTACACAATTTTTACTTTCCTGAACTTTTTAAAGGCTTTTTAAGAGATTAATCTTTTTAGAATGGGATATGATATATTTTTTTAAAACAAATTTTATACAAAATATTAAGCTTAAGTTCTGTTTTCAAGTTTAAATAAGACTACATTAATGTTGGGAGGAAGGTAATTTTAGATTTTAATGCATATCAGTACCCAAAGTTTTTAAAAACACTCTCCTATTTATTTTTGAAATTTTTATTAAATCCAGATAGTTGCTAATTATTACTTATATATATAAAGATTTATTTATAGTATAATGCATACTAATATTGGACATAATGTCTACGACATCTTCAGACATGTAAAAACCAAATTCAAGGTTCAAAAAGCGTTATAGATTTTTTCTTTACTCCAAAGTGTTACTTGTTGGGAAAAAAGGAAGTTTTCGTAAAATATATAAAGCAAATTACAAATTATGTAGTAATCTATTTTATATATTTTTTATGATAGGAGGTTTTGATTTAATTTTTATGAGAAAAAGAAAGAAAATTTATACTTTTATTAATTTTATGTAATGGCATTGCTTGTTATTGCTTCACTCCTAAATTGCTGACTTAACCCATGTAGTATTGTGCAGGTATATAAGGTATAAGACAATGGCATATAAAATGATGGAAATCCCCAATGATGACACACAAAATTAACCCTTATGTACATTAAATTTATCAGCTGAAATGTTTGATCCCTCAACTTAAAGAAACAACCTATCAGAATCTAATAAAGTCTCCAAAGTTGTTAAGCCAACGAATAATATTATAAATGTTATTATGGTACTATGTGTACTAGTTAATAAACAGCCAAATGTCCTTTCCATCCCTCAGTATTGTGTCAATATACATTCTTAATAGTTTGTGTCGACTTTAAAGCATTCTGACATATTATTGAAATGAGTCAATTGATTTAGAATAAACGTGGATATTTTGACAGGGAAAAAAATTGTCGTCAATTTAGCTCGCTAACATAGAACTCGTTTATTGGTCCGTTCGTTCACCAAGTAGGAGGAGAGGAAATGGGGTATCGTTATTTTAGCCAGCTACAAGTTTTATTTTTTTTTCAGAAAACATGATAATCTGTTGTAAGATCCAAGTAGTAACATTTTGTCTTTTGTTGATATGATAACAGCATTTATAGAGAAGGTTATTTGGCACGATAGAAGAATACAAAACAATATATTTTCATTCTTAATTTTATATAAAAAAAACACATAAATTTTACAAGTTTAAGCTTTAACCAGCAATTCTAGGAAAATGAATATAACCCTTTTTTGGAATAAGGGAAGTGAGTTGAAATTTTTCTTTATGGGATCATTCAATTTTATATTGTAAAAGCTTTGAAAACTAGAGCTACATTTATGGATATAAAGTGCTCAATATTTTAGTGATTGAACCCTTTAACCCTAGCCAAAAGTAGGTAACTTTTCTCGGCTTTTAACGAATTTTCTAAAGTTAGCCCATATAAAAGTCTAAGTATACCCTAAAAGAAATAATAACTTTTACCTTCTTTCTAATCTAATACTCTAATGTGACTAGCCATTTAAGAGTTTTTAAGTATCAAACAGGCCTTAAAACACTTACAATCAGATAAAAATACACAATTTTGAAATAATTTTGTTATTGTAAAAGTACAATTTTTCCAAGAAGAAGTTTCCTTTGCTTAACAAAAAAAAACCTATCGACATATTGCAAAACAAAACAAATCATTTTAGAAAAACAGTGACAACATTAAACAAATGTTTTGCATGCCAGCTATGAAATAGTTTCGTCCTTGATCCTTTGGTTTGACATTGGTGTAATGTTATGTACAGGGATATTAAGGGATAAGACAATAGATTGTAAATAAATGTACATCCCTAATTCAAAGACAGAGAGCTGTTTATTATGCTAGTCCCCAAAGTTTTATATTTACTTTTCTTATTCGTTTGCTTAACAACATTGGGACTTTTAATGAATTTATATTGGTTGGTTCATTAAGTTAAGTGTTAAGTTAAGTGTTGTAATCTATAGAAGGGTAATTTTGTTTATCTCCTCTGGGGATGTACTGTACAATAATTTATCGCATATGTCTTATTCCTTTAATTCCCTGTCCCAATTTTTTTTAAAAATTAATTCTTACCAATAAAGGTTTGTAAAAACCAATTAAATTTTAGAAAAAAATATCCAAAGATTTTAAGCCAAAAAAACAGTTTGGGTAACAGCATAATTTTCAGTCCAATATCCCCTTCCTCTCTGGTTATTTTGTACAATGTAATGTTCTATTTACATGCAAAAAGAGTAATCTATAATATTCATGATCTTTACAAGAATTGGCATATCCTTAAAAGGTAGCTTTGATATTTGGTCTCATTTTCTATTGGTTTGTTATGTTTTCTATATTACATATGTTTAAAACTGGTTATACTATCAGTAATTCGTTGCAAAAGCTAATTTGCCTAGTATTCGTCGACGTTATGACCAATAATTGCTTAAACTTAAAATGTAGTTTAATTAAATAAAATAAATATACTCAGATAAAAAGAGGGATGAATCAGCTAGTATGATAATAAAGTTCTATTTACGACACCAATAGCAGATTATAGAGTAGCTACACTTTAAAAAAGAAAAAGTTAATCAAACTACAATTACCCCCCCCCCCCAAAAAAAAAAGTGACACGGGGGGTATCGATGAAAAATAATGCTTTATATAGGATAATATAGGCCCTTATAAAGCCATATTATATTCAAATTTGACATAAATCACAAACACCCCATAATATCCCCCTTCAGTTTCTTTATATATACATAGTGCAGGGATAGAGGTTCTGGAAACAAATTAAAGGAATTAGGTGTATCAATCAAAGATGTCAAATCAAAGATGTCAATTCAAAGATGTCTTGGTGGAAAAAATGAAAACTGCTGATTAATTTGTACCAACATATCAAGGTTTAAAAAAAAAGTTTTTAAGCCAAACAATGAGAGGACGAGTATATAAAACTGAAATACAATTATGATTAAATTTTGCTAATCCCAATTCAAGGGAATAATTTGTGATCCATTTTTTTTTCTTTAAAAACTTTTCCCCACCCGCTCTGGCCCCTAAGGGCTAAGGATCAGAGAAATATAAACTTTTTCTCCTTATTTGCGAATATCAATTTTACATTTGTGTATTTGAATGTGTGCGTGTGTATGTGTGTCATAGGAATCGCAATTTCCCCGATTTTTGTTTGGACCCCAGACAGACAAACATACATCTAATTATTTCATTAGAATAAGGTTGGGAATCAAGGCTTATAGGGATAATGATAGTGAATTCATATTTTCTCTTATTACTAAAGTGGTAGATATCATGTTTGTTAACCCTTACAGATCGGGGGGGGGGTCATATTGACCCCCCCTCTAGTTTTTTCAATGTCATTTTTTTTGTAGGTAAGATAGAGAGTTGTGACTTCATGACTTTTTAAGTTTAGTAATTATACGTCGGCAAGAGTTGATCTTATAAGGATAGCTGGTCTGTGTCGGTCGTGGTGTCCGGTCAAAGTCGGTTGGGTAGCAACAAAATTAAAAAAAAAATCTAAATAAATCTTAATTTCTACATTATGACTTTTGTGTATAAGGTAGAAACCTAAAATTTTTTTGGTGAATACTTAGAAATCAATGACCTTATGAGAAAAGTGGTGTTATGACCGTTTGACCGCTCCCTGACCGACTTTATGACCGATTTTTGTCCGGCTTTTACTACAGACATATATCATGAATATCGTGGCTTCTATTACAGCTAGAGACCTATAACTTTTTTTGGTAAATCCTTGAGCAACAATAAACAGATAAAAATAATAATTGGCGCCGCCAACCGCCGTTTTACCGCCGTAACCGCCGAAAATGGCGGTTTCCGTTATTTGCCGTTTTTCGGCGATGATCAGAAAAAGTAATTTTTTTGTTATGAAAAATAAAAGTTCGTCCTAAAATTTGGCCATCCTAGCAGCAAAATTGGCTGCTCTACAGCTGTTTTAAAATTTAGCGGCTGGCCGCTAAAAAGCGGCTAAGGAGCGGCCTGACTGCTATGACTAGAAAAAGTAATTTTCTCTAAAAATACACATGAACCACCAGAAAAAAATTTTACGCCTTTATCTGTAACAGAAGCCGAGATAGAGGGGGGGGGGTCAATATGACCCCCCCCCCCAATCCATTAAGGTGGGAATAGGGGCCCGATCTGTAAGGGTTAAATAAGATCTCGCAGACGGCTAAAACGATCAAATCACAATCAAACCGAAGGTATAGAGTTTTATATGCATTTGGATGTATTCAGATCGACCCTTTCACAAAGTTGGACCTTAAAAAAAAACAACCCACTATTTTTTTCTCTGCGTTCATTTTAAACTTTAGGAGGGGGTCTTTTTCATAGGAAAAAAGATATTGGCATTATAATGAAAACCAATGCAATGCTGTGTTGGCTAACTATTCAGGAGTCGTAAGGGATAAGATAATGAACGTTAAATTGATATAAATCCACAATGATGATAAACAAAATTACCCCTAGTGTAGATATAATTATTGGTAGAAACGTTTCGAACAAACTAATCAACATTAAAAAAAAAGAACCCAAAGTTTTTGATCTATCGAATATTAAAATATATTTGGGTACTAGTGTATTTTACAGTGCATTGACCCCTCCCTCCCTGGTAGCTATTGCAAGTGAACTCTAGTTTACATATAGAGAGGAAGGAAACATAAATCTGAATACCCGAGGTCTTCAGAGTGGCAGGGATTGGACAATTGGTGTTCATTTAAATTTCCCATGAATTTATGTATAAATTTCTTCCTTTAGATTCTTTTGAATGTTTGGGGATTTTTTTGGAAACACAATATTTCCCTTCTGACTTCTCTTTTCTTGATTTACTGGAATTTTAAAACAATATTATAGAGAATTATATTATAGCAGAACTTTAAGCTTTCAATCTACTTAAAAGAAACATAATTCAATATTTGTACATATTTCGTTACTAAAAGGTGAATTAATTGAAAAAAAAGCAAAATATTAATCATTTTTTTATATATACTTTTCAGTAAATTATTTGTTAATGTTATTATTTCAAAATTCATATGATTTTGAAAAACATTTTTTGAGTTTTGTTTCACTTCTTTAATGTTACAGGTTAATAATCAGTTTTTTTCTCTCGTTAGGATTCAACCTGTTGGCCCTACAGGAGCTTACCAAATTTCAGAAAAAAATTTGTATTTTTCTGAAAACCATTGAAAGAAGGTTTATTAGTGTGACATATCCGCAGCAGATTTGCGATGATGATTTGACATGTGCAGCAATAAGCATGCTAACATTTCAACAACAAGAATTTGGAAATGAGAAAATGTCACAACACAGAGCTCTAACCTCTCCTTGAAACAAGGATGAAAACATCCATATGTTGCATAGCAAGGACAAATTAACTCACTTGAGTTATAAACCCACAAATGTATTTAAAAAACTAACATAAAGCTTAAAGGATTAGACATTGGATGATAAATTGATATGCATACCCATTGCAAAATGACCTAATCTGTACATTAAAATTATTGATTGAAAAATGTAAACAACAAGCAATCAAAATTCAAAAAAAGATACCCTGCCTCTCTGATTAGTAAAATAAAATTCAAACTAAAAAAATCAAGAAGCATTCAACTGCCATTGTACTTTAATGTATCAATATAAGCATACTTGTTCAGGTGTACAGTCAGAGATACCTACCTAGTTATTTAGCAGCTACGCCACTGAAAATGATGCTGTATGTTGAAAATTGCGAACGGAAAAAGTGCGGAAACCCGCGGGGACAAAAACAACAGGAAAGCAAGGTTTTTAAGTAGCGTAACATCTTTATAGTTTATTATTTATTATTGTGGCCGGTTTTAGGCCACAATAATTTTATTTCTGAGAGCTGTCATCTTTGTTTGTTTTTCAAGAATTAAAAAGAGCTGATTTTCTACAGATGGATAAGTCAATTTTTCTTATTATGAAATCTTAATTTTTAAATTGTATTCTAGGTAAGGTCTTGGGAAAATTATTGCCAATTGAAGTGAAATTAAAGTATAAATAAACCCTTCAATTGCATAGTATTTATTTTGAAGCTTTAAAAGGTAAGTTTTTGATTTGTAATGAGAATAAAACAAGAGGGTATTTTCAGTTATCTATTATGTATAGCAGCTATCAAAACCAGAATTTATTGTATATTAACTCATTCCTGTATACAATGAATATAGAATATACGTGGATATTATGAAAGGGGAAAGATTGTCGTTATTTTAGGTTGCTAACATGGACATCATTTATTGGGTATTTCGTCCATCCTGTAGCCAGCTAAAAGTTTCCCTTGATTAGAATTCGCGATAATCTTGTGTAAGATCCAAGAAATAATAAATCCATAATATATACCTGAATTAATTATTGACGAAATTAAATAAATATCAATAAAATAACAACAGGTTGCAAGTGAAGTAATTTAGCTTTTATGTAAAGGCATACATAGATGGATTAAAAGGGATGGGTCCCCAAAGTTTTCTGCGAATTAAAAAAAAGAAACCAATAAATGAATTTTACATTTTACTGTACAAATATTTTAAAGTTATTATGTTTTTCAATATACAATGTAATTGTTATCAACAAAGAAAAAGATAAAATATCACAAAAAAATGTATTTTTTTCGGTTACATTTACTTAAACCTTTCACTCATTCGAATGTACAAAAATCTACCTTGGTTAACTTGCAAATATTATGGGGACCGGATGTATATTACTTTAAACACGGTTTTCCTTTCCCCCCTTGGTGTGAATTATCGTTGCCTATATAAATAAGATTCTTATGTAATTTTGTCTTGTAAAGTTATATGACAACTACACGATATGCTTCAAGGATGAGGTATCTGTAATAGTTATTTATCGCATCCTATAATAGACAGCTTTCCGCAGATATTGAAATGAAAAATTATAAGATTAAAACCAGTTTAGTCAGACACGAGGGGCCGAAGGTCTAGCTAACAAAACTATTAATTTATGATTTATTTTAATATTCGTGAAAAATTTTCTGTAAAACGATAAAATACGTGATTTTTCAGTATAGCTGAGAACAAGTTTTAATCTAGCGGTTATTAAACGATGTCGAAGCTATACTGGAAAGATTCTTAAAATATTAATGTCGACAAATTGTAATAGGAAACGTAGTCATTGCTAAATTGTTGTATATTAACATCGACATCATGATCATCATAAAAAGGTACAATAACACTATAACTACGCAATATGACGCAAATCTAATAACTGCGTTTTAACTCTAAGGGATAAGATAATAGCTGATAAATTGATGCACATCCCCAATGATGATATACATAATTACCCCTTATGTACATAACAATTAATGGTTGAAACTTTTTGAACCAACAATCAAAATTCAATATCTGTCCCCAATGTCGTCAAGCCAACGCATAAGACAATTTATTATAAAACTTTGGGGACAAGTGTAATTAATATCCTAATGTTCTCACCTTTATGATTATAAATAATAATCTTCTAATCGGGTCCCTAGTAATTTACAGCTATTGTATTAAAAGTTAAAATAAATTGAATTCATCCCTTTTCCCTGAGCTAAGCTAACCCCATAGCTTACCAGTAGGACACCCAAAACATACATAAACATACTTGTTTCCATACTTTAGTTGAGTAGCTGAGTAGTATATTGTATTCTAAGGGCTAGGACAATCATAACATACATAAACATACTTGTTTCCATACTTTAGTTGAGTGGCTGAGTAGTATATTGTATTCTAAGGGCTAGGACAATCATAACATACATAAACATACTTGTTTCCATACTTTAGTTGAGTAGCTGAGCAGTATATTGTATTATAAGGGCTAGGACAATCATCAAATACATAACCCTTATTGTTTCCATACTTTAGTTTGGTAGCTCAGTAGTATATTGTATTCTAAAGGGCTAAGACAACCATAACATACATAAACATACTTATTTCCATACTTTAGTTTGGTAGCTGAGTAGTATATTGTATTCTAAGGGCTAGGACAATCATAACATACATAAACATACTTGTTTCCATACTTTGGATGGGTAGCTGAGTAGTATATTGTATTCTAAGGGCTAGGACAATCATAACATACATAAACATACTTATTTCCATACTTTAGTTGAGTAGCTGAGTAGTATATTGTATTCTAAGGGCTAGGACAATCATAACATACATAAACATACTTGTTTCCATACTTTAGTTGAGTAGCTGAGCAGTATGTTGTATTATAAGGGCTAGGACAATCATCAAATACATAACCCTTATTGTTTCCATACTTTAGTTGGGTAGCTGAGTAGTATATTGTATTCTAAAGGGCTAAGACAACCATAACATACATAAACATACTTATTTCCATACTTTAGTTTGGTAGCTCAGTAGTATATTGTATTCTAAGGGCTAGGACAATCATAACATACATAAACATACTTATTTCCATACTTTGGATGGGTAGCTGAGTAGTATATTGTATTCTAAGGGCTAGGACAATCATAAAATACATAAACATACTTATTTCCATACTTTAGTTGGGTAGCTGAGTAGTATATTGTATTCTAAAGGGCTAGGACAATCATAACATACATAAACATACTTGTTTCCATACTTTGGTTAGGCAGCTGAGTAGTATATTGTATTCTAAGGGCTAGGACAATCATAACATACATAAACATACTTGTTTCCATACTTTAGTTAAGTAGCTGAATAGTATATTGTATTCTAAGGGCTAGGACAATTATAACATACATAAACATACTTATTTTCATACTTAAGTTTGGTAGCTGAGTAGTATATTGTAATCTAAGGGCTAGGACAATCATTACATACATAAACATACCTATTTCCATACTTTAGTTGGGTAGCTGAGAAGTATATTGTATTCTAAGGGCTAGGACACATAAAACATAAATAAACATACTCATTTCCATACTTTGGTTGGGTATGTAAAAAGAAAACTATATTTATGTGAAATAAAATAAGTTTTAATCGTTTAAACCAAATCTTTTGTTATATCTTTTCGGAATTTCTTTTCCTTTTACAATAATTTAGCTATAAAAATAAGAATATATAACGTATATTCCCAAATTTTTTTCATTATATTAATAGTGGTTCGCCTGGTATAACAGGTCCATTCCATGCCATACAATTTTTAGTTTAGGTTACATCTCGATTTAAAAATACAAATATGGGCCCTATGGACAAATAATTTAGAAATATCACAACAAAATATGCTTGAATAAAGACGGAACCAATTGTGATTTTAAATAAACAAATATACCGGGAACCAAAGCACAAAGACATCGATGTCGTGCCGTCGCAATTCATATCTTGAACTACTTGATGACATAAAACAGTTTTCCATGGGACCTTTATGGACAAGGACAAATAATCTGCTTGCAAGTTGTAGAACCAGACAGACATAACTTTATTGTAGGGAGTGTAGTTATTGTATTTAGAGGGGGCATGAGCTATAAGTATCTCTATCCAGAGGCGGAGACCCTGTCCCAATTTTGTATTGGGTTTTGGGTATCAGCTAATAGCATCTGAAATGTAAACAGCCGAGTCCCTATAAAAGAACAGATAGCAATTTGCTAGCAGACGGGCCAGGTAGTTGCCTGATTTATACATCTATACTTATAAATTTATTAATAGAATTTTTAAAAACTATCAAGAAAAGCAATTCATTAGAAATTATAACTTTATGATTTATTAAAATACTTACCATCAACTTTTTTATTGTCATTTTAAAGATAAAATAATGTCATTGCTTCACTATATTTGGACATGGACACTATTGTCATATTTGCCTAAATGTAATGCTATTATATTTTTAAAGACTCTATATCTCCCTCCCTGTTAAGGAAGATTATTTTCTCTTTGATTTATGATTCTGCTTTTATCCTCCTGTGTCGTACTTTGAATACACAAATAATATACTCAAGTTGAAAATAAGCTAAATTTATATGAGTTAATCAGCGCATCGAATGGTATACAGATTTCCGCGGATGTCAAAATGAAAAATCACAAGAAAAAAATCTTGTCTGCTAAGCCTAATTTTGTGCTAATTTGTATAATAGATTGACTATTTTTTAAACCTTCGAAAAATTTGCGATACCGTTTTATGTATCGTTAAAGTAAATTTGTTGTTTTTAAGTAAATTGTATTTGATAATAAATATTAAATAGAAATAAATTAGTATATCTTTATATTTATCTTAAGTTATCTTAAACGGCTTGAACA
Organism: Acartia tonsa; assembly: GCF_053477335.1. Taxonomy (NCBI): domain Eukaryota; kingdom Metazoa; phylum Arthropoda; class Copepoda; order Calanoida; family Acartiidae; genus Acartia; species Acartia tonsa. The sequence continues at coordinate 40,264,042 of NC_137260.1, forward strand.
GTAACCTGAATTTTCTAACTATTTATAGTAATAATTAAGATTTTTTCAAATTCACCTAAGAAATGCAAGGAGTTTAAGGGAAAAGACAATGGCAAATAATTTAGTGTTGATGATAAAAGGCTAAATTTCTCCTTCTGTAGATTGAAACTCTTGTTCGAAACATTTGGAAACTCAACTTGATGAACCAACCATTCAAAATTAAACAAAAGTTCCCAAAGTTCTTTATAAACTTTGGGTACTACTGTAATTAACAGTCCAATTTCCCTTTCCTCTCTGGAAATACGCTTGTTTGTATTATGTCTTAAAATATTTAATGTAAAAAGGTGTTTCCTAGTAAGTGCCTCAATTTTGTAGCAAACATGCGATGCTTTCATTTTTAAATTTTAGTGGTCAAGCCACTCGAGAATTATTAGTGTCTGTATGTAAGTCACTTTTGATAAATAAAGATTTAATTTAAAGCATATTGGCAAGTTTTATGTGATTAAGTTACTCTATAATTTGCTTTAGTTAACCTTCCTAAGAATTTTGAAAATCTATACTGTAAAGGATACAGTGAGTTACAAGATTCTTCGCCACAGACAGACACACAGAGATCATATTACTTTTATATACCAAGCTTCCCTTAACTTGAAGAGTGATTATTTAAGCCGTTGGTCATACATATTTTAATTGTAAACTTAGCTGCGCAAGTTTTGTCTGATTATTATTCTAGTTTTGCTTTTACAGTTAGGGAGTTGAATCCATTTTTATAGAAGCAGAAATATAATCTTTGATTATGGTTTGGACCCTCTAAAACTGTAATCTACCCTTCCGCTTTCCCCTCTCTTGGTGAAGATATCTTCAACGCCGATACGATTTTTGAAATATAAGATTCCACTTTTGTCTCTCTTGTTGAAGATATCTTCACCAAGAGAGGCAAAAGTGGAATCTTAAATTTCAAAAATCGTATAGGCGTTGAAGATATCTTCACCAAGAGAGGGGAAAGTGGAATCTTACATTTTAAAAATCGTATCGGCGTTGAAGATATCTTCACCAAGAGAAGGGAAAGTAGAATCTTACATTTCAAAAATCGTAGCGGCGTTGAAGATATCTTCACCAAGAGAGGGGAAAGTGGAAGGGTAGATTACAGTTTTAGAGGGTCCAAACCATAATTATAGATTATATTTCTGCTTCTATAAAAATGGATTCAACTCCCTAACTGTTTTATTTGGAGCATTTAACACCTTTGTTATCTACCCATCCATAGAGTATGGACCAACCCTTTCATATTATCAGATATATTGTACACAAGGATATAGGGATGAGGCAATGGTCAATGAATTAAGTTTCACACAAATTTAGAGATGGAACAGTTGGCAAATTAATTTCCTACTACCTCCCTCATTTTTTGTCTGAAAATTTACCTAAAACTGGTTAATGGTAAATAATGAGAGTATTGTAGATAATCTAATGTTTTATATCCATTGTCTTATCCCTAAATCCCTGACGCAAATGCGTCAGACGTGCTCTTTCTACCTTTTATCTTTCTATCTATATTATTCGTTTATTATCATAGATATAATGATAAATCAGAATTTCAAAATGTTAGTTTTAGATGTGGAAAAAATGGAACATGTAAATAATGAAGACACTAGGCTAAGTTTATCTAAACTAGCGATTGTGCCCCTAGCATCTAGGGTTCCTTATTTATAAGGGCAATAACAAAAGCATAAACCAATTCCAAGACTTTAATATAAAATGAAACAGTCTTAAACTATCACTGGACCTATGTGAATCTTACTTAAAATTGAGAACCCTATCAGTTCCGTAGTTATTGAGATCTTACGCTTCAGACGAAAAAACCTCACTACTTTATGTTATAGGATGGCAAGAATCAATTAGAGTAACATTAACCTATGCTGAAATTTATAACATTTTAGAAAGGGTTATAATATTTTTAATATCAAGTCATTTAAAAGAACTTTAACAGCAAAATAATTTTCTCTTTACTATCTGCTTTTCCATCCCGTTGTCTCTGCTTATTAGCCTTCTGTCTCCCTTTCTCCCAATCTTTTACATCTTTTTGCAGCCAATTTAGAATCCTACTCATTTTTTCTTCCCGCGAACTGTATGATTCAAAAGTGTACTATAAAACTAGGGGTAATTTTAGTTATTATCTCTCTCTCTTAGTTTCTTTCTTTTTTTCAGACATTATTCTTTTTTCCCTCTCTCTTCTTATTATTATTTCCCCCCGGCGTATTTTTAGGATGTTAAAAGCTGTTCTTACGAGTTGACTACACTGGCCCCCATTCTTATTTTTCACTCCTCTTCTCCCTAAAGGTGTGTGAGTGTGTGTGTGTGTAGGTACCCAAGGCGCTCATTCTTAACCAACAGTCGTGTTCAAATCTTCTTCTAAGGAGGAGACTACAAACAGTGATTGTTTATAAAAATTATACATAAAGTTATAATAAAAGAGTGTTTTTATAAAGTGAAATAACTAATTTTATTGTGACTTCAAGGTTAATAAAAAGTTATAATCAAGAAAGTTTGTTAAAGCGAGGTATTTTGAGAAATGAAATCATCATAATTTTTCAGTTTTAAAGTTTTGAATGGTTATAATTTCCCCCCATCAATCCACGACCACTCATCCGCCCTTCCCCTTTCATCATCAGGGCCAATATGGAACAAATTTTCCCCCCCACCGTGGCGAAATCTCCCGGGGGGGAAATCATGTCTTATTGGATAGATTTTGGTGAAAATATGTCACTACCATCATTGATGGGGGGGATATATGGGGCGCTAACACCTTGGTAATTTATTCATAACTCTCGTATTGATGTCTATCATGGCATATTGGTGTCATATCTCTCAAACTCCAAATCCCCCGCAAAAAGAGAAACTCTTTATATTGAAATTTTAATTTAAAAAATCCGCGAAATTATTTGGTTTTACCCGCCAATTTTAACATTTTAGTAGATTTTTACAATTTTACTACAAAAAAAATAAAATTAATTATCGTTTCACATAGATATAGATCCATTGAATTTAGAGGAGGTTATGTTTATGTTATTGTTCTTATTTCCTTTAGAACATAAACTAAATAAGGTGTAATATCTGCTTGTCTATATTATTGTTACGTAAGATATCATAAATAGCTAAAAACAATTAGATTCTTTTTTTTCTTAAAATCTCTATATTTCTTTTTAACTTTGATAACCATTATTTGAATAGCGTTATTACTTAGATAGATACATAATATAGAGCAGTCTTTATGACTGTCCTCTGAATAATTACTTGTAAATGATATAGATTTGATATAGCAATTGAGAAAGTGATAATTGGGCACAAGAAATATCAAATATTTCATTAGATAAATAGATAAGTAATTTTGCTGATATTGTAACAACTCAAGATATATATTGTCATAATTAGGTTTATGATAAGTCAATATAGATCTCATATTGAAAAGATAAACCATAAAACTTGGATGTCGACATAAATTTGTGATTTAACCAGGAACGCCCAAGCTTTTTATTCTGAATTGGGTAAAATTTAAATGAGGGCTTTTAAAGGTTTGGGGGAGAGGGGGTGACCAACCCTTTACCCTCACTTGGACGTCTATTAATTTAACATAGAATTTAGCTAACCATTAAACGCTGATATTTTGATACCATTTGAAATCCAAATTATTACGTGATATGTATGGAATTTTTAAAATGTAAATTTTCTTGTAGAAAGGGAAAGGACAATGTTGCATAAATTGATCTCCATGAGTATGACTAGTGAAGAAGTCTGGTATTTAATTTGACATTAGGTCGATCAAAAATCATAATCAAACTGCATTTTATAATAATTGATATATTGTCAGGGGAAATTCGTTTTTCAATTTTTGTTGCTTATATTATGGTCATCATTTATTAGTCAGATCGTTCATACAATAGGAGGGGAATAAATGGGGAAAAGGGGCTGGATGAGAAGTATCGATATTTAAGCCAACTGGAAGTTTTTTTTAAATATATGAAAATCAGTTGCAACATCCAAATAATTATGCATCGAATCTTATATTATAGTCGTAATATATCCTTATTTTACGACTATGGTCTTATATTGATATTATACCAGCACAAAACAGCTAATTTCAAAGATTAATTTATACTAATCTTTTTTTTGCAAATACGTCGTCCTTGTTAAAAGATTTAAATTTAGCAAAGCAGCTTTTCAGATTGATGTTTAGATTAATATTTACACTAAGGCAAATCCTCTAATCACCTAGGTAGACAACACGTTCATGTAAAACCATTAAAATACATTCTTCTAGAGTAGTAGCGTTAAGTAACTTTTTGTTGGATGTAGCTATGCTTAGGAATAAAATTTTCAAAGAATCAAATTAATTTAATTTTAGCATTTTTAGTGGATTCGTTTTATTTTTCAGTGATAATTGTAGAGTTGATACTCTTTTAAAAGTAGTTAAATTAATCTTCACTAATGTTTTGTATCCTTAATTTTCTAATTCACAATACATTTAATATCAATTTATAAGTTTAAAAAAGTATCGAATCTACCCTTAATTAATAGACTATGTAGAAAAACAGAAAGCCATACAAACTTTAGCTTCTAATAATATTTGGATGTAATGTATAAATGTTCTAAAATGTATCCTTAATCACCAGGCTATGTAAACTCATCAATGTAAACATAACGAGTGTTTAAACATTGCTGCATATTTCCTGTATCAAATTAGCAAGTATGTAAATTATACTAGTACCCAAAGTTTTATAAACACGTTTCCCTATTTGTAGCCCTAAAACTATTGAATGGTAGAATCAAACGAGCAGTGTCCAAATTTTAACCAATAACTGTAATCTACAGAATGGGTAATTTTTATATCAACAATAATGATGTACATACAATGTATCGTCCATTGTCATATCCCTTAACAAATTCAAATATTTTCTTGGATAATAATTGTTTCTTGGAAGTAGTACCAATAATAGCATTAAAGATTGTGTTGTTTGTATGCAAACTTACACCTTACTCTAAATGAGGCCTGAAAAACATATGTTTCAAATTCTTTTATAGGCATAATCTCATTTACCTTATAACTCAACATTTTCAAAAGTTAATTCAGGAAATTAAGGGTTTATAATTGACTAGTGGCGAATGAGACAGGGTAGAAAAAAAGCTATAAACTACTACCATGCAAGTAGTATCAAAATAACCTTAAACCATCCCTCAGAATCAGTTTGTTAGTTAGTAATGTCTCGTTTCTCAACGAACAAACAATTTTTTTTATAATATACTATATTTAACTATCTATCCCTTACTCGAATAAGAAACATTTATCAATTTGTGTTTTTTACCATATTAAGCTTTGTGTTTGAATTTAATACCATTTTAAAAGTCGTTAAAGATAAGCTTATTTGAGTTTTTAAACAAAATCTTTTATTCTACATCTCTATTAAGTGTTGTTTCTTTAACTTTCTTTCTTATTGATGGATTTTGAAATATTCAAAATAGTAATTACTCAGAATAATTAAGTATTAGAACTTGTGATTTATGGACAATATCTCCCAAATAGCTTCTTTGTTTGCTCAGCTACTTGTTAACATAACTGCCCTTGTTGAGAGCATAAAAGTTGATTTAAAAATTGTAATCATAAATCACCAAAATCATTATTGTTGATTTGTATAGCGATATAATGTAATAGTTGTTGCTATAAATATATATTAGATTGCTCCAACAAATCATTATATATTGCGATAGGATGCTGGGTTTTAGAAAGATTTAAGAATAGTCTTTACTTTTTGTATAAAACAATGATAAAGATTAAAGTATAATGGCACCCAAAGGTTATTTTTACGATACCTCTTTCGTTAGCTTATTAAAATTGGGCACTTTCATCATATCTTGATTTGTTTGTTAAAACTAGCAATGTATCAACCAATACTTTTCATCTACAGAAGTGGTAATTTTGTTTATCATCATTAAAAATGTACATCTACTTTCTATCCTTCATTGTCTTACCCCTTGAGATCCTTGTTTTAGTTCTAACACAATATATTTTAACTTTATAGCAGTTTGCTGTTGTTTTTTCTCTCGTTAAACTTGTTACTTTTGATTTGCTTGGCTATTTATGAGTTAGATTGTTCTTGATTATGTATAACTAACATATTTATTTCTTTTTAAAAGCGAAGCTTTTCTATAATTAGGGTCGGTCCGTCCGTACGTCCGTAACGGATAGCTTTTTTCGTTAATTTAGGCATGTTAGAATTGTCCTATCGATTTCAAATTTTGCATGGTGATTCCTTTAGTAGTTAGGTACGATTTAGAAAGCGTAGCAACTCTATAATCATCACCAAAATGTCCGTACGTCCATTTTAAACATGTTGTTTTTTTACTTTTTTAACAACAAATTTTTATGTGATCTAATCATCCGATTGATCTGATTTTTGGTATATTGATTCCTAAGACAACAAAGTATAATGTAATCAGCGAAGCAACTCTATAATCAAGTCCTAAAAATGTTAGTATGTCCATAAACATTATCCTGAATCAAGCAGTTTTTCAACAAATTTACTTACAATTTTGCTTTGACTCTTATACATTCATATTATGATTATTCAGTTCTGACACTGTACAAGTGTTAATGTCCGTTTGTCCTACCGTTTCAGTGCTTCGCTTTTATGGATGTTGTCATCCTTGTTCTATGACATATTAATACACATTCCTAAAAGCATTCATTTTAGTTTAGAATTAATGATGCGCTCATATTCAGTGTTTAGTATATTTAGCTTGGTAGATAAATAGATTGCTATTAGTAGCGAAGCTACTCTACAAATGATAAAATATGAAACATTTATTTTACTTTAATTAACGATGTACGGACATACTATCTTATGAGTATCTACGATAAAAGAAAATATTTTAAAAAACAAAAATTTCATTCAACTTCAAAGATTTATCTTTTAAATAATCAGAGTCTAAAATTTGCTTTTTACATAGCAAAAGGAATACAAAATGGTTATAAATGGTGACAAAACAAAAACTCGAGGATTTTTCACTTAAAAGTTAATAAATATATTTACCTGTAAATAAAATATTCAACTTCCCTCATTATTAGATAAGCGTTATTTGCTTTATGTTAGTAACACTGTTATTATAAATATCAGCTCTTATGACGGTGTGTCGATAAATGAATAACGATATAATAGTCTAATATATAAATTCTGTTATTTTTTCCAACTTTTGGGTTCTATTGAGATCATTGAGATATATTGTAGTGAGAGAAAAAAAACTTTTTTTTTTTTTTGGGGGGGGGGGGGGTTGGAGAATGTGGGTTGGTGATTTATAGATTGTCCGGGAGTAAAATGCAGGTGGGATGCTGTCTAAACTTCCATCCCATAAGCATTCATTTTCATTACAAATAAATGGACCTTTTTTTTCTTGAGCTTTTTAGGAACATGTATAAAAATACTGAAAAACAAAAATGAGTCTTAAAAGTTCCTTGTTAATTTATTTGATATATTTAAAACTTTGCTTAAAATGTACTTAATCAGCTAACTAAAATGATTTTTTATTGATAAACAAATGATAATCAAAGGTGCTTTATGTTTAATACTCCTTTGATTCATTGATTCATTCAAAACCAGCTTTTTATTTGAATGATCTATGTTTCTAAAGTTTTTAGTTTTATAATTCTGCTATATATCATTCTGTGTTTAGTAGATTTTTACAGGGAATCAGGGATGGAACAATGTGAGATAAACATTCATCCCCACAAAGTCGTTTTTGTAAGTTATCTCGTTGGTAGCTGGATAACTATTTGGGAAAAACGTTGTAGATTTATTGTCATTGTCTCCCTCCCCCCCCCCCCTAGATTTGTGTGTTAGTGTAGATGCTTTGATAACTAAGTGGTCATAATTTAAAATGTAAATAGGTGCTTTATTCCCCTTATTTTTCATTCCTTTATTGTATTTGGAAAAGTGTAGATATTCTTTAGCTAGGGGTTGTTTGTCCGTTCCTAAATTCTTTTTTTATTTTAACATTATATTATGTTATATATCTAAAGGGATATGACAATGGCCGTTAAATTTATGTACATCCCCAATTATGATACACAAAATTACTATTTCTGTAGATCACAATTAGTGGTTTACGTGTTTAGACACTCAACTAAATGCACCAACCAATTAAAATTCACCATTGTTGTTAAGCCAACGAATAAGAAAGTGTTACTATGAAACTTCTGGGACTAGTGTAATAAACAGCCCAATGTCCCCTTCCTCCCTAATATTATTTACTATTTTGAACAAAAACGTTGTTAATTGAAATTGTTGCACTATTAATATCCCAACCTTTCAATCAATAACACTACCAACAGCCAACAGCCAAGATCAACTTCTTATATTCAAGTGCATCATTGTTGAGCTGTTGCTTTTTCAAGTCCCCGATTTGATTGATGATGCTCTTACTTGCTTTTTGGCGGATTTTAATGTTATTAAATGTTGATGAATTACATCATAATTTCTGCCTCTGATAGCTTGTGTTAGTACGGTAATTGTGCAATTTATTGACTTTTAAAATGATTATTTTACTTGGTATAAATGTTGAGATAAATGCAGGATAAAATAGCCTAAAAATTAAAAATAGGAAATATCTACTGTACATTTTTTCTCAAATTTTTAAGAATTTAGATTATGTCCTTTCAGCGAAAATTGTTTGTCTAAAGTTTACTTCTTGTTAACTAACGGCGTTTTAAAATCTAGAACTTTAATGCTTAGATCAAACGAGATAGTTATTTCCTGTTTAACCATTCCTTTTTCCAATGTAAGTGTAAGAATAGTTAATATTGCATACTCACTATTAAAAGAGTTCTAACAAAAAAAGTATATTAAAGGAAATATTTTTAGGTGCACCTTTGTTCAAATAAAACATTTCATAGGTTGACCTATAACAGAAGATATTTTTACAAACCCATGATAAAATTCCAACTTTTATCTAATGGGTATAATAGGAAAAAAATAAAACTTTTTCTTAGTCTAAATGATTAGCTACAAAATACAATTTTTCACACTAAAGAATCTTGAAAATATTCATTATTAGTCCCTTGTTAAATTCATGTATCTATATTAGCGAATCTACTCTATAATTTTTTGCTGTATTAACTGAACAATATGTGTTGCTATCCTCATTCTTTTGAATAGCATGCATTGATTTCAAACATTCTTTTTATTAATTAACACACATTGATTTAGAACATTTTTTGCAAAGGAAAAAAAGTTGATAAAATAATAGGATAAGATAGTAAATATTTAGTGTTAGATGAACAATCCATAAATTGGGCCTATAGTAACACGTCCAAAAATAGAAAAAATTTTGTATTGACTTTCTACCTAACGTCATTTTTTTTATTTTTGCTTGTAATAATAGGCAGGAACAGTCATTAAATTTCATAATCTACCCCCCTGAACATAAGAAATTCAAATGTAAAGCATATGAATAGCTTTAATAATTGTATATGATGATCAATTTTTGGATCCAATAATTTGTAGATTTTTCTTTTCCTTAACTTTGTAATAAATATAATAAAGGCTTTATAAAATGTACATATGATGATGACCAACAACATGGAATCATAATTATCATAAAGATACTAAAGTGTAGTGTTGGTTATTGATCATCAGCAAATGATATTCATATGTACATACCAGAAATGACATTGCCAATTTAAGCCACCAAGAGTCGATTGTCTTACAAAACAACAAAATAATTTTTAGTTTAATACTTGCTGATTTGACCCTAGTCTTCTGGTATGTTTGAGAGAAAAAAGTCTAAAAGTACCTCAATGACAAGAAACATAAGAGTGTAAGCTTAATTATTTTTAGGCATTAAAAATAAGTTTGTAGTTAAAGTAATTCAATGCATATAATTAAATTTTTTTATTATGCTGTTGCTATTCTATACTTTGTGCTGTAGCGTATGTACGTCGCAGCAACAATACTGTACGCACATTGCATAAGGTTAATCTGCGTATATGCGGGTTTTGGCCTTTCCTAGATGAGCAAAGGACAATATTATCAAAAGTTGTAATTTAAGTTTTAAGTTAAAATACCAATCAACCCAGGAATCTAAAGGGATAAGACAAATGGTCGATAAATTGATGTATATATCCCCAATAATGATACACAAAACTACCCTTTCTGAAGATTACAATCAGTGGTTGAAAGTTTGGACTATTGACTTAATGAACTAAACAATCAAAATTCAATAAAAGTCCCCAAAGGTCTTAAGCCAACGAATAAGAAAACATTATTATAAAAATTTAGGGAATAATGTAATAAACAGCCCAATGGCTCCTCTTTCCCTGCAATCAACCTATCTTTATTTACATTTAAGACATTGTCTGTAAAAATATTTATTGACCAACTTTAAAGTAAAGAATATTTTTAATACGCATAGTGTATTATAAAGTTATGCTTATTAAACCTAAATGTTCTATTAGAACCTTAATTTACCATCATAGCATCAAATAAGGAAGCTATTATTGAAATAGCCTATATAAAGAAGGACAGTTTTATTTAGCGGTTTTAATCAATTTAATACATTATTAAGGCTTTGGTGTTTTTATTAATATTGACCAAATCCCCCTTGTAAAATTCCTAATAAATTTGTTTTGCTTTATTAATTTAATTTAAAGCTTAAATTTCATCAAGAAAAAATATTTTTAAAAATCTTTAGCATTTAATTGTAAATACTTTACTGTTCTTCTTATTTTACAAGTAACTTATTATTGCTGTGCTTCTTATGGATAAAATTAATCATGTTTATGGTCTAAAAGATGACTTAAAAGATGTAACAAGGAAATGAAAGATAAATTCCAAACGTTGCATGATAAAATAAGATTAAATAAAATCAATATTTACTTTTCATTTGTTAGATAAACTAAAATATATAATGGATATAGAATACGTGGATATATTGACAGGGGAAACTCTGTCTTCAATTAATTTTGATCTCAATTATTGGTTAATTCGTTCATCCAGAACGAGGGGAAGGGATGGTGTTAAGAAGGTAGATGGAGGTTATCTTTATTTTAGCCAGCCGCGAGAGCAAATGAAAATCTGGTGCAACATTCAAATAATAGTATCTATTATTAAAATTATTTTTAGCCTCATCATCTTAACAAACAGGGCTAGGGATGAGGCGGACAATGAAGATTTAATTAATCTACAACCCTTTCGTTCTCCAGATTATCAACAATAGGCAGAACTTTATACACAATAATCGGAGGGAATTTATCGCTCATTGTTTTATCCCTGGATCCCTGATTAGCTTCAGCTGTCAGATGTTTGAAGATTTAAATTCAAATCATTTTGCTTTTTTTAGTTTCGCAGCTACTCTGCAACTATTCATTTAGGTTTTGTCTGTCTGTTGTAGCTCTTGATTTTTTCATATTATCAAGGTAGTGTGGGCAATTTTGTGGTTCCTTAGGTTAGGTTGGATTAAGGGTAATAGCCTGCAGGTTTAGAAACTCAGCAAGGGGTTTATACCAATAGAAAAAGATGCCCCCTCATCGATTTTAATATGAGAGAGGGAGGGCTCTTTGCTCCTTTACACTTACATTTTACCTTTTAATTTATATTGCTTAAATCTTATTTTTTTTTTAAATGTTATAAACTGAAATCCTAAATCCTTTTATTACTTTTTAGAAAAGAAAATACTAAAATAGACAAATTTTATATCATGTTCCTAAAATTTCAACGAATTGAATAAAAAAAACTTTTTTTATTGAGTCCCTACCATTGTAAATTTTCTAGAAAGAAAATCGTTAAAAGATTTTAACATCCATGCAACCTACTTGAATTAGGAATAGAAATTCTGTAATTTTAATCTAGTTATGTTTGTATTTTTACTAGGGGGGAGGGGACGTTGGGTATTGTAAATTACACTGTTACCATTTTTTGCCATATTTTATCCGTTGGCTCCAAAACCTTTGGTACTTTTCTTGAATTTTGATTGGTTGGTTCATATGAAGTTCCAATCTTTTTAAACAATAATTTTAATCCCTGGTTTTTGCCCAATTTCTTTCACATTATCTGAATTATAGGAGACAAAGTTACATAAAGTTAAATTTAACAACAACATTAAATGATTAAAATATGTTTGTCTCTGTCCCACTCTTACTTGAATCAAAAATAACTTGAGTCTAATTTTTCATAGAATTTTGGACATTGTAGGACAATACAGCAAATTTTGTTACAAAATAAGAGATCTTAAGAGACAAGGCAATGGACTATAAATATGGAATACACCCAAATGATGATAAACAAAATTACTCCTTATATTGTTATGATTTATTGAAAAGTTTTGACACTACTACTTTGGTACAACCAATCAAAAACTCAATAAAAGTACACACAGTTTTTGAGCCAACAAATTATTCTTTGGGTTCTAGTGTAATTTTCATGTTGTTGGTAAAAAGCTCAAATTTACAAGCTAAAAAACAACGGTAACTCAATTGTATAAACATCCCAAACTTAAATTCACTTGAGTGGCCATTCTAAAAAGAATATTTAGCGTCAAAAATGTGGTATTTACTTTGTAGAAAATATTTTCTCTTTTTTACTAAACCATTATTTTCATTTTTATTCACTTCACATTAGTTACAAATAGCAGGTTTTGTCATCATAAAGTTTTGGTAGGTTAGACATATTTCAACTTTAAAGTAAAACCTATTTTTGAACAAGAACAATAATATTAATAAATAGGGCAATACTAACAACTTACTATTTACAAGTTTCAGAATTAAAAGAGAAACAGTTTTAGTCAATTGGACTAAATTCTTAATTTTTAGGAAATATTCGTAAGATATATTATTTCTTTTCAAGCTAGATATATGTATCTCTGAATAAAAAGTGATGCATTGATAGAAACTAATTGTATAGTAGCTGCACTACTATTAATCTTTGTTTTGGATATCATATTGCAATCCTAGCATCGTTTTAAATGCAATTTTAAATGCTAATCAACACTAACGATATTTTTATTTGTTCATCCAGGGTGCAATAAAAATACAGTGCAACCCAAAAGAATGCAATTAAAATCAAAAGCTTTGTTCAGTAAGTGCAGCTTTTCTGCAATTATAAACTTTTACTGTGTTAGTAGTTGCGTCATTGTAATGTAAATTTCTTAATTATTAATTCTTCTTTTTTTCGATGGGGGGGAATAAACCCTCTTCTAAACCATATCTTTATTACCATATTTATATCTAGAACATATGCAGTGCTCCTCTAAAAAGGAGAATCCTTTCTATATAAGGGTTTTAGAGATAAAAACAGCCAAACATACAGGCGTAAAGACACACATCCTATTTATTCTAATTATAATTTCGACACTTTTTTACCAATATTGCTGTGCTACTTTTAACACTTTCTTGTTTGCATAGCGTAATGATATTATTAAATTAAATGTCTTTAAAGCACGTTTCATTTCGTATCTTTTTTTGGTTTTATCTCTTGGTAGTTTTTATTTGTTTAACTGTATTTAAAGCCTACAAAAATAAACATTTTTTAAAAAATGTTTATTAAATTATTTAATAATTATTTTATAAAAGTTTAATTAGGATTTACATGTATTTTTTCATGGTTTAAAAGTTGCTTAACTTTTTATATTCTTTCATTCTTTTCATATAAATTATGTTTTATTGAGGTCTTTGAATATAAGAGTGAAGTTATTAAAAACAATGTGAAATCACAACCGCTTAAGTTTCACATTAGCAAATCATTACAACCGCACATTATTCAACATAAACTGTCCTTTCCTATTTTATTAACTCCCCTAATGAAATATTATGTTATGATTTATATCTTCCTATAATACAACATACTACTGTGTCTTTTTGTAAATATTTAACGGAATTGAATGTACTTTATTAAGGACAACAAAAAGTTATTAACAAAAGGGTCCTAGGTTTGATGGGTTTATAATTAAGATATAAATACTTCTTATACTTATTTTCAAACAATGCATATAGGTTATAAGGCAGAATTGCTTATGGCGATCTTTGTCTCAATATTAGGCTTAATTATTATTTTGTTCTTAACAGAAGAATGAAATTTATAGGCCAGTTTAATTTTCCTCGAATATTAAAATAAAAATCACAAATAGAGTAGGTACCAGTTTTGTTAGACCGGGCTTTAGCACTTTGGGATTAACAAAATTTATTTTACTCTTATGATTTTTAAATTTAATATCCCTGGAAATCTTTCTATAATACGATGGGATAAATAACTATTTATTAGAATCAAAGCAATTTCCTAACTTTATCAAATCTTTACACAAACAGCTTGGTTATAAAAATAAAAATCTTAACAATGCCCAAATTGTATGTATGTAGTTTACTACTTAACATCCTTTCCCGCAACTATTTTTTACAGTTTTATTAAAATATAACCTCATTTAAATTACGTTATTTTTATTAAATAAATGCAATTTTAGCATCTTATACTTTTTTACTCTAAAAAATGAAATAATAAAACACATTTTTCATATTCTTTGTAAATTTTTGTGTAAGTAGATATAAATGCATTTTTCATTTCTAATAAATTAGTTCATACTTTATACATATTCATGGAGAAAGAGAAAAGACGTTGAATGAAAGATTAAATTTTTTTTCTCCATATTATGGTAGTTATTATTGAAGGAAAAAGATATGTAAATTGTTAATACCAACTCCCCCGCCCCCTACCCCTGGTTCATAATACTAGAACTAATATTAAATGTAGCGATCTCTGCCATTTCGCATGAACTTTGCCTTACCTGGCCCCGTGGGTTGTGTTCCTTCATTTCCACAGCAAAACTGGATAATGGAAAGAAAACGAAGAAGTGTGGTTCGCCGTATTTTCACAGTAGCTTTTGACAGGTTATTTTATGTTAGGTTAGGTTAGATAAGTGTTAATAATTGCCACGCAGGGTTTGAGTTTCTTGCAGGGGCTAGAAATAGAAGAAAAGCTACTGTGAAAATACGAAGAAATCCGCTAATTCGTTTTCTTTCCATGATCTGCAAAACTATTATAAGGACAATTTTATGATACTAGTATAACAAAATGGAAGGGCCAATTAGTGTTGTTTTATTAATATGTATATCTGATGTTTTTTAAATGTGTCATATTCGCGGTAGTAAATGTACACCCCCATGAGAAAATACACACAGCTCCTTTTAAACTTTGAAAATAATTACATCCTTTTTAGCGTGCACTTTGTCTTATGGAAACAAGAGCCTGCAAGGATTTGGTACTAAGTGGTTGGAAAATATTGGGGTTTAGTGACAATACCTGTCAAAATTCTTGCATGGTAAACTAAGTTCTTGCATATTTCACAGTCTAGCAACACTACAACTAGATAATGTTTGTATGTCCGTCCATGAAGTATAGATTTGCCAAAGTATGTTGAGCATAATCATAGAAAGTATTTAATTTTATTGACATTACCTGCCAATGATTACAAGGTTTTTTCATATTTGTCAGATTTAATATTAGCTTTTAATTGCTTTGCTACAAATAAACATAACTTTCCTTATTTTTATACTGTTTATAGACTTATAGTATAGAATCCATGAATAATGTTGAGTAACGTATAACTAGCTCTAAACAAATCTATCAAAACGGTGTCATTATATTATCTCATGTGGCTTTGTATGATTTTCCTCCTTTATTGTTATACTAGCTGATATGCCCCTGGAGGCCTTTAGGGGTAATTGAGAGAAGAGAGGTGGGGTAAGTATCACTGTAAATGAGAACCATTTCGGTCAAGCGGTTAGGTTTGGAAAATATACATAAACGGACAAACCGCAGTTATATGTTCACTGTGCTACTAGAAAAAATGTATTATCATTAAATAATCAATTAATCAATTTGAAAACTAGACTTCAAAATAAGAGTAATATACAAAACAAAATACTATGATAAAAACTTAAATTAAAAGGAATGATTTAATTTGAAAGGTAATAGTTTTGGACCTACTAACCTAACAGATAGGTATTCTAAAATATTTATTACATAGGCCTATTTTTTGTGTTCGGAGTGTAAACATATACAATGTATATTATACATCTCTTTCATCTTTTATTCTCATGCTAATGGGGTGAAAAATTGTAATTTGGACTAAGAAATTCTACCTTTCATTGTCTCATCCTGCAATCCCCGCTTTTAATAGAAAATTCATGTTATATTCAGCATTAAGGTCAACCATTATTTTATCAAAATATTTCCCATTTTTGCTGCGATGAAAAATAGACAACAAAGCAGCCTAAAGAATTTCAGATTATGGATAGTTAGTAGTCCAAGAATGTACACAAGTTTAAAAAAGTACAAATGCAAATAACATCTAAAATATTGCTTCTAAAAGTAGAACGATTTTGCAATATGTCTTCGAAACCGATTAATATCCGCTGAATTAGAACCGGTTCTCAGCCTTACTGAAAAATCATGTAAAGCATCGTATTACAGACAATTTTAAACGAATATTGAAATGAAAACCTTAAAATTGGCTTCAGTTTTATAATTTTTCATTTTAATATCTGCGGAAACCTGTTAATGCGTTGAATATCTATTATAAGACTTTTATATTTCAAATTATATGTAGTGTACAAAATTTGGCTCTATCATAGACAATGATCAAATTTGAAACAAACACATATTTCTAAAAACATACAGACATTTTTATACAACAATACTTACTAAACGTTTAACAAATGAATCATTCTTTTAAAACATTTTGACCAAATATTTCATAATTCGTATATTTGTAGCAAAGCAAATCCATATAAAAGACTATGCATGCATATATGTCCGTCTATCTGACAGTAAAAAAGTTATACAAATAAATGATTTTTAAGCATTATCACATTTAAGGTTACATCCTGTCAAAAATGAAAAAAAAATCATAAAGTTGATTTAATAAACTAATCTATATTCCAAAAAGTTAAAACCAGTTTCAAGGCGGCATTAAATAACACAACTTACACAGCATTTCAATTTAGTAATGGAATTAGGAGGATAAAAAGTGTTACATGTCGACTTAGACATACAGGGACAAGGGATATGACAATGCAAGAAAAACTTCTGTCATACTTTTTTAATTATCTTATTGTAAAACTAGCATATAGGGAAGGAAAGCAGTCTAAGATCATCTCAAGACTTTTATTTCAAAATTTTAAAGTCTGTTAATATCTTCACCTATGTGAAGCTTCTTTTAATGGAAAATTGAACGGGTTAAGTCATAGTAAAAACCTTATTGGATAAGCAAAAAAACTTACTACTTTATATAAAAGGATATAATACTTAAATACAAAAGAAACTATGTTTATCTTTACTTGCTCTATCCCTTTTCCTGTCTCAGACAAATCTAAGCACCTTTGATAAGTAAATTAACAAAACATTGCAGCGAGTAATTTTTGCAAGAAAATCAATTTCAGTAGAACCGAACATAAAAAGATTCAATAAATAAGATAGATAGATAATAGGTTTTAAAAAGCATACAAGAATGTTAAAAAGAAAAATAATAAAACTGGTACTAACTTAATTATTTTAAGTTTGTTGTTCGAGGAAAATTGTCTGTAATACGCGCGATGCTTTAAGTGATTTTCAGTATGACTGTGAACAAGTTCTAATCCAGCCGATATTAACCGGTTTCAAATCCTTACTGTAAATGATGTTATTAAAAGTTAAAAGTTTTAAAATACCTAACTATACCATGTCATGTACCTATTTCTAGGTATACTTATCTCCACATGGGCGTACAATTATGCCCAAAATAGGTAAACCTATCTGCTATAAAGTATACTAATACATTTTCTACAGTAAATCCCCTTTGAATTATGAAAGCTGCAAATGATAAGAATGTTTTGAAATATAAATTTTAAATTAGGCCTCAACTCCAACGGCTAATCAGTAGAATAAAAAGTTGGTTTCAATTTTGCATTATCATTAACTTTTCACACCCAAATCAGAACATTTTTATGGCGTACTTTAATATATTTTCTCGTATTCATTTGAATCCGGTGGATAGGAACCGGTTCTCATCAATACGAAAAAACTATGTCTAGCATCGTATTATATCCAGTTTTCTACGAATATAGAAATGTACAATCATAAGATTAAACCCAGCTTTTTTAGCCCGTGCCTTCGGCATCTCGGGGCTAAAAAAACTGGTTTTAATCTTATAATTTTACATTCTATATCCGCGGAAAGCCGTTTGTAATACGATGAAAGAAATAACTATTAAAAGCGTTGTCTGTCTTGTTTAATCAAAGTTTTAGGATTCTTTTTAGGACAAAAATGAGGAAAGACCACCAAAAACATATCTTTTTATGGTAAAAATATTTAGATTTTTTATGGGGGTTGGAATGTTGACTTTATGTTGGTTTTATGATTGATTAAATGTTTTCATTGGATAACAATATAACTAGAGTATTAAAAATAGTCATAAAATGGAATTTATTGACAGAATAATGATGTCAATTAGTTATTGCTGCTCTACCTATATAGATCAATATTTATATTTTTAGATCGGAACCTTTTCCCCCTCTATAACCAATCTAATAAATTCTATTTTATTTGTTTTATTGTGATCAAAATACCAATGTCGCTATAGTTGTAACCGTCCAATTTGACCATCCAAAAATAAGTTTAAAACTAAAATTTGTTTAGATTTAGGATAATGGATATATTATTACTTGGATGTTGCATCAGAATTTATGTTCAATAAAGTGAAACTCGCAACGGGCTAAAATAGAGGTCCCCCCTCCCCCATTACCCCATTTACTCCAGTCTTAATGGAATATGTTCATGTTAGCAACCTAAATTGACGACAATTTTTCCCTGTCATAATATCCACAAAATTTCTACATCCATTTTTAGAACGACCATACTAATATTTCTTATTTCAATCCTACGAGAAACAAGATAAATTGAAAATTATTGTTTAAATAAAGTGTATCTTAATATCCTAGAATAATATGAATAAGAATTAGGCAGTTAAAACTTATGGTACAAATGCAATACAACAACAAAAAAGTTAGGAAATAAAAGAGGGGAGGGGGGGGGGTGTAACACCGCCTGTCATTTAGACCTTTTTAATTTCCGTGGGCATTGAAAACTGCAGTTGACATACAACTACTAATACAGGCGCGTGATTAGAGGGTGGTTAGATAAAAGGGTGATCTGTTATTATGTCAACGTAGTTTTAATGGTTCTAATCCATCGTCTGGAAGTTAGGAATGTATGATAGTTTTGTCGACTTTAGGCCTAACAACATCAATGCTGATTACTTTCACAATATAACGCTATTCCAATAATGATATTGATACTTAAGTTTTTTTGTTGATTCATTAAATGAATAGTCGAGGTGCTCGTCTATAACTAATAGCTTTCATATTGAAGCAATGGGCCTTTAGGATAGCATTACTGTACATATTATAAATCAAGGATTTCTTTGTGAAAAGTTGTTTATTTTATCGACTATATGGTGATTTATAGTGTTGATAGCTGACATATTATTTATATATCATTATGAGTGTTAATTATAGTGTCAAAAAAAGACGATGCAATACTGGAATTAACCAGCGATTTTAAGGGATTTTAAATTGTTTTGCCAACAAATACGAAATATTTATTATAATGCTATGGGGACTTGTGTAATAAACAGCCCAATGTCCCCTCCCTCCCTAGGTATCAATACAACTAGACCAAATTCTTGTAATGGAATAGTCATAATATCATTATTACAATAAAGATATTTGTATATTAACCATTCTCTGACTACTAAGTAAAACAACCTTGATTCGAACACACACAACATTTCAAATAGCTTTCGTGATACGCTTTTTTTTGTTGATTCTCAAGGCATAAAGCATAAGGATGATAATTCTAAGGAATTTAACTTTGCAAAAGTATCCCCTATAAAACGGTTAAATTATAAAAATAGTAAAAGATAGATTTGAAATATATTTCATTTTGCTACCATGTAAAGTCTTTTTTCCTGTTATCATATCATCACAAAACTTTAATTATATAGTCATTATTGAAATATTCATAAACCTGCACAGGGCCTATGAGGAGCTATCCCGTAAAGGAGAACCATATCGGGAGTAGTTCAGTAGCGAAGTCTGTTTTCTTCAATGATTTCGTAAAACCGACCTAATTTTGTAATTTGTTAAAATCAGCAAAAACAGTTTTATTTGTTTTACGCGGACACTATTTTGCGGAGCTGGCGCGCACAAAGAGTGAGTGGCCCTAGTTTTGATATGAATATGAGTATGTGCAACTTTTGGGGATCAAGTGTAGAATACTATCACATATCAAAAAATTAAGGAAACCCTAGCAATAATGATTAAAAAAAACATATTCTTTTGGTTATTGCTTATGTGTTGTTTTTCATACCCTAGCCAATCATTATAACCTAAAACCTGCTAAATAATAATGGCAAATATACCTAAAATAACAAACGCATCCATTTATCATGATTAGTATCACACGATTTTAGTTAAAGATTTAGATAGTTAGGTCGTCAAGAATATTTGCTTTACATATAAGCAAAACTATGAGCAAAGCAACCAAAAATATGGACAATCCTTCTAAAAAAGGGGTAGATTTAAAAAAAAAATAAAATGATTATATTATATTGCCCCCTAAAAATATTATGCCATTTGTCAATTCTGCTTGTTATTGCTGCGCTACTTATAATCTTGAATGTTTCTATCCTTGTGAGCAGTAACTAGCCCAAGCTGAACTTCATGTGAGTATTGTTCAAAACCAAGGCAGCGAAAAAAATGTGCAAAATTCAAGAATTGCAATGTCTTCAAGCAAAAAGGGACACTCTATGCTGGCGACTTAATTGTTTATGCAATAAAAATAATTCTTGATTCCTATACTGAAAAGGCATAAAGCTGGAATTATGTGTTTGCTATAAAAAAAGTAAAATTATCTATAATATGGTTAAGGCCATTCCTATAACAAAAAAGTATATAGCTGGACTTATATGACAAATGTAAGCATAACACAACAGCAGAGGGTACCATCTAAACCTGGCATAGTTTAGCCATTGCGTGTTAGTATGCAAAATAGGTGTGCAAAAATAAATAGAATTGCTCACTGATTAAAAAACACGTAAAAAAACTTTTTAACCTGAATTAATGTGTTATCGAAAGAATCAACTTAATTTTTCTTAATTATCAAAAAAAAAATCTAAATGGGCAAAAATAGTTTCATTAAATTTAACCTATTTGGTTAACTATTGTTGTTGCACTGCCTATGGTCATAGTTGGCCTTTTTAATTCATCACAAAAGCATTTTTTACAATAGTTCTGTCTAATAAATGAATTCAATTAAGAATTTATTGATTGAGCCAAGTTTTAATAGCAGAAGGAAGTTGTAAAAATTAAAAACCTTCTGGGCAAAAATAGTTTTGATTGATTAATCTATTCTTGTGATGTTTAAATTGGCATTTCAAGTTCAAGTTTAGAAACAGTCATTTTTTAGATCTTTTAGCCATTAAATAGAAAGATTTCAAACGGATAGAACGTCTCTTCTATAATTTTAGAGGGTTTCGCACAAGTATTAGGTAGGGATCTAACGGATAAGACTACAATTAGTGGTTGAAACGTATAGACACTCAACTTAATAAACCAACCAATCAAAATTCATCATAAGTCCCAAAGTTGTTTAGTCAAAGAATAAGAAAACTCTATTATAAAACTTTGGGGACTAGTGTAATAAACAGTCCAATGTTTTCTAATTCCCTGAGTATTAGGCAAGCAGCAAACCAACAAAAGCTTCCAAAAAAGTTTTTTCCATTTGGACCTCGATGTCCCTTAATAGTTAAGAATAACTATGAAAAGTAATTCTTAGGCATTATCAATAAATCAATTATTAAACCATGCTGACAAAATGCAACTTTCTAACAAATGATATAATAAATGTAAAAACGATATTTTTGACCATAATATCATTACAAAATTCCCCTACTCCCCTCCCCAAAATCTTATTCTTATCAGACATGTTTAAAGTTATAGGGATAGAAAAATGCTATGAAAAATAACTTGTCAGTTATCTATAAACTGGCGTCAGTAAGAGAACTTAACAAAATTCTTTAACCTTTATGTTTAATCTACAGATAGGGTATTTCTTACCATTATTTGAATGTATATCAATTTATCTTGCATTGTATTATCCCTTATAAACCTGATACAATGGTTTTTATAATTAATGTATATATTTCTTTATCCCTGTATTGATGGTATATTGTATACTAACAATGCCTATACGCTACCATCCATGGATTTAAGGTAGCATAATGAAAAAAAAACATTCTTATTAGATTTATTCCTTTGGTTTCTTAAATAAACAGAGGGAGAAAGGTTTGCTGATTAATTTAACCATCATTGTCTCATCTCCGTATCCCTGGCTACCACTATAGTTTTGTATCTCACCATGTTCAATGTTGATAGTATATCAATATATGTAGCTTATACCAGTGTTGCCATATTACAGCTTATTTTCATCTTAAAGAAAATAGCCATATTTTTCTGGTTTTTGTCCAAAATATGAAGGTTGATAAAAGTGGTAATGTTTAACATGTCATTTTCAATTGATAATGGCTTTATGATATTAAGTAAAAGTGGTCTTTACTGACATATTGTTAAATTATGACAGGCAATTATTAAGAGCTAATTTACAATATAACACTTTTCTAATTATTTGACTACAATCTAAGTAATGTCTGTATTGTACAATATAAAGCAGGAAGGATTTTTTTTTGTCTGATGCTAAATAATAAGTTGTAATTTTCAGGGAAGCTTCATAAATTTCTTACAATGCAATGCAGGTCGCAGGCTATTTTTCTGACCTTTCCTATCTTCCCCTAGAGGCTAAGCAACTAGTTAATACAAACACAAAAGTTTTACATTGTAAAAATAATTGTTGACTTTTTCTCTATGATTTCAATATTTTGTTGTTGTTTTACAATCACACCCAGCCTATAAAGATAGAAATTGACCTTGATAAAAAAATGTATTTGTGTGCGGTGGACCTACGGGTCAGTAACAGGGACGTATCTTACAGGATTTAAATTGATTTAAATCATATCTGATTTTTTACTACTCATATTTGCGGGTTTTAATCATTATAGAACAGTCCAAAAAAATAGTTTTTTTTATGGTAGATTTTAAATTAATACAATGCAATGGTAATTACGATATAAATGTCAGACGTGTCGGTAATAAGACACCTAGGACTAACCTTATTTTGACCATTATAGGTTTTGTTCATACAATCATTGGTTAAACAATCATAAAGAACATACATGACTAAGATTGATTAAAATCTGTAAAAAAAAATGTGTCCCAATTCTTAGTGCCATCAAACAGCAGATACCAATATTGTTCGCTGTAAGGGGCCAGGGACACGTAAAAAGATTTAGAATTTGAGATAGATAACTTATTTATATGTCTGTTTATAGAATCTATGGAAGAAATGTAATTTACACAATTACTATTAAAGATAGGCGTCCAATTTTTTTGTGAATTTTTCCCGACCAAAAAGTATCTGTTAAAACTTTCTATGTCTAAGCATATTTTCTATTAACTGCATTATTCGTTTAGTTTGAATGTTGCCATCCTTGTTTGCCAGATTTTTTTTTTTTAATTTGTAACAAACATATAAACGAACATAAGATATTGTTTTGTAATGTTGGGTATTCAGTACCTTTTTTGTTTTACAAATATTTATAGATTTAACATATATATTTTCCCCTAAAATTATTAGGCTAAAAAATGTTAACCTGTACGAAATTAAGCCACGAAAAATCCTTAATTTAAATCTATTATGTGGTTTTATACTCTCTTCATGTGTAACACATGAGGTTATATTTTAGAGTAACAGGCTTCCTTCACAAAGGCTCTAGCTTCTTATAAAAGCGGGAAGTTTGTAAATATTTTACTCAACACACTAAATCATTACAATTTTCATGAGAAATACGCATTTTATAAGGCATACAAAACGCTCTAATTTTCGTTCTATTTAACGTAATTTTGTTATTTTTTTGCTGGTTATTTCATTTTACATATACTTTTATCATTTTATCAAAAAAAAATTATCTTTTTTCATCATTTTTTGGAGAAATTAATGCTTAAACTAAGGGTATCTTTGAACGCAAAATTGACGCACTTAGAATAAAAAATGCGTATTGAGTACAAAGGGGGGATAATTTCAAGTCATACATGTTCCAAAGATATCTTTTTTTCCATAAAATTTTAATGTTTAGTCCACCGGAGATTACCCTGAAAATCATATATCAATTTAGGAAGGTAATTTTTGTAGAATAGTTACTGAATTTACAACTTTATGTACACTAAAAGTATAGTTAAGATCAAAGGCGTGCAAAAGGTTGGTGTAGGGGTTGTTTTCCAAGGGGGTGTAAAGGAAATAAATTTACACCCCTTAAAATAAAGAGTGGGGGGGGAGGTGTTTAAGGCGGGTGTAAAAATTAAGCCACTGATTAAGATAATTATATGCTATCTATTTTTAGATAAATTAATCATTAATTTCCAGACTTAACTAAAAAAAAATCTTGCAATATTCTGTACAACTGTACTGTACAAATTTTAATCAGTAAATAAAAGTGATTGACACAAGAAGGAGCTCTCATACATATGTAATTAAACCACAGTTAATACCTCTAAAGATCTTGATTGATATATATTTATAACTTTTAATACTGTTTACAATAGTGATTAAAGTTAATGTTGGGGAGGGAGATATTTCCCAATCCTCTTTTTAAAGTTTGTAAAAATGTATTACTTATGTAATGAAGTTTTGGTGACATACTTAAATAAACTATCCTTGATTTTGGTTAAAGGGTGCTGTTAAAAGTTGTAAGTGTCAAAAAATTTAGGTGGTTATAAATTAATGGAATATAACCTGATATTATTATCATTTATGTACAAAAAGATTATAGATACAGTATTACACTTTTCCATAAGTAAATTGGATAATTTTTTATATTTTTTATTGCAACACAAGGTTATTTGTTTATCTCCTGGTACAAGATTCAACATTATTATTAGTTAAATCTAATTTTCTATTGAAACAAGCATTCAACCATTTTTACAGTATTATCGATTTTAATATGAATTATTAAATATGTATTATTAACCCTTAACAGTCAGGCCCCTTGCCGCACCTTAATCGGTTGGTGATGGGGTGGGCGTTCAACGCTCCCCCCCTATTATCTCAGTTCCTATTAGACCTAGAGGGCTAAATCTTTTTTGTGCAAGTCCCCTGTTTGATAATAAATTTCCGACCTTTTATAAGTCAAAGTCAATTTTTGCTTAGTTCACCTTTTTATTTAACAACCTTTTTTACTTAAAAATTTTAAACGGCTGTAATTTTCTTATTTTTGAAGCTAGAAGAACAATTTTTTTACAGAAAATGTTTATCTTTAAGTAAATTTTATATTAGAAATATCAAATATAAATTTCAGCGGCCGCAGCAGGCGGTCAGCAGGGAAAACGGCTGCGGATCTCTATGAAATTTAGATATGTTATGTTGACATATAAGAAAAGCTTATGTTTAAAAGGGGGATGTAACTGAAGCTTTTTTGATGCTGGGGGGGGGGGGGGGGTTCTCCGGAACCACTTGATGAACCATGCAAATTTTTTGGACTTAAACTGTTTTTAACCTATTTTTGAATGGGGGGTCAAAAATATACTAGGACACCTATAGAATCAGACTGCAGAGCCTAAATTTGAATTAAGTCCCTAATAAACTTTTTTTGGGGGATTTAAAAATTAATTTTTAGTGTTGCTGTAATCATTTTGACCGAAGCAAAAGCTCTTTTTATACTTCGGGTAATATTGAGGCTTACAGAACATTTTTATACAATTCACTTTATATTGATACAATAAAAAAAACATTACTCTGTTCATTGGAAATATTTTTTTTTTCCAAAACAATTAATTTCATTGAAAAATCTAACATTTACAATAAAACAAATAATTCTGAAATCTAACCAATAAGAAGTCTTGTTTTATTTCAATTCCTAACAATTCAAAAAAAGAGTGTTTTCACAAAGTGACTAATTTCCAATGTAGTTAAATAATTTTTATTTAATTAAAATGAAAAGAATGAAAACCATACACATAAAAGATACATTCTTTTTAAAACTATTTTAAATAATAAGTTTGAATAATCTTATTTTATAACGCATTTGTATATGTGACAAAAAAAAAATTGTTGTATTGCATAAACATTTGTTGTCATTTAACCCTTTACAGCCATTTTTTATGTTTTTAAAATAAGTGAGAGAACACAAACATGTAATGTTAATTCGTTGATATATTATAAAGAATTAACTTTTTAGTGAATTTTTATAGTAAAATCATAAGGCCTAATTTTACTCAATACCAGAATACAATATTTATGAAGCAAAACACTCTAAAAGCTACGAATTTTACCCAAATAAAAAAAACCTTTTGCTTCAGTCAAAATGATCACGGCAATAGTAAAAATTAATATTTAAATCCCCCAAAAAAAGTTTATTGGGGATTTAATTCAAATTTAGGCTCTGCAGTCTGATTCTACTGGTGTCATAGTATATTTTTTATATATGTTTTAAAAATAGGTTAAAATCAGTTTAAGCTTTAAGGGGTTTGAACATCTTATGGTTTCTAAGTCAACCCCCTACCCCCATCCCCTAGCCCCCTGGGGCTCAAAACCCCCTAAAAATGAACATAACCTTAATTTTCTCAGAAACCATTTGACCAATAGGGATGATTTCTTAAACTTAAGCTTTTATGGTTATAAACTAACTTCTAGTTTAGAAGTCACCCCCCTGCTGCCTACTCCTAGCCCTCCGGGGCTCAAAAAAAACCTAAAAATGAACCTAACCTTAATTTTCTCAGAAACCATTTGACCAATTGACTTTGAAACCATAATATGTTCATACCCCTAAAAGCTTAAGTCCAAAAAATTTGAACAGTTCATCAAGTGGTTCTGGAGAAAACCCCCCCCCCCCCAGCATCAAAAAAGCTTCAGTTATGTCCCCCTTTTACGTCTCTAAGTAAAAAATTGCGGTTACAAAATCTATTTATCTAACAACTGCAAAATATCCTTAACCTTAAATATCTTAAGGGGACTTGCACAAAAATTTTTAGCTTACTAGCTCTAATAGGAACTGAGATAATAGGGGGGGGGGGGTGCCCCCCCCCGACTGATTAAGGTGCGGTAAGGGGCCCGACCGTAAGGGGTTAATTAAGTGAATCAGTCTGTTAGACCAATGGTAGAAACTCAGCAGATAGACGAGACAGACAGACAGGCAAGAAGAATGATCAAATTACAGTTTGACCATAATAGACAATTCATTAAATAAAATCCAATAGAGAACCTGTGAATGATCAGACAGATGGAAGGATAGACAGACAGACGGACAGACAGACAGTTTTTGAGGCATTAACAAATTAGAATTAGGCTATGCTAGATGATTCATTGAAATCCGAAAAAGAGGCAGTTAGACAGATAGACTGACAAGTGGAGTGACAGACAGACAAAAAAACAGACAGACAGAGGGACAGACAGACAAAGGGGTATTGCCTAAAAACAGTTTGGCTGCTATATGAATCATTAAAACCCACCATAAAAAGAAATTTACATTAGTTTCATTATTTCGATACTCAACGCCCCCCCCCCCCTCCCCAACTCAAAGGGGTTTATTATTTCTTAAAACCAATAAGTGACTTCTCAGCATAATAAGATTGAAAATACTTTTTATTTCATCAATTTATCTTAAATAGAACGAAAGTTATAATCATTTTATTGTCTACAAGAAAAATGCTTTGAGTAAAAATCAACCTAATTGTCAGTAAAAACGTCATATTTATGCATATTTACACAGTAAATAAATTTTAAAATTGTATTCTATTGTAATGAATAACTTAAGGGGGTTGTATGAATTATAAAAAACCTAAAAAAACCCTAATTTGGTTAAATTAGTCCACGTAAAGATTGATTTAGTACAGTACGTATGGATAAGTTGTCAATTTCCTGCCAGAGTCCTTGTGCCTTTTTAAATTCTTTAAGTTTTTCTTTTTCATTTAATTGATAAACTTTTCAACCACTAATTTTGATATACAGATTCACAGAAGGAATGTATTACGGATGTATATCATCAATGAGGATGTTTAATGACAATTTTTTCGATAGTTATATATTGATGAATGATGATAGTCATTGAGTCGCCGTATATGTTAAGCAAATAGTTCTTATTGTGGTGCATGTAATTAAATTCTATATAGTAAACAAAGACTACTGAAACTGATTGTTGATGTTGAGTTTTACTTTTAATCCAGTAAACAGCTTGCGTTACATCTCTAGAAAATCTCTATTGTATGTATTAGGGTTGATCTTTTTTCTTGATGAACGCTTTTGAAGATTGGGATAGATTTTACCTTGATTATATTCTTATACTTTTTATGTAGAAACAGTGATTGTAGATTAATTTATTGAGAAATAAAACTGTTTTATCAATATTATATATTATTGATATCTTGTAAAAAAAATGCGGGTAAAGTTTTTTTTTATATTTTTGGGGCATTTTAGCCCACTATCTCATTTCCCTTATAATCTTAGACAGAAAAGCACGACTTCATTCAAATATAATAGAAGTTGCATTTACTTAGATAGGAGAAATTTTAGAATGACGGGTTGACATATCAGTGTGCTATAGAATTTATTTCTCGTATCGTATTATAAACGGCTTTCCGCGGATATAGAATGTACAATTATAAGTTTTTTTAGCCCCGTTGTGCCGAAGGCACCGGCTAAAAAAACTAGTTTTAATCTTATGATTGTACATTTCTATATTCGTAGAAAACTGGATATAATACGATGCTAGACATAGTTTTTTTGTATGGATGAGAACCGGTTCCTATCCACCGGATTCGAATGAATACGAGAAAATTCATTTACATTTTTTTTTAAACTTCACTGTTTCTAAATAATAATAGGCAAATGAGAAAAAATTAAGTTATACCCCCAAAATATCAGTAACAACATTTTTTTAGATTTAAATTAATTGTTGAAAATTATGAAACTTGTTTTAGACGAGGGATAAGTTTACACTTATATTTAAGGTTTTATGTCATTCTAATTATTGTGGATGATAATGAAATATAATAGCTTTAATCCCTTTTCTGCATATTATCTTATTTACCTTTTTAAATATTAAGATATATTCCTTTTATTTAATTTAAATAAGTTCTTTGCTGTTAATATATCAACATAAGTTAGCTTTTAAAGCTAATAATTCTTAATTAATTTCTACAGGAGAATTCTTAAGAAGGTTAATTTTTGTAACTGAAATATATTATTCTCTCTAAAACACTCATTTTAAAGCATATTTTAACACTTACATAACCTGATTTCTCTCACAATATATACAGTGCTATATCCAATATTACCTAACCTAGCCTAACCTAAAGCAATAAACAAAACAAAAACGAAAACTTGCCTCCTCTCTTCAATTTATTTAAAAATAAGGTGGTTGTCTGTGCACTTTGCACTTAGGGGGAAACCGCCCAAGATTAAAAAGTTTCCTATCTGTACTAAAAGGTTATCTTATCAATAAAAGTATCATAAATTCAGTCTAACTACTCAGACGCGATACAGGATAACCATTATTTTATTATTATCTTTTACCCTTATCCAATCCATTGATTTTAAAATGGCATGAAGAAAAAATAGAGTATAGGTAACCAATAACCATTTCAAATGTAATCTATAAATTAGATTTATAAGTAGTATTTAGAGGCTCTGGTTTCGAATGGGTTTGAAGAATGGCTCAAATCATCCCAGGACTAATATCTGGACATCACAGGACCCATGTGACGCTTACCTAAAATAGAGAACCCAATCGGTTCAATAATTATTGAGATATTAAGCTTCAGACAAAAAACTTACTACTTAATATCATAGTATTGTATTACTATTATATTCTTAATGTCATTATTGGAATAGAGTTAAAGTATATTGGACATAATTGTGATATAGACATCAGACAAATCTCTTGAAACAGCATGTCAATAATATGTCCGACTTAGTAAAAATCAAAAAGAAAAAGCTTTTTTCTATATCAACTGTTTATCTGTTTAAAAGCGTCCACCCTTTTGATTTCAATATTGCAAGGCAGTCTGGTGATTCAGGAATACTGGGATAGGACAATGATTGTCATATTTATCCTCAACAAATAACCTAATTTATTTGTATTTATTTGTCTTTTCACAGCTTTTTCATATACTTTAACAAAGCCCTTTTTCCAAGTTTTGAAGATACAGAAAGCAGAATAATAGGAGGAAAGGGGAATTTCTCATTTATTGTCCTATCCCTGCATGAAAAATTTGTTCAAACGGCCAATACCATAAATTTGAACACATTTAGACACACACACCAAAGATTAACAAAAAACTGATTTCTTTGATCCATGACAGCGAAGGCAGGGGTCTTAGGATAAAATTAAGTAACTTCCCCAATAATACAAAACAAAATTACCCCGTCTAAATATACAAATTATTGGTTAAAAAGTTTGAACACTTCTAGTTTCGAACTAATCAATGACAATTCTAGAAAAGTACTCAGGATATTTAATTATCTTTGACTACAGTCTTATGTTAATTTAATAGCAATACAAAACCAAAAAATGGCTTTTTATATGTTTAAAAATTGAAAAAAGGCGTTGTCAATTACCTAAGAGTTGCTTCGGCTGTTAAATGTTACAAGGTAAAGTTTGAATGGAAGTTGATGCCCTAACGCGCCTTATCTAGCGTGCATATCTACAAATCTCTTAATTATCGACAAGTCAAGATAAATTCTCTTTTCTTTGCATCCCTTCTTTTCTTCCAACTTTTCATCTTACTCCTTGACTTCACCCAGATAAACTTCTATGTTGTTATTTTATCAACAACCAGTTGCTTCGCCCATAGCCTCTAAGAGAGGGCGTAGAATGTCACGAAAATAACCTAAACCCAACCCAAGACATTTAAATATCTTTCTTGAACAGTACACCCATTTGGACCAGCAATTTCTGAGATTTTAAGCTAAAAGGTAAACTAAAAGGTAAACTATTATAACAAAAACAGTTATTTTTAGATTATCGAACTGGCATTAATGTTTGTCATTATATTAACGTAAATATCAGTCTATTTATCTCAATTATGTTTAATTATAGGTCAGTAATGGGTCAATCATGGCCATTTTTATTAGATGCTGTAAAGTTGATATAAACCATAGAAATGGTATTTCAATGTAATATTTCTTTGTCTGCTTCCAAATAGATTTAATACCTATAAGAAACTTTTCTAGATTTACATTTTATTCTAGATTTTTATCTTTTATAAAAATAGTAAAAAATGAAACACAAAAAAATACAGTAAGCAATTCAGAAATCAAAAGTATGACAGCTGAAAGCAGTCTTTTGACAATGCCCATTCTTGCCTAATGACAAAAAATTGTTTGGCATTCTTGTCACATTAAGATTTTGGTCATAAAGATGCTCACCACTTACGCACAGGCGCAGCTAGGGGCCGCCACACACTCTAAGAAACTCCATTTGAAAAAGAAATATAAAAAATACAAGCTTTTAACATATTAATATTTACAGTTTGTAATTATTAAGATTTTAATGGGCACACTTTGATACATTCTGTGTATATATTCATTAATGTATATTAAGAAGTAAGGTTTTTTCGTTTGTCCTTTAAGGTCTTGATCAATTTATCCGACAGAGTTTTCCCTTTTACTTTTAGTCTTATAGATAGCTTTAGCCTATTTTTCTACCACATCCCTCTGTTTAGATTAAAATATCTGAAAAATGAAATTATGTTAAGTTTATAATTTTTTAGAGTGACAGTCAGTATTCTAGGTTGAAGTGCCTACAATAGGAAAACCTTTAATGTCTTTATAAAAGAAGGATACCATACGATGCCTCAAACAGGGGTTTTTACCAGGAAGAAAGAGTAAGGTCAATGGAGTATAGATTAAACCTCCTCCCAATATTATTAAAGCTATGTAACTGTTAAATAAGGAAGCATCATGATAATAAAGACAAAAAGTCAACTTTAAAATATTTGATACAGGTGTTAATAACTGACAAATTATCTATAAACAATATTGCTTAATAACTATTTCGAAATATATGATGTTATGTTTATATTCTAACAGCACAAACGTTATCTATTTCTGTATTCCTGATTTTTTTCCAGCAGGGTTTATGTGTATTTAAAGTTTTTACTTGAAGCATTATATTATAGTGAAATTTTCATAAATAAAGTGGTAGGGCATTGGACGATAAATCAATTCTTCCTCAAATTTCGTTCAATATTCCTTTAGGGATTTATGATTATTGGGGGGGAAAAAGTGGAAGATTTTAAAAACATCAATGCCCCCTTCCTCCCTGAAAATTATAGGGGTAAATGCCTAATGGATCGCACAAATATTTAAAGCATTTTTAAATACTTTTAATATGTTTTTTTAGTAGCGAAGCTACTCTATTTCAATTTTAGTACATCAAGTACGACGCCATCGTAAGTTGTTAAATGGTTGTAATTTACTTGTTTATTAACTTAATTAGAAATCTGAATTAAACTTTATGTTATTGAAACAGCTTCCCGAAAATTCTTAATTAAATTAATCTATCTTTTTACTAACTAACAACTTACCTTTTTTAACCAAAATTCGTAACGCCTGTTATTGTAGCGTAACTTTTGGACATACATCTTCTTGTTAGATAGATAATGTGATAAATAAAAATTCCATTAAATCATTGTGTGTTTAAATATGAATTTACTAGACATTAAATGGAATTGAATATGGTGTCTATTCCCCTATGCATAAATTCGGGTAGGGAGAGGACATTGGACTGTATATTACTCTGGTACCCAAAGCTTTATAACAACGTTTTCGTATTTGTTGGTTCACAAACTTTGGGTGATTTTAATTTAATTATGATTGATTTGTTCCGAACTAGAAGTGTCTTAACTTTCTAACCATTATCTTTGAGGCGGAAGTGAATTCACACCCAAAAAAGATAGATAGTGTTATCTTTTATCTGTAATTTAATCTTATGTATAAATGTATTTAAAATCTCATAGTAACCACCCCCCAGACATTTTTGATACAAGTGTTCATACCTACATTATTCACCTACCTAATTTTTAAAAAAATTCGTCATCATAAAATACTCATTAAACAAATTGGATACAAAATGATAATATAATAATGTTATGTCGATAATATGTCAGCTATAATGATTTTTATTTTATGTGATATGGTAGACATTATGTTAATTATGTCCACTTTTATTTCTTATTATATTTAGACTTAAAAGGGTTGTTATAACTGACATTCTTGTAAAATTGCTTATTTGATTTATTATTATATCAACGGGTAATAAATAAATAAGTAATACTACTAGAAATGTATATCTACCATGTAGTTTTGAAACAACACCGCCAGGGGGATAAAAGCACTGTTGGGTGGGAGGGGTCCAAAAGTCAAATCTTGAATTAAATTTAAAATGTTTAGAGGGTTGAGTCTTCACTACCGCATTATAATAGCGCAAACTAAACCCCTTCCCCTATTATGATTGACTTTCAGTAATAAATAGCTTTTGCTTATATGATACTAGCAGCCGCGTCCCAAGCATCTGGAGGCTCTGACAGAAAAATATCCTAAAACCATCTCAAACTTAATATTGAAATCCATTCTTGGACATATATGAGTCTTCCTGAAAATGGAGAAACCTAATAGGTTTAGTTGTTAGTGAGGTATTAGTGAAAAAACAGAAAAAACCTTACTACTTTATACATTGGTATGCAGAAAAGATCGCTCACTGTTTAGAAGTAGGAATAAGAACAATTTAGTTTTTGTTTGTGGATACTAAAATTCCAAAGGATCAAATACTTGGAAAATTTCAGGGAGGGAGGGGACATTGGACTGTAAATTATGTTGGTACCCAACTGAAACTTAAAAACTTTGGGTGCTTTTGATAAATCTTAATTGGTTGGTTCAAGCCTTCAGTGTCAACAATTTTACATCAAGAATTTTAGAAGGTGAAATTATGTTGTTATCATTTTTGGGGATGTACAAAAATACATTATACATTGTCTTATCCCTTCAGATCCGTGAAAAAGTGGGGGCAAAAACTTTGACTTTTGTATGTTGTCTGTTTGTCAAGGGTTGGTTTGGTATTTTCAATTGGGGGAAAACATTATCTAAAATGCAATTTTATTTGTTTATGTCGACAATATGATGTTTAATAAAAGAGATCATAGTTGACATTTTATAATTATACTATTTCTATGATTTTAATAATGTACACTAAATATATTTTTAAATGTTTACCTAAAGCTTAACATAAAAACAAACATTAAACATAGTTAAATCAATCAAAATTAACGTTTATTTAGTGTTATTTGATATATATATATATTTATCTTACATAAAGCTTCGCTCTTAAACTGTTTATTTATTTATTTAAAAGATTTGTTTTGATTTGAATAGAATAGAAAGATATGGTCCAGGCTTTTTAAGGTCAAAATTCAACAAAAATTTATGGTCTTTAATTTCGTGGATTTTAATATCATAGATTGTTTAACACTTTTTCTACCATTTACTACTATTTATTTTCAAAATACAAGTTCCTTTTCTGACAAAACCTTTTTAGGGATGTCAGTCTTCTTTTTTTGCAGAAAAATTTGCAAGTTCATCATTTACAGTATTCATGCATAGTCAAGGATTATTTGCAATGTATGTAAGTTTGTACTTTTTTCTAAGGTGGGGTGGTATCTTTAGATTTCATAGGTTCCCAAATTACTTTAAACACATTCTTTAAAGCATTGGCATTTAAACTTTGGGTACTTTTACAAACTAATCTACAGGAGGGATATTTTCTTTTTGTCTTTTGGGGAGAGACTAAGAGTATATACATTGTAGAGTCAAGACTGTACATTATCTATATACTGTACAAATATATTACTTAAAACTTGGCGACATCTATTCATATTGTTTTACGACTCCCATTATTAAAATATGTATATGCCTTTTATGCACATAATGTACAACCGTGTTTCCTGTAGATTATAGCAATAGGACGTCTGTCTGTATACTTTTATTATAAAAATTCAATGTAACAAGCATAAATAAGCAGGGAGTGAGGGGTTGTTGTGCTGTTTATTACACTAGTCAACAAAGATTTATAATAACGTTTTCTTATTCGTTGGCATAATAACTTTTGTGACTTTTTGTGTATCATCATTGGGGATTTATATCAATTGATCGACAATTGTCTTATCCCTTTAGATTCTTGTAAGTCCCTAAGTAGCACATTACTTTTTAAAATGTTTTAAAATAGCCAATAAATAAGCAATACAAAGTCATTTTTAAGGATATGTTAAAACAATAACAGTTATTAAAACAAAATTTAATAAGTTTTCTAGGGAAAATTTCAACTAACGGAAATGACTTAACATGGCTTCCTGACAAAATTGATTTTTAAAGGAAATTTGAGTTTTTAGACATTTGTTGTAACATGTTAATATTTTCTTATTAAGATAGTTAGATAATTGCTTCGCCTCTAGCCTCTATAGACTTTGTTCAAATAATGAAAATGATTCATCTCCCCTAGGGAGGGAGGAGACATGGGATTATTTATTACATCATTCCCCAAAGTTTTATAATAACGTCATCTTATTCGTTGGCTTAAAAACCTTGGAAACTTTTAATGAATTTTGATAGGCTGGTTCATTTAGTTGAGTGTCCAAACGTTGCAACCATTGATTGCAATTTACAAAAGGGTCAATTTTGTATATCATCATAATTTATCAGCTTTTGTCTTATCTCTTTAGATCAATGCCTTTCCCCTCTGCCCCTGGTTTATTTTTTCACTTTCTCGAGGCCGTTTGCTATTGGTCCAGCCGTTTGCGAGATCATACTTATCATTAGTGGGTAGAAAGTATTATTTAAACTGTTTCTGTGATTTAAAAAAAAACAATAATCATGTAATAAATGTTTTTGTTATAGAACTTTCAATAACCTTCATTAAAAACTGATCATGTCATCTAAAAAGGTTTTTTGTTGGATCTATTTAAATTTGCCATCATAATTTATAGATAATTGTTGTAAGATAGAATCTACATAAATCATTTATGTCAGATTGATAATAATTTTCTTTTTAAGAAGCGCGACAATTCTAAAATTAGTCCGTTGTCATATTCGATGATTTTTTATACGGTTGCGCAGAAGCCCTATTTAATAATTATTTTTTGAAAATATATATGAGGGGGGGGGGGAAGTTTTTTTTATTACTGTTTATTATAGTTTAAAGTCCTGTTAGGTTAGGTTTATGTTAGGTAACAGGAGCTACGCATGGTTAGGGGTTACTCATAGGAAAACAATCACAGCACCCCTTACTTTCAATTCTTAAATAATGGAGGGAGTTTGTGGGGTCTTTGCTCTATAGGCACTTTAGTGTAAGCACCATCAATACTTGAATTGCCGTCTAAGCCTACAGTATAAGTTATCTCATATTTTAATGAGATAAAGAATAAAACTTTTAAGTACATTTTAATTAGGCTGTTAGGCGCCTACCAACTGTTTAACTAGAGTTGTGCATTCAATTCCGCATGTGTATTACGATATCAGATTAGTAAATTATTTCAACAGCACAAACTACTACTCACCCTTTGCTTAACTCTTCACTCTTTAACTACTCCTTCCTCTATTTAATTTGCTATTGTGTCTTTGCAATTATTAACAATTTGTGGATTTCACTATATGAGTTAGCGATAACACACCGTAACTATGGTCTTTGCATGGAGATAGGGGACATTCGACTATAAATTATACTAGTACCCAAAGTTTTATAAACATATTCTTTCATTTGTTAAATCAAAAATTTTGGAGACTCCTATCAAATTTCTATAATATAGCCCATTTTTTCAACCAATAATTTAAATCTACAGAAGTGTTAATTTGGTTTATTGGTTAATTGTCTTATCCCTTAAGATCCCTCGGTCTTTGTGTGTGTTTATGCGTTTGTAAATATATTATATTTCCTTGTGATAAAAAGATATGTAAATCTTTCAACAACAAAAATACTTAAACTACTTGGCTAGATTACAACCGGTTCTCAGATATACTGAAATAATAATAGTTTCGTATTACAGTCAATTTTCCATTAATATTAAAATAGAAATCATAATAGTAATACCAGCCACCCGGGGCTAACAAAACTGTTTTGAATTTTTAGATGTTTCATTTCAATATCCGCAAAAAGCTGTCTATAAAACGATGCGATAAATAATAACTATTTTGCTTGTCCCATATCCCATGGTTATTTCCACGTGGCTTGCTACTTATAGGCCTTAATTAACCATGATTAAAATCACAAACTTAAACAATACTTTTGTTTAGGCTGTACTTGCTTCAGGGATCTCAAAAGATAAGACAATGTACAGCCCCTATGATGATAAACAAAATTACATCTTCTGTATATTGATTTTTTAAAATCCTGTGTTTTACTGCATATGTATGTTACCATCCTTGTTTACCCCTTTATATCTAAAAACCATTACATTATGTTCTAATTTTCTTAATAACTTTGACTTTTGCGCTTTTTTATTACGAGAAGTAATTTTAATAGCAACCTACACTTAACAGTATATACATATATATATATATATATATATATTTCATGAATAGCAGGGATAGGATAATGGAAAATAGAATAAGAAATATAACTTTGACTTTTGCGCTTTTTTATTACGAGAAGTAATTTTAATAGCAACATACACTTAACAGTATATACATATATATATATATATATATATATTTCATGAATAGCAGGGATAGGATAATGGAAAATAGAATAAGCAATATATTAGCGTAATAATGAATAAAAGGGAACAATAGATTGAAGGTTATTTAATTAACACTTGTCATTAAAATTTTAAGACGAATTTCGAAGGAGGGATTGATTACATGTAGCCCTATGTTTTTATTCGGGAGAGAGGGGACATTTGGCTGTTTTTTCACCAGTCCACAAAGTTTTATAATAACGTTTCTCGTATTCATTCGAATCCGGTGGATAGGAACCGGTTCTCATCCATACGAAAAAACTATGTCTAGCATCGTATTATATCCAGCTTTCTACAAATATAGAAATGTACAATCATAAGATTAAAACTAGTTTTTTTAGCCTTGAGGTGACGAAGTCCGCGGAAAGCCGTTTATAATACGATGCGAGAAATAACTATTCTTATTCATTGGCTTTACAACTTTGGGGACTTAAAATAAATTTTGAGTGGTTGGTTCATTTAGATGAGTGTCCTAACGTTTTAACCACTAATTGTAATCTACAGGGGTAATTTTGTGTAACAACATTTGTGATATATCATAAATTTACGGGCCATTGTCTTGTCCCTTTAGATCCCTGTGTTTATATACATACAATTACTGATGTTGGTATATGTTTAAAACCCAATGTTCCGCTTTGGTTTCTAAACCACTTCACATAGGTTTAGTAGGCAAACAAGATAACAAAACAAGAATGAAAAACTTATTTTGTAGCAGCGGAAATTATTATAAAACTCTAGATATCTTAAAGGTTATGATAATACACGTTAAATTGATGTAAAACCCCAAGAGTAATAAACAAAATCAATCTTACTGGAGTGAAAATTTCCCCACAACCCCCTTTCAATTTTCCTCCCCTTCTTACCCACCCCTCTTCAGTTTTATGAAAAAACGAACAAGATATACCCCCAGCTAACTTCCAAAGGTTTCGTGATTTTTCGTAGAATTGATTGTTACAATAGCTAGGCCTCGTGCAGACCATGTTTGTTAAACTTTGTGTACTATTGAAATTTACTGTACATTTCCCCCTCCCTCTAAGTTTTTCTAAGTTTGCAGAAAATATATTGATATTTCAAACCTTCCATAAGTACATAAACATTCTATGTAATTAAATCCTTTTTTTGGTTGTTTAACAAAGTCATGGGTCCTTAGTCACCACTAACTAACAATGCAAAAAAAATCTTCCAAGAATTAATTGGTTAATCCTTGCCTGTATGTATTCAATTTGATCGGTTAGGTAAAATTTTAGAGATCCTGGAAGGTTTTTCAACTAATTTGGAAAGAGCCCTAATGTTATTTAAAAGGAAAGTTATTTTTTTTACAGT
This sequence comes from Acartia tonsa, assembly GCF_053477335.1. NCBI lineage: Eukaryota > Metazoa > Arthropoda > Copepoda > Calanoida > Acartiidae > Acartia > Acartia tonsa. The sequence continues at coordinate 40,303,301 of NC_137260.1, forward strand.
ATTTCAAAAGGAACTGAAACATATACTGATATTCCGAGATTTTGATTGATTTTTATTTCATGATAGTCATTTTGATAGTTTATACTTATTATTACTCAACAATGCTTTGTTTACCTTAGATCCGGGATCTTATAGGATAAGGCAATTACCGATGAATTAATATACATCTTTAATGATGAAAAGCAAAATTACCTCTTTTGTAGAATACAATTATCGGTTGAACAGTTTGGACACTACAAGTTTGGAACCAAACAATCAAAATTCAATTAAAGTACCCAAAGTTATAAAGCCAACTATTATTATAACGTTGTTATGCAACTTTGGGTACCGGTGTAATTTAAAGTCCAAAGTCTCCTCCCTCCCTTACCTAATATGATTAAAATTGGTGAATAAAACTCCCTTTCCTTGATAAGTAAGAGAGAGAGAGAGCGGAAATGTGGTATAACAGGGGTGGGCAAATGTCAACCATAAATGAGCACAAATTACGCAAAAACAACCATACCCACCCCCTCCCTTATCCAAGGTTTTATCAAACCTTCCCCATAAAAAAAAGGAAAAAAACATAACATTGCATTTTATTATTGTTTTGATATGCCTAACAAGAAAGGTCAAGAGTTATAAACATACATGCAAACACATATTCTTTTAATATCACAAATATAATGAATATCAGTTACAATTTTTTAACAAATTTGACCCTTTTTGAAGAAAAAAAATAATCATTAGACATGTATTATTTGCTAGGTACAGGGTTCTAGAAGTAAAGATCACGTCGATGTTATTGCCAGTCAAAAGATTTCCAATAACTACATGTTCTTGCTTTTTTCAGCCGTGATCTTCTTTGTTTGAATTCAGCAAATGTAGTCTAGCTACATAAATGATTTTAGTTTTTAAATAAAATCATCTTTAATCATCAAAATAGCATCCTTATATGCATGATTCGCGTTCAGAACAATTGGTATGATTGTTTGACTAAAAGTTATGACGCTTTGGTAAGCCATTATTTCCCCATACATACCAAATCAGGAAAATCGCATATGTAATTACTAACAAGCTTTCCCATTTCTTAAAACTCCGTCTTATTGACTTGCTTTTTTGTATTTTCGCGAATATAACACATCTTGCAGTTATAATGATATGTGGAATTGATTGCACAACTGATTTTGCCTTTTAATGAGTCTGCATTTCCCCTAAAAAATAACAAATATTTAGAATTTTATATTAGTATTCTAACAAAAGATGCCCTTTCTCTCTTGCTGCAGTAATTTTGTTTAAAAAACGTCTTTTTCATTGGCTATTTTAAGCAAGTTGAAATTATGAAGATATTCGGAATTGATTGCACATCTGATTTTTGAAGATATTCATTACCTAAGCATGTGTGTGCATTTATGGTACATTGTATGCAAACTTACGTCAACAAAGAACAGTCTGCAGGATATCTTTTTTTTTAATGTTATTTTTTTTACTTCAACACCAAAAAATGGGTAACCAATGCTAATTTTTTAAGCATAAAATAAGCCTGAAGAAAACACTTTGACATTAATCAAATTTGCATGGAAAAGTGTAGTAAATTGTGGTAAAGAATAAATTGAAAAAAAAAGAATAATTAACTGTAACACAGAAATAATATATATAACCTTGTGGTATATGAATATGGGAATTTGTTTGTTTATGCTTTTTTTATATTTTGAACTTTAAAAACGAAAAGAACAATCAAGTAAAAACACTGAGGGTCTTAAGATATGCATATTGTTCAAACTCTGAACAAATTTTAATGATTCTCAATTATAAAGGGAAAGTAATACTAAATAAAATTATTTACATTTTCAAACATAAAAATAATATGATAATTTAAAAAAAAAGTGTTTGTTTTTAAACATCGAAATATCTTAAAGGCAGGTTTTAATCCATTTTTAACATCAATTATAAGTTTCTTTTATTTCTGATTATTGAACCCCCACCATAAGTTTTGGTTTCCCACTGCTAAATGCCATTATTTTTGTCAACACACGCTTTTTTACTTTCTGCAGCCTCGCCCAATTTTATACAACTCTAGCCATGTTGAAGCCTTTTTTTTGCATCAAAACTGTTCTATAATTATTGCCTGTCTGTCCATACGTCTGTCCATTACTTGTATCCTAGAGATATACGTTATTGATTGTTCATTGTAAGATTTTTAAAATCTGAAATCTTCTGCTCACTGAAAAACTGGCAGAATTATTTGCAATAACTGCAAAATTCTCAGTTTTATATTTTGTATATAAAATTGTTGCTATCTTGTTATTGCTTCGCTACGTCAGGACATATTTCAAGAGAAATACGAGAAAGCAAAAACGTTTATGTCCAATATCAAAAACTAAAAGGGTTGGGTCATTTCAAGGATATTTTAAAACTAATACTTAAAGACAAAGGTAATGCAATAAAGGGATTTGTTTTCTGTAATAATTTTAAGATTTCTAGTATTAAATATTGTATTAAATATTGTATATGAAGTGCTATAATCTGATTTTGATTACAGAAAGATATTATATTTAGTGTTTTTTCAATGTTGCTATAAATCTTCAAACTTGAAAAATATAAATGCGCGAAATACAAAATTATCTTATTTTCTTTCAAAATTTCTTATAGGTATTTAATATTTTAAAAAAATTAAATCTTTTTTTATTTTGATTTTTGATTATTCTTCGCCCTGGGGAAAATAAAAATATAATCTTAGACTAGCCCAACGATTTTTTCGGATAAGGAATATTTATTCTTGTATTCATTCGAAACCGATTAATATCCGGTCGATTAGAACCACACTTAAAAACTATGTAAAGCATCGTATTACAGAAAACTTACCACAAGTATTAGAATAAAAATAATAAAACGCATACTACTTTTTTTAGCCTTTGCCTTCGACAAGGAAACTGGTTTTAATCTTATAATTAATATCCACGGAAAGCTCTTATCTACCAAAGCATTTTAAGTAACAATTTTTCTTCTTATCCGTACTCTGTGGCATATTTCAAGCTCATGGCCAATCGCAGAAGATTTTGGATTTCTCATGCAAATGACTTTTAGATTGCTGAAAGAAACTCGAAAGAAATTTCAATGGTCATTTCTTATTTGGGGTCTATCAAATATGATGTTACATGTTGAAAATGTGTCAGTAAAGACCACTTCATGTCCCGGTATACATATTCATAACTAGCGGCTGAGATCCTAGCATTTAGGGAAGGAACATGCTAGTAAATTTAGCCTAAGACCATCATGAGCTCTAAGTAAAACTTTCCTAAAATGAAGCACTTAATCGGTATAATTTTTGGCAAGATCTTAAAGGACAAACAAAAAAATCATACTACTTTATATTAAAGAATTATTAATATTATTAGAATATACATAGTTGGTTGTTTGTCAGACATGACTTCTATTAAAAAATTCCCTTTAAAAAGACATGCTATTCTTTTACATTAACCTATATGCGCAAAATTGTCTATATAACAATATCATAAAATTAGTTTATGAGCTAAAAAAAAGATCCAAAAAGTAATGATTCTGGTTGTTAAATGATTAGCAGCATATTGCTGTATATAGTTATGGGTATGACCCCTTCCTTCCGTTTTTTTTTCTCCCGCCACACCTATTCTTTCCTTCCCTTTTTACCTGCAAATTTACCTTTCTTCTCCTCTTTTGGTTGGTAAAAGCAAAGCTTCTCTATATTTTCGGTAGGTCGGTTCATAACAGATAGCTTTGTTTGTTAATTAATACAAGTAAAAGTCGATCTTCAGATTTAGAACTTTGTATGATGATTCCTGTAATAAATTACATAAATTATGAAGTTAAATGATAACCCATAAGGTCGAATGTTCTTTTTAGCTTTTACATGACATTACTTTTAATTAAGTTCTCTTACCATTACTTTATTTGAGAATAGGCAAATTGTTTCTTAATACTATTTAGCCTACTTGTTAGCTATTCTTTGTTGAGGTATGGAAGTTGTCATCCTTGTGTTTACTATGTTGTATACTAGCTACTTATGAGGTTTTCCAAAAGGGCCTTTCCCATGATCTTTTAGGGCAACTATAAAATGGCAAAACTCGAAAAATATACACAACAATAAATACATAAAATGCGCTAAAGCTTCTATTATGTAGGAATACAAAACTGCCTAATAATTATGTTTTTGTTATTATCGAATTCGTACTGAACGCACACACATAAATATCCAGATTAGTACATATAGTATTAATTTTCGTTAAAATGAAACAGAATACTTTTCGTAGTTGCACCTCTTTATGCCTTTCTTTTTTCCATGTACCCTCTTCGAGATTTTTTAAATAGCGAAACTTCTATAATAAGGATCTTCTTGCACGTAATTCCGTCACTTTGTATGCTGAATTCATAAATTTTCCTTGTCACAAGTCTGAACTATTTTGTTTCCTCAAATATCATCCTATAGTATAAAGAAGCAAGGTTTTTTTGTCTTAAACTTATGATCTCAATACTCATTGAATCGATTGGGTTCTATATTTTATGTAAGCTTCAAAATAGTCCTGGGGTTGTTTTAAGTTTTCAAATTTAAATCATGGGATGAATTTAAGCTATTTTCTAGCCTTCATCTGTTTCTTTAAGTATAATTGTCCTTGTTAAGTTTATGAATTTAACGCTAATGATTTCCTTACTTCCTCTCATATATATTTTGTTCAAAGCATTAATTTTTAAAACAATATAATTTTAAAGAAATTTTTTTTTCTATTTATGTATGTTGGTAAAAAGATCAATATTAATGTTAAAACAAAAAGTAAATCTTCTAAAATGTTGTTTAACGCCTTTTTGGACAAGGTGTCCTATTGGGATAGGAATGTGAACTTTTTAGACCATTTTCAGGCTAAAATATGTATTTCAATTTTAGGTTCTTTTTTATGTTTTAGTAATTATAATGTTTAGTTTACAAATTAAAAGGTTCAGAAAAAGTGTTAGACATTTTAAAGACTTATTTGAAACTAAAGTAATAAATGTGAAATTCAAGAACAGTGAAGTCTAATACAGCTTGCAAGCATGTGAAACATATGATAGGACTTTATAATTTTCCAATACAAAAATGTTTAAACGAATCTCAATTCGAAACATGCTTTTATCCTTTTTATTAATGACAGATTGACGGACTGACAGCCTTGTAATGTAGACATATTACTCTTCATTAAAACATGTGATAACAAGTAAACAGGGATAAATTAGTCTGATGGTAGAAAGCTGGGGATCTGAATGGATAAGACATTGAGCAATAAATTAATATACATCACCAATGATGATACACAAAATTACCCCTTTTGTAGATTACAATTAGTGGTTGAAACATTTTGACACTCAATTTATTGAAGCAACAAACCAAATTCAATAAAAGTCCACAAAGTTGTTAAGCTAACATATAACAAATCATAATTATAAAGCTTTGGGGCCTAGTGTAACAGCCCAATTTCCCCAAGTAATATGACTAATAAATAGGTTTTGCATATATTAGGTGAAAAAAAGTTAGGGAAAGGGTATTTAAAACTTTTACGGACAGATAGATTTGTGGTTTGTAGAGTAGCTTCGCTACCAAAAAATATCACCTCCAAAATAAACTGTCCAGCGTCTGCCTTTTGTTCTTGATATGGAGTTGTTGAGATTGAATAAGTGGTCAATCTAACATCTATTTACAGCTTAACATCACACGAACAGGGTGTCAACAAATAAAAAAGTTGAATTTTATAGTTACTTAGAACATTTAATATATATTTTTTAGCTTTACTATCCATTTTCTAAATTTCTTCTTTTTGAACTTGTTCTAAAATTTACATTTAATTGATATTTAATGATAATCAAATTTCTCATATGTTGAAATTGGCAAATTTTTTTTGGACTTGACAACCTGTAGTCCACTAACACTTACATCCCAGCTCAAGTTGATAAAAATCTGTTGTAACATTGATGATACATCTCAATTTACATTCCTTAAAGTAGATACAGTTGTTTTAAAAGGGTGTATAACATTAGGTTTCAGTATTAAACCATTTTGGCCAATTTTTAAAGATCTTAAGGTATAAGACAATGGACAATTTACTATTGTACATCCTCAATGATGATAATCAAATTTACCCCTGTAGAATTAACTAATGGATGAAAAGTTTGGACACTAGTATATTTAATAAAATCCCCAAAATTTGAAATCCAACTAATAAGAAAAAGTATTAATAAAATTTTAATTAACTAGGTATAATAATCTGACCTTTATTATAAATACAAAAACTATATTTTTAGTTCCTTCTCACTGATTAGAAGATGACCAATAAAGGATGACACTATACATTACAAATTAGAGTTTCAGAAAATAGAGGGTCAAAATTTAAAACATCAGAATGCGGTTTTTTATGTAGTTGTTTTTTTCTCCTCTATGTTTTTTTTTAAATTTTTGCCTTTGAAAAATAGTAATCAGGGTATGTAGATTTATTTTAATCATTTGACACTCTACAGTTCTATTACCTTTCTTATTGTTTCAAACAGCTTTCAATTTAGTTAGATAAAGCATGTCTCTAAAAAACAACAGAAGTAGTAATCAAATTAGCAACTTTAGGTATGTAGTTAAAAGAATGTCATAAAGTTACTTGTTATCTAATTTTAAAAGAAATAATAAAAAAGGCTAAGACAGAAGTTCAAACTTTTCAAACCAAGCCAATTATTGACCTATGTTGGTTGTTTTGGAGGTTAATTCCTTTTCTGAGATAAGGAGTTGAAAATGAATGTGATGAGTTTAGATTTGACACTGCTCAATTAGTTTTTCCAGGCACGCACACACACACACACACACAAACTCATAAACACACAAGCAAACACAAAAAGGCTAATGAAACCCTGTTAATAATTCATATAAAAGGATTCATCTGTAACAGGACTTGAAACTCATACCAACAATAAACTTTTATGAAATTTACAAATGTTTTCTACTAAAAAATATTCTTTGTAAACTCTAAAGCATTGGAAAGATATGAAACCCTAATACTCAAAATCATAATTTGTCCGTTTCTTGTTTCAACAGTTTTGCTGTTTTTAGTTGATAGCCAAGATTTATTTACAAGGATTGTTTAATTTGTTCATTTTAAAGGAAAACCGTCTGTTCGATTATATGTCTTAGAAAGTTTTGTAAGTTGACTATATTTTATATTTCTTACTTTTGAAGTGCTTAAAAATTTTAAAAAGTTTACAATACCAGCCAAAAATTTAGAATTTTATAAAGCTCATTTTTCAATCTGTACAAAAAATTAAAAAAGGCCTTGACAACCATTATTTTAAGGCCTTTGAAGAGGACTTTTTGTTGTTTTAATTAAAAAGGTGTAAATTGAACATAGATTAGGAAAATTATTTACACATCTGTGAAGGCTCAAAGATTTTAGCAAAAAAAACTGTATTCAATTTGCATTTTCTGTATACAGTTCTTTAATATTTTAAGAAACGTTTTAAAAGTTTATGCCAATAGATATATCTTGTAATTATTTTGTTTATTATTTAGGGGGGAGAATGAAGTGAAGATTAATATTTTCCCTCTTGCTCTGAGTTTTAAAGATTATTGTTATTACCATAGTGATATTAAGAACAAAAACTAAATTTATCTGTCTATATCTAGCATAAATTATCTCAAGTATAAAATTACAGGGAGGGAAAAGACAATTGTGTTATGATTTTTTGACAATACTTTCTTACCCACAAGGATTTATAAAATTATATGAAATTTAAAATATAATCCTTGGGATGGAGGTAGGGTTGGTTTATCTTCAACTGTCATATCCCTTTTTCCTGATAATTTAGGGGCAAGAAATTTTGTGGTATAGCCCCTATTATAATTCATTTCCTGGAAGGAAAAGGACAATGGCGATCAAATTAATTTACACTGAAGTTCTACCAAGATATTTTTTACTAAAGACAATACTCTACACTTAAATAGGAGATGGGGAAATTGTTTTATCATTCATTGTCCCATCCCTGGAACCCTGATTTATTTCATATAGTCCGAAACTCTTTATAAAACATAAGTAATCAACTTTTTAGGCCAATAAAAGGCAGCCTTTCCCTGTTTTTATTTTCAACCTTTTTTCATGTAATTTTTTTTTTGGCGTATTATGTTTATAAAACTTATATGAATTATAATATGATTTTAGCGATAGAATATTTGATAGCATTTGAATCTTCTATTTTAGAACTTGGCCATCCTTGTTCTTTTTATCTGACTAATTTTACATACCATAGCAAAAAGTTTAAATTCTAATTTTAATAGTTTTTCTCATAAGCAGATAGTTGTATAAGTAGAAAGCCTGATAGATATCTTACTGTACATATCTTTATACTACTAGAATGGCGCGATTTTTTCGTTATTATAGTCCGTCTGTTCGTCCGTCACAATTATTTTTTGTGGCTGCGCAATGTATGGACTTTAATTTTCTTGATGTTCTAGTAGCCTGAAATGTCTAAATTAATGATTTTCAATATTAAAAGCTTTTAAAGTAGATATATCTATAGATTGTCTGGATTTTAAACTATCTAAATATCTCTATTTTCTTAAAGAACAAAAACAGTTTGCATGACCCAAAAGATAAAAGTAACAAAGTTGTTTATTACTAAATTTCCCCCTTTAGAATTAGCCTCCTAAATCTCCCCCCCCCCCCTGATCTGAAGAACGAACCCCCCACAATCTTATGAATTTATTATTGTATCTCATTCCTCTCTTGGAAGTGGAAGGGACAATCGTGTCCATAAGTAGCGCAACTAGGTACCTTTTGCTTGTCTGTGTATGTACTTGTCTGTACAGGTGTAAGTTTGTAAGTTATAGACTAAAAGACGTTTATAAAGAGTGTAGTACTTTGTAAAGTTTTAAATTGCTATTATTTTGTAAGTGATTTGTAAGTGAAGTACGTACGACAGATTAACTGTAGTGTAGCTGCGCTACTTACATTTTAGTTGGACATACGGTCAAACAGATCGAACAATAGAGAAGCAGCGCAAACGAATGAAAAAAACGTTGAAAAAATGCGGGCTTTCAAATATTGCCTTATGTAGCGCAGCGGGGATTTCAAATTGCGAGTTTTACAGTTTAATCTAAACAAGATATTTACACATTAACAAGCAACATTTTATCTTTTTCAACAACCTATTTTAGATATATTATTCCAGTATGGCTTCGAAACCGTTTTATATCCGCTGGATTAGAACCAATCCTAAGTCATACTTAAAAATCATATATAGCATTGTATCATAGACAATTTTCCAAGAATATTAAAATAAAAACCGTAAAAATAATACCAGTTTTGTTAGCCATGGCCTTCGGCCCCTCAGGCCTAACAAACTGGTTTTAATCTTATAATTTTCATTTAAATATCCTTGAAGCTCTCCAGAACACGATGTTATAAATTGTTACTCAATTTATCGTCCATTGTCCAACTCCAATCCCTGTGCCTGTGCTTGTACTTGATGTCATTAAGATATACTTTCTTGTAATTGCTTAATTAGTGATCACAAATCTGTAATTATATTTCTTATACTTTAATTTCGTGGAACATATATTGAGTACAATTAACAGTTGTTTTACCTTATACAGTATGAACTTTATACTCTTGGTTTGGTTTTAGGCTATTAAAGTACAGCTTATTAACAATTATAATGCTATTTGTATCTTAATGTGTCTTAGAGAGAAGGATAAAAAAAGAAAGAGAGTTAGAGAGAGATATAAGAAGAAAGAAAGAAGCAAAAACTCAGAGAATTAGAGATTTTACCGCCTCAGAGAAAAATATCGTTTAATTCAATTAATTGAGCACTGAGGCACAGTGGAGTTGAAATAGAGATTTTATAAAATCTTTTATATTTTGACATAATAGCTACTCTTTGAGTTAATAATTGAAGAACAAACTTTGCACTTATTGTTATTGATGAGTTTCATTTAAACTTGCGGCTGTAACACCAGACTCAAGGGGAATAAGGGCATAAGGGCAATAGAATAGGCATTGAACCATCCAAAAATCTATGTATTTGAATATTCCCTAAAATGAAGAACTCAATCGGTTCATTAGTTAGCGAGATCTTAACTGTAAAACCAAAAACCTACTATATTATATAACAGAATGACATTTTGAAACATTAATCCAAGAACATAAATTAAACATAACATTTTTCTATGATTGTAAATAACATAAGAAATATAAGGTATTTATAACATTAATAATAATATTATAGACTAAAAACTTTTATGAACAAATTATGTGGCCTAATTTCTAAATTTTCATCTATTGTACCTTTTCAGTTATTCTTTGCAGAGAGGGAAGGGACAATTGACTGTAAATTATACGAGTGCACATAGTTTTATAGGCATGCTTCCTCATCTGTAGAGTACTTATTTGACATCTTGATTGGTAGTTTCAAATTCGCAGTTTCTAAACCAATAATTTGAATCTACAGAAGGGGTAATAGTTGTTTATTATTATTGGAGATGTATAGTACATCAATTTATTATCCATTGTCTTATCCTTTACGATCCATGATTCTGTAAAGCCCTAAAAACTTTAGATTGATGGCAGCATGTGAAATTTTATGATATGCTTTCAATTAATACAGTTAGGATTCGGAAAGTTTAATCGAAAATTTGATGATTTAAAAAATATATTTAGGAGAAAACATTACTTTACCTAACAAAAGAATTGTCAATTTTAATCTTCTTTTGTTTAGAACTTATTTCAAAAATCTTATGCTTCATATCACTAAAAAATATCTTTAATACTTTAGTTTTTTCTTCTAAAATATGCCTTTAAAAGCCCTAGCTGTACTAATCCAGTGTAGAACTATTAAAGTCTCCATATGGTGTATATATATGCTTAACATTTTAAACCCATCAATAAGGCTCAAATCACCCCCCCCCCTCCCTCCCCCCAAAAGAAAGGGTTGCCTATAGCTATAGAATCGTCTTTACAATATCTTTAAAGAAGTTGTATCAACTTTTTTTTTATAGCTAGCCGGTTCTTTTAGTAAGTAGTAGATGTAAAATTTTTCATAGAATTCAGATATGCAATCGTTTTTTTTGTAGACCTCTTATTTTTTAAGTAATTTAAGTTTTAAAAAAAAATTAAGTCGATTTTAAGGTACTAAAATGCAACAAAAAAAAGAAAGAAAATGGCCATTATGAACAAAAATAGTAAGATCTTTAATTTGACACCTTACTTTTTCAATTCTGTCAGGTAATTATTGAAAAAATCGATTTTTTTAAACCCACGAGAATAAAAACTTTGAATATAATTTTATTATTTCACACATAAAAAAATATGGGTTCATATATACCTTTAGAATCAGAAAAATATTACGAATTCATTGTAAGCAAAATTGAAAAAAAAAGTTTACAATATAGTATATAAACTACAATAAAAGGAATTATATGAAAATATCATATTATATTGTACAGGCAACGTCTTAATTCTTGAATTTAGTATAAAAATGGGAAGGGGGTAAAGAGGGGGTAAAGAGGGGGTAAAAAAAAGGAAGACGATAGTGTTGCCTGAACAAAAAATATAATTGGCCATTTGTATATTTTTTTTATTTTTTTACTTTTTTTCAATTTTGCTTACAATGGATTCGTAATATTTTTCTGATTCTAAAGGTATATATGAACCCATGTTTTTTATGTCTGTTTGAGAAAATATTTAGGTCTAAAGTTTTTATTAAACCGAGGTTAAAAAAATAGATTTTTTCAATAATTACTCAACAGAATTTTAAAAGTAAGGTGTCAAATTAAAGATCTTACTATTTTTGTTCTTACTGGCCATTTTCTTCTTTTTATTTGTTGCGTTTTAGTACCTTAAAACCGACTTGATTATTTTTTTTAAAAACTTAAATTACTTAAAAAATAAGAGGTCTACAAAAAAAACCGATTGCATATCTGAATTCTATGAAAAATTTTACATCTACTACTTACTAAAAGAACCGGCTAGCTATAAAAAAAAGTTGATACACCTTCTTTAGAAAATATTTTTAACAAGGACAGTGTTTTTCATTAGTAGCGGAACAACAATACTCTGCATTTTTTATTTATATGTAAAGCATATAGGGATTTAAAGATATTTGTTTGACAAAATAAGTTTATAATTGTAAGATTTGGAGTTTTTGTTCAAAGAGCACTGGTTAGTGTAAGAAACTTGGTCAGACAGACAAATGAACTGACTGACAAGCCAGTAATAGAGTAGCTTTTCTACTTTTAAAATTTCTCTTTAATTCATTTTTGGGGTGTAAAATATATTTGATAAATGATGGCCTACAATTAATCATTAATTGCCCCGTTTTATGGTCATTTTTTGTCATGTCTTGAAAAAAAATTTCCCCTATTAAATGTCCATATGTCACCAAATCGTCTTTTTTCTTCTTCTCTGCTTTTACAGTTCAAAGTAGAATATTAAATTTAGATTTTTCATCAACAGTGGTTTTAATTTATTTGAATTTTTAAGGAAAGAGTTTTTAAACCAAATTGGATCGAACTTCTATTAAGTTTTGATTGGTTGGTTCCAATAATTTTAACCAATAATTTTAATCTATAAAAGGTGTAATTTGTTCATCATCATTGGTAATATATTTCAATTTATCATCTATTGTCTTATCCCTTGAGATCTCTGAAATTATTTCATGTTTCTGTTCAAATAAATACCTCCAATATTTCTGTATAAGTCTAGACCAATTAAAAAATAGTGTAAAAAGCACTTTAAAATTATAAATAGTAATTTGATACCCAATAACAAGCATATAATGTTGCATATAACTGCCCCACAAGCTATAAAATTACATGTATAATGCCTTTCTTGCATGTACATACGAATTAGTATTTTCAAAATTTCTTATCACAGAATAATAGGCACTAGAAAATTACATAAAATGCCTACTTGTTAAAACTAATTTATATTTCAATTTTCAAATTCATAGGACTGATTTTAGAGACTCAGATATGTATTAATTTTTATCATCGATTTGTTTTTCTATGTCATTATTCTATGATTTCTAATGCATCTTTGAAAGGTAAAGTTGTCAGCCAGAGGTTATTGACTTAAATTTTTAAAACTAAGGAGATTTTATGATAATACCTGCCTTTTGTCATTTAAATATCAGGGATATAGAAAATAAGGGTATATAGTGTTTTTAAATATCAACATTATTTGTCAACGTTTAAGAAAAAATCCTCCAAAAGTTGGATATCAAACTACAGGAGTTTTTCTTTATGGAAATTTGTGTGTGAGAACTTAGAATTTTAATGAGCGAAATTGACCATCTACTAGCAGCATCCAATAATGGCGGTTAGATCTCATTTTCATGATTTGTACTAAATAGACTTAGGGTAGCAGGGTTAAATTGTTTTAAAGACAAGAATTTATTCACATAAACAAACATACATTTTGTTTTATAGTCACTTGCTTTATTTACTTAAGAAGAATAGAATATCTTTTTTGTTATTGTACAAATTTTTGAAGTGACTTTAGGCAACCAGTCGATCATAACTCTCCAAGATATCAGCAATTGATGGAGGACCGCTGCAGCTTTTTATTTCCAGACAAATATTGTATAGGGAAGGAGGTGGGGGTCGGTCAAGAAGGGATACGACATTTGGCTGTTTATTCCACTAGTCCCCAAAGTTGTGCCAACTTTGGGGACTTTTACTGAATTATGATTGGTTGGTTCATTAAGTAGAGCGATTTTATCCAGTAATTGTAATTTACAGAATGGGTAATTTTGTATATCATTGTTGGGGATGTCCATCAATTTATAGGTCATTGTCTTATTCCTTTAGATCCCTGACTTTCTTGGGTGATTGGACTTTAAAGTTATGAAGGATTGTTCTTTTAAATCTATTAGTTTATTGGACGACATTGAAAATTTAAAAGCATGAATTACTAGAAATAAAAGTTGTCTAATGAAAATGTATAATAACATTTGGCTTTTTTGATGAATTACTAGACGTAATTGTCCTTGTTGAAGTAAAGTTAGCTTGTATTATAGTTCAATGACTTTTAATTTTAGCCTAAAAACAAAAGTGAAAAAACAGAAATGAGTAAGATATTAAATTATACAGTAGCATTTTGTTTTAATATCAACAGTATACAGACCTTTTAAAAAGTACAATGAGTAAGCTCACAAAAATATCTACCGTGAATACCTGTTTTAGGGTAGGGGGAAAGGTTTATGGATGGAAAATAGATGAAGGGATTTTATATTGCCAAAAAAAGTGTTTTTCATCAAGTCGAGTGTCCAAACGTTTCAATTGTAATCTACTGATGGGGTAATTGTATAAGGATGTACCTCACTTTATCGGCAATTGTTTGTAAAAATTGAGATTATAGATGTATTAAAACTAAATGTATTACTTATTATTTTTGTCATTTTCAGTGATTTATTGGCAACTTTTATTTTTTTTGACAGAATCAACCCTTTGTCCCTGAAAAAAGGGCTTTTGATGATGTATTATAGTTAAGTGTGAAAAAATTGATGGATATGGTCATTACAATGCAGGACCATACCTTGCCCAGGTTCTCTTCAATTCATTCCTGGTTTTGTACAGTAAACTATACTACAGTTAAATATAGAAATTCTTATGGCATATTTTCTAAATGTAAATTTAAATGACCAACTATTTAATAATAAACCTTACTTTTTACTTTAAAAAGTGTCTGTGATAATAAAAAAGATACATTTTCATCAAACAAAGCAAAGTAAACTTTGAGTCACTGTACAAGTATCAAAAGTAATTTTCAACGTTTCAATATAATGCTGAAAGATTTCACCTTTTTCAACTGATCAGTTATCAGAAAATGATAATTTTTAGGCTTTTTCTTCTCATACATGTTCAAGGAGGGAAGGTGCGTAATACCCCCCCTCCCTCCTTTTACAAATTTATCCACAAGATGGTTAGGGTATAACAATTGAAACTCACTAAAATAATTTCAACACACTTAATTTTGTATGTTGTATTTTTTTGTTTGATTAAAACGTTTGCAAAATGCCGCTATTGATCATAATTTAAGGCATTTTTTCAACCATACATGCTTCTTGCATACTGAAAATTTATCAGGGAAAAAAGAAACAATAAAGGTAGCTGGTAAATTATCCTGTTATGTTTGATTTGATTTGAAAAGTGTTAAAACCATCTTATAGATATGAGTAATAAAATTAGATTTACTTCCTGAAGAGTGAAAGACCCTTCTTAATACTTTTAGATTAATTTAAAATATCAACAAAAAAACGAATGTAAATTTCTTTGAAAAAATACTTAGTTTAACATAACCCACTGTTTCATTTATTTCAGAACTTAATTTTTCGGTATTCAAAAGACTACATGTTTGTAGCTTGTAATCAACAAGGTTTGATTCTCAAAGGTTTAGTAATAATCCCATTGTATATTCTATATGATACCTTTGAGTTAGAAATTTATTAATTTAGTCTTTTATTGATGCATTAACTATGAAAATTATTCTTATTTCGTAAACATGTCTTGTTGTACTGGGAGAGAGGGGGCATTGAGCTGTTTATTGAAATAAGTCACCAAAGTTGTATATAATGTTTTCTTATTCGTTGGTTTGATAATTTTGAGGACTTTTAAAATTTTAATTAGTTCATTTAGTCGAGTGTCCAAACGTTTCAACTACTAATTGTAATCTATAGAAGGGGTAATTCTGTGTGTGACCATTGGGGATAGACTTTTTTTCCTTTAAGTTTACATATCCCTGTGGATGGTGTAATCAGATGGCTGCCATAAGGTTCTGATTAGTTTTATGTGTGATAAAATTTGTCATAAATAACGTGGAACAATTACACTCATTAGATATGCATACCAACTTATGTATGTGTGTTTGTAGTTATGTACAGGGATAAGACAATGGCCGATAAGTTGTAATGATGATACACAAAATTACCCCTACTGTAGATTACAATTAGTAATTGATACGTTTGGACACTCAACGTAATGAACCAGCCAATCAAAATTCCTCGTAGATATAAATGTCTTTATTGTTCATATTGGGCAGCTACAAAATATAAAGAAGCAAGGATTTTTTGTTTGAAGCAAAATATCCAAAAATAGATTTTAGGTTTTAGGCTATACTGCTTATCTTAACTAACTGTCATTTTCAGGAAAGAATTATTTTTGTCCTGGGAATGTTTCTAGCTATTTAATTTGTATCTCCTTAATCAGTGTTCTATAAACGAGAACACGTTTTTGAAAAAAAATCAAAATTACTTTGCTATAAGCAGAAAGAAGAAAGAAAAATTATTACATTTTTGGACATAATAATTACTTAATTAAATAATTTCTTGAGAAAAGATGCACGAAATATGAAATTAATATTCCAAATACAGAAACTAATTATCTATCAAAATTAGATTATTAAAAAGGAAAACAAGGATTTATAAACAGAGATGAAATTATGCAAAGAAACAAAGCTATGTTTCACTAGAAAAGATTTCATAGAATCTTCCTACAAGAAGTCAAAGCAGTGATCTTAGGGGATAAGATAAGAGATGATAAAGCGATGTACATCCCAATGATGATGACAAAATTACCCCTTCTATAGATTAAAATTGTTAGTTGAGTTTGGACACTGCTAGTTTGAACTAACCAATCAAGCTTTAATAAAAGTACCAATAATGTTATGCCAGTGAATGAGAGCGTGATAATATAACTTGAGTACCATAATAATTTGCAGTCCAATGTCCCCTCCCTCCTTTGTTTTATGTAAATGTAAAAATAGATACAGTATAGAGTGGCTACGCTCCCAACCGCCCATATACCTCCTACTCTACATCTCTCATAACTTAGTTATTCATAACTTTTAGGATATACGACTTGGATAAAGTGATAGGTCAATAGGATGAAAATTTACATAGCTAACATAAAATATTCCTTTCTTCACATCTGTACCCCCTTACCCATATATCTCCAAAATAAGTAAACCTATCATAATATTGGTGTAGTTATATCTTTCTGATTCAAAAAGGAAAACTTTGTTAGTAGTTATTGAAATCTTAAGCTTTATTGAAACATATACTTCTTTATATAAAAGGATATGCAACAATTTACATTTTACTTTTTCTCTCCAAATAATCTCCTAAAAAGGGTCTAACTAGGCCTGCCGCATAAAAATGCAAAATTCCTATTTCAGAATTGGCTAGAAAATGAGTTCATCCTTTTTTTTTACATTGATGCTATCGCTGAAAGAAATATATCGCAAAAAAGCACTTTTGGCCTTTTTGGGATTGCAAGTGCTATTGTTAATTTGTTGAATAGTTATTGAACGTTGTACCGATTTTAATATTTGTTTTCTCTACTTAATTATTGTTAAAAATATAATTATAATATACAAATTAAAATTTATTGCTTAGAATATTCTAAATCTAAATTTATAACTCTAAGTTATGTCTATCTGTAGCCCATGTGCGTTTTAGGGGGGAGGGGGGGGGGGTAAGAAGAGTTTAAATTTCTATAAAACAATTATTTGGGTATATTCAAATGTAATTTAAGATAAATAAGATAAATACTTCAGTAATTTTTTTGCGGCCACTTAACACTCTTCCTTAAACAAAGTCATGTATATGCCCTTGTTCTAGACTTATAAGCAATACAACTGATAACAATCTTTCAAATCTTTAATTCATTATTCTACTTTGGGTGTTGGTTTCTTACATCAAAAAATATTACCATGATTTGAATGCTTTTTGTTTATTTATTTTTATGTTTTATTTTTAAAGATAAAAGGCTAGAACAATGGCAGGTAATTAATAAAAAAAAAGTTTTCAAAAGTGGACAAAAAATACTTCCAAGCTACATAATGCCCAGTAAGAAATAGATTAATATACCTTTCCATAGAACCAGAGCAAGCTCTCTATCCCATCTGTTCGTTCTTACACAGGAATGCTCGGGGAAAGAACAATGGACGATATAATAATCATTTTTAAAGGATAGATTAGTCGTTTTTTAAGTGTCTCTTAGTTATATCCAGTCAGTCCTAGTCTTAAATTGACACTTAACAAACATTTGCATAATATCATTAAAGTGATTATAGCTGATATTGATACTTTTTACTAACTCTTACCATAACCAAAAAATCGCTATTACAATAATTACATTATGGCCTACATTTTTGTTAAAATATCATATTATATAGATATGATAAGTTACATGGAAGGTTCTTTGCTTGATTAGCACTTTGAGGTAGAGCACCCAATATCCTTTAAACTCCGTGAAACTAGAGCAAGTGCCTACCTAGAGTTTATGACTCTTTACAAACATAAACATGTAAAGTGATTTCCATACCTCCAAAATGGGTAACAATCTCCCCACACACACACATACACACACAAGGGTACAGTGTCTGCCCAAATAAGGAGACCAACCTACCCGGCCTTTTTATTACAAGCTTTGCTGCTCTATAATTTGCTTATTTTTGTCTGTTCTTACAATTTTAGCATTTTTTTTATACAATTAATCTTTTAGTGTTAAGGGTTGAAATCAATCTATATATCCCACAATAATTATTAGGCACAAAAGGCAATGTTTAGAATATTTGTTGTTGATGCTTGCTAATAGTGTTGTCATACTTGTGTTAACTCGTGGGTTAATTAAGGATTGACGATTTATGCAAAGTCTTGATTACAATCTCAAGCTAGATTTTAGCCAAACATTGATTTTCAACTGTTTTAATCTGTAGACACGGCTGCGCTCCTAGTAAGCAGATTGTAAGAATTTGTGTATTATTTTGTATCTTAAGGGATAAGACAATGGAAGTTTATTTCATGTACAACACACCTCTATTTATGATAATAAAAAAATACTTCTTCTGCTGAATAAAATTATTGGTGGAAAGTTTGGATATTGAAGGTTTTTATAACCAAAATCAATTAAAAGCCTACATTTTTTAGCCAAAAAATAAGAAAAGGTTTTTATTTATAAAACATTGGGAACTAGTATCATTTACAGTCCCCACCCTTCCTTTGGATTATCAATTATCCTCTGAAAATAAAGATTACATAATACTAAATAAAATCTGACCTTAAATCCTAGCAGGGACCTTCAAAATTTTCTAAAACCATTGCCTTATTAGTAACATTTACATGAGTCAATTTTATGGTTTTTGGCAACAGACTAATTGTCTGAAATAAGAGTAGGCAAACAACATACTTCTTCTTAACAACAAGGACAATAATTTCCTCAAATAGGGCAGCAATACAGTGAGCTATAGGAATTAGACAATGGTCGATAAATTGATATAAATACCAAATATAGATTACAATTAGTAAAATAAACGGCATGACACTTAACTTAATGAACCAACTTATCAAACTTCCTTAAAAGTCTACAAAGTTGTTAAGCCAACAAATAAGAAAACGTTATTATAAAACATTGGGGACTTGTGTAACCAACATCCCAACGCCACATCCCTCCATTGCAGCAATAATAAGAGCACAAATATTTTTTGCATGTAATGACAATAAATTGCTAAATTTAACTTTTGTGTTATTTATTGCCCTTTAATATTGAGTAGCCGAGCTGCTAAAAATTGCTTGTTTTTACTTTAAACAATTTATTAAAAATTTAAATGAAATTTATTCAAACATAGAGTGCAATATAGTCGACGCTAATGCAATTTACGACAACCTTAAAGTTAGAAATTTAAGTTAAAAGTGCATTTTAAGAACAATAGAGGGCAGTAACATAATATTAAGACAAGTGTAATTTCGGCTTTTTGTAATTGGGATAATTGTTGCTGCGCCCCAAGAGCGATATTTCAGAGATTCAGAGATAGGGCAATGATTGATATATTTAACTTACTTTCCAATTTTTGTCCTTTTTGGTAGCTTATAAATATTTTTATTAATTAGGTTTAAGCAAGGAGTATTTAAAATTAGAACTTATATTGTTAATTCTTATAAAAAAATAAACATTTTACTAATAGAAACCTCTATCCCTTTATTCATGAAGAATAAACCCCGCCTTATTCCAAGTATATTGTTGAGTTTTACAACCATGGCCGTAGGGCCTTTAGGTAGAACATTCATAGCTGTTTCTAAGATCTTAATCATTGTATATGTAACTTCAAGATAATAGGTTAGCCGGGTTGTTTTGGTACTATTATTAAATGATTTTCTTAACCTTAGAAACTATTTTGGTCTACCATATTCAAGAAAGCCCTCTATTAGAATTATATTAGATTAAATTAAACTTACCAAGTTAAACTTTTGTGTTGTTGTTTTATCCACATAAGATATTTTCATAATCAGTGAGGAATGGGTCATTGCGCTTTAAATCACGCTGGCTCAAAAACTATGGGAGCTTTTATTTAATTTTGATTTGTTGGTTCAAAACTTGTAATGTCTACACTTTTTAACCAGTTATTTTAATCTATAGAGGGCGCATATTTATTATTATTGGGGATTTAAGTAACATTTTTGCCCAATGTCTTATACCTTAAGATCCCTGAATAATTTTTTGTAAAATATTTTTAGACGGTTAAAATATTAAGTAATGTCCAATCTCATCACATTTATAAGGACATATTAAAACATTGGATGAAAATCTACAAAATTTATATTGGTCAATGCTAGCATGGTCTATCATGTAACTAGCATAATGAGTCAGAATGGTTAGTTTTGGGGCTATATTTTTACTCGCATTAGACCAATATGCATGGGAAATATTCAAAAGGTTTAATAATACAGGCATTTTACAATAAGCCTTACATCCAAACGATTCTTCTTTTACTTGCATATTTTTTTGATAAATTGACAATTATAAGTAATATGTTAAGTCCATCTACTTTTTTATTATATAAAAGGACTTATTTTGTAAACTTTTTGTAAAAACATTCAAATACTTCAACGGCTGTATACAGCTCTAGCTTGCCGCATATATTGACTTTTTACTGCTCTTTATTAGTTGTTCAGCTTCTCTATAAATTATTTCCTAATTATTATAATCAAAAATTCAATTTATTAGAGATTTGTAAGAACCTTACTTACTAAAAATAATTTTGCCTTTTTGAATCTAAGCTATAAATTCATTTATATAAAGTAGTATAGTTTTAGCTTGTTATTAAAAATCTTGTCAACTTTTACGTCAACCCTTCGAATGTAGACCCCATAGATGCTAGAGGCTCATCCGTAAGTTGTTTAGTAAGCTTTTCAAAAACTTGCTTCTTTGCATATTTTGTTGCTTGTTATTTAGTGTAATCTTCTTGGCGAAACTATTATGGTCATTTTACCCCAAGGTTTTATTGATAACCCAACTTTTTTAGTGCTTTTACTACTTTACTAAAATCTAAAAGTTTTAAGCAGTTTTAAACTTAATTTAAGTTTTAGATTTTTGTTGTTACTTTAATTGACTTTATTTTTTGTTAATTTGCTGATTTCAAAATAAATTTTTTTTGAGTTTCATAACGATATATTCTATTAAATTGTTGATTTAGATACAATACCTACTGATACTAGATTGTATATTCAAGTAAAAACCTAGTAAATATAACAATTGCTTAATAAACCCAAAGTTTTTTTCTGATTTATTATCTCTTAATTTCTTTTTTTTGTAGCATTAATCACTAATCATTGATATAATTTCATTCGCTTAAAATTTATGTCTAATATTTTTAAATCCGCCAAAAATACAAACCATGACTGTCCTTTGAAATAAAAGTATCTAATAAAAGGCCACAATCTAAATCAATAATTGAAACTTGACATGAAATGAAACTTTTATACTGCAGACTATTTTACTGAATGGCATGGGAAGGTGTTAAAAAGGAAATTCACACTCCCATTCCAATTTTTAAATACCAATTAATTGGAGAAACATTTACTATATAAAAAAAGGCGGACAACATCCAAATGTAAAAAAATCATGAATTGACAAACGGACAAAGTGAGTTATGAGTAAGATCGTCTATTGTAGCAAAAAACATCAACGGACTATGTACTGGATGATCATCTGGAAACAAAAAATGTACACGTCAAAAAAACATTTCGAATTATAGAGTAAGTTAGCTGCAAACAAAATCTAAAAGAACATATTCAGTGATTGAATAAATATAAAAGTATACAGCTACAACAAGTATGCGGTTGATCGCTTTTGATCAAGAGTATATATTGATTTTCATTATAAAGAGTAGGTTGTCTCGGGGCAATTATATTATATGGTAATTTTTTATTAACAGATTTTATTTGTGATACATTTTACATCACTAAAGATAGCATCTCATAAATGTAGGTACTAAGGTAGGTCGAAAAAAGTTGAATTGGATTTTTTATGATTAATTTAAAACTTAATCCTTTTGCCCCAAATTCCCCTGAATAGAAAAAAAAATAGATGATACTACATGTATACTGAATCATATCTTAAGATCTAGAACTACAATTTACCTTTATCTGAAAGTTTTTGACTACAAAGGGAGAAAAATCAACAATAGAAAATGTATAAAAACCTTTATATTTTTCTTTTTTTTTCTTGTTTCTCACTCTTGTAGAGTAGCGAAGCTACTCTTCTAGTGTTCATGTCTGTCTTTATTGAATAAGGGTCCTGATCTTTCATTTACTTCCCCATCACTTTATCCCCCCTTCCCTATCGCTTCCATTTTCTTTCATTCCTCTGTTTCTTATTATCTTTTATGATTAGGGTCTTACCTTATGTTTCTTTATGACTACACTGTCATATTCAGTGATTTACTATCCATTTAATGTATGATTTTTTACATTTGAAATTATTCATCTTTAGGATACATTTCCATGCCATAACATACTAGCTCGAGCGTAAGCAAAATAACACCTCTAAAATTTTATAGCCATCAATTTTAGTTCATTATTTGTTTTTGCAATACTCAATATGTTGGCAACTATTGACCTTAGATAAAATAAGATTAAAGGATAAATAATTGTGATAAAAAAAACTGATATATTGGGGCAAGTATACTGCTTTAAGAATTATGGAGGGAGGGGACACTCGGCTGTTTGTTACACTAGTCCCCAAAGTTTCATAGTAATGTATGCTTATTTGTTAGCTCATAACTTTGAGGACTTTTATCAAATTTTAATTGTTTGGTTCAATAAGATTAGTGTTCTATATAGAATTATCACTTCTGTATAATCATTGGGGAATTGAGAGAATATTGTAACTTAATATTACTAAAATCACTAAATTTCTTTATTAATTATTATATTCAAATTTTTAATTCGTATAATATCTTTGAATTTACCGTCATTTTTTATTAGAAAATTTACTGACTTAAAATCATAATTTTATTTTACTTACTACTTTATCCCTACTGCAAAAACATTAAATTTGTAATGATGTGTTAAAACTATAAGTTATCTCATAGAAAAACAGTCAATATAAGCCTTTTATATCAATTTAAGTTTTTAGAAGATTTTTGTCTATCGAAAAACTTTCATTAATAGGTTCTATTACATTTTATTATGCAGTTTTTTATTTATGATATAAATGATTTTTTTTGTACAGTTTAAACATTAAAATACATTCTTGAAAATATTAGTTTGAAATTTTACACCTTAAATTTAAATTCAACAAATTAAAAATGTTTTAAATATTGAATAATTCAAGAATACATCCGTTAAAACATCGAACAAATAATTCCAAATTTAGCACAATAGGGAGGGAGGGTACTCTGGGCTGCTCTTACAATAGTCCCCAAAGTTTTATAATATCATCTTCCTATTCGTTTCCTTTACAACTTTGGAGTCTGCTATGAAAATTTGCTTGATTTTTTCTTTAAGTTGAGTATTCAAATATTTAAATTACAAATTATATTCTACAGAAGGAGTTATTTTGTGTATCATCATTAGGAATGTACACATAAAATAGTTAAAAACCTATATACTAAATCCCTAAAAATGGGAAGACCAAACGGACCAGTGCAGTGGTTTCCATGTTCATACTAAAAACAAACATTCATACATCAAGCACCTTTTACATAAAAATAGTGGTTGTTTTAAAGGACAACATAATTTTTGTGTTCTCTGTCAATTCATGTTTAAATGATTGATCTCGGCTGCTAGAAAGTATCAGGAGTTTTTTTTGCCAAGAATCTGAAAGTTTTTCTCATACATTATGCTTTATTTTCCTTGCTTTCTTACTGTACAAAATCGATATGTTATTATGGATATTGCACCAGAATTGTATGTACTCTGATAAAGTGATGCTCACAGCTGGCTAGAATAACGATATCCCCCATTCAACCCCGTTAACCCATCGCCTTCCCCTCCTTCTGAATGAACGAACTGAACAATAAATGAGATCCAAATTAGCAAGCTGAGTTGACGACAAATTTTCCCTGTCAATATATCCGCGTATATTCTATATCCATCCATGCAAAACCAAATAAAAGGTTGGCATGGTGTTAAAATATATTTTTTTAATGTTCAGAAATAAAAAAATATACTGACAGAAGAACGACAAAGTGAGTTATAAGCTAGATTTCCATTAGTCGAGGGAATTTTCACAAACGGACGGACAATTTTACTAAACAGAAACATGTGTCCTAAAAAGTGCTGAAAGAAAATTGTCGGCTCAAAATTAGTCAAGAACTATATCCTTAGCTTTAAAGTTAAGCATATATGGAGAGTGTTAATCAAAAGGATACTCCTCAACTTCAATAGTTGATAACTTTAAAATTTAGAAAAAAATAAAATCAATTTGTCATATCATTCATGGATCTAAATATATATGACAATGGCTGATAAATTGATGTACATTTATCAATTCAATTAAAGCCCCTAAATTCGGTAAGCCAAGGAATGAGAAAACGTAACTATAAACGTTATTTGGGAGAAGGGTACGACCACCCTCCCAAGAGAAATCACAAAAAAATCGAAAATTTCGTTGAGACTTGAACGCAACATAGACATGAAATACAAAAAAAAAACTTTTACAGTGTCACCAGAGGCCTCTAGGGACGTATCCGCTAGTATAGTAACAACGGAACATAGAGAGGGACCATTTAATTTTCATTAAACATTATACTGTACGATAAAGCCATATATCTTGGTCGTTCATATGATGACTAAAAACTATTTTTGGTCATGTGTAGAGTAAAGTTTACCATATGAAACAGCAAATTTTTAG
This sequence comes from Acartia tonsa, assembly GCF_053477335.1. Lineage (NCBI taxonomy): Eukaryota > Metazoa > Arthropoda > Copepoda > Calanoida > Acartiidae > Acartia > Acartia tonsa. The sequence goes on from NC_137260.1 coordinate 40,328,445, forward strand.
TAGTGATTAGCGTTTGTCATATTGTCCGTAATGTGTTAATAATCAGTGGAACTTAGGCTTGGGAATAGTATAAAAATCGGGATGTTTATTGAAAGCTTTTATATTTTTTTATTGCTGGATATATTTCTAGCATAAACGTAGGAACGTATTAGGATATATATTCAAGAAATCAAGGCTTCCCAAATTAGGGGTTTATCATTTGCTCAAGCCTTATCGTCAACCTAATTGCCCCGCCAGACAATAAAGAAATTTAATAGGGAAGGGGAGGGGAGGGTGGTGTGTGGATTGTCCCATCCTTTATATGGATTGAATGACTGACAGCTGATGGTAATGTCCCTTTTTATTAAAACTTTTATTATCCAACTCTTTCCAACTTTATTGACAATACTACTAAAATGAAAAGCTGAAATTTGCAAATGACAATTGATCCTTATTAATTTGAATCAAGACTGTTAAAAGCCGTGAAGAAAAAAAATGTCCTTTGTAACTTGTACACAGAAACATAGATAGTCCACAAGATATATACACTAATCTTGATTTGACCGACATAACCTGTCCTATATTCATCTACGCTTGTATGCTTTGGGTGTATTTAACATGAAATGTGATAGATATCGCCAAAAAAGGGATGTCTGCAAAAGGCCGCTAGCAAAAAAAAATAACAAAGTGTGAATCCACTTCTACCTATGTATCACTTTATAAAATCATCAAAACTTCTATGGAGGGAAGGAACAATAGGATGTTTATTACACTAGTCCTTAAAATTTATAATAACGTTTTTATTCGTTGGCTCAACAACTTTGGTAACTTTTATTGAATTTTATTGGTCTGTTCATTAGTAGAGTCATTTTATGTATCATCAATGGGGATGTGGATGTGAAAATATGCGGAAGTGAATGCGACCCCCCCCCCGCAAAAAAACTACATCCAGATAGAATTTTAAAAAAAGAAATGCAATATCATTCATCTGATTCTCTTTGAGGATATATATATATTATATACTAGGCTTTCATTGATTCTTTTATGTTCTTATTCCAATACTAGAACAAGTATATTCATTTATTGCGCAGCAATAATAAGTTAGGATTATGCTTTATTTGATTTCTCTCCATGCACAATTCAGTACAAGAACTATTATTCACACTTAAGTATCGGAACAATAGCTGAGCAATTACAATTTTACAATATTTATTCTTTAAAAAGTAAAGCCAACTGTAATACAGAAAACAATAAGGAAATAGAGTCTCTGGTCTGGGCAAATAGAAACTGCAAAAAGACTGTAAAGTCTCTACAAAAAGTTACTTTAGAGTCTTTACTGTACAAATCAATATGCATTTAATGTGGTAAAGTCTGAACTTATTGTGTTCTAAAAGTAATGGTATGTCTGACTGACGTACAATCCCAAATTATAGAGTAGCTTCGCTCCCATATAAAGTGCATTCGATTCTTCGTGATAAGTTTATTATTAGAGCTCTTTATTGTACAATACTGTAGCAGACACCTGAATAAAGTATCCTTATTGAAAGATATAAAATAAGGCAGGGAAGAGACAATGGATTGTTATTTAAAATATCCAAAGCTTTGTAAAAATAAACACCCATTCGTTAGCTTAAAAACTTGATTGGGTGATACTGACTAGCAGTGTTCATTCTTTACAGCCAATTATAATATTCAAAAGGGGCCATTTTGTTTAGCAGAATTGGTGGTGAACATCAATTTATCATTAATGTCTTATCCTTTAAGATCCCTTGTTTAATGAAATTTGATACAATGATTAAAATTAAATGAGTTAAAAATGGATGATTTTGCAGATAATATATGTAGATAAGAAAAATTATTAAATCCTTTTTTTCAATTTTGCTATGACTTGCGTAATTTTATTTTTTTTAATTTGTGATCATTTTATTTTAAAGTCTATATTTCAAAGATTTTTGTGTATATTTTGATGATATTTTAACAAAAGTATTAATTTGAGACGGTTCTTGAATAAAAATTGGCTAATTAAATAAATTAGATGCCAGAAAATGTGATAAACTTCATACAAAAACAAATTTATACCATGTAAAGAAGATAAGAAGATTGGTAAATTGTTCAAATCTAAGACTTTGTGTCAGAGTATAACTTCCCTACAACTGGCAAATGTCTGTTTGTCTGTCTGATAAAGCGCGTAAAAAAAATGAATGTAACTTGTTCATGTAAAAAAAAATAAAGATGAAAATAGCAAAAATTATCCAGCTTGCGAAAATGCCATTAATATTAATTTATTGACATTACCTTCTCTCCTAACCGCGGTAATAACAAACATAACTACCCTTATTTTCCATGGTGCAAAAAGAACACACATTTGCTTGTCAGAAAAAGAGGATTGCTGAGCAAATAATTTGTTTAATGCATATTTGCAAGTTTCTGTTACATTTAATTATACAATTTACACAACATTCAAATAACTGACTAATTTTTTTGGTCGCAAAGTTAGAAATGGAATGCTTGCTAATGGAGAGCTAATTATAAAAATATTTCTTCTTGTTTTAGAATTGTTTTAAAAATCAAAAGTCAGATTTAACTAATTTTTAAAAAACCATATAGATTACGATATAAGATCTACTTTATTATCAGATAATAAAAGATAGAAAAAGGAACAATTTAGATGGTTTTGTTTAAACAAAATTAAACGTATTTTTGGCCTACTGTGAGAAAAATGGGTTGAAATTTTCATTTTATCAGATTCCATTGATAGATATTAAAATGACCGCCAAAATTAATGATCAACGAGTGTACAGTATTTACATTATTTTTTTATTAATGAGACATCGTTAATTTTTATTTGTTATTGATGCGTTACTTATGGATAAAACTTTCTTTGCAAATTAAAAAACTTAGTACTTTCAAATTATACTTATTACAGTTTATAACTTACAATTAGATCTGTGCAACCAATATGTTTTTTTTTACACTGATTGATTTTAAAGAAGCCGAGATAATGTAAAGAGATAAGTGGATAAAACCTAGATAATGTACCCAGATAAAATGGGATAAAAATGATAATTCTAATGTTGGGCTACTTAAATTATACAACAGCTTTAAATTAAACAAGGATGATATCATTCCAAAGTGGAAAGGAATGAGGGAGCGAGGGAACATTAGACAGTAAATTTAAACGGTTCCCAAAGTTTTATAACACCCTCTATCAATAGTTACCTCAAAAAACTTGTGTACTTTTGATTGGTTGGTTCAACCAATATTTTTAGTCTTCATTGGGCTTATCTTTTTATCATCAATGGGGATATACATCAATTTGTCGTCCATGGGTGAATACTGAATATTTAATTCAAATGAACATTTGATTTTTACCCAAAAAAGATTTAAAACTAAACAGGCATTTTTAAATTATAGAGTTGTTTTGCTAAAGGAGGTTTGGGTCAAACTAGGGTGGGACCAACCTATTTCAAGCCATATTTTCTTTTAATTAGTTTTTGATTAATTTATGGAAGGGTTTAGGTAATTTAAGGGTTTTTTAAACATTACAAAATTATGTTATTTTAAAAATATACACAAAAAATAATAGCATGAAAAAAAAAATGCTCAAACCATGAAAAATTTAGCTAAAATGTTATCTTAAAAGCAAATAATTTAGGCGCACTGCCTTTTTCCTTTTCAAAGTATATTTTATCTTTTGTTAAATCTCTGCCTCGAAATTAATCAAGCATATTTAAGTTTAGTTTTTAAAACATTTTTTTAAATTTTGATAAAAATAATAGTTGATATTGCGTTATTTAATAGACATAGGTTTTAACAATATGACAGTAATGACCATCGTAAAGTTGACTATAGAATTGGACTGAATCAGTGATTTTTTATTGTTTTTACGCTATACAAATTTTAAAAAAATCTAGGAATGATAATTTTAAAACCCCGCCAAATGCCATATGTAAAGTAACACCTTCTCTGATTAGGGGTATCAGTCATTCTAGATGGTCACAAATTAAAATTCAACAAACAAGGATGATTTATAAAATATTTCCTAATATAATTATTATTAAGTTAAGCATAGTTTTCAGCGATTGTAAGGGATACGACAATGGACAATAACTTACCCTTCCTCTCTCCTAATTATGACAAACAACCCCTTATGTAAGTTAAACTATTGATGTAAAAATTAGAACATTTTTTTTTACTTTTTACAACTCAATTAAGATTTAAGATTGTTTATCCAGTAAAAAGCAGACGATTATACTAATGTTCTAAACTATAATAAGTTCAACTAATGTACCGAAAAATATAATAAAAGAAAAGCTTTGCTGTTCTTTTAACAACATAACAATAATGGAGTTCCTTAACTATTTTATCTTTTGTACAACAGTCTTTTAAAATAGCTCATTTGTATTTTTATTAATTTATTCATAAAAATATACATTAATTCCGGAAATTGATAATAATGCTTCATTAAAGTTTTATTGTAATCAGTGTAGGTGTATCCAAAGTTTTATAACCTCATTTTCTTATTCGTTGGTTAAAAATTAGAGTACTTTTTTATTATTTTGGTTATAATATACTTGTGTCTGAACTTTTTAAACTACAAAAGAAGCAATTTTGTTGATCATCATTGGAGATGTATATCAATATATAGTCCATTGTATTATCCCTTAGGATTTCTGATTTTGATTAACTGCTTAAAATGGTTTTAAATTTCAAAATTGAAAATTTTCTATTTTATGTAAGAATTTAAAAATGTAAATTATGCCTTCGTCATGATAAAATAATCATGCTATATAAGGATTTAAGTGTTATAAGATTTTTTCAAGAGGTTTCGAAAAATTGGACTTTTACTTTTGAATAGTATATAAACATGCTTTCACTTTTGAAACTACATTTCACCTTTAAATCAGCTATCAAAGCCAGAAAATCAGCTATCAAAGCCAGAATTTCATGTGTAGACGTGTTTTATAGTAACGTTTTCTTATTCATTAGCCTAATAACTTTGGGGACTTTTATTGAATTTTGACTGGCTGGTTCATTAAGTTGAATGTCAAACGTTTCATCCACAAATTGTAATCTACAGATGGGGTAATTTTGTATATCATCATTGGGGATGTACAATAATTCAGAGGCCATTGTCTCATCCCTGAGTCACTGGCATATCTAGAGAAATCTAGGAGACGATTTGATATTGTGAGATATAGTTAAGATACTCAAATATAAGGGATGTAGGGATAAGACAATGACATTAGATTAATCTTCCTTATATATCTAAAGTAGTCTCTAAATATTGAAGGGGAGTAAGTGTTGTAAGTTTATTTTGCAATTGTCCCTTCACTTCCTGTTGGGCTGTTTATTATACTAGTCCCCAAAGTTTTATAATAACGTTTCAAATTCGTTAACTAAACAACTTTGATTTGTTGGTTTATTAAGTTGAGTGTTCAAATGTTTAAACCACTAACGGTAAACTACAGAAGGGGTAAATTTGTGTTTCATCATTGAGGATGTCCATCAATTTATCGGCAATTGTCTTATCCCTTTAAATTCCTGATAATTTTGTATTTGCATATAGTTTTGGTCACAATACAATTTCTCTGCACGTTAGGGAAATAGGGATATAACAATGGAAAAACAAAACATTCATTCCTAGAATTTTGCATATTTTAGGATTTTAGGGATAAAACTATTAAAGATAAATTCATCCTCGCTCTTTTTTTTTGAGTCAAAATTAATTTATCCTATTGAACTATCCTCACAACCCTGTTTGAATAAAATATAGATAAACATACACAACAAGTGATAGAAAAAAACATATAAAGAAAAATCATCAAAAATTGAACTCTAAATTGTAATAGTCCTGAAACTTTTATTTAAAACAATATCTAATTTCAACTTTGGAGACTTTTTAAAATTTTGACTGGTTTTGTTGAAACCTGTATTGTCCAAACTTCAATGATTTTGATATATCTTTCATCATCTTATGTATTTATGACATATTTAGGATATGTTTGATGCACATTTAAAAAGCCAAAACTTCCTTATGGGTTAATACTTTTGGAGCAGTTATGTTAAATACAGAATTTGATTTATAATGGAAGTTTAACTCCCTGTATAAAAGTCTAAATAGCATACAACATTGTCTTTTTATGTCATTTGTTTACTTTGCTGTTCAAGGTTTGATGGATAGATAAAAAGGTTTAAAATCTACAAGAACAATACTACTCATAAGAAGTGCAGCATATAGTTTTTCCATTATTACAAGGATATCTACCTAACTTGTGCCTCTTTAATATGTTTTTTTTTAAGAAGGCATTTTCCATTATGGCTTCGAATTCGATCAATATCCTTTAGATTAGAACCGGTTCTCAGCCATGATGAAAAATTATGTAAAGCATTGTATTGCAGACAATTTTCCACGAATATTAAAATGAAAATCATGAAATTAAGACCAGCTTTCTTTGCCCAGGCCTGTAACCCCTCGGGGCTATGAAAACTGGTTTTAATATCATAATTTTTAATTTTAATATCCGCGGAGAGCTATTTATAATACTATAATAATACTACTTGTCCTTTCATTCATAGTTTTAATAAATGAGTATAAGCTTAGTGTATGACAATTCAACACCAAATAAATGGGGTGTAATTTCCCTTAGGTAATCAGATATCTCCTACTTTTACTGGGTTTCTTAGTCAACATGTTCAATGTTATAACAGCACTTTTTAAAACTTAAAAAGACAATAAAACCTTTATTCTTGTCGCCTCAAAACCTTTTTAAACATAGCCTAATGTTCCTTATTTGTCTTTTAAAACATTTATTTAAAATGTTTAATATTTTTATTTAATTTTTAAAAAGTGACAACATCCTTAAAAGAGTAGCCAAACAATCAGAATGTCTGACAAATGAACAATTTTAAATCTATAGAACGATTCTAACAGCTTGTAAGAATAATCAGAGTTATCTTAACTTTAGAAGAGTGTATCTATATTACTATTGCAAAATTTAAAATTTTCTTTGATATTCTTTAAAAGGTTACAAGATTGACATAAAAATGACCTCTTATGAATACATACACACTCACATACGTATTTTACACCCATTTCTATACCAAGGGTTCTTTTTAAAAGGTTGAGAATCTAGACGTTTCTTATTCATTTGATAATAGTTTTTTATCGAATTGTATTATAAACAGTTCGATTAATCCATGGATATTAAAATGAAAATTTTCGAGGTTAACAAAACTACTGTTCATGATTTTGATTCTAATATTCGGGGAAATTGTCTATAATTCGATGCTATACATGATTCTTTAGTATGGATGACAACAGGTTCTTATCCTCAGGCTATTAAACTATACTGGAAACAGTTTCCAACTTTTTTGTAAAAACAATCTTCGAATTTAAAGAGTCAACGCCCCGTATTTTCACACATAAGGTAGAAATTTAAGCTCAAATAATATGCTTAGATGTATTCTTTTTGGCATAGGGGACATATTTTCTGAAATACCTAAAGTAGTACAGGGCAGACGAAGATTGGATTATTATGATTTATTATTATTTAAATATTCGAACCAGGAAGGAAGGCAACGATGAGCTGTTTATTATACCAGTCCCCAAAGTTTTATACTGTCGTTTTTTATTCGTTTATTTAATAACTTTTGAGATTTTTATTGAGTTTTCATTGTTTGGTTATTTAAATTGGGTGTTTAAAAGTTTCTACGACTAATTTTATTATACAGAAGGAGATTTTTTTAATCTACTTGGGATGTACTATATCAGTCTATTGGCCATTGTATTAACCTTTCAGATACCTGGAGTTAGGAGGAAGATTTATTTTTATTCCATTGTCCTATCCCTGTATCGTTGTGGATTTTTGCAGCACATCCCAAGTTCAAGGCATAATATTCACCTCGTTTTCATGGGGAGTATTCTCAAAATTGATTTCTTTGGGGTCATATTCTCAATATGGTCTTTTTATACAGCTTTTACTATTCTTACAAAATTGTTTTGTTTTTATTTTAGGATTAATAACAAAATATGCTACGTTTGTCATAAAATCATTAAAGTTGACCTTTAAAAATATAGAATAAAACTTTTGAAAATCGATTTTGAAAAAATGATACCTAACAAATTGTTTTGTACTATTAAATGTTTTTAATACCTGTTAGCTAAGTCAATTTGGCATCATATCAATATGGGGAAAATATCGTTCTCATATTTTGTATCATATAAATTTCCTTTTACATACACATATTGTTTGTAACATAATGGAAACATCCTATTATACTGATGCCCACATTATATTGCATTGCAGACATCACATATCCTAAATATGTTGGCTCATTTCTCAAAATTTACAAAGATTATCCGTGTCTGGAAGATACCATGCTAGCTAGATAGCTGGATAGACAGATACCAAGACATCCAGATAGCCCGCATATTCTCGCAAGCCATCAAGCAGATATGGGTTTCAAAACCTTGAAAGGATAAAAACAAAATGTAAGAAAAAGAGAAGAAAAGAATGGAGACTATTTTAGGACCCTAATTATTTGAATAATGTAAAAAAGTGAATTAAAATAGTAACAAGTGAAAAAAACAAGCACAAAAATGTCCAAAGAACTATTGCCAGGTACGCCTGGTTGGTGGAAGGTTTGTTTCGTGTACGGCGACCAGACCAAGTACTATAGAAAGCTGTATGGCCGGAAGTCGCAGGTTCGAAGCCTTAAAGGACCTGGTAGTGGATATGCGGCGTCAGCAACTGGTAGCGCGACCAGCGAAGATCTTTCAATGTAAGTTTCTACATTTTTAAAGATAGTTATTAATACAAATAAGTTAATTGGTTAGATTCCAATTTTTTGATATATCTAAAATATATTTGAATTGCTTTCCGCAGATATAAAAATATAATTTTTAGATTTTCGTGGAAAATTTTCTGCAATACGATGCCATACAAGATTTTCAGTATGAATGAGAACCGATTCTAATCCAGCGGATATTAATCGGCTTCGAAGCCATGCTGAAAAATATTTCAAACTATGATAGTCCTTTAATCTCATAAATAACATTAAATAATAACTTCCTGGATGCTATTTCTTTATAAATATCATATTAAATAGGGATATAGTGAAAGGCAAAAATAATGTTTAAATCCTCTATAAAAGGTAGTACAGTTTTATTGTCTCTTTTTCGGTTAAGATCTTGCCAACTACTGAAACGTTCGATTCCTTTAATCGTTCGAGTCCCTAGATGCTTGATCGATAAGCCATAATCACTTTTATTGAATGTAAAATATTCTAGAAAATATCTTTAATTAATTTTCAAATAAAGCTTCACGATTAATCCTAATACCCCCTGCCTTCACCCCTGTAAAGATAAAAATAATGGCTATATCATATAGAATTTTGATAAAGACCTGAGTATAATGTGTGAAATTAAGACCGGTGAGAATTCTTCTCAAGATTTATACAACACATGCATGTAATTATAGAGTGTATAATAGACTATAAAAGTTTTAAAGATTTTTAATCAATATAATAGATTTGAAATCTGCATAAAATTTTAAGGATTTTTTATAAAATTAGTTTTTTATATAATTCTTTATTTAAAGGCGCAAATACGATTTAAGTTCATAAATTTTGACCAATAGGATAGCTGGATTGGAAACTACCTACGCTCTAATTGGTTGAATGATGTACGTTACTTAAGCTTCTCCAATCAGAGCGCAGATAGTTTTCAATCCACCAATCACAGATGTCAAAATTATTTAACTTAATCTGTATTTGCGCCTTTAAATAAAGAATTATATAAAAAACTAATTTTATAAAAAATCCTTAAAATTTTATGCAGATTTCAAATCTATTATATTGATTAAAAATCTTTAAAACTTTTATAGTCTAGTGTATAATACTATTTGGATCTTACACCAGATTTTCATTTTTTCTCTCAAATAAATTAAAACACGCAGAGGGCTAAAGTAACGATTCCCATCTTCAACTCTCTTTACCCCAACCCCTCCCTTCCTACTGGATGAACGAACTGACCAATAAATTGACGACAATTTTTCCCCTGTCATAATATCCATGTATATTCTACACCCATTGTTACTATAGCTAATTAATAATTTAAATGTCTTCCAAAATATTAAATGTAATTTTCATTGATATAATCAGCCCAAGCTTTAATCTCATAACATTTACGGTAACGTCTGACTCAAAAGTACACTTTATTTGCTGTACATATTATAGAATTGAATATGTTGATCATTATTAATACAAATAGATCTAATTTCTTGCATCATTATGTATCTAACATAATTATACGGTTGGCCCTTCCTTCTATAAGGATAATAAGCAATAGGCCTTTAAAGCTGCAAAAATGTGGTAGCTATTTTCAGTATCGAAGTTACTCTTAATTTTAAAACTCCATTCGTTAGTATCTTATATTATTATTAGTAGTAATTCCTTTCATAAAAGAGCATCTACTATACAACATTTTTTTGTCCGTTTGACCTCATGTTTGTTGAAAAGAATTATGGTACTTTCACAGCTTCTATTTAAGATAGACTTTCGAAATTCTCTAAAATTATAAGTGTCCTCTCTAAATTATAGTCTGCCATTCCATTATACTAATTGAAATTGGTTGGTGTGAAGAAATACTAGAAAGTCCGCGGATTTTTTTATAACCAATTTATCAGTATTACCTAAACACCTTATTAAGACACTAAAAGTGTTAATTTCAAGGCCATGAGGCTGAAATATCAAATATGAAATAGATATTTTACGTGTTTGCCAATTATTAGAAAAATATTCTGCATTTTCTAACTGAAAAATGTTCTTTAAAAGCAAACACATTTTAACAAGGAGGGGAGAGTAGCATAGTAGCCTAAAACCATCTAAAGGCTTATATTTAAAAAAATAGACTAAAAGCTTCCTGGGATCTCTATTAAGCTTTCTAAAATAGAGAACTAAATCGGTTTATTTGTTAGCTAGATCTAAAAAAATATTTTTAAAAGTAATGTATAATATATATGCAAAATCTTCCCGGGAAAGCCCAACTAAATAGGTAAGTCAATTTCTTTTCGTTTCAGACAGAAAAACTAAGTTTATAAAACTTAAAAGTATTTTTTATAGAAAAATCACGAAACCTTTAAAATGATATATATGTAAGGTTTCGTGATTTTGTGCTCGAAATAATATGATTTTATTTTATGTTTTAGGTTTTTTTATTTGATTTACTTTACATAAAATGTTGAAATGCGTATTTTTTTCAACGACAAAAAAATGCATAAAATTGAGTTGAATTGAAGTGTTTCCTTTCCTTAAAAACATCCTTTTTTATTTGAAATTATTGCTACAACCATTGAGTTACATTTCCTCCTTCAATACTTTTCACGGATTTTATTCAAATTTTAAACAAAGATTTTTGTTAAATTCAGGAATACAGTGATAGGCCAATGTCAACATTTAATTTTAATATATTTACTCAGCTTTTTTATAACTAAAGTATGTCTGTTTGTCTATCTGCCTATTAAAAATGAGCTGTCTCGTTAAAAATTCCACAGACTAGACTAAACAATTTGTATGGTGCTGTATACTGTATTGCATTTTACTGTTCATTGTTAATCTAACATATCATTTGCTTGTTGTTAATGTTCTGTTAAAGAGTGGCTTCGCTCTTAGTATTTTACAGCAACATCCGTCCGTTTGTTTATATTTCCTATAGCCTTGCACCTGTTAACAGAATCAAACAAAATAAATATCGAAAATTGGAATAAAAATCCCCGGTTATAAAAGGCATACATTTGCAATACGAAAAAATATTCCCTCAAATATCAAAAAACAACTTTAATATTTGGGTGGTTACTTGATCTTTTTTTTGTCTTTTTTCTTAATATAGTGCAGTTAATATATAAACATCAAAATTAGTCAATATTGGAAATTATTATTTACTACCTCGAGTTACACTGTCGATTACTACACACATTGATGATATACAACATATGTCGACAAAGTGAAAGGGGTTGTTATTACTTATTAGGGCACTCCACTCTTATCAAATATTGCTTTTCCAAGACATGGATTTAAATTTTCTTAGTGTTTTGTGAAAAAAATACAATATAAGTGTTTTAATTATTTAGCTTGTAAAGTAAATTATCAAGAAATTTAATTTAGAATATCACTTAAATTCACGAAACCTTTCATTACAAATATATTTTATTTATTAAATATTTTTTGTGTTATATTAATTGTTGTTTTTCTTTTTAGGTAAGTCTAATAAAATCTTTAAGAAAAAAAATGTATTTTTTTTAGCTGGTAAGCTTCCTTTCATTTTTTGTATTAGGGGTTTAAAGGAAAAAGACAATATCCGATAATATTATATACATACCTAATAATTACTAGTTTTACTCTACTAATTTGAACCAACCAATTTTGAGCTAGCAAATCAAAATCGTGTTTAAACACTTTGGTTACAAGTTCGATGTCCCAATCCTCGTAACCCCCCAAAAAAACTTTTTAAATGTAAAAGAAAGTTGGTTTGTTGAGAAAAAAGAAAAGGGATTTTATTATATGCGTCGTCATCTTAATTTTGGTCGTAAAGATTTCTTTTCAAAATTTCTACTGTCTTTTATAATGTTTATTGTTATAAACTCTAATTACATTTGCGGTTCATGGTACATAAACTATTTTAAAAATTACATAGAAATGAAAGTATAGACCAAAAGTAAAGGCATTTAAATTCATAAGTTCTAGGTCTATGGTTTAGTAAAGTTTTATGGTGTACAAATCACAGAAATGAGAATTAACAATCTGAATTTGGACGTTTTGAAAAGTAAATATTTTGACTTGCTCTCAGGTTGTTTAGCCTGTGCACTATATATTTAGTTTGGGCCTAGAGTAAGTAAATAAAGAGAAGTCAACAGTAAACAATCATTTTAAGATGTGTAGCATTTCTATAAATATAAGCTTCCCTCTCTGATGACTTAATCCAACATTATTATTCTGCTACTAGAGTATCCTTATAGTCAAAGCTATTAGATCATGTTAGTGTATAGCTTTCTACTCTTGTAATAGATCACCTCTATGCTCTAATATATCCTTAAGAGTAAAATAAGGAGGGCAGACAGAGTAATTTATGTAAAACAACAACAAAATTTAGCTTTAAAAGACAATAAATTTTAAAACTTCTGTAAAATGTAGGATAATTAATACAACCCTTGAAAGAAATACATTTAATTTTACAGATTAAGCAATTAAGAATGAGTTAATGCTAAAATGCGAGAAACAAAAGTTAGCTAAGACGCGAAAACACTGCCTCTCTGTATGATATAGTTGTAAAGATTCTAAGTGCCTTTGAAAACAACCATTTTACAACCATTTTTAGTTGCTACAAAGAGGTCAAAAATAGGGATAAAGAGGTAGAAAACTCCCTTTCAAAAGAATGTTTTAGAAGATATATTGTTTATCTTTTAAAGTAAGTTGCTATACTTACATCCCTAGTTATTTTTAAGAGGATTTATAATACAGATTTTCTGGACTGCAAGGTAACAATGGTATTCTTGCAACTAAACTTGGGACTTACAAGTAATTGGAATATCAAGTGTTTTTAAATTTTATTAAATAAAAATATTAGCCAAACATTTCTGTCACAAAAGTTTTCCAAAAAAACTACCATCAATTAAAAAACAACTTTAATGTTTCCTAAGATGTGTTTTAAGGTAACAAGTTAAAAGATAAAGTCAGGACAATGAATTTAATTGTTCGAATGTGTTTTTAGCATGCTTCCGTTAAAAAAAACCTTCATGCATACATATTGTAACCGATATAGGTTAATTTCAATACATGACAAAACTATGAACCTAGTAAAAGTGTCGGACTGATTATGACGTAAAAAAATAGCCAATGAGAGGACATTATTGACCAAAGGTAAAATTTATAGTGGCCTCTCATTGGCTAATTTTTTTTGTTACGTCATAATCAGTCCGACACTATTACTGGGTTCCAAAACTAGAATTTTTCTTAATTTTTTTTTTCAATATCCGAGGAAACCTGTATATATTACGATACGATAAATGACTATTATGCAATGTCAATATCCTTTTTATGAAGACTTTTTTTGTTTTGTTTTGCTTGTTAAGATACCCAGGACTCCCAAGATATACTCGAGTTTAAGTGCAAACACAAATAATCCTTAAAAATACTGCCTCTAAATATTAATTTAATATTGTGTTTAAAGCTCTCTGTTTTGCACATTTTAGTAAATAAACTTTAAAATTTGAGAGAGAAAAATTGTATGAACAGAATATGAACTGTACAAAATCAGGCACTGAATTTGACTGGCATCTCTTGCCTATGTATGTATCATGTATGCATCCAAAATGCTTTAAAATGATTTGTTTAAAATTGTGTACAGTTTAGATAGACGAGACACTATAGGGGCAATATATAGTTTAAAATAACCTATAAATCACACGACACGCTCATTTTGTTCACTAAAATCTCAAGGATGGTGATGGTTATTCTAAACTTGGGTGTGCAAAATAAATTATTAGAGTTTCTTAGCTGTAATAAATTTTTTGAAATATATATTATTTAAAACCATTTTTCGACCTTTAGAAACTTTTTTAAAAAGCAGAATTTAGTTCAGTTAAGTCATTAATGAAATTTTACTGGACAAACAACAAAACCTTACTACTTTAAAGAATGGAATACCAATCCAAATGACTGTTAAAACTGAACAATTGATTATATGGGTGAAAAGTAAAAAAAAACCTGAAGGGATATAAAAGTATATAACACCTGCGTTACAGATAACAGTATCTTTTTTTAGGGTCTATATGTATGTAAAAACAGTTTTCTTTTTTTCGATGTTTTCACACAAAGTGCCAGTTGAGCACTGAATTCCCCCCCCCCCCTCATTTGTTTCAAATTAGTTGAAAATATTGAGGGATGGGGACTGTACCCAGTTTTAAATACAATTTTACTTTTTCTCAAATAGCAGCCAAGAAATAATATTTCTAATATAAAAATCAAATTTGATCTGTAGCATTTTAAATCACAGACAATCGGAGAAAATACTCACAGAATCTTCACAAAAAAGAGTTTTTGTCTTGTATACTAGACAGACGGTCAAAGTTAATTAAAGAGTGTCTTTTCAATTTAAATTTCCTAGTGAAGGTAAAAGTTAATAAAACTAAAACATTATTCACTCGGTTTTAAAATTCACTTTTATATCAAACGACGTTTTATCAATGTGAAAAGACATAGCAGTTATATATCGCATTTAAGACAGCATACCGCGGATATTAAAATGAAAAATTAAAACATTAAAACTAGTGTTTGCTTCGAGGGACTGAAGACCCGGGATAACTAAAATGATGTTATTTTTATGTGTTTTATTTTAATATTCGTGAAAAATTGTCTGTAATACTATGCTATACTTCATTTTTCAGTATGGCCGAGAAACAGTTCTAATTCAGCGGATTTTAGTTAGTTTCTAAGCCAAATCGGAAAGATATATACGAAATAATTTTCGTGGGAATTTGTGAATAGTCCCAAATTCTATCAAGTCACACAGTAGGGAATGTTTTACTTTTTAAAAGCGAAGCTTTTCTATAATTAGGGTCGGTCCGTCCGTACGTCCATCCATCCGTAACGGATAGCTTTTTTCACTAATTTAGGCATGTTAGAATTGTCCTATTGATTTCAAACTTTGCATGGTGATTCGGATTCCTGTAGTAGTTAGGTAAGATTTAGAAAGCGTAGCAACTCTATAATCATTACCAGAATGTCCGTACGTCCATTTTAAACATGTTGATTTTTTTTACTCTTTTAACAACAAATTTTTATGTGATCTAATAATCAGAGTGATCTGAATTTTGGTATACTGATTCCTGAGACAACAAAGTACAATATTATAAGCGAAGCAACTCTATAATCAAGTCCTAAAAATGTAAGTATGTCCATAAACATTATTCTGTATCAATCAGTTTTTCAACAGTTTTACTTACAATTTTGCTTCGACTCTTATACATTTATATTCTGATTATTCAGTTCTGACACTATACAAGTTTTAATGTCCGTTTGTCCTACCTTTTAGTGCTTCGCTTTTATGGATGTTGTCATCCTTGTTTTGTATGAAAAAAGCCAAGAAAAAATGTCAATTCATTTGATATAAAAGGATAAAATATGTTCATTGTATT
Source organism: Acartia tonsa (assembly GCF_053477335.1). Lineage (NCBI taxonomy): Eukaryota > Metazoa > Arthropoda > Copepoda > Calanoida > Acartiidae > Acartia > Acartia tonsa. The sequence continues at coordinate 40,344,617 of NC_137260.1, forward strand.
TTTTAGGTTTTGAGGTCAAATTTAATATTATCATTGTCAAAGTATAAAATAAAAAATATAAAAAGTCATATATTTTATATGTTTTTTTTATATAGAACTTAAATCTTACTATGTAGTTAAATGATCTTTTTCATCAACTGGTTTAGAGAGGTGGTCAAATACGATGCCTTTTCAGCTAGCGTTGAAGTCATTTTATGTTCAAATCAGAAACTTGTAATTTCAGCCTATAATGTAAATAATACATATTTTTTGGTGTGAACTGCCAATTTTTATATCATCAAAAATGAATAGAGGATCTTATATAATAAATTATATCTACCGATAATTCATCAATATACATTTTCTTACACATTAGACGTAATAGTCTTAGATGCTGTAGAGTCTAGACTTCTTAGATACTGTAGACTGTAGACTTTGGATTTACTGTAGAGTCTAGACTTCTTATATACATTAGATTCTAGACTTCTAAGTTTTGTAGAGTCTAGACTTCTAAGATACTGTAGAGTCTAGACTTCTAATATACCGTAGAGTCTAGACTTCTAAGGTACTGTAGAGTCTAGACTTCTAAGATACTTTAGAGTCTAGACTTCTAAGATACTGTAAGGTCTAGACTTCTAAGATACTGTAGAGTCTAGAGTTCTAAGATACTGTAGAGTCTAGACTTCTAAGATACTGTAGAGTCTAGACTTCTAAGATACTGTAGAGTCTAGACTTTGTCTTAGCTCTATTACATCGTTATTGCAAATTTTTGTGTGTGTTTGTTTGTGTATGTGTATATTTTAAAATTATAGGTATAATATTTGAGCAAAACATGAAATTACAGATATATCAAGACAGCAACCTGCCCATAACACTTCCTATTCTCTTTACAACCAACAAAAACAACCCCTCTCCTTCCCCTTCGAGGTGGGTGGGCTGCATACCTAACCTTTCCCCCATCACCCTGCCCCCATAATTTTTGCGTATGCCTATGCGCAGATCAAATATATCGATCCCATTACATAAACAAGGATGATAAAATCCAAAACATGGTGTTTTTTTTGTAAATCCTTATTTAAATAAGAAAGTATTTGAGTTATACATTTTAAGAAGTTCTCACATAGGTTAAGGCATGGTTTCTTTCAATTTCTTTTAGATTTGAATGATTTTAGGATGTTTTCTGCCCTTTTCCATCTAACCAAAAAATGTAGCCTCTAGATTTTAGGGGCACAACCGCTAGTATGTAATTGCTGAGGTTTTTTTTTGGTGCGAACAGACTACAATATTAGAGTAGCTACGCTTATAAAGGCATTACAGGCTGAGGTATGATATTATTACACCTTTATTAATATGATTAGGCTCACTTTATGGCTGCAACATTATAACAAATATTACACTACATTAGCGTCATATTTCAAGCTTAGCAACTCTAGTATTTTATATGTTAGTCTGTATGTCTGTCTGTATGACCATGCCTTACAACATTAGCGTCATATATCAAGCATAGCAACTCTATAGTTTTATATATTAGTCTGTATGTCTGTCTGTATGACCATGCCTTACAACATTAGCGTCATATCTCAAGCATAGCAACTCTAGTATTTTATATGTTAGTCTGTATGTCTGTCTGTATGACCATGCCTTACAACATTAGCGTCATATCTCAAGCATAGCAACTCTATAGTTTTATATGTATGTGTGTATGTATGTCTGTATGGCAATACCTTACTTCTTAGCATCATATTTCAACTTTATAGTTTGATATGTCTGTATGCATATCATTCAAATTCAATACTAAATCCCATTTGAATAAATTAATAGTTAATTATTAAATAAAAAAAAGCGTTATTGCCTAAACAAACCCTTAAATTTCATTAATATTAAACTCATTACAAGTTTCTCAACTGCAGGTCAAATACCCAAATAAACTACTTAGTTTAAAACTAACAGTTTTAACTTAAATTATTTAATTGTATGCAATCCTATTTTCTTGACTTTAATGGATATAATAAAAAGGGAGTGAGAGTACATTGGACTGAAAAGTACATTGGTAACCAAAGTTCTAAAAGTATATTTTCTTCAGTTCAAAACTTTTGGTACCTTTATTGAATTAAATGGTTTGTTTAAAACACGCAGTGTCCAAACTTTTCAACCTATAACTTTAACCTAAGGACGCTTATTTATTGTTATAATCGGCTGGGACTGCAACCATGAGATTATTAGATCCTTTATCTTTTAATTTTACGCAGAGAGAGAAGGTTAAAAATGGTCGGAAAATTTCCATTTCTAATTTGGTTGAAAGTCCAATAGTCGGGTTGTCCTGTGGAACTGCAATTTTATGCGTTGATTTTGGAATCTTCTTAGTAACCAGGGATATGAAAATGGAAGATAAATCGATATGAGTTACCATTGGTGATAAGAAAATTAACCATATTGTAGTTTATAATTATTTATTGAAAAGATTAGACACTACTAGTTTTGAACCAACCAATTGAAATTCAAAGATTTTAGGTCAATAAATAAGGAACGAGATTATTAACATATCAAAAGTAGTTTATGTCTGACATATTAGAGCCATGCCAATTTAAAGCTGAATTTAATCTTTTATGTAATAACGTCATAGTTGAACAAGGAAGTTTTGCTACATTGCGGGTTAACCCAATATCTTTCAGCTGAGGAGTTTAACTGTTTGACCCTAGCTCGATGAGGACTATAGCGCGATAGTTAAAATAAGGATGGTTAACTTTTTTCTAATTTGTAGATTTTGTATGGTATAATAAGTAAGGAATATTTTTCTTTTTATTCTAATAGAAAGCACTTATCATAAGTTGATGATTTAATGATTATTATTCGAAATTTAGACCAATTTAATCTTAATCACAAATTATGTCTACTGTGTACAATTGAAAAACCTAGATTTTTGGCGGTAGAATCCGTACCACCCTATTTGATTTTTGAAGGAACATTGAAAAATTATCCAATTTGGTGAAAAGCGATGTATTGAACCGAGCAATCATTAAAACAAATTTCAGCAAAATTGAAAAACTTCAACAGAAAGTTTTCAGGAATTAAAGTGATTAAATCAAAATTAATGTAATATTTTTTTGTGATTTTTACACATTAAGTTATAAAAGTTGTAAGGTTTTTTGTCCTTTAAGATATAGCTTATTGCTCAACTTATTGAGTTCTAAATTGAAGGGAAGATTCTCATATGTCCCATGATTGTTTATGCTATTTAATGTGAAATTTAGGTCTTTTATATGGTTTTAATGTATTTTTCTGTCCCCTCCCACCCCTTCCAAAAACAAAGCTCCAGGCAACCACTAGTTTTTTTTTATATTTAAACAAAATTAAACTACTGTAGTTAAAGTAAAATCTTAAAACATTAAAAGTTTTCAAAAGTAAGTAAAACCTATTTTCTCTTCCTAATTTGATGTTTACTTTTAACATGTTTATTTTTATTTGTTTGGCCGTAAAAATGGGGGAATTAGTTATAAGTAAAGATCTTAAAAAGTATCTATGCATTTATAAATGTAAAAGTATTTATAAAAATTTATACAAATTTCGATAAAAATTTCAATGTAACGAATAAAGAATACGTGGATATAGAGACAGGAGAAAATTTGCTATTAATTTGCTAATATGGACCTCATTTTTGAGTAGGAGGAGAGAATTTGGTTGTGGTGTATGGGGTATAGTTATTTTAGCCAGCTGCGAGTAACCCCTTATTAGAGTACATGAAAAGCTGGTGCATTATTGGACCACTTTTACATCCACTTATATCGCTGATGAGCCGACAAACAAGGAACACCAAATATTGTGAAGTTCATAGTTTATGTTTGTTTTTAGTTTGGATTCAGTACATAATGAGTTTTAATTTTTCCAAAGCGCAACTTTTCTTTATTAAGTTTGTCTATGAAACGTGTAGCTCTGGTTGTTAAATTAGTTAATTTTTAAAATTGTCCTATCAGTATTAAACTCTACAAGAGGATTCTTGTGACAATAGGCATTAGACATTGGCTTATACTTCTCAATGTTAATATGCTCTTTGATTGAATTCACTTGAATTTTTTGTTCATTATTTATGTTCCTATGATTTTGTAAATTTTGAGCTTCGCGTCTATGTATGTTTAAATTCTTGTTAAAACAAACGTTTATTTAGTTTTTTTTCATATTATTTATAAATATTAGGTTTTACTTGTTTGGAAATCACAAAACCTCTCTGAGTCTCTATGCAGAAAAATAAATAAATATTAGAAGGAAAACAATTCTTATACTTTTCCACCAATAAAATATAATCTATCTCCTAAACAATTTTTACCTTTCTTTGTTCAGGACAATTAGGGCATGCTATTAGACAATCAGATGGAGAAAAAAAAACAATTTAGCTAAATTATTAGGTAGTTTTAAAATTTTTCTTGATTTCCAATTTACCTTTTTTACTTCTAAAAAAAGAAAAATAATTACAATTATCTTTTAAATCTATAAAAGGAACAAAATATTAATCCTAATTTTGTTTTAGGGGAGGATACTTGGTTTCGTGCTACCAACTATTAAAATACAAAATACATGCTAAATTTCTTTTTAAAACATACACACAAACATTCAAAAACACGTATACACTTAAGAGAATCCATACATTTTGCAATGTTGGAAAAAAAGAAACCTGACCAAATATAATGAAATACCTCATCTAAGCACTTTTTTGTAGGTAGTTTGTAATATTTTACAAACTCGGATGGTCTGGTTTCTGTACCAAACAATGGCAAAATCCATGGTCCTCTTTTTTAATGTATAATTTTTTGCAAATCTCTTAATATGCTTATCTAACCACAGCATCAGATTAGGATATAGAAATATTAGACCGTCTCAAAATAATGTAAACTAAGATTTTGCATATATGTATATCATTATGTATTTGTAGTAGAATTAAAGGAAGGAAAGGACAATAGCAATTAATAATCCAGTCAAATTGTAGCTATGATGACAATTATGTCTATAATATGTCAGCAAAAGTCATTTTATCTGATACCATATAGTTGACGTCAATAATGTTGTTATCAAAACTGCATATCGATAGTATTTCAGCCATAACCTTTTTTATTTAATGCCATAAAAACCCATAAAATTTACAGATGACTTGCTCAATAAATCCACTTTTGTCAATAATATTCTACACCACTTTCTTCACCTAACTGAATATCAACACTAACCATTATAATGATTTAGAAAAGTATAATCTATTTTTCATTGAATTATCCATGTAACACTGAATGACAAAATTATTTTCTAGTAAATTGTGCCAGTCTAATAAATTATGTATATAAACAGAGTAAATTCACTGGAAAAATATTCAAAACAGATTTTTTGAGCGGACAGGGGGCAGGGAACTAAGTATACTGCATTAAATAAGTTCGTACGTCAAACGGTCATTTGAAGATATATAGGAAAATTTTCTTTTTTGCAATGTATATTGCATAACTTAATGAACTGCTTAAAACTACTATATCATACTTTGAAAACTGAACATGAAAGTCATCCTATTATGTAGGAGTAAATTTATTTGTCTGAAGCTAAAGAGCTCAAAAATGGCTTTTCAGGAAGGCTTTCTAAATGTTTTGAGTTGGTTTTAGGCTATTTTCTTACATCCTCGTGCTACTCTAGAGGTTAGTGTCATAGGAGATGTGTCCCTTCATCCCTGAAGAGTATAGCATGCTTATTAGTTTATATTTAGTAGGCCAAATGATAATGGGATTATAATTTTAAGCCTCGTTTACTCCACACAAATATATTTGGATTAATAATAAGATATCGGGATTTATTATTCAAAGAAATTATTCATATTTTGTACCAACCAATCATGATTTAAGCCTACGAATGAGAGAACGTGATTATAAAACTTTGGGGACAGGTATTATTTATAGTTCAATGTCCCCTCCCTGTTGAAAAGGTTTTAATTGGTCAGGGGAATATATATAATGGAACCCAAGAAAAGAAGAGACAGGCGAACATTTATTGTTATATAATATCCTTGTTTTATTTTTCTAATGTATGATTTTACCAACTTTTTCAAAGGATAACTATCCGTCCATCTCTGCTTATTTTGCATATATTTATTTCGCCTATTAAACTCTAAACATTTTAATATCTTAATTCAATGTTATTTCAATTATATTTCTTTCAATTTAGCAATGGATTAGTTATGTATTGACAAACAATTTCAATAGTTTATGTCGGCTATATGGCAATAATAAGTTAATAATAACCGAATAGATGCTATGTTAATATAATAACAGTATGAAATTAAACAATGAAATATATCTAAGTTTCTTTTTTATTTCTACCTAGGAAGTTTGTCATTTATATATTTATACTCCATACATTTACACCAGGGAGGGAGAGGGCAATGGTGGTTAAATTACAGGGATCTAAAGTGATAAGAAAATTACTCCTTTTGTAGATTACAATTTGTGGTTGAAACGTTTGAACACTTAACGTAATGAACAAACCAAGCAATCAAATTTGAATAAAAATCCCAAAAGTTATTACTTATTATGCTGACAAATAAGGAAACGTTATTATACAACTTGGGGACTATTTTGATAAACAGCCCAATGTCCACTCCCTCCCTGGTTTAATTACTATACATAAAAGATTAATCAATATTTCATTGTCCAATCCCTCCCTCCCGGTATTTTGATAATATTGTGAAAGCTTAAATCTCTGGTAATAATGTTATGATGTAATGTTTATCTTATTAAGACCTTTGACATATAAAAGGAAACGAACCTATGATCTTATTTTAAAAGGAAAATCTGAAACTTTAGCTTAGACAATACAACTACAATTTAAATAAAGACGTTAATAGTTATTTCTCGCATCGTATTATAAACGGCTTTCCGCGGATATAGAATGTACAATTATAAGATTAAAACTAGTTTTTTTTAGCCCCGAGGTGACGGACGCACCGGCTAAAAAAACTGGTTTAAATCTTTTTACATTTTTATATTCGTAGAAAGCTGGATATAATACGGTGCTAGACATAGTTTTTTCGTATGGATGAGAACCGGTTCCTATCCACCGGATTCGAATGAATACGAGAAAATAGCTTCTACTGTTGTTATATCAGACGAGTGGTTATGATATTCTGACTTGATAATCTTATTAGAAAGACACAAAAAGAGAGGACTTCAAGACAAAAGTCGTGCAATGATAGGGTTAGTTGTTTGTAATGCCAATCTAAAGATTATGTTTCTGACAGTTTATTTTTATTTATAGATATGCCTTGACACATGAAAAGTTGCAACTTATATCTAAGACTTCCATTCAAAGTTCATGCAATTACATAGATCTCAAGGAATAAGACAATAGGTGGTAAAAATTTTTAGCTGATGTATGAGAGAAGAAAGTGTATATAAAACTTTAAGTACCAGAATAATTTACAGTTGTATAAACAAAAAATAATAAATGAGGTGTCTTTTAGTTCCATTTATGAATGTTCTGAACAGTAATATATATTTTTATGTATATGAATGTAAGGAAATGAATATAAAAATGGTTCTTTAAGGTCTGATTCTTAAAAGCCAAATATAAAGAAATACGACTTAATGTTTCTCATCCTTACATAAAAAAAGTTTAAGTTACTTAAGTTGCTGTCGGACACGGAGGGATTTTTTATTTTCATCTCATTATAATATAAATTAATAATATTTAAGTATCCGACTGTTAGTTGTTTGGTTATCTAGAAATAAGTTGAGTTTTATGTATTGAACTGTGAGCTGTTTTCTAATGATGTCTAATCATCTCAAGGTCTCAAAACATTTCTCACTCTGTTTATACCTTTATATGCTTCAGTGGGTTTAAGGATCGCACCCATGTTAAAAGTGATTTAATGATGATACCTGTTTAAATCATGTACAACAACACATATATCTTGGTTAGCTCATATAATTAGAGGGGAGAAAGGATTGTATATTTAATTAAACGTCATAAAGTATGCTTAAAAATGTCACTTATTTTCTTGAGCAAATTCATCACAGATTTAAATTTACTTTTATCATTTTCTTTCACTGTGATGTTATGGTCCTTCCTATACACGTGACACTTTTCATCTTAGTTATTCTTTACAATACAATAAAAACAACATTGAAATAAGGATAGCCAAAGTCATCAAAGTTTAAAAAAGGTTAGGTACTCGAATCAAGGTTAAAATTCAAAATATTAAAATAAGCAAATAAGTAAATTTACAACGTTCATCAATTTCAAGTAATTCACTAAGCTACTACAAGCAGAATTTCAGAGAAAATTATCGTCAATATTCTCTTCCCATGTTCATGCAAGGGATAAAACAGTTGACGAAACATATGTTTTAGAATTCTGAAACTTTAGTACATAGACGTACAGCCATCAAACTTAATATAGAGTAGCTTCCCTTCTTAAAACACTAGACCTAGAGTCCTATATAATATTTAAGGTGGTAGGGATACAAGGATAGCACATTGAAAGTAAGTCATTCTCCAATCATTTTTAACACGTTTTCTCATTCGTTAGCTGAAAAACTTTGGGTTCTTAATATTGATTGTTTGCAAAAATCTAGTAGTATTTAAACTTTTCCACAAAAGATTTTAATTCACATTTGGGGTAATCTTGTTTATCGTAATTATGGGTGTACTATACATTTTCTGATCCTTTAATAATCCTGGATTTAATAGACAATGAAATAAAACCTTCTATGTGATCATGGTTTAATATGGAGACAAAATAGATATAATAGGCAGACTATTGTGAGGACAGAGATTATTTCAGGGTCTGATTTTGTACATATTTTGTTTTTCTCCAGTTGTACAAATATTCTTTTATTTACTAAAAAATGTACAAAACAAAGAAAAACTGAATAATTATCCATTTTTAAGAAGAAGTATTTTTAGTAGTAGTTTGCTAGTGTACTTTTCAAAGTGTGTACATTCTCTGTCTACTGGCTATTTCACATCATTGCGAAAGTATGAAAGAGATGAGAGATATATATTTAAGTGTCTAATTTATTTCGTACCAATTGTTTTAGACAAACAGACATACTTTATTAAGTGCAAAGTAGCTATGCCAGAGACAAATTCTCTATTTATAAAAGTAAACTATTTTTACAATTTTAATTAGTATGTTTTTTTTCAATTTATATAAAAGAATTTAGCTTTATTGCCCTAATAATTTGCTTTTAATAAAATTTAAAAAACAAGTATGACAACATTTAAAATTTTCGCAGCTTAAGACAATTTAATTAATTTTAGAAGTGGGAGAAGGGACAATAGGCTGTAATTTATACTAGCGTCCAAAGTTTTAAACACATTCACTGTCATTGGTTGGCACAAAATCTCTGGGTACTTTAATTGAATCTTAATTGGTTGGTACAAAACCAGTGGCCAAACTGTTGAACATTCATTATCTTTACTCTTATTAAACCTACCATTTTTAAAACATTACTTAAATTTAAAGACGTACAGATTAACTCAATTACAATGTAGCTGCGCTACAAAAAAGAAGTGAAACAAAAAACGGGTAGAAAACAGTGTATTGTATTAATCTTATCAAGCTAAAAAATGTCAAACATTTTTGATAAATCCAAAGACAGTCACATGTCGCTTAGATGCATTTTCAACGATTTGTACTTCTATCAAAGTGAACAAATTGAATGTATTTCTTTTCATATTGCATTATCATACAAAGCGTAGATGTTTTATAATCTTGTTATGTCTGTAGGTTAAGAATCAATAATTAACTTTACATATATTTCTTTTCAAAAACATAATTTACCTAAACAAATTTCATATCCAGTGTTTTATTGGTAATTTTGTATTAATAATATTTTATAAACGATTTAATTATTAATTAATGTACTACAATTTTTTTTCTTAGTTATTGTTATTGATTAATTATTTATGAAATTCTTAGAATCTATTTCAATTTTACACACTTTTAATCTACTATTATTTTTTCTTTCTTTAAAATATCCTTGGAAATATTGAAAATGAATGTACACGACCATCTCCAAGACAGATCCTAAGAACCATTTATAAAAACAAATACCCTAAAAATTGAGACAGGAATTGGTGTGAACATAAAAAGTTGAAAAAATATATTTGGTACTCATTGTCCTATGTCATATACTCAATTTACAGAAAAACGTAATTAAACAAATTAAATTGTTGAATAATACTTTCTTCTTCTAATTTGACACCCAAGATAATTGGGTTAAAGATTAAATTCCACTGTACTATCTCTAATTCCTTTTTTCTTATTTCTAGAAAGTTTGATATCAGGTTTAATCAGTAAATTATTCTGGTACTTAAGTTATAACACGAACTCTCATTCGTTCTCTTAAAGACTTTTAGTACTTTTACTTTATTAATTGATTTAATCCAAACTTTTCAAACAACAATTTTAATCTACGAAAGAAAATAATTTGTTTATTGGGGATTCACACAAATTTTTCGTCCATTGTCTTATCACCATGTTTAAGTTTAGCTAACATGAATGAACGTCTAGGAATTCAGTTTGTCGACATAAGGTTTGTTTTGATAACCGAAAAAGGGATCATAAACTTAGCGGGAGATGTCACGGAGTTTTCACTTACAAGTTCAAACCTAAACTAATGTTTTTAAGCACCAAAATCACATTTATATTAAACTTAGGTATAAAGTAAGTACTTTCAAGCATATGGGCTGATATTATATCAACTAAAGTTATTATTAGAATAGCGATATATTTATGTATGCTGTTACTGTATGTATTTTGTCTAATGTCTATAATGTCGAAGTTATAATATACCATTTTGACAGTTTGTCAGCCTTTGTCTTAATAAAAGTCGAATAGTCAGGGATCCTATAGGATAGAACAATGGAATTAGATAATCCTTCCATTCAATTCCAAAAACTATTTATAGTCGGTAAGCTAGTATGTTATTACCCAAACTTTTAGAATTTGATATTTGACAAGATGAAAACCTAAAAAAGGGACCAAGTAGGTATATGTCCTTTTTATTTGTTTTGGAAAGACCAGTATGTCATACCGGGTCTTTTAAAAAAGTATTAGTTACATATCGCATCGTGTAATAGACAGCTTTCCGCGAATATTAAAATGAAAAATTATAAGATTTAACCAGAGATCCGGTTCTAATCGGTTTCGAAGCCATACTGGAAAATATATTAGACTTTAGCTTTAAACATTGACATTCCAAAGAAAAAGGAACAACTCGTTCTATGCATAATATCCAGACAAAAGACGTGCAATCATAGGGCTTGCTGTCTTTAGAGGAAATATAAAACTATAGGAAGAAAATGAAATGCTTTTTTTCTCTGAAAGACCCTGTCTTTAGTTATATACCTTAAAACCAATATATAAAACTAAAAGTAAATTTGGCCATTTCTACAGCTACTGTAAATAAATATAATTTTATACGTCAATTAAATTATAATATTTTTTGTTTATTCTATTATAGGTATGTTTAAAAGTGTTTTTAAGTATTTTTACTAGTACCGAAGCTGCTCTATAATAATGGATGTTGATAGTTTTACTGTGACTCAAATTACTTTCTTGCTAGTTGACGGATTTTAAAACATTTTAACTCTAACAGGCCATCTTATAAAGATTTATTTTTAAGTGACATACCGACAAAAAAAAATCAACTTCATTGTTTAATACCTAAATATTCATCCATGTTTTTATCGCTTCTTTGCTTAAGAACAATATTGTCCTTATTCAATGTATGGCCGTTAAAATTGTCACAATTTCGTTGATTTATTTTACTAAAAAAAAATTTTTTCATGAATCAAAAAATTCGTGATTCCATAATTATCAAAAAAATGAAATCATGGTGGACAAAAACTGAATTTTTACTAGTACTGCGATATAGAAAATTTTAAGAATGAAAATAAAGTAATTTTTGGTGCAATTCATTTTATCCTTTATATAGGACTTTTTGGAGCTCTTTCTTAATTTCTGCACTACCTTTTTAACCTTTTTAAAATCTATATTCTGTAACTACCAAAGCAAACCTAGCTAAAATTTCTTATATTTTTTAGCATCTCAAAAATTAGATGTAATACTGTTCGATGTATTTTATATAAATCTTTGTGTGTGTCGAACACCTTTCTCAGAAAGTCTTAACTGTTGCTTTTAGGTGTTCAAGCAAAAACGTGAATATAAATATAAAAGACTGACTGTTATTTTGTTGCACAAATCCAATTATCTATTTTATTTCGTATACCCCTTTTAATGCTAGTTAATTACTATCTTAATTACAAAATAAAATTACTGTCATGAAAAATGTTGTTGGCTTGTTGAGTTGTATTGTAGGAACAGTGTTGTTTCCTAATGATTATTTTTGACAAATGGAAGTGTAATTGATGTTTAGATCATCTTAAAACTACTATACCAACTATTTATTTTCTTTATTTTGCAGCGATAGGAAAATTAATAAAATAAATCTAACAACATTTTGTGATTAAAAGATAGGGGTATAGTCCCTTTTTTGACAACGTCCCCTAAGGGCGTTTCTTCGTATTTTCACAGTAGATTTTCTCCTATTTTTAGCCCTTGCTAACATAACCTATCAAAAGCTACTGTGAAAATACGATGAAACGCCCCTTAAGAGGCGTTGTCACTATAGGGACTATACCCAAAGATAGTATATACTAAGTTCTTGGTAAATACAAAAGTAACAGGCTGTCTCTCTGATTGTGTGTACCAAAGAATCTTTTCTTCGGTACAAATATCCCAAATCCCTATCTTACAAACAAAATTGCCTTTTTGATTCATTAAAATCATAATTGATCAAGCTAGCTAGTATGTGACACTTTTAAAAACGAAGAAATCTTCGAAAGATTTTTTTTTGTCTTTTCTATATCATTAGAATGACCATTGCAGTATGGCTTTGAAACCGATCTATATCCGCTGGATTAGAACCAGTTCTCAGATATACTAAAAAATCGTATTACAGACAATTTGCCATGAATATTCTAATATAAATCATGATTTTATAAGCGGACAGTTGTCTATAATACGATGCGATAAATAGCTTTTATAAATAACTTTGATTTGATATTGCTGCACTATTCAGATGGAAATAACACATAGGGAATCCACTCGGTAGGTTTTAATTTCGACTTCACACCTTGAAATAACTTGACAAAGGTCGTGCAATCAAAAAGGGCCTTTAGAGGTTATCCAGGTTAAAAAGACGAATATAATTGGCAGGGGAAAATCATTACTTGATAAATATTAAATGTTATCAACAGTATATTTTTGACAGAAAATTTTCATAAAATAAGATATTATTTTAACACAAGATAAAATCAATGAAAATTGAATATTCATAAATTTTATGCAAAGAATATTTTTTTTAGATTTTTAAAATAATTTTAACAATGAAAGTAGTGTAATAATTTTCTACTTTCCATTTTATTAAATGTTAAAATTAAAAACTGCTAATTTTCAGAAAAGCAAAAATTTTGATTTAAATATCTCAATGTAGTATAAGAAGATAAGAAATCTACCAATAAACAAGAAATTAATATACAATTTAACTTTGGGGGACTAACATATTGAACCTATACCTATTGTATATTCAATATTCAATCCCGGTCTACTGTGTGTCTTTCATTAAAATATGGTCTTATTATTTCAAAGTTTTGTTACTTTCTGTGTTATCAAAATACCATTTCTTGGTGCCATTTCAAAGAGATGCAACCAGGGTTTAAAGAATATTATAAATAAATAGATAAAAAAAACATTCTATTATTTTAGCCCTTTCTTGGTTACATGGTATCTTCATTTTAAGCTACGGTCTTACAAAGTTCAGAATCTACCTAACAAAGCCTTCAAATTTATTTTTATGTGTTGAAACTTTCCACAAAATTAATTAGCTACCAAATTGTAGAATTAAACACATGATTAAAAATTGAAAAATTAATTTAATATGCATTATCCTATCCCTGCAGCCCTGCTAGAAAAGGCATTTTTAAAATTGTAAAATTACAGTTGCGCTCTGGCAGGGGATGAAATCAAAATGTCCATCAGATTTTTGGAGAAAGAATAGGCATTCTTATAAATAATTAAAACAAGAAATATCATAAGAAAAACCTAGTGTGTCTCTGGGAGGGTGGAGGTATCTTCTATCAAAATAATAGACATATAAAATCCTTCACAATAAATCAGATCAGTGGTTAGCAAGGTCCTTTGCTATATTTTATTTGTATCCCTTCTTTAAATACACTATTTACTTCCTAATTAGCCTCCAGGGGATTGCGAAGGAGGTCAGAAAAATACCCCAAAATCACAACAAGTTACAGGTTAAGCTTTCCTGAAAAGTAAAACATTTAAGTGGAAGAGCAATATTGGATCAATCTACAACCGTTTCTTGCCAAATATTTATCAGCTACCAAAAGTAGAATTGTAACATAATCTTTTTTAATTTTACCCCCCTCAAAAATTTTAAAAATTCACCCCTGAAAATAAAAAGATTGGAAGTCCCTGGAATTGGAAGGAAGATTGTTTTTTGTTCCCAGTTCTTTTCTTGTTTTTTAAATAATCATCTCTTTCCCTGATGTAGTGTCAGATTTAGTTAAATGTTGATGAGTGACAGAGAGAACACCTACCAAACCAAACCAATGCAGTGCACCAAAATTCGCCTGACAATGCAGCAGAATTTCTTTAAAGCATTAAAGTAAACAAGGATAATTCTTCAAGAAGCAAAGCAAGCTTACTTTAGTTTAATTGAAAAAAATAATATTAAATGATAATTTATGTACTGAACAAGCTACTGCACCATTACCATCCAGTTTAGATAGGTCACTAAAATAGCCTTAAACTATCCGTATTAACGGACATATGTTAAAAAATGGGGCATACATTATTTTAGAAGATATCCTTTTTAATGCACATTCGTTTACAAAAACTTAATAAAAACATGTTTTTTTTCTTTTTGAAAGGGTGAAAATGATATGATGTTGGGTTTCTAATATTAGTTTGAATATTAGCCATTTCTTGAAAAGAAAAGTTTTGTAATCTTTTCTTTTTGTAACCTTATTCAAAGAATCTTAATTATAAATGTATGGAGTAAACTAGAGTAAAACAAATATGTTGATTTGGTCAGTTTTACTTCAGTATTATTATATGCCCTAATTGCTTAAATCTTAATAACTTCAAATACTGGCGTAAGTCGAGGAGGAATAGGTCATTGACTGTAAATTATACTGGTACCCAAAGTTTCATTACCCCGATCTCTTATTTTTTTTAATGTTGGGAAGTTCATCATCAATCGGCATCAATCCATCGCCAAATGTCTTATCTCTTAAGATACCTGAGTTTAAATCGGGGACAATGTAATGTAAATTATACTTACCCAAAAAGCTTAAAAACATGATTTTTATTCGTTATATTGATTTGGTTTTTTTGGGGGGGAGGAGGGGGAAGATTAGATCAGGATTGTCTTTTAAAAAAAAAAAAAAACAGTTAGTGCGGGGAGTAGGTGATTCAGAACACAAAAAGGAACAATAAAAAAGTTATAACTATGCCCTTACATGAGATTTAGGAAATAAGGCAAAAACTAATATTTAAGCATTGTAATGTTTTTAGTGCAATTTGGAAAATGCTAATTAGAAATAACTTTTATTTGCTTTGGTCAATTGTTATACATAAAAGTTAAAATATACATATGATAGAAGTATTTCATTTATATTTTTCTCTTATTTTTGTTCAATTGTTTATTGGATATTGAATTTTTAAAAAGAATATTTTTCTACTCTATATAAATTAATTCGATGAAAATTTTATTTATAAACCTATATTTCTACTCTATTTAAGTTTTTTCTAAGAAAATTTTATTTATAAACCTCTATTTCTACTCTATGTATGTTTATTCTATGAAAATACCTCTATTTCTACTCTATATAAGTTTATTCTATGAAAATTTGTTTTATAAACCTATATTTCTACACGCCTGTGTTAATTGACTGAAATAGCTATAGAAATTTAAAAATCGAATACACTCTTAAAATATTAACATCTTTTTTTATTTTTTTTTTTCATAGAAATAAATACCACATTCATATTCTTTATGAACATATACCCATTCGTTTCAGGAATCTAAACAAAATTATTCAAGAAATGTCATATGTTATCTCAAATAGCAGACGATCACTAAATGTTTAATCCCAATCTGTACGGACAAGCAGACGGTTAGCAAATGGTCAGACAGACAAATTTGGCTTCTTTGGTTAAAGAACAATTTTGCTAATGAAAAAGCATTAGATCAAAACCAGTTTTGTTAGCCCTGAAGGCCGTGAATAATTAAACTAGTATGAATTTTAAAATTTTTCATTTTGTATTCGTGAAAATTTTTCTGTAATGCAATGCTATGCATGATTTTTCAGTATGGTTTAGAAACAGTTCTAACTCAGCGAATGTTAATCGGTTTCGAAGCCATAATATTTTTTTTAGAGTGTATAGTAAAGATTGAAAGGATTTATAATGCTCAGAAAGTTTTGCCCGGAGCTCCAAACTATCCTAAAACATTCAAGTTTTTATAAAAACGAAATTAGGGCTTTTTTAAAGATAAGCCTAGCTTTTTTCATAGCTTAGAGATATTATTATTATTTTTAAGAAAAAGATAAAATGCTTTTATCACAGCCGATAATATGTTTTTTGTTTATACTATATTTCTAATTTTTTTAGATAGATTTTTCGAAAATGTTATACATTATTCCTTATCCTTGAGATTAGGAAAATTAAGTTGAAAAAGGATAATTAGAAAATCTTTAGATAAAAGGGTAAAGATTTAGATTTTACTTTGATTTAGAGATTTTTCCTATCTATTTAATGGCTGGATATTTGTTTTAAATTCTACCTTTTAAAATCAAAGTTTATTGGCTGCTACAAAGGGGTAGGGAGACTTCAAAGAAATAGCTTAAAACCTTCTCAACTCAATATGTTCATAAGGTTATACAAAAATACTACTTTATATAATAGAATATACATTTTGAAAAGCTTTTCTGAAATAATAAAGTAAAAATTTAGAAAATTGAGCTACATATCAATTTAAGAGCCATAACATTGAAGTTTTTAAGCCTCTAAGCATTTTATACTATAAAGTGGCAGAATAGTATAATTAGGGAGCGAGGGAGCATTCAATGTAAATTTCTTTTGCACCACGTTATCTTATTCGTTGGCCAATTAACTTCTGGTACTTGTATTGAACTTTAATTCGTTGGTTCCTTATTATCAAAACTTTTTAACCAATAAATCAAATTAAAGAAGGTACGATTTTGTTTATCATCATTGGTGATGTAAATAAGTTTATAGTATTATGTTTAGTTTTCACTTTTGTGTATAAAGACATTCCATTTTCGACCTTAATAACATCAGCCCGTGCTTCGGTTTATCTTAAATATTATCTAAAGAACAGAAAATGAAGCTTGAAAATTTTGAAAATTTCCTAAATGCCCCCATTAAGAGAGTTAAATGCAACATTCGGAGCTTAAACACACTCTAATTTTATGCAGGGTTAAGGTGTTAGGTAAAACTAAAAAAAACATTATGCATATAGAATTTATAAACCTGCATTTAACTTAGATTAAGCTTCCCTGTAAGCAAGATATAAAAGATCAGTCAAACACATATCCTAATTTTAAAGTAGTAGGGTTCTTTTGTCTGTAGCTTAACATTTCGATAATTTGAACATATTGAGTTCTCCATTTAAGGAAAGCTTCACATATGTCCCATGATAGTTTTAGGCTATTTTAATTTTGAATTTAAGTCTTGAGATGGTTTTAGGTTATTTTTTGCCCTTTCCTAGCTCTTTAAATACTGATACCCTAGATCAGCTCTGCTGCTATTACATAAATAACGAGCAGTTGTAGATATTTTGATTTTATAAATATGATACCCCCTATTCCCTGATATTGATGATTGGCCAGTAAGGAAGATATAAGTGTTCAAGCAAGATATATTACCAAGAAAAAGAGTTTTAAAAACAACAAGGAAAAAGGTTTCCATGATAAGAGTATGTTATTCATTAGTTTTAAAGATGACAAGAAAAAAAAACACAAATAAATAGTACAAACAAAAAAATGTTGAAAAATTTAGCAATTGCAGTTTTACCCCTCAAAAAAAGCAATTTAGACTCTAAATTGCCAATACAATTTACAATTTGAAGTAAGGCGTTAATTGATATCTTCATTAACAGTTTTTTGTGGTGGGTTTTCTTGGACTTTTTAGGTTTGAAATAGACTGTATATACAATTAACTTAAAATAACCTAAACTGACAATTAATCACTATTGAACACATTTTAAACTAAAAAAAGAAAAGCTTTGTATAATTGCAGAAGAAAGTCCCTCAAAAAAAAATTTATATTCATAAAAATTAGGGATGAGGAGAGGAGGAATGGGAAAGAAAACCCCTAAAAAGGGATGGATAAACCCTCCCTCATTTTTATGACGTCACCTTCAGCGACTTTTTTCGTCTTCTAGGCTGTACATTAGACTTGTACCCAATGCTTTACAAAGGCGATCTCTCATTCATTCGTTGGCCTAACAATTTTGGGTACTTTTTAAAAATCTTTATTAATGTGTCCAAGCTTTTCAACCAATACTGGACGGGTAATTTTGCAAGCATCATTAGAAATTTATATCATTTTATCGGCCATTGCCTTATTTATCTATTAATATCATAGAATTATTGTTTCTAAAACTTGTAAAGAGGCACACATTGCAAAGATAAAGAGAGTTTTAATAAATATAACTAGATTTACTTTTATAACTTATTAGATATAGATAGAAAAATGTTATATTTTATTACTAATTATATTCATTTTGTTATAGGTAAGTTATTGAGTAAATTTAAATAGCAGGAAAGAAATAATATTTAAAGATTCAGCAAGATAGAAATCGTTTAATTTCTTATTTATAGATTTTATTTTCATAAATTTAAACTGACCATCTATTCTAAAGTCTGTATTGTCATATAAAGAGAACTTGCTTAATACCTCCAAAACTAGAACTCTACATTTTCCAGGGGCTAAGGAATATGAAAATAAATAGAAAATATTATTTGTTTTAATATAAAATTCTATTAAACTTCATATAATTTGATTAGAGAAATTTAGGGATAATACGATGGACAATAAGATTGAAGTAAACCTCAATTCTGATAAACAAAATTAACACTTCTGCAATTGAGAATTATTGGTAAAAAATATTTGCAACAACACAATACACCAACTTTTTGGCTAACCTACCCTTTTCCTTATTCTTAGTTGAATGTCCATATTAGGGCAAATGTAATTTAAGATTAATTATCTTTACATCAATTAGATATTTAATAACCAAGTCTTGTTTTTAGCTTAGCTTTGTTTTAAGGCGAAACTGTTCTTAATTTTGGGCGTGTCCGTCCGTCCGTATGTTCGTCTATCCTTGTTAAATCTCTAAATTATTCTATCCTTTTATAAATCTCAATATTTTTGTCATGATTCAACGAGGCAAAGCGACTTTGGTAATATTTAATCAAGGTATTTTTAAAGAAGGCGTCTTAACTTGTTTGCTTTTTATTTAAGATAGCTAGCCGGTTCTTTTAGTAAGTAATAGATGTAAAATGGTCCATAGAATTCAAATATGCAATCATTTTTTTTTTTGTAGACCTCTTATTTTTGAAGTAATTTAAGTTTTAAAAAAAAATAACGAAGTCAGTTTTAAGGTACTAAAACGCAACAAAATAAAAGAAGAAAATTGCCAGTATGAACAAAAATAGTAAGATCTTTAATTTGACACCTTACTTTTAAAATTCTGTTGAGTAATTATTGAAAAAATCTATTTTTTTAACTTTGGTTTAATAAAAACTTTAAACCTAAATATTTTCTCAAACAGACATAAAAAATATGGGTTCAAATATACCTTTAGAATCAGAAAAATATTACAATCCATTCTAAGCAAAGTTGAAAAAGTTTTATAAAACTATAATAAAAAATATAAGTTTATTTTAAGAATCATATTTTTCGGCTTTAAAGGGTTGACTTGAACAAAACCTAAACAAATTTACATACACTGCACTGTAACAGATATTTTTTAAACACAAGAAGCAATAATGCATTTTTAAATGCATTGTTTTGAAGTTTATAAACAGACTGAAGCATATTTGTTCATACTTTTTCATTCTTTACATGTTAAGTAAGTTTCACTATTTTTATTGTAGTATCTATTGTATATATTGTATGAACATTATCCTTTTTTTTTTTGTCAATTCTATTGGTTAAGTTTTGAGGTGAAGCTTCCTGATTCGTCAATTTTTGAGATTTTTGATTGGCTAGTTTAATAGTTAAAATTAAGTGTTGCCTGTAAAAATATAATATTTTAGGCCATTTTTATTTTTTAAGTTTTTACTTTTTTCAATTTTGCTTAGAATGGATTCGTAATATTTTTCTGATTCTAAAGGTATATATGAACCCATATTGTTTTTGTCTGTTTGAGAAAATATTTAGGTTTAAAGTTTTTATTAAACCGAGGTTAAAAAAATAGATTTTTTCAATAATTACTCAACAGAATTTTAAAAGTAAGGTGTCAAATTAAAGATCTTACTATTTTTGTTCATACTGGCAATTTTCTTCTTTTATTTTGTTGCGTTTTAGTACCTTAAAACCGACTTAATTATTTTTTTAAAAAACTTAAATTACTTCAAAAATAAGAGGTCTACATAAAAACCAATTGCATATCTAAATTCTATGGACAATTTTACATCTACTACTTACTAAAAGAACCGGCTAGCTATCTTAAATAAAAAGCAAAAAAGTTAAGACGCCTTCTTTCATGAAATATTTACCAGTATGGCTTCAAAACCGATTAATATCAGCTGGATAAGAACCTATTCTCAGCCATACTGAAAAATAAGATATAACATCGTATTACAGACAATTTTCATAATAATAAATAAAAAGCATAAAATTTTATCCAGTTTTGTTTGCTCCGATAGATTTTATTATCTGTGGAAACCTGTAACACGATGCTATAAATAAATGTTATCTAATACGAAACATACTAAACATTTTCATAGAAACTATTTAGAAATATTTTAACATATAAAAAGACCTTTTTTGTTTTTACTAATGTAACTGTACATTTAAAGTATTATACGTTTAATAAGTTTTAATTATGTATTGTCTAGTCTTATTTACAGACTTATAAAGTCCATAAAGCTTTGAATAAACTAAGAAATAAAAGTGAACATAAAAGCTAAAGAAATTGCATGCTAGCAAAACATTTATTTTTCTCAGTGACAGGCTTGCTTCAGGGAGGGAGAGGACCATGACGTTTAATTTAATCCACGCCCCTTATTTCTACCGATAATAATATGACATAATTAAAGACTGATGAATGGGGTTAAACTTTTATTTATCATTCCTTGTCCTATCCCTTTAACCATGAACCAAAATCTCTCCTCAACCAAAACTTTTCTTAATGTCCAACTTTTAGTTTTCTCTCCACCAAAAATTAAAACGAGAAGCCCAATTATTCTATTAAACAATTTAACCATAAAACAATATTGCATGAACAGTTTATTTGGTACTTAACTTAGGTTTAAAACCTGACCCTAAAAAAAGATATTCCCTGCCCTATTTATTAATAGTTTTTTAAAGTCATAATCTACTTACATTATACTTCAAGATAACTGCAACATGGGAACTTTAGAATAATAATAATACTATTACACAACGTTTTCTCCTTTGTTGGCTTTAAAAGCTTTTTGGGGCTTAATACAATCTTGATACGTTTGTTCAAACTAGAAGTGTCCAAACTTTTATACCAATATTTTAAATCGACTGGATTCGAATTGACCATTGACTTATCTATTAAGAACAGAATCGATTGTTTAAATCTGTCTATAAATTGGTAAAATAGCTCAAAATAGGAAATATGCAGAATTATGATTTTTTGTTTCTTTGAAGAACGTGCTTAATTATCGAGAAGCAGTGCTTTAGAAAAACATAAATTTGTTGTCCAATTGCGTTCCCTAATTAACAAATGTAGATCTAAATGAAACTTTGAAACCATTAGGACAGTTAGTTTCAAATATTCAGGAAGGGAGAGGACATGGGTAGTAAATTAATCTTATGTCCTTTTTTGATCTAAAAGTAACTAAAGGCATATTATCAAAAATTATGTATGCAGACTATTATTTTATCCATTGTCTTATCCCCGAATCCCTGCAAATAACAATACATTTATTTTTACCCATGTCAAATTTTTGAAAAACCTTTGTTATTTGTTATCAAGCTGCTCCATCAACAACCTCGTCATATAGGCTATGTGAATGTCATTATAGGAATTGCGTTAAATAGAATTATATGTAGATTTTATCTTGGTTCGGTCATAGTCATTAGACTGTAAGTAATACTGGTACTCAGAGTTTTATAAACACGCTCTCTTAAAAACTTTGGGTACCTTTAAATCCTCAAGTTTAGCAGTGTACTACAACCACTAATTTCAATTTACAGAAGAATTATTTTAGATTAACATCATTGCAAATCCACATTGATTTTTAGTCCATTGTCTTGTCACCTAAGATTCATAATTGTTCCTTTTTTGAATAGTTTTGTTGAACAATTTTGGGTGTTTTCATTCTTGTTATTTTTTGTAACTTGGAGCATCTTGCTAATGAAAAAAGAACAGTAAGATATTCATGAACTCGTACTAATGATTTAAAACAGAAAATATTAAAACATCATTTTGTGGTAGAGAATGTGGAATGAATATAATAAAATGCGGTTTTTCTGATAAATTAACCTTAAAAATTATCATTCTGTTTTGATAATAATGTTATTTATTCATTTTTTTTGTTTTGAATAATTATATTAAACAATTTGGTAAAATTAAATTACAATATTTCAGTCACAATAATAAGATTTTGCTTAAATTATTGGTTTATATCATTTAAATGGTTGTAGCAGACATAATATCGACAAAAAAATATTAACATGTATTTAAAAGGTAAGGGTTGTTGTTCTGTAACAAATCCCCCCGCCCTTGTAAATCCCTGTGCACGCTTATGTGGTTAGGTTTTAGGTGGGTATTGCCAATTACAAGAACTACTTGAACACGATATGCACACAAACACACACACACATATATACCAGTGATCTAAAGGGATAAGATAATTTCCCTTAAATTAATGTGTATTGTGTAAACCCCAATGATTAAACACAAAATAATTCCTTTTGTAGATTACAATTAGTGGTTTAAACGTTACGACACTCATCTTAATGAACCAGCCAATCAAAATTAAATAAAAGTCCCCAAAGTTGTAACCAATATTTAAACGTTGTTATAAGACTTTAGGAACTAGTGTAATAAACAGCCCAGTGTCCCCTCCCTCCCCTCATACATGCATTTATATTTTACAATTTTAGAATTTAACTAACGTCCATTTTTAATCCTTTAAAAGCTTCCTTGCCAAAAGGTATCTAATTATTTTCCCTAAAGATATATATTGAAAGCTTTTATCTCATATAATTTGTAAAAAAATAGATGGATTATGCTAATTTTTATTTGAATCTCCATTTTGCCAACATAAATCCCCCTTTTCAAAGCCAAGCTTTTACTATGTCTTTGTCATAGCTTGGATGGAATTGTCATCAAATCACTAAATATACAACTTTAGCTGGATTATTCATAGATTGAAATTTTAAAACTGTTTATGATCCAAAAATAATGTTTTTAACTCAGACAGACAGAGGACAGACAGGCCATAGTTATAGAGTAGCTCTGTTACCGTGGATACATTTCTAGTGGCTGCACTCTTAGCATCTAGGGGCTTTTTATTCGACGATTCGAAACCATCCCATCTTTAAAAGAAGAAAATGTTTTATGGCAAAATTTAAATAATTTTTCCATTACCTATAATTAGCACTCTAGACTAAAGAGGAGGTTTAGGGGGCACCAGGATTGCGGGGGGGGGGGACTCTATAAAGGGCAGGAGAGTCTTTACAAATTTTCTATTGTATTCCCAGACAATAATAAAACACAGGGGTTGGTATCATCCCAAGATATTTTAAAGGATCTAACATCAACCCACCCCCTTTAAACTTTTTTTAGCATTGTAGATATTCTATAATTTCGATTTGTCCATCTGTTTGTCCCCCAGTAATCCGTCAATTTTAACTTCTTGAAATATTTTGTCTTTCCTTTTTATTAAAGGTGTTTAAAAATTGAAAACTAAATATTCTTAAAGAGGGTCCAATGAAGGTTTTAAAGGAAATTGTAAAGAGGGGTAAATCTATTAAACGCCCAAAAATACGCAAAAATTATGGCTGATTTCAATTTATGCTATTGAGGAATATTAAATATTATAGTTATACCCATATTTGTGCTTTATTGTTCATGTGCGTGCTATACTATATTAACAATATTTTACTTCCCTCAAAAAAGCTAGATGGAAATATTAATTCCTTCTTGAAGTAGGTATACTCCCTTCCCTTTTTATATGTATATACAAAAAAAAGACTGTAATAGCATAAAACCTGAAAAAAAAAGATTTCCTCTAAAATTACGACTCATAATTCTTGTTATTTTAGTAAATAGGGATAGTACAATTAACTCTCCTAACGTCCAAATTCTTTTTAAAATATCTATGTTAGTAGAGCTATAAGAATGATATGCTATTCAATTAAACTAATTCAACTATGTCTAAAAGTAGTGCAAAGTCAAAAATAAGCAAACAAATGGACGTACAGACATTTAGACCCTAATATTATAGTAGCTTTACCACTAGAATTATGCTTGTTAGTTATGTATGTACATAATTTTATATACATTTAAAACAGACATACAGTGCAGACAGACTGACGGACAAATCCTACTGATAGAATAGCTGTGCTACTGAAAACTCTGCTTGTTAGTTATGTACATAATGTAATATACATTTAAAACGTATGCATATGTATTTTATCTTTTGCTAATAGAAATAATAAATAAACAGATTTTTCAGTAGAGCTTCGAAACTGATCAATATCTGCTGGATTAGAACCGGTTCTAATCTGCTGAAAAAACATGTATATCATCGTATTAAAGACAATTTTCCAAAAATGTCTTTAAAAAATTCTTTTGTTTAACACCAGTCTTATTCTTAATTTTTCATATTAATATACGCGGAAAAGTGTCTATAACAAGATGAAATAAATAACTTTTTTTGTCATTATACATCTACTTTTAAATTCATTAGAAATATATTTGTAAAAGTTTTTTTTTTGAAACTCTAAAGAACTAACTATATCAATTATTTAGCAAACCAACACATACCTAGATTGAAATCCTTACTAGCCAGGGAGGGAGGGGACATTGGACTGTAAATAATACTTGTATCCAAAGTTTTGTAAACATGTTTGTTGGCTCAATAAGTTTGGATACTTTTGATAAATCTTGAATGTTTGGTTAGTTAACTAGCAGTATCAACACATTTAAAACAATAATTTTAACTTACATAGGAGATGTACATCAATTTATCGGTCATTGTCTTATCCCTTATGATCCCTGTAACCAGCATACCTTTATGCACGCATGATCTACTCTCAATTTCGCCGGTTGGGACCCGTGAGTTTACATTAGTCACACTACGGCAAGGGATAAAGGGAGAGGTGAATGGATTTTTTATTACTTAGATCTTACACCAGATTATCATGTACGCTAGGCGGCTAATAAAGTGAAACTTGTAGCTGGCTAGAATAATGACCCCCCCCCCTATCAACCTTCTTTACCCCATCCCCTAGCCAAATACTGATAAAAAACTGACCAATAAATTATGTCCATGTTAGCAACCTAAATGACGACAATTTTCACCTTGTCATAATATCCACGTATAATCTACATCCATAAAACTAAAAGTGAGATTTGTAGCGCAGCAATACCTACACTGTCAAAAATGGTAAGAGGATCTTGAGAGATACGACAAAGTAAGATGATGAAAAATTTGATATTTTTTAAATTGATAACAAATTGGTCACTTCTTTACCCCTGAACAAACACACAGACAAATGATAATATAGATCTTTTATTCACACCTACTTCCAAAGAATTAGACTTTTAAGATGTAATTTATATAGAATTATCTATACTTTCTTCTATGGTTTTGGTTTTTTCCATCCTTGTTTTTATTTTTCTGTTTAAAACTTTCTATCTATCAATTTATACCTTCCCCAAAGCTAAATATTGAAAAGCAAGGTGTACTTGTACTTGAAAGGACACTATATATTTTAAAATAATTTTATAATCAAGCAAAAACTCTAAGGGATAACTATTGTTTTTTCTAATTTTACATCAAATGTAAAGAAAATGTCAATTATGATTTATTAATTGCTAAAAATAGATTCTATGTGAAATTCATTTTGCTCCGAAAGTTGTGAAAAGCTTTGTAAGTTTAATTATTAAAGATAATTTTACAAACAAACACATTTTTTTTAGAGTAGCTTTTTTGATATTAAAAGACATCAGCATTTCGAAGTGTACCTTTACAGGAAATATGATACATGTCAGAAGTATATAGTAGCTTTACTTAGATACAAGTTTAAATAAGCCAGCAAGCATTTAGGAGATTACCTTTAAAGCAAATATCAATGATATATGCCTTGCTATGTAAGTATAATTGCTGGTGATACATGACAGAAGTATAGAGTAGCTTTACTTCTATAAGTTGAAATAAACAACTAGCAATTTGGAGGCCGTATCTTTCCAGCAAATGTCAATTATATATATGCCTTGCTATGTAAGTATAATTATTTGAGTTACAATGGCTTACATACTGAGGAACTACTATAGAGAAAACTTCCTACAAAAATCAAAAAAAAAACTGCATTTTGGAAGGTATCTTTATAGCAAATGTCAATGATATATGCCTTGCTATGTAAGTTTAATTGCTAGAGATACATGAAACCATTACGTAAATGTGAAAACAATAATTCTACCCGTCAACAATTCTTTAATTAGTACTACAAACCTTTCATACAAATATGCCTGGCTGCTCAGGGATCTTGGGATGGGTAATTGAAGATTTTGAAGGGGTTGATAGGGGCTAGAAAATAGCTCAAGACCATCCAAAGACTTGCATCTGATAAAAATATCCTTAAAACTATTACGGGACCTGAGTGAAGTTTACCTGAAATAGAGACCCAAATTAGTTCAGTAGTTATAGAGAAAAAGAGGTTTAAATGTTAGATTCTATTTAAAATTTATGTTAATGAATATGTTAGATACAAATTAAATTATTGATTAATCTTTATTTTTAGGTAAGCTTTCTGTAAAATTTTAAACCCATACCCAACTTCAAGAAGATTGTGTTTATATTGAATTTGGTTTTAAAAAAGTATAGTTTTATACACTGAAAGTAGTATTTTTAGTAGGTTATAATGAAGGGCCCATTTTATATTTATTTTTTAATAATAATTAACACAGCACGGACGTACGAAAAAACCTTACTATAGAGTAGCTGCACTTCTGGAAAACAACAAGCATATGTACAATATTATATGAAGAAATTTTACAACTCAAAATTTTAGGTTTGCAATCTCTTCCCCAAAATATACCACATTGTAATCGATATATAGTTACTTGGATGTTGCACCAGATTTTCTTGTCCTCTAATAAAGAAATACTCGCAGCTGGCTAAAATAACGATTTGCCCCATCGGCCTCCTTACCCCATCGGCCTCCTTACCCCATTCCCTCCCCTACAAATGGATGAACAGACTGACCAATAAATGAGTTCCATATTAGCAAACTGAATTAATGATAATTTTTCCCTGTCATAATTTCCACATATATTCTACATTTTACATTATCAAATTTTCAGATTATTACAACAGTACAAACTATCTCTTTTCTTTGCTTCTTTTTGCGATTATGAATCACTAAGCGAATGTGATAGCACACCCGCAACTTTTATTTGTTTCTCACATATTTGCTAAGGTTTATTATTGTGAAATTTTTGCAAGCTGGCTTTGGACAAACAAATTCGCACTTATTTGCAATACTTTAAACAAGCACTGCTACTCTATAATTAAAACTCATTTTAATTTTGCAAAGAATTTTGCAAATTCATGATTCTTCAGAGAGAGGGTACTGCAAAATATACCGGTACCCAAATATTTATAACCACATTGATTTGTTCGTTGCTCCAAAAACTTTGGGTATTTTCATTCTGTAATTTCTCGAAACAAGTAGTGTCCAAAATTTAACCAATATAATTAGTTAAAACATAAAGGGTTATTATGCTTATCCATTATTGAGAGTGTTTATCAATTTATCAATCACTAGCTACTGCGCCCCTAGAATCTAGGGGCTTCATATTCAAAGGGATATGGAATGGAAGATAAATACCTTAAAACCATACCCAGGCTTTTTTTTGTAAAAAAAAGATAGACTAAAACCACCCAGGACCTATAAGAAGTTTCACAGTAAAGGAGGACAATATTGGTTCAACTGTCAGCGAGATTTTTCGCTACAGACAAAAAAGCTTATTCAAGCTCTTATCTCTAAAGATCCTTGTAGCAAACAAATTTTGGGGAGAATAAATCAAAAAATTTTAATGTAAATATATTACAGTTCAAGTCTATTTAAATCGTCTAATGTTGGGCCCTGATTTCTGATAATAAGGATAATGTTTACTTATACAAATAAAGGTACTAAGAAAGAGAGGGAATGTCTGATTGAGCCAATAGGAGAATCGCATCGGTACATACATTTAATTTCATTGGTTGAAATTTTGTACACATCTTGTTAAGAATGCATGTTTTTTTTCATTTCATACATAGATAAAAGTCAGCTGTAAACAGTATATTTTCTTAGTAGAAAGCTTTGCGGAATCAGAATTAATTGTCCAAAAATTTCGTTTAAATTTGAAAGCTTCGAAACGAGGTGGATTCTTAAAAAAAAAGGTTAGGCTGGCTACTCGCTGGTGAGGCAAAATTATTTTTGTGAAAAATCCTCCAAAATCGAATAAAAAAATTTACAAAATTAAATAAAATCCTAAAAGGGTTATTAACATATGATTTTGTTTAATTTTTGTAGATTTTTTATGTGCTTTTGGATGATTTTTCACAAAAATAATTTTGCCTCACTATCGAGTAGTGAGCCTATAATTTTTTAAGAATCCACATCAGCTTGAGTCGAAAGTAAACAATACTTTTGTCTGCTAGAAATGTTCCTTCTTAGATTTGACGAAAAAAGGGTTCAGAATATGCTTCTATTCTTCTATTTCTATTCTTATACACAAGGGTTGTAGTTTAGGGGATAACTACAGGGAGGGAGGGGACATTGGGCTGTTCATTACATTACATTAGTCCCCAAAGTTTATAATATTGTTTCTTATTCGTTGAATTAAAAACATTGGGGACTCAGTTAAGTGTCCAAACGTTTCAACCACTAATTATAATTGAAAGAATGAGTAATTTGGTGTATAATCATTGGTGATGTAAATTATTTTATCGGCAACTATCTTATCCCTTTAGATCCCTGGGATAAATAAAGGGTGTTTTTTGGGGGGGAAGGTTGTACTCTGAAGGGGGTATTTTAAACACACACACATGTAACTTGTAACATAGCTAAAGAGAGCTTTAAAATGTTTCTTTATTGTAACAAAAATTTATTCTTGAATAATGGTTTCGCTTTTTAATTCTATCTAAATACAATTCTCAATATTGTTTTACTTCTTAGACAATGGCCGATAAATTGATGTACATTCCACTTGATTATACACAAAATTACCCATTCTGTGGAAAATTTTAACATCATTGTATGGCCACCTTTTTGTGAGTCCAGATCCACAATTATGAAAATTATATACCACTCAAATGATCCACATTTTTTTTCATGTTATGCCAAAGCTTACACACACAAACACGGTTGCCATGTCGTTAATGCGTTAGCCATGACCACTTTTAAAATATATCCTTTAGTCGAATGATTTCTTCAATCGTCGTTGAAGTTGCAAGTAATATAATTCAGGTTTATGTAATTTTTAAAAATTTGGCAACCCCATTTTTGGAAAACCATGTTTATTGCACTTGGCCCAAAAATCACGTCCACCAAAAAGTATCGGCCAGCCGCAACCAGCATTTATTCGCTACAGCTGTTACAATTGGCTAATTTTCTGCCGACACTGGCTATTATAAGTAGCTGTTATGTAGCCATTGTTTTAGTAGCCTTAACTAGCATTTAAATTGAACCTATGATGAAACATGTTTTTAATAATATTTTATGATAATTATTAATAAACCATAGGTAATGGCTTTGAAAACGAGATACTAAGAAACATTACAAAAACAAAGTTTCTTGAAATTGAAAAAATATCTGCGGTTGGCAATTCCTTTTAAAAATCTCCAAACTAGACAAAAAAAATTTGGGTTGTGTCTAAAAACTCCTTTGTTCGGGTTAATTTTGAAATCTGACCAAACCTACCCTGTCAAAAATTATGCATTTTGCTGACTTTTTGGCATGGAATAAAATGATCATAGCTGATTTATTGTCGAGCTACCAAATTTTGTTATTGACTATTAACAAGGTATTGAATAAAAAAGGGACTGGCATATTACCGACTTTGATCCTGTAATATGTTGATAAAATAACAGCAACAAAAGTTTGACAGGGTATAGGAGAGGTTGGATGTCATAAAAGTGGTCAAATTTGATATTTTCATGATATTATAATCATGCGAAAGAAAGGTCCAATTATCAAATACAAATTATTAACAAAGATGGCAAAATCCATAACAAAGCAAAGCTCAACAAATCAGTCAGTTTGATAATCGGACAAGAATAACTATGAATAAGCAGCACTCTAAATTAAATGACACATGTATCTAATCAAGCTAGGAACTATTATCTCAAATTAATCAAAGGTTAAAATATGTATTTAATCAACGCGTTTTAAAAATCTAATAGCTTTTGGATAATTACAAAAGATTTTTCAATGTTTCAAAAAGAGACAACAATTACGATCAGTACTATCTGTGATGGACGTACGGACGAACACAGCCAAAATGTAGAGAAGCTTCGCTTTTAAAAATCTTCAATACCTAGAAGCGTCAAAATTTTAGAAGATTTTTTAGGCCTTGAGCAACATCAAATATTAGACAACAATAAAACTAATTTAAATTAATAATAGATCTAATTATCAAACAGGCGTTAAATCAATATATACTATGAATAAAACAAAGATATTTATGTCCATAAATAGCCCAGCAAAAAAAGCCAACAATTTCTCTATGTAAAAATAGTATAGTTTAAAGTAAAAAATCACAGTGAAATTAAGTTATACTGATGTTTTGACGGTTTTACACAAGGTCGAAGTTATAGAGTAGCTTCGCTACTAAAATTATCGATCTTTAGGCAAATATGTATGTAAGCATTTTTTCTTTTCACTTATAGGCATCTTTAAAAAGAAAAAAAACAAAGCATTCCATATTATACGACCTATTTAGTATTTTTATGCCTTTGGTAAAGTTAAAGGAATAAGTTAATTTTAAAAAAAACTTCTTAGAATAAGTTCTTTAAGTAATTCAAATACTATTTAGAATTTTTAAACAAATATTAGATTTAGAATTATTTTTTCTTACCAGGCATCTTAATGAATATGGCAATGGCCGATAACTTGATGTATATCCCCAACGATGACAAATAATCACCCCTACGATAGATCAAATTTATTGCTTGAAAAGTTTGGACACTGCTAGTTTAAATCAACCAATCAAGATAAATTAAAAAACAAAAATTATTTAAGCCAACGAATGAGACACTGTGTACTAAAAGAGTACATTTTAAATACAGTTCCCTTAACCACTGTTGACATGACCTCTGTGTGTGTGAATGCAATGTATGGGGGTCAGAATAAGTAACCCAATATTTACTTAAATTATCCACTTGGAAACCGCTGCAGATATTTTCATTTAGCAGTGGTGAAAATTTTGAAGATGATTAAAGTCCCTCAACAGATTATGACGTAATAGGATAGAATAGCTAATGAGAGGCCAGTATACACTGTAATTGACCGATGGTAAAATTTATGCAGGCCTCTCATTGGTTATTTTATCGTATGACGTCATAATCTGTTAAGGGACTTTAATCATCTTCGAAAATTTTTCTTTCATAATTTTTCTAGCATTGCTTCTCTTCAAATGACTTCAATGTCTCTTTCCTCTCTCTCACGCTCATAATTTGAGTGCTGATTTAGATTATCGTTTTAAAATAATTCACTTTTCAATTATCAGACTTATTCTGCTAATAAATCACAAAATATCTCATTATACATTGTTTCTTTATTGATTGGGGTTAAATATTTCAAACAATGTTTATAAAAGTAGGAACTTACGTACGGACTTACCTTGGTTATAGGGTTGATGTGCTACAAAAAACAATGGTTTACCTTAATAAATTTCCCAATTTTCATACGTACCTATTATTATTCGAAAAATTTTGAGGTTCTTTTAAACACAAGCCACAAAAACCCCAAAGAAAGTTAATAGACTGTTTAAAATAATTTTGGGCATTTATACAGTGGTATATATATTTTTAATATCGTAGCAAGCTGCCAACGTTGAATATGAAAAGCAAGATAGATTTTACAGTTTTAATTTTAACGTAATTGTCAATTGTTAATTTTAATCCCGTTGAGATAAATACTTCAATTTTTAGCAGGTATTGTTAATAAATCTTTAACTATGATATATAAGACAATAGAAGATAAATTTATGTACCCCCCCCCCCCCCCCCACCCCCATCAATTATCAAACTTTGTTAATAAACCCCCAGAGTTCAAAGACCTATCCGAAGCTGCACTGAGAACCGTATTGGTCCAATGGTTAGCGATATTTTAAGCTACACACAGATAACATGCATCTGGTTTCTTTAAATAAGGATATGTTATCATTAAATTACGGGAAGTACACATATCAACACTGAATTTGCCGATCATTTAATAGAGAAAGTGTGAAAAAAGCGACGTCCCAAAATTATTTATTTATTCTTCCCATCCCCCAAAACAATCGATATAATATTACTTGGATGTTGCTCCAGATATTTACGTACTTTGATAAAGTGATGCTCGTAGCTGGCTAAAATAACGAAAATCCTATCCACTCCCTTTACCCCATCCCCTCCCCTACTACTGGATTAAGGAACTGACCAATTAATGAGTTCCAAATCAGCAAGCTAAATTGGCGACAAATTTTCCTCTGTCAATATATCCACATATATCCTATATCCATTCCCAAAATAAGTTAAATGTTATTCAATTTATATTTTTATAAAATTATTGTCTCGTGTATTTTCTAGGTTTAATCAGGTATCTGGAAATTGTTCTTCATTTTTCATTGTTACGTTAAAATGGGAAAATTATACAGTTTTCTTTCCCAATATTTGTTTTCAAAATTCCTTTTTTTCTAAAATTGATTTATTTTAGGATATGAAAAGTACCTACAGGCTATTCTCTACTATATTGTCTATCTAAATACTCCTTTTTTTCATTCAGGTGCTCTGTATTTAAAAAGATAAGAAAAGGGGTGAAAATGGCCTAAAACCATTCCGCGATCCTATAAAGCTTCCCGAAAATGAAGAAATTAAACGTTACTTAAGCTTAAAGATTTAGCTGTACCTTCTAAAAACACATTTAAAACACCGCAAACAAAACCAAAATTAATAAAATTTTCCAGAAAGTGTGAATTTTAATTTTCACCTTTCTCCCCCCATTTCGCCGGCGTTGGAAAATTTGTTGTGCAATAATTTCCGCATATAATCACATTAACTATTTTTTTTACTCGAAAATATACAGAATAACAAATAAGATACAATGATGACAACATCCACAAGTTGAAGAGCACAATAAATTCATGGATGGATGAACGGACAAAGTGAGTTAAATAGCAGATGTTT
The DNA here is from genome assembly GCF_053477335.1 of Acartia tonsa. Lineage (NCBI taxonomy): Eukaryota > Metazoa > Arthropoda > Copepoda > Calanoida > Acartiidae > Acartia > Acartia tonsa. The sequence continues at coordinate 40,378,543 of NC_137260.1, forward strand.
CGTGATCATAAGAAAGAAGATAAAAGATATAGAAAATAGAAAATCTCGAAACCTTTAAATGCCAATAAAGACACGTCTTTTTTAACATTACCGAAAGACTTACTTCACAAGTAAGTATGATTGGTAAGGGGTATACTCGCTAAAAAAGAAACTCAGCAGTCGTTCTTAAATAGCAGCCGAGAAAGTCATATTTGCCCCCATATCATTACGGTTAGACGTAAAGACAAACAATGTAGCTTTACTTATAAGTATTTAAGTGTGTGCTGTTGTATTAATTTGAAATTATTCAGAAATTTATTGACAAAAATATGCGGCAGTGATAGTACACTGTTAGAAAAGTTTGATTGTCATGTTTTTAACATTTTAGACAATAAAACCTGTGGCTTTTAGACCCTTGCTAGATAAATTCTAGTGTTTATAAAAAAAAGTATCAAGTGCTAAAAAATTAATCAAAAGTAGAATTAAATGAAAATAACTAATATTCTACCATAGCTTTGAAACCGATTAGCATCCACTGGATTATAACCATTTCTTGGCCATACTGAAAAATCATGTATAGCATCGAATTACAGACAATTTTCCACGCATATTTAAATACAAATCATTAGATTAATACCAGTTTTGTTAGCTTGCGGAAAGCTGTCTATAATACGATGCGATAAATAACTATTATGATATCCAAAAATAAATCCTAACTCGAACAATCATATTTATTTGTAGCAAAAAATATTTCAGGCAATTTTTGTCAATAAATCACTGAATATAACAAAATAATATTATTTTAACATCATAAGTAGCATTTATTTTCGACTGTGCTAAAAGATTTTGGCAAAAAATAATGTTATAATTTAATTTTTGGCTGTGTTGCAAGAACACTTATAAATCTACCCTACAACGCATTTCTTCCCCTTTTAATACAACTTTTTTTATAGACCTTCCCTAAAAAAAACTTTAATATGTTACATTGTTTTATATGTTTTCTTCAGTGTTTACATAACATATTATTTTTATAGACTTTTTTATTTGTTTTACTCATTTTTAAGCAAGTTAGGATAGTAGCGTTATTGTTTGTTTTTCCCTTCCTTTTGTAAATAAACAAGGACAATTATATCCTTAAGTAGGGCAGCAAATAACTGATAACCAAATTCCTTTTTCAAAAAGAAGATTGTAAAAACTTTCATTTATATTTATCAATAAATGATTTTACATTTTACTGGTCCATAAGGTTTTTTAAGGACAATCTCAAAACTTTGAGTAAATTTTGTCTTGAGTAGGTTTCTACAAATAAAATACAGCAGGGGTAATTTTGTTAATAGTAATTGGATGTGTAGCCACTTGTATAATATAAAGTAGTAAGGTTTCTTTCTAGGGGCGAAGCAACCTATTTGAAAAAAAATCAATATATCAAAATATGTTGATCAAAAAAGAAATTAAAATAAAAATAAGCCCCGCCTTTCGATATAACAATTTTATATCTATAATAATCAAGGCTAAAAAGCAACATTTCTTTTGGAGGAAAATATTGAATCAAAATGTGTTCAGTTTATACTTTTGTACTGAAGCTACTTTTCGACTAAGTTATGTTTTTGCGTCCAGGTTCAGCAATGTCCGAATATCAATTATGAATATGTAGTGCATCAATTATACTATTTCAATTCCAAATATTTGTTTCTTAGAAATTGTCACTATTTTCTCTGTATAAAATACACTGTATACTGTTTGGTATGAAAACGTATTGTTAGCATTTTTGACTACATATGGACCTTGTTATCCTAGTTAATTTAAGTATACTGTATAAAATGTATAAATATTGAAAATTAATCTTATCCACCAAAAAAAGGCTATAGCACAGTGTTCTATGAGCAATAATTTTTCCAAATCCAATCAATATTGACCAGGGACTTAGGGATAACACAATCGCAAAATTATTAGGTGTGAAATTCTCTTATTTGGAGCTTTTCAACTTTGGGGTAAGAAGGATTTTGGATTAATTAAACCGTGATTATCCCTTTATCCCTGGTAGTGGTGAAGAGATTTATAAGGCTTTACAACTTTCCATTTAACATAACTCAAATTTTCATAAGGTAAAAAATACCGAAAATTAAAGACATTAAAAAAAGTTAACCTTTTGCTACTGTGTCAGAAGTATGAAGTATGAGGAAATGCATTAGCCCTAAACAGGTAAAATTGATATATGCATATAAAAGCACTAATAGACAAACTATATGATAGTAAGTGTTTTAGGAATCTTATCTTTACCATCCCCCAAGTTATATTTTGGGTACATTTATAAGTTGTGCTTTGTTGATTTCAAACATGTAGTTTCAAAACTCTAATTTAGTTTATAATCATTGGGAATGAACATCAAATAATTGTCTGCTGTCCTATTCCTTAAGATCCCTGATTTGATGTACTTTTGCTGATCTGCACGTCTGTTTAAACGTTACACCAGTCGGTCAGTGGTTGGTGCCTGTATAAAAATGTAGGAAATTTCATGCTTGCTTTATATCCAATTTAAGGAAGTGGTGGGGGTAATACTCAATATATCTTGGATACAAGGATGACAACAGCTTAAAAGTAGCGCAGCAATAACATAAAAATACAAAAAAAGGTTAGCATAAAGCCTTGAAATTGTGTTTTTAACATATATAGACAGGAATAGTTAATTAGGAAGATAGACACAAACAGATAAAATTGATTTATTGAGCAGCTAGGCTCCTCAAAAAAAACTGTTCTGGCCCAATACGTCTTGTAGATTGCGTGTTCTTGTCTACTTTCATATTATAAAGCATATGTAAGCTAGACTGGATAAAAAATTGGTTTAAATTAACATTAATTTTCCTTCTAAATCCATGGAAGGGGGGAAGAGACATTTGACTATACATTATGCTGGTACCATAGTTTGTTTATGTTATCGTATTCGTTTGTTCTAAAACTTTTTATTGAATATTTTTTAATTGGTGCCCTATATACTAATAGCGGTGTTTCAAAATCTAAAACAAAGTTTTTATAATTTTGGTAAAGGCTATTGCTTAGGTATATCTCAGACAAGGAGATTTCCATCCCATTTAAAAGGAACTTCTATACTCCAGCTTATATGTAAAAGATTTATTTTTTAGTAAGAATATCCATACTTTATCTTTTGTGTAACAAAACAAAATAAGTTTTCTATCAAAAACATTAAATTAAGGGGGAAAAAACTATATTTTAGAATAACAGTTAAACATTAATTGTTATACTTATTATTGGTTTTAATGTTAACATGAATATCAGGTAAACTAGCTCGTCCAATGTCAGTCATTACCCCTTTTAGTAAATACCCTCTCAGTCAAACTTTTATGATGTATTATATCAAAAATAGTATGTAGTCTATAATATGTCAGTCGTTATTACTTTTATTCTATAACCCATAGTCGACATTAACACTATTATTAGTATACAGAGAGTTGATATTATGTTAGTTTTGACCTTTTTTAATGAATTCTATGTTGTAGATATAAATCAAAAGATGTAGGGTACATATCTTGAAATTATAAAGTAAATATTTTCTTTTTGTATTATTCTGGGATTTGAGAAAAAAAGATGAGTTAACGTAGTAGAATTTTTGGGTATAGTCCTTTTCACGACATCCCTCCATAAGGAGCGATTCTTCGTATTTTTCACAGTAGCTTTTCTCCTATTTCTAGCCCCTGCGGGGGGCTCTAACCCTGCGGGGCCAATTACCTAACCCTGTGGGGCAATCACCTAACACAATATAACCTAACCTAACCTAAAATAACCTATAAAAAGCCATTTTAAAAATAAGACTAATCGCTCCTTATGGAGGGATGTCGTGAAAAGGACTATACCCGAATTTTTATATTGAATACTGACTATTTATAATTTAGTCTCGCCTTCTTTTATCAAAAGCGATATATGGCGGTATCCGCACTGTACTACAACTTTACGGATTTGTAGATTCAAAAAGTAAATGTTTTCCAAAAAGAAATTAAACATGTTATCAAAAATTTAAATGATTTAGTTAATGGCATTTAATAAATGCCTAATATATTACAAGGTATTTTATGGGATAAAACAATGTCTTCTCCCAATCTGTGTGTTATATAATTTGGTATATAAATCTAAAGATGATTTTATTACTACTATCTTTAGCATCAAGGGGAAGGAGGAGGGCAATAAAAAGATTAAAATCATCCTGGGACCTATATGAAGCGTCCCCAAAATTAGCAATAGTCAATATGTTAAGTGATTGGCGAGATATTAATGGACAAATAAGAAATTTTACACCTTTATATATAAAACAGTAAATTATAAATGTATTATAGGATACTTATCTCTAATCCCTATAAACAGTACAGATATATATAGTTGGAACAAATTTTTGATGGAATGAAATACATTTACAAAAAATTCCTTTAAATTTTAGAATTTTTGAAATGATAAGGAATTGTATCTGTTATTTTTTATCTTATAATTTTGTAATGTTTCAAGTCTATAGTAATTAATAGATAAAAAAAAAGGATTAATTAGTTTGGACATGATAAATTTCACAAGGCGTTGTCAAAAAAACACATTGTTTGACATAATTGGAGGATAATTAAGTAAATTTTTAAATAGGACTATACCCAATCAATCAAATAGATTCAAAATTGGAGACGGTTGTTAACTCTCTCCAATGACGTACAGACAAACTATATTGTATAACATAGCTACGCTTCTAAAAAGCAATTTAATGTAGCTAGAAAGTATACATTATTATTTTGTGTGCATTAACTTCCGTAAAAAATATTATATATCCACAAATTATTGCAACACACAGCATCGTATTATAGACAGATTTCATCGGATATTAAAATCAAAAGTAATAAGATTAAAACCTTCGAAGGCCCGGGCTAACAAAACTGGTATCAATTGTATGATTGTTATTGTACTATTTGATAACTATTGTTCGTAATATGATTCTTTACATGTTTTTTAGTATGCCTGAATGCAGGTTTTAAACCAGCGGAAAAAAATCGGTTTCGAAGCAATACTGAAAAATTAATTCTTGATTATATGTTTTCGTTTTGCTATTGTAAATGTGATACTATGCGGAAGTGAAGGCCGACCACATTATTATTACTATACGTGTAGGGCCAGTAATTTTAAAATTGTGTGATATACGTCATAAATAAAAACATCTCAAAATATACCTAAAAGTAATATATGTATGGTATTAGAGCTATTACTAGAGTAGTTGAATGTATAATTGAGTGAATGTATAATTAAAGTAAACTTTATAAGATCTTGGGAAGGTTTCAGGTTTTTTGTTTAGAGGGTATTATAGTATAGATGAATTAGGCATTTGGCATAAATTCTTGTATTCCCACAATTCCATAATTAACTATATGTAGAATAGTTTGGACACTGCTAGTTTCTACCACCCAATCAAGATTTGATAAGGTACCCAAGTTTTTAGCCAGCGAATGAGAAAACAATACAGAGGTGAATTCTTTAAAAAACTTTTGCCTCACTAAAATCAGTTTGCCTCACTAATATTTGAGTGATGCAAAATTATCCCCTCTAAATTTTTAGCGAGCTACACTGATTTTAGTAAGGCAAACTTATTTTAGTGAGGCAAAAGTTCTTCTGAAAGAAATATTAGAGTTTTTACTAGTATAAATCCTGTTATGATTACTCTAATTGAGTCAATTATGTGAGGGTGTAGTCTACCTCACTTTACAATGATTATATATTCTTCTTTGGGGAAAAAAATTTTACATAAACCCAAAACTTTCCAAGTTAAAGGAAATGCTAAATTGAATAAAATGTTATACTATATTAAAATAGTACTTAAGTTTTTAAAAAACTGAAAAACTTTGGTTAATTTTATTAAAATCTAAAAGGATTGGATGAAACTAGTAGTGTCTATGTTTTTTTTATTTACAGAATGTATAATTGTGATTTCATCATTCAGGAAGTACATCAATTTATTGTCCATTGTCTTATCTCTTAAGATCCCTGAATACATTAAAATGCATAAGAAACCTGTATAAACTTTGAAAAATTATTATAATACAAGTAGCAATAACTGACATATCATCGACATAGCAGTAATTTGTCCCATATTAAAATTGAAATAAGGACCAATTTCCTCATTCAATACCACATAACGTTACTCTAATTATGAACGATATGACTACAGTCTTAATTATGTTTATAAAATAAAAGCTTATTAGTTAACAAAGACTTACTTATTTATTTATCCCTGTAGAAAAAAAGAAAAAGAATATTATATATACAAGGTGGATCCTTTAAATATTTGAGTTTCTTTTTAAACTAAACTTTTTTTTGTCAGGGATAAGGAATAGGTAATAACCATCTCAAATTTACTACTTTAATTTATCGTAAATTGTATCATCCCTTTAGATCCATAGTACTTAAAATCAAAAGTATAAATAATGAATTTTGGGAAGGTTTTAACCTATAGAACAATTATATCACCAATCCCTTATCCCTGGACCCAATATGATGACCTGTCAAACTTTTTTACATAATTCTTAAAGACCAACACATAGCTATAACAGTTAGATCCACAAACGAATTAGATCAAAGTGGTAAAGATATTTTTATAAAATGTCTTTTTTTGTGTCAATGTGTCCGACATTATGCAGGAAAGGGACATTTGCCCGTAAATTTAAATAGTCACGTTCTCTAATTAGAATGCTTAAAAACTTTGAGGACTTTGCTGTGATGAAAAACCGGCATTATCCAAACTTTTCCAAAAATTAATTTTCTTCGTAAAATTTTAAAGTCCATTGTCCTATCACCTATCACTACGATATCTGATTTGACATAATAATTTCTTTTCAAGACATTTCGATAATTAGTTAACCTAAACCACTTTATTCAGTAGTAATGAACAATTCATTTGTGTATCTTACTAATGTATCTAATGAGGAAGAAGAAATACAGGGAAAAGCTCAAAAAGATGCTCATTTCAAATTCAAAAACTGAGGAATTTTTGAGGTCACAAAAAGGTGGGTTAGGCCGGTGTAGAGCAACGTTTTTGCGCTGATTTTGTGGGGTATATTGGTTGAGAAAGCTCTACATTTACAACATTTTTGATGGAGGAAAAAAAGACAGGAGAAAATTATCTTTCTATCTTATCTAGAAAAGTAACATGATATGTTGATGTTTGTCTGTCTGTCAGTCTGACTGTCAAAAAAGGTATAAAATGTAAGAATGATAACTTTAATCAAATATAACATAAATATTAAATAGGACAATGGGCAACAAATTAAAAATCCCCAATTTTTTAAAGTGAAAATCTGCTTTTGGTGTATTTAGAATTGGTTGTAGATTAATGAAGCATATCTTCAAAAATTTGCAACAAAATAAAAGCAAATATTTTGAAACTTTGGGTACCAGTATAATGCATTGTCCAATGTCCCCTCCCTACCTGACTTATATATACTTTAATTATTAATATTAAATTTCTTTTTTAGGTAAGTTGGTTTATTTAAAATTTTCTCTAAAACAAAACAACAAAGAAAAAAATTAATAAAGGATAGAATAAGAGTACATATGGTAATATAGAAACTGTTTTTAAGATTTAGCAGATTTGTTTTTAAAAGGAAAAAATAGCAACAGTTTTGCATTTGGACTTAAGAAACTCACAGTGACGATTTGATTAATCTTTTTTTCCCCAAAATATGTATATCTATGATATTAGGAGTTGCTTCACCCCTAATATATGTGGCAAGGCGGGGTAGGTAAAGAAATTAACCTTAAAACATCCCAAGAAAATTATGAAACTTCCCTGAAAAGTACATGATCTTTGAAGAAGAATTTTCCAATATATTTAGCTTTAAATAAAGGAAATAATACATGATTGCTTTTTCATAAGATTTTTTTTTGTTTTTAAGTAAACGTCTTGCTTAGGTACTTTCTTATAGCCAGGTAATAAAACAATAAACTGTCCTAAATAGTCTGCACTCTGCATACAAAATTTTGCCAGGGTTGCAATTATTAGAATAGCTGAAACCCAATTACGATCTCTCTTGGTCCCCCCTTAACCCAAAATGCATTATTAGACAATTTTTTATAAATATTATATGCTATTAAGAAAGCGTTCAATGATTCTTGATTGGTTGTTTTTTGTTTCCAATCATTGGTGATGTACATCACTTTATCGTAAAATGTCGTATCCCTTAAGATTCATCGTAATTATAGATTTATATATATTTAAGTTAATAATGAGGTATGTTGGTATTTCAACCTATATTTTACAAGTATTCTAGATAAATTTTTATAATAATACTTCAATATGTTATGCATACGACACTCTTAAGCAGATTAAACGAATTTTAATTAAGAGACTAATAAGAAACTTCTTTGATTATGTACAGAGCTGTTTTAGTGGTCTTTTTAGACACAAGCTACAAGTATAAAAGTAACTTATATTAATTTTTAAAATAAGAAAGTATAGTTTCAAATGTTTTTAAAGAATTAATAAACACTATAAAAGTTTTAAAACATATTTTTTTTAATGTAGTAGATTTTTTTAGAGTGCAAAGTACACTTTAAAGATATTCCAAAACAAATGCATTTGATTGCCCAGCTAAAAAAAACTACACCGAGCACTCAAAATGTTAACAATTTAAAAAGGGTTATTTAAACAGAGATTTTAGAGTGATTGTCTGCCTTTGGTATTTTTTTGGGACTTCGTATTTTTAAAAATAAGTTGATGGAGTGTGATCTTTACTGAATTACCTTTCCCTACCCCCTTACAAAGCCCCTAGGTGCCAGGAGCTAATAATATAATAGACATAGACATAATTACCTATTCATGGATTCTATTTAAATGGATAATGTCTTATTTTTTTTATTATACCCAAAAATATTATATTTTTAATTGTAAAAATAAAACTTAAAACCGAGAAAAGAAACATGTTTTAAACTTAATATCAAATAAAAGTCTTTAATTGCTTTGATCATTTTAATGAAAAAAATCTAATTGGCTTATAAACAAGGATGACTAAATAAGAGCAATATTTTTTACATTTTAATTTATCTTTTAAATTAGTAAGTTATACCTTTTTTAAGACAGATTAACTTAATAGGCATAATTAACTACATTAAGATATGTACAACAACTTTTTCTTATTTTAAGAGAAGTTACTTAGTCAAGTTACTAATTAAGTTATAATCTTGAGAATGTGAAATTGTAGAGAATCTTTGCTTTCTATAATTTACTTGTGAACTTAAAGGGTAAACTCTTAAAAGAGTAAATTGTGTAGGAGGAGGGGAACAATTGGGAGGGCGGAGTAACAAAAAGAGAGGCGGTAGGGTGCACAAATGGAGGGGCGGAGAGGTGGGAAGAGAAAAGGGCGGGGCTGCCTCAAAGAAGACATTAAAGTTTTATTATCTGGACTATTTGCGCGCCACGCCAGATTTATTGCGCCTTGTAAAAACATTAAGATTTGTAGAACATGTAAAAATGGTTACGCGCCGCGCGTCTGTTGTTTTGAGCAGGCGCGTGCACAGGGGGTAACAGTGGACCTTTAATTAATTCCCTTTTAAATATTTTCTGACTCACTGCATTCGATTTTTATCATTTAAGGCAGGAAGGGAGGGGAAAATGGACTGTAAAATATACTGGCCTTCAAAAAGTTTTATAAATTATAAATACAAGCTCTTATTCGTTGGCACAAAAAGTGACCATGACTGACGACTTATCAAGATGTACTTTTTTTATTATTAATTTCGACATTAATGCTTATGCAGTCGTTTGTTGATATAATAACAGCAAAAAAAAGCTTTGCAAGGTTGCCCCCTAATAAAAAAATCGAAGTATGCCCTAAGAAATTTTACGCAAATCTTAATGCAAAATTTTACCTAAAAATGGAGTCATTAAGTCTAGGGCTTTGTGTACTCGCAAATGTTCAAGGTATGTACAATTAAAGGTTCCTCATCATTTCATTATTAGAAGAGCATTATATGGTTGGTCAAAGTTCCTACAACATTTTTGTTCTAGTATAAACTATGTTATAAATGGCAGCAAAATTACTTATTTTAAAATTTTCTTAAAAATTATCCCATATTTGTTTAATGATAATATATATGTATGTATTATCATATATAATGTAAATGGTCTAGCCTTTAAAGATTTCAAAACAGGCAAACAGATGGACAAATTTAGTTCATTATTTAGATGTTCATTTGTTATGAGAATCTTACCTTTAAACTTAGACATTCAACATTTATGTTAGACGAAATAATCTCCAATAATAATTAACAAATAATATACCATTTTTGTCGATTCAAACTATTGGTTGAAGAGTTTAAACACTTCTAGTGTGTTTCCAATCAATATTTAATAGAAGTACCCAAAAACTAAGAGAATATATTTTTTGTTCAAAAACAAGTTGTAGAGTCTGCCTTTAAAAGAGGTCAAATGAATTTATCTTCATTATGTCTTTAAATGCTTAATATATGTTTTAAAAAACTTGTTTGATTTATGTAACCTCTCTCAAAAGCTTACAGGAATTAAAATGATATTAAAAAGTCTTTAGGTTTAAGAATGGTATTATTATTTACTTAAAACACTTTTTAGGATCAATTTCAAATTTGAATTTAATTTTCAAACTTTTTTGCCTTTTTTATAGATGGTTTTATTGATTTATATTTCCATTGAAAAAAAGCTTATCTTAATGCCTAATCTAATAGCTTAATAAATATAAACATTTCATTAAATTTTGGTTTAATTTCTCATTGCCATTGCTTTTGCAAGCTATTAAACTATTGCAAGACGGTTTGTTTTTCAGGGAGTAAAGGATAATCCACAAAAAAAACATCCTCTCTTGGTGGTAATTGTAGGTGAACATCAGTTTATCGCGCATGTCTTATCCCTGAAGATCTCAGATTAATTTCTATATTTCCTAGTCATATCACTGTAAATCCCTGGCTCCCTATGCTGACCAAACTAACACGTGATGTTACAGCTTCTAATTATTTCTATATTTCCTTGTCATATCCCTGTTATCCCTGGCTCTCTATGCTGACCAAAATAACTCGTGATGTTACAGCCTCTAATTATTTCTATATTTCCTTGTCATATCCTTGTTATCCCTGGCTCCCTGTGCTGACCAAAATAACTCGTGATGTTACAGCCTCTAATTATTTCTATATTTCCTTGTCATATCCCTGTTATCCCTGGCTAACTGTGCTGACCAAAATAACTCGTGATGTTACAGCCTCTAATTATTTCTATATTTCCTTGTCATATCCCTGTTATCCCTGGCTCCCTGTGCTGACCAAACTAACTCGTGATGTTACAGCCTCTAATTATTTCTATATTTCCTTGTCATATCCCTGTTATCCCTGGCTCCCTGTGCTGACCAAACTAACTCGTGATGTTACAGCCTCTAATTATTTTCTATATTTCGCCCCATTTTAAACATACATTAGTTTTACTACAGATTATTCTATTAAAGGTTGAAAAATTAGTGTACTACCGAGCAATCAGTTATCTAAGGGATAAGACAATGGCAGATAAATTGATGTAAGTCCCAATTGCTGATACACAGAATTACCTTTTATGTAGATTACAATTAGTGGTTGAAACAACTGAGTGAATCAACCAATCAAAATTTAGTAAGAGTCCCCAAAGTTGTTGAGCCAATGAATAAGAAAACGTTATTATAAAACTTTGGGGACTAGTTTAATAATCATCCCAATGTCCCCACCCTCCATGCTAAACAATAGTGATTTTATAAACTACATTGAATTAACATGTTTATTTTCTTAACATTGAGTAAATACTTCTTGATTTTTGGGGTAATAATTGCAAACGCTAAAAGTATAGTTTTACAATGTGCTGTATACTTTCAAGGGTTGTGGCGGATTTTCTTTCACTTTTATTAGGAAAGTAAAAAATTATAAAATTATAGTATTTAATATAAAAATCTTTTTCAAGAATTGTTAGTATAGTAGGACTAAATATCGTAGGATCTAAATTAAAGCTTCTTATTAGTTCTCAAAGGGTTTTTGTCAATGGAAAAACAATTATTTCTTAATAAAATAAAATGTTTTCGAATGATCAGGAAGGAATCGAACATTGGGCTGTTTATTACACTAGTCTAGTCCCCAAAGTTTTATATTAACGCTTCTTATTCGTTCAAGAGCTATGGGGACTTTGATGGAATTTTGATTGATTAGTTCATTAACTTGATTGTTCAACCATTTAAACCATAAATTTGATTGTTCAACCATTTAAACCATAAATTTGACTTTACAGAAAGGCTAATTTTGTGTATCATCATTGGAGATGTACATCAACTTATTGCCACTGTTTTATCCCTTTAGATCCCTGCGAATGATGCTCTTAACCCTAATCTATTTAGTGTATCATTCACATTGTAAAGCTCCATTTTTAAGTTCTTTTTAGACCAGAAATTAAGCAATTTCTAGCTTAAATACCAGTTTTATGTGCAACATTTATAACATTTTCTAAAGTAAGTACAATTTGTAAAACGACGTTTTTAAGATAAAAAAGAAATCAAGTTCGTGGGGATTAAAATCATGCTTATATATTTGGAGGTAGATGGTTCGAATCCGCACACAACATTTTGAAGGCTTAAATGATTTAATTCTCTCTTGCATTATTGGCTAGGATGTTAAATTCAGGATATCTGCCATATTGTAAGGCTGGGGTTAATAATAATTATGCTTTAATTTGGAAAATATAGTTTGAATTATTTATGTCGTTAGATTAGCTAAACTCTACAAGTGTTATTGTTCGTTTGTCCTACCGTTTCAGAGCTTCGCTTAAGCTTTAATGGTTGAGGTCATCCTTGTTTTATTAAAACTTCTTTTAGTTTTTAGTATGTCAAAGTTTTACTGTTTTATAGTTCCATCAACTAAAATGTAAAATCACTTTAACTCCCAAGAATTTTCACTAGCCGTGGTAAAAAAAAAAGTTAAAACAAGGATAACACAATCAGAAGTAGCAAAGCTTTGTTGTGATGATTTCCTTAAAGTGCCTGTTGAGCACTGCCCCCCTTGCCTCTCATTTTTTTAGTGAATTGAAAATAGGAGGATTTGTTTTCCTTTGTGTAACCCTTCGTGACCTATACCTGCGGTTCTCTCACTCTATGGGGGAAATCATTATCATTATAACCTAACCTGACCGAATGGAAAACGGAAAACTACCTATTCAAGACAGATAACAAACATACAAGAATGACTTTTCTTAGAGTAGCTGCGCTATTTTAAAAGCCCCAGAAGCTTTCGACATTTTCTCTTACACGACCCATTAACGTTTTTGCTCGCTTGCATGGGCAATACGCTCCCCTTAGGGATATAGGGATATGACAATAGACGAAAAACACATCATTACTTGAACTATCATTGAATCTTGAGTATTTTACATTTCAACAAATAATGAAGAAAATTAGGGAATATAAAAGCATATTTCACTTAATTGTGTAGTCATTAAAATTTATTCAATATACAACTATAACAAAACGAAGAGATGTACATATAATTTATCTTAAGTATTCAGACGAATCTACACAATAAATTATGGAAGACTATCTTTTTCTCCCTGATATTAAGTTCGTGTAGTTATCTGTGAAAAACCTGGTTTTATGTGGATTTTACGCGAGGAAATTCTTTTCAAGACTTTTCATGCTATGTGTGGGTATGTGTTCACAAAATCATAGAAAAAATGATTTGTAGATAAAATACCATGTATTTTAAAAGGTCTTTATAAACTATAGATTTATAGGTTTAAGAAGGATAAGATGTATTTGCAGACATGTTATTCTTTGATGTTATATGAGTAAAATTTACATGAAAAAAAACACACTTTTGCTCGTTTTTTTAAAAACTTCAACCATTTCTTTTTCTATGCAGTTATATTAGTTAAAAATTGATTTTCTAGTACCTATTTATTTCTCTATACATTTTATTCTATGATTTTATAAAAGTTTAAAGTACATGATAACATGAACTTTTTGTGGAGTCCTTTTTCTTAAACTACAGGACACATAGCGTAACAGTTCTCACAACTTTAACTCACAACCTTAGTTACAATTCAGATAAAAACAAGAACAATTGCGTCCATAAGTGGCGAAGTTTTTCGTTTGCTTTAAAGTAACTTGATCTGTGTCTCTATTGTAGTGTGTGCCGAAAGACGTAACTGCTGAACCTTAACAATGAGTGTGTCCTGGAAAGGTTTATAACAATTTTGGGGCATGTTAGAACACCTTATAAAAATCTAAGATTAAAAGTGGGAGGTTAGACTCCCCCTCCCCTTTAAATGCCCCTTTTTTGAGGGATGATCGGTCATTTGGACACATGGACATACGGACAAATAATATTGTAGAGACGCTGCGCTACTAATTATGTGTATATTATAAAAAGAGAAAATGGGGGAAAGATATGAGCAAGATACCCCCCACATACAGACCAACACACACTCACATGTTGTGCAATCACTATCGCAAATTATTTTTAATTTTATTCTTATTTGCAAAAAGACATGATATCAAAAACATAATTGGTGCTGTATTAATAATAAGAGTTAAGCTAAGTTAAAGGCGCAGTTTGAGATACAGAGAGAGAGAGTGGCAATGGGTTGTTTATTACACTAGTCCACGAATTTTTATACTAACGTTTTCTACTCCGTTGGTCTTCCGGGACTTTAGTGAATTTTGATTGGTTGATTCATTAAGTTGAGTGTTCAAATGTTTCAAAACTAATTTTATTCTACAGAAGGGGTAATTTCGTGTATTATCATTGGGGATGTACATCAATTTATCGTCCATTGGCTTATCCTTTTAGATCCCTGGCAGTTATATGCAGTTCTATTGATTTAAAAATATGACACTTTTGCGAAAGTGTGTGCACATAACACACACGTAATGAGATTTTAACAAGGGGATTTGGATATCATAAAACACAGGTATGTATGCTGAACTTTTTGTGGCCATTGACCACCCGACGACACCCTATTATTATATACTATAGGTCAATTTTATATATTGTTTAACCCTACAAACAGGGAGTGGACTATGAAATTGTTCTTTGACAGCTCATAAATAGTGTAGATAAATAATATATTTTGTTTTAATGAACCTTATATAATGATTGTCTGCTTGTCTAATGACCTTGCTAACCACTGAACCGATATGGTTCTCCTTTTTAGTGAAGCTTCTTATAGGGCAAGGGAAGAATTATAACTAGAATGTAAAATGTAAGATCGACTCCCCCAACCCCTTCCCTCAGTTCTATATATGTATAAAATTTTACTTGAAATGATTAAATCAAACCGAAAATCAAGAAAATTTGATTCATTAAAGATTTGGTTAATCTAAAATTAAATATTACCAAACCCTATATAGGAAGTTACTCGTAATATTAGATATTGATCTAATGTAATATAAAAGCATTAGCGATGTGGCCTTTATATTGATTTAAAGGGACACTATTGTTTATTGGTTTATTTAGATATTAGTGGCTGCACCCTTAGCACTGTATTCAAATAAATTGGCAGAAAATACTAAAACTTAAATCTAAAAATAAAAAGCCTAAAAACATCCCCGGACCTATAAGAAGATTCCCTAAAATCAAGATCTCAATCTGTTCAGTAGGAATCTTAATCTACAGCTAAAAAACTTAAATAATAGGATTTGCTTGGCATTTAAATACTTTTATTTCGGCTATATGTCATTAAACAAAAGTGGTAATTGCTGACCCTTTATCAACTTCTTGTAATAACTGTATGAAATATTGACAGCGTAGTTTCCTTTTGAAATTGTATCAAAGGTCATTATTATATGTAAACCCTAAATTTATATATTTGACCAATCTTTATGATCATCTTAGTGTTTGTGTTTGTTAGGGGGGGGGGGAGGGTTTGTGTGTGTATATAAAATAGCTAGGAGGATGCAATTACTAGCCTCTCTTTATATGTATCTATTAATCTATTTCCAAATACTTCATGTAGAAAGTTATTTTTTCCGTTTAGAACCACTGAACCGATTGAATTCTTCATTTTATAAAAGCTTTGTATGAGTACCAAGAAGTTTTTGACTATTTTATTTTTAATGTTGGATTGTTTTAGGCTATTATTTTGTTCTCTCCCAAACCCTTAGTATAAAAGAAAATCATATTAGAGAAAAGAATGTACATTTCAACTTCCCAACTGAATAAAAGTCCAAATTAAAGTATGATTAAAGTGTGATTAGACATCATTGGTGATCCCATTATAAGGATTTCATTAACACTGACCAGTTACCATTCAAAACTACCAAGAAAATTCGCAAAATATTTTTTACTTAAACTTGTAAAGCTTAGGACTTTGTTCGAACATTCATGCCCAACATTTCTATCTTTGTTACATTTAATTGTTACTTTTACTCTAACAGTGTTTTTCAGCTTGTTATTACTATGCTACTTTTCGACTTTTTAATTTGGTTTCATTGTATGATACAATTAAAAGTTTAAGAGAAATGTGGAAGGGGACTCAGAATAAGAAAATTCATTATTTTTATTACATTTTAATAATGCTTATTTAATATTAATGTATGAAATAATAATATTTATTATTATTTTATGATAATAAAGGTTTATTATTAGTATATTGTTCATTTAAAAGTTATTAAAATATTTGATGTCTCAACCATGACACTTTGGTTGAGTGTGACTTCCGAATTAGCGGGAAGTTCTAGAGATCTTGTTTGACGGACACACAAACCCCCAATACCAGGAACCATCAAGTTTCAACAGCAGGTTTGATTATAGATTTATTGAGGCAAACTATTTCAAAGTCCTGAAATTACAAAATCAATTAATACAAAATTCCAGTTTTTATAACCACGTAATCCTATTTGCTTTTTAAAATCTTTTTTTCTACGGTTAAGAATCTTTGGGTACTTTGGCTTTAAAGGAAAATTATTTGGTTTAATAGATCATTGTTAAATGCAAAAATAAAGGCACATAAAAATTACTGAAACATAATAATTGAATCATAATAAAGTCTCATGTTTAGCTGGCTAAAGCCTTTTACACTTAATATATTCGTCCTATACGCCATTCAATTTAAATAAAATGAACAAATTCTACCTGAAGTTCTTATGGTTTAAAGCCCCTGGTATACTAGGGTCGTTCACGCACTATGAGACCAATGATAGGCCAAACTTTGTTCTCCGAATTCTTCACCCACTCACATATCATTCAAAAGTAAAGAACGTGGACGCATCAAAACATAAACAATTCCATGCCGCGTCTCTTTAGAAAAGGAAAGTCAAACAAAGACGACATTTGCGCCTAATTTGAAATTTGAATAAGGAATTAATTTCGATCTTGATAAACACAAAGCTTCCTCGAAAAGAGGTTAAGACATTTGAGCTTACTTAAATTTACTTTTACCAATTTGAAATGTTATAAATAGAAAACATTTTAGGTTTATTTACATTACTATTTATAGTGCTTTAAATCTTTATTTAGCTAACTAAATATAAATAAAAGTAACCAAGTTGACAAAACCAAGGATAGTCGTGTTCAAAAGATATCATTTTAGAAATTATTAAAGCAAAGTGTAATATAAAGATTACATTTGTAAAGACAATTTAGTGTAAACTGGTGATCTTAAGGATTAAAACAATAATGATAAACAAAATTGCCCCCTTTTGTTTATTAAAATTATTGGTTAATGAACAGTAACACTACTATTTTGGAGCCAACCAATAACAATTAAATTAAAGTACCCAAAGTTTTTGAACTAACAAATATGATGAAGTAGTTAATTTTGGGTACCAGGGCAATTTACAGTCCAAAGTTCCCGCCCTCTCTGAATTTGAAAAAACGCTATGAAACATTGACTGTCTAATAATTATGATTATAGAGTAGCTCCCTTATTTAAAAAATCTAATAAAAATGTACTAAAACAAGTATTTACCTCGCTACTTGTTATTTAGAAAAGATAAGATACATAAAGATTAGGAATTAAATGCAGTATAAGAGTCATTTTAATTTGCTGGTTTTCCTCAAAGTACCCTTTCTTGCACAGAAACCCCCTCCCTCTAATTTTGCAAAAATAGGAAATAAGAGGGGGTTGGGGGGGGGGGGGGGAGAATTTTTTGTTTTTTATTTGGTCAGTTTAGGATAGGTTATAGTGGGTACAGTGTTCGAGTCCCCCGCATGTAATATTTTAAATTAATTTTTAAAGGTGATCTGATTCATTCCTTAATGTGCTTTTAAAACAAAAATATTGGAATTGCATTTGTCATCGATTGAACACTATATTTTTAAAAGCTAATAAGCTAATAATATGGTTAAAATTTCCAAACCTATGTAAATAATCTATGCATGTTTTGTCCGAACAAATTTTATTGTTTACAATGATGACTTTTCATAAATAAAATTGACCAATAAAGTCAATTATATTCCCCTCAAATTTAGGACTTTTTAGTTTTCCAAGGGAGGTTTCAAAACATTTTTTTAAAACTTTTAAACAAAGGATTTTTTAAAGATTATTTGTCCAACAACCTTCTAACTAACAGAAAATGTGTTTTCTATACAAGTTTTATAATAACGTTTTCTCATTCGTTAGCTTAAATATTAGAGTACCTTTTGAAATATTGATTGATTGTCCAAACTATATTCCATATTTTTTTTATCTACTGAAGGGATAATTTTGTTTATGATCACAAGGTATGTACATCAATGTATCTTCTTTTGTCATATCCTTTAAAATTTTTGCTTCCTCACCACAAAATCTTTAGCCAGCTACTAATTTTTTTTCAAATAGGTTTTAAAGAAAAATGTGTTTTTCAAAAATGTTCAAGCTCCACAGGAGAAAATTGTATACTTTTTAAAGCTTTATTTAAGGACATCCTATCTTGTGTATTAAAAAAGCTTCGACTCACGGCATGACTAATTTTATTTCACCGGGTAAAGGACATTGAGGCATTACTTAAAAGTGATAAAATTCAAACACCTGCACATAAAAAAGTAGAATAAATATCCTAAACAAGTATGATAATATTTAGATCTAAAAGCTAATCATCTAAATGAGTAATTATTACTTCTAGAAAAAGGTTTTAATATTGAAAGATTGAAAACAATGATTTATTAGGAAGATTCTTTATTTATTTTTTAGAATTAATTAAAGTAACACATGCGATGATATATTTTTCAAAAAATTGAAATTAATAGTATGATTCTATCATAGAAAATTTCTTATTTTCTGCCCTTGAGTGATATATCCCTTGGATAAGGGCGATTTCGTGTTACTTTCTTCAATAGTTTGTAATCATGGATATATATGAACATGGATAGGTTATCTCAAGATAAATATTTCTTCAATAGTTTGTAATCATGGATATATATGAACATGGATAGGTTATCTCAAGATAAATATTTCTTCAATAGTTTGTAATCATGGATATATATGAACATGGATAGGTTATCTCAAGATAAAGATTTCTTCAATAGTTTGTAATCATGGATATATATGAACATGGATAGGTTATCTCAAGATAAATATTTATTCAATAGTTTGTAATCATGGATATATATGAACATGGATAGGTTATCTCAAGATAAATATTTCTTCAATAGTTTGTAATCATGGATATATATGAACATGGATAGGTTATCTCAAGATAAATATTTCTTCAATAGTTTGTAATCATGGATATATATGAACATGGATAGGTTATCTCAAGATAAATATTTCTTCAATAGTTTGTAATCATGGATATATATGAACATGGATAGGTTATCTCAAGATAAATATTTCTTCAATAGTTTGTAATCATGGATATATATGAACATGGATAGGTTATCTCAAGATAAATATTTCTTCAATAGTTTGTAATCATGGATATATATGAACATGGATAGGTTATCTCAAGATAAAGATTTCTTCAATAGTTTGTAATCATGGATATATATGAACATGGATAGGTTATCTCAAGATAAATATTTCTTCAATAGTTTGTAATCATGGATATATATGAACATGGATAGGTGTTCTCAAGATAAATATTTCTTCAATAGTTTGTAATCATGGATATATATTAACATGGATAGGTGTTCTCAAGATAAATATTTCTTCAATAGTTTGTAATCATGGATATATATGAACATGGATAGGTTATCTCAAGATAAAGATTTCTTCAATAGTTTGTAATCATGGATATATATGAACATGGATAGGTTATCTCAAGATAAATATTTCTTCAATAGTTTGTAATCATGGATATATATGAACATGGATAGGTTATCTCAAGATAAATATTTCTTCAATAGTTTGTAATCATGGATATATATGAACATGGATAGGTTATCTCAAGATAAATAATCAAGAGTGTCCAATTAATTTAGCCACTAATTTTGATTTACAGAAGGGTAATTTTGTGTATCATAGATTGGGATGTTCATCAATTTATCGGCCACTGTCTATTCCCATTAGACCCCAGGGTAATAATATTTTATTTTACAATATAATTATGCAATATGCGTGCCTGTGTTTTATGTAGGTATGAAAAAAAAGAAAATATGAAATGAATGTTTTTCTGTCTTTATTGCTTCCAAAATTAGCTTGAAATTGAATATAAAAACTTATCTGTAAAAGACCTCAACGCCATAAAGAACGCTATCGTTTTTAATAATACATTTATGCAAAATATAATCCTATGATATAAAGTATGTAGTAATGTTTTTTTTATGTCTGAAGCTTAATATCTCGGAAATTATTGGTCCGAATCGTTGGGAAACTCTAAACATGTCCTAAAATTGTTTTATATTATTTTCCTGACGTCCTAACACTCCCATATAGGTTAGGGGCGAAGCAACTAGTCTTTATAATAATATTGAAAAATAGATACTAAAAGAAGATTTTAAATTGTTAAATATGTCAGACTATTTATAAGCATCAAGAATATACAACAAGGTTTATATTCTAAACGGTTAGGAATTAAAATGTTAGAATAACAATACCACTAAAAGAAGAGGAGATTTTAAACAAAATATTAGTAATAAAGATAAAGACTTCATGATATTTAAATATTTTATGTACTAAATATGTTATTTTCCAACCTTATACTAATATGTGAGATGTAAGCTTTCAAATTTGTTGCCTTATGGCGCGGTCGACGTCTAAACTTTTGGAAATTTTACATTATCTTGCCTATGACTTTTAGGCCTAAAAACTTCACCATCAGTTACAACCTTAAATAACACAAATGCAAGCATTGGAAAGATTAGCTTGGATGGGTAATAAGGAAAGAAATCTAGCACGCTTAAAGGCTCTACATATCCTTATATCATATTGAGCTTACTTGATTTTAAAGCCTTATATTCGTTCTAAAATCTTAAAGTGCTTAACATTTTTATAAGATGAACACTTTAAAGATCTATAGAAAATATTTTTAAAAGCTTTGGCAAAAAGTCGACGCCTCATCTTTAGAAAATGGTCCAAAATTTAGATTTAAAAAGCATGCATGTCTGTGACACTATGATAATGTTATCTCAAATCTGATAAAATCTTTCTTCAAACTTTGTATTGAAAATGTTTAGGGATTATCATGTTCTATAGGCAACTTTCAGGGAAACAAAATGTTTTCTGAAAAAAATAATCGGACATAATAACTAATTTCAAGATATGATTTTTACAATTTTTGTAAAAGAACACATATGTTAAAAAACGCTTCAATTCTAGTTTTAATTTTTATTTGTCTTTTGTTCAATTTAAGTTTAGAAATATATGTCCTTTTTCTATATATGATTTAACTTAACAAATAAGGCATTATAGCGTCTATGTAAAATCTGAGCAAAATAACAACAACTTTATATTGATTAAAACTTAAAGTAAAAAAGTTTAAGTAGAAAAAAAGACACAATCTTTAATTTAATACAATAAAATCTTTTGAAGTGTAGAACACTTAGCGGTTAATAAATTAGGTTTCTTAAATCATCTCTTTCTAAAACTAAAGATTTAAGACACTAAAGAGGGAACATTGTATTTACTATATTATATCTAATGGTTATTATAATATCTTAAAAGATGTGTTATTAAATTAATTATATATGAAAGCTTCTCAGTTCACAAAAATTAATTTTCTATTGTTTACCTTTCATATAAATTATTTAGTGTACAAAATAAAACAATATCCTTTCAGTTTGGAGGATTTTTTTATCCCACCTAATTTAATAGGTATTGAATATCTTCATAGCCCTATAATTGGTGCAACTTTTTATGCTGTAAGGACAAGAGATGTCCAATCAAATGGTTGACTTTTTACACAACTAGGGTGCTTGAATAGATAAAAACCGCCTATTAAATGGGTTAAGAAATATGTCTTATAAGAGTTGCTACGCCCTTAAACATCGAGTTAAAAAGCTGCTTCTCTTTTCCATTAAATATGCTTGATAAGTGGGTTATAGAGTAACTACGTTTATAATATGAAGGTATCTAGTTGCTTTGTCCACTAATAAGGCTTGAAAAGTTACCTTCACACCAATTTTTGACACATTTTTACAACACTGCGCCAAAAAATCGGACATCTAAGTCATTTTTTTTCTGATTCTTGGACCAAATAATAAACAAGCCTTTTTTACTGTTCTCAAGTTAACTGATTTTTTAGGAATTAATAAGTAAGATCTAGAGTTCTAGATAAACTTTTTGTGTATCAATCTAAGATTGTTATCTTTGTCTATATTTTTTTTTCTGGGATATTCTTATTAAAACTATTTAAGAAGCCAAGCTTTTCTAAAATTAACATGGAGGTAAATTATTCTGCCCCCAAAAGTTCGCTGGCCAAAAGACTTTTATAAAAATCTTGTATATTATCATTGGGGACGTACTAAACATCATTTTATCGTCCAGAGTCTTGTACATTAAGATCACTTACTGGATGTTGTCATTCTTGTTTTGTTAAAATTAGTTAAAAATCAATCCCCAAATTCTTACTGTCTGTTTTTTGTGAAGCTTAAAATATGCACCCAAGAAATTTAAAATTCTCTTTAATGATTCAATTAAGATTCTAATAATAAAGGGGCCAACTTTCAGGGTGAGAGAGGACAATTCCTGTCTAATTTATCTGCATGCATTTCTTTTAACCAATAATTTAACCTATTTATATCATAATTGCACACAAAAATATCGGGTTGAAGAATGATTTAACATTCATTGTCTTATCCCTGTATCCATGGGGAAGACCACCTGGCTTTACCCCCAGACTTTTTAGGTTTTTTTACTGTTTTCTACACTGTAAAAAATAACGTTTTATTTTTAAGCTTCTCTTTAGCCAATATGTCTGTAATAAATTTGATTCCCCTTTTTACCAATCGGTTATTATGCCCCTGGAGGCCTCCAGGGGCATGTTAATTTTGAAAAGAACATTTTTCGGGGTGGGGAATTTGTTTCTAGGGGTGATTTCTCATGGGACAGTTGAGGTACTCTCCCCTAAAATTGAATAAATTATTACTTTACCTATAAGAAGCTTTACTGTAAAGGAAAATCATATCGGGTCAGTGGTTAGCGATATCCTCTGCTACACACAGATATACATTTAGATATCCTGTTATTTTTATGTAAGGATAATATATAGTAAATTTAGCACATATTTCTTATTTATCTAATTTACCTTGTTTTTTTGCGTAAAAAAATACATCATATAAACACAATTTTTTTTATAGTTTCAAGTCAGACATTTAAATGTTTGTTATGCTAGCTATTCCTTCACCCCCTCCCCCCCCCCCCCCTTGTCTAAATATTTTGCTCACGTTTTCACCAATGTCAAGCCATCAACAATCAAAGTTCCTAACTTTTTCACATTTTCACTAACATAATTTAGAATGAAAAAGGGTTGTGAAGGGGACACTGGGCTGTTTATTACTCTAGTCCCCAAAGACTTCTGATAACGTTTTCATATTCGTTGGCTTAACAACCTTTGGGACTTTTTAATAATTTTTGATTGTTTGGTTTATTAAGTTAAGATTTCAAACATTTCAACCACTAATTGAAATCTATAAAAGAGGTAATTTGGGGATCTACTCTACGTTGGTGATGTACATCAATAGACCGGCCATTAACTTCAAATACCTTGTGTGAAGGAGACATGAAGATCAAACTCGTTTTTTGATTGATAGTCCATCCTTTTATTGCGCTATGTTTATCTAGAAGTCCTAACTTTTGTAAAATCATCATATAGATGTGCCTGCTTCTTGGTCAATACATTGTTAATGTTAGTTAGGATATTTTTGGAATTAAAAAGATGTATGATTTTTTTCTTATTTCTTTAACGTAATAACAGGAATAATATATGATGATTTTAATCTCTAGTATATGAACGCACTTTTTTAAGACACAATTTTGCATTTTTAGTACAAATTTTTATTAGTTGGTACAACTAGCTTTTCCATCAATGATTTTAGTCTCATCTAAATTGACTAATAATTATCCCTTTACTTGAAGACTAGGAAATACGTAGAAGGCATTTAAAAACAATTGTTTAAGGACTCTAAAAAAGGTTTAGAATGTAGGGTGTGCACTTTTATTTACAACATTTAAGTTAAACATATTAAAAAGCTTCTCTAGAAATCATTTTGTATGGCTTTTTTTTCATTTCCATGTAATTTAACCCATTAGTGCCGAACCGGGTTTTAAAACCCGGTGCCAGAAAATGTAAAAAAAACGGTTTTCGGCTTCATAATTGCATCATTCTCAGTATGAATCCCCCCTCTACTACCCTGGCTTTCATTTCCCCCTGGAGCAGGTAGTTTTGCTTACTTCCGTTTGCCGGTATAGATCAACAAAGTTTGAAAATCATGAAAATTCAAAATACCCCATCTAACTTTTTTGTTTTTATAGTAAAGTCGCTGATTTTTTTCGTTAAATCTAAAGTTTATTGACAAGAACATCTATTTGTGAATTCGTTTTATTTAAATTATTATTTTTTATATGATTTTTTTATCGTTTTTTTACGCCCTATATAGGCCCGGTTCGGCATTTCCATTTTGAGTCTGAAATTTTTATTACCCGGTTTCACTAATAGATCTTTTTTGACAACAACAACAAAACAGGGTTTTTTTACCCGAAATCGCCGGCTAAACATGAAATTTGAAATAAATCGCTTCATATTATACTTGTAGCTCTTTAGATTACATGAGGTTGTGTAGTTTTCAATTACGGATCGTATCAAAGTTCTAAAAAGTGTTCATCTCACTTTTGGCGTTCAAAAATTACATTTTTCGATTTTTGGTCAAAATAACCGGGTTTATACAGGTCAACCGGGTTTTAAAACTGGGGGAAAGCACCAAAAACGGGTGTTAATGCCTGGTTGGTATTTATGGCCAAGCCGAATCGGGTTTTTTTGCAACTTTCCTGTGCACGCCACTAGAGCAAAACAAAAAAATACGAATTCCGTTTTGACCATTATAAAGCTTCCCTGAAACTTACAGCTCGATCAGCCCATAAAAGTGGCGCTCGGCACTAATGGGTTAATTTGGAATTAATTTTTACATTTTTTTCTTTACCATTTTTATTTTAACTTTTAGGCAATTAAGAGAACTTTTGGGACATTAAACTTCGTAAAAAGAACATACTATGTCTTAAAATTGCTATTTCTACTACTGTTATTACAATTTTAACAAAAAAAGCATAAAACATTTAAAAAGTTAAAACCTAAGCGCTCCGCTTTTAGTCCTAATTATTTTAAACATTAGAAAACATTAACATAATTTGGTATTGTCACAAAAAGAGTAATTTTAAGATTGCAAATATAATTTTTGCTATTTGTACAACTTTTAAGATATAAAATGCCTTAACAATATTTATACCTGCACAAAATAACCCATTAGTGCCGAGCGCCACTTTTATGGGCCGATCGAGCTGTAAGTTTCAGGGAAGCTTTATAATGGTCAAAACGGAATTCGTATTTTTTTGTTTTGCTCTAGTGGCGTGCACAGGAAAGTTGCAAAAAAACCCGGTTCGGCTTGGCCATAAATACCAACCAGGTATTAACACCCGTTTTTGGTGCTGTCCCCCAGTTTTAAAACCCGGTTGACCTGTATAAACCCGGTTATTTTGACCAAAAATCGAAAAATGTAATTTTTGAACGCCAAAAGTGAGATGAACACTTTTTAGAACTTTGATACGATCCGTTATTGAAAACTACACAACCTCATGTAATCTAAAGAGCTACAAGTATAATACGAAGCGATTTATTTCAAATTTAGTGTTTCGGCTATAGGTGCCGCCGTTTTCGGGTAAAAAAACCCGTTGCTCGAAGTTTTAAAAGACACACACTACAAAAAAAGAAATTTGGGTGTTACATATCAGAAAACGAGCATAAAACTATTGGGTGACACCTAGGGTTACTAGGGTTAGTAGGGTGGCTCAAACCCTTACTAATGACGTAAACTGTTATTTTTATTGGTTGAAAAGTTAAAACCGGGTAATAAAAACCGAAACCGAGCCGGGTTTTAAAATTTTCGGGTATTTATGGCCAAGCCGAACCGGGTCATAATAGGGCGTAAAAAAACGATAAAAAAATCATATAAAAAATTATAATTTGAATAAAACGAATTCATAAATAGATGTACTTGTCAATAAAAATTAGATTTCACAAAAAAAATCAGCGACTTTACTATAAAAACAAAAAAGTTAGAAGGGGTATTTTGAATTTTCATGATTTTCAAATTTTGTTGAGCTATACCAGCAAACGGAAGTAAGCTAAACTGCCTGCTCCAGGGGGAAATGAAAGTCAGGGTAGTAGAGGGGGGATTCATTCTGAGAATGATGCAATTATTAAGCCGGAAACTGTTTTCTTTTCCATTTTTCGGAACCGGGTTTTGATGCCCGGTTCGGCACTAATGGGTTAAAATAAATATGATGTTTTTAGCATAATAGTTTCAAGTTGCTTTGCTTTTATGAATTTTTTTCTTTGTATATTTCATTTATATTGCTATTATTCTTCATAAATATGTTGCGCTTTCGAAGGACATAACTGTCATTGTACATAATTCCCAATCTGTACAAATCTAGAACTGAATATTGAAGACTAATTCTTGGTGTCATAAACAATTAAACTATTTTTGTGTTTAAAATTATCCTAAATTCGACAATTCTGCCTTAGGCAAAGTTTTCTCCAGAGAAAATATAGGATAAAAAGAAAGGAAATAAACTATAAAAAGTAGCTAAGAACAGAATTAGGACAAAGTAGGTAATCTCTAAAAAAAATCTGAATCGTATCTAATACAAATATCGGGTATAGTCACTTTCGTGGCAACGCACCTTAAGGGGCGATTCTTCGTATTTTTTACAGTAGCTTTTCTCCTATTTCTAGCCCCTGCGGGGCCAATTGTCTAACCCTGTAGGGCAATCACCTAACCGAATATAACCTAACCTAATATAAAATAACCTATAAAACGCCATTTTAAAAATACGACAATTCGCGCCTTAAGGGGCGTTGCCACGAAAGGGACTATTCCCCAAATATCCTATAGCGTTGTACATTACAATGACTATTGGTCAGACAAAGTGAGATTTCATTACTCAGTCTTATAGTTTTATATGTCATATGTCTTTACGTCTGTTAAGCCCATCAAAGTCATTTCCAACTCCTTAAACTTCCTTATTTATTGACAGATTCTAAAAACATAATGTTCCCAACTAACTTTAGAAATGAAATTATAAAACCTAACAATTTCTTTTTGTATATTAGGTAAGTGCCAATAAACGAAGGAAACCTAAAGAACTACATAAAACGGCAAAAAAAGGGTAATTCTAGCACTTACACATACATATAGGGACAGTTGCTAAATATACACATTATATTTCTTTGTAAGTGTGCATACGTTTCAGCATAGTATTAGATTCGCATACAGTTTTATATTAGCACAAAATAAACAAGTTTATGGGTAAAGGATGTCTAAGCTTTGTATTTTTGGATTTCAAAGTTTTGGGAGGGGATTATATAAGATTTTTGGTGTGACTATGGTACCCCTGAATTTGTTATATTTTGGGGGGGATTAACACTCCATTACCCCCCCCCCCCCCAACTCTTCTAATGATATGATGATAAATGTGCGAAAATTGATGCACACCTTTCTTTCTTTTGTCATAGCGATGTATATATGAGTTAATAAAGAGGTATAATTTACTTACGACGCATAGTTCTTGGATAGGCATAAAAAATGCCCCGTTTTGGTGGTTAAAAAAAGTTGGTTTTTGATTATAATTATCATGTATTGATAACCATTATAGCATGCTATTTTGTTCAAATATACTCAAATACAAAATTGGTCTTATTGTTAATCAGACTATTGCAAATTTGAATATATATTTGAATTCAATTATCCTAAGTAATGTTGGGGCTCAAAAAAGGCACCATCTAAAAAAGGCATATATTCTGCTTTAACCAAAAAAAGTAACACTCACATATGTATATGATGTCATTACGAGAAGTAAACGGTCATTTTCTTAAAGGTGTACTTTTGTTTTTGTTTAATGTTTTTACACCAGTTTTCTGCCTTTTATGGGCCGGGCGCTGTTTTTTTCTTTTTCTTATCACGCATTAAGTGTTCTACAATACGAAGATTCATTTTATTTTTCTTTCAAATATGTGTGTAAAATCATTTCCAGTATGGCCGATTAATATCCGGTTGATTATAATCAATTCTCAGCCATAATGAATAATCATGTATAGTATCGTATTACAAAAAGTTTTCCACGAATATTAGAATAAAAACAATAGTATCGATGCCAGTTTTGTTAGAAAGGGCCTTCGATCCCTCGTGGTTAACAAACTGGTTTAAATCTTATAACTTTTTGTTTGATATCCGCGAAAAGCTGTCTATAAGAAGATGCGATTAATAACTATTACATTTTTCATTTTGTTTGTTTTATCCATTCTTGTTAGCCAGTGAGGAGCATTTATAGTGGTCATATATTGTGATTAACACGCCGTAAATTACCCTACTTTTTTTTGGGGGGGGGGGGGCAGAAAAAAATGGTATCTTAAAGATTTATTTATGTCTTTTTAGGTGTACATTTGGACAGTAAAAACGCACATTTATACTATTTTTGTAGTGATTATAGGAAAAAAGTACTGTGTGATTTTAGGGCATCTATCTTATTCTTAACTATACTTTTGAGATTTTTTTTTCATTTTTTGCACTGCTTTTTACATTTTAACAAATATCATGTTTAAAATTGACTTACATTTAATTTTACCTAAAAAACTTAAATATATTTTTCTTAATGGCCCAAAATATATACCATGTTTTTAACAAAAAAGGGTAAAATTGATATTAAAATTAGTATGTATGATTTTTTATATACCTTCCTGCCCATGAAAAAAAGGTTTCGTATAGATAAAACAGAGATTCTTGAAGTGGAAAAAAAACATTTGATCCCAATATACATCCAGGAAGGAAAGTGACATTGGGCTGTTTATTGCACTAGTCCTCAAAGTTTTATAATTACGTTATCTTATTCGCAGGCTTAACAACTTTGGGGACTTTTATTGGTTTGTTCATTAACCTCTAAATGAAATCTACAGAATTGGTAATTTTCATTATGGATATACATCAATTGATCGGCCATTGTCTTATCCCTTTAGATCCCTGAAATACATCCGTTACAGAGCTCTGAATTAACAAATAAAATATTTGGCTAAAATTACTTTCGTTTTGATAATAGATAATATATATTTTTACGTGGACATTTGAACAATGGTATATAATTCTTTCTCATTCTAATTATATTGCATCTATTATTATAATAATGATTGTATTTATTGCATTTTCTAAATGGTTTCATATTTTTGATGGTTATTTTCTTCAAGGTGGAAAACATTAATAAAATGGCCCCCAAAAAAGGTTTACTAAAAAGTTAAGAATTAAGGTTCCAATTAAAGATGATATCAGCTGGAAGTCTTCTCTTGTTGTACCCAAAGTTTTATAAACATGTTCCCCCATTCAATGGCTTTTTATTAGTTGGTATAAACTTTTTGACGAATATATTTATGCTACATAATGGGTTTATTTTTCATAATTTGATATGTACATCAATATTATCTTTATTGTCTTATCCCTAAAGATCCTTATATATGTTGTACGTCAAATTAATCTCCATTTCTTTATACTTATCTATAAGGACGCTTTCATTCACTAAGTGGCAGGTAATATCAACAAATCACTTTATTTTCCATCCTGATATAAAATATCCCTGAAATGGTCCAGATTTATTGGCCGCTAGCCGTCACGATATCCAGATAATTATTCTCCGATACTACACTCACGGAGGAGGGATAAGGCACTCTTTTTTAAATCAGGGACGTACAAGCTTTTAATGTTTAGGGGTAAAATGCGTGGTTTTAATAGTTTGAAGAGGGGGGGGGGGGCCGGGGGGTTACGGATTTTAAATATTGAGCGGGATAAACACCCCTCTACCCCTAACCTTGGATGTCTATGGTTAATACTTTTAGTATTGTTTTATGTCAACAATATTAAGTAAAAGTGCTTATTAATGACATATTTTGGACATTCCATTAAAGTAATCTAATTATTCTACTCTGTGTTTAATAAAATTGTTATTGTATTTATAATGTGTTCAATAATGCTATACCCCTTTTCCCTGAATACACTTTTTACTTCATTAAAAGTTTTACTTGATTATTTAGTAATATCTGTACGTTGAAATTATCCTTACTGGAGGCGTAGCTACTCTTTAAGCGTTCTTCCATCTGGCAGAAGATAAATCCTTTGTCAGAATGTCTTATGAATTGTAAAATTTGAGGGCTATGAGAGGTCATATGTATAGTAATATACCTTTTTGTGATTCTTGAATTACTAAAACGTTCTACCTTTCGTTTTCTAAAACAATTTTGGGATATAGTTAATTTATGATTGGTCAGTACAACATATAATCTTATCTGGAAAGGGGGGTAATTTTGCTTATTATAATTAGGGGTATATTAATTTATCGTTTATTGTCTTATCCATTAAGATACATAATGTATAACTATCTCCAAATAAATACATAGCAGGGATCTAAAGGGATAAGACAATGGCCATAAATTTATGTACATCTCCCATGATGATACACAAAATTACCCCTTCTGTAATTACAATTAGTTGGTGGACACTCATTAACCAATAAATCAAAATTCAATAAAAGTCTCACAAGTTGTTGAGCCTACGAATAAGAAAACATGATTATAAAACTTTGGGGATTAGTGTAATAAACAGCCCAATATCCTCTCCCCCTCTGTGTATATAGTCTACATATGGATTAAATTCCTCTAAATGATTTAATCGAAGGACATTTTTTCTCTGGATTCTTGAAATGTTACAGACGGATAAACATTTTTGATTTGTCGTTCAAATAATCAAATTGATTCGTTGTTTTTTTGTTTTACCCAAAGTTTTTAATATGTAATACATATAAATTGAATATAAGTATTTTTTGTATTTTTTTTTATTTTATTGTACAACATCATCTAATAATGTTTCTCCTTGACTAATTAACCAAACAATTAAATTTTTATAAGAAAAATGATTAAAAAGATTAAGTATGCATTTATGTTATTAAGTTAATTTATGATATTTCAAGTTAAATTCAAGGTTTTAACAAGGTTGATATGGAACCTTTACTAAATAAAAGGTATTTTCATTTTTTTTGGGTAAAATGCGGCAGGTTAAATAAATGTTAGAGCCACTTCCGTGTTTGAAACCCTCACAGAGGCTTGAAATAAGAGGATGGATCTTTTGGTCATGTAATATTTGAGTGAAAGCACCTCTATATGATATCTGAGATTATATGATACGTTTTCAGTCTTTTGTTGATGTAATAACAGCACAAAATTTCAACAGGGATTAAATACAGAGTTTAGAAATCTTGATCTTATTGAACACGCGTTGCGAATGAAGAATTTAAATTCTGAAGAAAAAAAATATGAGATAAATTAACACATTATTTATGAAATTAAAACCAAGGATAAAAGAGACATATGTTGGTATACATGTAACAATGTAGGTCGACAAAACGTATTCAAGAGATTTGTATTCAAATTTTTTTTATGTACATTATGATATCATTTTTCAGTTTGTCTTCAAACTCTGGATTATAATCGGTTCTCAGCCATAATTCATAATCATTTATATGACTGTACTACAGACAATTTTCCGTGAATAATGATATAAAGATAAGTTTTGCTAGCCAAGACCTTTGGCCCCTCGGTGCTAACAAAACTGATGATATTGCTGTGTTACCTTTAGACATACTTGGACATACTAAAGCAAAGCATTAGTTAACAAGACTTTAAAATAACTTAGTTTCTAAAAATACAGTGTACATGTTTTACAAATGTTAAAACAAATATTTTCGTCCTAGAATTAAAGTTAAATAATCAGCTTTTCAGCTTCTAATTATTACAAATCAAAATTTAAATACTTCACGACTGTAGTACTTAAAGGGATCCTCTTGTATTCAAAATTTTAGTGGATTTTTTATAACTCCCAATGCCAAATATCTCCAGGAATGGATGGGGCATTTGATTAAAGGTTACACTGGTACCCAAAGTCTTCTCATTCGTTGATTCAATACATATGGGTTCTTCAATTTAATTTTAATTCATTGTTTTAATCAATCTTTTTAATCTACAGAAAGGTAATTTAGTTTATCCTTTTTGTGGATGTAGATCAATTTATCGTCTATTGTCTTATCCCTCAAGTTTCTTGGAGATCGTTAGTTCAAATAGTTGACACTTTTTCTTCTAAGGAAAACAAATAATAATTTTAAGTGACTATGATAATACCTATCCAATTTTAATTCCTCTAGTTTAAAAAAGTATCCAAAGTTTTGACCCAACTAATAAAATAACCTTGGGTACAAGTGACATATAGAAGCAAGTGGCGTAGTATCCTCTAAGGTCAAACGCTATACGTTTGACACAAAGGTTTTCTGGTGTGAAAGTAATTAGAGAAACAATAACATAATTATAATCATATACAAACTTAAGATTTCCGGAATCTTAGCATTTAAATTGGTTATCATAGAAAATTATGAATAGAATTTAACATAAATATCATTTTATTTGAAGCTTTCTAAGGGACTACTTGAGAATCCATTAGTATGATATCAGGAAGAAAGGGGGCAATGGGTTTATTACACTAGTCCCCAAAGTATTTTAAAAACATTTTACTATTCGTTGGCTTAACAACTTTGGGGACTTTTATGAATTTTGATTAGTTTTTTCATTGAGTTGAGTTTTGAACGTTTCAACCACAAATTGTAATCTGCAGAATTGGTAATTTTGTGTGTCATTATTAGGGATGTACATAAATTTATAGGCCATTGTCTTCTAAGTAATATTATTCTATGTACTACATAACAACCCCTTGGTATAATATAGTGTAAATTTATTCAATTAATGTGAATATAATCTAAATACTATTATTCTATGTACTATATAACAATCCCTTGGTATAATATAATATAAATTTATTTAATTAATGTGTAGTATGGGAGAATAAAGTGACAATTAAGGTAATAAAAACAAGGATAAAATAATTTTAAGCTATATATTATAGAAAATTGAATAAAGCATTATCTAATTATTTTTACTGTTTTCGTTTAAAGGTAAAAAACGGTTTTAAGACTATAAACTTTAAGTACCCATTGTTTTTAATTTTCTTTGGGTTTCCGAGACTGCAGGAGGGGGTCATTCAAGCCGCTAGACCCCCCCCCCCTTCCTACGAATTATGTATTTTTACAAGCCTCCCTGAAATAGGGTTAAAGAGCGGCATGTCTATACTATGTCAGCTATGGACGTTTATCATTAATGGCCGACACAAACAGTTTAAAAATGCAAGCAACAGATTAAGAATTCCTTAAAAAATGACAACAAAAACATTATAGAGCATCTACACTCAAAACGACAATTTTAGTGTATTATTTTCAAAGTATAAATTCATTATTTAATTTTCACACACTTAGGATTGTTCAGATTATTATCTACAATTAATATAATCATTTGTATTCAAATCAATACATATATCTAGGCTCGGCAGCCGTATGAAAAGTCGGATTTAGAAAAGATCTGAATGTCTAAAACTGGTTCTAATATGGCGACCCTTCATTTCAGTTAAGTATTTAGGTATTCAAACGGATTTGTATTGTGTAATCATACTATGTCAAACCAATTAAAGAACAACACTTTTCTTTATAAAACACATTTTACTAATGTTTCTAATGTTTATTTGCGCGAATTTTCGTTTTGACATTTTTTTCTTCCTGCTTTTCTTATGAACAAAATCTAAAATGTTTCCTAACGTTTTCTTGCATTAACCAATCCCCAATATTGTTAAATTTTGACTCATGCAAAGATTTTATATTTTGACTGAATATGCAATATTATTATTGGAGTGTTTGCATTTCCGCACTATCAATTTATTGAACCGAATATTATTACATTAAATGTATAAGTACAGATGTATAACTCAGACAACTAACTGGTTCCAGTGGTGGGGACCTTTTTCGTCTGATAACAAATTGCTTTATGCTCTTGTAGCGGCTGTGTTAATATTTTCTACGTTATTAGCTGATATTCAAAGACCCTATTGAAAGTCGGCACAGGGTCCCCGTCTACATACAGTTATTTAACCCCAGCCCCCTCTATTCTTTTACTTTAATATTATTACCAGAGCACAAACTAACATTGCTTTACTTGCTGTTTCTTACACTATTCCACAAAGTTTTATAATATCGTTTCCTTATTCGTTGGCTTAAAAACCTTGGGTACTTTTTTTTAAAATTTGATTGATTTGTTTATTAAGTTGAGTGTCCAAAAGTTTCAACCACAAATTGTAATCTACAAAAGGGGTTATTTTTGTGTATCATCATTTGGGATGTCTATCAATTTATAGGCCATTGTTTTATCTCTTTATATCCCTGAATATTACGCGGAAATGGATGCCCACTAATATTATTATTGCAATATCAAATGCAGCCACCAAAAATTTCTAAAAGTAACTCCAAGGACTTCTGCTTTATTTTTGCAGGAGCGTAGCTGATCTACATTTTATTTCGTCGCTTTTTGACGTTTTACAATTTGATTAGGTAATGATAAGATTTCAAAATATATTGGGTATTTAAGTTTTCAGTTAAAATATAAAGCACTAGTGTTGAAAAGAAACTATCCACATAAAAAGTTTTTACTTTTGCAGAAATTTTTTATGAGATTTAGTCTTAAACAGAAGCTTCTTGTATAAAGATTTGCCATTTAAGAGATCATTTCTACGAAAGGAAGATATTATGTTTATTTTATTTGAAAATGTTTATTTTGATAATTATCAGAACAGATTTTTTGGCTGGTTTAAAAAAAAACTGCATTTTTTTTGTTTAGTGTCATCCCTGATTATTTTGCTAATATCTTTGAGGGAGATTAGAAATAATTCTTGTGAAGGACATTTAGCAAATATATTAAATATCTAATATGATAAATTTCATGTTGAAGATTTTAAATAGATTTTAATTTTAATGAAATTAAAGTTCATAACAAATATTTTATAGAAATAGTCGTCAATTTAGGTTGATAACATCAACATCATTTATTGGTCAGTTCGTACATCCAGTAAGAGGGGAGGGTATTGGGTAAAAGGGGTAGATGATGAGGATCGTTATTTTAGCCAATTACAAGTTTCATTTTATTTGAGCACATGTTAATCTGGTGTAAGATCCAAGGAATGATAAATTCATCCTGTCGGAACCAGGAGCCAAAATCCTGGCATTTTTGAAAATGCCTAAGATGCAAAAATAATTTTTATTTTGTTATCAACATTTTTATAATAGCTTATTCATATCTTACTAAAAGATAGGCTGACATACTGACAAACACACAGACAAACGAATAAATAAAACATCAACGAGACAAATATCCAACGTGTGTCTCAAGACTAGACACAATTTGTTTGATAAGAGAAATAAATCTATTTGTGGGGGCGGCTGATGGCCCCCTTTAAGTGTTTTTAGATTTCACAAAAACTTTATAGATATCACGGATACAGGAATAAGTCATAAATAAATAAAATAAAACTACATATGCTGATGCTTTCTCGTTTATATAAAATCTCTTTAACCACTGAACCGAAATAGCTTTACATTTTAGGGAAACCTCAGATATATAACTAATTTTTCTTTTATTAGAATAGGTTTTAGGCTATTTTTTCTCCCCTTCTTTTGTCATTTACAGAGTCATTAGATGAATGGAATATCATCAATTTAATAATAAAATGCTATAATTGCTCAGGTTATTGTTCTTTACTCTTCAACTAAATATGTTGTATGCTTGTTATTGCCACGCTACAATATTGCTTTTACTAAACTTGTATGAAAATAATCTATAATTGAAAATTAATTTTGCCTAATTTGGAAAAAGAGATTTAATAAATCGATGATTACACGTTTGATATGATATTTTAAAGCTGTGCATTCACCTCAGCAATTTGTTTAATTTTCGAAAAAGGACACAATAGCAAATTAATAGAGTGGAAGACTTTAGATTACTCATACTTTTATATTAATAAAATGAGAAAATCGGTGCTTTCACACAAAAGGGCTTTTGATCAATAATAACACCCCCTCCTCCCCCTCCTTATTTGAAATCCATTGAAAATAAGAGAGTTTAGTTTTTTTCCATGCCTATTCCTCTACGAGGACCCTAAGTAAATCAAACCAAGAAGGAAAGGTACAGTTTATGCTGTTGAAATTATTTCACTTCTAATGATTTAATGATGTGATACATGTGTAGAAATGAATACCCACTAATATTTTACATATAGATAAATATTTTTCAATATTTAGAATTTCAATATGCCTTTGGGCCTTATACTCTCACAGCTAGGCTTTCTATTTATCATACAGAGGAAACTACACAACTTAATTTTTAGGAAATTTTTTTTAGCAGAGCAGATAATAGCGCATGGTTATGTGTGTCTGTCTGTCCTTATGTTGTTCGCTGTTGCCTGATAGCTTTGTCTTCCTCCTATGATTAGATTAAAATATTGGACGTAAGAGTATGAAATCAAGTTTGTTAAAATGTCTGTTTGTCTCTAGCTTAAGATCCTTATCTGCTTGACTGATATGGTTCTTCTTTACAGTATGCTTCTTATAGGTTTAGAGAAGGTTTATAAATATTTTGAGGGGAGCACGTCCACCATCTAAAGAGAATTCTCCCAAAAACTATTTTCTTTTAAAAACCAAATTCTATAGAAAATAAAGTTTGTCCTTTTAAATTTGATTTTCTTGTGGCTAGCTGCTCAGTTAGGAATTTAAATATATTTAGAAAATTGATTTTTATACAACAGCTGTTTGTAATTTAATAGGCGATAATGATTATTCATTATTATAATCTAATAAAAGTTGTATTTTAAATGACGATTTTTGAAAAAATAATTAATTGGAGGTCTTTAGCAGTGAGGGAGAGGCCATTGGATTGAAAATTTTACTGGTTTCCAAAGTTGTCAAGACTTTTACAATCTAGCACTGATAATTTTGATCTGCAGAGTCATCCATTTACCTATCCTATTGGTGACGAGAAATTTACATATCTATAGTTATTAGATCCAATATTGGGTAAGAGTGACTATTCATCCATTTACCTATCCATAGTTATTAGATCCAATATTGGTCAAGAATGGCATTTCATCAATTTATCTATCTAGGGTTATTAGATCCAATACTGGTCAAGGGTGACAACTCATCAATTTATCTATCTACGGTTATTAGATCCAATACTGGTCAAGAGTGGCCACTCATCAATTAACCAATCCGTCATAATTCGACAATTTTCCATTTTGCATCCAAACATTATGCATTATACATGAGAGAGAAAAAAGAAAATAAGAGATATCGAAAGAAAGAAAGACAGATAGATAAATAGATAGCAAGATTAATATGATAGAAAATAGATAGAAAATTAAAGAAACAAGTTAGATAAGAAAAAAAAAATATAAATAGAACAGTTAGAGAGATATTATTACAGTTGAATTAATATACTACAGTAATCACCAAAATAAGATTTTATCACTTAATAATTGATGGAAGATTAGAATATCTTCCACTGTCAAATCCTAGAATTAGTTAGCACACTATTAGAAATTTTAACATTTAGAATTAACATACAATTTGAAAGCTATGAATTTTTCTAATAATTACCACAGGGAAGCAAGGAAGGGTCAATGAAATGTAATTTAACCCCCCCCCCCTCCTAATGCCTAAGCGTGGTAATATGTCTTAGTAGCTAATATATATTGGGGGAAGATGTAATGTTAGTAAATTTAACCACTAATATCCTTTCCCTGAATAATTAGTTAGAATACCTATTATTATAAATTACATATGAGTGGAAAATATTTCAAATTTTCAAAGATTTCTTAATGAGTGGGGGAAGGGATAAGAACTTGCAAAATCCTTACTTAAAAAGAAAAAGGATCTGTGTCCGTCTGTCTGTTTGTACCAAAGAATCTCGATAACCACTTAACCGATGTAATTCTCTTTTGCAGTGTAGCTTCTTAGAAGTCCTGGAATGTTTTATAACTATTTTAGGGGAGGAAACCATGAATTGATTTTTAGTATATATTTCACGGTGAACGATTATTACATTTTTTTGTTTTATGGTCAAAAGACTGAAATAAATCTTTAACTTTAGTTTAGTTAAAAATAATTTTTATATTTTTAATATAAAACATCAAAATATTAAATCAAAAGATTTAAATTATAAAAGAATACACTAATGTAATACCTAATAATAATACTTAAAAATATTTTCAAACTTTATTATTGTCCTATCATAGTATCCATGGACAATGTAAAGTATTGAAGTACTTACAGTATTAGATGTAATTTCATCCACCCACTTCATAAAAACGTATCAAATGCCTCTCAAAAAATCCAGCAAAAAATAAAATTAGCAAATGATTGATCTAAAAGTTTGAAATTTATTTTTGTGTCTTAGTTCAAGTTCAATATAAAAATTTAAAATTCTAGCAATTATAGCTTTTAATTCATAGGTTTCCTAAAAATATATAATACATATAAGATTTTGCCTTTAATAACTCAAATATTCCGCCAAGGTGTCAAATAAAAATCCGCAGTTTTGCAAAAACCTGTAGAAAATATTTAGCATCCTTTAGAAGGGCGTCTGCACGACCTTTTTCAATAAAGAGTAACTTACACTCCAAGGATATTACAATGGTAGATAAATCAATCTTCTTCTAAATTTTTATGTGTAAAATTCTGCCTTTGTAAGCTACTAAATATAAGGGGACAGGTAGGGTTGTAAATTTTAAAATTGTATTGATTATTTTCTTTTCACTTTAGGTAAGTTGGTAGAAATTTTCTTTGCTTAAATTCAAACGAAGCTTAAATTGCACTGACGAGAAGAAATTCAAAATTAATTCAACTGAGGTTTTAAAATCAAGGAAGATTTAAATTATAGATATGTTACTCCTCATGAAGATTTATGCATATTCTTAAGAGTGAATTTATTTAATAATTTTGCCTGATTCTTAGAGTGGATTTAATTTGTAAATATTGCCTATTTCTAAGAGTGAATTGCCTTAATGATTAAGTGGCATTGAAAGGCATAGATTGTCTCTAATTTTAGGGGCCTTTTGTTTGTTTGTGTATGTTTGTGTGTGTGTGTGTGTGTCTGTGTGTGGACAAGGGATAAACGGATAGATCAATGAACTATAAAAGTTTTGATAGTGTCTAATTTTAAAGACCTTTTAGTCAGGGATCTAAAGGGAAAAAACATGGACAATAATTTGATGTTCATTGACAATGATGATAATCAAAATTATTCGATCTGTAGATTAAAATGATTATTTGATATATTACGACATCGCAAGATTGAATTAACCAATTAAGCTGTGACTAAGGTGCCCAATTTTTTTATTTAATGTATGCGAAACCCTGGTAAAAACTTTGGGTACCAGTATAATTTATTTACTTTTATTTACATATTCTTTTGGTCCCTAGTGTTTATACTGTTCTGATATGATTACTCCATCCTATCATAATACTATTGTGTGCATTCATTTCCGCATATTGTAATTTCAACATAGTTTTTCATTATCGCAAAAATATATAAAAACAAAAGATAGAAAGGAGGGAGGGGAAATTACACTAGCCTCCAAAGTTTTATAATATCGTTTTCTTATTCGTTAGCTTAACAACTTTGGGGACTTTTATTGAATTCTTAATGGCTGATTCATTAAATTGATTGTCCAAACGTTTCAACCACTAAATGCAAGAAGGGATAATTTTGAGTATCATCATTGGGGATGTACACTGATTTATCGTTCATTGCCTTATCCCTTTAGATCCCTAGAAAGGAGGTGTTTTGTGATAAGAGTGAAGCAAAGAGGACAGTTTGTGCTGTAGTAGTAATATGCAGTTATGTTGATTTGATAATGTGATACATGGGCGGAAATTGATGCACATGTTCTATCATGCTACTAATAGACTTCAGATATTTGAAACTGAACATTAACTTCATTAAATTTAATTCCATGCTCGTTATCTATTCTCTCTCTCTTTCTCTCTCTCTCTCTCTCTCTCTCTCTCTCTCTCTCTCTCTCTCTCTCTCTCTCTCTCTCTCTCCTTCCTCTTTCACTCTTTCGTTTTCTTTTACTGCCCGACTACCTTTATGAAAAGTGAGTTAGAAAAAAGCTATTGTTTAATGGTCGACGTAAATACTAAATATCAGACAAATAGCTCTTATTTTTGATTTTCAATTTTATATCAGCCACGACTACTTTCTTTCAACGCTTTATAGTCGACATGAAAAAAATTGGAAATGTTTTTTCTTTTAACTTCTTCTGACCTCCAATTAATAAGGGGTATATGTGTGTGTGTGTATGTATATATTTAGAAATGATTATATCAGAAGACTATCATAATGATTACATAGTAGCCTCTACCAGACTATAGCATGCACTAATATCAACATCAAAGGACGCTCTCTTAACGCAATTCCTATAATAAGAACTTTTTTAATAACAATTTATTTTCTAGTTAAACTACTCTATTATTAAGGTATGAACGTATGTCTGTCTATCAGTCTAAAAACTATATACTATTGCTTGAAAGTTCTATCTAATAAAATGTCAATGATTTTTTAAAAATACCTACCACAAATAGAAGTTTAAGAGTCTCCTATTGATATTGTAAAGGTAGGGGTAAGGCATTTTTTCAATCATGAAGAGTTATTATTTGAAAATATCCACGATATATAATCATTTATTTAGTGGACTTTTTACATGATATATTTTTGGTAGATTTTATCTGCTTCTGTTTATAGATAATATGAATCAGGAATCATTTTTTAGAATACATTATGCAGTAAAAGGCAGTTAAAAGAGTAATTATTCAGACAAATTGCATTTGATTTTACTATAGAATGTTAAATCGTTACCAAGCAAGAAAATCGTACTAATAAATCAAATTTTAATAGTTTTAGCTCTTTTTAACCCAATATTTATAAATATTTCTTTAATATTTTTCCTAATATATATTTATATGATTCGAAATGATAAAAACTCCTGTTATTTTTCACTGGATAATAAAGATTAAGAAATTCTAATTATCCTGTAAAATTGATTTTTAAAAGTGTACTAATTGGAAGCAAAAGATTGACATAAATTTCAACATAAAAATGTTATATTTCACAACTTTGAAATTTTAGTAGCGAATCTACTCTTCATTGGTTCTTTATGCCTTACTATTCAAATAAGATATAGAGATCATTTTGAAGGATTCATAAAAGGGTTCTGTAGCAGCAACTGAGCTTCAAATTTAAACCCCTTTGGATGCTTTCATATTTTTTTGAAATTATTATAATAATTAAAGGAAAGGTAGAGACAAAATATATTCAATTAAAGTGATTTTTTCAAAATGTAAGTTGTTTTTGGATATAAATGTCCTTGTTCTTTGAAGGTTTTGACATAAATCCTTCTCTAATTAGTGCCAATTTTACTCTGAAATTGTTAAAGGATATTTACCAAGAAAATTGATGTTTAGAAATATGAATAGGTATATAAAAGAAATGTTATTTTTTAATCAATAGATTTTTAAAATATGGATTAT
Organism: Acartia tonsa; assembly: GCF_053477335.1. Lineage (NCBI taxonomy): Eukaryota > Metazoa > Arthropoda > Copepoda > Calanoida > Acartiidae > Acartia > Acartia tonsa. The sequence goes on from NC_137260.1 coordinate 40,420,694, forward strand.
TTAAGTATAATTTTGTTCACAAGTAACCCAGTAGGGATAATATAGAAAATGTTTAATTAAAAAAAATAGCAGGTATTGTCAATGTGAAACTGAATGTAACTATAGGTAAAATCATTTCAAAATGGTTATGGGGTTTTAAATATAAGTCCTTTTATAAGCTTTTATTTTTAAATATAACATTTTAAAAAGTTTTTTTGTGGTTAATTTCTTTTTTTTAAAATCTTGTTCTATTAAAATTATTCTATGATATTGGTCTTGAAAATCTGCCAAAAAATGTTTTGTAACGTCATCTAAGCTTCAATTCTAGGCAGTTACAGCTTATCCCCCAAGTTAATCCTTTTTTAGGGCATAGTCATAAAAGAATAAGGGAAAATGTCCTTTCTTACATTGCATTGGCTTGACAAGGACAATTCTGTCTACAAGTAGTTAAAAAGTTTAAGAATGTGTTTCCAGTTGACTTTGAACCCGCTGGATTGTAACCGGTTCTCAGCCATACTGAAAATTTATAAATTTTCCACGACTATTAAAATAAGATAGTAAAGTTAATACCAGTTTTTTAGCCAGCGCAAACGGCCCCTTGGGGCCAATAGTAGCTAGCCATTTAATATTAATTAATTCTTTAGAATTTTTCAAAACATTGACTAATTCGAGTAACCAAATAGATATATAGAGACCCTTATTATAGAGTAGCTGCACAACTAAAGATAATTTATAATGATTTGTCTTTTGTATTACAAACAATTTTATATTATTATTGTTAAATAAAATACTGCATTAATCATATTTAAATAAATCAATTTTATATGAGAAAAAACAAACAATAATGCACATTAAGCAAAGTAATAACTCATTTTAAAAGCATTTTATTATAACTACTTACTTTCTAAGAAAAATTTGAATTGACGAATATCTCAATTTTTGCAACGCTTTTTCAACTTGTAAAAAAGGCTTTTTTTATAGAAAACTAGTTAGATATTTATATGTATTGGCAAACAGTGGTTTGGAAATAGCATAGCTATGACATAGCTGAGCTACTAAAGAAAACGAATCTTAATTGTCTTGATATATTCATTATTTTATGATGAACAATTCGGTGAAGTGTTGTAATTATTAAAACAATAACTCCAACTAAATTAAAAAGTCTGCACTGGCCAAGAAATTTAGGAATTTCAGTGATTAAAGGAATCGTGCATTCTAATAAAAATAATTGTTATATATCGTTACATATTATAGACGGATTTCCACGCCTAATAAAATGATGAATTAAAAGATTAAAACAAGTTTTGATACCCCCGAACGGCCGAAGACATGGGATAACAAAACTGCTATTAATTTTATGATTTTTATTTTAATATTGGTGGAAAATTGTCTATAATAGGATGCTATGCATGATTTTTCTGCTTGGCTAAGGACCGGTTCTAATCCAGCGGATACCAACCGGTTTCGAAGCCATACTGACAATAATAAGATATTTTCTAAGATTCTTAATCAATTTTATTCTTATATTAAATGACCTTTGGCTGGGAAAATTTTGCAACTAAGATGTCAAAAGTGACACTATTCTCTTTATATATGTGTGAGCTTTTCATATTATTATACAGGGAAACTCTTTCAGTTTCAGATGTAAAACTTTGTCATTTTTATTAAATGTGGTAGATTACCCACCAATTTGGAGTACAGATGGAAGATCTTTTCAAAATTATACAAAAAATAAAAGAACAGAACCAAGTATCGTACCTAAAACAAAAGTACATGCACCTTAGAAAATAGACTAAAACTTTCAAGGGTATTGCATAAGAACGTAAAAGAGTTATGATCATTATCTTAAACACGTTTCAATAGATCTCACATTAAGTAATATCTTATTAGATTCTTGTTTTACTAATTGAATTGTTTTGAAATTAGAATAAATTCCTAAAGAAGTCAAACATTCATCTAGGTTAAAATGAAATGATATATGTAATAATTTAGATTGTTAAATTGTAATGGGTTTTTGAATTGTAATTAAAAATATAAATCTGTCTGGTATAGAAAAACATTCTTATTCAAAAATAGAATCTTTTCTACTAAAATACAATATTTACAAACATTTATAAATATGTTTATAAAAATATGATTTATTCGTTTATTTAAAAGTTCAAAAGTCAATGTGCCCTTTGGTGAAATAGAATGAAATATAATAATTAAGATTGGTAAAGCATAATTGGTTTCCCTTGTCTAGTGACATCACATATATCTCTGGGTGTTCCATCATTTTCGTGCATTTTTATATCTTAAATAGCATAATTTTTATGGTATCAATCCAATTAATAGATAATCTATTATAACAAAACCAGAGGCGTGCAGGATCCGCAAAAAGATGCACCCATCTATCCCCTTCACAATACTACACCCCTTTTCCCGCTTTACATAAATAATATAACTAATTCATAAAATATACTTTTGCATAGAAATATCCCTTAGTGAATAGTTCTTATTGGCAAGAAGATTCTTCACAATTCAGTCGCCTATCAGTAATAATCTGTAACGTTATTAAGTAGCTTTGCAACAAAAAGATTATTTTTGCAATTGTGATAGCCTACCCTATGACATATATCTGTGCCGCATGCCAAAATTGAGATTGCAACGTGCGCTGCGCAAAAACAGTCTTGAGTTTCGCTCTCTAGCGCCCTCTAATGGCCAGGGATAAAGGACATTTTCAGTATGGCTTCGAAACCGATTAATATTAGCTGGATTAGAATTAGCCATACTGAAAAAATCATGAATTATACATATCGTATTACTGACATTTTTCCTTTCACGAGAATAAAAACAATAAAGTTAATACCAGATTTTTTATCTTAATAACAGCGGAAAGTTGTCTATAATACGATGCAATAAATAACCGTTAATGGATTTTAATAAATGAAAAAAGTCCCCATTTAGACTGTTAATAGTTTAAACTATTAATACAATTAAAAGATACTTTTTATTACAGTTACTTTATAATTATCTGTATATTTGTTCGACCGTTTTTCTTATTATTTTTTAGGATACTTTTTTATCCGTTCATCCCTGAGAAGCTAACAATAGGAATTTCATATATGATCTGTGTGAAATTTAACAGGGATTTAGGGATGGTTAATTAGCCATTGTCCCCTCCCCTCCCAGTAACTTATAATTTTTAAATTTTGTCCGAACCTAGTAATAGTGTCTAACTTTTTATCTTTGCGACGTAACAAAAATCGAATGATGAGAGGGGAGGTGGGAAAGAAAACCCCTAAAATTACTAGGTTCATTTTGTCCTGGCAATTTGTATTAGAATAACGTATTGGAGGAAGAGTAATTTTTCCATCAATGTCCCCTTCTCCCTGCAAATTTAGATATATGATATTCGTCTCTTACACAAATAAGACACACTCACACACAGACAGAGTCTTTTTCAGGAGAAAAATGGATGTGTAATGACATAAAAATACTAACAATATTCGTAGCTTACTTCTTATCAAACTGCTTTTAATTTAGATCAAGTCGGTACTGACGTAATATAAAATAGTAGGGTAGTACTTTTTTTGGGAAGCTAAAGATGTGTGTCAGTCTGGTTTTATGCTTTCTTCTTCTAGGGGCTACGGACGAGCAACTAGTGGCAAATATTAAATATAATAACTACTTTTTCTTTTGTAATTCAAGGTCATAACGATAAAAAGAACACAATTTTAAATAAAGTATACTTTGACTTTTCCATCCCTGTAGATTTTAAAAATTTGATTTATTAACTATAAACCTCTAAAGCAGGAAGAAAATTCATTTAGGAAAGACAAAACACACACAAACATCATATGATTAATTATCATAATATGTACATTAGCTATTTCAAGAAATCTACATAATATTTGTATTTCAATAAGATAAAATTTTATGCCTCTACAAACTAAAACATTTAATATGTAAGAATCGGCTCTTACAATATATGGCTGTGCTTTCCAAGAAAGCTTTTGAGTTAAGTTTAGATAAATTTCAAATATTTGTAGCAGCCATTATTTCTTGAAATTGCTTTTCTAGTATGGCTTCGAAACCGATTTATATCCGCTGGATTAGAACTGGTTCTGAGTGACAGTCATACTGAAAAAATCATGTATCACATCGTACTACAGACAATCTTCCACAATTGATAAAATTCATAGAATTGTATTGGCATTCTGTCTCTCGGGGCAAACAAAACTGGATTTAATCTTAAATATTTAGTTTACTATCCGCGGAATGAAGCCCAAGAAAACGAGGCCATAAATAACTATTATCACATGACGCAATTCTAATTAAGTATTAGGATTATGTTGATTTGATAACAGTAAGACTATTTGACAGTTGCTCTAATTTCACAATACTAAATAACATTTGTATTAAAAACTTTAAGAAAGATTAATTTGCTGTAATAAAATAATTTGCCAATTTTCTCAATTTCTCTGTTAGAAATCAATTTAAAGGGATTTCAAGGATAGTTCCATAAAATTTTACAAAAAAAAATCTTTTTTAGCCTAAGTTAGGTTAAGATACCGTTATTGGTAGTAAAGTTAAAAGTTCGAGCTCAGATTGAATTACACTGAAGACATTAAACTAATATGTTTACTACTACTTATAAAAGCTTAATTTAACCTAAATTAAAATACAGAACTTTTAGAATTTTTGAGGGTTTTCTGAACTAACGGCTAAGTCATAGTTTCTAAGGGTTCTGCATTAAAAGGGGAAGATAAGAATGAATCAGAAAAAAATAGCCTAAAACAAACCTTGAATCTATGTGAAGCTTCCTTAAAATGGAGAACTCAATCAAATCTTAACGGACAACCAAAAAACCTTACCACTTATTTGATAATGTAATAAAGTCATATCTTTTAGCATCCGTGGATATTATAAGCCTTAGGGGCGGCTTGGAAATAAAAAACTGTGGTACCCCTCGCTGTGTGGTAAATAGGAAATTATTCTCACCCAATTAAATTTTACTGTTCTACATTAGGCACCACTATGATCTCTGTATTATACTTTTCAGGGATTAAGGATGAGGACAATGAATGATAATTTAATCTTTGCCCAATCTTGTACTTGTATATTCTGCCGATTAGTAACTGGCAATTATTTGAGAGAAGAAAGACATTTAGAATAATTTTTAACTACCATTGTATAACTCTCCCTCCCTGGTATTTTAGATATAAATTTGGCGGATTTCAAGGATGTATCATACAAAATAGAAGGTCTTGATTTTGGTATTTGGCAATTTTTGTGTAATTTATTGCAAACATACAAGCTAGGCAAGTTTTTTTTGTCTGAAGTTAAAGTTCTCGGAAAATGCTTGTCTTAATAATATTCATTTTCAAGGAAGCTATATAAATGCCCTGGGGTAGTTTTAGGCTATTTTCCAGGGCCACCGGCCCTTCTTTAGAGGATAAAGTGAAGAGAACCCAAATTGAAAGAAATATAGACAACATGCAAGATTCTCTATTTTGTAGTTAATTTAGAAAACTTAATAAAAAATACATTTACTTAATTACCTTTGTTATCCTTTTCATTACTGCGCTTTTTCTGGACAGAATATACTTTAATACCCCTGAAAAAGAAATAGATTACAGGACATAAGATATAAAATTTCTTCACATAGAATAAATTATAGCTAATATTTCTATCTATCATGAAAATATAACATTAATAAAAAGTAATGTTATGTAACAAATGTCTTATTAATACAAGTTTTATGATAATTTTATGAGTTCTTGAAGTTTTAGGATAGGTGCTTTCAACGCATTTTATTAAACTAAATTAATATTCTATACCCAAATATTTTAAAATGTTTAACCGAAATTAAGATTTTAACTATCATTATCATTTGGATTTCTGCAAGTTGTAATCTATTTATATTCTACCTAATACATATATAATTTTCTTTTTTCAACACAGCATAGACATTTGAAACTCATTGATTTGCGTTGCGACTTGACCACGAGAAAATTTATTAGTGTTGCCACAAAATACTAGAAAAAAAATGAAAAAGGCCAATTAAATGCAGGGTACTTCTTGTAAGTGACAGCTAATAGGCTTTTCCATATTTATAACTAGTGACTTCTCCCCTAACAATTTAGTATTAGAAATATACGGGAAGAGGCAGTCTAAAACCATCCCGAAACCTACAAAGAGTATCACAAAAATGGTTGTCGAAGTCGAACAGAAAAATACAAAATTTGAAATTGTTTGCTGTAAAGCACAAAGCCTAAAATTTTAATTCAGAGCTAGGAGACATTTTCCTCCCAACCCCTCCCAAAAATAGCAAAAGGTGGCTCACCCCTATACCCCCTTAAAATATGCTGTCACCCCCTGGTGAGTTGGGAACTCTTAACAGAATATAAAATTCAGTAATCTTGTGTTTAATCAGAGAGAAGAGAAGTGTATAAAAGTCATGAAAAGGACAGGGGTGTCATTCCCAAAAATAACTAGGGAGGGAGGGGACATTGGGCTGTTTATTACACTGGTCCCTCAAGTTTTAATATAGTGTTTTTTTTCGTTGGCTGAACAACTTTGGGGACTTTTATTTAATTTGATTGGTTGGTTCAAAAAGTTGAGTATCCTAAAGTTTGAACTACTAATTGTAATCTACAGAAGGGATAATTTTATGTTTTGCCATTTGGAATGTACTTCAATTAATAGGCCATTGTCTTATTCTTTTAGATCCTTGAAAGTAACAGGTGTCTATCTTTCTTTATTTTTGGCTGATTTTTGAGAATCTAGTTCCTTGAGAAAACGATGAGAATGTGCCCATTTAAATTTTCATATCATTTCACGCTTTTCCATCGCTTTTCTTTCTGAAGAGCGCAGCTGCTCTTCTATAATTAGGGATTATGTACGAGTCTGTACGTCGGTTTGTCTGACTTCTTTGTATTATGATAGATTTCATATAAAAAATTTAAACCATATACTACATTGTATTGAATGACCTCTGATAAAGAATGTCTTGTTTAGTAATCTGCTAAAACTTGCTTTCTTTTATTTATCGACTTTCAAAATTGCTTATTAAAAAAATGATGTTATATTGTTAGTGCTGCGTTTCTTGTCTACAAAATTTAATGACTTAAACTTTAACCAAGCATAAACAAACATCGCATAAAGTTTTCATTTTTAATGTTAAATTCAATCGTTTTTGCTTTTTTAAATTGTTGCTACATTTCTATCAACAACAAATAAAAGGGGTACTTTGTTTATTATAGTTTGGGATGTACATTTGCATATCATCCATTGTCTTATCCCTTTAGATTCCTGATAATTTTAAACATGACATCTACATTATTGTCACCAGTTTTGGCATCTCACAAACCTCTTTTTGTCATATTTTCTCTATCCCCATTTTTTAGCGTAGCAACCTTAAAATTTAAACATGATTTTCCAGTATGGCTTCGAAACCGATTAATATCCGCTGGATTAGAAACGGTTTTCAGCCATACTGAAAAATCATGTATAGTTTTGTATTTTCCAAATAATTTTCCATAAGTATTAAAATAAAAAGCCTAAGATTAATGACTAATATTATTTGCCCGGGCATTCAGCCCCCCGGGTTTAATTAAACTGGTTTTAATCCTATAATTTTTCGTTTTGATATACGCTGAACGCTGTTTATTGCGATAAATAACAACTCTTATCTACTATCTAAAACGTAGATATTCCTTATGAGAAACCTTTCTTTCTAAGATTGACTTCTGAAATTTCTTTAACGGATTCCATTGTTTAATGGTCAACTACTCTATAATTTACTTTGTACGTCTATTAGAATTTTCTTTGTGTTTGATATAAAAAGATTATGTCTGTGCTTCGCTACCTATGATTAGATGTTGTTCTGTCTCCCTATTTTTCCCTAACTTATATGTGTCCTTTATTTTTAGCAAGCAACCACTTTCTTCTCGCGTTTACTAATAAACAGCAAAAAACAACAATTTTCAATCATAAAGCATTTGAGAAAAAACATATCTTAGCTTTTATATGGAGAAGGTTAGTCCATTATTCAATTGTAAATCTCTCTTCTAGTTGTATTAATAATTACTAATTAGCTATTTAATAATGATAATTTTTACGTAAACGTATACACACCACACGCAAAAAACTTTGACGCAAAAAATGCGGCAAGCCTTAGTTTCCTTATGTTATATACGTTACTCAAAGATGATTATATGTTTAAAAAGTTTAATTTTCTTTTTTATGTTATAGGTAAGTTTTTTTCAGTTGAGTTGTTAACTGGTAAATGTTGGGAGAAGAAAGGGTTGTAAATTAAGCTAAGTCACTGTTTTAAACCTCCGCAGTTGGTATTGTAGCGGTTAGCTGCTACTTATTAAGTAGCTGCTAAACATAACCTGATCAAAAAAGTGGTTTATCTGATCTTGTCGGCGGCTTCTGAATTTGTTTGTCTGTACTACTGTCTGTTAGTATGTCTGTGTGTAAGTCAATCAATAAAAATGCTCTGCAATACATTTAAACGTTTATTTAAAGTAGCAAAAAAAAGAAAACAGGCATAACCAGTTAATATTATGTATATTATTCTCTAGTCATTACTAAACTTCAATGAAAAAAGTCGTTTATGAGATTTTTTAGGTCACACAAACAAATACACAACTTTCTACTTTTTATGATATGATTACATGGTTAGTGCTTATATGTCAAGGCATTACTCCCATTCTTTTAATACGTTTCTAACAACCTTTTAAATATATTTTGTTATAACGCAGTTTGAGACGACATTAAAACCTTTTCTTCCATAACTATTAGCGGATCCATAAATATTTTATGTATTTTTTGTTGGATCGTAGAAGCATAATTTTGGTAAGTTTTTTTGCTCGTATTGAGTCCATATAATTGATAGTAACTAGATCGGTGCTGGTGATATCGATGCCGCTTTTAAATGTCCCATTAATTTGCATTTGGTCCTAGTTTCCCTACTTATTTGATACCAGGGAGGAAGGAGACATTGAGCTGTTTATTGCACTAGTCCCCAAAGTTTTCTTATTCGATATTAGTTGTGTATCAGTAATGTACAAGACAATGTATGATAGATTGATGTACATCCCAGATAATGATAAACAAAATTACTCCTTCTATTTATTAAAATTATTGGTTGAAAAGCTTGGACACAACTTGTATTGAACTTATGAATCAATATTTAATTGTATGCCAACAAATAGGGTAATGTGGTTTTCAAAGATTGAATATCAATATCAATAATAATGTCCCATCCCACCTTGATTTTAGTTAATAAAACTTTCGTGGAGAAAATTAAATCTATAAATACTATACTCTGAATTTGCTTGTCGTTCATCTTATTTATAGGGAAGAGTTGTTTTGACGAACGGTTCATTTGAAGTAAATAGTAAAGTGGAAAAAATGTTGGTATTCTATTATCTAATTTCACTATGCAAGGTCCGACGACGACAAGAGACCACTTGTGATTCAGGGATACAAGGATGGAACAATGGAGAATAATTCAATTTTCCCAACATAATTTTGCCATTGGAAGTGTATGATTATTGGCAAAATAGGATTGTAGATTAATGTTATATCTTCTTACTCAATAATAAAGTGTTAAAATCAGCCTGTAGCAGTCAACTTTCATGAATTTTTTTTCATTGGTTACTTGTAATTCCTTAGGTGTAAAATTAGTGTAGATTATTTTAACCACTATTGTACCCTCCCTCTTCCTGCATTCAATGCAAACTTTTAATTTTATCTGCAATTTTGTCGCGCTGTCGTTAGGACATTAGAATTACTTTTCATATACATAGAGTGCTTTAAAATTATATTTTAGTATCTATTATTGATGTAAGCAATTTTTAAAAAGATTATTCGCTGAAAAACAAAATAAAACCCTGTGTAAAATTGGATTCCAATGTTAGTTCATCCTTAACCACTTTTTATTAAAGCATAAACCAAACCAATATTAATTGTATTAATTTAATGTATGTATGTCAATTTTAAAAGTATAATTTGTGTGTCAAATCAGACTTAGTTTTTTTCTCGCTGCATAAGACATAAGATAGTAAAAAGGACGAAATTTTTCATAGTAAATGGTTACTTAAAAAGAAAATGTCTACTTACGATTTTAATGTTCGTTATGTATAATAACATTATTTCCAAAACGACCAAGATAATATTGCTTAATTCACTTCTACAAGAGACAAAATGAATTGAAAATTATTGCTAAAATCAAAATTTATATTCATGTCTTAGAATAGTGTATTTTTTTTTAAAATAGGTTGAAAACATACTAACTTTAAAAAATTGAGCATTAATACCAAAATCATTATCTACAATTAATTAAAATTATGACTATACCTACATTCTTATGTTGTTATAATAATAGCATAGAGGTTTGACATGTCTAAATACTATTTATGTGACAATATTCTAAAGATGATAGACTTACAGACACACAAAAAAAGTCCAGAACAGCTACGCTCCCGTAAATGCATTAAAATTATTATTGGGTGCAATTTTTATCACCAATAAGAAAGATTAAAATTAACAAGCGCGGTCTCTTTAAATAACAAGGATGATATATTACAAGACAAAAATTGGTATATGAACGATTTTAGTCATATATTTTTTTTGATTTTTTTTGTTTAGAACGATAAATATGTCCAATACTAATAAAGAAAAATACCAATTCCTGCAGATCAAACTTTTAAACCAATAATTTTAATCTACAGAAGGGTAGAAAATAACTGTTTCATGACTTATTTTTTGCTTGTTAAAATCTATTTTAATAAAGCCTTTAGACAACTGCCTGTCCTACTTATTAAACATTTAGTGATAACCCTTGATGACCCAATGTACTGACATTAAAAAACTAAATGTCCATTATTTTTCACACCTCCAAATAGACATCTTATTAAACTATCAAAAGTTGGTAGATAGCAATTTTCTTTTAAATTGACCTCAAAGAAATTAATACCATTTTCACCCTATTATAATATCTATATTTTAGTAATGGACGAATGGGACTGTAAATTATACCTGCCCTCAAAGTTATATGAACACATTATCTAATTCTTTGGCTTAAAAACTTTAGGACTTTCATTAAATCCTGATTGGTTGGTATAAACTAAATATGTAAAATCTTTTAACACTATGATTTTCATCTACAGAAGGGATATTTTGTTTATTATAATTGTATTTTACATCAATTTGAAAGGATTTAAAAAGATAGTATGTACAAAATCTTATTGCTATACTAATAATGTATTTAATTGTCCTTGTATATTTCTATAACACAATAATAATTAATAATTACTAGTTGTTATAATATAGTTATTGTTTTTCTATAAATGAATTAATAAATTGTAAATTGATTATTTTTAAAGCATCTGTCCTTTTAACAAAAAATAAAAAGTCTAAAACAAAAGTCTACATATAAAAAAATGTTTTACTTTTAAAAAGTATTTTTTTATATTTCATAGTTTTATTAAAACATATTAATTTAGTGAGATATTAAAAAAAGTTTTTCATTAATTAAGTCCAGTGTTGTTTGAAATATAATTAAAGCAACATTTGATATTGAAACAATAATACCATTACAACAATACTTTAATTAGAGAGTTTTCACAAACTGACACAAAAAAATCTACCAAAAAATTATTACAGAGGACAGGGTCTTAAAGGATAAGACAATTGATCATAAATTGATGTACGTACCCAATGATAATAAAGAAAATTACTTTACTATAGATTGCAATCATTGGTAAAAAAGTTTGAAGACCTATAGCTTCAATCAAAATTAATACAAAATTTGTATAGCCAACAAATGAGAGAGCTTGCTTCCAAAACTTTAAGTACTGGTATAATTTACAAGCCAATGTCACCTCCCTCCTTGGACAAAAGATAATTAAATTAAGAAGGAAGAATAACAACATTAATAAATCTAATTAGCGCGGAAACAGGGATAAGGGATAGGAAACCTGGCCATTAATTAGGTCCCGGCCTAGATTCTAAAGGGATATTGCAACTATTACAAATTACTATCAAACTGGCGGACGCTCCCAAGTAGCTATCGCTCTAAACCAATAAGAATCGGCCTGTTTTTAACAACCAATCACCAATTGGCGAAAATTTTAGAAGCAGACAATTCTAGAAAAAATAATGATTTCGTCTGCTACTAAAATATAAATATAAATGGTGTTAGATCACATTAGCTTAATTATTAAATCTGCTTGGAGTTAAACATTAAAAAAGGGCCATATAGAAAAAACAAAAATAACAGGATTATTTTTTGGAAAGGAGGTAGCTACGAATTTTCATTTGGTAGTTTATAAGTTAGATGTTGTATTTTGAATTTTAAAAATTTAATACGGAATTGATACAACACTTTAACCCTAATATATGTACAATACACAATACAACACAGTACAAATATATCACTACATAATAGTATCTAAAGAATACTTGATAGAATGTTACCCAAGTGCATATTAATTTATTTATTTTGAATTTTAATTAGCAATGAAATTTTCAAATAAAATTTTTACTCATTAATAAAAATGCAAATAATACAAACTAAAATCTGTCTGAGGGAAACCCAACGATAGCTTTCTAACAGTTCAAATTACCAAAGTAAAAGATAAAAAAATTTTGGGAGAGAAAAAACTTCATTTTAACAAAAGCCATTAATATATAGGTTTATAAAAAGTTATGTTTTTTACTTTAAACTAGCTACCTGAATTTGATTCTATACTTTATCTACACACACACACACAGCTTTTTTATTAGCGTTTTATACGAAGCACTGCGCCATCCCAAAACTGGTTTATTAGGCTAGAAATAGGCCTAGGCTTGAAATAGGCCTGAAATAATATTTTCCTACGTTTCCCATCCCTTATCCCTGGCGCGGAAAGGTTTAAGATTTATCCTAATGATACTTAACTGATTTTATGATAATAACTACCTATATAGCAAATAATGCACTAATATTGTGTGTGGATATAGTAGTAATGTTTTTTTTTTTGTCTGTCCGTTAGTACTTCCAAACTAGGTATTCGATTTTTAGGAGGTTTCACATTGGTTCTAGATGGTTTAAGCATTTTTATCTCCTCCCTCTTCTTTGTTAGGGGAGCAGCCGCTTGTAATTTAAGTAAACTCCCAAAAATTCCAAGTCATATATAAAGTATCATGTAATTTATGCTTTTAAAAGATTATGTATGTGAAAAAAGTTGGGTTTTTAAATCACGTAAAAATGATCTTCCTCATAGAGTAACTATCAAAGAATGGAACTAGATTGGACAAAAAAACTTTAGGTATTAAACAAGTATTAAATTATCAAAACCATTTGGAGAGGGGATGGGGTAAAGGGAGGTTGGGATTGGTGTAACGTTATTAAAGCCAGCTTTAATTTTCATTTTATTAGAGTACATGATAATCTGATGAATTAATAATAAATCCATTTTTTTACCATACACTAGGATAAAAAATTTACTAGCATTAAGCCCATTCTAGAAAATAATTGCTCTGTGTTGCTGGCTAACCACGCCTTTAGTTGGTAAAATGGTTCATTTAGGTTATTCTATTTCCCATATGTGGCTTCTGAGACAGGGAGATACAAATAGGACAATGAAAGATTGTGCTTCTAAACCTCCAAAAAATGTGTTTGTTTATGGTTTTATGAAGAAGAAAAACAATATAAATTATTTTATGCACTAATCCACTACTCCTTGGAGTAGCTTATTATTATTACATTATCAATTATATTTTTTTTTTTCTGTATAATAATTTACTACTTTTTTAGTTATTACAATTTGTCATCACCGCTTTGTTATTCACATATGGACATAATTGTCTTTGTTATCATATTAATAAATACATGACATGAATTCCACAGCTAATTGTTCTCTGGAGGCCCATGAAATAAAACAAGTAATCAACACAACTTTTCTTTGTTTTTCTATAAATAAAGAAAACCACAAGATTTTTAAATTAACAATAATATCTTTGTTTAGTTTTAGATATAAAGCCGTTTTGGCTATTTAAAAAATGTCAATACTTTTAATTTAAAAGTTTTTAAAATGAGATTTAATTTGTTATGAAAAATTTAAACATTCCAATTTTTTATTGTATACTAACTGTGATTTATATATACAAAACAAAATAATGAATCAGCTAAGGAAAAAAATAAAGATATTTTAATATTAGGATTAAATTTGATGTAAATATTTAAATAGGTTTTGTAAGTTAAGTTTAAGAATATGTTTTATTCAATAAAAAAAATAAAAAGATAATAAAAAATATAAAATTAGTAAATTGAATGAATCAAAATTTTAAATACAAATGTCTGTTGATGGTAAAAAAGGTTTAGGAAATATCAGGAGTAAAGATATAATGAACAAAATATCATACTCTGCCCATTAATAGCTATCAGCGACAGAATACATTTACTTATAGATAATTGGGGGATGGGGAGGTTTATTTATCTTTATCATCCATTGTTCTATCCCTGTATCCTTACAATGAAATGAGGAATTAAAGTTGCAAAGATTATAACTCGTAAATCTTTTCAACAATTTCTCCCCTATCCCCCCCCCCCCCCTCCACATCACATATCCGTCTGTCTGTCCGTATGTCTGTCTCAGACAGATTTTATTTGACATTTGGGGACAGTTAAACCCATTATAAATGTTGCTAAAACGTAACTAATGTGCCCCAAGAAACCAGCAAAATGAAAAAAGAAAAATTACTTCTTTTAATTGAAAAAAATCTATCTAAGTCATACTAGAAAAAAGATTCGCCAAATATTTTTTTTTTATATGCAGACAAACAAACAGTATAATCTACAAAAGCTGTTAAAATTTAACAAACAAAATTATGTTATTTTAAAGGAACACGTTAAAAAGCTGTAAAGTTTCTGTATTGTTTAATATTTATGCATCAAGGACCTTATGGAAAAAAACGAGGATAAAAATGCCTAAGTAGCGCCACAACAACAAGCTAAGGATATTTTTATGTATATAGGAGCTCTATGAGATTTCGGGTTAAGTCATCATGTAATTTTAGGTGAAGTTTGAGCTGGCTCTAGTGGCTATACAAAAATGTCTCAGCCTACACCATGACGAGTTAGGTCCAAGTCCTAAGAAGTTATGGCTAATCGATCTATGTATTGCTTAATGTTTATAAACAAAAAAAACAGTTCAACCATATTTTTACCCAATTAACTTTTATTCTTTCTATTTAGGTACATATAATTATATTGTAGCTTTGCTCCTTAGCATAATCTCATTCCGTTCTTTCTCTTACTAATTGGATTTTATCGACCAAAGCTCTAGATTAAAGTGCTAGGAATTAGATGATTTCACGGGTTAATTTTCGGTATTTGTAATTCTTTGTCTTATTTTTAAATTATCCAAGCGTTGTAGTTTAAAGATATATTACCGTTTTTCCTTTTACTTTTTGACAAATTAATATTTTTTGAGTCTCATTGTAAAAAATCGTTCAATAAGTAATAACTATAAAAAGACCCTTGACTGAAAGTCCTTACTGTACATTGTAATTAGTTGCACCTATTTACGGGCAATGATATTAACCATACTTTCAGTATCACGCGCCAGACATTACAGTAGTAGGTACAATTTTTAACGCCTTTAGAATGAGAAGTATAAATTTAAAAAATAAATGTTTGGGTTGAGATTAACTTGACAACTAGCACTCTCGAGAAATCCAATAAAAACATTTAATTATCTCCACCAGAAAATATGCATTTTTATACAATGATGTTCGTTCACTTCCGCATATCAACCAGGGATCTAAAGGGATAAGGGAAATGGACGATTAAATGATATACTTCCCCAATTATGATAATATAAATTACCTTATCTGTAGATTAAAATTGTTGGTTGAAAAGTTTGGATAATAACAGTTGCGAACAAACAAATCAAAGTTCATTAAATCCAAAATTTTGAGCCAACAAACAAGATAACACTTTGGGCACTAGTGTAATTTACTGTCCAATATCACCTAATTTCTCCTCGCAATTTAATTTATTTGCTATTTTGGCTATTTACAATTAGGAAACATTAAACGAAAGTGAAGAAACGTTTTTAAACACATTTATTATCATATGCACAAAGAAATTAGGGAAGGAGAGTGTTGAGACGACGTTTATTAGCATTTTTATTAAAAAAGCTACACTATAATTGTCTTGTTGTTTTTTTTAGGGTAGAATTCTGTGGAACTTATTTATAGACTTTAAAAAATAGTTTAGTACACAATTAAAGATTTGTAAGTAAGAAAATTTATTTTCTTTTTTGACTATGTTTCCTGCAA
This sequence comes from Acartia tonsa, assembly GCF_053477335.1. Lineage (NCBI taxonomy): Eukaryota > Metazoa > Arthropoda > Copepoda > Calanoida > Acartiidae > Acartia > Acartia tonsa. The sequence goes on from NC_137260.1 coordinate 40,436,996, forward strand.
TTTTTTCTGTGCTCATTTTAGACTTTTTGAATCCTTGTCTTTTTTTAGAAAAAAATGAGTTGTAAAGATTTGTTCCCCCATTTGACGTCTATGGTTTCGTTTTTCTAAATTTTTTTGGGAAAAAATACAGTCTAACAGCAAATCTTTATCCCTTACGGGTCCCTGACATCTAAAAGCACAGAGATTAACCCAACATTTGTTACTCCAATGTTTTTTCCTCTATCTATATTTTCATAGAAAATGTGCATAATGTCTGTCTATCAACAAATCTTTGTATAGCAAAGCAGGGAGGAAGAGAACAAAAATATAAAGATTTAGCTCTGCTCCTTTCTTCCCAATATTTAGTATTTACCAACAACTTTACACTTAAGTATTGGGTAAAAATTTATTTATCGTCCTTATATTCCTGTATAGCATACTGTCCACCTAAATAGTGGCATATATCAACTATTGTCATAACCATATATCCCTGTATAGCATACTGTCCACATAAATAATGGCATATATCAACTATTGTCATATCCATATATCCCTGTATAGCATACTGTCAACATAAATAATGGCATATATCAACTAGTGTCATTCCATATATCCCTGTATAACATACTGTCCACATAAATAATGGCATATATCAACTAGTGACATTCCATATATCCCTGTATAGCATACTGTCCACATAAATAATGGCATATATCAACTAGTGTCATTCCATATATCCCTGTATAGCATACTGTCCACATAAATAATGGTATATATCAACTATTGTCATATCCATATATCCCTGTATAGCATACTGTCCACATAAATAATGGCATATATCAACTATTGGCATTCCATATATCCCTGTATAGCATACTCTCAACATAAATAATGGCATATATCAACAAATGCATAAATGTAAATACATACTTATATTATTACAGAGAGAAAACATTTACATAAAAATCATGAACTTTTTAAGGTTTAAAAAGAATTGATTCATTTTTTATTGTCAAAATAAGCATATTGTAATCTAACATAAAAAAATATACTGGAAGACATTCTTAATATCTTTTATAAAAAGTTTTCTTAAATTCTGGCACCCTGTACGTTTCTCTCGTCTTTTCTTCATGTGTCCTAATTCTACAAAAGTATCATAACTGAAAAGTTTTTTTATAACAGCATAATTACAATAGCAAAAATCATAGAAGATGTGTTTCATGCATAGACGTCAAAGGGTGGCGTTGAAGGTGTGTTTAACCCTTTAAAATTTTCAAAACTCTCATTTTGCCCCCCTTAAAATTTTTAAATACATTAGACTACTCTATCAAACCTTTAAAACTTCTTATTTCAAAATAAAAAGCTTAGACGTCCCTAGATTTTTCATAATTATATAAAAAGTAATTGGGAATGTAGAAATGTTTGCGGTACTGATAACTTTTGTGAAAGCGGAGGCACAACCTTTTGTTGTGTCCCTAGGTAAGGACACTTACTCGTAATAGCCTCATTAAATCAAGTCATATACTTCACTCTATACTAAACACAAGGTGCATTTTCATGAGGTCGAAAAATATGAAATAAAACACAATTTTCTCTTTTTTTAACTATTCTGCATATAAAAAGTTTCTCTTAAATGTATTATTTTTAAAAAATTGACATATTTATCAGATTGTCTTATCATTAATCTTGTAATTTAAGTGTACACTTTTTAAGTAAATAATTAAGATACATTTTTTTTTATTTTTACAAAACATCAATTATAACATCTCTTGCCTTATTAAAATACCTTTCTATGTATTGCCAATATTTTAGCACTAAAAATGCACACAGTATTAAATTGTATATAATGTGTATGTGCAAAAAGTAAACTTTTAGCAGACAAAAGCAGTTTTAGGTTGTAAATTTTAATTAGGTTATTTACTAGTTTACTAGTTGTCTACTTTAAAACATTATTAACTTACTAAATTTACTTTAAAAGGATGACAACACCCACAAGTTCGAAGCACAGCAAATCAGACCTTAAGATAGAATGACTGATCTTTTATATTGAAGAAAACTTTTCGTATAGTCTGATATGATTGCTACGATTTCAAAGTTCTTACTTATAGAAAATGTTATCATCATATAAAGTTTCAAATCGATTTGACGACTCTATCATTTCTAAACATACAGTTAAAAGGTACTAATTATTCATAAATAAAATTTACAAATTTATTTATTACACAAAACTAATTTAACTTTGATTGTCCTATAATAGAGTCCCTAAATATCTAACTAACTAAGGAAGGTATAAAGTAACACCGGTGCAGTGTAAGAAAATAGTTAAGCCTGGAATAAAGGAATATGTTTATATGTTAGAAATCTTAAATTTTAAGGAAACAAGGATGACAAAGCTAATCAAATCAAACAAAGATACTCAACGGTTTTTTCGGGGCGCCTAATCGTTTTAGTAATCATCTTTTTAAAAGTAGGTTGGTTTAGCTTGTCAGAATAAATTGAAATCTCAAAATAATCTAACATAGCTAGGTTTAATTTAAACATAACTATTTTTTTTTTGTCTACCTTTCCAAATATTACTGTGTTTTTTTTTAGCAATGTATCCATGTTTTAAAGCCTAAAATCGTGCATACATAAATGTCCTCATTAAGGCCTTTACAAAAATACATTGTACATACATATATAAATAGATAGATGTAGTTAGTCTTGAAGTGTCAATACGTATTCGTTAGTAAAGCTACTCATAAAATCATAATTATAAAAGAGTTTTCCTGCATGACTCCAAAACCTATTAATATCCACTGAATTATACCTGGCTCTGAACCATATTGAAAGATCATGTATTGCATGTATTATAGAAAATTTTCAACGAATTATAAAATTCGGGACATTAAAAATGGAATTAATCTTATCAATTTTCATTTTACGGAAAGTTGTCTATAATAAGTGCTATAAAACTATTCATGCTTCCAAAATTATAATGTATTTTTAAAACATTTGAGTAATTCTTTAGAATAAAAAGATAGAAATGTATGTTTATAAGAAGAAAGATATGTCACATATGTAGAACGAACTAAAAAACTACATTCTCATTTTATGTTGTACTCAGGATATTTTACTTAATCGTTGAAAAACAGTTTTTTTTATAACAAATTATAAAAGAATTTAGTAATTTTTAATTATCTTATTCAACTATTAGGGTGAAAGTCCCAAGAACAAAATTAATGTCAGGACCTTTAATTGAAAAATCCTTGCTTGTTTGTCCTAAATTCTAAAAGAAATGAATTTTCTTCATGTTTTGATTAATCTTTTTATAAAAGTTTTTAAAATGTGTTCATATAAAGTAAGAAATTTTGATAATATTAGGTTAAAAGGTGTTCTGGCTATTAAATATTAATGTAATAAGCCAATCATGATATTTTAGAGGACAGATGAATAGACTGTCACACTTTTATTATAAACATCTAACCTGATTAATTTAGACAGAGCTGTACCAATTGAACTATGTTTTATGAGATATCTTTTGATTGTACGAAATGTGAAAACACTGACTTTAAAGAAAGGAGTTAGTAGAAAAATGTGCTTCTACTTAAGAGAAACACTTTGCTATTTTAGGAATTCTATAAATTTAGACGGTCCATCGTTTCAGCTAATTAAAACCTCAGTTAAAGTAGCATATCATAATATAGAAGAGGTACACCAATGCTAACCACTGGACCGGTTAGGTTTAACCTTACCAGAGAAGCTTTAAATATTTCCAAGACAGATTTAAGCTTGGCTATTTTTAATTTAGCAAAAAAAATGAACACCCAAATAAAATTCTTACGAGTACAAACGAAAATACAAGTATACATACTTTCTCAAACATAGTAGTAGTTTGTATTTAAAGAGCTCAGCTACTATGGAACTAATGTTATCCTTGTTATTACTGCTTTATAACTATCGTCTGCCCGCTCATTGGTCTGTTGAACTGTCCTTCTGTATGAGGCACTTTTGCAAAGTAAAATAAGGGCTATAGTTTTTTATCCATACTAAAAGTTCTTTTTTTCTCCGGTATGCACACACAACTGTACAGACCATTACAAACACACTTAAAACAAACCTACGCTTACTACGCTTGCTATTTCTTGATCGTTTTTTTAAATCAAATTTCTGTCATGATATTATCTGCTACACTTTACTGTTCTATCCTTTCTTTTGTAATCTTATATATGCTGCGCTGCTTATTGACGTATTATTTCTTGTTATAACATGTTTTCTTTTTTAATTTAGGTAAGTAAAGAAACAACACAATCTTACCAATATTTGATGATTAAACAACTTTGGATAAAACTAGCCTTGTTAAATTTCTTTGAAAATTGACTTTACATGTTTTTGTTAAAGGGCTTAAAGTAGAACAGTGTAAATATCTTAGAACAATGTATATAGAATATACGTGGATATTATGACAGGGGAAGAATTGTTTAGCTTGTTTTCATGGATATCACTTTTTAGCTAGTTCGTTCATCAACATTTTGTTTAAAAAGATTTATAAAGTCTGGGTAAACTTTTCTAGTAATGTACATAGATATCTAAAGGAGAGGATTTTTTTTATCTAGTTAAAAATCTATTTTCTTGTATTATACAACTTTTTTTCTTAACTATCCCAACACATTTTTTAATTAAAAAGGGTAAAGGGTAAATGATAGTAAAAAAATCATGATTTTTCGTTAAAAATCTCTAATAGGCTATAACATTTTAATGCTTTTTTATAAGCCAGTAAAAGCGTCTGAAAATTGGCAGGGGTGTAGGGGATATGTTCATTAAAGAAAATATTATGATTGTTTTAATTTGTGCTTTGATATACCAACTTAATATTTTTTTGTTATTGGATATGGTGTTATGTGAAAGATGTAAATTTGAAAATCCTTCAAAAAAAATCACATTCTTCTATCCCTAATTCCCTGCAAAGAATAGGTCATATATGTTGGTATAGAGTGATGAAAAACAAGAATTAAAACATCCATAAGTAGTACAACATTAATAATTTTTATAAATCAACAATTTTTTTACATTTCAGAATAGTTATTTATCACATCAAATCTTAGACAGCGGATATTAAAATTTAAAAAATTATAGGATGAAAACCAGTTTTGTTAGCCCCGAGGATCAGAAGGCTAAGGCTGGTATTAATATTATCATTTTTATTTTAAGTTTCGTGGAAAATTGTCTGTAATACGATGATATACATGATTTTTCAGTATGGCTGAGAACCGGCTCTAATCCAGCTGATATTAATCTGTTTCGAAGCCATGCTAAAAAAACTTAATATTAACGTATGTCTGTACAGAGTAATAAAAGGATGTACATACATACATGATAATAATAATATTATAGAGAAGCGACGCTTCCTGTAAAAGCTGGGTTGTAATATGGATTAAGTAGACAGGATTAGGACTACAAGGTCTAAATAAATCAAAGAATTTTTTAATAAGGTAGAAAAATAAAAGATTTTTAGAGTAATAATTCTATCACATTTGTTCAATTTTGTTACTGACAACGAAAAACAATACATTGAAAATTACTAGTTGCTTTTTGGGTTGAGGGTAAGATCTGGAAAAAAGCCTAAAACCAACCCAAGACATTTATTAAGCGTCACTGAAGAGTATAACCCATACGGATCGAACATTCCCGAGATCTTTAGCTTCAGACAACTAAATCCTTACTACTTCTTGTAACAGGATTTTTTTTATATTTTTTATCCAGACTTTTGTGTAAAGCGTTCTTGAATAAAAGTAGTTTATTTTGATGATATCTTGTTTGAGAAATAGCATTTTTAACACCTGAATATCCAGGGATTAAATATTTTTGGTCATTTTAGGGCTCTTAGTAGCGAAGCTACTCTATAACTATAGCTATCTGTCTTAACAGAGTCTGTTTTTTTATCAGGTATTATGATCCACTAAATCTACTAATTAAAGTTATTTTGATGCTTAATTAATGCCTTCGCATGAGAAGAAAATAGCTTAAAACCATCCAAAGATATTAATTTTTATATGAAATAGTCCAAAATTCATGAGCTATGGGAAGTTTCCTTAAAAAAGAGAACTCTATTGATTCAGTGGACAATCAAATCACACTACTACCCTTTGAAATAGGTTGACTAATCAGGGGATATAATTCCTCAAGATAAATTTGATACTCTTAAAATAAAATATCACCAAATAACTTGAACTACAAAACTTTGTTCAGGCTTACTAGGGCAGAATATGCTATTGTGTTGTAATTGCAATTTTATCTTTAATATGGACATATGTTTTTAAAGTCCCAAAATAAATCTAACTTTTTTCAAATGCAGATTACTTTATTATTGGTGTTAAAATCTAACAAATTTTTATTGTTAGATAATGTTTTATTTTTGATGACTTTTAATGCCTTTCCAAGTATTAAGGACACTCCTCTATAAAAAGCTTAACAGTGGTTACTTAGATCCTAAGTTACAGACATAATGACATACACACATCCTATTACTTAAAGATAGTGCCATTTTGCTATTATAAAAACACTTTTGGAATGTAATAATATGCGAAAATGCAAGCACACCTACCATATGCATTGTTATATGCTCGGATAAGATTAAGATTAAGTGCATTTTAAACTAGATTACTTTATCCCACGAATACCTCGGATACGTGAATTAAAGATAAAATATTAAAAAATCTAAAATCTTCGCAAAACTAAACATTTATGTCGACTATATGGTATTAAATAAAAGTGGTCTTGGAATACTTTATATAAAATGTTAAATACTTTATAGCATTGCATGTGTTCATTACTTACACATTATCGACTTTGTGATAAATTAGGGATCTAAAGGGATAAGACAAAAGCCGATTAATTGATTTACGTCTCCATTGATAATACACAAAATGGTGGTTAAAATGGTGGGACACTCAACTCAATGAAACAAGCAATCATAATTCAATTAAAGTTGCTTATTTATGATATTCTTTTTATTCAAAGGCATATCCCTCTCTCCCTGGTTTTATCTTGGATCTAAAGATATATATATTATACTTTTCTGTATGCGACATAATTAACTTTCTAAATCTGTCTTAATTTTTTTGGTAATGCAGCTGTTTTGTTAGTAGCGTAGCTACTCTATGATTCATATTATTGTAAACGCGATTTTCTAGGCTGCTATAAAAAGTAGATAAATGAAATTTGATTTGGAGATTTCTATGAGTAATAATTTTCATCCCAATAATGTTATTTTTCATAAAAAGATATTATGAGTAATAATTTTCATCCCAATAATGTTATTTTTCATAAAAAGACATTATGATTATAATACAAGTACAATAGTAAAACTGTTACACCAAATAATTGCATAACTAAAAGCTAAACAAAAGATTAAGCTATTAACATCCAATGACTTTATATTATGTGGATTTTTTTCACAGTTTGGAATATTTATTTGAAGAAACTATGTATATGTGCAAAATTCATTTGAAATTTATATGTGATAAAAGTCAGCAATGATCACCTTACTTGAAGGTCTAACACCCCCTAGCTGAATCACTGTGCATGCACGCCAATGCTTTTTAGTGTTTCCATAATCTAATTTTTGTTTTAAGAATGTTAATTCCTATATTTAACAGGGGGTTTTAAAGTAGGCTCCCCCCGTGTTTTTATGATCCAGAGGTTAGGTTAGGTTAACCCTGTAAGAGGGAGGGGGGAGGGGTAACCCTGAAAGAGTGGGGTTAAACATGATCTTTTAATAACCATGAGTGCATTATTAAAAACCTATAACCTATACACATCACAAATAAAGGGATAGTAAAGTAAATAAAAAGAAATGCTTTATTTTTTTGCAATTGATATATTATTACCTGGATGCTGCACCAGATTTTCATGTACTCTGATAAATGATTCTTACAGCTGGCTAAAATACCGATACCTCATTATCTTCTCCTCCTACTGGATGAACGAACCGACCAATAAATTAGGTCTATATTAGCAAGATAAAATTACGACAATTTTTCGCCTGATAATATATCAACTTATATCCTATATCCTTTAAAAAAAAACTTTGTATTAAAGGTTAATTTATATTTTCTTTTCCCCTTTTCCCTGCTTAAATAAATGGCTTCTTTCTATGTTTTATAGATGGTGTTTATCATTTCCGCATATTGTCATATTAGCATTAACTGTCAACAACAAATTAATTAACGATGGGTGTTGAATGCTGATATCGAGCAAAAAAAAGAGATATTTTGTGCTGTAGCAATAATACGTGTTTGATTGAAGTAAAATGATTGAGGGAGTCTTAGCTTATGTAACCCTCTATATAAATAGCGTCGGAAATATAAACACAGCCGAATCTTTACAAAAAAAACAAAAAGCAATTTGCTAGCAGACGAAAAAGTTCTACACCACTTGGGCCAAGTAGTTGCATAAATTACACATATATATAATTTTACTTTTGTTCGCTTTTGTACTGTTTTGATAATTTGTTACATTCAGCGGAAGGAAAGGCACACCTTCAGAGATTTACTTTTCGTGATTTATCAATTTTCCTTATTGATTGATTTTTATTTTTAATCGTACACAAAAAAAAAGTTTTTTTTGGGGCGGTAGGAAATTAATGTCTCAGAGTTTTTGAAGGTTCTAAGCTATTTTTTAAATTTTTGAATGACTAAATAATTTCTTTTGTCCTAAACTCATGCTAACCAATTGGTTACTACTCTATTTTTAAGAATTAAAAAAAGTAGCCCAAGATTTATGAATTACAAACAAAATAAAACTGAATATTGAGGTTAACCCTTTACTTAAGACACTAGAGGCTAGGAGTAAATCCAATAATACATCATAAAAAAATTATCTATTTGTTTCTTAGATAACATTGCATTACATTTCACTATTTTTTTTTACAAGAAAATGGGTTTTGAACTTTAAAGGCTTTAACGGACACATTCGCAAACAAATCTAGAAATAGCGTTTCATTCTTCAAATATAAAAAGGTTTTAGATTAAAGGTTTACATCTAAAAAAGAAGGATCATTTTTTAATGTTATATGGCATTAGATTAAAGTGGTTTTTGCTAGGGAGGTAGAGGACTGGTCCCCACAGTTTAATAAACAAGATCTTACTTTGGATGTACAAACCACAATTAATAATTTAAATCTAAAGTAGGGATTATTTTGTTTATGGGAATTGGGTTTGTACATACATTCATTATCAACTTACATATTCCTAATTGTCCTGGAGTAATTAAAGTATTAATTTATCATATACAAAATAATATATTTAATCTATTTATAATACATCCATTTGTTATGAAATACCATTGCTTATATAAATAAAAAAAAACTCTAAAAATCCATTTTATATAAAATGGTATCAATTTCAATGTTTACCCGCAAACCTATCAATTTTAAATGTCAGTAAGGCCTGATTTGCACAAATTGTGTTTTATTTATTTATTTTTTTACAAAACTTTAACAGTCGATCTCGTTGATATAATCCTTTAAAATTGTGTATCCAATGTTAAAATTGGCAATTAATTGATGATATATAACCCCTATAATAATTAACAATTAACAAAAAAACTCCTTTTTTATTAAAGTTATTTGTCAAAAAGATTGGACAATACTAGATTGAAACCAACCAATTAATAGTCAAAAAATGTGCATTGAAAAGATTGACTTCACTTTCTAAGATTTAAGTCATCCCACTAATGACAGTCAAAATCAGAAAATTAGTCTTTTAAAAAGCATAAATTATCTTTCAATAAATATCTACGATGAAAAGAAATCAAATTTAAAATTATAGACAAATAAAACCAATTAGGCAGCTACTATATTTTGCCAGGGAGGGAGGGGACATTGGACTGCAAATTATACTGGTTCACAAAGTCTTATCAACATTTTTTCTCATATCTTCGCTTGGTTGGGTTGTATAAAATGGGTTGGGTTGTTTGAAGCTTCAAACTTTTTTACCAACAGAATGGTAATTTAGTTTCTCCTAACATGAGATAAACATCAATATATCCTTTAGTGTACTATCCCTTTAAATTCCTGACTAACTTTCTATCTTTCTACCTAATTTTCTATCCAGCTTGATATCTAATTAGTATATCAATTTGTTTTTCTTGATATCTAAAATATTCATACAATAGATAATTGACAAAGGTACTATTAGTAAAATATTAGATGAGTTTGGACTGTCAATTACAGTTTTATACAAAGTTTTATAACCACGTTATATTATTCGTTTGGTCCCAACAAGTAATTTCCATAATAGGGGTAGTTTTTATTATAATTACTGGAAATGAAAAATAATTTATCGTCCATTGTCTTATCCATTAAACTTTAATTTTCTGGCAAAAAGCAATGTTTATGTTGATTTATTCGATTAATTTTAAGTAAACTACTTTATTGAGACTGAAAACTATTTATTGAAAATTAAAAATTAAATAATCCTGCCAAGATTCTACGGCCTAAGTTTTCTATGACTAACATCATTAAAGCCATTTTTTTTATTCACCACTCATCCAAATTTAATTGAGTATATCAATGCTAGGGTTAGGTCAAAACTTTGTTGATAACAATTACAGCAATTAAAATCCGACAATGACTGCAACTCCAATGATCATGCACAAAATTACCCCTTCTGTAGATTACAATAAGTGGTTGAAACGTAAGGACACTCAACTTATTGAACCAACCAACCAAAATTCAATTACCAAAGATGTTAAGCCACAAAAAAAATTAATTTGTCTCTATAACAATATTATGATCATTTGTTGAAAAGTATGAAAATCCTCAGAAAGCCTAAAACTAAAATTGATGAGAAAAAAGGTCTACTGTGATGAAAATTTAACTAGCTAATTTTATTCAAAATATTAAAAAGTCTGATGATGTTGCTTGTAGCGACAACACACACACACACACTGATAGACAGGCAGACAAACAGACCCCACAGTACTACAAAGACCCACACTAAAATTATTAAAATAAATAATTTAGATTTATCTGAGGATCAGCGGTTGATTTACCTCAATAGCCTTAAACCTACTTAAAGATTACTAAATGGCCATTAAAATTTGGATCTTCTATATATTCTATAGAAATTCTACTTTTTGATGAAAGCAATTATAGCTAAGATGCCAAGGATATGACAATGGACAATAAATTATTTCCCAATAGCATTTATGAAAATATGCCTTTTTAACTTACAATTTTTAAAAAAGGAAAAAAGAGGAGTCTTATCAACATTATCCTCTCCCTTCTTCCCTGTAGGATTCCTGGGGGGCGAAACATGAGTTCTTAAGGATGAGCTGCAATGGTGTTTTGATAGGTTTTAATTATCTAAAAACACGTTCTTAATTCCCTTCATATTCTAATTTATTTTCAATTTATATCCTTAATAACCAGTGGCTTCGCCCCCAGTCTTACGGGGTTGTGTAATTGTATTCAAAGAATTTAAAACTAGCCAAAAACTATCCCAAGACTTATAAAGAAATAATAAATCAAAGCAAGTCTGAGACCTACGTGGAGCTTCCCTAAAACTCAATCGGTTAAGCAATTATTGAAATTTCAAGATTCAGGCAACAATTATATTACTACCTTATATAGTCAAACTAAATATATAAACACAACTTTTTATCATTTTATTCATGGAATACAATTGTTTAATAAATAGATCATCAGTTCCAATTAATTAAGATGTTAAAAATAAGAGTTAAAAAATATTTGTCTTTTCATTATGAATCTTTTAAAGAGACATAACCATTGGCTTGTTTTCCCTCTAGCCTCAAGAAGATTTGTCCAAAACCACATTTTTCATATTTAGGCCAAATATCTCAAACTGACAAACTAAGTAGCATAAAACCTGCTCTGGGTTATTACAAGACTTTTCATACGTTTGACAACACACGTCTGACGTAGCAGCAGTAGTCACCAATTTCTACACTAATTACAGTGACTTTTATCTAAAGGAAAAACAAGCAACTAATATGGTTCTAAACTGCCCTTGAGGTTCTATAATATTTTGATTTTTGGACATAATAATAGGATAAATATTTAGGTTGGGGGTAGCAAAAAGTGTTAGATTACGGGGATGTAGGATATTTTTTCTTTCAAAACCAATGGATGATAATCAAGAACATTCGACCGCATGATACACTTGTAGCAAAGTTTTATGTAGAACCATCTCTTATTTTTTGGCTCAACAAAATTTAGGTAATCTAATTAAGTTTTGATTGGATGGTTCAGAATATCTATGTCAAAATCTTTTAGAAGGGGTAATTTTGTTTGTAATCATCAAATATGTACATAAACTCATTGTCTTATCCCTTAAGATCCCTGATGTTAAAATAATGTGTACTTATATTTTGACATGCAAAAAAAATCGGATTACAACTCCTTTATCCTTGGTGGATTTTTTGAGTAGTGTTTACCTCAAAATTGATTTTCCGTTATTTTGCTTTGATTTGTGGTAAACTATAAAATCAACAATGAGGATATGTATTCGTAATAAATAAACAAACAAAGAGATTAAACGTTTAACATTTGAATTATTATAAATAAATTTTAAAATTTTTGTTTCTCAATAATAAACTCGACTTTAATAAGCCATTTTTATCGTAAACTTATTCTTTCTTTAGTTTGCCTTGTCACTGGGGATAAGGGGTATATCTTTTATTTTGTAAAGCAAAGGACTTTACAACTATAGTTTGCTTAAATCAGTTTACATTCACTTTATCACATGCATTTCATTATGATTCATCAGAACCGTATTTTATTACAACAGCGCAAACAACCCATTGCTCTTGGCTTTTAACTTATCATGAACACTAATAACAGGGACTTTTTAGTTCGAGAGGGGTAAAATGAAGGTTTCAAAGTTTGAGGGGGGATAAACACTCCTTTACCCCCGCCCTTAAAATTATTATTCGTAAGTGAATGCACAGCACAATCTAATCAAACAAATTATTAGAGGATTATTGAAAAGAAACCTAAGAATTTTTGGCAATATCTAATTTTGCAAAAAGAAGGTTTTTTCAGCAAATAATGACACGATAATAAGGCTGTAAAACAGTTAGGGAACACAAAGAGATTGTTTTGTGGCCGCTATTAAAAATAAAATTATTTTGGATAGTGATATAGAGAGATGCTTGTAGATCTTCATTTGAAATTTTGAATGTTTATCTTTATTAACAGTCTGGAAAATAACCTTTCAGATATCATATTATAGAATTGTATGTTGTAACTTAAAATAACGATGTAAATCTATACAATGAAATTAATATATTCTTAGACAGTTGTCATTAAATATTAGCGTTACTAAAGGAAAAACTAACCATCAAGAGTGACTTTTAGACTTCTTTGTCTTTATTTCTTGTAATTAAATTATTTTTCAAGAAAAATTTAATTTTAAAAGCAAAAAAATAAATAAAACACGAAATGTATATAATTGAATTGCAAAAACCAGCAAAAAACAAGTAAAATTTTAAATAAAATTAGTATATAAACCATTATTTGCTGACATCAACAACATTTTTACAGCTTTGTTAAGTAGTGCAGCTACTCTATAATAAGGACATATACATGCACATGGTATATGTCAAATTAAATGATTTATTTACAACACCTGCTAAAAAAATTATAATTTGGTCCTTACAAATTTAGATCTAATTAACAGTCTAAAACATATATGACTGATCAAACCTTTTTTCCGTAGGAACTTCCCTATACTACTAGTATTATATCCCCTTTTATTCTTATATCAACTGTTATTAGCTTGTTATTACTGCATTACTTATGAACATAACTGTCCTTGTTTATTTAAATCTTGCCAAGCAAATTTTCAAGTGCAAAAAATCTGCCAAAGTTTTGTAAACAGAAAACTTGAATTTTCTGACAATGTTTTGTTTTTAAATCAAGCCGACAAATGCAGGGATACACAGGGATAGGACAACTAACCATAAATTAAATTTCTCCACATTTTCTTTTGGTAAATTCTCTCTTTAGTAGCTGATATGTTTTGAAGGTTGATTTTATTGTGTGTTAATTGAACAGTCTTAATTATCTCTCTTCCTATGACAGATAGTATTGCAAAATTTTCGTTCTTAATTGATTTTGTTATTACTCATCCCCATATTCCTGAAATATTATTGGCAAAATAACAGAATTGCAAAAAAAGATTTAGATCAAATAAAAATCAAATTAAAACTACAAAGATCTAAAGATTAGATTTAGTACAGGGAGGAAGGGGACACTGCTATAAAAAATCTAAATAAGTTTATCAGCTTCTTAAACCAAATTTTACACAATTTTTAAAAAGTTAATTAATTTATTCTCAATGGTCCCATCCCTGCTACAATGAAAAGAGAAAAATTATAAAGAAATTATTTTTAATGGTAATAACTTTAGATTTAGAATTGCCATCTATTATGCTTAATAGTTTTTTTTTCCATTTCCCAGTTAATCTTTTATTTTTATATTATATCAACGCTTTCAATATTTAATAGTCGACAAAAATTAATAATTATATATATACAAGTTCAACAATGGCTAGTTTATGCAGGGGGTTAAAGGGCTGTTAATTGTAGCTAGTCCCCAAAGTTTTAAGATAACTTTTTCTTATTTGTTAGCCTAACAACTTTAGGACTTTTATTGAATTTTGATTGCTTGGTTTATCAAGTTGAGTGTCTAAACGTGTCAACAACCAATTGTAATCTACAGAAGTTGTAATTTTGTGTATCATGCTAGGGGATGTTCAATATACCTCCATTTATCTATTGTCCATTGTCTTATCCCTTTGGATTCCTGATTTTATGTGGGTATTTATTTCAGTGATAAGATATTGGTAAGGTTTTAGGCCATTTTTTAAAGATTTCCACACTGTCAGAAAAAAAACGGTGGACCAATCACAAACAAAATAACACCTTTTCAAATCTCAATATGCGCGCAAGACATTTTTTCTTCTCGCGAATTTGATGTGTGCCGAGTTTTTGGTCGATTAGGTTTAGTTTTTGGACTTGTACAGCATGTAAAATGTTCTTAGGATGAGACTTAAGAGACTTTTTATACATTTTAGAGATAGAACAATGGAAAATGATCATCCTTTCCATATATTTTTTTTTTTAATTTGCCTTTATTACAATAAAATAGACGTGGGGTTAAAAAAAATACATTAACCCACTCAAATTTTTGAAACCCCTCACTTTACCCCAATCAAATTATAAAGCTTGGTAGCTGGTAAATGTAAAGAAGAGTTGTCATTGATTTGTACACAAAGATATGAAGTACAAATATGAGGAATGAGTAATGGCAACCAAAATTTTAGCATAATTCTTTTTTTTAAAGGATTGAAAACTGGGAAAGAATTGTATACATGGATAAAGGCTAAGGGAAGGTGTGAATCTAAAGGTACGCTTTTCTTAACTTTTTCCATTATAATATGAATAAGAGGTTAAATAGGACCAACAGTAGCGCAGTAAGAACAATGTTGATAACAAAAGAAAAAATGAAATCAAAGCAATAAAGATGCATTTAATGTTGGAAGCTTGCATCAATAAATTACTCAAGGATATTTAGTTGGGAAACTAATTTAAGTATTAATTGTTTAAAAAATTAAAAATCAGTGAATATATAAGAATTTGAAGATGGTCCCTTTAAGGGGATTTAAAGGAAAAAGAATGCGTAAAAAAGTGAAAAGGAGGTATAATCAGAAAAATGGAGAAATAAAAGTTTGTGGCTTGAAGGGGGAGAGGGAACATTGGACTGTAAATTTCATTGGTACCCAAAGTTTTACGTTATTTCAAAAACTTGGGTACTTTTCTGTGTTCAAACTTTACAACCATACAGAGTGGATAATCCTGTTTATCGTCATTGGGGATGAATATCTTTTCCTATCCCTTTAGATCCCTGGAGGCGTGTAAAGGTCATGGATCAAATATATTATCCATTATTTTGACCCATGCTCTTCAAGCTATATCAGCCAAGATATGGCTTTTCTAAGGTTGGGAAATATTGTTTTAAATTTATCTAATCTACACCTCTTTTCCACTATTTTTATGGGATCTTTAGCTGGACAAATGATCTATGACAATGAACTATAAATTAATGTCTATTCACCATTAACCAAAAAAAAAAAAAAAATACCCATTTTGAAGTTTAAAATTGTTGGTGGACAAAGTTTGGACACTGCTAGTTTGTGCTACCCAATCTAGGTTGGTTTAACAAAGTCATCGCAGATTTTGATCCAACCAATGGCAGTACGCTTTTATAAAACATTTTAAAATTTCAAAATTATAGGAATAAATAGATATGGAATAAATATTTTCTTGTAAATATATCACTTAACGGTCGATATAATTTGACCTTAATCATCTTTATAGAATATAATGTTATGTCGACACCACACTCGCATAGAAAAGTATTTATTTAAACCTTAATTCCCTAACTATTGATTGTATTATCCTTGTTTCACAGCTAGCAGGCAGAGCCTAGCAGCTAAAATTTCTGCAAATTTTAACAACAACATTGGATAAGGATAAAAACTAGGATGACCAATAGTCATAAATATATTTTGTTAATTTTATGCATCCCTATATACAAGTAATAGGAGATCTATCTGTCAATCTGTGTTTACTGTAGAATCTCGCTAACTAATCCGAGATGGTTATCCTTTAAAGTGTAGATTCTTTTAGGTCTTTGGAAGGTTTATAACTATTCGGGGAAAAGGTAATTCAACCCTCCTAACAGAAATCCTTTATTTACCCCATTACTCTTTAAAAACTAAAATTTAATATCGGGGGTTCGACTTACCCAAAGACAGGCTTTGCCTCCAAAAACTAGGTGAAAATGCGAAATTTGAATTTAATCTAATATATGACATTGATCTTTAGAGAAAATCCATAAAAAAAAATATAGATATATACCTATAGTACCTACATACATTTACATATATATCAAATTTCAAATCAAATTTAGGCGAATTTTCCCCCAGACAAATTGGACATTTTTCTGTAAAAGGAATTGGAAGATATTAGAACTTCAGGGATTGGTCATTTTAAAAAGTACTTTTTTTGTCTTAAAAATATTAGAATTATTAGAACTCACCACTCGATTAAAAAGTACTAAAAATTGTCTTTTACTAGTAAAATGATTAATGATCATAGCAAAAGGGTAGAGATTTTTATATATGTTCTATTGTTTATTCCCTTCATTCCCTGGGATGGGTACTATGCATGAAAATTTTAGAGACATGTCATAACTTGACCCTTAGGGGGCTGATTCTAATAATTCTAAAATAAAAATTGTTTTTAACCTATTTAGGAACTATTTTTTTATTAATTTTCCTGATATTTACGTTGACAATGTAACCAATAACAAGTATCACTACTTGTAACCCAAATCTCCCAAAGTATGTTACTCTAAAACCAATAAAAATTATTCATACTTACATAACTTTTAGCATCAATGCCCAAATTTTTACTTTTAAGGCAATACCCAATCTGCCTGTCTGAAGGTGAAAATATATATCTGACGAAAAATACACGAGTTGTGCATTCACATTCGCATTATTTTCATATTCGCTAAAAAAAATAAACAATTTTAGTGGTATTTTTAATCCTTATAATAAAGTAACAGGTGGTCTGTTTGGCTGTCTGTCTGTTTGTGTGTACCGAAGGATCTCGCTAACCGCTGAACGGATCGGGTTCTCCTTAACAAAGTAGCTTCTCATAGGTCACGGGAAGGTTTATAAATATTTTGGAAGAGGGGTTTACCACCATCCCAAGAGAAATCACAAAAAAAAATCTTTAAAAAAATTATGCCTAGAGACTTCAACGCAACATGAAGATATCGTAGAGACTTGATCGCAAAATAGATAGGTATCGTAGAGACTTGAACCAAAAAAAAAAAAAAACATTTAAAGTGCCACTAGAGGCCTCTAGGGGCGTAGCCGCTAGTGATAGATATATTAGTAAAGATGTATGATCCAGACAATTACCTGTACTACAAGTAGCGCAGACCCCTGCCCTGCCCTGTGGAAAGAGTTACATATAGTTCATACCCCTCTATTCTTTTATTTTAATATCTTAATAATGAGAGTTAATTTTAGTAATGAAATGAAGAATAAAATCAGACTTTTACAGAAGTGATATTTTACTTCGAAAATACAAACTATGCTATATAAAATCGATAGTGAAAATTCTCTTTTAAAGTTTGTCTGTTATTTATTATCTCTAAAACTGTTAAGACATTCACTAATTTTGAAGATTTTTCGTACTCAATTTTGTTCACTTTTTTTTCACAGTTTTAACACATTAGACATTTGTTAATTATGTTTTCTTCAAGATTTACATTTAGTAAACTTTATTACATGAAGTTTTTTTGGTAAGTTTTATATTAAAATTCAAGCATTCTAAGCATACTAATGTTATATGTATGTACAAGCTTTTATATTTATATTTTCTCCTACATATGCTACCATATTTATAATTTTTTACTAAGGTTAGAAATTATAAATGTAAGCTTTTTATCTTGTGAAGGATAAATGAAGTGGTTTCTAAGGTTCGAAGGGTTTAATCTAATGTTTGTTTGTTTTTTTAGGGGGATAAAATGAGGAGTTTCAAAATTTGAGGGTGGTAAACAACCCGTTACCTCCACCCTTGCGTAATAGTTATGTTGAAGATTTTTATAATCACAAAATAAATTATACAGATATTGGCAATGAAACAATTAATTTTCCAAACTTATTGTAAGATTTGTTTAAGGATCCGTTCGCCATAAGTTGTTTGAGAAAGACATTTGTAAATAAAACACAGCGATAGGGAGATTTTATCTTAAAGATAATTCTTCAAGATAAAAATATGTAAGACTTCCATAAAATGTCAATCCATTGGTCTAGCAGCTTTCAAGATCTTATCGGACACACACAACTTCTCAGATACTTATGCACATAGGAGTGCTAACTTTTTCCTTTTCTATCTTTTTATTTATCTTTTCTATCTAAAAATTTGTCTATGTCTTTGGAGTTGCTAAAAAAGGCTTTG
Source organism: Acartia tonsa (assembly GCF_053477335.1). Classification (NCBI taxonomy): domain Eukaryota; kingdom Metazoa; phylum Arthropoda; class Copepoda; order Calanoida; family Acartiidae; genus Acartia; species Acartia tonsa. The sequence continues at coordinate 40,456,019 of NC_137260.1, forward strand.
AAGTATGTGAAAATATACTGTGTTATGACATAAGACAGTGGGGGCACTACCATTATATCTGCTTACTATAACAGGGATACAGGGATAGGAAAATATACTGACATAAGACAGTTGGGGCACTACCATTATATCTGCTTACTATAACAGGGATACAGGGATAGGAAAATATACTGACATAAGACAGTGGGGGCACTACCATTATATCTGCTTACTATATTAGGGATACAGGGATAGGAAAATATACTGACATAAGACAATTGGGGCACTACTATTATATCTGCTTACTATAACAGGGATACAGGGGTAGGAAAATATACTGACATAAGACAGTTGGGGCACTACCATTATATCTGCTTACTATAACAGGGATACAGGGATAGGAAAATATACTGACATAAGACAGTTGGGGCACTACCATTATATCTGCTTACTATAACAGGGATACAGGGATAGGAAAATATACTGACATAAGACAGTTGGGGCACTACCATTATATCTGCTTACTATAACAGGGATACAGGGATAGGAAAATATACTGACATAAGACAGTGGGGGCACTACCATTATATCTGCTTACTATATTAGGGATACAGGGATAGGAAAATATACTGACATAAGACAATTGGGGCACTACTATTATATCTGCTTACTATAACAGGGATACAGGGGTAGGAAAATATACTGACATAAGACAGTTGGGGCACTACCATTATATCTGCTTACTATAACAGGGATACAGGGATAGGAAAATATACTGACATAAGACAGTTGGGGCACTACCATTATATCTGCTTACTATAACAGGGATACAGGGATAGGAAAATATACTGACATAAGACAGTTGGGGCACTACCATTATATCTGCTTACTATATTAGGGATACAGGGATAGGAAAATATACTGACATAAGACAGTTGGGGCACTACCATTATATCTGCTTACTATAACAGGGATACAGGCATAGGAAAATATACTGTGTTATGACATAAGACAGTGGGGGTACTACCATTATATCTGCTTACTATATCAGGGATACAGGCATAGGAAAATATACTGTGTTATGACATAAGACAGTGGGGGCACTACCATTATATCTGCTTACTATATCAGGGATACAGGCATAGGAAAATATACTATGTTATGACATAAGACAGTGGGGGCACTACCATTATATCTGCTTACTATATCAGGGATACAGGCATAGGAAAATATACTGTGTTATGACATAAGACAGTGGGGGTACTACCATTATATCTGCTTACTATATCAGGGATACAGGCATAGGAAAATATACTATGTTATGACATAAGACAGTGGGGGCACTACCATTATATCTGCTTACTATATCAGGGATACAGGCATAGGAAAATATACTGTATAAAGACACAAGACAGTTTAGAACAGTATTTCAATATTACAATAAGAATAATGCATTGCTAAATAATCATTAGGATTAGATGGCAGATACAAAAGGAAGAAAAGTTATTATTATCAGGCAATATATCCATCCCTCAATCCTTGCAAATTTTCTGCACAGTTTTATAAGAATTGGGTGGAAGGATAGTTTCAATGAAACGGGTGGGGTGTGTGTATCTGACTCTTTATTTCTTTGAAATGGAAAGTAAGAAAGGATAGAAAATAGTTCTAGAAAGAGAAAGGAAAAAGTGGGGGGGGGGGGGGTAGATAACCAAAATTTTTACTATTATCCCAGCGGGGCGTCTAATATATTCATAGCACAGTTTCCCAACTAAAATGAAATGCCTTTAAGGAAGTAGCAATGTCTTAATACAGCGTAGCAACTCTTTTAATTTTGTTTTTTCGTAGTCTATCTAGGAAACAATCTTACTGAATTAGTTTTAAATGATCATAAGACGTTTAAAAATCATGAACTAGCCTCAAACTACTTTTTCTTAACTATATCAATAGATTCATAGCTCCAGTGAAGAAAATTATTATAAAAATTAGATTAAGTGTTAAAAAATGCCTACACTACAAAGATATTCACGCTTAACTGTTTATCTATTGTTTTGCTTCTAAATTTATACCCTTTATTTTTACCTTTTAATGGAAATTCATTTGCTATTTAGCAGCTATATGGTTGTAAGAACTACAATCTACTTTATTTTTCATTAAAACATTACTCAATTCCAACTATGTGTACTGCTATCATTGGTCATGATCAATGATAAAAAGCGAAGCAAAATATCTCAGCCGCATTTTTCATCTTGATTTATGATGCAAATTTTTGCAAGTTAGCATTTAATATTAACTTGTTGTCATTTCATACAGAGTGTCCCAAGTTAGTATTTAATATTAACTTGTTGACATTTCATACAGGGTGTCCCAAATTAAGATTTAACATTAACTTGTCATTTCACACAGGGTGTCCCAAGTTAGCATTTAATAAACTTGTTGTCATTTCACACAGGGTGTCCCAAGTTTGTATTTAATATTAACTTGTTGTCATTTCATACAGAGTGTTCCAAGTTAGTATTTGATATATTAACTTGTTGTCAATTCATACAGGGTGTCCCAAATTAGTATTTAATATAAACTTGTTGTCATTTCATACAGAGTGTCCCAAGTTAGCATTTAATAAATATTATCATTTTCAGTAATGTGGGCTTTTACACTTTGTTGTCTACGAGATCTTATGCATGCACACACACACACACACACACATAGATATATTCACCTACTTTAGTATAAAGAATATGCTAAATACAATTAGTTTTAGATTTTAACAATAACAAATATACTATTCATTTGGAATAATATGAAAGCTTATCTAAAATACAAGGCATTGAGACTGTAGAAATAAATTATTTTATATTCAATAATTTATAAACCTAAAATATTTCATATGCAACTTATTTTTGCTAGGTAGAAAGTCAGCTGGATATGCTACCTATTAAATTTTTCGTATTCATTACATTTATTAAACTTTCTATAAATTATCCTTTTTTATTCCGCCAATAGACAAAAATCATTGATATACAATCCCTTTAATTCATGACACGAACTTTAAACAATTGGCTTAACCCATGATGAGGCAAAAATCGTTTTCGGTTCCTTATTTGTTTTACATTTATATTATTCCGTCTTGCCACGAGTAGGGGCAGGTTTTCGGCCATTTTTGGTTTGTTGTTTGTTGTTTGTTGTTTTATATTTTTATTGTATAATGTTATTCTAATTAAAGGCTATCGTCTTATGTTGTAATCATTAAAGCATAATTTGATAGAAAACAAGATTACAGAAGTATACAGAAACACAACATAATTAAAATCGAATGAAATCTTTAAATAGTTACTATCGCTTCGTATTATAGGCAGTTCTCCGCAGATATTAAAATGAAAAGTTATAAGATAAAAACCAGTTTTGTTATTTTTTAAATATCTTCTTATTTTTATTATAATATTCGTGTAAAATTGTATGTAATACAATACTATACATAATTTTTCAGTATGGTTGATAACCGGTTTTAATCCAGTTGATATTAATAGGTTTTGAAGCAAAACTGGAATAAATGTTCCTATTTTTTTAATCCAGTTGATATTAATAGGTTTTGAAGCAAAACTGGAATAAATGTTCCTATTTTTTTAATCCAGTTGATATTAATAGGTTTTGAAGCAAAACTGGAATAAATGTTCCTATTTCAGTATATAAAAACAATCAACATTATCCCATACTTGATTCTATTGTTATGTATTGTTGTGTCTCTTTTCTACTGTTTTGCAATTATCGAGATTTTTAGTAACAAGCCAGGGAAGGAGGGAATATTGTACTGCTTATTACACTAGTCCCTAAAGTTTTATAATAACGTTTTCTTATCGATTGGCTCAACGACTTTCGGGACTTTTATTGAATTTTCATTGGTTGGTTTATTAGGTCGATGGTTTTAACCATTATTTGTAATCTACGGAAGGATCAATTTTGTGAATCATCATAGGGAATGTACATATATTCATCGGTCAATGTCTTATCTCTTTAGATCCCTGTTTAATCTACCCCAAAATCTTTTACAAAAGAAAGTCAAAATTATATCTTTCTAGTGTAAAATCGCTTACGCACATGAATCAAAGAATTAGAACCGCATTTTATTACATCAACACAAACAGTCCCCTACCCTTTGCTTCACACTTTTCATTCAACACCTTCCTTGGTGCATTTGCCATTGTGTTTGTTTTGCGAATATGGTAATATGCGGAAATGAAGGTCCATATTTATTTTTTCTTCCCCTAAATGCCTAAAATAATAAAACAACAACTAAGTATTTAGCACTTATTTCCCCTAAAAACAATAACATTAAAAATAAATATATACATAGATTACCTAACCCCTCCCCCCACTGTAAATGATTCATTTCTTGAAAAATTAATTAGGTATGAAACAGACATTTTATATGAAATAATTAAAAGAATACTTTTTAGAAATGCAGCTATTAAATATCTTGTTAAAATTTTGTTTGCTTTTTATGTATTGCTTAATATAAGTTAAATTTTATTTAAGTTTTCTTGATTTTCATGATCTGAATGGATTACACAATAATGGAAGATAAATTCATGAAAATCCCCAATGATTATAAACAAAGTTACTCTTTTTACAGCTTGAATTTTGGTTGAAAAGTTTGAACACTAGTTTGGAACAAAACGATCTAAAACATTAACAGTACCCAAAATTTTGTCGAGTCAATGAATAAGATAGCATGTTTATAAAACTTTGGGTACCAGTATAATGTACAGTCCAATGTCTCCCCCCCCCCATCCCTTTGAATTGGCCCCTTTTTCCGTATGTGAAGAGTCTAGGAAATTCTATGTATTAAAACACTCAAATTATTGTTATTGTTTCCACTCATAACTTTACTTAAATAGTGATGATGAAAATACTTTTTCAGAAAAATAAACATTTATAGAATGGCGGGGTTTCTTAGGATTTATAAGATTTTACCTTTTTAAACAGTTCAGCAACTCAAAGGATGAAACTAAGATGATAAATTCAATGGCAACAAAGAACCAATCAAACCTTTCTATATTTTTTTGATTTTAGACACTTTGAATGATAACACTTTATTTAGAGTAGTCTGATATATACGAATATTACTTTTTTAATTTTTTTTATTTTCTGTTTAAAAAATATGATTTTAATATGCCTATTAAATTAGGCATATTTTTCTGTCCATAATTTTCGCTGAATGAGAATTTTTTATGTGTTTAAGGAATAAGTTAATAATAAAATCATATACAGTGTGTTTTTTTTCATTAGTGCGCTTAGCTACTATTAGGGTAATTTTTTGGTCTAATCGTAAATTTCATAGCTGACCTTAGCTTCATGATTTATTAGTGGACTTTAAAAATTTGCTTAGAATTAAAAATGCTTGTTTTAATATATTTCAAATGCTTTCTATGAAAAAATGTATTGATCTTTTTCATTTAAAACTATTAAAAGCTTGATACTACTTTTGATTAAAATTGCCCTTATTTTTATAAAGAAAATTCTACATTACTAATGCCTTTATCCCTGGTGTTTTGTTTCAAGTCTTAAATCAACATTCTGTATTGTTTCGACGTGGGGCTATCAACAAAAATATCTTTAACGATTTGTTTTTAGCATGAGTTTAGACTGTGTGCAAATATATACTCTAGGAATAAAGGGATAAGACAATGGCCGATAAATTGATGTACATCCCCAATAATGATACTTAATATTACCTCTTGTGAAGATTACAATTAGTGGTTTAAACGTTTGGACACTCCACCTTAAATCCAAAGTTGTTAAGCCAACGAATAAGAAAACGTTATTTTAAAACTTTGGGGACTGGTGTAATAAACAGTCCAATGTCCCCTTCTTCCCTGGAAATATATACTCTAGTACCCAGGGATATAGGTATAGGACAATGCTTTTAGTATGAGTTTAGACTGTGTGCAATTACTCCATGGATAGAACAATGGAAGAAAACTAATCCTAGCAGCCAAAAACAATCATTATTGAGACAAACAATATTTTTCTATAAGCAAATCTGATTTTGAAAATATTTCAAAATAAATTTCTAACCCTTCTTGTGTCTCTATATCTCTGATAGATATTATGCCTTGATATATGCCCATTGTTTTCAACAAATTTTACGCTAGACTTTATTTTTCTCTCTTTTTTATCTTCCTTTCTCTTTTAGTTTAAATCATTTTTTTATTTTTTAGTAACTATTCTATAAATATGGCATGGTCTGTCTGTCTGTTTATGAATCAACTATCTAAAATAATTTTTTTGCTTTTTGTTTTTGTTTGCCGTCAGGTATAGAGTGTATGTAATTAAGTGTCCAAACGTTTCAAAGACTAATAGTAATCTACGGAAGGGGTAAATTGGTGTATCATCAATGGGGAAATAACATCAATTGTCTTATCCCTTTAGATCCCTGAATTGCCGTTATTACATCAAATTAATAATTAATGTTTATTTTTTTTCTAGGTAAGTAAAAATGAATGAAAATCCTCCGACAAAATTTTTACGTCCAAGGGTGAGAAAAATTTTCAATGCTTGTTAAACTTAATATATTATTACATTGAAGTTGCACTAAATTTTCCTGTACTCTGATAAAGTGATGTTTGCAGCTGGCTAGAATAACAATACACCCATTCCTTTTCCTCCTACTAGATGAACGAACTAAATAGTAAATGAGGTCCCCATTAGCAAGCTAAATTGAAGACAAATTTTCCCCTGTCAATATATCCACGTATATCCTAAATCCAATGCTCTGGTGGTATACTCTATATATTTCTTCTAGAAAATCTACAAAGTTCTATTCAGTGCTTTGTCAGTATTGACAAATTCTAATTCAGTAACTTGGCTTGGGCTTACTGCTGCGACATGTATTGTTGATGGAGGGAGATGACATTGGACTGTAAATTACACTACTACCCAAAATTGCATAATTGAGTTATCGTTTTCGTTGGTTCTAAAACTCTAGGTGCTTTTATTTAATTTTGAATGGTTTGGTTGCAATATAGTAGTGTCCAAACTTTTCAATCCATAACTTTAATTAACAGAATGGGTAATTTGTTTCTCATAATTATATATGAACATCAATTTATAATCAATTGTACTATCCCCAAAGCTCCTTGCAAATTATTACAACGGCACAAATTGCTCATTGATGCTATTGTGTCTTTTTGTAATTATGAAACACTATAGTATAGAATAATACGCGGCAATGATTGAACATCAAGTAACTTACCTCCCAAAATTTGTAAGAATAATAAACTGGAAAAATCTAAAGAAATAAAACTTGTTCATAGTTTCTAGTGTCTATAGAATTTATTACATTACACCTGTGTGTTAAATTAACAGATGTCGTCAATAAATCACAATATATGGTATTTTTATTGACAAGCTCATTTCATTTCAAGCAAATTTTGTTTAAAGCACATTTCGACATACAGATGCTTTACTAAATCTTACTATTTTATATTCTGACGGACAAACTTTAGATTGTAGAGATGCTTCGATCCTTTTTCAAAGTTTTCACATACCTTTAGAAACGAAGGGGTATTGTATTTTTTTTAGTAGAAAAGTGCAGTATTTATAAAAAAAACATGTCTGCATTTGTGTGTCTATCTGTCTGTCCTGATGTCTGGCTGTTTGTCTGTCTGTGAATTTTTGTGTGCAATGATTTTGTGACCATTTTCTATAGGAACATATTTTATGGGTAAGAGGGAAGCTATGTACATTCACGGATTTTTGGGTATAATGCTTTGTAAAAGTAACAGTTTATTATTATAAAATAAAAATAAAACATTTTTAAGTTAAAGAAATAACAACTTTGGTCATAAATTTTAAGTTTACTTTTTTTATTTTTATGCATTTTTTGTTTTGATTTTTAAATCTGACATTTTGTCATTTCGAGAAATTTACTGATTTTTGCAATTTGGAAGATTTTTCATAAATTTCATTGCACTATCCCTAAAAATTCGTGGCTTATTTGACAATACCCTCTATTGTACCTGATAGGGACAAATTCTTGGATTATGAACCGTTGCACTTTAACCATGGAGTAATAAAAACAAGAGGTTACATTTTAAAGTTGTGGGCAAGTCCCTACAAAAGAACAGACAGCAATTTACTAGCAGACGAAAAGGGTTTCAAAAACTTGGGCAAGATAGTTGTCTGGATTATACATTTATAATTATACATTAACTAGCAAGTCATTGAGGATGCTTTTCGGGAGAAATAAAAAGATTATTTAAAGACACTTGACGATAAAATACTTTTCCGAAGTCATAATAATAACTTACATTAAGAACTGTAACATTTTCTTACTTTATAGCAGCAGACTTATCAAAAGCAAAAAGTTTACAAAAATAATACTTTCCTATTTTAACTGGTGAAAAATGTGTTGGCATATAGATAACCCAATTTAGTTTAAAATAAATGGACTCAATAATTTATTACATTTTTTTAAAGGGCATTTTTACTTTTATTATGTATTAATCTAAGGAAGGGCAAAAAGTGCCTGTAGGTAAAGAGTTGGTTTTCAATCCATTCTATATTTTAAGTTCTAAGAGACAAATTTCATGAGAACTTATAGACAATTTTTGTATGCTTTTATTATATGAACATATACAGGTAAATAAAGATAGGATTTCAGTAACAATACCTTATGTTGGTCATAATGGCAATGTAAAAATCCGGTAAATTAAATTCTTAAAATAATAGTTCAGCCAAGAGCACTTTTATGTTACAGAGGAACTTTAAATTTATTAAAGGTTTAAAATGAATTTTAATGCTAAATGTATCAACTACGTCCTTTTTTTGTTTTTCATCATCTCTGTCATTACCCTTTAGTTTAGCAACAATAAAAGATTTTACTTATGATAAAGATAAAACAAAAAACAAATCGTAATCTTATTGAAAATTTGTTACAATAAATATGTTTAGTTATACGATTTTTTGGATTATATAATTGTATGACCAGCGACTGCGCTTCTTGAATCTAAAGGAAGGAGGGTAGTACAATAGCCTAAAACCACCCCAAAACCTATGTGAAGCTTCGCTAAAATGAATGATTTAAGTTTAAAAGAAATACACCAAAAATAGTTTTTACCCTTTTTCAGTATATGGCATATATTTTGTACTGTAGCTGAGAAAATAAAGCACCCGTGTAATTTTCTCCTTATTTTTTATTATTTTAATTTCAAGTTTGACAGCTAAGCAGTAGGACAAACTGACGGACGGACAGATGGTTGATACGACTTTTACTTATCATGCTTAAAAATGAATTAGAGACTTAATTTGGAATATAACTAGGTGCGTTTTCACAATCAAACAAAAACGCATTTTTCATGGAGGGAGAAGTTAAAAATTGTGGTTAAAAATAATCTATCTTTGTTCTTCTTAATGTATGGCCAAAGTAAATCTTAATGATTGATGTAAGTTTATTTTACTTGTCATTATCTTATTCCTGCGTTTGTAAAATCAGATTTAGGGAATTTACACAAGAAATTCTGCATATTTGTCTTTCCCGCTTTTGTATTTGGTTGAATTTATAAAAAAGAGTTTTAAATTAATCAAACGGACATTGTTCATTTCCTAATATTGATTTTTTTCGTTGTATTCTATTATTTTATCAAAAAGAAATGAAGAAAATGAAAGAGTATGAGTATACATTATACCTCTCAAAAAAGGAATATTAGGTTAAGCTATAATGAAGAATTTCACTAATTATTAATTAAGGATTTTACTTAAAGCTGCAAAAACATATTTAAAGACACTTACTTTTACACAAATGTGATCTATTGAAGGCTGAAAAACTCATTCCTTCGATATTTACTATTTAAATTTTTGTTAGAAAAATGTTTGAAAGTAAAGCTGCAGCCCACTTAGAAGAAGACAATTTATCAAACCAAATTGGAGAGAAAGGAAAATAAAATGAAAGTTTTTTTTGTTGAGTAGTTTCTTAGTTGGGGAGCTGATAAGAAAATCGTGTTCCGAATACAACTAAATACAAATTTTAGGAGAAGACTCATTTTTAATTGGACTGTAAACTATATTGGTACCCGAAGTTTTATAAACACCTTCTCTCAAACACTTGCAGACTTTCAATAATTCTTAATTTTATTGTACAAACTAGAAGTGTTTAAACTCTCCAATTAATAGTTTTAACCATCAAAAGAGGTTATTTTGTTATTTATAATTAGGTGTAAACCAACTTTTCCATTGTCCAATGTCTTATCCCTTCAGATCAGTGATAAATTAAAATTACATGGCAATTTCCAACCCAACTCCTCAACTACTTATGGTATTGAAAAACCTCTATATAATAATAATACCACCCATATTTTCCCCAATTTGGAGAGGCTATTAGTGAGTTTTTTTCATCCAGTGGTGTCATGATATATTGCGGGTTCCGCCAGCCGCCGCGGCTGCAATCAAGCATTTTTAGTTGCCGCATATGCCAGTAAATTCAATGCCAACTTTCTAAGACTAATCCGCAAAGTTTTCAATAAGCCGCAAATTAAAAATTCAGGAAACGGCCATGTTATGGCATTATATTGCCGCATATGATAACAAAACTCGATATCATATTCAAAAAGCCGCAAATGAATAGTTACCGCGGAATTAAATGTGGTGAGCAATCCTGATATGGCATTAGATGTATATCTTTAAATATTTCAATTAATTACTTAGTGGATATTCCATACAAGATTAGAAATCAAACATTACACAAATATCTAGAAACTTTTTACTGGCAACGCTTCTTGATGATAAACGTCAGCCCGTCTTTTCGGTTGAAATAACGAAGATTATTTTTCTTTCTCTTTTAAAGTTTATATCTTCAGAAATATATGTGTTTAGCTTGCTATTTACAAACATCGTTCTTGTTCAAATATGAGAAATCTATCTTTTGGGTAATAAAGATAAGAAATGGAAAGTGTCTTACTTTTTTTCATTTCTCTTCTCTTTTTTATCTAAATATCAATAAAGAAATATCTATTTATCTATACCTTAAAAGTAAAACCACATTTTATAATACATATCTATATATATATGCATCCATCTATCTATTTACCTGTTAATCTGCAAAAGGGGTGATTTTGTGTGCCATAATTAGGGATGTACATCAATTTATCGGCCAGTGTCTTATCCCTTTAGATCCCTGCTTTTTAATACTTTGTCGCTTTCTCCTTTCTCTCTTGTCGTCTCTTTATTGAAAGGACCTAATGTTTTATAATGTTGTAAAATGGTCTATTATATGGTTTAAAAGATTTATGCTCGATGTTTTTAGTCTTTATAGTTTAGTCATAATAATACATATAACAAACAAGGATGACAACATACATAAAACAGCTGTACACAACTAGAATTTTAGTTAAGAAGATTATTTTTTCTCTTTCTTATTTCATCGCTACTTATCTATATAATTGTCCTTGTTTTATACATTAGAATATTTCACTTTAAAAGTTTTTGGGTTGTTTTTTCTCCATTTAATGTATTGTATTGATAAATTTAATTTTTATTGAGAAGGATAAAAAACTTATGTAGCACTACTTGTTATTTTTGGCCTTTGTTGAGCCGCAAGTTTTTGTCAAAGGCATAAAAATCTGTGGACATTTCACAGAAGAAAAAATAAATAGAATGTCATTATGGAAATTTTTTCCGCATGGCTTCAAAACCGATTAATATTCGCTTTCAGAAATTCCAAAAAATCATATAAAGCATCGTATTACAGACAATTTCCCACGAATATTAAAATAGAAATTCTAAGATTAATACCAGTATTGTTAGCCCGGACATTCAGCCCACCGGGGCTAACAAAACTGGTTTTATTCTACTGAAATATCATCGATATGATACTAAATTATTCTGCTAAAAACTAACATCTTTATTGCAATCGCTATTCTAATAATGTAACTAGTCTATGTAATATTTGCAAATGCTTACAATGAATTTCTCAACGTGAAAACTACTAGTATTAGGAATAGAAAATCAGCTGATTCTTAAATTTACACTTTTACAATGTGAAGTAATTAGTTGACCTACATTTTAAAAGTTTTTATTCGACTATTTGTATTTTGCCTTTTATTTTCTTCCAACATAAAGTACAATATTTAAAGGAGAGAGAGGATATTGGACTGTAAATTACACTTTTCCCCAAAGTTTTAACTTTCATTGACGTATCCCTTGACATCAGTAGGCATTACTGAAGATGATTAAAGCCCCTCCACAGACTATGACGTCTTACGATAGAATAGCCAATGAGAGGCCAGTATACACTGTAATTGACAAATGCTAAAATTTATGCTGGCCTATCATTGGTTATTTTATCGGTTGACATCATAATCTGTGGAGGAACTTTAATCATCTTCGCATTACTGACAGCAAACATATTCGGTTAATAGTAAAACATGTAATTTTATATATATATTTTGATTTTATGTCAGCATCAACGTACAGCAGTGCTTTTGTCGACATACTGCATGATGTATGTATAAACTATAAAGTATGCACCATTATGCATATATCACATATTTTTACATGTTCTACTAACATTTTCATAACAGGGAATAATATTCTATAAATTTAATCAATTTAAATCATGTATTGTTATTGTGAAACAGCATGTGTATTCTTATAAAAAAAATCTTTAGGGACAAATTTTGGACATTATTAATGACGCTAACCCAAATTATCCTTAATTTAGATTAAAATCATTGATTTAAAAGTTTTGAAACTGTTAGTTAGTACCAAACAATGAAAGAATTACCAAAATGTACCCAACGTTTCCAGCGTATAATTTTCCTTTTGTACATTACTGTTAAAGATGGTTTAAGGTCTTAAAATTTTGCAACGGTGACAATAACCGGATAAAAGTTCCTATTCCTACCTGCACGTAATTTTAAATAATGCAACTTTATTTTTATTAAAAAATAGACACGGCTTTTAATTAAAATATCTTTCTTTGATAATATCATAATACAATGCATTATGGGCAGCTTTATTCAATCCTCGAGATATGTTAAGAGCAGAAAAAAAATCATTTTATTGCTTCGCTACTTATGGACAAAAAAAGTACAGTAAATAAGGGATCATAAAAGATAAGACAATGGACGATAAATTGACCTACTGATGATTAGCAAAATTACCCCTTAAATACAATCATTTTTTGAAAGTACAAACATTGCTTTTTATCCAACCCATAATGACTTTTTAAAAGTACCCAAAGTTTTGCAACAGAATAAGGGTACATTTTTATTTTATCGTCTAGGAACAATTTTCCGACAGCTATTGGTCTACTAACCCGACCATGTTTAGTTTGACGAGAGTAAAAGATGGCTTTTCAGATTATTACTAAATTGTGGCCGTCTAGACTTTTGTGCTGCATTTGTACAGCTTAATAATAAACTCTGAACACTCAATAAGACATTCTTTTGGTGTAAAAAATTAGTAGAATAGCTACTATATAATAAGTGTAATTCCGTCATCAGTACAAACGTCGTATTTTCAAAGATTTTTGATAATTTAGGGTTATCTTAACTTTTGAAATTATATGTTGCCAAAAAACAAGTTTTGTTGTTTATTAGAATACTATTGTATTAATTTTGTGACATATTTTTAGTCAAAATTGCTGTTTATTTTTTAATGATGAGCTACGTGTTACTTAATTGTCATGTCACATTCTGAACAAATACCAAAATAAAGATACCCGGCCGACTAAACTGTGCTACCAATTAAGGGAAGGCCACTTTGGATTTACAAGCGATTAACTGTATATTCCTAAAAATCTGTCTATAAGCCAAATTCAGGGATCCAGGTATATGTTGCTAGAATATTAAATTATCTTGTAAATGTAAAACATCTTTCTTTGAAAGTTGAAAACAATAAAGGGGATTCTTAAGGGTTAAGACAATGGACAATATACAGACTTCCTTCTTTAGATTAAAATTATTGTTCAACAAGTTTTAAAACTTCTACTTTGGAACCAACTAATCAAACCTGAAAAACGTACCTAAAGTTTTAGAGCCAGTGTGATTATTAATTGGATACCTGTGTAATTTGCAGTCTAATTTCTCTTCCCAGCCAGGGGAAATGATTTTCTTCCATTGTCCAATCCTGTATCCCTGATTCAAACTAGAGAGTTCCTTAAGATGGACTGGTATTTAAAGCAGGGTTTGTCTACCGCGCTTTAAAAAAATCAGGATATGATAATTTGATTAAAATTTAATTCTAAATTATCATGTTTTGGCGCCAATTTTCTGACCTTTTAACTTAACTTGGATGAACTATGCAAAAAAAACTTTCATAGTAATAGCCATTTGATTTCAACTTGAGACGTTGCTATAGCCACATTTCAGCCACCAAAAATCAAAAATAAGTCGATTAATCAGCGGCTGACCGCCCCTGGTTTTAAAATGTTTGTTCAGACAGTTAAAGAATTTTGTTAACAGGACGTAAAAATTTGTGCAGTTGCATTTAAGTGGGGCTAACAATTTTTATCACTGCACTCACAGGAAGGATATTTTCTCCGAAGAAAATAACTGTTTTCCTCTAACTGTTCAATATTTCTTAGTTATAACCAGAATATATAGTAACAATGGAAAATATACCTTGTCTCTAAAAGATTATTTCGTATTGATTGAAAAGTTAGAAACAAATGATTTTTTCCCCCTGAATTTTGTCAAATTAAGATAGATTTTCGTCTCTTTTCTAAATTTAAAATGTTAATGTAATCATTAGAATTTTACAAGATAAGATGCACATTCCCAATGATGATACACAAAATTACCCCTTGTGTAGATTACAATTACAGGTTGAAACTTTTGGACACTCAACTTAATGAGCCAACCAATCAAAGTTCAATAAGCCCCTAAAGTTGTTAATCAAAGAATAAAGATATATTAAACTTTGGGGACTAGTTTAATATACAGCTCAATGTCCCCTTCCTTCCTATAAATATTAGGTCTTCTAAATAATCCATGACTTTTAGTATAAAATTACATTTATAGTACCTTCTTGGTTTCTTCACAACTTAGAAAGGCTTTTCTCGTATTTGAATCCGGTGGATAAGAACCAGTTATCATCCATACGAAAAAACTATGTCTAACATCGTATTACATCTAGTTTTCTACGAATATAAAAATGTACAATCATAAGATTAAAACCAGCTTTTTTAGCACGTGCCTTCGGCACTTCGGGGCTAAAAAACTGGTTTTAATCTTATAGTTGTACATTCTATATCCGCAAAAAGCTGTATATAATACGATGCGAGAAATAACTATTCCAGCCTGGCTTCAAAACCGATTAATATCTGCTCGATGAGACTCGTTTCTCAGACATACTGAAAAATCAAGTTTTGCATGGTGTTACATATAATTTCCACAAATATTAAAACATATTCCTAAAATTAGTACCAGTTTTGTTAGCCCGAGTCTTTTAACTTTCTTATCCGTTGAAAACTGTCTATAATACGATGCGATAATTAACTAATATTTATTATCCATTATGTATCAATATTTCAACTGACGATGGGTGTAACACTCTTTTTTGTTGTTGTGCTATTACTAAAACATGAGAAAGAAAATATACTATTAACATTTACATTAAAATTAACATAATTTTACAATTTTTCAACATTATAATTTTAACACTTTACAGTAAGATTTACAAATGCTATAATGTTTACTAAAGGATCTATTATTTAAAAAAAATAAACTCCCTAATTATGTAAAACAAAGTGACCCCTTCTGTAGATTAAAATAATTGGTAAAAAGTTTGGCCATTGCTAGTGTGTACCAACCAATGAAAATTTGATAAAAAGTCACTACATGTATACATTACATAATTTATAGCTTAATGTCCACTACTTCTTAGTATAAACAAGGATGAAAATATCCACAAAAGATGTTGTAAAAAAAGATAAAAATGTTTAAATGAACGTAGTGACTTTCTGGTAACAATTATATAGTTGATACGCTTCCTAGATCGTACCTAACTGTTATGGGAATCATTATTCTAAAATTTAAATTGATCATGGACCATTCTAAATATGTCCGAATTAACGAAAAGAGCTAACCGTTACGGACTGACCGACCCTAATTGCAGAAAATGTTTACTTTTGAAAAGAATAATAAATAACAAACATGTTACTACTTTCGTGTAGCTAACTGGCTTTGTGTCGAGAGAAAAGATAGGTGTTAGTTATTTGGTAAATTATAATTGTGCGTACTTAACTAAGTATATATTTAACTTCAGGGAAGAAGGGATGGGACAATAAAGAATTTTGTCTCTCAAAAACGCTTTGATTACAAAAACTTTGTCTATAAGTTAAAATGTGCATTGAAAATAAACAATGGCCAAGACATTCCCTAGATTTGATATAACTTGCCTGAAATAGCAGCAGTGTAAATATTTTTAACGTCATTAGTATAACGCAGTATGATCCATTTTTTCCCTGTGGATTTTTAGTTAAACGAAACTAAGGTAAAAGTTATATTTTGGATATGAAAAGGGTAATAACAATTTGAAAATTATATACATAGTTACATAAGATGTAGGAGGGAGAGGACATAAGACTGTAAATTACACAGGTACCCAAAGTTTTAAAACATGCTTCTCATTCTTTACCTTAAAAACTTTGGGTACTGTATAATCTTTAATGGTTGGTTCTTAAATAGTTGTGACCAAACTTTAAAAACAATGATTGTAATCCACACAAGGGGTAATTTTGTTAATCATGAATAGGGAGATAAAACAATATATTATCCATTGTCAAGTCAATAAAAACAATGTAGCTTTGTTTTAAAACTTTGGACGTTATCATGTTTGTTAAAGGGTAAAAGCTAGACAGCAAAATAAGAGACAAAGACAAACTTACAAACAGACAGATACTCTGATGGACATACGGACAGACAGACCTTCTTCGTCAGTCAAGTGTGACGGAATTCAGATACTTTTAAAAATTACAAGTTTAAAAGGTCCGACTTTTTTTAGGCATTGTTCAGTATAGAGACAATGCTCTTGCGAGGACAGGGGTATAGTCAGGGATCTAAAGGTATAAGACAATGACAGATAATTTTAGAAACATCCCCGATGATGATACACAATATTACCTCTTCTGTAGAATACAGTTAGTGGTTAAAATGTTTTGGCACTTAATCAATTTTAAAAACCAATCAATCAAAATCAAGCCAACGAATAATAAAATGTTATTATTAAAACTTGAGAATGTAATAAACAGCCCAATATTCCCTCCCTCCCTGGGTATAGTAGTCCACAAAGGGTCATATTCACTAAACAATTTTAGACCCTATTATAAAAGTACACAAAAGTCATTTCTATTAGAAGGAGAAGACAATAGACACTAAATAATTACGTTCTCCCATTTGTTTTCTTTTAAGGGACCTTGTTCATGTTGTACAAACCAGCAGTATCCTAATTTTTCCACAAAAAAATTTAATCTACAGAATAATTTCTTTATTGGAGGTATACTTAAATCCATGAGTGTCTATCATTATTTGAATCATTTTTGTCGACAATGATAGTATTACATTTTGACAAAATTGCTAATTTGCAAAACCTATTTATTTGTAACAAACATTTTTCTACATTACCCTCGAAAAATAGCCTAAAACCTTCATGAGTCTTACCTAATTAGATATTAGGAGCTTTAAGAAACGTACACTCAAACATTCTGATACTAAAATTAAGCCTTGAAAGTTTTATTTTCAAAAAGCAGTTTCTAGAATATGATCATTGTTTTCTCTTTAAACTCTTTTTTTTGCTTGATAAAGTATTTTGTAGAGTCAAAAGAAAACAAAGCTTTTCAAAGAAAGAAAATACCTTTTAGATTACCTAAATAGTTTAATAAATAAAATGTATCTTATTGTAATTTATATTGTTTTTAACAAAACAAGGAATGCTATATCCAAAAGTTCAGGTGGGGTGTGTCCGAGACGTAGATTTCCTAGCTATAGAGTATCTTTTCTTCTAAAAGGCATGTATCATAGTATAAAGAATAGTATAAGGGTGTATGTCTGTGTGTAGCGTAGGATCTCGCTTGACTGATATGGTTCTCCTTTACAGTGAAGCTTCTTATTGGTCCAAGAAAGGTTTATAACTCTTTTTGGGGAGGATAACTACATCCTTCAAGGGGAATCGACCCTGGAAAGAAGTCCCCCCTAAAAAATTACTAGAAAGATTGAAAGAGGAGGGTTGACTCAATCCTCCCCCCCCCCCCCTTCGTCAAGGAATCTAGATGCAGGACTGCTATTTTTCAATAAAATTTAAACAAAATAGTGCCCCTTGATAATAGCATGATATGTATTAAATTTGAATGGTAAAATTTGATAAGGATTTCTAGTTTCATGGCCTCAACTATCATTTGATATTCCTTCAGACTTGTACATTAATATCTCAGGAATAGTAGTTAAGCTTAAAATCTAAGTCATTATTTTGAAAGTTAGGATTTTGAAATAAATAGTATCCTATTTTAAACAAAAACATGACTGAAAACTAAAATGAAAATAGAATCCTTCTTTTTCTTTACTTTTGATTATAAAAAATTACTTAGATTGCTGGTAGTAGGAGAAAAAACGTCACCGTAATGTAAAAGCAAAGTATTAATGGTTAGAAAGGGTATATATTACTCCTGCAGGGTTAACACGCTATCTACATTAGTTGATATCTATTAGTTGTTTCGCCCCTAGCATCTAGGGGCTGTTTATTCAAAGGGAACTGGAAAAAAAGCTTAAAACCAGCTTTAATTCATAAATGAATTAGACTAAAACCATGGAAAATTAGATTAGTGGTTGCGAGATCTTATTGAACAAACAAACTAAGACTAAGTAAGTGCAAAGGAGCTCTTTGGGATTTACATCAAATTTAACCCTTTATGGAAAAATTTGGGTTTTCTAACCCTCTAAGAAGCTCTATTATTCTCCCAATTGTATTGCATTTTCAACTTGAAATTTGCATCGCTCCAATTCTTTTAATAACAATACGTGTGTGAAAATAGAGGCCCCCCCACCCCTTGACACCCCCCTAATAATTTTCACGGGGTTGAATGATGGGGGGGGGGGGCCCGGGGGGGGGTGTATATCCTCCTACATATTGTATATTTACAGCAGCCTATATTGTAGTATAGCATGTATCATTCATAATTTTTGAAGGTTTAAACATTAGATATTCTTTTGTAGATTTCTTTTCTAAGATAATAGATTTTTTTCCAGTATGACTTCCAAACTGATTAATATCCACTCTATTAAAACCGGTTCTCATTCACTGAAAAATCATGTATAGCATTCTATTAAAGACAATTTTCCACTAATATTAAATCTTAGATTGTCTTAATATGCGATAAATAGCTATAACATTATTTTTTTAAATATTAGTTCAAACTAGTTTCAAAATGATTTAAAAATTCGAAATTAAGATTAGTTTATCGTCTAAATAATATTCATCAAAAATAATTTAGTTACTTTCCTGAATTGCCAAGTATTTGGCAGGTATTACCTCTAAAACTGTATTTCAATTGTAAATCTATGCAAAATCTGCTGCAAGTGTGCTTGTTATCAGAGATACAGGGATGGATAAATTGGAGAAAAAACAAACTTTTCCCAAATTTACCTGCTTTAACTTATTTTTTTGTAAAAAATATTCTGTATAAATGGATGTAGAATATACATGCATTTTATTCAGGGAAATTGTTGTCAATTTAGGTTTGTCATTTATTGGTCAGTTCGATCATCTAGCTGGAGGAAAGGGGATAGCAACAAGTTTCACTTTATTATAGTACATGATAATCTGGTGTAAGATCCAAGTAATGATAGATCCATTTTTGTTTCATTTTTGCAGATATCTTATTGTCCTATCCTTGCAATCCCTGGCTTGTGGTGCATGTAAGAACGAAAAAAATGCAAATATACATTGTTTCAATTCATGTTTCTCTTACATAACAATTTTAACATTTTTAGGTCATTATTACTGTAAAAATTTGAAATTTCATTTAATCCAACATTAATGTATAGCGGTTGGCCCCCTAGCATTGTTGGAGCTTTGTATTCAGGAAGAGGTTAAAAAAAAGCCTAAAACCATCAAAGTATCTATGTTAAGCTTAATGTTAAGTTAATGGAGAACTTAATCGGTTTAATAAATGAGACCTTAAGGGCACACAAAAAAACCTTAATATTTTTTAGAAAACTGTCATTTTTAATTATATTTCTAAGAATATAAATAGTCTGATTTTAGTAATTCATGATTAAAAAAATAGCCTAAAACCTATCATACCGCTATAAAGCTTTCCTAAGACAAAATAAATTGAAATGAATTTGTACAGTACATTTCTTGTACTTTAACTATTGTAAATAAATTGGCTTTCCTAAAATATTTGTTGTAATATCTATCAAATTATTACATTTACTTTGTTTCAAATAAGGCCAGATAATAAATATTAAAATTATAGTACAAATAAAAGTACAATTATACCAGGATAATTGTATTTATAAGTAGCTCAGATACAATTAGCTAAAGATCTTCTTTTATGTGTTTGTAGGAAGATAGATTAAAATAATTGGATAAAAACTTCAGACAATGCTAGTTTGAATCAACCAATCAAGCTTAAAGTCCAATATCCCCTCCCTCTCTTATATTTTTAGACTTACTTATAGTAGTAGAAAACGAAATAAATAGCAGCCGCACTACTAATAATCCAAGCCATTACCCGGAGGCCTATTACAATTTTTTTAGGCTAGGACTATAAACCATAACGATGACATTTTCTGAATTAACTGCCTAAAGTAAAAGTAAACATTACATAGATTGGTTAAAAAATGGTTAATATATTTGAGTGTTTATGTATTAATTACTAAAAGTTACAGAGATATAGAAATGGAAGATAAATTTATATTTTCAAAGGCATAATTTTGTATTTTTTATAATTTAGGTAAGTTTGATTTGGATTTCAAATTGGCATATTATTATACAAAGAAATGAAGAAAAAAACCTTCAAATATTTTTTTCTAAATGTTGTATT
The DNA here is from genome assembly GCF_053477335.1 of Acartia tonsa. Taxonomy (NCBI): domain Eukaryota; kingdom Metazoa; phylum Arthropoda; class Copepoda; order Calanoida; family Acartiidae; genus Acartia; species Acartia tonsa. The sequence continues at coordinate 40,477,035 of NC_137260.1, forward strand.
TAATATTGTTTTTATGTGTGTGACATTTCCCTCCCTATTTCTCAGAGGGGTAGGGCACTTTCGACTTTAATTACACTGGTACTCAGCGTTATCTTATTCGTTGGTTCATTAACTTTGAATACTTTAATTGAATTTTGAATGGTTGGTTTTAAACTAGTAGTATCCAAACTTTTAAACCGATGATGTAAATACATATACAATGGGGATGTTCATCAATTGTTCATCCATTGTCCTATCTCATAAGACCCCTGTCATATTTATTGACAATTAGGACATGTGGATAACTAACTCAGTTGGTTTTATGTCATTCTAATAATTGTACAGTGTAATCTGCAGTAGCATTTTGGCAAATGATATCATTAAGAATTAGATTCCATGATAACGGTTAGGCAAAACTCACAATCAAATTTTTTCAAGTATCGTGTACATTTTACAATTAAGATGTGGCTGTACGTCTATGCTTATAACCTTTATGACGTCATATGGCCGATTTGGTCTTAAAATTTTGCTAGGTTAAAATTAAATGAGGAAAAATGTCGTATTTATAATTTTGACAATACCTCAAAAATACTAAATTCATTTCTCTCTATTCATTGCTGAGCTACTATTATAATAATAGTTCTTGTTCCTAGATGTTTAATTCAAAGGTGTTAGTTACCTTTAAGATTAAACAACAAAATAAGAAAAAGAGTGTCCATTGAAAAATATTTTTTGGGTAGCTGCATCTATATAGTAGTATTCAGGGATGGGACAATTGAAAATATCCCCCCCCCCCCATAATTATTTGTAAAATTATGCCTTTGATAGCAGATGAATATTAGGGGAAAGAAAGGGTTGTAGAAGAATTTTTTTGTCGTTGTCCTATCACTGATAGCAGTAGTACTTGGAAGCTTTAGTTGTTCTACATTTTTTTTAAGTTCCCTTCAAAAAACAACAAATTTTTGGAATTTGGTTTTAGTAAATCTGAAATATTAATAAAATGCTTTTTTATACCTAATATTATAAAAAAAAACAGACTTATATTAAATAATCATATATTAATATATAATCAAAGGCATTATTCAAATAGCGTTACATGTTAGATCCAAGTTTTTGGTAGTAATACTTAATACTTGTAAAAATTCTAAATTATGTTCTTCGTTATATTAAGCTGTAATGTATGAGCACCATCTTGCAGAGGCAATTATAAACTTTATTACTCAGAATATTACATGTGTATATTATCAGAGTTGCAGGAATAAATTTCTTTCCTAAAAGATGGACTGACAGACAGACAGACAAAAGGGAAAGGAGAGAAGGGGACATTGGGCTGTTTATTACACTAGTCCCTAAAGTCTTATAATAACATTTTCTTAACAACATTTGGGACTCTAAATGGATTTTTATTGGTTGTTTCATTTAGTTGAATGTCCAAACTTTTCAACCACTAATTGTAATATACAGAAGGGGTAATATTGTGTATCATAATTGGGTATTTATATCAATTAAGGAAAATCTACACAAAAATATCAACCTTATATCTCTTATAGTATCTGAATAAATAACATTTTCCGTTTATGAATATTGCATTGTTAATTACCAGCTGCTAATTGAGATAGAAGTCTGAAGATTTATCTTAATTATGCGCAACTATTCTCTAAGAATCTCTTTGTCCGCCTGTACTTCTTACATACACCTTTATTCCTGTTATTTAATATATATACATTTATATATTTGTAATCTTACTTTTCATTTTATTTTAGGCACGCAATATGTAATACACTAACAGAAAAAATACTTTTTGGGCCAAGGGGGTGAAAAAATGCCATTTTAAAGCAAAGAAAGGGCATAAAAGAAACTTATTATAATTTTGAAATCAATGTTTGCTCCTTGATTTGTCAAGAAACTATAAAGTATGTCCGTCTGTATGTCTTTCTGAACCAATAGTTATCGTATCTTCCTTTTTAAAAACGAAAATTTTATAATTAGGGTCGGTCCGTCCGTTCGTCTGAAACGGGTAGCTTTTTATGTTAATTTAGGCATGTTAGAACTATCCTAACAATTTCAACTTTGCATGGTGATCTCTGTAGTAGTTAGGTACGATTTGGAAAACATAGCAACTCTATAATCGTAACAAGAATGTCCGTACGTCCATTTTAACATAATGATTGTTTAACTTTTTTAACAACAAATTTTTATGTGATAAAATAATCCGACTGATCTGATTTTTTAAATACTAATTCCTATGACAACAAAGTACAATATTACAAGCGAAGCATCTCTATAATCAAGTGTTAAACATGTAAGTATGTCCTTAAACGATATCCTGTATTTTAGCAGTTTTTTAACAAATTTACTTATAATTTTGCTTCGACTGTTATACATTTATATTTTGATTCTTCAGTTCTCTACTTGTAGAGTTGACACTCTACAAGTGTTAATGTTCTTTTGTCCTACTGTTTCAGAGCTTCGCTTTTATGGATGTTGTCATCCTTGTTTATTAACGAATTATTGATAAATTACTCAAAATTAAATGAATCTGTCATATTTAGTGATGTATTGACTTATTTATTGTTTTATTTGCTTTTTATTGCTAGTCTACTTATTGACAGAAGTGTCCTTGTTTCTGTCAAACTGTCTCAAATGTGAAACGAGTAATAAACTTTAGATTTGTCAGGGAGGTAGTGGACATTGCAATGTATATCATACATGTACCCAAAGTTTTATAAACACTTTCTCTCAATCTCATTGGTAGAAACTAACAGTGTCAAAACTTTGTTATCAATAACTTTTAAAAGCGAAGCTTTTCTATAATTAGGGTCGGTCCGTCCGTCCGTCCGTAACGGACAGCTTTTTTCGTTAATTTAGGCATGTTAGAATTGTCCTATCGATTTCAAACTTTGCATTTTGATTCCTGTAATAGTTAGGTAAGATTTAGAAAGCGTAGCAACTCTATAATCATTACCAGAATGTCCGTACGTCTATTTTAAACAAGTTGATTTAAAAAAAAATTACAACAAATTTTTATGTGATCTATTTATCCGATTTATCTGATCTTTGGTATACTGATTCCTGGGATAACAAAGTACAATATTATAAGCGAAGCAACTCTATAATCAAGTCCTAAAAAATGTAAGTATGTCCATAAACATTTTCCAGTATCAAGCAGTTTTTCATCAAATTTCAACAAATACATTTATATTCTGATTATTCAGTCCTTATGCTATACAAGTGTTAATGTCCGTTTGTCCTACCGTTTCAGTGCTTCGCTTTTATAGATGTTGTCATCCTTGTTATCTAAAGATTTGGTATTTTTTTTATTTTTTGGTGATTTTTCAGCGTTTCTTCTATTGTCTTATCCCTGATGAAAGTATGTAGTTCTGTAACTGTGCTTTTATAATGAAATGGTTAAAATAATTGGGCATTATTTTAGCACGGACTTTAACCCACGGAGACAGGGAGAGAACATAGGAATTTACATTGATCTTAATTTAACATTCACCAGTTATAATATGCATAATATACCAGAAAAGAATATTATGAGGGGGGATATTAAAACGTCCATTGTCCAATCCCTGAGAACTCTCTATTGCAATAGAAATATGTAATGAGTATATGCTTAAATGTATTTTACTGTTTTTTCTCTAGTTACGTTGCCTCTCTACAATTTTAAATTTCCCGTATTTTTTTTTAAGAAAAAAGCTGTCAAAAACTTTATTAAATAAATAACTAATTGTTTACCCTATCAATTATTCCCACATTTTGTCAAAATGATTTATTTTGACTCTTTATACTAGATGTGATTATGACGGATATATGTAGTCATATTGGGACCAGTTGTCTTTTATTTACACCGACATTGCGACCATCTCTATTATGAATCAATGTCTGCAATTCAAGGATATTCTTATCTTTTATATTATATTTTTTAAAGGAATTACAAGTTTCTTTTTAACGTTAAATCTATGAATATATCCATCTTTATATTTTTCTGTAACAACGTTCAGGTGAATTGATTTTGAAATAAAATTCATACTAAGATTTTATCAAACTATAATAGTTATGTTTGGTGATTTGTTTTATTCTGGAGTATAACATTCTTTTTAAGGGGTTCAGCTCTATAAATCGGGACACAAAAACAGTTTAAAGCCCGCCTGAAAACAATACAAATCTTTTTGTGTAAAGCTATTTTAGAGATTTTATTAACAAATACATACCGACGTATATCTAATTAATTTAATGTTGAAGTATGGTTCTTAAAACTATAATAGAATTCTTTGAAACGATGTCTTTTTACTATTCGTTAAAGTCACTTTCAAAAGTTTCAAAAAAAAATTTATCTGTTAAAATCTCGCTAACCACCAAACCGATTGAGTTCTTCATTTTGGGAAAGCTTAACATAGGTCCCAGGATGGATTAATGCTATTTTTCTGTGTCCTTCCTCCCACTGCGGCAACTGCGGATCCCCTTACAGCAAGTTATAATATATAGTAGCTTCACGACTCGAAAGAAATTTCGCTAACAGAACTTGAACCAAAAAGAAATTTTAAATGTTCAATTAAAATGTAACTGTACTTCTTCTTACTACAAATTTTCTTAGATACTTTCAAGGGGCTTAAAATAAACTTAAATAAAATATTAGTAAGAACATTGGGCTAGACGAAAGTTTTAAAAATATATATTAAAAAGGTAAAACCTATATTTAATGTAAAATACCTTACTGTGTTTTTTAACAAATTAGTTTTAGCTGCTATTTTATACACATATTTGTCCTTTTTTTATATAAAACCATTTGTATATACTTTGACTTCTGTGACATAGGTATATCGTAAACTTGATAAGCTCAGACAACATAGTCCAATACTTAAATACTGTAAGGTTTAATCATTAAAAATATTAAAATTTCAAATAATTAATGAGGGTTGTATTTATATTCATACTTTCATGGCTTGTACCTGATTCTTAAACACAAATCCGTAAGACAAAAGTTTGTTTACATATTATTTCAAAATTTTAAAGATTCAACCCTTTTTGGGAAATATTTTAAGATCTATCAAGAATTTTATTACCAATGAAATGGCACTATTTAATAGGGCTCGGCATTAGCCAACTGCTGTGGCGGGTTTAAAGTAGCTACTGGTTGATGAATTGAATAGATATCAGGGAGGGAGGGGACATTGGACTGTAAGTTACAATGTTTCCAAATGTTTTATAAACATGATTTGTTGTCTCATCAAGTTTGGGTACTTTTGATAAATCTTGTTGTACAAACTTAGTGTAGATACTATTCAACTAACAATTTCAATCTATAGCGGGATTATTTTGTTTATCATTATTGGCTGCAGTTGCCGAGCCCTGCTATTGGAAACTATTATATAACAACCTAGGTTTTCTCTTTTCAATTAGTGGCTGGGGGTAAAATTTAAAAGGATTATAAAGATCTGATGTGATATACTATTTATTACTCTGATATTAATGGTAATAAAATATACATTTCAAAGTGACTGCATTAGTAAATATAAACATTTTAACTAAACATTTTCTATTTCTAAAAAAAAAAAAGAATTGAAAGCTAAAATTATTTATAAATGAGGATATAAAAAGGATTATTATTAATATGAACATTTATATGAACCTTTACTAAGATCCAGATATCTTAAAAGATAAAACCAAAAACGATAAATTGATTTAAATTCCCAATGATGACTAACAAAATTACCCATTATTTAGATTAAAATTATGGTTCAAAAGTTTGGATACTAATTAGTTTGAAACTAACAAATCAAAATTCAATAAAAGTACCCAAAGTTTTAAGTCAAGATACCGTGGTTATTAAAACTTTGGGTACCAGATTAATTTACAGTCCCTGTGCATTATATATCCATATGTAATAATGTATTCTACAGTTATTCAAAATTTCTCATCGTTGGGAAGAAAAGGAAAAAACTAATAGAAACATAAAATTTATGTACAATCAGGGAAAGAAATTTTTTTTAAAAATTAAATTTCTATAAGTATGGCTTAAATTTAAACATGATAATTATCAACTTTTAATAGGGAGGGAGGAGACATTGGGCTTTAATTTACACTTGTGTTCAAAGTTTTTTAACCACGTTATCTTGTGCGTTAGCTAAAACATTTTTGGTAATTCTCATTAAATGTTGATTGCTTGATTCCCTACAAGTAGTTTCTAAACTTTTCAACCAATAATTTTATTCTACATATGGGGTAATTTTATTTATGTGCATCAAATTATCCTCTACTGTCTTATCCATTAAGATCACTGGTATGACTTTGTAAGATATTTAAACAAAAAATTAATGAGATTTAATCGACACAAACCATTTGAATTGTATGTCATCAAGGTAGGTTTAGCAGCGAACCTACTCTTTATTCTACGAATGTCCGACCGTGTCCATGCTCACAATCAAGTAAGGACACTAGTTAGAAATAAGCTAGGAATACTAAGCAGATAACATATCAATATGCCTTTTGGTTTATTTGGGACTTTTTTACCCTCCCCCAACCACTTATTACGTATTTTAAGGTGTATATTTGCGCCTTTTTGTGTGTTAAAGCATTTCACATACATTTTACTAACTTATCAAGATTTAATAAAAGCACCTTAGATTTTTAAACTTTAGGTACCAGTATATTTCCCTACCTCCATGCGGTCCCTTAACAACCGAATGAGAAACTGCACATAAGCAAAGCCTTTACCATATTATGGTCCGGAGTATTTTTATGGGTTTTCCATGCTTTATTGCCCATTGCTGCTTCCAATAAAATTGATTGATGTTTGTGAGAGCTTATAAACAAAACAAGAATGGTATTATCTAAAGAAAATAACATTTCAATCAGTGATCTACGGGGATAAGACAATGGCTGGATAATTTTGTACATCCCATATGATGAAACACTAAACAACCCCTTCTGTAGATTACAATTAGTGGTTGAAAACTCAAGTTAATAAACCAACCAATGAAAATTAAATAAAATGTCCCTAAAGTTGTTAAGAGAACGAATCAGAACACACAGACCAATGTCTCCTTCCTCCCTGCATTTTGAAAGATTTTCGACTAGTTGGCATTTATTAAATTGTCTGATGTTTTCGTCGACGTTATACCCATCATTTCTAGAATCCTAGGCTTACCATAATCAAAATTCAAATCATTATTTCATAAATATTTTGATAAAAAATAGCAAAAAATATTTATAATTGCAATTTAAATCCAACATGATCTTTACAACTGACCATAAGAAATAGAATAAATGGACAAACAGACGAATGTTGCAAAGTATAAAGAAGCTTCGCTACTATCGAATATAAATATTCGACCTTTTCCTTACGCCGTACATACAAATATTAACTAAATGAGCGAAAATATTATCAGGAATCTTAAGGGATAAGACAATGGACATTTGATAAATGCTGATTATAGTTATTTAGAAAATTGTCTATAATGCGATACGTTGCATGATTATTCAGTAGGGCTTAGAACGGGTTCTAATCCAGCGGTTAGCAATCGTTTTCGAAGTATTAATAGAAACAAAATTACCATTTCTGTACATTAAATTATTGGTTAATAAGATGTACAAGATTAAAACCAACCAATTAAAACTTAATCAAAGAACCCAAAGTTTTATGCTAACAAATTAGAGAGCTTGTTTTTAAAACTTTGGGCACCAGTATAATTAACAGTCTAATGTCCCCTACCTCTGTGAATAATATGGACGCGGCGAAAAAAAAGAAAATTACTTTTTTTGGCACCTTGCCGGTGCATTTATAAAGGTGCATAGAGTTAAGAAATAAGTATCTCATTAACAGCAAAGCTTCTCTTAAACAAAGTAAGTATGTCTTATAGATGGTATAACCATCAATTCAGCCGTATTAGAGATTATGGAAGTACAAATAAGTTTGAAAGTTTCATTAAATTTAGTAAACTGTTATATGCAATTTTTCATTAACAATGTTTTTTCTTTAGGTAAGTTTGTCAAAAGTGCTTCTCAGGGGTTAAGAATATATATAAAATCTTAATTGGTAGGTTCAAATTATGAATGTCTAAACTTATATATTATACAGAAGTGGTAATTTTGTTTATCATCATGTTCAATGTCTTAACCCATAAGATCCCTGTATTTAACTCATCAACGTTTGTCTGTCCGACAGTCTACAAGCCTTAGTTATATAGTAGCTGCACAGAAATATTAGATTTTAAAAGAAAACTTGAAATGAGATAGAGATATGAAGAAATTTTTGATTTGCATGTAAATTATAATTTTTACAAATATGGCAATATATACATTTTTACAAATCTCTTGATAACATCCTTTTTAGGGGCTTTGAACCGTTTTTTTTTTATTCAGGAATCTTAAGGGATAAGACAATGGACAATATTTTTTTAAAATCTCTCCAATGACGTTTTACAAAACTACCCTATTCATACCGTTTTTTTTATTTAGGGATCTTAAGAGATGAGACATTGGACAATAAATTGATATACATCTCCAATAAAGTTAAACAAAAGTACTCCCTTTGGTAGATTTATATAATATGTTGAAAAGTTTAAACTCTATCAGTTTGAAACAAACCAATTACAGTTCAACAAAAAAGAAAACGAGGTTATAAAACTTTGGGTACCAGTTTGATTTATTCACCCTGGTTTTTTAAGCAAATTTAAGAACTAGCTACGTGATCATCCATGTATAGCTGTAATAATCTATAATTAGTTTGGCCGGGAAGAGGGGTTACTTTGAGACCCATTTCAACTTTAATAGAAAATATTGAGCAACTTTCTAGACCAAAGGTCGGGAATTACCTATATGAAAAAAATCTTCCAAAAATCAATTAAAAGTTAGATATCAACAATTTTATATTTAATTATTTCCAAACAAGATTGGATCAGATGAGGGATAGGAAAATGGAGGTTAAATATACATATTATAGTCTGCTTTTTAAGACATACCATAAAGGAGGAAGGGGACATTGGACTGTAAATTACACTGGTACCCAAAGTTTTACAAACACGTTATCTTTTTGGATGGTATAAAAAATTTGGGTAATTCTATTGAAATTTGATTTGGAGTGTTAAAACTTTTTAACTAATAATTTAAATCTACATTAAGGGTTATTTTGTCTAACATTATTGGGGATGTACTACAATTTTTCTTCCATTCTTTTATCCCTTAAGATATTTAAGTATAATAATAAATGATAAATATGACTTCTAGTCCTTATTTGTAGATGATTTAATATAATGATTATGTCATCGTTAGCATAACTAGGCTTAATATGAATTTATATTTACATTATCAGGGAGAGATCATTGAAGGAAAATATCTTTTTCCTCCAATTTTAAGGCATTATATTATATGTAACTTGAAGATATTGACTTATATCCTCCCTTTATATGTCTATAATAAAGTAATTGCCTTATGGACATGCTTTTTAGGGAAGCTTTATATCTTAAAGTGGTTTTAGGCTATTTTTCTAACTCCCCTTTGGTGAATTAGAAGGCCCCTGAAGGCTAGGAGTGAAGATTCTAGTTAAGATTGTTTCATATAAAAGATGTTCTTCGAGGAGGATTTTAGGGGAATTTAGCTTTGAAATTTAGATGTATACCTTAAATCTTCTAATGAATATAAATGATTTGATTATTACTTTAATTGATAGCATTTGTCCTTAATGAACTATTATCTAAAAATATAATCAAATATGCTTTTAAGATACTATATTAATAAGGAATTAAATCTATTCTATTCATCTTAAGTTATAAAGATTCTAAACACTGATTTCAAGGAATTAAATAAAAGTCATATTTATTTTTAAAGAGTCATTTTATCAAAAGCTGAATCTATTTATAATTCTAAAAATATCATACTATCTCACTCTCTATGCAAAAAAGTGGACGTCGATACCAAGTTTCAATATTTATGTAGTTTTTAGGTTTTTTATAAAGTATTAAAATTACTATACAAATATTGAAACTAATGCAAGTTGTCTGTATAAATAAATATGACTATATCTGTGTATATATTAAAATTACTATACAAATATTGAAACTAATGCTAGTTGTCTGTATAAATAAATATGACTATATCTGTGTATATATTAAAATTACTATACAAATATTGAAACTAATGCTAGTTGTCTGTATAAATAAATATGACTATATCTGTGTATATATTAAAATTACTATACAAATATTGAAACTAATGCTAGTTGTCTGTATAAATAAATATGACTATATCTGTGTATATATTAAAATTACTATACAAATATTGAAACTAATGCTAGTTGTCTGTATAAATAAATATGACTATATCTGTGTATATATTAAAATTACTATACAAATATTGAAACTAATGCTAGTTGTCTGTATAAATAAATATGACTATATCTGTGTATATATTAAAATTACTATACAAATATTGAAACTAATGCTAGTTGTCTGTATAAATAAATATGACTATATCTGTGTATATATTAAAATTACTATACAAATATTGAAACTAATGCTAGTTGTCTGTATAAATAAATGTGGCTATCTGTGTATGTATTAAAATTGTCAGCAGACCAAATACAGACTCACACAAAACTTTTTCTGCTTTTAAACATTGATATGGATTTTATACTGAAGAAAAAAGCACTCCACATATAATATTTATGCAGGGACGAACCTCGTAAAAGTGTCGAACTATGACGTCAGAAAAAATAACAATTAACCAATAAGAAGCCAGTATTCACTGTAATTGACCAATGGTAAAATATATAGCGGTCTCTCATTGGTTAATTGTTAATTTTTTCTGACGTCATAGTTCGACACTTTTACTGGGTTCTGCAGGACAATGGAGAGAAGGTCGTAGGTTAAAATTGCTGTGACATTGAATGTTTGTACAACCCAATTAAGATCTATTAAATTTTCCCAATGTTTCTAAGCCGAGGAGATCTCGTGTTTATAAAACTTTGGGAACCAGTATAATTTACAGTCCACTCAATTTTCCCCTCTTTTCTGGTAATTATAACATTATTAGAACTAATATTGCAGACGTAGCTTGATACACTGGTTTTTTTTAAGAATCTTCTCCCCATGCCGCTGAATATGCCCCAATCAAAAAAGGATGTCCTTAAACGTATTTATCATATACGTGCGAAATGACTAACATTTTTAATCCGAAACCATTCTCTAGATTTTGTTTCCTATACTTAAGACAAGCTTACTTTAAGAGCGGGAGGCATAAAAACAGCCTAAAACCATCCCAAGACTTAGATTTAGATTTAAGCCAACCCGGATCCTATATGAAGATACCCTAGTAAGGAAAACTCAATCGGTTCAGTGGTTAAAGAGATCTTTATAGACAAACAATAAAACCTTACTACTTTATATAATACTAGTGGCTACGCCCTAAGAGGCCTCAAGGGGAACTTAACTGGCATTTTTAAAATAAAAATAAAAAAATAAAAATGGGGGGTTAGGGACATTTTTGGAAGGGTGAAGATACCCTTCCCCAAAATAGTTATAAGCTATTCCTGGACCTATAAGAAGCTTCACTGTAAAGGCGAACCATATCGGTTCAGTGGTTACCGAGATTCTTCGCTACAGACAAAAAAAGCTTACTACTTTATATAATAGGAAAGGAGAAAAAAATTTTAGAAGCCATTATGTGTTCTTTATGTACAGAAAAATATTTAAAATGAAAGTGAATGTATTTAAAATCATCATCCTAGTTCCCAGGAACAATTTAATGGTAGGTATTGTCTGTAAAACGCTTTCTTTTCCGTACAATTAAGTTTGCATTGCTTGACATCGAGCGTTTAATACATAGGGCTCAGGATTTAACCATTTGACCAACATAAAACACACACACACACACATAGATATTCGCAAAATTGCAGGAATAAAGGGATAGATAAAGAAAAGTATAATCGTTCTTGTAGAATTATTTTAAAATTTATGTTCTTTTATTGAAATAGGTCTACATTTGTCACTATTTTTATCTATAGGCAGGTTTTAAGCTATTTTTCTAAGAAATGTTAACCATCACTTTTACTATCCCCCTATCCCCCTATCCATCGATTTACAATTGTTTTAATACCTTCTCGTCATTTGAATGGCCTTTGAGACCTCCAAAACAGTGATTTTCAAGAACTTTGTCAGTGTCCTCAATTGCAGTAATTGGCAGTCTGGCAAAGTAGAAGGATGTATTTATGTTTGTCTTTGTTAAATTTTGTTTTGGAGCAAAGCAATCAACATACATACCCATACCTCTAGTCCTGTGTGAGTGTAATCCTGAATTATTCTGCGTGAAACGCGGGAACATGCAAATTTTTCTCCGTGACCCATTGTTTTCACGGACTCGTAAAAGAGTCAACCATGAAAAGGGATATGTTGTCTGAAGATTATTTACATAGATTTTGGTTTAACCAGGCATCTGTAGGGATAAAGCAATGGACTATTACTTGATGTACATGACGGTGCTAATAAACATCAAACTTCTTATTATTTGATAATTATTGTTTTATTGAATTGTGTAGGCTATAAGTCATACAAAACACAATTAAAGACATTTTTGTATATGGTCTTAATTATTTGAACTTTTCCCGTTGCACGTGCGTTGCTGAACAACCAACTTATCAAGTGACTTAAAAAGCAGCTTATCTTTCAAAAAACTTTTGTGTTAAAAAATTCGGCTATAAGAGACGACTTAAGAAAACATAAAATAATTCCAGGGATCTTAAGGTATAAGACAATTCATATACCCCCCCCCCTCAACTACGACGCCCAATTTATAGATAAATAAAAATTATTGATGGAAAAGTTTGGACACAGCAAGTTTGTATCAAGATTTAATGGGAGTACTCAATGTTTTCCATCCAACGAAAGAGAGAATATGTTTATAAAACTTTGGGTACCAGTATCATTTAAAGTCCAGTATGCCCTCCTTCCCTGATAAAAATTGAATGGAGATGGAAAGGGGTTAGATGGGAGGCGGCAAAAGGCTCTAAACAATTAATAACTTATTGTTCAATTTGCTACGCTTTTACGCAGTATCTATTTTCCCAAGAAAGGGTGGACTGTCAAGGATGGGGCATGCTCTCCTGAAAAGATAAATTTAAAGAAATCTTAAATAAAACGCAAGTCTAAGCAAATGTCTACCTTGAAAACACTTAAACTTAAATTTTAAAAAGGGTGGGTGGGTGGGTCGACATTTCTACTACATACCTTAGTGCCCCTAGAGGATCTATTGATTATTTATTTGATTTCAATTTTGTTTTAGTATACTAACTCCTCTTTCTTTTAATTATATAAGCTTTAAGAAAGAATGGGATATTATTATTCAAAAGAATTTTTATCTATTTTTAAATAATACATTATAAGCATATTCATAAATCTTCTCTTAACTTAAAATTGTTTAATGTATATTTTTAATGGACATAATTAATTTTAAATTAGCCTTTTATTTTAAAAATATTAAAAGAGTGGGTTGCTGATTATTTTCAGCGCCATTGTTTATTCCCTTCTTGGTATTTAATAATTTAAAATCATAAAATTATAACAAACAATTTATTAAAATAAAATTTAAATATAACAAATATATAATTTTTAAATATTAAGAAAGGTCAATCAAAATCTTAGTGTGTGTTAGGTACAAAACAGTTTCTAAAAACTTTATATCCTAATAGAATAACGCCCCAAAGATCAGTGAAATCTTTTTGTAATAAGGATGTAAATATCACTCTAAAATCCGCTATGTGAACCAACACACATAAAGGGTGTTAGAAAAATAATCGATCGCTCACAATTTGAACCACCATAAGTACTTCAAATTTTGGAGATAGACCCCATAATGTTTAGAGTTTTTGATGGGGCATGTAAAGAACTTTTTTTAGACACCTTAACAAGGTTTCTAACTCAATCTATGCCAATTTGAAATAAAAAGACATTCCCATCCAACTTTGAGGCATGACGGCTCTGTCTATTCCTAGTTCTTGATGATTGCCAGGTCTTTCTTTTTGATGCCAAATTGGCTAAGATTGTGTTAGAAACCTTGTTAAGGTGTCTAAAGAAAGGTCTTTACATGCCCCCATCAAAAACTCCAAACATTATGGGGTCTATCTACAAGATTTAAGTACTTATGGTGGTTCAAATTGTGAGCGATTGGTTTTTAAAAAGACAAATTTGTAATAAAATATTGCACTTTCGGCGTAGGGCAAATTTCTCTGCAAGGGCTAGGTCTTAAGCTCTAGGGCTCTGGAAGGGTGAGTAGATTCAAAATGCAATATTGTTTTCTCATTGTCATTGCTTGGGCATGAATTTTATAATATTTTATTAGTTTTGGACCAAAACTGTAAGGTTTATAATGAAAAAAGTTAAGCGATTGGTTTTTATTTTAACACCCTTTATAAATCTTGGGTTCGAACCTTAAAATAATCAGTATGTAACAACGTTAAGATCAGGGAGGGAGGGGACATCTGGCTGTAAATTACACATATTTGAGGGCTGTTATTGAATTTTGAATTGTTGGTTCATTAATTGAAGTGTCTAAACATTAGAAACACTAATTATAATCAGAATGTGTAATTTTGTGTATCATCATTGGGCATTGGTACATCAATTTATCGACCATTGTGTTATCTCTTAAGATCCCTGTTAAAAAAGTAAATATTGTTGACATATTTTCAAATTTCATAAAATAGTGGATATTTATTTCAATCTTAATGCCAAATCTTACTTTTAAAAACCGATATCTACCATGTAACTCTAACATAATAATGTACTCTTGACTATTATCTTGTGTTTTTAAGGAACGGACTAGCGTGTTTTGAAAACCATCAATTTTGTGTATTAGTTCTTAGAAAAATTCAAGAAATATTTTCTTAAGGTTGAGAAAATTACCAGATTTATTGATGATATTTGTAAATGTACTAGATTTGGTGACAGGGCAATCCAGGATCCGATTTTGTACTGTAATTATTCTATACGAGTGTGTTTTACAATTATTTATGGAAAGATTCATTAAATGCTTAGAATCAGTATTTAAGTTGGTATTTGCTCCGTACTTTTAAAACGTCGTGTTTACTGTTTACTTTTAACCAAAATTTTAGCAATGTTAAACTTGGTAACATTTAATTTCAAAACCCTAAGTATGTTAACATTGGACCTACTAATACTTTTAACAAATTTGTAGTCTGATTTTTCATTAATTTAGCAATTCTATTATTGATTTGCCTTTTAAATTCGTAATTTTAATTTCTCATAAGAATATTATTCAATGCAGTTTCTGCTAAAAAAGACTTTTTATTAGTAATTAAATTTAGTATTTTAATTAAGCCTATAATCAGTATATTTTTGTATATTAGCTATTTTTATATATTATGAAAATTTAACTGTTTCACATTTATCCCAATTACAAGTTTTTCAAAGAGGTAATTGCATGAAAAAAAGTAATAAGTATTAAAAAGAAACCTGTAGCTGACTAAAATAACCCGTCCATACACCCCGCTTTACCCCATCCCCTCCCCTTATATTGGATGAACTAATTAAATAATGCCTATGTTAGCAACCGAAATTGTCGATAATTTTCCTCCTTTTATAGTATCCACGTATATTGCATATCCTTATAAATTGTTATAACGCCATTCTAATGACCTTTTTATGCCTGAAGATAATTGCATTGGACTTGATTACCCATTATTATCATTTTAATTGCTGTTCAAATAATTTTATATCCACATCAGAAAAAAAGTTCCTAGTTTGTTTATTTGAAACATGCTGCGCCCCAAGCTTCTAGGTGTACCAAAATAGATTAAACCTGCTTATTGATTATTGTTTGTTTTTATTCCTCAATGTCATGTGAATGAGAATCTTAATATCTTTATATCTGATTTCTAATAATCAAAGCACCATTTCTATAAAAATTTCCAAAAATTTTAGAATTTGTACATTTAACAAGATTTCTCCAAAAATTGTTGAATAAATTTTGAATAAATTGAGGATTTGAAAATGAGACTCAGTAGGTATGTTTCTGTGTTGTAATAGATGTATTATACTAGATGGTCAATCGAACACAATAATACTTTAACTTTGAAATACATTTTAATCATACAAAGATATTTCCATTAACTATAAATAATTTCCCCAAGCAGAGCTTTTTTTCTAAGAAATTTATATATCTAAAGCTGAATTATTAAATGCCCTTCCTACCAAATAATTTTGTCTGTTCCTATTGGTCCACTTAAGGAATTGAACATCTAGACTTGCTATATCTATTTGGAGGTTAGTTCCTGAAGGTTGGGGATATAGCTTTCTAGGAGATACAATGGAGTCACTAGAAAGCATCGAACCCATTTAAATGTTTTGTAAACTTCTTTAAGAAAAAAATGAAATATCTCTAAAATAGCCTGAAACCTGTATATGATGTGCTTTTTTTTATAAGAAATGCTTTGTATTCCATTCGTTTAGGAGGTTGTAATAAGCATACGCTGTATAGAACATTGTACCTTAAAAGATAAACAAACATTTAATAATGTAGATGGATATTTAAACCCTGCAAAGTTTTTTTCACTAACTACAACAGATTTATATATTGGGGAAAGATAGATAGGTATGGGGCATTAGGGGTCAATTGGAGTTTCCTAAATATAGTCAAATATATTTTGCCCACAAGTTTTCTGCCAATAAAAAAAAATATTCATTAACATGCCAAAAATAATACACATTTTTGTTTGCGAAAAAGTTTTTCCAGAATGGCTTTGAACCCGATTATTATCCGCTGTATTAGAACAGGTTCTCGGCGACACTGAAAAATTATAAATAGCATCGTATTACAGACAATTTTCCAAGAATATTAAGATACAACTCATAAGAAAAAAAAACAGTTCTGTTAACCTGGGCCTTCGGCCTCTAAAGGCTAACAATACTGATTATTATTTTCATATCCGCGGAATACGATGCGCTAAATAATTATTATCAGATTAAATAAAATCCTACTTTAAAAATTCGTTGGTTGCATTAAAAGGATACGCTAAAAGATATTTAATAGGGGTGTGATTGATTTTATACATTTATTATTACGTCTTCAAACTTATTTTTGACCTACTTACAAAAAGCATTACGTTTTAAGTTAAACTACTGAACGCAATTCTTATAATGAAATTTTGACCACAGTCTTATGGTTTTAGATCATTATTTTCTTTAAAAAATTATACAATGATGTTGCATTAATTTATTTAAAAATGAATTTGATTAAAAAGGCTTGACCATCCAAATTTTCTTTATAAAGATGATGTTTTAATTTATGAAAGCTGTATCATGAATTCAAAGCATATTACTTCAAAAATTAAAATATTTAAAATTTTTATGATACACAAAGTTTTACTAAAACAATCTCTCATTCGTTGGCTTCATACCTATTTCCCAATTGTTTGGTGCAAACTAAAACTGTCTAAACTTTTCAACCAATAATTTAACTACAGAAGTAGTGTACATAAATTTACCCTCAATTGTCACAACCCAAAAGATTTCAAAATTACAAGATAAAAATTTTGGTAGGTATAGTCGATAAATCCTTGAGTATCCGTGTAATTAATTAATCTAGATGACTATTATCCAACCCCCGCAAAATTACAATAATTTATTATCATTTATTTATGACCAGGGATAAAGGGATAAAAAAATATTTCTTTTATTATAACACAGGGATCTTAAGGGATAAGACAATGGAAGAAATATTAATGTACATCCTAATAAAAAACCATTAGATTCAAATCATTGTTTTAACACTGCTAGATTTCATAAATATACCCAAGGTTTTTGATGAGATAAAACGTTGGGTACCAGAATAATTTACAGTCCCATTTCCTCCCTCTTTCTAGGAATTCAAGTTTATAAAGCTAGCAGGGAAAACTAACTTGAGATTATATTTTACTTTTTCCCTGAGTTTTTCTAATGCAAACATGGTTTTTCATAAAATTAATAGTGTAGAGATGGCATTAATACTAGGGACAATTATTTTTATAAGTAGTACGGCAATAATAATAACTCAGGGAGGGAGGGGACATTGGGCTGTAAATTATGCAGCATTGAAGTTTTTGTTGGATAAAAACTAAAGGGACTTTCATTAATCTTAATTTTTCACCATTTCGACCTTTACAGTGGAGCTTCTCTTAGTTCCATGGAAGGTTTTAACTATTTTGGAAGGGTACCCACGCCCCAAAGCATGTTTTGTGTCTATCTTTAAAATTTAAATTTACTGTATGTTTTATTCAAAGATAATAATTAACTTTTAATTATCTTCCATGTGTATTCTTATACAAAATAACAAGAACAAATATGTTTATATCCATGAGAAACGCAGCAATAATTAGATAACAATTCATAATTATGAACTGTATTATAGTTAAACAAAGCTTGTTCTTTCTTTTAAATTGTATAATTTGCAATAACTTATTAAGCCATCCTATTATATAAAGTAATAAGTTTTTTTGTCTGAAGCTCAAAATTTCGATAACTGAGGAACTGATTAAGTTCTCTCTTTTAGGGAAGCTTAACATAGGTCCCGGGATGGTCTGCCCTATACTACCCTAGTTTCCCTAGATGCTATGGGTGCAGCCGATAATTATCTATAGAGTAAACCTTTTAATTTTCAAGAGTTTTTATTTGTTTGTAAGTGTGTCTGTCTGAAACGTTTGTATGCTCTTACTGTACAAAACAGTTTTTAACTAGTTATAGAGTAGCTACGCTACTAAAAATTAGCCAAGGAAAACCGTTGCTCACTACTTTTTACTTGGGTTTTAGGATAGAATAGTCAGGGACTCTTTATAAAGGTTTGGAAATAAAAGTTATAATAAGTATTTAATTAATATAAGAATGGCTATAGAATACGTATATATATTGACAGGGGAAAAAAAGGTTGCTTATATTGGACCTCAATTATTGGTCAGTTCGTTACTACAGTGGCATGGGAGGGTATGGGGTGAAGGGGTGGATGTACAAGTATTTTAGCCAGCTGGAAGTATCACTTTATTATAATACATGAAAATTTGGTGCATCAACCAAGTAATTACATATCTAATTAAGGGTTATTTTTTATTTAGTCTTTAAAGCAAAAAGGTGGAAGGGTAAACCCCAGAAAGGAGGATTGCTTAACCCCTTAGAAATTATTTTATCCATTATAAGATTCCCTGAATAATAAATCCCAATCAGTCTAGGACTCATTTTCTCTGTCTAAAATCAAACAGATAATTATCAGTTTACTTTATACATAAAATTTGTTTTATCAAATATGGCTTTTGATAATAAGTATGTTATTGCTTAGATGTTACACCAGAATTTCATGTTCTCTAAAAATTAAAAACTCGCAGCAGGCTAAAATAACAATTCCCCTATTTGAATCGTCCCCTCCTCTCCTACTGGATGAACGAACTGACCAATAAATAAGTTTCATATTAGCAACCTCAATTGACAACGATTTTTCCCCTGTTATAATTTCCAAGTATATTCTATATCCATTCTATAAATCCAACCTTAAAGTTTGGAATCCTCTTATAATATGTAGAATAGCTTCCTATAATTACCTTACTGGCAACTTTTTGTTAAACTAATGATTCAATTTGTTAATTGGAATTCAGCTACAACCGGCCGGCCCAACACTGCAAAAAAATTCTTCAATTAATGAGAAAAAAAATAATTGTTTGGATAGCATAAAAAATAAACAAGTTATTTCGTTCATTGACTTAAAATCTTTGGGTACCTTATTAAATATTAATTGATTGGTATGAAAACTATCAGTGTCACATAATTTTTCGCAAATTATTGAATTCTACAGTAAGGGTAATTTTGTGTATCATACTTAGGGGTGTACATCAATTCATCCTCTATTTTCTTAACCCTTAAAATTCATGGTTATACCTTACCTTAACCCTATTTCGGATGGGGAGGGGGGGAGGACCTTAAAGACCCCCGCCTATTAAGAATCAACCTATCAAGATTTTATAAAATTACACAAGTTTTGAAAATGAGAGAACGGGTTTCATAAAATTTCAGGGAACAGAATAAGTTACAGTCCATTGTCTCCTCCCTCCCTTTAAAAAATCAATTTGTAACAATTTTTAGAGTGCTCCGCCCTGCCCCCAAAAGCTGATTCCTATCTCTAATATTCTATAGCCAACAAAAAGTATCTCAAGTTAGTTCTAACACACAAAAACTGTGTGCTGCCCTTACACTACCCTATGAAGAAAATGCGGTAAAAACTGTGTCCAGAAAAAGAGCTCAAACATCTGGATACCATCTAAAACTAATGGGGGAGGGGTATTTAAAAAAATTAAGGACATTTAGATAAAAAAGTCTATAGTACTAATATTTGTATTTCAATCTATTTGTTTTTTAAGATAAATTTAAATGTTAATAATTTAATTTAAAACTCCCTGTAAAGCTTTGGATAAATGGACAGGCACTTATTTTTTTGGTGTACAATGACGAAGACCAAAATGCATAACTTTTGCACCACTTTTGACGTCATATTCTCCATCTCTTTTTTAGAGGTTTTCTTTCCCACTTCTCCTCTTATCTTACTCATTATATAACGTCACAGGAATCAAAAGGGACACAAAAGTTATGTATATGAACTTACTTTCTTTATTTACAACTAGTTTCCTCAATTAAAAAAAAAAGAAAAAGCATAGAGCCATTACAGGAACTATATATGCAAAGCTTCACAAAAGTTACAAGATCTTAACGGACAAACAAAAACTTTACTACTTTACATAACAGAACTTGAAAAAACTAAATAATTGTTGATATTATGTTCTATTTGGTTTACTGTTCTTTTCACCCTGGATTGAATAAAAAACTAACTAGTTGTTGATGAGCTAGAAATTTGAATATTAATGGTCTACAACCAAAAGTAGTATTTGTATCAGCAGTGTGTTTTCACTTCTACTAAAAATCATATGAAATCGCCAATAGAACAAATATAATTATTGCATTATTGTAGAACATTAATATAATATTACCTTTTATAACAAAAAAATTGAGTAAAACTTTATATTAATCGGAGGTTCTAAATTGATATTAATCCCCAATTATAAAATTTCCTCTTCTGCGGATCAAAATTATTGGTTGAAAAGTATTGAAATCCAATAACAGTACCCAAAGTTGTTTAAATTTTATTAAGTTGAAAACTTTGTGTACCAGTATTTTATGGTTCAAATGTCAACTCCCTCCCTGATATTTATCTATTTTGATAAGGTTGTATTTTCAATTTTTGTAAGCAATGCTGATGTTATTTTTGCGTAAATGAAAGCACACTGCACTGCTTGTATCAGGCTATCCCTATCATAAATAAAAATTAATCCAATAAATTTCAACAATATCTTTTAATCCTTCAAACTTCTTTCTTTTCTTTTTAATAAAGTTCTTTATACAGAGCTTTCTTATTTGGAGAAATAATTAAAATTAATTAATAATTAAATTGGTTACTATAAATAATTCGTTTTTTCCATAAAAAAAATATCATCAATTTTAATTTTTAAAACCTATTAAAGATGAGAGAGCTTATTTTGAACTATCTACCCATACAAGTCCAAGGGTCGAGGTAAAGGGGTGTTTAGTTTTCCCCCCCTCAAAATTTAAAACCCCTCATTTTAACCCTCTTAAATTAAAAAAAAACATTAGATTACCCTCTTAAAAACTTTGAAATCTCTATGTTTACTTTACCCCCTTCATAATAAAAAGCTTGGACGTCCCTGTTTCTACCTAATACAAATTCAATGCTTCTCTGTAAATAGTAGACCTATTAAACCCATGGATCTAAATGGATAAGAAAAATGATGCACATATTGATTATGATTAACAAATTTATACCTAATTCATATGTATTTCAAATATTCATGGAATAGTTTTAAAAATATTAGAATGAATTAAACAATTATCTCTTTATATATATTTTGAGCCAACAAATAAGAGAATGTGTAATAAAACTTTGGGGACCAGTACAATTTATAGTCTGGTGTCCCCTTACTTCAGAGATAAAAGAAATTCTCCAACTTATATTATTTCTATTTAAAAAGAAAGTACATATAGTATGCAAATGCTAAAGTTTTCAAGCCCACAAATAAGAGAACAAATAACAAAAATTTGGAGACCATTATATATTAGAGTACAATGTCTCCTTCCTCTCTGGATAAAATCAAATCTCTAACTTGTATTATTTCTATTGAAAAGGAAACTATAGTATATCAGACATTAACGTTTCTAAGCCAACAAATAAGAAAACGTATAAAAAGAACTTTGGAGGTCAGTATACTTTACGGTCCAACCTCCCCTCATTCCCTGGATAAAAGAAGTTTACCAACTTGTATTATTTGTATTGAAATAGAAACTGTATAAGTTTACCAGACATTAATGACAATCATATATCTTGTATTTTTATAGGCTGTAGTGTACAGTCATTTGAAAACAAGGCAATGTTTTTAATTACCATTATTCTATTATTACTCTCTACCAGTGTTAGGTTGGCAGGGATCTAAATTGATAAGACATTGGCTGATAAATTGATAAACACCCCAATGATGATACACAAAATTACCCTTTAAATTACAATTAGTAGGTAAAATGTTTGGACTCTCAAATTCATGAACCAACCAATCAAAATTCAATAAAAGTCCGAAAAGTTGTTAAGCAAACGAAAATGAAAACTTGATTATAAAACTTTGGGGACAAGTGTAATAAACAGCCTAATGTCCCCTCCCTCCCTGGTTATTTGGAGAGATAAAAACTAAGTGCAAATAGAAAATAAAGAAAACTCCAAGCTCATGCTATATATCTTCTATGCTCTTTTTTTAATGACAAAACAAAGATTAATGTAATATAAGAATATCTACAAGCACTGTACACATATTCTATTTTTAATTTTTAGTATCAAAGCTACTCTATAATAAGGGCATCTTGGTCCGTCGCTTAACATCATTACAAAGTAAATTTATCTAGCAGAATTTTCTTTAAACTTTGGAAGTTCATTATACATTGTTCGTTGGCTTAAAAAACTTTGGGTTCTTTTTGTTAAAACTTAAAACTTCAAATTGTTCAAACTTTTTAATATTCATATCATGCTTCAAAAAAAGGTTAATTTGTTTATGATTTGGGATGTACATCAATTTATCAGCTTTTGTCTTATCCCTTAAATTGACCCCTGTAAAACACAAAAACACAGAGAAAAACGATTACCTTACAATTCAATTTAAACTTTCTTACAATTTACAATACCTAACTAGGTATTCTATTTAATCAATATTCTTTGCAATTTTCTTTCATTGATGGTGAGAGCTATCTAGACAAAATATGTTTCTTCAAAAGCCTAAAATAAGTTGACTTAGCAATTATAAAAAAGCAAGGTTGCTTCTTATATTTGATTCTAATTTTAATTGCCTGATATTGCTGTGCTACTTTTGGATGCAATTGTCTTTGTAATGTGAGTTTTTTATTGGATTTATTATTACTTGGATCTTCAGATTATCATGTACTCTAATAAAGTGAATCTTAAAGCTGGCTAAGATATCGATCCAAGTTACCCCAACTTCTCCCCTCCTACTTGATGAACGAACTGACCAATAAATGATTTCCATGTTAGCGTCCTAAATTGACAATTTTTCAAAAATTGTTCTAAACAACTCTGTATACTTTGTCATAATCAATAGGATAGCAAAAATCCTGCCCATTATATGAACACCCTATGTATGTATATGTAGAGTCTTATAGACCAACGGATTGCAATAAAGTAGATTCATTACGAGTCTAATTACGAACAATGGTTCTTCAGGGAGAAGAAAGGGATAATTACTCACATTTTGTTGACAAACTATTATAATAGTTTAATGGTATGTCGATCTATTATTTTTATGTCCGTCAAACGATTTAAATTGGCTGAAATATACGTCAACATTATGACCAACATTTACCATTACTACTAGAACCTAAGATCTACTAAAAAACTCTATTATCATCATGTGTAGAATGCGTTGGCCTAAAAACAGCTTCTAATTTAAATGAGCGAATTTGGGGTTATTATTAAGACATAAGTCGTGCAATCAAAGTGTTGTATGAATTATTAGGCTAATCAGGCATTTCTTAATGGAAATATTTTTGTTTGGTTTTATTCCTTAAAATCCCTGAGGAAAAAGTAGTGGCCCAAGTTGCTCAAACATTGCACTGGAAAAAATTTTAAAGTTAATATTAAAAATAGATTTTTTGATCGTTTAAAAAATTTACAATAAATAACATATTTGGAACATTATTATTTAGTTAATTTTTTTTTTATTATCATTTCTTGATTTTTTTAAAGTGTGCTCAAAGCATTTCTCCGTATGAGCATTTTAGACTATCTACATTCTAGGACAAGTCAACCTTAGGATAAAATACATTTTTACATCTCCTAGGATTTTTAACAGCTGAAATATTTAATTATTAGAATTGTTTACTTACTGTAATCATATGTGTTTACATAACTTTTTTTTCATAGGAAAAAGTCCTGCAAAATTATTTAGCAGTTCCTATAGATTTTTTTAGTAAGAAATTATCATACAGCTTTGCGTTGTTTTGGTGAATCCCCATTAAGTGGGTTTTCAGAAGGGAAATTTTCCTACAAAGGGGGGAGGCGGATGTGCCACTTTTTGAAACCAAAACTAAAAGTCAAAGGAACTCAACTAAAAAAAGAGTTACAGGTCTGAGATTTTGCATAGCAGTTGCTTAATAGGGGTACAATATGGAACTGTAAAGAAACGGCGGCGCAACCGCCGAGAAAAGGCAAAAAAAATTCGGCGGGGAACGACGGTTTTCGGCGGTTGTTCCGCCGTTTCTTCACAGTTCCATATTGTACCCCTTTAAAGCAACTGCCATGCAAAATCTCAGACCTGTAACTCTTTTTTTAGATGAGTTCCTTTGTTGACTTTTGGTTTTGGTTTCAAAAAGTGGCACATCCGCCTCCCCCCTTTAAGTTGTTATATGTACTACTCGAGTCTACACTGATGATATGTTCTTTATTTGATTGCACTTTTTAACGAAGGGGATTTATACCTTTCATAAATAAGTCCCACAGCATTTTTTGTTCACATGATGCACCCTAAGAATTAATACAATATTAGGCCCCAGATATATTTATGTAGATTGTTTGAGTGATTTTTAAGACACTACCTACTTTAGCTGGTTGAGTTTAGGGGGTTCGGGTTCAGTATTATTCTTAAAACCTTAACCAAAAAATCTTTAGATTATATAAAGCTATATTAACATGGAGTTATAAGGACAGGAATTTTTGTGTGTGCTATTTTATGGCTATTTTACAAACCTAAAGTATATTAATCTTGAAGTTAATAATGCATTGTTTCAAATAGAGAAATGTTAAAATCCTTTATTATTTCCTATATGGACCACTCAATAGTTCCCCCTATCAAAAAAATTATTTTATTTTTATTCTGGACAAATTAAGGACAAGAGATTTATTACACTAACTTTATATATTCCTAAGCCTTTCTTAACCTAATCTAACCTTGAGGAAGCTATAAAAAAATTAAAATAAAGGAAGGTTTGACTTTATAGGAATTGTTTCACTGAAAATTAAAAGGAATATTGCCGAGAAATCATGTAACTTTTTTCTGCCTTAGAAATTTGAAATATAGAAAAATGTGTCTTCTTAAGTACATGTCCAATTAACCAACTTTTTATGACAATATACTTCACTTTCGAAACGAGAGTTATAAACCATATTTCACAAGAATTAGTGGTTTACATAAAAAAAAACATGTTTAGTTAAACTTAAATATTCAAAACTAGATAAATTTAGTTTATTGTTTTTTATGTAGAATGCATGTGTGTCCATTCAAAATAAACCAATTCCTCTAACTTGTTCAGGTTTTAGGCTATGCTTGGAGGATTTATTTGTATTTGTGCTAGACAGGTACAAGGTAGTTATCAAGTGGCACTACAAAAATCCTCATTGCAAATAATAGTATGTAGTTTCAGTGAGACAAACAAACTTTTGGTTATGTAAGATACAAATGTTTATTATTACTTGGATCTTTCACAAGATTTTCATGTCCTCTAATAAAGTGAAAATCACAGTGGGCTAAAATAACAATAGACCCCTTCCGTCCTATTTTCCCCAACCCCTCCCCTCCTACTGGATGAACGAACTGACAACAATTTTCCCCTGTCATAATATTCACTTACATTTTACATTCATTTGGAAAAATACACTTTTGGTTATGTAAGATACATTACCTACTTACACTTTTATTTATATATTTTTACACTTTTATTAATATTATATTTTTGTTTTAGGTATGTTCTGTTTTTATCAGTCAAACAAATTTGTAAAAATTATCTTTGTGTTGCAGTTTATTTTTTGTGGATAATTTCTCTACTTATGCCAATCCCCTAAAAATATCAAATTGCTTTTATTTTGGCTTTAAGCTCATGATAAGTGCAGGAATGGAGGCATGGGTAAATTGGATTTAAAAACAGAAAACATATTATTTATTAATACATTTTTTGACAATAGAACCATTTAGGCTATCTAGAGATATAAAAGTTTAGTTCAAATGCCTGTTATGTTAATTCTTTAAAATGTCAAAGTAATTCTCTTTTTACTTCATTTTTATAAATCCAATACCAAGATTAATACATAGATAAAATACATTTATCGCCATTCCTGATATCTTAATGCGTGGGGTAGAGCCAAAGTAAACCGAAGAAAATTTTGCATGCAAGTTAAAATTTCATTGCAAGTTCATGGGAGAAAAAATCTTGCTTAGAAGGTTCCAATTCAGCAGGGATAAGACAATTGTTAAAAAAATTATAATTTGATTTTTCCTTTAGATGGGAAGATAAGTTGCAATGCATATCATTCTAGCCTATTTTTTAAGTCTTTGGGGAAAGTAAGATAATTTCTTGCAAATCAAACCAGAATACCAAGTCGATTAATTGGAGTTAAGTCATAATAGTATAAATGAACAATTTCATTGATGACGCATACCTGATGTCCCTGGTTGTAATCACATGTTTCATTGATGAAACTGAGAAATTTTACCAGGCAGGCCAAGTTAAACACTTGGGTTGCCATTTTTTAGACTTTTCCCTTAGTTTTAATTTTAAGTACTTAAAAATTGTGTGAGAGAAAGTAAACTTACATTTTGCCTTAATTTTAGTAATTATTTTCTTACCTTTACTGAATTTTAGAATATCCTATTATTTTATGAAATAAACTGAATCTTATTGGTCAAATTTTTGGCCACCCTGCTAACCACATGTGCTGCTCTGCCCACAGTTTGGCGCGTAAAAATTACAGTCTTGGAATAATTCATATGCAATGGAGAAAATTTGAATAAAATCTGCCAAAAAAATGTTTGACGCGCAAATTTTGGTTATTCATGTATGTATTGTATAGTGTGGCAGGGATACTGGGATAACTAACTGTCAAGAAATTCCAAATTTGATGTTCAGACTTTAAGGGGAAATAGATTCTGTCTATTATTATTTTTGCATATATTTATTTGATTTGGGGAAATAATCTTTAAAAAAAAGCTAATGATGTTTGCCCTTTTATCCAAAAAAGGAGTTATGGTAGTTTTTAGAAAGTTATTCTGAATATCCGATACTTTATTTCCTGATATTATTAGCTGAAGGTTTTTGTTGTATTTTAATATAAAATTACCTATTATGTTTGTATAAAAGGATATTTAAATTTCTCCTTTCATACCACTTATTATGTTATATTTTCATATAAAAATCCTCTTTTGATTTCAAATTTTTATATTAAAATTTTTCAAGGCTGATTTTGATTCTTTCAGAGACTGTTAAGTAGCAACGCTGCTTTATTTTTATAGTATGTCCGTTTGTCTGCTAGCATGTACCGAACTCCAGCCGATGACTTGTTTTTCAAAGATTTTCTGTTTTTATTGTTATTGCTGCGCTTCTCATGGATATAATTGTCTTGTTTCAATTAAATTACCCTTGCTAATTGGCTAAACTTTACTGTTAATTTTGGCAGGTGTTATCTGCAAATCACTCTTTTTTATCCCCCAATGCCAATGTAAATATACAACTTTTTAAGTAGATAATTAGGAATTCGTTAGGACAAAACTTGTATTGTATTAGGAGATTCATAAAACTGATAAACACATATTTTTATGCTGCAGTAAAATTTTAACTTTTTAAAGCATTTTCACACTTACACATAAAAATTTGGTGGATTAAAGGAATTGGTAAATGTGTTTGTGTGTATGTTCATTATAATTAAGATCTCTTAAAGGGCTAAGCAAATTGTGTTACAATAAACTAGAGGTTAGGGGCAAAGCCACTACTTAGAAAAGAAAATATCTACATAAAACTATGACATATAATAAAGATATTTAGTAAATATAATGTTTAGATTATTATCTTGAAAACACAAATAATAATATCTTAAAATTTGTACATAATCCACTTTTTTTGTAATTTTTCAAATAGGAATGGATTTATTATTGCTTGGATCTTACACCAGAATATCATGTACTCTAACAAAGTGAAACTTGTAGCTGGCTAAAATAACGATTCCCCCCCCCCCCCATTCACACTCTTTACTCCATCCCCTTCCCTCATACTGGATGAACGAAATGACCAATAAGTGACGTCCATGTTGGGAACCTAGGCCTGACGGCATTTTTCCGTGTCATAATATTCCAGTATATTCAAAATCCATTTAATTAGTAGATTTTCACACCATCTAAAAAGTTCATATCAGTTCATAGAATGGGGGTAAGGGAATGGATCATTTTAAAGGAGGGGGAAGAGGAGGGTTGCATGAGCACATTAAGCAATTAAAAAATGGAATATTCATCAAGGAAGGTTGCCCTGATTACAGTGTGCATTTACTTCCACAAATGTATCAAAACAGTGCCTTGTGGTACTCCATGAATTTACCAGTACAGATCTCTGTAGTATTCATGAAATCTTCAGTAACAGAGCCTTGTGGTTCTCAATGAATCACCAGTAAAGATCTCTGTGGTACTCCATGAAATCATCAGTAACAAAGCCCTGTGGTACTCCATGAATTTACCAGTACAGATCTCTGTGGTACTCCATGAAATCATCAGTAAACAGCGCCTTGTGGTTCTCCATGAATTTACCAGTACAGATCTTTGTGGTACTCCATGAAATCATCAGTAACAAAGCCCTGTGGTACTCCATGAATTTACCAGTACAGATCTCTGTGGTACTCCATGAAATCATCAGTAAACAGCGCCTTGTGGTTCTCCATGAATTTACCAGTACAGATCTCTGTGGTACTCCATGAAATCATCAGTAAACAGCGCCTTGTGGTACTCCATGAAATCACAAGAACAGAGCTTTGTGGTACTCCATGTGCTTACCTCCACATATGTATCACATTATTAAAGCAATAGAACATCATATTATTACAACAGCCCTTTGCTTCACTCTCTTCATATATTTGTTATTATGTATTTCTGCAAATATAAAGCATTATGCGAATATGTGATGCAATACGGAAGTGAAAGCACACAGGCTCTGATCACCATTTATGGCACTTTTTGGAACTCTTACATCCGTATGAGTGATCATGAGAGATAAGACAATGGACGATAGTTCGTTTGTTTGATAATCAATCAAATTAATCAAAGTACCCAAAGTTTCTGAACCAAAGAATAAGATAATATGGTTTCAAAACTTTGGGTTTATATTTAGAATTAAAATCTGGTAAAATTAAAGCCTGAAAAGTTAAGATGAAACGTAAAATGAAATGAAATTAATTTTTTTTTGTTTTATCAAAATGCATCTTTTGCTAAAATCTGTCTTAAAACAAAAGGTCTCAAAAAATACACAGATTGGGCTGTAAATTACCCCGATAAGAGATAAATATTTTTTTGTTGATCTATTTAAAGATCATAAATTCTAGGAAATCAAATGAAAGATTTCTATATAGGTAATTATTGGTCAATCAAGATTGTTTAAAGCTGCGCTGCTTATTGCCATAATTGTTCTTGTTACATTTCAGAACAGTTTATTATTATTTTCAAATTATATTACAATTCTGCGTTAAAAAATACTTCTTTATCAGGGATTTTAAACCCTATCCTAAAGGGTCTTTTTTCATGTTCTTAAACCCTCCCTCCAAGTTAGGATTGGGTAGACTTTTCAAAAGGTTAAAAAATAAGACATGGACTTAAGGGGTAGGACAATGGACGCTATGAAATTTTGCTTCCAAAAAAAATGTTATAGTTAGCTATTAAATCTTCAAAAGGACTGTAGATTGTTATGAAACCTTTATGTATCTAAACCTTGAAGAAAAAGGTGTAATTTTGGTATAAATAATTTTCTTGTTATGTCGGCGAGTAGAAAAAGCTGAAAAAAATGCAATTTTGCAGCTAGGCGGCGACTTTACACTAATTTTCTTACAGACACAAAATAATTTTCATCAAAATTATTTTAGAACGATTTTATCTGGCTTTTTTTCGTTACTCAACATTTGAAATGTCTGAAATAAAACAAAATTTACTATTGTAAAAAAAGAATCATTTAATGATAAATTAACTAAATGTGGTACAATTTAATTACCGAAAAACATAGCTGTGAAAAAAAGGTTTTTTATCTTCGATACTAAAGCTGGATGTTTATATGTGTGTGTCTAGTAAGATCGTTTAAACGGCCGAACCGATCATTCTTTAATTGCCAGAAAAGCTTGATATTGGTTCAGGGTAGATTTTAGGCTATTTTGCTTGGGGTTTGGATCACCCCTAGAAAAAAATATATAATATGGACTTCCCACTATTTAGACGAAGCCCTAGAGTCTTGAGGTGAAGCCACTAGTTAACTAATGAAATATTAGCTGATATACTTAAAAATAAAAAATCTGGCGTATCTAATCATTTCATCTTTATCTCTCGAGGTGATCTAGTCTTACTTCGTCTCACAAAATACAGGGATAGGTAATTAAAAGATTAATTAATCGTTCCCCCCAAAAAAACTGTAAAACACAAAATTTGTGAGAGGATTATTCTATCGTTCAAGTTTTGAACATTGTGATGAATTCTTAACATTTATAAGGATGTTCAAACCGACAAATATTATCAACTAATTGTATGTCTTTCCATAATATATTACACATTTTTTTCTGTACAACCCATTACTATACTCCTGAGAGTGCCTACGAATATAATTATTATAAATGTATGTTAAGAAAATAAAAGGTAATTTCCGTTCAAACAAAAGTTGACCACAAATATTATGTATTTTCGGGAAAAAAGCTTGTTTTTGATGATTAACTAGGGTTAGGTCAAGGGTTAGAAGAGCCCCACATGATTGTTGACCAGGGTGGGAACCTAAAGTTTTATAAACACTTTCTTACATAGTTGACTTATAAAAGTCAAAAATAAGAGGTTGGGGGGGGGGGGGCGGGTGTCTGTTTACCACTCGTATATTCAAGTATTGTACCAAAATAAAAATATCTTGTTTGGTCTCCTGCTCAAAGATTTCGGCTTGATAACAAAAGTTGATACAATAACATGAACTATTATTTCTATAAGTAACGCAGCAACAACAGCATATCAATATTAAGAATAGTATAATGGAAAAAGAAAAACTTTATAAAATTTTTAAATTTGCTTGACATTGACAATCTTAATTATGCAACTTTTTTGCAGGCATTTTTAATAAACACCTATATACTAAGATTTGTTAAAGCTAAAACTTGTATTTACCAAAATAGAACCAAATTTATTTATCTATAGATTTTATGGATTAATATTTTGGTTTGAACTGTCAAGATAAAGAATAGATATTTATCGCGTCGTATTATAGACAGCTCTCCGTTAACATTAAAATGAAAAATTATAACATTAAAATCAGATTTCTTTGCCCTGAGGGTCCAAAGGCCTGAGCTAACAAAACTGGTATTAATTTTAATGGTTTTAATTTTTAATCTTGAAAATGGTCTGTAATTCGATGCTATACATGATATTTCAGTATGGCTGAGAATCGGTTATAGTCCAATGGATATTAATCGGATTCAAAGCCATACGGAAAAGAGATTATCTTATCGCCTTGATGATCAAAGTCAACAGAAGCCCCCAAAGTGCCAAATCTAAGTTTGAAATAATTATGTTAAACATTTCTGGCAAGCAGCTACAGCAGTTAGGAGGTTGGAAATGATTTTCCTCGCTTAAAATAATCTTAAATTACACTTCCCTCCAGAAATCTTAAGAAATAGGACAATGAACGAAAAATTAATTGATGCTAAATAAAATCACTTCTTCTGTAGATCAAAATAATTGGTTTGGAAGTTTGGAAACTTCAAGATGAAACCAACCAACCATTATAAATAAAATTATCCGAAGTTTTAGGCCAGCAATTAAGATAATAATGATTACTTATTTGCCTTTCTTAAAAGTTTAAGAGCAATGAATATGTAAGCAAGGGGGAATGTTTCTACCACCCTGACTATAGATAGTATTTTTGGGTGTGCGCTATTTTATCGCCATCAAAGGGCTCGCCGCAATAGTCTTCTCCAATTTTAGATGAAATCGCAAATTGCAGATTCTCTTTCCTTCCCCCTTCTTCAAAAATACAGATTTTGATTTTGGTGGATTTAAAAAAAAAGTAAATTGGGCGGCAGTCGCGCGCGGCTTTTTTCTGTTTGGACGAGCAAAACATCTATTTTCAGTGATTACCCTTGCTAAATCTAACACACAAGGATAAAAATAATCCAAGGAAAAGACAATAAACAATAAATTAATGTAAATACTTACCCAATGATTGTATGATGATAAACAATATTACCCCTTCTGTATACAAAATTATTAGTTGAAAAGTTTGAACACTGCTAGTTTAAACCAAAACAAGATAATTCGAATATAAAAGCTTGGTGTACCAGTATAATTTACAGTCCAATGTCCCTTCCCCAACTGCCTAAAATCACTTTAAAGCTGCTCTTGAAAACAAAGTCACGCCTATTTAACAGATCTTAAGCAATAAAACAAGGTACAATTAGACAATCAAT
Source organism: Acartia tonsa (assembly GCF_053477335.1). NCBI lineage: Eukaryota > Metazoa > Arthropoda > Copepoda > Calanoida > Acartiidae > Acartia > Acartia tonsa. The sequence continues at coordinate 40,510,056 of NC_137260.1, forward strand.
GACATCTATATTAGGTTTTATTTGATTACAGAGTAGCTTTTCACTTAAATAAGGCCCCAAATTATTTAGACTGTGTGTGTTTAAACCATTTAATCTCTATTTTTACCCATTTTTGGGAAAAAAGATTTGATGAACAAAATATTGCACTAGCAAAGAAAAAATAAAAATTTCAAATCTTTATAAAGTCTAGACCTTATTCTATACTGGTTTCTACAAAAATTGTTAAAAATATATTTCAATGTTTCTTTTTGGAGAACAAAACAATGATACATAGAACATTTTTTGGGTTTTCATATTTAAAATGTATTTTCTTATTTTGAATATCAATATTTTTATGAAGTTTATTTTAATTCAAACAAAGAAGATATTTTCTTTCGATCCAATTTTTGACAGCTTTTAAATAAAAAAAAATATTGAAAAATTGAAATGCACATAAAGATGTTTTATTTGTGTGTTTGTTTGATTTATAAAGGGGTGGTTTTATATTACAGCTATAGTGTAGTTTACACTCTCCAGGGAGGGAGGGGACATTGGACTGTGAATTATATAGGTACGCAACCTCATTACTTTGGGTACTTTTAATGCATCCTGTTTTGTTGGTTCAACCTAGCAATATTCAACTTTAAAGTCAATAATTTTAATCAACAGAAGTGGTTTTTCTTTATCATCATTGGGGTTGCACATCAATTTATCATCTATTATCTTATCCCTTAAGATCCTTGAGTATTATAAACCTATCATCTAACTTTCAATCTTAAGTGGTTAATTTAGATCATTACAGTTGTAAACTCAGGGATCTCAGGGGATAAGACAATGTACGACAAATTGATGTACATGCGCAATAGGGTGGGTCGATTTTGGACATTTTTTTTCTGAGGCCAAAGCGGGGATCTGCACTCAATTTATATAGATATAATACACCTCTGGGTGATTTAAAATTTATCCTAAGTCTTAAAACCGCTGACGACCAGACATTCAATTGTATAGCTATTTGTAAATAAGAGTAAAAAATTTATTGAATCAGAACTATGGCTTCATGGTGCTCCCTGGAAATGCCTTGAGGAGCTGAGTCAGGAACTTTTGTCCGTTTCAAAAAATCTCGTTCCTAGCCTGAGAAAATCTAAAAAACCTCTACAAATTGGACAATTCTCAATAAACCTTAAAATTTTTTGGTTTTTTAGTGATTTCTAAGGCTAGGAACGAGATATTTTGAAACGGACAAAAGTTCCTGATTCAGCTCCTCAAGGCCTTTCCAGGAAGCACCATGAAGCCATAGTTTTGATTCAAAATTTTTTTGAATGTCGTCTTTGCGTACTACTAAGTAATGAATTATATTTTTAAGTGGTCGTGTTCTAAAACTCAATTTTTTAAAATTCTTTTTCGGTCAGAAATATTTTTAAGGTTAATTTTATCTGTTGCATATCCCCGCTTTGTCTAATTCCGATATGAACCCACCCTAATGCGCAATGATGATAAACAAAATTACACCTTTTGTGGATTAATATTATTAGTTGTAATGTTTAAACACTGCAAATTTTAACCAACCAATCACTACCTAACAAAAGTAACCAAAGTTTTAAAGCGAGAGAGTGTGTTTAAAACCTCTGGATACCAGTGTAATTTACAATGTAATGATCCTTTCCTCCCTGTGCAAACTTGAGTACCTATAGGCCTACATTTCTCTTTGTATTTGCAATGTTTATATGTTTCTAATAGCTGGCATTCAACTATTTATTTAGCCTTAATGAGAGCTATGGTATTTTAACTACTTAAATAACTGTTCTTTTTCTTAGATTTTATTTCAAATAACATTATCAATTCAATATACTATATTCATCAAAGACAGTTAAGTTTAGTATCAAAAATGAGTTAAAATTAAATTTTAATTTCATTGCTTTTCAAAAATATTTTAAAACTGCTGAAGATTCTTTGAAAAGAAATGGTTAGCGACATTTACTTTGTAAGCAAAATTAGCCTCTAAAAAGAAATCTTATTCTTAAACTAAAACTTTCTGAGATAGAAGGCGCAATAGTTTTTTATTCAGGTAAAATATTTTCCCCCTGAACTGTGATTTCCACGGATCTAAGGGATAAGGCTATGCACAATGAATTGAATAATGATATACAAAATTACCCCTCATGTACATTGAAACTTTAGATAAAAAGGTTGGACATTTTTAGTTTGAACCCAACCAATCAAGATTTCATAAAAGTTTCCAAAGTTGAATAAAAGAACATTTTTATAAAACTTTGGGTACCAGTGTAATTTACAGTCTAATGTCTCCCTTCTCCCTGGTAAATACGAAATTTAATCTAGATTGGGGTGTGGTGGGGCTAGGGCATTGAAAACTATTCCACACTGCGAAGTCATCATTTAGAAATTAATTATTGCATTTTTATTCATTACAATTCTTTGTAATATCATCTTATATGTGTGCTAATCAAAAGAAATAAAAGAAATGGATACTTCCATGTATAGAATGTCAGTCTGTCCGTATGTATATCTTTACTATATTTTGTACCGTAAGATCTCTCTAAAATACTGAACCAAATGGAATTATCTTTCCAGTGTAGCTTATATGAATTTTCATAATTTTTTTTGAAAATTTACCTCCACCAATCTAAGAAAATCAGACCTTTACAAAATTTCCAACCTCCAACACTGAACAACAAAAAAAAATATTTTTTTTAACCAAAAAAAACCCTGAATAGAAAAATAAGACATTATTAATAGAAAAAAAATTACAGTTTTTCAGTAACCTGAATACTTGTGCTTATTAAAGTTATGATTTTAATAATATAGCTAAAAGAAAAGAGAACCAACGAATAGGAAAGTAGGTTTTTTAATTGAGATTCATTATTGGAACTATCCTTTAATGAAATATAAATGAAAATCACGATTTATAGTTTAAAAAGTAGGGTACATTTTAAAGACAAACCTTAATGCTACAGTAGCAGGATTTAGACCATTAAGATTTAAAAAATCACTAAACCTATTGTTTGTTTTAATCCTAGTCAGTTTTTAAGCTATTTTACTAAGGGACATGTCAAATCTGCATTAGAAAACCTAAGCCTTTTTTAACTTAATATTTTTTTCCTTTCTCATTTGACAACAAATATTATAATCATCATCTTAAAGAATAAGACAATGGATGATACATTGATGTACATCCCCAATGATGATATCCAAAATTACCCCTTCTGTTGGTTAAAATTGTTGAGTGAAAAGTTTGGACACTTAGGACAAGTGTATTGTCTTCTCCCTCCCTGTTGGGGGTGAAACCACTATTCACACGAAAAAGCAACAATTTCCTCTAACTAATAATAAGCTATCAAAAATATGAATTAGTTTAACTAACAAATGTGTCCATATGAGAAAGTAAAATAAATTGATAATGATACCTATATATTCTTAATAATAATTATAGTTTACATTTAGAATTAAAGGATATATATATGAATTATTAAAATAGATTAATATTATATTATACTTAAATGAATTTTTTATTACTCGGATCTTAGACCAAATAATCATATACTATACTCTAATAAAGTAAAAATTTTAGCTGGCAAAAAAACGACCCTCTTCCATCCATCTTCCTTTCTTCCCTCCGCTCCTACTGGAAAAACAAATTGACCAACAAATGAGTTCCATGTTACCAACTTAAATTAACTACAATTTTTCCCCTGTGATTATATTAATTAAATTAATCTAAATTCACTAAAATTGTTCATTATTATATCCGTTGAACCCTGTCCCCTAATTATAGTTGAGAACCCCCCCTTGACAAATTCAATATTTAGTTTTGAAGACAATATGTTTGAGAAAGTGGTGTCTGTCACAGGGATCTATAGGCCGATAAGACAATGGCCGATAAATTGATGTACATTCACAATTAAAGTACGCAAAATTACCCCTTCTGTAGATTATAATTGGTGGTCGAAATGATTTGACACTCAACTTATTGAACTAACCAATAAAATTATTTAAAAGTCCCCAAAGTTGTTAAGCTAGTGAAAAAGAAAAGTTATTATAAAACTTTGGGCACTAGTGTAATAAACAGCCCAATGTCCCCTACCTCCCTGGGTCTGTCAGGTCCAATGTATATATAATATTCTAAGCTCCCCGCAGGGATAAAGGTAACAGCGAACTGTAAGGTTAGGTTAGACAATGATAGACATGAAACTTTATAGCCTAAAACCTAACTAAAATCACTAAAAAGGTGGGGAAATCAATCCAGCTGTTTACAAGATCTTACTAAATATAACAGAAATCCCATTACGTTATAACATAGGACTAGCGGCATGCCACTAGAGTCTTCTAGGGGGACTAGTGAAGGGGTGTGGGTGGTTAAGTCGACCCTTCGCGGTTATTTCTCTTAAGGGTGGGTAGTATTCTTCTCCAAAATAGTTAAATACCTTCTATAAATCTATAAGAAGCTTCACTGTAAAGGAGAACCATGTTGGACCAGCGATTAGCGAGATCTTTTGGTTCAGACTTTTTTTTATAATAAAGAAGATATGATAGTATTACCTATCCCTTCCTCCATGAAACTTAGGTTTCTCAAGTTCCTATCATTCTATCATTGGTCATTATTTTTTCCTCAGAGCATAATACAGGGTGTTACATAAACTAATTCTCAAACTTTCACAAGCTAGCTTCGTCATTTTTTATGAAAAGTTATGGCCACCTGTAGACCACAAAAGGGAGTGAAAGTAAGAGAGAAATTAAAGAGAAAGTAGATAGATAGATAAATAAATAGGAGAGAGAAAGGAAAATCAGGGAAAGTTGGAAATTTCGGGTTTTAAAGAGAACAAAGGGTCGGGTAAATTAGCTTAAAATTTATTGGGAAGTTAACATTAAAGAGAAAGAATAGAGGGGAAGGGTGCATATTACTCAGTCCATAGGGTAAGAACCATGTCCCGATTTTGTATTAATTAGATCTGTAATTAACAGCCAATAGCGTTGAATAAATAAAAAACACAGCCCATTCTCAACAAAAGAACAGAAGGAATGGATATAGAATTACGTGGATATATTTACAGGTTAAAATTTGTAGAAAGTTTTTGTTTTTTCATATTTACTTGTGACTTTTCCCCTGACTTTTTAAAGATGAACAATAAAGTGTATACATAATCATTTAAATTCTACATAAATATATAATTTATTATTCAAGCTATATTGTTCCACTTAACTATAGGTAGCTAATAATCATAAGGGGAAATGTTGTTATTTAATTTGTAACATATTTTCCAGTATGGCTCCAAATCAGGTTTTGAGCCATATTGAAAATAAAAAATTTTGGATTTAACAACATAAATCTGAAATGAATATTATAATTTTTCATTTTACTATCCACAGAAAGCTGTCTAATTCTATATTACTATGTGTTAGATAAATATTAAACTATTTAAGTTTTAAATTAATTTTACTATTCAATAGTTCCTACTGGATCTACAAAGTTTACTTTATGGTTTACAGATAAATGTCAAAAGTTGTATCCTTCGAGGTTGGGAATCTCATTATAAGCTCTCCAACAGCCGCTGTGTATAATAGATCCTGGTCATACATGCTGCTTGATTAATGCCAGTGGTTTATCTCCAGTACGGTCGGGAACTGGTATTGCTATAACTGTTGCAGGTGTTGTTAAAGTACAGCATATCCCAAACACCCACAGCTGTTCCCTTGGTTGACGTCCACAGTTGTATTTGGGCTTGTGGTTGAAGAGACTCATCTATCTGGACAACCACATCCTCCCCCCCTAAAGTAGGCCCATTTTCTATGAGATTATTGATTTTCCACTTACAAATGTCACCTCTTATATAGTGGTAGATTTCAATCACCAAGTTCTTGTTCATTCCAGTGATCTGAACACTCCTTTATTTTGAGCCTAGATTATGGACTATTTTTCCATTGTTCATCCTGTACTCATTTAGAAATGAGTTATATCTGATGGTGATCAAGCTTTTATTGTGAACATTACAGCAGAAGCTTCTCTTGTTTAAACCTATGCTTTTAAAGATTCTCATGTATTGCTGGCATCCTGGTTTGGGGCAATTCTGGGGTTGAATAATTCCTTCTTCGATTAGTAAATCCACAGCTTTTCTGTTATCATCAAATATTTTTATCAGATGATAATCACGGTCCAGCTTGCTTTTAGCCATTCTTTAGGCTTTTCAAGAATGGCGACAGGCTCTTCGAAAATGGCATCAACCACTTCTATGGGGTTGAAAGCCTCACTCTCTTTCTGCAAGTTGAATAATACTACAGCAACCATGTCTGCTTTTAAATTATTTGCCTGACATTTCAGGGGCTTCCCCAGTCTTCTCTTCTAAAAGGTTCAGGTGTTTGGACAGCTCCAGACAGACCTCGCTTATCGGCTTGGCTATTATATTGCTTATCGTCCACCTGTGCTGCCCAACATTCACTTTATCATCCTCTGCAATCTCCTTCTCCTCTTTTCGTTTTCTGCCCCCTCCTACCACCACAGTAGATTTTTGGATATGTAAGCAGGCAAGGCCTTGTGTATGTCATGGCTAGCTTACTTTACACTCATAGGTAGTGAATTTACCATCTGTTACATCATTTCAGAATTGTTCATTGTTTTTGTAAGCGTCAAAAATATTTTTCTTGTGGCGTTAACTCCTCTTTAATATTTATGCTGTCATTATTTTGTTCCTTGGAACATCATCATCCGGGCACTGGCCTAAGTCCATCCCCTCATAGTAGTTGTTCCTCACACTGGAAACTTGTGTCATCATTATCTGTATGTTCTTACTCTGAGGCTGCAAATCTAACTCTTTGTTATTCAGCATTTACCATATTTCCAACAAAAGAATCTTTTTTAGTAATATATATTTTCTTTATTTTCTGATAAGCTTTAAATTACATTTTTTAACAAAAATGAAAAATGTAAAACATTGCGATTTTAACAGATGTGACCTCAAATTTTTCTACAGAAAATTTAAGTACATGTAATACTCACTAAGGTCATAAGATTGACTCTTTATTGAGATGTCTTTATTTGTAGCACAGCTACTCTGTAACTAGGTTTTGTCTGTATGTGTGTATGTCTGTATCTTTGTATGTTATGATAAATATTAAATTACTACTTTAAAGTTTTGTTTCTTTTATAAAAATCCATTCATATCCTTCTGTAATAAATGTAAGTTTTAAAATCAAATATTCGTTGTCTAAAAATTCATTGTCAAAATACTGCAATTTAGACATTACTGTTAGAAATGATGTTCATCCACTTGCGCATATTATTAATTTTGCACATACATTCATATTCACAAAAAGACAACGTATCAAGTAAATAATAGGTGTTGTTTATTGATGCCAGTTAGATGCAAAGGGTTAGAGCTGATAAAAATGTTTTTGTGATTTTAGTGATTTTTTAATTTGATACAAGTGCGAAAGTGAATTTACATTACACACCCCAATCATAGAGTACCATAGGGCTCTGTTCTGGTGATTTGATAATTTGATACATGTACGGAAGTGAATGCACACCATGTTTGCAATTTAAACTGTCTACTACCCTTGCTCTTAATTGTGTAAATAAGCCTATAAAGCAAAGAATGATCAAATAGGGGAATGGATATAGAAAACGTAGATGTATTGTTCGTTCCCTCATCCAATAGGAGGGTAGGAGATGGGTTAAAAGGATTGGATGAAGGATATCGTTAATTTAGCCAGCTGTAAGTATTACTTTATTAGAGACATAAAAATCTGATGCACCATTAAAGTATTGATTTTTCGATTGATAAGGGTAAATTTCATTTATAGAAAGAAAAATGAAAAAAAGTTAAATTTAAGATGTAGTTCAATATTTAATTTTGATGTAGTGGATACTTAAACCTTAGTGTTATAGCAACTCTTAAAAACTGTATTCTGTAAATATTTGCTTTAGATTTTCTTGTTTTTCTAAGCAAATTCGACCCATGTCATTTCAGGGATTAAATGATTGATTTTAGAAAATAAATGTTTATAAGAAGCGCAGCCTTTGATAGATAAAGATGTAATAATATTTTTGAGAAAAGTTTGGACAATTTTTGCAGTTAATTTTATAAGATTTATTTTCTGGTAAAATAAAATGTTTTGTTTTGCACTATTATTTTTACTACAGGGATATGACAATGAACGATAAACTTATCTTTCTATAATTCACAAATTTTGTCACTGTAGCAAGTATAGTGTACACTTTAGGGACTTTTATTGAATTTTTATTGGTTGGTTCATTTAATTGAGTGTCCAAACAATTCAACCACTAATTGTAATGTACAGAAGGGTTAATTTTGTGTATCATCATTGGACATGTACATCAATTTTTCGGACATTGTCTTATTCCTTTAGATCACTGTAAGTTTGACCTTTTTGTACTTCTAAATTGTACCCTGTAGAAAATTGGGGTAGGGTTGGAAAAAAATCTGTTTCGGATGCAATAAGGATATCTTAATTAATGTTTGGAAACTAAAGAACACTAGGCATTTCGACGTACAATATTAAGTAGTTTTTGTCGATTAGATTTCAATTAGATTTCCTACACTATATAAATACAGGGATCTAAAGGTATAAGACAATGGCTGATAAATTGATGTACATCCCCAACCATGATACAAAAAATTACAATTAGTGGTTGAAACGCTAGGACAATCAACTAAAACTGAACTTCAAACAAATCCTGTTTAATTTCCAAACTTAAACTATGTAAAACTCGTAATGCACTTTTTAAAGAAATTTGATGTTTTAAACTGAAAATATTATTATTTTTACCCAACAAGTTTTAAGAGAAAAACTTTATAATTTCATATTTTGCTTCATATTAGAAATTTTACTTGAAACTTTTTAAAAGGTAATTTTAGTTGGATATGTAAACTTATTTTAAATGAAAATTTATTTTTTTAGGTAAGTTGCTGTTTTTGGACAAGACATTCACTCTACTTCTTTTATTGAGGAAATATGCCTGACATAACAGCAATTGTTAATAAATAATTCCCTCTCCCTAAGAATTAAAGTAAATGTTGATTGTAAGAACTTTGTCTAGAAGTGTTAAAAATAATTTTGATTTCATTAAGCAATGCATTCATTAGATATTAGAATTTTTGTATAATTTTAGCATCTTTAGTTATTTATTTGTAACAGCTTTGTCCTTGAGTAGAAATGGTTCGGAGGGATGGGACATATGCTGTTCATTAGACTAGTCTCCAAAGTTTTATAATAACGGTTTCTTATTCGTTGGTTTGGCAGCTTTGAGGACTCCTATCGAATTTTGATTGGACAGTGTTTAAAGGTGAGTGTCAAAACTTTAGATCCCTGAGAAATTGTTACCTTTTTCTAAAACTGTTTGGATTAAGCCCCTGAATTAAAGGGCCATAGGTTGACAGAAGGATGACCTCTTAATTTTGACTTTAATCTCTTAAGCAAGACATTCAAAAATATCCTATGTACATATTTTTGTAAGTGAGGGGGGATAAAAATACTTGGCATTTGTTTTTAGAGCATTTTTTAATGTCATGTGTATTTAAAATGTAGTAGTTTTTGTGCTACTCTGTAATTGTATTAGTCCGTAAGTTAGCTATTTAAAACAATTACTAAAAAGTTTTTGGTTTATGAGGACATGGGGCAGTAAATTTAAATAAAGTATAATCAATATATAATAAATTAATGAATGTAAACTTTAAATAGATTTAGACAATCTTTTTATCTTATTTCGGCGTAGTTACATAAACGGATAAACTCTATTTATAGAGTAGATGGGCTCCTAAAAAATATAATAGAAAAAGAAGACAAAGGCCTAATTTCTGATTTTGCACAAAATTTTTTGCCAACCATTTATCAATATTGATTTTAAGCATCAATTTTAATTAGTTTTAACGTCAATTAATCAATCTTTTCTCTTAAATTAAATAACCATAAAGTTTGAAGTTTCTTTTATGTTAAGGTATAAGAATTGGCAAGAAACATTTTAAATTATTTAATATTTAAAATTATCCCTTCTATAGACTAAAATTATGGGTTAAGTGTGTACATTTTTGGTTTGGAACCAACCAATCAAAATTTAATCAAAGTACCCAAAGTTTTGAGCCAAAAAAATGAGATAATGCAGTTTGGATACGAGTTCAATTTACAGTCCAATGTTCTCTACCTCTCTGTTTTTTACAGATTGTTTTTTTAGTATCTGTGTCATAATCTTTGATATCTTTGTAGGCGGACTACTTTTTTTTCAGGGAGGGAGGGGACATTGGGCTGTTTTTTACTCCAGTCCCCAAAATTTATAATAGCGTTTTTTATTCGTTTGCTTAACAACTTTGGAGACTTTTATTAAATTTGATTGATTGGTTCATTTAGTTGAGTGTCCAAACTAGGGTTGGGCCGGATACTTTTTTGGCCGGATACCGGATATCCGGCTGATTTCAAATGCCGGATATCCGGCAAATATCCGGTTATCCGGCCAAATTACCGGATATCCGGCCGGATAACCGGCCAAATTACCAGATATTAAAGTAGTAAAAAAAAAATTTCTTCAGAAATCTTATATAAATTTACATAAAGTTAAACTTATTCAGAAAAAATGTTCTTCTAGCTTCAATAATAAGAAAATTATAGCTATTTAAGATTTTAAAAAGCAGAGATTTTTGGTGTAAAGTATAAAAAATTATAGAGCCGGATATCCGGCCGGATAGTTTCAATATCCGGTATCCGGCCGGATATTGAAAATGGCCGGATATCCGGCCGGATATCCGGCCACACCGGATATCCGGCCCAACCCTAGTCCAAACGTTTCAATCACTTTTGTAATCTACAAAAAGGGGTAAAATTTTTGTAACATCATTTGGGAATTATATCAATTTACCGGCCATTGTCTCATCCCTTTAGATCCCTGACTTTTCTATAAAAGTATTGAATAGAAAGCAATTTTTTCCCAACCCAAAAATAATCCCAGAAGTTTTCTAGGGTTTTTGAAAATACAAAAGGTTTGAAATTTAAGATGAAATAAGGCATCTTAAGAGATATTAGGATTATTAGGATCATGGACAATAAATTGATATAAATTCCCAATGATGAAAAAAAATTAAACCTTCCGTAGATTAAAATTATTGGCGGTAAAGTTTTGACACTGCTAGTTTGAACCATCCAATCAAGATTGAATAAAAGTACCTTTACTACTAAAATCCTATAGCTACAACAGAACGCAATCCTGATAATTACTAATATGGCTAAATAATATTTTAACTTTTCAACCAGTCAACAATAATGATTATTTACACAAACTTTAATAATAGAACCTTAGCACAAATCAAATTAGTTTTAAAAAAGAGATTTTCTTTGAGAGGCTTTTTTTCTCCAAAATTGGGAATAATCATATCTTTGTTAAACTAGACAGTTATTGATTATATACAAACTAAGGCACAGTGGATTGGTATACTGCTAAATAAATAATTTTGTCTAAAAACTGTTTCTAATCAGGAAGGAAGAGGCCATTGGGCTGTTTATTACACTTGTTCCTAAAGTTTTATAAAAATGTGTTTTTATTTGTTGGGGACTTGATGTTGATGTGATTGGTTGGCTCATTAAGTTGAGTGTACAAACGTTTTAACCACTAATTGTTATCTGCAGAAGGGTTTTTGTTGTGTATTATCATATGGGATGACATAAATTCATCGACCATTGTCTTATCCCTTTAAATCCCTGACAACTAATATTATTTTAGTTTTAAGAAGAATTATCTCTTTCTCCCCTCCTTCTTGAAAATTGAAGCTAATTTTCCATTAAAATTACCAAGATAAACAATGCCCTAAAGGTGGCTGTATGAAAGAGGGTCGTACCTTACCCCATTTCTTGAGAAAAAATAGTTTCCTACCCCCCTCCCCCCCAAAAAATAAACACACATATAAGCAGAAACACATACCTTCCACCTTCTACCACCCCCCCCCTCCCTCCCCAAATAAATGTATGAATACGCCCTTATATTGCCCACAAAAGGTGGCTATTATTATATTGGGGCAACATCGAAAACTCTGTTTCATTTCATCCGTAGACAGAAGTCAAGAATAGTAAGTGGGTGGGAGTGGTCATTGGCCGTTAAATTATTATATTCTTTCTACTTTTCAGTATATAAGAAGCCATAATTATGAAAATAATAATTTGGAAGAAGATCAATTTATCATTCATTGTCATATCCCTGTATCTATGCAACCAGGCTTGTTGTTGCTGCGCTACTTATAAACATAATTGTCCTTGGTTCTAAAAATTCGTGTCTTTTTTTGGCTGAACATTTACAAAGTTGCAAAATTATTAATCCAAAATTTAACAGTTCTAATATAAGATTCATTTGTAAAGAATAAACAAGAGCGATTATATTCATAGGGAGGGCAGCAATAACATAATAAAAAAAGAGTGTCTCAAAACATATAAAATTAAGATCTTAAATGGCATGGACGTGGCTAAAAAAGCAGTTAAGAAGCAGTCTAATAAGTTATAAGAAGATAATTGATAAATTTATGTACATCTCTTATTATGATAACTAAATTACCACTAAATCAAAGTTTTTGTGCTAACGAATGAAAGATCGTGTAAATAAAACATTTGTGAGCATATATATATTTTACAGTACAATGTCCCCTCCCTTCCTGCAATAGCTATAGCATGTCTTATGGTAAGATAAACCTTACTAGTTAAATTAATAACCTTACCATGACTGACGTTGCCTAGTTATAGAGTAGCTGCGCTTCTTTAAAAATTGAAGAAGAAAAAATGTATTTGAAAGATGTATTGCATTGAAAATGATAGAAAAACAATTTTCTTTGTTAGTATTGCATCAAATTCTTTTTTCAGATGCAATCATTTTTTTATCCTTGTATTTATACAGGGATGGAGGTATGAGTATACATTTGGTAGATTGGGGTTTCTAGTAATAATGTTTAGTTTTGATCATTGTAATTCCTTAAGTTCTCTGAAAATACCACGATCCTCATCCCCCCCCCCTATAGAAGCCAGGTACCAGTGATAGAATAACTGTCATATTGAATGGGAGAAGAATTAACAGTTCTTCAATTGTCTTATCCCCAAATCCCTGAATATTAAACTTCTCAGTGAGTACAGGGAAAGAGAGGACAATAAAAATTTAATAAATATTTAATACAACCCCTTTCTTATTGAAAAATGTACGAACAGTACAAGAATTGGAGAAATAGCAATTTATTGTTCATTATCCTATCCTCGTATCCCTGAAGACTAAGCTTGACTGGGCGGTGTCAAAAATGAATTTCTTAATCAAAATTATTTGCGTGTGCAGTCAAGGAGTTAAAGGGAAAGCAAAACTAAAAAAATACGTTGTTTTTAAATATTGTTGTTTATCTTATAAAAAGGTTATACCTAGTTTTATGTAATTTTATCATATCTGTATGAATTTATTTATAGTTATTTATCGCATCGTATTATTGACAGCTATCTGCTGATATTTAAACGAAAAATTATAAGATTTTTATTTGTGGAAAATTATCTGTAATACAATGATATACAAGGTTTTTCAGTATGGCATAGAACCGGTTGTAATCCAACGGTATTAATCGTTTTCATGGCCAAACTGGAATTACATTTTCTTGTATTGTGAAAAGCAATGGTTTTAGGCTATTATAACTATCCTACTGTCTCTGAAGCGCACTGCACAGTTAAACGCCCAAAAATGTTACGTGCATGCGCGTATATTTGCATTTCTCTATGTGGACAGAAAGGGAACCATGGATTTTGTTATGTTTAAATTTACAAACTAGACCACATAACATCAAATTATTGGGTATTAAGTTTATTTTAGCACCTATATTGATTGTAAAATGCGCTAAGTGTAAGGAATAATACATATAAAGGCTTATTCCTTTATGTTGTCCTGTTTCTATAATGCAACATGGCAAACTGCGTGGGTTCATATAGTGGACAGTATTTTTTTCAAGCGAGCACACACACAGTACTTATCTGATAAGGAACTTTTATTTTATTAAGACATTCTCCTATTAACTCTTCAAAAGATTTTTATAAAAGTTTCTCTTCTTATGCTTAATAAAGTCAGAGAGAGGGGAGCCATTGCGATGTTAGTCCCCAAAGTCTAATAATCTTTTTCGTTGGCTTAACAACCTATAGGGGACTTTTATTGAATTTTGATTGGTTGGTTGATTTAGTTTACTAACCACTAACTGTAATCTACAGAAGGAGTAATTTTGCGTAACATCATTGGGATTATTATAATACAGTTATATAACTTTCTACATATTGCACATTTCTATTTTTTGCTAGTTAAACTAAACTTTGCTTGGTGGTCCTAGCATTTATAGAAATAGATTTATTCAATCTTTAGTTAATTTAATTTAAAGATATTGCTAAATAAAAAATGCGCTAAAGGATTTATTATAACTTGGATGTTACACCTGATTTTCATTTTCCATAATAACGTGAAACTTGCAGAGGGCTTAAATAACGATACCCCATACTCTACTCTTACTGGATGAACGCACTAACCTATAAATGAGTTCCATGTTGGCAACCTAAATTAACAACAATTTATCCCCTGTCATAATATCCAAGTATATTCTATATCCACTCCTGGTTTCAAGTTGAAATAAAAAAGAACCATGTTTGTTTTTTACATAAAAACACACAAAAAAAAGACATATTTTTATAATATTACGTTACATCAAACAAGGTCCCACATATGTATTATCAAAATTCTATTTAATTTTTCAACAAGGTATTATTATTAAAGAATTTTTCCTTGACAAAAAAAGTGTCTCATCATGCAATTTTAAAACATGTAGGGTCACTAAAATATGAGGTAATAAGAATGGATTTATTATTACTTGGATCTTATACCAGACTATCATGCACTCTAATAGAGTGATACATGTAGCTGGCTGAAAAAATGATGCGGCACATCCTTCCCTTTTACCACAACCCCTCCCCTCCTACTGGATGAACGAACTGACCAATAAGTTATTTCCATGTTAGCAACCTAAATTGACGACAGTTTTCCCCCTGTCATAATATCCATGTATATTCTATATCCATTGTAATAAGTTTTTTTAATCCCCCTTCCCCTCCTATAAAGGTCATATTCACATTTTTCATCATAAAAACACAATTTAACTGTATTAAAGAAAAAATAATAATATCTAAGACTTAATAGTTAAGTGGCCAAAAGTTAAGTAAGAAAAATGGGAAGAGAAATGTAATTGAGAATATGCTTATTCTCAGAGTTAGGGTATAACCTATTTAAAAATATTTTAGTTTCTTCCAGAGAGCAAAAGGGTAATATATTAATCTACATCTATTGCTTCCTTGAATAGTTTTTGCAACTTGTAAACACTGCTAATTGTATAACCCAACAAGATTCAATAAAAGTCCTTAAAGTTCTCAAGCCAACGAATAAGAGTACGTGTTTGGGGAACAGAGTAACTTACAGCCTTGTGAATATCAATTTTCCATAGACGTTCAAAAGTGGGGGTATAGGGGCCGGGTGTTTACCCACCTAAAAATTTTGTAACCTACCGATTCTACAGCTGACATAATATCAAGAAGAAAAAAAAATATTTTGTAGGGGAGGATTCAGTGATTGATAAGCATATTGAGGGAAAGCACCACTACAGTTCTATAGAGTGATGCACTATCCCTTTATTCCTGATTAGAGTCACGAACTCTCATTGCTCTAATTGCTAAATATGCACTATAGTCAAAAGTGTTCACAAAATTCGGCCATTTTTTTTCATTTTGTAGCTATTCCTCTTAGCTTTTAAAAGAATAATATATATTTTACTCTCTTTAAGCTGGTACGTCTATCTCTAACCGTCCTTATTTCTGATAATCCTAACAGAAATAATTTAATAACGTTTATGAACATTAATTGTTCAATTGATATTGTGTTTTTTGTTTCATCGTAAAAACACTGAAATCAAAGTCTACAGGGTGGGGCAGTTTTAATTTTAAGTAAATGTTGGGGGGAAATAACTCTATACCCGAAAATAGGTTGAAAAGGGAAGAGGAGGAAGATAATTTTATAATTTTAGTTTACTCTTCAAAATTTTGGAATTTTGAGGCAAAAATATTTTCAAGTGTTAAATTTAACATGTGGAATTTTTGGTTCAACATTTTTGAAAAAAAATTATAATATAAAGCTCATTCGAACACATTTTATTTAATAAGAAGGATGTTAGAAGTCTGAAATTACTTGTGAAGATTCCCCTGCCAATAATCAATCTAAAACTCACTTTGTACGATAATGGGTCAGAGGCGCCTTGCCATTGTATTGTTTAAAATAAATTTTTATCATGTAAGCTAGCTTTCTGTTGTTTTTTTTTTGTGAAAAATTCTCTGTATCTATACTTCGCTCTGTCTGTCAGTCTGTAAGGCTGTTCTTGATATTTTGATACTTTGTTTCGCAACTTATGGATATTGTCTTTTTTTCAAGGGTGGTAGGGGGTGCTGTGCAGGGATCTAAAGGGATAAGACAATAGACAAATTAATGTACATCCCAATTGATACACAAAATCACCCCTTCTCTAGTTTACAATTAGTTAAAGGGTTAAAAAAATTGGTCACTCAACTTTGAATAAACAATTCAAAATTCAATAAAAGTACCTAAAGTTTTTGAGCCAACGAATAAGAAAACGTTAGAGACTATAATAAACATCCCAATGTCCTCTCCCTCCCTGGGGACTGTGACTAAGTAAATGTAAGTATATAATGATGTGGGTGCTATAAGCCTAAGCGCCACTGAAATTGATATTAGTAAGAGACAGAAGGCACGATTTTTGGCACCTTAGTTAAACAGGCACTCTAAAAAATACAATATATTCATGGATTTATCATTACTTTGATTGTACACCAAATTATCATGTACTCTAATAAAGTGAATTTTTTGGTGGCTAAAAAATAGATCACCTTAACCCCATCCCCTTCCTTCCTACTTGATGAACGAACTGATCAATATTAATGACCGTCTATGTTAGCAAACTAAATTGACGACAATTTTTCCATATTATCCACATATATTCTACATCCATTTATATATTAAATCCGATAACTTATTCAGGTTAGGTAAAATTTTTAAAATATTACATTTTCATTACAAAGTACATCTCTCTTTGCACATTCCTGCAAGATCCCTCTTTATACTTTACTGAAGCTTACCTTTACAGACTAGTAGACACAGACACACTAAAAATAGTTGTATGTATTCTTATTATTCAACTGTTTTAAGTACTTTAGTTGTACTTTTAGACTTTTCATTAAAATAAAAAGTCACTAAAAATGTTTTGTAAATTTACTTAACAAAAGATTAAAAACAATACTCGGGTATAGTCCTTTCCATGACATCGCTCCATATGGGGCGATGATTTTAATTGATCGCCTCTTATGACAAGGGACGATGTATTGGCTCCTTGAAAGGAGCGATTTAATAGCCCCTTATAACAAGAGGCGATGTTATGACTCCTTGAAAGGAGCGATTTGATAGCCCCTTGCCCTAAGAGGCGATTAAATGATCCTTTATCGCTCCATAATCGCTCCTTCTAAAGAGGTAATGATATGTCCTCTTATCCCAAGGGGCTATTTAATAAAATATCGCCTCTTCATGGCCCCTTCACGATTTTATATATATATCTGAGTTCCTTGATGGCCCCTACATCGCTCCTTCATCTCTCCTTCTTGAAATTTATATTACATTGTACTTACTTTGATGGCCCCTACATCGCTCCTCCATCGCCCCTTCATCGCTCCTACATCGCTCCTTCATCTCTCCATCTTGAAATTTATACTACATTGTACTTTGATGGCCCCTACATCGCTCCTCCATCGCCCCTTCATCGCTCCTACATCGCTCCTTCATCTCTCCTTCTTGAAATTTTTATTACATGGTACTTTGATGGCCCCTACATCGCTCCTCCATCGCTCCTCCATCGCCCCTTCATCGCTCCTACATCGCTCCTTCATCTCTCCTTCTTGAAATTTACATTACATTGTACTTTGATGGCCCCTACATTGCTCCTCCATTGCCCCTTCATCGCTCCTCCATCGCCCCTACATCGCTCCTTCATCTCTCCTTCTTGAAATTTACATTACATTGTACTTTGATGGCCCCTACATCGCTCCTCCATCGCCCCTTCATCGCTCCTCCATCGCCCCTACATCGCTCCTCCATCGCCCCGTACATCGCTCCTTCATCGCCCCTTCATCGCTCCTACATCGCTCCTTCATCTCTCCTTCTTGAAATTTATATTACATTGTACTTTGATGGCCCCTACATCGCTCCTCCATCGCCCCTTCATCGCTCCTACATCGCCCCTACATCGCTCCTTCATCTCTCCTTCTTGAAATTTATATTACATTGTACTTTGATGACCCCTACATCGCTCCTCCATCGCCCCTACATCGCTCCTACATCGCCCCTACATCGCTCCTTCATCTCTCCTTCTTGAAATTTATATTACATTGTACTTACTTTGATGGCCCCTACATCGCTCCTCCATCGCCCCTTCATCGCTCCTACATCGCCCCTACATCGCTCCTCCATCGCCCCTTCATCGCTCCTACATCGCCCCTACATCGCTCCTCCATCGCCCCTTCATCGCTCCTACATCGCCCCTACATCGCTCCTTCATCTCTCCTTCTTGAAATTTATATTACATTGTACTTTGATGACCCCTACATCGCTCCTCCATCGCCCCTACATCGCTCCTACATCGCCCCTACATCGCTCCTTCATCTCTCCTTCTTGAAATTTATATTACATTGTACTTTGATGGCCCCTACATCGCTCCTCCATCGCCCCTTCATCGCTCCTACATCGCCCCTACATCGCTCCTTCATCTCTCCTTCTTGAAATTTATATTACATTGTACTTTGATGGCCCCTACATCGCTCCTCCATCACCCCTTCATCGCTCCTCCATCGCCCCTACATCGCTCCTTCATCTCTCCTTCTTGAAATTTATATTACATTGTACTTTGATGACCCCTACATCGCTCCTCCATCGCCCCTACATCGCTCCTACATCGCTCCTCCATCGCCCCTTCATCGCTCCTTCTCCAAATTTATATTACATTGTACTTTTATGGCCCCTACATCCCCTACATCGCTCCTCCATCACCCCTTCATTGCTCCTCCATCGCCCCTTCATCGCTCCTACATCGCCCCTTCATCGCTCCTACATCGCCCCTACATCGCTCCTTCATCTCTCCTTCTTATAATTTATATTACATTGTACTTACTTTGATGGCCCCTACATCACTCCTCCATCGCCCCTACATCGCTCCTACATCGCCCCTACATCGCCCCTACATCGCTCCTTCTTGAAATTTATATTACATTGTACTTACTTTGATGGCCCCTACATTGCTCCTCCATCGCCCCTTCATCGCTCCTACATCGCCCCTACATCGCTCCTCCATCGCCCCTTCATCGCTCCTCCATCGCCCCTACATCGCTCCTCCATCGCCCCTACATTGCTCCTCCATCGCCCCTACATCGCTCCTCCATCGCCCCTACATCGCTCCTACATCGCCCCTATATCGCTCCTACATCGCCCCTACATCGCTCCTTCATCTCTCCTTCTTGAAATTTATATTACATTGTACTTTGATGGCCCCTACATCGCTCCTCCATCGCCCCTACATCGCTCCTACATCGCTCCTCCATCGCCCCTTCATAGCTCCTTCTCCAAATTTATATTACATTGTACTTTTATGGCCCCTACATCCCCTACATCGCTCCTCCATCGCCCCTTCATTGCTCCTCCAAATTTATATTACAGTTTTTTATTTTGTTTTTTTTATGTTTTTTTTCAGAAAAGGTAAAATGATGTTTTATTTGTAGAAGGGGCGTTGTAGGGGCCATATAAATATATTAAAAATATATTAAGTTTTTATTTTGTTTTCTTCTTAGTTACCATCTATGTATTGCAATGTATTGCAAATTTAAGGAAGGAGGGATGTAGGGGCGATGGAGGAGTGATGTAGGGGATATCAAGTTGCAATGTAATATAAATTTGGAGAAGGAGCAATGGAGTGGCGATGAAGGGGCGAAGTAGGGGCCATCAAAGTGCAATGTAATACTAATTTGGAGAAGGAGCGATGTAGGGGCCATCAAAGTACAAAGTAATATAAATTTGGAAAAGGATCGATGTAGGAGCCATCAAAGTAGAATGTAATATAAATTTGGAAAAGGAGCGATGTATGGGCCAGCAAAGTAAGTACAATGTAATATAAATTTCAAGAAGGAGAGATTTAGGGGCGATGAAGGAGCGATGTAGGGGCCATCAAAGTACAATGTAATATAAATTTCAAGAAGGAGAGATGAAGGAAAAATGTAGGGGCGATGAAGGAGCGATGAAGGGGCGATGGAGGAGCGATGTAGGGGCCATCAAAGTACAATGTAATATAAATTTCAAGAAGGAGAGATGAAGGAGCGATGTAGGAGCGATGTAGGGGCAATGGAGGAGCGATGTAGGGGCCATCAAAGTAAGTACAATGTAATATAAATTTCAAGAAGGAGAGATGAAGGAGCGATGGAGGAGCGATGTAGGGGCCATCAAAGTAAGTACAATGTAATATAAATTTCAAGAAGGAGAGATGAAGGAGCGATGTAGGGGCGATGTAGGAGCGATATAGGGGCGATGGAGGAGCGATGTAGGGGCGATGGAGGAGCGATGTAGGGGCGATGGAGGAGCGATGTAGGGGCGATGGAGGAGCGATGTAGGGGCCATCAAAGTAAGTACAATGTAATATAAATTTCAAGAAGGAGAGATGAAGGAGCGATGTAGGGGCGATGTAGGAGCGATATAGGGGCGATGGAGGAGCGATGTAGGGGCAATGGAGGAGCGATGTAGGGGCGATGGAGGAGCGATGTAGGGGCGATGGAGGAGCGATGTAGGGGCCATCAAAGTAAGTACAATGTAATATAAATTTCAAGAAGGAGAGATGAAGGAGCGATGTAGGGGCGATGTAGGAGCGATATAGGGGCGATGGAGGAGCGATGTAGGGGCCATCAAAGTAAGTACAATGTAATATAAATTTCAAGAAGGAGAGATGAAGGAGCGATGTAGGGGCGATGTAGGAGCGATATAGGAGCGATGTAGGGGCGATGTAGGAGCGATATAGGAGCGATGTAGGGGCGATGGAGGAGCGATGTAAGGGGATGGAGGAGCGATGTAGGGGCCATGGAGGAGCGATGTAGGGGCGATGGAGGAGCGATGTAGGGGCGATGGAGGAGCGATGAAGGGGCGATGGAGGAGCGATGTAAGGGCCATCAAAGTAAGTACAATGTAATATAAATTTCAAGAAGGAGAGATGAAGGAGCAATGTAGGGGCCATGGAGGAGCGATGTAGGGGCGATGGAGGAGCGATGTAGGGGCCATCAAAGTACAATGTAATATAAATTTCAAGAAGGAGAGATGAAGGAGCGATGTAAGGGGATGGAGGAGCAATGTAGGGGCCATGGAGGAGCGATGTAGGGGCGATGGAGGAGCGATGTAGGGGCGATGGAGGAGCGATGCAGGGGCGATGGAGGAGCGATGTAAGGGCCATCAAAGTAAGTACAATGTAATATAAATTTCAAGAAGGAGAGATGAAGGAGCGATGTAGGGGCCATGGAGGAGCGATGTAGGGGCGATGGAGGAGCGATGTAGGGGCCATCAAAGTACAATGTAATATAAATATCAAGAAGGAGAGATGAAGGAGCGATGTAGGGGCGATGTAGGAGCGATGAAGGGGCGATGGAGGAGCGATGTAGGGGCCATCAAAGTACAATGTAATATAAATTTCAAGAAGGAGAGATGAAGGAGCGATGTAGGGGCGATGTAGGAGCGATGAAGGGGCCATGGAGGAGCGATGTAGGGGCCATCAAAGTACAATGTAATATAAATTTCAAGAAGGAGAGATGAAGGAGCGATGTAGGGGCGATGGAGGAGCGATGAAGGGGCGATGGAGGAGCGATGTAGGGGCCATCAAAGTACAATGTAATATAAATTTCAAGAAGGAGAGATGAAGGAGCGATGTAGGGGCGATGTATGAGCGATGTAGGGGCGATGGAGGAGCGATGTAGGGGCCATCAAAGTACAATGTAATATAAAATTCAAGAATTAGAGATGAAGGAGCGATGTAGGGGCGATGTAGGGGCCATCAAAGTACAATTTAATATAAATTTCAAGAAGGAGAGATGAAGGAGCGATGTAGGGGCGATGAAGGAGCGATGAAGGGGCACTGGAGGTAAAGGACTATGGAGGGGCGATGGAGAGGCTATGAAGGAGCCATCATGGGGCTATAGTATAGCCTCTTATCATAAGAGGCGATATTAACGCCCCTTCAAAGGAGCTATTAAGAGGCCATGAAGGAGCTATAGCATAGCCTCTTATCATAAGAGGCGATATGAACGCTCCTTAAAAGGGGCTATCACATCGCTCCATATGATAAGAGGCTATGCTATAGCTCCTTGAAGGAGCTATAGAAAATCATCGCCCCATATGGAGCGATGTCATGGAAAGGACTATACCCCAATACTCTAATGTTGACAAAATTAACAGATTGTTCCCCCAAAAGTTGTTCAATTATTACCACAACTTTAAGCAGGTATTTGAAGGTATAAGACAATGTATGATAAATTGATGCACATTGCAAATGCTATTTGGTACCAATCAATTAAGATTTAATAAAAGAAACCAAAGTTCTTAAGCCAACGAATATGATAATGTTCTTATAAAACTTTATTTACTATAAAAATTTACGTCCAATGTCCCCTTTCTCTCTTATAATTAAAACTATATAACAATTTTCTGTTATATTCTATAGTATTGTTTTTATCTAATACTTTTCTTTAACTTCACATTTTACCTTCTAAATTCATAACCTTAGGAACAACAACACAAATATTTTTTTAAAAATCGTAACTGGCAAATTTTAAAAAGAGCATTTTTTGAATCTATCAACATAAGCTAAGTTTGCTTTTAGCGAGAATAGCTTTTTAGATAAGGTGGACACTTTATTATGCTGTGTCCCCTTCCCTATCAATTTTATGTCCTTGTTTACCCCCACAATTTGTAGTATCGGACCGTAGCACCTCTATAATTCTGCACATTTGTATAATTTGTTTAACTTGCGAATCTACTATGAGGATTGACTATTTTCCTCCCACCAAATAGCCTAAAACCTGTGCCAAGTAACAATACTATGTTTTATTTCATAAAAATTTAGGCCACCTCCTCAAGCCATTTGTGAGATCTTACAGAACTCACATACATACATCTTCTTAAGAAATATAATTTGATTTAGAGTCATATGTTGGTGATCTAATTTTGAATCTACTAATCCTTGTTTTTACATTAACTGAATTCTCTAGTTTAAAACTCATTTTCGTCGCGTCTCTCCCTAAAATTCATCCCTTGTATACAGGATAGTGTTCTTAAAGGATGGAAAATAAGCAGTTTTATTAAAAACCTGCCATGAGCTAACAGAAAAGTAGTGTTTGTAAATTAGGTGTATAAGATACGGTTATTTCACTGTTTTAATCAATTTCAATTATGTTTGCGTGTAATTTATTTTTTGATACATTTTCTGAGAGGTTAAAATTGCTGCAGTTTCCTTTAAAGTGCCTTGTTGAGCACGGGAACCTTTTCATCGTCCCATTATTTTCTAAAAAATGTTAAATTAAGAGAGGAGAGTTTTTCGTTTGGATACCAAGTAGCTTCTCATAGTTATGGCATCCGTAGACAGACAGACACTTTGAGGAGAAGAACCAATTTTCCATACCGTAAGTAAATAATCCTCGATGCAATGCTTCTATCTGGCTCACCGGTTGTTAAAAAGTCCAAGTTTCCGGGAAACGATAAAACTCATTTAATTGCCCGCAAAACAACATCATCAAAAATACACAAAAGTTTTGAGTCCATTTTGTTGGTTGAGCGCATCTACACTATACAGCTTACATAGTCTGTAAGTACGTCTCTATAAATCCATTAAAATTATTCTAACGTGTAGAGTCCATTTTTAGAAACGTTTTGATTCCATTAATTTTAGAAAATTGAACTGATTTTTTGCACAAATAGTTTGAAGATTTACAGAAATAAAATAAATTTTAAAGAATTGTGAGGAAGATTTAATTATCTTCTATTGTTCTATTCCTTTATTTTACACAATCGGCTACGCTCATAGCATCTAATAGCTATGTATTCGATGGAGTAAGGAAAGTAGGATAATAGCCTAAAACCAAACTTAGATTTAAGAATAATATAGCCTAAAACCAACTAGGGTCCTATAAGAATTTTTAAGACAATAGAGAACACAATTTGTTCAGTAGTTATTGAAATCTTAAGGTACAGGCACAAAAACCTTACTACTTTAAAGATAATTTAAAGAATAGAATAGAAGTACCCATTTTTAACAGGTATCTTTTACAATCTCTCATAATGTATGTTTTAGGCTATTCATTAATGAAATAAAATACATTAGTTTCTAAATCTAAACTTTTATTAAAGACTTTTTCGGCTCCATTTTAATCTATCGTTCTAATTGTCCCAAAAAAGTTTTAAAACATGGTCTTTAAAAACCTTTTAAAGATGTGTTATCAAGATAATGAAAATAGGAAGACCATTTTTTTGTTTCCAGCCACTTGCGCCCTTAATTTTCAGTATTCTAATGAGTTTTTTTAAACATTTTACTATTAGGGGCGGTTTAACTATTCTTTACGCGTCTCATCTACATAAACTCCTATTTTGAGTCGGTCTTTTTTTTGGTTAAGTCTACAAAAATAAGACAGAGTATATGTATATGAAGTTTTCAGTTCGTAGAGATGTATATATTTGCTTTTGCCTGTGTTTTGAATTCTATCTAACCGGGGGCTTGCTAAGTCTTACTTCCTTGCCTTTCCGTTTTCGTCCTGTCGCGCCTGCTTGGCCTGGCACGCCGCGCTCAAGCGCATTCTGCCCACCTGTGCAGGTGTGCGTGTGTAATACATACACACACACTACGGCTCTAGAGATTTGACCCAACGCGCCTTGATATCGTGGGTTTAGTTAGTTTTTAAGAGTCTTTGCTAATGCGCGGAGCCTTTATCAAAAATTTTCTCTAATAAAATTCTCTATAAACAACCAGTGACTCAAAAAACTTAAATTTCTTATAAAAAAATATACTGTTTATACATTAATCATGTAAGTAAATGGCTGGGACTGAAAAATGATATAAAATAAGTGATTTTATATAACAGAAAATTTGACAAAAAGTGAAAATTCAAAGATTTATAAAAAATTATATAATAAAAAAGTGATTAAATAAGTGACAATTTGAATAAATAATACATAGAAAATATAAAATTTAGCACATGTGAGAATTTTTTTTTAAAAAATATGTGAAAACCACATGGAATGATATTAGCAGACGAGATTTGATATATTTATTCTTATTTAGTGGTTTAGAATTATGAAAAATATTTCACCATAAGTGAATTAAGGTAGGCACTGCTTTAAATTAATATTTTAATATATTTCTTGGAAACGTAGGGGATAAGACAATGGCCGATAAATTGTTGTACATCTTTAATGATGATGCTCAAAAATACCCCTTATGTTGATTATAATCAGTGGTTGAATCGTTAGGACAGTCAACCGAAGCAACCAATAGATAATTAATTAAAGTCCCCAAAGTTGTAAAGCCAACGAATAAGAAAAGAAAACGTTATTTTAAAACTTTAAAGACTTGAGTCAACAAATAACATAGAAATAAGCAGGGCTCGGCAGAAGCGCGTCAGCCGTAGTGAAATAGTAATAATATAACTTTAAAATTCAGCTGAATGTATAAATCTGCAAATTGTTTTTATCAGTGGAACGCTGCATATGCCTTTTTCCTAATTTATATTTATATTGTTTTTTTTTAATATTTAAATACATATATAACTAATTAAGTTAAATTACATTTATTCCATTATTACCCGCTCTACTTAAAATCATTAAGATGATAAATTTATTTATTTTGCTAAAAAAATCTCAATAAATCTATTATATGCTCATTGAAAAAAGCTTTTTTTAATTCTTTAAAAACTAATTTTTTTTAAAGTCTAACTCAAGCTGATTAAGTATTTAATGCAAGAGAATCCTCTAAGGCCTTAATTAATATTTAGAATAGTAAGAAATCCTTGTCTTAATTAACTCTAACAGATGCCGCTAGTCATAAATTATATTTTGGTCTAGCTACACATCTTTTTTTTAAAGTAGCGCAGCTTCTCTATATTCAAGTATGGCTGTTCGTCCCAATGACCAACAACCCGAACTTAAACCTCAGATAGCAAAATGAATCAGATAAAGTCATCTTCGTTTAATTTAATAGTTTTTAAAACTGACAACTAATTTAACTAAATTTAATTTATTAAAATCAACAAAATTAGGTTAACTTTAGTACCTATAGTTAAATTGTTTTAGCTTGGTATTGCTGCGCTACTTATAAACAAATTTGTCCCTGTATTTTTTTCTAGGCTTTTCTAGTTAATAGATTTGTTTAAATACAAGGTTAATGAGTTTTTTTGTAAAATGTAAACTGCAGTTAAAGCAATAACAGGAGAAGAAAAAAAATAATTAGTGAAGTAACGGGGAGAAAAATAGATAAATTTGAGAAGAAAAGGGGAGAAAAATGAGAAAACGGACGTGATGGAATGAGAACGTAAAATGTAGATAAAGATTGAAAGCCTAGACATCTCTATTTATTTTTTAACAATACAGATTTTTATCTTTTTTCTCTCAATAATACCTACAGTCTTTATGGAAAGAAAAAAAAGAAACAAACTTTAGTTTCACCCCTTTTTTACCTTCCCGAGTTATTTTGGAGGTGAAATTATCATTTCTCCCCTCTTGCCCATAATAAACAAGCAACGTTTTCCCTTCCGTTAACTCATTAAAATAACGAGGTTTCAAAATTCCATATTGTTAGAAAGTTATGCCACATTTATAATTTACATTTTTTAGGGGGAGTGTTTGAATTTTTATTTTATGATATAATCTCTTTCAAAATTCTATTATTTTAAGTAGGAAGGATTTATTCACTAAACTGAATGTGTTCACAATTTTAGGGAATCTTCGCGTAGGCCCGAATGGGGGATGGTTTTAGGCTATTTTTCTGCCCTCTGCCTATAAATTTAATCCATTTGGAGTATGTCCACTTTTTTTCTTATCCTAACTATTTACAAAGATTTGAACATAAAGAAATGCGATATAAAGCTATAAATTAGAATTTTATTATATTGTCTCCTTATTTTATATTTGAAGAAAGACGAAACAATTGTCTATAAAGAGAATTTGAAATTTACGCCTAATTTTAGAATTTTTAAACTAATTTTTTTTTACATTTCTTTGGTAAGATTTGCTTTAAATTTAGTTTTTGAAAATCACTTATTAATAATTTAAAAATTTTACTTTAAAAAGATAATTAATAATATTTACTCGTGTGGTGTGGTGGTGTAATGAAAATTTGTTGACAACAGCCTAGCTCTAGCAGCGTGAGAGTCAGACAAACTTAATTTAGAACATTTTTGCACACTATTGATTCGTGGATTTTTATGCAATTTTTGAAGAATAAATTAGTAATTTAAAGGAGATTAAGTCAATTTTCTAATTGAAGAGTTAAACATTGTATGTCCCTCCTCTCTTTGATTCTAGGTTCAAAATTGAAGTAAAATCCAGGACGATGATTTGTAAAGTTTCTGCTTATTTCCGTTATTTCTACCCTTTGGCAACTTTAACTTTCCTCTAGATGTCACATTTGCTTCAGTTTTCACCAGGCAATAAGGAATCGTCAATTTGGGGGGGTTTTAAATCATTGGATCTTTTCACAATGAAAAGTTAAAATCACATAGTGTTAAAATATTCTAAACTTTCAAAAACTTTTATCATTTTGGTTTTTAAAGTAAATCTACTTACCCAATTACGCGTGGAGTTTTAAGTTAATTTCTTTTCCATGGCGGAAATCAAAGTGACAAGTACGGTCATATGTGCAGTGTAGACACTCACAGGAATAGGACATCAGACGACAAAAATATGTTTCCCTTAAATTTTTATGTTTTTCAGTGTTAGGGAGGATTGTAAATTACACTGGTACCCAAAGTTTTATAAACATATACTCAGTGGCTCAATTGATTGAAATTGAGAGACCAAACTTTTCAACCACTAATTTTAATCCACAGAAGGGGTGATTATGTTTATTTATCATTGGGGAGGTACATCAATTTATCGATCATTGTCTTATCCAATTAAATAGCTGTAAAAAATGCTTTTTAATATGAAAGACTTTGTAATAGGATTAATCCTAGTCAAAATAAAATCTTACTTTTTTCATAGAAAACAAAAAAAAGTAAGAACAATAGCCCTAAAAAGAACATTGTCAAAATTTGCCTGAATTTTGATCTTTGTATTACAATGAACAATAAAGTTTAATTCTGATTTAAATACAGCGCAGGGAGGTCACTTCTAGGGAAATCAAATAAAAAAAGAGTTCTTTCAGTGGATGAAATTCATGATATGATTAAATTTATCATAGTTACTGTCGCCCAATTTTCTTTTAATATTCGAAAGTTTTCTCGGTTGAAAAATGAAATGTTGATAAAGACCAAAGACCAACGAAAAAAGCAAAACTATCCTATTATTCACTTTATTTGTCCTCTGGTGGAAATGTGATTTTCTCAGCTGCTACTTAAGATAAACTGCTGATTATTTTTATGAAGATGTCCCATTTCTTATTGTACTTTTTTCTATATTTCTTTCTTCCTTTATTTATTACTTAACATCTCCCCTATAACTTGTATTGTCCGTTTGTCCATAAATGATTTTACCTTACTTATGGATGTTGTCAGCCTTGTGCCTGTGTAAATCCACCAGAACTAAAATGTGTATAAAACATGATTTGCTAAAATGTCGCATTTTGACCAACCAAAAACCCACAAATTTTTATTGTTTTTCCCTCTATTTTCTTTATTTTTACAAGAAACTTTTCAACAACTTAGTTTAGTGGTGCTTTTAGATATGCGAAAAAGTGAGATTTTAAAAATATAAATGGTCTAACCCCGATAAATATCCATGTTAGCAAAAGTGGTCATAATTGACACGCCATTTTTCGTCTTCATTAAATCCTTGTTTTTATAGGTATAGTCAATAAATCTAAAATTTTCCTAGAGTTATCCTGCCTGAGGTGAAAGAAAGTGTTGTAGATCTTTTAATCCTTCATTGTTCTCTCCTTCCCTACCTCTGTTTAAAACCAATAAAAATTTGCATTTATTGGTAAAAAAAGTGGCGGTGGTTCAAATGTATTTTGGTAAAAAACATGATACGATAATGGTTCCAAACTATACGCTAAACCTTTTAGGGAAATTTACAATTGGGGGAGGAATTCTTGGGGTTAAAATTTTCAATTTGGGAAAGGGTTGCATAGGGTAGAGGTTGCAAAATATTCTGGTCAAAATTTTTGCAAAAGTAGTTTGATAAATAATATAACAGTACAGATAAAAATTTATGAAAAAATATTCTTCTTTTTATCAAGTCCTAATTATATACCTTTAAACTTTTTTCTATTAATATGTTTATTTTCAATTTAAAGTAAGTAAGAAGCACTTGTCAAGTTTTTAAAATTAGCAAAACTGTAAAAATCCGCAGGCTACAACTTTTTTTTAGCTCTTTTCAAACTCTGAAAAGTATGTTATATTGTTTTGGATTGACGCAGGGAGGAAAGGGGCAATGAAAGATTAATTAGTTTACATCCATTTCCTTCCCCAAATACACCATTTGTTAAAGGTAAAATTTTAAACATAAGAATTTGGGGCAGGATTAATTCATCATCCATTGTCTTGTCCCTGATTTTTATTATTTAGGATTGACCACCTTTGAAAACTAAATCTATTTCTTGTTGGATCTGTTGTGTCTCAGGAATGCAGGGTAGATTACTATAGAAAAATTTCGTGGATTTTTCATAACGTCAATTTGACTAAACAATTTCTTCACACTTACCTATATTTTACACTTTTAATGCTTTCTAAGTTCTTTTGTACGTCCGTTTGTCGTACCAAGTCACCTACCTTTCCCCCATATTCCCTGTTGTTGTGTGTGGAGTGTATTATGCCCCGGGATAACTTGTGTGGAACCTATTTTGGTCAAAAACATAGCTTGCTTTATCATTTCATGTCTACAATAAGTTGCCATGGAATAGTTACAAATTTTGTACATTTTTAAAAACAATTAGAAATAAATCCCCTAAATTAGTCTGTAAACAATAGGTAACTCTTGTTTAAGAAATAATTCAAAAGTATGTTTTATATCTTAAAATTAACGTTTCTTTGGTTTAATATTAAATAGTACACTTTCAAAACTTTTTTAAAACTAGGAAAAATTCCGTGGCGATTGAACAGTAAAGCTAGACATTATAGGAAGGTTTTAAAATTCAAATTTTGGGTGTTTCAGAAATGTAAATCTTAAAAAGTTCAAAGAATAACTTTTTAAATTAAGAGAAAATAAATGTTAAATTTTGTATGTCATAATTTAATATCAAAATTACCCTTTTATTTACCCCCATTTTTTGCTACCAAAAAAAGGTAGCAAGCAAATTTTGATAATATTTTCTAATATCAACCTTTGCCCATCAAAAGCAATTAGTGCGAGGGAAAAGAGATTGGCTGTAATTTCGCCATTTTCTTCAGCAGACAACATGCAAAAAGGAACTATGCTTATTTTTAAGGCTTGTACAGTATGTTTCATTTTTGTTGTTGTATTATTTAGGTATTATTTTAATGTATTTGATAGCATTTAAATTCTTACAAAAGTACACATGACAATCAAATACTTTTGAGTAATTATTGCATTCTAAAAATCTTTGCTTGTGCGATTTTTTACGTTCTTTCTAATGTCCTTTGCATTGAAAAATTAAGAAGTTTTTAAAGGTGTTTTTTATCTATAAATTTTTCTATGAAAAAAAATGTACCAGCAAACCATTTTCCCTACGAGCAACCAGGGGTTGTAAAATTCTAAAAGTGTATACTGATAAAAGCCAGTAAAAAAGTAACAGACCATATTTAGGGGTAAAAACGGGGCATTTTTTATGACACCAAAGGAACGGGCTGGTTCTTTTGTATTTTAGGTGATCTCTAAACAAAAATGTAGGGGTAGTTTAATTTTAATAACGCAAAAAAACGTTGGTTATAAAAACCTATTTTATTTTTGTTAAAAAAAAGTTACCAAAGAAATGTTTTTTAACCCAAACGATATGCATTTCCATAGATTTATATCGACTAAGTGATCGTTGTTGACTTTTTATCGACGCACAATGATTTGTGTCAGCCATAGAATAGTGAATTGTAGTGTTAATGGCCAGGGATTTAAAAAGATAATACAATGGCCGAAAAATTGATATACATAAACAAAATTATCCATTTTGTAGATTACAATTAGTAATTGAAACGTTAAGACACTCAACCTAATAAAGCAACTAATCGAAATTCAGTAAAAGTCACTAAAGTTGGTTAGCCAACGAATAAGAAAACATTATGATAAATCTTTAGGAACTTGTGCAATGATAGCCCAATGTCCACTTCCGACCTGGTCAAAGGCGGTCTTATTTTCATTATAAGTAATTTTGCCTTGTTGATAAATGATACCACATAAGTTTCACGTGGAAAATTGATATTTTGGATATTATTCATTTTCAATCAAATATCATTTTCACAGAGGCATGAGAATGTAATTTAGCCGCTAAATTTTGCGCAGAGTTAGCCGCGCCTGCGGCTATGATTATGTATATGCTGCGACTCTTTTTGCTGCGGACTGATTGGACTCATTATAAACTGGATAATTATGCAGTAGCCAATATCTTGCCAACAATTGACGATAGAGGTTTCGAGTATTAATCTCTGGGAAATTATTCAGATGAACTTTTAAAACTGATACCACAGAAACTACTTTCTAAAATCAAACAATAGCCAACTGTTATAGTAATCAATAAAGAAAAAGAAAAGTACCTATAAAACCATCAAATGAGAAACTTTTCTTATAAAACCTTTGGTCCAGTCGTTTACGAGTTTTAGCTGACATACATACAGACAGTCAAACATCCTGTTACTTTAGTAACTAGGGTTCAACCTTATAAGTTTCTTGTGATTAGATTATATTTAAAACAATTATGATACTAAGGGTTTGTTAATCTATTTTAAAACATCTAATTTGCCAACGATCAAGTATAGAGAGAGGGCCAAAAGAACACACGAATTAGAAAGATTGGGCCTACATTAACAAAAGGGGTTAGATACAGGGATCTCAAGGGATAAGACTTTATATGATGAATTTATGTACATCCCGAATGATGATAAATAAAATTACTTCTTGAACAACAAATCAATATTCAATGAAAGTTTCCAAACTTTTTGAGCCAACAAATAGGATGACATAGATTTAAAACTTTGAGTACCAGTAAAGTTTACAATCAAATATCCCACTTCCCTCCCTGGGAAAGGCAATAATCACCCCCCCCCCCCCCCCGTTACGTGGTAGGAAAATAGGGGGGGGGGGGGGTTAAAAAATAACAGGCCCATGAAAAAGGGTTATATGGACAGTAAATGGGCCTAAAAAGGTTGGGTAGTGGGCATAATGGACCACAGATCAAGGCCTCTTATAAATTGTGAGCTGAATATTTTATGCCGTTTTTATTTCTGTCTGATTGAAAAGTAATCAAATATTATTGCATCGATTTAGATTTTGCGGATTTCTGTTTAGATTATTAAAAGCAAAGATTTTCAACAATTTTAACTTGAGTTCTTACAGGTTTATTTCCTTTGATTCATAAGCTTTGCTTTTAGAATGTTGCCATACTTGTTATTTTGAAATTTATTAAAATATTGTATTTGACCATTTTCTGAGCTTTCTTCAAAAACCACATTTAAATTTCTATCACAAAAAATGCTCAAGGGCATAAATTTTCGTTTTTTTGAGAAAGTTAAATTTGTACTTTAAAGATTAAAAGTGTAGCTTCTATTCAATTAATACTTAGTATATGTTTTGCTTATTACGAGATAAACCTTCGGGGTAAAGGTAAACAAATTTTCGTTCGGTTTTTGTTTCGCCATTTAGAAACATCATTATACTTGTTTGAAAACAATCAAAAGTTTGTGGAAAAAATATATTACTTTAAAAATGATTCTTTTGTTTGGATAATTAGATAAATGAAAGCAATCTTGATGAATTAACTGATTTTTAATCATCTACAAGGATAACAACATCCACAGGTAGCAAAGCTCATAAATATAACAGGAAGAGCGCATATAAAAGAAAGGACAAAGTGTTTCATAAAATAGATGCTCATGAAAAATATTATCTTAAAAACAAATGTTTAGACATTATTTATCAAAAGCTTTAACATAGCTCACAGAAAGATAGAAAGGTAGACAGACGGACGGACATTTACAATTATAGAGTAGCTTCGCTACTAATAATCTACAACAAAATATTGGTTTGGAATTGATTTAAGAATTGTAATCAGTGGGCTAGGGCAATTTTCATGAGAAAAGGCAAATTAAAAAAGCTTAGTAACAGTTTTTTTTAGTTTTGATTAAAAAGCATTTTTAATGCATTTTATAAGCTTCTCTAAAACTAAGATACTTACAAAAATTGTTCATAAACTTATTTTAATATTTCAAATTACATCACCTGCCAAACAAAATATCTTATTAAGTGATTTAATGACAATACCAGCCAAAAAGACCCTCTGACTATTTTTATTTCCTTCCATTATATTTATAATCTGTTTTAGAAAAGTTATTAAAAATCCGACTGGACATACATATTATACAAATTACTAAAAGTAATTCATTCCATACCACAAGTAAAGCTGGGTGTTTTAAAGTTACATATTTTTTTCGGTAAAGAAATAATTTTTTCTGTTAAATAAAAAATTGTGTTTTTTAATCTGATAAAAATTTATATTTTTTCCCCCAAAACAAATTTCTTTGACACCCAAAATTATCTAAGTTAAGGTTGACTGAAAGTATCTTTATTTCAAGGTTTTATATTTAGGTTTTATTCTTAGACATTTTAAGTTTTACAAATTGCTAAACCCCATAGAAGTCTTTTATATAATACAAGGAAAGATTAATCCTTAGTTGCGCAGCAATAACAAGGTAACAATATTCATCTATAAACAATTTAGGTTTTATATTGTAAAAGGGTAGACTACATAGATAATAGAGGCATATGTGTATTTAATTGTTTCTCGTAATAATGATTCTATCTATTTTTCTATTTTAAATAATTTTGTCAATAAATCAATATATATAACACCCAAGTCTTATCTTTCAGTATCCCTGCGACCGTCAAACTGACGTACTTCGAACATAACCTAATTATATGTTAGCTGCCCTATTAAACAGAGCATCTTATGCTATACTGTATTTAAAAACCTTGATACCCCGATGGTATCTATGTTGTTGTAATGAGTTAGAAAAAAGAGGCTCTATACTCTAAATCTTTTCTATCAGGGATCCAGGAACTAGACAATGGATGATATATCAATCTCCCCCCCCCCCCCCATCCCTAATCACAATACCCTGAGTCTTTAATAATCATTGGTAGGAAGGAAAGGGTGCATATTAATATAAGCGCCATTGACCGTACCCTCCCTGAACTATTTTAAATCTTTACATTTATCTCGACACTCAATTTTAAACCATATAGTTACTAACCAGAACTAGGGACAAGTTTTCGGCTATTTTCATTGATTTTTTTGATATAAATTCGCTACTTGTGGATACAATTTCCCCATTTAAAGTAAGTTTTACTTTTAGAAACCAAACCTATATTTTAAAGCTAATAAATTTTTTGAATAACTGTCCATGTTTCGAAGACGAAAATTTTCAAGGCTCTCAGTGGACAGACACCTAAAAAAAGACAAACTAGAAAATTAATCACAAACTGAATAAATTTTATTATTTTGCCATGTCTAATCTTAGTTTAAAAAGTATTATATTATACTTAAAAATATTCCTCTAAATAGTAACGAAAAAAAATATAAAATCACCAAATTTTTGACCAAACAATCCGTTGAAAAATTAAAAAACTTTTTACAGTGTGTTCTAAATTAAAGTGGAAGGTCAGTTTGTGATGCATTTTAGGATAAGTTACAGAGTAACAATTGTTATTTAATACTTTTTTGTCTTCATTCTGTCAATCTATTCATTTTTATCCCTGTCAAGATTTTAGCTGTTGTTATATCAACATAAGACTAACTAAATAATAGTGACATTCTATATATTATGTACAGTAGTATTTTTATGTTAGTTAACATTTCGCTGATCACTGAACAGAAGGGCTTATTAATAATATGGTAACTTCACTTAGGACCCAGGATGATTTTTGGGCTATTTTACTCGACTCCTTCTCCAAGATGCTAGTGGCACATCCGCTAGTTAATAATGTAGCTCGGCTGCACTATTAAAATTGCTTTTATTTTCTGCTGTTCATTTCATATTCATAACTCTCCTTATAGAATTGAAATCAATTCTAAGACATGAATATTTTTAAGGAGTAATGTCTGAGCAAAATGGACGGGTAAATAGATAATTATATTATTTAAGTATCTTTTGTTAATGTTAATAAAAAAAAACATTCCCGTTGTAAAGATACTGAAATTGTTAGTAGTGATGTTATAATATTTTCTAAATTAGTTTATAACTAGGAAGCTACAGTCAATTATAGAGTAGCTTCACAAATCTTTTATAAATAGTACATTCTTGCAAAGGCATCCCAGTGCTAATTTACCCCTCCTTCAACCCCTGATGCATAGCAAAAAGTAAGGTGTAATACATTTCATTTGAATTTTTGATCGCAGTTGTTCTAGATTTCATTGTAAGCATGACGATAGACATTTTAGGCCATAAGAACTTGTACATGAAGGTTGATCAATTAAAGTAGCATTAAGGAAGAACATTTGACTGTAGGGTATACTGGTACCCAAACTTTTATAAGCAAGTTCTTATATTAGTTGGCATAATAACTTTGGGTACTTTTATTAAATATTGATTAATTAGTTCAAATTAGCATTATCAAATATTTTTTCATTAAAAGTTTAAATCAACAGAAAGCCAAATTTTGTTTATCATAAGTCACCATTCTATTAAGTAAATTTTTTTTGTTTCTAGATTTTAATTAAGGCATCCTTGTTCATATTTTTACTTTCTTATTTAGCACATATATACCTACATAACTGATGTGGTCATGCATTCATGAATATTAAAAGTAACCCAAAACTAGCCTATAAGTCATACATACATGTTTTATCTAAATGTCATTTTCTATATTTTCGCTTGTAATGTATATTAATATCCTTATTTTTTGGAAAATTCATTTCAAGAATAACCATTTGAATATAATAAAACCAATTACACGAGTATTACTAATTAAAATTTTATCTTTAGGTAAGTTTAAAGAAAATTTAATGAGCGAGAAAAAGAAAAAAAATAGTTAACAGTGGCTAATAAAAGATTACAGTTGAAAATTCTTATTTGTAAGTTTTGTACTATATACAAACCTATTTTGGATAGCATTCTTTTTTAATAACGGAAGGAAGGTATTTTGGGGTCTATACTCTTTTTACACACCACTGGCGAAACCCTGTGCACGCTGCATACAATTACATACAGACTTTTGAAGTACAATCATTTCAATTACAAAAGTACATGGTTTTTGATGTACAAGTCTTGTTATTAGTTTATAAGGACCAAGATAAAATCATTAGTTGGGGCATTTCTTTTTTTTACATTCTTTAAATGGTTTTAACTAATGATTATTTTATACAACATTCGATACAAAGGAATTAACATAAACTATAATAGGTCTGGCCAAGGGAGTAGCTAGTAGGGTTTTAGGGGAGGTTGATACTCCCCCCCCCCCTTACTATAAAGTTTGGTTGTAATAGTCTTCATAACAAAATTGGTTATTACTATCCAAGGACCTATGTGATAACATCCTTAAAATGGAAAACTTAATCGGTTCAGTGGTTAGCAAGAAATTAATGAACAACAAAAAAGCCTTACTACTTTATATATTAGGGGATAAGATATGGGGCTAGGGGGAGGGGGGAGAAATTAATCCCCACCCCCATTAAAAAAAGTAAATGCGCCCTTGGCCACTCTAGTCCTTATCTAACAAATTGATTTGGTTTGAAGGAAGAAAATGTGGTAAAATTTTACAGGCACCTTTTTACTACTTTGCCTACTACATATCTACACCAGGGATCTAAAGGGATAAGGCAATGGCCAATAAAAACATGTACATCCCCAATGATAATACATTAAATTCCCCCTCCTGTAGATTACTATTAGGGGCTGAAACGTTTAAACACTCAACTTAATGAACCAACCAATCAAATACAATAAAAGTCCAAAGGTTTTTTAGCCAACGAATAAGAAACGTTATTATAAGACTTTGGGGACTAGTGTAATAAATACCCCTTTCCTCCCTCCCTCCCTGACATATCTACACAATAATTGCCAGCGATATTGGGATAGGGAAATAAGGGAATTTATCTGTTATTAAGCTATAAGAATCTTGTAGTTATTTGGAGAAAGCTTATAGGGTGAGAATGTAAAATAGCCTAAATCCATCATGAGACGCTAATTAAAAAATAAATCAACCTTAAAAAAAACATCTTGGGATTTATATTAGGCTACCCTAAAATAGAAATATAAATTGTTCAGTAGTTTGAGAGATCTTTGCTGAAAAAAAACGTACAGCTTTATATAATAAGATTGAACTTTGATTGAAGGATATTTCAATTTTAAGAATTGTAGTGCAACATCTTTATATCTTTACCTGTGCAAGTATGTAAAAGAATGAGAATTGCCTGGAATAATAAAATTAAATACCAGGAATTGGGGGGAGGCTGTGCATCAATTCTAGACTTATTACAATTCCTCATGGATAATGGGATAGGTAATGTTTGAAATGACAAGGGTCTGAAGGAATAATTCAATGATATACTTCCCCTAATGATGATACACAAAATTACCCCTTCAGTAGATAACAATAAGTGGTTAAAACGTTTAAACATTAGACCTAGTGAATTAACTAATCAAATTTAATAAAAATCCCCAAAGTTAATTAAGCCAACGATTAAGAAAACGTTATTATAAAACTTTTGAGACTATTTCCCTCTCCGAAAAAAAGGGGCGATAACTGTCTTAAAATCTAATTAAAGTTGTCGTGGCTGACAAAATGACGTTAATCTAATGACATTATGTTGATTTGAAAACTGCAATAAAAAAAAGATAAGATATAATACAAAATGTTTTAATGTTTGGTTAATTTACCTATCTTCATATGCCTTCTGCTGCTATCCTCATTTGTTCCCTATATTACAGATTTTAGTGTATAATCATCAGAGCCAATACAGAGCCTTGCAGTACTCCATGAAATCATATATTTGGGATGGGACTTCACTTTAGCAGATGTATCACGCTATCAAAAAAACCGAATTGCTATTGTGCCTATTTGCAAATATGAAATACTATGTGGATGTTAGGGCACACAATATTACAGATTTTATCATGTTTTATTTCACAATTTCAGATAAAATACTAAACAACTTAAGAGAATTTAATTTTACTTTCCCCTAATAAGATCCCTGTCAGACTAAGAAGAATTAAATTGACATATTATTTCAATTGTATATGTCGACTAAATGCTAGTTAATCGAAAGTTGCTGTGGGTGATATGATATTAAGTCATTATACGACCTATTTTGTTGGATATGTGTGCAAACATTTTGACCACTTAGTTCTGTTCTTAGATTATGACTACAGTCGTATGTTGACATAATAAGAGCTAAAAGTATGACAGGGAAGACTCAATATGAGTTATATATAAGATATTTATTGGGGGGGACAATTAATTAATAAATATTTTAACAAGATGATAAATTAATCTCCCCTTATGTTGTAATTTCTTTAGAAAATAATGTAGGATGAGGTGGACAATGGAAGAAAAATTCACCAACCCTCTAATTCTCCCTGTAGTAACTGGTAAATTGCCCCAAAAAATTACTGTGTAGAGGACAATGTATATAGTGATGCTACGCTTTAAAACAGTATTTTTTCTGGGGTTTTTTTGTGCTTCTGTCTGTCTGCATTTCTATAGCAATAAACTGCAAAATTTTCAGAGAAGCTATGGATAATGGCTTGGTCATAATAAATTGTAACTATGGTAGATTTTGTCAATAAATAACGGGGACAATATAA
Organism: Acartia tonsa; assembly: GCF_053477335.1. Taxonomy (NCBI): domain Eukaryota; kingdom Metazoa; phylum Arthropoda; class Copepoda; order Calanoida; family Acartiidae; genus Acartia; species Acartia tonsa. Next base: position 40,549,335 of record NC_137260.1, read on the forward strand.
ATAAAGTAGTAAGTTTTATTTCTGTAGCTAAAGATCTCTGAAATTGCTAATCTGAATAGGTTGTACTTTTGGGGTGATTCTTTATATTTGTCTTTGGGTGATTTTAGGCTATTTTCCTGAACTTCCACCACCTTTGGGGGTTAAGCAATTTATAATGATGCATCTACTAGTAATTTATATGCCTAAAATCCCTGGACGAAGCTAGAGTAGTTTAATTCTGTGTGTATAATGGCAGAGATTTTTATCACAAATAGCACTTACTATACCACAGTGATATACAGAGATAGGACAATGGACGTAAGTCTATTGAAGTGATGAAACAAATTACTCTTAAAAGATATTATCAAAAAATCGTCACATCTTAATGTTAATGTTGTCTAAAATAACATTTTTAAAGTAAAAACATTTTATAAATTTATTTTTTGTCTAAAAGTACTTTTCGAGTATCGCAGCTAATGTATAACTAGGGTATGGCCGTACGTCACAATGTTTAATTAGCTAAAAAAAATGGAATCTATCTCCCTTGTTTATAAACAGATTTTAAAACTTTAAAAGCGGTTTCTAATGTACTTTACTTGACTGTTCTTTTTTTGTTAGCTTGCTATTCCTGCGCTGATAATTGTCCTTTTCTGTTGTCTATAATTAAGTATTCATTGTTTCCATGTAGCTACCCAATTAAAACAAGTATGGCAACATCAATAAATAGCGTAGCTATAATTGATTTAATCACAAAATAAGAATCTACTATGGACAAATTGGAAGTCGAAAATCTTGGACGTGCAGACAGACGGACACAGATAATTATATATAGTAAGCTGTTCTGCTAAATAAACAAAAATACAATCTCACTTAATCAACTGACGTACAGACAGACGGACACAGATAATTATATATAGTAAGCTGTTCTGCTAAATAAACAAAAATACAATCTCACTTAATCAACTGACGTACAGACAGACGGACACAGATAATTATATATAGTAAGCTGTGCTGCCAAATAAACAAATATACAATCTCACATAACCTACTAACGTGCAGACAGACGGACACAGCTAATTATATAAAGTAGCTACGCTGCCAAATAAACAAATATACAATCTCACATAACCTACTGACGTGCAGACAGACGGACACAGCTAATTATATAAAGTAGCTACGCTGCTAAATAAACAAATATACAATCTCACATAACTTACTGACGTACAGACAGACGGACACAGCTAACTATTCAAAGTAGCTACGCTGCCAAATAAACAAATATACAATCTCACATAACCTACTAACGTGCAGACAGACGGACACAGATAATTATATATAGTAAGCTGTTCTGCTAAATAAACAAATATACAATCTCACATAACCAACTGACGTACAGACAGACGGACATAGATTATTATATATAGTAAGCTGTGCTGCCAAATAAACAAATATACAATCTCACATAACGACACAAGGAAGTTTCTAGGGGTCAACATACAAAAAAAATATCGCAGGGATTCAGGGATTGGCCAATGACATGCATTTTTTTGTCCCTCAAATATTTTTTGAACAATTAAGCCCTGTCAAAAAGGTGCAGTTTTAATGGTTTATGTCGACGATATTGCATAAAAAAAGATAGTGGTTGTAGCTGCATGATATCGACATGCCATTTTTCACTTAGTTGATTTTATTGTAATTTAAAAATTGTCTTAGATGACTTATTTTCGACATATTAATCGATAATACCTAATATTTATTTTAATATTATAACAGCAGCTAAATTTAAGATAGAAATTTTATTAAAATTCCTATTTAGCTATCCCTCTAGGCCTTGGTAAGAATATATAAATTTGGCCTTCTTCCAAACGAATTTATCTATCTTTCTCCCTATCTGAATATTTCCCTTTAACTCTCTTTCTCTTTTTTTAATCTTACATAAACTATTTAAAACACAAAAGACGAAACGTTTTAATTAAAAACTTCTTTTCTTGAAAAATCAAGAAATTTAAATTCTAAGTGTATTTTTTTTTGGATGACTTTAAGACGAAAATTTTCTAGAATTTGACGTCTATCTTTCATCAAGATGTATTAATTTTACGTCAGATTTTAAAATGCATTTCACGTAGTACTTTGACTTTCTTTACTTTAAAAATTAAAGTATTTTTAAAAATGTTTGTCATTTGCTGGAAAATTGAAGAAAATCTCATATTTAGTGATTTATTGTCAATTCCAGTCAATTATGGAAAGTATATGAACAAAACAATATTATACTTATACTATACTGTACACTGCTTTCCTATTATCTTATTATCAAACTAGTGGCTGCGCTCCTATCATCTATGTTTGAAGGAGTAAGGAAAGTAGCCTATAACCAAACTTTGATATAAAAATTAAATAGCCTAAAACTACCCAGGGACCTTTTAAAACCTTCCAAAAAATGGAGAACTCAATCGAAATCTTAAGCTACAAACTAAAAAACCTTACTACTTTCTATAATAGGATATGTTGTTGGGTTATTATACCTGTGCTACTTATGGGCACAATTGTCCTTGTTTTTCATAAATTAAGAATTTAATAGGCAAACGTTATTCAATACCCTTTTTAACAGCAGTGCAGAGCTACTCATTCCTGCTCTAAAAAGCCTTCCCTACTGGTTTCAAGGGAGAAAATGACGAAATGAAAAAGTGGGGGGGGGGGAGGAAAGGGGGGTTGTTAGAGGTATTCAAAGTGGATAAAACATATTACAAAGATCACGAATAAGATTTATCATAGCTTGAGTCTGGGTCTCTGGGGTAAAAGGATGGATAAATGGATTTTAACCAGTTAAACTCAATCAAATGGCCCCATCAAATACTTTGTTGGTTTGTGTCGACTATTTTGCATTTAATTTAAGTATTTATTACTTTTATATTATCGACAAGAAGTTACAGAACTAATAAGCCTTAGACTAGTATTAGAAATTAACACTATAAACTTATATCTACTTATTAACGTAATTCTTGTAATAAAGACTGTTCAATAATTATATAAAAACAGCAATAAAATTTACAGACTGGACATACAAAAAACATCCTAGTACTTTTTTACCCTTTTTCTTGTGTCTTTTCCCCTGAGTAAAGTCTTTATAGACTACATTTTAATCAGTGCAAACTGTTATTCAATACATGAGAGACACTGCTAAAAATGCCTCATTGATTTTTATACTTTTGTACTGCAAAATAAAAATTTTAATGGGGATTCCTATGAAGAAATGGTATGTTGAACAAGTACAATTATGTTCATTAGCAGCTAAGCATAAATAAGATGAAAATATTTTTAAAAGAAAATAAAACAACAGATTGTAATACAGTGTAGAAAAACTTACATATTTAGTAAATGTGATTTCTTCAGAAGATCTTTCCCTGCTCGCTGTGTGTTTAGGGTAGCCTGATCAGAAATGAATTTAAATGAGTAAGTTCAACCTCAGCGGGACATGCCAAGGAGGGGGGGGGGGATATGGGCCCCAAAATGAGGACTAGGTGAGGGAGGGGGGGATAAAGAAATCAAATAGTTTTCATATGTACTAACACATATATCCATTAGGAAAAATGAAAGCTAACAAAATATTATTGATTATAAACATTAAACATCTTTAAAATCCACAAATAAAGAAAAAGTTACAGTAATTTCTTTTGATAGTTTTGTACAGACTGACGAAAGGACGTTATTAAGTATTTTACTTTTACCGTATTTATGTTACTGTCTCTGTGTATATGAAACACTGGGAGGGATTTATGGGGGGGGGGGGACGTAGAAGTGCCCTGATGTCATACCCCCCGCTGGGCAAGATATTAAAGAGAAATCAGAGGAGCGACCCCCATTTTTTGTTTTATTACGAGGTGGGGGGGGGGGGGGGATAGGAGTGATGATTACCCCCTGTTTTATGTCCTTTAACTTTTGTTGTTTAATCATCCCCCCCCCCTCAACTCCTCCAAGTATTTAAATTTCTTATGGGCAATATAAACCCTAAATTGTTGGGGAAATTAAAGCAAAATATTATGTAATAATTAATGAGGGGGGGGGGTTATGGTAAGGTTGGGACATGCTGGGAGTTATTAGGTCAACATAGGGTTTAGGAATCTGTTTAAGTGCCCCCCCCCCCCCCTCCCTAACTAAAAAATGAAATATTTTATTACCCCCTCTTTTTATATTTTTTTTCATGTTGTGATTGTAATGTTCAAAAAGACGTTTCAATAAATTTTTATCGTTTACTATTGTGATGTCTATCTATCTATTTACATTTGCTATCTAACTATCTGGTTGAAAAGTCATTTACATAATATGTAAAAAACTTAACTTTTATTCAAATCTGAACTTGCTTATCAAGGTTTTATAAACAAGATGAAATTGTACATTCTTGCGCAAGGCTTGCAAATAACTGAGTGGGTGTTAATAACTCCAACTCGTTATTTTTAAGTAGTCTCGTTTAGTTTTTTTTTTCAAAAAGATTTAAACACAGAAAATACAAAAAAAAATAATTTAGCTACATCTATCGATAACTTTGAAATTTTGCTTTTTTGCCTTCCCCATACCAATCTATCTCTCTGTTGTGACCATCAAACTATCGAGCCTTGAATTTGGACACTAAAAAACATTTCCAATGTTTGTATAGTTTAGTTACAAATAAGGGGTTTAAACTCTTTGAACAAAGTGCATGTTGTGTAAATGACTGACTAATATAAAAAAAATCACCAAAAAGTTACATAAATTGTACAATATGTACAATATTGACAAATATTTCATGACAATCTTTGAATTTATTATTTTAGTTTATGCAAGTTTTGAATTTTTGAGAAAATTAAAAAATCGTTGAGAATACCTTTTTTGATTTTTGACTCTATTAGATAAGTCTTTTTAGCAATTTCTTACCCTATTAAATAAAGGGGCAAGTTTAGACCATTTTTCGTAACTGTCCTCCTCTTTCGAATCACTAGCATTTAGATGCTACGGGCGCAGTAGCTAGTACATAGATAATCTGAAGCTAATTGTTATCTAAATGCTAATAAACACTCAATTAAAATTAACATGATACATAAAAAAGGGAGAGAAAAAAAAACTTGATCTAATGTGAAAATTAACACAAGGATGACAACATCCATAAAATGGGTAGAATAAAAGAATTATGAATTCTATTATATATTGAGAAAACTATTAAAACAGTAATAACTGATTGGGGAATCATTTTCTGTTTAAGTACATCCTAAATGTAAAGTAACTTTGCTGCTTCTAAAAAACTCCAAGAGGAACCACCCAATAACGCCTTATCCGTCCCATAAATCTGTTATTGACATTTGCCTTAATTATAGGCCTTTAAAATTTAAATATTCTCCGCTATAAATCCTATCTTACATTTTGGATAGAGAGATAGATTAATGGACCAAAAATATGCTTTGAATTTTCACTCTGAGAGCTGTTATTATTATTATATTAACTTATTACTTTAATCTTGAAATCATTATACTAGAATATCACTACTTGGTAGTTATAGGTTCAAAATACTCAAAATTAGCAAGTCAATAAAATGTCTCTCACTTTTATCTATTGTCATATAATCTGAAGTGTTCATTATAACATTTAGATCAATACTGTACATACATTCATGTGTAATGCCATTTTTCCTGAACCCTTTACGGCTGCAATTGCTAGGCAGTGTTTAAATTGGTTTAATTGGGCAACAATGCTCACTTTTCCACATATAATTTGCTAAAAACCAAGGCTCGGCAGCCGTATACCATCCGCAATAAAATGGCCCATTTATTGCCGTTTGAAACCTTTTAGAATCATAGTTATAAAAAAAGCATCTAGCAGCCTTTAAATCAATGATACTGCGACATGTAGGCGGCTTTCCTGCGGCTGCCAAGCCCTGTCTGAAACTAATAAATTTATGCATCTTTTCAGACATGGTTCAACAATAACACCTCCCTCTCCCATTTTAATAGCGCTGCTACTATTTTACTATGTCTGTTCGTTTGAGCATAGAAAATTAGGAGGTTAAAACCAGTGTTGTTAGCCCCGAGGGGTTGAAGACCAGGGCTAACAAAACTGGTATTATTCAGTATGATTGAGAAATGGTTTTAATCCAAAGGATATTGATCGGTTTCGAAGCAATACTGAAAATTACCTTCCAACTTTTCTTAACCATACTCTACTGTACTTTTCACATAACAATGTTATTATTATTTTATTGCTGCGCTACTATGGATATAATGATACCTGTTGTCTTAAAATGCTGTTTTGGAAGTAGTAAAATTATTATTTTTTGTAATTTCAGCAATATTACTTATTCGATTTTGTAGTAGTTATTCATCGCATTCGGCCCCTTGGGCTAACAAAACTGGTTGAAATCTTATAATCTTTATTCTAATATTCGTGGAAAATATTGTCTGTAAACTGTTGCTATATATGATTTTTCAGTATGTCTGAGAACAGGTTTTAATCCAGCGGATATTATTCGGTTTCGAAGCCATACGAGAAAAAATCTTCTATTATTCAAAATGAACTATTCAAAATTAATAATAACTGTAATATTATTAAAATTTTAGATAATATAAATTACTTTTAAATGACTGTAGACTGAAATTAAATTTAAGATTTTGGAATTATTTATGGATAGGTTTTATAAAGAACATTGAGTGGTTTTAATATTCTAAAAAATATATAATATATATAGCCAGTCATCTTAAGGAATAAGACGAATAACGCTAATTGATGTACATTCCAAATAATTTTGTTTCAACGAATGAGAGAATCTTTAGTTTACCAGATCCACAATTTAATGCTATTCTTATAATCACTTTTATGTTTGTCAGTCCTTGTTGCAGTGCTTGAATATAATTATAATTATATGCTGTGTCTGTATTAGTTGCGCTACCAGATTTCAATTTGTTTAAAATCATTTGGCACTAACTTACCATTAACACAGAGCATTTTCTATGCTCTTAATGCACAAACGGATGTGGATTAGTGTCTATAAGTAGAGCAGCTAAAACAAGATTCTTGAACAAAAGGAAGGAGAGGAAAAGGGGTGTTAACTTTTCCCACAACCACTTTTCAAAAACTTTGGGGACTTTTGTTGTATTATGATTGGTTGGTTCATGAAGTTGAGTATCCAAACATTTTAACCATTAATTGTAATGTAAGATGGAATAATTTTGTTTATTATCATTGGGTATGTACATAAATTTATTAGCCATTGTTTCATCCCTTAAGATCCCTCATCCCCCCCCCTCCACAAGAAAAAAAGCTTGGACGTCCTTGGTAGGGGTGCTACAAAAAAAAACTTGTTAATACTTTTAAAGAAAATTTCACAAAAAGATATAATATAAATTATATCTTATGAAAAACCTAAAAGGTCAAACAAAAATTGTTAAAATTTGAGTGAAATAGATAAAATTATTGATGTTTTATAGATCGCATGACTCTACTGGAGAAATAACTATAATTTACACATATATGAAATGACCATTTTCAACTAACTGAGAATGTACATTTTTTTGTCGAATAAAAAGTTATTATACATGTAAAATGACTCCTTTTTATATGCTGGAGAAACTGCAAATATTGTCCTTGTTTATTGACTAATTTTAAACGTTTTTAACTTCATTTATTTCAAAACAAGTATTGATTTTCTAAATAACTTTATATTGCATCTTTATGGTCTATTTTCATTTGGTTACCTTGCGCTAGCTTTAACATAATTTTTCTAATAATCATATTCTTTTTCTAGGTATGTTTAAAAGAATTTCTTCAATTTTAAAAATACCAAAAATTGTTTTCTCGCTTCTTTAGAATCAACATTTTCAATCTGCTTATTTGAGAATTATATAGGCCCCTGATGTAAAGGCTTATGGGCACTTGACTAAGTAGGATTTACTGGACTTGTATGTGCTTTTAAAACCGCTAAATAAAATTATAATTTAACATCATAAAGTACATAAAAACCCTATGTTAAAAATAAATGATCTTGAGAAAGGCAGAAAGCATATTGACCAATAATTCCCTAAAAGTTTTTTTTATGATATTAAACTGCAATTTAGTAGCCAAGTTTGAGGAGCTAAATTGAGAGCAGGGTTAATGGTGGGTTTGCTGGGACACTAGTGTGATAATTAGGTTTTACTATATGTTGAAAGTGACCACAATTGTAATAACACATTAAATCTTTCCCCCAGTTCAAAATACAGTTGGGTAGCTTCCCTAAAAATTGTATAGTATGGGCAGTTCATACAATTTGAGATTTCTCATCTAAACAAAAATAACCAGATAATTTAAGGGATAAGTTAATGGACGATAAATAATAAAGTGATAATAAAGAAAATGATCTCTTTTGTAAATTAAATTATTGGTTTAAAATTTGAACACTTCAGTTTTGAACAAATCAATCAAAATTCCACAAATGTACCTAAAGTATTTGAGCCACCTAATAAGAAAACCTGTTTATAAAGTTTAGGAACTAGTAAACTTTACAGTTGAATGACCCCTCCCTACCTGAAGATAACCCTTCCAATGGTTGGTCATGACAAACATATTATCGAAGTGCCAATAGGTTAATTCAATAATTTCGTCGGCTATGTAGGAGTGATTAAAAGAGTAACCATGGCTGACATAGCATAAACAAAATCCAAAATTCCAATTTCAGTTGTCCTACCCATACTCTAAAATTGTTGTATGAGAGTCCCAACTTAGCTTCCTACACTAAAGGGTGCTAATTTACATTTTATAACAGGTACAATCTCTAAATCTTAAAAGTACATGAAACTAGGATTTTAGTCAGTACAAAAGAGGTTAATGACGCTAGAATTAATCTACAACTCTTTTCCCCCCCAGTATTATCAATAATTATATATCATTACTATTATTTTCATTTGATAAAAGTGGCTAACATTTTAACTCACACTTACAACGATAGTATCATAACTTAGTGATCTAAAGGTTTAACACAATGGCCTATAAATTGATGTACAATACATCCCCAATTTTGATACATAAAATTTTGACGGTTACAATCAGTGGTTGAAATGTTTGGACTTTAAAATGGACCAACCAATCAAAATTCAATAAAATCCCCAAGTTTGTTGATACAACGAATAAGAAAACGTTATTATAAAACTTTGAAGACTAGTGTATTAAACCTCCCAAATTCCCCTCCCTCCCTGATCATAACTACAGACTTTTTTTGATAAAATAACTGCATAAAACTATGATATGGTAGTGTACTTAACATTGTAGGCAAATTTAGCAGTCCAAACAAGTTCAAACAAATCTTTTAATGGAATCATTTGGCATTGTAGATTGAGAAGATGACACTTTTCTGACTTTTTGGCGGATTTTAAAAATCTAAATTCCATTAAATAACACTTAAATTACAACTGTTTGTAGCCTAATTTAGTACTGTGACATAAATGGGACAAAATGACTTTAGAAATTGTTTGTGTAACATAAAGCCAAAATTTGACACGAGTCCTAACCCACCCCGTTTTTAAACAGGTGTTTTTTCACTTCCGCATATTATTACAACTGCATTGTGTTTCAAAACAGTAAAAGCCTACAAAAGCAATAAATTGTAAGGGGTATTTAGTGATATGTAGTTAAGAGAAAGGGTAGGGTTATACCAATTTAAAACTATTGAAGAACATATAATTTTTTGGCTATCTAGCGCAAAATTTTTACTGTTTTGAAGGCAAGACCTGCCAAGCATTCATATCTGTGTTAAAACCACCCACCCACTACACTTTTAGAAATGGCGGGGTGTTTTAGCATTTCAACAACAAAAATGGCCTAGAAAAAAGCATTGATCATTACTATTAAAAGCATATTCTAATATATAAAGAAGTAAAAAATTTTGTCTTTAGCTAAAGATTTCTATAAACACTGAACTAATATAGTTCTCCATTTTATCAAAGCTTCAAATATGTCCGGGGATGGTTTTAAGCTATTTCTTTCAACTTCAGATTACAGATATTCCAAAGCTATTCTAAGATTAGCTTAAGGATTTTAATCTTGTGTTTTGTATGATTCATTTTCTAAAAGCTAAAGGCTTTATATTCTTTTTACTGGAATACAGAAACGTCCACTTTAAGAAATGACTGGGCAGCAGATTTATCAGTAAGAATAACTACACAGGGACAGAACAACGGAAGACAAATTAAACATCCCTCATATTTCAAATATTAAAATTCGCCTTTGGTAGCTTGTATTTTTTAATAGGAATAGGTTAAAGATTAATTAATCATTATAGCTATTGTCCTCTCCCCTTCTTGTATGAACATTTTATTATATGCAGAATCAAGTATTTTTAGAAATAGTTTGTAATATTTCTATTAATTCTACTTTCCTTTTTTATTTCCGTCTAAAATACATATCTACTTATCTTCTTTATCAGTACGTGTATCCATCTATCTTACTGTTTATTATCCTATTTATACAGCTCTATCTCTATATTTGTATCCCGGTCCAATGCAATTAGACAATATACAGACATACAATCACACATTCAATTAATTATTTAGCTGGAAAGAGTTGCCCCCGGCTATAAACTGGCCCAAAACACAGCATTCAAAAGAAAAAGATTTTGTTTTTATGTTTTTCATATTGTACATACACACACATTAAAACACACTTTATTAAGCTTCTTGAATTGAATTCAAGCTAAATTTAAAAACATTTTTCTCTGCTTAAAATAAGAAACAAAATTTCAATTATCTCTTTAGCATATTTGGAAAAAGTAAATAGCTACATCTTTTTGTGGCTTTTTAGTTTAGCTAAGGGTGAGATGTTGTGCATAAAAAGCGTCTGTTTGTGTTGAATTCTTCTGGTATCCTATTTCAACCAAAAGTATTTAAGCTGGATGCCATAGTTGTTGGGCTGTGCAAAGCTCTAAACTAGCCAAATAAGATATTGGATATACATCTCTGTGCATATTTAAATATATTGTAAGACATAAGTTTTTCATTGGAATTAAATATGGCTGTATTAACTTTCTTTAAAAAGATAGATATAATTCTAAAAGTAACTACATTGAGTAATTGACAGATGGACAAACCGAAAGACAGACATTTAGTAAGACATACAGACAGACAAATAAACATATAATTACACAGACAGACAAATGGACATACAATTACACAGACAGAAAAACCTATCCAACAACCTATCAAACAAAAAGATGCCAAAAAAAACGATTTATTTAACCTAAAAAAGTATCGAATTTAAATAAAGTACATAGAAAAATGTCCTAAAATCTACGATATTGAATATCCATTAAGCTTTATATTTATTCGGCAGGGAGGGATAGAGCAATGGACTGTAAATGACTTCCCACCCCCCCCCCTAAACTTTGTATTTGAAACTCTAATAGATATGTCAGATATTTGGGGGGCGGAATGGGTGTGGATTAATCTATTTTCCATTGTCCACTCCCTCCGTGGTATATTTTGAAAAGATTTACGGTGAATTGTATCAAATTTTAAAAAATTCCTTAAAACTAATCTATCTCCCTCGCTTATGAATACACACAAACTCAGGGAAGCATGGAAAGATAAACAGTGTCAAATAAAGGGGAAAGACTTTTTTGATAATATTATAAGAATAATAGGCAGGGGTTTAAAGGGATAAGACAAAGGCCGAAGAATTGAAGATTCCCATAAGTGATTCACAAAATTATCCCTTCTGTAGATTACAATTAATAGTTGAAATGGGACACTCAACTTAAGGAACCAACCATTCAAAATTCAATAAAAGTCTCCAAAGGTGTTAAGCCAACGAAGAAAAAAAACGTTATCATAAAACTAAGGCCCAATTAATTTTATATATTTATCGATTACTTTTTCCTTTTCCTCACACACACACACACACACACACACACACAAAACTCATAGTTTGAAAAAAGTGTCATACACGATAAAGAAAATTTCCTTTTATGGTCGGCCGATCTTCATTTTCCACAGGTTATGCCAAATTCCATAATTTTGAACTTTTTAGTGTGTTCCATCCCTTCAGTATGTTGTAAAAGGGCATTACAGTTCTTATAAAAAGTAACAATAGAAGGTTTATGAAATTTTACGGGTGGGTACCTCATATCTTCCAAGAGAAAACAGCCATAAAAAAAATAATGTGTCAATTAGCGTTTATAATGTTATACAAGTCGCGGAAGTGATGACACTCCAAATTTTCTATGGGCAACCAGAGATTTCTTTCTTTCATATATTTTTTGAGTGGTCACCAAACATTATTTTCTTTCTTTTTTATCCTAATAAATCTTTACATTTTAAAGCCTAATAATTTTTACATTTGTGATTATTTAAAAATTACATACTGAATGTTGTTAAATATGACTTTTTTATGATTAGTGACATTTTTGATAAAACTTTTTTTGCTTTTTGGGGTGAAATAAATTATAGTTTAGATATTTACATACATTTTAAATTATTCTTCCCTTAGGTGTAAAGTTCTGCTAATTTGGGGAAATAAAGGGTTGTAGATTATTTTAAGCACAATTATCCTTTCACTCCCTGACCAAAAAATGTATAAAAAAATTATGGTCAAAAATGACCTTTTTTTATGTTGACATAATCATTTGTCCAAGCGACATCTTTTTTCTTTATTTGAAAACAAATGTTTTGATTGTAAATTTAAACAAAAACTTCACGGTTAATTCTTCTGCTGCTCACAGACACGTAAATAATTACTAAAATAAAGATAAGCTTGGAAAAGTACCCAACTTTATGAACCAGCTAATCAAAATTCAATAAATGTTCCCAAAGTTGTTGAGCCATTAAATAAGAAAAAGTTATTATAAAACTTTGGGGACTAGCCCCATGTCCCCTCCCTCCATGATAGAAAAGGATGTTCATAATTAGCACAGGTATAATAATCTAACAACATAATAGATTTTCAGTATTATGTTTAGTTATTGACAATTTAAAAATAAATGTATTAATTAATTTATTTTGTTTTTAAATCCATAAATAAATGATAATTATCCATTTCCTTGACTTTGCCGGCTTAAAATTCCATCTTATTTTGTGCTTAGAAGGCAAAAAGGAATGTTTCCCCTATTAAATTTGTCTTTTTTTGACCCAATGGATTTTTTAGAAAGCTCACTTCTGTAAAAGTCAAATATCCACTTTATTTTTAGAGAAGCTTCTCTATAATATATGTTGTCCGTAGGTCATTCAGTTAATACCTCATACTTGGTTTTTACACTACTTACGGTCATAACTGTCCTCTTTTAGACAATCTTTCTAAATTATTTATTTATCTAACAATTGTAATCTATTATATCTTGGCCATATGTTTGAAAGTGGGTGGGTTACATGCAGGGATATTAAGGGATAAGACAGTACACCCACAAAATTACCCCATATGTAGATTAAAATTAATTGAACACTACCAGTTTGTAAACAAAAAATCTAAATTTGATAAAAGGATCCAAAATTTTACAAATAAGTTTGTTATAAAACCTTTGGTACCAGTGTAATTTATAAATCAATATCCCCTCCTTCCCTGGTTAAGAACAGACAACAGAGAAACTTTGTTTAGAATTTTTCAAATTACAGGAATAATATGTCATAGGGATACATTTATTTTATTTCATTTTAATAAAAAGTTTTATCTTACTTCTACCTTGAACGCTATTTTTATAATGACATTAAATCTATATTATGTTGATATAACAGAGTCTTTTTATATTATGAAAAAAAAATCTTCTGAAGCGTTCCCAATATTCTGGAAAAAGTAAAAAAATAGTTGTAATGTCTGATTTAACCCAAGTATTCTACTAACTTCCAGGAATTGAGACAATTGTCCTGGAGAAGATATTGGAATATAAATTTTGCGGGTTTTATAAATAGGGTATGTTGGCTTTTAACCTTAGGGACTTTTATAAAATCTTTTACAAGCTAAAAATTTTGTTCATCATAAAAGGACGTGTACATCAATTTATACAAGGTTTTTTTTATTTCAGATTTTAATTCCCTGTCTTTGATTAAATGGACCCTTGATCTAATTTGTTTCTGGACTTTGTTTCTCTGATGTTATTTTTATAATGAGCGAAGCATCTCTTTGATTTAGTTTCCAGTATGACGTCCAAACCGATTAGAGCTGGTTGTTCTTAAAAATCATGTAATCGTATTACAGACAATTTTCCACAAATATTAAAATAAAAGTCATAAAATCAAAACCAGTTTTGTTAGCACGGGCCCTCGGTCCCTCCAGCCTAACAAACCTGTTTAAAATGTATGACTTTTCATTTTAATATCCGCGGAAAGATGTCTATAAAACGATGCGATAGGTAACTATACTTGTTTTTTATTTGTAGTAAGTTATTTCTAATTACTGTTTTGTTTTCATTTAACATTTTCGTGTTTGTTTGATATTCTTTTTTAAGAAGAATTAAAGCTTAACAAATTTCTATATAAAAAAGTGAAATGTACATTTTTATATAAAGCATGTTTTGATATTAAAATTTGGTTATTTTAAAATAATTCCATCTCTTCCTCTCAAAATTTAGAAGTTACTTAGGGCATAAAATTACATAAAAAAATGGGGAAAATTGATTTACCATCCATTGCCCTGTCCCTGTATCCCTTGTGCCCCCAAAACCTTGAAACAGAGCTCTATCAAATCATGAGAGCGATCTAAAAAAGATAAAAATATCTGTACCACCCCCAAAAACCTCCATTGCCCCCTCATAGAAATGTCCATCTTTTTGAACCTCCCTTTTGCTAAAATTTGCACCCCCCCCCCCCCCTCTCATTACCGACCCCCTACATAAAATAAGTAACCATTGACCTAAAAAGCTTCCCCTTCCTTTTTTATCAAAACGTTGTTGCAATAATATAAAACTAGTAAAAAAGTATTTTTAGCACAAATCGATTCTGCATTTTATATATTTCTTATTTTAGTAGTTTCTTAAGTAGTTTAGTAGTATTAATGGCCATATAATCTAATTAAATATCAGATGAAATAGTATTTTTTGTTGTGGCATGCATTAAAGAGTCAGCCATATAATGTCATTCATTATGTCATTTTGTCGACTATAGAAAAAGTGATCTTGACTGACATTTTGACTACAAACTTATGTTAACATTGTTATAATAAAACAGTTTGTCAGGGAAAATGTGTAAGTTGGTGTGGACGCCTCTTATCTTTAAAATTGTTGAGATGAGGGACTAAATTATTTGGTGTGAATACATTTCCGCGCATGTAGCACATTTTTAAATCACCAGAAACGTAACAATTATTACAGCAGCACAATTTAGCCCCTTTACCTTTATTCTGTTCTTATCTATCAGCAAATAATAAACAAATACTTCCTCTTATTTATTTGTTATTGTATTTTTTGCGAATATGTAACCAGGGATTTAAAGGGATGAGACAAGGGCCGATAAATAATGTACATCCTAAATGATGATACACAAAATTAGCCGTTCTGTAGATTACGATTAGTGGTTGAAAAGTTTGGACACTCAACGTGAAGAATTAACCAATCAAAATTTTTAAAAATTTCCTAATGTTGTTAAGCCAACGAATTAGAAACGTTATTATAAAACTTTGGGGACTAGTGCAATAAACAGCCCAATGTCTCCTCCATCTCTGATATGTAACATATGCGGATTTGATAGGACACCAAATTATTTGTTTGAGTAAGGTCTATGATCAACTATGAAGGATTCAAATTAAGATTTTTATCATCAAAATTTGCCCCAACATATTTTTTAGGTTATTTAAGATGGCTACTTCTACTATTTCTTTAAATTGCTATAAAATATTTTTAACTTGAACGATTATATCCATTGATAGCAAAGCTAACTAATATGAGAAATATTGAATATTATATAATTGTCTAAAATTATTATAGTATATTCTAAAAATTATATTTTTAAAAAGAAAGTATTTGAAGTTATAATAATGATTTTAATTTAAATTTTCTATCTTCTTTCTGATTTATTTTAGATGTGATTCAGTACAGTATACTTTCAGAAAAAGCTATTATATTTAATTAACTAATTATTTACAAAATCTGATGTTAATACATAATAGTTTTCCATACATTAGCTTGTTATTGCTGCGCATCTTCTAGACATAATTGTTCTTGTTTTTGAGGGACAACTTTATTTTTATCCCAAAAGTGAAGGAAAACAATTATAATTAAATGAATCTACAACCCTTTCTTCCACACAAACATAATAACTTAACAACAACAAGCTTGTAAACTTAACGAGGAAAAGGGGGGGTGGAGATAGGATTAATTTATCGTCCATTGTCTTATCCCTGTACCCCTGCTTATCCCTCGCCATGGTCATATGAAATTGAGAAAAGAGAAAAAAATCATAATACAAGTGCATTAAAGGGAAAGTCGGAGGTTTATTAATGTATCCGCGGTCAATTGTCATTAAAAATATGCATTCTTATTAAGTTTCTGCTGATTTTACATCAACATAAACCTTAAGTCATAAAGTCATTATTAGAATAGTGTTATATGGTGTAATCAGGGGCTGCTATTCAGCCAATTAATTCCAATTGAAGTTGCCGCAAAATTCAATATTTTGCGGGGGCGTATTCCTTGTTTATGTAACTGAAGAGGGGTGGGTAAGAAATGAAGAAAAAAGGGAAGGGGGCTGTGGGGAAATTTTCCTTTAGAATTGTTTGTCCCCTTTTCCCTGGGCGTAATCAAAAATCAAAATTAATTGACGATGTATATATATCTAATTAGCTCTTTAAACAGCACTTTGTTTAAATTACTTATATAGAATTTCGACAAAAAATCTCAAATAAAAAAGCGAGTGTCTTTTTAAAGTACTTGCATCGGAAGAAAGAGCTAAAACTGTGAGGTTCAATTTAGATTAAGACGATAGCCCCTATAGAAATCATATTGCTCTTGTTCTAATAGATTTTTAAATTAGATTAATAATTTAAGAAAAGTATTTAATGTCCCTTAAGCCTTTTTGTTCATAATCATTATACAATGGTTAAAAATGGCATACTGACTTTTCCCAAAAAAATTGAAATTAGTTATCTATTTTAATATATCTATTTTAAAGTTACTGAATGTACTATAAGGTTACTTATAGGCTATTCTATACTATCATTCTATCTTTATTTAGCTTTCTGATATCTTTATTTTAGTATGTCTTATTTTCTTTCTCATTTTATTAACAGATATGTCTCCTTTTCTCCTTTTCTTCACTTTTTTTTCGGCCCAAATCTAATTTTTTTGTATGATATGTGTGTATGAGTGACTTTAGTCTGTGAAAAATGATGTGAATGATGATTTGTTTCCATATTTTTATGTATATTTAGTCCTTGTGGAGAGACTAGGTTGCCGACTCAAGCGAAAAAAAATTAAATTAAAAATTCCCAAAAATACTTGAAAAATCCACCAAATTACCTATTTTACATAAAAAAATAATGATATTTAAATATTTTTGGTTTTAATATTTTTGGTAACCTTGAATGGTTTAGTTTTAACACATATACACACAAAAATTTAAGCGTGTTCCTCCCTGTATATATATCTAGAACTGTATATCTATCTACTTTGCTATCTAGGCCTATGTTTCGTTCCAAGAAATATTCGTCATATGTAAGACATCCATTTGAAATGTGAGTTTAAAAGATGCAATGTTTTGAGGATGTTTAAAGATTTTTTAAAATGAGTTTTAAATGTCGATATTTTGTCAATATGTCGATAAAATAACAACACAAAAGTTTTCAGGCAGATTCTTTAAATTGAAAAACCTTCATACCTCCAAAAGGTCAAAGACCCTATTTTGCACCTTTTTCCCTATTAAAAGATGTAGTAAAAAAAATGTTGTATTATTTTTCGCAATAAAAATAGTTACCCGATAAATCTTTTAATGCGGATTGTAAGCTTTTTTACGGGGCTGGGGGGAAAAGTTAACTGCAAAAAAATTTCCTTTCGTAATAAAATATTAAAGTCAGCTAATGATGCATATAAATTTTAGCGAAGCTACTTCAAAACATTTTTAGTTAACTTTTAAAGTTTTTCTAGATTCTATACAAAAAATATAATTTTTTTACAGTAAATTGTTAAAAATAAGGTGTCTTAAATTCCCTCATTATTTGGGGATTATCATTGTAATGTTTCTGTTTACTTCCAAGCTTTTTTTATTAGGAGCGCAGCTACTCAATAATTTGGCCATTTATGTTAGTCAATAAGCCCAAAAGTGTTAAATAAGCTTGTAAATTCATAGATACATAGTAAAGTTTAGAGATAAAGAGTGTCTGATAAATTTTACTAGTTTACTGTATTATACTTAAGCGTTCTTTTTCATCTTTATCTTGTTATGGATTCGCCACTAAGAAAATGGACATCCTTGTTAAAATACTTTTCTTTCTCTTTATTGTTATTCCTAAAAGTATTTTGATACTTTAAGTGTTAAAAGAGACATGTTATTTTGTAGTAACAATATATAAAGAATATTTGAAATAATTTTAATATCGTCTAGGATATGCAGACTTACTGGGTTTTTAGACTTTTAAATATCTTCATATGACATTGAATTTTTAGTCTATTTTAGCCGGGTAAAGTTAAGTAATTAAAGGTATAATTTAATGCCCTAAAACTAGCATTTTAGACGTGTCTACTTTCAACTACTTGAAATTGTTTCTACATGAAATTATTACATCATCCAATTAAATCCATTCAAGTACGTTTATTTTTAGCTTCAAAAAATTATAATTTGAAGGAAAATTAAGAAAAAAGTGCAGGGGATATGACAATGATTATTTATTTACTCTCCAGCTCTATCATCTACAAAGTCATAATTTAACACATAAATATATGAATTAAAGGAAAAATTGATTTATCATCTATTGTTTTATTCCTGCCTTTCTCTATAAAATTATCTATATTATTTCACATCATTATTTTTATAAAGATTATTAAAAATCTTAAAATTAGATCCTCAAATTTTGCTTAGAAAAAAATTATTTTTTTGTGTGCAGTTGTTGCTTTTGTGTGTTTGTGAAATTCTGTGTAATTTTTCTGTGTGTGTGTTTCGCCATGAGAGAAAAGAAAGGTCAGGCCCTTCTTTAATCTAGAATTTTTGACACAAAGCTGTTTTTATGTTGCAACTGAAATGAACTTTTTAGCAACATAAAAGTTTGAAATTAAACCTTAAAATGCTCAAAATTGAAGTCTGCTGAAGTGATATATTAAGATACTAGCTATAAATTTACTTTACTATTAATTGAATTTATAAAATGACTTATTTGATTTAAATATTTGCCTTTGCTGTCTTGAAGCCATCTTTCGTTGGTTTTAAGGGACATTCAAATCACCCCCCCCCCTGTTTCACTATTTGCGCAAAGAAAAAAAAATTCGCCATTCATTATTCATAGCTTAGGAGTAGAAATCTTATATAAGAATTTTCACACCTTAGCAGAATAATAATTGGGAGCGTAGCTTACTTACAAATAGGGTCTTTACGTCGCTGGGTAAGTTAAATGTCTCAGGGCATTTATCCTAGTAACTCTATAAGTTTAAATTAATAGATTATAGGTCCATTACATGAAAATAACAACAATAAAATAGTTAAAAAGATATTAAAACACATTTAAAAATCAGATATTTCCAAGAAGTTCTTCCTTAAAACCCCTTAACTTCTTTTTATTGCAGATTTCTTAAATAATTCTGTATTCAACTAACCTTTGATCATTCATTATTTTAAAAGCGAAGCAACTCTTAATGGATGCTGTCATCCTTGTTTGATGTAAAGCTTACAGTATACTGTGTAAACTTGACTTTGTCAGCATGTAAAGCCTTTTAATGTCTGCTTAACCGGCGGGTTAAAGTAAACCTTTTCAATAGTAGAAAATAAACAGGAATATTTAAATTCAAAAATTACTTCAATCTTACACCTAGTTATCATTTACTCTATTAAAGTGAAACTTGTAGCTGGCTAAAATAAAGATATCCCCCTATCCACCCCTTATGCCATATCCCCTTTTCTCCTACTGAATGAACAAAATAACCAATTATTGAGTTACAGTTTTCTTCTTTATAATATCCACGTATATTCTATATCCATTCCTTTAAACTCAACAAAGTGTTCTATGTTTAAGAATAATTGAACATTTTCAAAATCATATTGTCATTTCTTCCTTTTCTATAGAAATATTTGGAAAAAGAATGGACAAAACTCTAGTTATAGAATAGCTTTGCTTTATGATCAGCAAAGAATAATTCAAGTCATGGTTCTTTCGGTCATTCAGAATGTTTGGCAATACAAGCTCATAACATTGTCATTCTACAAGTTGCTCAAGAAAGTGAAATTTAAAATTTTTAATAAAAGGAGAAAAGATCGGAAATATGTATGCTTTAAATTTTTTATTATTATTAAAAGGAAACCTTTTCTATATCTTAGCTGAATTCCTAATATATTCAAAAAGAATCGTAAACAAAAATATCAACATGTCCTGTTTTACCCTTTTGTAAGTTCCTAAAGCTACAGATAAACTAATTGATTAATTTAAATTTGAAATTATACTCGGCATTAAAAGTAAAAATGCGCACAAGCAACCATACTTATTGTCATACTTGGTGTAATACTTTGTAAAGAGGCTTACTGATTGCGAAAATGTTTATATTTTAGTTTTAACCACTTGTGAATATGTTTTTATGTGTGTGTGTGTGTGTGTGTGTGTGTGTGTGTGTGTGTGTGTGTGTGTGGTTTGTAAAAATGTTCATATTTTGCTACGTGCAAAACTTGCAAAATAAGAATCTTAAATAGGAAAAGAGATAAGGATCCTAAAAAAACAAATTGAAGAATAGGGCCATAGACGTCCAAGAGAGGGGTTAAAGGGGTGTTTACCCTTCTAAATATTTTAAAAATACATTAGATAACCCGCGTCAAACCTTTCTAAACCCTCATTTTACCCCCCCCCCCCTTCAACAAAAAGCTTAGACGTCCTTGATATTGGAAAAAAAAGGTTCAAATATATTGGTATAAATAATTCTGTTATGCTTAAGCCTTTTAAGATTATTTGTCTGTTTTCCTCTTCTTAAAAAATCAAGGGTAAAACTAAAACGAATCATAACATGTTTTGATGTTAATTTTGCCGGCGTTTTTTTTTTTTTTTGAGTTGTTAACTTAGTCTTTTTCTAGTATAGCTTCGAAACCAATTGATATCCGCCTGATTAGAACCGGTTCTAATCCATACTGAAAAATCATGCATAACATCGGGGCTAATAAAATTGGTTTTAATCTTTTATTTTTTTATTTCAATATCCGCGGAAAGCTGTAATAATAAGATGCGATAAATAACTATTATTGATGATTTTTCTCTTTTTCAGGCAAGGCGTGTGTGACATGTCCGGCGAGGTCAAACTGGATTCCGCCAGTGTAGTGGGCGTGCCTGGAGCCGCCAGTATGGCAGCTGTTCCGCCGGGGGGCGGAGCCGCTCATCCGCCAGGCGCCGGTCAGCCCGGTGTTTCTGACGTACTGAGGCATTCCCATTCTGATGATGATTCTGGGTGCGCGCTTGAGGAGTATACCTGGGTACCTCCGGGACTTAAACCAGATCAGGTAGGGATTAATCTTCAGTTCTTAAATGATAAGACAATGGACGATTAATTAATGTATATCCAACCTCAAAGATGACAACAAAATTACCCCTTCTTAAGATTAACATTTAAATTTTTTAAAATAAAAGTACCCAAAGTTTTTGAGCCAACGATTTACAGAGCGTATTTGGAAGACTTTGGTTGACACAGTAATTTACAGTCGCTTTTTGATCCATATATGTATTGTTATACGTGTGAAAGAAAATGAAAGAAAGGACTGCTTGCAGGCATGCCATTCCAGATCACAAGTTTTCTACAGTTTCTCTTAGAATTGAAAGTTTGATACTTATAAATTGCCAAATTATATTATTGTTAACAAAAATGCTATGCTTTTTGTCTTTTAAACTGCAATAAGGATCTTTAAAACAATTTAAACATAATGAATTTTTTAATGATTGAACTTTTGAAAAGAATAGAAAAAGTATAATTTCACTGCAAATGTGCGTGAGTGTGTGTTTGTGTGTGTGTGTGAGTGTGCGTGTGTGTGAGAGACAACTCAAATTTTTCTATGCCCGCCGTTGCAAATTGATTAACTAATTAAAAATTAGGCTGCTAGCTCTCATTTTCATTTTGTTGTACAGCATTTCAAACATACTCTTCTTCTACTTACTTCAAATAATTACAGGGAACTAAAGATATAAATTAACAAATAAATTAAATATAAAAAGTATTTTACTAACGTTAATTGTACCAATTTAAAACGGCTGTACAAACGAGAAAATGAGTTTTGTCGACAAAAAAAATTAAAACTTTGATTGCAATTACTATGAATTATGATCTTAATGAGTGAAATTTTGAAAAAGTAATGCAAAAGAAAGATAGGGCAAAGGAAATAATTATTAAGTTATAAAAAATTTGCTTTAATTAAGAATGAAAAAGCTGGGCTAAGAACCTTTCACCTTCATGATTTATTACAAAAAATCTGCAATTATTGATGAAAATGTAAGAAGCTAACAACATTTTTATAAAGTTCTAAAGTAGAACAATGTTAAAACTAACTTTCTATTTATTTTCTTAAAGCATAAATCATTGGTTTAAAAAACTATTAAAAACAATAATTTAGAAATGTTGATTATAGCTTAAAGAATCAATAAAAATGAAAAGTTCTCTCTGGTCAAATTTTGGTCTCAATAAAAAGTAGAACAAATGGTTGTTTTTGGCAGCACGTATCACAAATATCTCAACCAGTTGTAGATCATTTGTTTGGTCTGCTGCCGCAAGAAATAGGAAAGGAATCTGGGCTCGGCAGTTGCGCGTCACTCATCAGTCAATTAAAGCAAAATTATCTTTCTTTAACTTGAAGAAAAAACAGCCGGTGTCTCACCCAGTTTATTATATAGAAAAAAACTTCTTTTTAGTAAAAGCTTGAAAGCACAAAAGTGGGGTTTAAATTGGCTTGTTTGTACGGTTGACGCACGGCTGCCAAGCCCTGTGTCTGTAACTGTCATTTTTCCTTAGAAAATCCCTCAAACAAAACAAACATTATTATTAATGGTTTTTTGGTTAATGTTTTTGGTCGTCACAAATTCCCAGAAACAAATTATATTATTGTTCATTTGGAAAAAGAAAGCACATCAAGTTTTATGATTTCTAAATTGAGATTTGTTTTATTTTATACTTTTGCTTCACCCCTAGCCTCTCGGAGTTTTTTTTTAAAATCACAATTAGAAATATTAATGTTCCTTTATAGCATAAACCATATAAATAAAGTTTTAACCTCCAAATTCAAATCCAATAAAAAAAATCAAAAATAAAGTTTTATATTAATGATTTTTTCGTGTCCTAAAAAACTTTACCAAATTGCAGTCTTAACCAACATTTTCCTTCGATTGTTGATTATTAAATGTCCTTGGGCAGATTTGAAACAAACAAAAAAAAAACAATTTGTACGGCCTTATAAAATCATTCTAATTTTAATGATATTTTTAAGAAGAAAATATAATATATTTTTTATACCTTTTTATAGAATCTTTGGATGTTTTTTAGCTTGTTTTTAAGGACATTTTATAATGCTTTGTCCAAACGATATTTTTTCCTCACATACAAGTCTAAACAATTGTACATCTGAGTTGAAAAGAAAAATATATCTTTCAGGGAATTAGGAATATGTAACTGGAGGAAAAATAAGGACAATTATTTTAATAAGTAGCTATAATAAGCAAGAATAAAAAAAAGCAAACTGAAAAACAGAAAATATGTTAATCTGTGTTGTGTATATGTACTGAGCTGGATCTTTAAATCATTTTAATGGTGATTTAGATCGGGGTGCGCTGTGATTGGCTGAAATTCGGCGCGCCCCGATCTGGTTCACCTCTAAAATGATTTAAAGATCTAGCTCTGATATGTGAAATTACAAATATATCTGCTTGGTATGATGATCCCTACAGAAAACCAACCCAAGACCTATCCCTTTCCTCCCTGCAGCCATCCAGGCCACGGTATCAGGAAGGGAGGGGATATAGGGCTGTGTATTTCACTAGTCCCCAAAGTCTTACAATAACGTTTTCTTTTTCGTTGGTTTAACAACTATGGGAACTTTTATTGAATTTGATTGGTTGTTTCATTTAGTTTAGTGTCAACCAATAATTGTAATCTACAGAAGGGGTATTTTTGTGTATTGTCATTGGTAATATTGTACATCAATTTATCGGCCTTTTCCATCTATCCCTGTCATGGTATCCTATAGGACACGATGATAAATGTAATTGTTACGTGCGAGACTAATCTCAGTCACAAAGCTTTTTCAACAAATTTGTTCCGTAAGTTCCTCCATTCTATTTGTTAAGTGTACAAAGTAAAAATCCTTGCTGAGCTAGTTTTTTTATATTTCAGTATGGCTTCGAAACCGATTAATATCCGCTGGATTAGAACCGGTTCTCAGCTATACTTAAAAATCATGTATAAGCAATTTTCCACGAATATTAAAATAAAAATAATAAAATTAATGCTACTTTAAGTAGCCTGTGCCAAGGTCTCTTTGGGTGACAAAATTGGTTTTAATCTTTTAATAATTTTTTATTATAATATCCACTGTCTATAATACGATGCGATAGATAATCATTATAGCATTAATTGGAGGTTGCATTAAAAGAACAGTAAGACAAACCTGATATTATTCAGACAATACTTGAAAAATTATTTTTATCATGTACTTTTCAACGCACAAATATTGAAGTTTGTAAAATTCTACCTTGAGTAGCTGGCTATTCTTTACAAAAATATGTTATATGAAATTCCTATAAATGTCTTTCATGGGAACTCCTTTTTTGTATTTTTTACATTTAAAAACTGTACATTATTCTTAGAATATGCCTAAAAGTGTGAGACACATTAAACGATGATTTTTCATATAAACCCATCTCTAATGTTTGTATATATATATGAGCGTGCATGCCTAAGTACATGTGTTTGTGTGTGTATGTGTGTGTGTGTGTGTGTGACGTCACGACGCACGTAGGGCTTATGTTATGTCCAAGACCATGTCCAGGAGCGTTCACATGGGGGTGTAAGGGCTTTTAAAACCCCAAAAATTATTATCAAGTCTTTTAAGGTTTATATATTTATGGTATTTCTAAAAAGTTGAAACATAAAGTTTTAAAAATCCCTAATGTCCCCCCCCCCTTCCTCAAAACTCACCGCGCACGCCCCCAACGATTGTGTGTGGATAGCTCAAAATATGACTATGTAAATTATATGTCTATTTTCATGGTTTTATGGTTTAAGATAATTTAAGGATATAAAACATGTAAATTATGAAAAGAAATTCGCCTCAATTTTCAATGCACTTTCTATAAAGATAGTGCATCAGTAATTTTAAGTTATTTCTAACAATTTTATATTGAATGTTCATCGTTATTAATGGCAATTTATATCTTGCACATATAGGGAAGGTTTTAGTGATCTTTAAGAACATAAAATCACAGTAAAATAAATTCTATATTAGCCCAATATCTTCATGTTCTATTATTCAAAACTATTAATACAAAAACAGCCTTAATAAGGCGTTTTAGATATTGTTTTATATACCCTCAAAAGCATACAATTTTGCTACGATATAGGTATTGACAAAAAATTTTTTTGTACAATTTCACATTTTATATGAATTAAAAAAGAGTCCAAATATTAAATATTGACGCAATTTTTATAAGCCATCACCCATCCCTGCATTCATGGGGGCCACAATTACTATAAAATATGGCAAATCATTTGTGTATGTGTAGTTGGGGCAGAAATGCATAAAATATCCATCTTAAATTGTGCACTTAATTCTATCCCTTGGGGGTTATGGATTTTATACACGGATTAATTTACACCCCCTTAATATCACTGCTCCCCCCCCCCCTATTTTTTTGATTATGGAGTATCATTGCAAATATGATCTGCTTGTCCCCTTGCAGAAATATTTCTCACATGTGAAATTTTTATTTGCAGCTTCTCATTGATGAAATTTCTCTTGTTTTACAGTTTTAATTGCATACAAAAAGTTAACAAGATTAAATCTGAAATATATCATTTACAAGTTAGTTATAGTAGTTCTCCTAGATAGGTTAGCCTTTTCTTTGGTAGGTGGGTATACCTATAGTCTTATGTGATTTCATTTAATCGAGTTAAATCTTCATAGAAATCTGCTTTTTATTTAAATTGGAAAATTTTTTCTAAACAATATTAAACAGGAATGTTTAATCTATAATACAAAGTAGAACGATGTCTGTCTGTCCGTCTGTCTGTCCGTCTGAAGCTTAAGATCTCGGTAACCACTGAACCGAATGGGCTCTACTCTTCAGGGAATATACCTACTGGTCCTGTGGTGGTTTTAAGATATTTTCTTGAGGGGTGGGACACCCCTAACCCCCCCCAAAAACAAAAAAATCCCCCCCTTAGGGGAGACTTCAACGTCAAATAAGGTGGTATCGTACATAAAAAATTAAATTTAACAAACAAAAACATTTAAAGTGCCACTAGAGGCCTCTAGGGGCGTAGCCGCTAGTCCTAATATATAAAGTAATAAGCTTTTTTGTCTGTAGCACAGGATCTCGCTAACCGCTGAACCGATATGGTCCTCCTTTACAGTGAAGCTACTTAAAGGTTTCGGAATGGTTTTAGGCTATTTTATTTTTATAAAAAGTCCGGGTAGGTATGGTTTTAGTCTATTTTTTTGCCCTTCCATATTCCTTTGATATAGAGCCCCTAGATGCTAGGGGCGTAGCCGCTAGTATAGTATATAGAACGATTAAATAATTTTCCCCTGTTAAAATTGGTAGAATTCTGACTATGGTAGCTTATAGAGAAGAATGGGATGAAGGGGAGGGGGGAGAGTTTTTTTATCTTCATGAATCTTGTTCCCGTCCCCCAGGATAGAGAGCTTTGAGCTCCATTTCCTTACAAAATGTCCCACTCTAATTAATTGTTTCCAAGACACTTCAAATCACACACACACATACACACACACACACGTATACAAACTCTCAGAAGTCAGAACATACGTCTTACTTTCACTCTAAGTCCAATTCTTAAAAATTATTATGCTACAAAATTAAATCCTTATAGGTAACAAATGTATTTTGTACATGTTAACTATCAAAATATAAACTTATTCAACATTTTAACCTCTACGTATCAGTAACTTAAAACTAATTTTGTTAACAATATTGGTATTGGTATACTTTTTTTAAGTATCGATCCGTGCACTCTGTGTTATAGCAAATAATTAAGATGATGATGATTTCTTTAATGAAGGTTGACCATATTAATTACAACTATACAGTCTAGCAGGGTGTAGGGCACGGTTAAATTAATTTACCAATTTTACCCATATCAATTACCAGCTATCAAAGACATTATTTATACATAATCTTTTGGGGAATGTATAATTTATTTTCCATTGCCCTATCCCTTTATCCCACAAACTAGAAAGTAATGGCGATACAGAATGCCTAATGATAGGTACAAGGATGCTTACATTTTTTAAAGCGAAGCTCAACAAATGATTTTAAAAAAAACGTATAAACAAGAATTTCAAACTCCTCATCAAATTAAGAATAGCTATTCTAAACATCAAATACTATGTTTCCTATTTTTTTTAAATTATTACAGGAATCACCAAAAATAATTGTGTTCAAACATACCTTTTTGCGAGTAGAATAATTTGTCTCAAAGCCAAATATAATAAGTATAGAAATGTTTCGCTTTTAGAAATTCTATGAGGTCTAAAAATGCAAATTTTTAGATGTAAAATAAATGCTAAAAGTGTGTCAAAAGACAATAACAATGAAATAAAAATGTAAACATTTTTGATGGATCAAACAATTGTCAAATCAAGGTCTTGTAAAAAGAAATTGGTCGACAAATTCAGGGAGCAAGGGAGATAAATTATTTACTTATTTTAAAAGTAAAAAAATAGGGGAAAATCTTCGAAACTTTTTTTTAAAAATCCGCGAAAAAAAATATTTGAATTTGTATCTGTAATGAGTGCAGAAAATAGTAATTGTCCTCTTATCTTAATTAGCATTCTCCTAACAGTGTATTTCATGCATTAATACAAAGTGACGTTTGTCCTAAGCAGCGCAGCTACTCATTAATCACTTACAAGGGAATTTGATTAATGAGTTTGGACGTTTTTATTTAGATTTTAGATATGCTACCTTTTTTTAGTATGTTATTGAACAATACCATGGAGTAATTGTCGTCAATAAAGAATATTAATCATTATTTTTATCATAGCAGATTTTCTATATTTGTTTTGGGCCAAAGCATTACCCCTGTTTTATAAATGTATCAACTTAAACAGGCTTAAACAA
The DNA here is from genome assembly GCF_053477335.1 of Acartia tonsa. Classification (NCBI taxonomy): domain Eukaryota; kingdom Metazoa; phylum Arthropoda; class Copepoda; order Calanoida; family Acartiidae; genus Acartia; species Acartia tonsa. The sequence goes on from NC_137260.1 coordinate 40,577,736, forward strand.
TTGAAATCGTTTACTGGAAGCACCTTTTTAAAATGCTTTGCCCATTTAATTGTTGCAAAATAAAACTCTACATTTAATTTGCATAGCAAAGCAATTTTTGCCTTGTAAATGGGTCAAAATAATGCACAGCACCAATTTTTATGCCTCTAAAATAAACCTAAGATTAAACTGGACATAAAAAATGTGTAACATGTCCTTGCTAGTATATGCATCTATTTTTCTTGGGACAAATTATTGTATTTTTAGTTTTATCTCGACAGCTATTTAAACAAGATTAAACATTTGCACATAAGTCAGAGCAATAACTTATAATCAAGGAGGGAAGGGACATTGGACTGTTAATTATACTGGTTCCCAAAGTTTTTATAATCACGTTCTCTCATTAATTATCGTTAAAAATTTGGGTACTTTTATTAAATATCAATTGATAAGTTGAAAAATTTAAACCAATAATCTTAATCTTTATAAGGAGTAATTTTGTTAACATTCATTCATGAACATCAATTATTGCCATTGTTATTTAAATATTTGTCCATGATATAGCTTCTCTTCTTATAAACAGCTTTATCCTTGTTAAATAACCATAAAAAAGATAATAATATGCTTTATTGTGACACCAGCCACCTTTGGAATAAATATAGAATCATTTATTGTTCCCATATCATTAGAATTTTACTCTTTACAGAACATTAAAGGAGTTTCCCAGATTTCTATTCTAACCAGACACTCTCAAAATAGGGGTAATGGGCATTCGTTTCCGCATATTATCACATTAACTTCTAGGATCTAAAGGGATAAGACAATGACCGATAAATTGATGTTCATCCCCAATGATGATACACATTCATTTAGTGGTTCAAACGTTTGGATACTCAATTTAACGAACCAACCAATCAAAATTCAACAAAAATCCCGAAAGTTGTTGAGCCAATGTACAAGCAAACGTGGACTAGTGTAATAAACAGCCCAATGTCCGCCTCTACATAGTGTTACATACTTGCAAATAATGTACAATATCATATAAGCAAGAAGGATGTAAAATGATAATCAAAGGGTAAAAGGCAGTATGTACTGTTGTAATAATATCCATTTCAAATGAACTGATATTGTGATTCATGTGCTGTAGTGAAGGCACACTTGAATATATCATAAACCTACATACGAATAATAAACACATATGGAAATTAAGGGATTGGTGTATGGCCTTTTTCTTAATGGTTTGGGTTCGAATCCTATTATACGTTGACAGTTTCTTAGTTGATGTAAGAGTAGGAGGAATGTCTTGTCCAACCAAAAGCTAAATGATCTTTAATTCAAGATTGATATCTTTTAAAGTTTGGTTAAAATTCAGTAACCTTCCACCTTCAAAGCAGAATTGTACACATTAGAAATATAGAGAAGGCTATTTAATCATCCATTGTCCCATCCCTTTATCTCTGAATATTTTGAGCATAAGTGTGATGTGTTGGTATGATGAAATTATAGGCTCTGGCTCTGTATTTACCATACTAGACTTTTATTTGAGAAATCTTATATCATATGGCAGGGATATAGGATAGTACAACAGAAGAAATAGTGATCTTCATCCCATTTATTAAAGGCAAAGTTCTCAATTTGGTACTGGTAATTCTGATATTTTAAAGGTTTTACAGATTTATATCACCGTCATTATCTTTTCCTTCTCTGAAAATATCTTATATCATATGTATTCAAAATTATGCTTATAAACACTCTGAAAAATATTTAGAAAATAAAAATACATTAAACATTTTATTAACTAGCTTTGATATTTTAAAGTATTACTGTGTAATAAATTACTTAATGTTTTATAATCGTTTTAGGTATGTCAACTTTTTGGGCCTTTAAGACTTTTGGGTAGTTTTTAAGAGTGTGTACTAGGCCTATAGGCACAGGTGTATCATATGTTTGTTGCATATATGGGCGTAAAGGAAAGTTGAAAAGGGCAGATCATGGTGTTCTCGCAATACTATCAAAATAATTTTTTGGGTTTTAGCTGAATCCCTATAAAAACTTGTTCTTTACAGTTAATATGCAATATTATTGTCTTGATTATCGATATTAGATAAAAGAGATTATAACTGACATTATTAAAATGCTACCATTGACTAATATGACAAAATGGCATTTGTATAAAGTTGCCATAGCTTACTTATACCATTAAATTAACGTTATTCTAATAATATTATGACTACAGTCAAATGGTGTTTTAATAATGAAAGAATGACAAAGAACAAATAGGATTAACTAAATATTTTTTTCGCGCGTTTTTTGATAGGACACCCACCGTATTCCAATTTCCCAATCGATACCCCTAGCAAGGAAAATGATCTTTGTGATGGGCGGAGCCCCACATTTTTCTACACAGGGGCACAAACACACAGACAGGGAGTTCTTTTATAGATAATACGCTTTCAATCTATTTGCTTTTTTTGTATCAATCTATTCTGTTATATAAAGAATTAAGGTTTTTTGTCTTTAGCTTAAGATTTCGATAACCACTGAGCCGATTGATATCTCAATTTTAGCGAAGCCTCACATAAGTCCCTTGATAGTTTTAGATTTAAGTCTTGGGATGGTTTTTCTACCCTTTTTTTCTGCTTTCCATACCCATTGAATATAGAGCTCCTAGCTCTCGTATAAGTTTATAGTAAAAATGTTTTGCTTATTAGAAAACTCAGCCGTGTTAAGGCACTTCATATTTCCATTTATCACTCGCATAATAAAGTGTATCAATTTCAAACACCCTATTTATACATAACGCAGTAGGGTGTCTTTAATAATTATTAATATTCCCCCACTTTCTTACACCCTTTTTGCCGCAGTTTAGGAAGGTATTTACGATAAATCTATATATTTTTGAATATAATAAAATTATTGTTTTTTTCTTCTGTTTATCAAGGACATTGACAATTAATTTTTAACTTATGGACAAATTTTACAAACATAAATTGTATAATATTAAATGAACTATTTAACCACAATGTCATAAACAGTGATTTATTAGCATTTCCTTCCAAAAATGACTATCTTTCTTATAATTATTATTTTGTTTTATAAATATGGCTTCGTTTTTAAGATAAATACTTTAAAAGTAATTTATTTCAAATTTTGTGTTAATCCCACTTTTAAAAATTAAAATATTCTAAAAGTGCAAAAAAGGAAAAGATATTAAAAGATAAACATATGGGTAGATAGACAAACAGATAAACATAGAGATGGACAGTTAGATAAACTGATAGATAAATAGATAGATAGATAGACACTGATTTATGTAAAGATTCGACACTTTTACGAGTTCCGCATGTCACAATTTTGGCATTCTTTAAATTACTTATTAGGGGGAATTTCTTCAATTTAAAAAGTACTGAAATACTCTTTTTTTCCATAGCAAAGCCACTTTAAAATTGTAATTTGTTGTACTGTCCTCATGTCATGGACTTCTAAGCGTTTTATGATGATTGTATCGTTAATGAGAAACATCTTATCTTAATGTTATGTAAACTTTGATTTTCTCAAACTTAAATTGTGTGTATTGGCGATTTTGTGTGTGTGTTTGTGTGTATGTAATTTTGTGTAAGTGTATAATTTGGTCGCCTAAGGTGATAGAAGGAATATATTAACGTTGTAATAAGCACCATGGCTTTATCTCAAGACTTATTTACAAAGGGTTAGGATATTAGGGTTATAAGCCCCCGCAGGGGTTTGGTATTTGATGTATAATAATAAGATTATAGAGGGTTTACTTTTGGGTACTTAAGTCAGAGAATCTCAAAAAAATTCAATCTTATTTCCCAACTTTCATGTATAACTTCCCCATTTTTCCCTCTCTCTCCCTCATAGTGGAAGAGAGAGAAAGAAGGAAAGGAGAGAAAGCAAAAGAGAGAGTGAGATAAAATTAAAGAGAGATATAAGAAATAACACGGTATGAAGTGATCTGAAGGCATGAAAAAGGGGAGGAGTTTGGAAAGGGTGTAAGAATAGGGAAAAACCAAATATGACATAATGTCTTCACACCCCTTAGAAAACCCACTTTCCCTTATTAAAAAGGAAAAAATCACAAGAAATTACCAAAAATCCATAATTAAAATTGCTAGTTATTTGCCATATAATACATTTTTTGTGGGGGGTTGAGGGAGACTATACAACTCCTCGTAACTAAAGAGGATTTTGGTAGTAAAAATTGCATAGATTAATTGGGTATTCTCTGGACTCTAGATCATATCCCAAGATTACGAGGTGTGTATTAAAATTGTAATTTCCCATTGGGTTGATAGTAACCAAAATACCCCCCCCCCCTCATAATTTTTGTTCATAAGAAATATATTTGGTTAATAAATCATAGAGGATCAAGGAAGTGGGGAAGAGGGGTGTTTAACCCTCATCAAGCCCTTGAAACCCTTCATCTTACCTCTTTCAAAAAAAGCTTAGACGTCCTTGTTATGAATATTGCCTTTTCAACGTATTTGCTGAAATAAAAATCTAAATTGTACTCCTTTTGATTCTTCCAATGGACATAAACCTTAGGAGTGGAGGTTTTTTTTTTTTTTGGGGGGGGGGGTGGATTAACACACTAAAAGTCTAAGAGGATAATGTCAAATTAACCTATGGGATGGTTCTAGTAAATCAAAGGAATAGGCATGAAGGTCATATGTTTGTTCCAATCCCAGGGGTTCCATCCTTAAATTTTGTTGTCCTAATTCTTAAATTTGTTAACAAAAAAATACAACTTTATGTCTGCCTTTAATAATAAATTAATTACTATAGTCTTATTATTAACAGCAAAGATGTTTTAGTTAACAATATCTCTTAAATATAATTAAATCTTAAGAATTGAAATGAAAGAATTTAAGTATCGGACAATGTCTAGCTAAAGGATAATACATAATAATAACACTCACTCATCAAGACTAACATTACATCATAATTTTGGGGGCCGGACCAGAGCAAAATTTACGATAGGGTGGGAAAATCATCTGATTTATTGGCAATGCCTGCTGTAGTATAAAGGAAAAAAGTGCTTTTATTGTATCAGAATAACACTACATTATCCAAATGACGAAACCATACAATCCTAAAATTCTTGCAAATTATGTTAGTAATGACTTCATTTTGTCGAATGATTGGCATGTTTGCGCAAACTTAATGAAATTAGATTTCTAACTTGTAGTATAAAATCCCTGAAAAGGCCTTTGGTTGAATTATAAAATTTTCATGATTTGATTAAGATAATGTTATAACTAGATATCGATAACTTAATACATATTTATAACCTTATTTATTATACAAAAGGAATAATGTTTTAATTCAAAATGAGCGATATATAAACTTTTCAAAAATCTGTTATGCTATAAGGGCGGAATTACGGACAAAGTGACTTTTTGAATGCTTATTCGATAGTGGAATCATCACAAAAATAGTCAGTTGTCTATCTGTATTAGTACCCGAATATCAAATTAGGAAGTGGGTTAAAGAATATCTTTGCGCCTAAAATACTTGTATAGCTAAATATGTTATGAATCCCTTGATATTTAGGGAAATTTAAAGGTAAAATTTGCCATGAATGAGTTTAGAGGATTTAAAATGTCGATTTACATCCTATTTAACCTGGAGGCCTTTAGTTGACTCATAATTTCAATGGTTTATGTCGTGTCTATGGCAGAGGAAAGTGGATATTGGGCTGTTACACTAGTACCCAATGTTTTATCTAATTCGTTGGCTCAATAACTTTGGGTACTTTTACTGATTTTTTATCGGCTTGTACAAAAAACTCAAAAACTATAACAAATAATTTTAGGAGTAATTTTGTCTATCATCGTTGTGGATATAATATCAGCACAAAAGTTTACCTGGGAAGTGATTAGAGGTATTAAGCAAGGGTTAGAAATATCTGATAACAAGATTCTTTAAGCAGATAGCAGGGACTTAGGGGATAAGCAAAAACAACTAAAAATTGAAATTGATTTAAATAACTTTTACCAATTACCAAAATATTGCAATATCTGGACTGTTTTTAAATCCATAGACGTCTAAGGGCGGGGGTAAAGGTTTGTTTACCCCCCTAAAACTTTTAAACTCCTCATTTTAACTCCTCCATAATTTTTTTTTAAAAATTCATTAGATTACCCCTCTCAAACCTATAAAATCTCCAATTTTACCTCCCTCAAAATAATAAGCTTGGATTTTCCTGTTTAAATCAACATTGTCTTTTTAATGAATTAGCAATAGAGACTTTATGAATCATTAACCTTTCCCTGCATCCCTGGATGTTAAGCCACTGATAGACATTCATAAGATTCATCAAATTACATCGACTTAATGATCTATAAGAAGTCATTCATGTTAACACAGATGGGCCACATATTTTCATTAATAATTCGGTGATAGGTCATTAGCAATTACACATTTTACTTTAGATTGGCAATTATTGGGCAGAAGAAAGGGTTGTATTTAAACGCTATTTTCCTCTCCCTCCCTAATCTTAGTTTTACACAGTGGCGTGCACAGGGTTTTACCGGTGTGAAAAAAGGAAAATTTAATTATAGAGGTGGGGTTGTTGTGTTTTGCACCCCCCCCCCCCCCCCTACACACTTCTCCCCCACTTATAAATGCTTTTACATATTAAAATGAAACTTTTCTATGTTACATCGCTCTGAGCCAAAACGCTACTCTATTTAAACTTTTTTTGTGTCGAGGAATTAAAAATCTTCGTAACAATTAAAAATTGCATATTATCCCTCTAAATTTCTAACTTTTGCCTTTATTAGGCTATAAAAGTTTTCCGGAATTTTAATAAATATAATAGATTTGAAATCTGCATAAAATTTTAAGGATTTTTTATAAAATTCGTTTTTTATATAATTCATTATTTAAAAGCGCAAATCCAATTTTAGTTAATAAATTTTGACCAATAGGATAGGTAGATTGGAAACTACCTGCGCTCTAATTGGTTGAATGATGTACGTCACTTAAGCTTCTCCAATCAGAGCGCAGATAGTTTTCAATCCACCAATCACAGATGTCAAAATTATTTAACTTAATTTGTATTTGCGCTTATAGATAAAGAATTATACAAAAAACGAATTTTATAAAAATTCCTTAAAATTTTATGCAGATTTCAAATCTATTATATTTATTAAAATTCCGGAAAACTTTTATAGCCTAGCCTTTATGATGTACGCAGGGATCTAAAGGGATAAGACAATGGCCAATAAATTTATATACATCCACAATGATTATAAACAAAATTGCTGCTTCTGTATATTGTAATTAGTGGTTGAAACTTTTGGACGCTTAACTTATTGAACACCAATCAAAATTCAATAAAAAGTCTCCAAAATAATTAAACCAACTAATAAAAAAAAAGTTATTATAAAACTTTGGGGACTTATTATCCCTGTAAATTTCTCACTTTTGCCTTTATGATGAATAGCTCAGGGCATGTTAAGCGCAGCTAATCTTTCTTAATTATTTTCACCGTTCTCTCAACTTTTTTTTATACTCACAGACTTTTTTGCGGCAAAAGGTTCGATCCTTAAATTTGATATTTAAAAAAGTTAATTCCAATTCACAAAAAAATGTTTTGATTGACGATTTTTGAACATTTTAAGCCTATAGAACAATGTTATTTAAGAAAAACTGTTAACATGTTTAAGAAATGAAATAATTAGATATTTTTTAAAGAATTGGGCTTAAGGCTATTGCAAGTAAATGCATATGTGAAAACAAATTTGCAATTTTCATTTTCAAGATATGTACGTACATCGATGTTACATTCAAGCTTCCTTAAAAATGATAGTAGCATGTTGAAAATAGATAAACCATGTACACTTGTACTAATGAAAAAGTCTAAAAGTACAAGTTTTTAGCAGTACAAATGCGCGAAAAATTTTGGCGGGTACGAAAATATGCATCAATTAATTAGAAGAAAAGGGGGCTTAATAAAGGGGTGCATGCACTTTCGCATATTTATATCATTATCAAATCATTAGAACAGCATTTTATCACAACTGCCTATTGATACGCAAAATTACCCCATAGCTAGAATTCAAATAGTGGTTGAAACGTTTTGACACTCAATTTAATGAACCAACGAACCAAAATTCATAAAAGGTCCCAAATATGTTGAGCTAACGAACGAGATACGTTATAATAAAACTTCAGGAGTGTAATAAACAGCTCAACATCCCCTCCCCCCTCCCTGGCTATTGTGTCTTTTTGCGAATATAGAACACTATGCGATTGTGGCAATATGCGAAATTAATTGGACACTTTTAATAAACTATTAATGCACTCACCAACAATCATCAGTCTCATTCACAGGGAAATCGGGGAGAGAACAATCGATGACAAATTTAGCTCTCTCCCAATCCCTGCATTTTAATTTATATGACACAAGAGGCATTCAGAGGCAAGTGAAGTAGTGGGGGTTGAAAAATTTTTACTTAGCAAAAGAAAAAAAGGAAAAAAAACTTTCTAAGGACCTATGAGATTAAGAAAAAGGTAATGGCTGAAATTACAATATATTAATCCACCACCCAATGCCATCCCTGGTAGAATATGAGGAAAAAACTACTATGCCTATTATATTTCACTGACTTTTGTAACAAATTTTGAGAAATAATAGATAGGTAGGAGTGGCGTGGACTATCCATCTTACTCCAGGGAAATAGAGGATAATAGTTGTTAATTTATTTATCAATTTTTCCTCCCCCTAATATTCACCATACTCCAAAAGCATAATTTTACATCTTAGACTCGGGGGAAAGATAAATTTAACGTCCATTGTCTCATCCCTGTTTACCTGAACTTGCGTTCAAAATTCCTGGTTAATTACATTGTTTTGTATACATTTGAATAAATTTCATACAAACGCAGGGGTTTATGGATAAGACAATGCAATGGGGGATATTCAAATTTGCCACAATTTCTTTTTAGCAAGATTTACTTGAAAGCTAAGAATACATAAGACACTTGACAGTGAATTTATTTGCTTTTCAGTATGACTTCGAAACAGATTAATATCCGGTGGATTAGAACCGGTTCTAAGCCATACTGAAAAATCAATAAAATTTTCATTTTATTATCCGCGGAAAGCTGTCTTTAATACGATGTAGTGATAATGATTGCATTTCGTTATAAGGTAGATATAGAAATCTAGTAGAAATGCCTAATTTGGGTTTAATATCGACAAAAAAAATTTTAGTTATGATCCCTTTTCCCTGAAAGATTTCATACTAAAATTGATTAACTTTTTATCCACTTATGCGTGTAATATGTGGGCAGGACAAACACATCGTATTATAAACAACTTTCTGCGGATATTAAAATAAACATTATAAAATTAAAACCAATTTTGTTAGCCCATAGGTGCCATTAATTTTATGATTTTATTAAAATTTTCGTTGGAAATTGTCTGTAATACAACAATTATTTCAATCTACAGAAGGGGAAGTTTTTTTTATCATTATTATGGATGTACATCAATTTATTGTCCAGAGTCTTATCCCTTATCAAAATACATAGGTATATGATTCTACTTAATGAAAATAAATGACTTTGAACGATAAAGATAGATAGACCATGTCTTTTTTATAAGAGTAAGAATCATTTGATACATTTGAAATTTCAAAGATTAAAGGATTCAGACATTTTTTCTGAAACTAATATATAAAAGTAACAGGCAGTCTGTCTGTCTGTCTGTAAATTATCAAAACTCCAGGGAAGGTTTATAACTCAAGAGCCTCTAGAGGCCTCTATGGGGGTGTTTTCTAGTAAAAACTAAAGGAAAAAGAGTTTTGATAATATGTTTCTTTGGTCCTGGAAAACTAAGAATTATTTGATACATGTTATGTATCAAAGATCAAACCAAAGGAGTAGGGATATGAGTACTGAAAAAGAATTTTTAAAAGTAGCGCAGCTACTAATATTACGAGGGTATGTCAGTGCATTTGTTCCGTTGCCCAACTAAGCAACCATCAAATATTTCTTGTCTACAGACGGATTTAAAAATTTTGAAGCGTAAATTGCTGAATGACAACTCATGAGTTAATAGAGGTAATTATCATAATTAGTGATTTATTTACAATAAGCAAACGTTGTATTATCATCAAAAATAATATTAGCCGGTTATTGCTGCTCTTCTTATGGATATTATTATCCTAAAGTTTTGCTTAATAATTAGCCCTATCCTAAATAGAAGTGAAATGAAAAGGTCTTGACCTACCTAATTAAACGGGGCAAAATCTACTTTTCTCTTTTCTATACAACCACACTTACACTGACAGACAGTCAGACAGACAGACAAACGAACAATGTATTGATTGATCGATGGCAATGTGTGTCAAATTTTTGCGCTGTAATTATATCAACATAAAACTGTTATCATAATGTCATTATAAATTTTGCCTTATAGGTGTAAATTTTTGTATTAACTTATTTTTTTACTTTTTAGGTAAGCTTGAAAAACAATACTTAGGCTTATTAAGAGGTATCAAAATATTCGTTCATTGTCCATGGAGTATGGTAAATATTTGATATTGGAGTATGGTAAATATTTGATATTTGAATAATGACATCCTTGTTTGATTTCTTGAAAATGGTAGGAAGGAAATGTTAAACTATAACTTTCAGGAATTAAGCAGGGATTTGTAAGACAATGGCCGATAAATTGATTTACATCCCCAAAAATACACAAAATTACTCTTTCTGTAGATTACAATTTGTGAACCAACCAATTAAAATTCAATAAAAGTTGATAAGCCAACGAACAACAAAACGTAATTATAAAACTTTGGGGACTAGTGATGTAATAAACAGCTCAATGTTCCCTCTCTCCCTGTAAAATTTTACTATTATACAATTCGTTTTCATCTTATAATTTGAGGAGAAATCGATTTCATATCCACCAAACGATTAATAGTTATCATAGTCAGAATTTTACATAAGATAATCATGGAAACATTAATATATCACCCATTGTCTTATCCCTGTATCCCTGAACAAAGTTGAAATGGTTAAAAGGAGGATAAAATGTTCCACAGAATTTTGTTTCGCCTTAAACATTTCCAAGAAGCATTGCTGAACACAAAAATTTGGGGAAATAAAAAAGTATTTTTTAGGTTGAAATTGCATTTTTAAGCTTTAAAATAAGTCATTAGGGTGCCATAAGAGTGTCAAACCTTCCTTTGATTAAAGAACAGCACCCCCCTACAGGCTGAAATATCTGAGCACGCACCTTTAAGTTCTTATAAATAACATACTGTGAAAGTTGCCACGATAAAAAATGTTTGGGCGATTTATTAAAAATTAAATGGGGTTGGGGGGCTTGGAGGAGATATTTTAGTACATTGGGAGCATTTGGGGGGCCAAAGGGGGGTCTTATTTCATGTTGAGGGGGCGGATTTTGGTTTTGTGCATTCTAATATTGATATATTCATATCATTAATCCTTATAACTTGGCTTTATACATAAACAAGGAAGAAAATAATTGGTTTTAGCGAAACTAAATTTTTATAATCAAAATATATTTATAAGGTAATTAAAATCAGGAAGGGAAGGGACATTGAGCTGTTTATTACACTGGTCCCCAATGTTTTATAATAACGTTTTTTTATTTGTTGATTCAACAAATTTGAGGGCTTTTATTAATTTTTGATTGGTTGGTACATTAAGTTGAGTGTCCAAACGTTTCAAACATTTTTTTTATCTACAGAAGGTGTAATTTTGTGTAATATCATTGGGGATGTTATCAGTTTATCGCTTATCCCTTTGTATCCCTGAATTAAAATACTGTTTTGTCGAAAATATGTCAGCTATAACCACTTTTATTTGATGCCATACTGTCGACATACATATTATTAGTACTGCCATTTTACTAACTAATAACAACACAACTGTTTAGACTGACAAATCATGTCATAGAGTGGCTTTGCTACTAAAAAATTGCACTCAACGTGTGTTATATTCATCAATACAACTCGAAAGGCCAATTTCTCCACGTCAAAAGCTTACACAAGAATAACTATATCCTAAAATAGCGCAGCCATGTTAGGAAAGAAAGGCAATTAATTTGCTTATATGTACACAGTCCCTCTGCAAAAAGTTTGGGTACTTGTTTTAATGATGGAAATTTTGTATTGAGAAGTTTTTGATTAATCGTTTTTAGATTGCACTTTTAGACAATGATAATTAATAGGGCAATGTATGATAAATTAGACTTTCCTCAATTTTTGAAAGTGTTAAAATTTGTCTTTGAATTCTGAAAGTTTTTAGATGTTAGGAGGGTAAAGAAGAAGTTTCATGTTTATTTTCGCGTTACATAAATTGATTTTAATTTAAAGACTTATCTAACAAAATCAGATGCTTTATTAGTTTAGCGTTTTCAGAGAACTTAAGCTGCAAATAGAAACCTTACTACTTTATAGTATAGAGACTTTGAATAATTGTATATTGTACTATTAAGGATCTAAAGAAATCATTGCCAAATTTTCTCATTGCTATTTTATTTAGCGTTCCTGTGATTACGCGCATTTTTTACAATTTATAAACTACATATAAAAATTGACCATGAAAGAAAAAGTTACTGACTTGGTTTTAAGGACGGTCAGATGAACGTTTAGACTTTAAGTGTGGAATACTTCTTAAAGTTCGCTAATTTTTGTTGGAAAAATCTTTTAGTTTTAAAAAACAAACTTTTTTATTCTGTTTGGAGTGTAAATCATTTTATCAAAACACTTTGAACGTATAAAACATATGAGATTTGCCAATTTCTCAGTACACATGTATTTAATTTTAGTTTTACAGAACACTTTTTCATTCTTACCCCCAATATTGTTTGTGTGTATTTCTGCCTTTTTTAGCAGGGATCTAAAGGGATAAGACACTGGACGATAAATAATGTATATCATCATTGGTGATACACAATATAACAACTTCTGTAGATTTCAATTAAAGGTTGAAACGTTTGGACACTCAACTTAGTAAGCCAAAATTCATTAAAAGTTCCCATTAGTTTTTGATTCAAACGACTAAGAAAACGATATTGTGAAACTTTGGGAACTATTCTTCCTCCTGCTTTATTTCTTTTATTGAAAAATGTATATCTATTAAAGTAAAAGTATATATTTCCTATAAGCAAACATTATCCAATCATAAATAATTGGATGTCAAGAATTATTTGGTAGATTTGTACACATTTCTTTTGGGGAATTTTTGAACCTTACAGGGAAAAGTTAATGGACAATAAATGATTTCCCCCTTCATTCTTCCAAATATGGCACACAGAGTTAGCCAGAGCTGGATCTTTAAATCATTTTAGTGGTGAACCGGATCGGGGTGCACTAGAGGTGGGCTGATGGCGCGCCACAGCCACTGCTAATAAACATTGATTTTTAAAAGATTTTTAGCACGGTCCAATCCGCGCCGGTACAACTTTATAATAAAACAATAAATAATTTATTTTAAAAAAACTAAAAAAATGTTTTCACAATAGTTTTGCAATAAAATATTAAACTAATTGAAAAAAATATTTATTTATTAAATACGGTTCACCCTGATCTGGCGCGGTGGTTACACTCATCCAGTGTAACTGCCACGCCACTGGGTGAGCCGGTTTGCCTATGCCATTTTGATTTAAAGATTGGTATCAGGTGCGCCGATCTGGATCGCCCCGATCTGGCGCACCACTAAATGATTTAAAGATCCAGCTCAGTAGATAATTTCTAAACATTGTAACCATTTTTATACTTGTACAGGTCCTGTAAATGAATATTGCCATCCAAAAACATATTTGACCCCACTTTAAAATAATTTTCTTTTTCCGTTTATTTTAAATTTCTCCGCTTTGCTAAATTGCTTGTAATGTATCATGCATTCGAAGGAACCGAAAAATGGCTTAAAACCATCCGATGACTTTAATTTAGGAATGAAATGGTATTAAATCATCCTTTGGCCTATGTGAAGCTTCCTTTAAATGAAACACGCACACGATTCTAATGGACAAAAAAACTTACTACAATATATAAATAAAATCCAAAGTTTTATAAATTTAAAGGTAATTTTAAATGATTTAAATCGATGAATGTATGTTCCCATCCTATCAAAAATGCATCCATCCATTTAATACTAAAAGTATAGGTTCCAATATCTTAGCTAGGCAATCAAAATAATGAAAAATAATAATGGCTGAGCCGATATCAAACAATATAACAAATATCCTCTCTTTAAATGGTAGTCCTTAAAACAGCTAATAATCAAAAAAAGTTAATAAATTCTGTCTTTTGTAGCTTGCTAATATTGGAGGTATGACCATAGTTATAGATAGATATTTCACTTTTATACATCCACGTTTTGTTCGCATTTGTCTTATTTTGGCGGTTTTGCGCGAATGCCGCGCAACGCAAAATAATAATAGGCGCTTCTCTTTCATATTACGCGATTAGGATAATTGTAGACTTACAGGACTTGATACGATAAACACTCGCTATGGATATAGATAGATGGATAATTGGACGGATGTAATAAACAAAATATTAGTTTTTACTTAAAAATTATTTCCATCTTAATAAAAAAAAATAGAAGGTAAAAATATCTTTTTAGAAGGCCGATTTTTTTTAGCAATTTGTATTTTAACCATAACAGGAAGTAATAATAAAATACATATAACAGAAAAAAATATTATTTCTTATTTATATTAATATTGCAATTATATGCAGCATGATTTTTTACAAAATTTTATTTTAATGATCATTATTATAATTAAAGTTAGAGCATGTCCGATTTTATTCAAAATAACATCAGTTGAGCGTACAAAAAAACTGCAACCCGCCCTTTTGTATGAAACAAACATGAAAAAAAATCTTCAAAAAACTTCATATTCAATGCTTGATTCGCTTGTAAATGCTATGTTTACTATTTTCAATGATAAAAAAAAAACAAGTATTTAGATAGATATTTAGATAGATATTTATTAATTCCACTAATTATAACAATTATTATATAAGTTCATTACATTGAATAAACAAAATCAATAATAAGATAATTAATATAACTAGGAAGATCATGGCACTACATTTGTATAATAGATACTATTGTAGATTTACCCATGACTTAATTATAATTTTCATGTTACTGATTGTGAGAAGACGGCGGAGGACAAGGCAGGCTGAAGGCTGAGAGTATGTTTATAATTAATTATTTTATGGACATGTACAAGGGTTACTGTGTAGGTTTTAGTAGCAGATATTGCAGTTATGATCGCTACAGTTTATGAATAGTTTGTATTTATCTATAAAGTGTTTTAGTATTGCTTTTTAAAATTTTTTTCTGTTTTTTATTTGTTTTAATTCTATATTTAGTTCATTCCAGTCTTTGGGAATGGTAAATTTTGTTATAGATGATTTGTTTGCTCCGTTTATTTTCAAGTTCCAAATATTCCTGCGTAGTCTCTCATGTGGAACTTCTTTTTTTATTAAGTTTAGAATTGCAGTTGGTGCGTATTCATAGAAAACGGAGTGTCCTATTAATAGGTTATTGTATGTGATTAGATCTTTGAATTTAAGAATTTTGTATTTCTTAAAGAGTGGTTCAGTGTGGATTCTTCGTGATGAACCATGTATGTTTAAAATGATACGTTTTTGTATAGTAGTGATTGTATTTAAAGCTTTTGTGTTGTTTGGTGCCCAAATGCTAATTCCATATTCAATGAAAGGCTTTCCTAGTGCATTGTAGCATAGTATTTTTTGCTTTGTTGGAATCTCTTTTTTTATGTTTCTTAAGATATGATTGCATGTATTTAATTTACTTATTGTTTTATTGATGTGGCTATCAAAATTTGCTTTTTCATCTAATAGAAATCCTAGGAATTTGAAAGAGGATTCTTGAGTATTAATGTGATTGCTTTTAACAGTTTGTATGATGGTATCGTTTATTTTTATGTTAATTTCTTGTTTTGTGTTGAAATTTATAATTCTGGTTTTAGTGGGGTTTAGGGTTAGTTTATTGTGGTTGAACCATTCAGTGATTTCTGCCATTATAGTGTTTCCTAGGGTTTCTATTTCTGTTTTGTTTTTGCCACTTACTGCAATCATGGTGTCATCTGCAAAGAGGTTTATGAAGCATTTGATCATGTCTGGTAAATCATTTATATAAATGATGAAAAGTAATGGTCCTAGTATTGATCCTTGTGGCACCCCAATTTTTGAAGCTAGAAAGTTGGAGAATTTTTCTCCGATTTTGCATGTATGTGTTCTGCCATTTAAATAATTTTTGAACCAGTTGAGTTCTGTATTTTGTATTCCTATTTTTTTTAGTTTGGTTAGTAGTATGTTTATGTCAACGGTGTCAAATGCTTTGGTAAGATCTATGAATATGGAAGATGTTGACATCTTATTATCTTTGTCCTTTTCGATTTTTTCCATAGTTGCAATCATTGCATGTATGCATGAGTGTAATGATCTGAATCCAAATTGCTTGCATGAAAGTATATAGTTTTTTTCTAAGTACATTCTTAGTTGGTGAGCAACAACTTTTTCAAGCACTTTGGAAATGGCATTTATAAGAGCGATTGGTCTGTAGTTGTTAGGATCGGTTTTGCTGCCTTTTTTGTAGATTGCAACGATGATTGCTGCTTTTAATCTGTTGTGAACAATACCTGAATGTAGTGAGCTGTTTATTATATTAGCTATTACTCTGGGTATTTTTTGTAAGATGGTTTTGATTATGACACTTGGGATTCCATCTGGTCCTGCAGATAGTTTAGGTTTTAGTGTCTTATTTATTTTTGTTATATCATCAGCTGTTATGTTTTTGAATTTGAACCTAGTGTTTTGTTCATGTATGTTATTTATGTATTCTTGTTGTTTTGTATTGTCTGTATGAATTTTATTTGATAGCTCTGTACCAATTCCGTTAAAGAATTTGTTTAGCTCTGTAGCAATGTCGATATCTTCAGTTAGTTCTTTATTGTTAATTATTATTTTGTCAGGTTTAGTATTTTTTTTGTTATTAGTGTGTCTGTTTGTGGCTTTGTTGATTGATCTCCACATAGCTTTGGAGTCGTGTTTAGTTTTTTTGAATTCATTTTCATAGTATTTAATTTTAGCTTTCCTAATTTTGGATTGTAGCTCTTTTTTAAACTCTACGTGTTGTGTGTTATGTAAAGGTAGTTTACTTTTAAGTTTTTTAAGGTATAATTTCCTTTCAATTTTGAATAGTTTCTTAATCTCGTCATCTATCCATGGCGAAGCATTGGTGTCTTTTTTTTTATCTTTTTTTAAGGTGTATTTTTTGTTTGGGAATGATTCATTAAATATATTGTCTATTTTATTGAAAAATTTATTCCATTTGTCAATTGTGTTGTTTGTATTGAGAATGTGCGACCAGTCTTCATTGATTAGTTTATTTGAGAAGTGGTTTATGTTGTCAGTGTTAAATTTTCTGCGGTGATAAGTGTTGGTAGTATTTTTGTAGGTGATATCTGTTTTTTGAATGGATTTAATGATTAAGAAGTGGTCAGTAATTGAGTTGCATATGATATAGTTTTTACTGTTATTATAATTATTTGATAGTATATTATCAATGATAGAAGCAGTGTTATTAGTGACTCTAGTGGGTCTGTTGATTAGGGGTATTATGTTTTGATTTTCAAAGGTCTGGTAGAATTTTCTAATACTTTCCATAGTGTTATATTTAAGGATGTCCATGTTTAGATCTCCAAGTATATCATAGTTAGTGTTTGGGAAATGTGTGTCCTTGTATTCCAAGAGCAGTTTAATATCTTTAATGCAGTTTTCGATGTCATGTGTACATTGTGAAGGGGGTCTGTAGAGAGTTGAAAGGATATTGGTTTTGTTTTTTGTTTTATATTCGATGGTTAGGAATTCAATATGACCCTTTATAACTGTCATTTCTTTTATAACTTTAAAGTTTATGTAATCTTTGCAGTATATGCTAACCCCCCCCCCTCTTTTGTTTTTTCTAAGTAATGTTGCTGGTTCGTGGTATCCAGGAATGATAAGGTTATTAATGTTACCCCATACTTCTGTGAAGCATATTATATCTATGTTAGAGTTTAATTCATTTAGTAGATATAGAAAATTATTTGAATTTTTGTCAATGCTCCTAATGTTTTGATGAGCTATGCTGAAGTGTTTTAGGTTTTTGATGTGAGAGCAATCAACATAACTGGATTCAGTATTATTGATATTTATAGTTATTTGTTGGAAATTAGTTGGTAATCCTTGTACATTATTACTAATGTCATTCATGTTTAAATTTTATATTTTTTTTAGTTTTTGTAGCCTTCCTTTCTGCCTTTATCCCCCCCGTCTTGAGGATAATTATGAAAATGGTCTCCATAGGAGAATATATTTATGAATAAACTAGGAAACGGTAAGCAATTTAATAATTTATCACATTTTATTAAACATATATATTACAGTAGGTAAGTATTTGAAAGTGTTGAAATTTATTATCTGTTGCTGATAAGATTTTGAGTATATAATTACTCATGTATACTTTCAAGAAGTAGTTTTTTTTTTACTAATATACTGGTTATGTGTTGATAATTAATGCCATTAATAAAATTTTCAGTTGTAATTACTATTAAAGTAGTAGTTAAGATAAAAATACATTAAAACTGCCTGAGGGCTGACCATATTATCTGTGTCTTATGCCCTGAAGTGCGCGAGATAATTGCTATAAACTGTCAATCAATAATTAGACTAAAGTCTTATATTGTGTTAATTTATAGAGGGTATAAATAAAGTGAACTAGATGCGAAGCATTTCTATAAGAATCTTGTCTGTACGTTCAAAGAATTTTGAAATTTAGATGTCGCATCTCCATGATATTGTGTATCACACTATGCTTCTGGATACATCCATGTATCTTATTGTGCATCATATTATGCTTCTGGATACATCCATGTATGTTATTGTGTATCACACTATGCTCCTTGATACATCAAGGAAATTCGAGAGTGATATTTTATGTTTAAATTTTGTGCTTGTTATTCTTGCCACTCTTAGAATTTTATTCATATTGCTGCTTAATAAATATTGGCTTATTATATTCTTTTTTATCATTTGCATGCATCTTAATTTACTCGTGAGACTAATAGCTTATTGCTTGTTTTTTTTTTTGACACTCTTAAGTCTACATGAAAAGAAAAGATTGAATCGGGTTGCTGCTTAATAATTTAGGATTGAACTATTTTCTTTTTTTTACATTTTGCGAGTGTTATGCTATTTACTCATAGTAAGGATAGCAAGAGCAATATTAGTTTTTTGGCAAGTTAGCTTATGATTTTTTTTTTTATCAATGGATACTGTTGTATTGTCACAGTCTGTTTGAACATTAAGTAAGAACTATAATCGAGATTAATGTAATTTAGTACTAGATATATTTGGTTATGTTACTTAAAGATTTGTGCTTGTTATTTTTGTCACTCTTAAAGATCTACTTAAGAATAGAAATTTTATTGAGATACTGTTGTGTTTATGCTTGTATTAAGCTTGTTATTTTTGTTACTCTTATAGTTCATAGTTCGTTTATTTTAAGTAAAATATGATCAAGATTAATGTAATAATTTATTAATAACATATTTAGTTTGGTTGACAATCAATGCATTAATTAACATTTCCATACTGTGTATGTGAATTTTTTTCTTGACTGAGATACAATCATAACAATCATAAAAAAAAGTAACGCTAGATAAATACAGATTAGAAAAAATATTACTATATTTAGCAATTACAAAATTGTAGTATATTTATTTATGTACAGTGCATAAAAAAAAACAATTTATAAATCATAGCTAGTATTTTTACTTGCATTTTAATATTGTTATATATCATGAATCATGATTGTTACTAATCAATGGTTATTTTCAGTTTGTCTTAAAAAGGCGGTGTTCTACTGGTGGGTGTCGGCTGAAATATAAAATAAATGATTATATTTATTATAATGTGGTTATCTAGTGTGAAGTTGTTAATTTTAGCTTGAATTACTCAGTCAGCAAATCTTTATTCATTTTTAATAGTAGGAATTTTATAAGTTTTAAGTCAGCGAGTTCCTATTTTTTTAAGGTAATATTTTAACTTAGTGGACTGTTAAATTATCATTTAATTTTTCAAAGTTACCTTTCAGTAGAGTGTTGAAAAAGACCAAAACAGTTTGTCTTAAAAGGTGGTGTGGTTCTACCGGCTGAAATATAAGTATAAGTAATGAATATATTTTTTTATAGTGTGGTTAACTAATATGCATGTTGTTAATTTTGGCTAGAGTTAATCATTCAGCATAATTTTATTCATTTTTAAAGATAGGAGTTTCATAAGTTTTAAGTCAGCGAGTTTTATAATTTTTAAGGTAATATTTTAACTTAGTTAAATTAATCATTTAATTATTCTTATGAAAGTTACCTTTCAGTAGAGTGGTGAAGAAGACCAAAATAGTTGTTGTCTTATATGGTGGTGTAGTTCTACAGCTGGTGTCGGCTAAAATATAAGTAAACAATATTAGCTGTGTTCAGTAGTATCTTTTTTCTAGTTGGATAATAAAACTGTTAGTTAATTTCATAGGGTTTGTAAGTCATATAGAATGTTAGATTATTATAAGTGTAATAGAAGATTTATTTATTGTATAGTATTAGAGTTCAAATTTGCTAGTTACCTCTTTGATGTTAGCATTTAATCCTTGTTCTTGCTGTTTTTAACAATACTGTTGTTTTTGGTGGTATCAATGTTACTGGCCTGAAATAAATATTTTTTTTAGTGAATATAGGATTACGTCATCATAGAGAAACAATTTTTTGCTTTCTATTTGCGAGGAAGACGGTATAGAGAGAGAATTTGCTCTTGTTTAACAAGGAAGATAATATTCATGAAGGGTAAGAAAATAATAATTAGTAACAATCATGTTTTACTTTTTAGTTTCTATATTTAATTGTCTTTTTTTCTTTCATATGGTATATAGGGTATTTTGATTGCCTCTTCCCAATCTTTTTTGATGGTTTTGAAAGCATTTGCAACTTCAGTTAGTGGTTGCCAATTTTCGCCCGCTTTTTTAATTTCTAATGTGTATCTATAAGTTTTGAAGTCTATGTTTTGTCTCGTTTTATAGTTCTTTTTTCGTAATTTGTACGCTATTTCATTAAGCTTTGTTACGTGCTGTTTAGCACAGTGGGGTATCTCTCTAGTTACCTGGACAAAATCTTGTTTCTCCTTGTTCTTGTTAAAGCTTGCAAGACCCATCAGAAAGATTTCAGCTGGATAATAGCCTGTATCATCTGAAAGATTGAACTTATTGTTAGTAAAAGAGATTTTGTAGAGACAACCTGCTTTTTTCTTCTCTTTCTTGTCCGTCTTTCCGCCCATGGGAATCTTAACGGGTGGGTTGTTGATCATTTTTGGGAAAGATTTTTCAATCTCTTTTTTTGTGTCTGTTTTTCCGTCCGTTTTTTTTTCAAGTCCATCATTAAGGATGTCCCTAACTATGTTGTCAATTTCCTCTGTATTTTGGTCATTTTGGGTGGCTAAGAAGAAGCAGTTTTTCGATTTAGCGAATTCTCGTTGTATTTTAGGTAGTACCCCCAATTCTATCTTGAGTTTTTCAAGCTCAATATTGAGTAATTTTGTCATTTTTTCAGTGAATTTTTGTCTGTCGTTTACATGTACAAAATCGGATGAATCTTTTATCAATTTAGTCTTTAAATTTTCGAGTTTTTGATCCATGCTTATTGAGTAGTGGGAATTGTTATGTGTATTATCTTTCTTTTTTAGTCAGTATGTATGAAATATATATGTATTATATATATTTGATTGTTTAATGTAAAAATTGCTTACCTATCTATTTAATCACAAATACATGAGCCGAGTCGAGAATATAGAAAAATGAATGTTCACTGTTCAGCTTTCTCTGTTCAACTCTGTTCTGTATGCTAGCAAATTTTCAAAAATTCAGATACATTTACAATATTATGTTGATATACCAATAGCACTCAAGCTTGCTAATTTGAAGAAACACTAATGAAAAGATGCAATTTTTAAATCCTGTAACTGCATACATAACAAATACTGAATAATATATGTATACTCATTTTTTTCCCATGTTACATCTTAATTTCCTAAATACTATACGTAAACATATTCACTCTAAAAATTAAATTCAAAATTACTTTGGAAGTTAAAGTCTTGATTGGTTGGTTTACAACTGCATTATTTACACTTTACCATCAAATATCTTAATCTACCTAAGGGGTAATTTGGGTAATACATCAATATATCGACCATTGTCTTATCCCTTAAGATCCCTAAGAGTGGAAATGTTATGGCTCTAAAACAGAACAACAAGCTTATAGCCTAAAATAATATCTTTTTTTTGTAGAATTTCTTATAGTGTTTATAAGCATATTAGGGTGTGTTTGCTACTTAGGTGCATTAAACTGCATTTCAATGGGAATATATACAGCAAGGATGAATTATATTCATGGATGGGTGGATGTCCACCAGTCTGTTTGTCACTGCTTCTTCAAAGTACGTTACATAAAATAATTTTAAATTTCTTGTTATTTGATACAATTTAAATTACTGAAAATATGTCATTTTTTTGGGATTTATTGACAACGTCTACTTTATCGAACAATGATTAGTACTACTTTACTAAACTGTTATAAATTTTTGGATTTTTATTTTAATATTTGTGGAAAATTGACTGTAATGCAATGCTATGCATGATTTTTCAGTATGGCTGAGAACCGGATATAATCCAGCGGATGTTAATCGGTTTCGAAGCAATACTGGAAAATATTGTACATATATATATTCTTATTTTGTGTATATTTATCTAATCTAAATAAATAAAGTTATAATCCCATTTAATCCCCACGTATTTATGCTTACAATAATAATATAAATATATGCTTCCATTCATATTTATATAATCCTTATTTATGGGCTTTATAATATTTAGCGCATTTTTTGGTTCTATACAAAATTTCTCTTATAAATAGCTTATTATAAAGAAATAAGGTTTTTGTCTGAACCTTAAGAATTTGAAAACTGAATGAGTTTTATATTTTAGGGAAGCTTCACATAGGCCCCGGGTGGGTTTTATGACATTATTTTTAGATATAATTCTTTGGTTTTAGGCTACTTCCCACCTCTTTTCCTCCGAATATTGAGCCTCAGATGCTAGGGTCACAGCCGCTTGTTTATTTTGAAAGATGAGGAAGCTTGAATCGTTTAAAAGTTGATCATGATTTTATTTAACCCATATCATCTTAAAAAGCCGGAAGTGGTAGGCGAGAGATTTTAATAAAAGAGAGAGAAGAGACTATCCTGAACATAAATTAATGTATAGTTCATAGATAGCCTATCCCTATTAATTATTAACTATAATTAGTTTTCATAGCCCCCTCCCCTCTCACTATCCCCTCCACTATGTCAGACTTGTGTATCATACATTATAGCCAAAACAGACTTAAGTTGGAAAGTTGACACCTTAAGTTTATCAAATAAAAATACATTTTCTCATTCATTGACTTAAAACTTTGGATACTTTCTTCAAACTAAAAGGCCAATCTTTTCCACCAATAAGTTTAATCTAAATATGGGGTACTTTGTTAATCGATATTTGGTGGGTGCATCAATTTATTATCCATTGTCTTATCCTTCAACAATTTGAACTTTTAAATGGAAGATTTTTCAATGATTTTAGAAGATTTTTTACTTTTTTACGTCCACACTAAGAATTTTTGTTCATGATTTTAATAGTTTCATAGTTTACATGAACTAACCCATTAAGAATTGTCGACAAATCTCATTTTCAACATTTGTAACGGATATAGACTATACGTAGATTTTATGACAGTAGAAAAACTGCTGTCAATTTAGGTTGCTAACATAGACATAATTAGTTGGTCAAATCGTTCATCCAGTAGGAGGGAGGGGATGTGGTAAAAGTTGTTAATAGGGTTATCGTTATTTCATCGTTTAATATGTAGTAGAAATGCTTAATTTTGGTAAAATGACGATTTAAATTCTAGACGAAATAGCAGATATAACAACCCTGTTGATATTATGTCACTTACAACCACTTTAAATATGTCAGAAGACGAAATAACCAATTAAGATGTATATCAACACATTACTTTCATAACTGATAGGATTACTTTTACTGTATATATTTTGTAAATAATTATGGTCGGTCCATTATAAATAGATAATGTATTTTTTCCTTATCTTAACATTTTTTAATAAATTACAATTTTTTAGGCTTTGTTAATGTTGCTGTATAATTGAATTTTTTTGATACTATACATTAGAATATAAAAAGCATTCAAATGAGATCCTTTTTAGAAGGACGGTTACTCTATAACTTAGGTTTGTCTATTTTTTGTCTATTTACTCACAGCAAAGTTGAGTAAAAAAACTTTGTCTTCATTGCAAGTTGACGGATTTTTATAGCTTTTAAAGCAAAAATTAATATCAGGGTAGTTTACCCAGGGAGGAAGGGGAGATTACTACTGTTTTATATAACATTTTCATATTAGTTGGCTTGCCAACTTTGGTGGCCTGAATTTTGATTGTCTGGTTCATTAATTTGAGTGTCAAAACGTTTTGACTATAAATTGTAATCTAAAGAATGGGTAATTTGGTGTATAATTATTGGGGATATATATCATTTTATCAGCCATTGCCTTATCCCTTTAAATCCCAGTAGTTTACCCCAGTCAATAGCGTAGCAACGTCAACAGGGTATACGCTCAGGGCTACAGGTATAGTACCATGAACACTAAATTACTCTTTTCTTCCAAACCTTGTGTAACATTTTGCTTTATGAAGCTGGTAAATATTGGAGTATATAAAGGGATGGAAATTTATTTTTCCAACATTGTCCACTCCCTCACTTTCTGGTTTATAGTCTATACCTGCCGTATTCTAAAGATTGATTGATCTTTATGTTTTTAGATTCATCTCCCTTCAGCTACCACGTAGCAGAGGGGTTGATTCTAGAAAAGACCTTAAATTACTTTTCTAGTATGGCGTCGAAACTGACTAATATCTGCTGGATTAGCTCCTGTTCTCAGCTTTACTAAATAGCATAGTATTAACAGACAATTTTCCTCGAATATTGAAATAATATCACAAATTAAAACCAGTTTTGTTAGCCAGGGCCTTTGCCCTTTGGATATTATTCTTGTATCATTTTTCATTACCGCCATTATGATTAACGCTATCTTAATAATGACATAATGGCTATAGTATTATGATAATACACTAATCTAACAGAAATTCATATTTAGTGAATCTGCACAAAAATGTCTATACGCAGTGCTTTTCAAGAATTCGTACAAATCAACAAATAAACTTTCATTTCAAATCTGTAATAATATCCAAAGAAAATGCTTATTCGTCATAGGAATCTTCACAAGAAATTTCAGACACCTATCCTTAATAGTAGCCTAGAGCATCATACTGATTAACGAATATATAGTAAATGATAGTTTTACTTCGCTACTAAAATATTCAATTATAATAAAATTCGCTAATTTTTTAAATTTAATTTTGTAGGTATGTATATGCGCTATTATGAAGAAAAGATATATATCATATGCTACTTAATCCACATTCAAAATTCATGCAGCCAACTGAGCAGCCCAGGCACTTAGGGGATTGGTATTCATTACAAGAATAGCGTCATGTGAAATTTAGAGAGTTCTTAAATATTACTAATTCTGAGTTAGTCGCCATAACCACCTTTCTAAAATGTCATATATTCGAATTAAAACATTCAATTAGTTAGATGACATATTTTTTTTAATTATACTTTCACATTCTATTCTACACCCATTGACGTCGAAGGGTGGGGGTAAAGGGGTATTTAGCCTCTCAAACTTTGAAACCCCTCATTCTAACACCCTAAGAATTATTAAAAATACATAAGAATACCCTCCTCAAACCTTTTACCCCCCTCAAAATAAAAAGCTTGGACGTCCCTGCCTATATCCCAATACAGTAACTTGGTTATTTTATATTGTAGCAAAATAAACACTTTTAATTAAATTAATAGCTAAATTTTAAATGGCAAAAATAAAAAAATACATATACTTTAAAGGTGAAAAGTCTCATTTATTTAGGTTTTTTCTTTATTTATTTTTTTTAGAAAAGTTTGTAGCCTTTTACTCCTTTTAAAGGTGATATCTTTAACTGTTTGATAAAAACAGCAGCTAGAATCATTGATCATTATAATACCAGCTCACATTTTAACAGGAGGGATATACAATCTAAAGAAACAAAATTGGAAGACTTTTTATCCCTCCAACACAATAGTTATAAGCTACATTTTACACTAAATTTATCATCCATTGCCATAGTCTTTATTCTAGAGTATAAAATTCAGGAATCTAAAAGGATCAGACAACGGCCGATAAATTGATATATATCCTCAATGATTATACACAAAATTACCCATTCTGCAATTAGTATTTGAAACATTTAAACAACTTAATGAACCAACCAATCAAAATTCAATAAGGTCCCCAAGTTTGTTGAGCCAACGAATAATAAAACGTTATTATAAGACTTTGTTTACAAGAAAGTTTTTCTCTATCCTAACACAGACTTTTTACTTGTTTGAAATAAAGCCTGGCCAACCTATCATCAATAGTTAAGTGAATTAATTCCTCGTTAATCATTGAAATGCATCGGCGGGAAAAGTGTCGGGTTTAAATCTATTTTTAGGTGCCAAAAGAAATAAAAAGTAACATAATTTAATTTAAGGATCTTTAGAAATTCCGATGTCCTTACACGTAGAGTTGAAATCTCTTTTTAAAAAGTCCCTTTTTAATACCACGTATATTTTCATTAAAGGATCTCATGATGTAATAAGTAAACATGACTGCAACCCACTGAAAAATTTTGGCCGATTTTTAAAAATTGATTAATTACAGTTAAGTTAGCAACCTAATTTAATGATTTAAGTAGTCCTCGAAGTCTTATTCGTTGGATTAACAGCCTTGGGGACTTGAGTTGAATTTTGATTGGTTCATTTAGTTCAGTGTCAACCACTAACTGTAATCTGAAGAAGGGGTAATTTTGTGTATCATCATTTGGATGTACATAAATTTATCAGCCATTGTTTTGCCCCTGGTTTTATTGACAACACCTGTGAAAAATCAACTACAATGCTTTTGCATCATATAGTTATTGCTACGCTACCTTTGGCAGCCTGGCTAGATTTCCCTTGTTAAAATTATGATCTAATCAATAATAATCATAGTTTTCTTTTTATCATCCTCTATGACCTAGCGATGTAATTGTTATGCCTTTTACACTATTATCACAGGGACAATTCTTCACAAAAACTTAAAATGTCTTTGTTTTTTTGTTGGATATTAAAAATAGATCTTAAAAGATAACAATATTTTTTACCCCCAATTATGATTGACAAATTACCACTGGAGAATAAATGATTGGTGGAATAGTTTGAACACTGTAGGTTTGTACAGCCCAATTACCGATGAAATTTTGGGGACTTGCACAATTCTAAGTCAAATATCCCCTTCCTCAGCGTATTTTTTTTTCTTCTTAATATCTGTCTCCCCCCCCCCAAAAAAAAAAAATACATAATAACTATACAGCTATAGGGCCTTGAGCCTTTAGCAATCAACCAATTTGCAAAAGAAGAAGTTTTCCCAAGATAAAATTCATGCCAACAGTCCTTTTACAGCATTACTATAACATTTAAATCATAGGCTTAGACAAGCCAAAATTGTACTGTGATTTTTCTATTTAATAGATGTAAAACAAACCTGCTAAAAATTGATGACAATTACTATGACTGTTGAATTTGCTTGTATTATATTTTGAATGCAATTTCTAAACAATTATCTTCTTTAGAAGATAGCGGTCAGATAGATCCCCGCTTTTTTCTCATCTAGAAGGTTTTTTTGTAATTAATTTAAAATTCAAACTAGAAAAAGTTATACAATGCAGCTTAAAACTTTTTTGAACGGGGCGATTTTAAACCTTTTTCATTGTTATTTTAAAAAGATCAGGTGGCTTTTTCTCTCCTGTTATTGGTATTGTCTACTGTTAACACTTTTTTAGGTCCGAACTCTGTATAAACTTTTAAGGTCTAAACCCTGTCTTTATATAGTGTTTATTGTGGGCCTCGAAATATGTTATTAATCGTGTTACTTCACTACCACACATGTTTCACTTTAACAAATTATAACAACCGCATATATAGCCATTGCTTTCAATTTTAATTCACTTTGATTACTTTCCTTATTTCTATTGTGTATTATAGCGATTACAAAGTTTCCTTTTGGAACCTAATTGTGTCCTCCTTCTAACTAATAATATAGTCGGATTGTTACTACGTTGTGTTCCTATTGCTTTACTTAACTAATTAGAGATCTCGACTTTATATCTATTATTATGCAGTTTCAATTATACGGAAACAAATGGACATTTTTGTCAATACGTGCTTAAAACTTAGTAATTTACTAATCAGAGGGGGATGCAAATTATTAATTGGTGTTTGTTGTATGAATTTACAAACAGCCATGGGGTATAAAGTGTCTTCGCTTCAGGGAAATAGGAATAGAACACAGCTACTTCAAGGGTACATATCTGAATAATACTTATTATTAGTGACAGCTTTCCGTAGATAGTAAAATAAAAGTTTTTTTCCTGAACTCCCGGGCTAACAAAACTGGTAGGTATTAATATTATGGCTTTTATTTTATGTTTCTTGCATAATGTCTTAATGCGTTGCATGATTTTTCAGTATGGCTCCGAACCGGTTGTTAATTAGTGGATATTTATCGGTTTCGAAGCCATACGGAAAATATAAATAATATGTAAGGCAGAAAACAATTAAAATGTTTGGCTGTTCTTTAAGTGCCCTATACCTATAACCCTGTAAGGTTATCACTTAAGGCGCAGCTACAATAATAGTTTTAAGGGACAGAATCAAGAATATAGGCACAAGAAAATGCATAAACCATGACTGATTTTTTGTATTTATTAATAATGTTTCTATATTTAAGATATTAAAGATTTTTATTAAATTTTTTTTTTAAATTTATCCCTTTGTCCCTGAGCGAGGCTACAACAATAGTTTAAGGGGACTGGGTACATCTGTGTAATAATATCAGGGATGTAGGGATGAGACATGGACAGTAAAATAGTTATACTCCATAGAACTCATAATACCTACCAACAAAAGCAGGCTTTTACACATAAGAATTGGGGTAAAAATTTATTTATCAACCGTTGTTCTAACCCCGTATCCCTGCAAAAATATATTTAATAAAGGACTATGCCATTCACCGTTAGCCACTTCAATGTAAAAATCAATGTAAAGCTATTTTTATAACTTTATTATGAGCGGTGTAAAAAAAAGCAAAACCAAAAATGAAACATAATACGATGTTGATTCATAGTTCTAGCAACATTTGTAAAAATGCAGCTACTCTATAGATGTGTAAATAAATGTCCTCCAAATTATTTCATCAAACGAAAAATACCTGATTTATTGCCATTACCTGCCAAAAGTCCACTATACTAAAAAGGATATTTACTTGCTATTGCTGCGTTATTTATAAACATGACTGTGTACTTTAAATGAATTAAGGAAAAGGGCTGAGATGCATATGCTAACATACGGATATAACATAAAAGCAACATTTTCCTAAAATGTTAAACATATACATACAAGAATGGGTTATATGAAGGGGGATACATAGATAAGATAGTGGATGATAAATTCTATTTCTAAATAATATCTGGTAAATATTTTGAAAGGGAAGGGTTAAGATTAATTTTACTTGCATTGTCCTCTCCCTCCCTGGGTCATATGCCTTATTTCATATTAGGCTACACGCACCCAGGATAGGGTTTGGTTTTAGGCTGTTTTAATTGATTGATGTTTTTGTGAAATTAAATCTTACCTAATGAAAGTAATAGATATTATCTTGCTTTTAACTTTTCTGCTAGAAACAAATATTCTTTGATGCTTTTATATAACATATATATACTTACTTTACACTAAAATTCTATCAAAAGAACAAATTAAGTCGAAATAAATAATATTTTATTACATAACATGATCTAAATAGATGAATGTCTATCTCCATTACTGACTTACACAAACTACACACACACACACAAAGTCTACACAGAATATGCAACAAGATGACACTATTGTTACCAACATGACACCTGACAACCCACACGTCTCATGTGTGTGTATGTGTGTGTGAGTGTGTGTGTTTGTGTGTGTGTGTGTGTGTGTGTGCGTGTGTGAGTGTGTGTGTAGGTTGGTGATGCTTAATGTCATTGTACTTATGTATATTGCTTAGATATCAAAGATAATTTTTAATTATATATCAAAATTTGAATTAAAAAAAAGAATAATATACCTAACTACAAACTTTCTAGTTCAAGATTCTAATTTTTTAAATGTTTAAAAATGTAACATTTTTTTAGACAAATATTTCTTGTGTTAATATATACATAAAACCCACACACATAAAAACACACACACACACAGCCCTCAACCTTGGTATTTGAAATGGCATCATCTCCAAAAAAAAATGGGATATTTAAAGGCACATGTTCTTTCCTTATTTGGAGTCCAGCTTCTCTACAGTTTCCGTCTGTATGTCCGTCTTTTCGGGGGACTGCCATTTACACATCCAGCAAATTTACAGTGGATGTGTTTTCGCCAGTGCAATGGATGTATTTATGACAAACTGAATTTTTACTGTATAAATGACAGTAAAATCGATTCTCATGCCATAAATACATCCAACACTGGCAAAAATACATCCAATATTTTTATACATGTGTCAAAAATACATCTGACACTGGCATTTACACATCCATACTTTTTCAATTATATGTCATAAATACATCCAACACTGGCATTTATACATCCATAAAATAATTTAAGAATGATAAGAAGAAAACAACACACTTGTATATTATTTTTGAGTTATGATATATTTGTCAGGTTAAAATACAATATAAAGATTTAAAATAAAATATATTTGTGAGGTTAAAATAAAAAGCATTTTGCAATGGATTGTTGTGATGACCTTGACAAAATTATATATATTGGTCGACCAATATCATCAACCAATAAGTCGACATATCCCCACTTCCATATTGATTGTGAGGTCCTGTCCCTTGAATCCCTGTACTGGGTCTTGGTACCATATCCATAATACTTCTTTCCAGAAAAAAAACATCATCTTCCATTTGGGAATAAGTTATTTCTACATCCGGATTTTCATTTAAATTAAAACATGAAATTTGA
This sequence comes from Acartia tonsa, assembly GCF_053477335.1. NCBI lineage: Eukaryota > Metazoa > Arthropoda > Copepoda > Calanoida > Acartiidae > Acartia > Acartia tonsa. The sequence goes on from NC_137260.1 coordinate 40,609,083, forward strand.
GTATCAATTAATGGAGCTTCTATGTTTGACTGCTCTATTACTGGTGCATTTTATTCACTTACATTTTATTTTAATAGTTTTAAAACATTTCTGTAATACGATACTATACATGATTTTTCATCATGTCTAAGAACTGGTTATAATTCAGCGGATATCAATCGGTTTCGAAGCCATACTGGAAAATTTTCTATTAAAGCAATGCTTCTTTAACCCATTATTAAAATAAAAATATTAACTTCATTTAAATTTTCTATATTTTCAGACGTTTTAAATGAACTTATATGTCATATGTAACATATAATATTTTTTATAGGTATGTTTCTATGGATTGTGTCACCCTTGTTTTCTTTCAAAGTTTCATCCCTTCATAGGTTTTGTTAGAGGAAGGAATTCTTTTCTTTGAGTGATAATGATTATTAAAAACATTCAAAAGAAACTCATAAAAGAAATGTGCTATGTGTGTGTGTGTGTGTGTGTGTGTGTGTTTGGATTTATTTGGACATGCGACATTTTTATCTTCTTGATGGTTATATCGTCAGCTTTTTATCCCATGTTTTATCATACATATAAAAAGATCTTTCAAACAACGAAATTCGTGATTTGTAAGAAGCGAGGCTACACTTTAATTAGTGTAAGTCCGTCTGTGGACTTTGAGCCATCCTTACTAACAATTGATTATTGAAATTTAAGGGTTATATCACAAATATTTCAATTAGTTATTATGTAACTTGATAAAGTTAAAATCAGCCATGTGACGTCATAAAAATGAGGGATTATCCATACCTTTCTTTCCCACTTTTCCTCTCATCTCCCTCATTCTTGAGACGCTTTGTCCAGTTTCGTTATTGTTTTTTTACTTTTACTGCTACGCTACTTATGAAAAAATTTGTCTTTTTAAAAAATATTTTATCCATTGTATTTTATTTTAAAAATTCATGTATTTAAAATCAATAACAATTAGGATAAATACATATAATTTAAACAAAAAATTGAGGAAGAATGGAATCATTTTAAAAGTTAAAATGTTTGTCCAAGAAATTGTTGGATTTTTTCTATTGATACCTTGACATGAGATGGGATGAACAGCATATGGTTTTCTTTTTTTGTACTGTTTGTTTCATTGAACAATCTTCTATGATTGGGACTATTAAATGGTTGAAAAGTAAATATTTTATTGCAGGGAGGGAGGGGACATTGGGCTGTTTATTACTCTAGCACCCTTAGTAGCCTTTTTTTATTCGTTGGCTTAACAACTTTGAGTTTTGATTGATTGGTTCATTAAGTTTGTGCTCAAACTTGTCAGCCACCTATTGCAATCTTCAGAAGATGTAATTTTGTTTATGATCAATGGGGATGTACATCAATTTATGGGCCATTGTCTTATCCCTTTCAATCCTTTATTTGGCTACTAATTTATAAAGTTAAATTTATAAAATATCGTACTTTTTCAGTACAGTACAAAAAATGAAACCAATTGATGTTAACCCATGAAAAACACCTTTGCATGATCACAATTGATAATCATTGATTTAAACAATGAAAATGTATAGACAATTGTTTTTAAATCATAGTCAATTCTATCTAGCTACATACATAGATAGACATGGACATAAGCTATATTATGCATTCATATCAGAATTGGCAAAAACTTTTGATAACGTTAACATGTTTATTGACGAATTTTATAAACACGAATTGCTGAAGTTAAAGAAAAGAATAATTTTTTCGTCAAATACACTAAATTATGTTGATTACAATAAATAAACCAACGAATAATAAAAAGTTATAATAAAATTTTGGAGACTAGTTAGTAAACACTTCATCGTCCCTTTCTTTTCTGTTGTCCTATTTTGCTATTGTTCCGCTACTTAAAGACACAATTGTCTGTGTTAAGAATTGGAACTTAAGACGTTTTACATAAATTTTCAAAAGTTTTTGGCTAGAATTGAATACAATAAGGGGCTTACTTTTATTATTTTACTGCACCCATCTATGTATCTTTCTATCATCACGTTCATCAACTTTAAATTAAATTAATTTTAATTAATGCTTATGCTATAAATTTAAGACAGTCAACTTTTATATTTAAAGAATAGAAGAACTAGATTATAAATTGAGTGTAAGACATTAAAACTATAGTAAAAAAGTATCTTCCCTACTAAAAATACGAAAAAATATGTATTTTCCGCCAAGGAATCTAATGTGATAAGACAATGGCCGATACATTGATGTGGTTAAAACTTTTGGACACTCAACTTAATGTGCATACCAATCGAAATTCAATAAAAGTCCCCAAAGAAGCAAACAAATAAGGAAACGTCTTTTACTAAACTTTGGGGACCAATCCAATGTCCCCTTCCCTTCCTGGTATTTCCACATTAGAATTTAAAATTAAATTGTGTAAAACCTCATCAACGTGTATAACCGTGTGTGGTGGATATCTTTATTTTGTGTGTGTAAAACTTTTTAAGATTTGAGTTGACATTTTATGCCATGAATGTCCCTTATGCACTAACAAACAGTTGGGGCATTTTCTTCTACTTTTTTTTATTTCGTGGATTTTTTTGTTTTCCTAAATTTTAATTTACACGTTTTTTTCTTTCAAATTTTTATATCTTGCGGGCTACCCATTACCTAATATAACCTTACCTAACCTAAATAAACAAACAAACGAAAAGCTACAATTTCCACCCCTTACAAGTTTTTAATTTATTTTTAAAAAGGGATGGGTTCTTTGAATAGGAACTTTGAGGGTAAATACCAATAAAATTTTTTTTAAAACTTTACATGATATCATAGTGCAGTCCATTTATATTCCCTAACTGTTTGAATATAAATAGAAAGACCTATGAAAAGAATAAGGGTATGAAATGCATAAAAGCTGCAGTCGTCACACACACACATACACAAACACATTATTATAATTTGCCTGCAAGGTTATATTCTAATTTTAATTCAAGCTTTATATTTATTCAAGGGACACTTTTAGGCTTTGACTTAATTTTAAACAAACAAAAAAAACCTCTTTGAATTTTACCCAATGTAGTCCTTTGATTTAGAAAGTTTTCAAAATCTTTAGGGGCTAAAGCGTTATGGAAGAACATTCAATGATTCAAATTGAATAGAATCATTAAATAAATCATTGACTCCTAAATATTGAGATCATTTTAAAATAAACTGCAGAGTTTACTTTTAAGCTTCAGTATGCAGTGTATATATTATAAAGGTCATCTCATTAGTTTTAATTCAGATTTGCAATTACATATGTTTTCCAAGTGTAAAAGAATCAAATTTAAACAAGGATGACAACACCCATAAGCACTTTCAAAGTTCAAACCATGAAAATGATGTCAATTTTAAATCTGTCATTAGCACTTTTTATGGTCCTCTAGCCCCTAGCATCTAGGGGCTGTCAATTCAAATTGAGTAAAATAACATGAAACTCAAATTAAAAAATATAAATGTTTAAATTCATCCTTGAACATATGTTAAGCTTCCCAAAAATAGATGAATGATTTGTTAAGTGGTGAGATCTTAAAGGACAAACCAACAAAAAACCTAACTACTTTGCATAACAGGATAAGATTGACAGACTGACCTATTATGTCATAGCTGTGCTGTGTTGACAAACACAAACAAATGCGGTGACTTTTTATTTTGCATTTGCATTTTGGGTGCTCCGATTAGGATGCGATAAGAAAATTCCAGAGCCCGTTAGTCGCATGTTAGCCGCGGCTAATCCGCAAATTTAAACCTGTAAAGTTGCTTCTCAATTTTTTAAACGGACGGATTGCCATATAGGAAACAGGTTTATACATTCAGTTGATTTTTAAAGTTATTAAATAATACCTAATACCCTTCTGTTTTACCCTGTGGTTCGGAGAAAGTTACCACGCGGCTGCCGAGCCCTGGCAAAATTCTTTTGCTTCATTCATATGCTAAATATTTTACTCACAAGGTAGATATAAAACGAGTAGATAACTAAAAGATTATCAATCCCTCAAAAAGCTAAAGCCGAAAACAAAGAAATAAAGGGCTAGTTCAAAGGAAGATAAATAAACGTTCTGTAAACACTTTTGTTCTAGTTAAATGAAAATATTAAAAGGATTTATAGTAAGACTATTCATTTTTGACAAAAATCTACCAAAACAAGTCATCTATTTTATTTATATCTATATGCAAAATTTTGTGTTGACTTTTCAAATCAAAGCATGAGCTAAAGCAAAAATATGTATTTTAATTTTTACTTTCGAAATTTATTATGTACAAAAAAGTTATAATTCTGCGATTTATATAAGGGTCGGGGGCATTGGGCTGTTTATTACACTAGTTCCCAAAGTTTTATAATGAATGTTTTTTTTGCTTAACACCTTTTGGGACTTTGTTAATTTTTTAACGGTTGGTTCAGTACATTATTTATCTGCAGTAGGTAATTTTGTGTATCACCATTTGGGATGAACATCAATTTATCGGCTACTGACTTATCCCTTTAGATCCCTGGATTTATATTCACCTAAAATTTATTGTTTGAAAATGTATTTAGCTTGTTATTGCTTCACTACGGATATTATGAATATAATTATCCTTGTAAAAATTAAAGTGGGGCAATATTATAATATTACTTTTTTTAATGATATTAAAAGCGTCGTTATCAAATCATAAAATTTTGCAATGTGCTTAATTTTGAAAAAACTAAACTCCGCCCCAAAATTATTTTAGTATATTGTCATGATTTTATTTGTTAACATTATTAACATGCATATCTGCATGAGTACATTAATATGTTATTTTCATTTTTATAACCACGATCCTTTATTAAAGTTTTTAAGCTTTAGTATCCTTGTTTACGCTTGTTTTAAGCAGTTCAATGTTAATATTTAAACTGCCATTGCCATTCCCCCATCTAAGTATTACTTTTTTTAAAAAAAGTCTTTTTTGAACGGGACAAAAAATGCGCTAACGTGCAAAGAGCTCCAAATCCAATTCTGACGATTTACAATTATAGGCTCGTGCATAATTTACTTTATTTTTGTTTTTAAAGTTTATGTGTTTAAATTTTAACTACAAACTAAGATTAGTTTACCTAAAGGCTAAAAAATGGTAACTACTGTAGACTACTGCTATGTCAGATGCATGACTTAAATATTAAGGAAAGGAGAATTTGTTTAAAACAAAGATTGTGCAATCAAAAGGTTGGTTTTCCTGGTAGAAGTTGGTAAGTAATAAGAGCTAAAATCTAAGACATTCCTTTACAATGAAGATGTATTACTTGAAGAAATAGTGGTTTATTTTTCAACCGTCTAGAATGAACGCCATGCAAAGTAGGGGAGTTGCCATGTAGTTGATTTACAAGTACATAAGGCCCATCTTTTAAGGCATCCTATTCCAAGGCAAATTCTTGGTGATTGATTTTTCAAGATTTTATAAATTTTGTTTATTTTTTACATAAAATTGAGCAGTTTTATTTTATCAAGGCAAGGCCGTTTATACAGGTTTCTACCAGTAGGTTCTACTATGCTAGATTCAATGTTGACTTACATATCAATAAGTCAATTTAGCTTTCATACCAACAGTTTGATAATATGTCATAAATTAACACTTTTAATAAAGCCCTATTGTCAACAAAAAAAAAGAAATTGTATATAGATACAATCTTCAAATTTTGTCAGGGTGGGAGTCTCTCTTTAAGGCCTCCCACTTGTTAAAATTAAGAATTAGGCCTAAATTCCGCCTCCCTTGATTTTTATGGGGCCTACTTCCCCCCCCCCCCCTAATCTCCTCCCTATCTCCTGATGAGGCCTTAAAATTTGTAAATTTGTGTAACTATTTTTTATGAGGATCGATAGTTGTTTTTTTTGGGAATTATTCACGAATTTTAAGGAAGCGTAATTTAGTTAAATAGGCCCCACCCTAACCCCCCCTGTTCCCCGGTTGAAACGAGGGGGTTCACGCCCCCCACAAACATATATTTAAACCTTTTAAACACATGAGCCGTAAATTGCCTTTTCCATTAATAATTGTAAAGTTTTGGGTTTAGCCATTCTGTTTCCTTTTTGGTGATAATTTTTCATCAATACAATTAGCTGTTCAACATCAAGGTGTGTATGTGTGTGTGTTTGTGTATGTGTATATATAATAGCATTTTCCTTAAAATCTACTAAACTCCTGTCTAATAAGGAAGCATCCGGTTTTTATCGTCAGTACATTGTTGATATATGGGAGTGCAAATCCTATAATTTTTTTAGGCTAGCCTCAAAGTTATGATTTCCTATGTCTTGCATATTTGTATCATACATATCTATGTAAGACTAAGGAACCTTAACTCTTAGGCTAGCCTTTGATATTTTATAGGATTTTGTCCAATATCTATGTATTGTTACGAAACCCATTCTGCCTGATAATTAGCACCGACGTTATGAACATCATTAGATTTTATACCAGATTTATACATATATGTATTTTCCATATAACACTTGTCTAATCATAATATTTGGACAAATACTATAGAATTCCCAAGGATGTACCCTAACAAAAGGGGTTCAGATTTACTTGACTAGGACGTTGTTCCCTTAGTTATGCTGCTTCATTTGATTTGGTTTTGCCTTCAATTGAGATAAGATTTGTCATGGATATTCCTAAATTTGGTGGGCCATCATTTCCCCATAGTATCACAAATTTTAAAAGACGAATCTTTTCAATAGAACGTCCGTAATGGAAACTTTTTATCTTCATTTGGACAATTATTAAGCTTGATTCCTCAAACAGTTTTACAATTAGGCACGAGTAAAAAATAGTAGCAACTATACAATCGTTACCAGAAAGTCTGCAGGTCCATTTAAACATGTTTTTTGTAACTTTTTTACTACAATTTTTTATGCAATATAACTATCTAATATTTTGAATAAAAATTCCTAAGATAAGAAGATACAATATTAAAAGCAAAGTATTTCTATAGTCATGTCTTTAAAATATAAGTATGTCCTAAAACAGCATTTGTGGTTGAAGTTTAAATACCTAGATAATATTATATACATGGGGGTAGTGAAGACTCACCACCCCTGAATTCATAATCAGGGTGGGGACCCTAAATTGCCTTTCTTGGAAGCTTCTATGTATTATAATACAACATTTTATACAATACATATGTTACATAGATGTGTTAGAATGGAGGAGTATTGTATTTGAAAGATTTTAATGTCCTGTTTATTAGGGGTAACGTTTATAGAACCTTACCTTAGTAAAACTTTTATTTAATTAAACCCTTTTATGGTATTTTTATATTTGATCAAAAATGGGTTTCGAAAGGTACATTAGCCTAATTTTTCAAAGAGTGTAAGTCTAATCTGTTTGATTTTGGATTTGTATAATACAATATTATACATATGTTTCATATGTATGGGAGTATTAAAAGTATGAAAACAAGTAGCACATAGTTTCTTAGTTGGGTATTTATATATGTTTGTATACTAGAAAATATTATGACCAAAGGACTAACAGTCAAACTAAAATAAATTTGTTATTAGCTTCGCTCCAAATATCATAAACATATGCAATAAAACTTGTAGGGTAGCTTCGCTACTTATAAGCTAAACATAAGCCGTAGAAACATGGACGTACAACCACCTCTGGATCCAAAATGTAGGGTAGCTACGCTATTAATAAGATAAACATATGCATTAGAAATATGCATTAAAAGGAGGAATCTAATATGCATATTACAAATTTTAAAATATACAGAGATATAGCAATAGATTATAAATTAATCATAAATCTTTATAATATTTCTGTGATAGTTGGTATTGTTTGTAGGGGTAACAGGGATAAAATTTTCATTTTACTGAAAAAAACATAAATTTATTTTGAAGTTTAAGGACTTGTACCTAAAACCTTTAAAATTAAAATTTTCTTCCTTTTCCTTATTTTAAAAGGGTATCAATACGCATGTTGTACGGCTTTTAAACATTTTTAATGTCAAAAGGCTAATTGTCGCCTAGATTTATCTCCAACTTTGTACATTTTAACATTAATTTTACCTTACTGTTTAATAAGGTACTTTTTTTTGTATATTTGGTAACCATTTATTTGCTTAAATACGAATCTTCAAAAAATACTTTTTTTTAAATGTACAAATGAAAGAGCCAAGTTTTGCGACCAGGTAAAGACCCTATGCTGTTGACATTTTAAATATTCAGATGTACATTGATGTATAACACCATATAATATGCAGTTTTTTAGTGGTGCATCTACTCTATAATTAGAATCTTATCCTTCTTATGATTGCGATGCCGTATCTAGTATTGAATATTTTATTTATACTTTTTCTTATATAAATTATAGTTCATTTTTAACAAAATTAGATGGAAAGATGGATATATAGATAGAAAGCTTAAAAGATAGACAAAGGGGTAGGTAGATAGATAACTTACCAACTAGTAAGTTATAAAGATAGATAGACAGATAGAGAAATAGTTTGATAGATAGAGAGATAGATGAGAAATAGATAGATGGATATATGAATTGTAGAATTATAACCTTTTGCCTAATTAGGATTAAGGAAGGCTTTATACAGTAACGATTGTTAGTCCTATTCATAGTATTATTCTACATACATGTACATAATAAGGTCGACAAGATCCAGTTTTAAATGTGTACAGCGTTTCTATTGTTACTAGTACAGCTACTCTATAACTAAGGCATGGCTTACCGATCGTCCGTTCATTACATTAAGCTAAATTGATAATATTCTTTACTTTATAAATGTATACGGAAATTAAACCATAGCATATTATTTGTTCTAAAATCTTCTTTTATATGAATTATCATTATTTTGAAATTAAAGAAAGCAGCTTTATTAAACTTTTACTGTATTATAATTGCCTCTTCCTTTTTTCTTTAAAATAATACGTTATTCCTACGCTAATCATAAGCATTTTATAAAAAGTACAATTTCCGACAAAAAACCTTGGCGACCATTTACATAATATCCATATAAAATCAAACTATGATATGTATTAGTAAGGTTTGGTTTTAGACAAGGATGACAGCATCCGTAAGTAGTGCTGCAATTACAAGATTTTAAACTGTTATAGACGTACCACGGATCTTAAGGGATAACACAATGGACGACAAATTGATGTACATCCCCAATGATGGTAAACAAAATTACTCCGTTTGAAGATTACAATCTTTGTTGAAAAGTTGGAATCTAGCAATAACAATAACAATAACTAATTTTTTGATACAACGAATAAGATAACAACTTTGGGTACAAGTGTAATTTACGGTCCAATATCCCCTCTCTCCCTGTAGACATACATACTTACAGCCAGATGCTGTGAGTATTGGTGCAAAAAATATGACGTAACAAAAAAAATTAGCCAATGAGAGGCCATTATTGACCAATGGTAAAATTTATAGTGGCCTCTCATTGGCTAATTTTTTTTGTTACGTCATATTTTTTGCACCAATAATCACAGCATCTTACAGCCAGACAGATTAAAACTGTATAGTAGCTTCGCTACTAATATTAAGGAGATTCGTTGATGGAGTTTATGAAAGAAAAATTTGTGGGGGGGGGGGTGGATTATGAAAAGAGTCATTATTCAAAGGCTAGACCACAGGATAGATTACTTAAGGTTAGAAACGTTGTTCATACAAACAATTTCGTCTATGTGTCGACTATAAAAGTGTTTCTTTAAAGTAATCATAGTTGATATATAATAACAAGAAATTAATAGTAGGTAATGTCAATAAAACTCCTTATTTTCCAAAATTTAGTAGATAATCCTTGCCAGTACTCCTATGCTGTATTCTTCAATTTCTGAATAATGTCATTTGTATGAATACGTAATTTTGGTGGGGTTTTAGGCCATACTTTAACAGATGATTTACAGCCCTTTACTCAATAAAGTCTGGTGTGATTTTATCTACCATTCGCATTAGGAACCACCATTGTATCTATTTAAGTGTAAGATATATTCTAAATTCAAATATAAATGGATATCTTTAATATTTCCAAAAATTAAAACTTCCCTTTAGGTGGATATATAAATAAAATAATTTTAGTTATTACATCGTTTTATAGCTATCTAAATCAAAATAATTTTAGTTTAGAAACAACCAATCAAAGGTTAATAACAGTACCCAAGTTTTTCAGCCAACTAATAAGATAATGCAATTATAAAACTTTGGGTACCAGTGTCCTATCACTCCCTGAGTTTACGGGACTAATCAGAGGGAAAGGAAAATGAGAATAAAATCAATCTTTCTTCCAACATTTTAACCTACCCAACTCTACATTTCTCAAATATGAATGATGTGGAGACTATAAATTTATAAATTGTCCTATCCCTGTATCCCTGCACGCTAATCATTCAAATTTTATAATATATATGCTCACGAATACGCTGTAAATTACGTTAAAACTCAAAATCTTATAAAATATATAAATATTATTTGATTTTTATATTCGAGTATCATTTTCCCGTCATTTTTTTAATTGAGGGACGGGACATTGGTATGTAAGTTACACTGATACCCGGAGTTTTATAACCTTGTTATCTTTTTGGTTGGTTTGAAACCTTTGGTTACTTTGACTGAATTTTAATCAGTTTGTTCTAATCTTACATTAAATACATAACATAACATAATTTTGAATTTAAGTATTGATATTAAAAGTTAAGAGAGCGTAGTTCGATTTTGACTTGAATATTGAATTCAATTTTTTAACTATAACTGTAAAAATAATGTTCTAATAACTTTTACCCTATTATAGGTATGTTTCATTTTCTGGAAGTCTTCAATTTTAATTTTGGTGACTTTACTTGACTTTTAAAATTACATTGGTATATGAGGTAGTGGAAAAATGGTTACATATTCTATGAACTGTACGTTTATACTTTAATAATTTACTAGAAAATCTCCAAAGTTGAATATTGAATTAGATCAACCATTTTGTATATAAACTAGCTGCTTCATGGCGCTAAATGAGGGGTTAGAAAAAAAACTTTACTACTTTATGATAAGGATATTGAAGTAGTTAACCTAAATATAATGTAGTCCTAAAAAAGTGAAACCGACCACCAATCACAAAAAAAATACAATTTTTGAGACAAAAGGGCTTGTTTTACAATTTAAATTTACAAATATTACTTTTTTTCTTCAAAATTTGCCAACTTAGACAAAAGAAAATTAGGGAAAGGTCAAAAATGAAATGAAATATGTTTTTAGAAAATTTTTATTTGTCTTCAAAATAGCAAAATATCTTTGTAAGTTAAAAAAAATTAGATATTCAGCTTTCAATATCACGAAATGATTCTTGAATGTTTTCTAAAAAGCCCAAAATATTGTGATAAATTTCGCGAAAACGAAAAAACACCCAAAATTTTGAAATGATGGGAGGGGTGGTTTGGTGTCCAAAATTTTGATGGACATGGCGCTCTTTTGTTATTTGTTTAGCACAGCCGTGTGCCAGCTATAGAGCTACATAATTAAAGCGCTAAAGTAGAGGTGATTTGATTAAAATATCCATGTACATAATCCAAAACTAGTATCTAGCTCTGTATTCAAATGGATCAAAGAAAAAATACCTTAAACCATCTCAAGACTAAAATTTAGTATTAAAATAGCCTAATTCTATTCTTAAACTTTTTTAAAGCAAGAAATTAAAAGACAAGCAAACCTACCCAATTTAGTAACCTTCCGGATTATGTAGCTCTATTTTTTGCCATCTAGAAGTGAGCTCTAAGGGATGAATTATATAAGGGGTGAGAGTTGTTTAATAATACAAAGTATCATTTGTAAAAAAGGAAAGTCTTTTATCAAATCTTTTTATATAAAAGAAAGATGGAAAGTTAGGTCCCCAATAACAAATTAACAACAATAAAATATTATACAGTTAAACTAGAGATTGATTTTGTACATTGAGTGCCCATAAAACATGTTTTATGCAGGTTTTCAGCAGGTATTATCAAAAAATCACATTAATAAGTGTAAATAGACGTCTCTCCTATGAAATATTTGTACATGTATACATATATAAAAGTATTTCTTGCTGTCATTTATCTTTGACCAAATGGCGTTCTTTTGCTGCACAGGAATGATATTTTAATAATAAAGGGTGTGAATTCACAACCGTACAACAGATCATATTATCAAATTAGTACCACTGCAACAGAACAAATAAACCTTCCTTTTTGCTTATTTTCATCATTAAGCACTTCATTTTGTTTGCTATTGTGTCTTATTGCTAGAGGAATTAATTTGAAGATATGACAATATGCGGAAGTAAATGCACGTCATAATAAAGACATCATTCAAATAAACAGCTATGGCATAATGAGTATTGTACACTGTTAGAAGGATTGGTCAATGGATGATAATTTAATCTTCCTGTTTTTGTTGGCCTGTAAATATTAGGAGAATGGAGGGCTGTAGTTTAATTTAACCGACATTTTACTATTCCACTCCTCCTTCCCCTGTATAATGAATGTTTTATTAAACAATGGTCTAAACTACATTGAGATAGGGGCCATATAATTTAACTCAAAGTATACGCTCTCTTAAAACTTTGGGTACTTATATTGCATCTTAATTTTTCGATTTATACTTTATCGATAAAACCATTAAAGTTTTTGTCAACACCAAGCTTCCAGGTCTAGCATTGGTGTTTAAAAGAATGTATTTAAAATTTATAGTCCCATAATGTTATCTATTAGAAACTCCTAACAAATCAGTTAAAGCAAATACCAGATTATTTGAGAATTCTTTCAGCTGATAAAACCTTAAAGATTGTCAGTGGTGAGAAGAGAAACTTTTAAAGCGATAATAATTTCTTCTTTGTGCACTTTAAAAAATGATATTTTTTATTTTTAATTTAAAGTAAGTAGTACATATAAAAACACGTTAAGGATCAACTTAATATACCTTGTCATTAATGATTAAGGGAATCTACTCGGAAAAAAATCAAACCCCTAATAAAGCATCTAAGTAAATTTTAGTTAACAGACGTACGTACTGCCATGCAGTAAATATAAAGTAGGTGTGCTATTTTTTTTACAGTGTTAATAGTAAGTACTATTGTATTTTGTATTTGTAGTCGTTTAATAGTCCAGGGGGGTAGGGGACATTGGACTGTAAATTAATCAGGACCTCTTATATATTCGTGCTTAAAACTTTGGGTCCTTTAATTGAATTATGATCGACAGGTTCCAAACTAGAGGTAATTAACTTATCAACCAATAATTTAATCTAAAAAAGGAGTAATATTGTTCAGCATCATTAGGAATGTACACCAATCTATCGTCCATTGCCTTATCCCTTAAAATCTCTGGGTATCTGTTTAATAGCCTGCAAGCTATTCAACCTGGAATTACCTTAGGATTCAGCACTGTGAGTTAAAACGGGATAAAAACCAGAAATTTAAATACCAAAGCAATTGGACTATGGTTAGTGGAAAAGTTTGGGTACTGTTCGGTTGTACAACCCAAAAAAAAAATTTTATAAGTCCCCATGCTCTTAAAGTGGAATACCCTAAAAACAAAAATGGACACTCAACTTAATGAACCACCAAATCAAAATTCAATAATAGTCCTTAAAGTTGTTGAGCCAACGAATAAGAAAGCGTTATTAAAAAACTTTTGTGACTAGTATAAAAACATCACAATGTCCCATCAATCTAATTTTGTCCCCTATGGTCCATAGTACTTATACAGACGGTATGGTTATATAGTAAACCATAAATACCATAGATACGATTGGGACAGTCACAATTTACGATATGAGAGACATCACAGCTTTTGACAAGCAGGGACTTGGTGATACCTTTCCTTAAAAAGCACATATTTTTATTTTTTGGCAAGTATTATCAATAAATCACTAAATTAAATTTTTAACTATACATGGTAATCTAAGAATTTTTAAGCCAATTGTTTTAAACATATTTTATGTATGTTGATAGAAAAATTTACTATTTAGAGAGAAATTAAGTTTTTTACAAGTAAAATAAGCATTTTTAGAACCGTGTAAGATTATTTTAAGATTTGCTATTCATGATTTCTTGTAAAAAACATGACAATATTTTTATATTTTCTTTCTAAAAATTTGTGATTATCTTTTAAAACTTTCTAAAGTAGTTAAGGAATATTTGGCTAAAATTAGCAGGGCTCGGCAGCCGCTTTTTTGCGATTAGGCTGCGGATTTTTGAAAATTGTAAAAGTGTTGGCTCAGCTGTGGATTATAGACCATTGACATTCTAGCGGTTACGGATTGTTTAAAATTTAAGAAGCCGCGGCTGCCGAGCCCTAAAAATTAGTATCTTTCCTGCAAATCATAGGGAAAAGACAAAAACAAAAGGAAGAAGTTTGAAAAGATATCTTAACAAGATTTGCAAAGACACACACACAAACCACGCACACACACACACACACACACAAACACAGACAAAACCACAAACGTATTTATTTATATTCATAATTCAGAGAACGCACTGAAAAAGATATGATAGACATATCATTATTTTGAAAGTTTCTAAATTCAAACAAAAAATATAATGCCATGTAAATCTCTTTTATTATTGGCCAATTGTACACCTTTCTGAATTCTATTTAATTTTTTTTTATATCTAAATTGAGATAAACACCTAACCCTAGCATTAATCAAAATCTACCTCATTTGTACCTGTCATAAACACTAATATAATTATTCTATGATTGTCATAGTGAGACAAACACCTAACCCTGGCATTAAGCACAGCACCTGAGCAATTCAATATCAGACAAAATTTGATAGACCAACCAACAGAAATAGTTGTCATGATATTTCAAATTTTTGTTTTTCTATAGTAAGGGCTTGGAGGACACTTATAATAACATGGAATTATGAATATATTACACTATATTGTAAGGCTAGGAGAAACAATTAAAACCTAATGGAATTATGAGAATATAACACTCTAGTGTAACTCTATTGTATGGCTAGGAGAGACAATTAAAACATTACGGAATGATGAGAATGTAATACTCTAGTGTAACTCTATTGTATAGCTAGGAAAGACAATTAAAACATTATGAAATTATGAGAATATAACACTCTAGTGTAACTCTGATGTATGGCTAGGAGAGACAATTAAAACAATACAAAATGATGAGAATGTAACACTCTAGTGTAACTCTATTGTATGGCTAGGAGAGACAATTAAAACATTATGGAATGACAAGATACAGTGTCACAAGAATGCTTACCATACCCCCACTCCTCCTAAATGGCAAAGGGTAAGGGCCACAGTTAGGATTGGTTTCAAGAGACAATCTTTCAGATAAGTTTATTTGCTTCCTTAAAATTTTTGCAAATGGAAAAATTCCTCCCCCCTCCCCCACTAAATAAGAGGCTTTCCATGAATACGAAAAATATTTATTATTGTTAGACAATAATATTAGATAAGACACTAACTTTTTATCTTTGAATTTAATTATTATGGAGACAAAACAAAATAAAAATCATTCATAAATTTCAATATGATTCAACTAAGATTGAAAGTAGTTGACTGTCCCTTAAAGGGGCAATTGCATTTAGGCTATAATAATAATAATAGGGAGAATGTTGCTTGTAGGGAAGTGTTGGTTCCTTTGAGAATATGGTGGGAAGGGGGGGGGGGTGTTGGTTCCTGCTGGGATCCTACATAGAATATGAACCAATGTGTCATTCCTCCAGGGGGACATAGAATTATATACAGACAAGTACAGAGACAGATAATAGTTATTTCTCGTATCGTATTATAGATGGCTTTCCGCGGATATAGAATGTACAATTATAAGATTAAAACAAGTTTTTCTTAGCCCCGTGGTGCCGAAGGCACCGGCTAAAAAAACTAGTTTTAATCTTGTGATTGTACATTTCTATATTCGTAGAAAACTGGATATAATACGATGCTAGACATAGTTTTTTCGTATTGATGAGAACCGGTTCCTATCCACCGGATTCGAATGAATACGAGAAACATTTTTCCAGTATGGCTTTGAAACCGATTAATATCCGTTGGATTAGAACTGGTTCTTAGCAATACTGAAAAATCTTAATTTTCTAGGAATAATAAAACAAAAATTTTGCCAGGGAGCCCGGGCTTTCGGCTTACAAAACTGGCTTTATTCTTAAAATTTGTATTATAATATCCACGGAAAGCTGTCTATAATACTATAACCAAATAAAATATAAAATGGCTATGGACTGTAAATGTATTTCCCAAAAAATCAATGTAATAAAAAGTCCTAAGTTGTATTTACAAAAGTGTATCTCCTTAAATTGTATAATCAGAATTGATATTAAAGAACAATAATTAATATTAATTTACTGATTAAGAACAAAGGCAGCTATACTATAGAGAAAGTAAAAATCAGCACTAATTTATATACAGAACATGAAAACTAGAATCATATATACATAAAATGACTGTATGGTGGTAAAGGAGTTAGAAGTATCTATGTCCTGTCATACTTTTATTACTTTGGTGTTTATATTAGATCAACACAATACTAAAGATATTAAATCATTTTTGAAATAGCGTTATATAGATTGTAATGACTAAAAACAAATCATAATGTTCATAATATGGCAGCTAAGAACTCTTGTCCTAATTGCCATATAAAATCAATAGAAAATGTACATAGACAGATTATATAGATATTTCTGCTATTCTAATAATGAAACCTTACAAGAACAAGGTATATTCATTGGGTATAAATTATTGTGTTGTACTAGACGCTCAGAATGGCTAATTCATGTACAACTAAGTAGTTCTCTAACCAAGTATTCCATACTTAAAGTAATGAAATTATTAGAACAAAAATTACCCTACTTCGATTTCTTTTAATGACTGAGGTGGAGGGGGGGGGGATTTAATCAAAGTATATGATTAAAATCACTTCAAAATATCCTTTTGAATTTCTTAATTTCTTAACTTTATAAACAAAAACTATAAGTTGTTTAGAAGATTTTCTATATTTATACCTATGCATTTTAATTTATAAAAACAGTGCAATATGAATTGCAACTATTTAATTATCAGAGTCTGTACGTCAGTCCTTTTAATTTGTCAATTGGTAGATTTACTTTTTGTTTATCTGCTAATATAAAAAAAAAAAATTTACTAATATCTACCTAACTAATTATTATTATGTATGTATGTATATTTTACTTTTTTTCATCTAAATTTATAGCTATTTTTTATTCCTGTGCTGCAATTGGTCATAAATGTCCTTGCCTTTATTGCAATGATGATTCATAGATAAAATTACTGCAAGGTGTACGAACATATTTAAATTGTAAATTTTCCAAGGCTCGGAAGCCGCGCGTCAGCTGCGACTAGGCTTAAATTAAAACCCGTTTGGATGCTTTGAAAATAAAGGATGGCCATATTTGGTTCAGATTTACACTTATCGCTGATTTTAAAATTTTAAAAATTCGATTTCCCTGAGGCTTACATACAGGCGGCTGATTCGCCGCTGCCGAGCCCTGACGAGTCGTATTTACATTGTGTATTTTCTTATATACGTCTCGAAGGCGTTTATTTTTTATGGGACGAAAGTCCTTGGCTGACTTTTATGTTTTGTTTGTGTGTCTGTCTGTCGGTATGTTTGTTTGTTTGTTTATTTGTATACCAATAAACTACAAGTAATTGAATTTAAACCTGTTGCTTTTAATGGTTTACATTTAATTGCGACTTGTTTTGCGGATCTTTAAAAAAATATAAAATAATTTTTTGATAAACTAAATTTTTTTTCAGGTATGCATTGTTAACATTAAAAGAAACTTTAATATTTTGGACCGTTTGTATTTAATGATTTTTTAATTGAAACTTTTTTTTAATCACCCTGTTTGTATTAAGTTGATTTTTTATGACATTTTTAAGAAATGTATTTTTTCCGTAATTTGCACATTTCTAAAAGTAACAAAATATCATTTTAAATCTTTATAAATTAAAGAATTGGAGAATTTTTTTTCGCTCACCCTGTATGTATGAAGTTTAATGTTTGTATGTTACATATATTTTTCAAACTTCTTCCCACGTTGTCTATCATAATTCTTACAGTTCAGGGATACGGAGATGGGACTGCAGATCTTAAGGGATACGACAATGGGCGATAAATTGATGTACTTCCCCAATAATGATCAACTAAAAGACCCCTTCTGGAGATTACTATTTCTATTCAACTTAATTAACCAACCGATAAAAATTCAATGAAAGTCCTTAAAGTTGTTAAGCTAAAGAATAATAAAACGTTATTAAAAACTTTGAGGACTAGTGTAATAAACAGCCCAATTTCCTCTTCCTCTCTGGATTGGACAATTTAATATATTTTCTTCTCCTAAATTTTATCACTTAAAGTCTAAACTAGATTGTATTGTTGGAATAATTGGTGCAGATAATTTTACCCGACATTGCTCTTCCCCACCCTGATACACTAGCGCAGGCATTTTAGAGCAAATATGTGTAGCATGTAGGCAGACGCGTTTGTATGATGGGGTGGTTTGGGGTAGTTTTACACCCCCACTAAGAAATTTAGATCCCCCTGTAAAATAATATAAAATTATATTTTCAAAAAAAGCTTTAAAAATTTTGTTTTTGATTTCTTCAAATTCTTCACATCTCCCCCCCGGAAATGTCTTTGCACGCCCCTAGTATGTAGGCATATATGTGTGTAATACAGTTAAGAAATTTTTATGCACATGGCCAAAGTTTGAACCATTTTATTTGGCAATTTTTTTGCTGAAATTTTATGTAATTGAAAAAACAAAGCTTTATAAAATTATAATTGTAATATTCCATCGATATAGAGAAGGACGATAAGTTAATGTTTTCTCGTTTCTTTGTTTTGGAATTATGTTTTATTAACTGAATATATTGGGGGGAAGTAAGGATTGTAGATTTAATAACCTTTTTCTATCTGCTTTTCAGCATTTTTTCATAGGGGTGAAATTGGTCATTACATAATTTACAAAAAAAAAACATGATAAGAAAAAAAGCTTAAAAACCCTTGATAATAAAACAAGGATGGCAACATACATAAGTAGGAAATAAATAAATTGTACTTAAATACTAAGAAAATTGGAAAGATTGCAAGTGGGTCAGAGAAATCATCACAAATAATGTCAGACGCATATCTTGTATAAAATTACATTTTCACCATTGCATAATACATCTTGAGACAGATAGACGGACGGACGTTGTTAATAATCGCCAAGAAAATCACAAGAAATTCCAAAGGGACGGAAATTGTGAATTAAAGAGTAGCTTCGCCTTTTAAGAGAGATAATATGTTTACTTTTGTCAAGACTACAAAATTTCATCATATTAAACTTTCACCAAAATTAAGATGAAATGTTTTAACGACGGTTTTTTAGTATCTTTGAAAAATTACAAAAAACTATTAAGGGGTATTTTAAAAGATAAGATTATTTTTTTTTAAATTTGTATTTGTAAACGTTTAAAAAAACTTTTAAAGTGCTTACTGATATTAAAAAATGAATAACACTCTTTAACAAAAATACTTTATGTATTGAAAATTTTAAGGAAATGAAGTTCTTAAATAATGTATTTTATACTTACGACATTAGTTGGAAATAGAAAGATACTTCTTGATGTTAAAGAGATCTTAATGAACGCGCCATGTCTTTATGAAATGTGTTTGTTTTTGCCCTGGTTCAAGTTACTCAGATAATTTCTTTAGCTAACTCATGCCGAGACAGAGCTCCACATTAATGCGGGAAAAAGGGATTAGTAGCGGGTTCGAATCTTTTCCACAATTAATCATAACAGAGACGTTAAAGTTATATATTGGTATTAATAGCAAAATGTTCTGGCCTATAAAAAGGCGTAGTTTATTTTATGTTTAGTAGTCTTTTATAGAAAGGTCTTGAAATGAAATGGTTGGTTTGTGTCCCAAAAGTGTCTAGCTTCAGTATTTGAACAAGATGACTTAAAGATGCCTAGCAACCTATTCCAATATCCATGTTATAAAAAAGGTAGATAGAAAGACAGTCATGCAGTGAGTTGAGGATAGAAAATAGACTAGATGTCTTACTTTTTCATTTAAACCACTGTAGGATATTATTTACAAAATGGGACAAAAAAAATATTTTTTCTAGCTTAATGTATTCGGATAAAAAATTTGATTTGCAGTATGGCTTTGAAACCGATTAATAACCACTGGTTCTCAGCCATACTGAAATTATATTATAAATTAAAATCTGTTTTGTTATCCCAGGCCTTAGGTCCCTTATGCTGTTTATAATACGATGTGATAAATAACTGTTCCTTAATATTTCTTTGCTTGTTGACCACTTTATAACACAAATGAATTTCTTTATTAAATCTTGACATAAATCTTGGAACCATTATATGGGAGGATGCTCGGACAGACAGGCGGGTGGTGTGTTCTTTTTTAGCTGATTTGTTAAAATTGTTAAGCTTGCATAACAAATGGTTTTCAGCCCAACACAGGTTATTGATAATTATTATAAAAATTTTGAGTTTTAAAGAAATAGATCTATTCCTTTGAAAAGATTTCTTTCTATAGCCCTTGATTTTTTATAAGTTTTTTCAAAGTTTTGTTTTATAAAGTTTCTTTTTATGACTATTGACTATAGTTACATTTTCAGCTTCACATTTAATTAATTTCCATATATTTTTTCTCTTTCATTGAGTCCATTCGCGTGGGTGTTTTAATATACACGGACAAACACACCAGACAGACAAACAGATAGACATACGACCAACAGACAGACAGACAGACAAACAAACACAAATGGGAGTAAACTAGAGCGTTTCTTATGAGTTAAGTGACTAATTGAACAAACGTTGCATTATACAAATTAATTATGACAAATAAGAAGCTTTATTAAAAATCTAACCTAAACAAAACAAGAATCATTTTGTTGTTTAAATCGACCTAAAGGCATTAGAATAAAGTGGCCATTGTTGACCTAACATCACTAACATAGCAGAAGTAGTTTTAAAGCCGTTTCTAGGATCTTATCGAGCAAAAGGAAAAGCAAACGAATATTTTGTGTCAAAAAGTGTTTTTATGTGCATTGTACAGTCCATCAAATTTCTCATAGCCCATGTGATGGGTGGAAAATTGGTTTTAAGTTTCATTTTTGTTAACATCTCAGCGTATTCAAACGACGACAAGAACTAAAATCTACAACTCTTCTGTCTTCTAGAATATACAAATTAACATTGAAATTTGTTGAAAGATTGTTTCATATTCAGTTGTGCTATCTCTGTTGAAGATGATCAAAAATTTTCGGAGGAAATCTTCCCTACAATAGTTTAAACGAGTGTTTTCTTAAAACCACTCATAAATTTAAGTTTAAAATTTTTAAAACTTGTCAATAAGCATACAATTTGAAGCCTTTTAATTTTACTTTATTTGACCTTTGACGTAAGAAAGGACAGACTGACGGTATGGTATACCCTAGTTAAATAATAGCTGCGCTACTTACAAAATTATACATCAAAAGTGTTGCTAGTGCTACCCTGTAATTTAAGTGCGAATGTGTGAACGTCAATCGTTTAAGTGTCATAAAGTTCAGGACCGATTTCAATATCGAAATCACTTTTATGCATCAACTTATGGATTTCAAGGATGTTTAAATGAGGTGTACATCCACTTCCGCATACTATAACTTCACAACTAGGGTTTTATTTTCGCAAAAAGACATAATGGCAATGAATAAAACGGGGTACTAAAGGGAGTAACCGCCTCTGTAAGGAGGGGAAATTACCCCCAAACTACCTCACATTATGGGGAGTGTAATATCACCCCTATACTACCCCTCACAATAAGGAGAGATAGATACCTAAAGCTACCCAACAAAATGGTGATTTAGATAATACCCCAATCTACCCTGAACTAACTCCTAAAATAAGGAGTAAGAAAATACACAAAATATGGAGGATATAATACCCTGTAAACCAATATTAAGGGTTAAATAACTCTCCCAAATTACCCCACAATATCGTGTAATATTACCCCATGTAAAGAATCATAGATAACCCCCAAACTACCCCACAATATAGTGTATTATACCCCCTAGCTACCCTATAATGCAGAGTGAGAATAACCCCGCATAAAATCACACACAGGATACCTTTTCACTCCCTTTATAACAGAGAAACATATAATTTTATATCTATTTCAAATAACCCATTGTCTATATACATTAAAGTTGAGAAATTTACAAATGCATTTACTAATTTACTTTAAGTAAAGTATATAATATGGAGGGAGTTGACATTGGACTATAAATTACATACTACATAGGTATCAAAAGTTTTATAACAACATTCCCTTCCTCATTGGCTTAAAAACTTTGAGAACCTTAATTTTAATTGGTTGGTTTCAAACTAATAATGTCTTTTTATCTTAATTGGGGATATAAATAAATTTTTCATCCATTGTCTTTTCCCTTAAGATTGCTAAGTACGGTCGTTTTTGAATATCTACATATAAGGCAGGTGTAATCTATAAATCCTCTATTTTTTCTATCTTAAGTAAGCAACTCCTTGAAAAAGACATTGAATTCATAACTGGGTAATCATAAGACCTTGGTATGCTTATTATTCATAAGTAGCGAAGCTACTCTTCCATTCTCAGTCTGTACGTCTATATATTCATCTTTCTTTGAAAAAAAGGAAATCTTATGTAGCGCAGTAATCTACTTTTTGTATGTACATCCATTTATCTGTTTGTAATAACTTAGATTATGTTTCTATAAAATTAAACATTATTATCTATTAAAATTATCTAATGTGCGCTTTATTGTTATAATTGAACTTTTTATTGGAAAAAAATCATCTTTTTATTGAAATTGTATTAAAATTCTTTCTTTATAAAAAGAATACAATAAAAAGGAAATACATCAAAAATTACCCACATATTTTAAATATTTTAACCTAACCTAAGTTTACTTACCTATTTAGACTATGCTACGAAGGAGGGAACATTTGACTGCAAATTACATTTGTATCAAAAGATTTATAAGTACGTTATTCGTGAGTTGGCTTAAATATTCTGGGTACTTTTGCTAAATTTTGATTGGTTGGTTCAAATTATGATAGCCCAAAGTTTTAACAGAAAGGGTAGTTTTGTTTACCTTCATTGGGGATGTACATCAATTTATCAATCATTGTCTTATCCCTTAAGAATCCTGCAATTTGTATTTGTCCTATTTGTAGAGCTTTATTTGATTATCATGTTAAACCCCAAGATCCTTCATTGCATTTGATTAACCATTCCGATTCTGCACTTTCAGACATTTGGGGGATAGGCAATTATCATATATTTTTCTTCTGCCAGTCAAAATTAAAATTGAGCTCAAAAACAATAAGCGGTTTTTCTGATAATGATTAAAAAGATACTGTAGAATAGCATGCAGAAAATAATCATCTTTGTCTGAATAATGATTAATTGTGTCTTGCAGAAAAATAAAGTTTTCATCCTTATATATATCCCTTTAATTTGAAATGTTTGACTTGGTTTGTGTTTTCACCCATGACGATTTAAAATCACTTTATCTTTAATGCGACGCAATGGCTTAGAAAATTAGTGCTTCTCATTCTACTCAGGGATCTAAAGGGAAAAGACAATAGCCGATAAATTCTATACATCCCAAATGATTATACACAAAATTACTCCTTCTGTAGAAAACAATCAAGCGATTTAATGAACCAATCAATCAAAATTAAATATAGGTCCCAAAAGTTGTTAACCCAACGAATCAGGAAACGTTATTTAAAAAATTTTGGGACTTGTGTAATAAACAGCCCAATGTCCCCTCCCTCCCTGCATTCTTCTTCGAGCTCCTTCCACTTCCCCCTTATATTTTATTAGTAAAGCTACACTAAAAGTAATTTTGTCTGACTGTCCGTTAGAAACCGTTATAGGGCTTTTTTCTAGGCTTTCTATCATTTTTTTTTATTTCTTTGAATCTAAAACCTGTTGTCCGTCTGTTCGTCTGTCTAGAACGACGTAATTAAGTTTATTTTTATATTATCGAATTTTTATCTTTGTTACTTATGGATGTTGACATCCTTGTTTGTTTTTTTCTCTTGGTTGATATTTAACTCTAAAATCTTGATTTAAACAGTCTGGATGTCTCAAAGTCAAGTTGGTTGAAATATTTTCAAAAGAAAAGCAACTGTACATGACATTTTTATTTAAATTTTATTAATTAAACATACAATTTTTTCAGACATAAAATTTGCGTTAATTATCCAGCTCTTAACCTTATTTCTCTAATATAACATTTAAGCATTTTGAAGTCAAGATATTAGCTTCATTTCTTGCAATTTTAGCCGTCGTAAAATGTTAGTATGCCATGCTGGCCGCTAAAACCGCTAATTTTGGACTGTGAATTAATTTTAAAGAAATACTTTTTATTAGTATATTATACAGCTGTTTGAAAGTTGCAGCTGATTAACAGCAGTTTTGCAGCGACGGCTGCCGTAACCTGGCATAGGGTTGCATAATATATCATAGAGTCATGAATATCTAATTGTTTTTGCAACCATTCTCATGTCTCATTATCCCACGGTTGGAGGAACCGGTTTTAGGACCAAAAAATATTTCCTTATTTCTGAAGATGAAAATATAATGTATAATGTTGGTAATAGTTACTTTATAGAAGATTTATTATCCTATTAAAAATCCCCTTATCCCTGAATAATATATAAATGACGGGAACCATAGTTACCCTTTAGGCAACCAATTTTACAGACGCCTGACAAAGCAGCAAAATATCAGAATTTTTTTGTAGGGTATTTATTGTCCAATCCCTTGAGAAACATTCTTAAAATTTTATAATCTCAGGCTCTTGGATGTAGTAACCTACTTTGCGGATTTTGCCATCTTATTTTGAAGATTTTTTGTTTACAATGAATCAACACCTCCCCCCTTTTTTGTGACAATCTTCCGCGGTTTTATCATAGGAACTTTTAAAAATAATTACTTAGCAAAAACTAAAAATAACTTTTCTACTTTATACATATTTTTTTTTACAATGCAGTATTTTTTTAAATCAATAAATCATCTCAGTTTTTTTTATAAATTATTTTATTTTGATTTAAACTTACATTTAATTGACATTTTTTTATTAGGTATGTTTTATTTTTGAAATGTTTTTGAACACCTGGATGGTTGGCGTAATACATTTAGTCTTAAAATGGACGGACATGTTGTCTAGAAATACTTTGCTTCTAACAGTGAGGGAGGGGAAGCTACCTTATTCGCTGGCTTAAAAAGGGTTCAAAGTAGTAGTTTTAAAACTTTTAACCAATAATTTTAATCTACATAAAGGCTAATTTTGTTTACCATATTTAAGGATTTATTGTCCATTGTCTTATCCCTTAAGATCCCCGGCTTCCAATATAATTTATCATCTATCCTATTGAGTATATGTAAATTATACCATTTGTTTATTGAATGAATTTTCATTATTAAAATATTCTAATTGCAAAATTAAAGGGTTTAGGGGAGTCTACTTTCTCTTAAAAACAATTCATTTGAATTTTAAATTACCTAGTCATAAGTAGCACAGTAATAACAAGTTACTTTGATGTATTGTATTGAGTTATTGAGAAGCTTTGCTACTAACAACAAAACGACACATTTGACTGCATAACGAATTAAAAACTCCTAAAAACGAATCTTTTTAAGCAACTCAGTCAAAAAAAATAACTGCTGATCATAATATTTTTTATGATTTTCTGAATAGAAGTCATTTGAGTTATAGATAGTAATCAAAAAGGGGAATGATATAAAAAAAAATATTGAATATCCCATTTCAAATGGTTTCAGATTTAAAGCCTTTTTTACACAAATAGCAGGGCTACTCTATAACTAGGTTATTTCCGTCTGTCCACCTGTCTTTCACTACAAGATCTGAATTGGGAATGACTGTAATTTCATTCTTTGTGAACGGATTTTAAAACTAAGATGTGATATTTTGTGATTTATTTATAGTGCTTGTATAAAAAGTCTTAAGAGTATCTTAATGTACTTTTGTCATCTAGAATGGTATTAGCTTGTTATTGCTGCGCTACTTATCTACATAATTTACTGCGCTACCCAAGAAACCTATCTTCCCAGTTTTTTATCAGTCAAATCTGAAATGTATATTAGTGTGTGTGTCTGTTTGTTATGAATACAGGGATCATAAGGGATAAGACAATGGACGGTAAATTTATATACATCCCCAATGATGATAAACAAAATTACCATTTTTTTTGTAGATAATTCTAAAAAGTTTGGAACCAACCAATCCCTATTCAACAAATTATATAACGTTATTATAAACAATGGGTACCAGTATAATTTACAGTCCAATGTCCCCTCCCTTCCTCCCTGAATGTATATGGCTGATTTTATCAAAAAATACAATAATTAGAAACAGCGACTAATTTAACTTTCTTTATACAATTCTTAATTTAAAGCTTATTTTGTATAGAAAGTTACAACCAATACCAGGTGGTTTCCCTCAAAGTATATATTCGAGCACATAACTACCCCCTCCCCCCTCTTTATTTTGACAACAGAGGTGGATTCTTTAAAAAAAATTGCCCCACTAATCGCTTAGTGGGGCAAAATTGTTTTCGTAAAAAATCCTCCAAAATCACATAAAAATCTACAAAAATTAAATAAAATCTTATGTTAATAACCCTTCTATGATTTTGTAGATTTTTAGTGTGATTTTGGTGTATTTTTCACGAAAACAATTTTTCCCCACTAAGCGAATAGTAGGGCAAAGTTTTTTTAAGAATCCACCTCAGATCTTTATTCTAATATTTTCACATAAACTGAATATACGGGGTGGGAGTTTGTGGTTGGTTTGTATTTTTACTTTAGGTTAGGTTAGGTTATATTGGGTACAGATTAGACCCGCTTGGTTTGAGACCCTCCCCGCAGGGGTTAGTAATTAGAAGAAACTACCCCCCTCCCCACCGCTAATTTTTAAATAGGGGGGACGGGAGGTTCTCTGCTTACTTTAAAAGGTATTTTTAGAGAAAGTACTGAAAACCAAACTTTTGCAAAAATATCTTATCAGCTAAAAAAAGAATAAAATAGAAAACATCAATAAAAGCAAAGCACTGAAAGTAACAATTTTTCTGAGAAATAATAACAAGATTTTAAGAATCATTTATTATTCTTTTTTTGAAAGGACTTTTAAGATAATTTGTGGGTATTTTAAAGAATGGCTAAATGGTTATTAGGTCTTTATCATACTTTTGTTTCTACTAGTCTACTTTGTAAAATATGAATTCTTATCCCTAAAAAAAAGTTTAGAGTCTTCGTGACAATTAAATTTTTTTTACCCAATCATCACTTAAAGATATTTTCGAGTATTGAAATAGAAAGCTTTATTTCTCACAATAAAAAGTGGTTTCAGCAATCGATAGCCAACTTTTTAAAAGAATTTTTTTTCGAAGTTAAATTTTATTTTTTTTAAAGTAAGAATAATGGATTAAAACGTCAATTAAAAAATAAAATAGCCGAAACCCATCTCCAGAGCTGTTTAAAGTTCTTTGAAATGGAGAACTCAATCGGTTAAGTTGTTAATGTCTAAAACCTCACTACTTTATAAAATAGGATGAAGTTTCTGTTAAAAAAAAATCTAAATTTATATTTCCAACGTTTAACAAAACTGTTTTGTATTTGTAAAATGTTGTTTTGAAATGTTTAGAAGTAATTTATCATAACAAAGTTTCATTATCCTCTGACATTTGAATAATTGTTCATTTGTGTTACATTTTAAATAAAAGAATAACATTGAAGTGTTGAGTACTAGTTGCTTCGTCCAAAGTCTCTAGGGAAGAGTGAGGGGGGGTAAGAAAACAACCTTAAACCATTTCTATGAAAAGTAAAACCAATTCACGCAATTCCCGAGATCTTAAGCTTTAAAAGTACTGTATGATTAAAGCTTTATAGTTAATTCTCATTGATTTTTAAACCCTTAAAATTGTTTAATCATTCTAACTTATTTTTTTCTATTTTTTAAATCAGCACCCTTTATCAATTAATCTATTGTTAAAGTTATCAATTAAAAAGAATAATACAATTAAACAATTTGTTGCAAACCCTTTTGAATTTCATTTCAAAATCATATATTTTTACATGGATCTAAAGGGATATGACAAATGGCCGATAAATTGATGTACATCCCCAATAATGCTACACAAAATTTCTCCTTTTATAATTTACATGTAATGGTAGAAACGTTTGTACACTCAACTTAATGAACCAACCATTCAAAATTTAATAAAAGTCACCATAGTCATTACGCCAACCAATAAGAAAACATTATTGTAAAACTTTGGGGACTAGTGTAACAACCAAATGTCCCCTCCCTCCCAGACTTTTTAGCCTATTTTTGATTTCCTAAAAGTAATTATTTGAAATTAAATCTAAGTAAAAAGTCAATGATATTTTGAACTCAACTAAAATTTAGAATAATTTGTATCTTTTTGTTTGTTTGTAATTTTCTCGTAATTCAGATGTCTGATCAGTTTTCTCAGAACCCTTTCCTAATAACTTCTGACTCTCTGGACCTTTCAATGATTTTCAAGGGGTTAAAAGGGGTGCCTAAACCCCCCCCCCCACACACACACACACACACACACACATTGAAGAGTATTACTTCTATTTCATTTTAGATATTAAAGGTTCAGAGTTTTCGAGACAAAAGATTTTAAATTAATTTTTTTTCAATACAGGTTCAAGATAATTTAGATGTTTGACTATCAAACCAAATTTTTATACCTCCTTCTTTTAATTTCGCAGTGCGCCCTCGCCAAAATGGTTTTAGGCCACCCAACCAAAAAATCAGTTTCAGCATTGGGGTCGAACAAAAATTGAGCATGCGATGGTGTGTGTGTGTGTGTGTGTGTTGTCTGATCAACTAAATTGCTCAAAGTTTAACAGGGGTGCCAGGATAGGTAAATGGAGAAAAATATTTTGTTAGTTTCAAAAGTATATTTAGTAGCATAAATACCCAATTACTATCGTAACTCTGTTATTTATTATAGGTTTTCAAATTTATAGTCTTAATTCAAAAGATACTATCATATTATTGCTTTTCTACTTATCAGTGTAATTGGCTGTTTGTTTTCCTTTAAGCCCTGATAATATTTTGTAATTTTCTCTCCTTATCCACTTACACACACACACACACACACACAGAAATATACACAGAAAATAACACAGACTCACATAATGTATGATTGCCCAAATTAAATTCCAATTTTCACATAATATCAGTTTTTTCTTCATATTTTACATAGTTAAATATCAGTTGTTTTTCTTTATAGAGTAGTTACTCTTTAACTAACTTTATACTTCTATGTATTTATAATTGTTATTGATGATTTTGAAAGCTTGAGTTTGGAAGAAATTTTCAGAAAAGATGATATTTGAAAATGATATTTAAAAGATTTTTTCAATAAAAATCTTAATTTGATCTATATTATTTCAACATTAAACTGTAGTATTAGCATAATGTAATGACCATTAAAAATGTTTTACATGGTTTTCAGATATTATACCTATTAAATTGCATTATTATGATTCTTTGCATGCCAATCATCCTTGTTTTTAAGCCACGAAAAATGTAATTAAATGTAATTATCGACTTTGATGAAATGAACATACTTGAAGAAAGAAAATGTGAGAAAGTGGGGGAGGGGTATTCACTTCCGCATATGTTCCAAATTATCAAATCACCAGAACAGCACCATGTGGTACTCCACAGAAAGGGAGGGGACAATCAGCTGTTTATTACACTAGTCCCCAAAATTTTATAATAAAGTTTTCTTAATCGTTGGCTTAACACCTTTGGGAACTTTTTGATTGGTTGATTCTTTAAGTTTAGTGTTCAAATGTTTCATCCACTAATTATAATCTACAAAAGGTATAATTTTGTGTATCATCATTGGGGTTGTACATCAATTTATCGGCCATTGTTTCATATTTGCAAAAAAAAATAGCAAATGAAGGGATGCAAAATTATA
This sequence comes from Acartia tonsa, assembly GCF_053477335.1. Classification (NCBI taxonomy): domain Eukaryota; kingdom Metazoa; phylum Arthropoda; class Copepoda; order Calanoida; family Acartiidae; genus Acartia; species Acartia tonsa. The sequence continues at coordinate 40,639,141 of NC_137260.1, forward strand.
AGAATGAAATAAAGGAAAATGACAGTTTGTGCTGTTTTAATAATTCTGCCACTTTTAAAATTATGAATCATGTACGGAAGTTAAGACACACTGAGAAAGTGAAAACGGTGATTATGATTTTTTGTTGATGGATTTTAAATTAGATCCTACGAAAAAATAACTAATTGGCCTATTTGTTTATTAGTATATGTATTAAAATGTAATTCAAAGATAAAAAAAAATTGCTAGTATAATAAGTGCCGTTTTGCTTGATTTTTAATATTAATTGTTTTAATATTAGAAACTTATATCTACTTAATATTAATGCCTTTTTTATGGAAAAAAACACTGAAGATGTATAAATCCAATTTCAGTAAAATCAAATTCAATATGTATTACGTCCAGAGGGAAAGAAATTTATGTATATTGATTTTTCAATATTTTGATTAAAAATATTTTAATATTTTTCAAATGAATTTTAAGGTTATAACGCTACAGGTGGGGGGTGGGTAGGAAGGAAGGGAACAAAATGGTGGTTTATTGGGGTTTGGGGGAGGGGGGGGTACATAGAATATGTATGCTTAACTTATTGGCTTGAGTTAGCCCAAAAACCCGCTAAAAGGTTTTAAAATAAAAATAAACTTACCCTCAACAGCAACCATCTAAAGGTCTCTTTTGTTTGCTATTTCGAGAATGATTTAAGGATTTATAAAGTAACTTAAGAATCAAATACTGTATTAATAACATTAATACATACACGAAAATGGTCTTCTAAAAAAATTAGCCATTTGAAATGATTTTATTCTGTTGAAATGTGATAACATAAAGTTATAGGTTAGAACTTAGAAGGTGTTTATAGAGTTTTAGGGTATATGGGGGAAGGGGGAGGAGGGGAATGGCTGCCGTGTGTCCGTAGTTTATGGTTTTCCTGTGATGGATTGACATTAAGCGAGATTGAAACCATGCAGGGGCGCTACCCCCCATCCCCCTCCCTTAACCTCCACTCCTCTCATCATCCCTTTTAATTTCTGTTTAAACCCTTTACATAATCCACCCCCTTTTAATACCCTAAAATAATCACGGAGAAATGAAATTTTGTAAAATTAATCTACAACGCTTTATTTCCCTAACATATATCATCTACCAATAGTGAAGAATTAGGATGTAGCATAATTTATCATCTATTATCCTATGCCTACATCCCTGGAAAATCCTAAAGTTTAACCCATTAGTTTTCATCCTAATTTCCCAAGCAGAATCATATATATCTCAAACAACAAGAATATTCTTATCCAGAAAAAAATCAGCTTAGCTTAAAATCAGTGTGATTCAAACTTATAAGGAAAGGACAACCACTTTTTCTAGACTATCTAAAAGCTATAAAACGATCATACATCAGCCAACAGAAGGGTTTAATTATAGAGGGGTTTTACTTGTAAAAACCAATCTACAATAATTCTAAACCCTTTACCTACCCTCCTGTACTATAAAACTAAATTTATATCATTTACCTCCCCTTTGTAGCTTCTTTAACCATTTCACCCCCTTAATTTACCCCTCGAATATGTAATTTTCACCCAAAAAATGTTTCTAAAATTGAAATTTTTAAACTTACATACACACATGAATAAATTACAACCACGACCGTTTTTTTAAGATGAAAATTAATGGTTTGTTTATTTTCTGTTTGTATGTTGTACGTTACAAACATTATCAACGTTTATCAAATTAAGATAGAAATCAGATTGAAAAGTACCTGTTTTAAGTAGCGCAGCTACTCTATAACTAGAGGATGTGTCTGTACGTCATTCTGTGTCTGTCTACCATTTTATATAACAAACTAATAGACAGAGGACTAATTGCAAGAAAATAACCGCCAAATATATAATTTTTATGTAAACCTACTTAAGCATACGTTAGCCATTTTTTTTTTCATTTATTACTGATTATTACTGCGCTACTTATAAATATGATTATCCTTGTTAAAAGATTGTTATCTAAACTCTACTACTTTGTTGTTATTTTTCCTGTTTTTATATAAAATTTTAAAGTGTTTTTAACTGGGTCATAATAAAGATAACGCTATTAAATGAGTTACAATAAAGATAAGAATTTAACCGTTTCATTAAGAAAAAAATATTTAATATGATTCAACTCAAACTATCTTTTCCCTAGTGTTGTTCACATTTATCTATCCATCTTTTCGTCCATTTATCTATCTATCTCTCCATCCATCCATCGTTGCTCTCATCACCTTTATGGTTGATCAAACCTGTGAGCTCCACAGGAAGGGAGGGAGGGCATCCCTCACCCGCCCCCCCCCCTCCCCCACCAATTTAGAGGATTACACACAATTATATTCATGGGGTTAAGGGGCAGGGATACAGGGATAGGACAATAAAAAAAAATCCTTCCTCAATATTTTTGCCTGCTATTCTATATAATATATCGGGAGGGGATATAATATAGATTAATTTATCTTCCATTGTCTTATCCCTGAATCCTTGGACTAGAAGCTTCATGAAAGGGTTGGGGGGGGGGGGGTGGAGGGGTGAAATTACAGAATAATTTGTTGGTCCTGATTTTGGGTTTAATTTGATGGTTTTGGATAGAAATAAGGGTTGCTTGCTATACTAGGTTTCTTTACTTAAAGTTTGCAAAAAAGAAATAAAATGCATTGTCAAAATTTCAGAGGATAATATAAATAAATCACGGAACATGAGAAAGTTTAAGCATTCAAAAATCTTTACTTTTCATTATATCGCCAAATAAACCCCGTTTTCTACTTTAAAGTATATTACACTTAAATTTGGTTTTAAGAGTAATCTACACAAACACATACACACTCACACCAAAGCACACACACACAAACAAACATAAATATATAAGATCAACTTATATCATATTTACAATCTATCCAAATATTATATGTTATAGCAAAATCTATAATCTTTTGGTAAACATTAAAACATATACCTAATAAGCTTTATACTTAAAAACAATTTTTAATTTCATGGATCTAAAGGGATCTAAGACAATGGCCGATAAATTGATTTACATCCCCAATCATGATGCACAAAATTACCCCTTCCTTAGATTACAATAAGTGGATAAACACCCAACCTAATTTACCAACCAACTTTGGGGACTAGTGTAATAAACAGCCCAATGTCCCCTCCCTCTTTGATAGGCAGCGTAGCAATAAGTTTTAAAAAGATATCCCACCAAAAAAAAACAATAATTCTCATAATTTCTTAAAAATCGCAGCATCTCTGCAATTCTGCTGTTCCTCCTGTATAATTGAGATGACATGACGTTTACAAATGTGATGGGAAGCAATGATCATAATTAGGTGTTGAAGTAAATGTGTGGGGTCCCCTTTTTTGTTTTCTTTATGAGTACACTGTAAAAAATCAGTTTAAATTTTGTCTAAGAAAGATATTTATGTCTTTTAAGCCTTTAACGATAAAATGTCAGTCATGGCCTCTTTTATCCATACCGTGTAATTCATTAGTTTAATAACATATCGATAATATGTCAGCCCAGTACACTTTTATTTAATACCTTATTGTCGATATAAATCATTAGATTGTATGTCTACCAATTGATTTCTGATTCTAAAACCAATACTCTACTAATACCTAATCATGATTTTTTAAAAATTCTAGAGTGCCTTGATTGTTATGTCCACCTGTGTTAATCATATTGCCACTAATTTCCTGTTCACATTAGCCTCCAGACTCGAGTACTAACCCCACCTTTACAATAGATTCACAATAATTAGAGTTTTAAATAGATTCAACAAGGGGTTGAAATATCCATGTACATTTTTGCCAAAAACTGTCTATTTTCTTTCAATATAAGATTATGTTTGATGCTTTTATAAGAATAACGATAATAATAATGTTATTTTAAATTTTTAATTAATGTTTTAGGCATTCTAAAAAAACTCTATTATCAAACCAAACAAAACTCAAAAGCTTGAGAAAGTTCAAAAGTCTTTGGTAATTTTCTTTTTTGGTATGTTTTCCTTTTTCCTTTTCAATTATTATTTTTTCCCTAATTAAAATGTAATAGACATTTTTGGAGGGAAAATTTTTTAGTAACATCCCTAATTACCTCAGAAATAGTTAGTTTTTAAATCTAGTTTTAGTTTAAATACCATAAGCACTTAGACATTAGATAACAATTGTAAAATTATCTTGGATCTAACCGTTATATTATAATATTTTTGGACCACTTAAGGATAAGTAGAATCCGCCTCTGAGCATCTTTTGTTCACATTTTTTCAAGTGAGACGAAAAAGGGGGCACACATGGACAAAGAAACATTCCCTGAAAATAAAATGGACAATATGAAGCTTCAAAGAAATTAAATAAGACCATAAACTATCATACATATTACTCTAATAAGTACTAAGTAAGTAATGATTTATTGTGACATGTACAGTTAATATGATTTGAATAAAAACCTAAGAAATTACAGAGGTATGTGTTTGTATTGGTCTGTACAGTAAAATGTGTTTGTGCGACAAAAAGCAATTTTTTTTGGGAATGAACTGAGACCAATGTAAGCAATGAAATAGCGAAATTAAGTGTTTCATGAAATTGAACAAAAAAAGACTACGGACAGACGGTGAAATGCATATATCTACTTATGTACTGTCATATTATTTCCTCAGAAAACCTCTCCCTGACCTTATAGAGGCACTGTACATGAAATAGAAGAGAGGATAGGGGAGGGAGGGATAGATCATTTTTAGATTAAGTTGTACCTCAAGGGTATATGGTAGAGCAGAACTTGATATGGTGTCTCATCAATTACGCGCATTTATTACATTTAAAATCATCACAACCGCATATTCTGCTTATGTTTATTGCTATTCATATGTTATTGTGAAACACTTGCTTTTATGACAATTATATCCTTCTGGCTTTTCAAAAATAAACGCGACTACTCTATCAGGTCCTGTTGGTTTGTTTGTTATTTCGTCATTCTATGTTCTTTCGCTCTCTCTCTCTCTCTATCTCCCTCTTTCTCTTTTTTTCTTTCTCTCTTTCTCTTTCTCTTCTACTTCTAAATCCAAATCTACATGTAAACCTTTATTTAAAATGTAGACAAAAATAATAACAAAATAGCATGGAATAGAACATGTTATGCTTATTTAAATTCTACACCTCGCTGCTTTTACATCAGGGATCTTAAGGGATAAGATAATTGATGTACATCCTACAATTAAGATAAACAAATTACTTCTTCTGCGAATCAAGATAATTGGTGGAAATGTTTGGACACTGCTGATTTGTACAAACCAATCAAGAGAAAATGTTTACGATTTTATTATTATTTTTAAATTTTTATTATTATTTTATAGGTATGTGCGAATCAACTTCAAATTTTGTAAAAACAGACATACCAAAAATGTTTGGTTTTTATGATATTTAGAAACTTTAAACATTTTTATTACATCTAAAAGCTTATGATTTTTCACTTTTTTTCACTTTCAACCCACTAACAGTTGGCAGCGGGCAGTGGTAAAATTTTGTGTATAAATAATTCAGTGTAGCAAATGGGTAAGTGATTTCAATTACAATCAAGAACTTACAGCCACAAAAATTTATGCATATTTTGGCCTCAACTAAACTCTGGCAGCGTACCTACTACATAGTATGCTTTCTGTTTGTCCTTTTCTATAAAAAAAATTCCAACCATAAATAAGGCAGTTAATACAATACAAGTTAATCTACAGCCCTTAAATACCCCTGATACTAACCATCTACTGAAGTCAGAATTTTACAAGTAATTATAGAAGAAAAATTTGGATGTTGTTATCCTTGTTTATTTTAAAGTTTAAGATTCAAGTTTTTACTGTCTATAAATTGTCTATATTTTATTTCAAAATTAAAGTAATTTTAAATTTAAAAAAAAACATATCTTATTAGAACAATATATAATTAATCAAAGGGCTTTTTATATTGTTTTTTTTGTTCATGCTTTTATTTGCTAAAAAGGCCAATTTTTGACAAACAAGCAACAATATACCAGCGTGATATTTAAAATGTTTCCAAAAAAATTGATTAAAATATGTCAAATTTTTTAGCTCCGTTATTTAGCATTTATTTTTGCGTTGGACACGAACGGACGAGGAAAATTGATTTTTGCAGGGATTAAGGGAAAGACATTAAATGATTATTTATCACATCGTATTATAGACAACTTTCCGCGGATAGTAAAACGATAGATTATAAGATTAATTCCGATTTTGTTAGCCCTGAGGGTTCTAAGGCCCGGGCTAAAAAAAACTGGTATTAATATTATGATTTTGGAAAAACATGATTTTTCAGTTTGGCTGAGAACCGGTTCTAACCTAGCGGATATTCATTTGTTTAGAAATCATACTATTCTTTTTTCATGAGGCTATCAATTTAACCATGATTTTTTTAACAATTATGAACCTAAAGTTTTTTTTTGGCAAATTTTTTGACATAAGGAAGCATTTAGAACATCAAAAATATTTTGAGTCATAATATAAATACAATTTTAAAGGATTTTTTCATCAAAAAAATCTGTTTAAAAACCCAATAAATTAAAAAAAAAGGATATATGGATAATAAGATTCAATTTAACTATCAATGGTTTAAACAATCATTATCTAAAACATTTTAAAGACATAAAGAATGGTTAATTAACTTCTTTTTAGTCCATTCTAGTGTGCACTCATTTTCGCATATTATTAAGAACTGAATAGTGTTTCGTATTCGCTAAAAACACAATAGCAAACATAAGATAAAGTGCATATAAATAAAGCATATTGAAAGGGGCAGTTTGTGCTGTAGTAATAAATTTCAATTCTTATCATTTGATAACGTGAGGATGTGATAGCACACCTAGTCCATTTAGCTCATTAGATTCTTTTATTTGAAAAAATAGAACATTATAAGATTAGAATAGCCACATACATTTTTAACAAAAAAAATATGGAAATCCGCTAAGGCTAGTTGCGCAGCATTTACAACTACAAAGTTTTGTAATGTCTGATAAGGACTTATGGACTTATAAAAGTAGCTTCGCTACTAAAAGGTGTAAGGATAAAAATTCAGAGTTTTAGGCATTCTAAAAAATAGATTATTAATTAGGTAGATGCGTCTTAAATGAAAATAAAGAAAAAGAGTAATGATTTCTTGGTAGCGAAGCTAATTAATTTAAAAACATCTATACGTCTTAAGGTAATGTAGGAAAATAGATCAAAAATGCTAGGAAACAAATATTTACTTGTTAAGCTAACTTTGTAAGTTGTCATCCTTGTTCCCAGACAATGGACGACTTTATCCGTAACGTTTTCGTTACTTTTATATCGTCTATAAAGCATTCACAGCTAAAAACCGTAACTCTAATTTTCTAGGCCGAAAATACGGTTAGAAAATTGGGAGATTTAAGGACTATACCTTCAAAATAAGATTTCATATCACAAGGAAATCAATGATAATCTAATAACACATTGGCAGTTTTTTGTTGTCAATAAATCCTTAGATATTACATATCTTTCTGTAATTAAAGAAAATAACAGGAAATTTGCAACCGTAGTTAAAGACACCATGCAAAGTTTTGAAATGAAATTAAATGAAGTGCAAACTGAGAAAGCTATTGTAACAATAAGTTTGCGAAATTTAGGGATGTGCATCAATTTCCGCACGTGCAGTAAATTAGGATATCATCATAACTGTATTTTATTAAAACAGCACAAACTGCCACCTCTAATTTACTCGGAGAGGTAGGAGACAATTGACTGTCTCTTATGCTAGAACCCAAAGTTTTATTAAACCTCCTTTCATTTGTTGGCATAAAAGCTTGAATACTTTTATTTAATCTTACTTGGTGTTTAATTACAAACTTGCTGTGATTCAATTTTTCAATTGTGTAATTGTAATCTACAGCAGGGTTAATTTTGTATATCATAATTGTCTTTTCGCTATTTTAAAACAATATGCGGAAGTGAATTCACACAAATCTGTAATGATTCTGGATAATTTTTTTAGTAAGGGGTTCATTTATTTTCAAAAGTTAGGCCTATTTTTAAGACATGCCTCTAGTAGCGTAGCCAATCTATAATGATTTCTTTGCTTTCTTTATGGTAGATATAGGATTCTAGTAGCATAACTTGTTATTCTAAATATTAAATAACAAGAAATTTGTGGGAGTTTTCCTGTAAGATGTCGCTAACTGCACTAAACTGGTCGAGTTCTTCATCTGAGGGAAGGAAACTTCTAATAGGTCCTTGGATGGTTTTAAGCTATTTAATTTCTATTTAAAGTAGGTGTTTATTGTTTAATCAGCAGTGTTGTTTATTGAAAAAAATAACTTACAAAAACTAAAATTCAATGGCTGAATACATTTTTCCACTATTTATTAAGCATGAATGAATTACCATAAATCTGTCACAGAAAAAAAATCTATGGGAAAAATCAGTCAGTGGAAAAATTATTAAAATTTTCTCAATCGCTTTTTACACTTTTTTTATACTTTTTTAATACAAAATAAAACAAGTGAAAAAAGTGCTTATTTCCGGTAAAAAAAATTTCACATGTTGCTTCTAACTTTTTCGCCATTCAAAAAATTGTACCTTTATAATTTTCAATTAATAGGCAACAATTTTTTTTCATGGATTTTATGCATTTTATACCAATTTATATTTCAATAAATCAAACTTTATTAATGACAAAACTTTTTAATGTTTTTCTTGCTTAAAATTTTTGAGTACAAATTCCCATGTAAAGAATGGTAAATAAAAACAAGGATGACAACCAGGAAGGGAGGGGACATTAGGCTGTGCATTACATGTTACACTAGTCTACAAAGTTTTATAATAACGTTTTCTAATTCGCTTGTTAAACAACTTTTGGGACTTTTATTGAATTTTGATTAGTTGGTTTATTCAGTTCAGTGTCCAAACGTTTCAACCACTAATTGTAATATACAGAAGGGGTAATTTTGTGTATCAACATTGGGGATGTGCATCATTTATAGGCCATTGTCTTTAGTCTTATCCCTTAAGATCGCTGGATGACAATAGCAAAATTTAGGATAGCTTATTCTAAAATAAATCTCTTTTATTAAATATATTTTCTTGAAAACGCTATCAAATAGTCAAAATCTAACATAATTTAAAACAAACAAACAAAATTGACTAGTTGCTACGCTTGAACAATAATGTGGTGGAAGTAATAATTAAAAAGATAGTTATGAAAAGCCTGAGAAAATGCTTGCTACCAGGGATGTAAAGGGATTAGACAATGGACGATAAATTTTGTTTGTGCCCAACTATTTTGGACAAAATTACCCCTTCTGGATAGTAGATTGGTTGAAATGTGTGGACATTAATAATTTGGAACCTACCATTATAAAATAAGCATAGTTTTTTATGCTTTTAAGACAAAAATGAGATAATGTGTTTAAGAACTTTTGGTAATAGTGTAATTTACATTCTAATGTCCCCTTCCCCTCCCTGTATTGGTACTAAATCAAGCGTTGCCAACATTGAAGCACATAAATTGCCATTAATAACATTAGAATAGCGTTGCTATGTCCAATTTTTATATTAATAAAAGACAATTAAACCTTTTTAATGGTTTATTTTTTAATTCATTCTATACATGTTTTTTTGTCTGAAAAAATCTCGAAAATTACTAGTCCGTAATGTTGTACCTTTCATGACAGCTTTACAGATACCTTTGGGTATTTTCAGTTTTTTCCCTACTCCCCAAACTTCCTCAATATGGTAGGGGCGAAGCAACTCGTGATTTGTAATAAAAAAAAACTTTCTTTATATTCAAGAAATTATTCATTTTCTCGTCTAAAATATGTGAAATAATAAGTAATATTGTGATTAAGTATCTCATATGCAAAGTGCGTAAATATTACTGAATTGTCTAATATCATGTCAGCCCTTCAAGGATTCTTTATCAAAAGTTGCGCATCTGTAGTAAAACAAAGAACATTAAAGTATTATACAGTAAAGAGAAGAATGCTGTGCATGACAATGAAATTTTGTTCATATTACAAATTTATGTTAAAAATTTCTATTCAGTCAATAAACACAAAAGCAATTTCTAAAACTTTTGAAAATTAGTTGTCAACTTTCAATAATAAAATCCTTGAACGACAAAAGTCATTATTTTCTCATTTTTCCCACATTTGCTCATTACAATCTCTATAATTAAACCACCTAACCGAAGTTATGTGTGATTCTACAGTGTACAATAAATAGATAGAAAGAGAGAAATTTTGTAAATTTGACAATAAGAATATATGTATATGTTTTTAAACTTTTCTGCTTTTCATTAAATCAACATAGAAAAACTGAACCAATAAGAAGATTTCATAACCTAAAATTTTATGACCAAAGTTTCATTTTAAAAAGTTAATTTTAAGTGCCTTTATTACTTTTTTGCACCCCCCTTTTGGTTTGGCCCCTTATTGCCCTTATTTATAACTATAGTACAAGGGTTTTTTCTTAAAGTAAGATTTTTTGTAGATAAAAATTACGGATTCAATAAATTGTAATTACCAATTAAGATTTAAAGTTTTATATCAACAAATGAGAGAATATGTTTATAAACCATGGGGCCAGTATAATTTACAATCCAAAGACCCCTCCCTCCCTGTAAGTTAGAAGATTCTAATTTACAACTCTTTCCTCTAACAACCCTTGTTGCTTGTAAGTACTCTTCTTGTGGCCAAGAAAACCCTTACCCAACCCAACCCTTACTTTACTACCATCCAGGGAATACAGGGATAAGTAAATGGGAGAAAATGATCTTTAAATACTTTCAAATTTGTAAAAGATACAATTCCTCAGAGTTGAAGGTGGAAATTGAATTTCCCCTCAAATTTAATCTAAAATATGATAAATTTTGCTTATCATAATTGAGTTGAAATATCTAGTTTTTAATTCTAATTCCTATCCTTAATTCCCTGAAAGCTATAGAATTTCATCTTTAGGATGTTATAAATCTACATTGCCAATACTACTACAGTCAAACTATTATTAGGCTTACAACGAAATTTGGTCAATAAAACTTCCCCTTGCCCCCAAAGTTTTATGTAATGTTTATTATTTGTTTTTCAACAACTTTGGGGACTTTTACTGAAGTTTGTTTGGCTGGTTCATTAAGTACTGTCCAAACGTTTCAATCGCTAATTGTAATCTACATTTTGTGTATCATCATTAATCAGGATGTACATAAATTTATCGGCCATTGTCTTATCCCTATAGATCCCTGCCATTATGTATTACATTTTAGAGATCTTAACGCGACATATGACACTTACTTATTACTACTTCATACATTATCAAAATTGTAATCTTATCACCAAACAATGAAAATTGCTCATATTAAAATCAAATTATTATGAAATAGATAACAATTATAGTGCCTTCATATGAGAAAAAATAACAAGGATGACAACAGCTCTATAAAGCGAAGTTTTAAACAAATAGTAAAGCAGACGAACAGACGAAGTAAGTTATAAAGCAGATACTTGTAGATCTTAAAAATCTTAAGAAATTTCATACTTCTATCTTCTGCAAAGAAAATTACAACACAAATAACGTACAGATGCTATATTGAGTATAGACTCATGTTGTTGTTGTTGTAGCCACGACCCAGCGCTCATCCATTTTCATCTTCATCTTGATTTTCATCAAGGAGTCCAAGAAATCTGGCTACTTCTACCGGTTTCAGCCATAAGTCTCTGGTGGTCAGGTTAGTTGGGTTTTGAGTGCAGTTGAAGAGATGGTCAGTATTGTGATTAGGTTGGTTACATTTTGGACAAAAGTCAAGAGTAGGATCCTCCCGAATTCTGGCCATGTAGCTATTCAGGTCATTACTGAAGCCAGACCTGTAGCGGGCTAATAGTGTTCTGGCTCTTCTGGGAAGTTGTTTTTCAGATTTGTCCACAGGTGGGGCCGGCTCGTCAAGAACTCTGTTGTTTTCCAGGTTAGCAATAGAGGTGGAGACAGAGTTGGTGTGGATCTGTTTTATGAGACTTTTGTACACAGTATTGTCGAGGCCATCAGGAGGAATCATATTATTGATTTCTTCTCCAAATTCTGTGTCCAAGGTTTTTCTCATAAGGCGTGGGGGGTTGGTTACCACAGGTTTGTTATTTGGATGGTGATCTTGTCTGGTGGCTAGATGGAATTGCTTGGAAAGCATGTTGCAATGATCTTTAATTGGCATCATTTTGCATTCAGCATGTAGATGGTCGTCGCCTGTGATCCTAAGGCAGCCTGTGACAGTTTTCAGGGCAGCATTCTGGGCAGATTGGAGTCCGTCCCACATGTCGTCCGCCAGGTTGGGGCTCCAGACTGGGCAGCAGTAGTTGAAAATTGAGTGGCCAATAGCTTTGTAGGTGGTTAGTAGGACTTCTTTTTCCTTGCCCCAATCTGTGCCTGATAGGGATTTTAGAATGTTGTTTCTGGTACTAACCTTTGTCTTGATATCTGAGGCATGTTGTCTGAATTTGAACATATTGTCAAATGTTACACCTAAGATCTTAGGTTTCCTGACTGTAGGAACCTTTTCGTTTTTGATGTAAACAGGAAGGTCAATGCCAGCATCATTAGAGAAGGTGGAGAAGATGGTTGCTGTAGATTTTGATGGTGAGATCATCAGATTACGGGATTTGAACCAATCATCCAGGATGTTAAGATATTGGTTTATTTCGACACAAAGTGGTTGGTAGAGTGGTCCAGAATTCAGGATGGTATTGTCATCAGCATATCCTGTTAGCTTGATGTTGCCAGGTGGTTGTGGCATTTTGGCCATGTAGAGGTTGAATAGCAGGGGGGAGAGAACACCTCCCTGCAGGACCCCTTGTCGCATCTTTCTGAATTTGGACTTTGAGCCGCGAAATTCCACGTATGTTTGTCTTCCTCTAATATATGCACATAGAAAACGCTTGATATGACCATTCAGCTCCAGATTATTGATGTCTTCCATTAAGAGGTCGTGGTCAACAGTATCGAAGGCCTTTGACAGGTCAATAGCAACAGCTACTGTTCTGTTGACTGGTCTTTTCATGTTGAGTCCGGTGGTGATGTGTTGGCTGATGTCATTGAGGGCGGTAGTTGTTGACCGGCCCTTGCGAAATCCGTGTTGGTGGTCAGGTAAATTTATGGCAGCTGTTATTTCGGGTAATAAGACACTCTCTAGTATCTTGGCTGGTGGGGATAGTAGAGATATTGGCCTTCGGCTGGAACCTTGATCCACTGGTTTCCCTGGTTTTAGCAGGGCTATAATTCTGCTCTGTTTCCAAATGGCGGGTATTGTGGCAGTGTTGACAACCTTATTGTAGATTTTAGTTAGGTATCTAATTCCATTTGGACCTAAGTGTTTAAGCATCAGTGGAGATATGCCATCAGGTCCCTGAGCTTTTGAGTTTTTGGCAGCTTTAATGGCTTTAGCTGTTTGAGCTTCAGTGATGTTTATATCAGGGTCTGTGGGCTTCTTTTTAAGGTTCCTGAGAATATTTCTAGATCGTTGAGTAGGCTTTTTATTGGTTGTTGGTGTGAACATGCAGTTGAACTTGTTTGCCAGCTTCTTGGGGTTGTTGTACACCTTGTTGTCGAAACTAATGCCTTGGTTGTTGGGTTGGCTGGGTTTTTTGGTTAGATTTTTCACTGTTGTCCATAGTTTCTTAGTGTTGGCTTCACATTTATTAAGGTGTTCTTTCCACTTTTCTTTTTTGTGATCATTTATCTTGTTTTTGATAGTGTTGTTTAGTTCAGGGATTCTTGGGTCAGATGGGTCATTTCTCCTGATTTGATCACGTTCCTCCATCATGTTTAGAGCATCGGTAGGAATTGCATTTATAACTCTCATAATTCTGCCTGCTGGGATGTATTGTTTGGCTGCGTTTTGTATTGTTTTTCGAAAGAATTTTTCATCTTTGTGTACATTTCCAGTATGGTAGGCATTGGCAAAGATATTTTCAGTAGATGTTGTAAACTTTTCCCAATCAGCTTTATCAAAATTTATATATTGTTTGTCCTGTGATTTGATCTTTTTGATAGAAGCTTTTATTCCAATCAGGATAGGTAGATGGTCAGATGATAGTTTTATCTCAGCATTCCATTCGCTGGATGCCATTAGGCTGTTAGACACAAGACTGATGTCTGGAGATGATCTTGAGTTAGATGTAATTCTTGTTGGAGAGTCTTCATTGATAATTCCATATGGTTTATCATTTATGATGTCAGCAAGATCTCTACCTCTGGCGTCTTCATTTCCCTCTGAGTGCCATAGTGGGTGGTGGGCATTAACATCACCTACAATAACTGAGGTGTTGTTTAAGTTGTCAAAGATGTTGTCGAGTGGCGGGGAATATGATGGTTGGTCCGGTGGTTGTTGGCAGCTGCTTACAGGTGGTATGTAGATGTTGCGTATTTGTAAGTTGTTGTTTTTGCCTTCAATAGAGATTGTTAATGATTCCAGGTAAGGGTCGTTGGCTAGGGCAGGGGGGGTGGGGTCCAGGTGAAAAGGGATGTCATTGTGGACCAAGAAGGCGAGTCCTCCTCCTTTGTTTGTCCCCCTGTCTTTTCTTACCAAAGTATAGTTAGTGGTGTTGAAATCTTTGGATCTGGTGGTAAGTTTTGTTTCCTGGATTGCTGCTACTGGGATGTTGAAAGTATCCAGGTGATTTAGTAGTTCATCGATTTTGCCATAGATTCCATTAACATTGTATTGTAGGATGAAGAAGTCCTCTGTTGTATCAGGTATTGAAATTGGTGGGGGTGTGGGGGGTGGGGGTGATGACTGAGGGGGTGGCGGGGGGGTAAAACGAGGGGGCGGGGGGGTTGAATGAAGGGGTGGGGGTGTTGATGTTGGGGGAAGTTGTGGAGGGGGGCTTCTAGTACAGCAGGGTCCTGTCCAGTGTTTTAGTTTTTGCCTTTCTTTAGATGTTTTAAATCCAGAGCATTTTACATGTAACCAGTTTTTGCAGAATGAGCATTCCACACAAACAGATATAATTCTCTTGGTGCAAATTGGACAAGTCCAGATTGGTCCTGGATTTTGTTCTATACCAGCACGGATTAATAATAGCCAGATAAGGCATGCTGGTGTTGCCTTCTCTTTTGTCTGCTTAGTTAAAAACTCGGAATAGCTGTTGTGCACTGTGCAACATTGTCGACTTTAGTGAAAAAGGGTAGAAGTTGACGAAGATGGATGGCTGGGGTGGAAATTGTTTGCTCTGGTTCTTGGCACAACTTCTGCTGATGGTGTTGCTGTTGTTGTGGTGGAGAGGCGACGTAGACACGACCAGAATACTCAGAATACTCAGTATAGACTCATAGAGTAGACTCGCGCCTTACAAAGTACATACACAGATAAAAAGATAATGTTTTTAAGGTTTAAACAGGATTATTTGTAGGAAAACACAAGCATTAAAGATTCGCTACATCTCAAATTTTCTTCCCTTCCCTTTATATTTCTTTATTGCATGCACTTTACACCCCTTTCTTCCTTCTCTTACCCCTTTATTTTCAAACTTTGTTTTTAATCTAAAATGTGTATTGGACGCCTATACTTATTGGCAGAGATTGTACAGTTTCTTTCAAGTAGATTATATTTCAAGTCTTATAAGATATATTAAGTACTCAAATCTAACTAATAAATAAGTTAACAACCCTTTCTTTACCCTTTCCTTTCAGAAACAAAAGTATATTTAACAAATATTGTAAATTAATGTGGACTGCCCTAATATTGGGTATATTAAGGGGTCAAGGAATGGGAAGTATTCAGGGATAGAAGGGGTAGGGCAAAGGTGCATAAATAAATCTTTCTTTCCCTCAACTAAAATTTAAGGATGGGTTTATTCTTTAAATCCGCCAAAAAGTTCTATCCTATCCATGAAAAAAATATTGCTAAAAATAAAACAGGGGGTGGGTTTTTAAAAGGGGTGAAAGGTGCCCTAGGGTGAGTCTTCATAAGGTAATTTTTAGGTAAAAGGGGTAAGCTTTGAAAAGGTTAAAACACAATTATGCTACAATTATACAATAGAATTGACCAAAAAGGTCATTAACTGTTAAATATCTCCATCCCCAAAAACCTTCAACATATAGATAGGAATACATATTACAGGGAGAGGGCTATTTTAATGTACGTGGAAAATTGTCTGTAATACGAGGTTATTTTCAGTATGGTTAAGAGCCGGTTCTATTCCAGCGGATAGTAATCGGTTTCGAAGCCACACTGGACAAAATTATTACTACAGCATTGAAAAAACGGCGGTAAAAGATACTGGAATTATTACAGAGTTGTTGCATGTAATTCCTTTATGCTCTGTGTAACCAGTAGATTTAAAATTAATTAGAATGGTCAATCTACACTCCTTTCCTTCCTCCTGTTATTCAATTTTAAAAGTAAGATATGGTCCGTTGCAGGGATCTAAAGGGATAAGAAAATGGCCTATAATTTGTTGTACATTTCCAATGATTATACACAAAATATTCACTTCTGTATATGACAATTAGTGGCTGAAACGTTTGGACACTCAACTCAACCAACCGACCAATCAAAATATAATGAAAGGCCCCAAAGTTGTTAAGCCAACGAATAAGAAGCGTTATTATAAAACTTTGGTGACTAGTGTTGGGAATCGAAAACCAAAACCGCCAAGGCATCTAAAAATCTCTATCCCCCCCCCCCCAAAAAAAAAAAGATTTTATCATTGCACAAGCACAATTTAAACTCACCTAGAGAAAAAAAAATTTTAAAAATTTTAGACGATTTCTTTTCCGGCGGGGACAAGAAAGAGGGACAGGTTAGGTAGTTACCATGGTGCACTTTTAAACATCCCCCAGGGCTATTTAGTGTATAATATAATGCACAAAACATTTTTTTGCATTTTTTCCTTGTTTTTAGTGCGTTTAAAAGCCCAATAAAAATGAGAAAGAGGGAAAAAGAAAAATAGAGAAAAAGGAATAGATAATAAGAGATAAGGGAAAGAAAAGAAGAATGTAAGAGAGAGAGAGGAAATATAAGTGAAGGAAAAGTGACTTAAACTAAGAAATTTTAATTCGATTTGTATAAATTAGTATAAAAATGTAGAATAAAAGTTTATAAAGGTATAAGATAATGGACATAAATTGATGTTAACCCTAATGATGATAAACAAAATAAACTCCTACATATGTAGATTAAAATTATTGATTGCAAACTTTGAACACTTTGAACTTTTAAATAAAGATTAAGTAACAGTACCCAAATTTTATAATCCTACTTTGGGTTATATGACTTTGGGTACCAATACAATTTAATGTAAAATTGCGGATTTTTTTTTTACCTTTCCGTGTGTGTGTGTAGTGAAGGTGTATGTAAGATTAGAATTCAAAATTTGTTCCAACAATTTTATACGCCAAAGTTTTATAGGATGAGAGAGACAAGCTGGTGGGTTATATTGTCTATGGACTATCCAGGGAGGGAGAGGATATTGGCTTGTTTATTACACTAGTCCCCAAAGTTTTATAGTAACTATTTCTTAATCGTTGGCTCAACAATTTTATTGAATTTTGATTTGTTGGTTTATTAAGTTAAGTCTCATACACATATTGTAATCTACAGAAGGGGTATTTTGTAAAGCATCATTGGGGATGTACATTAATTTATCGTTCATTTTCGTATTCTAGAATACCAGAGATATGGAAATAAGAAAATATTTTGGGGGGAAGAAAGGGATGTAGCTTAGGTTTTATAAGATGAGAGACACAAGCTGGGTTATTTTAGGTTTATAGAGATAAGACAATAGGTGATAAATTTCTCTTCGCTCAAAGTTTTTGTTTTGATTTCTTCCTTTGATACAAAATTAAACTTATATTAATGTTTTAGTATTTGTACAAATATGATTAATATTCTCTTTATGAAACTACATTGTTAAAATAGATCACAAACAAAATATAAAAATCATGATTTGCTTGTTAAAATAAAAACAAGAAAACCTTTTTGCAAAGAATCATAACAAAAATATTAAATTATTTTTTTGTCATTCATGAAAATTGCTTTAATAGAGCTTCAAAGCTTGATGATTACTTTTACTATTCTTTTTGATAATGCTCTAGGGACGTACAGACAAATCAAAAAGTGTATAGAGTAGCTGCGCTCCTAAAAAATATGGCTCAGCAATGATTATATCAAGTTAACCTATCTGACATTACATTAGTATCAAGCACAGATATATTTATTAGACTAGGCATAGATTAATATCATAGAATATATCAGACTCTTATCTTGAATAGCAGCGAAGTAAATACCATTTAGATATAAGAACAATTATGGTTTTTTTTTAGTTTTCTAGTAGTTATCCAAAAGAGCGTAGAAAATATCTTTTTGAATACCAAATAACAAGTTGCAAATATTAAGAAAAGTACCTATCTAGTTTTCTATCTATTTCTTATTCTATGTCCTATCTTTACTGGATCAAATGGCTTTCATAATCCATAGAATAATATAAAAAGAAATGTAATATGAAATTTAAGTTGATTAAAGTTTAAAAGGGTTATTTTATTTTAATCAATGAAAAAAAAACATCTAAAAAAAACATTTTAGAAGTTGTTAGAAAAGGCAAATTTATCTTATTTAATCTAAAAACTAATTTAAGCCTTTATTTTGATACTCATAAATTTAGATACTTTTGACTGGTCGTTTTCCAACCAATTATTTAAATCTACAGAAGGGGTAATATAGTTTATGATCATTGGGGATTTACTGTACATCATCCATTGTCTTATCCCTAAGATCTTTGAATTGCCAAAATGGTTTTAATACCAATACAGATAATTGTTTAACATAAGGTTTTATGATTATGACAGAAACGATGCTTATAAAATATATGCCAGTAAATTATGTCATGTAAGTGCAGGGATTGGAAAATTGAAGATAAAGTAAAATTTTCCTCATTTTCTATTGAAATGAGGAATTTACAAATATCTTTTAACACTGTCCCCTCACTGCCTGATTCAAAGTTGTGTAGCGCTTTTTTTATACAACTAGGGTTTTAGTTAACAAAAAATAAATTTTCTCTGCTGCTATTTAAAAAAGATGTTTGAATTTTTTTGTGAAGAATCCCACAACCATAAGGCATAATTAGGTACAAAACATTGTTAGCAGTCAAACTGCTCATTAACTGCTTTTTAGCCACTTTTAATAAAATTCTTATTTTTCAGGTGCACCTGTATTTCTCCACAATCCCTGAGGACAAGATCCCCTATGTGAACAGTGTCGGCGAGAAGTATAGGATCAAACAACTGCTCCACCAGCTGCCACCACATGACAATGAAGTCAGGTATGTTGGAATTGTCTGATTTGACTTAAACTCCGAAAACATCTAACATCATAGACGTACAAAACTTCATTTTACCCCCCTCAAAACTTTTATACCCCTCATATTAGCCCCCCCCCCCAAAAAAAAAGGCTTGGACGTCTTTGCATAACTTTTTAAATTCTTAAAAAATTTTAAATGTTTTCTGTTTCAGATATTGTAACAGTCTTACAGAAGAGGAGAAGAAGGAGCTGCGGCTGTTTTCCGCCCAGCGTAAACGAGATTCCCTTGGCCGCGGCACCGTCAAACAGCTGCCCGTCACCACACAAAATCCGGTCGCTTGTCAGAGTGTAAGTATTCATTCAAACTTTTACTAGTGCAGCTACTCTTTAACTACAATCTACATCTACTTTTCTGTACGCCAATCAAAACAAGTTGATGATATATTTTAACAATGGAATTATCTAAAAATAAGAATGACAACCAACATAAAAGCGAAAATATAAAACTAGACGGTAGGACAAACAAACATTAATACTTGTATAGTGATAGAGATTATTAGGCAGAATATCAATTTATTCCTTATTACAGCATACTGTTTAATGATATACTTATACATTTAAGACTTAATCATAGAGATGCTTCGCTTAAAACATTGCAACTTGTTATCCTAGGAATCATTATTTGAAGAAGAAAAAACAAATGAATTGAAAAAATAGACATTTTAAAAATTAGTTTTCAAAAAGTTTTAAAAATAAACATGATGTTATCATTTTATTTTTTTCAGTGTGGCGAAAATATGCATGGCGGTGACATCTGCGTAACGGCCAGCCGCGCGGGCCCCAACAAATCCTGGCACCCGACCTGTTTCACTTGCCAGGTGTGCCAGGAGCTGCTGGTGGACCTCATCTACTTCTACAAGGACAAGAAGTTGTTCTGCGGCCGTCATCATGCCGAGACTATGAAGCCGAGATGCTCTGCTTGCGATGAGGTATGTATATATAATGGTTATTTATCGCATCGTATTATAGTCTGTTCTCTGCGGATATTAAAATGAAAAATTATAAGATTATAAATTGTTTTGTTAGCCTTAAGGGTCTTCAGGCCCGGGATTTTAAAAAAATTGTGGAAATTTTACGGTAATACGATGCTATACACGCATTTTTCAGTATAAGAACCGGTTCTAATCCACTGGATATTAATCAGCCACACTCTGAATATCTATATTTATGTGTTTCTAAACAGTAAGGTCAAAAAGTATCAAAAACAAAAAAACTGGTATCTTTAAACATAATTGATGATAATGAATTGTCATTTTTTTGTGCCATGATTTGCTTATTAATATTCATCGTAATAGAATCATACCCCTGCCCCAAACCCAAAAATAAAACTCCCTCCAACCAATTATGAAACTAAAAGATAATTAGGCCTAATATGATATTCGTGCAAAAATTTCAGCTGAATTTAATAAAAACAAATTGTTTTCCCACTGCAAATTTCAATTAGAGAGTCCTAACTTAACACTGTGATCCTGGATTAATAAAGTTGAGAACTAAACACAAAAGTCCTATTATGGACTTGGTTGGAGTGTACATTAGGCTGTTTATTACACTAGTCCCCAAAGTTTTTAATAACGTTTCCTTATTCGTTGGTTTAACGACCTTGGGGATTTTTTTCTAATTTTGATTGGTTTGTTTATCTAGTTTAGTTTCCAACCGTTTCAACCACTACAGAAAGGGTATTTTTGTGTAACATATTTGGGGATGTACATCAATGTATTGGCCATTTTTTTCTAAATCAACCACACTATGAACTTTATTGATCCATGGGGCACAGAGTGACCATCCCTTTGAAACGGATACATACCATTTTTCATCGGTGCTAAATTAGGAACCTCTCTTTTTACACGCCGGCGCTGATTTGCAAGGATTTAGGGATGGGTGATGATAATCAAAATTAACCCTTGTGTCGATTAAATTGTTGGTTGAAAGGTTTGGACACACAATCAAAGTTTCATAAAAAAAAACCTAAGCTCCTGAGCCAACGAATATGATAACGGGGCTTCATTCCAGTTTTCTTTACAATGTCCCCTCAATCCATTCTTGTTATAAGGTAAAGGACTGTTAATGAAAACTGATTATTTTTTTCATCCAATTGATCCATCCCTGCATCCTGACATCGCTCAGTTTAAAAAAAAAACATAATAATTCATCTTTCATTGTTGAAAGCTTTTCAAAATACATATGTATATACTCAACATTTTAATGATACATGCCTAAAAAAATGGGTTTATTGATTATACCTGCTAAATTCACATACAATACAATGTAAGGTTTAAATTTTTGTCCAAATGTCGTCAGCTTGTTATAGTCACCAAAGTTTTCCAAGTGTCCAAATGTTTCAACCTCTAATTGCAATCTACAGAAGGGATAACTATGTGTATCATCCTTCGGGATGTACATCAATTTATCGACCAATGTCTTATCCCTTTAGATCCCTGTATTGGTTCACTAATTTTCAACCTTAAAGCCATTTTTAACAAAGTAAAAAATTATTTAGCTTATCAAAAAAAATATCTTACATAATACATAAAAAGCTTTTTTTATTCACAAGAGAACAAACAATTTAGGTAGAAAAAAACTATTATTAGAATGTTAAAAGTGTCAAAAATTGAAGAAGATTGTTATTTTTTAACTTATGACATCTAACAAGCACTATCATTTCATAGAGTAACTCAACAAAGAATAAACATAATTTTTAAGTAACACAGCTACTCTTTAACTAAAGTATATCGGTATGCACTTTCATTCGATGGTTTGTTAGTAAAAGAATTTTACTCCGCTCCTATTCAAAACTATTGGCCATGAAATATTTTCTAAATCTACCTAATATTTTTCAAAATAATGCTGTATAATACGTTACTGTTCCTTTTAATAGATTTTGATTGTTGGAATGAATTAACTTGTTCTATAACGTTAAGACTTTAAATTCATGTCTTAATTCTGTTAGGGTGTAGGTCCAATTAAATTTAAGTGCAGTTATGTTATTAACAATTTCATATAACAATAATAATAAGCACCTAAACAAGATTGAGCTTTTCCATGTGTAGCGAAACAAAAATAAATTAAACTGTCTTTTATTGAAAATAACAGTATATTGGTATGTAGTAAAAAGGAAGAAAATATATAACCAGCAAATATTTTACCAAAAGTCACGTGCTTTCGCTGGTTGATGGTCGGAGAAGCAGTCGGTCAGATGGTCTAACATTTTCTAAATTAAAGAGTAGCTACGCTTACTAATAATGCAATTATTATCAAAGTACTTAGATGATTTATAAAATGCACTAACAAAAAAAACTTTAATACTATACATTCAAGGATTAGATGCTTAAAGTTTTAAAAAATATAGGACTACTTGTTCATTCCAACTATTGATAGTGTTATTTAGAAGACAACCAACACTTTTATTACATATCATTTCTCCTAATGTCTGAACTATGCTAGATTTTTAATTGAGCCTGTTTATGTGACAAGACATTCCTCTTTTTTTCCAATAATAAAGTCAAGAGCCTTACATAGCATTATTAAGTACTGATAGCAATGAAATGGCAGGCATTATCAATAAATCTAATTGCTTTCTAACCAAGAGTAAAAAATCCGCGACTAAAAATTCTATAGTCATGTATCTTCTAGATCTAATTGGTTAAAGTAAGGTTTATACAACACTATGGTACCTTTCAAAACAGCTAATTTGTTATTATTAGAATAGCATTAAATGTTAAATTTAGCGTTTTAGTAGTAATGAACGTTGTTAGTTATAATGTCAACACAAATATAAGCATCAATCAATGGCTTTGAGCGATTTGTTGTTAGTTACTTAATCTATAGAAGTTTAAAATATTTTTAAAGCCAATTTTGTAGTTTATAAGTCACATCTACCCCTCCTTATAATATTCGTATAAGCGGGCACCTAATACAATACATATTAAGATATATAAGTTTTCCGGAATTTTAAAGTTAGGGGGAGATTTGAAATCTGCATCAAATTTTGAGGACTTTTTATAAAATTCGTTTTTTCTATAATTCTTTATCTAAAAGCGGAAATGCAATTTAAGTTAATTAATTTTGGCAGCTGTGATTGGTGGATTTAAAAAATCTGCGCTCTGATTGGATGGCGTACATCATTCAACCAATTAGAGCGCAAGTAGTTTAAAATTCACCTATCCTATTGGTCAAAATTAATTAACTTAAAATGCATTTCCGCTTTTAGATAAAGAATTATACAAAAAACGAATTTTATAAAAAATCCTTAAAATTTTATGCAGATTTCAAATCTCCCCCTAACATTAAAATTCCGGAAAACTTATATATCTTAATACATATAGTAAAGTTTTAAATTATTACACCAAATAAAAATAATAAAAAATAGCAAAATAATACATTTTGAATTATTTATATCGACTAGAAGACACGAATTTGAAGTAATTATGACTGATATATTATTGACATGACTTCATAATGGTCAAAAATATGTAATTAGATATATCTGCCATTTATGAAAACATTATGACTATTATGTTGATATAAAAAAAAGCCAGAATAGTTTGCTTTCTAATAAGAAATACTACAAATTGATACATATTGCATTCATCGTTTTGTGTGAGCGTAACCAACACACATACACACACTCACACACACACACACACACACACACACAATATAGATAAGGGGGATTGTACGTCACGACGTCTTAACATACAAAACTTCTCTATTTTTCACCCCCCCAAACCACTGTGATAGATGCCCAGTAGTCTGAGATTGTACAGAAGTTCAAAAGTACAAAGTAAGTTAAACACTAAAATGCAACATTTAAAGGTTCAATTATTATTTCGATTAAAAAATCTCTTTTTGTTAAAAAGTTTAGAAAATAAACATATTTAAAATTATTTGTAACACTCGAAAAAAACCCTTAATTATTGACTGTACAAAATCAGGCCCTGGTTTTGGCTATTATCCACCATCACATCAGTTTACATTTATATACACATACATACACCTTTTTATTTTTCCACTCCCTATCTCGCGTGTATGACTGACGGACGGACGGACAGTTTGTTTGTGCATTTTTTGAAAACTGCAATAAATTAATATAAGTAAGAAGTTTTCCTGATATCTTTGTTGACATTAGTTTAGACATTAAATGAAGGTAGAGGACATTATACTAAAAAGTATAAAAGTATACAAAGTTTTATAATTATTGGCCTAATAACTTTGGGTTTCTTTATTAGGTAAATCTTGATTGGTTTGTTCAAACTATCATTATAAAAACTTTTCAACCAATTATTTTAATATCCAGAAGGGTTCTTATTGTTTATCACCAGTGGGAATGTACATCAATCTATCTTCTTATCCCATAAGAACCCTGGTATTCACCAACTAACACCATTCTAATAATTTCTCTAGTCTTTTGTTGATATGATAACAGCACAAAAGTTTGTGCCATTTATTTGCTTTGAGAAATATTGTAATAGGTAGTTAGTTGCTTTTTTCCGAAAAATAGATTATAGATATTGAAGAAACGTTATTTCCAAAGATTTTGTTATAGTATAAGGTAACAGCCAGGGATCTAAAGGGATAAGACGATGGCCGATAAATTGATGTACATCCCCAATGATGATACACAAATTACCCCTTCTGTAGATTAAAATTAGAGGATGAAACGTTCGGACACTCAACTTAATGAACCAACCAATTAAAATTCAATAAAAGCTTCCAAAGTTTTTGAGAATAAGAAAGGTTTTTTATAAAACTTTGGGGACTAGTTGAATATACACTATACAGCCAATGTCCCCTCCCTTCCTGGGTAACAGCACCTTTCAAAACTAAGAATAGAACTAATAATCTCCACTCTCATCTATCTATATATTGGGCGTGTATTCACTTCCACATATGTATCATATTATCAAATCATCAGTAACAGATCCTTGTGGCACTCCATGAAGTCACTAGTACAGAGTCTTGTGGTACTCCACATATGTATCATATTATCAAATCATCAGTAACAGATCCTTGTGGCACTCCATGAAGTCACTAGTACAGAGTCTTGTGGTACTCCACATATGTATCACATTATCAAATCATCAGAACTGCATATTATTATAACAACACAAACTACCCATTTTTTGCTTCAAACTTTTTTCATCACACCCATTTCAAATTACTTGCTTTTGTGTCTTCTTGTATGTTGCACCATTTTCATAAACTCCGATAAAGTGATGCTCGGCGCTGGCTAAAATAATAAAACCCCCCATTCACCACTTTTCCTTCTCCCCGCGCATCCTATAGATAATGGAACTGCCCAATAAATGAGGTTAATATTAGCAAAATAAATTTAAGACAATTTTTCCCTGTCATAATATCGACGTATTCCTAAATCCATTCTTCTTGCGAATATAAAACATTATGCGGAGGTGATAGCACATTATCTATATATTGGGACCCGCCCTCAAATCAAACTTTACAAAACATTTTTGGCCATCTTTTCCAGCCATCTTTACGTATTTTACCATATTTTTCCTACAGCTATTTTAGGTTATTAAGCATATACAAAGATATTGAAAATTAATAGAAAAATACATACATTTCCAGTATGTGTGATCGAAGCTGATTCATATCCGCTGGATTAGAACAGTTTCTCAGCCATTCTGAATAATCATGTTTAGCATCGTATCACAGACAATTTTCCACAAATATTAAAATCAAAATCATAAAATTAAACCAGTTTAGTTAGACCAGACATTCGGCCCCTCGGGATTAACATAGATGGTTTAATCTTTTTTGTTTTAATATCCGCGGAAAGCTGTCTATAATACGATGCGATAAATAACTTTTTATGTAGACATTTTGTCCCTTTAAGCATATTTTTAGACATTTTTTCTGAACACAGATGGCATTCGAAATTTATAATTAAACTAATTAAAAAATGGCTGAAATTCACGTTTTTCTTGATTGGTGAAATTTATTATGAAATCAGCATTGGGGCGCAGGAATCTCAAGAGATAAGACAATGGCCGATAAAAACATGACACATAGAATTACCCTTTTCTAGATTACAATTAGTGGTTGAAACGTTTAGACATTAAACTTAATGAATCTCCAAAGTTGTTAAGCCAACGAATAAGAAATTTTCTCATAAAAACTTTTAGTCATTGATAAATAAATGAAAATTTCAAAAAATCTTTTTTTTCGTCAGCTGAATGACCCTTTTTAATAAATGTACAACCCAATCTAAATTAACCTCTCAAAATAAGACAGATTTAGAATTTCAGACACACAAAAAAAACAATTTGTAAAATGTTATAAAAAAAAAAGCAAGAAAAAAACACATCCAAAGTATTATAGCTATTTCATTTTAACATACTGTCAAAGATGATATTTTTTATGGTTAAGGCCCATTTTTTTGAGGCATAGAAAATTTTAATTAAATTAAACATTAACGTAAATTATAAGTTCTAGAGCAGTTACGATTTCTTTAAAAAATGGCCAAGCTAAAGTAAATTGCATTTGAGTATATATCAACCCAATAGATTTGTTATAATAGAGTATAAGTTTGTTACAATTAAGAGTTTTTCAATGTCCCTTTTTTGTTCTTTATTGATGCAGTAAAATTTTTGCGATTTTAAC
This sequence comes from Acartia tonsa, assembly GCF_053477335.1. Taxonomy (NCBI): domain Eukaryota; kingdom Metazoa; phylum Arthropoda; class Copepoda; order Calanoida; family Acartiidae; genus Acartia; species Acartia tonsa. The sequence goes on from NC_137260.1 coordinate 40,666,119, forward strand.
AGGAAGTGAGAGAACAGTGAGCTATTTATAGACTAATGCAGAAGGGGTAATTTTGTGTATCTTTTAAAGTTATTATGTTTTTCAACCTATTTTGTAAAAAAAATACACTATTCTAAGACATAAAAATATATTTCGATTTTAGCAATCATTTTCAATTAGTGAATTAAGCAATATTAGCTTGGTCGTTTTGTGTATCATCATTCGGGATTGACTTCAATTTATAGGCCATTGTCTTATCCCTTTAGATCCTAGCATTTAAAGAATTATTCTTATTTGAAAGCAATATTGCTCTTTTTAACTTAAGTGATATAGGACAATGGACGATAAATAAATTTCGTCTAATGTAAAACGTCCATTGTGGGCCTGAATAAATCCTCCCACGACTAATTTTCCAAGATTAGATAATCTCAACCAATGAACATTTTAACATTTACAACTTTTACAAACTCCAGAGATAAAGGTTTGTGCAATTAAAGTGCCAATTTAGCACTTTCAGAATCTTTATCATACATAGAATATGCGTTAATAAGCACTTAATTAATATGTAAATATTTGTTTTTCTTTTTTTCTTTTCTTTTTACTCCTTTTATTTCTACAATTAAATATACAAGTTTATTAAACATCAAAATTTTAATTGTATTGAAGTAATTCAGGAATCTAAAGGGATGAGAAAAAGGTCTATTAATTGATATACATTCCCAATGATAATACACAAAATATCCTCTTCTGTAGATTACAAATAATGGTGGAACTTTGTGGACTAGTGAAATGAACAGCTCAAACAGCTCTTCTCCCTCCCTGCATTTACTACTCAATATCAATCTTTTAATATTTGATTTTAACAACAACGGTTTTTTTTCAGATAATCTTCTCTGACGAGTGCACAGAGGCCGAGGGACGGGCCTGGCACATGAAGCACTTTGCCTGTTTCGAGTGTGACCGCTACCTGGGTGGCCAGCGGTACATCATGCGAGAGGGCCGGCCCTACTGCCTGTCCTGTTTCGACTGCATGTTTGCTGAGTATTGTGATGCCTGTGGAGAGACTATTGGCGTTGATCAAGGTGAGACACTTGGCCCTTTTTTATCAGCGAAGCTACTCTATTACTTTGTCTGTCCAATAGTCCGTAACGCCATGGGGAAATGTGATTTTCTAATTTTTGGTGAAGATTCTCTAATTTACCAATGATCATCCAGTATATAACTTACTCAGTCCGTCATTATGTCATATATTATGTCCGTTTGTCTAACAAATATTTTTAACGCAAAAGTTAAGAATTCTATCCTAAGAAAATGTCAATTATTCTTTAATTAATTATTAAAATTTTTGTGTACATGTGCTAATTTTTTGCCTTTTTAAGTTTGTGATTAAATCGCTTTAATAGATAAAGCAAAAAGCACAAGAAAAATAATCTAAAAGCAAAGTCGAGTGTAACTTTCATTGGTTGTATATCCTAAAATGACTCAAGAAAACGCCCAGTAATCCAAAAAGTGTTATTTAAATTTAGCCAAAAAATCATATAACATTAAACATGAATATAATCACATAGGTATACTTATCGTTTATTAGATGTAGTCTTCTTTTAATTAAATTATCTAAAAAAATCAGCTTTTGAATTTTTGCTTCTAAATGGGGTTTGCTAAATTTTACCACTAACGGCTTCGCCCCTAGAGTCTTATAGTTTCCATTGAGGTAGAGGGTGGTTGAATTCGACCTCCTTATTTTTATTTTAGTTTCAAAAAGAAAAAGTTGAATACCCCCCCCCCCCCAAAGATTTTTTCTTTGAGTTGAATACCCGCAAAATAGATATAAACGTTTCCAGAACCTATATGAAGCTACAGTGTAAAGGAGAACCAAATCGGTTTTAGCGGTTAGCGAGATCCTGTTACTTTATTAAAAGGAATAAATTTTTACCTGTCCTGCGGGGACACCAATCCAAAACGACGAAAGCAGGATGACAATTGACAATTGAATGAAAACCCATTGTACACAAATTAGCGGCGGATTTCTTCACCCCCCCCCCCCCCATGATTCTTTTCGTTAGGGGACACTTTTTGTGGTATGACATGGATCAAAGACAAAATTTCCCAATATTCATTTGATTTTCTTTAATTATAATAGTAAAATTTTGTCTTTCGTAGTTTGGAAATTGTAGGGGAAAAGAAAGGGTTGTAGATCAATTCATCATATCCCCTCCCTCAGTGTTAAAATCCATTAAGAAATTGTACCAATAGTAGGGGGAGTACCATGGCCTATAAAAAAGGTGTTACTCTGAACATTACATACATAATTAAAACTGCCAAACAAAGATCGTGCAATCAAAAGGTTTTTTTTCATATATTAGGAAATTGGCCCTATGTTAATATCATTTCTATTACTTACTTGTAGTGCAGCCACTCTATAACTACTCTTTACATTAATCGTCCCAAATCATACGTGTTTGGGCCTATTGATGAATGCTCTCGCGTGAAAGTTATATTAGCTTAAACATAGAATCACAAAATTAGAAGAAGAAAAACTATTTCACATTTCAAAAAATCTTACAATTTCAAATTTGACTAAAAATTTTTAATGATATTAAAATTAAATTAGAAATTTGATGATAGTGAGAAAATAATTAAATTTAATTGGTCTTCAAATTGATAACATGCTATGTCGCTATTCTAATTGAAAAATTGCATGAGTTTAAATTTCCGAGTAAAAGGGTGATATCCTTTTATTTAATAGCATATTTAGAATTTTATTATAATGTGAATAAATATATTAACAATCCGTAAGTAAAAGTAATAGGATGACTATCTGTGTGTAGCGAAGAATCTCGCAAACCGCTTAACCGATATGACTCTCCTTTACAGTGAAACTTCATATGGGTCTTCCTAAAGTTTAGAACTATTTTCAGGGAAAGTACCCCCCCTCCCCTCCCCAAAAAATGACCCAAAAGGCCTCTAGGGGGTGCGACTGCTAATGACGTATAATTTGTTATAGAGAAGGTTCGCTTATACAAATAGAAACCAAATTGGTAAAAAATCAAGTCATTCTTGAATCATTTTAATTCAATAGGACAACCACTATAGATAAACACACAGACACTCAGATAGATAGATAAACAGACACAAGAGATAAATGCAGACAGACACTAGAAATACACATACATACATACAGATAGACAGACTGACAGACTTACAAATAGATGAACAGACACACAGACACGTAGAAAGGCAGACAGTCAAATAGATAAACATACAGACATTTAAGATAGATATACAGACATACAGGTAGATACCAAGATAGTAATACAGACAATCAGATAAACAGACTTACTCGACTGATTAACATACGAAGGACAACAAACAATCAAGCACTTTATGTAAGCACAAGACATTTTTCTAGATAAACACACAAAAACCATGATAAGATAAAAACAAAATAATATTAAAAATTGTCAATATTTATTTAAAGGATAAGAATATACTCTGCTGTTCTTTTTATGAGCGGCTCAATGTTATAGATAAATTTGTCCTTGTTTTTATAACATTGGGTTAGATAAATTCTGTTTGATTATGTCGGCAATGTATATTTATTTTATCCCATTAATTGATAGACAAAGATAAAAGCTAATCATTAAAGAACTGATAAAGTTTTGGACATTGCATTGGTTGGATTTGTCCCCCCAACTTCCCCTATATCCTGCTTATCCCTTTTTAATGTCCCTTATAAAACAAGGACGACAACTTTCTAAAGTAGAGCAGCAAAGATAAAAAAGATTATTTAAGTGTTAAATTTTATATTTTTGCAACCCTTGAGTTTAATATATCCAGGGAGAGAGTGGACATTTGATAGTGTATTAAATATTTATTGTTTCAACTATTAGTGTTTAAAATTTTTACCCAATGATTCTGATATTACTTAATAGTTTATTTTCATTGGGATAAACAACAATTTATAGGCCGTTGTCTTACCCCTTGGTTTATTGTAATCTGGTTTTTGTTTGGTCAATTTCTCTAATCTAATGATGATTGGAAACATGCACGCCATCTTTTTTATTCTTAGGGATAGGATCATGGGTGGTAAATTTATCTTCCATCAATTTGAAATTTTTCGTTTTGTAGCTCTTACTATCCCCCTCTCCCTTCCCTCCTTTCCCCAACTCTGTAAGAAATATATCGTGAATAAACAAAAATTAAATTAATCTACAATAGTTCTTCGCTCTAATGTACTAGAAGCTGTCAAAGACACTTGAAAGAAAAATTTTACATAAAATATCTACTATTGACCTATTCCTGCATTGCCTGTTATCCTAAGCTCAGAGATCTTAAGGGATAAGACGATTAATAATAAATTGATTTACACCCCCAATCAGGATAAATTAAATTACCCCTTCTGTATATAAAGATTATTGGTTGCTGTAAAGTTTAAATACTGATAATTTGGAACCAAACAACCAAAATTAAATAAAAGTATCCCCTTTAGAGCCAACGAATAAGATAGCGGGGTTATAAAACTTTGGACACCAGTGTAATTTACAGTCCAATGTCCCCCTCCCCTCCCTCCCTGGCTATCCAAGAAGTTTTTATCCAACTGATTAAATGTGAATGTTAATGAAGCCGTAATTGCAAAGTAATCTTGACAACCAAAATCAAAATATCACAATGGGCCGTGTCTTGACATTAAAAAAGGCTTTTTAAATTAAAATAAGGGGTTCATTCATAACTTTGCTTAGGTTAGGTTTATCATTAGGAGCGCAGCTACTCTATAACTTTAGTATTTCAATACTCTATAGTATGAAACATCACTGTATAACTGTTAGTTGTTCTTATTTGATCTCAAATATTACAAAATTTACCTTGTATTTAAAAAACAATTATTTATTTAACCCGTTCTGAGGTCATAGTATGGCTAGATGATATTTTCTATTTCACTTGCCAATATTCAATCATTTGATTTGAATTTAAATGACATTTAAAAAGTAAGTAGGAGGTTTTTAATACAATAAATTATTCAACATTGTTTCAATAATTAAACTTATTTTTTTATGCAAAGATATTTTTGGTGCTTGCTTACATGTGAAGACCGGAGCACCGAAACCCCCCCCCCCCCCCCGCTTAGTTTTGACAAAAATCAAAAATAAGGGGGGGGTAGTTTTTTAACCCCCCGCTTAGTTTTGACAAAAATCAAAAATAAGGGGGGGGGGGGTAGTTTTTAACCCCCCGCTTAATATTGAAGAAAATCAAAAATAAGGGGGGGGGGGTAGTTTTTCACTGTTCAACACGCCAGAAAGTTGAGTGAGGTAAATCAAGTAAATCCAGTATACCAGAGGGGAAACCTTATTACAGGGATATTCATGTTTTGGGGCATAATTTCCTTATTTATTGACTGATTTTAGTAATTGATGTATCCCTGAACAGAAAATGAAAATAAGGAGGAGGGGGGCCAGTAAAAGGTTTTAATTTTGCGCAAAATTAAAACCTTTTACTGGCCCCCCTCCTCCTTATTTTCATTTTCTGTTCAGGGATACATCAATTACTAAAATCAGTCAATAAATAAGGAAATTATGCCCCAAAACATGAATGTCCCTGTAATAAGGTTTCCCCTCTGGTATACTGGATTTTCTTGATTTACCTCACTCAACTTTCTGTCGTGTTGTACAGTGAAAAAACTACCCCCCCCTTATTTTTGATTTTCTTCAAAATTAAGGGGGGGGTTAAGTCTTTGCCTTGCTGAGCTTTTTTCCTCCTTGCCGTTTTCCAGACATTAAAAAACTACCCCCCCCTTATTTTTGATTTTTGTCAAAACTAAGCGGGGGGGGGGGGGGGGTTTCGGTGCTCCAGTCTACCACATGTAAGCAAGTACCATATTTTTTCAAGGTAATGTTAAAATTTTTCAACCAATAATCTATTATTTAAGGGCAAACAAAACATTGTCTTATACCTTAAGATCCCCGTATTATTTCAGTCTTAGCTTCCCTAACTTTTTACTAATTATATTTTTTCTGTTTCAGGTCAAATGAGCCACGAGGGTCAGCACTGGCACGCCACAGACCAATGCTTCTCCTGCCACCAGTGTCGCACAACCCTGCTGGGCCGACCCTTCCTGCCCCGGCGGGGCCTCATCTACTGCTCCATCGCCTGCAGCAAGGGCGAGGCCACAACAAATGGACTCGACAATCCGGCCATTTATGACAATGTAAAGAAGCCGCGCCCGGTGAACGAGACAAGTGACCTATCCCTGTCCGAGCAGAGCAGTTTCTCTACGTCGCCACCGTTTCAGCGCAAGCTGCAAATCAAGAACGGCGGTGGTTCCACCACAACAAGTGAGGTTGATGACAGCGGCAGTGGGCCGCGCTGTGTCAGCCAAATGGCCATTAGAAAGCCGTGGGTCCATCAGTCCCTTGGCGGCAGTAATGGCAGCAATAGTGACTCTATTAGTGACAGGTCTGACACCCCCACGGGGCCTCCTGGTGAACACAAGCCCCAGTACAGATCATCTGTACCGCCACCACCTGCCAGTGAAGCTCCACAGCGTGGCCAAAACAGCCACTTAAAATCCCCTATTTCCCCAAGAAAGAAAGGCCCGCCAGTTCCTGACAAACCTAAGCTTCAGCCCTTTGTAAACGGCGTATCAACAAACTACAAGCCCAATAACGGCAAAGAGCCGAGCCCAACACCAAGTGATATCGCCATGAGAGACTGTTTGAGCAGCCCGATGCCGCCCAGAACACCGCCACCGCCGCTATCAAGGCGGGAAAGCTTTGGCCGTTTTGAGTCAAGATTTGAGATGAAGTTTGACAATCAGTTTGGCAGTTTGGGCCGCCGGGAAAGCCTTGGTCGCGTTCGCAGGTATCAGGCCGCTAATGCGTCTATGTCACCAAATGATATGTTTACCCAACCCGGGGGAATGAAAGAATACACTCCATCCCCCGGCTACAATCCTGCACAGTTCACTCCGGAGCCCTCAAGACGTGAGCCGTTGCATCTTACCAAATCAAATCCAATCATGCCAGAACAACAACATCAACCACAAACAAAAGCTGTTTACCAAAATAATACTAATGTCCCTCAACCACAACACCATCAAAACACGTACAGTAACCTGCCCACAGCAGGCGGCTCCAGTCAGCCACGGTCGCCGGTCATGGGTCGGCGAGTGCTGGAGGCCGCCAACAGCCGACCCATATCTAGGCATGAAGACCAACAAGCCTTTATCCACCAACACCAACCTCATCTTAATCATTCGTATGAAAATTCTTCTCTACAACCCATAACATCTCTGCATCAAATTTTGGGCGGTGGAAACACAGCCGCCAACGGCCTGCCCCTACAATCGCCTGCCCAGCCGCGCAGATCTGCTGCCGCCGATTATCCACGGAGAAACGAGATCGGTCTCCAGACTGAGAAACCAAATATGCATCAAAATCACCACCACCAGCCACATCAGCTGTTGCTACCAAATCAACATCAACATCACCACCAACAGTCACCTCGTATGATGCCTCAGCAACAGCCACCACAACCAAACATCCAGAACGACCGACTGTTCCTTGAAAACAACCTAAAACGGCTGATAGAAGAGCGTGGCGTGGGTATTATCGGCGAGCTGACAAATCAAATGACCCCCCAGCAGATAGAAATGCTGGTCAGCCACATGAAAGACAAACTGGCCTCGCCACATTCTCGTGGCAGCAGACAACCAATTGACCTGGGTGATGTGGGACTGGACAAATTTTTATCCCAGCTTTCTCTGCACCACCTTGGCAATGACTCCCTGCAGAACAGCAAGGACAATAGCCCTAGGACTTCATCTTCAAACGGCAGCCACACCCCAAAGCTGCCAATGAAGCTGCCCAAAAGCCGGTCAGCTTCTGTTGGCAATGGCGTTCAACATGGCTCCAGTATGCCAGATTTATCCGACTGTCACAAGTCTGACACAAGTTCAGATGATGCTCTGGGCAACGGGGCACTGCGCCACAAGCCTAGAAAGAGTAATCTAAGTGGTCGACACAACAAATCCAAGTCTGACTTGTCTAGCGCCCACAACACCTCCAGCAAGAACCTGAACGTAAGATTTGACCCGGCACAGGTGCCCGAGCGGTCACCCTACAGTGATAGAGACCAGGACCACAGTGTTGAGCGTGCCAATGGGCGGCGCAGTCGCTCTGGAAAGCACAAAAACGGGCATCATAAGAATCATCGCTCCTCGTCGCGCAACCGCGGCGGCAGCATCATGAAAGAGGTATCGAGAACAGGGTCGCTGCCGCGCAGCCATTCATACTCTGGCCGCTCAACCGGCCTGGTGGATGGATACAATGATGACGGTGCTGAGAGTGACTGTTCTACCTGTTCATCCTCCAGCTCTGATGACGATGACCCTTATGCCTACCAGCTGCCGCCGAGGCGAGCTTACGGCGGTGTCAGAATATCCTATGTACCTAACGACCGGTTCCAACAGCGCCACCACGCCGTGGGCCGCAGTAGCTTAAGAGTTCCTTCCGCTGCCGCCGGTAGCAGCAGCAGCAATGGTCATCTAAACGGATATCCCCAACATTCGCAGCATAGTATGGCCTCGCCGCATCTGTCTGCGGCACGTGACAGCCCGCACCTGCATCATGCTGCAGCCGCAGCCCGCGCCAGAGGCATGTCCATGGAGAAAGACAAAAACTGCATCATTTCATGATTAAACTCATACACCTCTGATTCTATTTAGATTTGAAAGAATGTATGTTAAGAGTGAAGAAAAAAGATATAAATTCAACTCATGATTTGTAATGTAAACAAACAAAAAAATGGCTGTGAATTGTATGTTTATTGCAGGAAGAGGGCGGACTTAAATGGTGGCCCGCGGCATTGCGATACTCGAGAAAAAAAATGAAGTAAAATCCCTCTATCACTCTCCAAAAAAGAAACACCTCCTTTCTTAAACTAAACCCATTTGCTTATTTGCATAAAAGAAGGAGTAACAGAATAAAATCAGGGCCTGATCAGAATTCCGCTTACCAATATCAAACACAACAGACATACAAACATTGGATGGACAAACAAACAAACAGTGTGCAGATGTTTGTATGTTGTAGTGTAGCCGGAAACGCGCCAATATATCGGCTCATTACAAATTCCGCTCATGCTCCCCACCACCATCATGATATCAACCAAAATTTTGGGGTTGGTACGGGCTACACACACAGTTGTTAGAGTGTTGAAATAAGGAGAGATGTGAGTGAGAAAGGCTAGGCCTGTAATATAGGCCCTGTAGGCCTATTAATTGTACATTTGACCAGGCCATAAATTGGGCCCATTAATAAAAAGATAAGGGGTTGGTCGCTTTGTAAATATTAATAGACATTAAAATATGATAAATTGAAAATGAAGAACAAAACAGTGACCATACGATAACAGTGAATTCATTAAGCAAAAAGACAATTAAAAACGCTCAATTAACAAAATAAGAGACAATCTAAAAATTTAAATATTTATATGAAATATAGTTTTTTACAAAAATTATGTGAAATTTTGATGCTTTCATTATTTGTAATAAAAATAATACTTTTCTATGATATAATTTATGTTACCAGTTTTTAAAAAAATGTTATTTTCTACCATGTGTATTAATTGTGAAATCTAGTCATGTACCATAATAATTGATTGAATAATATTATTTACAATTTTTGCTCATTTAAAATAAAGAATTTTATCATTATCTATTTGTTTTATTTTTATTGGTAGTGAGACTACTCTATAATTGTCTGTTGTATCCCAAATCAGTTCAACTCCGACTTAAACCTGACTAAATAAATATCCATTTTTTACAATTTCAAGGTGAAATAAAAAGCTTAATCAAGGCCTGCAGTTGAGCTTGTAGGAATCGGCCTATCAATTTCAAATCTTATGCATAGAGACTATTGATTCTTCTTACTAATAACGTATTAACTTAGGTATAATTTGATGTTGACTTTCCAAAATCCCATTATATAAAGTAGTGAGGATAATTTGTCTGTAGCTTAAGATTTCGATAACTGAACATATTGAGTTCTCCATTTTAGGGAAGCTTCACACGTAGGTCTCGTGATGGTTTTCGGATATTTTTATGTCCTTCTCTTACCCTTTCAATACAATTCCCTAGTAAAATTTTATATTGGATTTAAATTGTGATTCCTTGGAAGATTGGTCACAATAATGTTAGAAACGTTACAGCTGATCAATGAGAGTGTATATTAGGTATCTTACACTTTGGGCAAATTATGTTTTTTTTCTAAACTTGCAAATATTCTGTTTCTTTTCATCTTCAATGTAATTCCTATGTCAAATATGTTGAGCTTTTTGTTCCTATTGATAATATTGTTGTCGTCTTTTCTAGATGTAAAGCTACTTTAAGAGTTAGGCATGTCTGTCCGTCAACTGTAAAGCTGTCTGCATGAGAATATTAAAAAAACTTGATTTGCTTAACATATATGCAGGATAGGCGTCTGAATATTTTCTGTGGATTCCTGTAACCAAAAGTAATGTTTATGCAAGAAACATGTTGATTGATTTATTCGCCTATAGTTTTTTTTTAGAGTTTTTGGACCTAAGACTCGACAGGAGTAAAAGGAATTAAACAATAAACATATTTAAAGATCGTGGCATGCACAGGGTTTTGTGTCTTTAACAAGGGGGTGTGCGAATTTCAACCAAGAATTTTACCTCAAACCAGATCCAAGGGGGTGTGAGATGTAAGGGCGTGTAAAATAAACAAAAAGAGGGGTGTTATTTTTAGTCAGGAGAGATGTCAGCCAGGGGCGTCCAAGCTTTTTTTATTGGGGGGGGGGGGGGGGGGTAATCACCCCTTTACCCTCCCTTGGACGTCTATGGTGTCAGCCTTATGGTGGTGTAAGATTAAAATTCGGTCTAGTGTAAACCAGAATAGCCAATATGCTAGCGATATAAATATTTTTAAGGGAAGCCTTGTATCAGGGAAGGGAGGTATGCAACAATATAACATACTCAAAACTAAACAAACGTCTTGTTCTTAGAATTCGAATGGTAAATTGACAAAAAAAAATCACTATCACTCCCCCTCCCTTCTTCCTTTAGAATAAAACTATTTTTGTGATGCTTTTTAAGCGCTTTAATTTGTCAGGTGACCCAAAGTTTTGGTCAGGGCTGTTCATACCCATTATACATAAACAGTTTCTGTCGCCAACCAAACCCAGTTCAGCAACTAATTGCCTAATTTACTTTACATTTTAGTTTTTTAACATTTCAAGTTGTGTGAAAGGCTAAGTTTTAGGCCTTTTTTTTACTCAACCGTTTAAATAAAGAGGATCTTTATTTTTAGATAGTTTTAAGATTGAAGACGACAAACAATAAGGCCGTACAAAGAATAAATTATTGATTATTGATTTATTTTACTTGGATGTTACGCCAGATTTTCATGTTTTTAATTAAGTGAAACACGCATTGGACTAAAATAACTATTCCTGTTACCCCTCCCCTCTTACTGGACGAACCAATAAATGAGTTCCATGTTGGCAAACAAAATTGATGACAATATTTCAAGATTGAAGACGACAAACAATAAAACCTTACAAAGCAATAAATACATAAAACTATACATATATTTACATTTTTAAATGGATAGAATGGCTGCACATTGTAAAAATAACTTAGAACCTCTTATGACAAACATTATTTTTTTATGAAATAGATATCAATTCCAATTTTGCCGTTTTGGAGATATTACGGGGAAAAATAGAAAAAATCTCTAAACCTTATGAAAGCAATCATTTAAATATAGCACCAAAGAATTTGTTTTGTTTAAATATTTACAAAGATTTGTATTCATCAAATTATTCTTAAAGTATAAAAGAAACTTTTATTTTCTTCTGAAAAGAAATGGGTTTAAAATTAAGTTTCAATCAGATTAAATGTAAAAAAGCTAGGTTTATCATTTTTTAGGCCTGCAATGTGCAATTTTTTATGTTAATTGTGTTTCGACCATTTAAGCCATTTGAGAACTTGACTTACATTCAACTGCATATTATCATACACAGTCATAGGAGCTAAATTGTCTGATATTACCATCGTCATTATGAACAACAGCTAAAAGTAGCTAAAGCTATATTCTGATATAAGCATTAGAACTATAGTCTAGACATTACACAAAATTTCTACCATGGGCAATTTTTATTTGTTTTTCAAAAAAAACATATATTTATTAAACTTATGCTTTATATTATTTTTCTGATCTATAACGGAGTTTTATGTAAAATTAAAAGAAGAAAAATTTAATTTTCAACTAAAAATCTGTTACAAAAATCTTAAAAACATTTTACGACAAAGACGACATTTATGCGCTAAATTCAAAATAAATCAATAAAAACAAAGAACAGCTGATCAGTAAATCCTCGAAATTGGCCAAGCTAAGCTCAAACAGACAAAGTAATTGTGTCTTAACTCTTAGACCGCAACAAATAATATAAAATGGATAAAACTTAAAATACAAGAAAAATATTACAAAAAAAAAGGCTAAAAATGAATCATTTTTATATAAACATGGTCTTTTTGACCATTATTTTAAGCCAAACCTGCTGTGATAGTGATATTTATAGAAACTTAAAATATTATGAAACTATTCATGCCTCAGAAATTGGGCATAGAATTGTGAAACGAGGGGCTAACCCCTCAAATCATAAATATAATACAATTAAAGAAATTGATTTTAAAGCCTTGGGCAAGAATTTTAGGCTTATTCTTTCGCCAGCTAAAGGTAACACATAATTTTATTATTATAATTAAAAAATTACTATAATCGTCCGTACGTCTTACTTTACAGCCTTCCGATAGTGTTTGGCTGCGATATATTTATTTACTAAATTTCGCCCTTGTTAACAGGTGCGTCGCTTTAATATTTCAACATTGGTATGTAGTTATAAAGACATTTGACTGTCGATTTTTGTCAGTCATGACCATCTTCACTTAAATCCATACCTATTGCATGTCGACATAAAATCTTGAAACTGAATATTAATAGAATGCCAACAGTTTTGACATTATAGATTGTGTTAGCATAGTGAATGAGTCATTGATTTCCCAAACTTTATATGCTTTTTTTCTGTAATAGCTATTTATCGCATCGTTTTATAGACAGCTTTCCGCGGAAAGCTGTCTATAAAACGCTGATATTAAAATTAGGCGCTTCGGGGCTAATAAACTGGTAAAAATCTTATGGTTTTAATTTTGTGAAACAAAGCTATTCATGATTTTTCAGTATGGCTGAGAACTGCTTCCAATATATCCAGCGGATATTGCTCTGTTTCGAAGCCATATTATAAATAATTACTCTGATTTTTCTCATTTAAATTCATATTTAGGTCTTTTAACATCAAATTTCAAAGCAGTGGAGGTGGATGAGATAGATGGCATGGAGAAAGAAAACAGGATTCATATTGACCATGAGTCTTTCTATGATGGTAGAGTCTTTGGAGAGAGGGACTCTAAAGCTCAAGTAAGATAATTAGGATACGTATGTAGATTGATTACCTATAGAGGAGATTTGCTTTATGAAGTTTATATATAACTAAAAATAGCATAAAGATAGCCAAAGTAATTAATATATGAAAAAAATAAAACCAAGTTTAATGAAAAGGTTAGAATTTTCCACTTAATTTATTAAAAGCACCAATATTGTGATACAAGGTTTGAATCTTTTTTTCAGAATTGCTTTAAAACTCAATTTATTTTTAAGGTTCACATTGATGAAGGAGTGATAACCGCGAATATTCGGACAGACGAGGATGTTTACCACATAGAACCTTCTTGGAGGCACTTACCAGAGTCGGACCAACAAACTATGATTGCGTATAGGTAGGTTTTAGCCTATTTTTAGCTAACAGGGTAGGTTTATAACATGGTACATTCTTGGAGGCACTTACCAGAGTCGGACCAACAAACTATGATTGCGTATAGGTAGGTTTTAGCCTATTTTTTAGCTAATAGGGTAGGTTTATCACATAGAACCTTCTTGGAGGCACTTACCAGAGTCGGACCAACAAACTATGATTGCGTATAGGTAGGTTTTAGCCTATTTTTTAGCTAATAGGGTAGGTTTATCACATAGAACCTTCTTGGAGGCACTTACCAGAGTCGGACCAACAAACTATTATTGCGTATAGGTAGGTTTTAGCCTATTTTTAGCTAACAGGGTAGGTTTATAACATGGTACATTCTTGGAGGCAATAACCAGAGTAGGACCAACAGACTATTATTGCTTATGGGTAGGTTTTAAACTATTTTTTAGGTATAAGAGTAGAGTTATTATATAGAAACTTCGAAAACACTTACTAGAATCAGACTATAGGCTAGTAAGTCAAAATTAAGTAAAAATTGATTTAAAAATCCGTTTTTATGGGTTGTTTTTTTTATAACAAATTGCTCATAAATGCACTTACAAATATCAGAACAAAAACCATGCACAGTGCCTTCGAAGGTGCTTTGACTTTAGTGTCAGAACCTAAATTGGGACATAGTGCATTTCATTACCATTAGTTGGGTAACTTCATTTCACTTTTCAATAAAATCTAAAATGCAGCGGTTTTTGAGAAAATTGGATTTAAAAATTTCAAGTTCAATTTTCACCCACTAGGAGTTACCGCATAATCATGACAAGAAAAGCAAAGATTATTTATTTAAAATTTTGAACAACTTTGCTTTTATAAAGTTAGTCATAAAACCTCTCTATATATGATTTATTTAAGGCTGAATTTCCGTGAACTTAGCAAAGCAGTTGATAAAAATGGCCATTATTAACTCACTTCAGGAGTGGTTTTATGAAGAACTTTATAAAAGCAAAGTTGTTCAAAATTTTAAATAAATAATCTTTGCTTTTCTTGTCATGATTATGCGGTAACTCCTAGTGGGTGAAAATTGAACTTGAAATTTTCAAATTTACTTTTCTGAAAAACCGCTGCATTTTAGATTTTATTGAATAATGAAATAAAGTTACCTAACCTAGGGTAATGAAATGCACTATGTCCCAATTTAGGTTCTGACACTAAAGTCAAAGCACCTTCATTTGCACTGTGCATGATAGCTTTAAACCTATATTAGTAGGTAGTTTTTTTATTCAAATCGATAGGTTTATTATTTAGGTTGACAAAAAAATATACGGGTAAGTTACTTACTTACATGGATTGCTAATATCCTACTTAGGTAGGTTTATAATATAGAAACAATCTATACATAAAAAAAAACACAAAACCTTGTTGCAATTCTATGATCCACATCACCTCCTGAATATTTGCCACTCTGACATAACTTTCATTATATTTTAAAGAATCAGATATCAAATTCTCGTGAACACAACCTAACCAACAAAACTGTATAGGTACCCCCTCAAGGTTTCCTTACCTAACTCATAAAATATTTTTAGGGAATCTGACATTAAATTCTCGTGGACACAACCCAACCAACAGAACTTCATACCCCCAAAGGTATGCGACTTTGTGAAAGAGAACGGCACAGTGGAGTATGATGAAGGAATGATCAACGTTAATTTAAATAAATTTTAGTAGCCTAGCTACTCTATTCTTTAACTTTTTGAACATAAACCGTCCTGAAAACTTAAACAATAAGTACCTACCATCCAAAAATAAACTATATTTAATTTACAAATATTCGTCGATATTATGGCGAGAATTAACCATTTACAATACTTAATCTCTTTTTAAATGTGTTGTCATTTTATTACCATAGGTAATAATCAAAATATCTTTATCAGAATAGAGTTGTATGTAAGATATACGATTTTAATAGTAATGCTTAATTACATATCTACCTAATGAGCACCCAAAGTTTTATAATAACGCTTTCTTATTTGTTCGTTTAACAACTTTCAGAGCTTTTAGTTAATTATGAATTGTTGGGTTATTTAGATGAGTGCCCAAACGTTTCAACCAGTAATTGTAATCTACAAAACTTAGAAGTGGTAATTTAGTGTATCATTATAAATTGGGGATGTACATCAATTTATCGGACATTGTCTTATCTATTAACTTTTGATCTCTAGTAAAACTTTTAAAATTGAATGTCATCACAGAGCATCCAGTTTTCTATTTAAAATAAACGTTGAATATGACACTAGGAGGTGACAAGGAAGGGACAGACCATGGAGGTCTCAACAGGACCAAGAGATCTGAACCATTCTATGCTAACACAGGAAAATAACAATCTTTTTTTTGCTATGAATATTCTAGAAATACAATACAATTTTGCCCACAAAGATATGAAAACATTATTTATATAGCATTTGAGAAAACGTCAGAAACTACATAGGTAATTTCTATCTTTTAGGAATTAATGAAAAGTTTACTTGTGTCAACTTTTTGTTCATTGCATCGTTGTAGTTTTTTCGTGGTAATTATATTGGAAGGCTAAAAATAATTCTTTCATTTGATTATTTTATGCAGTGTATTATGAAAAATAGTACAATTTGACAAAAGATTGAAAATTTTTTATAGAAAAAAAGGGAAAATAATTTGAACTTTAGTACTTTTTTATTCAATTTTTGTCTAAATATTTATATGTACAACAAATAAATAGAAAATAGATTGTTACATAACCTAACTCTACAGGCGAGGGAGCCTTGAGACAAACCCGCTGCCCTCTTCTTCTAGTCGCTGATTACAGGAAAAGATAATTATACAAATTAATAAGATAATAGAATAAATAATAATTGATAATTATAATCAAATTAGAAAATCCTATCTGAGCCTAGCGAGCACAGAACCCGCCTTGGCGAGGGTATTTTTTTTATGCCTAACCACTGCGGAGGGCCTAATTAATGCGGGCTACCCTATACCCAAAATGATCTAACCTAAGGAAAAACACAAGTACGAAAAACTGCCACCACCTTATTTTAATATATTTTCAAAGAAAGTCTTTGCTCGCTAGGCACTCTGAGGTAAACCTTTCAGATTTGTTATAAAAGGATTAAGCTTATAAATTTTTATAAATAACTTTGTATAATCTGTAATTCCTCAGATTTTACAAAGAGATGGGTGGATCAAATTCTAAGACAACAGTCAACTATCTAATCAGTCTTATTGACAGGTATGTAGAATTCTAAGGGGAAGTGTATAATAATGTCTGATATTTCAAACATGTAGATTTTTAATTGCATTTAAATACGAGAATAAGTTAGTATTAATATTTTCCAGTGCCACGAGTTTTTAAAATAAACTAAATGATAATAATTGACCAAATTATTACTTTGTCTTAGTATATAATTAAATAAAGGAATATTAAGACTTCGGAAGCAAAAAAACCAGGCTAGCCTAAGAAATTTAATATGATTTGGCCTATTTTGAATTATCAAATCACAAAAAAAGTTAGGTATACCTTTCTTTTCGGGAGTTAGGTTTGTCTTTAAGAAGAAAAAGAAGAGAAACTCCCTAAAAAAGAAATATGTATACCTAAAAGTT
Source organism: Acartia tonsa (assembly GCF_053477335.1). Lineage (NCBI taxonomy): Eukaryota > Metazoa > Arthropoda > Copepoda > Calanoida > Acartiidae > Acartia > Acartia tonsa. The sequence continues at coordinate 40,683,566 of NC_137260.1, forward strand.
AACAATTTTTATGGTTTCGGCTAATGTATTTACAACTTGCTTGTTTTTTCTTTGGAAGTAATTGTTTTAATTACCTACCTACCGATTTTAAGTTGTTGTAAATAGTTGTTATAAAAAAAATTTATATAAAGGGGGGGGTTTTTAATGCAACCATCTCGTAATCAGTGATTAAATTGTACTTAGAATTCGAATTTCGATCTGAAATTTTGCATGAGTAATCCTTGGTAGGTCCATTTTCCCTAAATCGAACAAAAAGTTGGAAAAGTAGCGGCTGGCGGCTGGCAGCACAGCCGTTTAGCCGTTTTTTGACTATTTTCAGGGCAAATTCATCATTAATTACGTAGGAATCATCTTTTAAAAACTTATTTTTGGTTTTATTCATGGTAAATGATAGCAATAACCATTTTTTAAATTTCTAGTACCAGCTGCTAAACGGCTAGAACCGGCTGAAAACGGCTGGGAGCTGCAAAGAGTATGAAGGGTAGATATGGCTTGTGACGTGTCTAGGGGTAGGTTTTTATGGCTGCTGAGCTCAAAAATACTTCCAAAAATAATGGCAGCCCATCCATATGGCAGCTGGGTAACAGCTGCAGCTCAGCTGGGAGCGGACAAGAGTAGAATGAGTACATAGGGCTTGTGACGTGTCTAGGGGTAGGTTTTTATGGGTGCTGAGCTCAAAAATACTACCAAAAATAGTGGCGGCTCATCCATATGGCAGCTGGGTAACAGCTGCAGCTCAGCTGGGAGTGGCCAAGAGTAGAATGAGTACATAGGGCTTGTGACATGTCTAGGGTTAGGTTATTATGGGTGCTGAGCTCAAAAATGCTACCTAAAATAGTGGCAGCCCATCCATATGGCAGCTGGGTAACAGCTGTAGCTCAGCTGGGAGTAGCCAAGAGTAGAATGAGAAGATAGGGCTTGTGATGTGTCTAGGGGTAGGTTTTTATGAATGCTTAGCTCAAAATTACTACCAAAAATAGTGGTGGTTCATCCATATGGTTGCTGGGTAACAGGGGTAGGTCTGAGCTCAAAAATACTACCAAAAATAGTGGCAGCCCATCCATATTGCAGCTTGGTAACAGCTGCAGCTCAGCTGGGAGCAGCCAAGAGTAAAATGAGTACATAGGGCTTGTGACGTGTGAAGAATATCACAAAATTTATTATTTCAGTAGAATTAAACTTCTCCCAATTAACATTATAACTTCATTTCATGGACATATTACTAGTAACAGTTTCTTAATTTCTAGATTTCACTGAAAACTACCAATAACGTCTGAAAACAGTTAACAACAGCCAAAAGTATATGTTGTAGATATAGCATGTAACATTTCTAGGGGTAGGGGTTTTTAACTTTTAATGGGGGTGTTGAGCTCAAAAACACTACCAATAATAGTTGGGGCCAATCCATATGGCCGCTGGGTAACAGCTACAGCTGAGCAGCAGCCTTTACCTTGATGCCATATGGATGGGCCTTTCTATTTTTGGGGAGTATTAATAAGCTTGGCACCTATAAAAATTTACCCCACACATTTTTTTGAGCTTAGCACCTATTCAAACCTACCCCTTGACACGTCACAAGCCCTATGTACCCATTTTACCCTTGGCTGCTTCCAGAAGAGCTGCAGCTGTAAAGCTGCAATATGGATGGGCCGCCACTATTTTTGGTAGTATTTTTGAGCTCAGATCTACCCCTGTTACCCAGCAACCATATGGATGGACCACCACTATTTTTAGTAGTAAATTTGAGCTCAGCATTCATAAAAACCTACCCCTAGACACATCACAAGCCCTATCTTCTCATTCTACCCTTGGCCACTCCCAGCTGAGCAGCAGCTGTTACCCGGCTGCCATATGGATGGGCCGCCTCTATTTTTGGTAGTTTTTTTTGAGCTTAGCACCCATTAAAACCTACCCCTAGACACATCACAATCCCTATCTACTCATTCTACTCTTGGCCGCTCCCAGCTGAGCTGCAGCTGTTACCCAGCTGCCTTTTGAAAGGCCATTACTAATTTTGGTAGCATTTTTGAGCTCAGCACCCATAAAAACCTACCCCTAGACACGTCACAAGCCCAATCTACTCATTCTACTCTTGGCCGCTCCCAGCTGAGCTGCAGCTGTTACCCAGCTGCCATATGGATGGGCCGCCACTATTTTTGGTAGTATTTTTGAGCTTAGAACCCATAAAAACCTACCCCTAGACACGTCACAAGCCCAATCTACTCATTCTACTCTTGGCCGCTCCCAGCTGAGCTGCAGCTGTTACCCAGCTGCCATATGGATGGGCCGCCACTATTTTTGGTAGTATTTTTGAGCTCAGCACCCATAAAAACCTAACCCTAGACACGTCACAAGCCCTATCTACTCATTCTACTCTTGGCCGCTCCCAGCTGAGCTGCAGCTGTTACCCAGCTGCCATATGGATGGGCGGCCACTATTTTTGGTAGTATTTTTGAGCTTAGAACCCATAAAAACCTACCCCTAGACACGTCACAAGCCTAATCTACTCATTCTACTCTTGGCCGCTCCCAGCTGAGCTGCAGCTGTTACCCAGCTGCCATATGGATGGGCCGCCACTATTTTTGGTAGTATTTTTGAGCTCAGCACCCATAAAAACCTAACCCCTAGACACGTCACATGCCCTATCTACTCATTCTACTAGGTCGCTCCCAGCTGAGCTGCAGCTGTTACCCAGCTGCCATATGGATGGGCGGCCACTATTTTTGGTAGTATTTTTGAGCTCAGCAGCCATAAAAACCTACCCCTAGATACGTCACAAGCCATATCTACCCTTCATACTCTTGGCAGCTCCCAGCCGTTTTCAGCCGATTCTAGCCGTTTAGCAGCTGGTACTAAAAATTTAAAAAATGGTTATAGCTATCATTTACCATGAATTAAACCCAAAATATGTTTTTAAAAGTTGATTCCTACGTAATTCATGATGAATTTGCCCTGAAAATAGGCAAAAAACGGCTTAACGGCTGAGCTGCCAGCCGCCAGCCGTTACTTTTCCAACTTTTTGTTCGATTTAGGGAAAATAGACCTACCAAGGATTACTCATGAAAAATTTCAGATCGAAATTCGAATTCTAAGTGCCATTTAATCACTGATTACGAGATGGTTGCATTAAAAACCCCCCCCTTATTTCCTAGATATTCTTTGGAAACCGATTAATATTCGATGGATTAGAACCGGTTCTCAGCCATACGGAAAAATCATGCAAAGCATCGTATTAAAGACAATTTTTTACTAATATTAAAAAGAAACGTCATAAAATTAATAACAACCAGTTTTGTTAACCCGGATCTTATAAATTTTCATTTAGCTGTCCATAATAGGATGAAATAAAAAACTTTTACATTTCAGGGTTCACAAAATCTACGAGGAGACCACCTGGCGTGACACAATAGAATCTGGCGGATTTTCTAACATGGGATTCATCATCAAGAAAATAGTTGTCCATAGGAAGGCAACTCAAACCCGGGAAAATGAGGTGCACTACAATATGCTACGCTCCTCATGGGATGTCAGAAATTTGCTGGAAGTTTTCAGCCGTGAATACACGCATAAAGACTTTTGTTTAGCACATTTGTTTACTGATATCAAATTTGAAGGCGGTATTTTGGGACTGGCCTATGTCGGATCGCCACGACGCAATAGTGTTGGCGGTATTTGCACGCCAGAATACTTTAAAAACGGCTACACGTTATATCTTAACAGTGGATTAAGTTCTAGTCGAAATCATTACGGCCAACGGGTCATTACCCGTGAAGCCGATTTAGTGACGGCCCATGAATTCGGCCACAACTGGGGGTCCGAACACGATCCCGACATCCCCGAATGTAGCCCCTCTGCTAGCCAAGGAGGATCGTATCTCATGTACACTTACAGTGTGTCCGGCTATGATGTTAACAATAAGAAATTTTCTCCCTGTTCACTACGGTTTATCCGCAAAGTACTGCTAGCCAAGTCGTCGCGATGCTTCACCGAACCAGAGGAATCATTCTGCGGCAATCTGCGGGTTGAGGGTGAAGAAGAATGTGACGCCGGCCTCCTAGGCTCAGAGGATCGCGACCCTTGTTGCGACGAGAACTGCAAACTGCGGGAAGGCAGCATTTGCAGCGACAAGAACAGCCCCTGCTGCAACAACTGCCAGTACATGGCGGCGAACTCAAAATGCCGTGCCGCAAATTATGCCACCTGCGAAAAGGAATCCTCATGTACCGGCAGCTCGGCCGACTGTCCGAAATCCGACCACATGCCGGATGACACTAACTGCATTGAGAAGGGCAAATGTCGGGAGGGCAAGTGTATTCCGTTTTGTGAGACCCAGGGCGAGCAGTCCTGTATGTGTGATAATATTGACGACGCCTGCAAACGTTGCTGCCGCCGCACGCTGAATAGTTCGTGTAATGCGGTTAAACCGGAGGATATACTGCCCGACGGCACCCCTTGCTTCCAAGGCAAGGACAACTATAGATTATTAACAATGGCTAATGATTTAGTAGCGAAGTTACTTTATAATTATGGTTATATGTTTGTATGTATTTAAAAGTATAAAGACACTCTATAAAAAAAATTTGCTCTTTAACATTTTCCTATTCTTTTTTCCTGATTTAAAATATTTTTAACTTATTTTTTTGCTTTACTTTTTACAAAATAATCGTCCTAATCCATATAGTAATCAAAGTAAACAGTTAAAAATAAATTGCTTTGGCTTTAAGTGTTTTGACCGAATCATCTAATAACGTAAAAGATTTTGGAAAATACAGAAGCCTTGACAACAAATCAAGTACCTAACCTAAAGACATTCAACATTTAAACAACAGTCATGTCAACATGAAATTGCTTAGATAGATTTTAAAAGAAATAATAATCATTTTTTTGATAGCCTTCTATATTATTTTCTTTATTTATTACAATTTCAACATGGTATAAATATTGAAAAAGAAGTTTTAAAACACATTTCAAATATATTAGGTGTAACCTTTTGTTATCATCTTTGTTACATAAATATTAAAGGAGTGTTCATTCTAGTGTTTACTCCTCGTAATCTTTGAAACCCCTCAAAAAAGCTTGGACGTTCTTGTTAGCTACCTACACTACAATCTATAGTTTTCATTGCACCCAGGATTCTGTCACCAAGGAGTTTGTGAGAAATCCAGCAGTGACCATATTGTCAGAATTATTGATATTTTTAAAGATATCAGTATGACTTCTATACTCAAATTCTTAAAGGCAGGAATAAAAGTTTTAAGTAAATAAGCTAAATAATTCTAATATTTATGCAACAAAGATAGCCTTTTTGCTGCTTTATTTCTATAATGATATTTCTTTTCAGCTAAGATCTTGTTTTATCGGCTGTAATGAAATATTCAAAACTTATTTTCTAAACTGTCATAATCTCAATAGTATGGCCTAAGAGACCTCCAAAAAAGTGGTCTCCAAAAAGATTGCCTGTTTTTTTCGCCTTTTTCTTTGAATTTTAAATTTTTTAGGTTGTTTTTGATGTAATTGCATTCTTTTAGTGATTATATACGTTTACATAACAATAAAACATAAACTGCCCATTTTTTATATAAAACTTTATCCCCAAAACCTACAGGACAATGTAGTTGGAACAGTGTTGATAATCTCCATAATAATCTGGATACCTATCAGCTGTGTAATCAGCTGGACGGATAAGAAGAAATCAGAGGAAGACGAACAGGTAGAATTGTTTTATTGTAGATTTGCAGGCTGGTGCAAATGGATCCCTTCCCCGCAGGACCAGCGGGAACGGCGGAAACGGAAACGAGACCGACGGCAAAGAATCCAGGAGGCCGGAGGAGCAAGCCAGGGAGGAGACCTGCAAAGGAGGACAACCCGCGGCGCTTTTTTAGGCAGCAGAGGGGGGTGTTACCAGCCACAACACCTCTCTCTATAAAAACATACTGGCGAAGGCTCAAGCTGGGCCGCAACTATTTTGGTGTTGAAAACGAGAGAACAGTAGGACAAAGGGTGAAAATAATGCTGCGGACAATTCACCCAAACCCAGGACCGGGGAGGGATAAGACAGAGGAGGGGAAGGCCAACAGGAGAGAAAGAAGGAAAACAAAGAGACAGGAGAAGAGGAAACAACAGAAAAGTGAAAAGGACAAATACAACATCATAACATGGAATGTCCAAAGAATGTCTCTGGGAACCTTTAATAAACAGAAAGCAAGACAGGTGGCAGAAAAAGCAAGAAAAGAAAATTGGGACTCAGTGTTGTTAAGTGAAGTAAGAGCAGAGAAAGAAGGAGTAGCATGGATTGGGGAAGGCAAAGAGCTGACGGCGATAATATTTTCGGAAAAGGCAGGTGTCCTACTTAGAGGAGAACTGCTAGACGGATGGTGTCAAGGAGGTCAAGCAAAGAAAATAAGTAAGAGACATGTATCTGTGAAAACAAGAGGTCTATCTTTAACAGCTACATACCTACCAGTATTTATTGGAAACAATGAGGACGAGATTGAGGTTGAAATGGATGTACTTACAGAACACAAAGAATGGGCAGGACGAGATATATTTATTGGAGGAGGAGACTTTAACGCACATGTCGGAGGAGGGGAGGAGATGGACGGAGTCAAAGGAAAGTTTGGACTAAGAGAATCTAACAACAGAGGTCGAGATCTAATCAGATGGTGTGAGGAGAACAGCCTTGCATATGTAAATAGTTTTTACAACCACAAGAAAAGAGGAACCTGGTTCAACAGAATGTTAGGACGCTGGTACGAACTTGATGGATTTATTATGAGGATTGAAGAGAGACACAGATATGCAAGAAAAGTAAATACAATAGGAGAAATGACTTTGTCAGACCACAAGCCCAAGAAACTTGTCATTCACATAAAGAAATGGCACTGGCCAACTGACAAGAGGAAAAGAATACCTAAAATAAGATGGGAGAAACTTAAGGAGCCGGAGACAGCCATGCTATACAGACAAAAGATAAATGACTTAATAGAAGAAAATGAAAGAGAGGAAGCAGAAGAACAGACACCTGACACAACTAACTACCAAGAAATAATCGATCTTGTCACCAAGGCAGCCAAGGAAGTCTGTGGTGAAGAAGAAAAGAGAATAGAAAACCCATGGATGATAGGAAAGGAGGAGGAGCTACAGAGACTGAAGAGCAGAATATCAGGAGCAGTATCTCTGAGAAACAATCTCAGTGAAAGGGCAAGAACACTGCAACAAGATCTGGACAGAGATATAGACGAAGCCAGAGAAAACCTTAAAGATGCCAGACAAGAAATGAAACGTGAAATGAGAAGATGGGAAAAGGATTGGTGGGAGGAGAAAATTAGTGAATGTACAATAGCAGAAGGAAGAGGAGACCATGGTAAAATGTACAAGATAATGAAAGAACTTGGACGGAGAGGATGGAAAGGAAATACAGACACTACAACCATAACCAAGGAGGAGTTTCGAGAACATTTTAAAAGTGTGTCCGAACACAGATTTGAAAACCTTCCTGAAGAAATTGAAGAGGCTGTTAACGAGATAGACGAGACTATGTACAACACTGAGGAGGCAGAGATGTGGAATGAAATGCTTGAAGAAACGCCACAGAGAGAAGAGATAATAAAGGAGATGAAGAAAATGAGAGACTCAGCTCCAGGAAGAGATGGTGTAAGATTAGGAATGTTGCTAAAAGGAGGTGAAGAAATAATAAGTAGAGTAGTGAAACTGGTACAGTTTATGTTCAATAATGGTCCGGAGAAATGGTAAGGAGAACTAAAAGTTGGACTGGTCATTCCTTTACACAAGAAGGGTGATCGAAACAGACGTGACAATTACAGAGGTGTCTGCTTACTGGCTATGGGAAGCAGAATCCTGGCCAGAATCATGGCCAACAGACTGAGGATTTGGGCCGAGAAATTGGAAATACTGGACGACGACCAAGCTGGATTCAGGAAGGAACGATCAACTGCTGACGCTACACAGGTGATGATCCGAATCCAGGAGGATGTAAACGACTTGAAGAAAAGACTAGAGGCCAAAGGAGAAATGCTGGAGGACAGAAGGATGCCAGTAGCTAGACTGTTGGACCTGAGAAAGGCGTACCCCAGGGTGAACAAACCTGCCTTGTGGGGAATCCTGCAAAAATACGGAATGAAAGAGAGAGCACTAAGAGTTCTAAAGGGCCTGCATGAAGCAACAGAGTACAGAATAAAGAGTAGAGAAGGAGAAAGCGAGCCATGGGTTCCAGCCAGAGGACTAAGAGAAGGAGACCCTTCATCCCCTGTACTGTTTAATGTCTTCCACCAGGTGGTGATGAGGGTTGGGACGAAACAGAGAAAGAGAAAGGCTGAAGAGGCAGGGCTTGAGATGGGTATCAGCTTTAAAGTTGTACCTGGATCATCTTTTCCTTCAACTAGCACCTGGGAAAAGAGAAACTCTGAAGCCAAGAGAGTCAAAGTGGACAAAGAACTTTTTGCCGATGACACTTCTGTGATTGGTAGGAAGGAGGAGATTGAACAAGGACTGAGAGCTATTAAGGAGGTGATGAATAAGTTTGAGGAAAAGAACAATGACGACAAGGAAGAGGAGGTAATTTTTGGAACAGCTGAAAGTAATAAGATACGGATGCTAGGCAGTTGGATCGGACCAGAAGAGGACATAAAACAGCGGAAAAAGAGAGCTGGAGTAGCTTGGGTTAAAGTGAAAGCTCAGCTGAAAGGATCAAGAATGTCTAAGAGAACACAAGCAAAAATTGTCCAAGCTTGTGCAGAGAGTGCCATGTTGTTTGATTGCCAGGTCAGAACGTGGCAGGTCGGAGAGATTAGGAAGCTCCAGAGCTGCGTGGACAAAATGTACAGGTATATCTGGAGCAGCAAGACTAAACCCCCTTTAATCCAAATGCAAGAAAATGGGGTAAACATGCAAGACATAAGGACGGAGTTTGGCATAGGATCCATTAGACTAAAGATTGAGAAAAGGTGTCTAGAAAGGCTTGGACACTTAATGAGGATGGAAGACGACAGAATAGTGAAATCAGTCACTTTTGGATGGCTGGAAGATCTAGAGACAGTAGAGAAAGTACCTGGAAAGAAGAGGAAGACGGTTTTATATTACAAGAAATTAGTAAAGGAGGCAGGCCTAGATTACACCAAAATCGGAGCAATGACAGGAGACAGGAAAAGATGGAGAAAAATAGTCAAGAAAAGAGTTAGCTACCTTTACAAATATGACAAGAAGAAAGGAAACAAGAATGTGTCAGAACCTATCAACAGAAACAATATTGTCAGACAAGACCTAGTCAACAGATGTGAAACCTGCGGGAAAATATGCAAGAGTAAAGGAGGCCTAGTTGTGCATATAAAACGCATCCATGAAGCATCTAGTCATAAAGTAAACTTCACCTGTGATAAATGTAACGAGTCTTTCACACAAGAGGCGAACCTAGCCAACCATACCAAAATCTGCCAAGGAACAAGTACCGGATCATCAGACACAAGAAAATGTTCTTTGTGTCATAAAATCATAACAAAAAGTAACTTTAAACGACACCAAAGAACATGTAGGATAAGGCAGGGACTCGAACCAGAGCCGGTACAAGAAGATACAGCGGCCAGAATATATGTGCCTAAATTTGGACCCTGTAGATTCTGTAGGAAGATTCTCTCACTAACAAATATGTCAAGACACCAAAATAGTTGCCAACTAGCAAGAGAGGCGGAGCTCTGACGGAGCTGAAAGCCTTTGATGATGATGATGATGATGTAGATTTGCAGTTATAATTTTCTTTTTACGAGAATTTTAAAGAGAAAGGGGCTCTTACTCCCCTCCCCACTCAAAAAAACTCCGAAACCTCTTAGTTATCCCCTCACTAAAAAAAAGCTTGGTTGTCCTTTATTAATTAATAGAATTTTATTTTAAGAGCTAGGAATGATGAATTCAGACACATATAAAACAACCTATACATTACCTAATAATATAAACTTTATCTTAAGGATGGGAATGGAGACGCCAGGATGAATTAATACACCCACGAGACAACCTTCACATTACCTAATAATTTTATTTTATTTAAGGATTGGGAATGGAGACGCCAGGATGAGCTGATACACCCACAAGACAAGCGGAGAGTTATTCATATCAGGCAGAGCATTATTACAAGTTGTGCCATAATAATAATATGATTTGACTTGAAATTCGATTGTTCTTTGAAAGTTTACTGTCGAATGTACTTTCAGCACAGAAAAATGCTAATATTAAAATTTAAGGCCCATCAGTCCAGCCTTTTGATAAAATTTTTCTAGTCTCAAATCTTACACATCCAGCTGCTTAAGAATACAGGATAAAACGTTCACTTCAATGAAATTTGTTTGTAGAGAATTGAAAAAATATCTGTCACAAAATAAACAACTTGAATTAATCCTCTGTAAAATAATAGGGTACCCAAACGGCAAAACTACACAGGCGGTGCAACGGGCGGAGGCGGAGTTGGGGCGGATCAACAGCCGGGCACTAGTGCAGACGCTAGAGCCAGCCATTATAAATAGAATACCTAGTTATTGGATGTCTTGATATGTCTTAATATCTGAATCAAGTAGTGAAATAAGGGAGGGAGTGGACATTAGACTTTAAATTACAATAATACTCAAAGTTTTTTAACCACGTTATCCCATTGTTGGCTCAAAAACTGTTGAAGGGTTGGTTCCAAACTGATAGTGTCCAAACATTTCAACCAAGGGTGCTATAGCCTTCCAAGCGAAATCGCTATTAAAATAAATACGCCCTCTTAAATCATTATCTTTTAAAAACTAAAATTTAAGTTAATAGGTAGGTAGTCAACTTCCCCACCCATTCCCCAGTACCCCAGCCTCTAGTAGTTAATAAAGGCCCAAGAAGATGAAAAAACACTAAACAAGAAAAAGTGATTTTATATCCAATTTAAAAATAATCAATAATTACTAAAGTGATATTTTGTGTTAATGTGTATTGTAATATTTGTAATTATTGTATATTAAAATATTAGTTTTTTTAACAGCTAGAAAATACCACCAAAGATTTGAAACTAAAAGTATAAAAATAAAGGTATTATGTTTATCTTTTAAATTGATAGGCCATTTAATGATAATTTAATTCAAGTCAAAATTTTATTAGGTTCTAACAGAATAGATCGAGTTTTGATTTTTTCAGACTATTAGATTCTATATAAACTTATTTTTCGCCAAACCCTCAAATACAGTTCAATATAATAAAAAAAATATTTATGGGTCATATTTTGATATCTAAGTTATATTCAATGCTGGAAGATGAAAAACCTAGCAAAATAGAAAAGTTAGGTGACTTGGATTAAAAATACAAACATTTTGTAAATATATTAATTTAAATTTATAGTAGTTATTTATCGCATCGTATTATATACAGCTTTCCGTGTATATTAAAATGAAAAAATTAAAACTAGCCCAGGCTAACAATACTGGACACTGGTATTAGTTTTAAGATTTTATATTGTTATTCATGGAAAATTGTCTGTAATACAATGCTATACATGACTTTTCAGTATGGCTGAACCAATTCTAATCCAGCGGATATTAATCGGTTTTGAAGCCATACTGGAAAGAAATTTAAAAGATTTCTATAACTTTGCCATACTATTATTGAAATATGATGATCTCTAAATAAACAGTCAAATAATCATGAAATTTATATCAAAATTATTCAGGAACAAGGGATAATGTACTAAAAAAAACCAATACGCTAACATCCCGTAAATCAAAATATTAGATTAATGACACAGAATTGTGTGTTTTCCACTGTATAAATATGCAATAGAATAAGTAAAAAAGCATTATTTTCATTTTATAAGCTTATATAAGTTGGTGTATTTAGTTTTTTTTGTAATTATCCCTTTTTCCTACACATAATAATTAATATTATGTAAAAACAGTGACAGATATTTAGCGATTTTAATTCGATTTGAATTTTGTGAAACTAAATTTAAAGCCTGTTCTCGATACTTAACCCCTAAATAATAAGGATTTGTAATTGAAGGGGATTGAAAATAATATTAGAATCATTACACAAACAATGCATGATTTAAATGAATTAAAATTGCTGAGTAAATGTTGCAGTTATAATGTTGTTTAATCATTACATTATTGTAATAAATATTTGAAAGAACTGATGTTGAAATATTGATATAGTTCAAAGTTTTCCTAGCCTATTCTTATTATAAAGTAGTGAGGTTTTTTTTGTTTGAAGCTAAAGATCTCAGAAAATACTGACTCGAAATTATTGTTCTTTTCAGGAAGCTTTGAATATATCTTAGGTGGGTTAAGGATATGTTCCTGACCTTCCCCGTCACCCCTATAGGCTAGGAGCGAAGCAACCGTCGCCAGGCAGCCATATCTGTCGTTAGCATAGCGGCTACAGCCGGACGGCTGCCTTTTTATTTAGCTGTAGCCTTACTCATCCATAAGATTCCAAAAATGAAAAGTGGTCTCTAAAAGAAGTTTTATTTTAAACGGAAAACAAACTTTAGCTTTAGGGACACAGCCGCTAAATATGATAATTTATTAATAAACACGGATGCTAAAATTCAAAGAAGTGAAGCTCTCAAATCACACTGTGTAAAGTGTCATAACTTAATAAACAGAAAATTAATCTTTAAATCCTAGTGAACTTCTCGAAAATTCCTTTAAAAAATGATGCTTGTTACGGTCATGCTTACCTTCTTAAGATAATTTTATAGAGATGCTTTGCTAATTATATCCTACAATAAATGTCAATTAAAAAAATTTGTTTCAAATGCTGACGTTCTGGTAACGATTATAGAGATGCTACCCTTTCTTAATCGTACCTAAATGTTTCTGTTATGAAATATATAGGACATTTCTAGCATGCTTAGATTGAATATAAAATATCTATCCGTTACGGACGGACCGACCCTAATTATAGAATTGGTATGTACTCAGTCTCACCATAATTATTTAGAAGTGACGTGCTAACTATACCGATGGATATATTATTACTTGGATCTTAAACCTGATTTTTAAGTTTATATTAAAGTGAAGCACACAGCGGGCTAAAATAACGATTCCTCCATCCCCTCCCACTGAATATATACGAACTGAACAATAAATGAGTTCCATGTTAGCAAGCTAAATTTACGACTATTTTTTTGTCTTATACATTCTATAAATATATATTTTCTAACTATACCGGGTGTTTAGTTATTCTAATCTTATTGAGATATGTCAAATGGTTATTATAATATTATCATAAGCTTCATCAAACTTATAATGGGGGATATTAGATCAGAAAAAAAATAATTGCTTCCAAAAATATATTTTTTCTTTGTTTATAATAATTACAGTGTAATATTGCACACAAACAGAAATAACTTTATTGCCTCAAAATTTATCATTTCGACCAAAAAGGTGTTTATTTTTAAAAGCGAAGCTTTTCTGCATTTGAGTAGGTCTAAACGTTCATAAGTATGTTAGAATCGCCCTATTAATATAATTCTGAGAATACAGATGCATATTCAATTTAGAAAGCCTAGCAACTCTATAATCATAACCAGAAACTAAGTACGTCTAGTCTATTGTTTACATGTTGATATTTAAAATATTTTGACATAGTTAAAAGATAATTGTTGATAGAATGGATTTAGAATATACGTGGATATTATGACCTGGGAAAAATTGTCGTCATTATTATTTGTTAGTTTGTTAATCCTTTAGAGAGGAGTGGATGGAGGAGATCGTTATTTTAGCCCTCAACAAGTTTCACTTTATTAGAGTAAATGATTATCTGATGTAAGATCCAAGTAATAATGAATCCATTGTGGATGGAAACATAGGAAGTGAGCATTTCTAGATTGATTGTATTGACTATACTATAAAAATGTCAATGTTTCACGCAGGGCTCAAAGGTTAGGTAATCATTCAAATTAATTCGTTTTCTAATAATTGTAAATAATCTTATTTTTTTACCCTTTTGATGACAAAATAGAATGTTTCTTTGTCTATCAAATCTCTATAACAGATGGATAATTGGTTTCTACTTTTCAGGAAACTGCATAAAAAAAACCTTGCAAATGTTCTACAACTTTTAAGGATTTCATAAAAAATATACATAAATATTATATTTAGAGTATGAAATTGATTACAAAAAAATGTAAGTTTTGATATTTCAAGGGTTTTATTTTCATGTAATTTTCTTGTTCCTTCATTTGTATGTTTCATGACTCTGTGTGTAGTATGAATGAGATAGTTGAAGATAAGATCAAAATTATGGCCTATGTCCTTTTTGCCTAGCTAATTCAGTACTATCCTATTTTAGTTCTATGATAATAAAGTTGTTTTTTTATTTATAAAGAGGCACTTACAAAGCTTCTCTAAAAATCCCAGCCAAATCCTAATTTTCTGATATCATCGAATAAAAGAAGCTTCACTAATTAGGAGAGACACATCGGGCCAGAGATTACCAAGATCTTTCACTGTAATTAGAAAGACACACACAAACAGATTGACACCCTGTTATTTTTATGTAAGAATATAAAAAAGAGGATTATTAAAGTTTTATAAAAAAAACAAGGATGACAACATCCATAAGTAGCGAAGCACAAAAAATCGTAGATAGGAATACGTACAGGTAGATTTAAAGGTTTTTACTAAAATCAAGAATAGATTTATTGGATAAAATAAATATGAAACCTTGTTTTATTTTGTATGATGACGATGGTCAAAGTAAATTATATTAAAGATGCTCATAACAATGGGAAAAATTATTTTGATACTGATATCCCATAAAAGTTTGAAAATTGGATCAAAATAAACAAAGATCTTGGAAAATATGTAAAACATATAAAAATAGCCAAAAACCTGATAAAAGGCAGTCTGGCCGCCATGGTTGTTTTCTTAAAACGACAAAAAATTTAATTTTTAAATCCTTAAAAACTTTAAAAATTTGGAAAATCGGACCATATACACTGAAGATATGGAAAAAAGTGTTAAATGTATTTATGAATAGCCTAAAACCTGCCGTCATGGTTATTTCCTTTAAAGATGGGAAATTAAATTTTGATATCTACAACTGAAAAATCGGACTATAAACACTGAAGATATGGAGAAAAATGTTAAAAATATAAAAAAAACAGCCTAAAAACTGCTGAAAAGGCAGTCTGGCCGTCATGGTTGTCTTCTTTAAAAGACGGGAAATTTAATTTTGATATCTAAAACTGAAAAAATTTTGAAAATCGGACCCAAAGAAGAATAAGTATAGAATAGAATCCAGGTAGAAGATTCTGCCTGGCTAGCCTGAAATAAAATTGGAACTTTTGAAAGCCCTAAATGGCTACAAGGCTTGTAGTAAAATCATATGATTTAAGATATTATCGAGAAATGATATGAAAAATAAATGCCTTTTTTAATAGTATACTAAAAGCCATACAGCCAATTGTCCAGCCATATTTGTCCTATTCACAATGGATTAAAACCTTATAGTATTAGCAAAACTTTAAACAAAAATTCATTTCAACATGAATTTAGTAAAAAAATGACTTTAAAAATATTTGGTTAAGAAATAATGATCACGGCATTTGTATTAGGGTTGCGCATGAATTTATTTACAAAAAATCCTTAGCAGCTGATTTTTAATTCTTTCAAGGTCTGAGAGTAAAAGATGTTTATATCCAATTATATATTTTTAAGTATTTTAATTTCAATTATTATCATAAATTATTTTATTAATTGTTGAGTTATACGCAAGTTACGTTTGCATTTCGTAATCGAGTGATTACGCAAGTTGCGTCATAAAGTACATTGACAGTGGTGAAATGTAAACAATATTAGATAAACATAAATTTAATTTCTATGCAGTAAAGACATAAAGTTAGAGGAAAAATCTAATACTTTTTGATATATTTTCATTAAAAAGATATTATTTCAGTTTTGTCCCAACTTGACATGTGTACCATTCAAGTTTCATATTATGTTTTTATTGCGCAAGCGCAACTTTTCTTCAATATTCCCTAAAATATTTGAGGTTTATATTTCTATTCCTCCTTATTCTATGATCAGACCATACACTGAAGATATGGAGAAAAATGTGAAAAATATAAAAATAGACTAAAACCTGCTAAAAAGGCAGTCTGGCCTTCATGATTGTTTCTTTAAACGACAAAAAATTTAATTTTGATATCTGTAACTGAAAAAATTTTGAAAATCGGACCATAAACACTGAAGATATGGAGAAAAATGTGAAAAATATAAAAATAGCCTAAAACCTGCTAAAAATCGGTCCGACCGCAAATGATGTTTTATAGTCAATTGTGCTCCTTAATAATGGGAATGTTGTCAAAAAATTTCAGCATTCTATCTTTTATAGGAGCTGAGTAAATTCCATTTCCCCCATAGCATTACGGACTGACGGACGGACAAAGTGAATTATAGAGTAGCTTTGCTACTAACAAAGTAAATTATAGAGTAGCTTCGCTACTAAAAAATTAATGTAGACTTTACATGGATATTATGAACGGGGGAAAAAATTTCGTCAATTTTGGTTGCTAACTTGGACATGATTTATTGGTCAGTTCGTTTATCTAGTAGGAGGTATGATCGATATTTTAGCCATCTACACGGTTCACATTATTAGAGTTCGTGATAATTTGGTGTAAAATCCAAGTAATAATAAATCCATTATTATGGAGGAGGAGCGCCGCGCCGGTACTGTACTGTTTAGATTATCCTTAATTATGGATGCAGTACAAACTGTGCCAGAGACTAATTTAATTACATTTTTATCTATTCTAGTTTTTGGCAGGATAAGGGGATAGATATTCTGCATTTTAATCATGGAATGCTTTTGTGTATTTTTAGGTATGTTTATGCATCACACAGTACTTTAGAATATAGTTTCTACGTGTTTTCTTTGGGTACCTGTACAATTTATTGTCCGATGCCCTCTTTCCTCCAAGGTGTATTTTTTTGTTGTTTTTAGTAGCGCAGCTTCTCTATAATTCAAAATGTCCGTCCGACTGTCCGTCGTCAGAGACATAAAGGGGTAAACGTGATTTTCTCGGCTCCTATAAAAGATAGCTGAAATTTTTAGTAGCGAAGCTACTCTAAAATTCGAAATGTCCGTCCGTCTGTTCGTCAGAGACAGAAAGGGGGAAACGTGATTTTCTCGGCTCCTATAAAAGATAGCTGAAATTTTTAGGGATAAATTATGTTAACATTCTTCATAGTTTCATTAAGATTCGTCAATTGGTTGGGGTGCTAGATCGATTCCTACATTTTTAATTTTTCATGATTTTTTCAACTCCTATTCAAGATAGACGGCTGAAATTTTCAGGGATTGAATAATTTCATATTCTGCATACCTTATCAAGTTTTTTCGAGATTTGCTTATTGGTTAGGGTGCTAGTTCGATTCCAAGATTTTAAAGTTTTCTTTACTCCTATTTGAGATAGACGGCTGATATTTTTAAGAATTAAATAAGTATACAGTATACATATATTCCCACATATTTTTATTGAGATCTGCTTATTAGTTGAGGTACTAGACCGATTCCTAGATTTTCACGTTATAAATCTTACAAGGTTTCGTGTTTTTTAATTTAAATGTTATTTTTATGAAACTGCTCTATAGTTCATTTTTTTCTGGATTTCCATCCATAATTTTTGAGCTTCGCTACTTATGGATGTTGTCATCCTTGTTCTTATATATATTAACCGGAAATATTGTTAACTACTGCTATTGTGGTAAGACGGCAGCATACGGACGGGCATTACACAGAGTTGCTACGCAGCGGCTTATCAAATCAAGCCTTCAGCGCTAATCCTATTATCACCATTTCACCCCTGCCCGCTGAGACCCCACAGGCAGCGGTCAGATTGGACCGTCTAATAGGGGGAGGGACGCGGCCACTTTACAACCCCGCGCCCCAGGCAACTATCCTACCGGGAGGTGGTTACCTTCCCCTTGACTGCAGCTTACCCCACAAATGCCTACCGCCGCAGGGCTCCGCCCTTCTCTCCCCACACCCCCTTCAACCTAACCTATTGTTATCATCTATTTTTGTATATATATAGTAATAACCCTATTGTAAATGTATTCAGTTTTAAATATATCTTTGTAGTAGTAAATACTGCTAGTTCTTTATTGGTAGAATCTTCAAGGCTAGGGGCTCGTTTGGATTCGAACTCGCGACGGTAAGCTGAAACGCTTCAACTTACCACATCTTGATGTCAGCATGTTTCAATCGAGCCCTGCTAAAACTAGCCAATTCTACCTCTGATTGGACCCTTTTGCAAGTAAGGGGACAGTCAGCCGCCAAATTTTTTTTACCCCCCCCAAAATTTTTACCCCGGGGGTAAAATTTGCTTGGGGGGGGGTAATTACCCCCCCTGAAATCTGTTGGCAGGGGTAAATTTAGTTTACCCCCCCCAAAAAAATTTACCCCTGGGGTAAAATTTTTGGGGGGGGTAAAATGAAAAAAAATTTGGGGGTGCAATCGTTTGGGGGGGGGGGGGTAATCGCCCCATTACCCCCCCCCCCTTGGACGCCTATGGCGAAACCGCTAGTTTTTTTCTATAAAAGATTCTAATAATGCTTCTTATTGATAAGTTCAATTTATATGTACTTTCCAACCCTATTTTATTTGCAAGGCTAAAAAGGATAATCAGGAAGGTTCACAGGGATCTTTTAGGATAAGACAATGGCCGAAAAATTGTTGATACAATGATATGATACAAAGAGTTATCCTTCCTGTCGATAAAATAAGTGGTTGAAACGTTTAGACACTCCACTTAATCAACCAACCAATCAACATTCACTAAAAGTCCCTAAAGTTGTTAAGCTAACGAATAAGAAAACTTTGGGGACTAGTCTTACAAATTGCCCACTGTCCCCTCCTTCCCTGAAAGTTACCTGCAGTTTCATTCTAAAGCTGAAATATAAAATTTATTGAACCTAAATTGAACCTTGTTTCTCCTTTTGCCCGTCTGTCTGTTTGTATGGGTTCTGGGTAATTAGGAATTGCTTGGGTGCTTTTGAAATTTCTTAAGAAGATTTCCAAGGCCAATAACTGTGTACCTAGAAATTACGTCCAATACATATCCCTCGTATTCCTGTCCCTTTAAGATGACGCTATCGACGCTAAAAAGCCTTAAAGACTCTTCTATATGAAAGATAGGCTTTTTAGAGAAGTGGTTGCCCTATTACAACATAGACTTACACTTATACAATAGAGTTATATTAGAGTAGTGGTTGCCCAACATAGACTCACAATTATATATTAGAGTTATATTAAAGTAGTGGATGCCCTATTACAAAATAGCCTCACACTTATACAATAGAGTCAACCCGCGACCGTGGCTCAACACGTAGCGCATCCGCTCGTCGTCGGGAAGGTGTTAGGTTCGAATCTCGGTCCGACACTGCGTCATAACTAAAGACATTAAAAATTAAAAAACACACTGTATTAGAGTATTGGTTGCCCTATTACAACATAGACTTAATCTTATACAATAGAGTTATATTGGAGTAGTAGATGCCCTATTACAACATAGACTAACACTTGCACATTAGAGTTATATTATAGTAGTGGTTTTCCTATTACAACATTGACTCACAATTATATATATAATAGTTATATTAGAGTAGAAGAGCCCTATTACAACATAGACTCACACTTATACATTAGAGTTATTTTAGATTAGTAGTTACCCTATTACTCAACTTATGACATTAGATTCACTATTTGCTGGCCAAAAATCCTCTATGATAATGTATTATGTTCTTCAGTAATAAGTAGTAAGGTTTTGTATATCCGGTAAGATCTCGATAACTGCTGAACCAATTGAGTTATTTATATTAGGGAAGCTTCTTATATAGATTCCCAAGAAGGTTTCATGGTATTTTACTGCCCTCAATCACCTAAACGTTGGGGGCGTAACCGCTTTTATGTAGTTAGAACACCATGCTATTGACAAGTTTTTGTTAAGAATAACTCATGGTAGTTTTGATTTGATAGAAAACATTATGATAGGTCAACTAGTCTACAGTCTAATATGCAGTGACACCCTTTTACTTCAAGGGTCAGTTTAAGGATAGGCTGTTCTACTGTTGTTCAACAGCGGTGGTGGCAGTGGTTGATAAGGCGGTGCTGCTAAGATGTTGTTGTTGTAGGAGTGAGATGCACCCACCAACAACACAGACACAGGGATAAATGGATAGTTAAATGGAAACTAAAACCGACTATTTGAAAAAAGGCCCAAAATATTGTCAAATTGTTTTATAAACAAAATAACAAAATAGAACATTTCTCCATTTTAGGGAAGCTTTACATAGGATCTAAGGATGGTTATCAGCTATTTTACTTATAGATTTCATTCTTGAGATGGTTTACAGCTATTTGTTTGCCCCTCCCTAAACCTTAAGATACAGAGCCACTAGATGCTAGGGTTGGTCCGCTGATTAAAAAAAAGTGAAATCTGTCTCAAATCTAGAAATCAACATAAAAGGAAAGGAAACTAACATGTATGAATTTAAAAGTAGCTTTGCTGTTAAAATTTAAACTGGTGTAAAAATAATAATTGTTGTAAAGTTAACATTGTTTTCTAGCTACTCGCTGCATAATACTTTATTTTATTCTTCTTTCTTTATCAAAAAAGTCATATTATTATTCATTTATCTCTGCAATATTTCTACAACAAAGCGGTTGTATAGAATAGGGTGTGGGGGGTAGGGGAGATAGGGTTGTTGTTGAGGGGCTGTTGGGGGCGTTGTTGTGCTGTGGTGCAGCCATACGTCAGTCCCATTTCGTCCCTAGCAGCGACAACATCTTTATAATGTGGTTGGGCAATTCCCTTATTTTAGTGGTAAGGATTTAATAAATATATAGTAATGTATTAATAATTCTATGTATATTTTTCAATATACAATGTATTATATTAAAAGGTTATGGAAATATTTTTAGTTGTCATCTCTCTATTGTTGTTTGAATTCAGCCTTTTTATTAGAATGTGGTAACCGGCTTATTAAGATGTTAAGAAGAAAATTTTATTAATTATCACATGTTATAATATACAGCTTTCCACGGATATTAAAATGAAAAATTATACAATAAAAACTGGTATATAATTTTATGATAATTGATAATTGTTTGTATTACATTGCTATACATGATTTTTTAGTAGGGCGGAAAACCGGTTCTAATCCATCGGATATTAATCGGTTTTAATCGAATCCAGTCGGAAATACTTTGGTTAGTGTTTGATATCTCGCAATTCGCCAGACCGATCTAGTTCTCCTTATCAGGAAACTTTCTTATATGTCTTGGAAACATTTTTATCCATATATGGGAAAGGTTGGTCGGCATTAAAAATTAAAATGACCCTAACCCCCCACCCCTAACCCTACTTTGCATAATGTTGATATTTAAAACTATTTTAATACTAAAATCAAACGTAGGTTTTAAATGCACCATTATTCAAGTATAATGGCTTTTAGTTCTTAAAATGTTATTTCAGCTATACTTCTGTAAATAATCAACAAATATATTTCAAAATATGCATTAATAAAAAAAAACATAATTATAAAAAGTAGTAAATTTCTTTAGTCTTAAGCTAAAATTCTCGGAAAATACTGGTCCGAATTTCTTGGACTTTTCAAAGAAGCTTAGGCTGGCTTTAGGCTTTTTAACTGGCCTCGATGCTAGGGGTGCAGTTGCTAGCCTCTTTAAAATAAGAGCGATGTTTTAACTTTAAAAATATTATTTGAATATATTTTATTCCTGAAATTTGTTGCATTTGAATAAAAATATTTCCTTATAATTTGTATAATTTATATTGACCTATTTTGGAGTCAAATCTTAATATTTATACATTTTACATATATTTTACAGGAAGGTTATTTCTAAGTTTGTAATATATAAATCCTAAACAAGACTGCATTTAAACAAAGAAGCGACGTGTAAAAAGATAGTTGTATTAAGTGAAATTATAGTTTTAAATGGTGTAATAGATATTCTAATGTAAAAAGTTTTCTTCCTTTCATTGATAAGAAAAATTTAAAAATTGTATTAATTTCTTGTTGATAGCAAAAGAAGTATCAAAAAGTATATTTTTACTAAGTAAACAATCTATCTTGAATCAATAATGAATATTTCTGACAAAATATATTTTCTGCAGATGAAATGTTGCTTCTTGTTTTTTTATGGTATTTACCATGTTGAGCTAAAGAATTAGACATTATAGAGAAGCTTTGCATCTACAAATGTAAAACAAATATAGGCACAAATCAGCAGTATGCCCCATATTTACATTTAGTTCAGTGATAAGGGATAGTACAACTGAAGAATAATTATTTCCAAGCATGACTTCCATACCGATTGATATCCGCTGAATTAGAACTGGTTCTAAGCCATACTGAAAATATCACGTATAGCATCGTATCTCAGGCAATTTTCCTCGAATATTAAAAAAAAATTGTTGGACTTGAAAAATTTGTTTAAATCTTGTTTTTTTTTCTATTTCAATATCCGTGGAAAGTTGTCTATTACGATTGTATAAATAACCATCACTTTTTACATTGTTTAATTTATTGCTTCTACAAAAGAGATGTTAAAGCAAGAGTTTGATTTTTAATTAGCAATATTTGGTAAAATTGTTTTTTTTTTGCATTATAACATCCCTTGTCCCTGTATATATAGTTTCAAATCTATATGCAGATCCACCAAACAAAGATGCATTACTTTTTGGAGATTTGGAAAAAAAAAGGATAATTTTGATTTCAAGGTTAAGAAGTAAGTATCTGGGATCTTTAGGGATAAGACGATATGATAAAGATTAGTGTATATCTACGATGGTAATAAACAAAATTACCCCATCTGTTTATCGAAATTATTGGTTGGAAAGTTGAACATAATAATTTAAGAAATGTACCCATTTTTTTGAGTATTGAGTAAGAAGGTATATTCTAGATTTTGAAATTTTTACATACAAGCATGGTTAATTTCTTCGCTCGGGTAGCTTTTATAAGTTTTTAACATAAAGCAAGGGTTAGTAATAAAGATTACAAAAGCAAAATATATATAGATCTTGAAATGGATGAAAAATGTAAAAAAAAATCTCGGTATATATTAAGTGGTCTGTTTGTGATTAAGATGGTTATCATTTGATAAAAATATTGACAAATCCTTTTGAAACTTTTTAAAGTTACAAGAACACATTTTAAAAACTACCTAGTTTTTTCATAATGAAACAGGATTTATAAGGTTGAAAAGTAATTAGTGTTTAGCTTTTAGTGAGTATAATTAACCCCCCCCCCCCCCCTCTTGCACGCCCATATATATATCTAAGTATTGGAAAATATAAAATCTTAAAAGTTGTAATCTGTCTTAGAATATGATATTTGGATATAAACCATGTGTTACAATATATATTAGATAAACGGTGTTGCTACAACATGTTTAACGTATTTTTTTAGCAAATTTTGTTGAAGGAAGTAATTAACTGGAAAATAATTTAGGCTTGGATTATAAATTTATAATATGGACATTTGATTTTAATCCTTTTTTGGAAATTTATATATTTTATATGAACATTCTAAAGAAGGGAGGGGATACTAAATTAATCTTCAACCTTTTCCTCTCCCAATAATTAATATCTAACAAAAGAAGGGTTTTACAAATTATCAATGTAACTTTGAAGAAAAATTAATCTTTTTCGTCCATTATCTTATCTCTATATTCTTGAATGTTCCCTTGTTTTATGAAAAACTAGAGGCTGCATTCTCAGCATCTATGGGCTCTGTATTATAAGGGTAGGAAAGGGCAGAAAAATAGCCTAAAACTACCCCAAGACTTAAATCTGAAAATAAAATAGGATAAAACCATCTCGGGATCAATAAGAAGCCCTCCATTAATGGAGAACAGAATAGGTTATCAAAATCTTTTAGACTTTAGTACAAAAATAACCTTACTACTTTGTACTACTTACTACTTAGGATAAAGCCAAGAATAGGTATAACCAACATCAAAATAAATATAAAATAATATTTGGGGGGCAAATGGAGAGGTCGTCAATTTTACGATGTGTTGCCCCCCAAAAACATGTATAGGTTTTGTGATTTTTTCCCGAATTAATTTCGTTATTGGTAGAAGCTGGGATAAAGCTACTATTTTATAAGCAAGGAGTTGTAAAATATATTTTAATTTAATCATAAATTAAGTTATTAATTTGTTTAAAAACTTCACCGAACTTTTGGAATCTTTCAAATGTAACCCGACTTTAAAGGAACTACATTACTTGGGGTAAAAAGTATATTTTTTATTTTTCTTTAAACTATCCCTTTATCCGTGATAATTTCCCCTATTGGATGCGTAACAAATCTTAATAATATTTTTCTGAATATTTTATGCCATAATTGTTTCTGAAGAAAAGTTATGATATAAATAGAATTTCTGTCTGTCTGTTATGAAAGATCTCGATAACCGCTTTTCGGGAATTGTAAATAAACCCTCCGAAGAGAAATAGCTCAAATAAAACCTTTTTCTTTCTAAACTGAAATTGTGGATGGACGATGTCCCCCCCCCCCCCCCATCCTCTAATATTCTCTCAAGTGTCCCTTGTATATTCTAGGGGCGTAACCGCTTGTTAAATATAAATTAGTTTTTGGAATAAAGTAGAATTTTTATTATCTGTTAGAATTATGAAATATTTGTGTGGTGATTGTTTCTCATAATGAGTTTGTGATTATTAGTTATTAAGAAAAGTGAAAGAATAACAAAAAATAGTAACTTATATAGTAATAACGGAACACAGTAATAGTGTCTGACTGATTATGAGGTAACAAAAAAATAGCCAATGAGAGGCCGTTATTGACCAATGGTAAAATTTATAGGGGCCTCTCATTGGCTAAATTTTTTGTTACGTCATAATCAGTCAGACACTATTACTGTGTTCGTAATAACGTCAAATTGAAACAAAAAGATATA
The DNA here is from genome assembly GCF_053477335.1 of Acartia tonsa. Lineage (NCBI taxonomy): Eukaryota > Metazoa > Arthropoda > Copepoda > Calanoida > Acartiidae > Acartia > Acartia tonsa. The sequence goes on from NC_137260.1 coordinate 40,708,547, forward strand.
ATTTTATCCTTGATATAGATGTGTTGATATAATTAAAAATAATTTCCAATGACTTCACACCAAGGTTGAAATGATAGGTAAATGAGAAAAATTATCCCCTTCCCATCCAAGTATATTTGTTAATTTTATTAGACCCTTTTTTCATTTTTTATTTGATTTATCTTCTATTTCCCTATCCCTATATCCCTGTTGTACACAGTGTTTCCAGGGATCTGAAGGGATAAGACAATGGCCGATAAATTGATATACATCCCCAATGATGATACACAAAATTACCCTATTGTAAACTGCAATTAGTGGTTGAAACGTTTGGACACTTAAAAATTCAAGAAAAGTCACCAAAGTTGTCAAGCCAACGAATGAGTAAATATTATTATAAAACTTTGGGTTGAAATAATAACTAGCCCAACGTTCCCTTCCTCCCTGCAGTGTTTGACATTTATTTTTATTAAAGTGATGTTTTTTAATTATACTTCTTTATTATACGGAAGTATAATGGCAGTGTAACGGGTAGTTAGGTAGATAAAGGCCAAAGAAAAAAACATATAGAATATAGATACATATTTTCATCTTATAATAAATTAAGATACGGTGTTTGATGTCTCTTTGGTGGGATTTTTAATTAATGGGATGCTATTTTTCTTCCATTTTACTCTTAAAACTTAAATCAACTAAAATAAGTAACTTTTTAACGGCATTTTTTCCTAAAAAGTCAAAATTTTCTAAATTGCCCTTTATGACGCCTCATAATGATAACAATTTAAAGACAGGATTGGCTCGGATTTATTTTTAATCAAGTTATATTGCGGATTTCTTTTATTAACTTGTCTTTTAAGTCATATCAGACAATTTTATCAGAAATATATACTGCTTTAATTTAACTAAAATTTTGCAAGCTTGTTTTTTTTGCACAACCTATAAATAGTTGCCATTGTTGAAACATTAAACAACCCTTTAGTTTCTCTTTCTCAATCATCTTTCTTTCTTAAATAGTTGAAATTCTTGTATTTAAAGATCATTGCTCCTGAAACGCCCCAAGGGTAAAGCAGCACAAACAAATGATGCAAATTTATTTGCACAAAAAATGAAATGCACAAAACCAGTATAACACCATATCAAGGTGATAAATGAAGGTTGCCTTATTAGACTTCTAAATAAAAATAAAACAATATTTTTTGATGTAAAATGTACAAACAGTGTTATTTTTACATGACAAGAATATTTCTTCATCACATTAAATTATATATTTTGATATGCATATATACAATACTAAACATGATTTTTCAGTGTTTCTGATAAACGGTTCTAATACATCAGATATTGAACGGTTTCAAACCCATACTGGGAATAAAATTTTGTTTTGTAAATCTGTTATTTTTAAAAAATTGGCCTATACTTTTATTTTCTTGATGTCCAAATAGATATCATTTTCCTTTGGAATAACAATAACAGCATAATATTGTAAACTTACATGCTCAAAAGACTTATTGGCAACATAGGTTTCCTTGAGATTAAACATCTATTGTCAAAAAAAATTGAAATTGTCTACCTTAATAAAAAAAGACTCATCAGGCAATTTCAACCTGATTTAGAATAAAGAATAATTCTAGGAAAAATGTGGTAAATAGAACAAATATTTATAGAAACCATTTTTGCAATTACTAATGGCATTTTTTTAAGCGACGCTTTCTATAATTAGGTCTGTCCGTCCGTCACGGACAACTGTCTCTTTTTGTTAATTTAAACAGGATAGAATTGTCCTATTGATTCCAAACTTTTCATGGTGATTACTGTTGTAGTTAGGTACAATTTAGAAAGCGTCACAATTCTATAATCGTTGCTAGAATGTCCGTATGCTAATTTTAAACATGTTGATTTTTAACTTTTTTAACAAAAAAAATTATTCGAGAAAATCATCCGATTAAATTTGATTTTTGGAATACTGAATCCTACGACAACAAAGTACAATGTTAAAAATGAAGCTTCTCTATATTCAAGTCCTAAAAATGTAAGTATGTCCTTAAACAATATCTTGTATTTAAACAGTTTTTACTTACATTTTTTTCGACTGTTATACATTTATATTCTGCTTATTCAGTTCTGACACTCTACAAGTGTTAATGTTCGTTTATCCTACAGTTTAGAAGTATTAATGTTCGTTTATCTTACAGTTTTAGAGCTTCGCTTTTATGGATGTTGTCAGTCTTATTTTTAAGCAAACAAGATTTGGAAGGATATTGTTGGTTTATTTTTTGCAATATATAAATGGCATAGAAGATTAAAATCAAGTAGATTAAAAATATCAATCTGGCTTTACAAATAGGTTTGTACTTGAAGGTGGTTTAAATTTAAACTGCGTGATTTTTTACATTAATTTGTGTAAAGATGAAGAAAGAAAACAATTCTTACTGTACAGATATTCTAAGGTTGTTGGATTTGGAAATATTTTGATGATGATCAACTATATGTAGACATATTTTGAATTCTTTAGTTTGTTTTGATATAATAACAACATTAATGTTCTGTAAAAAAAAGATACATTCATGTCTTTAAAAGATTAAATAATTTTCAGAGAAGCTTTTTTAAGCGCAATGACACAAAACGGTACTTTCCCTCAAAGTGCCTATAGAGAAGTGACCCCCCCTTATCCTTCCATTTATTCTATAAAAAAATTAAAATTATGTGGGGTTAGTTTTTTGATGCCCAATCCCTGCGTGGGTTCTTGACTTGCGGATAATGTAATAGCGCTGACCAAACCCAGCTGGTCTTCCTTTTAGTTAACCAGCCTAACCTAATCTGACCTAAAGGAACAAGCAAATAAACGAACCCCCCCCCCCTCTCCGTATTTTCTATTTATTTCAAATAAGGGGGGGCCCGGGGGAGTAGGGGCTCAGTGCTCGACAGGCACTTTGAAGGAAGCCACCCACAAACCTAACCACAACAATATTAAATTTGCAAAAAAAATATGGCTTTCTTTGCTACATTTAGTGCCAATGACATAATTTCTAGAATATTTTATAATTTATTGATATCAATATCTAATATTTTAAATGTTAATATGGGCTTTAGGCTATCTTTAAAGTTAGGGATGAGAATCATTTTTTTAGATTGTAATTACAGTTGTAACAAGGAAAATCATATCCATGGCTTGTGCAGCTATAACAATATCATATTCGAGATGAAAAAAAAATTATTAGTTCATACTAATTTTAAACAATCTCAATACAGGGAAAATTATACCCATAAGAAGCGCAGCAATATCCAGCTCAAACTTCTTAAAGAAAAATATTTTTATGGGCTGTTTTTGAAAATAACTAAATTTCAGTTACATAAATTTGGATTCAGTTAATTTACATCTTAAAAAAAATTATTTGGAATTTGTATGACAAAAAAGAAAATTTTAAAGTTTGCTGAATTATCTTTTGTTTTGGAAGATAGAAATGTATATTCTTAATTTGTAAATAAAGAAAACAAAGAAATTCTATTTTGAATTAAATTTCCATAAACTTATTGCATGCCAAGTTTTGTGAAAATATAGTTCATGTTTTCTTTTTCCGGAATAAATGAATTATGGGGTTAATATTAATTTTTTGAGCTTTGTTTTATTTTACATATTACTAAAAATACATTAAAGTGAATTTTAGTAGTGTAGATCCTCTATGACTAGGTTATATATGTACGACTTTCTATCAACAATATAATAACAAACACGCTTACGCTGCTTCATAATTGATGCACAGATAAAGTTATTTTTAAGCTTTGCTATTTCTTGACCTATTTTCATTATAACATTGAATTTCGAGCATGATTTTAAAAACATATCAAAAATAATCTTTGCTTTTTTTTCTTCTTTTCGCTACTTATGGATAAAGTTGGCCTTATATTTATTTATATATTTTATTAAATACTAAATGAAAAATAAGTACAACATTGATTTTATTTATCACTGATTACCTATTCTTTAAAAAAACATAATTTATTATTACTGCACATCTGACCCCTTTTAGCCAAAAATATGTAGTATAAATTTAAGGGGTGGGGGGTGGTGATTTACTCCCTGAGAATTAATTTAAGAATTTAAAAGAAGGGTGGGGGGGGGGATGATCCTTAAGAATTAAATGTCACGCGTTCAAGCTTTGCCAAAAGAGGGGATCTTTTGTCCCCCCCCCCCTTCCAACCAAAGTTTGACCCTCCCCAAAATAGTGCAGAGGGGGGAGGGGGAGGAGTGTTTCTATTTCATTCTACTTTAAAGGTTAAACTAAAATATATATTTCAAGTTGCTTTTAGTGTGTGTGTGTGAGTTATGTATGTGTATGTGTGTGTGTGAGTTATGTATGTGTATGTGTGTGTGTGTGTGGGTGTGTGTGCCTGTCTGTGTGTGTGTCTTTTTATAAGTCTGGGCTATTTATTGGTAAGCACAAGTCTTAATAAAAGCCAAAGGGTTTTTTGGGTATTAAACATAGCATTAAAAGGATACTCTTAATTTTTGATTCATTAAAAAATAATTGCAATTTGAAATACTAGCATCAAGGGCCTATGAATTCAAAGGAAGAGAAAAGAACACAGTAAAATGGCATAAATCATCCCTCGACTTAAATAGCCAAAAATCATTATGGGGCACTTTCCTCAAATGAAAACCAAATAAGTTCTGTGATTAGCGAGTTTTTAACACACAAACAAAAATTAATCTTTTTTATGTTAGAAAAATGGCTAATTGTTAAAAAAAAAACCTTCCTAAAATATAATCTATAAACATCTGGTATAAAGTAGTAAAGGTTTTTGTTTTGAGAAATGGTTGAACTAATGGAGTTGTGCTTTTCAAGAAAGCTTCACATATGAAATGGTTTATCAGCCCCTTAAATACTGGCTCTTAATGATACTTAATTATAAATAGAGAAATAAAGGTCAAATTAGGAAAATAAGAATAACATAAGTAGTGTCCCTTAAAAAAGGGACAAAAAGGAGGGGGGAGGGAGGCTAAGACATTGAGTAAGAAATACAGTTTGAACCATTCATTGCAAATCATGATATAATCACATTTCTGCATTGTTGGGAGCGAAGCTACTTTATAATATTAGTCCCGTGTGTCTGTACATCATTATGGAATGAGGTAGTTTTTTGTTTGTTACTTTCGGTCTGGATATAAAAAAAAACACCCCTCCACCCTTATTTTCAATTTATTTCAAAATAGGAGGGGAGCAGCCGGTATTTTTTATGCGCATTTTAATTGAAAGCACCAATTTAAATAAATTTTATTTTGATAATCTCGTTTTTGATATAATTTTCCTTGTTGGCATAAATACCTTAGCTAGTGCAAAGAATTTTTATTGGAAAGATAAAAAAATGCTTTCAATGAAATTTTAAGTACATCCAGATGAATGTGGAAAAAAATCAAGAAGCATTTTCGTTGAAGAAAAAAAACTAGTTTAAAGGGTTAGGAATTTTGCAAGATTTCTTGGGAGAATTGTGATCAAACAACCAAAAATATCAATCAATTATAACAATATAACAATAGAGTATAGTCCCTTTCGTGGCATCGCCCCTTAAGGGGCAATTCGTCGTATTTTCAAAATGGCTTTTGATAGGTTATTTTAGGTTAGGTGAGGTTATATTAGATTAGGTGATTGGCCCGCATGGTTAAACAATTGGCCACGCAGAGTTAGAGCCCTCCGCAGGGGCTAGAAATAGGAGAAAAGCTACTGTGAAAATATGAAGAAACGCCCCTTAAGGGGCGTTGTCACGAAAGGGACTATACCCTAACAATGTACTCTAAATTGCAATTAACTCTTTCTTTTTAGTAGCGATGCTACTCTATAATTCACTTTGTCCGTCCGTCCGTCAGTCAGTCCGTCAGTCCGTAACGCTATGGGGGAAATGGGATTTACTCAGCTCCTATAAAAGATAGAATGCTGAAATTTTTTGACAACATTCCCATCATTAAGGAGCACAATTGACTATAAAACATCATTTGCGGTCGGACCGATTTTTAGCAGGTTTTAGGATATTTTTTTATTTTTCACATTTTTCTCCATATCTTCAGTGTTTATGGTCCGATTTTTAAAATTTTTTTCAGTTACAGATATAAAAATTAAATTTCCCGTCGTTTAAAGGAACAACCATGAAGGCCAGACTGCCTTTCAGCAGGTTTTAGGCTATTTTTATATTTTTCACATTTTTCTCCATATCTTCAGTGTTTATGGTCCGATTTTCAAAATGTTTTCAGTTATAGATATGAAAATTAAATTTTCCGTCTTTTAAAGAAAACAACCATGACGGCCAGACTGCCTTTTTAGCAGGTTTTATGCTGTTTTTTATATATTTAACATTTCTCCATATCTTCAGTGTTTATAGTCCGATTTTTTAAAATTTTTCAGTTGTATATATCAAAATTAAATTTCCCGTCTTTTAAACAAAATAACCATGACGGCCAGACTGCCTTTTAAGCAGGTTTTAGGCTATTTTTATATATTTAACACTTTTTTCCATATATTCAGTGTATATGGTCCGATTTTCCAAATTTTTTAAGTTAAGGATTTAAAAATTAAATTTTTTGTCGTTTTAATAAAACAACCATGACGGCCAGACTGCCTTTTATCAGGTTTTTGGCTATTTTTATATGTTTTACATATTTCCCCATATCTTTGTATATTTTGATGCAATTTTCAAACTTTTATGGGATATCTGTATCGAAATAATTTTTCCCATTGTTATGAGCATCTTCAATATAATTTACTTTGACCATCGTCATCATGCAAAATAAAACAAGGTTTCATGTTTATTTTATCCAATAAATCTATTCTTGATTTTAGTAAAAAATCTTTTAAATCTACGTATTCCAATCGACGATTTTTTGTGCTTCGCTACTTATGGATGTTGTCATCCTTGTTTTAATACTTTTAAAAAATTTTAGACTTAAAAAATTGACTTTTAGAAAAATGACAAATCTTAATGACAAAAAAACTTTCTCTGTTTTAGGTGCCCTGAGCTTGATCTTTAAATCGTTTTTATGCCGCGCTGAATCGGGGCGATTCAGAGGTGAACCGTAGGCGCGCTGGTGGTAAGCTACAGCGCACCTGATTTTTAAAAGATTTTCGGTGCGGTGTTGTTAAATCGCTTGCGCACTCACTAAAATATCGATCCGCGCCAGTACAACTTTATTACTTAAGCAGTGTCAGTAAGGTATTTTATATAAAATACCGTGTCATTATAGTATTTTATATAAAACATTAATATATAATTTATTTTAAAAATAACTATAAAAATGTTTTCACGATAGTTTTGCAATAAAATATTAAAGTAATTAAAAAAAAATATTTATTTATTAAATAAATCACCCCGATTTAAACCGCCAATGCCACTCGGTGAGTGGCATTGGCGCGCCGGGCCCGCGCCACTGCCCGATTCAAATCACCCATGCAAATTCGATTTAAAGATTGATATTAATAATTTGATGGTGCGCCAAATGAATCGCCCCGGTTTAAATCACCTATAAACGATTTAAAGATCGAGCTCTGGTTTAAAATGTGTTTTTATTTAGATAATTTGTTTTACATTTTAGTTGTACAAATTAACCTTTGTACCTTCCCTTAATTTGGTGAATTTTATTTTAGATAAAATACTTATTTGGAAATCCACTTTTTAAAGCATTTATTTCGGCTTTAGTCATTCTTGTCAAAGTATTTTCAGTTATTCATTTTTCCCGCAATTTTCTAGTTTTATTTTTGTTAACGCTTTTCATGAATGTTTTATTCTTGTTCTCTCATAATAATTATTTTGGTTATTTGAATAGGTTTAAAATAAGATGATTATACATTTGGTTTAGAAATAGTTTCCCTGCAAACCTTTTGCTAAGCGCTGTGTCGAAATGCTGTGGTTGTCGACAGCATGGTATTCAATAACACAGTTAAATCATATATTAATGCGGTTTCGCTCAAAGTGCCTAGCCAACCCCAACCCCCTCAACTTCCCATATTTTGAAGTAAATTTAAAATAAGAGGGAGGTTAGTTTTTAGTGTGATATTTTTTAGCCTTAGGTTAGGTTAGGTTGATGTAATAGGAGCCCAATAGTTTAGCAGGGATTATTATATTTGTATGTGACCTTTGAATAGTTGTAAACTTACTCTAAGCCTTTGCATTACTGTTACTTAGGGTTTTAGTAGTAAAGCTACTCAATAAATCATTTTCTTGTCCGTTAGTACGTTTTAAACGCAATGGAGAAAAATTGGTTTTCTTGGCTTCTTTTAAAGTAAGACTTCTTAAACCTTTGGTGATGTCTCTTGTACCGTTGAGTAACCAGTATATAACTTACATGTTCCGTAGGTCTTTTGGTCGACTCAACATCTGCTCTATAACTCACTTTGTTCGTTTGTCAATCCTTGATTTTTTCAAGATCCTTCTCTATAATTAACTTTTTCTACCTTTAAAGTATTTCCATCTGTTTGAATATGCTTAGGATCTTGAGTTTTGCGGAACTTAAATGAAATTTGAGGGAGTGAGAAGACATTGGACTGTAAATTATTCTGATAGAGTACAAATTTTCTTTGATTTTAATTTGCATAATTAGTCTACATAAATTAGTCTCCATTGCCTTTTACGTTATAATCCCTTCCAAAAAGTTTATAGATTATTTTGTAAGGTGTCATCCTTGTTTTTATTCTTAGATTCTTAAAGTAATCTTTTGTAGGGTTTAAGTGTATAGCTGTGTTTAACCGATATATTATTAATTGGATGTTGCACTAGATTTTCATACACTCTGATAAAGTAATTCTCCCAGCTGGCTAAATACCCCCATACAACAGCTTTACCAAATCCCATCCCCTCCTTCTACAGGAAAGTACTGACCAATAAATGAGTAATGTATTAGCAACCTAAATTGACGACAAATATACCCTGTCATAACATCCACGTATATTATATCCATTGGTTTAAGTGTATAGTTGTGTGTAAAGGTGTATGATTGCATTATGAACTTATTGTTGAATACACATGTGGATTTTTTATCTATTGCATAAAACATGTTTTATTTATATAATAAAGCCTTTTTATGAAGCATTTTTTCCGTGTTTAAAAATCCATCTTAAACCTTTTTTTAAGCTGTTTGCATTGTTTCTATTCTAGTCACTGCTTTTCAAAATACTTATTTTTTGTTGATAGGATTTGTTGACCCCTTAAATAAATTAGCCTATTGCCATCTTTAGATTTTAATTTAAATACAAAATAGTCTGAAACCAACCAGTTACCTAAATAAAGATTCCCTTCAATATATATTTCTAAAACAGTTCAATGGTTACCGAGATTCTAGACATACTTGACAACATAAAAAGAGAAAAGTGTAAATATTTCTATCCTTTCAATTAAAAAGGTCATATGTTGATACAATTGATATATCATTACTTGGATATTACATCAGATGTTAATGTTCTCTACTAAAGTTCAACTCGCAGCAGTATAGAATAACGATACCCCCAACCCCAATCTCCTTTACTTGATCCTCTCCCCTTCTACTAGATGAACAAACAATAAATGGGGTCCATATTAGCAAGCTAAATGTCAATATAACCTATATCCATTGTTGATACAATACCAGCACAAATTGTTAACAGGGAAATTTTAGCCTTACAGCTGAACTATGCAATGTCATTTGTCATTCTTTGTTATGCCTAATAATAGTTTCCAAAAACAATCATAAAATAAACCTTTCAGAACAAGGACAATTATGTCTCAGTCCAAAAGTAGCGCAGCGCAACAAGCACATTTGTTTATTTTTCATATGTTTTATAAAAGTAAAGCAATAACATGCATTGTCAATTAATCACTGCATATGATATAATTTTAGGAAATCTCTATTTTGGAATTACAAAAGAAGTCAATAAAAACTCAACAGTACGTATTGATGGCCACTGACATATAGTCAAAGAGTAGCTTCGCTACTAAAAAACTATGTACACACATCATAGGGTTCGCACAGATCATGCACGTTTTATCTTTATTTTACCATCCTTTATTTCTTCATAATTTTGTACGGTTAAAATTGTATAATTTGTCCCTTTTTTGTCCTTTTTCAGGGATCTTAAGGGAAAAGACAATTAACTGATATACATCCCTAATTACTCTTTCTGTAGAATAAAAACATTTGTCCAAAATATTTGGACAATTCACAAACAAACCAAATGCAATAAAAATACCCAAAGTTTTTGAGCCAACGAATAATATAACGTGGTTATAAAATAAAATTGGGTACCAGTGTAATTTACAGTCCAAGCTCCCCTTATTCCATGCAATTTTAAAAAGCCTCTTTCAACTTAATAATTCTTAAGGATAGACTTATAATTACACATGTCTAAATTTGTAATTTATGTTTCATTTATTAATAAATCATCTTTTAAAGAAACAGCGTATAGTTTCCAATAAAAAATCTCGTCATACAATACAAATGACCTATGATAGGCCAGAATACATTGTAATTGACCAATGGTAAATAGTATACTGGCCCATCATTGGCCATTTGACGTCATTTTTTATTGGACACTATACGCTGTTTCTATTTTTTAAAATCAAACTAAGTTTAAGACAAAGATGGAAACTTTACTGCACAGAAATTTAATATATTCAATTAATTTATTGCCAATTAATCAAAATAAAACTCATATAATGATTTTTCATGGTATAAATTTTCTTTGTGAAAAAAGATTTGTGGTAAATGTATCAATTAATAAAATTCTTTGGTGCTTTCACTCAACGAGTCACGCCCCCCCCCCCCCCCTTCAAATTATTTTTAAAAAACAATTTTAGGGATCTGTGGGGAGCTTTAACCTAGCAGGGCCCTATCTAGACGGGGTAGTATTCTTCAGGGCTCTTTTCACCTTTACTTAACCAACATTAATTCTTTTCACGTGCATAAAAAAGTCAAATAACTGGTTTCAAACGGATAAATCTTATTGCAAAGAAGCTTTGCTATCAATCAACAGAAAGTAAAAAAAATATGTAAAAATTTAATTTGATTGAATTTGCAATGTGCATAAAAGTTTAGTTGCACACGCAGTTTTCAGAAAAAAAGGGATGAGCGGTTGAACAAAAACTTAAATGTAAATATGTATAAACCATTATATAATGTACTACGGTTTTTTAGTCTGAAGATTAAGATCTCAATAACTATTGGTTCGATTGGGTTTTTAATATTAGTTAAGCTTCCCATTAGTCCTATTTGGTTTTAGGCTATTTTTCTTTATGTTTTAAGTCTGGGGGTCTTTTGCAGATATTTTTTTTCAATCTTCGGATATAGATTCCCTAGTTTCTAGTGGTGCAACTACTAGATAAGTAATAAACTTTAAAATAAACAATATTTTTAATAGCTTTAGAAAGTGTTAGCAGAAACTTAAGTGGAAAATTATAAAATTAAGGCATTTATTAGTAACCCTTGCAAGTTGTGTGGATTGAATATTATTTTGATTCACGTTTCAGGGGCCAATTTCTATGAAACCATGAAAAATCTGTAAATAGAATAGCTATGCGTCTAAAATTTACCAAATAATGAGTAGAAGTAAATTATTTTCGCATTTGATCTATCCTTTATATCCCTGATAGTTATGGTCTGCTAAATTTGCACACAAGAAAGCACATACAACAAATTCACACCAAATTTCTTGCTAAATTTTTTCTAGCTGTCTTGTTTATTTCTTTATGTTTAGTCTTTTTTATTCTTTAAAAATGTAAATTTTGTAAACGCTTGGGTAAAATGTTTAGAAGTATACAATATTCATATTCTCTAAGCAAACGTTTTAAGAAAAATTTAAAAAATCAACAATAAAGATTGAATCAAAAGAAGAAGAAACCTAAAGGGACAATTAAGTTCGCAAGTAGCGTAGCAACAGATTGGCGACAAATGTATTTACAGACATCCTATTATATAAAGTAGTAAGGTTTTCTGTCTGAAGCTTAAAACTTCAATAACTACCAAAACAAAGGGTTTCTCCATTTCAGGAGTTCTCCACTGGGTGCCAAGATAGTTATAAGCTCATTTTATTTTAAGATTTTGTTTAATGCTATTTTCCAATCTTCGAATACAGAGCCTCTAAATGACAGGGGCACGGCCACAAGTAGACTTTCTATAAATATATACGGTACAAAATATTAAATGGCATTAATCTTGAGCCCATCTTCTTAAAAAATAAGGTTAATTAAAAACTTAGCTGGAAATAATCTGGATTAATTCTTGTATAAATAATTTTCCAGTATGGCATCAAAGCTGAATTAATATCAGCTGGATTAGAACAGTTTCTCAGCCATACTGAAAAATCATGTAAATCATCGTATTGTAGACGGCTTCTTGGTGCTAAAAAAAAATGCTTTTAATCTTATTAGTTTTCATTTTAATATCTGCGGAAAGCTGCTATAATATGATGCGATAATAAATATTCCTCATCAATTATTTTGAAATTAAAATCTTCCTCTCTATTTGAAAAAGTTGATTTTTATAAAAAAAAATTAAATTTCGAAGTGTAATAACCGAAAACAAAAAAAATGGTTGTAGATTAATCTAACATTTTTAGGAAACCATATAATTTTAAAGTGTAAATCACAAGTCTGAACTTTATACCAGGTATTTAAAGGGATAAGACAATGGCCGATCAATTGATGTAAATCCCCAATGATGATACACAAAATTATCCATTCTGTAGTTTAAAATTAGTTTTCGGAATGCTAGAAAACTCAACTTGATGATCCAAAATTCACTAAAGTCCCCAAAGTTGATAAGCAAACGAATAAGAAAACATTATTATAAAACTTTGGGGACTAGTGTAATAAACAGTCAATTATCTCCTCTCTCTCTCTCTTTCTTTACACTCATTTATGATTGTTGATAGTTAGGTTAAATTAGTAGATGTTGAAATGTCAAAACAAAAGAATAGACAATAAGTCGCGGAAGATTATTTACAATATTTTATAGCGTATTTTACGTACTTTTATGTAACAGTTTGGTTTATAACTTAGTTTTTTGCTCACTACTTTTAAATAGGAGAAAAAATATGTTTCTTCGAATCTTATGTTAAGTAGGAGTAAATGTAATATTTAATTTTATAGTATATGTTGAGCAAACTGCACAAATCTAGGAAAAGAGGTCTTTACATTCAGACAAAATAATCTTCTCTCATTCATTTAAAAACTAAAGAATTGAATTTTGGTTTATTTAACCTTGCCCTTTACACATCTCTGTTTGCTATATTAAAGGTGTAGGTAAGGAAAAAGTAAATAAGATGAAAATAGTTTGGAACCTATATTTACACTTATATAAAAGTATCAGGATGTCTATTTGCCTTTTGTGTGTATCTTATGATCTCACTATGAAGGTCTCTATGAATATACCCGCTTGTTATTAAAAATTTTATTATTGAAGTCAAATTTAAATACTTACAATTATTAACATTTATAAAAAAAAAAATCAGCAATTATAAATGAATTAAATCTATAATGGTTCTGTTAAATTAAATATAATTTTTTTTCATTCACTTAATTAAGTAATCTCTCTTTTTACAAAAAGAATAATTTCTAGAATCATAATATGGTTTAAATACTAATGTTTAGACCATTTACCCATACCTCTTTCTCTTTTATGATGGTATACTATGAGCGATTTAATTTTTACAGACAGACTCAACTGAAAAGACCTATATTTCCTATATTGATCGCGTGTATTTTTTAGAGGTTATTGGAGGTCATTCATATTATAAGTAGGGAAATACTTAATACAGTATAAGTCTATAAATCATAGTATAAATGCAAAATGTATCCTCATCATTAAAGACTAATATTTTTATTTAAAGGATATTAAAGGATAAGATAATGATCGAAATATTGATGTACATCTTTAATAATCATAAACAAAATTATTAATTATAATCATTGGTTAAAATGTTTGACATACTTAACAAATCAAGATTTGGTAAAATGAGAGTACATTGTGTACAGTGTAATGTCTCTTCATAAGAACCCAAATCTGAAGTGACAGTTAGGAATAGAAATAGAAGAGTAGAAGAATATTCTGAACCCTTTTTTCGTCAAATCTAAGAGAGAACATTTCTAGCAGACAAAAGTATTGTTTACTTTCGACTCAAGCTGATGTGGATTCTTAAAAAATGATAGACTCGCTATTCGATAGTGAGGAAAAATTATTTTTGTAAAAAAAATCATCCAAAAGCACATTAAAAATCTACAAAAATTAAACAAAATCATATGTTAATAACCCTCTTAAGATTTTATTTCATTTTTGTAAATTTTTTTATTCGATTTTGGAGGATTTTTCACAAAAATAATTTTGCCTCACCAGCGAGTTGCCAGCCTAACTTTTTTTTAAGAATCCAACTTTGTTTCAAGCTTTCAAATTGTAAACGAAATTTTTGGGCAATTAATTCTGATTCCGCAAAGCTTTCTACTAAGAAAATATACTGTTAACAGCTGACTTTTATGTATGTATGAAATGAAAAAAAACATGCCTCTGTAGCAAAATGTGTACATAATTTCAACCAATGAGATCCAATGTAAATTCCGATGCGATTCTCCTATTGGCTCAATCAGACATTCCCTCTCTTTCTTAGTACCTTTATTCAGTTAGGTAACAATTAAGAGGATGAAAATATCCTAATAAAGTTCTTACATAATGTAATCATAAGAACCCAAATCTGAAGTGACAGTTAGGTAACAATTAAGAGGATGAAAATATCCTAATAAAGTTCTTACATTTTTTTGTATAAAGTATTTCGTAAAACAAACAAATATATTTTTTAAACTGACAGCCAGATTATTGAGTAGCTTCGCTTCTCTCAAAAGGCGAAAGAATAATTCATCAATTATTCTTTGTATATTTTATCATTATATGAGTGGGTTTAAATGCTGGGATCGAGATATAGGGTAGTGACAGTAGAATTAATAAACAGCTTTTTATCTTTACGACAATTACCACATGCAAAAGTTGAAATACAAGAACTTGTTTTGGAGGGATTAATTTATCTGCAATTGACCTATCCCTATATCCCTGATTTAAATGTATCTGATTAATTAAACTTGAAAAATATTATGACTCTCCCATTTTCAATATTCCTCAGAGACAAAGAGAATTTTTGTTTTAGAAGGTGAATTAATCACTCCTACATCCCCCCCCCCCCCCCTAAGAAAAAAAATACCAAGAAGTTTAAACACTTAAAGGCGTAGATAGATATCCGCATTTGCAAATAATACATCACACATTAAAATAAAAGTAATATTTGTATTTTATTTCTATTAAAAAAATGTCCAAAGAGCAAGGAAGATATAATACAATCCATCAACGATATTTTTATATCAACATCTACTCTTATATTCATGATAAGACACTTTGCCAATGGATTTATTATTACTTAGATGTTACACCAGATTTTTATATTTTCTAAAAAAGTGAAACTCGCAGCAGTCTAAAATTGCGATACCCCCCATCTACTTCCTTTATCTCATCTCCTCACCTTCTAGTAGATAAGCTAACTGACCAATAAATGATGTCCATGTTAGCAATATTAATTGACAAAAATTTTTCTTCTGTCATAACATCCACGTATTATTACTGATAAAACAGAATAATGCCATATATATTATATCTCTTTTTATATTAAACTCCACCTATCAATTTCTTAGTTCTTTGTTTTTAACCTTTTTGGCATTTAACAATAATGTGATGATTAGGGGGTATTTTTAAAAACCAGTCATTTTTTTACTCAAAAATTTTCTATTTTTGTCATAGCAGTGTATTCATTTTAATAAACGTATATTGAGCTATCTAACAAATATGTTATATTTATTTTATAATACCTGCCAAAATCGTAAATCCAATAAAATTTCTTGTTGTTTTGCTTAAACTCTAATGCCTATAAAAGGGTACACACATACAGGAGTTTAATTTTAGTAATGCAGGGAGTGAGGGGACATTGGACTGTCAATTATACTGGTACTCAAAATTTTACTCATTCGTTATCTGTAAAACTTTGGGTACTTTTAATAATTCTTGATTGTTTGGTTAGTAATGTCTTAACTTTTCAACTTATGATTCTAATCTTCTGAAAGGGTAATTGTGTTTGTCATCATTGGCGACATACTTTTACTTGTAGTCCATTGTCTTATTCCTTAAGATCACTGAGAGATGAGTGATTTTTGAGGGGAGGGGGATTATATTTTCCCCACGCCAATCCCCAAATATTAAATTTTGAGTGATTCCAAAATATTTTTGTTCACTTTATTTTTCTTTGTTTTGCAAACAACGTGTGTCTACATTGTTGCACTAATAGGATAATGGGCGTTAAATTAATATTCCAGCATGGCTTAGAAACCGATTTATATCCGCTGAATTAGAACCAGTTGTCAGCCATACTTAAAAACCTCGTATATCATCGTATCAAAGACAATTTTTCATGGATATTAAAAGAAAAATCCTAAAATGGCCCGGGCAAAAAAAACTGGTTTAAATATTTTTTCATTAAACATCATCGCAGTTGATTGAGAATAAAGGTTTGTAAGTTAATATTTAAAACATAATAAAAAAGTCAATTCTTAGAATATTATTAATTTAGGATTTTAAAGTCTTCAGTATGACACCTAATTTGAAAGTGAAGCCCGAAACCTAATAAAATATAGAATAAACATAGGGAACAATATGAAACTTCCCTAAAAATGTATAATATTTTGATATCCCCATAGTGCTAATATTAAGTTCTTTTACGCCTGCATGTGTATAACGGACTAAGGTTGCAATTGTAAATTGTGGCTCAGAAAATCGTGCAGATTATTTAAACACGGTCGGGACACTCCAGTTTCATTTATTTAGAGTTAGACAAACTATGTAATTTAATGTCAACATCCCAATAACATTTTAACAGGTTTGTTTTGTTAGAAATGGCAGAGCATACAACACAACTATCTTCAAGAAAAAAAATTCTCGAATTTAAACTTGTTTAAACTCTACTTAATCTAATATAATATAAAATAAAATCAAGCATTTTAAATGCTTTTATTCACAATTGTCAGTTTTTGGTTCGTAAGCAATTTTAAGAAAACCATATATAAATCCAGTTTAGAAGCCTTAGAACCAATTACCTACCTGTCTTACACAATTTTCTTTTTTTTAAGTGTACACTGAACAATTATCCTCTTAAGCTTAATTTAATCATTTTAATTGTAGGTGTAGTTCTATTGTCGGGTCGAGCCTAGCCATTTTTTGGCTAAATTTTTAAATTAAAATTTCTTTCATAACACAATGCAAAGAATGCTAAAAGTAGTCAATGCTTGTAGATAACACTTTTTTGTGTGCAGTTTTTCTGTAACTAAATTAAACATAGGACGTTATTTTCATTCTATAAAAATGTTTATCTTTTTGTAGTTTAAGATCTTACTAATAGCAAACCGATATGGTTATTCATTACAGTGAAGATTCCTATTTGTTCAGGAAAGGCTTCAAAATATTTAAATAAGGACAAGCTTCACCCTTCCAAGAGAAATCACCCCTGGAAACAACCCCCCAACCCCTATATTTTCATCAGAACATTAAACACTAAAGCTTGTATTAATTTATTGGCCGAAATGTTAGTACATCTTATAATTTATAAAAATGTATTGCTATGTAGACACATTTTTGCACTCACAACATAAAACATTAACACCAACATTAATTTATTGGCTCATGCAAAAAGATTGGGCGTTGTGTGCTTTACATGGATAAAAGGGCATGCGCAGTGCAAGGACGTCCAAGCTTGTTGCCTGATACATTAATCGACATCATATGTGTAACAATGGCTTTATAATTTTTTCGATCTTACACAAGATGATCATGTTCTTTAATAAAGTGAAACTTGTAGCGGGCTAAAATAACGATCCCCTCCCTCCACCCATTTTACCCCCATCCCCTCCTCTCCTAATGGATAATCGAACTGACCAATAAATTATAGGGGAAATAGCACCCTAAATAAACAAAATAATTTCCATTATCATAATACATATCCAAGTATATTCTACATTAATATATACAACATTAATTATTGCTACATATTAAAACGTTGGTTTATTATGTAAGACTAATGGTAATTTATTGATAATTCTTGCAAAAAGTATTACTATTGTTCTGTATAATACTGTACTGTTCTTTAAAAGGGTTTTCCCTCCTGTTCCTAATAATGTGAATTGTGTTTACATTACTGAAAAGCCTACGCAATTAGTATTGCACTAATTTTTGCACAGTATGAATTGTCTCCTATCCTTCCAGGAATCATATTAGGCCAAATCCTATACAATGTCTTGGGCTGGATTATGAGTTAGGGTTTCCTTAGTCTAATCCTAACATAAAGAAGTAAAGTTTCTTTGTCTGAAGCTTAGAATCTCGGAAATTGCTGGTCCTTTTCAATGAAGATTCGTAATTGTATTTTTTGTGGGTATTTTCCTGACTTCCGCTAGAGGCTAAGGGCAAAGCAACTATAAAATGATAAAATCTCAGTTTGGATTTGCCATTTCATAAACAAAATTACAGAATTAATTATCTTTTGTTTAAGTAATATTTTTACTTGAAAAATTGCTATATTCTATCAGATGTCTTAGTTTAGATTAAATACAAGAAAATTCACAGCATGGTTGGGCTTTTAAATCAATTTTGGTAAATTATTGATTTAATCCATTCTGCAACAATGTTTATGTTTGGATAATTTTTTATGTATTTTTTTGCATATAAAAATTGTTTGCAATTGAATAGGCACACTTATAAGTGCATAGATTTCATGCCAAGATAGCCATTTTGTACTAGGGATAAAAAGAATTATTAAAAGTGCAGCTACTCTTTCGTTCTACAGTTTGTCCATATGACCCAGTAAGAATGGCTTTTCCAGTATGACTTTGAAACCGACAATTAAAGCCGGTTCTTAGCCGTACTGATTACTCATGTATAGCATTGAATTACTGACAATTTTCTACGAATATTTTTTAAAAATTAAACCAATGCCAGTTTTGTTTCCCGGGTCCTTCGGCCCTCGGATATAACAAAACTGGTTTTAATTTAATTTTTCATTTTAATATCCACGGAAAGCTGTTTATAGATACCTTATATAACTATTTTTTCTTAATTGAACCATTTTACAAAATTCTTAACCTATAAATTACTAGAAATTATATTATATTGTAGCTGTGTTTTAATATTTTTTGATAAATCTGATTTAGATCCAATTCCTGTCATAAACGTTTATATTTTATCAATAGCATATTATTTTTGAGCACCGAAGGTGAATGGTAAAACAAAACAAATATTTTTTTTTGAAATTTCAATTCCCATTTTTTATTTTTACAATCCCTTTATCCATGAAAACAAGAGATATAATAATCTATGTAAAGAGATAAAAGTTCTCATTCAAGTTTTGGTTTTGGCTTGCCCCACTCTCAAAGAATGTATGGATATGACAAGGAACAAAAAAATAATTTTTATCTTAGATTTTCCGCTTATTAAAGCTATTTTATATTCTCCATATTGGTCATATTGGAGACTATTTTTCTTAGGAAGCTACTTTTCTTAAGTAAATGTCCTGAAGCTACTTTGTCCGAAGCTACTTTGTCTGAAGCTACTTTTTCCAAGATCCTTTTTAACAAATCTTATTAAAATAGTTATATTATTACTTGGATGTACAATATTTTAATGTACACTAATAAAGTTATACTTCCAGATGGCTAGAATATCGATACACCCATCCACCTCCTTTACCACATCCCATTCTGGATAAACGAACTAACCAATGAATTAGGATCAGTGTAGCAACCTAAATTGACGACAATTTTTCTGTATTGATATCCACGTATATCCTATATCCATTAATATAAATATTTTAATTTTTCAGGCTTGTAGCCTTGGTTTGACCAGGGGCCTGCCACAATTTCAGAACTTCCAGGCAGCTGGAGCCGGAGACCAGGGCAGAGGCAGAGCACCTGTACAGCAACAACAACAGATCAGGTGTTATATTTTTACCTCAAATATATGTATACTCAAAAAATTTTTGCATTATTGATACAATTGAAAGTTATTAAATGTTACTTTAAGTACATCTAGTGGCTGCATCCATAGCATCTAGGGGCTCTGCATTCAAAGTAGGACGAAAGAGAACAGAAAAATAGCCTAAAACCATCCTAGAACCTATGAGAATCTTTCTTAAAAAGAAGAATTAATTCAGATCAGTACTGGTCGAAATCTTCAGCTTTAGACATAATATGATAAGATAACTTAGTTCAATAATTTTGTAAACAAGATTAACTCACAGTTAATTATTTGTAGATCTTCACCCAGTCAGCGAGGAGGCCTTCCCCCATCCCAAGACGAGCCCCGTGGTAGAGAAGAACAGAGAGAGACCACAACCCCCGTTCCCATCCTTAAACAGATCAATGAGTAAGTTATATGGTCCTCGTTCATTGGTCAGTTCAATCTTCCATTAGAGGGGAGGGGACAATATTGACAATAATATAGGTAGGTCTATACATATAACGAATGCATTGTTTTGATAGTTCCAATACTTCAAGGCAAGTAAAATTCTTACACCTTACAATTTCAATGTTGTAACCAACTTTTATTTTCCAGGCACAATGAGGATGGTAGCTATACCTATGGGTATGAAGCAGCTGACGGAACATTTAAACTTGAAACCAGGTTCCAAGATGGTTCTGTTCAGGTAAATAAGTTTAAACTTATACCAGGTTCCAAGATGGTTCTGTTCAGGTAAATAAGTTTAAACTTGAAACCAGGTTCTGAGATGGTTCAGTTCAGGTAAATAAATTTAAACTTGAAACCAGGTTCCAAGATGGTTCTGTTCAGGTAAATAAGTTTAAACATGAAACAAGGTTCCAAGAAATATTTTAAAACAGTTCATCTGACTAAAAAGTATCTAAGTCGATAACTTGCTTTGTCTGTCTGTCTGGCTAGCCATTGATAGTAATGGTATAGAAGTGATATTAGTGGTGGTAATGGGGAGGCAGGATTTAAGCTACATGATACTTGTGGAATTTATTGTCTAGATTGCCTAGACCAATAATTTTATTTAACAACTCTATAGTTCTTATTGTCCGTATATTTCTACAAATCCTAATTTGTTTTCCTTGTTTTTGGGTCGTTTCTTTTGACATTGTCTTCATTATTTTAATTTCATTATAGGGCAAATATGGTTATGTTGACGTAAACGGCGAGGTGAAGATTATCGAGTATGGAGCCAATGCTATGGGATTCCAGCCCCAAGGAGATCTTCCTGATGGTATCATTATCCCCCCACCTGTAGCTGGCAACTGTACTGAGTGCGATTATGATTATGACTATGTTGAGGTTGGTTTGGAAACTTTTTTTTATAAAAAAAAACAGGATGTCTATATGTCTGTTTGTAAAAACTCTTAGTGAATTAGATTTTTAAATTTAAGAAGATTTTAAAATATTTTTTACAAGGATTTCTTGACATGTAAATATGTTGGGCTGTTTGTAATACACACTATAGCACACGCCCAAAAGTAATAAAGCAATTGAAAGAGAAGTTCATGATCAGTAGGTATTGGTTGCAACAAGAAAGTAATAAAAGACACGATGTTCTAGGAAAATAAAATAGAATTCACATAACCATGAATTTTTTTTTTGCAGGAGGTTCGTTCCGGCAACATTGTCAGTGAGGACCAGAGCAACCTTGTGGTCCAGAACCGTGCCAGAGGTAACAGTCCCCAGCCCCAGCCTCCCGTCCAGCTTGCCAACCAGTTCCGCGGCCAACAGCTAGACCAGCCCATTACTCCTGCTCCTCTGCCCAGACAACCAGCTTTCCAGCAGCAGCAACAACAACAACAGCAACAGCAATCTTTCCCAACCTTCACTGCCCGCCAGCCTGCTCCCGCCCCTGCTGCACAAGCGCCTGCCCCAATCAGACAAGCTCCTTCCGTACCGGCCCGTCGTCCTGCCCTAGCTGCTGTCCAATCCCGCCAGCCAATTGGGGCTCCCAGACAAGCCGTTCCTTCCCGCCAAGCTGCCCCTGCACCCCAACGCGCTGCTCCACCCACCCCAGCTTCTCCTGAGTTTCTGCCCACCCGCCCAGCGCCAGCTCTCCCCCCAACCATTGCCCCAGTGAGAAGGCTGCCTGATCCTGTGCCTGCCAGCCCCTCTAGCTCTGGCTCATCCTCTGCTTTCTCCAACTTCCCCGCCAGAGACAGTCCCTCCTCCAGGTCTCGTCCCATCAGACCCTCTGGAGATCAGTCCGCCAGATTTCAGGCAAGACCTGCTGCCCCTGAAGATTCTGAAACTGATTTTGACGCCCCAGCTCCCGAAAGACAGAATCCTGCAAGGGTATGTAATTTGTTCCGTTTTAAAATTGCATCAGATAAATTTGTCATTAATATAATCATAATAATTTTTCATTCAATTATTTCTAATAATATCACTATCATTTTAACACTTCCAATGTTCTGTTTTACATTGAATTCTGTTAGGATGTTGATGCTGCTGATTAAAATGTCGCTTTACTCTTTTAAAAAGTATTAAACATTTTATTGTTTTTCAACAGAGTAGACAGAGAGGATCCGTATCCAGAGCTCCAGTGGCCACTCCCTCCAGAAATGCCATTCCTACGGGAAGCCAACCACAAGCTGCTTTCCCTCCCCAACAGCCACAAGCTGCCTTCCCACCCCAACAGGCTCAACCTGCTTTCCAGCAACAATCACAACAAGCTGCTTTCCAACCCCAACAGCAACAAGCTGCCTTCCCTCCCCAGCAGCAGGTTTTTCAGCCACAGCAACAAGCTTTCCAACAGCAGCCACAGCAATCTGCTTTCCAGTCCGGACCCATCAGACCAGCATTTGAGGATGTTTCCACAGGTATAGTTGTAAAAAAATATCCTAAAATACTTCTTTCTTTTTATATACCTTTTGGTTTCAGCCCTTGTATCTAAGGGCTACGAATTTGACAGTAAACTATATGTCAAAAAAAACTAGCCTAAACCATTCCAAGACTTTAATTGATAAAATAACTACAAACAACTGCGTACTTGCGTAAACCTTCCCCGAAATGGAAAATAATATGGTTCAGTTAATCAAGAAATAACCTTAATACTTCATATATTTTTAGGGGGTGCTTCTCAATCCTTCAGTTCCTTTCCCGCAGTCGCTGCCAGCAGACCTGCTCTGACATTCCAGGTAGAGTGTTTTTTTTTAAATTGCTCCGCCGCTGTATAAACATATCTTAAATATCGGTTTTTTTTCAAAGTGCCTAGTAACGCACAGAAACTCTTCCCCTTATTTTGAAATAATTATAAAATAATAGAGGATATTTTTAAATTGATTTTTATTTACCTTAGAACAGTTTAGTTTAGGTTTTACTGGGTACAGGGTAGCCCCGCAGGGTAAGGACCAATCACAAGTTTTAGGCACAAAGAAAAATACTAAGTTCCCTTATTGAATTTATTTTGATAATAAGGGAGGGTGAATTTTTGCTCACTGGGCAATTTTAGGAAAAAGCCAACGATAGTGGGTGAAGAAAAGAAGTTGAAAACAAAGGCTTTTTATTAATTATTTAAATTTTTAGTAAGATATGTTATTAGATAGTAGATAATAAGTAAAGTAGACCAATAATAACAAACTGTATAAAAACAATCTGGTTATATTATTGGTTACAACGTTTATACATTAGGTTAAAGGGCACTTTTTTTATTTCATCTATATATAACAAGTTATATCTATAAATGGTTGAATTTCTTAGGATAAATCTAGCTCCAAAAATTTAATCTCTCGTATTATTGGAATCTTCGTCTGCCAGAATTTTTTTATGAATCGGACGAATAATTTTATCCGACTGTCCATCTAGGATAATAAATCTATTGATATATAATTACGAAAGAATTTAACATATTTGCTCTTAGGAGCCTCTACAGCCCGTATCAGCAGTGCCCAACAACCTACCCAAATCTGCTCTGGAGATTGTCGACTTCAACCAGTTGGTGCAGGAATTCCAGGGAAGTTTGAGACCTCAGCCTGCTGGAGCCAGATTTCAGAATAATGTTTTCTCAAGTCCCCCCAACACACAAACGAGGTATATAATTAATATTAATAAAATAGCCTTAAACATGCCTAGATCTTTTAAAAGCTATTTTTTGTAAATACACTTTCTGTCCATTTCGGTAGTAATCGATGATATATTATTACTTGGATGTTGCATCAGATTTTCATGTACTCTGATAAACTGATACCTCCCATCCATCCCCTTTATCTCATCCTTTTCCCGCCTACTTGATGAACGAACTTACCAAAAAATGAGGTCCATAATAGCAAACTAAATTGAAATAAATTTTTCCTGTCAATATATCCACGTGTATCCTATATCCATTATCCCAGTTTCTTGATATTTTATTTCAGGTTTAGCACAGATAACTTCCCTGTGAGGTTCTAACTTTGCCACCACTACTACCCATCATTCCTCTACAATGCAGAGCATGTATATAAATTAAACCAGGGATTCAGGGGATAAGCCAATGAACAACAATCACATTTTTCCTCTCTTGTTAAGATTTCAATTTCATTTCCATTTAACCATGTTATTATGATAACATTTAATACATTCCCCCAACCACGATAAAAAATGTTTTAAATCAAAAGTTGCGCATTCCCTTCTCCAAAATCAAAAAATGATCCTTTAATTTCCTAATATCCATTTGCCTATCCCTGTATCCCTGGCAACACAGACGCTGTGATCAGTTAAATTATAAATATTATTAAAGTAAATTATGATCAAAAAATATAAATATATATATTAAAGATAATATATTATTTCAAAATTATATGTTTTCATTCATTTTTTAATATCCAACCAAAAGTTGCGCAATTAAGTTAAAGTTTTTTAAAAGGCGCCTTTTGTTAATGGGAATAAATGTATAAGTATAGATATATAATCTAGATAACTAACTGGATCCAGTGTGTGGGGACCTTTTTCTTGTGCCAGCAAATTGGCTGTGTTAATATTTCCGACGCTATTGGCTTATATTCAGAGGCCCAATACAAAGTCGGCACCGGGTCCACAGGGCGGGGACATACAGTTAATTAACCCTTCCCCCTCTATTGTTTTACATTAATATTATGGGGCAATTTCATAATATTACATCTTGTCTAGATACAAACTATTTAAAAAAAGATTAGGTTAGATTGAGTAAACGTGAGAAGTGTCCCGGAGGGATAGAACCTCCCGCAGGTGCTAAAAATAATTTTGAAAAAAACGGTCTCGATGGTCAAGAAAAAAAAATGAGTGGAATATCCTATTATGTTGATATAATAACAGCAAAAATAATCAACAAAGAAAAAAACATGTCTATAATGCAAACAAATTATTTTTTTAATAATTACATTTTATTGAAATAATATTAATATATTTACATATGGAAGCACTAAATAATACATTCTATAGTATATTATTAGCATTATCAAATACTTAGAATACTTAGATTTAGAATATGTTTTGATTTTCTTGGTTAATGATAAGAAATATTATATTTTTCTCAATTAACAGGGGAAGAGGTAAAAAATATTATTATCCTTTGATATAAGATTTTTTACCTGAAGCTTAAAATCTTGGGAATTGCGGGTCCGAAAAGGTTGTACTTTAGGGAAGCTTTACAAATGTCTTGGATGGTTTTATAATATTTTCTGACCTCCCCTAACCACCCCCTAGAGACTACGGGTGAAGCAACTAGTAAAGAATACGGGAATAATAACAGGAGTTTGTTAAATAAAACAAAAAACAATTCTTATATCTTCTTCATTTAAAATATCACATATTAAGTTAAAATTATTTTTGTCTACAGTTCTGAAGATTGTGTAGACCAAAGGGTACAGCATGCGACAGGAGATGCTGTGTAGGGTGCGTAGGGGCTGTATTCCTCCTGCCTACACCACCTCCCATCTCTCCTGGACCAGGGGATGTGGTCAGGAGTTCGTCCATGAAGGATATATAGGTGATGGCAAGACGTAGGGTTTCTATACGGGATAGTCGTTTCTCATATGCAAAGGTTGGAACCTAAAAATTATAATAGCCAGCTATACTAATTTATAAGTTACACTGTCTGTCTGTCACTATGAAGGTTGAATACATATATTCCCAAAATCATTGATCCTTTTTAATCGAAAATCATTGTTTTATTATAGTCATAGATTTGATCTACATTGGTTCAGTGGTTATTAAATGATTATTAATAAGATTTTGCCGTTCCAATTCAAATTCAGGGCATATATTTCAAACCGTTTAAAAATGATAATGTACATGCATGAAGTGCCATAATTATTAAGTTTGGTTATTTTTTATCTTTTTATGTAACTTCTATTTTATTTCTTTTTACAAAGCTGTGTAAAAGTGTTACCTTAGTTCTAAGTCTATCAAATGCTTCATTAAGGTTAAACATTCTCCTTCTCTCCCTGATATTAGCAGCACGTCTTTGTTGGGGAGTAGCTATGCGCCTTCGCTTCTTACCAGACTTGTGAGAGCTACTCCTAGAATAAAAATTATAAGTAAAATAAAAATATAAAATTATTTGGAAATAGTTATTTATCACATTGTATTACATATATACAGCTTTACCTAGGTAATAAAATAAAAATTATTAGATTAAAGCTATTTTTGTTAACAAAACTGGTATTAAGCTTTTTATTTTGACATATGTGGCAAACTGTTTATGATACGATGCTATACAAGATTTTACGGGAATAGTCCCTTTCGTGACATCGAACCTTAAGGGGTGATTTGTCGTATTTTTAAAATGGCTTTTTATAGGTTATTTTAGGTTAAGTTAGGTTATAGTGGGTTAGGTGATTGCCCCGCAGGTTAGAGGGTTAGAAATAGGAGAAAACCTACTGTGAAAAATACGAAGAATCGCCCCTTAAGGTGCGGTGTCACGAAAGGGACTATACCCGATTTTTCAGTATTGCTGAGAACCGGTTCTAATCCAGCGGATATTAATCGTGTTCGAAGCTATACTGAAAGTATGTTCATTGACAAGGACGTCCAAGGGGGGGGGGGGGGGGTAAAGAGGTGATTTTTTGACATAACAATATTTGGTTCTGTAATCACGTCTATTAAAAGGCTTCTAAGACTATGTATATAGTGGGAAACGTAAAATTGGTAGTTGTCTCAAATTGTAGAAAAGGTTTGCTTGTTTAATGTAAAGTGAATGAAACCCTTTATTATATTAGGTTTGTAATTGTATTTGAAACAAGAAAGGTAAATATCAAAGTTAAATCATTTTTTATTTATTACATAATCATGCTTTTGGGCAAAACAGATTGATAAACAGAAATTTACAAACTAACATAACATATAAAGTAGCTTCACTTTCTTATTTAAGTTTAAATTACTTACTTGGAGCCAGTAGAAGCCACCGAAGACCTCTGATTAGCCCAGAACTCAGAGCTGAAAGAGAACAAATCCTGGTGGTAAGGGTTGGCTGTCTCCCACAGGGCTGCGGCTGGGCCGTATCCAGGTACTCCAACCGCGGCAGCAGCTCCTGCCGCACTCCAGAGTGCAGCTTCTGGCGGTGTGG
The DNA here is from genome assembly GCF_053477335.1 of Acartia tonsa. Classification (NCBI taxonomy): domain Eukaryota; kingdom Metazoa; phylum Arthropoda; class Copepoda; order Calanoida; family Acartiidae; genus Acartia; species Acartia tonsa. The sequence continues at coordinate 40,736,119 of NC_137260.1, forward strand.
CTGACCCACTGCTGTTACTTCCTAAAGAACACAATTTTTTTATATAGAAAAACTCTTTTATAAGGATAAATTTCTTTTTAAAGCGTCAAATATTTTGAAATAGTTGAAAATACTACAAATACTTTCATAAACTTAACTTTTTAACAGTTTCAATTTTATTTTTTAATCGCAGTCGCATAGTGTTGCATATTTGATAAAAGACGTAATAAAGCGTTTCTAGAAAGTGTGAATCCTCATTCATTATTTTATCCCGCTAAAAAAGGTTTGCTGTTTTAGATAATATGAAAATCTACATGGTGTAAGATCCAAGTAATAATAAATCCATTTAAACCATTGATTTACCGCAGTTGCATATATAGGGTTTAGTTGTTGACGCAAATAAATTTGTGTTATGCTACTGTAGATAATTCCCTTTGAGAAGTAGTGCTGTTGTTATTAATATACACATACCTGTGTTGTTGTTTTGTGTATTTGCAGTTGTTGTAGATAATTCCCATTGAGATGTAGTGTTGTTGTTATAAATTTTAATATACCTGTGTTGTTGTTTTGTGTATTTGGTGTTGTTGTAGATAATTCCCATTGAGTTGTAGTGTTGTTGTTATTAATATAAATATACCTGTGTTGTTGTTTTGTGTATTTGGTGTTGTTGTAGATAATTCCCATTGAGATGGAGTACTGCTGTGGATTACAGCACTTTGAATGCTGTCACACATCCTGATTTAAAAATTAATTTATAATCAGATTATAACAAATTATTCATACTGTTTATTTTTTATGAAACAAAAGGTTTCCTTGAATTAACCCACTTACCATTGACAGAAATTAATAATCAATCTCTTATTTTCTTCATTGGCTTGAGGCATTATGTATAAGAAATAATATTTTTCAACAAATTATAGTGTATTTTTTAGAAAATAGAAAAGTTGTCATTTAGAAAGCAAAAGGGTAGTTTCACGAAATGCATTTGAACTTAATTTATTGAACCGCATATTTTATCCTGGTTAAATGGTTAAACTACATTTATATGGCATATATTTGAAAGAATTTCAATTTTCTACCACGTAGTCTTTAAAATATCGGGACTTGAAAATCGTCTTTTTAAATTGCATATATCACAAAAAGACAATTTTCAAGTCTTGATATTTTCAAAACTACGTGGTAGATATTAAATTTATTTCAAATATATGCTATATAAATGTAGTTTAACCCATTAACTAGGAAAAAATATGCGGTTCACTAAATTAAGTTCAAATGCATTTCGTGAAACTACCCCTTTCAGCATATTTTTGACATTGCACCAATACCATATACAAAAATTTTAATTTTAAACACCCATGAAGGTCAGATGGGGTTACACAAAATTATTGATTATTGATGTAAAAATAAAAGTCAACTTCCTGGCCAAAAGGGACCCACGAAACAATATAGACCCAGTTTTAAATCTCTGCCAAATTATGTCATAGCTAGAGACGTTAAAGATTGTACCTATTTACTGAAGCTAAATATAAATTTTACAAAATTAATAGGAGTACGGTAAATGCCTTTACCCAAATTAGGCAAAGCACAATATATATTTAGAACTTCAAGACAAAGGCCGCACAATTCATGAGTTTAATAATAAACTATCTGCTACGACTTTGGCCTCTGGATGCTCTGTATTCAAAGAGGCAGGGAGGGGCTAGAAAAAATCGCTTTAAACCATCCCAAGAATTAAATAGTAAAATAAAAAATAAAATAGCCTAAAACCATCACAAGACCTATGTAAAGATTTCCTCAAATTGAGAACTTAATTCATTGAGATCATAAGCTTAAGACAAAAAACTGTATTACTTTATTAAATAGGAATAATGATAATATTACCTGTAAATTTATTAATTAATTTATAACAATATTTTATTATTATTAATAACCCAATTTTTCAGTGTATAATATTCTGAGGTCAAATAAGATCTGATTCTAATACCTCCCTTGAGACCTAACATTGAGTCCTCTTCTCTACCATTGGCTCAATATCCCGGCCTGTGATTGGTTAAAAAGTGCCGCCAAAACCTAAATGGTTATTCCCCTGGCGGCAAATGTTGGGCTGAGGCCAAAGTTATGAGTTTTGAAATGGAGATTAATTGAAAAATCGATATCTTTACATCTTTGCGAATAGTTAAGAAACTTAAAGTTTTTTGTATCAATTAGTAATTTTAACTAACAAAATAAACGAAAACGTAAATAGAATTTATTAATACTAATACACCTTCAAGACTTTGTATAAAGGTATTGTCAATAAATCACTGAAAATGATATGTTACTGTGATAACATAAATGGATATATTATTACATGGAAAATTCACCAGATTTTAATGTTTTTGTAGCGGGCTAAAATAATAATACTTGCCATCCTCCTACTATATGAACGAACTGATCAATAAAAAAGTTAGCAACCTTAATTCACAAAAAAAATTCCTCTGTAATAACATCCACGTATGTATATTTTATATCAATCCAATAACATAATATCTGTAATACAAAGTAGAACGATGTCTCTCTGTCTGTATTTACCGAAGGATCTCGCTAACAGCAGAACCGATTGGGTTCTCCTTAACATGGTAGCTTCTCATAGGTCCCGGGAAGGTTTATAACTATTTTGGTGGAGGGTACCAACACCCCCCCTCACAAAAATTTTTTAAAAATATTTTTTCTACAGACTTCAACGCAACATAGAAAAAAATCTGATAAAATTTGTTAACATGTATAATATCGTTTTAAATAAACAAGGATGACAACATCCATAAAAGCGAAGCGCTGAAACGGTAGGACAAACGGACATTAACACTGGTATAGTGTCAGAACTGAATAATCAGAATATGAATGTATGAGAGTCGATGCAAAATTGTAAGTAAATATGTTGAAAAACTGCTTGATATAGAATAATGTTTAAGGACATACTTTTATTTTTAGGACTTAATTATAGAGTTGCTTTGCTTATAATAATGTACTTTGTTGTCCAAGAAATCAGCATACAAAAAAATCAGATCAATCGGATAATTAGATCATATAAAAATTTGTTGTTAAAAAAGTGAAAAAATCAACATGTTTAAAACGGACGTACGGACATTTTGGTAATGATTATAGAGTTGCTACGCTTTCTAAATCGTACCTAACTATTAAAGGAATCACCATGCAAAATTTGAAATCGATAGGACAATCCTAACATGCCTAAATTGATGAAAAAAGCTATCCGTTACGGACGTACGGACGGACGGACCGACCCTAATTATAGAAAAGCTTCGCTTTTAAAAAAAAACATTTAAAGTGCCACTAGAGGTCTCTAGGGGCGTAACCGCTTGTATTTTATATATTAGGTATGTTTTTTTTAACCAAAAGAACAAAACCAAAAATAATTTCCCTTGTTTAAACAAACAGATGTCAAAAATTAAATATTTATCAGGGAATAAAGGAATTATAAGAAGTCACAAATTTAGCATAAAACAGTCGAACTATGACAAATTTAAATAGATATTTACCGCATAGTATCATAGACAGCTTTTCGTGGATATTAAAATAAAAAATGAAAAAGAGTAAAACCATTTTGTTAACCACGAGGGGACAGAGGCCCGGGTGTTAAGTTTATGATTTTTATTTCAATTTTTGTGGCAAATTGTCTGTAATACGATGCAATACATGATTTTTCAGGATGGCTAAGAACCGGTTTTATCCAGCAGAAATTAATCGATTTTGAAGCCATAATGGAAAATATTTTAATTATCAATTACCTATCCCTTCTCCCTGGTGTGTGTAACAAGATAGAGATTATTATATTTTTGTTATCAGTTACCTATCCCTTCTCCCTGGTGGGTGTATCTATAGAGATTATTATATTTTTATTATCAGTTACCTATCCCTTCTCCCTGGTGGGTGTAACAAGATAGAGATTATTATATTTTTGTTATCAGTTACCTATCCCTTCTCCCTGGTGTATGTAACAAGATAGAGATTATTATATTTTTATTATCAATTACCTATCCCTTCTCTCTGGTGTGTGTAACAAGATAGAGATTATTATATTTTTATTATCAATTACCTATCCCTTCTCCCTGGTGTGTGTAACAAGATAGAGATTATTATATTTTTATTATCAATTACCTATCCCTTCTCTCTGGTGTGTGTAACAAGATAGAGATTATTATATTTTTGTTATCAGTTACCTATCCCTTCTCCCTGGTGTGTGTAACAAGATAGAGATTATTATATTTTTGTTAGTGTTAGGAATATAATATAATCTGTCATATGGCCGTGAAATTTTGGACTAATTTGGGGCGTTTGGAGGGGGGGGGGTGGTTGTTGGAATAATTTCTGGGGAAAATTATTCTATTATACAGTGATTTAATAGTTCAATAAGCTATAGAGTATTTTTTAGAAATGAGAGAATTTTCATTATTGTCAGTTTTTACTGACTTCCAGTCTTTTGCTTGATTTCAGGGCTTTTAAGTATATTGCAAAGCACTATCCAGCATATTTTACCTAACCTGACCTAAACTAAGAATGTATGTTTCAGTGTTTTCCTTCAAAGTGCCTATAGAGCACTGATACAATGCGCCACCATCTCCTTATTTTTTAAATAAGGAGATGGTGGGGATAGGCCTATATCTAATATAACTTTACTTGACCTAATTAATGGAACAAAAAACTTCTCCCACCGCCCTTATTTCAAATTTTTTTAATAGGCTGAGTTTCATTGCTCAAGAAGGGAAATTGCTTATGTGTCATCCAAATGTTCGGTTGAGGTAAAATTTCCAGTTTTGTGTCTAATGAACCAGCTCTTTAGTGTTGACTATATGACAGCTTTGATGTATAATGTAACAAACTGTATGTGTAACAATTTTAATCACTTTTGGTCAACCCAACCTGCTGTAACTTGATCATAAGAGCAGCTAATCTACAACTGCCGTGTCCGTCAGTTCAGTAGCATACCTAAAATTTTATTAAACTTCTTCAAACTTTGATTTAGCATATTTCAACTTTCTTTGAAACCTATCTGATTGATTTTTTTTTAAACTTGTTGATATTATATTATTGTCTCAATAATCCGGCTAAGCTTGGAAGAACTATGTTGACATTTTGAATTTATATGGTTTGTCGACAATATAAATCGCATTGATTATGAATGATTGAGGGCGAAATGGATAAAATAGTTAAATTTTGATACTTTTTCTGTGTTACATAATAGTGATGTGCACCTAGAAAACTCCCCCAATTTTGAATTGATTTAAATGTGTATCACTTCATCTAAAGTTTGTGGAACAAGTGTTTAAATCTGATTTAAATCATTCCCCCTCCCTCGTTTTGTTGTGCATCTAAGCCAATAGAGATAAAATAGATGATGAATAGGTTTTCTTTACTCCATTTAAAACATGCAATGCCATAGTTAGATTTCTAATAAATAATGATTATCAACATGTCCTGGATTTTGGCTGTTTTCTCCTTCTTACATCCAATGGTTGTCTTGTAAAGGAACGCAGTATTCTAAGACTCTAGGCAATAGGTAATCTAACACTTTACAGAAAACTAACTCTTGCCTAACTATTGTCTTGATGTCCTCAAAACACATTTTTTAATGAGATTCACATATTTAACTATTGATGTAATGTGGCTGGCATAATAATATATAGTAAGTATAATTTTAATCAATGTATTTTTGAGGTTAAAATAGGTTGGAAACCAACCAATTTTTTAGTAAACAATTTTTAGTAGCGAAGCTACTCTATAATTCACTATGTCCGTCCGTCAGTCCGTCAGTCCGTCAGTCAGTCCGTAACGCTATGGGGGAAATGGGATTTACTCAGCTCCTATAAAAGATAGGATTCTGAAATTTTTTGACAACATTCCAATCATTAAGGAGCACAATTAACTATAAAACATCAATGGCGGTCGGACGGCTTTTTAGCAGGTTTTAGGCTATTTTTTTTAATTTTGCACATTTTCCCCCATATCTTTGGTGTTTATGGTCCGATTTTCAAAATTTTTTCAGTTAAAGATATCAAAATTAAATTTTCCGTCGTTTGGAGAAAACAATAATGACGGTCAGACTGCCTTTTTGCAGGTTTTTGGCTATTTTTATATTTTTTACATTTTCTCCCATATCTTTGGTGTTTATGATCCGATTTTCAAAATTTTTTCAGTTATACATATCAAAATCAAATTTCACATTGTTTGAAGAAAACAACTATGACAGTCAGACTGCCTTTTTGCAGGTTTTTGGCTATTTTATATTTTTTACATTTTCCCCCATATCTTTGGTGTTTTTAGTCCGATTTTCAAAATTTTTTCAGTTAAAAATATCAAAATTAAATTTTCCGTCGTTTGGAGAAAACAATAATGACGGTCAGACTGCCTTTTTGCAGGTTTCTGGCTATTTTTATATTTTTTACATTTTCCCACATATCTTTGGTGTTTTTAGTCCGATTTTCAAAATTTTTTCAGTTAAAGATATCAAAATTAAATTTCACGTTGTTTGAAGAAACAACCATGACGGTCAGTCCCATCCACAAAATTTTGTGCTTCGCTACGTATGGATGTTGTCATCCTTGTTTGTTACTCTAAATTAATATCTTAAATATAAACCTGACTTATGACTAGACTAGTAGACAGTAGACACGTACAAAATAGAGCGTTGAAACCCTCAGATTTAGGAATACTCAAAATAAAATTAAAATAGGCAAGATGTATCAATGGATGAAAAAAAAATTCTAATAACTTTTTAACAAGATCAAAAGGATAGTTTCTTTTTTGTCCTATCGTCTTGCTTAGGAGTTATAAGAGCTGTTTTGTCTGTTATTTTCTTCCAAAAGCATTTATAACACAAATATATTTCTTCCTTAAAACTATTCTAATAATATATAGTAATACTAGCGGCTTCGACCCTAGCATCTAGGGGCTTTGCTCCAAGAGGTAATTAAAAAAAAAATTAAAAATTTAAAAAATAAGTACCACTGGTGCTGCCCATAGTTTTGGTGACTAACTTCCCCATAACCAAAAAAAAATATTTTTAATTTTGTTTTTTGGGGAGATGGAGGTGTCCAACCTCCCAAGAAAATAGCTTTAAACCACCAGATATTACAGATATTGATCATTTTGATTTATTACTTAATTTACTAATCCTTTTTTCCTGTGCCTCAGAGATTATCTCTAAAAGAGATTAATTCCTCCAATATTTAAATTTAACTTTATAATCTCTTTGTGAACTTTAATTTAAAAGGACAGTTGTTGGTAGATTTTGTAATACTGGTTCTTTTTTATAAATTTTTTCATCAAATAGTTCAAATGAAAGAAGAGTTATTTATCGCATTGTATTTTAGACAGCTTTCTGTGGTTGTTAAAATGAAAATCATAAGATAAAAAAAACAGTTTTGTTACCCCCGAGGGGCCGAAAGCAAGGGCTAAAAAACTGGTATTAATTTTATGCTTTTTAATTTATTATTCCTGGAGAATTGTCTGTATTACTATGCTATAAATGATTTTTTAGTATGACTGAGAACTGGTACTAATCCAGCAGATATTAATCCAATTCGAAGCCATAATGGAACAGGAAAACTGATTGGTGGCATAAATTATTTAATAAATAACTGTAAAATAATAAAAAATATTGCTGCATCTTGATTAAGAAGATTATTTCTTACTCCTATTCCCCCTAAATTTGATATCTAGTTTTTAGTTTATACTAAAATCTTTTAGTGCTATCCTTTCAAATATGATCTGTGTCACAAAAACAAAACAAAGACTAAATGGTTCAATATTTTAATCTACTTTAATCTTTTAAAAACATTTTAACATTATGTACGTACAGTGTCGTGCACAGATATTTGCCAATCCTAATAAATGACCCTGATCGTGTGATATTTGGTCTAAATACAATTTAGGTTTTTTTGATCTTCAAAAGGCATTTGACTGATGGTCTCATATAATTTTTAAATTACAAGTTAGAATTGTCCAATCGATTTAAGTCTTTTCATAATGAGCCCTTTAACAACAAGGTACGAATTAGGAAGCGTAGCATCTCTATATTCTATACTAGAAAGTCCGTACGTCAATTTCAAACATGCTAATTTATAACTTTTTGACAACCACATTTTTATATGATATAATTATTATACTCGTCTGATTTTTGGAATAATGATTCCTAGAACAACAAGGAACAATATTATAAGCAATGCATCTCTATAATCAAATCCTAAAAATGAAAGTATGTCCTTTTACTTTATTTACGCAGTTATGCAACCAATTTTGTTTAGACTTACAAATTAATATTCTGCTTATTAAGTTTTGACACTCTCCAAGAGTTATTGTTCGTTTGTCCCTCCTTTTGATTTTATTTAGAGCTTCGCTTTTTTATTTTCATCCTCGTATATTGCTAATATTGATATCTTATAATCTAACTGACCTATAGACAATTGAATTACAAAAATATATTTTTTGACTTTCTTAATTCTAAACTGCACAAATGTTGAAAAGGTAAAGATATCCAAATCGAATTAGTATATAATGTCATATGTGCCAGTGTCAAAACATATCAACTTTATTCTGATAATCCGGTAGTTTCCCTTTTAATGCTATTGGGACACTTGTACCCCTTCCTACAATTATGACCGGTCCTATCGTCCTTGCGACGACCGTGTGTAACAGAATTGTTTCATTGATATCAAACTATACATAATAAGTTTAAGATGATTTAACTAAGAGGAAATATTCTGAAAGCGTATCAATTTTTCTAATCATAACAGAACGTTCATATGTCCATTTTATCACCAACATTTTACAAATTATCATCATAATATTGAATAATGATTCATATAAAGATTTAGCACAATTTCATGAGTGAAGGATATTTATAATCAAGTATTAAATGGTCGATACCGTTATGGATGTTGTCATACTATTTTGGGGGTTTGCTAAAAGGGTGGGTGATTTTTTTCCCAACGGCGATTTGAGGGATCTTGCTGTTAATCCTAACACAATATGAACAATTGTTGCAGAAAATCAGAGATCATTCCAAACAATATTCCCCAAATTACCCAATTTTGGAAATGGGGGAATGGTAGGTAATTTCCCCCGCCCCATATTTTTCCCTCTAAATAACCATCATATCCCCCCCCCCCTCCTTTCTCTTTGTAACAAGTGTTTGAATATAATTATACAAAAACTTTTTTGTAAGGTATAAAGAGAAATTTGTATAAAATTATGCTTAAGAAAAGAAAAAAAAATATTGTAATATCAATATAAGCGAATATCATAGTTAGTAATGTCAATTCTTTTTAAAATTGAAGGGATATTTTTAGTTAGCGGCTGCGTCCTAGAAGCTCTGTATTCGAGGGTGGAGGGTGAAGAAAATTGCCTATAACCATCATAGGACTTGCAAAGCTATCTTGATAAGAATAAAATCCTTACTACTTTACATAATAGATAATGCTAAAGTTGTCGAGTAGCTTCGTTCCTAATAATCTGGTAGAGGATGCTAGAGATATTATATTAATATATATTTTCATTTTGCCGCCAAATCATGGGTACAGAAATCGATTCTATAAAAAGTTTACTTAGTAAAAAGGTTGATTTCTAGTAATTCTAGTAGAAGTAGAAGAATTCAATTCAAATACTAATGTTATTTTTTTTGGTTAAAGATAAATGAGTTATGCGGTGCTTTCTCTTAAGAACCCCCCCCCCCCTCCCATATTTTGAAAGAAATTGAAACTAACGAGGGTGGATGGTTAGGGATCTTTTTCGTTTGTTAAGTTTTTACTTTAGACGTCATTTTTGTTTAGGGCTGTTTATTACACTAGTCGCCAAAGTATTATAATATTGATTTCTTATTCGTTTGCATTAATTTAGTTGATTCAACCATTGTAATTGTAATCTACAGAATTTTTGGAATTCCTTTGCAATTAAGCTTTTTTTAGGTACAGGGAAGGTTTTTAGCTATTTTGAGAGAGCGTATCTCCACCCTCCCAATTTAAAATCCCCCCCCCCCCCCAAATTTTTTTTCTCAATATTTCTTATTAAAACTCAAATTAAAAAGTAGAAGGGTGGTTGACTTATCCCCCTCCCACCTTAAGAACACCTAGAGGCTTCTTGGGGGCGTTCGTTGCCCCTAGTCTTTCTTAAAATAAAAGCTATGTCCTGCATTTTTTTTCAATTAGGTGTTTGATCACGAATTTCATATGGTAAAAATATTTTTCTTATTTAATTGTTATCCTATTAAGATAAAAGTTATGCTTGAAAATTGTTTTAATAGCTATTATTAGATAAACGTGAGAATTATGATCAGAATTTGCGTATCATTTGTACTCTTTTGCGTCATTGCGTATTTTCAGATATTTATTACCCGTCATCGACGGGGATGGGGTTAGTTTTAGACAGACCTACAAAATTATTTCCAGAATACCTGTCCTTCCCACTGGCCGCTGGCACAAGTTGTGTGTTATGATATGATGTGTGAGGCTGCCGCCAGGGTTTCCCTGTTAAAACTGTTGACACTCTACCGATATGCAATTTCAAGGGTTTTTGTCGGCTATATAGTTTGATAAAAAGTGGTCGTGACTGACGTAGTATCTACATTTAATTTTTAAGAATATTTTGTCATTTATATTTACTATATAGCCTTAATAAAAAAGAGTTTATGGTTGACATAATGATATCATTATCTATTGTCTAATAGTATTATACTTACATTCTCCCATGTTGACATCAGCTTATACAAACAACGAAATTAAGTCGGAAAAAAATCACGAAACCTATACGTGATTTTCAGCTGTAGTTGGGGTTCAATAGGTTTGACGACATTTTTATTTGCCCCCAAATATCATTTTAGATTTATTTCGCTTGTCTGCTATATCTTAGTTCTGTGTTGACATAATAACAACACCATTTACTGGTAGGGTTAGGCCGCCAAAATTATTAAAACACTGTGTGTCCAAACCATAACAAAATTGTAAAATAAACTAGATATGCTAGATTTTTTGGGGATTTATGTGGGTAATACACCTCCCCCCCCCCCTTACATTCCTTGTACCTACTTTCTTCTTCACTTCATGTAGAACCCAAAATCAATGACATCCAAACTAAATTAATAAAAAAAAAGTTCTTGAAAGAACACGATATACTAAAAATTTTATTTTAAAAATATCCACATTTAACAATAAATGCACAGTGATCAAAATAAAGAAAACAAGGATGACATCCATAAGTAGAAAAGCTAAAAAATTATGAAGGGATATCTGGGAAAAATTTAATATAGAGCAGTGTCATACAATAAACATTAAACTTGATAAAATAGGGAAATCAAGAAACCTTTAAAATCATGAAATCTAGGAATCGATCTAGCACCGCAATTGATAAACAAATCTTAATGAAACTTGATGGAAAAATATAAAATATGGGCAAATTCAATCCCTGCTAATTTCAGCCGTCAATACTGAAAAGGAATAGAGAAAATCACAAAAACCTGAAAATCTAGGAATCGATCTAGCACCCTAATTTTTAGACAAATCTTAATAAAACTTGGTGAAAATATGTAAAATCTAAATATGATTAATCCCTGAGAATTTGAGTCCTCTATCTTGAAAACGAGTTGAGAAAATCACGTTTTCCCCGAAACATTTCAGACATACGGAAATACGGACATTTCAAATTATAGAGTAGCTTCGCAACTAAAAATGTTCAGGGGGAAAGAATGGAATTAGTCACAGAGAAGTCAAGTACCATGAATAAAGGAACAGTTATAATATTAAGGTAAATGGTATGCATTGTGCAGTTTTTTGATAGCATAGTTAAGCGATAGGGAATTCAAGTATTTGAAAAAGTGATCTAAAACCACCGTAAAGAAATTTACCTTACTTTTTTAATATTTTAGATTAGTTGCTTCATTTACAGCAAGATCTTTAGCTTAAAAAAAAAACTTACTTATTTAAATTACAGATTTTTCCATACTCTAAGCAATTTACCTCTCCCTTTATCTCGTTAGCGGCGACGTAATGAGGCGCAAAATTTGAGTTTGTTTCTAAATTGAATTGTTAGGAACTTAAGCATGCAGAATTGAGGTTTTTAAACTCCACTGGTAAAACTCTGTCCACACCACTGGTAGGAAGCTAACCCAAATAATAATAATGATTGTGTTAAGTAGGCAAATTATTCTTTGAGTCGTCAAGTTTATATAGTTATTAAAAGATGTACATCATTATACAGATTATGTAAATAGAGTGTATTTTATAGGTATTATTAGGTTTAGATATACATATCTTATGTAGAATGTTTAACCCTAAGTTCCCTAATACTTCCTACTTGTATGATATATTAATTATTAGTCTTTGGTGTAATCATAAAAAAAACCTTATGTATTTTCTACATAAATTTGTTCTATGTTGAAGTGTAAATAAACACTTTCTTTAGCTTCTAAATGAATTTTCTACATAAATAGATTCTATGGTGAAGAGTAAATGAACACTTTCTTTATGTTCTACATGAATTTATTCTATGTGCAAGTTTAAATGGATACCTTATGTATTTTCTACATGAAAATATTCTATGTGTAAGTATAAATGGACAGATGATGTGTGAAAATTAAGTTATTGATGATAAAAACCACCTTCTCTGTAAACAATTACTAAACAAAAATTATACAGGGATCTAAAGGGATAAGTCTACGAACCATAAATGACAAAGCCCAAATTGTGTGACGTCATAAAAATGAGGGATTATCCATCTCTTTTTTAAGGGTTTTTTTCCCACTTCTCCTCTCATCTCCCTCATTTTTATGACGTCACATGAATCATTTTTGACACAATTTTGGCTTATCACCATAAATCAATTTACACCCCTATGTTTGTTGAACAAAATTATACCCTTTTAAGATTGAATAATTGGTTGAAAAGTTTTAACGCTGCTAGTATAAACCAATCAAGACCCAAAAGATTTAATCTAGCGAATGAAAGAGTGATGATAAAACTTTGATTACCATAAAGATTTACAGTCCAATGTCCCCTCCCTCCCTGCCAATGATATCTTTAGCCAGATGTCCAAATTAATATTTTTGGGTAAATTAAGCAAATTTACTTTTGACTACATACAAATAACGCGTTACAAATTTAACTGTTTCGTCCTTTTTTTTATCTCTAAAAGGGAATTATTCTGTCGGTTTCAACCTTTGTATGATGATTCCCATAACAGTTAGGTACGTATTAGAAAACTCATTAACTCGATAATCGTTACCAGAAATTTGTACGTCCATTAACGTACAAATGTCAACGTTTGTTTAAGAGCTAGCTTTTATGGATGTTGTTATCCTTTTTAGTAGCGAAGCTACTCTATAATTCCGAATGTCCGTTCGTTCGTCAGTCAGTCAGTCACGAAGTGGGGGAAACATGATTTTCTCGGCTGAAATTTTTTGTCAAGATTCTTATTATTAAGGAGCATAATTAACTATAAAACATTACAGTGTCGGATTGCTTTTAAGCAACCTTTTAGCCGCTTTTACTTTTTACAACAGATTTTGCCGGCTCTTACGAAAGATATACGGCTGAAACTTCTTGCCATTACGAAAGATATAAGGCTGAAACTTCTTACCAATATTACCTTCATTATGCACTATAATAAGGTATAAAAATCCATTGTAGTCTGACTGCTTTTAAGTTGCTTTTCTTTTTACGACATATTCAGAGACATAAACCTTTGTTTTACAAGGTTTTGTGATTTGAAATTTTTGCATATTCTTTACCTTTCTTTACTTTATTATGATAACAGATAATCTGCTCTATAACTGTTTGTCTATTTCATAGTAGATTTTGTTCTTCGCTTCTTTTAGATGTTGTCATCCTTGTTTGATTTATAGTAACTATATTTCCTTTTTTACCATTTTAAAAAGAGATTTTGTATAAATTTTTATATTTTTCAAATAATGCTATATATGTATATAATTGCCTCTTCTATAGATTGAAATCATGTAAAGGAGATCCTTTGATACAAACATACAAATATTCTGTTACTCTTATATATATAAGAATGTACAAGATCTAAGTAAGAAAAGCTTTGCTTTCCAATAAGTCCAAATATCTTATAATTTAACAGGTGTATTACTAGTTAGTAGCGAAGCTACTCTATAATTCACAATGTCCGTCCGTCCGTCCGTCCGTCCGTCCGTCCGTCCGTCTGTCCGTCCGTAATTAATGAATTGGGGGAAACGTGATTTTCTCGGCTCCTATAAAAGATAGAGAGCTGAAATTTTTTGACAACATTCCCATCATTAAGGAGCACAATTAACTATAAAACATCAATGGCGGTCGGACTGCTTTATAGCAGGTTTTAGGCTATTTTTTATATTTTCCAAATTTTCCCCATATCTTTGGTGTTTATGGTCCGATTTTCAAAATTTTTTCAGTTAAAGATATCAAAATTAAATTTCCCGTCATTTGAAGAAAACAACAATGACGGTCAGACTGCCTTTTTGCAGGTTTTTGGCTATTTTTATATTTTTCACATTTTTCTCCATATCTTTGGTGTTTATGGTCCGATTTTCGAATTTTTTTCAGTTAAAGATATCAAAATTAAATTTCCTGTCGTTTGAAGAAAACAACAATGACAGTCAGACTGCCTTTTTGCAGGTTTTTGGCTATTTTTATATTTTTCACATTTTTACCCATATCTTTGGTGTTCATGGTTCAATTTTCATAAATTTTTCAGTTAAAGATATTAAAATTAAATTTCTGGCGTTTTATGAAAAGAAACAATGGCGGCCAAACTGCCTTTTAGCAGGTTTTTGGCTATTTTTATATGTTGATATATTTCCTCATATCTTTGGTATTTTTGGTCCAATTTTAAAACTTTTTTGCATTAACAGTTTCAAAATATTTTTCCCATTGTTATGTGCATCTAGTATGTAATTTACTTTAACCATCTTCATCATACAAAATAAAACAAGGTTTCATGTTTATTTTCTCCAATAAATCTATTATTGATTTTAAATCTACTTCTACGTATTCCCATCCACAATTTTTGTGCTTCGCTACTTATGGATGTTGTCATCCTTGTTGTTTTATAAGTTGCAAAAAGAAATAATTTCCCTGTATAATTTGTGAATAATGTTTTTTTATTGTATTCGATACAGCTTATTATAGATGATGTATCAAAAGAAACAGTGATGACAACATCCATAAAAGCTGAAATAAAAGCTGACGATCAATCATTAACAAACACAAAATGACTGCACTAAAAATATTAAAAACATATACGGACGTACGTATGTGATTATTAGACTTGATTATACAGATTCTTAACCAGGGATCTAAAGAGATATGACAGTGGCCAATAAATTAATGTACATCCCCAATGATGATTCACAAAATTACCCCTTCTGTAGATTACAACTAGTGGTAGAAACGTTGTAGAAACTTTCATATAAATGTATCAAAAGCGAAGCTTTTCTATAATTAGGGTCGGTCCGTCCGTACGTCCGTCACAAACGGATAGCTTTTTTCGTTAATTTAATGTTGATTTTTTACTTTTTTAATAACAAATTTTTATGTGATCTAATCATCCGATTGATCTGATTTTTGGTATACTGATTCCTGGGACAACAAAGTATAATGTTATAAGCGAAGCAACTCTATTATAAAGTTCTAAAAATGTAAATATGTCCATACACATTATCCAGTATCAAGCAGTTTTTTAACAAAGTTACTTACAATTTTGTTTCGACTCTTATACATTTATATTCTGATTATTCAGTTCTGACACTAAATAAGTGTTAATGTCCGTTTGTCCTACCGTTTCAGTGCTTTGATAGATGTTGTCATCCTTGTTTTTTTCTACATTTTATGAAGCATTTTTATACTTAGGGTGTGTCCTTTCGTACTTCTGAGAAAAATTAAATATGTCGTAATAGTTATTTTTTTCATAAGCCATTTAAATCATGCTGATTCTTTCAGCCATCTAGACTTACATAACTCTTACGCGCATAAAAAACCGCGACCGTAGCACATCCGCTTGTTGTAGGGGAAGTGATCTTCTTGGCTGCTATTTAAGATTGGCTAAAATTTTGGGTAATTATTCCTTGTACCAATGCATCCTGTAATTTACTTTATCAGATCTGTTTGTCGGTCCTTTTTTATCTAAAGTTTTCGAGATTTTTTTAAAGATTGTATTCTGTCTTTTTTGAACATTTGCACTATATAGCTGACTTTGTCTGTTTGTCTATCAAGGATTTTTGTGCTCTACTACTTATTGATGGTGTCATACTACTGAGTACTTATCAAATAACAGACAGGTAAACTAACCGAACAATCTTTATTGTAGACAGGCTTGGCATTCAATGAAACACCATTTGTGCCAATCTTGAATCTTAACATTAAGAAGTTAATCGGTATAATCTTCTAATTGAATTAAGGGCTACACACTTCCCAACTCCCTTTCTTCATTTTTTCTTTAAAAATTTTCCTTGTCTCTAAAGCCTAACCTATAAAAAATACATGCTGTGTTAAAGTTTCATTATGGTCTACTAATGGTTAAAAGTAAATTGCCAGTTAATCTCCCGATTTGTTATCCATTTCATATTTAATTCTATGGTAATCATGGTATATAACCTTAGAATGAATAGAACCAGAGAGGGGGGGGGGGCATTATTACCAAAAATTTTATAATAACGTTTTTTTTATACGTTGGGTGTCCAAACATTTATATTACTAATTGTAATCTATAGAAGGGGTAATTTTGTGTTACATCATTGGGAATGTACATCAATTTATCGGCCATTGTCATATCCCTTTAGATCCCTGAATAAAACCTCCCTTTTTATTGAAAGCGAACAGTGACGTCCAAAACCCCCTCAAACTTAACCTCATTTTACACCCTCATGAAAGCTTGAACGTTATCGGCAGGTAAACCAATATTTGGTTTAATACATCTGTGCATTTGACCAAAAAGCCTTGGTAAAGATTAAATATCTGTATATCCACGGGTTGGGGACCCTGAGCCGACTTTCAATTAGGTCTTTTAATTGGGAATATCAGACAATAGCATCGGAAATATTTAACAGATACAAGTCGCTACAAAAGAGCAAAAAGCAATTTGCTAACAAAAGAAAAAGGTCCGATCCGGGTAGTTATCTGGATTATATATCTATACTTATACATTTATTTTGTTGGGTAAAGAATTAGAGCTGATTGTTTGAGGATTAGAGTTTTATAGTTACCTAACAAAATTACAAAAAATGTCGTCGTAGAGACTAGGATTATTGAATTTTCTTATAAAATGAAGAGGAGTCAGAATACTCAATTTCCAGTATGGCTTCGAAACTGATTAATATCCACTGGATTCGAACCGGTTACTAACCATTGTGTCTACCTAGTAATAATGAATAAGTAGAAAATTTGTTTTTTTTGTTCTATTTCAAATCTGCTTTTAGAAAAGGTGTTTATTAGTCCTAGCAAACAGATTTTTTTAACTTAGGATTTTAATTTGAATAAGGGCAAATTATCACTAAAATAGTTATTCAAAAAGTTTTGTATATTTTAGTAAATAGCCCTTTTTAAATGTTTATAAAACACGCATGTACAGGATAATACATAATCGGACACATAACTGCACTGCCATCGCAATATATAATACAAAGTAGAATGATGTCTGTCCGTCAGTCTGTCTATCCGTCTGTCTGTCTTTCTGTCCGTCCCTTAAGATCTCGGTAACCACTGAACCGATCGGACTCTACTCCCAACCCCCCTAAAAACAAAAAAAATCCCCCCCATTTTTTTTGGCTGAAGATTTCCTTGGTCCTTTCTTTTTTTTCTTTTTTTTGCTGAAGATCACCTCTAGTTATAATTATAAAATATTAAAATTTTGTAATCAAACATAGTTTGCAGAATTTGATTGCATGATTGTTTACAGAGGTGTACACAGTATTTCTGCAGAGGGGTTTAAGTAAATTACTTTTCTATCCACCCCTCCCAAAAATATGAATCTGAGTTAGGCACAGGAAAAAAAAACTACCCACCCCTCGACTTCTTATTGATATTCTCAATTTATTTTAAAAATAAGGGGGCAAGGTTTTTAGTGCTCAACAGGCGCTTGGTGTGAAAGCAACCTTCTGCAACCTAGGTTGGCTTTGGATGGTTGTGGCTGAGGGTGATTGAATTGAATTTTTTGGGGGGTTGCAGCTTATGACTGGGGTTTATTAGGTTTCTTAGTAAGCCGCACATGCGAATGCTAAGGCTGCAGAGACTTTTTAAGAACGGATCATGAAAAGTTGTGTCTTAAACCCTACTTCGCACGCCTCTGACTTACTTCACATTGTGCATTTTATATAAGGTCAAATTTTGTATTTTTATGTAAAAATAAACTTTTATTTTAAATTGACCTTGTTATGTAATATTCAACAAAAAGCCGATTGTTCAGCGTTAATAAAAATTCCTAATTTTGATATTTTTTCAATGAACGCTTGTTCTTTTTTTCTACAATGAATTCCCTGTTTCAAATGAGACATTATCTACTAAAAAATTATAAAAAAAAACTTGATTATATAACCTTATATTAAACCGAACAGAATTTTGTTATAAATATTTGTTACTTTCCCTAGAAAAATCTATCGAGACATCCCCTTCCCCCCCCCCCCCCCACTTATTTTTTAAATACATTATAAATAAAAGGCTTAAGTTTACTCACTTGAACTCTGCAGGGCTACCCAGAACCCAATATAACTTAACATAACATGAATTAAAGTAATAAAAAAAATTAAACTACTTTCCTTCATTTTTATGCAAATAGGGGTCACCAAATTTTACCTGTCTCTCTTTTTTATTTTAAAAATATATTTTAAAACATAATACACTCAAGCTGATGTGTCTTCGGATCTAGTGCAGTTCACGGCAAATTGTTTGAATCGATTTCCCAAAAACACATGATTTTAAGGTTTCTATATAGCGGCCAAACAACGTACCTATTAATATTGTTTACCATTGGGAAGAGGGGATTTCTGTGCCCGACTATCCAATTTTAGATATTTTTTTTCTCCTAAAATTAGAGAAAATAACATATTTTAAATCTCATATTGTCGGCATAAAGTTTGTTAATATTGTAAGTTAAATATTTCCATGTCAATAATATATCAACTAAGGCCACTTTCTTGTTATATAATCGACAAAATGTTTGACAGACGAATTAAAAAATGTAACAACTACATACCTAGGTCAAGCAAACATAATCATGACGTCATCTCGCAAAGATATTCGGAAAGCACTTAATTAGTGAAGCGCTTTAATTTACGAAAATGTACAGGTTCTAAAATTAGCTAAAAGTGTGTAAAATCAGGGACAATGTCATCAATTTTACTGTATGTTGCACCCCAACTACAGCTGAAAACCAAGTAAAAGTTTCGTGATTTTTTAAAAATTAATTTCATTGTCCCTTCCATCCTTCAAGGTGCAAAAATATCTATCTTGTCATGTTTCGATATACGACAATTTAACAATGGAAAAGAATCTGACCCACTTGTTCAAAGTTTCATCTAGTTTTAACTAGGTCATGGAATTTTATCTACCATGTATTGTATAACTTTCCCCCGTCCGCAATTAGATTTTAAAAAACGCCTTTGAGGACACACCTCATTTCTTTCTTGTGTCATGCCCCTAGAGGCTAGGGCCAATGTAACTTATCTAACAAAGCATTAATAATAAAAATTCTAACTTTAAACAATTTATAATGTGCATTGCTTATAACTCCTGAGTTTTTTATTAATTTGTGTAAGCTTGAACTAAACAAAACGTTTAATAAAAATATAATATTAATTCAGTTAGTTGACCCGGTTTCTACACAAAATTGTTGTTTTAAAAACTTCTAATACCAATCCTTATAATGTTTGTTTTTAGCTAAAATAATTATCACTATTTGTTACTTTGTAGTTTGACTTTCCATTATACATTTGTTACTTTGTTGTTTGACTTTCCATTATACATTAGGCTTAAAATGTTTTGACTGTAAAGTTGAGAAGAAAAAAAATATGTGTGCTCTTGTAAAGAACAAACACGTATGTGTTCATAAGTTCGTACACCAATATAACAGATCAAATCACGATCTCAAACCAGAGGTAAATTCTTAAAAAACTTTTGCCTCACTAAAATCAGTTTGACTCACTAAAATTTTAGTGAGGCAAACTTATCCCCTCCAAATTTTTAGTGAGCCTCACTGCTTTTAGTGAGGCAATTTTTTTTAAGAATTTACCTCAGAAGTAGGTGTTACAAGCAAGATAGATAAAAAAAAGTATGCATATTGCACGATTTCATCTCTAATTAATTCAGTTGTTGGTAACAATAAGTTAAAAATAAGTTAAAAGAAGAAAAGTTTTAAAAGGCCAATCAAGAAAAGTTCTCAGAAGTGAAAACACAAACCTACAAAACACATTTTTAATGATAACTTACAGGGATGCTATGCACCTTAAAACAGAATTCAGAGAATTTTTCTAAACACTAAAAATGAAACTATTCAAAACAATGTGAATAATATTACGTTTTTTGTTTGATGTGGTCAAAATAAAAATTATATATTTTAGACGAAGCTATTTAGTGCCTATAAAAAATGACGTCATACTATCTTACCTTTGGCCAATGAAAAGGTAAATTGGCCTGCCATTGGTAATTAGGTCTGTGTATTATTGGTCATATGTATTGTATGATGTCATTTTTTATAGGCACTATAAACAGATTCAGACAGATAACTTTCACAGATAGAAGGGACAATAAAGAAGCAATGGATATTTAATATATATGGATATATTGACAGGGGAAAATGTTTCGTTAATTCATGTTGCTAACATGGCCTCATTTATTGGTCAGTTCCTTCATATAGTAGGAGGGTTTAAAGTTAGATAAAGGGGGTTATTTTAGCAAGCAAGTAAGTGAAAATCTGGCGCAACATCCAAGTAATATTAATTAAAGTAGCCTAAACTAATATGAATGACAACATCCATAAAGGCGAAGATAACATAACAGACGGACAAACGAACATTAACATACACAGAGTGAATATTAAAAGAAGTTTATTTTGAAATTAGAACAATAATTCACAAATTGTCTTAAAAACTGGATGTTTAATATTTCATTAGCTTTTATAATAAAGATGCATCGCTTATTTTATGGTGCCATTTCTTCAAAGGAATCTCCATTTAAGTAGTAAAATAGTTTAGAAATTAAAGTATTCTTTTATTCAATTTAACTTTGACATTAAAAAAAAAATATTTCAATATAATTTATTAAACATTTAAATATAAAACATATGACATTAAAACAAAACAAAAAAAAATAAAGTTTGACATTTTGAATGCATGCAAAATAATACATTAATAATCATTTGTTGTTTTTGAAACTGTTAGGAAAAATATTAGATTATATAATAAATAGTATTCAATTTATATTATACATAAGTATCAAAGCATAAAAATTTATGGAAGGTAAAATGGACAAGTGATTTAAAGAACAGAGATGGATCTTTAAATCATTTAGTGTTGGGCCGGATCGGGGTGCACCAGAGGTGATCCAGATTGGCGCACCTTATATCGATCTTTAAATCAAAATGACATTGGCAATCCGGCCTACCAAGTGGCGCACCTCTGGCGTGCCGGCTACACTCGTGTAGCCACCGCAACGGATTGGGGTGAGCCGTATTTAGTAAATTAATATTTTTTCAATTAGATTTAATATTTTATTGCAATACTATTATAAAAACATTTTTATAATATTTTTAAAAATAAATTGTACATTGTTTTATATAAAATACTGTACTGACCCGGCTTAAGTTATAAAGTTGTACCAGCACGTATGAATATGTTGCCTGAAAAACATATAGGTGACAATTTAAGGAAATTTAAACATTAAAGCTATTAATATCATTAAGATGTGTTATTTTGGTGATTTATGACAGCAATATTGTGATTAGGTTTTTGGGGGTGAGCCAAAAAAAAGTATTTAAAGATTGATATTTTATTGAGTGTCGCCAGCGATCTGGCAACAAATATCTTTAAAATCTTTTAAATATCAATGTTTTTTAGCAGTGGCTGTGGCTCACCTTCGGCCCATCTCCGGACCACTTCTGGCGCACCTTGATCCGGCTCACCACTAAAATGATTTAAAGATCCAGCTCTGATGTTCATTGTTCATGTTCATAAATCAAGATTAGTTTAATCTTTAAAATTGCAAAACCCTTTGATGTTTTGATTATTATTTTTGTAGTATGACTGACAGACTGACGGACCAAGTAAAATATGTATTAGCTCCTAATTGTTAGAGTTAATTTCAGCCCTGTACATTAAATAGCAGCCGAGAAAATCATACTTTTAGAGATACCCAATAGATACAAGTTCAAATAATCACTAAATACTGCATCTATAAGTCAAATCAATATTTGGCTCTAAAATTTCCCTATTTTGTACATTTTAGTAACTAGATATTTCTAGACAAAGTTGTAAGTACAAAAAGATGTACCTAAACTGTACAAAATTGGACTTTAAAATAAGCCTATTATTGGTTTACCTTATTTTTAAAAGCGAAGCTTTTCTATAATAGGGTCGGTCCGTCCGTACGTCCGTAACGGATATTTTTTTCCGTTAATTTAGGCATGTTAGAATTGTCCTATCGATTTCAAACTTTGCATGATGATTCCTGTAGTAGTTGGGCACGATTTTGAAAGCGTAGTAACTCTTTAATCATTACCAGAATGTCCGTACGTCCATTTTAAAAATGTTGATTTTTTACTTTTTTAACAACAAATTTTCAAGTGTTCTAATTATCCGTTTGATCTGATTTTTGGTATATTGATTCCTGGGACAACAACGAACAATATTACAAGCGAAGCAACTCTATAATCAAGTCCAAAAATGTAAGTATGTCCATAAACATTATCCTGCTTCAAGCAGTTTTTTCAACAAATTTACTTACAATTTTGCTTCGACTCTAATACTTTTAAATTCTGATTATTCAGTTCAGATACCATACAAGTGTTAATGTCCGTTTGTCCTACCGTTTCAGTGCTTCGCTTTTATGGATGTTGTCATCCTTGTTTACCTATATATCCTTGAATGTAATCGTTTTCGTTTCATAAAAATTCGAATGGCTTATCCAGATCTAAAATTATCATAAAATACAGATTATATAATTTGGATGTTCAACCAGTTTTTCATGTACTCTTATAAAGTGATACTCGAAGCTGGCTAAAATAACGATTCCCGCATCCACCCCCTTCACCAATCCCCTCCCTTCCTACTAGATTAACGAACTGAACACTAAATAAGGTCCACATTAGCAACCTAAATTGCTAAATTGCAACAACAAATTTTCCCCTTTCAATATATCCACTTATTAAAAGCGAAGCTTTTCTATAATTAGGGTCGGTCCGTCCGTCCGTCCGTACGTCCGTCCGTACGTCCGTCCGAGATAGATAGCTTTTATTCGTTAATTTAGGCATGTTAGAATTGTCCTATCGATTTCAAACTTTGCATGATGATTCCTGTAGTAGTTAAGTACGATTTAGAAAGCGTAGCAACTCTATAATCATTACCATAATGTCCGTACATCCATTTTAAACATGTTGATTTTTCTACTTTTTTAACAACAAATTTTCAAGTGTTTTAATTATCCGTTTGATCTGATTTTTGGTATATTGATTCCTGGGACAACAAAGAACAATATTATAAGCGAAGCAACTCTATAATCAAGTCCAAAAAAGTAAGTATGTCCATAAACATTATCCTGTTTTTAAGCAGTTTTTCAACAAATTTACCTACAATTTTGATTCGACATTTATACATTTATGTTCCGATTTTTCAGTTCAGATACTATACAAGTGTTAATGTCCGTTTGTCCTACCGTTTCAGTGCTTCGCTTTTATGGATGTTGTCATCCTTGTTATGTATCAATTATTGCATTATGAAAGTTGAACCCGTTTCCTATACATCCTTATGTAAACGCAAATTTTGCGTAATTTCTTACCTATATTCAACAAAAATGGAGGTTTAGTTGCCTAAAAGGGTAGAAAGTGGTTGACTGAGAATTATCTATTGTTATATATAGAATGCTTCAAAATAGGTAAGTTGGTTGAAATATCAGTGTAACTCCCATGTGTAAATTTTAATTTGGTCATAACCCATTAGTGACGAACCGGCTTTTAACGCCCGGTTCCAGAAAATGCCGAAAAAAACCGGTTCTCAGTTTTAGGATTGCATCATTCTCAGTATGAATCCCCCCTCTACTACCCTAGTTTTCATTTCCCCCTGGAGCAGGCAGTTTTGCTTACTTCCGTTTGCCGGTATAGCTCAACAAAATTTGAAAACCAAGAAAAACGAGGTGATTTTAAAATACCCCTCCTAACTTTTTTGTTTATGAAGTAAAGTTAGTGATTTTTTTCGTGAAATTTAAAGTTTATTGGCAACTACATTCATTTGTGAATTTGTTTTATTCAAATTATTATTTCTTATATGATTTTTTTATCGTTTTTTTACGTTCTATATAGCTCCGGCTCGGCGCGAGTAAAGATACCCGCTAGTTTTATTGCCCTGCTCGGCGCGAGTAAAGATACCCGTCCACATATATTATCAAAAGTTTTAAAACTTCTAGGAAACGGGCTTTTTTAACTGAAAAGGGTGGCAACTATAGCCAAAACACTAAATGTGATATAAATCGTTTTGTATCTTACTTGTAGCTCTATCAATTACATGAGGTTATGTAGTTTTCAATTACGGATTGTATCGTAGTTTTAAAAAGTGTTCATCTCACTTTGGGCGTTCAAAAATTACATTTTTAACTTTTTGGGCCAAAAAACCGGGTATTTAGGTCGAAAACGGGCTTTATTGCCGGGGGGAAAGCACCAAAAAACGCCAAAAACGGTTATCAATGCCGAACGGTTTCTTTACTCGCGCCGAACCGGGTTTTCCTGCAACTTTCCTGTGCACGCCACTAGAGCAAAACAAAAAAATTGGAATTCCGTTTTTACCATTATAAAGCTTCCCTGAGATTTTCAGCTCGATCAGTCCATAAAAGTGGCGCTCGGCACTAATGGGTTAAGTATATTTAGTATAAAAATTTGAGGAGCAGTCTGATTTACAGTCCTATGTCCCCTCCCTCCCTATACTGGAGGAGACCATGTATTTAGGTCATGTGTGTGTAGTAAGCAGACCGCCAAATGGTTTCAGGTAAGCTTGATATTTGTCCGTGGCAGGTTTTAAACCATTCTTTAATGGTGTTTAATTGTGTTTATTAAATATATCTTGAAGTGTTTTTAACTTAAATAGATTCCATCACCCTTAGACAATCTATTTAATTGAATATAAGTTTTACTCTCAGAGGTGTAGAGCTTTCTATGTATATCTATTATATTTGTAGCTCTGTGAATCTCCGTTGACTCTCTCATAGGCCCGCCATGCTATTCAAAAGCCGGGTGGATGAAGGGGCTGTAGAGTAGTTTTTACCTCTAAAATCTCCGAAAGAGAAAGCTTAAAAAAATATAAATTTTAGATTGTAGTACACTTTTAGTAAGACATGAAAGCAGTTTATCATTTGTTTTCAATGCAGCGTTGCAATTTTAGGTTAAGGGTCACTGAAAAAATGTACAGTTTACTATTTTGCGGATTTTAAAGCATAAAGATTAAATATTATATAAAATTTAAAGATTTACTATAGTCTAGTAAAAGTTTTCATAGTATGTCTTCGAAACCGATTAATAACCGATACTGAAAAATCATGTTTAGCATCGTATTACAGACTATTTTTTATGAATTTAAAAAGAAATCAGTAAATTTTTAATATCCGCAGAAAGCAGTCTATAATACAATGCGAAAAATAATTGTTAAATATTAATGTTATAAAAGTAAATAAGTTATTTCATTATTCCGCATAATTTTACTTTATTAAATACTAGCGGTTTTGCCCCTAGCCTCTAGGGGCTTTGCCCCAAGAGGTTTGATCAAACCAATTTTTCGTATTTTAGATTTTAAAGAAAAATTTTTTTTAAAAATTTCTTTGGGGGGGGGGCGGAAGTCGACCTCACTATTTAAATTTTAGTTTTAAAAAGAAAAAAAAAAGTTTTGGGGGGGGGATTTTTTCATTTTTTGGGGGGTTGGGGGTGTCCCAACCCCCAAGAAAAATAGTTACAAACCTTCCCGGGACTTATGAGAAGCTACCCTGTAAAGGAGAACCCGATCGGTTTAGCGGTTAGCGAGATCCTTCGCTATAAACAGACAAACAAACAGACAGACAGACAGACAAACAGACAGACATCGTTCTACTTTGTATTATAGATATTTCTTACTTTTCAATTAATTATTTATAGGTTTTTTACTTTTTTTTGTATAGATTAGGGACTATTAGGACAAATATATAAATTAACATTCTTAGTAGTTTACGTTTTTTTGTGGGGGGGGGGCATTTTTGTGGAATTCCCCTTTCAAATTTATTATATTTACAGTTTTTTAAGGATGTGTTTTTGCTCCCCCCCCCCCTCCTCTCCTAAAAAAACATTCCTGGAGGGGTGTCAACATCCCTCTAAAATAAAACCTCTAATTCTACCCGCCCCCCGCCAAAACCAGTTATTGTTGGCCCAAAAGGCCGGAGGCCCGGTCTAACAAAACTGGTAAATATTCTATGTTTTTCCTTTTAAAATTCGTGAAAAATTGTCTTATACGATGCTATCCATGATTTTTCCGTATGGCAGAGAACCGGTGCTAATCCAGTTGATTAATCGGTTTCGAAGCCATCATGAAAAAAAATATTTAAGTTTCAGAAAATTATAATAAAATAGAATGCTTTGTTTGCGCAAAGAGGGGGAATCCTCCTATTCTAAAGGAATCCTGTGTATATTGGGTACGAAAATTTTTTAGTAGCGGAGCTACTCTAGAATTGTATGAGTCTGACTTTTTTTATATCCAATCATTTAATATTGGGCATAATCATCTATTTTAATTTTATTATATAAAACTTAATCATTGTATAATCATTTGTTTTATATTTGATAAAATTGTTATATGATCTTATCATTAAATTTGGATTAGTCTGGAATCAAAATTGTTCTCTATAATTATTATTTAATTAAAAATCTTAACTTTTTACTAATAAAAATTTTAATCAGTAAAATTATTTCGGAATGCTCTACAAATTTCCTGTCTGTCAGACGCTTAGCAATGTACTACCCATTCACATTAATTGTTCAAATTTTCATATATAACAAATGTAAAAAAAAACAATTTGCTTTTAACTTTAATATGATCTAACTTTGTCTTTAAATTAATAAAAAATTATAAGCATGGGCTTCTCTTAAAATGGGATTAATTTGTGTTTTTTTATGTTTCAATTAAAATTATTATTTTTAGGTGGGTTTCTGTTGTGTTTAAGCTTTGCCTCCGACTTCAGTTATCCAAATCTGAACACTTATATCATATCATACATGAGACAAAATGGGTAAGGCGTAATTTATTGTTTTTCTTAAGAGTGCTAGAAGGGGGGCGTAGTCACCCCTTGACGAAAATCAGGAATACGTATGTTGTAAAGAATTCCAATCCTTCTCGATTTAGATTTAAAGGGGGTGTCAAACAGGGATCTAAAGGGATAAGACAATGTTCGATAAATTGATATACATCGCCAATGATGATTAAAATTATTAGTTAAAACGTTTGGACACTAGACTTGATAAATCTACCAATCAAAATTCGTTAAAAGTCCCCAAAGTTGTTAGTCCAACGAATAAGAAAATATTATTAAAAATCTTTGGGGACTAGTGTAATAAACTGCTCATTGTCCCCAAAAATTACAAGGGTGTGTTCAAATCTTCGTTTGTGCTTTGCAGACTAAACATTTAAAAACCTGTGCACACCACTGTTTTAGCCTGCAAGACAGATTCTATAAAGCTTAGATGTCCTCATTTTTATCATGAAAATATAGTGAGTGTATTGACTTTTATATTGTAGGGAAAACATGTTTCTAATTGGCATTACTTATTTATTGTTTTTTTAAATATAAATCAATTTTTGCCTTGTAAAAATTATGTTCCTTGTTTTTTATCGTCAGCAAAAATTAGAGTATTAATTGCTGACACTTAATATTTCCAGAATTAATGCAAGCTCTGATATTAATTCGATTCTTTTTTAAAGCGAAGCTTTTCTATAATTAGAGTCAACTCGTAAGTCCGCCGGTTTCTTATGGATAGTTTTTATCGTAAATTTGGGCATGACTCCTGTAACAGTAAAGTAAGATTTATAAACCATAGCAACTCTATAATCTATCTTTCGGATTTCTGAAATAATGATTCCTAGGGAAACAAGGTATAATATTATAAGCGAAGAATCTTTAAAGGTTCTAAAAATGTCCTTTAAGGGATACTATTCAAGGACATTTTTAGAACCTTTAAAAGATTCTTCGGATTCAAACAATTTTAAAACAAATTCATATATAATTTTGTTCAAACTTATAACTTATTATTTAGTTTATTAAGTTTTGACACTACTAGTTCTGATGTTTGTTTGTCCTACCCCTTCTGATTTTGAACTTTGAATTAATAATTTCAGAGAGAATCCTGGTTTAACCTATGGAGATTTTGTCCTACTAACATCAACTAAGGTAAATAATTTACAACCTTATTTTTTGTCTACAAGGAACTCCTATTTAAAAAAAATAGCATAAAACCATGATTAGATTTCTATTAGGCTTGCTGGTAACGATTACAAAGAATTGTTACGCTTTTAAAATTGTAGCTTACTGTTGAAGAAATCATACCAAGTTTAATATCGATAGGAAAATTTTAACATGTCTAAATTAACGACTTGAGCTATCCGTTACGGACGTACATACGGATAAACTGACTCTAATTAAAGAAAAGGTTCGCTTTAAGTAAGATAAATACAAAGCTAATTAAAAATAAATTATTAGGATTAGTTAAAATTAATTGTACTTAAATAACAGGATCGAATTACACAAGTTTGAAATCGATAGGTGAATTCTAACATGCCTAATTTATGGACGGGGACGTACCGACAGACCTATCCTAATTAAAGAAAAGCTTTGCTTTAAGTAAGATAAATACAAAGCTAATTAAAAATCAATTATTAGGATTAGTTAAAATCAATTGTACTTAAATAACAGGATCTAATTATACAAGTTTAAAATCGATAGGTGAATTCTAATATGCCTAATTTATGGACGGACGTACGGACAGACCTATCCTAATTATAGAAAAGCTTTGCTTTAAGTAAGATAAATACAAAGCTAATTAAAAAGAAATTATTAGGATTAGTGAACAAATGTTTGGAATGTCGAAATATTTAACACTTTCAAAAATGGATATATTATTACTTGGATGTTACACCAGATTTTCTTGTTCACTAATAAAGTGAGACTCCCAGTGGGCTAGAATAACGACACCGTCCAGTCTCCCCCTTTACCCACCCTCTTCCCTCCGACTTGGTGAATGAACTTGCCAATGAATGAGGTCCTTAAGCAAGCTAAATTGACGACTCTTTTTCCTGCCATAATATCCACGTATATTCTATATCCATTATTTCTAAACAAAAAGATAAACTATCTCTAATCTTTTTACTTGTCACCAAAATATTTTTTTTTGTTTTCAAATTTCTGAATTTTTTTTACAAGTATGCATATTTTAATAATACAATTACGAAAATTTTAATATTTCATGAAATGAAATGTGTTTTAGTTTAAGAAAATAATTTGATTTTTGGAGGAGGGGGGAGGAGGCTTGAATTTCTTGTTTTAGACGCAACCTTTCTCTGTTTACAGCTTAAAACCATCAAATATTAAGCTTCTCTTGACCATAAAAACCAATTGGTTGCATAAATCTATTTATCAGATAAAAAAATTGCTGAGATCTTTTGCTTCAGATAAAAAACCTGACTACTTTATTATGTTGGATGTAAATTAAATCAACAAAGACACTAATGTTTATTGCTTATTTACAATGCTAAACAAGAAAAAATTATTTGAACAGACAGAAAAGACAGAATATTTTTTCCTTTAACCCGCTTTAACACTTTTAGTTATTCTAATATGAGATTTAGGTGAACATTCTATTACTTTCTCCCTTGATTTGTAGGTAATCCTGCAAGGAAGTTCTATGCCATTTATTGGCTATATGGCCAGAAGAGTTGGAATCAGACCCAGCATTGCTATTGGATCAATTATTTACAGGTTAAATATTTTTTTTTCTAGAAGTTTCTCTCAAGGTGCCTTGTTGAACACATAAACACCCCTCCCCCTTTATGATTGAAATGAATTGATAAAAAGAGGAGGGAAAACTTTTGTTTGTTTGTTTATTACTTTAGGTCAGGTTAGCTTATTTTTGAATATACAAACACAACAAATTTATATATACATTTACTGTATGCATTATAAGATTATCTTTATTTTTTAATATGTCACCGTTTTCTGTTATGATTTGCTCTTAATGAAACGAATATTATGCCTAACCCTATGGAATTTTGCCTAAAATTCGTTGTAGAGCCTTACAAAGTTTTAATAGCAGCTGTGTCCCTTGTATCTAATGGCTCTCTTTTCAAAGAGGTGGGGAATGACAAAAAATTACTAAAACCATTTCGGTGCTTTTAATGAAGCTTTCATTATATGAAGAACTCAATCGGATCAGTAGTTATCGAAAACTTCAGCTACAGACAATAAAACCTTACAACTTTATATAATAGGATTTGTAATATTTGACCAAGTTATCCTTGTTTTGTTTCAGCACTGGCTTCTTACTGACTTACTGGACCATCAAAATGAAGTTTATAATGGCCATTATGACGATGTCCATGCACGGAATCGGGTTTTCGTGGGTGTATGCCACGGCCATCAGGGCAGCACAAGCCTGTTTTCCTCCAAGGTGGGCCAAGTATCATTTTTTATAAAAAATGCTCAAACATTTAAATAATAAAAGCGAAGCTTTTCTACATTTAGGATAGGTTCGTCTGTAATATATTACTTTTTAAAAATGTAATTTTGATGGTATTTTGGCAGGCAATAAATTTTACAAAATATAAAATAAGCATCTCTATAATCAATTCTTAATACATATGGCGTCTTTAAGGACGTCCAAAACATTTATGTTTTTAGTAGCGAAGCTACTCTATAATTCACTTTGTCCGTCCGTCAGTCCGTCCGTAACGCTGTGGGGGAAATTGGATTTACTCAGCTCCTGTAAAAGATAGGATGCTGAAATTTGTTGACAACATTCCCATCATTAAGGAGCACAATTGACTATAAAACGTCATTGGCGGTTGGACCGCTTTTTAGCAGGTTTTAGGCTATTTTTATATTTTTCACATTTTTCTCCATATCTTCAGTATTTATGGTCCGAATTTCAAAATTTTTTCAGCTATAGATATCAAAATTAAATTTCCTGTCGTTTCAAGAAAACAGCCATGAAGGCCAGGCTGCCTTTTAGCAGGTTTTAGGCTATTTTTATATTTTTCTATTTTTTCTCCATATCTTCAGTGTTTATGGTCCGATTATCAAAATTTTTTCAATTATAGATATCAAAATTGAATTTCCCGTCTTTTTAAGAAACCAATCATTACGGCCAGACTGCCTTTTTAGCAGGTTTTAGGCTATTTTTATATTTTTCACATTTTTCTCCATGTCTTCAGTGTTTATAGTCCGATTTTCAAAATGTTTTCAGTTATTGATATCAAAATGAAATTTCCCGTCTTTTAAAGAAAACAACCATGACGACCAGACTGCCTTTTAGCAGGTTTTAGGCTATTTTTACATCTTTCTCCATATTTTCAGTGTATATGGTCCGATTTTCCAAATTTTTTAAGTTAAGGATATAAAAATTAAATTTTCTTTCGTTTTAAGAAAACAACCATGGCGGCCAGACTGCCTTTTATCAGGTTTTTGGCTATTTTTATATGTTTTACATATTTCCCAAGATCTTTGTTTATTTTGATCCAATTTTTAAACTTTTATGGGATATCAGTATCAAAATAATTTTTCCCATTGTTATGAGCATCTTTAATATAATTTACTTTGACCATCGTCATCATACAAAATAAAACAAGGTTTCATATTTATTTTATCCAATAAATCTATTCTTGATTTTAGTAAAAACCTTTTAAATCTACCTGTACGTATTCCCATCTACGACTTTTTGTGCTTCGCTACTTATGGATGTTGTCATCCTTGCTATAATATAAATTATTTTTAGAAACAAGAACAAGAACAATGCATAGCAGTGTAAAATATAAATTGATATTTTTTTTCCAAAATTCAATTCCCTCTGGTGATGTTATAAATAAAATACCAAAAGTCAAATTTAGGTGGATGTTATATGAATATATAAAGCTTCTTTACAGCCAAAGAAATTGAGAAAAAAAATATCATTTATGGAGCAACAACAAAAGTAGGTTTATCACAAAACCTTGATTTTTTAGTCAGCTGTTCTATAAACAACCAAGTCATTACCTGTATATTATAAAGCAATGCCAGGCGATTAAAATGAGGTATTAAGCACTTTCTAACTCCAAAAAGTGATTCTTCTAGAGCAAAAATTAGTTTAGCATTTTTGGTGACTCAAATTTGAAATTTGATTTGAAGCAAGAGAAAAATATTAAAAACACATACTTTTTTCTATCTAAGAGGCAAATTAATGGTATCAATATATTCGCAAATGTCTTATATACAGTTTAATACACTTTTAAGTCCATTATTTTTGGGCTTTGAGTGAACGTCTAATAAGATTGATTTTATCTCTACACAAATATGAACTAAATACATGGTCTCCTCCAGTATAAGGAGGGAGGGGACATAGGTCTGCTTACTACACAAACATGACCTAAATACATGGTCTCCTCCAGTATAGGGAGGGAGGGGACATACAGGGTGCGGCATATAAATTCGGACAAATTCTAATTTTTAAATTAAATTAATTGTCTCTTACAGTATAAGGAGGGAGGGGACATAGGTCTGCTTACTACACAAACATGACCTAAATACATGGTCTCCTCCAGTATAGGGAGGGAGGGGACATAGGTCTGCTTACTACACAAACATGACCTAAATACATGGTCTCCTACAGTATAGGGAGGGAGGGGACATAGGTCTGCTTACTACACAAACATGACCTAAATACATGGTCTCCTACAGTATAGGGAGGGAGGGGACATAGGTCTGCTTACTACACAAACATGACCTAAATACATGGTCTCCTACAGTATAGGGAGGGAGGGGACATAGGTCTGCTTACTACACAAACATGACCTAAATACATGGTCTCCTCCAGCATAGGGAGGGAGAGGACATAGGGTTTTGGCTATTTTTATATGTTTTACATATTTCCCCATATCTTTGTTTTTTTATCCAATTTTCAAACTTTTTTGGAATATCAGTATCAAAATAATTTTTCTCATTATTATGAGCATCTTTTATGTAATTTACTTTGACCATCGTCATCAAACAAAATAAAACAAGGTTTTGTGTTTATTTTAACCAATAAATCTATTCTTGATTTAATAAATACCCTTTTCCCATCTACAATTTTTTGTGCTTCGCTACTTATGGATGTTGTCATCCTTGTTTTTTTTATTTTTTTAGGGCAAAGAAGATAAATTCTATGTTTTAGGGGGGGGTGGAAATGTTTAGTTTAATTGTAAAAAAATGTCAGCTTTTTACAAGCTTAGAGCCGTGAACTAAGGTGTGAAACAACGCAACATCTTGTTGAGGTTTTTTAAGTTTTGTGGGAGTAAAAACTACAACAAAAACTCTTGGGGTATCTTATTTGGGTGGTGGGGTAAACAATCGTCCAACCCTTCCCCCCCTTTTGACGTCTCTAAGTCATGGCTACTTAAACCAAACAAAATTACGAAAAATGTCGACTTTCACCGTTAAAATTTCATTGAAACACAACGTTTCCTGAAATATTACTTTATATGGTATCATGTCGTTGTGTAAGGTAAAACTTGAAATTACATAACAAACATATATACTTTTATTTAATTGAAAAACTTTTCAGACATGATCCGTATGAAAGTCTTAAATTTACATTAAAAAACCAAAGTTTACAAAAAGGAAAAGTCAACAAAAGTTTTAATAAATTATTCATTATGTAATATTTTTGATGGTCAAGCACTTTTTATTGCCTTTATTAGAACTTTTATGTACTTTCAAAATATACCTATTTTCATAAAGTTTAAAAAGTTAAGTTTCTCTACAGACAACACATATATTAAAGACATGGGATAATGGATATAGAATATATGTGGATATATTGACAGGGGGTAAGAACTTATCTAGCAACTTTCGAAACATCATAGAAAGCAAGAAATTCGTGTAAATTTCTCTAAACCCTTGCCAATATACAGTTAAAAAGTAACTTAATTTTGTTTAATGCTTTAATTGATGAAACGTTAGAAAATGACCATTGAAGATATTCTGTACAAAAAAAACGTGTCATTTGTTTTAATATTAATTTCGATTGAGCTTCCTAATATCAGACAGCTATAGACAGCTATATTAATGTTAATTTTAAGCTGTCTACAATGTTTCTAAATAAACTTTAAGTTGCGGGATATCAACAATTCATATTGATGTTGTCTCTCTTAGTAAAAAACAAATTAATTTTGTTTTGTTTTTTTGAAATAGAAAAAAAAATTTCAAATTTTCAAGTATGTTGAGCTGCCCCAGGAAATTACTCCAGTATCTCATCAATTTGTCTGTCTGTTTGTAATCTCTCTAACCGCTAAACTGTAATGGTTTTTCTTTACATTATAGCTTCTCATAGGTTCTGAAAAGTTTTATAACTATTTTTAAGCAGTTTACCAACACCCTCCCAAGATAAATCGCTCCTAGAAAAAAATATCCCACCAAAATTTTTTCTTTTCTTTTTAACTAAAATTGAATATTAGGTGGTCCTTCCCCCTCCATCACAAGTGCCCCTAGAGCCCTTCATAAGACAGATATTCCTCAGGATGAAGGGACGGGTTGGCAGCCTGGTAGTTTCTGGATATGGATTTGGATCTTTGGTCTGGATACCTTTGCAGACAGCATTTGTTAATCCACATAATATCAAGGTAAAAACTTATTATAATCTTAAGGTAAAAGATCTTTGACAATAAATTGACTTTCCCAATCACAATAAACAAAATAATCACATCTGTAGATTAAAATTTGGACAGTGCTAGTTTAAACATTAGAGTAAAACACTAGAGGAAGAAATGGTTAATAAACTGTATCTCCCCATCACAACCACCTTGTGCAACCTTTCTATTGGGTCATTGAAAATCAATCAATTGTGTCGCTTATATTAACACAGCCAAGTAGCATAAAATAATTTAGAAGCAGACGAAATAGGTCTTTGAAAAAGGAAGGGAGGTAGTTGTCTGTATATACATCTATACTACAGATCTGTTGTTTGAACTGACCAATTAAGATTCAATTTAAGTTCTTAAAGTTTTTTTATGTCAGCGAATCAAAAAATTTGCTTAAACTTTATATCTAAGCAGTCAAATATGTGCCCTCCATATCTGACAAGTTTCTTAGCCTGACGGACATACTAATACAGGGTTTAAAGGACACAATTACTTATAGCCTCGCTACTAATGAACTGGAGTAAAGCAGAAAAATGTTCAGTATCTACTTTTAAAAAGTACATGAAAATGAAAATATTTGTAGGCAGTTCCCCTTAAAGTGCATAGTTGAGCTCAGGTAAAGTTACGATATATTAAACACAGGGGAAAAATAACCCTTGTTTTTAATAATTAAGAAATACAAGGGGGGGGGATTGTGTTCAATGCTCGACAGTTACTTTGTTGGAAATCCCCTATTTTTGTTTAGGCTGAGCTAGACAGAAACTGTGAATATTTTGGCACAGAACAACAGGTACACATCTTACAGTATTATTATCCAGTTTGATTTCAAAACCGATTTATATCTGCAGGCTTACAACCGGTTATCAGCCATAATATATAGCATCTTATTACAGACAATTTTTCACAAATATTAAAATGAAAATATTCAATATCAGTTTTAATCATTTCATTATTTTCATTAAAGCTTCATTATTTTTCATTTTAATATCCGCAGAAAGCTGTCTATTAAACGATGCGAAAAATAACTATTCTGGTGCTTTTCGTGTTTTATTAAAATATTCTCATACATTCGGGGTCGGCCCTTAGGTGATGTTTGTAAGTTGATTTAAGCATGTTAGACTCGACCTATCGATTTCAATCAATGTCCATTAATTTTTTAAAAATAAATTATATATCTTAATCGTTTTATTTTTTAAATATGATTTTTAGATAATGTTTTAAGCTAAGCATCTCATTTTCTATAAAAATATATAAGTTTGTCCATATTAAGCATCCTGTAGTAAAGTTATTTTGACATTGATCTATAAAAAAAAGTTGTTTACTTCTGTTTCTAATGTTTACTTCTAAATATTTTAATATGCAATGTTCCATTTCAAAAGAAAACAAATAGCTATAATTGAAACGTTCTTTAACTATTTAAAAATAGTACAAAGTTGTGTAAGATAATGATATCTAAAGGATTGCCGTCGCATTTAATTTAGGCCGCTCGTAGCGACAGCTGAAAATTTTAATAAAGTTGGCGGTGTGGCGAAAAAAAATTCAGATTTGCTTGACCACAGCTGAAAATTATACATTGAGTAAGTGAACTAAAAAACTTAGCGGCTTGTTTGCTTGACTAAGCAGATTAAAAAAAATAGGCAGCTGTTGATTTTGCTACAGTATCTGCTGCGGCTACCTAGCCCTGAATAAATAGCATCCTCATGTTTTTCCATGTGTAGTTTATGTATGTTGCTTTACCTCAAAGGTTCTATCGAGCCTTATACCCCCCTCTCTTTTCTCGCATATTTTAAAAATAAATTGAAAATAAGAGAGGGGAAAGAAATATTTTTTTTTGTCTAACCCCCTCGTAAGTCACTAAAGTGATAAAAGAAACAAATAAAAATACCCACCTCCCCTATTTTTAATTCATTTTAAAATAAGGGGGTTTCTTTGTTCCAAAAGCACTTTGATGGAAATGGCCTTTTTGTATTTCGTGTAATTTTAAAATCACACACGCGCAACATTTTTACACCCAGAAAAACAAAGTTTCAGCAGGGATCTAAAGGGATAGAACAATGGCCGATAAATTGATGTACATACCAAATGATTATTCACAAAGTTACCCCTTCTGTAGATTATAATTAGTGGTTGAAACGTTTGGACACTCAACTTAATGAACCAACCAATTAAATTCAATAACTAAAAGTCTCCAAAGTTGTTAAGTCAACGAATAAGAAAACGTTATAACAAAACTTTGGGGACTAGTGAAATAAACAGCCTACTGTTCCCTTCCTTCCTGCAGAAAATTTTTAGATACCTGTAAAAAAAAATTTCTTTGTATTTTCCTTTTTAAAAACAAGGATGATAACATCCATAAAAGCGCAACTCTGAAACGGTAGGAAAAACGAATGATAACACTTGTAGAGTGTCAGAACTACCGAATGAGCAGAATATAAGTTTGAATAAAATTAACTTAGGTTTGATGCAAACTGCTTAAATACAGAAAACAGTTAATTAATTAATTAAATCACATAAAAATTGTTTTTACGCTTTTAAGCATATTATTTAAGTTTTAGTTTTTCTTATCTCTTCCTTTTTTTGTTTACTAGTGGCTTTGCTTCTAGTCTCTGGGGTAATTTCAAAGTTCAGGAAAAAATAGATAAAAACCTGCCTGAAATGTAGAACTATATTGCATTGGTTTAGATTTTACCGAAAACTTAACTGACAAACAAAAAAACCTTACTACTTTATATTATAGGACTCAAAATTTTATCTTATTGATATGCAACTCCTTATGTGTTTTGTCCATAATATTTTAGATTTAAAAAGAATCTTTTGTAATCAATATTATATCAACTAAGAAAGTTCTAAAGCTCAAAAATCACTATTATTAAAATGTATGTTACGATACTAGTTGCAATAAATATCCTTGTTTTAAAATTTAGGTGTTTGAATGAATATAATATATAAGTGGATATTACGACAGGGGAAAAATTGCCGTCAATTTAGGTTACTAACATGAACATCACTTATTGGTCAGTTCGTTCATCCATTAAGAAGTCGAGGGTACGGGGTAAAGGGGGTTGATGGGGAGGGGCGAGTCGTTATTTTAGCCAGCTACAAGTTTCACTTTATTAGAGATCATGATAATTTGGCATAAGTTCCATGTAATAATATATCTAAACTATTAATAAAATTTGCTACAAGCCAGTCTTTTATGTTTGTCTATAGACGTGTAAATAACAAGGATGACAACATCCTTCAATTGTAAAGCTCAAATTTTACAGTTTGCCTCAAAATAAGAAATACCAAAACAAAACGACGGACGGACAATGTGAGTTATAAAGTAGATGAACAGTGGTCACGAGAATCAGATATCAATCTTCAATAGCACTAAAGAAAATTCCTTAATAATTCCTTGTGTTGTAAAGTGCATGAGCGTTATTGGCATTTTTCTTACACAAATTGCTTATTTTCAGTATAGCTTTGAAGCCGATTATTATCCGCCGAATAAGAACCGGTTCTCAGCCATACTGAAAAATCATGTACAGCATCGTATAACAGACAATTTTCCACGAATATCTGAATAAGAAATAATAGTAATTTGGTTTTAATCTTATAATTATTCATTTTAATATACGCGGAAAGCTGTTTATAATACGAACGATAAATAACTATTTCTAGGACCGCAAGTGTGACAGATATTTTGAAGATGCTGATCTGCTGGAAAGAATTCCATACATGTTTCTTCTTTTGGGAACCATCTTTCTAGGTAATTCAAGTTTATTGTAAAGGTTTGAGATATGCTCCTTTTACAAAAAAAATTATACGTATTATAATTCAGGTAGTGAGGAGACAATAAACTGTTTATTACAGTAGTCCCCAACGTTTTTTAATTACATTTTCTTATTTCTTTGCTCATCAACTTTGGGGACTATATTGAATTTTGATTGGTTGGGTCATTAAGTTTAATGTCCTAAAGTTGCAACCACTAATTGTAATCTACAAAGTGGATAATTTTGTATGACATCATTGGGGATTTACCGGCCATTTACTTGTCCTTTTAGATCCCAGATTATAAATATAATTAATTATTTATAAGTAGCTCAATTATAAAAAAAATTATGAAGTCAATACCTAATTATTGATTTTTAAAACTTTTAAAGCTAATTTTTCTTTGGGCATTCTATGTTTTTTTTTCTCTAACTAATTTTCAATTTAGCTTAAAAATGTAGGCGCTTATGGTATAATAAAATGACCCCCCCCCCCCCTTATGATAAACAAAATTACATTTACTTTAGAAAATTTAGGACACTGTTAATTTTATAACCCAATCAAGGTTTAACTTTTTAAGATTTTAAGCAAACGAAAAATAACTAGTGTAATTTACAGTCTGACGGTCATATTAGTTTTAAATAATCTAAAAAGAAAAATATAAATATTAAGTATAGGTGTATAATCCAGACAACTACCTGGATCCAGTGTTTGGGACCTTTTCCGTATGCTAGCAAATTCCTTTTTGCTCTTTTGTAACGACTTTGCTTTGTTAATGTTTACGACGCCATTGGCTGATATTCACGGCCCAATTGAAAGTAGGCTCAAGGTCCATGGGGTGGGGATTTACAGTTATCTAACTCCTTCCCCTTCTATTGTTTTACTTGATTATAGGAATGGGACTGATATCTGTAATTCTGATATCTGACGAGGACCAGAGAGAGGACAAACTTGTGTCAGATTCAGATTCTGAAGATTCTGCTGAAATTCCGCTCAATTCTGAAAAACGGGTACGACCGATAAATTGATGAATAACCTCTGAGATGGGTTTTTGAAAGATGAATGCCGCGTTATTTGAATAATTGATTGACTAGACAAAGTATACAACTATTTATTTAATTATTTCGCTGTTGTTGGTACGGCCTTCATAGAAGAAAAGCAAATTATCTTCAATCCATTTTTGCTGCATATTAATTTATGCATCTTTTTAGAGCTGTGTTAGACATAAAACAAATGGCTATAATAATAATTTAAAATTTTGAATTCTTAAGTTATATACTCTGTTAAAATCGTACGGGGCATTGATCTTGATTGCTGCATATTAATTTATGCATCTTTTTAGAGCTGTGTTAAACATTATACAAATGGCTAAAATTATAATTTTAAAATTTTGAATTCTTAAGTTATATACTCTGTGTTGAAATCCCATCGTCTTCGTTCAATCAATCAATGTCTAAAAAATGTCGAAAAAACGCGACATTTTTTAAAACTCCATCTCTGGCTATGGTCATACACAAACCTATTATAATTCTAGAAAAGTTCCCAAAGTTGTTAAGCTAACAAATAAGATACCGTTAATATAAAAATTTTGGTACTAGTATAATAAACAGCCCAATGTCTCCTTCCCCCCCCCCCCCTATATGTATGGCCTGGTGGCTGAGATATAGAAATAGATGTAGAATATACATGGATATTATGTCAGGGGAAAAATTGTCGTCAATTCAGGTTGCTATTTCCCTTGTCGTTTTTCGGTCAATTCTTCATTCAATTGGAGGGGTAAAAGGAGGTACGTTATTTTAGCCAGCTACAAGTTTCACTTTATTATAGTACAAGATAATCTGGTGTAATATCCAAGTAATAATAAATCCATTGATATAGGAACACAGTAATAGTGTCTGACTGATTATGACGTAACAAAAAAAATTAGCCAATGAGAGGCCGTTATTGACCAATGGTAAAATTTATAGTGGCCTCTCATTGGCTAATTTTTTTTGTTACGTCATAATCAGTCAGACACTATTACTGTATTCTTGATATAGAATCAAAAGAAAGATTTTTTTATTTATTTTTATTCTATAGAAACAGGATGACTCAAAATAATAGGTTGAAAATTTATTCTTTCAATTGCATAATACATTTGAATAAAAAATTTAAGGATTTGATTTTTTAAACGATTTGATTACGAACTATCAATAATATTCACTTAAAAAAAGTTTTTTTTTAAATAGGAAGATCCTGTATATTTAAAGCCATCAGAAGTACTAAGGACTCCCACCTTCTATCAGGTAGTTTTTAACAGGGCTCGACAGCCGCGCGTCAGACTTTTTTAGCCTAAGGGAAATAAACCTTTTACAATTTTAAATATCAGCAGCAAGTCGAAAAATGACCTGAATATGGCAATATTACTCTTTTTTAAATTAAAGCTTCAAAACAAGTTTTAATTTGAAGCTTATTCTCGGCTAACACGCGGCTGCTGAGCCCTGATTTTTAAAACATACAATTAAGCAATTCTGTTTATCTGTCATTATCTGTTAAATGTATAAAATTTTAGAGTCTATGCAATAAAGAAGTAAGGTTTTCTGTCTAAAGCTAAAAACCTCAGAAATTGCTATAACAATATCTTTAGGGAGGTTTTAGGCTGTTTTCCTATTTCCCTCCGACCTTTTCTTGATATTTAGAGTAACGCAATTAGAATGAAATAAAAGTAAAAAAATTTAGAGGGAACAAGCTATACGTAACTCTACCCACGGGGTGGGGACCCTGTGCCGTCTTTCAATTGGGTCTTTGAATATCAACCAAAATCACCACTAGGGCCAGGTAGTTATCTGGATTATACATCTATACTTAATACTTTTACAGTTATTAGAATGGCTATAAGCTATCTAAAACTTCAAGTATATAAATTTTCTGATCATGGAAAGAAAACGAAGTAGCGGGTTTCGTAGTATTTTCGCGGTAGCTTTTCTCTTATTTCTAGCACCTTGGGGTGCTTTAACTTTGTAGGCCCAAATTCCTAACATTGCGGGGCAATCATTAACATTTACCTAAACTAAAATAACATATCAAAGCTACTGTGAAAATAAGACAAAACCAGCAACTTCGTTTTCTTTTCATGATCCAAGTTTTCTTTAAGATATGGATTGCCTTTTTCTCTTTGTGCCTGACCAACGGCCTGATGGGCAACTACTCCAAGACCTACGGGCTGACCTTCATCAATGATGACCACTTCTTCGCCTGGGTCGGCATCCTGGCAAATATATTCAACGGGGCTGGACGTATCGTGTGGGGAATAGTGTATGACAAGCTCAACTTTAAGAGGACGTACTTGATCATGGCGGTCATTGTTGGATCGGTCACCGCCTGTCTGCCTGTTCTACCGTACCTTGGTAAGATTTTGAATTAGTTATGATATGAAAGCTTGATTTTCAACAATAATTTACGATATTCATCACAAGATTGTAGCTTAAAATATTCATGGATCATAACCTGATCAAAAGAATTTAAAAATACGAATGGAGTAACAATAGCTTATGAAGGGGACGGGTGTGATAATTTAGCGTCTGATTTTGTACAGTAGACATTTTTTATAGATAGGTTTTTTTCTCGAGTCTTACTAATATTCAAAAAAGATATTTTTACAAAATACCCAGGGGTAGCTATTCTAACAATCATCAATTCTACAAAAAATCACCTTTAAAACCTTTAAAAGTATCGTATAAATATATTTTTATGGAACTAAAGAGGGGTGGGTAAACAGGAAAGGAAAAGGGAAAGGGGGTTATGGGGAAATTTTCCTTTAAAATTGTTTGTCATAGTATCATTCCCTTTTTCCTGCAAAATACCTAGTAAAAATGGTTGGATTCTTAAATGCAAATATTAATTTTTTTTTAGAAACAATATATATTATAATGGTTATTTGCACTGTAACTTTAAACTTGCGTCGATCTCTGTCTACATAGCCCCTGTTAAGGTTTTTAAACATTAATCAAGTGTGTACTTTGAAAGTTTTTACTGCAAAACAGACAAAGTACTGTAAAGAAGTTGTACTACTTACTAAAGCAATAATTCAGATGCACCAATGATTGTGCTGAAAGTATTGTACGGTATCCTGATGGTCAGCCTGTACGGCAGCTTTCCTGGCATCTATGCCATTGTGGCAGCGGCAGTTTCAGATGCTTTCGGCCACAAATATTATCAGGTAAGAGTATGTATGTATATGGACCAAGCTGCGTCATTCTAGAGATGACAATAGCATTACTAACTGATGTATGGGCGGGCAGACAAAGGTAGTTACAGAGTGGCTTTGCTATTATAATAAGTACCATTTACATAACAAAAAAATTGCCGATTGCTTACGCATCAAATTAAAAATTCAAATGTTAAATAAGCTAAAAGTTGCATAAGTATAAAAAAAAATTCCAATTGCATCATTTTCCATTAAGAGAAAAAAATCTGACACATTTAGCTGCTAATTGTTGCAAAAATCAAGATATGCGTTTTCCAGTATGGGTTAGAAACTGATTAATATCCGCAGGATAAGAACCAGTTCTAGGCCATACTGAAAAATCAAGTATAGCATCGTATTACAGACAATTTTCCACGAATATT
This sequence comes from Acartia tonsa, assembly GCF_053477335.1. Classification (NCBI taxonomy): domain Eukaryota; kingdom Metazoa; phylum Arthropoda; class Copepoda; order Calanoida; family Acartiidae; genus Acartia; species Acartia tonsa. The sequence continues at coordinate 40,779,563 of NC_137260.1, forward strand.
AAATTAAAAATCAATTCATAATATTCATACCATTTTTGTTAAAACGGGCCTTCGGCTCCTTGGGGCTAACTAAACGGGTTTTAATCTTATAATTTTTATTTCAATTTCCGCGGAAAGGTGTTTATAATACGATGCAATAAATAACTATTGATTGTACTTTAGCGCACTTTCGCGTTAACCAAAGGCTGCGACTCAAACATCAAGGGCTTTATATTGAAAAATAGGGGGGAGGGGTCGTCTCAAGATTTTAAATTTAAAAATAGCAAAAAAATTAACCAATTTAAACTTACATAAAATTAAGAACTCCATTAGTTTAGTGGCAGCGAGATCTCAATGGACAAAAAACCTAACTACTGTTTGTGTCTCTAGGGGCACTCGAAGGTTGAAAGGGGGCGGGGGGAAGTCGACCATCAACTTATGATTTTAAAAAGAAAAAAATTGCAGCGATATCTCTTGGAAAGGTGGATGTACCCTTCCCAAAAATATTATAAACCAAATATGCCTTTACTGTATAAGAAGACAGAAAGACAGACACCATGTTACTTCTATTACTATCTAATACCGACAACTTACTCTTATAAAGAAGCGTCTTTAATAAAGGAAATGATATTATCGAATGAAGGAATGTAAAAAAATTCTTGACATATTTTGTCTTATCTTTTAAGGCAGAATATATTTATTATTACATGGATGTTACATCAGTTTTGTTCTCTAATAAATTGAAACTCGCAATGATACCCTCCATCCTTCCCATTTACCCCATCCACTCCCCTACTAATGGATAAACTAACTGGCTAATAAATAAGTTCCATGTTTTCAACCTAAATTAACGACAATTTTTCCACTGTTATAATATCCACTTATATTCTATGTATATCCATTTAAAACAGATGCATATCGATTTGTGTAATTTGACCTAATAAAGAAACATAGTACATTTTTAGGAATGCATCATTAAAAGTAAAACTACCCTTTAATGTCTTTAAAATGTCATGTCTCTGTGTCCCTAACTCACTTCTCATGTCTGCAAAATTAAAAGAGAAACGCATGGCTTTCAAATTTTAGTTTTATTGACAACCTTCGGATCATGGAAAGAAAACGAAGTATTGGGTTTCGTCGTATTTTCACATTAGCTTTCGATAGGTTAAGTTAGGTAAATGTTAATGATTGTCCAGCTTGGTTAGGAAATAGGTTCGCAGGGTTAGTGCCCCCCCCCCCCCGCAGGGGCTTGAAATAGGAGAAAAGCTACTGTGAAAAAACGACGAAACCCGCTACTTCATTTTAGTTACCAGATCCCATCCTCCTTCTGCAATTCTAAACAGCTTACAAATTCTATTAATGTTTTAATTATCCAAATCCTATAAAATTTCTTAGGCTAGCCTTTGGACTATAGGGTTTCCAAACTCTTACGTGAACCTTTATATTTATGTAAAGCTTAATGAAACTTTATAGGATAGATTTATAGATTTTGGGCCAATGTTTTTTTTTTAAGGCTAACTTTGGATTGCTGTTCTCGAATGCTGTTTGCTACTGTATTCTTATCATTGTATTTACAAAGGTAAATTTTATTTAAAATGGATAGGAAATCCTAGCAAAAAAAAGGGATAAGACAATGGCCGATAAATTGATACACAGCCAAAAGGTGATACACAAAATTAATACTTTTGTTGATTACAAACAAATTGTGGGTGAAACATATGGACATTTAATTTAACAATCAAAATTCAATTAAAGTCCCCTTAGCTGTTAAGTCAACGTTGTTATTAAACATTGGGGACTAGTGTATTTAACCACTCCATGTCCCCTCCCTCCCTGACATCATCCAACTAAGGAAAGCTCTAAAAACCAATATACTTTAAACATTATAGAAGTTACAGCCCTTCAATTTAACGTACCGAAAATGTTTATCTTTTGTAAGATTTAAAAAAATACTTGATCATAGGGACGTTTGTAGAGAAGCTAGGCTTATAAATCACTTAGGGAGGGAGAGGACATTTCTTGATTTCAACTTTAGGCACTAGCTTTGTCCAAAATCTTCTCCAAAATATTTTTATCTACAGAAGGGGTAAAGTTGTGTATCATCATTTGTAATATACATCAATTTATCGGCAATTGTCTTATCCCCCAAGATATTATAACGTTTTCTTATGTGTTATTTTAACTACTTTGGGGACTTCTTGAATTTTGATTGGCTAGTTCATTAAGTTGAGTATCCAAAAGTTTCAACAATGAATACAAAAGGGGTATTTTTTGTGTATAATCGTTGAGGATCAATTTATCGGCCATTGTCTAATCGCTTTAGATTCATGATTTTTATCCCTTCCAGGTTCCTGCCATATATGCCTTCCTTGGTTACACAGGTATGTTCCTGGTGGCCGCTGGAATAGCCGCACTTGGAATCATCATATCACTTCTGCTACCCAAAAGACTGACTTGTCAAGATTCATTAAACAAAGTTATGTGTTCCTAAATATGTATAGTTATGAAAGGAATGAAGAATATATTTTTTTAAATATAAAACTAATAGGCTCTTATTTATATTTTTAAGATGCTCATGATTTCATATTACAAAATACAACCATAAAATATGTATCACTGGGTGAAATCGAAGTGCCTAATAAAAAAACGTCATACAAATCAAATGACCACTGTTAGGCCAGTAAACATTTAATTGACCAATGGTAAAATTTTATCTTGGCCTATCATTTGTAATTTTTATTGTATGGCGTTATTTTTTATTAGCCACTATATGAGCTGTTTCGGTGAAATCCCTTGTGAGTGGAATTTAATAAAAATCATAATCATAAAAGTTTCATTGTCACCAAAAAAATAAACTTTTTATTTAGTTTTACATTAAATTACAATTTTTTTTTTTAACTGTAGGGGCTTACTAAGGGAATTTGCCCCCCTATTTCCTTTTCTTATGTGAGTGCTGACACTCACCTATATTCCCACTCATTTCTGCTTATAAGTAAACAGTATAAGTAATTTGCATTTTATAAATGCATTATTATAATAATGATGAAAAATGTACCAAAAATGTATTCAGTACAAAGTTTTTTTTTATGTTTATCTATAGTACAAAGTAGAACGATGTCTGTCTGTCCGTTTGAAGCTTAAGATCTCGGTAACCACTGAACCGTTTGGATTCTACTCTTTAGGGTATATACCTATTGGTCCTGTGGTGGTTATAAGATATTTTCTTGTGGGGGGGGGGGGGGGGGGGCACCCCCAACCCCACCAAAAATGAAAATCCCCCCCCCCATAAAAAATTGTTTTTTTTAAGCAGTTACTTCAAATAAATTGGAAGCACCAGAATTTTTTTTTTATAATACCTCTTGGGGAATAGCCCCGAATAGCTAGTTTGAATATAAAGTATGTTTCTTTTGTTAATTATCCCTCTAAAAAACGAAGTTGCGGGATTCGTCGTATATTCACAGTAGCCTTTCTCCTATTTCTAGCAATCATTAACATTTGCCTAACTTTAAATAACCTAGCAAAAGTTACTGTGAAAATACGACGAAACGCGCTAATTCGTTTTCTTTCCAAGATCCAAAATATGTTTCTCATGTTGTTTATAAAAATTTAAAAATTATGTTTTAAATACATAAATGTTCACTTTAAATAATGTATATTACAGCAACGTATTAAAGACAGTTTTCCACATATAAGGAAATAAAAATAAAAGATTAACACCTGGACCTTTATCTCATCGGGTCAAACAAAACATGGATTAATTTTATGATTTATACTTTCTTAATTGTAAATTTCTTGTATCTATATCAGTATTGAAATAAATTATTAAATATCTTACTTTAATTATTGTTTCTTTATTTCACACTAATGGCTAAGCCTCTAGAAGCCCTTTTAGAGGGAGGGGGGGGGGGGGGGTAGTGGTAGTCTATCTACTTCACCATAAGATTTAGTTTTAAATGAACAAAGAACGATTACGCACAATAATAGCAAAGCTTTTTGAATGTACATTTTGAATGTAGTATAATTAAAGGGTGTTTAAATAAAAACCAATCGCTTCACTTTTTTCAATATAAACCTTACAGTTTTGGTCCAAAACTAATAAAAAAATAGTACAATTCATGCCCAAGCAATGAAAATAATAAAACAATATTGAATCTTAAATCTACTCACCCTTCCCGAGCACTAGAGCTCGAAACCTAGCCCTTGCAGAGAAATTTGCCCTACGCCGAAAGTGCATATTTTATAATAAAATTAAGACAAATTTGTCTCTTTAAAAAAAGAACAAACCGTCTTAAGTACTTGAAATCTTGTAGATAGACCCCATAATGTTTGGGGTTTTTGATGGGGCATGTAAAGATCTTTCTCTAGACACCTTAACAAGGTTTCTAACATAATCCTAGCCAATTTGGCATCAAAAAGAAAGACCTGACAAACATCAAGAACTAGATTTAAACAGAGCCGCCATGCCTCAATGTTGGATGGGTCTGCCTTTTTTATCCCAAATCGGCTAGGATTGAGGTAAAAACCTATTTAAGGTGTCTAAAGAAAGGTTTTTACATGCCCCTTCAAAAACTCTAAACATTATGGGGTCTATCTCCAAGATTTGAAGTACTTATGGTGGTTCAAATTGTGAGCGATTGGTTTTTTTTTAAACACCCTTTAAGAACAGGGTGTCGGAGCCGTTTAATTTTGATGCGGCTCCGGCTCCGGCTCCTACCTTAAAATTAATATATCAATTTTTGTTCATTATTGAATTTGATATAATAAATAAATAATATAAAATATTTTGCTTTTATTTGATTAAAGCTTTATAAAAGTAGAAGGATGTGTGTCTATTTGTTAAGTAACAATAGTTTTTCAGTTTATTATATGGAAATAGACCGTTGCCAAATTATAATATTACTTTAAAAAATCATTTTTAGCTTATCTGGAGCCGGAGCCGTTTTTAACGAAAAATACGGCTCCGGCTCCACCAAAAATGTTGCTGCTCCCGGCTCCGGCTCCGAAACACTGATTAAGAATATCACAAGATCTCACATTAAAAGACAGAGAAATAAGGAATGGCAGCTAGAGAAATAAATAAATAATGATTCTTAATAATTTATTTCATTTAAACACAAATAACATGAAACAAACGATAATATTTTTGGATTTTTATGTTAAAGTACAAAAAAAATTATTCAACATTACACAAATAGTTATGTTTTTGAAGTTCAATTGATGTTTGATGTTTTTAAAATGATTTTTATTTCACGTAAAAAATCATTCATAAAATAAGTAAATAAACAAACACTTAACTAATGAGTACAAGTTATTATTATAGTTATAACACAACGGGACAAAATCATGATAAGTTAAAGGGGTTTAAAATTATCAATGTTTATTAGATTATCAGCAACACAATGTTAAACTGTAATTGTGAGTTTGATCTTGTGTAATATAATATGATAATTAATAGAAGATAAAAGTTGATATTTTTTGCACTTAAATATATATCCTTATTGAGTTTTGTCCAGAAAGATAAATTTAACTATTGTTACTTTATTCATGATCCACATTGACAAATATCAATGCTTCTCTCTTTGCTGATTTCTTCCGCAGTATACCATGAAAGAAGAAATTTCCACATATTAAAACCTTTCAGTGAAAGCTAGCTTTAATTTATATACAATTTTTTTGTGTATATTGTATATGTTTTCCAAATCCTTTAAAGATGATGAGAGAAATAAATAAATTATCTCTAATTTTAAACAATTTGCTTATCTAATTTTGAGATGATTTGCGTTGATTCGGCAATATGTCGGCTGTTAAATGTTTTGAGTTTCAAAGCAGCGTAGCCGCTTTTTAACTTGCTTCTGTATGTTAGTATGGATGATAAACTAAATTTTCTCGGCTGCTTTGAAAGTTACGCAAGTTATAGATTAAACGATATGTCAAAGACTAACCCCATTATCATTGCTCAACCCCACCCCTTTCCTTTTATTGGATGAACGAACTAACCAATAAACTAGTTCCTTGTTAGCAAGCTAAATTGACGACAATTTCTCCCAAGTCATAATATCCTTGCTGTGGATAGTCTAAAGGGAAAGTGCACATAGGAAAGCAAAAAATACATATAGGAAGTGTTTAGTATAAATGTTTGAGAAAGCCCATATAAATTACATTAGCCGGGCATGTAAATGTTTGTAATGCATAGTCTCATACTGTATACATACAGGCTGCCCCAAAAATTGGGATGATTACTTGCAATAGGAGCAACTTATCTCTAGGGGAGCTTGTGAGGAGTCGACCTTCCATATTCCATTCTAGGTTTTAAATGGAAATAATATTTATAACCATTCCTTGCCTGCGTGAAGCTACAATGTATAGAAAATCCAAAGAAAAATAGCGTGGAGATCCTTCACTTTTACAAAGGAAATTTTTAGGGAGGGGGGGGTGGATTCTTTCCAGTTGGCGATACCTCAAAAGACAACGTCAAAATTTGACGATATAATTTCTCCAAGAAAAGTTTCTTAAATATCAAACATTTATTGCTGACTTATAATATAGCTAGAAATGAAGATTAACTGGCCTTACGTACCAAAATGTTTACACTGTCCAACCAATAATTTGGTCGAATAATTCCTACATTGTGTTCCTATAGGTCCACTAAAGGGCTACAGAGTCGCGATAGTTATTAAAGTAATAGATAAGCCAATAGCGTCGGAAATATTAACACAGCCAAGTCCCTATCAAAAAGCAGTTTGCTAGCAGCCAAAAAGGGTCTCCACCACCTGGGCCAGGTATTTTTCTTAATTTTACATCTATACTTACACATTTATTCGTTCATATTAACTTAGAGTATGACATTTGATAAAATCATCTGATTTTTTGGACACCCTGTATATTCCCCTTCCTCTGATCATATGTTTGTGTGTAGGTTAACCGGCTTTATTATTAATAATTGTGAATGGGTCAACTTGTAAACATTGTGCTGATCTGACTTGAAAATAAAATAATAATTTGAAAATAACAAAATAGTGTAGATTGTATCTAAGTGATATTTCAATGTATATACATATATATGTGATTAATCGACTAATTATTACAGAATTTTTGTCGCCTATTTTGCAGACCCTCAAAATGTTTGAAGGGTCTGTCTTTTTCATGCCAATTTAGCAATAATTGGGTTATAAACCTGATTTAAAGTGTCTATAGAAAGGTCTTTACATGCCCCTTCTAAGACCTAAGACAGTTTAAATTGTAAGCCATTATTTTTTTAACACTTTTTAATATTATTACAGAATTATAAAAATGGATTTATTAAATGGACAGCAGCTGTTAAGAAAAAATGAAACAGTTGTATCCGCAAACCAAGCTTTGGAGGTAAGTATCATAATCAGATTCAGCAGCCGCGCGGCTTAGTAAGCCACTAAATAAGCTTTACTGTCAGCTGCGCGGCTTACTCAGCCACAAAATTTCAAATTTAGGGCCTGAAGGCACTGGTTCCCATCTCTGACTATAACAAGTTTTAACAATGATACAGGAATAGAAAGAAAAAATATTTCTCTGCTTACACTAAACAAGGATATCAAAATCCATACAAGTGAAACTCAAGAAATCAGACTGACCAACGAGCATTAACAAGCATTGAGCGACTTGAATAATTGCTTAAATCTTAGCAAAAATTATTGTATTTGGTAAAATGCATTGATATTTGATTAGATATACTTAGAGAGGGAGGGGACATTAGGATGTTTATTACACTAGTCCACAAAGTCTTATAATATTGTTTTCTTATTCGTTGGCTGAGCAACCTTGGGGACTTTTAATTGAATTTTGATTGTTTGATTTTTTCAAGTTGAGTGTCCAGTTGTTTAAACCACTAATTGTAATCTACAGAAGGGGTTCTTTGTGCGTCATCATTGGGGATGTACATCAATTTATCGACCATTGTCTTATCCCTTTAAATCCCTGATATATACATGCGTGATTAGACTTGATAATGCCTAATCGCAATAGTATGGTAGTAATCATTGGTAATAGGATAAAATATCATCGTTTGCAATAGACATACGGACCAAGGACAAAGGATAGTCTTTCTGGGCAACAATTCTAGGAAAATCACGAAACCTACTCTAAAAACCTTATAGGGTACAGAGCCAAAGAAAAGGTGCAACATACTTGTATTTTGTAGTATTGTTCAATTCAGAAGGTATAAATCATAAGCTATCACCAAACCTCACCTCATTAACCGTCTGTTTTTAGAATCAAAACAAAGGCTTCTTACTAAACAATTTAGAATTAGGGAGATTTAAAAAATATTTTATAATACTTCCTGAAATTAAAATCTTTACATTTTTTTCTTATTCATGATATTTGTATCTGTTTACAAACAAAAACAAAATATTTCAACAAATTTTTAATCAAAAGCACTTTGATTAACACCTTGATTAACCCCTCGAGGCAGGTTAAAGCAAAAGTTTCAAAATGATTCAATAACTAAAAAATATCTCATTATATAAATCTATAAAAAAAGAAATTGGACAAATTCAACCCTAACGAATTGGATCTTTACAGAAAAATTGAAAATAATTAGAAAATAATCTAACTTATGCATAAAGCTTAAAATTAAATTAATTGTTCATTACTTATTAAACAAGGATGACACCATCTATGAGAACAAAGCTCTGAAACAGTAGGACAAATGGACATTAACACTTGTTGAATGTCAGAACTGAATAATCAGAATATAAATGTATAAGAGTCGAAGCAAAATTGTAAGTAAAAACTGCTTGATAAAGGATAATGTTTATGGACATACTTACATTTCTGGGACATGATTATAGAGTTACTTCGCTTATAATAATGTGCTTTGTTGTCACAGGAATCACATAAAAATTTGTCCATGTTTAAAATGGACATACGGACATTCTGGTAACGATTATGGAGTTGCTACGCTTGCTAAATCATACCTACTACAGGAATCACCTGCAAAGTTTTAAAATGATTGGACAATTCTAACATGCCTATGGACTGACCAATCCTAATTATAGAAAAGCTTCTCTTTGAAAAAAATAACCCTAAAATATAAAATACTAAATTCTATTTGAAGATCTAAGACTTAATCTAAAATAAGCATAAAAAAGCATATATTGGGGCTTTACCACAAAGTTGCCTATCAAGCACTGTTCCCCTCCTTTTAAATTTTTTTTTGGTTACCTTTGCTATACCAAAAGGAGTAGTTCCCCTTTGATCGTTTTCAATTTGCTTTACATTAATGGTTGGGAAATGGTGGGGCTCTGTGCTCTACAAGGCACTTTGGGGGAAATTACCCATATTTTAAATGATTAAAAAAGTTTGTAAGTTGTAATATTTAGAGAAGATTAGTAGTTTTTAGGTTTAATTATTGCAGTACTTAATAAATCATGATTTCAGGGAAGCTTTTTTATTTTACTTCCCTAATTCGCTACTTTCCTCCAACGTGTTTAGCCATCAGATACAAGAAGTTGCCAAGAAAGTCAAAATTAAACTACAACAAATATCATAAAATGTATGATTGTGAAAATACATAGCTATGTAGTTCAGAATTTTATTGCTAGGTGTCGTAAAAACCTTTTTTGAATTTAAATTTGTAAATGAGATAAATATTTAAACAATCTTAAATATTTTTAAAAGTATTACAGCTATCCACTCTTTAGAATTTTTAATAAATTTATTCACTATTTAACATATAATTTACGAGTAGTTTATGATTTAGATAAAATACCTAAAAATTGTAAAAAAAGCTTTAAGTCAGCTCATACATCTTTAAACTGAATGTGCAGACAAACTCTGACAATCCTTTTAGCATGGCTTTTAGTAAACAGAGCAAAAAGTATTAAAATAATGCTTGAGTTTCTTATCAAATTCTGCTTAAAGTTGCTTTATCTCATCATCAAGTTTAAACTGGAAATCTAAGAAATCAGCTCTAAAGCATTGTTTGCCAGAATAGCCTTCCCTTGTCCCTGCATACGGACGAGTTGCTACGAATTCTTAAATCGTCTTTCAAAGTTGGTCTGGCCTTTTGAGGGAAGTCAATTGGCGTATTTTATAAGTACGAACTGAATAAGTTTCTCAATTAAATCCATTTAGATTATTTACTTGAAATTCTTACAATTTCCATTGCCCTATCCCTATCGGCCTGCATACCTAACCTAAGCTTATATATTTCAGGACAAGAAAATAATTGGATTATACTTCTCAGCGCATTGGTGCCCTCCATGTAAATTATTTACTCCAATTTTAGCTGACTTCTATGGGGTAGGTTGTACTTATATTTCAGACCGTGTAGAAAAACCATGTATTTCGTAGTTTTTTGCCACAGAAACTGTGCTAGGAAAAACATTTACTAAATTGGATAAGATGATATTAAAAAATTAAGTTAAATCGAATAAGTTTACGATCAGAGCTATACCAATAACCATAAATGTGAAAAAATATCTCTTTGAAAATAGATTCTTGACAACGAAGGTCAAGTTAAAGTCAAAACAGTACTAAAAAAGTGAAATAGTAAATTATCAGGAATAATTAACTATAATATGTTCTTGTACAAAAGTAAGTCTGTCTAAGCTTTTGATCTCGCTGACCATTGGATCGACGTGATTCTTAAAGGGGCGTAGCCGCCAATCATCTTATTAAAGTAGTAAGGTTTTTTGTTTGTCTATTAAGATCTCGCTAACCATAGAAGAACCGATTGAGGTTTCCACTTTATGAACGCTTCACATGGCTCCCGGTTATATTTATGATTTTTGGCTATTTTCTGAAACACCTTCCAACCTCATATTGTAGATTAACTCGCTACTATACATTTTTAGGACCTGATATCTAATGGAGAACCATTCGAGATTGTTTTCATTTCCAGTGATAAATCTCCTGAGGAGCTGAAAACTTACATGAAGGTAAGCTCAAAGATAGCCTTAAGGACTGGATGCACTACGAGATCTTTTTTTTGGCATCTCTGAACCAAATCTTGCTTAATTGCTGTGCAGCATGATGTATATGGCCACACACCCTTTAGACAACCAACCCTTTGATTGCATGACCTTTGTCTGGAAGTCCTAAATGTACATGGTAATGAGTTGCGCCAGTTTTGGGCCAAGGCATTCCCCCTACTCTTAACTATTTATGTTGCGCACCTGACATAGCAGCAGTAGGAACCACTTTTAACGTCTTAGGTTATGACGTGGTGTTGGGGCTGAGATTCGAACCTTTCACTTTCTCGACAACTATCGGATACCACAGTCGCGCTTTTCTTTTTTCTTAATTACTAAACTTCAATTCATCAAAATTATTGATGTACTTGTTGTTAGGAAAGTCACGGAGATTGGTTGGCTGTACAGCACGGTACTGTTCTGGCACAGGACCTAAAAGCTAAGTTCCAGGTAACCCATATATAAAAGTAGCAGGTTTGTGTCTGTCTGTACCAAAGAATCTTGCTAACCGCTAAACCGAAATTGTTCCCTTTACAAATGAGCTTCTCATAGGTCCTAGGAAGATTTATAACTATTTTGGGGGAGGGTACCAGTACCCTTTCAAGAGAAATTGTTTCCAACCAAAATGTTTAGAAAATTTCCTTTTAAAACTTAAATGGGGTGGGGGGATGGGATACTCTTCACCTTCCAAAAAAATGAACTCCCACCAAATTTTTTTGTTTATAATAAAAATGGATTTAATCCCCGCCTCCTCAGGTGCCTCTGAGTGCGTAGCCGCTATTAATCAATAAAATTTTGTAGGTTAATGGAGATTAATATTACTGTTCAGGGCTCAACAGCAGAAAGGAATACAGAATATACGTACATTTTATGCAATAAATTATGTAAAGCATCGTATTACAGGCATATTTCCACGCATACTAATTAAAAATCATAAGATTAATACCATTTTTGTTAGTTCGGGCCTTCGGCCGTTCGGGGTTCACAAAACAGAATTTTATCTTAGAAGTTTCCTTTTATTATCCGCGGAAAGCTGAGTGTAATACGAAGCAGCGATAAAAAACTGTTGTTGCAGGTGACTGGGATCCCCACCCTGATAATCCTAAGCCAGGACGGAGACGTGATAACCAAAAATGGACGCAGTGAAGTCACAGACAAAGGGACACCGGTATTCCAGAAATGGCTGGCGGCTTCCAAATAAAATATTTCAAGCCCCAAGTGAATTAAATTAGAACTTGAAATTTACAAACTTTAATTTTTTTATTTCTTTGGATTTTCTGGTTGCAAGATAAATTTACTTGTCTTGTAAGGGTCTAGTTAAGATTGGGAATTTAATACTTAATTTTTATAGCAATGAACTACGTAATGTAAGAACTTTGAAAACTTTCTTAAAATTTTCTATGATAATTATTTTATACCTATACTTCTATTAATTTATGTTAATTTTTTATTCAATTCTACTCTTAACTATTATAGTTCACTGTTGCATGGCCAATTTTTGAGAAACTTAGATTTAGTGGGATTTTAAATTTAGCAAAGGGTGTTATTAGACCTATTTACTGATACAATGGCAGTCATTTATGCCTAACACTAAAATAATCTTTTTTCATCTGGCAATGCAACAGTGAGTTATTTATCACATCGTATTATAAACAGTTTTCCGCGGATATTAAAAAAAATTTATTAAATTAAAATCAGTTGTGTTAGATCTAGGGAGGCGAAGGTCTGGGCACAAACTAGTATTATTTATGTGATTATTCTTTTAATATTCGTATGTATGTTATTTATGAAAAATAAAATAATAAAAAATAATTTCTTAATTTTATTATTTATTAAACTGCAAAATTAAACAATCAAACATAATTTTTGCTGAATAACAAGCCACCAATCAATCCATCAATACCTTTTCATCATCGAAAAAATTAGCACTAGAAATATATCTCAAGTTGGGCCGAAGTTTCTTTGGCTTCCCTTGCAGAATTTCCGCCCCGCCAAGGAATTCTCTTAAAACTGGAGGAACATTCACAGAGCCGTTTAAAGTTTGGTGTTGTTCACATAAAGATATAATCATACGCGGCACCGCGCACGCTGTTCCGTTCACTGTGTGGCAAAATCTAAAAAAAGTATAGGGGGTCAAGTGCAGTACTTGGTAAAATATTGCTTCCTGGTTCCTGGGATTATTACAATGTTTCTAGACCATTACAAGAAATATTTCAATATAGGTATTAGATTAGACTTGCTGTGCCTTTGTAAAACAAGCAGCCTCGGTTGGCCTTTATAGGCTGGGATACACAAGGATCTTATTGAGGTGTATCTCTGAACTAAATCTTGCTTATTGATATGAAATGCATACTATTTGGTTACCGCCCGTCAGACAAACAACCCTTTTATTGCAAAACCTTTGTCTGGAAGTCCTATCTGAACAATATGTTAATGAGTTGCGCCTGTTAGGCCAAGGCATTTGACCTTCCTCTAGATACACCAAGTAAAAGCAGAATGAAACATTTTAGTACAACGTTATCTTATTTGTCAGATCTAAAATTTTAAATATATGTACAAATTTATCGACCATTTTCCTATCCCTGTATTTTCATTATGTGCATTTTTGACAAACACTATACAGACAGTATCTAAGTGATAATATGCGGAAGTGATTAAACACAACAGGATAAAGTCATGGATATAAAGGGATGAGACAATGGCCGATAAATTTTTGTACATCCACAAGGATCACACACAAAATTACCCCTTTATTAGATTAAAATCAGTGGTTGAAACGTTCGAACACTCAACTTAATGATCCAACCAATTAAACCAAACTTGTTAAGCCAATAAGGAAACGTTATCATAAAACTTTGGGGCCTAGTGTAATTAACAGCCCAGCGTTCCATCTCTTCTGGATGAATTACTATACCTGCCACTGTCATCAGTAATGCTCAGCCTTCTGGCCTGATAGTCTGTACAGTCAGAACAAGAAGAGATCTCACCCCAGAAATTTTTTCCAGGCATCCAAGCCTAGGAAAAAAACATTTGTACACGGAGCACTATAAAGATTAGCATTAATATTATTGGATGTTTTATAGGATTTTTTCTCTCTCAATGTTTTTCAGTTCTAAGATTTTTTTCTCTCAATTTTTTGATAATATTGAAAACCATTAAAAAAATACATCAAAACTTCAATCTTCATTACAATCTTAAAACATTATAAACCTAACCTTCGAGAGAATCGCTAAAAATGTAAATGTTTCCACTGCTATAAAAACAAGGATGACAACATCCATAAGTAGCGAAGCACAAAATTTCGTGGATGGGACTGACGATCATTGTTGTTTTCTTCAAACGACGGGAAGTTTAATTTTGATATCTTTAACTGAACAAATTTTGAAAATCGATTAATAAACACCAAAGATATGGGGGAAAATATAAAAAGTAGCCAAAAACCTGCAAAAAGGCAGTCTGACCGTCATTGTTGATTTCTTCAAATGACCGGAAATTTAATTTTAATATCTTTAACTGAAAAAATTTTGAAAATCGGTCCATAAACACCAAAGATAAGGGAGAAAATGTCAAAAATATAAAAATAGCCAAAAACCTGCAAAAAGGCAGTCTGACCGTCATTGTTGTTTTCTTCAAACGATGGGAAATTTAATTTTGATATCTTTAACTGAAAAAAGTTTGAAAATCGGACCATAAACACCAAAGATATGGGGGAAAATGTAAAAAATATAAAAATAGCCAAAAACCTGCAAAAAGGCAGTCTGACCGTCATTGTTGGTTCTCCAAACGACGGAAAATTTAATTTTGATTTATCTAACTGAAAAAATTTTGAAAATCGGACCATAAACACTAAAGATATGAGGAAAAATGTGGAAAATAAAAAATAGCCTAAAACCTGTTAAAAAGCCGTCCGACCGCCATTGATGTTTTATAGTTAGTTGTGCTCCTTAATGATGGGAATGTTGTCAAAAAATTTCAGCTTTCTATCTTTTATAGGAGCTGAGTAAATCCCATTTCCCCCATAGCGTTACGGACTGACGGACGGACGGACATAGTGAATTATAGAGTAGCTTCGCTACTAAAAAAAACATTGATAACCTTATATACCACACATCAGAATCACATTAACAGCAGAAATTAATTCGAACAAAACATAATAAAGTCTTTAATAAAATTATAAAAAAAGACATTTCATACCTCAATATCGTATTTTCTTGCGGCCGGATCTCCCAGCTCATCTGGTGACATGTCCAGCACCTTGTAGGCCAGGCCAAGGTCGTCAAACATTTGCCGTTCAATGGCCAATATCTCGTGCAGAGCTGTTTGGCTTGCCTCTGTGTTGCCCTCTTAAAAATGATAATTTTACACAGCTCATTCAAATTGGGAAAACTGTCCTACTCGACAAGGATGAGGTAATGATGAGGAGATCTCGTGAGTTAGCGGGTCAAGTCATAATGCGCTTGAAAGTGAAGCTATGCAAAAGTGCCTTAATCTACTCCATGGCGACTTATGTCCATACATAAGAAACTATGGCCAATCAAACAATCAAATAAAAGATAAGCTTTCCTGACCGTATTCATCCCGAAGCAATAGCATAAATGATAACGTGCCTGCTTGCTGCCAGGGAGGTGTCGGGTTCGAGTCTTGGCCACATCGTATCATAAAAACTCAATACCAATTAAGACTTCCATGCTTAGGTCGTGCAATCAAAGTGTTTATTGTATGTTACCTAAACTATTTTCCTATAGGAAGTGGGTCTAATCGCTTTAGAATTTTTTTTCTTCAAAATTTGTATACCTCCTTCCCCCTCTCCCCGTCTACAAAATACTGTCCATGGAAGCAGCGCTCAGTCCCCTAGCCTGCCTTGCCTACCCGCAACGCTCGGCATACCATTCTTTAATCTACCATAATATGTAGATATAGGTTTCTTGTAGTCTTTTACCTGTAACAACAAACATTTCCACTTTATAGAACTGATGAACTCTGTATAAACCTTTATCATGCACGTTCTTACTCGCCTCTGCACGGTAACACCTAAAATGTAAAATAATTTTACGCGATTTTACTACAGTATAGCTTTCCCTGTGATTCATTAGATCTTGGCTATTCAAGGTTGTTATTAGGCCTTCTTATGGCGCTTAAAACGGTATACGGGCATGGCATTTACGTTCAGCCGTTTGGCAGCTTGCCGCCTTTAAAGTTCATAGATTTTTTGTAGATGATCGTTACCAGCAACATTTTACCGCGATCTGCACTAGTTCTAAAAAGTTAATGCATATGGTCATGTAGTTCACAATCTAAATTGAGAACAATATAAATACAGGGTACAGATTAATAGGATAAAGATACCTATTAAATATCACATAAAAATTGTTGAAAAAAAGTAAAAAATCAACATGTTTTGTTATGGACCACTAAGGTCTTTCTGATAACGATTCGTCATGCCAAGTTTAAAAACGATAGGACATTTATAACATGTCTAAATTAACAAAAATTAAATATCCTTTAAATAAATATTGACCTGGAAACAGCACAGAGCTTTAAAGGAAGGTCTTTCATTTGTTTGCCCATAAGGAAGCCACCAATAGCCATCTCAGCAGTGCCTGACAAAGCAGCTGGTCCAAATTCTGGTGCCAGCTTGTATACCTGGGTTCGTTCACCCTCCACGTTCATTCCACATCTGTAATTATCTTAACTTAGACAGGATCAGGGCCCAGGGACCAGGATTATGTAAAACAATTCTAAGTAAAAATTTTCCATCTTTCTTCTTACTCACTTTCCTTTAGTTACAACATAAAACAAGTTTTACGCAACATTGCACGCCACTAAAATATCCAAAAATTCTGCAATTTCAAATGGAATTAATTTTCTCGTATTCATTCGAATTCGGTGGATTAGAACCGGTTCTCATCCATACGAAAAAAAAACTATGTCTAGCATCTTATTATATCCAAATGTACAATCACAAGATTAAAACCAGTTTTTTTTAGCCCGTGCCTTCGGCATCTCGGAGCTAAGAAAACTTGTTTTAATCTAATAATTGTATATTTTATGTCCGCGGAAAGCTATTTATAATACGATGCGAGAAATAACTATTCTGAATCTGCCCCTGGACAAGAAAGACAAGGTTTTAAGCATAAATATGACCCTAATAATTTTTTATACACATTTCAATGTTGTATTTAATATTGCAAAAGTATTATTTCCAGTTTTAAACTACGTAACATATTTTTTTTTCAATATTTATTGGTGGTGATGGCGGTTTTGTCAGTGTAATTTATTCTCCCTAAACCCTAAAAAAATATTTTTTCTTGGGCGGGAAGAACACCCCCCCCCCCCCCCCGAGGTTAGCTAAGCCTTTTTTTACCTTTGAATGATATCCTTATGCAATATATCCGGAACAGAAATGAGCTGAAACCCCCTATTCTCCAGCTGACGGACAGCCCACTGTATGAGCGCAGACGTGAAAATTCTGCACAAGATTCCCCCCCCCCCCCTAGTTAAAGTTTAACTTTCTATCAAAGGACTTTAGTGGGTGTAAACTGTAAATGAGTGTTCATGTAACTTTTTGCTCATTTTTAAATATTTCCCAATATATATTTAGTGTTTTTGGATAGATTTTGAAAAACTTTCTGGATAATAGTATTTAATTTTT
Organism: Acartia tonsa; assembly: GCF_053477335.1. Classification (NCBI taxonomy): domain Eukaryota; kingdom Metazoa; phylum Arthropoda; class Copepoda; order Calanoida; family Acartiidae; genus Acartia; species Acartia tonsa. The sequence continues at coordinate 40,797,143 of NC_137260.1, forward strand.
CCCAACGCCAACATATTTTTATTCCTCCCCTCCCCTTTTAGTAGGGGATCCTATGCAGAATATACACCCCTGTATGAGCGCCTGCTCCAGCTGTGCTAGCACGCCGGTCAGGTAGTACGTGCGGTCCCCGCACAAATTCTTGAGGTTGTGCATCCTGGCAGCACCCAGGATCTTGGCGATCTCGTCGAAGCTTCTGATCTTATAATCTGGGGGAGTAAAGTCACGCTGGTAACAAATTTTGGGCTCCGTCAGATGAACAACCTAAACAAATGGACAGTGTGAACAGTATAAAAGTAACAGGATGTATGTCTGTCTGTAACGATACGGTTCTCCTTTACAATGTAGCTTCTCATAGGTTCTGAGAAGGTTTATAACTACTTTGGGGGAGGGTTCCACCGCCCTCCGAAGAAAAATCATCCCTACAAAATAACCGACCTCCCCCAACATTTTACTTTTTCTTTTAAAAACTAAATTGAAAAGGAGGCAGGGGTCGCCCCCCCCCCCCCCTTACCTCAAGTGCACCAAGAGGCCTCAAAGGGCATTGTAGCTAGTATATTATAAACACACTTAAAGTTTAAAGGGAGAACGGAAAAATAGGCCTGTATATTACACTAGTCCCCAAGATATTTTAGTAACATTTTCTTATTTGTTGGCTTAACACATTTGAAGCCTTTTTATTTAACATTGATTTTCCAAACGTTTCAACTACCTACTAATTGGAATGACAGAAAGGGTAATTTTGTGTATCATCATTGGGGATGTGCATCAATTTATCAGTCATTGTCTTATAACTTTGGATTCCTAATTTGTGAGGCAATTTTGGCAGAGAATTGAATCAACAGAGCTTAGACAACTAGTGGACACTAGGATGAGTCGATTTAGAACAGTTTTATCTGAGACCAAAGCACCAACTTGAACATGATTTTATAAATATAATACAAAAGTTTCTCATTCCACTCCTCAAGGCATTTTAAGGGAGCACCATGGTGGCCATAGTTCTAATTCAATAAATTTTGTACTCCCATTAAAAAATTGCTCGGTATAAAATGTGTGGTAGTCAACGGTTTATAGACTTCAGATAAATTTTATATTATCCAGAGGTGTATCATATTTACAAAAATCATGTGCAAGTTCCCGCTTTAGTCTCTGATGTAAATGTCCAAAATCGACCCCCCCCCCCCACATACCTGCGGATGAGACATATTGGGACACTTCACCAACTCGGTCTTAATCTCCTCAAAACTTTTGCCCTCATTATTCATAGCATGTACTTTGTCTATGTCAGCCTCACTATTTCGAGCCTAAAAATAACATACAACAATTAACTAGTTTTCATAAGGGAGGGAGGGGACATTGGAATGTAAATTACGCTATTAATGTAGGTACCTATTAAAAAAACTGAATGATATTTAATAGACGTATAAAAAAAATAGGAATTAAAGGGGTAGTTACACGAAATGCATTTGAACTTTAATTTAGTGAACTGCATATTTTTCCTGTTCAATGGTTTATTAAACTACATTTATAGGACATATATTTAAAAGAATTTCAATTTTCTACCATGTAGTTTTAAAAATATCAAGACTTAAAAATCGTATTCTTGTGACATATGAATTTATATAACTGGCTTATTTTCACAAAAAAAGCATGACGACTAATTTAGTGATGAAATTTCCCATAATATTGTTATAATATAAATATATCAATTAAGGTTTTAATGACAGTTGTCTGCGGATACAAAAATTTACCTTGATATTACTTCTAATTGCTTCAAGATTGTCTGGATTAAGAAGAAACTCTGTGTCCAATGAAATTTTAGGCAACTCCAACTTTGGCTGCGGATAGCTAGCAGTGCCATAACTTTTAACATTAACAATATCCTGTCTAACATTTAATCTAAGACGGGACCTTAGAGAACTAAAATTATAACTAATTGTCTTTAACATGTTAAACTTGATGGTCTTGGTTGTGTGTTGGATTAGAATTTGAGATATTGAGAAGGATCGAATGAGTCACCAGTGTCTTCTACTACCTTCAGGGTCTGTCTTGGGCTTCTGAAATTTTAAACATTTAAAGTAATAGATATGCTGTTTGGGGGACTTTTCAAGGGTTTAAATGGACAATCACTAATGATGATACACCAAATCACCCCTTCTCTAGATTAAAATTAGTGGTTGAAACGATTGGGCACTTAACTTATTGAACCAGACTATCAAAATTCAATAAAGTTCCGAAAACTGTTAAGCCAACGAATAGGAAAACGTTATCATAAAACTTTAGGGACTAGTGTAATAAACAGCTCAAGATCCCCTCCTTTTCTGGAACTTTCGCATTCTTATGTATAGCATACTGTATAGGGGAGTTTTTTTTATAATCAGAAATGGAGGGGTCATCAGACTATAAGTTCTAATGTTTTTATAGTTTCTGACAGACAGGTGGTTATTTTGAATAATAAAGCAGTTTCCCTAGTCCTACTGAGAAATCTGTATACTAACCTGATAAAATGAATCCTGCGCTGTTGTTCTGGCGTGGCCGTTTCCAGGTCAATTGGGAGGCGGATAAGATGACGTGGCTCCGGATACTTGACACTGATAGTGCTTCCGTCAGGCTGTACAACAGTCACGGGATACAGGTATTGGTAACGGGCTCTTTTAATCCTAAATTATTCATGAATAATCAGAGCTTATCAGCAGGGATCTATAGGATAAGACAATGGTCCCTTATATTATTGTACAATCCAATGATTATACACAAAATTATCCCTTGAAACTTTTGGACACTCAACTTAATGAATCAACCATCGAAATTCAATAATAGTCCCCAAAGCTGTTAAGCTAATAAATAAGAAATCATTATTATAAAACCTTGTGGCCTAGTGTAATTATAAACATCCCTATGTCCCCTCCCTCCCTGGCTCATCAGAACAAAAAATTAAACAAGACTAAAAACGGCCATAGATGCGCATTGCGTAGTGTATATATACTTTATACTTAAACATCGAATGAAAAACATATATTAAATTAATAGATAGGAGATATTGCTTAAAATGGGTTAAATATAAAAAAAGGGATGTAGTATACAAAATAGTAAAAAAATCTTATAAAGGAAATATTTTTAAAAAAGGGAACTTATTCAACTGGTTTTAATCTTATAAATTTACATTTTCATATTCGTAGAAAACTGGATATAATACGATGCTATTCATAATCTTTCAGTATGGCAAAGAACCGGTTCTAATCCACCGGATATTAATCGGTTTCGAATCCATACTGGTAAAACGAATTACTTAGTAACAGCGGCTCTGTTGGCGTTCAAGTATCTCACTTGTTGTTGGCACAACAACTCACTTCTCAACAGCTGTGGAATTTGCTGCGCACAACAGCTAGTCAACTTTCCAACTACATTCATCTGAAATCTAAAAAATCAAGATAAAATTACACTGTTTTATTTTATTATTACAAGAAATTTGAAAACTGAAGCATGATAGGAGTATTATATGAACGGCAACTTGATGAACTTTGCATTATAATTTTTAGAATACCTTCAAAGTTTACTTATTCGGTTTGGCATTAATAATTTTAATATCTCCAAGGGTTTTTCATTGGTTATTGCTGCTCAATTTTAATTTAGACTAGTTTTCATTTAAACTGTTGCCTTTTTGAAATCCTTTCCTTTAAAGACAAACAAACGTTAAACTTAAAGCAATTATATTCTAAAACTTACAGCCTACATTAATGTCAATATATTAATAGCACCCTTACCCTCTGAAATGACATTAAAATCAATGAAAACTAACCAAAAATATTACTAAATATCTAAATGAACCAACCATACCTTTTAAAAGTAAGAGTTTTTGTTAACTTATTTAGACGGGCGGACGTCCAGGTGTCCTAGATTTAAAAAACTGTAAAAACCGCGCTGTACTATAGCCTAAGAAAGAGTTATTGTTAACTTAGATGACAGACAGACATACGAACGTACAGGAGACACGTCATCAGTAGATTGTTTAAGTTTGGTTAGACGATTGAAAAACTGAAAAAAAACTTTTTCTTCTTTTCATTTTTTGCTAAATTACTAATACAGCCAGATAGACGTACAGACGGACATACGAATGACAGAAGGAGGACATCCGTAGTGTAGGAGACAAAAAATTGTCCCAAAGGACACACAAATGACGAGAAAGCACTTTAAAAATTTTGAATTGGTGGAAGAAGGGAAAACCGTATGCCTTTTTTTTTTCAAAAATAGCCAGTCACAAACAAAATGATTACATGAAAAGAATAAACATTTATAATTTGTATTTAAATGCCACAATAAGTACTAAGGGATTACTAGTCAATAGTCATCCTTAGTCCATTTTAATGATACAGTTCGGATTTTCATCTTTAAACTGAATCATCAGTTTCAAGAAAGCAGAATCATATCTTTTGTCATCACATGTTACATTTCTCAAAACCAGTTCCTTCAATTGAGACTGGTTAGATCTCAGAATAGCTTGAACTACAGTGGCTGAAACGTCAAAGGCCTGAAACTTTTCCAGGCCAAACTTGACTCTACAGTAAAATGTGTTAAAGTTTCCTTTCAAGTTTCTGAGCTCCAATTCTTTCAACTTCTCAGATGATGAATTGAGAATCATAATTAAGACGTCACATTTGATGTCGTTCCCCGTGAATTTTTTTAGCTTTACGAGATTAAGGAATTGGTGTTGAGCTGCCATTGTTACAGATTTTAGAGTCAGCTCTTCTAAAGATCTTTGTGATGATTTGATCAGAGTTGTTACCATAATTGGGGAAGTATTGAAGCAGGACAACTTTCTTAAGTTGACAAGATTAACGTTGATGGTTTCAGATGTTTTGAAACAATTAAGATCCAACTCTTGCAGAGAAGGCGCTGCAGTTTTAATTACTTGTAAAACAGCTGCGTTATCTCTTGGCATGACATCTTTAAAACTAAACTTCTTTACGTTTGGCAAGTCAAGTGCCAGTTCTGCGGGAGGTTTCACATTATCATCAATAGAAGTTAGCTCTAGTTCGCTGAGTGTGGCTTCAGAATTTTTTATCATCAAGGCCACTTGCATAGCAGTTATATTGCAGGCTTCAAAAACCTTCAGTTTTGTTAACTTGTGAGGAATAAGATCATTAGAAATGAGAGTTGCTCCATAGTTTAAATCTTTAACCTTGAGTTCCTCTAATGTTTTCTGGGATTATTAGAAAAAGAATTAGGTATAGGTTGCAAAATCAACAATGTAATGCCCTTATGCCCCCCTCCCCCCCAATCAAATCTTGGAAGCAACTTAAAATATTAATCATCAAAATGAAGAAGACAACATAAATAGGTAACAGAGCACACAGAAATAATGGATTGGCAAGCAGACAAAAGTGATATCTTCATAAGTCACAAAAATAAAAGACAAAATCTGCAATATATCATTGTGGCAGCCAAAAAATCACATTTTCCCCATAACCTTATAGACTAAGTCCTTCCTCTGATGTTTTGCCCAGAGATATTTTAAATTAGATTAAGTAACAACCAAAAGACGACCATTGTTTACTAGCAAACCTTTGTTTGGAAGTCTTACTGTGCATGGTAATGAGATACGCCTATTCCAGGGAAAAAATTCCCCCTAATATTACTACTATTGTCATGCGCGAAATATGAATGCTGAAGTATCAAATTTCACGTCTTTAGTATGACACAGAGTTGTCAAGTCTCAACCCTAATGCTTCACTGACAGCAAGCAGGATTCGAACCCAACACCTTCACAAAAACGACCCTTCTTACACTCTTTAACTACTTTGTTCTCTAATTCTTTTTTCTATATGCCTGTGATGCGTTCAAAATTCCACTAAAACTTGCATGAGGACATCTTTCTACTTCTAATTTCTCCAGCCGCATGCCAGGATTGACCAGTTCTTGGTCAAGGCTTGCTAACTCTAAGGATTTGAATGATATGTTCAGTAACTGATTTATAGACAAATGGAGCAGGGTTGACTTGCCAGCTTTAATCACAGCAGCAGCTTGATCAAAAGTGATCTTACGAGCAGTGAATTTCTTCAGCTTTAGAGCTGGACATGACAGTGGCTGATTATCTGTATCCTGTTTCTGTTCAAACCATTGAAAGTCTTCCAGAGTGTTTGAACATTTTTTTAGAACGGACAAGACTGCATTATAATCAGTATTGTTAGCTGAAAATTGTTTTAATTTTAATGGTTTCTGGATATCAAAGCTGAGATTTCTAATTGCAAGTATTTCTAGTGTATCATGATGTTTGTTAACAAAAGTAGAGGCTATAAGCTTAACTTTCTCTTCTTTCTCAACAGTTTTATATGTTTTTGAGTGTAATCCTAAAGATTGCAGCTTTTCAAGTTTAACACTAGGAAATGTCATAAAAATCTCAGCACCGCACAGATTTTCCATCCCCAAATCTATGATATTATCCTTCCAGTGATTGAGAATAGAATCAGCAGCAAGAATAGAACCAGGATTGGCACAATTAAAATCAACTTTTAATTTGATATAATTAAAAGTTCCATCATCAGTGTGGCGCCTTTTAGCTTCTGCTAACTCAAAACATTGGGAAATTGATTCTTCAAAATCAAAATCTAGATGCCAGGTGTTCATATCAGGATCGAGTTCCAGAACTCTTTGCTCACAAGTCCTGGAAGCTAGTTTTAAATTCTTCTTGTCTGCTGGTGGAATGTAGCTAAGAATTATTATCAACTCGTCATTGGGCAGGTCCATCAGATTTAAAGGCTGTTTCTCGACTACTTCTGGGTAACTCACGCTCACCTTCATCTAATTTTATTGAATAATAGCTACCTAATCACTTTTTATTGTTATCATTCCCTATTTTCTGCCAATAATGGATAAATTTTATTATTAATATAGGAATGTTTAAATTGTCTTATCGATTCAATCTTGTTATGATGATCCCTATAACAGATAGGTAAGATTTATAGAGCATATGTATTATGTATTAACTCTATAATCAGTAAGTCATTATAATACATGTGATTGTGGAATTTCAAATTTTTTAAGCAAAAATTTTAATATAATTTACCTATGTAATAATCTTATTCACATCATACAATGTCATAAGCAAAGCATTTCTATAGTTTGTATGTAAGTATTTCCTTAAAAAGTATCCTGAATCTAATCAAATTGACATAAAATTTTGTTTAGACTTATTAAACATTGTTTTTGTAAAGTTCAGTAACTTGAAATATTAGTTTGTGTCCTACTATCGGCTTTTAGAGCTTTGCTTTTAAGGATGCTATCATCTTAGTTTATAGGGGTTTGACAGCATTTTCTACATTAAGGGTGTGTCAGTACGTCCAACAAAAAGCTTTGGCCATAAATTGAAGCCTGCCAAATTTCTAACCATGTGTAAAGATTCCTGTAATGATGAAATATAGGAATATCATCATGCTTTTTTAAAATATGACTTTGTAACCCTTCAGATGAGGGTATTTGTTTGTCTGTCAGATAAGTTGATCTCCTCTTAAAAATCGCTTATCTAAGCGTTTCAAAAATAAAAACTTTTTTTATATTTATTATTCTATGCCTTTTTTGATGAGGTTTCTGGATTTTTGTGTGGTCTTCGCTTCATTTTCCACTTAGATGAGTAAACCTAAGTAAATAATTTTAATTATGTTCATAAGTAGCGCAGTGATAACAAACTAAGACCATTAACATAAAGAATTACTTCCTCAAATTAAATAATCTCCACCAATTTCACTTTAACAACGGTATAGAACAAGATTAGTTCTTATGAAAACTTATGCCTTTTTAAAATAAATAAAAAGAAAATTATGTTAAGTTGACCTATGTGGATTGTATGCCTGTAATACAATAGTCGGATCTACTGCAGTTCACGGTAAAATATTGCTGGTAACGAAAATTGCCAAAAATCTATGAATTTTAAAGGCTGCTAGCTGCCAAACGGCTGTACGTACAGATCATGCCCGCACACTGATTTAAGCGGCATAAGAAGGCCTTCAAATAATCTTGAATAGCCATAAATCAATAATGCATAATTATCTCGCAGTGCAGAGAAATGCGCGAAAAAGGCCTATTTTACGCGTTTTGTCTTCAGTGAAGCTTTCCCTGTGCATCAATGGATCTTGGCTATTTCAGATTATTTGTAGGCCTTCTTATACCGCTTAAAATGGTGTGCTGGTATGATCTGTACGTTCAGCCGTTTGGCAGCTAGCAGCCTTTAAAATTCATAGATTTTTGGCAATATTCGTTACCAGCAATATTTTACCGTGAACTGCAGTAGATCCGACTATTGTATTACAGGCAAACAATCCACATAGGTCATCTTAACATAATTTTCTGACACTACAGTGAAAAAATTCAATTCTGATAGAAAATGTTCCAGATAAGCAGCATAACATAATACAGACAAACATACATCCATCCGACTACTTTAAAGATAGATATCCAATTACTGCATGTAAACGACTGGAAAATATAATGCTAAATTTTAAAAAGTAGGCCAGACACACAGAAAATCTTCAGAGACCCTTGCGTTTAAAGCCCTAGAGACGAGAAAGCATTTTTAAAAATTTTAATTTAAAAGTTAAAACTACATGGATGCTCTTTTTCTTAAAACGGAATAAATGAAATTAGCTCTTTCCTTGAAAGATAAATAATTTCTTTACAAGAACCTACCTTTAGGTTTCTTTAACAATCTTGAGTACAAGTCACCTAATCTTTTAAGGTCATTGTAATAGAAAATCTGAAGAAAAATAAACGGTTAGTGCATCACAGCAAGGATCTAAAGGGATAAGACAATGGCCGATAATTTATGTACAATGTACATCCCCAATGATTAAACACAAAATTTACCCTTTTTTAGACTACAATTAGTGGTGGAAACCTTTTGATACTCAACCAATCAAATTTAAATTTAAGTCCCCAAGGTTGTTAAGCCAACGGTAAATCGTTATTACAAGACTTTGGGGACTAGTGTAATAAACAGCCCAATGTCCCCTCCCTCCCTGGCATCACATCCAAGCTATTATGGTTTTATTTACAATTAATATTTTACTCTAAATCACAGATTTAACAGCACAGCCATAAGAAGGGTCTAGCAATTTTATCATTATCTTTGACCATATTATTTATGTTATTTAAATATTTCTTTACAATTTTTTATTGGGTAGGTATGATAATATTGTATTATACAGGTAGGTATATCAATTTCAAAAATAAAATAAAAAAACTCACAAAAACTTTCTTGCCGCAATAATAGAAATATTTATTTCCAAATTACTTGGACCATCTTGAATCAATCTAGATTTCACAAAGGGAGGGGTAGGTTTCTGGTAGAATCCGTAAAGGTGTGTGTTTTAAGGCTTAAAACTAGTAGTAGAACGATAATATTCACTAAATATGTGTATTTCTTATTGAAAAGAACTATAGACAAAAATTTTTTTTTAAAAGTTATCATAAATTTTTATCGTTCTACTACTGTTTTTTACTTATAACACATAACCTTTACGGATTTTACCAGAAACCTACCCCTCTCTTTTATGTAAAATTCTTTAATGTTTAAAAGTTTTGGTCCAACTAAATACACATATTAATTCATTGTGTCATTTCATCACATAGCTTATCTGGACAAAGATGGTAATGAATGCCCTACTCCCCCCTCAATAAATTATCATTAATTACATCGAAGCTTCTCACAGGTTTACGAGATGTTCTCTTCAGTAAATTTTATTCCTTATATACTAAGACTTAATGTAAGTAAGTTGTCGTTACTTTTAGATTAGCTCTTTCCGTTTGAAAATTTGTAGAGCTTCGCTTTCATGAATATTATCATCTTTGTTTTAAAACATAACAAATTTTATTCTAAAATTGCAACTGCAGGTTTCTTTGTTTAGTATTATCCTTGTTGTGTATCTTCCTTTCATGCCGTCGTAGTGATTTCCTGAAATAAAAAATATACATGTTCTAGAATTAGATACTTGAGATCCTTTAAATGGCTAATTATTCAGGAAACTGAACCTTTATAGGTAACAAGGACAATTATATTCCTAAGGTTCAGTAACAAACACAGTGATTTTTACACACTAATTCCATATTTAGTAAATGAATAGACATATTATACCTAGATAGTCCAACTGACCCCATTTTTCGTCAAAATTAAAAAGATAATTTTTGCAGACAGAACAGTTGTTTACATTTTGTTATGCACTAGATAGTATACGGACTACGAAATTTTAGAAGCTAACTTTATCTTAAGAATTTTATAACTAACTTAATATATGTATGTTTCATTATGTGCTTCAAATTATACGAGGGAAGATTTTTTTACACGAATTAATTTACCCAGGAAAACCTTAATCCTAAAATATGCGACAATTTATAGCTGACTCATAGGAGGAACGAAATGAAAAAATTATTATACATTTTGAGCATTAACTAGGATGGCAACAACCATAGGTAGCGAAGCACTAAAATTCAAGAAAGGACCAACAGACAAAATGAATTATGTTTAGTTGATAAATGTGCAATAATTCTTAGAAATCACAAAACCTTATTTATGAATTAATAAAAAAAATAGTTTTAATGTTTTGCATTACCGACAGACTGACGGATAAAGTAAATTATACGACTTGGGTGCTCCTTGTTTCAGATAATCTTCACCGAAAATTTCACCCGCCTATCATCAATAGCACAGAGAAAATCACATTTTCCACGTAGCGTTACGGAACGACTGACGGCAGACAAAGTAAATTATGGAGTAGCTTCGCTACTAAAAAGTACACTGTTGTAGGTCATACGAGTATTGACACTAGTTACACAGTATCTTCGATACTAAAAAAACTCGCCTGGAAATATTGATTCCACATTGGGGACAAGATACTGTTGTATTCTCAGACTCCAGGTACATCTACAAAATTGCAGGGATCTTAGGGGATAAGACAATAGACGCTTAATCGATGTACGATCCAAATGATATCTTACAAAAAGCACCCAAAATTTCTAAGCCAATGATACAACATGTTTGTAAACTTTAGGTACTAGCGTAAATAACAGCCCAATGTCCCCTTTTCCCACTTAACAAAATTTACTTTACAGGGGTGTATATTCTGCAAAATTGACCCTGCCAAAGGGGGAGTAAAAAAATAAAAAATATGTTGTTGGGGGAAAAAAAGGAAACAATTAAGAGAAATGAAAACCTTTTTCCATTTTTTCTCCCCTCCTTGGTGAAAAAAAACTAATATAATGAGTGAGTGGGGGAATAATATGAATAAAATAAATTTAATATAAATTAAATAAGAATTTTTTTTCCATTTTCCCCCCCTTCCTTGCTGAAAAAAAACCAGGAGGGGAAAAAAAATTTAAAATTTTGCAGCAGGGAAAAAAATGAATCTTGTGCACCCCTGTCCTATTATATATTTTCATGGTCTGTGGCTTAAGATTTTGATAGCAACTTAAGTTCTCCATTCTATGGAAGCTTCAAAAGTTGGGGTAAGACCATGATATTTCATTGCCAACTAGAATATTCTTATTTATGACCACCTGGCACCTAGTGACTTTGCTATAGGGACGCATACCTCGTCAATTAGGCCGCTGTCCATGACAGTTTCCAGTTGTCTGGAAGCAATAATTTGCGCCTGTTTTGGCCAAGACATTACCTCTAATTTAACTATAAATTTAATTTATCTGAAATAGCAGCAGTAGGAAACATTTTAAACGTTTTTAAATATTACGCAATGATATGACGGATAGATTCTAGTTGCAAAGTATAAGATGCTCGACTAAAATCCCATGATTTATTTTTTTACCCTGCTGCATAATATTTCATTCCCCCATAATAAAGGGGAAAAATGGAAATATGTTTTCAGTTCTCTTTATTTTACCTATTTGTTTTTCCCCCAACCCCTTTAAGCAGGGGATAATATATACCTCTACTAAAAACTCAGCTTACCTGAAAAGTTTGGCCCAGTGTTCCTGAGAGTTGGACGCCGTGTTTAGTTTGTAGATGTTGCAACAGATTTCGACCACGTGAAAATTCCTTAACATTTATTTGGTATGCTTTACAAGTTTTCTAGCTCAATACATTAGAGTAAAACACTATAAGGGGAACATATATCACTGTATCTCCCCATCCCAATGGCCTTGTTCCGAATCTCAATTGGGTTATTGAAAATCAACCAATAATGTCGGGAATATTAACACAGCCAAGTTTTAAAAGAAATTTGCTAGCTGACGAAAAAGGTCATTGGAAAAGTGGGTCAGGTAGTTATCTGTATATACATCCATACCATAGATCTGTTCTCCATACAGAAATATCTACAGTGTGTTTTTTTTTATGAGCACTTTTTTGAAAGCAATTTTACCCCACTTATAGTTATCAGAATTTAATGATTAATGGCTTATTTTCTTAGTTTTTTAAGGGAAATTATGAAACAACCAAAAAAAATTACAGTTTTTGTTGAAAAAGTACAGTAAAGTTGAAAATTAAAAACTTAGGTGACAACATCTAAAAATGGTTTCAGCGCATATTTCTTATGCTCAAAATTGAATTTTCAGTAGTCGACTTTGGGGGGCCAGTACTTTCTCCCTGATTGAGATATGGCCTTCAAACTTTGACCTATTTTAGTACATGTCCCCAATAGTATCTATATAAATTTATAGCTCTATATCTCAACTTTGAAGCGTTTTGCAGCCATTCTTGCAAAAGGTAGAATATTTGAACATAAGAAAAATGCGCTAAAACCATTTTTAGATGTTGACACCTAAGTTTTTAATTTTCAACTTTACTGTACTTTTTCAACAAAAACTGTAATTTTTTTTGGTTGTTTCATAATTTCCCTTAAAAAACGAAGAAAATAAGCCATTAATCATTAAATTCTGATAACTATAAGTGGGGTAAAATTGCTTTCAAAAAAGTGTTCATAAAAAAAAACACACTGTAGTAGTAGTACATTTATTTTCCAATATAAAAAACAGACAATAAAATGTGAAATTAGTTTTCTTTAATTATAAAAACGTCAAACTATGAAAGTGTTGATGTTCGTTTGTCCGACTGCTTGATTGTTAGCAATGATTGTGCTTACCTTAAAGCAGCCCGGACATTGTCTACTAGTTTGAATCTGTTGAGAATTTTCCATAATCCATGTGGCTATTCTATCTCTGGCCAAATTTTCCTCATCCAGGTCAATTGTTCCCCGCGTTCTGTTTTCCCACATTACCTAAACGAATTATTATTACTTGGATATTACACCAGAAATCATGATCATATCTAATAACGTGAAATTTGTAGCTGGCAAAAGTAACGAACCCCTTCCTCTCCCCTCCTACTGGAGTAACAAACTGACTAATAAGAGATGTTAGCAAAATTATATGACAACATTTTTTCCCCTGGCATAATATCCACGTAAATTCTATATATATTACTTTGTATTCTAGATTACCTACCTAAAATCCAACAAATAAAATTATGAAAAGTAACAATCAACAAATGTTAATGATATTTAAAAAATAATGAATGCAAAATGCACTGGAATGAAATATTTTTGCAGCTGGAGAAAAAATTAATCTTAAATATACACTCCTGCATACATGAGAACTCTAGACTCCAGACAGCAACAAAGCTTACCTGAACGCCAACGCTGCACAGAGCAACTCCGCTCTCATTAACAAACTCATTCTTGCCAGAAATATCCTCGTCATACAAATGATCATATATCCTGGCGCTGCCAGTCATTTTTGACCGCCGACTTTCAACAAGTTTGTGTGCCGCAACTTTTTGCAGGTCTTCGCCCATTTTGGTCCATTTGGATACTTGTGTACCTGAATACATTTGGTGTTGAACTCCTTGCTTTTCTTTACCTGATTAATACCTTAGGGACGGTTTATAACAATGTAGGACAAAAAAAATGGGTTTGGGTTTTTGGGTTGGGTTAACAACCCTGCCTCCCCAACGACAAGCGGATGCGCTACGTTTTACGTTGTTTTTCTATAACCACAGCATACATGTTTTATGTTGGAACTAGTTATGTGAATGTCTACTGCATTAGAACATATGACAGCTATAGAAATTATTTGACTAAAAATTGGTCAAGCTAAATATTTTCTGAAAGACAAACAGACAAACTAACCTAATGACGTAATTACATTATAGAGCAGCTGCGCTACCAAAATCTATTTGCAATACCTCTCGACACACGATTGTTTCCAAGTTCTGTCGGCAAAGAAATTGTTTTCAGTGCAAATCCCTGACTATTGCTGGCACTATTTCCATCCTTTGATTTTTCGTTGGGTCGTCTTTCGTTTGTTCTCTTCCTTCTTGTTAGTGCACTGTCCGTACTTTTAAGCAATAAATCCGCGGCTTTCTCAACATTGTCCCCGACTGCATCCACTTCAATTTCAATAATCTTCAGGTTTGCTGACTCCTGTCCTATGTTGGTTATCAGGCTAGAGATATGATTGAGGAGCACAGTACGATCCACCTGGTTAGATTCCCCTTTGCGGTAGATTACAGCAATGCGTTGGGTTCTCCCATCATTGCCGATTAGGATGCTTTGGAAGGGTTTATTAGTGGCATGTATTTGATGGTTTTTTTCTTCTTCAAGATTTTTGATTAGGTTTCTTTCAGTGTAGGTTTCAAGATTTTTGTTGGTAGATTTTTTAGCTGTTTTTTCAATAATGATTGGTTTATCTTTAATGTTAGATTTTTTATTTGTTTTGTCAATGTTATTCGTATCCACTTCTTTACCAATACTGATTTCTTTTGTATTTTTATTACTTTCTTGAGCATCATCATTAACTTTTAGGTCTTCAGAAAAATAAGTACTTTTATCATCAACAGCTGATTGGTTATATTTTCTTGAAGTTGACAAAACATATGATTTACAGTCAGCTGATAGAACAATGATTTGCTCTAGATCATATTCAGTTTGATCATCCGAATCATCATCATCTATATCAACAACTGGAGATAGCGATTCATCTTTCCTGGCAATGTCTTTATCATTAACAGTGCTGTTTTCTAATATAACTATATCATTGTCTTTTGAAGAAATTGTATTCTTTTCATGTTCATCTTTCTTGTCTGAATTTCTTGGGTCTGTTGTTAAGTTTTCAGAATCTTTACTGTCTTGATCAGTTTCTTCTGATTTAAAATGTTTATCATTTTAAGAAAATATAAAGAACTAGTAGAAGAGGAGTTATTTATCGCATTGTATTATAGACAGCTTTCAGTGGATATTAAAATGATAAATTATAAGATTAAAACTGGTAGGTATTAATTCTAATTAATCTTATGTTTTTTTTTTAATTTTTATAGAAAATTGTCTGTAATAGGATGCTATATATGATTTTTCAGCGATACTGACATAGTACTGGTTATATATGATTTTTCAGTATCGCTGAAAACAGATATTAATTGGTTCTAAAAACCATACCGGAAATTTCATTCTCAAGCACAGACTGACAAGGATCGATTTTGTAGAATGAATGTTTGATGAATATCTTTGCAAAAAGTTTAGTTATTTATCTCAAAAAACAGCCAAAATAATCACGCTTTTGCTATATATATAGCATAGCTCATGGATGGACTGGATGAACTGACAGATGGACAAAGAGAGATGTCCTAGGTAATTTTAAAAAGAAAAACAAATTCCTGATGAATCAACAACAACAACTTTGCCAGTTAATGACCCCACTTCTTCATCACTAGAACAATTCTCCTCTAATTCTTCACAATTTTTATACTCAACGAGATTATCTTTGTTACTAACAGAATTGCACAAGTAGATAAGATTATTTTCAGTGTTTGAACTCTCAGCCTAAATTTATTTTTTCTTATTAAGATCAAACGGTTCATGGAAAGAAAACAAAGTAGCGGGTTTCGTCTTAAATTCACCGTTGCTTTTGATAAGTAAGTTATTTTGGGATAGATAAATGTTAGTGATTTCCCCGCAGGGTTAAAGCCCCCCGCAGGGGCTAGAAATAGGAGAAAAGCTATTAAGAAACTACGATGAAACCAGCTACTTCTTTTTCTTTGCATGATCCAATCATACTTATATATTACTTGTGTTTGCAAAGGTAATAGTTAGAGTTTGGTATGAAATAGAAAGAATGTTTTTATATTCTCTCTCTGACTAACTGCAAAACTGTTCTGGATTCAATTTGGATTTTGCCATACTTTGTTCATTTTTAAGTAATACTCGGAAACCTTTGGAACGGAACGGAGGTATAGATCTGATGATTGACACACTATCAAATAACAGAACGAGTAGCTAATACATTGTTGTATCTCATCCCTGTGCACGAGAACACTAAACTCAATACAATATACTATTTATGTGATTGTAAGTTTTTACAATGGATTTATTATTACATGGTTCTTACACCAGATTATCATGTACAATAATAAAGTGAAACTTCTACCTGGCTAAAATAACGACTCTCCCCCCCCCCCTATCCCATTTCCTACTCCTGGATGAAAAAACTGACCAATAAATGATGTCCTTGTAGTATGTTAGCAACCTAAAATGACGATAATTTTCCCCCTGTAACAATATCCACGTATATTCTAAATCCATTGTTTTTACATACCTCTTTGTGTTTGGGAAGTTTCTTAGTAAATGATAATTCTCCAGTTTCACGATTTATAGCAACAAAATATATTTTATTCTCAGCATTATCGTCAGTGGCTACAACGTTTTGGATAGGTTTCTCAATAATGTAATCTTCAACTTCTATCACAGTTTGATTGTTCATATTAGCAGGAGTGTTAGTAGATTCTACAGTATCTTTTTCAAGATCTGTAGTATTAACATTTTTATTTTTGTCGACAATAGTTTTCTCCACAATCACATTTTGAGTCTTTGATCCTATTTTAATGTTTTTAATTTCTGATAATATTTCTTCTCTAGTTGAGCATGGACTTATTTCACTATATGGCTAAATTGTAATCATAAAGAAGGGTTTATAAACTTAAGTCAAAACTTGAAGCAGATATCGTCAATGCCTCTAGGCTCCGAATCCGATTAATTTCCGCTGAATTTAAAACACTTTTCAGCCATACTGTTTGCCAAAAAATGTTTATAATATTTCATTCCATTTGCTTGAAAGTTTAATTTTTAAGCTGATCATAAACTTGACAAGATGAAAATATCATGAATCAAAGCAGAAATAATTTTGAGTAAAAAGACACTTGTAGACATTCTGGTTATTAAATACATTTGAAATAAGATCCATTCCTGAAAGTTAATCCATATTTGTGAAGTGTTAAATCTTTATCCTTGTGCATATTCTTCAAATGATCCCGAATCCTGATAAAAATAATTATATCGAAAATAGCCAGGTAATAAATAGCTTGAAACGATATATTAATACAAGTAATAAAACTATGTTTGTGCGGGGGAGGGAGGGGGGGGTTATTATTTTCCAGGGACGATGTCTCTGGGAAAAATATTTATGAACCTTTCCTGCACCTATGAGAAGCTTTACTTCAAAGGGGAACCATATTATTACAGTGAAGTTCTAGATACTTCAGTATGATATGATTCTCCTTTTGTTTAACTTCTTGTTGGTTTAGGGAAGGTTTATACCTGCAATTTGTTATTTTTAAAAATAAAAGGGAAAGAGGGTCGACTTAACCCTACCCCCCTACCCTCAAGTGCCTCTAGGGGCGAAGCCGATAGTTTTATATAAAATTTACCTGGAAGCCTCCCATTGGATGCTGCTCTGGCAAAATCTACATTTATGAAGTCTATGGACCACAAAAGGCTCACCGTGTTCTTTCCTGATTATAAACAAGGAAGATTATATACAATCCAGGCATAGACGTCAAAAGGGGGGGGGGGGGGTAAATTGGGGATTACCCCCCCAATCGAAATTTTTTTTAATTTTACCCCCCCCCCCCCCATTTAAAATTTACCCCTATCCTGGGGGTGCCGTAAGCACCCCCAACCATTTAGGAGGGGGTATTTACCCCCAAAAAATAAAAAATCTGACAAAAAAATTATTTACGCGCTTCGCGCGCATTTTTAATACTAAATATTTAATAAAATTTAAATTACCCCCCTTAAAAAATTTTTACCCCCCCCCCAAAAAAAAAAAAAAAGCTTGGACGCCCCTGAATCCAGGGATCTTAAGGGATTAAACCATAGACAATAAATTGAACACTTTTAATCAAAAGTAACTGAATTACATTTTAATTATTGTTGGAAAAGTATAAACTTACTTGTATTGCGTCATATTCTTGTATCCATGTTTTCTTACTATGTGTAGATGTAATTTTAAATAGGATCCGAATATTTCCTAAAACAACAAAAACTTAAATATGTAGGTATGTACATTGCACAATGAATATATTTAATGTTTCTTCGTGTATAATTTATATAGAGCGGCTTGCAAATAAGAATGGCTTAAGAGCATTTAATGAAAGGTGGTAAAAAACAATGATGACAACATATAGAGAATCTACACACAAAAAATCATCCGTAAGTATTATTTACATAGGAGATAAGAAATTCACGTTTCCAAAAAAACATTTTTAACAGGCAGAAAAGAAAGAAGGACATACCTACTAACATTTCGAATCATAGAGTAACTTTGCTACAAAAAAAGATCATCTAACCAATACCTGACAATGACACTTATAATCACAGAAGTTTGCCCAGTCTTGCATCTCTTTGTCCTGGTTATTTGCCACATTTGCCATGGTCACATTTTTACTGCTTTTCAGGTATACTTCAAGACTTGGACGTTGTGCTAGTTCAGTTTCATAATCCAATATATCATTCATTCTTTTCACCTGAGAATAGATTTTTGTTTAAAAAGCAGTTTTTATTTTTATAGGGGACTATATACGAAAGAGAGCAAGTGTTGTTTAGAACGTTCCAGAGTAGGGGTTTGAAGACAAAACCAATCAATTAAAAATCTTGTTCAACTATGTTATCTAGATTTAATTGTTGAATCAAACACTTTTTTGTTTTTAAAACCAAACTCAGTAGTAATAAAAAGCATTTTTCGGAATGTGATTTTCATCTAAATAGTATGAAATGTTTTGTTGAGTTCATGAAAAAATATCTTTCAATGCTATATAAAACTCCTTTAATACTTTAAAATCACTCTCAAACCATTTACTTTCAACTATGGATGAGGTAATTTAATTAATTTTGTTTACCATCATGGGTTAGGTACGTACTTAATTTATCGTAAATTGTCTTATCCTATAAAATCCCTATATATGATTACTATCCTAAGTAACTAAGGGGTCATTTTTTTCGCGTATTTTCCTTAAAATTGTGTGTTACCGGTAAGACAAATGAGCTTATTAAGTCAAACTGTTCTCAATTATGACCATTTCATATATTTACATTTAGTCATAATAAAGTTTGACTTAATAAGCGCATTCAACTAAACGGTAACACATAACCTTACAGAAAATAGTCGTTAAAATGAGCCACTTTATCAAATTACCTGTAATTCTAATCGAATATATTGATAGAATTGTTGGGCATATTTGTTGACATCAAGGTTATGCCATGTGTGCAGGTGACGATAGATTATCTTGTGCTCGTGGCGCAGCTTCTTACCACAGATGTAGCATTTGTGATATCTGAATATTACAGTTTAAAGTATGGGAGGGAGGGGACATTGAGCTGAAAATTACACTAGTCCTCAAAGTTTTATAATAAAGTTTATTGTTCGGTGGCCTAACAACTTTTGAGACTTTTATTGATTTTTTTGGTTGGTTTATTAATTTAAGTGTCCAAACGTTTCCACCACTAATCGTAATCTACAGAAGGGATGATTTTGTGGATCATCATTTGGGATATACATTAATTTATCTGCCATTGTCTTATCCCTTTATATCCCTGGTTAAACTTAAGAAGCTGGATGTGTTTGTGTCTGTGTCAATAAAATCTGGAAAAAACGAAGCTTTTCTACATTTAGTTTCTGCCTGTTCATAATGCTTCACTCTTATCGTAAATTTACATATGCTTAATAATGTTTAAATTGTCTTATTGATTTCAAACTTAGCATAACGATTCCTGCAAGACTTTCCAATTTTGGAATCCGAAATCCATTTTTTAATAGCGGATTCGGATTCTTAATTAGCGTCTTGAGTTTTTTCTTCCAACTCCGCCTTTTTGAGGGCAAAGATTATCATCATTATATATAATATCTTTTAAAATTTGGTTCTATTATCGGAAGTGAATTATAGAGAACACCAAGAACATTAATTTTTAGGACATATGTAGCACTTAAGTTTTTAAATTTAAATAAAAAGCCTTTAAAAATATTGATAGAATCCGGAATCTGCGGGAATCCGTCTTTTTTCTTGAACGGATTCTTGTAAGAATCCGAATCCGGTCTAAAAATTTGACGGATTGCCATCCCTGATTTTTATAGCTTTTTTATCACTTTTAATTTTATAAAATATAATTATTATATTATTTGATTTTTCGGAAAATTAATTTAAGGGACGACCAGGCATAATTAAGTCTTAAAATGTAACTATGTACATAATGAGCATCCTTTATTTCAGTAATTTTGAGATAGATATATTATATATTTGTTGAGCTTTGCTCTTACCGATGTTTTCAACCTTGTTTTCTGTTGCTAACCTGGTTAATATAGGAGAAAGCATATTGATTGTGGTGGCGTCAATATTCTTGTGTGCAAAAGAAACATGATTCTCCAGGTGACCACTTGAGCAGAGGTTGGTACCGCATATATTACAAGAATATACACATCCTTCAGACCAACCTACAAAATTAGATATAAATTAAATTTTTGTTCAATAGATTTTGTGCTAATTACTTTACCCCGAGCCTCGAGTGAAGGGCGGGGAATGCCAGTAAAATAGCTTAAAACCACATCAAGATAACTAAGAAGCTAATCTGAAGTAATTCAATTCCAGCAACTCCGAAATTTTTAGATTTTGACCAAAAAAAACCTAGTCAAGGGAAAGTTACAGACAGACTGACGGGAGAGACTGAAGAACAAGTAGGTATGCTACTAAACAATATAATTTCTTTCACTTTTTAACACGACATAAAACTTTATGAAGCACATTTATTGACAAAAACAATCAAATCCAAATTGCTACCTGGGAGAATAGCTTTCTTATTATGCAAGACAGGCTGTTTGGCTCTTTCCTGAACTATCAACTCCTTGAATTCACTTGTGTAATATTCAATGGTCATGCTATCATGTTTTGTTTCTAGATGTTTCTTTACTACTGAATAATTTTGGAGCATTTTGGTTCCACATAGGTAACAGCTGTGCTTGAACTGAGTTACATCTAAAAAAAATGATGATAACATCCATAAAAGCGAAGCGGTTAAATGAGAATGAAGGACAAACGAACAATAATAAAGTCATACATTTTAACACTTTATAACAATCCTAACCGTCATGGAAATCAATATTTTAAGATAACTAGTTCAATGTTAATATGAACTTTTTACTTATGCTTTTTAATCTTAAAATATTTTTACCTGGATTACCAAATTTTGAATTGTACTCTGCTCTTGTAATTTTGTGAATACTCTAAAAATATTTCAGCATAAATATATTTGGCATTTGCAAAAAAAAAACTAAGTGTGCTGGGTAGGTATTACAAGAAGAGGGAGTTAGTTCCTGTACCATCGAAAAGGAGCACTTGAGACACTTAAAAGTCATTTTTTTCTAGGTGGCGGTTAGCGAGATTCTTCGAAACACACAGACAGACAGAAATAGATCCTGTTACTTTAAAATAAGGATGTTTCCCTGTAGGTAATTTAAAATGCAATTCTAAAACTAAAATGTACCTTTATGTGGGTTATCCACTTTGCTAAACTGAAAAAGGGTAGGGGGCCGTCATTACACCCTTTACACTCGTAGATACCAGATTGCCAAAACTTCACTATAAACAAATGTTAATTTAATTGTACAAAAACTTTTTAGTATAATAGGTACTTCAAAGTTAATTTTTTATCCCCATAGCCCTAATGGAAAGTATCAGCGGTCTGATAGAGATCAGCTTGATATCTTGAAAATTGGGTACGATATTTAACACTTTTCTGTCTTAATCAATTTTTAAAGTTTTATAGGTAAATCCATTTATATGATTATTAACTTCAAAAACAAGTCCGTATGTCAAGTGATTCTAAAACTGTAGTTATAAACTACCAAACTACCTAGGTACCTTGAAAAAAATATAAATGTTACTTACTTAAATTTTCGTTGGTTTGTTTAGAAGCTCGCAAATATGTACCATGTGTAAGTGTTGCTGCATCCTTAATACTTCTTTCAATATCATCCTTAGTTCTAATGGATACAGTATTTCCTTGCCTTGGTGGATTTAGCAAACTTACACCAGAATTGAACATAATTTCTCCATTAGAATTAATCCTGCCAAAGCCCTGGGATGAAGAATATTTTGATGTCTGACAAATTTGAGTTGTTGTTAAGGCATTGTTGTTGGTATTCTCAATTGTGTGAGTATCTATCGCTAATATATTATCTAAGTTATCATGATTATCAACAAGTGAATGTGAATTAGATTTTAACTTTTTTGCTAGTTTTCCATTTTCTTCACTCCGACTTCGATCCCTAAATGGATATAGAAGAATATGTGTGGATATATTAACATGGGAAAATTTGTCGTCAATCTAGCTAGATAATATGGACCTCATTTATTGATCAAGTCGTTCATCCAGTAGCAGGGGATAGGATTCAGTAGATAGGGTGGATAGGGAGTATCGTTAATTTAGCCAGCTGCGAGTATTACTTAATTATAGTACATGAAAATCTGGTCTAATATCCGATCAATAATAATCCAGAGTATTTTAGATAAGATAAAAAACTGTTAAGACACGCAAAATCAAAACGGGACAGACACTTTTCTAAGGTAAAACATATACTCTTTCTGAAAAATAGTCTACCTTCTTTTAGAATTATTCTCTTCCAGTATCATATCTGAACTTGAATGATCAGCTGTTTGTAAATCTTTGATATCAGCTGACATTTTCAAACATTATTCCATACCCATCAATTGACCCCTGTCTGTCTGTAAGTAAAAAGCTTGGTTTGTTAATCACTGTATGAATTCTAAGTACAAAACATATGTACAAATAATTAGGCTAATCAATATGTTATGTTGTCTAAGTATATGTTAATTTCAATGTTAATATCATACAATGGCGTTTTTAAATAAAAAACAAACAAAAAAACATTAAATTTTCAAACATAGTGGGTAATATTAAATAAGTAAATGAATTCTTCACGTAGGCAAGGACAGAAAAAATATGTTTTCTGCTTTATAAATCATGACATTTTTAAATAATAGGCTTTCCTTTGTTGTTGAAGTAATGCAAAAAATGAGATCAAAAATTATTTGGAAATAATCAAATAAATGTAAAATTAAAGTAGTAAAAATTCCTAAAGTGTAGTCAAAAGACGTACATATAATCTGAATTATAAAAGGTGCATAGAAAAACCATCTCTGAGAAATTGTAAGTGATATGTAAAACATTTTAAATAAACGTAAAACCCCTTTTAGGCAAATTCTAATGCTTGCAAATAGGCAAGTTTTTTTAATAACTGAATAGTGAATAGGCTTCCAACGGCTAATCGTTACCAGGAACAATTTACCGTGAACTGCACTAGATCACTTTATAAAATTGGGCAGTGCATGCTCTTTGTATTATGACTTAATTTATTTAATTTTTGTGCTTTAATTGACTAGAGTGCTTACTATTTTAAAATAATGTTGATTAGCATAAAAAATAACCGGTTTTGTTTACAGTATTTTGATAATAATATTCTATTAGTACAAAATACCTAGTCACAAAATATACATAAATAATAATGTAAACTGTGATAAAAGAGACAAAGATACTTAAAAACAAAAACAAGTAGGTAGTAATGAATATTATAACAATGGAACAAATAGGTTGCTAACAGGGAACTCATTTATTGGTCCGTTCGTTCATCAATCCATGTTACACATTCTGAAAATCTGGTATAACATTCAAGTAATAATATACCCATTTATAACCCGGGCCAGTAATATTCCCTGATATTCAAACCACGTGATAATTTATTTTGTGTGGAAGGTTTAAACAGCTACAGACAGACATCCTGTCACTTATATAAAGGATATACTATCAAGAGTTTTTAAAATCTTTGTCCCTGAAAAAAAATTTATTTATATAAATTTGAAGCACTTCTGTTTGTCAGGTGGAATTCTTGTTTTGAAAAGTACGGAGTCTGCCCTGTACTGAGTGTACAGCAGAGGATTGTAACCGTACAAACGGGTAAACTCGTTGATACATCGATGACGTTCCTAAATATGAAAATAGTCCTTTATCTCATAGTATTATAGACAGCTTTCCGTGGATATTAAAATTAAAAATTAAAAAATTAACACTAGTTTTATTAGCACTGGTATTAATTATTTTATGATTTTTATTTCAAATATTCGTAGAAAGTGGTCTGTAATACGATGCTATACATGATTTTTCAAAAATGCTGGGAACCGGTTCTAACCCAGCGGATAATAATCGGTTTCGAAGCAATACTGGAATAGTTATTTCTCGCATCATATTATAAACGGCTTTCACCTCGGGGCTAAAAAAACTAGTTTTAATCTTATGATTGTACATTTCTAGATTCGTAAAAAGCTGGATATAATATGATGCTAGACATAGTTTTTTCGTATGGATGAGAACCGGTTCTAATCCAGCGGATAATATCGGTTTCGAAGCAATACTGGAAAATAAATCTTTAAATTATTTTTTCAACTTTTAAAAAGAAAATAAAATTAATCAAAGGATGTTGGCATCTTTTTGTTGGACTAAAGTACTTCTCTACGAAACGATGGAAATTACAGACCTTTCGATCCAGGTGGTTACACACGATAAACATTACACATCCAGCAACTTAGTACAATAATGATTTCAGGAATATAAAATTAATAACACAATGTCCGATAAATTGATGTACAACCCAAATGATGATACACAAAATTACCCTTTCAATTCTGTAAAAAAAACGTTTGGACACTTAACCTAATGAACCAACTATAATTTATTAAGAGTCCTCAAAGTTGATGAGCCAACAAATAAGAAAAGGTTATCCTAAAACTTTGGGGACTACTGTAATGTAATGAATAGCATAATTTCCCTAACCTCCCTGAATATTGTACGTCTTTACTAAACAAAAAAAGTACCAAAAAGCTCACCTGAAAATGTGAATCGTCTTCTGAAAGGGAAACAGGACAACCAGGACACCGGAAAGTCCACCTAGATAATATCAAAACATTTTATTTTAAATTATAATGAAACTAAACACCCCTAGCATCTATGGGCTCTTTATTTGAAGGCTGAAAAAGAACCTAAGACCTTCAAGACATAAATCTATATAAAAATAGAATAAACCATACAGGGAGGGACATATACGAGGCTTCCCATAATGGAGAACTTAATCAGTTCAGTAGTTTTAGAAATCTGAATTAACAGACAAAAACCTTAATAAACTACCTACTTTGTACAATATTGAAACTACCTTACAAGAGCTTATAGACTGTCAGACAATATCTCTGTTTAATGAGGTGAGACATTATCAGATAATATTTATCTCTGAAATTCTTAGTGTTCTTTGTACCTGGAAGTAACTTTAACAGGAGGCTGCCTGGTCACGTGGGATATCAAGAAGTTCATGGCAAGATCTTCACAATTCATCATTTCATCAACCATTAATCTAAATGATTAGAAAATACCAGTGTTCTGGAGCCGGAGCCGGAGCCGGGAGCCGGGAGCCGGGAGCAGCAACATTTTTGGTGGAGCCGGAGCCGGATCCGGAGCCGTATTTTTCGTTAAAAACGGCTCCGGCTCCGGACTAGCTAAAAATGATTTTTTAAAGTAATATCATAATTTGGCAACGGTCTATTTCCATATAATAAACTGAAAAACTATTGTTACTTAACAAATAGACACACATCCTTCTACTTTTATATAGCTTTAATCAAATAAAAGCAAAATATTTTATATTATTTATTTTATTTTATCAAATTCAATAATGAAAAAAAATTGATATATTAATTTTAAGGTAGGAGCCGGAGCCGGAGCTGGAGCCGGAGCCGGAGCCGGAGCCGCATCAAAATTATACGGCTCCGGCACCCTGGAAAATACAATTTGTTTTAGCGGAAAAAGGGGGGGGGGGGAGAATTGATTATAAAGGTCAAAAGGGATACATAAATTTTTTTTTGAAGAAAACATCTTTTTAGTGGATGTGCTACCTTTCCAGACTAATTTATCTATATGAAAAGATTAGGGGTTGTAAGTAATTTTTTTAATCTGGTATATAAAGTTATTAATTTCTTTTATGCCAAATAAATATCTTTAAAATGGACATATGGACTCTTTGGTAATGTTTTTTCAGTATGGCTTCGAAACCTGAATTAATATCAACTGGATTAGAATTAGTTCTCAGCCATACTGTAAAACCATGTATAGCATTGTATTACTTCGGTTCCTCAGGGCTAACAAAACTGGCTTAAATGTTATAACATTTTTAATATCCGCGGAAAGCTGTCTATAATACGATAAGATAAATAACTATTAACGCTTTCAAGCAATGAAATTATAGACATACAGACAAACACAAAGGGGGGGGGTCGTAATGACATCTATTCGTAAACCGTGAGCAAAATAGTCTAAATATTTAGCTAGACCCTTCAAACTTGGTATGTAAGCCTAGTCCTATAGGTATTACATCTAAATGGCAAAAAAATCCACAATTTTTTATTTTAAGGTTAGGTTAGGTAAGAAAAACCCTGCGGAAATGGGGTTTTTAGGCTTTTTTTGGTCTATTTTGATGTAGAAACTTATAAGGGGGGGGGGGGGGGCGAAAGTGACACTTTTTGAAACCAAAACTAAGAGTCAACAAAGGAACTCAACTAAAAAAAGTGTTACAGGTCTGACATTTTGCATGGCAGTTGCTTTATAGGGGTACAATATGGAACTGTGAAGAAACGGCGGCGCAACCGCCGAAAACCGCCGAGAAAAGGCAACAAAAATTACGGCGGGAAACGGCGGTTTTCGGCGGTTGCGCCGCCGTTTCTTCACAGTTCCATATTGTACCCCTATAAAGCAACTGCCATGCAAAATCTCAGACCTGTAACCCTTTTTTTAGTTCAGTTCCTTTGTTGACTCTTAGTTTTGGTTTCAAAAAGTGTCACTTTCGCCCCCCCCCTTATAAGTTTTTTAGGTCAGTAACTCAAATTCAGAGCTAGAATTAGCGTAAGATTAATCTGAAGCTAGCCCCAGCGAACTAGGTCGGTGGCCCGCAGGGATAGGTTGGTTTTCTGCATGGCTTAAGAGCATGTACCTAACCTAACCAAGAAACTTACTTATATTTATACAGGTTTTTCTTGAATAAACTGTGTCTATTAATGAGGACTTTATTTAAGATGATCCAGCAAGTCGGGGACTGACCCCAGCGGGCTAGGTGGGTGGCCCGCAGGGGTTAAGTGCCTTTTTCCCAATATATATGTTGTGATACATCAAATTATAAGTTTTTTAGGTCAGTAACTTAAATTCAGAGCTAGAATTAGCATAAGATTAATCTGAAGCTAGCCCCAGCGGGCTAGGTCGGTGGCCCGCAGGGGTTAAATGCATTATTTTCCAATATATACCTTGTTATATATCAAAATATAGGTTTTTAAGGTCAAGAAACTCAAATTCAGAGCTAAAATTGGCATAAGACTTACCTGATGCTACCTCCCGCGGGCTAGGTAGATTTTCCGCAGGGCTTATGTGCATTTTATCTAACCTAACCTAGAAATTTACTTATTCTTTTGTTTTTTCCTTAAATAAACTGTGTCTATTAATAAGGACATTTTTTTAGATAATCCAGCAAGTTGGGGACCGACCCCAGTGGGCTAGGTGGGTGGCCCACAGGGGTGTAGTGCATTTTTTCTAAAGTATGTGTTGTCATACATCAAATTATACCTAGGTTTTTTAGGTCAAGAAACTTAAAAAATTTTATCTCAAATCATCGGAATCTGAAAAATCTTATTTTAGCTTCTTGACCTAACTAAAACTGTAGTATGATGCAGTAAATACTTTTGAAAAATTTTAATTAACCCCCTGCGGGCCTTTCTTCTAGCCTCCTTGGGTCAGCCTCCTGTATGAAGAATCTTTTAAATGATGGCTTTAGGAATGAACACTGTGTATCTGAGTAAAACCTAGCCCGCCTGGGTCAGTCCCCGACTTGCTGGATCATCTTAAATAATGTTCTCATAAATAGACACAGTTTATTCAATTAAAAAAACCTTTAAAAGAGTAAGATTCTAGGTTAGGTTAGGTAAAATGCATTTAAGCCTTGCAGGCAAACCCCCTAGTCCGCAAGGGCTAGCTTCAGATTAGTCTGATTCTATTATTAGCTCTAAATTTGAATTTCTGGACCTAAAAAACCTATAATTTTATGTATGACAACACATACTTTTTAAAAATGCACTTAACCCCTGCGGGCCACCCACTTAGCCTGCTGGGGTCGGTCCCCAAATTGCTTGATCATCTTAAATAATGTTCTCATAAATAGACACAGTTTATTCCAGAAAAAAACCCTAAAAAAAACAAGTAAGGTTAGGTTAGGTAAAATGCACTTAAGACTTGCAGGCAACCCACCTAGCCCGCTGGGGCTAGCTTCAGATTAGTCTGATGCTTTTATTAGCTGTAAAGACCTAAAAAACCTATAATTTGATGTAAGACAACACATACTTTAAAAAAAATGCATTTAACCCCTGCGGGCCACAGACCTAGCCCGCTAGGCTAGCTTCAGATTAATCTTATGCTAATTCTAGCTCTGAATTTGAGTTACTGACCTAAAAAACTTATAATTTGATGTATCACAACATGTATATTGGGAAAAATGCACTTAACCCCTGCGGGCCACCCACCTAGCCCGCTGGGGTCAGTCCCCGACTTGCTGGATCATCTTAAATAAAGTCCTCATTAATAGACACAGTTTATTCAAATAAAACCTGTAAAAATATATGTAAGTTTCTAGGTTAGGTTAGGTAAATGCTCTTAAGCCCTGCAGAAAACCAACCTAGCCCGGGGGGGTTAGCTTCAGGTTAGTTTAATGCTAATTTTCGCTGAGAATTTGAGTTTCTTGACCTAAAAAACCTATATTTTGATATATAACAAGATATACCCTGCGGGCCACCAACCTAGCCCGCTGGGGCTAGCTTCAGATTAGTCTAATGCTTATTTTAGCTCTGAATTTGAGTTCCTTGACCTAAAAAACCTATTATTTGATGTATCACAACATATATATTAGGAAAAATGCACTTAACCCCTGCGGGCCACCCACCTAGCCCCCTGGGGTCGGTCCAAGACTTGCTGAATCATCTTAAATAATGTCCATATGAATAGACACAGTGTTTTTAAGTTAAAACCATAAGAAAAAACAATTTAAGGTAAGTTTCCACATCAAAATAGACCAAAAAAAGCCTAAAAACCCCATTTCCGCAGGGTTTTTCTTACCTAACCTAACCTTAAAATAAAAATTTTTGGATTTTTTTGCCATTTAGATGTAATACCTATAGGACTAGGCTTATTATACAGACTGGCCAGCCAATTTTGAAAATAAAAAACGTACATAACGTACACAAAAAAAAATACGTTACGTACATAAAAAAAGTAAAAAAACGTACAAAAACGTACATTCCTAATAAAAATAAGTTAAATAATTTCCTAGTTACCTATCATCAATACATTTAAGTCTACTAGCAGCTACCTGTAAAGGAGAACCATAGCGAACTGACAGACACAAGATATCCTTTAACTCTATTCAAAAGAACTAGCGTCTACGCTCCTAAAGGCCTCTAGGGGCACTTGAGGAGGGGAGAGTTGAATTCAATAAAAAAAACATGGATGACAACATACATAAGTAGCGAAGCTCAAAAGTTATTTATAGACATCTGGAAAAAAAATTAACTTAAAATCGCAATTAAAATTCATTTTTGGGGGGAGGAGGTAGTTTTTTTTCTAAAGTCAATTTCTCTTGGGAGGGTGGATGGTGATACTCTTCCCCAAAATAGTTACAAAACTTCCAAAAACCTATGAGAAGCTATCCTGTTAAGGAGAACCATATCGGTTCCGTGGTTAGCGAGATTCTTTGGTTCAAACAAACAGACATTCTGTTATTATGTACAAAGTATATCCTATTATAAGGACCAGCGACTACGCTCTTAGAGGCCTCTAGAGGAACTTGATTAGGGGGGGGGGGGGGGAGTTGAATTCAAAAACCCATTTTTTTATTTAAAAATAAAAAGTAAAAAACAAGGATAACAACATCCTTAAGTAGCGAAGCTCAAAAGTTATGGATGGAAATCTGGGAACTATATAAACTATCGAGTAGTGTCGTAAAAAATAAGCATTTAACTTATTTAAATAAATCACAAAACCTTTTAAAAATATATAATAACGTGAAAATCTAGGAATAAATTCAGCCCCCCCAACCAATAAGCAAATCTCAATGAAATTTAGTGGAAGTATTAAGAATGACAACTAATACAATCCCTGAAAATTACAACCGTCTATCAGGAAAATGAGTTGTGAAAATCACAAAAACCTATACATCTAGGCATCGATCTAGCACTGCAACAAATAGACAAACCTTAAAGAAACTTTTTAAAAATATGTAGAATGTGAATTTATTTATTCCCTGAAAATTTCAGCCGTCTATCTTGAATAGAAGTCGAGAAAACCATGAAAAAAAGAAAATCTAGGAATAGATCTAGCACCCAACCAAAAGGCAAATCTCAATGAAAATATGTAGAATGTGAACTTATTCAATCAAAAAACAGGAGCCGAGAAAATCACGTTTCTCCGATAGCATAACGGACTGACAAAGTGATTATAGAGTAGCTTCGCTAATAATTTTTTTAGTAAGGGAAGGGGGAGTAGACCACCCCCATTTCTGATTTCAATTTTAAAAAGGATGACGGGTAAATAAAATCTGAAATATAAATGACGCAAGTGAGTACAAAATACATACGCATATTTTGGTCAATTTTGGTGTTTTTTTTAAAATGCTAAATATAATGATAACTATTAAAACAATTTTTAAGTATAACTTTTATCTTATTAGGATAACAATTAAAAAAGAAAAATATTTTTACTATATGCAATTCGTGTTCAAACACCTAATTGAAAAAAATAATGCAAGATATATCTTTTATTTTAAGATAGACGAGGGGCAACGCCCCCAAGAAGCCTTTAGGTATTATTAAAGTGGGAGGGCACAGGTCTCCTTAACAAAACCTTAGATTAAAAAAATCTCCAAAGAAACGGACAACGGGGCCTTCAAATAGGGCACAGTGGTGGTTAGAATCCGTTGGAGATTAAATCTTAGCTGATCCTTCTTGCCAGATATTGCAATTTGAAGTTTTGTGGTAAAAATGCCTAAAATTGCAAGGATTCCAAGGATATATGCATACATGAACACCTTAATTCATCAAATAAAAAGGGTGATTTTAACATTTGGAGAGTTAAGATATCTCTTCATACACTACACACTACATAAACTACACACTACATCCCCATTCAAAACAATTTCTACTACTTTAAATGATGTTTTTAACTTCAAAAAGAGTAATAAATAAGGGTACTATAAGCTTAAAGAGGTTTGTCCAATTTACAACTTTATCCTAAAGGCTGTTACCCTGGAACCAGAAGAAAAAACTTCAGTTTAAGTTTACATATGGCCTAAGTTACTTTTAGTAATATTGCTCCCCCCCCCCCATACTCTCACAACCTACAAACTTTAGGGTGGAGGGAGGGGGGAAGCATAGTAATGCTATTATGTTTCTCAAAAACGGCGTTATCCTCTTAGAAATTTTTTTTTCATTTTTTTTCAATTTTGTACCCCCCCCGACTACCGACAAACAACTATTTTAGGTTAGGTTAGGTTTTAGGCTAGGGAGCCGAGCGCTGCGGCTAGGCAGGCAAGGGGGCCGAGCGCTGCGGCTAGGCAGGCAAGGGGGCCGAGCGCTGCGGCTAGGCAGGCTAGGGAGCCGAGCGCTGCGGCCAGAGTTCATAGTTGGCTGTCGGGGGGGGGGGGGGGGGGGGGGGTTACTCAAATTTTCAATATTGAAAAAAAAAATTCTAAGAGGATAATACCTCAAAAACTAATTGAAGTATAGTGGGAAAAATTTTTATGTAAGGTTTTTAGGCCAAAAGTTTGTAGAAATTATGTTGACCACCTTTTCCCCCCCTCCCCTCTGTCCTAACATAATGGAGGGGGTGGGGGGGGGGTGCAGAAGATCATTCTAATATGTTTTAAAAAACTATTAGATATATATATAAGCTTTTGGATTTGTATTGTTGTAGGACCCAAAGCACTTTTACATATATTGCTGACCCCTTCCCCTCCCCTCATAAATCAAAAACATAACATTTTGCAAAGAGAGAAAGGGGGGAGGGTTGCAGCTGAAAGAGTACTACTCTGTTGTGTTACTAAGAAACCGCTAGAATTATAGCAGCAAAGCAAACCTTTGAGATATGCTTTGGTAGGTCAAAAGCAACTTTTACAAAATTTGCTGAAACCCCCCCTCCAAGCCCCCCTTCCCTCTGTATTGCTTTACAATCTCCCTCCCCCCCCCCCTCCAATTAAGTAATAGAAGCAAGTATAACAATACCCTTTTGGATTTAAACTTTAGTAGGTCCATAATTACTTCATACTTGAACAAATATTGCTGACCTTTCCCCAACTTCAACCAACCCCATCCAGAAAAATTATATTGCTGCACAATTTCCTCCACCCCCATAAAAATAATATTAAATTATTGCTTGCCCTCCCCCTCACTCTTAAGCTACCCTCCATAAAATCTCACCACCTGTGTTTTACTCAGGAACCGCTAAAGCATTAAGGAGCAAACTTTGGAATAAAGCTTTTAGATTTCCAAATTGCTCTATATGTATTACCTATTCAATGTTTGGGGAAGGAGCAATGGGTTGACAATATTTTTTTTATTAGTCCAATAGGTTGGAGGAGATTATGCAGCAAAATAATTGTATTTGGAATAGATATTAGGGTTGTAGTTGGAATAGATATTTAAAAAGTAAATATGGGCCTATATAAGTTAAAATAATAACCCTGAATATCTCTAGAGGTTTCTAAATGATGCACAATATTATTTACCTATGCCACTAGCCACTTTTTCTAACAGATAGAGGGGGTTGGTTGCAGCAATATTTGTAAGAGATTTTGATGCCTACTAAAGTTTATGTACTAAAGCTTATATATTTCTTTAGTGATATCTAAAGAACTCTGCCCCTTCACCCCCTTCCTATTAGATTTCATTAGGAGGGGGGGGGATGGGGGGTAGTCAACAATATTTCCAGAAACTTGGGGCCTAAGAAACTTACATATAAATTTTTCTCACAATACTTCAAGTAGTTTTGAGTAAAACATAATACTATTACTTTGCCCCCCCCGCCCTCTTCCCCCTTAAATTTATGGGCTGTAAGGGGTGGGGTTAAAGGGGGGGAGGGGGTTGTGAGTATTTTAGAAACTAACTTTAGCTATATGTAAACTTGAACTGAGGTTTTTTCTACTGGTTCCAGGTTAACAGCTTCTAGCTTAAAGTTATAAACTAGACATTGTACCTTTTTCATTACTCTTGTTAAAATAATTTTTTTAAAGTTTTAAAATTTTCTAAATGGGGAGGGACTGTGTAGTTTACAAATGCAGAGACATCTAAACTCCTCAAATGTTAAACTCACCTCTTTATTTGATGAATTAAGGTGTTCATGTATGCATATATCCTTGGAATCCTTGCAATTTTAGGCATTTTTACCACAAAACTTCAAATTGCAATATCTGGCAAGAAGGAGCAGCTAAGATTTAATCTCCAACGGATTCTAACCACCACTGTGCCCTATTTGAAGGCCCCGTTGTCCGTTTCTTTGGAGATTTTTTTTAATCTAAGGTTTTGTTAAGGAGACCTGTGAGGGGGATAAGTCAACTGCCTTTCTACTTTTTAATTTGAGTTTTAATAAAAAATATTATAAAAAAATTTTAGGTAGGGGATTTGAAATTGGCGCATTTGTATAAACACCAGTTAATGCACAAAAATAAGGGGGGGGAACAAAACAAGTTTTAAAAAATCCGAGATTTCGAACTACTGTCATCCTAAAAAGAAAGAAAAAATAGGGGAAGGGTTGTGATTTTTTTCTAAGAGTAGTTTCTCTTGGGAGGGTGGTTGTACCCTCTCCCAGGACCTATGAGAAGCTACCCTGTAAAAGAGAACCATATCGGTTTAGCGGTTAGCGAGAACCTTCGGTACAAATAAACTGACAGAGAGACATACATCCTGTTATTACGTACTAAGTATATTCTATTAAATAAAGTAGTAAGTTTTTTGTCTGATGCTAATAGCCTACAACCTCACAAAGATCATGTCGGTTCAGCAGTTAGCGAGATTCTTTGTTACAGAAAAAAAAGGATTTATAGGATAAACAGAGTGACCACTCAAAATTTACAAATATATAGTACATTTATAGTACATAAATATTTTCATATAGTACCATATAGTACACAAAATTTAAACTAATATAGTACCATATAGTACCAAATATTAAAAAATAGTACCTATATTTCTTATTAAATAAAGTAGTAAGGGTTTTATGTCTGAAGCTTAAGATCTCATTAACTACTGAACAATTGGGTTAGCAATTTTAGGTAAGCTTCACTGAGGTCGTATGTAGGTTTTGGGCTATTTAATTTTCAGAATTATGTCCTGGGATGTCCTAGAATCTAGGTACTTAGCTGCTAGTCTATAATACAAAGAAGCTTGATGTCTGTCCGTCTAAAGATTAAGAATTTGGTAACTGCTGAACTGAATGGGCACTACTCTCCAGGGAATATACATACTGGTCTTATAGTGGTTTTAAGCAATTTTTGTGGGGTTGGTAAATCCTAACCCCCTCAAAAAAAAAAAAATTATATCCCCCACTAAATTTTTTCTTGTAAATAAAAAGTAGGTAATTGCTGAACCAATTGGGCTCTACTCTTCAGAGAATATTTGTACTGTTCATGTGGTGGTTTTAAGCACAGTGTGGGACGAAGCCGCAGAGAAAAAAAAAAAAACAAATAAAGGGGATAGGAAATCCCCCTTAACAACCCCCCCCCCCAAAAAAAAAAAAAGAAATTTCACCCAAAAAATGGGATATTCCTAGTAATTTTAAACAAAAATAGTTTTCCTTAAAACTGAGGACTTTTTTAAATGAAATAATAAGGTTTTTGTGAAATGATGAGGGAGCATTAAACAATGTTTTTAATTGGTGGAAGAACCAAACACTAGAAGACTTTTTTTTCAAATAAGTCCTAAAAATGGAAATTTATTGCGTAATTAAAGGGACTGTGAACGAGGAAATTTCTCATCAGATTATCAAAGTATGTCCAAGATTGGAGAAAAATTTCCGGACTATATAAATGTGCAGTTACTTGTCTTTTTTTCCTTCTATAGCTAACACTAAACTTTTGACATAGTTCTCTATTTTTCACAACAGTTAAGCTGACTTTTAATACAATCCTTGCTTTAAACCAATGTATAGTTAGTTAGAAATTGATAAAATAAGCAATAATTTTTATTAAATACCAATTACAATAACAAAGCTAGGAACAGGTTTTTTTATTAGTATCCAAGTAACTTTAGATGGCCAACCTTTAATTAAAAATTTGTAAATAATAAAGGTACAATATTTATTTATAAACAGTCTGATAAAAGTGTAAACTAATTCTCTAAAGTGGGTTATTTATTGTCCAACACAATAAAAAAGGATATTATTATTTTAAATAACCTCTGAGTTTCAACCCTTTGTAGACAGTGAGTGTTAATAGGACGTTTTTGGTTGATCAGTGTAGTGAAATGTGCTTAGAAAATGTTCAGATTTGATAATCAGATGAGAAATTTTTATGTCCACACTCCCTTTAAAGATGTCGCACATAAAGATATTACTTAAAATTTACAGTGAGGATCTAAACCTATACATTTCAC
This sequence comes from Acartia tonsa, assembly GCF_053477335.1. NCBI lineage: Eukaryota > Metazoa > Arthropoda > Copepoda > Calanoida > Acartiidae > Acartia > Acartia tonsa. The sequence goes on from NC_137260.1 coordinate 40,833,186, forward strand.
CGACTCAGAATTACCAATTTTTTTATAATTCAATGGGCGTGCTGTTCCAACCAGTTCCTTTCATGATGTAATGACTATTGATACTCAAAAAAGTGTTCTGGTTGCTTTTGTTCAGCAATATGTCAGTTTTGATTTTCATAAAAAAGGGAAGGGTTCCCTCTAGAGGAGAAAATTATTTCTTCTTTCAAAGTATGGCTTTATTTACCTTCCTGAAGAGTAGATTAAGAATCAAAAAATGGTTTATAAAAATATTGACCCTTGAAAAGTTATCCTTAAATAACTCAAAATCTGCTGATTTTGCTAAAACATCAAAAATTGTCAGTCTTTTGAGGATAGCCCTTTCTATGATCAAAATCTTTAAAAATCGTTTTTTTAAATTCTTTAATATACTCTTTGGATCTACTGCAGTTCATGGTAAAATATTGCTGGTAAGCAATATTTCCAAAAATCTATAAATTTTAAAGGCTGCTAGCTGCCAAACGGCTGAACGTACAGATCATGCCCGCACACTGTTTTAAGCGGCATAAGAAGGCCTACAAATAATCTTGAATAGCCATAAATCAATAATGCATAATTATCTCGCAGTGCTGAGAAATGCGCGAAAAAGACCTATTTTACGCGTTTTTTCTTCAGTGAAGCTTTCCCTGTGCATAATTGGATCTTGGCTATTCCAGATTATTTGTAGGCCTTCGTAGGCCGCTTAAAATGGTGTGCGGATATGATCTGAACATTCAGCCGTTTGGCAGCTAGCAGCTTTTAAAATTCATAGATTTTTGGAAATATTGCTTACCAGCAATATTTTACCGTGAACTGCAGTAGATCCTACTCTTCAAAGCAAATTCAGGAAGGTGTATAAAGCCATAACAAAAATTCTTTTTTTTTATAAAAATCAAATTGACATATTGCTGAAAAAAGCTACCAGAACACTTGTTTTGGTGTCAATTGTCATTATATCATAAAAGAAATGGGTTAAAAAAGTGCGCCAATTTTTTTTGCATTTTGAGTCGGTCTACTATACATACACCTCCAAGGTCCTACCCTAACCCAGCAGGGCATTCTTTACTTAACCTAACTTGGTCATCTAGCAATATACAGGAAAAGCACTAATTAAAAATTTAGTCTATGTATTTAGCCGCTTCAGCAATCATTAAAATATGAAGAACAAAAAGAGTTTTATATCTTATAAGAAATAATAAAAATCATTGAAGCAAAAAAATATATGATCAAGGTGATTTTAAGAGTCATTGCATATTTCAAAGCTTATAATTTTACTTTACATACCCAAATCACTACTCTCTATATTAGTATGTATTAGAGCTGAAAGTATATTGTAATATTACAAACAATATTATAATACTTTGGTTGGTAATAAGTTTTAAAATAATATTTTAAAAATTTCATATAGTACCAAAATTTTAACTCATATAGTACATATAGTACCTAGTTTGTCATATAGTACCATATAGTACAAAATTTTGACTATATAGTACATAAAGTACATATAGTACACAGTGGTCACCCTGGATAAACATATAATAGGATATAGGGTTATTTTGTCTATTGCTAAAGATCTCAGAAAATACTAGTCTTTAATACAAAGTAAATCAATGCCTGTCTGTCTAAAGCTTAAGATCTTTGTAACCGCTGAACAGATTGGGTTCTAAATTCTAATCTTCAGGGAATATATCTACTAGTCCTGTGGTAGTTTTAGGCTATTTTCTTAGAGTGTGGGAAACCAACCCCCCCCCCCCCAAAAAAAAAAAAAATCAACCACCCCTCAATTTATTTTTTGTAAACTAATGCAAATCAGCGGGGTGGGGGAACCCCAACCGCACCCTGGGGCGAAGCCTAAATGAAAAAAAAAATCACAATATTTTTTTATATTTTTTTTTGACAAATTTCCAACAAACGATTCTATAAAAGAGGGATACGAAGCCTCTAATCCTAGTAGAAAGTAAAAAGCTTTAAGTGTCCCTCCCCAAAAGAAAATAGCAAAAACCATCACAGGACTATTAGGTATATTCCATGAAGAGTAGAGCACAATAGGTTCAGTGGTTACTGAGATATTAAGCTTCTGATATACAGACAGACAAGCAGACGGACAGACATCATTCTACTTTGCATTATAGATAATATACTATTTTTGTAATACTTTTTGTACAAATACAAATAAATATACAAATACTTTTATACTTATATTTGATTCTTATTCTTTAAAAACTGAAGATACCAAAAAATAAGACTTCTTAATCCTACACTGTGCACCATATGATATCTCGGAAAATTTACCCAAGTATATAAAGAATTTGAAAAAAATTATCGTAAAATCTATTAAAGGGGTAGTTGCATGAAATGCATTTAAACTTGAATTTAGTCAACTGCATATTAAGAGATATAAGTTTTCCGGAATTGTAATGTAGGGAGTAGATTTGAAATCTGCATCAAATTTTAAGGATTTTTTATAAAATTCGTTTTTTGTATAATTCTTTATCTAAAAGCGGAAATACAAATTAAGTTAATTAATTTTGGCATCTGTGATTGGTGGATTTAAAAAATCTGCGCTCTGATTGGATGTCGTACATCATTCAACCAATTAGAGCGCAGGTAGTTTAAAATCCACCTATCCTATTGGTCAAAATTAAATAACTTAAAATGTATTTTCGCTTTTAGATAAAGAATTTTACAAAAAACGAATTTTATAAAAAATCCTTAAAATTTGATGCAGATTTCAAATCTACTCCCTACATTAAAATTCCGGAAAACTTATATCTTACTGCATATCTCTTTCTGTTCAATAGTTTAAACTATATCTATAGGACATATATTTCAAATCCATAAATATAAACTGTAAGTTCTAATAACATATATGCATAATTTACATACATATTTTTGTTCTATGAAAATTGAAGATATTATTGAATTTATTTAAATAATACACCTATTGTTTTTGCAAAAATTTTCGTACAAAACATACAAATTACTTTTCTGCTAATATTTGATTCTTATTATTTTTAAAAAAACGTAAAACGTACAAAAATACAAATTTTAAAATACGTTACGTACACATATCAAAATAACGTCCAGAACGTACACAGATTCGATGCGTAACGTACAAAACGTACAAAACTTACACTCTGGCCAGTCTGCTTATATACCAAGTTTAAAGGGTCTAGCTAAATATTTAGACTATTTTGCTCACGGTTTACGAATAGATGTCATTACGAACCCCCCCCCCCCTTTAGAAACGTTTATAGATTATAAAAAAATGTTACCTTATTGGTTCTGGCATCGAGTAAGAATACAAGTAGTTATAATACTTGTGGTAAAAGGCAGCTCCGGTTAGAACCATGGACAGCTCACAACTATTCAATTTAAGAAAACTTACCATCTTTTAAAAGAGGCTGACACTATGAAAATACGTTCTGGAACCACCAGTTTAAGGACGTCCAAGGGAGGTTGGGGAGAGTAGCGTAGAGAGCCTAGGGATTAAAGGGATAAGACAATGGCCGATAAATTAATGTACATCGAAGGACGTCCAAGGGGGGGGGGGGGGAGAAAAGTGAGGATTTCCCCCCCCAAAAATTTTCATTTTATTCCCCCCCCCCCATTTAAAATTTACCCCTACTTTGGGGATGCCGTAGGCACACCCATCCATTAGAGGGGGGTTTTTACCCCTCCCCCCCAAACAATTTTGGGGGGGGGGGGGGGTAAATAACCCCCCCCCAAAAAAAAATAAATAATCCCTAACAAAAAAAATTTGGGCGCATTTTTACTACTAAATATTTACTAGTATTTAAATTACCCCCCACCCCAAAAAAAAAATCAAGGGGTCAAAAATAACTTTCGAGTTAAGTTCTCTTTCCTGTAGTTTGAGTTATAATTCCATGAAGAGTGGTTAGCATCCCATGCATGGAACCTGCCAGGGAATCCAACCAACCTGTCCCTGTGCTCCCTCCACACACGGAAACCAAAGATTATCTCGTCATGACGCAGGTGTGAGTCATCATCGACACTAAAGTATAATAGGATAAACAATGCATGATGGATAAGCAATTCCAGTATGGCTTCGAAACCGATTGATATTTGCTGGATTAGAACCGGTTCTCAGTTCTACTAAAAAAATCATGTATGGCATCCTGCATCGTATTACAAACAATTTTCTCTGAATATCAAATGGAAAAATCATAAAATAAATACCAGTTTTGTTAGCCCGGTCCTTCAACTCTAGGTGCTACCAAAGCGGAAAGCTGTCTATAATACGATGCGATAAATAAATGTCAAAATAACAAAATATAACCTCAAAACAGCTTCAGTTTCAATGGCCGAGAATGGGAGAAATCTATTGTTCAAACTATTCTTCTCAACTTTTACCACATGTATAGGAACTCCTATGTCGGGCCATCTGAATATTACATTGTTTTTTTTAAAGATTTTTATAGAGCTAATAAAAAATGACGTAGTAATGGCCTACCATTGGTAATTTAGTCTGTTTAATGGCCTATCATTGGTCATTTGTAATGTATTACGTCATTTTATTTAAAGCCCCTATAAACAGCTTCTTTTTTTGTTAGGAAAGATTTTAGATTTAATCAAGAATTCGATTTTAGACAAATACATATGATGTAGCATGCACTCCAAAACTAGAATCTTCACCTTTGTAAGATGTAATATTTAGCAGTAATGAGCTCGAATATAGGCTAGGCCTATATGTACGTCAAAACTATAGATTTATCATATGCGTGAAATGTATAGGAGCACTTAATAAGAACTTGCTTACAAGAGATATGCAATCAAAGGGGTGAATAGCTGGATTTATTATTTCAACGATTTGATGCATAAAATAGCAAGTCTACCTTAAATCTTCCGCTGGAGGTTTTGGACTGTTCCAAACAACTACAACCTGAAACAAGATTTGTTTTCGTGTAAATTATGCCATTTAAAAAAAAAAGATTACTTTCCTTTCATGTAGGACATAGACATTAAATATTGTATAAAATTATATTGCCTTCTAAAATCACCTCCGTGTTTATAAAAACCAACCAAAAAAAGAACCAATATCTCTCTATTATCGTAACGAACATAATTTGGAAGACGAACACACCTACAGACCAACAATTTGGGTACTACACTAGCATAAAATAAGTCAACATTGCCATACCAGGGATATAGGAATGGGACAATGTATACATCAGGAGCCGGGTGTATATTCTGCACAAGATTTAAAACTCATATATAACAAAATTATTTTGGTTAAAATGTAGACTCAATTTGTTACCTTATCCAAATCAGGGATAATTCAAATTAAAATAGGGAAGGTGGTAGAGTCTAGATTTTGAATTAATAATAACATCCACCCTCTCATTTACCTTATTCAAATAGGGTAGACCATAGAGTCTAGAAATTGAATTGATAAGAACAGCCTCCCTCTCATAGGTTAGCATGACAACAGTGAACTGTTCTTGTGGATGGTTGCCTCCAAGCGCTAGGCTGAACTCTTTTCCGGATCCTCCTTCACCTAATAAAAATTATTAAGATTTAGAAAACAAAAATATTAATCTCCCCTAAATATTTTAACTTCACTCGTGACCGTGGCTCAACAGTAACACATAGCGCCTCAGCTCGTCGTCGGGGGGGGGGGGGGGGGGGGGTGATACGTTCGAATCTCGGGACGAAACCACGTCATGACTAAGGACGTTAAAAATAGTTCCTATATGCGCTACATAAATAATTAGAGTAGGGGGAATGCCTTGTTATGAAACTGGCGCAATTCATTACCATGCAGAGTTAGAACTTCTCAGACAAAGATCGTACATTCAAAGAGTTGGTTGTCTGATCGATCTTAACCTGGGCGATTAAGCGCGCTACATCGCAATTCAAAATGCAGAGTATGTTCAAAGGTGACGTCAAGCCAATACCTAATATTTTAACTTTAAAAGCTATGAATAAAAAGTCATGAATTTTATTTTTTTCTTAGTAATATAGTTATCACATATTAGCGAACAAAGTCTAATTTATCTTTCCTTGTGTTTAAACTGTTTTTAACCTATTTTTAAAACGTATATAAAAAATATACTATGACACCAGTAGAATGAGACTGCAGAGCCTAAATTTGAATTAAGTCCCCAATAAACTTTTTTGGGGGGATTTAAATATTAATATTTACTGTTGCCGTGATCATTTTGACCGAAGCAAAAGGTCTTTTTTTTATTTGGGTAAAATTCGTAGCTTTTAGAGTGTTTTGCTTCATAAATATTCAGGGCGACCACTCCAAAACCAAATAAATATAGTATTTTTATAGTATATTTTTAAAATCCATATAGTATATATAGTATATTTTTTCTTACTCATATAGTATGATATAGTACCGGACTTTGTTTTATTTAGTAATACATAGTATATACATCATAAATAATAACTCAAGGCAAAGCTTTTATCGAAGTAATTTCACATATAAGGGGGGGGGGGGGGAGTTTTGCCACTTTCCCTTACTCTTTGATTATTAGGCTAGGTATTATTATGAGTCTATAGGTCATTAGGGATAAAAGTTTACTTTTGGGAAGAACTTCACGTATATTTAATCATTTTTTGGATAGGTCTCCAGGTTCAGGTGCTGCAGGCTAGCTTGAAGGTGGTTTCTGGACAAGTAAAAAAAATTCAAATTTCTGTTTGAAGAGTTAGAGATCAACTTATTAAACAAAATATCTATCACTATGTTATTAACATATCTGAAGAAAAAAATTAAAATCAGACTCCAATTTATGGTCCTGCAGGCCTCCAGGTTCACTTTGGACAGGTGAAAAATTCAAATTTCTTATTAGAATAGTTAGCGGTCAACTTATAAAACAGAAAATGCATCTTTTTGGATTTTATTAACATAACTGAAGAAAAAATTAAAATCGACCTCCAAGATCTGGTACTGCAGGCCAACAGTCCACTCTGGACAGGTAAAATTCAAATTTCTTAACGACGAACAACTATTTTAGGTTAGGTTTTAGGCTTGGGAGCCGAGCGCTGGGGCTAGGCAGGCAAGGGGGCCGAGCGCTGCGGCTAGGCAGGCAAGGGGGCCGAGCGCTGCGGCTAGGCAGGCAAGGGGGCCGAGCGCTGCGGCAAGGCAGGCTAGGGAGCCGAGCAGTGCGGCCAGAGTTCATAGTTCGCTGTCGGGGGGGGGGGGGGGGGGAGGGTACTCAAATTTTCAAAATTGAAAAAAAAATTCTAAAAGGATAATACCGGTTAGTTTATTAAACAACATAAGCATCTTATTTAGATACTATTTATGTGTTTTAAAGAAAAAATGACAATCGACCTCCAGGCTAGGTTAAGGTGCTGCAGGCCTCCAGATGGACTCTGGACAGGTAAAATATTATGCTAATATATAATAATATGTTAATATCATCCAAATAAATGCAAGTTCTGTTATATAAATTGACCTCTAACTCTTCATATAAGAAATTTGATTGTTTACCTGTCCAGAGTGGACCTGGAGGCCTGCAAGACCTGAACTTGGAGGCCGATTTATATATTTTCTTCAGATATGTTAATAAGATCAAAAAATACATATTCTGTTTTAAAACTTGACCTCTAACTCTTAAAATAAAAAAATTTATTTTTTACCTGTCCAGAGTGAACCTGGAGGCCTGCAGGACTTGACCCTGGTAGCTAATTTTCATATCTTCTTTAAATGTTAATAACATACTAAAAGGTGCATATTTTGTTTAATAAAAGTTGATCTCTAAATCTTCAAACAAAAATTTTAAACCTGAACCTGGAAACCTATCTAAAAAATGAATAAATCAAAGTGAACTAATACCCAAAAGTAAACTTTTATCCCAACTAACCTATAGTTTTACATTAATACCTAGCTAAATAATCACAGAGTAAGCAAAAGTGGCAAAACTTTTCCCTCCCCCGTTAAGTTAATTCTATGAAAAATAACTGATATTTAAAACATAATCACAAACAATAATATATTTTCAGGATTTTCTCAATTACTGTAGAGCTTTATGCATTTTTGTCATATCACAGTATCTTTTAAAGGGCGAATATAGGTTCGATATGATATGAGCTTATATGAAAGGTGCCATTACATACTTTTAGAATATCTATGCCAAATTTAAAAATTCAAAAAAATACTTAAGTAGATTTTGCAATTTTCTGTTTCAATTGAACATATAATAAATGAGATTGCCGACAAAATCGTTTATTTTAGCCCTTTACAAGACTTTTTTTTGACTATTTTGCTTAAGTTTGATTGACTATTACATTGGCACGCACCTTAAAAGATAATTTAAATGTTTATTATTTTAGATTTTATACTAGTTAATTTAATTTTTTAAAAAGCATAAAAATAATTTGCGTAGAAAGGCGTCAGGAGTATTGACAGGGTAAATAATACGTCTTAAAGTTTATTTTCTGTACAGAGATCTTTGATTAATTCATGATGATATAAACAACCCTTCTGTACGCATTTTCAACACACACACACACACGGCCACAAAAAAACAGGGATTTGAAATCATTCTTCCTCCAAGAAAATTTTATCGATTAATTTTTTTTACTTTTTACATTATTTGATGTTTTTTTTAACTTTTAAATAATTTACTTTATGAAGGTAGAAGGAGGGTATATATACCCCTGATTAATTGGTTTCCACGTTATTACGACTATCATTTAACGAAAGCTTTTTAATTCAACCTTGCCACGAAGCCTTGTGTGATGCTAGGGTGTTTGAGTTCTTAGGGAACCACACTAATTCCAAATTTTTTTTTCAAGATTGACGGGTTTTAAGCTATAAATAGACTTATACAATTGAATATGTCAATATTTTTAAGTTATTTATAATCTATGGAATTGCACCTTTGATATAAGCTCATATCATATCGAACCTATATTCGCCCTTTAATGGGTTATTTTAGGTTAGGTTAGGTAAGTCAAAGGTTAATGATTGCCACTCAGAGATAAAGCCCCCCGCAGGGGCTAGAAATAGGAGATAACCTACTGAGAAAATAAGACAAAACGCTCCTTCAGAGGCGTTGTCTCAAAACTGACAATATTCGTTTTTTGTTATTTAAATTTAATATCATTTAGTATATATAGTAAATTTTGGTCAAATAAAGGTAATATTATATAGTATATATAGTAAATATTTGTCATATAGTATGATATAGTATCCAAACTCATCCTATATAGTATAAATAGTATATATAGTATGCAGTGGTCGCCCTGAATATTGTATTCTGGTACAGAGTAAAATTAGGCCTTAAGATTTTACTATAAAAATTCACTAAAAAGTTAATTCTTTAAAATATTTCAACGAATTAACATTAACATGTTTGTGTTCTCTCACTTATTTTAAAAACATAAAAAATGGCTGTAAAGGGTTAAATGACAACAAATGTTTATGCAATACAACAAATTTATTTTTGTCACATATACAAATGTGTTATAAAATAAGATTATTCAAACTTATCTTTTAAAATAATTTTAAAAAGTATGTATCTTTTATGTGTATGGTTTTCATTCTTTTCATTTTAATTAAATAAAAAATATTTAACTACATTGGAAATACGTCACTTTGTGAAAACACTCTTTTTTTGAATTGTAAAGAATTATATAAAACAAGACTTCTTATTGGTTAGATTTCAGAATTATTTGTTTTATTGTAAATGTTAGATTTTTCAATGAAATTAATTGTTTTGGAAAAAAAATTATTTCCAATGAACAGAGTAATGTTTTTTTTTATTGTATCAATATAAAGTGAATTATATAAAAATGTTCTGTAAGCCACAATATTACCCGAAGTAAAAAAAAAGAGCTTTTGCTTCGGTCAAAATGATTACAGCAACACTAAAAATTAATTTTTAAATCCCCCAAAAAAAGTTTATTGGGGACTTAATTCAAATTTGGGCTCTGCAGTCTGATTCTATAGGTGTCCTAGTATATTTTTGACCCCCCATTCAAAAATAGGTTAAAAACAGTTTAATCTTATTCATTTTGTTTATTAGCTTTGAATGTTGTTTTCTAAATTTTACTATAAATACCTATTAAATCATCCATCCCTAAAAATGTACACATTTACAAGCAAATATTAATTATATTAACTTGAATATAAATTCTCATCAATTGTAGTGTAAGTATTTGATTTAGGTGTATAAAAAAAACCTACCATCACAAATAGGTCTGAATCCAATTCTCGCGCCAAGAAACTTTGCCTCTGTGGGTAGGACATGCTCCCAGGGGGTGCTGGGATACAGGGACAGGGCATGGAACTTGGAATTCCAAGTTGACGTCCTATCTGATAGTACACTGCTGTAGTTCCTCCTGAACATTAAGTAATTCTTTTTATATATAACTACTTCCTACAAGATTAGTTTTCATGAAAACTGATGCCTATTTGAACTAAAAATGGTTACGAACGGACGGAATTACAAACTTTTTAGAGACCATTTGCACAATGTCCCAAGGGACAAACAAATGATGAGAAAGCACCATAAAATTTGACATCGAATAAAGAAGTGTACCTTTTTAAAAAAAAAAGGCATAAAAATTAACGAAAGGGGATTCATCATCATTGCCTTTTAGTTCTCGGCAGAACGTAGGCCATGCACAATGGTTCTCCAATCTTCCTTTGTTTCGGCACGTTTTGAGGCATTGCTGAAAGATGGAATATCCTTAGCTTTCAGTTCACTTAAGAGTTCCCTCCTCCAGGTTGTTTTTGGTCTACCTGGTTTCCTCTTTCCTATGTGGGGGTTCCAAGTCAAGGCTTGATTGGTTATATCATCATGCCCTTTCCTTAGAGTGTGCCCCAACCATCTCCATTAAATCTCTGTTTTATTGTCAATTTAATGTCTGACATATCACTGCGCTCTAGAAGCTCAGCATTTGTGATCTTATTTGGCCAAAAGATCTTGTGGATTTTCCTGAGACATTTATTGACATATGTCTGTAGCTTGGAGACCACTGCTGTGTTTAGGAACTAAGTTTCAGCCCCATACAGCAAAACAGAGAGAACATTTGACTTGAACAGTCTTAACTTAGTCTTTATGGAGATGTTGTTGGAATTCCAAATTTTGTTCAGGCTGGCAAAGGCTGTCCTAGATTTGTTAATTCTAGCTTTAACATCTGTTAAAGTGCCTCCAGCTTCATCAATTTTACTTCCAAGATACTCAAAACAATCTACATCCTCAAGAATTTGGTCTCCAATAGTAATTGGTTCTTGGGAATTTGCATTTAATCTGAGTATTTTGGTTTTAGGAACATTTATTTCTAGTCCAATTTTCTTGGAGGTTTCAGCTATCCTGTTAGTCCTTCTTTGCATTTGACTTCTATTGGTTGTTAACAAAGCAATATCATCAGCAAAGTCCAGATCTCCTAAATATTTGGGATTGCCAAATAGCTCCCAGCGGATGCCATCATTACTTTCACAGTTCTTCATGATCCAGTCAATGGCAAGGAGGAAAAGGAAGGGAGAAAGAAGGCATCCTTGTCTGACGCCTGTTACAATCTCAAAAAAGGTTGATAGTTTACCTTTATACATTACATTTCCACCTCCTTTATGATAGATAGCTTTAATGATATTGATTATCTTTTCTGGAATGCCATAGTGTCGGCAGTTTTTCCAGAGAGATCTTCTGTCTAAAGAATCAAATGCTTTTTTGTAGTCAATGAAGTTTACAAAAAGCTCAGAGTTCCATTCCTTGGATTGCTCTATGATGATTCTTAGAGAGGTTATCTGATCAATAGTGGAACGGTTTGGTCTAAATCCAGCCTGATTAGGTCTTAGCTTTTCATTAACCTTCTTCTTTATTCTATTAAGAAGAATCTTATTAAAGATACGGCCAGGTACTGAAAGGAGCATTATCCCTCTGTAGTTTCCACATTGGGTCAAGTCTCCTTTTTTGGCTAGTATTGAGATATGTCCATTCTTCCAGTCCTCTGGGCATAACTCATCATTCCATATCTTTGTGATCAAAGGTAGGAATGCCTCAGCAGACGTGTCTAGGTCTGCTTTTATGACCTCAGCTGGGATGTTATCAGGTCCAGCGGCCTTGTTATTTTTCAAACTTTTAATGGCCTCCTTGATTTCCAATAGATTTGGCGCTCGACAGTCAATGTCAAGTGCATCTGAGGGTGGAATCTCAGTTTCTTCCTCTGGAACTGGAAGATTAAGCAGTTCAGTGAAGTGCTCTGCCCATCTATTTAGAATATCTTCATCAGTTTTAAGGAGTGAACCATCCTTGTCCCTGATGTGTGATCCTGATTTGTGTACTTTACCTGCAATGCTCTTAGTAATCTCATAGACATTTTTCATTCTATTTTGATTAGCAGCATTTTCTGCTTGCATAGCAAGGTTTTCCAAATGTTCTTTTTTGTCAATTCTGACACTTCTTCGGATTTCCCTGCTAAGCATCTTATACAGGTCTTTATCTTCTGGAGAGTTTCTAGAGAGTGTCTTTTGTCTTACCTCTCTTCTTTGATCCATGAGATCTATGGATCTTTGAGTGATCCACGGCTTTTGGTTAGCCTTTTTGAAACCTAATTTTTCTTGGCTAGTAATATTATAAACTTTTTTGATACCTTGCCAAATATCTTCAACTCCAACATCCTCTTGAAGAGTCAACAACTCAAATCTGTTCTTTAGAGTGAGCTTAAACTCTTGTAGCTTTTCAGAGTTTTGAAGGGTTGTTAAATTATATTTTTCCTAGGGTTAGGCTTTGTGTCCTGCTTTTTAAATCTAAGCCGAACTTTAGAAGATAGAAGATAATGGTCTGAATTAACATCAGGTCCTCTTTCAACCCTGACATCAAGGAGACACCCTTTAAAACGTCTATATATACAGATGTGGTCTATCTGATTAAAGGTTCTTTGATCTGGTGATCTCCAGGTGGCAGTATGAATCTTCTTGTGTTTAAAGATGGTTCCACCAATGACAAGTTTGTTTTCAGTACAAAAACTTACAAGTCTATCACCATTGTCATTTTCCTTGCCATTACTTAAGCCTAGGCCATATCTGCCCATGACTTCTTCTAAATTCTCATTATTACTCCCCACTTGAGCATTGAAATCTCCTAGGAGCATGGTCAGGTCCTTCTCTTTATGACCATTCTTAAATACAAAGTCAAGCTGGTCATAAAATTCGTTTTTGACCTCAGTATCTGCTTGTTCTGTAGGAGCATATGCTACTATTATTCTCAGATTGATGTTTTTAACTGAGGATTTGAAGTAAGCCTCCATGATTCTTGGACCATGGGGTTGCCAACTGCTCATGGACTGCTCTGCTTGCTTGGTCAGCATAAGAGCCACCCCTTGGTTATGTCCTAGATCCTCATTCATATGGCCTGAGAAAAGTATTTTCAAGCCAGAATGATGTTTAAACTCTCCATTATTTGTCCACCTTGATTCGGTGATAGCCAGGATGTCAACCCTGGCTTTAAGCATTTCTCGGCAAATGTTTTCTGTCTGGCCTGACTGAAACATTGTCCGAACATTCCAGGTGCACATTTTTGCTGGTCTGCGGGAATTCAGAATCATCCGCCTGACTGGTCCTTTAGCGGTTTCCCAGCCAAACATCATATTGTTGTTTCCAACCTCTACTTCGTTCCCGAGCCCAAAGTTAAATTGGTCTTTACTTTGTGCAGATTGAACGTGAGCAGGTTTTTTCTAGGGAAGGATTGTTAGCCCCACCCAAACCCCCGGAACTGGGGGAAGTGACCAGAATTCAGTCTGGCATCTACCCTAGGACCTTTTCAGCACAGTAGGACTCTTCTGGTGTAGCTCCTAGGATCATTGATGCACGGTGCAGGATGGACGGCGTGCACGTAACTGGTCTCCCATCCATAAAGGGGATTATATAGGGTAAAGCGGGGCGATCTCGGTTTTGAAGTGAAGTCGGTATTTTTTTGACCACCTTCATTAAATGACATTTTTCTCCATGTTCTAATCGACTGACAGAAAAAAAACATAAAATCAAATTTGTTCCTTATTAAATTGCCTACAAAAAAGTATAAAATGAAATTTTTGTGAGATGAATTTTTAGGGTACTTATTGGGTCTTAAAGTCGGACGACAAAAAATTTTTTTTCTCGATTTTTTTGCTTCGGTCGGAAAAACGGTCATTTGGACAAAAACTGGTAAGAACTAGAGCTTAGACGTCTTCAGGGGACTTATTAAGAATCTAATGGGCTATCCATTTCCGTTTAAAACTTTAAAAAAGCTTGTATAGTTTTTTCTTAAATCGACTAAAAGTGAAGCGGGGCGAATTCGGTTTTTTCACTTTTTATACTAATTTTTTCAATTTTATATAAAAAAGTAAAATTTTCGAGAAAAAAAAGTCTAATTTCTCGTACTTTGAAAAAATTTATTTTTTTGTAGAAAAAATTGTCCGATCTTCATAAATTTTTTTGTGAATGCTCTTTATTACATTTAGCAACTTTAACCTTTAGAGCATGCTGTAATTAAATCAATATGTCATAGGTTTTTTGAAGCTGGAAAATCGACCACAGATTTTGCCAAACTTTTCTTTTTTTTCAACTTGATTTTTTAGGAAATTTTGCTAATAGAACTAATTTTTTTTTTGGCCAAATCTATTCAAAGTTGCCTGAATTTTAAGGATCAGGCCTTAAAAGTCATAAAAAGTTATTTTTTTCTAGTAGTATTTTTATGTTTTTTATCAAAAAAATTTCGAAAAAAAAGTCAAATTTCGCGTACTTCGGAAAAAATATTTTTTTTTGTAGAAAAAATTAACCTATCTTAATAAAAATTTTTGTGCATACTCTTTATTACATTTAGCAACTTTTACCTTTTGGGCATGCTGTAATAAAATCAATACGTCATCGATTTTTCGAAGCTTGAAAATGCCCTACCGACTTCGCCTCAAGGCGGGGCGAATTCGGTGCCGTTTTAGAGATCAATTTTGACAAACTTCCCAAAGTCCTAGGTTTACGTCCTTTTAGGACCTTATCGACTTTTCCGAGATCTTTCTACTGGTCTTGGTCCCATTTAAAAAAAAAATAATTTTTACGATTTGCAGGTTTAAAAAACTGAAAAAAACACAGAGTTCGCCCCGCTTTACCCTACCATGTTATATTCTCAGAGAATCCAAAAATTAAAATATCAAAATTCTTTAGTTTCCATTTTCAACCAAAAATAAGAATTTTTTCATATTCATGAGTTGTCAAATGCTTTGTTTCAGTCTAAATTACACAAATTGAAACAGTCATAGTGGTTGCAAAATAACAATATTCTTTTATGTTGGTTATGTACCCATCAAATTAATAAAATTGTTTAACTCACCAAAATTATAATTTTTCAATTATTAAAAAACCAAGACTTACTTGAATGTCGGAGAAGGGAAGGGTGATTCCAGGGGACCCAAAGTTTCTTCTGGTTCAACGTCATTTGGCAGGAAATCAAGTATTGCAGGACTAAAACTAACAAAATATTTCATGAATAAAATATCTATCTATCAATAACAAAAGTACTTCAGAAGACGGTGAATAAATCGGTCTGGAATAAATGTCGGCCACCACTGCACTGGACCGATATGTTTATGTACTTCAAGAAGTCCTTTGGTTGTTTTAAGTTACTTTTTCTGGGAACGACAATACCGTTAAGACTCTTTATTAAGTAATAAATTGTTTTTTATATTTCTAACTCTGGACATCTACAAACGGATTAATATCTTGGGTAACTGGTTTTTAGCTTTTTATAGAAGGTTTCTTTTAGCAAAATAAAAGTTATATTGGCTGTTTTAAATAAAAAACACACCTTATTCATTGCTTTAATAATGTCAATAAAGTCATAAAGGTGCAACTGCTCAAGCAATAACAAGTTTACAACATAAAAATACAGCCCAAACATGTTTCCTTTACAATTATACAGGGGTGTATATTCTGCACAAGATTTATTTTTTTCCCCCTGCTACAAATTTTTTATTTTTTTCCCCCCTAGATTTTTCTTAAAAAGTAGGGGGGGAAATAGAAAAATATTTAAAGAACTCTATATTTTATTATTTTATCCCTCCTACCACACATTTTTTTAGTTTTTTTAACCAAGGAGGGGGGCGAAATGGAAAAAATGTTTTCAGTTTTCTTAATTTTTACATTTTTTCCCCCTCCAACCACTTATTTTTTATTCCCCCCCCCCCCCCGAGCCGGGGATCCCATGCAGAATATACACCCCTGCAATTATATATTTTTTAAAAATTCTGTTATATAATACCTACCTGGAATTGAAAACAGATGGCGAAGGTGTCTCCAAGACAGGACTGGCAGGAATAGTCAACCTATTCTGAATTATTCCAATCAAACTCCGTAGAATTATTGTCGACGAGGAAAAGTAATTCTCGTACACTAACCTTCCCTGAAAAGAAGAGAAATGAAGTGTTATGTCTCCAGAGTGAACCAAAAAAATAATTTTCATCACATGAAAAATACGTGTTAGATACCTAGTAAATTGAATATTTTGAAACATATATTTTAAAATTAAGTGATCTTGGTTTGGTGGAAGTACCATTAAATTAACACACAGAGAATGAAACGATAGAATAAATGAATGTGTCCACCCCGAGGACTATGTGCCGTCTTTGTACATCAGCGAATATTAACACAGCCAAGTTAAAGTCGCTACAAAAGAGCAGGAAGCAATTTTCTAGCAGTCGAAAGGTCCCTAACACCGGATCTAGGTAGTTATCTGGATTATATATCTATATTTATACATTTATTGAAGTATCGCTTTCTTTTGTTATTACCTGTCTTTTCATGTTAAAAAGATCATTGTATGAAAAAGATCTTATGAGATAGTGTAACTCTGATACTCTGTGTATTGGCAGCTGCACAGACAACCTGAAAATTAATTTAAATAATTTATTCCCTTGGGACTAGGATTCTCTAAAAATTAGTAGATTTTGTCTTTATAGTTTGAAGATTTTTTTCTGCGTTTCATAGAAACCTTACTAATTTTAGATAAAAAAACGAAAATAAAGCAAATGTTAATCTTAAATAGGTATTGTATCAAAATTATGTTGTAACATCTGTAAATTGTAAAAATACATAGGTACCCTAGTACTTTCATCCTCTAGTACGTTTGCCCCGCGCCCCCCTCGTACGTTTGTCAGTGTACCTATAAAATTCCTTTAATCCTGAGAGGTTACACAATGCACAAACATAAATGACATTAAAATTGAGAATGGCACCAAACCTTTAGAAATTAGAATTAAAGCAAATTAAATGCAACGCCCCCCCCCCCCCCCAAAAAAAGCCTTTTATCGCAAAACGTGTTTTTTTTGGTGATTTTGAATAAGACAATTCTACTAAGCCATTGCTTACCTGCTCCAATCCACAAATTCAGCAAATGGAAGCTTGATCCTAGTCCCTAGAATGACTGGAATACTGCCAGAGCGCAATGCCTCGTATAATCTGAGTTGTATTGCCTCGCTGCTCACAAGGGTGGCATCACTACCACTTAGGATCAATGTGAAGGTGGAGATATCAAGAGTTTCTTTCCTTCTCTAAAATGAATAAAAATGATGGGTAATAAATCTTAGTTTTAAGAATATTTTGAAAATTCAATAAATCTATTTCTAAATAAATAATATCTTAATAGGTAATGTGTCTCGGGACGGTTGAAAACTACTTAAAACTTTTTATTAGGTCCAGCTATTGCAGATAACTAACCATTTGATTGCACGATCTTTGACTAGAATAACTAGCTGTGCATGGTAATGAATTACGCTTGTTTTGGGCCAAGGCATTCATTCTCCCTACCCTTACTATTAATGTCGCGCATCTGACATAGAAGCAGTAGGTATAACTTATATGACATGTTTTGGGCCAAGATTCGAATCCCTGACCTATCCAACGATGAGCGGATGCGCTTCGTGTTACGTTACGTCACCAAACAACAAGGACAAACAAACAAATGACTAATAGTAAATTAAAGAGTAGCTGCGATGCTAATACCTGAACTATTTAGAGATCAAAAGGGATAAGACAATGGCCGATAACTTTAAGTATACCCCAATAATGATACAAAAAATTATCCCATCTGTAGATTAAAATAAGTGGTTGAAAAATTTCAACACTTAACTTAATGAACCAACCAATTAAAAAGTTCCCAAAAGTAAACTTTTAAGCCAACGAATATGAAAACTTGAAAAGGTTATCATAAAACTTTGGGGATTTGTGTTATAAACAGCCCATTGCTTCTCTCTGTGTGTAATATATTTACCTTAGAATCCTGGCAGAGAAACCAGTCCCCATGCTCCACTGGACCCTCTGGTTCACCTTCACAGTCAAACTTGAGGCTAAACTTGTCCTTGGTCTGGGTGAGCTCCATCTCTTTTAGACTAGCTATCACCTAATTGGAGAACTTACAAATTCAGGGGTCACGGGATCCCCTGCTAAAAGGGGGAAAGGGGAAGGAATTTATGTAAAAGCGGATAAAAATGAAAAATAAAGAGTATGTACTGAAAGCATTTTCCCCCCTTCTTTGGAAAAAAAAACAAGAAAAATATGTGGGAAGGGGGAAATGGATAAAATAAAGATTACCCAGGTACTTCAAACCTTTTTCCATTTCCCCCCCCTCCTTGAGGAAAAACTAGGGGGGAATGTAATGAAATAGTTTGGCTGCTGGGGCAAAAAAATTATCTTATGCAGAATATACATCTCTGTATGAATTTTATTGAATTAGGTAGACATAATTAATCAAGGTTGAATAGTAGCATTTTAATTTATAGTAGTATTTAAAGGTAAAAATAGATACCTAGGTATAAATAGGGGTTTTTAAATTTGATTTCAATGGCTTTAAAAAAAATTTACCTGGCTTAAAAGTTCATTCTCCGTTTCCGAAGTTTTTACATTGTTTGATTGTCCATGAAAAGAGAGAAGATATTTCCTGGTGATGGGTAGCAGGCTAGGTGATACATCCCATACAGGTACACTTGCCTAAAAAAGTTATGATTTTATAAAATCTTTATAGTAATGTAAAAGGATCTGTCTGTGTATCGAAGGATATCTCTATCCACTGAACCGATTATGGTTATGCTTTACAATGAAGCTTCTCACAGGTATTAAGAAGATTTCTGGTTTATTACTATTTTGAGCGAAGGACCCCCACCCCCCGGAGAAATCGCCATTAGGAAAAAATCCCCCCTCCCCCCCACCCCGAAAAGAAAATATTTTTTATTTAAACAACAAAAAATCAGGCAATAAAATTATGAATGTAACTTAACTACCTGATTTAACGGAGGCAGTACAAGATCAAAGTTGGGCCGAAACGTTGTCAGATTGGCAAAGCTTTGAGCAAGCATGGCACGCCCGTAGAACAAGTCACGTGACCCAGGTGAGGGTACTACACGCACTCCAGGCTCAGGTATCAACAGATGGTTCCTGCGCGGGATGGTATCTTATTTTGCCAGGGGACCAATACATAACAGAGATCTATGGGATAAGACAATGGACGATAAATTTATGTACGTCCCCAATGATGATACACAAAATTACCATTTCTGTAGATTACAATTACTGGTTGAAACGTTTGGACACTAGGTACTTGAATGAAACGATGTGCTAAAAGTATCGTTTAGGCACATGTCTTAATGTTAACTACAATTTGTATAGGTAATACTTTAATGAACAAGGGACAACTCTAAAACAAAATACTGCTAATTTACATTTCATCATTCTTCATTATATAAATGCTTTTGTTCGTGGACTTTATTATCTCTGTTACATGTTTCATCATTACTGGCAAATTCAGGGATAACACCATGCCTGCCATCACCGCGCCAGTGTAGCAGCCGGTCAGCTAGAGACTCGGATTGGTCCCCAATGATATGGATGAACAGGCAGGCAGAATTAGCATCTGCCACCAGGTTTGAGGAGGCCTTCAAGGCGGAGATCATGATAGGCCGTACTGAAAAGTAAAATAACAATAAAAAGTTTTCGTCATATATAACATGTAATGAAGATGAAAATAAAAATGAAAAACTCATTTTTTGAGGAAAATCCCTGGTCAAATCTTTTAATTTTAATCAATAACTTTATATTAGGTATGCATTACTACGTTATTTAAAATAGAAAAAACTTACAGTTCACTTTTTTTTAAAAATGCAATTCGTGGTACTATCCCTTTGTGTAAAGTGCCTCAGATTACCAACCACCTTCCCATGAAAATATGAATTTTGAGGAGTATAATTGTCGTCCATTGTGTTTTTGGTGCCTCCCTAGGATTTATTACCTTTAGCATTGGACGGATACACATAGACTGGCATCCCTGAGGTGATTGAGCAACGGGAATAGTCAAAACAGGATTCCATGTCACACCATAAGCCATTCACGGGTGGCAACATTGTTCTAGTAAATTGAAACATTGTTAGATGTACTTTATATTAATGTAAACTAAATTCATATTTATAAAGATTTTTAAAGATATATTTAAATTAGTTATTTTAGGAGCGAGGCCACTCAAAAGTTACCAATAACGATCTGTATTTGAGTCGGTGGCGCTTTAGTCTTTGCGATTATCATTGCAGAAATAATCTTCATTTATGACATTTTTTGCAGTTGAAACAACAAATAATTATAATAATTTTACTTTTTATCTAAAGGTGACGGTTTGATAGGCAGTGGTGGTTTTACGTCCGGAGTATTTCTTTCCATCAGTTCCAGTTGAGATATTCTAGTCTGCTGGATTGACGCATTTAGCTTTTCTAATTTCTAAAAAAACATTTTATTAGGTACCTATATAAAAGCAAGACTTTGAGTACTTTAAAACGTTCAATTGTTGTTGTTGTTGTAGCCCTGATTCTCTGAAGTTAGGACTCAGATGCACACGGAGACTGGAAGTGAGAATCTTTAGGAAAATTTTAGATTGGTAAGCTTATCGCACAGCTGATTGTATTATATGTATACAAGCTGACCCGCAATTCTTGTGGATACTACTCCATTATTACATCACCCTGGCCTAGAGTTTTGGCAGGTGTTCCATATTAAGCCACCCTAATTAATGACACTCTCATACGAGGAGCATGGACGAGGGAAAGCATGGTTAAAGTTGCTTGATTGGTAGAATCCTAACTTCTTACAAATCTCCTTCCATACAACCTTAGGGCATCTCAGGGAAGGTCGCGTAATCATAATCTGACAAATTGTGACAGCATTTGTCAACCAAGTGCAAAGTCTATGTGGGGGCTTGAACTCGGTTTCTCCCAGCCACAGCGTAGTCCGCTAACCACTACACTATGGGACACCCACAAAAAAACGTTCAGTTTAAGAATTTAGTGCAAGCTGCAACCTTTCTCTTAATAGTTATTTATCGCATCGTATTATAGACAGCTTTCCGCGGATATAAAAATGAAATATTATAATCTAGTAGCGGATATTAATCGGTTTAGAAGTCACACTGGAAAGTAATTTCTAGTTCCAGACTGGCCAGCCAATTTTGAAAATAAAAAACGTACATAACGTACACAAAAAATACGTTACGTACATAAAAAAAGTAAAAAAACGTACAAAAAAACGTACATTCCTAATAAAAATAAGTTAAATAATTTCCTAGTTACCTATTATCAATACATATAAGTCTACTAGCAGCTACCTGTAAAGGAGAACCATAGCGAACTGACAGACACAAGATATCCTATTACTCTATTCAAAAGAACTAGCGTCTACGCTCCTAAAGGCCTCTAGGGGCACTTGAGGAGGGGAGAGTTGAATTCAATAAAAAAAAAACATGGATGACAACATACATAAGTAGCGAAGCTCAAAAGTTATTTATAGACATCTGGAAAAAAAATTAACATAAAATCGCAATTAAAATTCATTTTTGGGGGAGGAGGTAGTTTTTTTTCTTAAGTCAATTTCTCTTGGGAGGGTGGATGGTGATACTCTTCCCCAAAATAGTTATAAAACTTCCAAAAACCTATGAGAAGCTATCCTGTTAAGGAGAACCATATCGGTTCCGTGGTTAGCGAGATTTTTTGGTTCAAACAAACAGACATTCTGTTATTATGTACAAAGTATATCCTATTATAAGGACCAGCGACTACGCCCTTAGAGGCCTCCAGAGGAACTTGATTAGGGGGGGGGGGGGAGTTGAATTCAAAAACCCATTTTTTTATTTAAAAATAAAAAGTAAAAAACAAGGATGACAACATCCTTAAGTAGCGAAGCTCAAAAGTTATGGATGGAAATCTGGGAACTATATAAACTATAGAGTAGTGTCGTAAAAAATAAGCATTTAACTTATTTAAATAAATCACAAAACCTTTTAAAAATATATAATAACGTGAAAATCTAGGAATAAATTCAGCCCCCAACCAATAAGCAAATCTCAAGTATTAAGAATGAAAACTAATACAATCCCTGAAAATTACAACCGTCTATCAGGAATATGAGTTGTGAAAATCACAAAAACCTATACATCTAGGAATCGATCTAGCACTGCAACAAATAGACAAACCTTAAAGAAACTTTTTGAAAATATGTAGAATGTGAATTTATTTATTCCCTGAAAATTTCAGCCATCTATCTTGAATAGAAGTCGAGAAAACCATGAAAAAAAAGAAAATCTAGGAATAGATCTAGCACCCAACCAAAAGGCAAATCTCAATGAAAATATGTAGAATGTGAACTTATTCAATCAAAAAACAGAAGCCGAGAAAATCACGTTTCTCCGATAGCATAACGGACTGACAAAGTGATTATAGAGTAGCTTCGCTAAATATTTTTTTTGGTGAGGGAAGGGGGAGTAGACCACCCCCATTTCTGATTTCAATTTTAAAAAGAAAGAAAAAATAGGGGAAGGGTTGTGATTTTTTTCTAAGAGTAGTTTCTCTTGGGAGGGTGGTTGTACCCTCTCCCAGGACCTATGAGAAGCTACCCTGTAAAAGAGAACCATATCGGTTTAGCGGTTAGCGAGAACCTTTGGTACAAATAAACTGACAGAGAGACATACATCCTGTTATTACGTACTAAGTATATTCTATTAAATAAAGTAGTAAGTTTTTTGTCTGATGCTTAAGATTTTCATAACTACTTCACACAGTTACCGAGATGGTTTTAGGCTATTTTTCTGCCATTTTGAATACAGGTTCTTGAAGGGATATGGAAGGTCAGAGAAAATAGCCTACAACCTCACAAAGATCATGTCGGTTCAGCAGTTAGCGAGATTCTTTGTTACAGAAAAAAAAGGATTTATAGGATAAACATATAATAGGTTATATGGTTATTTTGTCTATTGCTAAAGATCTCAGAAAATACTAGTCTTTAATACAAAGTAAATCAATGCCTGTCTGTCTAAAGCTTAAGATCTTGGTAACCGCTGAACAGATTGGGTTCTAAATTCTAATCTTCAGGGAATATATCTACTAGTTCTGTGGTAGTTTTAGGCTATTTTCTTAGAGTGTGGGAAACCCACCCCCCCCCCAAAAAAAAAAATCAACCACCCCTCAATTTATTTTTGTAAACTAATGCAAATCAGCGGGGTGGGGGAACCCCCACCGCACCCTGGGGCGAAGCCTAAATGAAAAAAAAATCACAATATTTTTTTATATTTTTTTTTGACAAATTTCCAACAAACGATTCTATAAAAGATGGATACGAAGCCTCTAATCCTAGTAGAAAGTAAAAATCTTTAAGTGTCCCTCCCCCGAAGAAAATAGCAAAAACCATCACAGGACTATTAGGTATATTCCATGAAGAGTAGAGCACAATAGGTTCAGTGGTTACTGAGATATTAAGCTTCTGATATACAGACGGACAGACATCATTCTACTTTGCATTATAGATAATATACTATTTTTGTAATACTTTTTGTACAAATACACATAAATATACAAATACTTTTATACTTACATTTGATTCTTATTCTTTAAAAACTGAAGATACCAAAAAATAAGACTTCTTAATCCTACACTGTGCACCATATGAGCACCATATGATATCTCGGAAAATTTACCCAAGTATATAAAGAATTTGAAAAAAAATATCGTAAAATCTATTAAAGGGGTAGTAGCATGAAATGCATTTAAACTTGAATTTAGTCAACTGCATATCTCTTTTTGTTCAATAGTTTAAACTATATCTATAGGACATATATTTCAAATCCATAAATTTAAACTGTAAGTTCTAATAACATATATGCATAATTTATATACATATTTTTGTTCTATGAAAATTGAAGATATTATTGAATTTATTTAAATAATACACCTATTGTTTTTGCAAAAATTTTCGTACAAAACATATACAAATTACTTTTCTGCTAATATTTGATTCTTATTATTCAAAAAAAAAACGTAAAACGTACAAAAATACAAATTTCAAAATACGTTACGTACACATATCAAAATAACGTCCAGAACGTACATAGATTCGATGCGTAACGTACAAAACGTACACTCTGGCCAGTCTGTTAAGTTCTGTAGCTAGTTAATAAACATGAATTAAACATTAAGAGAGTCTCATACAAGACAAACCTAAATATTTTAAGTTCGCAAAAAAAATAAAGTTTACTAGCAACATCCAAACAAGGTTGACAACAAACATAAGCCAGGAATAAGGTATAACCAACAAGCAAAATAAATCTAAAATAATAATTGGGGGGCAAATGGAGAGGTCGTCAATTTTACGATATGTTGCCCCCCAACGACAGCTGAAAAACACGTATAGGTTTCGTGATTTTCTTCCGAATTAATTTCGTTATTGGTATGAGCTGAACATAAGCAGCTAACAAAAAATAAAACGAAATGAGTTGGTTGTAGCGCATATGTCTAGTGGTCATAAATAAGAGGGGGGAAATAGTTAGAAACAGGATAATATATAAATAGAAAATCATTAAACTTTTTAAAATTCAATAGTATCGACGATATCTCTTAAGACGAGCTGGGAAATGTACGTTTTCCCCAAAGCGTTTTATTGGGCGATTTATAGAGTTGCTGCGCTACTAAAATCTTTGAAATTAAATGATCATATGTAAAATACCTTTTGTTCTCTGCCAACTTCATTTCTAAGTGTTTCCCTGTTGTTTGTCATGCCAGCTAAATCTGCCAGGATAGCTTGTCTCTTCAGCTCTAAATAAAATAAGACGGATGGGTGCTTTTCCTTGAAGTGCCTTTTAAGTACTGAACTCCTCAACCCTTCACTTATTTTTGAAATAAATTTAATTGATAATAAGTGGCGGATTCATACTTTTTATTCTTATTCCTATGGCTAAGGAACCCCATCCCTGTGGGGATACCCAGTACCCACTTAAACCTAACCTAACCTGCCCTAAGGAAAAAGCAAACTAACGAAAAACTACAATTCGCCTACCTTATTTTCAATTCAATTTCATAAATGGAAAGGGGGGGGGGTCAGAGCTCCACAGAAAATTCTAGGGAATACACCAGTACCCATAAAACGAGTGAATACAAATGTAAATATTTATTTTTTCAAATGGTAGTAGATCATTCTATAATTTTTCAGAGATTTAATATACCAATATGATTAAATTGCATTGAAGAAATATTTTTTATTTATTTTATCTGAACAAACAATAACATAAAAGATGCTTAAATTGAAAAAAATGTTTACAAATTCAAAGAGGGGGGGGGGGCGGGGGGTAATACAACCATCTCGTAATCAATGTATAAATGGCACTTAGAATTCGAATTTCGATCTGATATTTTGCATGAGTAATTTTTGGTAGGTCTATTTTCCCTAAATCGAACAAAAAGTTGGAAAAGTAACGGCTAACGGCTAGCAGCTCAGCCGTTTAACAATTTTTTGGCTTATTTTTAAGGCAAATCATCACGAAACCTATCTCCACATAATATTCCTTGCTGCTCCAAAACGTTTTCAAACGGTTCTAGCCGGAAGTTACTGAGATGGGTTTTTAATAAATGCCGCGTTTTTTCGACAATTTTTTAGACATTGATTGATTGAACGAAGACGATGGGACAGTAGGTATACAACATAGGGTAAGGGGGGGAAATTTCGTTTTTTTTGAAAAAAAATGGGGTAAATATTAATATTTTCAAATGAAACCAAGACCAGTAGAAAGCTTACGGAAAGGACTATCAGGTCCTAAAAGGACGTTATCCTAGGACTTTTAGAAGTTTGCCAAAAATGACCGCAAAAAAGTTACCGAAAATTCCCCACCACCGGAGAAATATCGGTAATTTTTTTCAACATAAAAAAAATCGATGAAAAACGGCCAAACGGCCAGTCGAACATAAATAATCATAATTAGTATAGGTTATAGGGATTATCCACAAAAAGTTTCATAATGATCGGACTATTCCTTCTATGTTAAAAATGAATTTTTTTGAAAGACGCAAATTTTCGATTTTTTTTATCGAAAATTTTTTTTTTTTAAACTTAAAATTAATATAAGAAAAAACGTATTTTATTACTTTTTAGGCCTGATCCTAAAAAAGCTCACATTGAACTATAGATTTAGCCCAAAAAACATGAAAATTGATTAAAAATTGACCTCAAAAATTGAATTTGAAGCAAAAGTGTCATCTTTGACAAAAATTCACCATTTTCACCCTGCATACATTTTCATTTTAAATATTTCTTTCTGTTCATTTTTATCTAGGAATAACATGATATTGTGTCAAAATGTTGTTTATAACATCAATAGGGTTCATCTAGGTTGTTAGTAGGTAAGATATTCAGGCTCAAAAAAACCCTAAAAATGAACCTAACCTTAATTAAAATTTCTTATTTAAATTTAGAGCCCCGGAGGGTTAGGGGTTAGCAGCAGTGGGGTGACTTCTAAACTAGAAGTTAGTTTACAAGCATTTAAGCTTAAGTGTAAGAAATCATCTCTCTTGGTCAAATACAGGGCGACCACCGCCTTTTTGTTATTAATATTGAAAATAACGTACTACAAAAAAGTTACAATGAACACAATAACGTACATTTTTTGAGAAAAAAAACGTACAATAATGTACCATAAACCACATAAACAATATACATATATCTATAATACAAAGTAGAACGATGTCTTTCGGTCTGTCTGAAGCTTACGATCTCGGTAAACGATGAACTGATTGGGATCTACTCTTCAAGGAATTGATATCCTATTTTATAAAGTAGTAAGCTTTTTTGTTTGTAGGAAAAGATCTCGCTAACCGCTGAACCGATGTGGTCCTGCTTTATATGGAAGCTTCTTATAGGTCCTTAGATGGCTTTAGGCTATTACATTTTTATAGAGTTCGGGTTTTAGGCTATTTTTATGTCCTCCAAATTCCTTCCAATATAGAGCCTCTAGATGCTAGGGGAGGAGTCGCTAGTCTACAATACAAAGTAAAACAATATCTGTCTGTCTGTTTGTAACGAAGGATATTGCTAACCGCTGAAACGATCGGATTCTCCTTAACAGGGTAGCTTCTCATAGGTCATGGGAAGGTTTATAACTACCTCCCCTAAGAAAATTTACCCCAATTTAATCATGTAAATAGTACCACCTAATAATGAGGTTTTTATTCATTTATCTAGAATTGATCGTTCGTAATTTGTAAAAAGAAAAAGAAAAAAATGAGTGAGTTTTTTTTTTAAAGGGAGTTTACTTGTTATATTTTACATAAATAAATATAAAAAATTTTAAGGTGGATTTTTTTTAGGGGGGTTGGGGTTGTCCCAAACCCCAAATAAATAGCCTAAAACCACAACAGGACCAGTAGGTATATTACCTGAAAAGCAGAACCCAATCGGTTCATCGGTTGCCGAGATCTTAGGATTAAGACTGACAGATAGAGAGAAAGTAGTATCTCATTCCTATAAGTACATGAAAACATAAAAATCAACTATAAATGATCTCGTTAACTGATGAACTAATGTGAAACTCCTTGAAAGTGTAACTTCCCATATGTCCTGGTAAGGTTTGTAATTACAATCAGTTTAGAATTTTTTTTTTGATATTTAGTGAAATACTTGATTGAGTTGAGTTTTTTTTATTATACGGAAGCATCACAATGACGTCATAGATCCTGGTATAAATTGGTAAAATGGCGCGCGAAGCGCGCAGAAATTTTTTAAAAATAGTTTTCATGAAATACAATAACATTAATGATTACTAATACTCACCATATATTACAGAAAAACGTACAATAACGTATACTGAAGTGTTCATATTGTACACAAAAATCAATAACGAACAAAAACGTACCAAAAAACCTAAAAATGGTGTTCAATATGAACATATTGAACATAACGTACATAGTGGTCACCCTGCAAATAGTTCCTGAGAAAATTAAGGTTAGGTTCAATTTTAAATTTTATTTGAGCTCTGAAGGGCTAGGGGTTGGCGGGGGGGGGGTGACTTCTAAACTAGAAGGTAGCTTAAAAGCATAAAAGCTTAAGTTTAAGAAATCATATCTATTGGTCAAATGGTTCCTGAGAAAATTAAAGTTAGGTTCATTTTTAGGGTTTTTTGAGCCCTGGAGGGCTAGGGGTTGGTGGCAAGGGGGTGACTTCTAATCTAGAAGTTAGTTTATAAGCATAAAAGCTAAAGTTTAAGAAATCATCTCTACTGGTCAAATAGTTTCTGAAAAAAATTAAGGTTAGGTTCATTTTAAGGGTTTTTTGAGCCCCGGGGGGCTAGGGGTTGGCGGCAGGGGGGCAACTTCTAAACTTAAACTTAGTTTATAAGTATAAAAGCTTAAGTTTAAGAAATCATCTCAATTGGTCAAATGGTTCCTGAGAAAATTAAGGTTAGGTTCATTTTTAGGTTTTTTTTGAGCCCCAGAGGGCTAGGGGTTGGTGGCAGGGGGGTGATTTCTAAACTAGAAAGTAGTTTATAAGCATAAAAGCCTAAGTTTAAGAAATTTTCTCTATTGGTCAAATGGTTCCTGAGAAAATTAAGGTTAGGTTAATTTTTAGGTTTTTTTGAGCCCCGGAGGGCTAGGGGTTGGCGGCAAGGGGGTGACTTCTAAACTAGAAGGTAGTTTATAAGCATAAAAGCTTAAGTTTAAGAAATCATCTCTATTGGTCAAATGGTTCCTGAGAAAATTAAGGTTAGGTTAGTGAAATACATATAGTAAATTATTTTTGGAAATTACCGATTTTTCCCCCGGCGCCAACTTTGGTCATTTTTAAAAAAAATTAAAAATATTAACCCGATTTTAAAGCTCTCAACAGATTTGGAAAAAGCGGGCAATTTTTAGTTCAAAAAGTTTTTTGGATCAGCTCTAGGTCTTACCAATTTTTGTGTAGGTCGATCTTTACACACATACTAAAAAATTTTTGAAAAGAAAATTTTTTTCGTCCGACTTTGAGACCCAATAAGTACCCTTAATATTCATCTCACAAAAAATTCATGTTATACTTTTTTGTAGGCAATTTAATAAGGAACAAATTTGCTTTTATGTTTTTTTCTGTCATTTGAAAGGAACATGGAGAAAAAGGTCATTTAATGAAGGTAGGTCGAAATTACCGAAAATAGCCCCTTACCGAAACTTCCCCCCCCTTACCCTAAGAATTTAAAATTTTAAAATTATTATTTTAGCCATACAACTTAAATCCATTTTCGCTGCATATTTATCAATGCATCTTTTTAGATCTGTATATTATACAAATGGCCAAAATGATAATTTTAAAATTTTGAATACTTAAGTTGTATACTCTGCTAAAAACCTTATTCCATCTTGAAGATCAATGCCCCGTACGATTTTAACAGAGTATACAACTTGAGAATTCAAAATTTTAAATTATTATTTTAGCCATTTGTATAATGTCTAACACAGCTCTAAAAAGACGCATTAATAAATATGCAGCAAAAATGGATTTAAGTTGTATATGTTGTATACTCTTCCACCGTCTTCGTTCAATCAATCAATGTCTAAAAAATTGTCGAAAAAACGCGGCATTTATTAAAACCCCATATCTGGTACTAGAAATCTAAAAATGTTTTTTTGTACCTATCATTTCACATGATTTAAAGCAAAAATATGATTCAAAAAGTTGATTCCTACGTAATTTATGACAGATTTGCCCAAAAAATAGCAAAAAACGGCTAAACGGCCAAGCCGTTAGCCGTTACTTTTTCAACTTTTTGTTCGATTTGGGGAAAATAGACCTACCAAGGATTACTCATGCAAAATTTTAGATCGAAATTCGAATTCTAAGTGCCATTTAAACATTGATTACGAGATAGTTGCATTAACCCCCTGCCCCCCCCCCCCTAATTTTATGTACCTTACCTAGTTTTTGGAGCTCATTTTGTACTGATCCCTTTATTCTTAAGAGCTCATCGATTCTAAAACATTGAAAAAGTCAGGAATAATACCATTAGAACTTAGCCTATATTGGAAATTTAATTATTGAGTAAAAAGGTTACTAAAAGAGTTAATGGAACATTTAGGTAGGTAGCCTCCCCAAAAATAGTTAAAACCCTTCCTTGAACCAAAACCTTTACTGTACAATAGAACCATATAAGTCCAGCAGTTAGCGAGATCCTTTGCTACACAAACACTTACAGACATACATCCTGATACTTTTATAAAAGTATGGTCGTAAATTTAAAAGGAAAATGATTTATTTACCTATGCTTAAGTTCTGGGCCAGATAAATGATTAAATTCTATCAAACCGAGAACTTTCCTGAATCAAAAGTTTAAACGTCATTACTTTATTTAACCAAATACTTGTATAACCAAATTAGCCACATCCCATAATTAGGCGAAGTTAATAAAATCTGTAAGAAATTTGGTTCATGGTTTATAACAAGGAAGGACTATCGCTGTATCCTTGGCAGGAAAGTACTATTGGGCAATTTATTTAATTTTTATATCTTAGAAAGCATATTTTACTTACAAAAAAACACTTACAGATCAAATTATATAGTTATTTATCAATGTATAACCACTGGATAGGTGAACTGAACATTCAACATGAATTTTATATTGAGTAAGATTTACTCCTTCAAATTTAAAAAAAAAATCTTCTAGATCCCTCAAAAATCAAAAACAACCCTATTTTTAGTTCACCCCCACCCCCCTACTTTAAAAATCAGCTTAAAACCTAGTGTTGGGCCGGATAATCCCTGATCCCTGGACACTGGGACAGTACCTGGCAACATCAGCAGAATCTCTGTCCATGTGTGGAAATGTTTCTATTGATGTAGTGAGATACCAATATGTTAGGATAGGCACGAATATAAAGCAGGGCACAAATATCATCAACAAACTAAAACGATAATTGTTCTAACTAATAAAAATAGGTTTATGTCAATGGATAGGTATAGAATGTACGTGGATACTGAATTTGACAGGTAAAAATTTTTCGTCAATTTAGGTTGCTAACATGGAACACATTATGATTTATTGGTCAGTTTGTTTATTCAGTAGGAGGGGAGGGGGTATGGTTGGAGGGTAATATTAGTTTAGCCAGTTGCGAGATTCACTTTATTAGAGAAGATGAAAATCTGGCGTAACATCCAAGTTTATAAATCCATTTTATATTATAGGTCTTAATTGATGAAACGATGGACGTTAAAATATTATACATCCCCAACAAACCAATCAAAATTCAATAAAAAAGTACCCATTTTTTATCAAGCCAAATGTAAAATTAGTATAATTTAAAGTCCAATGTACCCTCCCTCAATGGGTTTGTGAACTTCATTGACCCTAATTTTTAAATTGGTAGTTTGACTTGAGAGGCGCATTTGATGGTTAAAACAGTGAACAGTAACAAAATTTCTGATCATATATAAAAGAACTAGTGATGGCAATCCGTCAAATTTTTGGGCCGGATTCGGAATCCGGATTATTAAAAGAATCCGTCAAAAAAATGGCGGATTCCTTCCGGATTCTAGCAGTATTTTAAAAGGATTTTTAAAAAAAATTAAGTGCTACATATGTCCTAAAAATTAATGTTCTTGGTGTTCTCTATAATTCACTTTCGATAATCGAACCAGATTTTAAAAGATTATATATGTAATGATGATAATCTTTGCCTTCAAAAAGAGGCAGTTGAAAGAAAAAACTCAAGACGCTAATTTTAGCCTACCAATTAAGAATCCGGAATCCGCTATTAAAAAACAGATTCCGGATCCGGATTCCAAAATTGGCTCAAAAATTGCCAACCCTAAAAAGAACTCTTTAAAAATGGATTTTTCTAAATATGTCACATAGTAAAATCAAAAGGCCTTTAGTGAACGTCAAAGTAAAACAAAAAAATTCTCCATTTTACAGCGACGGATGAGACAAAAAAATTTGAGTTGAAAGAACAATTTCCTTGATAACTTTATGCTTATTAGCCAGCTCCAAAATGATTTATCCGAGTTACCCTTCATTTTCACGGGGTGTTCAATTTATATTAAAATGTTTTATTTCTATTTACAATCATTAGTTAAATGTAAATTTTTTTCATGTTTAACAAACATAAAATTATCACAAAATATACAGTAACATCTTGTCAAATCTGAAATATTATCAAATCAATAATCATGAAAAACAGATTAAATGTTCTAATTTATTAATATAAAATTTAATTTTCTGTTAATAATAATACACTTGATTTTTTATACATAGGTTATTAATGATTGTTCTAATGTAACTGTCAATTGTAAAAAAGTTACTAAATATTAATATAAAATCAGTCAATAATAATAATATAGGCACTCGAGTTAATAGGTACATTGTTTTGTTTTATTCACATGTAAGTTTTATGATAACAATTATATCCAAAAGTAGCACAGTAAACTATTAAATAGTCTAATTTAAAAACAATAAAGTAATAGTTAATTATAGCATTGTATTATAGACAGCCTTCAGCGGATATTAAAATGAAAAATTATACAATTATAACAAGTTTTGTTGTCCACGAAAGGCCGAAGGCCAAGGCTGGCAAAACTGGTATAAAAATAATAATCTATATTTTAAAATGGAAAAATTGCGATTTACGATGCTACACATGATTTTTCTGTATGGCTGAAAACCAGCGGATATTAAGCGGTCTCCAAACCAAAAGTCAAAGTAAAAAAATGCTCAATAACTTCATATTATAGTTTGACTCCTCAATGGACAAACTGAAACAACTATTACATGGTAGCTGTGCTACTGACAAAAAAAAAATCATTTAAAGAATGAATTACTAGAATAAGGTTGTAAATAAATACTAAAGTATTTTAACAAAATAATTTTCAGCATCAAATGCGACTTAATACAATAAGCGTAACAATTTCATTTTAATTCTCTAGTCAGATGTTTACACTTTTTGTTAGAGAAAGGGTTAAGTTTCACGAAGGAGATTTTATTTTAAAAAGTTTAGATACTGTAGTAGAGATCCTATGATTAATCTTATCTACGAAAAGTTAGTATTTCATATTATTAGAAGTTATACTTCATAATTGGGGAACAATCAAGGGTCGAAAGGGATAAGACAATGGCCGATAAATGAATGTACGTACATCGCCAATAATAATAATACAAAAATTACTCCTTCTTTAGATTACAATTAACGGTTAAAACGTTTGGATACTCAACTTAATGAATCAACCACAACAAAATTCAATAATAGTCCCTAAAGTTGTTAAGGTAATGAATAAGAAAACGTTATTTCAAAACTTTAGGGGCTCAAAATGAAAAAATGCATTTATAAGAAGCATATAACAAAATAGTAAGACCCATCCTTAATCATGAAAACTCATTGGTAAAAAGTTATTCTTTGAATTTATACTTAAATTTTTAAATTAATTTTGTATTTAAATACCCTTCGTGAAATCACCCTTGTAATATAAATTAATCTAGATTATTTTCTAGTTGGGGTTGAGGACCCCAGAGGGAAGCCAACACTAATATCAATCCCCTCCGCGGCTGCGTAGGACACCAAACCTCGTTGACCTTGTTCATTTTGGGCATTTTCCTCCATAGGTTGGTGAGTTGATTCATGATGATCCCTGCCTTCCCCACCCATCATAGCACCGCCATGTCCCCCTCCAACTCCCCCACCATGCATGTGGGGAAGGATTAGGCTGACCGTTAGGCTGGGAGGTTGACTAGTTGAGACACCAGAGTCTTGTACTAAAGATGAGGGCTGATTGGAATCCTCCTAAAGAAAATTAATTCCTTCATAAATAATTCCTTCACGAACGAGAGCAAGTGAATTTATGCACCTTCCAGCAGCTAACCTGAGTATATTATTAGTATTGGTGAATATATATACTGGTTTATCCTTAGTATATGGGCTAAAAAAATTAAGTTTCACCCTTGTTTAATATGAAAAAATAAAATGAAATGATAAATAATCAGGTTTACTGCTGGAAGGTGCTTAAAATCACTTGCTCTCTTTCGTTCATAGTAATCTTTTAAATAATCAAAATTACTTTCAATTAACTTTCCACTAACAATTTACACGTAGAATTATTGGACTCCTGCCAATAAAAGAAAAAATCTAACTTTCTCAATTACTGCATAGACGGACATACAAAATGAGGTTTCGAGAATATGCTCATTGTTAATCAGAAACTCATCAGGTGGACATTAAAGTATTTTTGTTCAGGGGTATATGATTTCTATGACCCCCACCCCCCCCCCAAACCGGGAGAAAGAAATTAATAAGGAAATCTTGCGTATTTTTACTTTGAAAGAAATAGAGATGGGTGTGGGGAAAGAAAATCAACTAGGTTAAAATTATATACACCCCTGTTTCTACCATAATAGAAATAAAGACCTTGGATTAAATCACCTGAAAATTAGAGGGCTGAAAAGAAGAGACTGTATTAGTTGTATAACCAGTATCAACTCTGCTCTCAGTATTCATGTTACTATCCTCGTCAGCAAGTGTGGGCAGGGTCAGGCCAACACTATCCTCAGCAATTGTATATTCCGCGCCATTTACACTGCGATTTTCGTTCATTTGCCGAAACTGACGGAATGCATTTACTTCCTGTGTGATCATAGAAAACTTTGGAAATACGTTAAAATCATCTTATATAATGTAATGCATTAGTTTATAAATTCTAATCTATTCTTATCATCCTAATTTTTCGACAGTTTTCTTAAAATTGTATAAAAAATATTGTAACAAAAAAATTGTCCTTGTTGTATTTATAGTTTTCTATGCCTGCGGCGGGGAGCCCCAAATCTCATCGTCGCCAGGAGCATCAGCAGCGGCGGATTCAATCATGCTGCTGCACGGCGGCGAAACAGTTGACACAGTTACAAAGCTGTTTTGGCTCATGGTCATGGAATCATAAAATTCAGCCGAGTTTTTGCGCCGCCATTCTTGCATTTTGTTGCCGCAACCGGCTGCAACGCCGATTGGAATGCTGGATGAGGTTTTGGCGGCGACAGCCGCCGATTCTTGGCTGCCGCCATGCATTGAGGAATCCTGTTGGCCGACTGATTCCGGACTGCTGCTTGATTGAGTGTCCATGTTGATGGTTATGCAAAATTCGCTGGTCTCTGTGATTATCTCTAAAAATAAAAATTAAGATTAAATATTAAGTTATATAGGCAAAAAAAAAACGATTTTAAGAATAACATATAAAATGTTTTTATTGATAGATTCATCTCCCCATGAGGCAGTAGCCTGTATTTTAAATTACAGATCAAAATTATTCAGAAATTTGTGTAAAAAAAGGAAGAATAAAGAAAAGAAAAAAAAAGAAAAGTAGATAAAACAGGAAAGCTAAAATTGGAAATAAAAACAAGGTCCAGGATCTTTCTGTCTATTGGACGGGAGTAGCCCAGCAATAGAGAAATAGCTAAGAATAAATAAAGTCGTCATTCATCGCTTCATATTATTTACATCTTTCCGCGGATATTCAAATTAAAAACTACTTTTGATTTTAAGTTTTTATTTTAATAGGTATTCGAAAAAATTGTCTGCTTCAAATTATTTTTCAGTTTGGCTGAGAACCTGTTGTAATATATCGTATATTAATCGGTTTCGAAACCATATTGATGAAAAGACCTACCTAGTTTATCATGGCGACTACAATTGACATCCTCTGCACTTCCTTTGCTTTGGTCATTATTGACTGCAGTTTTGCCCTTTCTAATTGGAGAAAACATGGGACTTCCAAGCTCAGGTGGGGAATGACTAGTCCTAAAACAAGAGTTGGCATTAATGAAAACTAAGAAAAATACACCTGTATATTATTTTTTTCTGACTTTTTAGAGGCCTCTAGATGCAATTGAGGAGGGGGGAGTTGAATCACAAAAAACATTTTTTTTAATTTAGATTTTTTTAAAGTAAAAAAAAGATTTTTTTTTGGGGGGGGGGACCCAATTTTTTTATTTTAATTTTTTTTTAAATGTAATTAATTTTTTTTTTTTTGGGGGGGGTTAATTTTTTTCTAGGTCCGATTTCTTTTGGGAGAATGGTGGTACCCTGCCCCAAAATTGTTATAAACCTTCCCGGGACCTATGAGAAGCTACCCTGTAAATGAGAACCCGATCGGTTCAGCGAGATCCTTCGGTACAGATACACAAACACACATCCTGTTACTTTATTATAAGAATTTATCTAAGACAAGGAGGACAAATTGAAGTAACAAAGCATAAAAAAAATTGTGGGGCAGAAAAATTAAAACGGACAAAGTGAGTTATAGAGCAGATATTCTTCATGATCATAAGAAGAGGGAATCTTCGCTGAAAATTCAAGCCGTTTATCATGAAAGGGGACTATCCACGAACAAGAGCAAGTGATTCTAAGCACCTTCCAGCATTGATCCATAGTATTTTTTTAGTGAACATACTAGGTTTATATTTGATATTTGGTTTATCGACTAAAAAGTTAGGTTTCACCATAATTTTATATAAAAAAAACTTTGAAATGTAAAGCATTTTTTAAAGCAATATAATCAAATACTTTGCTGAGTTCAAAGGACAAAATAAGATAATACGGCAGAAAAGCATCAAATGTTGTAAATTGCAAAAGTACATTAACCCTTTTTCTAAATATATATTTTAAATCAAAATAATATACTTTTGTGTCAAAGCTTTTAAACAACAGTTTTAAATCATTAAAACATTTGATGATATTGCACCAAACAATGCTTAACATTTCAAAGTTTTTTTTCATATAAAACCATGGTGAAACCTAACTTTTTAGTCGATAATGCAGATATTTAACATAAACCTAGTATATTCACTAGAAAATACTATGGATCAATGCTGGAAGGTGCTTCGAATCCCTTGCTCTTGTTTGTGGATAGTCCCCTTTACGTTTACCCCTAACCATTTCTATCAAACGTATAGACTTTTCATATTATAGAGTAGCCTTGCTTAAAAACTTCAATAGCTTACCATCTGTGTCTACCAGCAGATCCGCATGCCATGGGCCCTCTGAGTGGAGAGCTGCTCCATTGGGCAGAGGTCAGTGCTGAGGTCTTGGCCATCACCGGGGTGCGCATCACTTTGCCCGGGGTCAACACGGCGACTGGCGAACCTGAAAATTATTCACAATTGAATATATATCAGGGGTGTATATTCTGCACAAGATTTATTTTTTTTCCCCTGCTACAAATTTTTTTATTTTTTTCCCCCCTAGTTTTTTCTCACCAAGAAGGGGGGAAAATGGAAAAATATTTAAAGAACTCTATATTTTATTTATTTTATCCCTCCTACCACACATTTTTTTTTGGTTTTTTAACCAAGGAGGGTGGGGAAATGGAAAAAATGTTTACAGTTTTCTTAATTTTTACATTTTTTTCCCTCACACCACTTATTTTTTATTTCCCCCCCCCCCCCCTGAGCAGGGGATCCCATGTAGAATATACACCCCTGATATATATTTAAATCTTTAAGTTACCTTTTAAATATGTTTCATATACCTACCTTATTCAGGGATACAGAATTTATAATATGATGAAAAATTCGGATTATTACTACAATAGGTATAGTAATATTTTTTTTTTTTTTTTGGGGGGGGGGGTATTTATTACTTTAAGCGTCCTTTAGCTCTCTAGATTAAAATTATAATATTGGGTTGTAAGGAAATTTTCAATTTAATTTTTTTTAAGATTGATCTAATTAACACCTCCTTATTTGCTAACATAACTAGAAGCTACCAAAGGCAAAATTATACAAAGGTAGGAAAATCAATGTATTATCCATTGTCCTATCTCTGTATCTTAAAGATTTTCCCCAACATAGAGTGGATAGCAGAAATCGTTCCAAGCATCAATATAAAGCATTTTTAAATGTGCATAAATTGTACAATCTTGCTGTTAGTGAGATTTTAAACAAACCTGTTTCATCCTCTTCATCAGAGGAAGATGGTAGTTGCGAGTCCTCCTCAGCATCACTGAACATATTATTATCAGCATTGAATAGTTTCCTACGGAGTGTTGAGTTGGAGAGATTGTTGGCTCCATCATCATCAATATTCATGATTAGGCCGTATTGACGCAACACATTTTCTACCTTAAACAAACAAATATTAGTGTTTAATATTTATATCCTTATATAAAGGTGACAGAATGTCTTAATATCTAGCTAACTGCTGGACTGATATGGTTCTACTTTTATTGTGACGCTTTTAATATGTTCAAGAAATGTTTACTGTTTACCAAGGAGGGGGGCAAAATGGAAAAAATGTTTTCAGTTTTCTTAATTTTTACATTTTTTTTCCCTCCAACCACTTATTTTTTATTTTTTTCCCCCCCCCCCCCCTGAGCAGGGGATCCCATGCAGAATATACACCCCTGTGTTTACAACTATTTTGCGGGATGGTAAAATGAATTCGCTCTAAGTGCCGATAGTATCTTTTTTTAAGTGGGGCATTATTAAAAACCGTCGACGGCATGTATTAATGAAAAAAGATAAGTTTTAATTTTTGCTTCCATTAGCAATTTATATTCTAGTCTCTAGTTATGTGTTTTAATAGTTCAGAGTTTAGGAATATTATTCGAAGCCGTTTTAGTTAACATTGACATATTGTAAATAAAGGGAGGAGTAGGTTGCGCTAAAAAAAAGGTTGTGAGTTTTAAGTTAAAAACAGTAGTATAACGATAAAAATTTGAGTTAACTTTTAAAATAAATTTTGTCTATAGTTCTTTTCAATAATACACATATTTAGTGAATATTACCGTTCTACTACTATTTTTAAGCCTTAAAACTCACACCTTTACGGATTTTGAGCATAACCTACTCCTCCCTTACTCAAACAAAACAGGGACAAGCAACAAATAAAAATATACTAATAAAACCTTCTTGACATTAACATTTTCTTTAGACTAAAATTACAAATACCTAAATTATTAGCGGGCAATTTACTCATAAACTAGTCAAATTGATAACTAAATTTTTTTCAAAGTGATCAGCATACAAACCCACTATGTTAGAACATTGACAAGATGCGTAAAAATTACATATATATATCGT
This sequence comes from Acartia tonsa, assembly GCF_053477335.1. Classification (NCBI taxonomy): domain Eukaryota; kingdom Metazoa; phylum Arthropoda; class Copepoda; order Calanoida; family Acartiidae; genus Acartia; species Acartia tonsa. The sequence continues at coordinate 40,872,503 of NC_137260.1, forward strand.
AAAGAATCTGCACTTATACTATCAACTAAAACTTACTGGAGCTGGAAGAATGGGAGGCAGGGTGAGACATGTTTGTGTCCACTTGGAACATTTGCCAGAATCTGGCTGGGTGTACGAGGCATCCCTGTCAGGACTAGGGTCAAGCTTTAGGGGTCCTGCAGATACCAATAATCAGGCATTAGATTGTCAAGACTTGGGAAAAAAGTATATTTCAGAGTAAAATGTCTATTCCCTACATGGAATGTTTAGTTATAAAAAAGGGATCTTAAAGGATAAGAAAATGGTCGATAAATTGATGTACAATGTACATTCCCAATAATCATACAAAAAATTACCCCTTGTGTAGATTACATTAATGGAGGAAACGTCTGGAAACTCAACATAATAAACCAACCAATCAAAATTCAATAATAGTTTGCAAAGTTGTTGAGCCAATGAAAATGAAAACGTTACTATAAAACTTTGTGGACTTGTGTAAAATAAACAACTCAATGTCCCCTTCCTCGCTGGTTATAATTACACGTGTTCGGTGATATATGAAATTGAACAATATATAATAAATGAAATTTAATTGCCAATACATATAGCAAATTGCTAAACTAAAACGAAATGCATGTTTTCCTGTTGGTGCCAAGTCAGGAGGACTTGTGATATCATGATACGTTGAAAAATATAATTCTATCTGTTCTTGAGTCTTGGATTCTGCTTCTTTCCTACAGTACATTTCTTTAATTATATAAATTCGCAAAAAAAATTGCTAAAAGGCTAGGTAAAGTTTTTTTTCCGATTGTTTTTAAAAAAAAAACCTCTAGCGAGAAAATAAGTTACTGTTAGGACAACTTGTTAAAAAACAAGGATGACAACATCCATAAGTAGCGAAGCACAAAAATCATGGATTGGAATACGTAAAAGTAGGATTAAAGTGTATTTATCAAAATCAGGAATAGATTTATTGGAGAAAATAAACACCTATTTTGTATAATGATGACGGCCAAAATAAATTACATAAAAGATGCTCATAACAATGGGAAAAATTATTTTGATACTGATATCCCAAAAAAGTTTTAAAATTGGACCAAAAACACCAAAGATATTGGGAAATATGTCAAACATATAATAGCCAAAAACCTGATATAATGCAAAATTTAAAAATAGCCAATAACCTGCAAAAAGGCAGTCTGACCGTCATGGTTGTTTTCTTTAAACGACAAGAAATTGATTTTTTGATATCTATAACTGAAAAATTTTTGGAAATCGGACCATAAACACTGCAGTAAACACCAAAGGTATGGAGAAAAATGTGAAAATACAAAAATAGCCTAAAACCTGCTTAAAGGCAGCCTGACCGTCATAGTTGTTTTCATTAAACGACAGGAAATTTAATTTTGATTTATATATCTGAAAAAATTTTGGAAATCGGACCGTAAACACCAAAGATACGGAGAAAAATGTGAAAAATACAAAAATAACCTAAAACCTGCTAAAAAGCGGTCCGACCCCCATTGATGTTTTATAGTTAATTGTGCTCTTTAATAATGGGAATGTTGTCAAAAACTTTCAGCCTTTTATCTTTTATATGACCGAGAAAATTACATTTCCCCCAAACTAAGACAGACGGACATTTCAAATTATGGAGTAGCTTCGCTACTAATAAGGTTACTACTATTTCTCATCAGATTTTATACCAATGTATTTTTGATACCTAATAACTTTATTTACCTACCTAAAATATCTGTGATAAATAGTCTGCTTTTTAGGTGAATCCTCGCTAATTTGTGCCGGGTAGAGCTCTGCCTGTTGCTCGATGCTCCAGAACTGGTCATTGACAGTTGTTTCCTGGCAATACAGATAACATAAAGACATACTTTCTAAATCAGCAAAAGGAGAGTACGAAAGGTAATTTCCTGTTATCTCATAATGGGTTGAAACATTTTATAGATCATGATATCATATATATATATATTTAATATATATTATATAAATATACGTAAGTGCAATTCTTTTTATTTCGTTCGCATTATGCGTCCGCTTTAGATTGAAGCTTATCATAGGATAAAGCTTTTCTTGGGTAAATTATTTTGTTTAAAAATTTCTTTCCTCATAGTAATTTGAAGCATATGACAAACCACATAATAACTTAGCTATGATTAGTTGAATTTCTAAAAATTATATCGTTGAAAAATTTCGTCGCCCGTATCTCGTATATAACAAAAAGTAAACAATGTTTTCTGTCAACAAAAAAAACACTTTTTATGTTTGACGAAAAATCGGGTCAGACGGACCATCTAAATGTATTATGTCTATTTTCCTGGCTGGAGGGGGATTGTACCACCGCAAACACACTCGGGGACATAGTGGGCAGGTGCAGCTGCTCTGCCGTGTCGTGCGATTCAAATGGATTATATCTGAAAATGGATTTATGATATACATAAATATTATGACAGGGGAAAAAATGTCGTTCATTTGGGTTGCCAACAGCATAACATAAAACTCATTTATTGGTCAGTAGGTTCATCCAGTAGGAGGGGAGGTGAAGGGGTTGATAGGAAGTATTGTTATTTTAGCCCGCTGCAAGGTTTAGTTCATTAGAGAACATGAAAATATGGTGTAACATCCAAGTAATAATATATCCATTTATCTAAATATTGATGTATGGTTTAATTTGAAAACATCTAACTGTTTATAAGGGATTTATAAGTTATAGTGGTATTTTTTGGTAGGGATCTATAGGAATAAGACAATGGCCAATAAATTGATGTACATCACCAATGATGATAAACAAAATTACCCCTTGTGTAGATTACAATTCGTGATATTCTAATTTCAACTTCGAAGCGTGATTTTATAATTAAGTAGTTAAAAGTATCCCTTCAACTTGTGACTTTATGACATGAAAATGTTAAAAGGGAACAACCTTATTCCACTCCTGGAAGACCAGGCACTGCTGGAACCAGGAGTACCCGTACTGTTGCTCCCACCAGGAGTTGATAATAAGCCACGCCCAGGTGTGCTTGTCCCTCGGCTAGGAGTACTTGCTCCCCTAGAAAAAAAATCAATCTTTAAAAAAAAATTTTATGTGAAGAAAAAACCTATCAACTGCTTAATATTTTTTTTAATATCACCTAGGTATTAAAAATATATTTGTTAATAAAAAAATCCACTGAAATTGTAACAGATATGAAAAGATTGAGAGACATTACCTGCTAGAACCGGAACTGGGTGTTTTTAGCGAAGTAGTTGAAGAAAGTGTGTGGACATAGCGAAGACTTCCAGATGCTTCATGAGAAGAAGATCCTTGTCGGTTACTTGATCCTTTTCAACAAATTAATTTTAATTTTTGTTCAATAAAGGTCGTGGAAATCCTAGATTTTAACCTAAGGAGGGAGAAAAAATGAAAAGTGAACTCTATTTTTTCCCCACCTCCCATATATTTTTTAATCCCCCCCCCCTTACCCCCTTTAGCAGTGGATCCCATGCAGAATATACACCCCAGGGAAAATAGGTAGTATCACACAAAGTACACTAGTAACCATTCTCCCCCCCCCCCCCCCCCAAGAACGTATTTTTTTTGTGGTTTCATATGTTAAAAGGGAGTAGGTAATTTTTTGTATCTTTTGAAAGTTTATTTGGGGTAAAATGAAGTGTTTACAAGTTTCAGGGGTTAATAAGTATTTTCTTTATGGCTTAAATTGTATGAAAATTCTTCGCCATCCTATTTAATTGTAAATAACTAACGCTTATTTAAAAAGTTCTTAATAAGAGGCAGCCAGAAAATAAAAATATACACCTGAACTTGGCGTGTTGGCAGAACTACTTGGGTCAAACACATCTCTGCGTTTTGGTGTTCTATATCTGTCCTATAAAGTTATATTAGTTATTTTTCACATTGTATTACAGAAACCTTTTTTGCGGATAATAAAATGAAAAATTACAAGATTAAAACCAGTTTGAATAGCCCCAAGGGACCGAATGCCAGATAAACAAAACTGGTATTAATTTCATTTCTTTTATTTCAATATTCGTAGGAAATTGTCTATCATTCGATGCTATACGTGAATTTTCATTAGCAGGGTACTTGGAGTGAAAGTTTCAAAAGAGATAGTTGCATGAAGTGCATTTAATAAGTTTGATTGCAAGCATAAGTTCTAACAATTATAATTTTGTATTGAAATAAATAGCACTCAATTAGGCACCACCAAAAAAGTAATCATGCTGTTTTTATGAAAACAGGACAGCCATTTATGTTGCATATATAAAAAAAATCCAAGTAATAAGAATTACCTGTGGGGAGGTTGAAACATTCTGTGTGGAATTTGTCAAGGCACTAATAGCACTAAAATATATCTTAGAGTTAGTCAATAAAAAACATCAGGGATTTTAAATATACGACAATGGATAATAAATTGATATACATCCAGGGGTGTATATTCTGCACAAGATTTATTTTTTTTCCCCTGCTACAAAATTTTTTATTTTTTTTCCCCCCTAGATTTTTCTAAAAAAGTAGGGGGGGAAATGGAAAAATATTTAAAGAAATCTATATTTTATTTATTTTATCCCTCCTACCACACATTTTTTTAGTTTTTTTAACCAAGGAGGGGGGCGAAATGGAAAAAATGTTTTCAGTTTTCTTAATATTTACATTTTTTTCCCCTCCAAACACTTATTTTTTATTTTTAACCCCCCCCTCCTGAGCCGGGGATCCCATGCAGAATATACACCCCTGTATACATCCAAAATGATGATATTCAAATTGACCACTTTAGTAGATAAAAATTTTTGGACATTTCAAGTTTTGAACAACCTAAACACCTATCCTATTTTAGTGCCCAGAATAAGACAACATGGCTATAATTTTACTTACAATGCCCTTGGGCCTTTCCTCCTTGTGAAAATGCATTTTGTAATAAATATACCTACCCATTACCTATTCAAACAGTGACAGGGGTGTATATTCTGCTTGGGATCACCTGCTTAGGTAGGTGGGTGGGTGGGTGTACCGGGGGGGGGGATGAGGGAATTGAAATTAAAAATATGTTGGGCGTGGAAAAAAAAGAAATGAGTAAATTGAGCCATATTTATAATGTATTTAATAAAATAAAGAAAAAAAACTATTAGTAACTGAATGCATTTAGGGAAGGGAAAGGCTACTTCATTTATTATTTCATTTTTCCCCCTCCTTACGGAAAAAAATATGGAGGGGGGTAGTTAAATGAAATTTTTTTTTTTTTTGCTGGGGAAAATAAACCTTGTGTTTTGATTATTAGGTACCAACCTACTAAATATTTATAAAATTGATCTCAAATCACGGATACCTACCTAAGATTATGTGTACTGAAGAGAACTGGTCTCAAGCGTTCAGGGGTTCCTTGGTTAGACTGAAATAAATATATTTATTTAATCACAGGTATAAGGATAAATCTAAAATAATATTTGGGGGGCCAATGGAGAGGTCGTCAATTTTACGATGTGTTGCCCCCCAGCGACAGCTGAAAACCACGTATAGGTTTCGTGATTTATTCCCGAATTAATTTCGTTATTGGTAAAAGCTGTTTTAATCATATAGAAAAAAATTACTTTATCAATGGCGCTTTATTAGAAGATATTCAGTAACAGATTAAATATTAATATATATTAATTCTATACCTAATATAAAGTAATAAAGATTTCTGAAGTTAAAGATCTCGGAAACAGCTGGTCCAAAATGATTGTTATTTTCAGGGAAGCATTATAAATATCGTATGATGGTTTATAGCTATTTTCTCACCTCCGTTTCCATCCCCTAAAGGGGCGAAGCAACTAGTTTTGTATAAAAAGATTATAAGAAGGCATCTCTTAATGACAGAAAATAGAGCGGCTAGGAAAATCGTGGGATCATAAGAGGTTAGGTAAACAGCTCAGCTAGAATAATTGTACGTACACAGTAACAGACGGACGTGCTAAAACCAAACCGTAAACCTAAAGTAGCTGCGCTTCCAAAAAGATAGACTGTAACGCCACCTGTTGAACAGCTAATGTACTAGACAGTGTGTCCGGGGATAAAAATTCTGATTCGTCCACAGATTTTTCTTTACTCGAACTTGCAGTCAAAAATCTATGAAAAATAAAATAATTTTATTCAAAAAGTTAGTCCCATTGATTGTGTGCTATTTACTGAAATTGGTTTTAAACACAATATATTTTATTTAAGTATAAAATTGAATTCTAACCTTAAATACTCCATAGTCTTACATAAATTATAACATCAAACTTTAACTTATCCTTATATAAAAGTAACAGGATGTCTTTGTGTGGCTAAGGATCTCGCTAACCGCTGGACCGATATGGTTCTCTAATGCAGTACAGCTTTCATAGGTTCAGCGAAGGATTAAACCAACCAACCCGTGAGAAATCACCCTTAAGCAAACGAAACCCCACAAGAAAAATATTTACTGCTTTTTAAAACTAAAATCTTATGTAAAGCGTCGACTAACCCCCTTACCTTAGTTGCCCCTAGAGACGGAGGCCGATAGAGGAAAATGAAATAGCTAACCTAAAGTAATGAGTTATACTAATGTTGACTATAGTTTGCACTGTATCACTAATATTATGAAGCCTAGTATACATTGAAGCTAGGTTTCCTTAAAGTATTCAATGCTCCACTAGGTAACTTTTACAATTTAAATGAACTAATACAAAAGTACTAAGCTCTACCTAACCAAATCTAGTTCGAATAAGTACAGCAATTTCAACATAGTACAAATCAAGAAATTTTCTGTAATATCAGGATATGGTTGGTAATGAACAGTTGACCCAAGGTAGGTAAGATTTTGGGGACTAGTTAACAACAGGCCCATGTCCCCTTCCAATGTGCTCAGAAGTAGAACAAGATTTTCAAGTCTTTCAGCTTATAACTACACATTGTAAAATCCTCTTAATAAAACCTACTTACAAAGATCATTAAAAAACATCTGGACTAAAAATGAGAGGTTTAAACGCCTTTTTTTTAAATCAACCATTTAAAGGGGGGGGGGGGGAAGGGGGGTTGTACACTTAAAGGAAATGAAAATTCAGTATCAATTTTTGCCCTCGACGTTTGGGCTTGTTTTTATAGTTATCAAATTCTTTTTGTTAACTCTTTTATTATTAGATCTACCTGTAAAACTTTGAAAATTAAATTTTGAGACTTTCCATCTAGGGGCTAGTGGGGCAACAAACCCCTCCAAACACTAAAATTTTCAATACTGAACTTATTTTTAAAGATATCGAGCTGACTTTTTTATTGGAAACTATTTTCACATAACTGAAAAAAGTAGTAAATACAGATTTCATTTACGGACTATCCTTCTAGGGGCTTTTGGGGTAAAACAACCCCCGCAAATAAAAAGGGGGGGGGGGGCGAAAATGACACTTTTTAAAACCAAAATTAAAAGTCAACAAAGGAACTCAACTAAAAAAAGAGTTACAGGTCTGAGATTTTGTATGGCAGTTGCTTTATAGGGGTACAATATGGAACTGTGAAGAAACGGCGGCGCAACCGCCGAAAACCGCCGTTTCCAACCGAAATTTGTTTTGCCTTTTCTCGGCGGTTGCGCCGCCGTTTCTTCACAGTTCCATATTGTACTCATATAAAGCAACTGCCATGCAAAATGTCAGACCTGTAACTCTTTTTTTAGTTAAGTTCCTATGACTTTTAGTTTTGGTTTCAAAAAGTGTCACTTTCGCCCCCCCCCCCCTTTTTTTGAGCTTACAAGCCCCTAAACGTAAAGTGCAAAAATGAAATATGGAGTGGCTAATCAAATCAACTCATTAATGTAATAAAAGGTTCCTTTTAAAAAATCAGCTCATACATTAAAATTTTAAGCAGGGGTGTATATTCTACATGGGATCACCTGATCAGGGGGGGGGGGGGGGGGGGGGAAATAAAAATAAGTGGTTGGAGGGAAAAAAAATTAAGAAAACTGAAAACATTTTTTCCATTTCCCCCCCCCCCCCTCCTTGGTGAAAAAACTTTAAAAATGTGTGGTAGGAGGAATAAAATAAATAAAATATAGAGTTCTTTAAATATTTCTCCATTTTCCCCCTACTTAGTGAGTAAAAACTAGGGGGGGGGGGGGGGGGGAAAGAAAAATGAAAAATTTTGTAGCAGGGGAAAAAAATAAATCTTGTGCAGAATATACACCCCTGATTTTAAGAGTTAAGGGTGGGGTCTTTTGCCCCACTAGCCCCCAGAAGGAAAGTCCCAAAATTTATTTTACAGATATCCAATCGTTTAAGAGTTTACACAAAAAATTAGGTTGATGACTATAAAAACAAGCTCAAACGTCCAGAGCAAAGTTTGATACCAACTGAATTTTTATTAACTATAAGTGTACAGACCCCCCCCCCCCCCCCTATTCTCTTAATTCAGTTTCTATTTTATGTTAGCTAATCTAGTAATACTCGTAGGGGTTAGTTTAACACTCCAGGGCACACGAAATACCTTTTATCCCTTATCTTGGTTAACACAGGATAGTTTTCCTTTTCATTGGCAGCAATTTTGCCAGGCGATTTCAAGGGTCGGCCGCCATTTGACTCGTGTAGCAAGCGCAGTAAAGGAAGTGGCTTTTGCGAAAAGCTTCGGCTATCATCAGCATAATCTGAATCTCCCATTATAATATATATGTATATTAGTCTAAATTTTAAAATATCATCTGAAACAAAACACAAGTACAAGTCAAAATAATAGGTACAAAATGCAAGGTACAAACAAGCAAAGAGAATGACAATGTTTTCATATTTATTATTTTCATGATATTTTAATATAATACATTTACAAAATGGAACAAATTATAAAGTAAATTGAGTACGAGGTTTATTGATCCAAGTTAGTATAATCAAAAAAAATTCCAGTAAGCGTTGAAAAAAAAAGTTGTTTATTCCCGTACAATCCTCGTTCATATTTGTACAGGTGAGTTGTCCCCTTGGTGGCCAAATTATTGGGAAAGTAAATTTTCAAAATGGAGACGCCAGATAAAATATAAACAGGGGAAATCTACACAAAATTTTCACTTTTCAAATATTCAAATCAAATCCCAGCCATCACTATTTTCATATTTTAACCATCAATTGTTTTTCTTAACCCTCCATGAAAAGCTCAATATAGCGATGCTGCATATTTTGCTTGTTCTTTTGCATGGCCTTCTTAGCGTCCCCGTCGGAGGCAAATGTGACAAAAGCATCCCCTGATGGCCTTCCCTCGTGGTTGTACCTGATCTGGATGTCAATGGGGTCGGCTACCGAGCTGAACCACTCGGCAATCTCGTTCTCCGACACCCTAAAGGGCAAACCGCGCACCTTGATGGTAACACCACTTGGTCTTCCGCCACCGTATCCTCCATAACCACCAGGCCCGCCGTAACCGCCAGGTCCACCGCCGTACCCGCCCCTCATGCCACCATATCCACCCCGGGGCCCACCATAACCCATTCTATCATAGGGGCCCGGTCGCATTCCCATACCACCGCCACGCATGGGGCCACCCGGTCGCCCACCCATACCCCCACGAGCGCCGGGGAAGGCCATGCTTTGCTGGGCCATTTTGGCCTCGTCCATACTAGAGGGGAACACCTCAATATACCTATGTCCCATACTAGCTTTATTCTTTTCTAAAGCTTTCACTGCACTGGCGGCAGTTGTAAACTGCACAAAACATTCACCCTTGGGTCTCCCTTGAAAGTCAAAGAGCATGAGAACCCCGTTATCCTCAATTTCCAGCCCTTCAAAAAAGTCGGCCACGTCATTTTTGTTTGAGCCAAAAGGAAGTCCCCTTAGCTTAACAACACCATCATCCTCACCTCCTGGCCGACCTCCCTTAGCTGCGTTACCCTTTTCCAGATCCCGGTCCATTTCTTCCTTGGACGCCTCGAAAACTTCGATATAGCGCCTACCCATCTTCTCCCGATCCTTTGCTAGCGCAGCGCTTACGTCGTCCTGGGACTCAACCTCGACGTAAACGGTCCCCGACGGACGGCCCTCGTAAGACATGACCATGTGAACCCCTTCTTCCCCGCCGACAACAGTGGAGGTGTTGAAAAATTCGACAACCTCCGCCTGTGTGGCAGCCCATGGCAATCCCCGAGCTTTAATGATCTTGGACATTTTTAATTATTTTCCTCCACTTGAAATTTCCCTGAAAGCAAAATCCATTTAACAAAAAGTTTAAGAATAATAATTTATATATTTTGTTAAGAAATAAACCCTTAGGAATAATTTTCTCGTTAAGACAAAAAAAGCAATGTAATCCTTTAAAATTTTAGAAAGTTTCAGAAAGAAGAAGTTTGTTTTACAGTAAAATTGTATAATAAAAATAGTATAGAATTTAAGGGAAGGGGGGAAAAGCCTAAGACACTACCACGACTTCGATATTAATATAGCAGTACTTAAGTTTTCAACCATCTCAAGATCTAAGTTTAGCTTCCAAATAAAGAGAATTCGATCGGTCTTAAGGATAGCAAGATCTTGACGGACAAACGAACATCCTTAAAACTACAGTGTAGGATTAATAAAGAAAATATCGTGATAAAATGAAAAAATACAATATGATCTTGGTAAGACATAATAAACAGTAACGAAAAATTGGCTAAAACTACAAACTACCAACAAATAAAAGAAATTTCCCTTATAAAACAGTTATCAAAAGAGAAATCGATTTGCCGGTTCAACAGCTACATACCATAACTGGTATTTAGGCGATAAAAAAATACTAAAATCAATAATAAATATTTCTAGGCTATTCTTTTATATGAAATAAACAAAAATAATGCTGAAAATACCTTAAAATAAGATTTAAATTTAAAATAATAAAAATTTCACCTGCCTAAAGTTTTCCCGTTGCGGCGTAACTAAACAGAGTTACCAACTTTTATTTCTACTTCTTATATTTTTTATAAAATTAAATATAAATTTTTTCTTGTTGCTTTATAGCTTCTCTTTAAAAAGAACTTACAAATTAAAGCCTTTTGTCGAAGAATAGACGAAAATTAGAATAAAAATAACTAAAACTAAAAACAACAAACAAAACTTTGCTAACTCTGATTTTTGAGAAATGTTTGCGGATCGATATTTACTAAAGTCGTCTTTGTAAAGAAATTTTCTTTAAAAAACGGCCAAAAAGACATTTTAGATCAATAAAAAGATAAATTAAATTAAATTATTAAATGTCAATTTTTACCCTTTAGGTCGTTTTAATGTATTTTTTATTGATATCTTTCATTTAATAATTTTTTAATTGCGCACATTCTCCTCCCCAAATGTCAAATGTTGCCTGTAAAATTTTTAGAGGGCCAAATATTTTTATTCGATAGGTCAATTTTTAAGCATAAAGGGGCCCAAAATGGTGCCGAAATTAAAATAATTGAAAGGGTATCCAATAAATTTAGATGGGGTGTTATAATCATATGATCAAGGGGGGGGAGCATTTTCATTTATATTCTTAGCTTCTGAGTGGGGCGCCCCTAACCCTGCGGGACTTATACCTGCGGACCGGCGCCCTAATCCTTTGGGTTACTCTATTTCGTTTCTTTTGTATCAGAATTTGAGATAGAGTGTCCAAATTATTTGATAATGGCGGGAGTTTGGAGATATTTTCTCTCCAAGACTGGGATGGTGCACTGAATCTCAATATTTTGTAGGGTAAAATTATTGGGCAAAATAGACAATGTTTGGCCATTTTATTATTATGATGTGGCAACATTGTTAAAAAATCCTCCATATTTGTTTTTATCTCACATTTCTGTTTGTTTATTATTCATCAATTAATAAGAAAGGAAATATGTTAAAACTAAAATAATGAAGTTTTTCAACGATTCTGAGGGTCTCTCCAAGACCCTAATGGACATAAAGCTAACTGCCGAGCTTTGTGGCTTTGAAAATACTGAAAACGAGGAAGAAGAAATAATTCAGGTCTGTTTAAATTGTTTTAAAAATGTTCTTTGTATGTTAGTTGAAGAAAAATACAGTTACATAAATACTTTTTTTTATGGGAAGACTTGTTTATTTTTATTTTTATATGAAGAAATCTTAATACTTATAGTTAAAGAAGATATGTCAGAGGTAAAAGACATTATTCACTAATATTTGATTAAAAAGAATTATTAATGCTTGGATTTGAATTAGTCACGTACTCGGCCCAAAAATGTATATTTACTTTATTTTGGATGTGATCTTTGGTTAATTTTATATTATTAAACCATTACCTATGCATTTTCAACTGTATGATATCAAGTAAATTTTAAATAAAAGGCGACAAAAGTTGAAATTTTTATTTCATATTGTTGTGAGAATTTTTGAATAATTGATATGAGTTTTGGGAAGCTACAGCTATAATATAATATAAATATATACTCCGACGAGCCCCGTTTAGGGCCATAAAGGAGGTGCTAACATAAAAGTCAAGCTTCTTTCAGGTGTTTGTCAATCTTTACTTTGAATTGAGCCAGGCTGGTAGAAGATTTTATTTCGCTTGGGAGATTGTTCCAGCCTCTTACTGCTCTAGAACTAAAAGAGTTTTTGCCAATCTCTGTTCTGCGGAAAGGTAGATTTAAGTTCAAATCTGGGTTAGGTACAGATGAGCGGGTTGAAACTCTGTTGGGGTTTGATCTTGTGAACCAGACTTCCGGATTAACATTGCTTAAGTTGTTTAAAATCTTGTAAGTTTCAATCATGTCTGCTCTAAATCTTCTTTGTGATAGAGTTTGAAGATTTAAATGCTTCAACTTTTCTTCATAGGTGCCATTAAGTCCAGAAATCATATTAACAGCTCTCCTTTGAACCTTCTCCAGAAGTTCACAGTCACCTGCTTGCCAAGGGGACCAGGCAGGTGTGGCATACTCCAAGTGTACTCTGACATGTCTCTTATAGAGATCAAGAAAAACTTTCTTATCCCTATAGTGAAAAGTTCTTGAAATTTGGGACAGAATACCATTTGCAGTTCTTGATGCTTTGATGCACTGTTCACTAGGTTTGCCTGATTTATTAACAAGAACACCAATATCCTTTTCTGAGTCCACTTTCTCCAGTATCTTGTTGTACATTTGGTATTGATACTCTTTGTTGTTTCTGCCATAGTGCAGGACTTTACATTTCTCCACGTTGAACTCCATTCCCCACTCTTTGGCCCATACACACAGAGCATTTAGTTGGGATTGAAGAAGATCCCTGTCAGCTTCTGATTTAACAGGGTGGCCAAGTTTGGTATCGTCAGCGAATTTACTGAGGAACTTGACTTTGTCAGCTGATAAGTCAATATCATTTATGTATATCAGGAACAGGATAGGGCCTAAAACTGAGCCCTGTGGGACACCTGAAATCACAATACACCAATCGCTTTCCACACCATTAAGGACAACACGTTGTTTTCTGTCTGTAAGCCATGCTTTAATCCATTCATACACTTTCCCTGTGATGTTTAAAGATTTAACTTTGGCGAGAAGCTTTGAAATGGGCACTTTGTCAAATGCCTTTGAAAAATCTAGGTAGATAACATCAACAGGTGTATTTGAGTCTAAACAGTTTGATATTTTCTCACAAAATTCAAGCAAGTTTGTAGTGCATGAACGACCTTAAATAAAACCATGTTGTGATGGCAAAATTAATTCAAAATTTTCCAGATGTTCCACAAGTTTGTCTTTTATCAGAGATTCTAAAATTTTGCCTGGAACACTTGTTTGGTTGACTGGTCTGTAGTTTGAAGGTTCTCGTTTACTGCCTTTTTTATAAATAGGTGTAACATTTCCTATTAACCAATCAGCAGGCACATCACTTGATTGTAGAGACTTGTTGTAGATTATTGTCAAAGGTTCGATTAGTTCATCTTGGAATGACTGCAATATATAGCTTGTAACTTTATCTGGGCCACATGAATGTTTTTTCTTCCAGTTAATAACTTTATTTTTCACCATTTCCTTTGAAATTCTAAAATTTTCAAAAGGTTCTACATTTGGCTTTGAAGGAATTTCCTCACAGTTAGAATTGTCTCTAGTGAAAACACTGGAAAAATGTGAGTTAAGGATTTTGGCAATATTTGAATTGTCATTTATAATTTTGCCATTAACCAAGAGTGGTCCAACACCAGTTTTTTGTTTAGTTTTGCTACGAACATATGAATTGAAGGTTTTTTGATTACAGTCTTTTGAAATTTTCTTCTCAAACTTTCTCTTGCTGTTTCTCACTGCTTTTTTACACTTTTTTTCAATAGACTTATAAATTCTATAGTTCTCATCTGTTCTATTTTCACAAAATTCAGCAAATCTTCTTCTTTTCTGTCTGGATAGTCTGATGACATTTCTGGTCATCCACACAGGGCGTGATGTTGTTCTTCTTTTAATTTTGGGCACAAATCTCTCAATACCTTCATGTATAACATCTTTGAATAGGTTATATCCATCATTAGCACCTAGATTAGATACATCAGCAACTAAATTAGCATTAGTAAAGTGATTAGAAAGACCAACTAAATCAGCTTTGTTCCAATTTAAAATATAATCACATTGTTCATTATTGTCATATGAGGTTAAAACATCAATGCTTAAAATACAATGGTCACTATTAGATAAATTACCAAGGTTTTCAATATTTAAAATACAGTCAGGTTTATTGGTTAAAACAAGGTCTAAAACATTTCCCTTTTTATGGGTTGGAAAATTTACAAGTTGATGAAGAAATTTTTGATTTAAAATGTCAGTAAACAGAGCATATTTTGAAGAATTACTACTATAAGTATTCCAATTGATTTCTGGCATGTTTAAGTCGCCAATAAAAAGATTAAAATCATTATCATTACTATTTTCAATAACATTACAAAGTTTAATCAAGTTTTCATGTGTGGAGTTGGGTGAGCGATAAATAAGATTTACAGTAAAAATGTTGTTGTCAGAATCATCAATTACATTAAATGTACAATATTGGTTAAAATCATATTTATTGTCAATAGGTAAAACATGTAGGCCATTTCTTACATATACAAGAAGGCCACCTCCAATGCCAAATTGTGTATCACAGCGGTCATAACGTAAATTAGGTTCAAGATAATAATTACGATCCATTCAAGTTTCAAGTTGCAAATATTTAGAAGTCTATAATTTGTCGTCAATTTAGATTGCCAACATGAATAACTAATATTTATTGGTCAGTTCTTTAACCCAGTAGGTGGGGAGTACATAAGATAAAGGGGCTAATCATATAGGGGATCATATTTTAACAAGCTACAAGTTTCACTATATCATAGAACATGAAAATCTGGTGTACCATCCAAGTAATGATATACATCCATTATTTTTTTTAGATATTCCCGGCCCATGACGTGTTATCTGAGCGTCTGCGGAAGAGCTGCTACTATGGCAAGTTGCCACCAACTGACCGACCCAGCCTGGCCTTGACACAGCTAGCCGTCGAACAGTTCAGCATGGTCGGGCTACACAAGCTTTCTAGGCTTGATGTTGCCAGGTAAAACAGAAAATTATTTCCAGTATGGCTTTGAAACATATTAATATCTTGTCCTCAGCCATACTGAAAAAATATGTACACCGTTGTATTTCAGACAAATACAATTTCTCATAAATTTTAAAATAATAATCATTAAACCTAAACCAATTGTATCCCGGGCCTTAGGACTCTCTGGGCTAACACAACTGGTTTATTCTTACAATTTTTCATTATAATATTTGCAGAAAGCTGTCTAAAATACGATGCGATAAAAAAATAGGATATTCAGTTTGTCTTAATTTTGGTCTGACTTTTATGAAATGGCAATCAAGAATGCATTTTATAGCTGCTCTTTTAAAAAAATCTTCAATTATCATGACAGGGAAAATCAATAAATATTTTGAATATTTTTTCCAAGCTAATATTAATGGTTATTTAAATTACAATTAAACAGTTTATCATGGAATGTTGTTGCTTATAAATAGAATTGTCTCAAAAGAAAAGAAGGATTCAAACAAAATTTTCCATATTTAAACTAATTGTAGAGCTGCTGATATGTCACGCGAGGCCTGTGCCAGTCCCACATCTCTGGTATTTGCCCTCATCTACCTGGACCGACTACGCCGCAACAGCCCCGACTTCCTGCAGAACATCTCCTCTGCCGACCTGTTCCTGGTGTCGATGATGGTGGCCAGCAAGTTCTTGTACGACGACGGAGAGGAGGACGAAGTGTTCAACGACGAATGGGCCAAGTCTGGACAGATGGACGTCAAGGATTTTAATCGACTTGAGGTTGAATTTTTAGCGGCTATTGACTGGAAGGTGAACGTGTCGACGACGGATTTTGAAAGTGCCTTAGAACGCATTGAAAAGGAGATTGCTTACAGGGAGTTTAGCCGGCGCGACTGGGCTACATACTCGGACCTTGAGGTTTTGTCAAGATCCGAGGGTGTTATTGGATTGTGGAAGTTTTTGGCGGATACAGCCGTACGCGTGACTACTGTTTGTATGGCTGCTTATGCCGCTAGCCTGTTTACCCTACTTGGATCTACTGCCTTGCTCAATCAAACCCCATTCGGTCCTAACGGTGTTGTTGATTCCTACAAGTCTTTGACCAACCGGCGGGATAGCACAGAATTGTCTCTTAATTCAGTTCCTGAACTGTTTTCAACCTCACAGTCGGAAAATGCTTCGTCTACTGATCTTTCTGAGCTGTTGACTCTGAAGAATGGCAAACTAGTTCCAAGGTCTGAATTAAACGTATCACCTGCTGAACTTCTGACAGCCTCCCTTCTGGTAGCATCAATCAAATCTGGCGATAAACAATTTTCTTCTGACACGCTTTGGATGCTCGATAATGGTGAAAGAGAAGGCGGAGGCAGTTGGGGCAATGAAACCAATATCACACAGGAAGATTCATCTGAACGGCTGGTAACTGTACCTGACTGGCTGTTGGACAAAACATCCTTCATCCATCACGCCACAGATTCCACAAGGTTGACTGCTGACGAATCGCCGCCGCCAGATATTACAGAAAAATCAAACCTTTTTGTTGGTATTCTAGACAAAATATTTGGATTACCTTCATCAACCCATATGCCAAGCCGACCACCTGCCCGTGATATGAATGGTTCTTTTGGAAGTATGACTGACCATAATTATGACCAGAGGCCTATGGACCACGACCAGCGAGTACCTGATCTGCATTCTGCTCCTCATTCACAATGGCTGCTACCTGATATTGAAGGTGGGTTCAGCATGTTAGCGAAACATGATTCTTTTATTTGTCATTTCATTGTCTTTACATTTTTAATAAGTTTGCTTTCATTCTGTTTTATTTTTCTTATAGTTGTTGTCTTACTTGTTAATTCTGTAAAAATTGCAAAGTCAGTTATTTTATGTGTCCAGATTTATAATAAGCAAATTCAGCAAAATTAGAATTATGAAAGTGAACATTAATATGAAGTTTAATATTAAAATTGCGCTATAAAAAGGATAAGACGTAACGTATTTTTTTATAATTGCAAGTTTAAAGCCTTGCATAACAATAGTATCTAGAGTGTTTTTTTCTCAAGCAAAATAACCGTGAAACGTTTCTCAAAATATCACATTAGCACTGAATTTAAGAAGAAAAGGTTTTTTTTTAAGTGCAATAGGTACACTTCGTTTGTCTGACTAACGGGTTGTTCTTTTCTTTTCAATGTTGTCAGTTTAGAATTAATTAAAAAATAATTAGAGAGGGCGGGAACATTGGACTGTTTATTACACTAGTCCCTAAAGTTACATAATAACGTGTCTTATTAGTTGGCTTAACAACTTTAGGGACTTTGATTAAACTTTAATTGGTTGGTTCATTAAGTTGAGTGTCAAACCGTTTAACATTAATTGTAATGTACATAAGAGGTTATTTTGTGTATCATCATTAGGGGATGTACAATTTATCGGCCATTGTTTTATCCCTTTAGATCCCTGTACTAAATCACCAACCATTTTTTAACAATTTTTGTTTTTGTAGAAGAAGAGTACAACGAGTTAGAGAAGCAAGTTCGAGCCCTGTCCCTGGACTGGACCAACTCTGTCTGGAAAGACCTGAAGGCCACCCCGCAGCTCATGAAGAACCGGCAACATGACCATCGGCATCAACCTGAACATCGGCAGCAACCTTTGGCCCAATGTCCCCTGCGGAAGCTGATGAACGGCGAATTTTACCAACGGCAGCATGCAAGTTTTATGGATGCCATGGCAATTTCTGTTCTTTGATATTATTGTCAAAACCAAGGCAGGGACGTCGTGAATTCTAAATAAAATAATTGAACAAATCTGACAATAATAAACAAGTTTTAAGTTTAAGAAATTATAGTTTTGGGTTATCCTTTACTAATTCAAACAAATGCCT
This sequence comes from Acartia tonsa, assembly GCF_053477335.1. Classification (NCBI taxonomy): domain Eukaryota; kingdom Metazoa; phylum Arthropoda; class Copepoda; order Calanoida; family Acartiidae; genus Acartia; species Acartia tonsa. The sequence goes on from NC_137260.1 coordinate 40,890,840, forward strand.
TACTCAACAATAAGTTTTGTTCTTCTATATTTTTAGAATTCTGATCCCATACTTGGTAAAAATAAGAAAAAATACATTGTAACATTTCTCTAGCTATTCAAAAAAAGTGATAAACAAGAGCAGCAATTATATAGAAATAGCATCGTTTTATCATAGTTCAAATCTGTTTAATTGTTGTTCGATAAATACCCATAACAAATAAAAAAAAAAGTTATAAAACCCTAATTATAAAAAGTATAAAAAAAAGTTTCAAAACCCAAGAAAAAAAAGTATTTTTGTATTAATTTTTAGATGTATCAAATATATTCACATTATTATCGACCTAATCATCATATGCAAAAGCAAGTAAAAGAGGCGGGACTTATGTAGAGGGAGTGAGGGGACAATTGGCTGTCTATTGCACTAGTCCCCAAAGTTTTACAACAACACTTTCTTATGCGATTTAATTTCCACAACAACTTTGAGGGATTTGTATTGAATTTTAATTGTTTGGTTCATTAAGTTGAGTGTCCATACTTTTCAACCAATAATTTTAATGTACAGAGTGGTAATTATGTTAATTATTATTGGGGGTGAACATCAATTTTTCGGCCATTGTCTTATCCCTGAAGATCCCTGATAACTACAATAACCCCGCCATTCTTCTTGCAAAAATAAATATTATATGTACTAATCAATTTATTTACATTACATAGTCATTCTTAATGTCATTGAAAAAACATCAAATACCGGGGGTGTATTTTCTGCACAAGATGAATTTTTTTCCCTGCTGCAAAAAAAATTTTAATTTCCTCCCCTACCCTAGTTAAGATTGAAATTCTCATATTCTATGTATCTTTTTGTTGATTTTTCAATTAGTTTCTCATATGTATCTTTCAATTTTTGTCTGGATAAGAGTATCAGCTGATATTTTCAGTACACTAAATTTTTCCATCTCCCCATCTTTCCCATTAGATTTAGCTGGGGTTCCAATGCAGAATATACACCTCTGATCAAATCACACACAATTTGTTTTAAAAGTCTCAAATAGTATAATTTTTCGATCTTTAATTTCACCCAAAAGAGGCATTACTTTATTTAAAATCCACAAAATTTTGGAAGACTTCGATAAATAAAATTGTTTAATCAATGTGCCAATATTTTAAAAAGTAAAAAATTGTTTTTTAAGTTTATTTTAAAAACGCAAAAGGAATTAATTGTTGATTTTATTTTTGTTTTGTTGAAATAGATATATTGGACAAACTATATTTTGTATCTTCGATTATTTTAGGTGGAGCTTATTATCATGGCTCGGCAGCCGCGTGTAAGCCTCAGTCGTATTATAATTTTAAGTTCAGCTGTATGTCTAAATCTGTTCCTTAACAGACAATCCACCTCTCAAGATAATTTATTTTTGACACACTAGTGGGTTAAGATTTGAGGCTTATTCGTGGCTGCCGAGCCCTGCTCTTTATCCCTTTACTAGCGGCTTCGCCCCTAGCCTCTAGAGGCTTTGCCCCAAGTGTGAAAAAAAACGAAGTTGAAATTCGTAAAAGGACCAGGGAAATCTTCTGGAAAAAAAGGACCAAGGAAATCTTCTGCAAAAAAAAGGACCAGGGAAATCTTCTGCAAAAAAAGGACCAAGGAAATTTTCTTCAAAAAAAAGGACCAGGGAAATCTTCTGCAAAAAAAAAATGGGGGGATTTTTTGGTTTTTAGGGAGGTTGGGGGTGTCTCACCCCCCAAGAAAATAGCCTAAAACCACCACAGGACCAGTAGGTATATACCCTGAAGAGTAGAATCCAATCGGTTCAGTGGTTACCGAGATCTTAAGCTTCAGACGGACGGACATACATCATTCTACTTTGTATTAATTTATAGATAACTTGATTCTTTACGCGTGTCTGTTAAATTTAAGTCGATTCCATAGATTAAGGGTTATTACCCCCTCCCTTTAAAGGCAGATTTTATGACGTCAGTTTGATTAAATCGGACCATTAAGAACACAGTGTGCACATTTGAAAAGAAAGGGCAGTTCTTTCTTCATTTCATCCACATTATAAGTCAGCTGAAATTATTGGACTTCTTTAAATAAAGCTATTTTTAGGAAAATTAAATATTATCGCTAAAAACGCGCGTATTATTGGAATGAATCATATGATACGTGACTCTCATTGCGGTAACAGAAATTCCTTTTTAATCTGGGCGGATTTTTGTGTCTTATAGCTCATCTATTGTAATAAATCTATTGTGTTTTTAAATTAGATTATCTCGGATTTTCATTTTTACCTGTCCAGAGACAAACTGAAGGCCTGCAGCACCTGAACCTGGAGGCCAAAACAAATGTTTTGGGTGATAACATTACTCCTTGCTCTTACCATGTATGTCATTGTCGAGTATCTGAGATAATATCAGTACACTGCATGATTTTTATGCCTGATCGAAAAAGTATTTTTTGGGAAAAAGTAAGAGAAATCAGTGGTTCTATATTTACCTTTTAAAGTAAAAGAATCTGTATGACATTTTGTGAATCTGCCATTTTTCCTCGGATTTATATTTTTCTTTCTTGTAGTAAAATTTAAAGACGATTTATTGAGATAGTACTTGAAACGAAAGAACTATTTTGTTAAATTTATTTTTAAAAGACTTAAGTTTTCATGAAAACTTTTTCCACAAATTACGTCTTTAAGTCCCATCTATGCATTGATGGAAAATAATAAGTTGCGCCTTGAATGATCACTATTAGTGTAAATTTCGGGAATTTGTGCTTACCCTCAAAGTGGTTGCTAAGCACTGCCCCCCACCCTGTCTGCCTTTATGGGGTAGGGTGGTTTTCTATACCTAACCCTAATACTGGGCTTATATTCTGGTTTAGTGATTAACTGACACTTTGAGCGAAACCGTCCACAAATCTAACATAACTCCAATAGTTGAAGTTTTTGATATCCTTAGTTAATACACGGTTGGACGGAGACTAAACCATTACTCACCCTCCCTCCCAATACTTTTCATTTTACCCCCCCCCCCCCCCCTCCAATTTAGAATTTACCCCTACCCTGGGGGTGCCCCAACCATAGGCGTCCAAAGGGGGGGGGTAATGGGGCGATTACCCCCCCCATTTAAAATTTACCCCTACCCTGGGGGTGCCGTAGGCACCCCCAACCATTTAAGAGGGGGTATTTACCCCCCCCCCCCAAACAATTTTGGGGGGGTAAATCGGGAAATCGGGAAAATCTCTAACAAAAAAAAATTTTGCGCGCTTCGCGCGCATTTTTAATACAAAATTTTTAATAAAATTTAACTTACCCCCCCCAAAAATTTTACCCCGGGGGTAAATTTTGGGGGGGGTAAACAAATTTTGGCGTTATCCTCTTAGAAAATTTTTTTTCAATTTTTTTCAATTTTTTTTTCATTTTACCCCCCCCAAAACCGAATTACCCCCCACTTAAAAAATTTTACCCCCCCCCAAAATAAAAAGCTTGGACGCCCCTGGCCCCAACCATTTAGGAGGGGTTACAAATAAAAAAGTTTGGACGCCCCTGGTGACTGCCCTATATAATTATTGAAAAAATGAATATAGAATATACGTGGATATTATGACAGAGGCAAAATTTAGGTTGCTAACATAGGCATCACTTATTGGTCAGTTCGTTCATCCAGTGGGGTCGGAAGGGGGCCATCGTTAATTTAGCCAGTTACAAGTTTCACTTTATTAGAGTCATGATAAACTGGTGTAAGATCCAAGTTATAAAATTTAAAATGCAAACCAATAGGAATAACAAAGAAAGAGTGATAACAAATGTCTTTGTTTGAATTTAATATTTATTACATATTAGTAACTAAGTAAGTAATAAAAAGATTACCAACTAAAGTAAAATAGTTCAGTTTTATTTATGTGAAGTATAGTTATTTATTTCATCGTATTATAGACAGCTTTCTGCGGATATTAAAATGTGATATTTTAGTATGGCTGAGAACCGAACCTTATCCAGCGGATATTAATCGGTTTCGAAGCCTTTCGAAGAAAATAGTACATGAATTAATCATATCATATGATTAAGATTTTAAAGGTTATATTGAAACATGTATCTTATTACTCATAAGAATTATATTTTATATACAAAATTTCAAAAAAAGATATAACAAAAAATTCCTTTATAGCGAAGCAAATAAATAAAATAGTGAGGTAGGGTACGTATGACTGTTAATTACACTGGCATCCAAAGTTCTTAAAAATATATTTTCCTATTTGTTGGCATAAAATCGTAAAGGTTCTTTTATCAAATATTGATTTGTTGGTTCAAACTAGAAATCAGTAAACTTTTCAATAAGCACTTATAATAGAATTGCATAAATTCATCGTCTATTGTCATATCACCTCAGATCCATAGAAATAATAGCATTAAAATCAAATATACTAATCAAGAATATCATATGAGATGTACAGTAAGTTTTTTTAGTGAATGATTTTTGGCCTGAGAAATTTCGAAATAAAAGTCAGACCCTGTCTCATATTGTTGCCGTCTAAAAAAAGTAATCCATATATCTATAATACAAAGTAGCTTGATGTCTGTCCGTCTGTCTGAAGCTTAAGATCTCGGTAACCACTGAACTCTTCACTTCAGAAAACTCTTCAGGGAATATACCTACTGGTCCTGTGGTGGTTTTAAGCTATTCTTTCCTTGGGAAGGGGGGGGGGCAGCCCCTAGGGGCTAGGGGCGAAGCTGATAGTATACTTTAAAGCATCGTTTTGATGGACAAAGTAAGTTTTATAATACTAGCGGCTACGCCCCTAAAGGCCTCTAGTGGCACTTTAGATGTTTTTGTTTGTTAAAGTCTCTAAGTTACTTCTTTATGTTACGTTGAAGTCTCCCATATATTTTTAAAAATTTCGATTTTTTGTCATTTCTCTTGGGAGGGTGGTTATACCCTCCCCCAAATTAGTTATAAACCTTCCCAGAACCCATGAGAATCTACCCTCTTAAGGAGAACCCAATCGGTTCGGAGGTTAGCGAGATCCTTCGGTACAGACACACAGACAAACAAACATCCTGTTACTTTAGTATAAGGATACATAGAGTAATGCGAATTAACCTGGTCTAAAAAATTGAATAATTCTATCCCAAATAGCAGCCAAAAAAAGTATATAGTCTCCGCTGCACCAAACTCTTCAGATGGACAACTTTAAATTTGAAATTACAGAGAAGCTTCGCTACTGAAGTTGCCATTACAGTTTGAATCATTCAAAAATTAAATTAATATTTTTTAGCTTAACCTGGGTCTTATCTTCGATTGTTTGCTGTATGACTTATGACAATAAAAACAATTAGTTTGATTTGGTCATAAAATTCACCCTCCCTAGAAATAAAATAGTTATTAATGGCATCGTATCATAGACAGCTTTCCGCGGATATTAAAATGAAAAATTGTAATACTAAAACATCAGTATGGCTTCGAAACTGATTAATATCCGCTGGATTAAAACCAGTTCTCAGCCATACTGAAAAAATATGTACTGCATCACATTACAGACAATTTTCCAGAATAATTAAAATGAAAATCATAAAATAAATGCCAGTTTTGTTTGCCCGGGCCTTCATTCCCTCGGGTCTAATAAAACTTTTCTCTAATCTTAGAATTTTCATTTTAATTATTTCAGGGATAAGCTAACAAAACTGGATTTTATTTTCATATCTTCGTCAAGCTGTCTATAACACGATGGGATAAATGACTATTTCAAGGTTCATTTTAAGTTTACAGAAAATTACAAAAACAACGATATGTATCACATAGAAAATTGTGTGATAAGAAATGTTTTATTAAGTATACAAATTCACAGCTAGTATAACTGCAAACAACATGGCGAGTTATACTTTTTTATATCTCTTACTTTGTGCCTCTATAATACAAGGTAAATTATATTTTTTTACTTTATTTTCTGAGAGTTTTATCATCGATTTTCAATTAAATTAGCTTGTGGATAGTTCTTTCTCCCTCTGTCTATCTCCTACGGGGGGGGGGGGAAGACATAAACAGTAAAAAACAAACAAACGTAAACTACCCCCAACCCCCTTTTACAAATTTATTAAAGTTTTAAAAAGATTCTTTTCTTCTAATGTAATCTAATAAGTATAGAAATGCTCATTCAATTCGTATGTTCAATTACATTTTATTTTTGAGTAGGATGTACAATTACCTTTAGTAGTATCCAAACTATATTCTAATCAATACAAGTGGTAATTTTGTTTCTTGGGATTGTACAATAATTTATTTTCCATCGTCTTTTAAGTTACTTGGTATTCACCACTGTGTAAGTAATGGATATAGAATATGCGTGGATATTTTTACAGGGGAAAAATTGTCAATTTAGTTTGCTAACATGAATTATTTTTTTTCATTCATTAGGACAGGGGATGGGGTAAAGAGGTTGGATGAGGGGGTATCGTTAGTTTACCCCCTTAGTGAGTTTCACTTTATTTGAGATCCTAAAAATCTGGTGTAACATTTAAGCAATGATATATTCATTTTTTAGTTATAAATGGGTTTTCTGATATACTGTACAGCAATGACACTATGTCACTCACCTTGTCCGACAGTACCAGAACTATTTCAGGTAAGAGTTATTCAAGTTTCTAACCCGCGGATTTAGATTTGAACCAGTGACTTTATGCCATAACGTTTATGGTATATTCAACCCCCGCCCTACTTTCAATTTTAGTTTTTAAATAAAGGTAAAAAAAATTTCCTAGGGGTGATAATTTCTTGGGAGGTTGTTGGTACTTTTTCCTATAGCTATTAACCCTCCCAGGACCTGTAAGAAGATACACTGTAAAGGAGAGCCATAAACGCAGACACATGTCCTGTAAACTATATATGAGAAAGATTTTTTTCCACGGGGCCTCGCCCTCAGGTGGAGTTACCTCAAATTTTATTATAAGACATACGTGGATATATTGACAGGGGAAAGTCGTTAATTTAGCTTGCTAATATGGACCTTTTTTATTGGTCAGGTTGTTCACCCAGTAGGAGGTGAGTGGGTTGTATCGTCATTTAGCTAGGTGCGGGCATCACTTTATCAGAGTACAAAGAAATTTGGCGCAACATCCAAGTAATTATATATCGATTTACCCAACATTCTATATCTAGGTCCTCCTGGTTCTCGGCACAGGCTGGAATTTATTCTGAAGAACAATGGTCCTCCAAGCACTTTTTATGTCAGGTAAACACATCAAATATTCAGGGAGGGGTATGACATCGGGCTGTTTATTACAGTAGTCCCCAAAATTTTATAATAACCTTTTCTTATTCGTTAGATTAATAACTTTGGGGACTTTGAATTAAATTTTGATTGGTTGTTTCATTAAGTTGAGTGTCCAAATGTTTTAACCACGAATTGTAATATATAAGAAGGGATATTTTTGTGTTTCACCATTAGGGAAGTACATCAATTTATTGGCCATTGTTTTATCCCTTAGATCCCTATCAAATATTAAAACTATGTTTAGTAGCATCTGTGTTTATGGTCGTTGTTATCTTTTTAGTAGCGAAGCTACTCTATAATTCACTTTGTCTGCCCGTCAGTCAGTCAGTAACGCTATGGGGGATACGTGATTTTCTCGGCTACTATTGAAGATAGACAGCTGAAATTTTTAGTGAAGATTACTATAACATATGCGCATCTAATTTTTACATTGTTTTGTTCATCTGTCTATTAAATGGGGTGCTAGATCGATTCCTAGATTTTTATGTTTTTGTAATTTTCTCAATTCCTGTTCAAGGTTAACGGCCGGAATTTTCAGGGATTAAACAAATTCATACTCTACATATTTCCATCAAGTTTTATTAAGATGCCTTTTTTGGTTGAGGTGCTAGATCGATTCCTAGATTTTTAGATTTTCATGATTTTTTCGATCCCTATACAAGATAGACAACTGAAATATGTAAGTTTAAACTCTACATATTTCCTTCAAGTTTTATTACGACACCCATATTGGTTGGGGTGCTAGATCGATTCCTAGTTTTTCAGGTTTTTGTGATTTTCTCAGCTCCTGTTCAAGATAAATGATTGATTCCTAGTTTTTCAGGTTTTTGTGATTTTCTCAGCTCCTGTTCAAGATAAATGATTGGAATTTTAAGTGATTAATTAAGTCAACGTTCTTCATATTTTGACCAAGTTTTATAAAGATTAACTGTTGGTTATGATGCTAAATCGAATTTTAGATTTTAACAATTTTTTTCTGATTAGCTTAATGCTTCAAAAAAGACCATTATACAATTTAAAAAGGTTTCGTGATTTTTATTATTGAATTTTTTTATAACAAACTCTATAGATAATTTTTTCCAGATGTTTATTCATAATTTTTGAGCTTCGCTACTTATGGATGTTGTCATCCTTGTTTCTTTATATTTTACTCTAACATGTTATGCTTATATCGGCTCTGTTTTTTTACAACTTAATATGGGGGATGTTGTATTACAGACTTCAAAAGGGGGGGGGGTGTATTTTAGTATCAGCAACATATTTGATCAAAATACTCAAACTGAATTTTAATAACACCCCCCTTAAATTTAGGGGGTGCGCGTGTGTGGTTTTATTTACCTTGACAACCCTCTTGGGTGTTTTAGGGTTTAGGGTGGTGGCACGCCTCTGCTTCAAGTTAGACTATAATAAATGAAATTAATCATACTGTTTTTGAATTCCTTATCTTTTACCATTTGTTTAATTGCCGCCTTTTTGTGATATGCATTTGAATAGTAACAGAGCTATTAATATTTAGGGATTTAGATTTATTATTGAATTTGTATAAAAAAATACTATCCTAATGATAAAGTAACAGGATGTCTGAATGTTTGTACCAAAGGATCTTACTAACCGCTTAACCGATATGATTCCCCTTTACAGTGTAGCTTCTCATAGATCCCTTGAATGTTTTTTAGCTATATTGGGGGAGGAAAACACCAACCTCTCAAGAGAAATTGCCATAATAAAAAAAAAGTAAAAACGTCGCCTAGCGGATTTTTTTGGTAAACAACTAAAATAAAAAAAACATATAGAAAATTTTGTAGGCAAGAAGGTGAAATTGCTGGCAACATAAGACGAGGCCAAGTAACTCTAAGAAGTGATGAAATGGTGACCATTGATGTGGAGAATATGATTCTACCCGGCAGTGACCAGGCTTTCCATAGGTATACTCTCATTGTCCAGAGAGACAGGAATATTGGAGGTGCCGATGATAGTAATGAAGGCGGTAGGCCTAATTATAATAGAGACTTTGGAGGTGGGGGTGGAGGATTCAATAGTGGTGGCAATGGAGGATTTAATGGAGGTGGTGGCTTCAATGGAGGTGCAGATGGAACACCAGATTCAAATGGAGGTTTTAATGGAGGTGGGGGATATAATGATGGAACAAATGGAGGTTATAATGGAGGAGGCGGATTTAATGGTGGTTCCAGTGGCAGACCTGATGAAAATGGAGGCTTTAATGGAGGTGGTGGCTATAATGATGGCTCAAATGGTGGCTATAATGGAGGTGGAGGTTACAATGATGGCTCTAATGGTGGCTATAATGGAGGTGGAGGCTTCAATGATGGCGCCAATGGTGGCTATAATGGTGGTGGAGGCTTCAATGATGGCGCAAATGGTGGCTATAATGGAGGTGGAGGTTTTAATGGAGGGTCAAGTGGAAGACCAGATGGCAGTGGAGGCTACAATGATGGAACAAATGGGGGCGGAGGATTTAATGGAGGCTCAAACGGAAGGCCGGATGGAAACGGTGGATTTAATGGAGGTGGGGGCTATAATGATGGTTCAAATGGAGGTTATAATGGAGGATCTGGTGGAAGGCCTGATAATGGTGGAGGTTTCAATGGTGGTGGTGGTGGCTTTAATGGAGGCTCAGGTGGAAGACCAAGTGGTAATGATGGATATCATGGAGATAGATATGTTGGAGATGGGTATGATGGATCAATGTATATACGTCCAGGAGAAAAGAATCAAGCTAAAGTAACTGTTCTATTCCAGGTAAACATTTTTGTAGAAAAATTCAGGGATCCATTGAAATAAGACAATGGCCGATGGTGTATACCTCCAATGATGATTCACAAAATTACCCCTTCTGTAGATTACAATTGGTGGCTGAAACGTTTGGACACTAACCCTAGTGAACCAATCAGAATTCATTAAAATTTTCAAAAGTTGTGAAGCCAACTAATATGAAAACGTTATCATTACACTTTGGGGACTAGTGTAATATACAGCTCAATGTCCCCTTCCTCCTTGAGAAAAATTACATAGAAAAATTAACTTTGATGTAAATGAAATGTTGTTGTTAATACTCTAAATGTTGCTATTTATCTTTAACTTAGTGTCTGTCCATTTTATTGAATTTTAATTGTCAGGTAAAGAATCATGAAGAAGTAGTAGACACTCACCTACCAGAAATATTAACAGAATCATTGGTGTCAGAATGTGATGAGGATGTGCCCTGCAACCAACAAACTTGGACTGCTCTATGGAGGTATAAAGTGGATTTAATATTACTTGGATGTTACACCAGATTTTCATGTTCATTAAAAAGTGAAACTCACAGCGGGCTAAAATAACGATATTCCCCATCCCCTCCCCTCTTACTAGATTAAAAACCTGACCAGTAAATGAGTTCTATGTTTATTATATATTTAGTAATTGATTTTTTTGACACTAAACCCAATAAACCAACCAATCAAAATTCAATATAGTACTCAAAAGTTATTGAGCTAACGAATAAGAAAACATTATCATACAACTTTTGAGAACAATGTAATAAACAGCCCACTGTCCCCTCTTTATGGATGTTTTCTTTTTATTATGGTGTCGGGGCTATTATTGAATTTTGATTGGTTGTTTCATTAAGTAGAGTCTCGAAACGTTTCAACCAAAAATTGTAATTTACAGAGTATTAATTTTGAGTATCATCATTGGGGACGTACATCAATTTGTCGGCCATTTTCTTATTCCTTTAGATCCCTGCAATTTTTATAGATTTATTTATTTGTACTATCATTAGAGTAAAGGATGAACAGTCCGGGCTGTTCCTGATCAAGATGAAGGACACCAACGACAACATTCCCTTTTGGTGGAGGGACAACTTTGCTGTTGGGTCTACCCAGTGGGTCACTGTCAAGGCCCATGTGTCATGCTGTGCTGATGGAGTCGGGGTGGAGGTGGTTGATATCAAGGTAATAACACTAGAGGTGGAAGTGGTTAGATAACTGTATTTCCCTAGCCCAATGACCTTGTGCCGACTCTCAATTGTCTCTTTGAAAATCAACCAATGGTGTCGGTGTCCCTTTTATGAAGAAAAAAAATAAATTAATAGGAAAAAATCGTCCATATATTTGAATGGAACATGTATACATAATGACTATTGTTTTTAATTTCATTCATATATTTTTTTTTCTGAAATGATAAAAATGAGTGAATGAGGCAGGTTTGGATAATATCAGAATAAACGGATATTAAATGCTAAAATAACAATTATAACTCAATAAATCACATAGGCTCATAACAAACATATAAAATGAATTCATCAGAGATGAGAAAGCATCATAGATCGGTTATTATCCTCGTGATTCTGTTGAGTTAATGTTGAGATAGGCAGCATGTTGGGACCCCACGGGGGGATTTACTTGGACCTAGCCCTCATCTTCATGCGTTTTCTCTGTAGCCTGTGCATACGCTTTTTCCTCCACTTTGCTCTCATTGTCTAAACTTTTTCACCTCTTTTAGTGAAGTGAATCAAGCAAATATAGCTTGGTCAGTTTAGACATTCATATATTGTAAGTCAACAATTTATATAGTTGAGTTTCTAAGATAAAGCTAGATTTCCGGAAATGATAACATCAACAAAAAATTGTAGTTCGTAATATTAGAATGAATCATATATATAAACAAAATTGACGTCCTTTTAAGTTGGAAGGATTATTATGGCTGACAGCCCGTCAAGGGCAGTAAATCTATTCTTTCAAGAAAATCCAACTTTTCTAACTTTAATAATTTAATTTATTTTACCTAAATTTTTTTCAGAATAACAACTTGATCGGGTATGAAGAGCGTGCCAACGCAGATGGTCCGTTGGATTTGGCAATTATCATTGGGGTCAGCGTGGGCGTGGGTGTCGCCATTATCCTCGTGGTTGTCGGGGTCTGTGTATACAAGAAGAAGTACAGCCTGGTTCCACAGAGCGGGTGATGACCACAACGTGACAGCCCGGTTCCACAGAGCGGGTGATGAACAACACGTGGCAGAGTTTCTTAAGACATTTTCAACAGTTAGGCAGCCGCCAGGAATCCATGGGGTTGCCAGATAATTTTGTGTTTTGAATATTGGGTCAAATATTATTTTCCCTTAATAGATGGCCATATCAATTTTACCTTTTTTACTGTATTATTTTAATGGATTTATTATTACTTGGATCTTGCACCAGATTATCATGTTTAGTAATAAAGTGAAATAATTAGCGGACTGAAACAATAATCCCCTTCATCTATCAACTTTACCCTATCCCTTACCCTCCTACTTGATGAACAATTTACCAATAAGTGATGTCCATTTTAGCAACCTAAATTGACGACAATTTTCCCCCTGTAATAATATCAATGTATAATGTATATTCTATAATACATTTATTCTTGTTTTTCTAAGATTAAATTAATCTACAATTCTGTTTTCTACCAATATTTTCAAGCTACCAAAGGCAGAATATCACAAATAAAGTTAATGGGAAGGTTAATTCATTAGATAACTTTTTTTTAAATGAACAAAAACAAAACAAAATGTTAGATCTTTATTATATTGTATTTGAGTTACTTTATTTTTTCAATGTAACATCACATTTATAACAATTTTAATACTTTTTTTCTATAAATAGTACAACTATTATAATACTTTTTTAACTTATAAATTTTTTAACATTAAACAACTGTTATTTACTGTTTATAAATATATGAAATAAGTTAATATAAATATACATGATTTATTTTTTAGATTTCTTCTTCTAGGCCTCATAAACCTTTTCACCGGCTGAAATAAAATATTTAGTAGGTAAGCTAATCTACATGTTATGAGTGTAAGTCCGTCAGGTTATCTTTCAGTTAATGAAAACAGACCGACAGACATACGGACATTTATGCACTATAGTTATAAAGTATCTGCGCTACTTTATATTTACCTATTCAAGTAGAAATAACATCTAATGACTCTTTATTGAGAAGGACCAAGTCTGCATCGCATCCATATGCAATATTAACGGACGGATGGACGTACGAACATTCATGCCACGCATTGTAGAGTAGCTGCGTTACTTATCTCCACCCATCCAAGTAGAAAAAAACATCTAATGGCTCTATATTGAGAAGGACCAAGTCCGCATTACATCCATACTTTATAGCATTGGACATACGAACATTTATACCCATCTTTATAGAGTAACTGTGCTACTTGTACTTATATTATCTTTACCTATCCAAGTAGAAATAACATCTAATGACTCTTTATTTAGAAGGACCAAGTCTGCATCGCATCCATACGCTAGGTTACCCTGATTATATTACATAACTATAGAGATTTGTCAATATAATGTAAGTTTTATGTTTTAAAAAACTCCTTAGCTTCGTAATTATGTCCTACGGAGTAGGCACGTCTATTGAGGGGGATAAAGGGGTGATTGCCCTTCACCAAACAATTATTGAAAATAAATTAGATCTACCCCCCTTCCCCAATTCGCGCCATTAAAAATCAGATAAAATGTTTTCAATCACACACAAAATATGTTTTATCCCCCCACACACACACAACAAAATAGGTTGGTTATCCCACTCCCTTTATGTAAATTTAAAGCTTAGATGGCCTAGTTGGTAATACATTTATATTAATTGTAATTTATCCATTTTCCCAAAAAAACCTAGTTCATGGTTCAATATACATATATGGCAGTTTATAGTTATTGAATGCCTTGGTGTTAGCAATACCAAGAGCCTCGGCTGGGTGTAGGCTGGCAGCTTCCAGGCATTCTGCTATTGAGCATCTAAAAAGTCAAATATGTGATATTCTTGAGATTTTCAGTACAGTAATGGATATATGATATGTTGACAGGGGAAAATTGGTCGTCAATTCAGCTTGCTAATATGGACCTCATTTATTGGTCAGCTCGTTCATCCAGTTTGGGAAGTGGCTTTATTTTAGCCAGCTGCGAGCATCATTTTATCCAAGTTTGTGAATATCTGGTGCAACATCCAAGTTATAATATATACAGCATGTTTGCCTCAAGTATTTTGCTAAAGTCACACTGCTTCTATATTTTGTCTGTCTGAAAAAGGTCCCAGGAATAGTTCTAAGCTATTTTATCTTTAGATTGTTATTTTTCTTCTATATTTTGCCCCCATCCTTACATCATTGATATAGATGCTAGGGGAGCAGCCTCTAGTTACTAATAACCTTGCAAGGATTATGTGACATCTGAAAACTAAGCAGTGCAGTGTGCATTACAAATAAAAGTGACCAATAATGGGAACAACTAAAAATACATTTTATCATCCTTTATTAAACAGAAGATATAATTTGCTTGTTCTGCAAGTGTTGTTAAACGTGGTAATGTTAAAAAGCATAATACATTAGTTATAACACTAAGTAAAATTGAGTATTTGCTGATATATGTAATATTAGTTTCTTCACCCATTCCCTTTTGGGATTGTGTTATTGATTTCGAAAAATAGCTTAAAACCATTTTGGGTCCTATGCAAATCTTCCATGAAAATCTAGGTCAATTTTTTCAATTTAAGACAACTTTATAAGATATTAAAACTTACAACCTTATAAAAAGGATGGAAAACCATTCTAGTAATGAATTATTTTAGCCAATATTAATCCTTTTACGGCCGAAATAAACAAGAATTTGCAGCTGCCAAATAGTTTGTTCATTAGTCAGCCGCAGTCTTATTAATCAGTACTTATTAATTACACCTCATGGCGGCGAGGCTGCTGTCCAGGACAATTTAACAACCCAGGATATTAGGTTCAGTGACAGACAACCAATTCTTTGATTACACGACCATTGTCTGGAAGTCCTAACTGTGCAAGATAATGCGATGCTCCTGTTTTGGGAAAATGCATTTATCCGACATAGCAGAAGTAGGAACCATTTTTAACTTCTTTAATTATAGCGCGGTGTAGAGCTGAGATTTGAACTCATCACCTCCCCGAAGACGATCGGATGCGCTACGTGATTAGCCATAGTCGCGGGTTTAGCATCCGCAGAAAGTAAACAATCTGCAGCTGTCCGTATTATGAATGACCACTATTGGTCCTCTAAAAGAGCTTACCTGGCACTTTTCTTAAATTTGAGGACACTCTTGTGCATTGTAGCCACTGAACCTGTCAGGGTGTTTGTCCCTGAAAATTATTATTTAGGTTATTTCTATTTTCATTCATTTTAAATCTGATGAAATAAAGTAGTAAGAATCTTGTTTGTCCGCAATGGATGTAGAATATACGTGGATAATATGACAGGGAAAAATTGTCATCGATTTAGCTTGGTCACATGGAACTCGTTTATAGGTCAGTTCATTAATCCAGTAGAAGAGGATGGAAGGAAGGAATCGTTATTTTAGCCCGCTGCAAGTTTCACTTTATAAGAGAAAAGGAAGATGGTGTGGGATCCAAGCAGTAATATACCTATTGTGCGCGTAAAGAACTTCCTAAACACTAAAGTTTTACTTAGTAGATTTAAAACAGTACCATAGGGGAGGGAGAGAGTGGGGTCTTTATAATATACTAGCGGCTTCGCCCCTAGCCTCTAGGGGCTGTGCCCCAAGAGGTTTGATCAACCTAATCTTGCGTATTTTAGATTTAAAAAGAAAAAGTAAAAAAAAATTTTTTTTGGGGGGGGGGGGTATTTTAAATTTTTTGGGGGTTGGGGGTGTCCCACCCCCCAAGAAAGTAGCTTAAAACCATCACAGGACCAGTAGGTATATTCCCTGAAGAGTAGAGCCCAATCGGTTCAGTGGTTACTGAGATCTTAAGCTTCAGACGGACAGACAGACGGACAGACGGACAGACAGACAGACAGACAGACATCGTTCTACTTTGTACTATAGATTGTAAATATGTGGTGAACCTGCGACATAAGCTTCGTTGCCCTTTACTTCAATCTCCTGCTGGCCAAATTGGTATTTTCCATCCTAAAAATAATAAATATATGTAATAATGGATATAGAATATACGTGGATATTATGACAGGGAAAAAATGTTGTAATTCTTGGTTTATATTTCCCCTGTCATTGATTGGTCAGTTCGTTAATCCAGTATGAATGAAGGTATGGGGGATCATTATTTTAGCCCGCTGTGAGTTTCACTTCATTGGAGAAGATGAAAATCTGATGTAAGATCCAAGTAATAAAATATCCATTAATTAAAGCAGGAATGATTTTATTAAAAGGACTGCATCTAGTCTCTTAAAGTCTCCTGCTGGCCAAAATGTAAATTGTATCCACCGAATATTAAATAAAACAAGTATGGTTTCATAAAAGAAAGTATAGCTGTTTTAAATGAGTAAGTGCAGGATAAATTGGTTAATATGTTACATCTGAGGGATGAATTTTACACAATTAAGTTTGGGTGATGATTTTGATATATGTGCATTGTATTATCACCGTATATTTGAAATAATTAACATAAAATATACTTGTTAAAATACTTTATGCCTTTAAAAAACTTATCAAATAATCACCTAAAACCTTACATGGAGCTAATTATTTGTTGTTATTTTAGTAACTATAATTTACACTAGAAACGTATATTTACATATATGTTTAAATGCTCATATATCACTATTCTAAAATGTTACTACGGCTTTAGTTTTTCGTTGATAAGATAACAGCATCTAAGATTGACAGAAAATTATAGAGTAGGTTTGCTCTACGCAAATATTCGGGTAAAAATATTAAATTCTTTGTGTTTAACAAAATATTATCGGTTTTTGATAAAATGCCTAATACAAAATGTTGTTTTATCAAATTTTATTGGAGTTTTTCAATTTTTCATAAACTTTTTAGCTAAGGAATTTTGTAATATAAATGATTACTATTTTTATCATTGTTTTTAGCATCAAAGCTACTGTATAAGAATAATATCTGTCTGTGTCTATCCACCTATTAGTTTGTTTTTCTATAATGCGCTTGCGCTTTTTGGCTGGCTGGAGAAAACTTGATTTTGGAGCATAATTATTAAATAAGCTTTTTTGCATTAATTATTTTGCTAACTTCTGCCAAAAAATTGCATAATTGGCTGTTTAGTGTTTCACATAAAGTACCTTTTCGAGCACTGATACCCCCCACCCCCTCCCTTTTTTGAAATAAATTGAAAGTAAGAAGGGGAAGGGAAGTTTTTCGTTTGGTTCTTTTTTAATTTAGGTCGCATATGTTTGATAACATTGGGTAATGGGAAGCCCCGCAGGGTTATCCCCCCCCCCTTTCTGCAGGGGTTAGGAAAGTGAATATTTTTTTTAAACAGGCACTTTTTCTGACAATACCTGAAAGCCCATGGCACAAATGGCATCAGTGACAAGTACCAAGCTTGAAAAATCAGTCTTGTAGGCTATCCTAAAAAGTATAAATAATCTGTTAGTGAAATTGGAAATACTCCCATAAAAAGCAAATCGTAAAATATTATCTATAATACAAAGTAGCTTGATGTCTGTCCGTCTGTCTGTCCGTCTGTCCCTTAAGATCTCGGTAACTACTGAACCGATTGGATTCTACTCTTCAGGGTATATACCTATTGGTCCTGTGGTGGTTTTAAGCTATTTTCTTGGGGGGTGGGACACCCCCAACCCCCCCAAAAACAAAAAAAATCCCCCCCATTTTTTTTTGTAAGAAATATCCTTGGTCCTTTGTAGAAGATTTCCTTTGTGGAATATTTTTTTTTACAAATTTTTACACTTTTTTTACCATCTCTTGGGGCAAAGCCCCTAGAGGCTAGGGGCGAAGCCGCTAGTAGGATAAAAAACAATAAATTTTTTTTTGTTATTTTTTTGTAAGTTTTGAAACAGAAAAATTTTGTTTAGGCTTTTGAATTAATATTCTGCTTATTCAGTTCTGACACTCTACAAGAGTTAATGTTCGTTTGTCCTACAGTTTCAGAGCTTTGCTATTATGGATATTGTCAACCTTGTTTTAAGAGAAAATATTAAGAATTATAAGCCATGTAATGGGCAGCCACAGTGGCATTCAGTGTCACTCTTCAATCGAATTAAAGTTTTTTGACAATCCGTAGCCACATCCAACATTCGCATACCTCAGGGCTGCAGGATGCGTATGTACTCCATCAGCTATAATTCCATACCAAACCTAATAAGATATAAAATAATAGAATTCTAATCTTTGTTTTAAAATTTTCTAGTAATGTGTAAGTATTTTCATAAGGTTAGACAACAAAGTAAAAGAATAGAGGTCGCACGAACTATATGTAACTTTTCCCATGGGGTGGAGACCCTATGTCGGATTTTAATTTGTTCTATGAATATCAGCCAAAGGCATCTGAAATATAAACACAGCCGAGTCGCAACAAAGAGCAATTTGCTAGCAGATACAAAGGTCTCCGCCAGTTGGGCCAGGTAATTGTCTGGATTAACCATCTATACTTATATATTCATTGGTTAGATGAACTTGACTTTTTAAATTGGTAAAGTATCCAGAATTATTTACCTTCTTATTGTCAAGCTTTTTTGAAGTCAGAAGTCCCACTAATCCAGGATCTCTAAAATATACAATTTTGTAATAGTTGCATCGTATTAGACAGATTAGCAAGGATATTTAAATGAAAAATTATAAGATTAAAACCTAGGCTAACAAAACTGGTACTTATTTTGTGATTTTATTTTAATATTCATGGAAAATTGTCTGTAATACGATGTTATACATGATTTTTTTAAAGTATGGCTAAGAACCGGTTCTAATCCAGTGGATTTTAGTCTGTTTCGAAGCCATGCTGGAAAAATTTTTAGTGGCTAATCTACTGTACAGATATTTAGTGTTGGACTGTCGGCTGGGCTGTGCCTCTTCTGAATCTCTGAAGCCTCCATCATTTATTACTTCTTGTGTGTTTGTGGATGGTTAGGGAACTTAAGGACAGTGGCCGATAAATTTATGTACATCCCTAATGCATCCCTTCCATAGATTACAATTTGTGGTTGTAACAATGGACACAATTTAATGTACTCTCAAAATTCAAAATAAGTCCCCAAAGTTGTTAAGCCAACAAATAAAGTTATTATGAAACTTTGAGGACTAGTGTACTAGACAGCCCAATGTCCCCTCCCTCTCTGGTGGCTACTGGCTACCCCTCATACTCATTTCCTAGTACATCTTTTAGAATTATACTTTTTGTGAGTTTGATAAATAAATTGTAATTACATAATTTTAAATAGTTTCCTTTAAGAATCAACTGTAGGGATCAGGGCTCGCAGCTGCATATTAGCTGCCTGTAATCAAAGAATCAAAACGGGTGTAAATTTGAGGCTTTTTCGCAGCTACTGAGCCCTGGTAGGGATAAAAGACATATATACTATATCTTACCTATGATGGAAACTATGCATAGCATTGAACATATGTGTTACTAGACGTGCCCCACGTCTAACTGCTTCTTCTCCCTGGAAAATTTAAATAATTAATTTTTAAATTAGCTTTTTATAAAATTAATACCATTAAAACTGGTTTTAATCTTTCAATTTTATTTTAATATCTGCGGAAAGCTGTCTAAAATACGATGCGATAGTTAACTTTTATTGATTCTTTAAATGCAGGTCAAATTTATCTAATAAAGCCAACCTCTGGTAGTTCAGCAGTAGTATGTCCCACAGAGACAATGATATTCTGTTGAACACAATCCTTGATAGCATCTAGTGCTCCATCTAACTCAGGAGCAATGGTGATCAGCATTGCATTCTCAAGACCTACAAAATTTAGTTTAAAACAAATATCGAATGTTTGTTCAGATTTTCCAGTATGGCTTTGAAACCGATGAATAACCGCTGGATTAGAACGGATTTTCACTAAAAAATTATGTATAGACAATTTTCCTGGAATAATAAAATAGAAAAATTTAAAGTTGATACCAGTTTTGTAAGCCTGGGATTTCTTATAATTTAACATTTAAATATCCGCGGATGTAATATGATGCGTTAAATAACTTTTAAGTTGTTTTCTAAGTATTTTACTTGCTGTAACTCTATAATTGTTGATGTTAGTTTGTAGTTCAATGTCTGGTTCTTATGAATCTCCATTAAATAAAAGTATGTTTACCTCTTCCATAAACTTCTTTCAGACTTTTAAATCCTTTGACCGGTATCCTTAAAATAAAATAATGAAAGGCAGAAAACTAAAGGGATAAGACAATGGCCCACAAAATTATGTGCATCCATTATGATTTTACACAAAATTACCTCTATAGGTCCCAAACACAAAAGTTATTTGTTGATAAGAATAATGTAGCAGGATGTCTTTCTGTTTGTGTGTGTAGCAGAGGATCTTGCCTAACAGGTTAGGCCTACAAGAACAAAGATGTACATTTTGCAAAGAGAAGCTGCGCTACTAAAATAATGCGTTCTTTCTCTTAAAGTGCCTAACAAGCGTAGGAACCTTCTCCCCACATTAAAAACTGAAAATAGTGGGAGGCCCTAACCAAACCTTACCTGACCGGAGGAGGGCCCTAACCTTGCGGAGCTATCCTGTACCCAATATAACCAAACCTTACCTGACCGGAGGAGGGCCCTAACCTTGCGGAGCTATCCTGTACCCAATATAACCAAACCTTCCCTGACCTGAGGAGGGCCCTAACCTTGCGAAGCTATCCTGTACCCAATATAACCAAACCTTCCCTGACCTGAGGAGGGCCCTAACCTTGTGGAGCTATCCTGTACCCAATATAACCAAACCTTCCCTGACCTGAGGAGGGCCCTAACCTTGCGGAGCTATCCTGTACCCAATATAACCAAACCTTCCCTGACCTAAAGTAACTGTAAACAAATAAATATGGTTTACCTGATATGTTTCAGGGGGTGAGCTCCTTTTTTCTCCTTACTGATAAAGGGACCCTCCAGATGTACTCCTAGGATGCTAGCTCCATGTTTACCTCCACGCCTTTTAAAATAATTAAAGCATATTATCATTTTTATTTGTTAATACACAGAGCCCCCAAGATGTACTCCGAGAATTCTTGCTACATGCCTTTTAAAAACAACTGAATATATTGAAATTTCTAATTACTAATAAAAGGATACTCAATATTTACTCAGAATTTTTTATCCGTGGTTCTATAACTAGAATGTTAATACGTTTATCAGATTTTACCAGAGAGTTTCTATCATAAAATTAGGCTAGATATAGATGAAATGTCCTATGATTTCAAATCAATATGAAGATTTTGTAAAAATAGGTTTATTATAGGAAGTAATAAAAACTAATTCCAGTATGCTTTCGAAACCGATGAATATCAGCTGGATTATACTAATACTCATACTAAAAAATCATATATAGCATTTTAATACACACAATTTTTCCACGAATGTCAAATAAAAATCATTTTTCATTTTAACTTCCGCAGAAAGCTGTTTATAATTTGATGCGATAAATAACTATTTGAATACTTTGAAAAGTAGTTCCCTTACTTTTACTTATAGAAAAATCTATATAATATAAATTTAAACAAAAATGGAAGTTCTACAAGGGTTCTATTCTCTCACTCTGTATCTTTATTATTACCTAGGACAAATTAATGGTAGAACTGTATGATACACTGAAGGAGGTGACGTCACTAGGGTTGGACAATAGCTTGTTACTCCATGAGCAAGAATTCCTAAAAATATAAGTGCTCCTGTAATATCCATATATAAATATATGAGGATGTGTGAGTGTGTCTATTTGTCTGTCTGTACCGAAGGATCTCGCTAAATGCTGAACCGATACAGTTCTACTTTACAGTGTAGCTTTTCATAGGTCTAGCGAAAGTTTTTAGCTATTTTGTAGGAGGGTAACACCACCCTCCCAAAAGAAATCTTACTTAGAAGGCCTCTAGCGGCGTAGCTACTAGTTGTAAATATTGTAACAAATGTAAAACTATTAAAAAAACACAAACTAACAACAACATCTTATGATGGTCTTTCTCAATTTTTTTAGAAAACAGCCTTTTATCCTACTTACCTTGACCAACCTTATGAAGAACTTCTTCAGCAGAACTTTCATCAGTGATGTCATGAGAGAAGTCTACTCCGAATGCTCCGTTTATTTGGAGGTCAATAAAGCCTTTTAGAAAATATTCATTCTTAAAGTTTTTTTTTACCTTTTTGCATTTCAAATCAAAACATTTGAAATATGATATTATTTACTTGGACTATAATGTGTAAGATTAAAATATGTGCTATATTTTTCATAATATCAAACAAACTTTTAAAAAACATTTTAAGTTTTATGTCAAAGTTTTACAAGAACAATAATATCCATTTCAAGCACATTTACTTACTTAAAGAAATGCTATTTGATTCCAAAGAAATATCTATCAAACATTTAGCAAAATTAAAACAATTTAAGCTTCTTATTTAAAACTATTGATCATTAACATAAAAAAATAATTACTTAGAAAGCCAATTTTAAGTTGAAGCCAAAATACGTTTTAAATATCAAAATAACAAACAAAAAAGATATATTTAATTAATGTTAGTGAACCTGTAGGACAGACAGACGTATGGACGAGCATAACCTAATTATGAAAGTGGATTTCGTAATTACTAACATGAATTACAAGAAATTTTAATACAATAAAAATAAATAGTATGAATAGTTTAGGAATAGTAATGGCTACGTCCCTAGAATCCTCATGAAAAGTTACATTCAAAAAGAAGAAACATATCAGATAAGTGGTTTAGCGAGATCATTTGGTACAGACAGATACACAGACAAGCATCCTGTTAGTTAACTAGAAATATACAAATGGAAACAATAAAAATTAGCTGCTCTACTAAGAATACTACACGGCAGTAAAACCTATTGAAGAAAAAGACTGTGAATGTAAAGGAACTTACATTTGTCATAAAATTTATTTAATGCCCCTGTTAAAAGAGATAGGGAAGATAGGAAACAAAGAAAAAGCCAGAGAGAGAGAAATAAAAAAGAAACATTTAAAAGAAATGAGACAGAGATACAAGGTTTGGTTCATACAAGGATGACAACATTCAGAGGTAGTAAGATGAGTCATGTGAAATAAATAATACAGGCTACAGCACTTATTCTATCCAAAAATAACTAAATTTTGATATGGATTTACTTTGAGACTTAACTTAATTAAAATATGAATTTTGAAGTAGATGTACTATCAAAATATTAAATCTAAAAGGAAAAGGAACATAGGAGAAGTATCATAGTCAGGGGTACAGGGAAAGTAAAACACTTTATTTACCAAATACATTTATAAGCAACCAAAGGGAGAATATATGACCCATAAAAATTGCCTTTGCCTGCATCTATAAAAAAGTTAATCAATAAGAAGTGTTTTTTCATTCATTATCTAGGGGCAAATTGAGAAGAAAAAGATTCAAAGAAAATGATGAGCTATCGCTCCATCATTTATTCCCTCGGGCAAAAAATATTCATTCCTAAACAAAAAACTGGATAGGAATACCCCATTGTCCATTGTCATATCTCCGTATCCCTGAGTGTTGTTGAGGAATAAGTTGTGAGCAAATCTTTTTATTTCCCAGGGTCAATTGGAAAGAAAATGATTTCATTGTCCATTGTCATAACCCTTTATCCCTGCGTAAAGCTGATGAATAAGTGGTGGGCAAATCATTTTATTTCCCAGGGGCAAATTAGGGTAATCTGTTTAATGTTAGTCTATTCCATTCCCCCCTCCTCTCTCTCTCAACATATACCCTAGAAAATAGACAAGCTTTAAGGAAAAAGGACATTCTTATAATAAAGTAACAAGATGTGCGTATGTCTGTCTGTCTGTCTGTACCGAAGGATCTCTCTAACCGATAGGGTTCTCCTTAACAGGGTAGCTTCTCATAGGTCCCGGGAAGGTTTATAACTATTTTGAGGAAGGGTACAACCACCCTCACCCTCCCCTGGGAAATCGATAAAAATTAAAAATGAAAAACGCCGCCTTGTGGACAAAATTGCAACTATGTAAAAACACCATTTATAGGCGAAAAAAATATTTTTGGTAAATAGCTGGTTTTAAAATAGATTGAAAAGAAACAATTTTACGTGTCCCTAGAGGAATCTTAGGGGCACAAACAACACATTATTTTTGCTATTGTGTCTCATTTAAAAACATTTGAAGTTCGAAGTCGAGACAATTGTTGATCTCTAGCACTTTCTATTATTGTCACTTGCATGACATATTAGCTGGTAAGGTGAAGAATGCTGAAAACAGCTGGTAGATGCGTTACACTTTTCCATGATTAACGGGTAATTTTATGTATAATAAAAATATTATTCTCAATCCTTGTAGTAGTAACTATTTTCATCATTTTTGTGGTACATATAATAGAGATAATAAAGTAGATAGTCAACTAGACAAAATATAATAGATTTATATAATTTTAGTAACTGTTTTCATCTCTTTTTGTGGTTTATATAAAAGAGGTAATAGATTAGATAGCCCAACTGGCAACTATAGACATGTCATAATGGAGGTATGATTACTAACCTTCCTCCAAATAAAAAAAAATAAAGTGCTCGATAGGGTCTTAGAGGGAAAGCATTTGAGGTATTATTACTGGATTATGGTAAATTTATTCATAGTTTTTGTGGTACATATAATAGAGGCAATAAATTAGATAGCCTAACTAAACACAATATAATAGAGTTTTATGATTACCTACCAACCTTCCAATTAAAAAATAAAGAGGGTCTGATTTTAGTGCTCGATATGCACTATAAGGAAAGCACCAGATGTTTTTTACAGATTTGTTTTCATCTTAGTGTCTTGTTATTGTTGCGCTTCTCAGGACATATAATTTCCTCATAGAATTGGAACTATCTATCTATCCACAATATTTTGTCAAATTGAACTAATGTAATAATGGATATAATATACGTGGATATTATGACAGGATGAATTTGTCCTCGATTTAGGTTGCTCCTTTAGTCCTTATTTATTGGCAAGCACTTTCCTACAGTAGGAGTGGAGGCATAGACGTCCAAGGGGGGGGGGGGTAATGGGTCGATTACCCCCCCCCCCCATTTAGGAGGGGGTATTTACCCCCCCCAAACAATTTTGGGGGGGTAAATACCCCCCCCAAAATAGAAAATCTCTAACAAAAGAAATTTTTGCGCGCTTCGCGCGCATTTTTAATACTAAATTTTTGATAAAATTTAAATTACCTCCCCAAAAATTTTATCCCGGGGGTAAATTTTGGGGGGGGTAAACAAATTTTACCCCTGCCAACAGATTTCAGGGGGGGTAATTACCCCCCCCCCCCCCAAGCAAATTTTACCCCTGGGTAAAAATTTTGGGGGGGGGGTAAAAAAAATTTGCGGCGCGCTTCGCGCGCCATTTTACCCCCTCCGAAACAAAATTACCACCCCCTTAAAAAAATTTTACCCCCACCCAAAATAAAAAGCTTGGACGCCCCTGAGTGGAGGGATAGGGCATCGTTTTATTAGCTAGCTGGGACCAATTTATTAGAGTAGGCGAAAATATGGTTCCACATCCATGTACTTATATATCTATTAATGAAATGAATATTTTCCTGGAGACAGAATATTTCCACCACAGTCAATAACTTTTGTTGGATTTTTCCTGAACAACAAAAATATCTCTTATTTTTAAAATTTCATTAAAAAATATACAGTGGGCTGTTTATTACACTAGTCCCCAACGTTGTATGATAATGTTTTTTTATTCTTTAGCTTAACAAATTTGGGGACTCTTATTGATTTTTAAATTGGTTTGTTCATTAAGTTAAATGTTCAAACGTTTCAATCACTTACTGATCTACAGGGGTAATTTTGTGTATCATCATGGGGATGCACATCAATTTATCTGCCATTGTCTTATCCCTGATATGTGACAAAAAAAGACTATGCAGGCACGGTTAGCTACAGGTTAAATACAATTTTGAAGTCATTGTTTGGATTGTAATCTATTTGGATGTTTATGGACTGAAAATTTTCATAAGCAGTTGTTAATATTAATTAATATAACAGACTTTATTTACCACTTGTAGATTTTAAGACTAAATTGTAGAAAAGTTTCGATTTGAGAAATAAAAGCTTTAAAACCAAAGGTTTAAGTACACTATAACCATGAAAATTTAATTTAGAACGAGAATTTATGCTCTCTGTGGTTAAACAGTTTTTAAAAGCAAGGATTTTCCATAATTATGGTCGGTCTGTACATTGGTCCTTCGGTACGTCCATAGCGGATAGCTCTAATTTAGGCATGTTCTAAATGTTCTATCAGTTTAAAACTTGAGTGATTACTTGAATGATGATTCCTGTAAAAGTTAGATATGATTTAGAAGGTGTAGCAAAGTCTGTAATCATCAAGTTCATCTGATTTTTGGATTCTTAGGACAACAAAAACTAAAAACAAAAATGAAAAGTTATTCCTTTGACATTATCCTGCAATTTTGCAACGAATGTACTATTTTTTTAGACTTATAAATTGATATCCTGCTTGTTACTCTGCAACTGTTAATGTTCGTTTTTCCTACAATATATTGTTTTAGAGCATAGCTTTTATGGATGTTGTCATTCTTGTTTTTTTTTACAAATTCAATTACAAGGACAAGTGTTTTCTTCAGATTCACAATGGATTAGAAAATTGGCATTTAGACAAAAATATTCTTTTCATATCTTACCGTTATAGATAAAAAAGAAAGTAGTAAAACAAGGATGAGAGCATACATAAAAGCAAAGCTCAACAAATCAAACAAAGAAATGAACATTCACACGTATAAAGTAACAACACATTCAATACTGAACAAACAAAAAAAAGCGCCTAATCGTTCTAAGAATCATTATTCCAAAAATCAGATTAATAGGATAATCATGTCAAATAAAATTGTGGTCAAAAAAAGAAAAAAATAACGCAAGGAGTAAAATCAATGGTTAATTTTAACATTCTTATATTAACGACTAGCGGCTAGGCCACTAGAGGTCTCTAGTGTCACTTTAAATTTTTGGTTTGTTGTTCAAATCTCTACGATACCAAGCTATGTTGCTTTCAAGTCTCTTTTCAAGTCACTACGATACCCTGCAATGTTGCGTAGTAGTCTCTATACTTAAAATATAAATTTCGATTTATTGTGATTTTTCTTGGGAGGGTGGTGGTACCCTCCCCCAAAATAGTTAAAAACATTCCTGTTACCCATGAGAAGCTACCCTGTTAAGGTGAACCCGACCGGTTCAGCGGTTAGCAAAATCCTTCGGTACACAAAACAATGTGTTGAACAGAGAAAGCTCAGTTGAACAGAGAAAGCTGAACAGTGAACATTCATTTTTCTATATTCTCGACTCGGCTCATGTATTTGTGATTAAATAGATAGGTAAGCAATTTTTTACATTAAACAATCAAATATATATAATACATATATATTTCATACATACTGACTAAAAAAGAAAGATAATACACATAACAATTCCCACTACTCAATAAGCATGGATCAAAAACTCGAAAATTTAAAAACTAAATTGATAAAAGATTCATCCGATTTTGTACATGTAAACGACAGACAAAAATTCACTGAAAAAATGACAAAATTACTCAATATTGAGCTTGAAAAACTCAAGATAGAATTGGGGGTACTACCTAAAATACAACGAGAATTCGCTAAATCGAAAAACTGCTTCTTCTTAGCCACCCAAAATGACCAAAATACAGAGGAAATTGACAACATAGTTAGGGACATCCTTAATGATGGACTTGAAAAAAAAACGGACGGAAAAACAGACACAAAAAAAGAGATTGAAAAATCTTTCCCAAAAATGATCAACAACCCACCCGTTAAGATTCCCATGGGCGGAAAGACGGACAAGAAAGAGAAGAAAAAAGCAGGTTGTCTCTACAAAATCTCTTTTACTAACAATAAGTTCAATCTTTCAGATGATACAGGCTATTATCCAGCTGAAATCTTTCTGATGGGTCTTGCAAGCTTTAACAAAAACAAGGAGAAACAAGATTTTGTCCAGGTAACTAGAGAGATACCCCACTGTGCTAAACAGCACGTAACAAAGCTTAATGAAATAGCGTACAAATTACGAAAAAAGAACTATAAAACGAGACAAAACATAGACTTCAAAACATATAGATACACATTAGAAATTAAAAAAGCGGGCGAAAATTGGCAACCACTAACTGAAGTTGCAAATGCTTTCAAAACCATCAAAAAAGATTGGGAAGAGGCAATCAAAATACCCTATATACCATATGAAAGAAAAAAAGACAATTAAATATAGAAACTAAAAAGTAAAACATGATTGTTACTAATTATTATTTTCTTACCCTTCATGAATATTATCTTCCTTGTTAAACAAGAGCAAATTCTCTCTCTATACCGTCTTCCTCGCAAATAGAAAGCAAAAAATTGTTTCTCTATGATGACGTAATCCTATATTCACTAAAAAAAAATATTTATTTCAGGCCAGTAACACTGATACCACCAAAAACAACAGTATCGTTAAAAACAGCAAGAACAAGGATTAACTGCTAACATCAAAGAGGTAACTAGCAAATTTGAACTTAATACTATACAATAAATAAATCTTCTATTACACACTTATAATAATCTAACATTCTATATGACTTACAAACCCTATGAAATTAACTAACAGTTTTATTATCCAACTAGAAAAAAGATACTACTGAACACAGCTAATATTGTTTACTTATATTTTAGCCGACACCAGCTGTAGAACTACACCACCTATAAGACAACAACTATTTTGGTCTTCTTCACCACTCTACTGAAAGGTAACTTTCATAAGAATAATTAAATGATTAATTTAACTAAGTTAAAATATTACCTTAAAAATTATAAAACTCGCTGACTTAAAACTTATGAAACTCCTAACTTATGAAACTCATATCTTTAAAAATGAATAAAATTATGCTGAATGATTAACTCTAGCCAAAATTAACAACATGCATATTAGTTAACCACACTATAAAAAAATATATTCATTACTTATACTTATATTTCAGCCGGTAGAACCACACCACCTTTTAAGACAAACTGTTTTGGTCTTTTTCAACACTCTACTGAAAGGTAACTTTCGAAAAATTAAATGATAATTTAACAGTCCACTAAGTTAAAATACTACCTTAAAAAAATAGGAACTCGCTGACTTAAAACTTATAAAATTCCTACTATTAAAAATGAATAAAGATTTGCTGACTGAGTAATTCAAGCTAAAATTAACAACTTCACACTAGATAACCACATTATAATAAATATAATCATTTATTTTATATTTCAGCCGACACCCACCAGTAGAACACCGCCTTTCTAAGACAAACTGAAGACCATTACTGACTTATCCATAACCATTGATTAGTAACATTCATGATTCATGATATATAACAATATTAAAATGCAAGTAAAAATACTAGCTATGATTTATAAATTGTTTTTTTTTATGCACTGTACATAAATAAAATACTACAATTTTGTAATTGCTAAATATAGTAATATTTTTTCTAATCTGTATTTATCTAGCGTTACTTTTTTTTATGATTGTTATGATTGTATCTCAGTCAAGAAAAAAAATTCACATACACAGTATGGAAATGTTAATTAATGCATTGTCAACCAAACTAAATATGTTATTAATAAATTATTACATTAATCTTGATCATATTTTACTTAAAATAAACGAACTATGAACTATAAGAGTAACAAAAATAACAAGCTTAATACAAGCATAAACACAACAGTATCTCAATAAAATTTCTATTCTTAAGTAGATCTTTAAGAGTGACAAAAATAACAAGCACAAATCTTTAAGTAACATAACCAAATATATCTAGTACTAAATTACATTAATCTCGATTATAGTTCTTACTTAATGTTCAAACAGACTGTGACAATACAACAGTATCCATTGATAAAAAAAAAAATCATAAGCTAACTTGCCAAAAAACTAATATTGCTCTTGCTATCCTTACTATGAGTAAATAGCATAACACTCGCAAAATGTAAAAAAAAGAAAATAGTTCAATCCTAAATTATTAAGCAGCAACCCGATTCAATCTTTTCTTTTCATGTAGACTTAAGAGTGTCAAAAAAAAACAAGCAATAAGCTATTAGTTTCACGAGTAAATTAAGATGCATGCAAATGATAAAAAAGAATATAGTAAGCCAATATTTATTAAGCAGCAATATGAATAAGAGTGGCAAGAATAACAAGCACAAAATTTAAAGAACCAACATAAAATATCACTCTCGAATTTCCTTGATGTATCAAGGAGCATAGTGTGATACACAATAACATACATGGATGTATCCAGAAGCATAATATGATACACAATAAGATACATGGATGTATCCAGAAGCATAGTGTGATACACAATAACATGGAGATGCGACATCTAAATTTCAAAATTCTTTGAACGTACAGACAAGATTCTTATAGAAATGCTTCGCATCTAGTTCACTTTATTTATACCCTCTATAAATTAACACAATATAAGACTTTAGTCTAATTATTGATTGACAGTCTATAGCAATTATCTCGCGCACTTCAGGGCATAAGACACAGATAATATGGTCAGCCCTTAGGCAGTTTTAATGTATTTTTATCTTAACTACTACTTTAATAGTAATTACAACTGAAAATTTTATTAATGGCATTAATTATCAACACATAACCAGTATATTAGTAAAAAAAAAAACTACTTCTTGAAAGTATACATGAGTAATTATATACTCAAAATCTTATCAGCAACAGATAATAAATTTCAACACTCTCAAATACTTACCTACTGTAATATATATGTTTAATAAAATGTGATAAATTATTAAATTGCTTACCGTTTCCTAGTTTATTCATAAATATATTCTCCTATGGAGACCATTTTCATAATTATCCTCAAGACGGGGGGGATAAAGGCAGAAAGGAAGGCTACAAAAACTAAAAAAAATATAAAATTTAAACATGAATGACATTAGTAATAATGTACAAGGATTACCAACTAATTTCCAACAAATAACTATAAATATCAATAATACTGAATCCAGTTATGTTAATTGCTCTCACATCAAAAACCTAAAACACTTCAGCATAGCTCATCAAAACATTAGGAGCATTGACAAAAATTCAAATAATTTTCTATATCTACTAAATGAATTAAACTCTAACATAGATATAATATGCTTCACTGAAGTATGGGGTAACATTAATAACCTTATCATTCCTGGATACCACGAACCAGCAACATTACTTAGAAAAAACAAAAGAGGGGGGGGGGTTAGCATATACTGCAAAGATTACATAAACTTTAAAGTTATAAAAGAAATGACAGTTATAAAGGGTCATATTGAATTCCTAACCATCGAATATAAAACAAAAAACAAAACCAATATCCTTTCAACTCTCTACAGACCCCCTTCACAATGTACACATGACATCGAAAACTGCATTAAAGATATTAAACTGCTCTTGGAATATAAGGACACACATTTCCCAAACACTAACTATGATATACTTGGAGATCTAAACATGGACATCCTTAAATATAACACTATGGAAAGTATTAGAAAATTCTACCAGACCTTTGAAAATCAAAACATAATACCCCTAATCAACAGACCCACTAGAGTCACTAATAACACTGCTTCTATCATTGATAATATACTATCAAATAATTATAATAACAGTAAAAACTATATCATATGCAACTCAATTACTGACCACTTCTTAATCATTAAATCCATTCAAAAAACAGATATCACCTACAAAAATACTACCAACACTTATCACCGCAGAAAATTTAACACTGACAACATAAACCACTTCTCAAATAAACTAATCAATGAAGACTGGTCGCACATTCTCAATACAAACAACACAATTGACAAATGGAATAAATTTTTCAATAAAATAGACAATATATTTAATGAATCATTCCCAAACAAAAAATACACCTTAAAAAAAGATAAAAAAAAAGACACCAATGCTTCGCCATGGATAGATGACGAGATTAAGAAACTATTCAAAATTGAAAGGAAATTATACCTTAAAAAACTTAAAAGTAAACTACCTTTACATAACACACAACACGTAGAGTTTAAAAAAGAGCTACAATCCAAAATTAGGAAAGCTAAAATTAAATACTATGAAAATGAATTCAAAAAAACTAAACACGACTCCAAAGCTATGTGGAGATCAATCAACAAAGCCACAAACAGACACACTAACAACAAAAAAAATACTAAACCTGACAAAATAATAATTAACAATAAAGAACTAACTGAAGATATCGACATTGCTACAGAGCTAAACAAATTCTTTAACGGAATTGGTACAGAGCTATCAAATAAAATTCATACAGACAATACAAAACAACAAGAATATATAAATAACATACATGAACAAAACACTAGGTTCAAATTCAAAAACATAACAGCTGATGATATAACAAAAATAAATAAGACACTAAAACCTAAACTATCTGCAGGACCAGATGGAATCCCAAGTGTCATAATCAAAACCATCTTACAAAAAATACCCAGAGTATTAGCTAATATAATAAACAGCTCACTACATTCAGGTATTGTTCACAACAGATTAAAAGCAGCAATCATCGTTGCAATCTACAAAAAAGGCAGCAAAACCGATCCTAACAACTACAGACCAATCGCTCTTATAAATGCCATTTCCAAAGTGCTTGAAAAAGTTGTTGCTCACCAACTAAGAATGTACTTAGAAAAAAACTATATACTTTCATGCAAGCAATTTGGATTCAGATCATTACACTCATGCATACATGCAATGATTGCAACTATGGAAAAAATCGAAAAGGACAAAGATAATAAGATGTCAACATCTTCCATATTCATAGATCTTACCAAAGCATTTGACACCGTTGACATAAACATACTACTAACCAAACTAAAAAAAATAGGAATACACAATACAGAACTCAACTGGTTCAAAAATTATTTAAATGGCAGAACACATACATGCAAAATCGGAGAAAAATTCTCCAACTTTCTAGCTTCAAAAATTGGGGTGCCACAAGGATCAATACTAGGACCATTACTTTTCATCATTTATATAAATGATTTACCAGACATGATCAAATGCTTCATAAACCTCTTTGCAGATGACACCATGATTGCAGTAAGTGGCAAAAACAAAACAGAAATAGAAACCCTAGGAAACACTATAATGGCAGAAATCACTGAATGGTTCAACCACAATAAACTAACCCTAAACCCCACTAAAACCAGAATTATAAATTTCAACACAAAACAAGAAATTAACATAAAAATAAACGATACCATCATACAAACTGTTAAAAGCAATCACATTAATACTCAAGAATCCTCTTTCAAATTCCTAGGATTTCTATTAGATGAAAAAGCAAATTTTGATAGCCACATCAATAAAACAATAAGTAAATTAAATACATGCAATCATATCTTAAGAAACATAAAAAAAGAGATTCCAACAAAGCAAAAAATACTATGCTACAATGCACTAGGAAAGCCTTTCATTGAATATGGAATTAGCATTTGGGCACCAAACAACACAAAAGCTTTAAATACAATCACTACTATACAAAAACGTATCATTTTAAACATACATGGTTCATCACGAAGAATCCACACTGAACCACTCTTTAAGAAATACAAAATTCTTAAATTCAAAGATCTAATCACATACAATAACCTATTAATAGGACACTCCGTTTTCTATGAATACGCACCAACTGCAATTCTAAACTTAATAAAAAAAGAAGTTCCACATGAGAGACTACGCAGGAATATTTGGAACTTGAAAATAAACGGAGCAAACAAATCATCTATAACAAAATTTACCATTCCCAAAGACTGGAATGAACTAAATATAGAATTAAAACAAATAAAAAACAGAAAAAAATTTAAAAAAGCAATACTAAAACACTTTATAGATAAATACAAACTATTCATAAACTGTAGCGATTATAACTGCAATATCTGCTACTAAAACCTACACAGTAACCCTTGTACATGTCCATAAAATAATTACTTATAAACATACTCTCAGCCTTCAGCCTGCCTTGTCCTCCGCCGTCTTCTCACAATCAGTAACATGAAAATTATAATTAAGTCATGGGTAAATCTACAATAGTATCTATTATACAAATGTAGTGCCATGATCTTCCTAGTTATATTAATTATCTTATTATTGATATTGTTTATTCAATGTAATGAACTTATATAATAATTGTTATAATTAGTGGAATTAATAAATATCTATCTATCTATCTACAGACAGACAAACACACATCCTGTTACTTTATTAGAAGGATTAGAGCTTTTAACCGTTACGTACAGACGGACGTACGACAATGATTATAGTAAAGCTTAGATTTTAACAATAATATATTTCAAAAAATGACATTGAAAAGGATTTCAGCTCATAGTGCAAGGCGAGAGTTATGAAAATTAATTCATACAAATTCTAGAAATTGGATTGAAGTGGTGTGAGGACGGGGGGAGGGGAGTGTTGTAATCCCTCCCCCCCAGCACTACTAATGTGTTTTATCCCCCCATGGCTTTGTAACAGCCCAAATCCTAGAATATATTGTAATGTAATGGAACTTGTAATTACATTTTATATTCGTGTGTGGTGGCATGGAATACACACCAAGAAAAAATACCACTTCTAATTTTTTAGTTGTGCAGGTACTCTATAATTCACTTTTTCTGTATGTCCGTCAGTCCAAAACGCTTTAAGGGAAATGTGATTAACTGCAGATTTTTTTGTGAAGATTCCCTATACCAATGAGCATCCAGTATGTAATTTACTTTGTTTTTCGGGCTTTCAGTCATGTTACAAAAGATCATTATTAAAAATATATGAGAAAGGTTTCGTGATTGTTTTCTGCAATATATTTCTATTTTTGATTGTATAATCATCAAGCGTTCTTTTAATCTTGTCCTCATCCCCATCCATAATTTTTTTTTGCCTAGCTACGTATTAATGGATCCTTGTTTTTAGTTGTGCAGCTTCTGTATAACTCGTAATTTCGGTACGTCTCTCAATCCATCAAAGAAGTAAAGGTTAATTAACCCTATCTTCCTTGATACACTGTTCTAAAAGCATTTTTACAGACTTGAACCCTTGTTGTCACAAATACACAGAAAACATATGATTACAGTGTCTGTGCATTTGTTTGACTGATTGTCATCCATAATTTTATGTCGTTTTTCCTTTATTGTAGTTTACTGTTATTTGAAAAAAACATTAAAAAATACATTAAAATCATGAAAAACATGGAAAAATACTTTGAAAACCTAATCTTCATGGAAATAGTCAAAACTTTCTAGTGTTTGTAAAAATTTTCATGTTTCTACTATTAAAAAAATTGACAATGTAAAACCAAAGGGTTAACATTACCTCATTTTAACCTAAATTTTTGTTGATATTTGGTGTCAAGTTTACTGTACAAATTACCAAGCAACACTTTTTGGACTTTGTACATAATAGAATGAGAAATATGGGTGAGAGAAAAAGTGGGTGTGGATGGTGGGGGGGAGGGGGGGTTGTAAAGAGTCAAAACTAAAACTATTTGAGCAGAATAAGTGTATTGAAGCTGTTACAGTTGTTATAATGTAATTTATTCTGGGTTTTGTGTCCTCTCACGCTATGCTTCTGTTTAAAGAAAGTTTAAGGAGAAAACAAAAGAAAATAACAGTAATTTCCTGTTGTTCACATAAAAAAAAAACTATACATAGTATTTAAATCAGCATATTTGATCTGAATTATCTTTCTTTGTACAGACGCATAGCGTGATAGGATACAAAAACCAAGAATAGCTTAAAGTTTGATGTCCTAGAGCATAGTGTGCTACATTTCAGGCCAGAAGCAGGACAAACTTTGTTTCATTTCATTTCCTAGTAAATGTAGTGGAAAAAAGTAAATAGAGAGACAAGTTATAAACATCAAACGCAGCGCAGCAATAAACAAGCATACAACATCTTTGATGAAATATAAAATTATGTAGTGTTTTAATTATTGTCAATGACCCAATAAATATCACCACTTCGTTTGGATGACTCATTATAGTTTTAGCAATTTACTTTTTCAAATTGATAGACCTAAGGATATTACAGACATTGTTATCGACCAATCTATGGCAGTGTAGGACATACAGTCATGCCCTAGTTGTAGAGAAACTATGCTACTAAACAGTAAATAAAGTTATGAACATGAAGGTTAGCCAGGCAGTGGTATTCCAAGCCCAGCAGGATAATAAATTTGTATTGTATCAAACGCTGTTATCATGTCTAAAAAGAAATATAAAAGGTAAATCTTGCATTGCGGTTTATAATAAAGTACACTGTCAAACGCTCTCGAAACATCATAAAAAGATACTTTATTTTGTGTATGATTAAAGATTGTTTAGAAAAAAAATAATACCTTGAATTATTTAAACGTTTAAAAATAAGGATTTTATGATTGTATTAAAGATATCTGATTTTCAATAGCAAAGTTTTCCTTTCAGGGAAGCTTTTCAAAACCAATAATTATTCATTGAATTATATCTATAATACAAAGTAGAATGATGTCTGTCCGTCTGTCCGTCCGTCCCTTAAGATCTCGAACTACTGAACTACTTTATAGGGTATATACCTATTGGTCCTGTGGTGTTTTTAAGCTATTTTCTTGGGGTTTGGTACACCCCCACGCCCACCTCCCCCCAAAATTAAAAATCCCTCCCCCCCCCAACAAAAAATTGTTTTCTAGAGAAACTACTTCATAATAAATACTTAATTTTTAAATCTTTTTTAAAATTACCTCTTGGGGCAAAGCCCCTAGAGGCCAGGGACGAAGTCACTAGTTATATAATAAAGTACCAGGGTGTCAGTCTGTTAATCTGTATATTATTTTGTGCGCTTGACCGATTGTTTATTTGAAGTAAGAATTTGTGTGTAGAGATAAGGGCCGAAGCCAGAAGTTATATAAATAAGCAAATATTTGTGGTGATGGTCTCTAAAGAAGATGTGTAAAATGAGATACATTTCCAGTTGATATAAAATTGATGAGTTATGGGACACCACGCACTATAATACATACTTACAACTAGGATAAAAATAAAATGTAGGATAGGTTTGACTTTTCTTAAAACAAGATTGTTGTCTTCAATTAAAGGGAGTGTGAACGTAAAAATTTCTCATCTGATTATCAAATCTTTACATTTTCTAAGCACATTTCACTACACTGATCAACCAAAAACGTCCTATTAACAAAAATATGCAGGAATAATGCCTTGGTTTTATGGTATTTTGGAAGGGAAAAAGGAAAAAACAGGGAAAATATGAACGTTTTTGTTTTTTATAATGTTTGTAGGGATATTTAACTTGTCATATATAGTTGAAACAATTTACTTACTGTTAAGGATTTATTTTATGATATAAAATTGCCAATTAGTTTTTTTATAACGTAGTAATTAGGTAATAAAGACCTTTTTTAAATTCGTATTATTGACAAAAAAAAATACCTCACTGTCTACAAAGGGTTGAATCTCATAGGTTATTTAAAATAATAATATCCTTTTTTATTGTGTTGGACAATAAATAACCCACTTTCGAAAATTAGTTTACACTTTTATCAGACTGTTTATAAAGAAATATTGCGTCTTTATTATTAACAAATTTGTAATTAAAGGTGGGCGAGAGATGGGCCATCTTAAGTTAATTGGATACTAATAAAAAAACCTGTTTCTAGGTTTGTTATTGTATTTGGTTTTCAATAAAAAATATTGCTTATTTTATCAATTTCTAAGTAATTATACATTGGTTTAAAGCAAGGATTATGTTAAAAGTCAGCTTAACCGTTAGGAAAAATCCAGAACTATGTGAAAAAGTTTAATTTTAGCTATAATGGGAGAAAAAAGCAATTTAATGCACATTTTATATAATACGGAAAATTTCTTCCTTTCCCTGTACCTTATAAAAATCGTCGGAAAAAGCCGTTTTTTAAGCAAACAAAAGCGCGTTTTGCTCTATCTGTGAGATATTATGAATGTGATAATGATAAGATTTGATATTAAGATGAGAAAAATTTACGTTCACAGTCCCTTTAAAAAGAAAAGACACATTTAATTGAAAGGAATATTTTTAAAAAACAACAAAATATAGACAAATTGACCCTTTCCTAGTTTAGAACTTAATTACAAGGTACATAATTTTAGTTTTCTTTCAAATATTCATAAGTAAAACTCGCGTTACAGAAATACAGACAGAAAGACGTGGCGTGGAAACATAAGTTTTATGAAACAATGCCTTAAAATTCTTAAAAGGCAGTAAAATATTTTTATTCAGTAGGAATAAATATTTCTTCTTAATTTATACCTACATATATATTTTATTTTTTACAAATCTGTGAAAAACAAGAAAAATTCACCACGTCAGTAAAAATCCTTTTTTTGGGATGAAAACAATTTTATATAGAGTGGAAAACATCAATTTCTTGATTAAACAGGTTTTTGCACTGCTTTTTATCATGTTGTTTTTTATAACTGTTTTTCTACAGGGTATACATACCAGGGAGGGAGGGGACATTTGGGTTGTTTATTGCACTAATCCCCAAAGTATTATAGTAACGTTTTCTTGTTCGCTGGCTTTAAAACTTTGGGGACTTATATTAAAGTTTAATTTGGTGTCCAAACGTTTTAATACCTAATTGTAAACTAAAGAAGGTCTAATTTTATGTTTCATCATTGGTGATGTAAATTCTACATGAATTTATCGGCCAATGTCTTATCCCTTAAGATCCCTGTATACATATAGATGTTACTGGTTGGTTTAAATGCGAGGTTTTTCTAATTTAGGTTATGATAAGGTTAGGAGTCTGTCAATCCGTCTAAAGTTCTACAATATATAAATACTAGCCTATAGGGGCTTTGCCCCAAAAGGTAATTTAAAAATTTGTTTTTACGGTGCTGCCAATTTATGTGAAGTAACTGCCTAAAAACAATTTTTTTGGGGGGGTTGGGACTTTTCATTTTTGGGAGAGTTGGGGGTGTCCCCGGACCCCACCCCCAAGATAATAGCTTAAAACCATTACAGGACAAGGTATAATTTCTGAAGAGTAGATCCCAATCGGTTTAGTGGTTACCGAGATCTTAAGCTTCAGACGGACATACAGCAAGCTACTTTGTATTATAGATAGATTTTGTGTCATGAAGCAGCTTATAGTGTCTCCAAAAAAGTGGGCAAATGTTCTACATATGACAGAACTATGCCAATTGACGTAATGTTACCTTCTAACATGACGTCAATAGGCATAGTTTGGCTAAGCGTTGTGCACATTTTAGAGACACTTTAAATTCCTTTTTTTTGGTAAAGATTATCACACATTTAAAGCGTAACTTGTCTCTATGTATTAAAAATTAGAATTAGATAAGAGATATTATTCCTTTCAGCAAAGAAGACACGCTGTGGATTCAGTATTTTTCCATCTCTAACCCAAAGATCATCTTCTATTAGCTTGTGATCTCTACAAATATCTGTGTTCAAAATTAATATAAAAATCACGAAACCTTCAAATGTAAAACTATACTAGAAGATAAAATGTTTGGTGTAACTTAATTGATGGTCCGTATCATATTCAACAAGTTAGTCGACAATGTTTTATAATAACGTTTTCTTATTCGTTGACTTTTCTTTATAATTTTGGTTGGTTGGATTCCTGAATATATTAGGCTTCAATGGAAGGTTTTAATTTTAAACACATTCCTAAGAATTAAACAGTTTGTAAATCTTGTAATCTCTTTCTCCTTCATTTTTTAGAATCTGAAATAAATACAAATTTTGGTAACTTTACAAAAACAGAAATATGACGTCATAAAAATGTTGAAGATGAGAGGAGAAGAGTGAAAGAAAACCCCTCCCAAAAAAGAGATGGATAATCCCTAATTTTCATGACGTCTCATGGCTGATTTTTGAGACACTTTGTAAGGTTACAAAATTTTGGCTACAGTCGGTTTTGTGACACCGTCCCATGAAGGATGTTATCGTCTCTTATCTTGATGCGCGATGTGAAAACTCCTCTTAATGGGTGATGAAAAAAGGAAATATCATCCTCCCTTCATGGTCTCTTAATTCCCATTCTTAAGGGGCGTTAAATTCTATTTATCTTTTCATAAATAATTTATGTTCGTTCATTGCAATTTATAGGAATCCCATCGGGATTAATTCAATTCTTTAAAAAAGCAGAACAACAATTCGTAATATTTATTTATCGTATTTTAGACAGCTTTCCGCAAAATTAAAATGAAAATATATAAGTTTAAAACCAGTTTTGTTTGCCCCGAGGTACCGAAGGTCTTGGCTACTAAAACTAGTTTTATATTATGATTTTATTCTAAAAATCGTAGGAAATTGTCTGTAACACTATGCTATACATGATTTTCAATATGGCTGAGAACTGGTTCTTACCTAGCGGATATAATCGGGTTCGACGCCACACAAGAAAATTGCTGATCTTTTTTACTATCTCATTTCAATGAAGAACCCATTTTTGCTGATGCACTGGCAATTAGATCAAAATTATAGAGAAGCCTCGCTCCAACAAATAAAACAATTGCTTGCCCACCAAATTATAGAGAAGCCTCGCTCCATCAAATAAAACAAATGTTTGCCCTCCAAATTATAGAGAAGCCTAGCTCCATCAAATAATACAATTACTTGCCCTCCAAATTATAGATAAGCCTCGCTCCATCAAATAAAACAATTGTTTGCCCTCCAAATTATAGAGAAGCCTCGCTCCATCAAATAAAACAAATGTTTGCCCTCCAAATTATAGAGAAGCCTCGCTCCATCAAATAATACAATTAGTTGCCCTCCAAATTATAGAGAAGCCTCGCTCCATCAAATAATACAATTACTTGCCCTCCAAATTATAGATAAGCCTCGCTCCATCAAATAAAACAATTGTCTGCCCTCCAAATTATAGAGGAAGCCTTGCTCCATCAAATAATACAATTGCTTGCCCACCAAATTACAGAGAAGCCTCGCTCCATCAAATAATACAATTGCTTGTTCACCAAATCATAGAGAAGCCTCACCCCATCAAATAATACAATTGCTTGCCCACTAAATTATAGAGAAGCCTCGCTCCATCAAATAAAACAATTGTTTGCCCACCAAATTATAGAGAAGCCTCGTTCCATCAAATAACACAATTACTTGCCCTCCAAATTATAGATAAGCCTCGCTCCATCAAATAATACAATTGTTTGCCCTCCAAATTATACAGAAGCCTCTCTCCAAAAAATTAAAACAACTACTTGCCCTCTAAATTATAGAGAAGTCTCGCTCCATCAAATAAAACAATTGTTTGCCCTCCAAATTATAGAGAAAAATTCATTTAATAATTTTTCCCTCTTGGTAATATTTCCCACAATTATGCTTATACGTGTGTATGTGTATGTGGGAGTGTGTGTATTTGACACTGACATTCTATATTGTTGCTAAATTCTGATGGATGGTCAGTCGCATATAGTTGTAGAGATGCTTCGCTAGTATTACCTTGAATTGAAAGGTATTGAAAAAATCTGGCGTACTCACTAATATTATAAATGGACCACAAACGAAAGTTTAGAAAGGCTAGGTTAAATAAGGGTTAGATCAGCCCCTAAGGTAAGGAATAAGAACCCGCCTGGTTAGAGGCTTCCAATGGGACTACAAATACAATATATTAAACGTTCTCTGACGTTCAGCCCTAATTATAGAAAAGTTATTATGTATTGATTTGAGTACTTTTTCATTGAGGAAAATTTATATTTTGTCTTTGACTGAATAATATTTAATTTGGCGGCTAAAAATCTTTTTTAACTTTGATATATATTTACTCAATTCACAATTTACTTACCTAGATTTTTTTTTATATAAAATTCTCAATTTTTTGACAGAATATAATCATGTTTATAATATTGGAAGTGATCGCTAGAAAAAGTAATAGGATCTTATTATGTTTGTCTGTGTGTGCCGAAGGATCTCGCTAAACGCTGAACCGATAGGGTTATCCTGGAAAGTTTTATAACTAATTTGGGGGAGGGTACCATCACCCTCCAAACAAAAGAAAATGACACCCCTTCCCTCATGTTTTACTTTTTCTTTTTAAAATTAAAACAAAAAATATCGGGGTGGGTCGAATTCAATCCCTACCATCTCAAGTGCCCCTAGATGCCTTTAACCATACACAATTAAACCCTGAATTTGCCTGCCATAATTTAATTGTCATAACTGATAACAATTCACTACATCTGAAATTCACCAAATGTTCACTTATGTCCTTAAAACTAAAGAATGATACCTCGTTGGAAAATGGGTTAAAACTGAGTAGTAGCTATGCGTACAACATACATACTTATTATTCCATTCGCACGGAAATTTGTGAATTTAAACCAAAAATATTTTGATTTCCTCAAAATTGGCATTTGGACCCCTTACAATAATTAATTTTTCAGAGTGGATTCGAAACCGATTATTATCCGCCGGATTTTATTCGGCATTCGGCCTCTCGTGGCTAACAAAACTGGTTTTATATTCAATTTATTATTATATTTGTCTATAATACGATGCGATAAATAATTATTATGTACCATTAGAAGCGCAGCTAAACCACAACAAGAATTTGTTAACAATTGTATAAACAAGGGCGATTATTTCAATGTTTGTTTTAAATGTAAAGAATCCAACAAATAGATTTATTATTACTTGGATTATTAAATTAAATGGATATTGAATTTGACTTTTAAAAAGGGGGTTTGTAGGAGTTTACAATGGGTTTCAAAAGAGTTTAAAAGGAAAGTGTTCGAATTTTATTTTGACTTGAAATTCAAGTTTTCCAAATCCCCACCAACATTCGATATATCATTACTTGGATGTTGCACCAGATTTTCACATACTCTGTAAAAGTGATGCTGGCAGCTGGCTAAAACAAACAACAAAACTCCCCATCCACCCTTTTTACCCCTTCCCTCCCCTCCTACTGGGTAAACGAACTTACCAATAAATGAGGTCCGTATAATGAACCTAAAATGACAACAAATTTTCCGTTGTTAATATATCCACTATATTCTATATCCATTCCACCATCCAACATGTTGCTACTTCATGTCCACCTTGGATCAAATATACAGATACTGACCGTATTTTAGGAGCGTAGCTACTATGTAATTGTGGTCTGTAGGTCCATACGCCTATTTGTTTCCAATTTTACTGTATTTAAGGATTACTTAATAATAAAAGGTTGTCCATTAAAGTCTATTTTCATTACGATTTCTAAAACAAATAATCATCTAAAAATTTGAATTTTTTTACATTTTAGGATTAGTTGGATTAGCTGTCGTTCTTATGGAGATTGTTGTTCTGGTGTACGAATGCCTTTTTTAATTCTTGCTTTTAGTTAAGGATAATAATGCATATAAAAGTCTAGATAATCAATCTATTAATTGTACCAATATGTACACAGTTTAAGGACAATCCAGTCATATTATTTAATGCATTTAGGTAGTTATTTAAAGAAAAGCTTTTCTATAATTAGGGACGGTCCGTTCGTATGTCATAGACAGTTAGCTCTTTTCGTTAATTTAAACAGGTTAGAAATGTCCTAGCTATTTCAAACTTTTGCATGATGATTCTTAGAGGAGTTAGCTACGAGTTAGAAAGCGAAGCAACTCTATAATCGTTACCAGAAAGTCCGTACGTCCATTTTAAACATGTTGCTTTTTAACTTTTTTAAAATCAAACTTTTATGTGATAAAATTATCTTTTTGGTCTATATTTTGGAATACTGATTTTTAGGACAACAAAGTACATTGTTATAAGTGAAGCATCTCTATAATAAAATCCTAAAAATGTAGGTATGCCCTTAAACAATATTCTGTCTTTAAGCAGTTTTACAGCAGATTTATTTACAATTTTGTTTCGTTCGGCTTTTATGTATTTATATTCTGATTATTTAGTTCACTATATATGTGTTAATGTTCGTTTGTCCTGCTGTTTCAGAGCTTCGCTTTTATGGATGTTGTCATCCTTGTTATTATTCAAACTATGTAATAAGTCAGCAATAAAGAGTATAATCTCTAATTCTACCCATATGATACAGATTTGTTTAGGGAAATTATATCAATTGGCTGAATCAAATGTTACTAATCATAAACAAAAAATCTTTTTCTACTCCAAATTTCTTTTTATTGAGGTTGATTGACCATCTAGCGTATTAAATCTATTCGGATAATAAAAGATTTAAATAGAATATTTTGAAACTGTATAAAATCCATAAAAAAATCATAATTTGATTGTTTAATCTACTTTATTTATATTTCTTGTAATGAAGAATGGAATATTAAAATAGTTGATTTATCAAAAGACTTTTGATAAAACCTTTACCCAATAAATAAATAAAGTTTAGATGATCAATTATTGTTTCTGATTGACCATTGAAGGTTATACATTTATTGTTTATTCATTACTCGAACTGCAGTTAACAACATCTTTTTTTTCAGATTATCTTTTGTAGAATAAAGAAATGTCAAATCTTTTATGATTACCACAGAAAGTTTTTTTTATAATCTGTAACACACTTCCTCCTTTTATCTCCATCCCTTTTTTGTTCTCTAAAAAATAC
Organism: Acartia tonsa; assembly: GCF_053477335.1. Taxonomy (NCBI): domain Eukaryota; kingdom Metazoa; phylum Arthropoda; class Copepoda; order Calanoida; family Acartiidae; genus Acartia; species Acartia tonsa. The sequence continues at coordinate 40,935,701 of NC_137260.1, forward strand.
ATCAAGGTTTTATGAAAAGGTTCGCTGTTCGAAAAAGCCACAAGATTTTTCTAGATTTGTATTTAAGGAAGAGGACTATAAAGAATAATAGTTATTTGTCGCATCATATTATAGACAGTTTTAAATTAGGTATTTTTAAATTAGGTGTTTTGTCCCCACTCCAGTTTTCCACGGATATATAAATATATAATAAAAAGTTATAAGATTAAAACCAGTTTTGTTGGAATCGAGGGGACGAAGGCTCGGTCTAACAAAACTGGTAGTAAATTTTTTTATTTTATTTTGATGTTCGTGGAATATTCACTGTAATACGATGCTATATATGACTGAGAACCAATTCTAGTCCAGCGGATATCAATCGGTTTGAAAGCAATACTGGAACAAAAATACAATCCTTTTTCTCTCCTAAATATTACAAAATATGTTACAAAGCAAAAGTACTGCTAAAGCTCACGAAGTTTATTATCAAAATTATAATTTATAGTTTATTTTAATATATACTAAATTTTACCATCTTCTTGTTTTAAAATGTAAAATAACAAGTTTCAATGCGCTGAACTTCTGGGTATAATTGTTATTGTTTAAATAATTTTTTTTTATTAATTTCAAACCTTCACATAAAACAAGGTAAAAATGGATTGGAAGTACAAAATTTGTACAGTGAGACAAACAAACAAAATAAGATATAGATTCTCCTTATATTAACCTTTTGTATGATCTTGACCAAAACCTTTTCTTTTCTATAAAAAGAAACCTTGACATTTAGTGCAAGTTTACAACTTTTTGGCAATTTCTTTCTAATCGAAATTGGGACACCAATGAACCATTTTGTCTTAGTGGTTAAGACCATGAACGATAGATTTATATCCACATTGGAGTAAAATACTAGAGTTGGAAGGGGTTCAATAACTGTATATTCCCATCCCAACTCTTTGAAAATCAACCAATAGTGTCGGAAATATTAACATAGCCAAGTAGCAGAAAATAATTTGCTAGCAGACGAAATGGTCCTTGGAATAGGGAGGCAGGTGGTTATCTGTATACACATCTATACTATAGATCTGTAATGCTCACCCACTATAATGATCAACAAAATTACCCCTTCAGTCGATTTAGATTAAATAAATAGTTAGAACACTGCTACTACAACTCACATTAAGATTTAGATTAAGCGCCAAAGTTTTAAAGTTTTTTTTTGTTATTCTTTGGGGACCAGTATAATTTACTTGTTTTTTTTTCAACAATAAACGGGGTTGGTAAAGTTAAACGAAAAGGTGAAATAATAGGTTTTCATCGCATCGTATTACAGACATTTCCCTACAAATATCGAAATAAAAATCATAATAATCACGGGGCTAACATAACTGGTTTAGTATTTTTAATTTCTAATATCAATATCCGCGGAAAGCTGTCTATAATACGACGCAATAAATAAAAGATGAATGTTTGTAGTCCAATTTCCATTAAAAGAAAAAGGGATTCGACCATTTTTTTCTGCACATCTTAGCTTAGCCACTAGTTAGTCGTGGGGGAGGGAAGTTGGTTTTGTGCAAAAATGTAAGAAAAAGGAAAAGGTATAGTTGGTCCATAGCTTTTGTACAGGGCTGATTGGTAAAAAATGAAGCTAACCTGAAAATGGTACCCAATTGGAGGTTAGTTATCGAGATCTTTTGGTGCACACAAACAGACATCTAAACTATTTATTTACGGTACCAATAATTAAAATCATAATTATGGTTATAAAAAGCTAAGATATTAAGAAATATAAAGATATTTTCGTACACTTTGTAGCAATCGAGTTTAAAATAAATCTGTAATAGTTTTTTTTTTTTTTTTGGGGGGGGGGGGGTTGCTCTCACACAAATGTGCCCATCGAGTATTGAACCCCCACACACCCCTTCATATTCTTAAGTGAATTAAGAATAAAGGGCATAATGTTTTTTTTCCAAGGCCTATCCCCTGCGGTGGCCATAACCCTGTAGTGCCTACCAAAACCCTAATATTACCTAACCTTTTATAGTTTGATAAACAAAAAAACCCTACTCTCTCTATTTTTAATATGTTTCAAAAATAAAGGGGGAAAGGTTGCTCGACAAGGTACTTTGAGGGATAGTGTCTTTCTTTCCATATGTATGATCTATTCCTTTATACCTGACAAAACTGAAGGTTTGACATATATTTGCAAAACTATCCAACATACAGAAAAAGTTAACTTTCTGCCAGCTAAATAATGGTATATCAATATTGATAATAATCCTGGGTTGAAAGAAAACTTTTTATATAAGTTTGACGGTCAGTTTTTGTTACTAAAATAGCAAATAATTGCATGATAGGTTATTGAGCTATTTAAAGATAAAAATACATCAATTTACTTTTTCCAAGGGGCTATTTATCTGGGGAGAGTGGTGGTACCCTTCCCGAAAATAAATATAAATCTTATTATCTTCCCAGGACCTATGTTTAGCTACTATGAAAGGAGAAGTAGAACCATATCGGATCAGCGGTTAGTAAACGGACAGACAGACAGATAGAGATCCTGTTACTTTTATATAAGGATTGTTACTAGGAGGGGTATTTTTTTCTTTAGGTAATTTATTTTTGTTGGATTGGGATACCCTTCCCCCAAAAAAGATATAAAAAACAAGGGACCTATGAGAAGCTTTGGTTTGAGAGTGAGATTTTATTTAGGAGTTTTTATGCAAAAACAAAGAAAAAACCCTGAATGTTTTATTTAACACAAGCAGCTGCGCCCCTAGATGCCTCTAGAGGCACTTGAGGGAAGGGATAGCGACCAACTTTAATTTAGTATTTTTATGGAGGTCATTTTCTTGGAGCAATTTCTCTTGAGAAGGCAGAGGAACCCTTCTCAAAAATTATTATAAAACTTCCCTATTCCTTTGAGAAGCTACGCGGTAAAAGAGAACCAATATAGATAGATACTGGTCCTGTGGGGTTTAAGCTATTTTCTTATTGGTCAGGACTTATATTATATTTCTATCTTTATTACAAGTTTTGTTAAATCTATAGTACAATTAGATAGGAAAGCACTACAGATAAAGATTCTTCGCTTTGAATTTAAAAGGATTCAATATCATTAAATGTTAAATGTCCTGCTGGATTCAAAGGGATAAGGCAATGACCATTAAATTGATGGATTCCCATGCAATGGTAACATACAAAATTACCCCTTCTGGTTGGAACGTTCAGAAACTCAATTTAATAAACCAACCAATCAAAATTCAGTAAAAATTTCCAAAGTTTTTAAGCAATCGAATAAGAAAACATTATTTTGAAATTTTGGAGACTAGTGTAATTAACAGCCCCCAATGTCCCCTTCCTCCCATGTTGGACTGGTTGATTAAAGCAACATGTTTTTGGCTTTCTTATACAGGGTTTCAAGCAGTGAAAAATTTTTCAGATTTCCCCCCCCCCCCCAATTTCTCAAATATACCCCCCCTTGATTTCCCCTTCCCCTTTCAGGCACAATGTTGCAGGTAGTTAGGTGCGCATACCAGGAATTTGAGGGAAAGGGGGGAGTAAGTAATGGTAACCGGTAAATAAAGGGGGTAAATAATACCATTATTTTCCAAAAAAGGGAAGTGGGTGGGAATTGACGCACCGCATACTTAGATACATATAAAGGTGTATAACTAATAGATAGATATATATAACATGTATAATATATAAACTTCTAAGATGTGATCTACAATAGGAACTTTAGGAGGGTGAAAGGGGCAGGGGGAAAGTGCACGCACGCACACCCCAGTAATATACAGACATGTAAATAAGAAATAACAACCACCTCTATACTTACTAATTCTTAAGTGAAAATATTAAGTGATACCGTTAATTAAGCGCGTAGATTAAAGCAACATGTAGAAATTTAAATGTAGAAATTTAACGATGAAACAGGGTGAAATAATAATATAATGCTTTGTGTTTAAAAATAATACAAAAAATTAAGTAAATATGGAGTTACAAGAAAGAAAATCTCCAAAGAACGAAGCTTTGGTAGGGAATAACAACAAAAATGGACATTCAGGGCCGGGCCGGTCAAACGGTCAAGAAGTGACCGAGGCCACCCTATCCAAAACCAGTTTTGACGAGGGTGGGACGGTGCGGAGGAATGCCACGGCCACGCTGAATCAGATCAGCGCGGATATGCAGCTGTCAGCAGCTCTCAGGTAGGGTTGACAGCTTTTTTTCCCCACAGAATTAAGAAAGAAAAATTTATAGATAAACAGATCTATAGTATAGATGTGTATACAGATAACTACCTCCACCCTTTTCCAATGACCTTTTTCGTCTGCTAGCAAATTTTTTTCTGCTACTTAGCTGTGTTAATATTCCCGACACCATTGGTTGATTTTCAAAGACCTAATTGAGCCGCTCTTTTAGGTAGTGCAGCATTTTAAAAATAAAACAAAGAAAAAATACTTTTTTAAATGAACAGAAATTTATATTATAGAAAAGGTTATGTAAAACAATAATTTAAAGTTCACAACGAAAATTATCCTTTTAATTTACCGAGTTCTTTATTTTATGGAAGCAGACAGGTCTTATGATAATTTGGATGTTTTGTTTTAATTCTTTATCTTTAGATGATCTTGGGCTATTTTTCTGCTCTTTTTTCTCCCTTCAAACTAGAAGTTAGGGGAGCAGCCGCTAGTATTTTTTAATAACACATCATTAAAAAGCGGATAAAATTTTCAAGAAAGATATTAACATTTAAGTGCGATACAGTTCTTATAAGAAAGAAGAGTAAACTGTTATTCACAATCTGTTGAAAAGTTTAAATCTATGACTAAAGCATTGAAAGTAATACTGCCATTGCTCCATTGCTTTCAATTCAAAAGCAAAATAATCTACAGAATGCGTAATTTTGTGTTATCATCAATTTATCGGCCATTGTCTTATCCCTTTAGATTTTTGCAAACATACATCCTTACCTTTTTTTCATATTAGATTTAGAATTTAGAAAAATCTTTTAAAATTTGTAGTGAATAAAACATGTTATTAAATAGTAAATGAACATAGCATGCAATTTCGAGAAAATTCAGTAATAAAGATATTGGCCATAAAATCTTATTATAGTAGTATTTTTTTTCGTAGTAAAGTTTTCGATAACTACAATACCGATTAAGATCTTCATTTAAGGGAGTCTTCACATAGGTCATGGTTTGGTTTTATGCTATTTTATTTTAATATTTAATTTTTTGGATGGTTCAGACTATTTTTCTGTCGTTCTTTACCATTTCGTCTACTTAGCCCCTAGATGCTAGAGGCGCAACCATTAGTAAAATAATAAAGCAAGAAGAAAAAGAATCTCTGTATTATTTTCTGTAACTTTAATAATTACAGACAGATTAACGGACCAAGTGAGTTATGGAGTAAGTGTTCATTGATCTTAAAAATAGTCAGCAGTCCATCTCAGATTAACGCTCATCAGTGTAGGAAATTTTCACTAAAATTTACTGCCGTCTATCTTTGATAACAGCTGCGGAATTCACGTACCAACATACCGTTTCTCAAAGACAGGCAAACATTTTGAAATATAGATTAGCTTCGCAACTAAAAATATTTTTTTCTAAAAAAATAAAACTTGCAATCTGTTATATCCATGAGAATAAAATTGTGTATGTTTTTCTATACAATACCCTGCATTCAATACATAATAACATATTTGCAAATTCTTTTGTTGCGAAGCTGCTTTGCAAGCCTGTCTGTCTCTACAAGCAAATACGGGATCGAGTAAAAATGCTTTTTATTTCTGAAATGATATGTTTTTCTATACAATACCCTGCATTCAATATAAAATAACATACTTGCAAATTCTTTAGTTGCAAAGCTACTATGTTGCTAATTTTTTTCAGTCTATCTGTCTCTACAAGCAATTAAGATTAAATGAAATTAAAAATATTTTTTTCTTCTCTACAATAACCCTTCATTCAATACATAATTTGCTAATTTTGCATGGTTTTTAATTTTATAATAGACAACCTACTTTACAACTAAATTTGCCTACCCATTTGTCCGTATAGCCATGGGACTAATACATAGACGTCCAAGGGGGGGGGGGTAAAGGGGTGATTACCCCCTCAAAATTTTGGATTTTCAATTTTTACCCCCCAAAAATAAAAAAAAGTCTCTATGAAATATAGATTACCCCCCCCCCCCCAAAATGAGCTTGGGGGTGCCTGCCTATTATTTTCAAAATTTTACCCCCCCCCCCAAATGAAAAAGCTTGGACGCCCCTGGGCTGATATGTAGATATTCTTTCCAGTTGCCTGTCCGTTCATATTTTGGACGTTATCATGCTTGTTAGATATAAAGGTCAAACATGTAAACACGGGAATTCAAAATTTGCATGTAATCAAGCAATAAAATCAGTAGCAAATATGGATATAGAATATACGTGGATATTATGACATGGGAAAAAACGTCGTCTATATAGGTGGCTAATAATGGACATAATTTATAGGTCAGTTTGTTCATCCAGTATGAGGGGAGGGGATTGAGAAATGGGGTGAATATTTAGCCAGCTATAAGCTTCACTTTATTAAGAGTTCATTATAATAAAGTGTAAGATCTAGTAATAAATCCATTGTTTTTTTTCAAAACAAGAACAACCATAAACAAAAAAAGCTAGCTAAAATAGTTATAACCAGGGAGTGAGAGGACATTGGGCTGTTTATTACACTTATCCCTAAAGTTTTATAATACTGTTTTCTTATTATTTACCTAGTAACAACTTTGGGGACTTCTATTGAATTTTGATTGGTTTGTTTACTAAGTTGAATGTTCAAACGCTTTAACCACTTATTGAAATCTTCAGGAGGTGTAACATTGGAGATGAACAACAATTTGTCGACAATTGCCTTATCCCTTTAGATTATAACAAGAACAAAACAATGAGATATATGTATAATCAAGTAAATAAAATATATGATTATTTTTCTCATGTTACACTCTCTAAACTGAGTATAATTTAATTCAACAAATAAAATACAAAAATACAGGGACATCCAAGCTTTTTATTTTGTGGGAGTAAAATAAGGGTTTTCTAAGGTTTGTAATATCATTTATTTTTAAAATTTTGAGAGGGGTAAAATGAGAGTTTTCAATGTTTGACGGCGGTAATCGCCCCTTTACTCCCCCCCCCCTCTCACCTCTTGGACGTCTATGCAAATATATATATTTTTTTGCTGAATTTCGTTGACCTCAATTTGTCGACATATTTCTGTTTTTCATCTTGCTATCCTTGCAATATTTGAACTTGTACCAGCTTGGAAGTTGAGAACATTTCTAAAAATTAAATTTTTAAAGATTATTTTTGCTCATCTCAAATATGTAAAGGACAATTACCCAAGGTGAGAGGGGACATTGAGCTTTTTATTACACCATCTTCCCCAAAGTCTCATAATAACGTTTTCTTATTCATTGGCTTAACAACCTTGTGGACTTTTAGTGCATTTTGTGGGTTGGTTTATTAATTTGAGCGTCCAAATGTTTCAACCACTAATTGTAATCTACAGAAGGAGTTATTTATGTACATCAACTTTCCGGCCATTGTCTTATCCCTGTAATTACCTCATATAATTACCATAAGAAGCAACGCTAATTTAGAATCAAATATTTATCAAATTTTTATAATTATTTCCTCATTTTCCCCTCTAATCTATGTAAAAACTATATATTTATGAATAGAGTAAAAATTTGCAAAAGTCCATTTGAAAACATCCTGAAAGATTGCCATTTTTATATTCCCTTATTTGTATTTTTTTCCCATTCATCAATTTGTACTCATTCTTTCCTTATTTAAGATTAGAGAAGTTATCATAATATAGTAAATATATTTCCATCCTCCCAACTGTGTTTTGTATATACTGGGAAATACTTGAAAAATATGCACTTGCATGAATTTATTTTTCAGAGAAGGTGCATACCAGGCCATAAATGGATGTAGAATATAAGTGGATATTCTGACAGGGGTAAATTGTCGTCAATTGAGGTTGCTAACATTGACAATACTCATTGGTCAGTTCATTCATCTAGTAGGAGGGAAGGGGATGGGGTAAATGGAGAATTGTTATTTTAGCCATTTAAAAGTTTCACTTTATTATAGCACATTATAATCTGAGGTGGATTCTATAAAACAAAATTAGGCTCGCTACTCGCTGGTGAGGCAAAATTATTTTTGTGAAAAATCCTCCAAAATCACATTAAAAATCTACAAAAATTAAACAAAATCTTAAGTTAATACCCTTTTATGATTTTATTTAATTTTTGTAATTTTTTTTTGGAGGATTTTTCACAAAAATAATTTTACCTTACCAGCAAGTAGCAAGCCTAATTTTTTTTTGGTGTAAGATCCAAGTAATTATAAATCCATTATACCATACCATATTACTATGCTGGACCATGGCATATATTTATTAACAGAAATTGCATGCATGGCATTGGCAATCCTTTATATGAAGTAGTAAGGTTTTTTGTCTGCCTGTTATTTCCAAATATTTGCAAATTTAAAATTTTTGGGGCATTTCTGAATAAACTAAAATTATTGCTTTGCTAAGATAGATCCCCCATCCTCCAATTAAAAAATACATCGTTATGCTTATTCGCAAACACTGTTATTACTTTTCCAGTATGGTTTTAAAACTAATTGATATCCGCTGGATTAGAACCGGTTCTCAGCCATACTGAAAAGACAGCATAGCATCGTATTACAAGAGTATTAAATAAAAATCCTAAGCTTCTCGTGGCTAACAAAACAGGTTTTTATCTAATAATTTTTCATCTTAATATACGAGAAAAGCTGTCTATAATACTATGCGATAAATAACTTTTTTTGCACATATTTGTTTGTTATTCACATTACATATGTATTTAATTTTGCATGGTATTTTATTTTGAGTGCAGAGACCTGATATTATTTTAGTTTTATGTGGTCTGTATACTTAACACAGGGCTTTAAAGAAAATGATAAATATATAGAAAAAAATAATATATTTTAAGAAAAGTATTACAAGATGGATATAGTTTTCTAGTTGAACTACATGATTATTGGTAGTAATCATTAATTTACAAAGTTGAGCCTTCTTATATACTTTATATTGAAAAACTTGCAGCCCCGCATACAGACATACATACAGACATCCTATAAGAGTATACATAAACCTGAATAAACGTTCCATCAAAAACTTTTGTTTGCACCAATATGTGTTTCGGGTCATGGGAGGAAAACGAAGTAGCGGGTTTCGTCGTATTTTTACAGTAGCTTTTCTCCTATTTCTAGCCACTGCGAGGTCAATTTCCTAGCGGGGCACTCATCAACATTTACCTAACATAACCTTTCAAAAGCTATACTGTGAAAATACGACGAAACCCGCTACTTCGTTTTATTTCCATGATCCTGTGTTTCAATTTAGCTAAAAAAATTAAAGATGCTATTATGTACAAAAACTGTACCAATTCATGTTTTACCTCTTAAGTCACTTATTTTAAATCTGATTAAATTATGCAAATTTCTTTTAGAAGCAACCATGTCAGAAAATAACTTTTTTATTATTTTAAACATATAACTATCCCTTTATCCCTGACTAAACTAAAATGTGTTGTGTTTGCACATAAATTTGATTACATTTTGGTGCAATAAAACATACCAAACAAAATTTTCTCTGTCCCCCTCTAACTGTCATAAATAAAATATTAAAAGGGAATAGTAATTTAGCGCATCGTGGTTAAAGACAGCTTTCTGCGGATATTAAAATGAAAAATTATAAGGTAAAAATCAGTTTTGTTTGCCCCGATCTTTCATTTTTTCAGTATAGCTGAGAATCTGTTCTAATCCAGCGGATATTAATCGGTTTCGAAGCCATTCTGCAAATGAAGTTAAATACATTTGGCGACGTTACTCCATAACTGAAGTTTTCTTCAAGAATCGATATATTATTATTTGGATTTTGAACAAGATTTTCAGGTAAACTATTAAAGAGGTGCTCGAAGTTGGCTAAAATATAATAACGAAACCCTCCATCCACACTATACCACATCCCTTCCCCTCCTACTGCATAAACGAACTGACAAAGAAAAGAGTAGCAAGCTAAATTGACGACAAATTTTTCCCTGTTGATATATCTACGTATATTCTATATCCATTTCTGCAAGGCATTTAGTAATAATTCTGACAATAGGACAAGTAAAAAATATATAAAAGCCCTACATACAAAAAGCTTTTATATTGCTTTTATGCGAAATTTCTATTGAAAATATTGAAACATTTATATGGGTAAAGAAGACACATTTTGGTATAAACTATCAATGGATTTATTATTACTTGGATTTTACTAAAGATTATCATGTACTCTGATAATGTGAAACTTGTAGCTGGATAAAATAACGATCCACTAATTCACCCACTTTACCCCATCCCTTCCACTCCTACTTGATGAACGAACTGACCAATAAGTGATATCCATGTTAGCAACTTAAATTGACGACATTTTCCACTGTCATAGTATCCATGTATATTCTATATCCATTTTTAAAGAAGACACATTTTGGTATAAACTAACCATAAATAACAAAATATGAAGAAAGGAAAATACATCAAAATAATGGATGTAGATTATACGTGGAAAAGGGAAAAAATGGGCTCAATTAAGTTTGCTAGTGCGTTTATCCAGTAGAAGGAAAAGGGATGTGGAAGGGGGAATCGTTATTTTATCCCGCTGCAAGTTTCACTTTATTAGAGAACAAGAAAATCTGTTGTAAGATCCAATAAATAATATATCCATTATGAAAATACATCAAAATATTCAGCTATATAGAATACTATGGAGGGCTTGATATCCTGAAAATAAATAATAAAAAATTTTTAGCAGAGAAGCAATATTGAATTAACAACATATTTTGTTGATATCGACAACATTTTTAATTTAGCTACTTCTAAAGTATTCGAAGTATTCCCTAAAAACGCCTTATTGAGCACAGAACACCCTTCCATCTTATTGTCGAGATAATTTGAAATTAAGGAGAGGATAGTTTTTTTTGTTTGTTTATTACTTTAGGTACAGTTAGGTCAGGTAATATTAGGTACTGGGTAGGCCACCAGGGCATCACATGCTGTGGCTTTGCTGGGTTAGGTCCCCCTGCAAGGGTAGACAAAAGAAAAAAAGACACCTTCCATTATTTTTATTTTATTATAAGAATAAGAGAAGGATATGGAACTTTCAGAGCTCGACAGTTTCTTTGAGTGAAAGTACCAATTTTAAAAGGATTTAAAATGCAAGGACATATATTTTTTTAACTCTTATTTTATACATCTTAATTGGAACGGATGATCTATTTAATAGTGAAACAATTTCCATCAATAAAAAGTTAAAGAAATAACCTGTGTTTATATATATAATAATTTTAAAAATATTGTAAAGAAGGTGTATCAACTTTTTTTTTTATAGCTAGCTTAAGATTTTTAATTTGACACCTTACTTTTAAAATTCTGTTGAGTAATTATTGAAAAAATCTTTTTTTTTAACCTCGGTTTAATAAAAACTTTAGACCTAAATATTTTCTCAAACAGACATAAAAAACATGGGTTCATATATACCTTTAGAATCAGAAAAATATTACGAATCCATTGTAAGCAAAATTGAAAAAAAGTAAAAAAATAAAAAATTAAACAAATGGCCAATTGTATTTTTTGTTCAGGCAACACTATCGTCTTCCCTTTTTTACCCCCTCTTTACCCCCTTCCCATTTTTATACTCAATTCAAGAATTAAGACGTTGCCTGTACAATATAATATGATATTTTCATATAATTCCTTTTATTGTAGTTTATATACTATATTGTAAACTTTTTTTTTCAATTTTGCTTACAATGAATTCGTAATATTTTTCTGATTCTAAAGGTATATATGAACCCATATTTTTTTATCTGTGAAATAATAAAATTAAGTTCAAAGTTTTTATTCTTGTGGGTTTAAAAAAATCGATTTTTTCAATAATTACCTGACAGAATTGAAAAAGTAAGGTGTCAAATTAAAGATCTTACTATTTTTGTTCATAATGGCCATTTTCTTTCTTTTTTTTTGTTGCATTTTAGTACCTTAAAATCGACTTAATTTTTTTTTAAAACTTAAATTACTTAAAAAATAAGAGGTCTACAAAAAAACCGATTGCATATCTGAATTCTATGAAAAATTTTACATCTACTACTTACTAAAAGAACCGGCTAGCTATAAAAAAAAAGTTGATACACCTTCTTTTAGTTTTATGTAAATGGTTGATAATCATATGGTTGTACCAGAAATTCAGGTTTTTACAAATGAATTATGGATAGTCAAATGATAACTAAATTTTTTTAAAAATATTATGGTTAGCAACTCAATGTGTTCGTCTCCCTAGCTTAGTGACTTTAATGATTTACTGCCCTCCTCTGGTTTATTGTAAACATAAGATTTCTCTCACCACTGAACCAATTGAGTCCTTCCACAAGTCTCAGGGTGGAATTCTTATAATTATATAATTCTTTGTTTTATACTATTGTTCTGCCCCCTCGAACACAGATCCACTATATCCTAGAGGCGCAGACGCCAGTAATTCAATAAACTATGATTTTCTCTTACCTACATAATTTCGTCGCGTTTATGAACATTTTGATTAGTTTGATCTTGTTTATTACAGTGAATAATTATACAATGACATGTTTACTTCTACGCAACTATGACCGTTTGTGGTCTTGTTGTTTTTTCTTTACAAAATGCATAATGTCTTAATTTACAGAGTTAATTGATTTGTCAACTTAAAAATCATTGACATCCTTTCAAAGACATAAATTCTCAAAAGCAAAAATGTTGACACTTGTACATTTTAACTTTATTTTAATTTTTGAAATTTCTTGTGAATATTCCTCAAATGATAGAATATTAATCCTTACCTTTGTTTCACTGTCTGTTCGTATGTTTGGCTGTTTATTATCTTAAATTTTTTATTATCTTTTAATTTCTTATCCCTGTTTCAAGAATGACTTTTCAGCACTTTTTCCTTGCAAATCTTGAGAAAATTTACAAGACCTACAACAATAGATATATTACTATTTGGATGTTGCACCAGATTTTTATATACTCGAATTAAGTGATGCTCGCAGTTCTAAAAAATTGACACCCGTCCCTATTCTATCTTCTGTACCCCATTCCCTCCCCTTTCATTGGATGAACGAACTGACTAATGCATGAGGCCCATATTAACAAGCTAAATTTTCCCCTGCCAAATATCCACGTATATCTTATATCCCCACTCCTACAACCTACAGGGAATATAGGGATCAGAAAAAAAAATTCATTTTTCTTCCCTCAAATATTCTACTTTTAATAATTGAGGGGGAAAAAGGGATGCAGATTAATTTAAGTGGCAATTTTCTTAACTAGAATTCCTTCCCGTAACCACTTTGATTGGATGGATTAAATTACAATGACTAGCTGTTTTGTTTGTTTGCATGAGTCATTTTAGTAGCGCAGCTACTCTATAAATATTAATGTCCGTACGTCCATCTAACAGATCGCTAAGTCACCGTGCAATTCCAATAAGCAGCAATTATGGCAAAAAAAACTTTGTCTTATACTAAATTTCTCATAGGATCTACGATTAAAGATAAGTGATATGTTTTTCAAACCAAAATATTTTTTTTTTACTGTGGACATAATTCATCCTGTTCGTTGTTTAAGGAGTTAAACCGCAGAGTTTATAAATTTATAATTAATATCTAAGGAGAAAAAAAATCCAAGACTTGAATTTTAAAATTAGATTAGCCTAAAACTATTATGGGATTAATGTAAAGCACCTTTAAAATTATCCGGTTGACTGGTTAGTGCGATAGAAACGAGAAAATAAACAAAATCTTACTACCTAATAGATTAAATATTCTTTGATATCAATACACTTAGAGCATTGAAACAATGTTCAAATATTCTTTCCATTCTTATTTTGGTACTCATACAGAACAATAAAAATAAATCATACGGAGAGACATGGATTTACTCAGGGAGGAAGGGGACAATGGCAGATAAATAAATTTACAACCAGATATTCGCCTACTCTAAAAAGATGGTATATCCTGCTGGGTAATATAACAATATCCCCCAGCAATCCCTTCCCATCCTACTGGAGAAACCTACTGACCAATAAATGAACACTATATTAACAACCTAAATTGGTGACAAAATTTTCCTTATCACAGTATCCACGTTTTTTATATCCATTTAATCTATAAAAGGAAGATTTGCCAAAGTTACCTAAGGCAGACATTTACAAATCCATATTTAGAGGGAAAAGTAATTTCTTGTCCATTATGGTATCCCTGTATTGCTGCACATGGATTTACTGGTTGACAAAACCTAAACATAAATATCAATACACTAGAAATAAATCAGGGATCTAAAGGGATAAGACAATAGCCGATGAAATGATGTACATTCCTAAGAATGTTACACAGAATAATCCCTTCTTTATTTTATAATTAGTGGTTGAAACGTTGGGACACCAAGCAATAAACCTAGCAATAAAAATTCACTTAAAATACTTACCGATTAAGAAAAAGATTATTATAAAACTTCCTTACCTCCCTGAAATTAAATAAATTATATGTTACTAGTGCAGTGGCTGTGATCATAACATAAAAGAGCTCTGCATACTAACGGAAAGCTTAAAAAACCTGTAGACATAAATCTAAAACTTAAATAGCCAAAAATCAACCCAGGACCTATGTTAACCTCCAATAAAATGGAGAACTCAAAAAGTTCAGTTGTGATTGAAATCTTAAGCTACAGACAACAAACATCAATGTTTTATAATATGGGGTGAATTAACTCCCCTTTACCTCGCTCCTATTGCATCAAAATAATTTAATTAACACATATATCTATTAATTTTTTCTTTCTTCATAAAGATTAATATTGCGCTTATTGTAGCCGTAGACATTGTTTTAATATTTGCGAATATTAAATTATGCACAGAGTCGCTGGCTTTGCTAAAATATTGTGTAAAAACCATGCATAATTTATGCAATATGATGCATCATTATGCTCATGTTACAAATTACAAAAGTTTTTAAAAATATTAAATTAAGATTTTTAGAAATATTGGAATCTGGACAATTATGTCCAAAAAAAACCTAGGGACCACTTACAAAAATATAATTTGAATTAAAGTAAATTCTAATACTTGAAATAGACTTAAATTTCTAAAACAAAGTTGAATATTGTATGTTCGTCCGTTCGGATAAAGCTTTATATTTCACTAAACGCTGGACCAATTGGGCACCGCTTTTTGTGGAACATACTTACAGGTCATACGAAGGTTTCATGCTATTTTCATGCTAGGGGGGGGGGGGGGGGGACAGAAGATAATATTTTGAATTATTCATTGTGGTGTGGGGCTAGGACCCTAAAGGCAAGTGGCGACGTCACTAGTTCTTACTAAGGAGAAACTGTAAAGTTGGAAACACCAAGGATCTAAAGAGGTAAGACAAAGGCCGATAAATTGATGTACAAAATTTTCCCTTCATTAGATTATGATTAGTGGTTGAAACATTTGGACCCCCAACTCAATGAACCACTAAATTAAAATTTAACGAAAGGCCTAACTTGTTAAGCCAACAAATAATCAAACGTTGATATAAATTTTTTTGGGACTCGTGTAATAAATAGCTCAATGTCCCATACCTCCCTGGGGAAATACTTAAAAGATTAATACTCCATAGGAAACCCGCTGCTTGATGAAATAAAACAAAAGCTGGAAAAGAGTTTCATTTTTTATCAGATAAATAAAACAGATAAGCAATATCCCTTTATTAGTCCGTGAAGCAAAAAAACACCCCAACATCCCTTTTTGGAGAGAAAAGCTTATTATTATGGGGCCTATTTTAGATTAGTTTAATCAAGTTAAATAAAGATTAATTTACCTCTGTTAGGATTATAGCTTCAATCATGATTATTACAAGATTATTACACTTGTCCTTAAAGTTTCCTGATAACGTTTTCTTAATCGTTGGCTTAACAACTTTGGGGACTATTATTGAATTTTGATTGGTTGGGTCATTAAGTTGAGTGTTCAAACGTTTCAACCACTATTTGTAATCTACAGAATGGGTATTCTGTGTATCATCAATTTTGTGTGTGGGGATCCCTGGCTCCATAAAGTAGAAGAAGCAAGTATTTGAGAATACGGGGGTTGGGGGGATGGTCCACTAGGCTGTAATAAGAATAATACCAACAGATAAATTGTGAGAGTTAGGAGGCGACAAGTTAATGATAATTACGACAATAATAAGTTGATAACTTCGGAGAGTTACACAACATTTACCATTTGTTTGACTTTGTAAACGACTATAAAATAATATATATGAAGAAATATATTTATAAAATTAACAGAATCTGGTGTCTGTACCAAAATATCTTGGTAACCGTTGAACCGATATAATTCTCCTTTACAGTGTAGCTCTTTATAGGTACTGGAGATGTTTATAACTATTTTGGGGGATGTTATTTAGTTAGTTATTTATTTAGTATGATTAGTTTGCACATTTAGGGCTGATTGAAAACAATATAGACATATATTTTTTGAAAATAGTAAAAATAACCAAGCTACTTCACCCTAAATCACTAAGTTCATGTTTTCGATAAATAATCAGCTGTTATAATTTATTTTACTGGCATCTCCGACGAGAAAATTGTCAAACTATTCTGGTTTCCCAGTTTCCAAAGTCACACAAATAACATGAGAATCACAAAAAAAATTTTATCATTGTTCGTGAATCTAGGCAATGGAATTATTATTTCTTGGATGTTACACCAGATTTTTATGTTTCCTTATAAAGTAAAACTGAGCGGGCTAAAATAACGATACCCCCATGTACCCCCTCTACCCCATCCTCTCCTCAGCTACTGAATAAACGAAATGATCAATTACTGAGTTTTATGTTAGCAAATAAAATTTACGACAATTTTTTACCTTTTATAATATATCCATTATTTAGCCATATTGGACCGTTTAAATTATGTACGATCTTGAAAACTTATAAATCTTTAATAATAACTAGAAAATATTAACCTTTTATCTAATTGATCGACTCTAAATATTTAAGAATATGAAAGATTGGTACTACTAACTGTGATGGGGACTCCTATGACATTAAGGCACAAAGTTACATGCGTAGACTTCCTATCATTGCGTACAACTAAAATATATATATCCTATTATATAAAGTAGTAAGCGTTTTTTGTCTGTCCCGAAGGATCTCGCTAACCGCTGAACCGATATTGTTTTCCTTTACAGTGAAGCTTCTTATAGGTCCTGGGAAGGTTTTAAACTATTTTTGGGGAGGGTGTCTTCAACCCCCTCGCCCCCAAATTTTACTTACTCTTTTAAAACTCAAATTTAAAATGGGAGAAGGTTGACTTTTTCCCTCCTACCTTAAGTGCTCCTAGAGGCTTCTAGGGGCGTAGCCGCTAGTGTTTATAAATTGTATACTGCATTTTCAGTAGCTTACAAAAATATAATATCTAGTTTTTGTTCAAACTTTTACTGATTCTTAATGTAAAGACCTTTCACTCAATATTTGTAAATCCTTGTTTATACTGTGACACCATGAAATTGAACGACTCTAGGACCTAACTTTAATTTGAGATATGTTTCGCCTGACTTAGATTAGAGACATAAATTATAATATAACAAAACTTAATTGCACAATTTCGACACATTAAACAAAACATAGACATTTTTCGTCTGATAGAAAATTGCTTTCTGCTCTGTTGTGTCATCTTGGCTGCGTTTATTTTCTGACATTATTGGCTGATATTCAAAGACCCAATTGAAAGTTGGCACAGTATCCCCACACCGTGGGTAGAGTTACTTATAGGTGGTGCCCCCTCTAATTTTTTGCTTTATGTACATTTTGTTGTTAGAAGCAAGGCTTCTCTGGTATTAGGGTCAATACATACGTCCGACTGTTTGTAACCTGGATGATTTAAAGCCCTTTTTAAAAACTAATCCTATTCATTTGGGTCAAACAATTCTGAAACCTCCCTTAGGCTTTGAAATTTCTAATTTGACACTTCTCTTTTATATATTTGGTTTATTTTGGCTGCGCTTCCTATGAACATAATTCTTGTTGTATTAAATTTTTAAAGTCTTGAAAACAAATGCAAATTGTTTTATTAAAACCACAAGTCATTTAGAAAGTTTATTACATATGCAGTAAAACTTTTATATCTAATTTTTTTTAATGTTTAAAGAGAAAGCCAAGACATTTATATTTTATTTAAATTATCTACTCTATAACTATATTGAGAGCTTTAATATTTATCGTTTTTAGTAATATTGATCAAGCCAAGAAGGATATTCCAAATAATCTGACAATGTGCGATTACATGGCAAAAAACAAA
This sequence comes from Acartia tonsa, assembly GCF_053477335.1. Taxonomy (NCBI): domain Eukaryota; kingdom Metazoa; phylum Arthropoda; class Copepoda; order Calanoida; family Acartiidae; genus Acartia; species Acartia tonsa. The sequence goes on from NC_137260.1 coordinate 40,954,146, forward strand.
TTTTGCCCTATGATCACTTTAGTGACAAAATAATTCGGGGCTAACCAAACTGGTTTTGATCTTTTTTTTAAAAGTTCTATTATCTGCGACAAGCTGTCTATAATATGATGCAATAAATAGCATTATTATTTTTTATTCAGTATAACAAAATAACCATTTAAAATACGATAAAATCCACGAAATAATATTAATGTTTTTAATATATTTCAGTGGTGTAGTTCCTGTACCTGACGACACATTCACAGTGACCCAGGCCATTAACGCCATCGGCTTCGGCCGCTTCCAGATCCTGTTGTCCATCGTGGTGGGCCTCTGCTGGATGGCGGACAGCATGGAGATGATGATCCTGTCGGTGCTGCCTATGAGCATGACGTGCCAGTGGGGTATTGGCAGGTACAAGCAGGCCCTCCTCACAACCGTCGTTTTCATAGGTAAGTTGAGAAACTTAAAAATCATAATTTTAGTATGACTTCAATTTGACCACATAATTGGCTTCAAATGTGTACACATTTTGGTATGATGGGAGCATTTTTTCCCCATTTAATTATATACTATAAGTCAGCGTAAAGTATAAAATATAAATAGTTAAATGATAAATCTTTATTTTAGGATATTTTATTATCCAATAATTGTGTCGCTTGAAGTTCATTTATGTATCTAACTGACCATCTATGGCAATACTTCTACCCTTAAAACCTTTTTATTCCTTCCAAATGTCCACAATAAAACAGAACTATTAACTTTTATACTAAACATTCTATTTAGAAGCTAATCTTATAAATTCCTTGTTGTTGCAATATTAAAGAAAATATTTCTCATATAAAGCAGGGATCTAAAGGGATAAGACAATGGCCGATAAATTGAATTACATACCCAATGATGATACACAAAATTACCCCTTCTGTAGATTACAAACGTTAGGACACTCAACCTAATGAACTAACCAATCAAAATTCAAGAAAAAATCCCCAAAATGTTAGGAAAGTTAGACAGGAATAAAAAAAAAATTTGAAACTAATCAACATCCCATTGCCCCCTCCCTCCTTGCATATAAAGTGAGAAAAGATAGCGCCAAGATTGTTGGGGGAGAAGCTATAAAAATCCAACTTAAATGCAAATTAGAGCTTTTATGCAAATGTAAAGCCTTAGTTGTGCGACAATTTAAAGAGGAAACAGAAAGTTTAGTAGAACTAAAATGTTGCTGGATTAGCACAATTTTTGGACCCAGTTTAATCCCTCTCTTTGTTTTTTATTTCAAAACAAAGCTTCGACGAAGACCAAACTGCATAACTTTTGCATAACCAGTTTTGACGTCATATTCTCCATTTTTTTTTTAGGGGTTTTGTTTCCCACGTCTCCTCTCATCTTCCTCATTTTATGACGTCACAGGAATCAAAAGTGACACAAAAGTTATGCAGTTTGGTCTTCGTCTAAGCTTCTCTAAAATCAATTCAAGGGGGAGAAGTCGACCTTTTCTTTTTAATTTAATTTTAAGGGATTATTTATCATTTGATGTAGGTGGTAGACTCACACAAAATATATATAAACCTTCCCTGGACCTGTGAGAAGCTTCACTGTAAGATTGACCGTTGAGCAAGATCACACAGACAGACAACCAGTTTCTCTTTTAGAAGGATAATTTAATTTGAATCATCTTTGTAATGGCTTTTTCATTTGGGGGGGTTTCCCCCCCAAAAAAAATTGTTCGGGGGAGGGGAAGGGGGTAATCACCACTTCCCCCACCCCTTTTAGACGTCCTTGGCTTTCCTATTCAAGGTAGACACTGCTTAGAACGAATAGCAACTCTATGTAATAATTCACATCTATCTAACTATTTTTCCATTCTTCTAAGAAAATGTATTTTTTGCCTCTCGTTTGTACATTGAATTAAGTCAACATATACAATTAATACATTACTATAATTTATAAGATTACATATTTATTTTAGTAAAGAAAAAGGTCTTGGTTGACGTGAATTTTCATGAAAATATTAAAAAAGCTGCGATAGAATTTTTTGTTTGTTTTAGCAGCTTTAGCTAAGTATTATTAAAAGTCCGACTTGGGGCTGAAAAAAGGAAAGAAAAGAATTATTGAAAACAAATTTTTTGTTGTTGTAAATTTTAAATTTAAATTTCTTTATATGAGGAATTGAAAAATATGCACAGATAAATTCAAATTCAAAGAAAGGACACAACTGGGTCTAAGACTTAAACTTGACACCTGCTTGACAGCTCTGCTGGTGACGGCGGCTTAACCCAGATACACAATACAAAATCTGGGTTTCTAGTTTGGTCATACACAAATTGTAAGGAGATAGAATGTATATTGTCAAAAAAATTCAAGACAGGCCAAACACAGATGAAAATATGTGCGAAATTATTAGTAAGATTAGAGGGATTTTTTTTAGCTGAAAATAGACACATCTTATTACAATACACAGTTACGACTTCCATACCAAGGTCATGCATCAAAGTGTTGGTTTCTGCAATAGTTTGGTTCTTAGTACCTCTAACCCAAAACGAAAGTCTGGCTCTAAGTTGTTAACCACCAAAACTTATGAATTTGTTTTATATTACATACACTAAGATACTAATGTCTAGAAATAAAAAAATATATTTGTTCTAAAGATTGTTTTTAGCATTACCAATTCCTTATCGGAATTTTAAGTTTAAAGTTTTGTAAATTGTATATTTTCAAGCTTTTGGTGCCAAGTTCTAAGTTAGATGTTAAAGCTAAAGTTAAGCATGCTTCAATTCAACAGATAAACATTTATTTTCACATCATTTTGGACAGTTAGGCTTTATTTGGACATAACTGCACTTGATAATAAAGATTTGTTTCGAGAAATGTTAAAAAAAAATCAATTCAAATTTGATCTACAGATTAATATTTATTTTTAAATTATTTGGGACAGTTACACTTAATTTGGACAGTTCTATACTTTGTAATTAAGATGAATTTTAAAAAAATTATAAGAATGCTAAAACTCAACTTATAAACATTTGAATTCACATCATATCTTAAAGGACAGTTTAATTTAACTTCATGTTTTTAGGCATTATTATTGTAAACAACTGGACTTATGGAAAGCTTCACTGTTGGGAAAATTCATACCTGTTTAGTAGTTAACTACAGACAGACACCCTGTGACTTTAGTATAATATAGATGATTTTTCTAAACATTATGTTGTGGTGTGTTAAATATCAATTTAGAGAAAAGATGTCAAAATCAGGGATCCAAAGGGATAAGACAATTGCTGATATATTGATGTACATCACCAATGTATATATACAAAATTACTCCTTCTGTATAATAAAATTAGGGATTGAAACGTTTGGGCACTGAACCTAATAAATCAACCAATTAAAACTCAATAAAAGTCCATAAAGCCAACGAATAAGAAAATGTTATGTTAAAACTTAAGGAACTAGTGTTATAAATAGCTTAATGTCCCCTTCCTCCCTGCAAAACCTCCAACCTGTCTAGCACACAGTATGATCCTTGTTAAAATTGTCATCACAAATTGTTAACTTTAAATTTATCATTTTTGAATAAAAATAAAATAGAAGTCTTCAGCTGCTTTTAAAACTCTTTAAAGATATAGAAAAGAACAGGATTCTGCATTTATAATTAAAGCTATGCCACTGTCTATAATACAAAGTAGCTTGATGTCCATGCGTCCGTCTGTCCCTTAAGATCTCGGTAACCACTGAACCGATTGGATTCTACTCTTCAGGAAATATATCTACTGGTCCTGTGGTGGTTTTAGCCTATTTTCTTGGGGGTGGTACACTTTTTTTTAGGTAATTAAAACATTGGTGCTGCATCACCACCTCCACAGTTTTTTTAAATTACCTCTTGGGGCAAAGCCCCTAGAGGCTAGGGGCGAAGCCGCTAGTATATAGTACAAAGTACAACGATGTCTGTCCGTCTGTCTGAACTTAATATCTCAGTAACCACTGAACTGATTGGGCTCTAATCTTCAGGTAATATACATACTGGTCCTGTGGTGGTTATCTTTAGATACCTAATTTTATTGTTTAGGTACCTAAACTTTTTAAAAATTCTCTCTTGTGGCAAACCCCCTAGAGGCTGGAGGGCGAAGCCGCTAGTTATTGATAAAGTATAACCAATTTCTGGATAATAGAGCTTCTCTGCTTATAAGAATGTTGTCAGCCTTGTTCCTCGTTAAAATATGTTGTAATAAAATTGTATGTTGAAGTGAATTGAAAGGTTGTGAGCTTAATGAACCAAATATATCCTGGATGCACATATATATTTTGAATAGAAAGATTTATTTTCAACATTTGTATAGCAGGTTTCAGACTATTATCTTGTTAGATTGTTATTGGCGAGAATTTGTACAGTGCTTGTAATGTCAACCGTCCAGTCGGACCAGTTTTGTCCTGGGAGGGATGCAGGGACATTGGACTTTAAATTACTTAAAAAGAACAAAAGACTTTTTCATATTTCAATTTAATATTACAAACTAGTACTGTATTTGTTCTAATTGTGTATTAAATAGAAAATCAACTTTTTAAAGAATTAAGTTTGTCTAGTGGTCTTAGACCTGAATGGCTGAGAGTTGCACCTGTCTTTTGGACAAGGAATTCACCACACTTCCAATCTTAATTATACAACCCATATTTTTACCGTCTTTTGTATGACAAAATTAAATGTTATGCCTTGAACTTACCATTTTGTATTTTTGACAAGAAACAAAGACTGGCAGACATTATAGATTAAATGTAGAAGATTTTTACTACTAAAATTGCTTTATTAGAGGGACTAGCTGCTGCACCTGTAGCATCTTGGGGCTTTGAATTCTAAAGTGTAAGAAGAGAGCAGAAAAATAGCCTTAAACCATCCCAAGTCTTAAATCTAAAAATTATATAGCCCAAAACAATCTCGTGACCTATGTGAAGATTCCTTAAAAAATAAAAGCTTAATCAGTTCATTAGTTATTGAAATCCTAAGCTTCAGACAAAAACCTTACTACTTTATATAATAAAGCTTCAGACAAAAACCTTACTACTTTATATAATAGAAAGATAAATAAAATTTTGTATAATTCTGGTTGATCTAATTCTTATGTAATATTTGTAATTTAGTGCATCTAAAGTAACTTAGCTTCACAATTTTGTAATCAATAAAACAGAACAAATTGATTCAAATACTCTACTCTACTTGCAAAGAAACAATTGCATAACACAAAAAGCTTGTTAAAAGCGAAGCTTTTCTATGACAAGGGTCAGTCCGTCCGTCCGTTCGGAACTGTTAGCTCTTTCCGTTAATTTAAGCATGTTAGAATTGCCATATCGATTTCAAACTTGCATGGTGATTCCAGTAGTAGTTAGGTACGATTTTGAAAGCGTAGCAACTCTATAATAGTTACTAGAATGTCCGTACATCATTTTAAATATATTGGTTTTTAACTTTAACGGCTAATTTTTATGTGATATAATTATTCGATTGATCTGATATTTGCAATACTGATTCCTAGGACAACAAAGTACAATGTTATAAGCGAAGCATCTCTATAATCAAGTCCTAAAGATGTTAGTATGTCATTGAACAGTATCCTGTATTTAAGCAGTTTTTCAACTTTAATTATAATTTCGTTACGACTTTAATAAATTTATATTCTGATTATTCACTTCTGACAATCTGGTAATGTTTGATTGTCCTACCGTTTCAGAGCTTCGCTTTTATCGATGTTATCATCCTTGTTCGTAAAAAAACCAATTAAAGATAAAATTATCTTCAAAAGTACAAATCCTAGCTTTAGAGTTTAATTCTGTATGCCTAAATGTCAAAGGAATAATCAAACAAGGATTAAAATATAAAGTATAACACACACAAACGACTGACTTTCTATTTACGGAAAGAAAATTTATTTTATAATATTTATATGGTGCAAAAAAAAGAATGCTATTTTGGCCAAAACTCTAATTTTACAGGGTGTCCAACAAAAAGTGTATTTTGGATATCTAGCGTAATACCCAAAATACCTGTCCGAAAAAAATCATTTTTTTTGGCTTAAATCCTGTGTTTTATCTGTGTGCATATGTGGTATATAACGGTTCGGACCACCCGGGACTAAAAGGTTGTCAAATTTCACTTTGAGACACCCCGTAAATGTGATTTTTGCGTCTGTAGAGCTAAAACTTGGTCCAAATTGGCTATTTTTTTCAAATTACTCTAATATGTGTCTTAGTATGTTTGGCCATAGTGTTTTCTGACCAGATCAATAATTTCATATTTTTTGGACACCCTGTTTTTTCAAAAAAAGAGAAAAAAAATATTTGTTTTTTAAAATTTTTTTTCTATTTTTAAGTTACTTAAAACTGTCATATAGATACAGATTTTGTTTAATAACAATAATATTTGCCTATTTTACAATTTTTTACACTTTTAGGACACCCTGTGTATGTTTTTGAAAAATGATGGTTTTTGCCCATTTTTGGGGGGAAGGAGTCGTTTTAGGGCCATATACTATTTCTTCATTTTTGTAGAACTCTTCAAGACACATCATTTGTTATCAATGCAAAAACCGCGAAAAACGAACCGTTTTGCGGTTATTCACCGCCAAAGGCAGAATTTTTACGTTTTTTGCCGTTCCCGAGGTTCTAATGGGCATTTGTGGTAAGAAGACGTTGATTTATCAAGATAATTGTGAAATACTTTTATTTAGGCATTTTAATTTACTAAATTTCATGTGAAGTAAACTTTTTTGTATATCCAACCGATTTTTGTCAAAAGGAATTTCACTTATGTTATAGCAATTATTTATGTTATATTCACTTCATTTTCTTGTTTTAACAATTGAAATCCATCTTGACAAAAAACGGTTAGCTGCACAAAAAATTTTATTTAATATGAAATTTAGTAAATTAAATTACCTAAATAAAAGTATTTTAGATAAATCAACGTTTTCTTACCACAAATGCCCATTACAACCTCCGGAACGGCAAAAACGTAAAAAAATTCCACCTTTGGCTGTGAATAACGGCAAAACGGTTCGGTTTTTGCGGTTTTTGCATTATTAACAAATGATGTGTCTTGAAGAGTTCTACAAAAATGAAGAAACAGTCTATGGCCCTAAAACGACTCCTTCCCCCAAAAAATGGGAAAAAACCATCATTTTTCAAAAACATGCACAGGGTGTCCCAAAAGTGTAAAAATTGTAAAATAGGCAAATATTAATGTTATTAAACAAAATCTGTATCTATATGACAGTTTTAAGTAACTTAAAAATAGAAAAAAAAATTAAAAAAAAAACAAAAAAAATTTTCTCTTTTTTTGAAAATACAGGGTGTCCAAAAAATATGAAAATATTGATCTGGTCAGAAAACACTATGGCCAAACATACTAAGACACATATTAGAGTAATTTGAAAAAAATAGCCAATTTGGACCAAGTTTTAGCTCTACAGACGCAAAAATCACATTTACAGGGTGTCCCAAAGTGAAATTTGACAACCTTTTAGTCCCTGGTGGTCTGAACCGTTATATACCACATATGCACACAGATAAAACACAGGAGTTAAGCCAAAAAAAAATGATTTTTTTCGGACAGGTATTTTGGGTATTACGCTAGATATCCAAAATACACTTTTTGTTGGCCACCCTGTAAAATTAGAGTTTTGGCCAAAATAGCATTATGTGCGCTTTTTACAAGAATAAACGATCATTTTGGTGTATAAAATGTATAGATTGGATGTAAGATTGATTAAAAAATAATTTTTAAAATTGTGAATAAATGGGTGTTTTTTACATTTTTGTTACCTACCTTCATAGATAGCTAGATATCTAGACATTTAGGGACTCTGAAACTTTTTTTTGGCCATCCAGCATCCTTGAATGACCCAACGGACCAAAATATAGAGTATTAACAAAATCGGAGAGGTAGTGCAGAAAAGTGGTACATTTGGCAAATAATGCACCATATGCAAAATGTTTAGCTTATATAAATCTGTTATGCTTTTATTATATTTTATTAAACATTATATACTATGCAAAAATATAAAATAAGTAAGTACATGTTTCCTTACAACATATATTTATTTACTTTATGCTCTCAAACATTTTAGAATATAACGAATATTTCTTTATAAAGAAATTGAAAATTGATGACGATACCGTATACGATCTGCAAATCGAAACTTTTGGTAGTGGTTTTATCAAATCTTGATTAATTTTTTTTTAGTATGGCTTCGAAACCGATTAATATCCACTGGATTAGAGCCAGCTCTCAGCCATATTGAAAATGCACTTATATTTCCATATTACAGACAATATGGGGGTCGTTTTTTAGCCATCTACGAGTTTCACTTTATTAGAGTACATTTAGAAGATCCAAGTAATGATAAATATCTTGTTATGGTGGAGTTCTAAACTAAATAGAAATTTAAAAACTCCACCTTAACCCTACTACTGAAGAACGTAAATACGTAAAACTATTCCATATTGGCAAAGACATGCAGTTAACATAGACATAAAAGGACAGGCAAATCAACATTTAGTCCCTTAAAGATTGTTGACTTACCTGGGACTTGCAAGCTTTTTTTTTGATGGGGGTAAAATAAAGGGTTTCCAAGGTTTGTGGAGGTTAATCTAATGTATCTTTATCATTTTGAGGGGGATTAAATGAGACGTTTCAAAGGTTTTGGGGAGGTAAACATCCCTTTATCCTCACCCTTGAAGTCTATGTTTTGTCAATTGTATAGCTAATTCACAAAAAAATAAATGAGATATCCAAAAGAGAGAAATATAAATAAATTAATTTGAAACAATTGTTACCAGTGGACTGCCTAGATATTTATAAGCAAAGTGTGAGTCTAGAAGGGTGTAAAAATTAAATGCCATTCCTTATCAATTTTGTAAACCAAGTATTCTATCTATATTTATTTGTCTATACATATATTCGTGAGAAAATGTGTTGCAAATATGTGCATTGAAATTATGCACTTTTTCTTCATTATTTCCACGCTAAATGAAATAAGTAATCTATCAAGTTAAGATTCCTCACCTTTTGTGTGCCCATTAAAGTAATACAATAGAGGGGGAAGGGGTTATATAATTGTATGTCCCCACACCGGAGACTCTGTGCCGTCTTTCAATAAGGTCTTTGATTATCAGCCAATAGGGTCGGAAATATTAACATTAATATTATTAAGATGAAAATGATCCCCAACAGTGGATCCAGGTGATTGTCTGGGCTATACATCTAAACTTGATACTGTCAGTCAGTTAGTACTTAATAACAATTAGTTTCATTTTTGCATAAACTCCAATGCACAATTTTAAGGCCTTAGACAGTACCTAGTTTAAAAGTCTTTGATCTACCCTGTATATTGGAGTATTTGGTTTCCAGTTTTCTCTTTTTTTTGGGTCTTAACTTGTTTACAATCTAAATATTTTTAAAACTCTGTTTTCCAGGTTATCTATCATATATTGCATTCCTCCTAACCTTAGTTAACCTTCCATTGTTCTATCCCTCTATTTCTTGGTTCCTTAAATATTCAAATATCCATTTCCGATCCCTGCATTCCTGGCTGATTATAGTCTCTTGCATAGTTTGCATTGTCCATAACTCTCTTTAAACTTGTATTGTCCTATGTCTTTAACCCTGGTTGATTATAGTCTCTTACATGGTTTGCATTGCCCATAACTCTCTTTAAACTTGTATTGTCCTATGCCTTTAACCCTGGTTGATTATATAGTCTCTTACATAGTTTGCATTGCCCATAACTCTCTTTAAACATTGTATTGTCCTATGCCTTTAACCCTGGTTGATTATAGTCTCTTACATAGTTTGCATTGCCCATAACTCTCTTTAAACTTGTATTGTCCTATGTCTTTAACCCTGTTGATTATATAGTCTCTTAAATAGTTTGCATTGCCCATAACTCTCTTTAAACTTGCATTGTCCTATGCCTTTAACCCTGGTTGATTATATAGTCTCTTACATAGTTTGCATTGCCCATAACTCTCTTTAAACTTGTATTGTCCTATGTCTTTAACCCTGTTAATTATATAGTCTCTTAAATAGTTTGCATTGCCCATAACTCTCTTTAAACTTGCATTGTCCTATGCCTTCATTCCTGGTTGATTATATAGTCTCTTACATAGTTTGCATTGCCCATAACTCTCTTTAAACTTGCATTGTCCTATGCCTTTAACCCTGGTTGATTATAGTCTCTTACATAGTTTGCATTGCCCATAACTCTCTTTAAACTTGTATTGTCCTATGTCTTTAACCCTGGTTGATTATAGTCTCTTACATAGTTTGCATTGCCCATAACTCTCTTTAAACTTGCATTGTCCTATGCCTTTAACCCTGGTTGATTATATAGTCTCTTACATAGTTTGCATTGCCCATAACTCTCTTTAAACTTGTATTGTCCTATGTCTTTAACCCTGGTTGATTATAGTCTCTTACATAGTTTGCATTGCCCATAACTCTCTTTAAACTTGCATTGTCCTATGCCTTTAACCCTGGTTGATTATAGTCTCTTACATAGTTTGCATTGCCCATAACTCTCTTTAAACTTGTATTGTACTATGTCTTAAATCCCTGGTTGATTATAGTCTCTTACATAGTTTGCATTGCCCATAACTCTCTTTAAACTTGTATTGTCCTATGCCTTTAACCCTGGTTGATTATATAGTCTCTTACACAGTTTGCATTGCCCATAACTCTCTTTAAACTTGTATTGTCCTATGCCTTCATTCCTGGTTGATTATAGTCTCTTACATAGTTTGCATTGCCCATAACTCTCTTTAAACTTGCATTGTCCTATGCCTTTAACCCTGGTTGGTTGATTATAGTCTCTTACATAGTTTGCATTGCCCATAACTCTCTTTAAACTTGTATTGTCCTATGCCTTTAACCCTGGTTGATTATAGTCTCTTACATAGTTTGCATTGCCCATAACTCTCTTTAACCTTGTATTGTCCTATGTCTTTAACCCTGTTGATTATATAGTCTCTTACATAGTTTGCATTGCCCATAACTCTCTTTAAACTTGTATTGTCCTATGCCTTCATTTCTGGTTGATTATAGTCTCTTACATAGTTTGCATTGCCCATAACTCTCTTTAAACTTGCATTGTCCTATGTCTTTAACCCTGGTTGATTATAGTCTCTTACATAGTTTGCATTGCCCATAACTCTCTTTAAACTTGTATTGTCCTATGCCTTTAAACCTGGTTGATTATATAGTCTCTTACATAGTTTGCATTGCCCATAACTCTCTTTAAACTTGTATTGTCCTATGCCTTTAAACCTGGTTGATTATATAGTCTCTTACATAGTTTGCATTGCCCATAACTCTCTTTAAACTTGTATTGTCCTATGCCTTTAACCCTGGTTGATTATAGTCTCTTACATAGTTTGCATTGCCCATAACTCTCTTTAAACTTGTATTGTCCTATGCCTTTAACCCTGGTTGATTATAGTCTCTTACATAGTTTGCATTGCCTATAACTCTCTTTAAATTTGCATTGTCCTATGCCTTTAACCCTGGTTGATTATAGTCTCTTACATAGTTTGCATTGCCCATAACTCTCTTTAAACTTGTATTGTCCTATGTCTTTAACCCTGTTGATTATATAGTCTCTTAAATAGTTTGCATTGCACATAACTCTCTTTAAACTTGCATTGTCCTATGCCTTTAAACCTGGTTGATTATATAGTCTCTTACATAGTTTGCATTGCCCATAACTCTCTTTAAACTTGTATTGTCCTATGCCTTCATTTCTGGTTGATTATAGTCTCTTACATAGTTTGCATTGCCCATAACTCTCTTTAAACTTGCATTGTCCTATGCCTTTAACCCTGGTTGATTATAGTCTCTTACATAGTTTGCATTGCCCATAACTCTCTTTAAACTTGTATTGTCCTATGCCTTTAACCCTGGTTGATTATAGTCTCTTACATAGTTTGCATTGCCTATAACTCTCTTTAAATTTGCATTGTCCTATGCCTTTAACCCTGGTTGATTATAGTCTCTTACATAGTGTGCATTGCCCATAACTCTCTTTAAACGACTAACCCAAAGGGGTAGTTTCACGAAATGCATTTGAACTTAATTTAGTGAACCGCATATTTTTTCTTAGTTAATGGGGTAAACTACATTTAAATAGCATATATTTGAAATAAATTCAATTTTCTACCACGTAGTTTTTAAAATATCAAGACCTGAAAATTGTCTTTTTGTGATATATGCAATTTAAAAAGACGATTTTCAAGTCTTGATATTTCAAAAACTATGTGGTAGAAAATTGAAATTTTTCCAAATATATGCCATATAAATGTAGTTTAACCATTTAACCAGGATAAAATATGCGGTTCACTAAATTAAGTTCAAATGCATTTCGTGAAACTACCCCTTTAAGTAAATTCTTCCCTTTATTTTTATGGCTAAAAAAGCATATTTTCTGAGAAATTAATTTTGAAATATGTTTTTTTTTATAGAAAATCTCATGTGGAGTTCTTGTAGGAAATATGCAATTTTTATATAAAATTAGTTTATAGACTTGTCCTATTTGTTTTAAACTTATAATTTAAAATACAAGAAAATTTTATAGAAATAGATCAATCTTTCTATGACAAGAACTTAATTGCCTGTTATTCACGTCTTAATTGCACCCAACATTTGCTATTACTTTGAAGCCAATAAAAAAAAGCTTACACTATTTAAACAAGAAAAATTATTTCTAAAGCAATGAATTCACATATATCCCCCCACCCCCTGAAATGGTCAAAGATTCTCTTGTTTGTTCAGTAGTTTTAGATATCTTTCTGAACACCCAAACACATAAACAAATATCCATTTTCTTAAGATATTTTTTATTTTAGGTATGATGGTTAGTTCAACCTTCTGGGGGAAGATCTCCGACAGATTTGGTAGGAAAACAGCGCTCATAGTTTCTGGCTGTTTTCTTTTCTTCTATGCTTTCATCAGCTCATTTGCACCTTCTTATCCGTGGATTTTATGTTTAAGGTGAGTATTTTAACATGGATGACAACATTTATAAGTAGTGAAGCAACACAAATAATGAAATGGACAAACAGACAAAGTGAGTTAAAGAGCAGATGTTCAGTTCTTATAACACAAAGAGAGAAACAATAAAAAATTTATGTTTACACCTTTTGTAGCATGACCGACAGACATACGGACAAAATAATGAATATATTAGATGTGGGAATCTAAACTAAAAGTTTTAGCAGTCTATCTTTAATAACGGCTGAGAAATTACATTTCCCCCATTGCGTTACGGACTGACCGACAGAGAGATTGTAATCATCTATGAATAACCATTTAAAGAAATAAATAAAATAGGATACTTTTGATTATGACTACGTGTCCTTGTTTGTACCGTATCGTTACAGAATTCTTCGTTTAATGATTAAAATCCATAGGGCTGCTTTAACATATTTTTGTTTAGGTTCATGGTCGGTTTTAATATCGGGGCAGTACCCCAGTCAGTAACACTATATGCTGAGTTCCTGCCAAATAAGCAGAGGGGGAAGTGTGTGGTGCTTCTTGACTGCTTCTGGGCACTTGGCGCTTGTTTAGAGGTGAAATTATAGTTATTTATCGCATCGTATTATATACAGCTTTCCGCTGATATTAAAATAGAAAAAATATAATAATTGAATCAGTTTTATTAGCCTATATATTTCAATATTCATAAAAAATTGTCTGTAATTTAATACTATACATAATTTTTCAATATGGCTCAACACCGGTTCAGAAGATATTAATCAGTTTCAAAACCATTTTCGTTGTAAAATTATCCACATTATTAAATTTACTAATATCTATTAATGATCCTTTATAATTTGTATGGTATTAAAGAGCTCTAAAACAGTGACTCCCTTCTTTAGAGATCTAAAATACACTACTCTTTCCCTTTTTAAGAGGGGAGGCACCCTCTCCCAAAAAAGTTATTACCCTTTTCTGGATCTAAAAGAAGATTCACTGTAAATGAGAACCAAATATTTCCAGTGGTTAGTGAGCTCTTAGGCTACAGACACACAACTAGACATCCTGTTACTTTTATATAATTAATGATTTATTATTTTATGTTCAGGTTATTCTAGCAATGCTGATAATGCCAACCCTTGGGTGGAGATGGTTGCTGGCCCTGTCTTCACTTCCAACACTAGCCTTCCTAATAACAGCTTCCTGGCTACCTGAATCGCCCAGGTAAGATCCACAATATCATTATAAGCATCATTGGCGTCTCTATTTGTTTATGAATTCCAGAGAATGCCGTAATTTGTTTCCTCCATGATGCCCAACCTTTAGTGCTCCACCGCCAGATGATTTTTGACTGGCTCAGTCTTCGTTTTCATTCTGGGGGTTCCCATCTTAAGTATTCCTTTGGAATCCTGTTTGGTACCATTCTTAGCACATGTCCTATTCTTTAATTTTTCACTCCTGCTTTAATGCTTCTGCACTTAATCTTAGTATACGGTTCATTGTTTTATATTTTGTTTGGCCAACAATTTAATCTTTCTTAGTCATTATAGACATATAGAAGAAGAACACGCTGAACTACAGACGCAAACAATTAAAAGTTCATTATGACTAAATTTAGGTACCTGGCAGCCAGCGGTCAAAGCGACCAGGCCCTGGACAATCTGACCAGGGTGGCCAAAACAAATGGCAAGTCCATGTTGTTGGGCAGGCTCATTGTGGATGACTGCAATTGGATGAGCAGAGGCAGGCTTGCTGATCTGCTTTCCAAGGTATTTTTCCGCATTTTTAGAAGCAAAGATTTTTCATAAGTCAAAATGTACGATCGTCTATGATTCGTTTTGGGGAAAATGTTATTATTATTTGGACAAAAAGGCATTCAGCTTTTAACTTTTACACCTATAAAATCTATGTTCATATTTCTCCTCAAGGCCTTTTAATGACCTTTTTAACAATGTTCGCTAAAACTTTGTCAGTCAAACATTAAAAGTCGTCAGTCAAAGTAGTTGAGTGTGTTTGTTTCTCTTTGTGTGAACTTTGTAGATTTTTGAAATTTGTTATAGAATTTCTATTTTTTTGCTCTAAAGCATAAAAAAATAAATGTACACTTCAGATCAATTATCTTTCTTCCATTTGAATAAGGCATATATAAGTTATCATAAAACCAATCTTTTTTATTTGAGGGGGGGGGGTAAAATTTTGAAATTAAATTTTTTTGGGGGGGGAATCGTCTTGGACGTCTATGCTAATCTTGTTTTTTTTTTAAAGGAACTGCGAAGAACAACTCTACTGCTGTGGCTGATTTGGTTTGTAGCCGCGTTTTCTTACTACGGAGTTGTTCTTATGTCAACAGAATTATTTGAAACTACAAATCTGTGCTCCATCAATGGAAAGGTAACAAGTTTTAGGTGGAATAAAATAATTAGGGAGGGAATGGACACTGGGCTGTTTATTACACCAGTGCCCAAACTATAATAACGTTTTCTAATTCGTTAATTTAACAACCTTGGAGACTTTTGCTAAATTTTGATTGGTTAGTTTATTAAGTTGAGTGTTCAAAAGTTTCAACCACTAACTTTAATCTACAGAAGGGGTAATTTTGTGTTTCATCATTGGGGATGTACATCAATTTATCAGATTTAAGATCTTATGGACAAATGACCTAATGGGTCAAAATACCTAACATTTTTTTTATTTATGCCTCACCCCTGCGGGGGCCTATACATGAGGTGTCTTAACCCTACAGTACATATATTGCCTAACCTTTGTTGATTTTAAGCCTGTCGAAACAGTTGTACTAAGATATTGCTGTTATTCTTAGCTAGCCTTTTTTAATCATTATTAGTTTTTGCTATTGCGTCTGTTGCCAATTTCTAAAATAAGAAAGGCTTGAAAAAACAATTTTGTTTAATTATGTCGAATGCGAGAATAGAAATCGTCCGTTTTATCGCCTAAACCCTGTCAATAAATAGTGCCATTGTTATTATTTTGAAGTTATAATATCATTAGACTGTCGATATCATGTCAGCCATGAACAGTTTTTTTTTATTAAATTAAAACCAAAGTTGACATAAACACTCGAAATTGCATAGCAAGCAATAGAATGCCAACAGTTTTGCTAGGAAACTTCTTAAATAGTTTAGTAATTTTGTAAATTGTATTTGTATAGTTATACTCTATCTTGAGCAAAATTAAATTGTAGACTTAAATGAGTATACAATTTCCAAACATGAATATACAATTGAAAGCCACTACAAAATATTAGGGATAAAAGAATAGGTGCTTTCCCACAAAGTGGTTGTTAAGCACCGGTAACCCCTCACCCTTTTTTTTTAAAATGAATTAAAATTGAAAAATATGATGAGGTGTGAAGTTTTATTTCCCATGCTGGGAACACTTACCTTGCGGGGAGGCTATCCAGTACCTAATATAACCTAACCTGACCTAAAGTTATATACTAACCAAAATCTACCCCCCCCCCCACCATTTTTTCAATTTACCATTACCTATCCTTCTAAAGCTGGAAAATGAAAACCCTTTACTCCTTCCATTTTCAGCCTTGTAAGATAACTTGAGAACGTTAAACTCAGGGAGGCGGGATAAGACAACGGCCGATAAATTGATGTACAGCCCCAATGATGATACACAAAATTACCCCTTCTGTAGATGTTAAATTAGTGGTTAAACTATTTAGACACTTAACTTAATGAAACAACCAATAAAGATTCAATAAAAGTCCCAAAAGCTAAACTTATAAAACTTTGGGGACTAGTTTAATAAACAGCCCAATATATCTTCCATACTTTTGGTAGCTTGATGTACTGTGGAAAAAGGGTTGTGGATTAATTTAACCGCCAGTTGTCCTCTCCCTCCCATGCCTGAGACTTCAAGATACACAACACACAGTGTTTATTGAATTTTAGATTGGATTTAAATTGAATTTAGGATTCTCTCTCTCTCTATCTCTCTTTCATAGCTAGAGTTGAAATGTAATGTAACCAGTCTCTCTGTACTTGATTTCTTGTAGGGCTTGACAGCCGTCATAAAACTGCTAAGAAGCTCCCAAAAAGCTGCTGACCAGCTGTCAAAGTACTGCTTGTTATTCTACTTAATATTTTAAACTGTAGGGGTGGTTTTAAATAGTGAGAATAAAATTGTGCTTAGATCATGTACTCTAATAGAGCAAATATTTTAGCAAGCTAAAAAAACCGATCCCACACCCCCTTCCTTTACCCCATTCCCTCCCCTCCTACTGGATGTACGAACTGATCAATAAATGACAAGGGAAATAACAACCTAAATTGACAATTTTTCCCCTTTATAACATGCACATTTATTCTATAACCATTGTTATTGCACAAGCTTTGATAACGATTTCTCTCAAAGTGCCTAGTCGAGGAAAGAAACCCCACTCAATCTGACCTGCTGGGTACCCATTACATACTGCATAATATAACCTAGCTTAACCTGACCTAAAGTATTAAAGTAACAACAAGCGCCAGTAATTCTTTAGCAAATTGAAGATAAGATATTTAAAAAAAGTAAAAAATTAATGAAGGTGATTATATTTCCTGATTCAAACTTACTCGAAGCAAACATATTTAAACATATCATTTAACATTTATTCTCATTTACAAAGAATTAAGTCCCCCTTGTAAAAAAGTACATACTTTTATATAAAGGTTACTTTATTATTTATGAAATACACTAGTTTCTTATTACAACTTACCAAGAATAATTATATCCATTGTTAAGACAGTTATAACAAGCTAATAGTAATTTATCGCAGAATATATTTAAAACATTTTTCAGTATGGCTTCGAACCCGATTAATATCCACTGGAATAGAACCAGATCTCACTCTTACTGAAAAATCTTATTTCAGACAATTTTTCGCAGTTATCAAAATAATAAAATTACAAGATTGAGTCCATTTTTGTTGTATTAAATTGTCTGTATTACGATGCTCTGCATGATTTTTTTTGTAGACTAAACTTAGTTATAGAATAGCTGCACTTCTAAAAGGATGAAATTTAAACTCCTGCAATTTAAATGTAAAGTGTTTTACATTTGTTATGAAATATTTAAACTTTTTCTATGTATCTAGGAAGTAGTTTTTAGACTATATATTGTAGAATTTACAAGACAATTATATCATAAAAAGAGTCATTTTGATAGTTAGTTTTGTTGAACCGACTGCAGCACCTAGCCTTTAAAAATAAAAAAATATCAAGTTCACCAATTGGGAACTCTTAAGCGACCCTTCATCCTTGGGTCTATAAAAATAGGAAGACATACATCCTAATGAGAATAATTTACATTCTCTCTCACTTTACTCGTATATTAATATCCTTCTTTTTTGAATAATAACCTTTTTCTTATCATGTGACAAATGCTTATTGACATACAATTACAAACCGACTAATATTCCAGACTAGAAGAGTAGTATAACTTATAAAAAATATCTAGGTTTACCCTCAAAGGTGACAATCGAAACACCCCCCCCCCCCCTCCTATATCTAACAAACAAACTTGATAATAGGGTGGGGGGGAAGGTGGTGTTTTTTTACTTTGGGTAGTTTTGGCTTAGGTTATATTGGGTACTAGTTAACCCTGCAGGGTTAGGGCCTCCCGCAGGCAATAGAAAAACTACCCTTCACCCATATTTCATTTTTCCCCACAAATATAGAAGAGGTCTTCAGTGATCGACATGCACCTCGTGGGAAAGAATCAATATGTCAATAATTATGTATTTTTATTTCAGTTGGAGGAAACTTGCTCAGCCCAATGCAAACCTTTAAGTGTAAGTAATTTAAAATAGTTCAAAACACAACTTAACCTATCCTAACACATATCATGTCTATGGCAAGTGCGCTCAAGTAAAGGCATTCAGGGTCACCTGAAGAGGGTGGAGTCGAACTCGACGAAGCCCAATCTGTACCACTTTTGATTCCTGTAACGTAATAAAAATGAGGGATTCTCCATCTCTTTTTTAGGGGTTTTCTTTCCCACTTCTCCTCTCATCTCCCTCAGTATATGACGTCACAGGAATTAAGAGTTGTATAGATTGGGCTTCGTCTCGAATTCTATTAAACAATTATTATTTTAGATTTAAAAATAAAACTTAAAAAAAAATAGTTTAAAAAGAATTAAAAATATCGGTTCTGCGGTAAGCGAAATCCTTTGGTACAGACAGACAGAAATCCTGTTACTTTATTATAATGATTACAAATATTGCTATGCAATAGAAAATTAAAACTGTTATATTTAGTTATCCGACTACAACCACCTATTATGGACTACACTAGCCGAGTTTCCAGGCATAATGATATCTCTCGTGCTTATAGAGAGGATTGGAAGAAAATATACCATGGCTATTGAATTCTTAGGTAATATTTTTTACTTTATGTATTAGGGGGAGGATAAATTATTCTTCCATGGACCAATCTCTGAATCTGTGTGATATTTACTCCTTGGTTTACTTTGTATGTCTGTTCTTCTGATATTATCATCTGTTTAATGATCTTCTCAAATGCAAATATATAAACTAGATATACCTTTCCTTTCTTTTCTCGGTATGCAAATATATAAACTAGATTTACCTTCCCAGTGTATGGCATAAAATATAATCTAATTTTCCTTGGACTTAAACCGGTTCTAGTGAGAAAGAAATACTTTTGTCAACGAAAAATAAAATAAAATTCATTTCTTAACCAACAAAACATGAATTAACCCCATAATTTTTCATTCTCATATCCGCGGACAACTGTCTTTTAAACGATCCGATATGGGTTGTACAGCTGACAAAACTGTAATAACCTCTATCTGTTTCAGGTTTCAATGTAGTGCTATGTTTCCTGCTGGGTTGTACAGCTGACAGCACTGTCATGATCTTTATATGTTTCAGGTTTCAGTGTAGTGCTATGTTTCCTGCTGGGGTGTACAGCTGACAGAACTGTCATGATCTCTATCTGTTTCAGGTTTCAGTGTAGTGCTATGTTTCCTGCTGGGTTGTACAGTTGACAGAACTGTTATGATCTCTATCTGTTTCAGGTTTCAGTGTAGTCCTATGTTTCCTGCTGGGGTGTACAGCTGACAGAACTGTCATGACCTTCATTCTGTTTTTTGCCCGGGCACTCGGCAGTGGACTCTTCCAGACTGCTTATGTCTACACACCAGAGGAAAAGAGCCTTTTTAATATTATTGCATTACCGACAAACTGACAATAAGTCCAATTGATTAGATTTATAATTTTTTTCTGGGAGGGAGGGGAATTTGGTCTGTAAATTATTGTTGTACCAACAGTTTTGTAACAATGCTTTCTTAATCGATGGTCTTTGGGTACTTTTATAAAGGCTTGATTGATTAGCTTAAACTATCAGAGTCCAAACTTCTCAACTAATAAATTTAATCTACAGAGGAAAATTTTGTTCTTTATCATTGAGGATGTACATAAAAAATCGGCCATCGGCTTATCCCTTTATATCCCTGTAAATTATTTAAATAATACATGTAAACATCAAAACTCACACAAATTAATTATTAAAAAGTCAACTTTATAATCAGGTGTACCCAACAGTTCTTAGAAGTGTGGGTGTTGGGAGCTGTAGTGGGGTGGCTAGAGCGGGAGCTATGCTTACACCTTATATAGCTCAGGTAGAGTATCATGGGTGTTTTTGGGTGTATTAGGGTGATAGCGTTAGGAGTTGTTTATGGCTGTACATACTTACACATTTCTAAAATACAAAGTAGTACAATGTCCGTCTGTCTGAGTCTAAAAATCGGGGTAACCGCTGAACCGATTGGGTGCCACTCTTCAGGGAATATAGATAATAGTCCCGCGGTGGTTTAAAGCTATTTTTTTTACTAGGATAGTCAGTTACTACGAGGGTTTTAACTTAGATCTCAAAACCAATGGACTAATAAATCTAAACATTGAATTAATGAATATAGATTATACGTGGATATTTTGAAATTGTCATCAATTTTGCATGCCAGTAAGGACCTCATTTATTTGTTCGTTCATCCAGTAGGAGGGTAGAGTGTTATGTTAAAGGGGTGGATGGGGTTTAATGTTATTTTAGCCCAGTGCAAGTTTCACTTTATTAGAGAACATGAAATCTGGTGTAACATCCAAATTGTAATATATTCCTTATAGAATTCTTTTTTTCCAGGTATTATTCCCCAGCAGCTACACAGCAGGCATATCCGTGTACATAGTGTCCACCATCCTGGCCACCATTGCCTGCTGGTTCCTACCTGTAGAAACTAAGGGCAGAGAACTTAAAGATCAAAACTAAACAAATACATTTACTAGTTTTTACTAAAGTTAAATTTATGTTTTGAAAATTTCAACATTGCTTTTAAAGTAAACCTATACTGTAAAATAAAGAAACTTAGTTTTTAGAAAAAACTTGCCAAGTTGACTTTTTGCTTTTATTGCTAAATGGGTAAATTATATATCTGCAAATTCTTACATAAGACAAACTTTTAAAATATAAGATGTAATGTACAAAGACATTTTGAAAAAAATCAACAGACATTAGAATTGTTTTTGTGTGGTATATTTAAACCTAATTCGTTCATGAAATTTAACCTAAAGTTTTTCTACCTTTTTCTACTGTCAAGTATGAAAATTTCTTTATAAAACATACGTATAAATATGTAATATATTAAAGACTGTGATATAAATCAAAACTCGTAAATTTTTATAATCATTTATTTGTTACTAATTGTTATTATTACCAATTGTCAAAATATATAAATAAAAATTTCAATTATTTCTTCTTGATTAATATTAATAAAACAATAATGAAGTCATCCATAAAAGCGAAGACCAATAAATCAAGTTATAGGATAGTTATTTATCACATCGTATCATAGATTAGACAGCTCTCCACGGATACTAAAATAAAAACTACAAGATTAAAAGCAGTTTTATGAACTTGGGAGGGGTCGAAGGCCCAAGCTAAAAAACTGGAATATAAAAGATTACTATTTCAATATTCGTGGAAAATTGTCTGTATACTACGTTGCTATACATAATTTTTTAAAGTATGGCTGAGAACCGTTTCTAATCCAACGGGCGGACTCAACATAAACAAAAGCTTAATGACAGTAGTAATTTCAGGACATTAAATCTAAAAAAAATACTTTAATATGGAAGACAGATTTAAATTTTGTACATAATATCCTTCAATATATTTCTTTTTAAAAGGTACTTGAATTATTCATAAAAGTCTGAAAAAACGGGATAACAAAAACATTGAGAGTATAAATTTCCATATTTTAAATTCAGTATATTTCCATTTTGAAAAGAATATTTACTATTTTCATTTGAAAACCGGATGTTGGAAAATTACGTTTCCTCCTACTACGTTTAGGCTGAGCATAATATTTCACAAAAATATAAAAATTTGTTCATATTAAAAAAAAGTCTATAAAGTTTTACTGGTGAGACATTACAACATGGTTAAAAGGTTTGCATTTGAAGATTATTAATATGAATGTGGAGTAGGTTGCGCTAAAAAAAAGTGTGAGTTTTTAGGCTTGAAAATAGTAGTAGAATGATAATATTCACTAAATATGTGTACTTCATATTGAAAAGAACTAGACAAAATTTTAAAAAAGTTGATAAACTTTAAAACTTAAAACTCCCAACCTTTACGGATTTTTTTATCGCAACTCCTCCCTTTATCTAAAATTATAGAATATAACACACTAAGTAGGTTTTTTCAAAATACTAATAAAAATATTCATTAAGAACATAAAGATGGTGTAGTGTTGAAAGGTAAAAAAATATTGGTTAATAGTTATTTATCGTATCGTATTATAGACAGCTTTCCGCGCATATTAAATTAAAAGATAATAAGATTAATTTTATGATTTTTGTATCCATTAGAATATTGTCTGTATTATGATGCTATACATGATTTTATGGCTAAGAACCGATTCTAATCCAGCGGATATCAGTCGGTTTCCAAGCCATACAAGAAATACCTTTACAAAGTCAAAAGAGGTACTAAAACAAATACAATATCATAAGAGGTAACAAGACTAAAATATAACTTCTTTACAGAGACCAGGGATAAAGATGCAGCCATTTTTTTTATGCAAATATTAAAAAAAACCGTTTTATCTACATTATTATTTGTAATTGGTAACAATTACATTATGCTAGTTTTGCAAATAAGAAACAAATAATTCTGTGTTAATAATTCAATTGAGCGGAAAGAAAGAATGAAATAATTTCCTGCAAATGTCTCATCCCTTGTCCCTGTATTTACTTAGAATTATACTAATTTTACTAATGGGTTATCACCAAAGATTCTTCGTCACCTAAGAACAGCCAATCTTTTTATGATTTGATAATAACTTCAACATTCTTATTTTAGTTACAAAGGTTATCAATACACAAGTATGATTTGAGACTTTTTTGTCGCCTCTAACACATGTCCAATATTATTTTAAGAATTTATGGGACCTCGTGCTTGCGAATCTTTACTTGACCAAACCTAACCTAAATTTATAATCACAAATACGATTTTAAAAAGATGAAAAAACAATTGGAATAATATTGCCTTTTATTGTATACTAGAGGTGGCGTTCTAAAATTATACCGCTGAAGGCTAGATTGAATATTAATCTTTTTCTTCAATTGTCCTATCCCTTAATATTCGTTTTTCATCATTTTTTAAAGATTAAATGTCCCTCTCTCTCACTTCCCTTTCCTTCCGTCTTTTTTTAAATTTCATTATTTTTATTTAAAACCGTATTTTTAATTTGTCTCTCTTTCTTCAAAATATTTTGGGATCCTAGTATTTTTTTGTTTCAAATTATCGTCCTGAAAGGGTTAAAATGTTTATTTAAATGTTAAATTTTAGTTTTATATCTGGACGCGTCGCTAGTATCAAATTATTTTAAAACTAAGTTTTCTTTGATTTACTATTTTAGAAATTTAAATTTTCTATTTTATGAAAAGAAATTTAATACTTGAATATAATTCAAATAGCAACATAAAATGAAAGAAATGAATTTATTCTTCATAGATTAAAATAATGGGTCTTATCGTTTTGGTCAATGAGAGTTTATTATGGATTATTGGACCACTATGAGTATTTAACACTTTACCATTGGAAGACTCGAGCTCATATATAGACGTTTATTTCCTA
This sequence comes from Acartia tonsa, assembly GCF_053477335.1. Taxonomy (NCBI): domain Eukaryota; kingdom Metazoa; phylum Arthropoda; class Copepoda; order Calanoida; family Acartiidae; genus Acartia; species Acartia tonsa. The sequence continues at coordinate 40,978,308 of NC_137260.1, forward strand.
TATAGATCTGTCATGGATCTTGATGCAATAAAGCAAGCCGTTTTATAAAAAATCTGTCGAAAATAATTCATAAGGTAAAAACAGAAAAAGTAGTCGCTCATATAGGTATAGAATGAATTAAATGGGCTATTTTGGAACGAATTTAAGTTCGATTTTAGCCACCTAATTATATGTCTACTAATATCAATACTTTTTAATGTATTTGTTTAGCTTATTAAAAAGGGAGTCATCACTAAAAAGAAAAAAGCAAATCATGACGTTTTGAGAACAAGGATAATAATATTCCAAAAGTAATATGGTAGTCTTTTAACTGGAGATAGATTATTATAGGAAGGGTAAAGATAAATTAATGTACTCCACTTTTTTTCTCTAATAAATAAAAGCAATCAATGACAAAATATTAGAGTAAAGCAGCCAAGTAGCATAAAACAAGTTGCTAGCAGACGTAAAAGGTCCTTGGAAAAGGGACGCAGGTAGTTATCTGTATACATCTATACTATAGATCTGTTGACGAAATTTACACTTAAGACAGATTAATCTTTTATTCTTTGTACTAATTTTGTATTTTTCCTCTATATTTTTTTTTAGACAAGGAGACTTATAAATCAGTAAAATCCATCTCCAAGCAATTGCCTATAAGTAAAAAGTAGTAATTATAGAGTGGTGCGCTCTACCCAGTTGTGAATATCCCACGCACAACGGTCGTGCGCACTATTTGACAATTAACCAATTTTGCAATGCGAATGTCATATCAGAGATTTGAGAAAAAGTTAATTTGTTAAGAATTCGGTTTGAAAAACAATTTTAAATTTTAGCCATATAATAAAACTTATTATTATTCGGACAATAAATAGAACTTTTCCTAGAGACCTCTAGATGCATAGCCGCTAGTTCTATAATATAAAGTAGTAAGGTTTTTTTTGTCGCAAAATAAAACTACAAAACCGAAGAGTTCCTCATTTTAGTCGATATTAACTAGGTCCCAAGTAAGTTTTAGACTGTTTTATTTTCAGAGTTAAGTCTAGTATAGTTTTAGGCTATTTTTTTTTATTTTTCTATCCTTTTCAATATCTTTAAAAAAAGAGCCCCTAGATGCTAATTTACTTATCCTATTATCCCTGGAGTAAAGAACACACATAAGGTTTGCAGATTTTCTTGTTGATTAAACAACACATGCTAACATTAAAAAATCGCCAAAATGCATACAACAAGATTTTGCATTGAAAAAAAGGATAAATGGTAACTTATTCTCAAAAGTTTTAAATTCTCAGTAAAATATTCGACAAAAGATTACAAATTCCCACTCTACACCTTCTGTAAAATTCGCCGTGTGGTAGTGCTATAATCTTTTAATTAACCTAACATCCCATTCCTTTCCCAAGGTTTTATTTCAACTTTCTTTTTGGCTTACAGTAACTACTCTATAATTAGGCAAATTTATTTTTCATTTAGCCCTATTCATTTGGATTTCATTGTTCTTGATAAAAGACTTGATTCTTGATTTTATACCATGTCATTTGAAGCATATAACAAGGGTAGGAGAATCGATTCACCCCCTATACCACATCCTCCTGGATGAACGAACTAACTAATAAATGAGGCTCAAGCAAGAAATTGACGTCTATAAAAAAACTTAACTATCATCGAAGGTTCTATCCCTGTATCCCTAAATTCACAACAACATGTTGACTGATTGCATGATTGGGTAGGTGAAATAATAAAGATTGGCGGTTTCCTGGTATTTGATTTCTATCGGAGATGGCCATACAAAATTTCAAGTCGTACACTTGACCTCCGTCCACGGTGAACAGGTCCTCCAACTGAAAATAATAGTTATCGTATGATAAGCAGCTTTCCACGGATATTAAAATGAAAAAAGGTTTCATTAGTCCCAAGGAGAAAAAGGGCCGAGCTAACAAAACTGGTAATATTTTTGTGATTTAAATTTTAATAATCGTGCAAATTGTCTGTAATTCTAAGCTGTACATAATTTTTCAGTAAGGTTGAGAACCGGTTCTAATCAAGCGATTTATCAGTTTCGAAGCTATACTGGAAACAGTGTTACTGTTACAATAATATGCGATTATTTGATTAATTGGTTCTTTAGCTATCAGTGTTCCAACGGTTCAACCAACAATTTTTATTCAACAGAAGGGGTAATTGTGTTTATCATCATTGGGAGTGTAGTTTCCTTTAGTTTCCATTGTCATATCACTTACAATGTAGTTATGCTTTGAAAATTAGATTTGATAATAACCAGGAATCTTCAGTTGTAAGACAATGGAAAATTAATTGATAAGGTACCCAAAAATAATAAACAAACTTACTCTTTTGTAGATTAACATTATTGGTTGAACAGTTTGGCACTTACAGTTAAGCACCAACCAATAAATTCAATTAAACTACCCATAGTTTATGAACCAACGAGTATGATAACGTGGTTAGAAAAGTTTGGGTAGGAGTAAGATTTACATGCAATTGTCTCCTCCCTTCCTGAAAATAATGCTACTCAAGAATCTGACTTTTCTAGGATAAACATATTAACTAATGAAAATAAATTATTTGCCCTGCTATCATTGTAAGCCATCATTTTATAATATTAAGGGATGGGGAATGGGGATTTGGTTTCGGGAAAGGCTAAGATTATTTTAGGCCGTATGCAGAAAGGGAGGGGACATTAGAGTGAAAATTACATTGTATTCTAGTATAGTCTCCAAACCGATTAATATCCGCTGGACTAGAACCGATTCTCAACCATAAGGAAATATCATATTTAACATAGTATTACAGACAATTTTCCAAGAATGTTAATATAAAAATCATAAATTAATACTAGTTCTGATAGCCGGAGCCTTCGGCCTCTTCGAGCTAACAAAACTGGCGTTAATCTTATATTTTTTTTGAAATCCAGCGAAAGCTGTCTACAATACGATGCGATAAATATCTATTCCAATTCTATTCCCAAGCCCTAATACTAAAAGTCAATATTTCATAATTAATGATTTCACAAGGAGGGTCGAGTTCTAAGCAACACAAAAATAGACAAATTCCCTCAAAATACCAATACGAGAACAGAAAACCTTCATCCCCTATTTTGAAATTATTATTTGAAATAAGGGTGGGTGGTAAGTTTTTCTTGTATTTGTAGTTTACTTTAGGATGGGTTAGGTAATATTGGGTACAAGGTGTTAGAACCCACTTTCTATACTTCATTGATCACTGAGCACTTTTAGTGTAGGTACCAAAAAAGACAACTTCAAAGACAAGTAAGCCTATTGCCATTTCCGTTATCTCTTTTCAAACTATGATATCACTACTTTGGGCAAGGAAGGGAGTTTTCTTATTCGGTGGCTTAACAATTTTGAGGCCTTAGTTGAATTTTCATTGATTGGTTTATTTAGTTGAGTGTCCAAACGATTTAAACACTAATTTTACTCTACAAAAGGGGTAATTTTGTGTGCTATCATTGGGATGTTCATCAAATTGTCGGCTACTGTCTTATCCTTTTAGAACCCTAACGTCGAACCCTTTAATTTACGGGCAGACAAAACTTGTATCGAAGCTACTCTACAAATGAATATTTTAACCTGTAGGACATCCGCTGTGTTCATGTTGACAAGAAGTGTTTCCTCCATAGCAAAACATGTTTTTGTCAGTCCACTGATTTCAATATCACAAAATAAATTAAATATTCAGAATTAAGAAATTAGGAGTTCTGAAATTATATTGAAAACATATTATTTTTTGTTTTACTGAACATCCATATTTTTTTTTATAAAGATCCTACAAAGTATTCTTAGAGGAATAAAAGGGCGATACCGCAAGTAAAATAGATAAGACGTGCCTAAAACAGCGTCTAAGAATTTTTTCAATCTATAAAGAAGCTTCCATTTCATAAACCACAATTTCTTACTTATTTACCTAATATCTTTAATTCTACAACTTTGTGTATTAAAACATATATGTAGATTAGAAATATATGAATTATGTAAAACATTTTAATTCTCTTTGTTTCGTTTCCTGAATTCTGTGAGGGGCCATAATTAAATTAACTTTCTCATCCTACTTACATTAAGAGTTCATTTTCATACATTTCAAACCCAGTAAGATCCAAGAACATATTAAAGTTTAGCAAAAGGGCTTTTTCTTATTTGCTTACACTAAGAGTTCATATTTCATAAATTTCTAACTTAGTAAGATCCATGAATATATTACTGTATAGTAGTATAGTTATTTTTCATTGTACTTACATAAAGAGTTTATTTTAATACACATCTAACTCTGAGATCCAAGAACATGTTAAGGTTTACTAATGTACTCAGTGTTCATTTTAATACACATCTAACTGTAAAAGATCCAAGAACATATGTATTATTAACCATTACAGCTTTTGTATATTTCATATTTTAGTTCATTTTCAATCATGAACACAATCACCACAGAAATTTGATCAGCTTGTCAACTAAATTAAACATTCCAATCTTTTGAACCTTCAAGGAGAAACATGATATCCCTCAGTTACTGTTTAAGACAGCTTAATTTGTTGTAAAGTCTCCTATAAACAAATAGCAATTTAAAGTATAAATTGTTTTTTTATTCGTCGTTCATTCCACAATGGTTGACTTGATATTTCGGTATGATAGATGTGTTTTTCTAATGCTGCTAACATTTTGTTTTTATTTTTGTAAATATCTGAAGACAAAACATAAGAAAATAATCTAATTTGGAGCTGTTTAATGGACAAAAATAAGGTTTTACTTGCAGTATATTTGTGTACCTAACTGGGAATAAAATAAATAAAATGTTTACTCTTCTACACAATGTTTGTTCTTTATTTTATTCAAAATATTTGTTTATTTAGGTTTTTAAATTTAGACGAGTATATTAAAAATTTTGCACACCATTAACAAGAAATATTTTGTGAATAATTTACAGAGAAGAGAGGGACATTAGGCTGTTTATTACACTAGTATCCAATGTTTTATAATACAGTTTTCTTATTCGTTGGCTCAATAACTTAGGGGACTTTTATTGAGTTTTAATTGTTTGATTCTTTAAGTTGGGTGTCCAAATGTTTCAACAACTAATTGTAATCTACAGATTGGGTAATTTTGTGTATCATCATTGGGAATGTATATCAATTTAGCTGCCATTATCTTATCCCTTTATTTCCCCAATAATTAGCACAGCTTTTAGAAACTACATGGTAGAAAATTAAATTGATTTCGAATCAATACCTTAAACAAATAAAGACTATCACCAATGAACAGGATAAAATTCTGGTGTTATTTTTATTTCTTTAAGGATTTTTCAAAGCGGGAAGGAATATTTGATTTTAAATAACACTGGTACCAAAAGGCATTCAACGCGTTTCTTATTCGTTTGCTCAAAAACTGTTGGTATTATTCATTGAGCATTGGTTGGTTAATTCCATATTAGTATTGCCAAAACATGTAAACTAATGATTTTCATCTACCGAAAGGGTGATTTTTAATATCATCATTGGAGTTCTTATAAATATATCTTATTTTGTAATTTCCTTGGTAATCCACAGTCCACACTTTTGTTCTCTGTTCCATTATACTTGATCCTATAATAGAAATATGAATTTATTATTAATTGGAATATTCACCAGATTGTCTAATGATTATACTCTTACAAAAAAAAACTTGTAGCTAGCTAAAATAACAATCCCCAATAACACCGTTTACGCCATCCCCATCCCTCCCTCCTAATGAATGAACGAACTGAATATTAAATAATGTCCATGTTAGCAACCTATATTGACGACAATTTGTCCCCTGTCATAATATCAACGTACATCCATTATTAGAAACTTGTTCTCTGTCCCATTATACTTAATTCTACAAAAAAATAAATGGTGAAAATTCGAAAGAAAACAGTTTAATATTCATCACCAAGGTCTTAATTATAGCTCTATGATTACCTAGCGGCTGGGCCCTAGCATATAATATGTCCATTCATGATTTTTTTTGTGTTTTGCTACTTGTTATCCTTGTTATAATGTATATAAATATTGATAACATTATTTTTTATTCAGGTGTTTTCAATTTGGTTATTTTATACTATAAAACAAATATATTTTTTTCTTAAAAAAATATTTATTATTTTGGTACATAAACTTTTACTTTTTCTATTTTTATCCAAACATAAATTAATAATTAATTGATAAATGGAATGAATATGATGTAATGATAATTCTCAATACTTTGAGTAGAGCATCTACTTTATAGTTGTCCATTGGGTCTGTGCTTTAAGAGTAATCCATGTGTGTGTGTGTGTGTGTGTTCTTAGTTATAGAGTATAATGCAGGGAAGGAGGGTAAATTATATTTTATAACCACGTTATCGTCTTCGTTAGCTTATTCACTGAATTTTGATTAGTTGATACTAAACTATAAAGTAGTGTCTCCATTTTACAAGCAATAATTTTTTTTACAGTGGGACTATCAATTTATAGTCTATTGTCTAATCCCTTACAATTTTTGTTCAAGTAAAATAATTATGTATTTAAATTCAGAGAATAATAAAGAGAACTCATTATACTAATTACCAAGGGAAGGAAAGACAATTGGATTTTACAACAAATCTACGACTCTATCTTTCCCCAAATAGTAATGAAATACCAAAAGCAGTATTTCCAGGGATCGAAAGTTATAAGACAATTGCCGATAAATTGATGTACGAACATGACCCCCAATGATGATACACAAATTTAAACCTTCAGTGGATTACAATTGGTGGTTGCTGAAACGTCTGCACACTGAACTTAATAAAACAACCAATCATAAACAACATAAAGTCCCCTCCCTCTCTGCAATAATTGGCCTAAGACAATGAAAAGAAATTATTATTTTCTTATCCCTGTAATTTATCACCTTATAACTCCGCCGTTTCTGAGAACTTGTGTATTTTTGGATATCTGGAACATTTTTCTATTGATGTATGTATGACCATGAACTTTAGCCGAGAACTCTATTCGGTAGATGGCTGACAGAGGTGCTATCAATCTTTTCTCGTTTTCACCTAAAAAATTGAGCTAATAAAAAAAAATCCAAAATATTTTTTGCATTGATAAATTCAGCGCAACTACTCTATAATAATGCTATGTATGTCCATTTGATAGTACACAAGATTGAAACTATTTTGCTTCAACATTCATTAGCTAAGCTTCATCCTTTCTTATAATTACTCTTTTTTTTAATAGAGAAAGAGAGGAAGGGGGGCAAATGGTCATCACACCATCCTTTGTGCCTTAATGTTTTAGGTCTGGTTAGAAAAAAAAGTATCAAATCTACCCTGTATTACAGTTTAATGTATCTTTAATTGTAAAAAAATTAATTTGTATTTATTGGTTATTGAAGCTGCGCTTCCTATATATAAATATGTCCTTGACATTAAAAAATATATAAAGTGAATATTTTTTATCAAATAAAAAGTATTGGCTATTTTCAACCCAATTAAGAAAATATGATAATCCTATTATATAAAGTAGTAAGCGTTTTTTGTCTGTCCCAAAGGATCTCGCTAACCGCTGAACCGAAATTGTTCTCCTTTACAGTGAAGCTTCTTATAGGTCCTGGGAAGGTTTTAAACTATTTTTGAAGAGGGTTTCTTCACCCCCCCTTCCCCCCAAAGAATATTTTTAACTCTTTTGAAACTCAAATTTAAAATGGGATGAGGTCGACTTTTCACCCTCCTACCAGTGCCCCTAGAGGCTTCTAGGGGGCGTAGCCGCTAGTAATGAATAATTTAAAACAGATGTAATTGGGTTAAATTAGTAAATACTTTTATTTTACAAAAAAATACTGTAATTTATTAACCTGAACATAAAGTAATATTAGATTCTCTGATGAAAGCTTCAAACACAGCATTGTTGGTTTTACTTGACTTGGCAATATTTTCTTCCAATGTTTTTATTTTGGCTTCTAGTTCTTCTTGAGTTTTACTAAATTAAAAAACATCATAGAGAGAAGTCTAGGTACTAACCATCCTTATTCTTTCTAATAAAGAAACAGGATGTTTGACTGTCCAGTAAGAACTCTCCGTGAAGGTATGTCCCAGAGGAAAAAGTTGGGGTCAAAGAGGCTTGTGGCGAAACAATAGTTAGAGAGAAAGTAGTAATTTTGCCTTATTTTTCAAAAATCTGCGACAGTTTAAATTCTTAGGGTCGATTTTATTGTGATATCCTTTAAAAGCAAAGTTACTAAACAAGGTCAAAAAGCTTTTATGTTTTTTTAGCAATTGTAATTAAATGGTTGAATTAAAGAATTAAGACATAATCTCCACCCCCCCCATCAAGATATAGCTTTTGTTCACAATATTTAGAAAAATAATACAACATAATTTGTATTTACCGCTAGTGTCCTTTCCCCCGGAATTATATGAGATGAAATGTTACCTAAGTTTATTGATTTGAGATTGTTGAGAGCTAGCTGAAAGAAGAAGTTTCTTCAATCCACTTGAATCTAAATAGATAAATAAATTGATATATAGATAAATATATCTATTATACAAATAATAGAAGAAATAGACAGATAAAAAGTGATAGAAAGATAGATAGTAAAAAATATTATGGAGTGAGGGGACATTATGCTGTTTATTACACTAGTCCTCAAAGTTTTGAAATAACGTTTTCTTATTTCGATAGATAGCAGCAATTTAGAGTATTGTATGTGCTATCTCCTAATTTTCAGGTTTTTAAAACAATTTTTAGATATCTTAAACTTTATAAAGAAATTCTTTGTCTATAGTTCTTTTCAATAAGGAAGGAACCTATGTAGTAAACATTATAATTCTACTCCTGTTTTAAGTCTTAAAACACACACCTTTACAGAATTCTGCGAAAGCTACTTTCAATATATCCACGTATATTCTATTCCTATTACTAGCGGCTTCGCCCCTAGCCTCAGGGGCTTTGCCCCAAGAGGTATAATTACATCTTTTATTACCTGGAGATCCCCCACTCCACCACTATTTTACATAATTAAAAAATGGCGGGGGGATTATTTGTTTTTGGGAGGTTTGGGGGTGTCCCCCCTCCCCCAAGAAAATAGCCTAAAACCACCACAGGACCAGTAGGTATATTCCCTGAAGAGTAGAATCCTATCGGTTCAGTGGTTACCGAGATCTTAAGGGACAGACGGACAGACATAATTATACTTTGTATTATAGATATCCACCCAATACTGTAGTAAATAAGAAAATTAAATCACATTCTTTCGATTAACTCATTCTTTTATTTTCTTTCAAAGGAAGTGTACAATTTCTATTTCGTGAAAAATCTTAGGATTTGATAAAAAAAAAACGGTGTTAAGTAACATAATTTCCAGTATGGTATCTTATAAAGGGGGAGGTAGGTTGTGCTAAAATTCCGTAAAGTTGTGAGTTTTAAAAATTAAAAATAGAAGAAGAACTCTAAATTTTTTATGGCAGTAATTGCTCAAATTTAGTACATATCATCGTTATCTATAATACAAAGTAGAACGATGTCTGTCTGTCCGTCTGTCCGTCTGACCGTCTGTCCGTCCGTCTGTCTGTCTGTCCCTTAAGATCTCGGTAACCACTGAACCGATCGGATTCTACTCTTCAGGGTATCTACCTATTGGTCCTGTGGTGGTTTTAAGCTATTTTCTCGGGGGGTGGGACACCCCCAACCCCCCCAAAAACCAAAAAATCCCCCCCCATTTTTTTTTTTTTTTTTTTTTTTTTTTTGAAGGAGTTTCCATGGTCCTTTATGGTCTCTCGCAATGATTTTTTTTTATCACCTCTTGGGCAAAGCCCCTAGAGGCTAGGGGCGAAGCCGCTAGTACCCTATTAAAGCAACTGCTATGCTAAATTTTAGAGTTCTACTTCTATTCTAAATTCTTAAAACTCACAACTTTACGGAATTTTAGCACAACCTTCCTCCCCCCATGTTTATGCTATTCTTAAAATTGTAAGTAAATTATTTTGTATTCAAAAGCTTGGTTAAATTCGTTTGAAAATAAAAGTATTTTTTATTCCTTAAACTTAACATCATGCATTTGATTTTTAAAAAATAAAAAACAGAAAACCTTGAAATAACATGCTTTAAATTGTATATTTATAAATATTCAAATCCTGGTCTTAAAAGTTATAGAATCTCCATATTTTTATCCATGAATTTGAATGGACAAAATTGAAATGTTATTGTAAAAAGGAATTGTATTTTTACACAATTTGCTTGCGTGTTCCATAGACAGGAATGGCTATTCTGGAAAAAAAACAACAGTGAATTAAAAATCCGTAAAGCTTGTGAGTTTAAAGTTAAAAACAGCAGTAAACGATACAAATTTATGTTATATTTAATAAAAAAATTTGTCTATCGTTCTTTTCAATAAGAAATACACATATTTAGTGAATATTATCGTTCTACTTCTATTTTTAAGCCTTAAAACTCACACCTTTACAGATTTTTAGCGCAACCTACTCCTCCCCTGCTTTTTCTTCCATTTTATGTATGATGATGGGTTGAAAGTGCAAAAGACCTCTATATTCCCACTTAACTTTTCCACCAATTAATTTAATCTAGAGAAGAATCTATTTGTTTATCGTATTTGTAACTAATAGATAAAGAAAAGTTAAAAATTTAATACATGCCCAGTTTAATTTCCTTCAGTTTGATTTAATCAATTTGATGAAAGTTTAATTTATCTTACATTAATAGATCCATGTAACCCAAACATTTTCGTCAATTTATGATGCTAACTTTGACATAATATTTTGATCATTTCGTTCATCCTTTATTAGGGGAGGGGATGGGGTAAAGAGGGTGGATTGGGGAATCGTTATTTTAGCAAGCTAAAACTTTCACTTTAATAGAGTTTATGATAATTTGGTGTAAGATCCAAGTGAAAATACATCCACTGGCCCTGGAAAATATCTATGAAATGTAGAGAAATTGTTGAAAGGATTTTTGGCCTGACTTGGTTTCAATTCTTCAAATCCATTTATGTATGCAATAAATATAAAGGACCTAGATCCCTATTCAGTAAGTTGCACCATTAGGAACACAGTGTAGGAACAATTCGGCAATGTTATAGTGTACACATTTTGGTACAAAGGGGCAGTTTTTATTTTATCTATCTATGATAAGTCAGCTAAAAATCGTTTTTGTAGGTTATGGCTAGCTATCAGAAAATTATATCATCCAAAAATGTTGTCACTAGTTTTATTGGAATAAATCCAAGTGGCTAAATATAAACTAAAACCTTTTTTTGCTAGAAATTCCTTTTAAGTTGGGCTAATTTTGTCTGACAGTCCATCTGATGTAATCTATCTATTAAGAACGTGGCCAATGTCATCACTCAATAATAATATTCATTTAATTTCATTCTTATACCTGCTTGAGATATCAAACTATATGGCTCTTATAGCTTTTAATGGCGGTTCATTTATTTTATTGTAATGGGGAAAGGTGGAGTGTTTATACCCTTCCCCTAGCTTTTGTGATGCATTAAATTAGTTTTTAAAAAGGTGTCAATTTTAAGCTGCCTAAATTCTGGAAAGCTGAACATTCTTTAGGACCTTTTTCTATATAAAAATTTGATTTTAATAATATATTCTGTATTTTAGAAAACATAGATTTAACTTACCATTTGAGGTATCTTGTACTACTGGTAAATATTTGAATGTATCATGAGTATGGTCTGTTAAAGATTCAGAGGTAGCTTGGGCACTAGATGCTGATAAACTTTCTTGTATTAACCTAAAATGATTTAGAATTACTTTCAATTTCTTCAAAAAAGCATAATAAAGTATCTAGTAAGTTTTCTTTTGTCAATATATTAAAATTTTGAAAAAGTACTGATCCGTTTGAGTTCTCAATTTAATGGAAGTTTGAAAATTATGCCTTTTCCCACCCCTAGAAACTAGGGGCGCAGCAACATAAGAAAAAGAAAAGAAAGAAAAAGGGCATAATAAACACTTCTTTACAACTCAACTGATTATTGTAAAAATACAAAGATACAATATTAATAATCATTGACCAATATAACTACGGACAAACGAGCAATGTACATGTCTTAATTATAGACATAGCTGCGCTACTAATATCATAAACAAACCTGGAATTATTTTGTATCAACTGATTATTGTTGGAATGCAAGGATACAATAAAAATAATGCGGACTTTCGAACATTGAACATATATTAATTATAGAGTAGTTATGCTACTCATATAATAAACCAACCTGGAATTATTTTGTATCAACTGATTATTGTAGGGATGCAAGGATACAATAAAAATAATGTGGACATACGAACATTGAACATGTTTTAAGTATAGAGTATCTGCGCTACTTAAGTCAAAATCAAACCTGGAATTATTTTGTATCAACTGATTATTGTAGGAATGCAAGCATACAATAAAAATAATGTGGACATGCGAGCATTGAACATATATTAATTATAGAGTAATTATGCTTCTAATATGATAAACCAACCTGGAATCATTTTGTATCAACTGATTATTGTATGAATGCAAGGATACAATAAAAATAATGCAGACATACGAACAATGAACATGCCTTAGTTATAGAGTAGTTATGTATTTGATAAACAAACCTTGAATTATTTTGTATCAACTGATTATTGTAAGCATGTAAGGATACTATGAAAATAATGCACATGTCTTAAGTATAGAGTATCTGCGCTACTTAAATCAAAATCAAACCTGGAATTATTTTGTATCAACTGATTATTGTAAGCATGTAAGGATACTATGAAGATAATGTAAGAAGCACCAACAAAAAAGCTCGCTATCCACTTCCAATTGCTTGCTAAAATCAGTCGAAACTTGGACAATGTTGTCTGAAATAAAAAAGTACATTTTTATGTTTTTATGTTCTTTTCATATCTATGACCTACAATGATTATCATAAATAGCAAAATACTTCAAGATGGAAAATTAGATATTGAATTTTACTGTTTTAGGATCTTTTTATGTTAAGATAACATTACATTTTTATAAATATACCCTTAGTAGAAGAATAAGCAGCCGTTTGTGTCAAGGAATAATGCACCTCTTATTTCCTTATTCATTAGGGGCTTTACCAATAAGTGCCTTTTCTGCACCTTTATTTTTGAATTAAAGTTAGTTTTTTTCCCCTATGCTTGACCCCTTGCGGGGCTACCCAGTAACCAATCTAACATGCTCTAAAAAAAAGGGGGAGGGGGAAGTTTCTGTGCTCAAAAGGCACTTAGAGGAATACCATCAATTTCTGTTACTCCAAGAAAGAAAGGTTAAAACAAACCCCCCTCGTCTGATTAAGTCTGTTGAATAAGGGGGGGGGGGGAGTTCTGACACATTTGCGTAAACCTAATAGGATTTATCTTTGGACTTAGAGGATAGGTTATTAGGGATAAAATTATTTTTATATGATGAATTTCCCCCAGATTTAAGATTTTTTGGATAGGCCTCCAGGTGGTATCTGTACAGGTAAAAATTAAAAATAAGATTTTTTTTTAAGAGTTAGAGGTTAACTTATAAAACAAAATATGCTTCTTTTTGATTGTTTTTCACATATTTGAAGAAAAAACATACATATTTTGTCTCATCAGCTGACATCTAACTCTTTAAATTTTTTTTTTCATTTTTACCTGTAGAGAGACCACCTGGAGGCCTATCCAAAAAATCCTAAATCTGGGGGAAATTTATCATATAAGAATGATTTTATCCCTAATAACCTATCCTCTCAGTCCAAGGATAAAGCATATACACCAGGTTTACGCAAATGTGTCAGAACTCCCCCCCCCCTTGTTATTTATTGCATCATATTATTGACAGCTTTCCACGGACAGTAAAATGAATAACTGGTATTGATGTTAAGATTTTTATTTTAATATTCATGGAAAATTGTCTGTAATAAATGATTATTCAGTATGGCTGATAACCTGTTCTATTCCTGCGGATATCAATCGGTTTCAAAGCTATACTGGAATATTATTATTAACCTGTTGTGAGGGTGTAGGTGATTGTGTGTAAATTTGTTGCCGGGAGGAACTCACTCCATTCTCTGTATCATCTCGGGGTGGTAACCTGTCCCTAAATTAGTAGTATTTTTATTAAGGGGTTTAAGGCGAGTTCTCTGCGAGTATAAATATTTTTCCTCCTATTTTCGAAAAAAATATGATTGTTAATTTTGTCTAATCCGTGTGGGGAGCCTAAACCCTGTAGGGCCAATACCTGTGGTGCCCTAATCTAACCTAAAGTTATAACAAATCACACACAAACTTCATTTCCCCTTTTACACAAACACTTGTAAGAATGCTACGCCATTAAAAAATGTTCATAACATAAAGAGTAGGTACTTGAAACCAAAGGGTAAAGAGAAAAATGTGATTGGTAAGATATCTGATTCAGCTGCTTGCAAAATATCTTTCAAATGATTTCTGAGGTCATATGAGTAAAAAGTGTTACAATAGAATTGGTGTGCATGTTTTACTGTAATTCTGTTTTAAAGATAACCTTTAAGTAGTGAAGCTAAAAAGTAATGGAAAGGACTAACGGACCAAGTTATTTATAGAGCATATGTTGAATTGTCATAACAAAGAAAAGAATTTATTTTTAAAATCATGAAACCTTAAAAGTAAGATTTAGGTCTTTTTTGCATGACCGACAGACAGACGGACAAAACAATATATAGAATAGGTGCGCATATATATAAGGAATCTTTATCTAAAGATTTTAGATGTTTATCTTCAAAAGCAGCCGAGAAAAATACATTTCCTCCATAGCGTTAGGGAATGACGGACTGGTGGACAAAGTAAATTATAGAGTAGCTTTGCTATGTTGATTAAGTAGTATTTTTTTGTAAAAAAAATATTGTGAAGTTCTTTAGATCAAAAATATTTGTTGTATATTTTCCATCTATAAAAAGATATAACCTAGGTATTTTTTTCAATATTTGTAAAGAATAGTATTTAAAACTAGTCGTTGACTCGCATCGAGCAATTTTAAAAATTATTTATGAAAACATTTAAGGAACTTTTATAAAATCTTGATTGGTAAGTACAGTGTGGCCACAACCAAAAAAATACTGATACTGAAGAAAAAAAAGGAAATACTGAAAATACTGAATCCTAAAATAAGAAAAAATACTGAAATACTAAACAAAAAAATACAAATACTGAATAAGTATTTTTTTATATGATTCCTCATTTCAAAATTTCATATATCATAGCTTTATAATTAGGAGGATATTTTAAAGATCTTTTAATTTTGCCTCTTAGATTTTCTTGCAGTAAAAAATATTTGAATAAAAAATGGCGGCGGTACCGCCGCTCCCGCCGTCCACCGCAATTTTCCGCCGCCGCCAAAATTTTTTTTATTGCATTTCTCCCTCGAATTAGGCAATTTGGAATCGTTTGAGACCATGTTTTTTTTTCTTCAAAAATTTTTCCCCTTATAACTAACCCTGCGGGGGGACTTTATCTTATCAGGGTATATCTTAAATTCAGTGCCTCTCCAAAGCTTTTAAAGATAATGAAACAAAATCTTTTTAGGTAGGTCAGTAAAAAATGACGAGAAAATGAAAAAGTCCCCCGCAGGGTTGGTTATAAAGGGAAAAATTTTTGAAAAAAATAACATGGTCTTAAATGATTCCAAATTGCCTAATTCGGCGAGAAATGCAATGTTTTTTTTTGGCGGCGGCGGAAATGGCGGTGAACCATAAAAAAAGCAAAATTAATGTACAAAGTTATAGGGTAATTTAAAGGAAAGTAAAGTGAGGCGCTAAGCGCCGAAAAAATCTGACATCAACTACTTGAAAAAACATCTTATTTATGCAAATTTTTTCCAAAAACTGAAAAATACTGAATAAAATTTTCAAATACTGAATATTCAGTATTTACTGAAAATACTGAACCCCCAATTTCCAAATACTGAAGAATACTGAATATTTTCAGTATACTGAAAAATGTGGCCACGCTGTAAGTATATACTTGCAATGTCAAAACTTTTCAATCAGTAATTTATATCTACAGAAGAGGTTTAGAACATCCATGGGAAAATTGAAAGAAAATTATATTTCTTAAAAATTGCTGCCCTTCTTCCAGTCTTTTTCAAATATAAAATTGCTGCACTTTCCTTCTTCCAGTCTTTTTTAAATATAAAATTGCTGCCCTTCCCTTCTTGCAGTCTTTTTCCAAATATAAAATGGATGCCCTTCCCTTCTTCTAGTCTTTTTCAAATATAAAATGGATGCCCTTCCCTTCTTGCAGTCTTTTTCAAATATAAAATAGATGCCCTTCCATTTTTCAAGTCTTTTTTAAATATAAAATGGATGCCCTTCCCTTCTTGCAGTCTTTTTAAATAGGGGGGGGGGGGAGGATGTGCCACTTTTTGAAACCAAAAGTTAAACGCGCATGATCACAACCCATAAAAGAGTTACAGCTCTAAAATTCGGCACAGCAGTTGCTTTTGAAGAGAACAATATGGAACTGTGAAGAAACGGCGTTTCCCGCCGAATTTGTTTTACCTTTATTTCGCCAAATTAGACAGTTCTCAATCATCTGAGATAAACTTTTTTTCTCATAAAAATTTCCCTTATATTTTCACGTGACACTTGTAATATTTCAAACATATCAATATTAAAAAAAGTGTAAACAAGTGTCAAGTGAAAATATCAGGAAAATCTTTATGAAAAAAAAAACGTTTATCTCAGATGATGCAAGAAAAGGCAAAGAAATTTCGGCGGCAAACAGCAGTTTTCGGCGGTCCCGCCGCCGTTTCTTCACAGTTCCATATTGTTCTCCATAAAAGCAACAGCTGTGCCGAATTTTAGAGCTGTAACTCTTTTATGGGCAGTGATCATGAGCGTTTTACTTTTGGTTTCAAATAGTGGCACATCCGCCCCACCTCCCTCCTTTAAAAGGGCTGCACTTTTGTTCTACCTTTCTTTTAAAAAATAAAATGGCTGCACTTCCATTCTCCCTGTGTTTTTCCAAGTGTGCTGAGCTCTTCCTTTGACAGTTTAATCTCTTCTCATAGATTAGAAAAGAGTTAGAAAACTTTTTTTTTATGCATTTCTCCCATGATTTATACAACATCAAAATTAAGTCACAGAGAAAGGAATAAGAATTCATACTAAGATAATATTCTTAAGTAACAGGAAGTATATCTGTGTACATTTATGGGTAAAAGCAGGGATCTAACGACAATGGCCGATAAGTTGATGTACATCCTCAGTTATGATAAATAAAATTATCCTTTCTGTAGATTACAATTAGTGGTTGAAACTTGTCTTAATGAACCAACCAATCAAAATTAAATGAAAGTCTCCATATTTGGTGAGCCAACGAATAAGAGATCATTATTATAAAACACTCAACGTCCCCTCCCATTCTGGGGTTTATGGCGTTTTACAATCGGCAGAAATATTTTTGTTTAAGTTATGTATGTGGTTGTGTATTAGGCAGAAGGTTGCTGGGTTTGCAGGTAAGCCGTCAAATGTGCATCTACCGATATCAATCTTACATCCAATTACTTACATTTAAAAAGCTTATTGATTAAATAATCAAAAATTAGTAATAGTAAATACGATTTTTGATAATATTAAATTTGCCACTAAAGAAATTTGAAGGAACAACAATTTCATTTCCATTTCCTTTACCTCTAAACTCTTACAAGGGATTTGCAATTCTCAAAGTAGAATTTATTCACCCAAAGATTACAGAGATGAAACAATTTATTGGGAGAGAGGAGGGGAGAAGGTAAGCAGTTTAAAAAGATTGAAAGTAGTTTAATATGATTATAAGTAGCTTAACTCTGCTATAAACGGGAGGATAATTGCACTTGGAAAGATTTATACTCCTATTAATACACCTATTTAGAATATATTTAAATTTTTATATTGGATGGCACCAAAAAAAAATTAAACTTGAACAAGGATAATTGTGGACATAGGCTGCGAAGCCAATTAATCACAAATATGACTTTTCATTAAAGCAGTTCTAAACAATTTAAAAACCACTGTATATGTTCCGAATTTCTAGTTCTAACAATAAACATGAATGTTAAAAATACTTTTCATGATATTCTTAAGGTTTAAACAGATAAACCGTCCGAAAAAACGAACATACAGACGAATGTACCATAATTTCAAGAGTAGCTACGCTGCTAAAAATGTCAGCCGAAACTATTTAACTAACAAGGACAATTTTATCCATAAGTTTAGCAGCAATAATCAGATAAATATGTAAAACAAATCAAAAGGAATTTGAATTGTAATTGAGACGTCTAAGTTTAATTTTAATTAACAAACTTTTTATGGAGTTTAAAAAAATATGATTGCTAAAGCCTTTAACGTCTACAACTACACGACAAGAATGACCTATTAAGAAGCTTCGCAATCCAAACTTGGAATATAACATTACCTAAGTGTAAGTGTTCTAAGATTGAAGAACGTTTCCTGAATATTATTGGAACTCATTTCCGAACTTTCTTTAGCATGTAGATTAGCATCAAAATTTCTTCATAAAATGCAGGATTCTCTAACTGTCAGACTATATTTTCTAATCTAAAACAAATAGTTTGGGTTAAAGGGGACTATCCACGAACGACAGCAAGTGATTTTAAACACCTCCCAGCAGTGATTCTAAATGTTTTTTTTTTTATCTATAATACAAAGTAGAATTATGTATGTCCGTCCGTCCGTCCGTCTGTCTGTCCGTCCGTCTGTCACTTAAGATCTCGGTAAC
Organism: Acartia tonsa; assembly: GCF_053477335.1. Classification (NCBI taxonomy): domain Eukaryota; kingdom Metazoa; phylum Arthropoda; class Copepoda; order Calanoida; family Acartiidae; genus Acartia; species Acartia tonsa. Next base: position 40,997,048 of record NC_137260.1, read on the forward strand.
CACTGAACCGATTGGATTCTACTCTTCAGGGAATATACCTACTGGTCCTGTGGTGGTTTTAGGCTATTTTCTTGGGGGGGGGGGGGGTGAGACACCCCCAACCACCCCAAAAAACAAAAAATCCCCCCAAATTTTTTTTTGTAGGAGATATCCTTGGCCCTTTTTTTTGTAGGAGATATCATTGATCCTTTTTTTTGTAGAAGATTTCCTTGGTCCTTTTTTTTATCATCTCTTGAGGCAAAGCCCCTAGAGGCTAGGGGCGAAGCCGCTAGTAGTTAATATTATACTAGGTTTATGTTTAATATTGTAATATCGATTTAAAAAATTAAAAAAAAAACATTTAGAATCATTGCTGGAAGGTGCTTAGAATCACTTGCTCTCGTTCGTGGATAGTCCTCTTTTCTATATAATCAATAAATAATCCTAGAAAGGGTTGGCAGTAATTGTTTCCCTAAGACACATCCCCATTACATAAATAGCAATCAAGAAGCTGTCCTATTACCTATGAATTACCTCATGATGGCTAGGCTGCTGTCCATGACAGGAAGTCATAACTTTAAATGAGTTGCGCCTGTTTTAGGCCAACCATTCCCTCCTACTCATATTAATTCTTGATTTGACCTCATCGCCTCCCCGACGCCGAGCGGAAGCTATATGAAGCTGTCTTACTAACAAATATGAGTGATTCTGAACTGATTCTAAATTTAGACAACTAAATGAATAAATCAATATGTTGGTAATATACAGACAAACAGGTTTACACTAAATATATTGTAGCTGTGCTATTAAAAGAATCAACCTACTTATTCTAATTTCTAATTCTTGTAAACAAAGTATATGTGTTACATTTCAAAGCATATTTTGTTTTTCTGAAAGATAAAACACAATTAATCACAAAATAAAAGATTTAATAAAGATTTCTGCTGAATAATAGTGAAATTCTTATCAAGATGCACTAAAAATATTTAAAAAAAGACAAGACAGTACCTAAAAATTTATTTGTTAAGTTTTAATGAAATTATGTTAATGTGAATTACATTAAGAGTGTTTGACGAGAATATATAACTACCTTAGAATTAGCTTATTTTAATTATGGAATAAAGTATTAGAACAACCAAATCATCTAATTTTCTATTTCAAAATTATTTCCCGCCTAACCTGATTATACTGTAAAATTGCAGGGATCTAAAGGCATAATACAATGGCCGATAATTTGATGATACACAAAATACCCCTTCTGTAGATTCAAAATTCAATAAAAGTCACCAAGGTTGTTAAGCCCAACCAATAAGAAAACGTTATTATAAGACTTTAGGGACTAGTGTAATAAACAACCCAATGTCCCCTACCTCCCTGGAGAATTGACATGCAGAGAAATTTTGCATTGCAGAGTCAGATTTTTGCTTGCAATACACACTCACTGAATATCTACACCTAGCTACTGCATTCAATTTAGTTGAAGGACATTTGTCAGTGGGTTCTTGTGTAATACACTTAATCTTAATTTTAAATTCAATTTCATTTAGGTATTTTGTGACATGATTAAAAGATGGTTGACACTAAAAAAGTTTAGGGGGATATTTTTGCTATTTTTCAATGTGAAACTATTTAATTTGGTGTCCGTTCGTGCGTAGCTCTTATACTTAATTTATGCAATTTAGAACCGTCCTCTCGATTTCAATATCAGTTAGTAATAATTTATAAAACTTAGCGGCCCGTGGGGCCATAAAAACCATATACTTTTTTCCTAATCGCGGAAAACTGTCAGTGCTTTCCCATAAAGTGCTTGTTGAGAATTGAAAACTCCCCCCCAATCCAAAAAAATGGAAATATTTAGTTAGAAGGGGGAGGGTAGTATTTTATTCTCAGTAACCAATTCAATCAAACATAACCTGACCTTAAGTAATAAACAAACAAAACAAAAAAACTACCCCCTACTTTTTAAATGGGGGTTATCAGTGCTTAACAGGGTACTATATGTGAAAGCACCGAACTGTCTATAAAAACCAAATGATAAATAAACATAAATACTTCAATGGCAAATCCATTTATCTAGCAGAAAGCAAATGGCAATACTTTTCTTTCTATATGATCCATCAATATGTATATTTTTCAAGGTAGAAGGTTCAAAGATACAGGGATGGACAATGGAGCATAATTAACTGTCCCCAAAAGATCTTTGGCATTTATGCTTATTGTGGATAAGGGTTGTGTATTAATTTATCGTCAATTGTCCTCTCATTCTAATTATTAGGAAACGTCGGGGAGGTGATAGGTTCGAATCTCGGCTTATCACCGCCTCATAACTAAAGATGTTAAAAATGGTTACTACTGCTGCTTTGTCAGATGCGCGACATTGAAATTTAGAGTAGAGGGAATTGTTTAGCCCAAAACAGGTTACCATGCACAGTTAGGACTTCCAGACAAAGGTGCAATCAAAGAGTTGGTTCTCTAATAAGTGTTACTAATACCCCGAGTGTTTGGACAGAAAAGGAGAACTTTGGCTCTCCTTAGTTATCCTGGGTTGTTGAACCTGACGCTAGAGTGCCATGGTCAGGAGCCTTGCCTGTATGAGGTAAGAATATAATGAGTGGTAGAAAAAGTTAATAAATTAATTTAACCGTCATTATCCTCTCCCTGCCTGTGAGGGAGAAATGGAGTGAAGTTTGCCTGGGGCGGGCAGAAGTGCTTTAAAAACATATTGAATTTCACATGAATATTATATATGGACATTTGCACTGCACATATCATATCACAACTTTCTTTAAACAGAATAAGATTGTTGTAATGGATTTGTAATCATTTAATTGGATCTCACAGAAGGTTATCATGTACTCGAATAAAGGGAAACTTGTAATTGGCTTAAATAACGATCCACCCCTTTACCCTATCCCCTCCTGAATATAGAATGAAATGACAAATAGCAACATTTTAAAGTGGTTTAAGAAGTATGGTGCCCCCTTCTCTTTTATTCCATTTTTTGCTTGAATGTTCTATCTTTCTGATGCAAAATTTATACTTTGATATACTTTTACTTGCCGGGTGCTTTCTATCAGTTTACTCCATAGCTATTAAAGTAAAAGAATAGAGGAGGCACAAGCAGCTTTACTTGCGGGGTGGGGACACTGTGCCGACTTTCAATTTGGTCTATGAAATTCTGAATATCACCAAATAGCGTCAGAAATATAAACATAGCCAAGTCGCTAGAAAAGAACAGAAACGATTTGCAAGCAAAGGTTTCACAGCTTAGGGCGGTAGTTGTCTGGGTTATACATCTATACTTATACATTTATTTGCTCCCTGATGTAAAGGATTAAGATTATGGATGAGTAAAAGAACAGCCGCCTTAACAAACTTATTGTATAGTAGCCTCGCTCTAAAAAAAATATGTTTCAGATAGAACATTCCTTTTTACTGATCGTGGATGCTTGATAAGAAAACAATTATGACCCAACACAATTATTTCATCGAAAAAATATATCTTATCATTAAACAAAAAAAGCTTCCCTGATAAGAACAAGAATTCAAACTACTTAACATTACTTAGACATAAATAATCAAATTACCAATAAAACGTAAATACAAATGGAATACGGATCTTTAATTAGTGATTTGATAAACATTTTATTAATGAGATATCAATAACTCTTAATATTAATTACTTTTAACAAATTTCACATATAATTCACCAAATGTTGTTTATATTGACAGAAATGATATTATCAGCTGATTAACTACTTTCTTTCTCTGCCCATTTTCAAACACAGACAAACCATCTTTTAAACGGTGAAATTTTGAAGTGTTCTTACAAAAAAAGGAAATTTTATTTTTGAAAAATTTAAAAATTTATATTGGAATATCTATTATCGAACAATTTTTTCCACAAGATTTGCGGGAATAAAACATTTTAAAAATTTAAATAAAATTATTTGGTTTTCTTTTATATTTAGTTGTTTTGTAATCTAACCAATTTTTTTGGGCCCTAATTTTTACCTGTCCAGCACATCTTCCCCCTTTTCCCCCTAATCATTCTTGTACCCCCATTTGTTTACCCTCTCCCCTTATTTGGTAGGAGACCGACAACTTGCGAATTCTAGGGTCAAGGAACTAAGCTGAGGGAAAAATTCACATAGGAAAATTGCAGTTGTGGGAAGTTTGAAAAAAAAACAAGGATGAAAACTTTTTTCTAAAGATAATTTTGTATTTAGAAATTCTAAAGCATTGGCTACTTGTCGACTAGGGTGAATCGATTTTGAACATTTATACATAAAAATCATTTGCAGATACAAATGTCCAAAATCGACCCATCCTATTGTCGACTGACATACCAATATAATAGAGAGTCTTTTAAAAAATAGTATTCTATCTTTAATAAATACTCAGTTAATTATTTTCCCCAGCACTATGGAAGGTCGGACGAACAGACAGTGAGAGTTTAAGAAACAAGGATGACAACATCCATAAAAGCGAAGCTCTGAAATGGAAGGACAAATGAACATTAACACTTGTAGATTGTTAGAACAGAATTAGCAGAATATTAATGCATCAGTACAAACAATGTTTTAAGAAAATTTGTTGCAAAACTGCATAAATAGATGATACTGTTTAAGGACATACTTACATTTTTGGGACTTATTTATAGAGATGCTTCGCTTGTAACATTTTACCTTGTTGTAATAGGACTCAGTTTAAAAAAATCAGAAGAATCGGATAATTTTAACATACAAAAATTTGTTGTCAAAAAAGTTAAAAATAGACATGTTTAAAATGGACGTACGGACATTCTGATATTGTTTATAGAGTTGCTACGCTTTCTTAATTGTACCTAACTACTATAGGAATCATCATGCAAAGTTTGGAATCGATAGGACAATTCTAACCTGTTTAAATTAACGAAAAGAGCTAATTCTCTCTGTGACGGACGTACGGACGGACCGACCCTAATTATAGAAAAGCTTCGCTTTTAAAAAGAAGGATTTATACAGCAGATATATTCTAGTATAATAAAATAATATTGGTGGAATAGTTTGGAACTTGCTAGTTTAAGCCAACCAATCAAGTAGGCACCCCCAAATTGTTTAAACCAACGAACACGATTTTAAAACTTTGGTTAACCAGAATAATAATCTGTAATCTAATGTACACTCCCTTACTGTTAAATCCCAATTATCCTATTATAAAACAAGGATGACAACATCCATAAAAGCGAAGCTCTGAAATGGAAGGACAAACGAACATTAACACTTGAAGAGTGTTAGAACTAAATAAACTGAATATTAATGCATGTGTCTATACAAAATTGATGCAAAGTTGATTAATACATGTTACTGTTTATGGACATACTGACGTATTTAAGACTTGATTATAGAGATGCTTCGCTTACAACACTATACATTGTTGTAATAGGAAACAGTATCTGGTAACGATTATGAAATTGCTGCGCTTTCTAAGTCGAACCTTACTGTTATAGGAATCAGCATGCAAAGTTTGAAATCGATAGGACAATTCTAACCTGTTTAAATTAACGAAATGAGCTAACTGTAACAGACGGACGGACGGGTCGACACTAATTATAGAAAAGCTTCGCTAAAAAAAATGATTTTTTTGTCTGAAGCTTAAGAACTCAATAACTAAAGAATAGATTGGGTTATCTAAGCTTCACGTAGGTCTTGTCATGATTTTATGCTCTTTTTCTTTTCAGATTTAAGATTTTTGGATCATTTTAAGTTTTTTTTCTAGCCCCTATATGCTAGGGGCGTAACCGTTGATTATAAATAAAGAAATCATTCTTCGGAAAAGATGAAAAATAACTTTAATTTGCTTATCTAGATATCTATAAATTCTAAACTCGGAAATACAACCCAAACAGTATTTTGATTTATAGGTAAAGTTTGTTTGTAAAAACTATTTCTTTACCAGTATCCAGAGATTTGTCAGCGTGATCATCACATGGCAATAATTACATGAACATTCAGTTTTAGTAGCGAAGCTACTTTATGGTTAAGTTCCGTCCGTCAGTACGTCATTATCTAGATATGTAAGACTTGTTCCATCGATGAAAAAACTTGCATGATGATTCCTATAACATCGATTTTGGAAGCGTAACAACTCTATAATCGTTTTCAGAATGTCCTTACGTCCATTTAAAACATGCAGATTTTTTTTACTTTTTTGACAACTATTTTTTGGGTGATATAATTATCATAATCATCTAATTTTTGAAATAATGATTTCTAGGACAACAAAGTACAATATTATAAACAAGCCATTTCTATAATAAAATCCTAAAACTTAGTTCCATCTATTGTTCGCCATTATATGACAAGAAAAGATTATTTCTAAACATTGTTTGTAAATCTATATAGAACAAAACTGCTGCACAAATCGGATACCAAAAATAATGTTTTTGTACATTTTGAAAAAGAGGTTAATTTAAAAAAAAACTTTTGGCCGAAAAATCCCGAATGATATCATATTAGAATAATGGACAATTCTAATATGACGCCTTTCGAGAAACTTCAGTCAAAAGTTTTTAAATTTATCCCCTTTTTGTAGGCACTATAAAGAGCTTTCTTCACGAGAATCTTTGCTACTTAAATTAAGAAAAATTCGTGCTACTTGAAATCATTTTATTATATGCTAGCGGCTTTGCCCCTAGCCTCTAGGGGCTATGCCCCAAGAGGTTTGATCAAACTAATTTTTCGTGTTTTAGTTTTTTTTTAAATGTAGGGGGGGGGGGTTTGGGGGGGGGGGTCGACCCCACTATTTTATTTTGGTTTAAATTTTTTTTTTTTTGGGGGGGATAATTTAATTTTTGAGGGGGGTTAGAGAAAATAGTTATAAACCTTCCCGGGACCTATGAGAAGCTACCCTGTAAAGGAGAACCCGATCGGTTCAGCGGTTAGCGAGATCCTTCGCTACAAACAAACAGACAGACAAACAAACAGACATCGTTCTACTTTGTATTATAGATATCCAGGGGATTTGAAGACAATTCCGTTTGGGTCGTTTCTCAGTTTCTACTCTACCAATGCAATGGGTTCAAATTCGTAGAATATACGTGGATATTATCACAAGGAAAAATTGTCGTCAATTTAGCTAGCTCTCATGGAACTCATTTATTGGGCAGTTCGTTCATCCAGTAGTATGAGAGTTAATGGGGTAAAAGGGGTGGATGGGGGGTGTTGGTATTTCAGCTCGCAGCAAGTTTCAATTCATTAAAGAACAGGGAAATCTGGTCTAAGAACCAAATAATAATTTATCCATTACCTAAAATTAGAATTAATAGATTTTAGTTTGCTGTGCAACAATAATCTTCTCTTGTCCTTGTTTTTTATTTAAACCTTCCCACTGGGATTCATTCTATACAAACATCAGGGATACAGGGATAGGACAATAAAAGGTAAATTAGTTGTCCCTCAGAAAGTTTGATATTCTAGCCTAATATGGTATACTTCTTTAAAATTGAAAAGGCCAGTTAAAGAATATATCATAGATCTTATTTTTAAGGGATAAAACAATGGAAGATTAATTTATTTACATATCCAATGAATTAAGATAAAAATAATTTGTTCAATTCAATCAAGAATCAATAAAAGTTTCCAAAGTTTTTAAGCAAACTAATGAGAGATGGTGTTTCTAAATCTTTGGGTACCAGTGTAATTTCCAGTCCAAAGGATTTCATATAGGCTATTTCCTCATTCCTAACAAACTTACACCACATCATAGACAAACCAGGGATCTAAAGGGATAAGACAATGACCAATAATTTAACTTACCTCCTAATGATGATTTACTAAAATTACCTCCTTTATAGATTACAATTATTGGTCGAAACGTTTGGACACACAACATAACTAACCAATCAAAATTAAGTTTTAAGCCAAACGAATAAAAAAATTTTATTATACAACTTTGGGTACCAGTATAATAACCGGCCTAATGTCCCCTTCCCCCCTGCATAAAGACAAACATACACACTCACACACACACACACATGTAGACAGATAAAAAGAAATTGAAATAGATTTGGTGAAAACAAATGAGAGAAAACAAAATTTCCTTAGATTTGGTTTATTTATTTAGTGTAAGTGTTTGTTTCTTCAGCAGAAAAAAGTAAGAAAGAAAGAAGGAGAGAGAGAGAGAGAGAGAGAGAGAGAGAGAGAGAGAGAGAGAGAGAGAGAGAGAGAGAGAGAGAGAGAGAGAGAGAGAGAGAGAGAGAGAGAGAATAGGAAAAGATAAATACTTTTTGCAAAACAGTTTTGTGTGTTTATTTCAGATAGGTATAGAAATAGATAGATAGAAATTAATAGACAGAAGTAGAGCAACACAAATTAATCATGGATGGACAAACGAACAAAACAAATCAAAGCGCAAAAGTTGGTCTAGTAAAAGAAGGAAAAAAAGATATAAAAATAGGAAAAATACATATATCTTTGACTTTAGCATAACCGACAACCTGACAAAACAAGGGATTTGTATACTGGATGCTCCTTGAAAAGTAGTATCTTCAAAAAAATCGACAATCTATTTTCTCGTATTCATTCGAATCCGGTGGATAGAAACCGGTTCTCATCCATACGAAAAAACTATGTCTAGCACCGTATTATAATCAGTTTTCTACGAATATAAAGATGTACAATCGTAAGATTAAAACCAGTTTTTTTAGCCCGTGCCTACGGCATCTCGGGGCTAAAAAACTGGTTTTAATCTAATAATTGTACATTTTATATCCGCGGAAAGCCGTTTATAATACGATGCGAGAAATAACTATTCTCGTATTCATTCGAATCCGGTGGATAGGAACCGGTTCTCATCCATACGAAAAAACTATATGCCTTGCATTGTATTATATCCAGCTTTCTACGAATATAAAAATGTACAATCATAAAATTTAAACCAGTTTTTTTAGTTCGTGCCTTCGGCACCTCTGGGCTAAAAAATACTGGTTTTAATCTTATAATTGTACATTCTATATCCGCGGAAAGCCGTTTATAATACGATGCGAGAAATAACTAGTAAATAGCTACCAATCCCCCCATTTTAAATGTTACGGACTGACGGAAGGACTAACCATAAAACAGTAAGAGGACAATGTGAGAAAGACTAGATAATGATTGAGTAAAATGAGTATTACGGTAATACAATATTTAACTTTGAATAAAGATTTAAAAAAAATTATTTGCGACTAAATGTTTTACACTTTTTATCATAGAAGTAACTATTTTTATTATTATTCCATTCATATTCAACCATTTGTTTTGATGAATTTTCTCCCATGTATACTAACTCTCCCTGTAAAAACTGTAATGTAATAAGGTTATAAAAGTACAATTTAAAAAAATCGAAAAAGGCAGTTCCTTTGTTTTACAAACGCAAAAATATGTTTTGTTATAACCTAAACAATGTCTTCTACAATGTTCAAACTCGTTTTCCCGGGAAACGTGTTTAGATTGGATAATATTCTCAGGAATGAATTTCTTCCAGTATTGCTTCGAAACCGATTAAGATCCGCTGGATTAAAACCGGTTCTAAGCTATTCTAAAAATCATACATAGCATCGTTTTAAAGACAATTTTCTAAGAATAGAAATCATAAAATTAATACCGCTTTAATAACTCGGGCCTTCGGTCCCTATTGGCTAAAAATACTGGTTTTATTCTTATAATTTTTCATTTTAATAACCGCGGAAAGCTGTTTATAATACGATGCAATAAATAACTATTCCCACTCTCTAGCTGCCTTTGAGAAAATCTCATCCTTCAAGTTGAGTTTCCGCTTCACAGGTCTACTTTGGCTTCTCTGTAGACACAGTCAAAATTGATGAGGGGACAATGGATATATAGAATAGACGTGGATATTAGGACAGGGAAAAATTGTCATCAATTTAGGTTGTTAACATGAACATCATTTATTATTTCATCCAGTTAGAGGGGAGGGGATGGGTTAAAATATAGTGGATGGTGGGGTCGCAACTTTAGCCAGCTTCAAATTTCACTTTATTAGAGTAAATGATAAACTGGTACAAGATCCAAGTAATAATACATCCATTGATGAATGGGACCCAATATCTTGTGGACATAGATATATTTTATAACAAATAATATTATATCTTATTACTAGCGGCTTCGCCCCTAGCATCTAGGAGTTCTAAATTCGAAGGGATATGGAAGGAAAGAAAAATAGCTTAAAACCATACAAAGACTTAGTTATAAAATTAAAAAAATAGCCTAAAACCATCTCAGGGCCTATACTAAACTTCCCTCTAAAGGGAAACCATATCGGTTCAGTGGTTAGCGAGATCCTTCGCTACAGACAAAAAAGCTTAGTACTTTATATAATAGGATTGATAGAGAATTCTATATTAGGATACATAAAAAGCTTAATCATTCATAAAAATTGAAATCTAATTTAAAAAACAAGCAAAAATTTAAAACATGATACAATTCTCATTATTGCCATGATACATATACAATCGGTTGAATGGTGGTGGTGGTCAAATAGACATGAAAAACAAACATCTATAAATTATTCTTTCAAAACCACTTGCACACTTTTTAAATTTTTGGTTTAATTATATTGTGCATACCTACAACTAGAACCCCACCCATTATTGAAACAAAAAAAAACATTTTTAGAACTCAACAAAGCGTAGCCAAAAAGGTCTTTTGTGCTCCATTTGCGACACGAGTGAAACCGCCGATATTGGCCAGTTTAAAAATTAACTTTCTTGTTCTACTAGTCCCTATAGTTTTATGAACATTTTCTTATTTGTTGGCTTAACAACTTTGGGGACTTTTATCAAATTTTGATTCGTTGGTTCATTAAGTTGAACCTTTCAATCACTAGTTGTAATCTACAGAAGGTATACCAGCCGCACCATTTGGAATGTACATCAATTTATCGGCCATTTGCTTATCCCTTGAAATCTCTGAATCTTTTATAACCTCAGTAAAGTGTGGCAAGTGTCTCAAAGTCAATTGGGATTATCTTTCTAGGCTAAAAACTTTATAAGTAGACACTTTCTATACTACAATTTTTTTTGCAGCGAAGCTACTCTATGATTATGAGGGGAGGGGACATTAGCCTGTTTATTACATTAGTCCCAAAATTTTCAAGATAAAGTTATCTTATTCCCTGGGTTAACAACTTTGGGGACTTAAATTAAATTTTGTTTGGTTGATTAATTCAGTTGAGTGTCCAAACGTATCAACCACTAATTATAATCTACCGAAGGGGTAATTTTGAGTATTTTGTTTGGGATGTTCATCGAATTCCTTACAAACAAAGGAAAGACTAATAATATTAATATTAATAGAATCAGGGATTATTAGATAAATACAATAAACCTGGGAGGGAGAGGACATCGGGCTGTTTTTTTACGATAGTCCCCAAAGTTTTATAATTATTTATAAAAATCTGTCATATTCAGCAAAGAACACGTTAATTATTTCCCCAGGAAGGCAGAGATGAAGGAGACATTGGGCTGTTTATTACACTGGTCCCTAAAGCTTTACAATAATGTTTTCTTATTTGTTGGCTTAGTAACCCTGGGGACTTTGAATTGAACTTTGATTATTAATTATAGTGTCTGAACGTTTCAACCACAGATTGTAATCAACAGAAAGTTAATTTTGTGTATTATAATTGTCTTTTGTCTTATCCCTTTAGAACCATAAAAAAAGAATAGCAGAGGCAAATTCCTTCCAAACAAAGGAAAGGATTATAATAATAAGGAAGAATCAGGCAAAATAAGAAAAGTAAAATAATGGTTGCAAGTAATGTGCAGTTTTTTTGTGTAAATTGTTATCTTATGTTTTGCAATGTATGATTTTATTTTTTAAAATTGTGCTAATATAAGGTTTAGTCAATTTCTTTAACTTACCTTGACGTAATTACTTACGGAAGACCTTAGTAATATAGAAGTTGCTATGGCCGGTAAACACGAGAAAAGTATACCAAAATAATGGATTTATTATTACTTGGATCTTACACAGATTATCATGTACTCTAATAAAAAACTTGTAGCTGGCTAAAAAAACGATTCCCTCTTACACGCCCTTAACCCTATCCCCTTCCCTCCTACTGGATGAATGAACTAACCAATAAATGATTTACTTGTTAGCAAGCTGTGTTGACGACAGGTTTTTCCCTTTTAAAATACCCTACATCCATTTTACACCAAATTTACTATTCCATAATTCCCTGGTAAAAAAGCCTACAGACAACCTGCTGTGAGATATAATAAGAAAGATTATGAGAAAATATTCATCATTATCATTATCTTTTCTTTTTTATATGAAAAACAAGGCTAGACAGCCGCCAATATTACAGGCAGCTCAGCTGATTATAAGGCAACGGTAATTTTACAGCAGTTTTAAAGCAGCTGCTTCAGACTGTACTAAAATCAGAGAGACGGGATAATTACACTAGTCCCCAAAGTTTTATAATAAAGTTTTCTTATTCGTTGGCTTAACAATTTTGGGGACTTTCACTGAATTTTGATTGGTTGGTTTATTAGGTTAAGGGTTCAAAAGTTTCAACCAATGATTTTAATCTACAGACGGGGTAATTTTATGTGTCATAATTCGGGATGTAGAACAATTTAATATTTATTGTCTTAGAATTTTGACTAAAATAGTTCAGTTTATCTTCGACATAATTGATCAAATCCACTGTGGGGCGAGACGACGCCAGCTAGAAAATGTTTGCATAAAAAATTTTGCTTTATAAGACCCCTAAAGTAATGATTTAATCCCCTTTTTTTTGACCCACAGTGCGGCGTCTGTGGTTGCAAAAAAGACCAGTCAAGTAGATACGGTTGCCGAGCCCTTGCAAATATGAACATTTATTATTATAAAGATAACAGGATACTTTTGTTCTTGACCCAAATATTGCCTTAATTGTATTATTGGTAGACTTTTAATTATGGACCAGAATTTTTTATTGGCTTTGCTTTTACACAAATATGTAAATTGTTATTTTACATAAATACTAGCTTTTGCGTCCCTAACATCTAGGGACACAGTGTTTAAAAAGGAAGAAATGGGTAGAAAAATAGTCTGATACCATCCCAAGATTTAAACATCATTTACCATCCTATTCCTGGGGCTTCCCTAAAATACTTCCCTGGAAATGAAATATGGTTTAGTAGTTCTTTAAATCTTAAGCTACAGACAATAATGCCATAATACAATCCGATAAATGTATTGTAAGAATGTATTAGTACGTTTTAATAATGATTATAAAGGTTTAAGGTTTTGTATCCTTAAAAGCATTATTCCTAAACCCATTTAATACTTGAAATCCCTTTAGAATATATTTTTATCAAACCTTTTATTGTATTGTGAATTCATATAAAAACTATTGTCAAGAACCACTCAAAGGTTGCGAGTTGTGAGAGGTGTTTACCAGAAGTGCCAGAAAAACTGATCATCCGCAATACACACTGGGACCATTGGGTGCAAAATTATAAATTAAATTAAGTAGCAAGGAAATAATAGTTAAACACAATCTATTGTAGTATTTAATAAAGTAACAGGATGTCTGTCTGTATGTTTACTCAGATGTCTCACACAGTTCCACCAATCATGCCACAAATTTTCAGGTGAGTTTTATATTGGGGGATTAAAGTAATACAAAAATTAGAATATATTCTTTTTATGCCATATGCAATATTGCTATTGAATGTTATTGACCTTGTTCTATTTGGTATCAATATTGTCTATTGCATAGCCATCCAACTGTCTACAATATGTAAGAAAAGTTGTGACTATGATATGACTTTTTTTGTAAAAGTTATCTTATTATGATTTTATCTGTCTGTAGATTGTCTGTTAATAACAAGGATATCAATATCATATATTAGAAAACAAGATATTACTTAATACTAAATATTATATATTTAGTCAATGTATGTGTAATGTGTAATATATTGTCCACAGCTAAAAGAAATTTGTCAAAATAATGGCCTAGTCACGTTTAAGGCTATTTTACAGAGGGATATGTCAACCTTTGTAAGAAATTTTTACTCGCAAAGACTCTGTCTTCAGAAAGATTAAATTTTTAAATTCTTTTTAAAAAAACTTTTGTTCTATGTGAAAAAGAAGAAAAGATATATCTGATTGCAATTATGAATTTTTTTTGTGTTACGTTACTGTATTAAACTGTCTGTTTCTGCAACCTTTGATAAAAAGACTCTAACATATTTAGTCTAAATCTGTATTCATAGAGCAAAGTCATGGATATTGGAAGCCTGTCTCAAAAGTTTTTTTGGCCTAAAAGTTCTAAATGACACAGTAAAATTATATTTAGTGGCGCTACAATTCTATATTTATGGTTTGTCAATCGTCTTTATAAGTTAAGATATATTGGCGTTAACAACAGTCTGTTTACAGTAAATTTAGTATATTTTAGTATGATATAAAGATCTGTGAATATTAAAAAGACATCCAACTTTGGTATGTCCCTTACCAAATTATGATTAATAGATTACAAAGTATATTGCTCGTCAAGCGTTTCCAAAATTAAAACACAAGAAAAGACCTGTTCCATGACTCTTTGTCAATTTACATATAGAATCCATATTATACTGCTATGTTTAAAAAAAAATTCTACCATATCTTTTGTTGTTGTTGCTTCGCTTCTTCTGAACAAAATTGCTTTTAAAAGTTAAACGCTTTGCTTAGTTCAAACTGTCTGTATGTATGTCATAATATCCACGTATATTCTATATCTATTTTGTCACAGTGTATGCCAAAGTGTAATATTTGGAGTGGGAAAAACATTTAAGACAGGTTATGCTCCTCTCACTTTTTGCGTACACTCTTTTAAACATGGGTGCCAAACGTATTTTTTAACACAATGTTTATTAGAGTAGTCCCCACAGTTTTACAATAACTTTTTCTCATTCGTTGCCTTAACAACTTTGAGTACTTTTATTAAATTTTGATTGGTTGGTTCCTGAATCATTAAGTTAAGTGTTCAAACGTTTCAACCACTAATTGTAATCTAAAGAGGGGTAATTTTGTGCACCACCATTGGAGATGTCCAAAATTTACCGGTCATTGGCTTATCATTTTAGATCCCTGAATGCCAATAAAACAATTGCTTGCTAATTAGCTTTAATATTAACATTATAACATTATAATGTTAATGCTATTTTTAAACTGAGATAGAGGGATGTTTGCAACATTAATTGGTTCAGTATACATTTCCTTGTTGCCTCTATATTTAATAGGTATGTAATAGCGGTTCTCAAGATAAAAAAATGACAAACTAATTATGCCATTACCACCATGATAAAAATCCACTTTGTAAACCTGCCTTCCAATATTGAATAATTATTTATAAAAATCTGTCATTCTCAGCAAAGTACACGCTAATTATTTCTCCATGAGATGATGCAGAGATGAAGGAGACATTGGGCTGTTTATTACACTAGTCCCCAAAGCTTTATAATAATGTTTTCTTATTAGTTGGCTTAACAACTTTGGGGGAATTTAATTGTATTTAATTGGCTGGTTCATTAAGTTCAGTGTCCACACGTTTCAATCAATAATTGTAATCTACACAAGGGGTAATTTTGTATATTATCATTGGAGATGTACATCATGTTATTGGTCAGTGTCTTATCCCTTTAGATCCCTGCTAAGAAGGTCAATGGCCATAAAAAAAATTGGCAACTACATTGCCACTTCAACATGGCCACCCTGCCACTCGTTTCACAGTCAAATTCCCCCCCCCCCCCACACACACACACACACATATCCCCTGGAAAAACAATTTATCATGGGGTTTGTTTTGAAGCAGTGGAGGTGTCTGTAGCGAGATGATAAAAGCATTTCAAGAATAAACAAACAGGTTTAATTTTAATTTTTACTTTTACAAACAATTTTGATTGCCTTGTAGTCATAACTGTGCATTGTAATGGGGCACACCCGTTTATATGCCAAGACATTTATATTAATCTTACAGGTAGGGAGCGGACATTGTACTGTAAATTAAACTAGTACCCAACATGTTCTTTTTTTCGTTGGATAAAAATCAAATCTTGATTGGGTAGTACAAACTAGCAGTTTCAAAACCATTCCCCCTTTGAAATATACAGAAGAGGTAAATTTGCAAATCAGAATTGTGCATTTTGCAATTCAACGTCCATTGTCCTCTCCCTCAAGAACCCTGGCAATTGTCTAAGACGTAGTTTATGCTAGTTATAGAGTTGCTGCGCTTGTACCAATAGTTTTTAGTCTATTTACATTTCCTAAATATACCTGAAAAGTATGAGAAAGGGGGATGAATAGTTTGAAAATGGAATAATATTGGTAAGGTTATAATTAATCATTTTAGAGAGCCTAACTTTTCTTATATATTAATAGCTTTAATCCTTCTTTTAAAAATGATATTTTTTATTAGCGATGAAACTCTATAACTCAATTTAAACGTTTGTCTGTTTTGCTATTACTTCCACATAAGTTTTTAAAAACGAAGCTTTTCTATAATTAGAGTCGGTCCGTCCATCCGTCCGTCACAAACGGATAGCTTTTTTCGTTAATTTAGGCATGTTAGAATTGTCTTATCGATTTCAAACTTTGCATGGTGATTCCTTTAGTTGTTAGGTACGATTTAGAAAGCGTAGCAACTCTATAATCATTACAAGAATGTCCGTATGTTCATTTTAAACATGTTGATTTTTTACTTTTTTAACAACAAATTTTTATGTGATCTAATCATCCGATTGATCTGATTTTTGGCATATTGATTCCTGGGACAACAAAGTATAATTTTATAAGCGAAGCAACTCTATAATCAAGTCCTAAAAATGTAAATATGTCCATACACATTATCCTGTATCAAGCAGTTTTTTAACAAATTTACTTACAATTTTGCTTCGACTCTTAAACATTTATATTCTGATTATTCAGTTCTGACACTATATAAGTGTTAATGTCTGTTTGTCTTACCGTTTCAGTGCTTCGCTTTTATGGAAGTTGTCATCCTTGTTTGTATATGCATATTGTTAATTATAATTTTAAAAACTACCCCTGTATTTACTTTATTATCGTTTCTTTTGTATGGTGTCAAACTTAGTAATCCAAATCCTACAATGTTTTATATGAATATAGATTTTCTTAGCTCAACATAGTAATTATTGAACAGATTTGGCCATTTGCAGCTATGATATGAATTGAACTTGAAATGGTTTATGTGGACTATGTGACATGGGATATAGGTGGTAAGATCTGACATTTCATCGATATTTCTACATGAATTGCAATTACCTTTTAGGTGTTTACAACTTTATGGTATTAAATAAAGTAACCATGGCTGACATAGCTACGAGATATCCCCATGACATTATGACAAAATACGCAAGTAAACACGATAAGCAAACAAAATCAAAATAAAACAAAGGATGTAGAATATACGTAGATATTGTGAATGGGGAAAAATGTCTTTAATTTAGTTTGCTAACATGGAACTTAATTATTGGTTAGTTCGTATATCCAGGGGATGGGGTAAGGAAATATAAAGGGGAGAATCGTTATAGTAGCCTGCTGCATGTTTCACTTTAATAGAGGACTTGAAAATCTGGTGTAAGGTCAAAGTAATGATATATCCATTATTTTCCCAGAGGAAGCTATTGCACAACCACGCGTCGTTATATATATAACCTGTAAAAAGCTTTTTGTAATAAAGTTAAAAGTTAAAGTTATAAATTTGTCTCTATATGATTATGTCTCGTTGGAGCATATAATGGCTTTTTGGTAGCGTAGCTACAATAAACCTGTTTGTTCGGGTTTGTTGGTTAGTTGGTTGATTGCTCATAAGACTGGGTGAATGATGAATAATATCATTGAACATCGATTAATTCAAAACCAGTGACTTTATGAGTAATTTCGAAAATGCCCTCTAGAGGCCTCTTGGGTAATTTGAAATGGGGGAGGAGGTAAGTCGACCTTCCCTAATTTTCAATTTTAGCTTTAAAAAGAAAAAGAGAAAAAAATTCTAGGGGTGATTTCTCTTCTGAGGGTGATGGTAACCTCCCTGAAATTAGTTATAAACCATCCGAGGACCTATACGAAACTATATTATAAAGGAAATACATACATATCAATCAAGCGGTTAGCAAGATGGAGATGCGATCCTCAATTTTCAAATTCTTTGAACGTACATATAAGACTTTTACAGAAATGCTTCGCATCCAAACTATCTATCTATGCTTGATATAAAGTTAACACTATATAGAGCAGATTATGAATATTTGATTGATGTGTGCCCCGCAATTATCCAGTAGCGCTCAGGCACAAGACACAATTACTTTAGCTAGGCCCAAGGCATTATTTGTATCCTTTTATGCATTCATAGGCCTATCTCTACCTATATGACACCATATATGGGTAACGCTAGCCTATTCATGGTAATTTGTATGTGATTTGCTAATATTATATGTTTATTAAAGACATTATGTTTATTGTTAAAGTAACCATGTAACCGATCAGTACAAATATGTATGCCTACAACCATGCCTGATTTACGTCACAAATTAACATACAGACATTTAATTGCACAGACAAACACTAAGATCCTGGTCCAAAGCTAATGTTATAGCATGTACCTCTTAAATTTATTCAGTTATTTATTGACTCTCCTACCATCAACTTCTCTTTCTGGCTTTAAAAGGTAATGACTTAGTTGTTTGGCATGCATTGTAGTTTAAATTTAGGACCCTTAGTACTTAGCATGAATTGAGCTTAGGCCTTATGTTAGAATTCTAACACTTAGCACAATTCACTGCTTGGGACTCAGGGCACATTTCTGTCCTACTCTACTTATGATTTTAACACTTATCCTGTAAATATTTTCATACTTAACTTATGCACTTGTAATATAAATACACTTTATAAAAACATTTTCCTTCCTTAATACTTAATATACTTATATAATTCTGATCGAATATCAAAACCAACCATTTATTCTTAGATTAAAGCAACATAATACTTCGCGTGGGTCTTTTGTTGAGCTTCCACCAGCTCAACCAAATTCGTATTATACTTGTGGGAATAGAGGGTTAAGCATTCTAAACAAACGAACCGACGATGAGAATGTCTATGTGTATTGCAGTAAAAGTAGGTTTTAGTAATACTCATAGAAGAGCGGTCTCCATACCTAAATTTGGACAAACGCCCCATTCGCACACACAAAGATCCTTTGGTACAGAGATATATCCTGTTTCTTTTATATGTAGGATAACAACAAGAAGGTTTATGTATTTATTTTTGTCTTTTCCTGGTATAAAACTAAATTTTAAGATGAAAAGTAAAATAAGATTGAATCTACGAACTCATGACGTCATTACGGATAACAAATTCGACTGGGAAAATAAATCTATGCTGTTTTTACATATTCTAATGGAAAGGGATCAGTATTATAAGATGTTTAACAGATTAAAGTTCTGATGTGGACAAAATTATAATGAATGAAGGATGTTTGTCTAAATGGTGAATTTAATATGATCTGCTTTTTAGGGAAGCAACAAATATATGCATATTTTATGGGTTTTCATGATGTGACCTTTTCATTTTCAAGCATTCAATTATTACTGTTTTTCTTTATTAGTAACAAAACTACTCTGTAATTAACATTACTGTTCGTCCAACAGTCCAAATCACTGTGGTCCAATGCTAATGCTACAAAAGACAAAAGTATATGTTTAATTAAGGTTTCGTGATTACGTCTATTCTTTTATCCTTCTTATTTTCTATTTTATGACAACTGAACAATTGATCTATAATTTACTTTTTCCATTTGTCTTTCCCTCTTCCTGATAAATCTTTTATATAGGCAGAGTTTTGGTTTAAGGTATATATTCAGAAAAGCATGGATATAATAATGGGAAAATAATCTTAAAACTTGGGGGGGGCGGGGTGTAGCCGAACAAGTTAAAAAGTACCTAAAAACAAAGGCTGTTAAGGAGAAAAAGATGGCTTTTAATTTTCAATTAGGAAAAATGGAGGTTTTCACACCACCCCTCTGATCTATTCGGTAAATATTCCTTGGGGGATGAAAAGGTTGTAGTATTAATTATCGTTGTCCTATCCCTCCCTGGGTACATATATGTGAGAGATATGATTTATTCTACTCTAGGGTATAATATGATTACACTGTTTTCTTCATCTTCATTGTCCAATCCCTCCCTGGGTATATGTGAGAGATATGATTTATTCTACTCTAGGGTATAATATGATTACACTGTTTTCTTCAAAAATGATATATGTATGCTTATTGTTCATTACCCTAAAATTTTATCTATTGCAATAATTCGTCTAAATAGCTTCTAGGGTATAGATGGTGGACATACATATACAGACGGACATTTCAATCACTGCTATTTATTGGTGTCATGTAGAGCTTTGTAGGGATCTGGATAAGACAATGGACGATAAATTGATGTTCATCTCCAATGATTACTCACACAATTATTTTTCATGTAGCTTACAATTATTGATTAAAACGTTTGGACACTCAACTAAATGAACCAACCAAAATACAATAAAAGTCCCCAAAGTTATAAGGCCAGTGATAAGAAAACGCTACTAAAAAACTTTGGGGACTATTGTAATAAATTAGCAAACCAACCCAATGTCCCATCCCTTCCTGATAATATGTATGTTAAAAGTACAGACCATATATTGGTTTTAATAATAGAAGGAAATATAGATTTTAGATATTTTTATTTAGAAAAATTCTTTTTAACTTTAACCTGGCATGTAACAATGGATTTATTATTACTTGGATCTAACACCAGATTATCATGTACTCTAATAAAGATAAACTTGTACCTGGCTAAAATAACGATCCCTCCCATTTGTTGCAAAATTGAGTAAATACAGGATACAGTAAAGGGACAGACGTTTTGAATGAACGTAGAACTTTCTGATAATGATTATACAGTTGCTACGCTTCCTAAGTGTCAAATAATTCTTATAGGCTTCATCATGCAAAGTTTGAAATCAATAGGATTATTCTAACATGTCTAAATTATTGAACAGAGCTTACCGTTACGGAGGTACGGACGCACAAAGTGAATTATTGAGAAGCCTTGCTTCAAAAAACTAAAAATTTTAATATTTTATATTTATTTTTGCTACACATAAGAAATAGATATTACAATCAGAGCTGACAGACAGGGTAAAAATAATTATTCCAGTATGGCTTCAAAACCAATCAATATCCGCTGGATTAGAACCAAATCTCAGCCATACTGATAATCATGTATAGCATCGTCTTACAGACAAGTTTACATGAATATTAGAATAAAAATCATGAATTATTGCCAGCTTTGTTAGTCCGGGCCTTCTGGTTTTAATCTTACAATTTTTCATTTTAATACCCGTGTAAAGCTGTCTATAATACGATGCAATAAATAACTGTTACAAATCACAGCGCCATGCAGTAATTTCATATTCTATTTTCTCTCAATAATAGCCACCAGGGATACAGGGATAAGTTGTTTGTCGATATTTTAATCTTCACTTAAATTCTTTCCTTCTATCTATGCATTAACTAATTTCAACAACATCGATAACCCCCAGGGATATAAAGGTATAAGACAATGGCCGATAAATTGATGTACATTCCCAATGATAATACAAAAATTACTCCTTATGTAGATTATAATTAGAGGTTGAAACGTTTGGACACTCAACTTAGTAAACCAACCAATCAAAATTTAATAAATGTTATTAGGTCAACGAATAATAAATCGTTATCATAAAACTTTGGGGACTAGTGTAATACAGACCCAATGCCCCCTTTTTCCCTGGATTATATTTCTAAATAAAAAAAATGGAAAGAAGCTTTATTTATTTTCCATTGACCTATCCCTGTATCCTTGTGTAATTAATATCATGTATTTTTTTACCTTTTTTAAAATGAAAGGTCATTTATAGCTGATAAAACATCGAACAACAAAAATATAATATTGATTAATTGTATTTTGTTTATAATTTTTATACTTTGGAACTTATAAAAAACTGAATTGGTTTTTTGTGGTAAGCATTTCAAAATTTAGCAATCTTTAAAAGAAAAATGTCCGACTTTGGTTAATTTATATAAAAAACTTTTGATATTAAGACTTTAGTTTAAAAATACTATTTTATTAATATCATTATGATTAAAATTAAATTAAATAATAAATCCTATAGCACCAGTAATGACAATTTTTAATTTTTATCTTTTAAAAATCAAACCAAATGTTTTTTTTTATCAATCATTTTGGGTTGATTTAAAAAAGATTTGATAACATAAAAATACTAAAAACATTTAAAGAAAGTTCATCATTCAAAATAACACCTAAGTACTTTGAA
Organism: Acartia tonsa; assembly: GCF_053477335.1. Taxonomy (NCBI): domain Eukaryota; kingdom Metazoa; phylum Arthropoda; class Copepoda; order Calanoida; family Acartiidae; genus Acartia; species Acartia tonsa. The sequence continues at coordinate 41,019,415 of NC_137260.1, forward strand.
AAAAAAACATATCTTTTGGCAGTTTAATTTCTGTAAAAATTGTTTTTTTGTGCTATTACTGCATATATTTGCCAGAAAATTGTGGATCAGCAGCCGCCAATGTCCTTTTAAGCAGGTCCAAGCTGCAGCTACAGAAAACTGCCAAATTTCAGCTGACAATAAGCCGCCATTGCCGACATCTGGATTTTATTCAGAAAGTAATTATATACAACTTATTTAATACAATTTTTGTTTTATTGTCCTATGTTTTCTTTAAATTGTAAAATCTTAATAATCATAATATATTTTTGGCAGTATTTTCAAAACTTTATGTCTTTCTCATACTTTTCTTATAAATCATAACATTACTTTTACTAAAAATAAATAATTCTGGCCATTATTTGGCATGCTTTACATTTCTTTGGCATATAATTAACAACAAATTAATATCTTTCACTGGTTATAACTGTTCTTGTTCACATATTGGTTTGAAAATTGATTCAAAAAGCCAATAATGTTATTTTTTCCCACTGATTTTCCTTTGTAAATCTCATGAAATTGAGACACTTTAAAGTTTATTTTGGCAATTTTTTTTACAGTTTATCTTAATCTTGAGTTTTGAGGGGATGTTCAGAGGTTGAACTGAGCCCTGTATCTGTCCTAGACCGGGTTCAGAGGTTGAACTCAGCCATGAACCTGTCCTGGTCCAGTTTTAGAGGTTGAACTGAGGCCTGTAGCTGTCATGGTCCCAGGTTCACAGGTTGAACTAAGCTCTGTACCTGTCATGGTTCGGGTTCAGAGGTTGAACTGAGTCCTATAGCTGTCCTGGTCTAGGTTCACAGGTTGAACTGAGTCCTGTACCTGTCCTGGTCCAGCTTCACAGGTTGAACTGAGCTCTGTACCTCTCCTGGTCCGGGTTCACAGGTTGAACTGAGCTCTGTACCTGTCCTGGTCCGGGTTCAGAGGTTGAACTGAGCTCTGTACCTGTCCTGGTCCGGGTTCAGAGGTTAAACTGAGCCCTGTACCGTAGCGGATTGAACCTGTCCTGATCCAGGTTGTTGGCTGACTCTGTCCTGCTGTCACTGTCACTGTCGTACTCTTCACTTTCACTATACCTGAAATAAAAACAAGGATAAGCATTTCCATCAGGTGTATTGTACAACCAATTATTTTAGCCAATTTCCCTCTACTTGCCCTGTCGAGAACATTTTTAACAACCCCTCATTTAAAAAAATGAAAATAATTGTTAGATTATACTTTATTCAGGTCAGATTATATTGGTGCTGGGTAGCCATGTAGGAGTTCAGTGCTCGATACGCACTTGGAGGGAAAACACCGAATTTTATCATAAGAATAATTCTTTTGATTATTTACGAAATTTTATAAAATTAAGGTTGACAGTTTTTATGCTAGAAATAATTTTCTTATAGTTTGTAATAAATTTATTTTCACAAAAATGACCTAAATTATTATTTTAATCAGTATCCCTCCTCCTCGCCCTACCAATCTTCGCTTTCCTCCCCCCATATTCTAAAAAATATATAAATTTATGTTTAGTTAATATTAGTTGAAAATTATCAGGAATAGGTACAACCAACAAGCAAAAAAACTAAAATAATATTTGAGGGGCAAATGGGGAGGTCGTCAATTTTACTATGTGTTGCCCCCCAACGACAGGTGAAAAAACACGTACAGGTTTCGTGAATTAATTTCATTGTTGGTATAAGCTGGATAATTAAGAGTTAAGCATTATTGTAATTATAGTGGTTGCAGGGATGGTGGGAACATTGGACTGTAAATTATACTGATACTATGAGTTTTATAATCATGTTAGTTAGTTATCTCATTCATTGGCCACAGAACAGACAATTTTGTTTATCCTAATTGAAATTGCACATTTATTTATAACCTATTGTCCTATCTCTTAAGATCCCTGAGTGGTGAAAGGTAATCGACCTGCAGACCAACCCACAACAACTGTTACTTAGCTGCTATAACAGATAAGTTTACCTTCTTCTATGGCCTCTACTGGAAGTATCAGCTCTTCTCAGAGTGCCTCCCGTACTCACAGTACCTCGTCTGCCCTTCTCCTATAATATAATAGAGATTACTTAGAATAATCATTTAATTGATATATCTTTGGAAATGCTCCTCTTAGAGTCCCGATCGGTCAGTAATCCTAGTAAGATGCAAATCCAAAATAATGTTTTTAAATAAAACATGCTAGTAAAGTGGCATAATTTTTATTTTATTGATATAGATAATAGCTTATAACGTAAAATGGCGTTATCCTCTTAGAAATTTTTTTCTTCAATTTTTTTCAATTTTGTACCCCCCCCCCCGCTACCGACGAACAACTATTTTAGGTTAGGTTTTAGGCTAGGGAGCCGAGCGCTGCGGCTAGGCAGGCAAGGGGGCCGAGCGCTGCGGCTAGGCAGGCTAGGGGGCCGAGCGCTGCGGCCAGAGTTCATAGTTCGCTGTCGGGGGTTGGGGGGGGGGGGGTTGGGGGGGTACTCAAATTTTTAATATTGAAAAAAAAATTTCTAAGAGGATAATACTCGTAAAATAAAATCAGATTTAAATCTTTGTTCATTTATGCCATGGAAATTTCATTTTTAATTTTAACATCTTTGGGGGATATAATCTTGGTGGACGACTCAACTCCCAGCCATTTAACCTAAAACATGTCCTAGACCAATACCAAGCATTCCTAGAAATTCTAGACTGTTTGTAAAATATTAATGAATAAACACATACATACTTCCAGCAACTTTGATATAAAATATTTTTGTTGGTGTAAATCTACTAAAACTGTACCTGTAACTGTCTAACCCTAGCATCCGTCATTCTACCCATAGTCCCGCCAGGATAGTCGGTCATCCTCATCGTTTCTTTCCTAAAAAATTTCATCTGATATAATTATCCTATTAATCTGATTTTTGGAACACTATTATTACTTATTACAACAAGGTACAATGGTATAAGCGAAGAATATTTTTAATCAAGTCCTAAAAATGTAAGTATTTCCTTAAACAGTATCCTGTATTTCTGCACTTTTGCTATAAATTGACTTACAATTTCGTTTAGACTTATGCATTTATATTCTGCTTTTTAAGTTCTGACAACCTAAAAATGTTATTGTTCGTTTGTTCTACCGTTTCAAAGCGTCGCTTTTATGGATGTTGTCATTCTTTTTAATACTAGTTATATTTTCATTTTTTGAAAAGTTAAATCTGTTCCAAAATATTGCGAAATATAAATTCTAATCTTTGAATGAAAGATATTTAAATGATATTTAAGATTCAGACAGAAAAATGTTGCTAAAAAACATATGCATATTGTCCGTTTGTTCATATGTGCGTTAGTCCGTAACACTATGGTGGAAGTCTGAATTTATGCTAATGTAGAGATTCCCTTTTCAAATAACATTTAAAAAATCTCACTTATATTGTCAGTCTGCAAGTTATGCTACAAAAAAACATCATTTTTCTCTTATTGAACATATGCTCTGCAACTCACTTTGTTTGTCTATCCATGAGTTTTAAAATGATTCTTTACTTTTGGATGTCCTTGGTTACAATACATACAATATTAGAAAATATGAATGTACAAAAAATATGACAGAGATTTAGATAAGGAAGCCTTTAAGGTTAGCATCCCTTATAACATCAGGGATCTATAGACATCCCTAATGATAATACACAAAATTATCTTCTTCTGTATATTACAATTAGTGGTTGAATCAACCAATCAAATACAGTTAAAGTCCCCAGAGTTGTTATGCCAACGATAAAAAAAATTATTACAAAACTTTGAAGACTAATGTAAAAAACAAACCCACTCCCTTCCTGACATCGTCATTAATTTACTTAAACTAATTTTTCAGCTAATACTATTTTGTAAAGAAAAAAGTATAAGTTCTTTTAGCTATAATTTTCTTTATGAATTGTGATCTAAGTCTCTGTGTATGTATTTCTTTGTATGATGCATCATATGTGAAGAAATATAGCATAAAACCAGGGGTTGGCCAACAGAAAATTAATAAATCCCCCACAAAAATCAAAATGCGCAGAATTTCACCAATGGTATATTACATTTATTTGGGTAAAGAAAGGGTTGTAGATCAATCTAATCGTCATTGATCTCTTCCTCCCTGATCTTACACATACAACTTTTATTTGAATAGATATTTCTATGCCTTAAATATACAAATAACGGGTATAGTCCCTTTCGTAACATCGCACCTTATGGGGCGATTCTTCGTATTTTTCACAGTAGATTTTCTCCTATTTCTAGCCCCTGCGGGGGGCTCTAACCCTGCGGGGTTAATTACCTAACCCTGTGATGCAATCACCTAACCCAATATAACCTAACCTAACCTATAAAAATATATTTTAAAAATACGATGAATCGCACCTTATGGGGCGATGTTACGAAAGGGACTATTCCCCAAATAACACATTCCACTTAGGGAGAGGAAAATGGGCTGTTTATTACACTAGTCCCCAAAGTTTTGTAATAACGTTTTCTTATTGGTTGCTTTGGAAACTTAAATTGAATTTGAATGGTTGGTTCATTAGGTTCAGTGTCCAAATGTTTGAACAACTTATTGTAATATAAAGAAAAGGAAATTTTGTGTATCATTATTTGGGATACTTATAAATTTATCGTCCATTGTCTTGTACATATAAATCCTTGAATAGAAACACAAACAATTTTGCTTGCAACCCTGGCAAATGTAAATTCAAATATACGCTGCAAAACACATCTTGGCGAATAAAAACCTGTGCAAAATATCTTTATGCAAATTTTGTTGCCATTTAAATGGAAAATATAAATGCTTGTAGGGGAAATGTGTATGGAGTAAAGAAAAGATTACAAGATACAATTGATTGAAAGAATTTAAATTTATTCCTTGAATATTTCATTTATTTCTAACTAGAAGTTGTGTTCCTAGTTTTGTATTTTAAGGGTTAGGGAGGGAGCATAAAAATAGCCTAAATCCGTCCAGAGAGATAATTTTAAAATAATTGTAAATTGAGTTTATTTTATGAAAGAAGTATTAATGTTTTAAACATTCCTGATACGTCTACAATATGTCGAATATTATAAATGATTCTTATCAGAAATCTTGTTCAACAATGCAATGATGATAATGAAACTATAATCATTGTGTATAATATCAACAATGAAGTTTGTAGGTATAATTTGGAAATAAACTTAATTAGTCTATGGTATAGTCAAATTGTTAAATTAATAATCTTGAATAATTTCAAAATTATGACTTTAAAATTTTAAAACTATAGGGGAAAGATAAAGATTGTAGATTATTTTTACATCCATTGCCCACTACCTCCCTGTATAGCTTTATGATACAAACAGCTTGGATATTTTGAATTTTAATTTCCTTGGTGTTGTACAACAAAAACAAATGAAAATGTGCAAAGCATGTAGATATGCACAAACACACACACACACACGCACGCACATACACATTACACACACCACACACACCTTCAAATATAGTTTGATAGAATATAAATTTTAGCATGCAAAATCGCATATATGATGATAAATATTGAATTTATGCAAAATTTTGAAAGGTGTAGCTGTAATAAATAAAAGCTCAGCAAGTGTGGTTTCAAAATGGATATAGAATACACGTGGATATTATGACAGGGGAAAAATTTGCGTCAATTTAGGTTGCTAGCATTAATATCACTTAATAGTCAGTTTGTTGATCAAGTAGGAGGGGAGAGGATGGGGTAAATGGAGTGGACGTGGGGATCGTTATTTTAACCAGCTACAAGTTTTTATTAGAGTACATGATAATCTGCTGTGTAAGATCCAGGTAATAATATATCCATAGGTTTTACAGGAGAAGATACAGGAATGAGGCATAGGCGACATTGAATCAAAATTTTGTGTATAAAATTCTTATTTAAGGTGCTGTTAAAAAGTGGGCGAAAGAAAGTATTGTAGAATAATTAAACCGACATTAGGTTTATACCCCCTGGTTTTTTTTAGTAAATTGAGGTTTTAGAAATACAAACCAGAATTTTACATATTTTAAACATATTATAATATTTTAATCAAAAACCTTTTTTGTGTGGAGTTTTCAGTTATATCTGAATTCACTATGGAGATTATAAACAGTATCCGTATTTGCAAATGAATGTCATTGGAACTTTCACATATTGGACATGAACGTAGTCATGTAGCAACATGACAACCATTTCAAAAATAATTTTGTCGACCTTAATGTCTAAGTTAAACCTCTGAGAGGCCCTAACTAAATCTAACCAAACGTAAAGAGTATAAGTATTAATCTAAATATGTTCCATTCTTAATTGAAGGGATATTGCTGCAGCTGTAAAAAGATATTCTACCTGCCCAACGTATTCCGGCCAGCTGGACCAACTGGCAGCGTCTGCAGGTTCGATGTTGCATACGGCGATATCTCATTGGCTGTCTCGGGGATTTTCTCAACTTTTGATCTGACCGCTCGTTTTAGCTGCTCTATCGTGTCCACCTCGTACCCGCTGGAGAATGGTGTTAAGGCTGGAGTTTTCCTAAAATAATGATTTAAATCAAAATGAGCAAGGATGATTGTATGTCTCGCTGTACAGAAATATCTAACTGACCAATACTCTTTACAGTAAAGTCTTATAGTTTCTATTAGGTTTAAACTATTTTTCATTAATTAATCCATAAAAAATGTAGGGAGGTGTCCCAAACCCTTCGTAAAGAAGACCTTAGAGGTAAGTAAAAACAAATATAACTCATTCAAGTTAATTTACTTGATAACCTAACTAAATTGTTGAGCATCTTCACTAATAGTAAATAATACCTTTGAACAGTGGCATAGAACTGTTGATCAATATTTTGTCTGTTTTCCAGAGTTGAAGATTTTGGTATCTCGTCATAACGGCCAGGACGCTTGGACACTTGTTCTAAAGAATAGATATGAATCAACAGTTTATTCTGAACTTTTAACTTATTATATTATGAGACAAGCAGACTTCTGGGCCTCTCGTCCTCCTTTACTTGTTTTTGGCAATATTTTTTCCTCTTACAATTACCAAACTTAGTTATACTAAAAAGTAGCTGCACTACTTAAAAGTACTAATGTTTCAACAACAAAGAAAACAATTTTTATTTCGCAGACAAAAAAGTCACTAATGTCTAATCCTTGCCAAGAAAAAATTAGCTAACTCAGTAAAAGTCTGTGCGGTAGATTTTCAACAGCGAAGCATTTCAATAATTTACAAAAATTCGTGATTTTCAACATTTATCTGAATGAAAATAAGAATTTCTAGCAATCGTAACAATTTTTATAGCCATTTTTAGTAGCCAAGCTACTGCATAATTGTGTTATGTCCTGTCGACCTTCTAATAGACCGAACAACATTACTGTATTTAATACTTCGCTCATATAAATAGTCTTGTTCTTGTTCTTCTTGAAAAGCTTATCAATACAATTAATTTAAAACAACACTATGAACCTCAAAATAACTTAACATGAATTTTTGTGATTGTATCTTTAACCCTATGTCCCTGGGTTGCCAGAAAAATGTGTGAGATTAGTGGAGACCTGTGTACATTAATTTCTCCACTAATCACTAACATTAATCTTTTAGGAAGAGAAAAAATTGTAGGAACTTTAATTACTTAGAATTCAATTGATGTCTTTGTTAAAATACTAACTGTTTCATCCTTATCCTTAGGGGGGGGGGGGGTAAAGGGAGGAAGGCCAGTAAAATTGCCTGAAACCAATCCAAGATATTTATATAGCATTCATGAACGTAAAACCCATTCGGATTTTCTGAGATCTTTAGCATTAGGCATAAAACTTTACTACTTTAAATTAAATAATGTATGAAAAACAGTCATATAAGGGCATGGTTTTAGTATTAGATCCATGTCATTGTCATAGATTAAATTTTATTCTAATAAGACATTCATATTTAGAGTTGAGGTTTTGTGAACTCTAATCATTATCCTCTAGTGCAGAAAAAAGAAAATTCTAAGTAGATTAGCACAGCATTTACTTAAATTTACCAGCGCAGGTTAAGTTAGTTTGTTTTAAGTGTATACTTTGTATGCAATATTAATATTGCAGCTGCGGTATAAAAATGGTCAAATGATTTAAAAATTTCCAATTGAGAATCACTTCAATTTTAATGTACAAATATACCCAAAGGACTAAATGAAACCATAGAGAGAGGTGGCATTGGGCTGTTTATTACTATTTCTGGTTTATTGCACAAGATAAAATTTTACTACATATTAGTGCATGCTGTAATTGTTACCAAAACAAAATATAGGGATAATTAAAACAGAAAGTTTTTTGTTGATCAAATAATAAATGTATTAAGTATTATAACCCAGACAACTACCTGGATCCAGAGTTCGGACTTTTTCGGCAAGGGGTCCACGAGGTGGGGACACACAGTTATCTAACCCCTTCCCCCTCTATTGTTTTACTCTAATGATAAAATTTGAAAATCTTACTTTTTCTAATACAGAAGCAGACGCCAAGTGAAGCCAGAATAAGACAGATTACAGATATCAATATGGAGATAGAGGTCCTGAATTCATAGATAACTATAGATAGAATTACAAGCTGTTTAATTCATTAACTATACCCTCTTAAAATTTAACAAATAGATTACTTTTTCAAACTGTTAGACTTCAAATGAATGTTAGGTTAGGTTTTTAGTCAATTAATTTTATTAGTACATAAATAACTTGACCCTTTTATCAATAGAATCCCAAATCTGCAAAATCTTAAAATATTAATTGATATCAAAATTAAATTTAGATAACATTGATAAGAGAAGTTTGGTTGATTTTTGATTTCCTATTATGTTATTTCCCCTAAAATATTGTTATTATTGTATAGTTATCAATGCCTGAAGCCAAGTCCGGACAGGATAGATGTGAGCCCGCCCCTCTGAATAGGGGTGGAGCCTAGACTGTCCAGGGTCATGAAGTTGTAGACACGTGTAGATGCGCCTGCATGGTTGTGAGCAGTTACCTAAACAAAATAAACAGATTAAATAATTCTAACAAGGAGATTTAAAAAAAGCAAGATAACTTTTAACTAAAGTATACCCGTTAGTCTGTGCGTCAATTATCATCCACACAACTACTACTACTACTGACTGAACCCAGTAATAGTGTCGGACTGATTATGACGTAAAAAAAAATTAGCCAATGAGAGGCCATTATTAACCAATTGGTAAAACTTATAGTGGCCTCTCATTGGCTAATTATTTTTTTACGTCATAATCAGTCCGATACTTTTACTGGGTTCCTACTGACTTTGTCTACAAAGAAGTTGTATCAACTTTTTTTTTTATAGCTAGCCGGTTCTTTTAGTAAGTAGTAGATGTAAAATTTTTCATAGAATTCAGATATGCAATCGGTTTTTTTGTAGACCTCTTATTTTTTAAGTAATTTAAGTTTTTTAAAAAAATAATTAAGTCGGTTTTAAGGTACTAAAACGCAACAAAATAAAAGAAGAAAATGGCCAGTAAGAACAAAAATAGTAAGATCTTTAATTTGACACCTTACTTTTAAAATTCTGTTGAGTAATTATTGAAAAAATCTATTTTTTTAACCTCGGTATAATAAAAACTTTAGACCTAAATATTTTCTCAAACAGACATAAAAAACATGGGTTCATATATACCTTCAGAATCAGAAAAATATTACGAATCCATTGTAAGCAAAATTGAAAAAAATTAAAAAATTAAAAAATTAAAGAAATGGCCAATTATTTTTTTTGTTCTGACAACACTATTGTCTTCCCTTTTTTACCCCCTCTTTACCCCCTCTTTACCCCCTTCCCATTTTTATACTCAATTGAAGAATTAAGACGTTGCCTGTACAATATAATATGATATTTTCATATAATTCCTTTTATTGTAGTTTATATACTATATTGTAAACTTTTTTTTTCAATTTTGCTTACAATGGATTCGTAATATTTTTCTGATTCTAAAGGTATATATGAACCCATATTTTTTTATTTGTGAAATAATAAAATTAAGTTCAAAGTTTTTATTCTCGTGGGTTAAAAAAAATCGATTTTTTCAATAATTACCTGACAGAATTGAAAAAGTAAGGTGTCAAATTAAAGATCTTACTATTTTTGTTCATAATGACCATTTTCTTTCTTTTTTTTGTTGCATTTTAGTACCTTAAAATCGACTTAATTTTTTTTTTTTAAACTTAAATTACTTAAAAAATAAGAGGTCTACAAAAAAACCGATTGCATATCTGAATTCTATGAAAAATTTTACATCTACTACTTACTAAAAGAACCGGCTAGCTATAAAAAAAATAGTTGATACACCTTCTTTACATCTATATAGTATAATACATGAGCTGAATCTTTAAATGTGTAGCCGTTGGCGTGGCTGTAGCCGTGGCCGTAGTCATGGCTGTAGTTGTAGTTGTAGTCGTTGTCGTAGGCGTAGCTGTGGTTGTAGCTGTAGCCGTAGTCGTCGCCACAGTGCTGCTAATAAAACATGGATTTTAAATGATTTTACAGAAGTGCAATACCGGCTATCCTAGAATTATGGATATCTAAAATCTTTTATGGCCCACCTAAAAATAAATTATTTTCATCAAAGAAATGAAATTATATTTTATACAAAATTACTATTTTAATAACACATTTTAAATGTTTGTAATATTTACATATTATTAAGGGCATGAGCCAATGTAGTTGGTACTACGGCTGGTATGGCCTATATCGTGCCGGGGCACGGCACAGCACGACATTGCACGCACGGCCAATTGCCCAGCACGGCTGGACAGACAGCCACTACACACAAGACAAAGGGAGAGTCCAATAAATTCAATATAAATAAAAAAATACATTCAATTACTAAAATTTAAAAAATGTAATCATATTCCAACCTTATCAATAATATTGCAGTAATAAATCCCCAAAAGAATTTAATTTAATTTAAGTATATTTATAGTTTTATCATATTAATTTCCTAAAAACTGTCTCTTTATGTAACACAGGCAACATACTTTATTAGTATTACCCAATACCCATACGTGACGGTTCAATATTAACAAATCATTCCATGCCCGTACGTTATTTTATACATCATATAAATAAACTACATCCTAACTTTTATAATTTACTTTTATTTTATTATTTATAAAAACCACAATTAAAATATTTTTATGATAGTTTTTAAATAAAATATTCCATGCCCGTACAATTATTCATACATTCATTTAACAATTATAATTTACGTTTTCAATAGTTTTACATTAAAATTATCAAAAGCAGCTGTCTTCGTGGCTTTAGCAACGCTTTAGCCACACCAACGGACTGTGGTCACTTTTAGCGGGGTTAACCACGCTACGATTACAACTACGCGTTGTCAATATGATTTAAAGATCGCATTTTTTTTTGTGGCCACGATTACGCATGGTTAATATGATTTAAAGATCGCTATTAGGTTGGTGGCTGTAACTCTGACCACGACTACGGCCACGGCTACGCTTTTAAAGATCCAGCTCAGTACACCCCGAGTCATGGCATGTTCATGTTTTTTATCATAAAATTGTCTATTTTATTCGCTTACTGTTCTTTTTCTATTTAAAGTAGATTTAGGTATTTAACATTAATTCTGGTCAACTGTTTCTAAACTTTAAGAACCTCCCAAATAAAGACATACCTTTAAATCATAGGCAGTGGCTTGATTCAATCCTCTGATGCTGTAGGTGTCTTGAGGCTCCAAATTATTAGTCACTAAAATATTTATCAAATTTGATTTTATGATATTTTAGGAGTGAGGTTTTGACATTTATTGTATTTAAATCACTTTATAAGACACATTTTTACACAGTTTAAAGCTTTTAAAATTCGCTAATAAAGAGAAAAATAATAAAGAGTAGGACTCAATGACATGTGGATAGAGTCTAATCATAAGAAAGATATGGTATTATCAGGGAGTGAAGGAATATTGGACTGTAAATTACAATAGTACCCAATGTTTTATAAATATTATAAAACTTTGGGTACTTTTATTGAATCTTGATTGATTGGTTCATAACTATCAGTGTCTATGCGTTTCAACCAATAACCTAAATAAATAACAGAAGGAGTAATTCTCTTTGTCATAATTTTTGAGTGAAAATAAATTTATAGTCCATTGTATTGTACCTTAAAAATTCCTGAGTACTAAAAGAAAAAACTCACCTACAATCCAATTATCATCCGAGGAGAGTTTATACTCAATAACAAAGTACAAAACTGGACAGCTGTCCTGCTCCCAGGCGTCCAGCAGCAGGATGGCCAGGGTTGAATTCACCACCAAGAAATTTTCGGTTGGCGGGGCTGTCGGCTTTTCGCCGACAGTTTTGGTGTTGATGATTTGGCTGGGGTCGGACTCGCCGATATAGTTTGTCTGGTACATGACCATGTGATACTGACGGCCGCAGTACAGGTTCTGCAGCGTGTCCTCTTCAGCATAGAAGCTTACCTGAAAATTTTATATCTAAATATTTTTGAAAAAAAAATGTTTAAAGACTTTTTGATCAAATAGTAAAGTATTTTACTATTCTTTTCTCATATAAAAATATTGTGTTTGTGGCTTTGCTGCTTATAAATTCTAAGTTTTCTTATTATAGACAGCTTTCCGCGAATATTAAAATAAAAACTTAAATAGCTATAACCAGTTTTGTTGTCCCCGAGAGGCCCGGGCTATTAAACTGATAATATTTTAATGATTTTTATTTTAATATTCTTGGAAAATTGTCTGTTATACGATGCAAAACATGATTTTTTCAGTATGGCTGAACAAGACTAATTCAGCGGATATTAATCGGTTTTGAAGCCATACTGGAAAAACTAATTCGAGTATTACCTTTTTCTCCATCCATTCTCCATAAGTGATCTTGTATCTGATTCTATATCCCACAATTGGGGAGTTACCAATGTCCCCATTCGCCCATCTCAAGGTTATTGAGTTAGAGGTTACACGGTGCACTCGTATCACTGGTGGTCGTGGCGACACTGAAAATAATTATTTACATTCTTAAGTCTCTAAATTTAAGGGGTACATTGTGATAATTGTAACAAAATGAAAAATCAAAGCTAGAGGGAATTATATCACTCTAAAAAAGGAAAACTAATTTTCATGAAATGGCTCATCTTAAGGTCCTTTAGACAAATGTTGTTAAAGGGTTATATTTTGTTGGAAAGTTAAAACTATTCCACAAAATATTGAATTAGAACCAGAATATTTCCTAAATTACTTTTTTTCATTTAAGAATAGCATCCACTAAAGAAAAAATGTTTTGCGTACCAATATTCATTATTGTCACAAAAACATTTACAAGATTAAATTTACACTACATTAACCTTTAAATAATTTACTTTGTTGGGAGCAAGTGTATAACCTTTATTGAGGTTTGTATAAAATTACAAAGTTGTTACAGAGATATATCAAGAACAATGGATCAGGTCTCTGACAAACAATTTTTAGTAAAATTTCTCCACAACCTGCCTCACTTTTTCTCCTCTTATCACCCTCTAGTTTCAGCTCAAAACAAGTTTTAAGTCAACATTATGCATACTAAATATCCAAATTTTTAGCAATTTCAAATGTAATTAATTTGCTGAATTACAGACCCTGGATAATTTTAATTTACCTTGAACTTTAAGGCTGTATGAGATGGTATCCAGGGTATCTCCATTTTCTACCACACAGGTATAGTTTCCAGAATCTTCAGTCCTAAAAATTATCAAACTTAATTAGCGTTCAGACTATCAATAAAAGAACAAAATTGGTAATGAAGGTGTTTTTCCTTATGCCTAACCCCTGTGGAAACTAACTGCAGCATCCTAACCCTATTCATTAAAACATTACTTGACATAGCTTAATGTAAAACATTATCACACAAAAATTTACTCTAATTGCAAGTTATATAAAACTAGGGGTTGGCGACTAGATATTGAAAGAAACCCCCAAAAATTTGTTTTTAGTCAAAATCAAATCTAATACAAATCTAACATTTAATTCTAAATATTTTTTACAAAATAGAGAAATTATTGCTAAATGGCCCAAGTATTCAATGAATTTAAAAAAATGAAAATTATAAAGGAAAATTTTTCTTGTTGTGGTGATATTCTTATTTCGTTTTATTTTATTTGGAAGAGAGAAATGTCCAAGAAATCTTTATTATTTACTAACCCAGGACAAGACAGTTTGTGGTCAAAGGATTATTATCTTTTGTGTTGAGAAATAAACAGATCTATTATCATTCTATTGTTAAAAGCAAATAAACTTTTTATTTATATATTAGATTTGACTTATGGGAAGATTATTTAAAGCAGGAATCTGCAATTTTTAAAGAAACATAAACAAAAAGCATTGCGCAAAATATATAATGATTACAAATATTTTTTTTGTTTTAACATTTTATGCTATTCAACTGCAATTTTAAGAAATGACTTGATTTATCTTCTGCTTGGTAAAATCATAGCAATCCTAAAATACCCAATCTTATTTCTATCCTCCTTGATGTGGCCCAACAGACATAATTGAATTCAGACCAAAAACAAACAATGTCAACCTCATTTTTAGAATTCTTCACACACACCCAAACACACACACTTCAGGAGTGTTAACTAAGGAAGAAGAAATAGTTCTAATAGATACTGAACTTCATACTATTTATAAGTTATTTATTGTCTGTAATATCAGTATAATAAAATCATATAATGTCTTAATACAACTCTAGCAGTTAAGCAGTTACTTATTTTTTGCTTGCCCTGGGGTCTTCAAAGGATTACCTAAACCCAAAATAACCTGGCCATATATGACGCTTACTGAAAAAGAACAATCTGGAAAATACACAGATTTAATTAAACTTTTTATTTCAACAATGAACAATGAATATTACAAAGAAATTACAGATGGATTGTAAAATTTACCACACAAAAGAGGTATATAATTTTCTCTTAACAAAATCCTATTTCAAATTATTAAAAATTTGCTTTAGGCAATATCAGTAAGTTTCTAACCTCTATAGATAACCTTGCCTAAAACAAAGAAATGATAAATCTTTTTACAGCTTGAGAAGGACAGAATTTTGTCGGTCATATGTAAACAAATAACTTTATAGAAAATTTTGACAGATTAGATGGAAAATTAAATTAGAATTCTCACACTTTCTTTAAGATATAAAGTGTGTTACCTTTTTTTATGTTTTATTATTATTTGGCCACAACTTGGTCAAAAATGCTCACAAATCAGACCTTTTTCGACCGAAGATGCTCAAATGGTTCCTTTACAAGACCAATCAATCAGTTTTAAGATATCTTTATATTTCAAGGAAAATTGATGAAAATACTAAAAAACGGCAAATTTGGGTGTTACCTTTTATATGCACAGATACCATAAAATCAACAGGAAAAATACTTATTTTTACTTTTCTGTCATTTTTAAAGTTTGATTCTGTTAAATTGGCTATTCTTGAAGGGATTTGTGCATTGATTATACTGAAACATAATATTGGACAGAAATTAATGTATTTCAAAGAAAGAAATTTTGGAAAATAAGAAATTCGACCTCTATCACTTCAGAGGACAGATGCCAACCTCCAGTAGACAGGATATAGTTTGATACTTGTTAGCAATAATAATTAGCCCAAAAAGTAAAACAAAAAGTTTTTTAATATGGTAAAAAAATGATAATCTAAATCTTAATTTTGGGGATGATGATCTGAAGGACGCTCTTACTGTTGGTGATGATGACCCAGATGGTATCCAAATACATGAGCATTATGACAACTTATCTATTAAACTATGGTCCGATTTTTGTATTTGTAGCATTCTCCAATCAAGAGAAATTCCAAAACATACAATCATGGTTTTTAAATTCTCCAATTCATAACGTAAATATAGTAGTTTTTAAAAGATGGTTATATTTCTTGTTACAACTTTTAATTGGAGGCTGCTACAAATACAAAAATTGAACCATAGTTCAATAGATGAGTTGTCATAATGCTCATGTACTTGGATACGATCTGGGTCATCATCACCACCAGTAAGAGCGTCCTTCAGATCATCATCCCCAAAATTAAGATTTAGATTATCATTTTTTTACCATATTAAAAAACTTTTTGTTTTACTTTTTGGGCTAATTATTATTGCTAACAAGTATCAAACTATATCCTGTCTACTGGAGGTTGGCAGCTGTCCTCTGAAGTGATAAAGGTCGAATTTATTATTTTTAAAATTTTCTTTCTTTGAAATACATTAATTTCTGCCCAATATTATGTTTCAGTATATTTCAATGCATAAATCCCTTCAAGAATAGCCAATTTAACAGAACCAAACTTTAAAAATGACAGAAAAGTAAAAATAAGTATTTTTTCTGTTGATTTTATGGTATCTGTGCATATAAAAGGTAACACCCAAATTTGCTGTTTTTTAGTATTTTCATCAATTTTCCTTGAAATATATAGATATCTTAAAAATGATTGATTGGGCTTGTAAAGGAACCATTTGAGTATCTTTGGTCGAAAAAGGTCTGATTTGTGAGCATTTTTGACCAAGTTGTGGCCAAATAATAATAAAACATAAAATAAAGTAACACACTTTACATTGCCATTTAAATTTGCGGATCATGGAAAGAATACGAAGTTGCCGATTTCATCGTATTTTCACAGTAGCTTTTGAAGGGTTATTTTAGGTTAGGTTAGGTTAAGTAAATGTTAATTATTGCCCCGCAGGGTTAGAAAATATGCCCCGCAGGGCTAGAGCCCCACGCAGGGGCTAGAAATAGGAGAAAGGCTACTGTGAAAAAACGACGAAAACGGAAACTTCGTTTTCTTTCCATGATCCAAATTTGCTAAATATATGAATTCAAATTGAATACAACTTTTAATAACTATTTCAGTTTTTAGCAAGCTAAGCAAAAATTTGACTGCTTCATAATATCACGAATTCAAACTTGGTTACATAAAATAATCTTGGCATGAAGTAAATCATAAATAATATTTGTTTCTGCAACAAATAATTGTTTTCTTAAGCAAGCTTGTCAAAAAATTCAGAGATTTAAGGGATAAGACAATGGGCAATATATGGATGTAATTTCCAATGATGATACACAAAAGTACTCGTGATGTAGATTACAATTTGTGATTTAAACGTTTGGACAAAACAAAATTTGTTAAGAAACCGTTATTATAAAACTTTGGGGACAAATGTCCCCTTCCTCCATGCCAAAAATTAATGTAGTAAAGTTAGTTTGTCCTTGCAACTATCTGAACAATGATGGAATTTAATTAATATCATATCTTTTTTTGCATACTAACAAATTACTATCATTTCTAATAAAAATGTTCAAGAAAATATGCATATTTTTGTTGCATAGTTGCCCTAAAAGTATTTTATTTAGTTTATCCTAACAGTTGTTAGATTTTTAGCCGGGGAGGGCGAGTACATTAGACTGTAAATTGCACTGGTACCCAAATATTCTATGATCACTTTATCTTATAATTGGTTCTAAAACTTTTGGTAGTTTAATTAGTATTTGTTGTTTCCAAACTAGTAGTGTCCAAACTTTTCAACCAGTGATTTTGATCTGTAAAAGAAGGTAATTTTATCAAACCTCACTGGAGATGTATATTAATTTTTGTCCATTGTCTTAGCCTTTAACAGTTAGGGAGTTGAATCCATTTTTATAGAAGCAGAAATATAATCTATGATTAATATTATGGTTTGGACCCTCTAAAACTGTAATCTACCTTTCCACTTTCCCCTCTCTTGGTGAAGATATCTTCAACGCCGATACGATTTTTTAAATTTAAGATTCCACTTTTGCCTCTCTTGGTGAAGATATCTTCAACGCCGATACGATTTTTGAAATGTAAGATTCTACTTTCCCCTCTCTTGGTGAAGATATCTTCAACGCCGATACGATTTTTGAAATGTAAGATTCTACTTTCCCCTCTCTTGGTGAAGATATCTTCAACGCCGATACGATTTTTGAAATGTAAGATTCTACTTTCCCCTCTCTTGGTGAAGATATCTTCAACGCCGATACGATTTTTTAAATTTAAGATTCCACTTTTGCCTCTCTTGGTGAAGATATCTTCAACAAGAGAGACAAAAGTGGAATCTTATATTTCAAAAATCGTATCGGCGTTGAAGATATCTTCACCAAGAGAGGGGAAAGTGGAAGGGTAGATTACAGTTTTAGAGGGTCCAAACCATAATCATAGATTATATTTCTGCTTCTATAAAAATGGATTCAACTCCCTAACTGTTTAAAATCCTTTTTTCTCTCTCTTCAAAAGTTTGTACATGTTCATTCTGGTTTGAACAATGTGCAATGCAACTAAAGTGGTAAAGTAGTTGATAATAATTTGCAAAGGGTTGAAGAAAAAAAAGTTTTGGCGCTAATTTGCCATTCTGGTTTATCCATCCACGTCAGTCAGGGATAGAGGAATAGATGGGGAGGGAGGAGACATTGGGATCTTTATTACACTATGCAGATGGGTGAGGTCCTGACCTCGCTGGGCCTAACCCTTTTAGGCCCCGCAGTACCCAATATAACATAAACAACCAAATGGAAAAGTAACCCACTATATTTTCAACTTATTAAAAACATGAGAGGGAGGGTTATCGGTGCTCAACAAGGTACTTTGTGCGAAACTGCCAAATTTACTGTTCTTTCTGTTTCCAAAATCCAGAGTTTAACTTGGCGTTTTGTTATATAGTTTAGTTATATAGCGTGGCCTTGCGAGATATATATTTCTATTTAGTTCTTATAATCTAAACTTTTCATGCATTCTTTCTTTTCAGGGATAAAGAGATTGGCCATGGAAAGATAAATATTTCTTTCCCTAATTCTGTTATTCAAATGGAGAAAAAAGTGCAATGTGGATGATTTTTATCTTCAAAATTTATAATTTTTTTTGCTTCTTTTAAACATGTCCCTTCTTTTGTATACTTTTCATAATCAGTTTTACATATAATACTTATAGGGAAAGATAAGCCAATGGGCTATAATTTAGTATCTAATAGGTTATGTTCACATGTTTGCTTTTGAAAGCTTGCCATGGATAGGGGTTAGGAAGAGAGGGGGTGGATTATTTTTAGATTATTTTGACTGTCTGGTGGATTTTATGAAGAACTGAAAAGAGGTTTGCACTGAACGTGGACTGAACTGATAGAGCACGGATTAAGTTTTTGTTTGGCTTTTAGCTGCTCTTATGTAACTTTACAGCTATTAGTAAGATTTTCTCTTTTATAATTTGGTTTTTAAAGAATTTTTTAAAAAGTGACTTTAGTAAAGATTGAATAGTTCTATTGAAGTTAAATTTTACAAAAAGGTTCGTTTTTTTTAATGCTAGACTAGTTATTGAGATTTTCAGTTAAAAATGATGTTATCAGTGTTCAATGATCATTATTTATTTATATAAATTTTCTTCACAAGCATACACACGCATTGTTAATTCCAAGCTGAATTTTGTGCAAAATATAAAAATGAATGGGCTTGTTTTTCGTGTTCTGATAAGAACACTCAAAATCTAAAATTCTAGCTTTTTAATTTTGCATGGATGGAGATAAGAATCATAGAAATTTTCAAGATGAGAAGTTTCATTTTTTTTCATGTAATGTATACGTTTTAGATATTTATGATCACATGGGTTTAAATATTTTTAAAATGAGCTTCACAGCTGGCAGTATGATGGTTAATTTGGTATTAAAAACATCAACCTTGGGCTAAATATGACAGGTTACCTAATAACTAATGCACAAGGGAAATAATTTTTTAATTTTTTCTTAGTTGCTGAAAGAATTGAATCATCTACCCAACAAACTTTAGCATTAGGCATTAATCACAATAAATTATGTGACTTTTTCTAAAAGTAAGTATTGACGATGACTGAGAAACTTAAGACCATCCTTTTTTCTCCCAAATACTTATCCAGCTCTTATAATATTTGTATTTTTAAGTTTCAAGGGCAGATTTACATAATAAAAATCATCCCTTAGCTTTTCTTAGAAGAAAAATGCAGTTTTTATGAAGTTATCATAATCTTTTTTAATCAAGATTTATTTAACTTAAGCTGCATTTTTGTTAAAACTTTTTAGTTTAACAGAGCCTTGAGTGTTTGCTTACCCTTGAAAATTAATTTGATATCACGCCTTTTTGCTAATAACTTTTAAATAATATTAATTTTTTTCATCACAAAATTTTGGTTCATAAAAAAATAATGAAAACACCTTTTCTTTTCATTTTAAATTGGATATCCCATAAGCCTTTTTTTTCTTCAATTTCTTGAGATTTTGTTTTATAAACAGCGGACATAGAAAAATTAAATCTTCAAATTATAAAAGATGAAAAAATAGCCTTTTCCTCCAAAATTGATTTTGTTTTTAATTAAAGTAAAAAGTAATATGTATTAGTTTAGCTGTATAATATTAAAGTAGAATACTTTTATTTGTTTACTGCAAATAAAAACTAGGATAACAACATCCAGAAGAGTTAAAACAAAAATGAGAGAAAAATGTTGATAAAAATAACAAAAAGAGCCATTATGGGGAATTAGATGAGGTATTTAATTTGAAATATAAGACATTTATCTCTATTGGAAGCTAAATTTCCATGTTTACCCCATGGATTTAAAGGGATAAGGCAATGGCCGATTAACTGATGTAAGTTACCAATGACAATACACAAAATTACCCCTTAACATTAGATTACAATTGGAGGTAAAAATGAAGGAACACTTAACTTTCAATAAAAGTCCTAAAAGTTGTCAACGAATAATAAAACTTTATTATAAAGCTTTGGGGACTAGTAATAAATAAAGTGAATAAACATTCCAGTGTCCCCTCTCTCTCTGATCTTTACCACTATTTAATGGACGGAAAGTAATTTGTTAATAGTTATGAATAGCCAAAAAAAAAACAAAAAAAAACAGACGGACAAAAAGTAAATTTATAGAAGTAGCACTTTGTCTAAAAACACAGACATGGGGGAAAACTAATTTTACACTGAGCAGTAAAAGTAAACTAGGTGCATGCCTTCACACTTGCCCAGAGTTAGATTTGGGCTTTATTGAAAATGTTAAAGATTGTATTTTAAAATAGAATCAGCTATTTCAATATGATTCTTAAGAATGAATTTGACATAATTAAAAAAAATACATATAGAGATTGGAAAAAAATATGCTGTAGATTATACAAAAAGCAAGATTACTATATTATACCTGCTAAAATAGTTAAATATGATTATCAAATGCTTTGTTTTATTCAAAGTGTCATTAATAATTAAGATTAGTATTTAGTTTGATGCTGATTTTCAACCCATTGAATATAATTCTTAGATGAATTCTAACCCGATTTATTCCTCTTTGTAATAATATAAAAATGTAAATTTACTAAGATAATCCTTTTTTTTTGAAGAAATGTGTGAATTTTGCAGGATATATTTTGTCTGTGGATGTATGTTAGTAAAAATGTTAGCTGTATAACGTGACACACTGACACAAACAAAATTAATTAAAAATTCATTTCATAAAACCTAAATTCAATTTAATAGAGCAAATTTTTTTTTATAAATATTTAATTAAAATGAATAAAGAGAAAGTTTACATGTTACTCAATAAAGAGAAATAAGAACCTAATAATAGCAAACGATAGAGGCTACCTAATTCTTAATCATATTGAGTTCTCAACTTTAAGGCAGCTTTGCATAGGCCCTAGGATGGTTTTAGGCTATTTGATTCCTAACCTATCCCTTCTTGTACATATCTCCTTAAAGCGTTGGACGCAGCCGCCAATAATTATAAATCCTGTCCTAACACCGCTTGATAAAATAGCTACCTAATTCTTTATCTACATACTAGCGGCGGCTCTCCTAGGAACTAGGAGCTCTATAGTCGAAGAAGTAAGAAAAGTAGGAAAATAGCCAAAAGCCAAACTTATATATTATTATTCACTAGCCTAAAACCATCCAGGCTTCCATAAAAAAAGAGACTTCAATCGGTTCAGTAAAAAATCTAGCAGCAAACAAAAAAATCTGGGTATAGTTCCTTATGGGGCGATTCTTCGTATTTTTCACAGTAGCTTTTCTCCTATTTCTAGCCCCTGCGGGGAGCTCTAACCCTGCGGGGCCAATTACCTAACCCTGTGGGGCAATCACCTAACCTTATAAAACCTAACCTAACCTAAAATAACCTATAAAAAGCCATTTTAAAAATACGACGAATCGCCCCTTATGGGGCGATGTTACGAAAGGGACTATTCCCAAAAATCCTTACAACTTTATATAATACCTAGGAGAAATATAATAGTTATATCAGACCCAACTAGACAAAATAGCTTTTCAATATTTTGTATTAAAGTTTGGCATGTGTTGTTAAACTAAACCAAAACTTTTATCCCTTGTCCGTCTAAAGTTAAGTTTTGTCAGGGTTTAAAGGATAACAAAATAATTTAAGTCAAATTGTTATTTATTTAATTCTATTTTTGAAATATTATATATCGCTTTTAGAGAAGTTCATATAACCTCAGGTTAGGAATAGGACTCTTAAATCAAAAGAAATCATATAAAATAATACACACAATAAGAAAAAAAAACAAAATATTTATGAAACCCTTGCCTTAGAAGTCTATACATATAGCAAAGTTTCGTACCTTTAACATCAAGGTACAAAGTTTTGCTAACATAAAAAGTAACTAAAAAACCTAACAATGTCTTGTCCCTTTAACCATGATGAAAAGTTAAGTTTTGTAAAATAATTACTCTAACATCAGACCATATCTCACAGAAAACTTTTTTCATGTTCATATTACTTTTAGTTTTCATTTAACCTAGAACCATAGACGTCCAAGGGGGGGGGGTAATGGGGCGATTACCCCCCCTATTTAAAATTTTAACCCTGCCAACAGATTTCAGGGGGGGTAATTACCCCCCCCCCCCCCAAGCAAATTTTACCCTCGGGGTAAAAAATTTTTTTTTGGGGGGGGTAAAAAAAATTTGCGGCGCGCTTCGCGCGCCATTTTAACCCCCCCAAAATAAAAAGCTTGGACGCCCCTGCCTAGAACGTCATGAATTTTATTTAAAATTTTAACTGGAAAGGTTAATTGTTTATTTCTTATTAAATAGATATTATTTTTTTTTATACTAAATACCCTTTTCTTCATCTACATACTTTATCGAAATATTTTTTCTATGAAAGCAATTTGACTTTTTTTTAGTAGCGAAGCTACTCTATAAATCGAAATGTCCGTCCGCGAGAAACGGAATATGAGAAACATGATTTTCCCGGCTCCTATCCTATATGAGAGCATATTTATGTATTCGACATCAATAATATCAATCATAATTAAATTTCCCGTTATTCCATTTTTTTTTTATATTAATATATTCACTCGTGATTTATTAAAAAGAATTGTAGTTTAAAGTGTGTGCCGGCGTGACTTTCAAGACAGAAAAAAAACCTGACAAAATTCTTGTGCGCGTCCCCTAATTATCAAATGTTACCTTGCTGATTCAATACTGAGTTGACTTGTTCCATACGTCGATGCTTGGTTCACCCAGTTAGCCTCTACTCCCTAAAATGATATGATAATTATTAATTAGTTTCATATGTTCAGGCATGGGTTACCCAGTTAGCCTCTACTCCATAAAATGACATAATGATTATATCATAAGTTCTATACGTTGATGCTTGGTTTACCCAGTTAGCCTCCACTCCCTAAAATGACATAATGATTCATTCTCAAGCTTCAGACGGACAGAGAGCCCGATCGTACGAGCTTGGTTTTAAAAAAAGGAGAGAGGGAGAGACCAATCGTAACTATATTAACATTTATCGGCTATAATTATAGTGGAAGGTTTAATTTATCATCTATTGTCATATCCTTGTTTGTAAGACTATGACGTCACCAAACCAAGAATTTTACTTTAATTAACAACAAAAGTTTTCAAAGAAGAAGAAAATCTTTACTTTTCTCTTAACATTTGAAAAACTTATATTCTTATTTAAAGCTGGATTGGAACTATTTAGGATTTTTGTTCAAAGCGTCGCTTTTCTGTATTTTATCCATCCATTCATAAGCAAAAATCACTGACCGTTTATAAGAGGAGGTCTGAAAAGTCTGACTTACAAAATATAAAATGTTGGAAAACATTATTCTAATTGATTATTTTTGAAATTTAGGAATGATTTGATAAGAGTAGGATCTACTTTCAAGCTAAATATATAGTAATGTGGTATCCGCCTAGGGTAAATGGCAGACACCAGAGTTCGAATAAAGACTACGGCAGTGTGAACAGACGTGGACACCTATACTATAGAGAAGCTACGCTTCTCTAGCAATCACTAAATAATAAACATAGTCTATTCAGTTGTTTCTTTATTGCTGGTCTAAGGATAACTAAACTTGTACAACATAATATAAATACATATGGATTAGGAATAAAGATAGTTAAAGATAAATCATACAGTAAAACATAGATAATTGCAATGGTTAGGTAGATGGCTATCCCTGTCTGGGGCAGGCAGGATAGCCCATGGAACAGCACAATAGGTAGATAAGCATAGAGGGGTTGAGTGGTAGGTCTGGGTACTAAAGAGGGAAGGTTTGATGATTACTTGTGACAACAACAGTCTGTGTGGGGGTGATTCTATCAGGTGAGGGAAGGCTTAGATCCTTTATCCTCAGGGTTGAGGTGGTGCTGATAACTTGGTGGTTGAAGGGGAAGGTTCCGGTGCTTAAGATGGGAGAGGGAGGGGTAACACCCCTCCCTCCATTTGCAGGACAACTGAGAGATGAAAACCAATACCGTTATCTGACATATTTTCAGGTGGCTTTACAATTGTATAATAACAGGATTTAGCTGGGTGCGTAGCATCACTATAATGTCTTGGTTTCTGCATGGTCCAGAGGTGCCGCATACCACAGTAAGTCCAAATATCTGTACTTAAAACATAAAACTAATTTCTATTTTCATTCATAAGCGTGCGAGTGTAAGGGATTTTTCAACACCTGCAGTGAATTAAAATCCAAAAGACCCTCCTTAAGAATTAAATCCCCCTGAAAAAATCCAGCACTCGCAATTATAAATTCCATTTTGTTCTAAAATTCAAGTTAGTGTTATTTATATCTGTATTTACTTCAAAAATTTAAAATGTAAAGATGAAGAAGAAAGGAATATAGTACATACACACAAGCCTGGGCAGATAATTTGGTTAGGGCAATGAACACACACATTCTAATCTGGGAAGGAAGGGACATTGGACTGTTCATTACACTAGTTCCCATGGATTTATAATCAGATTTTCTTGTTTGATGGCTTAAAAACTTTTATTAAATTTTGATTGACTTTGACTTTTAATCTATAGAAGGGGATATTTCATTTATATCAACAATGGGGATGTACATTGATTTATCGCCTATTGTCTTATCCCTTTAGATCTGTGCACTTTAAGACATTCTAGATGAACACAATCATAATTTACAAAAATATATTCTTATATCTCAGTGCAGCTATTTTATAGATAATGTTTGTCTTATTAAGGGCCGGACTTCCAAGCTTTTTATTATTAGGGGGAGGGGGGAGAACAAGGATATCTAAGATATTGGCAGGTAATAACTAACACTCACACATATATTATAAATTTACAACCCTTTCTTCACCTAAAATCAAATGAAATAAGACAATTAGGGGAATATTTTTACGTATCGTATTATAGACAGCTCTCCGCTGATAATAATATGCAATATATGCAAGATTAAAGCAAGTTTTTTTAGCCCCGAAGGGCTATAGGCCTGGGCTAACAAAAATGGTATTAATATTATGATCTTCATTTTAATATTCATTGAAAGTTGTCGTAATACGATGCTATACATGTTTTTTATTATGGCTGAGAACCGGTTCTAACCCAGCGGATATTAGTCGGTTTCGACGCCATAATGGAAAGATACTGAACATATTTGTAAATAATGTTTATGTAAATAATATTTTATCTGATATAACTCAAGATCAAAGAAAACTTCTTCCCTCAAAGCACACAAATATAAAAACAAATATAAATACACAATATTTATAAATGTATGTTTTTTTTACATAAATTAAAAACATCAAATACACATGAACTATTAAGGATTTTTTGTCAGTCCGTAAGGATCTTACCAACCACTAAAACGAATAATATTTTTGCTTTAAGTAAGCTTTACAGAAGTCCCTGAGGTCCCTCTTGGGATATTTTTGGGACTTTTACTGTTTCCTCCCACCCTCCTTTCTAAAAATTGTAAGGGCGAAGCCGCTAGATTGATTACCTAAAGTAGTTTTAATATCTGTTGCTTATTATATTCAGCACTGGTCGCCGGAAGGGAAAAGCAGTTTTTTGAAAGGGGCTATCTGAGATTATTACAGATTCTGATTTATACATATATAGACAAATAAAAAATGCAAAAAACGAAATCAAAAGCGTTCCTTCTTGGGAGAAAATCCGGGAAAAAGATTTTAGCTATTTTTAACCTAAAATTCACATTGGGAATCCTGCAAAAAAATATACAAATATATTAAACATGTCATTGCTCAGCACTTAGAAGTGGTAGAAAAAAGCTATGTATACCATTGGAAAGCTTATAACCTCTAGTTTTCATAAAGATATAAAACGTTTTTGTACTATTATTAGTTTTGAGTTATCCTCTAAAGTATACTCAAGTTTTAAACATGCAGTTTTTTAAGGAATTTCAAGTTTGATACTAGTTACACAAACCTTTTTAAAATTATATTGCTTAGCACTTAGGAGTTATATAATTATTTTATATAGGTACATTTATATATTTTGTGTAATTTCAATTTTAGCTTAATTAAAAATTGTCGTTGAAATGCGTATAGTTGTAGTAAGAACCAAGGAGGGAGGGCGGAGTTTATACACTTATAGGTAATGAAATGCAGTATAAAATTTTGCCCTGGATGTTTTGGGCAGTTGTTATAGTTATTAACCTGATTATTTTTGTAAAATTACATGATTAAATATACCAGTAAAACTTTGAAAATTGAATTTTGGTACTTTACTTCTAGGGGCTAATGGGGTAACCCAGCCCCTAAGACACTAAAATCTAATGTCTGAGCTTATTTTTTAGAGATATCAAGCTAATTTTTTTAATGTAAACCTTTTTTTGCATAATTTAGCTAGGTAGTCACTAAAGATTTCATTTTGGAACTTTCCTTCTTGGGGCTAGTGAGGTATTTCACCCTCCAAAAACACTTATATTTAAGACTTGAGGTTTTTTTTAGAGATATTAATCTGATTTTTTAATGTAAATTTTATCACATAATTGAGCTATGTAGCAACTAAAGATTTCATTTTAATACTTTCTTTCTTGGGACTAGTGGGGTGAAACAACCCCCAATTATTAAGTTATAAAATACAAGGAAGGGGGGGGGGGAGTTTATACACTGAGAGGAAATGAAATTTAGTATAAAAGAGGATTATCTTCAAACAAGAGCAAGTGATTCTAAGCATCATCCAGCATTGACCAATAGTATTTTTTTAGTAAATATACTAGGTTTATGTTTAATATTTGCTTTATCGACCAAAAAGTTAGGTTTCACCATGGTTTTATGTGAAAAAAACTTTGAAATGTTAAGCATTGTTTGGTATAATATAATCAAATGTTTTGATGAGTTCAAACTGTTGTTTAAAAGCTTTGACACAAAATAAATTATTGTGATTAAAAATGTATATTTAGAAAAAGGGTTTGTAACTTGTGAACAGTTTAATTCATGTACTTTTGCAATTTACAACATTTGATGCTTTTCTGCAGTCATAGACGTCCAAGGGGTGATTACCCCCCAAAATGAATTTGGGGGTGCACCCCCAAAATTTTGGATTTTCAATTTTTACCCCCCCCCCAAATAAAAAAAATGCCTCTATGAAATAAAGATAACCACCCCCAAAATTTTTATTTTTAAAATTTTACTCCCCCCAAATAAAAAAGCTTGGACGACTCTGTCTGGAGTGTTATTTTATTTTGTCCTTTGAACTCAACAAAGCATTTGATGATATTGCTTTAAAAATTGCTTTACATTTCATAGTTTTTTTTCATATAAAACCATAGTGAAACCTAACTTTTTAGTCAATAAAGCAAATATTAAACATAAACCTAGTATATTCACTAACAAAATACTACGGGTCAATGCTGGAAGATGCTTAGAATCACTTGCTCTTGTTCGTGGATAGTCCCCTTTTGCTCTGAATGTTTGGGCTAGTTGGTATATTAACCTGATTATTTTTGTAAACTCTTTTATATGATTAATTATCAATAAACATTAAGTTTGACATTTTCCCTCTAGTGGCTAGTGGGGTAAAACTTTCCCCAAAACTACTAAAACTTTAAGTTCTTGGCTTTTTTAAAATATTGGGCTGATTTTGTTAATGAAAACTTTTTTTCTTCAATTAACTTAACTAAATAATCACTTTCAATTAGGCACATCTTTTAAGGACTAAATTTTTTTTTCTATGATGTGAAATAAGTTTTTATTAAAGTTCAACATGAAATCTTTGAAAATAAGCTCAGAACTCATAATTTTTGTATTTTGGGGGTGTTTTACCCCACTAGCCCCTAGAAGGAAAGTGCCAAAATCCATTTAAAGAGTTTTACTGGTGAATTTAATCATGTAAAAGATTTTACGAGAAGAATCTGGTCAATAACTAAAACAAAAACAACCAGGGCACAATTTTATACTGCATTTCATTTAGTAGTGTATAAACTCCCCCCCCCCTTGGTTCTTACTAAAAACTATACACATTTCAAAGCTTAAAATGAAAGTACCTAAAATATAGAAATATATCTATATAAAATAATATATATAACTCCTAGGTGCTAAGCAATATAATTTTAAAAAGGTTTGTATAACAAGTATCAAACTTAAAATTCAAGAAAAACTGCATTTTTAAGACTTGTGTATACTTCAGAGGATAGCTCAAAATATAGTACTAGTTATATACTTTTATGAAAACTAGAGGTTATGAGCTTTCCAATGGTATGCGTAGCATTTTTCTACCACTTCTAGGTGCTGAGCAATGACATGTTTAAAATGTCTTTAAATTTTTTTCAGGCTTTCCAATGTGAATTCTAGGTTAAAAATAGCTAAAATCTTTTTCCCGGATTTTCTCCCAAGAAGGAACGCTTTTGATTTCGTTTTTTGCATTTTTTATTTGTCTATATATGTATAAATCAGAATCTGTAATAATCTCAGATAGCCCCTTTCAAAAAACTGCTTTTCTCTTCCGGCGACCAGTGTCAGGGAAGATTATTTTCCTTTCATTTTTTGGCCAATAAAAAAATAATGTTTCAATTATTGACTAAAACTTTTTCCTTTGAAATAGCAAAAAATGTTAAGATTTTATTTTTTACTTAGGTACCATTTTTAATCTATTCATATGCTATATTTAGATAATAGATATATCAGAATAAAAAAAGTTTATCATGTATAAAAAATGAATATATTATTCAAAAATAAATATATTATTCAAAAATATTTGGAGAGTATATGTTTATAGAACCTTTCACCTTAATTAATACATATCTTCATTAGATACCAGAGCAAAAATAATTAACAGTCCCAAAGGGAGTATATCAGGGGATTATAGATTTTTTTATTTTATTTTCAAATTAAAAATTTATTCATTGCCCGCTTGTCTGTCTATCTGTGAACTAAGTGAACTTGAGCATGTTATAATCATTCTATTTCATACTTTGTATAAAGATTCCAAAAATAAAAAAAATTTAATTATAAATTGATGCAACTCTGTAATCAAAGACAGAATGTAAGTGTGTCCTCTAAAACCTTATTAAGATTATAAATATATCAGTATTATTTTTTAAATATTTATTCATTTAATTATGAGGCTTATAATTATATGCATCACGTCAAATCTTGTACATGAATTACTATTTAGAACACTAGTCACTTCGCCCTTAGCTTTCAGAGGATCGGTATAGTAATAAGGGAAATAAATGAGTCAGAAAAATGTCAGAAAATCTGTATTGATATGATATGAAAAGGACAAAATATTAAATCAGCACTAAATTAAATAAAAACAAGGATGTTTATATCCAAGAGTTGTTTGTCATATTAAAATAACACGTTGCAATATTTTTAAACAATAGTATATGTATTTTTATATTATAAAGATCTTAGAGATAAATAAGATTACCCTTTATAAAGAAAAAATTTATTGTGTAAAAGCTTGACCATTGTTTCTTTGTACCACCCAACTAAGATTTAATATAACCCTAAAAGTCTTTAAGTCAAAAGTAATGCAGCAAGTCAGTTCAATTTTCATTCAATTGACCTAGCACTCAATTTATTTGGACAGTTATCGTCAATTTGTCATTTTAAAGTATTGGTAATATAAATTAAACATTATTAGAATTTAAGCTGAGCGACGTTCTGAATTTAGAGAAATGTAGAGTAGCTTCGCTACTTAAAATGTTTTGGTGATGATTTTCTTTCATCTTTCCCTCGCATCAACTTATGTTTACCAGGGATGGAGGTGAAAATAGTTAAAATAGTCCCCAAAGTTTTATAATAACAACTAAGGAGACTTTTATCAAATTTGATTAGTTAGTTTATTAAGTAGATCGTCCAAACGTTTTAATTACTAATAGTAATCTAGAGAAGGGGTAATTTTGAGTATCATCATTAGGAATGTATATCAATTTATCGGCTATTGTCTTATCCCTTTAGATCCCTGTATGTTTACTCAAGACTTAATAGGAAACCCTAATCTTGTTAATTCATATATTTACAGACTAATAACCCTCTTTTCATCCGCCTAATATGTTTAGGTTTTTCATAAATCCAGTAAATATACTGATTTAACTGTAGGAATTTTTAATTTTGGAGTTTTAATTTGAGTTTTGGTTTCTTACCACTATTTCAAAAGAAGTTGTATCAACTTTTTTTTTTATAGCTAGCCGGTTCTTTTAGTAAGTAGTAGATGTAAAATTTTTCATAGAATTCAAATATGCAATCGGTTTTTTTGTAGACCTCTTATTTTTTAAGTAATTTAAGTTTTTAAAAAAAATAATTAAGTCGGTTTTAAGGTACTAAAACGCAACAAAATAAAAGAAGAAAATGGTCAGTAAGAACAAAAATAGTAAGATCTTTAATTTGACACCTTACTTTTAAAATTCTGTTGAGTAATTATTGAAAAAATCTATTTTTTTAACCTCGGTATAATAAAAACTTTAGACCTAAATATTTTCTCAAACAGACATAAAAAACATGGGTTCATATATACCATTAGAATCAGAAAAATATTACGAATCCATTGTAAGCAAAATTGAAAAAAATTAAAAAATTAAAAAATTACAGAAATGGCCAATTATTTTTTTTGTTCAGACAACACTATTGTCTTCCCTTTTTTACCCCCTCTTTACCCCCTCTTTACCCCCTTCCCATTTTTATACTCAATTGAAGAATTAAGACGTTGCCTGTACAACATAATATGATATTTTCATATAATTCCTTTTATTGTAGTTTATATACTATATTGTAAACTTTTTTTTTTCAATTTTGCTTACAATGGATTCGTAATATTTTTCTGATTCTAATGGTATATATGAACCCATATTTTTTTATTTGTGAAATAATAAAATTAAGTTCAAAGTTTTTATTCTCGTGGGTTTAAAAAAATCGATTTTTTCAATAATTACCTGACAGAATTGAAAAAGTAAGGTGTCAAATTAAAGATCTTACTATTTTTGTTCATAATGACCATTTTCTTTCTTTTTTTTGTTGCATTTTAGTACCTTAAAATCGACTTAATTTTTTTTTTTTTAAACTTAAATTACTTAAAAAATAAGAGGTCTACAAAAAAACCGATTGCATATCTGAATTCTATGAAAAATTTTACATCTACTACTTACTAAAAGAACCGGCTAGCTATAAAAAAAATAGTTGATACACCTTCTTTGGAGTATATGTTGATTGAATTCTTTTGACGATTAGGCATATTATTTTATATCGTTTAGATCATTAGGGACATGTCCACACACATCCTGCTACTATTTATAATACAAGAAGTGTTTTCAGGATAAATCTAGGATAAATCTAGGATTTCCGTATTGAAAATAAACATAATATAGTAATATCTGAATGGATATATTGACAGGGGCAATTTAGCTTTCAAATATGGATCTTATTTAATGGTCACTTCGTTTATTCAGAAAAAGGGGAAGGGATGCGGTACAGGGGGTTGATGGAGGAATACGTTATTTCATTCAGCTGTGAGCATCTCTTTATGAGAGTACATAAAAATATGGTGCAACATCTAACTAATAATATATTGATTCATACCTGGAAATACCATCTAGTGATGGGTGTGGGAGTGCCAACATGCCTGCAGGGCAGGTACACAGGTGTCCGCCAGGGCAGGTGCACTGTCTCTCCCAGGCTGCTGATCTGAGGCATGGGGTTCATCACCGGCGTCTTGGTCACTATTTGGGAGCTTCGCCCCTCGCCCTAATAATAAAATACATAGGTTAGTAAGTTAAATTAGCTCTAACCCTACAATACAATATAACCTAACAAAAACTTCCAAAAGTAAAACACACAGATACAAAACCTTCCCATTTACTTTTATTGAAAAAAATAAGTGGGGAGATTCCATGTGCTTGACTAGGAACTTTGAGAGGATCCATAAAATAATCCTATAGTAAGACCTAGCTACTAAATGTATTGTTTTTGTAGCATAGCTACTCTTTAAATTAATAAAGTACATTTGTCTATTAAGACTTTCTCTTCATCTTTGTAATAAGGTTTAAATCTTTACCTAAACCATTCCAAAGCATATTATAATTGTAGAAGTACAACACTTTAGGGGGAATACCTTGACCCAACAATTAAAAGTTCAAGAAATCAAATGGTCTTTTTAAAATCAATTAACAGCTCCAGTCCAATCACACACAGTTTTGCGGCTACCTTGCTCTTATGAGTATGAATATGCATATGGAACATATGTTGAACAAATCTATTTACATTTCTACATGAATATATGAAGGCAAATGATGAATTGCTTGCTATGCGGCTATTTTTTCACAAAAAAACATATTAATATTAATACGAATACATTTTCTTTGTAGGAGTATAAAGGGGGCAGAAAAATAGCATAAAAACATACCAACGCTTTAAACTGAAAATAAAATAGCCTAAAACCACCCAGAGACGTATGTGAAGCTTCCCTAAGAAGAACAACTCAATAAAATCAGTACTTCTAAAAAGACCACACTACATTATGTATTTATTAAGATATACTGGTTTTCTAATTATAATCAAAAATATAATTTCATGTTAAATAATTTAAAGATAAAATTAAAAAGAATTTCACATAAAATTCGTTTGCTTCAAAGACCTCTTATTTCTTCTGTATTGACGGACAGACAAATATATTTATAGAGCAGCTTTGCTAATAAAACATATAAAACCCAGTGAACACCATTGTAATGGAATAAATATATATATTGTGTATGAATAATAATATTATGTCTTTACCATGATTGATCAGTATTTTATGCAAGTCTATATCATAATTGCAACATTTCACCAAAAACCGAAGGCCAGGGCCATTACAATGATTTTATGATTTTATTTTAAATTGTCTGTAATACGATGCAATAAATAATTTTTCAGTATGACTGAGAAACGGTTCTAATCGATATAGATCGGTTTCCAAGCCATACTAGAAAGATAATTGTTAATTCTTTAATTTTCTACAACAAAAAGGTTATGAAACATACAGCCAGACAAAAATAGATAAAACTTAATGTGATGTAAAATAAAGAGAGAGAGACAACGCTGTTCCCCCAAGTAATCAAAATATTTTATTTTAGCAGTAAAAAACTGAAATGGGTGAAGTTTAGCGCAGCTAATATAATACTAAGGTAAGTCCGTCCGTCATTCCGTCTGTCATAAGTGTACTTTAAGTTATTTACAAGGTTTTTTAGTTTGTTTAACTCAATTACATTTTCATAATTTAACGATCATGAAAATTATGTTTTTAAAAAACAGTTTACTGCTTTTTTCTTGTTTATTATCGATTTTCTGCGCTGCTTATAAACATGATTGTCCTTATTATTCAACTTTGTAAGATTGTGTGAAATGAAAAGGTTTACATTTAATTGACCAATGATAGGCTAGTAGCCTAGTATGACGTCATTTTTTATTGGTACAATAAAAAGCTTTCTCTTTTGAATTTTAAACAATTAGATATTAACAAAGCATTTGATAAACATAATTTTGATTCTAACCTATAAATTTTAGAGAATTTTTTCTATTTGATTTATAGATATTTAGTTCTAAAATGTCTTGATTAAATTGAAGGCTAGCGTGAGAGAGAGTTGAGAACCATATGGAAATGAAGAAAATTCATTAGAACTGACTTATATCCGCACTTTAAGAGGAATTAATCCTGCCGAGTTTTAATTAAACTTTGGTAATGGGGTGCTAAAGTTTAAGGGTGATTAAAGCCTGGAGCTCAACAGCTCATACAAATGGATATATTAACATTCTTCAAATATTTGTAAAGAGAGACTTTTCTACATGTAGCGTTTGTCAGGACGTTTATAAGTATAGTATATTCTTGTTGGATATATTAATTAACATTCTTAAAATAATTCTAAATAGGAGTTTTTCTGTTTGTAGCGAAAGTTCGTAAATTTCATAATACACAGTAGCTTGATGTCTGTCCGTCTGTCCGCCTGTCCCTTAAGATCTCGGTAACCAATGAACCAATCGGATTCTACAGGGTGTCCCACTTAAACTGTTTTTTTTTGAAACGCTTATTACTCCCTTAATATTTGAGCTATCTTCCTAAAATAAAAAGTATTTGGCAGACTACTAATGACCATTTAATGATATAGTGATGAAAAATCCGCAAAGTTGACAGAAAAAAATCTACAAGGTAATACATAACAGGCTGATTTTAGTGAATATAAGACTAATCCACAAGAAAATTATGCCTTAGTTAACTTTAAAAGCAGCTGGTGGTCAAACGGTGGATCACAAAGACTTACTCAAGACATTATAAGAACTGGCATTGTAGTCTAATAAAAAAATCTGGTATATTTCAGGTTTTTGTGTGCATTTAAAGCGAGCTCACATGAAAGATTAACAATATTATGCCTATTTTTATATATTGTTCATTTATATTACACTTCAGATTCTTTAATATTGAGAATTTCTAGTATGCCATGTCAAGATTGTTCTATTTTTGTGCTTAGAAAGTCTGAGCGACTAGCAGTTTGGACCCAAACTAATCTTAAAGTTCACAAAGCAAATATTTTCTTGTGGGTTAGTCTAAATTCAATAAAATGAACCTCTTATGTAATACCTCGTAGATTTTTTCCTGTTTATTTTGTGGATTTTTCATCATTACCCTATAAAATGGTCAGTAGTAGGCTGCCAAATACTTTTTATTTTACTAAGATAGCTCAAATATTAAGGGAGAAATAAGCGTTTAAACAAAAACAGTTTACGCGGGACACCCTGTACTTTTCAGGGTTTATACCTATTGGTCCTGTGGTGGTTTTAAGCTATTTTAAGCTAACAAAAAATCCCCCTCCCCATTTTTTTAAAAAGAATTTGCTGAAGATTTCCTTAGTCCTTTTACGAATTTCGCCTTAATTTTTTTAAAATCACCTCTTGGGGCAAAGCCCCTAGAGGCTAGAGCGAAGCCGCTAGTAGTAAATATTGCACTAGGATTTGTGTAACTATTAAGTATATCCTTGTTTAAGAAAGTCAGTACATAAATTTTATAGCTTAAATGTCCTAATCTCGCTTAACAAGGAAGATTCTATTGGTTCATGGAATGTTCATGATCATTTTAAGAAAGGTAAACACACCCTAATAAAAGAAATCGTCATTGAAATCCCCCCCCAAGATAATAAGTTTATTTACTTTAAAAAACTAAAATATAAACCGGAGGGTCGACGCAATCCTCCTTCTTTCCCTAAATTGCCCTTAAAGGCCTCTAGGGGCAAAACCGCTGGTAAATAAAAGGTCTGTAATAGTTATTTCTCGCATTATAAAGTATTATAGACAGCTTTCCGGCACCTCTGGGCTAAAAAAACTAGTTTTAATCTCATAATTGTACATTTCTATATTCGTAGAAAGCTGGATATAATACGATGCTAGACATAATTTTTTCGTATGGATAAGAACCGGTTCCTATCCACCGGATTCGAATGAATACGAGAAAATCTCTTACAATATCTTTTGGTCATATATTCTAAGAATAGATAGAACATCAGCAGGTGGCAGATTAGGTTTTTTTCAAGTAGCGAAACTACACTATAACTTACTTTGAGGAAATTTCAGATTGTCCGTCTGTCTGTCTTATTGTACAGATTTTTAACAGCACCTTCTCTTCTCTTCCATTTCTTTTATTTATAATTTCATAAGGTAAATGCAGAATATGATATATACTTCTTAAATTTTAAAATTATCACAATGGCCAACTAAAATATATTGAGTAAATATTCTTCGATGCTTTGCTACATGAAAGTTGTCATTCTTGTTCATTTACTTCTCTTTTCTCTAACATATTTTTTAATTTAAATTTTCAAATTTAATCTCATATAATGAGGGGGCGGATGATTTTAACACTGTTTTCTACTGTATTTTAACTCAAAGATTCAACAGGATTTGATATTACTTTTTTCCCCGCTAATTTGGAACTTTAAGTTATATTTTTATTTAGATTTCAAAAATAGAAAAGAATACTAATAATTGTAAAATATGAATATTATATCAGGCGAAAAATTGTCTTCAATTTAGCTTGCTTTTTCACCTGTCTTTTATTGGTCTGGCCGTTCATCTATTAGGAAAGTAGTTGATGGTGTAAAGAGGATCTGGGTAAATGGGGGATATCGTTATTTAAGCCTGCTACAAGGTTTACTTTATGAAAGAATAGAAAAACTGGTTTAACAATAAACCTATTAGAATGCTTTAATAAATGAAAAGTAAAAAAAATATGTGAAATCTTTTCAGCCATGAACATTTTAATTGTCGATGTACGAATATATTTAACACCAATGCAATGGATATGGGATTTACGTGAATTTATTGACAAGGAAAAATTTGTCATCAATTTAGCTTGTTCATTTGTTTGTAAGTTCGTTCATCCAATAGGAGAGGAGGGATGGGGTAAAGGGTTCATATTGAAGGTATTGTTATTTTAGCAAGTTGCGAGTGTTACTTTAAATACATTAAAATCTTGTGCAACATCCAAGTAAAAATATATCGACTGCAAGCCCAATAAATCATAATTTCAAAGATATAATGTAACTCTATGTTTCTTATCCCTTATTCCCTGTTTATATATGATGCATGTATGTGTGAGAAGAAAGACAATACCAGTCCAGGGATCTTATAGGATAAGACACTAAATGTTAACTTTAGGTGCATACAATATTACACCTTTTGTTTTTAGTATTATTGGTTGAAAAGTGTGGACACTTTTAATAAGAACCAAAAATCGGGAATAAGTAAAAGTACCCAAAGTTTTAAGATCAAATATGAGGGGGAGTAATTATAAAACTTTGGAAATCAGTACAATTTACAGTCCACTGTACCCTCCCTCCCTGACATTATTCCTTGGGATATAATTTTGTTTTTAAAATTACTTTGTCGGCCATTTCATTCCTACTTTGCTCATACTTTAGTTTTAATGAAAGTCTGTGTACTTATATGGGATAAAGAGATAGTTCAATACTGGATAAATTCATCTTAATTATTCACCCAATAAATGCAGGGGGGAAGGGGAATTGGGGTGTTTATTACACCAGTCCCGAAAGTTTTATAATAAAGTTTTCTTATTCATCAGGGAACTTTTATTGAATTTGGATTGGTTAAATCAAAAAGTATAGTGTTCAAACTTTCAACTACTAATTGTAATCCACAGAAGGGGTAACTTTGTGTATCATAATTGTGGATGTACATCAATTTATCGGCCATTGTCTTATCCCTGCTAAAACCCTCCGTAAGATAAACACAAGGTTGTGAGACACAGGAAGAGATTTGTTATGCAAATGAATAAAATTATCAACAAGACTTAGCTCCACTTTTTGTACAGTGTACAACAAATCAAAAACTAATTGTATAGATTAAAGTATAGAGGGGGCAGTGTTAAATAACTTAATTACGGGTTGGGGACCCTATGCCCACTTTCAATTAGGTCTTTGAATATCAGCCAATAGCGTCAGAAATATTAATACAGCGAAGTCACTGCAAAAAGGTTCGCACCACTGGAACCAGATTGTTGTCTGGGTTATACATCTATATTCATACATTTATTTATATAGTATTATGTTTTATGTATAAATATTTTGCGTTTAATAATAGTATTAGATGCTCTAAAACTTATTTATCACTTTATATTGACGTTCTATCCGTTTCATACAAAGTGATCTAAAGAGATAAGACAGTGACCGATAAATTGATTTACATCCCCACTTAATCAAAATTCATAAAAGTCCACAAAGTTGTTAAGCCAACGAATGAGAAAACGTTATCAAAAACTTTGGGGTCTAATGTAATAAACAGCCCAATGTCCCCTCCCTCTCAGAAAAGACAAATTCTACTGTACAATACTAGGAAATGAACCTGTATGTGTATGTAAATTAACTTGATGGTAAAGGCAGTAACCCTGAACAGTACTGCACTGTACAAAGTATGCTGTACGTACAATACTAGAAAATAAACCTGTATGTGTATGTAAATTACCTTGATAGTAAAGGCAGTCACCCTGAACAGTACTGCACTGTACAAAGTATGCTGTACAATACTAGGAAATAAACCTGTATGTGTATGTAAATTACCTTGATAGTAAAGGCAGTCACCCTGAACAGTACTGTACTGTACAAAGTCTACTGTACAATACTAGAAAATAAACCTGTATGTGTATGTAAATTACCTTGATAGTAAAGGCAGTCACCCAGAACTGATGTTGCACTCCTTCCCGTAGACCTAAAACATTCATTATCTTAAACCAAATGTTTTTTTTATGCATCAAAAACTGTATTTTCATGGTTATTTGATTGGGCTAGGTTAAGCAAAGTTTAGATAGCCCCGCAGGGATACTATTATTAAGAGTGAGGCCCTGATGGTTTGAGCACCCTAAGAAGCTTTAAAGATATTTTGTTAAAATAAAAATAAAATGTGATGGGGTTCGGTGGTTAAAAAATGGGTTTAGTGAAACTTAAAGCATTATTTAGAATTATGAATTTTAAAACAATTTATATAAATTATAAGGAAATGTAATTATAACAAATTTAGGGTATAGTCCTTTTCGTAGCAACGACTCTTAAAGGGCTTTTCGTCGTATTTTCACAGTAGCTGTTGATATATGACAATGAACGTTCAGCCGTTTGGCAGATAAAAAATAAAAGGTTTTAAAGTTCATAAATGTTTGGATCCAATTTAATTGTTTTTATTTTATGGTAAATTATAATTTATTACCTGTTACATCAAAGGTGTTAGAACTGGCTGGTCTATCATATTTTGTATGACTCTTCTCTCGTCCGAAATGAATCTCCCTGAAAAAAAACGATGTTTATTGACTAATAAAAATAAAACAAGTAGATATTTGTGACAAAATCTAAAGTTTCTGGAAGGATAGGACAGTGAACAATAAATTAATATACATTCCCATGATATAAAAAACTAACCCTTCTGTATATTAAAATTATTGGTTGTAAATTTTAAGATTTTCTGGTACCAAAATCCTAATTTTAAAATGTCTCCTCGCTCAGGTTACAAATTTAATCGTATCTGTCTTACTTTTGGACATTTTATATGTGAATCACACATAATCTCATCCTTGTTTTTCAACATTTGTTGGATTGCAAAGCTTTGAAATGGTTGTGCTCTAAATCAGGGCTCGGCAGCCTCGCGTCAGCAGCGACATTGACTCAAATTTAAACCCGTATGGGTGCATTGATTTAAAAAAGCTGAATTACCATTTTTAGGTCATGTATAGACATCCAGCTGATTTTTTAAATTGTAAAATGTTGATTTCTGTGAGGCTTAAAGGCGGCTGACGCGCAGCTGCCGAGCCTTTTCTAAATTGATGTTATGAAACTTCACTTTACTTTACAACAACAAGTATATAACAACAGAATTAAAGTATTTCAAAGTGGGTAGTACAGCAGGGATATAAAGGGATAAGACAATGGCCATAAAAATGATGCACATCCTTATTTATGAACACAAAATTACCCTTTTAATAGATAACAATTGCTAGTTGAAACATTTGGACATTCAACTTAATAAACCAACCAATTTAAATTCAATAGGAGTTCTCAAAGTTGTTAAGTCAACGAATAGGAAAACGTTATTCTAAAACTTTGGGAACTAGTCTTTATGGGTAGTACAGCACCCAGAAAGAGTTAACGCGGGAATGGAGATTCCAACGAATGGTGCTCTTATTTTGAAAGTAATTTGAAAATACAGGGAAGGGAATAGTTTTTCTTCATGACTAACTAACTCATTATAATTAATAAACAAAATTGTTGTCTAGACTTAAATGACAAAATATTTCTCCATAAATTCTAAGCTTAATATCCCTGACTATATATAAATGAAACTCTGTTTGTATAGCCTACATAAGAGAGAAATATATATATACTATAAAGTACATATAAGTTTGGAGATAACTTTACTGCTCAAGTTGAAGATGCTTAGTTTATTTATACTTTTTATATACATTTTAAAAATAATTATAAAAAGGGAAGCTTTCCTACATTAACAGATTTTTATATAATATAAATGCTAAAGAGTATTATATATTATTGTGAATATAGCCTACATAACAGAAATATATGTATATTCATATATTATGAAGTACATATAGGCTTGGAGATAACTTTACTACTTAAGTTGAAGATGCTTAGTTTTTACTGTGTAAATTATTTATAAAAGCAAAGCTATTCTACATTATAAGGGTTATGTAAGGACAAGAAAATAGTAAAAAATATTGCTTTGAAATTAATTTTATATTTTGGGCAGCTTATATGAGGGCTTATTTACAAAAAAGGATTTAAATTTGTTAGAAGGTACATAAATAAGATCAAAAAATTATCTTTTAAGATACTTCCCCCCTTCCCTCCTACAGGATAATCTTATAAAACTAACTATCTTTCAAGAAGACACAGTTTTAGTAAATAGATTTGTTAATACCCCATTGAGGGAGATAGTATACAACTTACTTAGACATAAAATAGGATAACATGTAAAAAAGTAGAGGTATAATTTAGAACAGTTTGACTTTTGTAAAGCGTTTAATAAATTCTGAATTCTTATGGGTAATTAAGCATTATTAGATCTTAAACTCTGAAGCACAAATAAACTAAGAAGAAAAACAAAAAAGAAAATAATTGAAGTTATAATATTTTTCTTCTAATTTAACAAAAGCTGTATTGTTTACTGGTGACTGCGCCCCTAGCATGTATGTGCTTTGTATTCGGTTTAGTAAGAATGGGGCAGAAAAATAATCTATAACAATCCAAAGACAATTATCTGAAAATGAAATACCCTAAAATCATTCAGGAATCTAAGGGAAGGTTCCCTAAAATGGAGAAATATATCAGTTTAATGGCTACTTTTTATATAATAGTAAAAACATATTTAATAGTTAATAGTTAAAGAGTGGCTGTACTACTTATAGACAATTAAAATATTACCTTTGATAGACTCTGTATTTAAGAATATCTCCATTAGGATGGTAAGGGGATGACCAACTTACAACAACTATAGTTATAGAGTTGCTGTACTACATATAGACAATTAAAATATTACCTTTGATAGACTCTGTATTTAAGAATATCTCCATTAGGATGGTAAGGTGATGACCAGCTAACAACAACAGAACTTCCACCTGTAATTATAATTTATTATTAGATTTTATTACAAGCACGGGGAGAAAGTCGCTAAAAAAATCAGCATGTGACGTCATAAAAAGGAGAGAGATGAAAGAAGAAGTGAAAAAGAAAACCCCTAAGAAGAAGATGGATAACCCCTCATTTTTATGCTGATTTTTTGAGCGACTTTCTCCTCGTACTTATTAAAATAATCATTCTATTCTAATAATGAAAAGTGCAGCTATAACAATAGCAATATAAAGTGTACGATAAATTTATATACATCCTCAATGATGATAAACAATTTACCCATTACATAGATTAAAATTTCTAATTGAAAAGTTTGTACTAACCAATCAAAGTTCAATAAAGAACTCAAAGTTTTTAAGCCAATGAATGCTTTAACGTGGTTATAGAAAATTATAAATCACAATCAAATATTCTCTTCCTCCCTGGGAATAATACATTAAGAAGAAAGATAATTTATAGAAAAAATTTAATTAATTGTTAGGAATCAAACGATCAAAGTAATAAATATCTAAAATGCGTTGTCAAAAAAGATCACTGAAATCTCAACAATTTACTTAGTCAACAACAGAGACGAAAAGACCATTTCTATCTACTAAAAATCTATAAAAATCAAAGCATTTAAAAAGGACATACTTATAAGAATCTGTACATATACAGAATTCTTAACCTTCAACTATACTTTAGTGTATATAAGTATTTAGATAGAATACATTCATGAATTTTTGCAATAAAGGTTGTAAAATGACTCGTTATTATTAGGGCAATGCTTTGGCTATAAAACGGGCCTTATTCCATTACATATCGAGAAAAAACGATTTATTTTTTCAATTTACAATGACCTACTCCTCATTTTTAGGTGGTATTTTGTGCCCTTGTTAGGTTGTAAACATTAGGGAGAAAAAGGGTTGTCGAATAATTACCCTCTCTCTCAATGAGTTAATACTTTGGACAAAAGTTGAACAATGAATAGATGAAAGTTGATTTTGGCGTCTATTTACAATTATATGTATGTCCAAAATAGCTTTGAAACTTAGTTTTAACACCTGTAAGAAAATAATCCTAAGCAACCATTATCACATATATGTAGCTGAAACTCCACTAACCTAACTTTATACAATTTCAAGTATTTAACTTTCTAGCTGTGTTGCTAAAGAGTTTACTTGCCGAGTTCAGTTGCTGACAAATAGATATAAAGTAGTAATAGTTATTTCTCGTACCGTATTATAAACAGCTTTCCGCGGATATATAATGTACAATTATAAGATTAAAACTAGTTTTTTTTAGCCCCGAGGTGCTTAAGGCACCGGCTAAAAAAACTGGTTTTAATCTTATCATTGTACATTTCTATATTCGTAGAAAACTTGATATAATACGATGCTAGACATAATTTTTTCGTATGGATGAGAACCGGTTCCTATCCACCGGATTCGAATGAATACGAGAAAAATTTATAAATTCTTTAATAAATCTAATTCTATTTTAGATGATGAGATTGGTGTTACTTTTATTTAATCATAAAAAGTCAATATTTGGAATTTAATAAAAATGTTAATAAATTTACACTTTACTTTTTTTTACCCTTTACTGAAGTAATCAAGAAACCTTGGGGGGGGGGGGAGGGGACAGTGGGCTGTAAATTATACTAGTACCCAAAGTTTTATTGACACTTTGATATTGGTTACTTGATTTATTACCTAAAAGTTTATAACAATCCAATCTATGATTCTAATAAAGAGAAGGGGAAATTTTGTTTATCATCATCAATTGTATTATAACAAATTACTACAATAATAACAAATTTTACCTGAAACTGTAACTTTTATACTCTTGGGCGGTCCAGGAACTGAAATAAAAAGAATATAATTAATATTGCGCAGCCATTTCATACTTAGGGTATGTTCGCACGTCACTCTGTTGCAATATTAATCCTTTAAATGCCAAACGTCTAACTATGTTATGAATACATTCTGTTTTATTTTATAACTTTTTTTCCTTTTCATTTCTGCCACTTTGGATGTCTTCTAAGAGAGACTTTTCAAGATTTATAACAAAAACTAATACATAGAAACAAACCAATCTAAATTCAATGCCAAAAGTTGTTAGGCCCACGAATAAGAAAACGACATTATAAAACTTTGGGGACTAGTGTAATAAACAGCCCGATGTCTCCTCCCTTCCTTCTTACTTGCTATCAAAATTTGAGGTTGGTCGGAGATGATTTAGTTTGGTTCTACTCACTTTAACAAGATATTTCACTTTACACATCATACTGGATGTATTATTACTTGGATCTTACACCAGATTTTTATGTTCTCTAGTAAAGTGAAAGTTGTAGCGAGCTAAAATAACGATACCCATCATTCACCCCCTTTACCCCATCCCCTCCTCTCCTACTGATGAACGAACTGACCAATTAGAAAGTTCCATGTTAGCAAATTAAATTGACGACAATTTTGTCATAATATCCATGGATAATCTA
Source organism: Acartia tonsa (assembly GCF_053477335.1). Lineage (NCBI taxonomy): Eukaryota > Metazoa > Arthropoda > Copepoda > Calanoida > Acartiidae > Acartia > Acartia tonsa. The sequence goes on from NC_137260.1 coordinate 41,063,853, forward strand.
TATCCATTCACATTATAATAACCTTTACAGGGATACAGGGATAGATAAATTAATATTACCTGTAGTTTTTTTAAGTAAAAATATTATTTTAATAGATTTTAAATACTTGATAGAAAAAAGGTTTGTAGATGAAATTAACAGACAATATTCTCTTACTCCCCCTTTTCCTTTATACACTAATCTTAGAGTCGGGAGGAAGAAAGTTTTTACCTCTCTTAAAAAGATATTCTATTAAAATTTGCAAATGTTGATTATTCTTTTTATCCACATATTATATACCTAATGTAATTAACAGAATGGTGTTATATAGTAAATATATGTCCTAGACCTAAAATACAGAGGGATTAGACAATCGACGATGAATTTATGTACTTCCCCTATGATCATGGACAAAATTACCCCTTCTTTAGATAAAAAGTATTGGTTTAAAGATTGGACACTACTAGTCTGGAACCAAGAAATACAATTACCCAAAGTTTTTGAGCCAATGAATAAGATGAGGTTGTTAAAAAGCTATGTGTATAAGTGTAATTGCCAGTTTAATATAAGAAAATAATCCCAGCTTCCCAGCAGTCTTATCTGTACCTCTCATTCGCTTTACTTTGATCAAACTTATCATACAGATTATGTACTTAATAGGACTTCTAGAAAGGGAGAGGGCATTGGCTGATAATCAAATCTCCTTCCCAACCATTACAACGTGTCGATTAAACAAACAAAATAGCCTAAATTGATAAGAATAGTTATTTATCGACTCGTATTATAGACAGCTTTTCGTGGACAATTGTCTGTTATACGATGCTATGCATAATATTACAGTATGGCTGAGGACAGTTTCTAATCCAGCGGATATTAATAGGTTTCGAATCTATACTAAAAAAGAATTAATTAATTTTGCCTTTTTAAAAAATCAAAATTATGTTTAGACTTTTCTGGCAATATAAGAATTTTCTGTAAGTAAAGCTTTTATAAAAATTTAAATAGAAAAAATAAATTTTAGTCAGAGTTTTAAAGAAAAAAGTTGAGAATCAGGAAAACAAGAAAGTTTGTATGAAATATTAAACACAATGTACCAAAGGTCCATTACCCCATAAAGAAGTTCTTATGCTCTGAAGTTCAGTGATTCATGGAAATATGAATTGAAGATAAAACATTTCTCCTTATATTTAAAGGAAAAATTTGTGCAGTTAAAAACTTAAAGGCCGATTTTTAGGAATATCGTTTAATATCTTTCATGGCCAGATCTCTGACACACCCACACAATACTTTGAGCCCTGCTAAATTAGTTTATTCTCCATTATCCAATCCATGTATCCCTGAATATATAGAGGCGTCATCTCTGACACACACACAATACTTTGAGCCCTGCAAAATTTAGTTTATTCTCCATTATCCCATCCGTGTATCCCTGAATAGATAGAGACGTCATCTTTGATACACAGACAATACTTTGAGCCTTGCAAAATTTAGTTTATTCTCCATTATCCCATCCCAGTATCCCTGTAAGTATGAGGCGTCATCTCTGACACACACACGACACTTTCTGCCCTGAAAATTCATCGACACAATCTTAATTTACTAAGATAATGGGCATAATCCTGTAGGCTAGCCTGAAGTTAAGGTTTTATAGTTCTTACTTAATCTTTTATGTTTATGTTAGGCCAAGAAAACCATAACTCTTAGGCTAGCCAAAGTAATTTAATAGGATTTGGCTCAATAATTCAAAATTCTTTCTCAATATTTACAATTAGAAAGAAATTTTGCTCGGGCTTATCAGTGTAGAATTTATTCCCCAACTCTGTATTCTAATTATTTAAACAATTATGAAAATTTATATTTACAATTATTTACAAAAAGTATATATTGTTTTAACCCCTTACAGTCGGGCCCCTTGCCGCACCTTAATCAGTCAGGGGGGGGGGCGTTCAACGCCCCCACCCCCATGTTACTCAGTTCCTATTAAAGCTAGAGGGCTAAAATTTTTTGTGTAAGTCCCCTGTGTTATGATGAACTTCCGACCTTAAGTAAGTCAAGGTCAATTTTCGCTTCCTTCACCCTTTTATTTAACAACCTTTGTTTTTAGGTCCTTTTTCAAACGGATGTAATTTTTTTATTTTTAAAGCTAGAATAAAATTTTTTTTGCAGAAAATGTTAATCTTTATGTAAATTTTATATTTCAAATATCAAAATATAAATTTCAGCGGCCGCAGCTGTACTTGGCAGCTGCCAGCCGCCGCAGTCGGCGGTCATCGGGAAAACGGCAGTGGATCTTTATGAAATTTTAATACGTTATGTAGACATGTGAGAAAAGCTTAAGTTTAAAATTTGAAGTCTCTAAGTCAAAAATTGCGGCCACAGGAGCCATTTAAAGATTTCTGGAGACCTGGAGGATCAGGAACTGCAGGATCATACCTGGAACCTGAAATTGACTTGAACACCTGTATTTAATATTAGGATGTACTACTAGAGGATATTTTAGTATTTTGGTAAGATAAAATGCTTTGTTTTAGTCAAAAAAATAGTTTTGCTCTTTACCTGGATGACCTTGCCAGGTTTGCTGGCATCCTGTGCCCGCCAGGATGGAGATATTCAAAAAATTCTAACTCTCGGTTATGTGTCATACCCAAACTTAAAAAGTCACGCAGTTTGGGCTCTTTATCTTTCACACACAGAAAAAGAGATAGAAAAAACCGGATGGGGGGGGGGGGCGTTTAACGCCCCCCCCCCCGACCGTAAAGGGTTAAATGCACAGTAAAGTTGCATGAAGTAAGAAAAAAATCTTGTCTTATTTGACTAGAGAATGTATAAATAAGTAAAGCATACTTTGTATCTACATGAAAATAGATTTGAAGGTAAGATTGATGTTGTAAGGTGATGTTGCCTGCCAATACACTCCCCCCGCCAGGTTCTACTCCACCTCCCGCAATCCAGGGAGGGAGGGGATATTGGATACAAGTCCCCAAAGTTTTTTAATCATGTTGGCTCAATAAATTTAGGGGCTTTAATTGAACTTTGATCGGTTGGTTCATTAAGTTGAGTGTAAAAACATTTTATTCACTAATTGTAATCTACAGAAGGGATAATTTTGTGTTTAATTCTTGGGGTATGCACATCAATTTATCGGCCATTGTCTTATCCCTTTAGATCCCTGTTCTTAATCCCTACTCCCATACCTCATACTTACCCCAGTAGATTATCTCCCCCCTTCCCCCTCTCTCTCCACAAACCAAAATCTAAAAGGATATTTCCCCCCCCCTTTTTTTTTTAGTGTTAAAATCAGGAATGTAGGGTAGGTCCAATTAGTCAAATTGTAATTTTTAACAAAGCGTTATTTAATAAGATTTAATTATTATCATAATATTGAGCTATACAAAGATTTATAAGATAACAATTATGTCTGTGATTTTATTATTATAATTATTGGCAAATAAATCTACAACCCATTCTTCCCCTACTATTTACAAGTTCCTAGTAAAGCAAGATCTGTAAAACGATTTTTTACATTTTTCTTTAATTGGCCAATTAACGTATTGGGAATCTTATCAAAAGTTTCAGTTGATCTTATGACAAAAAAAATAGTTATCTTTTCCCGTATCGCTTTGAAACCGAGTAATCCGGTGGATTGGAACCGGTTCTCAGCCATGCTGAAAAATTATGTCTAGCATCGTATTATATCCAGTTTTCTAGGAATATAAAAATGTACAATCATAAAATTAAAACTTTTTTTTTTAGCTTCGGCATCTCGGGGCAAAAAAACTGGTTTTAATCTTATATTTATACATTTCATATCCGCGGAAAGCTGTATATATCAAATATATATATGGTTGAGATAGATTTATAACTGTTAAAAGTGTATATATTACGATGCGAGAAATAACGATTCCCTTTACTCTGTGGTAAAGACATAATCCCATATCTCTTTTTCCCAACGCCACACTTGCTAACTATCCTGGAAGACTTTTTTTTGCATTTATTGCAGGTGCTATTCAAGATCACTGTCTTATTTTTTAATAGGTGTTTAAATCTATAGAAGAAAAGATATTTTAAAGCTTTTTAAAAAAGTTTTTAAACTCCGTTTTTTTTACAAGGTGTGATTTCTTTTGGGAGGGTGGAAGTACCTTCATCTAAAAATAGTTAAAAACCTTCCCTGGACCTATAAGAAGAACTAAAATGGTCAAGCAGTTAGCCAGATCTTAAGTCACACAAAAACAGACAATCAAGCACACTGTGGGCTACAATTGAATCAAGACAAAAGTAAGTGCCGAGCCCTGGGACCTATGTAGGGTGAAAATAGACATCAATCCTTGATGATTCCAGGTGGAGACAAAATATTTCAGCGGGGTCTTTTGGTTTTTTTTCAATTTTAAGTTCTGAAAAAAAAATGAAAAAAATATGAAAATCTTTAATAAAAAACAAACAAAAAATAATTTTCAATATTTTTTTTCACAAAAAGATACAAACAACTTATATAAATACTATAAGCTTTAAAAAAATCACAATTTTCAAATTTAGACTTTCAATAAAAAGATTTGTAGAAAAAACCTAACAACAAATTCTAACATATTTCTGATCAACATAGCAATAAAACATCTTTTGCAAAATCTTTATCATCAAAAATAAATAGCACTTACTAAAGACTTTTTTTCATTTAAACTTATACTTTTCACATTAATTCACTTTAAAGATTGAATTTTTTAAAAAGAAAGGTTGCGTGATTTTTTTATTCATAATTAATTGCCTAATTTTGAGATTCAGATAAAAAACTTTACTGCTTTATATCATGGGATACTCTACTAGCAGCGGCTACGCCTCTAGAGGCATATGAGGCCCTTAGGTTGGGGGGGAAGACGAACCCCCCCTTACAATTACAGTTTTTTTAATGAAAAAGTTAAAAACATTTATTTTTGAGAGTTAATTCTCTTGGGATAGTGATGGTACCCTTCCCCAAAATAGTAATAAACCTTACCAGGACATATAAGAAGCTACCATGTAAAGGAGAACCATATTGGTTCAGTGGTTAGTGAGATCCCTTGGTGCACAAAGACTCACATAGAACCTGTTACTTTATTATAAAGATACATATATACACAGAAACTCTACAATCAGAGTATGTCCGTTTGTTCATCCGTCTGTATAAAAATATTACAGAATATATTTATTTGGTACTAGCGGCTACGCCCCTAGAGGCCTTTAGGGGCACTTGAGAGGGGAAGAAGTGGTTGAATTCTACAACTAGATTTTTATTTTAGACTTAAAAAGAAAAAGTTATTTTTTGTGTGTGAAATGGGGTCCTTTTTTAGGGGTTGATTTCTCCTAGGATGGTGGAGGTACCCTCCCAAAAAAAAGTTATAAAACTTCCAAGAACCAATGAGAAGCTACATAGAAAAAAAAGAACCATTGATCATTGTTAATTACTATTCAGGGATCTAAAGGAATAAGACAATGACCGCTAAATTGATTTACATTCCCAAATATGATACATGGATAACCCTTCTGTATGTTTCAGTTAATGGTTGAAACGTTGGGCACTTAATTTAATAATCCAACCAAACAAAAATCGCAACAAGTCCCCTAAGTAGTTAAGGCAACGAATAACAAATTGCTATATTAAACTATGGGGACTAGTGTAATAAACAGTCCATTGTCCCATTTCGCTCTGATTAATATATCTTTGCATCTGTATATTACATTTGCTATTTTCTTTATTTGTATTCTTTTAAACTTAACAGCTTCACTAATTATGGATGTTGTCTTTTTCCCTTGTTAAATCCAATTACCTAATTCTGGATATTCTTTGAGGTTGATAATTACAATTATATTTTATTAAAAGGAAAAAGAACAATTTAATCAAAATTCAAGATAAAAATTATTTTATCACTAGCGGTTTTGCCCCTAGAGGCATCTAGAGGCCCTTGATAAGTGGGGGGAAGTTGACCCCTCCCCTACTTTCAGTTATAGTATGTAAAAGAAAAAGTTTTTTTTTAAATGTTGGGTAGGAACTCATTTTTTTCTAAACTCAAAACTTCTCAGGACCATGAAAAGCTGGAACCAAAAGTAGAACTACATCAGTTAAGCGGTTACAAAGAATCTTCGGTACCGACAGACACCCTCACACACACACAAACAGACAGACACAGAAACTGTTACTTTTATATAAGGATTAATAGACACTAAACTACTCCTTAATATGTTGATCCTATCAGTCCAAAAGATAGGTCAATAAAGAAGAACTAAATTGGTCCAGATGATATTTCTCTCACTGCTTTAAAGCACTATTTATGATACAAAATAGATTGATGTCTGTTTGTCCATCTTTCTGATGCTTAAGAACTAATATGGTTCTTTTTTTACTTTACTATGTAGCTTCTCATTGGTCCTTGGAAGGTTCATAACTTTTTTTGAGAAAGAGAAGAGAAATCGCCCCTTAAAAAAGGACCACAACACACAAACAAAACTTTTCCTTTTTAAGCCTAAAATAAAAATATAGTTGTAGAATTAACCCCCCCTTCTTTCCCTCTTAAGTGCCCCTAAAGGCCTCTAAGGGCGTAGCCGCTTTAGCAAAAAAAATATATTCTGTATTGTTTTTATACAGACGGATGAACAAACAGACATACTCTGATTGTAGAGTTTCTGTGTATATATGTATCTTTATAATAAAGTAACAGGTTCTATGTGAGTCTTTGTGCACTAAGGGATCTCACTAACCACTGAACCAATATGGTTCTCCTTTACATGGTAGCTTCTTATATGTCCTGGTAAGGTTTATTACTATTTTGGGGAAGGGTACCATCACTATCCCAAGAGAATTAACTCTCAAAAATAAATGTTTTTAACTTTTTCATTAAAAAAAAACTGTAATTGTAAGGGGGGGTTCGTCTTCCCCCCCAACCTAAGGGCCTCATATGCCTCTAGAGGCGTAGCCGCTGCTAGTAGAGTATCCCATGATATAAAGCAGTAAAGTTTTTTATCTGAATCTCAAAATTAGGCAATTAATTATGAATAAAAAAATCACGCAACCTTTCTTTTTAAAAAATTCAATCTTTAAAGTGAATTAATGTGAAAAGTATAAGTTTAAATGAAAAAAAGTCTTTAGTAAGTGCTATTTATTTTTGATGATAAAGATTTTGCAAAAGATGTTTTATTGCTATGTTGATCAGAAATATGTTAGAATTTGTTGTTAGGTTTTTTCTACAAATCTTTTTATTGAAAGTCTAAATTTGAAAATTGTGATTTTTTTAAAGCTTATAGTATTTATATAAGTTGTTTGAATCTTTTTGTGAAAAAAAATATTGAAAATTATTTTTTGTTTGTTTTTTATTAAAGATTTTCATATTTTTTTCTATTTTTTTTCAGAACTTAAAATTGAAAAAAAACTAAAAGACCCCGCTGAAATATTTTGTCTCCATCTGGAATCATCAAGAATTGATGTCTATTTTCACCCTACATAGGTCCCAGGGCTCGGCACTTACTTTTGTCTTGATTCAATTGTAGCCCACAGTGAGCATCATATTACTTTTATAAAATAAAAGGAGCGAGCAAAGCTACTAGTTAAGCAATGTCAAGATGCATCTTTATTCTTTATTATTTGTATTTAAATCTTCATATGTCTCCTTTAAAATTATAACTCTCGTAAAAAGTATTAATACATCACAAAAAAAATTTCCTTAAATTCAAACTGTGTTTACTAAAAATGTTGATAGGTTGATAAAGTTAAAATTATACAAAAATAATTAAAATCATCTCAATTTTGAATCTAAATCATGAGTCCGTATGCATCCATAGTTGTGTTTTCAGAAAAGTATATCAATTTCGCCTTGCATACATTTTTTCATATATTTTCTAAATACAATATTTGTATTTCTTCATATCTATTGGCCGTGTTCGATTAAATACTATAAATAGTAATCCTATTCATTCTTACTTCAGCGATTGTTGCATTTCAAATGTGTTTTGAAAGTGTAGATAACAAAAACTACTTATAATTGGATCTTACACCAGATTTTCATGTTCTCTAATAAAGTTAAATTCGCCTCCCTTCCTACTGTATGAACGGACTGACTAATTATTGACAGGAAAACAGCAACCTAAATTGATAAATTTTTCTTTATCATAATATCCCCTTATATTCTACATAATTCTTATAATAGATTATTTGAATTTTTTATGTGTAACTTTTAGTCTTTACATAGTCTTTTGATGTATATTTCTCTCCAAGTTTATAGAAAGGGTATGAGTTATGACATTTAGAGATTTTAATTATGTACTACTTGTGAGTATTATTAAATATTGAATTAAACTTGCTGAACAAATACCCCTGTGCCTAGAAATGATAGTGTATGAGAAAATTCTTTGTGGATGTAATGTAAAACACTTCTTGTAAAAGCCCATGAAACAGGGATAAAGGGATAATTAATGCAATTTAAAAATATATAATAATACACTTCTTGTAAAAATTCCATGAGACAGGGATGAAGGGATTAATAATGTTATGTAAAACACTTCTAGTAAAAAAGCCCATGAAGCAGGTAAGAAGAGATCAGTAATATAATGTTAATTATTTATTGAAAAAAGCCCATGATTCAGGGAGAAAGGGATTCGTAATGTAATGTAAAACACTTCTCGTAAAAAGACCACTAACCATGAAGGAAGTGATCAGTAATGCAATATAAAACACTTCTTGTAAAAAGCTCGTGAACCAAGGAGGAAGAGATCAGTAATGTAATGTAAAATACTTCTTGTAAATAGTCTATGATAACACATGTTATTTGCTTCTTACTCTATTTATTTTCTTGTCTATGTGATTATTCTTTGATCCATGGCGTGGGAGAAATATTTGCAGAAGAACTAAAGATGAGGATTAATGTTTCATCTATAAATAGAATTTAACAAACATTTAGGTGTAATATATACCCATGTATGTATTTTCTAATTATTTCTATATTTATTTACTAGAATGCATTGCAGACTCAACTAAAATATATAAAATTTTAATTTAGTTCTTCTATATAAAAGATCAGTAAGGAAACCACCATTTTTACTAAAATTCCCTCTTCAGGACCAATCCCCCCCCCCCCCGCCTTATTTTTAAAGAGCATGGTTAAGAACCCTCGTAGGGACCGGTCAGAAGAAAACAAGGATGACAACATCCATAAGTAGAGAAGCACAAAATTTCGTGGATAGGACTGACGGTCATTGTTGTTTTCTTCAAACGACGGGAAATTTAATTTTGATATCTTTAACTGAAAAAATTTTGAAAATCGATTAATAAACACCAAAGATATGGGGGAAAATGTAAAAAATATAAAATAGCCAAAAACCTGCAAAAAAGGCAGTCTGACCGTCATTGTTGTTTTCTTCAAACGACGGGAAATTTAATTTTGATATCTTTAACTGAAAAAATTTTGAAAATCGATTAATAAACACCAAAGATATGGGGGGAAATGTAAAAAATATAAAAATAGCCAAAAACCTGCAAAAAGGCAGTCTGACCGTCATTGTTGATTTCTTTAAATGACCGGAAATTTAATTTTGATATCTTTAACTGAAAACATTTTGAAAATCGGTCCATAAACACCAAAGATATGGGGGAAAATGTAAAAAATATAAAAATAGCCAAAAACCTGCAAAAAGGCAGTCTGACCGTCATCGTTGTTTTCTTCAAACGATGGGAAATTTAACTTTGATATCTTTAACTGAAAAAAGTTTGAAAATCGGACCATAAACACCAAAGATATGAGGAAAAATGTGGAAAATATAAAAATAGCCTAAAACCTGATAAAAAGCAATCCGACCGCCATTGATGTTTTATACTTAATTGTGCTCCTTAATAATGGGAATGTTGTCAAAAAATTTCAGCTTTCTATCTTTTATAGGAGCTGAGTAAATCCCATTTCCCCCATAGCGTTACGGACGGACTGACGGACAAAGTGAATTATAGAGTAGCTTCGCTACTAAAAAAATATCTTTTCATTTTTAAATCTAAAATAATATTGGGGGAGGGGGTTTACTGTACTCAACCCAGAGTCTTACTGTGAAAGTAACAAAAAAACTTTTAACATAAATCAAATAATCATGATAATCGATCTTTTGTTGGTTAAAATGTATTTCATCAATACAATTTTCAAATATTTGATAACAATGCATATTTTACTTACTTTACTTTCTGTTGAAGGCCTAAATATACATAGATTTAAAAGCCATTAGCGTGTCTTTGCAAACATTCTTTTGTGTGCCTGCCTTAGCATACATGTTTTTCAGGGAAGGGGACAAATAATAAAAAAAATAAATTAATTCATATTAAAAATTAAATTGTGCAGCTACTATTTTTAGGGATTGTCCAATGTCCATAGGATTGTTTTGTGATTACACAATAAGCTTATTCTTTTTTTTTTGGTTGGATGGTTTTAGACTAGATAAAAAACTATCCCCTTTTTCCTCTCCCTCCTAATTTTTTCTCCTTGAAAAAATAATATATATGCAGGTGATAATTAAACCCTTGCAGTTGCAAAGCCAATGGACAAAACAAATTTAATTGAGAGCGATTTAATCTAGTTATCATGACCGTCCATGTCCCTGCTAGTACTGATTTATAGTATGGCAAAAGTAAGATAAAATATTGGCATTGAATATGAGCCTCAATACACCTTCCAAACTACAGGAATATAGGACAGGACAAGGGCAATAGAAAGATGAAAAATTGGCATTGAATATGAGCCTCAATACACCTTCCAAACTCCAGGGATGTAGGCCTATGACAATGGCAAAAGTAAGATGAAATATTGGCATTGAATATGAGCCTTAATACACCTTCCAAACTACAGGAATATAGGAAAGGACAAGGGCAATAGAAAGATGAAATATTGGCATTGAATATGAGCCTCAATACACCTTTAAATTACAGGGATACAGGGGTGGTACAATGGCAATAGAAAGATGAAATATTGGCATTAAATATGAGCCTCAATACACCTTACAAACTCCAGGGATGTAGGCATATGACAATGGCAATAGAAAACAAATATTGGCATTGAATATGTGCCTCAATACACCTTCAAATTACAGGGATACAGTGATGGTACAATGACAATAGAAAGGTGAAATATTGGCATTGAATATGAGTCTCAATACACCTCCAAACTAAAGGGATGTAGGCATATGACAATGACAATAGAAATATGAAATACTGGCATTGAATATGAGCCTCAAAACACCTTCTAAACTTCAGGGTACAGGGATGGTACAATGGCAATAGAAAGATGAAATATTTGCATTGAATATGAGCCACAATACACCTTCTAAACTTCAGGGTACAGGGATGGTACAAGGGCAATAGAAAGATGAAATATTGGTATTGCAAATTTGCCTCAATATACCTTCTATTTTCTATCCCTTATCCCTGAATTTACACAAAGATTGATGAAACTGAAGGTACTACCTTTTTACCATGGAATATGGTAGAAAATAAGCAAGTAGTTTATTTTAATGAAGGCTGACATTAGTTAGAGCATAATCACATGTTAGTTTTAAAGATTTGATTATGTACTTTAAGCAATCGATGTTTTAAAAAGATTGAATTGATTTATTAAACTTTCTAGGAAGATTTTATATTGGAGATTTTTTTTTATTCTTCAACTGTTAAAAAAAGAACACAGAAATTCACAAGCTTCACAATTGCAAAGTCTATTAATCTATGAGTATATCATATAATTTTATGTAACTTTCCATAAAGTTTACTTAAAACTATGTTTATTGAAAATAAAGAGTGTTTAAAGGAGTTTTATATCATAGAAAAGTTAAATATATCAATTATATGAACTAAGTTTTTTCTTTCTAATTTGTATTTACAAGGAAGAATTTTCTAATGGTTTTATTGGCAATGTATTTAAACAAGACATTATGAAAAGACATACTATTACTTAAATCTGTGCATATAATAAATTTTGTTCTAATAGCTTGTTAAAAAAATAAGATATTCAGCATAGTTTTGACGAGAAATTTAAAATTAGGGAAAAAAGTGGTTTCTCCTAAATTGTCTCAAAGATCTGACCCCTTTTTTAAAAAATGGTTTAGATAAAGAAAGAACCTAATTATCAATAAATTTTTTAAATAAGTGGGGAGGGTGATTCTATGACCAATCAGCACTTTTAGGATAGCACTAAAAATAATCCTTTAACTGCTCAAATTAGAGAAGTTTAGTCTTTATAATTCACAAAACTTTCACTCAACTAAACTTTGTTTTAAAGTTATTCAAGAAAAACAAGGATGACAACATTCATAACTTATACCAAAACTAATAAAAAGTTTAGAACAAGAACAGCTAAACACAGACGAATAGACAAAGTGGGGTTTAAGTAGATCATGGGAAAAAATTCACAAGAAGATTATTATGAGTTATGGAACACTATCATTATTATTCGTTTATCTTACATTGAAGCCGAGTAAATCATATCTATCATATCATAACGGATTGAATGATTTAAAAAGTAGCGTTGCTTCTAATAAATGATACACAAATTCTTCGCTTCAAAATTGATTTTCCTAAAACCATTAGTTAGGCTCAACTTTATGCAAGACAAAAATTCGATAAAAATAATTAATTTCGATTTTGAAAAGTAAAATTATTTTGAAATTCTTTTCTGTCTTTCTGTCTTTCTCTTTCTCTCTCTCTCTCTCTCTCTCTCTCTCTCTCTCTCTCTCTCTCTCTCCTTCTCTCTCTCTCTCCTTCTCTTTCTCTCCTTCTCTCTCTCTTTCTCTTCTTATCTCTCTTATTCTACTTTTCTTTCTTTCTCACTCTTATCTTTAAGATTAGAATTATCTCTCATTCCATTTTTTACTCTATTTATCTAACTATTTATATTTCTTTTTCTTTTAATATCTCCCCCCTCTCTCTCTCTCTCTCTCTCTCTCTCTCTCTCTCTCTCTCTCTCTCTCTCTCTCTCTCTCTCTCTCTCTTATTATCTATCTATCTATTATCCTCATGAATTGTCTATTACTTGGCTATATAACATTAGTAATCTAGTTATTGGCCACTAACACTCTTTATTCCTTTTTAAAAGCGAAGTTTTTCTGTAATCAAGGTCGGTCCGTCCGTTAGTCCGTAACGGTTGGCTCTTTCCGTTAGGTATGATTTAGGAAGCGTAGTAACTCTTTAATCGTTACCTTAAAGTTCGTACGTCCATTTGAAGCATGCTGATTTTTTTCTCTCACTTTTTAGCGATTCTTAGGAAAACAAGGTAAATTATTATAGGCGAGGCTATAATTAATTCCTCAAAAAGAAAGTATGTCCTTTTACTGTGTCCTATATTTGCACAATTTTGCAACAAATTTATGTACTTAGAAATTAATATTCTGCTTATTAAGTTCAGACACTCTACAAGAGTTATTGATCGTTTGTCCTTCCTTCTGAGTTTAGAGCTTCGCTTTTATGGATATAGTCATCCTTGTTTATTTACACTCTCTATTTCTCTTTCTCCTTTTCTATATCTATTTCTCTTTACTTTTACCAGGATATAAGGTAATTAATATATGTTAGGGGGAAGAAAGAGTTGTTGATTAGTTCAGCAGTTACTTTATTCTCTCTTGATTTAAAAATAATTCTTCATTGGCAAGTTTTGTCAGTAAGATATATTTATCATATTTTCAGCCATTTAAAATTATTAATATCTTCACAATGATATCAATGAATTGGGAGGCACAATACTTTTTTTTATACAGATGTAATATCCCTCTTATTTATTTCCTACCCACCCTGATTAAAATGTCTCTCTTGAGAATGTAGATAGAGGAAGTGTGTGTTAATGTGTGTGTTATCCAGGGTTGTTAAGGGATAAGACAATGGCAGATATATCAATAATACCCTCCAAAATAGATAAACATGTTAGTGGAAAAGTTTGGATACTGCTAGTTTGTAACCAGCTTCTACCAATCACGAAACCTATACGTGTTTTTCAGCTGTCGTTGGGAGGCAACACATCGTAAAATTGACGACCTCTCCATTTGCCCCCCAAATATTATTTTATATTTATTTTGCTTGTTGGTTATACCTATTCCTAGTTTGTAACAATTAATCAAAATTAAAAGTAATTAAACCATAAAATGGGAAAGCTTGTTTGTAAAACTTTGGGTACCAATATAGTTTACAGTCCAATGTCCTCTCCCTCCATGGTATGTAAGAGAATTAGATTAGGTCAAGAAATTATGCAGGGATCATAGCGGTTTCTAAGGACTTTACAACAATTGTATAACATTACCTTTACAGGCAGTATAGGTAGAAATCTAACTGTGAAATCAAAATTATATGATCATTAGGAACCACCCAAAGTGTTGATTTTGTGTGCAGTGCAAATTTGATTTTAGGCTTAACATACATATCAGGAAATAAATATTTAAAACTAGTTAGAAAAAAGTTAAATTACATATCCTGATATAAAAAATAGTAGGTTTTTTTTTGTCTGAAACTTATTTTTTTATAACTACTGTAATGATTAAGTTTTCCTTTTTCGGAAAGCTTCACATAGGACCAGGGATTGTTTTAGTTTAAAAAAAAAATATTTTTATGTGGTTTATTTAATTTTAATGCTGATAGACTGTTACCTGATAGACTGCATTTACCCTCAAAGATTTTATTTTGCATATGGAGATTGTAAAGGAGTATGCTTTTTTTCCTTTGCAAAACCCATGCAACGCCTGTACCTGATGTATCCTAACCCTGCCAGACAACCCTTAACTAAATATGACCTAGCCTAACCTGACATAAAGTAAACAAAAACACAAGAAAAACTACCCTCATCTCTTATTAACAATCTATTTTAAAATAAACAAAGGGAGGATTTCAGTGCTCCACAAGGCACCTTAAGGGAACCCGCCATAATTTCTATGAAGAAATGATAATAATTAATAGAAATTTATGGTTTTCATTGATATTATAAGGTTGAGATAGTTGATAAGAAACCAGAGGTTATGATTAGAAAAGAAATAGGAACTAATGAAAACTTTTGTACCCCAACATTTTTGGCAGAGGGCCATTTGCGAATTCCTTAGTGAATATGGTACAATCATATTACAGTTCATCACCGGTTGTCTAAAGGAGATATTATACTGTAATATTAATTTTATAGAACCTATAAAAGCTTCCTGGTACAACAATAAAGCATATGTAACAAGACTAAAGGGTGGAAGAGGAATTAATGTTAAAACAAGGAGATTAATTTTCATAACATTCTTTACCAGCTATTATTTTGTAGTTGTCTTCTAAAAGAAAGAAAAAAAATACTGCTGATTTTAAGTTAAGTTCTAAAAAAGTTGTCGAGAAAATATTTTGAAGTATGGCTTCGTATTATAGACTGATAATTGCGTGTGTGCATAAATTCTTTTAAATATTCATTATATTTTAAAGGCACAATTAAGTATTCAATTTTCCTTAAAAATGTCAAACGAGAAATAGTGGGCGATTTATAGATGCATGGAATACTAATTAGGAGTAGTGACTTTATTTCTTGTGGGTATTAAAATAGGTATGTAAAGGCACTATTAAGTATTGAATTAACATAAAAATATAAAAATGAAAAAGAGTGAGTGATTTTTAGAGATAAAGAATACTTATTGCGTGTAGTGACCCTATTTCTTTTGAGTACTAATAGGTATGTAAAGGCACTAATAAACGTTGAATTACCCTTGGGAACCAATTTATAGGGCTTAACACAGTTGGGCGGTTGACATTATTCTTCTATCTTGAAATTTTTTATCCAAAGAAGTAATGTAGAATATATTTTTTTTAAACTTACGTTTTAAAGAGTTATTTGATAGCCATTATCGTCAATAAAAAAATCCACAAAAAATGTACAGGTCATTAGGAAAAGATACACTTTTTCATCCTATCAACTCTAAGAGTTGATAATTAATACGGCTAATGAAGATAGTTAGATATAGTTAGAATTGATAAGAATAAAGGAAAAAGAAAAAGTAGTGTAACTTATTTTTTTTTACATGGTTTAAATATTTTTTTGTTGTTCTATTAATGGTCTTATGAAATGAAGAAAATAAGCCATTAATCATTAAATTCTGATAACTATAAGTAGGGTAAAAAAAGTTCTCTCACTTTATTTACGTTGCCTTGAAAAATCTCTATAAAGACATACTTTTCTGTTTATTGTTTATATCAGGGTGGTCTTTAATGGAGTGTGTAAAGGTTTCAACATCTACCCCCCCCCCCCTCCCCCCTAAGAATTAAAATTTGATTTGAAATTCAGCTAAGTAAGCAGTAAGAAGTTTTACCATTTGTTTTAAAAAACCTCTGAAATTTTGTCCATTAACTAAATCCTTAAAAGATTAAAGATAAGAAACTTACCGTCCTGTTCTGTTGAGCAGGTTACTGCCGCTGAAAATTGTCCGTCACCGGCAGCTGTGTACGCCAATACCTGAAAATCAAAAAGATAAAATGGTTAATAGTAAAAGAATTATATAAAAGCCAAATTTCGAAAAGCAAATATCTTAAATTTTCAATAGTTTATTTAATATTTGAAAAGTTTCGTCTATTTTTATATTTTTAAGTGCGTACATTTGTTGTCATTTTAAATGACAATCTTTGAGATACCGATATTTATGTTGCTGCACTAATAAAATGTGACACTGACTTGAATATACGTCCAAGGGGGGAGGGGGGAGTAAAGAAATGTTTACCTCCTTAAAATTTTTAAAAATACATTAGATTACTCCTATCAAACCTTTGATACCCCTTATTTTACCCCATTGAAAACAAAGGGCTTAGACTTCCCTGCTACCCAGATAAAAGACAGGTATTGTCCTAAAATATCCATATTTTCACAACCAGTACATTTACCATGTACATTTACCCAGTGAAGGAGGGGTTACTGGGCTGTTCATTACACTAGTACCCAAAGTTTTATAGTAAGGTTTTCTCATTTGTTGGTTTAACAACTTTTCGGGACTTTTATTGAATTTTGATTGGTGGGTTCTTTATGTTGGATGTTTAAACGTTTCAACCATTAAGTGTAATATACAAAAGGGTAAATTTTATGTATCATCATTTGGGATGCACATTAATTTATCGGCCATTGTCTTATCCCTTTAGATCCCTTACATATACCACGACCATTTAATCAAAAAATTGGCAGAGAGGTCATACTGTCTTTATAGAAATTGGTTGACCTTACATAATAATGGATACCACATTCATTTTACATTTAGGTTGATTAAAAGGCTTTCTTAGGAATTAATCTACTCTCTTTTGTTAACCATAGGTATTACACAGTCACATGATTAACGAAGTAACACGTAGCACAAACGCTCATTGTCGGAAAGGAGATCTCGGCCTAAAACTTTGTCATTACTACAGATTTATAGATGGTTCCTTCTGCTGCTATGTCTGGTGCGCAAGATAAATAGTTAGAGCAGGTGATCGCCTTGACTTAAAACAGGCGCAACTCATTACCATGTACAATAAGGACTTTCAGACAATGGTCGTGCAATCAATCGCTGATTGTCTGAAGGGCATTTGGCCATATAATCATGTACTTCAATAAAGCAAGAGTTGGTTCAGACATAAATCAAAATATCCAGTTCTCATTAGTCTACCTTAAGGCTAGCTTAATTTTATTTTTATTTTTTAAATTAAACAAAGATAAAATCATATGTTTTTGCATGTTATGGCTGGCCATATACGAGATTGTTTTTCTTTAAAATAATTGGCCTTGAAAAACTAATAAACATACATAAAAATAATTAAGCATAAAAAAGCAATATATTCATTAACACCATTAATAGAAAACACAAATGGATTTATTATTACTTGGATCCTACATCAGATTAGCATGTTCTCTAATAAAGTAAAACATGTAGCTAGCTTAAACTTCGACCCAATCCCATCCAGCCCCTTTTGCGGAGTGGATACAAAACGGCGAATAAAAAAACGGCGAAATTACAAAACAGCGAATGTTACAAAACGGCGAAATTACAAAACAGCGAATGTTACAAAACGGTGAAATTACAAAACAGCGACTGTTACAAAAATATAACTATGTAGGTATTTCTTTAATTTATTATTCAAACAAAGAGAAAACAAATTATACATTAAATCAATGAACAATTTATGTATCCAAAAACAAAAAACAAGTGAATTTTAAACAGTGTCCTGGTTTCCAAATAGGAACTATTTCATGTTTTCTGGCTTATAACTCTGGAAACTTGGAGCGAGCCAGGGCATCCTCCTCATTCATAAACCCACGGATCACTGAGTAGATAAAGTGGTTCATTTTTCTTTATATATAAAAGAACAAAAATTGGAAGATTTTCTTTAAATTTTTTTTTTTTGATTGTAGATTTTTTTATAAGTCCTATTTATAGTATATTATTTTTCGCTGTTTTTTCGCCGTTCTGTAACATTCGCTGTTTTGTAATTTCGCCTTTTTGTAACATTCGCTGTTTTGTAATTTCGCCGTTTTGTAACATTCGCTGTTTTGTAATTTCGCAGTTTTGTAACATTCGCTGTTTTGTAATTTCGTCATTTTGTTTTTCGCCGTTTTGTATCCACTCCCCTTTTACTGGATCAATGAACTGTTCAATAAATTATGTCCATTTTAGCAATCTATATGACAACAATTTATCCCCTGTCATAATATCCACGTATATTCTATATCCATTAAAACACATTTACTCAAAGACCCATAGAAATATTTACAAATGTAATAATTGTTTTATTATAATCAATTTGTTGTATTCATTAGTATTTATTGGTATGAATACAAGATTAATTGAATAATTTATATTTGTTTATTAATTTTATTGCCAATGTATGTTTCTTAATAATTATTTTCTTTTATAAATATCATATTGTATCCTACAAGTTCAGCACCCTATCCTCTAAGAAATTTAACCATAAGAAGTTAAATATTATCTTTTAATGGATATTGAATACGTGGATGCATTGACAGGTAAGAATTGGTCGGCTGTTTAGGTTGCTAATTTGGACCTTATTTATTGGTTAGTTCGTTCATTCAGCAGGAGAAGAGGGGATGTGGTAAAAGGGGTTGGATTATTATTTTGGCCAGCAGGGAGTATCACTTTATTTGAGTACATGATAATCTGGTGTAAGATCCAAGTAATAACACATTCATTAAACTAAATAATACCTGTATACTATAATTCGTCATGGGAGCAAGGCCTGACAAAGCAGTAGTAGTTCCTATCACGGCACTCAATCTAAACAGATACATTTTAAATATATAATAAAAAAATTAGTTAATGACGACACATTCTCATACTATAAATCCAATCTAGTTGCAGTGCCCTTATCCTCTGGGGACACAATGTATTTTTAGAAAGAAAACCCTGCCCATTCACATTTGGTGCAGCTGTTAGCGTGATCTTAGCGGACAGACAAATAGAACCTTACTAATTTATATTATTGTAACGTTAAAAAAGAAAAGGATATAGTCCCTTTCGTATTTTTAAAATAGGTTATTTTAGGTTAGGTTAGGTTATATTGAGTTAGGTGATTGCCCCGCAATTGGCCCTACAGGGTTAGAGCTCCCAGCAGGGGCTGGAAATATGAGAAAAAGCTACTGTGAAGAATCGCCCACTTAGGGGCGTTGCCACGAAATGGACTATACCCAAAGAAAATAATTGTAAAAGTATATATGAGTGTAACTAAAATTAACAAAATACAATAAAATATACATTTTAGAAAAATCTTTAGAATTATCCTAATACTATTTATCAGCTGAGAAAACTTGTAAGCTTCTTTTTCAATATCATGAAAGAGTACAGAGATGACAAATATACTTTTGTAAAAATATTCTCAGCTATTTAAATAAAAATTGATAAGCAAATTGGAAGCTGAAATATAAAAGATACATTGTTATTAGAGCTCATTTGCTTGATATATACGTAGACAAAATGACCGAAAGTAGGCATCACCTCCAAAATTTTAAAGTGAATTTATCTATATAAAAGGATTGTGTTTTGTTGATATAATAACAGTACAAATACTAAATTATGTTTCCCTTTATCCATGCATATTAACAGAAGCTAGCGAGGATTTAAAATTATGATTATTTATCCGTTTATCCGTGCATATTATCGTAGGTAACAGAAGCTAGCCAGGATTTAAAATTATGATTATTTATCCCTTTATTCGTGCATATTATCATTGCTAACAGAAGCTAGCCAGGATTTAAAAGGATGATTATGTATCCCTTTATCCGTGCATATTATCATTGCTAACAGAAGCTAGCCAGGATTTAAAAGGATGATTATGTATCCCTTTATCCGTGCATATTATCATTGCTAACAGAAGCTAGCCAGGATTTAAAAGTATGATTATGTATCCCTTTATCCGTGCATATTATCATTGCCTACAGAAGCTAGCCAGGATATATTATCATAGGTAACAGAAGCTAGCCAGGATTTTAAAGTATGATTATGTATCCCTTCATCCGTGCATATTATCATTGCTAACAGAAGCTAGCCAATATTTAGAAGGATGATTATGAGAAAACTTTTGATATGTGTTGACATGTGGTTGAATTATTATTTCCGCATAAGAACCCATTTTAACATTCACAAAAATAATAATCGCAAAACACAATAATGTTAAATATTGTCATAATCATGGAAGGGGACATTGGACTTTAAATTGGTACCCAAAGTTTTAAACCCGCATTATATGATTCATCGGCTTAACAACTTTGGGTACTTTTATTGTGCTAGACGATGGTTCCATACTATTAGTGTTTGAAATTTTAATCTACATCGGTGGTAATTTTATTTAACATAATAGGGGATGTAAAATGCATTTATATAGGGGCTATTTTATGTATTGTAATTTTGGTGTACATCAAAACTCAAAATGCTTCACCTCATAGCAATTCTTGATAAATAAGCACTTTTGATGTTGTTAATATTTAAAATTGTATAAAAACCGGTTATCTGATTTCTATCTAGAATAAGTCGATATGATAATTTGACAATGATTTTTGCAAATTCTAATAACTAGAACACAAAGAATTATGATTTTATTTTTGGGTCAGTTAGCGGATATGATAGCGCACTGTTGACATTTCAGGGAAAGTTATATAGGAAATAGGGAAGGTAGACATAAGGAAGTAATACAAAATTCAGGGATTTTAAATAAAAAGACAATGGACGATAAGTTGATGTATGTACAATTACGATTAACAAAATAACCCCTGACGTAGATTATATTTATTGGTGGAAGAAAATAGACAATTAATGATCGTACAAATTGAGATTAAATAAAAGTGCCCAAAGTTAATCCCTCGAATGAGCCCAAACATGTTTATAAAACTTTGGAGACCCTGGTATAACTTAAGCCCAATGTCCCCTCCCTCCCTTTGAAGAAAATTGTAATAGAACTTTTTAGTCAAACTTTTCTTTCATTATCAGATCAACATGTGAATAAAAGGCGTGCAGTAAGGGGTAGGGGGGGGGGTGTTAGCCTTACCCACCCTTTTCAAAACAAGATATGAGGAAGGACTGCATTCACTCCAACATGAATTTAACCCCCTCTTCCTATCCCGAAGAATCGAAGTGCACGCCACTCGATAAGACTGTAATTATCATGTTACTTTCAATGTTTAATTGTTTTGAGGAAAAATTAATTCTGGATACAAAAGATAAATTTTTTACCTGGCTGTATTTAGCCTAGCTGGTACTTCATTCTGTTCTGGAAAAGGCACATAGAGGACTCGGTACCCACGGATTTGACCGTTCCAGGTATTGTGGGGCGGAGCCCGCCATTTCAGGTGTACACCAGTTGAGGACAACGGCAGGCATTCAACTCCTTCAGGTGCACTTTCAGGGGCTTCAAATAAAAAAATATCATTACAATTTTTATTAAAAAATAATAGCTTTTTTCTGTGTGTTAGAAAGAAACAACCACACTCAAAAACAGAAATTGTTAGTGGACATTCGATCCTTCTCTAACACCCCACCGAACTTTTCAAGGAGGCCTACATGTAGTCTTACATCTTACATGACATGTAATTAAACCCAAAAGAAGATTTTGTTCTTTTTGTACAGATTGAGCTTTAGTTTTCTAGTAGATTCTTATTTTTGAGATATACAGAAGCACTGGCGTGCATAAGGTTTGGCTAAATGGGCGAAGAAAACTTAAACAATAAACTTAAAAATAAAATATTAACCTGCTTCTTGTGTTTGTCCAACAACAATATCAGATAAAGGTCCTTCTCCATGCCTATTCACAGCCTAAAAAAAAAAAAAATATTTTTGATAATTCTAAATCCTCAAAAGATTAACTGAAGTTTGCTGATCAGGGACCTAAAGGGATAAGACAATGACCTATCAATCGATGTACATCCCCAATGATAATACTTAAATTACCCCTTTTTGTAGTTTTAGTTTAATTAGTGGTTGAAACAATTGGACACTAAACTTAAACAATTCAATCAAAATTCAATAAAAAACCCAAAAGTTGTTAAGCCAACGAATAAGAAAACGTTATTATAAAACTTTGGGTACTAGTACAATCCAATGTTCTCTCCATCCCTTCTTGGTTTTACATTATCTAAAAAATGTTCAATATTATACCTGTACAACGATCTCATACTTGCTGTATTTTCTCAACCGTCTTATCCTAGAAGAAATTAAACATAAGGATAATTTGTTAGAAAAGGTCTTGTAAAGATCATTCACAAAAAGCATTATATTGACATTATTTTATCAGTAAGGCTTCCAAACCGACTAATTTATATTAATTTGTATTACAGACAATTTTCCACATATATTTTTAAAAATCATAAAATTAATACCAGTTTTGATAGACCGAGCCTACGGCTGATAAAATTGGTTTGAATCTACTATTTTTTTTGTATTAATATCACCGGAAGCTGTCTAAAATACGATGCGATGAAAAACTATAATAACTTACTTGAATCTATGCCTAGTTTTATCCCAATGGTATCTGTCAACATCAAAGAACTGATATGGTGTATCTCTCCTGAACAAAAAATGAATGTAAAAGTAAAATAGTTTTTTACTTAGATTCCAAAGCCCAGACCTGAAAAACTTCAAAATTATTTGTGTAAAAAAATGTATGATGCCTGTCTTTGTGTATATCACAATAGACATTTTTGTTCTCCTTAACAGGAAGGATTCTTATAGATCCTGAAAAGTTCTTAGATATTTGGAGCGGGGAGGAGGGGACATTGAGCTGTTTATTACACTAGTCCCCAAAGTTTTATTAAAACGTTTTCGTATTCGTTAGCTTAAAAACTTTTGGAATTTTTATTGAATTAGGATTGTATGGTTCATTAAGTTAAGTGTCAAAACATTTCAACCAATAATTGTAATCTACAGAAGGGCCTATTTTATATTTAATTATTTTGGATGTACATTAATTTGTCGGCCAATGTCTTATCCCTTTAGATCCCTGTATTTGGAGGTATGATAGACTAACCACTCTTCGATAAAATATCCCTTGAAATTATTTTTTCAAAGAAGAGCTTTTTATGTTTATTTAAGAATCGAACTCTACTACATCAAGTCCAGACTTTGATCAGACTTTGAAATTCTGAATCTTTTTCCGTTCAAAGTAATTTTTACATTGACAACTTTTAAACTTAAAATTTTCCCCAGGGAATTGAAATATAAATATCCTCCAAATAAAGTTTTCCAAAGATTTGAAAATTAAATTGTCAATAAAAAATCTGTAGTTGAAATCTATTTACTTAGGCTAAAAACGCCTTTTATCAAGTAGAAAAAATAGTATTTTTTAACAACTTTACATTAACAATAACAATTAAAGAATGGTCAATATATCCCAATAGATAAATGGATTGATTTAGTTTTTGCATGGTTTAATTCCTATTTTATCTATACGTCAATTTATCCATGTATCTGCAAAGACTTTTTTTCACAATGTTCCATGGCAACAAAACTTTTTTGAAAAACAATATTGAACTTTTTCTTCTTGTAGATACTTTTACAATAATATTTCTGACACGGTTTATCTATATAATTTTACATTGTAGAAAAAGTAGCCACGGCCGCACAAACCTGCTATACTAAATCTAGTAAGTTTTAGCAATGGATATATTATTACGTGGATCTGACGCCAGATTTTTATGTTTTATAATAAAGTCAAAACCGCAGCGGGCTCAAATAACAATTCCTTTACCTATCCCTATTACCATAGTCCATTCCCTCCTACTGGATGAACGAATTGTCCAATAAATAAGTTCCTTGTCAGCAACCTAAGTTGACGACATAATATCCATTATATTCTGAATCCATTTTTCTAGCTGCTAAATCCCAATATTTGAACAATCTGTAGATAAAACAGCTACTGATATCTGCGAAAAGACAAGGAAATTCACAACATCTTAATTTTTAAATAAACCACAACTAAGCCGCTTTTTCTCAAACTAATTCATAATTATGTAGCTAGGCAGCAATAAAAATTTGCAACTGCCGAGCCCTGACAAACATTTCTCTCCAATTTATCTTATTCTATAGACCTATATATTTATATAAATAATGTAATGCTTGTTTCTTATAAACGGCCAAAATTTAGCAAAAAGCGGGCAGATAAAAGTATGTACGTATAAAAAACAGATGTCTGTATATATTTTCCCTAATGTATCTTAGAGTAAATGTTCATGTTATTCTTCATTATGTGTAAAATACAAATTTCAAGTATCAAAAAAGTAAACATCAATAATATAATTTTAAGCAAGCTAACCGTGACCTAGATTTAATAAAGATGCGGTTTAAAATTTTCAGAGAACCTAATGTTTTAATGGCTAGACACTTTGCCCAAAGCCTGTCTTTTTCGTCTAAATCCCATACACTATAAAAGAAACCTTTTAAATGTTAAGAGCATGTTTTAGCAAAATTTGACATTACTTTAGAGTAAGACATCTGTCATACAAAATGAGGTTTGGGTTAGGGCACTCCTAACATGGAGGGATTGGAAATTAGATTGTTTATTATGCTAGTCAATAACGTTTTCTTATTCGTTGGCTTAACAACTTCGATGACATTTATTGAAATTTGATTGGTTGTTTTATCAAGTGTCTCAGGGATCTTAAGGGATAAGACAATGAAAGATACATTTATGTACATTCAAAATGATAATAAACAAAAATACCCCTGTTGTAGATTTAATTATTCGTTGATAGGAAACTGTTGGTTTGAACCAACCAATCTAGATTTAATAAAATTCCCACAGTTTGAAACCAAAGAATGAAAGACATTATAACAGAACTTTAGATACCATATTTGTATATAATTAAATGGTGTTAACGAAAATTTTAATAATAAAATGCCCTTTTACCAATCAGTGTATGAAAATGTACCTCATAAATCATATGAGAATAAATTCTTAAATTTAGATTTTATCGCTTTTTTTACAGTATATTCAGGCAATATTAAACTGTATGGGAACAATAGAATACACATGGTCAAGCCTTTACAGTCATAAAGGGTTAGCAAATCTATCTTTATATGATATACCTTTTATACAGGCTCTAAAGGGTTAAGACAATAGAAGAATCAGAAAGATTTTGTCGACTTACATTTCAAGGGTTTAAGTCATAATTACTATACTAAAAACTTATCTTTTTAAGGTCGATATTTAAGCTCTTAAATAATAACCTACATTTTAATAAAAAAAACATGAAACTATAAACTGTAATTTATTTGTTAAATGCGTTTTAAACTTGAATTTTTAAACAATGTCTATAACAAAGATCTTCTCGGCTGCTTACAATTTAGATAACTGAATATTAATCTATATTTTAAGCACATATAAGACATTTATAGATAAAACAATCCATAAACTTATCCACTTATTACTGATCTTCATAGATGGAAATTATAAGATTTTACTGGCCTGTAAATTTTCTCCCAGGGTCAATAAATTCTCTGAGAGAGAAAGGATAGTAAGATGTGCCTATTTAGTCAGGGATCTTAAGGGATAAGACAATGCCCGATAAATTGATGTACAACACCAATAAGGCCACACAATGTTTCCCCTAAATTATACAATTACTGTTTGAAAAGTTTGGACACTCAACTTAATAAACCCCCAAAAATATTAAGTCAACAAATAAAAAAACGCTATAACAAAACTTTGGATACTTTGTAATAAACATCCCAATGTCCCCCCTCCCTGCTACTTATAGGATGAGATATCACACATTTTATTTTCTTTCCCATACTTTTACTTAATGCTGGAGGGTGCAATTTTGTGTGTTTGTTTGTGTGTGTGGGTGTGTGAGTGTATGTGTGTGATTGTGTGTGATTTGTGTAAAACCAAAGCTTTTAGCTAAAGATATTGCTATGCAGTTTATATCTGTATACATTTTTCAACCAAATATTTTTAAATTTATAGAATACTATTTGTTTGGTAAAAAACAACAATTTTTTCGCACAAACTTTTCATATATTTTAAAATTTTAGTAATATTGCAAAATTAAATTTTTTACCTTAATTCAACTTTTAAGATATTCAAAATAAATTAAAGAAAAACTTACAGACACACATTCAACTACCATATTAATAAAATATTTGTCAGTATTGCTTCGAAACCGATTAATATCCGCTTAATTAGAATCGGTTCTGATCTTACTAAAAAAACATAGCGTACTACAGCCAGTTTTCTACGAATAGTAAAAAAATAACAATACTCAAACCAGTTTTGTTACTTAGGGCCTTCGGTGCCTCCTGGCTAAAATACCTGTTTTTAATCTTATAATTTTTATTTTAATATCCGCGGAAAGCTGTTTATCAGACGATATGTATACATAACTAATACTTACCCAAATTCTCTGATGCCAATGTTATATCTGATAATAGTTCCATGACTCATTTCTTTATCCGGCTGATCCCACATCACCTAGAATAATGGATTTATTATTATATGGATCTTACACCAGATTATCATGTACTCTAATAAAGTGAAACTTATAGCTGTCTAAAAAAACGATCCATCCATCCACTTTCCTTGCCCCATTGCTTCCCCTCCTACTGAATGAATGAACTGACCAACAAATTATAGCATGTGAGCAACCTAAATTGACTACAAGTTTTCCCCTGTCATAATATGCACGTATATTCTACATCCATTCCTAGAAAAAAATAGTAAGTATGTTAAATGCTTTGTTTAAGTCTAGCTGTATTAAATTACCTATTGAAAAATTATTATATTCTTTTATAAATGTGTTTCTGTCCTACTATCTTTAAATATTACTCATCTCTTTATCAAGCAATTCCCACACAAGTATATCGTAGAATGCTTTGCGTAAGTCTAACTGTATTAAATTACCAATTAAAAATGCTTATATTTTTCATAAACAGGTTATAGTCTATGTATGCGTGTCTGTCTGTCTGACTATCTTTAAGAATACACTTTTTTGGTTGATCCCACATCACCCACAAAAATTAAGAATAAAGTCAATGCTGTGCTAAAGTCTAGCTGTATCAAATTACCAATTTAAAAAAGAAATTTTTATATTCTTTTTATAAAAGAGGTATAGTGTAAGTATGTGTGTCTCTCTGACTGACTATCTTCAATATAAATTCTAAATACATCAATGAAGGCCACTTAATGTTTTTAACAAATAATTGTTTAAACTAACTGAATTAACAAGGAAAACTAACTTATCGCCATTGTCCACGTTTCCCTGGAATTATAATCCAGTGATCATGACCTACTAACTGTCAGTGTCAATATAAATTAGGTTTCATTCAGGGATACGGGGATAAGACAATGGGCGATTAATTAATCTGATCCTTAATTACAATGTAAAAGTTTGGCTGGTTTTGATGGAAAGATAGGCTTAAAGAATAACTTAAATATCGTTGACCTCTCCCTCCCTGGGTCTAATCTTATTACTGAAGATATAAATCCGACATATAATTCAGTCAAGAAAAAAAGAAAATATAATTTTTCTTCTTTTCATTTTTTATTTTTAACTGATGTTTTGTGCCTTTCTTAATTGCAATTTTAAATACCAGAGTCAACAAAAGAATTTTAACAAAGGTGAATTTACTGAGCTGCTATGTTTGATAGTAGTATGATGTCCTAAACCTGTATTTTCATTAAATGCATTATCCAGTGCTCAGATGATAAATTTATGTCAGAAAATATGAATGTTCTATTTGTTTTGAGTTTAAAGGTACATTTTTGCTTATGTTGAAGATTTAAATTCAATCAATCCCAAAGGTATAGGTTCACTGACGCATACAATCACATTAACATAGTTTTTCAAATTTAAACGAAAAAAAGATTGACAAAAAGTTTACTTTTTTGGGGGTAGGTATAATAATTATTTCCAGTCCAATGTCCCCTTACTACATGTTCAATGATTATAGTGGTTTAAAAATAGGGTATTTGCGGTTATGATTATTTAATAATGCGGACATCAATCCACTTCAGTCTTACAAACAATATAAAATGTACAATATGATAAAGACAATTAGTTCCATGAGTAGGGCAGCATAAAAAAATCACTATTCTTAACGTGAAGTAACAGGATGTCTGTCTGTCTATTTGTACCGAAGGATCTCGCTAACCGCAGAACCGAAAACCATATGAACCATATGGCGGCGACAAAAAATAATTTGGTAAACAGCTGATTTTAACTTAGATTGGACAGAAAAAAAAAATATGTTCCCCTAGCCGCTAGTATTATATAAAACAAGTAATGAGAAGGGAAGGGAAGGGGAGAAAGAAGGAAATAATGAGATTGAAAGTAATAAGGAAATAGGAGAAAGAGAAAAAGAACAATGAGAAAAAAGAGAGAATAGAAATAAAGACCGACTATAATGAGTTATAGAGAAGCTTTGCTTCCAAAAATATACATTTATATTTTATCTTACGTACGTAAGCATGTTTTAGAAAAAAAGAAATATGTCGGATATTCAGTTCAAAATAAAGTGGATATGTTGACCTTTAATAGAAAATTTCTTTATTACATACATTTCCGAAAATTACGAATAATATTAATGCTTAGTTTTTTAACAAATATATTTACAATTCTTTTTTACATTATGTGCAACCAACGGCTGCGCCCCTAGCATCTAGGAGCTCTGGACTTATTTGAAGCTTGCATAAATGAAGAACTCAATCTGTTCAGTAGTTTTCCGAATTCTTAAGCAACACACAAAAATAGCCATACTACTTATGGAATAGGATAGACTTAACTATCATTGACGCTCAAAGTATAGTCAAATATTCTTCAAATGCCTGAAAATGTTGTTAAAAGTAGAACAGGATAAAATTTACATTAATTTATCAACGTTATGGTTCTTGTTTAAGCTGTCCTTTCCGTCCTAAACAGGGACAAGGACAGGTTTTTACCTATTCATAAAATTGTTGTGTCCTTCAGGATTGATAGGGCAAAAAAGTATGAATTAAAATAATCATATTTCAAGAGATCTGAAGGGATAAGACAATAGGCGTGAAATTTATATACGGGCCCAATGAATATAAACAAAATTACGCTTTCTGCATAAAAAAAAATATTTGCTAAAAATTTAAAGTTTTGAATAAACCAATAAAAAATGTTATTAATTGTTATTTCTCCTTATCTGTCTCTTTACCAAGATCTTTCCTACTTTTTTCTTTTCCCGACAATAATATATTACATAATCATAAATAAATAGTACATACATACATTATAAGTAGACATACATATTTTTTCATGCGAAACTACTTTGTAAGTTTAACATATTGATGGGCCGGATATGAAGATTTGATACTGATTTAAATGACAATACAGCCTAAAATTATAAGCTTAGAAACTATATAAATACGACTCAAAAGACAATAAAAAGTAATTAATTCTCGATAACTATGAATAATTAAAACATTGCTACTTCTAAAATTGACCTGTTGCATGTCCATATAACTTTGTATTGGCTAAAAAACTTCGCTGTAAAGAAAATAACTCGTCTTTGTTTCCTTATGTGGTTATTAGACAATAGCTAGACATATCTATCTACGTATGGTATTGATAAGATATTGCTAGGACTTAATCAAAGAACACTTATCTAGTATGTCTTTTCATTATATAACAAGGATGCTAACTTTCAAATAGTTGATTTTGTTAGATTATAATTGCCAAAAATAGAGCCAGCAATGCCATAAATTACTATAGTTACTTGTTACTAGTTGATTTTAAGAATTTATGTTTTAATTTGCAAAATCTGTCCAAGAAGTTACAGGTTTTGTAGGTTGAGATAATTGGTGGAAGTTTTGACACTTCTAGCTTACCCAATCAAAATTTAATAAAAGTCCACACAAGTTTTGAAGTCAACGAATAAAAGAATGTGTTTATAAAACTTTGGGAACCAGTAAACTTTACAGACCAATGTTCCTTAAATTTGTAACTTTCATTTTAGTTTTAAACGATGGTTTATAGCGAAGAATCTCCCTGATCCGATATGGTTCTCCTTTTAAGTAAAGCTTCTTATAGGTAAAGAAAGGTTTATAACTATCTTTTTTGGAAAGTATCTCCTACCCTCCGTGCAAAAATTGTACCTAAAAGAATATATTTCCCCCAATTGTTTTTCTTTTTCAAAATAAAATTAAAAGTAACAGGTCGAGTTCCCCCACCGCATATTCCTTCATTGTCCCTAGAGGCCTCTAGTGGCGTAGCCGCTAATATATTAAAAAGAACAAAAAAGAATTATATTAGCATAAACTAATTATGATAAAACATGTATTAAAAATAATAATAATGAATACTTATGAATATGCTAAATAAATTACTATTAGGACAATGGATATATTTTTACTTGGATGTTACAACAGATTTTCATGTTCTCCAATAAAGTGAAACTCGCAGCGGGCTAAAACAATGATAACTCCAAACACCCCCTTGACATCCTTCCCTTTCCTACTGGATTAACGATCTGACTAATAATTGAGTTACATGATAAGAAATTAAATTGACGGCATTTTTTCCCCTGTCATAATATCCACGTATATTCTATATCCATTATTAGGATAAGCAACCAGGGGTAAAGGATAAATAAAATTACTACACCTGTTAATTATGTGCAACAAAGGTTTAAAAGAAATATATAAAAGGGAGGGAGTGCATATTGGACTTGAAAAACTTCTAGTACCCAAAATTCTATAAGCTCATTCGTTTATTGGAGTAAAACTTACAGTACTTTGAAATAATCTTCAAACCAAAGGTGTTCAAATTTTTCAACATGTAATTTCAATATACTAAAGTGAAAATTATGTTTATCATCAAGGGGGAATATAAATCAATTTATTATCTATTAGTATAAGATCGCCGACGAGTATAGGATAAAATATCTTTTGTGTGCATAATTAAAATGATATTTTTATTAATGTAATTATCTTTTTATTTCCACAAATAATATTTCTATATATTCCTGCATAACTGGTGAAGAATAATATATGAATAACAAGATCGATTACTTTCATAAAAAGCAAAAATAAAAATAATAATTTAGTTTAAAATACTTTATCCCCCCTCCCCCTACCATCTACTCAATGAACAAACTGAAAAATAAATTTTTTTCTATGTTAGCAAGCTAAATTGACGACAATTTTTCCCCTCTCTTAATATTCGCTTAATTATATTCTAAATCCATTCATATTATTTACTTCAATAGTTAATAACATATTAAGTGAAACGAAGCTCTATGGAAAAAGACTTACTTATTTATATATTATTATACTAAAGACCTTGGAATATTAAGATAAGTAATGAGAAAATATTATAAGCAAAACCAGTAACCTTGAATATGTATAATACAATAATTTGTAGGCATATCTCTCCAAAGAGGTATATTTACATTTTATGAAATTACTAATCAGTTTTTTCATATTATTTCATTGAAAAAATTAACAAGCGAGTCTGTCACACGAAGGAAGGGAACAGTGGGTTGTTTATTACACTAGTCCCCAAAAATTTATAATAACATTTTCTTATTGATGGGCTTAACAATGTTGGGGACATTTATGGAAATTTGATTGGTTGCTTCATTCAGTTGAGTGTCCAAACGGTTCAACTACTAATTGTATTATACACAATGGATAATTTTGTGTATCATAATTGGAGATACACATTAAGTTATACTTAAGTTTTTTCTAATATATACCCTGCCTACCTCTAGTTCTGTGAGGGAGAGGGGACTGATTCTGATATTTCTGGCATCTTAAAATAATCTAGAATACAATCCCCTACATACCTCTAGTTCTGTGGGGGGAGAGGGTCTGATTTTGATATTTCTGGCATCTTAAAACAATCTAGAAAACAACCCCCTACTTACCTCTAGTTCTGTGGGGGAGAGAGGACTGATTCTGATATTTCTGGGCACGCCCTCTGGTCGCTCTCCATCCGTTATAAACTGAAATAAAATAAAAACTGAATTAAAGCTTAGAAATTATAAGAACAAAATATAAATTACTTTAACAGACAGACAGACGGACGAACAAACATTAAGCCATTTTGTAATATAGATATTTATATCAAGAACAAATGAGGGAACCAAGTTAAAAAGTATTAAGACTTTTTAAAAAATCAAATTAAATCTTAAGTCTCAGAGAAGAACACGTATTTACATTAAGGCTAGGCATAAGCTTTAAATTAAAACCCCATTTGTGTGCTTAAAATTCCTTTTACAAATGGATTGTCTGTTTTTGAACACGCGGCTGCCGAGCCCTGTTTTAAATGGAGACCTGATTTTGGTATTTATAGTGTTTATGATTTATGTTGAAGACAGAATTTCAAACAGATAAAGAGTTGGAGAGCATTGAGCAACAAGAAAAGAAAAGTATTTATATTTACAAAATGTACAAAATACGGATGCCAAATTTAAGTCATCTGCTAAATACACCCGGAAAAGGGTCAGGTTAGGGAAACAGGATAAGAAGTCAGGGAGGGAGAGGACATTGGGCTGTTTATTACATTAATCCTCAAAGTTTTATAAAAACGTTTTCTTATTCGTTGGCCTAACAACTTTGGGACTTTTCTTGAATTTTAATTGGTTGGTTTATTAAGTGTCAACCACTAATTGTAATTCATTTTAGGGGCAATTTGGTGTATCATCATTGTATATTAATTTATAAGACTTTGTCTTATCCCTTTATATCCCTTCTTAGAAGTATTAATGGGAGAAACATAACGAATACAGGAATAAGACTTTTGACTATGAAATAAATTAAGAATTCATTTGTTGTTTAAGTAAATTTTTTTTATAGTTTTTTTGGGGGTGGGGGTAAGAGATAAGATTTCAATGCCATTGTTCTTTCCTTCCCTGGTAAAACCTTCATTCATGTATATTTAATCAAAGCCTGGGATAAAATAATAAAAAGTAGGGTTTTATTCTTTAGTCCATTTTAATAAATTTTGTATTACATTGCAGTTTTGGTGATAAAAATAATTTCTAATAATACTACATAAGTAGAATTAAGTGAACCCGTACTTTGATATAATATTTAATGTATTTTAAAGCCCCTTTCCAAGCAATAAATGTACAAGACAAGATGTAAAATCCAAACAACAACCTGCTCCAAATGGCAAGGACTATTTATGTCTGTTAGCAAATTGCTTTTGTAGGGACCCTGAAGGGATTATATTTCCGACGCTATTGGCTGATTTCAAAGACTTAAAAAAATAGGGATAGGATCCGTGCCTTGAGGGGAGAGTTACATATTGCTCATGGTCTTTATATTCTGTTACTTTTTTACTCTTTTTATTAGAATATCAGGTATAAATATAAATTTTATATTTGACACCCTTAAGAAATTGTTCCTTGATTCTCAGCCCCTCGGAAAAGTTTTCCAGCATCAGCCAAGAACTTTGTATGTGTCATCTTTTCCGCAAAAATATCCATGTTTTTTATAAGATTACTTTAGCATACCCACCCTCACATGCAATTTTAGTTTTAAAAAGAAAAAGGAAAAACTTGTTTCTTTTGGGGGGTCAATTTTTT
Source organism: Acartia tonsa (assembly GCF_053477335.1). Classification (NCBI taxonomy): domain Eukaryota; kingdom Metazoa; phylum Arthropoda; class Copepoda; order Calanoida; family Acartiidae; genus Acartia; species Acartia tonsa. The sequence goes on from NC_137260.1 coordinate 41,097,831, forward strand.
CTATGGGGAAGTTACTTTTAGTACAGTGGTGTAACCCTTACTCAAAACCTAGCAGAAGCTACATCCTTCGTTACAGACAGACAGACAAACGTACATCCTTCTACTTTAGAATATAGATTACAGGTCTTACCAAAGATAGACCTAATTCTTAAAATGATAATTTTATGGCGTTAGTTACTATGTAAATTTTGCGTGAGCAAAGTCACACTAAACTTTGGGATAAAATTACTTCAGATTTTACATCCATTACAATTTTTGCAGGGTTAAAATAAAGTTTGCAACCTTACAATCAAGGGTAGACAAGGATAAAAATTAATTAGGGATCATTAATAATTTTTTTTAGCTACAATTAAGCTATAAATAATTCATCTACAACAAGCCCAGAACAGTATTGACGAAGTAAACCAGTCAAAGATATCTAAAACAACTAGAATAGTGTTCTTGTGGGAAGGTATTGGGCTTTTACTGAGAAGTATATATATCCTGTTATATAAAGTATATGTATTTTGCCTGAAGATTTCAATAACTAATAAATAAATTTAGATCTTCTTTTTATGAAAGCTTTACATAGGTCCCGAGAAGGTTTTAGGCTTTAGGCCAGTAGTTGCTAGTGGCGCAAGTAAATATATATAAATAAATTAAATAAATCTCAAACTGGATAATTAAATCTTACGAAAGTTTTGAATGTATATTTAGAATCTTCTTATTATTTTTCTGCAAAAGATGAAACAATTGTATTCCATAAATAAAATGAGAAAAAAATAACATATAATATTATTACAAATGGAGCCTTTGCTCCTTTTATATTAAAAGGCTTCCCTTAAAAGCAAAGTTTCATTGTTTAGTATTTATATGTTATGATTAAGTTTTTGATGACAATACCTGCAGAACTCTTCCTTCCTTGCTGCGTCCCAGCTCGTTTTCAGCAAATACTCTGACTTGATACAGCATGGCTGGTCTCAATCCAGTTATCAAGGCTTCTTCAACCTAAATATTAGTTATTAGTTATCAGCAAATATTCTGACTTGATACAGCATGGCTGGTCTCAATCCAGTTATCAAGGCTTCTTCAACCTAAATACAATAAATGATAGGAACCGGTTCTCATCCATACGAAAAAACTATGTCTAGCATCGTATTATATCCAGCTTTCTACGACTATAAAAATGTACGTAATCATAAGATTAAAACAGTTTTTTTTAGCCAGTGCCTTCGGCACCTCGGGGCTGAAATAACTGGTTTTAATCTTATAATTGTACATTTTATATCCGCGGAAAGCTGTTTATAATACGATGCGAGAAATAACTATTATCGCATCGTGTTATAGACGGCTTTACGCGGATATCAAAATTAAAAATTTCCCGAGTTGCGGAAAACCTGGGCTAACAAAACTTGTATAAATTCTTATTTTATTTTAATAGTCGTAAAAAATTTTCATCATTACGATGCTATACATGATTTTTCGGTATGGCTGAGAACCGGATATTAATCAGTTTCGAAGCCATACTGGTAATATATGTGAATATATATAGACTAAGAATCACGTAACATACTTCATAGGCGTCCAAGGGGGGGGGTAATGGGGCGATTACCCCCCCCCATTTAAAATTTACCCCTACCCTGGGGGTGCCGTAGGCACCCCCAACATTTTAGGAGGGGGTATTTACCCCCCCAAACAATTTTGGGGGGGTAAATACCCCCCCCAAAATAGAAAATCTCTAACAAAAAAAATGTCTAATACTAAATTTTTGATAAAATTTAAATTACCCCCCCCCCAAAAAAATTTTACCCCTGCCAACAGATTTGAGGGGGGGTAATTACCCCCCCCCCAAGCAAATTTTACCCCCGGGGTAAAAATTCTGCGGGGGGTAAAAAAAATTTACGGCGCGCTTCGCGTGCCATTTTACCCCCCCCAAAACCGAATTACCCCCCCCCTTAAACAAATTTTACCCCCCCCATTTAAAATTTACCCCTACCCTGGGGGTGCCGTAGGCACCCCCAACATTTTAGGAGGGGGTATTTACCCCCCCAAACAATTTTGGGGGGGTAAATACCCCCCCCCAAAATAGAAAATCTCTAACAAAAAAAATTTCTAATACTAAATTTTTGATAAAATTTAAATTACCCCCCCCCAAAATTTTACCCCTGCCAACAGATTTCAGGGGGGGTAATTACCCCCCCCCCCAAGCAAATTTTACCCCCGGGGTAAAAATTCTGCGGGGGGTAAAAAAAATTTACGGCGCGCTTCGCGTGCCATTTTACCCCCCCAAAAACCGAATTACCCCCCCCCCCCTTAAACAAATTTTACCCCCCCCCAAAATAAAAAGCTTGGACGCCCCTGACATACTTTATGAAATTCTGACCTATATTCAACTGATTACAGTATTACATAGTTTTAATCAAATTCAAATATTCTCATTTAATTTCAACATTGGAATCAGCCATTGCTAATTGAAGTTTGGAAACATTTCAGATTTTTAAAGGAGATTTTGATTTTTAATCTTGAAATTATTTCTAATTTTACAATATAAACTAAATGAAATCTTGTTTTAGATACTCTAAACAAATGATGTATAATAAATAGTATCGGCGATTTCCCTTAAAGTGTTTAGTCGAGCAAAGAACAATCATGTAAAGAATCGTTAACAAAAATTTTCCACGAATATTAGGATAAAGAACAATTACCAACTTTGTTATTCAGGGACTTTGTACCATCGGGTTTAACAAAACTGGTTTTAATAATTCAGTTCAGTTCAGTCGCGTCTCTCTTTTGGACTGTGGAGTCCAGAGAATACGGCCACCCTGCTCCTCCATGAATTCCTTTTTTTGGCAAGTGCTTCAGCTTCTCCCCATGTTAATTTCAAATTAAAGAGGTCCTTTTCAGTGCTCCGCCTCCAGGTCATTTTTGGTTGTCCCCGTTTACGTTTACCAGTGGTGGGGTTCCATTTTAAGCACTTTTTTGGAAACCTATTTTGTTCCATTCTGAGCACATGTCCTAGCCATCTTAGTCTTTTAAATTTCACTTCTGCTTCAATACTATTGCACTTGGTCTTAGCATACAGCTCAATGTTTGATATTTTGTTTGGCCAGAATATTTTGCAAATTCTTCTTAGGCAGCTATTGTGAAATGCATTAAGTTGATTTGTTTCAGTTTTCACAGTTCTCCAGCATTCAGCTCCATAAAGAAGAACTGATTTTACATTACTGTTGTAAAGTCTGATTTTTGTTTTCAGAGCAAGTTTCTTTGAATTCCAAACGTTGTGTAGACTGTTGAAAGCAACCCTAGCCTTATCAATCCTGGTTTTAATATCAGCTTTTGAGCCATTTTCACTGCTGATAACACTCCCCAAATAGGTGAATTTGTTGCTTTGTTTCAATTGTTCACCATTTATTGTTATAGTTTGATCAGGGTTTGTAGGTATATTCATAATTTCAGTCTTCTTGACATTAACAAAGAGCCCGACTTGTCCTGCGTATTTGACTAGTCTATCAGTCTTAGCTTGTAGATGTTTAATTGTTTCTGAAATCAGTGCCAGATCATCAGCAAAGTCCAGATCTTCTAGGTGTCCTAGTATGCCCAGCTGGAGACCACGTTTTTTGTCCTCTGTGGTTTTCTTCATCACCCAGTCAATGACCAATATAAATAGAATAGGTGATAAAATGCATCCCTGTCTAACTCCAGTGCTTATTTTAAAGAAATCAGATGTCTTATTGTTTCCAACTGAAACACAGGCTTGAAAGTTGTCATAAAATTTAGTTATCATAATTATCATCTTTTCAGGTATACCATAACTTCTTAGTATTTTCCAGAGTGTTTGTCTGTGTATGGAGTCAAAGGCCTTAGAGAAATCAACAAAATTTACATGGAGTGGCTTGTTAAATTCAACACATTGTTCAATAACTGTCCTAAGGGTGAAAATTTGGTCAACACAGCCTCTTCCAGCACGGAACCCAGCTTGTTCTTCTCTTAGTTTATTGTCAATTTTCTCATCAATTCTGTTTAAAATAACTTTACATAGGACCTTGCTTGGGATAGAAAGCAGCATAATTCCTCTCCAATTATCACAATTGTTCAAATCTCCCTTCTTAGGTAGTTTTATGATTATACCTTTAGACCAGTCAGTTGGTATCTTTTCTTGTCTCCAAATTTTATCAAAGAGATCAGTCAGAGTCCTAGCAGAAAGATCTATGTCTGCCTTAAGCATTTCAGCAGTTATCAAGTCAGGTCCAGGTGCTTTGTCGTTCTTTAGACTATGTATAGCAGCTTTAACTTCTTGAATAGTTGGTGGTCTTGTGTCTATGTCTATTTCATGTCCTGGTTCTGGTTCAGCAGTAATTTCAGGTTCAGGTCTGTTCAACACTTCTTCAAAATGCGATTTCCACCTTTCAGCAACTTCTTTTTCTGTAGTGAGTAATTTACCATCTTTAGCCTTGATAGTTTCACCACTCTTTTTGTTATATTTACCACTTAATTGCTTGGTTATGTTGTATACTGTTTTCATGTTACCGAAGTCAGCTGCTCTCTGGGCCTTTTCAGCCAGATTATCAATGTAATCTCTCTTGTCTTTCCTTGTGCGCTTTTTGACTTCTTTGTCTTTAGCAGTATATTCAGCTCTTAAATTGCCCATGTCAGCCAAATGTTGAGCATTATGAATTTTGTTTTTAAGATTCTTTCTCTCTTCTATTTTGTTCCATGTTTCTTCAGAGATCCAGTCCTTTTTCTCTGGTTTCTTGTGTCCTAGGATTTCCTTAGCAGTAGATTGAAAGTTTTCTTTAATTGAAGTCCATGTGATCTCAGTCTCGTCATTTAGGTCCTCTAAGACTTGAAATCTATTTCTGAGTTTTAAGACAAATTCATTCTTTATCACTGGGTCCTTTAATCTTGAAGAATCATATTGTCTGCCAATCTCACTCTTTTTATCATGGCCAGTACGCTTCAGCTTTAATTTAATCTTACTGACAACTAGTTCATGGTCACTGAATATGTCGGCTCCTCTATAGCTCCTACAGTCTTGCATTGATTTGACCCATTTTCTATTGATCATAATATGGTCAATCATGTTTCTTGTTTGTCCATCAGGTGTTGTCCAGGTATATTTGTGAATGTTTTTGTGTTGGAATAATGTACCTCCTACGACCATATCATTATTTAAACAGAATTCAAGTAAAAGTTCTCCATTTTCATTTCTTGTACCTATGCCAAAGTGTCCCATTGCATTTTCCACTCCAGTCCTGTCAGTTCCTACTTTAGCATTCATATCTCCAAGAATTAGACACATGTCATGTTTGGGTACTGAGTTTCTGATTGATTGCAGTTGATCATAAAACTCTTGTTTTACTTCTTCACTTTTGTCATTTGTTGGGGCATAGCATTGGATAAGGGTCAACTTGCAGTGCCTTGATTGGAATCTAGCCTTAATTATTCTGTCATTCATTTCTTTAACTACTTGGGCTGTTTTAGTTGACTCATACATTGTTCTAACATTCCAGGTTCCTATCTTACAGCTTTGCTTAGAACTTATTGGTCCTGTCATCAAGTTGATAGCTTCCTTTCGGGTTTCACCATCATCTTTCATATTCTCAGTAAACTGAGCATCAGTTCCAGCAGTTCTTGTTTCATGCACACCTCTGGCTGTGTTAAAGCCATAAGTGTTTGAGGTTTTGTGGGTGGTTTCGCTAACTGTGATGATTTTTACAGGTAGGATAGTTAGTCCTACGCAAACCTTTCATATCCCTGGAAGGAAGGGTGACTGGTAAGGGGAGGGACGTCAATATCCCCCAGTACTTCAAGAATTTCAAAATTTCAATATCTGCGGAAAGCTGTCTAAATATATAATACGATGCTATAATTAACTATTATAACACATAAAAAATTAAAATTACTTATTTTTAAAGAAGGTTGGAAAAATTTTCTTAAGTTCCATACAACTTTTCATATGTCCAAATAAGCAATGTGTTAATAAAAATGTACCAATCTTGAAAGTAATCTTTAACAACCTAGAAATAAAAAAAACTAACCTGTCCGTATAAAGTTTTATCCTTGACCGTTGCAGAGTCCCAGTTTTCTAAAATAAAAATACAAGGAATAATTTTACTTTATTTGTATTCAATTGCACAAATTCGCGGATTTTTTTCCTATGCAAAAAGCACAGCTTTTTAATACTTTGTCTACTCTATAACTAATATTGTTTGTACGATCGCAACAATTTGAAATTTGGGTTTATGACTTCGACTTTCGAAATTTCTTGTTAGGATTCTCTAGATTAATGAGCATCTAGTTCAAAGAGCAATTCTTTTACATATTGCGAAGTGAAAGTTAGTATAAATATGGTATATTTTTCTAATGTTTATTTTAAAGATATCATTGGCCGAAAGATGTCTACTATTTAACTCAATTTCCAGTAAGGCTTCGAAACCTATTAATACCCACTAGATCAGAACCAGTTGTCAGCCACACTGAAAAATCATGTATAGCATCGTATTACGAACAATTTTTCTCGAATATTAAAATATTAATCATAATTTTCTTAGTCCGGTCCTTCGACCCCTCAGGGATAACAAAATTGGTTTTCTTATAACATTTCTTTTTTTATTATCCGCGGGAAGCTGTTTATAATACGATGCAATAAATAACTGTAATCAGTCGGATTATGTGCCCTTCTGTCAAAATTAATTTACTCGTATTCTATATGGGATAATCTTCTGAAACTTTGTATGTCTGTCTATTCTAATGCCTATTGATTTCTAGGCTGTGGTGCTTATGAATATTATTATCCTTGCTTAAATAAATATACATTTATTTAGATAGAATGAAGAAGGATAGCTGTCAAAATGTTATCATTTTTCCAGGGACATAGTCATTAAACTGCTAAAAACTGCAATTTTTGTAATGCTAGGAAATTTTTTTTTATTGCTAACAAATGACAAAAATATTATAAGTAAGAATGGTATAATTCATAATTGTTTAGAACTTTTTCTAAATATTTTTAGTACAAAATCAATAATATTGTATAAAGATTCTTTCTTTTCTTTAAAACCCTGGTCGTTTTTAATCTTGAGATATGGATGTCTGTTTATGGGACAATTCGTTAGAATTTAATGTATTTAGGGTAATATTATATTCAATGTTTTCCTTTCGATGCAATGCATAACTCATACAGGGTGTTATATTGATTTTGATATGATACAAAATTCCAGGAAGGGACGGGACAATGGGCTGTTTATTATACTAGTCTCCAAGGTTTTTAATAACGTTTTATTATTCGTTGGCTTAACAACTTTGGGGACTTTTAATGAATTTTGATTGGTTGATTCAATAAGTTTAAAGAATGTCCAAATGTTTCAACCAATAATTGTATTCTACATAAGAGGGATTTTTGTGTATCATCCTTGAGGATGTACAGTAATTTATCCCTGAAGGATTCAATGTCCTATCTGTTATTTGAAACACATCTAATCTAGGCACCCCAATTAATAAACAAATCTTAACAAAACTTAGTGAAAATATGTAGAATGTAAAAAAAATCTCTGCATGAAAGTTTCAGCCTATTATCATGAATAGGAATTGAGAAAATCACTAAAACTTGAAAATCTAGGAATCGATCTAGCACCCGAAAATAACAGATATATGGACAAAACAATGTATAGATTAGATGGGCATATGTCATAGGAATCTTCACTAAAAATTTCAGCTGTCTACCTTGAATAGAAGTCGAGAAAATTACGTTTCCCCCATAGCGTTACGGACGGACAGACAGAAAAAGTTAATTATAGAAGAGCTTCGCTACTAATAAAGTTAAAACACACTGTATTTTGCACATTAAGATATGCGTTGTTTTTACTCTACTTATCTTTTGGCACTTGATGTGAGAAAAAAAGACTATAAATTAAAACAGAAGAGTTCTGATAAAAAAGTCTTATTTTAAGATTATTTTAAACATTTTAAGGTCGGAAAAATTGACTTAAGAAGATATATTTCTTTTTAAATTGTCACCTGGTATACTTTTTGCAAAACAAAACTTTTAATAATTTCAGTTAGATTCATGAAATTGAAGATCCTTCCAAAAATCGATGTTTTCCCTCAAAGTGCCTTGTTGAGCACCGAATCCCCATCCATTTTAATTAATAATTAGGGGGAAGGGGATTGGTCATTTTTTCCTTTGTTTAAATACTTTAGGTTTGGTAAATTTGGTACTTAGTAGTCCTGCATGATTAGGGCCCCTGCATCGGTTGGGCATATCTCTTAAAATTATATTTAAAAAATGGATGGAGTGTAAGTGCTAGACAGTAATTTGAGTAAGAGCACCAAAACATGTTGGTATTATAAGGTTTTTTTTACTTCTACAAAAAGTTGGTAGCAATCTTAAAATTCTGCACAAAAATTTCAGACATGAACCCTTACTAGTTATAAAGAAGCTACGCTACGACTCTTATAATTAATTATTATCCCTTTCTATTGTTGACATTGAGGCGAGGGTAAAAGTTAATTAAACTGTAATTAAACATGTTGAGTGTATATTTAATGTATTACATGCGGCCAAATTTTGCAAATATACTGCAACACACAAATAAACTTAGGTTGTATGGTTAAGTAAATATGCGAAAAAGGTCCATTTTTGAAAGAAAGTAAAATATTGTGATACTAATTCTCATATATGGGCGTTCCAACGCATGATAATATGTTTTTTTTTATCGCATCGTATTATAGACAGTTTCCACGGATATTAAAATGAAAAATTATAAGATCAAAACCAGTTTTGTTAGCCCTTAGGGTCCGAAGATTTCTTGACATACTGGAAAACTAATTGCACAGTATTTTCTCTACTAAAAAGGTAAAATTAAAGGTCTTAGCGCAATTTTCATTTTTAAATTTATCCATAATTTGTATCTGCATTTAAGCTTTCAATAGTTTGATAGGATATCTACCAATTTAGCTCTTTTACCTATTTCTATGTAAATGAAGGATGCAATATATACATGAAAAAATTACTTGTCATTAATGAACAACTTTTGCTTGCAACTATTATTTTTATTTGGCTTGCTTACTGTTGATGTGAAATAGTTTTATGTTTATCTAAAATCTTGTAATAATATTATTGTATGACTCCTGAGACCGCAAAGTTAAAAGGATCTCCAAAATGTTTCACCCAAAATTTACGCATTTGTGTAAAAAATCTTTGAAACAATTTACTACCAAAAAAACATAAAATTATGCATAATGGAAATCACTTACCATGTTGATTTTTCCATTGGACAGTGAACTTTTCAATCTTAGGTTTAGCCTGGCTGACCGACCAGGCTATTCTGGCAGTCCTGCTGGTTACACTCGACAAACTCAGGTTTCCTGGCGAGGCTGGGGGCTCTAAATATTAACATTGTGACAATTATATATTTTAGCTACTCTATAATTATGTCTGTCTGTCTACTTGTTTGCTTTTTTGCTTGAGGTTTTACAGCTATTAAACATACCAATACTTTTAAACAATAGTAACACACAAGCAAGGGAGATGACATTTGTCTGTAAATTACTCTGGTATCCAAAGTTTTATAGCCACGTTATCTTACTGGTTGTCACAAAAACTTTGGGTAATTTATTGAATTTTGATTGGTTTGGTCCAAACTTTTGGAAACACATTGTTTATTCTACAGTAGAGGTAAATTTATACATCATCATTGAGATTGCACATCAATTAATTGTATGCTTTGCAGGATTATTAAACTTTAATGACAGATTATAAAAGTCATGATTTTCAAAAATCTGTCCTACACACACACACACACAAACACAAACACACATACACAAAGACAACACAAATTCAATTAAATTCAAATGACAAACAAGCTTAAAACTTTTATTATTAGGTTGAAAACTTTTCAGAATTCAGAGAAATAGAGAAATAGGATCTCATTTACAGTTTTGTTTTGCTCAATGGTGACATGACATTTTTAAAATTTACAAAGAAAATCTTAATCATGAGATACACGTCTGAATTCTTTTATGTGTAAAACTTTCGCATAATATCACAAATATTTCATATATACTAAAAAATATGATAGATAATAGAAGCAAATGTAAAAGAGACACAGTTTTTGCTATATTAATTACTAGCGGCTGCGCCCCTATCATCTATTGGCTTTACATTCGAAAGGATAAGAAAATACAGAAATTAGTAGCTTAAAACCCCTCTAGGATTAAAATCTAATAGTAAAATAGCATAAATCCATACTATAAGTTTAATATAGTCTTTGTAAAAAGTGACTTACCCCAAACTTGAAGTTGAATATGGTAGTACGATTTTCCAAATGGATTGTATGCCTAAAAAAGTAAAATGAACAACAATAAGCATTTAAAATTAATTTGTGTATGTCAGAATTTCTGTTAATATGAGGACGAGATTGGATTGTACATTTTATTGGTTTTCAAAGTTTTATAGTTCTCTCATTCGCGTGCGTATAAACTTTTATAAAATCGTGATTTAATTTCACAAATTAGGAGTGTACAGATTTTTTCAAAAATAACTTTAATCTACAGAAAGGATAACTTTGTTTATAAACATTGATTGATTGATTAGCCATAGTCTCTTAGGGTTTGGACCTAAGTAGTCATGGAGTAGGCTGAGACACTTTTGTATAGCCACTAGGGCTATCAAGCTCCACGTTCAAACACATTATGACTTGACCCGCTATCTCATGAGAGCTACTCATTATTACCTCACCCTCGCCAAGTATGGCAGGTGTCCCAAATTATGTCACCGTAATGAATGACGCTCTCCGCAGAGGAGCTTGGGATAAGGGTAGTACTGATATTATGTACTTGACTATTAAGTATTCAAACTTACTCAATAATCCCCTTCTTACACAACCAGGGGAAGTTGCATGAATGTATTCAGCTGAGAAATTCGAGTTGCCACATGGGGACTAGAACTCGAACTCTCATCATCGTAACTCAGTGCGTTACCACTGAGCTACGACACCCCTTGTTTATAAACATTGGGGATATATTGTATAACAAGTAAACGTCCATTTTCTTAAGAATCCTGGTAATGACAAATTGCGTTTATTGGCAGATAAAACTGGATGACAACACTCTTTACCTGACACTCATATCTGCCAGAGTCCGTCTGTTTCGCATCACTGATCTCTAGCCTGCTGCCAACCTCCCCCACCTCTCGCACCACCGTGACCGTCGTCCTGCCCGGCTCCACCCGCAAGTCTGCCCCGCCCTTGCGCCATGTAATGGAGATGGGCTCGTCGCCACGCGCCCGACACTCTAGCTGCACGGATTTGCCCTGGTGGACGGATAGCACGCCCTCGCCATCCATTACAAATCGGGGTGGGGCTAAAATACAAAATAATTTGTCAACTAAAATGCTTAAATAGTATATTAATATCTTTATTTTGGATTCAAAACCGATAAATATCAGACGGATTAGAACCAGTTCTCAGCCATACTGAAGCATAGCATCGAATTAAAGACAATTTTCAGCAAAATAAAAATGAAAATCATGAAATTAATACTATTTTTGTTATTTTAAATTTTAATATCCGTGGAAGGCTGTCTATAATACGATGCTTCTGGTTATTAAAATATACATAGATATGAAAATATATCTTATAATTATAAATAGATGATAAGCATGAAATATAACAATACTAGAGTTGGCTCGATATAATTATCTCCCTATTGGCTAGTTTTCTATAAGCATATCTATTTCTCAATAAATCTATTTTCCTCACCCGGCATTACTATCTAAAAGAAAGTAAATATTTAATAACTTTAATGATTTTTAAAAGATTTTTTTAAATTATATTTTTTTTTTACATTACCATCACCAAAGGGTTAAAGATGATGATTACAATTTTAGTTTAATATTTGAACACACAAAATGTCGCCACAATCGAATTCTTTTAAAACATAGTTTTCTTAAATTTATCATATTATAAATTTAAATTTTCTTTTTTATGATTAGAAATTAAATACATCAATATAAGGTAAATAGCAACATGAAATGAAAAAAATGAATTTATTTTTAATAAAGTAAAATAATGGGTCTTATCGTTCTGGGCAATGAGAGTTTATTATGGATTATTGGAGCACTATGAGTTTTAATCATATATTCCTTGGAAAACTTGAGCTCGTTTATAGACATTTATTTCCTATATAGATCTGACATGGATCTTGAAGCAATTAAGCAGGCCGTTTTGTACATGTTAAAAAAAAGTAATCGCAAATATACTTAGTAAATAAATGCTAACAAGCAAACCAATTAGTACAATAATAATATCAATTTACGTGGACAAGATCCTTTTTAATATATTACGATTTTTATGTAACACATATATTTTTAAAAACGAAGCTTTTCTATAAGTAGGGTCGGTCCGTCCGCCCGTCGGTCCGTCACACCCGGATAGCTTTTTTCCGGTAATTTAGGCATGTTAGAATTGTCCTATCGATTTCAAACTTTGCATGGTTTTTCTTTAGTAGTTAGGTACGATTTATAAAGCGTAGCAACTCTATAACAATTACAAAAATATCCGTACGTTCATTTTAAACATGTTGATTTTAAAATTTTTTTTAACAACAAATTTTTATGTGATCTAATCATCCCATTGATCTGATTTTTGGTATGTTGATTCCTGGGACAACAAAGTTTAATGTTAAAGGCGAAGCAACTCTATAATCAAGTCCTAAAAATGTAAGTATGTCCATATACATTATCCTGTATTAAGAAGTTTTTCAACAAATTTACTTACAATTTTGCTTCGACTCTTATACATTTATATTCTGATTATTCAGTTCTGACACTACATAAGTGTTAATGTCCGTTTGTCCTACCGTTTCAGTGCTTCGCTTTTATGGATGTTGTCATCATTGTTTTTTTGGCAATTAAAAGAAATTTCTTATAATTTATGAACAAAAATGCTATGACTTTTCAATAATCTAAACTATATTATTAAGATGAGGGAAATGCCTTGGCCAAGACACAACTCATTACTATGTAATGTGTTTAACCCTTAACAATCGGGCCCCTTGCCGCACCTTAATCGGTATTATCTCAGTTCCTATTAGAACTAGAGGGCTAAATATTTTTTGTGCAAGTCCCTTGTTTGATAATGAATTTCCGACCTTAATTAAGTCAAAGTCAATTTTCGCTTCCTTCACCTTTTTATGTGGCATTTGTCTATGTCTAAAAGTATTGCCTCGCAACTTTATGTCTAACCTCATGCAATATGCTTTTTTAATAGGCGTTAAGTAAGAATATTTCGAGTCTTCATTCACTACTTTTTCAAAACAATCCTGATCAAAGAGACTGATCTTTTAAAAACTCGAAGAGAAGCACTTTTACTATAAATACTAAATAGTTCTTACCATTAATGTTCAGTTTGACAGTTTTTGTAATGGCTTCGCCCACTCCATTTTCAGCAGAGCACGTATATTCGCCTTTGTCTCTGTATTAATTTATCATCATTTAGACTTTGTTTACCTTTCTGTGGACAATTTAAGTACATATATGATTATCTGTCCGTTTATTGGCGTGAACAGGATTTTGCCAACAATACACCCAACAATTTTGACACTTTCTTTCAACCAAACTTGGGGGAAGTTTGAGTTTTAGAGGAGTGTAATTTTATTGTCAAGGAGATTGGATATACTCCCCCCCCCCCAAAAAAAAAAATGATGTCCATCCACCTTCATACATAATCAAACAAGTGACTTTAAGGGGGAGGTTACTATTTTAATTAAATTGGCTGTTTTAGATTGGTGTTTCGGGGGGTTAGTGTAGTATACACACATCGAATGCAATAAACATTTTTTTTAATTAACTAAATTAATTTACAAATCATTTTTTTTATAAATTTTAAAATACATAATTGGGTTTCTTTAAATTTACGTCAATATCAAAATCCTTTTTAAAAAATCTAAAATCAAAATGTAAAGAAATATTTCAAATAAATTTTTTTTTATATCTTTTTATTACAAAAGAATTTTTGAACAAAATATTTAAAATTTTAAGATAAAATTCCACGCAAAATCGGTTGAGGGGGGGGGGGGGGAGGGGGTATGATGGCGGGTTCCGGATTTGTCAATTTTGTACTCTTATGTTATACAAAACAAAATCATGTTCATAATAGTAGCATGCGGCTGGGGGTATAGAGAGGTGTTAAAATTAAAATTTGTAAGGTTTACTTCCTCTTTTTTCACCCCCCCCCCTCAAGTAAAACGCTGTGCAAGTCTTAATTGCACACAGACAGACGAAGGCATATAAAATTCTTTAAGTAGCTTTAATTACTTGTTCTTTTGTCAAAGTACAGTCATAGTGTATTTAGTATGAGTACAAAAAGTACAAAAAAGGAATAATTTTGAAGAGAAACAGAAAATGAATGCATATTCTAATGAATTTTTAATTAGGAAGGGATCACAGAATTTTAATCAAACATTTAGTTTTCTATCATAAAAAATCTATTTATTAGTTAAATAGATTTTTTCCTTTTTTATACATGATTATATAAAATCTAAACAACTGCAACTAGAGAACAGAAAACACAAAATACTATTATTTTAAATGAAAATGCTTTATAAACTATTTACTTAGAGTAAAAACCATGACACTTATGTTCATAAGCAGCACAGCAATAACAAGCTTTTTAAAAGTCATTTTTATTAGTATTTATTGACCACTGACTGTGACTAGTTAGGACAAACACACTACTTATGGAGTCGTTATTCAAATATTAAAACTATTTTATTTTTTATCAATACTATCTGCTTCGCCTCTAGTCTTTAGTTACAGAGAGAGTTAGGAAAATAGCATAAAACCGCTCTTTTAATTGATAAAGTTTTCCAGAAAAGCAAAACTTCATCAGATTAGCAATAGCCATATCCAATATCTTACACTTAACTTCTTTTTATTATAGAATTAATCAATATAATTATTAAGTCCTTGTTTAATTACTGAAAAATACTGATAATTACACAATTAAATCATTATTTCTTCATGTTGACACAATGCCAACAAATTAATGGTTATTTCTAAAAACTTTTCCGAGTCTACAATAATATAAAAAATCAATTAAGAACATTGGGTTATATTTCTAGTGTTATTCCATAAATCTATAATTTTTAGAATGCTTTTATTAGGTATCGGCAGTCGCGAATTGTTAAAAATTGCTGCTTACACAATACACATTTATGAAGGATTCGACGGCTGCTTAACACTTTTAGTCGTAAGGCTTCGACTGAAGATTCTCCTAAAATTGTTGGGAATAAGTAGGGCTGCTGAACACGACTGCGGTTAGGGCTGCCGAGCCCTAGTTGTTACTGCATTGTTTGGCAGCCAAAATAATTTCTATTTGAAAATTTGCAATTATTGGAAATGTTTTTGAGAGATTGTAAAACCTATTATCATTGTTCCTTAGTTTCCGCAAGAGTTCATTCTAGCCAGATGACATAGGTCAGCATAATCAATAGTAAGGCAACATATAATGAGAATAAAGAACCCTTTAGCCTTTCAGGAAGAGCTCTAGTGGAATGGAAAATAGCTTAAAACCAGCCCAAACTAACTATAACACTCCACTTACAAATGCAACCAATCCGGACCAATCTAAGATCTTTAACTTCAGACTAACTACTTTTTAGTATAAAATTTGAACTGACAAAAATTTGGACAATAAAACGAAAATATGATTTATGCGAATATTATCGTACACCCCTATCAACACAACACACAATGATTCATCAAATTTAACCTTCCCTTGTTAGCTATTTGTTGCAATAATATTTTTAAAGGCGAAACTTAATAATGATTAGGTCCGTACGTCGGTACGGCAGAACGGTTGGCAGCTGGACATGAAAAATTTGTCAATGTATTTTGTAATATTCTGACGTTTTTTTTGTCCATTTTCAAGCAAATGCATTATTTTTTGCACTAGGCATTCAAATTTTATTGTAATTATTTTAAGGTTCCAGCTTTTTGGCTATAAAAACGGTAGTTTCTTTATAATTCCTATAATTCAATATTTGCGGAATTCTATAATACTATGAGATAAATAACTATTCTTATCCTATAACAAAAGTTTCTTCCTTGATGATGATTAGTAAAATTATTTTTTTTTGTAAATAAATTATTGATAAAATCATCCTTGTATTGTTTGCAACAATTTACCTTTACTGTTAACTTTAAAATGACAAATTTCATCATGAAATCAAAAATAATTCTTTTTTTTATAACACTTGAAATAAATTGAAATATTTTCAAACTATTAGCTTGTTTAAGAGCTCTAATGTTAATGTATTATGAATTTAAAACGGCGAGGGAAGTTTTATCTGATGAAAAACATGGAACAAATATAAACTTGGATATGCATATTGTTTAAAAGGCTAATGGATATCGTTAATAGGATTATTTCCAGTATAGCTCCAAAGAATCAAAACAAATTAGTATTCGCTGGATTAGAACTGGTTCTCAGCTACATTGAAAAAAAAAACATGTTAAGCATCTTTTTTTAAGACAATTATCTACATAAAAATCTTTTGCCCCTCAGGGCTAACAACAATAATTTTTACTTTTACTTTTCGCGGGAAGCTATCTATAATACGATGCGAAAAATAATTATGTTTTTGAGTCTAAATGATAATTTCCTTAGGGATGCTCTCCAAATGATAAGAGTTCCATTCTCCAGAAGTTTAACATCCTCTCCCCGCGTGGATAGCCCCGTCAGGCTGTAGGTCTTGTCCTCACCTTCTAGCACAGAATTATTTAGCTTTATTGTTACCATGAAAGACATGTCCCAAGAAGTTTTTTTTGAAATAAAAGATAAATAGGATGCATTTTTGTTTGTACAGAAATTCTCGCTAACCGCTGAACCGATCGGGTTCTGCTTAACAGGGTAGTTTTCATAGGTCCCAGGAAGTTTTATAACCCCCAACCTCCCAAGAGAAATCCCCCATAGAAAAAACTGGGTGTGTTCGAATCCCCCCCCCCCAAAAAAAAAAAATAAAAAATGGGTTTTGGGATTCAACTCCCCCCTCCTCAAGTGCCTCTAGTGGCCTCTAGGGGTCGTATCCGCAAGTATCCGATAAATTAATCAAATCTGAATTGTTCTTCATCATAGTATTTAAATATTGTAGCATTAGTTTCTCAACAAACCTCATTCTAAAGATATCAAAATCTAACATTAAAACTAATATTGTTTTTCCTTTTATTTACAAACATTTATTTTACCTAAATTAAGGATATTTATAATTTTATTAAAGATCCTAATGCTATGAAAAAAATCTGTTGTTCCGCACCTGATTTAACGGTCCACTTGACCGTTGGGGATGGGACGCCGCGGACCATACAGTTGAAAGTGACCGCCTGACCCTCTACAGCTGATTGGGTCACTGGCGCATTTACCCAGGTTGGAGGCACTAATGGGCAAAAGTGGTATTAGTATTTTTTATATCTTTTTTGATTATCTCTCTAGAACTTTACTAAATTTAAGCATTAAAGATTTTAATAGATATGTATAAAAAGTAAAAAGTTTTTGATCTATTAATGGTTACAGTTTAGTAAATTCTCAGTTTAATAACCAAAATCTCTTCAAAAACATTAAAACATTTAATGGCATTTATATAAAAGTTTTAATAAACATTTTTAAAAATGTTAAAGTTATAAATTACATAACAAAAATTTTTTAATAGGGTTTTTATAAATGCCATTAAGTCTAAATTTATATTTTTTGATGTAGAAAATTTAATTAATATCCATTAAGGTTAGTTTTTAAATATTTGTATTTCGTAATCCTTAAAACAAGTTTAATTAAGCAAGACTTTCCATAACTCTTAAAAAACATTTCAGGAAGCAAAGCCATCTCACAACTAACTTCGCCTGTATGTCAGTCTGTCGGTAATTATAATTTGATTTCCTCTGAGGCTGAGAATAGTCAGTTTTTTTGTGAAGAATCCACAGCAAAAAAAGGGGTTTCAAATATAATATATTGTCCTTAATCAAAAAGTAGATGTGATTTAATAATATTTATTTCCCAAGATTTTCTACTATTGAATGTGTAATATTAAGAGTTATAGTTTGTCTTAATTCCGAGTTTAATTTTTTTAACAACCTTATATATATATATCAGTGAAGTTAATTAGATCAAATTAAATCTCTTGAAGCAAGTCTTTCATGCAATTAAAAATACCTTTTCTATGACCTTATTTTATTTAACTGAAATCGAAAAACTTCTTTTTAATTGTCAACCTCACCTCTTGACTAATTAGCTTAGGATTTACAAGTATTGAAATTTAATCACACATAAGACTTGCTCATACATTAGGGGATCCACGGATCTTTGTCATATTAGAGTTAAAAAACATGATCACCAAGTATAAAGGATAAATGCTCTACATTTGGTAGGGTTTTATAGATCCTATTTGTTTTAATTTCCAGTTCAAAGTGCTTAAGGGTAATTTGATTAGCTTTGGAACCTTAAATTGGACTGGTTTACGTTCTGCAAGGCCAAAATCCGCGGGTCCCCTAACATTCGTACATACATATTCTTAGCAAAATTTGTGCACAACTAGCAGTGGGGTGTGTGTGTGATGTGCGCTGTGCTGTGCAATTTTGTGCTAAAATATAGTGCTACATGCAAACTTAAGTTGGTGCAGTAATTGTGCAGATAGGCATCAAATATAATCAAATATACATACATAAGATATGTACCAACCAATGTATGTATGCAATTTTCTTCATATCAGAGACAGGAAACATTATTCACTAGTTGTAAAAGACTGCCAAGATTTTATTTGTTCAGGGAGGAGATTTAAAAAATGTCAAAAAGGAATTTCTATGAAAGGATAACATTCCCCTTCCCTCAATCACCCCATTAAAAAAAACTTTGATTAAAAAGACATAACACATAATTGGAGTGGAAATAAAAATGTTCTTATTCAAATGATTTTATTTCATTTTTTTATGGACATTAATTTTCCTTGTCTCTGATGAAACGGGCCTATAGGGATGTTCACTTTACACAGTTACCTTTCCATGGACCCCAAGTTTGAACTATTCGAAACATCTCAAACATTTCATTTAGCTATAAATAATCAGTTTAGCCCCCATCCCCACCACATACAAAAATAACATTTTCCAAATTAGGTAATTTTACAGAGTACAAACTCGAGTCCCATGGAGGAGTGTTTAGAGGAAATCCAAATTGTTTTAAAGTATTTGACTATATTTGATTGGCCTATTTGTGCGTTATTGGGTTAATGGGAGAACCTGTTAATAATTATTGCGCCAAAATTTTCACTGGCCACCCGATACAACATCTTATAATAAATTTGTGTTATCATTTCATTTCAAGTGCAAATTTTGCTGTTATTCCGTCTTTTCATATTTTATTAAATGTTTAAAACAAGGATTATTATTTCCACAAGTACCGCAGTAATATCAAGTTTAGCCAAATTTGTATAGTGTACATAAAGAATTGCGTTTAAATAAATCACAGAATACGAAATGCTTTTATATTCTAAATTTTTAAAATCCGCATAAAAATTAGAAAGTTTAATTGCATAAGTAACTCGGTTATATGGACGGACGACGTGTTAATTAAAGATTCTAGGATACTTAGGATCTATTTGTTTATTCTCATTATGATTTTTCGGGGAGGGATGGGGCATTTGGCTGTTTATTACACTAGTTCCCAACAATTCTTACAATCAGTAACATAAAAATTAAAATTAAGTCATGGGTAAACCTACAATAGTATCTATTATACAAATGTAGTGCCATGATCTTCCTAGTTATATTTAATATCTTATTATTGCTATTGTTTATTAAGAGATATAAGTTTTCCGGAATTGTAATGTAGGGAGTAGATTTGAAATCTGCATCAAATTTTAAGGATTTTTTTATAAAATTCGTTTTTTGTATAATTCTTTATCTAAAAGTGGAAATACAAATTAAGTTAATTAATTTCGGCATCTGTGATTGGTGGATTTAAAAAATCTGCGCTCTGATTGGATGTCGTACATCATTCAACCAATTAGAGCGCAGGTAGTTTAAAATCCACCTATCCTATTGGTCAAAATTAATTAACTTAAAATGTATTTTCGCTTTTAGATAAAGAATTTTACAAAAAACGAATTTTATAAAAAATCCTTAAAATTTGATGCAGATTTCAAATCTACTCCCTACATTAAAATTCCGGAAAACTTATATCTCTTATTGTTTATTCAATGTAATGAACTTATACAAAAAAAATTTGTTATAATAAGTGGAATTAATAAATATCTATCTAATATTGTCTTATTTGTTGGCGAAACACCTTCGGGGACTTTTACAGAATTTTGATTGGTTGAATCATTAAGTTAAGTGTTCAAACATTATGGGAAATTTTGTGTATCATTATTGGGGATGTACATAACTTAATCGGCATTGTCTTATTCCCTTAAGATCCTTGATAATTTTGTGTTTTAATGGAATATTTAATTAAAAATCTAAATAGTTAAAAAGCAGGTGAAGTGAGTGTTCAATTAACTCAAATCAATTTTTGGATGTTTCTTTTAAATTCTACCGTGATTAGTGATAATAACTGTTTAGTGTTCTAGCAAAAATTAGTAATAATTAAAAATAGACATTGACGTTTTAATTGCTTGATTTTTTATATTTATTTTGGTGTTAAAAATCCAAAGATTTTTTATCCAAGTTTTTTTAAGCTAAAACAAACTGATATATTAGAGCCAAAAAATGAAAAGAGAAAGAATGAAAGAGGACATTTTAGAAACAAATTTTAAGTTATAGACAGAAATGTTCAAGTAAAAACTTATTTCTGGAAATAGTTTTGCTCTAATAATATTTTGACTATGAAAAAAAATTTAAAAATTTAAATATAAAGAAAATTAAATTGACAGCCATAAACAAAGACAAATTAATTGACAGTCATAAGTGCTTTAAACCCTAAAGTATTTTTATTTTTATATTTTGTGAAATGTAACTTTTTTCTAATGTGTGAAAGGCGCTTTTTAAAATCAATGACTAGAAGCTTTCTATTCAAAATAAACGATCTCCCATTGGAACCCAAGTAGTGTACTCACCTTTGACGAGCAGCGTGGCCGTCTGGGCCACCCTCGCTACCTCGTTCTTCACCACACAGGTGTAGTTGCCTGAGTGGCGGGACTCCAGGTCGGAGATTGCCAGCATCGAGGTCAACGCGTCGATCCGCGTCACCCGCACCGAGTCGTCGAGGCCGAGGTCCTGCCCGTCCCGGAACCACGAGACGAGCAGCGGCGGATCGCCCTCGACGACAAAGCAGGTTTGGCGGATGCCTTTCGAGCCCTCGACAAGGTCGCCCAGAAAGCTGAACGGTTGGATTCTTGGTGCGACTAAATAAAAATGTGCTGGTAAGAGACAAAAAATATACAGGTCATCTCCGTTACAGAGATATCAAAGGACATTTAATTGCTCCATGGGAGGTGGGGCACAAACCTTTAACATACAGGCTGAATGATATAGAGGCTGCGCCTGCAGCGTTATGAGCCCAGCACGTGTAGTTGCCAATGTGCGCCTCGCGCACCCTGTTCATCCGGAGGATGGAGTCGTGCCCGACCCTGTTCACCTCGGCGTCCAGGGACCGGGACACGTTCTCGCCGTCCTTGACCCAGTGGATGATGATGGGCTCATCTCCCTCGATGACGGAGCAGAGCATGGAGGCGCGCTGGTGCAGCGTCAGAGATCGGTCAGTCTGACCGGGCTTCTGGATTTTAGGCGGGACTAAAGAAATGTTAGTGTATATTCATAAATTTACAGATTTTTTCCCCATTTTTCATCTTTCTCTCATATATTTTTCCTTTAAAGAAATGCATTGAAAAATATTTCTTGGTTATTAAATTAAATTATAATCTTTAAAGGGCATTTTTAACTGAACAAATTGAAAAACTTTCATATTATTTTTTCTGAAAATTATTTTAAAAACAAACAAAACTAAACTATGCGGAGTTATTGTAGCTGTATAACCTACCAATGACCCTGAGCTTAGTTGACTGTGTAGATGCTTGTCCTTGTCTGTTAGCTGCTGTGCATGTGTACGTTCCTGTACAGCAAAATACATTTTTTAAGTAATTGACCAAAAAGTCAAATTCAATAATATTATCCAATCGGGAAAAGTTTTTAATATAACTAGCGAAGCAGGAGCAATCTATTTTGATAGTAAGTTAACTAAAACTTGTGTAAAATGTAAGACAAAATGTATAGACTAGCTACTATACCAAAGGTCCTTTTTTCACAATCTGTTTATATGTTTATATATTAAGTTCCTTTACCCTGGGAGGGAGGAAACATTGGACTATAAATTATTTTAGTTTCCTAAGTTGACTTGAACTTGAATCTTGTAAGGGATATTAAAACTTTTTCACCAAAAATTTTAGTTAACAGAAGGGTAGAGAAATACATCAATTTTTTGTCCATTGTCTTATCACTTAAAGATAATGTCCTTTTTTACCTATATTTTAGTTCCTGAAGATTTATAATAATTTAGGTGTGTGTGGGGGTAGGAGGGTAATAAATGGTCCAAAATAACAGACTAATGTATTATTGTATTCCTGTATCCGCACTGGAGACTGGGTTGATGACCATTGTACCATTCGTATACACACGGATTTTACCCGCGTCAGATCCAAGCTCCTGACCATCTAAATATAAAACAGAATAGTTATTCATTGCATCGTATTAGAGACAGTCTTCCGTGGATAATAAATTAAAAGTTTAAAGATTAAAACAAGTTTTGTTAGACCCAATGGGCCGAAGACTCGGGCTAACTAGAAGTGTTTATGGCAGGTATTATCAAGGTACATTATGAATATATAACTTTCTACTATAATCATTTAGATTATTGTGCAACCTCTAAAAGGCAAAAAAGTTTGTACATTTACAGAAAAAAGACATATATTATGGAAATAATATTCACAGATTATGAAGAAAATTTTTTTTATATTATGCTATGGTAATTTAGTTATATCGTTATTTTAGCCAGCTACAAGTTTCACTTTATTACAGCATATTATAATCTGGTATAATAATAAATCCATTGCTATGATAAAATTGGTTTAGGATAACAAAAACTGTGAAAGAAATATTGGTCAATGCAATTATTAAAGACCATTTTTCTTGAAAGGGTTAAGGCACCCTCCCAAAAAATAATTATCTTCTCTAGAACTACAAAAAGCTTCACTGTTGTTGTAAAACTAAATGGATGTATTATCACTCGGATCTTTTAACCCATTCCCTTTCTCCCACTGGATAAACAAACTGACCATAAATTATGTTCATGTTAGCAACCTAAATGGTATGGTAAGTGATATAATAACACGACACAAGATAATTTGTCACTGTTCTTGGTTTCTAATCAAAGGGAAAGAATAAATTTGTATTGCAAGAAAAAGTTTCGCATTTTTGCATCACTCTCTCTTTCTCTTTTTCTCTCTCTCCCTCTCTTTCTTTCATTCTCTCTCTCTCTCTCTCTCTATCTATCTCTTTCTCTCTCTCTCCCTCTCTTTCTTTCATTCTCTCTCCTCATCTACTTATCTCTTGTTTCGCTGTTTCTCCCTCTCTCTTATTCTCTCTTTCTTCCTTGTTCTCCCTTTTTACTTTTTTCTCTCTTTCTTTTTTCTTATTTCTCGCTCTTTCTATCTTTCTATTCTTGTCTTTTTTCTCTTTTTTTCACTTTCACTTTCACTTTTCTCTTCATCTCTTTTTATCCTTATTAAGCAACGGATAGGTAAAAGTATTAATTATATTTGCTTAATCATTATTTTGAAAATCTAGAATTTTTTCTGATTTTGTACAAGATTATATTTAATAAGATAATTAATATCATCAAATCAAAATTATTTTAGAACTTGTCTTATATATATCATCAATTTATGGAAGTTGATAAAAGCACAAATAAACAAATATTCGTTAAAAGATTCATATCTGATAAATTATTAATGTCATTTGAAGACTTGATAGATTATAATGTCAGTTTAAAAATTTGATTATTTCATACTTTCTCTCTGAACTTTCACAAACGGACAATCTATTTACTATCAAATTAAACAGTTTTTTCTAGTTGTCAGAGAAGGGGAAGATGGCGGTTTCCTTTAAAGTACCTAGTCGAGCACAAAACCCCTCCTCTATTATTACCAAATAAATTGAAATTTAGACAGTGGGATGGGGTCTTTTGTTTGTTTATTACATAAGGTCAGGTTAAGTTAGGTTATAATAGAAACCGCATGTTAATATCGGTTAGTTCTGCAGGGCTACGGCCCTCGAAGTGGTTAGACATGAGAAAAAAGTACCTCCCCCCATATTTTTAAATAAGAGGTTGGAGGTTCAGTGCTCGATGGAAACTTAAGGGAAAATACCGGGAAGGTAGTTTTTGCAATTAGCAATGAAAGTTTGCTTGGAGGTCAATTTTTGACAGCTGGCTAAATTAGAATATATGTGTGTTAATCTATCTATCTATAATCAGGGTCCGTCGGTCCATACGTCCGTAAGGTTACCCCTTTCGTTAATTTTGACAT
This sequence comes from Acartia tonsa, assembly GCF_053477335.1. Taxonomy (NCBI): domain Eukaryota; kingdom Metazoa; phylum Arthropoda; class Copepoda; order Calanoida; family Acartiidae; genus Acartia; species Acartia tonsa. The sequence goes on from NC_137260.1 coordinate 41,122,371, forward strand.
GTTAGAATTGTCCTATCGATTTCAAATTTTAAATGATGACAATTATGTACGATTTAGGAAGGGTAGCAAATCTATAACTGTACCAAAAAGTCATAGGACAATATGGTAAAATATCATAAGCGAGACATCTCTGTAATAAAATACTAAAAGTATTTCTTTTTACCGTATCCTGAAAATACACAATTACAAATTAATGTTTTGCTTTTTAAATTCTGACACTCTACAAGAGTTATTGTTCTTTTGTCAGTCATTCTGATTTTAGAACTTCGCTTTTATCAGATATTTAAAAGATGTTTTTAAGCTTACCTTTAGACCAGATAATTTTATCCAGAGGATAGCCACTAGCAGGACACATTACATACACGGCACGTCCAACCACTGCTTTTACGTCAGGCATTGGATGTACATGAGGGGGGCCTAAATAAAGCATAAATAAAGTCTTTAATTTTGATAGATTAAGTAAATATGATTGATATAACATTAAAACTAATCTTTATTTCTTTTATTTCCCCAAATAATCATAACCTTCATTGTGAAAATACCCGTATTCTCCTTTAGTAGGAGTGCAAACTTTCCAAAATAGTAAAATACTGTGCTTGCCACTAAAGATACCTTACCATTAATATTATGCCTAGAAGAATGGACAGACCTCCAAATTCTTTTATTGACACATGAACTTTCTTTAGATGTAAAGTAGCGACGATAGTAGTAATAGCTAACTATAAAAAATAATTCTAAAAGATAAACATACCTCCATATACTTTTTATTGGCGTATGATCTATCCCTTGTTGTAAAGTAGCAACACTACTAATAATAGCTTACCATAAATATTAAGCCTGGCAGAATGAACAGCCACACCAGCCCTGTTCTTAGCAGTACAGGTAAATAGACCTCCATCCTCCACCATGGCAGAACTATGGGCGCGTTAATCATCAAATTCAAGTACATCAAATTAAAGAAAAATTAAATGCATAGTACATGGTGGATGCATAACCAAAAATATCTTTTTTACACTCCAAATTTTTTTTGTTATTTACAACGTGAAAGCGCCAATTTCAGAACAAAAAATGACACACCACAATAAATGTATAATCCAGACAACTACATGCCTGACGTAATCGAGACCCTTTTTGTCTGCTAGCAAATTGCTTTATGTTTTTTTTTGTAAGCGAATTGGCTGTGTTAATATTTCCGACTCTACTAGCTGATTTAAAAGTCCCCTACAAAATCGGGACAGGATCCCCACCCTGTAGGCAGAGTTATTTACAGCTCATATTGACCCCTCTATTCTTTTTCTTTAATCCCACCCCTCAAAAAAATATATTTAAAAATGTAATAACCACATCAGTCCATAAAGCTTAAATACAGACTGACAAAAAGTAAATAATATACACAAATAGTATTTTCCAAGTTATTTTAGTTTTTCTATATAATTGTAAGGTAAATAAACAGTACTATACATACACTCATTCGTAGGGATAGGACAATGGTAATGAAATAATTGTTCTCACAATTCTTATGAAATTGTGCCTTGGATACATGATAAGGAATGCGGTGAAAAAGTTCTTATGATTAATTTTCATTGTCATGTCCCAACCCTCCCTGAACAAAGGTAAATAAGTCTCCCGACCTCTTTGCCTAAAAAAGTTGAGAAGCTTACTATAAAATGGTAAGTATGGGTAAACTTATATTTCATTTGTTGCAAAACCTATTTTTAGGAATCTTCTTTTCAAGATATGCTGTTTAAATTTTTAAATCAGATTCCATAAACAAAAAATAATTTACTCGTAAAAATATTTGTTCATTTGTTTGTCTGTAGTTTTGTGTGTTCCCCAACTGACCAATCAACATAATTAATACAACAGAAATATTCCCATACTATGCTAGTCTAAATTCAGATCCCTAACTGACCAATCAACATAACTAATACCACGGAGATATTCTCATACTATGCTAGTCTGAATTCAAATCCCTAACATAACTAATACCATGGAAATATTCTCATACTATGCTAGTCTAAATTCAGATCCCTAACTGACCAATCAACATAACTAATACCACGGAGATATTCCCATACTATGCTAGTCTAAATTCAGATCCCTAACTGACCAATCAACATAACTAATACCATGGAAATATTCCCATACTATGCTAGTCTAAATTCAGATCCCTAACTGACCAATCAACATAACTTATACCACGGAGATATTCCCATACTATGCTAGTCTAAATTCAGATCCCTAACTAACCAATCAACATAACTAATGCCACGAAAATATTCCCATACTATGCTAGTCTAAATACAGATCTCTAACTGACCAATCAACATAACTAATGCCAGGGAAATATTCCCATACTATGCTAGTCTAAATACAGATCCCTAACTGACCAATCAACATAACTAATGCCACAGAAATATTCCCATACTATGCTAGTCTAAATACAGATCCCTAACTGACCAATCAACATAACTAATGCCACGGAAATATTCCCATACTATGCTAGTCTAAATTCAGTTCCCTAACTGACCAATCAACATAACTAATGCCACGGAAATGAGGAAAACTTTTAGTAATATTCAGGGATAAAGATAGACAATTATTTTTGTTAGAGTAAATAAGGGATTAGACAATGGACAATAAATAGATGAACACCCCTAATTATAATAAACAAATAATCTTTTTACAAATTTAAACTGGTAGAAAAGTTTGGAGTTTGCTTGTTACAACCCAAACAAGATTCAATTTAAGTCCCCAAATTTTTCAAACCAACGAATTGAATAACTTGTTTATTAAACTTTAAAATTTAATCTACAAAAGAACTACTAGGGTTGCATATAATTTTTTTATTGAACAATACTTTACTTTGTTTTTGATAAAAGAGTTTGGCAACGATTCATTTAAAAAATAACCACTTACACCTCTTTTTCTTCAAATAACTATCTTTTTGCCCCTGACTATTATTACACTTAACGAACCATTAAGTTAAAACATTACAGACATTTACTCATTCTATTCACATAAAAACATAGTATTACCAATGTAAATATGCAAAATTACTTCTGTTAGAAGTGGAGCTACTCTACAAGACGGTATATAAGGATGTATTTTAAATAATGATTCTGAGGACGATAAGGACCTATATATATATATATATATATATAAGTGATGTCTTTAAAAATATTCATGTAATCAAGCAATTTTAAAACTTATAACTAAAGGATTTTCGTTTTGACTTCTAGGTAGCTTTTTCAGTTGAAACTACAGTTGAAATAATAGCAATAGTATTTGTTAAGTGGGTAAAGTAAAAAAATAGAGAGGCAGGGGTTAAGTAACTGTATGTTCACGGGGTGGGGATCCTGTGCCAACTTTCAATTGAGTCTTTGAATACTAATCAATAGTGTCGGTAATATTAACACAGATAGGTCGCTAAAAAAGAGCAGAACGCAATATGCCAGCACACTAAAATGGTCCGCAACACTGGATCCAGGTATATATCTGAGTTATATATCTATACTTATATTTTCATTATTTTATGGATAATATCATCCCTGTTATATTAAATTGCATACTTTTATGAATGCATGAATGTGCAAACATATTCATTTCCATATGAATGAATACTTTTATACGATTTTTTATAAGTGGGTACTTTAAAGTTGTACAAAAAAGGTTAATGTACTTTTATGTGCTTCATTGTTTTTCTTATCACAGCTACTTAATATCAGAAAGTAATTTTGTGTCGATAATAAAATAGAAATTGATGTTCTTTTAAACCGTCATTCTATTTAAGCAAAATAATACAGATGCCTCAAGCTATTTGAAGCTCTTCCAACGGAGTGAGGACCCTTTGTCAAATTTCAATTGAGTTTTTGAATATTAGCCAATAGCGTCGGAAATATAAACACACTTAAAACACTACAAAAATAGAAAGCAATTTGCTCGCAAACGGAAGATGTCTCCAATGCTTGGGCCAGGTAGTAATTTACATCAATACACAATACACATACATTTATTATACTCAGAGATTCTAACTTTAATGTCTTACACATAGGTAAACTATAATTCCAATTGTTTTTTACTCAAGCAGTTATAATTATATAAGTCTTTTATAGCAAATTTTAGTTATTCATAAAATACACAAGACTATAGATGGCAACATTAAATAGATGTTAGTAAATTGTTCTCTATTTCTGAATAAAATGCTAACCCAGGAAAGACTAACAGAATAATATGAAATTATATTTATAGTAGCTTCGCTTCTGGGAAAACCAAAATAGAAATAAACACTTATCCTTCAATTAAAGTGTTATATTTTTATGTTTTTCCCGATATTATAAAAAGGTGTTTTTCTTGGAAAATTGGGACTCATTATCGTTCATTAAATGTGCCTTTAACGTCAAATAATTGATTTTCTTTAAATATATATATTTTTTGACTAATTAATTTATACAATTAAAACTAATTCTTTAAAAGGGTTACTTAAATCTTTGTTTTCAAAAAAATAACAGTCATTAGAGTAAAACAATATAGTGGGAAGGGGTTAAATAATTGTAGGAACCAAACCCGAGGACCCTGTGCCAACATGTCTACATCTATATTTATAAATTTATTTTATAGACAACTAAATCTTTAATTGCTAGGTATTTTGCATAGTTTGAACTTGCATGTAGAAAAAATTATTTGACGTGATTCTTACGCAAATTCGTATATTGAAACAGGGGGCAGTCGCGTCGGGTTCTTAGACCTCTACATGCACCTTGAAATATAATCCGCGCTTTATAACTGCAATGTAAAGAGTCCAGCCCGATAGACAACCAACCCTTTGATTGCACTGTCCTTGACTGGAAGTCTTAACTGTGCATGGTTATGATTTGCGTCTGTTTTTGAGCCAAGACATTCACCTACTCGAAACTATACATGTCACGCGCTTGTCATAGCAGCAGTAGGTACTATTTTAACGTCTCTAGTATAAGCAGGACTAAGATATTTGATAATTTCCTGATGTTGACGTGGCTGATAACTTCGCTGTGTGGTGATACATACTGTCCAATCATATACCTAAAATTAAATTCTATTATATAAAGTAGTAAGGTTTTTTTGTCTTTAGCTTCAGATATTGATAACTATAGAACCGATTGAGTTCTCCCTTTTAGGAAGGCTTCGCATAGGTCCTTTGATGGTTAAAGGATAATCAAATTTTAATTTAATATTTAGACTGTTTCTAGTTTAATTGAAAATCAGCGTTATTATTAATTTCTTACCAAACGCGTTGATAAAGTCAATAAAACATAAATTGCAAAAAAAATCTTCGGTTTAACAAATTGTATATTGACTATAGTGTTTTCATATATAGGAATTTGTTTTATGTAGAAATATAAATTTGTAATTATTCTTTGTAACTCATTGAACAACATTGAACAGAACACATATATATGTATCAGATGTATCAGGGGCATAGGCATAGGACAATGGACGTTTAATTATAATTCCAAATGTTTTCCCCAAAAATTATTGATTTTAAGAAGAAATAAAAGTACAATAATAGAAGGTGCACGAGCTTTTTGTAAGTGTAATTCTAACCACGGGATGAGTATCGAATTTCAATTGAGTGTTTGAATATTTGCCAAAAGTGTCGTAGATTTAACACAGCCAAGTCACTACAAAAGAGTAGAAAACAATTTGGTAGCAGGTAGTTGTCTGGGTTATACATCTATACTTATACATTTATTAACACAGATAGAGATTAAGAATTTGATGTCTATTTTCCTATTCCTGTATTCCTGCATACATGTACAAATGATTAATAATTGTATTTCTACTCAGACATAAAAGGATAATGATGTTCATGTTTTTTAGAACAAAACATAAAATATCCCCCGCCCTTGATATAACTAAGCACTATCCTTACAATTCACTAACCTAACATAAAATAAGTAAAAAATCTAGTGGTTCATATGCATATGCAATGTGGGGGGAACAACTTTTTTTTATATATTGAAACTTATACTGATAAATTGACTAAATAAGATATCCCATCCACCCTTGTTTTAACTTTTAACAAGGATGATAACATCTATAATAGTGAAGCTCCTAAACGGAAGGACAAACAAATATTAATACGTTTATACTGTCAGAACTGAATAATCAGAGTATAAATAGATACTTGTAAAAAATTATAATTAAATTTGTTACAAAAATGAATAAATACAGAATACAGAAGGATATACTTTCCTTTTAGGAAATGATTATAGATTGGCTTTTGATAAAATTATCTCGGGCCCCTACAGAGTGCAGCTTTCCTGCGAGACAATACCCTAAATTTTAACTGACCTAAGTAAGCTTAAAAACTTATTTTCTACATTTTTTAGTATAGTTGATACTCTTTTATCTCTGGGGCTTTGTGTTCTATGAATATTAAAGTCTCTCTGTTGATACAATTATTCAATTTATTACAATCATAATTGTTCCTTTGTATTCTAAACCACATATACATATTATACACATACATATACACATACACACACCATAGATAAATATAGATGAAGGTTCAGGTATATGTTGATACAATTATTCAACTTATTACAACCTAAACATTACATAGATTAATTTAGATGAAGATATATTTTCATATATTCTATAAAATTAATTACTCAACACATACACACACACACACACATCTATACCCACACACTCACCCTCACAGAAATCCTCACACCCATTCAAAGAACAGGACAACTTTACATTGAATTCAATAATTTGAGAATGGAATTATTATTGAAATCTTATTATAAGTTTGTAAGGATTCTGGGCTGCTCAGGGAATGCGAGGACATTGGACTGTAAATTATTCTGGTACCCAAAGTTATATAACTGCGTTATCTTATGCTTGGCTCAAAAACTTTGGACACTTTTATTAAAATTGATTGTTTATTTTCAAACTAGTAGTGTCAAATCATTTCAACCAATAATTGAAATATACATAATTGGTAATCTTGTTAAATCTTATTTATAAATTTATCGTCCATTGTCTTATCCCTTTAGATCCCTGAGTCGACTGGGTGTGTGTGTAAGTATTGGAGTAGTAAAAGAGCAGTATTTTTTATTAAATCTTTCATCCTGAAAACCTTAAAAATATCTTTAAATGCAACATAATAATAACTTTTCCAAAGCCTTATGTTTCAAAGACCTTTAATTGCTGTATTTAGAAGCTTTGAGGCTAAATTAGTCCTTACTTTTTCCACAACAAACCAGTCATATTATTTTTTCAATACGATAAATAGAAAAGCTAAATATTAATAGTTTGGAATCTTATGTTTAATATATTTTGAGTATTTTATGCTTTTAAGTTTTCTATAGCTAAAGTGACAGCTCTTGTCTAACTCTAACGCATATGGTTGAAATCCTATTAACAAGTACCCCTCAATAGATAAATTGGAAATAGGATGTAGGAAATATACAAGCAGATTTAACTCAATAAAAAAGTATAATCTATATTTCAAATATTTTTGTTAAATACTCTAAACAATTTGATAAGATAAGCTTAGCTATATTCAAGTCTTAAAATGTAAGTATGTCCGTATTATGCATCAAATCAAATAATTTGTGGTTAGATTTACTCAGATTTTTTTTGTTTAACACTTTTAATTTTTAATTTATCATGCGTTGTTATTTTATTTTTGTTAGTGTTCATTTGTAGAACTGATTGTTTGACCTTCGCTGTTATAGATGTTGTCACCTCGTTTTTTTACCATAAAATCAAAAAAACTTTAAATTACCTCGGGGAGCTTGGAAGCTCCAGTCCATTTTTTGTCCAGGAAATTTCCGGAGGTGGAGAGCCCTTTGATGAACACTTGAGGCATACCGGAGGTCCAGGTTGGATAGTTTGCTCAATAAATTCGTACACCAGGTAGGGCTCAGCATCTGAAATAGGAAGAAAATTTTTTCTAAAAATTGTTGCAATAATGAATATATAGAATATATATGTGGATATATTGACATGGTAAAATCAATTAAGATTGCTATATGGATCTTATTTATTGGTCAGTGCGTTCATCCAGTTCGAGGAGAGGAGATTTGGTAAAGGGATTGGATGAAACGTATAGTTATTTTAGCAAGCTTTTAATTTATTACACAGTACATGAAAATCTTTACAACGTAATAATATATTGATTATTGCAAACTTTGCTTAAGTGGTGATGGGTTTGAATCTAGGCAAAAAGCAGCAATTTTTACATAAATTCTTATTTTAGATTTGTAACATTTATTTTTTGTAAAGGGAAATATCCTATCACATAAACAGGTTATTTAGCTTATTATAATACCTAGATAGAACCAAAAAATCGAATGATATCTATCACACAAATTAAAACAACGCCTGTCTGTCATTCTAGAGCTAAAGATATGAAAAACGGCTGGTCCAGTTGGATTCTATTCTTTTAGAAATATAATTACAAAATTATCTTAGGTGGTAAAGATTAACCTACCACAAATTTGAAGGTTTAAAAAAAGCCCCTAGAAGCTAGAAGCGGCGCCACTATCCCCTACAAAAATCTAGAACTTAGCATATAGGTAGAAACTGACCAGAAATTAGCATAATATTACAAATGCAGCAGAATATTTGATATAATTTTATGATTTATATTGCAGATTATGTTAATATTCTGGAACTAGAAACTATATATATATTAGTTGACCCACGGATTTTAACATGTTGGGGAATAGAAACCGAGTCACTTAATATGAGAAAAAGAAAACTAGTTTCCAATAAAAACTTAGGCTTCTAATGTGGAGCCCTCATTTGATTTGTAAAGTTTTGCTTAAGTTAAATATACTTGATAAAAAAGCATTACATTTCAATCAATTTATACTATTTTTCATTTGGTGCTTTCGCAAAAAGAGCCTGTTGAGCACATCCCTCTTATTTCTTAAAAAATAACTTAAAAATAGAGGAGGGGGGCAATGCTATAATGTACTTTGTGTAAAGGGTCCTTTCATTTTCTTGGGTCTGGTTTTACTACTTCAACATGACAAAATTCGTCGGTTTCCTAATATACTATACATACTACATTACATATAATATTATATTACCTTAATAAAATGTCCGCAAAATACATTGGTTTCGGGGATTTTTACCATTTATTAATTATATTTTTTAAAAATTTTATATTATATTATTAGGAAATAAAAATGTATTAAAATTGTACTCATATAAATAATATTGAATTTAAGTATTTAAAATTAATATTATGTATTGTTAATGCCTTTTAAAGTCTTTTAGTTTGATTGCTTAAGAACCCTAAAACGGCAAGCCATTTTGAAATATTCTATCCTTAGAATATCTCTCTGTGCTGCAATAGGAAAAAAACACATTTTCTATGCTGATGAACTTATAAAAATTCTTTTTTTTTCATTCACTCTTCTATCAGTCTAATAGTGTATAGAAGAATTTTGTTAGACAGAATAGTCTTTTTAAATTTTTTTATGATGTTTAAATAAATGAGTTTCTATTTTAAAACTCTCTTTGTCAGTCGAACTGTCTGATTCATTAATTCTAAAAGTAACCGATAAAAATAACATACATTACAACCAGAAAATACATGTACGTAATCAAAGACGCCCAAAGATAGGGATAAAGGGGTGTTTACCCCCCTCAAACTTTAAAACCCTTCACTTTGCCACCCTTTAAATTTTGAAAAATAGACTTGATAACCCCCGCAAACCTTTGGAAACCCTCACTATACCCCCCTCAAATTAAAAAGCTTGGATGTCACTGCATGTAATCTTAATTTGTATTGTGCATGAAACTCTAAATGAACAACAGTATAAAGTAACCAGGAATAAAGAAATTGAACTATGAACCCAAAGTTCTTATTATCAAGTACTTTTATTAAAGATTGTTTAGTTGGTTCAAACTACAATTGTCCAAACATTTCAAAGAATAATCTAAATCTACATTAGGGATAATTTGATTTATCAAAATTGGAAATATACATTAATTTATCGTCCATAGTGCCTTTTCCTCAAATTCAATCTTCTAAACATAAGCTAGAGATTTAGATAAATGTCACAATTTGTAATTAATTAACAATATCTAATAAAATTGCCATTTCTATTGTAAATTACTTTACCAAAAGCTGATCATAGTTGTTCTAAAAAATACACTTACAAGTTACATTTGTTAAAGTATTAATTTAATTTCTGGTAAATTTAGCCAAACTACAATTTCCTTTCCCCCTGACAAAGCGTAAACTCTCCACAATACAATAAAGGACTTTATATGAATGTTCTCTATGTTCATCAAGCAGCATAATAAAAGTATCAAGAATTGTACAGCAAAAATAAAGATGAATTAGATATTATACAGTTAGAATAAAGTAATCTATCTATGATATGGCATAATTATGATGCATAGACGAACAGGCTAACCATGGACATATCTAAATATGTACTTTAAAAATAAGACAATAATGTAAGCATTTCGAATATTACTAAAAAGTACTTGGCGACCAACTCTCAATATTTTAACATAATGTACAAATCCATTTATCTTATAAGTCTTAGCGACCAATTTCTTTCGCATGAGGTTTGATTAAAACACTGTACAAAAGCTATAAACAAGTCTTAGCGACCAATATGTTCTGTATGCATGTCTATTTATATGATGGCTAAATATAATAGGCTGTACAAATCTTTATAGTAAGTCTTTGCGACCAATTTATTCTGTATACATGACCAATCATGTAAAGTTAGAATATACTACACTGTACAAATACTAGTATCAGATCTTGATGACCAATTTGTTCTGTATGCATGAACATTCATATGAAGTTAGAATGGAATAAACTAATTAAACACATAAAATCAGGGAAGAGGAAGGATAGTGGAATTTAATTAATTAACAACCTTTCATTTTACCTAATGTATATAAGCTACAATGGCATAATTAAATCTATATAATGATTTTTGGAAGACTAATTAACCATCGATTGTCATACCCTTGTCTTCCTACATATATTACACATTATTTCATTTAGTTTATGCGCTCAAGGTCACGATGAAAGCTTGTACAGCAATGTTTAGTTTTTTCTCAATTATTTTTCTTCTTAAAACCTAATAAAAGACAAATATTAATCAATAAAATGATATTTGATAAAAAAAAAGATACATTATTTGACTAAATTAATATTAAAATACATTGTGTATCATGTTCATCATTTTGATATTGGATTGAAAAAAAATCAGTGAAGCTCAAAATGAAATGCTTATATTATTAAACTTACAACTTATTTATAATCAGTTTTTTGGCTGTTTACGTCAAAAATAACTTTTACTTGGAAGGCCTATTTATTTGTTTCACTATGAAGATTTTTTATCCTTTTTTAAAATAAATGTGTATTTTCATATTTCATATTTGTAAACTTTGCAGTAATCGATATATTATTAATTGGATGTTGTACAAGATTTTCATGTACTCTGAGGTAACACTTGCAGCTGGCTAAAACAACCATTTACCCTATCCCCTACTGCTGGATGAAAGAACTGGCCAATAAATGGGGTCCATATTAGGAAGCTAAATTGATGACATATTTTCCCCTGCCAATATATCCACGTAAATCCTAATCCATTTTTGCAATATTCAATAAGAACAAGTGAATCCATTAATAATTTTTGCAGCACAAAAACTGCATTCACTTAATAATGAACTCAGCGATAAAAATGAGCAAAAAATAATGTCTTACATGTGAGGATAAAGGCATATGTTTATTTGACCCCAAAAGGATAAGATTTTTTTTACATTTTAATTTTCGTTTCTCAAATTTTGAAATTCCTTTACAAGAAGAAAAGTTTGGGACATTTTAATTCAGTGGTAAGTTGCTTTAGCATTTATAGAGTAACTTTAGTATTGAAAATTTTATATTCTTTTGTCCCTGATAAAGTTTTCTGGGCTTAGCTTTGCTTGAGTTTGGATCGGAGATTAATTCAGGGTTCAATTTTGTACAGTACAACACAATTTATACAGATTTACTCGAAATTTAAAAATTTTGTATGATATAATTATAATATTCATCTGATTTTTTATTCCTAAAACAACAAGGTACAATATTGTAAGTAAGGTATCTTAATAATTGAATCCTATAAAAGTTAAAGTATATCCCTTTACTATATCTTATATTTACGCAATTTTTCAATTCTAAGTACAATTTTGTTTAGACTTACAAATTAATGTTCTGCTCATTAAGTTCTGATACTCTAGTTGATGTTCGTTTTACCTTCCTTCTGATTTTATGATGTTATCATCCTTGATTATCATTATTTATTAATTTTTCAAACTTGCGTGCAATATTTGGTCTACTGGGTGTCTGTCATCTTGTTTGTTGTAAGAAGAAGAAGCTCTTACAATGAATTATTACCTAATCTAGGTATTCATGTATGCCGGGGATCTAGGGATAGGACAATAAATAGCTCATAAATTATCATTGTCATCAAATTTATGTCTGTTATGCCCTGCCTTTATAAGCTGATTTATTACTAGAAAAATTATCCTAAAATTGATTTAATTCAAATTGTCGTATCCCCAAATTCCTGCATTTATGCACATATATTCCATCCTATGGTACTATTTTAGTCACAGCACTTTGACTAAATTTTATGCTTCTAAGATATTCAATTATTAAAGTAAAATAATAGAGGGAGCTTGAGCTAAATGTAACTCTCCTCTCAGGGCAGGGGCCCTGTCCCGACTTTTGATTGGGTCCATGAATTTAGCTTAAAAAGTCGGAAATATAGAAAAAGACGAGTTCCTACAAAAGGACAAAAAGCAATTGCTAGTACACGAAAGGGGTCTATGCCACTTGGGACAAGTAGTTGTCTGTATTACACATCTATACTGATACATCTATTATTCAACGAATATTAAGTTTTCACAATTAAATAGACTTTTGATGATTACTAAATATTATTTTCTAAAAAAAATGTAATTTTAAGAAAATGTCTTTAAAAGGTTTCTACTAAAAATTCCTGGAGCATCCTTCTTTATGTGTAGGAAAATTATGTATACATGAATATTAATGGATACAAATAGGCTTAGACGTACAAATTTACATTGTATCATACATTAAAAATATAAAGTGCGTGACAGTATACTTTAAAATCTTCTTTAAAAAAAGAATATTTTAATTTTGTTAGTTTCCTATTGGTCCTAAACAGGTTCAATGCTGTTTTTTTAAGGTGGGGGGAGATACAAAATATAGAATCTCTAATAAGTATTCCTCTAAAAAAGCATTAAAAAAAGAATACTGTCGTTTCAAGTAAAGACATACAAACCTTAAATATATAGAGATTATATTGCCCTCTAAAATCACATCAAAATTAATTAAAACTATCAAAAAAAGAACCATTCTTCTAGCCCTATTATAGCCAAAGTTAGAGGTTTTGCTAACTTACTAAGACCGACATACTAATGAGACAGAAGTGTCCTAGATTGATTAGGATCGGTTAGACGATTTTTAAACTGAAAGAGTTTTTTTTGCTGGCATACTTAGACGGACGGATAGACGTAAGGTTATCTTTCTTTTTTCTGCCCTACTTTATTTTCTCCAGTTGTGCTTGTTAAAATATTATTAACACAAACACCATACTAACCCTAACCCATGTTCGCTTTTTGGTTTAATTTCTCGCATCGTTGGTTAAAGAACTCTAAGTATTTCCTACCATTTTGTGTATCATGTAAAAACATACATTTTTAAAGTCTATAATGATGCGCTAAGATTAATGAATATAAACAGGACAGTTTATAATGGATGTAGAATATACGTGGATATTATGATAGGGAAAAAATTTAGTCTGCTAATATGGTCAGTTAATTCATCCAGTAGGAGGGAAGGAGATGGAATAAAGGGGGTGGAAAGAGGAAATCTAAATTTTAGCATGCTGCCTGTTTCAATTTATTAGAGAATAGAAAATCGGGTGGAAGATCCAAATAAAAATAAATCCATTCGGACAGTTTATTCAGAATTTTATCTTCCGAGCTTTAAAGTTAAAAAAATTATTTCTTTTCTTCTACTTATGATTGTATAATGTTATATAAGATCTCGGAAACAAGCTGAATAAATTTCTCTAAAATTTTCAGATAATGTTTGTTACGGTCCTGATCATTTAGAGGTATATAACACATAAAAAAAACAATACATGTAAAGAATAACTTTAATTTTCACGTAGCAGTTCTTAAAATGATGTTCTATTAAATATAATATGTATATTGGTTTCCCAGATTTTACAGGACACGCACAATCAGGTAGACAGCCTATTACTTCAGTTAACAGAAAATGTTCATGGAGTATCTTTTAAAGAGTAGATTAAAGTATATAATATTCCTTATATGATAAATTATGTTATAATATGTTAAAATATTGCTTTATCATCCTTTTATACATGTATGAATAAATGTTTTTGGCCGCTATGCATTTTCAAGTATTGCGTATTACTCTGTTTGATAGTTATCCAATAGTTCGTCCCTATTTTCAATTAGTTTTAAAATTTACTAAAATCTAATTTTCTGAATATTTAATAAAGAAAATAAGATATTATTAATTTCTGACAGAAGTCAGTGGGTTAAATAATACCATTAAACAATAAAAATAACATACTGTTGTAAATTGTTACCTATATTTAAGGACCTTTCTTTATTACCATAAATGTCACGCTTCTGACATAGCGCCAGAATAAATTTTTTTAAAGACAGGTCAATAATGAAAACGTCCAACACGATATCCAGCGGGTGCGCTATGACACACTATCTTTGGAATTTATAAAGACTCTTACCAATGCTGCACTTCACTTTGATGAATCTTAATTTTGATGAAAATCTCTAAAGGGGTAGTTTCACGAAATGCATTTGAACTTTATTTAGTGAACCGCATATTTTTTGATAGTTAATGGGTTAAATTATATTTATATGGCATATATTTGAAAAAATTTTAATTTTCTACCACGTAGTTTTGAAAATATCAAGACTTGAAAATCGTCTTTTTGTGATATATACAATTTAAAAGACAATTTTCAAGTCTTGATATTTTAAAAACTACGTGGTAGAAAATTGAAATTCTTTCAAATATATGCCATATAAATATAGTTTGTCCAATTAACCAGGAAAAAATATGCGGTTCACTAAATTAAGTTCAAATGCCTTTCGTGAAACTACCCCTTTAATTTGATTTTGAATTATTCTGGTTTAATTCAAACTCTTATTTTCCCCACAAAATTTTAAAATTCATTCAACCCTTTGCTTGAAAATCTATCCTTTTTATTTTTGCTCTCTCTCTCTCTCTCTCTCTCTCTCTCTCTCTCTCTCTCACCCTATCTATGTAGTCCAGATAATTCAATCAATTTTGTTTGATGGATTTTCAATCCCAAGTCTTTTGTACTAGGCCGCACACTAGCTTGCAATAAGACAAAGCTTGTAAAATCAAAAACACTTTAATTTACTATTTTTCCAAACATAAAAAGCTATACTTCAAATTAATTAAAAAATGAATATATTTAATATTTTCGACACTTTAAGTGTCATAAATGGTGTTCAAAAGCGCAACTTATTATAACGCACAGTTCAACCATACAGATAAAAGTTGTGCAATTAAATG
This sequence comes from Acartia tonsa, assembly GCF_053477335.1. Classification (NCBI taxonomy): domain Eukaryota; kingdom Metazoa; phylum Arthropoda; class Copepoda; order Calanoida; family Acartiidae; genus Acartia; species Acartia tonsa. The sequence goes on from NC_137260.1 coordinate 41,138,011, forward strand.
GTTTGTTGTCTGCATTGGATTGTTGAACACTAATGTCAAGATCTGGCTCTTACTTATAACCAACAATCCCCCATTATTTTGCAATAAAGAAATAAAACAAGCTTTCCGTCTAAGTCATACAGACAGACAGACAGGCCACATTTGAAAAAAAGTCCTTTTTTAATCAATTGTGATTTAATGAAAAAATAGAAAAGGTTTGAAGAAAAGTGCTTGAATTCTTTTCCTCTTATTTACTTAGGAATAATTTAACAAATTTTAAGAGGGGAAAACTGAAAGGGTTAGATTTAGTCTAAATTTGATTTCTACTCCTTTTGAATTGAAAAGTGGTGAAAAACTCAATTTAAATTCTTTAAATTAAGGTAAGAAAATATTTAGAGGTTTATATTTAATTCTAATCCTAGTTAAATTTTGATTCAGGCCTGATGAAGGTTTTTTTTCTTTTGTAAATGTTTAACCTTGTTTATATACAATTCTTTTATCATGCCTAACTTCCACAGAAAAAAGTAAATGATATAAAAAAGTCCGGGAAATAAAGCAACTTATATAAAAATTTAAAAATAGAAGGAAAAAAATCAAAAAGCAATTCACTTTGTGTTAATATTGAAATTGCTTTACTTAATGAAATGTACAAAAATTTTTTTAGAAATTGTCTCTTACTACTTATGTAATATAACCGTTTCGAGATATTTTTTAACTTTAAATTCTAAAATTCTTGTTTTTGATTTGACAGATATCATTTAACCTTCAAAAAGAAATCCATGTAAAACTTAAACCTATTCCATATTGTAAATGTGGTCTTGGATACAGAGATAGGACATTGGGGGAGAATTTAATCTTCCCCCAAATATTTTTTGGGGAACTTTTTCTTTTGGAAGAGCATAATCAATGGTAAAAGAGTTGGATGTAGATTCACTTAAGTGTGATTGTCATATATCTGAGTCCCTGGGTGGTATGTATTGGAAGAGTGGTTTGCAAAGCACTCAAAATGATGACATGAATCAAAAGCCTTCGGTATATCCACAAACCTTATTATGTTGGTCTACACACACTCACACGCTATAAAGGAATACAAAAATAGTACACACACACAGATACACAGACACTCAAAATACACATAGAAATATTTTTCATCTAAATGGAGTGAAATTTAGATAACAAAATGGATAAATAAAACAAGGAGAGTGGCCTTCAAAAGGAGGGGAGGAAGGTGAGAAGGACAGTTAGATTAAAAAGACAGAGGGAAAAGATAGAAACAGGGAGATAAAGAAAGGGGAAAAAGAGAAGTTAAAGGGAAATGAGAGAAGCATGAATGGGGATTGCCTTTAATAAGGGAAGGTAAAAAAATCTTTGAAATAATGACAGACAGTCAGACATTAATTACTTGTAGGGTAGCTTTTCTTTTAACAATAAATTTACTTGAGTATATAAAAATTTGTAATTGATAGTATTGCATGATATAATAATGTAAAAAATGAAATATTAAAATACAATATATTGTAATTGCACATAAAATATAAAAATATTTTTATAAATTGCAAAATATTCTTATATGTATTTTTAAAATCACACTGCAAAACAAAAGTGCTATCATTAAAAAAAACTACAAAGATATTTATAGAAAAGTTTTGCTACAGAAGTATATCATTTTCAGTAAATGTCAACCTAGAATTTCCCCCCAGGATTCTAAAGGAATAAGAAAATGGCTAATAAATTGATGTACATATATCCCCAATGATGATAAACAAAATAAAAATAAACAAATTTCTGTATATTACAATTAGTAGATAAAACGTTTGGATACTTATCTTATGAACCAACCAACAAAACAAAATTCCGTAAAAGTCACAAAAGATGTTAATCTAACTAATAAGAAAACGTTATTGTAATAATTAACCCAATGTCCCCTTCCTCCCTGAGATGTATCACAGAGTCAACCTAGAATTTCACCCATACGGGGTGTCATCTATATCTACAGAACATCTATTAATTAGTTTATGTTTGGTTAAGTTATGTTGGTTAAGATTTCAAAAGAACTAAACCTCCAAGGGGCTAGGATCTTGTTATCTGTTAATGGGTGTAATCCCGTAGGGTTTTATTATAATGGTACCCTATTCAAGGAGGGGGGGGACATTGGGCTATTTATTACACTAGTTCCAAAGTCGTAAATTAACGTTTTCTTCTTTGTTTGCTTAACAACCTTGTGTGACTTTTATTGAATTTTGATTGGTTAGTTCATGTAGTTGAGTGTCCAAAGGTTTCAACAGTAAATTGTAATATACAGAAAAGGTAACTTTGTGTATCATCATTGTGGATGTACATCAATTTATCAGCCATTGTCTCATCCTTTTAGATCCTTGAACCCCATAGCACATATAAAGATGACAATAATAATATTTTACTACAAAGAGAATAAAGGAATAACACAAAAGGCAGTACAAAAGTAGTACATTGACATACATATTCATATTTATATGGCTTACTTTATACTTTATATTTTTTTACTGAAAGGATAGATCAATTGAATATAGAGTAATCTTATAAAAGAAAATATAATATTTAAATTTATTATAATGAAGAAGTATGGCAATCTATATTAAATTGATCTTTATCTAATTGCCAGTGTTACATACCACTATTAACATAAACACACAATTTTGCTTTTCTTTCCATATAACTATCCTTGCTCTATCCCTTCCTATTTAGCCCAGTGAGAAAGGGCACATTAGATTGTAAACTAAAATGGTACCTAAAGTTTTCAATGCTCATTTTCTTATTCCTTTGCTTAAAAACTTTAGATACAATTATTTAATATTGATTGGTTTGTTAATGTTCAATCTTTTCAATCTTTTATTTTAACCTTCAGAAAGAGTAGTTTTGTTTTTCATCATTAGGGTTGATATGAATTTATCGTCCATTGTCTTATCCCTTGTCTTAAGTTATATATGTAACTAACCTCCAAGTCTAAGTTCAGCAGAAGCTTGTAGTTCTAGGTTAGCTCGGGTCACAAAGCACTGGTACATCCCATAGTTCTCACGTTCTAGAAATATAAATAGGTTAGCTCATGTCACAAAGCACTGGTACATCCCATAGTTCTCACGTTCTAGAAATATAAACGGGTAGCCCAAGTCACAAAGCACTGGTACATCCCATAGTTCTCATATTCTAGAAATATAAATAGGTTAGCTAGGGTCACATAACACTGGTACAACCCATAGTTCTCACGTTCTAGAAATATAAATAGGTTAGCTCGGGTAACATAGCACTGGTACATTCCATAGTTCTCACGTTCTAGAAAAATAAATAGGTTAGCTCATGTCACAAAGCACTGGTACATCCCATAGTTCTCACGTTCTAAAAAAATAAATAGGTTAGCTTAGGGCTTATAACACTAGTACAACCCATAGTTCTCACGTTCTAGAAATATAAACGGGTAGCCCATGTCACAAAGCACTGGTACATCCCATAGTTCTCACGTTCTAGAAATATAAATAGGTTATATTGGGGTGGTAAAGGTGGGTGTTGTTTTTTTCCCTTTGTTTACATGAAAGGTTTTATACCCTTAGCAATTTGCTGTGCCAGCCATTTATTCAAAATAAGCAATGATAAGAAATATAAAAAACCTCTATGGCTTTTAATTTGCTATAATACTGGGAGCGATTTTCAGAAAAATCCAAATTTCCAAGAAGGTATTTTTTGTTATATTGTGGGGGTTAAAGTTGGGATAAATCTTGTATTAGGATCTAACTTTAAAAGAATTGTATATTAAGGGGGGGAATGAAAAAAGTTGATTGATTAAAATAGACCCAAATCAATGTTTACCAAAATCAAGGTTCCTATTCTTTTATGTTGATTTTGGCTTTTTTATTATTTAATAAATAATAAAAAAGATAAAATTAAATTCTGTATTAAAATATCCTGACTATGAATTGTTAAAAAATTGAAAGAATTGTCTAACAAATATCTGACATGCAATAATTTTAATACATTATCTAAAAAATATTTTTTTTTCATTTTTACTTGAAGATAGTTTTAAAACGGTTCTTCTATTCATTAAAAATGTTAGTATGGCTTTTTTCTGTATAGTTACTTTTTCCATGAAAGCGAAACCCTTAATCATAATCTACATAAACATAATACAATACAAGTTTTTTTTAAATGTAAATTGCTTCTTCGCTTGTAAATTAATTACAAAAACAAAGTATTGACTTAAGTATACATAAATTCTACCATATTTTTAGTAGCGACTACTCTATAATTTGAAATGTCCGTCTGTCCGTATGTCCGTCTTAGTTTGGGGGAAACGTGATTTTCTCGGCTCCTAAAAAGATAAAAGGCTGAAATGTTTTGACAACATTCCCATTATCAAGGAGCACAATTAACTATAAAACATCAATGGCGATAGGACCGCTTTTGTATTTTTCACATTTTTCTCCATATCTTTGGTGTTTATGGTCCGATTTCCAAAATTTTTTCAGTTATAGAATCAGAATTAAATTTCCTGTCGTTTCAAGAAAACAACTATGACGTTCAGACTGCCTTTAAGCAGGTTTTAGGCTATTTTTGTATTTTTCACATTTTTCTCCATACCTTTGGTGTTTATGGCCCAATTTCCAAAGTTTTTCAGTTTTATATATCAAAATTAAATTTCAAGAACACATCAATGGCGGTCAGACTGCCTTTTTGCAGGTTTTTTGGCTATTTTTATATTTTTCACATTTTTCTTCATATCTTTGGTGTTTATGGTCCGTTTTTTTTTTAAATTTTTGTAGTTAAAAATATCAAAATTAAATTTCCCGTTGTTCTGAGCATCCAGTATGTAATTTACTTTGACCGTCAGTCTGTTAGTCATAGTACTGAAATATAAATTAATATTAAGAAATTAAAAACAAATGTTGAAAAGGTTTCGTGATTTTTTCCTAATATACATGCTTATTTAATTATTTATGCTTCGCTACTTATGGGTGTTGTCATCCTTGTTTCTATATATCCTCATGCTTATAAATAAAGTTGCATTTAATAACAGACATTCATACAAACTCAAAGTGTAAAAAAGCTTTTCAACTAAAAAGTAGAGCACAAAATTGAAGAATAAAATTGAATCCTATTTTATTTTGTATCTCTCAGTAGCAAAGCCACTGTAATGTTAATATGTCCGTGCGTTTTTATCAAGTCGGTTGATATGCTTGGTCGATTTTAATGGGAAACGTCTGAATAATTTGTGATAATCCATCTTGTTACTTGGTCTTCCGTCCGTACAAAACGTAGCACTTTATGACACATTAAACTTAAAGATTATTGACCTGTTTGTATTTTTACAACGCTTCGCACTATATTGTAATGTATGATGTCATCCTTGTCTATTTTGTATTTGTTCAGTATGAAAGAGGTTAGTGAACCTTACTCAAATTGCATTGTAAAGCAAAATATCATTTGGAATTTGTATTCTAAAAGTTACAGGTGTGGCTCTGACATAGCAAGATATCATTTGAAATTCGTATTCTAAAAGTTACAGGTGTGGCCCTGATATAGCTAGATATTTTAAAACAAAATATCATTTATAACATGTATTCTAAAAGTTGCAGATGTTGCTCTCTCATAGCCAGATACCACTTAGAATTTGTATTCTAAAGGTGTGGCTCTGTCATAGCTAGATCTTGTAAAGCAAAGTATCATTCAGAATTGATAGAGCATACTAGAAGCAGAGTTAGGTATTGTAGAACAAAATATTTCTTGGCAGCCTTTTCAATATAAAGTATATAAGTTCATATCTATCTAGCTATTTTTAAGCAACACTAAAGTTTTGAAAAGATGTGAACTTGAGTTCGGAATACATCTTCCTAACAAAAGACTTTGCCATGGATTGGGAGATATTGCATATTTAAAAATTTATTTTGTTTATCCGTACGTCCGTTCGTCAGTCATTTGCGCTAAGGGAAAAATGTAATCTTTACAACTGCTAATTAAAGTAAACTGCTGATTTTGTGAACTCACAAAACGCATGATTTTCTAAAGGTTCTGTGATTTTCTAAAATTCATCATATACTTTTGAATTTTTCTTTATCTATGACAACTAAACATCTTCTCTATTACTCACTATGTTTGTTTGTCCATCCATGGTTTTTGTGCTTTACTAATTATGGAAGTTGTCATCCTTGTTTTATAGAATTGTGTTTGTACTTTCCCTATATTCCTGAGTTTGTAAAGTTCCAAGTATTTATCAACTAAATACTTTTTAGTATTCAGGGGACAATTTTCAATATATAGACTTCTTTTCAACAAGAAATAAAGATGATTTTTTCTATTTGTATTAAATATAAATGGGTGACTTTAATATTTTACAAATAAAATCTTTTTACTAGAATCATATGATAATAAAAATCATAGACACATTTTTAAAATAACTATATTGATTCCTGGGTATAATTTACAAATTTTTAATAAAAAACTTCCGTTTGTTGATTAGTTAGACATTTAACATTTATTATTTATATGCATGTAGTTCTCATAATTTGAAAAGGTTGATTCTTAGGAAGATTAGGCATTGTATGACAAGCAGAGCATCTTTATAATCAATAAGATATATAAGTTGGAAAGAATTTTAATGTTAGAGGGAGATTTGAAATCTGCATTAAATTTTAAGGATTTTTAATAAAATTCGTTTTTTTTTTGTATAATTCTTTATCTAAAAGCGGAAATACAATTTAAGTTCATTAATTTTGACCAATAGGATTAGTGGATTGAAAATTATCTCCACTCTGATAGAAGAAGCTTAAGTGTCGCACATCATTCAACCAATTAGAACGCAGGTAGTTTCCAACCCACCTATCCTATTTTATAAAAAAAAATCTTTAAAATTTGATGCAGATTTCAAATCTCCCTCTAACATTAAAATTCATTCCAACTTATATATATCCTAATAATCAAGTCTAAAAACGTTAATGCATTGATATAAAATCTATCGTATTTCAGCATTTTCAACGAATATTTATTGTTTATATGAAAACCAGGGAAAACAAAACTGGCATTATTTTTATGATTTTATTACAACATTCGTAGAAATTGTCTGTTGTAAGAGTCTATATATTATTTTTCCCTATGGATGAGATTCCTTCTTAATCCAGCGGATATTATTCGGTTTCGAAAGAAACATTCCGGTTCCTTAGCATCAAAACTCAAAAGTAAAGTCACTCTAGATTTTTAAATGTTGGCTGTATTATATTAGTATTGTCCAGAAAAACAATTCTTTTTGACAAAAATGTTGCTAAACTATAACAAAATCTAAACATTTATTCTTTTCCCTAAACAGAGAACTATAGTGAAAACTAGCCAAATTGAAGGAAAATGGGAAGCAATTGATAAGATTGGTATACTTATTATACAGAGGGAAGAAAAGAAAATTTATTTTAGAGCCTGCAATATAGAATCACTTTTAGGGTTTATTGTATGAATTTACATCACATTTATCTCGGCAGACAACAACGAATTTTTTCTTTCACCATTTTATAATTTGTTTATATGTTATAATTAATAGAAATGAATTATAATATTTCTTTTCTTCAATTCAGAGCAAAATAGTATGATAACATGGTAATTTATAATGTTGCCAGGCATTAAATATGTTACCTATATTATCAAATATCTTTAGACTTCGTCTGTTCTGAAAAATACTTAGGGAAGATAAGCATTGTAAAAAACATGAATTATAATGTTGCTACGTCTAAAATATGTTACCTATATTGAATATCTGTAGGGTTTGTCTGTTCTGAATGATGTTAGGAGACGGTACAACCAATTCTCCATCTTTTCTCCAGATTATTGAAGCTCTAAAAACATACATTTAAAAATATGGATTCATTAATACTTTGATCTTACACCAGATAAACATGTACTAAAATAAAATGAAATCTAAAGCTGGCTAAATAATAATCATTTTAATTAAAAACTTTAGTTATAGAACAGATTTGCATGTAAAACCCGAGGTATCTGTATTCTATTGTAATGTAAATGAAGATAGAATACGTGTACAAAAGTTTAAACTATTTTATACAACATCTCTCAGCGGTATTGGTGACATGTATTTAGAAAATTAGATAATATCGAAGCCTTTTAAGCTATACGATAATATGGCAGTATTAGTGATTCAATTGTGAGAAGGCAGAAAAAAAGCCTCAAATCATCTGGACATGATTTTTTTACTTCGCGCTCTCACACAAAGTACTCTGTTGAGCTCTGAAACACCCCCTCCCACTATTTTAAATAAAATCTAATGTAAGGGGGGAAGAGGGTGTTCTTTGTTTGTTTGTTTTTTACTTAAGTCATGTAATGGTTTCTTATATTGGTTACTTGGTTGTTAGTTAATGCACTGCAGGTGTATAGGCCCCACATGCTTAGAGCCCCCAGATAGGCATTGGAAAAAAACACCAGCATTCAACTTTTAAAAAAATAATAGGGAGGGGAGGGTGCTCGACCTTTTAGTTTCCACAGCAAATATCAACAGCTAAATTGATAAATGTTTTTCCTAATATAGGTCTTACTCTGTGAGCACGTATATACAAAGTTTAAACTGTTTTCACCTATCTTATATTGCCCAGGCCCCAGCATTACAGGGATCCAAAGGGATAAGAAAATGGCTCATAAATTGAAATACATACTCAATAATAATGTACAAAGTTACCCCTTTTGTAGATTACAATTAGTTGTTTGAACGTTTGGATCAAATTCAATATAAGTCTTCAAAGTTGTTAAGCCAAGGAATAATAAAACGTTATTATAAAACTTTGGGGACTAGTGTAATAACAGCCCAATGTTCCCTCCCTCCCTGCCAGCAATAGCAGCCCAGACAAACTTTTTTTGCTGAGAAAATAGTTGATCCACTTTTTACTTCCGACAATTTGAATGCATTGATCCATCTTTAGTTTTTTTTTCCAAGGATTGTAGGATTTTATAAACCAAAGACAATTAAGTCCATGTAAAGTAGCCGCAACGAACTTCGAATATTATCCTATTATTAAAGTAGTACAGTTTTTTTCCCCTTAGCTTAAGATTTCTATAACTAATAACATAATGAGTTTTTTATTTTAGAAGTTTTTAAAGTTTTAGGAGCACCGTTAGTTGTTGAAAAAATAGAAACCGGTTTGAAGTGTTTGAAGTGTATGTGTGTTTTAACTAAGAAATATATTGACGGACTGTCCGATACATCCAAGTTGTATAATAACTACGCTACTTCCAAAGAAAATGTTATTTTCCCTTTTATCCTTGTGTTTGTATGAGATAGAAGTGTACGTTTTTATTGTAAATTTCTCCTGTATTATATAATACTGCACTATTTCAAGGAACTATACAATTTCATTCAAATAGATTCCACAGAAATAATGGATAGATTGGAACAATTCATATTCTATAGTAAATAAATCAAATATTTTTATGTCTTCCGACTTCATTTAAATCATAAATGTAAATTACGCTACTGAAAATTTTAGTAAGGGACAGGGGGCCTATCTTAATAAATTTTACCAATGTGGAAATTAAAACATTGTTTAACCCTTAACGGTCGAGGGGGGGGGGGGGGAAGGGGCGTTGAACGCCCTTCATCCGGTTTTTTCTATCTCATTAAAGAGCCCAAACTGCTTGACTTTTTAAGTGTGGGTATGACACATAACTGAGCGTTTGAATTTTTTGAAAATCTCCATCCTGGCGGGCACAGGATGCCAGCAAACCTGGCAGGGTCATCCAAGTAAAGAGCAAAAATATTTTTTTGACTTAAACAAAGCATTTTATCTTACCAAAATATTAAACTATCCTCTAGTAGTACATCCTTATATTAAATACAGGTGTTCAAGTCAATTTTAGGTTCCAGGTATGATCCTGCAGGTCCTGATCCTCCAGGTTTCCAGAAATCTTTAAAAGGCTCCTGTGTCCGCAATTTGTGACTTAGAGACTTCAAATTTTAAGCTTAAGCTTTTCTTACATGTCTACATGATGTATTAAAATTTCATAAAGATCCGCCGCCGTTTTCCCGCCGACCGCCGACTGCGGCGGCTGACAGCTGCCAAGTACAGCTGCAGCCGCTGAAATTTATATTTTGATATTTCAAATATAAAGTTTACATAAAGATAAACATTTTCTGCAAAAAAAAATTTCTTCTAGCTTCAAAAATAAAAAAATTACAGCCGTTTGAAATTTTTAAGTAAAAAAGACCTAAAAACGAACCCGGTATTAGTGTCTTAGAAATTATCTTAGTGACGTAAAAAAAATAGGATGTGTCGATACTACTAGGATTTTTAAGAATTGTTAATAAAGGCCTGAAATCAAGATTTTTTGTGCTTTTAAAAAATATTAAAAATATTTCTAAAAATTATTTTTGCTCACTTTTAAAAAACAAAATCAACTTTTTTTTATTTTTTTTTATAAAATTATCTTTCAAAATTGAAATAAGATCTATCAGCTGATATTGTACTTCTTACATAACTCAAGAGTTGACTTACAATGTGTAAATATTTTATAGATTATTTAGCAAAATAATAAAAAACCTATATGTAATTTCGTGATTAATAATTGGCTTAATCTTACATTAAACATTGAATGATTTTAAATAATTTTCAAATATTTGCTTTTATAATTATACTTATTGTATAAACACCTCATAAGTTAGCGCAAAATGCTATATATTTTATCACATATGAGCTATTTTTTAAGCCAGCTTTTTAGTCAAAATTTCAAACCAATAACAATTAAATCAAAAGATATTAGGTTAAAACTATATATAAACGAGAGTAAAGAAATAAGATATTGCTATCAACAACAACAAAAAAGGGTTTTGTCTAGTTTTTGGTAAAAATAACGCATATTTATCATTTTAAATTAAAGCTATCTTTTCAAGATTACATCTATAAATTCGTCTGTATTTTCTAACTTATACCTGTTACCATGAAAAATCAATTGATTTTCCATAATAATTTTATTTCTATATTAAATTTAGAGACAGCTAATTTTTCTTTAAATATAATGAGATGTTTATCAGAAATTTTTAATTAAGCATAATAATGTATATAAAAAAAAGACAATTACGAATAAAATTAAACAATCAATTATTAGATTATTTATATCAATAAATTTAACGGAATTTGAACGTAATTGTTAAAAAAGCTAGCTTAAACAGTTTTGCCATTAAAAAATAACCTTCTTTATGAATGGTACATTCTAACAAGGGTAATGATATCCAGTAGAGCAACATATTTAACAAATATGTCTTTAAATAATCAGTCTATTTAACAAATATCTTTTTAAAATGCATAAGTTATATTACCTCTCACAAGATTGTTTAGTCCTTTGACACTGTACATAATTATTATTTGATTGATCTATCCTTAATTTTTATTCATATTCAATTTTATTGTTTGTATATAAATATTTAATACCTGTATTATAATACGGTTATTATTTTTTTTTTGCTATGTTTTTATAAAATAAATATCTAAGCAAATGTTACCAATTCTTATAATTATCTGGAATTGAAAAGAATTACTTTCATTCGGTTGCTAAAAAGAGGAGAAAAAGAAATGTATTGAGTCAGATAGTAGCCTTAACCTGTACAGCTTTACATTTATTTCATAGATAAATTGAAATTGAAATTAGATAAAATTATTAATTGATTTTAGATTATTAAACAAGACATGTTAGAATTATCCTATCAATTTCAAACTCTTCATGATGATTCCTATGACAGTTAGGTATAATTTAGAAAGCAACTCTATCATTGTTAACAGAAAGTCAGTACGTCCATTTAAAACATGCTTTGTGTGTTTTTTTGGCTGCTATTGAAGAAAAACAACTGAAATTTTTAGTGAAAATGTCTTTTAAGGGGTGTTTTAATGTATTTTTTTTTACAGTAGCTTTTAATGGATTATTTTAGGTTAGGTTAGGTGATTGCCCTGCAGGGTTAGGAAAATGGCCCCGCATGGATAGAGCCCCCCCCCCCCCCCGCAGTGGCTAGAAATAGGATAAAATCTACTGTGAAAATACCAAGAAACGTCCCTTAAGAGGCATTGTCATGAAAGGGACTATACCCAAGATATATGTGCATCTACTTAACGACTTCCAAAATTTGAGTGTGCCCTCAAGTAATCACCCCTTCCCCCCCCCCCCTGCATCTACTCTATACATTATTTTGTCTGTCTGACTGTCGGTCATGCTTAAAAAACCTTATTGTTGGAGAAATGTTATTTTCACGACTGCTTTTTTAGATAGCCAGCTGTAAGTTTTAGTCAAGATACCTTATATTTATACAGATCTGCTCCATATATTTATTGTCTGTCTGGCTGACAGATATACTTAAAAGGACAATTTAGTTTAAAAATTAAAAAATTTAAAAAATGTTGGTGGTTTTTTTTCTAAGCGCGTGAGGGTGAAGGTACCCTATCCTAAAATAGTTATAAACCTTCCCATGACCTATGACCTATGTCCCTGCAAAGGAGAAGCATATTAGTTAGGAAGATCCTTCCATATAAATAGACACACACACACACAAACATTCTTTTACTTTGATATAAGGATTAGCATTTTGTTACTGTATCCTATTACTAGCGGCTACGCCTTAGAGGCCTCTTGGGGCACTTGAGGAGGAGAGAGTCCAATTTAATAAACCAATTTATTTTTCTAGATTTTAAAAGAAAAAGACAAACAAACCAGGGATAAGGGATGGGAAACGTAGGAAAATATTATTTCAGGCCTATTTCAAGCCTAGGCCTATTTCTAGCCTAATAAACCAGTTTTGGGATGGCGCAGTGCTTCGTATAAAACGCTAATAAAAAAGCTGTGTGTGTGTGTGTAGATAAAGTATAGAATCAAATTCAGGTAGCTAGTTTAAAGTAAAAAACATAACTTTTTATAAACCTATATATTAATGGCTTTTGTTAAAATGAAGTTTTTTCTCTCCCAAAATTTTTTTATCTTTTACTTTGGTAATTTGAACTGTCAGAAAGCTATCGTTGGGTTTCCCTCAGATAGATTTTAGTTTGTATTATTTGCATTTTTATTAATGAGTAAAAATTTTATTTGAAAATTTCATTGCTAATTAAAATTCAAAATAAATAAATTAATATGCACTTGGGTAACATTCTATCAAGTATTCTTTGGGTAGTGATATATTTGTACTGTGTTGTATTGTGTATTGTACATATATTAGGGTTAAAGTGTTGTATCAATTTCGTATTAAATTTTTAAAATTCAAAATACAACATCTAATTTATAAACTACCAAATGAAAATTCGTAGCTACCTCCTTTCCAAAAAATAATCCCGTTATTTTTGTTTTTTTCTATATGGCCCTTTTTTAATGTTTAACTCTAAGCAGATTTAATAATTAAGCTAATGTGATCTAACACCATTTATATTTATTTTTTAGTAGCAGACGAAATCATTATTTTTTCTAACATTGTCTGCTTCTAAAATTTTCGCCAATTGGTGATTGGTTGTTAAAAACAGGCCGATTCTTATTGGTTTAGAGCTATAGCTACTTGGGAGCGTCCGCCAGTTTGATAGTAATTTGTAATAGTTGCAATATCCCTTTAGAATCTAGGCCGGGACCTAATTAATGGCCAGGTTTCCTATCCCTTATCCCTGCAAACAAACAAACAAAGAGACAGACAAACAGACATCCTGTTACTTTATTATATCCTATTATATAAATTAGTAAGCTAAGCTTTTTTTGACTGTAGCAACGGATCTTGTTAACCGCTGAACCTAAAGGGTTCTTCTTTACAGTGAAGCTTATTATAGGTATAGAGAAGTTTATAACTACTTAGGAAGAGGGCTCTCCACTCTCAAAAAAAAATAACACTTATAAAAAAAGTACCATCTCCGCAATTTTACTTCTTTGTTTTAAAACTTAAATTGAAAATTGGAAGAATGAACTTTCCCCCTTACCACCCTAAAAGCTTCTAGTGATGTTACTGCTAGTGATAATATATTATAGTTTTTATCAACATAATATGCGGATTTTAAGAAAAATTTAATCAAATATGCGGACTTTTTTCAACCTTTTTTTGACAACATTTATTAGACATATTAGAATTATACTATTGATTTCAAATTTTGCACGGAAGTATGTCCTTTTACTGTATGCTATATTTACGCAATTTTGCAACAAATTTATGTGCAATTTCATTTAGACTTCAAAATTAATATTCTGCTTATTAAGTTCTGACACTCTAGCTATTGTGCGTTTGTTCTACCTTCTGATTTTTGTGCTTCGTTTTTATGGATGTTGTCATCCTTGTCTAGAAAATACAAATTTATTAATCTATGGTAGAAAGTACAGAGAGTATAAATTATTTCCTACATTTTCTTTATCAATTATCAATTATCAATCACCTCTATTATCCATCTCTTTTTTAGGGGTTACCTTTCCCACCTCCCCTCTAATCCCTCGTTTTTAGTTACGTCACTAAGATAATTTCTAAGACACTAATACCGGGTTCCTAAAAACAAAGGTTGTTAAATAAATGGTGAAGGAAGCGAAAATTAGCTTTGACTTACTTAAGGTCGGAAATTCATCATAGCACAGGGGACTACTAATACAAACTTCTTTTAAGGATTAATAATGTTATATCTTTTTGACTTTTCGTCAACTAAAGGTTGGTTATTACAGATCTCCCTTATCCCTGAAAGGAATATATGTAACTTCTTGTTACAAGAGAACAAAAGAGACCTACCTAGTTTCAATTCAAAATAATGGATTCTTGCAAAGATAACTTTCAAAGAGAATATAACACATTCTTCTTACAAGTTTTTTTTTGTAGCAAAGCTACAATATAATTAATTTCGTCAGTAAGTAAAGCTATGGGGGAAATGTAATCTCATCTTTGGTTTTATTAGACTTTATACAGAGAAAGCTAGTGTAAAGATAAAAAAGTATATATTATTCTCATTTATTTTAAAAAATTAAATTACTTAGCTGGGATTTTGGTTATACAATAACTAGCGGCTACGCCCATAAAGGCCTCCAGGGGCGCTTAAGTTGAAGGGTAGGTCACAACCCCAGTTTTTTTTTAGTTTTATATTGAAAAATGAATTTTATGGGTAGTTTGATTTATCCTAGGAGGATTGTGGTGCCCTCCCCAAAAATAGTTACAAATCTTCCAAGGACCTATTAAAGCTACAATATAAAGGAGAATCATATTAGAGCGGCGGTTCGCGAGACAAAAATCCTATTACTTTTACACAAACCTATTATGGTAGTTGGAAAGAAAAAAAACACTACAAACTCTAAATCTATTGATCCGTCACTATTAAAAATAAAGTTTCTTTATGACACTGTCAAGTTTGAAGTTTTGCATTTTTTTTGTCTCTCATTTTAATATTCCTGATAGAAATAACCTTGAACGTCAATTAGAAATTATACAGTCCTTATCCAGAACCTTGCAATGTCTTGAAGCTTATATTAAAATTCATCCTAACGACTTACTCATTACTGAATGGATTAATGATTATCAGCACCAATTTATTAACATGTGTAATAACTTTCCACCTATAACATACTTTCTAAGATATGATTCCCTTTATGAATATGATGCTATCCTTGAAAGTTTACTTAATACTATTAAAAATACCACTATCTCTTTTCAAGCAAATTATCTGAAAAATTTAAGAAAGGAAAAACTCTTACTATCAAATGAACTTGCAGTATTGCGCAATAGCAACAAATTTTTTACCCATCGCTTTAAAATAGTTGAAGAAAAGTTGTTACACATGGAGCATCAAGAAAATCTAAGATATATTGAAGATAGTAGATACTTCTCTATCCTAAATTGCGAAAAACCGACAAAAAAATTTTCTGAACTTTTAAAAAATGAAAAAAATTATCATTCGCTTTCAAATATTAGGGACTATGATGGTAATGAGATAAAGTATGATACCGATAAGAAAAAGTTTATTTCTGACCACTTTAAAAAACAATTTAGTACACCTGCCTTCTCAGAAATTTCTATATCTGATTTTTTAGGTTGCGATATTAATGACCCCTCGTTAAACTCTTATAAACTTAATGCTGATGATAGGGATAGATTGGAACTTCCAATTGATATTGCTGAAGTAGAGGAAGTCCTAAAAAACGCAAATCTTAATAGTTCTGTTGGTCTTGATGGTATTCCTATGAAAGCTCTTGTTGTTTTTTGGGAGCTTATAAAAGATATTACTGTTCTTGCTTTTAATTCTATGTTTGATAAATCTAAATTAAAAGGACTGATGAATATCAGCAAAATAAAATTAATTGAAAAAGGGGGGGACAAAGATTTTACTAAAATTGGTAATTGGAGACCTATTGGTATTCAAACTAGTACATATAAACTTTACAGTGGTGTTATCAACTTAAGACTGAACTCAGTTATAGATAAAATTATTCATCCCTCTCAAAAGGCTTATTCTAAAGAACACTTTTTACATGAGTGTCTTATTAATATCTTTGAAATGATATCTAAATCAAATGCTACCCACTCCCCTCTAGCATCTTTAATCATAGACTTTAGTAAAGCGTTTGATTCAATTTCTCATTCATATATAGAATCAATACTCAAATTTTCAAACTTTGGACCAAAATTCTGTAGTCTAGTCTCTTCAACTTTAAAAAACCGTAAGGCATGTATTTGGACAGAATTTGGTATAACACCAAATTTTGATACCGTAATAGGAGTCATTCAAGGTGATCTTCCCTCTCCAAACTTCTTTAAAGTTGCTGTAAATCCTTTGATTATCAAACTTTGTAAATCAACTGTTGTTAAAATACCTCGTGAAATTCCATATCGCTTCGACAGGAACACACATAAAGTCCCAGTAGTGAATGCTTTCGCTGATGATATGCAAAATTTTATGTCTCCAAAACCTAATGTCCTTCAAGAATGTTATAATATATTAAAGAACTTTGGCAAACTCTCTAACCTTAGAATAAACAACAATAAAACTACTATTGTCATTACTGGGGGTTTACCAAGCTTAGACTTCTTACGAAAAGTCAATGAACTTAATTTCACTTTAACAGATGAATTCTGCATCTTAGGTCTAAAACTCCATAAGTCTCTAGCAAATATTAATAATCTGTGGGAAAATACTCTTCTTAAAATCTGTCGGATTAGGAATTTCTGGAACATTTTCAACCTAAGCATACCTGGTCGTATAAATATTATCAAAACATTCTTCTATTCGCAGCTTTCATTCTTAGGAGCAATTTTTGAACCACCAGAAAATTTCATTAATGAATTTAAAATATGTGTCATTAACTTTTTAAAACAGGGAGGTAAAATTGCTAAAGATAGGATTTTTTTAGAAATTGATAAAGGTGGGCTTGGATTAGCAGATCCTTATGAATTCATATCAAGTTTAAAAGTAAATGTCTACATCAAAGGCTTGAAGTCCACTGATAGTTGGGGCTTGGAACTTAAATCCTTTTTAGCAAATCCTCTTGTCTCCTTTTCTACTCAAATTAATATAGTTAATAAACCTACTAATCCTATACTTTATAATCTGATCAAAGCTTTCATTAGATTCTGTCAATATTATTGGCTTTACCAAGGCAACATTCTAAATGCTCAAATAGTCGACAACTTTTTCTTTCTAGATGGTAATAATGCACAAATAAATAACTCTTTCTTCAACCCTAACACTTGGAGGCGTTCTCAAAACAATATTCAAAGTCTTGTAATTGCTGACTTTTTTGAGCCAAATGGAAATCTTTATAACTATGATGACTTTTGTCTAACAAACTCTGTCTTTATCACCCCAAATGAATTTATTAGGTTAAAGTATACACTTAGAGCGGCCATCAAAAAAGGCAGAAATAAAATTAATCTTCCATCCAATTCTATATTAACATTCCTTGCTAACCCCAAAAACAGAGCAAAAGATTATAGGTTATATTCTATTCCATCCTCTCATAACATTCAGAAATGTAAACCTATGAAATCCAGATATTTGTGGGCTGAACTACCAATAGATATTGATAGAGAAAAATTTTTTTACCCTATGTGGGGAACATCTTTTCTCCCGATGAGTATAAAAGACTTTGCTTTTAAAATAATAAACAATCAACTTAATTTTAACGCCAACCTATCAAAATTTAGTACTACAAATATTGATCCCTCTTGTATTCAATGTATTTTATCAAATACTTTACCAGCCCCAAGAGAAACATCGCGTCATTTTTTTCTTTTTTGTCCTACAAATGTTAGAATTATGGAAACATATTTTAATAGTTTTCTTCAAAATCGATTAATTGCATGGGATTCATCCTTTTGTTTGCTTGGAGCTCATACAAATTTACCCTTTTTTAAAAAACTGGTATTAAATACCGAAATAATCTTAGTTTCTTATTTTCTTTATGAATGCAGGAAAAATAAAATCACTCCCCTTTTTAACAACCTATCCAATTTTACTGATCTATACAGGGAAACCTTTCTAAAATTTCCAAAATATTTGAAATGCTGGCAAAAATGGAACTCTACCTAAAATATGGATACAAAAACTATTAAGCACTTGTCAATAACCCTTTTACATTCAGGTGTCAGAACTATTGGTTTTTCTTCTAGAAGTTTAACAATATTTTCTTTTACAGGTTTTCCAGAGGAGTAAAAATGCCTTACCCACACCCTTTTACAGAAAATGTTCAGTTAAATGCATTATCCTTTCATCTCCTCTTTTTTTTTAGGAAATGGTGCGAGTAGAGGATTCCAGGGAAACCCCTACAGACCAGTTAACACCTACAGACAAGCTCACTCGTATGGTCCTGCGCACCCCATGCCATCCCACAGCAACCCTCGCTACAGGCCTCCCTTCCCTATCAACTCTCCCTCTCAAAGGTTTAAAAGTCCCTTCCCTTTAAATAGAGGTTTAAAGAGATCAAGCAGCCCTTTAGTTTTGGATCATAGTAAAAAAAGTAAGGTAAATAACAATGCCGTCAAACCTGAGTTCTGGGGCGTACAGAGCATTTGTATAAAGGAGGAAGGTGGGGAACTTTTTGTCTGCAACTCCAGGTCAGCCCCTCCCTGCTCCCCTATCCTGTCTTCAGATCCCCGTTCATCAAAAACTGCTATTTCTCTCCCCTCAACAAAAAAGTTTCCCTTCTTTGACAACCTTCAAAGTTTCTCATTGTCTTGTTCTTTTTTTGGAAATAACTGTACTGCTTGTAATCTTCTTAATGGTAATCATTCAATAGCCAAACAAAACGTGTTTCTTTTAGGTGACCAATTTATCCCCCCAATAGTTGGAAGTCAAAAAGAGTGTGTCCCTACTATTAGAATAAGTAACCCTACCTTTGAAACTCTTAAAGAGTCCTTAAGAGCACAGAAAAAAAACGGGTTGGGTAAAAATGAGGGAGGGGTTGCCCTGGTATCCATTCTTTCTTATCTAATTAATGTTGGGGCCACTGAATATTTATCTAAATTGGGTGAATTTTCTGAGTGGGTTAAAGCAGAAATGGGATGGGAGGTTGTCCCGTTTGTCACCCCCTACCCCCACGGATTCCCTGAGCACGCCCTCATTACTATTCAGCAATTTTTGTCTGTAATAAAAGCAAAATTTTTAGGCGATTTTATGGGTGGTGTGGAAAACAAATTTTCAATGTGGAAACCTTTCTCAATTGCTTGCAGGGAATTAGGTATGGACAAAAAAATCTTGCCTGTCCCCCCCATCTCCTTTATCAAGAATAACAAAACAATCACAATACAATGTGATAGTGAAGTTTTCTTAGGCTCTACCAAACCAAATACTTTGATAGAATCTACTTTTCTCCCTTTACTTTTTAACCAATTGCGTTGCGTATCTCCCCCTTCCTCCCCCCTCACTATCCCAAGCTCTGACGCCCTCTTGGGTGGTTTCTCCGGTAGTACAAATACCCCTCCCATAACTAAAACAAAACTTGTTCTTTTGGGCACCTCAATTCTGAAAAACTGTGTTGAAAAAATTAAGGATTCTGCAACTAACTCGGGTTTTGACGTCATTGATTTATGTAAAGGTGGAGATTTTTTTTAACAATATTAAGGGGATTAAATTACCAATATCGTCCAATTCAAATGACACTTTAGTTTTACTCTTTTTGGGAAATCATATTTTTAGCAAAAGTAACCATTTCAAGAAAGATGGTGTTTACCATTTGGAAAACCCAAAATTTTTAACGGACAAACAAATTAATAGTCTTATTGCTGAAACTTGCAATCTTATCTCAGATATACAGTTAGGTTTTAAAGGTAAAATAAAGCTGTTTGGTCCTTTGCCTCGTTTTTCTCGCAACTGTTGTTCAACCCTTCACCACCTTATTACCCCCTCCTTCCCTTTCGATTCCACGGGGGAATATCTTCTTTATTTAAATAAATTTATGGCTTTTCATCCCCTGTTAAAGATAGAGAAAGTTGAATTCATCCCCCCAACTGCAATTTTTGGCCGCACCCTTCCTGTTCCATTCACCCATGACCTGGTCCACCCCACAGTAGCAGCCACGAACACCCTATCCTCCTATCTCAAGACCATCAGCATCAAGCGGGTCACCTCTCTACCTGTCATCAACAGGAAGGAATCAGAATCTTTCTACAGCTGGGTTACAGCCTTAAAAAAACCAACCCTGTATCACACCCCCTCATTCTGCTCAACTATGATCCCAACACCAGCCTGCACATCATCACCCAGTAATCAAACACGGACCTTGACATCAGGCACCTCAACCAGTACCGTCAATATAGATGACTCATCACCTTCAACACCTCAAGCATCACATATACACCACCCGTCAACTTTCCCCGATCCTTCGCTGCTTTCGGACGATGAAACCTCCGATATGGAGCTAAGCAAAGAAGACCTCGCTGCAGCATTGGCATCACTAGACATGTCTTTTGACTAAAAATTAAACTGTAATTTTAAACTGTAATTTTAAAAGTTATTCAAAGGGGACTATCCACGAACTCCTCTTTTAAACT
This sequence comes from Acartia tonsa, assembly GCF_053477335.1. NCBI lineage: Eukaryota > Metazoa > Arthropoda > Copepoda > Calanoida > Acartiidae > Acartia > Acartia tonsa. The sequence goes on from NC_137260.1 coordinate 41,158,964, forward strand.
CAAAAAAATCATATTTTCACTGTATGAAACCTTGTATATTCTTATATTATTATTTAATTTTTCTTTGTTGTGAATTATCAATAAAATACATAATAATAATAAAAAAAAAAAAAAAAAAAAAAAAAAAAAAAAAAAAACTTTTACATAAGGATAAACATTTTGATTTTATTGTTGTGCTCAGAGATCATATGTTCTCATTTCTGTAAAAAAATTACCTTCACAAAATAGTTTGAGAAAAATGGATTTATTATTACTTGGATCTTACACCAGGTGGACATGTACTCTAATAAAGTGAAACTTGTAGCTTGCTAAAATAATGATCCTACCCCCCTACTCAATGTACGAACTGACCAGTAAATGATATCCATGATAGCAACCTAGATTGACAAAAAAATTTCCCTGTCATAATATCTATGTATAGTCTATATATATTTTGAGAAATATGATATGAAAAGTTTTGCCATAAAAAGTTAGATAGCTCCGACAATGTTGGTAAATAGCAGAGATTACAAGTTCAAAAGTGAAATTATCAAGTGAATAGAAATCTGCTGAATATACAACTTTTTTAAAACTTGAATTTCAATATGAGAGAAAAAAACAGTGGAACCTATAAATTAAGCTCGCACATAATTTTAACCGACTTAAGAAAGGGCTTTACTTAATCTGGAATATCCAAGATTCAATGATGTACAAGGAAAGCTTTTCCAGAGAAAAAACCGTGACAAATAAGTCTTTCGCGCATTTAAAGGTTCCACCGTTTGGATGTTAGCAGCCATCAGAGTTTATAGATTTTTGAAGTTATTCGATACCAGGAACATCGCAGCGTAAACTGCATCAAATCAACAAAAAGCATTCTAGCCTTGCATGAAGGCCAAACTTTGGGGGCAGATTAATAATTTGTAATACTTATAGGATTTTGGGGGAAAGATTCACTATTTAAAATCATATTCACCTGTCCCTTTCTTCAGTTAAGCATTCCAGCCTCGCCTGACGGCCAATGTCAATCACTTGTTCAGGTGGCACAATATCTAAGATAAGATTAGTTTTAATTTAAATTTACGCCTTTTAAACTAAAGGTCTTCAGGTATTTTTTTTAGATATTCTTGTGTGGAAATGTATAGAGAACAAGGACTAATGCTAATTTAGATGATATATTAAGAAATAAGAGCTATAGATCCTAAACTACTTTTTAAGGGGTCATGCTGTATGTAGACAGAAAAGAATTGAAATTATTAGATTACTTAAAGCCATTTTCTTTAGATAAAATTAGATAAAAAACAGAAAAACTTTTCCAGTATTGCTTCAAAACCGATTAATATCGGGTTCTCAGCCGGACTTAAAAATCTAGTATAGCATCGCATAACTAACAATTTTCCACGAATATTAAAATAAAAATCATAAAATTAATACCAGTTTTGTAAGCCTGGGCCTTCAGCCACTCGGGAAAAACAAAAAAAGTTTTAATCCGCGTAAAGCCTTCTATAATATAATACTATGCGATGAATAACTGTTAGAGACCATCTTAGGGATTAAAAACCTGTCTTTTTAGAATTCAACTCCAACTCACCAACAATTAAAGGAGGTTCAACTTGGAGATGTATTGTAACACTGGTCTCTCCAACTTCATTCCTAGCTGTACATCTGTACTGTCCACTGTCTGATTCCTAAATAATATTTAGTTAGTTGAGTGAAAATTGAAAAAACATTATTGAAAAAGCAATAAAAAAACAATTGATTAGTTTTATTTTAATTAATATTTAATATTTGCAAATGGGTGCATTCCCTTAAAGTTCCTGTCAAGAACTGACACTCCCCCTTCCAGATATCTTAAAAATAAAATTAAAGTAATGAGGGGAAGGGGGAGATTTTTTCCTATGTCTAACCTTGTAAGGAGCTCTAATCCTAGTACAATTAAGTATTTGAAATAAAGGGGGAATGAGAGAGAATCATCTTTTTTTTCAAAAAGAAAGTATAACAAGGATGACAACATCCATAAAAGCGAAGCTCTGAAACGATATGACAGACGAACATTAACTTTTGTTGAGTATCAGAACTGAATATACAAAATATGAAATTATAATATTTGAAAAAAAATTATACTTAAATTTGTTGCAAAACTTCTTAAATACAGAATTCTGTTTAAGGACATACTGACATTTTTAATACGTGATTATAGAGATGCTTCGCTCATAATCTTGTACCTTATTGTAATAGTAATCAGTAATCAAAAAATCAGATCAATCGGATGATTTTATCACATAAAAAATTGTTATTAAAAATCAACATGTTTAAAATGGACGTACGGACATTCTGGTAACGATTATAGAGTTGCTACGCTTTTTAAATCGTACCTAACTACTACAGAAATCACCATGCAAAGTTTGAAATCGATAGGACAATTCTAACATGCCTAAATTAATGCATAAAAGCTAACTATCTCGGACGGACGTACGGACGGACGGACGGACGTACGGACCGACCCTAATTATAGAAAAGCTTCGCTTTTAAAAAGAATAGAAAAATAAATTAATTAAGGCAAGGAAGAATTTTAATTAAATTATCTTATGCACAATTTGCAGGGAGGGAAGGGACAATGATGATTAACTTATTCTACATTTGCTTTGCCTCTTAAATCTTTACCCAAGATATAATTACATACATAGTTACGGGGGGGAGGGCGAATCTAATGTCCATCGCACTATCCCTGGATCCCTGGTTATGCATCTTTGATCCCACAAACGGATATCAGAAATCATATATTCATATATACATACATATATAGTTATAGATTATTATAGAAATGTGGATCAGTAAATAAGTTAAGAATTGTTTAATAAGATCATTAAAGATTATAAGATGATATAACATGTACTTCTTGTATGTTTTATTGAAACCTTAAATGAAGAAATTGTCATTTTTTGCAACATCTAAGCCTAAAGTCTAAACGCCAATAATAATTTAAATGTAATCCATTTAATTCAAAATGCGAACATTTAAAAATATTAAAGCGCTTAAAGTAATGCTATAATTTTTTATTGAATTATTGAATATTTATAAAGTGAAGCAAGATAAAAATCATGATGCATACAATTTTTAGCTATTTTATCAAATGTTTTCCCCTGATAAATTATAGAATACTATAAACAATAAGTTTATATTATATGCATCTGAAACAAAACAAATTAGTAGGCCTCCACAAACAAACTTTAACCCTTCAAAATTTGGAAATTCTCAAATATTTTCAAAAGATAAAAGAAACAAGTCATAGAATATAATTGTTGTAGAAAATTGTCTATACTTTATCACATTTTCCCCCCATGGCTCTATGGACGAATGGACGTTAGTGAAGATTATCTTTTTTAAAAGAAGTTTCAGAAGCCTATCGAATATTAGAGCCTATTAAAATTATATCATTGCTCTTAGATCAGGAGCACTCAGAATCTCGTTTTTTTTGGATGATATTTTATGACGATTTAAGTGTTAGTTCTAGGCCCCATTTAATTCTAATAAATCAGGTGAATTTTTGACATTCCTTGTAAAGTTTCCATTGTCCATCATAAATTGTTTTTATGACTTTTATGACCCAAAATGAAATACCTAAACTGACTTCTTATTAATTAATTCAATGAAATGAAAGGAAAATTGGTAAAATTCAGACAGGCAAACTTCAAAGGCAAAGCAAATAAAGAAGACAAAACTCAGTAAAAGAGACAATATTTCTTTAGAAAACCCATTGAGGGAGGGGACATTTGACTGCTTACTACACTAGTCCTCAAAGCTTAATAATAAAATTTGTATTCGTTGGCCCAACAACTTTGTTGTTTTATTAAGTTGAGTTTGCTAACGTTTCAATTCCTAAATTTAATATGCAGAAAAGATAATATTGTGTATCATCATTGGAGATGTACATCAATATATCGGCCATTGTCTTATCCCTTTAGATTCTTGAGAAAACCAATGTTTATGTTATCCATGTATTTATTTCTAAACTAAACAGCTAAACATATAATCCATCCTCTTTAAATCTTTTGGATGATAAAATCTTACAAAAAAGTTTGAACTGTTGCAAAATATGATTTTAAATTAAAGATTAAATTGCTTTGCCACTGCAACAAATTATTTTACTATCCACGGATAACTGTCTAAGAAGAGATGGGATACATAACTATATGATTTTTTTATCTTTTAAAAAAAAGCTTTACTAAGTGTTTCAAAAATCAGCCATCTGACGTTATAAAAATGAGTGATTATCTATCTCTTTTTTAGTGGTTTTCTTTCCAACTTCTCCTTTCATCCCTAAGACACATGTTAAAGCTTCTTTTAAAAATATGACATTGATGTTTTACTTGTGTCTGTCTATCCATATATACTTCATATCTTTCTGTGTATACTGTATACAAGTGGTAATGATTATTGCACTCTTTATATTAGCGGCCATACTGAAAGGAAATAACCAGAAATGAATATGGACATTATGTATACTAATATATGTGAATATGTACAGACGTACAATATAAAGTTTACATACATAGATACATTTTTTTAAAAAATATGTTGAAGTCCTGTTGTCTCAATCCAATTCAGATTTATTGCCAATCGATCTCTATTATTTAAATCTATTGTATGTATGTATATAGGCTTTAACATAATCATTAAAACATCTCATCAAATCATAGCTAATGATACTCTATTATTTACTTCTATTGGATGTATGTATACAGGCTATAACATAATCATTAGAAACATCTCATCAAATCATAGCTAATGATACTCTATTATTTACCTCTATTGGATGTATGTATATAGGCAATAACATAATCATTAGAAACATCTCATCAAATCATAGCCAATGATACTCTATTATTTACCTCTATTGGATGTATGTATATAGGCTATAACATAATCATTAGAAACATCTCATCAAATTATAGCCAATGTTACTCTATTATTTACCTCTATTGGATGTATGTATACAGGCTATAACATAATCATTAGAAACATCTCATCGCATCAACAACTTATTCAACATGTATATATTAGAGAGGATATCTAAAACAGGTTATGTTCAAATACAGAAACCTGACAATAAAATATGGAAGATATAAAAAAAGAGACAAAGCTCTCGAAAAATATGCATTATTTTTTATATAAGACACTCTTTAATTGAAATTTGACCCATAAAGGCAACTTTAATTGCCTATATTAAGTCAAGTTGCATGTATTAACCTTTCCGTCATCATACTACATATAATTATAATTTTATGGTAGGGCTTTATACTCAAACATGGTCGATTTCAGCGGTCCCTAATATATGTATATTCATGTATATATAAATGTATTTGTACTGAAGATAAGGGGAAATAAGATTATATAAGTTGGTCTTTTTTCCTGATTGTCTATACTATTAACATAACGAATTAATATCAGATGTGTTTTTGCCATTTTTTATCTGAATAATTTATTCTTTTTCATTGATTTTATAATTTTTTTTCTAGTTTTATCCTTATAAAAAAGTAACAGGATCCGTGTTTGTTTGTCTGTACCGAAGGTCTACCCGATATGGTTCTCCTTTACAATGTAGATTCAGATAAGTAACATGAAGGTTTAAACCTATTTTGAGGAAGGGTACCACCGGCACCATCCTTTTCGCACACTGTTCTGGGGAATCAGAGCTCCTAGATGCTAGGGGCGCAGCTACTATGTTGTTTTATAAAGGGTTAGGTTAGGGAATTATATATCAGTCGCTTTTTTTTACTATTTTTGGTTTATTTGATGCAGACCTTTAGTTTTTACATCTAGTATAAAATGTGATTTGTGTAGGTTTGACTTTAGCAAAACAATTGATGATCTTTTTGTCCTTGATTTTCAGGACAATTGAGTATTTTCTTTCTTAACATTATTGCAAACCCAAAAATAAAGCAAGGGTAAGAACTTTAAACAATAAACATATACTTCAATATAATTTATATTTTTAAAAGCTAAGATTTTTTACATTTACATATGTTAGAACCATTCAACCGATTTCAAAACCATTCACATGTTTCAATAACAATTTTCAAATTGAAGCAATATTGCAATTATTGTTTGAAAGTCTGTCTTTAAACCTTTTTATTATTTTTTCTCAAATTGGCAATTTCTAGGCTATGTAGACAAAACAGGATTATAATTAAGCGCTTTAAATTTATATTTATTATTGCAAATTTGTCAAATATCTGATTTGTCAACATTCGCATTAATGGATGTTTTCATCCTTGTTGATAAACCCAACCCGCTGACTGAGTGTGCTTTATCGTAGGGAGGGAGAGGACATTGTGCTGTTTATTATACTAGTCCCAAAGTTATATTATAACGTTTTCTTATTCGTTGGCTTAACAACTTTGATTACTTTTATTGAATTCTGATGGTTAGTTCCATAAGTTGAGTATCCTAACGTTTCAACCACTAATTGTAATCTACAGAAGGACATGTACATTAAATTATCTGCCATTGTCTTATCCCTTTAGATGCTTGACTATATCGATTGTTCTGCACAAATATTTGCCTAATGTCTTGTGGAAGGCACAGTCAATTGAACATCATATAAATGAACTGGAAGGATTCTTTTTTTAAAGTAGCAAAGCTATTCAATAGTTATTAATAAAAGTCTGAAATAAGTTTAACTGCAATTTAAAATCAGTAGCTGAAAATTTCTTTATGAATGTTCATCTACACAATAACCCATTTAATCTGTTTGTTTGTTATGATGCTCATAAAGTTATGTTTATAATTGTTATATTTATTTTTGATTTGCTATTATGGCTATTGTTATTCTTATTTTGGTAAAAGTGAGAGAGGGGAAAAGTAAGATTAATACTCTGCTGGGTCACTAGTTAGAGGAGAATAGTCGGTCTGGGTCTGTATTTGTCTGAAGTTTATAACTAAAGTAGTTTATAAGTATGGTTTTATTTAAATACTTTGAATTAAGAACTATAGTTATATGTTTTTTTTTGGATTATTCTAATAATTTGATAGCTCGTATTTATGGTTAGTTTAACTCAACTGCTATGTAAGATAGGAGTCCGAATTTCGAGTATATTCTTAAATCTATTAAATAGAGGATAACAATTTACAAAGTAGCGCAGCAATAATTAATTACCTGGGTGTCCATAATGACGAGAATGTGGGAGGCTAAGAAAATTCTTGATCCTTGGTTCACTGGTTGTAACAGGTTACTTCGCACATTAAACCAACTATAATAGATAGATAGAGAGATAGATATATTTCTAGATATATAGATAGATAGATATATTTGTAGATGTATAGATAGATAGATATTTTTGTAGATGTATAGATAGATACAGAATAGCAATGTCCAAAGTTTTCTACCATTAGTTTAAATCTTCAGTAGGTAATTTTATTTATCATAATTAGAGATTTTATCATCCATTATCTCATCCCTCATGATACATGATTGTACGAAATCATTTATTTTGCAAGGCTTTTTATAGGAAATAGGTTATTTAGGCCAATGACCTAATAGTAATCAGGAATAAGATTGATCTTTATAGATTGTAAAGGCTAAAGGGTATTTATAAGTCTTTATTAACACAGTTTTTGTGAGGATTCCGCCCAAATGTATTCTATAAATTTTATTTCTAATACTTAGAGTTCTCATAATTTTACAACATACAAATTGCAACCAAAAAAAGTAAATTGTAATACAGTAAAAATAGAGAAAATCTCAATAAAAATTCTGTAATTTTTTTTATATGATAATTTTAAAGGGATAAGATAATAAACGATGTATACTTGATGACGATGTGCTAGTTTTTATCAACCAATTAAGATTTGATCAAAGTACCTTTAAGACGAATATATAAAGAACTTTTGTATAAACTTAGATTTCTAGTCCAATGTTATGCACGATAGCAGTAGGAGAGAATGTAGTACATATGTATATATGTAGAAAGTGTATATTCTTTATGACGATCGGACATATATTTCAGTATAGCCACGCTACTGAAAGGTTAACTGTCTCTGACATACAGACTTGTGTTATGTACTTGCTGAGAAGTTCTTTATCTTTATTTTACATAAGATGCATAATCATATAACATATAGATTTATATAGATTTTCTATCAACTGTCATTGATAGAGAGATATTAAAAATGACTATGATTCGTTTTCCCTAGGGATCTAAAGGGATAAGATAATGGCCGATAAATTGATCTATATCCCCAATTATGATACATCAAATCACACCTTCTGTAGATAACAATTAACCCAACCAAACAAAAATTGTTAAGCTAAAGAATAAGAAAATTTTAACATAAAACTTCTGGGACTTGTGTAATAAACAGTCATTCTTCAAATAAATATTTTTGTTTACGTTTATCCCTGTAAATGATAAACGTAAAATATAAATGTAATATGACATTATCATACTGAAGTACATTACATATAATATTGATAAGAAAATCATCACTTATTATATCTTTATGTAACTTGATCAGACAGAACAGTTCAATAAAAAAAATCTTAATACAGTTTTGTTTTTTTACATCGTGAGTTTAAAAAATAAAACAGTAAGTATCGACAACTAATTCCTATATGAAGTACTAGCGGCTTTGTCCCAAGAGGTTTGTTAAAACTAATTTTTCGTATTTTAGATTAAAGAAAAATTTAAAAAAAAATTATTTGGGGGGGGGGGTTAGGGGGGCTGATATTTTTCATTTTTTTTGGGGGGGGCGTGAGGGTGTCCTACCCCCCAAGATAATAGTTATAAACCTTCCCGGGACCTATGAGAAGCTACCCTGTAAAGGAGAACCCGATCGGTTCAGCGGTTAGCAAGATCCTTCGCCACAAACAAACAGACACACAGACAGACATCGTTCTACTTTTTATTATAGATATTCTAAGCTGTTATCAAAGATAGACTTCTAATATTGAAGATTCATGACCACTGAAAGTCTACCTCACAACTATTTAAGTTATTCTGTCTGCCTGTTATGCTTAGTTTTCTTTCTATCTGCTAAGCTACTTATGTTTATTGTTTTACATATGGGTGTTATCATCCTTGTTAAATTTATGCATTATATCTAGAGAAAGAACTGTGCTTCTTAAAGTTTAAGCGTGTAAAACCCCTCTTCCGCTAAAATTAAAACTAGGAAGCCCCTCCCCTGCTTTAAACCCCTCAAGCTATACACCGCAAAACCCTGTGCACGCCCATATTTACCTGAGAGAAGGTGGTGGGAATGACTGTATCCTGCAGGACAGTGCCGCAGTGTCACTCTGCTTCCTGTGCACGCCCCTAGTTGAAAGTGTTACCTGAGATGAAGTTGGTGGGTATGACTGTATCCAGCAGGACAGTGCCGCAGTTTCTCCCTGCTTCCTGTGCACGCCCCTAGTTGAAAGTGTTACCTGAGATGAAGTTGGTGGGTATGACTGTATCCTGCAGGACAGTGCCGCATTTTCTCCCTACTTCCTGTGCACGCCCCTAGTTGAAAGTGTTACCTGAGATGAAGTTGGTGGGTATGACTGTATCCTCAGGACAGTGCCGCATTTTCTCCCTACTTCCTGTGCACGCCCCTAGTTGAAAGTGTTACCTGAGATGAAGTTGGTGGGTATTACTGTATCCTCAGGACAGCGCCGCATTTTCTCCCTGCTTCCTGTGCACGCCCCTAGTTGAAAGTGTTACCTGAGATAAAGTTGGTGGGTATGAGTGTATCCTGCAGGACAGTGCCGCAGTTTCTCCCTGCTTCCTGTGCACGCCCCTAGTTGAAAGTGTTACCTGAGATGAAGTTGGTGGGTATGACTGTATCCAGCAGGACAGAGCCGCAGTTTCTCCCTGCTTCCTGTGCACGCCCCTAGTTGAAAGTGTTACCTGAGATGAAGTTGTTGGGAATGACTGTATCCTGCAGGAAAGCGCCGCAGTTTCTCCCTGCTTCCTGTGCACGCCCCTAGTTGAAAGTGTTACCTGAGAGAAGGTGGTGGGAATGACTGTATCCTGCAGGACAGCGCCGCAGTTTCTCCCTGCTTCACATTCACGTAGAACTCCTGGTCAGACATCTGCTCCGGCCGCGAGGGGGCGTTCAGGTCTGAAAATAAAGAATCTTTATTTAAACCTCTAAAGCAGGGTTGCTGTACATGAGACTCAAACGCCAGGTCCAACAACCCAGGATAACTAAGGGGTTAGGGGAGCCAAACACAACTTAGTTAAGTAACACAACAGACAACATTTTTTTTGATTGTACGACCTTTGTTTATGAAGTCCCAACTGTGCATGGTAATAAGTTGCGCCTGTTTGGGCCGAGGCATTCCTCCAAGTCAAACTTATGTACCAATTAAAAATGTGAGAGAGTTAAAATTAGGGATTTTAAAGTTTTTAGGGGGGTAAACATTCCCCCCCCCCCAAAAAAAAAAAAAAACTCCAATGGTCCAAACCAATTTTCCTATAAATCTTAGAATACAATCAATCATATTATAAGAATAAAAACACAATGGAAATTAATCCCCCAACATAGAGAAAATTAATCCCCCAAATATTATTTGCATATTAACAATAATGAAATAAGATAAGAAGATAAAGAAAAGAGGGAAAAATGGTGATTAATGAAATATTAATTTAGGGAGGGAGGGAACATCGGGTTGTTTATATGCTAGTCCCCAAAGATTCATTATAACGTTTTCTTAATCATTGGATTGACAACTTTAGGGACTTGATAGGTTGGTTCATTAAGTTGAGTGTTAAAACGTTTCAACCACAAAAAGAAGGGGTAATTTTGTGTATTATTATCGGAGATGTACATCAATTCATCGGCCATTGTCTTATCCCTTTAGATCCCTGCATTAAACAGGAATAAGGTTCTACAGTTTTAAATGATACAGTAATATGTTGAAAATTTGAAAAAACATGAGTCAATTTTAAAAAAAGCAGCCTCTCAGATCAAAATAAAGTACAAAAAAGTATTGGAGCCATCATACAATATAACGTTGGCTACAAAACTTTACGAACCAGTGTAATTTACATCCCAATGTCTCCTACCTTCCTGAGTGTACTCGAATAATATCATGTAATATATGCATATAATCTTACAATAGCCAAGTACATCTTCATAAACAAAATAGGATTTAGAAAAGAAAACAATTCGATCATACTTCTATTGAAGATAGATATTTATTATTTTATTGTTAATATTCCCTTAACCAATTGATATGTATATTATAATTGTTTTAACTCGTTTTTAAATATAAAGTTTATTGGAAGAAAAATTAATGTGACATTTTATTAATCTGATTTCATTAGTAAATAATAGGTAATATTTAGCCAATATTTCTGCATGTTGAGACAAAACAATATAATATTATTAACTATGTCCTAGTGGATGGGGGGGGGGGGGGGGGGGGCAATACCATGTTGGCAAACCAGACAATATCATTATTCATAATATAAACCCGGGATATGTCAATAAATACACACACACACACACACACACTGACTTACATATACACACATATATAGCAGGGATCTAAAGGGATAAGACAATAGTCGACAAATTTATGTACAACCCCAATGATGATACACATACCCCTTCTGTAGCTTACAACAAGGGCTTGAGTTGTTTGAACACTCAACTTAATAAACCAAACAATCAAAATTATATAAAAGTTCCCTAATAGGTTGAGCAAAATAATAAGAAAACGTTAGTATAAAATTTTGGGGACCAGTGTAAACAAATTAATGTACCCCTCCCTACTTGCATATAAAATACACACAAAAATTTGTGTTGGGCCTTTCAAGAATACGATAGATCAATTCGATTTTTAGTTCGGAGGTTAATTTATTTATGTCTATTACTTTTTTCTAGGTTTAGTTCATACAATATATGTATATTCAATGATATAAAAGAATATCCATAGACACAGTGTTTCGCCCTTTTAAGGCTCATCAGTATGGCTCAATTCATCAGAGTTAATTTTGCAAGTGGAGGGGCTTGAACAGGGAACCCTTAGATTTTCAGGCCAACACCCTATCCATTGAGCTATTACCCTATGACGAGTAAGGAATTAATTTTCGACCATAAGATGTTTTGCAAATATGTATTTATATTTGTCTGTCCATTAAGATATAATTCTCCATTGAACATTGCATTATATTTAGCTTCAAGGAAGCTTTATATTGTTCCTGGAAAACTTCCCTGCATTCTATATGTAGGCCTGTATATTAGTTGTGTACATAATATGTGGTTAATAGAGGACCTCTAACATGTGACCTCCTGTTAAATTCAGAAACCAGATCACAAAATATACAAGATTATTTTTCATGAAAAATGATGCCTTTTTTAAAATTAAAATAAGATTACTGTCCTGTCGGACAAACAAATTGACAGGAGGGTCTGTAGAGTAATAGATTTAGACATCAAGTAAGTGGTGTTACCTTTTTAATATTTTTTTTTATATTTTGTAGTCCGGTTTTTGTAATAGAACATGGCCCATTTCTTAAATGCTGTATTGTTTATTCTATATTTGTTTACCATATTTAGCACTATTTCCTCATCATAAAAGGCTTTCTTGTGCCTGTCAATATTCATACTTTTTACAGAAAATATTCTTAATGATAATTTGAAGAATAAATGTATAGGTATAGATGTATAACCCAGACAACTATCGGATTACAGTGGTTGGGACCTTATTCGTATGCTAGTAAATTGCTTTCTGTCTTTTTGTACCGACTTGACTGAGTTAATATTTTCGACTCTATTTGCTGATTTTCAAAGACCCAATTAGAAAACGGCAAAGTGTCACTACCCCGTAAACATACAGTCTATTAACCCCTATTTCTTTACTTTATTAATTAAAAGATGTTTTGTGGGAGGCATTGTATGATTGTCAAGCATAGCCCTCCTCAATCTAGTCAAAAAATATCTTACAAACTAGCTTTTTATAATTAGTGGTATCAGATAACTTATTGGACACACAAACATAAACACTTCATGTTACTTTAGCATATAAAATAGCAGGAAAAATATTTTGAAACTTTTTCAATTGTTAAATTTCAGGTTTCACTTTACCGCAAAATCTTAACTCAATTTTAGAGCAAAAAGTATTTTAAAGATTATAAATGATTGAATTTATGTCAAAAATGTCAATATCTGACCTACTTTTAACAGATTATATATATAGTACATTCTTCCATCTAATAATAGTGTGTGTTTTTTAAGGAACAAAAGTGTATCTTAATTTAACCCACTTACTATTGACAGAAATTAATAGTCAATATCTTTTTTTCTTAAAAAAAACTACATATTGATTTTAAAATCATATATGAAACACTTAGTGCAGATTACACTTTCTTTCCAAATAAATACTGCAGTTTCCTACTTAAATTAAAAAGACAAACATACATTATCTATAATACAAAGTAGAATGATGTCTGTTCGTCCGTCTGTCTGTCCGTATATCCCTTAAGATCTCGGTAACCACTGAACCGATTGGATTCTACTCTTCAGGGAATATACCTACTGGTCCTGTGGTGGTTTTAGGCTATTTTCTTGGGGGGTTTTAATTATTTAAAATAGTGGTGGAGTGGGGGATCTTCAGGTAATAAAAGGTAATTATACCTTTTGGGGCAAAGCCCTTAGAGGCTAGGGGCGAAGCCGCTAGTCTTCTTATAAAGTAGCTGCACTATTACCTCTGGGTGTAAGATGAAAGGGTAGATTCTCCTGGCTAAGAGCAGGCACATATACACTTTGTATAATATAGAGTAGCTGCGCTACTGACGTACTTACCTCTGAGTGTAAGATGAAAGGGTAGACTCTCTTGACTAAGCCCAGTTTCTGTGTTGCGAACTATGCAGAAATAAGGGTGGTGGGCATGTCTACAAATTTTAATCAAAATCAATTCTGCATAATTTTTTGCTTATTTCTCTTGTTTTTTTCCAGGTAGGGAGTTTTTATTAGACTGTGAATTATACTGGTAACTAAAGTTTTAAACAAAACACTTGTTATTTTAGCATATATTATTAATAAATCATTGCATTTTCCCCCAAAATCTTGTCTTATTTAATCAATTGTTTTTAGAATCCATCAATAAAAAAGGGAATTCTGCAACTTCACTCCAAATGAACATAGATTATGGATACAGGATAAAATTGTCCTGTCAAATTAAAACTTTGCATTCTATTTTGAAAGTTTTCCAACCATTACTAATTTTGTAAGTATATTTTACACAAATTCATAATTTATATTGAGCCGGTATTTTTGAATAGTAATATATTACATTCAAGCAATATCTCTTAACTAAGCAGTGGACAACTTTTGTTCGAAAAAAGGCTTATCCGTATATAAAAGTAACAGGGTCTAAGTCTGTTTATGTTTGTCTTTACCGAAATGCCTCTATAACCACTGAACCCCTATGGTTCTTCTTCACAGTTTAGCTTCTCATAGGTCCGTCCTGGGAAGGTATGTGTTCGCATACAATTAAAGAAACTATTCCCATACTTTCTACTCATAGTTGTATAAAAAACTTTGTTTGCCTAATGATAAATTTAATCAGGTATGAATGGACAGGTATCCTTTGTTTTCCAGTATTGTGTCCGCTGGATTAAAACCGGTTCTCAGAGATAGAGAAAATTACGTATAGCATCGAATTGAAGAAAATTAACACCATCCTAGTTAGTTCGGGCCTTCTACCCCTTGGGGCTAAGAATATGGTTTTAATTCTATAATTTTTCATTTTAATATCCGCGGAAGGCTGTCTATAATACGATGAGATAAATAACTATTATGATACAACAATGTCATATCATCGACATTATGGCCGATAGTAGAGTACCATATACCTTAATTTTATTTTATGAAATGGATGTATTATTACTTGGATCTTGGTTCCATGTTAGCAATCTAAATTGACGACCATTTTTCCTGTCATTATATCCACGTATATTGTACATTCATATATTTATCCATAATACCATGAACATTTTACATATTACTATTTAATAATGCTTTGAATTAGTAATTACATAAAAGTAAAAGGAAAGGAAACTTTTTACAAATTTAAAGAGAAAGGACAATGAACGATAACTTTGTTCATTCCCGTACTTCATAAGTGTAAAGAAAAAGCTAAATAATTATTTAACCATTCTTTGCCATTTCGCCTATCATGAATTTGTAAAACTATTGCTTATTACAAATGTAGTACCTATAATGAGAATAATTATGCATGAAAATATGTATGGAAAAGCATTAGGGGAGGCTGTAAAACTTGCGAAAATGTTTTTTTGTTGTTGTTGTTGTAAATAAATGAATTAATTTCATTTACACCAAACAAGATTTCAAAGAATACTAGATAACTAATAAAAGAAAGTGTTTTAAAGTTTTGGGTATCAGTATAAATTACAGTTCAATTTACCCTCCCTTTCTAAATTTTACTTGTATATGATGCAATAGTCCTTGTTTACTATAAAATTGATTTATTCCTGTAGTCTGCAGATGTTATGTGAAGCTCCCCATTTGGCACCATCACCAGATCAAGACCTTAAAAACATGAAACAAGTCTCATTTTGTTTCCACGGTAAAATTATTTTAGAGGCACTGTAGAAAATACTCTAAAAAGTAAAAATAATAAGTTTCATTTTCTCATTGGCTGCCGCAAACAATCCGCCATTTTCAAATTTACGGAAATTGTCTGCAATTATTTTTCAGAACGACTGAAAACTGGTTCTATTCCAGCAGATATTAATCGAATTCAAAGCCATACTGGAAAACATATAGAAATTATTTATTGTGAAAATTGCCAAATAATGAAAATGCAGATATGATTAGAATTATCTAAAGTACCTGAATTCCAATTTTTAGTTGGGTATATGTAATTGTTACCAAACTTCCATGACACTACTTCTGTCTGGTGCCGTAAGGATACTGGAACCTGAAGTAAACATATAATTGATTTAAGATCTAAATTCTTTAAAATGTCGGGAAAAAATGTATTAAGTAACTATCTGGATCCAATGTTCTGTGGGGACCTTCTTATTCTGCTAGCAAAATCTTCTCTCTTGTAGCGACTTGGCTATGTTGATATTACCGACGCTATTGCCTGATATTCAAAGAGCAAATTGAAAGAGTCTACGGGGTGGGGACATGAAGTTATTTATCCCCTTCCATCTCTATATTTTACTTTAATTTTATAAAAGAAATCCCAAATAACCATAGGGATGTTGTATCTGGCTATCGTTCTTAATATCAAATCTGAGTTAAATAAATACTAGTAGGTGCGTCACTAGCATCTAAGTGCTTTGTATTCTGCTAGGGGTAGGAGGGGATAGTAAATCATCGTACCTATAAAATCAATTTACTGAGATCTAAAGGTACAAACAAACAATTATCCTTACTACGTTGTACGTATTTTTTGATATAAATACAGCTACATTTTGATTTTATTATCTAAATAAACAAATTTAAATCTTTCATACTAAAGTAACAAGAGGTCCAACATAGAACAAAGGTCATTTTTGAACATCAGGAAATATGGTGTTTTCCCCTTAACAAGCAAAATAAGGTTTTATGCATTTTGCTGGTTCAGCATTGCTAACAGAGATCAGGGAAATGTTACCTAAGCAAATTTAAGGGATAAGATATTCAATGGTAAACAGATGTACACCCACAATTACAAAAAAAATTACTTTTATTAATTAGAATCATTGAAACTAGCTACATCGAAACTAGCAGAATATCCCATGATCACAAAAGGTTATTAAATTTGTAGTCTTAATGTTCCTTAGTTATAAAAGCAATTTCTTTTTTTGTTTTCGCTGTTTAATCAACTATTTTCTGTTAGCAACGGTTTTTGACCTTTAAATGCCTAAAAACTAAACTCATAAGAAATAGGAAAAGAAGCATACTTAAGAAACTGACCCAGCAGATTAAACCGCCTCTTTAATGCCAAAAAATCGACTTTTGGTATTGATCTGGGCAGGTTTTAGGCTATTTGGTTGAGGTTAGCTCAACCTCTACACGTTATATGGCCATACGTTTCTTCCAAAATTTTAGTTATGAAATACCCTAATAGGCTTCACCAATTTTGCCAGATCTCTAGCAAAATGGATTTTATAAAAGAATATAATTGAATAGAAATATTGACATGTTTCATGCTTTTTTTTCAGTGCAATGCATTTTTACCACTTGCAATATCACGCATGAAAGGGATCGAACTTCGGATTTTTTTCAATAAATATCTAAACCTAATATATTAGAATAGTTGTAAACTTATTACATTTTCTGAATATATCATACGGAATTCTATAAAATCAAAAAAAGCTTTTATTGGATTTCATTAGGTTGAGTGTCCAAACGTTTCAACAATTAATTGTAATCTACAGAATTGGTTATTTTGTGTATCATCACTGAGGATTACATCAATTTACCATCCATATTCTTATCCCTTTAGATCCAGGGCTTATTGGAAAAAAAACTTGTAAATGTGATAATATTCTATACATATCCCTTTAATCCCTGATGGCAAATATTTTTATATTTGTATTATAGGTAAAATGTAATATTGTCAAATTGCATTAAAGGGTAAAACCTATTGATATTGGACAGCCATTTCAAATACTCATTTTTTTAATGTTCTTAATTTATTATTGTTTTTTTAAAATAGATTTACAATTTATCAATATACAGGTGACTTTGCAATTATAAAAAAAATTATGTATAAATCAGTAATAATCGATATATTATTACTTGAATGTTGCATCATATTTTCATTTTCTCTGATGAAGTGAAGCTCGCAGATGGCTAAAATAACAAAACCCCCCAGCCACCATCTTTACTCCAATCCCTCTCATTTTATTGGATTAAAGAATTGACTAATAAATGAGGCTCATATTAGCAAGCTATGACATATTTTTGCCTGTCAAGATATCCACGGACAGCCTACATCAATCTCAGTTTGATCTAATTTGAACAATCTTATTCATATAATTTATCATTTACACACAAAAAAGGTTACATTCCGTATGACAAACATAACTCGATGTACATACTATCATTTAATTTACAGTCAATGCCCTGCCCAAATATTTTCAAATTAAACTTTCTTGTATAAAATAAATTTGTACTTTCACAGTTTTACCTAATATAAAGAAAATCTAGGAAAAGTTCAGCCTTGAAACAAAATGATAAACCCAATCCCAGGAGAGCAGAAAGAATGCCATTTATATAAATGTAAAGCCACTGACTGTATTTTATCAGGGATATAAAGGGATAAGACAATGCCCGATAAATTGATGTACATCCCCATTGATCATACACAAAGTCACCACTTCTGTAGATAACAATTAGTGGTCAAAATGTTTTGTCACTCAACTAAAAAAACAATCAATCAAAATTCATTAAAAGTCCCAAATGTTGATAAGCTAACAAATAAGAAAACGTTATTATAAAACTTGGGGGACTAGCGTAATAAACAGCCCAATGTCCCCTCCCTTTCTGAATTTATATAAATGTAAATCCACTGACTGTATTTCTGTATAAAAAATGTGGCATATTGAAAAGTAGGGCATTCTCAAAACTGCAACTCTGTTAGAATAGTATTAGTAGGTGTGCCGCCATTTCCGTATTAAAGAACGAAACCTATGATTAATATTATTTTGCTGATTTGGACAAACCAAGATTTTCGTGAGTAAGATAATAAAATTAATATCATTTTAGCTATGCGTTTGAAATCTCAAAATATTTTTAAAATGCAAGCTATTTCAAAATAGCTAAATACATTTTTCTATTACTATTATTTGGTATTTTTAATTTCAATATAATTTTAGCTAAAGGTTTCAAACATTTGATTCCCTTATCTTTTGAATTAATCTGTATAACAAGGGATGTTATTAATTTATAGGGAAGTGGTTCAGTTTTTGGTTTGTTTGTAACTTTAGTTCATTTTAGGTTAGGTTATATAGGGCACTGGTTTTCCCCACTTGTTAAAGGCAGATAAATCAACTTAACCCGCCTCTGATTTTCAATTCATTTAAAAAATAAGGGCAGGGGTTTTGTGTTGGATAGGCACTTAGAGAGAATTTTAATTCTCATAATAGTCTAGATATTTGGTGGCGTCTATATTAAACTGATCTTTGTGTGTAGGTGATTGCACATAGTATTAGTGGTATAGACCAGAATATTCTACAGGAATAAAGGGAATAGTTAAAAGACAGATATGTGGAATTTATTGTAAGGATTCCATTGGCTATCAGGCATATATACTCTGTAGCTCTAAACTATCCTAATAAAAGTTGGCCCTAATAATCATAAAGTCGCCTTAATATTTACAATTCTGGTAATTTTTTGGATATTTCACTCCCCAAAAACATGTTAGTTGCTTAAATACCCCATTATTTACCATTTAGAAGGCCATTATTATTATAAGTTTGCCTTTAAATATGCATAATGGTGGCTTTAATTAGAAGCTAAGATTTTCTGGCTTTTATATAAAATTAGCCTTTGATTTGGATAATGTATAATTCACTTTATTCATATGTTTTGTATTTCTATTCAAATCTTGTTGCTATTATAGTTTATTGTTTAAGAACAGCCTATTGTCTATCCCCCGTAGTCCCTGTGCATATGCATCAATACAATCAAAACAGTGGGGAAACAATATTTGGGGGGAAAAGATACATTTATTTCAGGCTATTATAGGGGAAGGCAAGACATATAGGTAGCATTTCCCTTTCATAAACATAAATGGTTTTGGCTTTCTTTAGAGAATATAGGCCTGTATCTTAAGCTTTATAGCTGGCCCAGCAGCCATATCAGATTACATTTTTAAAAAGTGCATTTTACACAACTTTTTCTATCTTTTATTTTTCTAACTTTCCTTTTCAATATTTGTTTTGATAGATTTGGGGTATCTAAATGTTATCCAACTTGTGACACACATAATAGTTATTTATCTAATCGTATTACAGACAGCTTTTCGTAGATACTAAAATAAAAAATTCTAAGATTAAACCAGTTTTGTTAGCCACAAGGGGTCGAAAGCCCGGGCTAGCAAAACGGGTATTAAATTAAGTTTTTTTTATTATTCGTTGGAAATTTTCTGTTATACTATGCTATACATAATTTTTCAAGATGATCTGGGACCCGGCTTTAAATCCATAACAAACCTATAAATTGCATTATTTCGTAAAAAAAAACCTAATGGGTAATGTCTTTTTAACTTTTATAATTTTAGTTTGCAATGTACTCAATAAGAAACAAAATATTATGTTGAATTAAATGCAATTGCTATTTCATTTCATGATATTTCAAATTACAATTTGATTTGAAAATAATATTTTGCGGCAAAGTTGTTTATTCATGTTTTTCAAGCCTCAAGAAAGTTTTTATTGTTTGCTTTTGATGGTAACAAATTTTAATTGTTAAATATAGACTATTTTTTGGTAGTCAGGAAGGGAGGGTACAATGGCATAGAAACTATTGTACAGCCATTTATGTATCGCAAAATTTAAGGAAATGAAAGTTTAGCACATAAAATTTGGCGGAAGATTAAATAATCGCCCATTATCCAATCCTTGTAACCTTGTACATGAAGGAAAACACAGGGACATTGGGCTGTTTATTGCTCTAGTCCCCAAAGTTTTATAATAACTTTTTCTTTTTCAATGGATTAACATTTTTGGGGTTTTTATTGAATTTTCATTGGTTGGTTGATTAAGTTGTCTAAACGTATCAACCACTAATTGTAATCTACAGAAATATTTTTCTCGTATTCATTTGAATCCGGTGGATAGGAACCGGTTTTCATGAATACGAAAAAACTATGTCTAGCATCGTATTATATCCAGTTTTCTACGAATATAGAAATGTACAATCATAAGATTAAAACCAGTTTTTTTAGCCGGTGCCTTCGGCACCACGGGGCTAAAAAAAACTAGTTTTAATCTTATAATTGTACATTCTATATCCGCGGAAAGCCGTTTATAATACGATACGAGAAAAAAACTATTTTTGTATCATCATAGCGAATGTACATCAATTCATCAGCCATTGTCTTATCCCTTTAAATCCCTGGAAAATAAACACAAGCAATAGCAAATATGTCAATTTTGACACAAGTGTTAAGAAAATGCTTGCACATAAAACCAATTTTTGAATCAAAAACTTTTTACTTGAGAATCTACTCTTATCGTTTGCTTAGAAGTCATTAACTAACTTCTCAGTGTGGCATTAAAATCCGCTGTATTAAAACCGGTTCTCAGCCATACTAAATATTTATGTATATTATGCTTTTTTACCCCGAGTCTTTGGCCACTCTGGGCTAACAAAACTAATTTTAATCTTATAATTCGGAAGACCGTCTGTTAGTCTGTGATGCATTTTAAAATATGACTATTTAATATATAATTTATCATTTGCTGCTATGGAACGAATATTCCTTTAATTTACAATTTTTAAAATTTACATCATGTTATCTGTTATGTTACTCCAAAATATTTTTAACAAACCTAATTTTAATCTGTTTTAACCTTGATAGAACATATTACATGAATTGCTGTACTTATATTTTTAGTAGCAAAGCTACTCTGCGATTTTAAATGTTCATTTGCCCTTTCTGTACAGCTGTTTTTTAGTTGGAAATGAAAATGGGTAATTTCATGCTCTTGAGAAGTATTCATTAATAAATTTGTTTTGGTAAAATATATCTGTCTTATAATCATCAAATCTGTGAATTATTTTAAAGCATCTTTGGCTACTCTTTTCATTTCAACTAGGCGTTTTGTATTGTAAGGAGGAAAAAGTGCCAAAAATAGACTAAAACCATACTTAAATAAAATAGCTGTATACAATCGCAAGACTTGTGTGAAGCTTCCCTAAAATTGAGAACTCATTCGGTTAAGCAGTTTTCAAAATATTACGATCTACATAAAAAAAAACCTACAAGAATTTTAATGAGATTTTTTTTATTTATATACTCAGCTTAAACATGTTTTTGTCTTCCTTGTTAATATATTTATATATATTTACCCTAGTATGAAGGTTATTTAATTTTACTACCATTGGTCGGCAAAATCTATTATTGACATACATTTTACAACCCTGTAATATTTATTAATCCATATTTGTTGTATTACATTATTTGTATAGCGTTACTACTCTTTAACTTGACTCCATTTGTCCATACGTCTGAAAACTTTAGAAAATATGACTTTAGCTTTATTCTCCCCAAAAATAGACATACACCTTATCGGGACCTATAAGAAGCTACATATTGAAAGATAACCCAAAGCACTAAACCAATAGCCGTCTCTGATTCTTTGCTGAAAAAAAATGTTGCATTATCCTATTATATAAAGTAGTAAGCGTTTTTTGTCTGTCCCGAAGGATCTCGCTAACCGCTGAACCGATATTGTTTTCCTTTACAGTGAAACTTCTTATAGGTCCTGGGAAGGTTTTAAATCATTTTTGGGGAGGGTGTCTTCACCCCCCTCCCCCCCCAAAAAAAAAAAAAAATTTTACTCTTTTAAAACTCAAATTTAAAATGGGATGAGGTCGACTTTTCCCCCTCCTAACTTAAGTGCCCCTAGAGGCTTCTAGGGGGCGTAGCCGCTAGTATTTATAAATAGAAATGTGTATAAAGTTTAAAATAAACCTTTTAAACTTAAAATTCCCCTTGATGAAAAAAACTCGATATATTTGATTTATTACCACAAGCCCTTTTGTAATATTAAGATTATTTTATGTAAAACTCAAAACATGTACTCATAACCTTATCAAAAAAGTAACAGGGTGTATGTGTGTCTATGTTTAGCAAATAATCTGGCTAACTGACGGACCGATATGGTTCTCCTCTAGCGGCGTAGCCGATAGTTTACATTAAAGAAAGAAAAAAAAACAATAGCATAAATTGTCTAAATACTAAATAATTTGAACTCATTGCTAATGCACAAATCACAGGAATATAGGGATAGGATAATTGAAGATAAATTATATTCCTCCTAAGCGGTAAGTTTGCAAAATTATTGGGGGAAGAAAGGGTCGTAGTTAACCTACGGAAGATGGGATACACCACGAGATCTTATTTTGGTGTATCTCTAAATTTTACTTAATGAAGTGCATGGTTATATGGTTAGTAAACGTTCTTTAGACAACAAACGCTTTGATTGCACGACCTTTGACTGGGGTATTAAAACTGGTTTTAATCTTATTTTTTTTTAAAATTTTAATATACCCGAAAAGATGTCTATAATACGATGCGATAATTAACTATTCCCTCTCTGGGAGTCATGACAAGGCTGAAATAATTAGCAATGCATCGTTGCGACCTCAATTTTTTTTTGCACTAAAACTGAAATTGGCAAACTGTTTAGTTTTATAGTGCTTTGTTAATTTTTGCAATAAACAGTTTAATACATATTTAATATCTATTATGAATGAAAGATATGATAAGATTTTAAAATAGTTATTTATCATAAAATACCAGTTTCTATTTTTTTAAATAAAAAGCCTACTACATAACCTCGAGTGCTTTATGCTATTTTCCATCGCAATGAAACAACCATCACAAAGGTTACTATTAATTGTAGGCAAAACACTCCCCCCAAAATGGTTATAAAATTTCCAGGATATCTGAGAAGCTACATTGTAAAGGTGAACCATATCTATTCAGTGGTTAGCGAGATCCTTTGTTACAGACAGACACATAGATAGACACAGAATCTGTTACTTTTATATAAGGATGAAAAAATTGCAATGGAGCATAAACAATGTAATAAGTTGAGATACAGCTGAGCTGTTTGAGTGAACGTTAAAATTTTGCAAGGTCATACTGTTTTTATTATTTATCAACTTCTAGGCAGATATGAAGGGACAACTTTTTCTTTATATGATTTTTGGGACTATAAACTATTTGTTTAACACAAAAAGCATCTTTCATTATTGGTTAAAACAGAATGAAATGTAGAAAAAAAAAACAATGTGTATTCTAATTTTTTCCAGTATGGCTTCGAAACCGATTAATATCCACTTGATTAGAACCGGTTCTCAGTCATACTGAAAGTTCATGGAAGGCATCTTATTAAGACAAATTTCCGCAAATAATAAGATAAAAACTATAGAATCAACAAAGATGGTTTTAATCTTATAATGATCCATTTTAATATCCGCAGAATTCTGTCTATAATACGAAGTGATAAATAACTATTTAATTCTTTTTTTATCTGAAATTTTCTAAAAGACTAACTAAAGTTCTGCTTAATCTGCACAATCTATCTTGTTAATGTATTTATTATTACTTGGATTTTGGACCAGATTATCATATTCTCTAATAAAATTAAACTTGTAGCAGGCTTAATTAACGATACTCTCCATCCCCCCTTTTATCCCACACCCTTTCTTTCTACTGGGTGAATGAACTGACCAATAAGTGATGTCTATTTTAGCAAAATAAAATGACGACAATTTTTTCCCTGTCAGAATATCCACGTATATTCTACATCCATTTCTATCTCATTGTAATTCTTGAAGTGAATTGTATCATTTATTGAGATTATTTTGTCCGGCTTTTCATTCGGTGATTAAAGAGTTACTTTTCTTCAGTTACACAAAGCTCGTCTGTTTGTACCATGGTTCAGGGATAGGACTTTTGATGATAAATTTTTGGTATACTGATTCCTGGGACAACAAAGTACAATTTTATAAGCGAAGCAACTCTATAATCAAGTTCTAAAAATGTAAGTATGTCCATAAACATTATCCTGTATCAAGCAGTTTTTCAACAAATTTACTTACAATTTTGCTTTGACTCTTATACATTCGCATTCTGATAATTCAGTTCTGACATTATACAAGTGTTAATGTCCGTTTGTCCTACCGTTTCAGAGCTTCGCTTTTATGGATGTTGTCATCCTTGTTCTATTTCGTTTACTTTCGTTATTGATTTTCACACAACAATTCTTGATGGTATGTAGCCAAGCATAGTTTAGATCTAATAGCCGAGGCTAAAATTAGGTTTAATTTTCAAAAATTATTTAGATGCCAAGAATTAGGTTTGTATGAAATCACCACCTTAAATTTCTCAAACTTTGCAACTAAATAAAATTAGTCACTATAATGAAAACAAATTTCTCATGAATAGAATAATATAATGTTTATTATTATGTATTATCTAGTTTATCTGTATTTCATTGATGATCTTTCTCTATATCATCTCACTACAAACATCATCAATATGCACAATAATCAAGAATAAAAATATTATATGTTAGAATAGAATATTTTCACAAGTGTCAGGAATATTAAAGTATGATAAATTAGAAAAAAAACCTAAATAATTTCTATTTTCAAAGATATAAAGATATGGTGCATAATTAGTAGATTTGATAATTATTTGATAAATATTGCATGGATTTTAGGGATAAACAATGAATCATAAAATTATATACATCCCCCATAATAATTAACAAAATTACCCTCCTATAGATTACATTATTGGTTTAAACGTTTAAACAACACTAGTTTTGAACTAACCAATCTAAATTTAAAAATTGAAAATTTTCTGAGTCATCAAAAATATATAAAACGTTGGGTCCCAGTGCAATTAAAAGCCAAATGTGCCCTGCTTCCCAGATGTATTGCAGATTACATTACGACGTTTAAACGGACTGACATACCTTAGTTATAGTGAAGCTGTGTTACTAAAAACAAAGGACCACCGGAATTATTTTCTATCAATTGTGGAAACATTTGTAATGGTACACTAGCTACAAACATATATTTTCACATTATTGTATAATTTACTCTGTCTGTCGGTCTGCCATTCCGTCAGTCCGTAACGCTCTATTGGAAGTGTGATTTTCTGAAGATAAACAGATGAAATTTCAGTAAAGATACCTATGACATATGCATATTATCTCGATTTCTTATTTTTTTTTATAACATCTTCTCTATGACTCAACTTGATCTTTTGGCTGTATAATGATTAATTTGAGCTTTGCTACTTATGGATGCTGTCATCCTTGTTTCATTTATAACTTAGTAAGACTTGAAAGGAATGGTGAAGGCTTAGGTCTATAAACGGATGCAAATAATGGCTTTATTTAGGTAAGACCAAAAAGCAACGAAAATTAAAGACTGTATATCAGTAATTTTTTTATCTTGTATAAACAATAAGGTGTAGTTTTATAAGAGGTCGAAAACGAGTCGATGGGAAAATGAGGTTATTTCTCACCCCAATGTAATAAACAATCTATATATGTATATTGAGTGATCATGCAGAGTATGCAGAATAGAGCACTTTTTTGGCGATGCTTCGAAGGCTTATAATAAGTAGAAAACCATTATGAGGTAAACAATATATGAAATGAAAAGCAGAACATCTTTGAAAAATTTGTATCATTTCACATGAAGAGCAATAGGGCTCTAAGAGATTTTATATTTTTACAATGAATAGTAATAGTTAATTGTAAATCTATTCTTTTAGTCTATTGGTTGTAATATAAATGCATGTTTTTATGAAGACCATTTGCACATAAAACAGTATTAGGCCTCTAGTGCATATATATTGAATCATATATATAGTGCAATACAAAAATAGTCTATTATAAATCTCAATCTAATTTTACAATCTCAAGTAATCTATTCTTTAAGTCTATATATGTAATATATATATGCATGTTTTTTCTCTTCCGATGATTTGCACATAAAAGAGTGATAGGTCTCTGGAGTATTATAGATCTCTATAAAAGCATAAACAAGTAAATAGAAAAATAGACTATTATGCAGTTTTAGTGATTTGGGGGATATCATTGGCATATAAATCAATTTCGTTATCCTTCATTCATTTTACCCTAATGTTCTACAATTTCTAGTAAAATACTAACAATAACAATATAAACAATACTAAGATAATAATGGTTGTACCTGACGCTTTAGTATTCTAGTATTAAGCCTGACAACAGCTAGTAATAATATTATACAAATTCTAAGATAATACTGATCATACCTGACACTTTAGTATTTCAGTATTAATCCGGACAACAGCTAGTAATATACTATCCAAATACTAAGATAATACTGATCATACCTGATATTTTAGTATTCCAGTAGTAATCCTAACAACAGCTAGTAACAATAAAATCTAATACTAAGATAATACTGATCCTACCTGACACTTCAGTATTCCAGTATTAAGCCTGACAACAGCTTGTAATAATACTATCCAAATACTAAGATAATACTTATTTTACTTGACACTTTAGTATTTCAGTATTAAGCCTGACAACAGCTAGTAAGAATACTATAAACTACTAATACTAATTTTACCTGACACGTTAGTATTCCAGTATTAAGCCTGACAACATCTAGTACTAATACTATACTATAAACTACTAATACTAATCCTACCTGACACTTTAGTATTCCAGTTTTAAGCCTGACAACAGCTAGTAATAATACTATCCAAAAACTAAGATAATACTTATTCTACTTGACACTTTAGTATTCCAGTATTAAGCCTGACAACAGCTAGTAATAATACTATCCAAATACTAAGATAATACGAATTCTACTGATCTAACCTGACACTTTAGTATTCCAGTATTAAGCCTGACAACGGGCTCCCCGACCACTTGTACCAAAGTACTGCTCTCCACAACTAAAACAAAACAGCAGTTATTGTCAATAAATCTCATGTAATGACAATTTGTCAGGTATTTTACTTTCTGTTTTTATGTTATTAAATATGTATGTAAGTTCCTTTATAGATATACCAATTCAGAAGATTTTTTCTAAAGATTATAGCATCTGGCTATTAACAAAAGATTAGGAATGTGCAGAAAAGTAGCCTGAAACCATCATTAGGCTGAAATAACCTAATCAAACATTCGTCCAAAGTTAAATTTCCCTAAAAAGGATAACTCAATCGGTTTAGTAGTAAATATTAAGCTAAAGAAAAAAAAACTTAGTACTTAATAATAAAGGATATAATCGTCCAAAGCTACTCTATAACTAGTTTACAATTAAGTCTCACCAGGTCTGATATGAACTAAAGAGGATATGATGGTGCCATAAGGATTGCTGGCACGACATCTTAACTGCAGGTCGAGAACATCTAGATCTCGTGTCTCCCCACCAAATCTAAAACAAAATGATTATTTATTGTCATTTATTGGTCAGTTCATTTATCAAGTAGGAGGAAAGGAAATAGGGTAAAGGCGAAGATGGGGGTATTGTTATAATAGCCTGCTGCGAGTTTAATTTTATTAGAGAACATGAAAATCTGGTATAACATCAAAGTAATAATACATCCATTAATGTAATATATAAGTAGGTATACAATGTCCCTTATTTCCTTTTTTGGAGGAAGGGGGGGTTCCCTTTAGATAGTTAATTTACCCTTCCGAAAAATATCCAACCAGGCCTTGTTTAAACAAAATTTAATTATAAGGATAAAAGCATAATTAGTATTAAATGCATAATCTAATAGTACTTGTTATTTTATAAATAACTGAAGACTATAATCTGCAGAAAATGTTTTTTTTGAGTTCATTAAGTGCAAATTATAAATTAGAAAAAATAAAACTTAATTTACATTAATTTTCATGGGGGGGGGGGGAAGTTCTTCAAATAATCATTTTTCGGTGGGGGGGGGGGGGGGGGGTGGCGAGGGTGTAGAATGCCCCATACATTCAAAATATTTTTGTAAAGATTCCTTCACCAATGAACATCAAGACTTTTTTTTGTCTATCAGTCCGTCGGTAGGAATAAAATTCACGTGGCTGCAATATAAGATAAAAGGCTAAAACTTTAAAAAAGATTTCTCTTGCAAATGTGATACTACCTTATAAGTAGTTTATGTTGGTCAGTAATGTATTTTAGTCTTTACTTACCCTATTACTTAAGTCTAAATAGTGTTTTTAGGACATTAAACTTTTTATTACACTAGTCCCTAAAGTTTTGAAATAAAATTGATTGGTTGGTTTATAAAGTTGATTATCCAAATGTGTAAACTACTACTAGTAATCTACAGAAGGGTGAATTTGTGTATCAATATTTGGGATGTAAGTCAATTCTTTGGGACATTAGCTTATATATTTATATCCCTGGCTTTGTGCCGTACCCTTTTTTGGTGTCATGTTAAAGAGTCATTATTACATAAATCTTTACATCAATTATTAATGTTTATGTGGTTATCAAAGACAGGAAAAATATGCTAGAGAATAAACCTAATCTAAAAAGTCTGTCTGTCGATCTGTCTGGAATGAACTTAGAAACTCAAAAACCGCTGAACCGATTAGGATTTTTGGTTCAGAAAATATACATTCTTGTCATTTCATTGTGTTTTCTTGTTTGAGGGGGATTGCGGGGCAGTATGTAATAACTATAGTCTTTAAAAAGATGCTTTATCTGCCTTATTTTAATTATAATCAAATTTAATGTGGAAGGGGGGAGGGGTATTTTCTTATTTTTGTAGGGTTTAAAATATTTGTAAGTATGAATAATATAGATTTTAAATCATCTACAAAATGAGCTCAGAAACAATGGCATCAGTAATTTTTAATGTATAGATCTTTTTTATTTTTCAGAAAACATAACCTTGCCATTTATAGTAATTTAGTAAGGAATATTAACTTTGGCGAGCCATAATATAATGCATGTCTCACATTATAGAACCATTAAACATTGAACAATTTTTATACTTTTAACAAGTACAATTATGTCAATAAGTATATCAGCAAAAGAAAAATAATTAAAAAGCTTTATTATTAGAAAAAAAAGTTAATTAAAATATTATATTTAAAATTTTGGCAATCAAAATATCAAAACATGATTTAATCCTTATCTAATAGTAACATGATGTCCGTCTATTGGTAGCGAAGGATCTCGCAAACCACCAAACTGTTATGGTTCTCTATAACAGTTAAATTTTCTATTGGTTCAATTAAAATTTTTAGTAATTTTTGGGGAAGCCAACTGTACCCTTCAAAGAGGAATCGACCCAAAAAATTGACCATTCGTCAATTTTGGTTGCTAACATGGACATAATTTATTAGGAAGTAAGGTGTTGAATAGGGGGGAATCGTTATTTTAGCCAGCTAAGTGTTCAACTTTATTAGAGTACATGATAATCTGGTGTAATATCCAAGTAATAATAAATCTATTGACTATACACTTTTCTTGCCAAAATATTCTACACGTAAATTAAAGTAAAAAGTGGTGTGAGTAAAAATACTGGCTACGGATTATAAAAATGGGTTAATTAATCTGGGTTAATCAAAATCATTCACATTAAAAGCAAGGCTACAGGGATGGGTCAATGGGTAAATTATCAGTAAAATCATTTTACAATATGGCTTCGAAACCGATTAATATCCGCTGAATTAGAATCGGTAATTAGCCATATAAAAAACTCATGTATAGCATAGTATCATAGACAATGTTTTGCGAATGATGAAATAAAATTAAAACAAAGGCCCTGGCTACCAAAACTATTTATTATAGGTTAGGAATGAGGTAAATACTAATTTCAAGTGTCCTTGATTTTGCTGAAAAATCAATGATTTATTTAGCAAAAAAGCTAAAAGGCTCTATAGGACAATTGTTTAACAATATTTTAGGAAGCCTTACAAAGTGTCTAAAAAATCAGCCATGTGACGTCATAAAAATAAGGGTTTTCTTTCCACTTCTCCTATCGTCCCTCATTTTTAGGACGTCACATGGCTTATTTTTTAGACAATTTGTGAAGCTTCATTTGTTCTCGTTTTTTAATAAATTTTATATTTACTTGTCTCTTTATCTGAGCAATTAACCAGTTGATTAACTGTGTTGGAAAATTGTGCACTAGATTAACAGTAACTGCTAGTTTTTCACAAGATTTGTATTAGGTACAATTTTTAGTCTAGTTACCTTTTTTTTACTGTCAATGACATAATATTTTGTTTCTTTCACAAAAATTGTTGTTTTTCCCCCTACACCTTACATTTACAGGGTATAACCCTGTGGGATCATAACTAATAACTATACCCGCGATACCCTAACCCAGTGGGGCTTGCAAATGCCTTCAAAAACTAAGGAGGTTATGGGGCACGTACATCGGGTTTTGCTATGAGTGCTTAATGAGGTACTTTGTAAGATATGCAACATAATCATTGATAGCTAAAAATTATTAAAATTATCAAGTTGCATAATTAAAAACACTTAAAAAGCTTCTAAATATAGATTTACATTTGAAAGGGGATTTTTACCTTTTTTTGCTAAATAAATAAAAAAATTTCTAATCCTTACCTAGGACAAAAATGTCCATAAGAAGCACATAAAAAATACATGGAATATTGTTTAAGCGCAAAGAGAGTTGTGTACTTTGTTAAAGAGAGAGAAAAAATACGTTTTTTATATAAAATTTTTAGTTATAGAGTAGCTGCACTCCTAAAAATAAACTTGGCATACATCAAGATATTTAAATATGAAAACTCATGCTAAAGAATCTTTTAAATTGTTTGCATTTGTTCTTCAAAGTTAAGAGGCAACCTTCCAACTTCCCAAGAAAAATATTTTAAACTGTTTTAATTGGTAAGGAAGACAAGAATAAAAACATTCAAAACAAAACCAAAAATATAATTATAATTTTAAAAAGCAGAGGTTAGAATTTCAAATAAATAAATTTAAATCGGTATGTCCCTAAATTGTCACTTTTTCTTGTTTTCTTTTCTAGGTTAAGATATATTTTCATCCCTTCAATATTCAAAGTTTCTTAAAGAGCCCCGCATTGTTCAAAATGGTCAAAGAAAAGAGTTAAATAACTAATTGCAAGAACATTTTATAGTGATAAAAAAGCATGGATTTTAAGAAGAATTTTATATACATGTTAAAGTTAATAAATATCAATTATAATTCTCTAATCCCATTCTAAATTTTCCCTCTTACATATTTAAAAATGTATTAACATAATTAAACATTTTTAAGCAAATAATAACAAGGTTAATATGATCAAAAAGTACCTTAGCAACAATAAACTAAAGAGGAAACAAGGATGACAACATCCATAAGTAGCGAAGCTTATAATTTTCACAAAAAAAGGAAACTTTTATAAATTATTTTATGAATTAGTTAGGTATATAAAAACAGTTAAATAATACAGCATAATTCACAGAAAATTTGAAAAAATGTTCAAAAAACTTAAAATTGAAAAAATATAGGATAGTGAAGATATAGAACCTTCTAGAACAATAAACATTTTATAGAAACCTTGAACACCAAAGATTTTTATTGAAACTTCTACAAGAAAGTATTAACTAATAAATATTATCCATCAAAGAATTTTTAAAGAAACTTCTAGAATATCAAAGACTTTCCATAGAAACTTCTAGAATATCAAAGACTTTCTTAAAAACTGCTATGAGAACATCAAGGAATTTCATAGAAACTTCTAGAAAACCAACAATTTTTATTGAAACTTCTAGAACATCAAAGATTTTCATAGAAACTTCTAGAAAATATTAAACCAATCAAAATATCCTATTATCCCCAATCCCCTCACCCCCAAAAAACCTATATATTTTAAACGTTTTTATCGTGAATTTTCTAGAACATACTATATAATTGCTATAAATAGATCACAGTTTACCCTTTTTAATTAGTTCTAATTATAGATTTAGTGATCATACTATACCAATAGTCATTCGTGATTTAATTAAAATTAAAGTTAATTTTACCAAAAAGTAAATTAATGAGAGTTACAAAGTGAATAAAAGTGATTTATAACAATAGGGTAAGTAAGGAATATTTATATATTATTTATCTATAGTTGTTTTTATTGTTAAAATATTTTTGCTAAAAATTACACTTTAAGATTTTTAGGGAGGGGAAAGATTGCTATAAACAATTTGCGAAATAACACATTGAATTTGTATTTGTCATGAAAATTAACATTGGTATACTTGTCTGAAGTAGATATGGCTTATGACAGCTTTAAATAAATTACATTATGGGGTATATTTTAACTAATAATTTAGTATTATGCCGTTTTTTCTATGTTTCATTTGACAGATTTATTCAACATATTCCTTACAATTTTTTAGTTAAATATTGTTGAGATATAATAGACAATACTAGTGTTCAACCAAACTAAAAACAATTTGATTAGTGATAATCAAGCTTAGTTTAGTATTGAACATTATAATTATTTCTCTATATTGGAGACAAGTATTTGTGATATAAGATAGATAACTCAAGGTGAGAAAATTACTTCATGTTGAAACCCTTATATTTTTTAACTGTCGGCATTAGGTATGATTATTATGCAATTTATACTTTTTATTAATGGCGACTAGAATATGTCTTTCAACACTTGCCTGAAAAATATTAAAATTTTGCAGAAAACAAATAAACAGTATTAAAAAATACATTAAATTGCGCATTTCAATACTTATCTAATTTAGCAAGTATTCCATGTTTTACTCTACTTTTTTATGTTGCTCTATTTTCAAAAGTGAAGCTGTTCTATAATTAGGGTTGGTCCGTCCGTCCGCATGGAATGGATAGCTTTTTTCATTAATTTATGTATGTTAGAGTTTTCCTATTGATTTCAAACTTTGATGGTGATTCCTGTAGTAGTTAGGTACAATTTAGGAAGCGTAGCAACTCTATTATCGTAACCAGAATGTCCGAATGTCCATTTTAATCATGTTAAAATTGATACTGTTTGGCAACAACTTTATATGTAATCATTATCTGATTAATCTGATTTTTTGAATACTGATTTCTAGGGCTTCAAAGTACAATGTAAAAAGTACAAAGTACATTTTTGTTTCCACTTTAAACAATTATATTACGATCATTTCTGATACTCTTCAAGTGTTAATGTTCGCTTTTCCTACAGTTTCAAAGCTTCACTTTTATGGATGTTGTCATCCTTGTTTTTTAATAATACTGTGCGTTCAAATTGTTTTAATATTTACTTATTAACAATAAAATCAACCCTGAAAAACGGTTCATTGATTTTAACTTCTTTTAACCCTCATATTTTAGAAATAAATTTAATAAACAAATATTCAGTTGAGAAATGGCTGATCAAGCAGTTGTGAGGTTCTTAAATAAACATTTTCCAAATGAGCCTGTTACAGTCCCAACATTGAAAACAACAGGAGATGGGCACTGTTTTCTCCGTAGTATTCTACAAGATGTCTTTATTAGTGGGTATGTGAGTGGAAATGAGTCTCATTTCAAACATATATTTTCCACAGAATTTATTAAAGAGGTGGAACAGGAGCTGAATTTGACAACTCCATATCCACTGGTTCAATTTAACATAGATGATTTATCCGAATCATCTACAAAAGAAGATGCAGAGCCTTTCCTAAAAATATTACGATTTGCCCTCATAGACAAAGCAAAAGTGTTTTTTCGTGAAAACAATATTTTGTGTCTGTCAAATGAAAGAGAGTGGGAACTCCCCAAAAAAGATGATACCAATTGGCTTTTTGATTTACTGATTTCTTTTACAGCACATGTCATTAAACGTCATTTGTTGATTTTTAATGAAGACTTAGGCAAGATAGTTTTTCAAAGTGGAAATGCTCATGATAATAACAATGTCGTGAACAATACTCCTATACTGCTGGCAAGAATTAAAATAAGCAATACATCATTCCACTATCAAATATTGAAATCAAAAAATTCGCAATACTGGCTTTCTTATGTGTACAGAGAAATGAAATTACCTTATAATGAAGAAATTATTCAGGAATGTTTGAGACATATAATCTTTTTGATTTTATTTAGGACATAAGGACCATTTACCTTATAATCATGAAGGATATAGAACATATATTTGTTTGAAGAAAAATTAATTTTTCTGTAAGATGGGGGGGGGGGGGGCGGTTTTTTTTGTTAACAATATATTTTAATTAGTTCTTTTTTTGAAGTATTTAAGTTTTCTTTAGCTGGCATAGGTTAATTCAAAGCAATTTATTATGTCTTTTACTTAGAATATCAGTATCAATCCTAATATGCTCCCAGTTGAAAATCATAGCAAGGATATTGAAATTCAAGATTCTGTAGGAAAACCAGAAACATGTCGGAGGTGTTTTGTTACACTAACGAATATTTTGGAACATTTAAAAATTAACAAGAACTGTTCTAAATATTATTTTATCGAAGAACAGAATGAACACAAAATATCATTAGAAGTTCAACAGGAAAATATGCTAAAGATATTAAAGACATTAAATATTTTTCAAATGGATCATGCAGGTGTAAAACCTGACCTTTATGTCTATTTATTCTATCAGCAATATATCATTTCTTTATTAAAGTAATTAGATCTGAAAATTAAAAAATATATTCTCAAAAAAGTTTATTGAATTTCATGAAGGAAATAGGATTAAAGAATAGTTATTTATCGCATAGTATTATAGAAAACTTTCTGCAGGTATTAGAATGAAAGATCTTAAGATTAAACCAGTTTTGTTAGCTAGACCCCAGGGGATTAAGTCAGGGCAATCAAAACCTGTATTTATTTCATGATTTTATTTTAATGTTTGTATTAAATTGTCTGTAATATGATGCTATTCATGATTTTTCAGTATAGCTGAAAACTAGTTCTAACCCAGCGGATTATTCTAATCAGTTTCAAAGCCATACTGGAGAATTATTTACATAATACCTTCTAGTTTTTAGCATAAATAATTACTAGACTAAGTGCTTTAGTAAAAAACCTTCGAAGGATCTTGTTGAAGACAAAAACCAGGAAAGCTTAAAATTTAAAAAAAAATTTCTATAGAAACAACACTTTTTTATGTTTTGAAGCTCGAAGCTTCAAATTTGGGGTATTGGGTCTACT
The DNA here is from genome assembly GCF_053477335.1 of Acartia tonsa. Lineage (NCBI taxonomy): Eukaryota > Metazoa > Arthropoda > Copepoda > Calanoida > Acartiidae > Acartia > Acartia tonsa. The sequence goes on from NC_137260.1 coordinate 41,194,773, forward strand.
TGTGGCAGTCTTTCTGCAGTTAGAGTAGGCCTCCTATAAGTAGTAAAGGGTTATGGCATTAAATGTTTTAAAAAATCTTTTTAAATATTTTAAAATTAATATGTTATTTGAATTATAATTGATTCTTTACAAATCACGAAAAAGCAAACATTTATAAGCTTTTTTACAGTGTTTAAGTGACAACATATATTCAACATGTAAAGGTTGTTGTACAAAACAACAAAAACTTTTTCAACACTTCAAGAGTTCTACTGCATGTAAAGCAAAATACACATTTGATGAATTGAAATCTATCAAAGAATATAATATCAAACAATCAAAAAAACTATACAAGGAATTTTGTTTCACTTAAATAATTTGATACAAATGATATCAAATGCTTATATTTTTTAAGTCTTGCACATTTAAAAAACTTTTTTTCATTAATAGTATGAACAATTGACCTTGAAAACTTTGGGCTTCAAAAAATTGTATATCCGTTTCTTTAACTTTTTTAAAATTTGGCAAATCATCCTCTCAGTCTGAACAGTCTGATTTTGCCATGTTTCACCATTTTTGTTTTTGTTTTGCTAATCAATGCAGTAATTTGATGGCTATCTATTTGTGTAATTAAATGTCTATCTGTCATAAATGGATGTATGTTTGTTTGTAAATATGATATTTAGGTCATTTAGCTTTGCCTTTCTAACTTTTATAATAGACTAAATTGAACGAAACAATATATTAGAGGAATGAATCTAGTGAAAAGCATAAAGATAATGATAAAGCTGTGTTATGTAATGGTTGCGGTAGAAAATTCAATCAGCTCAACAAACATTTGAGATACAATTTAAATTGCTCTTCATTTTACAGCACTGAAATAATTCAGGATCAAATCAAAGAAAAAATGAGAGTATCTAAAATAAAAAGTAGACAAAATCTAAAAAGTGTTAATGAAACAGAATACAAAAAACGTGAGTGTGCTTCTAAACTTAGAAGTAGACAAAATCTAAAAAACAAAGACTATGAGACCTACATTGAAAATATAAGAGAATCTAAGCAAAATAGTAGATCTAATATCAGAAGTTTAAATGAGACAGAATACAAGGAACGTGAGTGTGCATCTAAACTTCATAGTAGACAAAATCTAAAAAACAAAGACCATGAGACCTACATTAAAAATATAAGAGAATCTAAGCAAAATAGTAGATCTAATCTCAGAAGTTTAAATGAGACAGAATACAAGGAACGTGAGTGTGCTTCTAAACTTAGAAGTAGACAAAATCTAAAAAACAAAGACTATGAGACCTACACTAAAAATATAAGAGAATCTAAGCAAAATAGTAGATCTAATCTCAGAAGTTTAAATGAGACAGAATACAAGGAACGTGTGTGTGCTTCTAAACTTAGAAGTAGACAAAATCTAAAAAACAAAGACTATGAGACCTACACTAAAAATATAAGAGAATCTAAGCAAAATAGTCGATCTAATCTCAGAAGTGTAAATGAAACAGAATACAAGGAACGTGAGTGTGCATCTAAACTTCACAGTAGACAAAATCTAAAAAACAAAGACCATGAGACCTACTCTAATAAAATCAGAGAATCTACACAGAAAAGTAGATCTAATCTCAGAAGTTTAAATGAGACAGAATACAAGGAACGTGAGTGTGCATCTAAACTTAGAAGTAGACAAAATCTAAAAAACAAAGACTATGAGACCTACAATGAAAAAAACAGAGTTGCCAAAGTAAAAAACAGAAAACTCAAAAGAGCAGCCAATCCAGAAATATACAAACTTTATGAAGCTCAATCCAAACTAAAATATCGCAAATCAAGTTTGTTAAATTTTTCTCTATATGACAGATTTGTTGCATTTAGAAAATCTATTCAATATGGAAGAAAACATAAATGTGAGTCCTGTCATAGAAAGTTGCATTTATCAAGTTTATCATTAGTTAACAACTCCTGGATATCTACTGTAAATGATTTAACCAACTTGAGCTGGTGTACTGAACATTCTGATCCTACCAAGTTAGTGGGGAAATATCTCTGTACTACATGCTCTTTAAAGTTGAAACTTGGCAAGATTCCTTCTATGTGTCACAAAAACGGACTAGAACTATTTGATTTAAAACCTTATCCTGAATTGAATGTTACTGAATTAGAAAATAGCCTCATAGCCCGCAATCTCATATTCCAAAAATTTATAATTTTACCTAAGTCAAGAATGAAAGGATTACGAGGTAAAATTGTGAATATTCCAATTAATGCAGAAGATGTAAACAGCACAATTAAACGCTTACCTAGAACACTTGACCAAGCAAGAATAATTCCAATTCCTGAAGCTAAAAGTAACAGAAGTATTGAATCAAATATTATTCCAGTCTCATTCAAAAGAAAACTAAGTTTCAAACATGGGTATCTTGAGGCATTTATAAGTGTTACTAGGATAAAAAAAGTCATAAGAACACTGAAACTCTTAAAAAATCCTTATTACACTGACATACAGGATATTGATTCTGAAACATTTGAGAAAGAACTTTTATTCTCAAGGTAAATCAGGAAATTCAACATATTTTCTTAGTATTGCATAGAAAAATTAGAAACTTAATTGTGTTTCATTATTATTTAAAAATTGCATAACAAAGTCATTTTAGTAAATTTTTCATCTCAGTACACAATTAAACTTTAGTAGGTTTTCCAAATAAAGAGAAAAATATTTTTGATTTCCACAAAGAACTTGCTTTCTTTGGCAAACATTGTAAGTCCATTTTACTTAAAGGAATTTTTTAAATTTTGATATGCTCACTAAAAACTTAGATAGAAATATCTTTATATTGACTGATCCCAAAAATTAGCACATTTTATGCTTGATTTGGAGCTAGTCTAAACAAAAAGGGGATTATCAAAGTGATTCTAAGCACCTACCAGCAGTTTCTAAACACTTTTTTTTTGGTGAATAAACTAAGGTTATGTTTAATATTGTTATTTAGATTTACAAAGTTTAGTTTTACCATGGTTTTATATGAATTAAACTTTGAAATGTTAGACAATTTGTGACTAAATATCATCAAGTGTTTTGTTGAGTTCAAACTGCTATAGCACAAAAGTAAACTTTTTTTATGAAAAATGCTAATTTAGAAAAAGGGATGTAATATTGTAAACAGTTTTATTAGTGTACTTTCGTAATTTATAGCATTTGGTTATGTTTTGGTATATTATTTTATTTGAACTTTTGAACTCAACAAAACATTTGATGATATTTTGTCAAAAATGATTAACATTTGAAAGTTTTGTTTATAGAAAACCATGGTATAACTTATTTCTTTAAGTTGATATAATGATATTAGACATAACCTTAGTATATTTACAACAAAAAAAAATTGCTAGAAGCTGCTTAGAATCACTTGCTCTTTTTCGTGGAGAGTCCCCTTAGGAGACAAAAATCACACAAATTAGCACATTTTATAGTAAATATCTCATTTTCTACTTTGCAGTCATTGAGTCATGATAAATACTCTATAGAAATATGTTGAAATTTTAGTAGCAGTGATGATGATTCAGATTTAGATCCCACTTATAATCCTATTGAAGAATCATCTTCGGATTCTGATTATGGAAATGAAAATATTACTACAAATGAAATAAAAAACCTAAACCCAAATGAAAATGTTGATCCAATAGGTTAGTTTACTTCATTTTTTTGTTTTTCATTAATTATCAAAATATGAAAGGAGGGTGAAAGTCTGTCTATCTATCTTTTGTAAACACTTTGTATAAGTTGTAAACAGGTGTTGAATGTTGATGTATGTGTACCATAGCAACAATTGTTTCAAATATTTCCATTAATTTAGGTCAATATAACTTTTCAAGTGATGAAGTAACTGCTCTAATTGACGACTTTCCTGAAAACTCTACTACCAATGAAAAATTGTCTTTTGCGCCGGGAGAAGGAAAAGTTCCTACCAATATAATTCAAGAAAAAAACTGGGAACCTAAAACTTTTCCTGGATTATTTCCAGATGGCAAAAACTCATTAGATACTGAGCGAAAAACAAAACTGTCAGCTCAAAGTTATTTTTGTCAAAGAATTATGAATTTTGACAATCGGTTTGCATTAAATGCACAGTATTTATTTGCTGCTACAAGTTTCATTGAACAATTACAAATCCAACGAAATATCAACATTTCTTTCCTGCGTGGGAAAAAGATATTGAATTCTAATAATATTGCAACATACCATCTTGAAGATGGTTTTAATGTATTAGAGAATGTAAAAAACACTCCTCGATATTGGAAAAAAATGAGGTTTGTGCAATATAGCTATTTATAAAGTGGAAAGAATTTAAAATGACATAGTTAAAAAAGATTTTATCAATCCTTAATTATGAACACTATCTGAAAATTCTTGTGTAGTTTCATTTTTTTTATAAAGAATTTCCAACTACATTAATCCTGTCTTTGCCCCACAGTGCAATGTTTCTGAGAATGTTGACAATAATTAAACTGTTTGTTATTGTTTAATTCCTTAAACTTTACCAATCATCATAACTGGTAACTTATAACATTAAAATTAAGAGTAATAACCAAATTGCAGTCAATATTTTGCTTTTATTCTACATATTGCACAAATATTATAGGTATGAATTAATGGGTAGAATTGAGAATCATGGACCATTTCATTTTTTCTTCTCACTTTCTTCAGCAGATGTTTTGTTTACAGAAAATTTTGTATCTCAGCTTGAAGATTGTCAAATAGAATACCAATTTTGCAATGGAAAAGAATTTGTTTATGTCAATGGAAAGCCTTTGGAAGATTTTATGAGTGAAAACATGGATGTATATGAGTTTGTTAAGAAAAACTTTGTTAATTCTACACTTAACTTTCAACACAGAGTAAAGAATTTCATTAAACATATTGTGATGGCACCAAGCAGTCCATTGAAAGTAAAATACTATGGATACAAGGTATGAAATATTTAAAAAAAATTTCTATAAATTAGAATTAAGGAAATAAAAACTAACCACCCCTCTATTTAAATATATTCTGAAGCAAGTCGAAATGTTTATAGTTATTACACACACACACACTATAAGGGAAAGCACCAACCTTTAAAATGGTTGCCATTTTTTTTATTTTCATGATTTAAATAAAAAGTTAAAAGCTGAAACAATTAGAATACTAAAACATTAATTAACATTTCTTGAAACATTTAATTACTATGCATAAAAAAGAGCATGTAATTCCAAGCACCTTTCAACAGTGATTCTAAATGTTTTTTGTTGAATATACTAGGGTACTGTATAATATCATTAAATTGATTTAAAATCAATGGTTTTATATGAAAAAAACTTTGAAATATTTATAATTTTTAGCCGAAATATAATCAAATGTTTTGTTGAGTTCAAAATTAACATTTTTCATTAAAAGAGTTTACTTTTGTGTCACAACAGTTTGACCTCAACAAAACGTTTGATGATAAAGAGTAAAAAATGTTCAACATTTAAGATTTTTTTCATATAAAACCATGGTGAAACTTAACTTTTTAAAAGGATAAAATGATATTATACATAACTCTAGTAAATTCACCAAAAAAAACTTAGAATCACTTGCTATTGTTTATGCATACTCCCATTTTTTGATTTATTAAATAATTAAGCTGCTTTTCTCAGGTTGAATTTCAGTCCAGGGGTTCGCCCCATATCCATGGCATTCTCTGGATAGATTGGGAAAATTTGGAAAAAATTGAAGGAATCAACAATGTGTGTCTAATAAAAAGGGCGTTTGAAAGTATCAAAAATGACAATTTACTAACACACGAGGAAGAAAATGCACTCATAAACTTCATTGACAAACATGTATCATGTGACAGATATAACCCTCTTAGTGCAGATATAACAAATAAAGTTAATGTACACAGGCATTCTCGTACTTGTCGCAAACATGGGACAAGTTGTAGGTTTAATTTTCCACGTTATCCTACACTTAAAACAATTATTAGTGTACCTGTTAGAGTGTTGGAAAAGGATGAAAAGAAAAGAAAAGAAATTGTGAAGCAAAATAATGATCTTTTAAACAAAGTAAAACAGACTCTAGAAAATGAAGATGCAATGAAAAGTATTAATCTGATAGAGCAAAAACAATTTGAGAACTGCAAGCTTTATCAGAAATGTGTCCATAGGCTTTCTTTAATGTTAACAGAAAAACAGCAAAAAGTATTGCTGAGCAAAAATGACTTTGGAATCTTGAACAAAACTTTAACATGGAACTCTGATATTATTGAATTGTCAATGGCAGATTTAGAAGTTCTGGTTGAAAGTGAAATGAAAAATTTAATTGAAATTCGTGAGATGGAAAAATCTATACTGAAAAAAAGAATGTTAGCTTTATTAACAAAATCTAAAATCAACAATGACATTCATGATGATGAACTTTTACTAGCATATGAAAATGCTTTAAGAGTAAATGAAAAAAGCTATTCTGTGATTATTGAAAGAAAAACTGATGAGTGTTACATCAATAATTTCAATAATGAATGGATAAATGCATGGTCAGCAAACATGGACCTACAGCCATCATTAGATTTCTACTCTGTGATAACATACATTTCTGAATACTACAGGCATGTTTAAGTTTAATTGATATTTCTAAAAAAAACTTAAATTAAACAGTTTTCATAAGTACATAATTAAATATAGCTAATCTACAATTAGGGACAGTACACCTGTCTCTACATAACAAATAACTCATATTAGATAGTATGTTAAAAATGTCCCATCAATTTCAAATTTAGTACATTAATATTTGGATATAATTATGCTGAATTTTTGTTCACATTTCCAAATAATGTTGAATTTGTTGTATTATGTTTGTTATTCTAACTTTTTTTGTCTGATTTTATGGATGTTGTCTTTCTTGTTCATAAAAAAAAACATTTCTGAATTCATTTTATGCAGTTAATTTGGTACTTACTGATAATATTTTAAAGAATTATTAAGAGAAATCTCTTAAGCAGTTTTGTGTTTAAAAATTGCCTAGAAAACCCAAATTTATACTTAAACAATAATTACAGCAAAGATGATACTGGCACTACTGATGCAATTAAAGAAATGTTAAAATGCAACAAGAATAAAGAGTATCAAGAAAAGCTAAAATTAGTGGCCAATACCTTTCTCACCAACCGTCAAATAGGAAATAATCTACAACTGAAAATAATATACAGCTGGAAAATTTTCTTCTTCTCATATTTATGTCTCCTCAGCCATACTATGTAACAACACAAGACATTTAAGTTTATATTTCTGCTGCAACAGAAAGGATAAATAAGTTTTTTGGGTAAAGGGAAAATTATATCTATGTAATATTTGTCTTTGTAATTAACACATAATTGATTAGGGGGAAAGTGGTTAATTTATAGAAGAATGTTGATATTAGGATTAAATATAACAAGAAAATTCAAAAATTTTTAGTTGTGATTATAAATTAGGACCCTGTGAGGCAGTGTTTCGTCTTATTCCATCAATGAAGTTCAGTTATTTTAATGTTGACACAATTTTCATTTCCTCGGGGTTAAAGGAAAATCAAAGTAAGTTCCTAATGAAATCAGAATCAACAGATGGTGCTGTCCAAGTTGAAGGTAGAGAAGGTTGGTTTAAGGAGAAGGTTTCTGGTTATGACCGTTATTGTGCAAGAGATATTAAGAATCAGCCTTACCTTCTACAAATGAGTTATAGCCAGTTTTGTCAACGGTATGCCCTGTATAAATTTTCTGGTGAAGAGCCTGAGATTGTTGACAATAAAAAAGTTGATGAAATTGATATTGCTGAGGGTAACTTTATAATAACTGATGAGCTTCCAGAGGTAAACAAAGCTTTCTGCCTGCCTAAATTCATAAGAATCAATTCAACTACTTCAACAGAATATGTTAAATTAAGATCACCTTTAGTTATCCGTTACCACAAATATAACAAAATCACTAACCCACATGAATTTAAATTATCCAATCTTCAGTTGTTCTATCCCCACAAAATTGAAGATGAACTTGGACCATCCAATTTGAATCTTTGTGATAAATTGTTTAATGAAGTAAACAGTAAGGGTGTTCTAAAAATTCATGCTGTAAAAATGCAGTTATTAAAACATTCACTTGAACTTCAAGAAGCTTACCAAAAGGCAAAAGATTTCAATATAGGCGACATTCTTGACCCTGAGAATCAACTAACTGAATTGGAATGTGCTCTTGAAGGTTTTACTGATGACCCTTTAAATCTTCAAACTGAATTACAATCTGAAAATATTCAATCAAGCAGTGATCCATTTAAAAAAGTTCAACTTCTATCAAAGGAACAGTTAAGAAATATGTATTTGCAGTGTGACCAAGACCAACTTCTTGTTGTAGATATTGCTACTACATATGCCAACTCTTTGAGGAAATCTAATCATGGAATAGGTATTCCAGATAAAGCACCATTAGTTATAGTGAGTGGTGGAGCTGGTACTGGCAAAAGTCATACAATAAATGTTTTAGAGCAAACTGTTGAAAGAATACTTAGAAAGGCAGGTGATGAAATTAACTGCCCTTATATTCTGAAAACAGCTCCTACTGGTGTTGCTGCAGCAAATATCTCTGGAACAACTCTTCACTCTGCTTTGTCATTTAGTTTTGGGTCCAATTATGAGAGTCTGGGTGACAAGAAACGAGACATTAAAAGAAATGAACTTAAAAATCTCAAGTTTTTGATTGTAGATGAAATCAGTATGATAGATTCTGATATGCTGTATAAATTGCATATACGTTTAGGAGAAATCAAAATGAAACCACATGAACTATTTGGAGGAGTAGCAATTTTCCTGTTTGGTGACCTGCTTCAATTACGTCCTGTTAGATCCAATTACATCTTTGAAAAACCTAAAAATCATAAATTTACATTTACATTCTTAAATGATTCAATTTGGAGAAAATTTATGCCTGTAATTCTAAAAACAAATCACAGACAAGGTGAAAATAAAGTTTATGCAGAGGTACTAAATAGAATTCGAATTGGAAACATTCTTAGATCTGATCTCCAAACATTGAGAGAAAGGGTTATTGAGAGTTCTTTTGATGCAATTCCAAAAGATGTATTGTTTGTTACTTCCACAAATGCCACTGTTAATGAATTCAATGAATATTGTCTCCAAAGGCTACATGGTGAAGAAAAACAGTCGCTTGCTGTTGTGGAAAGGTTTGACAAAGAAATCAACAATCCTAAGCTGGAAAAAGGCACTTTGAATGTAAAGAACACACCACTCAAACATGATTTAAGATTTAAAATTGGTTGCAAAATCATGTTAACCTACAACCTGGATGTATCTGATGGATTAATTAATGGAGCATTTGGTACCATTGTTGATTTTGAAGAGCAAAATAATAAAGTTATTACAATATATGTGGAATTTGATGATAAAAATGTAGGAGAAAACCTAAGAAAAGATTCGAGATATTGTAATCATTCACACAGAACACCTATCAAAAAAATTGAATTCCCATACAGAGAAAATTCCTATGTCTCATCTGGCAGAGTAATACAATTTCCTCTGAGATTAGCATTTGGTTCCACCATACATAAGATTCAGGGACTGACTTGTAAAAAGCCTACATCTTTAGTTGTTGATATCAAATCATCACTAGAAGCAGCTCAATCTTATGTTATGTTGTCTCGTGTCCAAGAACTTTCACAAATTCTTATTTATGGAGAATTTGATGATAAAAAAATCAAACACTGCCCTAGAGCATTAGAAGAGGTGAATTATTTAGCTGACAATGCCATGACCTCCTTTACAAATGTAGCTAATGATAGTTTTATATTATCATGTCTCAATGTTTACTCCTTGAAGCGAAACATGGATATTCTGAAACAACAATTGCACAATTTTTCAAAGCAAATCATAATTTTGCAAGAAACATGGTTGAAAACAAATTTAGGAAATTATTTGTTTGAATTTTTTTATATTTTAATATGTAATGGAATAGGCAGGTCCAAAACAAATGATTTGTAGAAAAAAAAATTATTGTTTTACACTTTGAAGAAAAATTTGCATAGTTTTAGGTTTTATAGGAAAGCTTGTAAGAAATGTACTGGTTTTAGACTATGTGAAGTTTAGAAACGCCCATTCAGCCCCTTAAAGCTAGGGACAAAGTCACTAATTAAAGAACTAATATCTACTGTACATATTTCAATAACTTAACATTTACAAATAGTTTATTTTTTTGTTTACCTTATACATCCTTGCATTAGACTTAAAAATTCAAACCAATTTTTTTAGTGGAAAAGAGCTTAGAAATTCCTGGATACAAATTATCTTTAAACAGTTTATCAAATGGTAATGGGATTGCAGCTTACCTAAGCTGTGCTTATACAACAATTGTTGACATATGTCGAAATTATTACCAAATTTCTGCCTATAGGTCAAATGATAGAGTAGTTATAAATGTATATTGTTCTTCGAAAGCTAATCATAATTCTTTTTTGGATGACCTATTAGGTCTTATAAATAACAATATTTCTGATCATGAAAGCATAATTATTGCTGGAGACTTTAATATTTCTTTTTGGGATAAAAGAGATAATATAGTGATAAAGAAACTGAAAGAAAATAACTTTAGTCAAATAGTGACCAAACCAACACACAACCAAGGACACCTTCTTGATCACATTTACATACGAAGTACCAAATGTCAGTTACAAGTTGTTCATCAATCAATTGTATGGTTTGACCATGATGTACTGCATGTCATTTCACAGTGAAAGCTGTAAGTTATATGTCCCCCGTGTCAAAATAAGCTGGACATAAATAACTTACACGGGAGATGTACGAAATGCTTAGAACTTACAGTAATAAAGTTGTTCTGAGAATTTAGTCCATTTCCTGACCCCTAAAACTACGACTTAAATAGATGTAATTTCAACAGATTTCAACATTAGAAGACAAACAACAAATTAATTTCTATCAGGTATGTATTTTCTTGTCCTAATGTATATTGAAGTAAAAAAATTGTTTGTATGTCCATTTAGATCTTGTTAAACACTGAACGCTTATGTTCTTCAATGTTCCTTTCTTTGCTCCTTTAATGGTTTTAGACTATTATATTACTAAAAAAATCTTTTAGGATATTTTTATTCCTTTTTTTCGAAAACAGAGCACTTAGATACTACAATTGTATTCAATTTGTAAACTTTTCTATAATTTTGATTTGATTATTTATATTTTGTAGTATGACTGACTGAAATTCAAAATAAATATCCCAAAAAAGTTTTAAAATTGGACCAAAAACACCAAAGATATGGGGAAATATGTAAAACATATAAAAATAGCCAAAAACCTGCTAAAAGGCAGTCTGAACTCCATAGTTATTTTCTTAAAACGACAGGAAATTTAATTGTTATATCCTTAATCAAAAAAATTCGGAAAATTGGACTATAAACATCAATCAGAGATATGAAAAGATGGGAAAAATTTAAAAATAGCCAAAAACCTGCAAAAAGACAGTCTGACCTTCAAGGTAGTTTTCTTTAAACGACAGGAATTTTATTTTTGATATCTATAACTGAAAAAATTTTGGAAATCGGACCATAAACACCAAAGGTATGGAAGAAAATGTGAAAAATACAAAAATAGCATAAAACCAGCTTAAAGACAGTCTAACCGTTATAGTTGTTTTCTTAAATCGACAGGAAATTCAATTTTGATATCTTTAACTAAAAAAATTTTGGAAATCGGACCACAAACACCAAAGATATGGAGAAAAATGTGAAAAATACAAAAATAGCCTAAAACCTGCTAAAAAGCGGTTCGACTGCTATTGATGTGTAATAGTTATTTGTGCTCCTTACTAATATGAATGTTGTCAAAAAATTTCAGCCTTTTATCTTTTATAGGAGCTGAGAAATTCACGTTTCCCCCAAACTAAGACGGACAGACGGACAGACGGACAGACAGACAGACGGACATACGGACAGACGGACATTTCGAATTATAGAGTAGCTTCGCTACTAAAAAACATATGAGAATATAAATATAATGCATATAGTTAATTTGCATACTTAATTTTAAAATCCAACAATAATTTCCCTAGCACTACACTTTCATAGATTTGGATAACGTATTCAGCGAAACAAATATCTTAGAACTGGTTTGATTCCGTTTGAAAATGTGCAGATTAACCTTTTCTATAATTTTTATGAAAGTTTCCGATTCCTCTCCTCTAATTAGGATGGAGAATAAAGCTTATTTTACCCTTTTGTCTTCTTGATTTTAACAAAAAGCAAAACTATGCACATAATAATTCAAAGAAAGAAAAATTCATCTCCATGGTTCAATCATTGTACCCCGGAAGTTCCTGGTGCAAAAAATGTTAGACTTTTTCCTCATGTGGGACATGGGTTAAACAGGGATAATGACATAGACGTAAAAAAGTGGAGATAAAGGTATGTTTACTCCTACCAAACTTTAAAATCTTTCATTTTAACCTACTTAAATTTTCAAGAAATACCTTTAAAATCCCTCATTTTACCTTCTAAAAGAAGATAGCTTTGACGTTCCTTAATACAGGGATGGGAAAAGAGAAGTTAATTTAATCTTGATCCAATATACTATGAAGAAGAAAGGATTGGAGATTAATTTTAAAGTTTCTTTCCTGTGGGGTTAAGAGAGGGCACAGTGTTTAATTAACATCTTAATTTTAAATTAACATTTCATAACAAGAATAATTATATCTATAAATACGCAGCAATAAGAAGATAATAAGAACATTAGTTTAGGAATAACATATGATGATATTTTCGATGGTTTGCATTTAATTTGGCAAAATTTTAAAAATCTACCAATTAGCAAAGAAATCAAGTATCAGCCACAATTAAGCAATAGAGTAGATTTGCTATTTATATCAATTGTTATAGTAGAACGACTTAGCTCAACTTCCCGGTGGGGGGTGTTTACATCCCCTATAAACACGTCATTGGAAAAAGATACATTCCTCATTTTTCACCCCCTAAAGGTTTTACACCATTTGCTCGCAACTGTTATAAAGTAGCTACTCTTAGATCCTCAATTAATATTCTATAAAACTACATAAAACTTTTTTATTTGATTTGCTATTCAGACGAGCGAGGGATTTCTATTTAAAATGTATTTTGTTGTAAAGGAGAGGGATTGGCAGCCGTACAATTTTAGTTCAGTTGGCAGATAGGTGGCTTTCTGGTAGCTGTGGGTTTTAGTTGCTTAATGCTTAAAATTGTATAGTTGTATAGCAGCTGCGACTATTGCTACACATAACCAAATTTCTGCCGATTTCAGATTGCTGCAAAAAGATCAGCTTTCAGCTTTAATATGATTGCGGCTGTCTAGACTTGTTAGAGAGAGGGAGAGAGTAAACAAATTTTATACATTTCATTAACATAAATTAAGATAATTACAATTTCATTACTTAGAAGGAGGAGAAACATGGATAAAGAGTGGGAGAGAGTGGGAGAGAGAGAAAAAGAGAATGGGAGAGAGAGAGAGAGAGAGAGAGAGAGAGAGAGAGAGAGAGAGAGAGAGAGAGAGAGAGATAGAGAGAGAGAGAGAGAGAGAGAGAGAGAGAGAGAGAGAGAGAGACAGAGAGAGAGAGAGGGAGGAAGAAAAAATATAAATAGATAGATATAATGGAAAGATGATTTAAAAAAGAGATTGGAGAGAAAAGAAGAAAGATAAATGGAAAAAAACTAGATTATATAGAGCGGAAGAGAGAAATATGCAAAATAGGAAATAATTAATTAACATCGATGGCTTAGCGAGCCAGTAGAGGATAGAAGTTCAGAAAACTGAGAAAAAAATGAATTAAATAACAAAAAGTATAAATGTGGTCATAAATTTTACTCATTTTACAGATAAATTTGTAGTGGACTAATTTAAAACTACATATTTTGAAATCAGAAATTGTATAATAATTATTTATCGCATCGTAAACTAGACAGCTTTCCGAGTATATTAAAAAGAAAAGATTAAATCCAGTTTTGTTATCCCGTGGGGCAGAAGGCTGAGATCCGGTTCTAATCCAGCGAATAACAATCAGTTTCGAAGAATAAAAAGGTCCCTCAAAATATCAGTATGTTATGTGAATAAAAAGGATAATTATCCATCTCTTTTTTAGATGTTTTCTTTCCCACTCCTCCTCTCCTCATCCCTCATTTTAAAAGCTAGTAAAAGTGACGTCAAAAAAATTAACCAATGAGAGGCCATTAAAAATTTTACCATTGGTCAATTACAGTGTATACTGGCCTCTCATTGTTTAATTTTTTTGACGTCATAATCTGAGTCAGCCAATTTTACTAGCTTCTCATTTTTATGACGTCATTGAGGGACTTTAATCGCCTTCCATGCTATAAATTAAATCATTGATCTAAAACTGGCTTTTAACAAATTTATCGACTGACTTTATAGATAAAACCATATAACTTTATAAAACATCAATAGAACTCTGTTTAAGGTAATACTAATAAGTCATGCTTAAATGCTAGTCGAGAAGAACTTTTTGTTTTGCAGATTTTTTCCCTGTCCCCGCATAAGACCCGGGAAGCTATGAAGTTGTGCTGTTAATTGAAATTGACTTAATTTATTGCCTAACTGATGCATTTATTATTCATAGCTATTGACATATCACTTCCGCATTAAAAATTTTTTATAAATAAAGATATTTTAAGGATAGATGTTATAAGTATAAAAGTATAACCCTGGCAACTACCTGGCCAAAGCTGTGAGGACCTTTTTCATCTGCTAGCAAATAGACTAGGTTGTTTTTATATTTCCGACGCTTTTGGCTGATATTCCATGACCCAATTAAAAGTCGGCATAGAGATACATATAGCTAATACCTTCTATTCTTTTATTTTAATGATGCTAATAATCATTGAAAGCACAAAATCATAATAATAAATCCAAGAACATATTATGTCACAAGTAAGTTTGATTTTAGCTAAATTGTCTCTTTGCAATAATTACATTAAGCGGAAGTGATGTAACACTACATAGCTATGCCAAAATAATTCCCAAGAATAATCATTAATATTCAAAAGAAAGAGTGTTGGAAATTTTTTTATGCATAGTTGTACATTTTATATAAGCAAAACTAGTATACACTTATTCCTTTTGAGGCCTCTGAGGTACTTGAGTTCTTAAGTCAAGGGTGATTTCTGTAAGAAATTGGTAAAATGTGCAGTTAAATATTTAAAAAAAAAGAAAGAATGGTTAGACTTTTATATTCTTATTCATTTTACTAAAAATAAACTATTTTAAATTCTTCCTCCCTACAATGAAATTCCAAATGCAATTGCATTGAAAGTAGATTTTGTAAATCTAATCAATTTCCAATTTAGATATATGCGCCTGGCTTTACATATACAAGAGGCTGTACAATACAATTAGTTTAAATGGATAAAGTGGAATGCCCTTTAAATTTATTTGGGAGACACAGTTAGCTTGAAGTGGAAGTAAGGAGAAAATCTAAACAAGAATATTAAACCTTATTAATAAAAACTAACTTTTCAGTAAAGCTTAAAATATTCCGCCACTCGGGGCTAAAAAAACGGTTTTAATCTTATAATATTTTATTTTAATATTTGCGTAAAGCTGCCAGTAATATGAAGCGATAAATAATTATTGTATATATTTATAATTTTGCCAAGGAATGTCTAAAAATGTAAGAAATTCTGACTAATCAAAGCTGATTTCTTATTAAAGAGACTTTATATGGCTGAATGTAAGATTCAGTACTAAAATCTGTGAAGTAGAGGTGAATAGATGTTTCAAAAATGTATCTTATTTTTATTTCTCAAGTCTACTTGAATAAAACAGTGGATGCATTCAGGGTTTTACAGGGATAAGATAATGACCAATAAATTGATGTATATCCCTAATGATTATTCTTCAAATTATTACTTTGTTAAATTACAATACGTGGTTAAAACGTTTGGACACTGAACGTAATGAACCAATCAATAAAAGAGTGCCTAAAGTTGTTAAGCTAACGAATGAACAAACGTTAATATAAAACTTTGGGCACTTGTGTAATAAACAGCCCAATGTCTCATCTCTCCCTGGGATGCACTTAATTGATGAAATTGGTCTCTTTATCCTACAATGTCTAGAATTACATACATACGAGACGAAATAAGCTAAACCATTAATGTTTAATGGGTATGCACAGATTGAACAAGGAAAAATAAAAACAAAAATAATTAAATAGCTGCCCACTAATTAAGTTTAAGGATTCTTAAACATTCTTTATAGTTTTAAAATCAGCCACCTATTCTAACATAAAAACTGTATGCGTTCATAGCTAGCTTATTGCAAAAAAATACTTAAATAGCCGAACAAGAATTCATTAAATCTTAGAGTATATTAATAATAATTTTTTGAAATTCAAACTTTTTTTTGCAAAATAAAAATTTGAAATTCAAAAAACAAAGTGATTTCACGACAGTTTGATTTAAACAAAGCATTTGATAATACACTAAGATAATACTCACCTAAAGAATTCAAGAGTTCCATTACTATGGATCTTATACAGCCTGGGATCTATAGACAAGGCGCCTCCATCTCTTGTCATCCACTCTACACTGGGCCTGGGCTCCCCCTTCACAGTGCAGTGCACAGTGGCCCCCGTGCTGTTTGTGTAGGTCAGTGAGGTCGGTAGTGGCCGGGAGAAACTTGGCCCATAACAGTTTGCGCGAACAAAAATACCTAAAATGTATTTTTGTTATTAATTTTGATATAATATTATATGCCTATACAGGATTAAAGTAACAAGATGCCTATATTTAAGTAAGTATATATGTTCGCAAAGATATCATAAATGGCTGGAAAGAATGTTAACCTAATAACCCAATCCTAAGAAAAGACATAACAAGACAAAAACAAAATATGAAAAAAAACTAAAACGGTGTATATCTGTCAGAATTTCATCTTGTAAGCAAATAGGATAGAATAACATAATTGTTCATGTTTTTATTAGATATTCAATGTTTTCCTAACAGAGTACTTCTCTCTGTGTACATATAATTACAAAGTAGGGTGCTCCAATTCTTTATTTCTAGTATAACTTTACTTCTGTATGTGTACTTATAATTACAAAGTAGGGTGCTCCAATTCTTTATTTCTAGTATAACTTTACTTCTGTATGTGTACTTATAATTACAAAGTAGGGTGCTCTAATTCTTTATTTATAGTATAACTATACTTCCATATGTGTACTTATAAATACAAAGTAGTGTGCTCCAATTCTTTATTTCTAGTATAACTTTGCCTTTGAAGTTCTGTTCATCCGGGAAGAGGGAACAGAAAAAGGAAAAGGGGGTGGATGGGGTGATCTTTATTTAACTACATTATAGTACATGATAATCTGGTGTAAGATTCAAGTTATAATAAATCCATTTTACTACAATACAAAAGTTTATTCTTCCCATCTTTGTTCCCACTGCAAATGCATAATTATGTTATAACCTAAGTATTGAGTGATTATCAATATTCACAAATTAAGTCAATAAAAAGCAGCAGCTCTCATAATACCGTTAGCATTTAAATATTAAGAAATGATACTAATTAAGACATTTAAAAAATTGTTTGAAATGTTAAGCCATCTGATATTAGAGCTACAATTTTATGGATGTTTGTGTGAATGCTTGTATGTAAATTCATTAAGTAATAGTTCCAAACTTTCAAGAAGGCTCTGAACGGGTTTTAGTCTATTTAAACGAAACAGTGACAAGAGGTAGATCAAATATCAAAGCTAAAAATTGAATAAAGTTTGTTATCTTTATTTGTTATCATTTTATCTAATCAATATCATAAAAAAGTTGGGTACGCACGGTAAAGGAAAAATTTATACAATCAATTTATCCCATGTCATACTTTAGCAACATTTTAACGTGTTTAATATTTTAAAAGTAAATAAAAGTCAAATATTTATAAATATTCCCCCCCTACACTTTTTCTATATAATTCAGTATGGTTTTGAAATTCAGCAGATACTCCAAGGGTCCTATCTCACTAGAATGGTAAGTATGATGCCAATTTTCAGCTTCGTGGATTTTTAATATTTTATTAATAACACAATTTTCTTTGGTCCAATTTTTAGACATGATAATTAACTTTAATCGTAAATTTAAGAATTAAGAATAATGTTATCGCTATAAAGAATTAGCAACTCTATAATCAGAAGGTAGGCATGTCCATTTGTATAATCTTCATGAATAACAATAACAAGCAATTTTATAACCTATAAACTACAATTTTATTTATTCAGTCGTACTAAAATTATCTGTTTCATCTATAATTGATAATGTTTGTTTGTTTAATTATGGCATTTGTTCAGCTTTGCTTTTATGTATGTTGTCATCCTTGTACTATTTATCCAAAGAAATAAAACAATAAAGTTCTCGGTAGTAAATAAACTGAATTTAGTGAAAGTTTTTTTTTTATGGTTCAACAATTTTATTTTTATAATGTAAAGTTTTTTTTAAGGATACAGGGATAAGTAGAAGGGAAATAAATTGCTTTTTCTAAGATTTAAAATAGGGTACAAAATTATTAATTAAGACAACGGAACGGTGAATAAATTGATAACCAGTATGGCTTCGAAACCGATTAATATCCGCTAAATTTGAACCGGGTCTCAGCCACACTGAAAAATCGTATATAGCATTGTATTACAGACATTCTTTAAACGAATATTAAAATAAAAATCATAAGATTTTCACCAATTTTTAGCTTGGTGCATCTGCACCTCGGGTTTAACAAAAATGGTTTTATTCATATTATTTTTCATTCTAGTTTCCGCGGAAAGCTGTCTATAAAAAAAAACAAATATAATACTCTTTACTTCAAAAGAAACCAGCAACGAAATATCAATAAATCTTCTATTTACATATCCGTGGAATCCTGATTGTCTCACTTTTTGTTTTATTGATATTACTACGAATTGGCAGTCATAGTATTGTAAGTAATTTTTTGTTGGGAGAATTATTGGATAGATTGATAGACAAAAATAGGTATAAAATCAAATATTAATATAAAGTACATATACATTGCTAGATAAATTATTTCCCTGGGAGGGAGATGACAGTATATTACAATAGTTTCCAAAGTTTTTTTTTATTTGGCTCAACAACTTTGGGGATTTTTATTGAATTTGATTAGTTGTTTCATTAAGTGAGTGTCCAACCACTAATTGTAATCTAAAGAAGTGAATATCCTGTGTCTCATCATTGGGGAAGCAAATCAATTTATCGGCCATTGTGAATTGTGTAATGCCTTTAGATCTCTGATTATTTCCACATTAAACTCAATAACGATAAGCTAAGTTCGGACATATCCACTGTATAGTAGCTGCGCTATTAAAAATATAAATCTTACCTAAAACAAGAATGGAAGTCTTCCAACTAAGCATAGCTGACTGCTAGAGGCTGCCTAGCAGCCCCCTTCAGCTTTTAAACCCTCCAGAAGAGGCTCAAATTTTCAGCTATAGCTGAATAATTTTCACTTTATAATTGAATCACTGTTTGTATAATTATATTCCAAGAACTATTG
Organism: Acartia tonsa; assembly: GCF_053477335.1. Classification (NCBI taxonomy): domain Eukaryota; kingdom Metazoa; phylum Arthropoda; class Copepoda; order Calanoida; family Acartiidae; genus Acartia; species Acartia tonsa. The sequence continues at coordinate 41,214,358 of NC_137260.1, forward strand.
TGAATATTCCCTTGGTAATTATTAATTATATGGTGTATTCTCCATCTTAATTATCACTAATTATCATTCATTATCATTATTACTTGTTATTGGTACATTCTTCTTCTTTTTCTATCTGCATTTTTTATTTCATTATCTGAAATTAATTACCAATTATTATATCTTATATTATACTGAAAATAATAAATAAAGACCATTTCCAGGATGGCTTAGAAACCTATCAATTACCTCTGGATTAGAACTGGTTCTCGGCCATACTGAAAAATCATGTATAGCTTCGTATTACAGACAACTTTCTACAAATTTAAAAATAAAAATCATAAAATTTCCACCCCTCTGAGCTAAAAAAAACTGGTTATAGCCCGGGATAACAAAAATGGTTGTAATCTTATAATTTTTAATTTCATTATCCACGGAAAGATGTTTATAATACTAAGCAAAAAAAATCTAAAATAAAATAACAAAAAACGTATAAGGTTTTTCTCAATTTTTTATTTAATTCTAAAACGTGTAAAATATAGATAATATATTAAGAGAAGGTATTTGATATTTTTGTTTGCTATAAAATATTTAAAATTCTTTTCCGTGGTACATTATGTATGAAGAACCTCTCTTTTTTTTTACTTCTCAATAAAATAAATGTATTTCTATATTTTAGAAGTCCATTCTTGTAATAATCGGCCTATACATATTTCTCTTCTCCAACCTTCTTCCCTCAGTACAAAAAAGCCTAAAACACACCCTGGACTAATAATAAGCTTTCAATAAGATTTTAAAATAGTCATTGGATCTTATTGGACATACTAAAATAAATACATCATACATAAAGTAGCAAAAAATTAATTCATTCGTTTAAAGATGATAATCTTTTAAAGCAATCTTTTATTTAAAAATCTTTTTTTCTGTGTATTTGAAATAATTCTTTTATCAAAAGAGCTTTTTTATTATATTTTACTAGCTTCTATTGTTTTTTTAACATTATAAAGCCAGGGATCTAAAGGGATAAGACAGTGGCCGATAAATTGGTGAACATCTCCAATTAGTATACACAAAATTAACCTTTCTCTAATTAAAATTAGTTTTTAAAACGTTTGGACACTTAACTTAATTAACCAACTAATCAAAATGTCCCCAAAGTTTTTAAGACATTGAATGAGTATTTTATTATTGGGGACTAATGTAATAATCAGCCCAATGGCCCCTCCCTCCCTGTTATAAAGCAATGGAGTGCACTACAGGAAGAGTGTTGAACCAAGTTATAAACAATAAAAACAAAATTATAATTTCTCTTTCCTGTGTAGTCTAATCTAACTTTGTGGTGCCTTTAGTTGTAGATTTTAAATTGTATTGTTTGTACGCAAAATAATATCTTTTGGTACTTAACTACTTTACAAGTCATTATTGTTGTCATGTCTTTAACCCAGGAATCTGAAGGTATAAGACAATGGACTACAAATTGATGTACAACCCAAATTATGTTAAACAAAATTACAACTTATTAGATAAAAATTATTGGGTAAATAATTAGACACTGTATTTTTTATAACTCTACCATACCTACTATACATAGGAATAAGAACAGTTGTATGCATTGGGTTTTACCAGGGGGGGGGGACCCTCTGAAATTTAAGGGGTCCTTCTTCTTTGACATCCCTCTTAGCTGTTTTAGGGGAGGGAGGTGTTTCAGAGGTTGTAGACCCTTATAGTTGTAGAGGGATAGACAGCTATATAGGGGGTTAATATCCACCCTCTTTAATTTGCCATATCTACATCAGCCTTTTAAACTCTTTTAATAAGAATAAATTCTACAAAATAAATGTATAAAACTTCCAACTACGGAAGCCAAAGTGAGAGTATGAACTTTATATTTTGGTGTCAAGTGGGAATTTATATTTTGTTCACCCTAGATATGAACAATCGATTTATTAGGACTTGGATGTTGCATCATATAACCATGTATTCTAATAAAGTGATACTCGCAGCTGGCTAAAATAACGATAACCCCAATCCACCCCCTTTACCCCATCCCCTTCCGCCTAGATGAACCAACGGGCCAATAAATTTGGACCAATGTAGATATCTGAATTGATGATAAATATCCTCCAGTCAATACATCCACAATTTCTATATCCATTATATGAACATGAACAAAGAGGAGGATGTCAATTTGTCAAAGTAAAAGCATATTCTATATATTTTATGTATATGTTACAGGGGTAAATTTAAAATATAAATGTACTTATTTACAAAAAAAAAAATAACTAGTATTATGTTAAAACCAGTTGTTTTTGGCTTGAAACAGTAACCTGTAAAATTATTAAAGATTGTAAATAAAAACAAATAAAAGTTAATCATACAAAGTCAAAAACCAATTGTTTTTTCTATCTTTTTATTATAACATTTTTGAAAAAAATGTCTTTTGAACAGTTGTATTTTTTTTTACAAGATTTACATATGAGGGAAAATCTTCTTTTCCTTAAATCTGTAAAATTACACCATCTTATTAGGGATAAGGGTTATTTGATCCATATATCTAAATAGAGATAAAATACACTTTTTATAAATCTTTTATGATCGATAAATGTAGAAAGTAGTATACAAACATGAATATTTTACTTATTTTGACTGATACAAAAGAAAAATTTAATATATGTATGAAATTTTTTGATGAGCCTTTATGGTTGAACATTACTCTTAGTCTGTTTAATTTACTGTTCTTGTGATTTCAGCAAATTGTTGTAATATTGTCGAAAATAGAGTACTTCTATTATAACAAAATAGACCTATTACATGGGTATATTTTTAATCATAAATTCATTAAGAATATAAAGACTGAATAAAATATATTATAGAGAAGGGAAACTTGAAACTTGAGTTTTATTTCGGGGGGAAAAAGTATGGGTAAATTTTCCTAATAATAATATGAATATTTAAAAAAAAACATTTCTAAAAAAAGAACTTACGTTGCAATATATATAATATTGAAGGAGATGAGTAGAAGATATTGGTTTCTAGTATTACTATGAGGATAAATTTTGTAATTAGAATATGTCAGTTGTTGCCACTTAATCGGTATGATTATATTTATAAATATATTAAAATTTGTTTCTATAATATTAAAGTAAAACAATAGAGATGGAAGGGGTTATATTAGCCAATAGCCAATAGAAATATTAAACCAACCAAGTCGCTTTAAAAGAGCAGAAATAAATTTGCCAGCAGACGATTAAAGGTACACAGAAAGTTGTCCGGGTTACAGGGGCGTCCAAGCTTTTTTTTGGGGGGGGGTAAAAAATTTTAGGGGGGGGGGGTAATTCGTGTTTGGGGGGGGTAAAATGGCGCGCGAAGCGCGCCGAAATTTTTTTTACCCCCCCCAAAATTTTTACCCCGGGGGTAAAATATGATTGGGGGGGGTAATTACCTCCCCTAAAGTCTGTTGGGGGGGGGGGTAAATACTCCCCCCAAATCTGTTGGGGGGGGGTAATTACCCCCCCCAAACTACTTTACCCCGGGGGTAAAATTTTTGGGGGGGGTAATTTAATTATGTAAAAAAAGCACCTACCTAATCTATTAAGTTAATAAGTACTATCCTATAACATAAAGTAGTAAGTAAGGTTTATTTGACTATAGCTTCAGATTTCATTACTTTTAATACTGAGTTCTCCTTTTTAGGAAAGCTTCACATAGATCCCATGATGGTTCCACACTATTATAGGTCAATCCTTTGAGTGGTTTTAGGCTATTTTTCTCCTCCCTTTTTACCCTTTAGAAAACACGAGTTCTTAGATGCTTAGGGCGCCACTACTATTCAAATATATAGTAGTATCTCATTCTTTAGAACATAAAAATACAATAATTAACTCACTAACCAATGAACCAATATGATTATACTTTAAAGTGAAGCGTCTTATAGGTCCTGGTAAGTTTTATAACTAGTTTACTCCCTCCCCCCCCAAAAAAAAATTTTCAGTAAAATTTTTTTTTAAGAACATTCAATTTGGGGGGGGTAAATACCCCCCCCCAAAAATTTTTTTTAAAGAACATTTATTTTGGGGGGGGTAATTACCCCCCCCCCAAAATCGTTTGGGGGGGGGTAAATACCCCCCCCAAAATCGTTGGGGGTGCCTACGGCACCCCCAAGGTAGGGGTAATTTTTTTTTTGGGGGGGTATTGTTCACAAAATTTTGGGGGTGCCAAATGGCCCATTACCCCCCCCCTTGGACGCCTATGCCGGGTTATACATCTATACTTATAGAATAATAAAACAGTTTGCAATTCTTTTGACATTCTTTTTATCCAAGTAATATTTTGAGTATTTTCTATGAACTTACCTAATAACATGTTATATTCATGGTACTAATGAAACACATCAATAACTCTCAAAATATTCATACATATTCAACTATATTTATATAATATTAGTAGCACAACTACTCTATAGCTAGGTATATTATATTCATGATGGTAATGAAACACATCATGGTGATTGCTGTAGTATTTAGGCAGCTCTATAATGTTACCAGAATTTCTGTAAGTCCAATTAAAACATGTTGATTTCAATTTTTTAACAGCTATTTTATTAGGTGATATAATTATCCTATTCATCTATTTTTTTAATACTGATTCCTAGGGCAACAAAATACAATGTATTTAACAATTCTGCATCATATTTATTTACAATTTTGTTTAGACGTATACATTTATATACTGCTTATTCAGTTCTTTTTGTCCTACCTTTTCAAAGAATCGCTTTTTTTGGATGTTGTAATCCTTGTTTCATATGTTAATCATGGATATAATCGTTCTCGTTGTATACTTGAATACAAGTTTTTAATGGTATTTCTAGAAAAGAAAATAATTTAGGATTTTTTATCATTTTTGCATCGAAAACTGTAGCATATATAATATATATGTAACAAAACAAGGATGACAACATCCATAAAAGCGAAGCACTAAAACGGTAGGACAAACGGACATTAACACTTGTCTAGTGTGTGAACTGAATAATCAGAATATAAAAGTATCGAAAGAGTCGAATCAAAATTGTAAGTAAATTTGTTGAAAAACTGCTTGATACAGGATAATGTTTTGGACATACTTACATTTTTAGGACTTAATTATAGAGTTGCTTCGCTTATACTATTGTTCTTTGTTGTCCCAGGAATCAATATACCAAAAATCAGATCAAACGGATAATTAGATCACATAAAAATTTGTTGTTAAAAAAGTAGAAAAATCAACATGTTTAAAATGGACATACGGGCATTCTGGTAATGATTATAGAGTTGCTACGATTTCTAAATCGTACCTAACTATTACAGGAATCATCATGCAAAGTTTAAAATCGATAGGACAATTCTAACATGTCTAAATTAACGAATAAAAGCTATCTATCTCGGACGGACGGACGGACGGACGGACGTACGGACGGACGTATGGACCGACCCTAATTATAGAAAAGCTTCGCTTTTAAAAAGATATGTAGTATTTCAAAATAACTTAGGTGTACTTTTCTTCCAGTTAGGTATTCCTATTCATTTCTCCTATTACATCTTTTGTAGCTATCTAATTATCTAATATCAAATATTTATATAGGTTTTAGGTTAAATATAAAAATCAAATAGTCTAAAACCATCCTGGAACCTATGTGAGGCTTTCTGGAAAAGGAGAACTCATTTTAATACTTCAGACAACAATTAACGTTAGTTCTTTACATAATAGGATAAGCAACATAAGAAAACTCAACAAATAAAAGGTTGTTTTACAGTTCAATGTGATACCAAATATATACGGAATCGTCCTAAACTACCAAAACTTTCCAAATCTACCAGCAATAATCTAAACCATAAAAAATGTACTAAACCCTAGTCAGATGAAAAATGAAGGCTCCACTTTATAATAAAAGAGGACAAATGTAGTGTGGTGTCAAGCATATGAGATGTGGGTAGGGGTTTAAAGGGGTGGTTGGTTGAACCACCTGATCAGGGAAAAGGGATTGCTCATATTAAGAAAAACTATTTACCCTTACTTTACGCAAACTATACCTTGATAAAAAAGTAAGCTAATTTATCATTGATTTTAACTGTCAGTACGTTGGTAACACTCTGGAAAAATACGATTTTCTCGGCTGCTATTAAAGATACACATCAATAAATTTTGGAAAAGATACATTTTACCAATAAACATCAATTACATAATATATTAAGTCCATTGATCTTTCTCCAAAAAACATATAATACTTATTTTTTTTACGACAAAAAGTTCCTTCAGTTGAACCTTCTCTTGTCACTTTATTTAAGTTTATATCCAGCATACATTTTATTTGGTTTAATATACCTTTTTCTCGTATTCATTCGAATCCGGTGGACAGGAACCGGTTCTCATCCATACGAAAAAACTATGTCTATCATCGTATTATATCCAGCTTTCTACGAATATAAAGATGTACAATCATAAGATTAAAACAAGTTTATTTAGCCCGTGCCTTCGGCACCTCGGGGCTAAAAAAAACTTGTTTTTATCTTATAATTGTACATTCCATATCCGCGGAAAGCCGTTTATAATACGATGAAAGAAATAACTATTATCTTCTTATCAAGAGAGATACAATGGACTAAACATTACGATAGTACCCAAAGTTTTATAACCACGTTATCTTTCCATTTTCTTAATCCCCACAAGGTATCACACCCATTGACACACTGTTCTCGCCACTCTTTAATATTGCTGGAGTACTTATGGAGGGAAAAAGTAAAAGTGTCGAACTATGACGTCAGAAAAAATTAACAACTAACCAATGAGAGGCCACTATATATTTTACCACAGTGAATACTGGCTTCTTATTGGTTAATTGTTAATTTTTTCTGACGTCATAGTTCGACACTTTTACTGTTTTCTTATGGAGAATATTGTGCTTGTTTTTACTTTGTATAAAGCTGAGTGAAACCTAGAATCTGCTATGTAAGGATATACTGGTAAGAAGCTTAGTAAACCACCAATAATTCTGGGATTAAATACTCCATATACTCTTTTTAGGTTTTATAAAATGAAAATTTTTAAATATCCTAAACGGGATTGCACTAAAAATAACTTTACACTCATATAGGGTAGGTTGGCAGTCATAATGTTTTATATCTATAATACAAAGTGGCTTGATGTCCGTCCGTCCATCCGTCTGTCTGTAAATTAATATCTCGGTAATCACTGAACCGATTGGATTCTACTCTTCAGGGAATATATCTTCTGGTTCTTTGTGGTTTTAAGCTATTTTCCTGGGGGTGGGACACCCCCAACCCCCCTAAAAAAACAAAAAAAAACAATTTTTTTAAGGCAGTTAATTTACTTCATTTTCAGAGGTACTTCATTTTTTGTTAATCACCTTTTGGGGCAAAGCCCCTAGAGGCTAGGGGCAAAGCCGCTAGTATGTTTTAATTTGCCTAGGTCACTAAGTCAACAAATTAAAATTACATCACTGATAGATATAATAACTCAAAAGCTTTCTGAATTTTTTTTGCAAAATAGATTTTCAAGTATGGCATCGAAACCGATTAATATCTGCTGGATTAGAACCAGTTCTCGCCGAACTATAAAATCATGTATGCCAACGTATTAGAGACAATTCTACGAATTTTCACCACTTCGAGGCTAGAAAACTGGTTTCAACAAATGATTTTTTTAATTTAATATCGGCGGAAAGCTTTCTGTAATACGATGCGATAAATAGCTATTACCTGGGAAACTTTTTAGCTATTATCTAAATAAAAACTGTAGTTAAATATTAAATTGTATAAGGTAAAAACAAGTTACTATTGTATAGTGTGTTTCCTTTAGAATATATAAAATAGTAAAAAAGAATAGAGAAAAGCCTTTATTTTAAAAAAGAAAAAGTCTGAGGAAATAAATAGAGTCACCACAAATAAGTTGACTATGGGCCAACTAAATAGATTTTGTCACAAAACTGAAAACAGTTTACAACAATTTTGCTGAGTTGGGAATATGGAGCAAACACGAAAACTTTTATTATTTTCATATGTGATTTTACATATGGTATTTTTAGTAGTGAACCTACTCTATAATCTATTTTGTCCGTCTCCGTAATACTATTAAAGAAATTATATTTACTCAGCTGCTAATAAAGCTAGACATATGGTTTTTCTTATCAACATTCCTTTATTATAGGGCCTATTAGAGCATATAGCAGTCAGAATGCTTTTTAGCCGCTTTTTTAGATTTTGTGTTTTTGAACTGATTTTTAAAACTTGTAACTTTGATTTTAACAAGGTTAAATTTTTTTTTAACAAATTTGTTAACAGCAGGGACCAGGGAAAGGACAAACTTATCAACTTTTTACTTTCTAAAAATAGCAAATAAAAATCTAATATGAATTAACAATTAACAAAATATATTTAACGTTCTATTGTTGTTTTAGTGATTGCCTTTGCTGATTTACATTCTGGAAAAGAAAGTATTTTCAATTTATATAATTTTCCATTACTCCCTGAAAATTACATATTCCTAAACAAGGAACAATGTCTTCTGAAGAGGTTTGCAACATAATGTGTAGAATATTATGATTATATTTGGTGTTATGGGCCAAAAAATATAATTTCCAAACGGGTATTGACTTTAGAAAATGAATACATAAAGAATAAAAGCAATAAGCGATAGCAAAAGCTGCCCAAACATGATAATTTAAAAAATTCAATTTTAAATTAATTTTACATAATAGTTTCAGTCTAAATATGATGAAAAATTAGAACAAATTACCTATCCAATTTGTAACCAGTAATCATATTAAAGAAATATGCAAAAAAAATTTCTTATTCAATTACTGTTTTTCTTTAATTATCAAGCAAATATATTTATAATTAGGCAAAACTTTATTCAAGAAATCTATAATTAAAAATGCACCTTTTTGTTAAACTATTTATAAAGTATGTATGTTGGTTGAGTAGGCCTGTACAATTCAAGTTTTGTACTAGGCTAAAAAGGAGATTTATAGTAATATAAACTCAAATGATGACAGCTAAGTGCGAATTTATCTTAAAATAGTTCATTAGCATCTTTGAAACTTAATCATACAATATTTATAAAAACTAATTCGTACTTCTTAAAATAAAAAAAAACGAAGCAGCAGGTTTCGTCGTATTTTCACTTTTCATTTTTAACTTTTAATAGATAATTTTATGTTAGGTTAGGCTAAGTAAATGTTAATGATAGGGGCTAGAAATAGGAGAAAATCTACTGTGAAAATACGACGAAACCAGCTACTTCGTTTTCTTTCCACTGTCCGGTTTGTTGAACCATTTTCTAAAATATTACAAACTCTATAGGAAAGATTTGATTTTTCACTAACTCAATCCCAGATATTGCTATAACTTGCAATTCTGTGTAATAATATTAAGCCTATAAAAAGATTTATAGTATAAAGAAATTGGGGAGTACTATAATTGTGATCTTAGCAAGGCCCTAGGTCAAACATACAAAATGCAAGATTTTGAACATTATTAAAGAAAAGGCATTACTGACCGAATTTAAATCTAAATTTTAATGCAGAAAAATCCGCAAATTGGGCAGGTCTAATGTATAGTATATTAAATATAGAATATTGAAGATAGAATTCACAACTGAAAATATCAATATTTGCATAGCTAGGCGGGCCCAACCATACACAAAATAGATTGCTGTTAGTCATGTTTGTGAATTATACTGTTTTTAAGATTTGTTCGTAGGTTCTTTTATTTGTTTGTCCGTTAAAATCGCGCTTAACCATTTTTAGAGAAGCTTCACAGAGGTCCCAAGAATAGGCATGTCCGTTACAGCAAGCAATGATTGTCAATGTTTGAATATTAAAACCATAATAGTGATTTTAATTCCCATGCATTACTTATAAATGTTTCTAGCGATGAATTATCAAATAGTAAGAGAAGTAAAACTTTAAGTCTTTTTAAGAACGCCTGTAGTCCTATTTAAATGTTTGACACTTAAAATTTAAAGAAACATAACATATTTTGGGTATAGTGCCTTTCGTAGAAACGCCCCTTAAAGGGCGATTCGTCGTATTTTCATGGTAGCTTTTCTCCTATTTCTAGCCCCCTACAGAGGGCTCTAACCCTGCGGGGCAAATTGCCTAACCCTGCGGTGTAATCACCCAATCCAATATAACCTAACCTAACCTAAAATAACCAATCAAAGCCATTTTGAAAATACGATGAGCGTTGCCACGAAATGGACTATAACCCATATTTCTTAAGACAAATAAACTATACAAAACCTATAAATAAACATTGACTATCCCTAAATCATATTATATAGAATATAAAATATATTTTCACATTATTATGGAGTGTAGTTAGAAATTGTTTGCATAGCTTGCTTTGCAAATAAGAAACCTTAAATGCTTTTTATAAATAATTATAATATAAGCTTAAGAAAATATAAACGTTATATGTATATTGAAATTTTTGCAAAATTGATTAATTTAATTTTTTTATTTAGATTGTTTATATTCCTACTGAATCAAATTTAAAATGGTAAAAACAAGAGTATGTTTTAGTTTTTTTCCCCAATGGAGTGTATTCTAATTCAGTGAAACTTGTATCTGGCTAAAATATCAATCCCTTCTTACCCCCATTCCCTTCAATCCTTCTGGATAAACTAACTGACCAATAAATGATTTCCATGTTAGCAACCTAAATTGAAAACAATTTTTCCCCCGTCATAATACCCACGTATATTCTACATCCCTTTTAGTCGAGTATTTTCATCTAATTAAGTCAATAGCAGTTCTAAAAAAAACTTTGGCAAACATTTTTAAAAGCTTTTCTATAATTGATGCCTATCCTCTCCGTCCGCCCGTAACGGATAGCTTTTTTCGCTAATTTAGGCACGTAAAATTGTCCTATCGATTTAAAACTTTGCATGTTGATTCCTGTAGAAGTTAGGTACGATTTAGAAAGCGTAGCAACTCTATAATCATTACCAGAATGTCAGTACGTCTATTTTAAACATGTTGATTTTTTTCTTTTTTAATAACAAATTTTTATGTGATCTAATTATTCGATTTTTCAGATTTTTGGTATACTGATTCCTGGGGGGAAAAAGTACAATATTATAAGCGAAGCAACTCTATAATCAATTCCTAAAATTGTAAGTATGTTCATTAACATTATTCTGTATCAAGCAGTTTTTCAACAAATTTACTTATATTTTTGCTTCGACTCTTATACAATTATATTCTGATTATTCAGTTCTGACACTATACAAGTGTTAATGTCCGTTTGTCCTACTGTTTCAGTGCTTCATTTTTATGGATGATGGCATCCTTGTTTTAGTTTAAAATACTATACAAAAAATCATTTCCACAACTATTATTTTATTTTTGACTTCCTGTCCTTACATATTGGTGGCTCTCAGTGGTAAGAATATTTGTCCTCTAGGCTACAAAACTTTTACACTTTTGGTTAATGATAAACAACTTTTTATTATGTAATACATTTTTACTTTTACTTCATAAAGTTAGTTAGGATTACACCATTTTTTTATTGCACAGGTACTCTATAACTAGTTTGTGTTCATTCAAATAAACGAACAGCAACCAAGTATAGAAAACTTTTAGCAGTATGGCTTAAAACTGATTAATATCCGGTGGATTGTAAACGGTACTCGGCCAAACTGAAAATTCGTGTATAGCATCCAATTACATAAAATTTGATTAAAATTAAAATCATAAAATTAATAAATGTTTTGTTAGCCCAGGACTTCGACATCTTGGGGTTAACACAAATGGTTTTAATCTTTTTATTCTAATATCCAGGAAATAAAGTCTATAATACTACTTTTTTTTACAAAATATATCGGTATATTCTTAATAATTACAGGTTAGCATCACTAACACACGCAAACAATAAATTTTGTTAGCTTGTTGTTGCTTCGCTACTTATGGACTTAAGAAACTAAATTTATGTTGTACATCTTTTTAGTTGATGTGTGTGACCCAGTTAGTTTACAGTACAGTCTTAATGACTTCACTAATTAAGTTAGATAAACTATTGTTGTACTTTACAATTTTTACAAATAATTCAATAAAAATATGATTTTTGTTGTTGTATTGTTATAGGTACTAACTTCTATGCCCCTGTTTTGAAGGGGCTCTGTATTGGGACAAAAAAACGTTACTAAACTATCCCTAGTCTTAAATTTAAAAAAAATTCATACTAATTCAAGATTTAAATCAAGCTACTCTAAAATTGGCAACTAATCAGCGAGACTTAACCGTACAAACATAAAACAACACTTCTTATATTAAAGTACGAATTGATGCAAAATTTTAACCAAAATTTTTATTGATGATTTCTTAAACATTAAAAAATTAGAACACATTTTCTAATAACCCACTTGATATCAGTTTAATAATACTTATAAATAAAGGAGGGTTTTAAGGCTTAAAAATTGTAGTAGAACGGTAATATTCACTAAATATGTGTATTTCTTTTTGAAAAGAACTATAGACAATTTATTTTTAAAGTTAACTTAAATTTTTGTAATTCTACTACTGTTTTAACTTAAAACTCACAACCTTTACAGATTTGTAGCGCAACCTACTCTCCCTTTCTCATGTAAATCTTATTTTGGATAAATCTACTCTTGTTCATAGTATAATCCTAAGTTTTTATGCTATTTTTAGCTTATTTGTAAAACTTTGCGAACCAAACTCAGTCTTGTGTAGTTTCAGGATGCCCTCAATCCTGCGAGAGAAAGAAAGTAGAACATGAATAATCAAGTCTATAAGTAGCGCAGCAATAATATTAATACTGAAAGTAAATCCTTGAATAAAAGATAATTGTTATTAAGCTCATTGAGTTTACTGTAAGTAATAAAAATTCTATTATATAAAGGAGTAAGTTTTTTTTGTCTGAAGCTTAAGACTTTAATAACTACAAAACTAATTGTATTCTTCTTTTTTGAGAAGCTTCATATAGGTCCTAAGATTGTTTTAAGCTATGTTTCTGTCACAATGCTTGCCCCCTTTAAATGCTACTAGTGCATCCGCTAGTAATTTTTAAAAAAAAATTCACTTTTTTATCAAAAATCTTCTGTAGGGACAGACTATTGTAGCAGATCAGTTTATTAACAAACTTTATGGGAGGGGGAGACATACGGACAGAGCCTTTCTACAGAGTAGTTGCGCTACAAGAAAAGAGAACAAGAAAACATTTCTACAAATTTGGAGAGGAGATATTGTTCTTTCAAACAAAGTTTTTAAACATTTAATTCTGGCTTCAAACTTTGATGAGGATTCTAGTTTGTAAAGACTAATTTGAATTCGCATTCAATCCCCTTAATTCCAGGGAGGTTATGGACATTGGGCTGTTAATTACAATAGCCCCCAAAGAAACATTTTCTTATTTGTTGGTTTAACAACTTTGGGGACTTTTATTGAATTTTGAATTAGTGGTTCATTAAGTTAAGTATCCAAACGTTTCAACAACTTATTGTAATCTAGAGAAGGGATAATTTTCCTTAAATGTGACATACATTAATAAATTAGTCTTCCCCCATTATATCGAGTAAACTTCTGGCTTTTGCAACTGGTAAATATAATGGGGAAAGAAAGAGTTGTAGATCAATTTGTGCCTTTCCCTCTCTGAGCTTTAAAAAAAATAAGACTTAAGCAAATGGCAACAGAAAATTATAAAATAATGAAATTGTCAAGAACAGCTGTATCCATGAATAGGAATAATGAAATAATTTTAAATGGATTATTTTAACTGAATAATAAAAAAGATCTCATTCTAGGTATTAATATAAGTGATTTAAAGAGAGAAGACAATGGCCGATAAACTGATGTATATCCTCAGTGCTTATACAAAAAAAAATCAAATTATGATTAGTGGTTGAAACGTCCCTAGTTGTTAAGCCAACAAATAACAAAACACTATTTTAAAACTTTGGGGACTAGTGTAATAAACTGCACAATATCCCCTCCCTCCCTTTTTAAGACTTAGTATTATTTTTTTATTATTTGTATTTTTTTTCAAAACTTTAAATGTAAGGAAGTTGTAAAAAAATGCTTTCTTATAAATAGTTTTTTAATGTGATGAGGTGGACAAAAGGACATATATCAGTGCAATTAAAAAATGTGTCCCTAATTTTAGTGACTATATTCTTTCTAAAAATATTTACAAAAAACTGAAATAATACTTTCTTTTTCAAAATGTTTCCAAGTTGCAAAATATATTTTTGTAGAATCTCGATCAATTAAAATCTTAATGAAGGGATTAAATAAGTTTTAAAAGCTTAAGGTAGGCAAATTTTCTTTAATTTATTTTCTTTATTTCCTTCTTTCATTTTTTTTACTTAAATCAAATGTTATTACATTTATAGATATGACCTTCTTTGCCCTTTAGATATAAGATTGACAAGGAAGTCAAATTCTAGAAAAGCGAAGCTCAATAAATCAGGCGGACAAACTAATATAAAGTAGTAAGATTTTTTAATAACTACAGAACTGTTTAAGTTCTTTTTTTAAATAACGTCACTTAGGTCCCTGATTGGTTTTAGGCTAATTATTTTTTAGACAAGGTTTGAATGGTTTTAGGCTATTTTTCTTCTTCTACTATCACTTCTTTTACAGAGCTCCTAGATATTTGAAATTTTATGAAATTGTAGAAAAGCATCGCTCCTAATTTATACAAAAACATATTATCAAAAATATTTCATTTGAACTTGGTTTAAAAAAAAAATCTTTTGGCGTTTTATCAGCTTTTTTATGATAATGTAATCCAAGCCAAAAATCTTATTTAATCCCTATAGTGCAAGCAAGCCTTAGTTAGGATATTCATCTCATTTTGGAATATCAAAATCAAATCTCTCAATGTAGAATATAAGGGTGAATATTAGACAGAAAGAGATAGAAGGAGAGAGGAGATAGAGAGATAATAGTCTAAGAGAAATATTAATGGTAAAATGAAGTATAAACCCTTCACTTGAATAAACCCTTTATATTTTAAATATTGGTTCAAGAACAAAATTGAAAATCTGCACTAAAATTTTTAATTTCTTTTTCACACATAAAGTCATGAGCTTAATAAATGAGTAATATACATACATAAATTTATTCTTTTTTGTCAAAGGTCCCTTTACTTAACGAGAACAAAATAGAAATTTATTTCTATCCTATCTATTTCATTAACTTATAAATAAATGTATTAACTATGTAAAATAACAATTTTAATCAGTTTGACTTTTGCAAAGCGTTTGATAATATCACTTAGTGCCAAATGTGGGTTATTGAAAGAGCACTTAATATGGATCTACTCCAACCACTTTCTATCAACAACTGGTTTCAAAAAGCACTCAAAGAATAAAGAGAGAGAGAAAGAGAGAACGAGAGAGATATACAGAGAGAGAGAGAGAGAGAGAGAGAAAGAGAGAGAGAGAGAGAGAGAGAGAGAGAGAGAGAGAGAGAGAGAGAGAGAGAGAGAGAAAGAACCATTTTTTCGCGGGTAACGAGTTTAGGGGATGGATGGTTTTGAGAAGAATACTAGTGGGGTAATACTATCCCTAGGGAGAAAAATAATGAAAAAGGAAGATACTAAGAGAATAGTAAATCTAGGGAGAGAGGGGGATATAATGCAAGGGGTAGTGTGAAAATTGTAGTTTTGTGGGGAAGGTTAATTTCGAGGTTTCCCCTTTTACTCACACACACACTCACACATGTATTTCTCTCATACATTCCTCATTTTCTCTCTTCATTTCCACACTTTCCTTTTCTCTCTCTCTTACATTTTTTTTCACTCTTCCAATTTTCATACTCTCTCTCTCGTCTCTGGGCTAAGTGAGAATGATATAGTCTGCAAGTTTCGTCGATTTTTTTTCTTGCAGAATTTCTTTTCTTCATGAATTGCTTAATACTTTCACTAATCTAAGAAGTATTTAATTGTAGTGCAGCTGCTCTATGCTTATAATTTGTCCGTACGTCTTGATAAAGGGTATTTTCTACGCTCATATTAGTTTGAGTATCTAACTCTGGGTGGTTTAATGATTATTTCGTTTATGATTTTTTATTTGAACTTATTCTCAAAAATATTTATTTTTATCATAGTTAAAGGGTGGACAGCGTAAAGTGGGCTGTGTGACGTTATAAAAATAGGTCTAAAAATCAAGGATGAGAGGAGAAATAGAAAAGACAACCACTAAAAAAGATATTGATAATAGACGTATTTTTATGACGTCACAAATAACACTTTCCGTAGTCCCGTTCTTGTGAGGTAGAGACAATTAACTGTATATAAACTTTCTGTTTACTAATAATTTTAATTTACAGAAAAGTTAGTTTTTATTATCATAACCATTAAGAGTATCGTTTATTTGTTAGCCATTGTCTTATCCCCTGAATAATTCAATTCTGTTTTTCAAATAAAATTAATTGTTGTTGCGCTACGTATTCCTATAATTGTCCTTGTTAAATGGAATCAACAATTCAAGAAATGGTTTATTTATAGTTGATATTTGATAAGGGGACTAAACTCTAGAAAACTTTAAGTATTGATCCAGAATTTCTAGAATCAATTTAACTTTTTCTAAAATATTTCATGCCAAGGGTTTACAAAATGTATTGATTTGTGTAAAAACAAGGGTGACAAAATCCATAAAATCGAATAATATTGTACCTTGTTGTAATAGGAATTGATACTCAAGTAAATCAGATGAATGGGATAATCATAACATTCAAAAATGTTGTCAAAATGTAAAAAAAATTAGCATGTTTTAAATGTACGTCCGAACTTTCTGATAACGACTATAGAGATGCTACGCTTTCTAAGTCGTACCTAACTGTTATAGGATTCATCATGCAAAGTTTGAAATCAATAGGACAATTCTATCATGTATATATTAACGAAAAGAGCTACCGTTACGGACGTATGGATGGACGGACCTAATTATAGAAAAGCTTCACTTTTAACAAGTACACTCTTATCCACACAAAACAGGCTAAATCATTTAAACAAGACTTGTCACTATAAATTAAAACATATATTTACTTGTTTTTCTTAAAATTACATGAAAATTAATACAAAATTCATATTAATTTTAAGGATCAATGAAAATTAAAATACAATGATAAAACGTTTCACATCATGAAAAGGGGAAAATGGATTATTATTCCAGTAATTTAAAACAAATTAAATTTACTTTTTATGGCTTCTAGACACTTAGTATATTCTTTTAAAAATTGTATTTATACAAAAAAGCCAAGAAATTTTGTTAAAAAGAGCGAATTTATTTTGACATAAATAACATAGAGCATTGATATTATACCATGCATGTAACGCTGTTTTGATAACAAATCTCTTGTAAGATCATATCATTGTATTTACTTTTGATTCAAAATTAATTTTGAATTCTGCGGGGTTGTAAAAACTCGTAAAATGCAGTGTGATTTAAACGGATTTAGGATTAGATGAATTTAGAGGGGGATATTAAAAAGGGCGCAAATGCAAAAAAAGGATTAAAACAAGGGTGCGAAATTTCAGATAGTTTTAATGTTTAGAGTTAAAAAATTATCCCCTCAAATTAAGTAGTAAGTCTTTTTTGTTTGTTTCGAAGGATCTTGCTTACCACTAAACATATATTGTTCTCCTTTACAGTGTAGCTTCTTATAGGTCAAGGAATGGTTTCTAACTACTTTTGGAGTGGGTATTTCTACCCTCCTAAGAGAAAACACCCCTAGAAAAAATTACCCCACTCAAAAAAATCTTTTTAAACCTCAAATTAAAAATTGGTATCATGGAAAGAAAACAAAGTCATTCCTAATTAGGACAGAAGTCACTGGAAATTGGTCAAAGGAAGGCTACTTATGTCCTTCATCTAACAAAAGCTAACTTAAGGGAGGTGACTTATGTCCTTTGTCTGACAAATTCTTACATTAGGAAGGCTGCTTATGTCCTTCATCTTGCAAAACTTAGCTTTTCTGTCCTTCACATAGCAAAACCTCACAAAACATAGCATTTCTGTCCTTCACATAGCAAATTCTTGCAAAACATAGCAAATTCTTGCAAAACATAGCAAATTCCTGCAAAACATAGCATCTATGTGCTATGTTTTGCAAGAATTTGCTATGTGAAGGACAGAAATGCTATGTTTTGCAAGAATTTGCTATGTTTTGCAAGAATTTGCTATGTTTTGCAAGAATTTGCTGTTTTACAAGAATTTACTATGATTTGCAAGAATTTGCTATGTGAAGGACAGATAAACTATTTATGCAAGATTTTGCTATGTAAAGGACCAAAAAGCTAGGTTTTGTGTGGTGAAGGGAGGCTACTTATGTCCTCCATCTTGCAAAATCTTTGTTAAGGGAGACAAGTTATGCCCTTCATCTAACAAATTCTCACATAAGGGAAGCTACTTATGTCCTTCCTAGGAAGGTGACTTCTGTCCTAATTAAGGAATGACTTTGTTTTCTTTCCATGATCCAAAAATTGGGATGGGGGGATAGTCGCTTTACCTCCCTCATACTAAGTGCCCCTAGAGGCTTCTAGGGGGCGTAGACGCTAGTAATTTATTATTTTTATTTGAATAAAAAAAACAATTTTTAATTTTATCAGGGATCTTAAGATATAAGACAATGGACAAAAAATGTATATGTTCCTATGGTGATACTCAATTTTTTTTCTTTTTAGATTAACCCTATCGGTGGAAACACTTGGACACTGAACTTTATCAACCAACCAATCAAAATGTAATAAAGTGCCCATAGTTTTTAAGCTAGCGAATAAGAAAAGGTTTTTAAAATACTTTGGGTACTAACGTAGATAACAGTTCATTGTCCCCATCCTTAATTTTCTATATTAAAATTGTTGTTGAGGGGTACAAATCAATGTTTTTCACGTAATCTTCTTTCATTTTAACCTTGTGCGGTTTAACTAAGAACAAAAAACTAAGGACTAACTACCTAAAACCAATATTACAAACTAAGCCATGTGTAATAAGGTCATTTTTATAAAAAAATCTATAAAATGACCTATAAAGATGTAATTTACGGAATAAAATATGCCATATATGCTAGTCCGAGTTTTAAAAATCTTTATAGTTGTTAAATCAGTCAAAATTACAACTATATGACAAACGATGTAAAAACAAATCTGTGCATGTATAGAGTGGATATAATTATAGAATATGTGTGGATGTTATGACAGGGGAAAAATTGTCGTCAATTTAGGTTGCAAACAGATACATCATTTATTGGTTAATTCATTCATGCAGTTAGAGGGGAGGGGATGGTATAATTCCAGTAACAAGTTTTACCTAATTAGAGTACATGATAATCTAGTGAGATATCCAAGTAATAATAAATCCATTACATAACAAGGATGACAACATCCATAAAAGCGAAGCACTGAAACGGTAGGACAAACGGACATTAACACTTGTATGGTATCTGAACTGAATAATCAGAATTTAAAAGAATTAGAGTCGAAGCAAAATTGTAAGTAAATTTGTTGAAAAAACTGCTTGAAGCAGGATAATGTTTATGGACATACTTACATTTTTAGACTTGATTATAGAGTTGCTTCGCTTATAATATTGTTCGTTGTTGTCCCACGAATCAATATACCAAAAATCAGATCAAACGGATAATTAGAACACTTGAAAATTTATTGTTAAAAAAGTAGAAAAATCAACATTTTTAAAATGGACGTACGGACATTCTGGTAATGATTATAGAGTTGCTACGCTTTTTAAATCGTGCCAAACTACTACAGGAATCATCATGCAAAGTTTGAAATCGATAGGACAATTCTAACATGCCTAAATTAACGAATAAAAGCTATCTATCTCGGACGGACGGACGTACGGACGGACCGACCCTAATTATAGAAAAGCTTCGCTTTTAAAAATGTGTAAACTTTCTGAATATTGCGAAACTTGTTCTGTTATATGTGTTCAGTTCAGTTTGAGGGGTTTGCACTTCACTTCCGCATAAGAAATCGCATATTAAACAACATGATTAAACAACATATTAAACAACATGAAGTATAAGTCTATTGAATGTAGGAATCAAGCCCCGTGGAGATAGAGCACCCAATAATAGCTGGATATAAAAAAAAGGAGGACGAGCGGGAGAGAGGTATATAATGCTTTGGTTTCTTAAGATCTTATAATATGGTAAGTTTTTTAACACCAAATGTTCAAAGAAGCAACAATAAAATGTTATTTTATGGTCCATAAACAATTTTATTGAATTCACCAGATATCTTCATTTGAGAATCAATTTTCTGTAATTGAACGAAAACAGTAAAAATGTAGAACTATGACGTCAGAAAAAAATAACAATTAACCAATGAGAGGCCGCTATATATTTTACCACAGTGAATACTGGCTTCTTATTGGTTAATTGTTCATTTTTCTGACGTCATAGTTCGACACTTTTACTGTTTTCAATTGAACACCCTCCTCAGTTAGAGGACCCAAGTTTAGTTTTCAAATTTGAGTAACAAGTTGTAAGTTTCACTACTCGTATCCTGCTCCAAAGTATTCAAATGTTAGGTGTATAAATACACGTCAAAATAAAGAGAAAAATTTTTATATAGCCATATTCCAAAATTTTTATTTACAATTTTTACCCCCCACCCCCAATAAGAATGCTTGGATGTCCTTGTTTAAGGTACAAATTATAAAAAACCCAAATGGTAAAATGATTACCATAAATAATTGTTATAAATCCATGTGCCATCTTTTACACAAGTTATTTACTGGCTGATTTGGTAACTGTTTATTGTGTTTTATATAAAAGAGATCATGAGCGAAATGTCTTTATACAAAATGAATATTAAAATTGTGACATTATAGTATTGGTATCAAATTATATTCGTATTAATCTATTAACTGATAGATATAAAAAGAGGGCCTTATTAAAACAAAATAATAAGTATTTTCATAGGAAAGGCGAATTATGAGATGTTGGCGTTTTCTAAGATATGTGTTTTCTGATTTAGGCGTTTTTAAAAAGTTTTAATATTTCATCTAAAATAGATCAATTGTGTGAATATGTCAATCCTCTATGATAACGAATCATACATCCATTCATGAAATCTGTCTGTCTGTCTGTCCGCCAATATCTGGAGAGAACGTTCCCAAATATTATTATAGATTTTGTTTAATTTATAACTTATTTTTTTAAGAACATTGGTTGATTGTAGTGTAGAGGACATATTCAATTCATTTCATGTCCTTACATTTCAGTCTGATAAGAATGGATATACTATTACTTGGATGTTGCGTCAGATTTCCATGTACTCTGAAAATGTTGCTCGCAGCTGGCTGAAATAGCGATACCCCCCCTTCACCCCCCCCCCCCCAATGCAGGATGAAAAACTGACCAATAAATATATGACCATATTAGCAAGCTAAATTTACGACAAATTTTCCCCTGTCGATTAATCCACGTATATCCCATATCCATTCTGATAAGTGTAAGTAATTAAACATAGAAATACAATTTCAAATTCAAGTCCAAAATACGCAGAACGGCTAAACGTCTAGACGCATCAACTACGTTTGTTCATCGTTATACCTGCATATAAAATTAATACATTTAACGCTCTAGTAAGTAGCATTAATTTGGCCATTTAATTTTTAATTCAAAATCAATTTGTATTGGAATGTAACCAAAGGGAAACGGGTAAAAATTTTTTTGGGGGGGGGTGTATAGGAAGTAGGTTGGAAGAAAATTATATTTTTATAGAATATACGAGGCCCTTGTGTATAATTGAGTGTTCGATTTTTTAAAAAAATGTGTGTAGTCCTTAATTTGACTTGATCCAACTTCTCTCATTAACATTAAATTATTTTAATCAAAACTTTGAATTTCAAACCTAGTTTGCTATTATTTTCTTAAGGCGAAATTGTAATATACCTAAAAACAAGAATGCAACATCCATAAGAAGCGAAGCACAACCATCATGGAATTTACAAACAGATGAAGTGATTTATAGAGCAGTTGTTTAGTTCTCATAACAATGAGAAAAATATTATGAAAAAACGTCAAGAAAATCACGAAACCTTTGAAAGCATGACCGACAGACAGACAGAAAACACAAAGTATATAATAGATGCGCATATATCATAGGAATCTTCACTTAAAATTTCAGCTATAGCGTTACGAACTGACTAATAAAGTGAACTATAGAGTAGGTTCGCTAATAATAAAGGGCTATTAATATGAAAATGATTCCTTGCTTGATATTTGAAAAGAATATGTATGGTTCATATGCGAGATTAAGTACCGTGCTTATACATTATACATACTATGTTCTTTTCAGACAAAGATATCAAGGATATAAGCTGGCTTTTTTATGGTGAAGCTTCTTTGTAATGTGATGAGAGGGGACACTAGAACCCAAAGTTTTATAACTACGTATCATATTCGTCGTCTCAGAAATTAGGGTACATTTACTGAATTAATTTTGATAGGTTAGTTTAAAACTGTTTAAACGTTTCAACCATCAATTTTAAACTGCAGATGGGCAAATCTTGTTTATGTCTTTGGGAATGTATATCATTTTATCGTCCATAGTCTTGTCCCTTTAAATTTGTAGGTTTGTAGTTTGTAGGTTTTAATAAGCAAGCAGAACTAAAAAAACAATGTGATCATTAAGAAAATGAAAACATACCCTATAAAATTCACAAACATCGATTTTTGTATAGATACTTTACTAAGGGTACAGAGTATAATACAGGGGTTACAGTGATCAGAAGTGATAAAATTATATTATAATGGATTTATTATAACTTGGATCTTACACCAGAAGATCATGTACTTTAATAATTTAACATTTGTAATTGGCTAAAATAACAATCCACCCCCTGTACTACATCTGATAACTTGATGAAAGAACTGACCAATAAGTGATGTCCAAGCTAGCAACATAAATGGACAACAATGAGAGATATGAGAGGAAAACCCCTAAGAAAGAGATGGAAAATCCCTCATTTTTTATGACGTCACATGGCTGATTTTTGAGACTTATTATAAAGTTACTACCCACGTATATTCTATATCCATTGATATTTTCCCTTAATATGGAAGCTAAGGGCGGCGAATGATAAATGATGGCCGTAAATAGAGACTACTAGAGTCTACCTGACTAACAAAACTATATCCATACTTAGGCTTAACACAATGTGATAAACAATGAAATAAGTTGATGGTATGACTGAAAATTTATAGAGTTTATTGTATATTTCCAGAAAATATAGGACTTTATTTTACACTATTATTATTTTTTTCATTCCTAAAACTGTGCTTTTTAAGGTTTTTTTATTATAAAATTATTCAAAATTGATCAAAAAATTTCCAAAAAAAAGGATTAAACTTCTCAAAAATTTGTTTCTCAATATATATGATAGTAGAAATATCTATATCCCAAAATATTAAGGGGGGGAGGAGATATTAGGCTGTATAATTTACTTGTCCCCAAAGTTTGGCTAAACGTTTTCTTATTTGTTGCCTCATTAACTTGGTGAATTATGTTGAATTTTGATTGGAAGGTTGAGTATCTAAACGTTTCAACCACATATTATGATCTATAAACGGGGTAATTTTGTGTATCATCATTTGAATTCTTGTACACAGTGTGTTATAGATATATGTACATAGGAGGAACAGAAAAGATTTGTTAGTATCGTTAGCATTACACATTGCCCGCGGTTTTATTTATCCTGAACTATAATATATTCTTATATTTGTGGTCATATTATTGCAGGATAAATATAACATGTGGTTAATGGTTTTCCATTAGCATTTAGGTTTCATAATGGTAAAAGTATTCATTAATATTGCCTTCCAATATCACAGGCATGGACCAAGTTATTTTCCTCCAATTTCGGAACCAAAACACTTCACTTTCACTTAAACACGACCTCTCTGAAGTTACAAAAATTCTTTGTTATGATATCTAAGGTAAGTTTAAATGACAAAACATGTACAACCATATATACATATATATTAAATTAATGAAGTTTTGTCTTTATTATTTTGTTAAAGATAATTGTTTTGAACAATTTTTTTTTAACAGTTGAATCACATATAGCAAATTTGTGTAATTTTAAAAGTCTACTTTTAGATATTAACTTTGCTATTTTATTTTTTTTCAACTTGCAAAAAATTGGCATTTATTAGTGTACTTATTTAGGTATCAGGTTTACAGCTTATTAGCTGCTAATAAATCTAACAAGCATCGTATTTCTCATTGTCAACTAGATGTGTTTTTCCATGTAGAGTGAACAAATACAGGAAAAGATCAAATATTTATAATTTGATCTTATACAGAATATTTAGAAAATAGCCTCAAATGATCCGAAGCTTCACTTCAATAATAACATAACCTAAAACCATCCTAAATCTTCCTTAAAATGGGTAACCCAATCAAATCAGCAGTTATTGAAATCTTGAGCATCCGACAAAAAACCTTATGAATTAATTAATATAGTACTAGTATCCGCCCCTAAGATGCAAGAGGTTATTTGGGAGGGGGGGGGGGTCATTAAAACCACCAATCACATTCGTAAAGCTTCCCTGTAAAATACACCTAATTTAGACAAAAATAACTACTTAAATTTCTTGACCTGATAAATTGCTGACCCTAAAAAAGCTTTGAAATAAAGCATACAAATCCTCCTTGGTGAATAACACCATGGGCAATTTTAATGATACAATTAGCGGATATTGGAACATTTAGGTTTAGCACTTAATAGGTTGATATAATTTCATGTTACTTTATTATTCTCTTGTTTGAGTATTAAGAGCGATGTTATGGCAGGTATTGTATCTTAACCAATTAATTTGGAAAATGTAAAATCTCAGTGTATTCATTTAAATATTCACTAGCGGCTTCGCCCCTAGCCTCTAGGGGCTTTGCCTCAAGAGGTAATCAAAAAAGATTAAGGTGAAATTCGTAAAAGGACCAAGGAAATCTCTTGCAAAAAAAAGGACCAAGGAAATCTTCTGCAATAAAAAAAGGACCAAGAAAATCTTCTGCAATAAAAAAAAATGGGGGGGGGGGATTTTTTTGTTTTTGGGGGGGTTGGGGGTGTCCCACCCCCCAAGATAATAGCCTAAAACCACCACAGGACCAGTAGGTATATACCCTGAAGAGTAGAATCCGATCGGTTCAGTGGTTACCGAGATCTTAAGCTTCAGACGGACGGACGGAAGGACGGACAGACAGACATCAAGCTACTTTGTATTATTGATAAATAAGCAAGGAAATTGTAGCCAAATTATACAATTTACGTTGTGAATTAGAAGAATATTATTATTAAAAAAAAGTAAAACAATTTCTCATCAGGTTTCAACTGTATGTCAAAAATTTATCAGTAAAGTATCTGTTAGTTGATTGCATAATAGTTAAGTGCTGTTTTTCTGTAACAAGAAATTTTATAATAGACAAGGATTGCAAAATCCACAAAAACGAAGCTCTTAAACAAGACGTTAGGACAAACAAATCATTAACACTTGAGTGCTTAATAATGCCTAGTTTAACGATAATAAATTTTAGGAAAGCTTCGCCTTCAAAAAATTAAGTAATTTTAAATCTTTAAATTAATTTCATCAAAAATTGTAAATATTTGACATCCAAATAATTTTTATTGAGGTATAATTAAGAAAGAAAAATAATTAGGGCAAAAATACATTACTTTAGAAATTATATAACACAGTTTATGTAATTATGAATATTTCATTAATGGTATAACACAATTAAATCAAATAAAACACATTTTTAGATACCTAAATAGAAAAGAAATAATTAATACTAGTGGCTTTGCCACTTGCCTCTAAGAGCTGAGCTTAGCTAAAATATAGAACCTATTTGGATCAGTAGCTATAGAAGATCTTAATGAACATACAAATAACATTTCGACAATAATTACCAATAGGTAGTTTGAAGGTATTTTTTGAAAAACTTATACATAAAAAGTTTTATTGTATAAAGTATTAAGATTTTTGTTTGAAGCCTAAGATTTCAATAACTACTAAACCGATTGAGTCCCAAGAAAAAAATTAAGCTATTTCATTTAGAATGTTTTAGGCTATTTTTTTAATCTTCGAATACAGTGCCCCTAGATTGTAGGAGCGCAGCCACTAATAAAATAATTTTATACAGACACTGTGATGATATGTCTAATGTGTCTAAATGTGTAGATTGTAACAGGAAGGGAGGGGACATTGGGCTGTCCCCAAAGTTTAATAATACCGTTTTAAAATTCTATGGCATAACAACTTTTGGGACTCTTATCGAATTTTGATTGGTTGGTTCATTAAGTTCAGTATCCAAAAGTTTCAAATCCTAATTGTAATAGAAAAAAAGGGTAATTTTGTGCATCATTAAGGATCAATGTACTTCAATTTATCCATCATTGTCTTATCCCTTTAAATCCCTTAGTATTGTATACAGTTTTACAACCTTTACTATATAAAATACTATATCTGATTGTTATAGGTCATGCAATACAATCACTGTAAACAAAAACAATAAGGTTAAACCTTCCGGCTTCGTAGGAGCGCAGCTATTCAATAATTAGGACATGTCTGAATAAAATTCTAATTGATTAACCTGATGTCATGGAAACTTAAAAAATAAGAGATAACAAAAGCATTTCATGGAAATTTATACTTTTAAATTCACAATACTAATGATAATTATAAATGAACGGTTATTCCTAATTTTTCCCCTTTCAGTAAAACTAAGTTAAACTTTTCTTCTTAACTTTTACTTAGAATTTTCCCCTTTTTTATGTTTTATATCAACTTTAATCTTATATCTGATTTTTGTTATCAATTACATTTAATTATCTTTATTATTTTACATTTTTCATTATATTGTTTAACTTGCTGCTTAATATTAAAAGAAAAATATGTTTTTTAAATGAAATAAGATAATGTAGAACTTACATTTTGTTTTGACCATAAAGATGTTGTAATTTGTGACAAAACTGGAAAGATAATTTCATAAAGCAATTCATCTACAGGAATATAAGGAAAAGTGGGTAAAAACAAAATGTTTTAATATTGATAAAAAATAAATGTGCAAGGACAACTTATCTTGAAACATTTATCTAAGTTCTTAAAATGATCCTTATAAGTTAGGTTAGGTTGAGTAAATTTAATTTAGTTAAGTAAGTTTATCCCGATTCAGAGGTTATAGTTGACTGCAGAAACTAGAGGCTTTGGCTTTATTTGTAAATGGAATCCTGCACGGGTGGAGTTCCAATGTTACAGTTGAACCAAGTGTCATTCTAATGGGAAAGATCTATGGGATCTACTTAAACATTTAAATACCAACAACGGTTTAAAAAAAAGATCTTTACATTGAACAAAAATCTGTTCTTTTATACTTTTGCCTTAATACTTGGTCTTTAGCTGTTTTGTTACTAATGGAAAAATTGCATTTTGCACTGAAAGCCTTAATTTTAAAAGAACACAAGTATGTAGGAATTTTTAGCCGCTTTTAAAGCCGCTATTGGCAGCTTTATGAAACTCGTAACAAACAGTCAGCAGATTTTTATAAACGGATAATTAAAAGAGTTGGTTTATTGAATTATTAGCTGGATAGATCTGCAAAATTACTTAAAAGTCTGCCTGTTCTAAAAATCAACAAATTCTGTAAAAGTATAGGTTTGTAAGAAAGCTGACATAGTTATTGATTATTATAAAGTTTTAGGCTATTTCTATGACCCTCCCCCTAATCTTCTACTTTTACAGAGCCTCAGTTGTCATGGGGCGAAGCAATTATCTATAATGCTAAATGTTTGTTTGTTGTACCAAAGGATCTCTCTAACGCTGAACCGATTAGGTTTTCCTTAACAGAGTAGCTTCTCATAAGTCCAGGGAAGGTTTATAACTATTTTGGGGAAGCTACCAGAAACCTTCCAAGAGAAATCGCCCCTAGATAAAAAATTACCCCCTCCCCCCCCCCCCAATTTTTTTTAAAAAAACTACAATAAAAAATGTTTTTTTAACTTTTTTTTAAATCTAAATTAAAAAAATGGGTTCTGGGATTCAACTCTTCCTTCCTCAAGTGCCACTTGAGGCCTCTATGGGCGAAGCCGCTAGTCTATCATAAAGGTAATAGAACAGCTGACGATCCCTGTAAAAATGATGGGACGTCTTGGCTTGTTGAAATATCGTGAATGTGTGAAATAAAAGTGGATGCAATTTGTCAAAGGATGCTTCACATAATAACAGGGAATAAGGAATAGGCAGCTAAGTAATACAAATATTTTAAAACCTGTAATTCTTTAACAAAAACCTGTTGATTTTCTGGGAATGAATGACATGTTTGGGGTTCATTGTTTGCTGTTACTAATAATGAATTCAAAATTCTTGCTACTTTTGCAAAATAAAGTAAGTGATTGTCTTTACTTTTGTGTTAACATTATATCTAGTATTTTAAGCATATCCAATAGGAGGGAAGTAATTGAGGTAAATGAATTGGATGGTGGTGATTGTTATTTTAGCCAGCTATAAGTTTCACTCTACTAGAGTACATGATAATATGGTTTAAGATTCAAGTAATAATATTTCCATTGTTATTAATAATTTCTTCATGTCAACAATGTTTGTAGTGAGGTTCAATCTATATCAAACCATTTTATTTTTTGCATTTTGTTCTCATTTATATATTTGGGAATAGTCCCTTTCATGGCAACGGCCCTTAAGGGGCTATTCGTCGTAATTTTAAAATGGCTTTTGATAGGTTATTTTAGGTCAGGTTAGGTTATATTGTGTTAGGTGATTGCCCAACAGGGTTAGACAATTGGCCCCGCAGGGGCTAGAAATAGAAGAATCTGTAGAAAAAAAAGAATCGACCCTTAAGGAGCGTTGCCACGAAAGGGACCCATATAATGTAAATGGAATGAATACCTTAGTGGTTTTGGTAGTTTTCAAAATCTTAGCGGATTAAAAAAAAAACACTAATTTACAACCTTTACAATCTATAATACAAAGTAGAACGATGTCTGTCCGTCTGTCTGTCCGTCTGTCCGTCTGTCCGTCTGTCCGTCTGAAGCTTAAGATCTCGGTAACCGCTGAACCGAATGGGCTCTACTCTTCAGGGAATATACCTACTGGTCCTGTGGTGGTTTTAAGCTATTTTCTTGGGGGGTGGGACACCCCCAACCCCCCCAAAAATGAAAATTTACCCCCCCCAAAAAAATACTCCTGGTGCTGCTGGTGCAGCTGGTGCTGCTGGTGCAGGTGGTGCAGCTGGTGCTGCTGGTGCTGGTGCAGAAAATTATTTTTTTCTAGGGGCAAAGCCCCTAGAGGCTAGGGGCGAAGCCGCTAGTGTAATCTATAATACAAAGTAGAACGATGTCTATGAATCTGTCTGTTTGTCTGTTTGTTTGTTTGTAGCGAAGGATCTTGCTTACCGCTGAACCGATCGGGTTCTCCTTTACAGGGTAGCTTCTCATAGGTCCCGGGAAGGTTTTTAACTATTTTCTTGGGGGGTGGGACACCCCCAACCCCCCAAAAAAATTAAAAATACCCCCCCCAAAAAATTTTTTTCTTCTTAAAACTAAAATTAAAATAGTGGGATCGACTACCCCCCCCCCAAAAAAAAACATCCCCCCTGCCCAAATTTTTTTTTAAATTTTTCTTTTAAATCTAAAATACGAAAATTGGTTTGATTAAACCTCTTGGGGCAAAGCCTCTAGAGGCTAGGGGCGAAGCCGCTAGTGTAATATATAGTACTATCACTTAAATTTTAACTTAAATTAAAAGGGGTCGGCATCACAAGCCACACATGGCCGCACTGTGCTTAGAAGCCTTAACTGCAATCATTCACAGTTATGCGGATTTTGAAAATTTGCAGCTACAGACACCTTTATCAACGCAACTTTATATATTAAGCTGTAACCGCAGCCACAAAAATTGAAATTAGCGTCCGACTAAACATAATTTTCTTTGCTGTCTATTTCTCCGAAAAGTTCTACCTTTCTCACTTTTAATCTCATTCTCTTTCTTATTTCTATCTTTCTTTTTATGTCCAAGTTTGTGAGAGTGATATAAAACCCCTGGGACTAACACTGTAAACAGTCAGAGTGATTAAACAATCTTCTTTCCCTACTCTTGAAAAACATTTTTTTTTCTCAGATGCGTGTCAACTTTACAAGTTTCTTTATCAATTCTATAAAAATCGACAGTTATATAACCCTTTATCTTTAAACGTGTACATTTTGCGTATTACCTAAAAAATCTTCTTTTGAAAATTGAATAAAGCAAAAAGAAACATGCTTTTTTCCATTATTTAGTTCATCAGCCTATACTTAAGACTTTAAAATTTACTTAAATTTGCTTAATATTAGGTTAAATGTGTTTATATAAAATCAAGAAAAACTATTCATCCTTTCTGAGATAAAATAATTAAGGAATCTTGATATGTAATAATCTATTCTTAGCTCAGCACACAAATTTTACCCTCAAATATTTTTACAAACTTTCCACCCAAACTTTTCCTAGAATATATTTTTCATTATTTTTTTTAGTACAGAAACAACTCCACAAGTATCATGTGAATGTAAATAGATTATACGGGGATATTGTGATAGTCAAAAAAAAGGGTCGTTAATTTAGGTTTCTAACATAGACATTATTATTTGGTCAGTTTGTTCATCCAGTAGGATGGGAGGGAATGGTGTAAAGGGGGCAAAAGTTGATACATTCTTTTAGCCCAGGGATAAGGGATGGGAAACGTTGGAAAATATTGTTTCGGGCCTATTTCAAGCATAGGCCTAAAAAACCAGTTATGGGATGGCGCAGTAGTTCGTTATAAACGGCAATGAAATAGCTGTGTGTGTGTGTGTGTAGATGAAGTATAGAATAAAATTCAGGTAGCTAGTTTAAAGTAAAAATAAAACTTTTTATAGGACCAATATGGCCAGTGTCTTTTATTTGAATTATGTTTATCTCTCCTCAAAAAAATCAAATTGTTTACTTTACTAATTTGAATTTTTCAGACGGCTTAATGTTGGATTGGCCTGAAACAGATTTTAGAGTGTTTTGTTTGAATTTTATTTATGAGTAAAATTGAATTTAAAAATATTATGTTATCATTGCTTACTAAAATTTAAAGTCAAAAATAAATAAATCAAAATGGGTTTTAATCTTATTATTTTTCATTTTAATATCCGCGGAAACTGTCTTCGATATATAACTACTACAGAAAAAATGATGATGAAATGCTTTTATAAAAAAAAATTGAAATAATCGAATATATTTTGTTTTGTGTTTTTAACCTGAATAGTGTAAAAATATAAGAAAAGAAAATTGAAAAATTCTCCGCAATTTAAAAATATTGACTTCACCTTTGTGGAACATAAAATAAATAGATGAAGCCTAATATTTCCACCAGGGGTTAATAGTGGTAAAGGTTAAAAAGAATATCTGGTTCTTTCACATAAAGTGCCTGACGGGCACTGCCACCCTTTCCCTTATTTAAAAAAATGGATATTATTAATTCTCTATGCTTAACACTGTTGGGCCTATAACTCTAAATGAATAAACCCTGTGGGGCTTCCAAGCACCAAGTTTAACCTAACCTGAACTAAAGTGATATACATACTAACGGACAACTGGTTCTTTTAATTCACATTTTTGTTCCAAAATAAAAAATTTGAAACTTTAATTTTCCATTTTTTGTATAGAAAATTATTATAACACTTTACTTACATTTGAACAATGATTGGGAACTACGGTCACTACCCAAATTTCTAACTTTTTGAATAATAGTTGTGAATATTGAATGAAGAGTTTATCTACTAGTACCTAGAGGGGTTAAAGGAACCTTTAAATAATCTTTTATTATTTTATGAACAGATCATATATTTTGCAAGAATATTTTGTAAATTAAAAAAAAAGTTGTTTTTATGCCTTTATCTTTTTGCTATCAAAAAAATACCAGAAAATGCACGTTTCTTGTCAGTCCTAATCAAACTGGTATCTTTAAATTAAACCAGCTTGTCTAATTCAATTTAATTACCTGCTATGTTCTTTACGGTTTAGAAAAGTTTTTTTTCATTTTTCAAGACAGTAACCAGCTTTCAAGCTTTTAGCTAAATGTCTTGTTTAATTAAATTTAAAATTGCCTTTGTTTCCTAGAAAATGCCGACTTCGATAATTTTTTTAAATCATTTTTCTTCCAAGAAAGCTGCTTTATATATTCACATTTTCATCTTAGGTAAAAAATTCCAGGTATGGAGGGAACGTTGGTCTGTTAATTACACTATTATAACAACATTTTGTTTATCGTTGGCTTAAAAACTTTGGGGACTTTAATTAAATTCTTATTGGTTGGTTTATTAAGTTTAGTGTCCAAACTTTTGAACCACTAATCTACAGAAAGGTAATTTTGTGTATCATCGTTGGGGATGTACATCAATTTATAAGCCATTGTCTTATCCCTTGAAATCCCTGGTAAAATCCCTACTAAACATTTGTACATGCAATAAGAGGGGTCAAGAAAGGCAAGATAAATAGATATGAAAAGAATAGTATAGGTTAAAAAATATCTCTTGTTAAAAAAAATTTATTAAAAATCAACAAAACTACGAATTTTAATATTAATCTTTTTGTGGCCTGTAGTGTTTGGGCAAGAAATTCCAAAATCATCTTGTTCAAAAGTTTTTTTGTGTATTACAAGTACAAATTTAAAAGTTTTATAGAAAAAATCTTCAAAGTTATATTTAGTAAATATCAGGGTGGAGGAGGATTATTGATGCCGCTCAAATTTATTATAATTAGATATTTCACTTCATTAGCATTGTCATTCTTATAATTTAAAAGATTAAAATTCAAAGACATTTGTTTTCATTCTTATTTTTGACATCTATATCGAAACAGATGATCTAGTGAAACATGTGTATTCTAAGAATAAAATGATAAAAAAAATAAGTTGTGTTTCTATATATTAGAATAGTGATTCTTACCCCAAAGTTCCTAGTGAGCAAAAAACACCCTTTAGTTAAAAAAAATAAAAGTACCAGGGGGTTCGTTCCTTCGTAATGCTTAATCCCTTCAGGAGGTTTTTTTTATCTCTGTTAGGCTAACCTACCCCTTAAATAACACAACCTAAGGTAAACAAAAAATATCACGCCCCATATCTAAAATAAAAATGGAGTTGGGTTTTTATTCATGTCCTCTCCCTGTATCTCCTTGTGTAAATGTACATATTTATTTGGAGAAAATTCTGAACTTTTCCTATCTCTGGAGTGAAAATAGCCTTGACTAGGTTGTCAATTCATAGAGGAATCTTATAAGATACCAAATAAGTACATTTCAAAATTTGCATTGTAATTTTTGCATCATCTGGTGAAATTAATAAATGGTAACATTTCTATGATCTTGACCAAAAAGCCCTTTTATACCTTGTTGATTTTAATAAAATTTAAAATCAAATTGTATGTGTTGTCCAATTGCTATACCTTTTGAAATTATGATTTATAGTACAATTTATTAAGCGATATATACATCTCAAATTAATTGCAATCCATAAATGGTTGTCCGTCTGCTTTGTTAGGCTTAACTTCATCAAATTGATTATATTGCCCTTATATTTGCTCTATGGGCATAGGAATGAGTTTCTAGTTTGGTAACTGTCAGCTACACTGACAAATTGGGCTTCACAGCCGCAACCGCACATATATGGGCATTAACTTTTGCAGGCCAGATTACTGTCTTTATTAAACTCAAATAAATCCAAATCTACCTAAAATTCGCATCACAGCAGTTTTCAGGTAACTAAAAAAAGTTCTACAAGGCTCTGGTGTCAAAAGTTAAAAAGCACAGGGAAGAAGGGGGGGGGGGGACATCGGAGGGTAAATCATACTGGTTCCAAAGTTTAAATTAAAAACATGTATTTATTTGTTGCTTAAAACTTTGGGTACTTTTATTTAATTTTGATATGTTGGTTCAAGCTAGGATTGTCCAAACTTTTTAAAATCCAACTATTTAATTCAACAAACAGGGTTAATTTGTTTATCATCATCTATAATGAATGTTAATTATTTTTCTATTGTCCTATCCCTTAAGACTCATGATAAAATATAATAGATACAAATAACCCAGTCAATGATGAACAAAACTTTTTACTCTCATTTGAACTTTTTTCTGAGGTTTTCCCTATATGTATATTGTGGTGGTTTTTCTCAAAGTGGCGAGCGAACAAAGAACCCCATCCCCCCTTCCGTTATTTATGAAATTGTTTGAAAATAAGAGTGGGGGTATTTTTGTCCTTATGCCTAACTTATTCTATCATAAGATATCAAAGCCTGAAAAAAAATACTACCTCCGTATTTTCAAAATAAGGGGGAGGGGGGTTTCTTAAAATCCAAGATATAATACAATACATATCTATAAATTATTAAAAAAAAATAGTTTAATTTAAAATTTGTTTTAAAAGTAGATAAAAATAATTAATACATAAAAGTTTTTCATGTTATAAAAAACCCAAATGATCTTGTTCCTCATGATATATTATCTATTTCTCATTGTCCAAAGTTAAATGAATGTAAGACAAGGAAAGAAAAGAGTAAGACAAACAGTTTGGCTGCCAAGTATACCAAAAATTACATATTCATCACTAGGAAAGAAATGGTTTGCTGGGCATCTTTCATTCATTTTCGATATTTAGATGATAATATTTTTTTATCGCATCGTATTATAGACTGCTTTTCGCGGATATAAAAATTAAAACCAGGGACCGAAGGCTATTTAATAATCGAGGAAATGTCTGTAATACAATACTATGAATGATTTCAGTCATACTGAAATTATTTCTACATAAACTAGATGTCATAGGAGTCTTAACTGAAAATTTCAGCTGTATATATTAAATAGCAGCCGAGATAATTAAATTAAAGACAAAGTTGATTATAGAATAGCTTCGTCAATAAAATATTAAAACTTTTAACTAGTGCTTCGCAAAACAAATAAAAACATTAGATAATGGGATTGCATTAGCCCATAACATGTACTTAAACATTTCATTTTGGACTCGCAGTCAATAATCGTGCCAGGAAACAGTTGGTTGTCTGTTGAGAGTTGATTTATATAGTACGATTGACGTTAGGACAAACTGAATGACCTACCCTGGATAACCCAATCAAAAAATGTATTAGTAACGATGTAAAACTCAGACAACTACCTGTTTTCGTCTGCTAGCAAATTGCTGTATTTCTATTTCCGACGCTATTCAATGATATTTAAAGACCCAATTGAAAGTCGACACAGGGTCCCCACCTCTTGGGCTACATATAGCTCGTGCCCTATCTATTTCTTACTTTAATACCCAAACTGTTAAACTTAAATGTGACTGTAAGAACTATTGCTATCATTGTTATTATTTTTTTCTACATTAATTATCTCTTTGATCCCTGAAGGCCATAAATACAATGTAGGTAAAAATAATAAATGTAGCATTGAAACAAAAATAAAGGAAAGGTTTAACCCGTAAGTTCATGGGATACAGGGATAGAACTTTGAAGTAAAATTAATCCTCTCCCATAACTTAAAATAGATGTTACAATTAATGGGAGAAGAAAGGTATGTTTATTGATTTAAATGTCATTTTCCTCTTCCTCCCTGTTGAGTTCTAAATTACAATGCTGACCGTTTTCCTTTTGTTAACACTACCTTCCACATACATTTTTATGCAATAGATTTATAGAATAGATTCGTAATTCCAATTTATAGATATAAATATAGGCTTAATGGCCATATTTGAAACATCACTTAATGACCTATCTTGGAATAAGCTTTTGCATATTTGTATTTTGGATACCATTATAATAAATAAGGATGGCAAATTTTATTTATCAAAACTGTTAGTGCTAATATTTGTATACCAAATCATCCTTAACGTTATAATGAAACAAAATAGAATAATTATAAAGTTAAAATAGACTGATTTAAATAATCACACGGGTACCTAAATAATAGATTTTTAATTTTTGTTAACCCCAAAAATAGTCTGTAATACTATGATATACATAATTTTTCAGTATGCATGAGCCGTTTTTAATTCAGCGGATATTAATCGGTGATCAACCATCTAATTTAATAACTCTATTCTACAACTCATCCCTGCTAAGTCAGCTCTCTTTTGTTTTCAACAACAAAAGGTTTTGAACAAATACTAAAAGGGGTTTTCATTGTGTGCCCATCATTATTGCCTATAATTTATTAGTAGCGCAGATACTATACAGCTAGAGTTATGATTTCCCCAAATGATGTCCAATTGCCATTCATAAAGAGTGAAATGATAGGTTTAGTGATATAGATATAATAAATTATTTAAAATTACTAGGTTTTGATTGTTCTGGATAACACTCTACTGTTATTTTTAAGTGTCCTGCTGTCTTTTATATTATTTTCTACTCTAGGATATAATTGTCCTTCTTTTTGTGTTTGATACGAACTTACGAAGCCTCATTTACTCTTAATGATTTTTTAGACTTGTAAAATGCCTTTGATAAAATACTCATTGGTTAAATACAATAAAATAAACGGTAATGTCAAAAGGGTTTTTTGTTTTTTCCACTTTCTAAATATTTATTTTTAGGGACCCTAAGCATATGCTCTATACTATTGAAAACGTCTAAAACATTCTTCATCCAAAGACGAATCTCCTATTTACTACGTTTCTAGGTCTGTGAGAAAAATGAAAAAGCAAAGTAAGAAAAACTTAATTTATTATCTTAAACAAACATTGTAAATTAGCCCAGTTCACAAAAGACAAAGGTCGACCTCTGGAAATTTTAGGTCGACCTATAGAAGCTTAAGGTTGACTGATTTTATAAAGGTATTTGTGGGTTGTACTTGTTTAGGTTGACCTACGGTAAAAAAATCGGTCGACCTTAAAAAGTTATTTGTGAACTGGGCAAATGATAATCATGATGTAAATTTATTTCATGATAAGTAGAATATGATATAGAATAAACCAATAAAACTGGATTTAATAATCTTCCAATTTTTATTTTACTATCCGCAGAAAACTGTTTACAATACAATGCGATTAAAAGCTATTCTATTACTGTTCGGACGTCTAGATATGGAAAAGCTTAATTGTGATATTTCTAAAATGTTATGTACATTGTACATATTGTACATTGTTTATGTGTAAAAATATCATGGACAGAAGCATATTTTCTAAAATAAAAAAAATGCACAGTAAGTAACAATAAATTTTTCTAAATATTTTCCTTAGATGTTTCAATTAGTATCAGTAAAATTAGTATTTGAAAATATGTAAAATTTTAGTTGACTACAATTAAATGCCAACATGTTTTAAATCTTAAAAACCCAAAAAGAAACAACATAAATAAAAATAAAGATTATTATTACATACAAATAATTATATACATTGCGGGGAAACCTTATGAAGGGTATAAACCTTTAATTTCCTTCTTCAATTATTCTTTTAAAAAATTTAGGATTTTGCTAGTCTTGATCTACTTTTTGATGCTGTGAGTATTGGTGCAAAAAATATGACGTAACAAAAAAAATTAGCCAATGAGAGGCCGTTATTGACCAATAGTAAAATTTATAGTGGCCTCTCATTGGCTATTTTTTTTGTTACGTCATATTTTTTGCACCAATACTCACAGCATCCTACTTTTTTATTCTCTTATTCTATTATGCTAAATCTGAAATAATAGTAATACTGTGGTATTTGGCATCCCTGGGCCATGCTGCATGGCAACCTTGACCCCGACTCGTAGGAGGGCTGAGAGCCCTCCCCCGAGTAACGGGGGGATGGGTACACCTGACCCCTCCCCCATGCTTTAAAATTGATTATAGTTTTGACAGCCGCATTATGGTTAATCTGAATTGTTTGGTTCCCCACCCCTTTCCAGGGATGGGGGATAATTGTTGTCCATTTTGTTTATTGCATGTATATCTATATTTAACTTTTGATTTAGTATTAATTATTCCAATCTGTGTATTGATTATTTGTTGTATTATAAATCAGTAACCTTTAGACTCTGAATAAAGTAACATCTCAGTAAATTCTGTTTGTTATTTGGTGATATCTAGAGAAGCCCAGCTTCTCTATAATTATACGTGTCCACGTCTGTTCGCACTGCCGTAATCCTGAACTTGGGAAGCGGCCGATAAACCGAGGCCGCTACCACAATACTAAGGGTCGAATGCACAAACAAAAGAAGGATTCTACAGTTACTCTTGCTAATGGTATTATAAATCACACTAAACTTGCTTAAGCAAAGAGTTAGTTAATGTTGAAAACTTGAAAAGTTCCCTTTTGGATGATATTGAGTTCGAGCCTTAACCAAGTCACGACTGAAGACTTTTATAATAAATCCTGTAAACCCTTGTCATTGACAATAAAAGTAAGGAAAGACGGATTGCCATAGCCTGTAAATGGGCAACACAAAATGAATGGTATTAATTTTCAAAGACATCAAAAAAAGGATTGATGTTAAGTACATTTTAAAAAGCTTTTCTATTGGACAAATGATATAAAATATACATGAAAATTATGACAGGTATAAAATTATCGTAAGGTAGAGGAGGGGCAAAGAGGGAGGATGGGTGTGACGCTTTTTATTGTAGCCAGCTTTAAGTTTTAAGTTTAGAGTACATTATAATCTGGTGTAAGATCCAAGTGATAATAAATCATTTAATCATGGACAAAAGTGTCCTTGTATTAATGAAATAACAGTACAACCCTAGAATCCGCCTAATATGAGATTAACACATTAACTGTCCCCACAATCACTCTGCTAGATATTGGAAATCCATACATAGCTGATTTCCATCATTTTTGCAATATTCATTTTTTATTTACAGTAAAGGATACATGTATAAATGGATAATCTATTTTTAACACATAAAACATGATTTATAATGATTAGCTTTCCTCATTTCGTATGTATGTAACGTTAAGCAAAACTCAGTGAGGTTTTAAAAATCCAGACATAGACAATATCAATATATACATATACATGTATTATATTCAACAAAATCATTTCTTTTGATTATAACCATGTTTCTAAAATATTATTAACTTAAAAATAAAGTTGATATGTTTACAATAGCAAAACTTTATGTTTAAGTTTTAGTATCATATTTTTCTCATTTCTGTCATAATATCACAAGCCTCTACTTGGACCACGTAATTATTGGACATCCAGTATAGCGCTGCCGTCCCATGTCTCAAGAAGGTAGACAAACTCAACATCCATCATACATCCTATAATAAAAATAAGAATGACAACATTCCATAATAAAACAAGAATGACAACATCTTATAATAAACAAGAATGAAAACATCTTATAATAGAAACAAGGATGACAACATCCACTATAGCACAACAGTCCAATGACTCAAGAAGGTAGACAAACTCCAAATCCATCATGCATGCTATAATAAAAACAAAGATGACAACATCCTATAACAAGAATGAAAAAAAATCCATATTCATATATCCTTAATTAAAAAAGGTTGCTAAGGAACAGTACGTAATTAGTTATGAAGGACCTGTACTATATAAGATTAACTTTTACCTTATATTTTGATTTTATACCCGTTTCCTTTAAATGACAAATCTATGATATTCTAGATATAAACAAAAAAAACAATAACATCCATAAATTTGATCCATAGAAATAAATAATTTTATTAAAGCAGTCTAATATATCACATACATACTAATGACAAATCGATTAGTAGAATCTTTAAAAAAAATGACAAGATATTTTGTTAAGTAACTCCACAAGAAAGTTTAAGTACAATATGAAATGGAATAGAGCTCAGAAAATGTAAGTGAATAGGGCAACCCCTTTTCTGACAATACAGGTATCAGTCAGTGTGAAAAACATACTGACATAAATTAGATATACGTAGAGTAGCCGCACTGTACTGTAATGTAGCATATTGAGAACATATTATGAAATAGAATAAAGCTGAGTATTATGTGCACTCTTTGTGTTTAATTCAATTCTAATCCTGATAATAGTATAGATATCAGTTACTCAGTGTGACAGACAAATAGACAGACTATAATTATAGAGTATCTGTACTGTAGATAATGTAGCATATTGAGCCCATATTATGAAATGGAATAAAGCTGAGTGTTATGTGCACTGACTGTATATGCATAGTGCAACTTTAATTTTGGTAATACAGACATTAGTTACTCAGTGTGACAGACAAGACAGACAGACTATAATTATAGAGTATCTGTACTGTAAGTAATGTAGCATATTGAGCACATATTATGAAATGGAATAAAGCTGAGTATTATGTGCACTGTGTATGCATTGTGCAATTCTCTTTTACATAATAAAGGTATTAGAAAATATTGGTAAAGAGGGAAAGTTTGGATATTTCTCAGATAAATCTTTTAGTATTTTTCTGCCTCTAATTTTTGCATGGCCCTCAAAATTAGTTTTTTGGGGCCTAAAGTCTTTTTGCTTATCTTATTAAGAACAGGTTAAGGCATATTTAGATGATTTTTATTTAATATAGCAAATTATCGGTAAACAACTAACTACTGCCGATATGGATAAATTATATAATCAAATTTTAAATGTTTGATAAGCATTCAGTAAAAAATATTGCTATTCTATATCACCTAATTTTTTAACTTTATTATACAATAGTGCATATGAGAGATAAAAGGGAAAAAAGTTAATCTCCGGATTTTTTCATCTTCTACATATAGGATTTGTGTGTATGTATGTACCTGGAGCACTCAGTAGGATGATATTATGACATATGGCGCATATATGTATATGATATTATGCATTTGTTTTCATATTTATATACTGCATGAAGTATTTTGAATATAATCTTTTAGGGTTACTACAGATGAATGAATAGTTTTTATTTAACTATTATGTGATTATTCTGAAATATATATGTATTTGTTGTCACATACACAACCCATAGAATTATCTTTTTTTGATACAGTCGCAAAGTTTGCACCTATGGCAACAGATTTTCTAGGTACTGCACAGCTGGTTTAGAAATTATGGCAGTTAATTAATTGTCAGTGTAGATGAGAGCAAGTCGATTGTAGGGCTTTGCAGCTGCCCATCAGCCACCTGGAATCCTCAAAGAAATTGTCGTTTTCTAATTTCAGTTGGATGTATAACCGGTTCAATCCGTTTGATAAAATTGAATAAATACATGATGTATAAATATAAGGCTAATGTGCAGCTTCCAAGCTTAGCTTGATTGTCATAATTTGGGATATCTTAATTACAGAGAAGGTAGAGGTTCTTTTATGTAAATAATATATATAATGACTGACTCAAATAAAAAATAGCTGACAAGAATCTCATCTATCTTCACATCTATTATCAGACAATTTGTAATTAAATCCAAGTTTTTGTTGTGTGCTACCACCACATAATGAATCTGTTTTTGCTGCAAACCTTTGGGATTTGTGTCTTTTCCACGCCGCATATTTTCATAACCGCAAATGTTTTTGCAATTACAAAAAAACACAATAACAAAAAATTTATTGATGTGAGTAAAGCAAAGAAAATTTTATTTGCAATTCTGGTCATTTAAGTATGTCCTTTTGTGAAAGTGAAAGAACACTTTTGGATCAGAAAATTTAAGCAATTGATATATTATTACCTGGATGTTGTACCAGAATTTCATGTATTCTGATAAAGTGATTCTCGCAGCAGGCTAAATAACCCTTTAACCCCATCCCCTCCCACCCTTCTAGGTGAACTGACCAAAAAATGAGGGTCATATTAAAGTGGGGCCAGCATAATTGACGACAAATTTTCCCCTGTCAATAGATCCAAGTATTCTATATCCATTGTTGTAGCACATGTATCTTTCTAATTGTTCATCATTAGGTTGTTGCAATGATCTCTCCGTGTGTTCTATAGTAGCCAAGCTACTCTATAATTCACATTGTTTGTCCAACGCTCTTCCTTCATACCGCTGTCGGGAAATATGAATTTCTCAGCTGTTATTTGAAATAGACAACTCATATTTTTGTTTCCTGTACCAATGAGCATTAGGTATACAATTTACATATGTCATGTTTCAAAAGAAATTAATACCTATTTTTAACATTTGTGATTGCTGAGCTTTTATTGCATATTCTATTTATCTTTTATTACAATTGAAAATCTGCTTTTTGTCCATCCACATACAGGCAGAGCCTTAATATTGTAGCTGCGCTACAAGTCATATTATTACCGTCAATATATTCATCAACGTCAACTGTACCACTACGATCCTTGTCCAATGTATCAAACAGCTCTCTTGCTCGCTTTCTAAAATCATCAGTGATATTAAGACAATGAAAATAAATTTAAAATTTAGATTTAAAAGATTATTGGTAGAAAAGACTTGTCCCCAAAATATAATGTTAAGTTAACAAAAGAGAGGTGCTTGTAAAACTTTAGAGTTCCCTTCTTCCCTAAAAATCATAAATAGTTAAATTCAACTTTTTTT
The DNA here is from genome assembly GCF_053477335.1 of Acartia tonsa. NCBI lineage: Eukaryota > Metazoa > Arthropoda > Copepoda > Calanoida > Acartiidae > Acartia > Acartia tonsa. Next base: position 41,256,864 of record NC_137260.1, read on the forward strand.
AATTTAAAAGTTCTTACTTGCAATCAAAAACTTTGCAATCTCTTTCTGGATCCTAAAAATAAAAAATCTAATATTCTACATGTGATATATTATCTGGGATCTTAAGGAATAAAACAATGGAAGAATGTACATTCCCAGTAAAGGGACACAACATTGCCCTTTTTTAAAACTACCAAGCAATCAAGATTTAAAAACTGTACCGAAGGTTTTTAAAACAACGAAAGAGAGAACATTTTCGAAAAACTATGGGTACCAATTAAATTTACAGTCCAATGTTTACACCCTCCCAGCTATATTTTTTCATAATTTATACCTTTATAATATCAGCAATATTGAGGGTACTCATAAATTTTCTCTGGTCATCCATTTTCCCTGCATTTGCTTGGGCTTTTAACTTCTCTATGATACCTAGAATACAATGGACAATAATTGTATTTCTGCCTATAGTTGCTGGTAGATGTTTGTAATAAAAATGTTTGTATAAAATTAGTTATTTCTTTCGTCGTATTTTAAACTGCTTTCCGCGGATATAGAATATACAATTATGAGATTAAAACCAGTTTTTTTAGCCCTGAGGTTCCAAAGGCACGGGCTAAAAAACTGGTTTTTATATTATGATTGTACATTTTTATATTCGTAGAAAGCTGGATATAATACGATGCTAGACATAATTTTTTCTTATGGATAAGAACCGGTTCCTATCCACTGGATTCGAATGAATACGAGAAATAAACTACAGGGTGTCCCTCGTAAACTGGTTTTTTTGAAACGCTTATTACTCCCTTAATATTTGAGCTATCTTCGTAAAATAAAAAGTATTTGACAGCCTGCTACTGACCATTTTATGGGGTAATGATGAAAAATCCACAAAATAAACAGGAAAAAATCTACGAGGTATTACATAAGAGGCTAATTTTATTGAATTTAGACTAACCCACAAGAAAATATTTGCTTTGTGAACTTTAAGATTAGCTAGGGTTCAAATGGCTGGTCGCTCAGACTTTCTAAGCACAAAAATGGAATAGCCTTGACATGGCATACCAGAAATTCTCAATATTCAAGAATCTGAAGTGTAATATAAGTGAACAATACGTAAAAATAGGCATAATATTGATCTTTTTTGTTAATTTTTCATGTGAGCTCGCTTCAAATGCACACAAGAACCTGAAATATACCAGACTTTTTAATTATACTACAATGCCAGTTCTTATAATGTCTGGAGTAAGTCTTTGTGATCCACCCGTTTGACCACCAGCTGCTTTAAAAGTTAACTAAGGCATATTTTTCTTGTGGATTAGTCTTATATTCACTAAAATCAGCCTGTTATGTATTACCTTGTAGATTTTTTTCTGTTAACTTTGCGGATTTTTCATCACTATATCATTAAATGGTCAGTAGTAGCCTGTCAAAAACTTTTTATTTTACTAAGATAGCTCAAATAGTAAGGGAGTAATAAGCGTTTCAAAAAAACCAGTTTACGAGGGACACCCTGTATATTTTACTCACAGATTTTAGAAAAGGATGCCAATGGTAATAAAACTAAATGTATGATCATAGAATGGTTATGATTTCATTTAACCCTTAACGGTAGAGGAGGGGGGTAAACGCCCTCCCCCCACCTCCAGTTTTTTTTTTATCTCATTTCCTGTGTGTGAAAGATGGAGGGCTATAACTGAGTGACTTTTTTAATATAGGTATGACACATAACTGAGAGTTAGAATTTTTGGAATACCAAAAAAGGTGCGGCAAGAGGCCCGACTGTTAAAGGTTAAACTTATGAACCTTATGACGCTTCTCATAGATCTATGGAAGGTTTACAACAATTTTGGAGAGGGTACCTCTCACTCCCTCATTAGAAATCAGCCCTGGAAAAAATTCACCTCGGCCCCAAAAAAATATTTTTCCTATAGTTTTTATTTTATTTTTAAAACTAAAATTGAGAGTGGAAGTTCGATTTATCCTACTCCCCTTCCCTAAAGTGCACCTAGAGGTCGTCAATTCACTATTAAAATACTTACTTGCATGTTTTCTAACTTTCAACGAATTTCCTGGTTCATCCTTCTTTCCGGCAAGCTTCGGGGTCACAACCATTTTAGCCTTCACAATAGAACCTAAATCTAATCCACTTTTTTTCTTTTCTACGTCAGCCACAGCAGCTGCTGCTGTGAAAGTTGACAAGGTATTAACAGCTGCGCTGTTAGTTTTATCATTAGCTTTAGCAGCCTCTGCAAGACTGCTTTTCTTGGCGGCCATTGCTATGTTACCAAACGACAGCTTTTTGGAAGATTTTTTGTCGGCTGCTTTGGTGGTTAGTTTGTCACCGCCTATTATGGGCCTAAAATAAATAAAGCAAGAATGAAAACATCCACATGTAAATTTGTTGCAAAAACTGCTTAATTTTAGGATACTGTTTAACCCTTACAGCTCGGGCCCCAATTCCCACCTTAATAGATCGGGGGGGGGGGCTCCAAGAGCCCCCCCCTCTATCTCGGCTCCTGTTACAGATAAAGACGTAAAATTTTTTTCTGGTGGTTCATGTGTATTTTTAGAGAAAATTACTTTTTCTAGTCATAGCAGCCAGGCCGCTCCTTAGCCGCTTTTTAGCGGCCAGCCGCTAAATTTTAAAACAGCTGTAGAGCGGCAAATTTTGCAGCTAGGATGACCAAATTTTAGGACGAACTTTTATTTTTCATAACAAAAAAAATACTTTTTCTGATCATCGCCAAAAAACGGCAAATAACGGAAACCGCCATTTTCGGCGGTTACGGCGGTAAAACGGCGGTTGGCGGCGCCGATTAATATTTTTATCTGTTTGATGTTGCTCAAGGATTTACCAAAAAAATTTATAGGACTCTAGCTGTAATAGAAGCCACGATATTCATGATATATGTCTGTAGTAAAAGCCGGACAAAAATCGGTCATAAAGTCAGTCAGGGAGCGGTCAAACGGTCATAACACATTTTTTCTCAGAAGGTCATTGATATCTAAGTATTCACCAAAAAAATTTTAGGTTTCTCCTTATACACAAAAGTCATAATGTAGAAATTAAGATTTTTTTTATAATTTTTTTCTAATTTTGGTGCTACCCAACCGACTTTGACCGGACACCACGACCGACACAGACCAGATATCCTAATAAAATCAACTCTTGCCGACGTATAATTACTAAACTTAAAAAGTCATGAAGTCACAGCACTCCATCTTACCTACAAAAAAAATGAGATTGAAAAAACTAGAGGGGGGGGGCTCTTGGAGCCCCCCCCCCCCCGATCTGTAAGGGTTAAGGAGATACTTAAAATTTTAGGAATTAATTATAGAGATGCTTTGCTTATAAAATTGTATCTTTTTGTAATAGAATTCAGTATTCCTAAAATCAGATGAATATGATAAATACATCACAAAAAGAATAAATGTCTTAAAAAGTTAACAATCGACATGATTAAAATTAATAAAAGAGCTAACTGTTTCGGATGGACCGTCCATTATTATATACAAGCTTCACTTTTAAAAATATATAAAGGTTTGAAGATTTAATACTTTGAATTTGTATTTCTAAATAATATATTTGTATCTTTAGATTTATAATAAAGGATCTACTTAGAGTTGAAAACATCAATAACATAAAACTTACTTTAGCTTTTTAGGGGATATGGGTGTGTTACTAAAAGGAAGCTGGTTATTGCTTGGTTTGGTTACTTCTTTCAGTAGGGATAATGTAGGAGTGGGTGAGACAACCTAAATAAGAATTAGAGCTGTTTTATAAGGAACTAGAAGCTTAGGGCTCTGTATTCAAGACTTAAATATAAAAATAATATAGCTGTAAACCATCCAAATTCCAAGGACATTTGTGAAGCTTGTGGAAAATTTCATTGGTATGGTATGAAATCTTAGGCTTTATAAACAAAATTTACTACTTTATATACTAGGATATGTGTCTATCAATAAGCAAATTAGTATTTAACCACTGTATGCATAGAGAAATAAAAAGCGAGAAAGTACAGAAAGACATCCCAATTTTTTTTTATTTGGATAAAAAATATTTGTAACTGTACCTTAATAGGTTCAACTTCCAAAATAGTAGATGCGACAACACCTTTCTTTCTCTTTGCCTCCTTCTTTGGTTTATTAACTGGAGGTGGCATCCAGGCAGGTGGAGGTCGTAGGCCAGCCTTTTGCTCTCCTGGCTTACCTGCTTCAATGGATATATTATTACATGGATATTATTATTAGCTGGAAGTGGCATCCAGGCAGGTGGCAGTCGTAGGCCAGCCTTTTGCTCTCCTGGCTTACCTGCTTCAATGAATATATTATTACATGGATATTATTATTATCTGGAGGTGGCATCCAAGCAGGTGGAGGTCGTAGGCCAGCCTTATGCTCTCCTGGCTTACCTGCTTCAATGGATATTATTATTAGCTAGAAGTGGCATCAGGCAGGTGGCGTTCGTATGCCAGCCTTTTGCTCTCCTGGCTTACCTGCTTCAATGGATATACAGTGTGTTTTTTTTATGAGAACTTTTTTGAAATCAATTTTACCCCACTTATAGTTATCAGAATTTAATGATTAACGGCTTATTTTCTTCGTTTTTTATAACCATTTTTAGAACATCAAAAAAATATTTCAGTTTTTATTTAAAAAGTACAGTAAAACCAAAAATTCAAAACTTAGGTGTCAACACCTAAAAAAGGTTTAAGCGCATTTTTCTTAAGCTCAAATCTTCTACCCTTTGCAAGAAAAAAATTGTATTTTCAGCAGTCCACTTTGGGGGGCCAGTACTCCCTCCCTGGTTGAGATATGGCCTACAAACTTTAATATGTTCCAGTACATGTCCCCAAAAGTATCTGTATTGATTTTTAATTCTGTATCTCAACTTTGGAGCGTTTTGCAGCCAGTCTTGCAAAGGGTAGAAGATTTGAGCATGAGAAAAATGCGCTAAAACCATTTTCAGATGTTGACACCTAGGTTTTGAATTTTTTTATTTTACTCTACTTTTTTAATAAAAACTGAAATATTTCTTGGATGTTCTATAAATGGTTACAAAAAAAGAAGACAATAAGCCATTAATCATTAAATTCTGATAACTATAAGTGGGGTAAAATTGCTTGCAAAAAAGTTCTCATAAAAAAACACACTGTATATTATTACATGGATATTATTATTAGCTGGAAGTGGCAACCAGGCAGGTGGAGGTCGTAGGCCAGCCTTCTGCCCTCCTGGCTTACCTGCTTCAATAGATAGACATGATATATCTAAATAGTCCATCTTAACCCAAATCTTCGTCAAACTTAAAAATTTTATTTTATAAATATTTATTTATTTTTTGCATTATTCAAGTTATATAAGAGACATAATTTTTCGAGAGTTTAATCTCTAGAAAGCCAATGTTATCGTAAGGATTTTAACTATTCATAACTAACTTATTATAGGTTATGTCTAAGAAATAAATTTTACCAAGAGCTTTTAGCGACTTTTTTCTCCCATTAGCTGATTTAGAGATTATTCTCTAGATTATCTCTAATATTAATAATTTCCCCCATAGTGCCTAGTTAACACAGAATCCCCCCCCCCTTATTGGTAACAAAATTTGCAACTAACCATTTTCTTCAATTTTCTTAGCCATATCAAATGGTGAAAAAGATTCCACCTTTTCTTCTTTAGGCTTTTCTGGCTTGTAAAGTCCTGCCCTTTCCCTGAAGAAAATTATATCATGAAAGAAACGTCATATAATTTTCAAACTTTTGAAATAAAATTTCATTTGAAAGTAGCCATTATGTTAAAGAATGTTTTCAAGTGTTCATTTTGTTATTCCCATAATATTTAATATACAATATACATCTAAAATAAATTTTTCTTATGCATTTTATTAGGTATTCCTTCAAGAAAATAGTATAAAACTTGTTATGTCTTATTGTGAATCTTTCCTAAAACCGCACAGATATCCTTATAATAAAGTAACAGGATGTTTGTTTGATTGTATGTACCAAAGGATTTCGCTAACCGCTGAATCGATCTGGTTCTCCTTAACAGTGTAGCTTCTCATAGGTCCCGGAGAGGTTTATAACTATTTTGGTGGAGGGTACCACCACCCTCTTCAGATAAATCGACCAAAATAAAAAAAAAACACCGCCCTGCGGACATTTTTGCGATGAGCTAATTTTAAAATCGATTGAAAAAAAAAATAATTTTACGTGTCCCTAGAGGCCTCTAGGGGCGTAGCCGCTAGTATAAAATATACAACTAAAATATGCAGGATATAAGTTAAGCTTACAATCACTGTATAATCCATATGGATGTTAACGATAACCCGCATCACAAACCTTTACCTATCCCATCCCTTCCTAATGAACTGACCAATGAAAGAGTACTATGTTATGCCAACCCTTTTCCCAGTGTCATAATTACTGTACCTTAGTAATAATTGTCTCTGAGCTTTTTTCTGTTGTTTCCTCTTCTTTTCTATTTGCTCAGGACCTGGACCCATTGCTATCCTGATTAGAAAAAAAAATTCAACTCAATTATCAAAAACCTTTAATATATATATCTTTTAATAAGTCGATTCTATACTAAAAACTTTAATCATGTTGGTAATGTAATGGTAATGTCGGAGCGTAATTTTGGTTATTAGAGAATGCATCCTCTCATATTATTTATTCTATTCTTTTTTAAATCCTTTGAAGAGAGGTTCATATAATAGAATATTTTGAACCTACATGCAAAGTTTTCTAAAGATATCCTCCATTTCATCTTTAGTGATAGATCCACTCTGATCTCTGTCATATAGCTTGAATGCCCATTTCAACTTGTCTCTTGCTAATATATTTAAAAATCAATAAATGTCATTAATGAAAAAGAAGTATACAGTGAAAATTTCGCTATTTTATATGATAGACTAATAATAGAATAGGATAAAAGCTATATGATAGCACTGTTATATAATTCAAAACAACGTTATTGTGGGGTAGACTATTCAGTCATTATTTTTAATAATCAGGAATAATTTAGTTCTGATATAGCATAAAGAAACCAAATGGAAAAAAATATAAAGAAATCCCAAAAAACAAGAGTAGTTGAAGTTCTAAAAAAATTTGGGCATAGTCCCTTACGTGATATCACCTCATTTTTTCATATTTCACAGCTGGTTTTGATAAGGTGATTGCCCCGCAGGGTTGGGCAATTGGCCCCGCATGGTTAGAGCTCCCCGCTGGGGCTAGAAATAGGAGGAAAGATACTGTAAAAATACGATAAACACCCCTTAAGAGGCGATGTCACGAAAGGGACACTACCCAATTTTTTTATTACTTTGTTAAAAAAGAAAGAAATTGTTTTCAATCAATCAATCAAATTTTTACCAGTTCCTTTCATAGACATAGAAAAGGCCATGAGAAGCTCATTGAATCCAACAACCCCTGTGTCCATAGGATCGAATACCATGTACAGGTTTTCTGTTACCAGCTCTGGATTAGACCTAAATAACATTTGTGTTTATATATAATAGCTTAGGGAGGGTGCAGGAAGTGGGGCTTTGACCTCCATAATGGATGGGACAAGAAAAATCCATCCCAATCTAATTTTAAATTTGATTAAAAAACTGTTTGAGGAAGAGTTCCACCACAGACATCTGATTAGGTAAATGGAAGGAAAATATACTCGATAAAGTAAAAATATTATGATATGAACTTGTGTTAAAACAAGATTGACAACATCCATAAAATCGAAGCTCTGAAATTGAAGGACAAACGAACATTAACACTTGTAGAGTGTAAGAACTGAATAAACTATTAATGAATATGTCTATACAAAATTATAAGTAAATTTGATGCAAAACTGATACAATACATGTTACTGATTAAGGACATACTGACGTATTTAGGACTTGATTATAGAGATGCTTGGCTTATAACACTATACCTTGTTTTAATAGGAATCAGTATTTAAAAAAATTAGATCATTAGGATGATTTAAACATTCAAAAAAAAAGTAAAAAATCAGCTTGTAATAAATGGACGTACAGACTTTCTAATAACAATTATATAGTGTTGCTGCGCGTTCTAAGTCGTACCTAACTGTTATAGGAATCAGCATGCAAAGTTTGAAATCGATAGGACAATTCTAACCTGTTTAAATAAACAAAAAGAGCTAACTGTAACGGACGTACGGACGGACGGACAAACACTAATTTAGAAAAGCTTCTCTTTTAACAAGTATAACTTGTATAAAAGCTTATATCTATAATACAAAGTAAAATAATGTCTGTACGTCTGTCCCTTAAGATCTCGGTAACCACTGAACCGATCGGATTCTACTCTTCAGGGAATATACCTACTGGTCCTGTGGTGGTTTTAGGCTATTAGGGGGTGGGACACCCCCAACCCCCCAAAAAACAAAAAATCCCCCCGCCATTTTTTTTTTATTTTTAAAAATAGTGGTGGAGTGGGGGATCTCCAGGTAATAAAAGACGTAATTATACCTCTTGGGGCAAAGCCCCTAGACATAGGCGTCCAAGGGGGGGGGGGGGTAATGGGGCGATTACCCCCCCCAAACAATTTTGGGGGGGTAAATACCCCCCCCCCAAAATAAAAAAAAATTTTTAATACTATATATTTAATAAAACTTAAATTACCCCCCCAAAAAATTTTACCCCGGGGGTAAATTTTTTGGGGGGGGTAAACTAAATTTATCCCTGCCAACAGATTTCAGGGGGGGTAATTACCCCCCCCAAACAAATTTTACCCCCGGGGTAAAAATTTTGGGGGGGGTAAAAAAAATTTGCGGCGCGCTTCGCGCGCCATTTTACCCCCACCAAACACGAATTACCCCCCCCCTAAACAATTTTTACCCCCCCAAACATAAAAAGCTTGGACGCCCCTGCTCCTAGAGGTTAGGGGCAAAGCCGCTAGTGCTTAATAAATAAATGTAAATAAATATTAGTTATATTTATAACTGATGAGGATGTAAAGATCAATAAAATAATATCTAAAAATCTCAATAAAAATAATTTCAAACAACTTTTGATTCAGCCACGATTGCCTTTTTTTAAGTTTGATTATTTAATCAAAGTAATATGTTATAACTAAAAAGTTAAAGCATAACAATCTACTAAGTTTTAAAATAGATTTACACTTCTTTTATATCCAAATGGATTAGATTTTTTTCTATAAAGAAGTTGTATCAACTTTTTTTTTTATAGCTAGCCGGTGCTTTTAGTAAGTAGTAGATGTAAAATTTTTCATAGAATTCAAATATGCAATCGGTTTTTTTGTAGACCTCTTATTTTTTAAGTAATTTAAGTTTTTTAAAAAAATAATTAAGTCGGTTTTAAGGTACTAAAACGCAACAAAATAAAAGAAGAAAATGGTCAGTAAGAACAAAAATAGTAAGATCTTTAATTTGACACCTTACTTTTAAAATTCTGTTGAGTAATTATTGAAAAAATCTATTTTTTTAACCTCGGTATAATAAAAACTTTAGACCTAAATATTTTCTCAAACAGACATAAAAAACATGGGTTCATATATACCATTAGAATCAGAAAAATATTACGAATCCATTGTAAGCAAAATTGAAAAAAATTAAAAAATTAAAAAATTACAGAAATGGCCAATTATTTTTTTTGTTCAGACAACACTATTGTTTTCCCTTTTTTACCCCCTCTTTACCCCCTTCCCATTTTTATACTCAATTGAAGAATTAAGACGTTGCCTGTACAACATAATATGATGTTTTCATATAATTCCTTTTATTGTAGTTTATATACTATATTGTAAACTTTTTTTTCAATTTTGCTTACAATGGATTCGTAATATTTTTCTGATTCTAATGGTATATATGAACCCATATTTTTTTATTTGTGAAATAATAAAATTAAGTTCAAAGTTTTTATTCTCGTGGGTTTAAAAAAATCGATTTTTTCAATAATTACCTGACAGAATTGAAAAAGTAAGGTGTCAAATTAAAGATCTTACTATTTTTGTTCATAATGACCATTTTCTTTCTTTTTTTTGTTGCATTTTAGTACCTTAAAATCGACTTAATTTTTTTTTTTTTAAACTTAAATTACTTAAAAAATAAGAGGTCTACAAAAAAACCGATTGCATATCTGAATTCTATGAAAAATTTTACTTCTACTACTTACTAAAAGAACCGGCTAGCTATAAAAAAAATAGTTGATACACCTTCTTTTAAATATATTTTTTCCAGAAAAGAAAATTTAGTGAAATTGAATATATTTTATGTAATACGGAAATGATAAGATCCAAAATAAAGGAAATTGTAAATATCAAGATAATGGTATTAGGCCAGGGATACAGTGATATGTGAGTGATAAATTACTCATGTAATAAAATGCGCGTGACATTATTAACAGTAGCAGATCAAGATATTGTCAAAACTTATACTAAAGTAACAGGATGTTTGTCTGTGTGTGTATTTGTGTGTCTGTACCAAAGGATCTCGCTAACCGCTGAACCGATTGGGTTCTCCTTAACAGGGTTGATTCTCATATGTCCCAGGAAGGTTTTTAACTATTTTGGGGGAAGGTACCACCACCCTCCCAAGAGAAATCAATTGAAATGAAATGAATTTAAGAGCTGATAATATGGACAAATTATTTCTCAAATTAGATATTAAAATAAATTAAAAACATATAAATGCCACTAGAGGCCTCTAGGGGCGTAGCCGCTAGTCAAACATAAAGGGTGTGTAAGAAGTGCATACATGGCATATTTTTAAAATTCAAAATTATGTACGCATAGAAATTTTAAGATATTAAATGAAAAAAAATAATAAATTATTACTTTAAATTATTTTATTATTAGTTATGCAATTTTAAGCATTAACCCTTAATGTGCTTTTTTAGCCTTAATCCCCCAACCTTCATTTTAAAAAAAATGTTTGTAGTTTTTTTTCTGTTTCTGTAACATTTTTCTACTATTATTACAAGCCGCACAATTTAAGTTTTGGAAGTTTTTTGCACAACCTTTATAGTAAATACTTAACTTAAAAAAAACGTCGCTTGTAATCTTAGAAGATTAATTTACCATGCATAGCCCCATCCATACATACTGAATCAGAAAATATTTCTTGGTCAGATTATAGTGTTGATTAAATTACTGTACATCCCTGAAATCTGTGTATTACATTACCTCGGAAAATGTTTTCTAACAAGATTGTAGAGCTGATTTTGGTTCATATAACCACGGGGGAAATCATTCTGAGACACAGATCAAGTCACAAATACAGGTGCATCTGTCTGTCCGTCAGTCTGTCTATCTGTATACTACAAGACTGTAGAGTTGATTTTGTTTCATGTAATCACGGGGGAAATCATTCTGAGACACAGATCAAGTCACAAATACAAGTGCATCTGTCTGTCCGTCCGTCAGTCTGTTTATCTGTATACTATAAGATTGTAGAGTTGATTTTGGTTCATATAACCACGGGGGAAATCATTCTGAGACACAGATCAAGTCACAAATACAGGTGCATCTGTCTGTCTGTCCGTCAGTCTGTCTATCTGTATACTACAAGACTGTATAGTTGATTTTGGTTAAAATTACCACGGAGGAAATCATTCTGAGACACAGATCAAACCACATATACAGATCATCCCATAAATACAAGGTTGATCTGTCTATCTGAAGATTAAGATTTCAGTAACAGCGGAAATAATTGGGCTCTACTTTTAATGGAATATACCTAGCTAAACACTACATAATGCAAATAAACAATAACAATAGACAAGTAATGGCAAGCAAAACAACCGTAAAATTAAATATATTGAGGATTAATGCTAGCTGCGCGATTCCTGTACCTTTGAAAATTATATTTAGGTTTGTTCAAAAGATATCTAGACGTTTGATCAACAGCATTCTTAAAAGTTATTAAAAAAGAGGATTTGAAAATATATTCTTGACTTGATTCCTTAAAACTATTCCACAGTTGTACAATCTGATACTCTGTAAACTGGGTTTTCTAAAACATATAAAAAAGGGTTAATATCATACTTTTACTTTTCTGTGTAATATTTTCGATGGGATAGTTAACAGCTTTTTTCAATCAAGATTCCAAGAAAAATGTTAAAAAGGCATTATATTGTAAAACCATATAGATGAAATGTTATTCGTATTTGCTTTTGTTATTAAAACTGTTTTGCAAAGATTGTAAAAAAATAAAACTTATTTTGAAATTATCAATAATAAAAAATCCAAAAACTTTCAAGTTATATTTGTTGAAACCTTTGTGCTCTACAGGGAAGCTTTAAAACTTTTCTAGTTCTATAAATGAAATTTTACCTTAACAAGATTATCAATATCTTCGGTTGGTATTTCCTCAATCCTTTATTTGAATAATTTTAAACTTTTACTTTAAACTATGAAATTTGAAATGGATATTGTACTATAATTTGAAACAGCGGAAAGCGTCATGTGTGACGTCATAGAAATACGTCTATTATCTATCTCTTTTTTGGGGGGTTTCTTTTCCAGGGGCAATTACAAAATTTTGCCGCTTCTTCAATAAATAAAAATTAGCAGCAATTCTCTACTCATCTAATCTATAACAGAAAAAACTTCTCTATAGATTGTTATTGTATTAGCCGTTTATAAGATCTTATAACACATAATGATACACACATACATACATCCAGATACTTTGATAAAGAAAACAAGACAAAATGAGTTTTGTTTGAATATAATAAAATATAAATATGAGACAAGTGTAATTAGAAAAGTTTTTCCTTTGATTTTCTGCTTTCCTGTAGCTACTGTTTCGTGTGTCTGTTGAGGCTAAAATATTATATCATATATATATTTTGTCATTATTCTCATAAATGTATTACGAGTTTGATCATATTACTGGCGGTTGCGCCCCTACAGACTTCAATAGCAGAAAGGACAGGTAAATCGACAATCCCTTTTCATAGTTTTAAGCAGATTTTTTTGGGCGACTTCCCTTGTGACGTTGGAGGTATATTCCCCCAAATAGTTTAAACCTTCCCAAGACTATAATGAAACTTAACTGTAAATGAGAAGCATATCGTTCAAACGGTTAGTGAGATCCTAGCAAGACATAATTACATCCTGTTACATTTATATTAGGATATTAAAAAAATACAAAATAAGTGAATGAGGATTATCATCACTATAATACTCAGTCCTGTAGAACAACTTACCTGGAATAACTCTGATATCCAGATTATCATCACTATCATACTCAGTCCTATAGAACAGCTTACCTGGTATAACTCTGATATCTGGATTATCATCACTATCATACTTAGTCCTATAGAACAGCTTACCTGTAATAACTATGATATCTGGATTATCATCACTGTCATTCTCAGTCCTATAAAACAGCTTACCTGGAATAACTCTGATATCTGGATTATCATCACTGTCATACTCAGTCTCATCATCATCATTGGTCTCATCATAACTAGTTTCTGTCTCTTCACTGCATACTGTAGACACATCCTACAGAAAACAGAAACAAAAAAGGTTAACATTGAAGTAAAATAGTAGAGAGGACAGGGGTTAAATAACTGTATATTAATTGGTTTGGGACCATTCACAGGACGTCCTTCAATAGGGTCTTTGAATAGCGTTGAATATTAACACAGCCAATCGCAACAAATCGCAGGAAGCAATTTGCAATCAGACAAAAAAGATCCCCAACACTGAAACAAGGTAGTTATAGTAGTCTGGATTATATATCTATTTGTATACACTTTAGATTGGATTCTCCGAGGTCATGTGAATTTTTACTAACATTTCAGTAGATTATCTTTCAGAAAGCTGGAAAACCAATATTTAAAATAAAATTTAATTAAACTAAGTGAAATATGATTTACTTGATTAATATCTAAATAAAATTTGTAGTGTTTATTTGACTTAAGAAAAGCGTTTGACACCAAACTGAATAGAAAGTTACCTCAATTTGTTCCATAACTCTGAGAACAGCCTCTTTGAACGATGGTTTGTAGCTGGTCATGCTACTCAAAGCTTGAAGCTCAAAGTAATTCATTTTTCGCTTTGTAGTCTAAAAATCTACAAAGATATTCTACATGTATAGCTTGCAGTGCTTTACAGGTAAGTTTTTATATAGGTATATTCTAATTAGGTGGTTTTACTCTATTTTCAAAATATTAAAGCCAATTCAATTTACAGGTAGTTTCACCCCTTGACTTGTAAGAGTGAACCAATATATAAACTTGATATAGTTTTAAACCTGATATGGACTAATTCTAGGCTTTACTGATTAGCCTTTTACAAAATTATCCAGCTAATTCAATTTTTAACTAATGTTTAAAAAATACAGATTCCCACTGATTTGTTATAAAATAGCAAAGTTGTTTTTCTTAACCTTTAGATCTCATTATTACAGAACCGAATAGGTAAGCTTCACATAGATCATGTGATAGTTTTAGGCTATTTTGTTAAAATTTTTAAATATTTGTAATACTAAAAGTCGTAACTGTCCTTGCTTACTACTCATTCTCTGAAAGTCAGTTAGTTACTGAAGTTAATCTCCCTTGGGTTGTTGATAGTATAGTTCTTTGCTGTTATTTAATTAACAAACTAACCACAAAAGTAATTCTCATAAAAATGCAGCCTTAGTCTATTACTGTAATAAGATTTTTTGGTAGTGAAGCTACTCTAAAAGTAATTTACGTTGGTTGTTTTGACGTTGTAATTTTTTTTATATAAAAATTGACTTGGTATTCTAACCGTATTTACTAGTTGATGTAAATGTTCAACTAAAAATTTTCGTGATTATATGTATAAAATAAAAACAAAATAATAATAATAATATTAAAAGATATGATAACAAGGATAACAACGTCCATAAGTATGGAAACACAAAAAAATAAAATACTAACGGACAAAGAGAAATTACTGACAGAGGTGGATTCGTAAAAAACTTTTTGGCTCGCTGCCTCACTAAAATTAGTGAGGCTCGCTAAAAAAAAAATGTGAAAAAAAGGCATAAAAAATCTTCAAAATTAAATAAAATCATGGCTAACTGCCTCACTAATTTTAGTGAGGCAGTAAGCCAAAAAAGAAATTTAAAGAATCATCCTCTGCTGCTTGCTCATGTCATATAAGTTCTTTACAAAAAATCGGCCTACACCTTTCATAGGAGCCAAGAAGCATGTACGTACCCTAAGATTTATCAGACCTACCAGCATACAAACGGACATTCCGAATTATTGTGTAGCTTTTCCCCTAAAAATATTGCAAATAACACCATTACAAGGTTGATTAAAAAACAATAACTCTACAATATGCGGTTGGCAAAAAAGATAGTTATTTTTTTACAATTAAAAATACAACAAATATTGTCAAAAGTTAAGATGTTTGTTCATTACAAAACACGTTTAAGATTTATTTTTAGCAAATTATAGTGAAAGTGTAATACACTTTTGTATTTTAATTTGAATCATTTGGTGAGAGATTTTTTGATTAAAAAAAAACAACTTTAATTTACTATTTTATCTTATTTGAGTAGGTCGGAAGTTGTAACCTAATACTCAATATTTTAGATTTAGCGGTCGCCCCAACACAAACTGCTCCTACATCAATCTGGCCTAACTTAAAACCAAGTAACGCCCGTTAGTTTTTAGTGCACGTTTGATTATTTCTTTTGATTATATATCGTTGCCACTTAATAAGTCTCTGGGGTTCAATTATAATTTGTTGCCTGGGCTTTTTACTCTTTTTTACCAAAGGTTGTGGCTTGGGTGTCGTGAATACTGTTAGGAGTGTTTACTTAAGATCTAAAAACAGGATACTGTAAAAGCTAGGACATACTTTCATTTTTAGGATTTGATCATAGAGATGCTTCGCTTATCATATTGTACATTACAATCCTAGAAATAATTTTTATGATTTGATCAGAGAGATGCTTCACTTATCATATTGTACATTGTAATCCTAGAAATCATCCTAATGATTTGATCATAGAGATGCTTCACTTATCATATTGTACATTGTAATCCTAGAAATCATTTTTAGGATTTGATCATAGAGATGCTTCACTTATCATATTGTACATTGTAATCCTAGAAATCATTTTTAGGATTTGATCAGAGAGATGCTTCACTTATCATATTGTACATTGTAATCCTAAAAATAATTTTTATGATTTGATCATAAAGATGCTTAACTTATCATATTGTACATTGTAATCCTAAAAAATCATTTTTTCAGATGAATATGCGAATTATGACATACATAAAAATAAAATCATAATGTTATCGATGAAACTAAGGACTTTCTTGAGACGATTTCAGTGTGTTGCTATTATGCTTCTTGTAAAAGTAACAGGATCTGTGTTTGTTTGTGTATGTGTGTACCGAAGGATCTTGCTAGCTGCTGAACCGATATGGTTTTCCTTTACAGTGTGACTTTTCTTAGTTCCTGGGAAGGTTTTTAACTATTTTGGGTAAGGGTACCACCACTACTACTAACTATGTTCTTTTGCTTTTCTTTTAAAACTAAAATTGAAAGTTTATTGTACCTATGGAAGCCTCTAGGAGTGTAGCCGCTAGTATTATAATAAGGAAACATTGTTATTTCTGTTATTTATTCTTGTCGCTTTTAGTATGGAATCTTTGTAAACGAGTTTATTCAAAGAGACTAATTAAAAATGACGAAAAAATTATTTCATTCATTATCCCAAAATTTCATTGTGATAATTAGATACTACGTTCTTTATTTATGAACAAGTAGTTACGCCCCTAGAGGCCAATAACAGCACTTTAAAAACAATATTTAAGTCGAGAATAGTTATTTCTCGCTTCATATTATAAACAGGTTTCCGCAGATATAGAATGTACAATTATAAGATGGATATAATACGATGCTAGACATAGTTTTTTCGTATGGATGAGAACCGGTCCTTATCCACCGGAATCGAATGAATACGAGAAACAATTTTTCTTTTTTAAGATCAGCTGTTTTTATTCATGTTTTCTACGCTAGTGGCACCGCCTAGACGCACTGTGAAATATGATTTGGTACTGCTTTTCTTGGGGGGGATTTCTCTTGAGAGGTTTTGGTACCCTTATACAAAATAATTATAAACCTTCCCAAGAACCTATTAAAAGCTGCAATATAAAGGAGAATCATTTAGATTCAGCGGTTAGCGATAACTTTGGTACACACATACAGACACATACCCTGTTACATTTATACAAGGATAATTATAAACTAACATTGTATTCAATATACAAAAGCCAGTTCTTTACTAGCATACAAAAAAAAACTATTAGCATTTTGAAAATTTTAGAAAATTTTTCAACAAAAATAAATCCTATGTTAATAAATTGAATTGTAGAAAGTAAAATGTAAAGAAAATCAAAGTAGAGATTTAAAGATGTTTACAACGTTTGAAAAACAAATGCAATCATAGTATTTACTCTTTTACTACAGTTGCAATTGAGAGAGAGAGAGAGTTGTGTGGAAAACAGCTCTATACCTATATCAAATTTATATTTTTAAGGCATCTCAAATATTCTAATAAAGCTCTAAAGTCTAAAACCATACCTGAACTTATTTACCAAAAAAATAGCCTAAAACCATATCAGGACTTATAAGAAGCTTTACTTTAAAGGAAAACCATATCGGTTCAGTGGTTAGCGAGATCCATCGGTACAGTCAAAAAAGCTTATTACTTTATAGAATAGGATAAACTTCTCATGAACATATTTACTTTTGTTTTGTAGTAAGAATATTATTTTGGAATCATTATATACCGTTTCTGATCAATTCAGCTATATTACAAACTGTAATAACAATTTCTTGTAATATTTAGAACTAAATTACATGTCATGACATAAAATAAAAAGAGAAATCCCTAAATTTTAGCCATCAACTTTATGTAGTTTTTTTCGTTCTTTGGAAGCAATTACTCTTGTTATTTACTGTTTGTACTAGTATACATATGTCCCTAGAACAAACTATTCCTAGTATTTGCCAACCATAGAATACTAGAGATGAACAGTGATGTAGCTTGTTATCTACTCTTTGTACTATCATACATATGTACCTGAGCATAGAACAAACTATTTCTAGTATTTGCCAACCATAGAATACTAGAGATGAACAGTCATGTAGCTTGTTATCTACTATTTGTACTATCATACATATGTACCTTAGCATAGAACAAACTATATTAGTATTTGCCAACCATAGAATACTAGAGATGAACAGTCATGTAGCTTGTTATCTACTATTTGTACTATCATACATATGTACCTGAGCATTGAACAAACTATTTCTTGTATTTGCCAACCATAGAATACTAGAGATGAACAGTGATGTAAAATACCTGTAAAATACCTCTTATGGGCGAGGCTGACAGCCCGAGACCAAAACCAGTCCGAGTCCACCAGCCCAGGAAAACTAAGGGGAGCAGTAGTGTCCCCTTTTCTGTCCATTCACCCTAAATAATTTCAGTTTAGTCTTGATAATCTTTTTAGGTTTACCATTAACGTCACCCTTATATCCCCGCTAGGGCCGCAGCCCTTAGAGGGATTTTTATGGGGTGAGTTAAAGTTTCCCCTTCTCTTCATTCCTAAAATGGTTATGATTAGTATAGCTGTGTGCAGTCTTCCTAAAACTAGTTTCTTAAGAGTTAGTAGGGAAAGATTTGGTGAAAGCGTACAAATACAGGAGAAGTCATACGCGCACTTAATTTATCAGGGGAAAGTTTTCAGTTGGAGGTAAAACATCAGACTGTGGTTTTAAAATGTCTTTTAATGCAAATATGGAACTTTGGATTGAGATGAGTAACCGTTTACAAGGCCTACGAGCGGCTCTGATAGATAAGGCTCGGACTGACGATAATGATGTTAAGAGAGAAGTTGCGAAGAGTCTGTACAATAATGGATATCTAACCACCCAGCTTGAGTACAGCCGCCCAACCCCTGAGCAGCCTGTGGATGCCCAGGCTGATGAGTTGGCAGCACTCCAGCATGAAGTTGATATGCACGAAGCCACCAGCATTGCTATTTAAGGCTTTCAGCCTTAAGTACCTAGTTAAAACTGATTAATTATTAAGATTCAGATTAACTATCTAATTTTATCATGAAGAATGTTGGAGTCCTATCTATAATTTAGAAAATCTACTCTAATAAATCTGATAAAACCTAATGTTATAGTTTTTAATACTTTACCGCGACCTGTTAAGCAGTTGGGTGTTTGTCTGTCAGTTTCACCTTAAATGTTTTAATCTTTCAAGTCAGATATTTATAGTTAAATAACTATAATTTAGGTGTAATTTTATTAGAATATCCTTAATTTATTCGGCTAGGTTTTAGCCGCTTTAAGTTTGCAAGGTTTTTGCAAGTGTAAACCAGCTAGTTTTCCTAGCTTATATCTAATATTATTGCTAGGTTTTTGCAATGCCTTTTGTATGTGAGTCGTAGTTTTCCGTGATTATTAAATTTTCACCTAAAGATATTTGGCTAGGTTTTAGCCATTCCGGACTTGCAAGGTTTTTGCAAGTATAATCTTAGCTAGGTATTCTAGCTTTCGTTACCTAGGTATTTTTGCAAGGTTTTTGCAAATTATGGTCGACTAGTTTTTCTAGTCTTACAATATTATGGTTTTCACGCTATTTTTATTCTAAATAATCGAACCTACGCGTCGCCTTAATGAATTTAAGTACGTTATGAAGGTTAAGGGTGGGGAGATCTATAACTCGCAAGAAAATATGTCCTAGATGTTGTTGTCTTGCATGGCTGAAGGCTGGGCATTCTGTTAGGTAGTGTTCTACTGTTTCAGCATCATCAAATTCTTCACACTGTTTGCAGGTAGGTGCGGCTTCTATCTTCATGTTATTTAGGTGATAACCAAGTGTTGCATGGCCAGTATAAATTTGTGTGATCCTGTTCATCATCCTTCTTGGTTTAGTTATCAGTTTTCTCCACATGCCGTTTCTGACACTAGGTAACATCATTTTTGTTTGTCTACATGTTGTGATCTTCTCCCATTCTTTCTGCCAGTTTTTGAGGGTGAAGTTCTTAATTTCAGCTTTTATATTTGCGTCTGAAACAGGGATACATTCTCCAGGTGTGTGTATTTTCATCATTGCTCCCATTTTCGCTTTTCTATCGGCCACCTCGTTTCCAAGGTGGCCTTCGTGTCCAGGTACCCAGGCTACTAGCACTCTGTTGTCTTCTCCAAGTTTGTTTAGCAGTCTTTTAGTTTCGAAGATGACTTTGCTTCTTATTTGATAATTTTGAATTGCTGTTATAGCAGAGGTGTTATCTAGGTAGAAATTTACCGTCTTATCCTTTATGTTGTTTGATATGAGTGTGAAGGCAGCTTCTGCCAGCGCTAACAATTCAGCCTGATAGACCGTCGTATGACCTCCCAGGTGTTGTGCTCCACTGATCTTCAATCCTCCTCCAGTTATAATGTAGCCAAATCCTGCTCTTCCTGCCATCTTACTGCCGTCTGTGAAGAATGTGATTATTTCCTGGTCCTTTCTACCTGGTTTCAGATTGCTTTCTCTAGCCTCTTGTCTAGTGCCGATTTTTGTTTTAAAATGTGTTGGTACAAATTGTGTGTGTACCATTCTGTCTCTTGGTAAAAAGATTGTTTTAATGTTCTTTGCAAGTTTGCGGATAAAAACTGCATGTGATTTTTCACTGACTATTTCAGCCTGCTGCACTGTCCAACCGTTGTTCCATATCAGTCTCTTGTAGGTGTTGATACTTTGCGCCGATAGGTGAAAGACTATAGGTTCTAGTCCCAGCATCACTTCCATCCCCGCCGTGGGGGTGGACTTCATACTGTTGAGTATGGCCAGACATCCTTTCCTTTGCACTCTCTCCAGTCTTTTCCTATTCTTCCCATTCAGTTTACCTGTGATACCTTCAATCCGAATCATGGCTGCATACGTCAAAACCCGCCTCACTACCGCTGTGTATAGCCATCTGCATATCCTTGGGTTCAGTCCCCAATTTTTTGATACCATCCGTCTGCAGTACATCATGGACATGGTTGCTTTGTCTGTAATATTTCTTATATGAAGATCCCATTTAAGATCACTTCTGAATGTAACTCCAAGGTATTTCATACTGGATACATACTCCAGCTCAGTTCCATACATGTAGATTTTTGGTAGTACAGGATTTTTCTTATTGGTGAACAACATCAGTTTTGTTTTGCTCGCTGAAAAGCTAAGTCTGTGGTCTTCAGCCCATTTCTCCAGTATGTGGATGTCTCTTTGTATGTTTTGTGCGCAGGATATTTCATCCCAGCCAATTGAGATGTCCAGTATGTCATCTGCAAATATGTAGAGATCTGTTGGATTTCTCTCTGGCATTCTATCACTCAGGTTCTGCTGATTATTATTCCATAGGTGAACGCTTGCTACGGAGCCTTGTGGTGTGCCTCTAGTTGTTTGCTTTGAAACCATGACGTCATCATGCATGGCTGTTACTTTTCTATTTTTAAGCATTGCCTCGGTCCACATGACAGTTTGTCTTGATGCCCCCATCCTTTCCAGGTTATGTATCATCATATTTATGGAGGCGTTGTTGAAGGCGGCGTCGATGTCTGCGAACAGAACAATCGCACACTCGCCATTCAACTTTGCCTTCTCAATTTTCGCCACTACAGCATGGAGACAGTCCTCTGTGTTGGTGCTTTCCTTGTATGAGAATATTTTCTTGCTAGTTTTAGATCTGATATGATTTTCACTAACTTCCCAATAAAGTGTTCTTTCTAAACCCTTTAATAGGAAGCTAGAAAGGCTAATGGGTCTTTTAGATTTGGGATCAAGACTGTCTTTTTTACCAGGGTTATCAATAAACGCTACCCTGGTATCTAGCCAGGTTCTTGGGCACTTACTTTCCCTCACGCTTCTACGCCACATCTTCACAATGTCCCCCCCAATGATTTCAATGCCTTTCTGTAGATGACATGGAAACATGCCATCCATGCCAGGAGATTTAAACGGTTTAAATGATTTTAATGAATTAATAACTGTTTCAATATTAATAACTTTTTCAATATCAATAAAATTATTGTTATTACTATGGTCATAAGGCTCCGTATGTCTGTCATCTTGTTCGTCAGGAAAATGTGTATTTAATAAAACATTTAAGGTGTCCTTGATGTTTTTTATGTACTCCCCATTAGGTTTTCTCACAGTACCCAGCTCTCTATTGTTGTTCATCTTCATCAGTTTCTGTATCCTGGCTGCTGCGTCAAGCTTATCCATTTCCTGGCACATATTGTACCAGGCTTTTTTCTTGGCTGATTTAACTAATGTATCATGCCTATTTCTAACCGCCCTATATTCTGCTGCTCTTTCTTCATTATTAAATCTACCTACCCTTCTCCTATGAAGGTTAACTAATTTTTTACTAGCCTCAAGGTTCGAGCTCCACCATTGTGGACGATTTTTTGTTCTTTTTTTAACACTAGGACAACTATCATTGTAAGCATCTATAATATCATCCCTGAGCTGGTCTGCAGCTGTATCTAAGTCTACCAAATCTACATTACCTCTTTTATTCCGTTTTTCTTGTAGAATCTCCTTGTATTTCCGCCAGTTGGTTTTCTTTATACATCTAAAATTATCAGAGTTATTTATGTTAACATTTTCAGTTAGTTCGAAATCTAAGTACGCATGATCGGAAAAGGATTCAATTTTGCTGACTCTCCATCCAACGACCCTATTAATCAGAACGTCCGAGACAAAAGTAATGTCTAAAACCTCGCCTCTCAAGATGTTAGAAAAAGTTGGTTTGTTACCTTCATTTAAAACTATAAGGTTTTTTGAAATTATGAATTCAAGTAAGTCTTCTCCCCGCTTTTGGGACTCTGACGAGCCCCAACTCAGATGTCTTGAGTTTACATCTCCCCCAATGATAAGTGGTAAGCTATTAACTCTGGCGTATTCAACCAGTTCTATTAATTTTTTGGCGGGCGGCGATTTTTTCTCCGCCTCTGGTTCACCTGGACAATAAATAGAGCAAAAGATTATTTGTTTATTATTAAACCTGAAAAGAACAGCTGTATGATCTCTGTCCGTGAATTGGTTAAGTTGGCAACCCCTAACCTCCTTGCTGGTAGCTATGCAAGCCCTATTATCATTATCTTTACTACAATAAATATTAACATTGTGAAAGAATTTTACCTTATTATTTGAAATATACGGTTCTTGTACAAGGATAATTTGTCGTCTAAATCCTGTCCGTTGAGCATGTGTTGTCGTCATCATTGTATCCGTCCGGTCATGGCTCCCAGTTAGCCTGGCACCACATTGAACTGTAGCAGAGACAGCCCGGTGGAGGTTGGCCTGGGAGATTGGTGTGTAGTTATTTGTCAGCACTGGGTTGAGCATTTGTCTCAGGGAGTATGCTCTCATACTTCTTATATGCCTTGTCTCTCAAGTCCTCCTTCACCGCGGTGATCATTCCACCGTCAGATAGGAAGACATATGACATACTGAGCTTCAAGCGGCCTTTTAGCCTGATGAGTTCCTTGAACAGCTTCTCATCCACCTGCAGTCCAACTGTGAAGAAGCCATTCTCCGTGTCTGACAGCTTGTTCTTGGTGATCTCTGTCACCTTGAAATGATAGTCCCTTGACTCTCCGGTCTCAGGGTTGACATATTTGTCCTTTATGATCTTGTTCCACAGTTTTATCTTGATCTCCATTGTTGTCAGATCCTCGCAGAAGAACTTTGTATGGATCTTGCCCTTCATACTGCGGTATAGTCTCTCCTGTGGCTTGTAGATTATAAACCTTATGCCCATATCCTTGATCTCCTCTGTGTGAGGGTCCATCCTTCTTATCTCGTTCTGGACAAACTTGGCAATTACACGCAATCCAGCCCGTACGGTTGTTGATTCCGCCAAAGATTGAAAGATCAAAGTCTTCATTTCCATTTGTCAGAAATTCACAATACTTGTTGACCATGGTAGTGTCCACATGGTCAAAAGCTGCCTGATCTATCGCTATGCTGTCATCATCGTAGCGGAATTCATAGATGATATTATCAGCTGCCAGGGTTGCATAGCTAGGTCTGCTATGAACTTCATCCATCACTTCTTCTTCTATGAGCTTTGTGATAGATGGTCCACCAGTAGATTCTTCTTTTGCTCTCTTGAGCTTGTTGAATTCAAAATCTCGCTGTTTTTTCGCGGCACGCTTATCAGCACCAGTTCTCCTTCTTTTTTCCTGAATATCAGAGATATTATTAGGGTTTACATTCTTCTCTTTCTCTTTATTCTGTCTTTCAGTCTTTCTTTTATTTTCTCTGCTTTTGACCACAATGAAAGGTTCATTGTCATCATCATCCTCATTGTCCATGTCGAGTATAGCTGGGTCTACGTAAGTAATGTCCTTAGTGTTTCCTTCCATGTCTAACTTACTGTCATTTGCAGTCCAATTAAGCTCTGTTATCTCTTTAGTTATCTGCAAGTGTCCAACCGTCTTTCTTATTTCCTCTTTCTGATTGTCTTCCAAGCTCATGGCACTGAGCTCAAGACTATCATCCTTGATCGATTGCGCGTCATTGTTAAAAGAATCATCATCAATATCGACATAATCATCATTAGTAGCATTGGTTCTCGTAGACGAGTCCCTATGTACATTCTGAATTTTTAAGTTCTCAAAGTTCTTGCCTTGGGTCCTTTCGTTTCCGAAACCCCCTGGCATTACCTGTACAGTAGCCCTTTCAACGCCTTCCGCCTGCTCAGGATCACTTCCGGCGTGGGTATCGGTAACCATCGGGGATGTTCCGCCCCTAGAGACCTCGCTGCCGCTACCACCGACGCGCCCTCCATCTCTGCTTGTTTTCTTGGCTTGATTCATTTTTAAGGAAGTTCTGCAAGATTAATTTATTTTTAACCATAGGCAGTTAATTTAATTAATCTTGGTGAAGAAAGGAAAAGAAAGTAGAGGGATAGATGGAGGAAATGACAAGAGTCTGAGATCTTATGCTACATGACAAAAACATTCTACTTGAGTCTATGAGCTTAAGTTAAGTGAAGTAAGTAAGCTATGGAATAAGAAAAGAAGTTAAGTTTTGTCCTAATAAAAATATTAAAAACTGAAACCCTGACTCACTTTTTAAGAATAGTCGCTACTAATTAAAAAGTTTAACAATATATTTACTATTTTTCACCATTGTTTAATAAAATTTGAACTTGAACCTAAAAATTTGCGGTAACCCTTAATCTAAGTTTACACAATGGTGACCCTAGCGACTCCTTACGGCAATATGTGTAACTACTTGAGACAGGGTTGCCGTCAATCATAAGCGTTGGTTGTACTTTTTATTTTTATTTGTTTAGCTGACTTAATTTTGCTCTTGTTTGGGAGGGTAGAAAGTAAAATTTTAAAATAGAAAAGTTAACATCTCTTTTTGTGGGAATATTTGTAAGAGTACCATTTTTGGGGGAGAAAAGATGTGAAAATTTTCTAAGTAGACAACCAGTGGTACTCAGATATGGCGACCGTGGTATGACAGTAATTTTCTCGGAAATCACGCAACCTCGTTCCTTATAATTAGATCTCTCAATTATTCAGATAATCTAATTATAAGTTTGGCCCTAGTTCTTCTTAACCTAATTGAGAGATGTTAACCCCTAGCTTAATTTGACTACTTTACACTTGTAAGGTTTGTCGAGCAGCGTCTACACACCTTTTAGTTGGGTCCCCTGGACCGTAAGCCCCCATGCCTCGACAAGGCTTGGTGTATCTATGACCCTCTCTTAACCCACCTAGACTGATGCTCCCTTTCGAGCGGCTAGGCAAGGGAGGGCACACGGGAGAACAGTGATGTAGCTTGTTATCTACTATTTGTACTAGTATACATATGTACCTGAGCATAGAACAAACTATTTCTAGTATTTGCCAACCATAGAATACTAGAGATGAAGAGTGATGTAGCTTGTTATCTACTATTTGTACTAGTATACATATGTACCTGAGCATAGAACAAACTATTTCTTGTATTTGCCAACCATATAATACTAGAGATGAACAGTGATGTAGCTTGTTTTCTACTATTTGTACTAGTATACATATGTACCTGAGCATAGAACAAACTATTTCTAGTATTTGCCAACCATAGAATACTAGAGATGAACAGTGATGTAGCTTGTTATCTACTATTTGTACTAGTATACATATGTACCTGAGCATAGAACAAACTATTTCTTGTATTTGCCAACCATATAATACTAGAGATGAACAGTTATGTAGCTTGTTATCTACTATTTCTACTAGTATACATAAGTCCCTGAGCATAGAACAAACTATTCCTAGTATTTGCCAACCATAGAATACTAGAGATGAACAGTGATGTAGCTTGTTATCTACTATTTTTACTAGTATACATAAGTCCCTGAGCATAGAACAAACTATTCCTAGTATTTGCCAATTATAGAATACTAGAGATGTACAGTGATGTAGCTTGTTATCTACTATTTGTACTAGTATACATATGTACCTGAACATATAACAAACTATTTCTAGTATTTGCTAACCATAGAATACTAGAGATTAACAGTGATGTAGCTTGGTATCTACTATTTGTACTATCATACATTTACATATGTACCTAAGCATTGAACAAACTATTTCTAGTATTTGCCAACCATAGAATACTAGAGATGAACAGTGATGTAGCTTGCTATCTACTATTTCTACTAGTATATGTACATATGTACCTGAGCATTGAACAAACTATTCCTAGTATTTGTCATCCATAGAATACTAGAGATAATGACCATATAGCTAATTTTCATTTAATAAAAATACCAATGTATGTATGTATGTTGTGCCAGTAAGTTCAAGATCTTGAAGCTACTGTGATGAACATATAAAGGTTTCTTCTTCCCCATGAGTTTCATGTGTGTTTTCACAGACCTGCTTATCGGCCTTGGTTTCCACATTTTAAAATCTTATCGTCAAATGCTTGCACCAAAGATTGCTTTAAAAGATTACAGTTTATAACAAACTTATCTCTGATAATGTAAATGACTTATATGACAGTAGTATTCTAGTTCTATGTAGCCCTCCCCTTCCAACCTCTTCAAAATCAGCAACAGGATTCATATAATTCTATCCAAGAAAGGTTTCCATGCCTCTTCATGAGTAAGTATTCCATGGAATCCTTTCCCTCACAAACCCTTTCGAAATCAGCAGCAAATATAAATCCTATTCTATCCAAGAACTTAGTCGTCCCCTTTTGCAGGGTTAAGGGTATACTGAACTAGTTCTGGATTTATTGCAGTACACTGGTACCTAAAGTTTTATAACCACAATATCTTATTTTGCTCAAAAACTTTGGGTACATTACACAATTTTGATTGGTTGGTTCTAAACTAGTAGTGTCCAGACTTTTTAACCAACAATCTTAATCAACAGAAGGGATAATTTGATTTTTATCATTTCCTTTGTGTATAAATCTATAACCAGTGCAGCTTATAATGCCTATAAAAATGACGTCATACAATATAATTGACTAATCATAAAATATATACATATATACTGGCCTATCATTGGTCATTTGTATTGTATGGTATCATATTTTATTAGCACAATAAGCTAAAAAAGTTAAATAGATCCTATAATTATCTTATTTTGCTATCCGCGAAAAATAAATACAAATTTTAGGTTGAATAATTGTTCCTTTTTCCACAGGGCTCCCCTTTGAAAGCTCAACAAATACACTTAAACTTAAAACTGCATCGAAATTAAAGTTTGAACATTAGATAATGCCTGATTTTGTTTACACATACAATCAAGGCAATCTTAGTATCGGTGATCCTCTATAACTAGGGTATTCTGGCAACGTTAGCCTTATAATCAATTCTAAACGTTGGTTATTATTTGGTTCAAAAGCTTTGGCACTAAGCGATTAATTGTTTATTCAGTTTTACTCTTAATAAATTCATTAAAAGTATATTTAAATATGATTATATATATTAATTTAATATCTGTAAAGGGGATAAAACCTTTTTTTCATGGAATAGCCTAAAACCTACCATGGAGTAGCTTGTTTAGTTGTATTTTGCAGCAACCTTTCTCCTTTTTCTAGCCCCTGCGGGGCAATCATTAACATTTAACTAACCTATCAACAGCTACTGTGAAAATACGAAGAAACCCACTATTTCGTATTCTTTCCACCATCCAAATTTTTTCCTGAAGATTATAGAACTCTTGAACAGCTGTTAACGAAGTCTTCAAGATGAATATAGCATTATATGCTTGTTATTGCTGTGCTAATTTTGTAAACAACTTTCCTTGTTTGTGTACACATGGAATCAAGAGAATTTGTTTTTACATTTTTGTCCTTGCACTATATTTAATTTTCATATGTTTGCATTTACAGTTACGGGTGCTTTCCCGTATGATTTCTTTTAACCCCTCCCCCACCCCACTTTATATTTAAAATAAAATAAGGGTGCTGGTAGTTTATATTGTACAATCTTCGGAGGCACAAACACTGCTGGGCCTATACCTGCGGTACTCTAACATTGTGTGGTTAGCCAGAACCAAAAAAAATATAACCTACATATATTAATCTAAACTAAAGTTATAAAAAAAAACTATGATAAGATAATTAAGAATAATGAAAATAATAAATAAAAATGAAAATAAATGGTTGGGGGAGGGACCATTGCGTATACAAATAACAAAAGAAAGTAAGCAAAAAGTAAAATAAATGAAAAAAAAATCAAAGAGAAAAAAAGCAAGAGTAGGGACCGTAAAAAGTACGTAAGCGAAAAATAAAAAAATAAAGACAATAAGAAAACAATTAATGATACAAAAATGTATATCTCTTCCCAATTATACGGTTAATATTTTTCTTATTTCTATTATTTTTATTGCACTTAAGAGGAAACAATAACAAATTAAAAGCCACAATAATGAAAAACAATTAAAGCAAATAAAAAATATATTTCTTCAGATTTTTATTATAGAGTTGCTTGCTACGCTTCCTAAATATCACATACATGTTATTGAAACCGATATTAAAATTCTAACCTGTTTAAATAAGCGAAAAGAGTTAACTGTCCGCTTTTAAACATAATATCAATTCTTCGATTGCTATGTGTATAGTTTAGAAAATGAGCCGCAATGTTGAACTGTGCTTTTTTGTGTAGTTGTTATTTTAAGCAAAGAGTAATTAACCCAACTGCTCAACCGTTGAATACAATAGAGATCAGGTATTTTAAGGGATAAGACAATGGAAGATAAAAGGATCTACGTGGATATTTTGCCGTGGAAAAAAATGAGTCAATTAATGTTGCTAACAAGGACATCATTTATTGGTCAGTTCAATCATCTAGTAAGAGGTGATGGGGGGGGGTCGTTTTTTAGCCAGCTACAAGTTTCACATTAGTACATGATGGTGTAAGATCCAAGTATTAATAAATCCATTGTTCCCTCCCTCCCTGAAAACAAGTACATCTGCTCAAGTGGCATAACTACTCAATAATGGGTAAATAAACTACTTAATACCTAGATTACGTAAATATTAAGGTTATAAACATAATTGTTTTCTTTGGCATAAAAATATTTTTATTAAGTAAAATAAATACTTGGTAAAAGTTTGGCATTCATAGGGTTTTATATGGATTAGGGGGTGCAATAGATAGATCTTTGCTTTTTTTGGGTGCTGACACTCCCCTACACCCACATTCTAAACACATAGGTATTGTGAATGTGCTAAAGAAATATTATCCAGAATAATCGCTATTTATAAATAAAACTTTAAAAGTGAATCTTCACTATAATTAGGGTCGGTCCATTCGTCATCAGATAACTCATTTTCTTTAATTTTAGATATATAAAAATGGTCCTATCATCCCATGAGTAATCCACCCAAAACTATAAGATTGATTAATATGCACTTATGCGAATGTCAACTTCTTGTATTCCCTTCCGACTTAAGACCTAACATAGTATTACTTGTACATATAATTATGAAGGGAGTAGGATTGACAAGATTTATATGAGACCAGCCTAACAAAATTTCTCTAGTAATGTCAACTAACAAAAACTACATATATTCATTTAAACTTTATACTATTTATTATCTTATGCATGTAGCGAATTTGTCCTAGACCTAGCCGTAATTTAGTAGTCTTCTTTTCAAAAATAACTGCAATCTTAGGCCATATAATCAATATCTTAACCCTTTACAGTCGGGCCCCTTGCCGCACCTTAATCGGTCGGGGGGGGGGGGGGGGGGCGTTCAACGCCCCCCCTTATTATCTCAGTTCCTATTAGAGCTAGAGGGCTAAATTTTTTTGTGCAAGTCCATGGTTTGATAATGAATTTCCGACCTTTTATAAGTCTAAGTCAATTTTCGCTTCCTTCACCCTTTTATTTAACAACCTTTGTTTTTAGGTCTTTTTTACTTAAAAATTTCAAACGGCTGTAACTTTCTTATTTTTGAAGCTAGAAGAAATTTTTTTTCCAGAAAATGTTTATTTTTATGTAAATTTTACATTAGAAATATCAAATATAAGTTTCAGCGGCCGCAGCTGTACTTGGCAGCTGCCAGCCGCCGCAGTCGGCGGTCGGCGGGAAAACGGCGGCGGATCTTCATGAAATTTTAATACGTTATTTAGACATGTAAGAAAAGCTTAAGTTTAAAATTTGAAGTCTCTAAGTCAAAAATAACGGCCACAGGAGCCTTTTAAACACAGGACCTGCAGGATCATACCTGGAACCTGAAAGTGACTTGAACACCTGTATTTTATATAAGGATGTACTACTAAAGGATTTTTTAGTATTTTGGTATGATAAAATGCTTTGTTTTAGTCAAAAAAATATTTTTGCTCTTTACCTGGATGACACTGCCAGGTTTGCTGGCATCCTGTGCCCGCCAGGATGGAGATATTCAAAAAATTCCAACTCTCAGTTATGTGTCATACCCATACTTAAAAAGTCAAGCAGTTTGGGCTCTTTATCTTCCACACACAGAAAATGAGATAGAAAAAACCGGATGGGGGGGGGGGGGGCGTTCAACGCCCCCCCCCCCGACCGTTAAGGGTTAATTATATTAATTTTTTTTACTAAAGCAGTATTTATTATAATAATAGCACATAATAACACAATCAATTAATTTAGTTACCAGGCTTATTGAACAAAAAGGTCATATCGTACTTGGTCTAAGTGAGCGGCTATGAAGACACCAGCACCGCAGGCCTCAGGAGAGCACTCCCTAAGCAGACGGTTGTCTTGCATTTGTCATCAACATTGTAGAACTTAATGACGGTTAGCTTGACCTTCCTGTGCTTATGCTTGATCTTCTTGGGGATGGTGTATTACGCTTTTTACTATCACCTCTCCGTCTGAGGACCAAGTGAAGGGTAGACTCCTTTTGGATATTATAATCACACAAGGTACGTCCATTTTCTAGTTGCTTGCCAGCTAAAATAAGTCTCTGCTGGTCGGGGGGATTCCCTATTAGTAGCTCAATGTTGGGCGGTTTCACACAAAGTATCCTATTGATCACTGATAATCTCCCCCTTACTTTTTAAAAAATAAATATAAAATGATGGGGGAGTGATATCTTTTAGTTTACATGTTTATTACTCTAGGTAAGGTTAGGTTATATTCGTTGAACTTCTAACCTCTGAAAAGATTGGCAATTTCAATTTGCAAATTCTGTGGAACAGATTGATTGGTATAGCTCTTATACTCAACTCAAATGGTATTATTTATCTTAATAAGAGTTTATTCCCCTCTCTTTACTGTTGTTGAAGGGTGTGTATTCACTTCTGCAAAAGTTTCTAAATATCAAAAGTTATCAAAGCAGTGTTATCTGGATGGATAAAGTTTGACTTGGATCTTACACCAGATTTTTATGTTCTCCAATACTCAACTCCCCCATCCACCTCCTCCACTCCCAACAGCAAGCTAAATTTTTCACTGTCATAATTATGCAAATATGATAATTTACGGAATTGCATGCACCCCCCCCCCCCCCTGCAGCAGCTCATTTCTCTGTTATTTGTCAACAACTTATAGATGTGGTTTATATAGCAGGTATAAATGGATAGGTGCATATACAAGTGAGAGACAAATATAGACCTTTTTACAAATTGAAAAACCTAATCAATAAAAAGGGTTCAATTAAATGTGCATTGTAAGGAATTAGTTCTTCTTCTGATTAAGTACATACTTGTCCTACCAAAAAACTAATAAACGAAAGTAAAAAATAAATTACAACATCTAACATGTATTCTAATTGGTATGAAAGGACAATTAGATATCTATGTATCTATCTTAAAACAATCCTAAGACTTATATTCAAAAAATAGCCTAAAAGATTTCCTAAAATGAAAAACTCAATGGGTTCAGTGGTAAGCAAGATTTTAACAGACAAGCAATAATATGTGTATGTGTTTTACATCTATACAATAAAATAAACAAAGTATACACAGACAAACCACTACAAAAAGTGTATGTAAGGTTAACCGTTTCTTTATCCATGTAAGTTAGTATTGATATTATTAATATTTGTTTTATATCTATTGAATAACATTAGCAGGCCATTTACACAATGCACCATAAGTTATTCGCCATTCACAGAGAACAGCAATCACCATTAAAACCAGGGAGGTAGTGGACATTTGGCTGTCTAATACACTAGTTCCCAATGTTTTATATGTATTGGATAACATTAGTAGGCCATTTACACAATGCATCATAAGAATTCTGCATTCACAGAGAACAACAAAAACAATTTTAAAAATTTGCAAATATTAAACCTTTTTTGGAAAAATTAACAAAAGGTAAGATGAGGTATATCAAGATATACAATAAACATTTAAGAAAGTGCAGAATAAGGTACTTTACCTTTTTTTATAGCTTATTGTATACTAGCAGCTACGCCCATTCAGGCCTGTAGTGCCGTTGAGGTGAGGTAAGGTGAGACGGACAAAGACAATTTTTAGTTTTAAAAAGAAAAGTTTTGGCACTCTTGTACTAAGAGAAGTCCAGGAAGTCATCAATGTCACCGCCTAGTGACACTTTAGAATCTTGGCGATATCTCTTCGAAGGATGGTGGTACCCTCCCTCAAAATAGTTATAACCCTCCTTCTCAGGGCCTATGAGAAGCTACCCTGTAAAGGCGACCATGTCAGTTTATTGGTTAGCAAGATTCATCGGTTTAAAAAGACAGATAGCTCTTGTGCGGGTAGATTGCAATTATCCACCTTGTTCTTGGAGAACAGATCAGAGCAGCTAGAGTAGGAAAAAATTCTACCTGTATCTGTAGCTGGGTTCTATCAAAATCCCTTTATCAATCTGTACTGTAGCGGGAGGAATTGATGAGGATAACCTAAAAGGAGAACGGCTAAGAACCTGCTATTTGGATGTAGCCAGCTTAGTTCTCTAGAGAGCCGGCAGACATTATAATTAAGCGGTCTGACAAAAGTGAAAATCCTGTTCCACCTCGAAATTACAATATGAGCCGCAGTTAGCTGCAGGCAACCCTATTGTCCTTCTCTGGTGACCTGAGAGTGTACATTACAGCTATTCTGTTACATTATTATAAGTGTGGTAGTCGGCCAGACAGACAGACCTTTCCTA
Organism: Acartia tonsa; assembly: GCF_053477335.1. Lineage (NCBI taxonomy): Eukaryota > Metazoa > Arthropoda > Copepoda > Calanoida > Acartiidae > Acartia > Acartia tonsa. Next base: position 41,290,448 of record NC_137260.1, read on the forward strand.
GAGTATGCTTTGCTCCGTGTCTACCACTAACACCAAGACGTTAATCCCCGGCTTATCACAATTCTAGCCAGCCCATTTTGCCATTGTTTGATCATCAGAGAAAGTGGTCAACTTATCTACCGCTGATAACGGGAGGGAGTTGCCCCTCCCCTTTACATGTTCTAGTAACCTACCCTTTTCTGGGGGACGTCTACCTTACCCCCCTACCGGAGCCTACCCCTCTACTATTCACCTGGCTGGGGCTCCCCCATCTCCTCTACACCCCTTCTCTACCTAACCCATTTGTAATCTGTTTTGTATATAAGCTATTAACTTGTTGTATGTGTATTCAGTTCAAATATATCTTTCAAACAGTAACTACTTGTAGTACTTTATTGATAGAATCCTTAAGGCTAGGGGCTCTTTTGAATCGAACTCGCGTTGTAGGGTTGAAACGCTTCACCCTACCACATAAGGACTTAATTAAATATAGGTAAAATGTTCCCTGTCGCCGAAGCCAAACCACTTTACATGTCGTTATCCCAAGAATAACATATGCTCTATGCAAATTTATTATCATTTTATCCATTAGATTAACAATAACAATTATACTATTTGTTAGATTAATCATGATAATTGTGCAATTTGTAAGATTGAAATGGCTTTATAGAAATGCCTATAGAATGTTTTAAATTTAATTTATTTTATTTTATTTGGTATATCTTTAAAAAAACAACGATGACAACATCTATGAAAACTAAGCTCATAAACTTATAAAGTTATGATAACCGTACTAACATCTTTGCTATGATAATAGATTGCTTTATATATTCACTAGCCTCTAAAGGCTCTGCCCCAAGAGGCGATCAAAAAAAATAAAGGTGAAATTCGTAAAAGGACCAAGGAAATCTCCTGCAAAAAAAAAGAACCAAGGAAATCTTCTGCAAAAAAATGGGGGGGAATTTTTTTGTTAATGGGAAGTTGGAGTTGGAGTCCCACCCCTCAAGAAAATAGCCTAAAACCACCAAAGGACCAGTAGGTATATACCCTGAAGAGTAGAATCCAATCGGTTCAGTGGTTACCGAGATCTTAAGCTTCAGACGGACGGACGGACAGACGGACGGACGACCAGACGGAAGGACGGACAGACGGACGGAAGGACAGACATCATTCTACTTTGTATTATAGACTATCGTTAATTTTTTGTGCATGACCGACAGACTGACGGACAAAGTAAATTATACACTTGATGCATATAGATACAGGAAATATTAACTAAAAATTTCACCCGCCTATCTTCAATAGCAGGCGATAAAATCGCATTTTTCCCGTAGCGTTAAGGACGCACTGACGGACACACAAAGTGAATAATAGAGTAGCTTGCTACTTAAAAAAAAAGATGAAGGCTTTACTATAACAATGACTGTTACGTTATCAATTGTTTTCATAAAGTCAAAACTACTTAAAATACAATTTTAAATCTTATAGAGTGAATATTTTACGAATTGACGTATAAGTGAGTTAATAGTTGAATTATGAATAGGATCATTGGCCAGGGGAATATTTTAAAAAGGTTGAGTTTCAATACCAAAAATCGTATGTCTAAAATCCATTATAGACATATAGGTAAAATATTGAAATTAGCAAAAGATGAAAAACATATAAATAATATTATTTGGATACTATCCTCTTAAACAATACTGGCTTTCATTATAATCTTTGCATAAACATTTACTGTATATTTTCTGCATATAACAAGAAAAATGTTATTCATAGAATTTCAAGATAACAGACCAACGGAATAATTATCAGTTCCTATCAAAGACATTAATTTGTTGTAAAATTGCTTCATTAATACATGACTTAATATTATAATTTCATCAATACTTAGTTATATGATTACTAGTTTCTTAACATTGTGCCTAACTCCTAGGTATCAAATATTTCATAATAATTTGGGGCAAAAAAGTTAAGGAAATTTGCAAGTTTTAATTGAATAGACTTTCTAACACGTAGTATCAATATATATTCAGAGCTAACTGTAGAATAATTATTGCATCGATTATAAATGGCATTCCGCAGATAATAAATAGAAATTTTAAGATTGAAACTAGTTTTTAAGCCCCGAGTGGTCGAAGAGGTATTAAATTCATTTTCAGTATAATATTCGTTGACAATTGTCTGTAATACGATGCTATACATGATATTTCAGTATGGCTGGTAACGGGTACTAGTCGAGCAGATATTAATTGGTTTTGAAGGCATACTGTAGAAAAGATTCCCTTTTAAAGACTTATTATTACCTTGTCCCAATTTCTTTTTTTTGGCGATAATAATAATAATGTATGTAGGGTGTAAAAATAACAAAATGTATATTTTTCTTGCTCTGTGGACAAGATAGATGATCAATAAACAGGTTTAATATTTTGTACTTTCACTTTTTTTTTTCTTAAACATTCAAGGATTCTTCTTTTGGCATCTTAAGGGTTTGTCACGAGTCCTCAAAAATAAAAATTTATTAATTACCTTTCCCCTCGTCTAATTTTGTGGATAAGATTCTTCCTTTTGGAAGGTAAAAATGATTATCTTTCATATTAAACATAATCCGTTGAAGTACTGCAAAATTATAATATTGCATTATTAAAAACTAGCGGCTTTTGGCATTATTTTTGTATTACTAGGGGCGAGGGAGGGTGTTGGTACACATCCCCAAAATAGGTATAAAACATTCCAAGAAATATTAGAAGCTACATTGTAGACGAAAACCCTATCGGTTGAGTGGTTAGGAGAACAGAGACAAACAGACTTTTTACAAAATGTACAGTTGTCAGGTATTGATCCTTGACATAGAAGAAGAGACACTTGAGCGTGTGCCAATACCAATGATAAGTTTTCATAACAAAGATAGGGATAACATGAGCAGGAGTTGCCAAACTTTAATTTTATTTAATTTCAAATTTACACTTCATTTGTTGCGTCATAAAATCACAAAACCTTCTGATTCTCTATAGTGAAAGTAGCACAATGTCTATCTGTCAGTCTGTGTTTGAAATATAACTGTCAATTTCAAGTGGGTTGCATCTGGTAGATCCTTTACAATTTTAAAAACTCTTTCAAGAACTATTATTAAGTAGGACAATGAAATTTTAGTTTTAAAAAAAAAAAAAAACACGTAGGCTTAAATCCTAGGGACTTTTATTATATATTGGATGGTACGCGCTTATAAGCATTCGAACTTTACTCTAATATTTTTAATCTATAGTATGGGTAATTTTGTTTATAATAACTAGGGTTTATCATGCATTGCATTGTCTGGGATTTTTTTTTATAAATTTGGGAGTACCACCACCCTCCCATGAAAAACGCCCCTGGAAAAAATTACCCTCCCAATTTTTTTTTTAAATGTTGATTTTCCCCCTTCTCAAGGACCCCTAGAGTCCTTTAGAGTCCGCTAGTTTAAAAAAATATTTATGGGATTACCTTTATCTGTGTTGGTAGCTCTATCTGTAGAGGAATAAAAGAGAGAGAGGATAATCAAATATTCATTATGTCAATGTCAATATGAGGGAAAAGAAAAAAATATAGGAAATTGTAAGAAAAAAAGATAGTAATAGCATCTGATCATATCTTATTATATACAGCTTTCCGCGGAAATTAAAAAATGCAAAATTATATGATTAAAGCCAATTGTTAGCCCCGAGAGGATGAATGACCGGGTTAAAAAAACTGGTATTACTTTTATGACTTTTATTCTATTGTTCGTAGAAAAGTGTCTGCAATACGATGTCATGCAAGATTTTCAGTATGATGGAGATCCGGTTCTAATCAAGCGGATATTAATCGGTTTTGAAGCTGGTCTAGAAATTGTAAGTAAAAGATGATAAAGGGTGTTCTAATCTTTTAGAAGTATAAGTTCATATATCAGATAAACCCTTAACCTCTTCTTTTGAGGTAAACAATCACAGACTCTTTGATTTCACGACCTTTCTTCGATAATCGAGGTAATGTTTTTTGAGTTATTGCTATTTGAGATTCACTTCTAACAAGGCATCCTTTAAAACGTCTTTATTATGGAGCATTTTGATCAAGGATTCGAAACTAAAACTTCCTCCAAAAGCTAGTGTGGCATTATTTTACAATATCCTAAATAATGCTTAATTAAAGTTGATCTATGATTAAACTTGTGATGGGAGGGGGAGAGAACTACATGGCAATTCCATTTATAGCTTTCTATTTCATATGTACATTTATATCAGGGATGGAAAGGGACATTGGTATTCACTTTAGTCCACAAAGTTTTATATTGACGTTTTCATAATCATGGGGTTAACAACTTTTGGGAATATTGTTTGGTTAATTGATTACGTTTCAACCACTAATTATTATTTACAGAAGAGGTGATTTTATGAATGTTAAATTGGGATATACATCAATTTATCGGCCATTGTCTTATCCATTTAGATCACTGACATTATATTGTCTAGGATATATACCAATACTCTAAAAATGAAAGGACAATCTCTAGAGACTATCACTGCAACGCAATGTGTATGGCAAAAATTGGTTTAATAAATTATATTTCGTATAGAAAATCAACCTTTTAATTGCACGACCCTTATCTGGAAGTTCTATTTGTGATACACATTTGTACTTTTATTAATGTATATAGAATGGCAACACTTTTTATCAGGGACGTCCAAGATTTTTATTTTTAATAGATTAAATTGAGTGGTTTGAGGGGGTAATCTAATGTATTTTTAAAAATAATTTGAGGGGGTTAAAATTAGAGGTTTTAAAGTTTTAGGGGGTTAAACACCCTTAAACCCCATCCTTGGAAACTATGCTTCCTTTATGATAAGACATTTGCGTATACGCCTCTAAATACGCTTCAAATAATAACACATATAAAAATGCATGTAAAAGGTTTTGTATTTTTTTTCAATAAGATTATTCTTTATTCATTAATACCCAATATTTGCTCTTTAAATAACTTTATCCGTACTTGCGTTACATTCTTTTTTTGTAGGCTACGCTACCTTTGACATCATAGTTATGAATCTTCACAGGACCCATAAGAAGAAACATTATAAATGAGAAACAAATTGGTTAATCAGTTAGCAAAATTGTAAAGTAAAAACAAACAGAAAGAAATCATGTTACTTTTATATCAAAATGTATGGCCAATTCCATGCATTATGGGTAACTGGACAAAGTGTCTAAAAAAATTGTCATTTGACGTCATAAAAATGAGGAATTATCTATCTCTTTTTTAAAGGTTTTCTTTCCCACTTCTCCTTTTATATCCCTCATTTTTATGACGCCACATAGCTGATGTTTGAGACATTGTCCAGTTACATGTATAGTCAATTATATGAAACAGTGTACATACGTAAGCTTTTTGAGAAAGGAAACCCCTAAAACAGAGATGGATTTAGACGTAGTTTTATGTCGTTACACATGACTTTTTCCATATCTTCTTTATTTAGAAAATTATTAACATAAATAGATTACTTTTTTAGATATTTTTAAGCGTTATAGTAATAGAATTACGAAAAAAATGTGTAAATCAAAAGCATAATCATGAATATAATATAAATAATAGTGTCCAAATGAAGACAAAAAGACTGATAGCAATATAGGACCAAATCAACATTGCTTAGATATTTAGACGCAAGGACGCCCAAGTCTTTTTATTTGGGGGGGAGGGGGGGCGGGGTAAACAATTTAAAATTTAAAATTTTGGGGGTGCTTACGGCACCTCCAAATCAATTTGGGGTGGGAGAATCACCCATTTACCACCCCCTTCCCCCCAATAGGACGTCCATGTTTAGAATTTAGCCTTTAGGTTATGTTGGAACATCCGAACATACCAAACAGTAGCTGTGCTGGCTTTAAACAGGTGTTTCTTATCAATACAAAAAACTTCATGGACTTTATAATCCAAATTTACGAATTAAGGTTTTGACGTCATCTATTCAATTTCAACAATTTATGTGTAATAAAAATATGTGTTTATTATCAAAATAGGCTTATCATTTGGGGGTTTGTCCAAACGGCCGTCTGTATGTTCGAATATAATACCGGAAAGCGACAAGCGTAAATTATGGGACGTTATTATCATTTCAAATTTTTTTTAGAAATCCTGAATTGATAGGAAATACCTAAAATAAAATGTTATTTTGAAATAATCATAGTATTTGATATAGTAAATTAGGGTTTTTCTATCGTAAATTTTCGACATTAAATCGTATAGTAATTAAACAAGGATTGCAAAATTCATTAAAGCAAATCTCTAAAACAGAAAACTTAATAAACATAATACAAATTTGGAAGTTTGAAAATTGCGTAAATACAGAATACTGTAAAAGGACATACTTTCATTTTCAGGATCTGATTAGATAGATGCCTCGCTTATAATATTGTACCTTGCTGTCCTAGAAATCATTGAAATCAGATGAATATGAAAATTATAAAGTTGTTTTACATGGACTACATATGGACTTTCTGGTAACAATAATTGAGTTGTTACTCTTCCTAAATCGTGCCTAAATGGATAAGACAATTCAAAAATATCTAAATTAATGCAAAGAACTTGGTATTGCACAATCCATCAATTGTGGTTTTTATTAATGTTGTATTCAAATTAACCCAATGGAAATAATGAAAGTAGAGCATTATATGGAGTACATAAAGACTTTTTTCTAAAGATATCAATTCGAGCAACATAACATGAAGATTACAGAGCTTTTTAAGCAGAGAGTATGCTGTGCTATTGATAAATATTTAGTTTTCAAACCACATACGAGTATAAATCTTTTAATTTGGTCCTGTGTAGTTTTTGTAAAGCTTTTTGCAATCCTTTCAACACACACATACAAAATTGATTTCCTACAGAGCTGGATGAGATTGGAAAAAGGTTTTGATAACGAAGCAACTCTATAATACCAACAGTCTTACCGTACCTATAAATTACCCAATTAGGGCAAGGCTGCTGATCCATGACACTCTATGGTCCAGTTCAACAACTCAGGATAACTCCTTTTGTATCCAAACACATGGGATATTAGGTTAAGTAACATCCATGATCCATCTGTCCATTGTTATTCACCTTCTATTACTTCTGATGAATTAAATATTTTGTAGACTTAGATAAATTTAGCTAATTGCTTATTTTGCTGACTTTGCCTGTTCGTATGTCCGTTTATTACGACGAGGTATAGAATCTATTAATAAATGAGTTATTTAAGCAAACAAAATTTAGCATAAATGGATATTTAAATCCCAAGGTATTAAATGATCGAGCGTTAGCTCATCATTTAATACCGAGGGATTTAAGTATCCATTTATGCTAAATTTTGTTTGCTTAAATAACATTCTATTGCAACAAAAAGGTGATGTTAGCAAATAATTTCTTGAATAAAATCATAAAACGTTTTTTCATTTAATTTTCATTTTTTTCACTGTTGTGTTTTTATTTGACATTAAAAATAAAAATCATAAAAAATCTTCCAAATCAAAGAGAAAAAATCTTTGAATTATTGGTCAATTTAGTTCAAAGATTTTTTTATTGTAAAAAGTTAATTTTTAAAAAATATTTTAGAAAAAAAAATCTTCTAACAAAAAAAAATTATCATAATCCAAGATGGCGTCAATACATGTAAAATAATATTTTCAAAACAAAAATTAAAACTTGAATATCTTTTTTTCACAGATTGAATTTCAAAAATCGGTCTGACAGTTTTTCCAAAGTCAGTCACTGGTCGCGGAAGGAAAAAGCACTTTTTTGAAAGGGGCTATCTGAGATTATTACAGATTCTGATTTATACATATATAGACTAATGAAAAATGCAAAAAACAAAATCAAAAGCGTTCCTTCTTGGGAGAAAATCCGGGAAAAAGATTTTAGCTATTTTTAACCTAAAATTCACATTGGCAAGCATGCAAAAAATATAAAGACATTTTAAAAATGTCATTGCTCAGCACCTAGAAGTTACATTAAAGATTTCATTTTAACACTTTCTTTCTCGAGGCTAGTGGGGTAAAAAACAACCCCAAATTGTTAAGTTATAAAATACAGGAAAGGGGGGGGGGGAGTTTATACACTTTTAGGAAATGAAATTTAGTATAAAATTTTCTTCTGGATGTTTGGGCTAGTTGGTGTAGTGATTAACCTGATTATTTTTGTAATCTTATATAATTAATTATCAATAAACATTAAGTTTGACACTTTTCTTCTAGTGGCTAGTGGGGTAAAACTTCCCCCAAAACTACCTAAAGTTTAAGTTCTGGGCTTATTTTTAAAAATACTGGGCTGATTTTGTTAACCCATTAGTGACGAACCGGCTTTTAACGCCCAGTTCCAGAAAATGCCAAAAAAAACTGGTTTTCAGTTTCAGGATTGAATCATGCTCGCATGAGCCTACCCTTTACTGCGCTGTATTTCAATTCTCCCCAGAGAGAAGCGTTTCTATCTATTAGGTCGGCCACAATCTTTCATCGAAAATTGGTGAACCAAAAAAAACAAGGTGATTTAAAATACCCCTTCTAACTTTTTTGTTTATGAAGTAAAGTTAGTGATTTTTTTCGTGAAATTTAAAGCTTATTGGCAACTACATTCATTTGTGAAATCGTTTTATTCAAATTATTATTTTTTATATGATTTTTTTATCGTTTAATTATGTTCTATATAACTCCGGTTCGGCGTGAGTAAAAATACCCGAAAGTTTTATTGCCCTGCTCAGCATGAGTAAAAATACCCGGTTTTAACTTTTCAACCATTAGATATATTAGATATTTTTTATCATTTATTATTCTCTTCAAATGTAAAAATTTCTTTATTTCCCAATGATAAATATAATTGATAGATAGATAAATAAAAGGATCGATAGATAGATAGATAGATAGACTGATATATAGGGATAAGACAATGGCCGATAAATTTATGTAGATTCCCAATGATAATCAACAATTGTTAGATAGATAAATAAAAGGATTGATGGATAGATAGATAGACTGATATATAGGGATAAGACAATGGCCGATAAATTTATGTAGATTCCCAATGATAATCATCAATTGTTAGATAGATAAATAAAAGGATGGATGGACAGATAGATAGATATATCTTGGTTTAGACTTTATTACATAAATATTTTTAAGGGGTGGGGGGGGGGATTTTGTTTTTTTCTCTCAAAAAAAAACAATACTATTTTAAATTTTGATTATCTTGTCATAGCCCTACAGGATGGGGGCATAACACACGAAAATTCAATTATTATTACTGGTAAATATGATGGTTTTAGGCCATTTTCATTATCTTGTCATCGCCTTCAGGATGGGGGCGTAACTAACCAGTATTCTATGTAAATTTGATGGTTTCAGGCCATTTTGCTTATCTTGACATTTCCCCACAGGATGGGGGCGTAACTAACCAGTATTCTATGCAAATTTGATGGTTTTAGGCCATTTTTGTTATCTTGATATTACTGTATTATTCTATTCTTTTGTTTGTAATATTTTTTAAATACTTTAGGCCAAAGATATGTAATAAGTCTTTTCTAGTCTTTCCTTTATCAATAAAAATTATATTTTTTTTTATATTTGTCAATTACTGATACTACTAGAATAGTTGCTACTCTATAATTCACTTTGGACGTTCAAAAATTACATTATCAATATCCCTCCCATTATTATCAATACAAATATTAGCAAAAGTTTTAAAACTTCCTTGAAATGGGCTTTTTTAACCGAAAACGGCAGCACCTATAGCCAAAATCTTAAATGTGATATAAATTGTTTTGTATGTTAGTTGTATCTATCAATTACATGAGGTTATGTAGTTTTCAATTACGGATCGTATCAAAGTTCTAAAAAGTGTTCATCTCACTTTAGGCGTTCAAAAATTACATTTTTAACTTTTTGGGCCAAAAAACCGGGTATTTAGGTCGCAAACGGGCTTTAATGCCGGGGGAAAACACCAAAAAACGCCAAAAACGGTTATTAATACCGAAAGGTTTTTTTACTCGCGCCGAACCGGGTTTTATTGCAACTTTCCTGTGCACGCCACTAGAGCAAAACAAAAAAATTGGAATTCCGTTTTTACCATTATAAAGCTTCCCTGAGATTTTCAGCTCGATCGGTCCATAAAAGTGGCGCTCGGCACTAATGGGTTAATGAAAACTTTTTTTCTTCAAATAACTTAACTAAATAATCAAGATTTCAATTAGGCACCTCTTTCAAGGACTAAATTATTTTTTTCTATGATTTGAAATAAGTTTTTATTAAAGTTCAACATGAAATCTTTGAAAATAAGCTCAGAACTCATAATTTTTGTATTTTAAAGGTGTTTTACCCCATTAGACTCTAGAAGGAAAGTGCCAAAATGAAATCTGTAATAAATCCTTAGTTCAATTATGTGAAAAATGTTTACATTAAAAAATAAGCTTAATGTCTTCAAAAATAATCTCATATCTTATAACCAATCACATCGTAGAACCAACTTAAAAAAAATAACTATAACAACAAGTCCAAAACAGCCAGGGCAAAATCTGATACTGACTTATGATTTTAATATGTTTTAGGAAGCCCCAAGAAGGAAAGTGCCACATATGGCTACATAGTTGAATTATGAGAATAAATTTTAAGTTAAAAAAATATCTTGATATCTTTAAAAATAGGCTCATAACTTTAAATTTTAGTGTTTTGGAGCCCCAAGAATGAAAGTGCCAAAATGACTACTTTGCTAAAATTTACATTTAAAAAATTAGCTTGACATTTTAAATGTCCAAAAATGTTAACATTAAAAAAATTAACTTAATGTTTTTGAAAATAATCTCATATCTTATAATTTCAGTGTCTTGGGGGCTGTTTTACCCCACTAGCCCCTAGAAGGAAAGTGCCAAAATTAAATTTTAGAGTTTTACTGGTGAATTTAATCATATAAAAGATTTTACAAAAAGAATCCGGTCAATAACTATAACAAAAACAACCAGGGCAAAATTTTATACTGCATTTCATTTACTAGTGTATAAACTCCCCCCTCTCTCCTTGGTTCTTACTAAAAACTATACACATTTCAAAGCTTAAATTGAAAGTACCTAAAATATACAAATATACCTATATAAAATAATATATATAACTCCTAGGTGCTAAGCAATATAGTTTTACAAAGTTTTGTGTAACACGTATCAAACTTAAAATTCAAGAAAAACTGCATTTTTAAAACTTGTGTATACTTCAGAGGATAGCTCAAAAACTAATAATAGTACAAAAACGTTATATACCTTTATAAAAACTAGAGGTTATGAGCTTTCCAATGGTATGCGTAGCATTTTTCTACCACTTTTCTACTAATTTTATACTGCATTTCATTTCCTATAAGTGTATAAACTCCACCCTCCCTCCTTGGTTCTTACTACAAACTATACGCATTTCAAAGACAATTTTTAATTAAGCTAAAATTGAAATTACTTAAAATATACAAATGTACCTGTACCTTTATAAAATAATTATATAACTCCTAAGTGCTAAGCAATATAATTTTAAAAAGGTTTGTGTAACTAGTATCAAACTTAAAATTCATGAAAAAACTGCATTTTTAGAACTTGAGTATACTTTAGAGGATAGCTCAAAAACTAATAATAGTACAAAAACGTTATATACCTTTATGAAAACTAGAGGTTATGACCTTTCCAATGGTATGCGTAGCATTTTTCTACCACTTCTAGGTGCTGAGCAATGACATTTTTAAAATGTCTTTATATTTTTTGCAGGCTTGCCAATGTGAATTTTAGGTTAAAAATACCTAAATTTTTTTTCCCGGATTTTCTCCCAAGAAGGAACGCTTTTGATTTCGTTTTTTGCATTTTTCATTAGTCTATATATGTATATATCAGAATCTGTAATAATCTCAGATAGCCCCTTTCAAAAAACTGCTTTTCCCTTCCGGCGACTAGTGCAGTATGATCTATCGAATGAAAAAGGTTTGAAACTGATAGAACATTTCTTTATACTAAAACATATTTTTTCTCTTGTTTTTTCCCACACTTCCAAAAAATGAAATTCAATGAAAATTAAATGGTTCCCACACTAAAAAAAAGTTCCCACGGGTCCTAAAAATGAAATTAAATGAAAAACATATGTATCATTTAAATGAAAATTAAATGGTTCCCACGCTCAAAAAATTTTCACACACATGAAATTCTTGAAAAAACCTAATTAATTGAATATTTAAACAAACTGAATATCGCGTTTTTTGCAATGGAATGATAATTGACACTGCATAATTGATTGTTCTGTCACTTTATATATCTCAGCTAGGATAATTATGTACGTTGTAATCCTTGTTTTTTTTCATATTTATCTTTGTTTATCCTATTTGGTCAAGGGTTATATCCTGATAGGTGAAAATGTTTGTGTAATTGTTAGGGGTAAAGAAAATATTATTTCAATTGTTTTACTTCAAATTTTTCCTTAAATTAAAAATATTAATTGAATGTACACAAATAAGTTGGTTCTTTAATATTATTGCCCAACTAGCTTCTGTGCCCATATTATCTACTGGTACTGTAAATAGTCTAAAACTATACCATGACTCAAATATAAACTAGGATAGACTAGTAAAGTAGTACAAAACTTTTGTCTAAGGAAATGAATTGGAGGCAAAAAAATTTTCTTCAGATTTAATGCCCCTTCTTTAAAGAAGTTTTAATATTTGTTTTTCACATGAAAAACTATAAGATTTGAGCCAGTTTGGTTAGACCCGAGAGGACAAAGGCCTGGACCAAAAAAATTGCTCTAATTTTATTATTTCTATTTCAATATTCGTGGAAAATTGTCTGTAATACGATAATGTACAAGATTTTTTAATATGGCTGAGAATCGGCTCTAATCCACCGGATAATAATTAGGTTCGATGCCATACTGCAAAATTTATCAATATTTTTTAACTTGTAAAACATAATCCTAGTTAATGTTATTGATAATTATATGTCCTATTTCTACATAACACTTGGCAAAAGAAAATATATAGGATCATTAATACATGATTATTTATGTATTTTGCAAATACAAAAAGTACATAATATTGACAACGATGAAAAAATAACAATAAATTGAAAATTGTTTTGCTCAAACATTTATATGGTTGCAGCTTTAACCGAGAACTGAATTAATTTGATAATAAAAATGTGTTAGAGTTTCGTGATTTTGGGGTTCTTAAAGATAACCCTGTTATCTGAAAACCAAATTTTATCAGATACTATTTGTGGCAAAATTTATCCTTACCCCTCCCTCTTAACAAAATATTTTTTAGGAGCAAGGTCTATATCAAATTAATTCAGTTTACATAGGAATAAGATTACCCATAATAAAAAAAATTTTCATGAAAAAAATGAACTCGGGTAAATTGTCCAATGTCCCCCATTTTAAAAATAAAACAGAAGGATTTTCCTGAGAAAAACATTTCAACAAACTGTAACTTTCTAGTTACTAAAAGTAAGAGAATGTTTGTGTGTTTGTGTCTGTGTGTGTCTCTGTGTGTACCAAAGGATCTCGCTAACCGCTAAACTGATAAGGTTCTCCTTTATATTGTAGCTTCCCCCTCCTCAAATGTCCCAAGAGGCCTTTAGGTTAGTGTTAGTACAAATGAAAACAAAATAATTACGTATCAACTATTTTTATGAGCAAAGCTTTTCTGTAATTAGGGTGGGTCCGGATTCCCGTATTAGTAAGGTACGATTTAGAAGCGTAGCATAGCATCATTATAATGGTTACCAGAATGTCACTACATCCTTTTTAAACATGTTATATTTTCTTAACTATTTTATGAACAAATTGTTATCTGATTGCTCTGATTTTTAAAATACTTAAATACATTGATATTCTAATTATTCAGATCTGACACTCTACAAGTGTTAATGAACTTTTAATCTACAATTTCAGAGCTTCGCTTTCATGGATGTTGTCATTTTTGTTATTATTATTTTTCCTTGCTCTATCTTTTAACCTCTATTTTCTTTTTACAATTAGGAATCATTTCTGTCTGTATAATATAAGATATTAATCTTTTTCTCTAAATCAATATTGATTATCAAAGATAATATATCTTATTGTTTTTTTATCTAAGATCTTATTTTAATCAGAAATTTAATAAATGCTTTCAGAATAGATCATTATCTTTTTGTTACTGATTTTAGATATTTAGTTATTTTATTCTAATGATAAATAGGATTTCTGTGTGTCTGTACATTAGGATCTTCCTAACTGCTGAACCGATATGCTTATCTTTTACAATATCGCTTGTCATAGGTCATGGAATCCAGGTTATAACTATTTTAGTGGTGGATACCATACCCACGAAATTTTTTCCAGTACCAAGGAAGGCCTCTAGGGGTGTCGCCGCAAGATTCAAAATAAATAAGTCAAAAGTAAAAAGTCTTTTTACTTTGCATTTCTCCAAAAAGATTTGTTGGAGGATCTCCATAAAACAACTTTATTGATTCAGAGTGTATATACGTTACACGTCTAAAAAAATAGAAAACCTATGAAAATAAAATAAAGTGTAATTATTCTATTTTTATTCCATCTTTATGTATCATTTTTCCTTCAGTCGCGTTGTAAATTTATTATTTAATTTGTATAATCACGAAACCTCTCACAATTAGTACTTTCCACAGTACTTTTCTTTAATATCTGCAGTAGTGGGCCAAAAAGTCGTCAAGTTTACAGTCCAAAAATTGCAATTTGGTCGCAGTTGTAGATGAATTAAAAATAGTGCAGGCGACTACAGCTGCAGATTTTTTTTTGTTAAGAACTGCTGAAAACGGCTGCAAAACCGTTTGTCCGTCTGTCTGTACAGCTAAAGGGAAACTTAATATTCCTTTAGGATAACCCTGACTTTCTTGTTTAATCAAAATATATAAAGATATTTTAGCTTTTACAATCCACACACTAGGTAGAGGTAAGTCTACCTGGGCCTTCATTAATCTTTAAAAGAAAGAGAAAGGATTAATTTGTTAATCCCGGGTTTAGCCACAATAACAATGGATATGATATGCGTGGATTCTGTCTTTTATTAAGGTTGTTACTTTAGGGGCACGTAATATGTTTTAATATTCATATTTTTGGAGATTTCTCTTGGAAAGGTGGCGGTACCCTCCCTCTGTGAGAAGTTACACTGTAAAGGAGAAGCATATCGGTTAGCGATATCCTTCAGTACAAATAGACAGGCAGACATACTGTTACTTTTTTATAAGGATATATAAAATCAATGGGATGACTGAAAGGATTTATTGTCCGTACTTACTGTAAGAGGGGAGGAGATGGGTTTAAATTGGCCAGCCGGAAGGACAATTTAATAAGAGAAGGCGAAAACATTATGCAACATCCAAGTAATTATAGATCGATTACAATATCCAACACCCACAAATTGTACATCGTGAAAACTCAAATCAATTTGCAAATATGCATTCCTTCAATGTGTCTTTCGAGCTCTGAGGTCCCTCAAATTATTTTTCTTTTAAATCATAATAAGGAGGACTAGTTTTATTTCTTTTATTGAAATTTTTTTTTGCAATTTGATTAACAAAGATTACTTCTGTTGAAAAAGCAACCTGTTCATATTATGTAGTTTATCTCTTTGGTAGCATGGCTTTAAAAAATTATATAGTTGTTAAAAATACTTATCAGTTGATTTGAAATAAGAAAAAAATTAAAATTAAAATTTGTGTTCTGTACTTAATTCGAAGATTTTTGCCATAACATATTTTATTGACATTGCCTTTATTAACATTTAAATAGTTAAAGTAATAAAAAGCTATAGTAAAATATTTATAAAAATATAATGCCATAGAATCAAAAAAGTCTATTCAATCAAAATTAAACTTAAAGTTGGGTTTATAGTGTTACCTTCATTAATCAATAACATTATAAAGCAAGCTCACTCAATTGTAAATTAAAGAGTAATTATATACATGATAACCCTAGAACTCATTTCTTGATTTGAAAGGTATAGGAACAGGTGTTTTTAATCAGGGATCTGAGGGGATAAGACATTGGCCGATAAATTTGTGTAAATCAAAATGATGATACACAAAATTCACTATTCCGTAGATTACAATTAGCAAATGAAACGTTTGAACACGTAACTTAATAAACATCAAAATTTAATAAATGTCTCCAATGTTTTTAAGCTAACGAATAAGGAAACAGTATTATAAAATTTTAGGGACTAGTGAGATAAACCGCTTGATGTTCCTCCCTCCCTGGTTTTTAATGGACATAATTGTGGTCGTTATTTACCTTTCTTTATTGCTTATTTGCACTTGTTTAGTTTTTTTAGAAGCGCAGCTTCTTTTCAATTTGTGGAATTAAGCTTTGTCTATTGCTTATCTTAAATTGTTTAAAGGTTGTATTGATGCTCTCATAAAATGGCTAAAGCACGGTAGCCAAATATCAAATTTATGCTTTACTTGGGGGGAATATTGGCATACTCTGCTTTACTTGACAAAATTTTGGCACGCTCTGTTTTACTTGTTGTGTTTGGCACACTCTGTTTCACTTTTTGTGTTTGGAACACTCTGCTTGACTTGATCCAATTTAAAACCTACATGATTATTTTGTTTTTAAATATTTACAGCATAACAGATGTGATAAAATAATTTATTGCTTAAATTTTTTTTTATATTTGACATGCAATGCAATTAATAATTTTAAAACTTAAATAATTATTGATTATAATATAAACTAATTCAAAACTCTTTTAAATACAGGAAACAAACTTCTTATATTACAAGATTATCCTAATGCAGTAAGAGCCTGGGCCAACTTCTCAATCTCAGCTTTGATGACATCCTCTGTCTTTCCGGTCAACTTAGCCAGTAACTAAAAAATGTATTTCATTTAAAACAAGAATAAAAAGAAATACTTTCGAGCAACCAATTCTACCTTACTCAAGTAATGATAGGACATCCGACGTCGGCACGTTTTCTCATTCGTTGGCTTCAAGTTCAATTTTTAATGCACTGAAGGGGTAGTTTTATTTATCATTGTTGGGAATGTGCATCAATTTGTCGTGCATTGTCGTATCCCCAAACTTACTGTACGTTAACGAACACTTTAAAGAAGTCAAACTGACTCTGGGGCCCCTCTAGAGGAACTTTTTAAAGAAAAAGTCACTTAATAGTTATAAGAATCTTCACTTTAAAAGAGAACAATACCGAAAACTAATCTAATAAGGACAGACACACAGTTAAGACATCTTGTTACTTTTATATATACTAGCGGCTACGCCCCCTAGAGGCCTCTAGTGGCACTTTGCATGTTTTTTTTTATTTAAAATATCTAATTACAGAAATAATTGGTTTATGTTTCGTTGGAGTCTCTTTTTCGAGAGGGGTAATTTTTTTCTAGGGGCGATTTCTCCTGATAGGATGGTGGTACCCTCCCCCAAAATAGTTATAAACCTTCCCGGGACTTATGAGAAGCTACCCTGTTAAGGAAAACCCGATCGGTTCAGCGGTAAGCGAGATCCTTCGGTACAAACACACAAACACACAGACAAACACATAGACATCCTGTTACTTTAGTATAAGGATATAGAATTATTGACTTAAAAAAATGATTACAAATGGAAAAATCAAGAAATCTGGTTTCACAGTTTTAGCATTTACCTGAATAATAAGCTGAACAATCTGTTCAGAAGTTCCATCAGTAATGATCTCTGCCAGTTGAACTGCATAGTCAACACTATTGTCCACATAGCTGTAGCAAGACTTGCGGAAGGCTCCAAGTAGACATTCAGTGGTGTATTCAGTCTTGTATAGGGTTAGCAGAGTTTCTATCTCTGCGTCGGTATACCTAAAATATATTTTTATATAACTTTAAACCCTTAGGTTTTCTATAACTGCAGTTATAATGCTATCATAAGAAAAGCGATTCAAGATGGAATGGATTATTTTATTAATACTTTCATGATATCAAGAAAAATATCAAACAAAAAGGTTCTCAAAACGATAAGTTGATACTATTTAAGCTTTCGATAATTTTGTTAATAAAATGTTTCAACAAATAAATTCTGTATATATGATGCAATTTTGTATTTTAAATTCTACATAAAAATGATAAGTCAGGCTGAAACTTTTTAGCTGTTGGAATGCTTAATATTCTAATGATTAATAAATATTTTTTAGCCTAAAGGTAATTCGAGTTAATGGCGATTGCAAATCCCTGTTTAATAGTAAATATCATTGCAGAAATATACAAATTATAAAAAAATGAAATAACAAGTGTTTACTTTTTAAAATCAAACTATTAATCGAAGTGACCATTGAAATTGTTTTAAACGTTTATATAATTGGATATATAATATGTGGGTATATTGATAAGAAATTTCGGTATCTAATATAGACCTCATTTATGGGTCAGTTCATTAATCCAGTAGGAGGGGAAGGGATGGGGTAAAGAGTGTGGATGGGGGATATCGAAACTTTTTGTCAGCTTGGAGTATCATTTTATTAGAGTACATGAAAAGCAGATGTATTGATAATATATAGTTTTTTTTATTTAAAAGAAAGAATGAGAATTCTAAATTTTCTAATCTTACCTATTGCAATTTTTCAATGTCTGTTGTTTATAATCCAGCTTTGTTTTTGCACATTCTTGTGTTTTATTCGCATCAATGCCATCCGCAACTGCTGGCAATAGGGTTGATAGGTCCTTAATTCAAGTATTATATAAACTGCGAACCAAAAAAATAGGCAAATCTGAATTTGCAGAATAGCAGCTTTAATATTCATTTAGGATGATTTTACTGTTAATATAAAATGTAGATGCATCTTTTGGTTACAAGTTACCACCGTTAATTTTTTATTAATCAGCACCAATGAAGCACAAGATCTCAAAAACAGCATTTTGGGTAAAAACTGGTGAACCAAAAAGATATGCAAATCCAAAACAAATCAATGCAAAAACGATTTTTTTGCACTTTTCTTCTGTTTTAAAGATTGATTCTGATAAATTAATAATTTTTAAAGGGATTTATGCATTAATTATTATGAAAAGTAGTATAAAGTAGAAATTAATGATTTTTTAAAATAAGAAATATTAGAAAAAAAGAAATTCGATCCCTATTACTTTAAAGGACAGTTGCTGACCTCCAGTATTATCGATGAAGCTAAATACATATTAAAAATAATAATTACTCTTAAAAGTGTACAAAAATGATTTTTAATGTGTTAAAAAAATCCATTTTAAAATCTTAATTTTGAGGACGATGGCCTTTAAGATGCTCCTATGGGTAGTGATGGTGAGCCAAATGTTATCAAAGTGCATGACCATGATGACAACTTATATATTGAACTATGGTCCAATTTTTGTATTCATAGCAGCCTCCAGCCAAGCAGTATTAAAAAAGAAAAAATTGCAATTTTAATTACTCCAATGCATAAGGTAAATACTGTCGTTTTTAGAAGATGTTTATATTTCTTGTCTTGAGGCTCCATTGGAGATTGCTATGACTACAAAAAATGGTACATAGGTTGATAGTCAAGTTGTTGTAATGGGCATGTACTTAGATAACATTTGGCTCACCATCATCACCAATAGGAGCATCTGAAAGGACATCATCCTCAAAATCAAGATTTTAAAATGTTTTTTTTTAACACATTAAAAAGCATTTTTGTATACTTTTCAGGGTAATTTTTATCTTTAACATGTATTAGGCTACATCCATTAAACTGGAGGTCAGCAGCTGACCTCTAAAGTGTTAGGGGTTGAATTTCTTTTTTTTTTAAATCATTTATTTCTACCTTATACTAGATTTCATAATAATTAATGGATAAATCCCTTAAAAAATTGTGAATTTATCAGAATCAATCTTTAAAACAGAAGAAAAGTGCAAAAAATCGTTTTTCCATTGATTTGTTTTGGATTTGCATATCTTTTTGGTTCACCAGTTTTTACCCAAAATGCTGTTTTTGAGATCTTGTGCTTCATTAATGCTGATTAATAAAAAATCAACGGTGGAAACTTGTAACAAAAAGATGCATCTACATATTATATTTACAATAAATTCGTCCCAAATGAATAATGAAGCTGCCATTTTGAAAATTCTGATTTGCCTATTTTTTTGGTTCGCAGTTTATATATATATACAGAGATCTAATTCTAAAGGGATAAGACAATGGCCGATAAATTGATGTATTTCCCTAATGATGCTATGTAAAATTATCCCTTCTGTAGATTACAATCTGTGGTTGAAACGTTTGGACACTCAACTAGATGAACATACCAATCAAAGCTCAATGAAAGTCGCCAGTTGTTAGGCCAACGAATAAGAAAACGTCATTTTAAAACTTTAGGGAGAAAGGGTAATTAATAGTCCCCTTCCTCCCTGGAAAGTACCTAAATAGTTGATAGGTATAATAATGTTCTAGTAATGTGCCCTAACGTGCTAAGGTTTCCCGAACACCTAATACAATTAATAAAACAATAATGTTATCTCCAAAAGGACAATTATAATCAATAGTTGCTTAACAAAAAACAAATATAATTTTTCATAAAATTATAACATATCATACAGGGAGGGGACATTCAACTTTTATAATACTAGAACCCAAAGTTTTATTGTAGCGTTTTCTTATTCGTTGGCTTAAACACTTTTGGATTTATATAAATTATACAGCTATTGTTCTATCCATTTAGATCCTTTTATATCATATAATTTACACTGTTACAAGATATATATTAGATTTTTTAAATGAAAAAAATAGATAGTTAGTTATGTAAATCTTTGAGGTAATTAGAGGTCAATTTTAGCTATTTCATTACAAATATCTAAACATTTAGTCTTATGATGTCATTATGACTGTACCTGCTGAATAAGCTCATTATCCACAGTACTATTATCATCCAACCAACCCAGAGCTGCAGCTAGACACGAGGTTTTTTCTGCTTCTTTCTCAGCAACCGCAAGCACATCGGAGTATGCCTTGCATCGTCCCCATCCGCCGCCCCATCCACCACCCCAACCACCACCCCATCCACCTCCCCAACTGCCGCCCCAACCGCCAGCCCATTGACCACCCCATCCGCCTCCACCACTGTGTTTGGAATTGTAAACATTTTCATATCCGTAGGCTCTATCTGTCCCGGGCCATTCACATTCTGTACCCCTAAAAATATGATTCTATATACCCCATTCCCGTTTTTTGACAGCTTTTTACGTTTTATAGATACGAATTTTACCGTATGGCCTCGAAACCGATTAATATCCGATGAATTAGAACCTGTTCTCAGTCATACTTAAATATCACACATAACATCGTATTACAGACAATTTTCAACGTCATGAAACAATGCGATAAATATGTATATATATCAATGCAGTGCAGTGGTAAGAAAAACAAAATTTAAGAACACCTCATAAATCCGCAATCATCAAGTGCTTGGGTAAAGTTGGCTTGTAGGGTGGAACCGACGGTACACAGTTTTATAGCATCAGCATCACTGATTCTTGTACCCTGAAGTAAAGGTAGTAGAGATTTAGATGTTCCAATCCTTCTTTTTTTCTCCTTAACTTTATAAGCAACATAATATTTTACTTAACTATAAGGAATAAGGATATAATTCCGATTGATAATATTGCATTTACTAAAGTGTTTTAAAATGTAAAATCAGAAAAAAGTAAGACATTTAAATAGATCTTCCCAAAGTAGTTTATTGATAGTAAAAACATAATATAAAAAACAATGGGTGCTTTCTTTCAAAGTGTTTTTTAAGAACGAAAACTCCACTTACTCCTTATTTTTAAAAGCGAAGCTTTTCTATAATTAGGGTCGGTCCGTCCGTCCGTACGTCCGTCCGTCACGGATAGCTTTTTTCGTTAATTTAGGCATGTTAGAATTGTCCTATCGATTTCAAACTTTGCATGGTGATTCCTGCAGTAGTTAGATACGATTTAGAAAGCGTAGCAACTCTATAATCATTACCAAAATGTCCGTACGTCCATTTTAAACATGTTGATTTTTTTACTTTTTTTAACAACTAATTTTTATATGATCTAATTATCCGATTGATCTGATTTTTTGTATACTGATTCCTGGGACAACAAAGTACAATATTATAAGCAAAGCAACTTTATAATTAAGTCCTAAAAATGTAAGTATGTCCATAAACATCATTCTGTATCAAGCAGTTTTTCAACAAATTTACTTACTATTTTGCATCGACTCTTATACATTTATATTCTGATTATTCAGTTCTGACACTATACAAGTGTTAATGTCCGTTTGTCCTACCGTTTTAGTGCTTCGCTTTTATGGATGTTGTCATCCTTGTTTTCTAATTAATTTAAATAATATTGTTAAAGGTTTTTTTCTTCAAATTCCTAACCCCTGCGTGGTTTCTAATATCTATGCTCGAGTAGGCTCTATAAAAGAAACCACCAAACAAAGCTTCAACTGTCGTATTCAATTTGTGAATCAATAAAAAATATCTAACAGGAATTTATTGAAAATAGATGCATTAACAACATCAGATTCTCAGCAAAAAAAAATATGTATCGTATCTTATTACAGACAATTTTAGACGAATTATCAAAATGAAAATCATAGGTCTAACAAAACTGGTTTAAATCTTCTAATTGTTTATCTTAATGTCCGCGGAAAACTGTAAATAATACGATGTTATAAATATCTATTATTTACCTGTACAGAGAGTATCTGTGCCAGACACAGAACCAAAGATATCCCAGCTAGCATTTTTTTATTTCTACTGAATAATACAGACAGTCTAGTTTGTTTTATTAAAAAATACAAGTGTTTAAAGTTCAATTTGATTATAATACGTTTTGAAACAATGTCTTTTTTAAAAGCGAAGCTTTTCTATAATTAGGGTCGGTCGGTCCGTCCGTCTGTCAGTCAGTCCGTCCGTAACGGATAGCTTTTTTCGTTAATTTAGGCATGTCAGAATAGTCCTATCGATTTCAAACTATATGATCTTTCCTGTAGTAGTTAGGTACGATTTAGAAAGCGTAGCAACTCTATAATCGTTACCAGAATATTCGTCCATTTTAAACATGTTGTTTTTTTACTTTGTTAACAAAAATTTTTTATATGATAAAATCATCCGATTGATCTGATTTTGGGATTACTGATTCCAATTACAATAAGGTACAATACTATGAGCGAATCATCTCTATAATCAAGTCCTAAACATGTCAGTATGTTCTTAAACAAAATTATGTATTTAAGAAATTTTGCAACAAATTTAAGTATAGTTTTGTCAAAACTTGTATATTCTTATTTTTTATTTTCAGTTCTGACACTTCACAATAGTTAATGCTCGTCTGTCATACCGTTTCAGAGCTTCGCTTTTATAGATGTTGTCATCCTTGTTTTATATTGACAGCTACTTCATAAATAAGTTATGCCCGTCTGTTGAATCTTCCGTCCGACGCCCTAATGTTAGTTAAAATAATATAGATCAGGAACCTAAAAGGGATAAGACTATGACCGATAAATTCACGTACATCTCCAAAGATGATACACAATATTACCAATTTTGTAGATTAAAATTAGTGATTATAACGTTTGGAAAGCAACTAAATGAAACAACAAATCAACATTCACAAAAGTCCCTTTAGCCAACGAATAAGAAAACTTTATCATAAAACTTTGGGTATTAGTGTAATAAACAACGCAAAGTCCCCCCACCCTCCCACCTTTATATAATCTAACCTAAAATGCTCATTAAATGTTGTTTCTTGTCGAATTTTTATTTAAATGCATACAAATACAGTTCCTTAAAAAACACTTGGTTTCGGTCTTCTTAGCTTTAAATATAATTGTCCTTGTTGTTGATTGTCTGTGGATTTCCCAAAACATGACATAATCATATCAACTCATACGATTTTTTTTACAGGATATAAGTATTTTTAAGATATAATATTTCTATTTTTATTATAGTTGCAATTAGACTTAAATTAAAAGATGATAAGATTATTATGTAAAGATATTCATTTTTATAGTAATCTAACTGAATAAGGCCGGTAGGTTAACGTACATCCCCAATAATAGTACACAAAATCACTCTTTTTTTTTTAAATTAAAATTAGTGGTTGAAAGGTTTGGACACTTTATTATTTTTAATGAACCAACCAATCAAATTCAATATAAGATCCCAAAATTGGTAGGCCAACGAATAAGAAAACGTTACTATAAAACTCGTGGGACTAGTGTAATAAACAGCCCAATGTCTCCAGTTTTTAAAGTAATATTTTCTTATTGGTTGGTATAGCTACTATGCGGACTTTTATCAAAATTGGATTGTTTGGTTCATTAAGTTGAGTGTCCAAACGTTTTCTTATCCCTTTCGACCCCTCTTGCAATATTAAAAATATGCTCAATTTAATTTATCAATTAATTTAGAAAATTTTTATCCCTTTTACTACTGAAATGATGTACTAATACTTTTGGAATTCGGATGTACGTTTGTTTTACTTTGACACGTACATAATTTTACCAGGGATCTAGAGGGATAACACAATGGCCGATAAAATGATTTAATCCATGATGATGATTCACAAAATTGTCCTTTGTGTATATTACAATCAGTGGTTAAAACGTTGGGACACTCAACTTTATGAACCAATTGTAATAAAACTTTAATAAAAGTCCCCAAAGTTGCTAACAATGAAGATGAAACTTTAAAGACTAATGTTACAAGCAGCCCAATTTCCCCTTTATCCCTGATACATTGATTAACATTAATTTACATCAATTAGAATTTTTTTAAGTGTCCCTCCTATTTTTTAGATATAATAGTACGTACTTTTACTTCCTTTAAACAGATCTTTTAGCCTTAAACGTTTGTATATTTAAATTTCATGACTCACTTTTTGTAAATTAGCGGATAGTGGCTACACCACTAGAGTCTTCTAGGGATACTTAAAGGAAGGATTACCTAGGGGCGATTTATCTTTGGATGGTGGCGGTACCCTCCCTTAAAAGCCTACCCCAAGCCTATGAAAAGCTTAACTTTAACTTTAATCATTTTCGATGTATTTCAAATAAACGATTCATTTGTCTAAATGACACATTTGTGAGGAAGTGCCGTCGTTTTCTTGCCAAAAGCTAGAGCCTTTAACCATCGACTTTTTGAAAGACTTTCCCTGGCCAAAATTATATCTTTAAAAATATGAAAATAAAATTTACACAAAAATAAACATATTTAAAGAACTTGTCCTTTTAGTACAAAAATAGTTGATAACAATTTAGGTTTAAAAAAGATCTTTCAGGCAAATGAAGGGGTTAAGAGTAAGGAAGCAAAAATTGATTGCAGACAAAGTACATGTGTTTAGTGAAGTAGATGCTCACTATCAAAAGTTCCTAATCAAATTCCCTCTAAAGCAGTCAAAGGCAAAATAAGTTATAGAGTAACCTTGTTTAAAAAAAAAGTAAAAATCACGATTCTAAAGTATTTATTTACGAGTATCATCAACATTGTAATTATACAGTATTACTAATACAATATCATAATATATAATAAAAAATTATCAGAGGTAAATACATTAAATAATCATTATCCCATAATAACTGGGGCAGTGGGCAATGGTCCGTTATAGCTCAAAAACAAATCCAGGATTAATTGGATGTTATATTTCATGTGGTTTTGGCAGGTGTCCATCATTAGGTTGACCATACATTTAGATCCAACAAGAAGGCTTAGGCCTTCCTCTAATTGTTGAGCCTGATTATCTTTCTTGTACTTCCTCTTGCATTTCTTAAGCTTTTGCTTCAGAGGACCCATCTCCTTGCTGACACAATTATCAAGATCATCGGGATTCAGTTGCATTCCAAGTTCAGGGTTCAAACCTGCCATATCGGCAACAACTGCGGCGTTATCCAGCTGGCCGTTATTGATCCAGCCCAGGGCGTTGGCCAGGCAGGTTGTCTTGGACTGGTGGTTTTTCAGGTGGTTCATAAATTTGGGGAATGGAGGACACTTGCCCTTAGGCCAGTATTGGACGTCTGAATCGGCATCAGGACACTGCATGATGGCGGCTGGCAGTTTGGTTTGAAGGGGTGAGCCGAACACGCACAATTGAATGATAGCCTCGCCGGGGATTGATACATCAGATAGAGCCTAAAAAAAAAAAATTATTATATAATGAATCCCTTAAATTGAAAGTGAACTAATCTTTTAGGTTATATTAGTCTAGCATATTCAAATATATTAAGTATTAAGTTTTTTTATGTCTTAAGCTTAAGATTGCAATAACTTCTTTTTTATTCATATTTTTAAGTCTTAGGACAGTTTTAGTTTTAACTTATTTCTTTTCCTTATCTTCCCCCGTCGAAAACAGGGCCTATAGAACCTCTGAAGCCAGGAGAAATGTGAAATTACTCGTCTGACTTGGTTGTACTTTTCAATGGAAGCTCAATAAATCTCTTGTTGTTGTTTTAGGATGTTTTCTGACTTAACCACCTTGGACCATTAATGGCCCCCACAGAGAGCCTAACTCTTTAAGTAGCCCAACCTAACTTAAGTAAACCTAACTTATCTAATTGCTATTTTGAGAAATAAGTTTTTAAAATAAAACAAAGTAAGACAATTAGAACATAGCGACAAGGACAAACCCACACATAAGAAAATTTTAAAAGTTTCTAGTCGGTCAATTCAAGAAGATAGGTTAAAAAGTTGAAAAAATTTAAATAGTTAATGGTATTATGGTATTTTAAAGAACAATTTATAATTATGAAATATATTTCTAACTTTGGTCTTTATTTATAGGCGTAGGACTTGACTCTAGACCCAATCAGCGTGGCCTCGAGATTTTAGGATAAATACAAAACATTTCTGAAAATCGTAGCCTGATAAGACTAGCTCTTTCAAAGATTCATTGGTTCTTACTTAAAACTTATCAATTTCATAATTGATCCAAAAATATATAGAATTTAAAATTATTCAATAATAAACCGAGCCAGACGTGTGTAAGGACAAAGCTAGTTGTAAAGAAGCGTAGCTACAAACAAAGTATTTACCTGCGCTGCGGCCACGCAGGTCCCGAGAAGGACCCATGTAACCGTTCTCATCTTCAAGGTCCTACTCCCTTTACTAACTAACTGACCAGGCTTTTAAAGAAAGCTTCTTTAATACACACAAGTGTTTTATTCTAATTTCTTACGTTTTATTTATGTTGTTGCGAAGCTTCTTTAAAACTTATATTGTCGTCCATATGTAAGGTGATTTGATGATCATATGATGTTAAAGATACTCAACTGAATGTAATGTAGCATCCAAGTCGGAAGAGTGTAAAAAGGGGTGTATTCACCCACCCCACTGGCAAATTTAATATAGATGTAGACCTCAAACACCTCCTTGTATGGATCCAATTTATTATTTCGGACATGCTTATATTTATGCACATTGGATTTGTGGAATTTGGATTTTATTAGATTAAGCACATTATCATTCTGGGCAACATTAAAATTTCGGATAGATAAAAAAATACTTTTTTTTGTTTTTAAATTCAAAATTTTCTCTTTTTATATTCTTTAGATCTAAC
Organism: Acartia tonsa; assembly: GCF_053477335.1. NCBI lineage: Eukaryota > Metazoa > Arthropoda > Copepoda > Calanoida > Acartiidae > Acartia > Acartia tonsa. The sequence goes on from NC_137260.1 coordinate 41,317,992, forward strand.
ACCCTTGTTTCAATTTTATTAAAAGTTAAAGGGAAACTCTTAAAGTGGACCTATAGTAAGTAGTTTTGGAGTAAAAAATGTTTTGGATAAGCATCATCACAAAATTGCTTTATATGTTTTATTTAATAAAATTTAAATTTAAAAATTGATAATTTATCAAAGCTAAATGATTAAATGAACATTAATTTTTATTACATTTGATGAATCTAAAGGGATAAGACAATGGCCGATAAATTGATTTTCATCCCCAATGATTATAAACATACATACCCCTTCTGTACATTACAACTAGCGGTTGAAATATTTGGACACTCAACTTTAAAAACTAATAAATCAGAATTCAATAAAAATTCCAAAGGCTTAACGCCAATAAAGAATATAACGTTATTATGATACTTTGGGGAGTAGTGTGATAAACAGATTAATGTCTCCTTCCTCCCTTATTATAAATCTACAATATGAATAAAGATAAGAGCTTCTTTTAAAATTATTTAAAAGAATATTATCTATTTAATTTGTTTTTTTATTGGCCATATTTCGGATAACTGTGTAGTTAATCTTCTACTATAAACTTTCCATTCTAGTTCTAAAAAGTAAAAGTAATTTTTTTGGGAGTCTGTTATTTTCTTTTCAGGGTTTTTTAGTATGGTTGAGGTTTTTTAAGGATATTAAATTATAAAAGATAAATATAAAAGTAAATGTCATCATAACCAAAACAAATATTTTTACCTTTTTAAAAAAGGTCAAAAATATCAACATTTATCCATAACATTATCTATAGAAATAAAATCAAAGCATCATAAAACATTTGACCACCAATGTTTATTAATTTATTGATTTACAAGGATAACACTATCCACTCAAGCAACCAAGCAAAAAAAGAAATAGTGCATTATACGATTTTATGTTCCAAAAAGTTATAAAACTTCCTAAAATTAACCTTTAAACTTTTTTAAAATGAATTAAAACATTGTACCTAAGAATTAACTATTCGAAAAATGTTAAATTTTTAAGAAATGGATATAGGATAATCGTGGACATGTTGACAGGGGAAAAAGAGAGGGGTAGGTTTCTGGTAAAATCCGTAAAGGTTGTGTGTTATAAGTAAAAAACAGTAGTAGAACGATAAAAATTTATGTTAATTTTAAAAAAAAATTTGTCTATAGTTCTTTACAATAAGAAATACACATATTTAGTGAATATTATCGTTCTACTACTATTTTTAAGCCTTAAAACACACACCTTTACGGATTCTACCAGAAACCTACCCCTCTCTTTGTCGTCATTTTGCTGATATGGACCTTATTTATTGGTCAGTAGGAGAGAAGGGTATTGGGTGAAGGGGGTGGATAGTGGGTATCGTTATTTTAGCCAGCTGCGAGTATTTCTTTATCGGAGTAGTTGTTGAAAATCTGGTGCAACATCTAAGTAACAAGATATCGATTTTATAGGGATAATCCAATTATGAAAAGTTCAGCATCAAGCTACAAAATATTCTTCTAACATAGATTCTAGGGTGCTAAAATTACTATTGAAGCTAACCGTTAGAGGCGTATAGAAAGACACGTCTTAAATGTAGAAAAAATTTCAATTGTAACAAGTGTTTTACTACTTCATACTTAAAATTTTAAAAGATTTATTTTTAATGCGTAAAAATAATTAAAATTATATTTTCTATTAATTCTAATATACATTTCGATTTTAAAAACTTTCTAAAAAAATTCAAATATCGAAGAAAAAAAACTTTTGGTATTTCCTGAAACTTTAGTAAAACATGTGTCAAACTTTTGGGTCAAAATTATATTGAAATTGTTCAAATTCTTTGCTTTTTTGCAACTATGTGGTTTACTAATATAGGAATAGTTATGTATCGCACCATAAAATAGACAGTTATCTGCGGCTATTAAAATAAAAAAAAATATCAAAACTAGTGTTGTTAGCCCAATGGAGCCGAAGGCCCAGTTAAAAAATATGGTATTGATTTTATTATTTTTATATTCGAGAAAAAATGTCTGTAATACGATACGATATATAATTTTCAGTATGGCCGAGCGGTTATAAATCTGTTTCGAAGCCATACTGGAAAAATGAATTTAGAGCTTATAGAGAAAGTATTTTGTATAGAATAGACTTAATATTAATTAAACAAGGATGACAACATCCATAAAAGCGAAGCACTGAAACGGTGGGACAAACGGACATTAACACTTATATAATGTCAGAACTGAATAATCAGAACATAAATGTATAAGAATCGGAGCAAAATTGTAAGTAAATTTGTTGAAAAACTGCTTGATTCAGGATATTGTTTAAGGACATGCTTACATTTTTAAGACTTGATTATAGAGTTGCCTATAACATTAAACTTTGTTGTCCCAGGAATCAACATACCAAAATCCAGATCAATCGATGATTAAATCACATAAAAATTTGTTGTTAAAAAAGTAAAAAAATCAACATGTTTAAAATGGACGTACGGACACTCTTGTTATGATTACAGAGTTGCTACGCTTTCTAAATCGTACCTAACTACTAAATCGATAGGACAATTCTAACATGCTTAAATTAACGAAAAAAGCTACGTACGGACCTACCCTAATTATAGAAAAGCTTCGCTTTTAAAAATCCTTATCAACCAAAAAAAAAGCTTTTCTAAATAGTCTTTGTGAGTACTGACTTATGCCCATATAATAAAAACTAAAAAAAATGTAAAGGATAAAAACATGATTCTTAATCAAGAGAAGGACATTTTTAAAATACGTTTTTTCATTCGTTTGCCTAAAACCTTTAATCACTTTTCTTCAATATATATTGGTTGTTACACACGAGCTTTGTTCAATTTTTTCTTTTAATCTGTTTAAATCCACAGAAGGAACAAATTTGGGATAATTGGGATGCACATTAGTTTATAATTAATTATCTTATCCCTTAAGATCCCTGTATCCTTTAAATAAAAGTTCGGACTTCACCTACCTTTATCCCTGAATATTTCGACCTCATCTTAACCTAAACCTGAAGTCTACAAGTTTTTGTAGTGAAAATATAAATCTTAATCAGAATTTCTTTTTCTAAACTAAACTACTAATACTGGATGTAGAATATACGTGGATATTATGACAGAGGAAATTTAGCTTGCTAACTTGGAACTCATTTATTGGTCAGTTCATTCAATCAGTAAGAGGGGAGGAGATGGGGTAAAGAGGTTGAGAGGGGAAATCGTTAGTTTAGCCCAACACGTTTTACACTTTATTAAAAGACATGAAAATCTGGTGTAAGATCCAAGTATTAATATATTCATTCTAAAACTACATGTATGGAATGAAGGAAAAGAGTTAGATTAACAGCTATTATAGAAATAAGACTAGATTGATGAAAAATGTAAAATATAAGACTTCTTTACATTCTGAATAGATCCATAGAAATTCTTTCATTCCATTCATCTAATATAATATAAAAATATATAGAACAAGGCCTTGACGTGACGTCTTTGCTTTTTGCTCTGTTATTAAAGTCGAATATTAAAAACCGTGGAGTCGCTTACTCTACTAGCTCTTTTTTGTCTTATAGAATGATTTAAACAATTAGCCTGGGTTTCACTAACTCTAATATATCTATAATTAGAATTGTATAAAACATACCCAGAGTGTCTTATACTCTCATAACGATATTATTTAATGTAGAATAATGTAAACATACACTAGTGTGTATAACACGCTAATAACTCTTTAATTCATCTAGAATAATGTAAAACATACCAGGGTATCTTACACTCTGATATAACTCTATTATTAGATGTAGAATAATGCAAAACATACCCAGACGTTCACACTCTAATAACTCAATTATTTGATGTAGAAAAATGAAAAACATACCCTGGGTGTCAAACTCTATTATTTGATATAGAATAATGTAAAACATATGCAGGGTGTCTCACACTCTAATAACTCTATTATTCATCTGGAATAATGTAAAACATAACTCTAATAACTCTATTATTTGATGTAGAATAATGTAAAATATACTTAAGTGTGTCTCACACTCTAATAACTCTATTATTTAATGTAGAATAATGTAAAACATATCCAGGGTATCGCAAACTCCATTATAACTCTATTATTATGTGTAGAATAATATAAAACATTCCTAGGGTGTCACTGTCACACACTCTAATGACTCTATTATTTGATTTAAAATAATGTAAAACATACCCAGGGTATCTCACACTCTAAAAAACTCTGTTATTTGATGTAGAATAATGTAAAGTGCAAAAAGCCTTTTACTAGAGATTAATGCATTAGTGAGAGTTATATTGCTTCAGGAAATTAGGGATAGGACATTAGACAATGATAACTTTTTCTCTATGTGTTTAGCACCCTTTCATACATTCTTAATTTTGGAGGAAGACGGTTTGTTAATTAACCTAACTGTTATTGTTCTTTTGCTTCCCTGTATGCTTCTGACCATTCAATTTACATTATAAATGTGTGTGTGTGTTTTTGTGTGTACTTTTTGGGATTAAACATTATACACATGGTCATGTTAAATGATAAACATATCTAAATCGACATATTATTACTTGGATGTTGCACCAAGTAAGATAACACTAGAAGCTGTCTAAAATATCGATATCTCCCATCCACCCCCTTTAACCCTTCCGCTTATACTGGAATAACGAACTATAACCAATAAATACGGTGAATCAAGCTAAAATGACGACAAATTTATTTTCCCCTGTCAATATATCCACATATATCCTATATCCATTTATATCTTATTACTGAAAACAAAAATAATTAAAATTCTAGAAATGTTGTACATCAGTTTGTTTTTAAAAATGTGGATGTATTTTTATGAATTAAGAAGCTTATACTTATTTGAAGTAAAGTTTAAACAAATTAGTTTACATTAAAAATATTGTTAAAAGTTAAAGGTCTCAGAAATTGCTGACCCGAATTTGTTGCCAGGAATGCATTATAATTGTGTGACCTTTTTTGGAGGGGGGCACAGTGGGATCCAGTGGGACATCCAAAAAATTTAAAATTGACTTTTATCTATCCTAGGATTTAATGATGGCTGTAAGTAGACAGCTAGAAAAGAAATTTTTAAAAAATATTCATTTTTGGCGGATTTATGCCATTTTTAAAAAAGGTAGTGAAAAATTTCTTTTCAGTTTTGATGATTTTCCAGATTTTTTTACACAATTTTTTCAAAGCAACAAAAAATACATTTATGTTCATCTTATGAAAATAATTTTTGATTGAGGTACTTTTCAGATACTTGTACCAATGTCTAATTAAAGAAAAATTTTAATAAAATATTTTTTTGGTGGTGTAAATTGACATTTTGTAAGAAAATTTCACCAAAAATATAAAGATTTTTAACCCCAAAAAATCAGTTTTCTCCATTTTACCCAAAAACGGCCAGGATGCCCCGGGTTTTGCAATAATAATATTAATATGCAACATGTATTGTGTTTAAAACAGTTTTCATAACCTGGGGCCTCCTGGCCGTTTTTGAGTAATTGAGCATTTTACATTGCATGGTTTGAACAATTTCGTTCTTGTTAATTTGAAATTTTCCCTCGTTAGAGGGGGAAGGAGTCATTTTAGAGCCCAAAGTCATCTCTGCAATGTTTTCTAACTTTTTGAGGCGGAACTTTCTTTACTTATGCATTATTTGCCTCCGGCCAACCGTTTCGCCGTTATTTGCCGCCGTAGGTGTGATTTTTAACGATTTTTGCCTTTCTCGCGGTTTTAATGGACATTTAAGGGAACAAGGAGTCCTTAAAAAAAGATGACTTATAAATACTTTTATTTTAGCAATTAAATTTGCTAAATTTCATGTGTTCTGAAAAAAATTGTATTCCTAACTGGTTTTGGTTCAGCAGAAATTCAAATTCGGGGATTAATTATAATATTGCAAAAACATTATATATGCGTCTGAGAGAGAGAGAGAAATATACGTTTGAGAGAGAATATAATATAAGCAATTATGTTTATATTCTTATACAAACTTTAAATGAAGATAGCTAGACTTAGAATAAAGGTATTAACACAAAATCAAAAGTGTTTTGAAAATTATGTTATTGTTGTTTATATCTGTAAAAAAAAACATTAGAAAACATGCCTTATTAGTGTCCTATTTTACTTATACTGGACCTACCTAAAAATGCCGGGACTCGAACTGGGTGCACCTGACGCGATATTCATGTTCACAAACATTGTTTGCATTGAAGAAATATTTACATAGACGTTTATTTTGTTAAAATATTCCTATCCTAACTAAAGTTATGAAGGTTTATAGATTTTTTAAAAATAGGGTAGCTTCGCTCCTCCAAAACCGCCAGACGTACTTACCAAATGCACATTAGAAGTTAACAGGAGCAAAATTTATGTTATTTTTGAGTTAAAGCAAAAAAAATTACATCATTTCGTCAAATACAAGCTTTTTTATTGATGTTTACTTTTGTCTACCCTTAATGTCCCGTTTTTTGGCAAAAGATCCCACTGTGGGGGGGGGGGGGGTATTACTGACCTCCCGCGACCTCTCCCAGGAGCTAGCGGCCAAACAGCAAGTAAAAAAAATGAAATAGATTACAGCTTGTAAAAGAATAACTATTTATATTTATATCGTATATTTTGATAATCGTGGAAAATTGTCTGCAATACGAAACTATACATAAGTTTTTAGTACGACTGAGAACTGGCTGTAATCCAGCGGATACCAATTAGTTTCATAATGGAAATTAAATGAAGAGATAGGTTACAGAAAGAAAATCTGTTGAAGTTTTAATGACGACAAGGATAACAAATTTCATACACATTAGAACAACAAAAAAAAGTTCACAAAAATTCTCAGGGGTTATAATTCAGGGATGTTAGAATAAGTGTACACACAATTTATTTATTATTTTCAACAAAGATAATCTTAAGTTTAAGATTTGAATCTAAAATAAAGAATTGTGGTGACAGTAGACGTGTAAAGCATTCTGGAGACTTGGAGGATCGTGACCTATTGAATCATACCTGGAATCTAAATTTGGACTAAACCTTTAAGTATTACATTATATTCTACTAAAACAGGGTAGTTTAGGAGTTTATAAACGATTATTGCTTTGTATATGTTATGAAAATATGTTGCATTTTACCTGTATTACTTTTTAAGGGCTAGAGTCAATGAACATAGATCGGGTTCATTATCTAAAACCCCAAAAAAACATAAATTTTTGTCATAAATACATTATAAATATATTATAAATATAAATTTAAATTCTACTTATCGACTATAAATAAAAGTATCAACTAGTAACATAACATTAAAATGAAACAGTGTTTGAGCATGTTTTAAACAAATAATTTTCATCGCCACCTTTTTTTCGCCCTTATCCCTATGTTTCCCTAGGTATCCCTATATTTATGTTTGATAAATTATCATCTATTAATTGAATTTGATGCGTCTTTCATTGCGTGGGAATCTTCTATTCTTCTTAAAAGAAAGTGAAAGCTAGAAAGTCTTATTTTCAAAAAAAAATAGAAATTAATGATTTTGAAAGGTTATTATAATGGCAGCCATTTAAAAGCAAATATAATTTTACTGCTAACTCATATGTATGTATATGTTACAAATATCCGCTGGTTTAAAAAAGGACTCTTAGCCATACTGAAAAATCATGCATAATATCGTATTTCAGACAATTTTCTACGATTTTGAAAGAAATCATAAAATTTTAATCAGCTTTATAAGCCCGATATAAATAACTATTCAATTTCATCCATTTTGAATGACTTTTGTAAAGTCTGTAAAATCTTAATATATAGGTTGGGTGATTTTTCTATCGAAAATATCAATTTCATTATTTTTTTAAAAGATGAAATAAAAAGGATATGTGGAAGAGTTGATACAACGGGCCATTCAACCCCGGGATACAGGGAAAGTACATTAGCAATTAATTTTCTTATTATGTGCAAAATCATGCATGCAGTGGCTAATATTTTTTATGATGGAAAATAATTGTAGGTTTATTTAATCATAATTGTACTTTAATAGAGAGAGAGAGAGAGAGAGAGAGAGAGAGAGAGAGAGAGAGAGAGAGAGAGAGAGAGAAATAGTTATGTCAACAAAGAATGGCCGTAGGGAGTTTATTTTAGCTTTTATCATTTCTAGTAGTGGCTGCTTTCTGGGTAGAATTATTAGATAGATTAACATCCTCGGGGTATTGTACCCACTACTCTAATATCTTATTATTTCCAATAAAGGATTCTTTCCAATAAGGGATAAGTGGAGTTATTAGATTGATACCACCTAATGGGGTTAAACGAGATACCTTGTTAAACTGCAATAATATTTCATCATTCCTAGCATTTGCTGCTTTGCAAGTAGAGATATTAGATTGATTAACATCCTTAGGGGGTAAGATACCTAGCTAAACAACTATAATATCTTATCATTTGTTAGTGGCTGGTATTATGTAGAGTTATTAGACTCGGACAAGCACCTAAATTAAGTATAGATGTAGAACCAAGACAACTACCTGGACCTTTTTTGTTTGCTATTAAATTGCTTTCTGATCTTTTGTAGCAACTTCATTGTGTTTATATTTGATGAAGTCCAATCTGCTCCACTTTTAATTTCGGTGACGTCATAAAAATGAGGGATTCTCCATCTCTTCTTTAGGGGTTTTCTTTCCTACTTCTCCTCTCATATTCCTCATTTTTATGACGTCACAGACATCAAAAGTGGTACAAAAGTTGTGCAGATTAGGCTTCGTCTTATTTTTCCGACGCTTTTCCCTGAAATTCTAAGACACAATCGAAAGTCGGCACATGGTTCTTACCATGTTCCATATAGATCATGCACCCTCTATTCATTTGCTCATTCATCATTCTATGTATATGATATCTATTGGTGGCTCGATGGTTTTCAATCAAAACAAGAGGGGTTCCAACAGGGAAGCAGGGGACCATCATTCTTCGACTAATCTACAGCCCTTCTTCCTACTCCTTTATTTAATAGATATTAAAACAGAATTGCCAGGGATTTGGGGCAATGTATAATAAACAATATCCCCCCCCCCCCCTAGTCATAATAAAAATAACGATTAATCCCCACAAACCCCCTTAAGCCAATCCATTCCCTTCCAACTGGATGAACAAATTGAACAATAAATGAGGTCCATATTAGCAAGCTAGATTGACAACAAATTTTTCGCTGTCAATATATCCACGTATATCCTAAATCCTTTCTTACTATTCAATTTCTGTCTATTGTAACTAATAATTTTTTGGAGGGAAGTATTGTAAGTTTATTAAACTGGTATAAACCGTCTTTTCCTTCATATTTGTACATACAAGAACTTAAAGAGTATAAAATTGAATATATCTTTCATTTAACTATCCATGTTTTCCTGACGAGGAGAAGACAGGGAGAGAGAGGATATTATGACACTAGTCCCCTGTCTTTTATTATAACCTTTTCTTATTCATTGGCTCAAAGACTTTAGAACTTTTATCTTATTTTGATTGGTTGGTTCTTTAAACTGATCGAGTGTCCAAATAGTTTTAACCACTAATTGTGATCTACAGAAGGTGTAATTTTGTGTATCACCATTATGGATGTATATCAATTATTCGTTCATTTCCCTATCCTTGCATCTCTGACGAGAAGATCATTTTCATTCCTCCCAAGTATTAAATATTTTGCAAATATTATTTCTAATACAAATTATTTTGGATCTGGCGCCGTTATGTATTTAGAATATACGTGGATATTAAAACAGGGAAAAACCTGTCCTCTATTTAGGTTGCTAACATGAAACGTTCTTATTGGTCAGTTCGTTCATCCGGTTTTGCATAAAACGTATGGGCCAATTTAGACCTTTAGAGGCCAAAGTAGAATAGGGTACTTTCGTCATAGGCCAATATGATATCAATATGAAGAAAGGGGAAATTAAATCGTCAATTACTTTTTTTTCAAAATAGTTATCATAGATTATTTTCCTGTTTTTTTATATAAAACTGATTTCAACCTCCTGTTATATATAGCATAAAATTAAGGCGTAAATATGTCAAGTTGTATATTCAAATGCAGGATTAAAAAAAAACACTGTTTGTTTGCTAGGATCTAAACGTATAAGACAATGGCCGATAGATTTATGTACATCCCCAATGACGATACACAAAATTAACCCTTCTATAGATTGCAGTTATTGGTTGAAACGTAAGGCTACTTAATTTAATAAAACTACAAATAAAGATTCAATAAAGTACTCAAAGTTGTCCAACGAATAAAAAAAAACTTTTTCGAAAAATTAGGAGACTAGTGAAATACAAAGCACAATGTCTCATCCTTCCCTGGTTTGTTATCGATAAAAATCTTCGATATAAATAATTAATATGGACTTCCCTTCTTCCGCAAGTAAGTCCATAATTTGAAACATAATCAATATGATGTATTAGGTTTAAGACGCACCTATAAAACAAGGATGACAACATCCATAAGTAGAGAAGCACAAAAAAACATTGATGGACGAACGGAAAAAATGGCCATAAAATTGAAGCATAGAAATATTAAATACAATATATATATATAAACTAGCGGTTACACCCCATAGAAGCCTCTAGGGGCACTTAAGGGGAATAGTTGAGCCCCACCCCTGTTTTAAATTTTTATTTGGAGAGTGGGGACACCCTTCCCCCTAAATAAATTAATTTGACCTATAACAAGTTCCACTGTAAATGAAACCCATATCGGTTCAGTGGTTAGCAAGATCCTTCGCAACTTACAAAAAAGTTAACCGCTTTATATTAAAGGATAAAAATCAAGAACAGCAGAGCAGATCGTCGTATGTTAATATAAGTAAAAAAAGGGATTTTTTACAACAATAAAAAATTAAGACTTTCAGACGAGTAAATAGTAAAACAATTTTTTTTCTGACATACATTCTTTTTGTATTTTCTGCTATCATGGATGTAAATATTCCTGTTTAAAGTCTAATTAATGGATTTGACCAACCATTTGATTGACCTAGACCATGATGTAGGATGTAGCAACTAAGATGTAGGATAACTAATAGAAAAACTATTTAGGCCATCTCAAAAATATATTTATGTAAGTTTAAATTGTGAGTATTTTTATCTTTATGGTCAATGTAAATGTTTTAAAACAAGGACTTCACATATAAGTATTTTTTACTCAAGTGTTTGTAGCGAAAAAATATTGTTTTAAATCTATGCGGAGCTCTTTTTTACCCCAAAACTTTCAAAAAGGATCAAATAAATATTTTTTCAATCTTTGTTTGTGGTCCAGACATCTAATGAGTGAAACCTCCCGAAATTATAATTTCAAAGTTAAGCTTACAAATATAACCTACGACCCCCCCCCCCCCTCAACAAAAATATGAAATTGCCATTTTTGTTTGGATACAACCATCCATCCGTGCACATGAAAATAAAAAATCGAGATAAAAAATCTTTATTGGTTAGTCCTAACTAGTCCTAACTAGTAGTGTCCAATTTAATTTTTCATCTACAGATGAGGTAATCTTGTTAATTATAATTGGTAGAATACATCAACTTATTATTCATTCATACTCCTAAGATCCATGAATACAGTTGAGAAGATAATATTTGTCCAGTGTCAGAAATTTCTCTCATTATCAAGAAATCAAATTTGTCAAATTTAGATTGTATAGCGAAGCTACTTTACAATCAACAATTGCCAGATTGTTTGTAGCATAGCTTATACATAACCATAGACGTTCAAGTGCGGGTGTAAAGGTGTCTTTGAATTACTCCCCTTAAACCTTTAACCTTAAACCTCCCCTAATTTAACCCCCTCAAAAAAAGCTTTGACGTCCCTTGTGTCAAAATCATTGAATTGAATTGGTCTGAATTATCATTATGAAAAATTTAATCTTAGAATTATGTTACTTTTAAAATCTTACAAAAATGTTAAAATTATTGTAGAAATATGGACACCCCAAACCTAAATATAAATCCTCCAGGAATTGAAGGATAAATAGTGAACAAGATAAAATCTCTTAAATTAGTTTATGATAAATTATGCTTATGGTAGTTTGTAAAAATAATAGAGAGTGAAGAAGTGTAGACAATTTGTCATTCAAAGACCTTTTTATCCCTGCATCTATCATATTAGGAAAAAACAAACAACTTATTCAAGGCCATTTTCAGAGCTGAATATTTCACACAAAAATATTTAAAAGTATATTTATATTATTCTATTTCAAAAAAATTTTATTATGGTTTTATATTAATTTTGTTAAGAATTTTGTTAAGGAAAATATTTAATAATTATGGAAGTGATCACTAAAAAAGGTTTGGGTTTTCTTATTTTTGGATTCAGATTTCAGTCAATTTATAACTATTAGCAAGGATAGTCATCATAAAAATTTTTATGTGTGTATGTATTTATAAAAATACTCATAATTGAAAGTTTAATGTAATGAAGAAAAAAATATTATTTAATTATTATTCTGCTAATAGATTAAGTCTGTACTTGCAGTCTACACATTTTTTATGCTTATATTATTTATTTATATTTATAAGAATTTCAAATATTAGTTATTAATTAGTTTTAATTTGCTAATCTGCAATTTATCAAATTGAAAACTTGTCTATAAAATCTTGGCTTTAATATGATCATTCATGCTTTAATTTCAGAAATTTTTATTATTAAGAATGTTATTGATTTGGGGTTTGTTACCAATTTTATTTCGTATATTACCGACAGAGGTAAACTAATTTGTAAATATTTTTGAAAACTTATCTTTTAAAAAACTTTAATTGTTTTCTGAACAAAGACAAAAGAAGCATAGCACAACACAATAAAAAGTAAACATTGTCAAAACATTGAATAAATACATCTTAACATTAATAGTAAATAAAATGATGAACAACTATTATGTTCTAAATCATTTAAAAACCCCCCATACTTAGGGAAGATGTAAACATTTGGTTGTAGATGTTGTCGAAAAAATATACCATAGATATAAATATAGGGTTCCTAATGTACTAATGATTGCTAATTATAGCAGTTTTTAATGAAAATAACAACCCTTGAACTATAATCTTTAGAAATAATTAATGTGTTTAGGGATTTTTATTAGATACCTCAGAATCAGCGTTTATATGCACCATCGGGTCTAGCCTGCAGTTCAGACTTTCAGAGGCACTGGAAAAATGCACAGATTATTGGGTTAGGTCAGTAGATAAATTTATTTTTACATTGCTTAAACGGCCAAAACACATAAAGATAAGATGTAAAGCAATTAAAAATGTATACTTTAATTGTACATGCATCTAATATTAACATGTATTGATTTATTCTTATGGTTTCCTAATTTGAATGAATTAAATCGAATAAGGATGGCAAAAAAAGAAATGAGCTTAAAAAGGTTAAGAAGGGTAAATAAAAGAAAGTGGTATAAGTGGGATAAATAATGATCATAATTAAATTTGCAAAATTACAAAGTTTTATACAAATCATTTTTAGTTGTTAACAAATAATTACTATTATGTTTGCTTGAATGTATTTTTCATCAAATTTATTCAAGAGAAAAAATTTAAAAGGTGTTTTACAATCTCTTAAATACCAGTAAAAAAGCACTAAAATTTGTGAAAAGAATTTCTGTTTTTAAATGCGTAGCATCTTTATCAGTTCTGCTTCACTCACTGACCTTCCCTTTTTTTACTGTATTAGAAAATGCTACTATAGAACCCTACAAGTTAAATATGATAAACACAATTTTCGTATGGGCGAGAACTGTTTCTAATCCACCGGATATTAATTGGTTTCTAATGAAAACGAGTTTGTACTTCCAAATCATGAATTGATAAAAGTCCTGTAGGCCAACGACTTAAAAGCTTATTTATAAACTTTTTGCACCAGTAAAATTTACAATTTAAATGTTCCCATACAGGTAGGTGGAGGGGAGGAAGGGGGGTGGGGGGGCTATCAACAACCACCTGGAAATCAAAATTTTATTATGGTTTCAAAACCCAAGTAATAATATATCTATTATTCTAGTAAATATGAAATGAAAGGTAAACGAATCAGAGGAAGAAATTCTCGGATGGTTTGTCAGAAATTTGCTGATTTGTTGTCTGAAGTTCAGCAGGAGTCAGCTGTCAGCTTCTGTGTATTCAATGAACTTGGATGGATCAATTTGAATACAGACAATGGGTAAGTAAGAATTTAATGATTTAAATTATAAATCAAACAAAAAAACGTCTAAATTTTAAATTTTAATATTCACATATAAGCGATTCATTATCATAATAAGATTGACAATATAATTTCACCAAGAAAAGCTTTATTTCTTAGCAACGAAGCTACTTTATAATTAACTTTGTCTGTCCGTCAGTCCATCAGTCAGTCAGTTCGTAACGATATGGAAGAAACGTGATATTCTCGGATCCTATTCAAGACAGCTGAAATTTTTACGGAAGATTCCAATTATATATGCCCATCTAAAATATACATTATTTTGTCCATCTGTCTGTTATTTGGGGTGCTAGATCGATTCCTAGATCTTTACGTTTTCGTGATTTTCTCGACTCCTTTTCAAGATAGAGAGCTGAAACTTTCACGGATTAATCAATTTTACATTCTACATATTTGTACTAAGTTTTATTATGATTTGTCTATAAAATGGGGTGCTATATCATATATGATCCATCAAGTTTCATTAAGATTTGTCTATTAACTGCGGTGCTAGATCGATTCCTAGATTTTTAAGTTTTCATGCTTTTAAAGGTTGCGTGATTTTAAAGGATTTGTAATTTCCCTATTTTATAAAGTTTAATGTTTATTGTATGACACTGCTCTATATTAATTTTTTCTTAAAATCCCTTCATCATTTTTGAGCTTTCCTTATGGATGTTGTCATCCTTGTAGTTATTCGAAATATGGATTATATAACAAAATACCTTATCAAAATGTGTACACTTCCTAGACAATAATTTGGTCAGGCTTTTCTTACACTGATTTTCTATTGTTACAATTGGGATATTTTCTATCTAGACTTTCTATGTTTAGTTGGTATGTTAACAAGTATAATCACATCTTTAATAGCGAAAATTAGCAAGATAACAATATGAACAACATTGTACTTTAAATCATACAGTAGCTTTTATTCTGAAAATTAAAAAAAACTTATTTTCTTGAAATGATGCTTAAATTAGATGGTCTATACTTTTATTAGTAGGTGATATGTTATAATATAAAATACAATAAATATTAGGTCATTACTCGATATTTTTGGTCGTTCTTTATATTTATCATTATATTTTAAAACTTCGTTCCTTTTGAATGATGTCATCCTTGTTTTAAAAACATTTATGATGTGTAAATGCTAAACAAAAATATAATTTCAGTGGAAGAATAAATTTATTTAGCACCTCTGGATTGTAAAAAGGTTTTATGCCTAGAGCCATTAGTTTATATATGGATGTGTTATTGGACAACAAAAACATCGATATTTATGGTATTGTTAGTAGCGAAGCTACTCTATAATTCACTTTGTCCGTCCGTCAGTCAGTCCGTCCGTCAGTCAGTCAGTCCGTAACGCTATGGGGGAAATGGGATTTACTCAGCTCCTATAAAAGATAGAATGCTGAAATTTTTTGACAACATTCCCATCATTAAGGAGCACAATTGACTATAATACATCATTGGCGTTCGGACCGATTTTTAGCAGGTTTTAGGCTATTCTTATATTTTTCAAATTTCTCTCAATATCTTCAGTGTTTATGGTCCGATTTTCAAAATTTTTTCAGTTACAGATATCAAAATTAAATTTTCCGTCGTTTAAAGGAACAACCATGAAGGCCAGACTGCCTTTTTAGCGGGTTTTAGGCTATTTTTATTTTTTTCACATTTTTCTCCATATCTTCAGTGTTTATGGTCCGATTTTCAAAAAATTTTCAGTTATAGATTTAAAAATTAAATTTCCCGTCGTTTAAAGAAAACAATCATGATGGCCAGACTGCCTTTTTAGCAGGTTTTAGGCTGTTTTTTTTTTATATATTTAACATTTTTCTCCATATCTTCAGTGTTTAGAGTCCCTTTTTTTTGTTTATGGGGAAGTTCACATAAAACTACTGGCAGCAGCACCAGTAGTACTTATTTTTTTTTTATATTTTTTATTTTTTTAATTACCTCTTGTGGCAAAGCCCATGGAGGTTAGGGGCGAAGCCGCTAGTTTTGTAAAATGTATAGAGTCATCCTTGTTAGAAATTAAATTCTATAACATATAGAACATTATGCAATAATTTTTTGAGTAATCGAAAATTATTCTTCAATGGTCTATCCCTTTAACTCACATTCGCTGGAAGAAAAGAATCATTTGTATTTGTCCAATAAATTGCTCGAAGCCTCATCTACTTCATTACATGAAAAATAAATGCAAAACTCCTCTAGAAAGTCTTCTACAACCCCAACAAGAAAAATTCAATGGAATTACCAAACTTATATGCCTCTCCATTACAGAACATCTTCTTAAAGGAACTGGAAAGTTTTTTAAAAATCTAATTTGGGGGAGCCTACTCTCCCAATAAAATCACAAATTAATTTCCTTTTTAGATCTCCAATTATTTTTAATATTTGTTTTTTAAGCTAAGCTCAAAGTTAGCAGGCCAATTTTGACCTCTCTAAATTCCCTAAGGTATATTTCACAGGGATCTAAAGGGAAAAGACAATGGCCAATAAATCCCTCAAGAAGATGAACAAAATAACACCCTTTTTTAGTTTATTATCAGTAACTGAAACGCTTGGACACTCAACCTAAAAAAAAAAACTTTAAAAGTGAAAAATTTATTAAAAGACCCCAAAGTTGTAAAGCCAACGAATAAGAAAACGTTATGATAAAACTTTGGGTGCTCCCACTCTGTATACTTCATCTATTTTTGCCGACCTGTACATGTTCTATTTTTCACAGGTTCAGTATGAAAGAGGACGTGATCTACAATGAGGACCTGGACACCGTCATGGACGGGGCCAACAACAACATCAACCAGAAACAGATAGAGATGTGCTCAAGAAATCTTTTTAAGAAGAAAGAAAGAGACTTGAAGAAATGCAAAAGACCAAAGTAATTATTTAGTTTTTTTATTTTAATGCGATGCTACTCCGATACCAAAAATTTATTATTACAAAACAAAATATTTTTAATTATAGTGATAGTTAACATTTGATTCACATAATGCACGGTTTTGATCCTTTCACCTCAAGGTACAGAAATATCCAGATTTGTAAACTTTTAACTAACTTCAAACAGTAGGAGTAATTGAATAAAACAATTGAGTTTTACACTATAGGATGAAGGGGTTGAATAACTGTAAGTCCCCATCCCAAGGACATTGTGACGACTCTCAATTGTTTCTTTGAAAATTCACCAAAAGTGTCAGGAATTTAAACACAGCCAAGAAGCAGAAAATAAATTGCTAGCAGACGAAAAGGGTCATTGGAAAAGGGAGGCAGGTAGTAATTTGTATATACATATAGATCTCTTAATAAAACCATGTTATACAAAAAAAAGAATACTCTAAATAAGCTAAACTGTTATTTACTATCCAATCTTTTTTTAAAAAATTTTATCCAACTTACATTCAAGGTACAATAAAAGTCAGTTAACCCAAGTAATGCGAGAGTATAAGGTGAAGTACACTTACGACTGTATTATGGACGCCATCGCCATGTCCTGCAATATTGAGATGAACTACCTACTGCAGCAGGGTAAAACGGCCGCGAAAGGTAATTCCAAAGTAATGCAGCTACTCTATAACTAGGGATTGTCAGATCATCTTTCAACCACAATTAAAAATAATTAGGCTTTGCGATCATATCTGCGATTGATATTACTCAATCTTGAGTGTAAAGAGATTGCTTTGACCCTTAAACAGGCACGACTAGTTAAAATACATATTAGATCTTTAAGACAATAATCGACAAATAAACAGGTAGATTTGTAAATGATGTTACAAAGTTTTTAAAGAACTTCATTCATTATCAGTCTAAGGTTAGTTTTTTACTATACCTCCCTGGCACTTTGTTCTACTTAAATATGATTTAACTTTTTTTGTTTAGAATTATCAAGTAAGACCCCCGAGGAGCTGAATGCTATGCTGAACCAATACATACCCTCAATAATCAAAACTATAGAATTCTATTCTACGGAATTTGTTGAAGGACATCCAGAAATTATCACTTACATTGAACAAATCATTAGTCCTAATGATAATCTAGTCGGGGGTACAACTCCATCTATTGAGTCTTTCCTACAAGCCATGGCATCGAATGAAGTTCTGGTAAAGTCAGTCTCCTCGGATTCTTACTTTTTCAAATCTTTAACCTCAAATCCGTTTGTTAGAAGTGTGTGCTATGAATGACTTGGTGTAAAAAAAAATTTAAGAAATTTGTTTATTAAGTATGTTTTTATTGTAAATCAACTCGGCATATTATTATTTTACCAAAGTTGCCCTTTCGATAATTTGCAGTTTAGACATATTGGCAAAATTTATGATTTGGGAATATTAAAATGCAAAATTATAATATTTAATCCCGCTTTTTGATTTTTATGTTAGTATTCATGGAAAATTGTCTGTAATACGATGCTATACATGATTTTTCAGTATGACTGAGAACTGGTTTTAAGCAAGCAGATATTAATCGTTTTCGAAGCCATACTGAAAAATATTATCCAAAGTTACTGTAAGTTATTAATCTTAATTTTCTATTTGTGTCAATTATTTATAAGTGATTTTATGTTAATTGTTATTTATTTTTTACTGTTATACAATTGTAAATAAATATATTATATATTTTGATTTATGACATTAAATATAACGAGAGTAGCAAAGCACTAAAAAGCATGGATTTTTCTTTGGATATATTCATGAAGCCTTTCACATTTGTATATATATTTTGATTTTTATATTGTTTTTTAGGGCGCATGACTGATAAAACATCCAGCTAAGTAAAATATATCCTAGACATGCATTAGTATTGTATAGAGTTTTCATAAAATAAATCAGCAGTCCATCTTAAATAGTAGCTGTGAAAATCACTTATCCCCCATATCGTTACAGATGGACTGATTGACGGACAGACAGACAAAGTATATAATACAGTAACAATTAGGTCTTTCTGTTTATGGAAAATGCATATTAGTCTTGGGAAGGTTATATACTATTTGTGTTAGGTAACAAAAATGCTAGTTAATTTCTAAAGGTAATATTTTAATTTGCTAACCCCCATACCGTTTGGTTCAAGTCTCTTAAGGCTAAAAAGATAAAACAATTAGTTTGAAATTAATTGTAATAATGGATTCCGAATTTACGTGGATATTATGACAAGGGAAAATTGTCGTCAATTTAGGTTGCTAACATGGCACTTGTATATTGGTCAGTTCACTCATCCATTATGAGGGGGGGGGGGTTGGATGTGGGGTATCGATTTTTAGCCTGCTAAGATTTTCACTTTATTAGAGAACATGTAAATCTGGTGTAATCCAAGTAATCCATTATTTTAATAATTATTTATCTTTGCAGACATTAGATAATAATTTATCAGTTTGAATTTCACTTTACCATAAAAAAGCTGTTGTGTGGTTTTAATGATCAAATACTTCATCAATCTTCTTTTAAATTATATATTGATTTTTAAAATCTTTTTAATCTATGCTCGGGGTATCACCACACGTCTGATTAGTGGAGGGAGGGGATATTACACTGTTTAATAAACTAGTCCCCAAAGTTTTATGATACCGTTTTCATAATCGTTAAGTTTTGATTGGTTGGTTGATTAAGTTGAGTGTCCAAACGGTTCAACCACTAATTTTAATATATAGAAGAGATCATTTAGTGTATCATCATTGGGGATGTACAATAAAATACATTTATAGACCATTGTCTAATTCCTTTAGCCGCTATTTTTTAAAAACTTTTTTTATGGCAGGTGACCGGGAACAATTTATCCCCAGTGGGACGTTGAACAGTACAACAGTGGCGTGCAAAACAGGGGTTGTATTTATTTAAAAGAACTGCCATTTTTCTAATCCTTCTATGCTACAACTCCCCTCCCCCTCTCCTGGGGAATAGCTGTGCCCGATAGTGTAGTGTAGTTATAAAGGCAAAGCTAAAAAAATATGCCTTGCAATGGAAACTTTTAGAGTATCAATGCTTAATATCTAATAGAAACAGAATGGTTTTTAGATGCTGAGAAAATAATAAGCTGTCTACCTGTGTAACTGATTCAACACGCAAAGATTTTTGCACGCTTCCTCCTATATATTGAAATCCTAACAAGGTTTAAATCTATAGGGTTTTAAGGACGAATGTACTTACTGTCATACTGTATTTTAGATGCGCTACTTAAAGCACACTTTTCTACTTTTTTTTCGATTGCCAATTTCTCATTTCTTTCTTTTATATTTGATCTCTTCTGTATAATTACTAGAGTTGGCTCGATATAATTATCTCCCTATTGGCTAGTTTTCTATATGCATATCTATTTCTCAATAAATCTATTTTCCTCACCCGGCATTACTATCTAAGAGAAAGTAAATATTTAATAATTTAAATGATTTTTAAAAGATTTTTTTAAATTATATTTTTTTCTTTACATTACCATCACCAAAGGGTTAATGATGATGATTACAATTTTAGTTTAATATTTGAACACACAAAATGTCGCCACAATCGAATTCTTTTAAAACATAGTTTTCTTAAATTTATCATATTATAAATTTAAATTTTCTTTTTTATGATTAGAAATTAAATACTACAATATAAGGTAAATAGCAACATGAAATGAAAAAAAATGAATTTATTTTTAATAAAGTAAAATAATGGGTCTTATCGTTCTGGGCAATGAGAGTTTATTATGGATCATTGGAGCACTATGAGTTTTAATCATTTATTCCTTGGAAAACTTGAGCTCGTTTATAGACATTTATTTCCTATATAGATCTGACATGTATCTTGAAGCAAATAAGCAGGCCGTTTTGTACATGTTAAAAATTGGAAGATTTCATTAGATAAAAGTAATCGCAAATATACTTAGTAAATGATTACAAATGGACATGATTAAAATGAAAGGAAGTAATATATACGTGGATATTATGATAGGGGAAAAATTATCGTAAATTTAGGTTGCTAGCATGGGCATCTCATATTGATCAGGTCATCTATCCAAGTGAAAGAGAGGGGTTGGATAAAGGAAGTGGATGGGGGGGGGGGTGGTGGTCGTTATTTTAGCCAGCTACGATGTTCACTTTATTAAAGTACATGAAAATGTTGTGTAAGATCCAAGTAATAATAAATCCATTAATGGACATGATTAAAAAGTAAATGCACATTGCTGAAACATTTGATGATGGATAAGAATAAAACAAGGATGACAACATCCATAAGTAGCGAAGCTCAAAAATTATAAATAGACAACTGGAAATGATCTATAGAGTATGTAATAAAAAACTTCATTAATAAAAATCACGAAACCTTTTAAAAATGTATATTGTATAATGGTCTTTTGAGGCATTAAGCTAATAAGAAAAACGTTAAAATCTGAATTGATTTAGCACCCCAAAAAATAGTAAGTCTTTTAAAATATGAAGAATGTTGACTTAATTAATCACTAAAAAATCCAACCGTTTATCTTGAACAGGAGCTGAAAAAATCACAAAAACTTGAAAAACTAGGAATCGATCTAGCACCCTAACCAATAAAGGTATCTTAATAAAAATTAATGGATATATGTAGAGTGTAAACTTGTTCAATCCCTGAAAATCTCAACTGTCTATCTTGTATAGGGATTGAAAAAATCATGAAAACTTAAAAATCTATGAATCAATCTAGCACCCCAACCAATAAAGGCTTCTAAATAAAACTTAATCGGAATATGTAAAATCTTAATTTATTCAATCCCTGAAAATTCCAACCATTTATCTTGAACAGGAATCGAGAAAATTACAAAAACGTAAAAATCTAGGAATCGATCTAGCACCCCAATTAACAGACAGACGGACAAAACAATGTATAGATTAGATGGGCATATGTCATAGGAATCTTCACTAAAAATTTCAGCTGTCTATCTTGAATAGGAGCCAAGAAAATCACGTTTCCCCCATAGCGTTACGGACGGACTGACTGACGGACGGACAAAGTGAATTATAGAGTAGCTCCGCTACTAACAAGGACAAATATAGCTATAAGTACTAAGTAGCCATGCAATAGGAGTCAAGCTAATATATCATTAAATTTAACTTTGTCAGGGAGGAAGGAGACTTTAGACTGTAAATTTAACGGGTACACATTTTTTACAACATTTTTTTTATTTGTTGGCTTAAAATCTTTAGGTACCTAACCTACGTATTAATCTTGATGTGTTGTTTAAACTTTTAGTGTCCACACTTTTAGAACAATGTTTATAATCTTTACAGGGCGTATATTTGTTCATCAATGTATCGTCCATTATATTATTCTATAAGATCCAATACAGTTAATTGAAAACGTTATAATATTGTTTATATTTCAAATATCTAGGTGACGGACGGACATACAGATATACTCTAACTATAAAGTAGCTGCGTTGCTAATCAGCATTCAAATGTAGATTGAGTGCTCTCAATTTCTAATTTTATATCTGTATATAACACGAAATGCTGATAATTATATCATGCAAGATTTTTTTTATTGAAGTCTGATTTCTTATATCACTAACTTTTTCATTTTCAATTGTAATCGATATATAATCAATTTGATGTTGCACCAGATTTTCCTTTACTTTATGGTCATATAAAAAAGTATTACCAAAATATTTAATTTTGCAATTGTAACAGTAAGATATTTGATAATGGCGAGTAAAGCAATCTACATTCTATATCCCTCCCCCCATCCTAATCAATATAAGGGTATTTTTTTATGGAATAAGGATGAGAAATTTTAAATTGTCGTCCATTGTATTATCCCTGTATATCTCTGAATTTAAAAGATAACTAATTTGTGAAATTAATAGCTGTGTAATAATTGCAAGAAATGCATTAACACGTTTCATAATTTTCTTGGTTTTAAAACAAGGTTGATAAGAACCATAAAAAGCGAAGCTCAAAATAAAATAAATATGCTTAGAATCAGCAGCTTCAATTACTCAACTTGTAAAAAGATATCTGAAATCAACATTTTATATTTTCAAATGGACTTGTTGACTTTCTGACTTAGGATTTGCTAAGCTTTCTTTAGAATGCCTATATCTTATCATTGATAACTTTCATTAAAAGTTTTAAATTCAGAAGACAATTCTAACAGGTGTAAACGGTGAACGGATAAAATCAAATACAGCAATACTTTAGGTGTAGAAAATATTTGCTATAAAACAGGACATTTAGTGAATTACCGGAGAGATATAGCACATGAATAAAAAACTGATATGCCTGAAAGTCTTCTTCCAATAAAATGAAAACATGAAACCATCAATACTACCAAATATATCTCGTGCTCGAAGGGTAATTAAAAATGTAATAGAATTGTTAACCTCTAATATGCGAAATTGTGGTTACAGAGAAGCTATGCTCTAGAAAACTCGAGAGTGATAGTCAATAATAAGCTTTTAAACAGGGGTATAGAGATCATTAAAATGAATTATAACAAAAACCATCAGTACATAAAGTTAAAACTTTTCATTTAATTGTAAGTATTTGGAAGTTTAGTTTTAACTGGTTTTATAGTTATATTTTTTGTCCAAAATAAATGAAGAGTAGTTACTGTACAAATCAGTAACTAAATATGATTTTAAAAGTATTTTGCTACTTTAGACATTGTTATTAAATCAAAATATTTTAAGAATTCTTTTAAGGTTTCATATTGTCTATATTACTACAATATATGTAATTATAAATTGTTAGCTTTAATGTAAAAGATATTTTATCCCTGTTAAAATAGAGAATAAATTATATACGCTTATAGTAAAAATTAAAATAACGTTACCTTTATCCCTGAATTTTACATGAAACCACATTAATTTGAACACTAAATACTAACTTATACTTGCTAAATCACACATTTTTATTCACTTTCATTTGTGTTAAATATTGATAAAATCGATATATTTTATTATTTGGATGTACTATATATTTTTCATGTACTCTAATAAAGTGATGCTTGCAGCGAGGTAAAATAACGATTCCAACCATCCACAACCTTACTCCCCCCTCCTTCTACTGAATGAATGAACTGACCAATAAATAAGTTCTATGCCAGCAAACAATAATGATGACATATTTTCTCCTGGCATAATATCCACGTATATTCTACATCCATTGATATGTGTATTTGCTTTCAGCTCCATTGCTTTTCAATTCCATTTCTGAACACATAAATATTAGAGTTATGATAATTAGATTTTTATTCCTGTAGAAGTTTGTTAAAGATACATTAAGAGGAAAAAGAAACATGGTAAGTTTTTGTTTGTTTATTATCAGGCCAGGTAAGCTTATATTTGATGGCTGGGTTCCTGAATTGTGAAGGCTTACCCGTAAGATTTAGGCAATTATTTTTAATAAGAAAGGGTGGGAGATGGGGTTCCGTGCTCGATAAGCCCTTTGATGAAAAGCATCAAAGCTATGTAATAAAAATGAAAGAAAACATTTCAACTTTAAAAAAAAACAATTAAAAAAAACCTATTTGTTTCTAAAACAACTGATACAATTTCATTATATAGTCACTGTTTACTTTAAAAATTCTAAGAAGTTATTTCAATTTTCAGAGGACCTTTGTATTGTTCCTTGTGAAGGTTTATGGTTATTTCAGGGTTATAACCAAAATTTTTATAAGAAAAAAGTCAAAGGAGTAATTCTTTATTGCTATGTATAATTACTAGCGGCTTCGCCCCTAGCCTCTAGAGGCTTGGGCCCCAAGATGTTTGATCAAACCAAATTTTCGTATTTTAGATTTAAAATAAGAATGTAAAAAAAAAAATTTTTGTTCTACTTCTAGATAAATATTAGGGTATTTCTCAGAAGAACCATTGAAGTAAAATGGCGCACTAATCCTGTGTATTAAAAAAAGTTAACTTTGTAAAGGTATGTTCGGTAAGATCTCATAAACTGCTGGTCCTCGTTTTCTCGTCTTAAACTTTTAAGGTGAACACTCGTTTGAGGCTAGGGTTGAAAGGATTAAAGAGAATGGAATTGAAATGATTTTACATTGTAAGTTCTGGATGACTAGATTTAAATTAAAAATTGAAATCCCTTCTCAGATTAAAAATATGTCACACTCTCTAGAAATTAATTAAGAACGGGGAATCTCCTTAATTTACCTATTTCCTAAGTCCTTTTTCAGTGTGGCTTCGAAACTGATTAATATCCGCTGTAACCGGTACTCAGCCATGCTGAAAAAACGCTATTATCCTCTTAGGATTTTTTTTCAATTTAAAAAAAATGGGTACCCTCCCCCTTCCCCCGACAAAACTATGAAACCAGGCCGCGGCCCTTTGGCCTGCCTAGCCGCAACGCTCGGCCCCTTGGCCTGCCTAGCCGCAGCGCTTGGCTCCCTAGCCTGCCAAGCCAACCTTATTGTAAAAAAAAGCGCCGTGGACAGGGTGGGGGTTAGGAAGGTTGGTACCAAAATTTACAAAATTGAAAAAAAAGAATAACGCCGAAAAATCATGCTTAGCATCGTATTTCAGATAGTTTTCAACGAATATTAAAATAAAAATCACAAGAATAATACCAGATTCATTAGCTCGGGACATCGTCCCCTCAGGGCTAACACTGCTCGTTTCAATCTTACGCTTTTTTTATATCCTCAGTAAGATGTTTATAAAAAGATGCAATAAATAACCACCCTTCGTTTACTAAGTTCCTCGATTTTTGTTGAAATTCCTTTAAAATTATATGGTATGGAACTTAGCAAAATAATGATTAATAAAACACATTTTCTAAGTGTGTGAAATTTAGTTTTTTGTTGTTAAAATTAGCACTTAATCTATAAAAACTTGTAGGGTTTATGAAAGATTTTAATATATTATTTGACAGCCGCATATGAATTCAGCTAATTGAATTCGGCTGTAACAAATTCTCTACAATTCAAAAGCTTGTTTTAGTCCTAGGTTAATATGGGTTATTTTCAACAACTTGGGGGTTCAGGCAATATTTACCCAACCATTTGTTAAATTCAGGGCTTGGCATCTACGGCTCAGCCGCGCATAATCTCTAAATTTAAACCCGGTTGTGTGCAAAGAAAAAATATGAAAAGATAGATTGTCTTTTTAGATGTAGTGTCTACCGCCAAACACTATAACTTTTGTTGATTTGCTTGTTCTGAATATAATTGTCCTCGTTTCTAAATATATTTCTGTCAAGAGTGTGCAAAAACAATAATTCACAAATTGTCGACAATTTAGGATGAATTAATGGATTTATTATTACTTGGATGTTTCACCAGATTTTCATTTACTCTATTAAAGTGATACTCACAGCTGGTTAAAGTAACGATACACACATCGATACCCACCTCGTTTTCCCCATCCCTTTCTCTTCTAGTGGATGAACGAACTAACAAATAAATGATGACCATTGCAGCAATCTAAATTGACGACAAATTTTCCCCTGTCAATGTATCCACGTATTCTATATCCATTGCTGAATTATAACACGGGAGGGAAGGGACAATGGAGTTTTTTATCCATACCTACATCCCTGTTTCCAAATAAACTTTTCCATCTACCATAGTCAGAATTTTACACATAATATTGTCATCAAATTAGGTTGCTAATATAGTCCTCAGATATTTTTCCATTCGTTTCTCTTTGGTCAGGGGAAAGGATGGGGTAAAGTCATACGGAGAGAATGGGATCCGGGCTATAGTTATATCAGCTAGCTGGCAGAATCATTTTATCAGAGTTGGATCTTTAAATCATTTTAGTGGTGAGATAGATCGGGGTGCGCCGAATTTCCGCCAATCACAGCGCGGCATTTCATAAAATGCTGTGCTCTGATTGGTGAAAAGTTGGCTCACCACTAAAATGATTTAAAGATCCAGCTCAGGGTATGCAATAATCTCTCACAATATCCACGTATTTTATATCCATTTCCATTGTCCTATGCCTGCTTCTCTGATCATAACAAGACTAATTTGGAAAATAAAGAAAATTGGTTTTACTGAACTTTTTGTCATTTGCACTTAATATAAAATCAATGCCAGGGGGTGAAAATAAAATGGAATTAGTTTTAGTTTTAATGCTATTGCTTTTGGTTTAAAATGATTATCCTATTATATAAAGTTATATGGATTAGAATTGAGCCTTGAGATGTTTAAGCTATTTTTCTGCTCCATTATTACACATTTGAATACAAAGTCCCTAGATACTAGGGGCGCTTTGCTAGTAGTCAAAATACTTTTATAACAACTTCCAATGAACTTTTTATGTACTAGGTGTGCTTCGACACCCCCTTTTTTTCATTTAGACTATTTTTTGGCAATTTGGGTGGAATACAAATTCAAATTAATATATGACAATGAATTGAATATAGAATATACGTGGATATTATGAAAAGAGAACAATTGTTGTCAATTAAGGTTGCTAACATGGACATCTTATTGGTTAGTTCTCTCATCCGGTAGGAGGAGATGGGAAGGGGTAAAGTGGTGGATAGGGGTTATCGTTATTTTAGCCCCATGCAAGTTTCACTTCATAAGCTAGATAATATGGAAATTTGGTGTAACATCCAAGTAATAGTAGGGTTGGGCCGGATATCCGGTCTGGCCGGTTATCAAGCCGGATATCCGGCCATTTTCAATATCCGGCCGGATACCGGATATTAAAACTATCCGGTTTCATGATATCCGGCTGATTTTTGACGCCGGATATCCGGTTATCCGGCCGGATATCCGATAAATTGCCGGTTATCGAACGTTGGCCAGATATACGGCCGGAACCGGATATCCGGCATTATAATTCAGCCGGATATCCGGTATCCGGCCAAAAATGTATCCGGCCCAACCCTAAGTAATAGTATATACAGTACGACCCTACTAATAACTACGACGGTCTTTTATTTTAACCTCGTGATTTCACACATAAAAAAGTAATTTAAAGGAAATAAAAAAGTTTAATCTAAAAATCTCACATATAAAAGTAAAATAAAATATATGGAAAACATAATAAAGTTGAAAAATTGTAGGTTTAATAGCTATTTATCGCATCATATTAGAGACAGTTTTCTGCGAATATTAAAATGGTAAATTATAAGATTAAACCCTGCTTTGTTAACCCTGAGGGACCGAAGGCCCTGGCTAACAAAATTAATGTTATTAATGCTAATAATGTTATAATTTTTTTCAATGTTTTTTGAAAAATATTACTTGAACTGTCGATGTATTAGTTAGGTAACTTTTATGGAAGGAGTAAGGAGGGTGCCTTGACTCATCACGGGCCACATCTCAATAATATTTTTTTAAATAAACGGATCAAAGACAAAAAGAACAATACCAAAAGGTAAATTTACCCTGCCATAAAACCGTGTAGTTATTAATTAACTTAAGTATACAGAAATGATGCCATTAGTCGACATTGTAACATTGTAATAGCTATTCATCGCATCATACTTTAAACAGCTTTCCGCGGATATTAAAACTAAATATTACAAGATTAACACCAGTTTTGTTAGCCTGATGGCTTTGGCTATTAATCTTTTTTTTAATATTTAAGGAAAACTATCTGTAATACGATGCTATACATGATTTTCAGTATAGCTGAGATCCGGTTCTAATCGAGCGGATATTAATAGGTTTAGAAGCCATGCTGGAAACAAATTTATCTACAAAATATTTCAATGTCAATATCATGTCAGACCCGACTACTATTAATTGATGCCATAATTCAAAACAATTGTTTGTATATTCATATATCAAGTAGAATGCGTATTCTTTTAGTGTCTTATTATTTTGGACAGACATCTGATCCATTATATAAAGATTTAAATTTCTAACTTTATGTAAAAACTGCAGGAAATTAAATAAATTGAATTGTGTCGCTATCACGCTGCGATTTTATGGTTGAAAGTTCACAATTCAGGAGAAAATTAATTTCTTAACAATAAAGTTAAAATTGGAGGAATAATAATGTATTTAGAAATTACTGTATTTGATTTTATGAAATAACTAGCCTCTAGGGGCTTTGCCCCAAGAGGTAATTTTAATAGATTTAAGTATTTCTGGTGCTGCCATTTATTTTAAAATAACTGCCTAAAAAAATGGTGTGGGGATTTTTTTTGTTTTTGGGGGGGTTGTGGGTGTCTCATCTCTCATGAAAATAGCCTAAAACCACGACAAGAACAGTATTTATATTAAATGAAAAGTAGAATCCAATCGATTCAGTGGGTACCAAGATCTTATGGGACATACGGACGGACGGACAGACAGACGAAAGGACAGACAGAGAGGCAGACATCATTCTACTTTGTATTATAGATATCGGTTGGTTAATAAGACAAACTAAGTTATTTCCAGGACGTTTTGTAAGTTTCCAAACATGTATTGTATGACGTCATTTTTTATAGGCACTATAAACAAAAAAATAAGTATCGATTCTTTATCACCAGCATTCAGTTTATTTTTTTTTCAGGGAGGTAGAAGCCAATTGATTGTAATTCATATTTGTGCCCAAACATGTTTAAACTTCGAAAATATAACCTAAGCTATGATTGGTTGATTCAAACTATCAATAACTACCAAACTTTTCTACCAATATTTTGTATATCTGAAGAAACTTTTTTTTTGTAGAATTTCATATAAAATTTTGTTTTGCTTTTTATCTTTAACATAAAAATTAACTTTCTAAGTCTGCATCTATTTCTGATATTTCTATTCCTAGCAATCTTGATTTACAGCATAATTGTATGTTTTCTCGCCAAGGGGGTAAAAGTTCTATTCTTTGCAATTGACCATGTTTAAAATCTAATAATACACTTCATAGGACATTTACACAAACAAGGATAACAACATCAATAAAAGCGAATCTCTAAAATCAGAAGGAAGAAAAAACGAACAATAACACTTGTAGAGTGTCAGAACTTAATAAGCAGAACATTAATTTGTTAGACTAAACAAAATTGTACATACATTTGTTGCAAAATTGCGTAAGTAAAGAATACTATAATTCCATGTCTTCTGTTCGTCAGGATGACTGTAAGAAAAGGAAAGAGGAAAAGTAACAGCTGAAAATTTGGGTGAAGATTCCTTGTACCAATGAACAACTAGTGTATAACTTACTCTGTTCTTTGGTTTGTCGGTTATGCTACAAAAGAAAAACAGAACTTTGTTATTTTATATGATCCATGCTTTTTGCTTTGCTACTTGTAGATGTTGTCATTCTTGTTTATGCAGGAATGAGGTATGGCCAACAAGCGAAACAAATCTAAATAACATTTGGGGGGTAGATTAAAGGTCGTCAATTGTACTAAGTGTTGCCCATCAACGACAACTGACAAATGACCTATATGTTTCGTGATTTTTTTTCGAATTAATTTTGTTGTTGATATAAGCTGTAACTTATGTCTTTCTTGTTTATTTGTGGGAAAATCAAAGTTTTCCATATTTTGCACCCAAAGATTTGTTAGAGAGCTTTATCAAAGAATGCCAGGGTGAAAGAGGGAGATAATATAAATCTACAAATCTTTCACTGATCTTTCAAATATTAAATAAAAATTTGATAAAGATTTGATGCCTTGTAAGAGGGGGGCAGATTGATTTGACATACTTTATCCTATCCATGAATTCCTGATTGTTGCATTTAGTTTTTATTACTTAATACATCAGGGAGGGAGGGGACATTGGGCTGTTTATTGCACTAGTTTCCAAAGTTTTATAATAACATTTTATTATTCGTTGGCTTAACAACTTTAGGGACTGTTTAAGTTGAGTGTTCAAAAATTGCAGTAGGGGTAATTTTGTGTATCATCATTCGGGATGTACATCATTTTATCGGCCATTGTCTTATCCCTTTAGATCCATTTTAATCCATAACACAGTATAACACAGGAATACATGGTGGGATTAATGAGATATAGATTACCCCTTTTTTTTATTGTAATAATTAATTTAATTATCAAAAATTAATAGACAAAGATTAACATATTATAACTTAACCTTCTGATATTGGAGTTTAGGTTTAAACAAGGTATGAAATCGATAGGACTAGTTTAACAAGTCTTAAAACTTTATCCCTGACTAAACTTGAGATTAATTTGATGCATATTGTTAACATAAACAAACTTTTTAATCTTTCTGCACAAAACACAGAAAAATGTTTCAAAGTTTTGTTACATATTATTAATCAAATTATTTCCAGGGATCTATAGGAATAAGACAATGGCGTATAAATTGAAGTACATTCGAAATGATGACAAACAAAATTACCTCATATAGATTATGATTAGTGATTAAAACGTTTGGACATTAGACACTCAAATTAATGAACCATCCAATTAAAATTCAATAAGTGCCAAAAGCCAACGAATAAGAAAGCGGTATTATAAAATTTTTAAACCTAGTACAAAAAAACAATCCAATGATCCTTCCCTCCTTACACAAGAACAGCTAAGTTTATTAAACAAGCCTCTTAGAGACTTTGAGGACGGTAACACAGAGATATCTTATTTTCAAGTGTATCTCTGGACCATACCTTGTTTACAGTCAAACGTCCTTCCTACAACCAACCCTTTGATTGCATGACGTTTGTCTGGAAGTCCTAACTGTGAATAGTAATGAGTTTCACTTGGTTTTGCCAAGGCATTCCTCCTACTCTATTTATGTCACACACCTGATAATGATATAGAAGCAGTAGAAAACATTTTAATGTCTTAAGTTATGACGTGGTGTCGGACCGAGATCCAAACCTGTAACCTTTCTGACAAACAGCGGGTGCGAAGTTCAGGCTATTTAAAATGAACATTAAATAAAATCTGTGTATGATAATGCTAAGTATTTGAACATCTGGAGATTAACCAATGATTACTGTTAAATTTCATGGTTAAAAAGACTTTAAAAGCCAGAAGATCAAAATGGACTTTCAAGACATTCCATTATAATTTTATATGCATTTAAAATTATAACACATTGATAAAATAATCAAGAAAAAATAACAACACTATCAAAATAATGTTTTATTCTTAGTGTAATAAAAAACAATAAATATGTTTGTTTGGTTTTTTTCTGTCAAAATACATACATTTTAAATAAGAAATAAGCTGGAATGATGCTCTTAGATAAAAAAAATGTTTAGTAATCATTATCAATTTTTGTAAAACAAAAAAATGTATATAAAATTATTTATTGTTGCAAATGTTGTTGTAAAATAGTTTATCCACATTACATGTCATTGAAATAAAATCCTTTTGGTCCAAACGAAATAAGGTTGAAACTAATAACAAATAATAAAAAAAAATAAAATGATTT
Source organism: Acartia tonsa (assembly GCF_053477335.1). Lineage (NCBI taxonomy): Eukaryota > Metazoa > Arthropoda > Copepoda > Calanoida > Acartiidae > Acartia > Acartia tonsa. The sequence continues at coordinate 41,350,460 of NC_137260.1, forward strand.
TTACAACTGAATGAATAACATTTAAAGCTTAAGATTATAGACAGAAAATTATCTAAATTTTCAATCATGTCACATATTTTATAATTTAAAGTTTTTTTTTTACCTCATTAAGGCACGGCAGCCATGGCTCATAAATTTAAAGCCTCCAAACTGGTTTAAATTTGAGGCGTAGTGGCGGCTACCGATCCCTGATTTTCATTACTGTTTAGAACTTAAACAAGGATGACAACATCCATAAGTAGCGAAGCACAAAATTTCGTGGATTGGAATGACCGTCATGGTTGTTTTCTGCAAACAACGGGGAATTTAATTTTGATATCTAAAACAGAAAAAATTTTGAAAATCGGATCATAAACACCAAAGATATGGGGAAAAATGTAAAAATTTTGAAAATAGCCAAAACCCTGCAAAAAGGCAGTCTGAGCATTATTGTTGTTTTCTTCAAACGACGGGAAATTTAATTGTAACATCTTTAACTGAAAAAAATGTAAAAATTGGACTAAAAACACCAAAGATATGGGGGAAAATGTAAAAAAATATAAAATAGCCAAAAACCTGCAAAAAGGCAGTCTGACCTTCATAGTTGTTTTCTTCAAACGACGGGAAATTTGATTTTGATATCTATAACTGAAAAAATTTTAAAAATCGGTTCATAAACACCAAAGATATGGTGGAAAATGTAAAAATAGCTTAAAACCTGCAAAAAGGCAGTCTGACCGTTATTGTTGTTTTCTCCAAACGTCGGAAAATTTAATTTTGATATCTTTAACTGAAAGAATTTTGAAAATCGGACCATAAACACCAAAGATATGGGGGAAAATGTGGAAAATCTAAAAATAGCCTAAACCCTGCTAAAAAGCCGTCCGACCGCCAGTGATGTTTTATAGTTAATTGTGCTCCTTAATGATGGGAATGTTGTCAGAATTCTATCTTTTATAGGAGCTGAGTAAATCCCATTTCCCCCATAGCGTTACGGACTGACGGACTGACGGACTGACTGACTGACGGACTGACTGACGGACGGACAAAGTGAATTATAGAGTAGCTTCGCTACTAAAAAGAAAGAATTAAAAACTTCATGGAGCAATAAAAATATAAGAATAGAAGCATATTCTGAACCCTTTTTTCGTCAAATCTAAGAAGAAACATTTCTAGCAGACAAAAGCTCAAGCTGATGTGGATTTCAAAAAATGATAGACTAGCTACTCGATAGTGAGGCTAAATTATTTTTGTGAAAAATTATCCAAAAGCACATTAAAAAACTACAAAACTTAAACAAAATCATATGTTAATAACTTTTTAAAGATTTTATTTAATTTTAGTAATTTTTTTAATTCGATTTTGGAGGATTTTTCACATAAATAATTTTGCCTCACCAGCGATTAGCCAGCCTAACTTTTTTTTTAAGAATCCACCTCTGTTTGAAGCTTTCAAACTTAAGACGAAATTTTTGGGCAATTAATTCTGATTCCGCAAAGCTAAGAAAATATACTGTTTATATACAGCTGACTTTTATCTATGTATGAAATGAAAAAAAACATGCGTTCTTAATAAAATGTGTACACAATTTCAACCAATGAGATTAAATGTATGTACCGATGCGATTCTCCTATTGGCTCAATCAGACATTACCTCTCTTTCTTAGTACCTTTATTCATGGAGCTGATTTAAAGAGGTCCAAATAAGGCTGAACAGAGTAGCCAAACATTTCAAAGTCTATTCTATAAATATTATACAGCTTTACTGTTGTTGCCCTATCTAGCTGACTGAAATACTGTAGCGCAACTACATTAGAGCTCTGGTTTGACCGTCTGTTGGTCCAGGTGAGGGTAACATTTGTCGTTGAAAGACCGGTAACATCTGAAAAGAAAATGAATATAAAAAAATATAATGTAATTTAAATTGTAAGGTATGTATAAAACACACAATAGAATAAAACTATCCAATACTTTAGTGCATATAAATAGACTAAAACCTTTCCAGAGCTAAATAAAAATATGGATATTCAAAAAATATCTAAAAATATTACTTTTATTGATAGTAAAAATCCTGAGCCCACATATTCGACTTTCCAATAATACCATACTCTACCTGTAATAAACTGGGCATCCTGGGCCAACGTGTCCATCTTCCCAATAATATCATACTCTACCTGTAATAAACTGAGCATCCTGGGCCCACGTGTCCATCTTCCCAATAATATCATACTCTACCTGTAATAAACTGAGCATCCTGGGCCCACGTGTCCATTTTCCCAATAATGTCGTACTCCATCTCACAGAGATGACAATGCAGCCAGTAGGGCACCCAGTGATCATTATAATTCTGCACCTCCTCACCCAACAAATAATCTACAAACTGTACAAATGTTGGACGTTGTCCGTGCAGGACACTCATTGATTTACTGTCTTTTATATGCAGTCTCTCTTTTAGCTTATTTATGCCCAAAATTTTGCCCGCGTACAGGCTATACACATAACTATATTTTTTGGCAAATTCAAATTTGTCACGGTAAGCTGAGACAAGGCGTTCAAACGGATGGCGGACAAATGTGAAGACAAGGGAGTTTGTTACGGCGGGAGAGACTTGGTTCTTCTGCGGGTGGAAGTACTGAGCTGCTTCGTGTAGTCGAGACACAGGTACCTGCAAAAGTTAAGGATATTTATAGAAGCATAAATAAATCACCCATCCATTTTTTAAATGTAAATTGAAATAAGGGATTGGGGTAATTTTTTTCATTCTACTTCTTTATTGTATTCAATTTGTTTCAAAATACAAGGGGGTATAAGTGTGAAACTTTTTGTGAAAGCACCCATGAAAAAATAAATATGTTTACTATACCTTCTTCCCATGAAGATTGAAGAAAAGCTGGCTCCACGTACTTGAAGCTACCTACAATAAAAAAAATATGAAGAACTTAGATCACATAGATATGTTTTTTTTAAATTTATGTAAAGAAAAAATAATATAGAGACATTACAATCAATTACCATACCTTATGAACCCAACAGTACAACATATGCCATTTCTGTTCCCACATAAGAGAGTTCTGTACAGGTGAAGGGTGCAGGCTTTCCATCTCCTAAGATTTTTGAAAGATATTCATGAATATAATATTGCTTATTTATCTCTTTAAAGTTTAGCAACAGATCTTTAGTATTTACTAGTCTCTATATTCCTAACTTATGAAAGTTCTACTGACTGTCCTTATGTCTATCCTTCTGTCTTTCTTTATGTCTGTCCTTCTGCCTGTCATTCTGTCTGTCCTTCTGCTTGTCCTTCTGTAAGTCCTTCTGTCTGTTCTTCTGTCTAACCTTCTGTCTGTCATTCTGTCTGTCCTTATGTCCGTCCTTCGGTCTATTCTACTGTCTGTCCTTATGTCTATCCTTCTTTCTTTCTTTATGTCTGTTCTTCTGTCTGTCCTTCTGTCTGTTATTCTGTGTGATAGCTTATCAGCACGTGTACACTTGCATGCGCCTGACATAACAAAAATACCTTTTTTTAAGCTGAGAATTTAAATAATGTGCCTAAAAAACCATAGTTTATATACCTGTAAATAAGTAGCTTGTTCTTCCAATCCTTTCTGAATCTGTTCATGTCCAAAGCGTCCCAGCCCATATTTCCGACATGTCTTGCTTATTAAGGTTTTACGCTCTCTGTAGATTCCCTAAAAAAGTTTAATTTAACCTTAAAAAATAAAAATAACTTTTGTACAAAAAAGTTACTTTTGTATCATCCTAGAACCCTTAAAAGCAAATCACAATTATATTTAATTCTATTCTTTATAAAATCTTTGACGGGAAAGGGGGTTAACCACACCACACTATTACTAATGTGGAAATTTCTCTCTAAATATATAAAATCCTACCAAGGACCTATGAAAAACATCCTGGGAAAGAAGAACCAAATCGTTTCAGTGGTTCGAGATACTTTTGAAAACATAAACCTATAGTAAATGACCCATTATAAATAGATTTTAGTTTCTTTACTAACACTAGTAGTATTCACTCTATTTTGAGAAAATCAAAGAAGTAATTTTAAAAAACAATTATGTCATATTTTTTTCGTTTTATTAGGGTCAAATTAGTGTCGGCACGAAAAAAGTGAAAGTTTAAATTTTTAGTTTTATTAATCATTAGAATCTGGTGTGCATTCGCTTACGCAGAATGTTAATTAATAACAGGTACAAAAAATGTTAATGCTTGGTATATGAAAAGATCAGTAGCATTGCAACTATCTTATTATTTACACCCATTCTAAATTATTTATTGTTTACTGCATAGGGTTAGTAATTTCTAAACCAATTTCTTAGTCCAAATGTATTTTTTGTATATGTATTTTTATAATTTGTGAGCTTGAAAGGACACCTTAGATTCCATTTCCTTTTAACTTGAAGCCTGTGCGGTCTGGTCAAAGTAAAGTCTTTAATTATTGTGACGCTTTTTAGAGGCATAGCTTTTCTTAAGCTACATTTTAATTTATTATTTTGCTAAAAATATAAATATTACTTCATATTTTGTTTTAAAAGCAATAATAGTAATAATAGTTTTAAAACCTAATACGTTTTTATACCCTATAATGTAAGGTGTCCTGGGATGGTTACAACCCCCACTCTCCCCCCCCCCCCTCAAAAAACAAACAAACTTCAACTTCTAATATTTTTTACTATTTGCTTTTACACCCAAAATGAAGCGGGAAGGCGGGCGAATTTAAGCCCCCATCACCTCAAGTGTCACTAGAAGCCTCTAGGGACTTAACCGCTTGTTTTTATGAATAATACTATTCCTATTATATAAAGTAGTAAGCTTTATTGTCTGTAGCGAATGATCTCGCTAACCGCTCACCTATATGGTCCTCCTTTACAGTGAAGCCTTTCACAGATCCGAAGTTGGTTTTAGGCTATTTATTTTTAGATTTAAGACTTGGAATGGTTTTAGGCCATCTCCTTACCCCGTGAAGAAAGAGTCCCCTACACCGGTGTCCTGGATAGGAAACAGGTTTTTTTTTACATACGTCTCACAAGACCTATGTTGTGATGACCGGAAGACAATGACGGTTCAGTACATGACTTTCGTTAAATCACAGCTGATCATTTTTGTGGCTTTTTTTGAAAATTACTTTCATACCCAAATTTTCATAGTTTTTCCTTCAAAAATCACAATTTTCTCACATTTGCAGCTTAGTTAACTTAAATTTACACAAGAAAAGTATAATAAATACAGCTGAACTAAAAAACTGTGTTATCATTAATAACAAAATCTTTAAGAATCTTGAATAATCTAAGATTTGTAGTCTAGAAATGAAATAAGAGTTATGTAAAGTATATATTTGAATTGATGTCTAAACAACTCTTGTAATTAACTTTTTAAAAAATATTTCATGTCCCTGTTGCATGCCTCATGACATATTATATTTTTAAAATAAGTTTCCTTGAAATATTAACAAGTTATCCTGCTCAATATTGGTTCCTGGCTGATTTGATGTCTCAACATCAAAACAATATCTGCTTGGAGTATAACATATATATCCACAACCACAGTTGCCATGTTTAAAGTCCTATATTACCATATATACCAGGCTACAATTGAATATACAACCAGTCCTTGGTTCAAAAGAGCTTAGTAGAAGGTTAATATTTTTAACAAGTGGGATTATCACTTGTAAGTGTTTGACATGCACTTGGAATCCGTGTAAAGACCAGCCTATAGCTGGTCTTGATTGAGTCTCTGCCTTTTGTACACACTGCTTGTCTTTACTACTGATTAAATGTCATAGTGAGAACCATGGAAGGTTTTACATAGGTAAACCTACAGAATGATTATAGATACATATTGGATTCTAAGCTGGATGAATAATTTGCAAGATAGCGTATTCAAGATAGTGTAAGAGCAGCTAACTGACAGGAAAGCACTTGGCTCATAGCTTGAAGAAAATAATAGTAGCTTATTACTAGAGTTAATGTGAATGCTGGTTACATGATCATAACTGGATTCCAATGGCGTGTGATTTCCAATGGCAACTTTAAAATCCAATTTGAAAATAAACACAGGCAAGTTCTTTGTCCTAAGCAGATCAATACTACCCTTCCTAAAAGCTACCAGTAGTAAAGGGACCTAGGAAGGTGTTGAACAGGAAGACCCAAATGTAGGATTAGCAAAGCATAAATAAAGGGCAGTTTGTCTATCAAGTGGTGTTAAATTTGGAATCATAGACCCACCTGACTTTCAATCAGCAGAGTAGGCGGAAACCATGGTAAATTTCTGAGTAATAGAGAATGAGAGGATATGAGCTCTTAGCTGAAGTAACTAAGGCAAGGGAGTCTTAAAGACCATGTAGCTAGATGCATGGCAGTCTTGGCTTTCATTCATGGAAAGATTTCTCATGACAGTAGTTGGTTCATAGGAAACAAAAGGAATTAAAAAGTAAGAATACTTGAAAGTTTATTCTGAATCTTGAGGTTATCCCTTTATATGGCAAAAGTAAAGCCACAAGTTCAATAGCAAACAAGTGCCATAAAGAAAGAGTCAAAAGTGTGTGAAATTGTTGATTATCAAACAAGGTCAGAATTCTAAACTGACTTCCATCAAGATTTATAGGCTGGGTGAAACATGTCAGCCGGCTAGAATAAAGGTCTGGCTATAACAGGGTGGAGAGAGGTACCCTGTTTAGTGAAAAGTATTATGAGGCATACTTGTTAAAGTTGAAGGACAGGGATGGTAACTTTAATGTCTTCTTTAAACAAGAAGTTTAACATGTGGATTGATAGGAGATAATGTTTTAGTGAAAAAAATTTTAGGGCAATAACTTTATGTTGTGGAGTCAAAGGCAAAGTCAGATAGATAAAGCCAGGTGAAATCCTATGAAGGCTAGAAGCAGTTCTGACGTGCAAATTTATTGTTGAACATTAATTCAAAATGATTAACTTTTACTCAATTTTTAGACTACAAATCTTATTCCATTGATTCTAAAAGATCTTGTTATAGGTGATAGCACAATCTTCAGTACAGCTGTTACTTATTATACTTTTCTTGCGAAAATTTAGGCTAACTAAGCAGCAAATGTGAGAAAATTGAGATTTTTTTGGGAAAAACTATGAAATTTTGGATAAAAAAGTAATTTTCAAAAAAATCCACAAAAATGATCAGCTGTGATTTAACGAAAGTCATGTACTGAACCGTCATTGTCTCCCGGTCATGACTACATAGGTCTTGTGAGACGTATGTAAAAAAAAACCCGTTTTCTATCCAGGACACCGGTGCCTAGATGCTAGGGGCGAAGTCGCTAATATTTGTATATAGTTAAATAACATCACAATTTACTAAATTTATCCTTTTAATTTCATTTTCCAATATAAATTACTAGCGGCTTTGCCCCTAGCCTAGCTCTTGGGGCTTTGCCACAAAAGGTAAATAAAAAAAAATTAAGATGCAACGACTAATTTCAAACTGATTTTTAAAAAAAAATTGAAATGGATTTATTGTCTTTTGGGGGGTTGGGGGTGTCCCATCCCCCAAGAAAATAGCATAAAACCATCACAGGACCAGTAGGTATATTCCCTTTAGAGTTGAATCTGATCGGTTCAGTGGTTACCAAGATCTTAAGGGACAGACGGACGGAAGATGGACGGACAGACAGACATCAAGCTACTTTGTATTATAGATTGCTATTTGCTATTGCTTTGCTTATAATGGACAAAAATATCCTTGCTGCTAATACTTTCGCTTAGTTTTTACATGACCAATCTTATGACCACTGGCTATTAGATATAAAAGAAGCATAATAGAGTTTTTTTTTGCAATTAAATACTATACAATATACATAAATGTTTCCCGTATGACATACTACAAAAAGAATAATAATATCCCTTAAAGCGAAGCTAGACACATTAAGAGTGAATGGGAAGAAATATCTATAATACAAAGTAGAACTATGTCTGTCTGTCTCTCTGAAGCTTAAGATTTCATTAACCGCTGAACCGATTGGGTTCTACTCTTTAGGGAATATATATAAAGCTTTTTTATAGTCTCTCTCTGAAGATACTAGGGACGTATTGCTAGTAATTCAATAATGTATCATAATACATAAGATAAAATAAAATACGAACGTATGGACAAACCTTAATTATAGAGAAGCTGCACTAATGAAAAAACAGGCGCACTACACAAAGAAAGTTAATTCTAACCCAAGGCATGTAATTCTGTAATTTTTTGCCTTGAATATACATTTTAGAAATCTGTTTTATGTTTTTACTTTAATTGTTTTTCATTCACACATTCACGTAGAAAATAAATAGAATTGACCCCTTGGGGTGATAACTTTTTATGCACCGGCACGTATTATATTGTTTTACGTATTTTTTTCATGGATAAATAAATGTTAAAATAAGCCAAAACAAGAATAGATTATATGAAAACTGATGCCTTTTTGAAATGAAAAAAAAAGATTACTACTGTTCTTTGGTGTAAATACATAAAAACCTTAAACATATATTGCCCTCAAAAATCACCTTAATATTAATAGAAACTGACCAAACAAAGACCTGTATTTTATCCGAGCCTTTTGCTTATTTACTTGGACGGACGGACGGGCGAACATCCAAATGACAAAATGCGGACGCCTCCATAGTGTCCTAGATTGATTAAGCTCTTTATCCCTGTGAAGACACGTGTATAGTAAATGGTAAATAGCATATGTATAAAAATTGTGGTTTTCTTCTTTTCCCAATCAATTTTTGAAAGGGCAGCGTTTTTATGTTTAAGACATGTCCGTCTCCCAGCAATACCAGATAGCTTTGTTTAAAAATTTGTTTAAACGATTAAAAAAAGATTCTTGTAAATATAAAAATGAATTATAATGCTTTAAGTTTAGCAAATCTATAAAAAAAAATAGAAAAGGGTTTGTTTTAATTCAAAACATCGTTAGCAATGCCTGTAGATTATTTTTATATTTTTCTTGTAGGTAATTTTTTTCTAGATGCGACTTCATTGAGCTGGATAGTGGTGCCCTCCCCCCAAAAAAGTCAAAAACCTTTCCTGTAACTATTAGAAGTTGAATTTCAAAGGAAAATCTTGTCGGTTTAGCGGCTAACAATATCCTTCGGTATAACAGACAAACACACAGATCCTGTTCCTTTGGTTTGTTTGAGTTATTGAGCTTCGCTTATTTGGATGTTATGGCCTTGTTCATGTATCTGTACAACACATATTGAATAATATTAATCAAATTTGATCCTTGATAATTGATATCAAAGGGTTACACAATTATTAATTATTAGTACTCATATCATAAGGTGTGTAGCTTCTATAAGATTACCTTTGCAAAATTAGCAATAATGATTTGTAAAAAGTAATGCATCAAAACTTTTAACAACTTTTTAAATGAATTTAAGTAAAGATGAAATCATTTTAATACATTATTCTTTTAAACATGAACATTCAGTTAACTTTAGTTACAGGGAATCATATCATAATAATTGCATAGTCAATAATACATCCATAATGATTTTAATTCATGATCAAGATTTGATAAAAGTATCAACAGTTTTGTAGCCAACAAATAAGAGTAAATGAATATAAAATCTTGGGTACCAGCGAAATTTGATAGAATAATAAGATGTAGTCTTAAATCTTTCTTATATGGATGTTTTCATCCTTGAATTAAAACGAGTGAAAATAAAATTTTCCTTACCAATAAGTTTTCTTGATATCTTGTGATGTTTGGGTCTAATCTTTGCATATATTTCCCAACTGAAGGCACTGTAACACTCACTTTTATACTAGACATCTTTTCTATAAAATCCTAAAAAAAGTTTAAAATAATACAAAATTACAACGGTTAAATTTTTCTTGTAGAACACATTGAAGCGCATTGTTGTCTTACATACAACTTTTCGGACCAGACTTAGAGTTTCTTCAATTTGAAGACGTTTAACTTTTAAAAAAAAATTAAAGCAGATAAGTTACAAAATAATTAAAAAGGATGAATTGCAGATCGTGGATGGTGTGTCTTTGTTGGTCATCTTATAGTCTGAGGGACCAAAATTAATTTTGAGTAAATTAAAGATATTTAATTGGAGTGTAGCATCTAGATAATTAGGTATACACAAACAAATAAATTCTTACAATTCTTATCGATTTTGAAAAAAAAATTGTCTTTTGAATTTTTCTATTTAAAAATAATTTTCTGTCTTATTACAACATCGTTAGAAAGATTAAAATTGAACAGTCCTACAAATTTGTTTTTTTATTGTAACATTAATTTTTTTACATTAAATGTTTTAGGCGTCTTTCTCTTAGGATTTAGATGGATAAATTAATGTACAACCCCAATAATGTTAAACAAAATTACCCCTTCTGTAGGTTAAAATTATTGGTTGAAAAGTTTGCATACTAATAATTAGAAGTTAGGTCCCAAAATTTTTTTTTAGTATTTCTAAAGTCGTTGAGGCCAGTATAAAACAGTCCAATAACTCTTGTAATTTATTGTCATTCAAACCTGTTCTGTGCTTGGGGTTGAATAGTCCTCAGAGAAGGCTGCAGCTGTTCCAATTGCAGAATATCCAGCTCCAGAACCAGATCCAGGTAGAGTTTCGTTCCAGACAGAAAGATAATCTGAAGATATAAATATTAATCCTTATACTAAAGTAACAGGATGTCTATTTGTTTTTTGTCTGTGTGTTTGTACCGAAGGATCTCGCTAACCGCTGAACCGATCAGGTTCTCCTCCCGGTAAAGTTTATAACTATCTGGGGGAGGGTACTACCACCCTCCCAAGAGAAATTGCCCCTAGAAACCCCCCCCCCTAATTTAAATTTTTTTAAAGTAAAGATAAATATGATAAATTAGGTTATAAAATTCGACTCTCCCCTCCTCAAGTGCCCCTAGAGGCCTCTAGGGGCGTAGCCGCTAGTATAAATATAAATAAATATCAGGACTATCCATTAAAATGCTTATTCGTCAATATTAAAATATCACTAAATCTTACTTTTAATTAAATTTAGATAGCTATTTGAATTAATTTAATATCATATAAAGGTTTTTAATTTTTATTATTAACGCTACTGCTCTATGCTTCTGTTTAACTCTCCCTTAGCTGCAAGAAATACATAAGATAATTACTAAGAGCAACTTGAATTTTAGGTTCTTTCTCTTAAAAAACCAAGCGAGCCCTTACCTTTCTCTAAATTTAAATATTATTTCACCTAACCTGACCTAAAGTAAAATACCAATAAGCTCCCCCCCCCCTTATTTTCAATTTATTTCAAATTAAAAGAAGGAGAGGGTTCAATACTCAACTATGCCCTTTCGGGTATTTTTCAATAAACAAACGAACTTACATCCTATTACATATTACATAGTTTAACCTGTTCTTTCACCAGAAGGTTCTCCTCTGAGAAGACCTCTTGAGTTCCAAGCAATCCTCTCGTCTCCATTCTAAAATAAATAACACTTTCAGATTGTTTTTTTTTAAATCCGTAAATCCGTCCTTCTGTAATTTATGTTGACAACAGTATTTTGGTATCACTTTTGGAACCTAGTAAAAGTGTCTGACTCTGATTATGACTTTTAAAAAAATTAGGCAATGAGAGGCCGGAATACACTGTAATTGACCAATGGTTAAATTTACAGTGGACTCTCATTGACTAATTTTCTAACGTCATAATCAGAGTAAGACACTTTTACTAGGTTCCACTTTTGGTATTAAATGATGAGCTATAGTACGATCATTTAATACCTTAGAATGTAAATATTCCTTTATGCTAAATTATGTCATAGTAAATAACTCATACATGTACCAAACAAACTTATGATAAACAAAATGGAATAAAAATGTTTATTGAAAAACTTGGACACTTCAAATTTGTGCAATCTGGATTTAATAAAGCCCCCAAGTTTTTAAGCCAACAAATAAGAAAATCTGTTTATAAAATATTAGGAACCCTCTCCAACCTTAAAAATATTACTGTTTTTAAAACCCTTTTATCAGAACTATCTTAAAAAGGATACATAAATACAAAAATTTTCTCATCTTAACCGCATAATTTCTATAACATCCACGGATTTAAAGGAATAAGACAATGGTCGATAAATTGATGTACGTCCTCAATAATGAAACACAAAATAACCTTTCAGTAGCTGAAAATTAGTGGTTGAAACGTTTAGACACTCAACTAAATTAACCAATCAATCATAATGAATAAAAGTCCCTAATGAATAAAAAAGAATTTGAGGACTATTGTAATAAACAGCCCAATGTCGCCTTCCTTCCTGATTATATCCTTGTGGCATGATGAGAGAGAAAAAAGAAGGAAAATTAAATTTCACGTATTCATTCGAATCCGGTGGATAGGAACCGGTTCTCATCCATACGAAAAAACTATGTCTAGCTTCGTATTATTATCCAGATTTCTACGAATATAAAAATGTACAATCATAAGATTAAAACCAGTTTTTTTAACCCGTGCCTTTGGCATTTTGGGGGCTCCAAAAACTGGTTTTAATTTTATAATTGTACATTTTATATCCACGGAAAGCCGTTTATAATACGATGCGAGAAATAACTATTAGATTAAGACTTCCAACTGTAATTAGTACGTCTCCCCTTCAGGGATCAGGGATAAGACAATATAAACCATTCTATTCATATAACCAAATCTATGAAATTTTTATGATTGGAAAGATAGTTCTCTCCCTAACTACTGATAACTGTAATTATTAAGTCTTTTAAATGGAGATAAAATGTATGTGGATATATTTTTAGGGAAATTTGTCCTCAAATAGATTGCTAATATGGACCTCATTTATTGGTCAGTTAGTTCATCCAGTAGAAGGGAGGGTATGGGATTATTGCGTTGATGGAGGGTATCGCTATTTTAGCAAGCTGCAAGCATCAGAGTACATGAAATTCTGGTGCAACATCCAAGTAAAAATGTATCGATTATCTTAAATCAAATATATTATAATTAAAAGTAAGATAATTGTCTGTATGTCTGTTTCTGTCTGTAGCGAAGAATCCAAACGCTTAACCACATATAGTTCTCATTTACAGTGAAGCTTCATATAGGTCCAGCGGAATGTGTTTGCGCAGTACCAAGAGAAATCGTCCATAGAAAAAAGAGCCCCCACTCTCCATTTTTTTATTTATTCTTTTATAAACCAACATCGAAAGTGAAAGCCGATTCGCCCCCCTCCCCATTCCCTCAGATGCACTTAGTGGCCTCTAGGGGCGTATCAACTAGTTCCAATGAAGTAACTAAAACATTCCATTAATAGAGTTTACAATTCAATTTTGCTAAATTTTTGTTAGCTTTTGGTTGCTGTGCTACTTTAAAGACGTGCTGATAAATTCATTTTCACACCCAATGATGATACACAAAATTACCCCTTCTATAAATTACCAATTAGTGGATGAAACGCTTGGACATTCAACTTAATGAACCGACCAATCAAAATTCAAAAGTGTTTCCAAAGTTGTCAAGTCAACGAATAAGAAAAACGTTACTATAAAACTTTGGGTACTAGTGTAATAAATATCTCAATGTTCCCTCCCTCCCTGTGTTTGAGCTCTGCAATGCCCAAGGCAAATTTTGGTTTGATATCTGCTTTCTACAAGTGCTTTATTTGCTCCTAATGTTGTGAAAATTTTATACATTAGTCTTAATGGGAAAAACTGCTACATGTGAAAAAGTAGCGTAGCAATAACAAGTTATATTTTAAAAAAAGAACATTATTAAAAGAAAAAATAGAAAATAACAAACTAATTGACAGATTTACAATAAATAAGGTGATTTTTTATGTTTTTGACTAAAAGCTAACCGTAGAACAGATGTAAAAAATAATATTAAAGTTTCAAAGTATCTTTGCATTAACATGTAGTGCTTATTTTTTAAATATCTTTTAGTGATGTACCGCCAGACAGACTTACACAGTACATACCTTATTTATAGAGTACCTACGCCCCTAAAAAGCTAAAAGTCATCTGTTGTTTTATTTTGGTAAAAAATAAGGACCAATGCATTTGTTTAAGTTTTATTTACTTTTCTCTCTACGGGTTACTAAGATAAAACCTGCGGGGCTCCTCATATATTTCGGCGGGACATTGGTTAACTAATCCAGAAGAAGTGCAGCAGCAATAAATTTTCAAAGAATAAAAGAATAGAACATGATTTAGGTTCATAGTCTAATAATGCTCATTATTTATCATTATAATTTCAACGCATTTCATCAATATGTAAGTTATGAAAATTAAAAGTGTAATTGCACATAAGTTTCGTTGATAAAAATCACTATGGGGTGCTTTTTAGTTGTCATTTGGTAAATGTTTAGTAAATAAATACTAACTGGTCTTCATTTATAAAACTTAAAATAAAGAAAAAGGGCCATTTTATAACTTGGTAGATAACCTACTAAATTCATATTACCAAACAGGTATCTTAAAGGAAGATACAAATAGCTAGGCCATATGTTATTTAAACAATTGGTGGAAAAGTTGAAACACTACAGTCATATGTAGAATTATTGTCATATTTTAACAATAATAATTGCCATTAAAATTTAAACTGTAATAAGAAAAGATGAGAAGACCAATGAATTACATAAATTGGGAAAAACATAAGTGTGCCATAGACATTTAATTATTTAAAAATCAGTCATAAACAAGAAGTTCAATTATATTTTGCAAATATATAAATAACCTCAGCGCACATGCCCTTGTTGTAGAGTTGCTGCATCAATAAAAATGAAAGTTAAATCGAAATCAGTAGAAAATAGCCATTTGAATATTAATGATTGTTTTATATTCTAATGAAATTGAACACACAATATGCAATTCAATTAAATCAATACACTTCATATAATTGTATTTATCGGCTTGAATAATTTGTGACAATTGTACAGCAAATACAATGTAATTTAATTGATAAAATGCAAGCTAATCTTAATATACTTTGTTTTACAGTTTTTCTTGATATAGAATATACGTGGATATATTGATAGCGAAAATTTGTCTATTTAGTTTGCTTATCTATTGGTCAGTTCGTTCATTCAATTGTAGAGGAGGGGATGGGGCAAAGTGAAATATTAGTCTTCTTGAATACCTGGTGCAACATTCAATATTAATATATCGATAGTTATGTCACAAGCGTCTACTTATAAGATTATTACAAATGTTTATTTACCTAGATATGGTTGACGGTCAGATAGTTTTTTAGCTGTTCTGACATTCTGATTAATTAAAGAGTGGCTGCGCTTACAACAAATACACATATTTTTTAACCAGCTGAGCTAGAGTGTATGTGGAAACCGGGACAATTTGATCATTAACATTTTAGACTAATGACCAAGGGGGTTCCAACCAATATGGGAACTTTTCAAAAAAATATTCGGTAATTTCTGCCAGGGATAAAGCTGTGAATAATTCAGTTTAATTTTGAATCTAATTCACTATCTATGGTAAAAACGCTTCTCAGTGGTTTCTCTAAAAGGGACTAGTCGAGCAAAGAAACCTTTCTCTATGAATTGAAATATAAAAAAGGTGGAAGGCAACTTTTTTATTTTGTTTTGTGAGGTTATATTGGTTACAGGGTATTTCCACAGGGTTGGTAAACTGCAGATAAAGACCCCGCAGTGCAGTGGTAAAAAAAAACTACACTCTATCTGTGATTACTAAGCACTTGGAAGGAAAAAGCACAAAACTCAATCTAAACAAGTAAAAGACAGTGATATTCTAGATAGAAATATTTTAGAGAGAAAATACTTGTTCCTTTTAATGACAATATCTTTATCCTTCATCCCTAAGTATATATTAGATAATCGTTGAGTAAAAGGAGGGTTCAAATCCTCAAATAAAACATATGGAATCAAATTTAAAATATAATTTTTTAGATTTTCTCTCAATCGTAATCTAATATTTATATAATGATTATACCATAATGGATACCATATTTAAAGTAGGACAATATATGCTAGTGTTTGCCTTTTTTGACAAATTTTGTCATTTATAAGTAATGATTTTTTTAACAATTTATTTGAATGCAAGTGCCGGTTTGTTTGTTTGTTGAAACCCTATATATTGCTTACTTCGTTTGAGGTCCTTTTAATGTAAACAAGGACGACCATAAAAATCTAACGAATAATACAT
The DNA here is from genome assembly GCF_053477335.1 of Acartia tonsa. Lineage (NCBI taxonomy): Eukaryota > Metazoa > Arthropoda > Copepoda > Calanoida > Acartiidae > Acartia > Acartia tonsa. The sequence goes on from NC_137260.1 coordinate 41,366,597, forward strand.
AAAATATCAACGTTTAATTTATTTATATACAAGTGGACAAACATATATAGCTTAATTGCCTTAAGAATCATCTTTTGAAATAAGAAATTAAGAGGTGGGTTCTATTTCAAAACCTTAGAACAACAAAGGCTAATTATTGCAGTGTTTCATGAGACTTATTTTAAAAATATATAGCCTAATTATTTTAAAGCATAATAATGTTTCCTTTCTTTTATTCTTATAAATCTTAATTTCACAAACTTAAACAGGAAACGGAAAGCGCGAATTAGAATGATTATTAACTCACAATAGAAAAGCTAAACGCCTCTCAATTAAATGACACAGAATTGTATATTTGTCGCGGTGTTTTGTTACCCCACGTTTTATAAATAGGAAATGGATTCATCAATACTTGGATCTTACACCAGATTATCATATACTCTAATAAAATTAAACTTGTAGCTGGCTGAAATAACGGCTCCATCCCCTCCCCTTCTGCTGGATGGGCGAACTGACTAATGAGTGATTAAAGTAAATTGATTTTTAGAAAAATTTAGGCCATTATGGATAATACCATAGGTGATTTAAGTAAAGTTTCTTTTAATTTCTAACTCTAAATAGCCAAGGCTGAAGATGTAGACTTCAAAGTTTTGACAAATGTTTTAGCAATCAACCCAAACACAAAGTAAAAAGAAACAACCTACATAAAACCTATCATCTACTCTCATTTTTTTGTGTTGAAATTAAATTTAGTATAGACTGTCGACTGAATACCATCTTTCACGCGAAAATTTACACACAATAATTTTCCAGAAAAAGCCACATAAACAAATAAAAATTTCACACTCAAAATGTCACAAAATGATAACCCACAATTAAGCTAGCACGCTGCTGGGAAAATATGTTTAAGTGTGAAACCAATTGATATCCGCTTGATTAAAACTGGTTCTAAGCCCTATTAAAAAATTATGTATCGTATCATATTATAGACAATTTTCCTTGAATAATAAGACAAAATTGTATTTCATCCTATGAATTTTATCTGCCTAAAGTTTATTGTCTTTAATAGATGCGATAAATAATTTAATCCTTTCTTATTTTCAAAATCTGCTTGATAATTAAAATGGTGTGCACGTACCACTAGTGAAAGGCCATGTCAGACAAACAAACAAACAAACAAGAATAATTGAACTTTTTCCAGTTATTAAAGTTTATATTGTACAGGGAAATGAGGGATAGAACATTTGAGGATAAATAATTTTCCTCCATATTATCAATTGTAAAACTTGCCTATTATATGTAGTATACATTTGTAAATAAAGCTTTGTAATAGTCATTTATCGCATCGTATTACATATAGCTTTCCGCGTGTTATTTTTATTTTAATATTTGTGGAAATACAATGATATAGTGATTTCTCAGTAAAGCTGAGAATAGGTTTTAATCCAAAGATAAAAATCTGTTAGGAGGCCATACTGGATATGCTGTTATCCTTCTCCCCCCTGATGTTTGTACAAGCCTGCTGTCATAATGGAATTTTTACTTAAAGTTACGAAACAAAATTATGGAATGGCTTAAAAAGCAATAAAATAAGAACTCTTTTGTCCTTGTATTAAATTACATCTATTTTCTTACAATTATTTTATTGATTAGGTAAGACTAAAATATTCCTACAGAGTTGAACTTCCTGTCCAGAAATACCATGGACGGAGGGGACCCTGGGATATTTATTATACTAGTCCCCAATTCTTTATAATAACGGTTTCTTATTTTTGGTTTATAACTTTGGGGACTTTTATTGAATTTTCTTTGGTTGGTTCATCAAGTTTAATGTCATAACGTTTCAACCACTAATTGTAATATAAAGAATGGGCAATTTTTTGTATCATCATTAGGGATATACATCATGTTATCGGTCATTGTCTTTTCCCTTTAGATCAATTGAGAAACCAGCTTGTACAAGCTAATTAAATATGACATTACAAATAAATGAATATACATATTTTATAGGACGAATAAAGCAATACAAAGGTATGTCTATATTAGAGAGGGTTGCACTATTTTTCCACTAGTTAGTAAAATATAAAATATAACTCCTTGCTCGTGAGAAAACTCTGTCTCTAATTCCCAACCCCAGATGAGCATTAAGAACTAGGAATAAAGGAATAGCCATTTTTGTTGGTATTAAAAATTTTTAAAACGGCTGTTAATATTGACGTATAACATTCGTTGTGGGTATTTCCATAAATAATAAGCATCTACTCTTTTTGAGTTTATTAGTCAGTAGTAGTAATTTTTATTCTATGGACAAAATGGTTTTCTCGGCTGCTATTTTAGAAAGTCCGTAATTTGTTGTGGGCATAAATGATGACCTTTTAATGTACTGTTTCTGCCACTAAGCTTTTTTTTGTATTTTACTTAAATTCTTTTGTTTTTGAACTTTGTAATTCTATATGACTTGTCTTTTTAAAGATCCATCTTAGGAACAAACAGTTTTCCGCGGATATTAGAATAAGAAGTTATTAGATTAAAACCAGTTTTGGTTAACCCCGACCGACCGAAAGTCCGGGCCAACAAAACTAGTCTTGATTTTATGATTTTTATTTTATTGTTTGTAGAAAATTGTTTATAATACGATGCTATAAATGATTTTTAGTTTGGCCAAGAACCGATTTTAATCCAGCAAATATTGATCGGTTTCGAAGCCATACTGGAATACAAGATTATTGGATGATTAATGTCTATCCCTTTATTCCTAACAGACTGACACAAACGCGCACGCTCGCGCGCACTATCACACTTTTGCACATTAAACAGCTTTTACTCGCTTTAATCATTTCTTCTCTCATATTTTCTCCGAGTTTAAGGATATTCACCACCAACAAGTTATTGCTTTCTTTGCAAGGTCTTAATTTATAATTTTAACATTATTATATGAAATATTTTTTTATTCTGATTCTCATAAGATTATTATTATTTATGAAATTAGAGTAAAACACTAGTGGGGGAAAGGGTTAAATAACAGTATTTCCCTTTCCCAAGGACCCATGTGCCGACTTTAAATTGGGTCTCTAAAATTCAACCTATATCATCGGGAATATTAACACAGCCAAGTCGCTACAAAAGAATTTGCGAGCAGACGAAAAATAGCAGGGGGTTCCAGGTAGTTGTCTGGTTATACATCTATACTATAATTTATTATTTTTATTATAATAATTGGAATGCCGTCCGTCCAGATCTCGCTAACTGTTTAATTTCTCCAATATAGTTTTAAATATAAGCTTTGGGATGCTTTTGAACTATTTTATAACCTCTCTCTCCTACTTCTTGATGCAAGGGGCTCGTACGCATAATTGATGTTAAATGACTAAAATTCGATCAGATGTGTGTTTTTTAGTCTTTTTTAAAAACGAGCTCAGAGTATTTTCCTATAAATATTTATTGTGAGAGTTCCATTTCATTTATAACTAGTTCCTGCGTCCCTAGCGTCTAGGGTCTCAATTTTTAATAGGTTGGAAAATAGTCTAAAATAATCCCACAACCTAAATATTTAAATGAAATAGCCTACATCCATCCTTCGACCTCTGCGAAGCTTCCCTAAAATTTTTAACTCAATTAGTTCAGTAGTTGATGAAATTTTAAGCTTCAGACAAAAAAAAACTGACTACTTTATATAATAGAATACAAATACAGATATATATTTTTGAACCAAAAGTATTAATAAATATTTGATTGTGAGTCATAAAAAATGTCGATAGTTTCTATTTCATTTTGCTAGGATATTACGAAACTCGTAATTTTATTGCCGCACAGTCGCATAAAATTGAAATAAATGAAACAAGGATGATAACATCCACAAGTAGTATAAGCACATAAGTAAGTACGTCAGAATAACAAATTGAATTAAGTTGTAAATATTTATAATTTAAGTGTATATTTTCAGAAGCCTATCTTATTATCCTCAAAAATATATCCAGTTCTATCTTATTGCACATTCGAACAAAGTATGTTATAGGGATACGAACGAATGGCGGTTTATAAAGAATTTGATTTGAATTTGTTATCCTGAAATATATGCTATAGAAAACTGCATTCTCTTATTACAGTTAGACGTACTGACAAACTTTTGAAGATTAGTTTCGCTAAAATGTTTTTAAAAGAGAAAGGTATGCATATGATTTCTCAACAAGGCCTATTCATATGAGATAGGCCTTGCAAAACCGACTACATTCACAGGGAAGGGAATTCAATAAAAATGCAATAAACATTTAAGAATAAAAAGTGGTAAAGTTTTTTGTCTTTAGCTAAAAATCTCAGAATCTGGCAGTCCAAATTGATTGTACTTTTCAGAGAAGATGTATTAATATCTATAGGTGGTTTTAGGCTATTTTCTTGAGCCCCTTCGCCCTTTAATTTGTTTAATTTGTCTATCCTTTAAGATCTAAGCATAAAACAGTACTTAATTCCTAAAATAAAATAAAAAACTATTGTTTCTTAGAAATCTAATCCTCCATCCTAGCCATAAACCTAGGTTATTTGTGGCGCCTGAATTGTCAATTTGTGGTTGAAAATATTATTACTACTAACATGTACAACTAGGCCTTCTTTCTCTCTCCATATCATCAACTATGATAGTTCAATCTATAACCCTTTCCTCTCTCGCATTTTTAAAACTAAAATTTTGAATATAAGACAATCTGCTTAAGACTCTGTTTACAAGATTAAAAAGTTATATGAATACCAGTAGTAGTTTCCTATGGGTATATTTTTTCAACCATCAAGTAAAACATCTGTAGAACCAATATTAATCTTCCCTAAAATTGTGTAACGATTGGTCCTCGTTTACAAGATCAAACACACATACATAAAGCTTTATAGAATAGAATGGTTTGAAACAAGGATAACAAATTTGATGAACGTATTGATAAAATAAAAATTTTAAAGAGACATTAAATTAACTATATCAAATTTTAAATTATAAGTTTAATTTGACAACAGTAAGTAAAAGCTTTAGTAAAATGAATAGTTACAGTCTTTGTTTTAAAGAATTTAATGTAAACATTTTATTAGGAAAATAAAACTAAAGTAAAAACTTTGTTCAGGATTGTAAATTCAAAGACAGAATTAGGAATACAGAGATAGGACAATTTGTCAGATAAATATACCAAAATATCCTGTAAAACAATCAGAAGATGCCCAATTTGCACCATTTTTTTACCACTTTTGATTCCGGTGACGTCATAAAAATTTGAAAATAAAGTTATATATAAAAAAACTAGGGTCTACGCCCCTCAATGCATCTACTGGCACTAGAGGAAAGAGGAAAAGTTGACCCTACATTTTCCTATGCTACAGATAGTCATCCTGTTACTTTTCAACAAGGATTGTAGCAGGAACAAAAGCTAAACCACATGTTTAGTGAAAAAATACAAAAGAGGTTTAGCTATTCAATGATTTCTTCCTCTATTTATTAAATCCGTCGACAAACAAGGAATTTTTAGTCAAAATTCTTTTCTCAGTTTCTTTTAAAAATTGTCTTTTTTATTGTTTTTAAAGTGTTTATACACAAACAGTTTAAAATCATCGCTTTCATGCTTTCTTGAACAAACCAGGGGTACAAGGATATATAAATTAATATAATGAAGAAGGAAGAGTGTGTGTGTGTGTGTGTGTCTGTCTATTAAATATTACCCCAATACCTCCCAACAAATATACCCTTTAGTCAACCTTCCTTAAAATGATAGCCCAATGAGAACTGTTTCCTCCCCCCATCCTCCAAAAAGCATCATAACTAAAAAAAAGTTACTTCTTTGCTTGAAATGACCCTAAACTCATTGAAAATAAAGATAGTGGAAAATTGAAAAAATATTTACGCATTACAAATTTTTAATACAATTGTAAAACCTCTTTCTCTATATGATCCTAATAAGAATATTTACATTTTAACAAAACTACCGCTCCACTTATCCCTATAAAAAAAAACAACATTTCATCGGTGTGAAAAAGCATTGCCATGTAATATCCAGTTTCAATCATTTTTTTTATATTTCATTTCCTGATTTTCTCAACAAATCAATCTTATACTACAGGGTGCTTTATAGTTAACCCATTTTTACCCTCAATTAAAAAGCCATGGATTTAAATGAGACAATGTACAATAAATTGATGTACATTACCAAAGACAATAACCCAAATTACTCCTTCTGTAGTTTAAAATTATAGAATAAAATGTTTGGATAGTGCTTATATGAAACAACCAATTAAAATTTAACAAAAGTATCCAATGTTTTCTTAGTTAACCTGTTTCTTTAGTTACCAGTCCAGTGTCCCCACCCTATCTTAAAAAGCACATACAAATAAGATAGCTTAAGGCCAATAAAAGTTAAAGATATTTTTTAATATCCAGCCTTTTGATTAGTGGGAACAAACATTATTATTGAACATACGCTTTTTTAATGGTTATCTCATATAGCAGCGATTTATTTTCCAGTTTATAATTCTTCTGAACTGCCCGGTACCATAATTTATTTTCCCATATCTTGTTTTATTTCTTTGGTGTTTACTTTAGCATGGCGAAAATTAGGTTCGAGATGTCTTGTGGTTTGTCAAATAATGTACACACTTTTATCTTTTGAATCACAGATTTTTAAAGGACTTAACTTTTTTAGTATAGATTTTAAAATAATTGATTTGTTCATAAGATAAAAACTTATTTATCTTGACTAGCAAGATTAAAACATCAATTGACCACCAACCTAATCTTAATAGATTTAATATATCTCCATTAAATCTTTAACCGGCTAAAGTTTGCTGTGCTTCTTAGTGATATATTTAACCTTTTTAAAGTTGAACTTGTGTTTGGTTAGGAAATAAATTTGTAAAGGTTTAAAACAGTGGCGTGCAGAGGATTTTGCTATTAGGTGAAAATTTTGCACCACAATAACGGTTTTTTGACATTACGGCTTGATCCAATATCTAGGGGTTTAGGGCAAGATGAGCATATTTTTAGCGTCAGGATGGTGGATAAAAACCTCTTGGTGTCCACCTACTCACCTTTAGGGGTGTGTTAATTTTTTTTATCCTGTCATTCTCCATAACTCTATTAAGGTGGTGTTTTAGGGAATTGTAGACCCTTGTCTAGGGGAGCGATCCGGAGTTGTATCTACCCATTGCCACCTTAATTTTACCACGGGGGTGGATACTACCACATTATGCATACCTAGTTTAAAAAACTGCAATATATATGCAGTTTGCAATGGAAAGTGATACCAAAGCTTTGACATTAAAATATGGAAATAGCTTGTAATATTGCACATTTTTTTTAGTAGCGAAGCTACTCTATAATTCGAAATGTCCGTCCGTCCGTCCGTGTAAGACAGAATAGGGGAAACGTGATTTTCTCGGCTCATATAAAAGATAGACAGCTAAAATTTTTTGACAACATTTCCACTATTAAGCAGCACAATTAACTATAAAACATCAAGGGCGGTCAGACCCCTTTTTAGCAGGTTTTAGGCTATTTTTGTATGTTTCATATTTTTATCCATAACTTCAGTGCTTATGGTCCGATTTTCAAAATTTTTTCAGTCATTGATATCAAAATTAAATTTCCTGTCGTTTACAGAAAACAACCATGACGGCCACACTGCCATCTTGCAGGTTTTAGGCTATTTTTGTATTTTTCACATTTTCACCATATCTTCAGTGTTTATGGTCCAATTTTCAAAATTTTTTCAGTTATAGATATAAGAATTAAATTTCCCGTCGTTTAAAGAAAACATCCATGACGGCCAGACTGCCTTTTTGCAAGTTTTAGGCTATTTTTGTATTTTTCACATTATTCTCCATATCTTCAGTGTTTATGGTCCGATTTTCAAAATTTTTTCAGTTATAGATATCAAAATTAAATTTCCCGTCGTTTAAAGAAAAAACCATGGCGGTCAGACTGCCTTTTTTCAGGTTTTTGGCTATTTTTATATGTTTTACATATTTCCCCATATATTTGGTGTTTTTGGTCCAATTTTCAAACTTTTTTGGGATAAATCCACTTTAAATCTACTTTTACGTATTTCCATCCACGATTTTTTGTGCTTCGCTACTTATGGATGTTGTCATCCTTGTTTAGAGAGGAACAGAACATTAAAATATGTATTAAGCAGAAAAATTAGATTATAAAATGAAAACGAAGTATCTTGTTTCGACGTATTTTCATATTAGCTTTTGATAGGTTATTTTAGTTTAGATTAGAAAAATTTTAAAAATGGTCCCGCAGGATTAGAGCCTCCTGTAGGGGCTATACACTGAAGAAAAGCTATGTGAAAATGCGACGAAACCGGCTACTTCGTGTTCTTTCCATGTTTCGAAACATTTTTTCCTTCCAATACTTTCAAAATTACCAAATAAGTATTTGACACAAAAATAATTCGGGAAAATTATTGTATCATCCATTGAAATATCCCTAGAACCCTGTTTTTTTGGTCATGCATATTTACGTTTGAATATATCACCTAAGAGCGATCTTCTTTTATTTTGCGCATTTAGAAAATTAATGAGGGGAATTAAAGAATTCAGAATGTTTCAGAAAAACTGAAAGCAAAAAAAATTTAGTTTAAATTTCACCTCTTTTCGCCAAATATCATAAAACTCAACTAGAGTAAATATAAAGCTAATATAAAGTCCGTATTAGACAGCTAACTACTGTAGTCTATAGAACAGCTTTTATTGCTCAGCCCTTTTTTACGCTAATATGTGGCAAAATAATAGTTATATTTCTAGCAAAGAAAATTGCAACTGCAAAATTGAATGCCATTTTGAATGGAGCCTTTGACAGGTGAAAATATGCACTTTTTTATGTTAAACGTATACAACATACGCCAGCCACACATAAATATTACTAAAATAAACACAAGATATACTAAAAGTCTTTTAAAATTGATTTTTCTGCTCTGTGTAGCCTGAGAAAAATTTCAAATAATTTTCAGAAAATATGCTGTCTGTTAATTTCTTTGATTAATACATAACAAGAATCCATTAAATCCATTAAGTAAAATACATACAGGGTGCGCCACATAAAACCGGACTTTTTCTAATTTTTAAACAAATGAACATATAATCGTCAATTTTAAAGATTTTATTGAATTTTAAAAACTGGGAAGCTAACTAGGTATATGACTATAAGATCATTCAATAAAATCGCCGCCAGGATCAATCACCGCCTCCACCCGCGTCCTCAAACGCCGGCAGGCCCAGGTCAAAATGTACCTGTCCAAATTGGCAAAGTTCTCCTTGTTAGTGACAATAAGGGAGGTCTTTGTGCTTTGGGCACGTCTATTGGTGCATACTTCAAAGTAGCTCCAGGCCCAAAAGTCCATTGAATTAAGATCGGGCTGCTAGGAGGCCCCATTTCCTTAGGAAAGTGAGTAACCGCAGGATCCAAATTCACCCAACTTTCAAGCTGCCCTTCAACACGGCGGCTCTCATTTGGGCCACAGTTGAGCTAGAACGACGTTCTGTACCTTTTTAGAAATGGCATGAAGATTCAGCTAGGGTGCAATCAGTGCAATCCATAGTCTAAAATGAGTTTTTAAGTTCCATATGGGTCTCTAACGTCGAGAATCGAGAAATTTTCACGATTTTACACGGTTTTTGACATCTCTAAATCTGCCACGTTTCACTTTGCCGGATTACTACAGCCAAGCCATTTTAGATAGAGAGCTCTAGTCTTTTCTAGCGTCTTACTTATGTATCTAACAGTATCCCCAGCAAGTTACATAACTCTACCTCATCTACAAATTGGCTGAGATCCGATTTAGTGGGCCCTAGTCGAGAATCAATATTATACCACCAGCGCATTTCGAATCTGCCTTGTTGAACATAAGCGTGACCAGCTTGGAGTACGAGCCTATCTTCGTCCAAAGATTTTTATGTGCTGAAAGGTCATTACCTGAGCTTTTTATAGTGGGGTCAAACTTCCTGATTGGTCAAGTAGTTTTGACGCTATGGCCGTTTAAAAAAAGTCCGGTTTTATGTGGCGCACCCTGTAATTCTACTAAAGCTCTTTATAGTGCTTATAAAAAATGACGTGATACAATGAAAATGACCAATGATAGGGTATACACAGACTAAATTACCAATGGCAGGCAAGTATATATTTTAAATGACCAATAGTGAGCCAGTATAAAGTCATAAATAAAATGTCTTAACCGTAGAAAACATACCTGAAATAAAGTGAAATGGATAGTGTATATATCAAATAATCAAGGCTGGTAAGGTTATAAATTTATATAAAGATATAGAGATTATTAGGATACCAACAATCACAAAAAATGTATCAAAACTAAAAGTATATATATTACATATTAAAAGTTCTTTAGAGACAAATTCTAAAACTTGACAATGGACGAAAAGGTATGTATAGTAACGTTGATGATAAACAAAGTTTAGGAAAATTTTAAAGCCATCGAATAAGAAAATGCGATTGTGCACATGTGTAATTAACAGTCTAACAACATCCCCTCCCTCCCTGCTAAATAATAATTTTGGTAATAGATACTTTTTTAAAGTTTTGAAGTGATAAGAAAAATCTATTCACTAACTTGTATCCTTTTTCAAGATTGGCTTCGAAACCGATTAATATCCGCTGGGTTAGAACCGGTTCTCGGCAATACTGAAAAATGTTATAATGTCTTATTACAGATAATATATACAGTTTTGTTAGACCATCTGGTTTTAATCTTATAATTTTTCCTTCTAATATCGGCGGAAGGGTAACGATACGCCAAATATTAACCATTGTTTTAAAAGCTTCTAGCGGCTACGTCCCTAGAAGCCTCTAGGGGCACATAAGGTAGGAAGGAGAAAAGTCGACCTTATCTTATTTTAAATTTGTGTTCAAAAGAGTAAAAAAAAATTTAAACGTTCCCAGGACCTATAAGAAGCTTGACTGTAAAGGAAAACAATATCGATTTATTTGTTAGTTCCAAATGCTTCGCTGGTATCGCTTTGGTTGTTTTTGATTTTTTTTCAAAAGGAGAAAAATTTACAGTTTAGCTTTTGCGGATTTTTATTGTTTTTACAACAACAAGGACTAAACTGTCCATAAGAAGCAGCACAATAATGACTTTTCGTAATCACCAAAAATGGATGTATCTAAAGTATAAATACAGAACTGTAAGGTAAAACATTAAATAAGCGAGAGAGTATCATTCCTCCTGAAAAGTAAGATAGCCTAACATAAAACCAATAATTTCATAAATAGGACATTTCATAGGTTCAGTGGAAAGCGAGATCCTAACGTACAAATAAAAAAAGCTTACTACTTTAAATAATAGGACATATCTTAATGTTACATGGGAATATTCACAATAAACTGCTGAAACTTTTAACAAATTAATCTATTTTTTTCTGCAAACAATAACGGAGAGATTAATAATATGGAGAAGCGTCGCTTTTTCAAAAATCCGTGGGACATTCACGCATATGTGAGTATACACAATAGCACAATTTCACCAGGGATTTAAAGGGATGAGACAATGGCCGGTAATAAATGTACATCACCAATGATAATAAACAAAATTATCCAGCTGTAGATTACAATTAGTGGTTGAAACGTTTCGACACTCAACTTAACCATCCAACCAATCAAAATTCAATAAAAGTCTCCAAAGTAGATGAGCCAACGAATAAGAAAATGTTTTTAAAAAACTTTGGGTACTGCTGGAATAAATAGCCCAGTGTCCCCTCCCTCCTTGCAACCATAAACAGACAATATTGGTCATGATTTGCTTCACTGTCTTCTCTTTAAAGACAAGAAGAAAAATAACAAGGACAGTTTGTTTGTCAAAAGCGAGTCATTAAAATTAACCTTGACAGATCGGAGGAGGGGTCATATTGACCCCCCCCCCCCTCTAGGTTTTTCAATTTCATTTTTTTGTAGGTAGGATAGAGAGTTGTAACTTCATGACTTTTTAAGTTTAGTAATTATACGTCGGCAAGAGTTGATCTTATAAGGATATCTGGTCTGTGTCGGTCGTGGCGTCCGGTCAAATTCGGTTAGGTGGCACCAAATTTAGAAAAATTTCTAAATAAATCTTAATTTCTTCATTATGACTTTTGTGTATAAGATAGAGACCTAAATTTGACCGCTTCCTGGCCGATTTTATGACTGATTTTATGTCCTGCTTTTAATATGTACTTATATCATGTATATCGTGGCTTCTATTACAGCTAGAGACCTAACAATTTTTGTGGTACATCCTTGAGCAAAAATAAACTTCCGTGAGTAGCAAGATCATGACCGTTTGACCACTCCTTGACCGATTTTTGACCGAGTTTCTATTTCCTACCTGTAATGTTGCCGTTTGTAAGCTGACAGTCGCCGAATTTCAAAACGGCTATAGACCAACCAAATTTTTTATTGTGATCAGAAACAGATAAAAATATTAATGGGCGCCGCCAACCGCCGTTTTCACGCCGTAACCGCCGAAAATGGCGGTTTCCGTTATTCGCCGTTTTTCGGCGATGGTCAGAAAAAGTAAAAAATTTAAGTTCCAACTGAAATTTGTTGATCCTAGCTTTAAAATTGGCCGCTCTGCAGCTGTTTAAATATTTAGCGGCTGGCCCCTACAAAGCGGCTAAGGAGCGGTCTGACCGCTATGACTAGAAAAAGTAACCATCTCTAAATATGCACATGAACCACCAGAAAAAATGTTATGTCTCTAACTGTAACAAGAGCCAAGATAGAGGGGGGGTCAAATAAGCCCTCCCCCCCCCCCCCTCGATCTATATAGGTGGGAATTGGGGCCCGATCTCTAAGGGTTAATCAGATAAAGAGAAAAGATTAAAAGTCGGGCATCACCAGCAAAAGTCGTATCAAGCAACCTGAGTTTTGGTTTTCGTAGCTAGCTATGTCTTAATAACCAATGAAAGTCGCAGGTGATTCATATATAAAGAGAAAAGAGAGGTAAAAACGCCTTTGAGTTAAAATTTAAAATGCATTGTCAAAATTCTAGACCTACAGCTCTATCAGAGGATGAGTTGGACATTTAATAACCCCCTCAGTTGAATTAAGGTCTGAGAATGGATAAACAGGTAAAATTTTTACTTTAGAGTCGAAGTCGTTAAAAAAGATTACCAGCATCCTAGCCGATCTTTTTGTCTTTTATGGCATCGAAATCTATTAATAGCTAGATTCTATAAAGCATCTTTTACGTAAGCAATGTTCTTGAAATATCTCATTTTTGTCTGTAAATTAAGATTTCTATCAATACTGAATCGACTGAGTTCTCTATTTTAGGGAAAAAAATATATATGCCCTGTGTTGATTTTAGGTTATTCTATCTTTTGATTAAACTCTAAGCATAGTTTTATGCTATTTCTCTTTTCTCCCTGCCCTTTCATATACAGAGCCCTTAGATGCTAGGTGCGCTAGTTTGGTATTTTTCTAGTTAAAAAATGTGGTTTTAAAACTACAATAAATGTTGATTTATAGCATAGTTGCCAGACTTTTTTTTGATCAATGTGTACAAAAGAAGGTGTACATTGGGCCTTTGATGTGTACATTTGTTGGGGAGGGGAAGGAAAAGGGGAAGGGGGAAAGAGAAAAGGGGAGAGGGGTGGGGGGGCGTAATTTACTTGCTAATGTGTACATTACTTATAAAAGTCCATTTTCCAATTTTCCAAAAGTTAAAAATGCGTACATTACGCACAAAATGTGTACATCTGGCACCATTGATTTATAGCCTTTCTTTCTTTTGTTACTGATACACTTATAAATGTTTAAGTGTGTTACAGAGAAATTAGAAATTGTCAGGAAAAAAGGGATAAGTTAATAGATTTAGGTATGTTAGTAATCAATATATATAATCATCTTATCTAATACTAGTAGCTATGCCCCTAGCATCTAGGGGATCCATATTTGAGAAAGAAGGGAAGTGGTGACATATCTCATAAAAGTCATAAACTTTTCCTGGATCTTTAAGTATAGAACGCTTCAATGTATAAAGGTTACATATCGGGCCAGTGGTGAGCGAGATCCTTCGCTACATACATATATACATGATAGCATGCATCCTGTTACTTTTCGATAATTTTTATATATCCTTTTATCTAATCAAATTGCTAACAAGTATTGAAACACAGAAAAAAGTTGTGTGCTTTTGAATATTCAGCCAACCATACAGCAGACATGACTAACAGTGAAAATACGTGGAAATAATTATCTTTGGTGTAGCTATTCTGTAAGTCTTTTTGTCGGTTCGACTGCCAATATTGTTTTACATAACGTCCATCATTCCATTCTAACATCATTCTCTTAAATATTATAACTGTTGCGCTCCTAGATTCTATTTAGAAACCAGGGCAAGGAAACACTAGAAATATCCTAAAACCATCCTGGGACCTATGTGAAGCTTCCATAATATAGAGCACTCAATCGGTTGTCGAAATCTTAAGCTACATACAAAAAAAACTTTACTATATATAAAAGGATATTTTAGTGTACAAAACTTTAAATAAGTATTTGTGCAATGTATTTAAAAATTGTCGTTCTCATAAAATTTTTCGCTGATTTTGACAAAGCTTTTTCTTGTTTACCAATATCAAAATTCATTTACATAGACATAAACTAGAAATAAGCTGATTTAAAAAAGAAAAAACAGCTAAGTAAGGTATCTTAATTAAAAAACAACCATAATATAGGAATCCATTTAGTAGAAAATACATATTTAAAACTTATCTAAGTCATTTAAACCAGGGTTTAAATCTACTACGTTATGATAACGATGGATATGAAAATGGCATTAATATGCCTGATATTCACGTCGTCTCTGTGTCAATAAATGCATAAGTAAAGATGTATGACCCAGACAACTTCTGTTCCCAGTGATGGAGGCCTTTTTCGTCTGCTATCAAATTTGTTTCTGATCTTTTGTAGCGACTCATCTGTACTAATATTTCCAAAACGCTAATAGCTCATATTTAAAGATCCAATTGAAAGTCGGTAGAGGGTCTTTTAACCTATGCTCCCTCTATTCTTTTATTTTAAGTATGTGTCCATTGTTTAAAATATCTTTTTTTCTAAATATTCGGTGCAACACTAGCTAGCCTAACACTGAAACAGCAAGTTTAACCAAAATTCCTCGTATCAGTTTCACTTTATTGCCTTACACTGCTTTTTTGTCGGTACAAGTATGATATCAGTCATAAAAGCGAAGTTCAACATGTCACTACAAAAGGACAGACTAAAGAAAATTACTATTTTTTGACTATTTTTAAAATCATTTTTTTATGTCGGATTCTTTTGATTACAAAAGCGTGCCAAAACATCATAGAAATCTCCTTTTAATTGTTTTACGTGTTTATAACAGATGTACTAACTTTATTGTCACGACTATACAGTTACTATGCTTTTTAGATAAACCTATCAGTAACAAGAATTTTAACATAATGTTTAAAATCAATATGACAATTCTATTCTGATTATATTCCTCCAACGTTACAAAAAAAGCGTGGAAGGTCCAACCAGATTGTAGAAAAGATTCACCTTTAAAAATTTAGCCAATCATCGTTTATGGGAATTGATTAAATGTGTGTTAATTTTCTTTTCTTTTGTGGAGAGGCGTGTAAAAGGAAAGTGACCGCCAAGACAATAAATGTATAAGTGAAGATGTATAATCCAAACAAATACTTGGTTCAAGTGGTGAGGGCTCTTTTCGCCTGCTAGCAAATTGCTTCCTCTTCTTTTGTTTCGACTTGGCTGTGTTTAAATTTCAGACGCTATTAGCTGATGTTTAATTGAAATTCCGCACAGGGTCCCACTTTGTAGGTTAAAATAAATATAGCTCGTGACCCCTCTATTCTTTTACTTTAATTACTAGACCGACAATACACTTTCTCAGTATCATTACAAAAAGGATTTTTATTTTATGAATAAAGGTACTAAGAAAGAGAGGGAATGTCTGATTGAGCCAATAGGAGAATCGCATCGGAATTTACATTGGATCTCATTGGTTGAAATTATGTACACATTTTCCTACAAATGCATGTTTTTTTTCATTTCATACATACATAAAAGTCAGCTGTTAACAGTATATTTTCTTAGTAGAAAGCTTTGCGGAATCAGAATTAATTGCCCAAAAATTTCGTTTACAATTTGAAAGCTTGAAACAAAGTTGGATTCTTAAAAAAAAAGTTAGGCTGGCAACTCGCTGGTGAGGCAAAATTATTTTTGTGAAAAATCCTCCAAAATCGAATAAAAAAATTTACAAAAATGAAATAAAATCTTAAGAGGGTTATTAACATATGATTTTGTTTAATTTTTGTAGATTTTTAATGTGCTTTTGGATAATTTTTCACAAAAATAATTTTGCCTCACTATTGAATAGCGAGTCTATCATTTTTTAAGAATCCACATCAGCTTGAGTCGAAAGTAAACAATACTTTTGTCTGCTAGGAATGTTCTCTCTTAGATTTGACGAAAAAAGGATTCAGAATATTCTTCTACTCTTCTATTTCTATTATTTTATGCGAAGCTTTTGTAAGTATGTGTCTGTGTTTCTTAATTCAATTGTCAAATACATTTTAGAACTTAGGATTCGAAATTGCTTGTAAAATCTTTATATTAATAAAATAGTCTGTACATCCAATTTTTGACTAATACTTTACAAACAATTTTCCTAGTGGAGGATCATTTTAGATTGATGTTTGTTTTGCATTAATTAACCCATTAGTGCCGAACCGGGTTTTAAAACCCGGTGCCAGAAAATGTAAAAAAACCGGTTTTCGGCTTCATAATTGCATCATTCTCAGTATGAATCCCCCCTCTACTACCCTGGCTTTCATTTCCCCCTGGAGCAGGTAGTTTTGCTTACTTCCGTTTGCCAGTATAGATCAGCAAAGTTTGAAAATCATGAAAATTCAAAATACCCCATCTAACTTTTTTGTTTTTATAGTAAAGTCGCTGATTTTTTTCGTTAAATCTAAAGTTTATTGACAAGTACATCTATTTGTGAATTTGTTTTATTTAAATTATTATTTTTTATATGATTTTTTTATCGTTTTTTTACGCCCTATATAGGCCCGGTTCGGCATTTCCATTTTGAGTCTGAAATTTTTATTACCCGGTTTCACTAATAGATTTTTTTTGACAACAACAACAAAACAGGGTTTTTTTACCCGAAATCGCCGGCTAAACACGAAATTTGAAATAAATCGCTTCGTATTATACTTGTAGCTCTATAGACTACATGAGGTTGTGTAGTTTTCAATTACGGATCGTATCAAAGTTCTAAAAAGTGTTCATCTCACTTTTGGCGTTCAAAAATTACATTTTTCGATTTTTGGTCAAAATAACCGGGTTTATACAGGTCAACCGGGTTTTAAAACTGGGGGAAAGCACCAAAAACGGGTGTTAATGCCTGGTTGGTATTTATGGCCAAGCCGAACCGGGTTTTTTTGCAACTTTCCTGTGCACGCCACTAGAGCAAAACAAAAAAATACGAATTCCGTTTTGACCATTATAAAGCTTCCCTGAAACTTACAGCTCGATCGGCCCATAAAAGTGGCGCTCGGCACTAATGGGTTAATATTATGATATAATCAATGAAAGCAGCGTTTTTAAATATGCTTAAAACAATCATGGTATAAAATCTTGGATATTGCACCATATTTTCTTTGTACTCTAATAAACAGATACTCACAACGGACTAAAATAACGATATCCCCTCCTACTGGATGAAAGAACTGACCAATAAATTAGGTCCATATTAGCCACCTAAATTGACGATAAATTTTACCCTGTCAATATATCCACATATTCTAAATCCACTTTGAAAGCGGACATTATACTTTGCATATAATTAGAATATTCTTATCATAAAATGTTATGCTATGTTAACCCTTTCTTAACATAATTTTAATTTCCTTTTTTATACATTTTTACAAGCATAATTATAATTTTATACATACATTTAATTATAGTTTTCTTTTCATTATACTAATTAGTGAAACTCCCGTTGGTCACTGTCAGTGACCGGAGTAAATTTTCCAGTATGGCTTCAAAACCAATTAATATCCGCTGGTTCACGGCCATACTGAAAAATCTTGTATAGCGGAGTCAGAATCGCCCTTTATCCATTTGTGCGTTGGACTGAAATATGGCATAATTCTTTTATAAAAGCAAGAGGATATCTACGATTGTGTCTCTGTGTGTCTGCCTGTTTGTACCGAAGAAACCGCTGAACCATTATGCTTCACAGTAAAACTTATTACAAAAAAGTTTTTCATTTTTATTTTTTCAAGGGGTGTGTTAATTACCCTCCCAAGATAACTTACATCCAAGAAAATACTATTCCCTTTTTTTAAAAAAAATGATTGGAAACTAGACTTTAACCCCTCCCTTTTCCTGAAGTATTCCTAGAGACCTCTAGTGGCATAGTTAGTCAAATCATAAATAAATGACTTCTTTAGTAAATAATTGCCATTATTATATTATTTGTAAAGTTGCCAAAAGGTTCCTATTACCAAATTTTAAGGTGAGAAATATTTACCTATTTATGGACCAAGTATTCCTTCTTTTATAGGTAAATTTGACCGTAGGTTGTTATTACCTAATCATAAGGTGAAAAATATATATCTACTTATGGACATAATTGTTCTCGTTATACATGTAAATTTAACCATAGGTTGTTATTACCTAATCATAAGGTGAGAAATAGAGATGATTTGACATAAGCAAATCTAGGGGAGCGGATGTGTAATGTGTATTATTAGTTGCGCAGAAATCAGGGAGAAAAGTATAAGGAAACCTTCTTGAAAAGGCAGTTTTTTTCGAATGAATTTTAAAACATTTAGAAATTAATCTTAACTTTAATTCTTGTGGATTTATATATTGGGGAATAAAAAAGCTTGAGATTTAATTAACCGTCTATGATCTTTAATCTAAAACCCTTTCTTCATTGCTATACTGATACAAGAAAAAATAATGTTTTACAACAATTGTCCCCTTTCCGTACCCCTAGTTTAGAGGCGTTATTGAAGGGTTTAAAAAAGTAGTTTTAAAAATTAACTCCTTGTTGCAAAAGCATAGATTTACATTCATTTATCATCCATTGTCTTATTTTATTTCTAGATGAAATAGTCTAAATAAGATGATTGACAAAGAAAAAGATAATTTTATGAACCAATCCCTCTAAGAAGAAATTTTATTTATGGACCAGTGTCCTATACCTATATTACTGTACAACGTGTAGATGATCTGGTCTAATTTAAATGATTGACTGAGCATATCAGAATGATTTATTATGATGTAACTAATCACATGTCAACCAGAGTGTCATATCACTTTCGTTTAGCATAATAGCAGCTTGATTCAATCGCCAAAATCATAATAGCAAGACATTTTTATGTGACGAAGAAAGTAATTAGAATATAACAGTACAATCAATATCAAAATTAGCTTGAATTAGACTACTCAACTATTAAAATTGTAAAAAACTAATGATTCAAAATGTCAAGTACGCTCCTAGCCTCCAAGGGAGGATTGTCGAGTCTAGTAAAATAGCTTAAAACCATCCCAAGACATTGGTAAAGCTTTACTGAAAAGGAAATCCAATTTAAACCAGTATCTTCCAAGAGCTTAAGCTTTAGATAAAAAACCTTACTACTTTATTTTAGGATATCAATGTTAAATTATAATATTCAGGGGCGTCGAAAAGAAGAGTATCAAGTCAATACCTCTCTAAAACGTAGTGGTGACTGCCTTTCCCTTTCTACCATCTCTCCAAGAGTAACATGCACGCAACCGTTTTAGATGAACTGTGATATGATATCATTTTTGATTATTTAGCTATAAACAAGGATGACAACATCCATAAGTAGCGAAGCACAAAAAATCGTAGATGGGAATACGTACAGGTAGATTTAAAAGGTTTTTACTAAAATCAAGAATAGATTTATTGGATAAAATAAATATGAAGCCTTGTTTTATTTTGTATGATGACGATGGTCAAAGTAAATTATATTATAGATGCTCATAACAATGGGAAAAATTATTTTGATACTGATATCCCATAAAAGTTTGAAAATTGGATCAAAATAAACTAAGATCTTGGGAAATATGTAAACATATAAAAATAGCCAAAAACCTGATAAAAGGCAGTCTGGCCGCCATGGTTGTTTTCTTAAAACGACAAAAAATTTAATTTTTAAATCCTTAAAAACTTTAAAAATTTGGAAAATCGGACCATATACACTGAAGATATGGAAAAAAGTGTTAAATATATTTATAAATAGCCTAAAACCTGCCAAAAAGGCAGTCTGGCCGTCATGGTTATTTCCTTTAAAGACGGGAAATTTAATTTTGATATTTACAACTGAAAAAATTTTGAAAATCGGACTATAAACACTGAAGATATGGAGAAAAATGTTAAAAATATAAAAAAAAACATCCTAAAACCTGCTAAAAAGGCAGTCTGGCCTTCATGATTGTTTCTTTAAACGACAGGAAATTTAATTTTGATATCTGTAACTGAAAAAAATTTGAAAATCGGACCATAAACACTGAAGATATGGAGAAAAATGTGAAAAATATAAAAATAGCTTAAAACCTGCTAAAAATCGGTCCGACCGCAAATGATGTTTTATAGTCAATTGTGCTCCTTAATAATGGGAATGTTGTCAAAAAATTTCAGCATTCTATCTTTTATAGGAGCTGAGTAAATCCCATTTCCCCCATAGCGTTACGGACTGACGGACTGACTGACTGACTGACGGACGGACAAAGTGAATTATAGAGTAGCTTCGCTACTAAAAAAATCTGATGCTAATTCAATGAATTGATATTGAGAATAAGAATTTAATGGAAAGTTAATATGAAAATATGGCTTAGATTTTTTTACGGAAACTATGATACAACTGCAATGAGACCTGCATTTATATTTCATAATAAATAGCAGGGTTGGTTCAAACATTCATAAAACAAACGATAAAAACCAGGGGGAAGGGTATTGTAGCAATATATTTTACTAAAATGCATAAACTTGCTCTTTTTGTTTTAGAAATTAAAACTTTACCAGCTATAAAAAAATTTTGCGGCTAAAATTCTTATGTTCAGCCCAAAAAAACATCTTTGCTTTAAAGAGGGGTAAAATATTTTATGGGAATGAAATAATATAAACTCACAATTTTTAATTATTAATTTTGACTTTAATTGACATAAGTGACTTTATCAGAATATGATAATATACATTTTTGAGGTTTTTTGCTTGAAGCTAAATATCTTTGAAATTGAACTCCCCTTCGGATAGGGGCGTAGCAAACAGTGCATTACATACAATTAAATATATCTTCTAAACTTTATCCTAATGATTTTACAAAAAAAGCTAAATAGGTCCAATTTTACGAGCAAAATAGTAATTTTAAAAGTAAAAATTTAACATGAACATCCTTTAAACAATAATAACACACCGACCAAACAAACACAAAAAGTCAAAGGCCTAATTTTGGCAATGTGACAAAAAAGTCCAAAATGTTCAAGTATAAAATAAAACCAGGAGAAATTTTTTATGCTAATGTTCAGTGATATTTTTTAAAAATAACAAAAAAAATAAAAATTAGGCTATTTCTTTATTTTTCAAGTTTTACCTTAGCGTAAGTTAGTTTATGTTATGTTGGATGTAGGGTAAAGGGGTTGGAAGGTGGGGATCGTTATTTCAGTCAGCTACGAGTTTCACCTTACAAGCTGGTGTAACATCCAAGTTATAATAAATCCATTAACATCCAACTCTTTACTAATAATTTCATATTTAATGAAAAAAGAGGCATATGTTCACATAATTCTTTTATAATTTACCATAAAGACTATTTAATACTTCATTTATCTTTGATAAATGTGGCACAAGATTAATGAACTATGAATGGATATATGATATACGTGGATATTATGACAGGGTATAAATTTGGTTAAGTTAGCTTGATTATGCGGACCTTATTCATTGGCCAATTTGTTCATCCAAAGCAAAAGGAAAAGGATGGGTGTTAGCGTTATTTTTGCCAGCTGCTAGCCTCACTATCAAAGTACTTAAAATGTGGTGCAACATCCAAGTAATAATATATCGATTGAACTAAGAGAGGTGTAATTATTTGGAGGTTTAATATTTTGCATCTAACAAGAACATGTTTCTACGAAGCATGTACGGTTGTAGACTAGTTATTTATCGCATCGTATTATAGACAGTTTTCCACGGATATTTAAATGAAAATATAGCTTTGTTAGCCTTGAGGGACAGAAAACCAAGGATAACAAAACTGGTATCAATTTTATGATTTATATTTTAACATACATAGAAAATTGCCTGCAATACGATGATTTACATGGCTGAGAACCGGTTCTAATACAGTGGATTGTAATCGGTTTAGAAGCCATACTGGAAAGTAAATTATATAATAATAATAGTTTTATAATAGCGCAGCTACTCTACTCTATAGCTAAGATCTATGCGAATGTCTACGCATCATCTCGTGCTTTACATTATTAAATTTAAGTTTTAGAAAGAAGGTGTATCAACTTTTTTGCTTTTTATTTAAGATAGCTAGCCGGTTCTTTTAGTAAGTAGTAGATGTAAAAATTTTCATAGAATTCAGATATGCAATCGGTTTTTTTGTAGACCTCTCATTTTTTAAGTAATTTAAGTTTTTTTTTTTAAAATAATTAAGTCGGTTTTAAGGTACTAAAACGCAACAAAATAAAAGAAGAAAATGGCCAGTATGAACAAAAATAGTAAGATCTTTAATTTGACACCTTACTTTTAAAATTCTGTTGAGTAATTATTGAAGGAATCAATTTTTTTAACCTCGGTTTAATCAAAACTTTAAAGTAAAATATAATCTCCCACAGGCATAATAAATATGGGTTCATATATACCTTTAGAATCAGAAAAATATTACGAATTCATTGTAAGCAAAATTGAAAAATGTAAAAAAATAAAAATAATAAAAATGGCCTAACGTATTATTTTTTACAGGTAACACTTAATTTTAACTATTAAACTAGCCAATCACAAGTCTAAAAAATTGACTAATCGGGAAGCTTAACCTCAAAACCTCAACCATTAGAATTGACAAAAAAAAAGGATAATGTTCATAGAATATATACAATAGATACTACAATGAAAATAGTGATACTTACATAACATGTAAAGAACGAAAAATTATGAACAAATATGCTTCAATCTGTTTATAAACTTCAAAACAATGCAGTTAAAAATGCTTTATTGTTTCTTGTGTTTAAAAAATATCTGTTACATTGTATGTATATTTATTTAGGTTTATTTCAAGTTTCAAGTTTTCAAGTTGTTCAACCCTTTAAAGCCGAAAATTATGATTCTTAAAATAAACTTATATTTTTTATTATAGTTTTATAAAACTTTTTCAATTTAGCTTACAATGGATTCATAATATTTTTCTGATTCTAAAGTTATATATGAACCCATATTTTTTATGCCTGTGGAAGATTATATTTTACTTCAAAGATTTGATTAAACCGAGGTTAAAAAAATTTATTTTTTCAATAATTACTCAACATAATTTTAAAAGTAAGGTGTCAAATTAAAGATCTTACTATTTTTGTTCATACTGGCCATTTTCTTCTTTTATTTTGTTGCGTTTTAGTACCTTAAAACCGACTTAATTATTTTTTAAAAAAACTTAAATTACTTAAAAAATAAGAGGTCTACAAAAAAACCGATTGCATATCTGAATTCTATGAAAAATTTTACATCTACTACTTACTGAAAGAACAGGCTAGCTATCTTAAATAAAAAAGCAAAAAAGTTGATACATCTTCTTTTACATTTATCGACATACATTAAGAACGAATATATAAAAATATTAAAATTAATTTTAAAAATATTTTATAATTTTACTATGCTTTTTTTATGTTACAGAACTTATTTTTAAACTCATAACAATTTATACAATTGTCTGGATCAAGTCAAGCTGAGTATGCCAATAGGTTGTTTTGGCACACGCTACTTGACTTGGGGGAATATTGGCATACTCTACTTGACTAGGGGGGATATTGGCACACTCTGCTTTACTTGGCGTAATATTGGCATTCTCTGCTTTACTTGTCAAGATATGCTTTACCTAAAATTTTGAAATAATTTATGTATATATACTAGCGGCTCCACCCCCGCCCCACTCCCCCCCCTTGATGTCTCTAGGGGCATTTGAGGGAAGGAGAGAGCTGAAAATCTCCTTTACATTTAAGTTTTAAAAAGAAAAACTACTGTAACAAAATCATGGTATTTTAAAGGACCAATAAGAAGCTTCATTGAAAGAAGAACCATAACAGTCCATCGATTAGTGAGATCTTTTATTTTGAAATTTACATACTTTACGTAAATAAAGTAGTAAATTTGTAGGTTTAATTATTATAATATAAATCGGAAAATATGTTAAATTCGTCTTTTTTTATTTCTTTTTGTCCTGCTGCTTTGGCATACTATGCTTTAATTGATGAAATATTGGCATACTATGTTTTACTTGGGGGAATATTGGCATACTCTACTTGACTAGGGGGAATATTGGCACGCTCTGTTTTACTTGTTGCCATTGGCACACTCAGCTTGACTTGATCCAATTGTCTTTTCTTGTATTTAATATTTTAAAAAGACAAAAAATTTCAAATATTCTGAAAAACTTTTTTGAGATAGACGGACATATATAGAAAGAAGATTTGCTAATAAAATTTGTCAAGGGTATAACATAAAATTTAGTATGTGACACTATTAATTTTTGACATTAAGACTTTTACTTTTAAAGCATTGTTTCAATGACCAATTAATAAATTTACTTCTTATAACTAAAATAAGATTACCACTTCTTCTGATAAAAGCCTAATTTTAAAAAACACCTTTTTTTGCGAACACAGTTTTACATAAAATATTTTTTAAAGCGAGGCTTTTTTACTTTTAGATAGATCCGTCCATATGTCTATTTTAGGCATATTTATTTATTCTATCGATTCCAAACTTGTCATGATGATTCCTGTATTTGTTAGGTACAACTTAGAAAGCGTAGCAACTCCGTTTTAGATATGACAATTTTAGTTTTTTTTAAACAATATTTATGTGCAAATCTTTTCCAAGTCTAAAAATGTAAGTATGTCCGAAAAAGTAATTTTGGTATATTGAATTGTTGTAAAAACTTATAATAGTTATTTCTCGAATCGTATTATAAATGGCTTTCCGGGGATATGAAATATACAATTATAAGTTAAAATCAGATTTTTAGCCCCGAGATGCCAAAGGCACGGGCTAAAAGAATGGTTTTAATCTTATGGTCGTACATTTTTATATTCGTAGAAAACTGGATAAAATAGGAGGCTAGAAATAATATTTTCGTATGGCTGAGAACCAGTTCTAACCCACCGAATATTAATCGGTTTCGATTGAATACGAGAAATAATGTTAGATATTTAATGTTCGTTTTATTACCATCCAATTTGTTAAGCCTCGCTTTTATGAATGTTGTCGGGCTTATTTTTTAGTCAAAATATGTGCATGTGTGTGTGTGTGTGTGTAAATCTGCCATGTTAATATGTCTGTCCCCGTTAATATTTCATTATTCAACATTATATGATCATTATATTGCTTTCATATTCTCAGTCAATAATAAATCAAAATATTATTATTTTTTACTGATTTTTTTCCGTGGTAACAAGCGATGTTTGTCAGGATAAAACAAGGACGATTTTTTCCACTGAAAATATTGGTTTAACCTTTTTATAAAAATTACTGAAAGTCTCTCTGTACCGAAGAATCTCTTTAACCGCTGAATCGATATGGGCCTTTACTATATAGCTTCTCATAGGTTCTGAAGTTTTTTTTGGTAATTTTTTTACTTTTTTCTTTTTAACATTTCGCGAGAATATGAAAAATTAATCCCTAATAAAATAAACACAATTAATCTATCTAAAGATTAAAATTATTGGTAGGGAAGTTTGAACACTTCTAGTTTATGCAACCAAATAAAGATTTTTAAAAGTATCCAATGTCTTAATATGGGGACTAGTATCATTTACAATCGAGTCTCCCTACCTCCTTGATGGAATGAGTGATTGCAGATGTGCTGAATTTTAATTTCCAAATGTGTACGCAGTTTCCGCGGTGTTTTCTAATCCTATCTCAATGTCTACTACTTGATAAAAAAGCTTCAAGCTTCAAAAAAAAAAAAATTGAAAATTAAAGTTTTGAATGTATAAATCGTTTATTCGTTCAAAATTTTGAAAGTTTGAAGCTTTTTTAGCTAGTAGTAAATATAGAGATGGGATGAGGAAACACCGCGGAAACTGCGTACACATTGAGAAATTAAAATTCAGCACATCTGATTGCACACTACAATTGTAGACATTTTAATTAGGTGCTTCGCTTCTTAATTTTACAGTCTATTGTCCACTCCATCTGTGCTAAAATTAGAGAAATTCAATTGAAGCAATTAAAAATCACCCCCATACATTGTTAATTTTTTCCCTCAGAGTAAAATAAAATGTAACACTGGCATTTTTTTCTGAATCCGTGACTTACATTCCTTACAAAGAGTACTGAAGAAAAAAAACATATTTGTAGTCCCATCGGAGGGCTCTAACCCTGTGGGTCCTATCACTACGGTAAACTATAATGTAGGTCTCTTCTATCTAAATAATATTTACTTAACATAGCTTACCTAACCTAAAATAAGCAAATAATTTTTTTTATCAAAAATTTCCAGGGAAAAACTAGGGAATACTAACACAAAACTAAAAAGAAATTGATAAATAAAATGTGTCTGATTTAAAACTTACCATATTTTTTTAATAATTAGAGGACTTAAAAATGATATTATCAAGAAAATTAATTTAATTTATTTTGCTTTCTCTCCTTTTTTAATTTCATTTCCCGTTATTGATAAACAAATTTCTAAGCTTTCTAACCAATTATAATCTTATGAATAATCATTTTTTGTGACATATTGTTGTTTTTAATTTAAGAAAATTTGAATACACAAACAGTTAAATTTGTTGGAAATTTGTCAATTTTGGTTGTCAGATAATTGCGTGGGACAAAACAAAAATATGAATATTAAATAAAAAAGTTGTCAAAATAGGAACAATAATTAATTTCTTTAAAGCATAGTTACTATAGTTATACAGGGAGGGAGGGGACATTGTTATGTTCATTACACTAGTCCCCAAAGTTTTACATTTTTATATTCTTATTCGTTGGCTTAATAACTTTGGGGACTTTTTAATTTTGATTAGTGGATTCATTAAGTTAGGTGTCCAATCGTTTCAACCACGAATTATAATCTAAGGGGTAATTTGGTTATCATCATTGATGATGTATATAAATTTACCAGCCATTGTCTTATCTCTTTAGATCCCTAAAAGTTATATTCAAGGTTAAAAGGAAACAAAGAAATTAAGTTATAAATCTTAGAATTACCATTGAGAAAAATAATAAAGTTAATATAATTTAAAAATATGTACAAAACTAAAAGTCGAAAGATTAATATAACTTCCAGAATCGTTTCTTAACCGAACATTATCCGCTTTATTAAAACCAGTTCTGACCCATACTGAAAAATCACGCATCGTATCGTATTGGATATGATAAATATACGAATAATGTATTTGTAATCCCGTGCCTTTGGCCTCTCAGTGCTAACAAAACTGGAATTAATCTGTAATTCATCAATTTACTTTCCACGGAGGGCTTTCTATAATACAAAGCGATAAAAAACTATTATGACCGTTTTATTAATTTACTTGACTTTTTTGTCCGGCACCAATTTAAAGCATTTTGACAAACAAACAACAAGTTCGGATATTAAAGTGATATTATTAATATACTCTACTAGTTAAACACAAAACAATATTTTTTTATAGAAATATGATTTAAATCTAAGAATTAGAAGGACTATTATATTTAAATCTATATTTTTTTCGGGGGGGGGGGGGTGCTAAAAAAGCCCTAAGAGAAACGCTAGTAAAGTAAAGCCCACTCTTGACCAACAGAAAGATTCTATATAGAAACACAACCTTAGATATATACTTTTAGAGATCTTAATTAAAATTGAAATAGGCAGATCAAGAAATAATATTGTAAGAAAACAAATATTGAGAATGAATAGTGATTTATTACATGGTATTACAGACAGCTCTCCGCGGATATTAATTGAAAAATTATAAGTTTTAAACCAGTTTTGTTAGACCCGAGGGGCCGGTGGCCCGGGCTAGCAAAACTGTTATTAATTTTATGATTTTTTAAATAATCGTTTGTCATACATAATTTTTTAGTATGACTAAAAACCGATTCCAACGGATAATAATCGGTTTCAAACCCATACTGAAAAATAATTTGATTATATTTTCCCCCCGGATTTTTATGTATTACTGACCCCCTATGTGTAATAGTGTATGTAATGATTAGTAGTTTTTTTGCTTAATAGGAAGTTTCATGATATTTTCTACCATAATTCTTACGTAATTTTCATTGACCGTGAGAGACTTGCCTCTATTAAGTAGTGTTTTTTTTTACGGCGCGTCAGATAATTTTAGGGAAATTTAATTTGGGGGCGTGACAACATTTTCTTTTTCTTATATTTAGTTCTTTGATCAGATGTTTGTCTGAAAAAAGTACAAAAAACAATTGCTTCATTTATAAATGATTGTTGTTAGATATAAACTTTTCTCTCTCGTAAAGTAAAAAATTGTTTGAATGCATTTTTGAAGATTTAATGTTTAGTCTTATTACATTTACAATTTGACCAAAAAAGTTGGTCTTTGATAGATTAAACTAGTGAGCTTAATTTATATTTTCAAATAAAGTGAAATAGTTGCTATACAAAAGTACAGCTGAATGAAAATTTATAAGATACAATTCGCTATAACTGAATAAATATGTAAAATCTAGATTTTGTTTGTGAGTTAACCTAAAATAAGTAAAATTATTATATAAGTTTTAGAATTCAAGATATTTCATAAGACTTTTTATAAATTTAAAAACTGTTGCTTAGAGTAAAATCTGTATCATAGAATAAGATACTTCAATCGTATACATATATATATGCATGTATTTATTTCTTTTATGTTTATCTAAAATTACCAAACTAAGTTAAAGAGTGGCTTTTCAAATGTACAGCTACGCTAGACTATACTACTCATAAGTATATGTATTAGGAACCCACATGTTTTTACAAGTTAGATTTTAGGCTCAGAAATATTAACTTCTAAAACTAAGTCCTTGCAAATTTGTAATTGTGTTTGAAAAAATCCGGTAATTTCTTTCAAATTGCCTTATTGAGCATAGAAGCTCAGCTCACCCCCTCTTCATTTTGGAAAAAAATGTGGGTGGGTGATTTTCTGTTTGTTTTTTAATAACTTCAGGTCAGATGAGGTTAGGTTATATTGAGTACTGGGATTTCCCGAAGGGTTAGGGCTTAAAAGATATAGGCCCCTACAGGATTAGTCATTTAGAAAAAATACCTAACCCCCTCATTTTAAATTCATTTAGGTGGGGGGGGGGGGGGTTTCGAATGGCATTTTTCTGGAAAGCACGGAAAATTATTGAATATGGTTTCTCAACTCTAACATGTATAAATTCGTGGGTCCACCTAATACATATAAATAAAGCAGGTAGGTTCTCTAGAATTTTTAGTACATGTACACACCCAATATAAAGAGAGTTAGGGAGGGTACATTGGATTGTAAATTACACTGGTACCCAAAGTTTTATAACTACGTTATAGTATTTGTTGGTTAATTGATTGGTTCTAAACTAGAAGTGTCCAAATTTTCTACTAAAAATCATTACAGAATTTATTTTATTATCGTTGGGGGATGTGTATCAATTTATCGTCCATTGTCTTGTTTCTTTATAGCCCTGAACTTAAGAAGGAATGGCTAGGGGGAATTAATCTACAACTTTTATAACCAAAACTAAATGTAGAACAATACACAATATAATTTGGGGGAAGTCCTGTTTCTTTTTCCTTGTCCTATTCCTGTTTTCCCTGCTGTTATATTGGCGCGTGCGTTGGAACTTAATGCAAGTTTAAACTTTGACATTAACCAATAAATATTTGAATTTAACAAGATATATAAAAAGTAACTAAATTTCAATTGATAACCATTCAGAATTGTATTATCACTTATTAACATGCCTAAAATTAAGTTTTTAACTTTTTGATATACTAACTTACAGACCTTACTAATAGATAGACTTGCCAAAAGTACTTTCCTCACTTTCTATTCGGATATTAGTTATTGTCACATCGTATTATTGACAGCTTTCCGCGGATAATAAAATGAAATATTATTTTCATTAATGCTGAGAAAAATTTCTAATCCAACGTTTATTAATCGGTTTCGAATTGATAATCCTATTATATAAAGTAATAAGCTTTTTTCTGTATGTAGCGAAGGATCTCGCTAACTAACGAACATAAATGGTCCTCCTTTACAATGATGCTTCTTAAAGGTCCTAATGTTCTTTTAGGCTATTTTTTTCCCATCCATATCCCTTTGATTATAGAGCCCCTAAATGCTTTGGGCGCATCCACTAGTGAAATATAAACTACTGAGTACCAAACCTAATTAATATCCCTCATTCCTGAAAGTCCAATAGTAAACTTTTCTATTTTCTATCCGCTGCACTGCGCTGCACTTCTATATTAAACATACACAACAACAAATAGACATACACACACCCAACTACTTTGGTAGGCTAGATTTTAGTCCTAGTTATAAAAAAGTAGACATCTGTTAATGCAATAAAAAATGACATTTGCTTCACAGTAAATAATTCTTAGCAATGAGGAAATTCAAGGGGAATTTGTAAATACCCATCAAGTTTACCAAACTGTTCACTAAAGATCTTTACCCTAAAAAAAGAAACATAATGTTACTTAGATTATTTTTCTTGCAGTTGGGCTTCTTATAGGTTAAAAAATATTTTAGGGAAGGGCACCTCTACCCAGCTGGTATGGACTCTAGAGGTCTCTATTGGTTGTAGCTGCAATTTTGAAAAAAAATATACTTTAAAGCAGAAATGACAGCAACGTTAAGCCTTAAAAAAGACAGAAAGGAAACAGTGTTTTTTATACACTTATTACGAATGGTGGTTTTAAGCTATTTTACGGATAAGGGTAACACATCCCCTTCCAAATATAGGAAATCAAAGCAAGAAGTTTGGATACCTATTGATGGCTATAATCTATTAAAATAATTATCTACCACTAATTTCCTATACAAATATTCCAAAGAACTTTTTGAGTTAAAGAAGATTGTAAAAATTGAATAAAACACTATCTATGATACAAATTATCTAAAAAGTAATAGTCGTATATATTAGTAAAGTGTATTTGATAGAACCCATATATGTAATATTTGAGAATACTATTACATAAAATGATGCATGTAAAGATCAAATAGTTCAATAAAAATTGTTTTTGTGTTGAGTGAAAAAAAATTAAAGAAAGAAGGGTAAAATGTATTGCATGTTGTTTTGTTATTTAGCAGCAATTTTCTTTAGATATATATGACAACGTCCATCTGTCCGTCCGTCAATAACTCTGCTGTAGAAGAATAATTTACTTGGTTGGTTTTTAGATCTAAAATAACTTGCAAATATTTTCCAGATTGGCATCTTCTCTTATATCAAATTTATCCGTCTGTCTGTAAAGCTATTACAATTATTTTGAAAAAAATAACCCAAAAATATTTTTCAATTGGACTGGAATCAATATAGAGGATTTAATCAACTTAAAACATTTTCTCGTATTCATTCGAATCCGGTGGATAGGAACCGGTTCTCATCCATACGAAAAAACTATGTCTAGCATCGTATTATATCCAGTTTTCTACGAATATAGAAATGTACAATCATAAGATTAAAACTAGTTTTTTTGCCGGTGCCTTCGGCACCACGGGGCTAAATAAACTAGTTTTAATCTTATAATTGTACATTCTATATCCGCGGAAAGCCGTTTATAATACGATACGAGAAATAACTATTCTTCCCTCGAACATTCACTTGCTACCAAAACCAAATTTAAAAACTTGAAATTGAGAGAAGGAGGATTTTTTATCATTTATTGTCCTATTCCTACATCCTTGGATCAAAAAGATGGGCAATACATGTTGTTTCGTGGCTTAGATTATACAGGCTAAAGAGATAAGTAGATACACAAAAATGTCAATATTATACAAGAATGGATTTATTATTACTTATCATGAACTCAATTAAAGTGAAACTAGTAGCTGGCTAAAATAACGATCCCCTTTCAACCCCCTTTAACCCATCCCATCCCCTCCTACTAGATGAAAGAACTGACTAATAAATTATGTTCATGATAGCAAGCTAAATTGACGACAATTTTTCCCCTCTCATAATGCCATAAAGTTGACATGAATGCCCTGTCAATCATGATCACTTTTATATGGTGCTAAACAGTCATTGAAATTTTACCTTTAGACAATGCTTTAAAGTTATCAAAGTTTAGATGCTTTAAAAATCTTAAATGCAAATAAGAAGATTCTCCATAAAACATACGAGTGCTACTGACGTCCAAATCCCTTACCAAATTTTGTTATCCCTTTGTCTATCAATTTTATTTAAAACTCAAAATATGTACAGTTTTGAAATATGTATGACTAGACTATATAATATGTATACACTCACCTTTGTAACTTTTAGGGCTAAAAACAGAATAACAATAGTTGCTAGACAACCAATAAGTATTTGTTTCAACCTAGCCATGACTTTAATTATCATTCATTGTCATTAGATCAAAATCTAGCATTGATTAGATCACTTTGTGTTTGATTAATAAGTTTAAATCATAATAATCACTAACAATGGTTCGTATGCATGATTGAAGTCTTTTTGTTTACTGAGTTAAATATACGGCGAATTTAGCGTTGTTTGATCGCGTCGCCACTGAAGGGGCTCTCCACCACATAGAGACAGAGGCTGTCGGCGGTTGGGGGGGGGGGGGGGGCGATAAAGGAGGACATGTTAATCAGGGGTGATAGGAGGCTGATATATGTAATATAAGGGTAAGGAGTAGGAGGGGGATTTTTAGATGGATAAAGAGAGAGAAAGAAGTGCTGAACAAGCTTTTATATGGAATCTAGGGTCGCCTGACATTGCAGTAGAACAATTGAATTTTGGTCTGAATAAACTGAATTATAAACTGTGAATTAAGTTTGAATAAAAGACTACAGAACAAATTATATTACGGCGCGCACGAACTGATACATGAACGTATAAGCGCGCAAACGTGCCTTTGTAGTTGGTGATATGAACGTGCTCGCGCGTAGCAGCGTAAATCTTCATTCATCTTATGTGCAACAAGGTTGCGCGATTTTAAAACGTAACAACAACAAAGGTTAACTATTAACTGAAGAACAATTGTGTCCATCTTTTGTAAATAAAGAAAAATATTGCAATAATCATTAATATAAAACAGAAATGACGCAAATGTAAGATGTTTTAAAAAGTCATCTAACTCTAAGTTGTTAAAAAAGAAACAAATAAATTTAGATTTCATTTTTAAAAAGATAAAAGAAAAAAAGTTTTCTATGGATGACTTCTTTTTGGATGGTAGTGGTACCTTCTCCAAACATAGTTTCAAACCTTTTGAGGACCTATAAGAAGTATATACTGTTCACAAGTGGATAGACAGACATGCATTACTTTTATAGTTTTATATAAGGATAAAACATTTAACTGAAATTATAACAATATAACAAAAATATAACTTAAGATTTGAATTTTTTTTTATCTATTTTGTTCAAATCTATTTATTCATTTTTCTATTCTGATTCAGAAAATTTTTCTACAAAATATTTTGTTTAAAAAGTATTGTAAAGTCGTCTTCATATCAGTAAAGAATATCATTACCTATTATATTTTATGATTTCATTTCAATAATTAACATGCAAATTAGTGTTGTCTTTCATGATATATATTTTTTAACATTTATTTATTATTGTGTTTTGTAGTTTTATTTTTGTTAAACGAAAGCAGATGAGTAATGTCGTATTCAATATCAAAATTTCAAATGCATTTTGAACCTAATAGTGTTAAATTAATCGATACTAATTTTTGGGATGTTTAGCTATATTTTCATTATCAAAGTGATATTCCCAGCTGGCTAAAATAACGATAATTTATAATGGGGAGGAAGGGGTGAGAATAATTTATCCTTTAACGCCCTATCCCTGGTAAAATCTACAACAATTATAATAAAATCGTTAGCCCATAAATTTCCTGTGTAATTATGTTTTCTTCAGTAAGCCACATTTTAATCTATTAAACTACATTTCAAAATTGTATTCAATCTTAATACACCAATCAATGTAGTGGCATGCACTGGGGTTAGCAAAGGGGTCCGCACAGACAACAAGAGGGGTGTGTGTTTAGGTGTCCACCTAATTAAAATTGCCCCTGCTTTGGTAAATTTATTCGCGAAGCGCGCAAATATTTATTAACACGCCCCTTAAAGTTAAGCTGGATATGACTTTCTTACCTTGACACCACCCTTGGCTGTATTAGGAGGAATTATCCGGGGAGTGTAGAACCTTGTCAGGAGGGTGCAGAGGGTGGACACTTAGGTGGGTGCATCCACACCCCTTAATTTTGAATACAACCCCCCCCCCCACAGCCATCTGCCTGCCTCTGAATGAAAGTAGCTTGGTTTAGACGAACAACCCTTTTTCTGTAAGTTCTAATCCAGGATTGTTTCAGAACACATAAATATCATCTGGATTAGAACCGGTTTTCAGCCATACTGAAAAATCATGTAAAGCATCGAATTACCAACAAGTTTCCACGAAAATAAAAAACATACGTTTAATACCAGTTTTGTAAAGCCAGAAAGGCCGGTTATCCTATTATATAAAGTAGTAAGCTTTTTTTGTCTGTAGC
Source organism: Acartia tonsa (assembly GCF_053477335.1). Classification (NCBI taxonomy): domain Eukaryota; kingdom Metazoa; phylum Arthropoda; class Copepoda; order Calanoida; family Acartiidae; genus Acartia; species Acartia tonsa. The sequence goes on from NC_137260.1 coordinate 41,401,543, forward strand.
GAAGGATCTCGCTAACCGCTGAACCGATATGGTTCTCCTTTACAGTGAAGCTTCTTAGTGGTCCATAGATGGTTTTAGGCTATTTTATCTTTTATAAGTAAGCCTGGGTATGGTTTTAGGCTATTTTTCTGCTCTTCCGTATCCTTTCAAATATAGAACCCCTAGATGCTAGGATCGCATTCGCTAGTAATATTATAATACGCGTGCGATGTATAACTATCATACTATCCTTATATACAATTAAATTCACACAATTAAATATTTTTGTTGTTAAAATTACTTTAAAAAGTAAGGGCCCCAAAGAGACAAGTCCTAATAGGTCGTTATCAATCATATAAACTACATTTCCGCTAAATAAATCTCAAGTAGGAAAACAAGGATAACATTCTTATAAGTTGAAAAATTTAAATTTGTATTATGAGGAACACAGTAATAGTGTCTGACTGATTATGACGTAACAAAAAACATTAGCCAATGAGAGGCCGTTATTGACCAATGGTAAAATTTATAGTTGCCTCTCATTGGCTAATTTTTTTTGTTACGTCATAATCAGTCAGACACTATTACTGTGTTCTATTATGAGAGATGATTTCATATAAAAGTATTGATTTTGAATGACCTGAATTTATTAGCGGAGCTTCGTTATATATTTTTTTAAGCCTGTCTGTATAATATACTTCTGGTAAGCCGAGCGTTCTCGGCCCACGGGGTAACGAGTTCGGATTCAACGAGCCCTAGCCTTTAATTATTCTACCAAACAAACAAGCAGGATTCAATCATACAGAAATTATATATTTAAACTGAATAATATTTACAAGTTATGTTTACTATATATATACAACAGATTATAACAATGGTTAGGTTTGAAGGGGGTGTGGGACGCTAGGGCTTAGCTCCCGGCGGTAGACAGGCTGTGGGGGCAGCGGTGGTAAAAGGGGAGGCAACGCCTCCCGGTTATATAAGCGCGTGAGGGACGCGTGATAGTTGCATGTTTGAGTCCCCTCCCCACATTTAGGCAGGCCAGTTTGACCGCTGGGTTGCGGGGTCAACAGCGGTCATGAGATAGATGGTGATATAATAAGATTAGTGCAGGGGGTTTGTTATCATAAGTCACAGCGAAGCAACTCTGTAAACGGCCTGTCCGTCTGGGTGTCGTATTACCACAACCTCCCCTTCAAGGGTTGCGTGGCTCCTGAGCCACCAGGCCTTGAACCTGGGGATACGACAGCCTATGCCTGCGCAGGACAGGCAGTTCTTGGGGCACAGCTCGATGGAGGACAGCTCGGGCTACACAGGCTCCCTGGGACACTCGTTGCTCGGTCTGACTGTGGTTGGTTATCAGCATTGTCAGCTCCTGGTTGGTTTCTAGGCGTGGGTTGGCGACGGCCAAGCCCCGCCGCTGGAAATTTTGCCTCGTCTGCAGGATTAGCTCTGCCTCGGCTGGTAACTGGACACGGAGGCCTAGGCAGACTCTGGTGGTTCCTAAGGGGGGAATGACGATGGCAAAGGGCGCATAGAACTCCATGGGGGCGCCTGCTTGATTCAGGTTGCTTGGTCTCCTAGCTCCTACCCGGATGGGGATGGCTGTCATCAGCAGGGGGCACATGGCTTCAGCTTCATCTTCTGGGGCGGCCTCTTCCATCGCAGTGGCTGGTTCTTCTCCTACAGGCTCGCTGCTGGCTGGCAGGTTCTCCATGTCCGCGTCAGGATTCCAGATGGCATCTCTGGGTGGCTCTGGAGCGGGCGGCGGCGGCGGTGGTTCGTTGGGCTGCTCCTGCAGGTTCTCCTCTACTGGGTCACGGTCCTGGCCGCTAGGCTGTGGGGCGGCTGCGGCTGGCTGGTGCACTGGGAGCTGTCCTGGGTCGCTAGCTGCGGGCGCCGCCGCTCCAACTGGCAGCTCGGTGGCATCCTCGTCGCCGTCCATATCAACTTGGATGTCTGCTGGGATCTGGTGGGCAGTCACATCTCCAGTGTATTTGCGCAGTCGGCCTACATGCGCGGTAACTTCTGAGATCCTGGCTACTGGAGAGGCAGGTTTGATGACATAATGGACTTCTGTAGCTTTCCTCACTACTTTCCAGGGGCCAGTCCATCTCTTGGTAATCTTGGCTGCCTTCCCTGGCACCAGGCGGGGGGCCAGGTACCAGACCAAGTCTCCAACCTCATACTTGGCCGTGCCTTCGTAAGCTGCCGCGCTCCTCCGGATGGCTCCCTCCTCCTTCTGCTGGATGGCATCATACACTGCATAGTAGCGCTGCAAGAGAGCTTGGACGTTGGCTGGAACTGAAGCATATTCGGTCTCTGGCAGCCGTAGTACCATGTCCACCGGAAGTTTGGCCTCTCTCCCAAAGAAGGCCAGGAACGGGGTCACGCCAGTGGATCTGCAGGCCTTGGTGTTGTATGCGAAGGCGATGGCAGGCAGGTGGGGCTCCCAGTTGTTATCGTCTCTGTCTAGGAACAGGCGCATGCCTGTGTTGAGCGTCCTATGAAACCTCTCCACTCGGTTGGACTGCGGGTTGTAGGGTGGTGGATGTGTCAGGCCAATCTCAAGCCTGGAGGCCAGTTCCTGGAATACCTGGCCGGTAAATTCCATTCCATTGTCGGAATGGATCTTCAGGGGGCATCCGAACGTGGCCAGGTGGCGGTGCAACAGGGCTTCAGCCACCGTGAGGGTGCGCTTGTTGGGGATGGCGTAGAGGCTGACAAACCGGCTGAACCCATCTTGGCAGGTGAGGATGTAGCGGTTCCCAGCTGGGGTCTCTGGCAGTGGCCCCACCAGGTCGATGAATAGGACTTGCTGTGGATACCCCTGGCGGGAGGGCATGTGGATCCCCTGCTTCAGTCTCTCCTTGGTAACTTTCTGGACACACTCAGGGCAAGTTTGTACCATCAGACGGATGTCATGGGCCAGGTTGGGCCACCAGAAGTGCATGGCAACGCGGGCGATAGTCGCGTCCATCCCAAAGTGCCCAGCCATGGGGGTCCCATGGGCTAGAAAGAACGCGTCCTGCTGGAGGGCCGAAGGCAGCAGGTATCTTGTCCTCTCCCCTGTCAGAGTCTGGTCAGTGGTGGTGAGGCAGCCATGCTCGTCAAGCCCCAGGGCTGGGAAGCGGCTGGCGTACTGCTGCTCGTCTCGTTCCTTGCCACGCAGCTCAGCCTTAGTTGGGGCTTTGCCATCAGCCACCCATTGGCGGACACGGAGCAGAAGGGGGTCCTGTGTCTGGGCCTCCAATACTCTAGCTGGATCCAGTCGGGCGGCAGGGGGCCGGCTAGCTGCGGACTCCCCTAGCTGGCAAAGGTTGTGGATATACTCAGCCTGCTCTGCTAATTCTTCGGCGCTAGCCGTTGGCATGTTGGCATCTTCCCGGCGGCTGAGGGCGTCGGCGTTGGTATTCTGGGTGCCAGGCCTGTGGCAGACGGTAAAGTCTAAGGCCGCTAGCTCCTCCTGCCAGCGGGCCACCATCCCTGTGGATGTGTTCAGTGATTTCATCTGTAGCAAGGCGGAGGAATCAGTGTTGATCTGGAAGCTGCGGTAGGACAAGATGCCTTGGAATTTTCGGATCCCATACATAATGGCGGCCATTTCTCCCTTCCAGGACGGGTAGCGCGTCTCAGGGTCGGTTGTCTTGCGCCCCACGGCGGCAATCAGCCTCTCCTTGCCATCCTGACATTGACTCAGTATGGCAGAGATGGCGCGGCTGCTGAAGTCTGTGGTGAGCTGGAACACCGCTGGCAAATCAAACCAGGGCGGCGCTCGGATGGGGGCCTTGCGGAACTTGTCCTTGAGTTGCAGCAGCTGGGCTTCCATCTCAGGCGTCCAGGTTAGGGTCTTGGCCGTCTTCTGCCGATTCATCTCGTAGGTGAGGTCTGCATACTCTGGGATGAACAGGCGGTAGTATCCAAAGAACCCCAGCAGCGCCAGCAAATCCTTGGGGGTGCTGGGGGCTGGCCAGTCCAGGATACGGTCAATATAGTCCTCCTGCATGGCTATCCCCTCACGGCTGAGGGTGTGGCCCAGATAATCCACCTTGGATCGGAACAGCTTGGTCTTGGCTGGCTTGAGGCGGATCCCTCCCCTGCGGTGGGCTTCCAAGACCTCTCGGAGCCTGGCCAGGTGGGCCCAGGTATCCTGGTGGAAGGTCAGGACGTCGTCAAGGTATGACTGGAGGTTGGCTGTGCCTAGTGGGTTTAGGACCCCTGCAATAAACCTGGAATAGACAGACGGTGCCGTAGCCAGGCCAAAGGGCATCCTTTTCCATTGATACAAGCCCCTGGGGGTGGTGAAGGCGGTGCAGGGCCGGCTGTCCTCGGACACACGGATGGTGTAGTATGCGGCCACCGCGTCTAAAGCACTGTAGACACGGTGCCCGCCAGCTCGTTCCACCAACTGCTGGATCCTAGGCAGGGGGTAGCTGTCCAGTTCCAGGCACTTGTTGAGGGCTCTGTAGTCGACGGCCCAGCGGGTGCTCCCGTCCTTCTTCTTGATGGGCACCAGGGGGCTGCTCCAGGCGGAGTCTGACGGCTCTATAACTCCCTCCTGTAGCCAGGTGTCCAGTTGTTTCTCCAGTTCAGCCTCTTGCCGCGGGTTCAGATCCCTAAATCTCTGGCGGATCGGCTGGGTCCCTGGCTGGAGGCGCAGCTGCAACTCAACCACATCTGTGCAGCCGGGGGTAGAATTGGAGAAGACGTCTCTGTATTCTGACAACATAGTCCAGACCTCCTTCTTGAGCAAGGGGTCCTTGCGTAGGAACTCATTGTCTTCCATCTCCAGGGCCTCCCACAACTCCTGCATTTCTGGAGGCTCAGCAGGTTCTTGGAACGAGTGGAGACGCGGGGGAGGCGTATCAGAGACCTCTAGAATGTCAGGTTTGACCAGCTCCCCAGCCACTGGGAGGCCAGCATCCAGCAAGAGGGGCATCTCCCCTTCATTGACCACCAGTACTCTAAACACAGTGGCGGAGCCAGGCCTGTGGGCATACAGGCCCTCTGGGATAACAAGATCCTCCCCAAACCTCTGTTCTGGGGCAGCTAGTTGGATGGCATCCTTGGTGCGATGGCCTACTAGCTCAACAGGGACCGCCATGACCCCGCGGCCAGGCAGGACCACCCGCTTGGCTGTGCGGAGCTGGGGTGGCTGGCCATCAGTTGGGGTGACAGCGCTTAGCCTATACGTGGCTGGTGCGGGGTCAGCTTTGGCTCCGGGACCCGCCGGCCGCGACTTGACGGGCTCGGCTTCTGGAGGGGCTGACGTGTCGGAGCCAGGTGTGGCTCCGAGGGCGTCCGGCCACGATTTGACGGGCTCGGCGCTGGGAGAGGCCAAAGTGCTGGGTCCAGCTTTGGCTCCGTGGGCGTCTGGCCGCGACTTGACGGGCTCGGCGCTCGGAGAGGCTGAGGTAGCGGAGCCATGCATGGTTCCGGAGGCAGCCGGCCACGACTTGACGGGCACGGCGCCGGGAGAGGCTGAGGCCTGAGAGTTGAGTGTGGCTCCGGCTACATCAGACCGCGACTTGACGGGTCTGGACTCGGGCTTGGCTGGTGGACTGGCTGGAGGTCCCAGGTAGAGGGGGCCAGGTGGACACGGCTGGCCGTTGATAAAGGTGTCGGCGGAGAAGATTGGTTCTGGAGGGCTGGCAATCTCAGGGAACGTTGTTGGCAGGCTCTCCCTCGGCACCTTGGGCACTGGGGGCAACCCCATGGCTAGCAGGTTAGCTCCCTTGTGTGCGTTGAGCTCAGCGTCCACCCAGTGTGTGCCTTTCTCAACCACACGCGGCTGCTCAGGCAGGGGGCCTGGCAGAGGCCCCTCATAACTTAGCTCTCTCTCGGCTGTCTCCCGGTCAATGGGGACGCCACGGAGTGGGATAAACTCCCCACGCACCCACAAGCAAGGTGGTTGCATGTCGAAACAGAGCCTAGTTCCGAACTCCTTGAGAAAATACCCTCCTAGGTTCAGAGGGTGTGAGAGGTTCCGGACCACAGTCACGTGGTATAGATGGAGTATAAGAGTGTGTGAGACTGCCATATATAACTCTTTTAACTTTCCTATTACCTGGAGGGGCTGGCCTTCCTCATTAGCAGTCAGGATTTGGGTGTTGTCCGGAATCAACATGCGTTGCACGCCCATCGCGTGCATGAGGTGCTCAGAAATTACAGCAGACCCTGGTACACGGTTGCCAGAATCAATCATGGCATCAACCTGTACATGCTGGGCAGGGTTAGGAGTAGGAAACCTCACCCTGACATGGCAGGGGAAGTGGAGGTCCTGCCCTTGAGACAAGGGGGCCTCTCGTTCGGCTGGGGTTGGCAGAAACTTCGGTGGTGGCCGAACCGCAGCTATGGTGGTATCGCTTACCATGGTGGCTTGGGCTGTAGCTTCGAATCACTAGAGCTTATTAATTATCACTGGGTCAACAATTTTATATTTATTTTTATCACTTGGTTGACATTTATACACACTTATGTGTTGTTATCACTAGGAGCTCTAGGTGTGATTCTGGAAGCACTGGCAGCAGGGAATTCTGTCCTGCAAGGTTCAGAGGGGTGACGGCGGTAGGGAATGACCCGTCCTACAGCGCCGCTGGTTCGAATCCCGAAAATGGCGGCAGGGAATGGCCCGTCCTGCAGCGCCTCGGGTTCGAATCCTGGGAGGCAGCGGCAGGGAATGTCCCGTCCTGCCGTGCCTGTGGCTCAAAATCTGCTATCCGTCGCAGTGGTAGGGCTTACTTGTGTGCTGAAGCTTCGCAGCCACACATTGCCTTCTTAGGGAGACCAGCACCCAGCTGTCTGTCTCGTAGGTTTGGCCTGGGTGTCCTGGGGCTTGTCCCAGCTACACTTGCCAATTTAGACTCAGTTCTGTAGCCGTCTGAGCTAAATTATCCGATTGCCGTGGCTGCGCACCTAGCGCTACTCCTACACGGCACGGAAAAAGCGTCTTAACTGGCGCTTTTAGCAGGCTAAATCTGCTTGCCGTAGGCCAGAGGCCCACATATTGCGTTCAAAATGATGAAAATTCGACCTAAAAAGGCCGTCTCACGGGTCAGTTGGCGGCTGATTGTCCCCTTACTTGCCAAAGGGTCCAATCAGAGGTAGAATAGGCTAGTTTCTGTAAGGCTCGATTGAAACACGCTGACACCAAGTTCTGGTAAGCCGAGCGTTCTCGGCCCACGGGGTAACGAGTTCGGATTCAACGAGCCCTAGCCTTTAATTATTCTACCAAACAAACAAGCAGGATTCAATCATACAGAAATTATATATTTAAACTGAATAATATTTACAAGTTATGTTTACTATATATATACAACAGATTATAACAATGGTTAGGTTTGAAGGGGGTGTGGGACGCTAGGGCTTAGCTCCCGGCGGTAGACAGGCTGTGGGGGCAGCGGTGGTAAAAGGGGAGGCAACGCCTCCCGGTTATATAAGCGCGTGAGGGACGCGTGATAGTTGCATGTTTGAGTCCCCTCCCCACATTTAGGCAGGCCAGTTTGACCGCTGGGTTGCGGGGTCAACAGCGGTCATGAGATAGATGGTGATATAATAAGATTAGTGCAGGGGGTTTGTTATCATAAGTCACAGCGAAGCAACTCTGTAAACGGCCTGTCCGTCTGGGTGTCGTATTACCACATACTCATACTCAACACAATATTTCGGGGATTCTTAGGATCATTAGGTATAGTGATAGATAGTAAATCATCCCTAAAGCAAGTTTTAAAATGTAAGTATGTCCAAATAAAACATTCTGTATTTAATTAATTTTGGGATAGATTTCTACGGATTCATTGGTCAGACTTAGATTTCTAAATACTATTGATTAAAAAATTTGTTTATCTAAATGTTATTATTCAAGCTTTGCTTTATTGGGTATTGTCATCCTTGTTGTATACGTTTTCCGCTTTAAAAGGATGTTATCATTCTCGTTTATATTTTCAACTTTTGAGTAAATTATTCTTCGTGTAAATGAGATAGAGACAGAAAGAGAGTTAGTCTGTGTGTCTCTATATTATCACAATGGTCCATCTTCAAACATTTTTAATAGCAAAGCTATTCTATTTTAGGGTGTGTAGGTTTGATTAAGATCTGGACAAACAGACAGACAGATAGTTAGTCTGTGTGTCTCTATATTATCACAATGGTTCAGCCATTTCAGGAGTGAAGATACTCTACAATAATGCTATGTTTAAATTAGGCTACAAATATTCATATTTAACTGGGCAAACTCGAGATGAAACAAGTTTTTGAATGTACTCAAAAAGAAGTGGGTAGATGGTGGAGAGATAAACTAATTTGTCTGACAGAAGTATTTCAGTTAGCAGCATATTAGGAAGAAATCCTTTCATCGTTTATTCTTCTCTACAAGGTTTTACACCTCTCTGGTAAAACCCTCTGCACGCCACTTCTTTAATTAATTGCTCATTTGTTTAGGCAAATATCATAAAATCTAAAATCTAAAATTTAACCATGTTTAGGCCACCATTTTCAGTTCAGACGCCGAAGGGGTAACAAGTAACCAAATTCTCCCCTCCTTATACTAGTGTTTGAACATTTTGACCGCCCGCTGTACACAGTCACACACACACCATACATGACTGTATAATTATTTGGCGGGAGTATTGTTGTGCAAGAAACACATCACATATATTTCTATTCTTTTTATATTTTGTTTATATAATAACTATGGCTAACAACCAAGAACTTTTAATGAAATTGAAAACCCTTCAAAGTAACTATGATAAGTTAAAAAGTGATTTTTACCACTCTGACCGGCAGCGGATTATTTGTGACAATGAACGTGAGCAGTATTGCCGCAACTGGTCTCTCCGTTTTTTCGGCATCAATGTCGAACAGGGGGACATCAACGAGCTCGGCCTTGATGTGGCCTGCATGATAACAGTTTACAAACGTGTTGTCAAACCTGTCTTGGAATGTGCTGACAAAAAGATCCTTCCTGCAGTGCCAGAGTGGTTTGATTTGCTCGAAAACGGACATTTTGTTGGTAAATCATTTAAATCTAAAAGAAATCCTTCATTGTTTTTGCCAAAACCTATAATCATACGTTTCACTAAGAGATGGCAGCGTAATTTGTTCCTGCGGCTAAAAAAGGACCACATGCCGAGCCCTACTGAATTGGAGATGGAAGCAGGTGTAGAAAAGTTCACTGCCACCGCCGACTTAACTACACGCAACTACAAATTCATGAAACTGATCAGTGATGATGCTAGGGTTGATAAAGTTTGGACCCTAGATGGCAAGATAAAATTTACCTTGGTCCAAGACCTGCAGAAGCAGAAGTATGTACATACCGTTTCTTGTATTTTAGATTCTGTAGATAAAATACTTGATTCAGCTGTCAACACTCTGAGAATATCCAGACGCAAGGCATTCCCTTCAGATGTTCAGAAACCAACATCATATGTAGCGGCAACCGCCGCTGCACCTGCCGCACCCACTTCGACAGCACAGGGTGCCCGGGAGAAGCCGCCACAGCAGCAACACCAGCAGCCGCAGCAGCAGAGGCGAACCAACAGCAGTACCAGAGCTGTCCTGCTTGATGGCCCATCACCAGCTGTCCTGGAGGCCAGAAGGCAGCGAGATCTTTTAAACGAGGACTCTGATGTTGATTTTGATAATCAAAAGGTATAATGTAAAATTTCATAATCCTAAGAATAATTAATTTAGATTTTCTGTGTTTTAATTTGATGGTTTTCTTATCAGCTTTCTTATTTATTTTCTATCGATTAAAATAACTAAATCATTAACTGTTTTATACTAATATGACAAATCTATTTCTTTTTTATATACATACAGACAGACATCCTACTTTCGTGTATGATGTATAATTTAAATTTGAATGTAACTAAAAAACTAACTACACCACGTATATTGGTATAATGATATTGATAAAAACTTTTTCTGTCTATGTAAATCTATCCAAATTTAAGAATAGAATTTTATTTTAAAAATTAAAATAAATATGCACTTAAACAATACTTCGCTTTTATGCATTTAGTTTTTTTTGTAATGTCTTACTTTTTCTACTTGTTGTATATATATCAGGGCAATTGCCGTCCCTTGTCCCTGATTAATTCTTGTACTAAAATATGTTTATTTTCAGGTTTCCCCTCCCGTGCGCAGCTTCTCTCCCCTTTTTACAACTATGAACCAGGATAATGTGGATTTTTTAAGTACTGAAAACCTTTCACGTTCATTTAACTTCAACTTTAAAGAAATTTTTAATTCAAGTATTGATGTAGGAGTAAATAGTAATTTTAACACTGTGGGCTAGAATTGAATCAAGACAAAAGTAAGTGCCGAGCCCTGGGACTTATGTGTGGTGAAAATAGACATAAAACCATGATTATTCCAGGTAAAACCAAAATATTTCAGCGGGGGCTTTTTGAGAAAATTAGATTTGAAAATTTCAAGTTCAATTTTTACCCCCTAGGAGTTGCCGCATAATCATGACAAGAAAAGCAAATATTATTTATTTTAAATTTTGAACAACTTTGCTTTTATGAAGTCTTTCATAAAACCTCTCTATATATGATTTATTTTAGGCTGAATTTTCGTGACCTTTGCAAAGCAATTGATAAAAATGGCTATTAATTAACTCCCTTTTGGAGTGGTTTTATGAAGAACATTATAAAAGCAAAGTTGTCCAAAATTTAAAATAAATAATATTTGTTTTTCTTGTCATGATTATGCGGCAACTCCTAGGGGGTGAAAATTGAACTTAAAATTTTTAAATCTAATTTTCTCAAAAAGCCCCCGCTGAAATATTTTGGTTTTACCTGGAATAATCATGGTTTTATGTCTATTTTCACCATACATAGGTCCCAAGGCTCGGCACTTACTTTTGTCTTGATTCAATTCTAGCCCACAGTGTTAATGATTCACCCTACAGGGATGTTGATATTCTTTCTAATTACTATAGTCTTGAAGAATTTATTGAAAGCAATCAAAATCAAACCAACCTTTCTCTCTTTAGTTTAAATATTCAAAGCTTGGCTTCTAAATTTAATGAATTCTCAGATTTTCATAATTTATTAGTAACTAGTAAATGTAAATTTGACATAATGGCACTTCAAGAAACATTTTCTATAGTTGATCCAAACTTGTTTAGCTTACATGGATATAATTTACAGTATAAAACAAGAACGATACATAAGGGTGGGGGCGTAGCTTTCTATGTCTCTACCAATCTTCAATTTCAAGTTCTCGAGGAACTTTCAATATTCCAAGAGAAAATTTTTGAATCTTTATTTATCAAAGTAGATGTTTCTGAAAAAAATAGTTTATACTAGGTAATATTTATCGTTCACCCTCTACAAATAATGGATCAACTCCTTCAGAGCAATTTAATTCTTTTTTAGACATTTTAAGTAATATTTTAGATCAATTATCAACACTTAATCAAAAAGTCTACCTGGTTGGTGACTTTAATTGTGATTTAATTCGATTTATGGACCATCCTAAAACCTTAGAGTTCATAGATAAATTATTTGCATGTGGATTTATTCAACTTATAAACCATCCAACTAGAATATCACAAAATAGAGCTACTCTTATAGACCATTGTTGGACAAATTATATTAGTAATGAATATAAAACAGGAATATTAACTATGTATTTAAGTGATCATTTTCCTATCTTTCATATTTTATCTTCTAAGAAAAAACGTTCAATTCCAAAATCTTTTAAATATAGAGATTACTCTGCAGATAACATAAATTCCTTTAAATCACTACTTTCTCAATTAAGCTTTGCTGATGTTATTCAAGAAAATGATGCCAACTTAAGTTATGATTTGTTTCATAACAAATTTTTTGATCTTTTTAACATTGTTTTTGAAGAGAAAGAAAAAAGGTTTAATCGTAATGTACATAAAATTGAACCTTGGATGTCTCTTGGTCTTTTAACATCAAGATTAAGAAAAGATGAATTGTCCAAAATTTATTCTAAAAGCCGAACCATTGAAGATCATAATATTTACAAAACTAGATCCTTTTCAAACACTTGGGAAACTAATGCAGAATTCAATAATAATTATCAATTAAGAAACAATTTTGATTATAGAATTCCTAGATTTAGAACTGGGCTTCTAAAAAGATTGCCATACTGTAATTTTCCTATAATTTGGAATGATTTTGATTGCCATATTATCAAAAATTTGGCCAGTAAAATTCAATTTAAAAATAAACTTAAAGCACATCTTATTGAATCTATTAATATTGAATGTTCAAGACTACTATGCCCTGTTTGTCATCTAAACCTATAAAAATGTAAAAGATTTTTTTTTTTTAATTTTTAATTTGTTTTTATATTTATTTCTTTTTCAGAAAGGTTTTCAGTACATAACTTTATTTTTCAATACACAATTCAAGTGTATAAAAAAGGGGGGAACTACAAAGCTGCACACGGGAAAACGGGACCTGATATAAATGTACATATGTACATCTTCTTGCTTCAGTAACCAAAGAAGTTTTTTTTCAACAGCTAGAGACAACACCGCTCACGCGACATCTTAGCTGCCAATGTAAATACAGAAGCAACACAAATATGAAATTATTTTATTATAAATATACCTATGCTTATTTGATCGTACATTATTTTATTGTCTTTTTTTATTATATTGGAAAATAAATCTACTACTACCATTTGAAAACTCATGTTCTGTAGAATGACGCACCCAAAACATATCCTACACACACGCACACTCACAAATACAGTACACATACACACACTGAAACGCACTCACACGTGAACGTAACAACAAATACTCAAAGATTCGCCAATATAGACCTGCGTGCGTGGTTGTGGGTGTTTGTGTATGTTTGTCAGGGGGTAAAGGGATTAATTATGGGATAAACAAGTTACAAATGCCCTAATCCACCATACCCTTAGAATACTTCTCTGAGAAGCACAACAATAAAACGTTCTTAAGAGCTTAAGAGTTGAAATATATATTTATAAAATGCTTATTTTAAAAACTTACTATTTCAAATATATCTCCAATAAAAATTGAAAAACTTTAGCTTATTTATACCAATTAATTTATATCTTATGCTAATCTTTTCGCTCCTAGTATTACAGGTATCATAGACGTCCAAGGATTGTGTTATCTAAAAGTAAAAAGCTGGAATCCCTGATAGGGACTAGGAAAAGGATATCAGCAGAAAAATAGCCCTAATTTTTCTCTTGACTTTGATTTAAGATAGCTCAAAACCACCTGGAGGTTATACTAATTGCTTCAATCAGATGGAGAACTAAATCTTAACAGACAAATAAAAAACATTCTGCTTAATAAAATATAGGATGGTATTTTCAATAAAAAAAAATCTGAAATGAGATCCTTTTATCATGGATTTCGTAGTAGAAAATATAGTTACAAGTGTATGGGTTGATATATAAATGGGGCCTACGACATATTAGTTAGAAAAGGAAGGAAGGACCCATATGTGTTGTGTAGGGGGAATCTGCTACCCAATTTAATCCTATGGTTCCTTAATCTTTGCGCGTAAATTTTAACAGGTGGATTTTTCGTTGACTGGATCATTAAAAACCTTCGAATTATTTAATATTGAAGCAAAATACTTATAAAGTGAACCTTATTTCAATGCTTTCCTTTTTTTAGATATAGAAAGCAAAATAAATTGCATTGTCTATATGACGAAATTTACCTTCCTTCCTCCTTACCAATGAAATTAGAAGTGGGGGATTTTCCCCCGGCTTACATCGCGTAGTTAACGTAACTTCCAACCCCCTGTCCCACACCCCTCCAACAGCGTAATGCAAAATTGTCCCTTCCTTCCCCTTATGATAGTATATAGCGTATTGTCTACCTGCATAATCAGGGAGGGGTAGGTCAATGGCGAAAATACCATCAACTCCTTCTTTCCTACAATAGATGTCACTAACCAAAAACAGAATTTTACAACTAATAATAATGGTAAAATATAATTTATCATAAGTTGACCTAACCCTACTTCCCTGTGCATACCATAGAATGAAAAACATAAGAACAATAAGTAGTAAGGATTTAATAGTGACTTGAGAAGGACTACATATACATGTGTTCAAACTATTAGTATTTTGATTCTAAGTGATTATATTTTAATTTAGTGAGTATATCTTAAGTTTTAAAGTTATTTAGAAAAATAAATTTAAAAAATAACATTTTATTATAAAATGTATATAAAGCTTTAGATAAATTATGATAAATTAATCTTTAACACTTTAAGCTAAATAAAGTTATTAAAATTTGGTTTTGAGTGCGATCCTTTAAATTAGCTAGCATCACTTATTTCCTTGATTAACTAATATCAAATGACCTAAAATTGCCTTTTGGTTTAATACTAAGATTATATTTTGAGTAAAATGAACAAATTGATTTGATTTATTCTATTTTCAACAAAATATTAATTTGCTGATATAAAGATGTTTTAAAAATCATTATTGGTCTTCATATTAATTGTATTGTGACTAATTTTTAAAACTAGGAAATCAATAAAAAGAAAGCTTGAAATATAGTAGGAAATCTCCATAATTGGACTTTAAAATCCCATCTGACGTCTACCTAATATCATATGGTATCTTGACAGTCAGATAATTTAAAAGATATACATGACATCCTTCAAAATTTTAAAGCTTAATTTTATATACTCCTAGAAGTTTTCTTTAGAATAAACATCCCTTCTTATGTAGACCAAATAACAAGTTCAATTAGAGAGGGAGGGGACACTGGGCTTTTAATTACATTAGTATTCAAAGGTTAATAATTACCTTTTCTTATTTGTTGGCTTAACAAGTTTTAGGACATTTATTCAATTTATATTGTTTGGTTCATTAAGTTGAGTGTCTACGCTTTTCAACCTCCAGATTTATTCTACAGATAAGTACATATTTATCAGCCATTTTCTTATCTCTTTAGATCCCTGAGTTCAATAATGTTTTTACAATGATTTTTATTTAACAAATTTAGAACTTTTAAAATTTTTTCGTTTCTTGAAGGACTTTTATACTGTAATTAAAGCTTTGGCATAATCTAATGGTTTGTTTTTGGAATAATCCCCCCCCCCCCTCCCTAGCAAGCATTGTATAAATTTATTATTTTCTGTGATTTATGTCGACTTTCTTGCAATAAAACACTCTTTTTACCCCATCCCCTTCCCTCCTACTGGATGAACGAACTGAATTTTTTCCCTGTCAATATATCCGCAGATATCCTATATCCATTCATATATTTTACCTATACATGTCGGCAAATTTTTCCACATCTGACGAAATTTCTTTACTTGAAAAACAAGGGATTTTGACAAATGTATTTTCCTCGAAATGCATAGAGCTCCAAATAGTAGAAAATTGGCATAATAATTGCAAGTAAAATTAATTTCCTGCAAAGCCAAGAAGGAATGGGGAGGAAATTGGCTGTAAATTATACTCGTACCCAAAGTTTTATAAGCACTTTATCTCATACAAAAACGTTGGGTACTTACAAAAAAAATTAAATATATATTCCAAACTTGTAGTGTCCAAACTTTTTAACCAACAATTGTAAGCTACAGAAGAGTTGATTTTTTATATCATCATTTGCTCATCCCTTAAGATCCCTTTTTAAAGCAGAGAGTGTGGACAATTTTGCTGTTAAAAGTTAATTAAAAGTAATAGTTATGTTGTTTTAAGCAGGGCCTGGAAGCCGCCGGCTTCAAATGCCATCGTCAATTTGCGCAGCTAAATGGATGAATTTGATTTTTGCTTCCTGACAAAATAGTGCCACTCGGTTATTGGCGTAGTATATTCTATATCCATTAAGGTAGCATGGCAATAAATGCAGAAAGTAGGACCTGCTTTCTCATACATGCATGTTTCTTTATCCTTTCTGTTTTGTGTTATTTTTTTATTTGTATGTCGAATTTATCAAAATCAGCAAAAAAAATTACATAGATATAGTTTTAACATAGATATACTTACTTACCCAATAGAAGATAAGTATTTTAACTTGATAAAATATACTTTATCTTAAACTAAATTTTGGACTTTATTTTCATTAAATCTATAATTGTAACATGTAATGTTACTTATCAGATCCATTGCAAAATATACGAGGTATAGAGTTGTAGAAAGATTTAAACGTCATCAATTGCTTCAATTAAAAAAAGTTTCTTACATCTTTAGAGGAGAAAATACTTAAGAGTAATTTAATCCTTTAGAAATTAGAGCGTTTGTAAAAATAGAATATAAATTCCACATTTAGAAACAGTATGCTAGTTTTTTTTGTCTTTTTACTTTATAAACATGTGAACATTCTCTCAATCTACTGTATCTTTGTAAACATAAGATTAAGGAAAATACTGTACAGTAAATTTTTACCATTCAAATGTGGTCTTCAAGATTAATCTATAAGTTATTGTACTTGTACAGAATTTACAATTGGAATGGATATAGAATATAAGTGGATATTATGACAGGGGAAAAATTGTTGTAAATTTAGGTTGCTAACATAGACATTATATATTGGTCTGCCCGTTCATGGGGTAATGAGGGTGGATAGGATGATCGTTAAATTAATCACCTACAAGTTTCACTTGATTAGAGACATGATTATTTGGTGTAAGATCCAAGCAATAATAAATCCAATAAATTAACTTAAGACATAGATAATAAGTAATACTTCATTATTTTTTTTATTGCTGCTATGTTTGTCATTTTAAGATCTCATTGGGTATAATAAAAAAGTGCATAGTGTATAACAATTGTTACTGAGTTTTTTTTACATATTCAATATTCATATTTTTTACTGAAAT
This sequence comes from Acartia tonsa, assembly GCF_053477335.1. Lineage (NCBI taxonomy): Eukaryota > Metazoa > Arthropoda > Copepoda > Calanoida > Acartiidae > Acartia > Acartia tonsa. Next base: position 41,418,339 of record NC_137260.1, read on the forward strand.
ACAGGGATAGCACATTGAACAACAACTAAATTTTTTCTTAATTTCTGTCGTTGTTTGCAGGGATCTAAAGGGATAAATTGATAAACATCCCATTCCCAATGATGAAACGCAAAATTACCTCTACAACAGATTACAATTAGTATGTAGTTTAAAAGTTTGAACACTTAACTTAATGAACCAAACAATTAAAATTTAATATAGATCCCAAAGTTGTTGAGCCAACGAATGAAAACGTTATTATAAATCTTTGGGGACCAGTGTAAATAACAGCCTTTTGTCCTCTCCCTCCCTGGTTAATAGGGGATACATATTTGGGAAAGAAAGGATTGTAAATTAATTTACTATTCCCCTATCTCCCTGATAGTTTCCTATACTTCATACAAGAACATCATATGCTTTAATGGATTTCTTAATAACAAAAAAAACTCTGGTCAACCGCATTTCAGAGGACACTCAGATAATGTATTTTATGTTAGCAAAAAGTAATCTGCTATCAACTACTCTCATGTTTTTCGGCTTTTTAACATTAAATTTCAATCAAATTAGTGACACTTACGATTTTAATGCTGCAAATGTTAGTTTAAAACTTACAGCATTTATTTTGGATTAATGTTTCAATCTTGATGTTCAAAGCCTTGTCTTTGTTAAATTTTATATTTTGCAATACAATTTAAATTTTTGAAACCGTTTCATATCTGCTAGATTAGAACCAGTCCTTAGCCATACTGATAAATCATGTATAGCATACATGAAAATTCATAAAATTCATACTATCATTAGGCATTTTAATCTTAAAATTTGAATATTCTACTAGTTTTTTATTCGCGGAAAATTGTCTAAATATAATAAGATGCAATAAATAACTAAGTATTATCGCTATTTAGATAATGATATTATTTAAAACAACTAATTAGTCAATTTCCAATTTATCAGGAATTAAAAATATAAGCTGAATTTTCATGAGCTTCTCTTTAATGGTTTCCTCGCTGTGAATTCTTAAACATTTTTCACTGAGGATAATTTTTCATAACAATTTTTATTTTGATTATTATAACCATCAATCACAACAGAGGTTCATTTCCGTATTAATTCCAGGGCTCGGCAAACGCTCATTTTATATAGCTCAGATTCCAATCAGTTGACAAGCAGTGTCAACAAATGAACAAAACTCTAAGCAGCTGTGGTTTAATTTCTAGCTTAATGAAAGCTACGTCTACCAAGTCCTGATAAAATCTTATTGTCATAGAATTTTTAAAAGCGAAGCTTTTCCATAATTAGGGTCGGTCCGTTCGTACGTCCGTCCGTCCGTCCGAGATAGATAGCTTTTATTCGTTAATTTAGGCATGTTAGAATTGTCCTATCGATTTCAAACTTTGCATGATGATTCCTGTAGTAGTTAGGTACGATTTAGAAAGCGTAGCAACTCTATAATCATTACCAGAATGTCCGTACGTCCATTTTAAACATGTTAATTTTTCTAATTTTTTAACAGCAAATTTTTATGTGATCTAATTATCCGTTTGATCTGATTTTTGGTATATTGATTCCTGGGACAACAAAGAACAATATTTTAAGCGAAGCAACTCTATAATCAAATCCTAAAAATGTAAGCATGTCCATAAACAAGAAGTTTTTCAACAAATTTACTTACAATTTTGCTTCGTCTCTTATACTTTTATATTCTGATACACTATACAAGTGTTCATGTCCGTTTGTCCTACCGTTTCAGTGCTTCGCTTTTATGGATGTTGTCATCCTTGTTTTTATTTCATTAAAAAACAAAATGTGTAATTTTTTCTATTGTAAATAGTTTTACATTATTATATTTGTTTTAAAAATATGAAACATTAAGTTGCCTTTTGACATTGCTGTTACAAAAATCTTATGAAGCAATGTTAATTTGAATGGCATTGATATGTAATGTATACTTGCGAATTGAGTAATAAACCAATAAAGATATCTCTACTGAAGCTGTCCACAAAAATAAATGCCATGAACTTCTAATATTTGATATTTTTGTTTGTCCTTAGAAAAGAAAAGTGTATGTTTTAATCTTTAAATTGTTTAAATTGATTTTGTGATATTACGAAGGACCAAGGCTGAAATTTTGTGTTATCACTTCCGGAATAGTTGTTTATCGCATTTCCACGGATAGTAAAATAAAAAAAAATATAAGAGTAATTCCAGTTTAGTTGGACCCGAGGGGCCGAGGGTAAGGGCTAGCTAAACTAGAATTGATTTTATGATTTTAATTTTTTTAATAGTGGAAACTTGTCTGTAATACGATACGATACATGATTTTTCAGTATTGCTTAGAACCGATTCTTTAACAGTGGTTCAGTCTCTGTGTTAAAATTCCCCTCTTATGCATTTGTTTTTTTTTGTGAATATAACTATTTGCTATTTGCGAAAATAAAACACTATTCGGATTATAATATATGTGGAAGCGATTGGACACCAGTTGAAAATGATCCGCTAACACAAGGACCTGTACAATTTTAATGGACACGTTCTAATATTTTTTTTTGAAAGCGTAGCTACTCAACAGACCTGCACATATCATTTCAGTAAGACTATGACGTAATGTGTAATTTCAATTCCTATATAAGGCTTACTTTTAAATCTACAACTATTTTATTTCTTCTAAATGTAAAAGCTACCAAATGCAGAATTTTATAGATTATTGTTGATTAAAAATTGTTGTCCCGATATTGTTAAGGGTACTTTGAAATCAGCTAACAGCGTCAGAAATATGAGTCTCTATAAAAGAACAGAAATCAATTTGCTAGCAGACGATAAGGGTCTCCACCACTTTGGTCAGGAAGTTGTCTGGGTTACACATCTATATACTCTTACATTTATTTAAGCATTGAAAACTTTAATCTTTGTCTAAACTTGTTTGTTACAAAATATCCTTTCTTTAATTTTTATCAATTTTATCTACGCTTTTGCTGGTTGTTATATTCCCTGTTTGTTTTCTATATAAAAGTTGTATAGCTAGCCAGGGAGAAAGGGGACATTGGGGTGATATTACACTAGTCCCCAAAGTCTTATTATAACGTTTTCTTATTCGTTGGTTTAACAACTTTTATTGAATTTTATTGGTTGGTTCTTTTAGTTGAGTGTCTAAAAGTTGTGACCACTGTAATCTACAGAAGGGGTAATTTTGTGTTTAATTATTGGGGATGTACGTCAATTTATCGAACATTGTCTTATCCCTTTAGATCCCTGATAGCTAGCCGCACACAATTATCTCAGCCTGGGCCTGGAAAATTATATCCCTGCGCCATGTTATCAAAACAGTTTACCCCTCATGAGAAAAAATTTGATAATTGACAAAATTGATGCAGACATTCTAGGGGGGAAAAGTTTTTTCAAACCCCCTCCCCCCCTCTCAAATTAGGAATAAGGATTTTATAATAAAGAAAAACTTCTATAAATTCCAAAAATGAAACTAAGTTATCTTTATCTTACATATAGAATATAGTTTTTACCAAAATTAAAGGGTACAATATTATTATAAATTTTTTCCTTTTTTTTTTACCCCGACCATTGCCTCCTTATTCAAACTATATAAAAAGTATTATGCAATAATTTACATAAAACTGTAAATTAGTTCTTCTGTAGGTCCCCAAAGTTATTAAACCACCGAATATTGAAAGGTATTATTATACTTTGGGGACTAATGTAATAAACAGCCCAATGTCCCTCCCTCCCTGATTAAATCCCCAAGGTGCCAATGGCGCGTCAAAAAATTGGAAGAGATTTTCAAAGTAATATCAGTTTAGACTTTTAATGTATGGCCTGGGGCGGTGTAATCAAAATATTTTTCAAACTTTAAACACTAGAATTTACTTTTTTCTGTGTTTACAAAATTTGTAGATATACATTTGTTATTTAAAAATAATAGTTACTAATTAAGGTTTTTTTCAAAATTCATGAAGAAAGGATAATGAAATTATACAAAATCATTGGAGGAATTATCATAATTGAAACAATGAGATGAATATCTTAATTAAACAACTTTCCATCCAATAACAATTATTGATTTGCCCCGTTTCCTAGATTACAGTTTACCAGTAACAAAGTACAACCATTTCAGACCAGCAATAATCAAGAGAATATACCTTACTACTTATGCTAAAATAATATACAGATGTCTTCAATCATACAAAGCTTAATAGATCAACTCTAACATTTCGAGCTATCCATAGGAACATTCAAGTTATTTGAATGTTTAATACCTTTTTTCTTTGCGATATTTGTTTCGCACGAAAAATATTAAAATCCTTTTTCGGCAGCAGAATTATTTCCAAAAATCATGATCGAATTGAATACCTTTATGCAAAAATTCAGCCCGACATAAAATTGCTACAATATTTGGGTACAGTTTATTCAATGAACTTTTCGTTGATAATCATATCAGAACAAATAATAAAACGTACTAAGGAATCATTTTTATAATAAAAAGTATGATAAAATTTAAGTTGTAAAATTATTCAATAACCATGGAAGTGTGTTATGAAATAAATCACAAAGGATATACTGACTGACTCAAGACGCCTAGCCAATATCAGAAAATACGTTTTGGAGTTGACCACTGATAAAAATTGGTCAAATTCGTTAATATGATCTTTCTTGACATACACACACAAATAAATCTTATGAATATAGTTTAAGCAAGTCGACAAAATATACCCCAGCATACATTGTACAGTTCTTATAAAATTTTAAATAAACTAAGTCTCCAGAACCAAGCTATAGTCTTTATGGGCCGGAATGTGCATAAAAGGCGCGAACACCAACACCTGTTAAGGAACCGAAAAAAAACACAATTTGCTTTGCAAAAAAACATCTAAATTTATATTCTATATTTATTATAATATAAAAAGTAAAATAGCAAATAGCAGATGTTGTCAATAAATCTTATAATATCACACTCTTAAATATTATTACAACATGTTATTCTAAAATACATTCATAAATAAAAAAACCCACCTTTTTTTATATTTATATTTTGAAAATATTACAATAAATAATGATTTAGGATTATGATGATTAAAAGAACATTAGCAAACTATAATCTGAAGGATGGGAAATAGTATTGATGTTACTTCAATGTTATATTAATAACCCAGCTCCTGTTTGTAGTGTTTGTAGGGTATACCTTCACCTCCCCATGTTTTCACTTCCGCTAAGCAGGGATCTAAAAGGATAAGTCAATGGCCAATAAATTGATGTACATCCCCAATTGTGATACACAAAATTACCCTTTCTGTAGATCACAATTAGGGGTTGATACGTTTGAACACTGAACTAAATAAATCAACTAATAAAAATTGAATAAAAGTTCCCAAGGTTGTTAATCCAAAGTCTAATGCCCAGTTCACAAACAACTTTTAGAGGTCGACCTATTCATTCTGTAGGTCAACCTAAACAAGTACAACTAACAAATGCCTTTATAAAAATGGTCGACCTCTCTCTTTTGTGAACTAGGCTTAAGAAAACTGTATTATGAGATAATGTGATACCAGTGCGAGAGTGAATGCACTCCCCTGTTTGAAACCTACGGAAGGGAAGAAAGCATCATTTGACTAAACCAAACTTTGGTTCTTTATAATTTTGTAAAGGATATCATACTCGAGAGGTTTATCAAATTGAAATAAGTTTAAATATTTTAGCCATTCTAGTATTTTAGGGTATGATAGATGTTTATTAGTATTTTTCCCAACTTCTTTGAGAAAAATAACCACTTTTCTTTGATAATTGTAAAATCCTTATGAATTGATTGTTCTGACACCTTTGTTTACTAGATGACATGAAATAAAAACGGCCATGGCTGAAAATAATTGAAATTATTTATATAATGACGTTTTAACCAATAATTTTAATATACACAAGTGATAATTTTGTTTATCGTCATTGCGTATGTACATTAATTTATCAACCATTGTCTTATCCATTAGGGGTTATTTTTACATTGCTGTTCTACAAATTACAATATAACTATAGACTTATCATTTTATCTTTCTAATGTATGATATCTTTTATTGGGTTGTGGTTAAGATGAACCATTATTGACAATAATTACTCTCCTTCTCTCTAACTAGAATCATAAAGGTTTACAAGAAGCCGTGTTTAGATTTAAAGTATTATTGTTGAAGCTTTGTCATCAGGGATCTAAAGGGATATGACAATGGCCGATAAATTTATGTACATCCCCAATGATGATATACTGATTAGTCAAAATTCAATAAAAGTTGTTAAGCCAATGAATAAGAAAACTTTATTATAAAACCTTGGGAACTAGCTTAATATAAACAGCCCAATGTCCCTTCCCCTCTCTGGTTTGTCAAACATTTTACATTGTCCTGTACAAAAGCTTTAACCAGCAGTTTGTAAGATCTTAAGGTAACTAAAAACAATAATTACTCTCCTTTTCTAAATAGAATTACAAAATCGTTTTAGATTTTAGATAATTGTTTAATTGTATAAATGATTATTGTGAAGATTTTCGTTTCTTACATTTGAAAGTGGAAAATGTGATTTACTTGGTTATAGATGGCTTCATCAAATGGCCATATGAGATTGATCATATGCTTGTTTTGATTTTTATATTAAGTTTGTTTTTATTTATGTTCAGAGCTGCTCATGATTGTTGTTATCCTTGCTTATCTTTCAATCAATCCAGTATATCAGTTTCAAGAAGTCGTATATGAAAAAAAACAAATATTATTTTCTAGACTTGATATAAAGAATTGCAAATAATTTATTTAGCGTGAGAACGCCTTGGGAAATAGATAAATTCAATTTCAATTTGGCAAGGTATCAAATTTTTACCATGGATATAGGGATAAAACAATTGATAAACTACCCCCCTCCCTTTTACATTATCTCTTTGACACTATAGATCTGTTGACACCTGGTGTAAAGTTGGTAGTAGAATATTTGAAGTACATCCCGTAAAGGGTTGATTCTTAACATCAACCCCCCCACCCCCAAAAAATTTAAAAGTTTTTTTTATTGGGAGAAAGGTTTATTTACCCTCCAAACTCTTTGATAGCCCTGAAATCAACTAAAATTTTAAAGGGTAAACAAATTTACATTAGTGAGCGTTTTTAAGTTTCCCTGTTTATCCCTGAATCCCTGAGATTTTATAGAGAAACAAATTATGGTTACATTTCTCAGTTTTAGATATTAACCTGTCGCGTCGAGGAGCCTTATGTTTAAGGAGGGATAGTCACTCTGAAAATAAAGTGGTGCATGTATACATAAATTCTTTTGATTCTTTGTATACAAAAATGATTCTACATTGATAATTATCAAAATCCAGTATATAACATATTCTAACTTTTATCAACTATATTATCGATGTAAAGCAATAAATTTGAAAGTTCAATCAAATCTTTAATAGGAAAGTCATAGGAAAGGGATGGGGGGTATTAAATCTAACCTCTCCCCCCCCCCCCCCCCACCCACCCGTTATCTCATATAGAAAGTAAAGGAGCTGTCAGTTCTTTTTATACTGACGTTTGACGTACATACCATTTTTGTATAAAAGCAAGCATTAAAAAATCAAAGCAGAATCTACCAAAATTAATTATACAGATTGCTTTTATTGAAGGACATAAATATCACTGGCTGACATATTAATTATAAATCTTGACAGGTTTTCTGTTGGATGTTAACTTGTGAACTGAGATTAGATCAGAATATTTGTTGGTGCTAGTGTTATCTATTCAGAAAATCATGTCCTTGCATGGATTTGGAATTCTTATATCTTGTATCTTACAATGGATATATTATTAATGGATCTTACACCAAATTTGCATGCTCTCCAATAAATAAAAACTTATATCGGGTTATTCTTTTCCACCTCCTTTACCCATTCTTCTCTCTTCTACGATGAACAAACTGACCAATATACGAGTTCCATTTTAGCAAGCTAAATTTTTTTCTCTGATATAATATCATTATCCACGTATATTCTATATCCATTTCTCTTACATTTATTTATGGTATACAAGAGCGGGAGAAGCCAACAGGTATTAAATAATTATTCTACTTTAACCCCTAACCCAAATTAATCTAAACTTCCAATTGCAGATTTTCACAAGGAAAGTTTAACCTGTCTTACATTGTCCCTTCCCATAGTATCTTTAATTTTATGTTTATTGAGATATCTAAAAAAAAATTTTAATTTTTACACTGCAAAACAAAAAACCAAAATTACAAAATTGCTATTTGTACTAATACTTCGTTATTAAATATTTGTCTTTCTCGATTGTTTTGTTTTTAAGTTGTAAAAAATCTAGCTAAGAAAACGCCACACCCATATATCATGAAGTAATGCATAGATGTTTATGTTTGATTTAGGTTTTGTATGTAGTTGTGTTTGGCATGTCGTCTAACATTTTGATTCATTGAGACGTAGATTAACACCTTAGGTCATTTTTTGGCTCTTAAGCATTTTTTTGTTTAGTGCGTAGCTACTCTTCAAATGTAAACTAATATATTTTTAATGTTTAAAGAGAAAGGTAAACGCCCCTTTACCCTTACCCTTGGACGTCTATGAATAAGATAAGTCTAAATAAAATTGCTGCGCTATTTTGAACTTTTAATAGCAAAACTCCTGTTCAATACACTCATTTTCCTGTCCCTCTTTTTGAGTTGTTTGCAATTTAATCAACATAAATATCTATTAAACATATACTGTTTTTTTATTTATATTTAATAGCTAATGTATAATGTTTCAAGATATATTGCTTATCTTAAAAGCCTATAAAATATTTATGTGTTTTAAAAAATTTAATGTTCAATCATATTCATGTTTAACATTTAAATTATATGATACTAGCGGTTGCTCCCCTAGCACCTAGAGGATTTATATTTGAAAGGATAAGGGAGTACAGAAAAAAAGCCTAAAACCAACCATGGACCTATAAAAAGCTTCACTTAAGAGTAGGATCATATCGGTTCAGCGATTAGTGAGATCCTTTGCTACAGACAAAAATGGATAATATATTGGATAATATATTGGTCAATTTAGGTTGCTATTTCCCTTGTCATTTATTTGCTAGTTCGTTCATCCAGTAATAGGGGAGGGGATGGGGGTACACGAGGCGGATAGGGGTTATTGTTATTTTAGCCCACTGAGAGTTTTACTTTATAAGAGAACATGAAAATCCGGGGTAACATCCTAAGTAATGATGTATCCATTAGAACCACATAAGAAGGATTGACGCATGGTCGGTCATATCCTACCTATAAAGTATGATAATTCATAAATGCGTATTAAAAATCAGGGAAATTGTAAGGTGGGAACGTAAGAATACAACAAGGGTTACAACATCCATAAAAGCAAAGCACAGAAACGGTAGGACAAACGGACATTAACACTTGTATAGTGTCAGAACTGAATAATCTGAATATAAATGTATAAGAGTCGCAGCAAAATTTTAAGTTAATTTGTTGAAAGACTGCTTGATACAGAATAATGTTTATGGACATACTTATAATTTTAGAGTATATTATAGAATTGCTTCGCTTATAATATTGTACTTTGTTGTCCCAGGAATCAGTATACTAAAAATCAGATCATTTGGATAATTAGATCACATAAAAATTTGTTGTTAAAAAAGTAAAAAAATCAACATGTTTAAAATGGACGTACGGGCCTTCTGGTAATGATTATAGAGTTGCTACGCTTTCTAAACCGTACCTAACTACTAAAGGAATCACCATGCAAATCTATAGGACAATTCTAACATGCCTAAATTAAAGAAAAAGCTATGCGTTCCGGACTGACGGACGTACGGACGAACGGACCGACCCTAATTATAAAAAGCTTCGCTTTTAAAAAGTGGGAAGAAGATTTTGTTGTGTGAAAAACATTTGTTATGGAAAAAGATTGATATTCTGATATTATAATTTTAAAGGGAAAACTATATTGGATTGTTAGCAATGTAACTTCCTTTTTTATTATAGAGATTTTAGTATCATAATGCAATAAACGCAAAAGCACTATGTTTCATGTTAAGTGATTGACTGACATTATCAGACAATATCAATATTTTTATATAGCTTTTATTGATGCTTTACTGATAGTAATTTTTGCTCTTGTTATGCTAAAAAGAAAAGCTGCTTATCCAATTTTTAAAACATTAAATATTTTAAATTTTGATTTTCTGAATATTTTTCCTATTAAACGTATGTACATAATAACATAAGGCATCTGACGTATGCCTTATCATTAGGGATAGAGGGATATATTAATGGAATATTGTTTTCAATGTGGTTCAAAAACAGATTAATATACGCTAGATTAGAACTGGCTCTCAGTCATGCTAAAAATCATGTATAGCATCTTATTACAACCACTTACTCAATTACTCAAATTTTCGAAATTAAAAAAAAAATCCAAGAGGATATTACCCAGTTTATTATCACCTTTCTCTTTATCTAACATTTAGCATAATACACCCCCCCCCCCCTCCCACCTCCTTTTTTTGTTCTTTCCCCTAACAATTATCATTCAAGATTTTAGAGAAATTATGAATTTGCTTTCCCATGGCATATTCTCAGAACAAGCTAAGCTAGAAAACATGGTTGCCATGGTTGTAATCAACCACGAATAAATTTCCCATGGCAGATTCTAAGAACAAGCGAAGCTAGAAAACATTGGTGCCCTGGCAATAATGAACCATGAAACAATTCAGGGGTGCCGAATATTTATAAAAAAAAATTTCTCTCGATTTTTATATTTTAGAAAACTGATAATACTGTATACAATTTAAAAAAAGATTTAACAAGCAAATGTGGTTTGATTAAAAAGAGGCAACAGTATAATTACTTTTAATTTTTATCATTATCATCAAATTTATTTCATAAAAAGTTAAGACATTGCTTATTTGTATATACCAATTATAAATAAACTGTCTACCCAAAAGTTTGATCCAATGAATAAAAGAACATGTTTATATGTATATTTAGGGCAAGGCATAATTTACAGTCCAACGTTACTTCCTTCTTTAATTTTCCTTTATTTTATTAATAGTTTTTAGTCAAATAATATATTTCCATGTTATTTAACTTATATCATAAAATTACAGAAAATCTTCACAATAATGAGCAATATAGTAGCTCAGCAATTAAAAGGGACAATTGTTTTTAGTTTACTGACCAGTAGGTCCTATAAAGATAGATTATTGCCATTTAAAAAGTGGGGGAGAAATAGTTGATTTTTATCTCTTGACAACCTCTTAATTGATAAGAATGCCTTATAGTAACAGTATCTTGGCTGTTAAAACATATTATACTAGACAATCTGCCCTTAGCATCTAGGGTTTTTTTCGAAGGCAGAAAAAGGCTGCTAGAAAAATAGCTTTAAAACATCTTCAAATAAATAGCCTAAAACCATAACGGGACCTATAAGAATCTTTACTGTAAAGAAGAACCATATCGGTTTAGCGGTTAGCAAGATCCTCCCCTACAGACAAAAAAAGCTTACTAATAGGATAAAAGTATACAGATAAAGGTCCCGGGTTGTTATTAGACTATTTTCCTGCCCCTCTCTCCTTTAAATAATACAGAAATAAATACATTAAATTTCTAATATACTTAAATCTCAAAACGACAAACATTTGTGTTTTAGTGAATCATTTTATTTGCCATATGCAGGTTTTATTCCATTTTCCTATGTATTTATTTTTATAAGTTTCTTCTTCTCATTTGATTTTAATTTTGCATGTGTCACAGGAAGGGGAAAAATGGAACAATAGCTAGGAATTTATTAAATTTTACATGCACCCAGGGAGGGAGGGCACATTGGGATGTTTATTAGTTTAGTCCAAAAATAATAACGTTTTCTTGTTCGTTCTTGTTCGACAACTTTTAGAACTAATTTTGATTGTTTCCACGTCTCAACTACTAATTGTAATCTACAGAAGGGGTAACTTTATGTATCATCATTGTGGTTCTACATTAATGTATCACCCATTATCTTATCCCTTTAGATCCCTGCATGCACCACTGTGTAAAAATATCAAGAGGAAGTTGGCTAAAATTAAGCAGTGAATGATGGTGTGTTTGCCAGAAGTATTAAGGGATAAGACAATTGACGATAAATTCGTTATTATATAAAAACCCAATGATCATTACCCTCACAAGTAGAGACAGATTATTGATAGAAAAAAGTTTTTGCACTTCTAGTTTGGAATATAACCGTCAACATTTTATATAAGTACCCAAAGTTTTCTGAGTCAATATAGCAGATAAAATGTTGGGTACCAGAGAAATATACAGTCCGGTGACATCGGTATCTCGGGGCTAACAAAACTGTTTTTTTTTCCTATCCCTTATCCCTTTTTTATTGATAATGGATGAGAGAGATAGAAAGAAGGAGAGAAAGATGAAATAGATTTTGAAGGAGAGATAATTGTTAATCAAAGACAAGAACGTTAAGAGTAGCGAAGCTTACAAAAAAAATATGAGTGAAATATAATTTCTATTTTTATAATTGACTGATTTTGATTACAAAAAAGTCCACAATTATATTTTTACTTTACCAGGTTAGCATGTTCTCTCATAAAGTTAAAATTGTTGCGGGCTAAAATAACGATACCCTTCCTCCATCCCCTCCCCTACTAATAGATCAATGAACTGACAATTTTCCACTGTCATAATATCCACGTATATTTTATATACATTGATTTTGACTACAAAAATTTCCACAATTATATTCATGTAAAAATCGATTTTCTATCCCATTGTCTTTTTTCGATTTTTTTAACCTGTAAAGTCTAAATTTGATTTGAGCAAGATTGTCATACTTGATATAGGATTTACGTGGATATATTGACAGGGAAAAATTTGCTTATTAATATGGACCTCATTTATTGGTAAGTTCTTTCATCCAAAAGGAGTGGAGGGGGATAGGTGTAAAGTGGGTTGATTGGGATATTTTAGGAAGCTGATTCTTGTTAGTCATACCACGCGACACAGCAGATGGCTTGTGGAGTAGCTTCGCTGTTTTAAAAAGGATGTTGGGACAGGAAATTCTGCTTGCATGCTGTGCAACAATTGTCAAATCAAATATAGATTCTTACACTCAAAAACAATTTTTCATTCAGGAGGGGGTTGACATCCGCATTATTTAATTAGGGTAATAAATGTACAATATATGTGGATATTAGGACATGGGGAAAATTGTCGTCCATTTAGGTTGTTAACATGGACATCATTTCGTCCGTCAGTCAGTAAGGGGGATATCGTTATTTTAGCCCGCTGCAAGTTTCACTCTATTTTAGAAAATAAATATCTGATGTAAGATCCAAATAATATTATATCCATTTACAGGGGTTTGCAGCCGTAACTTTAAGGGTCTTAATCTGCAGATGTGGTTTGTTGCGTTTCTAGATTTCAACAACCCGTGCTACCTCAAAGGTGGCTTGCAGCATAAAATAGCAACAAGAACTGCTGGTATTTTTGCTGCTTTTGCTGCGAAAGGATTTCCTAAAAGGCAGCAAAATTTCCATTGTGGATGCTGCCAAAAGAAAATGGCTTTTTTTCAAAATACGTCTAATATATCCCTGGTCTAATAATGTTAAATCACTCTATTAGCACCAAATATACCATTAATTTAATCAAAATACATATAATTATTTTCAAAAGTGAAATTAAATAACACTGATTTTTACATTTATCATATTTTATTGAAGCTTTTAGCTATTTTTCTAAACTTTTCTAGATTTTTAGTATTTTGTACAAAATTTAAAATTATTAATGCTTCGTTTTTTCGTCTAAAATCCAAAATTTGAACTGTAATATTTGCTTGAGAATTTAAATATCGTAGACGTTTTAGATTTAAATGCATTCGGATGCTAAACAAGGAATTTTTTTTCAAAAGTCGCGCAGCTTTAAATACTTTTATGATTAGCTACTTATTGATATTGTCAACCTTTTTTTACTATGATTGACTCGTTGTGACAGATAGGCAGTCGGACTTTAAAATTCTGATTATTCAGTTCAGATACTATACAAGTGTTAATGTCCGTTTGTCCTACCGTTTCAGTGCTTCGCTTTTATGGATGTTGTCATCCTTGTTTTTTTACATTTCAGAAAGTAAAAAATGATGAAATAAATGTTCTAAAAAAGTTCACAAGTTATTTAATAATATGTGAGAAAAATGTAATAGTGAAAATTATAATAATATGATTGTAGCAGTATCAAAAGATACATATAATAATAATAATAATATTAAGTGACTAGTGACTGTGTGACAATGTTTATTTATCTGAGTAAGAAGATAGCTATACCTAACTCTACCAAGTTGAAATGTGTCGGATGGAACAAGGAGCAGGGATACATTGCTTGCGGTGGAGATGATGGCCTATTGAAGGTAATATTTTTGTTATATCTCCGTAGGAAGCTGTCTATAATACGATGCGATAATATTTATTTCTTTCATCGTATTATAAACGGCTTTCCGCGGATATAGAATGTACAATTATAAGATTAAAACCAGTTTTTTTAGCCCCGAGGTGCCGAAGGCACGGGCTAAAAAAAACTGGTTTTAATCTTATTATTGTACATTTTTATATTCGTAGAAAGTTGGATATAATACGATGCTAGACATAGTTTTTTCGTATGGATGAGAACCGGTTCCTATCCCCCGGATTCGAATGAATGCGAGAAAAAAAAATTCCAATATGATTTTTGAGATCCGATAGATTAGTACTGGCAATATATGGCATCAATGAGCGTTAATTGACAATTATAGCATTCTAATTAAAATAAATCTTAAAGTTATAAATCGCAGATAGTCAGTAATTTCTATATTGTAAGCCTTTCAAAAAAATTTTAAAAAATCCTAAGAGAATAATACCAGTTTTTTTGTCTGTAGCTTAAGATTTCGATAACATTTCAACCGACTTAGTTTTCCCTATATGTAAAGGGATGGTTTAATGCTGTTTTATCTATAGATTTAAGTTTTCAGGTAGTTTTAAGCTATTATTGTGCTCTTCCGTACCCTTCAAATACAGATACCCTAGTTGCTAGGGGTGCAGCAGCTAATACTAGATAAAATAAAAGTAATTATATAAAGCTAAATAGATCTCAAACGCAATGACTTGAAGCATTATACAAATTTTTTTTTTTGAGTAAGATACCTTTAAAAGCCTTTTTTTTAAATGCCTAGAATATATAGGTATATTGTATATAATTAAAGATTAAAGTCAATTTTAAGTAAATATATAAAAGTCTCTATAAAATAGTATTCTAAAACTCATGCTTAATCCAAATATTTATTGCTAACTCATTTATATCTAATAGAAGTTAAGGGAGTCAACCATCTTAAAATGATACAACAATTAGATATTAGAATTGATAAGGAGAGCAGTTTAAGGCCTATCTAACTATTTTAATATTACATCTATTTCAGAGATATTAAGCATTATGTATCATTGTTGAAATTAATTGAATTGTTCTATTTTTGAAGAAAAAAAAGATGTTTGTTTGTCTGTCTAGATGTATATCCAGTTATCTTTGTTATATTGAAAGGGTAGGTTTAAGTCTATTTTGGTAGGGAAGAGTAGGAGACCTCAAATTACTGAAGATGTAAGGACCTGATAGAAAAAAACCTCCCCCACCAATTTTCAAAATAGAGTTGGTTGTACGTTAAATCTACTAGATAATTATAGTATAGCTACGCCTTAATAATCTATATGACTAATCTTTTTAATCCTTGAAGATCCATTTCTGTAACCGTCTAGTTTGTGTCTAGCCCTACTTAATACATTAAAAATGTTGTCATTTTTGAAAGATTTTAACTAATACAAGAACAAAACACGATCAAAACAGTGTGTATGTACGTTCCTCGGTTCATCTTTCAAAAACCAAAAATGACTGTTTTTCACCCGACATTATTGTTTAGTAAATTTATTAGTAAATTTATTCAAGGACAATGGACAAAAAAAGACATGCA
The DNA here is from genome assembly GCF_053477335.1 of Acartia tonsa. Classification (NCBI taxonomy): domain Eukaryota; kingdom Metazoa; phylum Arthropoda; class Copepoda; order Calanoida; family Acartiidae; genus Acartia; species Acartia tonsa. The sequence goes on from NC_137260.1 coordinate 41,434,321, forward strand.
TTCCCGATGATAATAAACAAACTTACTTCTTCTGTAGATTAAAACTATTGGTTGTAAAGTTTCGACACTATGAGGATTGAACTAATTACATTTCCATAAAAGTACCCAAAATTTGTGAGCCAACGAATAGGATTGCATGGTAAGTACCAGTATAATTTATAATCCAATGCTCCTCCATTCCTGATTTTTGAGGATTTAATGCTGTAATTCTTTTGAATATAACTATCCTTAAAATGTAAAATATATCACTATTAACTGTTTTAATGAAATCAATATTGAGCAAAAAGTGTTATTGTTGGTTGGTATAACTGATGAATGAGTTGTTCTCTTTTTTTTATCTCGCGTCATATGGCAAAACAATTATACAAGTAAACATACAAATATCTAACTTTCATATTTTATTGATACATTTTGACTGATTTTGATAATCACAGTTAATGGATTTATCATTACTTGGATCCTACATCAGATTTTAATGTACTCTAATAAAGGGAAACTTTTAGCTTGCTAAAAAAAACTACCCCATTCCCTTTTAACCCATCCCCTCCCTTCCCCTCCTACTGAATGAAAGAACTGACTAAACAAGTATATACAATATATACAAACAAACTTAAAGTTTATATTTTCAATTTATTTAAAATAAATGTAGTGGTGTTCCAGTGCTCCAATAAAAACTTTGGGGAAACCTGTTAAGAAAAAAAACTAAACTTATTAGAAATACATTTTTTCCTTTAAAAAAAATCTACAGAAATATTTAGCCTTTAGAGGATCTTAAAAAGATAGCAAAACATAAATATAAGCTGGCAATAAACTATTTTCAAAAACAAGCAATTTTCATCAAAATATTTTTCAACTCTTTATAATTTTCCAAAAACGATTATCATAAGTAAACAAATTATTTTTGTAAATATTTACCAAAGATTTTAATACTGATCATACCTTTTTATTTGTTTGTACAAGGGAGGGCTCGGCAACCCAAGGATAAGACATTGGCAAATAAATTGATTATATCCCAAATGAAATACACAAATTTCCTCTTATATAAATTACTATTAGTGGTTGACACGCTTGGAAACTTAACTTAATAAACCGACCATTTAAAATTTAAAGAAGTCTCCAAGTTATAAAGCCAAAGAATAATATAACGTTATTAAAAAACATTGGGGATTAGTCCCCACCATCCCTGCGGATCATAAAAAGGATTGTTTATTTTAAAAAAAACGGTGTGGAAGGCAATCGAAGTTTTTAAAAGTGTTCCAAAGTATTGCGGGGGTATTTGGAGCAAAAAAAACACGCGACTGCCGAGCCTTTGTGTAAGGAAATGTTTTCAAAATATTAGTTTAAGCAATGATTTTAGATAATTTGAATGATATGTTAAAAATTTAAAATTACATTGCATCTATATGTAGACGGTAGGAATACATGACAAGTTTATTTTTAAAAACCTAAAAAAAAATTCTTGAGATAAAGAAATCAGTTTATGAGCCAAAAAAGACAGATTTGTCATGTTTTTCTAGTAAAACCACTTTTATTGGATGCCATTAGTTTTCATAGCTACTGATATTGTCGACTTAATGAATCTAAAGGGGTAGTTTCACGAAATGCATTTGAACTTAATTTAGTGAACCGCATATTTTTTCCTAGTTAATGGGTTAAACTACATTTATATAGCATATATTTGAAATAAATTCAATTTTCTACCCCGTAGTTTTTAAAATATCAAGACTTGAAAATTGTCTTTTTGATATATATGCAATTTAAAAAGACGATTTTCAAGTCTTGATATTTTAAAAACAACGTGGTAGAAAATTGAAAATCTTTCAAATATATGCCATATAAATGTAGTTTAACCATTTAACCAGGATAAAATATGCGGTTCACTAAATTAAGTTCAAATGCATTTCGTGAAACTACCCCTTTGACTTTAAAATGTATTTAACAGACAATAGATTTGGAAAATCCACCAATTTTTCTCCTATTTACCTATCCCTTTATCTAGGTATAAAAAAAGCTGACTGTTTTACTCAATGATGTGTCTACTAGATATTTAAAATATTAACTATTCTAAACCCTAAACGTATCGTATTTCGAGAAAATTTGGAAGGGAATTTAGAGATATGAAAATATTGAAATTGGGGAATATTAATTTACGTGTGCAAGAATTCTATTTCAAAAATAGGATATTTATTCCCCTCTCCGTTCGTTCAAAAATACCCCCCTATTTCTATTTTTCTAAATATTCAAATTTCTTAATATTTATTTACGAAGTACTTCGTAAATAAATAGAAGATTTTGAAAAATAATAAATTTTTACGTTTTATATTTCTATTTCGAAATAAATCACGCAATCTTAAATTAAGTATGTTCGTTAAACAATTCCGAAATAAAATTTACTAGATATATTAGACTTTTAGGTTCTTTCTATGAAATTAATGTGATGACATAATTTCCTTACTCCAAAAAGTCTACCTGTTAAGAATACGACATTTTAGACGTCTTACTTTTTTCATTGCTTTTTTTACAGGGTAAAATAAAAATTCTTCCTAATATTAAAAAAGTATAATTTTGCATTACGTAAAAAAAGTATATAACGATAATGAAATATATTAAAGTTAACTTATAATAGTTTGTAATTGTATTTGTAACAATATATTTATAGATTCCCTGTTATTTGATATCATCCGTTTCCGGTGGTGTGTCTATATTTCCCCAATAGTTTTATTTTTGCTAGTTGTTAAAACAGTCTAAACTATACCTTATACTTTGCCTCTCTTTCATCATTGTACACTCCTACTTTTTTGTATTTTGTTTATTATCATTACTTTAAGTCTGGTTAGGTTAGGTTATATCAGTTATATTTGTAGCCCCGCTGGATTAGAATTATGCCCTGCAGGGGTTAGGTATTGAAGAAAAACCTACACCAACCTTATTTTCAATTTATCATAAAATTAAATGGCGCCTCTCATAGGAAAGCACTCAATGCAATTAATTATTATTTTTTAGAAAATATAAGTGGAATTGTAGACACACCCATATGAGCAAGAGAGAATGAATAGATAGATAGATGGGGGTGGGGTGGAAAAAGGGTGAAATTTGTATCTCTACTCTGAGAGACCTTGCACCCCCCCCCCCCACACACACACACAAACACGTTCACATATACTCTGATATGCCTACCCACACATTCTTCTTTTTTTGTCTTATCTCCTTTCTTGAAATCATACATTATTATATTCTCTAAATTTATCACTTTTTACAAAGTCTGTTTTATGAGTTGTGTAATACAATTTTGTCTCAATATTTCAATAGTATATTTATTATTTATACAACTTTACAAAATTACTTTTGTAAAAATGATAAAGGGAATGATTATTAATGTGCATATTTTTCACAGGGGAGATACATACATGGCTTCATTTAAAACTTGATGCCCTTGATTTAAAACTTGATGGCTCATGATTTAAAGTTTTGAATTCACATTTTTAAAATATATTTCAACTATTTTAATTTATAATTTTACCCCCTCCAAATAAAAAAGCAAGTACGTTCTTGCATGTCTGTATTAGTTTTTCTGTCTGTTTGTGGGTACCAAAGGATCTCGCTAACCGCTGAACAGATCGGGTTCTCCTTTACAGGGTAGCTTCTCATAGGCCCTGGGAAGTTTATAACTATTTTGGGGGGAGGGTACCACCACCCTCCCAAGAGAAAATTAATTGTTTGAATTATAAATGTGCACCAGGATATCAAAACTAAAAGGGTAAAAAAAATGTCACCCCCACCCCCATTCTGCCCTCCCAATCTTATTATAGGGTTGATATGGGTCACAAATATGAAAAAGGGTGGGATAAAATATTTTTAAGAGGATGGGTATAATTCAGGGATCTATGGGGATAAGACAATAAACAATAAATTGATGTTCATCCCCAATAATGATACACAAAATTACCCCTTCTTTAGTTTTAAATTAGAAGTTGAAACGTTTAAACACTCAATTTAATTAACCAACCAATCAAAATTCACTAAAGTTCCCAAAGTTGTTAAGCCAACGAATAAGAAAACCTTATTATAAATCATTGGGGACTAATGTAATAAACAATGTTATTGTCCCCTCTCTCTCTCTCTCTCTGGCCAACCCAGGTTATGAAAGTACCAAACTATGCATAAAACTATGTAAATATGTGTAATGATAATATTATCATTTTGTATGCTTATGTTGAAATACATATCTATCTATCTAATTATACCAATTAGTGCTTAATGTATGTTTGTGTTCTGATATCCTTTTTATAATGCAAATTTAAATGTTAGTTTTCAAAATTATATATGTAAAAATTACTTTTAAAATAATAAAAAATTGTTGAATCTGAGTAGTAAAATCAAGGAAAGTTGGTAAACTCAAGTTTTTACCCCCCTCCCCACTTTTTTTTATTTTCCCATAGCAACATATATTTTTCAATATTATTATACTTTCAACGATTCTTTCCTTTTTTGATTTTTTTATGAAAGGCTCACAAAAAAGGGAAATTTTGAAGATACCAAATATCTTTCTTATATTAAAGACTAGCGGCTAGCCCTAAACTAGATATAAACCTTACCAGGACCTATGAAAAGATAACCTGTAAAGAAGAACAATATTGATTAAGTTATTAGCGAGATCCTTTGAAACATGCACACACAGACAGACAGAAAAATGTCCTGTTGCTTTATTATCAGAATAGTTTTACATAATTAGTGTCAGGGATATAAAGGGATAAGACAACGGCCGATAAATTGATGTACATCCCTAAAAATTAAAATAATCTATGAAAACTATGTTGACAAGGTCTGTATACTCCGACATACAGCATGTCTGATTCCATGCACAATTTACATCCTTATAATCACACCAGAGCTCAGTACAAAAACGTGCTGTAATGTTAAATCAAAAAATGTTCTAAGAACAGAGCTTGGGTTGTGTGTTGTAGGTAGGGATGAGGTATTAGTCATAGAAGGGTGGGGGTGTATGTTTTAAGCTTTAACATCTCTCAAAGGGTTAGAGGGAAAATTTTTCAATGTTAAGGAGAAGAGGCGAAGGGAAAAGGGCATTTTATTTCACATCTTCAGCTGGTAGGGGGAAGTTTGGGGAGGGGGGAGAGTTTATATATTTTGTACTTTGAGTTAAAGTCATTATTATTATGGGGGGGTGGAGGGGTAGGAGGGGTGGCTATGAGAAAATTATATAAAGGTGGGTATACATTTCAATACTACCCTATAACACATTTCTTGACCTAATAGTAATAAATTAAATAAATATGTGTATCTATCTATCTATCTCCCTCTCCCAAACTCTCTATTTAAACCCCTAAACATTTTTGACATCCTGTTTGAAATTGAGAAAATTTTTGGCAATTTTATGCATTTCCGAGGTTTTAATGGACATTAATGAATTTAAATTTTTATATTTATTATAACGTTATCATAAAATTTATTTATGCATTTAAGAAAATTTAAGTCATTTTTTACATAAATTTATAAGATAATGTGCTTTCTGGATAATTTAGATAAAATTCTTGAAAAATAGAGAACAAATCTATCTTCTTTTTTTTACACTCTCTCCCCTGAGCATAAATAAGCATTACAATATTTTCTTCCTTATCACTTTTTTCAAAGGTTGTTACAAGAGTTGTATAATATAGTTGTGCGCTATCAGTCTCATATGTACACCAGGGATCTAAAGGGATAAGGCATTAACCAATAAATTGTTATACATCCCCATTAATAATAAACAAAAATAACCCTTTTGTAGATTTCAATTAGTCGTTAAAACATTTGAACACTCCCTTCCCCCATTTGCTTATTTCATTTTACAAACTTTTGTCCTAAATAGTGTTAGGTAAATTGTAAACATTTTAAACATTTTAACTCCCCATCCACTGTGCTCAGATTGGACTTTTCAAGTCCATTTTTCTCGAAAATTGGACTTTTGAAAACCCTCAATGGACTTGAAAAAAAGCAACCTCCCGATGTTCAATGGACTTGAGAAAAATTTTCAAAATTTTCTCCCCCCTCCCCTTTTTTGCCCCCCTTCTTCCCAAATTGACAAAATTGGACTTTTGTGTATGTAAAATGGACTTCACGCGACCTAAAAAATGGACTTGAGCAAAATTTTCATCTGAGCACACTGTCCCCATCCCAAAAAAAACCTCTCAAACACACATAAAACGCACACTTACACATGTAAAACACACACACACACACAAATATATATTTTTTTTAAATAGAACCTATATTATATGCACACTATCTATCTATCTATCCATCTTCTTAAAAAAAGGGGTCATAGGGCGGAGAAAAAAGGGGGGAATCTTATCTTGCTAGCCAACATGGACAGAAAAATATCTCTTCTCTGATTGGTTAATTTTTACAAATGCAGTATTGTGATTGGTTAAAAGATTGATAAAAAGGACAATTTTATTGTACTCCACATGGGGATGAAAAAATTTCTTTGGAAGGGACAATGGGTTGTTTAATCAGGGATCTAAAGGGATAAGACAATGGCTGATAAATTGTTGTGCATCCCTAATGATGATACACAAAGTTCTCAATTCTGTAGATAACAACTATGGGTTGAAATGTTTGGACAAGCAGGGAGGGAGACGACATTGGGCTGTTTATTACACTTGTCCACAAAGTTTTTTTGTCTAACAACTTTGGGGACTTTCAAAGAATAATGATTGGTTAGTTCAATAAGTGTCCTAACGTTTCAACTACTAATTGTAATCTATAGAAGGGGTAATTTTGTGTATCATCTTTGGGGTTATCCATCTTAGGTAAGCTTCATATAGGTCCCCGTATAGTTTAAGGGAAACCATAAGGGATAAGACAATGAGCGATAAATTTATTTACATCCCCAAAGATTGATGCTCAACTTAATGAACAAACCATTAAAGTCCCCAAAGTTGTTAAGCCAATGAATAAGTAAACGTTATCATAAAACTTTGAATTGACAAAATTGTCCTATAGGAAGAATTATTAGGGGGGGGGGGATGTATGAAGTGAGAGAGAGTGAGTGTTTATTTAACTCCTCCCCCCCCCCCCAAGAAATGCTAAGATTGCATTCCTAAGATACAGGGATAGAGCAATAATTCAGACCAGAAAATTGTAGACTGATCATTAATGATATTGTCTTCCTATTGAAAACTTCGGATCATGTAACTTGTAGATGCAGCGCTGCACTTACAAGTAACATGTTGTTAAGCCATCAAATAAGAAAACATTATAAAACTTTTGGGATTAGTGTAATAAACATCCCATTGTCCCCTATCTCTTTGAACTTTGAAAAGTATATTTGATGAAAATCTTCGTAAAAAAATCCGACATAAATCTTTAATAGTAACCTTTTTATAGACGAATGTTAGGAGTTATACATTATAGAATTGTAGAATAGCTTTGCTATTAAAAAGTTAAGTAGTATGTAGTTGAAATATTGAGAAGATAAATAATATCAATGGTCAGGTTTTAAGCTAGTTTCTCTATAAAATATAAGATATCCCTAGGAACATGGGACGAAGCTACTAGTAAGTTAGAAAGTTTCCCCTCCTTCCCCTAACAAATTTTAGTTACAAGAAACAAAATCCTTTTAAGTTTTGCTCACTAATTGTTTTCCCCTTTTTTAGTGGCACAGCTGCTCTATAACTAGGTTAGGTCAGTCTAAAAGTCAAAATATCTTGCAATCAATATTAAGAAAAATCAGGGTTCTTAAGAGATAACACAATGGCCAATAAATTGATGTACATCCTCAACAATGATACACAAAATTACCTTCTATGAATATGTCACTCTCTAGATTAAATAACTTAAACTACAATACACAAATAATCTTGTTGTATGTATTTCTATCAATGATTTTGGATCTAGTCAACCTTGTTTTTATTATTGCATGAAAGGATGGGGGAGGGGAGGGGAGGTCATGTTATAATTATCAAATTACAATATGACGTCTATTTGGGGGGGGGGGGGAATGACATGTATACACGGGTCATTAAATGTGATTTAGATGTACACTTGTACATTTAAATTATGCTTATTTTGATATTCTGACCATAAACACCAAAAATAGAAAGACAGAAGGACATTTCAAAATATAGAGTAGCTTCGAAAGTTTGGAAAGTCAACTCCTAAGTCTAACCCAGAAGAATGAAGGGATAATAAATAAAAGTAAAAGTTTTCCTCCCCCACAATCTACAATACAAAGTAGAATGATGTCTGTCTGTCTGTCCCTTAAGATCTTTGTAACTGCTGGATTCTACTCTTCAGGGAATATACCTACTGGTCCTGTGGTGGTTATAGGCTATTTGTATTGTGTGGGGGGGGGGGGGGGGGACACCATCAACAACCCCCAAAACCTATGTGATATTTTGTTAGCAGAACTAATCAGGGCAAGTTCCAACCTTCTCCCAATCACACCTAACACATGTTTTTGTAGTTTTACAATATACATATACTAGCGGTTACGCCCCTAGAAGCCTCTAGGGGTACTTAAGGTAGAAGGGGAAAAAGTCGACCTCATCCCATTTTAATATTAAGTTTTGAAAGAGTAAAAAAATAATATTTTGGGGGGGAAGTTTAAAACCTTCCCAGGACCTGTAAGAAGCTTTACTGTAAAAGAGAACAATACCGGTTCAGCGGTTAGCGAGATCCTTCGGGACAGACAAAAACGCTTACTACTTTATATAATAGGATAATTAAAAATACTGCTCCCCCCCCTCCAATTATTTATCATTACTTTTTACACTATCTACTTTGAGAAAATTACAAGGATAACAACATCCATAAAAGCGAAGCTCTAAAATGGAATGACTGATATTAACTTTTGTAGAGTGTCAGAACAAATTAAGCATAATATTTTTGGATTATTTTTGACAAAATTATACGTTATTTTTTTTGTAAAACTGTTAAATACAGAATAATGTTAAAAGGACAGACCTACCGACCCTAAGTATAGAAAAGCCCTGCTTTATAAAAAGTAAGGTTGGACCCCTTGCTCATATCAAAACCTCAACTTCCTGTTGTTGTATTAGTAAAGAAATATGGGAGGGATATTAAATTAATCTAATGATTTTATAAGTTTAAATTTTTAAAAGCGAAGCTTTTCTATAATTAGGGTTTTTCCTTCTGTAGATTACAATTGGTGTTTAAAACATTTTGACACTAAATTAAATGAATCAACCAATCAAAATTCAATTTATTGTTTAGGTCTTGGGATGTTTTGAAGCAATTTTCTGATTTCCCTAGCTTCAAAATACAAATGAGAAAGATTTCTAGTTTCTACAATAAGAAGAGGCGCTAACATTTAGAAAAATTAGAACTAATACAAGAATGACAACATATATCAAAGCGAACCTCTGTAATGGTAGGACAAATAAACTTTATAATTACTTGTAAGTTGTAGAGTGTTAGAACTGAGGGCAGAATATAAATAGATATAAGGACATATAAGATTTTTAGGACTTGATTAGGGAGATGCTTCGCTTATAACATTACTAATATTATGCATGGTTAAAAACTTAAACATTTTAATAGATATTGAAAACAGAAATATACTTTTAATTTTTCATGACTCTATACATGTTTTTTTTATTATCTTTGTCTTAAGATGTATTATGTGTTAAACTTATAATTATTAAACTTTAAAAATTGTAATTTACAGAAGGGGTTGTGTATGATCATTGGGGATGTGAATCAATTTATCTGCCATTGTCTTATCCCTTTAGATCTCATATAAAGAATACAGGACTACAGCCCCTCCACCCCCCCCCCCCATCTAAGGTAATATGATATGAGTTGTCCATCTGAAGTCTATTATTAGGTTTGTTTGTTTTTTTTTGGGGGGGGGGGAGGGGGGTTGCTTATGTTCATCATAGCTTAGACATTTTAAAGGCGAGGCTTTTCTATAATTAGGGTTGGTCCTTCCATCCGTCACAAATGGATAGCTTTTTTTGTTAATTTAGGCATGTTTGAGATATCAAGCAGTTTTTTAACAAATTGACTTACAATTTTGCTTCGACTCTTCTGACACTATACAAGTGTTAATATCCGTTTGTCCTACTGTATCAGTGCTTCGCTTTTATGGATCTTGTAATCCTTTCTAAAATTTTCCATGACTGAGTATATACATGTCATACATTTCCCCCCCCCCCCCATAAAATGGGATTATCATCATCATAAATAATTAATGGTCGATGACAAATTAATGCCACGCTGTATCACGGGATGGGGGCGTGATTGAAATATGTAGTATACTCCTTTGATTAAACTCAATTTACGGGTTTTTATATAATTGCAACGTAGTTATAAGACTTTTGGTAGCAATAAATTGAGACGTTGGGTATCCCTCTAACTGAACCGATTTTTGATTAGTCAACGGTCTAAATTTGTCTCGGCCAGGATATGATTAAAAGCCTAAATCGGCCAAGGAATAGCCGAGTACAATATTTTTAAACTTAAAAAATTAAAAATAAAGAGCTAAATGATTTATTGTGTCTTTCTCTTTTTATCGACAGACGCACTTGGATATATTATTTTCATAATTAATTATATGTATTTCCCATGTTAACGTCACCTTATGTGTAAATTTGGTGAGCCACAGTATTGAGTAGCGTTGTTAAGTTAGGATGGAAGAATTTTGTAATGAAAGCAAAAGTGGGGTAGAGGATAAGGGATGGGGTAAAACGGGTTATCATAATGTTTTATTTTCTTGACTTTAAGTTAAACTCTATCATAATTAATGGGGGGTGGGGGGAAAGAAAGGAAGGGGTTGAACATAGGAATAGTGTGATCAACAGCTCATTGTCCCCTCCCTCCCTGGATATTAATTTTTCCGCCTCCCTTTTTATGTTTTAGGTTATGTCAGTCTAAAAGTCAAAATATCTTGCAATAAAAATTAAAAGTAAGAAAAATCAGGGATCTTAAGAGATAAGACAATAGCCAATAAATTGATGTACATCCCCAACAATGATACAAAATATGGTTCTGATATCGCAAAAACCAATCAACCAATATTATTTTTTTTATAATTCATTCTATAAAAATAAAAAACTCATCAATATTTAATTTTTAAAAAAAAATTGTATAAAAAGTAAAAAAAAACACTGAGAAAATATTAGGTGTAGAGGTTTCGTGTTCTTTCTAGACAGCTATATTGGCTATTTTTCCAAATTTTGACGGAACGAAAAAATTTATTGGAAAATATCAGTAAATATTAACTTTCAGGATCGTAAAAATTTAGAAAAGATTTTAATATTTATGTTTCATGTCTAAATTCAACCCTTTCCCTAATTATTATAAACGACTTTGGACAGTTAGAAAATAGGGGGAATATTAAAGAAATATTGACCCGTTAGTTTCAAATTTCCATCGTCAAAGATATATTGAATAGATTTCAAGTAGACATATGTCTGGTTTTACTTTACATAGGATACCTATTTAGGTAAACATTATGACAATCTGTTGCGGTTCAAACAAACATCCACCTGCGGTTAGCCATGCAAAAATATGGGTTGCTCAGATTTACTTTTAAGATTTATATAAATGTATGTGTAGGGGAAAAGCAATAAATGTATAAGTATAGATGTATAATCCAGACAACTTCCTGGTTCCAGTGGTGGGGACTTTTTTCGTCTGATAGTAAATTGCTTTTTGCACTTTTGTAGCGACTTGGCTGAGCTAATATTTCCGACACTTTTGGCTAATATTCAAAGACCCAATTGAAAGTCGATACTGGGTCCCCACCCCGTAGACATACAGTTATTTAACCCCTGCCCCTTAAATAAAAATATTTAGATTTAGATTTAGATTTCAGAATATTAAGAAAGAACCTATCATATTTGATAAAGTATTAAGAGTTTTGTTAGTCTGAAGGTTAAGATCTCAATAACTAACTACTGAACTTATTGGGTTTTCTATTTTGGGTAAGCCTCTCATAGGTCATCTGATGGTTTTACGCTATTTTATTTTCTTATTTAAGTCTTGAAATGGTTTTAAGCTATTTCTCTAGCCCCTCTTTACCAATTCGAGAGAATGCTAGGGGCGTTGTCGGTAATGCTAATGTAAGTTAGTTTATTTAGATTATGCTGTACAAATTTTGAAACAAAATCTTGCCGGGTGACTTATGAATGCATTTCTTTTCTACATTTCCAAGAGTTTTGCCTGTTCAAGAATGCATAAACACATGTATATGCATATTTATTTGTATACCTTAGGGTTCCCTAGATTTTGCCACGCTAAGGTACAAAAACTACACAAAACAAATATTGAAATAAGTGATAATAAATTAAGATATAAAAGTAAAAAATAAGCTATTTGCAAAGGAAAAAATAATTATTTTTTTAATTCCATTTAGTCATCTTATAATTTTCAAACATTCTAATTGTTTGTCTTTGAAGAAAGAAAATTGTATTGCTTTATTTTTTGCTTGTTTATTTCCAACATATCGAATTTCGTGGATCCCCTAATATATACAAACCTAAATAAGTTTTACTTTAAACATATTGCACAATAAAATATTTTACAAATTCAGTTTTTTTAAACAAAATATACGAATATTTTTTTGTAAAATAGTAATAGTGCCCTAAAGCGAAGAATACTATTTATTGCATCGTATTATAGACATCATCCGCTAAAATTAAAATGAAAATTTATAAGATTAAAACCAAGCCCTTCCAGTTTTAATTTAATATTCGTGGAAAATTGTCTGTAACACGATGCTCGTTTCGAATTTATGGAATAATCTGTAGAGTTTTATCTTAATATCCATTCAGCTACTAGCATATAACTTGCGGCTGCACCCCAAGCATCTAGAGGGTCTGAATCAAAGGGCTATTTTAATAAGGGTAGAAAAAAGCCTAAAGCCATCCTTGTACTTTGCCTAAAACCACTCCGTCCCCCATTAAGAAGCTTCTTTTACTTTGTGGAGAACTAGATCAGTTCAATAGTTAACACAATTTTAATATACAGACAAAAAAACATTGCTAATAGGAGAGGGCTGAGTCAGACTAGGCAAAGAAAAGAGCTTTTAACCACCCTAAGACATATTTAAAGCTTCCTACAAAATCAATTTGGACCAGCAATTCCAGATTTCTTAAACTTCAAACAAAACAAAAAAAAACCTTACTACTTGATTTAAAAGGAGGATATTATTTGGTAGCTAAAATCAAAATATTTCAAACATCAATATTCATACGAGACTAAAAAAATCAGCTGTAAAGTAGAAACTCTTTTTAAATGGTCACTATTTAGAATTTTTGTATTGTTCTGTCAAAATGACAAGCTACCCTAATACACTACAAGATTAAATGCCTTGAATTGGCCGACTATTTATCTTCCGACTATTTTAAATTGTCTACTAATGTTTTGAAAAAAGTGCCAGCTTTAGAATACATAATATCAAAAATATTTTAAATTTTTTTATAGATATTATAGAAAAAAAAACATAACAAGGATGACAACAGAGTTAGTTATGGAGCTGAGCAGATATTTATTGCCATACAAATAGATATAAAATTAAGTATCACTTTTTTAATAAAAGAATTATTTGGCTTTTGAAGCATGAACATCGGACTAACGGACCAATAAATACTATACTGGTGTCGGGAATTCCTTTCGTCTATCTTGAATAAAAGCTAAGAAATTCAGGTTTCTCCCTCACCGACAGACAGACAGACCAAAGGACAAATTGAATTGAAGATTAGCTTGGCTGTTAAAATGCAAAAATAAAACCTCAAACTGTTTTCAAATATTTATGTGCATAAAGTTAAACAATATTCAAAAGAAAACAATTTTTTTTATATTTTGAGCTATTTATTAGAGGCAGTAGGTCAAGGACAGACATTCACATATTTTGATATATTTAATTCATTGAATGTCCTATTAACTCAATGTATTATTTCTTTGTTGTCAGATGAAAAAAACAATTGAGCATGACAAGTAGCGTTGAAGTTAAACTGAGAAATAGTTATTTCTAGCATCGTATTATAAACAGCTTTCCGCGGATATAGAATGTACAATTATAATATTAAAACCATTTTTTTTTAGCCCCGAGATGCCGGTAAAAAACGGTTTTCATTTATGATTTTATATTCTATATCCGCGGAAAGCTGTTTATAATACGATGCGAGAAATAGTTTTTTCGTGAATGAGAACCGGTTCCTGTCCACCGGATTCGATTGAATACGAAAAAATATTTTTCTTGATTTACTCGCAAGTTTCATTATCAAACCTTCATCATACTTTTCAACAGCACAAAGATGATATTTATATTTCCAAAAACTAGATCTTAGGGCGGTTCTAATGGTATTTTTTTCTATTATTAACACAAGCTGCGCAATTCGTGTTTAAAAAAAGGGTGCGTTTTTACCCTTCAGATCATACAATTTTTTATTTATGAATGTAATTCTTTCCATCGCATATTCTTCATATCTGCTATTCTCACTATTCAAAACTGTGACTAACAAGCATTTAAAATTAATCTAAAGTAATTTTTATTTTTACTTTTACACCTATAGAATATTTGTCCCGCCTTTTTGAAAAAAAACCTGGGTGGCCTGAAGTTGTGGTTGCAAAAAATAGCAATTCTTTATTTTGTAAGTGCCATCAATTCCTAACAATACTAAAAACATTTTGTTTTTACATTTTTTTTTATAAAACATGTAGTCTTGCCTCCAGCCTCTAGGGGCTTTTTCTATGGGGTAATTGTATTTTATACTCATTTATAACATTTCTTAATGTCATGTATAGTATCGAAAATTTATTGAATATAATTCTTAAAAACCACGAGAACCACAATCAAGCTTCCCTGAATTGACTATTGACTACTTGACATTTTGACCATCTTTCAGGTGAGTTCAGAAATCACTGAGACAACAATCAACTTTTGCAGCTCGTATTAAATTCCCCAGTATGGCTTCGTAACCGAATAATATTATCTATATTAGAACCGGTTCTCAGCCATACTGATAAATCTTGAATAGCATCATATTAAAGAAAATTTTCTATGAATATTAAAATAAAATAATCTTCCCTAACATAACTAGTTTAATTCTCATAATTTTTCACTTTAATATCCGCGGAAAGCTGCGATAAATAACAATTCCCGAGTTATTATTTTTCCCAACCTCGATAAACTTTGTTCTGTAAGATAAAAGTAAGAATTAAAAACTTCTTTATGAGGGAACTGAAGGGATAAGACAATGACCGGTGTATCAATGAACAATTACATTCCCAATAATGATACAAAAGATTGCCCTTCTAAGGATTACAACTAGTGGTTGAAACGTTTTGTCATTCAGGTAAATGAATCAACCAATCAAAATTAAAAAACGAATAAGAAAAATTATTATAAAACTTTGAAGACTATTGTAATAAATGACTCAATTTCCCCTCCCTCCCTGCTTTTTATGAATGTGTCAGCCTACAGTCAGCAGTCAAAAAAGACAATTTCAAAAATGTTGGCAAGGGCCAAAGAGATAAAATTCAAGAACACAGATAGTAATTCAAACATAATATTCTAATAATGATTTTTATTTCAATATTCGTGGAAAATTGTCTGTAATACGATGCTATTGTATTTTCAGCATGGCTGAGAACCGGTTCTAATTTAGCGGAAATTGCGAAGCCATACTAAAAACTGTTTTAGCATATGAATGTTGAGTATTTTTTAGGTAATATCTCTGAAAATGATCTCACAATTATTATCCATATCCATAGAAAAGACGTTTATGTCAGTTTTTCTTTGTGATGCTTCACTGATTCTAACATACTGACAGACAGATCAGTGGATAAGGGGTTAGATAAAGTAAAATAATTAATTTTCTCGTATTCATTCGAATCCGGTGGATAGGAACCGGTTCTCATCCATACGAAAAAACTATGTCTAGCATCGTATTATATCCAACTTTCTACGAATATAAAAATATACAATCAAAAGATTAAAACCAGTTTTTTTAATTGTACATTTTATATCCGCGGAAAGCCGTTATAATACGATGCGAGAAATAACTATTATATCTTTTTATTTTAAATTTATTTTGAGAACGGAATAAAGATTTTGTAATGCAAGAGTAATGCTATATTAACGACATTTTTTCCCTTGTCAATATATCCACGTATTCTATATTACATTATATACAGTTACTATACATTTAACAAATTGGACAAAAATACAAAAGGTGTTTTTCTTTATAGCCAAAAAAATATTGGCTAATACAAAGATTTATTAAACCCTGAAAAAAAAAAATTTAAAGGGACTTTTTTTTATTCTGCAGCATGTCTAAATACGTTATGTACGTGCAGATTATATTTATCATCCAGCCAAATAAAAATTTGGGCACATCCCTCAAGACACCTAGGGTAGCATCCACATCTCCCCCCCCCCCCAACCATAAAAAAATGAAGCTTAAAGACTAGCTAAATGAATTAGGGAGGGAGGGGACATCGGGCTGTTTATTACACTAGTCCCCAAAGTTTTATAATACCGTTTCTTTTTCGTTGACTTAACTTTGGAGACGTTATTAAAATTATATTTATTGGTTTATTAAGTTAAGTGCCTAAACATTTTAACCACTAAATGTAATGTTCTTTTAGATCCCTGTATAAAAGCATATTATTAAAGGATTTTTGCTTTCAATGAAAAATTTGGATGGACTGAATAAAGAACACTCCCATCCCTTTTTAAAGCTGTATGATGGGGTTCAGTGGTTCATTACGGTAAAAGGAATTTTCCCAAAAATTCTTTACTATCATACAGCCATAAAATCAAACGGATAAAGCTTTAATCCTCCATGTAAAAGATTTTTCCCACAAATGAAATAATGTTTATTTGTCAATTAAACTGTGGATACAGTTGAGAACAAACAAAGATGAATTAAGAGTTCCCCAATTAATATCTGCTGGATTAGAACCGGTTCTTAATCATACTGAAAATCATCGTACAGACAATTTTCTACAAATATTAAAATCAAAATTATAAAATTAATAACAGTTTTGTTAGCCCGGGCCTTTTCATATAATTATTCATTTTAATATCCATAGAAAGCTGTCTATAATACGATGCGATAAATAAGTATTCTTATTGCTTTAATATTTCAGATACCATTTTTGCATACCTCAAATTTCTCCAAATCAAAGGAATCAAATATTTTGGGCTGTTTTCATGAAAATTCGACGCATCAGTTTAACATCAAAATGAATATTCTATGAACTCTTATACTTTTTTTGTGATTACTCTTTAATGATTGGTTATAGAACCAAGATTTGTATGAAGTATGGTTAAAACCAGTAGTATGTAAATTTTAAAGATTGATTGGGAAAATAAACAAGGATGGCAACATAAAAAAGATTCGTTGTGCAATATTTACAACAAAAATAACAAGGTAATCGTTGTCTTTTATTTAAAACTTTTACCTTGAAGCATTTATGAGAAAAGCGTTAATTTGACAATTTATATGACCACAACATTATTATTGATTATGTCCATTTGTTGGCTAAAACATTTGTTCCATATACTCCAAGAATAAAAAAAGGTACAACAATAGACGGTAAATTGATCTACATTCCCAATGATGAGAAACAAAATAACCCTTTTGTAGATTAAAATTATAAGTTTAGACACCAAATATTTTGGCCCAACAATTAACGTGGTTCTAACTCTTTAATTTACAGTCAAATGACCTTCTTGTATATTTTGTTTTTCGACTACCATAATAAATTCATTGAAAATTAAGACAAAACATTTTTTTAATATTTTGATAATAAGAAAATGTATGAAATTATAAAAATGCCTGAGGGGGCAGAAACAAAATGTATTGTTTTCAAATTGATATGTGGTCAGGATATCAATATCAGTCACAATAGTTTAAATCGGACAAAATCTAAAAATGAATGGTAGCGTTTATTATTAGCAAACTAATAGATAGAACGGCCTGACAGACGGACAGAGTATTTTTAAATTCTAGGTATGAATCTTCAAAATTCATTCCAGCAGACTATCTTTAGTAGCAGATGGAAAATTATGTTTAAAATTAATATCTCCTAAATATCATCAATATATCTTTATTCATATTTTCTTTAAAAGCCTGTGGATAAAAAGAGGTGACTTTTGAAAAACTTAGCGTCTAAAATTACGAATATTCTATAAAATATAATTTTGTTTGCGTTTAAACACTAGTGAAGTATAGTCTGTCTTCATGAAAACAAAAGTCTGACAAATTAATACTTGAAATGGGAAATATGACCACATAATCAAATACAATATTTAATAATTCCGCAAGGGACAAAAAAACTGGGACTTTGCAACTAGTAAGTCGCCATTTTGAAGGACAGCTCGACTGCTGCTGTCGTTGTTTATTTATGTTGGTTTCCAGAGAGAGGGGACACTAAGTTTTTTATTACACCAGTCCCTAAAGTTTTGTATTAACGATTTCTTATTTGTTGGTTTGAAATTTTTGTGGAGTTTGGTGAATTTTAATTGGTTGATTCATTAGGTTGAGTGTTCAAACGTTTCAATCACTATTTTTGACCTACAGAAGGGGTAATTTTGTGCATCATCATTGTGAATTTGAGTTGAGTACGAGACACCAAGAAGGAAGGTGGTCTGACCACCTCTCCTCTCTTTGTGTAGTACACAATGTGTACTCTCGTACAAAACTGGTTTTAACCCTATTGGATCACCAACATTCATTTGATTAGCGGACACGGTTGCGATAGGTTATAATATATTTTTTCTGTGTGTGTGTTTTAAAACTTATAAATTGTCATTTAAAAAGTTTTGCTTCCTTATTTTTTTATGGTATTTCAAACAAATCTCATTAAGTTTTTATTGCTCCTGTTCTTATTTTTGTTTTGTCCGCTGGATAGATTTAGTAATGGAGTTAGTTTTATATGGATTTATGAAACAACTCCTTAAGCTGGTTTTAGAATTTTTGATTCCAACATGTAAATAGGGTATTATCGTGCTTTTTGTTAAATTATAGATTGTACTTGTTCCCAAAAATTTACATTTATTCACCCCCCCCCCCTTACTTTTTTTTAAGTTGGATAACCAGCTATATAATGTACTCCCTCGTTTGATTTGATAACCACGTGTTGTATAGGTCATCATGATTATTATTAGGTTTTTTTTCTGTAATTTTGGGTAAATCTTGTTTTCATTTGAAAAAGCAGCTGTAAAAGTGAATGAATTTTAGAGGATTACCACGTGTTCATTATAAGATCAATCATGGTTCATTTTCATTAAATCTATTGCATATTATTTATCTAATTTGTTAAGCTTGCGTTTATTAAATACTTTCTGCATAACTATTTTTTATAATATTGGCAGTATTTTTTGTATGAATTGAGATCGTAAAATGTTTTTGTTAGTGCTACGAATTAAACTAAAGTTAAAATCAGCTACAGTGAAATTGTGGTCAACAAAATAATAATACTTTTAAAGAACTTTTAAAGTCTTAATACTATATAAAGGAACAGAAAAGTCGTGTTTCATCGTTTAAGTATTTATTTTTGTGTCTTTAAATAGTATTTTGGAATAATAAATTCAATTGATTTTGCTTTCAAAGAATGTCTCATATAATTAAGGCAATATAAGTTTTTTTTTGTTATTTTGTAGCACTTTTGTACTACGAAAATGAGTCTATGTGTGTGTACGGGTGTCGATGTATTTGTTCGTTTCATTTGTATAAAGTGTTTTTACTATCTATTGAATTTTCTTTCTAAAAATCTTTTTCTCTCAAATTCACACATTTCATTACTTAATTTTCATTTAGCCTTGTTTGGTAGAATTGTTTTGAGTCGGATAATTACGTTTGATAATTTATAAGGACTTAAATTATGGATTACGTCTAAAGCCCCCTTTTTTCCATCTTAGCTATTAATAAAATAAACAAATTGACTTGTTAATTTGGCTTTTTTTTAAAGAGTTGAAAATGTGTTTTCCACGTTGGAGTGCTACAAAACAGACAAAAGTAGTTAATTTCGATCTCTAATAATTTATATGGTTTGATGCTCTGAGCAGTTTCATGGTGTTAATTACTTGTTGTATTATATGTGTTGCTTTTAGTGTAGTTTTTACCGTGAACTTGCTAATTTGAACTAATTTAAGAAGCAAAAAAATTTAATTTGCAATTGTCCTTTTTGTAGCACTCTTTTGTACTTTTGTTTTCTGTTAGTTATTTTGTGTGTGTGTGTCTGTGTGTGAAGAAGCAGTTTTAAAATATAAATTTTATTCAATTATAACATGTATACCCATGCTTTTATCTTAAGGCCTATTATGAAACACATATATGTCGGTTCTGTGGATATTTAGATATGAGATTACTCATGGGTTACAAATCCGTTTTGGTTTTCTTTTTAAAACTAGATTAAACTAATGGGTTGATATCCGTACTTTTTACGTAATCGTTCTTGTTTTTAAGAAGGTTTAGTTTGTAAAAATAGAACTCTATATTTTACTTTGTCCTTTCTGGAAAAAAGTTTAATACCAATTTACGTTATCGTTTAAAATCACTGGGTACTAGAATTTTAGGAAACTTAGGGAAAATAAAAGAAAATGATGATATTGGTCGCATAGGCCTTTTTCTAATATTTATATAGACAGGTTTCTTAGGAAAATATTGGTCAATATGGCCTAAAATAATGGACTGATTTTTGGCAATTTTGATGATGTTTACTTGCTGTGCTTTGTATTTATTGATTATTATGTTATTGATAATTGTATTTTTGGAGGACGCTATTTAGTTTTCTTAACTGTTGGCTTTTGAAAATTACTTTTGATTTGAAAACTTCAGAGTGTCCTTTATCAATAATATTCACAACTCTACCATGAAGATTGAAGCTCTTTCAACACCCTGATATCAAGATTTGAAGAAACTAGCTTTAGAAGATAACTCTAGTAATATTAAAATGATGAAATCCACTTTTACAAAAGTTTGAAAGCAATCTTCCTTATTTAAAGATGTTTTTAATACATGCTATTTTTTTCCAAAATCGATGAAAGTTTAATTATCCCCCCCCCCCTCACATTACCATTTTATGGTAGATTTTATTTGTGTAAAACTAAAGATAGCTTCGGATTGTTACATGATTGATTATATTTATGTATAAAGATAGCTTCGGATTGTTATTTTTAAAAATGATATTATAATATAGAATCTATATCTTGTTATTAATTAATACCTATTGTTACTATTGCATTTGTTCTTATGCTTTTAAGACGGTATTTGTAAGGTATTTTTTAGAAATTAATATTGTATTTTCTTGTAATTTGTTGCTCTTTTCAATATTGTTTTTAAATTGTACCTGCTTTATTTACAAAATCTAAAAAATCAAATAAATAATTAATCTATATCATTGTGAATATACATTAATTTATCGGTTGGCTTAGGATTTAGCTGCGACTAAATTAAAGTCTAAACTTTTGGTAGCTGTAATTGACGAGTAAGCTAACATCTACAATTTTTAGTAGATTGAATGAAAATAGGGATTTTTGGGGAAATAAATGAATATGGCAATGGCTGATAATTCATGTATATCCCCAATGATGATACACAAAATTAACCCATCTGTAAATTACTATTTTGATTGAAACGTTTGGACAATCAATTAAATGAACAAACCAATCTAAATTAAATAAAAGTCCCCAAAGTTTTTTAGCCAATGATATAAAACTTTGTGGACTTGTATAATAAACAGCCCAATGCCCACCCCCTTCCCTGAAGATTATAGACTTATGGTGGCCATTTTCTTTAAATTGTCAAAAAAAAGACAGCTTGCTACCGGTTTTGGCTCCGAAGCCATGAAAAAAATCCAATAAACAATAATTAATTGTTTTAAAGAAAAATCCATGAAGACTAAAAAAATTATTCATTAAAGATTTCACAGTTTAAATATTGATTTCTGACGTTTAATTGACAAGAAAAATACTTCATACATTTTTATTATTATTTTAAAAGCAATATAATTTCTTTCTTTTTTTCACTAGCGGCTGTGCCCCTAACATATAGGGGCTCTGTATTGCAATAGGAAAGAGCATATAGATAACTCAAAACCATCTCAGGACCTTTCAAAAATGAAAAAATCTTAAACAGTTAAGTAGTAACAGCTACAGTCAAACCTCACTACTTTATAAAATTGTTCGTTTTGTTTACAGTGATTAAAAGAAAAATAAACTACAGAAATGTTAGACCCACTGATAATTATTTGAATCTAAAACAAATACATATGAATGTAACATGGGGTTGGTTCGATATATAATATCTACAATAGGTTGTCAATACTTGTTTACAATAATCCTAATAAATAAAGTAGTATGTTTTTTTGGATCGTCCATTAAAATATCGCGAACTATTAAACTAGATAAGTTATCTTGTACAGGGAAGCGTCTGATAGGTCCCGGGTTGGTTTTTAGGCTTTTTCTTTTTTGTTCAAGCCTTCATGTGATGATTTTAGGGTATTTTCTGACATCCCCATCGATAGAGCCTATACATGAGGAAGTTAAATTTTCACAATAAATAAAAAAGTTTACTTTAAATTTATTCAAACATAATATATCCATTTCTTTTCCGTATGTAAAAAAGGTTGCTTAACTGTATAAATGTTTAAAATGATGTCTAGTGATTCTCAATGTATTCATGTGGCATGATTATTGTACAAACTGTATAAATGTTTGAAATGGTGTCTAGTGATTCTCAATATGTTCCTGTGGCATGATTATTGTACAAAATGTATAAATGTTTGAAATGGTGTCTAGTGATTCTCAATATGTTCCTGTGGCATGATTATTATACAAACTGTATAAATGTTTGAAATGGTGTCTAGTGATTCTCAATATGTTCCTGTGGCATGATTATTATACAAACTGTATAAATGTTTGAAATGGTGTCTAGTGATTCTCAATATGTTCCTGTGGCATATTTATTGTACAAACTGTATAAATGTTTGAAATGGTGTCTAGTGATTCTCAATATGTTTGTGGCATATTTATTGTACAAACTGTATAAATGTTTGAAATGGTGTCTAGTGATTCTCAATATGTTCCTGTGGCATGATTATAAATAACTACAAACAATACAATCTATTGATAAGTCGTGCTACATTATTTAGTAACTCGAACCAGGGCTTGGCAGCCGAAGCTGCAAATTATCAGAAATAAAGGAAACAACTTGGCCAAGCTGTATTGTTAAATTATTATTCTGATTCCGCTGCGAATTTGTGGCAAAAGATTCGGCTACTAAATGATGCGGTTGAATTTTCTGCTTTTTTAGCAGCTGACCAAAAGAGAAGAGAACCATTAAGGTAGGGAGGGAACAATGGGATGTTTATTACACTAGTTCACAAATTTTTATTTTTCGTTGACTTTTATTGATTTTGATTGGTTGATTCATTAAGTTGAATGCTCTAACGTTCCAATCACTAAATGTTATCTACAAAAGGGGTAATTTTGTGTAGCGTCATTGGTGATGTACAGAAATTTTTCTGCAATTGTCTTATGATATCCCTTTAGGTATCTAAAAAATTCGTCTCAGAATTATTTGCTTACTAGTGGCTGCAGTATAACGCAATATCGGCTGCCGAGCCCTTAAACAAACCTTATTGTCTCATTCCCATTCTTAAGATCATATTTATGGCCTATTCTCTTCTCCATATAAAAATTTCACCCATAAAAAAATCTTCGAGATATAAATTTTTATTTTCTATTAAGTTATTTAAATAAGCCTATACCTAATGCCCAAGGGGACATGTGTATTGTTACATATTTTTTAACACGGCTGATATTTTAAGGTTGCATTCATTCCAATTTTAGTATCACCCTTTGATCATATAATAGTTATTTCATTGAAAGCCTTGAACTATAAATAATTTATGCTTTTTAAGGCTTAAATGTTGTGTATGAAAGAAAAACCTATTTATGGTATGAAAGTGACCTTTTTCACCCCCTCACCAGGGTGTTTTTAATTTTAGCACCCTATTTATATTGATTCTTTCCCTATAATTTACTCGTTTGGGTATGGAATTTTTCAGAGATTTTTAGATAAGTAAAATATTTTTTATGGATTTTTTTAAACATCATTTTCTTTTATCTCTAATTTTTATTTCCTTAGTTAATAACAATTTGATTTAAATTGTATGCATTTTTAGGTCTTTTAAATACATATATCTTTATCTAAACTAAAAAATACATTATTCATAGATATTTTCTCGCATTGCAAGAGAACATATTTTTAGAATTAATTCCCAGAAAAAGGACCTATGCATATATGATGTTCGCATTTGTAAAGATTCCAGCTCGGCTGTGCCAGTTGAAGACTTGCTAGTGACTGAAAATTAAGTAAAAATGGCTGCAGCTTTTTTGAAAAAATTTATGCCTTCAAAGTGGCAGCTGTAACCGCAAATTGTGACTAAATTAGTATATATATTAATTTAATACTCATAAGTTGTACCAGATTTTCATGTATTTTGATAAAGCAAATTTACCCCTGTCAAATCATCCACGTATATCATATGTCCTAAATATGTCCCAACCCAGTCTAAACTAACCTTTATTGATTTTTGTGATACTTATCTCTATTCTTGCATAAATGTATAAGTGGGGAGGATTGGTTGTGTATATTACTTCTTAACTTTTCAATAGAAAAATCAATTATACCCAGCTCACGATAACTATTTCTTTTCACAACTTCAAAATTATAGGGTGCCCTTTGTAAGCCAGCAATCCTTCATTTTTGATCAAATAGTTCAAATTTCAGAATTTTTAGAATCTAATAAGAGTTTTAAATAGAAATATATATCTTAAAACAACTTTTCAAAATTGGATTTTAGTATTTGATATTATGTTTTTAAAAGCATAATTATTTTCATTTAATATTCTAAAATCAAGCTTTCAAAGTAGAATTTGGAAGTTTTTCCTTTAATTTTAAGTTTTATTAATCATAGGTTAAAATTTTATTGTTTTATTATTAAATTATTAAGCAACACCATGTATTTTAGGTTTGCTATTTTATTGTTTGGTTACAAATCTTGCTATTATCGCGCCACACCATGAATGATAGGTTTGCACAAATTTCGCCCTGAATATGGATTAGTTTACTTTTAAAACAGATATACCCAAGGAGGAGGGGGGGGGGCGGGGGGGGACATTAGATTGTAAATTATAAAGGTACACAAAGTTTTATCATTTGATAGCCTATATACAATTTTAATTAAAAGGTCCAAACTTTTTCACATACAATTTTTTTATCTACAATTGAGGTAATATTGCTTTTCAAAATTTGGACGTATAATTCATCCTACATTGTCTTATCCCTATAGATTCCTTGATGTTATATTTCTTTTATATTTAGTTAACTATAACTTTCTCAAGCAATTTATATTAAGTATCAATCTTAACTTATTTTATATAATTGTAGAAAAAGTGTACAGAAAAACATTCACATGCATAGGCTAATGATTTATAGTAGCAAAGCTGCTATATAGCTATGGCTATTGGTTGGTCTGTGTGTCTTTTTCTCGCCCCCGAAGAGATCTATTCATTTTCGGGAATCAAAACTATTTGTCTATATTTCACATAAAATTTTCATCCATGCAAATTATTTAATTTACTTTTTCTTAAGCTTGTTATTGTTGCGCTACTTGTGGAAACAATCGTTCTTGAATGTTGGGATCTTATACCAGATTTAATGTAAAGCTTGCAGCTGGCTAAAATAAAGATTCCCCACCTTCACACCCTTTATTCTATACCATCCCCTCCTACTGGATGAACGAACTGACCAATAAATAATGTCCATGTTAGCAACCTAAATTGACGACAATTTTTCCTCTGTTATTATATCCACGTATATTCCATATTCATTCGTCCTTGTTGCTAATTCATTAAATGTTGAAAAAATATTTTGTTCTCATGAATGTATCATCATTAACGGAGGCAATTACAATCAATTTAACAAAATTATCATTTTTTATCAAAACAGACATTTTAGGATAAGTAAAGAAGCTGAGATTTATATCAGGCTTTACTTTTACTGTACTTCTACATAAATATCTTAGGGAATAAGACAATGGACAATAATTAGATGTTCATTCACAATGATAATAAACAAAATTACCACTTCTTTAGATCATAATTATAGGTTTAAAAGATTGAACCAACCCAACAAAATTTAATAAAAGTTTTAGGACAATCAGTAAGAGAATGAGATTATTAAACTTTGGGAACTAGTATAATATACAATCCATTGTCTCTTTCCTCCTAATTTATTTATTTTTTGGTGAATTTTTAAGACATTTGAATATCCTTTAAAGCATGTTGAAAATTATGATTTGCCATTAATGGTTATGAAAGCATGTCGATTTTGGTTTCAAACATCATTTTCATTACCGGTAGATTTAGGATGTTTAGACGTTATTAGGGATTTTTTACCTTAAAGTACTCAATTATTAAAACTTAAGTCTTATGTTTTGTAGTAATCTTGGTTTTAAAATTAATTTTTCAAAAGAAGGTGTATCAACTATTTTTTTTATAGCTAGCCGGTTCTTTTAGTAAGTAGTAGATGTAAAATTTTTCATAGAATTCAGATATGCAATCGGTTTTTTTGTAGACCTCTTATTTTTTAAGTAATTTAAGTTTTAAAAAAAAAAATTAAGTCGATTTTAAGGTACTAAAATGCAACAAAAAAAAGAAAGAAAATGGTCATTATGAACAAAAATAGTAAGATCTTTAATTTGACACCTTACTTTTTCAATTCTGTCAGGTAATTATTGAAAAAATCGATTTTTTTTAACCCACGAGAATAAAAACTTTGAACTTAATTTTATTATTTCACAAATAAAAAAATATGGGTTCATATATACCTTCAGAATCAGAAAAATATTACGAATCCATTGTAAGCAAAATTGAAAAAAAAAGTTTACAATATAGTATATAAACTACAATAAAAGGAATTATATGAAAATATCATATTATATTGTACAGGCAACGTCTTAATTCTTCAATTGAGTATAAAAATGGGAAGGGGGTAAAGAGGGGGTAAAAAAGGGAAGACAATAGTGTTGTCTGAACAAAAAAAATAATTGGCCATTTCTTTAATTTTTTAATTTTTTTCAATTTTGCTTACAATGGATTCATAATATTTTTCTGATTCTGAAGGTATATATGAACCCATGTTTTTTATGTCTGTTTGAGAAAATATTTAGGTCTAAAGTTTTTATTATACCGAGGTTAAAAAAATAGATTTTTTCAATAATTACTCAACAGAATTTTAAAAGTAAGGTGTCAAATTAAAGATCTTACTATTTTTGTTCTTACTGGCCATTTTCTTCTTTTATTTTGTTGCGTTTTAGTACCTTAAAACCGACTTAATTATTTTTTTTAAAAACTTAAATTACTTAAAAAATAAGAGGTCTACAAAAAAACCGATTGCATATCTGAATTCTATGAAAAATTTTACATCTACTACTTACTAAAAGAACCGGCTAGCTATAAAAAAAAAAAGTTGATACAACTTCTTTATAAAAAGTATCCTTGTGTAAAAATAATAGGATATGTTTCTGTCTGTAGCTTAAGATTTCGCTAACCGCTGAACCGATATGGTTATCTTCTTATGGTTCTAGAGAAGGTTTATAATAGTTTTGAAGAAGGGTACTCCAACCTCCCATGAGAAATCGCCTTAAAAACGTCTCCCATAACTTCCTCAAATGACCTTAGATGCCTCCAGGGGCGTAGCCGCTAGTATACATAAAAACCCTTGCTGATATCACATTTAAATCTGCAACGCAATATCTGAAACATTAAAAATACACGCACGCACACACACAAACACACACACATCAGCACGGGCTTTTTGATTTATGTATGTGATTTCCTGAGCGCATAACTAATCCATTCATTTCAACAATCATTACCTATCTCAACCTTTCATCAAACTTTGGGATAGGCAGATAAAATAATATAACCCCTCCCCCCTGCTCCAAATCCTTAATTAGGTGAGAAATTATGCCTGGCCTAGCTTCTAGTTATTGGGAAGAAAGGGGTGTAGATCAATTATATTTAACTGTCCATTAGCTTCTGGCTCAAATTAGCAATTTGGATCCATCCAAATTTTGTTTTAGCTGCAAATGGAAGAAATCTAACTGCATTATTTGAGGATGACTAACTTAGCATCCATTGTCCTATACCTTTACCCCTCACAGAAACTTTATATCGAAACCCACTAGATTTAAGTCATTAGTATAAGATAATATGATCTGCATTTATTTTGTGAGTGGAGAGACATCCGATATATGATACTTGGATAAAAGGCTTGAATCTAAACAAGTTATAGGATTATCAATAAGCTTTCAACAAAATGTATATTTGATTATTTATGAGGAAATAAATCTAACACAATAAAGTTTTAGTGGCAAAGCTACTCTAGACTTTAATATATGTGTCCTTGATGTTTGTGAAGATTCTCCTGGCCATAAATCATCTACTTATTCATATTAAACCTTAACGACCGACCCCCCCCCCCTCAGATTTTTTATATTCTGTTTGTGAACGACAGAGGTTATAACTGAGTGACTTATATAAAATATGGGTATGACACATATCTGAGAGTTGAAATTTTTTTTGAGTATCTCTATCCTGGATTTTTTGTATATGTTTTTATGTGCTTCGCTAACTATGAATATTGTCATATTTTTATTTATTATCTGCCTAAGATTTATCCTTTCCTTAAAACCCATAAGTGTATAATTTAACAGAAATAAAAACATAGCCTTTAAGTATAACCATCAATCTTAAAGCTTGTTACTTATAGTTATAATATGGCAATTTTAAATAACAAGAACAGTTTATGGTATAGCATTATCTTAAGTATCAATTTAAAAGTGTTGAAAAATAATTCTTAAAATAACAATAATAAA
This sequence comes from Acartia tonsa, assembly GCF_053477335.1. Taxonomy (NCBI): domain Eukaryota; kingdom Metazoa; phylum Arthropoda; class Copepoda; order Calanoida; family Acartiidae; genus Acartia; species Acartia tonsa. The sequence continues at coordinate 41,463,247 of NC_137260.1, forward strand.
TACCTTTCTTTTAGAAAAGATTTTCATTTAATTTTTAAACATAACATTACATTGTGATTCCTTTAACAATGAGGGTAATATAAAAACATCCTTTTTTTCTTAAACTTATTAATATCTTCTGAATTCTCAGCTGTAATTAAAATTCATGTATAGCATCTTTTCCACATATCAACTTTCCACAATTATTGAGATAAAATGATAAAATTTATACCTTCGGGGCTAACAAAACCTATATTTTTATTTTGATAACCGCGGAAAGCTGTCTATAATTGATGCCATAAATAACTATTCCTGAATCATAGAGCTTCGCTTTCAAGGATGGCGCAAGTCTATTTAGTTTTAAAATTGCCAATTTCCAACGTACTTTCTTAAACCATGCATTTACTCTCTAATAATAAAATTGGAAACGTTTAAAAAAGTATGAGATTAAATAAATTTTTTTAAAAGGCAAAAACGGGACTTAAGTTCCTCTAATGTGTTTCATAATAGCGTAAAAATCACAATAAACATCTTTATGGGATAAATAATTAGCTTTAATTGTCATGACTTTGCAAGCGCGTTTGCGCACGAACGCGCGCCCCGCACAACACGCGTCGTTTTTGCAGAGAATAGTTTGTGAAATAGGATATCCACATTAGAGGTAATCGGGGCTGGATAGCCGCTTTAAGCCCCACATTTTTGACAAGCCGCAGCCAAAAACTAATCCGTCCGCATAATTTTGAAAAATCGTCACCCGAGTTTTCTATTTTACAGAAAATATGAGTTTTAGTCAAAGTAGGGAGGGGATATCGGGCTGTTTATTATACTTGTCCCCAAAGTTTTATTATAATGGGTTTTTTTCGTTGGCTTATCACCTTTAGTGACTTTTGTTGAATTTTGATTGGATAGTTGAATGTTGAAGTTGAATGTCCAATCGTTTAAACTACTAATTGTAATCAACAGAATGGGTAATTTTATGTTTCATCACGGGGAATGTACATCAATTTATCAGCCATAGTCTTATACCTTTAGATCTCTGGTTTCAGCCCCATTAAATTGTGGTGAATAAATAAAAGATAAACAATCTTCCGACAAAACATTTTTGCAATCGCAGCCGATCGCTCCCAAAATTACACAGCTGCAGAGCCCTGGAAGTAATCTAATAAGCAAAAAGTGGGCAAAGCTTGTAATTGAGGATTGAGTTTAGACTATAAGAGCAAAGCTACACGTTACTTACTGTTTTTATTTCTAAGACTTATTACTCTAATGGTTATTGGATCCATCTTCCCAGTAAGGCCTCAAAATCGATTTATATCCGCTTGATTAGAACCGGTTTTTAGCCAAACTGAAAAATCATGTATAGAATAATATTACAGACAATTTTCAACGAATATCAAGAGATTATACCAGTTTTGTTAGCCATGCCCTTGGCTCCTCGGGGCTAACAAAATAATTATTAATGGGACATTAAATTTCAAATAAAACTGGTACCCAAAGTTTTATAACCAATTTATCTTATTTGTTGGCTACTAAAATTATAGTTGGTTGGTTCTAATACTAGAAGCGTTATTTTTAGAACGGATAATTTTGTTTATTATCATTGGGGATGTACATCAATTAACGATCATTATTTTATCCCGATACATGCTCATTTCTTTTTGATTATCATATTTTCTTCCTTTTCAGGTATTGAAACTTGAGACTGGGAAAGATGGGAAGGTGAAAGGGCTGGCAGCACCCTCCAACCTCTCCATGAACCAAACTCTGGAGGGACACAATGGACAAATTCAGGTAAGAAATTTAATAAAAAATCGGGTATAGTCCCTTTTGTGGCGTTTCGTCGTATTTTCACATTAGTTTTTTTTTATAATATATTTTAGGTTATGTCTATGATAAAAGCAAAGCAAAGCTTTCTTATAAATATTTGAACATTTAATATTTATAAGGGAAAGACTTGTCTTTAACTAATTTTAAAAGTGTCTGAATCACAAAAAGAAGCTAACTTGCTAATAAGGGAAAAAACGCAATAATTGAAATGTTTGAAATTACTTTATTGCAAAATTTAATATTAAAAGAAAGTTTAAACATCAAAATTGAATTGTAAATGTTTGATATCACTTTGAGACAAAATTTTTGGCATTTTCCTTCAAGATACATAGTCAAGCATAGAACTCCCCACTCTCATAATTTTGTAATAAATTGAAATTAAGGGAGGGGTAGTTTTTGGTTTGTTTGTCTATTACTTTAAAGTAGGTTAAGTTAAGTTTTTTTGGGTACTGGGGTAGCCCCGTTAATTAGGTAAAGGCACCGCAGGAGAAGGCCCCTTAGGGAGGTTAGGTATAAGAACAAAACTAATACCACAAGCCCTTCTTTATTTTCAATTTAGATAAAAAAAAAACGGGGAAGGGTGTTTAGTGCACTATTGGAAATTTGAGGTAAAGCACCAAATTTACAATTGAAGGATTAAGATTTATTACACTTTAATGATACAAAAGAAGATCTTTCACGGTAGGATAACTTTTTCCCAAACTTAAGGTTGTTCAAATAATTACACCCAGTTTAGTATTTCATAATTAGCGAAAAAGAAAGCCTTTCTTAATTTTTTCAATGTTAGCAATAACCTAAAATGTTTAAAAGGAAAACATCAGTAACTTTAATACAGTATTAAAAGGATAAAATATTAGAGAGCTCTGTACTTTGTAAACAGTACATAAATAGTTGTCTTACTTAACTTCAATGTAGATGCAATGAACAGACCATATGTATGGAGTAGACACCCAACTAAATTATCATTTTGCTATCATTTTAAAGTGATTATTTGTTGAAATGTAATAACCTTAATTTTTAAAATATATAATAACCAAAGAAAAATCGTGATGAAACTGTTATTTAAGTTTGTTATGTTATTTTGTTAGATATTAACAAAACAAAAATTAGGATAATTGTCCAGTATGACTTGAAACCTTTTTTTGAAACCGCTGGATTAGAACTGTTTATCTGACATACTAAAAAACCATGTATAGCATCGTATAGCTAATTTAAATCATATATTTTTTATTTATATATCCGCGAAAAGCTGTCTATAATATAATGTCATGAATAACTATTTTAATATTTCTAATATCCGACAATAAGAAAAGATTAGTATAAAATAGCAGGATAGGACAATATAAGATAATTATTCTTCTATGTATAACTATGCTGAATCATTGCTGATATACTTTTTTGGGGGAATATCATCTTCCTGCTCAAATGATTTGAAGGGTGTCGTAGATTCCAGGGATATAAAGGGATAAGACAATGTCTGATGAATTGATGTACATCCCCTATGATCATACACAGGATTACCCCTACGATAAGTGGTTAAAACGTTTGGAACTCAATTTAATGAACCAACCAATCAAAATTCAATAACAGTCCTCAAAGTTGTAAAGCAAAAAAAGAAAACGTAATTAGGAAACTATGGGGACCAGTGTAATAAACAACCCAATGTCCTTGCGTAGATTTACAATTATTGCTTGTAATTCCACCTGTTTATATGTACATGGCTTAAAGTCATACGACCAAATAAAAAAATGTAAAGTCGTTATTTTTGGTGACTTGCTGTATTGATAATTCCATTACAATAATAATCTAAATCACTGACTGGCAATTTTTACTTTAAGGGTAAAAAGTTTTAGCTTGATTATAAGCAACCAAAAATTTTGAATGTAAATTATTTATGTATATTTAAAACTGTATAAAAAAGGCAAAATCATTTGACCTAAAAAAGTATACTATTTAAAATGGTGATTCCTTTAACAATATAACAAATGTTATGACTTATCATAAAGAAACGAACAGCAAATTAATTTTCTGAATCCCAATAAAATTTGAAGAATTTCGCTACTCTATAATTTTATATTCTTTATTACATTTATCCAGCATTTATCTGATTTATAGGACACAACCCCCCCCCCCCCCTAAAATATATCAATCTATGCCCTTGTAACATTTTCTAACCATTCATCCAGATTTTGCATTAGCATAGCACGAGCAATAAATTTTCAGAGATTAAGGTTTAGTTAATAATTTTCATATTGCTTTTTAGATTTTCTGAAACTGAATACGTTGTTTGGTTGTATTCTTTTAGGTCTAAATGTATTTTAGAAAGACTTTTCCTTTCTCATTCTTTTTTGCAAAAATTAAATGGCACATTAAAATGTGAAAAATTACGTGGAGTGCAGAAGAATGTTTAGGGGTTGAGGTAGAGATAGATGGACAAGGAATCGTTTTAATAATGAAAAGATTTGATTAGCTGCTATGTAAGATAGGTGTTTAATTTTTTTGTTTGGTGTAGATCCATTAGGTCTGCCGGCAACCGGACTTTTTAGCGTGTTTTATGTGATTTTTTTTGTTTACCATTATATGTGTTTAAGTGTTTTTCAATTGGTAAAATACCTTGTTAAAACGAAAAACAAAAAGTCCATTATAATTTATAAACATTTTTAATACTTTTGATTTATTTATTCATATGATATAATTATCCACGTGTTGAAGAATATATAGTCCTAGTGGGATCAGGCACATTTATAAGCAAAGCATCTCTATAATCAAGCCTTGAAATTTACATAACATTGTTTTACTGAAATTATAATTTATAATGAAATTATAATTTCATTTTTATACAAAGCTTTTATGGATATTTTCATTCTTGTTTTTATAAATTTTCCAAAGTTAAATTGTAGTGATAAAATTGTACTTAATGTATGCTTGTCAAACGTAAGAATAGGTAGTAAAATCATATTTCATAAACTAGGGCATAATCACAATGGATGTAGAATATATGTGGATATTATGACAGGGAAAAAATTGTCGTCAATTTAGCTTGCTAACATTACTTATTGGTTAGTTAGTTCCTCCAGTAGGAGGGGAGAGGATGTGGTAAATGGAGTAGATAAGGAGTATCGTCATATTAGCCCACTATAAAGTATCACTTTATTAGAGAACACAAAAATCTGTTGTTAGATCCAAGTAATAATACATCCATTAAACCAGGGTATAATCACAAATATGCACACGTGTTCAGAAAATTTGAACCATTTGAATTTAATTTTAGGCTAAACAAACATTAATTCATTTTATTACCTAACTTTTTAAAAAAGTTTTGAAGCTCCTCTATTGGTTTATCTACCCTCCTCTTATTTCTCCTATTTTTAAAGGGCAGGTCACTGTTTTAAAATCCTCTCTGGTTAGTTTGAATTTCTTGTTTGTAAAGTATTTAATTGTTTAACAAACGTAATCGTCCAACTTTGTTTACTTTAATTTGGATATACATAAAATAAATTGAATTAAACATTATTTAAATTGAGTATTTTTCCCTACCCCGAAGACTATGATTTAAAATATGAACCACGTAAGGTATATTTAAGTTATAAGGATAATTTATATAACCTTAAAATTGTAATTTAAATGCAAGAATTAAAAAAAATATATAAATTATTTTCCGATGCGGAAGACACAATAGTGTATACCTATGATAATGAACAAAAATACCCCTTTTGTATTTGGCAATGCAAGTTTGTACCAACCGAACCAAAATTTATCAAGCCAACGAATATGAGAACGACACCATGTTTGGAAAACCACTCAAGGGTACCAGTAAATTTACACTCAAATGTCCTCTCCCTTTCTGAGAATTAGCAAGTCCTTAAGCCATATTAAATGTGCCCCATTTAATCTTTTGCAAATATGTCTGTGCACAAATATTATGGGTCAGTGATGGCACACTTTTATCAGCCTGCATATAATCTTAGTTTATGATTGTTTTTCTGCTAATTGCAATACAAACCTAACTTTTTTACAAAAATGCACTTTTAGAGCACTGCTACTCCATATGTCAATATGATTTTATTGCAATTCTAAGGTAGGAACGTTTTATCTAAAGATCTTAACCGATTGTGAAACCATTTTAGGTAGAATTCACATAATTCATGGATGGTTTTAGACTATTTCATTTTTAAATTTTAGTATTTGGATAGTTATAAGCTATTTTTTTGCTACCCCTCTCCATTTTCAAACACAGATCTCTTAGATGCTAGGTGCAGCTGCTAGACTTACACAGTACCTAACTAAGGGATTACCTAACCCTTGTTCTGTAATAATCAGTTGTTAGTAAACCTATTTCTTGCTGTTATTTTATCAACATAGTACTAATCAAATACCCATCTTAATAAGTCACTTAGTTTAATAAAGTTAATATACTTAATTATTAATTTTAAGGCTGCGCTATTGTGAAAGGATTGTTGTTCTTGTTTCCTTGAGAATAATCCTTGGCACGCCGCAACTTTTTTGCCAGAAATAATCAGGGAGGGAGAGGACTATAGAATGTAAATTTAACTGGTACATGGTTGTTGGCTCAAATCCTTTTTGTACATCTATTGAATTTTTGGTTTATTGATTCCAAATTTGCAGTATCCAAACTTTTCAATTAATGGAGATGTGTATCAATTTATGGTCCATTGTCTTATCCTTGAGATCCCTGGCCATAACAAAATTTATTGTTTTTACTTCTCTCCTCTGCAAAAGTAAATTCAACATGAATTGTTCAATTTCAAGCAAAGAGATAAAGTAATTGTAAATGTCAATACAAAATATTTGTACCAAATCAGAAAAAAAGGCACCTCTATCAGTATACTAACAAGAATGAAAGAAAAATAATTATATGGGGTGTTTAATACTTTTCTCTCCCACTAAAAAATTACGGTTCTTTACTTTAAGTTCAGAAAATCTATACAAAATTGAATAAAAGTTCATAAAAATTAAGGTTTTGGGCTAAAATTTAGTAAGTTAAAATTAGTTTTACAGTAGTTTTTACTTAACCTTTCCATTTATTTAACTATCAAATTCTTTTTTATTACTAGCTGCTATGCCCCTAGCATCTAGGGGCTTTGTATTCGAAGGGACAGAGTGTAGCTAGAAAAATAGTTTTAAACCTTCCCAAGACTTAAAAACTAAATACGTTTATTAGTTATTAAGATCTTTATTTTCAGACAAAAACTCTAACTACATTTTATAATAGGATGTTAATTATTATTTACCTTTATCCCTGTATTGTTTTGACCAACCATCAGAGTGGGAAATTTTCTAGCATAATGGTTCTGAAGGTTTACTTCATAATAATTAAATTTTACATTTTTTAAACTTCATTTTTTATATGTATTGTTGTGATTTATGCTTCCTGCTCTTGTAGGTTACTATTCATTTATTTAAATCGGAGATTTATCTTAGATGATAACTAAAGTAAAGAATTAATTTTTTATTGTTTATTTTATTGTAAAAAAATTCTACAAACTAAGATAACCAAAGGTGACAATATCAAAAGGTTTTATGGGTCATACAAATCTTCACCGAAAACTTTAGACGACTATTTTAAATATCAGCTGAGAAATTTAAGTTTACCCCAACTCATTATAGGCGGACATTCAAACGGGCCAGTGGACATTTAGTATCATAGAGTAGCTTCGCCACACAAAAAAAACATAAGAAGAAAATGTATGTAATTAATCAGAAAATAGATTGATAATCTATCATTTTTGATAAATCAAGGGCTCAGCACCTATTATATTATAATAAATCCATAGCTTAGCACTTATTAAAGTAGTTTTTGTCTGATTTTTTATCCAGCTTTCATTTCATTTATCAATTCCAGATAATGAAAAGTATTCTTTAAAACAATTTTTATAGAAACCAAAATGGATGTAGAATATACGTGAATATTATGACTGGGGAAAATTGTCGTTAATTTAGCTAGCTAACATGAAACTCATTTATTAGTCAGTTCGTTCATCTAGTAGGAGAGGAGGGAATGGGGGAAAGGGCATTGTTATTTTAGCCAGTTGCGTGTTTGAGTTTCACTTTATTTGAGAACATGAAAATATGGTGTAACATCCAAGTAATCATATATCTATTGTAGCAATATTAAGCTAATAATTTATTTACGAAAAGGTAACAGTTAACTGTAATATAGTAAAATAATATATAAATAAACCTATTATTTTTTTTAGTAAATGTAATGGTTAAACGGATTACAAGCTTGTTTCTAAAAGTCATCCAGACCCTTTGAAGGATTTACGGAAAGATCTAGTTATTAAATTGCTGCCCTGCTAAGATTAATCATTCGAATAATTTCAACTATATTTTGAAGAATAAATATTCTCAAATCTGATACAAACCACCCTCAAATGAATAAATGGATGTAGAATATACGTGGATATTATGACAGGGGAAACATTGTCATCAATTTATCTCGCTAACATGGGACTCTTTTATTGGTCAGTTAGGAGAGTGGATTGGGTAAATGGTGGGGATAGAGGAAATCGTTATTTTATCCCTCTACAAGTTTCATTTTATTAGAGAACATAAAACTCTGATGTAAGATCCAATTGATAATTTATCTATCAATGAATCCTATTCTTTTTTGCCGTCTACATATACAATTTAAGCTAGAATTATTCCCCCCGCCTGAAGATATGAAAATTGATTAGTTCAATTAAGCCTGGCTCAGCCATATTAATCATTCGAGTTTGCGAGTTTTGATATCTTATAAAATGTGTGTGTGTGTGTATATTATTTGATTTTTATATTTGAGATCTTAAATCAATTTATATTCATACACACATAAATTATATTTTAAATCATTGCATATGTATTTTCAGAAACTGTGGTTTCTAATGCATGAAAGGTTTTATGCTATATTTAATAGAAATAAGATTTCAGGATACAACTCAACCTTCTTTTTTTTGTTTTGTTACTACTATTAAACTACAAGACTCTGAAACCTGGGATCAAAGTGGATAAGATAATGGTCGATAAATTGATTTACATCCCCAAGAATGGTACACAAAAAAAACTTTTGTAGATTATAATTAGTGGTTGAAACGTTTGGGCGTTCAACTCAAATAACCAACCAAGCAATATTCAATAAAAATCTCCAAAGTTGTTAAACTGACTAATAAGAAAACTTCATTATAAAACTTTCGGGACCAGTGTAATAAATATCCAAATATCCCCTGAGAAATTGTAGGGCACTGAACAAGAAGGGAAATTCTAACTCATATCATACATGAGTTAGTTGAGGGTAGTGCTTAGTCTAAAATTGATTTGGCAAATGCTTAACTATTAAACATTTTACAAGCACAAGAATAGCTTCTCTGAAGAACACAAGGTAAAAAGGCGTAATTCAAAAGGTTTTATTTTAAACTCTTTTTACCTTTTGAACTATGTATTCGAAGGAAGAAAAAGTAGCTTTAAAAAATCCCAAGACTTGAACAACAAAAAAAACTGCCTAGAACCACAAGACCATGTGCAAAGCTTACCAAAAATGGAGAACAATATCGGTTGAGTCGTTATCAAAATCTTAGCTACAGACAAAGATAATTTCTTTATATGTAGGAAATATCTAATTGCTATTTATATTATATTAGCCACTAGCGACTGCGCTCCTGGAATCTATGGGCTTTTTAGAATTTTATGGAAGGAAAGAAAAGTAGCCTAAAACCATCCAAAGACCAATGTTAATCTTAAAATTAAAATTAATTACTAAAACAATAATAAAAAGAAAATAACCATATAAAAAAGACATCAAGTATAAAAGAAGCTAAAAAGTTTAGTACTTTTTAACACAAATTTCACAATAATAATGTTTTTGCAACAAATTACATAATTTTCAAGCTTAACAAAAGTTTAAATACAGAACTCCGGGGTAATTTATTTAACAGCGTCAATAATTATTACTATACACACAAAACATTTCTTTACTTCAATTCATTGCTTTAGGTTATCAGGAAGTGGGAGAAAAATGGTATTTAACTGAATATAAAATATTCTCATACATCCCCCCCAAAAAGTGCTTCCAATGCAATGCAAGGATTTATTTTTTGATAGACGTAGTTTATTATCAGTTGTCCTTTCCCTGGTAAAGTAAAATTGGGAAAATTATCTTTGGATACAGTTTGTGTTGTTTTCATTTAAACCTATTTCCTAACTACTAAAATCAAACCATCCCTTCCCCCTCTATGTTTGTTCCCTAAAGAGTTTCAAATACTGCAGGGTTCTTTCCCCCTAGTGCTTTTCTTACCTTTGCCTACAAAACCTAACCTAAAATAAGAATTAAAAAAATTTGTGGCCAAAAAGTTATGTTTGTGGCCCAAATTAAATAAAATGGAAGATGGCAACTTTTTTAAAAATAGACATTTATATTACTTGATGTTTCATAAATTCAAATTAATCTGAGAAAACATATCTGTGTTTGTGTGTAAGAGAAAATTTTTGTAGAATTTTCACGAACCTCCTATGTAATTAAGCCATATTCTAATAATTAGAATAGCCTAGCAAAAGCTCTATGGCAAAAACAATGGCGAAAATTTTAATGTTCTTCGGGGTAATTTGCTGGTTAATGTTTGTGATTTTAATATTCTCTCAAAGCTAATTACTTTTGAGGAAAAAACAAGGATGACAACATCCATCAAAGAACAACTCCTAAATATACAAAAACGGTAATTTACCTATAAGTTTGGTCTGCAACCTCATCCTATCTTATTTTTTATATAAATAGAAAATACTTTGGGGAGGTGTGAGCCTTTATCTTGTCTCTTTATTAGCTTAGATAAGGTTAAATTAGGTACTGGATAAACCGCACTGTAGACTTGTAGAGGCCCTGCAGGGGCAAGGCAAATAAAAACTAACATATTGGTAAAAGTATAATACGCTCGTATTTTCTTTGGAATTCTATATTTTTCATAATCTTATACTAAAATACTTAAGTTAGTTTAGAAAAGCCTTGCTTATAATGAATGAATTTAGGGCTTAGTTAAAAATTTTATGACCCAATGGGTTCTTATCATGAAAAAGATGAAAGTATGGTTCTTTAAAAAGCGATGTTATCATATACAGTAATGCATTTTTAATTCGATTTGGAAGTAAATGCTTTTATCATTTTAAGCCGATATAAACTAGAGAAATATTTTGAAATATCAGAATACGATAATAATAGCTGGTTATGATGATTTTCAATGCCATATTTCTCAGGGATGGAGGGGATATTGGGCTTTTTATTCCACTTGTCCGCAAAATCTTATAATGACGTTTTCTTATTCGTTGGCTCAACAACCTTGGATTCTAATGAGGGGGTAATTATGTCTATCATCATTGTGGATGTACATAAATTTATCAGTCTTTGTCTTATCCCTTTAGATCCCTGCACATTTCTTATATGCCTGACCTTTCCTCACCTTAGCATTCATCCTTCACAATAATCCTTATTCATTCTTACAGTTAAGAGCAGGGAGGGGGGAGACAATGAACAATTAATAAATGCAAATTCCCAATGAATACAAAAAATCTCTTAATTTTCTCTACTTGTTTGTACAACCCAATGATGCCCCTTGGGTTTAAAGAAATATCATAAAACATTACTTACCAGTTTAGTCTACAGACTATTGTCCCCTCACGCCTTAGAATTATCAGATAAGTTAAGAATTGATTGTACTGATTAGATAAACTATATAACGATAACCTACTAAGCCTCTGCGAAATCGTCATATTATAACTTTAAAATGCAGCTGGACGGTTAATCTGTTCTTTAACAGAGACAATCCATCTTTACGGATTTTTTTTTATTTGTATTCAAGTGGGTTTAAATTTAAGGCTTATGCGGGAATGAGGCGCGGGTGGGTGCCATTATAATAACTCTTATGTTGACCTAATATCAGTTCAACAGCCTGACATGGTATTTGATTAATGATTATCATAGAAGGAAAGGAATTATTGGAATGCTGGAAACCATTTGGCTATGTCAGAATATGTAATTATAAAGACAATCAATATTTTCTTTGCAAATATTTAAAGTTTGCAATAAACCCTATTCCTGGGGGTCTATTGCAAATTATTATTATTGAGAGAGGGAGGCTTTTATGACCCCCCCCCCCCTGCCTTGAGAAACAACAAATGAACAAATTTGTTAATGGTTTTCACGATACAAGGGGGGGGGGAAGTTTGTACACTTATAGGAAATGAAATTCAGTACCAAAGTTTGGGAGGGTCGTATGGGCTTGTTTTTAAAGTTATCAACCTAATTCTTTTTGTAGGCTCTCTTATATGACTTGATATACACGTATTTCTTTGAAAATTGAATTTCGGTACTTTCCTTCTAGGGGCTTGTGGAGCAAAAGACCCCCCAAAACACTAAAAATATGAGTTCTGACCTTATTTTTAAAGATATCGACCTGATTTTTTCTTTATAATACTTTGTTAACATACCCCAATCAACGAACCATTACAGATTTCATTTTGGGACTTTCCTTCTAGGGGCTTGTGGAGCAAGAGACCCCCAAAACACAAAAATATGAGTACTGGGGTTATTTTTGAAGATATCGACCTGATTTTTTTTATACTACTTTTTTAACTTAACTGAATTAACGAACCATTACAGATTTCATTTTGGGACTTTCCTCTTAGGGGCTTTTGGAGCAAGAGACCCCCAAAACACAAAAATATGAGTACTGGGCTTATTTTTGAAGATATCAACCTGCTTTTTTTATAAAAAATAATATTTAAACATAACCGAATCTACGAACCATTACAGATTTCATTTTGGGACTTTCCTTCTAGGGGCTTGTGGAGCAAGAGACCCCCAAAACACAAAAATATGAGTACTGGGCTTATTTTTGAAGATATCGACCTGATTTTTTTTATTATACTTTTTTAACTTAACTGAATTAACGAACCATTACAGATTTCATTTTGGGACTTTCCTCTTAGGGGCTTTTGGAGCAAGAGACCCCCAAAACACAAAAATATGAGTACTGGGCTTATTTTTGAAGATATCAACCTGCTTTTTTTATAAAAAATAATATTTAAACATAACCGAATCTACAAACCATTACAGATTTCATTTTGGGACTTTCCTTCTAGGGGCTTGTGGAGCAAGAGACCCCCAAAAATCATAAAAATATGAGTTGTGGGCTTCTTTTTTAAGATATCAACCTGATTTTTTATATAAAAATACTATTTTAACATAACCGAATCTACGAACCATTACAGATTTCATTTTGGGACTTTCCTTCTATGGGCTTGTGGAGCAAAAGACCCCAAAAACACTAAAAATATGAGTACTGGGCTTATTTTTAAGGATATCAACCTGCTTTTTTTATATAAAAATAATATTTTAACATAACCGAATCTACGAACCATTACAGATTTCATTTTGGGACTTTCCTTCTAGGGGCTTGTGGAGCAAAAGACCCCAATAACACTAAAAATATGAGTTCTGACCTTATTTTTAAGTATATCAACCTGATTTTTTTAGGAACACTTTTTTTAACATAACCGAACTAAGAAACCATTACAGATTTCATTTTGGGACTTTCCTTCTAGAAGCTAGTGGGGCAAAAGACCCCCAAAAAATATTTTTAGAGATATTGAGCTGATTTTTTTCATGAAAACTTTTTTCACATGTTTGAACTAGGTAGCCACTAATAATTTCATTTTGGCACTTTCCTTTTAGGGCAAAGTAGGGTAAAACACCTCCACAACAAAATAAATTGAGTTCTCAGGTTATCTTAAAAAATATGCTCAGAACTCATATTTTTAGTGTTTTGGGGGTCTTTTGCTCCACAAGCCCCTAGAAGGAAAGTCCCAAAATGAAATCCTTAATTGTTCCTTAGTTCGGTTATGTTAAAAAAGTATTATTTTAAAAAGATCAGGTTGATATCTTTAAAAATAAGCTCAGAACTCATATTTTTAGTGGTTTTGGAATCTTTGCTCCACTAGCCCCTAGAAGGAAAGTCCCAAAATGAAATCTGTAATGTTTTCTTAATTTGGTTATGTTAAAACAGTATTATTTTTTTAAAAATCAGGTTGATTTCTTAAAAATAAGCCCAGAACTCATATTTTTTGTGTTTTGGGGTCTTTTGCTCCACAAGCCCGTAGAAGGAAAGTCCCAAAATGAAATCTGTAATGGTTCGTAGATTCGGTTATATTAAAATAGTATTTTTATATAAAAAATCAGGTTGATATCTTAAAAAAGAAGCCCACAACTCATATTTTTATGATTTTTGGGGGTCTCTTGCTCCACAAGCCCCTAGAAGGAAAGTCCCAAAATGAAATCTGTAAAGGTTCGTAGATTCGGTTATGTTTAAATATTATTTTTATATAAAAAAAAGCAGGTTGATATTCTTAAAAATAAGCCCAGTACTCATATTTTTAGTGTTTTTGGGGTCTTTTGCTCCACAAGCCCGTAGAAGGAAAGTCCCAAAATGAAATCTGTAATGGTTCGTAGATTCGGTTATGTTAAAATAGTATTTTTATATAAAAAATCAGGTTGATATCTTAAAAAAGAAGCCCACAACTCATATTTTTATGATTTTTGGGGGTCTCTTGCTCCACAAGCCCCTAGAAGGAAAGTCCCAAAAGAAATCTGTAATGGTTCGTAGATTCGGTTATGTTAAAATAGTATTTTTTATTATATAAAAAAATAAGGTTGATATCTTAAAAGAGAAGCCCACAACTCATATTTTTATGATTTTTGGGGGTCTCTTGCTCCACAAGCCCCTAGAAGGAAAGTCCCAAAATGAAATCTGTAATGGTTCGTAGATTCGGTTATGTTTAAATATTATTTTTTTTATAAAAAAGCAGGTTGATATCTTCAAAAATAAGCCCAGTACTCATATTTTTGTGTTTTGGGGGTCTCTTGCTCCAAAAGCCCCTAAGAGGAAAGTCCCAAAATGAAATCTGTAATGGTTCGTTAATTCAGTTAAGTTAAAAAAGTATTATAAAAAAAATCAGGTCGATATCTTCAAAAATAACCCCAGTACTCATATTTTTGTGTTTTGGGGGTCTCTTGCTCCACAAGCCCCTAGAAGGAAAGTCCCAAAATGAAATCTGTAATGGTTCGTTGATTGGGGTATGTTAAAAAAGTATTATAAAGAAAAAATCAGGTCGATATCTTTAAAAATAAGGTCAGAACTCATATTTTTAGTGTTTTGGGGGGTCTTTTGCTCCACAAGCCCCTAGAAGGAAAGTACCGAAATTCAATTTTCAAAGAAATACGTGTATATCAAGTCATATAAGAGAGCCTACAAAAAGAATTAGGTTGATAACTTTAAAAACAAGCCCATACGACCCTCCCAAACTTTGGTACTGAATTTCATTTCCTATAAGTGTACAAACTTCCCCCCCCCCCTTAGTCTACATACATTAATTCTTTAATCTCCTTCCTTCGTATTATAGCTGTCTACTTTTAATTATACGTCTTTCATATACTTTATCATCCTTTCAATCAAAATATATCTTTTTTTCTGCTTGCTTTATATATGCTACAGCAGAGATATAGGGGAAGCTAACTTTTAATGGCAGTTTTTTAAAAAAATTTAAGACAAAATTTGTTTAAAATAAGATAAGATTTTTTAATAATCACAAACCAGCTATATTTTAACCAAAAAAATCCTAAAAACATAAATAAAGCTGGCATGTTTTATAGCTACTACTTAGTACTTATGGACTTAATTGCCTTTGTTGAAAACTTTATAGGTCTCATTTTTTAAAATGGGGGGAGGGGGATCATCTTTATTTAAGTGACCTATCCTATGAGTCACTGCTTCTCAGATACTGATAGACTTTTACAATGGTAATGAATTCTTTTTACACTCCATAGTGCTGTCTGATGAATAGTGATTATAGCAAGGCTCGGCAGCCTGTATAGTGCTGTCTGATGGGTAGTGATTATAACAGGGCTCGGCAGTCTGTATAGTGCTGTCTGATGGATAGTGATTATAGCAAGGCTCGGCAGCCTGTATAGTGCTGTCTGATGGATAGTGATTATAGCAAGGCTCGGCAGCCTGTATAGTGCTGTCTGATGGATAGTGATTATAGCAAGGCTCGGCAGCCTGTATAGTGCTGTCTGATGGATAGTGATTATAGCAAGGCTCGGCAGCCTGTATAGTGCTGTCTGATGGATAGGGATAATAGGACGGCTCGACAGCTGCTGTGTTTTAAGGAGTCGCGACTGCAAATGTTGATTACTGAAAAAATCACAGATTGTCAATATTCTAGATTCTTCTTAACTATATGCTTGAATTTTCGACATCAAGCCACGACTAGCTAAATCTGAAGATTTTCCACAAAAAAAAATATATTTTTAGGCATTCGTCTTAAGAACCAGGATAAATCGGCTGTGGTTGCTGAGCCCTGGATTGAAATCCTTATAAAAAGTTTTAATAATGACTCTTAATCCATTTCTCATTCAAGATATATATGTGGATTAAGTGACCACGCAGCAATTATATCAAGTTTTGTACTTCAACAAAATTGTGCTTTTTAATGAGGTTAAAAAAATAAAGGTACTAAGAAAGAGAGGGAATGTCTGATTGAGCCAATAGGAGAATCGCTTCGGTACATACATTTAATTTCATTGGTTGAAATTTTGTACACATCTTGTTACGAATGCATGTTTTTTTTTCATTTCATACATAGATAAAAGTCAGCTGTAAACAGTATATTTTCTTAGTAGAAAGCTTTACGGAATCAGAATTAATTGCCCAAAAATTTCGTTTAAATTTGAAAGCTTAGTAAGGAGATGGATTCTTAAAAAAAAGTTAGGCTGGCTACTCGCTGGTGAGGCAAAATTATTTTTGTGAAAAATCCTCCAAAATCGAATAAAAAATTTACAAAAATTAAATAAAATCTTAAAAGGGTTATTAACATATGATTTTGTTTAATTTTTGTAGATTTTTAATGTGCTTTTGGATGATTTTTCACAAAAATAATTTTGCCTCACTATCGAGTAGCGAGTCTATAATTTCTTAAGAATCCACATCAGCTTGAGTCGAAAGTAAACAATACTTTTGTCTGCTAGAAATGTTCCTTCTTAGATTTGACAAAAAAAAGGTTAAGAATATGCTTCTATTCTTCTATTTCTATTGTTCAAAAGATATCTTTAAAAAAAACTTTAGATAGAAATATTAAGGTATAAAATGTTAAAATTTCCTTTAGTTGAATCGTATTCTTCCCAGATATTGTACTTTACGATTCAAGCAGGGAGGAGTGGACATTGGACTGTAAATAACATTGGTACCAAAAGTTAACAACCTTCATTTTCTTATTATAGATTTTATTGACTATTGATTGGTTGGTTTAAAATAACACTGTCAAAACTTATCTATTTTGGGATGTACAGATATTGTAAATAAGCCAAGTTGACCTGTTAGGTGTGAATTGAATGCATAAAATTATCATATACTTTGGTTTTCAGAGATTTTAGGATAGATATAATAGCATTTAAGTTTACTTAAAATTTACTTACAACTTACCAGGTAGGGAGGGTACTTTGAAGATTTGGTAAGTGTAAAACCCTATTTAATCAAACGTAGAATTATACACAATATTATTGGGATAAGATTAATTTATAGTCTATTACACAACCCTCAATTCCTGCTTACAAATACACTTTAATTTCAGGAATCTAAAAGGATAAGACAATGGCGGATAAATTGATGTACATTCGTACATCTACATCTACATAAACAAAATCATCTTTATTGTATATTACAATTAGTGGTTAAAACGTTTTAATACTCAACTAAAGAAAAAATCAATCAAAATAAAAGTCTCAAAGTTGATAAGCTAACGAATAAGAAAACGTTGTTATAAATCTTTGGGGACTAGTGCAATAAACAGCCCAATGTTCCCTCCCTCCCTGGTTGAATTGGCATGCCAGGTCAATAAATTAAATTCGTACATAATTAAAATTTACATATTTTTATTGTTAATTTATTGTACCACAATCATCATTTATTATCATTTCTTCAGTAATGAAGGGATATAGCTATGAGCGTTTACTTTTTCTCTCAACGCTTTGAAATTGAATGCATGATGTAGTTTATGAAAAAAATATTTGGAAAGAAATGGTTTTATACCCTTTATTGTCCGCTTTCTCTGTCCATTAAAGGGTTATTTTTGTGAGGGGAAATGAGGGGTTTCTAAGACGTCCCTTCATAGGGTATCATGTATTTTTAATAATTCAACCAAAACATTCAATTGAAATAAAATGTATTAAATACTGGATAAAAAAAACAGAAATACACTGAGTACTTATCTTAAGCAAATGATATGATGATATCATGTTGGTGTTTAATTTTATCCAATTTTATTTTAAAAGCCATTAATTCTTTTTTTCAGCGGAAACTAATCGGATTCAAAGCTTTGAATTAAAAAAATATTTATCACCTTTACATTTTCTTTAAAACTAAAAAAATTACTAAATTGTTTTGTTTATTGACCAACCATGCAGACTTAAACACGTCCATTTAGAAAATGCCAAGGTTTCCCTGTGCAAAATAACCAGGGATAAAGGGATAGGATAATAGATAATATAAATTAATATATCCACAGTTCAAATATGTTGGAATTGTCAAATTCTGCACAAAATATATTAATTTGATTTAGATTGATTTAACCGCCATTGTACTATTCCTTCCTAAAATTATACCACATCAAATTTTTAATTTGAAAATATTCACAAATATTTGAAAAGGGAAAATTTGTTTGTTAACATTTTTAAAGTTTCAAAATTTGAGATTTTATGTACCACGTAGAATTTTTGCCAAAGACATAAATTATAACATACTTATTTCATATTTTTATTTTTAAGATTTTCATGGAAAAGGGATAACATTAAACTATCTTCTTGCAGGAAGGGAGCGAAATTTGAGGGATTTACAAATCTACCATTATTTCTCCTTCCACTCATGTCATAAGCAATGAGTAGCTATCAAATACAGAAGTGTTTAACAAGGAGGAAGTGGATATTAGATATTCCAAAGTTTTATTTTTCATTCTCTCATTCGTGGGCTGAAAACTATGGGGACTTTTATTGAATCTTGATAGTTTTTTTTTCAAACTTTTCTTCTAATGGTTTTGATTTACAGAAGGAGTTATTTACTTTCTATTTATAAGGGATATACACCAATTTATCGGCCATTGTCTTATCCTAAAAATAGCCGGTATTTATCGCATCCCCTTCAAATAAGTCATGTTTTACAAGTATTCTAGTGGTTATTTGTCTTTGTACTTTTTTAACTACCGTACATTCTCTGTCTATTTGAGTCTCTGTAATCTCAAAATCACATATTCATATGCTAGTGGACAATACAACTATTCATACATATCATCATCATCAAATATTCAAATAAAAGTTGAATTTAAGCTTCGCGCGCCCATTTCATTTGATATCAGAATTTAAGAAATATGCATAAAGGAAATAAAATCTTAATAGATAATGTTAGCCTATTGGCCCCCTAGCTTTAAGGGGGGTCGGGAAGTTCAGTAAAAAAGCTTAACACCACCCAAAGCTGTCCTCAAATGCAATTCTGACCAATTCTGACAAGCAATTTCTAAGATCATTAGCTTCAGACAATAAATACCTTACTGTTTTATATTGTAGGATAGGATATCTTATAATTTTTATAACTTTTAATTAATGGATTGGTATCTAAAGTATACAGTGCATAGGCGTGCGCAAGTTGTGGATTAAAACCCTATCAAAATTAAAATTACTTTTTTCTCGTGAACATTTATTTTTATATTTGTATTGTAAAATAATTACATGGATAATAATTTTGCCTTGTAATTGAGAGCTACATATTTGATTTTAAAGCTATTTACTTATCTCTTTCTGATTATGTGCGTATGTTCCTCTTATTGAGTATTTATGCGCGTAACAAGTGTTGAATGATCTATAGCAGAATTTCTTTAGAATGAAGAAGAAGGGATATTGTAGTTTGTTTATCAATGTGATAAGACTTTTAAAATCTTCATGATCTTATAGAAATTTAATATATGTATATTAGTAGAGCATATGCATAGGTATGTTTTGGATGGTTTAGGTTTTTCTATTGTTAAAATTTAAAGATAGTTATACTATTTTTCTGGCATAGATGCTAGGGGCGCAGATGCTAGTAAGTTATAAAGTAATAGGGAATTACAATATTGAAAATCAAGAAAATATTATGGACGTAGGGGCTCAGTGGTTAGAATTTAGGTTTGAATGAAAGCTAGTAATTAAGAAACTACTCTGTTAAAAACTCTAACGTTTGAAATATGATTTACAGTGGATAATTAAATCTTGGGGTTAGAGCACAAAAAAATGACATCTATCCTGATAAATGAAACAGCTTATGGCTAGCGTAGTACCAACTTTATCAAAATCATATTGTATTTAGTGTTGCTTCAAAATTGCAGAAAGTTTTGAAATTCTAATTTTAAACTTAAAACCTTTTTTAGTATCTTGTTAGTTTGAAAACACACTATTTATAGGAATGATAATACGACATGTCCTAGAAAGATAATAATCATTACATTTTAAAATAAAAATATCTTGCTATGTTGCTGCCACTCTGTATAAAATGATGATACCCCACAAAAGCAATGAAGCCAACACTTAGTATTGGAATTTATTTAACTATATAATATTGTTACTTTTAAGCAACTCTTGATTTTGACAAAGCATACATAAATTGTACAGGAAATAACTATTTAAAATCATAATCATCCGTGCTATTTATTTGCCACACCTTGTAAGAATGATTTAACATATGCTTGCTTATATCTAACAACGTCATGACAAGATTTGAAAATAAAAGTATTAAATATTTGCATCTAAACATAATTATTGAAGAAGTGATCTTACTTTAGAATATAGTAATTTATCGCATATTATTACAGACAGCTTTCCAGGGGTATTAAAATGAAAAATTATAAAATTAAAACAGTTTTGTTATTTATTTGATAATATACTAGAAAAGTGGTTATAAAATAGACGTTGCATTATTACAAGGGAAAATTGTCTTGTACTTAGTTGCTAAGATGGACATCAATTATTAGGCCAGTGCGTTCATCTAGTAATAGGGTAAAATAGGGAAAATGGAGTGGATGGGGGTATAGTTATTTTAGCCAGCTACTTTTTGCTTTATTAGAATACATGATAAGCTGGTGTACGATCCAAGTAATAATAAATTCATAACTTGAAATTTCAAATCATTAATTCATCATTCTAATTCTATAACGTTTCAAATATGACAGTTTAGAAGAAAATTAAATCTCTTAATATGGATATACATACAATACGAAGGTTTCACTTGTGTATATATCAGCATAAATTTAATTTAATTTTTTATATTAGAAAATGATATACCTACAATATTTTAGATTTTATCTACTATCTTGTATTTAATTGATTTTACAATAGATTCATGTACGATTTACTTACAAATTAATCTTCTGCATATTAAGTTCTAGCACTGTATAAAGATTACTAGCGGCTTCGCCCCTAGCCTCTAGGGGCTTTTCCCCAAGAAGATTGATCAAATCAATTTTTCGTATTTTAGATTTAAATTTCTGTGGGGGGGGGGGGCTAGTCGATCCCACTATTTTAATTTTAGTTTTAAAAAGAAATTTTTTTTTTTTTTTTGGGGGGGTGGGGGGTGTCCCACTCCCCAAGAAAATAGTTATAAACCTTCCCGGGACCTATGAGAAGCTACCCTGTAAAGGAGAACCCGATCGGTTCAGCGGTTAGCGAGATTCTTCGCTACAAACAAACAGACAGACAGACAAACAAACAGACAGACAGACTGACAAACTAACAGACAGACAAACAAACATCATTCTACTTTGTATTATAGATTGTTCGTTTGTTCTTCCTTTTGATTTTATGGATATTGTCATCCTTTATAAAACTGAACCTAAGTAACTACGCTTTATTTATTTTTTCTATACTTAACATACAATAGAAAATATTTTAGACTTCCTCCAAGATTTATTTACAAGCGAGAATAGAAATTGTTTGTTCGACACAAAACAATTTTCCCTAAATTATTAAAAGGAGTTTATATGTTATAATTATATTTTGCATCCTAATCTAATTTTAATGTAGTGTTATGTGGTAGATATAGGTTTCTAGAACCAATGCTTTTTATTTCATGTCACAGAATATACTTTGATCTTTTAGTGGAATGACGAAAATTCTTCATCTTTTGTCACTTTTATTCTAAGCCATTTTTCGAGAAAAAAGAATATATTAAAATTGATATAATGCTTTTAGTATATTAAAAGACAGTGATCTTACAGGGTTACTCATCCCTGCAGGTATCTCTCTAATTGAACCTAACCTTAGAATAGTTATTTTTCGCATAGTATTAAAGACAGCGTTATTTTATTAAAATATTTATTAAATTTTCTTTCTAAAAATATTCTAAGATAATTTTAATGATTTTATACATGATTTTTAGTATGGTTGAAAACCGGTTCTAATATTAATCGGATTCGAAGCCTTAGTTGCAAATGATTCCTTAACTTTTAAGTATAAATATTCTTTTCCTACTTAATTCTAAAAATTTTAAATTGGGTTGTAAATGACAAATGAGTCTGGTCTCGAAAATGAAAACAATGGGCGTTTTAGTTTTTATGGACTTAGCTATCACCATGGAAAGGGATAGATATTAATCCCGGGAAGGAGGGGGCATTGGACTGTTTATTACAATAGTCCCCAAAGTTTTATAACAAATTAAACAACTTTGTAATTTTTATTAATATTTGATTTGTTGGTTCAATTGGTTGAGTGTCCAAACTTTTCAACCACTAATCATAATCTATAGAAGGGGCAATTTCATGTATCATTATTGGAGATGCACATCATTTTATCGGCTATTGTCTTATTTTAAACTAGCGGCTTCGCCCCTAGCCTCTAGGGGCTTTGCCCCAAGAAAAAAAATAATTTTCTGCACCAGCACCAGCAGCACCAGCTGCACCAGCAGCACCAGCTGCACCACCAGCACCAGGAGAATTTTTTGGGAGGGGGGTAAATTTTCATTTTTGGGGGGGTTGGGGGTGTCCCACCCCCCAAGAAAATAGCTTAAAACCACCACAGGACCGATAGGTATATACCCTGAAGAGTAGAATCCAATCGGTTCAGTGGTTACCGAGATCTTAAGCTTCAGACAGACAGACGGACAGACGGACAGACGGACAGACATCAAGCTACTTTGTATTATAGATTATTTGTTTTAAATGCCTAAGAAACCATTTAAGTCATTGAAATACATGAAGTTAAAAGTTAAACAATAACAATTATATCTGTAAGTAGCGCAGCTTAAATCAATTTACATTGCGGCGTATATTTACCCTTGCCATTAAATATTGGTTGCGAATTGACGTTAAGTCACAATCTAGTAAAAGGATAAATCTTCTTCTAGAGAAGCTGTGCTTTCTACTTAATCAAAATGATTTAATACCCTTGCTTTGTATTATAGGCTAATGGTTTTATATGTTCCTGTTTTCTGTAACTGAATGACAGTAAGATAAATTCTTTGAATTATGAAACAAACTAAGATAACAACTTATAAACATATGATATCAAAACTTAATCAATATAAAACTAACCAAAGTCTAGACGCTTTTTAAAACTAAAAATGTTTTCAAAGATGAAAAAAAATGATAAATTATCAAGAAGATTTGGCTGTTTATTACACTAGTCCCCAAAGTTTTATAATAACGTTTTCTTATTTGTTTGCTGAACAACTTTTTATTTTTATAGTACTCAGTGTCTTAACGTTTTAACGACTAATTGTAAACTACAACAGTTGTAATTTTGTGTTTCATCATTGGAGATGCACATCTATTAAACGGCCATTGTCTCATCATTTTAGATCCCTGGATTTTGGAGTACTTAAAATCATGTCTTTTGCCAATTTTCATATACTCCATAATTAACTCTGTCCTTCCGTTTTTTTGAATTTATTGAAATAGTTTTATTGCTTCCCTTTTTTGAACGAAGCCTTTCTTATTTAAAAAGATTAGTCACAATTAAAATTGTATATTATTTAAAACTTTTGATTGATAACGTCTTAATGAACTTTCGATAAATTTGTGACAGGTTTTTGGCATAATACTGTTCCAATATTTAGTTTTAAGAATCAAGCATTGTTCAATTTCTCTATGGATTGACGTTCAGCCAAATATCATTTCTGTTTTTGTAGTGAAGCTACTATATCATTTGTGTATGTATATTGTACGTATATCCAAGGACCTTATAAGATAGACTGCTAAATTTAATAAATATTTGTTTTCAGGTTGTAACCTGGAATGAATCCCACCAGAAGTTAACCTCCAGTGACCAGTACGGACTTATCATAGTATGGATGTTGTACAAGGTATGTAATTATAGTTCTTGTTGACTTCCTGTGACCAGTAGGGACTTATCATAGTATGGATGCTATACAAGGTATGCAATTTTAGTTCTTGATGACCTCCTGTGACCAGTACGGACTTATTATAGTATGGATACTGTACATTGTACAAGGTATGTAATTATAGTTCTATTTGACCTCCAGTGACCAGTACGGACTTATTATAGTATGGATGTTGTACAAGGTATGTAATTATAGTTCTTGTTGACCTCCTGTGACCAGTACGGACTTATTATAGTATGGATGCTGTACAAGGTATGTAATTATAGTTCTTGTTGACCTCCAGTGACCAGTACGGACTTATTATAGTATGGATGCTGTACAAGGTATGTAATTATAGTTCTTGTTGACCTCCTGTGACCAGTACGGACTTAGTATATTATGGATGCTATACAAGGTATGTAATTATAGTTCTTGATGACCTCCTGTGACCAGTACGGACTTATTATATTATGGATGTTATACAAGGTATGTAATTATAGTTCTTGATGACCTCCTGTGACCAGTACGGACTTATTATATTATGGATGTTATACAAGGTATGTAATTGTGGTTCTTAAAGTAGCTGCACTTTGATATCATGGCATGCTTAGAACGAATCCTATGTTTTAAAGCAATAGAATTTATATCCGTCGCCGGCCATGACTATAATATGTCTGTTCTGAAAATTTAAGGCCATATATACTACCGAACCAAGAATGCTTAGCTTTTCAGTGAAGATTCACTGAAGATTCATTAAATAAGCCATTTTCTGGAAGGTGATTGTATCTACCTAACAGATTTAGGTATACTTCTCTGACCAAGGTTAAAATATGTATTCCTAGTCTCAAATATAATATGATGTTCATCTAATATTTATTTTAATTAAGGGTTCGTGGTACGAGGAGATGATAAACAACCGGAACAAGAGTGTAGTGAGGGGTATGTGCTGGAATACAGACGGACAGAAGATTTGTATAGGTGAGTCTGTGCTTCCACAATTATGCTCTTATTCCCAATCCAATTGCATTTACTTCTTCAAATTATAATCTCAAATCCTATCAGTTAATCAACCAAAGCTTTTCTAAATATGGTCTAAAAACATAACAGCGACTAAAAAATGCAATCAAATACACGACGCTAAGTCTATCTATTATACGATTATTATACTTAATTTTTACAAGAATCTTTAATGGTTAAAAATTGTTGGAATTATTATGGATAGACTTACATCCAAACTTTTCTAAATATTATCTTAAAGATAAACATCGAAGCTATTCTAAAGTTCGTAATCAATGACCATATGCCGATTTTAATTGGGTCTTTAAATATCAGCTAATAGCATCTGAAATATAACACAGCCAAAGCAATTTGCTAGCAGACTAAAACGGTCCCCACCACTGGTACCAGGTAGATGTCTATACTTTTATTATCTAGTGTACGAAGACGGAGCTGTTATAGTGGGGAGTGTGGATGGCAACAGAATATGGGGCAAGGAGCTTAAAAACGTCACATTAGCAGGTGAGAAAATTTTTTTCTACAGGTCCTAATTTGTATTAAAAGTTTCTCTTTTGTTTATGCCTGTTGTTATACAAAATTAAGTCCATGGAAAGAATTTTGGTTTAACTCTTTTATCAAACGCAGTTACGACTTTAAGACGGAGGTTATAAAATAAATGCGCGGTATTGGATAATCAAGAATACAGGGATAAGACAATGAAAAATCAAGCAATTAGTAGCCTCTCTTGGACAGACATACGGACAAAGTAAGTTAATGAGTAGCCAATACACCCCAGTAGATATAAATCAATTACAGACCATGTAACTAGTAAACATACATGACCAAAAGTCTTTGGACATACTTAAAAAGACAGACGGACAAAGTAAGTTAAAGAGTATTCAATACAACCTTGTAAATATATATAAATTACAGACCAAATAACAAGTAAATTACCCCTTTCTTTCCCCTCCTATTGGTGAAACGAATGACCAATAACTGAGGACCATTGTAGAAACCTTAATTGACGACAAAATATGTCTTGTCATAATATCCACTAACTTCATATCCATTCCTGTAGATATAAATCAATTACTAACCATATAAATAGTAAACATACCACAAGAACTAGTGAATAGATCTAATCAGAAACATTTAGAGTTGGTAAACAAAAATAAGGACAATCTATTCAAAAGAAGCGCAGAAATAATGTTATAGTCTTATTAGCTGTTTTAGTTAGAATATTTGTTGTCAGAGAGGGAAGGGACATTGGGCTGTATATTACATAAGTCCACAAAGTTTTATGATAATGTTTTCTAATTCGTTGGAACTTTGGAGACATTTATTTATTTTCATTTGTTGGTTCATTTAGTAAAGTGTCCAAAGTTTCTTCAACCACTAATTGTTATCTACAGAAGGGGCAATTTTTCATTGGGGATGTACATCAATTAATCAGCCATTGTCTTATTCCTTTAGATCCTGATTTTTTGTACATAAAAAGATAACCACAAAACCTATCTAAACGGAAACTGACGATAAGACGGACGGTCAAATATACCCTAATTAAAGAGTAGCTGCGCTACTTAAAAATTGTTTTCAACAAATATTATTTTACATTCCTATACCGTCTTGAATGGCCTTTGATTGCTTTCAGAAATAGCAAACAAATATTTTTAGAGTAAAAAGTCGCTAATAACTTTTATTTAATTTGATCTCTTCATTAGATAACATAAATTATTTTTGTAAATACCTATTTGGAAACTTGATATATATAGTGAAACAACGTTTTTACACTTCAATTTTATTTAGTTTTAACTCATAGTTTCATGCTTTTACAATCTTCTATTAATATTTTGAAACTTACTAATGAACGCATTAATCCGCATCTACTAGAAAGGCAATAAGTAGTTCCTAGCCACACATAATAGTCAGGCATTTTAAGGGTTAAGACAATGGCCGATAAATTGATGTACATCCCCAAACATGATAAACAAAATTTCCCATTCTGTAGATTAAAATTAGGTGTTAAAGCGCATTGACTTTCAACTGAATAAACCAACCAACCAAAATTTAATAAAGTTCCCAAAGCGAACGAATAAGAAGTCGTTATCATAAAACTAGTGTACTAAACAGCCTAATTTGGGCTTTCTGGTAAAGCAGCTGCCAAAAATAAAAACTTATACGCAGCTGCAGCGTCGTTATCTAACATGGGCTAGTGTAATCGATATATCATTACTTTAATGTTGCACCAGATTTTCATGTACTCTGTCTCTTATCCATATTGGCACAAATTCCTCGATTTTTTTAAAAATGAGATAAAAATGTAAATATTCAAACACTTAGACTCAAATGCCAAACACTTTTAGTGCTATGCATTTAGTGCCACGCAATCCATTTTCTATACTCATCAAGATTATCTTATATTTTTTAATGTTTATATTTTGTTTTTGACTTTTTTTTCTTCTGTATCTGCCTTTGAAAATATACTTAAACTTGCCTTAGTCTTAAACAAAGCTTTCCTTATATTTAAAATTTAATCAGTCTGTTTTTGATATTTCATTGGACAAACTCACAACAAGCAAACATTAATATAATATATGTCTATCTGTCTGTGTGTAGCGAAGGATATGGCTAACCGCTGAACATATAAGGTTATTCTTTACAGTGAAGCTTAATATAGGTCCAAGGAAGGTTTATAACTGTTTTGTAAGGGTGAGACCTGCACCCTTCCAAAAGGATTTGCCACTAGAAAAAAAACAGCCCACAAAAAAATTTACTTTTCCTTTTTAAAACTAAAATTTAAAGCATGGGGTCCACTTCCCCTTTCCCTATATTTCCTTAGTTAAGAATTAGGGAATGTGCAAATTTTTATTCCTATTATATACAGCATGGAAAAAATCATCCTTGTTTTAAACAGCCAGCATTAAATGCATATCTTGATCTGTAAAAAGTTTAAATAAGATTTTTTTGTTCCTTTTTGGTAGTTGCGTTGAAATCACGCTCTCACACCACTCGGTGTCCCTGCAATTCCGCAAATTATCATAATGAAAACATAAAATCAGAAAGGGGAGGGACATCGGGCTTTTTTATTACACTACTCTCCAAAGTCATATAATAACGTTTTCTTATAGTTGGCCCAACAAACTTGGGGACTTTAATTGAATTTTGATTGGTTGGTTAATTTAATCGAGTTTCCAAACGTTCGAACCAATAAATGTAATTATGTGTATTATCTTTGGGGACCTACATCAATTTATCGGCCATTGCCTTATCTATTTAGATCCCTGGGCAAATATGCATAGTATTGAAGTGGATGGAAAGATAAGGGCACAGATTACGATTTTTTCAATGATTTTTGGTATAAGCGCCTTTTTCTTGTGAAATATTTTGTGGAAGTGTAGTCACACGTCGTACTCACACCACACAGAGTTTCAATGAACAGATTTGCAAACAATTTTGGGGATCAATGGATAGGAAATAACGGATCTAAAGGGATAAGAAAATGGTCGATATAATAATATACAAATTAACGTCTTTGAAATATTGTGGTTGAGACGTTTGGACACTCAACTAATGAAACAGTCAATCCAAACTTAATAAAAGTCACCAACGTTGTTAAGCCATCGAATAAGAAAACTTTTTTTTTAAAACTTTGGGGACTAATGTAATAAACATCCCAATGCCCCCCTCCCTCCCTTTTTCAAGTCAGTGTGTCAAAGTATGTTAACTACCAGTACCGTATTCATTATATAGCTTAAAAATATACCCAAATTGACTTAGATAAAATAAGCCAGCTAACAAAAATAAAAGTGATTGATTGTCAATACTAATCAAAAAATTTATTGAAAGCACTGTACTTTTTATTGATTGAATACATTTAATAATCTTTGTGTCTACATTATATGAGGAAATCTGCCTAGTATTTACGTCGAAAGATTAGTAAATCAAATTTTATATAACATATTGCAATAATGAGAACACAATTATTATACTTTGGTTGACATTAGTAAAGTAATATAGGGGGGAAACTTTGCCCACTGGATGGAGACCCTGTGCCAACTTTTAATTAAGTCTTTGAATATCAGCCAATAGCGTGGAAAATTTAACACAGCCAAGTCACTACAATTTGCTAGCAGGGAAAAAGGTCCCCACCAATTAGTCCAGATAGTTTTATGTGTTAAACATCTATACTTATAGATTTATTATATTAGAAAAGCAAATCAAATTAATTATTCCAACTCTTGACTAATCTGCCTATCCGTTTACCAATGAATGCACACAGCGTAAGATCTTTATCTCAATCTTAAACCCCTCCCAACTTTTTTAGTAGCTAGGCAACTCTTCAATTATTTGTTTAAGATTGTAGATTTGGATAATTGAAATTGAAATAATTAAATCTATATTAGATGTTTCCGCGGATCTCCTTAAAGTCTCTTGTTGAGAATAGAAACCACCACTCCCACC
This sequence comes from Acartia tonsa, assembly GCF_053477335.1. Lineage (NCBI taxonomy): Eukaryota > Metazoa > Arthropoda > Copepoda > Calanoida > Acartiidae > Acartia > Acartia tonsa. Next base: position 41,492,940 of record NC_137260.1, read on the forward strand.
AAAACGCCACTCCCCCCCCCCCCCCTCCTTATTTTGAAATAAATTGAAAAAAGTGAAGGGTAGTTTAATTTATGTTTATTTATTACTCTAAGTCAGGTCAGGTTAGGTTAGGTGATATTGGAAACTTCTTATCCTTGCAAAGCTAGGTATATGAAAAGCATAGAAAAAAATATAGTATAATAAACCGTCAAATTTAACTTCATTTTTACCTATAAATACCTAAATGGCTCAAACGGATACGCTATTAGTGACGAAATACACTCTTGTTAGTTCTGAATGGCTACAAATTCTTATACATGCTTTTACATTTATGTATAGCTAACAAGCGGTGCAATATTTTAATTAAAATTCATTCATTACAAATTATATTCTTGTTTCAGATACAAGGTTTTTATTGGAGGTTAAAACATTGGTTTTAAAAATGAAGATTATACAATATACAATGATGATACTATCCATAACTAGCAAAGCACAAGCAAACTCACATTTGAGTTATTCAGAAGTCCTAAGAAAGAGAGAGATAACGTAATGATAAATAAAAACCAACGGACAAAGAAAATTATTTGGATGTTCATAGGTACAATGAATCTTCACAAGAAATTTTAACAGCTTACCTTAAACATAAGCTGTTAAAACCACATTACCCTAAAAATATTTAAAACAAACAGACATTATAGAGTAGCTTCTCTAAAGGTTTTATTTGTAAATATAAATGGAGAAAATGGAATAAAAGCAAAACATGACCTGGTTATACGATCATAAAATGAAAACTTTTTGGCTGATATTAGAATCAATATGTCTTCATTGTCCTTTTTGGAAAAGACTGACAATTTTTTTCAATACCATATTGTCGACATATCTCATTTTAATTGTACGTCAACATGACGCTACAAGGTACAAAAGGGAAATTTTATCCTAAATGCATTATTTGCCATTTCTATAAATATTTATTTTGGCTGAAATACTGCGTTTAGAATTTGGATAAGAATTTTGTTTTATACCAAATATGATAGCCATTCTGAGATTTGTAAAAAAAAATTGGACACTGGACTATATAATTAGTAGACTATAAAAGTTGGAAAGATTTTTAATCAATATAATAGATTTGAAATCTGCATAAAATTTTAAGGATTTTTTATAAAATTAGTTTTTTACATAATTCTTTATTTAAAGGCGCAAATACAAATTAAGTTAAATAATTTTGAGATCTGTGATTGGTGGATTGAAAACTATCTGCGCTCTGATTGGAGAAGCTTAAGTGACGTACATCATTCAACCAATTAGAGCGTAGGTAGTTTCCAATCCAGCCATCCTATTGGTCAAAATTTATTAACTTAAATCGTATTTGCGCCTTTAAATAAAGAATTATATAAAAAACGAATTTTATAAAAAAAATCCTTAAAATTTTATGCTGATTTCAAATATATTATATTGATTAAAAATCTTTCCAACTTTTATAGTCTAATAATTAGGTTTTAAGCGAGCAAATGAGAGAACATTAACATTTAGGTAAGAGTTGTTTTATGTTACTGAAGGGAAGTGGGTAATAAGGGGGGGGGGAGAAATAAGGGAAAGGTTTGAGGAAACTTTCACTTGGAATCGTTTGTCAGAATCACATTCCCTTTTTCCTGGGTATTTAAAAAAAATTGTTTTAACTGACGTATTACATATTTACAAAAGTTTACACTTTTCTTGAACAAAATTATCATTCTCTAATAAAAAACTTCATTTCTTTATTCTAACAATTATTTTGAAATTACAAAACACATGCATTTGAAGGAAAGAAAAAATTATCTGGCACTAGCCTCTCCCTGAATCAATGCTATTTTTGCACATTTCCTGATTGTTAAATACCAAAATAATTAAAATGTCAAGTTTTTTTTGCCATTTGTTATTTTTTTTCTCTCATAAAAATATAAACAAGCATATCAAAGTTAAGGTTAGATCAAAACACTCTCAATTATGAACAATAAATTTATCCCTTTTGTTTATTAAAATTATAGATGAAAAAGTTTTGACAAATATAGTTTGTACAAATCCATCAAAGTTTTTAACCAGTGATACAAATCTATCTTTTATTGACTTATCCCTTTTTTTTGAATATTTTTAAAAACCAGATGACTCAGTAATAAGCTCGGTTTAGCAAGTAATAAGACATCATAAATTCTGAAAATTTTTCCTTAATCACCATCAAGGATTGGAATCCGATATTCGCAAATTTGCATAATAAAGTTCATAAAAATTGGTTGAAATTAAATTTTACAATACACCGGAATATGTTTTAGCTTACTGAAGAGTAATTTTGTTTATCATAATTTGGGGTGTAGATAAATTTTTCTTCATCCATTCTCCCATCTCTTCCTGATTTCTGACAAAATGAGTTAGAATCATGACAGTTAAATAAATCTAATAATTTATCCTTAAATATTTACAAACTATCAATGGTACAATTTTACCCTTACATGATATTTCCCATTGTCCTAGCCTTTTATTTGTATTCTTGGAAAAGTAACGTTTTTTAATATCTTTGAACATGTATCTTTTATATTAGTTTTCCGCAAAAATTAAAAAAAAATCTTCGAAAAATTTCTTTGTTTTTAAGATTTTTGAGAAGTGTCAGTTTTGACGGAAATTGTCAGTCTCCGTAAATGGATTCATCTTGAATAAATAATAATCTAGATAGATTTTTAAACAGAACAAAAATAAACATGTTCACAGTAGCGTAGAAAAAGCATATTTTAATGGGAAACAATGCATAACATAGAAATTACACTTATATTTAAATTTGACATTTTTTTTGATCGTGGGTCATACTTGTAAAGGTTCACTTTCTTTGGGAGGGTGTGAGTACCTTACTCAAAAATAGGGATATATTCCCTTTCGTGGCAACGCTCCTTAAGGGGCGATTCTTCGTTTTTTTTCACATTAGCAAAAAGTATATCTTTATTGTTAGATCTCTCTGTCTGTGAAATTCAGAAAAGTTTTGCTTTTAAATATTTGATTTTTCAAAAGTCAGGATAAACTAGGAATCTCAATGGATAAGATAATAGACGGTTAATTCAAGTACATCTACCATTGCTGATTCTTAAAATTTCCCTTTGTGTAGAATAGAATACGTGGTTGAAACGTCTGGACACTTAACTTTAAAAAAAAAACAATCAAAATTGGATAAAAGTCCCTAAAGTCACCTCCCTGGGAAAAATGTGAAAGAATAGTAAAGGAGGGTTGACATAACATAGAAGCGTATAAATTTTAAATTATACATTTATAGAGTGTGCAATTTTATTCGTCAAATATACATAGTCATCAAAGATGCGAATTGTTACGAAAAAACAAACTTTATTTTTGTCTTGCTTTAAAAATCATTAAACAATCCACCTATGGGGCTCTTAAAGAAAGGGGTTGGGAGGTTGACCCTCCACTTTTAACATCAAAAATAAGAAATGAAAAAGTTCTATGGGTGATTTCTCTTTAAAGGATGGAGGTTCATTCCCTCAAAAACATAGCTATGAACCTTGCTGGGTCTAATAGAAGATTTATGTAAAGGAGAACCATAATGATTAAACGGTTACCTTATGCTACTTTTATATTGTGTCTTTTCCAAATATAAAAGAGATAAATGGATATATTATTACATGGATCTTACACCAGATTTTTTCTTCTTTAATGAAGTGAAACTTGCAGTGGGCTAAAATAACGATTCTCACCTTCCAACCCCCTTAACCCCATCTACTCCCCTTTTACTGGATGAACGAATTGACCAATAAATGAGTTCGATGTTAGCAACCTAAATTAAAAAAAGTCCATTAAGATGAATGCAAATATGGGGAAGTGATTTTACACCATTTATATGATGATCTTGTTTTATATTCTAGCCCGAAGCTGTTTGTATAAATATTTTGAGGTGTTCATATTTACATATTTCATGTTAGGATAAATACAGGGAGAGAAAGGACATTGGACTGTATATAAAATTGATAACAAAAGTTTGATAACCACTTTATATTATTCGTTGGCTTTGGGTAATTTTATAGAATTTTGGTTGGTTGGTTAAAAACTAGCAGGGGCCAAACTTTTTAAACTAATAATTTTGATGTACATAAGTGGTATTTTTTGTTAATCATTATTTGGGGGTGTACATCAAATTTTTGTTTATTGTCATATTCTTTAAGATCACTTCAAAGTTGGGAAAATGAGCAAATCTCGTAGCAAAACTAAATTAATAGTTTTTTTTATTGTAATAGTGTTGATTTTAATTTTTATTTTGAAAATTAAATTAACATATCGACTTTTGTTCTATGGTATGAATATCATTGATTTATGATTTAATAGTCATTTTACTTTGATTCTCCCAATGAAATAACAGAAAATAAAATACAATTATAATATTTTTAAATATCATATTCAAATGCCCTCCATGAAACTTTTTTTCTAGTTAACTTAAACTTATCAATGATGATTAATATATCAATACATGATATTTTTAAAGAGAACCATTCTCGTCACCCCTCTCCTTCTTGATTTTATAAAGTTAAGCTACTTGTATCTTAGGACTTAGATTTTTATGCATTTATAAGAAATACATTCATATATATCTACTTATTGTTGGTGTATAATAATGGATGTAGAATGCACATGGATATTATGACAGTTGAAAAATTGTCGTTGATATAGATTGCAATTTCCCCTGTCATTTATTAGTCACTTCGTTCATCCAGTAGGAGGCGGGGGGATTGGGTAAAGATGGGAATGGAGGTTCTATATGTATATTAGCCCGCTACAGCGTTTACTTTATTAGAGTACATGATAATCTGGTGTAATATCCAAGTATTAATAGATCCATTTTGGTGTATAATTGAGATTAGATTAGGTTAAAAGTGTTTGTGGTAAGGCCAGCACACAATTTTTCATGGCTCAGTGTTGCATTCAAAATATTTTTTTTGCATAACCCATCTAGAACCATAGCTACTCTAAGAATAAATAAATCTAAAAATAAATTTTATATTGCTTACTATTACAATAAAATAAATATTTGCTTGAATTTGTGTTATTTAAAGTAATTAAATGACTGTGTATTTACGGGGGGTGGACACCCTGTACCGACTTTTAATTGGGTCTTTGAACATCTATACTTATGCATTTATTGTAAATATGAAGACTATTCGTTGTTGAGTAACAAGTTACATGAAGACGAGAGAGTCCATAAAAATAAATAATAATTTTGCAGGTGTCTGTTGGTCGCCAGATTCAAGACTGTTACTGTTCTCACTATCAACTGGTGAGGTTCACATCTATGACAGCTTAGGTGGCTTTGTTAGCAAGGTAAACTCTTATAGATTTTCAAAATTCATAACAGTAAATGCAGAAGGGAGGGGAAATTGGACTATATTTTAAATCAGTAGCCAAAGTTTTACAACAACTTTATCTTATTGGTTGGCTCAAAACTTGTGTTTGCTTTGAATTGGTTGGTCCAAGCTGTTGGAGTATAAACTTTTTTACCAATGATTTAGGTGAACATAGAATGCCTTGGCCCTGGAGGAGGTACAAAATTGGTGGCGCTAACTTGGTACAATGGAAAGAATGGTTTAAAGGTATGATTTGGAAAAAAAAGACAACACAAAATTCCTTTTACAAAAAGACAGGTGCTTCCAAATTGCCTGATTAGCAATGGTAACTCCCCCCGCCTCCCTTATTTTTAAATCAATAGAAAATAAGGAATGGATATTTTTTTCATATCCCAAAAGCCTGCGGGGTCAGTTCGTTTATCCAGTAGGAAGGGAGAAGATCCGATAAAAGGGTGGATTGGGGAGATCATTCTTTTAGCCATCCTCAAGTTTCAATTTATTAGGCTATATGATTATCTCTGGAGTACGACCCAAGTAATAATATAATTAATCCATTCGTAGGATACACATCAACCGACACTGCTGATTTGTTATGAAAATGGACGCATGCAAATAATGAGAGATGAAAACGATGATGAACCTGTTTGTATAGGTAGTCATTTTATAAAAGTACCAGTATGTTTATCTGTTTGTGTGTGTATGTATATAAAGAATCTCGCAAACCTAGGGATCTAAAGTGATAAGACAATGAACTTTGATAAATTGAAGAACATCCCCAATGATGATAAACAAAGTTACCCCTTCTGTAGATTAAAATTAGGGGTGAAACTTTGAACACTTAACTGAATGATCAACAAAATCACTATTCAATAGAAGTCCCCAAAGTTGTTGAGCCAACAAACAAGGAACTTAATTAAACTTTAGGAACCAGTGACTAAAAATAGCTCATTAATTATCCATGCCCAAACAACTGGACCGGTTCTTTTTTTTACAATTGAGCCTCCTTTATGCCTAAGGAGGTTTTATAACAGTTTGAGGAGGGTTATATCCTCCGTCCTTCTAGTAAATTCGGAATTTTTTAAATTTTAGTTTACAAAATTTGAAATGTACTAAACAAAATAGAGTATTTTTTAGCCAAACAATTCAAAACTTTGCAAATTAGTTAAATTCATCTGCCATTGTCCTAACCCTGCATCCATGCATACTTTAGATGCTGGAGTACAGGTGACAAGCTGTCAGTGGAACCATGATGGAACAATTCTGGCGGTTGCTGGCAGGATGGAGCTATCAGGGGCTGTTGAAAAGGTAAAAGAGGATATTTTGTGTTAAAATTAAACATTAGTGTCTTCATAAAAGTGCCTTGTTGAGCACAAAACTTATCCTCCCCACCCCTTTAAAGAAAAAAATCAACAATAAAACCAGACATTGATTAGTGTTCATATTGCAAAAGTAAATTAAGAAAAGCGAACAGTTCATATTCTGTACATCTGGATATTTCTCTTGTTTTACAAATATTTCTTTAAATCATTATATACATAAATGTACAAAAAAGGAGATTTTTGAAACGTAATATCACTTCAACTTTAAGAAACATTATTTTAAGTTTTTTTTGTACATTTTCAAAAGAAAATTTATAATTTCAGGATGCGAATGTTGTGCAATTTTATTCCCCTTATGGGGAACATATGAGAACACTGAAGGTAAACTTTCTTATTGATATTAAGTTGATTCAGGGGCTGATTTTGTTTAGAATATATTATTTGAAATTGGACATTAGTTTCACAGATAGTTTAATGGTTGACTTAAAAATTTTGGGTATTTTTACTAAATCTTGCATGCTCAGATCAAATATTAAAAACAATGTCTAAACTCTTACACTAATTTTGGGATGTACATAAATTTATCATCCATAAGATCCAGCATAGCCCATAGTTTAAACTATGATTAAATTACTTATTTTTAGGTTCCTGGCAAACAAATAACCTCATGTGCATGGGAGGGTGGCTCACTACGGATAGCACTGGCGGTCGATTCATTCATCTACTTTGCAAATATCCGACCAGATTACCAGTGGACATATTTTGCTAACACTGTCGTCTATACTTTTACTAAGGTTGGTATTAGTTATTTATTACATCTGCGATCCGCGGATATTAAAATGAAAAATTATTAGATTACAAACCAGTTTTGTCAGCCCCGAGGGGCTGAAGTCCCGGACTAACAAAACTGGTATTGATTTTATGGTTTTTATTTTAATATTCGTGGAAAATTGACTGTAATACTTTAATCGACAAAATAATACACAATTCGACTCATTTTTTTATTATTATAGCAGTGGCTACGCCTCTGGACTCTATGGGCTTTGTATTCAAAGATCTAGAAAAATAACTTAGAACCATCCCAGGACTTAAATCTGAAGATAGAATTGTCTAAAACGTTTGCAGGACCTATGTGAATCTTACATAAAAAGGAGAATTCAATCGGTTCAGTACTTATTGAGATCATAGGCTTCAGACAAAAAACCCTTATTAATTAATATTATATTTTTGTATAGGCTGACCGTAACGACGCAGCCGTAGTATTCTGGAACGTGCACACCAAAGAAAAATATGAGAAGCATGTGAAACATGTTCTCTCAATGTCCTCAAGTGGAGAACATTGCGTCCTCGCCACCAAAAATGAGGACAATGTCAATCCCTATGGTCTCATTCTTTGTAATAGTATAGGTAAAATTTAGTTTTGACATACAGACATCATTTGTAGGATATAATGTCAATTATATCCTTTATTATGATTAATAAATTCATCATATTTCATTAGTGGACTTAAAAACCTGGGGTACCTTTATTAAACCTTGTCTAAACTTTTAAAACAATTTTGTTCAATCTACAATATTGTGATTATGTTTATTGTCATTGGGGATGTATACATTTTTCGTCCATTGTTTTACCTCGTAAGATACCTAGGTCATTTTTTTAAAAAAAAATTTAAGGTATTAGAGAATATATTTTGTCTGCCTCTAATAAAAAGATACATTATTTTTTAGGAACGCCTGTAGATAGTAAGTACATCAACATAGAACCTCAATTTGTCACCATGACCTCTAGTCACGTCATCGCAGCCTCCAAAGACAGCTGCTTCGTTTGGCATTTCAGGTAAGATAGCCTCAGAATATTTTTAGTTTCGCAGCTACTCTATAAATAAGCTCTTTTTTTAAATATAAGCAAATATTCAAAATTGCTAGATATTCTTTTTAAAAGCGAAGCTTTTCTATAATTATTAAAAGCGAAGCTTTTATATAATTAGGGTCGGTCCGTCCGTCCGTAACGGATAGCTTTTTTCGTTAATTTAGGCATGTTAGAATTGTCCTATCGATTTCAAATTTTTAATGGTGATTCCTTTAATAGTTAGGTACGATTTAGAAAGCGTAGCAACTCTATAATCATCACCAAAATGTCCGTACGTCCATTTTAAACATGTTGATTTTTTACTTTTTTAACAACAAATTTTTATGTAATCTAATCATCCGATTGATCTGATTTTTGGTACATTAATTCCTGGGACAACAAAGTACAATATTATAAGCGAAGTAACTCTATAATCAAGTCCTAAAAATGTAAGTATGTCCATAAACATTAGCCTTAATCAAGCAGTTTTTCAACAAATTTACTTACAATTTGCTTTCACTCCTATACATTTATATTATTATTATTCAGTTATGTCACTATACAAGTGTTAATGTCCGTTTGTCCTACCGTTTCAGTGCTTCGCTTTTATGCATGTTGTCATTCTTGTTTTTTAAGTTCGACGGATTTTAAATTTGATTGACCAGACTTTCGTGTTCTCTAATAAAGTGAACATTGTAGCGGGCTGAAATAACGATATCACACATCCCCTCCCCTCCTACTGGATAAACAAACTAATCAATAAATGACATGGAAAATAGTATCCTGAACTAACGACAATTTTTCATAAAATCCCCGTATATTCTACATTCATTTTCATTTATTACAGAAAATAAATCCTTCATATTTTTTCAGGACGGCCAAATCCTGGACCCACCTGACAGTTGACCTGGAAAAGTCAGGTAGAAAGGACAAGCGGGAGAGGATGTTCCACATTGATGATAACCCAACCGGTCAAGAAACTCTAGTCAATTATGATAGGTATGTTTTATTTGAATATAATGTTGCAAACCTTCTATACAAGTTGAAGGGTTATTTGGTCGGTTAACTTGAATGTGAAAAGGTTAGAAGAATGGTAAGAGAAAAAAAAAGGTTTTTTCATAGATGATAACCCAACCAAACTCTAATTATGATAGGTATACTTTTCTTATTTATTTTGATTATTTTGGTGTTTTAATACATTATTTAGCAGAGCAGCTATTTACTTTTTACTTGATTGAAAAAGGGGTAGGGGAAGTCGACCCTCTTCTTTTTTTTATTATCGGAATATTTTTTTTCTTTGGCCGATTTTTAGAACCTAAAAGAAGATTCACTGTAAGGAGAAACATATTAGTTCAGCAGGTAGTGACATTTATTCACAAGCACATACAGACATCATGTTACTTTTATGTAAAGTTAATTGCTCTTAGGATGAATGAGAAGACAGATGATCCTATTTGTGTTCTAGTCGCCAGTGATAAAACTTTATTAGGTAAGCATATTAAAATAATTTTCAATATGGCTTCGAATCCGATCCATTTCCAGTGGATTAGAGCCGGTCATGAGCTATGTATACTATATTAATCCATTAATAACAAAAATCAATCATAGATATAATCCCAGTTTTGTTGTCCCAGGCCTTCGGCCCTTGAAGAAAACTGAAAATCTTTTTTTTGTTATTTAACTGGAAAACTGATTATAATTTGGATATTAGTATTTAAACCTTCTCTAGACATATACGAAGTTTTACTGTAAAAGAGAACCATATCGGTTCAGCGGTTATTGATATTCTTTGCTAAAAACAGAAAGAGACATACAGGCATCCTGTGACCAATAAAAACTTGTTTCCGTTAATATGAGGAAGAACTAAATTTTCAAATAAAAAACATTCTTTCATTAGAATTTTAGATTTAGTACAATACACGGTAAAATGTTCCTTATAACGCTTATCTTAAAAATCCACGAACTTTAAAGTCTGCTAGCTGCAAAAAGGCTATAGTTGGGTCGTTAGTAGCATTTTATTAAAGTTCATAAATGTTTGTAGATAATCGTTACCGGGAACATTTTAGCGCAAATTGCACTAGATCAAAATTTTTAGTTTTCACAATTCTATATAACTAATTATTACATCGTAGGTTATTAAAAAAATATTATGCTTTTTCATGCTTTTCAATGAATATACAATAGAACAAGGATGAAAATATCCTTAATGACAAAGAGGTAAAAAATTAAACTGAACAAGCCAATAAATATGGCATTTGCATTTGCGTAATAATGGCTACGACTCTACTTTATATTCTAGTTTCTACTTTTCTAGACTTTTAGAAAGCTTACCTGTAAAGTATAACCATAACGGTTCAGTGAATAGTGAGATATTTCTCTTCACACAAGTTAACTTATAGACATCCTGTTACTTTTATATATACTAGCGGCTTCGCCCCTAGCCTCTAGGGGCTTCGCCCTATGAAGTAATGGGAAGTCAACCCTCCTAAATAGAAATATTCAAAAAAAAATATTCTTTGTTTAATTACTCTGTGGTAAAATTAAACCCAGGTTGTTTGCCGTATACACAAAAATTTCAATTCGTAAAAATTAAACCTAGGTTGTTCGCATACACAAAAATTAAAATTAAAAAAAAAATATTAAAATATTTTTTTTTGGGGGGGGGGATTCGTGGGGGCTTCGCCCCATGTTGCAGTGGAGTTCCCCCACCCCAATTACTGGTTTTTGTTTACAAAAATTTAAAAAAAATAAAATTTTTGGAAGTGGGGATTTTTTTATTTTTGGGGGTTTGGGGTGTCCCACTACCCAAGAAAATAGCTTAAAACCACCAGAGGACCAGTAGGTATATTCCCAGAAGGGTTGAGCCTAATTTGATCAACAGTTTCTGAGATTTTACAAAAAATGTAAAAAATAATCTTTGGGGGGTGTTTTTTTTTATTTTTGGGGGGGTTGGGGGTGTCCCACCCCCCAAGAAAATAGCCTAAAGCCACCACAGGACCAGTAGGTATATTCCCTGAAGAGTAGAATCCGATCGGTTTAGTGGTTATCGAGATCTTAAGGGACGGACGGACGGACAGACAGACGGACAGACGGACAGACATCAAGCTACTTTGTATTATAGATAAGGATGGATTAATCGATTTTATGTTATTAGACAAACATTTACATAGATATAAAAGATGTGAAGGTCATATGAACATGATTGCAAAAAGCTACGCTTTTAATAGCTTATGTGAAAAAGATATGAAATTGGCGAGCGCGTATGTTTCAATAATTGCAGAGCCAATCATTATATTAATTTTCCTAGAATTTAATTTCATACAATCATGCATTTATTTTCTTAAATATTCTAAAATTTGAAGGATTTAGGTATCAATTATAAAAAAAAATAAAAGTTATAACAATCAAAATATGGCCCATAATACGTAATATGCATTTAGTAAACATGGTATACATAAATTTAGAAAGATTCAATTCAATGAAATATAAAATAACTGCCATTACAAGCCAAAATTTTTATGTTTTATATTTTAATGTTTTATACAAATATCTTATAATTATATGCATCATATTGTAATGAAACTTTTATGTGTGTCTTTTCTTGTGTATATATTATTTAATATACTGTGAATGAATAAGTTTTAGAAAAAAACCCAAAAGATATTCGAAAATTAAATATTACAAGAAGAAACATTTTAATCAGAATTATTCTATCAATTTATTTAGTTATTTAATAGTATCAACAATTGCATAATATAATAAATTGCGTATACCAGAATGGTTTACACAAGCCATTTTTACACAAATAATCTAACATATTTTATTTTAGTTGGACGAGAATCTGGCACCATACAACGATACTCGGTACCCAACGTGGTCCTAATCAACCGCTACACCCTGGGTACCCGCCCCCACTCGCTGGCCCTCAACTGTAACACCACCTGTCTGGCAATCATAGACGTCAGCGGCCTCCTGCAGTTCCTGGACCTGGACGGGTCGCGGGGCGGCAACGAGGGCGATATTCTCAAGTTTGAGCGGAAGGACGTGTGGGATATGAAATGGGCGACGGATAATCCTGATTTGTTTGCCATGATGGAGAAGACAAGGATGTATGTGTTCCGGAACATGGAGCCGGAGGAGCCCATACTGTCCTCCGGGTATATTTGTAGTTTCCAGGACCTGGAGATACGGGCAGTGTTGCTGGATGAAATACTGCAGGATCCGGAGAATCCAAATTCAGAGCTTTTATTAGAGTTAGAGGTAATGGAATACTATTGCAAATAACTAGTATTAATTTTTTATTTAGTCTACACATTTTACTGCGTTTTAAATATATTTTTCAACAATTTGAATTATTTTCCAATGGTTTCTTAGTAAATGATGATAAATATATTTTAATCAGATTAAATTGCCCTTGCTAGCGTTATTTACCAATTTAGAAATCTTAAAAACACAAAACTTTTCATAATACAAATCAAATAATAGCTATTCATGTAAGATTTTTGAAATTATGGAAAAAATACGCATTTTTCAGGTAAAATCATTACGGGACACCAGAGACCTTTTGGAAAAGGTTGGTATCAAAGACGCACAGACCTTCATAGAGGATAATCCCCACCCTCGTCTCTGGAGACTGCTGGCAGAGGCTGCTGTGGAGAACCTGGATCTTATAACTGCGGAGACAGCCTATGTCCGCTGCAAGGATTATTCTGGGATCCAGTTTGTTAAGCGGTTGTCAAATATTACTAATCCTACTATTCAAAAGGTATGATTCATATGTAAATATTTAAAACAAGGATGATAATATGTGATAGCTTATTTTGAAAGTAAGAATTCTTTAATTGATAAATATTATGCCCATTGAAAACAAATCGTTGAAACTATTTAAAAAATAAATAAAATGAACTTTAAGAAAAAAACAATAAAATGGGTTTTACAAGAATTTCGTTTTTGATATTGCTATATTTATATAAAATTAACATATTGGAAATAATTATCTTTTATTCATAAAGTTTAAAATTGCTTTTTACTTTGCAAATTATGATAAGTTTATAAATCTATCGTTTCACTTTCATAAATGTTAAATGTTTGCCACTGCTTGAAAAAACTACTGTCTATTTATTAGTATCATGTATTTTTACAGCCTTTAATCATTTGATTAATTCAGGCTGAGGTAGCTGCCTGGTTTGGACACTATGATGAGGCTGAGAGATTGTACCTGGAGGTGGACAGGAGGGACCTGGCAATAGCCCTCAGGAGGAAGCTGGGAGACTGGTTCAAAGTACTACAGCTTCTTAAAGGAAATTATTTCACTCTTTTCAGTAAATGTAAAAGTATAAATATATAACCCAGACAACTACTTGGCCCAAGTGGTAATGACCTCATTCTGGTCTTTTGTAGCGACTTGGCTGTCTTTATATTGCATTTAAGTATATAGGCATATCTATCTTCACTAAACATAAAAAGTCCACTTCTATCTCGAAAAATTTTAAATTTTAAAACAGTGAAATAATATATCAAATAACAGGAGGTGGTGGTGGAACAGACAAAGAGGTTGAGGAGGCTTGGAACTACATAGGAGACTACTATGCGGACAGGCACAAGTGGGAGGAGGCCGTGCAATATTATGAAAAATCCAGGAACGAAGATCAGCTGGTCAGATGCTATTACATCCTCGAGGATTATGATAGTCTTGAAAATATGATTGAACAGCTGAAACCAAATGATTCTTTACTGCCTAAAATTGGCAGCATGTTTGCTTCAGTAGGCATGGGTAAGCAGTCTGTAGAAGCATATATTAAAAGTAATCAAATCCCAGCTGCCATTGAAACGTGTGTAACATTAAATCATTGGCATGATGCAGTTGAGCTTGCTAAAAAGTATAATCAACCTACACATATATCAAGCTTACTGGCGAAATATGCACAACATTTGCTAGATGAACAAAAAACTTTTCAAGCCATAGAACTTTATAGAAAAGCAAATCATTTCCTGGAAGCTGCTAAATTATTGTTTGACGTTGCTCGTGGTGAAACTGCAAAACATTCCAGCCCAATGAGAATTAAAAAGTTATACGTCCTAGGGGCCTTACAAGTAGAGGAGCATCAGCAAAATATCCGACAGACAAACTTGGGGGCGGGTAGCAGGAGCTCTGCCCTCATGGGGCTGATGGATATTGACGGGTTGGACTCTACGGGGAGTTCTAATATTATTGATGGAGCCTGGAGAGGAGCGGAGGCTTATCATTTTCTCATGCTCTGTCAGAGACAACTTTATGAAGGTAGCTTTAGCTTATTTAGCACAAAGTTCTCGCTTAATTTAAAATTTATTATTATTTGACTTTATTACAAAATATAACAGTCAAGGAGGATGGTTAATTTATTTTTTTCATTGTTTATTTTACTACAAAAATCATCAAATCTTCTCCTCAAGTTGCACTTTCTATCAAGCTTTTTAGCCTTCCTATTTCAAACTTGAGCATTTGTGTTTAATTTGTGCTTCTACTTGTATACCTTTTTCGGTAAATTCAAGTATACTTTTAGAAAATAAAAATTTTTTTCTTTAAATTTTAACTTCTCTTATTATTTATTCATTATTCATCCATATTAAATCAGTAACTACTAAATCTTGGCATAAACTACATACAATCAATAATACTTCCTGATAAATATATATTTTTAAAAAATCAGGTTATGTTGACGCTGGAATGAAAACTGCTCTGCACCTACGCGAGTACGAGGACGTGTTGAACAACGAGGACATCTACAGCCTGCTGGCCCTGGCCTCCTGTGCAAACAGAGCCTTTGGGACCTGCAGCAAGGCATTCATCAAGCTGGAGTCCTTGGAGGAGTTGACTGAGCAGGAGAGAGAGGAGTACCAAGAGCTTGCTATGGATATCTTTGTTAAGTATAGTCCTAAGGTGAACAGTTTTATAGTTACAAAAAATAATCTATAGTTTTAAATTAAAGAAAAATGTGGTCCAAGGCCCTGTGGAAAGTTTAACTTTTGTAGGGATCTACTTAACAAAAAAAAAAATTCTTCAAAGTCAGCTGCGTTTAAGCTTCAGTGAGTGTATAGTCATATTATAGTTGGAGTTATCAACCTGTTCCAAAACTAGAAATCTATCTTTTAATATTTTTTTTGCACATAGGCGGGTTTATAGTTAATGCTTATGCGAGGCTGAGGCGCGGCTGTGGAGTCCTAATTTTTTGTGATAGAAGTATATATTGCAGAATTATTTATTTGGTTTCTTAAGATGTCCATAAGACTGTTTCTTTTATAGTTTAGAAAATGTTCAGCCATTTATTTAGAACTCAAAAAATAAAAATTACAACAATGTACAATTATCTTGAAAAAGCAATACAAAAAAGAATTTATTTTCAGGATTCCCGGTCGAACAGATCCGAATGTACCAGTTGTGAGACGATGATCCCTGACTACTGCGGGGTGTGTCCGTCCTGCGGGACCAAGTTTCCTGTGTGTGTCGTTACTGGGCGACCTCTCATGGACCTGAGTTCAGCCTGGGCATGCAGCACATGCCACCATAGGTAAGTACAGTACATGCCTCAAATGGATATGGAATATGCGTGGATATTATGACAGGGGAAATTTTTTCCCCTGTCATTTATTGGTTTATCCAGTAAGAATGTAGGGGATGGGGGGAATCGTCATTTTAGTTAGCTGCAAGTATAACTTTATTAGAGAGCATAAAAATCTGTTGTAAGATCCAAGTGAAAATATATCCATTCTCATTTAAGACATCCATCAAAACTCAGGAAATTGGATAATTATTTTTGAAAATTTTGGGGAGAAAGCTTAGATGATCTTGAAGAAACATGTAATTGAAAGTAAACGTTAATTTATGCTTATGATAGAATTAAATAGTATAGTTTCGTTTCAAAAACAAATAAGTTGATTATAAAATATATTTATTTTCAGAGCTTATGAGCAAGATATTGCGATGCGACGCAACTGTCCTCTTTGTCACACACCTATTAATGTAAATTAGTGTTTTTTTTTTAAATTATCATAAGGTGTGCTTTCCTTTCCGCAAACGTATCATAATAGCAAATCAGTAGAGCCACAACTTATTACTTAATATAGTTGCTATTGTATCTTTTTTGAATGCGAATTTGTTGGTATGCGGAGGTGAAAACACACTAATATATATTTATTATGTGTTATTTAATGTATTTAATCTTTAAACCAAAATTTGTACTGTATTTATTGTAGTTTAGATCACAAACTTTATCTTTATAATATTTTCTTTTTATTAAACAATAAATTAGCATAATTTAATTTGACTGAATTTAAATACCACCGAAAAAGACCTAATATTCCAATTAGATTTATTTTATTTATCATGATACAATAATTTTCTTTCTCGTATTCATTCGAATCCGGTGGATAGGAACCGGTTCTCATCCATACGAAAAAACTATGTCTAGCATCGTATTATATCCAGTTTTCTACGAATATAGAAATGTACAATCATAAGATTAAATCCGCGGAAAGCCGTTTATAATACGATACGAGAAATAACTATTCTCGTATTCATTCGAATCCGGTGGATAAGAACCGGTTCTTATCCATTAGATTAAAACCAGTTGATATCCGCTGGATTAGAACTGGTTCTCAACCTTACTGAAAAATCATGTACAGCATCGTATTACAGACAATTTACCACGAATATTAAGATATTTCATTAGCCCAGGCCTTATGCCCTTTGGGCTAACAAAAATGTTTAATTTTATTTTGATATTCGTGGAAAGCTGTCTATAATAAGATGTAAATAATAAATATTACAACTGTCATACCAAAAATTTGTGATGAAATCTCATGTAATGTATAGAATAAATTATCAAATAAATGAATAGATATACATATGTATATCATTGTGCATTTACTGTAATTTTTGTGTCATTTATCATAAATAAATTATTTATAAAAAAAAGGTGTTCAGTATTTTGTTATTTAATATTAAGATAAAAAATAATTTTCGGCACGATTCCCATTAAAATTGCATATACATTATTCAGAAGCAATCCGATTAAAATAAAATGTTCTATAAAAAATTGAGTTGTTTACCTACCAACCAAAGAAATACCTTTTTTGTTGAAAGATAGTAAACTAGCAGGGAGGGAGGGGACGTTGGGCTGTTTATTACACTTGTCGCCAATTTTTTTTTTATAATAACGTTTTCTTCATCGTTAGCATAACAGCCTTAGTTACTGAATTTTGTTTTGTTAGTTTATTTGCTTTAATGTCTAAACGCTTCAACCACTAATTGTGATCTACAGAGGGGGTAATTTTGTTTATCATCATTAGAGATGTACATTAATTTATCGGCTTATCCCAGTAGAACTCTGGTAAACGGGTCTTTCAAAATGTTGATTCTGTGCTTCATATTGAAATAATTACTAGGAGATTAGATGAGCTTTCTTTCAAATCACTTGACGGGCACTGAACCCCCCCCCCCCTCTAATTTTTAAAATAGATTGATATTATATGTCTATCCCCTACAGATTACCCTTACTTTGCTGGGTTACCAAGTACTCAATAAACTCTGACCTTACCTGACCAAAATTAATAACCCCAAACAAACTAACCCACAAACTAACCTCCCCAACTGTTTTAAATTCAAAATACATTCCACTTTAAGTAATTACGTACTAAGATCCAGTGATGATGTTTTTAAGAAGAATTTACACAAATTTTACTTACTCTCAAAGTAATTTACAGGCCGTTGTAAAATTTCTGAATAGGCCTCTTAAATTCACACAAACAGGAAAATATAAATGTTATTCTCGTATTCATTCGAATCCGGTGGATAGGAACCGGTTCTCATCCATATAGTTATTTATCGCATCGTATTATAGTATTCCTGGTGTTATAGACAGCTTTCTGCAGATATTAGAATAGAACTAAATATTGTAAGCTTAAAACCATCTTTGTTAGCCCCGTGTGGCGGGTGGCCCAAGCTAACAAAACTGTTATTAATTTTATGATTTTTATTTTACTAATTGTGGAAAATATCTGTAATGCAATGCTGTACGTGATTTTTCAGTATTGCTGAGAACCGGTATCAATTCAGCGGATATCAATCGGTTTTGAAGCCATACTGGAATAGTTATTTCTCGCATCGTATTATATCCAGCTTTCTACGAATATAGAAATGTACAATCATAAGATTAAAACCAGTTTTTTAGCCGGTGCCTTCGGCACCCCGGGGCTAAAAAAAATAGTTTTAATCTCATATTTGTACTTTCGATATCCGCGGAAAGCCGTTTATAATACGATGCGAGAAATAACTATTCCAGTATGGCTTCAAAACCGATTGATATCCGCTGAATTGATACCGGTTCTCAGCAATACTGAAAAATCACGTACAGCATTGCATTACAGATATTTTCCACAATTAGTAAAATAAAAATCATAAAATTAATAACAGTTTTGTTAGCTTGGGCCACCCGCCACACGGGGCTAACAAAGATGGTTTTAAGCTTACAATATTTAGTTCTATTCTAATATCTGCAGAAAGCTGTCTATAACACCAGGAATACTATAATACGATGCGATAAATAACTATTACTGTTTTTACAACAAGGATGGCAACATCAAATAGGATTTGGCGAAGCATGATAAAATCATGAATGGAAAAACGAACCAAGTTACTTATGAGCAGATGTTAATTGGTCATATAAAAAATAAAAGAGAGAGAGAGTGTGTGTGTGTGGGTTTATTAAATTGTAAGAAAACATGAACACTTTTTAAAAATTGCATTTAGTTCTTTTGTAACATAACCAACTAACGGGCCAAGTAAATTGTTTACTGGCTGATCTGTGGTAAGTGGTAGCTTCACCAAAAAAATAGTAGTCTATCTTCGATAGGACCAGAGCAAATCAAATACGTTACGGACGGACAGACAAAATGATTTATAGAGTAGCTTCTCTACTACAAAGAAGGGAAAAGCACAATTTTTCGATAATATGAGTAAAATGCTATTTTGTATTTGTTTCTTTTTAAGGTAGCAGGTAATATTTTAATTTTCTTTGATGTCTTTATATATCCTTCCATTCATAAATATCTTTATGCTTTTTAATAAAAATGCAAAAGGTATTTACAATAAGAGATATAAGTTTTCCGGAATTTTAATGTAGGGAGGAGATTTGAAATCTGCATCAAATTTTAAGGATTTTTTATAAAATTCGTTTTTTGTATAATTCTTTATCAAAAAGCGGAAATACAAATTAAGTTAATTAATTTTGGCATCCGTGATTGGTGGATTTAAAAAATCTGCGCTCTGATTGGATGTCGTACATCATTCAACCAATTAGAGCGCAGGTAGTTTAAAATCCACCTATCCTATTGGTCAAAATTAATTAACTTAAAATGTATTTCCGCTTTTAGATAAAGAATTATACAAAAAACGAATTTTATAAAAAAAATCCTTAAAATTTAATGCAGATTTCAAATCTCCTCCCTACATTAAAATTCCGGAAAACTTATATCTCTTAATTTACAAGTCTTATAGGTATCAAAAGAGAGAGATAGCAACTTCCCACCGCAAACTTAAATTTTGTTACTGATAAAATTATTTAGGGAGTTAAGTTAAAGTGGTTAAGTGGTTACAGAGTACTTACAAACATACAAATAGACATTCTACCACTTTTATATATTTACAGGGAGTAAAGGAGTGGACAATGGATCGAATATTCAATTTTTAGGAGTATCAGACTTTGGGTACTGGCTTAAAGGGAATGTGATTGTGCGTGCAGGTTCTGACTAACTTTGGGTACTAGCGCATCATTGCCGCTAACTCGCTGAGTTAGTTATGAATATAGCAAACAAGTATCAATAATTTTAAATTCTAGCAGACAGAAAAATTTGGGGTATAGTCCTTTCCACGACATCCCTCCATAAGGAGCGATTTTTCGTATTTTTCACAGTAGATTTTCTCCTATTTCTAGCCCCTGCGGGGGGCTCTAACCCTGCGGGGCCAATTACCTAACCCTGTTGGGCAATCACCTAACACAATATAACCTAACCTAACCTAAAATAACCTATAAAAAGCCATTTTAAAAATACGAAGAATCGCTCCTTATGGAGGGATGTCGTGGAAAGGACTATACCCAAAATTTGTTATTAGATGGCTAGTTTTAACAATTTTTCCCCTAAAAAATATCATTTCATAGATAAAAACTTTAGTGTAATAAACAATCTAAGAACCCTTAAATCTAATCCTAATATATAAAGTAATAAGCTTTTTGTCTGTAGCGAAGGATCTCGCTAACCGCTGAACCGATATAGTCTTCCTTTACTGTGTAGCTACATGTTGGTTTTGGGATGGTTTTAGGCTATTTTATTTTTATAAAATAGCTGGGTAGGTATGATTTTAGGTTATTTTCCTGTCTTCCACCTTTCTTCGAATATAGAGTCCCTAGATGCTAGGGTAGCATTCGCCAGTTCTTGTATATAGTGGCGTTTTGAAATTTAGGAATATGCGCTGGTGAACGAGTTACAGGGACAATTTTTCTAGTAATTAATTACAGAATGATTACATCAGTCTGATGTACTGATAATCTAATTTTTAAATAAATGTTTTTTTTCTTAGAACTTTTTTCGTATTTTATAGTTTTCTAAATTAAAAAGTACTAAAAGTGTGTGTTTGTAATGCCGTTAACAATTAGGATTTTGTCTTTTCTTTTTGGGGTCTTTTGCATAGGTTTATGTCTTTTGTAATTAGGTCGTTTATAGGATTAGATATTTTGAAGGATTGTGTATTTTGTAATTTAGGTCTTTTTTAGCAACGCCAAAAATATCTACACTAAATGAAACAATAGCCATCCGCACAGACATATTCTAGTTACAGAGAAGAAAAGCTTCAAAAATAACACATCTTTTTTTAATGGAGCAGGAAAAGCATAGAAAAAAATACGCTAAAATTAATCTACATTTTATTCTTTCCGTAAATAATTATTTATAGGAATTGCGGCGAATTTCGCATCTATTATCCTTTCCATGTAAGACTAACCATCTTGAGTGTCTGCAAAAAAAATTGATTAAACAATGAGAAAGCTACGCATAACACTGTATGCACGGGAATTATCAGGAAATTATTGATACGTTCATAGGGTTAAAAATCGCGCATATCCGTGTTACACACTAGGGCATTATTTTTCTGTGGATTTTTCCCGCAAAGTGCCGTGTTGAGCACAACCCCCTCCCCCTTCTACATAACTTTAAAAATAGATCTAAATTAAAGAATATAAGTTTATCTTTTTTTTCTGTTAAATACGACAGGTTAGGTTAGAAGTGGGTAGGTTAGGGCACAGTCGGTTTAGGTTTTCAATTCTAATTTATGCATTCTGAAGAGTGGCTTTTCTAAGAAAAATAGTTTAAGTTTAAAACCAATCTAAACCTTTCCTAAAAATCTTTATTTTAGGAGCTAGCTAACTACTAAATCATTGAGTTTTTTATTTCAGGGACTATATAATATATGTGCTATCCCAGTCAACCCTTATTGATTACAGAGCTACTAGTTGCTTGAGGCGCAACCACTATTAGTTTTATAAAATATGCGAAATAATAAATACTATATGACATAATTTTTTTCTAATTTATCCTAATCTATCCTAAATCCCTGTACAATATACGGGAATAAACAATATATCATACTATTTAGTTGTTTATATTCAGTGATTGAAAAAAGTTTCATAAATAAATATGACATCTTCAAATGATAATGGTTAATATTCAAAATTAATGTTTTTTTGAGAAAACATAATTATTGGATCATAATTATTTTTATCGAGTGATTTGTTTGAAGGTGAAATGGCGGAATTCCGCAAAGAGTGCGCCTTCCCAACCCGCCTCTGGAAAAAGGACCCAGAGGTTGAGGCAATGCGCAAAGAATATTTACGGCAACAGGCGGATAAACGGACAAAGCTGCCGCCGGCGGTTCCCCCGCCGATTACAACCACTCGCCAATCTACTGTCTCGCGCCAGCGGTCGGTTTCGTTAGAGCGTATCTCGCTGATGCGGCGAAGTCGGACTGGAAGTGTCAGCCGCGAGCCGTCTGTGACGTCACGCAGCGGTTCGCGGACGTCGCAGACTGGAGGTGGAACAGTTAAGCTTCCTTCAATAGGTATTTTTTTATTATTATGTATTTTCATATCCATGGACAACTGTATATTCATATATCATATGACAAGAAAATGTATGTCTTCATAATTTGGTGCAAATAAACTAAAATAAATTTAATCTATAAAAATATTGAAAATCAAATGGCAAGTACTGTAATTTCTTCTTCAATAAAAAAAATTACGATATTTTACTTAATTTGGATGTAAAGAAAAAAGAGATAAATGGTTATAACATAATTATCAATTATATTAATAGTATCTTATTTATACATAGCTTCTTATAGGTCCTAGGAAAGTTTATGACTATTTTGGGGGGAGGATACTTTCCCCCTCCCAAGAAAATCGCCCCTAGAAAAAATTACCTCCACAACAGATTTTTTTCCTTTTTCTTTTAAAAAACAAAATTTAAATTATTAGGGAGGGGGGCGATTTCCTCCCTTTTAGAATAAATTTATCCTTGTCTATAAACCTAGGACAAACAAAACAAAAGAAATATACATTTTAGGACAAGTGAATGCAGAGATTAGAGACAAATCAAGTGAACTCATTGGTAAAATGGGACTCGAACCTGCTTTCCTGGGAGAATGGATACAGGTAGTAATAAATTTTTAGAAAATCACAAAACCTTTCATTAAAAAAAATATTATGTCTTTTGTAGTATTGGATCTTTACAAAAAAAATCAGCAAAAGCAGATAAAAATTACATCTCCAATAGCGGTATTGAATGTCGGACGTCGTCCTCACGGAAGTACAAAGTGAATTATAGAGTAGCTTTTCTAATAACAGTTTTATTAACAGGCCAGGAGAGGTACATTATGCTGTATATATCTAATACACGATACTGAAAGAACAAGCCCAAATTTTCACCCTTACAGATATCAGGTTGTTCTTATAATTTCATCTACAATCAAATATTTTATATTTTATACAAGGATGACATATTGGTAAGAACATTTGAAAAAATTTCAAAATCTTATTTTGTGTAGCAACCGATAAAAATCAAATTTTCGTCAAAGAAAGCTCATTTTATTGTTATTGATAGTTGGACGTAGAAAATAAGACTTTATGACGTTCATATAAACAGACAGACATTTGGTGTTATAGAGTAATGTTGTTATCACAAAGACAATCTAATCCTATTCTACAAAGTAGTTAGATTTTTTATATGAAGATTAAGATCGCAATAACTACTGATATTTCTCCTTTTTATGTAGCCTCAAATAAGTCTTCAAATGGTTTTAGGCTATTTCATTTTCTAAATAAGCCCTTGGATTGTTTTTAAGCTATTTTTCTGTTCCCATTTTTCTCCTTGACTACAGAGCCCTTTGATGCTAGGGGTGCATCCGCTAGTATATAAAATACAACAAATCTACCATTAACTGACATCTTGTTAATTGTCAAACCAATTTGAATATAGGTTGTCACAAGTAGGGTGATGAGAAAATGTGCCATTTTCTATACCTTGAGCCCCGATGGGGTAACTCAGTTTACTGATAATATAGCCCTACTATCCATTGAAAGGTAATTACTTTTTAAAAGTTAGGTAGGTAACATTTTGTACACTTTAAGTCCTGATTAAGGTAACTGCTAATTTCAAACTGAAAACACTTTTATATTTTCTTTAAAACTATGTTACTTACGAAATTTTCTGAAGTTCGGTCATAGTAATAATGTGAGTAGTATATCTTAATGTCCAGAGTATGTCAACCACTATCACTTTAATCCAAAATAAGAAAGGATTTATTGCATTCTTTCTTACACCAGATTATCATGTACTCTCATAAAGTGAAACATGTAGCTGGATAAACACGTATAATCTATATCCATTAATGCTATACAGTCAACATTATTGCTGCAATATTTGATGTTTTAATTGCCCATGTAAATAAATACAAAAATAGAAAATTATAATTTTTATTTTAGTTGGATAAAAGAAGCGGAAAACTACAACAAAATACTGAAAATCAAGTTATTCCAAAACTTCAGAAAATGGAAATCGTTTAGGTATGGCAAAATGTTCTATTATTAAAAAATCTTTCTAAGTCAAACGCTATTTTAAATTCAAACTGTTATTCAATTACGCTTTTATCCTAAATACTCTTTAATCTAATATATGTTCTTTATTAGCTTTTTTTCAAGCATTTATTTTTATGAATCAAATAAATATTTTTTAATTTTGTTTACATTTTAAGGGTGTGGAGAAAAGCTCTGAGCAAGCAAAAATTTAAGGCGTCAAGACAGGTACTAATTTTAAAAACTAAAATAAAATTTTTAATAAAAACTGTAGGTAAAGTGTTTTTATACAAGCATAGAATTAGTATCTAATGCCTTTTTGCTTTTTACACAGATCATTAAAGTTTTACAAGACACAAGAGTAATATGGGGGAAAATATAAGTCATAAAAACTATTGTTTTTCCTCTCTTCTAACATATTGGAATAAATAACCATAATCGTCAAGTTTAAACGCGTTTATGAGTTATTTATGAAATTATAGGCTTTGTTCTCAATTAACACAAAATTAAGTTATTCAATATAGTTTTTAATGCTTTTATTTAGGCTAATTTGATAAAAAGATGTGACTTTGGTCTTTAAACAATTACTAGTCCAATATTTGATTTACCCTGATAAATACTTAGAATTTTAAAACGGTTTTATTCGATTAAATTGTTTCACTTTTTAGGAATTGATTGAAAAACATTATATTTGTTCAACAGAATTATGCAAAACTCGATGTCAAATACAGGTATAAATTCAAAATTACAAAACACAAAATCTATGTAGCTGGATATATTGGTAGAATTTTTCACTTTTAAGACTTGAATATTTTGTAGTATGTTTAGTATGATTATAATTTATACCAGCTTTAAATCAGCGTAAATTATAACATTTTTTTAGGAAATATTGTCTGACATAAATGACATGGGTTTGATTGAGGTTGGAGCTAATAGAACATACGCTCTAGCAGGTTAATTATATATAAAAAAAATTGCCAAGTTAGCTATAATGATACAATTTCAATATGTATATAATCATATTGTTTAAGATATTTTTAAACTAAATTCTTTTTCAGAATTCATATCTGAACAATCTGACAGAATCCAGGTAAAAACTATTTAAAAACCTTTATATGATAGGTAAACTCACAAGCTAAATATGAAGTTTACATATTCATTCAGACAATACAAATTGTTTCGAGCACGTTTGCTTTTTTCAGATGTCAATATAAAACCTTTATAATAAATATGTATTAACAATTTATTAAAGGTAAACCTAAACTATTTAGGTAATGTATATAAAATTTATCTATTTTTTAAGACGTTGGACTCCAAATTGGTTGATTTCAGAAATCTGATCAGATTTAAAGTGTTTGAAGCTTGCAAGTAAGATTTCTATTATATGCAGTATATACTTTTAAATCAGAGAGGGAGGAAACATTTGGCTGTTTATTACACCAGTCCTCAAAGTTTTACGATATCATGTTTTTTTATGCGTTGGCTTAAAAACTTTGAGGACTTATTTAATTTTTATCGGTTGGTTCATAATGGTGAGTGTCCACACGTTTCACCACTAATTTTAATTTACAGAATGGGTAAATTTTGTGTGTCATTCATTATTGGGTAGGTACATTAATTTATCGTCCATTGTCTGATGCCTTTAGATCCCTTTATAAAGAAAATTGAGCGATAACATTTTAAAATTGATGTTTTATGAGATCAAGAACTGTAGGTCTTGAAGCTTTGGTTTCAAGTTGTAGAATAGCTTAAAAGTTCTAAACGTTTTCATTTATTAACGATTTTTATATGTTTCCTAATTTCCACGGATCTAAAGACAATTACCAATAAATTGATGTATATTTCCAATAGAGATGCATGAAAATTACCTTCTGTAGAATACAATTTGTGGCTGCAACGTTTGGACACTCAAAAAACAAAGTTTTAACAACAACTCCCTAATAATTTTAAACACTTATCATACGTTAAAACAATCAGTATCAATATATTATACAGAATATATGGGTATAGTCCTTTCCATGACATCGCTCCATATGGGGCGATGATTTTCTATAGCTCCTTCAAGGAGCTATAGCATAGCCTCTTATCATATGGAGCGATGTGATAGCCCCTTTTAAGGAGCGTTCATATCGCCTCTTATGATAAGAGGCTATGCTATAGCTCCTTCATGGCCTCTTAATAGCTCCTTTGAAGGGGCGTTAATATCGCCTCTTATGATAAGAGGCTATGCTATAGCCCCATGATGGCTCCTTCATAGCCTCTCCATCGCCCCTCCGTAGTCCCTTACCTTAATTTATATAACAACCCACTTGATGGCCCCTACATCGCTCCTCCATCGCCCCTTCTCCAAATTTATATTACATTGTACTTTGATGGCCCCTACATCGCTCCTACATCGCCCCTACATCGCTCCTACATCGCTCCTTCTCCAAATTTATATTAAATTGTACTGTGATGGCCCCTACATCGCTCCTACATCGCTCCTTCTCCAAATTTATATTAAATTGTACTGGGATGGCCCCTACATCGCTCCTACATCGCTCCTTCATCGCTCCTACATCGCCCCTTCATCGCTCCTTCTCCAAATTTATATTACATTGCAACTTGATGGCCCCTACATCGCTGCTACATCGCTCCTTCATCGCTCCTACATCGCCCCTCCATCGCTCCTACATCGCTCCTTCTCCAAATTTATATTAAATTGTACTGTGATGGCCCCTACATCGCTCCTACATCGCTCCTTCATCGCTCCTACATCGCCCCTTCATCGCTCCTTCTCCAAATTTATATTACATTGTACTTTGATGGCCCCTACATCGCCCCTCCATTGCCCCTCCATCGCTCCTACATCGCCCCTCCATTGCTCCTTCATCGCTCCTTCTCCAAATTTATATTACATTGTACTTTGATGGCTCCTACATCGCCCCTCCATCGCTCCTACATCGCCCCTCCATCGCTCCTACATCGCTCCTTCTCCAAATTTATATTAAATTGTACTGTGATGGCCCCTACATCGCTCCTACATCGCTCCTTCATTGCTCCTACATCGCCCCTTCATCGCTTCTTCTCCAAATTTATATTACATTGCAACTTGATGGCCCCTACATCGCTCCTACATAGCTCCTCCATCGCTCCTTCATCGCTCCTACATCGCCCCTTCATCGCTCCTTCTCCAAATTTATATTACATTGCAACTTGATGGCCCCTACATCGCTCCTCCATCGCCCCTTAATAGCCCCTTACCTTAATTTATATAACAAAGCTCCTATATGGCCTCTCTATCGCCCCTTAATAGCCACTTAATTTAATTATATAACATTGCCCCTACATAGCCTCTCCATCGCCCCTTAATAGCCCCTTACCTAAATTTATATAACAAAGCTCCTATATAGCCTCTCCATCGCCCCTTAATAGCCCCTTACCTTAATTATGTAACATAGCCCCTACATAGCCTCTCAATCGCCCCTTAATAGCCTCTTACCTTAATTTATATAACATAGCCCCTATATAGCCTCTCCATCGCCCCTTAATAGCCCCTTACCCTAATCTATATAACATAGCCCCTACAAAGCCTCTCCATCGCCCCTTAATAGCCCCTTACCTTAATCTATATAACAAAGCTCCTACATAGCCTCTCCATCGCCCCATAATAGCCTCTTACCTTAATTATGTAACATAGCCCCTACATAGCCTCTCCATCGCCCCTAAATAGCCCCTTACCCTAATTTATATAACATAGCCCCTACATAGCCTCTCCATCGCCCCTTAATAGCTCCTTACCTTAATTTATATAACATAGCCCCTACATAGCCTCTCCATCGCCCCTTAATAGCCCCTTACCTTAATTTATATAACATAGCCCTACATAGCCTCTCCATCGCCCCTTAATAGCCCCTTACCTTAATTTATATAGCATAGCCCCTACATAGCCTCTCCATCGCCCCTTAATAGCCTCTTACCTTAATTTATATAATCCTTACCTTAATATATATAACATAGCCCCTACATAGCCTCTCCATCGCCCCTGAATAGCCCCTTACCCTAATTTATATAACATAGCCCCTACATAGCCTCTCCATCGCCCCTTACCTTAATTTATATAACATAGCCCCTACATCGCCCCTCCATCGCTCCTACATCGCCCCTTCATCGCTCCTTCTTCAAATTTATATTAAATTGTACTGTGATGGCCCCTACATCGCTCCTACATCGCTCCTTCATTGCTCCTACATCGCCCCTTCATCGCTCCTTCTCCAAATTTATATTACATTGCAACTTGATGGCCCCTACATCGCTCCTACATAGCTCCTCCATCGCTCCTCCATCGCTCCTTCATCGCTCCTACATCGCCCCTTCATCGCTCCTTCTCCAAATTTATATTACATTGCAACTTGATGGCCCCTACATCGCTCCTCCATCGCCCCTTAATAGCCCCTTACCTTAATTTATATAACAAAGCTCCTATATGGCCTCTCTATCGCCCCTTAATAGCCACTTAATTTAATTATATAACATTGCCCCTACATAGCCTCTCCATCGCCCCTTAATAGCCCCTTACCTAAATTTATATAACAAAGCTCCTATATAGCCTCTCCATCGCCCCTTAATAGCCCCTTACCTTAATTATGTAACATATCCCCTACATAGCCTCTCAATCGCCCCTTAATAGCCTCTTACCTTAATTTATATAACATAGCCCCTATATAGCCTCTCCATCGCCCCTTAATAGCCCCTTACCCTAATCTATATAACATAGCCCCTACAAAGCCTCTCCATCGCCCCTTAATAGCCCCTTACCTTAATCTATATAACAAAGCTCCTACATAGCCTCTCCATCGCCCCATAATAGCCTCTTACCTTAATTATGTAACATAGCCCCTACATAGCCTCTCCATCGCCCCTAAATAGCCCCTTACCCTAATTTATATAACATAGCCCCTACATAGCCTCTCCATCGCCCCTTAATAGCTCCTTACCTTAATTTATATAACATAGCCCCTACATAGCCTCTCCATCGCCCCTTAATAGCCCCTTACCTTAATTTATATAACATAGCCCTACATAGCCTCTCCATCGCCCCTTAATAGCCCCTTACCTTAATTTATATAGCATAGCCCCTACATAGCCTCTCCATCGCCCCTTAATAGCCTCTTACCTTAATTTATATAATCCTTACCTTAATATATATAACATAGCCCCTACATAGCCTCTCCATCGCCCCTAAATAGCCCCTTACCCTAATTTATATAACATAGCCCCTACATAGCCTCTCCATCGCCCCTTAATAGCCCCTTACCTTAATTTATATAACATAGCCTCTACATAGCCTCTCCATCGCCCCTTAATAGCCCCTTACCTTAATTTATATAACATAGCCCTACATAGCCTCTCCATCGCCCCTTAATAGCCCCTTACCTTAATTTATATAGCATAGCCCCTACATAGCCTCTCCATCGCCCCTTAATAGTCCTTTACCTTAATTTATATAACATAGCCCTACATAGCCTCTCCATCGCCCCTTAATAGCCCCTTACCTTAATTTATATAGCATAGCCCCTACATAGCCTCTCCATCGCCCCTTAATAGCCTCTTACCTTAATTTATATAATCCTTACCTTAATATATATAACATAGCCCCTACATAGCCTCTCCATCGCCCCTGAATAGCCCCTTACCCTAATTTATATAACATAGCCCCTACATAGCCTCTCCATCGCCCCTTAATAGCTCCTTACCTTAATTTATATAACATAGCCCCTACATAGCCTCTCCATCGCCCCTTAATAGCCCCTTACCTTAATTTATATAACATAGCCCCTACATAGCCTCTCCATCGCCCCTTAATATCCCCTTACCTTAATTATATAACATAGCTCCTACATAGCCTCCCCATCGCCCCTTAATAGCCCCTTACCCGATTTTATATAACATAGCCCCTAAATAGCCTCTTCATCGCCCCTTAATAGCCCCTTACCTTAATTTATATAACATAGCCCCTACATAGCCTCTCCATCGCCCCTTAATAGTCCTTTACCTTAATTTATATAAAATAGCCCCTATATAGCCTCTCTATCGCCCCTTAATAGCCAATTTATATAACATAGCCGCTACATAGCCTCTCCATCGCCCCTTAATAGCTCCTTACCTTAATTTATATAACATAGCCTCTCCATCGCCCCTTAATAGCCCTCCATCGCCACTTAAAAGCCCCTTACCTTAATTTATATAACATAGCCTCTACATAGCCTCTCCATCGCCCCTTAATAGCCCCTTATATCCTCCTTCAAAACAGTTATACACCTTCCCAGGATCTATTGGAAGCTACCCTATAAAGGAGAACCATATTGGTTCTGCAGTTAGCGATCTTCTTTGATACATACAGACAATGATCCTGTTACTTTTTATAAGGATTAAAAATAAAATGGCCTAAAGCCATCTCATTACCCATAGGAAGCTTCACTGTAAAGGAGAACCATGTCGGTTTAGTGGTTAGCAAGGTACAGACAGACATACATACAGACAAAGATCCTGTTACTTTATTATAAGGATTAAAATAAAATAGTTATTAACCTCCCCAGGACCTATGAGAAGCTACCCTATTAAGGAGAACGATCTCAGGACCTATAGGAATCTTCACTGTAAAGGAGAACCATATTGGTTCATCGGTTAGCAAGATCCTTCGGTACAGACAGACATTCATACATACAGACAAAGATTCTGTTAATTTATTTTAAGAAATACAGATAAAATTGTTATAAACCTTTCCAGGCCTAAAACCATCTCAGGACCTAATTTCTGCCGTTGACAACTCGAGTTAAGTTACTATATTATTTTTACAATGTTTAACTTATCTGTTATTATTGGCTGACGAAAAGTTTGGGCAAAAAAAAAATTTATTCTTCAATGAAATATCTCTCCAGTATAATTTTGCCAAGTGCTAATTTATTAAGAATAAAGTTTGCCACAAATTTACCAAAAAATCTCATTGTCATTTCGCCAGGGAGGATTAGGATAGTTCCCAAAGTGTTATAAGTTGGCTTATCCAAGAGTGCTGTCTAGTCTCCAAAGTTTTATAATACCGTTTTCTTATTCGTTAGATTAACAACCTTGGGGACTTTTTATTGTTTTGTGATTGTTTAGTTCATTAAGTTGAGTGTCTAAATGTTTCAACCACTAATTCTAAACTAAAGAAGGGGTAATTTTGTGAATCATCAATGGGAATAATTAATATATAAACATACATATATATACAGTGTTTTTTTTTATGAGAGCATTTTTGAAAGCAATTTTACCCTACTTATAGTTATCAGAATTTAATGATTAATGGCTTATTCTCTTCGTTTTTTATAACCATTAACAGAAAAGCAAAAAAATATTTCAGTTTTTATTTAAAAAGTACAGTAAATTCAAAATTTCAAAACATG
Organism: Acartia tonsa; assembly: GCF_053477335.1. NCBI lineage: Eukaryota > Metazoa > Arthropoda > Copepoda > Calanoida > Acartiidae > Acartia > Acartia tonsa. The sequence goes on from NC_137260.1 coordinate 41,525,033, forward strand.
GGTGTCAACATCTAAAATAGTTATTTCTCGCATCGTATTATAAACGGCTTTCCGCGGATATAGAAAGTACAATTATGAGATTAAAACTAGTTTTTTTAGCCCCGAGGTGCAGAAGGCACCGGCTAAAAAAACTGGGTTTAATCTTATGATTGTACATATCTATATTCGTAGAAAGCTGGATATAATACGATGCTAGACATAGTTTTTTCGTATGGATGAGAACCGGTTCCTATCCACCGGATTCAAATGAATACGAGAAATGGTTTTAGCGCATTTTTCTTATGCTCAAATCTTCTACCCTTTCCAAGAATGGAGGGAGTACATTGGGGGGCCAGTATTCCCTCCCTGGTTAAGATATGGCCTTCAAATTTCAAAATGTTCTAGTACATGTCACAAGTAGTATCTATATAAATTTTTAGCTCAATATCTCAACTTTGAAGCGTTTTGCAGCCATTCTTGCAAAGGTAGATTATAAGAAAAATGCACTAAAACCATTTTTAGATGTTGACACCTAAGTTTTAAATTTTTTAATTTACTGTACTTTTTGAATAAAAACTGAAATATTTTTTGCTTTTCTATTAAAGGTTATAAAAAAGAAGAGAATAAGCCATTAATCATTAAATTCTAATAACTATAAGTAAGGTAAAATTGCTTTCAAAAAAGTTCTCATAAAAAAACACACTGTATATATGTATATATATCATTTTATCGACAATCGTCTTATCCCTGTAGATCTCTGATTATCAGAGCATTTTTGAAATATTTGCTGCTTATTTTTTGGCTGCCTTTGGCAAAATAATTTTTTTTCATAAAAAATGTATACAAAATTATCGTATTAATTTGGTAAATATATCATTGCACTTGAATTATTTTTAAGTCACTAACGGCTAATCCCATAGATGACCCTAGGAGTACTTTAATGAATAGATGTGGTGGAGAGGGGGGGGAGGGGGAAGGTTAAGAATTTAAGGGAAGTGATACCTTCCGGGGGCTGAAAGTGTTAGTCCCCTCCCCAAAATGAAAACTTTTCCTGCGAGTAAAATAAGCTTCAATGTAAAGGAGAAGCATATCGGTTCAGTTGATACTGATAAACATCCTGTTACTTTAATGTAAATATTAGTTTAAGGATAGTCTGTATAATCTCAGGGATAAAGGAAACATTAGGCAATTTTTACAATAGTCTCCAAAGTTTTATAATGAAGTTTTCTTATTCGTTGGCTCAAAACTTTGGGGACTTTTGTCATATTTTGGTTGTAGTGTTGCAATTTTGTGTATCGTTATTAGGGATGGATAAAAATTTATCGGCCATTGTCTTATTCCTTTAGATCCTTGGTATAATCAACTGAATAACAGTTCCAACAACAAAAATTAAGATATTGCTTCGCTTTTTATGGACAAATATCCTGTTATTTTATTATAAGGAAAAAAAATAAACTATCTTAAAATCATCTCAGTACTCAGCGGTTAGCAAGATCCTACGGTATAGACAGACAGACATACATCATATCGGTTTAGCAGCAAACGAGATCCTTTGCTACATACAAAAAAAAACTTTGTATATCGACTAGCGGCTACGCCCCCAGCATCTATTGGCTCTGTATTCAAAGGGGAATGAATAAAAGCCTAAAGCCTTCCCAGGACTTAAAATAGAATAGCCTAAAACCATCCCTCGACTTAAAATAAAATAGCCTAAAGCCATTACAAGACAAATATTAAGCTTACCTGAAATAGAAAGCCCAATCTGTTTAGTAGTTATTGAGATCTTAAGTTTCAGAACAGAAAGCCTTACTAACGTGGACAAACACAGGATATTTCGGACAAATGTCGGAGTGGACATTATATAAGTAAAACGCAGAAGTGTCTATAATATCTTAAAAATTAGGTTTCAACAACATTTGTTTAGTTATTTCTACACAGGTTAGGTTAGGTTAAGATATAAATATACAAATAAGCCCCCTGCAGGGGTTAGGCATATAAAAAAACCTATTTGACAGTTGTAAACAATGTGAGAAAAAAATATGTTTTAGTTTAATGAAATGTTCTATCTGTTTCAAACCTTTGCCTTTCGATAGAACTTACCTACTTTGGAAAACTGTTAGACTGATTTTAAAATTTCAGTCTGTGAGAAAAGATATTCAAGATTTTTTTTTGTTTTGAAAGATTTTTATCTTATAAATAAAATAAAAGACACTCCTGCGTTTTACATAAGCAATGTCCACTCCGACGATTGTCCCATTCCTAGGTTTGTCCACTCCAACGTTTGTTTATGTTTTACTACTTTATATAATAGGATAATATGTATTCTTCTTTTATATTTCTCTTTTCTTATTCACTTGCAGCTGCGCTCTTTTTAATGTAAGGAGGCAGAAAAATAGCCTAAACCAATTAGGGGCTTAAATCTGAAAATGAAAAAGCAAAAAACCATCCCATGACCTATGTGAAGCTTCCCTTAAATGGAGAATTTAGTCAGTTTATGAAATTTTTAAGCTTCAGACCAAAAAAAATACTTTTTTTGTTAAAAGAGAGACTTTTCTACAATTAGGGCTAGTCCTTTCGTCATTGCTCTTCTCATTAAGTTAAGCATGTGGTTTTCTCTGCTATTGTTAAAGATAGACTGTTGAGATTTTTAGTGAATATTCCCATGACATATGTATATCCAGTCTATAAATTATTTTGTCTGTCTCTCAATTATGCTTCAAAAGACTTAGGTTTCGTGATAATCTTTGAGTAATAGCATATTCTCTTAAAGTCTGCTCTATAACTTACTTTGTCTGTTTGTCCATTATATGATCCTTATTCAATATTCTATTTAACTAAAAAATTTCATTCTCTTAGTTTATTTTTTTTCTTTATTTCATTATGTTATTATATTATTTATATTTATTTTATTAATTCATTATATTTTCATTATAATTTTCCTTTTTAAATGCGAAACTTTTCTATAGTAAGGATTGGTTTGTCCGTACGTCCAAACGGTTAGACGACATTTTCTTTAATTTAGACATGTTATAAATATCCTATCGATTTCAAACTTTGCAGAATGATTTCTATAACAGTTGGGTACAATACTATATTCATTACTAGAAAGTATGTACGTCCATTTTTTTGTATAATATCATTGTCCCATTCATCTGGGTTTTGGAGTAATGTTTCTTAGGACAACAAGGTTTAGTATTATAATCAAATACTAAAAATAAAATTATGCCCTTTTACTATATTCTATACTAGCAGATTCGCCCCTAGCCTCAGGGGCTTTGCCCCAAGAGGTGATAAAATTTTTTTTTGGCGAAATTCGTAATAGGACCAAGAAAATCTTCAGCAAAAAAAAAAATGGGGGGGGGGATTTTTTTGTTTTTGGGGGGGTTGGGGGTATCCCACCCCCCAAGAAAATAGCCTAAAACCACCACAGGACCAGTAGGTATATTCCCTGAATAGTAGAATATAATCGGTCCAGTGGTTACCGAGATCTTAAGGGACTGACAGACGGACAGACAGACGGACAGACAGACAGACGGATGGACAGACATCATTCTACTTTGTATTATAGATTTACGCTAATTTTAACAAAATTTATGTTTGACCTCCTGATTTTAGAGCTTTGCTTTTGTGAATGTTGTTATCCTTGTTATCTTGCTTTTTTTTCCTTTTTCATAACCTATTATATAAAGTAGTAATCTTTTTTTTGTCTGTAGAAAAGCTAACCGCTGAACCTATATGGTTCTCCTTTACAGTGAAGCTTCTTTTAAGTTCATAGAGGGTTTATAATTATTTCGAGGGAGGGTATCTCCACCCTCCCAGAAAATTCACCCCAAGAAAAATATTACCCCATCCCCTCAAAAAATCTTTTTAACTTTTTAAAAGCAAAGCTTTTCTATATTAAGGATCAGTCCGTACGTCCGTAACGGTTAGCTATTTTCGTTAATTTAGGCATGTGATTCCTGTAGTAGAAAGGTACGATTTAGAAAGTCTATAATCATTATCAGAATATCCATACGTCCATTTTAAGCATACTAATTATTAACTTACAACAAATTTTTATGTATCAAAATTATCCGATTAATCTGATTTCTGGGATACTGATTCCTAGGACAACAAAATAGAATGTTATAAGCGAATCATATCTATAATCAAGTCCAAAAAATGTGAGTACGTCCTTAAGCATTTTCCTGCATGTTAGCAATTTCTCAATAAATTTACTTACAATTTTGTTTCGAATTTTAAATTTATGTTCTGACTATTCAGTTCTGACACTCTACATTATTAATGTTCATTAAAGGACGCCTGCAAGAAATAACACGCTTTAACTGCTAAAAGACTGCCACAAGAAGACCCAATACCCCAAATTATAAGCCTTCAGCTTCAATAACAAAAAAGTTCTAGGCATTTCAAAATAGCATTTTATGTACAATGGAATTTTTGAAAGATTTCCAATGCTCATAAAAGAAAAAACAATATTAAATTACGTTGCCTAGACATAAAATTATAACCTTATCTTTGTCAGAAACTTAGATTGCCTGTAACTGATTACATTTTTACAATAAAAACACCACATTTCATAGTCAAAATCTATGAAAAAAAATCGATTTAAATTGCATTTTTAAACGAAAATCATAGCGGAAACAAAGGGGTAAACTAATACAAGCTTAGCTGTGATTGGTTGTTAAGCTGATTCAGCCTTCTGATTGGCTACAGTACATTCGGTACAACGCAAGTAAAACTTATTTTTTTTTAATGATTTTGACTATAAAAATGGGTATTTTTATTGTAAAAATATAATTAGTTACTGGAAACCTAAATTTATGACAAAAATAAGCTTATAATTTTGTTTCTAGGCCACGTAGTTTAATTTTAAAGTTTTCAACATGAGCATTGCAATTCTTTCAAAATTTCCATTGTACATAAAATGTCATTTTAAAATGCCTAGAACTTTTTTGTTATAGAAGCTGAAGGCTTCAAATTTGGGGTATTTGGTCTACTTGTGGCAGTCTTTCAGCAGTTAAAGCGTGGTATTTCTTGCAGGCTTCCTTTAAACTTTTTTCTACCGTTTCAGAGCTTTGCTTTTATAAATGTTGTCATCCTTGTCATCCTTTTAAAACTTAAATTTAAAACTGTAGAGGGTCACATTCCTTCCTTACCTTAATGCCCTACCTTCTATAATGAAGGGGCAATACAATTACAGAGGCTGTACAGGAGCCATAAAGGGCCTATGTTATATAAATTAAGGTAAGGGGCGATGAAGAGGCTATGAAGGGGCTATGTTATATAAATTAAGGTAAGAGGCTATTAAGGGGCGATGGAGAGGCTATGTAGGGGCTATGTTATATAATTAAGGTAAGGGGCTATTAAGGGGCGATGGAGATGCTTTGTAGGGCCTATGTTATATAAATTAAGGTAAGAGGCTATTAAGGGGCGATGGAGAGGCTATGTAGGGGCTATGTTATATAAATTAGGGTAAGGGGCTATTTAGGGGCGATGGAGAGGCTATGTAGGGGCTATGTTATATATATTAAGGTAAGGATTATATAAATTAAGGTAAGAGGCTATTAAGGGGCGATGGAGAGGCTATGTAGGGGCTATGCTATATAAATTAAGGTAAGGGGCTATTAAGGGGCGATTGAGAGGCTATGTAGGGGCTATGTTACATAATTAAGGTAAGGGGCTATTAAGGGGCGATGGAGAGGCTATGTAGAGGCTATGTTATATAAATTAAGGTAAGGGGCTATTAAGGGGCGATGGAGAGGCTATGTAGGGGCTATGTTATATAAATTAAGGTAAGGAGCTATTAAGGGGCGATGGAGAGGCTATGTAGGGGCTATGTTATATAAATTAGGGTAAGGGGCTATTCAGGGGCGATGGAGAGGCTATGTAGGGGCTATGTTATATATATTAAGGTAAGGATTATATAAATTAAGGTGAGAGGCTATTAAGGGGCGATGGAGAGGCTATGTAGGGGCTATGCTATATAAATTAAGGTAAGGGGCTATTAAGGGGCGATGGAGAGGCTATGTAGGGCTATGTTATATAAATTAAGGTAAGGGGCTATTAAGGGGCGATGGAGAGGCTATGTAGAGGCTATGTTATATAAATTAAGGTAAGGGGCTATTAAGGGGCGATGGAGAGGCTATGTAGGGGCTATGTTATATAAATTAGGGTAAGGGGCTATTTAGGGGCGATGGAGAGGCTATGTAGGGGCTATGTTATATATATTAAGGTAAGGATTATATAAATTAAGGTAAGAGGCTATTAAGGGGCGATGGAGAGGCTATGTAGGGGCTATGCTATATAAATTAAGGTAAGGGGCTATTAAGGGGCGATGGAGAGGCTATGTAGGGCTATGTTATATAAATTAAGGTAAGGGGCTATTAAGGGGCGATGGAGAGGCTATGTAGGGGCTATGTTATATAAATTAAGGTAAGGAGCTATTAAGGGGCGATGGAGAGGCTATGTAGGGGCTATGTTATATAAATTAGGGTAAGGGGCTATTTAGGGGCGATGGAGAGGCTATGTAGGGGCTATGTTACATAATTAAGGTAAGAGGCTATTATGGGGCGATGGAGAGGCTATGTAGGAGCTTTGTTATATAGATTAAGGTAAGGGGCTATTAAGGGGCGATGGAGAGGCTTTGTAGGGGCTATGTTATATAGATTAGGGTAAGGGGCTATTAAGGGGCGATGGAGAGGCTATATAGGGGCTATGTTATATAAATTAAGGTAAGAGGCTATTAAGGGGCGATTGAGAGGCTATGTAGGGGCTATGTTACATAATTAAGGTAAGGGGCTATTAAGGGGCGATGGAGAGGCTATATAGGAGCTTTGTTATATAAATTTAGGTAAGGGGCTATTAAGGGGCGATGGAGAGGCTATGTAGGGGCAATGTTATATAATTAAATTAAGTGGCTATTAAGGGGCGATAGAGAGGCCATATAGGAGCTTTGTTATATAAATTAAGGTAAGGGGCTATTAAGGGGCGATGGAGGAGCGATGTAGGGGCCATCAAGTTGCAATGTAATATAAATTTGGAGAAGGAGCGATGAAGGGGCGATGTAGGAGCGATGAAGGAGCGATGGAGGAGCGATGGAGGAGCGATGGAGGAGCTATGTAGGAGCGATGTAGGGGCCATCAAGTTGCAATGTAATATAAATTTGGAGAAGGAGCGATGAAGGGGCGATGTAGGAGCAATGAAGGAGCGATGTAGGAGCGATGTAGGGGCCATCACAGTACAATTTAATATAAATTTGAAGAAGGAGCGATGAAGGGGCGATGTAGGAGCGATGGAGGGGCGATGTAGGGGCTATGTTATATAAATTAAGGTAAGGGGCGATGGAGAGGCTATGTAGGGGCTATGTTATATAAATTAAGGTAAGGGGCGATGGAGAGGCTATGTAGGGGCTATGTTATATAAATTAAGGTAATGGGCTTTTAAGGGGCGATGGAGAGGCTATGTAGGAGCTATGTTATATAAATTAAGGTAAGGGACTATTAAGGGGCAATGGAGAGGCTATGTAGGAGCTTTGTTATATAAATAAAGGTAAGGGGCTATTAGGGGCGATGGAGAGGCTATGTAGGGGCTTTGTTATATAAATTAAGATAAGGGGCTATTAAGGGGCGATGGAGAGGCTATGTAGGGGCTATGTTATAAAAATTAAGGTAAGGAGCTATTAAGGGGCGATGGAGAGGCTATGTAGGGGCTTTTTTATATAAATTAAGGTAAGGGGCTATTAAGGGGCGATGGGGCGATGGAGGAGCGATGGAGGAGAGATGTAGGGGCCATCAAAGTACAATGTAATATAAATTTGTGGAAGGAGCGATGAAGGGGCGATGTAGGAGCGATGGAGGAGCGATGGAGGAGCGATGTAGCAGCGATGTAGGGGCCATCAAGTTGCAATGTTATATAAATTTGGAGAAGGAGCGATGAAGGGGCGATGGAGGAGCGATGTAGGAGCGATGTAGGGGCCATCAAGTTGCAATGTAATATAAATTTGGAGAAGGGGCGATGTAGGAGCGATGAAGGAGCGATGTAGGAGCGATGTAGGGGCCATCACAGTACAATGTAATATAAATTTGAAGAAGGAGCGATGAAGGGGCGATGTAGGAGCGATGGAGGGGCGATGTAGGGGCCATCAAAGTACAATGTAATATAAATTTGAAGAAGGAGCGATGAAGGGGTGATGTAGGAGCGATGGAGGGGCGATGTAGGGGCCATCAAAGTACAATGTAATATAAATTTGGAGAAGGAGCGATGGAGGAGCGATGAAGGGGCGATGTAGGAGCGATGTAGGGGCCATCAAGGGACTAAGATATATATAATAGTGAAGGGGCCATGAAGAGGCGATATTTAATTAAATAGCCCCTTGGGATAAGAGGACATATCATCTCCTCTTTAGAAGGGGCGATAAAGGAGCGATAAAGGATCATTTAATCGCCTCTTAGGGCAAGGGGCTATTAAATCGCTCCTTTCAAGGAGTCATAACATCGCCTCTTGTTATAAGGGGCTATTAAATCGCTCCTTTCAAGGAGCCATTACATCGCCCCATGTCATAAGAGGCGATCAATTAAAATCATCGCCCCATATGGAGCGATGTCATGGAAAGGACTATACCCGAATATATTCATAAAAGCTTCGATTTAAAAATCTGAAGAATTGTATCTATGTTTTGTATACAGGCTGAGTTTTGCAGAGGCCGGTTTTAGTGCCGAGGATTACAGCAAAGAATTAGATGATCTTAATACTACTTCTAAATCCGCTACTGGTTCTACTACCAGGTTTATTAACATTTCATGCAATTTTAATAACAAAAAATATTTATCTTAATACTATATTCAATAAAATAGAATTTAAAATCTCTAAATATGAAGTTTTATAAGCATAACATTTTAGTTCAGTAAGATAACATCATAATTTATTTGGTTATAAAGCATGTAACAGAAGAATTTCTTACATTTTTGTATTTTAGACTTTAACAAAATGATAGCTATAAATATATTTTAATGTATTTCATTTTCTCTATCTATATTTCCCTCATGATTTTTGACTCTTAATCTTTCGGAACCTTTTTAAAACTAAAACATTTTCAATTCCTAATTTATTTTTAGTACGACTAAGCGAGAAGGAAGAAAAAAGATATCATTTATTGAACAGGTAATTTAATTTCATTAGTTCATACAAATAAATCAGGATCTAAAAATGGACAAGACCATGGTCAATAAATTTATGTACATCCCCACACAAAGTATTCCTTCTGTAGATCACCACAACTAGTGCTTAAAACGTTTGAACAATTAGTTTAATGAACCAACCAATAAAAATTCAACAAGTCCCCAAAGTTGTTAAGTCAACAAATAAAACACTTTACTATACTTTGGGGACTGGTGTAATAAATATTCAAATGTCCTTTTTCTCTATGCAAAGAAATATAGTTTTACTGACAAAGCTACTTTATTTACAAGTCAACACTGTATGTAAATTTAAATGACTAAGTAATGGGCCAAATCCGATAAAGTTTCTGGGCCAGTCCAAGAGTTTTTTTTTAGCTGTGCATAGATTAATGGAATATTTAAGACTTAGGAAACTATAACTCTTAATTTAAGATTTCAAGATTTGGCTAATATCTTTTCAGTTTAAATTAATATTTTTATAACTTTCTAAATTACCATTCTACTTCTTCTTTAAAAAAAATTCTTCTTTAGGCCAAGAAGAGGGCTGAATGCTACAGATTGGCTTCCTACATCATGGGCATTGATCTTATGCTAAACTCTATTTTACATCAAGTAAGTCTACGTATAATTTACGGCATATCTAAAATTATTTAGAGAGAAATCTTCACACGCAATTTTACATTCTTTCTTTTCCATAAATATAAAATCTGACCTATACCATTGATGAGTGGATGGACCAATAAAGTGAGTTATAGAGTAGATGCTAATGAACTTAGACATTGTTGCCAATTTTTTTAGTTATTTACTTTAAATAACATCCGAATTGTCCCGTATAGCTTTACTGACTAGCAGATAGACAAAATAAGTTATAGGAAATCCGAAGAAGTAATGAAAAAAAAAAAGAATGAGCAATCCTTATACAAAAGTAATCGCGGAATCAAATGGTTTACCTTTACAGTTTCGCTTTTCGAAATCATCTTTGGAAGTTTAAGAACTATTTTTAAGCAGGATACCACAACCATTAACATTTCAAAAGAAAGCGCCTTTTTAAAATCCCCCCCCCCCAAAAAAAAAAAGTAGAAGCCACTATGGGCTAAAAGATAAAATAAAAAAGAATATTATTTTAGTTGGTTGTAAATTCCATGATGACAATTCAAGACTCAATCAGACAACGGTTAGCAGGAGCTGAAGAGGCTAAACTGAAAGCAAAAGCTGGCAAGAAGAAGAAACTGCAGGTAATTTGAAATCACTCATTATCCTATTATATAAAGTAGAAAGCTTTTTTGTCTGTAGCGAAGGATCTCCTTTTCGCTAACCGCTGAACCAATATATTTCTCCTTTATAGTGAAGCTTCTTGAAGGTCCAAGGGGGAGGTTGTTTCCACCATCCCAATCAAAATCTCCTCTAAAAATAAATATCCCCCCTCCGCCAATTTATTTTACTTTTTACAGTCAAATTAAGAGAAGCCTCTAGGGGCGTAACCGATAGTTGTTAAAAAAGAAATGAAAATTAGTGTCTTGTTTTTTCAAGGCTTGTTAAAAGCGGAAACCTTATAAATTAAAAATGTAACCAATAAAATTATTTTTATTGTATATATCTCGATGACTTTGCTTTGTTTTATTATGAAAACCTTGATTATTAGAACCAATTGTCTATACCAGTGTACATCCAGCGTATAATATGACCCGTCAGTCTTTCAGCCATGCTACAAAAGCCATATATAATTATTCATATGTAAAGATGACAGCCATGTCTCCCGTCCGGGTTTCCCCCACGGGGCTGTCCTAAAGGGCTTTTAAGTCAGCCCCTGTCAGCTCTGGAGGACTTGGAGGCCTTTCAACTCCAACCCTCCAACATCACATCCAACATCACCCCCCCTCCTCCCCTCATCCTCTCTGGCGACATCCATCCAAATCCTGGTCCCAAATACCCTTGCTCTACCTGCTCCCGCAACATTACCCGCTCCTCTGGTGCCTTCCTCTGTAACTCCTGCCAACTTTGGGTTCATCCCAAATGTTCCCTCCTCTCATCCAAATCCGAATACAATTCTAACTGGTCCTGTCCACCCTGCATCTCTGCCTCCCCTACCCCCTTCTCACCCATTTCCCCCCAACAACCAACACCCCCACCTAAATCCCGTGGCCCCAAATTTCCATGTCCTATCTGTTCCGTAGGTGTTACAAAATCCACTGGCTCCTTCCAATGTAACTCCTGCCTCCAATGGGTCCACCCCAAATGTTCCGTCCTTCCATCCTCCACCCACTACTCCCCCTTCTGGATATGCCCCTCCTGTTCCCCCCAAAATTCCCCCCTCCCTCACCCTCCACACCTAACTCCCCGTCTCCCCCACCTTCCCCAACAGAACCTCCATCACCACCACACCCTCAATCACCCCCGCCCCCTCCTCCCCCCACCCCTGCCCTCCGCAAACCTCCTGGTAAACCTTTCATCCTCCAATTCAACTGTAATGGTCTCCTTACAACCCAAGATGAACTCCACAACCTTATTTCAACCCTTAACATCCCAATTACCTGCCTCCAAGAAACTAAACTCTCCTGCAAATCCAATCCTAAACCCCTCCCTGGCTATAACTTCATCAGGAAGGATCAACAAGACCGACCTGGTGGAGGAATAGCCTTCCTCATTGCCGAAGACATCCCCTTCACACACCTTAACCTCAACCACCTCTCCAATGGCCCCCTTGAGGTTGATGGCATCCAAATTTCCCGCAATGGCTCCCCTCTACAAATCATCAACCTTTACCTCCCCCCACACTCCTCCTGCCCCCCACAATACACCCCTGACTTTAACCTCCTTTTTGAAAATCCAAATGACCTTATCCTAGTCGGTGACTTCAATGCCCACAACCCTGCCTGGAACTCCATCACCCTTGACCAATCTGCCATGAATCGTGGGGAGGCTCTGCTGGAAGCTCTCAATGAGAGCAGCCTTTGCCTCCTCAACGAGGATTCCCCTACCTGCCTTCCCCCCAATGGCCAACCAACCTCCCCTGACCTTTCCTTATGCTCTGCCCACCTTGCCCTTGATTTCTCCGCCAAATCCTCCAAACTGCCTCCAAACACACTGTTCCTGCTGGCTTCATCAAAAATTCCAACCCTACCCTCCCTCAGTCTGCTAAACCCCTTATCCAGCAAAGAGACTCCTTAAGAGAAACCAACCCCCATGATCCTCAAATTCAAATCCTTAATGACCAAATCTCCTCAATAGTAAACCAACATTCCAACAAAAAATGGCAAGAAACCCTTTCCAAATCCGACCATAGAACAAATCCTTCCAAATTCTGGTCCCTCCTTAAGTCCCTTTCCGACAAAAACAACTCCCCTCCCTCCAACCAACCCATTTCCTTCAACAACAACAAAGTCCACACCTCCCACCTCCACATTGCCGAATCCTTCACCAGTCAATTCACCTCTGTCTCCTGTCATACTTCCAACCCTTTCTCCAGAAAAATTATCCGTAAAATCCGCCGCCGTAACCACCTTAACAGAAACTTCCAACCTTTTACCCCTGCCCTTGTCCTTGAAGCAATTAAAAATTCCTCCAATTCCTCTGCACTTGGCCCCGACAACCTTAACATCCTTCACCTTAAACACCTTGGTCCAAATGGCATCTCCTACCTCACTAAACTTTTCAACCTCTCCATCTCCGATGCCAACATCCCTGCCATTTGGAAACTATCCAAAATCATTGCCCTCCTCAAACCTGGTAAACCCCCTGACCTTTCCACCTCCTACCGCCCAATCTCCCTCCTCTGTCCTGCAGCTAAAGTCCTTGAACGCCTACTCCTCCCCTACCTTAAACAATCCCTCTCCACCCACCCCTCACAACACGGCTTTAAACCCCTCCACTCCACCACCTCCTCCCTCCTCAACCTTTCCACCACCATTGCCAATGGCTTCAATCAAAACCTCCCCCCCAGCCGCACAACTGTTGCCTCCATCGACCTTTCCAAAGCATTTGACTGCATTCCCATCCACCTCCTTCTCCAAAAAATCTCCTCCTCCAACCTTCATCCCAACATCATTAGATGGCTGTCCTGCTACTTGCGTGGCAGGATGGCTTTCTGTTCCTATCAAAACTTCAATGCCTCTCCTAAAATTGTCCACACTGGCGTCCCCCAAGGCTCTGTTATCTCCCCTGTCCTCTTCAACTTCTACATAGCAGATGCCCCCCACATTCCCCCTGCCCACACCTCCTCCTATGCCGACGACCTTAACTCCTTCCACTCCTCCCCTAACATCCCCCAGTCAGTTGAATCCATCAACTCCCACCTCTCCTCAATTGCTGACTGGGCCTCCACCAACGGCCTCTCCATAGCTCCCAACAAATCCACTGTCACCCTCTTCACTTCTGACCGCAAGCACCAATCCAACCTCCATCCTCAAGTCCAAATCAACGGCTCCACCCTTCCCCTTGAGAAAACCCCTAAAATCCTTGGAGTTACCTTTGACACCTTTTTCAATTTCAGTTCCCATGTCTCCACCATTTCCTCAAAAATTTCCTCTCGCCTTAGAATCCTCAAATGTCTGGCTGGCACCAAATGGGGCCACCAGAAGGAGACTCTCCTCACCACCTACAACACCCTCCTCCGCCCCATCACCACCTATGCCTGTCCTGTTTGGTTCCCTAACACCTCCAAAAACAACATTGACAAACTCCAAGTCCTCCAAAACCAAGCCCTCCGCATCTGTACTGGTTCCACTAAAAAATCTCCCATCAGCCACCTCCACCAAGAAACCAAAATCCTACCAGTACGGAACCACCTTTCCCTTCTTTGTTCCCAATACCTGGCCTCCTCCCTCCGCCCCTCCCACCCATCCTTCCACAACGTCACAACCCCTCCTGGCCCTAGATCCAAAAAATCCACCCTTCAATCCATGTTCCTTCCTACTCTCCAACCTTTCCTTTCCCCCGACAACACCCTCCTTCCCACAAACTACAAATCCACAATCTCCAGACTCCACACCTCAGCTGTCACCCAAGCCATAAATTCTTACCCCCCTAATCCTGTCCTTAATCAAGCTCCCCCTGACATCAACCCCTCCGAAATCCAACTCCCCAGGCACTACAGAACCATCCTCTCCCAATTAAGATTCAACTATTGTCCTAAACTCCAAAGCTACCTCCATTCCATCAACGCTTCTCTTACCCCCAACTGCCCATCCTGTCCTGTTAATCCTACCCCAGAAACAGTCCAGCACCTCTTTTCATGCCCAAATAATCCTACAAATCTTACTCCTATGGACCTCTGGCAAAATCCCATCCATGTAGCTGCCTTCCTCTCCTCTCATCCAAGTTTCACCAGCCTTCCTCCCCTCCAACGCCCCCCTCCAGAGCCCCCACCATAAGCCCACGCCTCCCCCCCCCCTCACCCTACTGATGACAACCTGGACCGGAAACTGACTACGAGCAGCCAAAACAACAACAAATGTAAAGATTTTAGATTTCTTATACTTTGTGTTTATGACCACTGGCATCTGCTCTACAATTGAAATTTATTTTCAGATTTTTTTGTACTTTGCTATTTTTACATTTTGACATCCCTGTTTTATTGTAGGGCAAGGGAGGCGACGTAGCTGGGGTTGGTCCACCTCCTTTATTCGTTACCGATGTGGTTCTAGATGATCAGGTACAATATTTTCAAAATTGCATATTTATGAAAATGTTTTCAGGGAGCTAAAGGGATAAGACAATTGCCGGTAAATTAGTTTACATTCCTAATTTTGATACACAAAAATACACCTTCTGAAGATTTCAATAAGATTTTAACTGAATGAACCAACAAATAAAAATTCAATAAAAGTCCCCAAAGTTGTTATTACACTTTGGGTACAAGTGTAATAAACAACACAATGTCCCCTATCTCCCTGGAAGGTTTTGCTGACAATAGTGTTTCAAGTTAAATATTAGGAATCGAGGACGAAAGAAGGTTGTTTGTTAAGTTTATACTAACTAAACTGATTCTATTTCTTCTATACCAAAATAATTCCTGAATATGGCAGGTGTCTAACTTTCATACGAAATAATATAATTGGTAGCAAATGGAGTATTCTATATTCTATATATCTTATTTTTGGAAAGCTGATTCTTAGAACAACTAGTCCTAAATTTGTAAGTATGTCCTTTAAACAGTATACTGTATTTAACAGTTTAGCAACAAATATATGTACAATTTTGTTAAAACTTACTCATTTATATTCTGCTTATTTAGTTATGACACTCTACAATAGTTAATGTTCCTTTGTTGTCCCTTCGTTTCAGAGCTTCGCTTTAATTAATATTTTCATCCTTTTTTTTAAATAAAAACATAAGTGTTAATTAAAATCCTAACTAATATGATTTTATTATAGACTATCAAATTCTTAACATTATCTTTCCAAAAGTTAGAAAACATGTTTCAATTACCTAAGGCCTTTGATTAATATTTTTTCCATCAGGGCATGAGTTTTAGTCCTAATAAAGAGGATCTAGAAGCAGGCATGGAGGGGGTTGTTGCAAGGCTGGAGGAGGCCCTCCTTTGTATTAAGCCTCTAGTTATGGACCCTCTATTCTTCCCCTTCACAAGACCTGTTTTGTATGGTAAACAAGAAGATATGGTTTTTAAGGTAAGACTACTTTTGACTCATTTGAAATTGTTTGTTCTTTTGAAAATTTGACGTAATAAAGATATTTCTTAAAATTTTAGATAATTTTTACTTCATTTTTCCAAGCTTAAATTATAAAAAAATCACTGCTACTCTTTAGTTGCTACTGCTCAACTGTCCCTTTCTTATATTTGTAAATGACCCTGCGTTAAAAGTTACATAAACAAAAGAATAGAAATAGAAGAGTAGAAGAATATTCTGAACCCTTTTTTCGTCAAATCTAAGAGAGAACATTCCTAGCAGACAAAAGTATTGTTTACTTTCGACTCAAGCTGATGTGGATTCTTAAAAAATGATAGACTCACTATTCGATAGTGAGGCAAAATTATTTTTGTGAAAAATCATCCAAAAGCACATTAAAAATCTACAAAAATTAAACAAAATCATACGTTAATAACCCTCTTAAGATTTTATTTCATTTTTGTAAATTTTTTTATTCGATTTTGGAGGATTTTTCACAAAAATAATTTTGCCTCACCAGCGAGTTGCCAGCCTAACTTTTTTTTTAAGAATCCAACTTTGTTTCAAGCTTTCAAATTGTAAACGAAATTTTTGGGCAATTAATTCTGATTCCGCAAAGCTTTCTACTAAGAAAATATACTGTTAACAGCTGACTTTTATGTATGTATGAAATGAAAAAAAACATGCCTTCGTAGGAAAATGTGTACATAATTTCAACCAATGAGATCCAATGTAAATTCCGATGCGATTCTCCTATTGGCTCAATCAGACATTCCCTCTCTTTCTTAGTACCTTTATTAACAAAAGTTACTTCATTTGCATAAAAATAAATCTAATACAATATTTCAACCTTCACTACCTGTTGTTTATTTTTAATTTTTCAATTATTCGGGTACAGTCCCTTTCCTAACATCGCACATTATGGGGCGATTCTTCGTATTTTTCACAGTAGCTTTTCTCCTATTTCTATATGTATTTGCGGAGCCAATTACCAAACCCAATATAACCTAACCTAACCTAAATTAACCTGTAAAAAGCCATTTTGAAAATACGACGAATCGCCCCTTATGGGGCGATGTTACGAAAGGGACTATTCCCGATTATTCATCTCTTTCTAAATGTCTGAAGCATAAAATTTAAAGAACATATGTCCCGGGATGGTTGTTCACTATTTCTGCCCCCTAAAATAAAATATTTTTTTTTAGTTTGGACCATCTCTGAAGAATATACTGGACAATGATGTAACCACAAAGAAACAAATTCAAGAAATATCATCAACATTGCAAAAATCATTTGATCTTGGCCTTCAATATCTAGGTAACAGTTTCATCAGGGATCTAAAGGGATAAGACAATGGCTGATAAATTGATGTACATCCCAAAAGATGATACACAAGATTACTCCTTCAGTTGATTACGATTAGTAGTTGTAACGTTTGGACTCCTAACTTAATGAACTAACCATTTAAAATTAAATGAAAGTCCCCGAATTGCTAAGCCAACTAATAAGAAGACTAGTGTAATAAACACCCAAATGTCCCCTCTCCCACTGAGTTTCACATATGGTTTTTGTAAGGTTTTTATTTATGCTTTGTAACTTTTTGTAAAACTTTGTTTAGCTATACTTCATCATGGCAGTTTTACATAGAAAGTCAACTTAAAACTAATTTGTTTTTAATTTATTTTTTTAAACAAAAGTTTTTTTTATATTCTTCTCAGTAATTATATTAACTTTTCCCAAGTTGCTTAATATTATTTTAGAGGGTTTTGAGGATGTGAAAGAAAATTTTATGAAGAACGAAACAACAGATTTGGAAGCTTTACTAGCTTCTAAAGCAGATGTCCAGGTACATTAAAAAAAAACTGAAAACTCAGGGGCTTTGATTTAGCAGATTAATTCCATTTAAAATTGCTGTAAATAAAGGAAATTGGATAAGAATAGGGGGGGGGGGGAGGGTGGTAGGGGAAAGAAGGAAGAAGGTTGTGGGTAAGTTTTTAATCAGAATTGTTGGCCAGAATCCTGGTCCCTTATTCCTGATAAAACTAATTAAGTATTTTGGGGAAATTATTAAAAGAAAAAACACTTTAATTTGGAAATTCCTAGGTATTAATTTTTTTTTGGAATTTCAAGTTTGATAATCAACATTTTATACTTGGTTTTGAGCTATCAAACATATGGATGTTGTCATTGTTGTTATGTATTTTAGTTTTACAATGACTTATTGGCTGACTTCAAGAAGCAGCAAGAAAGAACTAAGGTAATTCTTATTCTCAGCTAAATTGATTCACAGTCTAGCACTTGTAAACTTGCATTACCACATTTTACAGAAAAAGTCCAATAATAATGTTCTTTTCTTTTTTTACAATAGTTCTGAATTATAAATTACAAGTTTAATTTGAACATTTAACCTGAATACAAATTATATGAAATTTAGAGTATAACAGATACAGTAGCTGTTGGTGTTTTTAAACTAAACTTTGCTCTTCTCAAAAGAAGGTCTCTTCCAACTATAACAAGGTAGGAGTGTTGTTATTACCAGCTATTCGTACCTAGCGAGCAGCTAATTTCCCCTTATTTTGAAAACAAATTAAAATAATAAAGCGGGGGGGGGGGGGGTAACTTAGTTTAGGTTAGGTTATATTGGTGTTACAGAGTAGACTTGCAAGTTGCATGGTTAGGTCATTGAAGGATAAAGATTAGGCACTCCCTCCATTTTTTACAAAATTGGAGGGAGTGGGATGTTTTCGATATGTACTTTAAAGAAAGCACCCAATAATTTTATCCAAAAAATATGTGTTAATTCTTTGAATTTATAATTCAAATAAATAATGAAATGAAATTTAGTTGCATTGAGAAGCTGTACCATATTCTACCAAGAATCACCAAGAAGAATATGGAAACTGTTCTAAAGGTAAATCCATTTACACAATACACATATTTAAATTCTTTAACCAGACTTAAATCTTAATTTGACAAGGATAAATAATATTTCACAGGGGTTGATTTATTTATCTTTTTATATATATTTAGCTATATAAAATGAATACATTTTTAGGAAATATTGAAAAACAAAACACAATTGGATTTTGAGCCTAAAACTTCTCATGATTTTGTCATCAACCTGGAACTTTTGGACACTATGGAAACTAAAATAGCAGAAACGAGGTATTTTTAGCTTCAATATATTTTTAATCTATATGTTTTTTAATGTTAGCGATTTCCAGTCCTTTTATAGGTGTATAAAAGACTTAGGAAAACCTACTCCTAAAGACTAGAATAGTAAGCTTTATAGGATTTGACCAATTATGTAACGTAGTTATGTAATTCAGAACTTTTAAGACAAATGATGTTATTGATGTACAATATGCAATTGTTTCACTACTTAGAACCATAATTGTTCCTGTTTTTAACATGCGTCATCATATAAAATCATGATATACATTATTGATTTATTAAACATTTCCCCAGACGGGAAAATATGTTTTGTATATCATGAAATCAAGATAATAAAGTAATAACCTTAAAAATGAATCCTCCATTACACATGTAAATAACTGTTCTTGATGTTAAAGTGCGTCATTTCTTAAATCATGATACTTTTTATTGATCTATTAAGTTTTTTTCCATGGAAATATGGATATAAAAAAACGTGAATATTATGAGAGATTCTCACATAACTGGCTAATATACCAATACCCCCCTCCCAGTATGACTTTATCCGATGTTATCGCCTAAACCATGGAGGAACATATTAACCAATACTTTATCATTTTCCCATTTCTGTATCCCTAAAATTCCCCCTGCTTAAAATATTTTTAATATGGCATGTTGTAAATATCTTTATTTTGTTTTTGAAATATAAAGTTTATCTTTGTTTTATCAATAGTTTTCCCCCTTACTTAAAGATTATTGATTGATTTTATGTTTACAGATTTTATAGGAATATTTCTTAAAGGATATTATTTCATATAATCATGTCAAACCACCATTAAAATGTATAGCACAAATTCTAAAATGAATAGTTTTGCACAAAAGGTTTCCTTTTAAACTCTACCCCACCCCCTCTTTTTATGAAATTAAATTTAAAAATGTGTGGAGGGTGGTAGATTTGGGAGTCTTTCGTG
Organism: Acartia tonsa; assembly: GCF_053477335.1. Lineage (NCBI taxonomy): Eukaryota > Metazoa > Arthropoda > Copepoda > Calanoida > Acartiidae > Acartia > Acartia tonsa. Next base: position 41,544,938 of record NC_137260.1, read on the forward strand.
TCTTTGTTTTTACTATAGGGTCAGGTTAGGTTAGGTTATGTTGGGTACAGCTTAGCATGGGGGATGTATTTCGGTGCTAGCTAGGCCTTTTTAGAGCTTGGAAAGTCTTATTAGAATAATGAGGAAAGAATTACATTTAACTCTATCTATCGCGAGAGATACAGAGATAAGTCAAACACAAGAACAAAAAATCATATTTTTTTATTTTAGGGAAAGAGTTGCATTTATTGATAATCTGTTTGCCCTGATGAGTGAATATTCTATACAATTAACCGCTGAAGATTCTGCCATGCTTGCTACGATCAAAACACAGTTAGGTAAACATATTCTTTTATTTGCTGTCTGAAAAAACTTTTGGTACTTTTATCAAATCTTAATAGAAACCAGCAGTGTCTAAGCTTGTCAACTATAAACTATTGAATGTTTATTTTTATTTAGATGGATTATGTTCCTCAACTGAAACCAAGAAGGGCAACAAATCCTCTCTCCTGGAGAAATTCCAGGAAGAAATGGCCAAAGAGATCAGCCTGCTGCAAAACTCCATGAATATAATCACCCAAGAGCTGGACAGTCCCACACTTCTCGACCCTGATTCTGTGTATGAAGAAATCATGCAAACACTGGAAAAGGTTCAGAAATCCATTGAAAAAGTCAAAGAAAAGGCCAATACATTTACTGAATATGAAAAAAGGTTTGGGTTTCCAGAAAGTGAATTTCTTGAGATTGACACGGCGGAGTTTAATCTTTATCATCTTAATTTACTGTGGGAATCTTTAGAGAAATGGGATTCTTGGTCTCAAAATGCGCTAACGGTTGATTTTAACACATTATCTGTTGAAGAATGTAGAAGCACAGTAAAAAAATTCACCAACACTCTTGACGAACTCAAAGCTACTGATGAACCCAACGAGGTATTAACCCTGCTTGACAGCAAGGTTATGGCGTTCAGCAGTAAGATCACCTGCATTGACTACCTACGCAGTCCTATGCTGAAAGATCGACACTGGAAGAAAATAGAATCAATAGTCGGTGTTGATATATCAGCTGGCGTAAATCTTCAATTCATAACCGACCGAGGAGTCTTTGAAAAAGAAGTTGAGATCAAAAAAGTGTTTGAGAAAGCAAAAGCTGAGGGTAAATTGGAAGATTTGTTGGTACATCTGGAAAATAAATGGAAGCAATGTTCTCTTGAGACAATGAATGTGATGGAATGCAATGTTATCTCTTCTTTTTCTCCTATTTGGATTATGATTGAGGATAGCATTGAAATTATAAAGGTAACATTTTTTAGTTGCAAAGCTACTCTATATGTCTTTCTATCCATCCTTCTGCAATGCTAGATTTTATCATATAATTCTGTTTTTTTTCACTCTAAACTCTAATCCACTTATTAAACTCTCATATATAACTTATATTAACTTTCATGCCAATTTATATTTTTTTTTTCACCCCTTTATACGGTCTTTTTCCTCCTTTTTACTATTTTGTTAGATTTTTTTATTTTCTGTTGTTTTGTTCTTTTACTATTGCTCTTAATGTTTGAATATTTATATGATTTGATTATAATTTTTAAACAGCTTTATTACTTTTGGACGAAAATGTCCCTGTTTTAAGAAAACCTGTCTTTGTTGTGTCAAAGTTCCAATGAGCAATGTTTTATCTTGTTTGATATTTAGGCACAGTGTTTTTTTTATACAAAAACATAATTTAGGTGATTGGAAACTCAATCCATTGTGCGACACTACGACCAAGCATCATGGACTGGAGTGAAAAGATTGATATGATGGAAACTTCCCTGGAAAGATTAGACATCATTCAAGGTAATTGGATTCCTTGAGTTTTTAAAAATCTATAAAGCCCATAAACCAAAAGATGTTGAATTAAACAATGTTGGTTATTTTTATGTACTTCAAAAATGGATGTAGAATATACGTGGATAGATATTGTGACAGGGGAAAAATATCGTCAATTTAGGTTGTTAGCATGTACATCACTTATTGGTCAGTTCGTTCATCTAGTAGGAGGGGAGGGGATTGTGGGGAGGAACAATATTTTTACCATCTACGAGTTTCACTTTATTAGAGTACTTGTTAATCTGGTGTAAGATCCAAGTAATAATAACTTCTTAATTTTAAAATAATTTTAATTTTTGTAGCCTGAAATAAGGTATGATGCCATTTGTAATAAGTCTTAAAAAATTGCGTCAAGTCATTATATTTACCTTACTCTGTGTAAAATTTGCCTTTGGTACCTTGTAATTAATCAAGAAAAATGCTTTTTGTTTCTTCTGCCAAATTATGTTGTGAAATTTATTAAATATTTTTTTTAGGTTTTTGGCTGGAACTGGAACCTGTAGCAACAACCAACGACATAAAATGGCACCAGCCCGAACTATTTGACACCTACAAGAAAATCAGCGATGAATTTAAACGTATCCTTGTCAAAGTCACCGAAGAAGCTGACATCATCAAAGCTCTCACTGACGCCGATGTCTCACAAACATTGGACGATTTGGATGATCAGTTCGTGGATTTTTCCAAGCAAATGGAAAATCTGCTAAACCCAAAAAGATCCATGTGTCCAAGATTATATTTTATCAGTGACAAGGAAATGATTTCGCTGTACAGGGAAGCCCAATATGATATAAAGAAGACAGAGCCGTATGTTAGGAAAATGTTTAAGAACATTCATGAGCTTGTATTGGCTGACGAGCAAATAGAGGACCCGTATAAGGTTGTTAGAAGATATAATCCTTTACTTTCAGGTATAAGTTAAAATCCTAAAATATTTACCAATTACTTAATTTGCATCATATTTCTTGTGCATATTCTCCTTGTTAATAATCACGTGGATCTAAGACTATTAACTTAACACTTTATTTTATTTGGGTATAGTCCTTTCCACGACATCCCTCCATAAGGAGCGATTCTTTGTATTTTTAAAATGGCTTTTTATAGGTTATTTTAGGTTAGGTTAGGTTATATTGTGTTAGGTGATTGCCCCACAGGGTTAGGTAATTGGCCCCGCAGGGTTAGAGCCCCCCGCAGGGGCTAGAAATAGGAGAAAAGCTACTGTGAAAAATACGAAGAATCGCTCCTTATGGAGGGATGTCGTGGAAAGGACTATACCCTTTTATTTTGTCAAATCATATGTTTGCTATTTTCAGGGGCTGTGATTTAGCAAATCAATTCCATTTAAAATTGCCAAATATTAAATATTTTGTTGTCAAAAAACTATTTTTTATTTAACTAAAGGGAAGTGGATATAAAGGGGAGAAACAAGGGAAGAGGGCTGTAGGAAAATTTTCTCTTGCAATTGTTTGCCAGACTCACTTTTTCTTGTCCTTGGCTATTGTTAATATTTAGATAGAAACAATGTCTTTAGATTTTATTCATTTCTAAAGGATTTATAAATGGATTATTAATTCATTAATGCCATTCTTTTTTTATCAACTTTTCACCCTCAACATTGAAAAGATTTAATAAAAACCTTTTTTTCGACGTTCTTGAGATTTTTACAGACAACATACCTACTCAATCTTATACTAATTCCAAATTTAGGCTTTACATCAGTAGAAGGTGAGGTTGTAAAATTCCACCGTACCTTCAAGGCTAGAGGCCAGATAGATGAGTGGATCAAATTCTTGGAACATTTTATGAAGTGTACTCTGAGTCTGCTTTGTAGGTGAGCTTTAATGGCGCTTTCACACAGATTGATTTATGCGGCTCTGATAACCCCCTACCACTTATTTTTAAATAAATTTTAAACAAGGGTAGGTCGGGGGTTAATTTTTCTTTTGTTTGTGTATTTCTTTAATTAAAGGTAGGTATAGGCCACGCAGATTAATGGTCTCCCGCAAGGGTTAAGCATAGGAAAAAATAATCCCCTTTTTTTCAATTTATTTAATTAATATCAAACCAGTTCTTAACCTTAAATTAATCGGATGAGGAAGCAAGCTAAAAAATATATTTCACGTACAATCCAATCCCTCTTTTCAGAGAACTGAAAGTGAGATCTAAGCTGAAGCACAGAAACTTTGAGGATGTCTTGGACGATCATAAATACCCATATCAAGTAAGATGTAATTTCATATTTAAAAAAAAAATAATTTTTCAGTTATGTATACAAGTAACATTATATTGAATTTCCCTTTGAAAGTTTAGTTATATATTATTATTGAATTAATCTAGCTAAACAATAAGTTAAGTAGACGTATTGCTTTAGATGGTTAATTAGACACAGTAATACGTCAAACCCATTTTTGCTATATTTACAGACATATGATCCAATTCAATCATACAAGCAATGAATTTTTTGAAATAGAAAAGCTTTATCCTAAGTTTAACTATGCATAACTGATGTCATATGAGAATGAAATGAAAAATTATTACTGCCCTTTCTTTAAAAAAAAAACGTTTTTAACCAATAATACCAACACCGCGTTCCTACTGGCCCAACTAAGGAGTTAATCATCAGACTTTCTATATTTATATCAATACTCATAATTTGAATATTTTTTTCAGTATGGCTTCGAAACCACTGAAAATTCATATTTCAGACAATTTTTCACGAATATTAAAATAAAAATTATTTCTCGTTTTATGAGACCAGCTCTTCTGCCCCTCGTGGGAAAGCTGTGTATAATACGATGCATTAAATAAATATTTCAGGTGACAACGGTCATAGCTCATTATATGTGGTGTGAAGAATTGGCACAGTTGAAGGACAAAGGAGTAACTCAGGCAGGCATAAAGTGATAAGTAAATGTTAAAGACAAAATTTTTTTAAAAATTGAATTTGCAATACAAATTAATGTTTATTTTTTAACTAGTCAGATTTAGATTTTAATGCTAATTAATGCTTATTAATTCTTCATACTTTTCTCTGACAATCGTTTAATCCTCATTAAGCACATTAGAATTGTCTAAGATCAGAAAACTCCCTGGAATACAGAGATATGACAATTGGCAATGAATAAATCATACCAACAATTCACATGTTTAGATACTCAACTTTTGAAAGTATTATTATTGGGAAACAAATTAAACATGCTATTCAGCTCTGTATCGTCTTTTTTTTAGCTGAATATTAATGAAACACAATATTATGAATATTAACTTATCATTTTATCCCTGCATAAAGGTTATTATGGATATACACAATATGAAGAAGAGACTTACAAACAAACTTTTCAATCTAAATGGACGTATGGATACACTTTCGGGTAAGTAAACTATATAGGTCAAGCCAATAGGGTCCAGGAAGGGAGGGTACATAGGGCTGTTTATTACACTTGTCTTATTTGTTAATGTAACAACTTAAGATACTTTTATTGAATTTCGATTGTTTGGTTCATGCAGGTGAGTGTCCAAGCGTTTCAATCACTAATTTAATCTACAGAAGGCGTAATATTGTGTTTCATCATTGGGGAAGAACATCACTTTATCGGTCATTGTAGGAACTGCTACTTTTATTTTCTAAAAATAATTTTCTTAACAAGGACAATTACTTGAATATTTTGTACATACATTTTTATATCAGATAAGATTTTATTTATTGAGCAAAGATAATTTAATTTATTATATTATGAAGTTTTGATTGATATATTATACAATTTTCACAGGGTTGGATCGAACCCGGGCCATCTGTAAGATCCAGCATCTGATGTACTGGATGGAATACCTGGATGATTGGGAGGAAGACAGACAGGAGGAAATTATCAGGTAATTTGTTCGAACTGACAATGCTACTTTCAAGTAGTGAAGCAACACTTTAATCCTGATTGGTCATGAGTCAGTCTAAGAAAGAAATGTGATATGCTTGGCTGCTATAAGCGATAGGCGACTAAAATGTTTCTGTGAAGTATCCTTGAACAGATGAGCAATAAATTTGTATTTTACTTGGTCCGTCAGTCTGTGAGTCACGCTACAAAAATAGAAATATTAAAACATATAAAAAACAAATGTGAAGACCTGCTCTTAAAATCACTTTATTCGTATTTTAACCATTAGTTTTTGGGCCTTTGCTAGTTATGGATGTTGCGTTCATTGTTTATCAAGTCAAGTTCTGCAATGAATAGATTACCTTGCTACTTTTTATCCAGTTCTTTGTTTACAAAAAAAAATATATTTTAGGTATGTCTGGGATAAAGAGTCAGCTGAAATCCGTGTTCAAATTGACAACGACATTTTCAACTATGGCTATGAGTATGTCGGTATGAAGCCAATTTTTCAACCCATTGGCATTGGCGGTGACCCATCACTGGCATTTAAAATGGCCCTCAAGAATGATCTTATCATTGATGCCTCTGACATGCATACACTCAATAAACTGTCAAATATATTTGGCACAAACATGAAGACAATTTTGTGTGATAATCCAAATATGTCACTGAAAGTTCAGCAACATTTGGTGGGTTCCAGTATGAGTGGTTCTTGGATTAATCTCAAGAATCTAGATTCGGTTGAAGGAAAGAATGATATAACTTTAAATAAATGATTATAAGGTTGATTGTACACTCAGCCAAAATAGTTACAAAACCTTCTAAGAACTTATGAGAAGCTGCATTATAAAGGAGAACCATATTGGTTTAGTGGTTAACGAGATCCTTTAGCAAAGACAGACAGAAACACACACACACTTACACATAGATATCTTGTTACTTTTATATAAGGATAGGTATTCAATATTCATCGTATTTGTTAGAAATTTGTCATAAAGTTTAATTTAGATTTATATGATGTATTAAAAATTAACTCTCAAAAGAAAATAAATTTATGTCATTCTAAAAACAGGTGATGAACTGACAAAAATTTTCCAAATCATGCAACGTCTGCGTAACGCGCGTCAGTATGGCAGCAAGACGTTCCAGTACAACAACAAGGAGATCAAACAGTTTCCCACCTGTCAGATGATCATGAGCAACAAGTGTATCATGGACAATCTCAAGTTCTTCGCCAGGCCGGTCAACTTTGAGGTCCCGGATGACAGGAATAAGATGAAACAGATTTTGTTGCAGAATGGTTCTGCTAGCTTGGATTTGTTGGAGACTTTGTATGGTGTTGTCACAGGAAATTTATGGCATTTCAATTGGATACATACATTGCACGGAATAAAAAAAAACAGGATAATAGATAATTACATTTTCTAGCCAAATAAAATTATTATTATCATTTTCTTTAGAAAATTTAGTGGCAAAAAATTGGGGTAAAACAGTTTTTTTTAGGTGTAATATCTTTTGTACCCTTACAAAACTTGAACTTCTATTTGATGAATTATCTTAGTAAAACTATTTTTCCTCTTACATAAGTCCTGTTTAAATGAATGCTTTTTAAATTTAAGTGTAAAATTATATACTTTAATTAATATCAGCAAAGGAAACGTATTGTCTAAAAGGTTCTTTATATTTTGACTTGAAAATGTTAGAATCGTTTTTTTTATCAAAGAAATATCCAACACTGCATTTATTAAATGTTTTAATTTACGCAATATTTTAAAATAAATGTACAATTTTACGGTCATAAAGAAAATTATAGGATGTAGAGAACACAGGTTACACGGCGTCTTTGATAGAATGATCAAATCAATTCAAACTACTGACAGTATTGAGGCTCTGCCAATTGTTGAAAACTTTCTCAAATATTCAGATTTTGAAGAAGATGACAATTATTCCATAATCTACAGCATCTGTAAAGCTTGTGTTGATAATCTAAAGATTCCTTCATTTGACCAAGAAAGCTTTGATGAGAAGAATGAGACTGATATGTTGATGACTGCTAATCTTCAGATTTATAATGCCTATAAGACATCAAAGTTTATAGCAGTAAAAGGCGAAGAACAGGGAGTTGGCAAATCATTTGCTATCAACAAAGTTCTTAGCCATAAGGAAAGTCAAGGAAAGAAGTTTATCCGAATCTATCCATTATCCTATGGAGCAAAATATCTAGTTGAGGGATCAAATAATTACAGTGTATCAAAAATTATAGGATCTTTTCTTACTGACATTGGTGAAAATGGTGGAACAATTCATTTCTGTGGAACTTTGGATAATGAGTTTAGGAGTTGTTTAGAGACAATAACTACAGACTCTCCCTATATGTTGCTTGAAAATGGAGAATATGCAACATTGCCTAATAATCTCAATTTCATGTTTGAAATTACAGACATAAAGAATGATCTACCCCAAAACATTGTTGACCAAGCTGCTCTGATTTCAATTCCAAATAAGAAACTTGAAATTACTGTCAAACTATTTCAATCTTGGCTTGCTGATCTAACACTACTAAGAAAAGAAGATGAGGTCAGAGATATAATTGAAGGATATCTTCAAAAGTTTCATGTTATATTCTGCAAATCATTGAATATTCTACAGAAGACATTTCCAAGTATTCTTGCACCAAGATTTATTGCTGCAACAGTATCATTGTTGAAATTTTTTACAGGTCTTCTTGAAAACCAACAGAATACAGATGATGAATGCACTGTAATAAGAGCTTACCTGTACTCACTGTGTTGGGCATTTTCAGGGTATTTAGTTCAGCAAGACAGAAGAAAATTTATTGATCTTGTCAGAGATGAGGTTGAATCATCTGGTTACTTTAATATTCAGGTAGAATGGGACTTTATCAATGGCAAACTGAACACAGATGGATCTATTACACCATGGAACAAGATTAAGGATTGTGAGGTGGATGAACAGTTTTTCTCTTATGAGGATAACTTTACTTCTGTTGAGAGTCAAGAGATCGCTGCTTACTTGATATTGAAAAACATTCTACACAACAGACATTTTATTCTTACAGGTCCATCTGGAACTGGTAAATCAGAATTGCTTCAGAGGGTTGCTGAAAAGAATTCTAAAATTATATTCAAAGATATTGTTGAGTTTTATATGACTGCCTCTACTACAGCAAGTGAAGTTGAAGAACTTATAATGGGAGCAATGAAAAGAAGAATTCAGCCATTTAAAATCCTTCTAGTGTTGTATAATTTGGATTTTAACAATGTTCATCAGTTAGAGCTTGCAAGATCATTGTGTGAGAACAGAAGTATTTATTTGACTTTCCAAAAGCGTTGGATTACAATGTCAGATGTAACTGTTTGCATTGAGTCATCAACTAAGATTGGACAAGAATCACCAGTAATATTACAAGCATTGGTATCCAAAGCTGCTGTTGTTACACTTGAAGAAAACTTTGAAGAGCTAGAAGAACTTTTTGCTGAGCAGTTAGAAGAGTTTCTTACTGAAGAGCTGGAAATGGAAGATGAAGATCTACCTCCAAAACTTGCTAAATTAATGGTTTCAATCTACAAAGATGCCAAGAAAGTTTCAAGTTTGTTTACAAGACATAATGTAATGAGATGCTTAAAAGGTGTTTTAAAGGGAAATAAGAAGGTTGTAAAAACTTTAAATGTTCTCCTACAACTAATACACCTTGAGATGACAGCAGAATTTCATGATTGTTTAGCTCATCAACATTTAAAAAGAGCTTATCTAGACATTCATGAAAGGTACTTTGATATGTTGTTTAGCATTACTCCTGATGTTCTTGAAGAGTTTGATAATCAATACGTTCTTATGTTTAAAATTGATGAGGAAGAACTATCTGATGCTGAGGATCAAGAGGATGAAAAAGAATTACAGTTTGTTGAGCATGATCAACTAGAGGAGATCCTCAGAGAAGCTTATCCTAAAATCAGAGGAAAGTTAAATCTTTCAAGTTATGATGAAAAAATTGTGTTTTCATTAGAGTATAAGCAATATTTTATCAATCTTTTGAGAGCACTTGATACAGACTTAGATATAATTATCATTGGTGAAGCAGGTGTTGGTAAACGGTCCATGGCAAGATTTGCAACTCTGTTCATGGGTTTGGAGCTGATTACAATGGATGGAGAAGAATCAGATTGGAGAGAAGTGTTTAGAGGAGCTTTGCTTGATGCCAGTAGGGATGAAGCTGACATGATTATTGTTGTTGGACCTGAATTGGTTGAAGATCATGAAGTATTAGCAACAATATCTGATATTAGAGCTTATGGTTTTAGCTGGAATCTTATTGATGATTATGAAAGGAAAGATCTTTTGTATGCTGATCATGAAGATCCATTTATGTCTCTGTTTAGCAAAAGCAAATATGAAGAAATGGATAATTCTCTGACAGAGAAGGTAAATCACAATCTTAATTTTGTATTTTGTCTTGAAGACATTGATATGATTGATAAAATGGTGAACAATTATCCTTTCATTATGAGAAATTGTGTGTCAATTTATATTACTCCATGGTCTGATACAACTATGACTGAAATTGCCCTTGACAGGTTAGAAGAGCTCTCTTCAAAGAAGTCACTAAATGTTGACAATATTGCAAAGTGTTGTTCAAGTTTGCACCAATTTTGTAGAGAGACATATGAGGCAACCACTTCTTCACAATATCTTGAGTTTGTTGCACTGCTGCCTGAAATGTATGATGACATGTATGAGTATTTGCTGAAAAGCAGAAAGAATCTTCAAATAGGAATTGAGCAAGCTGTAAAAGCTCAAACACACATTGATAAACTAAATGATGACATTACTGCTAAGGAACCTGAGATCAAGAAGTTAACCTTAGAATCTGAACAACTTGGTAAACGATTGACACAAGAAAGACAAAACCTTGAGAAAGCTAGCCAGTCTTTTAGGAAGAAAGAAGCTAAGGCTAGAGCAAGATCTGAAATAACTCAAGAACTAGCTGCAGATACTCATCAGAGTCTTGAACAAGCTTTACCACATCTTGATGCCTCAATTCAAGCAATCAACTCACTTGACAAGGGAGAAATAGCTGAGCTTAGAGGTCTCAAGCAAGTTCCTGAACTTGTCCTAAATGTATTAGAAGCTGTTTGTATACTTCTTGGAGTTAAACCTGATTGGCCAACTGCTAAGAATCTTATCTCAGAGCCAACATTTATGCAAATGTTAATTGAGTTTGATAAGGACAATGTTTCTGATGCTACATTGAAAAGAATCAGAAGATATATTGAAAGTCCTAAATTTGTACCAGATGAGGTTGGAAAGGTTAGCAGAGCTTGCTGTTCTCTTTGTCTTTGGGTAAGAGCAATTGATTATTATGCTAAGGTATTCAAAACAATTGAACCAAAAAGAATCAAGTTGTTACAAGCAGAATCAGAGCTGGCTGAAGCTATGACTTCTTTGAGAAAAGAAACTGACAGAGTAACTCATATTGAAACAACAATAACCAACATTCAGCAATCACTAAATGAAAAGCAGAAACGAAAGACTGCTCTTGAGAAGCATATTTCAGACTTACAATCAAACCTGGAAAGAGCTGAACAGCTGGCTTATTCTTTGGAGGAAGAGCTGAAAAAATGGAGGAGTCAGCTGAATTATCTGGACAATAGACTGGAATGCTTAGGCGGTGATTGTATTCTTGGTGGAATGCTTATTGCCTATGGTGGCCAGTTTGAGTTTAAAGAAAGAGAAAATGCTGTGAAAGCTTGGAGAGAAGTGTGTGAAAAGTTTAGAATTTCAGTCAGTGATAGAAGTATACTTGAAATATTTGAACCTGTGTTGAAAATTGAATATCTTAGAGCTGACACACTTCCTCCATTTAACTTCTACCAAGAAAATTGTCTAATTGTACAGAAAAGCAAGAAGTGGATTCTATTTGATGATCCAGATAATCTTGCACGTACCTGGATTCATCAAGCTGAAAGCTCAAACATTGTTGAGATTGAATTACATGATCCTGCACTAATCAGAAAACTAAAGATATCTCTCAACAAAGGTCATATTTTCTTGATTGATAATTTTAGCAAAGATTATCCTTCAGACATTGAAAATCTAATTCAGTATGAAATATATGAAAAGCTAAAGGTATTTGTTGGTCTCATTGGTATTCCTGAGAAAAAGAAAGAGCTCAAAGTAATGGTTGGTGATCAAGAGGTAACTGTACATCCTAACTTCAAACTCTATCTAAGATCGGAAAGTGTACAAGACAGAAAGCAACTTCAAGAGTTCCTAAAAGTTGTCAACTTCAAAATGAGTGTTGAATTGTACAACAGCACAATCTTAAAACTTCTAGTCAAAGAAGATAATCCAGCAATGGAAGAAATGAGGGTTCAGATTCATGCCAATCAATACCAAAGAAAGGATGAATTTGAGAAAGAAAAGGATATTATTTTGCGCCTATTGTACAATGCACAAGGTGCTCTTCTTGATGATGAAGACTTGATAAGTAACATAACAGATGCTAAAGCAAGAGTTGTAAAAGCTATCAATGCTCAGCGTGAAGCTGAAGATGCTTCCATGGAAATGGCAAAAAAGATCAGACAATATCATCCTTTGACAAATCCTTTAGCTCAGCTTTTTAGACTCATTGAAAAGCTAAAGGAAATTGATCCAATTTATTATATACCAACAGAAACATTGACAAGTACGATGATGAAAATTTGGAGAGACAAAAAGGATTCTGGAATGAGATTAGAAGCAAAGGTTCAATATTGTCTAAAGGAAACACTAAGAAATCTATGTCAAATTGTAACCATGGCTTTGCATGTAACACATAGGCTTACATTCTTACTATTCTTTGTTGTAAAAGTTGTCCATGATAGAGATTCCGAGGAGGAAAAAGAGGAAGCTTACAGAGTTCTCAACAATTTTATACTCAAGTTTGAAGATGATGAGGAATTTGTTGAAGAAATTGCTGAAACAACAAAGCAAAGAAAACCTTTGTTCTCAAGAAGACTAATCAACTTTCTTGTCACAATCAAGGGCAACTTCCAGAGTGGCCAACCAATTCTTGGTAGTGTGGCAACATTTGTTGAATCTGAACTGCGCAAAAATGGCATTGAACTTGATGTTATGCGATTCATGAAAAGAACTGAACTTCGTGAAATACCCAAGAAACCATTATTAATTGTTGAACATGGACTACTTGATACTTTGGCATTGATTGGTAAATTTGCCAATAGAATTCGTAGTGTACCTTCAAGGCCAAGATTATTGGTAATGGGGAAACATTTGGAGTTTGGTGAAATACAGAATACTGTGGATGACTGTAAAAACACCAGACAGATTCTGATTCTGCAAGGGATTCATAATCAAGTTGAGGAAATGTTGAAGCTAAAGATTCCAGAGGTGGATGATGAGTTCATGATCTATGCAACAATACCTGGGGTAAGTAAGAAAGAAAATATATCTTTTTGCTTGTTTTTGAATAGGATTATACTATGGCTTACAATATAGTATATTTTAAGATATGGAAATAAAAATTGTTTATTCTGATTTTAAGCTTTGCCTTACACAAATCCCCTGTATGAGATTTTTTAAATGAAAAGATCTGTTTAATTCTTTGTTTGTATTAATGAATTGATGGAGAAAAAACATCAATGAAGAAATATTCAATACTTCAATTTTTATTACATTTAGAGTACGTCTTTGCCATACTCCATCATGGTAAAATTCAGCCTACAGAACTTTGACCTGCCAACAACCACCTCTGACAGGATAGAGGCCCTCCTATATATGATGCAGGAAGGATTATCTTAAATTTTCAAACATTTTACTCAATTTTCTAAATTTATAACTTTTCAGGGTAGGATTGAAAACATTGAACTGTAAATTTTAATGGTACAAAGTTTTATAAATACTCAAAAATGTACTTTATTTAATTTTGAATTATTGGTTTAAAATGTCCAAGCTTTTTATCTAATAATGAATAAAAAATTGTACTCTGACGTTACAGGTTTTAAAAAGTATTTTATTAAAAGCGAAGTTTTTCTATAATTAGGGTCGGTACGTCCGTCTGTACGATTTAGAATGCCTAGCAACTCTATAATCGTTACCAGAATGTCATTGTCCGTACGTTCATTTTAAACATGTTGATTCCGTTCTGACACTCTACAAAAAATAATATTCGTCTGTCATACCGTTTCAGAGCTTCGCTTTTATGGATGTTGTCATCCTTTTTTTTAAACATTAGAGTAAATAATTACCGAACGCAGGAAGAAATGAAAATCTCAGAGAAGCTGAAATCGCACGCCTTCCAGACCTTCCTGGCGTGTGCCCTCCTCTTCCATGTCAAGATTCTGGAGACTGAGAGTGGTTCTGACTATTCTGACCTGGAGCTGAGGTTGATGCTCGGCACTTATGAAAAGTTTATCATGAGAGACCTCAGAACAAGGTTTGTTGACTTATTAAGCAGCACAAAAACTTTAAAACTAGGGAGTACAAATCCATTCGTTTGTAAACAAATAACGATTTTGAATGCACAATTTTCGTCTAAAATTATATCATTTTCTAATTTAAATTATGCATCTATTTTAGCAGGATTTACATCTAGAGTATCTTGATTTGAACCCATCACCATGTCGCCTCTGCTGTCTTACTATTTGAAATTTCTGATCTTTTTATAGATTCAGTTACCTAACCCGCATGGCAAAGATTATCTACCAGCTGGATGATATTCAGATGCTAACAGATATTGCTCACAAGATCAGTGATTTTGAAATGGAAGAAGGGATGGCTAAGGTAATAAATTTATAATGTAGTATACATGTATAATCCATTTAACTACTTAGTCCAAGTCAAAAGGTATCTGTACTAGGCAATCTTTAGGGTAATAACCCAATAAACTAAAATTGTTTAGGTATTCAATTTTGAGACAGACATGGTAACGAAGACCAACACAGCCCTGCTGAATTGGGGCCAGGGTACCACGGAGCTAGAACTATTCCAGAGAAGAGTTATGTTGATTCTCAAAAACTATCAGAAGGATGAAAAGATGAAAAAAGAGGACAAAGTAGGTTTTTCTAGTCCATATGTTTAGTGCAAAGCTGTTTAACTACTATAAGCTTGGTTTTTACATCTGTACACTTAAAAATAAACGGCTGCGGATTGTTTAAAAAACGGCTCGGTAACAGATTTTTGACATACCTTCTGTTGCGGCTATAGGGCAGATTTTTTATAGGATAAATTAGTTGCCTGTAACTAAATTATAAATTGTAGCTGCCTTTATTTGACAACTATTGATTGTATGTCCAAATTATGGAACTTGTATGTTTCTTAGCTTGTCTTTTTGTGAGATTTTCTAAATGTGGTTTAATTAAACTTTATACACTTGTAACTTGTAATAAGTTTCAATTGTATTTTAATTTCTTTAAATTTTCAGAGACGCCCAAGTTTGGTGGATGTTAAGAATGACATGAAGATTTTCATCACAAGTCTTCAAACCTTCCTCACGGACTAAAATTAGCCTGGAAGGGAGGGGTTATTTTATTACACTAGTCCCCAAAGTTTTATAGTAACGTTTTATTCATTGGTTTAACAACTTTGGGGGCTTTTATTGAATTTTAGTGGTTGGTTCATCAACCATTCATTGTCTCTGCTCAAGGGGTAATTTTGTGTGTCATCATTTGGTATGTATATTTATTATCGGCCATTGTTTTATCCCTTTATTCCCTAAAGAATGAAAAAAGTGGCTTGTAAAGAATTTTTGCAAACAAAAACGTTCAGTGTATTAAACTATGTAATAAGTATTTTTCATGTATATTGATTTTTGTATAATTTGTCACTTTTTTACAGTTTTGTACGGTTTGCAATAAAATATGGAAACATAAATAGTTTTATTATAAAAAAACAAGGACACAAAAATCCACAACTAGATAGATAGAAAAGTATGTATTTACCTATTAATATGTAGTTACTTCTAAATTACATATTTCCTTTGACACCATACAGCTGAAGGACCTTAGTGCATTGTTCATTTGAACGTTTTGCTCCATCACCCAAGGATATTAGAAAAATTAATTTCCAACAGACAACCATTCCTTTGATTGCACGACATATGTCTGCAAGTACTAACTTTTTACGGTAATAAGTTACATCTGTTTACGGGCTAAGGCATTCCACACTAATCTAACAATTGTCAGTTGTCACATACCAGTTTTAAAGTCTATACTGTCACGCAGTGTGGCCGAGACTCGAATCCGACACACCTCACCAACAGAAAAAGGTTCGCTACAATTTAAAATAAAGTCGTAAATACATAAAAAAAAATATATGTGATAGTGCAGCCTTAAAAATCTTATATCCTTTTGAGTACAGAGAGTCTGACCTATGTAAGAGTTTTATAGAGAAGCTTTGCTTCTAAGAATTATATTAAAAATAAATTTATTAAAGGAATTACAATTATAATGTTGGTCATAATATTAATAAATATATTATTTTCACAGTTTAAAAATAAGGTGCCTTTTACAATTTTAAATAAAATTTTTATATTTTATTCATTTAGACATGTTTTTACAAATAACATTAAATAATTTTGGTATTAAATGGCACCAATTTAATTTGTAAATTACAAAAAATGCATTATAAATATAAGATATGTTTTTTTTTCACTGGGATATTAATATCAAATTTATAAAATATCATTAAACAATTATTTTGAGGTTTTTGGTGATTGTGACTGTGTGTACAATTTACTTGAAGTTATAGCTTATCCAAGGTAAAAATATACGAATAAAATTTTAATTACGTTATCCTTTTCTGAAAATTAGTTTAACTTTATTTGAAATTCTATATAGTTTATTGAAGATTTCCCACAATTAGTATGTTTATTTAAGACATACTTATTTTATGGATGTGCATTAATTTCGATAAAAACCATATTTTGATGAAACAAAGCTCACAATGACGTCCACACTTTTTATTATAGGGGGGAGGGGTAAACTATTTATTTGGGGGATGGGATTAAACACCCCTTTTCTCACCCCTCCCCCCCCCCTGTATGGACGTCCTTGCATAATTATACACTCAATTTACAAATCTTATTAATGCTTCACCAAATTACAGTGCTTGTTGTTGGTATACAACAGGTTGTGCCAGGTCATGTCAGGCTGTGCTATGTAGAGTGGAATATGCACTGGTTAGCCTGACAGAATACAGGTGCCAGGGTGTGCTATGTAGAGTGGAATATGCACTGGTTAGCCTGACAGAATCCAGGTGCCAGGGTGTGCTATGTAGAGGGGAATATGCACTGGTTAGCCTGACAGAATCCAGGTGCCAGGGTGTGCTATGTAGAGTGGAATATGCACTGGTTAGCCTGACAGAATCCAGGTGCCAGGGTGTGCTATGTAGAATGGAGTATGCACTGGTTAGCCTGACAGAATCCAGGTGCCAGGGTGTGCTATGTAGAGGGGAATATGCACTGGTTAGCCTGACAGAATCCAGGTGCCAGGGTGTGCTATGTAGAGTGGAATATGCACTGGTTAGCCTGACAGAATCCAGGTGCCAGGGTGTGCTATGTAGAATGGAGTATGCACTGGTTAGCCTGACAGAATCCAGGTGCCAGGGTGTGCTATGTAGAGTAGAATATGCACTGGTTAGCCTGACATAATCCAGGTGCCAGGGTGTGCTATGTTGAGTGGAATATGCACTGGTTAGCCTGACAGAATCCAGGTGCCAGGGTGTGCTATGTAGAGTGGAATATGCACTGGTTAGCCTGACAGAATCCAGGTGCCAGGGTGTGCTATGTAGAGTGGAATATGCACTGGTTAGCCTGACAGAATCCAGGACAGTGGGGTGCACAGAAATGACCAAACTCCTCCTCCTTCTCCCCCTGGAAGCATCGCGCACAATTATTTCACAACCTAATCAAGTGCAAGTGTGTGTGCCAGTTAAAGAGATATTAATGGACAGGACAAACAACTTTTATTTTTGGCTCAAGTTAGAAATACAAAGGAAGGTCTTTTTGAAACATTATAAAGTCATCTAAAACAATGACTGAGCTTTTCTGTTTAATTTCAAAATGATTTGTAGAAATGTAGTGTGATATTGTCCTTGATCAGCAAATGTTTGGCCTATAATTACTTATAAAATTGTTAAAACTCAAACCTTTCTTAGTATTTCTGATTTGCTTAATTCATTTTTATTTTTAACATTTTTAATAAAATTAATCAAACAATTTATTGATGTAAAGTACCTCTTCTTTTTTATCCTTTGCTTTGGCCTGCCTGGCTTTTCCTAGCTGTTGTTCTTGTTCTTGGATGAACAGGGCAAACATAAAATCACTTTCAACCTACAAATTAAATTAAAATTTTTCCCCCATAATTATTTCGCAATTTATCTTCTTTTATAAAATTCTTGAAAATTGATTAAAATAAATAACAGTAGACAAGTTTTTTTTGAAAGGCTGGGTACCTCTAATCCACAAATCGTGGTTTCAAAATAGAAAATTTAAATCTAAACAAAAAAATATTTTGATTTACTTGGTTATTAGTTGATATTCGTCCTCTGTCTCTCAATGTATCTCCAGCTATTAAAGGTGATCCCTAAAAATGAATAGCATATAATTTTTATTAGAAGTTGCCCCCCTGTACAAGGAAGTGTAGTGAAATATTTTTTAACGAAAAAGTTCTTTTTTTCTCTTAAATGTGTATCTACGGTTTACTGATGCATTTTATTTTACTTGGATCCTACACCAGACTATCATCTACTCTAATGAAGTGAAACAAGAAGCTGGCTTAAAAAACGATCTTCTTTATCCATCACCTTTTCCCCATCCCCTTTCCTTCTACTGGATAAACAAACTGACCAATAAATAGTGTCCATGTTAGCAACCTAAATTGACCACAATTCTTCCCCTTTCATAATAAACTGCAATTATATTCTACCTCTATTGCTTTACTAAATATTTTTTATGCATTTAAAAGGAGTTTGAAAACCTGTATTGATTTAAACTAAATCAAAGTTTATCAGATTATCAAATGCAAAAAAAGAATTCAAGGCCTAAAGTTACTATAAAGTATGTGTTGATAAAAATTTGAATTAATTTGCATGTGAACTGAGCAGGTTTAATATTCTAGATTAGAATTTAGTTTTAGAGTTGTTTAAAGACCTTTAACACTGTAAAATTACTGAATCATTTAGAGTAAAAATTAGCTGTGATCAGTATGAAAACATTTTGCTTGAAGAACCAGTGTTGAATTGATACACAAATGAGATAACTACTAAATTGTACAAAATAATGGATGTAGAATATACGTGGATATTATGACAGGGAGAAATTCGGTTGCTATCTTTCTAGTCATTTGTTGGTCAATTCATTCATCTAATAGGAGTGGAGGGTAGGTGGATAGTCGCCAAATTTTAGCCTCCAACCGATTGCTCTAGGCTAATTCTAAATAAAACTTATACCATGCAACCCTGCTTATTGCATATGCAGTTTTTGCCAATAACTTTAAAATAGGAAGGATTTTAAAACAGCATTCACTTTTTATTTAAAATTAAAGCAAAACTTCGTGGATTAGTAAAAACTTTATTAAATGTTTATGATATTGCAGTGAATTCTAAAAGTTCTAAAAGTTTGGGATTATCATGCTTAAGTTTAATGCAAATTTGTTTGGAAAAAAAAGGTTAAACTGAATCCAATTTCTCAGTTTTTTGCACTGTATTTTCTGTGAATTTAATTACTGTAGCCCTTATAATAATCATATAGGCATACATTGAAATGTTATGGGATTACTTTGTTACTTTGTTAGATACTATTGGAGTCGGCCCTTCGTCTAAGGTCAAAGTAATTAAAAAGGAAAACGATAGTAGAAAATAGCATCACACCATATAAAAACTTTAGAAGTAACTTGATCTAAAACTGTCAAATTGGCTATGTGAATCTTCCCTCCAATAGAAACTGAAATATTTAAATGGTTTTTGAGATCTAAACAGACAAAAAAAACTACTTTATACAACACTTGCGGTTGCGCAAATAGTATCTTGGGGATCTGTAATAAAAGGCTTTTGAAGTGGCAGAAAAATAGCCTAAAACCAACCCAAGGATGAAAATTAAAAATTAAACAGCCTAAAACCATCTCATGATCATGTGAAATTTCCTTGAAAAGAAGAAGTCAATCAATTCAGTAGTTATTGAAATTTCAAGCTTTAACAAAAGAACCTACTACTTTATTTAAGAGCATGACTTATTTCGAACATAATTAATATTTAACATTGGAATGTTTTGGCTTACTTTTAATCTTTAAATAATAACGTTCTTACATATTTTAAAGAACAAAAGTTAGCTAGACAAACTTTTACCTGGAAAAGAAATGCAATTAACCCAATCTCTCTTCCCCCCTCAGGATGTTGTCTTGGCTGCTGATGGTGGCCATTTTCTTGCGGATTTTTATCCCTTACAGCTACCTGCCTGTCCAATGATGGTCTGCTATGTCCTTGTTCGACTGGTTTTGTGGCTAGGTGAAGTTGTTGTTGTTGAAGACTTAACATATCCTAAAATAATGTAGTTTGACATAGTAGAATTATAATTGATGTATATCCCCAATAAATTACTCCTTCTGTAGATTAAATTTAGTGGTTGAAACTTTTGGACACTCAACTTAATGAACCAACCAATCCGAATTAGATAAAATTTCCCAAAATTGTTGAGATAAAGAATAAGAAAACTTTACCATAAAACATTGGGGACCAGTGTAATAAATATCTCAATGTACTTTTCCTCTTTGAGAATTAAGATTAATTTATGCTAGTTTAACTTAAGGACAACATTTGATATTAATTAGTAAGGATTGTTTAAAATGTTTGTAACACAATTGCCTGAAAAAAAAAGAATTAAAAAACTATGAATATGCAGCTAATAGAAGGAAAGTAATGCATTAAATAGCATTGCAAAATAGTATAAAAATATTTCAAAGTATACCTAAAAAGACATAATCGTATAAATTAAATTATATTGCGCGTTTTGCTTAGTTATGAAGTAGCTGTAGTAAGGAAATGCCATGTTTATAAAGTTACCTGTGTGTGGTCAGGAATATTTAATTCCGCCTTTCTTCTTGCAACCCGAGATCTATTCCTAGCCGTGACAGCTCGGGGTATATTATCAAACAAGTCCGAGGGAATATCACTGAAAGCTTCGGGCATGTCGTCATAAATGTTACTTGGCAAATCATCGTACACATTGGAGGGCAGGTCGTTGTATTTCGTCGCTTCCAATCCCTGAAAATTAATTTTAAAGCTGTAGGAACTGATTATTAATTTTTGAAGTAATGATTCCTATGATAACAAGTTACAATGTGTTGAACGAAGCATCTCCATAATCAGGTCAAAGATGTATATGTCCTTTGATAGTATTGGTATTTAAGTAATTTTGCTGTAATTGTAAAATTACACCTAATTATCAAGTTTTGACACTCTTCTGGTGTTAACGTCAGTTTTTCCTTCCTTTTAATTTTAGAGCTTCGCTTTTATATCTGTTGTCATCCTTGCTATGATAATTATCATCGAATTTTTGTTCATTGTAATTAAGTTTAATGAAAGCTAATGATTACATTTGACAAATAGTAATGCTTTTAAAATTTAAAACCAAAAACTATTTGTACCTTAAAAGTTTCTAAAGAAGACTTTCTACTTATATTGGAATCTTTTCTTTCTTCAGATTTCTTTCTCTAAAACATATTATATTTATATGATAAATAAGTATAAATGCTTAAAAGACATATTTTCATTTTAAGGTTTGATTACGGAGATCCAACACTCATATTAATGTACACTGTTGACCTAATAATCATTTTTAAAAAACGTAGTGGCTTGTTTAGATTGACTTTCTGGTAACGATTATAGAGTTGCTACGTTTTCTAAATCGTGACTCTTATAGGAATCATCATGTAAAGTTTGAAATCGATATAACAATTTTGACATATCTAAAATAATTTTGAAAGTTATCCGTTACGGACGGGAGCACAGATAGATCAACCCTGAATATAGAAAAGCTTCGCTTTTAAAAACAAATTATATTTTATTGTTTTGATGCTTGCCTGCAAGTCTTTGACAACTAAAAGTTCATTGTATTGATCTGATTTCTCTTCATCCTTGATTCGTTGCAACTAAACATGGATGACATTATTCATAAGTAGCGAACTTGCTAAGCATATAAACGACATACAGGCAGGGTGAGTTATATGACAATTGTTCAGTTGTCATAACATGAACATGTGAGAATATGCTATAAATTTTTTAAAAATTATGAAACCTTTGTATAAAAATAATTAAGACAATCCATGTAAATTATATTATGAATATTCATTGGTTTAAATAGCACCTTAGAAAACCTCATTTTTCCCATAACTTGACGGACAGACAGACAAAGTTAAATTCGCTACTAATTCGCTTAGCTCAAGGTATATACTATGATCAAATAACAGTTATTGGTTGTGAAATTTAAAGTTGGTTGTCTGTTAGCTATCGTGTGTCAACTTCAGCTGTTTGGAAACTAAAGAGAAATTAGGAAAAGATTTTTTAGTATGGCTTCGATACCAATTAGTATCCGCTGGATTAGAACCGGCTTTCAGCAATACTAAAAAGAATGAAATTAATACTAGTTTTGTTAGACAAGGACAAAACTCGTTTTAATCTCAGACTTTTTTTATTTTTACTATCCGCGGATAGCTGTCTATGATACGTTACAATAGATAACTATAACATACCTTTAAATTTCTAAGATGAGTAAATCTTGCAGCTGACAGAGATTGGTTCAACAAGTCCAGTTCATCTTCTAATAGTCCATCTGAATTCTTCTGTTTGGCCTTGAGAAAAATATTATATCTTTTCAAAAATATCAAATATGATTGTTTTTAGATAAAAATTGTACAATATCTATAATACAAAGTAGAATGATGTCTGTCTGTCCGTCTGTCTGTCTGACCGTCTGTCTGTCTGTCTGTCCGTCCCTTAAGATCTCGGTAACCACTGAACCGATCGGATTCTACTCTTCAGGGTATCTACCTATCAGTCCTGTGGTGGTTTTAAGCTATTTTCTTGGGGGATGGGACACCCCAAACCCCCCCAAAAATTAAAATTTACCCCCCACCCCAAAAAAAAAAAAAATTCTTAAGAACACATAAGACTATGAGCAGCACCAGTAGTAATTTTCTTGAGAACACATTAGACTATTTTTTTACGAATTTTGCGAATTCGTTATTTAATCGAGAAAATGTTTTCCTGCTGGGTAGGTGCGAAAATTTGCGATCCGTTCTGCTGGGTAAGTAATAGAAGAAGTAATTATACCTCTTGGGGCAAATCCCCTAGAGGCTAGGGGCGAAGCCGCTAGTTGTTAATAAAAGATTCGTTAATTATTTTATTATTTTGAGAGAACCATTATACATTCTAAAAAGATTGTGCAAGTTGGGCTGTATGACCCACCCCCCCCCCCCACAAGAATTTTTACAATGAGGAAACATTAAACTCCCCACCCCAAAGAAAAATGAATGAACTATTATTTGTTGAATACTTTTTCTAATTAATTTAGTTGTTGGTTACAGGTTTTTGCACTTGTATAAAATTATGAATTAGCTATTTACAACTATGAAATTAATGACAAAATAACATGGTTTTAGTTTACCTTAAATTTTACCTTTTTAGTAACTTTTGGTAAAGGCGCGAGACGTGCAGAATTTCTTATCAACTCTTGTTCTTCGGCTAGCAAGTTATCTGTTTTATTCTATAACAAACAATTGGAAATATTTATTAACTTTTGTTAAACAAATCTAAGGTATTAGGTAATCTTTCCAAAAAGTATTTGTTAAAAAAAAATACTTTCTACAGTATTTTTTAACAAGATACGGTTTAAATATATCTTTTCCTAGGGGAGATTTTTCTTTGGAGGGTGAAGGTATCCTTCCCATATCGGATCAGGGGTTTACGAGATACAGTGATCGTGATACTTTTATTTAATGATGACGTAAGGGAAATTTCCAGTAACATGGATAAATTTCAAATCAATTTATTTTTACCAAATGATCAATTTAGAATGTAATCTTTATTGGTTGTCATATAATATCATCATTTATTCCCTCGGGTAAAAAATATTCATTCTTAAACAATAGGAATACCCCATTCTATCAATATACATAATTTCAAGGGTTGTACAGTGCTGGATAAACACTTTAAGGGAAAACACCAAAATATTTTAAAACACCTGATGTAGCAAGGAAGCTCTTCCCAGAGTATTTTGTCGTTCCTCAACATTTAGTAAAATATTGTCATCATCCAAGTCTTGTCTTACTGATGATTTTAGTTCTAGTACACGGGCAGCTTTGGAAGTTATTGATTCTAGTTCTTCATCTGAAAAAAATATGTTTTCGGAAGGGAGAGGTTTAATAGTTCTTTTATGTTTTAGGATTTTATAAAGAAACATTTTAAAAGAGTACTGTAATAGTTCATTGATCGTCAAGAAATGGTTTAATTTAGTTTTGGTTATCTAGTGATAAAAATTCTTTTATGACTTTAAATAGCGCTTTAAGTGAATGTTCAGCCCCCCCCCCCCTCCCCCCTTATTATTTTAATTAAATTTTAACAGAGGTTTTTTTTTCTTTCCTGTGTCTAATCAATTCGGGGGAACATAAACCTGCGGGACTTAAGCCTGAGGTGCCCTACAGCAGCGATCCTGACCAGGACCAATACTTACCTAAAAATACAAACGAAAAGCCACCTCCCCCCCCCCCCTCTCCTCTTAATAAATTTGATTTCAAAATTAAGTGAATGAGCTTATCTTTGTTTAGAGCGCTCTTTTTTACCATACCTCTTTAAAATGTTATTAACGTAAACAAAGAATAACATTCAAAGGGCAGAATAAAATCACGAAACCTTTCATGTCAAATAATTCTATAATTATATCATGATGACGTGTTAAGGGTAAAAAAATCATATTTAATAACTAGCGGCTATGCCCCTAGTGGGAAGAAGGAGCGGAAGTAAAATCTATACCTTAAATTTTAGTTTAAAAAAGGAAAAATTGTAGGAGTGATTTATCTTTTAAGTGTTTTAAGATACCCTCTTCTAAAACATTAATTAACCTTGTCAGGACCCTAAAGAAGTTTCATAGTAAAGGAGATTACCTGTCAAGTTGAGAACCTGTGAAGGAGAACCATATCGGTTCAGCCGTCAGCGAGATCCTTTGCTACGCACAGACAGACATTAGACATCCTTTTACAGGCAGGAAACCAGCAAACATTCTTACCTAACAATTTAGAAGATCTTGTAGAACTCGCAGCTGGTGTTGAGCTTGTTGTAGGTCTGTTACCACTGGCTGTTTGGGGTGGTGGTCTCTGTTTAGTAGCTGTCTTAGAGGATCTTCGTGTTGTGGATCTTTCTGTTGGTTCAGTACTATAGCACAATAAAAATAAGAATAAATATTTTTCATTCTCATTATTTTTAGTCTCTAAAGCTAAAGATCTCAAAAATTACTGGTCCGGTTGTACTTGTAAGCTTTATAAAAAAAGTGGTTTTAAGAAATTTTCTAACCTCCCTCTCCCCCGAGACAACTTGAATGAAAGTAGAAACAGTGTTAATTACTTACAAAAAACGCTCATTAATGAAGTATTAAAACCTTACCTAGCTGTTGATATCCTTGATGAGTTCTTAACTGTAGCAGTAGATTGTCTTGAAGCGCTCAATGAAGGTCCCAGTGCATCGTCACTCTATATGAATCGTTATTGTATAAGATAAAAACAAGAGTGTCAGTTTCTTTCTTATCGTTATAGGATCCCAATATGTATACAGGTTCCGGACTAACCTTTCGTTGAATATTATAATAGATGTATAATCCAGACAACTACATGGATCAAGTGTCGAGGACCTTTTCGTCTGCTAGCAAATTGCTTTCCGCTCTTTTGTTGAGACATTTTTGTGCTAATATTTGCATTGCCATTGGTTGATATTCAAAGACCCAATTGAAACTCAACACTGGGTCCAAGGGGTGAAGATAAATAGTTATATAATCCCTCCCTTATTGTTTTACTCTAATGAACATAATCATCAATTGACTGTTAATAATTGCATGTTAAATTGACTTGATTATAGTATAATAAGTGCAATTTACCTCACGAGAAAAATCTTCACTGAGTCTGTTTTGATTGTAGAAGATTTTATGTTGTCCATTTTGTTGTGTGACCGGCCTGCTGGCAGCCTGTCTGTCCACCTGAGAATATCCTCCATACCTGAAATAAATATATATTTTGTTGTGTGACCGGCCTGCTGGCAGCCTGTCTGTCCACCTGAGAATATCCTCCATGCCTGGAATAAATATTTTATTGTGTGACTGGCCTGCTGGCTACCTATCTGTCCACCTGAGAATATCCTCCATACCTGAAATAAATATTTTATTGGTTGACCGGCCTGCTGGCTACCTGTGTGTCCACCTGAGAATATCCTCCATACCTGGAATAAATATTTTATTGTATGACCGGCCTGTTGGCTACCTGTCTGTCCACCTGAGAATATCCTCAGTATCTGACATACAAAAAAAATTATGATAGGACGAATGTTTTAAATTCTTTTTTTTTTCAGGTTTTAGGCTATTTTATAAGAAAGGGGGAAGTATTATCCATCTAAAAAATTTCCCAAGGAAAAAGTATCTATAACACATTTACACAACCTTTAAAAGTTGTTTGCTTACGTTAAAGGGCTGAGTAGACTTTTTCTTACCCTTCTTGGTAATTTCTTTACATAGACAGACACAGATACTCAGTTCAGTCACTTTTTTTAAAGAATAGATGAATTAATTGAAATTCTTACCTAGCATGGTATGCATCTACTTCTTTCACGTCTGGTAGATCAACTAACTAAGATAACAAGAATATTTGATATTTTGACTACAAGTGAATGGCGAACACCTTATCTATTGAAAATAAGGATTTTGCTGAGGCACTAGCCATGCAGTGGCTTAACCCTTCAAGAAAAGCTTAGTATTTAATTTCTATTTAACAAAAATAAATTTATGTTTAAGATGATTATATCAATTTTTGCCTGTTGCTAAAACTAAATACTCTCAGATAATAAATAAATAGACATATTATTTCTAATATACTCTAAATAAAATCAATATGAAACTAACGTTTTTAAATAAAATCTATATGAAACTAACGTTTTTTTGCCATTTAAACTTCTATACCAGTGATTTATCAATTCAAAAAGTCTAAAAATACTTATTTACAAAGAATTTTTACCTGATTTTCAGGCGCTTCAAACAAAGATTGTGTCAACTTTTTAAACTTTTCTTTTCTTAAAGCTTCAGTCGTAGGATTCATTATTATAACTAGACAATTTTATCCAATAAAAACATAAATTTTATATATTATTTAAGTTTATAATAACATTATATGCTTTCTCATTAATAATAAATTATTGTATTTGGTTTCTTCAACATTCTATTTAGAGTATCACTTTAGGATATAAGCTTGTTTAAGCTTAAACAGAACTGTTAAATCTCTAAATGAATTTAACTTTGGGCACTCGTTGCGGGAGTGTGTATGCTTGTATGTGTGTGGGAAAAGGCCTGGTTTGTCATATACTGAATGTTAAGGACAAGGAATTTGTTGGATATACGTTGGGGTGCAATCATTGTCGATAGAAATCCTAAATAATAAATCTTTGAGACCATGTTTATTACTACAACACAAACTAACCCTTTCTCTTTTAATTTAATTGAATTAATGAATATAAAAGATATCTAAACGCGTTCTGTCATTCGTTGACTTAAAAATTCTGAGAATTGGAGCAAATCTTAATTGGGTTATACAAACTACCAGCTCTAAATACTTTTTAACCAATGTTTAATCTACAGAACCTATACATTTATATCCTTGCCTATTTATTCGGTGTGTAAGTCTTTTATTTTGCAAAAATAAAATAATTGCAGAGGTTTTGGGTTAATTAAGAATTCGATTTAGTACATTCAATATTTTAGGTTTTACAGTAATTTTAATTTACTAAAATTCACAAAACAAAGGATTCTTAAAATCAAATATTAATTCAACAATTAGAAGCAGAATTATGGTTTTCTACTTTCAAAACATTTGTACATTCTTGGTCTGCATAACGTTTGCCATCTCTGGAAATTGCAAAATGATTAAACGGAAATGACGACACACCATATACGTGCGTATATCCTCATATGTATATAGAATATATATCATCCAATCGATACCATGTTAAATACCAAATTTATAGGCAAAGGATAGATAAGTTGGCTTAAAAGTTAGACAATTTTTTTTCTAAATAAATAGTAATTATGCAAAAACAAGGATGACAACATCCATAAAAGCAAAGCACTGAAACGGTAGGACAAGCGGACACATTATAGTGTTTGATTGAACTGAATAATCAGAATATAAATGTATAAGAGTTAAAGCAAAATAGTAAGTAAATTTGTTGAAAAACTGCTTGATACAGGATAATGTTTATGGACATACTTACATTTTTAGGACTTGATTATAGAGTTTCTTCGCTTATAACATTATACTGTGTTGTCCCAGGAATCAACATACTAAAAATCAGATCAATAAAATTTGTTGTTGAAAAAGTAAAAAAATCAACATGTTTAATATGACGTACGGACATTCTTGTAATGATTATAGAGTTGCTAAACTTTCTAAATCGTACCCAACTAATAAAGGAATCACCATGCAAATCGATAGGACAAATCTAACATGCCTAAATTAGCGAAAAAAGCTATCCGTCTGTGACTGACGGACAGACTCTAATTATAGAAAAGTTTCGCTTTTAAAAATTAAAATAATAATGCAATGATGAATACAAATTGGTCAATTCCCATTAATGATAAATACAAATTGATAAAAAACAAATGGTTCCACTTTAATTAAAATTTTATTTTTGGCTAGTTTTTTTTCAATGGAGATAATCTGGAGACATACTGTCTAAATCATTTAATAAGAGAAAAGTGGAGGTATATTCCAGACATGTCATTGGTTGAAATTGTGTACAGACTTTGGTAAGAAAGGGTATATTTTTTTAATTCTTTCGGATTTTGTTTTATAAATCTTTGTTTTTACATTTTTGATTGTGCATTTGGGTGTTTTTGCACCAGTCCCGAAAATTTTAGGTTAAAGTTTTCTTATTCTTTAATTAAACAACTTTTGGACTTTCATTTTAATTCTATTGGTTCGTTCATAAATTTGAGTGTCTAAACATTTCAACCACTAATTGTAATCTACAAAAGGAAAAATTTTGTGTATCATGTTTGGAGATCTACATCTATTTTACGGCCATAGTCTTATCCCTGCCTTTTTTCAAAATATTTTAAAACTCAAATAAACATGTGCAAAATAAATGACCAAAATTACTATGAATTAGCCAAAGTTTTAAAAAAAACATTTTACTATTCCTTGATTACTGGGAAAAATTCGAGTCCCATGGGCATTAATTATTTAAGAGTTTTTGCCGTGGTGGACATAAGTACTTTATAAATGCGAGTCTTTTAATTGCTTTTTAAATGCAAGTCTTTTAATTGCTTTTGCCCTCATATACATATATAAACAGGGCAGTTCCTCTGCCGCTGTTAACATTTTGAAGAAAATAAGCAGCTTGTCTGTAAAATATATAAAAATTATACAAGGTGTTTTAAATATAACTGCGTTTTCCGGTTTTGGGAAACAACCAGAGCTGGATCTTTAAATCGTTTTTATGGTGCGCTGAATCGGGGCGATTCAGAGGTGAACCATAGGTGCGCTGGTGGTGAGCCACAACGCACCTATAAAACATTGATTTTTAAAAGATTTTCGGCGCGGTGTTTTTAGATCGCTTGCGCACTCACTAAAATATCGCTCCGCGCCAGTACAACTTTATTACTTAGGGCGTGTCAGTAAGGTATTTTATATAAAATTCCGTGTCAGTATGGTATTTTATATAAAACATTAATATATAATTTATTTTAAAAATAACTATAAAAATGTTTTCTCGATAGTTTTGCAATAAAATATTAAAGTAACTAAAAAATATCCATTTATTACATATGATTCACCCTGATTTGAACCACCAATGCCACACAGTGAGTGGCATTGGCGCGCCAGTACCGCGCCACTGCCCGATCCAAATTGCCCATGCAAATTTGATTTAAAGATTGGTATTTAATAATTTGATGGTGCGCTGAATGAATCGCCCCAATTTAAATCACCTATAAACGATTTAAAGATCAAGCTCAGTAGGAGTATGAAAGAAATAATTATATATTCTAAATCTCTATAAAAATATGGATCAATTTTATAAAAGGTGTTTTTTAATATCTCTTAAAACAATAGCGCTTTTTAGAGCTTAAAGAATTCAAAATGTATGTGTGTTGCTTTATTCTTGTAGAATTTAGGGCTATAAAGTAAAATTAAATTCTTCTTTTTACTTGAAAACGACATTATAGCATGCTCAACCAAATATTCTAATAATTACATTTAAAATCTAATTCAATAATGCTTTTTTAAAAAATAAATAACCAATTTTATTTTTGCTTTAATTACGATTCAATCATGATCATTCAATTATGCCTCATAACCATTCCTCCTACCCCTCCCCTTTTAATCTATTAATCCCTTTTGATTTGACAGTCGTGACTTATTAACCTAATATGATATAAGTAGAGCACTTTTAACGAAATTTTCAAACTAAGATAGCTTGCTTATTTTCAAAGATATTGAAATGAATTAAAAAGTGACTTGTTTTATTTATCAATGCGCATGGAATTAAAAGAGATTTTTTATGAAAAATGCCTTTGTCATAGAGAAATAGAAAAACCCAAATTCCGAGGAACCCAAAAAGCTCTATGCATGTAGCCAAAAAAATAAAATATGTAACAAATCTCAAATGCGGACATTGATTTAACCTTTTATTACTTTAATATTGAACTTTTCAGCCTATATGTTGCAAAAAATATAAGTTAATTGAATCTCATTGTTGTCACAGATTTAGGATCAGGCATTTTAACCTACATGTACCTATCAGTACAGCCACATTTTTAGAGATATCGAAAACCACCTTAAGTAAATGTTATGTGCATTTTTACAGAGAATATGGACCTATAAATATTTTTTTCATGCTTCTTCTGGTTGATTCCCAAAACTGGAAAACACAGTTTTTTCTGAAACACATTGTATATTGTCAAATAGGCTAGAAAGCTTGGGGATACCACAATGGATTATAAATCAATGTACACACCCAATTTCAATAAACAAAATTACAACCTACGTTGGTTGAAATTGTAGCTGTAAAAGTTTGGAAACTAAAGTCCAGCCAAATAATGAAAGTACCCATAGCATATGCCAACAAATAAACGAAAATATTAATAAAACTTTCAGTGCCAGTATAAATAACTGTCCAATGTATCAGAATATTGCCAAAATAAGGATTCAACATGGTATTGAATTAACAGCCTTTATTTTGGCGGCTGTTGATTGACGGAAGTAGTTCAGCTATACTAATCGATATATTATTACTTGGATGTTGCACCAAAATTTCAAATATATACTCCCAGCTAACTAAATAACGATATCCCTCATCCACCCTGTATTCTCCAATCACTCCCCTCTTACTACATGAACAAACTGGACAATAAATGAGGTCCATACTAGCAAGCTAATATGCCGACAAATAATCCCCTATCAATATATCCACGCATATCCTATATTTTCTTTGCTACGCTACGATCGGGTGAAACCTACAGCCTAAGATGCAGCTATTCGCATCTGATGTTCCCTATTCCTGTATGTATTTATTTATTATGACTTTTAGTTTTTCCTTTCTTCTAAAAATAGCAAATTTTACAAAAAGCAGTTTTATATTTTAATGACTTTTATTATACTAGTGGCTACGCTTCTAGAGACCTCTATGGGAACTTTTGGGAAGGGTGGTTGACCCAATTTTTTTTATTTTAGATTTTAAAAAAAAGTAAAAAGAAATTATGGGAGGTAATTATTTTCCAGGGGCGATTTATGAATTCAAGGTTAAACTATTAAAACTTCTGAATATCTAGTTACAAATTCTAAAATTCAAAAGTATAAAAAAAACTATGTTTTACTTTTTTCTTACAAGTTAATTTGAGAAAGTAGGAAGTAGGAAATATAAATATTTCATGTGACAATGCTAAAGTAATAATAATTGATTTAGAGGGATACAGGGATATACCAATGGAGTATTAAATCTTCCATCCGTGTAAAATTATGTCTGAGGTTGCTGATTTACATCAGAAGGAAGAAAAGATAGGAAATCAATTGAAGGGTATAGAATAGACATGGATATTATGACAGTGGAAAAATTTTCATCGATTTAACTTGCCAACTTGGATCTCATTTTTGGTCAGTTCATTCACCCAGCCGAAGGGTAGGAGATGGGGTAAAAAGATAGATGGGGGTTTTGTTATTTCAGCCTGCTACAAGTTCCATTATATTAGAGTACTGATGTAAGATCCAAGTAATGATAAATCCATTTGCCTATCGCTCCCTGATTACTTTCTATAAATAATTCCATGAAAATTGATTATTAATGAAAATTATGATTTGACATTTTTTTGGCAAATATTTGTTTTGTTTATTTTACATTATTACATTTTAATTAATAGTACGAATACAAAAACAAGAAACATTTTTATTTAATATTCATAAGTGGAGTAGCAATATCAAGAAGTTTTGTGCATAGTCCTTTTCGTGGCAACGCCCCTTAAGGCGTATTTTCACAGTAGCTTTTTATAGGTTAGGTTAGATTAGGTGATTGCCCCGCAGGGTTAGGCAATTGGCCCCGCAGGGGCTAGAAATAGGAGAAAATCGACTTAAGGGGCGTTGCTACGAAAGGGACTATTACCGAAGTTTTCATTCGTAAAAAATAAGGCAAAGGATTTATAATAACATGGATCTTACGCCAAATAATCATGTACTCTAATAAAGTGAAACTTTTAGCAGGCTGAAATAATGATTTCCTCCATGACCATCCACGCCCTTTACCCTAACCCTAATCCCCCCCCCCCTATACTGGATTAAACGACTGCCAAGTACAGCTGCGGCCGCCGAAATTTATCATTTGAGATTTCTAATATAAAATTTAAATAAAGATAAACATTTTCTAAAAAAAAATTATTATATTAAACGAGGTAAAATGTCGTCATATTAAGTTTTACATTGTGATAACATCTTATTTAAAAGCTAAACTCTATATAGAAACATAACATTGGCGGCTTATCCTAGCTGAGAGCAGCAGCTGCCTTTTGTACCTTAGATTATTATATCGTAGCAACAGAGGGCGACTTATAACATTGGAGATGGCAACTGTCTACTTTTTTAAAAGTCAATACATTGCAGATTACAAAAAATATAATAGAAATTAGAATACCTACAGATAAATTGTCGGCTT
This sequence comes from Acartia tonsa, assembly GCF_053477335.1. Taxonomy (NCBI): domain Eukaryota; kingdom Metazoa; phylum Arthropoda; class Copepoda; order Calanoida; family Acartiidae; genus Acartia; species Acartia tonsa. The sequence goes on from NC_137260.1 coordinate 41,578,119, forward strand.
ATCCTAGCTGAGAGCAGCAGCTGCCTTTTTTACCGTAGATTATTATATCGTAGCAACAGAGGGCGACTTATAACATTGGAGATGGCAACTGTCTATTTTTTTAGGTCATTATATTGCAGATTACAAAAAATATAATAAAAATTAGAATACCTACAGATAAACATAAAAAATATTTAGAAATATTTATTTATACCTGTACAAATCATAAAAAAATGTACTACTTTACAATTCAATTTGTACATGATATTAACATAAACTAAATTTGTCCATTTTAACTTTGTTGAAGCATTCCATAATTAAATCCGCAATACCAATAAATGAAAGTCCAAGCCAGAGGCCTAGTGCCGAGCCAAGGTCCACAAGAAGGTTTAGTTCTGTATACCCAGGCACTAGGCGTTTCACAGTTACAGTGTCCTAAAAAAGGTAGTGCAATTTATAATGGAATAAGTAGATTTTAAAGATATTTTTTCCAAGTATGGCTACGAAAATAATCCACAGGATAAGAATATGATCTCAGCCATACTTAAAACACTTGTATAGCAACATATACCCGATTGAATAAAAATGATGTGATAATAGTTATTTCTCGCATCGTATTATAAACGGCTTTCCGCTTATATAGAATGTACAATTAAAGATTAAAACTAGTTTTTTTAGCCCCGAGGCTCTGAAGGCACTGGCTAAAAAAACTTTTTTTAATCTTATGATTGTACATTTTTATATTCGTAGAAAGCTGGATATTATACGATGCTAGATATCGTTTTTTCGTATGGATGAGAACCGGTTCCTATCCACCGGATTCGAATGAATACGAGAAAAAAAAACTATTATGTTATTTTATTTTACTTCTGTAACTAGAATTCATAAGGAAAAAAACAAAAAAAAACTTTTCTTTTAGGATAACCATTACAGCTGGCTAAATTTTTAAACAGTATGTTTAACAAATAATTATAATCTTTAAAGACGGGGGGGAAAAAGAGGCAAAAAGTATTTAGTCATTTCTTAATTATTTCCCATGATAATAAGTTAAGGAATAAGATATATGATTTAAAATCATAATTTAAAGCACAGAATCAGAAAAATACAGGGAGGGAGGGGACACTAAGCTGTTTAGTTCTCTAGTCCCCAAAGTTTTATAATACTGTTTTCTTATTCGTTGGCTTTTATTGAATTGTGGTTGGTTGGTTCATTAAATTGAATGTCTGAAAGTTTCAACCACTAATTGAAATCTGCGGGTCGGGTATCACATCAGGAATGTACACCAATTTAAAGGTCATGTTCTTATCCCTTTAAATCCCTGAAAACATACCTCAAAATAGATCTTCAATATATTTGCACCCAAAACCTTCCTAGGTTTAGATTTCTGAACAGCACTTAGCAGAAATGTTTGGCACGGGGGTGGACACTCTGGAGGTTGGGATATTTGAAAACCATCTAGAACTAACTCTGACGTGTTTACAAGATTGCTTCTTGTGGTCTTTGAAACAGGTCCAACAATGCCTAAATGAATAATCAAATCATTAACTGAATCATTTCCCCAGTCCACAAATTACTTTTAGTAACTGCTTATTGTTAGACCTTATTGTTAATACTAAGGTACTATTACCCCCATTCATAGCAGACAAACAACTCTTTAGGTTTACTTCATTATAGGCGGGTGAGTTTTTTTTTATGCAAGGTTTTACCCAAAAAACATTGCACATCTTATGCAGTAGCATCAGATAAAGTTTATAAGATCTTAGTTTGACACAGATTGGGTAAAGATCTAAAACAAAAAATGATACTTAATGCTATACACAAAGTTTATGACATAAATTCACCTTTGCATTGATCCTTATGAGACATCCAAGGCGGTACACATCCCAGCTCTGGCTTATAAACACCAGCAAGATATGTATCCATGCACTGACCATAGCTCTCTCCCTTGTCAGTATTATAGTTCTTGCAGGTACCATCATCCATTTCATTAACAGTCATCTGTAACAGGCACAATTGTAATAAATATTTATCGCATTGTTTTATAGACACCTTTCCGCGGATATCAAAATCTAAATTTATATGATTAAAACAAAATTTTGTTAGCTTCGAGGAACTGAAGGCCTGAGCTGACAAAACTGGTAATAATTTTATGGTCATTATTTTAATATTTGTGGAAAATTTATGTAATACAATGATATATTTGATTTTTCAGTGTGGCTCAAAGATTAAAACCAATTTGGTTAGCTTGAGGAATTAATGGCTTGGACTAACAAAACTGTTATTAATTTTGTATTGTTTTTTTTCTAATGTCAATGGAAAATTGTCTTAAATACGATGCTTTGCAAGATTTTTCAGTGTGGCTGAGAACCGGTTCAAATCTAGCGGATATATGTATATCGGTTTCAAAGCCATACTGGGAATATCTTATGCAATTGGTATTAAATAGGCAAATTTTGGTTAGGTTAAGGGAAGGTTAAAAGTGCCCCGCTGAAATAGAACCCTATTGGGATAGTTTCCAGTAGGAACAGTAGGAATAGAGTACCCCAAAAAAGGTTTGAATGAAAAAACTGTTTCATTATTTAATTCTTAAACGTTGATATTTGTAATTAGAGTGAATGTAATGTCATCTTTAAAATAAAACTGAATTTTTACAAATCTTACAATGCAATCTATTAAATTTACCAATTTAACCTTTCAAAAATCATTTTGAACACCCTTAAGCAATTTTTGTTTGCTTTTTTCTTCAAGAAGGAAGAGGACATTGAGCTGTATCTTATACAAGTACCCAAAGTTTTATAACAATGCTTTTCTACTCGTTGGCTATACAAATTTGGGGACTTTTATTGAATTTTGATAAGTTGGTTTATTAAGTTGAGTGTCCAAACATTTCAACAACTAATTGTGATCTACAAAAAAAAATGTTTATCATCTATGTACATCAATTTATCGGCCATTGTCTTATCACTTTAGATCCGTGCTCTTTATTGGCTTAGAAGCATTGGATAAAAGTTAAAATCTACCTCAATTTTAATGTTGTTAATGTACAAGAGAAAGCTACTGTTTCCTTCGTCATTATCAACATGAATATCACCAACCATTGAATCCATGTCTGCAGAATAATCAACAAGTTTGCCAGGATCTGTTACAAGTGCTTCAAACTGAACCTTGGAAAAAACCTTGATCTTGCTGGGATAGTTCAGAAATGTATAGCAGGTTCCTCGTCCCATTATGAACGTCTGAATGAAAATTGAATTTAGGAAAATAATATTTTGTATTAATGTTAGAGAGTCAAATCCTATTTAATCTCTACTACATGGCTTTGAAGACAGACAAACAAACCATCTAAAGGAAATTCATAATAGTTATTTATCGCCTCGTATTGTTGCTAGTTTTCCGCGGATAGAATAATGATAAAATTTAGAATTAAAAGCAGTTATGTTAGCCCAAAGTAGTTGCAGGCCCAGGCTAAATAAAACTGGTATCAATCTAATGATTTTTATTTTAATATTCGTTGAAAATTGTCTGTAATACTATTCGATACGTGATTGCTGAGCATCGGTTCTAATCCAGCTGTTATTAATCGGTTTCGCAGCCATACTGGATAGTATATTAATCTTACCTTCTGTTTTACAATACCAGGATTATCGGCTGGGAAGGTGAATTCTGAGTTTAGTGTTCTCTCCAGATATATAGCGTCAAGAATCTCATCAAATGTGGAATTCTCACCATCCCAAGTTAAGTAATTGTCATCTAACTATAACATAATACAATTATATGTATGTAGATAAAAATGGCATTAGTTGTCCTAAATACTCTGGGGACTTTTGTAATATTGGTTGGTGTGTTTGAAATAGCAGAGTTTCAACCTGTCAACCAATAATTCTTATCTATAGTAGGGGTTATTTGTATATTATCAAATGTGATCAGTGTATCTTTTTAAAAGCAAAGCTTTTCTACAATTAGGGTCGGTCCGTACGTCCGTAACGGATAGCTTTTTTCGTTAATTCAGGCATGTTAGAATTGTCCTATCGATTTCAAACTTTGCATGGTGATTCCTTTAGTAGTTAGGTACGATTTAGAAAGCGTAGCAACTCTATAATCATTACCAGAAAGTCCGTACGTTCATTTTAAACATGTCGATTTATTTACTTTTTTAATTTTCATGTGATCCAATTATCCGATTGATCTGATTTTTCGTATATTAATTCCTAGGACAACAAAGTATAATGCTATAAGCGAAGCAACTATATAATCAAGTCCTAAAAATGGAAGTATGTCCATAAACATTATCCTGTATTAAGCAGTTTTTCAACAAATTTACTTATAATTTGGATTCGACTCTTATACATTTATATTCTGATTATTCAGTTCTGACACTATACAACTATTAATGTCCGGTTGTCCTACCGTTTCAATGCTTCGCTTTTATGGATGTTGTCATCCTTGTTATGTTTTAAATTACAATCAATACCTGCATTAGATAAACTAACCTTATCATGTAGACCACCAAACAGATGAAATACCGGATAATATCCAGTCTTGTTTAGCTCCCTTGGGTAGAATTGATTTTGTGGACAAACTATAACTGAAGGTCGGGGGACATCCTCAAATTTGGTTGTACTAATAGTCACCTAATAAATTAGTAATTATTAGGGGTACCCATTATTAGTAGCGAAGCTAATCTGTAATCATCAGTCCTTCCGTTAGTCCAAAGCGCTATAGTGGAAATGAAATTTACAGCTTCAAAGCTTTTTATTGAACTCAGACTTGAATACCATTGGTCAATTAAAATGTATATTTGTATTGTATGCCGTCATTTTATAAGGAGCTTCTACAATTTCTTGACTGTCCGACTGATTTTAAGCCGATTTTATTTTTTTCTGATTTCCACAAATCTTTGGTGTTTATGGTCCGATTAAAAAAAATATCTTTTTTAAGAACCCCTTAGTTTTTACAAAACCTTGTAGAAACCAGTATAGACATTGATAATATATACAACATTACTACTAGAAACCCCAACATACCTGCGATGGCTTAGAGATATAAATACTGATGGACTTAACCATTTGAAATACAAAGGCAGCCAAAGCAAATGCCTGTAGTAAAATTCTAAAATATTGTTGTTTCTTCATTCTACTTTAGCCTGAATTAAACTGAATAGAAAATAAATTTATTTTTGTATAAAGGCAAATAATCATTTATTTGCATAGACCCAAAAAAAAATATAGATTTCCATTAACCATAATATATATATGCAAATAGATTCATGTAATTAACAGCTTATAAGAATTTTAGTTTATATAACTATTCAAAGTTATAAAATACATATAATTTTTGTTTGCCTTGTGACTTTTTATTTTTATTTTTTATATTATTTTTTATTTCCATCAAGCAAAACCAACGTTTAATGATTTAAAAGCAAATTAGCCCCAAATTTTTAAGGAAGGCTATAGGAAATAAACCGCTCTAGCTGATGAATGACTGCTACATGAAGACTTAATACCCCAAATTTGAAGCCAAATGTTTAAATAAGAAAAACAGTTATAGGAATCTTACCAGCTAGAAACAAAATTATAAGCTTATTTGATCACAAAGGTAATATGCCAGTAACTGATTTTCAACTCCCTTAAATGGGGTATTCCTGTCCAGTTTTTTGTTTAGGAATGAATATTTCTTACCCGAGGGAATAAATGATGGACCGATAGGTCATCATTTATTCACAAAAAACTGGACAGGAATATCATTCTCATTTAAACAAAAACTCATTTTTATGCTAGTAATAATGTGGTTTAATTTTGGTTTTTAAATTTCATTTATTTCCCTGGTATAATTTTTCTTTCTTTTAGTAATTAATAAAAATTATAAAATCTTCCAAAAAAAATTAAAAATCTTCTAAAATCATACCAGGGATATAAATGAGATACCAGGGAAATAAATGAATATTTACATCCACTATTTAAGGGGTTGTTTATATGGGAATGTCATTTTTAGATGCCTACAATTTTTTTTTATTACTGAAGCTGACGTAGGCTTCAAATTTGAGGTACTGGATCTACTTGTGTCAGTCTTTAAGCAGTTAGAGCGATGTATCTATAAAATGTGCACAATGAAAAACTAAATATTTAAATTGGTTCTTTTCAAGTTTTTTTTTTTTTATTAATAAAAATTACTCTTTTTATTTAAAGATTACATAGCAATTTTTACCAATTTATTTGATCAATTGTAAATTGTATATTATTAAATTTAATGAAAGTTAAAAGCATAACAATGTAGTAACAATCTATTATTGGATTTTTTCATATATGCAAAAAATAATTTGTTAAATGATATCAGCTATATTTAGATATGTAACATCACTTAAATGATCCTTCATAATAAAGTAATATAATGTTTATCAATATTATGTCTGCTTAGATCACCTAAAAGGCTAAGCCGATGTTTCCTTAGTGTTCCCGGAAAAGGTTTTAGGTTATTGGGAAGTAGGAAGGAGAGAACGATAGAATAGTTATTTATCGCGTCGCATTATAAACTGCTTTCTGAGGATATTAAAATGAAAAATTATGATATTGAAACCAGTTTTGTTAGATCCGAGGGGCTGAAGGCAGGGTAAGTGGTATTAATTTTATATTTTTATTTAAATACTTGTGAAAAATTTTCATTAATAAGATTCTATACATGTTTTTTTCAGTATGACCCGTCCTAATCAAGTGGATATTTATTGGTTTCGAAGTCATGCCTGAAATTGCAATCTTAAACTTTTTAGATAAAAAATAATACTTCAAAGATTAAAAATTTTCCCTTACACATTCGTGTTTTGTTAATGACTTATTATTATGCAGTTTAAAATAAAATATCAAACACATACTGAACATATATTCAGCGTGTTTTGGTGACATTTACATGGGAAAAAAAGAAGGAAAAAAATTTAAATGCATTAAATATTTTTTAGTAGCGAAGCTACTCTATAATTTGAAATGTCCGTCTGTCTGTATGTCCGTATGTCCGTCTGTCTTAGTTTGGGGAAAACGTGATTTTCTCGGCTCCTATAAAAGATAAAAGGCTGAAATTTTTTGACAACATTCCCATTATTAAGGAGCCCAATTAACTATAAAACATCAATAGCGGTCGGACCGCTTTTTAGTAGGTTTTAGGTTATTTTTGTATTTTTCACATTTTTCTCCATATCTTTGGTGTTTATGGTCCAATTTCCAAAATTTTTTCAGTTTTAGATATCAAAATAAAATTTCCTGTCATTTCAAGAAAACAACTATGACGGACACATTGCCTTTAAGCAGGTTTTAAGCTATTTTTGTATTTTTCATATTTTTATCCATACCTTTGGTATTTATGGTCCGATTTCCAAAATCTTTTTTGTTATAGATATCAAAATTAAATTTTCTGTCTTTTCAAGAAAACATCAATGGGGTCAGACTGCCTTTTTGCAGGTTTTTGGCTTTTTTTATATTCTTTTCATTTTTCCTCATATCTTTGGTGTTTATGGTCCAATTTCAAAATTTTTTTAGTTAAAAATATCAAAATTAAATTTTCCGTTGTTTTGAGCATCCAGTATGTAATTTACTTTGACCGTCAGTCTGTTAGTCATAGTACTGATATATAAGTATTAAAAAAATAATAAAAAATGTTTAAAAGGTTTCGTGATTTTTCCCCAATATACATGTTTTTGACAACTAATCTTCAAATCCTTTACATAATATTTGTGCTTCGCTACTTATGGATATTGTCATCCTTGTTTTGTATAATGTTTCTGGGAATTGGCAGAAATTTAAGGATATGTATATACAACAAATGATTTTACAAGGAATCTTAGTTTTCGAATTTGCTATGAAAACAAGGATTTTTATGTCAAACTTGTTAACAACTAAACCTCCTCCTTATTTTCCAATATTACAAAAATAAGAAGAAAGTATTTCAGTACTCAAGAATAACAGGCTATGTGTGCTTCCATTTTGTCTACCATTAAAGATGAAATAAATAGTAAAGTACCAGCAAGACATTATCTCCATCAACAAATCATGAAAAAAATTCCTAAGAGCTTTTTAGAATCTTTTGCCTTAAAAAGTTCCGTTAATTCATTCTTAAAATTAATTTTTCCCTCGGATTCCTGTATAAAATCCTGTAGAGAACAAGGTTATATTCTGTTTTTGATGATAAATTAAGAAATAAGGGCTGTAAGCCCTGACAAGTTTTAGGGGTTTTGCTGTATGTTTATAATTATATTCCCTTATGCCTGGAAATGACCTAAAGACATATTCAGTGACACTCTACCTGGCTTATTCAGTGACACTCTACCTGACTTACTCAGTGACACTCTACCTGACTTATTCAGTGACACTCTACCTGACTTATTCATTACAAAGAATTAAACAGAATCCCATGATTCACAAAATTTAATTCAAATTCTATGGAATTAACAAGGTAGAGTTTATATATGGAGAGAGAAGACAATTACATATACTCACCCCCTAATGAAAATAAACTCATTCTTTGGGTGTTCAATAAGTAATCTTTGATGGGTTGTATAACAGCGTACAAGCTTGAACAGCAATAACTTTAATCTATATACATTAGTTATATTTATAACATATTATCGCCCATTGCCCTATACTATACATTAAGATTCTAACTTTATTTTAACATGAATAAATTGTGTATGGTTGTACAATAACTTTATAACCTAATTATTTTAGTTTTTATCCAATATTGACTAACAAACGTTGAGTAACTTTTTTCGATATTCAGTGCTCAAAGACCACACGTGAGTTGGAACATAGTTGTATAATTTGTTAAAACAAATAAACTGAAATATTGAATTTAAGTACATTTTTGTGGTATTCAATAATGGATAATCACAGCCTTGGCCTAAGTTCCTCACTTATTTTTTGTTGGCATTAAATTAGTTTGAGATTTTAAAAAATTGATATATCAATGAAAGCCCATGTAATATTTTTGAAGGTTCTTACATTCCTTATGATATTTTTTGCTACAAACACAATGCAGCATTAAAATTATACAAAAATACTTGAAATGATTGAAGCAGAACATATGGAATAAAGATTAGTTACACTCTAATAGTATATATGATAAACCTGACTATTCTATTCCAAAAGCTATGCCTATTAAAATTTACGTCCTACCGTCGTACTTTACATTTAAATCTAGTCTAAATGTTTTACAGTCTTAGTCTTTTTGTACCTCTCATATGTTCTATGATATTGTTCATGTACTAGCGACTTTGCCCTAACATTTAGGAGCTCTGTATTTGAAGGGTTATGTATGGAAAGATATTAACCTATAACAATCGAAAGACTCTAATCTAAATTAAAATTAAATATCCTAAAACATTACGGAACTTAGGTAAAGTTTCTAAAAACGGAAAACTTAATCAGTTCAATAGTTGTTGAAATCTTAAGCTTAAGACAAATAATAACTTTCCACTTCATATAAAAAATATATAGTCCTATTTAATCAGAAATATTAGTAGCATAGAACTATTTTGATAAATGTAAAATGTATATTCTGAATATTCCATTTTCACGTGTTAACAGTTATATATCGCATCGTATTATAGACAGCTTTCCGCGGATATTAAAACGAAAAATTAAATGAAAGATTAAAACCAGTTAGACCAGAGGGACTGCCATTTTATGAATTTTATTTTTATAATTCGTAGAAAATAGTGTGCATTATGCAATACATGATTTTTCAGTATGCCTGAGAACCTGTTCTAATCCAGCAGATATTAATCGGTTTGGAAGCCATACTAGAAATTGGTTTAAATTCTACTTTCTATTAATTGACGCATAAATGAATTTGAATAAACAAAATATTCCAATTTATTATAGTAATTTGGCAGCTCTACATAATAGATAATTATCATTTTTTGTATAAATGTTTTTCATCTATTCAGCAAACAAATTATTAGTGTCTATTGTATATTTGTATTCAGCTACTCTATAGACAACTTTTTTTAGAAATTTTTTTCTCCAAAATTTCAAAAGTTCAACAACTTTAGGCTATTTGTTTCGGCTGCTAGATAAGATAGATGTTTTGATATTCCCCTGACCAATAAGCATCTACCCTGCGACAATTGTGTTAAGCAAGTAACATATTATTGACGGATTATAAAATGAAAAGATTTTAAATTAATTTTAGTTTTGTTCCTGAGGGTCTGAAGGTTCTGGCTAAATCAAGGACGTCCAAGGGGGGGGGGGAATAAAGTGGTGAATACCCTCCCAAAACGGCACCCCCAAATTTTTTTTTCATTTTACACACCCCATTTAATATTTACCCCTACCTGGGGGCGGGGGGTGCCGTATATGCACCCCCAATCAATTAGGAGGGAGTATTTACTCCCCCCAAACAATTTAGGGGGGTAAATAAATACCCACCCCCCCCCCCAAATAAATAATCCCTAACAAAAAAAAATTTTACTACTACATATTTAATAATATTTCATAATTACTTTATTTTTTACATTATTAAATTACCTTCCCCCCCCCCCAAATATTTTACCCCGGGGGTAAATTTAGGGTGGGGGGGTAAACAAAATTTAAAATTTTACCATTTTACCCCCCCCCCCCTGAAGACAAATTCCCCCCCCCCACCCAAATAAAAAAGCTTGGACGCCCCTGGGCTAAATGGTACTGATTTATAATTTTTATTTTATTATTCGTGGAAAAATGTCTTTTATACGTTAATTTTACGTCAATGAGTGTGTAGTTTTCATTAAATTTGAAAGAATAAACGTAATTTCAAAATGAAAAATGTATGTTTTAAGCGTTCTTTTTTTCTTTACAGTATATATTTAGTTTTAATATAAGCGTAATTTTGAATAAAAATGAAATAAATGGTACAAATAATTACAAATTGAAGTAATGATTGATAAAAAAAAGTTTATAAACAAATTTATAATTTTATTTTTCTACTAGCGGCTACTCCCTGGAGGCACTTGAGGAGGGGGAAGTCGAGTTAGATATTCCAATTTCTTATTTTAGATTTTAAAAGAAAAAGTAAAAGTAAAAAAAAATTGGGGTGGGGGAAATTTTTTTTTTTTGGGAGGGGGGTGCCCTCCTCATCTCATTTTTAATTTTAGTTAAAGAAGTAAAGTATTTTTTTGAGGGGGGAGGGGGATTTGGAGAGTGGTGGTACCCTCCCCCAAAAGAGTTATAAACCTTCCCGGGATCTATGAGAATCTACCCTGTTAAGGAGAACTCAATCGGTTCAGCGGTTAGCGAGATCCTTCGTTACAGACAAACATCCTGTTACTTTAATGTAAGGATTGACGATTGTAGATATAATATTTGAATGACACTTAACCATATTCTATCAGAATTTATTAGGCAATTAAATCTTAACTCCTAGACTAGCCTAGGTATTTTTTTGGGATTATTTTTCCAGAATAAAAATTGAAAATATAGTTTCACACAAACTAGAGAGAATAAGCCGAGTGAGCAAACCCTATATCTCTTACAGTGTTAGATGGACGGACAGGCATTAATATTGCGTAGTTTCATGAAATAGTTAAGTCCTTAATGTATTTAAACCCTTAGGAGATACTTCAAGAAATGTACTTCGGGCTAGATAGCTAACACATTAAATGTATAAGTATAGATGTATAACTCAGACAACAACCTGAACCAAGAAGTGGTAACCTTTTTCGTCTACTAGCAAATTGTTTTCTTTTATAGAGACTTGGCAGTGTTTACATTTCCGACACTATTGGCTGAATTGAAAATCGGTACAGGGTCCAAACCCTGTGGGTAGAGATACATTTAGCTCGTTCTGATAAATAGAAAATTCTAGCGTGAGAGTTATCCGATACAGACGTACGGACCGACCCTAATTATATAAAAGCTTCGCTTTTAAAAAGAGAGAGTAAAAGACTAAACTATTTCTAAAGAAGTCTTTACATTAAAATTACACTTCATAGGAAGGATAGCGAAGGATAAAAGCTTACTGTCACATAATTTTAGAAAGAAATCTAACGAAAGGTAAGAGACGAAGGGCGTTGTTGTAAAGTTTTTATATGTGTAGCATCTCTATAGGTATTCTTTTTATCATGGGATCTATAGGGATAAGATAATGACCGGTTATTGATGTACATCCCCAATGATAATACATGAAATTACTCCTTAACTAGATTACTTTAAGTGGTTGAAACTAATCAAAATCATTAAAAGTCCCCAAGATTGTTAAGACAACAAATTAGGAAACATTATTATAAGACTTTGAGGACTAGTGTAATAAATAGTCTAATGTCCCTTACCTCCTTAATCTATTTACTAAATATGTGACATAATTTTAAACACAAGGGCACTTGGGGTAGGGATTAACCGTCATTGGCCAAGGAGAAGCTACTTTGTAAAGAAGAAACAAATCGGTTCAGCATTTAGCAATATACTCCAGTACATAAACTCGCTATTTTTGTTTTTCATTCAACTTCTATGTATTATTAAATTCATGGATATTTTTTGCAAATTCTTTTATTACGAATATTTAGACTTGTTCTTCCTTGTTTTTGTCAGGAAGGAGGCAGATATGAAAATGGGGGAGGGGTTGGGTACTACAGTGGAAGGTGGTGGAGTGACTAAACATCTGATAGAAGGTGTCAACTCTTAGCACAATACTCTTCTCAAAATTCCGCCGTATTTATTAACGAAATAGAGATGTTTTACAAAAAATAATAAGATGAACATCTATTAGCAGTAAGGTGGGTTGATATTGGAATGTGTGAATTTCCCAAAGTGGCCAATCTAATATAGCCCTTTTTATTAGAGAAAATTGTATTATAAATTTAAAATATGTGTTTTTGAGTTTCGCTGATAAAAAAATAATCTTTTAGACATTGTCGGCAAAATTTGCGAACAAAGACAACATTTCTTCCATTTCTTCAGTTGCAGCATTCAAGCAATGTAAACAAACCCTTTATTTCAGAGTTAAAACTTAGGATAGGTCATATATCTATTCTAATTAATCATGTAAAATATTAAAAATAATACGTATTTCATCTTTCAAGCTATCTATAATACAAAGTAGCTTGATGTCTGTCCGTCTGTCCGTCTGTCCGTCTGTCTGTCTGTCTGTCTGTCTGTCCCTTAAGATCTCGGTAACCACTGAACCGATTGGATTCTACTCTTCAGGGTATATTTCTATTGGTCCTGTGGTGGTTTTAAGCTATTTTCTTGGGGGGTGGGACACCCCCAACCCCCCCAAAAACAAAAAAATCTCCCCCCCATTTTTTTTTTTTTTTTTTTTTTTGCTGAAGATTTCCTAGGTTCTTTAGGTTTTGTAGAAGATTTCCTAGGTTCTTTAGGTTTTGTAGAAGATTTCCTAGGTTCTTTAGGTTTTGTAGAAGATTTCCTTGGTCCTTTAACGAATTTCGCCTTATTTTTTTTAATCACCTCTTGGGGCAAAGCCCCTAGAGGCTAGGGGCGAAGCCGCTAGTCAATATATAAAACAAAGGCCAAATATAAATTGTATCTTACGTAATTATTCATGTTTATTTCCGTTTCAGCTTCATTTTATAATATTTCTATTATCACTTCAAAAACCGATTTATATCCGGTGGATTAGAACTGGTTTTCAGCCATACTGAATAATTTATGTCTAGCATTGTAATATATCAAGTTACCTACAAATGTAAAAATGTACAATCATTAAATCCAGTTATTACATTTATGTATTTGCGGAAAGCTGTTTATAATTTGATTCGAGAAACAATATATATTTATATCTTTAGAAATATATATTATATCCGCGGAAAGCCCATGCCTTTTGCATCTCGGGGCTAAAAAAGCTGTTTGTAATACAATGCGAGAATTAATCTATAATACAAAGTAGCTTGATGTCTGTCCGTCTGTCCGTCTGTCCGTCTGTCCGTCTGACCGTCTGTCCGTCTGTCTGTCTGTCCCTTAAGATCTCGGTAACCACTGAACCGATCGGATTCTACTCTTCAGGGAATATACCTACTGGTCCTGTGGTGGTTTTAGGCTATTTTCTTGGGGGGTGGGACACCCCCAACCCCCCAAAAAATAAAAAAAATCCAACCCCCTACATTTTTTTTTTACATTTTTTGTAAAATCTCAGTAACTGCTGATCAAATTGGGCTCTACCCTTCTGGGAATATACCTACTGGTCCTCTGGTGGTTTTAAGCTATTTTCTTGGGGGGTGGGACACCCCAACCCCCCCAAAAATAAAAAAAATCCCCACTTCCAAAATTTTTTTTTTTTAATTTTTTTAAAACAAAAACCAGTAATTGGGGTGGGGGAACCCCACTGCAACATGGGACGGGGCGAAGCTCCCATGAATCCCCCCCCCCCGAAAAAAAATCAAAATATTTTTTTTTTAATTTTAATTTTTGTGTATGCGAACAACCTAGGTCTAATTTTTACGAATTGAAATTTTTGTGTATACAGCAAACAACCTGGGTTTAATTTGTACAAATTAAAATTTTTATGCATAAAGCGCACAACCTGGGTTTAATTTTACCACAGAGTAATTAAACAAAGAATAATTTTTTGAATATTTCTATTAAGGAGGGTTGACTTCCCAAAACTATATAGGGCGAAGCCCCTAGAGGCTAGGGGCGAAGCCGCTAGTATATTTATATTACAGAATAGAGATGAATAAGGAATCTAATGTTAAGGTGCAAAAAAAAGTAAAGAAGAAAGTGTCTAGAAAATCTCTCTCTATGAAATATGCGGGTTTGCCCTGTGATCTTCACACTCGTGAACCATGTACTTTGAGAGAAATGATTCAATGTTATTATCATGTTAAAGAACACAACCCAAAATTGAATCTTTATGAAATCTGCAAAATTATAAACATGTTTGGAGTCTAGTTAATGCATTGCTACCCCTACAACCAGACTTATTAGTGATTAAAAAACTAATTTGCATTATTACCAAAGTTATAAATATTAATGGAAAGAAAGGCAAAGCCTTGGCCGGGAAGAAGCATTTAGGTCCCAAATTAGACAGACTTTTTGATATCAGTGTTTGTGTATGTGAGCTTCCAGCAAACAGACAATGCAATGACAGGTATCTAAATAAGCTAAAATAATAATACTTAAACCCCTCTTTTTTTGCAGAATAAATGTTTTTCTTTGAAAACACTGTAGTCTGATATTAACCCTTACAGATCGGGGGGGGGGGTCATATTGACCCCCCCCTCTGTTTTTTCAATGTCATTTTTTTTGTAGGTAAGATAGAGAGTTGTGACTTCATGACTTTTTAAGTTTAGTAATTATACGTCGGCAAGAGTTGATCTTATAAGGATATCTGGTCTGTGTCGGTCGTGGCGTCCGGTCAAAGTCGGTTAGGTGGAACCAAATTTAGAAAAAATTCTAAATAAATCTTAATTTCTACATTATGACTTTTGTTTATAAGGTAGAAACCTAAAATTTTTTTGGTGAATACTTAGATATCAATGACCTTCTGAGAAAAGTGGTGTTATGACCGTTTGACCGCTCCCTGACCGACTTTATAACCGATTTTTGTCCGGCTTTTACTACAGACATATATCATGAATATCGTGGCTTCTATTACAGCTAGAGGCCTACAATTTTTTTTGGTAAATCCTTGAGCAACAGTAAACAGATAAAAATATTAATTGGCGCCGCCAACCGCCGTTTTACCGCCGTAACCGCCGAAAATGGCGGTTTCCGTTATTTGCCGTTTTTCGGCAATGATCTGAAAAAGTAATTTTTTTGTTATGAAAAATAAAAGTTCATCCTAAAATTTGGTCATCCTAGCTGCAAAATTGGCCACTCTACAGCTGGTTTAATATTTAGCGGCTGGCCGCTAAAAAGCGGCTAAGGAGCGGTCTGACTGCTATGACTAGAAAAAGTATTTTTCTCTAAAAATACACATGAACCACCAGAAAAAAATTTTATGTCTCTAACTGTAACAGGAGCCGAGATAGAGGGGGGGGTCAATATGACCCCCCCCCCCCCAATCTATTAAGGTGGGAATAGGGGCCCGATCTGTAAGGGTTAAGTGTTTGTTATACAAAATAGCTCTGCCATTTAACTACTTAATGAACTCGATATTTTAAAGGTCAACTGGATAAAAATGTAATATCTGCTCAAAATGAAAATTCTTTTTAACAAAATAAAAACTTGTCACAAACTTAATAATTTATTTTAATTTAGGGATGTAAAATGCCAAAAATTAGATTGCAAAACCAAGGACAACCACATTGTTTGCCTTTGCAGTATTGAAAAAAAGGTAAAATTAAAATTACAATACTATTTTGTTAGGAATTTAATATAAGTTAGGTAAGATTAAGTTAAGATTTTAATTACCACATAATAAAACTGCTTTAGTCAATAAAAAGTTGCTTTAAATAACAATGAAAATAATGTTTCAGGAGTGAAATATTAGATACATTATAATTGTACTAGCGGCTGCGCCACTATCATCTAAAGGCTCTTCATTCTAAGAGGCTGCATGAAAAATGGCTCAAAACCATTCCAAGACTCAAATTCGAAAATTAGATAGCCTAAAACCATCAAGGGACCTATGTAAAGCTTACCAAAATTAAAGAACCCATTAAGTCCAGTAGTTATTAAGATCTTAAGCTTCAAACAAAAAAAAACATTACTATTTTATATCAATAGGATTGTAATTTTATTTTTAGGTCAAGTTCAAGTTAAAGCTTCATGCAAGACTCACCCGGCTCAGCCAGATCCTTCAGATGTTCTGCCTGGTCTATGTCCTTTACAAGATGAACAAGCTGAGCTAGAGCTTTCTACTGATAACTTATGCATGGGTGAGAATGAATTTACATTCACAAGCAGCTCCGAGGAGGTAATTTAATATTCAAAGTTAATTAACCCATTAGTGCCGAGCGCCACTTTTATGGGCCGATCGAGCTGAAAATCTCAGAAAAGCTTTATAATGGTCAAAACGGAATTCCAATTTTTTTGTTTTGCTCTAGTGGCGTGCACAGGAAAGTTGCAAAAAAAACTGGTTCGGCATGGCCATAAATGCACAATGGGTATTTTGACCTGTTTTGGGCGGTTTCCCCAGGGCATTAAAACCCATTTTTTTCTAAATACCCGGTTATTTCGACAAAAAAATGAAAAATGTAATTTTTGAACGCCCAAAGTGAGATGAACTTTGATACCATCCGTAATTGAAAACTACACAACCTCATGTAATCTATAGAGCTACAAGTAATATACGAAGCGATTTATATCACATTTAGTGTTTCGGCTATAGGTACCATCCTTTTCGGTTAAAAAAACCCGTTTGTCGAAGTTTTAAAACACACACACTACAAAAAAAGAACATATAAAATTTGGGTGTTACATATCAGAAAAAGAGCATAACAATATTGGGTGACACATATAGAGATTACTAGGGTATACTGATTAGGGTGGCTCAAGAATAATAAATCATAAACAAATATTTAATGGTTGAAAAGTTAAAACCGGGTAATAAAACCAAAACCGAGCAGGGTTTTAAAACTGTCGGGTATTTATGGCCATGCCGAACCGGGTCACAATAGGGTGTAAAAAAATGATAAAAAAATCATATAAAAAATAATAATTTGAATAAAACGAATTCACAAATAGATGTACTTGTCAATAAACTTTAGATTTCACGAAAAAAATCAGCGACTTTACTATAAAAACAAAAAAGTTAGAAGGGGTATTTTGAATTTACCTAAATTTTCATGATTGTTGAGCTATACCGGCTAACGGAAGTAAGCAAAACTGCCTGCTCCAGGGGGAAATGAAAGCCAGGGTAGTAGAGGGGGGATTCATACTGAGAATGATGCAATTATGAAGCTGGAAACCGTTTTTTTTTACATTTTCTGGAACCGGGTTTTAATACCCAGTTCGTCACTAATGGGTTAAGTGTCTAATTTACCAGTAGGGTTCAGAACTTGTTTTAATCCTGTGGAAAAAGATAATGTAAATAATTTTTATTCATTTAAACATGTTCATTTGAATTTATTTATTTATTTTATCATTCAATATGTAGAAAAGAAAACTTGTAATATCAGGGATCTTAAGGGATAAGACAATAAAGATAAATTTAAATAATCGTCTTATAAAAGTAGGTACCTATTTTTTTTATTTTTACTACAAATTGCTTTCATGCATTAATGCTACAAATAACTTCTATGAGGGCGGCTTTTCTGTAAATTGGCACAGCAGCCAAAACATTTAATTTATGTAAACTGATATTCTGCTTCTTTTTAGGAATTACAAACCAGTGATGTAGATGAATTTAAACCAGCAAAAGAGCCAACAGGATTTTATAACCTACTAAATATACCAAGGAAAAGAATGTCTTTAGTTTTTTAACAATTTTATAAAAAGGTTAAAATATCAAAATGTTTAAATTAAAAATAAGACCTGTAACAGACAGACCCTAATTATAGAAAAGTTTTTCTTTTAGTAACACAATTTACGGGAGAAAGATTAAAGGGGAGTATGCACAAACAAAAGCAAGTGTTTTTTGTGAATATACTAGGGTTGTGTTTAATATCGTTATATCAGTTTTTAATAAAATAAGTTTCACCATGGTTTTCTATGAATTAAACAAAAAAAACATTTAAATTCACCGCTGGAAGGTGCTTAGAATCACTTGCTCTTGTTTCTGCATACTCCTCTTTAGATCAAAGATTTTTTTTTATAGAAATAAATCAAACAAAGACCATTTTTAAAATAGATATGCAATTGAAGTAGTAAGAAGTGAAGTAAGTTCCCGACTCGAAGCAAGTCTTGCCAACGCACTGTTAAAAGAATGTATCAAAATCAAGAGTCAAATCTTTATCATCTGAGCCTGAGGATAAAAACAAAACAAAAATGGTAATTATTGGTTGTGATGGCAGATCAGACAAAAAAAACTAAAGCATTTGAAGAAATCTTAAACAGTGAAGGTAACATGAAACTAAAACAAATAACTAAAGAAGAATATGACATCACCTGTATCTATGAGAATTGTGAGGACAATGGAGTTTATTTAACACATAAAACCATATCATCAGCAGGTTCTACAGGTGAGCTTCAAGCACAAGAAACTTTTAAAGTATTGGAGGAATATGATAGTGTATCCACACTAAAAGCTGTGTTAATGGATAACACAGCAACCAACACTAGTTATAAATCTGGTCTGGTTGTAAATCTAGAAAAACTTTTAGGAAGAAAGCTTTAAACTATTGGTTGCCTCCTTCATTGGAATGAGCTTCCAATGAGAGCAGTATTCAAGAGTATTGATGGAGAATCCACTGGTCCAACAACCTTTTCAGGTACAATTGGTAAACTATGTGCCATTGACCAGCATGACAAAACAATAGTTAAATTCGAACCAATAGAACATGCATGATAGAGTTGCCTCCTGAAGTTGTCCAGGATCTATCAACTGATCAGAGAATGTTATATGAGTAAACTCTAGGTATTAGTGAGGGGAAAATAAATCCACTCTATGTTTCAAGAAAGTGTGGGCCATTGAACCACGCTAGATGGCTCACACTTGCCATCAGGGTGATCATGATATATACAAGATCCACCTAACCTAGTCTGAAGCTTATAAAACATAGTAAAATTTGTTGATAAAATATATTTTCCCAGTTGGTTCAGGATTAAAGGTGCCACATGTTTAGCAGAAGACCCTCCTATAGTCTTTGAGCTTATACAGAGACTTAAAGACCTGAAAGATCCTGCTATAACAAAAGTTGTTAACAAAAACATCCAAAACAATACATTTTGCCTGCTGACTGACAACTTCATTTATAGTCTAGTGTGTAGCCAAGATTACCAGATCAGAGATCTTGGACTGGAAGCAATTCAAAGAATAAGGTCAGAAAGCAGAACATTTGATACAGAACCAGCTAAAAAAATACCACTCATAAACTTTGATGCAAGTTGCTGGTCTGAACTCATAGATTTAAGTGATGTCTCTTTGCTCAGAGAGCCTGCAGTTACAACAGATATCACAGATTCAGATATTGAATTACACAGAGCCAACAGAACTAAACCACAATTACCAAACCTTCCTATTCATTCCCAATCAGTAGAACATGTGGTAAAACTTGTGACTGAAGCATCATAGAATTTCTTTAGCTATGAAAGCAGACACAGGGCTATCCAAACAAAGTTCTAAGCTGAAAATGTAGACCTAGTTATCAATCTAAAGGCTCATATGAAGAAAGATATGAAGGCATACTTTAAGAATTACTTTATGATGTTTATCATTTGGTTACTTTCAATAGATAAATATTAAAGTTTAAGTTTTAAAAAAAAAACTAAAAAATTTATACTGTTGGAGAAAAAAATGTTGCGTTGTATCTTTTTAGATATCCTTTCCGGTTAGTTTATTTCTAGGTTATTGTTCTTGTGGTTAAATTTACATGCATTTTGATAGGTTTACCATTATTGTGTCTTAAAAAAAAGAAAATTATGTTTTTGAGCTTCTACACCAAAACAGCAAAGTTTTGAGTTGCTGCGCAAAAATTGTTATTTGAGTAAAAATGATTTTTTAAGTTTCAGGGCCTTTGAAATACATATTTATAGCTTGGCCAACTTAGGAAAGTGTGAAAATCAAAAAAAAAGGAGTAAATCAATCCATCTTAATTATCAGGGGTCTAAAAACAATGGCCGATAAATTGATGTATATCTAAAAGACTTACTTTAGCTCATGAGGGCTTTGATTTTTCAAGTATCCAGAGGATCATCCCCCAGTAATGGGATGCGATACTCTAACAACCAAGGATATTAGGTTAAGTATCATCCAACAAACAAACAACCCTTTGATTGCAAGATCTTTATCTGAGACAAGTTACGCCTTTTTATGGGCCAAGGTATTTCTCCTTGTCTAAATACTTATGTCGCTCACCTAACATGAGGCAGCTAATAGTGCCTAATAAAAACTGACATCATACAATAAAAATGACCAATGACAGGCCAGCATATATTTTACCATTTTATCATAGATTTATATCATTGGTCCCTATATGCTGCTTCACCTAACATAGCAGCAGAAGGAGTCATTTGTGATTTAGAAATTAAATTAAAAGAAAAGAGGGGGCACAAGCTCTGTGGTACTTTAACCACAGGGCGGAAACCCTGAGCCTGCTCTGTATTGGGTCTATAAAATAGCAATGGAAATGTAAACACAGCCAAGTCCCTACAAAAGAAAAGTAGTTTGCTAGCGACAAAAAAAGGGTCTCCCCCTCCTGCACGAGGAAGTTGTCTGGATAATACAACTATACTTTTTATTCTACATTTAATATTTATGAATTATAAGACTAGGTAATGTTTTGTTTGAGGGTAGGAATTTCGAGGGAACTATTTAGTACAATCATATCAAGAGTCTCAACAAGAGAAAACAGAGAGACAGCGCACGCTATGAGGGGGAGGGGGGGGGGGGTAAATACAATACACTAAGGATCACACACATATGTCAGCTCAAAAATAGAAAAGAAAAAGACTTTGAAGCGAAGGGGATGGGGTGGCTGAAGGGTGCGAAAAGGAGAATTTTCCAAAAAAGGAGGCTTAGTTTACACAATGAAGATAATGAAATAGGGGGGAGTATGAGGGGTTGAATTGTAAATATGAAAGTGTGTAGAGTATTATTTGAAAAGACATACTGAGGGGAGGGGGCGGGGGAGGCATGTCCAAGTTGACCGTTATGCCCAGGAGAACCTTCTCTAGTATGAGAACTTAGCGCCCAGTTTTGCCACATAATTAATATAGTTAAAAACAGTGATCCATATAGCTATTGTGAAATTTTAAAGTAGATTTTTATGCGTAAAATGTATTGTTAATCTTGAACATCTTGTAAACATGTTAAAATAAATATTAAATTTAAACAGGACTTTAAGTTAAGTTGAATTAGTATATAACTTTATAGCTAGTGAATTAATATTTTAAATTGTGATTTATAATTGTGCAATTTTGAGATTATGAAATTTACGTTCCATTAAACGCTTTGCTTAGTTCAAAGTAACGTTAATTACAGTGAAGATCAAATTTAAAAACAAAAATTGGATAAATCTAGTGATTGGATAAAACTAATATAAATTAATTTATGTGTGTTTACCAATAGATGTGAGTTTATGTATTATTTCATAATTTTTGGATGTATCAAAAGATCTCTTAAAAGTATTGACTTTTTAAAGTTTAAATAATATCAAACATATTTCATAAGCCAACCAATAATAAAACGTCATTATAAGACAAAAGACTAATTTAATTAACATCCTAATGTCCCCTCCCTCATTGTAATGATATAGCTGTTCATTTTAGCTTATAGTTTGTGAAGAGTGGTCAGTGACCTAGCTCCGGGTTCGAATCCCTTTGTAATGACTGCGTCTATAGCCTTCTTTATAATCTGCCCTATACTAAACAGTAATAAGTTGTTTGTGGGTCACCTAAAATCTGATACTTTCAGTGAAGTTTAGTATTATTCAAGGCAGGTTTTAGGCTTTTTGGTAGGATCAAAACCCTTCTAAAAAATCTTATAAAATCACTTTCTTTATTTTCTTTTTAAAATAAAGCTGAATAAAGGGAATACTAGAGGCTAGGGGTGAAGTAATTAGTTTTCTAAAAAAAATATACTTTGTTGATATTCTCTATGTATAAGTATAGAACATTAATCGTAATGTACGTCGTCTTACTTGTACTTCATTTTAAATACTACTTTTTCCAATTTTCTGGAGAGAAAAAAAAATTGATAGAATAGTTTAGAATGATATTGATATGCTTTAGATATTAGTAAAACTATTTTAAAGAAAACCTTAAAAATTAAAAAAAACAATAAAAAACAGTTTATAGAAATGAAACTTAATAAAATAGACGTTCTTCAGTTTTTCTGTTTAATAATAATCAATAAGCAAGATGCTTATGGATGGTCCTATAATATTTTACAATTTTCTTGACTGATTGAGAAACTGACTCTTGTAGAAATATTTCGTCCTTCCAAAACGACTTTTAAAAAGACAAAACAAATCTAATACTGATGACTCAAATCTCCCACATAGCAGTTGGGTCTTTAAAATCTTGAAAAAACTAGATTACAAGTAGTTTTTGATCGACTATATTTTGACAACAGTCTCGTACTTTCGTAAACAATACGGTAAAAAGAAATGAATAGCTAGAAAAGGAAAATTAATAAGATAGTTGAATCTTTACCATTAATTAGTACGGTTTCAAAAAAATATATTTTTTAGTAATATCCTGTAATTAAAAGAAATTTTTTTGTCGCTTTTCACTTTTTTAGAGACGTTTTTTTAGGTCCTGGGTTGATTTTAATTTAAATACTTTTTAAGGCAAGGGGCAGATCCGCCTCTTATACAATTAGAAAGATCCAACGATTAAATTGTCAAATTGACTAAGGATTAATTAAGTTATTTTGTTCCCAAGAAGCCAAAGGCCCTTGCTAACAAAACTGGTTATAATATTATGATTTTTAATTTAAAAATGAATAGTTAAATATCCAATTTTAAATGTATAAGATATTTTTGTAACTTTATATCCTTGATGTATTTATGATATTTAACAGATTGTTACATCAAGAGTTGATTATTTATTTTACCT
The DNA here is from genome assembly GCF_053477335.1 of Acartia tonsa. Classification (NCBI taxonomy): domain Eukaryota; kingdom Metazoa; phylum Arthropoda; class Copepoda; order Calanoida; family Acartiidae; genus Acartia; species Acartia tonsa. The sequence goes on from NC_137260.1 coordinate 41,601,671, forward strand.
TTTTGTAAATGTTTTTAGATGAGATGTAATGTAAGCTTGTTATTAAAAACATGTGTTGATTTATGCATTCCATACTCTTCTTTCATAGAACTTGCATATGTTGTTCTAAAAACTTTATTTTTTAACTGTGTCTTAGTATTCCTAGCTGCTACGCCCCTAGTCTGTCCAATTTGTCTATGTTAAGATCAGCTGTTTCTTATACGTGTTTATTTATGACTTTACGACGCTGGCGCCGCCTAGCAGTAACTTGTATTTTTGCCGAATTTATGTAACCATCCCCCAAAATATTTCCTGGACCTATTAGACTCTATCCTGTAAAAGAGAAACGTGGTTAGCGAGATCATTTGGTATAGACAGATAGACAGAGATCCTGCTACTTTAATATATATTTTGTCATAAACATTAACATTAACAAAATTATACTTCTTTATGTATGTATATTGTAAATATGGTACAGTTAGTTACTAAGGAATCTTGTTAGTTCTATGTTTATATTCATCTAATACTGGACTACCTATGAACTCAATTGCTCTTGTTTATATATAAGAGTACAGTTAGTTACCAAGTAATCTTGTTTGCTTTATGTTTATACTCATCTAATACTGTGCTACTTATGTAAATAGTTGCTCTTGTTTATATATAAGAGTACAGTTAGTTACCAAGTAATCTTGTAAGCTCTTTGTTTATACTCATCTAATACTGTGCTACTTATGTAAATAATTACTCTTGTTTATATATAAGAGTACAGTTAGTTACCAAGTAATCTTGTAAGCTCTTTGTTTATACTCATCTAATACTGTGCTACCTATGTAAATAATTACTCTTGTTTATATATAAGAGTACAGTTAGTTACCAAGTAGTCTTGTAAGCTCTTTGTTTATACTCATCTAATACTGTGCTACTTATGTAAATAATTGCTCTTGTTTATATTTAAGAGTACAGTTACATCTAATACTGTGCTACTTATGTAAATAGTTGCTCTTGTTTATATATAAGAGTACAGGTAGTTACCAAGTAATCTTGTAAGCTCTTTGTTTATACTCATCTAATACTGTGCTACTTATGGAAATAATTGCTCTTGTTTATATATAAGAGTACAGTTAGTTACCAAGTAATCTTGTAAGCTCTTTGTTTATACTCATCTAATACTGTGCTACTTATGGAAATAATTGCTCTTGTTTATATATAAGAGTACAGTTAGTTACCAAGTAATCTTGTAAGCTCTTTGTTTATACTCATCTAATACTGTGCTACCTATGGAAATAATTGCTCTTGTTTATATTTAAGAGTACAGGTAGTTACCAAGTAATCTTGTAAGCTCTTTGTTTATACTCATCTAATACTGTGCTACTTATGAACATAATTACTCTTGTTTATATATAAGAGTTTAGTTAGTTACCAGGTAATCTTGTTAGCTCTATGTTTATAATTCTTCTAATACCGTGCTACGTATGGACATAATTACTCTTGTTTATATTTAAGAGTACAGTTAGTTACAAAGTAATCTTGTTTGCTCTTTGTTTATATTCATCTAATACAGTGCTACGTATGGACATAATTACTCTTGTTTATATATAAGAGTACTGTTAGTTACCAAGTAATCTTGTTAGCTCCATGTTTATACTCATCTAATACTGGACTACCTATGAACATTATTATCTATTCTATGTTAGAATTCTTCGATTTTTATCATTGATAATTTTTGTAACAGTTACGATTTAAAAAGCATAGCAAATATAACATCATTACAAAAAAGTTCTTACATTAGACATGTTGATATTTTCTTTTTTTGCAGCACATTCTAAATAATATATTAATCCTATTCATCTTTTTGGAATAATGTATTATGTAATGATTATAATAAAATACCTAAAATGTAAGTATGTCCTGTAAGAGAATATTTATTTTCGCATCAAATTTAAATGCAATTTGGTTAAAAGTTATAGTGTCTGATTTTAGAGCTTTGTTTTTAGTGGATGTAGTCTTCCTTGTGATAAACTTGAGTTAGTTACTAAAAAATGTTAGTTGCATGCATATTTTATACCTGTCATATATATACCTTTCAGGAATAATGTATATTGCAAAAAATAAAGAAAAATATTTACAGTTTGCCTTCGAAACCGATTGACATCCGTTAAATTATAAATTATAACCTGTCAGTAAGTCTGGGCTCTTGGTTTTAATCTTTTGTTTCATTTTAATATCCCCCGAAAGTTGTTAATACGATACACATACAATTATTTATAGATCTAAATTAGAACGACGTTGCTTAAAAGATAAAATGACATGATATCTATTGTAAATTTGTAAGCTATATAAAGTTTACTTCACTGCCGTAAAATAGGTTTTTTTCAATGCTTTATCCGTTGTGTTTGATCGTTGCAATGGAAACTTAAAATTTCTTATTTTCTACATTATGTTATGATATTAATACAAACATATCAAAATTTTAGCAAAATACCTGTGAGGAATAAAGTTTCTATATAAATCATGTTTGAACTTAGCTGAAAAAGATTCAAGAACTGATTCCAAAATACAGTTTATTTGAATATTAAAGTAAAGAAATACGGCAGGGGTTAAATAACTTTATTTTTACGGGGTGGGGACCCTGTGCCGACATTCAATTGGGTCTTTTGAATATCAGCCATTAGTGTCGGAAATATTAACACAGCCAAGTCGCTTCAAAAGAGCAGAAAGCAATTTGCTAGCAGACGAAAAAGGTCCTAACCTCTGGGTTTTTACATCTATTAGATCATAGTTTTGACTTTTTGTTGTTGTTGATAAAATGTCAGTAGGATTTTAATCACTTGCCACAATGTACCTAATTTTAGTGAAGACATTGCCTATTTGAAGGAAGCTTGTCAGATTTACCTGAAATTAGAAATATAATATACGTGGATATTATGACAGGGGGAAAATGTCATCATTTACTGGTCAGTTCGTTCATACAGAAGGAGGGGAGGGAATAGGGTAAAAGGGGAGGATGGGGGAACGTTATCTTAGCCAGTTACATGTTTCACTTTATTAGAGTACATGATAAGCTGATGTAAAATCCAATTAATGATAAATCTATTTATCTGACATTATGAAATAATCCTTTCTTTCATTATTTGACTGAGTAATGTTTGTATGTGTTTTTGTGTTTAACATTTTATAAAACTTCCTGACAGGGTTCGGTAGCCGCACATTTTAGGGCTCCTCAGATGCAGCTAACCGTTAGGGACGGACCGACCCTAATTAATTAATTAATCAAATTTAATTTAATATTCAACACTTTTTTTTAAATTTTGAACAAAATTTAATCCTAAATTATGTAAATACAGGATGTTTATGTTTTTAGACTTGTTTATAAAAATAATTTGCTTGTGAATATGATAGTTATATTTGATAAAATATTCTTTTTTTAAATGAAAGAAATTAACATGTTTAAAATGGACATGCGGACTTTCAATCATTGATTATAGAGTTCTTACGCGGCTAAGTGAATTGTAATACAGATGAGGTTGCTAGTAAGGCCGCCGGTGCCTAGTCCTGCTTCCTAACTCCTAAATGCTAACTAGAGTTTCCCAAACTTAAACACCAAAATAAATAAACAAATCTTACGACGTTATATCAATAAAATGAGAAAAATCAAATGTTAGACGAGAAAGAATTTCTTTGATTTATGCCTTGTTTAGCATTTTTGTATAATTCTCATTTTGTACTTTTATAAACTGTGAATGGATATATTATTACTTGGATCTTACACCAGATTTTAATGATCTCTAATCAAATGAAACTTGCAGCGGGCTAAAATAACTAATTCACCCTTCCCCTCCCCTCCTACTGGATGAACGAACTGACCAATAAACGACTTCAATGTTAGCAATTTTTGACGGTAATTTTCCCTTGTCATAATATCCACTTATATTATAAATCCATTATACTGTGACTCATTTTATAGAAATTAAAGGATTTCAAACAATTTTATTCAATGCACGGATGAAAAGTAAAAAAAAAATAATTATGTGTTAGGAAGTCGTTTAAAAAGGTATATTTTACTCTCGCATAGTTAATTTTTAGACTGTGTTTCTGGTCCTATGAGAAGCTTCACTGTAAAGGAGAAACATATCGGTACAGTTGCACAGACATAAAGACATCATGTTACTTTTATATAAGGATATTTTCTTAGCTTTTTTTAATTTTAATAAAATATTTTTTCTCCCTATCTTTCTCGTTTTACAAGGTTATTATCTACGCATGGAATGGATTTACTATTACATGGATATTACACTAAATTTTCATGTACTCTGATACTTGTAACGATGATCCCATCGACCTTCTTTTCCCCATACCCCCTTCTACTGGATAAACGAACCGACCATTAAATGAAATCCATGTTAGCAACCTAAATTGTCGTAAATTTTTCCCCTGCCATAATATCCACGTATATTCTATATCCATTACGCAGTGGCTATTTAAGCCTCCTTGGCCGTTATTTAGAATAGAGCGGAATTTGCCCACTTAGTAATTAGACCTAGTTAGCAGCGTAGCTTCTGTATGAAAAGAGGTTATATGATATATCCCAAAGAACTGGATGTAGAATATGCGTGGATGTTATGATAGGGAAAAAAATTGTCGTCAATTTAGGTTCCTATTTCTCTTGTCATTTATTGGTCAGTGTGTTCATCCAGAATGATAGTAATTGATGGGGGTAAAGAGTGGAAGGGCAGATACGTTATTTTAGCCCGCTGCGAGTTTGATTTTATTAGATTTTTCTAAAGCTATATCTCCCGGAAAGATAGAGGTACTTTCCCAAAATAGATTTTTTAAAACAGTTTTTTCATTCCATTAGCGAGATCCTTCGCTTTAGTTAAACAGACAAACTTCCTGTTACTATAAAAAATCAATTTCAATTTTAACATTACAAGCAAACAGTTTTCGGTTTATTGAAAATCACGAAACTTATACGTGTTTTTTAGCTGTCGTTGGGGGGCAACACATCGTAAAATTGATATACCTTATTTCTGATTAAAGATATTGGTATTTTTGCTTCGCTAAAAATGAAAACGACTGACCTTGTTTTGTACTTTATTTTATACAATTTTGTAACTAAACTTTTAGATACAAATACGATACAAAATGCAAGTTATATGCGTACTTTAAATTTTTTTAACTATGTGAATTACGAAAAAACTAAAGATTATTTAAGACATAATAGCAGTGTAAAACTTGTGAATCAATAATTGTAATCTACACAAGGGGTAATTTTTTCATCATCATTGGGGAAGTGCACGAATTTATTGTCCAATTGTCTTATCTGTGAAGATTTCTGTTAATACTACAACCCCTGGATCTTAGGGTATAAAAGATAAACTGATGTACAATCCAAGTGATGATTAACAACATTAACCCTTCTTTAGATTAAATTTATTGGTTGAAAAGAATGAACCAACTGATCAAAATTCAATAAGGGACCAAAAGTTTTTATGGCAGTGAATAAGATAATGTGAATATAAAATTTACAATCAAATGTCCCCTCCCTCACTGCAAAAACCTAACTTGATAGTACCTACAAACTACATATATTTCAGAATGAAGGTATAGTGTTGAAATAGTGTTAGTCAAGTATACTTAGGAAAGATTGTCTAGACCTATTTTAAACAGTTGTACGGCACATTGTTGTATAATAGTACAATATACATGTACAAATGATTGTATAGACGTATCTAGATATTTCTATAGCACATCAATGTATTAAAATGTACAATATACTTTTCAGGTGGGAATTAGTCAAGTAAATAAATTAAAGATTGTTTAGACTTATTTTAAACATTTGTACTGCCCATAATTGTATAATATAATACTATACAAGATTGTATACACTTATTTACAATATTTATACAGCATATTATTGTATTACAATACAAATTATCAATTTGTTATTAGTAAATTAAATTAATGGTTGTCTAGACTTATTCTAAACATTTGTACAGCATATTAATAGTTTATGGTACAATATACTTTTTAGATGGTAATTAGTCAAGTAAATGTAATATAGATTGTTTAGACTAAATTCAAGCATTTGTACAGCATTTGTATTAACGAACTATGTACTTTTTAGATTGCAATTAGTGAATAATGGTTAAATAAAATGATAACATGATGACTTGAGTCTAGAACACTCAGGAAAGATTGTCTAAACTTATTCTAAAGATTTGTACAGCATGCAAAAACCTGAAAATCATGTACTTTTAGAATTGAAGGAATTGTGTTTTTTTTCGTCAATAAAAGTTTAAATAAAGCAAATATGAAATCCAAATGTAAATTAATCCCAGTCATCAAACAATACATAAATATTTATTACTTTTACATCTTTTAAAAACATTGAGATTAATAAGAATTGCTAGAATTACTGTTTTAAGGGGTTCTTAGCATATGCTGTACAAATCTGTAAAACATATCTTTATGTTCTTTAGTGAGAGCTGGTGAGAGAAAGAGTGAGAGATTGGATAAGAGGTCTTAGAAAGGTATTTTTAACAAGATGTCGTAATTATCCAATAATCTTAAGAGATGAGACAATTAACGACAAATTTAATTACTTTCCCCCATTATGAGCAACAAAATTTCCTCTTCTTGACTCTGAATGGAAAAGATTTGACATTGGTATTTTGTACCAACCAATCAAGTCCACAAAAGAAACACATACAAACACACACACATCCAATTAATTTGAATTTGTGTTACTATTCCTGTTAAACAATTAATTGAAAAAAATAATTGAAAAAGGACTAAATGAGACAAAAGTTTAAAAATATATATAAATGAATCTGTAAACAAACAAGAAGTCTCTAGTTATAGAGTGGCCTCGTTTCTATAGTTAATAACATGAGAGTCTTACATAGAGTTGTTAATAACCACCTGAAGTGTTTTTGGTACTTTCCCCTAAAGTACCTCATAACTCATAACCCCTCCCCCCAGTATTTTTGAGGTAAATTGGGAAAAAGGGTGGCTTCAGGACCTATACCTGAGGTGCCCTAATCCAATATGACCTAACAAAAGGTATAACCATAACACGCGAAATCCACCCACTCATTTATTTTCAATTAATTGTTATGTAAAAGGGGTGGTGGTGAGGTTCCTTTGGTCTTTGGTATTTTGAAGGTAATAGCCATGTTTTCCTTTCATTTGATTACAAGCTTTTCCTTCACTTAATTAATTAGATTTTTGTACATGTTTTATCAGATACTAGTAACTGCTATTTAAAGTTATAGGGAAAGCAATTTAAAACCATCCCGATGTAAAATGGAGAACTCAATCGGTTCAGTAGTTAACAAAATTACAAGCTATAGACAAAACACGATCTCTCATTCATTGGTCTAAAAACTTTTGGTATTTTTACTTAAACTCGATTGGTTGGTGTAAACCTTCAGTTCCAAACTTTTCTTCTAATTTGAGATCAACTTATTGTCCAATGTCTTGTCCCTTAAGATTCTACAAGATTAACCATCAAACGACAATTTCTTCATTGTACTAAATACAAACTGTTGCTGTAATTTTAAGCCAGGTTGGTAAATCCGCCAGGGACCAGTAAAACGTTTATATACTCATACACTCCAAGTTTGTAATTCTTATTAAAAACGAAACATAAAATGGTTTCACAATCATGAGTACTGCTATAAAATTAAAGTTATAAAAACCGTTGGAAACCTAGACTTGTAAGACACACTTTTTATAATGTAAATGAAGAGAAAAAATATTTGAATTTAAGAGGACAGACTAAATCTCTTTTGTCAAATATTTTAATATCAACATCATTTCCTAGAGTCAGAATAATTACATACTAAACTAGGGGCCTACAAAGATTCTCACTAAGGGGGTGCTAAACCCCTTGTAATATTTTTCATGGGGTTAGAATACTTTCATACTAAATTGTAAACAGATTAATACTAAACGGGAGATAAACCCCCGTGTCACATGTTTCTCTTTTTCTCATTCGTTGGCTTTAAAATGTTAACCCCTTACCGTCGAGCCCCTTGCCGCACCTTAATCGGTCGGGGGAGGGGGCGTTCAACGCCCCCCCTTATTATCTCAGTTCCTAGCTAAACATCTAAAAAAGGTTTTAGCACATTTTACTTATGCTCAAATCTTCTACCCTTTGCAAGAAAAAAATTGGATTTTCAGTAGTCCAATAAGGGGGGCCAGTATTCCCTCCCTGGTTGAGATATAGCCTTCATAGCCTTTAATATGTTCTAGTACATGTCCCCAAAAGTATCTGTATCAATTTTTAACTCTCTATCTCAACTTTGAAGCGTTTTGCAGCCATTCTTGCAAAGGGTAGAAGATTTTTAGCATGAGAAAAATGTGCTAAAACCATTTTTAGATGTTGACACCTAGGTTTTGAATTTTTTATTTTACTCTACTTTTTTAATAAAACTGAAATATTTTTTTGATGTTCTATAAATGGTTATAAAAAACGAAGAAAATAAGCCATTAATCATTAAATTCTGATAACTATAAGTGGGGTAAAATTGCTTTCAAAAAAGTTCTCATAAAAAAAAAACACACTGTATTTAGTCATTAAAAATCATATTCTTCCTTGCACTAAATTAAAATTTAAAAGGAAAAAAACTCTTTGTTAAACATATCGTGACTTATTCAAAACCATTCGTTTTAAAAAGCAGTAACCTTTTATATTGTTTCCTTCTCTCCTTCTCTTTCTCTCTATCTCTCTCTCGCTCTCTCTCTCTCTCTCTCTCTCTCTCTCTCTCTCTCTCTCTCTCTCTCTCTCTCTCTCTCTCTCTCTCTCTCTCTCTCTCTCTCTCTCTTTTCTCTCTCTCTCTCTCTCTCTCCTCTCTCTTCTCTCTCTCTCTCTCTCTCTCTCTCTCTCTCTATCTCTCTCTCTCTCTCTCTCTCTCTCTCTCTCTCTCTCTCTCTCTCTTTTATTTCTCTCTCTCTCTCTCTTTCTCTCTTTATGTATCTATCTATCTCTGTCAGTCTGTCTATAAATCCTTCTATCAACCTTTGATTGTAAATATTACTCTGAGAATATTTTGTCGGAGTATTACGAATCTCCGTCAATCAAACAATATCAGAGAAAGCGAGAAGAGAGAAAGAGGGAGACAGACAGAGACAGAGAGAGAAAGAGAGGAAAAGAAAGAGAAAGAGAAAGAGAGAGAAAAAAAGAGAAAAAGTTAGAGATAAGTAAAAGGCCTTTTTCATTCAACAGTCGTGTTTTATCTATTTTGCCAGAAAGGTAAAATATTTGTAAAATCATTATTTTGTTCTGATATTATATGAACATAAGATTTAAGTCATTATAAGAGTAGCGTTATATGGTAGATATAAGTTGAAAATAAAGTGTATATGTCGACGTGAATATCACATAATACGCTGTAAAAACGGTATGTATATTATGCAATAGCAACCACCACTTTTATTACATACCAACTGGTCGACATAACATACGCTTAATTTCTAAACGATCTAAAAAAAATGTATGCACAGAAACTGAAAATCATTTTTCATAGATTTTAAAATCAAATGAACACTGATTTCATATTTATTGAAAGAAATGTTTTTATTTTGAAAATAAATTTGATGGATAGCAGAAATCTAACATAAACACAGGGAGGGAGGACATTGGACTGTAAATTACACTGGTCCCAAAGTATTCTAAATACCTTATCTAATTCCTTGGCTCCAAAACTTTGGGTACTTTTGTTGAATTTTGATTTGTAGTTCTAAACTATTGATGTTTAAACATTTTAGAAAGAGGTATTTGTGTTTATTATAATTTGGAATGTATTTTATTTTATCAGCCATTATCTTATCCCTTAAAATTCCTGCCTAAACTATAAAGGGCAAGGGAATATCCAAATTTTGAAATATACTTTTCATATAAAAACGACTAGTTTAGGTTATAAAGCAAGAGTTACTTTTTGCCTATAAACTAAACCTATGTATCAATCCCAGGATTATCCTATCCTAGTATACAAAGTAGTAAGGTTTTTTGTCTTAAGCTTAAAATCTTAATAATTACTGAACTGATTGGGTTCTCTATTTTAGGTAAGCTTCACATAGATACCATGATGGTTTAAGGCTAATTCATTTCCAGAATTAAGGCGGCTCGGGATGATTTGATTTTACCTGTCTAGTACCTTTTTACCCCTTTGAATACAGAGACGTTAGATGTTAGGGGTGAAGCCGCTAGTTTTAGATATAAAATAATATTTGAAATGAAGTAAGGGACTTTTCTCAATATTATAGTTTTTCAACACGAACGGTCATTTGTGGAGCTAAAAAACTTTTTAACCAATAAATTAAATCTACAAAAGGGCTCAAAATTTCTGCGTTTTGTTTAATAAACGGGCTTTGAAAGTTTAAACAAATTTTAATTTTTAAAAGTAGTTGAACAAATAAAATATTAAGTTTGTGATAATATTGACAAAAATGGACTTTGCATTTCAGATAAATTTAGAAGAGTATTAATATTTCTGTATTGACGACAGTAATGTTACGCAAAAGCGTATCAAATAGTTTGTTTTGTATCATATTGGGAGGACTATTTTAGGAATTATTTATTAATATTTTTATTTATTTAGCATTACTAATGGCTATTGCAAAATTGGATTCAGGTTTTCCTCGACTATTTTTATCTAACTTTATTTAGAGAAACAAGGATGACAACATTCATAAAAGCGAAGCACTGCACTGAAACGGTAGGACAAACGGACATTACCACTTGTATAGTGTCAGAACTGAATAATCAGTAAATAAATGTATAAGAGTCAAAGCAAAATTGTAAGTAAATTTGTTTAAAAACTGCTTGATACAGAATAATGTTTATGGACATACTTACATTTTTAGGAATTGATTATAGAGTTGCTTCGCTTATGACATTATGCTTTGTTGTCCCAGGAATCAATATACCAAAAATCAGATCAATCGGATGATTAGATCACATAAAAATTTGTTGTTAAGAAAGTTAAAAAAATCTACATGTTTAAAATGGACGTACGGACATTTTGGTAATAATTATAGAGTTGCTACACTTTCAAAATCGTACCTAACTACTGAAGGAATCACCATGCAAAATTTGAAATCGATAGGACAATTCTAACATGTCTAAATTAACGAAAAAATCTATCCATCACGGACGTACGGACCGACCCTAATTATACAAAAGCTTCGCTTTTAAAAAAGAGGGGATATAACAATGGACTAGGAAAAAAAACTTACCATTAATACTAATTTACGATAGGTAGTTAATAAACTTGAGTAGGTAAGGTTATACTGATTTATTATCCACAAACTTATTTGCAGGGAAATTATTGGTGGAAAAATTTAAACACTGTAAGTTTATTTTATTTGATTTTAATCAAAAATATACCCACAAAATTACAAGACAAAAAATGCCATAATGTTTATTTTTTATAATTTTCAGTCAAATGTCCCCGCCCTCCCTGCATATACTCTTCTAACTTATAAAGCTACTAAGCACCAATACAAATATTTTGTCAAAAATAGAATATCTAAAATATAACATAGTGAATATTTTGTTCAATCAGAATATAAAATACTAAGCCTATCGGTAGACATAGATTAATATTTTATCCTAATAAGTTTAAATAAGGTTTCTTTTTTTCTTTTGATAGCAAAAATAATTGCTTTAAAAATAAGCTACATATCAAAAGAATTTTTTTTTATCATTTTATTTCAATATGAAAGACAACATTTAACAAGTATTAATCTTTCAAAATTCTTTAAATGGAAATAGAGAAATTAGATACGTGGTGCTTTCTCTACCAACTAAACCCCCTCCTGCTTGAGGCTCTATCCCTACGGGGTAATATTCATGTGGGGCTTAGGAACCAAACCTAAAGTAAGTAAGAAAACATTATGAGGGAGGACGTCACATATGTTTCTAATTAAGACAGGGAAAATGTTTTCAACCTCAAGACTTTAAAATCTATTACTGTTTCACAGCTATTAGCAGTGCCCATTATAATATTTCTCAGGCGTACAAGGGTAGGGCAATGAATGACAGATTGACCTTCTTAAGAATAGATTTATTATTACTTGGATCTTACACCAGATTACCATGTTTACAAATAAAGTGAACTTTTTGGCGGGCTAAAATAACGATCTTCCTTTACTCCATCCCCTTCCCTCCTACTGTATTGTCCAATGAGTGGCAGGGGAAGTAGCACCCTAAATTGACGACAATTTTTCCCCCTCTCACGATATCCACGTATATTCTACATCCATTGTCATTAATATCTGGAAAATATGTGGGTAGGAAATGATTGTACATTTTTAAACAGCCATAGTTCTATCCCTATATCCCTGAATATTTTGTAAGGTAATAATCTCTCAACTAAATTATGAGGCTAAAAATAAAGTTAAAATTTTTTAGTTTTCCCCTAAAAGATACGCAAAACAAGGACATCATTGTGCGGTTTTATCCAGTTCAGAATAGATATATTTGTGAAAATATTCGTGCATCTAATATTAAAGATTTACAATTTCAATTATATGTTTATTTGTTAAAAACCTTCTTTGCCTGATATTCATGTTGACATTATGACCAAAACTAATAGTTATTTACATTGTGTAAGAATGAAACAATGAAACAATATAGGATCAATTCCAGTTTTGTTGGCCTCGAGGGGCCAACAAAATAGAAATTAATTCTGTGATTTTATCTTATTGTTCGTGGGATATTGTCTTTAATATGATACGATACATGGTTTTTCATTATGTCTAAGAACTGGTTATAACTCAGCGGCAAACACTATCCTATTATTAACACCATAAATAAAACTATCTTATTTTTGATAAATGTACATATATTTTTGGACACAAGATTTTTATATTTCACTAAAGTTTTTCATCTTTAGGTAGTATTCTTTTATTGAGTCTTTCCTGTTTGAAATAAAATATTCTCATTTTGATTCGATAATATTACTTTCTAGGTGTTGTATATCTGAATAAAGAAGTAGATAAATGAGACATAACCCCGAAGAAAAGAACAAAAGTGATACAAAGTGAAAATTCCTAAATGTTTGAAAGAATAATGGAGAAAGATGTTTCACAGTTTCCTAGTCAACATGCTGCGCGGCTTATCACGTAATAGGTAAAAGACAATTTTTTAACTTTTCTATATTAAAATCGTGTTGGTTACTCTGCGCTTTCACACAAAGCATATTGTTGAGCATTGATATCAACCCCCCCCCCCTCTTTTTTTCTTTAAAAGATTAAAAAAAAGAAGTGCAAGTTTTATGTTTGTTTATTTATTACTTCAGTTTAGGTTTAGTTAGGCTTTATTGTATACTGGGTAGCCCCATAGGCTAAGAGCTTCGTTTCGGTTAGGGTGTTTTATTTCATCGATTCTACTACCAACAAAAACTAATTTTGCTAGACTCTTAAAATTCTTGGAAAATATGTTCTACTCAATATTTATATGCTACCGAATTCCAAAATTTGACAGATAAGAAATGAGATCAATTTATCGTCTATTTCCCTAACAATGAATTTAATATTACTTTGATCTTGCATCAGATCATCATGTACTGTCATAAAGTGAAATTTATAGCTGGCTAATGTTTTTATCCACCCCCTTTACCCCATCCCCTCCCACCATCCTACTGGATGAACGAACTGACCAAATAGTGATGTTCATGTTTAGCAACCTAAGTATACGAAATAATATCCACGCATATTTTATATGCATTGTCCTAGCCCTGTAGCATATGTTTTACCCCCCCCCCCCACTTATACACTTGTCTTTTATTTTCCATTGTCCTAGCACTGTATCATATGTTTTACCCCCCACTTATACACTTGTCTTTTATTTTCCATTGTCCTAGCACTGTATCATATGTTTTACCCCCCACTTATACACTTGTCTTTTATTTTCCATTGTCCTAGCACTGTATCATATGTTTTACCCCCCACTTATACACTTGTCTTTTATTTTCCATTGTCCTAGCCCTGTATCATATGTTTTACCCCCCACTTATACACTTGTCTTTTATTTTCCATTGTTCTAGCCCTGTATCATATGTTTTACCCCCCACTTATACACTTGTCTTTTATTTTCCATTGTCCTAGCTCTGTATCATATGTTTTACCCCCCACTTATACACTTGTCTTTTATTTTCCATTTTACTAGCCCTGTATCATATGTTTTACCCCCCACTTATACACTTGTCTTTTATTTTGATTCTAAACGGACAAATCTGTGTACACAAGGTTGAAACATGGACAAGCATGTGCATTATTAGCGCAGCAACATCAAGTTTATAAATCTGTGTACACAAGGTTGAAACATGGACAAACATGTACAATATTAGCGCAGCAACATCAAGTTTATAAATCTGTGTACACAAGGTTGAAACATGGACAAGCATGTGCATTATTAGCGCAGCAACATCAAGTTTATAAATCTGAGTACACAAGGTCGAAACATGCACAAACATGTGCATTATCAGCGCAGCAACATCAAGTTTATAAATCTGTGTACACAAGGTTGAAACATGGACAAACATGTACAATATTAGCGCAGCAACATCAAGTTTATAAATCTGTGTACACAAGGTTGAAACATGGACAAGCATGTGCATTATTAGCGCAGCAACATCAAGTTTATAAATCTGAGTACACAAGGTCGAAACATGCACAAACATGTGCATTATCAGCGCAGCAACATCAAGTTTATAAATCTGTGTACACAAGGTTGAAACATGGACAAGCATATGAATTATTAGCGCAGCAACATCAAGTTTATAAATCTGTGTATACAAGGTCGATACATGGAACAACATGTACAATATTAGCGCAGCAATATCAAAAACAAGTTCTGACAACAGAGCAGTGAAGGGGGGTTTTAAAAAGTAAATTTTGATAATTTTATAGAAAAAAATAATATCAAGCAAATTATTTTTTTATATTTTTTTTAGAATTAAAAATAAATTAAATTAATTCAAAAGTAGATTCTTGTCGATTAGCTTTGCAAAATAAATTTGCTTTCAGAAAACCCATCCACATCCGTGTTTGAAAAGCGTTGTTGTGCCCTTCACTGAGGAGGGCATAGGGCAATGAACGATGATTAAGGTTTCCCTCTAAATTATAAATTGGATATTAAAGTGAAAGAATAGAGGGGGCAAGGTCCCCACAACTTGATTACTTGATTGGGTTAAACATTTAAAATCATACAGTTATTCATTGGCTAGCTAAAATATAATTTGTGGGAAGAAAGAGTGTAAATTTCTTGTCCCCTCCTATACCTGTATTTCCTGTAGTCCAGTGTAATTATATTTAGAAAACAATTACAGGGATACAGAGATACGTTTGTGGCATTCATTATACTATTTAATAAACTCAGGGATCCTTAGGGATAAGTCCACCAGCCGATTAGGTCACATTCCTCTCAAAGAAATCTTTTTTCTTAAAAATGTGTACTGTTTAATGGGACTAGGGTTTTAACAACCTAATGTTCCCTCCCTCACTACGTTATAATACTCGTGGGTTTATGAAAATATTGGGTGGATATACCCCCAGAAAAATTTTTTTGGCAGTTTCATTATCCATTATGACTGCAGCCTCTTGTTTTGATAAGTATGTAATATGTTTACTATTCTTTCCTTGTAAGTCATTCATTTTATAAAAATAGTTGTTTAGTGCTTATTAATTAATAAGGCAGTAAATTATGCTGCTTCACAAAGTTATACAAAAATTCTCTTATTTGTTGGCTTTGGGGACCTTTAAAATCCGTATTAAACACATTTGTTAGTATCCAAACTTTAGTAATATACAGATGGGATGAATGATCATTATGTTTATCATAATTGGGGCCCGGGATGAACATTGTCTTATCCCTTAGCATCCATGAATTATAATTTGTTTAATTGCTAGTTTTTTCTTACAGTAACCCTAATCTATGAACTATTTATATCTCATAATGGGAACCTTTTTAAGCACAAATTCATCATTGTTAATATTTAAATTTTCAAAATACTAATTTCAGCCACTTAAGAGTATATTATTATGTTAATTTAAAAACATGAGTAATTTAATTCTTCTAACTTTAGGATTATCTTTAAATTCTGATAGCATACGGGATTTTTTAAATTATAAATCAAACTATTTTACAACAAAGCTACTCCATCATCACTTCCTTTTTTTGAAATGGGAAATGTAATTCAAAGTTTAAAACCTTAATATTTAATTCGTTTGCTCAAAAACGTTTGGCACGTTTATGGAGTTTTGATTAATTGGCTCTAAACTATTAGTGTGTAAACTTTAAAACAATTTCTTTAGATAGGGAAGTTTTTTATCATTGTGGATAGTCTTATCACTTAATATCCCTGGATTTACTCGTAATCTTTTAAAGATAAACAATTGAAAGTTTTCGTGAAGATTCTCTAGCCGTTTATTCAGGGAGGGAGGAGAAATTGGGCTGTTTATTACACCAGTCCCCAAAGTTTTATTAAAACGTTTTCTTATTCGGTGGCTTTACAACTTTGGGGACTTTATTGAATTTTGATTGGTTGTTTCATTTAAGTGTAAAAACGTTTCAACCATCATCGTTTGGGAAAGTACAACATTTTATCGGCCATTTCTTATCCCTTTAGATTAACCCTTAACGGTCGGGGGGGGGGGGGCGTTGAACGCCCCCCCATCCGGTTTTTTCTATCTCATTTTCTGTGTGTGAAAGATAAAGAGCCCAAACTGCGTGACTTTTTAAGTTTGGGTATGACACATAACTGAGAGTTGGAATTTTTTGAATATCTCCATCCTGGCGGGCACAGGATGCCAGCAAACCTGGCAGGGTCATCCAGGTAAAGAGCAAAAATATTTTTTTGACTTAAACAAAGTATTTTATCTTGCCAAAATACTAAAATATCCTCTAGTAGTACATCCTTATATGAAATACAGGTGTTCAAGTCAATTTTAGGTTCCAGGTATGATCCTGCAGGTCCTGATCCTCCAGGTCTCCAGAAATCTTTAAAAGGCTCCTGTGGCCTCAATTTTTGACTTAGAATATTGAAATTTTAAAGTTAAGCTTTTCTTACATGTCTACATAACGTAATAAAATTTCATAAAGATCCACCGCCGTTTTCCCGCCGACCGCCGATTGCGGCGGCTGGCAGCTGCCAAGTACAGCTGCGGCTTTATTTTTATTAATTTATATTTTGACATTTCAAATATAAAATTTACATAAAGATAAACATTTTCTGCAAAAAAAATTGTTCTTCTAGCTTCAAAAATAAGAAAATTACAGCCGTTTGAAATTTTTAAGTAAAAAAGGACCTAAAAACAAAGGTTGTCAAATAAAAGGGTGAAGGAAGCGAAAATTGACTTTGACTTACTTAAGGTCGGAAATTTATCATAACACAGGGGACTTGTACAAAAAAAATTTAGCCCTCTAGCTCTAATAGGAACTGAGATAATATGGGGGGGGCGTTGAACGCCCCCCCCCCCCGACTGATTAAGGTGCGGCAAGGGGCCCGACTGTTAAGGGTTAATGCGTTTAATCTGGCATACATTTCAGATGCTGTCTTAAAACAAAAAAAACGTGAATTACTCGACTTTTCTATGAGATAGAAGTCAGAAGAAAATATTTTAATAGGCTAATTAGCTTTTTTTCTTTACTACTAATGAATAATTTCATCCTTGTTTTTTTTCAGGTGAGAATTGAAGGGAAAGTTGAGAAATCTACAAAATAAACTAATAGTGATAATTAAAGTTTTCAGTGACAATTAGTGAATTTTGAAATATTATACAGTCTCTACGCATACTGTAAACATGGGGGAGAAACTGAGGAAAAGTATTTAAAATGTTGAGATTTGCAGCTGCTGTTTGTGTAATTTGTAACCTTAAAAGTGGTATTTCCCTCAATTGCCAAGCAAGCATAAGAACACAACTTATTTTGTAGTATTAAAATAAGAGTGGATTATGTTTTTCAGCTAGCTCCCTTCGGGGGGCCCTGACCCGTCAGGGCTACCCTATAACCAATTTTACCTAACCTAATCTATCTTAATGTAAAATACAAACACATGAGCAACTATCCCCCATTTTCAGTTAGAAAATGTTTAGTTAGAATAAAGAAAATATAATATTTTGATATCAAACATTTTTCATTTAAAATAAATGAATTGAAACTATATCTGAGAGAGAAGTAATATAAAAAAATTTTCATTAAATATTGTGATTTTCTTAATTTCACGATATTAACAGATTTTTTTTTATTTTTGACAAACAGTTTTTACTAATTTTATATTATTACATTTAGCAAAGATTAACTGAGAAATGTACTAAATTAACTAAAATATTTAACTAATTATAAGAAAAAAAAGTTAAAACAAGAATGACAATAAACACAAAAGCACAGAATAAAACATCAAGCGTGTAAGACAAACAAATAGCCAGAAATCGAGTAAGACCTTTTTTTTATGTGAAACTTTAAGGAAAATTTTTTGCGCAGTATTTTCCCCCGACTTAAAGAAAAAATTTACCCCCTTATTTTTTCAAATTTTAAAATTAATGGGGACGAGTATCTGTGATTGCCTGGCAATTTGAGGAAAAGAACCCTTTCCAATAATGACATAATAGTATAGTACTACATAAACCAAGGTGAGATTTAAGGATAGACGGACAAAGTAAGTTATAGGGTAGATACTCATTGATCAGAGCAATTATGAATATTTGAATAAATAGACATAATTTAATAAATGACCCCCAAATTAGTCTTTCTAATTATACTAATTTTTCGAACTATTCATAGCTGACTTCTAATGTTTTGTCATATGATTCACATTACACGAGCGGAAAATTATTTACATAATAAAATTTAACATAGCAAATCTTTATCCTAAATATAGCTGACTCATTATGCGAAAGAGAAAAATTAACCGCCACTTATTAATAAATTGTCTCTATTTTTAAATACTTAATGTAACATCAGTGAGGAACAAGTTGCCGAGCTGAAGCAAGCTTTTAATGAGTTTGACGTTGATGGTGGCGGTACTATTAATACAAGGTAAGTATTAGAGGAACTTCGCGTTAATCCATTTTAATCTGATTACCCTAATTGACTGTAGCGAAATAAATAGCTCATCCGCCGTTGTCTGGAAGGTGATAGGTATGAATCACGGCCCCACACTGCACCGCGTCATAACTTCAGACGTTAGAGTTAGAGTCAGAGTTATGGTATGCTATGAGGGCTATGGGTATGAATTCTAACCTTTATATTAATATTTAGAGAGTTAGAGTATGCTATGAGGGCTATGGGTATGAATCCTAATATTATTATTAATATTTAGAGAGTTAGGGTATGCTATGAGGGCTATGGGTATGAATCCTAACCTTATTATTAATATTTAGAGAGTTAGGGTATGCTATGAGGGCTATGGGTATGAATCCTTATATTATTATTAATATTTAGAGAGTTAGAGTATGCTATGAGGGCTATGGGTATGAATCCTAATATTATTATTTATATTTAGAGAGTTAGGGTATGCTATAAGGGCTATGGGTATGAATCCTAATATTATTATTAATATTTAGAGAGTTAGGGTATGCTATGAGGGCTATGGGTATGAATCCTAACCTTATTATTAATATTTAGAGAGTTAGGGTATGCTATGAGGGCTATGGGGATGAATCTTAACCTTATTATTTATATTTAGAGAGTTAGGGTATGCTATGAGGGCTATGGGTATGAATCCTAACCTTATTATTAATATTTAGAGAGTTAGGGTATGCTATGAGGGCTATGGGTATGAATCCTAATATTATTATTAATATTTAGAGAGTTAGGGTATGCTATGAGGGCTATGGGTATGAATCCAACGGAAGCAGAGCTATTAGATCTCATCAACGAGGTAATATGATTATTATATGAATCCTAGGCACTCTATAAGTAGGGAAGGTTTTATGCTTTTCATGATAAAAAGAAGTTGTACAACATCCATAAGCAAATCATGAAATACAGAGCAGATGTTCGGTGAACATAAAAAAAGTGAGAGAGAGAAAAAGAAGACACGAAACCTTTATAAAAAATATATCAGGTCTTTTGAAGCATAACCTACAAACTACAGACCAAGATAGTTGTATATTGGAAGCCCTGTGGTAAGGGGTATTTTCACAATTAAAAACTAGCAGTCTATTTTCAATAGCAGCTCAGAAAATATCATTTCTCACATAGCTATACGGACTGACGGATGAATGGACAGACAGATAAGGTTACTTTCAAGGTAGGGCAATGACGTCCAATGGGGGGGGGGGTAAAGGGGTCATTACCCCCCCCCCCCCCCAAATGAAAATACTTGGAAGCCCTTGAGGTAGGGTAATAATGAGATGCTTATTAAAAGAATTGTACTTGTTTATAAGAAAATGAATATTGATCTTTAAAAATGGATTATAATTATAATTTGAAATTTAAATATTGACCACCATAGTATTGATAAAACATTTGTTGAGTATAGGCTAATTAAACCTTACAGTAGAACGGTATGTATCTGATTGAAATATAAATTCTCGCGCATTCCAACTTGTCTGTGTAGAGATTGTTCAATGCAAAGCTTTTATACACTATGGGGTTGTACAGCCGTACCTTACAATTTAGTTAGTTAAACCAAGTGTCTTAGAAAGAACTACATGATCGTTACCTACATATGTCATGATATTTATAATTATCGGCGTACTACCCAAAATGACTAATTAAGCTCTCCCGCCGCCACCCTTCCCCCCCTCTCAAAGCCATAATTTTATTAATAAATTGTCATTAAGGGGCGGAGGGTAGTTTTTTGTTTTTTTGTTCATTACTTTAGGTAACGTTAGGTTAGGTTAAAGTTGGTGATTGGTAACCACGCAGGGTTAGGTCTCTCGGATGGTGTTGGGCGTAGGAAAAAATTTAAGATGATTAAATTGCCTCTACAGATTATGACGTCATACGATAGAATAGCCAATGAGAGGCCAGTATACACTGTAATTGACCATTGGTAAAATTTATGCTAGTCTCTCATTGGTTCTTCTATCGTATGACGTCATAATCTGTGGAGGGATTTTAATCATCTTCGAAAAAATTATCCCTCCTCTCCTCACTTTCAATTTTTTCAAAAATAAGTACCCGGTCAAGCTAAGAGAAATTTTTCGCTTTTATGAATGTTGTCATACTTGTTTTTAAATTGAAGACTCTAATTTATCGCTAACCTTGTCCTGATTGTCATGTATATAGGATTCTCATTGTATGCGGGGATGCAGGGATGGATAAATAAAGATAAATTAAAGTTTCTCCTAAATGATTTTAAGCTAATTATTCTTTACTTTGAGACTTGATTTTAATTAGATTTAATTTTTATTAGGAAGGGTGGGGTTAATGGACTGTAAATTACACCGGTATCGGAAGTATTATTTTCACGTAATCTTATTCGCTGGCTATTTTTGGTGATGGGGAAAAACATCAATATTTCATTATCTAATCCCTAAAGAGCCCTGATTTTTACTATTTATCATTGCATTTTAAATTATTTGTAAGGTACAGTTTTTCTGTTTTACTTTTAAAGTAAAATTGTACTAATTATATTTTTATTGTAACAAGGCAGTAACAATTTTGACTCCGCTAAGTTTTAACCGAAAGGACATTTCTTTACTAACTTTGAGCCATGTATGTAGAAAAGCTAGAAAAGGCTCAACAACTTCTTGTGCTTTTTATTGATTTTTTAATGGTTGTTTCTTTTAGTTGAGTGTCCAAAAGGGATAATTTTGTTTTTAATCATTGGGGATTTACATCAACCTATCGGCGATTGTCTAATCCTTTGAGAACCCTTAAATTGTAAATTATTATATTTATTGATAATCTATATGAGTTATATAGATTGATGTCAAATGTTTCGGTAAAGTCAAACTGCTTATAATTATGATTCAATTTTGACATTTGACTAGGGAAAGGCAGGGATCTAAAAGATTAAGATAATGACCGACCTAAAAGCCGACGAATAAGAAAACGTTATGATAAAACTTTGAGGGCCAGTGAAATAAAGACCTCAATGTCCCCTCAGTCTTGGAAGGAAAGGGCACTATGATATGATAAAGGAAATATTCTTAGATTTCAATCTCTTGGTCAGACATTTATACCTTCGTTTATTAAATGAAAAATCTATTGTAATTTATTATTAATGGCACATCTAATCTTAAATAGTGTTTTGTTTATAAAAGGAATTTCAACAATTAAAAATATTCAATATCTTAAAACAAAATAATAATAAATTATAATTAAATCTTTTTTTCTGTTCGCTCTGCTTTTAAGGTCATCTTAAAGTTGTTTTTTTATTTCACAGTTTATTCTTTATTGTCAGCATGTTTTTGCTTAATAATACTTTAAACATTCCAATAACATCATGTCATAATTTGCTTAATGGACGTCAATATATCATCCTATATTTAGATTATTAATTCTATTCCCAATAACTCTTTAAGAATTAAGAACAATAAAATATTAATGATATGATTCTTAAACGAATATGATTTATTCCAATATGGGTTCGAAACAGTTTAATATCCGCCGCGTTAGAACCGGTTCTTAGCCATACTGAAAAATCGTTTTTAACATCGTATTACAGACAATTTTTTACGGTTATTAAAATAAAAAAATAAAATTAATACCGGTTTTGCTAACCCGGGCCTTTTGATATCCGCGTAAAGTTGTCTATAATACGATCAGATAAATAACTAATATATAATTCTTAAGCAATAAATATAATGATGAAATGTATAAAGTGTTTTAACATGTACATATATATGCAGGGAGGGAGGGGACATTGGGCTGTTTTTTAATAAATCACATAGTCTTGTAATAACGTTTTCTTATTCGCCGGCTTAACAACCTTGGGGATCAAACGTGTGTCTAAACGTTTCAACCACTAATTGTAATCTACAGAAAGGGTAATTGTGTGTATCATCATTGGGTATGTACATCTATTGTCTTATCCCTTTAGATCCCTGACATATATGAGTGTGTCAAGCTTTCTCAACTATATAATGCATCAAATTCAGGGCAAAAAAAAGAGAACTCGTAGTTCAAGGTTGTTGACTTTGTGTTCATATTTTCCAGGGATCTAAAGGGATAAGACAATGGCCATAAATTGATGTACATCCCCAATGATGATAAGAAATTTACTCCTTCTGTAGATTATAATTAGTGGTTTAAACTTTTTGACACTCAACTTAACTTAAGGAACTTTTCAATTAAAAATTAGTGGCAGAAACGTTAGGACAATAAACTTAATGATCCAACTATCAAAATCAAAGTTGTTGAGCCATTAAATTAGAAAACATTATCATAAAACTTTGGAAACTAAAGTAATAAACAAATGTATGTTCCCTCCCTCCTTGATATTTTGTCTAAATATAGCGACCCCACCAGTACTGGACGTGATTTTTACTTAATTTTAAGATTTATTATCTTTAATATTCTAAAAATGTGGATTTTTAGCTTCTAACATATTTAGTCTTATCACCTTTCAAATTAAACTAGTGGATGTGACCCTAGCATCTAGGTGCTCTGTTTATAAAGGGGAATGGAAAGCAAAAAAATAGCCTAATACCATAGACCAAAAGACTTAGATATAGAAATGAAATAGCTTAAAACCACTTTGAGGCCTCTGTGAACTTTCCATAAAATAGAGTACTCAATCGGTTCAGTTTATATCAAAATCTTTAACTTTAGACAAAGAAACATTACTACTTTATAAAATAGGATACATTAAGTTAACAAATGTTTATGATAAGAAATTTTTAACATCAATCAAAATACTTAACTGCAATTCTTAAAGCTGTTACATTTAAAACAAATAATTTTCGCAATTTTCATGTTATGTTAATGTCAAATATCATATGAATTTAATTAATTAGGAAATTGTTAAATTACTAACTTGGTATTTGATATAATTAAAAGTTCTACAATATCTATAAAATTAGATGTTTCTTAAAACCAAATACTTTTTAAAATATATTAGCAAATATTTTAAAGGATTGCAATTGAAAGTAACTAAATTTACAAATAAAATGTTTTAATTTGAAAATTCATAGTTGCCCTTATATTAGAATATAATTCGTTAATATGTCAGCCATATAGTCGATATAGTCAGACAAGGAAGTTATACAAAAACAATGTGTCAGCGATTATCACCTTTTTATAATAGCAAAATAATTGTATAAGTATAAGTATAACCATTTAAGTTATTTATGTATACATTCACATTTCCAGATTTTATAGGGTAGCTTTTCTATTCTATATCAACAGTACGTTTGTCCTTTAGATTATTTTATTAGTTGTCTTCCTATTAAGTTAAATCTTTATTGATTGTTTTATCCTCATGATCATGATAAGCAAAAGTATATCTTTTCAAAATAGGTTTAAAAGCATTCAAATCAAACTTTAATTTTTGCCAGTTTGTAAAACTCAATTAAGATTCACCAAAAAAGTTCTCAACGTTGCTTATTTAAGATTTAAGATAATGTTTTACTAAAACTTTGTGGACTAGTAAATTTAAACTTATTATGCAACACTACTGCTGTTGATTCTTCTTTGTTTGATTGCTGTTGCTTCGCTACTGATTGGCATAATTGTCTTTATTTAAGTTTCGTTATAAATGTACTTTGATATATGATGCTGAACCTTTTCTAACACCTTGCCTATAAGATATTGTGTACACAATATGTATAATATTTATGTATGTACACGTTTGACACAGGCATCTAAAGGGATAAGTTAATAAATTTATAGTTTAGATGTATAAACAGACAACTACCTGGATCTTTTTCGTCTGCTAGCAAATTTTTTTTATGCTACTTGGCTATATTAATATTCCTGACTCAATTGAGAGTCGAAACAAGGTCCCTGGGATGAGGACATACATTTATTTATCCCCATTCCCCTCTAGTGATTTACTCTAATGACAAGACAATGGCCAATAAAATTATGTACACTCCAAATCATGATAAACAAAATTACCTTTTCTGTAGATTTAATTAATGTTTTTAACTTTTTGACACTTAACTTAATGAACTTACCAATCAAACTTTAATTAAAAGTCCCTATAGTTGTTAAGCCAACGAATAAGAAAACGTGATTATAAAACTTTGGGGATTAGTGTAATAAACAGCCCAATGTCCCATTTCTCCCTGCTTTTGATATGTTAAAATTTGAATAAGCTAAAAACTAAGAGAAAGATTGAGGGATAGTAAAATACTAGAAATAGCGGGGAGACTTTACTTAAAGAGGAAAGTTTAGAAAACAAGGATGATCATATTCAATAAAGTATGCTAAGTAAAGTTTTTAAAACACCAGATGTAGCATTGTTTAGCATTGTGTAAATAGTTATTTAGCGCAGATAGCTTTCCGCGGATATTAACATGAAAAATTATAAATTCTACACAACCAGTTTTATGATTTTTTATTTAAAAATTTGTTGAAACTTGTCTCTAATACGATGCTATACATGATTTTTCAGAATAGCTGAGAACCAGTTTTATCCAGTGGATATCAATCAGTTTCGCAGACATACTGGGAAAATTAATTATGGGTGGAATTAAGTTTGAAAACAAAACAAAAATTATTTTAGTAAATAGAGATATTTTATTTAAAAAGATAAATGAGACCTGATAATTTTTAAATGATAACTATATGTCGATATATTAACAGCTACAAAGAGGAGAAAACAATGTTAATCAGGCAATAGTACAAAAATATCATGATATACAGACACTTATTGAGAAAAGCCTTGCTTAAAAATTGAGAATAGGCGGAGAGTCCGTTTGTTATGACCTTGTCAGGTTCAACAATTCCGCCTATTTTGTCCCCGGCACACACACACACACATATATATATATATTGTAATACTCAGAATATCTTTTAAACACATTGTATTTCCCATACTTTTGTTTCATCAAGCTAATTAAACACACACGTAGACAAGGACAATTTTATACATCTTAGGCGCAGTAAAAAATCAACCTATTTTAGGAAAAACCAATCCACCTCAGAGGAATTGTCCCTTATATAGTAGTCCCTAATAATTGTTTTGAAAACTTTTGATTTCTATACCTAATAGGCTTAGGGCATTTGAAAATAATTTTTTTTCTTCATTTTTTGTTTTTTAAAAAAACAATGAAATAAATAGTATTTATTAAATAAAAAGCAATGATACTTCTAAAGTCTTAAATACAATATAATTCAGCATGGTCTAAAGCCAGACTGTTAAGGATACATATAGAGCAGACATACTACAAACATTAAAAGTATCAAAGGAAGAATAGTCTTCTAATTCTTAATTTCTAAAATTGCCTTAAACTGTAATTCTTGAATAATCAAGTATAGTGACTGCAGTCTGCCAATAGATATTTCACAATAGATGTACACTGATATGTCTAATTTGGTTATACTTGTATTGACCCATTTCTTTGCAGACAAAATAACAATCCATATTATAAAGATACAGGATCTCTGAGTTTGTGTCAGTACTGAAAGATCTCGCTAACCACTGAAAGGATATGGTTCTCCTTTACAATGTAGCTTCTCATAGTTTCTGGGAAGGCTTATAACTATTTTGGAGCAGGGTAAACCCACACTCCAAAGAGAAATGGCGCCTAGATAAAAATCCCTCCACCCCAACCATAAAGAAGTCTCTAGGGGCATTGTCACTATATATTTTGGGATAATACCCAGAGTTTCTCTATTATTTTACTTTATTTTTCCGTCTACAAATTACCGTAGGTATCAAATTAACTTGTTCAGTCAAATATTTTTATGCTTTAGTTAACCTTCAATATTCCCCCTTTCAACACAAATTTCTTTGCTAAAATCAAATAAATTAAGGTACAATGTAAATTTTCAGTTTTCTAAACAAGAAAAGCAGTACATAATAGGCTTTGAATAAATGTTACTTCATTCTGAATTATTTAGTTTATGAATTAAAATTAATATCAATAGTTAATGTTTAAGGATCAATAAGTCTAATTTTATTGCATCTATACAAAATTTTACAGTTTTGATATTCTAAGCATGTTTGTAATGTTTTTTTTTAGTTTTTATTATTCTAAAATAATTCTAGGATCATGGAAAGAAAACAAAGTCATTCCTAATTAGGACAGAAGTCACTGGAAATTGATCTAAGGAAGGCTACTTATGTCCTTCATCTAACAAAATCTAACTTAAGGGAGGTGACTTATGTCCTTTGTCTGACAAATTCTTACATTAGGAAGGCTGCTTATGTCCTTCATCTTGCAAAACATAGCAAATTCTTACAAAACATAGCAAATTCTTGCAAAACATAGCAAATTCTTGCAAAACATAGCAAATTCTTGCAAAACATAGCAGATTCTTGCAAAACATAGCAAATTCTTACAAAACATAGCAAATTCTTGGAAAACTTAGCTTTTCTGTCCTTCACATAGCTAATTCTTGCAAAACATAGCAAATTCTTGCAAAACATAGCAAATTCTTGGAAAACTTAGCTTTTCTGTCCTTCACATAGCTAATTCTTGCAAAACATAGCAAATTCTTACAAAACATAGCAAATTCTTGCAAAACATTGCAAATTCTTACAAAACATAGCAAATTCTTGCAAAACATAGCAAATTCTTACAAAACATAGCAAATTCTTGCAAAACATAGCAAATTCTTGCAAAACATAGCAAATTCTTGCAAAACATAGCAAATTCTTGCAAAACATAGCAAATTCTTGGAAAACTTAGCTTTTCTGTCCTTCACATAGCTAATTCTTGCAAAACATAGCAAATTCTTACAAAACATAGCAAATTCTTGCAAAACATTGCAAATTCTTACAAAACATAGCAAATTCTTGCAAAACATAGCAAATTCTTGCAAAACATAGCAAATTCTTGGTAAACTTAGCTTTTCTGTCCTTCACATAGCTAATTCTTGCAAAACATAGCAAATTCTTACAAAACATAGCAAATTCTTGCAAAACATTGCAAATTCTTACAAAACATAGCAAATTCTTGCAAAACATAGCAAATTCTTACAAAACATAGCAAATTCTTGCAAAACATAGCAAATTCTTGCAAAACATAGCAAATTCTTGCAAAACATAGCAAATTCTTGGAAAACTTAGCTTTTCTGTCCTTCACATAGCTAATTCTTGCAAAACATAGCAAATTCTTGCAAAACATTGCAAATTCTTACAAAACATAGCCAATTCTTGCAAAACATAGCAAATTCTTACAAAACATAGCAAATTCTTGGAAAACTTAGCTTGTCTGTCCTTCACATAGCTAATTCTTGCAAAACATAGCAAATTCTTACAAAACATAGCAAATTCTTGCAAAACATTGCAAATTCTTACAAAACATAGCAAATTCTTGAAAAACATAGCAAATTCTTACAAAACATAGCAAATTCTTGCAAAACATAGCAAATTCTTGCAAAACATAGCAAATTCTTGCAAAACATAGCAAATTCTTGCAAAACATAGCAAATTCTTGGAAAACTTAGCTTTTCTGTCCTTCACATAGCTAATTCTTGCAAAACATAGCAAATTCTTACAAAACATAGCAAATTCTTGCAAAACATAGCAAATTCTTACAAAACATAGCAAATTCTTGCAAAACATAGCAAATTCTTACAAAACATAGCAAATTATTAGAAAACTTAGCTTTTCTGTCCTTCACATAGCTAATTCTTGCAAAACATAGCAAATTCTTACAAAACATAGCAAATTCTTGCAAAACATAGCAAATTCTTACAAAACATAGCAAATTCTTACAAAACATAGCAAATTCTTGCAAAACATAGCAAATTCTTGCAATAAGGGTCCCAAACTCAAAAATGAATTTTCAGCACGATCCGACCACCGGTTCTTGAGATACGGTGACCTGGTGTCCTTGGTACCGACTAAGATTTGGGAAATGGTTCGAATCCTTAGTAAATTTGGCTAAGTCCAAAAATATTTTGACACTTAGCCAAATTTACTAAGGATTCGAACCATTTCCCAAATCTTAGTCGGGCATTTTTTCTTCAAATTTGACTAAGTCCAAAAATATTTTGACACTTAGTCAAATTTGAAGAAAAAATGCCCAGGTGACACCAAGCATACCTACTGAGAGGACACCAGGTTGAAAATATTCAAAAGTCTCAAAAAATTTTTGGACTTAGCCAAATTTACTAAGGATTCGAACCATTTCCCAAATCTTACCGTCGGTACCAAGGACACCAGGTCACCATATCTCAAGAACCGGTGGTCGGATCGCGCTGAAAATTCGTTTTTGAGTTTGGGACCCTAATTGTATGAATATGCTATGATTTGCAAGAATTTGCTATGTTTTGTAAGAATTTGCTATGTTTTGTGAGAATTTGCTATGTTTTGCAAGAATTAGCTATGTGAAGGACAGAAAAGCTAAGTTTTCCAAGAATTTGCTATGTTTTGTAAGAATTTGCTATGTTTTGTAAGAATTTGCTATGTTTTGCAAGAATTTGCAATGTTTTGCAAGAATTTGCTATGTTTTGCAAGAATTAGCTATGTGAAGGACAGAAAAGCTAAGTTTTCTAAGAATTTGCCATATTTTGCAAGAATTTGCAATGTGAAGGACAGAAATGCTATGTTTTGTAAGAATTTGCTATGTTTTGCAAGAATTTGCTATGTTTTGTAAGAATTTGCTATGTTTTGCAAGAATTTGCTATGTTTTGTAAGAATTTGCTATGTTTTGCAAGAATTAGCTATGTGAAGGACAGAAAAGCTAAGTTTTCCAAGAATTTGCTATGTTTTGCAAGAATTTGCTATGTTTTGCAAGAATATGCTATGTTTTGCAAGAATTTGCTATGTTTTGCAAGAATTTGCTATGTGAAGGACAGAAAACCTAAGTTTTCTAAGAATTTGCTATGTTTTGTAAGAATTTGCTATGTTTTGCAAGAATTTGCTATGTTTTGTAAGAATTTGCTATGTTTTGCAAGAATTTGCTATGTTTTGTAAGAATTTGCTATGTTTTGCAAGAATTTGCTATGTTTTGTAAGAATTTGCTATGTTTTGCAAGAATTTGCTATGTTTTGTAAGAATTTGCTATGTTTTGCAAGAATTTGCTATGTTTTGTAAGTATTTGCAATGTTTTGCAAGAATTTGCTATGTGAAGGACAGAAAAGCTAAGTTTTCCAAGAATTTGCTATGTTTTGCAAGAATTTGCTATGTTTTGTAAGAATTTGCTATGTTTTGCAAGAATTTGCTATGTTTTGTAAGAATTTGCTATGTTTTGCAAGAATTTGCTATGTTTTGTAAGAATTTGCTATGTTTTGCAAGAATTTGCTATGTTTTGTAAGAATTTGCTATGTTTTGCAAGAATTTGCTATGTTTTGCAAGAATTTGCTATGTTTTGTAAGAATTTGCTATGTTTTGCAAGAATTTGCTATGTTTTGCAAGAATTAGCTATGTGAAGGACAGAAAAGCTAAGTTTTCTAATATTTTGCTATGTGATGGACCAAAAACCAATTTTATGCAAGATTTTGCTATGTGAAGGATCAAGAAGCTAGGTTTTGTGAGGTGAAGGGAGGCTACTTATGTCCTCAATCTTGCAAAATCTTTGTTAAGGGAGGCATGTTATGCCCTTCATCTAACAAATTCTTACTTAAGGAAGGCTACTTATGTCCTTCCTAGGAAGGTGACTTCTGTCCTAATTTAGGAATGACTTTGTTTACTTTCCATGATCCTAATTCTATTAAAAATAAGCTTATACCTATAACAAAATTAATTTGGAAAAAAGTCATGAAACATATATGTTATTTTCAATTGTTGTTGGGGGGCAACATAATGTTTTTATCTGACCCCCAAATATTATTTAAGATTTATATCGCTTGTTGGCTTTATCTTATTTCTGATGAAGTATATACAAATTCTTTTAAGTTTATTATTATATAATTTTCCTCATTGTCCTAAAAGTATGAATATTAAGGCACTGAACACATGACACCAAGGTAATAATGATCTTCTTGAGTTTCTAAGAAAACAAAATCTTACTACTTCTGTTGGTCAGTTTTCAAGCTGAATTCTTTATCATGTAGAAAGAATGTAGCTCAAGCTTTCAATATATTGCTGAATTTTGTTTTATTTATTTTACTTTGAATATCTAATCATTTTTTATAATCTAAGTTAGTGTTTTATTTTAACTTTATTTTTTGGTTCCAATTAATAGATAAGCATTCTAGCATTAATATAAGAATCAAGCCTATATTCATATGACTAGTTACAAACTACTAATTGAAAATAATTTAGTAGCAAGAAATAAATGTATCAATGTGTGTCAAGGAATCATTTATTTGGTAATTGATAGATTAGAATTATTTAAAAGAAATTAACAATTCTAAATATTAATATAGAGTCATTGATAATACATGTTAAGCCTATTTTTCTTAGGGCTAGGGTCTAAGCCAACATAGTTTAGATAAAAGTAAAAGGCTTAGTTTATCATAAGGGCAGAAATTCTAAAACTGGGCATTTTTTTCTCAAAAATTAGCTTTCACTGTTTTACTCTCGACGCCTGTGTGTTAATATTTGAAGGTGTTCAGACACATTCATGCAGTTAAAGACTTATAAAATTGTAATCTAAGCTGCTTTTTGTGTTATCGCGGATTATTTTGTAAAATTCTTTAATTTTCTCCAGAAAATCCCACTTAATTTTAAATATATCATCTTTCAAGTTGAAATAAAATATAGAAGATTTTATAAATAAGAAGTATAACATTACATTTGCAATAGGTTAATTCAAAGATACTTTTCATGTATTTAAATTATTTAAATGTCAGTTTTCTTTTTAAGTTAAATGTTGTATGGATGCATAATATATATGGATATTATTGCCTTTTTTTGCAATTTAATTAATGGTTCCATAGTAGATTTAAGACCACAACTCCAGGCAGGTAAACAGTAAAGTAAATGACTATTTATAAGGGAATGAAAAAGCATTTTTTGCTATCTAAATTCAGTATATGTTTAGCTCTATTTATAAGAAATAAGGAACTAGAAATTTTTTTACGTAAATGTTCTACATGATATTTAAAATTTAAAGAAGGATCTATAAATACACCTAGGAATTTAATTGCAGGAATATTGCTACTTGAATTGACATAATTTAAGATTTTTATTTTCTCAGGATCAAACTCATTTTCATTGTTAAAGTTTAGCTTAATATTAAGAGCATTCCAATCAATAGTATTTTCGTTTTTATTAAATATCATAATTTTAGTTTTATCAGGATTTAAGCTCATTTGATTACTCCTAAACCAATCAGATATCTTTTTAAGTTCATTGTTTAATTTCAGTTTTATCTCTGTAAAGTTTTTACCAGAAATTAAAAAATTACTGTCATCAGCAAATAATAGGGTAAATAAATCAGTACAGTTTTTAAGATCATTTATGTAGATTAAAAATAGAATTGGTCCTAAAATAGAGCCCTGTGGGACGCCTCTATCTATTTTCAGCTTTGTTGAGTCAGTGTTGTTTACATGTACAAATTGCTGTCTATTACTTAAATAATTTTTAAACCATTCAAGTTCAATGCCATTAATGCCAATTTTTGACAACTTTTTAATTAAAATATGGTGTGGAATTGTATCAAAACATTTTGCAAGATCACAGAAGACTCCAATTACAGTTTTATTATCGTTTTTTGCTTCGGCTATATAATTTAAGAGGTGTACCACAGGGTGTATTGTAGACTTTTTTGATTGAAATCCATACTGATGTTCAAAAATGATATTATTACTAATCAAATAACAAGAAAGTTGTTGATAAATGACTTTTTCTAAAACTTTTGAGAAAATAGCTAATAAACTTATTGGCCTATAGTTTGATGGATCAGCTTTTTCATTAGAATTATTCCCTTTTAACTTAAAAATAGGTATAACTTTTGCGATTTTTAATTCAGAAGGTATTTTTCCAGTTAAAATAGTTTGGTTAATGACATGAGAGAGAGGAAGAGCAATAACAGAAATTATTTTCTTTAAAAAAGAATTTGACAGGCCAAAAATGTCCATACTTTGTTTATTTCCCATTTTTTTAACAATATCTATAACTATATTTGGGTTTATTGTATGCATTTTAAAACTGGAATTATAATTAGGTATATAGCTACACGGATCAATGTTAGAAGGATTTATTTTAGATGATATCTTGCTTGCTACAGAAGTGAAGTGTTCATTCAATTTCTCAGAAATTTCTGCATTATCCAAATATATAGAATCATTAAACTTCAATTCATTGATACATGTTGCTTTATCTTTTGTTTTTCGGATTGCATCTCTAATAATATCCCAAGTTTTCCTCAAGTCAGATTTACATTTTTTTAGCTCATTACAATAATACAATTTTTTAGCTGTTTTTATTGCACGATTATAGACATTTCTATATCTATTATATATCCTAATATTTTCAGCAGTTGGTTCATTAATACTTAACGTTGACAATTCAAATTTTTTATCTCTACATCTCATTAAACCATCAGTCATAAATTTTTCAATTTTATGTATGTTCTTATTAATTCTTATCTTTTGTAAAGGAAAAGAAAGTTCATAAAATTCATTAAAAAGCTCATAAAATTTATTAAAGCAATGTTGGGGTTCCATACTGTTAGTTACATTTTCCCAATTAACATTTCTTAATAGATTGATAAACTCAGTAATTTTTTCTTCATTAATATTTCTTGTAAAAATAAAAGATTCTTTACTTGCTTTATGTGAATAAGGTGTTATTGTGTTAAGGTGAATTGTTTTTAGTAAGAAACACATCTCACACACAATGCCTTTATTTAAAAAAATGAATGTCCTTCCTTTACATGAATCAGCTAATTATTTGAAATTATTATTTATGTATGATTTTATAAACAGTAAGCTACCAAGTTCCTTTCAAGGTACATGGCTTCGCCGTAACCAATTACATACCAGAAATCTTAGAAACTCAAATATGTTTGATGTTAAAAAGCCGAAGTTTAAATCTATTGAAAGATTTCCTAAGTATCATTTTCAAGAATTATGGAATAACCATTGTAATAATGATTTATTAACCCACAATCAACCAAGAAAAAAATTTATTAAAAATCTAAAAGAATCTTTGCTATCAAGCTTAATTCTAGTGTGTAACAACCCATTATGTCAAGAATGTAGATAAATTTATATTTCTTTTCAATATTGTTTGAAATCTGATAAATTAATCAAAATTTATTTGTTTAAAATTTTTTAAATTTCTATTATTGCAATAATGGTGTGAGACTTGTATGCCCTAATCAATCCTTCCTATTATCATTCTTTCCTCTCCAATATGATTTCATTTATTGCTTATTATCTTTTTTTTTTGTCTTATTTATATGGCCTGTATGAAAACAATGTGTGAATACACATTACTGCATACTCCTATTTTTTAGGAAACTGCCATTTGGGAAGAAAATATTTTTATAAATTAACTATATCAATAAAATTTTCTGTATATATAAATGTATATAATATTCATTTAATTCATTTATTATTGTAGTTTTTTTTTTCTATGTATGTACACCCAAGAATAATAAATCTAATAAATCTATGTCGTCAATTTAGGTTGCTGACATGGAACTCCTTTATTGGTCAGTTCGTTCATGCAGTAGGAGGTGAAGTGATGGCATAAAGAAGTTGTATGCAAGCATCATTATTTTAGTCCGCTGCGAGTTTCACTTTATAAGAGAACATAAAAATTTGATGTAAGATCCAGGTAATAATATATCCATTATTTTATCATTATAACAGTGTGCTTTTTCAGTACGACACAGACGGGTCCGGACAGATAGAGTTCCCTGAGTTCTGTAACATGATGGCACACAAGATGGGCACTGTTAACGATGAAGACATGATTAGGTTAGTAATCATATTTTAAAAACTATTTTTAAAATTTCAGATTATTGATTATTGAAGTAACGAATCATGGATGGACTAAAGGTTATGTAGCAGATAATTGTCATAAAATTTTTTAAAAAGAAAAGAAGGATTATACTTGATAATTCTCAACAAAAATCACAAAAAAAAGTATGTATGTCTTTTGAAGCATGCCCGACATATCAACGAACCAAATTATTTATTTACTTACTGGATGCTCAGTGGTTAAGGTAATCTATGTTTTAAGTGAAAATATGATGTGATAAATAATATTGATTTAATGTTAAGTAACAGATCAAAATCCATCTTAAGAAATTTTTTTAATGTTAGAATTAGAACTTTGATAAGAACTCTTGAGGTATACTTAAAGAGACAGTCTGGTTGAGGGATAGTACTATTGTGCGCAAATTAACAGAGATCTGAAGGGATAAGATGAATTGATATACATCCCTAATGATGATACACAAAATTGTCCATTCTGTATATTAAAATTAGTGGTTAAAACGTTTTGACACTCAACTTGATAAACCAACCAATCAAAATTCAATAAAAGTCCCCAAAATTGTTAAGCCAGATAATAAGAAAATAAGATTTTAAAACATTGGGGACTAATATAATAAACAGTCCCTTTCTTCCCTAGCAAATTAATCACCACTATTTCTCAAATCTACTGGGACACAAATACATCAAGCATCAGCTTAGCACAATCGGAGATTTGCGTGAATGCACCCTTTAGTCTTAATATTTATCAAAATATGATATTTATCTGCAAAAGTATGAAATAAAAAAATCAAGAGATTTTGGATATAAAAAAAATAATAGTCAGGATCTAAAATGTTGATTTTTCAAACAAAATGAATGTAATTATCATATAGTATTTTTAAACAGCGTATTCTTATATTAAATATAATAAATACTAGAGTGTCCTTCCAAGACTCTCAAAGTTCCCTAAGAGTTTCATCAAATACTCAAAACTTATAGTTAGTGGATCATTCATTTTTATTTAAGTACCTAGTTATAAGTTTTATGTCAATCCAAATAATATTTCTCACTTCTTTGATTTTTTAAAAAACCTATCAATACTTTTATCTTCAAAATTTTGTATACTTAAAATAATATTGTCTGCCGCTTTCCCTTGACCTTCTGTACATTGTCACGGTTGTGTTCCGCTCATTTTTACTATTACTTTGACTTAAAGATATAGACAGGGCTCGGCAACCGTGCGTCAAGCGCCTGCAAGCCTCAGGTAAATCAACTTTTTAGTTGATTCTAGAGAAGGCTTATAACTATTTAGAGGGAGGGTAGATTCACCCTTCTAAATAAAATTGCAAAAACATATGTCTGTCACAAAAAAAGGGCCCCTAGAGGCTTCTTGTGACAAGTTATAATGGATAAATTGATGGCATGACACAATAAGTCATAGAGATGCTAATTGACAAATTAAAGTAATTTTCACAAGCTATATGTAATGATTGTAATAGAGTAGAGTAGATGCTCATTAGACAAATATTGACGAATTACTTTGAATATATACTTTGAATTATAGAGTAGCTTCGCTACTTAAACCTCATAATAAGTAAGATAATATAAGTGGCCGGTATTATATAATTTGCTGACCAAATAAAGCTCAACGAAAAAATATCTTTACTCGGATAAATATTGCAAATTTTAGGGTCGATTGGAAAAATAATATGTGCATTTTTTGCACATATCTGTATAATGTTGTGGCCAAAGACCGGCAAAATATTAGATGTTTCATAATAGTTCAATAGAATTAACTTATTTTTAATGTCCCATGAGATTATAGTGTATAATTCGCCCTTAACTTATCTCCTTTTTAACTTTTTAAAAAAATGGTTTAAAAATCAATTCAAGCATAGAATGTTTTTTTTATCTGCATTTTTTTAAAAAATATGTCAGGTTAGGCTTATAAAATACATAATGTTTTTATTGTTGTTTGATTTTTAGATTTCTTTCACAGGATGCTGTTTTTTGTCTGTACCTTTAGATTTCAATAACTTAATGGAAGCTTCAAATATGTCCTGCTATAGTTTTAGGTTGTTTTAGTTTTAGAATAAAATCTTGGATAGGTTTTTGGTTATTTTCTGACCTTGAATTCACCCTCATTCGGACCAGCCATTTCTGAGATCTTCAGCTGCAGACAAAAAACCTTACTACTTTATATTATAAATATTCAAGAAAAAGATAAAATCTTTTTTAATAGGGCAATTAGAACTAAGATATTTGCGGAGACATATACAAAAGAATCTACTTTTACATCTATTGTTACAACTTACAAGCAGATACATTTTTACTGTCTTGTTCTAGAGACGAAACTTTTAACTTTTTTTATAAACTTGCAATTGTTTGCACATTTTACTTTTGAAAGGAGAAGCTTTTCTATAGTCATGGCATATCCTTTCTATATCAAACAATGTTTAAAGTTTATACTATTTTAGGGAATTTAATATAAATCAATCAGGGGACATTGGGCTGTCTATTTCAATAGTCACTGTCACTAAAGTTTTACTGTAATGTTGGCCTAACAACTTTTGGACTTTTATTGAGTTTGCTTTATTAAGTTGAGTTTCCAAACTTTTCAACCACTAATTTTAATATACAGAAGGGGTAATATTGTGTATCATTATTGAAGATTGAGGATGTACATCAATTTATAGGCTATTGTCTTATCCCTTAAGATCCCTGTTTTATATTAATCTAGTCACTTTTGTTGAGCTTCTTTTAACGAATGTTGTCATCCTAGGCCTTATTTTTTTATTGTTTCGGTAAGAAAATAAGATGTTCAGATTTACTTTGCATACCGGGAATTTTTAATTGAGTTTTAGAGCAATTAAATTTATTTAAACAAGATTGTTAACATCTATAGACTATAACCATATGATTCAGACAAGGGGCAGCGATTTTAGAAGAGTTTTAATACTAAGAAAAAAAAATTCTAAATAAACCTGTACCAAAAATAACAAAAAACGTTAAGTCCTCACTTTAAGCATACCCACCCATATGCTAGTTTTCTACCATTGTGCCTATTCTATTGACTTTGTTGATATAGAAAAATATGTTCATCCATTACGAGGGAAAAAGATTGGGTTTATTAGAGTATATGGTGTAAGATCTAAGCAAAAATAAGATCCATTTAACTTTTTTTACGTTGTGCCTAATCTATTGACTTTTCAAATGACCAATCTAAAAAAATGATTGAGCCAAAACTTATATGAATGCGATTCTTGCCCTTTTGATGTAAATAATTTATTTATCTTTTTTCAGGATGGCTTTTCGAGTACTGGATAAAGATGGAACAGGGACAATTCAATCCAAAGCCTTTAAACATCTAATGACTCATATAGGTAAGCTTTTCTTTTTAATTCAAGACTTTAAAACAGTGGTGTGCACAGGAGTTGAGGTGTGTGCATACACCCCACAATATTTTGGTACAACCCCTTGGCAAAATTAATTTAAAACTTCAAATGTTATTATTTGCTATTTAGTAGTGAAGCTACCTGTATTGTTTCATATGAACACCTGTCCAATTGCTGAAGAGATAGTTAAGATAGACTGTAGATTATTTGTAAGAAAATGAAGAAATGAAAATGGATTTATTAGCTAGTTAAGAATATTGAATTAGAAATAACTGTTGTAAATATTTACGTGTTAAATTCATTTGATATGACGAAGATATAAATGTATTTTATAGTATATTTTAATTTAAGCTGATAGTCTTTCAATAAGGTCATCCTTGCTCTTTTTATTTGTAAAAAAAAATAAAAGGTAAAAAATATTTGAAATTTGTGCCTTGTACCTAACTTGCACATTTTACACTGGAATTAACACATAGACACCAGAAATATTAGGATCTGTAAATTAGCCATAAAAAAAACATCTTTAACTTTAAAAATAAAAAAAATAGCCGATTACAAATAAATAATGTTAAAATGGTAATTCAAATATACCTTCAGAATATTTTAATCTTTATATATAAGTAATTTTTTATTGTCTGTAGCGAAGGATCTCGCTAACCACTGAACCGATATGGTTCTCCTTTACAGTGTAGCTTCTCATAGGTCCAGGAAAGGTTTAAAACTATTTTTAGGGAGGGTACCGCCAACCTTCCAAGATAAATCACACCAAGAAAAATTTACCCCGTATCCCCCCCAATAATTGTAATCTTTTATTTTATAACTAAAATTTAAAGATGAGTTGACTACATAGCCGCTAGTATGTTATAAAACACTATAATACAAAGTAGAACGATGTCTGTCTGTTTGTTTGTGTGTTTGTTTGTAGCGAAGGATCTCGCTACCCGCTGAACCGATCGGGTTCTCCTTTACAGGGTAGCTTCTCATAGGTCCCGGGAAGGTTTATAACTATTTTCTTGGGGGGTGGGACAACCCCAATCCCCCCCCCCAAAAAAAAAAATGAAAAATACCCCCCCACCCTCAATTTCTTCTTTTCTTTTAAAAACTAAAATTAAAATAGTAGGGTCGACTAACCCCCCCCCCAAAAAAAAAAAATTTTTTTTTCTTTTTTATTTAAAATCTAAATTACGAAAAATTGGTTTGATCAAACCTCTTGGGGCAAAGCCCCTAGAGGCTAGGCGAAGCCGCTAGTATGTTATAAAACAAAACTACAAAACTGAAAAGAGATTAATGGTTAATTCAATGAGGGAGAGGACATTGGACTGTAACGATGTTATCAAAAAGATTTAACCACGTCAAAAATTTGATAATTGACTTTTGATTGGTTAATTCTAATAAGTATAGACTTTTTAACCAATAACTATAAAATATAGAAGGGGTAATTTTGTTCATCATAATAGAGGATGTATACCAATTTATTTTCCATTGTCGTATCCCTTACATTAGTCGCTCTTATGTGAAATATTTTTTGTCGATCTTACTTTTCCTTAAACTCACTTATAATGGAGTAGTCGGAAAATTTGGCCTTCAAACTTGTTTCATATTACTAAAAGATTAAGTTAAATAATACATAAATAATTTATTAAATTTTACCTGTTGCAGAAATGTCTTTTAATTTAAAAGCGAACAGAATAAAAATTATTTTTTCATTCTCAACTTGATTAAAGGAATAACACTATCAACCAGGGAGGGAGGGGACAATGAGTTGTGTATTACAGTAGTCTCCAAAGTTTAAGAATAATGTTTTTTTATTCGTTGGCTTAATAACTTTGGGGATTTATTGAATTTTGAATTATCTACTGAAGGGTAATTTTTTGTATCATCATTGGAGATGTACTTCAATTTATTGGCAATTGTTTATCCCTTTAGATAACTGCAATTCTTTATTTGATTGTGTCATCCTTGTTTTTATCCTAAATCCAATGTCATTTTCTAAAATAAATCTGCAAACAAATTAATCTAACTATATTGCAACTTTTTCTTTTTAAAAAAGATATTTTACACTAAGCAAGGATGGAAAAAGTCCAAACATCGAATCCTATTATATAAA
Source organism: Acartia tonsa (assembly GCF_053477335.1). Lineage (NCBI taxonomy): Eukaryota > Metazoa > Arthropoda > Copepoda > Calanoida > Acartiidae > Acartia > Acartia tonsa. The sequence goes on from NC_137260.1 coordinate 41,642,046, forward strand.
GTAGTAAGGTTTTTGGTCTATTTTTAATTAACTCCTAAAAGGAAAGAGTTCTCGATTTAGGGAAACTTTACATAGGCCCCAGGATTATTCTAGGATACCATGGTTTTAATTTTAGCCCTGAGATAGTTTTAGGCTATTTTTCTGCACATATCTTCCCCCTTCGAATCCCCAAGATATATAATTTTTGTCAGATACAATTTATGCCATCTTTTTGAAATAGCTACTAATAAATTTTAGACGTACGGACATTCATACATCTGAAACTTTAGAATAGCTTGGCTCATAAAAAAGTTGCATATTTTATTTTGCCTCGGGTTGCAGAAACTGAACTGTGTCGACTTTAATTAAAATCTTTTACTAAATTCTCTTTTAGTCAACATACACAATTTAGAATTTTTTTGTATTAGCAAAAAGTCACAAAATACAAGCTTTTATAAACTCTAGTGTAATGATTTGCGAATTTTATTGACATTTAAAATATTGTACTAAATACAGTTGAAAAATCACTTAAATAGATAATTATACCAAGGGGAATTTTCAAAATTGAAAAAAAGAGAAAAACGCCGACGGTGGTTGTACATATCACCCAAAAAGTTATTAGCCTTTCCTGGACCTGGAGAAGATTCACTGTAATAAAGACCATATCGGTTAGCGAGATCATTTGCTACAAACACACATAGACAGACATACCGAAAGAAAGCATCCTATTATTTTTATATAAGGATTATATTATACGTTTATTTTTATATTTATTCAACTAGTATTCATTTTATTAAAATCCTGAATAAAAGTGAAAATCACAGTTTGAACTAGTCGCACAATTACTGGAATAATAATATCTTGGAAATGTGACTGGGAAATATTTAAACAATAAATAGTTGGGCAGCTGAAAAATATCCATTTGCAAAGCTAACATAAGAATTTGAATCATATGGAAATATGTAAGTTTACCTACTATCTCTTAAATGGATATGCCTTTATGTCTTAATAATGTATACCTAATATTGTAAAATGTATTAATTGCCCAGTAAATATTTTTATGAACTAAAATATATTTATATAAAATTTGTTAAAGGGCAGCTTGTCTGTAGTGGCTGCTTGTTATCTGGTTGGTGGCTTTGGCTGGGAAAAATATAACTTCTTTCTTTCGTCACCTTGGTTAGCGGCTTAGGATGAAGAGAGATAAATAAAAATTATCTAGTGGCCGCATTTTCAGCCGACCATGCTAAATAATTGTTAAATGCTGCGGAGTTGCCTATTATAAATAAGCAAGGCCAATTTTCCAGCTGCCCCACTGATAAAGTTGACTTTTCCACAAAATTAGATGTCACCGGCCTTTGAAAACAGAACAAATTGGAAAAATAACAAGATCAAAAAAACAAAATTATTTTTTTTTGTCTTTTTCTAGAAAACCTTTACAAAATAATAATTTTTTTTAATAAGACAATGTCATGCATTACTTTTTTTAGGCTCTCTCAAATAAAATTTATGTTTAATGATGGCTCACCTCCAACAGTAAATATACAAGTATAGATGTATAACCCAGACAACTATCTTGCCCAAGTGGTGGGGACCTTTTTCGTTTGCTAGCAAATTGCTTTCTGCTGTTTTGTAGCGACATGGCTGTGTTTGTATTTCCGATGGTAAACTCCCCAAAATAGTTATAAACCTTTAAGAAGCTTCAATGAGATCTAAAGCTACAGACAGACAAAGAGATACATAAACATTCTCTTATTTTTTCAAAAGGTTATACTTAAAGATTTTACTCTTATAATACTTCGCATTAATTGATGTTGTCTTCCTTGTTTCTTATTTAGGAATGGATTTTTTATTACTTGCATCGTACACTAGATTTTCATGTTCTATAGCAAAGTGTCCTCTGTAGCGGGCTAAAATAACGATCTCCTCCATCTCCCTCCTTTACCCCCTCCCCTCCTACTGGATAAACGACACGACCAATAAATGCGAGGGGATATTGGCGACAATTTTCTCCTGTCATAATATTCAGATATATTCTACATAAATTTTTTTAGGTGACAAGTTGTCCGAGGAGGAGGTGGATAGCTTGATACAGGAGGCGGACAAGGACGGAGACGGGGTCCTCAACTACGAGGAGTTCGTGAGGATGCTCACTTCAGACTGATTACCACCACACCACCAACTCTTTACAATTTTGTGATTATCAACTCTTTAGTTTTTCTACGAATATGGATATTTTTGTGAATTTTCTTTAATTAATTTTTTATAATGATTTAAGTGATAATATTTAAAACAATATACACAAGTGAATTTATTTTAGACTATAATATGATCATTGTTCATGTGATTTAAAATTAAACTATTTTTAGTATCTTTAATTAGTTTTTTTTTTGTTAATTTGCATATTTGAATACTGTACACATAAACTTATTGCCAAACATGATAATTTCTGATCCATGATTTTTTTAATTGTAAAAATTAATTTATTTTAATTTGTTTTTATAAGTAAATGACTGCTTAGGTTTAGGTGGTGAAAAAAAACGAAATGAATTAATGTGCCATGCTTGTAAGTGATCCATAGATTTTGTTTATATTTTTATGTATCCAGTCCAAAAAAAAGCAAGTTTTTTAAATGTTACACCACTTTATATGATTTAATAAACTTTTTAATTGAAGAAAAACTATAAAGTAAACTTTTTTTTACTTTTATGATAGGTGAATTTAAGTGACATACAAACATTTTAGTTTTTGCTTCATAAACACAAAATAATTGCTATGTTGAAATAAATATTCATATCAAATTAATACTTGAGATTAAAGCACTTACTTCTTAACCCTAATTTAAGAATATTTATTAATTGCAGCTTATTATAAACAGCTTTTCGCGGATACTAAACTGAAAAATTAAAAAATTTAAAACCAATTTTGTTAGCCCTGAAAGACTGAAGGACCGGGCTAACGAACTAGTAATAATCTTATGATTTTTATTATTCGTGGAAATTTGTTTGTAATATGATGCTTTACATTAGTTTTTAGTATGGCTGAGAACTGGTTTTAATCCAGCAGATATTAATCGGTTTTGAAGCCATACAGGAAAGTTTTTACTTTGATAACATTTAATCATCTATTATCAAAATAAAACCCTATTTTAAACGCTTGAAAGGGGCCAAAAACGCGAGAGTAAGAAATAGTAAAACAATAAATTTATTAAAATCTGCAAACGTGAGTTGTGTGTGCGAAAATTTGGCGCCCGGCCAATCTGCAAAATATTTTGTGTTATGTGTATTATTATGTATGGATTTTATAACACCTCGTGTAGATTCTTTTTATCAAAATATAAATTTTGAATGTTTAGTAAATGCACTTTGTCATTGAGTAACTGTACAGTAAAAAAAACATAAGTTAAAAGACATGTAATAAGCTTAATTTTATTGTCAATAAAAAGGTTTTTTCTAGTATGGCTTCGAAACGGATTAATATCTGCTGTATTGATTAGAACCAGTTCTTCGTCATACAATCATGTTAAAAGGTCAACCTATACTATTAGATATGTTTATCTTATTTTTATAAGACTTTTTACAAGCCGCATAATTAGTAAAAGTACGATATACAGAATTTTTAACTTAAAGTTAAGAATGTAGCACAACACCCCCCCCCCCTCCTCCAATTCAATATCTTAAAGCTTCAAAAAACAATTTTCCCCTAAGAATTAGGGGACAAGAAAATTAAATATTTCTAATGTCCTATTCATGTATCCAAGTGCTAGATGATAAATGACGTAAAGCGTGCTTTTCTCTAAATGAATGAAAATTTCCCAAGAATTTTTGTTTTAAAGAGTTATTCACAATGCAATGTAATGAGACACAGACATAGATAATCTTAAATTGATAAATAGTGCAATAGATTAGACATTGAATATGATAACAGATTAAAGCAAAGAGGGAGGAAACATTGGACTGTAAAAAACACTGTTACTTAAAATTTTATTTCCACCTTTTCTTATTCGTTGCCCAAAAACTTTCATTGGATAATAGATAGTTGGTTCCGAACTATTAGGGCCCAAACTTTTCAACCAATTCTGTCTAAGAAGTAATTTTGTTTTTTCTTCATGGAGAATGAATGTGAATTTATCGTCCATTGTCTTGTCCCTTAAGATCCCGTTCTAGGACCGGTTTTATTCTAATCATTTTTCTTTTGATAAATTTTAAAATTTATACATCTATTGCTTGAAGTTCATTAGTATTCTAATTTAAAAGACATATTTAAGGACAATAACTTTAATAATGCTTTTATAGCAGAAAGTCTCTTTAATAATTCTTTTATTTTATTTTTTATAATATTTATCTGTGTCTCTGAGTGTAATGTCTTATAAAAAAAACTATTGAGTGGTGTGACCTAAAAACTTGCTCTAAATTATAATCTTTGTCTTATATTAAATCCAGGGCTCGGCAACAGAAAACCAGCAATGGCGGATTTTGAATTGAATGCCGAGCCCTTATTTTATGTTTAATTCATAATGAACAAATTCTAGTAAATGATTTTCAATTAAAATTTAATAGTAGTTAGATTAAAATTCAAAATTAGTTTCCTTTAAATCTTTAGCATAAAATCTTATATATTTAAATCATATATTCTTTATATGTTTACTTTTTTCATATTGATTGGCTTCAAAAAGTCCGCTGGTGCAATGAAATGAGTGAATAACTAGTTTTATCTACAGCCTAAAACCGGTTGTGAGAAACCGGATTCGCAAGCTGTTGTCAAATATTGTTGTCAATTGTTATCTGAAATAATGCTCAATACATCTGCATTAAACCATTTAAACTATTGGATAATATTTTTGATATGAGTTTTCACATATAAATTCTTCTATCTTTCCTTTTTAATTTTGTACCAGGTTGTTTTCTAAGAAATTAAAAATCATATTCACATGATAAATGCATCTTTGAAATGTGTGATATTTTCCGCAAATATTAATAGATTTTTTTAACATTATAATCATCAAAAACCGTTAAAAGTCCTAAAAAACCAAAAGAATATTATCCATTAAGTTTTATGATTTATTTCAGATAGAAACCTATAACTACGAAGGCATAACTTCTCTATTAGATGAATCTATTTCAACCAGGTTTCTATCTACACTTCCCTCTATCATTCCGAATATAAAAGTCTCATGATAAATATGTATCTATATGTAAATATTTATTTTATAACACAGTGTGTTACATGCTATGTTAAAGTCGAAACACAATGTGTTAAATGTTTTGTTTAAGTCAGGTGTGGTTGATTAATTTTCCTATTTCATATGAATTTTTTCCTTATTTTTTAGAAAAAAATCTGCACTTATTCTTAGGGTGATTTGGATACTAAATTACTTTTATGATATGACGATTTCTCTAAGGCTTACACGCGAAAGACGCGCGGCTGCCGAGGCTTGATTAAAAGTGCAGATTTTGAAATAATAAAATTTTTTATAATTACCTGACATTCCAATCTAAATTATAATTTCCCATATTATTTTAAACGCCAGCCAGCCGTTAAAAAGCCGCCAAATTGGTTAGCGGTTATTACTAATAGATTGCTATGCATTTATATAGCAATTTAATTATTTTCTTTAAATAGATTAATCTTAGGGCGGTTTTTTTTTAGGCGGGTTGGCGGCTTCCAAGTCCCCGTTAACTGTGAAAAGCAACTCTTAAAGTTTATTTGTTTACATGTATGTATACATATAGTCCATTCTATCATGATATTGCATTTATAATTAATCTTCAAGATGCTAAGAATTCAATATTATACATAAATAAAATTATAATTAAATGTAATTTTGTGATTTTTTGTTTGTTTTTCTCTCTCTTACTGCTTTAGTGTAAAAAATATTAAATGTGTTGTTCGAAAATAAATATATTTCTTAAATATTTTATTTGTAATTTAACCAATCTCGAATTAAAAAGATTAAGTAAACTTTTTAAACTAATTATAACATTAACATTCAAGTTGGTTGGAATTAAATACAGAATCAAGCCAGTGCAGTGTAAGAACATTCGACCACATTATTGGTTAGATAAGGTACAGCTACACATTTTAGACAGTTTTTTTATCCAATCCATATAATAAGTCAGCTATAATTAGTTATACATTATTGCCGCTCGTAGGTTATTAGATATAAACTTCATCTGCTAGAAATTCTTGCATAAGTTAAATGGATTATTATATGTGATTTACTATCTAGGATGATAAATCTATTTGGTTGAGTTAAATAAAAAAAAAACTTGAAATTTTCCTGGATTGGAAAAATCATGTAAGATATCATTAATGCAGAAATTAATGGCAGTAGAAAGTTGTTATAAAAGCAGCTGGGCTACTAATGATAGATTCATTGTAAAAGGACAACCACCAAAAGCTGGAGAAGAATATGGATAGAAATTCACAAATTTTATCAATTTTAATCATGGGATAGGACTTTGGTTCGAGATTCTACTGATCACAAAAGTTTTATAACCACGTTCTTTCATAGGTTGCCTTAAAAGAATCTTAAAATCTTGATTGGGTTTAACAAACTAAAACTGTGTCCAAATTTTAGTCTTCAGAAGTGTAAATTTCATTTTTATAATGAAGATGGTACATTTTAATTTTCCCATAAGAATATAATTAAAATATGAAGATGATTAATATAACCTTAAAGAATAACTATAGGAAACGGCACAAAAAAAACTTTAAACATTTAAATAGATGAAAAATGTTTAATTTCTGTTTTAAATGACTGGTTAAAGTAGAATGTATTACACGATAAAGTTTAATAAATTACAAAAAATAAAATTGTTATTTTTTTTTCGATTGTTTATCCTTGACTGTTTCCCTGCATGTCGTGATAAACCTGCATTATCAACTACGACAATGGATATACAATATACGTGGATATTATAACGGGAAAAATTGTAGTTAATTAAGGTTTCTTAACATGAACATTAGACTGGCCCAAAAAAGACATGAATTTTTAAATCTTTACCATATCAATTTGCGGATACCTTGAAGTTGTTACCGGCTAAAATGTAGACCTTTTAGTGAAAACTAGACCTCTCGACAATGAAAATTGATCTCGAGATTTCAATCTTAAGCTTTTTATAAAAAACTTCATATTTTCATGATTTTAACAAGAAATAATTAAAGAACTGCCAACCTAAAATAATGTAACAAGAGTTCAAATATACAGCGATCATAAAAAGTAGGAAGAACCGCCATTCCTGCCGAATAATTCCGAAAAACGTCTAAAAACATTGTTTTATTTAAATTGATAATTTGTGTAAGAAATTGAACTAAAACAGTAGCTATTAGTCTTATGAGAAGAGAAATGATGAAAAACTCTAAAAAATATACATTTTAAATGTTTAAAGATATAAAATAGGAAAAGTGTTTTTAATAAATTTCATGGCTCAACAGACATTGTCGCCAATAAAGAGAAAATTTACTTAGATAAAAAATTAAATGAAGGTAAAAAAAATATGTAATATACTTATTCTCATATTTAACATTAAAAAAAGCATACTAATAAAAAAATTAATATTGCAAGAAATAATTTGATTGTTTTTTATTAAACCAGGAATAAAGAGTAAGGCTTATCTTTAATTATTTTTCTTCAATAATTTTGTCAGTATGAATTAGCTTTCCTAAATATTGTAATTGTACATAAATAAATTTTTATACTTTCTTTCTTCATATGTTTATTCCTGGTGATTTTAATATTTTATTTCAATGTTTGTAAACAAACAGACAGAAAATTTGATGTTTTGCTTTATATCTGGTGTTAGGCTTTCATAATTTGGGGAATTAAAGGTGAAAATAAATATGCATTTGGCGAGATAGCGATAGATTTTTTCTTAAAATCAATTATAGGGCTAAAATCTACAAACAATACATAACCTATTTTTACATAACGCACATTGAAAAGCGATTTAGACCTTCATTTGGGCCACACTAATGAACATCTCTTATTGGTCAGTTTGTTTATCAAGCAGGGGGAAGGGGGTGTAGTAAAGGGGTTAGACGTTACTGATCAATATTTTAGCCCACTACAAGTTTTACTTTATTACAGTACATGATAATCTGGTGTAATATCCGAGTAATAATAAATCCATTATTATCAACTAGGACAAGAACAAACAAAATCGATGTGGTGTAGATACAAGAATTTCTTCGCCAATTACCAATTCTGCTAATTCAAATTGTTCCTTGTAGAGCTTAGACACTGCATTTAAGATTGTATAAAAGTTTCTAAAGTTTATAAATGTTTCACAAACAATGGGAAACTGTATATTATAATCAACAGTCCATTGTCCACTCCAGCCCAGTATTTTACTGTTATCGGTGGCATTTAATTCTACAATGATTTATTTAGCACTAACAAGTTAATATTTGAATTAAAGAATAGCTTTACTTTGATTGAAATACTTTGCGCCATTACTGGATTGATTAAAAGTTAACACGTACACAATAAAACCTTACATACCTCAAAGTTTTTAATTCGAGCTCGAGAATATATAAGGTGTATTATTTGCCAAATGTACCACTTTTCTGCACTACCTCTCCGATTTTGTTAATACTCTATATTTTGGTCCGTTGGGTCATTCAAGGATGCTGGATGGCCAAAAAAAAGTTTCAGAGTCCCTGGATGTCTAGATATCTAGCTATCTATGAAGGTAGGTAACATAAATGTAAAAAACACCCATTTTTTCACAATTTTAAAAATAAATTTTTCATCAATCTTACATCCAATCTGTACATTTTATACACCAAAATGATCGTTAATTCATGTAAAAAGCGCACATAATGCTATTTTGGCCAAAACTCTAATTTTACAGGGTGTCCAACAAAAAAGTGTATTTTGGATATCTAGCATAATACCCAAAATACCTGTCTGAAAAAAAATAATTTTTTTTGGCTTAAATCCTGTGTTTTATCTGTGTGCATATGTGGTATATAACGGTTCGGACCACCCGGGACTATAAGGTTGTCAAATTTCACTTTGGGACACCCTGTAAATGTGATTTTTGCGTCTGTAGAGCTAAAACTTGGTCCAAATTGGCTATTTTTTCAAATTACTCTAATATGTGTCTTAGTATGTTTGGCCATAGTGTTTTCTGACCAGATCAATATTTTCATATTTTTTGGACACCCTGTATTTTCAAAAAAAGAGAAAAAAAATTTTTGTTTTTTTTTTAATTTTTTTTCTATTTTTAAGTTACTTAAAACTGTCATATAGATACAGATTTTGACTAATAACAATAATATTTGCCTATTTTACAAATTTTTACACTTTTGGGACACCCTGTGCATGTTTTTGAAAAATGATGGTTTTTGCCCATTTTTTGGGGGAAGGAGTCGTTTTAGGGCCATAGACTATTTCTTCATTTTTGTAGAACTATTCAAGACACATCATTTGTTATTTATGCAAAAACCGCAAAAACCGAACCGTTTTGCCGTTATTCACCGCCAAAGGCAGAATTTTTTACGTTTTTTGCCGTTTTCGAGGTTCTAATGGGCATTTGTGGTAAGAAGACATTGATTTATCAAGATAACTGTGAAATACTTTTATTTAGGCATTTTAATGTACTAAATTTCATGTTAAGTAAATTTTTTTGTATATCCAACCGATTTTTGTCAAAAGGAATTTCAAATGCACATGATTTATGTTATTTTTATCACTTATGTTATAGCAATTATTTACGTTATATTCACTTCATTTTCTTGTTTTAATAATTGAAATCCATCTCGACGAAAAACGGTTAGCTGCACAAAAAATTTTACTTAATATGAAATTTAGTAAATTAAATTACCTAAATAAAAGTATTTAAGAGGGATCTTGATAAATCAACGTTTTCTTACCACAAATGCCCATTACAACCTCCAGAACGGCAAAAACGTTAAAAAATTCCGCCTTTGGCGAACGGCAAAACGGTTCGGTTTTTGCGGTTTTTGCATAAATAACAAATGATGTGTCTTGAAAAGTTCTACAAAAATGAAGTAATAGTCTATGGCCCTAAAACGACTCTTTCCTCCAAAAAATGGGCAAAAACCATCATTTTTCAAAAACATGCACAGGGTGTCTTAAAAGTGTAAAAAATTGTAAAATAGGCAAATATTATTGTTATTAGTCAAAATCTGTATCTATATGACAGTTTTAAGTAACTTAAAAATAGAAAAAAAAATTTAAAAAAATAAAAAAAAATTTTTCTCTTTTTTTGAAAATACAGGGTGTCCAAAAAATATGAAAATATTGATCTGGTCAGAAAACACTATGGCCAAACATACTAAGACACATATTAGAGTAATTTTTTTTTAAAAAGCCAATTTGGATCAAGTTTTAGCTCTACAGACGCAAAAATCACATTTACAGGGTGTCCCAAAGTGAAATTTGACAACCTTATAGTCCCGGGTGGTCCAAACCATTATATACCACGTATGCACACAGATAAAACACAGGATTTAAACCAAAAAAAATTATTTTTTTCAGACAGGTATTTTGGGTATTACGCTAGATATCCAAAATACACTTTTTGTTGGACACCCTGTAAAATTAGAGTTTTGGTCAAAATAGCATTATGTGCGCTTTTTACATGAATAAACGATCATTTTGGTGTATAAAATGTATAGATTGGATGTAAGATTGATGAAAAAATTAATTTTTAAAATTGTGAAAAAATGGGTGTTTTTTTACATTTTTGTTACCTACCTTCATAGATAGCTAGATATTTAGACATCCAGGGACTCTGAAACTTTTTTTTGGCCATCCAGCATCCTTGAATGACCCAACGGACCAAAATATAGAGTATTAACAAAATCGGAGAGGTAATGCAGAAAAGTGGTACATTTGGCAAATAATGCACCATAAATAGAAACCCTACCCACCAGCGCCTGATTTTGAAAATAAACTAAAAATAAGGTAAATATTTCAATAAGTTTTAGTGTTTTTTGTGTCTTTAATTAAAGCTAAAATGAATTTATTTTACATATTGAATTAAGGATAATGCTTATACTTACTTTCATAAATAATGAAATAAGTAATTGATAGATGTCAAAACTTAAAATGTAAACTAAATTATTCCAGTAAAATAATGGATATAGAATATACGTGGATATTATAGCAGGGGGAAAATTGTCGTCAATTTAGTTTGTTAACATGGACATCGTTTATTGGTCAGTTTGTTTATCCAGTAGAAGGGAAGAGTATGGCTTGGGAGTATGGTTATTTTAGCCAGCTTTGAGTATCACTTTATAAGAGTAAATGAAAATATGGTGCAACATCCAAGTAATTATATATTGATTCGTACGTTCTAAAGTATGATACAAGCTTGAACTGAATGAACGCAAGATGTGTTTTTCTTTTTGAAGAATATTTGTTTAACCCTTAACGGTCGGGGGGGGGGGGGGCGTTGAACGCCCCCCCTTCCGGTTTTTTCTATCTCATTTTCTGTGTGTGAAAGATAAAGAGCCCAAACTGCTTGACTTTTTAAGTATGGGTATGACACATAACTGAGAGTTGGAATTTTTTGAATATCTCCATCCTGGCGGGCACAGGATGCCAGCAAACCTGGCAGGGTCATCCAGGTAAAGAGCAAAAATATTTTTTTGACTAAAACAAAGCATTTTATAATACCAAAATACTAAAAAATCCTTTAGTAGTACATCCTTATATGAAATACAGGTGTTCAAGTCACTTTCAGGTTCCAGGTATGATCCTGCAGGTCCTGATCCTCCAGGTCTCCAGAAATCTTTGAAAGGCTCCTGTGGCCGCAATTTTTGACTAAGAGACTTCAAATTTTAAACTTAAGCTTTTCTTACATGTCTACATAACGTATTAAAATTTTATGAAGATCCGCCGCCGTTTTCCCGCCGACCGCCGACTGCAGCGGCTGGCAGCTGCCAAGTACAGCTACGGCCGCTGAAATTTATATTTTGATATTTCTAATGTACAATTTTCATAAAGATAAACATTTTCTGGAAAAAAAATTTTCTTCTAGCTTCAAAAATAAGAAAATTACAGCCGTTTGAATTTTTTAAGTAAAAAAAGACCTAAAAACAAAGGTTGTTAAATAAAAGGGTGAAGGAAGCGAAAATTGACTTAGACTTATAAAAGGTCGGAAATTCATTATCAAACAGGGGACTTGCACAAAAAAATTTAGCCCTCTAGCTCTAATAGGAACTGAGATAATAAGGGGGGCGTTGAACGCCCCCCCCCCCCCCCCGACCGATTAAGGTGCGGCAAGGGGCCCGACTGTAAAGGGTTAAGTGATAGTACAGGAAAATAAGGAACCAAAATAACTATTTTAAAATATTTTACCTTATAAAGATTTACTGCATTAAATAGCAAGAATTATGTTTATACTGAAACGGCTGGGGAGTTTCAGCAGAACACGGTTGACATACAGACGCATTTGCCAGTTATAAAGATAAGCTTCCAAATCAGAAACTCTGTGTTAGGATAGCTTAATGCAATTCAAACAAAGGGCCAAGATATACTAAAGATATTTTATTATACAAAACAGATCTTATCTATAACAAAATCACTACTGGTGATTATGGTTCCTAGCGCGGGAAGGCTAGCTAATTATACTTCAGTAATGTCTTTGGCCCACTCTGGAACGATACAAAGTCAACCAGTCTAAGACTAAACCTGTCGATATATTATGATCTTTTGTTTTTCCTTTTATTCGTGAATATCCGTATTCATTTATCATTTTTATGTCAGATATTCTTAACATCACGTGTGTGTAAATTTTAAGATTTTAGGGATAAGAACAAATACAAAGTGATTTGATTATTGAAGAAGCTTAATATTGTTCAGTACAGATGTAGATATGTAGACCTGTTACAGGAATAAATTACTTTTAGAATAAGATTAATGTTCATAAAAGAAAAAGTTGATCAGTTTTTATATTTGATAACACCTTCATTTTAAGAATTAGCCAAACTTATCAAAAACAAAGATAATTTGATAATTTGTTTCAACTTTTAAAATGTAAGCAAAACAGACTTTCCATTTTCAATTGATAATTTAACAAATACAATAAAAAAAACTCGATAAATCCTCCAAAAAAAACTGGTGTATGAAGGTACTAATAGTTATTTCTCGTATCGTATTATAAACGGCTTTCCGCGGATATAGAATGTACGGATATAGAATGTAGGCACCGGCTAAAAAAACTGGTTTTAATCTTATGACTGTACATTTCTATATTCGTAGAAAACTGGATATAATACGATGTTAGACATAGTTTTTTCGTATGGATGAGAACCGGTTCCTATCCACCGGATTCGAATGAATACGAGAAAATGAATTCTGAGCATACTTAGGTCCCAACATTTAAACATGTTTTCAACAAATAATTGAAAAGTTTGAAATATTTTCTTTATACACATACATTAGGTTATAATTTAAGTAAACGCTACGGGATTTGATATCGCAATTTTTATCATTGCAGTTCTTTAATTGCATGACCTATAAAATTAAAATTAGCTGTTATCCTTTTAGGTTCGGAAATGGTTTAAACCCAAGGACTAGGGAGTGTGATTCAGACAAACAATTCTAAGTGAAAATTTCTCCTCACCCCTTTCATTTATTTCTCCCTCCTTCTTACCCACTTCCCTTCAGTTTTACATTAACTCTATTCCAACAAAATATTATCTTTTCGGCAATTTCAAATGGAATTATTTGGCTGAATAGCAGCCCCTGGTTTAAACCCAATGAAACATATCTAACATTATCTAAAATAAAAGAAAATACCCCCCCTCCCCCCCTCCAATCTAATTATTTTAAACCTTTTACAAAGTAGTTGGGGCTTATCTGTTCAACAATACACATTTTCTCTATATTGATCATTGTGAGATGCAGATATTTCCGTTCGTTTTTACTCGATGCGGTTGCGTTTGACAATCCCTAAAAGCGTTTTAATGTATGTATTAAGTATTTGTATACAGTCGTTGTTTCAAAAAAGCTTTCTAAATTTTCGTCATCAGAGTTGTAAAAGTATGATAAGAATTTACTTGAAACTTTTTTAAATCGAAGCTTTTCTATAATAGGGGTAGGTCCGTCCTCAGGTTCGTAACTGATTGCTCTTACCCTTTACTTAGGCATGTTAAAATTTTTCTTTAAATTTTAAACTTTTATGATGATATATATAACAGTTAGGATGTTAGAATTTAGAATGCTTAGTAGCTCTATAACTGTTACTCGAAAGTCCTTACGTCTATTTAAAACAAGCTGTTTTTTTATATTTATTCCTAATTATTATTATAATTATCCTATTGACTGATTTTATTAATGATAATTCCCAGGACGAAAAGATACAATATTATAAATGTATCATCTTTAAATCAATATCCTAGAAATATTAGTTTGTCCTTCAATAGTATCCTGTACTTAAACAATTTCCCAATAAATCTATATACAATTTGTTTAGACTTGTAAATTTATATTCTATTTATGAAGTTCTGACACTACAAAAGTTTAATCCTTTGTCCTTCCGTCTGCTTTATGGATGTTGTCATCCTTGTTAAACATAAAGAGCAGCGCTGAAACAATTTAAAGATCCGAATATTTCAAGTTAGATTTAGGCTACTTTTTATGTGCCTATCTAATTGCGTCATTTAATTGACAATTAAGAACAAAGTACAGATAATTGAAGTATATGATAATGATATGTATTTTGCAACAAAACTCAATATAAAATAAACATTAAACATAAAAATAAACTTTGTCGCATAAATTTTACGATGAAATGCAAAAGATAATAAATAGCCTCATAATAAGTACCAAAACACAAAAATTAATTATTATGAGTTTTTTTGTCGGATGAGGCTCAAAACTGGAACTATTATTTTTTTAATTTATAAAATAAGTAAAAGATATAGTACATATTGATCTGCCTCATTAAATGTCAATTGTTTCTCAATGATGTACACGAAGTTCTTACTAGTTTGTGCAATAACCTTGGTTGCACTGAATATTGTACAAATTAATGAATTAAAGTTGCGATGGGTTTAGGCTATTTTTCTTCCCTTACGAATTCATGGCCTCTATAATTAGATGCTAATGGCGCAACCGAAAGTGTGTTATAAGTTTTTTTACAAATCTTATAATTGTCTTCATCTTGATATATATTATTCAAAAAAATGTGACTTCGAAAGGGGAATAAGCCACCCATTTTGAATAAGATTTTTAATGCGGAGATCTTATGAGATAAGATAACAGAAGATAAATCTATTTACATCCTAAGATTTAAATTGTTGTTGGACTTTGTTAGTTTCAACCAGCCAATCAATATTTAATAAAAGTTTTCAAGCCAAAATATATATGAACAATATAATTTAAGGACAAATGTTCCCTCCCTCCATTATAAATGTACTGTACATTGTACATTATTAAAGTGTACATTTTATGAAAGTCCGCTATGGAAACTGTAATAAGGTATTAAAATACTGAGCAGAAATAACTTTGGTAAATAAGGAAATAGCTGCATAACATATTTCCACATTCCATGAATTTACAGCTTTTTCAACTTTACTATGCTAATTAAGTCAATTTGAAATATTCTTTCTTTTTAGTTTAAAATTATTTAGATTTAATGGAACCACTCCATTGATTTAAAACTAAACTTTCAAATATTATGATAGCTTTTCTATGCTGCTAAAGTAAATATCCAAACATTACATTTCATAGTAAAACAACGTATTTCACTTCAATTTAATTTATCCTTAACTTAAAGTTTAAAATTTTCCACAAAAAAAATACTCTTTTTTAAACATTTCTATGTTTTCTAAAGTATTGAAATAATTCTATACTTTCATATAAAATAAAATTATATGAAGCAGTAAAGTTTTTTGTCTGTAGTTGAAAACTAATGAACCAATTGAGTTCTCTATTTTAGGCAAGCTTCGCATAGGTCTAAGGATAGCTTTAGACTATTTTATCTATTGATATAGGTCTTGGAATGGTTTTTAGATATTTTTTTATGCTTCAATTCTTAATAAAAGAGCATTCATATGATAGGAGCATAGTTTTTTTTTATTTTAAGCAGTTTTTACCTTTTATTTATTTTTGAAAATCCGTCTAAAAAGGAGATTTAGTGACATGTAATAAAGGGTGTTTAAAAAAAAACCAATCGCTTCACTCTTTTCAATATAAACCCTACAGTTTTGGTCAAAAA
The DNA here is from genome assembly GCF_053477335.1 of Acartia tonsa. Lineage (NCBI taxonomy): Eukaryota > Metazoa > Arthropoda > Copepoda > Calanoida > Acartiidae > Acartia > Acartia tonsa. Next base: position 41,658,224 of record NC_137260.1, read on the forward strand.
CTAACAAAAAATGACCCAAATCATGTCCAAGCAATGTCAATGAGAAAACACTATTGAATTTTGATTTCTACTCACCTCTTCTGAGCACTACAGCTCGAGTCCTAGCCCTTGTGAAAATTTTTCCCTACGGGAAGAGTGCATATTTTATTACAAATTAAGACAGTTTTGTTTGTTTTTTTAAAAAAGAATAAACTGTCTAAAGTACTTTAAATCTTGTAGATAGACCCCATAATGTTTTGAACTTTTAATGGGGCATATAAAGACCTTTCTATAGACGCCTTAACAAGATTTCTGACTCAATCCTTGCCAATTTGGCATCAAAAAGACAGACCAATCAAACATTGTGACATGACTGCTCTGTCTTTAAAAAAAAAGAACAAACTGTCTTAAGTACTTAAAATCTTGTAAATAGAACCCATAATGTTTTAATTTTTTTATGGGACATGTAAATATCTTTCTATAGACACCTTAATCAGGTTTCTAACACGATCTGAGCCATTTTGACATCAAAAATAAAGATCTGTCAAACATCAAGAACTAGAGAGACTTGTCATGTCTAAATGTTTGATGGATTTGTCTTTTTTATGCCAAATTGGCTAGAATTGAGTTAGAAATCTGGTTAAGGTGTCTACAGAAAGGTCTTTACATGCTCCATTAAAGATTCTAAACATTATGGGGTCTATATACAAGATTTTAAGTACTTAAGACGTTTCGTTGAATTCTAATCTCCATGTAAGGAAAAATTCTCCACAAGGGCTAGGACTCGAGCTGTAGTGCACAGGAGATGTGAGTAGAAATCAAAATTCAATAGTTCTATCTCATTGTCATTGTTGGGACATGATTTGGGTCATTTTTTGTTAGTTTTTGACAAAAACTGTAGGGTTTATATTGAAATGAGTGAAGCGATTGGTTTTTTTTTAAACACCCTTTAGAAGAAGTGTTTTTGTTTCTGGACCTTCCTCAGTCACAGAATAGTTATTTATCGTATCGTATTCAAGACAGCTTTCTGCGGATATTAAATTATCCCCTAGTGACCGAACGCTCAGGCTAACAAAACTTGTTTGAATCTTATTATTTTTATTTCAACATTTGTGGAAAATTGTCTGTAATACTAAGCTATACAAAAAATTTTCATTGTGTATGAGAACTGGTTCTAATGAAAATTAAATGAATCAGTTTGGAAACCATACACGAAAATGAATTATATTGTGCTTATCACAGAGTACTTTGGTTTACGCACATTCGACGTGATGTAAAACTTTCATTATAGCAGGGATACAGGGATAAGTTCAAGTTTATATTATTACTTTGATCTTAAACAAAATTCTATGATAAAGTGAAACACGTAGCGGGCTAAAATAACGATTTCCCCCTTTCATCCACTTTGCCCTTTTCCCCTCCCCTTCTACTGGATAAATAATGTTCATGTTGGCAAGTTAAATTGACGACAATTTTTTCCCCTGTCATAATATCCACGTATATTCTACATCCATTAAAATATTGTAAGAATGTGGTATATGATTTCATAGCATAAAATGAGGGATGTTAATCACAAAAAATACTTTTGAAATAGATCATAATTTATTCCTCATTATCCTATTCCTAAATCCTTGAACGAAATGAAGTCAATTGTTTTTATCTGACCTGCGTAAAATTGTAAAAATGAGGTTGCAATTCTAATTGTACTCATAAAATGTTAGAATACTTTTGAACATTCGATATATTATTGCTTGGATGTTGCAACAGATTTTCATGTACTCTGAAAAAGTAATACCCCCGCGGCTAGCTAATATAACAATAAATAACTCCAACCATCCCCTCCTACTGGATATACGAACTGATAAATAAGTGAGGTCCATATTAGCAACCTAAATTTAAGACATTTTTTCCCCTGTCAAATATCCATGTATATCCCATATGCATTTTTTGAACCAAGGAATGAGAAAAAAAGTTAATTTGTAAAGATTTTCTAAATATATAGGAACTGTATGTAACAAAATACAAGTATTATGTATGACAAAGACGCTTATTTATCAATTTGTGTGTTAGTGTTTAGTTCGGCTTTGTTCGGCACAGGACATAAAAAAAGTAGAGTAGGGGGAATGCCTTGGCCCCAAACAGGCGCAACTCATAATTATGCACAGTTAGGATCTCCAGACAAAGATCGTGCAATCAAAAGGTTGGTTGTCTGTAATGTACTGTACTACGGGTATGAGGTGAAGGTCCAAGAGTCTGGCCTAAAGTTGACCTTCTAACTGTTCAGTCCAGGTGCAACTCACCCACACGACATTAAAATTAGTGTTTAGTTAAATGCGATTATTAGGTAAAATCGTTCTTAATTCTGGCCATTTCAAATATAAACATTTGGTAACAATTAGGAACAGTTTGACTTAATAAGCGCATTTGATGCAAAAATGACCTCCTTTTTCAGATGGTTATAAAACTTCGACGAGTTTGACGATTTGAAAAGGCTACTAAGCAAAGTTACTCTATATTTGACCTATATGCCCAATTTTAGTCCTAAATTGAATTGTAATTATTGATGTTGTCATTCTTGTAAATAGAAATTAATATATCTTAAAAACAAAACATAGTAACGTTATATGCAATGAAATATCAATTACCTTAAATTGTAAAAAAAAACATCTTTAAAAAGTAAAAAGTAAATTCTATTATTGACGAGTTGAATACAGAACACTCCCCCTCCTTTCTTCCTGTAGAAAACTGTATTTTAAGCTCTGCGGGTAGCTATAACACTTTAGGGCTATCTTCCTACACTAATAAGGAAAACCTAAAAGGAAGATTTTTTGAAGATATTTTGGTGCTTTCCCTAAAATTTTAAATCGAACATTGAAACCCTCTTGTTTGGATATACATTCAAAATAAAGGGTGAGGTATTTTTTCCAAATTCTAGTATCTTCGGTGGCCATAACCTTGCTTGGCTACCCAATAACAAAACATAAACTAACCTTAAACAATAAATAAACAAACAAAAATATACCCCACCTCCATTTTTTGAGCACTTTGAGAGAAACTGCCAATGTATGTTTGTCCCCTTTTAGTTGAAGGGAAATTGCGGAGAAAAAAAATTGCAATATTGTTAGAAGATTGTTATCTTACTGTTCGAGGTAATTTCATGGAAATTCTTTAGAAATTGTTCACATTATCTCCACAAGTATCAAATGGAACCTCCCCCCCCCCCCCGCCCCAGATCTAACTAGCTTTATTTAAATGTGAAAATATTTTGGTTTTTATGCGGCTAAAAATCATGTCAGTTGGTAAAATGTGTCTCATAATTTTTTTTTAGCTAAGGTTAGGTTAAGATTAGATTAGATTAGAGTATTAGATTAGGGATAGATCCAACACGGATAATGCTCAGGGTCTGACTCTGGACTTAAAAATATGATTTTCGGTGTCCCTCTCCTACATTAGATAAACCACCCATTTTAGATCCACTTTTTTACACTTAACACATCCCCCATATCTTAAAACTTTTAGATAGTTCAGCCTTGGGGAGGGGGGGGGGGGAGAGTTATTTGAAGGTCCCACAATAATTTGAGGGACACTGCAAAATTGTTTTCTTTACACCTGAACAATTGAAACACATTTAAGGAAATATTTGGTGTGATCATGACATATTTCATAGGAATAGCTACTCTGTAACGTTTTTTTTTGTTTTTCCGTATTGTTATTAAATTTAGTTGTGATGAAATAGTGCTATTGATTTGAAACTTTTTAAAACTTTCCTAGGGGCTTTACAGTATATTGTGTATATTTTGTTGTTCATCTTTTAACCAAACAAAATTGTCCTTGCTTGTCAAGGATCTAAAGGAATAAGTAAAGTTGCCGATAAGTACATCCCTCATGACGATATACAAAAATACCTATTCTCAGATTACAATTACTGGTTAAATTGTTTGGATGCTCAACTTAAAAAACCAAAAAAAAACAAGATTCAATAAAAGTCCCTAAGTTAACAAATAAGAAAACGTTATTTTAAAACTTTGGGTATAAATAAACATCCAAATATCCCCTCAACCAATACTTGTTTGTACTTTTGTTATATTCTTTCTTTTAATTTTGCTTAAGCTTTTATGGATGTTGTTATCCTCGTTTTTATTTCACCTCTTGAATGAGAATTGAAACACATTTAAAGAAATTTGGTGTGATCATGGGACATTTTTTTCTAGAAAACATTCAACAAAATGTCAGGTGAAATGCCTTTTTTTTGTTTTTCATCGTAAATTCACTTAAAATTAAATTCAGTTTTATTTTTTAAACAATTGAAATTTGACTCATAAAAAAGACAAACGAAAGTTCATGATTTACGGCCGCAAAGCATTACTACAGACACTTAACAAAAAATGTAACTCCATAAATGCTTGGCTGCCGAGCCTTGATTTGAACAATTCCTGGGAACCATGCAATTCTTATATAAAAGTAACAGGATATCTATCTTTAGCTTTGTATTTCGCAACAACTGAACCAAAATTGTTCTCCAATACATTGATAGTCATGGAAAGGTTTATGACTATTTGGGGGTGGGTAACCCCTCTCTCTTTCTCTCTCAAACTAATGCTGAAAGTAGTGGGAGATCGACTTACCCTCCCCCCCCCCCCCCTCTACCCTTCAAAAGCTTTTTTGACGCCTCTAGGATGCGATTTCTTTTGGATGGGTAAATGCCCTTTCCCCTCATATAGTTATGAAACTTCTATGGACCTGCGATTTGTGAGATCTTAAGTTAGAGACAGACAGATATCATATTATTTATATAAAAAGAATACAGAAAATCTATATAATCACATAATTTAATTTTATTTAAATGTTGTAAATGTTGATTCTTGATGAAAATATTACACAAGACAAAACTTTAAGCAATGCATTTTTTAAGGCACAGCTTGTATGCAAGTAGGATGTGGCTGTCTTTTTTGCTGTAACGGAGAGCTTTATAGGCATGTTAGAGTTGACTTTTTAGTTAGGGACCTTAAGTGATTATTCATTTAATGATTTGGTATAATCCAGGAAGCGCACAACTCTTTATCAGAAATTGAAATATAAAAGGCATTATTAATCTAGAGTTTGAACATTTAGCCGATTTGTTAAACTATGTTTTAATTGATGTTGTCATTCTTGTTCTGAAATATATTTCCCATTCAAATTAGCAAAGGAATGAAATAAAGCAAAGTAGCGTAGCTAACTTTATTTACTTTTTAACAGTTAGGAAAATGTACACAAATTAATTTTAATTAGAACAATGGATATTTTATTACTTGAATTTTACACTAGATTTTCATTTTCTATATTAAAGTGAAACTCACAGAATGACAATAGATGACAGAGGAAATAGCTATTTAAATGGGGCGACAATTTTTCCCTTGTCATAATTTTGAATACTTTCTTATTTTGTATGTTGTATTATCAAAATGAGACCTTTTGTATAAAATGACATATAAGAAAAAGGTTATTCGAAGCCTAAATATATATAAAATATCAAATTAAGACATTAAACCTTTAAATAAAAGGAATCGATATTGAATTTTTGATAAAAAAAATCTAAGTAACCACTGCGCCGATTAAGTTCTGCTTTTCTGAAATATTTATTGTTGCTCCCATTATGGTCTTCAAATACAATAATGTGAGAGTACAAGCGGGGACGTCCAAGCTTTATATTTTGAGGGGAATAAATGATGGGGGTAATCTAATATTTTTTTTAATTTTAAAGGGGGAAAATGAGTGGTTTCAAAGTTTGAAGGGGTAAATACCTCTTTGCACCAACCCTTTGACGTCACGGTCACAAAGTTTTTATCTAAGAATAAGGTATAACTGACAAGCGAAATAAATCTAAAATAATATTTGGGGGGCAGATTGAGAGGTGGGTAATTCTACTATGTATTGCATCACCCACCAACCTTAACCCCCAACAACTGAAAACACATATAGGTTTCGTGATTTTTTTCCGAATTAATTTCGTTGTTGTTATAATCTGGCTTTCATCGAGTTTATGCAAATTTTATTTCTTATTCATATGTTGTATGGGACGAAGTGAATTATAGAGTAGCTGGACTATTTTAAAATGTGCCCAGGTCAACTAATAAATCTTTGCAGATAATTTCTTGATTTAGTAATGATTTAATTTATATCTTCATCTTTAGGATCGAGGAAAGCATATTTAGATTTCATTAAGGTATTGTTTTATTTTTTCTTATGTTTAGATTCGATATATTTATTAATTCGCTGGTAGAATAAATGTATAGTATAGATGTATAATCCTGACCCAAATGGTAGAGACCCTTTTCGTCTGCTATCAAATTCCTTTCTGTTATTTGTAGGGACTTGGCCGTGTTTATATCTCCGACGCTATTAGCTGACTTCAAAGACCCAATACAAAATCGGGACAAAGTTCTCACACTGTGGGCATAGTTACATACAGCTCATGCACCCTCTATTGTATTACATTAGGAACTTTATATTTGAAGGAGTTAAGAGTAAATGGCCTAAAATAACCTTAATACCTAAAACGTTTCCTAATTAAGTTTAATTAAATAAAATCTAATGTCGTTTCTTATGTCGCTTTTTATTATCTTTGTTTATTTTTGAACAGGTTTTGATCAACTTCATTAAATAGTTTTATTCTTTTAAGTTGTTTATCATTATTTATTGGCTATTTTTTTTTTACTTCAAACGTTTTATGATATCATTTTTGATGTATTTCTTAAAACAGACGAGAACATCCATAAAAAAGCGGTGATAAGAACAGTAACAAATCTAGTATAGCTTCATCTTCTAGATTGATCAAATCTTTTCAGGAACACAGTAATAGTGTCTGACTAATTATGACGTAACAAAAAAAATTAGCCAATGAGAGGCCGTTATTGATCAATGGTAAAATTTATAGTGGCCTCTCATTGGCTAATTTTTTTTGTTAGGTCATAATCAGTCAGACACTATTACTGTGTTCCTTTTCAGTACAGGAATCCTCACACAAAATTTAAATCTATACAGCTATACTTCACGGATATGCGGACAAGAATTAGGTTTAGAAATGTTTCGCGTTCTAAAAATAATTCATTCAATAAGAATGAAATATTTGAAGTTTTTGATACAGATAAACGTTGCAAATTGACGTGAAAATCCGGAAAGCCTGTCGTACGCACGTATAAGAAGCTGCACTTTACAAAAGACAATCCATCCTTTTTATTATATAAAGTAGGAAGTTTTTTTGTCTGAAGCTTAAGATTTCACTAAGTACTGAACTAAATGAGTACTCCTTTTCTGGAAACTTCATATAGATCCTGGGATGGTTTTGTGTTTAAACCTTGAAAGGTTTTTTTTCTATTTTTCTGCTTTTTTCTTACCATTTTGACTACACAGTCCATAATTGATAGGGGTGCAGCAGCTAGTCCATTCATAAAGAATCAAATATTTGAAGTATTTAACATGGCAATATAGAGATATATACGTGGCAAATTAACGTCATTGTGCTGAATCGGAGAAAAAAAGGAAAACTTGGTAAACTTTTGCAACAGATTGTAGCACTGAGACTTTCAAGAACTGTACAATTAAATTCAAAAACTGAACTTACAAAATTAGTAGCGCTACAGCGTTACTACTAATTTATAAGCTTCAATTATTTATATGACACATATGTTATTAGAGTTTTGTAGCAAAGCTATTTCATAATTCGAAATGTCCGTCCGTCTGTCCATTATTAAACGTAAGTGGGTAAACGTGACTTTCTCGGCACCTATTTTAGATAGACGTCTGAACTTCTTGTTCTAGAGTCCTCTAGGTTCACTTGGTTGAGAGGAACTTTATATTTTAGTTTTGAAAATGAAAATAAAAAATAAATAATGAAGTGCTCCTTTTTTCAGAGGCGATTTCTTTTGGGAGGTTAGATGTACCCTCACCAGAAATAGTCATAAACCTTCCAAAATCTTTCACTTTTAAAGGATAATCATATTGGTTCAGCGAGTTCCTTAAGAGACAAGCAGACAAAAGGACTTCTTGTTACTTACTTAATCAATATTTTTTTTAAAAATTATTTGTATCAAGAAAGTTTTTATGGGTCAATCGACCTAAAGTATAATTGTTAAATGAGTAAACTCTTAATATATGATGCTCATGTTACGTAGCGAAATTTCTAGGCTACGCAACAACTCTATAATGCTTTGGTTCCCCCATTGTCATCCTGTTATATAAGAGAAGGAGTTTTTTTAGTCTGTCTGATAAAATATTGCGAGCAATGAACCAATTAAATTCAATATTTAAGGGTGGCTTTACATAATTTATCGAACGGTTTGAGGCTATTTGATTTATAGGTTTAAATGTTGAGAAGGTTTTGGGCTATTTATTCTGTCCCCATCATAACAAAAAGTTCCTAAATGCAAATGGTGTAGACAGTTAAACATGGACGTCCAAGCCTTCTATTTTGAGAGGATTAAAATGTGGTTTTTCATATGTTTGAGGACGAAGCCCAATCTGTTCCACTGTGAGGAAGACGATTCCCTTTTCTCCTATATCTTTTAAAGAGATTTTCTTCCCCCCATTCCCTTTTTCTTTTCCCTTTATATGACGTCATATAGTAATCGTCTTCCTCAAAGTGGGACAGATTGGGCTTCGTCATGTTTGAGTGGGGTAATCTAATGTATTTTTTTAATTTGAGGGGGTAAACAGTAAACACCCTTTAACCCCCACCCTTGGTTGGCTATGCACTAAAAGTTAATAAGAAGGTTGTGTTCTACTTAGTTAGATTATCTAGATATGTATATTTTATTTTATTTTACTGTTTATTTTAAATTTATCTATATAAATTTCATAAAACGGTGCATTTGAACTTGATTCCATATTTTTTGTAGTATATCTTATAAATAGTATTTCTTTTTCTTGACTCTATGAGCTTTTTTATCCTTGTTTTTAAAAACTTCATATTTTAAAAGAGGAGTTGAAAGAGGTAAAGCTAAAAGGAAAGAGTAGTAAAAACGAAGGGATTACCCCAATTCTAAAAATAATTATGATAGTATTAAGTTTTCTCGTATGAAGTGAAATAATGTGAACTTAATCGTATGGCAAAAGTTTATTCATTTTTATACGAAGACTAATGTAATAAATATGCTTAATAAGATAAATTCATCCGGGATCTTAAGGGACAAGAAAATGAACGATACATTAATAGACATTTCCAATGATTGTTAACAAAATTGTCATTTTTGCGATTTTTGGTTCATAAGTTTAGATACTCATGATTTTGAACTATGTAAACCTAATAGTAACGTTTTCGGCAGTTGATTTTAAAAAAATCATAAGGTAAAAATTTTGAACATACGACAAATCTAAATTTCCCCTAAATTTATGCATATTTTGCAACATCATGGAAATTTTTTAGTCTGCCGCATTCCTCTAAATAATATTTAGGTATGTCCATACAATTCCATACGCATTTCATACATTCTCTTATTGCTAATTCTTATAGAAAAACTGTCATGTGAAGGTCGCAAATTTGTTTAAGAATTTAAATAAAACATGTAGATACTAAAAAGTACAATAACAAGGTTTAAAACATCCATATGTAGCGAATCCCCAAAAATTATGGATGAATAAGATAGATCAGATGTTCAGTGGTCATAAAAAATTTAAAAAGGTAGAGGATATGTGATGATAAAACTGTAGAAAACCAAGATACCTTTCATAAAATATTTATTTATGTTTTTTTGTAGCATAACTGTCAGAGCAGCGGACCTAATAAGTGTATGCTGGACGTTCTATGAAAAGTGGTTTATTATAAAACAAAATCAGAAGTCTATTTTAAATGTCAGCCGAATAATTACTTATCTCCCATAGCGATAGTGACTGACTGACGGACGGACTGGTGCAGTAAGACAAATTAAGAAAGAGTATAAAGAAAAAGTATATTATTTATAATAGTTTTTAGTTTTATTTAACAGGGAAAAATTGAGAAATATGAAAAGAGGTTGCATTTCAAATATCAAGAAATTCAAATGGGAAATTGTGAAAATCTTCGATGTGGTAGGTTCCTGTTTTATGCCTGTGTTTGTGTGTGCGTGGGTGTTTAGGTGTGGGTGTGTGAGTGTGTGTGTGTGTATGTGTGTGGGTTGAGTAGCTTTTTATATGAAATACGCGCTATGACATAGTTCAAGTAGATCGGCGCGGCACAACACAAAAACCGTACTCACTAGATTTCATACAATTTTACAGGGAGGGAAGGAATATTGGACTTTAAATTAAAAAGGTACCCACTTTATCTTATTCGCTGGATGAAAGCTTGAGCTTTAATCTACATATGGTTTTTTTCTGTCGTTATTTTGGATGAACATGACCGTTCCACCTCATTTTATACAAGGATGACAAAATTCATAGAAAACGATTTTAGTTTTTTGAAGCTTAAAATCTAAAATAAAGAGTATCACTCTTCTAAAACAGCCCAAATCTTCCTTTTCATCCTTGAAAAAATTGTTTTGGCGAAATGTTTTGCTTCATATCATAAAATTTAATTTACATAAAAAGATAATGTATACTTAGATTTTTAAGATAATTCATTTTATCGTCATTGTCTATTCCCGTTTTCTCTCCCCCTCTCTCCTTAATAAATTATTCGCTTCCTATGGAAAACATCCAAATCAAATGCTTTGCTAATATCAAGCTGCGCCTAATTAGAAACAAAGAATTTTCCAAAAACGAAAAATGCGCATTTTTAGAGTTAAAAAATAACACATATGATACTTTTTAGAATCAATGGAAAGAATTTCCCATGCCGGGAAAAAATTAAGCAGCTTAAAAAGTTTTCTCTTTGCCTCTTATTCACAATGGTATAGCTTTTGGTCTGAAACAAACTTTCTATTTTATCAGTATTCTTGTTTTTTATCCCTCCGATTTTGGTAACATGACTAAGCTACTCTATATCTAAGGTCTGACCGTCATTTCAGAGTATTTAAAATTTTAATTATTTAGCCTCAGCGGAAGGCGGATAGGTCAAGAAAATAACCTAAAACCACAAATATAGAAAGTGTCATGTGTGACGTCATAAAAATACGTCCAAAAACTTCCCACCTCTCCTCTTATCCTTCCATTTTATTTTTATTACATGACACTTTCCGTATCTCCCTCTGACAATGTTTAAAAAATAGCCTGCATCAGCCCAATGTGAATATATAGATAAAAATAATGCTGAACTTTCATAAATTTTGATAAAATTTGGGTAAAAAACATTATTGGCGTGTCGCACTAAGCTATGCTTTAGTATTACCTTTTAGGCATCGTTTTCAGTCATAAAATATTCAGTTTAGTCAAAACTATCTTTCTTAATTCATGCGTATTACAAAAAAAGTGAAAAATCAGTAAAGTATTAAATTTGAGAATTGCACAAAAAACAGTGAAATTCCTATTCTATCATAAATAATCTAACTTTTAAAAAATAGCCTGAAACCGACAACAAATAATATTTTCGGGTTTAGAAAGAAACATATTAGATTTCATCCCTTGGACGATCACGCCAGAGAGAGAGGGGACAATGGGCTGTTTATTACACTAGTCCCCAAAGTTTTATAATAACGTTTTCTTATTTGTTGGCTTAACAACTTTAGTGAATAGTTGATTCATCAAGGTGGGTGTGCAAACTTTTAATTAACTAATTTTAATCTACAATAGGGTTAATTGTGTGTTTTATCATTGGGGATGTACATCAGTTTATCCCTTTAGATCACTGCTTCCATGCTTATTCTTATGATTTTGGCTAATTAAAAAAAACATAAATTTTAAGACAAATAAACATTTAAAGAATACTTAATTATTCCCAAATCAATGAATTATTAACACACGGAAAGTTTTTATTTATCTTAATTAAAAAGCAAGATTACAGAGAAAACATAAAAAAAAACAAAATTAATTTTCATTTCATATTCATTTCTTTTCAGAAAATTACGTATTCTGTAAAAAAAAAAATCTCTTTCATACATCCAAATAGTTTAATTTAAAATAAATTGTTGATTACACTATAGCCGTCCAAGGCTTCAACCAGCTATTGTAATCTATATCATTATTGCGGATATATATCAATTTATCGGCCATTGTCTTATCCCTTTAGATCCTGTCAGAAATCTATTAGGGTAAAAATAATGTTTCTGGTAAAAAGAACTAAATTGTTCATCCTTAGCCAAGATTCTTCTACTTTAGTTAGGACAGACATTCAATCGCCCCTAGAATCTAGAAGCTCTATTTAATAGGTAATAAGAAGAACAAAATAGCCTTAGAATCCTCAAAGACAAAAATTTAGGAAAGAAATAGTCTAAAGCTGTGCTGAAACATATATGAAACTTCCCTAAAAACTTTATCAGTTCTGAAACCTAAAGCTTTGGACTTTACAAATGAAAAGATAATCATCATCCTTAAAGATTGAAAATGATAACCCATTGAATACTCCAATAGATGTCTGAAAGTGGAGAGATAACTTTCTTACAGGGCCGACACGAGTTTTCATACAAAAACAAGTGATTTATCTGGGAAAAGAGATATAAAACAAAAAGAATAAATAATCAATAACAATTACAAAATTTGTTTCTTTAATGACAAAAGCACTATTGACCTATCATTATTTTTGTTTTGTTTTCCGGATTTTTACATCATTGTCACATTCAAGTAAAAGATACTATATTGGGCTTTTGAAATCAACTAATAGCGTCGGAAATATAAACACAGCCGAGTCCCTACAAAAGAACAAAAAAGCAATTTGGTAGTAGACGAAAAGGTTCTCTGCTACTTGGGGCAGGTAGTTGTCAGGATTTACAAATGAAAAGAAAAATCTGCAATGATTATAAGAATAATAAATGATTACTTTAATAAAGAAATTCAAATAGCCCGGTATGAAACAAAATTTAGTTTAATCTATCGTGTAATATGATTCTTATTTATGAAAATATTAGGTCGAAATTTAATTATTTCATTTATTGTTGAGATTCATATAATTATCCCTTTACCCTATAGGTCAACAATATTTCCTTTAATAACATTTGATAAAGCCAAACTATAAGAAAGTGCAGACGTCATAATTGATAAACTTTACCGCCGCCTGGCACCAGCCTACGCTGTGCAAAAAGTATAGAGAAGTATGGTCAAAAACAACTAAATTGAACAGATGTGGGGAAGGGTAGTTTTTTGTGTTTGTGTTTTACTGTAGAAAAGCTTTATCCTAGGTATCCTAGCAGGGTTAAGTAAAGAAAATCTACCCGTTCCTATTATCATATTTATTCTTAAATAAAGAGGAAGGATACGGTATGAACTTTGAGAGAATCAACAGATTAACCCAAGAAGAAAAGCAATGTCGGATATTTAAATGTCCGTTCCTTCATGAGTGAAGCAAATTTCTTACATGTTATATGTTCTCTTTTATTATTATTCAACATTAGACTTTCATTCTATATAAGAAAATTATTATAGACTAACAAATTTTAGCGTGATTTTTACTTTCAACTTTGTTTGTTTCCTATCACACTGTGATTCACCACAATAAAAACAACAACGTTGTCAAAAAAATTCTTCTTGGTTATACTTCGATAATTGAAAATCTAGTGAAATAGGGTTATTTCTAATTAAGCTTAGAGTAAAATAAAAATGTATAAGAGAGAAAAATGAGTATTTTCACATGTGTTACGATCAGTTAGATAAATAAATACTACCTTTTTAGAGACCTTATAACTTACTTATAAAAATTACGCAAGTCTGGCCACAGTAAAAGTGTCTGACTATGACGTCAGAAAAATTAACAATTAACCAATGAGAAGCCAGTTTTCACTATGGTAAAATATATAGCGGCCTCTCATTGGTTAGTTGTTAATTTTTTCTGACGTCATAGTCAGACACTTTTACTGTTTTTACTGTTTTCCGCAAGTCTACCTGGTAATTATGGTGATAGGGAGGGGACAATGACAAATAATAATAATCAAAGGCTTATGTTTTTTAAATAGCAGTTTGACATCAACAAAATGTTCGATTTTCCTTTTATTGGCATTTTTAGAACAAGTAAGATAAATCAATCTACAAATCTTTCTTTATCCCAAATATATATAGCTACTCTTTAACACACTAGCCGCTAAACAACTAGAGAACTCATTTTTTCTATGGTCGATTTCTCTCAAAAGGGTGGTGGTACCCTCTCCAAAAAATAGCTATAAACCTTCCCAGGACCTAGAAAAATCTTCATTTTAAATTAGATCCTTCAGTTTAAACAAACATACACACATACAAACATCCTGTTATTTTTATAGAAGAATAATAAAAGGGATCAATTTATTGTTCATTGTCCTCTCCCTAGATCCCTGGTTATAATTATTCGGTTACAAACAACGGTAAATAAGTATAATCATACAGGGAGGGGACATTGGCCTGTTTATTACACCCAGAAGTTTTCTTAATAACTTTTTCTTGTTTCTAAATTTGTTGGCTTAACAACTTTTGAAACTTTTATTTCATTTAGATTGTTTGGTTTAATAGTTAAGTGTTCAAACGTTTTAACCACCAATATCATCATTGTAGATGTAATTGTACATCCATGGTCTTATCCCTTTAGATCCCTGATAATTAAAACTTTTATTCATTTTGTCTGCATTAACTTTAATCACAAAAGTATTTTTGACGCAAGTGTTGGTATTTATAGCTTTTAATATTTTATTAATCAAATAATTGTCCTTTTAGTTTAAACTTTCACACCAATTAATAGACGTCCAAGGTTGGGGGGAGGGGGGAGTAGAAGAAGGTTTACCGCTCTCAAACTTTGAAACCCCTCATTTTGTCCCCCTCAAACCTTTGAAACCTCGTATTTTACCCAACTCAAAATAGAAAGTTTGGTCATTCCTGCACCAATTTCTATAGTTACAAACCCTAACTAACTGCAAATGCAATAAAGAAAGAATTCTTAGACTAAGTAGTTGCTTTTTTGTCTCGATGTCTTAATTAGGTTACACTTTTCAGGAAAGCTTGAAATCTTTCTTTAATTTTGGAGGGAAAGATTAACATTCCCAAAAATATCTAGAGGCTTGAGTTATTTTTAAAGCAGTAATTATCATTTATCTTTAGGGAGAAAAATTGGTGATTCCCTTAAATTTTTTTAATAGATTATTTTAAAAAAAAAATTGAATATAAGAGAAGGGTATATTTTCTTTTTTCCTAAGCCGAACCACTTCGGGAGGCATTCACTTTGCCGGGTTACTAAGTACAAACCAAATGGGGAGGGTTTCGTATTTGGACTTCAAGAAAAATCGCTGAAAAACTGTTTAATGGATTTAAAATTACTGGGGTTGATTGTACATTTTTTTGCGTATTTATGAATAAAAAAAAATCATTACATATTTTCATTTTCTCTGCTAACAAAAGAATGTAAGAAGATCCAGGGTGGGAGGGGACATTAAGCTTTTTATTACACTAGTCTTAAAAGACTTGTAAGAACGTTTCCTTATTCATTTGCTAGACATATTTTGGGACTTTTGTTGAATTTTGATTAGTTCATTTAATGTCGAAACGTTTTAAACGCTTATTGGTGTTGTGTACCATCATTGGGGATAAACATAATTTTATCGGCCATTGTCATTTCCCTTTAGATCCCTGGAAGAAATCACTTTCCTTTCTTTATATCTACTCTGAGAATAAAAAACGTATTTACATTCTATTGTTGATTTGTGATGCTATTGTTCTCAGGGATAAAGGGAATAGTTTAAATGCAAAAAAGTGTAGTGATTTGAATTAGATGAACTACTTTTTTTTATTTTTAATAGTTTACTTTTATTCAAAATGGAATATTTTTTAGCATATATATAAGCGGGTTATAAGAGGCTAGCGGAAAAGCTAGATTGTTTTAACAAAAACTTGGTATATCATCTAAATAGGTTTTGCCGTTCAGGGAAGCTTTGTATTTCCTTTAATTTGGCCTTTAGCTCTACAAAAAAAAGGTAAAATCTAAAGTGTCTGTAAGGACTAGTTATTTATTACATTGATTACAGACAGCTTTCCACAAATATTAAAATGAAAAATTGAAAGATTAAAACTAGTTTTGTTAGTCCCGAAGGGCAGAAGACCCGGACTAACAAAACTAGTATTAATTTTATGATTTTATTTAATTTGATTATTTTTATTCGTGGAAAATTGTCTGTAATATGATAATATATATAATTTATCTGTATTGCTGTGAACTGATTCTAATCCAGCAGATATTAATCGGTTACGAAGCCATGCTGGAAAAGTTTATTTTAATTACATTGAGATAATCCTAAATATGAATATCTATTTATTCCTGGATTGAATAAGTTTATGTGTAATCACTCGAGCTCATGGATATTACAAATACACAATCAATGCAGGGGCGTCCAAGCTTTTTTTTTTGGGGGGGTAAAAAATTTTAGGGGGGGGGGGGTAATTCGTGTTTGGGGGGGGTAAAATGGCGCGCGAAGCGCGCCGAAATTTTTTTTTTACCCCCCCCCAAAATTTTTACCCCGGGGGTAAAATTTGATTGGGGGGGGTAATTACCCCCCCTAAAGTCTGTTGGAGGGGGTAAATACTCCCCCCAAATCTGTTGGGGGGGGGTAATTACCCCCCCCCAAACTAATTTACCCCGGGGGTAAAATTTTTGGGGGGGGTAATTTAATTATGTAAAAAAAGCACCTACCTAATCTATTAAGTTAATAAGTACTATCTTATAACATAAAGTAGTAAGTAAGGTTTATTTGACTATAGCTTCAGATTTCATTACTTTTAATACTGAGTTCTCCTTTTTAGGAAAGCTTCACATAGATCCCATGATGGTTCCACACTATTATAGGTCAATCCTTTGAGTGGTTTTAGGCTATTTTTCTCCTCCCTTTTTACCCTTTAGAAGACACGAGTTCTTAGATGCTAAGGGCGCCACTACTATCTATAATACAAAGTAGCTTGATGTCTGTCCGTCTGTCTGTCCGTCTGTCTGTCTGTCTGTCTGTCCGTCTGAAGCTTAAGATCTCAGTAACCACTGAACCGATTGGGCTCTACTCTTCAGTGATTATACCTACTGGTCCTGTGGTGGTTTTAAGCTATTTTCTTGGGGGTGGGACACCCCCAACCCCCCAAAAAAATGAAAAATACCCCCCCCAAAAAAAAAAAAAATTCTTTTTAAATCTAAAATTAAAATAGTGGGGTCAACTACCCCCCCCCAAAAAAAAAAAAAATTCTCCCCCCCCAAAAAAAAAAAAATTCCCCCCCCCCAAAAAAAAATTGTTTTTTTAATTTTTCTTTTAAATCTAAAATACGAAAAATTGGTTTGATCAAACCTCTTGGGGCAAAGCCCCTAGAGGCTAGGGGCGAAGCCGCTAGTTCAAATATATAGTAGTATCTCATTCTTTAGAACATAAAAATACAATAATTAACTCACTAACCAATGAACCAATATGATTTTACTTTAAAGTGAAGCGTCTTATAGGTCCTGGTAAGTTTTATAACTAGTTTTGAGACACCCTGACATCCTCCCAAAAGAAATCGCCTATAGAAATTCTTTTTCATTATTTAATGAAATATTTAATTTAGTTAGGTATCTATTTTATGGAATCTTCAGTGCTTTACAATTACATCATAGATCCCCGGGATGGTTTTAGCCCTTATAAAGGCCCAAGCAAATAAAACATGATCAAACTATTAAATTTTTTGTTATCATGGTTAAGAACTGTTTTAACTGGTTGGACAGTAAAATTTTTTTTTTAAGAACATTCAATTTGGGGGGGGTAAATACCCCCCCCCAAAAAATTTTTTAAAGAACATTTATTTTGGGGGGGGGTAATTACCCCCCCCAAAATGGTTTGGGGGGGGTAAATACCCCCCCCCCAAAATCGTTGGGGGTGCCTACGGCACCCCCAAGGAGGGGGTAATTTTTTCACAAAATTTTGGGGGTGCCAAATGGCCCATTACCCCCCCCCCCTTGGACGCCTATGAATCAATGAGTTTCCTTTGTTAACTAACTAAACTTTTTTATCATTTTCTCAATAGAATTAATACAAAAGATTATCCTGTCGAAAATAAGTAAGATTATATCTCAAAGATTGTATTCAACAAAGGTGGTACAAGAATTATTTGATTTGTGAAAATGAAAATAAAAACGCTGTATAAAAAGTTATCAAGGAAAGAAAACGAAATAGCGAGTTTTGTCTTATTTCTTGCCCCTGCGAAGGGGCTCTAGCCCTGTGGGGCTAATTTCTTAACCCTGTAGGGTATTCATTAACATTTACATAACCTAACCTAAAATAACCTATCAAAAGCTACTATGAAAAAAAAACGATGAAATGCCCCTTAAGAGGTGATGTCAGGAAATTTAGAAATAATTTGTCCTTTAAAAATATTTCCAATTTCAGATATCATAATATAAATTTCTTTTACTTATTTATAATGACTTGAAAGATCGTATTATGGCAGAAAAATTAAGGTAATTAATTTTTATTGTCTGCTCTGTGATATTTTGTCTTACTTACCTTTTACAATTTTAAAAATCAGCTGGAAGTCTAAACCTGACCAAAAATGGCAATCCCTCTTTTCAAAATATTTTTCAAGGCATCAAAACGGTTGAAGTTTGAGGCTTAGTCGCAGCTGTCGTTGTTGTCAACCTCATTATTATTTAGTGAGGAGCAGATAGCTGAGCTAAGGCAGGCTTTCAACGAGTTTGATGTTGATGGGGGTGGAACCATCAACACCAGGGAGCTGGGGTGGGCTATGAGGGCTATGGGTATGAATCCCACAGAGGCAGAGCTCTTGGATCTTATTAATGAGGTTAGGATTTCCCTTTTTTTAATACTTGAGGGACATGATGTATGAATGATATTTTTTCTTTTTTTCCTTTGCTCTAGCCAATAGTAGGTAGATTATAAAATTTAAATAATTTAAGTTTGAATGTACCAATTGCTTTTTTATAGGTTTTTTATAACTTTTTGTTAAACAACATCAAAAATCTGTAACTTAACATAATTTGACATAATATATTAATGTCTCTTTTTAGCATGAGAAAACCAAGGTTCGGAAGCCGCGCCTCAGCCGCGAATAAGCCTCAGTTTTAAACCTGCTTGTGAGCAGAAAAAGAAATTTTTGAAAGAAGGATTGTCTACTAAAGAGACAGTTTTATACATCCAGCTAAATTTTATAGTGATAAAATGACGATTTCACTGAGGCTTACACGCGGCTTACGCGCGGCTTCCGATCCCGAGAAAACGGCTCTTAAGATAGTTCATCCCCCAAATTGCATTTAATGATTTTAATATTGAGAACATTATAAAGGCTACTTAGTGGGAATAATAATATTTTTATTTTGACAGTGTACTTTATTAGTATGACACAGACGGCTCCGGACAGATTGAGTTTCCGGAGTTTTGTAACATGATGGCACACAAGATGGCAGATAATGACGACGAAGAGATGGTTCGTATGGCATTTAGAGTCCTTGACAAGGTATCATATTTTAAAAAGGCTTCGCTATCGCTAGACATAATCATCCTTGTATATTCCTAGCAGTAAAAGTCAGTTTTATTGGTGTTTTAACTTAAACATATTTCTTGAGCACTGATCTCACCAGCCCTTTACCTTCAATATAAAAGAAGAACATTTCTAGTCCCTGTGGGAAGCTCTAGCCCTGCGAGGAACTATCCGTACGGGGTACTATCCCAACGGGGTTCTTCTAATCTTTATTTAGTCTAACCTAACCTAAAATAGGGGGGAAAAATGAGGTTTGTTTCAACAACAAAAAATCGTCGGTTTCACAGTTGCAATATGAGAGAAACCGCCGTTTAATTTTTTTAACTCTGAATTACAGGGCGTAGAATATTTCAATCATGCAAGTGCTTTTTGCTGTTAAAACTTAAAAATCAAATTGTAATTTTTTATACTCAATCTGTTTAAAAGCAATTTCTTTTAAACTTTACTTTTTTAATCATAAAGCTTGTTCTTTGGGGCTAACAAAACTGGTTTTAATCTTATAACTATTCATTTTAATATCCTCGGAAAGCTGTCTATAATACGAAACTATAAAAAGCTAATCTAGGATGGAAGTGGTACAATAGATTCACAAGAATTCAAACATTTAATGACACATATAGGTAATCTTTAATAAATTAATCATCCAGTTTAATAATATAGTAATATAATGTGTCTGTGTCGTGTGTGTGTTTGGTTAGATCTAAAAAGAAATTTTAGAAATATTTCATTGTTCGGTTTTAGTCTAATATGTTTTGAAATACTATAGCTGACTGAGGAATCTACACAAAAAAAATCAATCCTTGTAGTGTAAGTTTTTGTCTAAAACTAAAGATATCGTAAATTGTTGGCCTAAGTGGGTAGTGCATTATAAATGTCTTTCATTTGTTTGGGTCTATTTTTACTGACGTTTCCTCTACATCTCCTGAAGGCTTGGGGTGAAACAACTTGTCGATTTATGTACAGTAGATAGATAAATTCCAATATTGTTAATTGTATGACCTAATAAAATATCTTAGTTATGAAGTATCTTTGCCATTAAAACCTTACAAGTACGATTTCATGCAACTGTGCGAAGCTTTAGATTAAGATAAGAGCATACAATAAGATAGATTGAAGGAGAAAGGAAAAGTGAGTGAGAGAATGAAAAATGAGAGAATGTGGTTAAGATAGCCAGAGAGAATAATGAGTTACATAAGGACAGACCAACACAGTCGTTCATACAGTTGCTGCGATAATTTTCATCTATTATTTTTATTTGTAGGTGACAAATTATCAGAAGAAGAAGTTATGATGTTAATTAACGCAGCTGATAAGGTTTGTGCTCCTTCAAGCTGGTTATAGTGTGTCCTAAAAAATGTCTCAACGTTTTGCCTAGGGTTGGGCCGGATACTTTTTTGGCCGGATACCGTATACCGGATATCCGGCTGATTTCAAATGCCGGATATCCGGTTATCCGGCCAAATTACCGGATATCCAGCCGGATAACCGGCTAAATTACCAGATATTAAAGTAGCAAAAAAAATTTATTAATAAACTTTTGAGATTTCATATATAAAATTTACATAAAGATAAACATATTCAAAAAATGTTCTTCTAGCTTCAATAATAAGAAAATTATAGCCATATAAAATTTTAAAAAGCAGAGATTTTTGGTGTAAAATATAATAAAAGTTATAGCCGGATATCCGGCCGGATAGTTTCAATATCCGGTATCCGGCCGGATATTGAAAATGGCCGGATATCCGGCCCAACCCTAGTTTTGCCAAACCATTCCGATTGACGTCACATTAGAAGGAAATATGGCTTTAATCAGGATACTTTGGCCAAGAGAATTTTGGTGACACTTTTACCAGCTTTGTTTTTCTTTTCATGTATAAATTATATTTTAAAAATATATATATGCTCATTGGCCAGAAGAATTTTTTCATAGCAAATCCATAAAAAGCCTATTTCACATTGTGTAGCCTAGTAAATATTATCCGAGCTAAGTTCTTAATAGAAGACCATATTAAGAATTTTCTTATATAACAGGAAACGAGCAGAAAAATTTCAGGTGTCTATTATATTCAGCAGCCAAGAAAATTACATTTTATTCTGTAGTGGCAGACATTCTACTTTTTTATAAAATTAATAATAAAAGATTTTAAAAATAATTATAAAATTGTAACCGTGACATCATTAAAGTATTTGATAAAATGGTTTATCAATCTCTGCTCTTTCAGGGAGGGAGGGGATATTAGGCTGTAAATTTATATTAAAGTTTTATAATCATGTTATATTATTCGTCTACTAATAAGCTTTGTGTACTTACATTAAATTTTAATTTATTGGTTTGAAACTGGTATATCCAAACTTTTCCACCAAAAATTATAATCAATAGGAGGGGTAATTTTGATTATTATAGTGTTGGATGTATATCAATTTATCGACCATTTTCTTATCTTATGGAAGGATATAGTGATCTTATTCATTGTATAAACTTTCTTATGGGGATGCAAGGATCAAGTCCAACCATTGATTTTAGTGCCATTGTCCTATCCCCAAATCCCTGCATTTTATGTCTAGTGGCCACTTAAATTTCAATAAAGATAGGAGGAGAATAGAAAAGAATGAAATTGGATTCCTTTTTGGTTTCAGCAGTGGATGTAGAATATACGTGGATATTTTGACATGGGAAAATTTTTCGTCAATTTAGGTTGCTTACGAGGAAATCATTTATTACAGGAGGGGAGGGGATGAGATGATTATTTTAGCCTTCTATAATTTTCACTTTATTAGAGTACCTAATTATCTAGTATAAGATCCAAGTCATAATAAATCCATTGTTCTAACAAAGAATAGAATCCAATTTATCACATTTTTTACATCCTACATATTTACATGTGATTTTAGTAGTGAAGCTGTTCTAAAATTCATTTTGTCTGTCAGGCCGTCTTGCCGTCCGGTCGTAACGCTATTGGAGAAATGTGATTTCCTCGGCTACTAATTAATAAAAATACCATTTAATCATTGTCTTTTTCCGACAGAAGATAAAATTTAATTTTTTTTTCTCAGTAAGGGTTCCTTAATTTATTATGTTTAATAATCAGATATTATCTATCCTTCTTTTTCTTTTTCTTATGAACACTAAACATCTGCACTATAACTGACTTTGTCCCTTTGTTTATCCATAATTTATATGCTATTGCTTAGCTACTTATGGGTGTTGTAAACCATGTTTTATTCATCCCTATGTAAAGTTTAATAATAGATTGTTGGTTTGTAAGAAAGTTTACCTACAATCAAAATTTTAAAAATATTTATTTAGAAATATTCACTACAAGAACTCCTAAGACACATTCTGATAAAGCTAAATCCCGTTATTATCTAGGTAGTGCGCAGTTCATAAAAACTCGCATAATAGACCGAAGTTTCAACTACTATTAGATGAATTCGTCCTTTTTTTATGAAAATAAAATAATAGAGGTGAAAGGGGTTATCATTACTATCAGCCAATAAGGTCGGAATTATTAACACAGCCAAGTCGCTAAAAAGAGCAGAAAGTAATTTGCTAGCAGACAAAAAAGACAAACTTGAACCAGGTATTTGTCTGAATCATACGTCTATACTTATAAATTTATTCTTTTTTCGATATCTTTGTTTTTTTAGGACGGCGATGGTTCCTTAGACTTTGAAGAATTTGTTAAAATTATGATTCAATTTAATTAAAGTAAAAATATATATATATATTGTAATATTGGTAATATTTATCAAATATATTGTAAAAATAAAATATGTAACATTCATGTAAGGTTTTAAGTGTACATTATTAGAATAGCACAAATACTTTATAATTATGAATTGTCTGTGCGTACACAAAAGTGTGGCAAAAAGTAAAGTAAATAGACTATGCTTCTAAAAAAAATCTTAGCCCAGTCCTAGAGTTAGTGTTTCTTTGGCCTTACATAGACATTCATATCTTTCCAAGACGTTGGTAACCCTCACTCGTAGGCTAGCTTATAAAATTTTAAAGGATTAAAATTGATAATGAGATATTAAAAATAATAACACTTTACCTTACTTAAAATTTAAATCTTAGTAACCTTTAAAAACATATAAAAGTCACCATTACATTTTTGTTAACTATTTTGCTGCGCTTCTCAAAGCACAATGTCCTTGTTGCATATGAAGAAAACACTTATGCTATTATCATATGGGCACGATTTTTCTTGTTGTATTTATCAATTGAGTAAAATGATGTTATTAAAAAACCTGTCGGGAACAATTTTTCATTTAGTTTTTTTTCAGTAGCAAAGCTATCCAATAACTTACATTAGTTGTCACTTCGACCGTGATTATTATTATTTGGCAGTCATTCAATATACAGTTGTTGTTAAAATATCTCTAATTAATGTGCATCTACTCTATTACTGAATTTGTCCGTCTGTCTGTTGGTAAATAACATTATTTGGAAAATACAAAGAAGTACGATGTCTGTCCGGCTGTAGCTTAGGATCTCAGTAACTGCTGAACCGACTGGGTCGTGCTTCTCAAGAAATATATCTATCAATCCTGTGGTCGTTTAAACTAATTTTATATGTTTTTTTGTATTTTTTTCACTTTTCTAATTATGAATTCTGTGATCCTTGTTTTCCTCTCTGTTGGTAGATCCAATTATATAAGCTGTCACTTTCAGATCAGAGAAGGAGAGAGAATTTAATTTATCTTTTAAAATTTGGTTAATAATCCAGACAACTACATGGCTCAAGTGGTGGGGGCCCTTTTGTCTGCCAGAAAATTGCTCGCTGCTTTCGTGTTTTAGTGTAGCGATACGGCTGTCTTAATATTTCCGACGCAAATAGCTGATATCAAAGGCTCAATTGACCCCGTAGGTAGAGTAATATATATCTCGTGCCACCTCTATTTTTTAACCAACCATAACTTATTTCAATAAATAAAGTAGTAAGGTTTCTGTGTTTGAAGCTAAAGATCTTGGAAAATACTGGCTTAAGTTGGTTGTATTTTGCAGAGAAAATTTCCGTGGGTTTTAAGCTATTTGACATCCTTTACCTCCCATAGATATTACTGAGATGCAACCAGTTATAATCTCAAATTTCACTTTAAAAACCTAAAGTAAATATTTTCAAATCTAGTGAAATTTAAAATCATGTCCTTTAAAAAAACTCTATCGATACCTTGATAATCTAAAAGTTTCTAGGTTTCATTTCATGTAAGAAAAATTCATAATATAATATTTTTTCTTATGTATTTTGAAAATCCTTAAAAATAGAATTGTGAATAACATATAATCTGTAATTAATATTTTTATTTACAACAATGAAAATAATAATAAAAATATTATAAATCATAGTTCACAAAAATTATGACGTACGTAACATAGAATTATTGATTTGGATTATTTTTAAAATTTTATATATTGATTTTTATGGCAATGTTTAGAAATTTTATTCCAAAAAGGACAAGTAAAAAAACAGTCATAAGTCATATTTCAAAGTTAGGGATTGAGGAGACATCGAATTGTTATCAAACTAGTCCCCAAAGTTTTATATAATGTTTTCTTATTCATTAGCTGAACAATTTTGGGGACTTTTCTTAAATTTTAATTGGTTGGTTAGTTAAGTGGATAATCAAACATTTCAACCACTAATTGTAATCTACGGAAGGGGTTATTTTGTGTATAATCCTTAGGGATGTATATCAATTTAACAGCCATTGTCCTATCCCTTTAGATCCCGGCGAACATTGTTATAGAGTTGCTATGATTAACTTTGAGTAAATGGGATTATTTGTTTTTAACTAGTACACTTATGAATATATTTAAAAGTAGCATACGAAAATCATTCCTTTAGATTTAACTTTGATATCTTAATAGAAAAAATTCAAATCATTTTAGAAATTCAAATAAATAGAAGATTATTATTCTACTAGCGGCTTCTCCCCTAGCCTCTAAGGGCTTTGCCCCAAGAGGTTTGATCAAAACTAATTTTTCGTAATTTAAGTTTTAAAAAAAAATCTATAAAAAAGATTTCTCTTGGGGGGGGGGGATTTTTTTTATAGGGTGGGTAGTCGTCCCCACTGTTTTAATTTTAGTTTTAAAAAGAAAAAAAATTTTTGGGGGGGTATTTTTAATTTTTTTGGGGGGTTGAGGGTGTCCCTCTCCCCAAGAAAATAGTTATAAACCTTCCCGGGACCTATGAGAAGCTACCCTGTAAAGGAGAACCCAATCGGTTCAGCGGTTAGCGAGATCCTTCGCTACAAACAAACAAACAGACAAACAGACAGACACACAGACAAACAGACATCGTTCTACTTTGTATTATAGATAGAAAATCCAAATTTTGGCACTTTAACATATTCAATCTTATTAAAAAAGATATAATCGATACATTTTAATGGCACTTTAATAGAATGTTAAAATACTGTATAAAAATACAAAAGTAAAAGTTTGAATAATTATGTCTAATCTCTTGTGACATGTCCAAATCTTGCCATATTTTCGTGGTGCTTCTTCTTCAACTTCTCAACAGTCTATACATAAAAAGACTTATATTGGATATAGAGTTGCTATAGAGTTGTAGCGCTATTGGCAATCAAGAGCGGCTTTCGAAGCCGTAATTTTGTAGAAGGCTATAGCCGCAAATTTGTCAGGCCTGAAATGACCGCCAAAAAGTAAACAACTCTAACCATACAAACTTGGACAATTAAACTTAACCTTTATATGAATATCTCGTCACTTTTAGAGTTACTGTGCACCGGAGGAACATCCAGCTGCATTTTTTAAATCGTCAGAAAGTCATTAATTCCCAAAATTGGCAGCTGATTGTTGCTGAATAATATTTTTAGCAGATTTGTCAATATGTACTGACAAAGTTGACTGTAACTGAGCAATCTACAGCTGCAGCTAAGTGGGCATTCATATGATATATAGTATTAAAGTAAAGAAATAAAGGGGGCACCAGATATATGTAACTTTACCCCCACGTTGGAGACCCTGTTCCGACTTTCAATTAGGCCTTTGAATATGAGCCAATAGCGTCGGAAATAGATACACAGCCATGTTGCTGCAAAAGATCAAAAAGCAAATTGCTAGCAGACGAAAATGGTCCCCACCACTTGGGCAAGGTAGTTGTCTGGGTTATAAATCTATGCTTTTACATTTATTTAATATTTTCAAGATTTTAATTTAATCTTAACAAAAGTTACCATTTCTTTCCATTCTGACTTGATTCTCTTATTTGTTGGACCCCATTCTGCGTTCGGCCTAGGTAAATAAAACAGTTGAAGGAAATTAAAGGGATCTTGGACAAAGTAGCTTCGGACAAAGTAGCTTCGGACAAAGTAGCTTCGGACAAAGTAGCTTCAGGACAAAGTAGCTTCCGGACAAAGTAGCTTCCGGACATTTACTTAAGAAAAGTAGCTTCTAATAGGAATAAAGGTTATGGCCGCAGCGCTCGGCCCCCTGGCCTGCCTAACCGCGGGCGCTCGGCCCCCTTGCCTATAACCTAACCTAACCTAACCTATGTAAGAATGTTTAATGTACATTAACTTCTAATTTTATTGAAAGACAAAACTTTAACAATTTTAACAAAAAGTGGATCGTGGATTTTACTAAAAAGGGTTCGGCGATTTTTTTTATAATTTTTAATTCGTTTTAACATTTTTTAAAAATTTTTACAATTTCTGTCCGCCTTTCTGTCTGTCTGTCTGTCATTTTGTCTGTCTATTTGTCTGTCTTTATGTCTGTCTTTATGCCTTTTTCTATGTCTCTCTTTCTGTGTAGACATTTCTTAAGTAAAACGTCCTAAAATTTTTCAAAAGTTATTAAATAAAAAAATCTTCCAAATTTAAGGATAAAATCCACCACTGCTGTTAAAAAAGTTGAACAATAAAATCCAATATGGCGATAAAACACACAGGGACGAAATTCAAAACCGAAATTTCTTTCTTGAATAACTTTGTCTACAGGGTGAAATTTAAAAATCCGTCCGACAGTTGTCCCAAAGTCTGTGTTGGCTACCCAACGGCATGGTTTCGAACCCGATACAACCTTGCATTAAAAATATCGACCCTTACCTCACACTTGATAAATGTGATATCACTTGAAAAGTTTTTAGGGGGTTTTACTTAACAGATGTCGCATTGGAGGTTTGTCGTTTAGGAGGTTTTTTCTATTTTTCTAAGGAAGCTACTTTTCTTAAGTAAATGTCCGGAAGCTACTTTGTCCGGAAGCTACTTTGTCCTGAAGCTACTTTGTCCGAAGCTACTTTGTCCGAAGCTACTTTGTCCAAGATCCAATTAAAGGAAAAAGTCTGTAGCTATCTGGAAGGGAGTTGGCACAAAACTTTTGGTCCTTACACTATGATTGGTTTGTTAAAACTAGCACCTGCTAACTTTTTAACCAATAATTTAGAGTATTGTAAGTGCTATCTCCTAAGCTAGAGGGTACCTGGCAGCACCTAATAAACATTATTATTATAATTTTATGTTAATTGCTTCTTTACAAATGAAATCTTACTTCAAAGCATTGCTGATTCCTCTGCACTTGAATATCTCAATAAGCCCCCAGAATGGCAGCTGAAGAACGGCTAAAGCAGTCAGGGCCCATCCAGCCGCTAGAGCTGGTGTAGGATATACTTCTCCCTAAAATAATCACAATTTAATTGTTGCATATACAATTGATCCTAATCGAGAGTTTTTTCATTTAAAATATTATATTTAAATTTTAAGACCCTTATTTTTTAAATAATATGCATAACATCGTATACAATTTTCTACAATTGATTTCTTAACCTTATCTAACCTGCATAAAAATCCTTTTATAACTTAATATTTCTGACACCCCTGCGTTTGTCCTGGAACTCTATTTACCTGATATAGAACAGGTTCGTTCTTGTAAACAACATAGACTAACATTCCTGTCAGAGATAATGGGATGACAAACTTCAAACACGTCCTAAAATTATGTTTTTACTTGTATTAATTTTATTTTTTTTATTTTAATATTCGTGTAAAATTGTCTGTAATATGATGCTATACATGAGTTTCCAGTATGGCTGAGTCCAGTTCTAAGCCAGCGGATATTCATCGGTTTCGAAGTCATACTGAAAAGGTTATTAGTCACCAATCCATCCAGTTGTACTTTTTAACAATCCACTGTCGCAATTAATTTTATCTTACAGTTAAGCAGTTGGTTAAGCTTATTTGTATTGATGGCGTTTAAGTAGAAACATCAAAAACAAAAACTTGGATTTAATAACATTTTTAAAACTGATGATTTTTTTATATAAAAACACTTGTTTTAAGAAGTAAACAATTCTTATGAAAATAACGTTATTTGATTTAAGTGGTTTTAAACCGAATAATAACTTATCAAGTAAATTATCCCCCTTGTACTTTATTTCTTTAGGATTTATTTTACATAGAAAATACTTTAAATTCTACTTAAATACTGTTTCATAACAACTTTCAAATAAATTGAAATTTTTTCATTTGGATTGATGGAAAGAATTATATCTTTAATTACTCTTTTTTTCAAATTTTATTAAATATTTTAAGAGCAACTATTTCATGATGTAATAGGATTAAGTCTCAAATCACAGGGATATGTTAATTGACATAAAAATGGGTTTAAAGGTTATTTGCAATATCATTAAAATAAGAGTTAAATTAATTTTTTTTCTCAATTTTTTATGTATTTTTTATTCTTGGAATTTAAAAGTTGTTGTTCATTGACAAGATAATTCAATTCTTGTTATCCGAGGATAATAATGTTTTTTAATTTGCTAGGTTAAGAGTAGGAATATGGGGATAATTCAATTCTTGTTATCCGAGGATAATAATGTTTTATAATCTGCAAGGTTAAGAGTAGGAATATAGGGATAATTTAATTCTTGTTATCCGAGGATAATTATGTTTTATAATCTGCAGGGTTAAGAGTAGGAATAAAGGGATAATTAAAGTTTTTTATTTAAGGATAATGATGTTTTATAATATATCAGGTTAAGAGTAGGAATATAGGGATAATTAAATTCTTTTTATCCAAGGATAATTATGTTTAATAATCTGCAAGGTTAAAAGTAGGAATATAGGGATAATTAAATTTTTTTTATCCAAGGATCATGATGTTTTATAATGTGTCAGGTTAAGAGTAGGAATATAGGGATAATTAGATTCTTTTTATCCAAGGATAATGATGTTTTATAATATATCAGGTTAAGAGTAGGAATATAGGGATAATTAGATTCTTGTTATCCGAGGATAATTATGTTTAATAATCTGCAAGGTTAAGAGTAGGAATATAGAGATAATTCAATTCTTGTTATCCGAGGATAATTATGTTTTATAATCTGCAAGGAAAAGAGTAGGAATATAGAGATAATTAAATTCTTGTTATCCGAGGATAATTATGTTTTATAATCTGCAAGGAAAAGAGTAGGAATATAGAGATAATTAAATTCTTGTTATCCGAGGATAATTATGTTTTATAATCTGCAAGGAAAAGAGTAGGAATATAGAGATAATTAAATTCTTGTTATCCGAGGATAATTATGTTTTATAATCTGCAAGGAAAAGAGTAGGAATATAGGGATAATTAAATTCTTGTTATACAAGGATAATCATGTTTTATAATCTGCAAGGTTAAGAGTAGGAATATAGGGATAATATTAAATTCTTTATATCCAAGGATCATGATGTTTTATAATATGTCAGGTAAAGAGTAGGAATATAGGGATGTAGGGATAATTCAATTCTTGTTATCCGAGGATAATAATGTTTTATAATCTGCAAGGTTAACAGTAGGAATATAGGGATAATTAAATTCTTTTTATCCAGGGATAATGATATTTTAGTATTTGCTAGGTAAAGAGTATGAATATAGGGATAATATTGGGTCATCTCAAAAAACGCCTATCTCAGAAAAATCGTGTTATTCATGGATAATAATATTGTATAACTTGCTGGGATTAAAGTGAAAATTCAAGAATAATTAAATTCATGTTATCAAATTTTTACTTATTCATTTATCTAATATTAAGCCTCTCTTATTATTTTTTATACCAATGGAGACAGATTAGAATATGCTTTCTATGCTTCATTTCTAATGATTTTATTAAAGTTTTACAAAATTGTATCTGTAACACTAAAACTAAAAATATGCTCATAATCATAATATAACTAACCAACAATCATAAGTAAATATTTGTTGTAAGGGAGGGGACAATGGGCAATTAATTTAATTTAATTTAAAAGTTTTTATCTATGAAATGATATTTTCTGTAGAGAAAAAAATTGTTAAAACCAGCCACATCATAACAAATTAAGTTTATTGATACTTGTCTGCAAAATACAAAACTAACAAACGAGTGCGTGGCATTTTGTGCGCTAGTACCCAAAGTCAGTTAGAAACTGCTAAATTCTTGCACATTCCCTTTAAGCCAGTACCCAAAGTCTGAGACTCCTAAAAATTGAATATTCGATCCATTGTCCCCTCCCTTACTCCTTAATTTGTTCTATAGAGTTTTTAAAATCAAATAATTCCTTACTTTTAATACTGTTACAAACCACAGCCATTTTTATAAACTTGTGGGTAGAAGGACGTACCCTAGCTGTAAAGTTGTAAAAATCAGCTATAGCATCATATTACATACAATTTACCGTTAAAATTAAAATTTGAATTACAAAGTTAATTCCAGTTTTGTTAACCCTAGCCTTCAGCCCCTAGGGGCTAACATTACTGGTTTCAATCTTTAAATAATTATTTTATTTTAAGCTGTCTATAATACGAAGCGATAAATTACTATTAATGAAGCGAATACTTACATCCAGTACCATGACAGGCTAACATTAACCATAAATTTGACATCATCCTTCCATCTGTACATTAAGGAAATCATTAACTATACTCTACATAAATCATCATACTACTTTTGAACTAAGATTTTCACCAGGGATAGGTCAGTTCAGATCCCTGGATTCTCATTTAAGCTACTTTTATATGAATAAAGTTTTTAAAAAATACAACATCTTTTTCCAGATTATACCAACAACGACATTAATTCGGGAAAAAATCAATAAACCTGTACGTGATTTTCAGTCGTTTGGCGGCAACACAATAGCGACCTTTTTATCTGCCCCCCATCATTTTAGATTTATTTCACTTGTTGCTATACCTTATTCCTGATCTTATTATCAAAATATCGGCAAGGCATAAGGCACTAAACATTAGACTTTAGGGGAAGATAAATCATCCATTGCTGTTTCATTCAATTTTTTTAACAAATACACTTTTTGTGCTTTTATAAAACTTTTATGTATATTCATACTGTACATTGAAGTTTATGTAAGTATAGAATTGATTAAATATGTTTGTCTGCAGAATAATAACAAATATCTAATCTTAATCTGTAATAACAAGCTCAATAACATCACATAAAGGAGAAAATATATAATCCTTGGTGTGGCTTCAAAATAACAACACATATTTATGTGTATCTAAGTATTGACACAAGGATATTGGATACAAATTTTGTAACTCCTGATTATTTACAATCTGAACATTTTCATATTATTCATGGTATTAATCGCTAAATATAAAAACTGGACTTCTGCAATAAACATTAAATGGATTTCATATAAGATTTGAAGGTTTTGAGATAAAAGTTGTTACAAACAAGAGAAAAGTTGGTATTATGGATTAAAGGAAATTGCTGGAAATATCTTATAATTAAACTAGCACAAATAAATTTTCTGGAAGATTATTTAATGATTGGCCAAATTCCTGTTAATTCCATACACCCAAGCAACTGCTATTACCTCTATGATAGCTGAAATAGTAAATTATTTTACAATTATTTCAAGTACTTAATTAAGATTTAATAAAGACTTACATCAAGAAAATACATTTGTCATTTTGCGTATTGCAAATGTATCATTTTGGATATAAACGAATCTTTTTTAATAAACATGACAACAACCATGAAATGAAAGTAAAAATATAAGAAAAAGTCTTACAAAAGAACATTAACAAGTGCTTAGTTAATGGATGTATCAACAAATTTATATACAGACTGGCACATTAAATTATATAAAAGATAGAAACTTACCAAGAAGGAAAATAATGAAGCTTCCTCCAAAATAATCTACTAATTCCAGAATAGCTTGACCACCAGGAGTTGTGTAAACTGTACCAACTAAATAAAGTATTGATATATTAATAATTTTGGTAAAACTTATTTATTTGATGTTTATATATCACTGATGAAAATGGTTTTCAATTTTTGTTATGTTTCAGATGGTTGGGTTGGATAAATTCAATTGGTTTTCAAAACTTGGATCACTGTCTTATTTGTTATCAATTAGATATTTATAACATATGTTATCTTGAAAAGGATATATAATTCTTTGAATCTATTTAACATCTACAATATTTTAAAACAAAAATTTCATTTAAATTTCACAAAATCTTTCTGTCACATATTTTCTCTGCAACAAGCATGATTTATTTTCATAGATTTTACCTGCAAACAAGGCAAGACAAACCAGACCAGTGACAAGTGTTTTATTTGCCTGTGGGTATAAATCATGGAAGATGGCAATAATATTGCTTGTCAAACCTAAAATAATTAAAACTTTATAGTAAAAAAATGGATCATAGAGAGAAAACAAAGTAGTGGGTTTTGTCGTATTTTCACAGTAGCTTTTCTCCTATTTCTAGCCCCTAAAGGACTATTAATCTCTGGGGCCAACTTCCTAACCCTGTGGGGCTATCATAAACATTTAACTAACCTAACTTACCTAAAATAACCAATCAAAAGCTACTGTGAAAATACAAGGAAACCTGTTACCTTATTTTCTTTCAATGATCCGAAATATTTTTAATACACTTCATTTTAAGTTTCAAGCTTTAAAAGCCAGTTGGCGCTAAAAAAAGTAAACTTTTAGAAACAATTTAATATTTTCTGCAAATGAGTTATCTTACCTGTGGCAGATCCAAGACCTAGGGTTACCAACATCAAGAAGAAAAGAACAGAAAACAGTTGGGGTAGGAAGTCAAACTTTGCCAGAGCAGATGGGTAACTAAATGATAGATAAATTAACATTTTTATGCAATTTCATAATTTAGATGACATAGATAATCATTTTTTTCTACATTAATATATGTTTTACCTGACAAATGCAAGACCAGGTCCAGAATTCACAACCTATGAGAAAAATTATTTATTTAATTGGATACTTAATATGGTCATTCTAAATAATGGTTATGCAATCTTTAGAGTGGAAAATTTAAACACTAAATTAAACTTTGTTTTTTCTTTTAGTTTTTAAAACAATTATAAGATGTTAATAGCATGAAAAATAATTTTATAATTAGATAGATATTACAGTTGGTAAGTAGGAAAGTCAATCATATTCTCCATTTATAATAGATGCGCTACTAACACTTACTCTAAATTCGAATGTGCTCTGACAAAGGCGCACAAAGACAATTTATGACAAAATTACTACTTGCTCAGTTTGCGCCACACTTACCTTATCAACATCAACTCCGAGCTCTTGAGCCAGGTTACCAAGGATAGAAAATATTACAAATCCTGCCAGGAATGACGTCAGAGTGTCTGCAACACTGAATCAAAATTTGCAGGTATAGAAACATGCGTCTTAAATTAGAAAAAAAAAATAACGACGAGATTTAGTGTTGAAAAAGCAGAGCAAGTTATAATCTATAATGTAAAACTTTATGTTTCTTAAAGTTATCCATACGTACCAGTAATGTCCAAACTTTTCAACTAATAATAAGGGGAAATTTTGTTCATTTGGGGATGTATTTAAGTTTATCGTCCAATGCCAAATCCCTTAGGATTCCTGTAAAGTATTCTTATGTTGGTCTCACGGCTACCATGAAAACGTTTTCAAAAAATTAAATTAAAAATTTTAAAAAACAATTTTTGATTGCAATATTTTTGTCAATTTAACCATAGAAAATATAGTGGATATAACAGTGACGTTAGAAAACACGTCATAATTCATTGTTTAAAGAATTTAAAACAAAATACAAATTTTAATCAAATGAATTTTGTTGAAAACGTGCAAAATGCTATTTCGGCGTTATCCTCTTAGAAATTTTTTTTTCAATTTTTTTCAATTTTGTACTCCCCCCCCCCCCCCCCCCCGACTACCGACGAACAACTATTTTAGGTTAGGTTAGGTTTTAGGCTAGGGAGCCGAGCGCTGCGGCTAGGCAGGCAAGGGGGCCGAGCGCTGCGGCTAGGCAGGCAAGGGGGCCGAGCGCTGCGGCTAGGTAGGCTAGGGAGCCGAGCGCTGCGGCCAGAGTTCATAGTTCGCTGTCGGGGGGGGGGGGGGGGGGTACTCAAATTTTCAATATTGAAAAAAAAATTTCTAAGGGGATAATACCGCTATTTCTTTTCTTTTAAATGGAGCAGCAATTTTTGCACTTGTGGGGAGGGAGGGAAGAATGTATTTTTCCATCTTTTCAATTCAGGTCCATGATTTTAAAAAATATATTACCTAATAATGACAGCATCTCTATAAGAGTTGTGGTTGAACTTGTTGAATGAAGAATATGTTATCAGTGCTCCAAAACCTAAATAACAAGGATGACATTATACTTAACCCTTACAGAACGGGGGGGTGGGCTCTAAGAACCCCACCCCCCTCTAGTTTGTTCATTGTCATTTTTTTGTAAGTAAGGTAGAAAGCTGTGACTTCATGACTTTTTAAGTTTAGTAATTATACGTCCGCAAGAGTTGATTTTATATGGATATCTGGTCTGTGTCGGTCGTCGTGTGCGGTCAAAGTCGGTTAGGTGGCACCAAAATTAGAAAAAATTCTAAATAAATCTTTAATTCCTGATATTATATTCAAAAACGAAGCTTAATAGACTATCAGTGTTTGTTTTCTGTTCACAAATTACATCGCTCTCTAGGTGCATTCGAGTAAATACACAAATACGCTATTGCCAAGCGGGAATAACTAACAAGCGAAATAAATCTAAAATAATATTTGTTGGGCAAATGGAGAGGTCGTCAATATTACGATGTGTTGTCACCCAACGACAGCTGAAAAACACGTATAGGTTTCGTGATTTTTTCCCTAATTAATTTCGTTATTGGTATAAGCTGGTTATTAAGCCTTTTGTTTGTCATTAGATTTTATAATTATTATGCACTTTTAAAAAAAATTAGATTGGTTTGTACTCAGATTACAATAATTTAAACCTAAAAAATGGACAATTCATGGTGTACATCAATTTATCGTCCATTTTCTTATTCCTTAAATTTCTGTAACTATCTTCATTTTTATTTCTGCCTGTTTGTCAGGTTATTCATGCTATGGCGCTTTGAACATTATTACCCTTGTTTTTAATCATAATATTAATTAGGTTTTGATCTTATCATTTTCATTTTATTATCCGCGGAAAGCTGTCTATAATTCGATGCAGTGAATAACTATTAAATTTCTGATTATAAGTGAACCTTGTATTAATCTAAAGTTCAATATATTGACTTTTCTTAGTAATTTCATGACAATATTTTATCATTCTATTCCTTGTCTGGCCGACAGTCTGTCGTCTGTGTCTTCCCGTCTACACGTGCCTCCACGTGGCTGATCCCCTTGCCTCTATGTATTCACTTAGAAGTGAAAAGACACCCTTCTTCGGCACCTCGGGGCTAAAAAAAACTGGTTTTAATCTTATAATTGTAAATTCTTTATCCGCGGAAAATCGTTTATAATACGATGCGAGAAATAACTATTATATTCTATTTACTTACAAAACTAATTTTATTTCATTACATAAATTATTTTCTTTATTTCTAGTTTTATAATTCATTGAATTTAAACGAAAATATCCTTCCTTTGTCCAGCTATATCCTACGTCATAGATATAAAATCAAATATTTTAATTCTTTTGTCAATTTTCAGGTTCAGCTTCTTTACAATTTAAAATGTCAGTCAGTCCCATTGTTTAGTTGATAACTATTAGTTACTTATTGTATCGTATTATAGACAGCTTTTCGCAGATATTTAAATGAAAAATTTTATGTTTAAAGCCAGTTTGATAGTACAAATGGACCGAAAAACTGGTATTAATATAGTCATTTTATCTTAACATTCGTTGAAAAAAACTAGCAATAATACTATACGATACATGATTTTTCAGCATGGCATAGAACCGGTTCAAATCCAGAAGATATTAATCGGTTTCGAATCTATATACTGCTTTTATTAGTTAGATTCATCTAAAATGTTTTGTGACTCCTCTGACCAATAAGCATCAATTATGTTATTCCATCTTTTCGTTAATAATGCAAAGAAAAGATTTAATTTCCAAGAGGAAATATCAACTTTTTAAGTAGCTTAGTCTGTTTGTCTGTTTATGTTATTATTTAGTTTCCATGTTTCACTACTGATATTATCATCCTTGTTATAAAAGAATTTGAATATGCACTTAATTACATTTTGACGTACGTACACAACATACTTAAATATGCAATTACAGAAGTATTTTCGGAAATTTCTCTAAAGAGCTTAGTTGAGCAGAGAATCCCCAATCCCTTTTTTTGAAATAAAGAAAAAAATAGGGTAGTGTTTTCTATGTGTTTTTTTGTAAAGGTATGTTGAATATAGAGTAACCTTGCAGGGGATTTTCATAGACTCTCCCCCCCTCCCCTTACTTCTAAAATAAATTAATAAGGGGGTCAATTACAGTGTATACTGGCCTCTCATTGGTTAATTTTTTTGACGTCATAATCTGTGTCGCATTTTTTACTAACTTCTTTTTTATAATATTTTACCTGGAACATTAAGAAATAAAGGTTGCTATATCAAGAAATAAAGGTTGCTATATCAATTAACCTGTTGAGAGAGAGAAGAAAGATTGTGTGACTGCTGCATACCAAACGTCAACAGTGGCTAAAAATATAAAAAAAAAGGCATAAAAGATCCATTAACAATATTTAAAAAAGGATAGCGTGTTTTTAAAAGTTTCATTGTCCAACTCTCAATGTCTCTGACAACCTGAACCTTCTATCCTGCTATTTATTAGAACAGGATTTGTTATAATATTTTATATCTTTTCTCTGCAATTTTAAATTTAATTTGATTTAAATTTAAATAAGTTTATTTAAAAGCATTTAAAATTAATTTAAATTTTTTTCAAATTTTCTTACCCAATTTTTCCCAGTCAGGTGTGAGGTAAAACATCACTCCCTAGATTAAAAAAGAATATAAACAAAAAAAATTCTAGGTTATATCCTTTTTTATTTATTGTTATATTTAGCCTAAAATGGTTTTAGTCTATTTATCTCCCTCCTTCTTACCCCTTTGAATTATAGCCCATAGATAATGGGGGCGTAGCCGCTAGTAAATATAAAATCTTGCCATATATTCAACATTTTAAATATTTCTGCAGTTTGTTTAAGTTATTGTTATTAATTGTTATCTGCAATCTAACCATATCATATAGGCACATCCAAGCTTTTTATATTGAGGGGGGTAGGGAAATAAGGTTTTTTTATGTTTAAGGGGGGAAATCTAATGCATTCTTCTCAAATTTTTAGAGGGGTAAAATGAAGGGTTTCAAAGTTTTAAAAACTCCTTTACCCCCACTCTTCGACGTCTAGGAAACTGTTATTTTTCCCCCCCATATATTAGAATTAAATTTATGTAATCAAATAATGGATAATGTATAAAAAGCATACCTTCATAGCTCCAGGCAGTGTCAATCCTCTGACGAGCAGTGTAAACAATACTAAAATATTAATACACTGTTAAAAACATACTATGCAAAAACTGTTATTAGTTTTATTATAGGAAAATGGATCTTAGATTATCATGTACTCTAATAAAGTGAAACTTTTAGCTTGCTAAAATAAAGATTCCCCACATTCATCCCCTTTAACCCAATAACCTTCCCTCCTACTGAATGAACGAACTGACTAAAAAATTATGTCGATGTTAGCAACTTAAATTAACAACAACGTCTCTAAACCATGTATATTCTATATTCTACATCCATTTATTCGTCAATTGTAATAAAAGTTACAAATAGAGAATTGAATTATTACAGTGCGTATATGATTATTGAAAAAGGATCAACAATCAGGGATCTACAGGGATAAGACAATGGCCGATAATAATGATACACAAAATTACCCCTTCAGTAGATTACAATTAATGGTTGAAAACAACCATTCAAAATTCGATAAAAGTTCCCGAAGTTGTTAGGCCAACGAATAAGAAAACGTTATAACTGTGGGGACTAGTGTAATAAACAGCCCAATGATCCGTCTCTTCTTGAAAAACAATACTAATGCATTAGCATGACGGTAAATAAAACTAAAATATTAACAAATAAACACTGACATTTGGTAAATACCAAGACAAATAATAATTAAACATAAGAATACTTAATACTCAGGCAGGGAGAGGACATTAGACTGAAAATCATGCTAATCATCAAAGTTTCATAAACTAACTCTCTAGTTTTTGTTCAATTTTGATTTGGTGGTAAAAACTAGCATTAACTAAATTTTACCAATAATAATTCTAAAGCAATAATTTGTGAAGATTTTATTGAGCTAACCACACCTTTTATAGTGAACTGTAGATGTACAGACAAACTCTAGTTAAATAGTATTTGCTTTAATAAATATAAACTTACCGACATATGGGAAAAGAGCAGTGAAATATGCAATCTTTCCCGAGCTAGCCACACCCTTCCATAGTGTGAAAAACAGG
The DNA here is from genome assembly GCF_053477335.1 of Acartia tonsa. Lineage (NCBI taxonomy): Eukaryota > Metazoa > Arthropoda > Copepoda > Calanoida > Acartiidae > Acartia > Acartia tonsa. The sequence continues at coordinate 41,697,461 of NC_137260.1, forward strand.
AGGATCCAACAAACGGCCAGACATATCATTAGTTTCCAGTCAGGTAATCCTGCAAATTTAATTATCTTTTTTCATGTTGTTGATTGAGGTAATGTTTATACTTTTTATACAGGAACAGCCACTTAAAACAATGATAGGTATAGGCACAATAACATAACATAAATTCAATTTTTGAGTTATGTATAGTACTAATTGCTTCGCACCTAGCCTCTAGGAAAGGTCTAAAACCAACTGAAAACATCTATGAAGTTTTCCTTAAAAGTAAAACAAGTTAGACCATTTTTTCCAAGATCTTTAGCTACAGACAAATAAAACTACTACTACTTTATATTACAGCACTAGTGGCTTTGCCCCAAGAGGTAATTTAAAAAGAAAATAAGTATATCTGGTGCTGCTAATTTTATGTGAAGTAGTTTCCTCACAAAACAATTTTTTTGGTGGGGGGGGGGGGGGATTGAAGAAAATAGCTTGAAACCACCTCAGGACCAATAAGTATATACCCTGAAGAGTAGAATCCGATCGGTTCAGTGGTTACTTAAATCTTAAGCTTCAGACGGACAGACGGATAGACATCAACCTACTTTGTATTATAGATATAGATTATAATTTACGTAGCTTACTAATTTTCTAGTTATCGTTTAAAAATAATGAACACAGTAATACTGTCTGACTGATTATGACGTAACAAAAAGAAATAAGCCAATGAGAGGCCGTTATTGACCAATGGTAAAATTTATAGTGGCCTCTCATTGGCTAATTTTTTTTGTTACGTCATAATCAGTCAGACACTATTACTGTGTTCAAAAATAGTTATTTTCTAGTATATGAACAATTATTTTATTGATATAGCTTTATTTTTAATCATTTTAGATTAAGAAAAACTTATTGTGTTCATTGTTCTAAACCTAATTGAAAAGATTCCTACCGATTCCGTTAGTTATATCTCCATCTTCTTTGAGTACGCCTTTCATGAAATATTGTTCCGCGGATGAAATGGTCTTATTCGCCATTTCCTCGGCAGTCATGTTGAGGCTGTTCGCCAGCGCTGTTATGTTTGTGCTAGCATCAACACAAATTCGGTCAACCTTAAATATACTTTCACATACAAAAAGGAACATCTGTTGTAATGGATGAAGAATATACGTGGATATTATGACATGGGAAAAATTTTCGAAATTTAGCTTGCTAACATTGAACTCAATTATCGGTCAAGTCGTTCCTCCAATGGGAAAGGGAGGGGATTGAAAAAGGGGGGAATCGTTATTTTAGCCTAGTGCGTGTTTCACTTTATTGTTAAAGAACATGAAAATCTGATATAAGATCCAAGTAATTCTTTTTGTAGAATAACCATTTACAATCTATCTGTCTATATGCGTATTGGACTTTCTCGGATGCTATATGAGATTGTTTTATAAACGCCTGCAACCAATGAGTATTTATTTCATAATTCATTTTTTCATGTCTATCCTTACATTTATAAGGAGCTGAGTAATGAAAATTTAATTTACTCAACTGCCATTTGATAGGATTATGAAATTACAAGGAAAGATCTTTCGAGAATACTCTAAAATATTCTTTTTTCATCAGTAGGATTTTTCTTATTTTACTCTTTAAGCTTTGCTACTAATTTAATATGGATGTTGTGTAAAAAAGGGATCTAAAAGGATAAGACAATGGCCGATAATTCAATGTGCATCCCAAATGATTGTAAACAAACTTACCCCTTCTGTACATTACAATTAGTGGTTGAAAAGTTTAGACACTTAACTTAAATAAACCAACCAATAAAAATTCAATTAAAGTCCCAAAAGTTATTAAGCCAAGGAACAAGAAAGCGTAATTATGAAACTTTAAGGACTATGGTAATAAACATCGCTGTGTCCTTTCCTCATTCTCTGTGTGTAATACCCTAACTTTAGTAGTAAAGTTATTCTGCAATTGTACCTACCTCGCTTAGCTCTGGGTGGCAGTTAGTCCAGGGTAGTGTTGTCTGGAACGAATGTCCCAGGTAATGTAGTGCCAGGGCTATCAAGCTACAGTAGTAGGATACGACACTCATTACACCTAACGGTCATTTCATAATTACAAACAATATCTAAATATAATACAAAGTAGTACGTTGTCTGTCTGTCCGTATTTCTGTCTGTCTGAAGCTTAAGATCTCAGTAACCACTGAACCTATTGCTCCCCTGTTAAATACCTTTTTCGTTTGCTAGCAAATTGTTTTCTGTTTTTTTGTGGCGGCATTCTCGACGCTATTGGTTTGTTTTTAAAGACCCAATTGTAAGTCGGGATGGCTTCGCCCATACCATTTAGAAGATAAACTCCTAAATTGAATGTGGGTAAATAGTAATAGTCAATATTTATGGCTATTTCAAATATCATTAACACACATCATATCAATTGCTGTCATTTGCTATTTTTTGGAACTCATTGCAGGACCAGTAGGTATGTTTCTTAATCGGTTTAGCAGTTAGCAAGATCTTAACTTACGGATGGACTTTATTTATGTATATTTATCACGTGCAGTTATTCTTAAAATTAATGAAATATACGCATTTGTTGTAATTAATATCCTGCCTATCATTTGACCAAAGCCAACCCCTCTTGCCAGGGGAACCATATTCCAAACCTAAAAAGTAGAATTTATATTACTAACAAGGATGACAACATTCATATGCAAGGAAGCATAAAAATCAAGTATGGACAAACGGACAAAGTAAGTTGTAGGGCAGATTTAAAAAAAAAAGATAGAGAAAAGGAAAGATAGAAAGGTACAATGTTTTATAGAAAATCACGAAACATTTATAAAGAAAAATATATTTGTTTTTATAGCATATATGACAGATCAATAATGAATTACAATTTTAAATTGCAGCTCAGAAAACTTTACTATACCAGTCAAAGACATAAAACTTCTTACATTTCTCTAGACAAGGACGGGGTAGGTCAGAAATGAAGCCTTAAATCACCCCCAAGTCATTTTTGAAACTTCCCTGAAAAGTACAACTCATTCGGATCTGCAATTCTGAAATCTTTAATTCAAAATAAAAAAATCCTTACTACTTTATATAATAGAATATCATTCATTATTTGGTATTGAAAATTGTCTTAAAAACTAAATCTAAAGAAACCATATATTTTATTTTAAATATATCTTTTTCAAATAAAAGGAAACCTTTTTTATTACGAATTTAATATCTTTCCTTTTATTTGGATATTTGAACCAAAGTTACTCTTTAAATACAACATTCCCTTAGCTCGTTTGAAAATTTAAGGTGCAAATTTTTTATATTATTACTATTAACGATTGTGTGTTTGAAATGTAGAAAGTGTTATATACTATGCAGGGAGGGGAGGGGATACTTTACAGTAAATTAAATTAGTACCCAATGTTTTATAATCCCGTTATTTACTCGTTGGCCCAAAAAAATTTTTTTACCTCCCCCAAAATTTTTACCCCGGGGGTAAAATTTGCTTGGGGGGGGGGGGTAATTACCCCCCTGAAATCTGTTGGCAGGGGTAAAATTTGTTTACCCCCCCCAAAATTTACCCCCGGGGTAAAATTTTATCAAAAATTTAGTATTAAAAATGCGCGCGAAGCGCGCAAAAATTTTTTTATGTTAGAGATTTTCTATTTCGGGGGGGGTATTTACCCCCCAAAATTGTTTGGGGGGGGTAAATACCCCCTCCTAAATGGTTGCTTCGCTACTTATGTATGTTGTTATCCTTGATATATATTAAATCTTATTTAATCCACATACGTCGTCAAATATTGAAATTGCGCTTTTAATATCAAATATTAGTTTAATAGGGAAAAAATTGTAATGTGCGTCATCTTATTTTATATTTTCATCTATAATTTATTCCAAAAATATAATTTTATTAATTCTATATTATATTTTTTATAATATAATTATTAGAATAGTGTTATTTAAAGGTATACTTATTACTTGATAATAAGATAGAGTGTGAAACTTTATCTTATTATCAAGAGACAATATACTATAACTTGTTATATGTACATCCAGTAATCGCCAGTAATCGGTCAAGAAGCTGTTAGCCGTTCCCAAACTTACCTTAGTTGAGCCTGAGCTAGAAAACTGACCCAGAGTGAGCTCCATAAAGTACAGGGGACGTCCAATCAGCAACAAGACCAACAGGTAGGGTATTAGAAAAGCACCGCCGCCGTTTTTGTATGCTAAATGATATAAAAATGAAGATAACTTTAAAACTATCACAGGGAAAAAAAGCTAAGATTTTTTTTTGCTAAATTAGAAAACAGTTTGAAGGGATAAGACAATGGACGATGAATTAATTTCCAAAATTAGCCTTCTGTGTGCTAAAATTGTTATTGAAAAAAATTAGACAATTATAGTTTGTACAAACAAATCAAGATTTAATATTTATGGAAAAGCTTTGCTTTTTATATTTTTTTTGTTAGAATTATAATGTTTATTATTTTTCTTAAAAGCAAAAACTTTGAGATTACGACATTTAGCATAAATTATTTTTTATCGTAAATTGATTTATTCTAAAATGATACAAAGCATATGTATATTTTTAATATATATTGTAGGAAAGCTTTTCTAAAGTATGAATGTGTGTATGTACCTGTATAAGGAAACCTCCAAACATTTCCAAGTCCAACAGACATGGCAATACATGATAACAGAAATTCTAAAAAAATGTAGAACTTTTTGGATAAACTGAAATACAAAATTGAGTAAAATATAAATGCTAATGGATGTAAAATATACGTGGATATTGTGACACTGGAAAAATTGTCGTCAATTTAGCTTGCTAACATGCAACTCATTTATTGGTCAGTACGTTAATCCAGTAGGAGGGGAGTATGTGGTAAAGGGTATCGTCATTTTTTCTTTATTTGAGAAAATGAAAATCTGGTGTAAGATCCAAGTAATAATATATCCATTACAATGCAATCTTTCTATTGAGATAGGATAACCTTACAAACAAATAGGCATAATATTTATTAGTAGCGTACCAATAATTAACAAGCCAATAACGAGAACCATAATGGTCCAGTGAAGTCTTGCTTACAAACAGACAGTTATCCTATTGTCTTTATATAATAATAGTCATTTATCGAATCGTATTATAGACAGTTTTCAAGACGAAAATTTGTAAGATTAAAGCCAGTGTTGTTCGCCCTGAGGGGCCGAAGACCTGGATAACAAAACTGAAAAAAAAGTTTATTTCAATTTGTCGAAATTTGTCTGTAATACGATGCTAAACATGATTTTTTCATTATATCTGAGAACCGGTTTTAATTCCGCAGATTAAATCGGATTTGTGGCCATACTGGAATAGTTATTTCTCGCATCGTATTATAAACGGCTTTCCGCGGATATAGAATGTACAATTAAAAGATTAAAACTAGTTTTTTTAGCCCATGGCTAAAAAAACTAGTTTTAATCTTTTAATTGTACATTTTTATATTCGTAGAAAGCTGGATATAATACGATGCTAGACATAGTTTTTTCGTATGGATGAGAACCGGTTCCTATCCACCGGATTCGAATGAATACGAGAAAAATATTTACCTATGGGATTTGACCACTGTTGTCTCTCCTCCCCATCTTCTTCCCCTTCATCACCACCACCACCTTCCTCTACTATCTTACCAACTGTTTTGTCAGGAGCTACATCTGCAATAGCATATGATTGTTAAATACAATGTTATTAGCAGCGCAACTGCTTTAAAATTAAGATAAGACCTCCCGTTCATAACACAGTCTCCCAAAGCAGGGATCTAAAGGGATAAGACAATATCCGATAAATTGATGTACGCCCCCAATATTAATACTGAAAATTATTATTAGTGGTTGAAACGCTTGGACACTCAACTTAATTAAACAACCAATAAAAATATAAGTCCTATTTAGCATCTTTTATAATTGACTTTTTATATTTTTAAGCCACTAAACATCTGCTTTATCATTATTTTGTCCGCTTTTCCATACGCTTGTGTGCTTCCCTACTTATCGATGTTGTCATCCTTGCTTTTTATATATTAGTTGTGTTATCTATAAGCTTTACTTATTGTCATCCTTGTTTTGATTTTTTCTGTTTTACCTGATTTCTTACTGTCACTTGTGTCACTAATATAGGCATGGTTGATTTGTCCCTGTGCATTAAAGAACAATTTCAAATATCATCAAAATATTTTTATTTGACTTTTAACAGAGGCCAAACGGGAATGACATTTTTCTTTTTGGAGATAAATTTATCATTTACTTTCATTTATTTCAATAATTTATAGGTACATTTTCATTAATACATATTCCAGTACGGCTTCGAATACGATTAATTTCCCAAGGATTTGAGCCGGATATTCCAAACCAAAGAATCATGTATAGCATCGATTTATAGACAATTTTCCAAGAATATTAACAAAACTGACATTAACTTTTAATCTAATTTAGTTCATGACCTCTTTTTTTGGACTTCAAAGTAATTTTATGAATATTATAAAGGCATTGATGATGATATTTGATAGTATTTCCTTTTTTAAAGAATCCGATAGGTTACCCATCTCTTCTTGTAAACTCGCTCGCTTCTTTACACTCTACATAATGTTAAATTATAGAATAGATGCACTTCTTAATATTGTGTAATATTTATCAAAGTTATCACCAATTCACTGTTTAGACTTCAACTGCAACAATCGATTAACTATGTATAAGTTTTCAAAGGGATTTTGAGTTATTCTTTATAAAAAAATGCCAATTAATAAGGACGAATAAAATCAATAAATATTAACAAATATATTAAAGCAAAATTATTTTCTAACTATTAAAATCAAAACACTCAGCTATGATTAAAGAAACAGATTAGATGCTTATTGTTTTGAAATTTGAAATATATTCTCAACTATAGCTGAGATAATGTTTCTTCCCAAAAGAGTGTACAGACTAAAAAATTTATAAACAAGAGTTTTGCTTCATAGAGTAGCTTCGCAATTTGTGTTTATTCTTTATTATTTTCTGTTATAAAATTAATCCCTTCAATTACCTGGATTGAGCCAGGGATCTAAAGGGATAAGACAATGATAAATTAATGTTCATCCCAAAGTCCCTAAAGTTGTTAGGCCGAAGAATAAGAAATGTTATCATAAAACTTTAGGGACTAGTGTAATAAACAATCGAATGCCCCCCTACTCCCTGGAATAGGGCACCTTTTATATATTTGTTGATAAAATATAGTACGTAAATAATAATTTACACTTGTAGAATAAACTTATTATATCCTTATTGCTTTTTAAAGTCTGAGAAAATTTTAATTGTGTGTATGTCCGTCCGTCCGTCCGGCTTTCATCAAAATGTAACTTGCTATTACTGCGCTATTTATGAACATAATTGTTCATGTTTAACTGAAAATACCTCTTCAAACTTTTTCTCAAATTCATCCATTTTTATTTTGTCTCGTATACTCATTTTTAAAATATCTAGTAAAGCATTCAATAAATAAAATTTAAAAAGTAAGAATTGTCCTACTCATTTCTTCCCTTTAAAATTTGTTTCCTAACACAATTTGGAAAAATCTTTATGAGGAAAATTGACAACAATCTTATTTATTGAGCTTTGCTTTTTAAGGTGTTGTCTTACTTGTTAATTTAATTGTTTTTGATTTAAGCTATATTAATATAAAAATTGACAGTAAGCAAATCACTAAACTACACAAATATATACATACTACAATGTAATTGTATTCAACAATGTAAGTTAAATACAAAACTATTATAGGTGAAGTGAAGCTGTAAATGCAAGAATATAAACATCCATAAGTAGCTCATATAGGCAGACAAACGTAAAAAGTAAGATATTCATAGTTTATTTGCTACCTATCTTTACTACCAGCCAATTGAACTCATTTTCTTCAAAACAAATAGCATACCAAATCACATTTGTTTTGTCCAAATATAGACAGAAGAGTGGATAAAGCAATTTGCTCTTTAGTTAAGGAATATTACACAAAAAGTTAAGCTAACTATCCAATAAAAAATTTTCTCCAAAAACAATTTTTTTGGAATTCTGGAGTAGCTTTGGTACTAAAAATACAAGCGAATATGAATTTTATTACACACAACTTTTAAAAACAAAAGGAAAACTAGACTATAACTATTACAAAATTGTAAATTTTTATGTCAACAAAATACACTTTTATATATATTATAATTGAGTCTAGTAAGATCTCATGAACAGCCGGCAAGCATTACCAACTTAGGGTGCATTTTACCAAACAGCAAATAATGTTAGAGGATGTCCGAAGTGGGAGGGGGTAATGGCAGATAAAATAATATTAAATTCATTTTTCCTTTAAAATAAATATCTTCCAAAGGCAGAATATCACATTACAATTTTTGTCGTAAACGTTTATTTATCATTTTTTGCCATCGTTCTGTATCAAAATCAAGAATAGTGATTTATTGCACGTATTAAAAACAGGTTTTCGCGGATGGAAAAAAAGAAATATTCAAACATTATTTCTAGTTTCTTTGGCTGTCTGGCCATATGCATGGGCAAACGAAACTAGTATTTTTATAATTTTATTTATTTACGATACGACACAAGGTTTTTCAGTAAGGCTAAGTACCGGTTATAATCCAGCGGATATGGATCAGTTTCGAGGCCAAACTAGAATTGAAATTATGTACCTATTATTATTTAATTGAATATGTATAAGCAAGTTGTTGAGTATAAGAATTTAATAGTAAGAAAACTATATTATAACTGCATGTCTTTAAATATAAAGTATATTAATCACTTGAATGTAAAATAATTGTTTGGTTGGACGGATTGTTTACTACTTGAACTCTAGCTATTGTTTATAGTTCATTAGTATTTGTCAAAATTTACATAATGTAAAAAAATTTATTAGTTTATTTAGTGCTTTTCTTCGAAAAAAGCCTAGCGAACACAGAACCCCTCCATCTTACTTATCTTTTAAATAAATTGAAGGGATATTTTCTTCTTCTTCTTTGTGCCTAACCTCCTGCAGTGCCCAATATAACCTTACATAACCTAGACTGAGGAAAAACACAGAAAAACTACCCCCCCCCCCTATTTTGATTTTTATTCAACATAAAGGGGTTCAGAGCTTGGGACTTTGAAGAAAACCACTGATTATTTCATAATTGTATTACAATAAAAAATGATCTTTTTCCTTTGCTTTATTACTAAAACAACTTTGAAAATAATATTTGAAATTTTGACAAATAATCTTTAAGTAGACGGGTGAATAAAAAATTAAATTGTTAACAAAATGTTCACAAAAAAATTACTTGCTAATGAACCTGGCTATTGTTTCCGTTTTACATTATTCTATATTGTATACATGATATATATTTATACACCACCTATACACAGGGAGGGGGGGAACATTGGGCTGTTAAATGCACTAGTCCCCAAAGATTTACAATATTGTCTTATTCGTTGGCTCAACAACTTTGGGGGCTTTTTATTGAATTTGATTGGATGCTCATTAAGTTAAGTGTCAAAACGTTTCAACCGCTAACTGTAATCTACAGAAAGAGTAATTTTGTGTATCATCAATGGGGATATACATCAATTTGTCGGCCATTGTCTTATCTCTTTATATCCCTGAGCTAAACATGTATCTTCATTTCATTCAACAATTATATTCCCTTTAAATCCGGTAGTTTATTTAATCTTATTAAATTTAAGATTTATCAAAAGATAGTTGGTTGGTTTATACAGGTAGCTTAGGGGGGGTTATTTTCCATCCCAAAAATTCTATCTGTAAGAATAGAAAGAATTTTTTTGTAGAAAAATAAACTTTTTTACCAACTTGTGTGTTGGGGGTTAATATAGTGGCAGGGTCAGTGAATTAATTAAAATTGATTGACTGCTAAGGACATCAACTACGCGCCGGGATCTTAATGGATAAGACAACGAACGATAAATTGATATACATCCCAAAAGATGATATTAGATTTAATAGTTGAAAAGTTTGGACGCTGTTATTGTTCAACTAACCAATCGAAATTCAATTAAAGTATTCAAAGATTTTAGCCAACGAATAAAATAACGTGGTTAGAAAACTTAGTGTACCAGTGTAATTTACAGTCCAATTAAATAACAAGTAAAGATGTTAAAAGATTAGTAAATTTAGAAAGGTGCACTTAAGAATATTTTCGGTTCAGCGGTTAGCGAAATCCTTCGGTACTAACAAACAGACAGACATACATCGTTCTACTTTGTATTATAGATAAACCCAATATTGAAGATATTTCCAATTTGTCATACCCATAGTCCTATCCTTATAATTGAAAAAGTTTACACTACTTTTTAAAAGATGATTCTTTTCTTAGACATTAAGGTTTTGCAATTGGACACCCCCATCCCCACTGACACCTTCACCATGTTGATTCTTTTAATTTTTTTTTTAATTGTACCTTTTCAAAAATTAGAAAATTTTGCAAGGGTTAATCATCACATTTCTATAATAAATATATAAAGAAATTTAAGTATTTTGAACGAATACTTACATTTCAAAACGTTTTATGCATTTAAAAGTTAAAACAAACCCATAACAATTGATTTTAATAAAATATTTCCAATATTAATTTCTTGATGGCTCAACTTCGACTATTAAAAAAATATGACATTTCAAAACGTTTTATGCATTTAAAAGTTAAAACAAACCCATAACAATTGATTTTAATAAAATATTTCCAATATTAATTTCTTGATGGCTCAACTTCGACTATTAAAAAAATATGATCTATTTTTAAAACTTGGAAAAATATTGATAAAATTTTACAATAGTGATTAGGTTATAAAAATGGATATATTATTACTTGGATATTTCACCAGATTTTCATGTTCTATAATAAAGTGAACTCTGTAGCGTGCTAAAATAACGATCTCCCCTATCCATCTCCTTTAACCCCATCCCCTCCCCTCCTACCGGATAAACGGCCCGACCATTAAAAGATATGGAAAATTGCAACCTAAATTGAAGACAATTTTTCTCCTATCCCATTATCCTCGTATATTCTACATCCATTGTTGTAAATTTCTAAATCATACACAATAAAATTTTTGATTTATTTTTCTGACCACTCTTATTGACACAATAAAAACTGTCCCGAATTTGTATTAATTTTGAGGAACACGACTCCAGTTACGTCATATTTTTCTTTCCCGAAAAAGGGAAGGGGGAAAGAAAAAAAAGGGAAGAGGGGAAGAAAAAAGAGATGGGAGAAAAGGGGGTTTTCCCCATCTCTTTTGAAGAGATTTTCTTCCCCCCTTCCCTTTTTCGGGAAAGAAAAATATGACGTCACTGGAGTCGTGTTCCTCAAAATTAATACAAATTCGGGACAGTTTTTATTGTGTCAATAAGAGTGGTCAGAAAAATAAATCAAAAATTTTATTTGATTGCTTTCTATTTTTCTTATCTTTTAGTTCATTTTTTGTTCTATTTGTACATTAATTATAGGTAGAGTCACGAGAATTCCTCGTGTATCTTTCAACTCTTCGTTATTTGTTGTAGAAATATTTTATCAAAAATTCGTATCAAAACCTTTTTTTATTCCTACATTAATGCTATAGGTTTGAAATAAATCACAAATCTATGGATTTTGCTTGAAAAAATTTTAAGTGGATGTTAGCAAAAATATGGAAGAAATCAATATCATTGCTACTTGTTGCCTAAAAGATGAGAATATAATAGTTTTGTCCCGCCATAAACCAACAGAGCACATAAATTTCTTTCTGAGCTACTTCTAAGCAGTACTTTCCTCCATAGAGCAGCTACGCTATCAAAAAAAGTATTGACCAAATCACAAAGAGGACGAGGACAATGATAATGATAATTTCGCATGGGTGAGTTGCACCTGGACTGAACAGTCAACTTGTCAACTCAAGGCTAGACTCTGGGTTCTTCACATCATTTTGACAAACTCTGACAATCCTTTTAACATGGCTTTCCCTTGTCCCTGCCCTGAACCTTCAGGGAAAAAGCCCCAAGAGGATAGGGGCGAAGCCGCTAGTATATATAAATTAATTTTTGACTCACTTCCAAGCAATGCCAGATACAAGAGACAAAATTTTTATTGGAAAAATTAATTCATTGTTCAATGTCACATTGTTGCAAGCAATACACGTTTTAACGTGATAGGTTTTTTTTGTATTCTTAACTTTATTGTAGTAGATTACTGTGATTATTTGATTCTTTATTCCAGTTTGTTGTCAATAAATAATCAATTTCTCTATAGCTGTTTGAAAAGGATTGCTGCTGACATTGAGCAAAAATAGTATCACTTGTAGTATAACGATGAACAGTTGTGACTTCCAGACAAAGGTCGTACAATCAAACATTTGGTTGTCTGACTACGATGTTCATCCCGTTCTCTAAGGGTTAAAATAGGTTAAATATTTTTTGAGCCCAATTTTTTAAATTCTTTTCTTAGCCCAGCTTGGAATTTACTTTACTTTATGTTTATCATTCGATTTTAACATGAAAAATGTGACTTTATTTTACTTGATTTTATTGCAATAATATCATGTACTAGCTCACGTTTACCTTATAATTTTGATAATAATATAATAATCCCAAATCAAATTCTCCAACAATTGATTTATTGCGTTGAAAATAAATTAATTTTTTTGTACTATGTGTTTTTTTGTGTGTGATTCCCCACGTCTGGGTTATTTATGATTTGTTTTTAGAGAAACTGCGGATATGCGGCGTATGCATCTGCGAGGGAAGTGGTAGAAAATAGTGGCAGAAAATAGCCTAAAAACATTCCAAGGCCTGTTACAAATAGAATAGCCTAAAAACGTCCTGGAATCTGTTTAAATTTTTGATAAATCAATCTGTTCAATAGTTACTGAAATACAAAATTCTACTTATTACTAATATGATATGATTGAACAAAAAGTGTATTTTTTTCTAGGAGAGGTAGATGGTGTAAAAATATTTACAAAAATACTGTTGATTAAGATATTAACTAGCAAGGACGTCCAATGGGAATATGGGTAAAGGTGTGATTAACCCCCCCCCCCCTCCTTCCAAAAATAAAAAAGCTTGGACGCCCTTGTTATCTAGTTTTTGATTTATATTGGTAAAATTTTCTTAACGTCAATGAAAGCTATTCTAAACTTCTGGCTTGCATCCTTGTCTTAAATTTAAATAAGACAAACATATAAACAATATAAAATATTTCAAATTTTATTACGAAAAATCAACAATAACGACACAAATTGTTTGTTACTAATATCATACTATACAATACATACAACATAAAATATATTATTTTAATATCAATTTCGAATTTCATGTAATTTAAAGGGCAAAAATATCCTTTAAAAATGATCGAAATTTAAAGAACTTAAATCAAAAGCCAAAGTCACTTTATTGTAACACAAAATATCCACCCCAAAAACATAATATTTTTTAAAATTTTTAAATTAATAACATTATGAGGTTTAGGGATTCACATAAAAAATTTAAAAAAGTATTCAAATTCAATAATAATAATATGAAAATTGAAACATTAAGGGAATAGACACAAAATAAAATTATATCGGTGATTTAATTTTATTAGATTTATATGTTTGTGTCCACTCCCTTGAAATACAATATTTCATTTGGTTTTAAAGATTTCCCTTAAAGTGCCTAGTGAGCTCAGAAACCTCCCCCATCCCCTACCATTACTTTTGAAAATAAGGGGAAGGATATTTTATCATTATTCCCAACCCCCTAACCCCTGCGAGAGCCCTACCCTAATAGGGCTTTCCTTTTCTAAATAAAACCTAACCTATGCTTAATCAAAACTACATACAAACTAGCCCATCCCGCCTCTGATTTTTGCTCGCTAAAAACTAGAAACCGCCTTTTTAAAATTACGAATAAAATTTAACCATTAATATTGTCAAAACAGGTAAAACTAAGTTAGGTATTGTGTTAAGACTACCATTTCCATCCCCATCTCCATTTAGTACTCGTAAGCCACCACTAAAAATAAACAAATAAAATCATAAAGAAGAACAAACAAACAATAATTGTCAAAATTAAGCAGAACATTACTTTGTAATTCAAATACAGGATGCAGTATACAAGGACATACTTTATTTTTTAATATTTTTTATCATATATTTGCCTCGTTATGATAGGTACCTTGTTATTCTAGGAATCATTATTCCAAAAATCAGATGAATATGATAATTTAATCCAGGGATCGTAAGCCGCGTGTAAGCCTCAGTGAAATCGTCATTTTATCACTCTAAAATTCAGCTAGATGTCAAAACCTGCTCTTTAGCAGACAATCCTTCTTTTTGAAATTTCTTTTTTTGCTCACAAGCAGGTTTAAAACTGAGGCTTATGCGCGGCTGAGGCGCGGCTTCCGAACCCTGATTATATCATACAAAATCAGCATGTTTCGAATGTTAAATGTTTTTTAATGTATTTATATCTTTATATAAAAGTAAGAGGATACCCAAGTGTATCTGTCTCTGTATCTTAAGATCCTACTAACCACAGAAACGATTATCCTGTAATATAAAGTAGTAAGCGTTTTTTGTCTGTCCCGAAGGATCTTGCTAACCGCTGAACCGATATTGTTCTCCTTTACAGTGAAGCTTCTTATAGGTCCTGGGAAGGTTTTAAACTATTATTGGGAAGGGTGTCTTTACCCCCCTCCCCCCCCCAATAATTTTTTTTTACTCTTTTGAAACTCAAATTTTAAATGGGATGAGGTCGACTTTTTCCCCTCCTACCTTAAGTGCCTTTAGGGGCTTCTAGGGGCGTATCCGCTAGTACTTTAAAAAGAAGTTTCTTACATGTCCAGAGAAGTATTATATTTATTTTAGGGCAGGGAACTCCAACTCTCCTAATAGAAATCGCCAACAGAATTTTTTTGATAACTTTTTATTTTAAAACAGAAATTAAAAGTATGTAAATGGTCGACTCTCCCCTCTTTTTAAGAACCCCTAGAGGCCTACATATGAAATGAAATGGTATAGTTGGTCAAGAATGTTCAATAGATACTTAAATTTTTTAAGTAATTCATTTATCACATTCTTTACCATATAAAGTAATACACTAGTAAAGGGTTGCAAAAAAATGCATCCTTTTTTAACACGAATTACGCGGTTTGTGATAATTATATTAGTAATTATCACACATACCGTTAGAATCGTTCTCTCTTAGCTCCAGTTTTTGGAAATATAAACAACATCTATATGCTATTTGAAATTTAATAGCTACGTTGAAAAGTTTGAGGAAGGTTGGTTAAATGAAAATTATCAATTAAAATCAAACTAGGATATGATCCATTTGCCAAAAAACGTCTGAACATATGTTTTAATGTTAAAGCAATATAGTTTACCTAAAAGAGATATAGTTGATAATATTGGTTATGTTTGTCTTACTGCCAGGAGCTTTAATGTTTCCACGTTCAGGCATAAAGATTCTGAAATTGTTTAAATTTAAATCATATTTCGACTCGACTATTCTGTAACCTATGTTAGTTAGTCCATACGTCAGTTTTGGAAATTAAAATTGAAAAAAAGTCTTGCCAAGAGTAGAAAAATTGTGCGCGAAAGAGCATAAATCAAGAAAAAATCTGAAAAAAAACACAAAACCTTTCACTTGAATTAACATTTCAGACCGACGAACCAAGTTATATACTGGATGCTTATTGATATAGAAAAATCAGTTGTCTTTCACATTTCCTCAATAGAGTAAAAGAATGATGGACGGCAAACAAAAAGAACTATAGAGTAGCTTTTCTTCTAAAAATTTTACCCTGATTCATTTTTGGATCCTTTGAGGTAGAACTGATACAGTGGCTGTGTTAACTCCATATCCCATATTGTATTAGGTCTAAATAATACTTTGTCATAGTTCCTATTGAGGTAAAACTACTACAGTAGCTGTGTTAACTCCATATTCCATATTGTATTAGGTCTAAATAATACTTTGTTATAGTTCCTATTGAGGTAAAACTACTACAGTAGCTGTGTTAACTCCATATTCCATATTGTATTAGTTCTAAATAATACTTTGTCATAGTTCCTATTGAGGTAAAACTACTACAGTAGCTGTGTTAACTCCATATCCCATATTGTATTAGGTCTAAATAATACTTTGTTATAGTTCCAATTGAGGTAAAACTACTACAGTAGCTGTGTTAACTCCATATCCCATATTGTATTAGGTCTAAATAATACTTTGTTATAGTTCCTATTGAGGTAAAACTACTACAGTAGCTGTGTTAACTCCATATTCCATATTGTATTAGGTCTAAATAATACTTTGTTATAGTTCCTATTAAAGTAAAACTACTACAGTAGCTGTGTTAACTCCATATTCCATATTGTATTAGGTCTAAATAATACTTTGTTATAGTTCCTATTGAGGTAAAACTACTACAGTAGCTGTGTTAACTCCATATTCCATATTGTATTAGGTCTAAATAATACTTTGTTATAGTTCCTATTGAGGTAAAACTACTACAGTAGCTGTGTTAACTCCATATCCCATATTGTATTAGGTCTAAATAATACTTTGTTATAGTTCCTATTGAAGTAAAACTACTACAGTAGCTGTATTAACTCCATATCCCATATTGTATTAGGTCTAAATAATACTTTGTTATAGTTCCTATTAAAGTAAAACTACTACAGTAGCTGTGTTAACTCCATATCCCATATTGTATTAGGTCTAAATAATACTTTGTCATAGTTCCTATTGGGGTAAAACTACTACAGTAGCTGTGTTAACTCCATATTCCATATTGTATTAGGTCTAAATAATACTTTGTTATAGTTCCTATTAAAGTAAAACTACTACAGTAGCTGTGTTAACTCCATATCCCATATTGTATTAGGTCTAAATAATACTTTGTTATAGTTCCTATTGAGGTAAAACTACTACAGTAGCTGTGTTAACTCCATATCCCATATTGTATTAGGTCTAAATAATACTTTGTTATAGTTCCTATTAAAGTAAAACTACTACAGTAGCTGTGTTAACTCCTTATCCCATATTGTATTAGGTCTACATAATACTTTGTTATAGTTCCTATTGAGGTAAAACTACTACAGTAGCTGTGTTAACTCCTTATCCCATATTGTATTAGGTCTAAATAATACTTTGTCATAGTTCCTATTGAGGTAAAACTACTACAGTAGCTGTGTTAACTCCATATTCCATATTGTATTAGGTCTAAATAATACTTTGTTATAGTTCCTATTGAAGTAAAACTACTACAGTAGCTGTATTAACTCCATATCCCATATTGTATTAGGTCTAAATAATACTTTGTTTCTGTTTTTAAAAAATCTTTCAGGTTAGCAAGTTTAATTAGATTTTTATATTTTTTTTAGGTAATCAGATGGGGAGACATAGATTTTCTGATATTTCTTCACTAATTTTATTTATAGAGTAAATACCAGGTATCTTTAGAGATATGACAATGGGCGATCAATTGATGTACAATATACATCACTAATGTTGATAAACAAATTTACCCCTTCTGTAGATTATAAGTATAAGTTGAAATGTTTGGACACTGAAATTTTGAACCAAATACTCATTTAGAACAATACACGGTGATCTGTGTTAGTCTTGCCGTTTTAGAGGCTCTAATCAACATACAAATGAACATTGGAATTAACACTTTCAACAAATTTAACTGGCTCAGAATTAATTAAATAGCTAGAAATAAATTGAGTTGAATGTGTATTTTTGTACAGGGATCTGAAGGGATAAAACAACGGCCAGTAAATTGAATGAAACAACGGCCGATAAATTAATCTATATTGCCAATGATGATACAAAAAATATCCATTCTGTAGATTACAATTAGTGTTTGAAACTTTTAGACTCTTGACTAAATGAACCAAACAAACAAAATTCATTAAAAATGCCCAAGGTTGTTAAGCTAACAAATAAACTCTCTACTTCTCTTCTCTTTTCGCTTTAAATAATAACACACACGAAGTTTCATTGTATTCTAATTATGGGTTTCATAGCAGTTCTATAAGTGACTGGGCACCTTGAATGTTTTTTTTTCAATCAATATTAAGATCAGCTGTTTACTCAAAAAAAAATTTACCGCTAGTTGGGGTTAGTTATATTTTTTTGCGATTTCTCTTGGGAGGGTGGTGGTACCGTCCCCCAAAATAGCTGTAAAGCAGGGCCTATAAGGAGCTATCCTGTAAAGAGGAACCAAATCTGTTCAGTAAATAGCAAGTTTCTTCGGTACACAGAGACAGACAAACATCCTTTTACTTTATGATGAGGATTTAATGAATTATGTCGAATATATTTAATTTATTTGAGGTTGCCACTCTGACATAATATCAGGGACAAGACAATGGACGATAAATTCATGTACTTCTCAATTATGACAAACAAAATACCCCCTTGGTGGAAAAGTTTGGACATGATACTTTTTATTGGTCAAACAAAAAATGGAATTAAACACCCTTGTTTAAATTCAAGGTTACAAGTATAAGCCTGTTGACCCCAAACATTACATGAATTAAAACAAATGATTAAATAGACTGTGTTGATCACACTATTTTATAAATAACTAGCGGCTTCGCCCCTAGCCTCCAGAGGCTTTGCCCCAAGAGGTTTGATCAACCTAATTTTTCATATTATAGATTTAAAAGAAAAAATTTTAAATAATTTTTTTTTTTTTTGGGGGGGGGGGGGTGGAGTCGACCTTAATATGTTAATTTTAGTTTGAAGAAGAAAAGGAATTTTTATTTTTACTTTGTATTATAGATTCCTAGGAAGATCAGTGATTTTTTAAACTGTAATATAATATTTATACCTGTGTGACCTTCTAAACTAAAACCAAACATATTCTAAGTATAATAATAGTTATACCTCAGTGATCTTCTAAACTGACACCAAACAAACATAGTTTCTGGGTCATAATCAGCTCTCTCTAATATGAGGTCTGATCTAAAACACGAAGATGATAACTTTCAATAGTTGGGAAGGTGTTTTAATGATAGGCAAGATATACAACATACATAGAGAGAGTTAGAAAAAGATAAAGTATAATAATTGTCCAAAACTGTATAAGGTTTAATCACCCCCCCCCCCACACACACACTCATTGTACGTTCTTGCTGTTTATCACAAATTTACTTAGCAGAAGTGGGCTTCCACGCATTTTGCTAGCCCCTTTTTCTTATATACCTGTGTTCATATGGGACAGAATCTCTATTTTCTACCAAGTAGTGCTTTAACATTGTCTGGTTTCCTTCCCTGAAAAATATAGAATATTTAGTGCTATCACACTTTTCCCTATGTCTTACCCCTGGAGTTCCTCTTACTGCAGGGTATGTACATGCGGTACCCGAACCCTGCGGGGCAACCATATACCCAATATAACCTAAAAAGCTTAGACGTCTTTGGTACTATGCCTTGACATTCCAAATGGTTTTGATTTGGTGCATAGCATGCATCGCACATGAAAATATAAAATTTTATAGACGAATGGACTGACGAACGGACTTAATCTAATTGTATTTAAGAGTTGCTTTGTTACTCAAAACTATATTGGATATAGTCACCTTCGTGGCAACGCCTCTTTAGGGTCGTTTCGTCAAATTTTCACAGTAGCTTTTCCCCTATTTCTAGCCCCTGCGGGAGGCTCTAACCCTGCATGGCCAATTGCATAACCCTGCGGGGAAATCACTTAATCTATCTTAACCTAACCTAACCTAAAATAATTTATCAAGAGCTACTGTTAAAATACGACGAAACGCCTCTTAAGAGGCGTTAAAACGAAAGGGACTATACCCTCATATTTTAGTCACTATACCTGTAACATACAGCTAGATCTAGATTTCTAAGAGTGCTCCTATCATCACTTAATCCCATACCAATATATTTCTAAATTTATTGTAGATTACAAAAAAAATACAGTTGGCTTAAAATTATATATTATGAAATACTGTATATATTGATGTAGATTCCTAATGATGATAAAACAAATTACCACTTTTGAAGATTTAAATTAGTGGTAAAAAAGTTTAGACACTACTAGTTTATATCTAACCAATCAAGATTTACTGAAAGTACCAAAAGTTTTTGAGCCAGGAATAGGAGAATATATTTTAAAACTTTGGATACCAGTGTAATTTACAGTCCAATGTCCCCTCCCTTTTAAGAAAAGATTGAAAAATTTATTCATTAATAAAATCATTACTACAACTAAACTGTCTTTACTAGGTCCCAAGAACATTTATGTCGTGCTTATTTTTCTAAAATATAAATTATGAAATCAATAAGGTTTCTAAATTTTTTTACATACTGTGTTATATTAGTATTTTTTTACAAACCACAAGTATTCCAAAATAATATAAACCAAACTGTTCATGCTAATTCAATTGGAATGAGAATTATCTACTTGACCTTTTATTCACAGTAACTTAAAAATAAAATAAATATAACCTCTTCCATGTCAACTATTCCACCAAGATTAAATACAGCCTCATCTCCCTGCAAATTTCATAGTTATTATCACATTTACATTAGTTATTACCAAGCAGCTACGACACTAAAGGCCTATAAGGTACTTTTTATTTTAGTTTTTAAAAAATGAAAGGTAAAATACCCCCAAAGAAGATAAAGTATAGAATAGAATCCAGGTAGAAGATTCTGCCTGGCTAGCCTGAAGTAAAATTGGAACTTTTGAAAGACCAAAACGGCTACAAGGCTGTTAGTAAATAACATGATTTCAGTAATTATTCAGAAAAAATATTCAAAATAAATTTCTTTTCCAATGATTTACTAAAAGCCATGTAGCCAAGAATCCAGCTTCCTCTTCCCTATTCACAATGGATTAAAAATGAATTTAATGTGCATATTAAGCCTTAAAAAAATAATTATGTAAGAAAATTTACAAAAAAAATATTGGTCTCAGTATTTATATTATAAAACTAGGTTGCGCTCTTATGTTTCTTATATTAGATGTTGATACAAATTAAACTTTTCTAGTTTTGTCCAACTAGTCATTGTAATTTGTACTATATCATTATTGTCTTTACTGCGCAAGTCAAAGATTCCTTCAAATTTCCCAGAAATATTTAGGGTTTTCATTTCTATTCCTCCTTATTCTATGAATACCCCCCCTCCCCACTTTTTTGGGGTACATCCATCAAAAAAAGTTATAACCCTTCCCAGCAGGACCTATTAACCGGATAAATTAAAAAGCAAAGCAATGGTACTCAATGTTACTTTATAGTTGTTAGATATTATTTTGCCCTTTTTTGTTTATGACTTTACTTTTAAGGAAACTTTGATTCTTTTTTTACCTGAATTGTGATAGTTGAAAGGAAGCTAGAATCTTCTACAGGGCAGGTAGGGGAGCTCATACACTCCCGATAACAGGTTTTAGTTAGGCCACACCCACTAAATAGAGAAAAAGTTTATAAATTTTACTAAATATTTTTAAACCACAAACTCACCCTTTTTGAGAAGGAAAGGATATTTCTAACCACAGCATTTATATCATGCATTTAAAATTTTTACCCCGGGGGTACAATTTGCTTGGGGGGGGGGTTGTAATTACCCCCCCTGAAATCTGTTGGCAAGGGTAAATTTTTTTTACCCCCCCCCCTCCCCTCAAAAAAAAAAAATTTTACCTCCGGGGTAAAATTTTTAGGGGGGGTAATTTAAATACTATTAAATATTTAGTATTAAAAATGCGAGCGAAGCGCGCCAAATTTTTTTTTGTTAGGGATTAGTTTGTTTTTTTTTGGGGGGGGTAATCCCCAATTTACCCCCCCCTCCCTGGACGTCCTTGCTGTGGAGGGACTTTAATCATCTTCTTTAAAGTTATATAGTATAATAAAAAAATTTTAATGATATTTACCTTATTGATGTTGGAAAGTTGTTAAATGTCAATTCTCTAGATTGAAGCAGATGGTATTCACCTCCTAGAAAACATCATTATTTTAAAGTTTCAGGATATCTGTCTGTCTGTCCTTTTTAATAAGCATTAATTTAAAAGCTTTCGGCCAAAAAATACCGAATTACGTCATATTAGAATAATAGGGAATAGTCCCTTTAGTAATTCTTCAAATATCTTTAATTTTGTGTTGCGTTATTACGAACTGACGTATGGACAGGAAATTATAGTTATAGAGTAGCTGCGCTTCAAATCCTTAATAAAAACCTGCAACTATAGAAGCAACAAATCTGAGTGATTTGCTTTCCTCCATCGGAGATTTCCAGACAAAGGTCAGATTTCCTAATTTTACTGGTCGTCCTTTGTCCGCTACTGTTGTAACCTTTAAAAATTGTTCTGCTTAACAAAAGATACAATATTATAACATTAGCTTCATTTTATATTAATTTGGATTGTCATTAATCTTTTCATTAAGGCTTTATTTTTATTGTTAATAGCTAATCTTCTTTTATGCAAGTCAATTAAATTATGTTAGAATTCTTATTCATCTTTTATGAATCCGTTTCTTATATTTTTTGGGTAGAACCCTTTTAACCATAACAGAAGTTAATCTTTAATTTTTTTTGTGTTTTTCAATAAACTATGTCTTAGAAAATTGTTTTACTCATCTATGATATTTTTGAAATATATGAACTATACCATGCAACGAGTCTTTTAAAAAATGTTCTAATTGGCGCAACAGAAGAAAACGCGCGTTATTTTAGTTTTCCGCGCTTTATTGTGTGCTGTGAACTACCTGTATATACATGTACAGTACATTTCCGATACTTGATTACTTTGGGGACTTTATTCTGTGTTAATATGCTTTAAGTAGCAAATCTACTCTGTAAGTTACTTTGTCCAACCTTCCCATTGTCTGCAAAAGTTATGAACATTTTACCTGATTATCTTGGCAAGTAACATATGTGGCTATATCAGGCTTCTGCACAAACTCCCCCACCAAACTAACATTTCCATTCAGAGAGATTTCGCCCCTAGCCTGCAGCATGAAGGCATCATAATGTTCGAAACATTCCAACATAACTGAAATTTGAACTACAGATAAATTAGGATAATTATATGAACAAATAAAATGTACTGAAGTTTAATAAATTAGATAAGACTACTAATTTAGATTTGATTCATGTATTTTTTACCAATCATTCAATGCTTATTTTCCTTTTCTATGTACAAAGCTCTTTAATTTTATTTTTTCATCTTTTTTCTTCTTCTCTTTTTTAATATCACTGGACATTTACTCTATAATTCACTTTGACCGTTTGCAAATCTATAATGCTTTGTGCTTCACTACTTAAAGTTGTTGTCATCCGTATTTTTATCGATTTCCCTTTCTACCGTTTGATCTGATTTTTGGTATACTGATTCCTGGGACAACAAAGAACAAAATTATAAGCAAAGCAACTCTATAATCAAGTCCTAAAAATGTAAGTATGTTTATAAACATTATCCTGTATCAAGCAGTTTTTCAATAAATTTACTTACAATTTTGCTTCGACTCTTATACTTTTATATTCTGATTATTCAGTTAGAGACTATACAAGTGTTAATGTCCGTTTGTCCTACCGTTTCAGAGCTTCGCTTTTATGGATGTTGTCATCCTTGTTTATCATTCATTACCTGATTGTTGTGTCCAATAAATTTCTCCTTTTATTTAATTGCACACAGAAAATGAAAGGTATTGTCCTATCACTAGTTAGTTTGCAACCCTACCTGTGTATTCTCTATTTCTTCTGTACTGGTCAAAATTAACATTTATTTGGAAGGGTGGGGACCGGTCTCGCGACCTTCGCGGTCGCTGAGGTATTCCATTAATCTAAAAGATACATTTATTTGGTTATAAGCGAAGCTTTTCTATCTGAGTCTGTCCGTTAGTCCGCTATAGATATACGTTGGTTTATACTCTAGTGTAGCTTCGTGTTATAAAACTCTCCACGCCCCTTGAATTTCAGTGTAAAGCTTCCATTCACACCGATTGTACGACCTTTGTCTAAAAGTCATAACTGTGCATGATAATGAGTTGCGCCTGTTTATGGGCCAAGGGATTCCCCCTACTCTAATTATTAATTATTGACACCTCTCCGACAACAATCCGTGAGTTACATACGTTTATTTAGGCATGTCAGAATTGTCCTACTGATTTTATTAATAATTAATCATCGCATAAAACTATTTATTCAACCTGTTCTTGTACAAGATTATCATTTTCAGAAGGATATTGCCAGTTTTCCAGAACATACACAGGCTCCAGGCTGTTACAGGAACTTGGACGGTACCTTAAGTTTGTATGGTATTCATCAAGAACAATTTTGTCTGTTATAAGCAAATAAATTAGAAAAATCTCACATTAAATGAAACTAGGGCTCAGCAGCCGTTTGTCATCCACCTGTAAGTCACAGGAAATTTGCTATTTGTCACTGTAAAAATTAGCTGGATATCTAAACCTGTTCCTATTCAGGCAATCAATGCGTTCAGGTAATTTTAAATAACTAAACGGGTTTTAATGAGAGCATTTTCGACGACTGCCGACCCTAAACACATGCTATTACTGTCGACAAATAAAAAAATTGCATACAATTTATATTGCTGCGCTACTTGTATGGGACATAGAAGTCCGATTTATTGTTAAATCTTACCTCAAAACCTGTTGGCTATTAGACAAGGAAAGAAGGCCAGTGCATAATATTAAAGTCAGCATTTTAAAAGCCATACTTGGTTGGAACATCGTTCCCTAAAAAATATAAAAAATGTGTTTTACTTCATAGAAACTAACCCCTAGCTGCCATCTAAGAACTTTAATGAAAAGAAAGAGTAAGAAAAGTAGCATAAAATCCTTCTATGGCTTTAATTAGGAGATGAAGCAGCCTAAACCCATCCCATAACCTGTGTGAAGCTTCCCTAATATTGATAATTCAATCGTATCTCCATGTGAGAGATATTTTTGGTACTTCATATAATAGGATAATTTTTCATTTTTTAAGTAAAAGATTTTAACATTATCAAAAACTTGGCGATGCAATTTGGTAAAAATACACAGACAGACATCACGTTATTTTTACGCTAGGACATGAGATATTGTCATGATTATTAAATAAAGTGCAAACTGTCTGATAACTGAAATATGTGATATAACTAAAAGTGTAATGACTCAGAGAGAAATGAAACCAGGTCGATGATAAATCTTTAATAAGCTAGGAAAGCACTTTCCAAATTTTATGGACAGATTTAAATGTCAAATATATATTTTCGTTCTGGTATAGAAAAATCATATTATAGAGGTTCGAATGTCGTTGTAAATTGGTAAAATTAGACTATACTAAAATTATTAACTTGTACTTTCCGAAATTTAGAACAAACAGGCATACGGTCGTACCAACTTATGATACTCATACTTTTATGTGGACAAATTAATTTATGTTTTAGTCGCTCTAGTGTCATAATACTCTGGTCTAAATACTTGTAGAAGAAAAGCACAAATTTAAAGGTTTATATATTATTCATGTACAGATATATCTGAGGCTTAGAGAGAGGGTAAAATTGGCTGATTCTCTGAAACTGCCCAGTCGAACACATAAAACCCCCTCCCTTATTTTGAAAAAAAATTAAAGTAGGACGGAGAGTTGTAGTCTAGCCTCAGAATGGATAGGTACTAGTAAAGGCCCTGTAGTGTTATAGCTCCCCGCATTGTTTAATAATGAAAACTATCTTCCGTCCATTATTTTCAATTTTGAAGAAATAAGGGGGATTGGTGTTAATTTGCTCGCTGGCACTTTAAGGGAAATGATTGTGTAACATTCCAACAACAAAAAAATAAAGTCTTCGTCAAAAATAATATGAAATTCCTAAAAAATATAGTAAAACGATTTAGGTATGGCTGTCTATCCGGATAAAGCTTATTTAAAAATTAATGGAATCTGTAAAATTCTAATAAAATTCAAATAAAAATACTTACATTTAAATCTGCACAAAATTTGTTCTATGAATATTGATGATATTTGCAAATATTCCAATATGATATGTCCACCTAACTTCTTATTCTTCCCCTCATATCAACTCTCTTATAAACACCACTCCCTGGAAACCGAACTTGAACTCTCAGAAATAATCCAGGGATTTAAAAGAATAAGAGAATTGCCGATAAATTTATTTACATACTCAATGATTATACACGAAATTATCCCTTCTGAAGATTACAATTATTGATTGAAACATTTGGACACCCAACTTAATAATTCACAATCAAAATTAAATAAAAGTGCCCAAAATATTTTAGCCAGCCAACAAATATAAAAACGTTATTATAAAACTTGGGGACTAGTGTATTGAACAGCCAAATGTCCCTCCCGTCCCTGGTTATGATACTTGCTAGCTACAAATCTTCAGTTTAGATTAAACATTGCAAATACATTTATATATTTACTTTAAGCTATTTAAACAATAACTTTAAGGTTTTTGGGTATAGTCCCCTTCGTGGCAACATCCCGGGATGATTCGTCGTATTTTTTAAAATGGCTTTTGATAGGTTATTTTTGGTTACGTTAGGTTATATGGGGTTAAGTGTTTGCCCCGCAGGAGAAAAGCTACTGTAAAAATACGAAGAAACGCCCCTTAAGGGGCGCTGCCACGAAAGGGACTATACCCAGGTCTTTTTCGCCAATAACACTTTTCATTAAAATTTTTGCCCCTAAGAAATTTAGAATCAAAAACAAAACCTTGCATAACAAGTTATAAACAAGACAAATTGCTTTCATTGACTTGGACTTTACTTCAATCTTGATTGGCTTGGTAAAACCCAGCAATGACTAAACTTTTCAACCGATAATTTTGAGAAGCAGAATGGGAAACTTTGTTTATCATCATCGGTTATGTACTTCCAATTATTGTCTATTATCCTATCCCTTAAGATCACTGGTTATCATATACCAGGGGCAAGAGAAGGATTCAGCTATTTCACCGTAACTTTAAGGCAATTTTTGCTAGTAGAAAAATATTTACAAAATTGTTTGATTTTATTATTATATGGATTTTACTCTAGATTACACTCTAATAAAGTGAAACTTGAAACTGGCTAAAGCCCCATTCCCTACTGGATGAACGAACTGACCAATAAGTGATGTCCATGTAAATAACCAATTTTTCCCCTGTCATAATACCCATGTATTTTCTATATCCATTCATATAACGTTGTCTGTGGTGCTAGATAATTGAATTAAGGAAACTAATTCATGTGACTGGCGAAAAAATGCCATTAGCTTTCCTTTAGATAAACCATTTTTATCTTTTGTTATTACTTAAACTAAAGTTCTTTCACAGATTGCAAACTCAGTTTCCAGGGTGTGGTGTACGCATTTGCATGAAATTGTGGTTGGAAAGTATGACATGGTTTCATTTCAACTGAAATTTACTGCAATGTGAATTTCTTGATAAAGATCTTTTCCCAGAAATAAGGGATACTGAAAATTAACAAAAGTCTATTTCAATAAACATTTTTATTGCTCTGTGTTTTGCATTTTTTTGGGAAAAATCAACCACTTTCACTTTTTTCTCTCTCTCCTGAATTTGACCTTTCCTTTATCCCTGTGTTTTTCTAGTATTATAATGTTCAAGGTTCAGCTTTCCTTAGTTTAAATATGCCTCAAGTATTTTCATAGTAATGAAACACTCTATAATTACCAGTATTGCGATTAATTACTTTGAGTTTTGAAATCATATACTAATGTTATATTTACAAAATACCTTTTATAACAATCCCGACTTGTTCTCAATGTTTGTACATTAACTTCACATCACCTAAATACTTAAGTTAAAAAGAATACAGTCTAAAACTATCCCAGGACCCATAGGAAGCTTTCTTAAAATAGAAACTTTAAATTTGGTTCATTGGTTAAAGATTCAAACAGACAAACAAAAACTTTACTATTTATACTTCTTTATTATTATTATACTAGCGGCTTCGACCCAAGCCTCTAGGGGCTTTGCCCAAGAAGTGATAAAAAAAAATGAAGGCAAAATTCGTAAAAAGACCAGGAAATCTTCAGGAAAAAAAATTGGGGGGATTTTTTTTGTTCTTGGTGGGGTTGGGGGTGTCCCACCCCCTTGAAAATAGCCTAAAACCACCACAGGACCAGTAGGTATATTCCCTAAAGAGTAAAATACGATCGGTTCAGTGATTACCAAGATCTTAAGGGACGGACGGACGGACAGACATCATTATACTTTGTATTATAGATTAGGAATAGGATTTTGTGGTCTTTTATTAAGTAAAATTTTACGAAAAAGGTTTTCTTTTAGTGAAATATGCCATATTTAGTCTTTTGTGAATTATTTAAATTGGTATCATTTTTTGTGAAAATTATCACAAGCATTATATTAAACAGTTTAATACGCAATACTGCGTTATGGTAAATTGTATAATAAGTATTTTTAATATGATGATGTAGTTTTATGATTCATTACATAAATTGAGTATTAAAGAGCTAAAAAGTTTACCTTTTTTCATAGATTTTCTAATATCATAAAGTCTTTTTCTCTTAAATTTAAGTTATAAGTTATTATAACTTAAGAATATTCAGTTGTTTATCATTGACTTTGTGAAGGGTTGGGACAATGGACGAAAAATATGGCCACCCAATAAAAAAAACATGTTTATCTCTATTAAAATTGATTAGTGGAAAGTTTGAACAATAATACTACAGAATAGATTTGTTTGGAGTCCAAAATATGTTTACTCTATTTACTTTAGGGTAAGTATAATTTTCAGTCCAATGTATATCTAAAATTATCAGAAGCATAAGAAATTTTTAAATGTTGTTTATGTTTCGCTTTCATGGCTGTTGTCTCCCTTGTTTTGTTCTAATATTTTTGATTATATGAATTGACCATGTCACAGGTTAAAGCTTTCATCTATTGTAATCATTACAATTAAAATTATAGATTTTTCAAAAAAAAACTCAGTTTCCTTTTTTGAACAAACAGATTTTTTTCCTTTATACTCTTATATAATTTTTCATTAAAAAGACACACTATAAAACTATAGTTAAAATAATGATAAAGTTTAGATCCATTAAAGCAAAATAAATTTTTTTCCTAACGTATTAAAATTAAAATACTTATGTGAACAGGCGACTTTCGTCTGCTAGCAAGGGAATTTATTTTGATGACGTCATAAAATAAGTCACGGCATTTCTCGCATATCGTGTGACTTCGTCCCCTTTCCCTTTTATCATTACCATTGCAGGTTGTAGATAAAGTATATCTGACATGAAAAATATATCTTCTAACTGGTTTATGATAATAACAATAATAAAAGGAAAATCTCATTATTCGCTCTTTTTTTCAGTGCAACTACAAATCCTAGCGATTTTAAAAGACTAAAAATGATAAAAAGATTTTAGAATAAAATAAGCATAATATTTGAATTGTAAACCTATATATTTAATTACATCCAAGAAAAGCCACAAGGCAAATAAATTAAAGAGTAACTGCACTGTTGATCAACAATTTTTTGGCTGGAAATCCATAGTTTGAAAATTATAGGACAATTTTAACATGCTTAAATTAATCAATTTATCGCATCATATTATAGACAGCTTTCCACGGTTATTTAGAATGAAAACATATACAAATAAAACCAGTTTTGTGGGCCCTGAGGTGCCTAATGCCCATGGTAAAAAAATTAGCATTAATTTTATGATTTTTATTTTAATAATTGTAGAAATTTGATTGTTATACCAAGCTAAACATTATTTTTCAGTATTGCATAGAGCTGGTTCTAATCCAGCGGATATAAATTGGTTTGGAAGCCATACTGGAATAGGTATTTATCGCATTGTATTATAGACAGCTTTCCGCGGTAATTTAGAATGAAAAAATATACAAATAAAACCAGTTTTGTGGTCCCTGAGGTGCCTAAGGCCCATGCTAAAAAATTTAACATTAATTTTATGATTTTTATTTTAATAATTGTGGAAATCTGATTGTTATACCAAGCTAAACATTATTTTTCAGTATTGCATAGAGCCGGTTCTAATCCAGCGGATATAAATCGATTTGGAAGCCATACTGGAATAGGTATTTATAGGTATTATAGACAGCTTTCCACAGTTATTTAGAATAAAAAATATACAAATAAAACCAGTTTTGTTTGCCCTGAGGTGCCTAAGACCCATGCTAAAAAATTAAACATTATTTTATGATTTCTATTTTAATAATTGGAAATTTCACTGTAAAACGAAGCTAAACATGATTTTTCAGTATTGCTTAGAGCCAGTTCTAATCCATCTGATATAAATCGGTTTGAAGCTATACTGGAATATATATTTATCGCATTGTATTATAGACAGCTTTCCACAGTTATTTATAATGAAAAAATATACAAATAAAACCAGTTTTGTGGGCCCTGATGTGCCTAAGGCCCGTGGTAAAAAAAAATAACATTAATTTTATGATTTTTATTTTAATAATCGTGGAAATTTGACTGTAATATGAAGCTAAACATAATTTTTCAGTATTGCTTAGAGCCAGTTCTAATCCATTGGATATAAATCAGTTTGAAGCCATACTGGAATAGTTATTTATTGCATTGTATTATAGACAGCTGTCTGCGGATATTAAAATGGAAAATTATAAGATTAAAACCAGTTTTGTAATAAAGGCCTGTGATAAAAAAAACTGACATTATTATTTATGATTTTTATTTTAGTAATCATGGGAAAATGTGGAAATTTGACTGTAATACGAAGCTAAACATGATTTTTCAGTATGGCTTAGAACCGGTTCTTATCCAGCGGAAATAAATTGGTTTGGAAGTCATACTGGAATAGTTATTTATTGCATTGTATTATAGACAGCTGTCCACGGATATTAAAATGGAAAATTATACAATTAAAACCATTTTTGTGGGCTCCAAATGGCCGAAGGCCTGTGCCAAAAAAACTGACATTATTCTTTAGGATTTTTATTTTAGTAATTGTGGGAAAATGTCTGTAATACAATGCTATACATGACTTTTTCAATATGGCTTAGAACAGGTTCTTATCCAGCGGATATAAATCGGTTTGGAAGCCTTACTGGAATAGTTATTTATCACATCATATTATAGACAGCTGTCCGCAGATATTAAAATAGAAATACAAGAGTTAAAAACTTAAAAACGAAGAGAAAAACGTTATTCTATAGCCATTAAATTACTAACAATATTTGTTAAAAAGTATCGTTAAATTGGATGGTTTGTAACGTAAAAACAACGTAAAAAATTCATTAAAATAACGGTTATTCTATAGCCATTATATTGCTAACAATATTTGTTAAAAAATATTGTTAAATTGGACGGTTTTAACGTAAACATGATGTAAAAAACTATTTAAAAAAACCGTTATACTATAGTTATTAAATTACTAAAAATATTTTTATAAAAAGTATCGTTAAATTGGACGGTTTTAACGTAAAGACAATGTAAAAAAGGATTAAAAAGACGTTATTCTATAGCCATTAAATTACTAATAATATTTGTTGAAAAGTATTGTTAAATTGGACGATTTTAACATAAAAACAACGTGTAAAACGATTCTAAAGCCATTAAATTACTTACAATATTTGTGCCAAATTGTCTGTAATATGATGCATTTCAGTATGGCAGAGAACCAATTATAATCTAGCGGATATAGCCATATAGGTTTATAAAACTTTGGGTACCAAATGTAATTTACAGTCCAATGTTTACTAAAGGTTATGAAACTTTGGGTACTGAGTGTAATTTACAGTCCAATGTTTACAAATGGTTATAAAACTTTGGGTACCAAATGTAATTTACAAACCAATTTTTACTAATGGTTATAAAAGTTTGGGTACCAATTAGTCCTGATTTAATATTGTTTGCCTTATTTATTATAGGTTTATTAATAGAGAGAAAATTGCCTGTAATATGATGCTTTTCAGTATGACTGAGAACTGATTTTAATCTAGCGGATATTTATCCGTTGCAAAGCTGTACTGAAAAAATAAAAGATCCCTCATTCATAGAAATATTTACAAGGTAGAACATGTTGTATAGTTAGGTTGCTAATATGGACCTCATTTATTTGTAAGGGGTAAGGGGTTGGGGGCAGACCCACATGGCAGGATTTATGCTAGTTTTCATTTACTAGGTTTAAATTTCGGATCAATTACTTTTTTCCTGTAACAAAATTTACATTAACTTTTCGTGCAAAAAAACCCACTAAAATTAAAGAAAGGAGTCTGAATTTTTTTGTGTAGATTCCTTAGGCAAATAAGAATCGCAGTTCTATTATGCTTTGTGCCCGATTTTGACGTTTAAACCCCTATAGTTATGTAATCTTTGTCCGTAGGTTTTTCATTTAAATTTATTTTAAATTATTTTTTTCCTTTCAAAAAATTAACGTTAACTTTTCGTGCAAAAAAAAAACACTTAAAATAAAGATAGGAGTCTGAAATTTTTTGTGTAGATTCTTTAGACAAATGACAATCGCAGTTTTTTCATGCTTCATGATCGATTTTTACGTTTAAATCCCTTTAATTTTGCAATCTTTGTCCGTAGGTACTACATTTAAAAAAATCTTTTTTTATACTATTAAATAAAAAATGTTGATTGTCTTTGAGTGTCGTTAACTCGTTGGCCTTTCAATGTAGATCGATGAAATTTTAAACATAGCTAGTTAAAGTAGTTGGTAGTCTCTGTATGAAATTTCATTAATATCACATGAATACAAAAAAACTTATTACAATCGTAAAAAACGACACTAAAAACCATAAACCCCAAATGAAAATAAAAAAAACATTTTTAAAATAAATTATTTAAGACTGTTCACGTTATCGTCAGCTAAGGGGTTAATACGAGCCCACTTATTGAAACCATTTTTAAGATTTTTCATGAAAGCGAAAGTGTTCCCCATTTTCAGGCCATAAAGGGGGAGAGGGAAATGGCCACAAACCGGTTTCAACATATCCAACACAATATAGAATTAATCTATACTCAATCACCATTGCACCCCTTTCCTCCCCTTTTCAATCTTGTTTTGAATTTTCCCCAATTATTACGAAGGAAAATGAAAACCTTCAGACACGAAAAAATTAATTTTTTGTATTATTAGTTTCTGACGTAAAAAATGCATATTTGACAGTTTTAGTGTATTTCTATCAATTATTTGACAAAAAAATCAACTAACAATTGATTTTTATATTATGTCAATTTTCTTTTAGGCTAAATAACTGCATTTGGAAAGTAATAATATTAAAAGAATAATATAGCATTTTAGCTATACACCATGATTTTTTTTGTGTGAAAATTTCTTTTAAAAAAAGATATTAATTGTGACAGCATTTACGTGAAAAATAACACATTCTATGGGAAATGTTGCATTTTTTAAAATATTTTTTTTGTACTTTTAAAAACTTGTTTTGTAAAGAAAGCTAAGGTTTTAAATTGATTTTAGTAAATGTGTTTTCATCTCTATTCATTAACGAAGTTATTTAATAATTCACTTTGTCTTTCAGTCTGTAATGTAAGGGTGATAATGTAGTATTTTTTGGTAATATTAAAGATTCCTTTAAGATTATATTTGTTTCAGTCAACAAGTTTAAAAACACACAATGAATTAAAGGATCGGAATATTATATATCAAGTGTTAATTAATTGAAATTATTAAACTTATATAATACACTTTATCTATTTGTCTACCAATTGATTTGATATAATTGTTATAATTCCATGCGAACCAAGAGGTCCATTAATTAAAGGTATCAAGTACGTGTCTATTAACAAACTATTTAACTTTTAAAGGTGACATTTTTACTGGATTCATGCGCTTAAATCGTAAGTGTTTTTTAGTTTTTCTTTAAACCCGTAATTTGAATTTATTTAAGGCCAGGTTGTACATAAGACCGATATCTTGTCATCGTTACAGAGGAGTCTGCATTTAAATGTTATTAATAACACATACAAATATGTTCAAATTTTCGCTTTCGCCTTTTAATCAGCTTGATTTTGGTGCGGCTCCGCGGAGCCGCATATGAAGATATCGGCTCCGGATTTGGCTCCGGCTCCGACCTAACCTAAAAAAAAATCATCATATTTTTCTCGAGAAGTCTATTTTTTACTTTTAAAGAGTTTAAAAATGGACTTGAAAAACTTAAAAGGGACATTTGCACACGACATTAAAAAGAGTTACCAAATTTTAATTAATAAAAGTCTCTTATTTTAGCTAACCCGTAGCCGTTTTTTAACGAAAATAACGAAACCGGCTCCAGCAAAATATGATGGCTCCGGCTCCACAACGCTGCTTTTAATCGTTACTCAATTTTACATTAATGTTTAATCTTGTAATTTGTTAGATTATATATAAAATGTTAATACAATCACCAAAATTGATAAATAAAAACCAATCAAGAATAGTTAAACAATGGTTTTCTCAGATAAACAGAAATTTAACAAATAATGCCACAGATTCTGTTAGAATTGTTGAGGTAAAGTTTTTTTAAGTAAAATATTTTTTACAAACATAATTAAAATTACTAAATCTATTTACACAGGGTGGGGAAAAACCCAGGGTTTTTTAAAAAAAGCCCAACCCAACCCGTAAAAACCCTTAAAACCCTGGGTTTTTATGGGTTATTTAGGGTTTTATTGGGTTTTTTCATTTAGGAGTCAAATACATTTGATATATTGATGAAATATTAATGTTTATGTTGTTGTAGGTAAAAGGTAAGCAAGATTTCACAATAAACAAGATAGATAATGAAGAAAGCTGGCATTCCGATCAATTATAAACCCTTATTAGCAATGGTGCACAAAATATTCTATTAAGGGGGAGGGGAGGTTAAAAGCTTCAAAACATGGAACCTACTCCTCTATTCTTAAGCTGTCAACCCCCCCCCCCCCCCCTCCCAGAAATTATTAAGGTCTTTTCCTTTTTACATCCCCTTAATAAAACCCTCTGCACGCCACTGTAACTATTTCCTTTCATAAATTGTTATGTTTTAGTTTTAAAAATCAATTATTCTATATTTACACAATTTATATATCATCAATTTA
Organism: Acartia tonsa; assembly: GCF_053477335.1. Lineage (NCBI taxonomy): Eukaryota > Metazoa > Arthropoda > Copepoda > Calanoida > Acartiidae > Acartia > Acartia tonsa. The sequence goes on from NC_137260.1 coordinate 41,732,497, forward strand.
GTAGCAAAGCGTTTTCTGAAATTAAGTTTTGAGAGAAAGTAATTTCATAAACATTTAAACAATAAGTAGAGCATCATTTATATAATTACTTTATATTTTTTATGTTTTTTAGGTAAAATTTGCTTTAAAATGTTATTAGATCCTAGTCTTTGAGTAAATAGAGGTTTAATTTGTAAATTTTAACGTGAAATTTCAATGTTTTTCCAAAAACCCAAAAAACCTTGGGTTTTTTTTCAATGGGTTTTTAAAAAAACCCTGGGTGGGTTTTTTTGGGTGGGTTTTTTGTATGCCCACCCTGTATTTACATCAATAAAAAAACATAATTCATCTAAAAAAAAAACATTAGTTCCGGCGAAATGCCATTAAAATTGAGATATATTAAAATAAGCATGAAAAGCTACTGTGAAATGAAAATATTCTTACCAAAAATAGTCAAGACGCTAATTTTAGACCAACAATTAACAATCCGAATCCGATATTAAAATAACGGCTTCCGGATTCGGATTGCCAACCCTAATTTTAACAGTAACATTTCTTTTAGGTTGGACCTCGAGATGGTTTACAAAATGAAAAAGAAATAGTACCTACAGATGTCAAACTAGACTTTATTTCAAGACTAGGTAAGTGAATTATAATATTGAAGTTATTAGTTAAACTAATAATAACCTTTAGAAGTTTTTCCAATGGTATCTATATGTTAAGAACTATGTTCGTTGTATCAACAGGTAGGTAAATTATTTGAAAAATATGGGGTTTTGTCATTTTTAAACATCTTACTATGATAGGTAGAAAATGATTAATGAAAACATGTCTAGGTATTTATAATGTTATTTTAATAATCTTGAAAAGTAGTCTGTAATACGATGCTATACATGATTTTTCAGTTTGTCTGAGATCCGGTTTTAATCCAGTAGATATTAATCGGTTTCGAAGCCATACTGGAAAGAATATTCCATTTTAGTTTTTAATGTTTAATTTCTATTTTATTTTTAGCCGGTTCTGGTTTATCCCATGTTGAGGCTACCTCCTTTGTATCTCCCAAGTGGGTGCCCCAGATGGGGGATCACAAAGAAATTTTGGCGGGAGTGATGAAGCTGCCCTACACCTCTGTCAGTTACCCGGTGCTTGTGCCTAATATTAAAGGTGTGTTTGCTTAGGATTGGTCCAGATTATTCAGAAAAAAATTTAGTTTAATAAAGGGGGGAGGCGGATGTGCCACTTTTTGAAACCAAAACTAAAAGACAACAAAGGAACTCGACTAAAAAAAGAGTTACAGGTCTGAGATTTTGCATGGCAGTTGCTTTATAGGGGTACAATATGGAACTGTGAAGAAACGGCGGCGCAACCGCCGAAAACCGCCGTTTCCCGCCGAATTTTTTTTTGCAATTTCTCGGCGGTTTTCGGCGGTTGCACCGCCGTTTCTTCACTGTTCCATATTGTAACCCTATAAAGCAACTGCCATGCAAAATCTCAGACCTGTAACTCTTTTTTTTAGTTGAGTTCCTTTGACTTTTAGTTTTGGTTTCAAAAAGTGGCACATCCGCCTCCCCCCTTTTGTTGTTTATATACTCTTTAACTAACTTGATCTTCCGTATGTCCCTAGTTATAAAAATGATAAGCACTACATAAGTCCCAGGGATCTTAAGGGATAAGACTATAGACAATAATTGATGTACTACACCTTCAATAATAACAAAAATTAACCCTTCTGTAGATCATAATTTATCGTGGATAATTTTGGTTTGTACCACCCAATCAATATTTGAAATAAGTCTCCAAAGTTTTAAGCCAACAAATTATATAATGTGTTTATAAAACTTATGGGACTAGTATGATTTATAGTCTATTGTCAACTTTCATCCTGGGTTTGTTAGAAAAGAATATGTCTTTTTTTTGTGAATGTTGTTTGCTGCGATACTTATGGACAGTATTTTCCCTTTTTTAAGTATTAATCCTTTATAAATTTTTGAAGCAATTTATATACGCGTAAAGAATGCTATAAATAAGATCTGAATACTCGAGCTGTCAAGGTTTTCAGTCTGCCCTCAGCCTGGGGGTCAAAGAAATAGCCATCTTCGGGGCGGCCTCGGAGAGTTTCAGCCGGAAAAATATTAATTGTAGCATAGCGGAAAGGAAAGTGTCGTTGTTTACAAGATTTTAAACGTGCATGGAGACAAAGTTAGTCAAAAACAAAATATTAGAATGGATATAGAATATAGTGGCTATTACACAGGGGAAAGATTGTCGTCAATTTAGCTTGCTAACTTGGACATCTCATATTAGTCGGTTCTTTTATCCAGTTGTAAGGAAGCGGATGGGGTAAATGGATGGGCTGGGGGGGCGTTATTTAGCCAGCTACAAGTTTCACTTTATTAGAGTAGTGAAAATCTGGTGTAAGTTCCAAGAAATAATAAATCCATTAATATTAGATTGATAAATAATTCATACCTAATAAACCTATTGTATTAAAAATAAAATATTACCTATGCATAGAAATAAAAATATTTAAGAGGTTAATTTACAAACAAAATATATGAATTTTACATATTTATTCAGACATTACTATGACATGCTTAAAAACCCATACTTTTTTCTCTGGTATGTTGGTTCTTTTGGCTAAGGGATTTTTTCTTGGTATTGAAACTACCTTATTTGCTTAAATTGTTCAGATTCTTTATCCTTGTCTCTGACATGATTTTCATTCTTTGAGTACATTTTAAACAAAATAATGCATTAGTTCTGGCTTAGAGATAGTTTAACATGCACTCAATTTACCTAAACTTGACAGTCTTTACATGTACTTTGCTTTAAATACAGTTATTTTGTGATATTTTGTCAAATCTTATTAAAATGTGAATGATATGCTTTTATAATGTGTTCCTAATGCATTTATTTACTACTTTTAGTTCATCTCATCCCTTTAAGTCTAAACGATCTGTCAATATATAACAACAAAATCCATTTTATTTTATCTGAAATCCATCGGGGAGGAAGGGGAAATTGGGTTGTATATTACACTAGTCCCCAAAGTCTTATAATAACGTTTTCTTATTCGCTTAAAAATTGTGGGGACTTTTATTAATTTTGTTTTGTTGGTTTATTCAGTTGAATGTACAAACTTTTTAACTTCTAATTGTAATCTTATTTTGTGTATCATCATTGGGGAATGGGATGTACATTAATTTATCGGCCGTTGTCTTATCTCTTTAGATCCCTAGTAATCCATATTAAAAAGTCAAACAACACATTACAATTGGTTTAGTTTGAAGAGATTTAGTGATGTTATGGAAGCTGCAAAGAATAATAATGTTAAAGTTCGTGGGTACGTGTCCTGTGTGGTTGGCTGTCCGTATGAAGGTAAGTTCAGTAAAAGCTATTCCAGTATGGCTTAGAAACTGTTTAATATCCGCTGCATTATAGCCGGTTCTCAGCAATTTTGAAATATCAAAAAACTGGAAGAGCCACGGTAAGCTATCTAAAATTGATGCGATAAATATAATAAATAAGCATATTCTATAATACAAATATTTATGACAAAGATGTCAAATTAATGTTTTTATTTGGTCATATGGCACCTTAAAATTAACTGTTTTTACTGCATTTTCAAATTAGCTTGCAATAGCATACTCTATTTGAAATAATGCAGGTAGGGGCTGCTATTCAGCCAATTGAAAATGCAGCAAAATTTTATATTTTGTTGGAGTAAAGTTGGAGTAATTTTTTTTATCCGTAACTGAAGGGGAGTGGGTAAGAAAGGGAGAGAAAAAAAGAGAGGCAGGTTGTGGGGAAAATTTCCTTTAGAATTGTTTGTCAGAATCACATTCCCTTTTCCCTGGAAAAAATGAAATAATGAAAAACACTGTTATTCATTGTTATTGAACATTTTTCGAGTTTTGGAAAATTGTAATCAAAAATGATTAGAATATTGGAAATTTTGAAGATTATCTTTTCTAATAATATTTTTCTAATTCCTTCCTATTTTAGGCCCTATAAAACCCGAGAAAGTGGCCGAGGTTGCCGCAGAAATGTATTCTATGGGTTGTTATGAAATCTCACTGGGTGACACTATCGGTGTTGGCACCCCTGGCTCCTTCCGCCAGATGTTGGCAGCTGTACAACAGGCTGTACCTGTCCAGAACTTGGCGGTACATTGTCATGATACATACGGACAGGAAAACATGCTTGCTTAATCTTATATTTTTTTCCAATTTAAAAAATAACCTTGTTGAAGCTTGATTTTCTTGATTGATATTAAAGATTAATGTCCGAATTACACGGCACAGGATCATTGAAAATCTGCTGAATAACTCGATAGTTCACTGCGAATTTTAAAAGAAAAAAAGTTGACCCTCAAAATTTCACCTTAAAGTGATACTTTTCTAATAGTTTATAGTCCACTAACTCGTAAGCAGTAAGAATTTAAATCCATTAAGTCCCCTTTAACGAGATATTGGCAACTTTTTGCACACATTTTCGCAAACGGCAATTATTTCCTTTATTTTTAGTTTTGGATAATAACATTTTCATAAAAGTTTTCAGTAATAATCATTTAAGATCCATTGTTGAGAAAAAATAACTGAAAGAATGTGTTTCCATGCAAAATAAGCTTAAAATCTAATGATTTTAAATATTTGCGATTTAATGGTAAAAAAGAATATTTTTTGCTTTTTGATAGCCTGAATATCAATGTTTAATTTTGTTTTTTATATAATCTATTCTTTGAAAAGACATGCATATTCTTGCAGATTTTAAAAAAATTTAAAAAATCAAAAATCGAAATTAATCAAAATTTATCTATAGCCTTTGAAAAATACTTTTGATATTTTTAACCTATATAATCAATAAAATCAATGAAAAATAAAAAAAGTTTTATAAAACAAACTTTTGGAAAAGGTTTAAGATAACTTCATAAAATTAGCATTTAAGTAGGATATTTTTCTTGTCTATTTTAAAAATGCAAATTAAACATAGTTAACGAATATTTAATTAGCAAGAATAGTAATAAAATATTTCAATAACTACTTAAACCTTTTTGTGGCTATGTTATTTATTTAAACAGAAAATCTATTTTGTCAGAATTATAAAAATAATGAAATATTTTCAAACAAGCTTGCAAAATAAACGTAATTCTATCAAACTTCCTCACAGTTTTTAGAAGATATTGTTGTAAAATATTAATTATTAATATAAAATCTTTAATTTACAATGTTCAAAACACCTAAAAGTAAATTCTAAGCAAAATTAGATTTATTCTCTAGATTTAGAGTAGCTGCGCTACTTAAAAAACATCTAGTATTGAAACCTACAGCTGATCAAAAATCAATAGTCATAAATTGGTGGTTTACAGATATCTAAACATATATATACTATACACCTTACAGATTTATTTTTAAGATGGAATGTAAAGTATATTATACGAGATGTCATTTAGTCAAATTTTAAACAAAATAATTTTTATTAATTCATTAACAAAAAATAATGTTATAAATTTAAACTCACAAAGAGAATATTGTGTATTTTAATATTATGTTCTTTCTGCAATCTGATTCAAAACAAACTTTTTCTCTCATTCAAGTCAGGGATGAGTTTAGTACCAAAAAAAATAAAACAAGTTGAAATACTTTTGATTTAATTTGATATTATTGTATAATATTTTCTTTTATATATAATTTAAGAAATATATTTATAAAATATTTACCTGTCATAAAGACGACATATAAAAACAACACCCTTATAAGGAAATTAAAATCTATTTTCAAAATTTTCAAATTTATTTTATGCTTAAGAAGGGACGAGAAGGAATTGAAATTCAACATTAACTTGTTATTTTGCTTGTATATTTATCATATTTGTTTACAGTTTATTGGTAAAGTTTGGTAATACTTTATTCGAGTCTATGCCATTGTGAGTTGAATTGGATATTATTGTGGAGAAATATAAAATTTTCTTCTCTTTGTAGAATTGGCTTCTGAATTTTCTTAAGTTTTAACAATCAAGAAGTAATGCATGTTTGAAAACAGGCACTGGCAAACATCCTGGCCTCCCTAGAGCTTGGTGTCCGTGTGGTGGATGCCAGTACGGCCGGGCTTGGTGGTTGTCCTTATGCTAAAGGAGCTTCAGGTATAAATGGCACGGATTCTTCAAGGCTTTGGTCATTAACAACCACAACCAATGGTGATAATTAACTTAAGATAGAACATAAAGTGATAGACCATTGAAATATAATGAATTTTCCATCCCAAATTGTTAAAGTATGCGATTATGCGTTAATGACCAATAAATTTAAAGTCTTTTTCCTATCACAGAACCTTTTCTTTAAGGTTATTTTTCTAAACAGGGGTTTGTATCTTCCATAATCACGAGGGGAGGAAAAATTTTTAGTATGACTATGAATATTTACCTTTTTTTCATGAAATAAACTAGGAAAAAAATGGGAAGTGGGAGGATGAAATTGAACTTTGTGGGAAAATATACACCGTTGGAACTTCTATGTTATTAAAAATATTTTCAGGAAACGTTGCCACAGAAGACGTAGTTTATATGTTACACGGTCTGGGCATGAAGACTGGTGTGGATCTTAACAAAGTAGCAGAAGCTGGGAAATTTATATCTGATCAGTTGGGCAGACAGACAATGTCCAAAGTTGGAAGAGCTTTGCAGGCCAAAAAATAAATTTAGTACCTAGATATATAAATTAGATGAAATAATTCTGGTGAAGAAAAAACACATATAGCTGTAAATCTATTGGTGCTAATACTATAGTAATGGCTGTGAAAATATCAAAAATATCATACCTATCTATCTATTTCTGTACATATAATCAGATAGATAGAGGACATTGGACTGTAAATAAAATTACACTGATTCTCTTAGTTTTATTATCTCTTTCCTTGGCTAATTGGCCAATTTTTCAACCAATAATTGTTATGATTGTGGGAATGTACATCAATTTATCGTCCATTGTCTTATCCCTTAAGATCCCTGACATATTATACATGTTGTATTATATCATATGTTCAATTGTGTTGTCAGAAACTAAGACTGACATTCTAGTATAATTGTATTGGTCATCAAGGGGATTATTCATGAAAAATTCCACATAGTCTGTTATTTGGTTAATTTTGGTTGAATTGAATATCTCTTACCTATAAATACTTCCTTTTAAAAATTACTATCATAAATAGGGCAGAGGATGATATAACACCCAAAGGAAAACTTACCACCAGCAAACTTTATTTTCATATTGTCTTATTTGCACTACTGAGAAATTACTGCCTCTTTGCTTTTATATTATGATATTTTGAACTGGCGAAAATTTACATAATTAAGTTATTTTTCAGATGTCCAATCCCCTGTCCTTTATGGCAATAAATCAAAGAAAATCTTGCATATTTCAGAGCACAATGATGGAGTTGACGAGCAGGTCTATTGGTCTGTGGGCTGGTCTGGGCACTGCCGCCTTCCTAGGATACTGCATTTATTTTGATAAGAAAAGGAGGTGAGTTACATTTTGATTTGATTGTAGCTTCCCTTTTTATATGTGTCTGTCTGAACAAGTTCCAGCACTAATAGTAACCTACCGTTTAAAGATACTAATCGATACTCAAAGCATGACGCTGGGCAATAAGAGTTGGGCAAACAATATTTTTGTGCCATTTCTGCCCCAATAATTTACATACCTAATAGATTTTTTAAATTTTATCTTAATGTATAGAATTTTCTGACGATCGTGGAGTCCATATGAATTTAAAATTTTATTAGCGGCTGCGCCCCTAGCATCTAGGAGATCTATATTTGAGGGGGTTAACAAAAGCAGGAAAATAGCCTAAAATCAGACTAAGATATACGAATTATATACCCTAAAATCATTCAGGAACCTATAAGAAGCTTACATAAAATGCAGAACTCAATTAGTTCACTAGTTCAAAATCTTAAGTTATGGACAAGAAACCGTACTACTTTATATAATAGCATTTAGAATTATAAAGCTGAAAAGTAAATCTGTAATGCATAATTGTAGGTCCCACCCAGATTTCAAGCGCAAGCTTCGTGAGAAGAGGAAAGCTGCCAACAAGGTCGGCAAGACCGGCTCTGGACCTGCCCTACCTGACCTCACTGATAACGAGGCTGTGCAAAGATTTTTCTTCCAGGTAGTTTTGATGTAGTGTAGTTTTTAGTAGTAATAAGAAAGTTTTGTTTTTAAGTTCAACTGATCTTTTTTTCTCAAGAAAGTCTACCTATTAATGACAGTTTGGTACTTCAAATGATAGTTAAGTATGTACCTATATAAAAACTTTTACTGTACTTGCTACAATAAAATTAGAATTAAGTTATTGTTTTTTTTTGTGGGCATATTGTTAACATTTTTATAACCCCAATCCTAAAAAAGTAAGAAATATTTAATTTATTTACAGACCGTCCAAACTGGCGAGGAAATGTTGGCCACAGGAGACATTCAAAACGGCGTGGAGCACCTAGCCCTAGCCGTAGCCGTGTGCGGTCAGCCTCATAATTTACTGGGCGTGTTCCAGAGCACTCTACCTCCACAGATTTATCATCTACTCTTACAGAATCTTGAGGTAAACTTACATAGATTTCCAGTATGGCTTAAAAACCAATTCATGTTCGCTGGATTAGAACCGGTTCTGAGCCATACTGAAAAACAAATAAAGCATCGTATAACAAACGTTTTTCCATGAAAAATAAAATAAAAATCACATAATCGGGGCTAACAGAACTGGTCTTAATCTTATAATTTTTAATTTATTAGTAATCCTCGTAAATCTGTCTATAATACGCTGCAATAAATAACTATTATAAACATAGGCGTCCAAGGGGGGGGGTAATGGGCCATTTGGCACCCCCAAACGATTTTGGGGGTGCCGTAGGCACCCCCAAAATTTTGTGAACAATACCCCCCCCAAAAAAAAATTACCCCTACCTTGGGGGTGCCGTAGGCACCCCCAACGATTTTGGGGGGGGTATTTACCCCCCCAAACCATTTTGGGGGGGGTAATTACCCCCCCCAAAATAAATGTTCTTTAAAAAAAATTTTTTGGGGGGGGTATTTACCCCCCCCAAATTGAATGTTCTTAAAAAAAAATTTTACTGAAAATTTTTTTTGGGGGGGGGAGGGAGTAATCCCCGCCTTCCCCCCCCCCCCCCCCTAAAAAAAGTCATAGTGTGACTCGAGCCTTGAGGTGTAATATATTTTATGTTCCTCGTTTGGTCTCCTAATAGTTAATGAAAAGTTTATCCTAAATGGCTTTTGATGGTTTATTTTAGGATAGGTTATATTGGTTTAGGTGATTGCCCCACATGGTTAAGCAATTGGCCCCCCGCAGGGGCTAGAAATAGGAGAGAAGCTTGTGTGAAAAAAACAAAGAAACGCCCCTTAAAGAGCGTTGCCACAAAAGGGACTATACCCCAATATAGTCCAACCAGTTAAAACAGTTCTTAACCATGATAACAAAAAATTTAATAGTTTGATCATGTTTTATTTGCTTGGGCCTTTATAAGGGCTAAAACCATCCCGGGGATCTATGATGTAATTGTAAAGCACTGAAGATTCCATAAAATAGATACCTAACTAAATTAAATATTTCATTAAATAATGAAAAAGAATTTCTATAGGCGATTTCTTTTGGGAGGATGTCAGGGTGTCTCAAAACTAGTTATAAAACTTACCAGGACCTATAAGACGCTTCACTTTAAAGTATAATCATATTAGTTCATTGGTTAGTGAGTTAATTATTGTATTTTTATGTTCTAAAGAATGAGATACTACTATATATTTGAATAGTAGTGGCGCCCTTAGCATCTAAGAACTCGTGTTTTCTAAAGGGTAAAAAGGGAGGAGAAAAATAGCCTAAAACCACTCAAAGGATTGACCTATAATAGTGTGGAACCATCATGGGATCTATGTGAAGCTTTCCTAAAAAGGAGAACTCAGTATTAAAAGTAATGAAATCTGAAGCTATAGGGTAACGCGGGGTAATTCCGGTCAATTTTTTTCTTCAACTTAAAAAAAAACATACTTCCCAAAAACTTTTTCCGGTTTTTAAGAGTGCAAATGAACGATATGGCAATAACGAAGAAGCCTGTCTTGGTCCCATTAAGATCTCGCAACTAGAAGTCGGTCAAAAATCGGTTTAAAGGGCGGCGGTTGGCCTATACCGGAATAGCCCCACCGGTGGGGCTATTTCGGTCAGTTGACTTTGGGGGGGTGGAACACCCCCTTAAAATATTTTTTTTTTAAATTTTAAACTATGAGTAGAAAGCTGAGGTCATTAGCTTTCTAACAGTACTAGTCGCATGCAGATCAGAAAATTTTTTGACAACATTTTCCCCATTTTAAAAAAGTCGGTAAAATCGCAAAAAAAAACATCAATTTTTTTCATGCAAACTTTTAAAAAAAAATCATACTTTTTATTATATGCTTAGGTTTTTTTAAGCTTTATACATAAATTAGAGGCAATTTCTGATTCGCAGGTCTTGGAATTTCTTGAAAAAAGTGATTTTTTCCAAAAAAAATTTTAATTTTAAAAATCCTGCCAGTTTTGACAGCAGTTTTTGATACAATTTTTCTTGTCTCAAATTGGCTAGGATTGACCTACAAGGGTGGTTAAGGTGTCTAAAGATGCAAAATTACATGCCTGACAATTAACTCAAAATGATATGGGGTCTAACTCTAATATTTCAACACATTTTATGCAACAGGAATTTTGAAAATTTTGTACTCTAAATCTTGGAGATAGAACCCATATCCTGGGGAGTTTTTGTTAGGACATGCAAAGAGCTTTCTATAGACACCTTAAACACCTTTCTAGCTTAATCCTAGCCGATTTGACATAAAAAATCCAAACCGCGCAAAAATCGCGAACACCCTCTTATACGAAAAAGATGCAAGAGTTTCATATGGAATTTAAAATCTTCTAGCGGTCTTTCTATTAGACATACCCCTTCTTACATGAGCCAATGCAGCTGATACATCTTCAGGCAAATATTTAAGGCGTTCCTTTGGGTGATATACTCTTCCCATTACTATAAAAATGTGTCTGAAAAATTTTAAATGTCTTTACAATTTGAAAAGCTTAGGCATCAAAACATGACATAATACAAGCAGTAAAATGACTAATAATGTACATCTAACAACAGGCAAGGGAAGGTTAAAGCCTTTGTCATGCATTGAGGTTGTTCATGCTTCCAGATCACCTGAAAAAAAAGTTAGGGTATTATAAAGGGGGGAGGCGAAAGTGACACTTTTTGAAACCAAAACTAAAAGTAAACAAAGGAACTCAACTAAAAAAAAGAGTTACAGGTCTGAGATTTTGCATGGCAGTTGCTTTATAGGGGTAAAATATGGAACTGCGAAGAAACGGCGGCGCAACCGCCAAAAACCGCCGTTTCCCGCCGAATTTTTTTTTGCCTTTTCTCGGCGGTTTTCGGCGGTTGCGACGCCGTTTCTTTACAGTTCCATATTGTACCCCTAAAAAGCAACTGCCATGCAAAATGTCAGACCTGTAACTCTTTTTTTAGTTGAGTTCCTTTAACTTTTAGTTTTGGTTTCAAAAAGTGTCACTTTCGCCCCCTCCCTTTATAAATACAGTAATAAAAAAAAAGTAAAAAAAGTGACCGGAATAGACCATATTTTTGAGACGAAAAAAAAATTATGAAAAAATCAAGTTAGAACAACGCCTCCAATTGCAAACGATAAATCAATGCCATATCTTTCATTTTACAAAAACCCGCGGGTCAATAGGACTTACCATTTTTTCACAATTTTAGATTGAACATGGCCTATTTTGAAATTTTTTTTTTGCAAATTTTTTGCAACTTTTTGAGGGCAAAAAAATCATAGAAGGAGTGATCTGACAAAAATTTGCTGAAGTAAGAAATGAAAGTATAGGCAATAAACTACAACTTTGCTTTTCTGAAGATCTCTCGCAAACGTTTAGAACACCGTTAAAAAACGGTTTTAAAAAAGTTGGTCGAGTGACCGGAATTAGACCCCCCTACCGCATTTACCCCGTGTTACCCTAGTCAAATAAACCTTACTTACTACTTTATGTTATAGGATAGTACTTATTAACTTAATAGATTAGGTAGGTGCTTTTTTTACATTATTAAATTACCCCCCCCAAAAATTTTACCCCCGGGGTAAATTAGTTTGGGGGGGGTAATTACCCCCCCCAACAGATTTGGGGGGAGTATTTACCCCCCCCAACAGACTTTAGGGGGGGTAATTACCCCCCCCAATCAAATTTTACCCCCGGGGTAAAAATTTTGGGGGGGGTAAAAAAAAATTTCGGCGCGCTTCGCGCGCCATTTTACCCCCCCCAAACACGAATTACCCCCCCCCCCCCTAAAATTTTTTACCCCCCCCCAAAAAAAAAGCTTGGACGCCCCTGATTATAAACCTGTAAATTTGTTCTTTGTTACATTGCACAATCCACCTAAGATGAAATGAAAGTAAAATTAAAGTGTCTAATCCAACGAATGATTTAACGTGTTTCTGTCTCTAAAACGTTGTTTAACAGTATAATTTGCATTACAGTCCCTTATCTCCTGCCTTTCTGGCGTTATATGACATACTAGCGGCTAAGCCCATTTCCTCTAGGGGCTATGTATTCTAAGAGGCAGAGGGGGGCTAGAAAAATAGCCAAAAAACATCTCAAGACTTAATCTGAACATATAATGGCCTAAAACCATCACAGGAGCTATGTAAAAGCTTATCTAAACAAGTGAACTCAATCGGTTCAGTAGCTATTGAGATCTTAAGCTTCAGGCAAAAAAAAACTTACTAATTCATGTAACAGGATTTAAATTTTCAGGAAGCACAAAACCGAGTACGGCGCCACGCGTCTGCCTCACTGATGTCAAACTTGATGGCCGGGGCCGGCGCATCTGACAAAGCAGCTGCCAGCAGCCTTGAGCTTGACGTAGAGTAACATGGCAGTGTATTCTTCCTGCGAGTGTAAATTTTGGAGAAGGAGCGCGCTTCGGATGTTTTTTTTCAGTTCACCGATTTCATTATTTTTGCTCTCATATGTATTGAAATTTTTAGGGCTTTTTTTGTTTTTAGTGTCTTGTTATTACAGAATTTTTCTTTATGAAATCAGAAATGTTAGTAGGTTTTTAAAGAGGTCGTATATTTAATTTTGGTTATTTTTCTTTTGGCATTATTAAATCTCTAAGATAAGTTATGGCTTTGGTATTAATGTTAGGTGTAGATTTTATATCAAAATAATAAGCCTATGTCATAATTGTGTTAATAATATTAATATATCATGATTATTTTTTGTTATAAAGAGATTTGTTAAAATATATGGGTAACATTTTAATGACATAGGTTTTAAAAAAAATAAAATAAATCAAATTGTTAATTGTTAAAAAATAATGTAATTTTTCTACTTAAAGTTCTACATTTTTGCTTGTTTTATAATATACACTACATAAAACTTTTATAACACTGAAAATTTAGTCATTTTGTTTAGTCGTTAAAATTTGAAATTATTTTTAAATTCTTGTCCAAAATGGTATACAATGTTGTATTACCTACCTAAAATAGAATATTTAATATAGGAATAAATAACCAAAAGCCTCTCAAAGTCCCTTGTTTCTCTGCTTTCTGTAAACTAACTAACTACCCCCCTATCAACGTTCTACACTGCGTTTCATCTAATTGTGCATTTCTTCAAATGCAATCATATATTGTTACTATAATAAAAATTTTGTGCCATACCCAAAATAAGAATTTTGCCTTAGTTTTGTACAGCTTAATAATCTAAGTACCTACCTATTGAATAAAAAAAATTGCTGTAATTGTGAATTTTAAGATTTGCATGATTGAATGAAACACAGTGAACCTATCTCTCTAGCGATATTTGTAAAAGTGATTCAATTTGCATTGTTAACTTGGACGCAGTCAATCAGGGATCCAGGGATGAGTAAATGAATGAAAAAAGATGTATTATTTATATAATATTCATTTCCAAAGACAATGGACTATGGATACAAATTTGTAGTTGTATTTTCTTAGATTATTGTTTTTTAAATTGTTCTTTTTTAAAAAATCGGGGAATTATTTTCTTTTTTTAGATCTTTTACCTATCCCTCGATCCCTGCAGTCAACTAATAACATTCTTTATTATGTTTTGAAGAAAAAAATTATGAAAAAATTGCATTGTGTATTAGAGGAGTTTTTGTTTTCTAATCAAACATGTTCTTTCAGAGATATTCATGGTATAAAAAGTTGACAAAATGGGGAAGAAAGCACAAACATCTACTAAGAAGACACATAAACTTTCTCATGTAAGTACTATTGGAGGAAATTAAGTGTATTCAAAATTAGGGATGGCAATCCGTCAATTTTTTGGACCGGATTCGGATTTTTACAAGAATCCGTCATAAAAAAATGGCGGATTCTGGATTCTTATTTTTGGCGGATTCGGATTCCGGATTCTAGCAGTATATTAAAAGGCCTTTTTTTTAAATTTAAGTGCTACATATGTCCTAAAAATTAATGTTCTTGGTGTTTTCTATAATTCACTTCCGAGAATCGAACCAGATTTTAAAAGATTATATATATGATGATGATAATCTTTGCCTTCAAAAAGGGGAAGTTGAAAGAAAAAACTGAAGCCGCTAATTTTAGCCTACCAATTAAGAATCCGAATCCGCTATTAAAAAACGGATTCCGGATTCAGATTCCAAAATTGACCAAAAATTGGGCGGATTCGGCCTCGGATACGGATTGCTAACCCTTTTGAAAATAGTAGCTGATACATTTTTCCAGAAAAAATCGTACCAAAAACACTACCTATAGATGTGAAAAAATATTTGAAAAATCAGCAAAAAGCTACTTCTCCTCTCATCTACATGCCAAAATGCCTTGCTCCTGTTAATGCATAAGTCCCCCTTAATACTAAAATTACAATGAAATAATGGACATAGGATATAATACGGGGATATATTAACAGGAGAAAATTTTTCATCTATTTAGCTTGCTAATATGGACTTCATTAATTGGTCAGTTCGTTTATCAAGTAGGAGGGTAGGGTGTTGATGGGGGTAATCTTTATTTTAGTCAGCTGCGAGCATCACTTTTGAGTACATGGAATTCTGGTGCAATATCCAAGTAATAATATATCTATTAATGCATAACTTTACTATTCAGACAAAGAAGAAGACTATCACCCTAAACAAGGATGTTAAGAGAGGGAAAGCACTTATGCCTGGGGCTAAATGGGAGAGGCCAACTTCTAGAGCCTACAAGAAGAAGATGCAAATTATGGAGAGGAACAAAGATCGCTTACAGGGTAAATTTAATTAGTATATCCTATCTTATCCTATTATCTAAAGTAATAAGGTATTTCTGTTTGAAGCTTAAGATTTCAAAAGCTATTAAACTGGTTGAGATCTACTTTTTGTTGTTGAAGAGCTTCTCATGCATCCTAGGTTTTCGGCTGTTATATTTTCCGATTTAGGCCTTGGGGTGATGTTTATGATCCTTCTTACACCTTTGAATACAGAAACCCTAGATGCTAAGGACAAGGCTCGCTAGTATTATATAAAGAATTAACAGTTTGTTCTTCGCTGTAGCTTAAGATTTAGATGAACTAATTTAATCGTTATCTTAGCCAGCTACAAGTTTCACTTTTTAAGAGAACATAAAAAACTTGTTTAACATCCAAGTTATAATATATCCGTTTGCTTAGAAACTGAGAAAGAAAAACAATCTCGTCTTGATGAGGATGCCGATGAAGCATACGACGAGCTTGTTGAGAACATGGATCAGGAGGACCTACAATATATCAGACAGATGGCAGGCAAAAGCAAGTAAGTCATTGTAAAAGGGCAGCGTGGCAATCCGAAATCCGTGTGAATTTTGATTTCTTGTTTGGATTATTTTTAAAAATGTCATTCAATCGAAGGTTTGGTTGGGTGTTACATTATACCCGGGTGTTTAGATATCGTTTCCCTTATTTATCCTTTGTTGTTAAACCTGACATTGCACTTTCCTTTGAGGTAACAAGAATGACAACATTTATAGGTAGCGAAGCACATAACAATCATGGATGGGAATACACACAAGAGGATTTAAATTGCATTTTATAATTTGTTAAAATCAATATATTGGAGAAAATTATCACAAAACCTTTATGACTTGTTTATAAGGGGGGGGAGGTTAATGCAACCGTCTCGTAATCAATGAGTAAATGTCACTTAGAATTCGAATTTCCATCTGAAATTGCATGAGTAGGTCTTGGTAGGTCTATTTTCCCTAAATCGAACAAAAAGTTGGAAAAGTAACGGCTAAAGGCTGGCGGCTCAGCCGATTTGCCATTTTTGGCTATCTTCAGGGCATATTAGTCACGAAACCTATCTCCACATAATACTCTCTGCCGCTCCTAAACGTTATCAAACGGTTCTAGCCGGTAGCTGTTGGTACTAGAAATTTTAAAAAAAATGGTTATTGCTATCATTTAACTTGAATTAAACCAAAAATATGTTGTAAAAGTTGATTCCTACATAAGGGGGGGGGGAAGTTTGTACACTTATAGGAAATGAAATTCAGTACCAAAGTTTGGGAGGGTCGTATGGGCTTGTTTTTAAAGTTATCAACCTAATTCTTTTTGTAGGCTCTCTTATATGACTTGATATACACGTATTTCTTTGAAAATTGAATTTCGGTACTTTCCTTCTAGGGGCTTGTGGAGCAAAAGACCCCCCAAAACACTAAAAATATGAGTTCTGACCTTATTTTTAAAGATATCGACCTTATTTTTTCTTTATAATACTTTTTTAACATACCCCAATCAACGAACCATTACAGATTTCATTTTGGGACTTTCCTTCTAGGGGCTTGTGGAGCAAGAGACCCCCAAAACACAAAAATATGAGTACTGGGCTTATTTTTGAAGATATCGACCTGATTTTTTTTATAATAAGGGAAGTTTGTACACTTATAGGAAATGAAATTCAGTACCAAAGTTTGGGAGGGTCGTATGGGCTTGTTTTTAAAGTTATCAACCTAATTCTTTTTGTAGGCTCTCTTATATGACTTGATATACACGTATTTCTTTGAAAATTGAATTTCGGTACTTTCCTTCTAGGGGCTTGTGGAGCAAAAGACCCCCCAAAACACTAAAAATATGAGTTCTGACCTTATTTTTAAAGATATCGACCTTATTTTTTCTTTATAATACTTTTTTAACATACCCCAATCAACGAACCATTACAGATTTCATTTTGGGACTTTCCTTCTAGGGGCTTGTGGAGCAAGAGACCCCCAAAACACAAAAATATGAGTACTGGGCTTATTTTTGAAGATATCGACCTGATTTTTTTTATAATACTTTTTTAACTTAACTGAATTAACGAACCATTACAGATTTAATTTCGGGACTTTCCTCTTAGGGGCTTTTGGAGCAAGAGACCCCCAAAACACAAAAATATGAGTACTGGGCTTATTTTTGAAGATATCAACCTGCTTTTTTATAAAAAAAATAATATTTAAACATAACCGAATCTACGAACCATTACAGATTTCATTTTGGGACTTTCCTTCTAGGGGCTTGTGGAGCAAGAGACCCCCAAAAATCATAAAAATATGAGTTGTGGGCTTCTTTTTTAAGATATCAACCTGATTTTTTATATAAAAATACTATTTTAATATAACCGAATCTACGAACCATTACAGATTTCATTTTGGGACTTTCCTTCTAGGGGCTTGTGGAGCAAGAGACCCCCAAAAATCATAAAAATATGAGTTGTGGGCTTCTTTTTTAAGATATCAACCTGATTTTTTATATAAAAATACTATTTTAATATAACCGAATCTACGAACCATTACAGATTTCATTTTGGGACTTTCCTTCTACGGGCTTGTGGAGCAAAAGACCCCAAAAACACTAAAAATATGAGTACTGGGCTTATTTTTAAGAATATCAACCTGCTTTTTTTTTATATAAAAATAATATTTAAACATAACCGAATCTACGAACCATTACAGATTTCACTTTGGGACTTTCCTTCTAGGGGCTTGTGGAGCAAGAGACCCCCAAAAATCATAAAAATATGAGTTGTGGGCTTCTTTTTTAAGATATCAACCTGATTTTTTATATAAAAATACTATTTTAATATAACCGAATCTACGAACCATTACAGATTTCATTTTGGGACTTTCCTTCTACGGGCTTGTGGAGCAAAAGACCCCAAAAACACTAAAAATATGAGTTCTGGGCTTATTTTTAAGAAATCAACCTGATTTTTAAAAATAAATACTGTTTTAACATAACCAAATTAAGAAAACATTACAGATTTCATTTTGGGACTTTCCTTCTAGGGGCTAGTGGAGCAAAGATTCCAAAACCACTAAAAATATGAGTTCTGTGCGTTTTTTTTAAGATATCAACCTGATCTTTTTAAAATAATACTTTTTTAACATAACCGAACTAAGGAACAATTAAGGATTTCATTTTGGGACTTTCCTTCTAGGGGCTTGTGGAGCAAAAGACCCCCAAAACACTAAAAATATGAGTTCTGAGCATATTTTTTAAGATAACCTGAGAACTCAATTTATTTTGAAGGTGTTTTACCCTACTTTCTCCTAAAAGGAAAGTGCCAAAATGAAATTATTAGTGGCTACCTAATTCAAACATGTGAAAAAAGTTTTCATGAAAAAAATCAGCTCAATATCTCTAAAAATATTTTTTGGGGGTCTTTTGCCCCACTAGCTTCTAGAAGGAAAGTCCCAAAATGAAATCTGTAATGGTTTCTTAGTTCGGTTATGTTAAAAAAAGTGTTCCTAAAAAAATCAGGTTGATAAACTTAAAAATAAGGTCAGAACTCATATTTTTAGTGTTTTTAGGGTCATTTGCTCCACAAGCCCCTAGAAGGAAAGTCCCAAAATGAAATCTGTAATGGTTCGTAGATTCGGTTATGTTAAAATATTATTTTTATATAAAAAAAAGCAGGTTGATATCCTTAAAAATAAGCCCAGTACTCATATTTTTAGTGTTTTTGGGGTCTTTTGCTCCACAAGCCCCTAGAAGGAAAGTCCCAAAATGAAATCTGTAATGGTTCGTAGATTCGGTTATGTTAAAATAGTATTTTTATATAAAAAATCAGGTTGATATCTTAAAAAAGAAGCCCACATCTCATATTTTTATGATTTTTGGGGGTCTCTTGCTCCACAAGCCCCTAGAAGGAAAGTCCCAAAAAGAAATCTGTAATGGTTCGTAGATTCGGTTATGTTTAAATATTATTTTTTATAAAAAAAAAGCAGGTTGATATCTTCAAAAATAAGCCCAGTACTCATATTTTTGTGTATTGGGGGGTCTCTTGCTCCAAAAGCCCCTAAGAGGAAAGTCCCGAAATGAAATCTGTAATGGTTCGTAAATTCAGTTAAGTTAAAAAAGTATTATAAAAAAAATCAGGTCGATATCTTCAAAAATAAGCCCAGTACTCATATTTTTGTGTTTTGGGGGTCTCTTGCTCCACAAGCCCCTAGAAGGAAAGTCCCAAAATGAAATCTGTAATGGTTCGTTGATTGGGGTATGTTAAAAAAGTATTATAAAGAAAAAATAAGGTCGATATCTTTAAAAATAAGGTCAGAACTCATATTTTTAGTGTTTTGGGGGGTCTTTTGCTCCACAAGCCCCTAGAAGGAAAGTACCGAAATTCAATTTTCAAAGAAATACGTGTATATCAAGTCATATAAGAGAGCCTACAAAAAGAATTAGGTTGATAACTTTAAAAACAAGCCCATACGACCCTCCCAAACTTTGGTACTGAAATTCATTTCCTATAAGTGTACAAACTTCCCCCCCCCCCCTTAATGATGAATTTGACCATTTACTCATTGATTACGAGATGGTGGCATTAACCCCCCCCCCCCCTATATTTTATTGCATGAATGACATACTGGATGCTCTTTGGTATAGGAAATCTTTATAAAGAAAGTCAGCCGTATATCACATTTACCCCATTGCGTTACGGCTATACAGATAAAGTGAATTATAGAGTAGTTTTGCTACTAAAAACAGTATAAAAGAGGAATAACCCATTTGAATTAATTTAGCAAAAGATCGTACGACGATGAAGGATCTGACTTGGAGGAAGGAGCTCTCAAGAGGATTCATGCTCAGATAGAGGAAGAAAAGAAGTAGGTTTTAGTTTGATTTTCAGTATGGCTTCCAACCCGATTAATATTCGCTGGATTAGAACCGGTTCTCAGCCATAATAAAAAAAGCATATATAGCATCATATTACAGACAATTTTCCACAAAAAAAATTAAAAGTCAACTAACAGAGCTCACTGGTTTAATATTAAAATTTTCATTTTAATATCCGCAGAAAGCTGTCTATAATACGATGCTATAAATAACTATTCTTCGTGTAGCAGTTACAAAGGAATATCTGTTCGTACATTTATACATCCCAAATGATGACAGACAAATTAATTCCCTCTGTAAGTTAAAATTATTTGTTGAAAATCTTGGCTATTGCTAGTTATTTCTTAATATTCACTTTTTTTGGATTTTGAAAATTAAAATTGGATAAGCTTAAATGTAATGGATTTATTATTTCTTGGATCTTTGACCAGATTATCATGTATTCTAATAAAATGAAACTTAGATAAAATAACGATATCCTTCATTCTCAACCTTTACCCAATCCCCCCTCAAACTGGATGAAAGAACTGACCTATAAATGATTTCCATATTAGCAACCTAAATCAACGACAATTTTTCCCCTGTCAAAATATCCACGTATAATATATCCTTTTTTAGTGGCCAAGAAAATGTACAGTTCATGCTGCCTATCAAGACAAAGGCTGGCTGGAAGGATCGTAGTGTAAAAGTGGAGGGTAAGCCTGCTGAAGAATCTGAACCAGAGGAGGATGAATATGAAGGCACAGTAGATCTGAAACGGAAGTTAATAATAGTTATTTCTCCGCGGACATGAAAATTTGCCTATAATACGATGGTATACATGATTTTTCAGTATTGCTTAGTATTGGTTCTAACCCAGCGGTTAACAATCGGTTTCAAAGCCATACTGTAATAGTTATTTATCGCATCGTATTATAAACAGCTTCCGCGGACATAAAAATGTACAAATATAAAATGAAACTGGTTTTAATCTTAGGGTTTTACATTTTTATATTCGTAGAAAACTTGATATGATACGATGATATACATAATTTTTCAGTATGTCTGAGAACTGGTCTGAATCTAGTAGATAGCAATCGGTTTCGAAGCTATATGGTAAAAAATAAGTTCAATACGTGAAAGCTGAATTTTTTAGCTGCGATTCTTTCGGAATCTTCTCCGTTATAGTATTTATCCAATATATGTTGACAGTCCGCATAAAACCATTATCCGATTTTGTGAAAAAAATACTTTCCTGATTTTGACACAGGTCGTGAGAAACCTCAACGTCGATATTTTTGCTTTATTCCAAAAATAAATGTAAAAAAATAGAGATGTACAGTATAGACAACTACCTTTCCTAAGTGGTTGGTGGAGACCCTTTTCGTCTGCTAGCAAATTGCTTTCTGTTCTTAGTAGGGACTCGGCTGTGTTTATATTTTCCAGGGATAAGGGATAGGAAACCTGGCCATAAATTAGGTCTCGGCCTGGGTTTGAAAGGGATCATGCAACTTTTACCATTTGCCTAATTTAATGACCTTACTGGCGGACGGCTCATATTGGCTACCGCTCTAAACCAATAGTGTTCTGTGATTTGGGCTTGTTTTGTACAAAACAAGCCCAAATCACAGATGGCGGAAATTTTAGAAGCAGACAATTATAGAAAAAATAATGATTTCGTCTGCTACGAAAAAATAAATATAAATGGTGTTAGATCACATTAGTTTAATTATTAAATCTGCTTAGAGTTAAACATTAAAAAAGGGCCACATAGAAAAAACAAAAATAACGGGATTATTTTTTTGGAAAGAAGGTAGCTACGAATTTTCATTTGGTAGTTGATAAATTAGATGTTGTATTTTGAATTTTAAAAATTTATTACGGAATTGAAACAACACCTTCACCCTAATTTTTGTACAATACAACACAGTACAGATATATCATTACATTATATCCAGTATAGTATCCAAAGAACTTGATAGAATGTTACCCAAGTGCATATTTATTTATTTATTTTGAATTTTAATTAGCAATGAAATTTTCAAATAAAATTTTTACTCATTAATAAAAATGCAAATAATACAAACTAAAATCTGTCTGAGGGAAACCCAACGATAGCTTTCTGACAGTTCAAATTACCAAAGTAAAAGATAAAAAATTTTGGGAGAGAAAAAACTTCATTTTAACAAAAGCCATTAATATATAGGTTTATAAAAAGTTATGTTTTTTACTTTAAACTAGCTACCTGAATTTGATTCTATACTTTATCTACACACACACACACAGCTTTTTCATTAGCATTTTATACGAACCACTGCGCTATCCCAAAACTGGTTTATTAGGCTAGAAATAGGCCTAGGCTTGAAATAGGCCTGAAATAATATTTTCCTACGTTTCCCATCCCTTATCCCTGATATTTTCCAACGCAATTATCTTATTTCAAAAACCCTATAAAAAAATCGGGACATGATCAACGAACTTGAGGGAAGAGTTACTTAAAGCTCATGTCCCCTCTCTATTCTTTTACTTTAATTTTCCAACTTCCATTCAAAATGTACTATGACAGAAGGAGAAGAGAATGGTGGCGGATCTGATCAGGAGAAGGAAGAAGAAATAAGAGATCAAGTCACAGAGGATATTTCTGCCGGGGATAAAATTTCTGTCGTTGAATTATACGCAAAGTAAGTTTTTTCTTTGATTCTATTTTTTTGAAATAAAATAATATTGAATTTGATACCTTTTTAAAAGCTAATCTTTTTTATAATCAGAGTAGGTAAATAAGGGGGGGGGAAGTTCTGACACATTTGCGTAAACCTGGTGTATAGGCTTCATCTTTAGACTGAGAGGATAGGTTATTAGGGATAAAATCATTCTTATATGATGAATTTCCCCCAGATTTAAGATTTTTTGGATAGGCCTCCAGGTTCCGGAGCTCCAGGCCTCCAGGTGGTCTCTCTACAGGTAAAAATGAAAAAAAGATTTTTTTTTAAGAGTTAGATGTCAGCTTATGAGACAAAATATGTATGTTTTTTCTTCAAATATGTGAATAACAATCAAAAAGAAGCATATTTTGTTTTATAAGTTAACCTCTAACTCTTCAAAAAAAAATCTTATTTTTAATTTTTACCTGTACAGAGACCACCTGGAGGCCTGGAGCTCCGGGACCTGGAGGCCTATCCAAAAAAGCTTAAATCTGGGGGAAATTTATCATATAAGAATGATTTTATCCCTAATAACCTATCCTCTCAGTCCAAAGATAAAGCCTATACACCAGGTTTACGCAAATGTGTCAGAACTTCCCCCCCCCTTACTACGCTAAATCGTGCAAGAATCATCATGCAAAGTTGAAATCGATAGGACATTTCTAATTTGTTAAGATTAACGAATAAATCTAACCGTTCTGTATGAACGGACAGACCTATCACAAAAGCTTCGCTTTAAAAAAGTAATTTAGGCAATAAAAGAATCACTATAAGATGTATATCCTGCGAAATATTTCGATACAGACAGAGATACATTCTGATACTTTTTTATTTTTAACTACTGCATCTGCATGCCTGAAACACTAAAATTGATATCAAGAGGGGGGGGGGGAGTTTTTACACATTTGCGTGAACAGTGATTATAGGCTTTATCTTTGGATTGAGAGGATAGGTTATAAAAGATAAAATCATTTTTTTATGAATAATTTTCCCAAGATTTAAGATTTTTTTGTATAGGCCTCCAGGTTCCGGAGCTGCAGGCCTCCAGGTGGTCTCTGTACAGAAAAAATAAGAATTAAAATATTTTTTTTAAGAGATAAAGGTTATCTTTAAGAAAAAAATACCTATGCATCTTTTTTCTTCAAATATTTAGATAACATTCAAAAAGATGCATATTTTGTTTCATAAGTTGGCCTCTAAATCTTAAAAAATTTAATTTTTAATTTTTACCTATCCATTGACTAATTGGAGGCCTGCAGCTCCTGAGCCTAGAGGTCTGCAGCTCCTAAACCTGGAGGCCTATCCAAAAAATATTAAAACTTCATATAAGAATGATTTAATCTTTAATAACTTATCCTCTCAGTCCAGAGATAAAGCCTATATTCACTGTTTACACAAATGTGTCAAAACTTCCCCCCATCTTGGTTACTCTAAAATACATCTAATAAGATTTGTAGGGGGGTGGGTTCGCTTTTGCCTTTTAAATTTGCTGTTAAGTTATGTGTTTTAAGACTGATTACAACGCTAAAATTTGGCATGGACGTTCCTTTAATGAGGTATAATTTGAAACAATCTGTGTTTAAATTCTTAGACGAAAAGAAATGTTACGTGAGATGAAGATAAAAATCGGCTCACTGGCCGCAACTTTCCTGGAAGAGCCGCATACCAAGATATCTCACCTGGAGAAGCTTGTTAAACTGGTGGATATGCCACAGGCAGATTCTATTCAGGTTAGATAATAGATATATCAAGATTAGATGATCAATTTAAATGGACCTATAAGTAACATAGAGTAACATTAATCCGACCCCGTTACTGGATAGAAATTGTACAAATTTAGTGCATAAAATTACCCAGTTACTTTTAATAGGTATATTTATTTAAGTAAAAATAAATAATAATGTTAATTTTAATTGCGAAGCTTTTCTATAATTAGGGTCCGTCCCTAACGGGGAGCTCTTTGCGTTAATTTTTACATGTTAGAATTGTCCTATAGATTTCAAACTTTGCATGATGATTCCTATAATAGTTGGTTACGATTAAGGACCGTAGCAACTCTATAATCGTTACCAGAAAGTGAAACATGCTGATTTTACCTTTTTTAACAAGTTCTTGTATGATATAAAAAATATCCTATTCATCTGATTTAGATAAGTGTGCAAAGATTGGCGGCAGCGAGTGTGTGTGAATGTCTCAAGGATGTTACACCGCAATACAGGATTTTTCATCAGGTAACTTTATGCCGGGATCTATCTAAAGGGATAAGACAATGGCCGATAAATTGATGTACAATTACATTCCCAATGATGGTAGTATTAAACACTCGACTGAAAGAACCAACCATTTAAAATTCCTTAGAAGTACCCAAAGTTGTAAATTTAACGATTAAGAAAACGATATTATAAAACTTTGGGAACCATTGAAATAAACAGCCAAAAGTCCCCTCCCTACATAACTCTATGTCAGCTAACTTAACTTAGCTTAACATTATGTAAAAATGTCTCGACTAAGTTTGACTATTCTGCTATAATATTTTTTTTGTAGACGGCTGAGAAAAGGCAGAAAAAAGAAACCATAGCACTGCAAGATTATGAAAATGGTTTACTCAAGCACTACAAAGCATATCTGCTCAAACTGGAGAAGTATGTTAATTACTTGAAATGTAAGTCGTTTATTTTTATAACGTATTTACTACTATAAGGACGGTCTAGCTTTTTTGGTGTTTTTTTTTAGGGGGGGGGGAGGGATACTTAGTTTCAAAAGCTCCCCTCCTTCCCCCCCCCCAAAAAAAAAAAGATTATCCCTGATATGTAAAAACTAAGGACTTTGAACCATGTCGTGAAGAGATTAGACACAATTTTTTGGGATATTTTTTTATGTATTGAATGAAATAGTTTTAGGTTATATTTCTGTCTATCTCTTTCATTTCAGATTTCATCTGATCAAAGGTACGCAACCGGGCCGTTAGTCTTGTTAATAAAAAATAAAAAAATAGTTTTCTTACGTAATTTTGAAGTCTATTCTCTTTTATATCCTTTAAGTCTTTGATCGAACAAGATCATGGTGGCATTATCGGGCAATTGCCGGTTCGGGAGATGAGACAGTTATTAATTCATTCTTAACCTTATCATTTCAGTGGGAAAGAGGAAGATGCCCAAGGACGAGCTGGTTTTGAAGCAGGCCGAATATTTCCTGACCTACATGTGCGAGCTCCTCGTGGCCCATCCCACCTTCAACTACAGCTTCAACATCCTGCACGCCATCACCCCCGTCCTCGACTCGAGCATACCAAATGCCAGGCTTATTGTCAAAAACGCCATTGAGCAGATTTTTAAGGTTAGTAGGTAGTTAATACAAGAATGAGTACATCCCTTAAAGTGAAGCTCAAAATGATAAATAGTACCTATGCATTGCTTTTGATGCAATGTCAGATCTATAGAACGATTTCAAAAAATATAAAAAAATAGTAAAATATTTGAACCTGAAGCTTTCATTCTTTGCACACACTTCAAATATCGAGTATAGTCGAAATACTATTATCATTTCAATCATAAAATCATTAGAATAATCCTTTCGTGATAGACTTCAGTTTTATATCGAAAGGATACTTTCTCCATACCAAAATTCACGATGTGAGCTACAAATTTGATTTTGGAAATGATTTTCCATTATGGCTTAGAAAACGATTAATATCCACTGGATTAGAACTGGTTTTCAGCCATACTGAAAAATCATTTATATCAACGTAGGTTGTGCTTAAATTCCGTAAAGGTGTGAGTATTAAGGCTTAAAAACAGTAGGTAGTAGAACGATAAAATTTATTTTAACTTTTTAAAAAAAATATTTGTCTACAATATAGTGAATATTATCGTTCGACTACTGTTTTTAAGCCTTAAAACTCACACCTTTACGGAATTTTAACACAACCTACTTCCCCCTTTATAAAAGTTTTAAAGTTTTGTTAGCCCGGGCCTTCGGCACTCCAGGGCAACAAAACTTGGTTTAATTTTAGAATTTTTTTTAAATATCCGCTGAAAGCAGTCTATGATACGATGCGATAATAGTTATTTATTTATTTGTAGGGTGATATGAGAGGGCAGATATCTAAGGAGGCGACCAGATTAATCAATCATCTTGTCAAGAGTAGGAAGCATGAGGTTAATGTTGAAGCTATTGATGTCCTCAGGGCTTTGAGGTAAAGTTTTCATTTTTGGTCTTATCCTTTAAGAGTTTTTGTCTGTCTATTAGTATTAAGATCTCGTTAACATCTGCACTGAACCGATCAAATTCTCCATTTTAAAGCTTCAAATAGTTACCTAGATTTTGGCTAGATATTTTATTTAAAGTCCTCGGATGCCTTAAGGCTATTTTTCTGCCATTTCCCTTCCAAATACAAGGTTTCTCCATTTTCTTATTCTCTATACGTTAATAATCTGAATTAATCTTTAATATTATTAAGGTGTATCTTGATAATATTAAAGATTAATTCAGATTATATTATTGTTATTTGCATAGAAAGTATCCGATGATTAACCCAGGTAATTCTTTTATTGATTATGAATTTTTAGGATTAAAGATGTTAACCTTGACATGGAGAAAGAACGTGAAATAGAGAATAAGAAAATGGAGAACCGGAAGCGGGCTCTCATTCAAAGAGCAACACTATCAAGGAATGGTTGAATTATTATTTTTATTTCATAATTTCTATTTAGTACAGTTCGAATCCCGACCAAACTGCAGCATACCTAACAAACCGTTAAAAATTGTACACCTACTGTATGTCAGATCGTCATTAATAGTAGGAATAGGGGGAATTTCTTGTCCCAAAATAGATGCAACTCAACTCAGGGGCGAACTATAAAGGTTTGGCCCTACGTTATTATTAACTGTGCCTAAAGGTATTAATCGCAAAAAAATGTGCGGGTAATAACTGGGAGCTCTCACAAGATATTAAGACAAAATTAACTTAAAGCTTGAGGTGGCTTTGATAAAAAGTGTACAACTCTAAGTATACATAAAAGACAACCAACTTTTTGATTGTCTTGCCTTTGTCTGTAAGTTATACACCAAGACAGCCCTTTACATCAAACCAATTATCTAACATATAACTTTTCTTCAAATTCAAGTGATTTCATTACTCGTTGGTCCTTTTTGATTTCTTGAACTTTGCGTTATTGGATGTTGTCATTGTTATTTTTTTCCAATAATTCAACTGCTTTGTTGTGAACAGGAAGGAAAAGAAGCATAAGAAGAAGCTGGCAGACCTTGACAAAGAGTTGTTGGAAGCCAAGGGCGAGGAGAGCAAGCAGCAGAAGGAGATGTACTTCACCGACGCCACCAAGATTGTCTTTACCATCTTCTTCAGGGTTCTCAAGTCTTTCCCCAGAAGTAGTCTCATGGGTAAGATTTTCTCTTGGGAGGATGGTTTTACCTTCCTCAAAATAGTTTTAAACCTGCCCAGGACCTATAAGTATACTGTAATGGAGAATCGTATCGGCTTAGTGGTTAGCGAGATCCTTCGGTACACACACAGACAAGCAGAGATCCTTTTACTTTATTATAAGAATATGATTTTAAATGCTTATCCGTAGTAAACTATCTCTCAATATTAATATTGTTTATTTAGGAGCTGTACTAGAAGGCTTGGCTAAATTTGCCCATTTGATCAACATAGAATTCTTTGGTGATTTGGTTAATGTATTCAACCATTTACTTGAAGCAGACTTTCTTACTAACAGGTAAGATACTGATCCTTGTTACAACAATGTACAATCTTACAAGCAAAGCATTTCTAATCAATTCCTGAAAATGTATGTAACAGTGTCCTGTATTTAAGTAGTTTTGCAGCAATTATGTTTTAGACTTATACTATTATATTTTTATTCTGCTTTTTAAATCTGGCACTCTAATGTTCGTTTGTCCTACCATTCAGAGCTTCGCATCTATCATCCTTGTCTCATATAATATATTATATTTTCAGAGACGGATTTTTGTTGGTGAATACGGTGTTTCAAATTCTGACCGGACAGGGAGAAATTTTGAATATTGATCCATCATCTTTCTACACACACATGTACAAAACATTGTTCAGCATTGATTATATCAGGTTGGTTTGCATAAAATATTAGCGGATGCGCTAGTGGCATCTAGGGGCTCTGTATTCGAAAGGGAAAGAGATAACAGAAAATAACCAAACCAATACTTGAATCTAAGATTAAAATAGCCTAAACTACCCAAGGGCTTATGTAAAGCTTCCTTTTAAAATGAAGAAGCCAATCCGTTCAGTATTAAAATAGGATAATCAGTGGCGTCGCCCCTCTTTAGTGATGGAGTGAGGATTCTCTTGCAATTTATTTTGTAGTGTTAGAGAAAAAAAGCTTAAAAGCACAATAAGACCAAGGTATATTCTCTAAGATGCTAAACCATTTCAGTTTCGTTTCAAAAGTATAACCCTAGATAAATCTTGTAAAAGGTTTGCTTTTCTTTAAAAAAAGATGACATTGACCATAAGAAAAATATATAGGTAGCTAATAATTTCAGGAGCTACAACGACCTACCAATAGCGTTGAACACAATCTCCGACATGGTCATCAAGCGCAAGTCGCGAGTGTCGAAGGGCCGGGTCCTGGCCATTGCCAAGCGGCTGTGCACCATGTCACTACAGATGCTGCACAACGGGTCAGCCAGTGCTTTGGCCCTGGTTAGAGAGATAAGCAACAATCACGCGAGCGTCCAACAACTGCTCGATAGTGAACATGAGGTAAATACTTTGTTGAAGGACTGACAATAAATGTTTAAGTGTCACAGATATATAATCCAGACAACTACCTGGCCCAAGTGGTGAGGATCTTTTAATAATAAAGAATATACTAAAGCATCCAATGTTTGTATTACTGTTTATCATATTTGCGGCTACGCCCTTAGAGGCCTCTTGGGGCCATTGAGGTAAGGTGAAAGTCGACTAACCAACTTTCCAATGTACTTTTTGAAAAAAGAAGTTAGAAAAACTATTATTGGGTTAATTTTCTTAGGAGGGTTGTGGTACCCTCTCCCAAAATAGTTAAAAACCTCAGGATCTTTGAGAAGCTATTATGTAAAGGAGAACCATATCGGTTCAGTGATTTGCGAGATCCTTCGGTACACAAACAAAATCGCAATAATGTATAGCAGCGTGTCGGAGCCGTTTAATTTTGATCCGGCTCCGCGGAGCCGTATCTGGAAATACGGCTCCGGCTCCTGCTCCGGCTCCTACCTTAAAATTTATATATCAATTTCTGTTCATTATTGAATTTGATAAAATAAAATAAATAGTAATAAAAAATATTTTGCTTTTATTTGATTAAAGCTATATAAAAGTAAAAGGATGTGTGTCTAATTGTTAAGTAACAATAGTTTTTCAGTTTATTATATGGAAATAGACCGTTGCCAAATTATAATATTACTTTAAAAAATCATTTTTAGCTAATCTGGAGCCGGAGCCGTTTTTAACGAAAAATACGGCTCAGGCTCCACCAAAAAAAGCATTATTTTCATTAAAAGTAATCTTGTCTTCTATTTAGGTTGGCTCTGGGGTATTTGACCCGTACGTGGATAACCCTGAACACTGTAGTGCTAGCAACACAACTGCCTGGGAGTTGTCATTGCTACACGATCATTATCATCAACCAACAAAAAGGTGCCTATTTTAATTCCTTATTTATTAGCGGACTTAGAATTTAATACATAGGAAGCTAAGGGGGGGGGGGGAAGTTCTGACACTTTTGCGTAAACGGTGATTATAGGCTTTGTCTTTGGACTGAGAGGATAGGTTATTAGGGATAAAATCATTCTTATATGATGAATTTCCCCCAGATTTAAGATTTTTTGAATAGGCCTCCAGGTTCCGGAGCTCCAGGCCTCCAGGTTGTCTCTCTACAGGTAAAAATGAAAAAAAAAAAATTTTTAAGGGTTAGATGTCAGCTTATGAGACAAAATATGTATGTTTTTTCTTCAAATATGTGAATAACAATCAAAAAGAAGTATATTTTGTTTTATAAGTTAACTTCTAACTCTTCAAAAAAAAAATCTTATTTTTAATTTTTACCTGTACAGAGACCACCTGGAGGCCTGGAGCTCCGGAACCTGGAGGCCTATCCAAAAAATCTTAAATCTGGGGGAAATTCATCATATAAGAATGATTTTATCCCTAATAGCCTATCCTCTCAGTCCAAAGACAAAGCCAATAATCACTGTTTACGCAAAAGTGTCAGAACTTCCCCCCCTCCCCCTTATTCAACTGACAAAATTTTAAAAATTGTCATTTGAAGACATGAATAAATTTTATTTTTAATACTTCATTGCTTGTTTTTAACAAAACTTTCTTGCTTGTTATTGCCTCGCTACTTATGAGTGTATTTTTCCTTGAATATAAGCAGGGCTACAAGTTACAAGAAAACTAATGTAATATTTTTGTGCCATTTGAAAAAAAGGCCTAAAAAGGATTAACCCGTGGTTTGCGGATTTTCGGATTGTGGATTGCAGATTCTAGCAATATTTTTAAAGGTCTTTTTAAATAAAAAAATTCTAGCCCCTACAGTGGCCATTTTCTAACCCTTACTTAACCTAACCTAGCCTAAAATAAGCATGAAAAGCTACTGTAAAAATAAAACATTGAATGCTACCCACCATTCTATCTGAAGTTAACAAACAATAAAATACTTTTTTTTTTGTTTTTTTCTGCCACATTTTAAAAAAATATTTTAAGTGCTACAAAAGTCATAAAAATTAACAATCCGAATTTGCAATTTCAATTGCGGATTCGGATTTTGGATCAAAAATGGGTCCAAAAATTGGGCGGATTACGTATTCGGATTGCCAACTCTAATTTTTATACCCACGAAAAGCTGTCTAATACGATGATAAATAACTATATTAGATATTGATGGACTTGTATGTCTATACAATAGGACAGTAATCTGTATTCATTTTAAAAATTCATCAGTTTTTATGAAAACTCTTGTTTATTCCAGGCTGGCAGATCATATTGCCTCCATGTGTCCAGTAACAGGTGTGGCGGCACTTCCCTTGGTAAGTTTTATGCAATTTTTATACCAGCGCGGCGCTGGATCTTTAAATATGTATCAGTTTCCGTAGTTGTATCCGTTTCCGTAGCCACTGCCAGTGCTGCCAATAAAACACGGATTTTTAAAATTTTTGAAGTTTTTACGTATTAGGTATTATTATTATTTTATTTCATATTTTTACTTAAAATTCAAAAATGGTTGTGGTTTAAAGATCACAAATAGGCGTGGCCACCCGTAGCCAATTTGGTTAAAAGATCGTTATAAGGTTAGTGGCTGTACCTCTGGCAGCGACATCCTGGTGTAAAGGATATTGGTTATGTCTTATTTTTCAAACAGATTCGGAAAAAAATAGTAGATAGTGATAATAAGTGTTTAAGTATAGATGTATAATAAAGTACCTGACCAAAGTGGTGGAGACAATTTTTGTCTGTGTTCTCGAATGTTTATATATCCGACACGCACTATTAGCTGATTTTAAAGGCCTAATACAAAATCGAGACATATACAAATTACATTTGAATGTAATAAATGAGAAAAATTTATAACCTAGAAATGAAGACCATATCGTCATTTTTAGCTTCCTATAAGGGGGGGGGGAAGTTTTGCCACTTTCGCTTACTCCGTGATTATTGGGCTAGGTATTAAAGTTAGACTATAGGTTATTTGGGATAAAAGTTTACTTTTGGGTAGTAGCTCACGTATTTTTAATCATTTTTTGGATAACCCCACCCCCTAGCCCCCCGGGGCTCAAAACCCCCTAAAAATGAACCTAACCTTAATTTTCTCAGGAACAATTTGACCAATAGAGATGATTTTTTAAACTTAAGCTATTATGCTTATAAACTAACTTCTAGTTTAGAAGTCACCCCCCTGCCGCCAACCCCTAGCCCTCCGGGGCTCCAAAAAACCCTAAAAATGAACCTAACCTTAATTTTCTCAGGAACCATTTGACCAATAGAGACGTTTTTTAAACTTAAGCTTTTATGCTTATAAACTAACTTCTAGTTTAGAAGTCACCCACCTGCTGCCAACCCCTAGCCCTCCGGGGCTCAAAAAAACCCTAAAAATGAACCTAACCTTAATTTTCTCAGGAACCATTTGACCAATAGACATGATTTTTTAAACTTAAGCTTTTATGCTTATAAACTAACTTCTAGTTAAAAAGTCACCCCCCTGCCGCCAACCCTTAGTCCTCCGGGGCTCCAAAAAACCTAAATATGAACCTAACCTTAATTTTCTCAGGAACCATTTGACCAATAGAGATGATTTTTAAAACTTAAGCTTTTATGCTTATAAACTAACTTCTAGTTTAGAAGTCATCCCCCTGCCGCCAACCCCTAGCCCTCCGGGGCTCCAAAAAACCCTAAAAATGAACCTAACCTTAATTTTCTCAGGAACCACTTGACTAATAGAGATGATTTCTTAAACTTAAGCTTTTAAGGTTATAAACTAACTTTAAGTTTAGAAGACGCCCCCTGCCGCCATCCTCTAGCCCCTTGGGGCTAAAAAAAAACCTAAAAATGAACCTAACCTTAATTAAAATTTCTTATTTGAAGAGTTAGAGGTACACTTATTAAACAAAATATGCATCTTGTTGGATGTTATTGACATATCTGCTGAAAAAATAAGAATCGGCCGCCAGGTTCAGGTGCTGCAGGCCTCCAGGTCCACTCTGGAGACAGGCAAAAATTAAAATTTCTTATTTGAAGAGTTATAGGTACACTTATTAAACCAAATATGCATCTTTTTGGATTTTATTGACATATCTGATGAAAAAATTAGAATCGGCCTCCAGGTTCAGGTGCTGCAGGCCTCCAGGTCCACTCTCGACAGGTGAAAATTAAAATTTCTTATTTGAAGAGTTAGAGGTACACTTATTTAACCAAATATGCTTCTTTTTGGATGTTATTGGCATATCTGCTGAAAAAATTTAAATCGGCCTCCAGGTTCGGGTCCTACAGGCCTCCAGGTGGACACTGGATAGGTAAAAATAAATTTTCTTATTTGGAGAGTTAGAGGTTAACTTTTAAAACAAACTATGCATTGTTTTTGATGTTAATAACATACTTGAAGATAAAATTTAAATCGGCCTCCAAGTTCAGGTGCTGTAGGCCTCCAGTTCAACACTAGACATGAAAAAATTTAAATTTTTAATTTAAGAGTTAGAGGTCAATTCACAAGAAAATAAGCATCTTGTTGGATAATATTACCATATTTAAAGAAAAAAATAAAATCGGCCTCAAGGTACTGCAGGCTTCCAGATGGCTTTTTGGGGGTATTTTCAGATATTTTCGCTGTTTTTTTTTTCAGTTTTTTAAGACATGTTAGGTATCATATTCATTGATACTTTTTGATATGGACACTTTTACCTGCGTCTTGGTGACCGATGGTTGCAGCTGGCCAGGTGAATATCTGAACTTGGAGCCAAATTAATATTTTTCTCCAGAAATAGTAATAACAGCCAAAAGATCCATATTCTGTTTTATAAGTTGCCCTCGTAACTCTTCAAATAAGAATTTAAAATTTTACCTGCCTCAGGAGTGGACCTGGAGGCCTGCAGCACCTGAACTTGGAGGCCAATCTAAATTTTATCTTCAAGTATGTTATTAACATCAAAAACAATGCATAGTTTGTTTTATAAGTTAACCTCTAATTCTCCAAATAAGAAATTTTATTTTTACCTATCCAGTGTCTACCTGGAGGCCTGTAGGACCCGAACCTGGAGGCCGATTTAAATTTTTTAAAGCAGATATGTCAATAACATCCAAAAAGAAGCATGTTTGGTTAAATACAGGGTGACCACTATGTACGTTATGTTCAATATGTTCATATTGAACACCACTTTTAGGTTTTTGGTACGTTTTTGTTCGTTATTGATTTTTGTGTACAATATGAACATTTCAGCATACGTTATTGTACGTTTTCTGTAATGTATGATTAGTATTAGTAATCATTAAATTTTCCAATTTATCCTGGGATTTATGACGTCATAGTAAAGCTTTCATAAAATAAAATAAAAACAATCAAGCATTTCAGTAAATATAAAAAAAAAATTCCTCTAAACCAATAACAAACCTTATGACATATAAGAAGTTACACTTTAAAAGAGTGTCATATTTGTTCATCAGTTAGCAAGATAATTTTTAGTTTATATTTATGTTTTCTTGTACTTACAGGAATGAGATACTACTCTTTATAACACAAAGTAGAACAATGTCTGTCTATCCGTCTTTCTTAAGCTTAAGATCTCGGTAACCGCTGAACCAATTGGGTTCTACTCTTCAGGTAATATACCTACTGGTCCTGTTGTGGTTTTAGGTAAAGAATCCCCCCCTCCAAAAAAATATTCTTTTTCTTTTTGTAAAATATAACAAGTAAGTGAGGTGGGGAAACTCCCTTTAAAAAAAACTTTACAATACCTCTTTTGGTGATGCCCCTAGAGGCTAGGGGCGAAGATGCTGGAATATTTAATCGTACTTAAATAAATGAATATAAACCTCATTATTAGTTGGTACTATTTCAGGTAAATTTTTTTAGGGGAGGTAATTAAGGGGGGGTAGTTAACACCCAAAACAGATTTCAGGGGGTAGAAAAATTTTCAGCGCGCTTCGCGCGCATTTTAAAGATTTCATGTAATTTACATAAACTTTCAATTATGTCTTCCCATATTTTTACTTAGATTTATAAAGTAAATGTTTTTAAAAAATTGGGGGGGGAGGAAATTTTTTTTTGGGAGGGGGGGGGGAGGCAGGATAGTCAAACTTAATCTACGTTTTTTGATTACAGTTTTAAAAATAAATTTTTTTAGGGGGGGTATTTTTTTTTTGGGGGGGGGGGGGTTGGGGGTGTCCCACCCCCCAAGAAAATAACTTAAAACCATCCCAAGACCAGTAGGTATATTCCCTGAAGAGTAGAGCCCAATCGGTTCAGTGGTTACTGAGATCTTAAGCTTCAGACAGACAGACATCATACTACTTTGTATTATAGATGTATATGTGTTTTATGGTACGTTATTGTACGTTATTTTTAAAAAAATGTACGTTATTTTGTTCATTGTAATTTTTTTGTAGTACGTTATTTTCATTATTAATATCAAAAAGGCGGTGGTCGCCCTGTAAATAAGTGTACCTCTAACTCTTCAAATAAGAAATTTTAATTTTTACCTGTCTCCAGAGTGGACCTGGAGGCCTGCAGCATCTGAACCTGGAGGCCGATTCTAATTTTTTCAGCAGATATGTCAATAACATCCAAAAAGATGCATATTTTGTTTAATAAGTGTACCTCTAACTCTTCAAATAAGAAATTTTAATTTTACCTGTCTCCAGATTGGACCTGGAGGCCTGCAGCACCTGAACCTGGAGGCTGATTCTAATTTTTTTAGCAAATATGTCAATAACATCCAAAAATAAGCATATTTGGTTTAATAAATGTACCTCTAACTCTTCAAATAAGAAATTTTAATTAAGGTTAGGTTCATTTTTAGGGTTTTTTTTGAGCCCCGGGGGGCTAGAGGTTGGCGGCGACTTCTAAACTTAAAGTTAGTTTATAACCATAAAAGCTTAAGTTTAAGAAATCATCTCTATTAGTCAAGTGGTTCCTGAAAAAATTAAGGTTAGGTTCATTTTTAGGGTTTTTTGGAGCCCCGGAGGGCTAGGGGTTGGCGGCAGGGGGATGACTTCTAAACTAGAAGTTAGTTTATAAGCATAAAAGCTTAAGTTTAAAAAATCATTGGTCAAATGGTTCCTGAGAAATTAAGGTTAGGTTCATTTTTAGGGTTTTTTGGAGCCCCGGAGGGCTAGGGGTTGGCGGCAGGGGGGTGACTTCTAAACTAGAAGTTAGTTTATAAGCATAAAAGCTTAAGTTTAAAAAATCATCTCTATTGGTCAAATGGTTCCTGAGAAAATTAAGGTTAGGTTCATTTTTAGGGTTTTTTGGAGCCCCAGAGGGCTAGGGGTTGGCGGCAGGGGGGTGACTTTTAAACTAGAAGTTAGTTTATAAGCATAAAAGCTTAAGTTTAAAAAATCATCTCTATTGGTCAAATTGTTCCTGAGAAAATTAAGGTTAGGTTCATTTTTAGTGGGTTTTTGAGCCCCGGGGGGCTAGGGGGTGGGGTTATCCAAAAAATGATTAAAAATACGTGAGCTACTACCCAAAAGTAAACTTTTATCCCAAATAACCTATAGTCTAACTTTAATACCTAGCCCAATAATCACGGAGTAAGCGAAAGTGGCAAAACTTCCCCCCCCCCCCCTTATTTATTTGGATATCAAGATCATAACAAAATCCCCTCCATTTTGTTGTATCATTGCCTTGTTTTCGGACTTTTAGCGATGACTTTTTTTAATAAACAATACTTTACCTAAGTTTTTATGGAAAATATTTTCTTTATATATTAATAAGAAATTGACCATTTTTCTACTTTCAGGATCTAAAGAAGCCACACCAAGAAATCTTAGAAAACTTTTCCATGGACAATATGGCCTTCAACCCTCCCATCCTTCCTCCCAGCGCTATCAAGACAAAGAAGCGTCACTTTACACCAACATCACTGCAACTAAACATAGACAGCATCGACTGTGATACTTCAATAGATTTTTATAGCCATATGGACAAAACTGGAATTGTTGAACTACTTGAAGATGATAAAGATCCTATAACTGAAACGTTATAGATATGTATTGTTATTTTTAAATTTTTTTTCAGGGTAAAAAAATGCACTAAAATGTCTAGTCGGGCCATGCGAAGGTTGCAGGAGGCCCAGGGGTTGGGTGGGCTAGGCCTCCCCACCCCTGAGGTTGATGATGAGGGCGAGGATGATGTTGTCCCTCAAAGGACTTTTAATGCCCCCAGAAATGCATTTTCATTGGTAAATAAAATATTATATGTTAGATACTTGAGTTTTTAAAATAAAATTTTGCGATTTTGAACCATACCTACCTAATAATAAAGTTTTTTTTTGCAAAATGATTGAAATACAAATTTACAGTAAATAGTACACTGGATGAAATTAGGTAGAAAAATCATTATCTACAAGTAGGAGAAAACATTTTTATCAGGGTTGGCATATCGGGCGGGCGGTTTTTGGCCGCCATTTATCGGTCCTTTTGGGCAGATTTGGGCACCCCCCGTTTAGGGGAGGGGGGGGGGGGGTAAAAAAGAGCTTTTTTGTATCTAGGATTTTGCTAACCGCTAAACCGATGGTTCTCCTTTCCAGTGGAGCTTTTATAGGTCCTGAGACGGTTTTAGGCTATTTTATTTCTAATAATAAGTCTCTGTTTTGTTTTAGGCTATTTTATATCTTTTTTTTATGCTTTTTACGACATTAGTCCAAAACCCGCTCCAAACCCTTTTGGGCAATCGGGCGGCCCGTTATCGAAAAAAGTCCTCAATATGCCAACCCTGATTTTAATGCTTTATTAAGCTAGTAAAAATAAAAGATGTCGGTAAAATTAGAAGCAAGTTTGATACCTTCCAAAAGAGTGTTAAATGGTTAATAGAAAACTTTAGTGTTACGAATATGATTTGAAAGGAGCAGAAGGAAAAGCTTTAGTTCATTAACTTTTCTTTTACTGTTCAGTTGCTTGGAGCTTCCTGTTCCGATACGGAGGTGAAGGAAGACGACGGAGATGAAAGTTCGAGGCATGAAACAGAACAAGAGACAACAAAGTAAGCACTTACATTTTTTAAAGTCTTATAGAGTAGCTTCGTTTGTGTAAAGGTTTTCCGTTGCGCGCAAAAGATGTGGTATAAACAGAGGAATCTTAAAGTTTATTGATGAAATTAAAATATACAAAATTATCCCTTTTAAGTAGCGTTTCGGAGCCGTTTGATTTTGGTGCGGCTCCGGCTCCGACCTAAAATCAAGAAAAACTCGACATATTTTTTTTCCCCATAAAAAATATTTTTTTATTTTTGACTTTTGAAGGTTTTAAAAGTTCAATTTTTGATAAAAATAGACTTGAAAAACTTAAAAAGGGCATTTGCACATGACAAAACAGAGTTACCAAATTATGATTTATAAAAAATCTCTTTATTTATCTAGTCCGGAGCCGTTTTTTAACGAAAATTACGGCTCCGGCTCCAGCAAAATATGGCGGCTCCCGGCGCCAGCTCCGAAACACTGCTTTTTAGACAAGAATTATTACTGGAAAATTTTGAATACTGTTAGTTTGAACAACAAAAGAGATTTATTAATCCAGATTTGCAGAATTAAGATTATTTAAACTTACTAATCTTCCTCTAAAACCTTATTCAAGTTTAATTGTGTTTTGTGTTAACTCTTATCTAGGTAGGTAGATATTTAATTTCTTTTTGTATTTTTAGAAAGATAAAGAAGCGTAGGAAGAAAAAGCCTCCTGGCAAGAAGGGTATTGGAGCCAGGAGTAGTGAAGATAATCTGGATTTAGATGAGGTAAACAGATACTATATTTTATTGAAAGTTTATGTACATTGGACAGAAATAGACAATCAAGGCATGGTGATATCCAATTTCCAATCTAACTAATAACTAAAATAAACCTTACCTTACTAAACTTAAGCTAACTCTTTACTTGAGAAATTGATTTTTTCACTATCTAAACTTGTATATCTCAAAATTCAAAGTGAAATTAAATAAAGAATGACAAGGTAAGCAAAAGAATACTTGCATGATTTTCAATCAACTCTTTGGAGGGGGGGGGGGGGGTTAATGCAACCATCTCGTAATCAGTGAGCAAATGGTACTTAGAATTCGAATTTCCATCTGAAATTTTGCATAAGTAATCCTTTGTAGGTCTATTTTCCCTTAATCGAACATAAAGTTGAAAAAGTAACGGCTGGCAGCTCAGCCGTTTTGCCATTTTTTTGTATCTATATAGTGGAAATTTGTCACGAAACCTATCTCCACATAATACTCTTTGCCACTCCAAAACGCTATCAAACGGTTCTAGACGGTAGCTGTTGGTACTTGAATTTTTAAAAATGGTTATTGCTATCATTTAACATGAATTAAACTAAAAATATGTTTTAAAAAGTTAATTCCTACGTAATTGATGATGGATTTACCCTGAAAATAGGCAAAAAACGGCTGAGCCGCCAGCCGTTACTTTTCCAACTTTTTGTTTAATTTAGGGAAAATAGACCTAACAAGGATTACTCATGCAAAAGTTCAGATCGAAATTCGAATTCTAAGTGCCATTTGCTCACTGATTACGAGATGGTTGCTGCTGCATTAAAAAACTCCTCTTTATTAAAGTCAAACTGAAGAATAATAATAGTTATATCTTTCATCGTATTATAAACAGTTTTCCGCGGATATAGAATGTACAATTATAAGATTAAAACATTTTTTTT
Organism: Acartia tonsa; assembly: GCF_053477335.1. NCBI lineage: Eukaryota > Metazoa > Arthropoda > Copepoda > Calanoida > Acartiidae > Acartia > Acartia tonsa. The sequence goes on from NC_137260.1 coordinate 41,772,751, forward strand.
TAACTACAAGGTGACGAAAGAACGGGCTAAACAAACTGGTTTTAATCTTATGATTGTACATTTTTTTATTCGTAGATAGCTGGATATAATACGATGCTGGACATAGTTTTTTCGTATGGATGAGAACCGGTTCCTATCCACCGGATTAGAATGAAAACGAGAAAATATTTTATTTAGGTTGAAGCAAGTGTAAGATGGGTGGAAAGCACATTAGGACCAGTAGCTAATGAAGGTAATCTTAATGATAAAAGTAGAGCTAAAGGGGAGAAATACTGTGAAAGTTATTATCATTTATCTGCGTTTTTTAGACACCTTACAAATAAAGCGATGAGACTTTTCTTTTCGAAAACCTGTTTGAATCCGGTAGAAATTGATGCAACAAATGAATATCCTATTACTATAAATAAAAATATAAAATCCAGTGATGAAGGGAGGGAACAATGGTCTATTTATTACACTAGTCCCCAAAGTTTTATTAACGATTTCTTATTTGTTGAATTAACCACTTTGGGGGATTCTGATATTGGTTCATTAAGTTGGGTGTCCAAACGCTTTATCTACAGAATGTATCATTATTGTGGATGTACAACAATTTATCGACCATTGTCTTATCTATCCCTTTAGTTTCTTGCCTAAATCAAATACTAATGAACTTTTATTTTATAGTGCAACAGAGAGATAGCTATGAAACTAAGGACGATAATCTTATTACAAATCTTCTCAGAGTTGAGAATAAGTTTCTTAATCCGGAGAATGAAATGAAGAGAATATTTGGGTCCAGGTAGGTCTTTTACAATTGATATAACATAGCTTGGATCTTACACCAAACATTTTATATACTCTTATAATTTATAAAGTGAAACTCGCAGTGGGCTGAAATAACGATTTTTCTTTCGACCCCCGTTACCCCATCGCTTCCCTCTAATGGATAAACGAACTGGCCAATGAATTAGTTCCATGTTAGCAACATAAATTGACGACAATTTTTCCCTTGTTATAATAACTAACCACTTATATTCTACATCCATTTTAAATTTTAACTAGCAAGATTTTGTACTTATATTTTTACATCAAGGATTCCGTCATACATAAGTATTAAAGCATAGATATGAAGCCTCAAGGCCGCATTATAGACGGACAAAGTAATTTACAGAGTTGACGCCAAGCAGTGAAAAGAATCACCATATCTTATAGCAGCTTAGAAAATTACATTTTCCCTGTAAAAACACAATTTCATCCATATTTTTTTATGAGAGGACAAAATAGTATTAGACTTGATGTACATTATGATTTGTACGGGTAATTTTCAATCGGAGATATTAGGGCATAGGAGCATTGCAAAATCATATATGAGATGTAATAACTTGCTTTCCTTTAATGTTATTAACCTTAGAATGAAACTTTGATGAAACGGAATGTTAAATGTTGATTTTTATTTTTTTGTTTTAGAGTTGTTCAGTCAGAAAATAATCGTTCAAGGAAACAAAGAGGTGAAACTTTATTAATAACTAGAATGGCAATATCTAAAAGATGTGCAGCAACAAAATCTTGGAGAGAAAAAGTGGTAAAGTTTATTGTCTCTCCGTTAAGAATTACAGAACTTTTAAAGAAGCTTAAAATGGGCTCAAGGATGGTTGTTAGTTTATTTGTTTAAATAAATCATAATGATATGTAATACAGAAAGGGAGATTAAGAGAAGGCAAACGGTTAGATACCCAATAAAAAAAGGTTATTAAAAGAGCAGTGGTTTTCTACTTGATTAGGTAGGATTTAAACACTTCATTTTAAAGATGGGGGGGGGGGGTAGATATACCACACTTTTCTGGGATCTTGCCAGATCAAGTATCAACTGTGGGGAATATCAAAGGATGACTCCATGCAAAATTTGAGCCTGATCCGGCCAAAACCGGCCGTGATTTTTATAAAAAACCGGTTTTTTCCGGTTTTTAGAGGGTATCTGTAGATCGATTCAGCTGGAGCAAAACCGGTTAAAGATATAAAAAATTTTACTTCACATGAAATTTAGCCAATACAATTGCCTACAAAAATGTACTTCATCATCAACTTGATTGGACAACTCTTTCCCCTCCTAAATGTCCATTAAAACCTCGGAAACTGCAAAAATCGCCAAAAATCACGCCTTCGGCGGCGAATAACGGCTAAACGGTCAGCCTGAGGCGAATCAAACATAAGTAAAGAAATGTCCGCCTCAAAAAGTTGTTCAACATTAAAGAGATGCTTGAAGGCTCTAAAACGACTCCTTCCCCTCCTTTAAGGGGAAAAACTGAAAAAACATGATTTTCAAAAGTATGACCACTTCGTGGGTGTGGGGGGCACTGAACCCGTCACCCCAGGGTCACCAAATATAAAGTCTAGGCGGCCCACAATGCTGAATTTTCACCAAGTGAAAGTCTTGTGTCATTATCTCTTATGAGAAAAAAGTTATTAATTAATTAAAATTTCAAATTGTGATTTTTTGATGGATTTCTTTGATGAAATGACAGGCCGGTCAATTTTTAGGCCATTTTTTGCGGTTTTTGGCCTGTCACGCCTAAACGGTTTGAGATAATCTCACGGGACCTTTTGCCCAACCTAAGTCTGGTTATTTGTGAGGTCTAAGAAAAAAAAATCCTGGATTGGATGAAGCACGACGTTGCTGCGCACCGTCAAAAATCGCTGGTCGGCTCATTTTGCCCCCTGAAACCCTCACCTTGTGCCATTTTTCTGTGTAAAGATTATTATTATAATCTTTTGCGTAAGTCTGATTTTTTTCCCTAGACCTCACAAATAACCAGACTTAGGTTGGGCAAAAGGTCCCGTGAGATTATATCAAACCGTTTGGGCGTGACAGGCCAAAAACCGCAAAAAATGGCCTAAAAATTGACAGGCCTGTCATTTCATCAAAGAAATCCATCAAAAAATCACAATTTGAAATTTTAATTAATTAATAACTTTTTTCTCATAAGAGATAATGACACAAGACTTTCACTTGGTGAAAATTCAGCATTGTGGGCCGCCTAGACTTTATATTTGGTGACCCTGGGGTGACGGGTTAAGTGCCCCCCACACCCATGAAGTGGTCATACTTTTGAAAATCCCGTTTTTTCAGTTTTTCCCCTTAAAGGAGGGGAAGGAGTCGTTTTAGAGACTTCAAGCATCTCTTTAATGTTGAACAACTTTTTGAGGCGGACATTTCTTTACTTATGTTTGATTCGCCTCAGGCTGACCGTTTAGCCGTTATTCACCGCCGAAGGCGTGATTGTTGGCGATTTTTGCCGTTTCCGAGGTTTTAATGGACATTTAGGAGGGGAAAGAGTTGTCAAATCAAGTTGATGATGAAGTACATTTTTGTAGGCAATTGCATTGGCTAAATTTCATGTGAAGTAAAATTTTTTGTATCTTTAACCGGTTTTGCTCCAGCTGAATCGATCTACAGATACCCTCTAAAAACCGGGAAAAAACCGGTTTTTTATAAAAATCACGGCCGGTTTTGGCCGGATCAGGCTCAAATTTTGCATGGAGTCATCCTTTGATATTCCCCACAGTTGATACTTGATCTGGCAAGATCCCAGAAAAGTGTGGTATATCTAGGGGGGGGGGGGGGGGCGGATGTGCCACTTATTTAAACCAAAAGTAAAATGCGCAAGATCTCAGTGCATAAAAGACTTATTTATAGCTCTAAAATTCGGCACGGCAGTTGCTTTTGTGGAGAACAATATGGAACTGTGAAGAAACGGAACCGCCGCTCCCGTCGAATGCCGCCGTTTCCCGCTGAATTTTTTTTGCCTTTTTTGCCAAATTATACAGTTCTCAATCATCTAAGATAAACTTTTTTTCTCATAAAAATTCCCTTTTATTTTCACGTGACACTTGTAATATTTCAAATTAAAAATTATGAGAAAAAAAATGTAAAGTGTAAAATCTTTCAAGTGTCAAGAGAAAATATAAGGGAATTTTTTATGAAAAAAAAGTTTATCTCAGATAATTGAAAATTGTCTATTATGGCGAGTAAAGGCATAAAAAAAATTCGGTGGGAAACGGCTGTTTTCGGCGGGAGCGGCGGTTACGTCGCCGTTTCTTCATAGTTCCATATTGTTCTCCACAAAAGCAACAGCTGTGCCGAGTTTTAAAGCTGTAACTCTTTTATGGGCTGAGATCATGCGCGTTTTACTTTTGGTTTCTAAAAGTGGCACATCCGCCCTCCCTATTTAAATACTTTAAAATGACAAACATTCTTAATAGAAATCTTAATATTAATCATTGATTTTAGGTGCTCGAACCCTTCAACGTGGATCTGTTCTTGTGACACCAAAGCCCTCTTGGCCAAACCCAAAGTAAGTTAATTTATTCTTGATAAAAATACAACCAAGATAGTTTTACTTCAACTAGCAACATATTCTATTATGCAAAGTAGTTAAGATTTTTTGGCTGTAGCATAAGATTTTAATAACTACTAAACTTATTGAGTTCTCCATTCTAGGGAAGCTTGACTTAGGTCTAGGGATGGTTTTAGGCCATTTTATTTTGGAATGGTTCTAGCCTCTTCTAGGCTGTTTTTGCCCTTTTCTATCTATTTGAATACAGAGCCCCTAGATGCCTGGGCTCAGAAACTAGTGTGATATATTGATAATTAATCAAACAAAAATAAATGCTGCATTCGCAAATTCATTACCTACTCTCATGTTAATATTTGCTTTAGAACTGGACTCTCAATGAGGAACATAGAAAGTGACCAGGATGGAAACTGGTTTACCTGGGACCATTCACCACAGTACCAGGTTAGTATACTATATACTAAGAACAATAACTCTAGAGTATCCATGAGGAATATAGAAAGTGACCAGGATGGAAACTGGTTTACCTGGGACCATTCACCACAGTACCAGGTACAAATGTGACCTTTTTTGTCTATGTTCATGTTTTACAGACCTTAAGACAGATATCGGTAAGTTTGCTTAGCACAGTATGCCTAATCTTCATTGGCATTGTCATTTCTATTACCCAACAGAATGAATTTAATAAATTAAATTTTAGTAGTATTAAACTCTTTTAAAACAAATATTTCAATACTTAATTCTTTTCATTTTTTTGTAAAGACTGTACAGATGGAGTTTCTATCAGCTGTTGAGAGTATGGACCACAGGCGGATCATGAACATACTGAACAAGAACCCTATGCACATAGACAGCATGCTTCAGCTTTCAGAGATTTGTAAGATGGGAGAAGATTCGGCTATGGCGGCTGAATTAATAGGTAAGATTCTCTTATTGTACCTTTCATGACAAATGTACCTTAATGACAAACGTAGCTTTTATGACAAAAATTACTGAGCCTAATTGAAAAGAGAAATGTAAGAGATATGGTTCAGAATTAGTGCATTAAACAGATTAAAGCGTTCCTAAGCGGTGGAAATACTGAAATCTTAGAGAAGCTTTCATAAAATATATATACAAGAATTAATAAATATTTATTTATTTTGAATCAATTTTATTTTCAGAGAGAACATTATACGTCCTGGAGTCATCGTTCCATTTTTCATTTTCACTAGCCAACACTAATTGTCATCTAGATTATAAGTAAGTTTTATATTTTAATTTTTATAATCTTGTTGAAGTCAAGAATAATCTAAAGCATATCTACTTACATTTTTTATCAAGTTCGGCGTTATCTCTTTTTCAATTTTGAGAAAAACAATTTTTTTACAATTAGTTTCGGTTAGGTTATAGGCTAGGGAGCCGAGCGCCCGCGGCTAGGCAGGGTAGAGGGCTGAGCGCTGCGGCTAGGCAGGCAAGGGGTCGAGCGCTGAGGCTAGGCAGGCAAAAAAATTGAGAAAAAAAAATATTTCTTAGAGGATAATACCTCAAGTTCTTACCAATCCTTGTTAGCATATAAATCTAAAGTATCTTACAATTTGTTGATTTGAAAATAACTGTGCTATTTAACTTTTATTTTGTTTGTTTTTATTTAACTGATTATGATAGAAAACTTGAAAAACACTGCCAAATGATAATTTCATTTATGATTTTATGTTTTAATAATTCTTATTCATACGAGTCATTGTATTTTAATTTGCCATATTACTGGAATATTATAGAATTAGGAAGTTTGTTCATTTGCTTTTAAAACTTGCTTTCAAGAAAACTAAATTAAAATTTCTTTAGGCGTCAAGAAAACCGATCATTTTTCATTGCTCTGTTCCGTCACATCAGCTTTGTATCTTCCAGAGCATGCTATAGAACTGCACTGGAACTAACAAAGGTAAGCCCTGTTCCATCACATCAGTTGTGTATCTTCCAGAGCATGCTACAGAACTGCCCTAGAACTAACAAAGGTAAGACCAGTTCCATCACATCGGTTTTGTATCTTCCAGAGCATGCTACAGAACTGCCCTAGAACTAACAAAGGTAAGACCAGTTCCATCACATCGGTTTCTTATCTTCCAGAGCATGCTACAGAACTGCCCTAGAACTAACAAAGGTTAGACCAGTTCCATCACATCAGTTTTGTATCTTCCAGAGCATGCTATAGAACTGCTGTTATATTTTCTGTAATTGTATTTACGCTAAGATCTAAAAACTGAGGCTAATACTGTATAACAATTTTCAGGGAAGCTTAATGGCAGGTTTTAGGCTATTTTGAGAACTTTAAGTTTACAATAACACCAATCTCTTTGGCAAAGCAAATTTACAAGTTATTACAAGCTTTAGAACAAAAAAGTCGTTAGCACCTATATACTATCTTTAATTTGTTATTTTGCTCTAAAAAAAATAATTAAAATACATAAAAATAGTTGTTTTTTCTCTAGATTTTATTAAATCTTGACCCAAAAGAGGACCCTATGGCTGGAATATTGATGGTGGATTTCTTTGCTCTCAGGGCAAGAGAATACCAGTGGCTCAGAGATTTTTATACCCTTCTTGAAAAGAAGAGGTTGGTTCAATAATATTTTTAACATCTGTTAATTGGTTCGAATCTTCTAAAAAACAGAGCCATAACATTAATTATACACGTAACACATTGTGCCCTATCTACGTCACTTTGTCAGATGTATGGCATAGCAGTAATAACAACAAATAAAACCTATTCAGTTAAATTTCCAGACTTAGTTTGGTTGCCCTCAAGTCAAATGGGTTGTTGTCTATAGATTAATGAGATGAAACACTTTGCTTTCTTTAAAATCTTGACATAGGAGAGAAACATCCAATAAGAGTGAAGCTAACTTATTTAAATATGGAGCTACGCTTTTTGGAAATCCTTATAATAAAGTAACAGGATGTTTGTCTGTGTGTTTGTATGTTTGTACCGAAGGATCTCGCTAATCGCTGAACCGATCGGGTTCTCCTTAACAGGGTAGATTCTCATATGTCCCGGGAAGGTTTATAACTATTTTGGGGGAGGGTACCACCACCCTCCCTAGAGAAATTAAATTTTTTTTAAATTTCTCAATTTTAGAAAGAGAGTTCAACGAAAAATAAACGTCAAACGTAAATTTTTTTTAACTTTTTCTTTTAAAATCTAAAATAAGAAATTGAATTATTAAATTCGACTCTCTCCTCCTCAAGTGCCCCTAGAGGCCTCTAGGGGCGTAGCCGGTAGTTGTAAGATAAGCTACGAAAGACCTAACTATCAATAATCAAACAAAGTACAGCAAAAAGTACGAATTAAATAAGATTCAATAATTGACAAAACTATTCATTAATAAAGATTGAATCTAATCAATTACAACTTTATTTAGAAACTTGAATCAGCTCCCAAATCTGGTGTACAGCCTTGCCCTCGCCACCTTCCAGCTGTCGCTGGCTGATGATAAGCTGTTAGAAACAGCTGATAAGCTGTTACAGGATGCTCTTATCAGCTTTCCTGATGTTCTTCTCCCTCTGCTAGGTATGAATTATGGAAAAGATACCATTTTAGTAAGAATGGCAAAATAAATTTTTATGTGTTTTCTTATTTATTTTGGATAGTATAAACACCCCCATTTACAATCCCTTTGAATCTATATAAAGGTAAAGCTTTTTTTATAATTAGGGTTACTTCGTACGTCCGTAACGGATAGCTCTTATCAATTTCGGCACGTCAGAATTAGATTTTATGCTTTTTTAAACGAAATATTTCATGCTATATAATAATTCTTGATATTTGGAATATTGATTCCTAGGAACACCACTCGGTATTATGCGAAGTACCTCTATAATCAAGTCTTTAATTGTTTTCAAATGAAGCGCCCTTTACTTTGAGTAATTTTAAACTTTTAAATGAGTCGTTACCTACTCTTTATTAATGTTCGTTTATCGTTCTTGTCTGACTGATTAATTAAACTTCAATTTTATTGATGTTGTTATCCTTGTTCTTTACAGACAAATGCAGTATCGACGTGCCCATGAACGTGTGCACTCACACCTACTTCATGGACACAAGATCAACCCCCGCGGCTCTGGCTACACTATGCTCCCTGTATGTCCACAGGACTTATCACTGCTGGAAAGAACCAGAGGTGAGACATGGAAATCAGGGATCTAAAGGGATAAGACAATGGCCGGTAAATTGATGTACATCCCCAATGATGACACACAAAATTACCCCTTCTGTGAAATAAAATAAGTAGTCGAAACGTTTGAACACTCAACTGAAAAAAACAACCAATCAAGTTAGTGAAAGTTCCCAAAAGTTTCCAAGCCAACGAATAAGAAAACGTTAATTTAAAACTTTGGGAACTAGTGTAATTAATGTTGAAGTGATTTTGGGGACATTGGTATATCCTGACTTTATCCTTGTATCCAGGTTTTAAATTGTATTGTTAAGTTAATATCTTTGTGTACTTTAATTAAATCTTCATTAGTTGTGCAAACATCAATGGCCAAACTTTTAAACAAATAATTTAAATCTAAAGGAGTAAAGAAAGGGATGCATCATGTTCAAACTAAAGAATTGTAACTAAGTTTTTTTTTGAAAATGTTGAATTACCAAACCAAAATAAGGATTCTTAGTTTAGATTAAGATATTATTATCTTATATTAGTATTTCTTTGATTAAATTAATAAAATTGGCCACTGTAAAATTTCATGATAAACAGAAATTACTTATCCTTTTTAACCTTTTATTTTGTATTCTAGGTTTTGCCTTGGTTAGAAAGAAATTGTACTGCTGTTATAAGCCTTATTGATAAGAAGGTAACACTTTCATTAATTATTTTAATTTGGAAGTTTTTCATGCTTTCCCTCCAAGTGCATATCGATCACTGTTCCCAACTATTGTTGAAATAGATTGAGAACTAGGGGAGATATTTTTTTTCTTTATGCTAAACCGACTAGGGAGGCCTTAACCTTATGGGGCTACCCACTCCCAGTAACGAATATTACCTGACCTAATATGTAATAAACAAACAAACGTAAAACTACCAGGCTCTCCCTCTTATTCCCAATTTATTTAAAAATAAGGGTTCTGTGCTTGACTAGGCACTTTAAGCCGCCAAATTTTTATTTTACTTTTTAATCTGTTACTTAATTTACACGAATATTATTATCCTTCATTGCAAATGGTTAATCATTTTGGACCTTTTACGGACCTAAAATTAATACCTGAGCTTTATATTTTTTATTTTTAGGTTGAGAGGGTGACACAAAGTATAGAACATAGAAGGATAAGATACCAGGGACTTCCAAGAAATATTCATAGGTAATATAATTATGTTTATTGGCTGATTATAAAATGTAATAAATAAATCATACTTATTCATAAAATACCATTCTTAGTAATGGATATTTTATTACTAGGATGATTGTATTTTACACTAGATTTTCATGTTTCCTCATAAAGTGATACACGCCTCGGGCTAAAATAACGATTTCCACTTCACCCTTTTACCCCTTCCCCTCCTACTAGATGAACGAACTGTCCAATGCAAGACCTCGCATGTTAACAATCTAAATTGATGATAATTTTTCCCTAGACTTAATATCCACGTATATTCTACATCTATTTTCTTACTAACTTATTGATATTGCCATAAAACTTTCTTTTTTTGATGGGTAAATTAAGCAATGAAAGGATTCTTTATCTTACAGTTTTCATTTTGTTGATATATTTGCTGTGCAGTTTATCAACATAATTTTCCTTGTATGTAATCTTATTAAACAACTTATCAATTTTCTCTTTTAGACATGTGATTATGTCTGAATTTCCCAGCGTGGTGTCTGCTCTACCTGGCAACCTTACCAGAGCAGCGGCCACATCCTGGGACCCTGTTCCTCCAGTGGATAGCATCAACACATACACTGCGCCACCCAGGCAACAGACTGTTCTGGGTAATTTTTACTTCTTTTTGTTTATAGGCTTATTGTTTAAACTTTTTTCCGCCAATTATTAAAAAAGTAAAAGTAAAATTTTCTGACCGTCTGTGTTTCAGTCAACCACAGATATTAAAAATTTTAGGAATACGGAATACATTATTGAAGTTAAATAGTTGCTTCTCAAATACCATCTAGATGAGGGTTTGATGTTCAGGAAGATCCAAGACATTGTTAAAGCTTCACCTAGAAGCCCAAACCTTTCAGACCAGCAATACGAGATCTTTAGCTTAAGACAAAAAATCAATACTTTTTATAATTGATGAAACTCTGCGATATCAAACTTAGAAATGAAAGAATATTTTATCTTTTAGATGATCCCAGCTCGCTGCGTCTGTTTTTCCGGTCACTGTTGCCCAACTTCAACCCTGAGGAGCCCCTGCCCCCTCCCGGGGAGGCACAGGGCGGGGCTGAGGGAGGTGTGGACCTCCGCAACTCTGTTCAGAGTCTTGTCGGTGCCCTAAGAGATTTACTTGGAAATATTGAGGTAGATAAATATTTTTTTTTAAGATTACATAATCTTGTGACTTTTTAGTATGTGTTCTATAATTTATGAATATATTTATACTTTATTAAATGCACGTTTTTCTCACTCCTCTGTGGTGAAAAAGGGGTAAAAATTATCTTGAAATTACATTTCGTAAAATAGCGGTGCTACCTCGATGGCTTTTTCCAGGAACTATTTTTCACCGTATAGAGTGCTAAGCAAGCTTGTTTTTTACAGATAAACTTATTTATAGATACCCTGTTTCATTAATAAAAGCTGATAGGAAAAAAGAACAAGAATAAGACTGCTTAAATTACACATTTTATTAAAAACTGTAAAGTATATAAAGGAGTCACTGGACTAAAAGTCATACTCGTCCGTAAAATTTAATCAACACGTTCTTTTACTCGTTGACTAAAATAACTTTAAGGATTTTATTAATCTTATGTCCAAACTTTCCACTAATAAATCTAATCTGCAGTTAAATGTTCAATTTATCGTCCATTGTTTATTCCCTTAAGCATGAACGTCCAAGCTTAATATTTTTAGAGGGGTAGAATAAGAGATTTTAAACGTTTAAGGGGGGTAATCTAATGTATTTTTAAAAAAGTTTTAGGAGGTTGAAATGAAGGGTTTCAAAGTTTTAGGGGACGGGAACACTTCTTTACCTCCACAATTGTACGTCTATCCCTTAAAATCACCTTTAAAGCCATGAATTTATGAAAATCTGCTAAATTTGTATTTGCTTCAGGTGGTCGATGGAGCCCACGGGGAGGCTGGAGACGAGGCCAGTGAAGACGACATTCCTCCAGGGTAAATATTTTAGTTATAATAATAAAGGATATAGGATACACGTGGATATATTGACAAGGGAAAAATTGTCGTCAATTTAGGGTGCTAACATTGACATCATTTATTAGTAAGTTCTTTTATCTAGTAGAAGGGAAAGGAATCGTTATTTTAGTCGGCTACAACTTTTAATTTATTAGAGTACAATGATAATCTGGTGTAAGATCCAGGTAATAATAAATCCAATCTTTTAACTAATCCCCCATTCATTAGGACATAGTTTTTCGTTTTACTTGGGGAGAAAGGAGATAATCAATTGTAAATTACACTGGTATCCAATTTGATTTTTTTTTCATTTTTGATTTCTTGGTTTAAAACTTGTAGTTCCAAATTTTATACAACCAAAGTGGTAGTTTTTTTATCATCTATAGCTCTACTCCTTTTCACATGAACAAATGAAACAAAATTTATATTTCAGTGAATGGGATTAGAAGAGGCAACTTTGCAGATTTATTGATTATACCATCTCAATATCAAGAGCAATGTTAATAGAAATAATTTATTTGTTATGAAGGTGAAAACCAGCAGAAATATTTTCCAAGTATGGCTTCGAAACCGTTTATTGTCCTCTTGATTATAACCGGTTCTAATCAATACTACAAAATCATGTACTGTATCGTATTACAAACAACTTTCCATAAATATTAAAATAAAAATAAAAAAATTACACTATCCAATGTTACAAACACATTCTCACATTCATTGGCTTAAAACTTTAATGTTTTTTTACTTAATCTTGTGATTATTATTTAATAATTTATTGTCTCAAGGCATAAGAAAATGAATATTTTGACATGATTTTATTTAAAAAGTATGGATCTACTGCAGTTCAGGGTAAAATGTTAGTGGTAACGAATATCTCCAAAAATCTATGGATTTTAACGGCTGAACGTACATGACATGCCAGCACACCGTGGTGAGCGGCATAAGAAGGCCTACAAATAATATCGAATGGCCAAGATCCAATCATGCACAATGAAAGCTTAACTCAAGAAAAAACGTGTAAATTAAGTCTTTTTCGTGCATTCACTTTTTCGTGATAACTGTGCATTTTTCATTAATGACTAATCTATATTATTTGTAGGCTTTATTTTGTCTATTAAAAATCTATACGTTCCTCTGTTTGGCCTTTAGCAGCCTTTAAAGTTCATACATTTTTGGAGGTATTCGTTACCAGTAACATTTTATCGTCAACCGTACTTGACCCAAAAAGTATAAATATTTAAAGTTAACATATTAACAATTGTATAGTGAAACACAATGTGTAGAATTTAGATGCTTAACATCTTAATTTGGTTCTGGCTGAATTTGGGGGTTTAGGGATTGGCCAATGGATCTAAAATTCATATTGCTGGCTGTCCTGGTCTTTGGGTACTCGAAACAATACAACTTTTCTTATTTCGGCTAGTTTTCAAGACTTTGTGGACTGGCGCATAGAAAGCTGGCACATTTTACTGAACATAATCAACACAAATTACTAGCAGACAATTTTTCTAGATAAATCTGAAATTGAATTAACTGCTCCTTATCCCATCCCTGTATCCCTGTTTGTTAATGTTAGCTTGTAAGATAAATTTATCATCTATCTACAATAAGAAAAAAATATTATAAAACTCTGAGTTGAAATATTTAACTAGAACGTCTATGTTAATAACAAGTATTAGTACAGCAATAACAATATATTTTTCTCAGAATTCTTAAAATTATTGTCAATTCATCGAAACGATTTCGTAGCATATGATTATGCATTGTAATATATTTAAGCAATTTATCTTTTTTTTCAATTTTGAAAAGCTACCTAAATAAAAATTTAATTTACTGAAACTGTCATTTGGTATGACATAGCATGTCCTAGTTGTAGAATAACTGCGCTACTACAATAGTAAAATTTTCACTGCTTCATATTACTTGTGATAATATATTTTTTACTGTTTTTCTATCTGTTTATATTTAGTGTGTATGTTTTAAATATATGTCTTAAATGTTATAAATATTTTTAAAGGCGTAGTATTGCTATAATCAGGGTCGGTCCGTCCGTAACAATTAGCCCTTATTGTTAATTCATGCACGTTAGTATTGTCCTATCGAATTTAAACTTATCATGGTAATTACTATAATAGTTAGGTACAATTTCGCTAACCGATTAACTTATATGGTTTTCCTTTACAATAAAGCTTCTTTCATGATTAGGCAAGAATTTCAACTATTTTGGGGGAAAGTGCCTCAACTCATCCTAGAAAGAAAAATAGCCCCCCATTCAAAACAAAATGTACTTTTCTTTTAAAACTAAGATATATAGTGAAAGGTCGACACCTCCACCCCCATTTTTCAAGTGCCCATAATAGAGGCCTCTAGGGGCAATCTGCTAGTTGTATATGAATGAGAATGTTGTTTTCTGTTCTAGTATGCAGTGTATTCAGACATCTTTCCATATCATAACTTTCAAAACTGAATCAACCAGAAAAATATTGCAAATATTTTTGACAATGTTTGGTCGCAAAGCCCTAATTCAGACATCTATACACACAGATTAAAGTAGTGTATCTCAGAATTGTAATTTTACCCTACTTCCTTCACGGAAAATATTCTCAGCCATACTGAAAAATCATGTACAGCATTGTATTACAGACAATTTTTTACTTATATTTTAAAATCTTAAAATTAATGTCACTGCTTTGGCCCCTCGGGTCTAGCAAAACTGGTTTTAATCTTATAATATATCATTTTAATATATGCGGAAAGCTATCTATAATACTATGTGCGATAAAATAACTAATCATTACATCGAAAAAATATTATAAGTGAGTCATGGCGACCGTTGTAAAAGTTCAACAAGAGCACAATTAGTGTCAAGTCATCATATTAACCTACCTTAAGACCTCATACGGTTAATATCTCTCAACAGGTAATAAATAGCTTACCTGAATACAGCTAAAACAAGGCCTAAGATAAAACATGGATGACAGCCCATATCCGAACAAATCTAAAGTGTCAATGCATTTGATGAATTTAACAATATTTAATAGTATAAAAAATAATTGAATATGGGATGCTTCAAATTAATCATACATACATAAATTTAGATCGAGTCCTAAGTTTTCACGTTATAGTAAGTTTTCAAAGGTTTTTCGATGTTTTTTTTTATGACATTGCTCAATTGCTCATTTTTTTCCGCATGCCTATCCATCCATACTTGTTTTATCTTCGCTACTTTTGGATGTTGTCATCCTTGTTAGACTTGATTTTAGAGCTTATAATAGTTATTACTTTCATCGTATTATAAACCGCTTTCCGCGGATACAGAATGTACAATTATACATCCGCACCTCGGGGCTAAAAAAACTGGTTTTAATCTTATGTTGTACATTTTTATATTAGTAGAAAGCTGGATTGGATATAATACGATGCTAGACATAATTATTTCGTATTGATGAGAACCGGTTCCTATCCACCGGATTCGAATGAATACGAGAAAAATGATCCTAATAGTCTCAGGAATTAATAATATGCAGAATAATCTCTGGTTGACAATCAAAACTTTTTCAGACGTTGGAGTTATTTATGTTTTAGGGATTAGATAAATTAACGTTTTACATAGTTCCATCAGGTTTCATTGAGATTTGTATATTAGTTGGGGTGCTAGTTCGATTATTAGTCATTTATGTTTTTACTTTGAAATAATTTTGTACTAACAAATAAATAAAATTTGTTTGTACTTTTTGCGTATATAATCATATTTAACCAACAAAGAATTGTGTAAATCAAAACATTTTTGCGTAAATGTAAAAAAACTACGTATAATAATGATAATGTGGTAAAAAGTTTTCGTGCTAAATATTTTTAAAAAAAACATCCATCACCTGTTGTTATAAATTGTTTGGTCTGTTGGGCACACACACGCCGCACCAACTAACTTGTCACAAGGGCGTAGTTGCAATTATTATACAGGACGTTCAATATCTATTTTACTAATACAATCCCCTATAAGTCTGAAGGTCCATTTTTTTTATGGGATATAGACCATTTGGATTTTTTGTACTGGAGTTTCTGTCTTTAATTTAGGTTGCTAATATAGGTATCGGATATTGGTAAATACATTTCTCCATAATCATGTGAGGAAACAGGGGTAGGGAACGTTAAATTAGCTGGCTCAGATAAATATTTTAACAGGATGCGCTAGAATCTCTCATAATATCCACATATTTATATAATATATAGCAAACAGGTCAATTATGAATTAAACTTATGAACAGTTAAATACCAAAATTGGTTGACTTCTACTAGTTAGGTCATAAAAATTCAATAAATGAACAGATATATACATATAAAACCATCTCTATTTTAAAACAAGTATTTTAGATTAATTGAAGAAAAAACAAAACAAAAATATTATGAATATAAATATCAGAATAAAAAAATTACAAAGGTATTTAAACAAATGTGTCTATATAATAGTAAAAGCAATTACAACAATAACATATAGAATAACATAAAAGTGTAAAGGGCTAGGTCAACATGGGTATTCTTACTCCATTCCAAATTGAACAAGAACAATGATATAGGTAAGTGTGTTAGCTGCTAATGAAATCAGAGTGCTTCTTTCAAGGGAAAAGTATCTCATAGCAGTAAATGGGAAACATGATTCCAATTCGGTGATAGCTGCCTGCATTGCCAACACCTCTGACATACTTTTGCAACCAGCTAATTCTTCTTTAGCTCTGCAGGAAATACTTCCAGCAAGTATGTAACATTCATCAAGTTTGTTCAAGAAGTCATTGACAAATATCAGTAGGCATAGGCAAAATATAACTGAGGAGAAAGGAAATGAAACTTTCATGTTAACAATTACTAAGTACATAGCAGATATGATGGCAACTTGAAGGACAAAGAATATAGGGGGACAGGTCAAGTCTAATGCTGCATTTACAAGGTTAGCACAATGTGTTATGCTCTTTAGATCACCCTGGTTCAGTGAATTTTGACTATTAACTTCAACCAATTTATCTTTTAACAAAGTACAGCACAGAGTGAAGAAAAACAATAACCCAAACTCTATGTAAATGTGAAAACAATCCACAAAGATTAAACCAATCCAGGCAAAAAGTTGTTCAGCATCTGTTAGATCAGTCTTAAACTTAACTAGTCTAATTTGAAAACTTATCATACTTGCTGAGAAGAGAAATAGAACCAAAAACACAGTCATTAGTGAGCATGTTGAAAAGTTAGCTGTTGAGTTTAATATATTCGTTTCCAATCTGCTTACACTTACAGTCAGAAAGGCTTGGAAAAATGGAAACACTCCAAAGCCACTAAAGATTGGCATTACAAATGAGTCAATCACATGGCTTAACTTTTCAAACCTAATCTCATTTATTGCACTGAAGTAAATAACAGCAATAATAGCAACTATATATAGCATATTGATTACTAAAGTTACAGGATTTAGAATGTTTGATTTCAGTTTTCCATCTGCACATACTTTTACTGGCCATGTCTTTGAAACAACAAGATATTGAACAATTTTTCCCAACTTCATATTTAAAAGGCAAGTCTAAATTGGTGAAAGGCTCAAACACAATTAAACTAAAAGTATTTTTTTTAAGACTCTGTTAAATAAACAGATAGAGTTTTAATAGAGTTGTGTAGTAGGGTGTTGTTTCCAACATTAAGAGAAGTCTTGAACCTGGAGCAAAACCAAGCCACTTAGAGATCATTCAACATTAAGAGTGGTGGACAAACTTCCCTATGTGTCTTCACTCAAAGAAAAACTACTATAACAATTTTTTGGAAAAAAAGTTACAATGGTAAATTCTAAGAGCCATTTGATATGATTCTAGACAAAAAAAAATAATAATTATTTAATTTGTAACTCTGTGTAGGGGGGGGGGGGGGTAAGTTGCAGATTTATCTGTCTTATTTTCTGTATGTGAAATATAGAGGTAAGGTCTGTAAGGGGCCTGACTGTTAAAGGTTCAGTTTTATAATCTACATTGTACTTTTAATTTAAGTAAGGTCTACATTGAAAGCCTCACATTAATAATACAATATTTGTTCTATGGATTAATTTTATTGAATTTCTTTATGACAAACACATTAATCCAATTTGCCGCAAAAAATTAAGCTTTATCATTTTTTTCTTTGGAAATATATAAATAAAAAAAAGTCAAGATTAATTTTATCAAATTTCTTTTCAACAAATACTTAAATCCAATTTGCAGAACAAATAAAATCAAGCTCAATTATTTTTGAACAAATATTAATATCAAAAGTACAAGAAGAATTTGAAATGGAAGGACAAGGACAACTTGTTTCAAAATTCATTACAGGCCCATGAAGTCAAAAACCAGATTTTTAGGATTTTCAGGGACAAGGGATGGGAAACATAGGAAAATATTATTTCAGGCCTATTTCAAGCCTAGGCCTAAAAAACCAGTTATGGGATGGTGCATTAGTTTGTTATCAACTCTAATGAAATAGCTAAATAAGCCTTAAGAATATAAAGTATAGAATAAAATTTAGGTAGCTAGTCTAAAGTAAAAATAGAACTTTTTATAGAACAAATATGTCAATGGCTTTTATTTCAATTATGGTATTATCTCATAAAAAAAATTCATATTGTTTACTGTACTAATTTGAATATTTTAGACGACTTATTGGCCTGAAACAAATTTTAGGGTGTTGTTTGCAATTTATTTATGAGTAAGATAGAATTTAAAAACATTTTGTTATCATTGCTTAATAAAATTTAAAGTCGAAAATAATTAAATAAAGTCTAAGTGAAAAAGTACCTCTGTAACATTCTATAAATTAACTGTTCCATGTCAAGATTAGACATAACTAAATTTTATCTTCAAAAACTTAATTTTACATTTAAAATAAACAGAAATACCTAAATAACTGTGTAATAAATAATAACAAAATTAATAAAAATAATATAAAAACAATTTTGAATTTAATTACACTTTTATTTATATACAGAACTAGTTTTGTGTTTGTATTCATTTAAGGGGGGTTATCATTTCTGCATGAAATTTTTAAAATTTGAATGGACCAAATACAACAGTTACTTTATAAACTACTAAATTAAAATTCTTAGATACTTACATTCTAAAAAAATAATTCCTCCTATTTTGTTTTTTTCTATGGGTTATTTTTCTGATTTTGTAACTCTAAGCAGGATTGCAAATAAGCTGTTGTGATCAAACATCACTTGTTTATGTTTTAGTATTATTATTTTAGAAGCGGAAATTTGTTTATGTTTTGAAATTGATCTATGATGTGCACTTTGCCCCATTTTTATATTGCCATCCGCCAATTGCCTATTGGTTGGTACAAAACAAGCACAAATTACCAAACACTATTGGTTTAGGGCGGTAGCCAATAGGAGCCGTCCGCCACTGATGTCATTTAATTAGGAAATGGTAAAAGTTGCATTATCCCTTTGAAAATTAGGCCGGGATCTAATTAATGGCCAGGTTTCATATCCCTTATAACTGAGGATTTTTAACATCTCCAAATCTACCTATCTATCTAAGTTTCACTTTGCTGCAGTACTATGGCGGAGCTAACTGTGATAGAGTCTTTTCTAGTGTCTTGCTTATGTATCTGCAAGTTTTATAAGTCTATCTTATCTACAGGTAGGCTGAGGTCAGATTTAGTGGGCCCAAGTTGAGAATTCAAGGAAAACTACCAGTGCATTTCTAATCTATCTTGTTGAAAATATGCGCAGCCAGCTCGGAGTAAACATCCTCCATGTTTTCAAAATAATTTTAGTTATCAAAGATCATTGCCTAAGCATTTTGTATCATCCTCTTAGGATTTTTATTCAATTTTGAAAAATTTTCTATTCCTTGAAAAACAAAATGTTTGCTTGGAGTAATCTAATTTTTTTCTAATTAATTCAATTGTTAGTAACAGCTGAAATATTACCTAGCTACGCCACTGAAATTTATCCCTTCTCTGAATATCTCCTTAATACTACTCCTCCCCTTTTTTCTTTCATCACAACCTTCCCCTTAATTTTAAAATTATGCAAAAAGTATCTCATTTTTGATGAATATTTGAACATTTAGTCTTTTTATAACATTGGTATAATAAAATATATCAGTTAAAACTAAAGATTTAAGTTATAAAAATGGTTTATTAGTGATATTATTCAATATTCATGTCCTAAACAAGAATGACAACAACCATGAAAGCAAAATTAATTGGATTGATTAATCAAGGAGAGGCAAAGTTTAAGAGTATTTGAAACGATATATTTAACTTGATATAATCCTTCTATTTTGAAATTTATAAAATAATTTCATAAATGAGAAAAAAAGTCACAATTAGAGGGGTTTTATTTCTTCCCGAAATTTTGCATCGACTTACCTCCAGACCCTTTAAAATAGCAATAAACTTGAAGAGTATGTGACACAGTGCAAAATATGCTGATGATGTAACAAAATTACCCCATATTTAATTGTGCTTTAATTAGTTTAAAAATAAAAATAGGTGACTTCATCATTATTCATCATTAACATTGAAATTCAAGATCATTACTTTATTGTGACCTAGGATATAGAAATAGGAAAATATTCTAGGAATTAAAATGCTTTAAACATAGTTAGGACTTTTATTTTAGTCAATATGTGCGTTCTTTTGAAAATTAAAACTTTGACGGCTGACGAGGGGCCAAAAAATTAGGGGGTGTTATTTTCTGATATATAAGATTAGATATCAGGTCATTCAGTGGAATATTTAACTTAGTAATTTGTTTAGATGATTTACTTAATCTTATATTCCTGAATTTCATAAAGTTTAAAAAGAAAAGTAATTGAGAGTAATTAATAAAAACTTTTTAATTTGAATATTTCCACTACTGACCGTTATTACTGTTTTATATCCTTCAAAGAATATTTTTTAAAGCTTCCTATTGTATCTTTACTAGAGGCCTCTAGGGGCACTTAAGGTGGCAGACGGTGGAATTCGATCACCTTTTTTATTTTGGTTTCAAAAAGAAAGGTAAAATCTCCCCCTATTTTTTTTGGTGGGTGGTGGGGTGGTAAGTAACCCCCTGGAATTATTAGAAGCTATATTGAAAGGGATAACCATATCGGTTTAGCGGTCAGCAAGATCCACTGGTACAGACAGAGATCATGTTACTTTTATATTTTATTTATAAGTTGGTTTTACTAAAATTGAAGCTTTTTTGTTGATACACACCGCTTCAGCTAAAAATAATTTAATGATTAGAGGGAACTGCTACGGCTGCCGAGTCCTGGCTAAAACTGTTTGGAAGGGCTATACTATTAGGCAGCATTAATTTTGTGTGACGTCATGAGCTAAAGCATTACCGACAGACCATTCTATTAAAATTACACCAAAATATAGATTATTATTGCACTTTCTGATGACGGTGAATTTTAAACAACAATTATTAGAAAAGAAAAAATAATGAATCACAGTTTGGCAATTCATTCACTTACAATGCTTAGGGTGTGGGTTTGCCTTAATGAATTGGCATTAAAATATTTGTAAGACTCCAGTGACATGATTTCTTATTATTCTTCTTTTTTTTTCTTTTGCATTCTGACTAATGATAACTCATGGCTGATATCAAAACAAGACAGGTGCATGCACAGTACCTTATCTAGGAGATGTTCATATATATTATATAATAATACAAGAGGTCTCTAGGGAATGGGAAGTTGAAGGATGATGGGTGAAAGTGGACCCCACAACTTTAGATTTTGTTTTTTAAAGGAAAAGACTGGACACCATTGTATTAAGGGAATTCTAGTAAGTCATACAGCAGATTTGCGGTACTTTGAGATATTTTCTATACCATCCCCCAATAAGGATTTTATATAAGGATTCACAGGGGTCAAATAATCCTCCAAACTACAATTAAAATTTTAGTTTTTTTAAAGAAAAAATTCAAGAGTTTTTTTTCCAGAGTTATTTTTTTGGAAGGGTGGAGGTACCCTCCCCAAAAAAGTTATACAGCTTGAACTATTCAAACTTCATTCTAAAGGAGAAATATATCAGTACAGCGTTTAACGAGATCCTTTGCTACAGACAAACAGACATCCTGTTACTTTTAAATGAAAGCTAAAAAGAAGTTGAATGTATAAAAAACTCTAAGATGTCATCTACGTGGTTTGTAGATCAACGAAGCTTGTTATTATTCCAAGAATTGGGAAATTGTAAATTTTTTGATAATTACAACTTTTCAACAAAATTAATAATGAATCATTAGATAAATATTTCCTACATTTCATATGAAAATATAAAACTATGGAGCAGTTTTCAAGCCTCCAGTAAATGAACAATCTACAAGCCTTCCGCCATTTTTCAATATTCTGCAGCTTATTTAAGCACTCTCAAATTAAATGGTTATTATGACAGAAAGAAAATTGTCTTCAATTTAGCTTGCTAACACGGAACTTCTTTGTTGGTCAGTTCATTCATTAAGTATGAGGGGAGGGGCTGTGGGTAAATGTGGTGTAAGGGGGAATCGTTATTTTAGCTCGATATGTGTTTCACTGTATTAGAGAACATAAAAATCTGGTATAAGATCCAACTAATAATATATCTATTAGAACAGAGTACTTTTAGTTTTTAGATAAAGGGAAATTGCTAAAATGTTTTGATTTTTAAGAGTGAATAAAAGTGTTTATATGTCATTGATTTTTTTATTACTTTTTTATAGTGAAATACAGGGAATTACATAGAATTATGCTAATAGATTTCCTAAGTTTTGTAAACAAACAAAGTTTTTGGACAAATCATAGTAGAGTTCACACGGATTAAAGGATATGTAATTGATTTATATTTAAATTAAGGAAAAATACACCATAATCACCTCATTCATATTATATCCCTTTTTAGTAGCAAAGCTACTCTATAAGTATTTAGTAGCTGTTTTTATTTCCCTAGAACTAGCCTGGCCTGATTTTCATATCACTAATCATTTAAATTTTTCATTTTTTTTTCTTTATTGCTCCCTCTCTCTTATATTTTCATGTACTCCATTATGTTTTGCTTATAACCAAAACCCTTATCAACTATCGGCCGTAATCGTACATGGTGCAATAATAATTGCAAAAAAATTGTTTGCTTATCTAGAAAATATTTTAGAGACTTATAAAATTAGCTTCAAATTCATTCTAATTAATCTTATTAAACTTTTTATTTTTAATGCGTTTTGATTTCTATGAGTTAGTTACTTATCCGTCATTCCGTGAAGTGAATGACAAAGAAAGTAGGCTAATAGGCAAATATGTGCATTTTTATAATTTTCATTCTATCTACTAAACTTTATATCATTTAAGCACTAATAATTTATGTATAATGTATATATAATAAGAATTAATTATCACTAAATGTTTTATGCACCATTTTATTGTTACAGCAAGTTTTTTTTATATACCATTTCTATATTGAAAAAATACAGGGATGTAGAGATGTGATGATGTTTCTAGAATTCATTCTTGTGGTTGTCATTTGTTTTTGAAAATAGAAACTTTTGAATAATTTTTAAGACTTTGGGGTACTTGTGCACAATGCCGCTGAAAAGTTACTCTTCAAGCAGACCAAGGTTACTGAAAATAATCTATACAAACACCAGCAAGGTATGATGTTGAAAATGAACTAAACAAGATTATTTTGGTTGGTTCAACATTTTTGATATGCTAGAATAGAAATTGTACTCTGATACTTCTGTAATTAATCATTTTAAAAAACTCCACTTTTCCTAAAGACATATTTTGATATTATTCAGGTAAATAGGAAGGAAATAATGAGCTATAGAGTTGCTTAATTAAGTCTCTGTGTCAAAACAACAATATCTTGAGCAAAGCGACTCTTATTCTCAGAATTATACAAATTTTAGTTGGATTAATTGACTCTTTACAACATTTGGCAATAGATTTATTTTTTTATCAATTAAATTTTTCAATGAACTTACATAATTTTGTGCAATAAGTAGGAAGGAAGTGAACGTTGAACTGTGATTGATACTATTACCCAAAATTTCATAACTTATTCGTCAACTTAAAAACTTTGGGAACTATCTTGATTGGCTAGTTCAAAGTAGCAGTCACCAGACCTTATAAACAATAGTTGGGTACGTCATAAATTTATCATCTATTGTCTTATCCCTTAAGATTCCTACATGGTTAGAGAGAGTAGGGGAGTCATGGCAAGTATGAAATAAATCAATGATTGATTATTTACAATAAAAATAGCAGCACAATCTTATTCCTCACATTGGATAATTGTTCCAATGAATCAGGGCTTAATATCAACAACAACAAAATTAAACAAAAAATATAATTTCAAAAAGAAATCCCCTGAAATGTCCAAGTTCCATAGATTTATTTATGATCTCATTAAAATAAACTTTTGGCCTAAAAAGCCCTGAAAATCTAATTATACAAAGTTTTAAAAAAGAATAAAAGAGAAGCACACAGCACAATTGTTGAGCACAATAATAGATATATGAGAATAGATGCACATAAATAAAGTATTTTTGGTATATACAATTAACCTTTTATAGCAGAAGAAAATAAAAATATATGCAAAGTAAAAAAATGGTAATGATAAATTATTACCGAGACAGTTTGAAAGACTAAAAAATTAAATGAAAGCCGTTTTGAATCTATACAATTCCCTATATCACTTTATTTAACAGTTTTTTTTCGGGTTACTGCAATAAAGGTTTTTTATCATTGTCCCTCTATAGCCTTTAACTTTATTATCAAAATCACTCCCCTTTATTGCCATCCTACCTTTCCCTTTTTTCTCACTATTTAATTGTATATTCATAGTTTTTTTTATTCATGCAATAGGACCATAGTAATGATAGTATGACCAATACAAAAGTTGTAGTATAACTCTAACCTTGATAACCAGTGCAGGATTATTCAATAAACATTGATAACCATTTGTGATTGTGTTTAGTGTGACCAGGGGAGGGGGAGGGCAATGGAGGTTAAGTTAATGCACATCTCTGGCTTCCCCCAATAGCATTCACTAACAGGAGTCAAAAGTTATTACTGAGAATTTGAGGGAAGACTAATTTATTATCCATTGTTCCATTCCTGTGTCCTTTAGTGTGATCAAGGATGGTTGTTATAACCTTGGTAAAATTAATTATTTGTCATTCTTATTTAGTGCTTTGAACATGCTATATACATAATCTGAATCCTATTATATAAAGTAGTAAGCTTTTTTTGTCTGTAGTGAAGGATAACGATAACCGCTGAACTGATTTGTTTCTCCTTTTCAGTGAATCGTTTTATATGTCCAGGAAAGGTTTATGACTATTTTTGTGGAGGGTATCTCTACCCTCCAAAAAAGAAATAACCCTAGAACTAGTTTATGATAGACAAAATAAAAGGATTTTTTGGTTGTTTCAAATTTAAAACAAAAATAGTATTAACTTCATACTAAAGAAACTTTGCTAAATGTAACAATTCAATTTCATATCTAAAGTACTGTAAAGTCTAACTTGAAATATTTTTCGATTTTAATCGGATAAATAAATGAAAGTGCAACCACGGATTTACGTTGTTAGAAAATATTTATCTTGTACCTTTCATTTGTTGTTGGATAAGAAAGTATTTTTTAAAATTTGGTACTTTTCTAAATTCAGTTATCTGTTTTTGTTATTACAATTATGTTTTGGTGTAATAATCTTTTGGAATAGATTTATAAAAGTAAAAGTGGCAGTTTACCGCAAAGTGTCTAGTCGAGCATATTATACACCCCCATCATTTTGACATAAACTGAAAATAAGGGAATTGTGAATAGTTTTTGTTAGTTTGTTAGTTAGATATTGTTTTATTAGGTACTAGGTAGCCTAACAGGGTTAGAGTTCACCAGATGGGTTAGTCATAGAAAAAACTACACCTACCCCCTATTT
This sequence comes from Acartia tonsa, assembly GCF_053477335.1. Taxonomy (NCBI): domain Eukaryota; kingdom Metazoa; phylum Arthropoda; class Copepoda; order Calanoida; family Acartiidae; genus Acartia; species Acartia tonsa. The sequence continues at coordinate 41,798,345 of NC_137260.1, forward strand.
TGAGTTTATTTTAAAAATAAGGACAGGGTTTCTGTGCTCAATAGCTAATTTGAGGGGGGAAAAATATTTTTGAAAAGGTATGATTATAAGAAAAATGTTCTATTATTTGTCATAAGGGAAAATAGACTTTATTTATAGAGTAGCTACGCTATGGAAAATTGAATAGCACGTTTTAAAAGATACAAATCTAAAAAATTATAATATTTTGCATTTTGATACAGCCACTTTATCTTGTCTATAAAATGCATAAAACTATAATTCTTTGCATTTATTTCTCGATATCAAACAATCTATTCATAATTTTGCCAATAATTTGCTAATGTTACTTTGGCATTTCTTGTGTTGTACAAATGCATAGTTTCTGCTAAACTAGACATTAACCCAGACCTTTATAATTACAATTTTCTTAGATTAAAAGAATAAAAGCGTATTTTTTTACTTGTACTTTTAATAGATTGTATTGACCCAAAACTTAATATGCTTTAAAAACTTTTTTTCTTTAATAATTTTATTAGAATATTTTTTAGCATGTCTTCGAAACCGATTAATATATTAGAACTGGTTCTCAGCCATACTGAAAATCACGTTTAGCTTAGTATTACAGAAAATTTTCCTTGAACATTAAATAAAAATCATAATATTGATACCAGTTTTATCATGGCGGGCCTACAGGGCGAGTAATAAAAATCTTATAATTTTTCAATTTAATATCCGTGGAAAGCTGTCTATAATACGGTGCGTTAAATAACTATTAAGCGTATTATTTAACAATAAGTAAGGAATAGTTATTTCTCGCATCGTATTATAAACAGCTTTCCGCGGATATAAATATGTCCAGGCACAGCCTAAAAAACTGGTTTTAATCTTGTGATTTTACATTTTTATATTCGTAGAAAACTGGATATGATACGATGCTAGACCTAATTTTTCAGTGTGGCTGAGGACCGATTCTAAATGAAATATTTTTACTTTGTTCCTTCTAATAATGTTATTTCCTTCAGAAAAAGAAATTTTAAATTTTATATATTATTGGCTTTACATGTTTAAGACAAAGGATGAATTATTCCAAGAAAATCAATTATGTTACTTCAAAGTTTATGAGGAAATTTAATAAATGGACAAAGCTATTGTGTGTTATTAGAAAATCTTTCAGTAGTAAAAGGAAAAAGTATTCAATGCAAAAGCATAAAAGCTCCTCTATAAAGGGGCTTGTTCTAAAGCTATTTTGTCCGTCTGGACGTGAACAACACTTACAAAAAGACTATATTATTAATTTATTTTTTGTTAATAAACATTTGATACATTTTATAAATCAGAATTTTTAACAACGAAAATGATATATTTAGTGATTTATGACAATGATAGGAAAAAATTAGTTGAAATGTTCTTTATACCATTTACAAACAATTTACACCTAAAATTAATTTATGTACTTTGAAATTTTTACAGCTTAAGTAATTTGCTTTCTTGAAATTTTTGACATTCAAATAAGCAGAATCTAACAATCTAACACTAAACAGAGAAATGATTCCAATGAATAAACAAGGAAGACAACATCCACAAAAGCGAAGAAGCTAATTAATATAGGTAAAGTCAGAACAAAAATGAGTTGTCCATCAAATTTAAATTGCTTTGAAAGTTCAATGTTTACGACGTACAATCTTTAAATTAGTAATTATAGAGATGGAACTCTTAAAAAATAATCCTAATCGTCATAAGAATCTTCAATTCAAAGACAAATTCTGTTATGTTAAATTATTTTAAAACACATTTAATTAGCTTTCAAAAGACACATTCTGGCAATGATTAAAGTTGATACACTTTCATGTACGGACGTAATAACGGACACATCTTAATTGTAGAAAAGCATCGATTTTAAGAGTATAAAAAAAGCTTCCATAAATCTCACGCGCATTGTTTGTTGTAAAAAGACTGCTCTGTAAGTCTTTTTATTGAGAACATTTTTTGCTTTCTTATTGTTTTATTCTTTTTGCTAATTGTTACTTTTCTGACAGTAAAGTTTTTATAACACCATTTTAACATTAATAGTATTCTTTTGTTTCAATATTCAGTATTCAAAACTTAGTTTTTATTCTTTTTTGGTTAGGTTAGGTTAAATAGGGGTTTTATTAGCATATCAAAAGTTTTAATTAATTGGGGAGGTTTTGGTACGGGGTATGGTCAACTAAGCTAAATAGGGATTAATACCCCTTGCTTTTTAAAAGCGAAGCTTTTCTATAATTAGGGTCGGTCCGTCCGTACGTCCGTCCGTAACGGATAGCTTTTTTCGTTAATTTAGGCATGTTAGAATTGTCCTATCGATTTCAAACTTTGCATGGTGAATTAGGTACGATTTAAAAAGCGTAGCAACTCTATAATCATCACCAAAATGTCCGTACGTCCATTTTAAACATGTTGATTTTTTACTTTTTTAACAACAAATTTTTATGTGATAAAATTATCCGATTGATCTGTTTTTTAGTATATTGATTTCTGGGAGAATAAAGTACAATATTGTGAGCGAAGCAACTCTATAATTAATCTTAAAAATGTAAGTATGTACATAAACATTATTCTGTATAAGCAGTTTTTCAACAAATTTACTTACAATTTTGCATCGACTCTTATACATTTATATTCTGATAATTCAGTTCTGACACTATACAAGTGTTAATGTCCTTTTGTCCTACCGTTTCAGCGCTTCGATTTTATGGATGTTTTCATCCTTGTTAATTAATAATTTTTCACGTACTTTAAAGTATTTTTAAAAAATTTATATCTAATACAAATTCATGTTATATGTTTGTTTTTTAAATAGCAGACAGTCCTTTTGTGTATCTCTACTATTGTATGACACACAGAGGCATCTCTTAGTTTTATATTCTTCATTTTAAGCAAATTAATTAGATTTAAGAATAAGTAAAATAGTTTTTAGATCTGTTAAACTAAGTATTATATCTTTGTCGTTGTTTCATATTCATTTGGCCGTGGAAAAGCTGAAACAAATTAACCTTTTTATTGTGTCACACTTCTTATATAATTCCTTTTTTTATCTTTTATGCCTTTATGGACGTTATCATCCTTGTATAGTTTAGATATTTTGCTTTTTCTCTTTATTTCTAGAAAGAATACATTTTTTTTCTTCAAAAAGAGGATAGTTATTCAATATCCATAGATTTTCTTCGTTTTTAATTTTAATATTTTAAATGTAATCGGTGCAGCTACTCTATAACTTAGGGGTTCCAACAGACTGACGGTCAACTAATGTTTAGTAAAATTACTAGACTTTAAAATAGTTTCTTTTTCTATGCTTGTAAACATTTTTTTGATCAAAAACGATGATAGGGTTTTTTTCTGCTGTCTTAATTGTGGATAAAATTGTCCTTGTTTATGTTTTGATTCCAAATCCTTGCTTATAAAGAAAAGTCCGCTGAAAAATGTTTTTTTAAAACCCATTAAAATCGCCGAATATCTTTAATATTTTTAAAAATATTTTCTGGACCTCACATATATTTGAATATTTTTTTGTGTTTTAATTTTCTGGTCGAATAATCTTTTTTTTGCTCTCTCCTCTTCTCTTCTTTCCTTCTCCTCTCTCTCTTTTTTCTCTCTCACTCTCTCCCTCTCTCTCTATCTCTCTCTCTCTCTCTCTCTCCCTCTCTCTCTCTCTCTCTCTCTCTCTCCCTCTCTCTCTCTCTCATTCTCTATGAAGAACCCACTTGTTGCTTGTTCCCAGTGAAAGAAAATGCATACCTACAACACTAGAATAGATACTTTAATTGCACTAAATATCCCCACAACCACACAGACACCCCATAATTTCAATTCAATCCCCTCGTATTTATACAAAGAGGTATTAAAGGGATAACCAAAGTTTTACTACAGAAAACTTATGCAACCATTTAATTTTCATGAATTTTTTATCAGTCGTAATTGATCTGCTTAGCTGTAAGCACCAAGAGAACTTTTAAACAATACACATTTATATATGGTGGCTTTAGAATAAGTGTGAATTAGGCAGCATGGCAATAAAGTGCTTCTAGTGTTTATCAAGGTTTGGAGGGCTAGTGCGTCTGAATAAAACGAAAGTATTTTTATACAAATGCTTACTACAGTCAAATTAATAATTTTTTGTGAAAATTTAAATTTTTGTATGTTCTAAAAAATGATATCCTAATTACTAACCTACTCTATTTATCACTTTGTCCGTCAGTCTATGGAATACACCAAATCTTAATAGAAAGTATGTGTTTTCTCAGCTGTTATCTAAGATAGACCGATAATTATTTGTGTGAATCATCCATACATCAAGTTATGTTTGTATCTCTGTTAGTTTTGCTACTTACCTTTATTGTCAGTTCTTCATACTTTCATATTTTTGAGCGTTGCCAAAAATTATTGTGCAGGGGTCAAGCCATATTGATGTACAAATGGCAAATCATTTTTTCCATAGTTGTCATATCCCTGTATCTTCATTGTTTGTGTGATGTGAATATTTGAATAGAAGAATAGCTATGTTTGTAACTGCGATCATTATATTTTAGTTAAACAATAACATACATACAGGTGCTACAGGTGCTTGTCACATGTAAGTATGAATTGTTGAATTTTTGTGTGAATTTTTAACACTATTGGTGTGAATAATTTTGTTTTAATTAGATTTTTTTTTGATTTTTCATAGTAAACATAAGATAAAAAAAATATCAAGTTATTACATTTTCTACTGCTGCTCTATATTTTACTTTGTCTGTCGGTCGATCTACCTCTCTATCTATTTGTCATATTGCCTTTTCATGCCATTAGATAAAAAAAGTTCTCAAAATACGTTGTCCACTCGTCTGTTACAAACATTTAAATAGTTAACGTCGTTCAGTTTAGAATTCAGTTTTAACAAAGAAATATCTTAATGAATCCAAACTAATAAAACAACTTTTTGTTTCAGATTCTATATAAATAAAACTCAAAATGTAAAGTGACTAAAAATAAATTATAAGTGAAAACTTAATAATGCTAAGAACATTGATTAATTAAAATAATATGTGAATGATTTAAATAGTGACAAAAAAGAACATTTTAGTTTTGTGAGTTTGGTTACCAAGCAACAATGAGGTACCCATCAAACCATATCATTAATTTTAAAGAATTCAGAAATTTCAATAAATGGTTCTTTCTCTCAAATTCTCTTTCGATCTCTAAACTTTCCCATTCCCTCCTATTTTTGACTAAATTGGGTTAGTTTTTTTTCTCGCATAACCCCTGCGTGGGGTCTAACCCTGTAGGGTTATAACTGGGAGGCCCCAACCGTGTTGGAATACCTATTACCAATTATAACCTAACCTTACATGAAATAATTAAGTAATAATAAAGAAATAAACACTCAAACGTAACCACCCCCCCCCCCTTTTTATTTTTGGATTTGGATAAAAAAGTCAGATAAAAACATTATACTTTCTCTGATATATTTGAAATAAGAACTGTGTCCTCAATATGAATTTCGATACCAAAGGCAGTATTAAAGAATGATATGTCTTCTAAAATATAATTCTTTGATGATATCAATATTTGAATTTCAGTCTAAGCTAATAATTAAACAAACTAATGGCTTTTAGTAAAATTAAAATATCTTCGTATAGATTATATTTACAAAAATCTGCAGTTTTGGCCTAAGAAATGGTTGTGGCTGCGGCTAAGGGCGGCTATAGCCGAATGACGCTGCTACTAAGGGTGGCATAGGCTGACGGTTGCTACTACAGGGGATGGCCTCGCAGCTAAAAGTGAGGCTTATTTGGCGGCTGTCAGTGATGATTATTGGGTAGTATTACATTTATATGTTTTACTCCTACTCATTTGTATAAATTTCTTTTTATTTTGTCTCAATGAGAGGTTTGGTGTTTTACTTTTTATTTCTTAATTGTCTAATTTCCAATAATCTTTAAGGTTTAGACAATGAACGATAAATGATACATTCACACTGATAATAAACAAAATTTATCCGTTCTGTAGACTCAAATGTTTGACTTCAAAGTTTAGACACTCAAGTTTTAACGAATCACAAAAGATGGTGTAAAAGTCCTAAAAATTTTTTAAAGCCAACTAAAGTATTCATGAAACTTTGGTTACCTAATACCTGTATAATTCAGAGCCCTGTGGCTTCTTTTTATATTTGTCATAAAGTACATCTTATGGTATATGATTATAAAATTAAAATTAAAAATGTAAATTTACTAGGTTAGGATATCATGAGAAGCCTTTTCACGCTAAGCAAGCATAGTAATATGTTTGTACACTGTTTACAATTGGAAATTCAAAAAATGTTTCTTGGAAGGCATTTTTCTAGGGACGATTTCTCTCAGGAGGGTGGTAGTGCACTCCCTAAAAATAGTACAAACCTTCTTAGAACCTATGAGGAGCTATGTTGTAAATATCAGTTCAGAGATAACAGAGATCCTTCGGTACAGACAGAAAGACAGACAGACACGAATCCTTTTTCTTTTATATAAGAATGTAAGTAATATGGCATCTTAGAGAAATATGGGTAGCCTAGATTATCACTTTTGAAAGATGGAGTTTTAATCTGAGCAAGGTCGATTAATTTTCTCATTTCTAACCATGTATACAAATAGTGTTAACAAAAATTCAACATTTTAATTGGTTTGTTAAAAAAAGAATTACCATTTATTTTGCACAAACATGAACATTTAGGACTACTGTGATATTCGTTAAGTAGTAAGTGATGAATAAGTAATATCTGCTTCGCCCTTCTACTTTAGGGGATGAGATATGTCAGAAAAATAGCCTAGAACCATACCAATGTATTTAATGGTTCCGAGCAAAGCACAACCTAAACCTAAAAACAGCCACTTCCAAGAACTTTAGCTACAGACAAAAAAACCTTACAAATGTATAGTATAGGTTATTGCAAATAAGATAGATGGTAAAATTAAGAGTAGTTTAATTTTTATGTGTATTGAAAATTTTGCTCTAAAAAAAATTAAGAAATGTTGAAAGGGTTTACGGAAATTGCTATAAAAAACTCAACCGATTAAAACAGCTGAATATCTACCACTGTCCCTGATAGTTCTAACAAGATTTGCGAAATATGAATTAAAATAGAATGCTTAAAAAGGACAACAATTTCATGCTTAATCATGGAATTAGATTCTAAAGATTCGCTAGATGTCGGGAATGTGTTAGGGCTCAAGCTAGCGCCAGGTATAATATATAGAAATTGTAAGTGCATCATTGTGAATTTGGTTTGGAGCAACTAAACAAATTATTCCAACTTTGGCAGTCTTTTGGTACTATACTTTACAGTTTAATTTTACTTTTCTTTTTGGTTGTTTTAATAATAGAATAGCAAAGAATTTATATTTATATTTAGAAATTATCTCATTATTATTTCAGAATTCACCCCCTGTGACACTTCATATAAAGTTTAGGCCTATGTCACGAATTTTGCGGTTTCAATGTTATTCGCCGCGGTTTCATATTATCAAATTTACATGCAAAACAAAACAAGAAAACCAAATAAAAAAGTAACTTATCAAAAATTTTTATTTTTTCTGCGAAGCTACTCCATAAGTAATGTGTGTAATTGAACGACATCTTTCCAAACCTCTATCGCAGTCAAAGATAAGCTATGAGTTTTTATTTTAATCTGTTTAATTGTATGATGAAACAATTTTTATTACATACTAACCCCATTCTACATAATACATATGACATTTGTAAAAAAAAAATAGAGATGAGGTTGAGCGGTTGTTTTTGTTAAGTTAAAAAGGTAGGGAAAAAACAGTTTTTGCCAAGATTTATAGTTGAATTTTAAAACAATTATGCTGCCCCCCCCCCCCTCCCTCCCCTCTTATTTTTAATTTATTCCAAAAATAGGGGGATCGGGGTTTATTTATCCGCTCGACTAGGCTTTTTGAGAAAAACTTCAAAGTATATATCATTTAATTTTTTAAAAACAAACAAAATAAAGTTTTTATCTTTTATTATGTACCTAAATATTAAATTGAAATGCAAGACAGGACACTGAGGAAAAAGCCAGGGAAGGAACATTAGACTTCAAATTACACTGGTAACATAAGTTGCATAACGACATGAACTTATTCATTTGCTCAAAACTTTGGGTACTTTTATTGAATTTTGATTTGTTAGTTACAAACTTGAAGTGCAAAAACTTTTAAACCAATAATCTTAATATAAAGGAGGGATAATTTGGTTTATCATTTTTGGGGAAGTACAAAAGTATATCCTTTTTGTCTTATCCCTTAGGATCCCTGGGAGGAGAGGACAGTTTATGTAATTTGCACTACAAGAACTTTTTATAAACACAGCAAATTTCTATACCAATGTTGCAGTATTTTGGTCCAGGGATACAGGCAGAGGACAATGAGTGATAAATTGATCATTCGCCCAATTCCAAATGCGAAATTATGCCTTTGGTTAATGGTAAATATTTAGAAAGATTGTAGAAAAATTAAATTTTTATTGACTTCTTGTTATTTTACTTTTATTAGATTTTTGGCATTTTCTTTATATATTTACCAAAGAGGTAGGGAAGGGACATTTGACTGTAACTTTTACTGGTACCTATTAGTGTTGAAAACACCTTATTGATTGGGTGGATAATAATTTGCATGTTGGTATTACTCTCCTTGATGTGTTAATAATATATAGTCTAATTTATCAATTTAAAGCCCTCTCTTCTCCTAAATGTTATTAGCTACCAAAGGTAGAGTTCCACCCAAAAGACTTTGAGAATAAGCGGATCTATAATCCATTGTGATATCCCTGAATCTCTGGATAATACTAGTACTTATAAAAGCAGACAGCACAAGTCAAAAATAATTTCTGCAAACTTTGTTTGTCTTTGCCAATTTTAGAGGTACACGCCACGCAGGGAGGGAGGGGAAAAGTGGCTGGTTATCATACTAGACTCCAAAGTTTTGTAATAACATTTTCTTATTCGTTGACTTTAATTGAATTTTGATTGTTTGGTTAAGTAAGTTGAGTGTCCAAACGTTACATCCACTAATAATAATCTAAAGAAGGGGTAACTTTGTGTATCATCATTAGGAATGTACATCAAGTTTTGGGCCAATGTCTTATCCCTTTAGATCCCTGCAGGCCACGCCTCTATTATCCTTACCCTCACGGAAACCTCCTCAAAAATATCCAGGGATGCAGTGATAGTTATATCTTATTGATCAATTTTACAACAATTTAAAAAATTGGAATAATTTTTTTTTTGTGCTTTCCCTCACTTTTCCTGTCAAGCAATAAAACTGCTCCCCATATATTTTAAAAACAATTTGAAATAAGGGCTGAGATTTCTTTTTTTCCCCTTTGCCTAACCCCTGTGGGGCTATCAAGTACACACTAAATCCTAACAGATCCTGACCTACCTTAAAAACTACCCTCCCCCATTATTTCCAATTTATTTAAAAATCAGTGGAGTTTCAGAGCTTGTTTAGGAAGTCTTTTTTATATTCGATTTGGCGGGAAGAATTGAGTATTTTAATCATAGACCAAAAATCATGTTCTCTATACTTTCAATATCATACAATGTCTTAAATAGATACCCATACAGGGATACATCAAATTAGATTATTTGGGAATAGTCCCTTTCGTAACATCGCCCCATAAGGGGCGATTCGTCGTATTTTTAAAATGGCTTTTTATAGGTTATTTAGGTTAGGTTAGGTGATTGCCCCCTCAGTGTTAGGTAATTGGCCCCGCAGGGTTAGAGCCCCCCGCAGGGGCTAGAAATAGGAGAAAATCTACTGTGAAAAATACGAAGAATCGCCCCATAAGGTGCGATGTTACGAAAGGGACTATACCCGATTATTTTTATCTCTTCAAACACAAGTTTTTTTTTGTTTGTTTAGGAAGATTGAATTAAAGCAGTTAAATGCATAAAATCTTCCTTTTTAACTGGAAATAAGATTGATTTATAACAAATTTACCACTCCTTGTATCCCTGAAGTAAACCAACTTGTACCTACCATAGTGTACTTGATCATAAAGTACTGCAAACTAACAACAGATATTGCATAATGAAATACATTTTTTTGTTTCCACTCATGTAGGGACTCGTGTTGGAGAGTTGTATAATAGATTTAAATGCATTGCCTAAAGTTAAATTGTTTTTAATTATAAAAGTTTTGTTTACTGTCTACATATTGTATATTGGAGGAAGTACTTTTACGCAAGGATCTAAAGGGATAAGACAATGGCCGATAAATAAATGTACATCCCCAAAGATGATGCACAAAAGTACTCCATCTGAAGATAATAATTCAAACACTCAACCTTATAAACCAATCAATTAAATTCAATAAAAGTCCCAAAAGTTGTTAAATCAACGAATAAGAAAACGTTATTTTAAAAACTTTGGGGACTAGTGTAATTAACAGCCAAATGTCCCCTACCTTCTTGGTATGTATGAGTGAGTTCTTTTCTGTATATTGATCATGTTTTAATTATATCTGTTATACACTTCAAAAAATGATTTAAAGCCGAATTCGTAGCTGCCTGGCGATTTTTAAATGTGCAGCCACTTTTTTATGGTTAATTACCAATTCTAATTGGTTCGTAATAGAAATAAATAGCGACATTGTACTAAAAAGTTGTATAATCACGTTCTCTAATTCGTTGGCTTTCATCAAAACCATAGCTAGCAATGTCAAACTTTTCAACCAATAATTATAATTTTATGGATAATTATCATATGGGATGTACATTAATTTATTAATTAGTGTCGGTCCGTCCGTCCCTAACAGATAGCTTTTTTCATTAATTTAGGCATGTTAGAATCGTCCTATCGATTTAAAACTTAGTTAGGTAAGATTTAGAAGGCGTAGCAGATCTATAATCGTTACTAGAATGTCCGTACGTCCATTTAAAACATTTTCATTTTTTAACTTTTTTATTAACAATTTTTTATGTGATAAAATATCCGATTGATCTGATTTTCGGATTACTGATTCCTATTACAATAAGGTACAATATTTCGTGCGAAGCATCTCTTTAATCAAGTCCTTAAAATGTCAGTATGTCCTTAAACAGAATTCTGTATTTAGGAAGTTTTGCAACAGATTTACGTATAATTTTGTCAAAACTTATATATTCATATTTTGTATATTTAGTTCTGACACTCTACACAAGAGTTAATGTTCGTCTGTCATATCGTTTCAGAGCTTCGCTTTTATGGATTTTGTCATCCTTGTTTAAATTTACAGCCAACATTAAGAAAAGGTGTTAGTTGAAGTTGAGCTGCTTTATGAAATCGATCAGCAGCTAAGGCCTCTTTTTAATAGTTTAGCAATTTGATATGATTATGTAGTTTAGTCTGCATGTAATATATATCAAAAAAAAATATATTGTTTATCTTTTTGTCTACGCCTGTTTGTAAAAAAGATCTCCGAAACTGCTTAATTGTTAAAGTATAGTAGAACATTTCAAATTTTAAATAAAATAAAACAATGATCAAATAATTTTACCAGTGATCTATTTATGAGTCAGACAAGAATGACACAATTTTTAGATATTCAAATCAATTTTCCCCCTTCATTTTGTCAATAATGTTTCAAACAAATGCACTAGAAAACCAACAAAGATATGCAAATGTCTTTTTTGTGCCTTTGGAAAGGCATATTGTGTTAACTTTTTCGCCAATTACAAAAATAATTATAACCGTCCGTTTATATGTGCGCAAATTTTATCAAACTAAGAATGACAAAGTGCATAAAAGCGAATAAAATAACTAAGTGAATATATTACAGTGTTCGTGTTAATGTTCACAAGAAATATCAGTCAAATTTATTTAGAATAAGTTAAACAGAAAAAAGTCAATGCATTCTTCGCTATTAAAAATTTGGTATGTCTTTTCACCTTTTAACTTTTTTTTTATAACGAAACAGGCTTAAAAAAATGTTTAGTCATCCCATTGATTTTATATATCCTGTTATATAAAGCAGTAATGTTTTTTTGTTTGTAGCTTGAGTTTTTAATAACTTCTAAATCGATTGAGTTGTCTATTTTATGCAAGCTTCACATATGTCCATGTATGGTTTTAAGCTATTTTTATGGTTGTAAAATAAAGGCACAAGAATACTAATCTTGTTTCAATTTCTGTTGACATAAGTATTAATAAATTACCCAAACTTTGCATTTCTACCCCTTGCGGATTTATTTTTTGCAATTTCTACACTCGTGGATTTATTTTTGCACCCAAAACTCAGGTTCCTTGGTTTGTAGTAGTATAGTAAAGCCAGGGATGGAGGTGATAATGACGTGTAAAATAAAATACAATTATCGACCTGTTACCAAATAATTTAACAATAAAGAATTGGGTGGAAATAATTTTTTCATCCATTCCTCTATCCCTGTTCCCTGAATAAAGCACTTTTGATTTCACCGTTCCCTTTCTCTAAGCTTTCCCTTTTCTTACCTTCCCTGAAAGAAGTAACTTCAAAGATAAAGGAACTGGTAGATGGTTAATCATTGTTTTTCATACAGCTATAAGATGTTGTAGATTGTTATTTAATGATTTAATATTATTAACTATCCAAACAGTAAATATTATCACTTTAAAATAAAGATTCATATCGAGACAGCTTTTAAGTAACTATTCAAAAGTCCAAAATTTCTGGTTAAAAACAGCTTTTACCGGATATTTTGTAACTTTTTTATCATTACTTTAATATAACTTACTTTTTGTAGGTCTAGAATGTTTTACCTTGTTTTAACTGTGTCATAATATATCAATTTCATTTTCAGATTTTAAATAATTATTTTTATTTAATCTTTGCTTATCAAACTTTATTACCTACTCCTTCATTACTGGTTAACACAATCTTTATTGTCCAAAATTTTCCTTTTTACTTGTGCAACATTGAACCCAGCTCCTTTCTTTACCTATTATAATATCCTTTCCATTCCAACATTTTTTCTTTTTTTTTCAACATTGCTGTTTATATCATCCGCTAATTTCCCCCCTGTCATTGAAAAAGTGTGTACTAGTGAGGGGGAAAATTTTGGATGAATTTTCAAGACGAACGGGAATTTAGCCCCTGATCCCCCCCCCCCCCCCGCCATACTCTCACTTTCCCTTTAAGCCTTCCATCATAGTTTACCCTTTACCCAACCCCCCCTGTTAGTCCCACGACCCCTTATTATGGTCCCCTTCTCATGGTTATGATATGCTTGTTGTATACAGAATCATGAAATCCCTCTAGTTGTAATAATACCATTTCATGGCAAAAGTGTAAAAGACAACTTTTTTCGCGGATTTTTAACCTTTTGCGTACACTGTAATTTTCAACCTTACAAATCAGGAAATTTTGTGAAATAATTTTTATTGTAGATAGCATGATTGCAAAAATAAATGTGGCTGTGTATGTGTTCCATATTTAGGTTTTGTTTTTACCACAATTGCGTGAAAAATATATTAAAAATCTGTATCATTTTTAATTATTGTCATGCATAACATCAAGTTTTGTTTTAATTTATCTAAATCCTATTATATAAAATGTTAAGTTATTTGGTTTGTTAAGATCTCGCTGATCGCTAAACCGATTGAGTTCTCAACATAGCCTCATAGCATCGTATGGTTAGGATAGTTTTTATTTCTAAATTAAGGCCTTTAGATGGTTTTAGGCTATTTGTCCTCCCAGTTCTTCCCCTAAAAAGGCAGGACCGAAGATTAAGAGAAAAATGCAAGGAACAATTATGTCCATGAGTAGCGTGGCAACAATGAGCTGAAAAATAATTCTTCTTCACTGTCAAGCAAAATTGTAAGTAAATTTGTTGAAAAATTGCTTGATGGAGGATAATGTTTAAGGATTAAATTACATTTTTAGGACATAATTATAGAGTTGCTTCGCCTATAATATTGTACTTTGTTGTCCCAGATATCAGTATACCAAAAATCAGATCAATCGGTTAATTAGATCATATAAAAATTTGTAGTCAAAAAAAGTTAAAAAATCAACATGTTGAAAATGGACGTACGGACATTCTGGTATCAATTATAGAGTTGCTACGCTTTCTAAATTGTACCTAACTACTACAGGGATCACCATGCAAAATTATAAGTTGATAGAACAATTCTAATGTGCCTATATAAACAAAAAAAAGCTATCCGTCACGGACGTACAAACGGACGGACGTACCTGATTATCGAAAAGCTTCGCTTTTAAAAAGACTAGTGAACTGTAATTCAGATGATCAATTTTATCTTCTTTTTTACACTTTTAAAGATATGTAATTCTATGAATAAAAGCTTGAGTTTACAGAATGGAATTAGAGCGATTTACTGTGTTATAGACTCAACCTTAAGCGACTTAGAGGTACAGATGGACGTACCGACATACAAATATAATACATACATTAGCTGCACTGCTAAAAATACGTAGTTTTATCAATAATTATCCAATGTTGATTTTTCTACATGCTTTTTTTTTATTTGTAACATCCTCTAATTATCCACTTGTTGTTGTATGGATTATTGCCCTGTAGCCATTTAATCAATTTTCATGATATCATTTTTGTTGTAAAATATAGTCAAAACTTCAAAAGTATTTTGAACTATTTTTAAAATAATATAAGATGCAAAGGGGACATTTTAGAGTCCTTGCTTTTAAAGTATTATCATTTATTTCATGGATATTGCTAACATTGGTAAAAAAATGTAAAAGTTTTTCAAATTGTAATGCCTCAAAAAAAAAAAATTTATCATTATGGCGTAAAATAAAATGAATATTAAGTAATTAAATCAGGGACAAATTAACTATTGTTTTTCTTCAGAAATTCACACAAAAACAAAAACAAAAAATAAAAGACCCAATCTTAATGTTGTTTCTACAGTAATAAAAGCAGACACTTATCTTATGAAACGGTCTAGAAAATCTCATGTAGGTCAACTTACTCATGTAGAAGGACGGACGGTCTTTAAGACATATCTTTGATATAGAGTAGCGTTGCTACAAATAATTAAAAGAATGCATAAATGTTTATTGCTGCATATTAATGTTCAAAGAAAATAGAACAATCTTTAAGTTGGAGTAAGTTTGATCAAACAAGCAATCAGTAATACAGGGATGGAACAATGGAAGATAATCTAATCTAACTCTCCAAATTTAGTCCCTATTAGGTTATTTAATGTCAAATGGTCGGCAGAATTTTTATTATTTAATTGTGGTAGATTAAAAATATTTGGTAATTATTATCATAGAGAAAAGATACATATTTCTTCTATTATCTATCCCTCTATCCCTACAAAGAACCATATATTGCTAAAAGTTTTAGACGATTATTCTTAGATTATCGTTATAACAAAGTTTTTACTCATGCAATGCAATAACTAATAACTTTTATTAATTATCAGTCCCAAATTAAAAGAAATTAGAAATCTTTCTAAATCATTTCTAATCGATTGATTTTTATTTTTTGGAAAGGATTCTTAAAATACTTAAACAGATAGAAGAAAGGAAGTACAGACTTAGTTATAAAGAAGCAGTATAATTGATCCTAAATATACTGATCTTGCACCACTTTTAAACACACATGTCCTGATTCGTTTTATTGGATAAATTAAGTATTCAAAACCGTTTTGACACAGCTAAATGTTTGGGCTGAATATTGAAAAATTTACAAAGGCGAAAAAATGAGGGAATCGAAAAAGTTTTTTTCCAAAGGGAATTTTGAATAACATTTGTTTAGCAAGGATAATTGATTATTATGCTAATAATAATCATAAATATTCATTATTATTTTTTTATTTACAAGTGGATACGCCTCTAGAGGCCTCTAGGGGCACTTGAAAGAGATGGAGAGGGGGGGGGTCGATCTTCTTCTTTAAATTTGGTGTGGGGTCATATTTTCAGGGGTAATTTATTTTGTCCAACCCCAAAATATATATACCTTCCTTGTACATACATACAGAATTAAATTATTTGAAACTTTATGCCTAAATGTTATGGGAATCAATCATCAAACATCAATTTTTTAAAAATCTTTAGGCATAATTTATTCCGTATGGTTATTGGAACATTCTTTAAACTTTAAAATCGAAAAAACGATTCTAATTTGTTTGAATTTGATATATGACCTTTCTTACAGACCGACGGACGGACATTTAGACGCAATAACGCCCCCTAAATGTAGAAAAGCTTTGCATATAAAAACATTTGAAATATGAATGTTCTAAATATAAATTACGAGTTTGAACAAACAAAGAATTTTATTATTATGGCGTGGAAAAGTGTCATAAACCAATTTTAGCAACAAGAATGATTGTTAGAGTCACAAACACATTACTGTTTACTAGACGAATTTTATGTAAACACTAAACAAGAAATTATTTAAGTATATAAGTTAAAAACTCATGTGAGACTGTACATGTATAAACATACGTTCTCTCTCATTCAGTGGCTAAAAAACTAATTTACTTTTAATAACACAATTAATTTGTTGGTTAAGATTTGCAGTGTCCAAACTTTTCGACCAACAATCATAACTAATGAAGCGTTAATTTTTATAAAAACGTAATAACGAGATTGAAAAAAAAACCTATAATGAAGAAAATTAATATTATACATTACCTTAAGCAGTGAACAGATATTTGTTTGTGGACTTACCTGAATAATGTGAATAAATAGCTTTATAGTAGCTGCTGCCAGGGACATAATTTTAGCTACATGGGATATGATAAAATTTAAGATTTGTAAAATAATAAACTAAACCCTCTCTACCTTTATTAAACAGTTATTCATTAAAATGTTCACATTTTTTTATTCATTGGCTTTCCCTCTATCTCTGATTGAACAAGAGCATAGAATGGTTTATATAAAATAGCATGTCATACATTCATTACATTCTTTGTATACCATAGTTTATTTGGAAACAAAAACTCATAATTACATTTAAGGCAATGACCGATAAATTAATGTACATCCCCAATGATGATACACAAAATAACCCCTTCTGTAGATTACAATTAGTTGTTGAAACATTCGGACACTCAACTAAATAAACCAGCCAATCAATATTTTTTTAAAAAGTCCCAAAGGTTGCCAAGCCAACGAATAAGAAACATTTAATAAGACTTTGGTGACTTGTGTAAAAAACATCCAATGTCCCCTCACTCCCTGCATTTTATGACAATATTTCGAAAAGTCTTACGGAATTGGATGAATTTTTTTTGGGGAATTTTGAATTTATCAGCCGAGAAAATAACTATCCCCCCATAGCGTTAAAGGAAATTATAGAGTAGCTTCGTTACTTGGAAATGAAAGAATTTATCTACTTTTATGATTCTTATTACGTATTATAATGATTCAATTCTTATTTGACCTTATCATAATGACCTTTGTAGTGATTGATTTATTTGGTAAATATCTTATTAGCATATAGTTACACATTGTCAAGAATAGAGACAAATTTTAAAGTTATTAATTTTTTATTTTTTGTGGTGTAAAAATTTTTAAATTTAGTGGGTAATGCATATTGGAGCAACTTTTTTCTTGGGGGGGGGGGGGGATTTAATTTGATTTAGCAGATCAGAGATATCCCAAAAATTATTTCTAAGGGGGAGGGGGGTCACTAGGGACCAGCATACTGGTCTAAATTTTTACCATACACATATTTATCCGTTTATTTTTATATTTACATTACATTATTTAAGTCAATCAAAAATAATGAAAATGTGTCCCCTGCTCTGAACTATAATTAATTGATAATTGCATAAATTCTGTTTTAATAATCTGGCATTATGACATTTATTTGTAAACTTGTTATCACTATATACTGTTTCCTCATGGGTGAAAGGAACAGTATTAGCCTAATAGTTATTTTTAGCATCGTATTATAGACAACCTCTGCGAATATTAAAATGAAAAATATTAAAACCAGTTTATTAGCCCTCAGGTTCCAAATATTTTAATATTTGTGGAAAATTGTCTGAAATACGATGCTATACATTATTATTCTGTTTTGATAAGAACAAGTTCTAATCCTGCGAATTTCATTCACTGCTATAATTCAGCTACATTATTCTTTTTTGTCTTTGTTGCGCATCGAATCATCATAATTGTCCTTGTTGGTAATATCATTTTAAAAATCACAATTGCTTTTATCAATAATCAATTTAAAGCTAATTTAATCATACCCCAATCCAAATGTTTAAAGTATAAACCGCAAGCCACAGGTCATCATGGCCACTACCGACCACCCCACCCCACTCCGATCACTACCGACCAACCAACCCCCGACCCCCAACTCTGCTTGAAGCTTGAGTGGTCATGCAAAAAATTATAATTTTCTTAATTTTATTAATGTCAACAACAAGTGTTACAATTTGTTTCATTCATTTTTTGTAACACAGCTACTATATGAATATATTATATCCGCACGTCTATCGTATGTATGAACTAACGCATGTTAGCAAAATCTACATCGGCTATCGTATGTAAAGTTATATTGTATGTTTTGGTGCTGAAACAGTGAAAATGTATGTCAATAATTAATGTCTGGACCTGCAGATTAGGGAGGTAGGGCTTGGGCTGTTTATTGCACTATTCCTCAAAGTTTTATAATGGCTTACTAACTTTGGGGACTTTCATTGAATTTTCATTGGTTGGTGCATTAAGTTGAATGAATGTGATTAATTCAAATTATTTCACAAAATAAATAAATAGATTTGATCCTGCCAAATTTCCCGCCTAATGCCACGTGACATTTTCTAAATTGAAGTTAAAAGACTTATTGATTTTCCCGGGCTTTTGGTCACGTGATCTTGATCTATACTGTGTGTGAGTGATTGATTGATTGGTTTGATGGAGTGCCCAGGATGATGAGCGCCGAAGGAGGCGGAGAGAACGGGATCGGGACAGGGACAGAGGTGACAGAGATAGTAAGGTAAAGTTTTTAGTAGCATCTGCGCAGCTACTCTTCTATTCTTACCTTCCAGTTTGTCTTGAAATCTTTTAGGGAATATTGTCTTGAAATATTTTAGGGAATATTGAAGAAAAGTTGCGCATGCGCAATAAAAACATAATATGAAACTTGAATGGTACACATGTCAAGTTGGGACAAAACTGAAATAATATCTTTTTAATAAAAATATATCGAAAAGTATTAGATTTTTCCTCTAACTTTATGTCTCTACTGCATAGAAATTAAATTTAAGTTTATCTAATATTGTTTACATTTCACCACTGTCAATGTACTTTATGACGCAACTTGCGTAATCACTCGATTACGAAATGTAAACGTAACTTGCGTATAACTCAACAATTAATAAAATAATTTATGATAATTGAAATTAAAATACTTAAAAATATATAATTGGATATAAACATCTTTTACTCTCAGATCTTGAAAGAATTAAAAATCAGCTGCTAAGGATTTTTTGTAAACAAATTCATGCGCAACCCTAATACAAATGCCGTGATCATTATTTCTTAACCAAATATTTCTAAAGTCATTTTTTTTACTAAATTCATGTTGAAATGAATTTTTGTTTAAAGTTTTGCTAATACTATAAGGTTTTAATCTATTGTGAATAGGACAAATATGGCTGGACGATTGGCTGTATGGCTTTTAGTATACTATTAAAAAAGGCATTTATTTTTCATATCATTTCTCGATAATATCTGAAATCATATGATTTTACTACAAGCCTTGTAGCCATTTAGGGCTTTCAAAAGTTCCAATTTTATTTCAGGCTAGCCAGGCAGAATCTTCTACCTGGATTCTATTCTATACTTTATCTTCTTTGTAAAAATTGCACCTAATGCTGCTATTTTATATACCTAAAATTAATCTAGCCATAGCATAGAGAATTCCAAGATGTGGATGGAAGGAATTGAAACTTGTCACAAGACCTTTTAGACAATGGACGCTTTTTTGAAGGGTTGCTTGTGTGCATTTTTCTTTCTATGTGAGGGTATAGTTTAAATCTATAATCAATCATTACTTACATGTAATTGAAAAATACCAAAAAATATGTTAGTATTAAATGCTCTAAAATAAATAAATGTGTTAATCGTTATAATATTCATAGAAATATTCAAACTTTTAAGATAAACTGTAAAGGATAAAGATAATTATGTGAGAAATTTAGTTTTTAACTGTTGTTAAAGGAAAAGAGCTAATCTTATCAAACTATGTTCATTAAGTAATAGTTATTTCTCGCATCGTATTATAAACGGCTTTCTGCGGATATAGAATGTACAATTATAAGATTAAAACTAGTTTTTTTAGCCCCGTGGTGCCGAAGGCACCGGCTAAAAAAACTGGTTTCAATCTTTTGATTGTACATTTTTATATTTGTAGAAAGCTGGATATAATACGATGCTAGACATAGTTTTTTCGTATGGATGAGAACCGGTTCCTATCCACCGGATTCGAATGAATACGAGAAAATAGATTACTGTGTCATTTAAATTTTAAAAAATATTCGTTGATGGACAAACAGACAAAATGAGTTACAGAGCAGTTGTTCAGTTGTCATAAAAAATTAAGAGATTGAAAATGCAATAATTCATAGAAAATCACAAAAACTTAAAAACAAGTGGTTTATAAAGCATGACCGACAGACAGACAATTAAATATGTACTGAAATTGGTAAAGGGTATCTTAAAAAAAACCCATGATTTTTCATATAAATTTACTAAAGGACGAACTGACAAATTGTATTATAGAATAGCTTTGCAATTTTAGTCTTCTTTACTAGTTTTTAAAAAGGCGAATAGAGATAAAATCAATATAAGTGATTAAAGAACTCGGCAGTAATTTCGGGTTAAAGTTGTCATTTCTAATGATTATTGATAATTTTAATTTCTGATAAAAACCAGACATCAAAATTAGAAAGCCTTTTTTTATCTAAATAGTAATTAGTTTTAACTTTTTCTTTTATATTTTCTTATGTATGTAGTATTGATGTGGACTAGAAAGTTTTATAAACATGGTCTGTCATTCGCTGTTTTCAAAATTTTCGGAATTTCTATTAAATGTTAGTTGGGTTGGAAAACTGCAGTGTTCAAACTTTTCCATCAATAATTTTAATTTTGATTGGTTTTTAACTATCATATTTGTTGTAGGACAGAGAAAAGCCTAAAGACGGTGAGATGTCAGAGAAACGAGACCGCGAGGCCCGCCGCAGCCGCCGTGAGAGTCGGCAGGACGTGGAGGCCAACAACACACCTGAAAAGGTGCTGCCAGCAGCCAACAGCCGGCCAGAGTCGGCGGGCAAACAGCCGTCACAAAATTTAGTGGATGTTACCTCTAGTAATGCCTTTAGCAGACGGTAAGATTTTATTTCATGTACCTGGTTTTCAGAGTAAAAATAAGGACTATTTTCATAAAAACTGACCAGCTATTTGGAACATAGTAAGTTAAATCAATTTTAAGATACATGGAGCTTTAAAATATAATGGAAGCAAAGAAATTTACAAGTCTAAACAGATTATAGGACATATATGTAAGTATACCAAGAATTAAAAGTTATTTCTTTGTGTATCTAAAGTAACATGTCTGTGTGTTTGTACCGAAGGCTAACCGCTGGACCGAGAGGGTTCTCTTTAACAGAGTAGCTTCTCATAGGTCCGGGGAAGATTTATAACTATTTTGTAGGATGGTACCACCCTCTCCCAAGAGAAATCACAAAAAAATCGAAAAATATTTAAATATTCGTGGACTTCAGCGCAACATTGCTAGGTATCGTAGTGACTTGAAAAGAGACTCTAGTGGCGTAGCCGCTAGTTAGAGATATACCAGTGAATAAAAGATCTTCATCGATGCACCTTCAAATTACATTAAGTTTGTGGCTTTGTTAAATAGGAATTATATTTTTTATTTTAGTCATTATAATCTACAGATTAATCTAAAATTAAATTTTATGATTAATATTAATCCCTGGTGAGAAATATCAAAAACCACAAATACTTGACAATGCAATAATATTTTCATCTTCATTGTTAAAGTATCTACATATAACTTATTGTTTAATAATATTATTTAATAGGTTATCTTGCTTTAGGGCATTTTTCCATAACTGTTTTCAAATTTAACAGTCCTAAATTTTTCATATTTTTAAGTCATTTTACGTGCAAAAAGCAGAGTTATCTTTGGTAAAAAAAAATTAAGATAATATTCAAAGACCCAATTGAAAGTCGGCACGGCACCCCGTAAATAGAGTTATAAATAGCTTTTGCGTGACCCCTTTATTCTTTTACTTTGATGCCTAAAAACATTCCCTTGAATAATCTCTGTGTAAAACCATTGTATCGAAGTACAAGTGAAAGCATATTAGAAATCAAATGCAAAATTTAAACATATCTCAAAGAATTTATCAAATATTCTTTTGATTATTTAAAACTTAACCAAGCTTGTCATTGCTCATACTTATCCGTCTGTCAAAATTCATATTCAACCAACAAATTTCAAATTTTAATTGTTAAATTTGTTATGGATTTGATTTTGTTGTTGTTCTTACTTACAAAATGTTTTTTTCCACATTTTTTTGCAACTTCATAATCGAGTAAGAAACGACAATATCCTTCTAAGGCAAGAGTATAGCACTCATACCCCCTCCCCACTTGTGATATTTATTTTGAAAACTTGCATCTTTACACCTAGTATCTAGAGGCTCTTTTTTTTAAAGTGAAAGAAACCCTACAACCACCCAAGGAGCTATGTAAAGCTTTCATAGAATAGATAATTCAATCGGTTCAGTTCAGTGGTTGTTAGCGAGGTCTTAACTAACAAAAAACCTTCAGCAGTACTTTTAAGAGGTGGGTGGATGGGGAGGTCTACCTTATACTTTAAATTTTAATGTCTAAATTACAGAGGTTGTGAAGATATTTTCTAGAGGCGAATAATCTTTGGGGCGTTTATAATCCATAATCGATAAAAAGTTTCACTGTAAAGGAGAACCATATCGATTAGGTTAATAGCCAGATCTATCAATACAAACACACATACAGACACACATACTGTTTGTTTGGGTTTTTTTTTTTGGGGGGGGGGGGGAGGTTTATGTAATCAACTGTCGATTGGAAGGAATGTATTTTTAAAAAATCAGTTTGACTTATTGAAAGTTGTGCAAAAGCGTGACCAGAAATAGAAATATCATTGATTACCTAAGAAATTTAAACTCTTAGGAATTTATAATAAGTAAAGAGGTTTTAAATCATATCATAGCATTTTATGTAATTATTTTACAAAAATTATACACGGTATAACAAAAGCAATTTTTAAGGTTATGTTTATTAGGTATACAAAAAGAAAAATTGAATATTTGTTTTCAATGAGGGAATTTAAAATAAAATTTTTAGTGTAATTGGTAGAATATTTTATTGGCCATGTTAAGATGTTGTTTATAAGTAAATAATTTTTGAAAACCAACCCTAAAGCACAAAATTGTACCAGAAAAAAAGCATTATATGCACCTTTTGAAATATTTATGCTCTAAAATGCACCGTTATTTTCAGAGATATTGAATAAGACCTTTTCTAAGTTTGATGTATTTTTTTATAGAGATCAAGGATGTATAATTATTTTTTCTGTATTCCTTCTGGTTGTATCAGAAAATCGGAAAACTCAGTTTATTCTGAATCACTCTGTATGTTAAATAATTCATATTATGTTACTTATTGCAAAGTCAGGAATAAGGCAGTGGACGATAAATTGATGCACAGCCTCAATAGTGAGAATAGTTATTTATCGTATCGTATTATAAACGGCTTTCCGCGGATATAGAATGTACAATTATAAGATTAAAACTAGTTTTTTTAGCCCCGTGGTGCCGAAGGCACCGGCTAAAAAAACTAGTTTTAATCTTATGATTGTACATTTCTATATTCGTAGAAAACTGGATATAATACGATGCTAGACATAGTTTTTTCGTATTCATGAGAACCGGTTCCTATCCACCGGATTCAAATGAATACGAGAAAAAAAATTACCCATTCTGTAGAGTTAGATCATTGGTTAAAAGTTTGGTCACTACTAGTTTAAAACCAACCAGTTATTGCTTATTCAATTCTTTTATAGTTATAGTTTTGCAATTCAACTATATCATTCAAATAATTGTCGTTTATTTTTAAATGCTTTAATTGCTCAAATACCAATTATTTTATCTCTGAACCATTCAATTGTTTAAGCATTATAGAAGCAAGAAAGGAATGGCAGGGCAGGAAATATTTGTTTTCTTCGCTTGCAATTGAATTTCAAATATTCATTGGGTAATAATATGCAAGTTGGTTTATTGGTATAAATCAGGGGTAGGATACTGGACTGAAGATGTTATTTAATGCATCGTATAGACAGCTTTCTGCGGATATTAATTAAAACCTGTTTTGTTAGACCTGAGAGGCCGAAGACCCGTGTTAACAATACTCGTATTAATTATATGATTTTCATTTTAGCATTCGAAGAAAAATGTCTTAATACGATGCTATACATAATTTTTACATCTGGCTGAGAACTGGTTCTAATCCAGCGGATATAATCGTTTTCGAAGCCATACTAAAAAAGTTATTATGCTACCTTATAATTTTTAATAACAAATAAACAATTTCAATTCAATGTTGTACCAAAATTAATTCTCTTAGAATTGTTGTAGAAAAACAGTTGTTGATCTTAACACTAATTATTTTATCTTTATTAAAAAAGTCATTGAGTTAAATACTTTTCTTTTGATACAATATCCCTCCCCCAATAACAATATGCAAGTTGGTTTATTGGTATTTCTTTTAATTTTTGGAATATAGTCTAGTAAATATTCCCAATAGTAAGCCACTCAATTTTATATTAAAGAGTTGTTTAAAGATAATGCTAATATAGATTTGTTTTAAAACTGGTTTAAAGTTTTTATTTTAATATCCGCAAAAAGCTGTCTATAATACAATGCGATAAATAACTACTATTAATTAATTTTATTTTTTTTCAGATGTGTAATTCCTACAGTAGTACTAGCTGTTCTTATAGCATTAGGTAAACATTAAAAACAAGGTTGACAACATCCATAAGTAGCAAAGCACCATTTATCTTCTTTGCAAAGCACTGAAACAAACAAAATCACCGACGGACGTATACCGTGAATTATAGATGAGATGCTATTTGTCAGAAAAATCTTTACAAGAAATGAATAGAATCGCTTATTAAATGTCTTTTGCACAGAGCTGTTAATTTTAAATTGGTCGATTGGTTTGACCCATTTTGTAACAAAACTAATTAATTTACTAAAATAACATGGTATTTGTTAAAGGGAAATTACATAATTAGTATGATAACATGAATTTTCATTTCCGTTTTCAGCATATTTATTAACCTAATAACATAATTTACAAAAATACAAAATTATTTTGTTTTGGGGTGTTAATTTATATCCGCAAAAAAATAGCACTTGAAATAGTCTTAACTGCAAATATTTGCAAATAATTGCTGTAGCAAAGACACGCATTATTTTTGGTTTTTGATTGAAATACAAATGCTTTTTTATTGTCACTTTTCTCTAATCATTTAAAAACAAGAACAAAAAAAAGTCATTTAAACACTATTTTATACTTAAGATCTCTCCTACTTTTGTCAATTAATAATCATAGTTGTTCAGATAATGATTTTCGGCGATTTTATTCAAAGTGACTAGTCGATTAATGAACCTTCTACCTTCCCCTATTTATTATTTTACTTAAAAAATAAGAATAGTTGGGAGGATTCAGTGCTTAATAGGCAGTTTGAGAGAAAGCCCACGTCAAGCAATTAATAATTGCTGCAAAAACTAAAATGTATGTGACAATTAATCTTGTTTATTTTTAGGACTTGGAGCAGCCATATTCTTTGTAGTATACTATTTTCTAATATTGATGAGTAAGTTCTTTTTTTATTTTGGGGTTACATAGGTACTCTACAAGTCTTGTTATTCGTGTAAATTGTCTCCAATAAGATGCTATACATGATTTTTAAAATGGCTGAAAACCGGTTCTAATCGAGCTGATTTTTCACCTTCTTTGATGAATCCTAATTGAGGCATATGATATTGGACGATAATACCCAAGATTAACAAATTACACCATAAAACTATTATAAATATTTGAGGAAATGTTTGAATCTTGCTATTTTGTACATTATAATCAAGGATAATTTGCATTCTTGAATCCAAATGACTATGGAACGAGTGAATGAATATAAATTATTTAGATTATTGTCCGTGGACCAGATTAGAGACTGGATGCTATCAGTTCTTTCAGGTAATTTTCACTGGGATGTTGCACCAGATTTTCATTTACTCTGCATAAACAAGCAGGGGGGCAGGGGACATTTGGTTGTTTATTACACTGGTCCCCAAAGATTTATAATATCGTTTCTTATTCGTTGGCTTAACAACTTTGGGAAGCTCTTGTGGAATTTTGATTGTGGTAACTTTTTGGATGATCATTTGGGATGTTCATCAATTTATTGTCTTACCCTTTTATATCACTGATAATCAAGGCCAAAATAATTATTGAAATTATGTTAGATTTTTTTGTAGAAAATTAAAGTTGAGAAAGTGTAAATTGCAACAAGAATTTGTTTTAATTCTAAAAAAAAAAGATTCTATCTCTGGGAACCAAATGTTACATAACAAACAAACAACGCAAAAAAAATAAATAAAATTGTCTTTTTTATAACACGTTTTGTTTAGCAGTTTAATTAGAGTTTTAATAAAGAATACTTCTTTAAATGTCCAACCTTGTTATTGTAGCTCGCTTCTATATATAGACAAGGGATAGGACACTTTAAGAAAAACTTACAACATAATATTGTGCAATAAGATGCAGAAATCCACATAATATTGTTAAGGCGTAGCGTTGGCGTAAAATAGTTTTCCATAGGATACCATATTACTTATTCTTGAGCAAAACTTTCATTATACTATATACAGGAGTAAGTTTTTTGTTTGTAGTGAAGTATCTTTCTAACTTCTATACGTATACCGATTTAGTTCTCTACTTTAGAAAGGCATGATATAGATACGAGGAGATGTTTATGTTATTCTTAAAATAGATTTAAGTTTTGGAATGGTTTTAATCCATTTTTCTGCTCCCCATAGTATCAAATAACGTTAAAATATTTTTAGGACAAGAAAAGTTGGGAGGAAGCACAATTGCTGTGCAAGGAGAGAGGTGGCCGGTTAGCTGAGCTAGCAGGTACGTCAAGACTCCAGATAGCTAGTAGGTAGTTAGCCTGAGATATGTTATTCCAGAGGATAGATAGAGAGCTTAAGGATAGCTAGATGTAAGTGAAGATTCATGGGAGATATTTAGATTATTGTCAGATATAGTTATAAAGATGTTAGATAAGTGAGGAGAAGTGTGAAAGAAAACCCCTAAAAAAGAGATGAATAATCTCTCATATTTATGCGTCACATGGCTGATTTTTTTAGACGCTTTGTCCCCCTACAATAGGATATACCAAGAAGATGGCTAGAATATATTTAATTGAAGTATGAATGTTTTTTTTAAAATTATTTATTATTAATGTTCTAATTAAAAGTACAAAAGTATTTCATGAATGTTACCAAGTTAAATAATATCTGGCTGTATCAATAATAAAACTATGCATTCATTACATTCATACTTAGTCTATTGCAGTTTTGGTTTTTATTCGAAGTCTGATTACACCTACAATGTTATTTTTAGACGGGCGCACAAAGTGAGCCATAGAGTAGATGCTTATTGGTCAGGGGATTATTAACAAGTAGTCTTAGAAGCCTATCTCATAGTGCAGTAGAGTATATCAAATTACCCCTACAGAAATCAAATTGCAACGATAAAGTTAAGGACA
Organism: Acartia tonsa; assembly: GCF_053477335.1. Classification (NCBI taxonomy): domain Eukaryota; kingdom Metazoa; phylum Arthropoda; class Copepoda; order Calanoida; family Acartiidae; genus Acartia; species Acartia tonsa. The sequence continues at coordinate 41,826,182 of NC_137260.1, forward strand.
GACGAACGGACAAAGTGATTTATTGAGGAATATTTAAAAAATCAGATTATACCAATGAACATGTTCCTTTATCCATGTTTTATTGTATCTTTTACTTTTTCTCGGCTGTGGTTATTTTTATGCACTTTTAACTTGATGAAGAAAAAAGTTTTTATTTGCTTCTGTGACAGTTTAGATTAATTATCACCACAGAATACTTTATAATGAGTAGAGCTTGGCTTTTGTATTTTCTGTATTGTCAATTTTCAAGGGTTGACTTATTTATATTTTTTAGGTTCACAAATTTTCTTTGTTATTTTTACATTTGAAATTATTTTAAATTCTTTAAAGGTTGAAATTTCTCTATTTTTAGTTCCAATGACATTAAATATCATGGCGATCTTATTATCCTCCTAATTCTGGTACAAATTAAAGTATTTGTAGCCTCTGTAATAAATTGGAGAAAAGAAGGGAATGTAGAATTAGATTGTAGTTAAATTTAATCATCATTGCTATCTCCCCTCATAAAATAAGTTTTCGCGAATTAATGTATTAATTTTTCCTTATACAGTCTAATAAAAAACATGAAAGTAAATGTTTGTGGCTTGTTTTTTGGTTTCTTAAAAACTATAAACACGACAATAATTTAGAAAATAATGTTTTTAGACATGCATTCAATCAATTTGTAAAGAAATCATATTTTAAAAAAAATTTGAAATATCTAGAAATGATTAATCTAATGAACTTCCAATAATTAACCAGTGATAATTTATATACAAATATATGCTGTATTTGATTATCAAGAGGAACTCGTAATTTTGACTAGCGAAAATGTTGGAGGCGAAAAAAAGATCTTATTAATGATTAGAACTAAAACTCATTGATTTAGGAACTTTATAAATAAAGATGAGAGTGTAATAAGTAGGATGTAGGGAAGAACTTATTACACAAACAAAAACATTACAAGATTTATATCAATTACAATATCAGAAACTGTCTTTTTAAAAGCGAAGCTGATCTATAAATAGGGTCGGTCAGTCCGTATTTCAAGGATTTGATACAATTATTTTGTTTTTACCTTTAAATTAATATTCTAATTATTATCTTTTTGACATTCTACAATAGGTATTGCTCGTTTGTCCTTTCATCTGATTTTAGAGCTTCCCTTTAATGGATGTTGTCATCCTTGTTTTCATAATTAAATATAATTCTCTATAGATTTAAATTTTTTTTGTTTATGAATAATTAAGAAACATTAAATTATCATAAGGGGTTGGCAAAAACTAATTTTATCTTTCAGAGATCTAGGAATATGACAATGAAGGATAATTTGTTCTTTCCCCCTTTTCATTTATGTAAAATTCTTACTTTTTTTTATTTTATTTTATTCTTATGGAATAAGATAATGGGCAATAATTTGATGTACATCCACAATTATAATAAATGAAATTAAACCTTCTGTAGATTAAATTTATTATTGAAAAGTTTGGACTCTGCTATTTTTACTTACTAACCATTCAATATTTTTAGAAAGTTCCCAAAGGTTTTAAGCCTACGAATGAGAGAACATGCATCATTTTTACTCAAATGTTCACTCCCTCCCTGGCCATTCTGTTTATCGCGTGACACTTGGCGTAGCATATATTTAATAATTTCCCACATTCTAAATTCTCTAGGACAAATATAAAGCCATGAAATAAAGTTGTGTTGTAGTAGAATCCTCTCGGAGGGGAGAACCCTTTTTATTTTGGAACCATAACATAACATAAATATTTAAAATTACGTTAAAGTCTTATTAACCTACTAGGAACACCTAAAATAATCAAAATTAAAATTTAAAAAATAATTGCCCTATTTTTTTTGACATTGAAGCTAGTACACAATTCACTTTGTCACCCAAAAGGCTATGGGGAAAATTGAATTTTTGAGACCGCTATTTTTAATATAGACAAATAAATAAATACCAGTTTTGTTAGCCCTTGACTTCGCCCCTCGGGGCTAACAAAACTGGTTTTAATCTTATAATTTCAATTTAATTTTCGGAAAGCTGTATATAATGCGATGATATACACAATTATTAAATGTTATATACATTAAACTTAATTTTGCCTTACTAAATTGCAATATTTGATAATTTAAAGATATACACAAACTGTAGAGTGTAGACAAAAAGTAAATACTTGTGGATAGCAGGGTGGGGAAAACTAAGAACTTTAGAGAACATTTGTCATGTAAAGAAAATATTTTTGTTGGATTAAAATTTTATGGTAATAAGTAAAGGCTACACTGGACTTACCCTAGATTTCCCACGAATATAAAATTTATAAAAGGGGTGGAATATTTAAATAATCTATCTAGTTATTCATTACTATCTATCTATCTTACATAAATTTTGTAGAAGGGTTGGAATATTCAAATAAGGAGCCACAAGTTGTCAGAGAAAGGGATTTTTATTCAGATATTTTTATATTCGTAGAAAGCTGAATATAATACGATGCTAGACATAGTTTTTTCGTATGGATGAGAACCGGTTCCTATTCACCGGATTCGAATGAATACGAGAAATCATATTATATTTGTATATTTAATAATAACAATAGCATTATGTTCAATGTTACAATCATGAATACTTATGATTAATGTTGGGCATAATGTCAATGTAAATATTTGTTAATTTAGCAATAGAAATAACTTTTCTTAATGAAGATTTGTCCCTGCTCTAGATTAAAACTTAATAGTGTCACAATATCTTTATATTAAAATTAAACAAGAATGACAACATACTTAAATTCGAAGCTTCATTCGAAATTCGAAGCAAATAAAACAGTTCGACAAACAAACATTAACAGCTTTAGCCCTTTTAATAGAAGTAATTAGCCTTTAGGACATACTTATTAAGATACATAGTAATAAAGATGGTTCGCATTTATTATTGTGCCTTATCATTATATGAATTGCCATTCCAAAATGGATGAGATAAGTTTATCATGTGAAAAATATGTTTCACTAGAGTGTAAGAGTCAAAATGTTTTAATTTTCATGTACATAGTTGCTACGCTTTATGTGTTGTACCTTATTGTTAAAAGAATCATGTAAAGTTAGAAATCGATGTAACGATTTTAACCGGATCATTTTTTTTTTTTATTTTAATGTATTTAAATTTATGATATTAAAACGGCCTTGAAAATAAAATACAAAATACTGTAACGGCAAAGTCAAACTTTTTGCTATAAAAATATGCTAAATACACCTGCAAAAAAGGTATTTCAAAATTTTTGACTAAAACATAAAAATCTTTTTAAATGCGAGTTTTTATCGCCTTTTTTATGCTCCTTGTTTTCAGGCATAAAGGGAGGGGTAAATAAGTTTAACTTAACCCTTTACGGTCGGGCCCCTTGCCGCACCTTAATCGGTCGGGGGGGGGGGGCGTTCAACGCCCCCCCTTATTATCTCAGTTCCTATTAGAGCTAGAGGGCTAAATTTTTTTGTGCAAGTCCCCTGTTTGATAAAGAATTTCCGACCTTTTATAAGTCTAAGTCAATTTTCGCTTCCTTCACCCTTTTATTTAACAACCTTTGTTTTTAGGTCTTTTTTTACTTAAAAATTTCAAACAGCTGTAATTTTCTTATTTTTGAAGCTAGAAGAAAAATTTTTTTCCAGAAAATGTTTATCTTTATGTAAATTTTACATTAGAAATATCAAACTATAAATTTCAGCAGCCGCAGCTGTACTTGGCAGCTGCCAGCCGCCGCAGTCGGCGGTCGGCGGGAAAACGGCGGCGGATCTTCATGAAATTTTAATACGTTATGTAGACATGTAAGAAAAGCTTAAGTTTAAAATTTAAAGTCTCTAAGTTAAAAATTGCAGCCACAGGAGCCTTTTAAAGATTTCTGGAGACCTGGAGGATCAGGACCTGCAGGATCATACCTGGAACCTGAAAGGGACTTAAACACCTGTATTTCATATAGGGATGTACTACTAGAGGATTTTTTAGTATTTTGGTATGATAAAATGCTTTGTTTTAGTCAAAAAAATATTTTTGCTCTTTACCTGGATGACCCTTCCAGGTTTGCTGGCATCCTGTGCCCGCCAGGATGGAGATATTCAAAAAATTCCAACTCTCAGTTATGTGTCATACCCATACTTAAAAAGTCAAGCAGTTTGGGCTCTTTATCTTTCACACACAGAAAATGAGATAGAAAAAACCGGATGGGGGGGCGTTCAACGCCCCCCCCCCAACCGTTAAGGGTTAATTTTAGAATAGTTACAATCAGTCAAGAAAGGACTGTAGTTTTCCTTAAAGTACCTTGTCGATTACAGAACTCGCGCCCTCCTCTTCCCTATTTTGAGATAATGGTTGTTTTTTGTTTGTTGTTTATTATTTTGGGTTATATTGTTGTGTACTGGTTAGCCCTACAGGGTTAGAGCACAAAAAAGAAGTTATAATTTTTTTATTGGCTGCAATAAAATCAAAGTAGACAGAAAATTACTGGGTGACTGAAGGAATGGAACAAAACAAAACTAAAAGCTGCTAAAAAGCCATCAACGGGTTTTCTGATATATAATTTGAATAAATGTCTTAAGATGACCCTTTTCATCTTTTAAATAAAAACAGTTAGCATATACATAGTTATTCAATTAACAAAATCTACAAAAATAGTATGCATTTTGCTTACATTCTTTATCCTGTTTGGTAGCACTGGTTGAACATAATTAGCATGACAATAACATAATATATTTACCCCTTTATCCCTGATATGTTTGTATGTAGCACTAGTTGAACACAATTGGTATGGTAATATGATATTATATTTACCCCTATATTCCTGGTATGTTGGTACCACTGCACTGGTTAAACATAATTCAAATTGGCATGACAATAACAAACTATATTTACCCCTATATCCCTGATATGTTTGGTAGCACTGGTTGAACATAATTGACATGACAATAACAAACTATATTTACCCCTATATCCCTGATATGTTTGGTACCACTGGTTGAACATAATTGGCATGACAATAACAAACTATATTTACCCCTATATCCCTGGTATGTTTGGTACCACTGGTTGAACATAATTGGTATGACAATAACATATTATATTTACCCCTATATCCCTGGTATGTTTGGTAGCACTGGTTAAACATAATTGGTATGACAATAACATATTATATTTACCCCTATATCCCTGGTATGTTTGGTAGCACTGTTTAAACATAATTGGTATAACAATACCATATTATATTTACCCCTATATCCCTGGTATGTTTGGTAGCACTGTTTAAACATAATTGGTATAACAATAACATATTATATTTACCCCTATATCCCTGGTATGTTTGGTACCACTGGTTGAACATAATTGGTATGACAATAACATATTATATTTACCCCTATATCCCTGGTATGTTTGGTAGCACTGGTTAAACATAATTGGTATGACAATAACATATTATATTTACCCCTATATCCCTGGTATGTTTGGTAGCACTGTTTAAACATAATTGGTATAACAATACCATATTATATTTACCCCTATATCCCTGGTATGTTTGGTAGCACTGTTTAAACATAATTGGTATAACAATACCATATTATATTTACCCCTATATCCCTGGTATGTTTGGTAGCACTGGTTGAACATAATTGGTATAACAATAACATATTATATTTACCCCTATATCCCTGGTATGTTTGGTAGCACTGGTTGAACATAATTGGTATAACAATATTATATTACATTCACCCCTATACCCCTGGTATGTTTGGTAGCACTGGTTGAACATAATTGGTATAACAATATTATATTACATTCACCCCTATACCCCTGGTATGTTTGGTAGCACTGGTTGAACATAATTGGTATGACAATAACATATTATATTTACCCCCATATCCCTGGTATGTTTGGTAGCACTGGTTGAACATAATTGGTATGACAATAACATATTATATTTACCACTATATCCCTGGTATGTTTGGTAGCACTGGTTGAACATAATTGGTATATCAATAACATATTATATTTATCCCTATATCCTTGGTATGTTTGGTAGCACTGGTTGAACATAATTGGTATGACAATAACATATTATATTTACCCCTATATCCCTGGTATGTTTGGTAGTTCTGGTTGAACATAATTGGTATAACAATAACATATTATATTTACCCCTATATCCCTGGTATGTTTGGTACCACTGGTTGAACATAATTGGTATAACAATAACATATTATATTTACCCCTATATCCCTGGTATGTTTGGTACCACTGGTTGAACATAATTGGTATAACAGTAACATATTATATTTACCCCTATATCCCTGGTATGTTTGGTACCACTGTTTGAACATAATTGGTATGACAATAACATATTATTTTTACCCCTTCATCCCTGGTATGTTTGGTAGCACTGGTTGAACATAATTGGCATGACAATAACATATTATATTTACCCCTATATCCCTGGTATGCTTGGTAGCACTGGTTGAACATAATTGGCATGACAAGATCATTTTTTATTACACACGTAATAATTACTTAGGATCAAAGTTGTTATCAAAAGTGATTTTATTTATTATTGGTTTGTTTTAAAATTGCTTATAATTCAAGATATGTATGCGCTTTGCTTATAACATGCCTATCGGTAAAGTAAAATATTGCAAATACCCAGGGGGGGGGGGGGCATTGAACTTAAAATTATACTTGCACCAAGAATCTTATAAGCACATTCTCTTTTTTAGCTCAACAACTTTTATGACCTTTTTCAAAATCAGAGTATGGGTAATTTTGTTTATCACGATTGAGGATGTACATCAATTTGTAATACGGATATCCTGACCTATAGAGTTGCTACGCTTCTTAAATCATTAATAGAAGAATTATATATTTTATTCAAGGTTTGTAATCTATAGAACATTTCTATCAATACTAGGGTAGTGCGGGGTTAATGCGGTAGGGGGGTCTAATTCCAGTCACTCGACCAACTTTTTTAAAACCGTTTTTTAACGGTGTTCTAAACGTTTACTTCAGCAAATTTTTGTCAGATCACTCCTTCTATGATTTTTTTGCCCTCAAAAAGTTGCAAAAAATTTGCAAAAAAAAAATTTCAAAATAGGCCATGTTCAATCTAAAATTGTGAAAAATGGTAAGTCCTATCGACCCCCGGGTTTTTGTAAAATGAAAGATATGGCATTCATTTATCGTTTGCAATTGGAGGCGTTGTTCTAACTTGATTTTTTCATAATTTTTTTTTCGTCTCAAAAAAAGGGTCTATTCCGGTCACTTTTTTTACTTTTTTTATTACTGTATTTATAACTGTATAATACCCTAATGTTTTATTTAGGTGATCTGGAAGCATAAACAACCTAAATGCATGACCTAAGCTTTAATAATTGCCTTGCCTGTTGTGTGATGTACATTACTAGTCATTTTACTGCTTGTATTATGTCATGTTTTGTTGCCTAAGCTTTTCAATTTGTAAAGACATTAAAAATTTTTCAGACACATTTTTATAGTAATGGGAAGAGTATATCACCCAAAGGAACGCCTTAAATTTTTTCCTGAAGATGTATCAGCTGCTGTAAGAAGGGGTCTATTAGAAAGACTGCTAGAAGATTTAAAATTCCATATGAAACCCTTGCATCTTTTTCGTATAAGAGGATGTTTGCGATTTTTGCGCGGTTTGGATTTTTTATGTCAAATCGGCTAGGATTAAGCTAGAAAGGTGTTTAAGGTGTCTATAGAAAGCTCTTTGCATGTCCTAACAAAAGCTCCCCAGGATATGGGTTCTGTCTCCAAGATTTAGAGTACATATTCAAGATTTTGCATTTTCAAAATTCCTGTTGCATAAAATGTGTTGAAATATTAGAGTTAGACCCCATATCATTTCGAGTTAATTGTCAGGCATGTAATTTTGCATCTTTAGACACCTTAACCACCCTTGTAGGTCAATCCTAGCCAATTTGAGACAAGAAAAAATGTATCAAAAACTGCTGTCAAAACTGGCAGGATTTTTAAAATTAAAAATTTTTTGGGAAAAAAATCACTTTTTTCAAGAAATTCCAAGACCTGCGAATCAGAAATTGCCTCTAATTTATGTATAAAGCTTAAAAAAACCTAATCATATAATAAAAAGTATGATTTTTTTTTTAAAGTTTGCATGAAAAATATCGATGTTTTTTTTGCGATTTTACCGACTTTTTTAAAATGGGCAAAATGTGGTCAAAAAATTGTCTGATCTGCATGCGACTAGTACCGTTAGAAAGCTAATGACCTCAGCTTTCTACTCATAGTTTAAAATGTTAAAAAAAAAATATTTTACGGGGTGTGTTCCACCCCCCCAAAGTCAACTGACCGAAATAGCCCCACCGGTGGGGTTATTCCGGTATAGGCCAACCGCCGCCCTTAAAACCGATTTTTGACCGACTTCTAGTTGCGAGATCTTAATGGGACCAAGACAGGCTTCTTCGTTATTGCCATATCGTTCATTTGCACTCTTAAAAACCGGAAAAAGTTTTTGGGAAGTATGATTTTTTTTAAGTTGAAGCAAAAAATTGACCGGAATAACCCCGCACTACCCTAAAATGGTGATAAGTAAAGTTATTTTGTATTTTTAAAAATTAACTTTTGTATAATAAACTCTGTATACCATCTAAATGTTAAACCATGTAGAAAATATTACATTTAGTAGCCATTTAATATTATCATCTTCTACCATTGATTTTTTTCAAGAAATGATTAATAGTAAATTTAAAACATGACAAAACAATTGAAAATTGAGAACGATTCACAATTTATCACAAATCTTCAATTGAAAAAATAAGAATTTTAGAAAAACCTTTATTTCAAGATATGGCTCGGATCTAATTTTCAGTTGCTTAGTTTAGTAAAATTAGTATAAGTACCCAAAGTTTTATTTTAACAAGCAGTGCTTATTGACCGAGATCTGAAAGGATATGACAATGGCTGATAAATTGATAAACTAAATATTCCTTTAGAATTAAAGGTTGAAATTTTAAACATTTGACTTATCGAACCAACCAATAAAAGTTTCAAAAGTTCTTTAATCAACGATTAAGAAAACATTCTTCTAAAACTTTGGGGACTATTGCAATAAACAGCCCAATGTCCCATCTCTCCCTGGTTAATTGAACTTGGGGAGCCAGCACAATTTAAAATGTAATGTCCCCTACCTCCCTGGCTAAACTAGAAAAAAACATAAATACTGATCGAACTAAATTAGCACATTTTGATTTGATTGTTGTAATTTATGTGCAACATTTTACAAAATTGGTTGTAGTAGGTACACAATGTAATTTTCAAAAATGCGGGGGAATAAAAGATTGGTGCTATGACGCTGTGTTTTAGTCAGGGATACAGGAATGAACAATGCAGTACAAATTTATCTTCCCATAAAGTTCCTGAATGATTCTAATTTTAGGCTTCAAATACATTAAGTGTTTTTTTATGAGCACTTTTTTGAAAGCAATTTTACCCCACTTATAGTTATCAGAATTTAATGATTAATGGCTTATTTTCTTCGTTTTTAAAGGGAAATTATGAAACAACCAACAAAAATTACAGTTTTTGTTGAAAAAGTACAGTAAAGTTTAAAATTAAAAACTTAGGTGACAACATCTAAAAATGGTTTTAGCGCATTTTTCTTATGCTCAAAATTGGATTTTCAGTAGTCGACTTCGGGGGGCCAGTACTTTCTCCCTGATTGAGATATGGCCTTCAAACTTTGACCTATTCTAGTACATGTCCCCAATAGTATCTGTATAAATTTATAGCTCTATATCTCAACTTTGAAGCGTTTTGCAGCCATTCTTGCAAAAGGTAGAATATTTGAACATAAGAAAAATGCGCTAAAACCATTTTTAGATGTTGACACCTAAGTTTTTAATTTTCAACTTTACTGTACTTTTTCAACAAAAACTGTAATTTTTTTTGGTTGTTTCATAATTTCCCTTTAAAAACGAAGAAAATAAGCCATTAATCATTAAATTCTGATAACTATAAGTGGGGTAAAATTGCTTTCAAAAAAGTGCTCATAAAAAAACACACTGTATTTAGTGAAAAATATTTAATTATCAATATCCCCTCCCTCCCTGGTTATATTATAACTATAAGCAAGACTATCAAGGTTATACTAATCATAAAACTCCAACTTTCTATAATTGGAAAATTACTAGTTTTGTTCTGATTTTCAATATTATTAAATAAATCACTTTATAAGGCCAATGATTGGTGTTTTGGATTTTAAAAAGATCAGCCAATAGCTAAATTAAACTTTCTTTTAAATTTTTTTATATGGATAGGTTACCATATATAGAAAATGGCAGCTAATTGGAAGCTCTAATGATCATAAACAGCAATTTGAATATATTTGATAATAGTCAAACAATGGGAATGCATTGAGAGCGATGTACTTTGTTAACAATGTAATATACAAGAATATACAGTGAAACGGGCAAACTTTTGTTATAGATGCAAAAAGTCTGTTATTATTATAAACCTAGCTCTAAAACCAGAGTTATTTCTTGAAAGTGTCTTAAGGCAAGAACCTTTTAATATATCTGGATGGTATCTAAAAAATGCATTTTTAATAGTTGTATTAGTTGTGTACTAAATGTCTTCTTAGGTAATTGGATAAAATGATATAACATATTGGTGTATGTGTTGTAATCTGACAATTTGTAAATTGTTGAACCTTGTATATTACCTGGATTCCATGTCGGAAGAACCTTGAACTTACAATTGTATTACCTGAAGTTGTAAACAATCCTCTACTCAAGGTTCCCGAACCTAGAATAGGATGGATAGTACAACTGAAGAAAATCATTTCCAGTATAGCTCGAATCCGCTCAATATCTGCTGGATTAGAACCGGCTCTCGGTCACACTGAAAAAGCATGTACTGCATCCCATAACAGACAATTTTCCACGAATATTATAATAAAAAGCTACTAACCAAACTGCTTTTTATCTTATAATTTTTCATTTTAATATCCGAGGAAAGCTGTCTATAATACGATCTGATAAAAAATTTCTATCTAAAACATTTATAAACATATACATATGTTGTATATGTTTTTAATATAAAGTCTATTAGTGATTAGACTATTTCCTTATTAAATTTACTCATTAAAACCAGAAGAAATAACATGTTTCTACTACTAAATCGATATATTATCACTTGGATCTTACACCAGATTTTCATGTCCTCTAATAAAGTGATACACACAGCTGGCTAAAATAACAATACCCCCAAACAACGCCCTGTACGCCTACCCCATTCCCTTCTACTAGATAAACGAACTGACCATATTAGCATATTATCATTAATGAGTTCCATATTAGCAACCTAAATTGACGACAAATTCTCCTTTTATTCTATATTGTACTACTTTTTAAAGAAATCTTATATTGTTATCAGTAGAAAGATTATTTTTGACTGTTAATTCGTTTTATTCCTGGCTTATGTTGAAGACCAATTTCTGTTCATTATATAGCTCCCTCCATGAATTATACTGCTTGTATTTTGACGATTTAGGATAGTTAACTAAAGGTTTTAAAATAGTAATTACTCCAATACTATGAGCTTTAGTGAAGATTTATTAAAAGGTTATCTAATTTCATGAATTCGATTATAATGCCCATTGTGCTATCTACGTTTTAGAATTGTTTAATTAGAAAAAAGTTAAATTAAAGGCCAGAATAAAAGCAGAAAAAGCAAACTATGATTGATAACTTAATAATTTTTACTTTTGTATGTAAGAGTTAGATTAACGTTTTTTCAATATGAATTTAATATTAGATTTTAGCCCAGTGTAATATTAAAGAAGTATTTTTTGTTTGTTTATTTCTGCTATTATTTCTCAACTTTACGTAAAATATCTTTGATTGAAAATCAGACATTTTTATTGTGTTGACTCATAGATTTTTGATAAATTGATTTGTCCTATATCTCAAGGAAAAAACACAGAGTTTATGATTAATAGAATTAGTAGATTTAAGTTAGTCATAAGTTCAGTTTTCATTATAGAATTGGAATGCCAATTTTTTAAGTAGCTATTTTACCAAAAACAGTAGCAAAGGGAGGGGGGGGGGTGAAGCTTCTCATAGGTCCAGGGAAGGAATTTTAACACTTCAGGGGGAAGGTTTGTCCACCCTTTCAAAAATACCCCCCCCCCCCCTAATAATAAAAAACATTGTATAATTCAAAATGTGCAAATAGATATTGTAATAATATAGTTTTATTTACAGGTTTTGATAAGCAGACTGATGTTGTAGGCCTTTATACTTCTGGTGGACATAGTCCTGCCTGTTTCTGGGTGGGAGGATACCAGGTAGGATTTATACTTCTGGTGGACATAGTCCTGCCTGTTTCTTGGTGGGAGGATACCAGGTAGGATTTATACTTCTGGTGGACATAGTCCTGCCTGTTTCTTGGTGGGAGGATACCAGGTAGGATTTATACTTCTGGTGGACATAGTCCTGCCTGTTTCTGGGTAGGTGGATGCCATGTTTGATTTATACTTCTGGTGGACATAGTCCTGTCTGTTTCTGGGTGGGAGGATACCAGGTAGGATTTATACTTCTAGTGGACATAGTCCTGCCTGTTTCTGGGTGGGAGGATGCCATGTAGGATTTATACTTCTGGTGGACATAGTCCTGTCTGTTTCTGGGTGGGAGGATACCAGATAGATTTTCATTTTAGGCAGATATTGCTTAACTTTAATTGATTAAAATCAGTGCACCTTAGCCATTAAACAAAATTAGAGCAACATTTCTGGAAATTGATAAAAAAAAATGCTGCTGACAAAAGTTTCTTGAAAATGTTTTAAAATTAACTATTTAAAAACCTATGAGTAGTTGACGTAGATATTATTACACGTGGAAAGTTGTCGTCTATTTAACTTGCTAACATCTGCCATGTTTATTGGTCTTTCGTTCATTCATGGGAGGTAAAGGGTTTGAAGGGGGAATTGTTATTTTGGACCTCTACAAGTTTATCTTTATGAACATTAAAATCTGGTGTAAGATCCAAGTAATAATATATCCATTTAATTAAATAATGTTTTATAAAATTTCATTAACAAATTTTCTATTTCAGAGTGATATGTCAGACATGACGTTTAGATGGAATGTATCAAATATTGTAATGAGCCAATACTTCACAGAGTGGGAGTCTGGGTATCCGAAAAACAGGTAATAGTTATTCATATTATAGACAGCTATCTGACGATACAAAAATGAATATTATAAGCTTACAACCAGTTTTGAGGGTCCGAAAACCTATCCTAATCAATTTTTTTTTTATTTGTGGAAAATAGTCTGAAATAAGATATTATACATTATCTTTCATTATAGCTGAGAACCGGTTTTAATCCAGAGGACATTAATCAGTTACAAAGACATACTGGAACAATGAGAACTTTATTTTATTATCTTTATTCACTTAATCATTATCATAAAAATAAAATCCTAACGAAGTAGGCTTTTAAGGAAAAGGGGGGATAGTCCCTTTCTTGGCAACGCCACTTAAGGGGCGATTCGTCGTATTTTTAGGTTAGGTTATATTGGGTTATGTGATTGCCCCACAGGGTTAGACAATTGGCCCCGCAGGGGCTAGAAATAGGAGAAAATTTACTGTGAAAAAAACGAAGGAGCGTTGCCACGAAAGGGACTATACCCGGAAAAGGATCATAGTTAAAGGTTTGTTTCATTAAGAGAGTTTAAAGTTTGCGCAACCCCTTATGCCTTAAAAGTCCTCTGAGAAAAAAATCAAAATAGATATTTTTCTATCTATAATTAACCTATCTCTTTAAAGTATTATTTATATATGTAAAATGGTATTTCATTTCCCTTAAGAATGAATCCTTGTACTGTGGTTTCTCGTGATTTGTAAGAATCAAGAATTGCAGTTTTGTGTTTTGTGGTAGCGGCATAAATACCACAAAATTATGCAATTTATCTGGAAGGGGAGGGGAGATGGGGGGGGGGGGGAGGGCTGGCACAAAGTTATTTTCGATAATAGGGTTAACTTTAGATTAGGTAAGGTTAGATACCACAGTAGTACACACCACAAATACTAGGGATAAGGATAAAAGGGTTAACTTTAGATTAGGTAAGGTTAGATACCACAGTAGTACACACTACAATTACCAGGGATAAGGATAATAGGGTTAACTTTAGATCAGGTAATGTTAGATACCACAGTAGTACACACCATAAATACTAGGGATAAGGATAATAGGATTATCTTTAGATTAGGTAAGGTTAGATACCATAGTAGTACACACCATAAATACTAGGGATAAGGATAATAGGATTATCTTTAGATTAGGTAAGGTTAGATACCATAGTAGTACACACCACAAATACTAGGGATAAGGATAATAGAGTTAACTTTAGATTAGGTAAGGTTAGATACCATAGAAGTACACACCACAAATACTAGGGATAAGGATAATAGAGTTAACTTTAGATTAGGTAAGGTTAGATACCATAGAAGTACACACCACAAATACTAGGGATAAGGATAATAGGGTTATCTTTAGATTAGGTATAGTTAGATACCATAGTAGTACACACCATAAATACTAGGGATAAGGATAATAGGGTTAACTTTAGATTAGGTAATGTTAGATACCTTAGTAGTACACACCACTAATACCAGGGATAAGGATAATAGGGTTAACTTTAGATTAGGTAATGTTAGATACCACAGTAGTACACACCACAATTACCAGGGATAAGGATAATAGGGTTACTTTAGATTAGGTAATGTTAGATACCACAGTAGTACACACCACAATTACCAGGGATAAGGATAATAGGGTTATCTTTAGATTAGGTATAGTTAGGTACCACGGATGTCTTATACTAAATACATATGTGACTTAAAAATTATAGTTAAGTATAGTTTGATTTTCTGATTCTGTCTTTGAAACAACCATTCACATAACTCTATCATTTGCATTACTTAAAGGTTTTATAGGGGGTTAGTTTATATTATGAACACCCCTAATGATTTTCAAACAATAATATTGTTTTTTTTAAAGGCGTTTATAAGCTTTTTCAAATTCCAGTAGTTTTTAACTGCCAAACTTTGTCTAAATTCATTGGTAACATTGCAAAAGTTTCAAATAGAATCAATTGAATAATGAGTATTTCATAACCAAATTTAGGGGGGGGGGGGGAGAGGTAAAAAAGAAAAACTGTGTCAAAAACAATGCAAAAATGGGATAGTGTTCTTAAAAAAACGGATAAATTTGTTGTTAACAAGTTTAATGAAAAACAATCCATTTATACTTAATTAATTACTTTCCATTATATGAGTTTAACAAAATTAGGTAATTTGACTATAATAAAAAGTAGATCACAAAGAATTATTTTTGAATAAGAATCATATTTTAAAAAATGATTTTTGGTATGGGCTAGTTTTATGGTATTTTCTAAGTGGGGTATGAGGACTTCAAACCATCCTCTAATAGAGAACTTTATGAAAATAAGCAGTTATAATCTTCCAGCATCTTTGCTTTACTTGGTTAAAAAAATGGTTGCTTTGTTATAACCCCAAAGTATTGATGTTTCTCTATAATATAAACTGAAAGTTGGTTTCACAGATTGGGAAAGATATTCAGTCATTTTAATTTGTGTTAAATTAGATCTTTAGGAAAGGTATTTTTTTCAATTATAAAACAAAATGAAGGTTGGAAAAGTGGAAAATAGACAGGAAGGGAGGGGACGTTGGGTTGTTTATTGCACTACTCCCAAAATTTTTATTTATGAAGTTTTCTTTTCTGTTGGCTTAACTTTAAGGTCTTTTATTCTATTTTAATTGGTTGGTTCATTGAGTTGAGTGCCTAGACGGTTTAATTACTTATTGTAATCTACAGAAGGGGTTATTTTGTGTATCATCATTGGGGATGTACATCAATTTATCGCCTATTGTCCTGTCCTTTTTTATCCCTGAAAATAAACTACAAATATTCATATTATATGATCCAAATGGATTAAGATTTCTGATTACCTGTCTGTATTAGTGGTCAATGAAACGGATATTTAAAACAATTAATTGCATTAGGGCAAAATGCAACTAGCTACAGGATTATTTACCTACAGAATACAAAATATTGAGATTTAGGCACATGATATAAAATATGGATTTATTATTTCCTTGTGCAGGCGAGTAGTTGACCCCCCGTAAAATATAATGGGCCTGCCATTTTTTGTCATTTCGAGGCTTACATCCTCTTTGAAAATTTGCATGCACGCCACCGTCTTCTTCCCAAAATATAAGTTAACTAATATTAAAAGATAAGTATAACTATACTACTTATACCTAAAATTCTGTCTATAATAGCCTCTTATAGTCGAAAGTTTTTGTAGCTTTTTAGAATGATACCCTTGATCCTCAAAACTAAATGCACCTTTCTAACCTTTTGCAGATGGGTGTGCATTTGATTTCGCAAATAGACAAAAATGCAAAAAAAAAGTAATATTAACGATTAAGACTAAGAGGTTAAAAAAACCATGGGTATCAGTATAATTTGTATTCAAATGTTCCCTTCTTTCCTGCTGTTTTAAATTGTGAAAGGGGGAATTTGTAATGAAAATTTACGGTGCTTATGATAATGTGAAAAAAATCGCGGAGACTAAGGCACACCTTGCACAAATATAATTTTGCCATTTTTATTTCGCAGAATCAACAATTTATATCCCCCCCCCCCTCTGTTCACCTCCTTCCACCTCCTTGTTAGGAAACATTAAAAGTTATAACTTTCAATTTCAATGTTACTTTTTAAAAGCGAAGCTTTTCTATCATTACACGGTCCGTCCGAACGTCCGGAACTGATAGCTTTTTTCGTTAATTTAGGCATGTAAGAATTGTCCTATCGATTTCAAACTTTGCATGGTAGTTAATTTAGTAGTTAGGTACGATTTAGAAAGCATAGCAACTCTATAATCATTACCAGAATGTCCATATGTCCATTTTAAACATGTTGATTTTTTTTACTTTATTAACAACAAATTTTTATTTGATCTAATTATCCGATTGATCTGATTTTTGGTATATTGATTCCTAGGACAACAAAGTACAATATTATAAGCGAAGCAACTCTAAAATCAAGTTCTAAAAATTTAAGTATGTCCATAAACATTATCCTGTGTCAAGCAGTTTTCAAAAAAATTACTTACAATTTCGCTTCGACTCTTTATTTTCTGATTATTCAGTTCTGACACTATACAAGTGTTAATGTCTGTTTGTCCTACCATTTCAGTGCTTCGTTTTTATGGATGTTGTCATCCTTGTTTTATTAGGATCTACTCTATAACCACGACATTATATGCCATTATGTCTGTGCAAAATGAGATCCTCAATTATTATATTAATGACCTGTACAGTATATGAGAATAGTTTATAAATGCTGTCTTGAGCTGTATTGCTCAACTCTAAAAAGATAAATAAATCTTAATTGCTAATCATAGGGCCAAATAATTTAAAAATTTTTAGGCAAAACTAGGAATTGGTGTTTCTTAAATCTTAAACAGGCCCATTATTTAATTTTTAATTTGGCCTAAGATAATTTCTTTAATGTTAATCTTAAAATCGTTTATTTATTTTCAGGTCTCGAGCCTCGTGTGTTGACTTCTGTTACCCAGATTTCTCGTGGAAAAATAAGATGTGCACCCTCAAACAGAACTATGTCTGTGAGTTCGGATGAAACTGGCACAATTTCAACAAATTTAAAATTAGAAAAATTTGATGAAATTATCTCGAAAATATAAAAACCAAAGAAGAAAAATGACAATAGCAAAATAATACCAAAGAAAATATTCATTAATATCAACAGAAACCAAATAAGAAAGACATAAACCAAATATATATATTGCCTTAAAAATTGTGAAAATTTAAAGTGATTAAGAAGTTATAAAATATAAAAAATAAAAAATAAAAGACTTAATAAGAAATTAGGAAAAGCAATGAATGCTTTAATTAATTAATTAAATTTAAGGAAAAATATAAAAAGATATTTTTATCCAAAACCTGTAATATGAAATTCAATAGTTTAAATTAAAAGTTATAAAACTATTTATGCCAAAAATAGAATATTGTAACATGTTTCATATAATACAAATATTACATTTATAGGAAACAAATGCCTGCTTTTAATTAAAGGGTAGTTCTATATTGTTTTTTTTTTTATCAAATTAAGCTGTTTGAAAGTGTTTTTCATTACTTTAAATATAACTCAGATGAATGATAATTATAGAATAATTTTTTAATTGTTAAAATTACATTTTATGTTGAATTTTAGAATATTATTTTACAGTCAAGAATTCCATTTGAAATTGCTTAAAATTAAATATTTTGTTGGCGTAAAACTTGTTTTTTCATTGAACTGAAGGGGAGTTGGTAAGAAGGGGGAGGAAAAGGGATGGGGCTTGTGGGGACATTTTAAATTAAAATTGTTTGTCAGAATCACATTCCCTTTTAACTCACATATATATATTAATAACTGTGACGTACGGACGGACCAACCCTAATTATTGAAAAGCTTCGCTTTTAAAAACTATACAGGACATGAACCCTTTTCGTGGAGCTACCCTTCGATCTGTAAATTATCTTCATCCATTCATTACTGCCAATTCATTGCATCTATTACTTATAGATAAATTAGATAAAATTAGGTAAAATTAAATTATAATTATTTTTTTCTCCAAAATCTTTTTCACATTATAAACGGGTTAATATTAAATTATTTTCTTCTTTGGTAGTTATGTATATTAATTATGAAATTTAAGTTTTAATTAAATACCTATTGTATATTTTTTATGTAAAACTTCATTTAAAATGTACAAAAATTTTCCTTCGTTATTATTGTAATAAATATGAATGTATAATTAGTTTATCAATTTATTTAGGACTAGCGGCTACGCCTTTAGAGGCCTCTAGTGGCACTTTAAATGTTTTTTCGTTCAAGTCTCTACGATACCTCTTTATTGCTTTCAAATTCTACGATATCTCTTTAAGTTTCGTTCAAGTCTCTCTAATATTTAATTTTTTCGATTTTTTTTATTTCTCTTGGGAGGGTGGCGGTACCCTCCCCCAAAATAGTTGTAAACCTATCCGGGACCTATGAGAAGATACCCTGTTAAGGAGAACCCGATCGGTTCAGTGGTTAGCGATTTAATTAATTTAGATTAATTTTTCGTCTTCAAATGTCCCAGTTAGTGGCTAATGCTGCATATTTTTTCCGTATGTAGTCTAAGATAGAATAAGCGGCTTTACTTGTAGGTCAACTATATTACAGGGGAAGTTGCTCTAGGGTTTGGTAAAGGCTTAATGACATGGGATTTCTTGGCTGTAAGCTATGGGTTAAGCCTGCACTGTAGTGATTACATAACACTTCAAAAAACTGATTTTATATACAAAAGCAAAAATGTTATCTGAACAAAGAATATCAAATAAAAGTTACAAAATATTATATACTCCGACGCACGGTTTAGAAAAAAACAAGGACTATTGTGTTCATAAGATAATGATTGATTAATGTATAGCAAGCTCTTTTTTGACATTGTAAATAATCCTTAAGTATGTCATCTTGTATAGCTTATTAGATTTTATTATGACCAAGGATCTTGAGGTAAAAGACAATGGATGATAAATTGATATTACGTTCCACATCATTGACAAAGTTACCCCTTCTGTAGATTGAAATTTTTGGTTGCAAAGTTTGGATACTTTTAGCTTGAACCAACCAATCAAAAATTAAATAGTTTAAAGCCAACGCATTGTAGAACACTTTTATAAAACATTATGTATCAGCATTGAATATTAAGGGGGTTGGATACACCCTCTCCCCCCAACACCTCCCTGCACTCCAATTGTCAAAGGTCTACACTTCCATAAATATTTACAACCCCCTTATATTTAATTGGGGTGCGTGACTATATTTTCGTGTTCGCTTCACGCAACCCCTAGTGAAATCATTATAACTCACAATCTTCAAGTATTATTCTCTTAATTCTTAACCTTAAACTTAATACTCCTTCCCATGGTCAAATTGAAATAAGCGCGATAAGATGATAAGAAAGCCGGGTTGACAAAAACTTTTCCATAATTAACCTCGTGATTTTTTTAATTGTGGAATGATTCCTACCGACTATTTTCCTACCCCCGCCCGGTTTGAGGAAACCAGTGCAGTGGGGTTACAAAAAGGTGATTTTGTCCTATCGGGACAAAATGATATCAAAATTAAAGCATTAAAATAATTGCATGCTAATAATATGTCAGCCATAGCTTCTTTACGGTATTATCCTCTTAGAATTTTTTTTTCAATATTGAAAATTTGAGTAACCCCCCCCCCCCCCCCCCCGACAGGGAGCTATTAACTTTTGGCCGCAGCGCTCGGCTCCCTAACCTGCCTAGCCGCAGCGCTCGGCTCCCTAGCCTGCCTAGCCGCAGCGCTCGGCCCCCTTGCCTGCCTAGCCGCAGCGCTCGGCTCCCTAGCCTAAAACCTAACCTAACCTAAAATAGTTGTTCTAAGAGGATAACGCCCTTTACTTCTTAATCCTAAATCTGCAAGAGTCTGTCGATACAATACTTCTTAATTGGACAATTGTATGAGACAAAACTCCTTATGAATTGATGGAAATGATATACTTTTTTTGTGACCACGGTCTACTGTCTAAAACTCAGTAATCTTAAGACAAAAGCCAATTGACGATAAATTGATGAACAATCCAAATTATGATAAATAAAAATACCCTCTCCGTAAAAAAATCTTTTGTGGAAAAGTTGAAACACTGCTAGTTTGTACAACCCAATCAAGATGTAATAAAAGCCCTCTTTAATTTTTTGCTAACGAATGAGATAATGTTTTTATAAAATAAGTATAATTTACATTCCAATATGCCCTCCCTCCCATCCTTCCATAACCTCTTAATAGATTATTTAATTTGTATAAAAGTACACGATACTATAATAAGTTGTTTAATTCGTATCCCCTCCAATAAAACCTGTATTATAAGATTTATCTCCCTACAGGCCTACAAACTTTATGTGTTAAAGCAAATGTTAACATGCTTGAATTTAATTCTGAGTGCGGTCCAAGTGATACATTTATATAAGCTTTATAAAATTATTTACTAAATAAGTCATAAGAATAAAAAAAATTTGATTCTTGAATGCCTTGATATTTATGATATTGCAAACCCAAACATAAGTTTCACTTTTGATATTTGTACTTTCAGTTTTCTTCAGAGGTTATTTTATGGATTGTACTTTAGAATTGAAGTGTAACTATTCTAAATTAAAGTCTTAAAATGTAAGTATGTCCATGTTAAACATCTTGTATTTAAATAATTTTTGGATATATTTGTACAGAATTCTGTTCATATTTTTTAATAGTTTTAAATATTGAATGCGCTGTTACTTTACATTTGTTAATGTTCGACTGTCTGACATTCTGATTATATGAGCTTCACTTACATGGATTTTATCATCTTTGTTTTATTTTACATATTTGTAGAATTTATTCCCAAAACCTTTAAAGATAAAAATGGCCACAACAGTAATCAGATCAAGGACTCTGGCTTTGACCAGACAACTTCTGGAATCAACAAGGTAGGCAGTTTTACAAGGCAAGGAAGTTTTGTACACCGAGGGAAGGGGGGGGGGGGTGAGGTTGGACTGTAAATTATAATTGCCCCCTAAATTTTATACATTTAATTTCTTATTCTTTGAATTATTTTTATAAGACATTGATTGGTTGGTTTAAACTAGAAGTGTAAAACTTTTCCACAAATAATTCTAATCTTTAGGAGAATTTCAATTTTGTTTATTACATTATTGAAGATTCTTAAAATTTATTGTCTATAATCTTTTTACATAGAATTCCTAATCTTATTTGAATTCGTCTTTGAAAATGTGACCTAGCAAAAGTAGTACATGATTTTTAAACCTTTTTTCATCAAAGTACTTAAAATTTATAATTTTAGAAACTATTAAAAATATTATATTCATATAGTAATTATTTACAGAGTTGTCGGTTCCGCCAGTTCTACCTCCTCTGTCAGAAATAGTTCTTCAGCCAAGGTAAGAATAATTAATTTTATACAATCGATACATTATTACTTGGATGTTGCACCAAATTTTCATGTATTCTTATAATGGATATTCGCAGCTGGCTAAAATAACAATACTCCCTTACACCCCTATTACTCATCCCCTCCCCTCCTACTGGATAAAGAAATTGACCAAAAAATGAGGTCCATATTAGCCAGGCCTGGCTATTGTAACAATCAATTCCACAAAAAAATCACGAAACCTTTGGAAGTTAGCTGGGTGTATATCTTGTTTTTTTTTATATAACTGAAGAGGGGTGGATAAGAAGGGGAGGAAAAGAGGAAGGGGGTTGTGAGGAAATTTTCCTTCAGAATTGTTTGTCAGTATATCATTCCCTTTTCCCTGCATATTAGCAGGCTAAATTGACGACACATTTATTAATACATTTATACACTGTTAAAAATAATTTTTTTATTTAGTATCAATTGATACTCTGGAGAGTATTGGAACCATAAGTACGCTACAACTATATAATTAATATATAACACTATGTAATACTATATAACACAATAATTATTACTATACAGAACCCATACATTTTTTTAGTATCGATTGATACGGTCTAGAATACTGGAAAATACGATACAGAAATGTTTATTAAAATAGTACTATTTGATAGACTCTAGTGTACTGGAAAATACGCTGTAGAAAAGTTTTTTAATTTAGTACTATTTCATACGCTGTAGCGTATCAGACAATACGCAAGAGAATGGTTTATTAAGATAGTAACTATTCATACGTTCTAGGGTACAAATCTGTACTGTAAAGAATAATTGAAACAGACACCATTGGTGCATACCTCTCATGGAAGTGTTTCTGCTTGGTTGTTTTAGACAAAGATGAAAAGTTACTAATTATGCTCACATTTATAGTTTTAATTTTTGTAATTATGACTGACCATAGTTTTTATTTTTAAGGATCATGTTTAGTCCTAAACATCTTTAAAGTCATTTTTTTACTAAATTTACATTTAAATTAATGTTTTATTGCTCTGCTTGGTATGTTTGTTGATATAACAAAATGTATATGTACATATAATAACCATATATTATAAACTGATCTTTCATTCAAAGTAAAACAGTTTCATACTGTACAGCGTATCAAAAATTATGATAGAGGATATCAAAAATTGCAAAGGAGAGTATTAAAAACTTACTTCTACCATATTGAATTTTATTCCCAAGAGCGTATTGGATAATACTCTACAGACAAATACATTATTTAGTACTACATGTTACTCGACAGTACAATATCTAATACCCAATGCAGTATTGAAAACTTCCTTGTATCGTAATGAGGTTTTTTTCCTATAATGTACGGATTGATACTATACATTAATGTGAAGAATATATAGTATTATCTGTTGCTAAAAAAAAAAAATTTTTTTAACAGTGTACTTTTATTGTAAAATAAATAAAAAATATTTAACATAAAAAAAATATAGAATAATGGTTACTTTTAGAATGCTGAATCTGATATTGAAGTAAATATTCCTATGATTAGAAAGATGGAAAGAATTTGCAGGTAATGATGATACAAAAAATCACCCCTTCTTTAGATAACAATAAGTTGTTGAAAATTTTGGACACTTAACTTAATGAACCAACCAACATTGAATAAATGTCATATAAGTTAAGCAAATGGATAAGAAAACATTATTATAAAACTTTGAGGACTAGTGTAACAAATATCCCAATTTCAATAATATAATCCAAGTCTGATTTCAATAATATAACATTCATTTAATATTACTTGTAGAAACTACATTGACCAATTGGAGAATGGTGGAAAGCAGTACAATATTCAGAACTTTATGATGATGTACATTTTTGGTTCAACCACAAACACTGCTTACAGAACTAAGCTATTTGACCACTGGCCTACAGTAAGTAAAAATGCTTCAATTTGTAACAAAGCGAAGAATTCAAAATTTCTGTCAGGAACATACATGGGGAAATATGATTTCCTCAGCTGTTATTTGCGTCATCAAAACTTTTTCATTGGGTAATTAAATCTACTTTTCAACATATATTTTGAGCATTTTTTGGTCCAACACCCTACAGAGATAATATAATCTTATGAGATTAATTAAAGTACTCTACAAACCAATGATTATCTCAATGTTAATCTATAATACTATTTCACTTTTTTACTTGATTAAGAACTAAAATTGTAATCAACATATTATTGATAATTTTAGTACCTGGAGGACTTCAATGCCTGCAAGGAGATTATGGGATACAGATATCCTGAAACTTTAGTTGAAGAATTCCTTACCCTGGGCCAGGATAAACAAACAAAAATCTTGGACGTTGCCTGTGGTCCTGGCAATGTTGCCTTCATTGTAAGCTTTAAGAATTTTCAGAAAATTAGTTTAATGTACTTAAAGTTTATTATTACAAACATTACTTTTTACCAGACATTGTGACCTATTTATTTTAATACAAAAGTAATCTTTCATGATCCTTTGCTGTTACCACTTGTAAAAGATTATAGACCATGACTCTTACTTTTAAACTTATTTCAATACCACAACTCCAACAATCAAGAGTTATAATGTTTATTTAAATTACAATTTTATTACATTATATTGTTATTTTCACTACAGTATTTTCTCATTGAAACATAAAAGATTGAAATATGGAATTTATTAAAAATTTAATAAATAATATTTATTAGTTGAAAGACCTTGGGTACACAAACATTGATGGTTTGGATCCCTCCCAAGGATTGTTGGATGCTGCCATGGCAAAGAAACTCTACCAGAAAACCTTCTGCTGTTATGTTTCTCCAGATGAAAAGACACCTGTAAGTTTTTTTTCATACAAAATATATTTTTTCCAATTTGAAATGTCAAATGTAAAAAGTCAAGATGGTTAATCCCTTTATTTGCCCAATAAAAACATAGTGTAGGGTTCATGTTACCGCAATATGGGTTACATAGTGTACAAATTTCTTCTGTATAATAAGTCAGCTAGGAACCATTAGTTTTCTTAGGATGAAGTCTTTTTAATGGAAGCTATACGATAAGGTTGTAACTCATGTTATGACATTGAATTATTTTTGACTTAATTAATAAAACCAATCTCTTTGTCTACTAAAAATTATCTTTTACAGTTGGACAGATTATAGCGACCATCATGGATATTAAATCTATTGTTCAAACATATGGTTAGAAATATAGGTTATTCAATATGATGTTTATTTATTAGATTGCAGACAACACCTATGATGTTCTACTTTGCAGTGCTGGTATGTTCCCTGGCAGTATTGTTCCCCAGGTATATACTCATTTGAACATGACTTTCCTTGTTATAGAATGTTTTACTTGTTAGTTCTTGCTATATTCTTCACTAGAGGACTCCCTGGGGTTGGATATTTTTTTCTAGGGGCGATTTCTCTTCGGAGGGTGGTGGTACGCTCCCCCAAAATGATTATAAACCTTCCCAGGACCTATGTTTGGATTCTTTAGTACTGACACACTTACATAAGGATAAATAAAAACTTTTTAGGCATTCACAGAATTATTGAGAATAACCAAACCTGGAGGAATCATCTCATGGAATATTGCTGATGGTTATGAGGTTAATATTTTTTGTAAATATGTGAAAAAAAACTATTAAAAATTATAACAAAATAAAGTAATTCTCATATACATTATACATATAATACACTTTTTTTGATTTCAGGGATTTAATGACTTTTTCAAGACCTATGATGTTATCTATAAGCAATTGATTGCTGATAAGAAGTAAGTATTGTCATCACAACTTAAGTTTATTAATAATTTTTCACGATAAATAACACCCAAAAAAATTTATTTAAATTTCCCATTAATTTTTTATACAATTATGACTAAAAACTTTAGAAAATATAATAATTTCAGATGGGAGGAAATCAAGCCAGTAAAGAAATTAGACAACATGCTGTTTGAGGATGCCGGTTATACCTATGTTATGAGAAAATTGTAATTAATCAAAATAAATTGATCAGTATTAGTTTATTATTGTTATAGAGTGCAAAACTAAAATAAAGTAATTATAGATAATTTCTCTTAGAAAATCTAATATTTTTAGATTTTGCCCTCTCTATTAATTGTTGAACTGTGATGTTTATCATTGCAAAGGATTGAGGGATGGAACAATAGATGATTAAACTAATATACCCTAATTTCTTCTTATATTAACGGGAGTTAGAAAGGGTTCAAGATTAATATTTCCATTGTTCTCCCCCTCTCTAAAGATTATGTGATTGGTTAATAAATTTTTATATTTGGAATTTAATTTTACTACTACCTCTTGTTAAATTACCTTATATTAAGGAAAATCTCCGATTTAATGATTTGAATAAATATTTAAAAGTAAATATATTCTACTTTTTATCATTATTGCTTGGTTTCAAGTGTAATTTTGGTAAATAATAATATAGCATGTACATATTTATTTAATAAGATTAATTGACAAGAAAAGGTTGCGCAACTTTAAATTGCCATCTCTAAAAATGTGCAACTTTACCAGCTTGCAAATAACAACAAAAACAGGAAACATTTTTTTTAAAGTGAGGCTTTTCTATACTTAGGTTCGTCTGTTCGACCGATCGATCGTAACAGATTTCTTTATTTATGTGTTAGAATTGTCCTATGGATTTTATACTTGGCATAGTGATTCCTGTAATAGTTAGGCATTATTTAGAAATCGTAGCAAATCTATATTAGTTACCAAAATGCCTGTATGTCTAATTTGAAACATATTTATTTAAACTTTTTGTTTTTTTAATGTGATATAATTAATAAATTATACAAGCCATCTAATTCTTTAAATACTGGTTCCTAGGACAACAAAGTACAATGTTATAAGCGAAGCATCTCTATAATAGAGTTCTAAAAATGTAAATTAATGTTCGTTTGTTCTACCAATTCCGAGCTTCTCTTTTATGGATGTTGTCATCCTTGTTTTATATAAAATGCGTACTGTTTAAGATTGTTGTCAAGTCAAAATACAAAAAATATCAATACACACGTTTTTATAAATTTCTTTGTTTAAAGGAACCTTTGCTAAATTTGAAGATTTTGAAAATTTGTAACTTTTCAAAACAAACAAAGATGACAACATCTATAAGTAGCGAAGCTTATGGTTATAACAGTAAGTAGAAAGACCAAGCATATGAAAAGAAAAAGGTAAGCACATTACAGACATTCAGACGAATACAATGGATTGTAGAGTAGATGCTTAGTTGTTTAATGAATAAAAGTTGAGAAGTATGTCTTTGATAAGAGCTCATCAAAATTTATATTTTCATAAAAAATGCATGTATACCAGAACATTGATCAACAGATCTTTTCCAAAAAAAATCAGCCTTTTATCCTAAAAACACACTCCTGAAAAACACACATATGTTTTGTAGAGCATTACATATAGATTGACGGATTAAGTAAGTTACAGCATAGATACTCAGTGGCCAGGACAAACTTCAACTGTCTATCTCCAATAGCAGCTGAGGAAATCCCTTTTTCCCTCTCAACATATCTGGAAGTCGGATATTTTGAATCGTACTTAACTGTTACGGCAATCAGCATTCAAGGTTTAAAACGATAGACAATTCTAACATGCCTAGACTAACAAAGATCAGAGCTAAAGGGTGAGCAAAAAAAAATGCGTAGATTTTTAAAATTCAAATTGCGCGGCTTGTGTTAATAGTAGAAAAACGTTATGCATACCGCTAGAACCGCTATGAAGTCTATTTTTTGGAAATATAAAAACGATTCATGTTCTACGTATAGTTTAGGAGCAATGTGGTAAAATGTCCCAACTGCCTTAAAACTTGACTTGCGAGTAAATCATTAAAGATTAAAGTATATAAAAAATATGTACCTTTTTAAAATTCAAATTGCGCGGCTTGTGTTAACAGTAGAAAAACGTTATGCATACCGTTAGAACCGCTATGAAGTTTATTTAATGAAAATATAAGACCCATTACTGTGCTTCTTATAGTTTAGGAACTACATAGTAGAATGTCCCAACTGGCTTAAAACTTGACTTGCGAGTAAATCATTAAAGATAAAAAAAAGGGTGTGCAAAAATGCGGACATTTTTAAAATTCAAACTGCTCGGCTTGTGTGAATAGTAGAAAAATGCTACGTATATCGTTAGAACCGTCATAAATTCTATTTTTTTGAAATATAAGTACGATTTTTGTGATATTTCTAGTTTAGGAGCTGTATTGATAAATGTGAGAAACGTGAAATTTTTTTTTTTGAGTTTTAAGTCAGTTGGGACATTCTACCACATAGCTCATAAATTATACGTAGCACATGAATAATTCTTATATTTCCTAAAATTAGAGTTTATAGCGATTCCATAGGTATGCAAAACATTTTTCTACCATTAACACAAGCCGAGCAATTAGAATTTTAAAAATGTACGTATTTTTATTTGCATAACCTTTAATTCAATCTTTTATGATTTACTCGCAATTAAAGTTTTAAGCCAGTTGGGACATTTTAACACATAGCTCCCTGACTATACGTAGCAGAGGAATCATTTTTATATTTCCAAAAAATAGACTTCTTAGCGGTTCTAACGATATGCGTAACATTTTTCTACTATTTACACAAGCCGCGCAATTTGAATTTTAAAAATCTACGCATTTTTTTTTGCTCACCCTTTATATGTTACCTGCGGACGTTCCCACCCTAAATTGTAGAAAAAGTGCCATTAAATATAATTGATCTTTTGAGGCTAACATATGGAATATAATTTTTTAACTAAATAAATTTTCTAAGCTCCTATTTTATCAAACTGTTGATGATTATGTAAGGGTGACACAGAAAACTCTCAAACTAGTTTTAAAAAGAGAAGGTTTGTTTAAATTAGGGACGGTCCGTCAAAAACAGATAGCACTAATTGTTAACTTAGGCATGTTATAATTGTACTATCAATTTTAAACTTGCATGATGATTCCTGTAACAGCTATGTTGCAATTACAAAGCGTAGCAACTCTATAAAAATAAACATAAAGTTAGTACGTTCAAGTTTATGTTAACATAAATTTTGTATTTGCTTTTTTTTGGTTTATTGATTCTTGAGACCATAGACATAATTGTATAAACGGAGAATCTTAATATGTTTAAACATAATAAGCATGAATAAGCACCAATAATATACAAAAGAGCCTTTTTAGTTTATCTATTATTAAAATTAAGACAAATCAGTTTAAAGACTTCATTTATAAATTTGGTTATTTGTTTGGGGGGAGGTTTCAATACCCAACTAATATTTTCAGAAGCCTTTTTTACTGATTTTCAACCTTTTATATCCCCTGGAAAATCTCTGTGCTCGCGTCTGAGTTGACTTTAAAAATTCAAGACCAAATGAAAACTAAAAATATTCCATAACAATTTCAAGTAGGTAGATACAAAACAACAAGGCTTTATTTACGACTTATGGAAAAATGTTTTAAAATCAAGAATTTTTAAAGCTGCTTTTAGATAAGGAAGAATAATTACATATCCAGCAGTAAAAATAAATCATTTGGGGCTTTTTTTGTACTTTGAAATCTCGAATGCCATTAGATCATCTACCAAAAAAGCCTTTTATAGAGTCTTTTAGGTTTAATGCTATTTTGCTGGATGATATTTAACCCCATGAGATAATATCCAACCTCCATCCCAGAAAAAAGTAGCACCTTATCTTGGGATGGTTTTATGCAATTTTCTACCCCCTACTTACTATTTTAAATACAGAGTCCCTAGATGCAGTGGGTGCAGCCGGTATTTTGTATATACTAAAAGCTACATCTATATCTGTACACTTTTCCCTTTCACCTCAACAACACACTCTCATATAGGATCTACAGTAGAAAAAACCTGTATGCGAGAAAAATTTTCCATAACAATGGATATATTATTACTTGGATGTTACACCAGATTTACATGTTCTCTAATAAATTGAAACTCGATGCGGCTAAAATAACGATGTCCTTCATCCACCCTCCTAACCCCATCCTCTCCCCTACAACTGGATGAAAAAACCTGACTAATAAATGAGTTCCATGTTAGCAACCTAAATTTTTCGCCTGTCACAATATCCACGTATATTCTACATCTATTTCTACAGTTTTGGCTTAATACGATCACGGTAACAAGTCATGATGCAAAATTTTAGACCAACGCCAAGGGAAGCTAAGGGTGGCACGATTATTTTCATTTCTTTTTAGTTTGCAAGAAAAAACAACTACAATAGAAACATTTTAATTACTAATAAAATGAAATACTTTGCTTTATTTGATCTTTTTAGTCAAACAAAATTAAAATATCTTGTACTTTGAAAAAAATGGAAAAAGGTAGTCAACCTATAAGCAAGAAGTACACCTAAAATTCAACATACATACAAATGTGTACAGTTCTAAGCTACAGAAATAGAGGTTCAAAGCGTTGCTTTATTAAGGCATATTTTATTTCGCTGGGTTTGTTTAGTATAAAATAAAAAACTGTAATACCTCATTGACATTGCATTATGTAAATTACTAGGGCCGCGCCCCTTGCATCTAGGAGCTCTAAATAGCCAATAGCTAAACTTACAAATAAAACCTAACAGCCTAACACCATCAAGGGACCTATAAGAAGCTTCCATAAGATGGAGAACTCAACCGGAGAATTATCGGAGACATATGCAACCGACAAAAAAAAACTTACTATTGGCTGTTATTTAAAGACCCAATTGAAAGTTGGCACAGGATCCCCACCCCGTGGACATACAGTTAATTAATCTCTGCCCCCTCTATTCTTTTACTTCAATGTCAACACAAAGCAATTAAGCTGCTTGATTTATGGTTGGCTGCTAGATATTTATATCCGGAAGTCAACCACCATGTTTTGGTGCAAAAGCAGTGGTTAAGGTGTGCTATTTGGATTCTTAGGTGACAAACAGCTAAAATAAACGACAAAGTTGTAATGTTGTAGCCACACCTAGCTCTACGAGTAGACGCAGTCTGGAATCCTTACACTGTGATTTAACAATGGACATTCTTAAAAATATAAACAATATAATGCAAAAACAAAGCTCTGCAGTCCTCTTTTCTTTCAGAAGCTCAGCAGAGTATCGTTGAAAATTGGACGGCTAAGCCGTAAGCCTTTGAAGAAGGACGGCGTAACGCCAAATTTGTAGCCGAAGATTAGTCAATATATTGCAGATAGTTGAAGCAACAGCTGAAAATGGTTTAGGCTGCCGAGCCCTGGCTGAATGGATGTAGAAAATAGGTGGATATTATGATAAGGGAAAAATTGTCATCAATTTAGGTTTCTAATGTGGACATCGTTTATTTATCAGTGGATTGGGGTAAAGGAGATGGATTGGGGGATCTTTTTTTATCCAGCCACAAGTTTCCCTTTATTAGGATACATGATAATTTGGTGTAAGATATTGTTGGGGTAATTGTAAGCCATCTTTCTTTAGACGTTCAATCGTGGGGTTAAAGGGGTGTTCATCGCCTTTAACTTTTAAACTCTTCATTTTACCCCATAATTTAAAATAGAGTACATTAGATTACCCCACTCATTTGTCCCCTTTAAAAGAATAGGCTTGGATGTCCCTACCTCCTTCCCTACCACAAAAAATCTTAAAAATCTTCTTTAAATATTAGCCTCCACTTAAGAAATTACTCCCTATGACAATTTCTAATTTTTAAAGCTTACTGAAAAATGAACATATAAATATAGATATAATAACCCATAACTTGGAACTAATTATAATTATTAGGAAATAAATATTTGTATTTAAAAGATCACAAATAAGATATCTGATGAAACTATTTAACACTAACATATGTATTATTAATCTTATCAATGGGCAAAATCTTATAACATTTCAAAGGCTAGTCTAGGTGTAAGGATTTTCTTAACTTGCATAGTTATAGAGGAATATTTAAGACTTTAATATTTAAGGTTAATCTTGGGCAAGCCTAATAAATTTGGTTGAATTTGGCCCATTTCTTTTATTTTTAAATTGTAAATATCACACAACCACCTTCAAATTTTCTTGTATTAAACATCAGATTTATCATTTTTTTATTTCCAGGAATGACAATCTTAAAAACCTATGTTTTATTAAGACATTTTTATTTATCTAAGTTTTAATTTTCATATTATTTTTTGCACATTTTTAGACCATCTATAAGAAAATTTTTGCTCCAAAGTTTGAAATACTTTATATATGGACAAAGGCAGCGAATTATATTTAGTAAAATCCCAACTCCTATCACACCAACAATGCCTTCCCTCGCCTCTATACCCACACCCGGTAATCTCGGCCCTATTGAGGACTCCACAGTGCCAAAGGATGGCTTTATTGGTCCACAGAAAATCGGCGAAAATATTTGGATTGTGCGTCGGCTGTTCTCTCTGGGCGCCGGTCAACGCCAGGGTCTTGCCTATGAGGGATTAAGAGCTCGGCTGCTGGGACTTCTGGGTGATTCTCCCCTCCAACATTCAGCCCTGGCACATAAAAATAATGAATCAACAGATGATCAAATTTGCGAGGAACGGGAGAAAGTTTCTGAACTATGTGCGGGCGAGAATGCTCCCTTCCCGCTGGATACAACCATGACAATTGTCAGGAAAGACGGCCGTCTTACCCTCCATTCCGTAGTGCCCTGTGATCCAGACCTGCTGTCCCGCATCCGGCAGCTGGGAACTGTCAGCCTGCTGCTGGTCCCCAACCTTCAACATTGGCTGTTTCTTCAAGAATGGCTGCAACATTTTCCAACCGCCGCCGTTGGCCTAGTTCAAAGTGCTTGCAATGAAGATCTTTTGGAGAAGATGCCCTTTTTGAAATCTCATAAAGGTCAAGTTTTTAAATTACAAACAGGTGAAGAATCCCAGCTGACTGAACATGGTCTGTCCGGCCAAGCCCTTGATGGAGCCCCACTGGCACTGAATGAATTTCTATTTCACCACACAGACTCCAACACACTGCTGGCTTCAGATTCCTTCTATGGAGGATATTCTAATGACGAAACCCCAACCTGGTTTGCGCGGCTGTGGTTCAAGCTGAACAAATACGGCAGTTTCCGTGCACCCCGCCTGCCCATCTACCGCACCAGCCGCGTGTTGACCCACGGCGACCAGACCAAACTGATGAAGAGTGTGAACCACATGCTGGATGCCTGGGACGTGGACCAGATCACCTTCTCACATGGAACCTCCCCCTTCGACGCGGCCAGGCTGAAAGGTTCTGGTCTGGATTGCAAGAGTGTCGGAGACGCTTATAAAACTTGCTGGAGGGCGGGATTAGCAGCAGCCTCAAACTAAAGACTGATATTTTCCCAACAATAGAACCAACATTTTGTAGATCCATGCAGGATCAATATTTAATCACTCACCGTTTTGTTAACCAGAAAATTTACAGTATTGTATATAACCTATCTATTGAAATACGAAGGAAGATAATTTTAAAAAGGCAGCTAGTAGTCCAGCAGCCTACGTTTTTACATCTTTAAGATTGGCTGTACTGTACATATACTAGGCCTACAAAATATCCGACAAACCAAAGAACTAGAAGTCTGTCCTTTTTCGCGCGTTTACGTCTGCTACACGATACAATCGCATTATTGGGTCTTTTTATTCCTTTTAATGTTACTAGGTAACTTATTCTCCTTCGTATTTCTGACTTTCATAAACCTCGTTTTTGTTAGTATCTAACACAAGAAAGAAAAATCATTAAATTAATCATATTTTGGTCAATATTTGACAATTTAAATCTTATATAATATTTATCTTTATAGGATTGAATTTGTGATATTATTGTGATAATTCTTTTAATTTAACATTTATGCTCATATTTATTTTATAATATAAATTTTATCCGTCTACATATACCTATTAAAATACAACGGTTACGCCCCTAGCGACACGTAATATGTTTTCTTTTCAATCTATGCAAAGAACAGCTGTTTATTAAAAATCATCAAGAATGCGGCTAGGAGTAGGCAGTGCTTGTTTTATGTATAAATTTTTGGGGATTTCTCTTGGGAGGGTGTTGGTACCCTTCCCCAAAAAACAGTTATAAAACTTCCCAGGATCTAAAACAAGCTACAAGCTAAAGAAGAATCATATCGGTTAGGCGGTTAGCGAGATTCTTTGGTACATACTTACAGACAAACACATAGCTCTGTTACTTTATTATAAGGATAATGGAGAAATCCAGGGTTCGGCAGCCGTATTGGTGTGACTTGACTGTTTTTATACAGGAATAGTTATTTCTTTCATCATATTATAAACGGCTTTCCGCGGATATAAAAATGTACAATTATGGCACCTCGGGGCTAAAAAACTGGTTTTAATCTTATGATTGTACATTTTTATATTCGTAGAAAGCCGTTTATAATACGATGCTAGACATAGTTTTTTCGTATGGATGAGAACCGGTTCCAATCCACCGGATTCGAATGAATACGAGAAAAACTGTTATTTATTTTGTCAACTAACACAAATAGTTTAAACTGGACATAAAGACTTTATGTAACGTTTTAAAGGGGATTGGATGGTTGAGGTTCTAACAAACTTAAATTTGCGATATAAGGTTATCTTTTACACCCCTTCATCACACGCCTTTGGATTCAATAATAAAAAGATACTTTTGATAAAATAAAAAAAAAGGCAGATAGTTCATCTAAGCTTCCTAGATTTATTGTTGGAAAGTAGGAATAGTAGTCATTTTTCGCATCGTATTATAGACAGCTTTCCACGAATGTTAAAATGAAAACTGAAGGCATGGGGACGGGCTAATAAAATTGGTATTGATTTTGTGATTTATATTTTAATATCCAGCAGATATTAATCGGTTTCGAAGACATATGGTAAAATTATTAGTTACGTAGGAAAAAATTTAGATAAAAGTTGGTTTTGTGTAGCACATACATTTTTCCTAAGAGCCGGAGGTAAAAAACTAGGCGGTGTATCCACCCAATTAATTTTTCCATGGGATTGGATACACCCCTCTAGTAATAAATAAAAATTAAAACAAGATGTAATAAGTTTAAGATAAGTTTATTATTTTTTTTTTGTTGGTTTTATGTTTTACAATTGGAAAAAAATGTTAATGATATAAGGTTGTATAATCTATATGGTTACAATACAAATAATAAAAAAAGCTTTTACAAAGGGAAGAGCAGTTTTTGAAAACTTTTTTTGCCATTACATATTGTTTTTTTTTATTTTTTTAATGGCAAAATTTCAAGATGCACACCCTTGCATTAGATGTCAATATTAACAAATAAATAATATTTAGCCTAATTCTAGTAGACAGTCAAAAATGGAAACAATTTTTATGAATTAGGTTAACTATTTTAGGCAGAATCACATACAAATTAGACATATCTGAAATAGGTTAACCTATTTGGGATCTAGGTACACCTAGTGTTGAATAGGTATAACTATCTTAGGATGTGATTCTAACTATTTTTAATATGACAATTCAAATCAAATTAAGGATTTTATCCAATATTTTTTTGTGGTTAAAGATAACATTTTTATTTTACTTAGTAAAATTAAATGATCTCAATCATAATAAAGAATAATTTCCTAATGTTTGGAAGAGAGGTTTATTAAGAAAAATAATAAGAAGTGGATTATAGACATTTTCCGCGGATAGTAAAAAATGTAATATTAAATTAAGTTTTGATGGACCCTGAGAGGCCGAAGACCTGACTCAAATTCGATAATTTGTACCTAATTTGACGTAGGAAACTGTCTATAATACGCTTAGGTATATACAATTTTTCAGTTTAGCTCAAAACCGTTTTTAATCAAGGGGATACGAGACGGATTCTGAGCCGAACTGGAAGAGGGCAATCAAATTACATCAACTTAGTCTATATATTATTCAATCTTATTTCATTTTTAATCATAAACACAACTTTTCCGAAACATTAGGTAAACAATCCCTTATGATATTTATGCGGTGACATGGTTTAATACCAGGCTCGGCAGCCTTGCCTCAACCGCGCATAAGCCTTAAATTTAAACCCGCTTGTGTGCAAAACAAAAATGCAAAAAGATGGATTGTCTGTTTAGATTGCTTACACGCGACTGACGCGCGGCTGCCGAGCCCTGGTTTAATACCAGGGATTTGACAATCAATAAAAAATTAATCTTATCTAGATTCTCAATAAATAACTGCCTTTAAGGGAAGGTACATAATCTTAATGAAGTGGTTAAGATATTTTTATTATCATTGTTATCTTCCTTATTGATCGTTTAAGTCGAATGTATGAAGTAAATTAAATATTAAAAATTTACGTTAAAAAGTCACATCTAAAGTCTTTTAAGTCATTGATCAGTCAAAACAAATATTTCAATATCGCTTGTGAACAAAATTAAATATATATATTTCTCAAAGGGCTATAACTTATTTGCTTGGCTTTAAAATGCAGCTTTTTCTTTTTTCTAAAGACGGAGGGAGTTAATTAAACTTCTTTTTTTGTTTGGTTGGGGAAGCATTTTTTCTAGGGGCGATTTCTCTTGGGAGGGTGGAGATGCCCTCTCCTGAAATAGTTCTAAACCTTTCCCTGAACTAATAGAAGCTTCGCTGTAAAGGAAAACCATATCGGTTGAAACTTGAGCGGTTAGCGAGATTCTTCTTCGCTAAACACAGACAGACAGGATGTGTTGGAAAGCATATATCTCAATAACTTTTATTACCATCTAAGCCCCTCTTGTAAATCATTTGATACTGATAATTTATCAAAAGAAAAACAATTTTGTTCAGAAAATAATTGAGCTTTAGTATCCGTTATTTCAGGGATCGTAAGGGATAAGACAATGGACGATAAATTGATATACATCCCCAATGATGATGAACACAATTACTTCATCTGTAGATTAAAATTGTTGGTTAAACCTGTTTGGAACCAATCAATCACAATTTAATTAAAGTACCCAAATTTTTAACCCAAATTAGATAACGTGGTTAACGATCTTTGGGTACCAGTGTAATCTAAAGTCCAATGTCCCCTCCCTCCCTGAGCTAACGATGCAGAAATACGTAATTTAACAATATTAATGTAAATTAACTAAAATCACATAAATACTGCACTAAACAGAACAAAAAATATGACAAATAATTTTCGCACATTTTGTGGATTGTTGTTAATTTGGAAGTATGTCTTTACTTTACTTTTGAAAGAGTTGAATATTTACAATCCTAAATTTCATTTTTTGTGCAATTTGATTTTTTAAACAATTTGGAAAACATTGTAGGTATACTTGGATCTAGTCGAAAATAAAAAGAATCCTCTGGTCTGATATTTTCTTTTTGAAATTAACTTTAAAAACTAAAACAGGCAAATGGCTTACATCTTACTTTCATATAATTAATACATAGAAAGCGCATGGCTGAAGAAAATACGCCAGGTATTTTCGTGCGTTCAAGTGTGCTGAGCGAATTATGTGGAATATTTGGCTATTTTAATTTTTTTCTTTTTTCTTTTAATGAAGAATCGTAAGCTTAAGTTAATATTTTTTCAACAGAAAATCTTTTATATTTTAGACATGATCCTTTTATATTATAAATATACTGACACAAAAAGTAACCTAAAAACTGACAATATATGTTTGTTGGTATAATATTCTTTATCAATATCATTTGGTTTTATCATTTTATACTTTTTTTGTATGTTATATTTTAATAAACTAAAATAGTCAAAACGATGAACATGAAATCAATAGATTTATTTATTTAATTAGTGTAAATTTCAAAAATTTTTTATTATTAATTTGACGATTTTTTTCTCAAAATAAATGTGTGATGTTTTAAACTATTTTTACAAAAAGAAAAGTGAGCAAAAATGAAATAGGGGGGGGGGGGGGGGGTTTAATGCAACCATCTCGTAATCAGTGAGCAAATGACACTTAGAATTCGAATTTCGATCTGAACTTATGCATGAGTAATCCTTGGTAGGTCTATTTTCCCTAAATCGAACAAAAAGTTGGAAAAGTAACGGCTAGCAGCTCAGCCGTTCAGCCGTTTTTTGCCTATTTACAGGGTAAATCCATCATCAATTACGTAGGAATCGGCTTTTTAAAACATATTTTTGGTTTAATTCATGTTAAATGATAGCAATAACCATTCCCATATAAACAACCCCTTAAATAGTGGATGTAAATATTCATTTATTTCCCTGGTATCTCATTTATATCCCTGGTATGATTTTAGAAGATTTTTATTTTTTTTGGAAGATTTTATAATTTTTATAAATTACTAAAAGAAAGAAAAATTATACTCGTGAATAAATGATGACCTATCGGTCCATCATTTATTCCCTCGGGTAAGAAATATTCATTCCTAAACAAAAAACTGGATAGGAATACCCCAATTTTAAAACTTCTAGTACCAACAGCTACCGTCTAGAACCGTTTGATAGCGTTTTGGAGTAGAAAAGAGTATTATGTTGAGAGAGGTTTCGTGACTAAATTGCAGTAGAAATATCAAAAAAATGGCAAAATAGCTGAGCCGCCAGCCGTTACTTTTCCAACTTTTTGTTAGATTTAGGGAAAATAGACCTACCAAGGATTACTCATGCAAAATTATAGATGGAAATTCGAATTCTAAGTGCCATTTGCTCACGGATTACGAGATGGTTGCATTAAACCCCCCCCCCCCCCCTTTAATATACTTTATGCCTTTCGTTATTTGTAAAAAAAAATACCTACCTATTTTAAGTTTAATAGCAATTTGTAAAAGCCAAACATTTAATTTTGCAAGCTGTAAAAATCTTGAAAAAAAACGCGGCTTAATAAAAAAAGGTCTAATTTAATTGATTTTATGTTCAAAGTTGACCGGAAAGAAATTTTTCGAAAGCAGCCTCAGCCTCGGGTTCCATATCAGCAGAGGCATCCTCACCAGTAGACCATTGCACCTCACTAAAAGTAAGAAAATAATAATTGATTGTGATAAAAGTTTTAACACATTGAAATGACAGATATTCTATAATATATGTAGTTTTTTTTTAATTATCAAACTTTCAAAACAACAGATCTGTGAGCTTTTATAATTATGAAAAAAAGACCTAAGTACGGAACGTATTACACTTCATTTATATCAACAATAATCTTTGAAATGATGAACAACAACCCAAAAATAAGATCTTAATAGCAGAATTTTACAAGCAAAAAATATACAAACAGAAATTATAAAGATCAATGAAACGTCTGTGTTCTTTCACTTAACAGACAGAAGTCTTTGAAAGGTAGGTTGTGTAAATGGTGTTGTCATAATGAATGAATCTTACCCAAAGTTATCTTCATCGTTCATACCATACTCCTGCATGAAGTCATACTCCTCCATAGTCAGGACCTGACCGTCAGGCGCGTAGAACACTGGCTCAAGCTCATAGGTGCCCAGGCCTGGCAGTGGTATAGGCTCTGCAGGCTGGGCTGGTGTACCTGGACATTAGAGGTTGTAAGATTTAGAGTGTTAAAGGGCAAACAGAAATTCTTTTTATATAAGACACTTATCAATGATTAAATCTGTATGAAAATATTTGATATGTCATGTTTAAGGTATTTCTAATTCTCGCGACACTTGGTTTTACATGTTTAAATGGTAATTTTCTATGCAAAGCTACTCTGTAATAGTTTCTTTTAAATATGTGCACATGTTTAAGTTCTAGAACTTCCTATGTAAGTTTTACTCTAGAAGTTTTTTTTTTTTTTAATGGCTAAAATACGAAGACCTACTCTTCAACTAATATTAATTTAAGATAAATAAAATTGAAATTATAGGTTAACTTTTCTAAATATTTGTCTTTCATGTTAAAATATGATACTGACTAGATATGTAATATATATCATACTTTGAATAAATTGCAAAACACAAAATTATTGAGACAACGTAGCTTTTTAATAATGTAATAGTTATTTATTGCATCTTAGGTAATATACCTATACAACTTTCAGCGGATATTAATAGAAAAAAATTATAAGGTTAAAAACTTAAAACCAGTTTTGTTACTTCTAAGGAGCAGAAAACCCAGACTGATAAAACTTGTATAAATTTTATGATTTTTATTTTAATATGTATACGTCGAAAAATTGTTTATAATACGATGCTATACATGATTTTTAAGTATGGCTGAGAACAGGTTCTAACCCAGTGGATATTAATCGGTTTTGAAGCCAAACTGGAAATTGATATCTACCTGTATTTGTATTGTGGCCCCAGTTGCTGTTCCTGAGATTTATTAGGCTGGTCAACATTTCCACCAGGATGGGCTCCAGGTCAGTGTTACTCTTCAGCTCTGACAGGAAGGTGAACAGTTTGTCTGAAAACAAATATTTTAAAGCAAAATAGGTATGTTTTTTTTTATATCGAGCACGGCCTTGCAGAAGTTTATATTTTCGAACCCTCCGGTCTATTTCTTCCATCATTGTATATAAAAAAAGTAAGGAATACACAGAAAGATATCATATACAGGCGGACAAAATACGTTATAGGTTTACAGGGGAACAAGGGTCGGCGGAATAGTACACGAACGAAGTAAACAATCTTTCATTAATATTCAATTATATTATAATTCCCCACTAATCAGTGTCTGTCAGACAGACAAACGGACCAGGTGAGTTAATGCGTAGTATGTCAGTAAAAGCTTCACAAATATTGGCCTTTAATTTTACACAGTACCGTTATTACTATTATTCTTAATATTTCATATACTCATGAAAAGTTATTAAAAAACCAGGTCAAACACCCAGTATATATGCATATTATATCAAATTTGTAACAATTCAATCAGTAAACAATGCATAAACAAACAAACAAACAAAACTTTTTCAATGTCTTCTGCAAATTATGATTCATTTGCGTCATGTGCATTTTTGTTTTAACTTGTCTAAACTATTCTTTTTATTCATTAGAA
Source organism: Acartia tonsa (assembly GCF_053477335.1). NCBI lineage: Eukaryota > Metazoa > Arthropoda > Copepoda > Calanoida > Acartiidae > Acartia > Acartia tonsa. The sequence goes on from NC_137260.1 coordinate 41,867,217, forward strand.
GTCTAATTTTGCTGAAAAAAATCTTTAAATACTTGAAAATAATTCAAAGTACCCTTTAAAAAGAAATACCTATATTAAGTACAAATAAACTTACAACTTAAAAATATTGTTCAAGAAATTAAATAATTTCAAGAAACAAAAAAAAAACGTTGTAATTAAAACCAAGATACTTTTGAAAGTTCTCCTGTACTTTTTCGCGTATTTTTTTTTGTAAGCGAAAATATTTTAAGTATGGACGCTAAGAAAATGCACTTAAAACTTTTTTTTGCGAAGCTACTCTGTGACCTCAGATGTCCATGTTCTATGGCTGAAAAAATTCTTTAATTCTAATTTCTCTTACTACAGATTTTGTTGGAGAAAATGCAATTTATTCGGCTCCAATATAAGTTAAAATTCACAAATTGACTTTGAATATTCCCAAAGCGACAGATAATATACTCGCAATTATTTCCATCCGGATATCTTGCTAATGTAATAATTTCTATGGCATTTGTGCTTCGCTACATATTAATGTTGTCATCCTTGTTTTTATTATTTTATATAACTTACACGGGAGTGGAAAGGTTTGCAATTGAAAATACGAGGGGGGGGGGGGGGGGGGGGAGGAATTCAATGCATTGCATTTTTGCGAAGATAATTAAATGAAGAAAAGTATTATTTGGGTAGGAACTGCCTTCCCTACTAGACACGGTTACCGTATCAAATTGAATTATTAATACCTAAAGCAAAAAAAATAACAACTTTGTTATAAAACATTAATATAACATTATGTGTTTTTTTTCTCCATATTTTACTATAGAATAATCTGTAATTTGTAACAATACTTGAATTAAATAGACATACCTATTTCTTAAATTGACGAAGGGGTTTTGATGAAACACTAAACCAATGGCTTTATGCTATCTAAAGTGCCTATCCCTTCCCTTACAAGAAACTGGATCAACTGCAGTTCACGGTAAAATATTCAAAGTAACGAATATTTCCAAAAATCTATGAATTTTAAAGGCTGCTAGCTGCCAAACAGCTGAACGTACAGATCATGCACGCACACTGTTTTAAGTGGCATAAGAAGGCCTAAAAATAATCTGGAATAGCCATAAATCACAAATGCATAATTATCTCGCGTTTTTTCTTCAGTAAAGCTTTCCCTGTGCATCATTGGATCTTGGCTATTCCAGATTATTTGTAGGCCTTCTTATGCAGCCTAAAATGGTGTGCGTGTATGATCTGTACGTTCAGCTGTTTAGCAGCTAGCAGCCTTTAAAATTAATAGATTTTTGGAAATATTCGTTACCAGGAATATTTTACCGTGAACTGCAGGTGATCCAAGAAACTTAATACCTAGGTAGCCAACACAACAACAATTCAGTGTTGATAACCATGCTGTATAAAAGTGCAAATTATGAATGAAAAGTGCAGTAGACAAACTTATATTATTGTATAACAATGGAAATTAGATAATATATACTTTCATGAATATTATTGAACAACATTTAATTTACAAGGGTAGGAGAAGTTTAAAACAAAAACTTTTAAGGGGATGGTGTGATAATCAGGAATCTAAAGGAATAAGACAATGGCAAATAAATTGATCTACATCCCCAATGATAATACACTAAATTACCCCTTATGTAAATTACAAAAAGTGCTTAAAACGATCGGACATTGAACTTAATGAAACAATCAATTAAAATTCAATAGAAGTCCCCAGAGTTGTTAGGCCAACGAATGAGAAAACATTATTATCTGTTACCAAAGACAAAATACACAAATTTACCTGCACAGAAAGATATTTTCAACCTGAAATTCCCATCGTTGAATATCTTTCGTTCCCTGCCTTCTACTTAAGGCAGAATCTTACAAATAGTAAAATGAAAGGGTGGGGGGTTGGAGATATAGTTCTATAATAGGGGACCTTTGCTCTTCAAATATTTATCAACTACCTACCTACTAAAGGAAAAAAAAATTGAGCGGATGAATTATTTACTGTTACCTAGTACAGGTGTAGTTCCCATGTTTGCGGACCTTTCCTCTTCTTCCAAGACACAGCCACAACATTTCAAGGTCTGCACGATGCATTTCACATTTTCTTTCACTGAAAAAGAATTCTAATATTTTTTGAGGCGTTTTTTTCTAGTCTACTCTAAAAGTTTTAAATCTGTCTGTATTTTGCTCGAATATCTTCGCACAAATAGAACGTTATCGTCTATGTTTCATTTTAAAAATGAACCTTTTCTTTGATATGTGTGTTTTTTTTTCACAACACACGTATATAATATATAAATTTTGGGGTGAGATATATGATCATTATGAAACATGGCAAGTAATGTTCATGTGCCTTTTTATCCAGGAGTTTTAACATAAGTGTTAATATAGATTTAAACAATTCTCAACAAGAGTTGACGACAACGCGCTTTCCTTTATAATTACCAAGTTTGCATTCCAGCTCTCGCTCAGTGTTATTGACAAATCAAACTTTGCAAAAATGCAACTTTTTTTTATTTCATTTAATTTTTAAACTTCCAAATAAACTACCTATACTTCAAAATACATTAAAATAAAAATTAAATAAAAAAGAATAGGCACATTTTGTAATTTGGTCTTCAGTATGTATACATTTTTAATAGCTTTGAATTAGTCCCGGTCAGATTTTAAGCTATATACACATTACACACCCTAATTTGAGGATAACCCATGACTTTGATTCAAAGTCGGGGAGGTGATGTGATAGAATCTCGGTTGTTATGCGTCGTAATTTAAGACGTTAAAAATGGTTTCTACTGCTGCTAGGTAGGTATGTAATTGGAGGATAGTATTAGAAGAAACAGCAAGGATCGCAGCTACTATATACAAGGACTTTTAAGCTTTTTATACGTTTCTGGCTTAATAATGTAAAGTTTATTGAACTCACCTGGATTTGATGCTAGTGTGTATATTAAATCTGGAATAGCCTTGCCTAGAACTTGAACTCTTTGCACTACAGCGTTTACCTTAGATAAAGAAATCAAAGTTAATTGTTTCATCGTATTATAGTCAGCTTTTCGCTGATATTAATGAGAAATTATAAGATTAAAACCAGTTTTGTTTCCCAGTTTTCTTATTTGCTGGCTCAACAACTATGGGGACTTTAATTGAATTTTATTGGTTGGTTCATTAAGTTAAGTGTCCAAACGTTTAAAGTAGTAATTGTAATCTTTTACTGATCCAACAAAAAAGATTTTGTTCCAATATAAACGTCCTACCTGAATTTCTAACTGCTGAAATAATTCTGCAAGGAAAAGTAGGAAGCCTCGTAAACGTTCAGGATTTTCATCCAATAATTTCTGACGTATTCTGAATTCACTGTTGCATCTGGAAATATTTAAAAATGAATAAAATATATAATAAAAAGGGGGGAGGCGGATGTGCCACTTTTTGAAACCAAAAGTAAAACGCGCATGATCGCGGCCCATAAAAGAGTTACAGCTCTAAAATTCGGCACAGCAGTTGCTTTGAAGATGTACAATATGGAACTGTTAAGAAACGGCGGTGGAACCGCCCCTCCCGCCGAAAATTTCCGTTTCCCGCCGACACTTTTAAAATAAAAATTTGCCTTTTATTTTCGCGTGACACAAGTATAAAATCTTACAAGTGTCAAGTGGAATTATAAGGGAAATTAAAAAAAATTCTCAGTCAGATGGTTGAAATAGTCTATAATGGCGAGAAAAGGCAAACAAATGTTGGCGGAAAACGGCGGCTTTCGGCGGGAGCGGCGGTTCCGCCGCCGTTTCTTCACAGTTCCATATAGTTCTCCACAAAAGCAATTGCTGTGTTGAATTTTAGAGCTATAACTCTTTTATGGGCTGAGATCATGCGCGATTTACTTTTGGTTTCAAAAAGTGGCACATCCGCCTCCCCCCATTGTATATACCTTATGGATAAGAGTTAAGAATTAATATTTTTAGGATAGTAATATTGACAACCTAGAAATATAACTTTAATATGATATTGGAAGGGTTATCACTAAGGCGATTAAGCATTAAATTGAAAGAATATTAGGTACTTTGTTTTTAAAAATGTTGGTGTATATTGCACTAAGTATGTACTTACTTCTGCATTAATATTTGTCTGATATTAGCCCCCTCCAGGGTCAATGTTAAATGTAGAGATAGGTAATCACAGAGTCTGGAATTATCATAAAACTTTCATGATTAATAGTTCGAAGAAGTTAAAGTTTTAGCATTAAGCAGTATCATGGTTCTTGAATAGCCATATGAGATTGAGCATATTTACTTATTGGTATTAGATTTCCTGAATTAATACTGTACTACAGGTTACTGTTTAAATAATCTTCAGCTGTAATAATTCTGGATAATACCTAATGTTTTTGTTTCTCTTAAGCCAAAGTTATTTTTATATTTCTTTAAAGATGAAAGTTTTGCCTTGCTCCCGTATATCTGAAATTTGGTTCATTAATTCCACTCTCGAGTATTACTTCTGCTAGATTTTCTAGGGTTGAGTATTCTAAACAAAGAAAATCAGTAAATAAAATCATTTAATGTGTAGATATTTCTTTAAAAAAAACTTAATTAATATATCATAAACTTAGTCTGCAGTTTATTCAAGAGTAGCCAAAGCCGACTTTTAAATAAATTGTTGACTGTGGTGGCAGCTCTTCAAATTAATTAGAATTGATGAAAATTTAGAGGGCGGATTGCCTAAATTTTAGCGGGTTGCAGCTAGAATGACAGCTTAAGACCATGTGAAAAAAAACCATGAAAAAAATATGAAGACGTACGTTACAGCTTCCTCTCTATCTACTTAATAAACCTTTGTCATTTCTTAGACTATCTTTTAATAGATAAATTACAATATTAATCAATAATATCAAATGGATACCTTTAATAACAGCATTTAGATCTTGTGTGAGTTGTCTGGCTATGCTATCAAATCTGCCAGGTTCATAAATTAGTTGGTTCATTGCATCGTATAATATCAATACAGCAGGTTCCTAAATAATGAAGGGATATTCAGATTTTCTTATCATGAATCTTAAGGTTTAAGAAAATAAAAGATAATTTGTTGTAATACTCAATCATGATAAAAAAGATTCTATTTCTTCTGTAAAAAATACCTATTGGCTGCAAACTTTGGACACTACTAGTTCAAAACTAAGTAATATTTTCAGTGTAATCTAAAATCAAATTATGCGCCCCCCCCCCCCCATTCCCACTTTAATTTTCCTAAATCTCTAACAAAAACATTATCAGCTTTGGAGACCGGACGTTTTCTTATTTACTACAGTACTAGAATTTTAATTATTATATTTTTTTTGAGTTGATTACCTAAATTATATAATACAAATTTAACTGTAATTCTTAAGTGGAAATTTGGAAACTTTTTAGAAAGGAGAAAAATAAATTCACAAAATAGTATGGATTTTAAAAAATTATTAAACCAAACATTGAATTTTATGTCAATATTTCTACTCATTTAAACTCTAGACTAAACAATTAAAAATATTTAACCTGTTGTTCACCCTCCCCTTCAGCAAATTCCTCAGTATTCAACTTTGTGTCCGTACTGCCCGGGTCTATCCCAAACCCAGGTACAAACTCCGAAGCTGCCAAGTTCAAATTTGTCTTGGGCACAAATTCTGGAGCGTTTAGGTTGAATGATCCGGCGTCGCTTTGGATGTCGATGCTTTCAAATTGGTTGGAGACGTAGTCTAGGTCGTCTCCATTGTTGCTGCCGGCGCTGGAGCCTGATGGAGGAACGGGTGAGGTGGCTGACGCCATAGGACGCCTGGTAAAAAATAATATGTTGCTGAATAATAAATTTGATAGGTACTCTCGGAGTCTAGATGTTCTATTGGACACAAAAATCAGTCCAACTTAAAAAGGAAATTTACAGCAGACAAAGTTATTTTCGACTCATGTGAGATACTATAGAAATACGATTCAAGCCCATAATACGAGTGAAAATTTTTTTTGAAGATATAATTTCTCAAATTAAATTAGTAATTCAGGGGTTTATAACTTTATAACACTATTTATATACCTATATGAATGAAATAAAGAAAACTCTCATGCAAATTGTGTAGGTACTCTATTTAACTATAAATGTTACTTTACCTTAATTGTTTTTTGTTGGCTGATCCAAAAGGGGCTCCACGTCCCCTCCCACTCATTTTTTGTATAATTATCTTTATCTGTAATATAGTATATAGGATATTAATATCATGTACATATAATTATTTTGGTTGCAAATACAACTAATTTTTGTATAAAACCTACCTATCTGTAAATATTGAATACTAAAAGGATACCAATATAGATAAAAGCAAAGCTTATGAAATCAGAAAGTCTGACAAACAAACATTAGCAAGACTAGAAAGAATGTATTAAATTCAATATTTATATATATATAAGGACATTAATTCAAATTAAGCATTTATCTTTCCTAAAATTACTTATATATTTAGGAAGCTTAATGTGGCCGGGTGTACATACCAACATTGACTTTAAAATATAGATGTTAAACAATAATAACAAATTTTTATGCGAATCCATAATCAAAAAGTCAAATAAGTTAAGTAGCAAAATCATATCGTGTAATAAAACAAAACGCAAATTTAGCCAGATCGAGGGAGTTGCTCTGAGTTCTAAATTATTACAGAAATCACCATGCCAAGATTAAAAACGATAGGACAATTCAGTCAATTGCAGGAATATTGACGTATCCTTAATGTAAAGAAGCTTTGCTTCAAGAAGTTAAAATAATTTTGCAATAAATTAGATTGTGTTTTTATTTATTAAGTTTACAGTTTGTTATTGTACAGGACGCGGCACAGGCGCGGATATAAATATTTGCGGCATTTGTGCTAAATATGCCTCATTTTCTTACATGACAATTTACCACCAATATATTTGTCATTTATTACTTGTGTCTAACATTAATTATACAACTTTAATTTTAAATCCAGCTTCTCATAACACTCTCATTGATAATAGGCCCCTTGAAAATTGAGCTGAAGCCATCAGGTTTAAGTTTAAATTTTTTAAGTATGTTGGGTTGGTTTTAGTCTAATTTCTTTTCTGATTATAAATTTCTGGCTCCTCCCCCCTTACCCTTCGAATAGATATACCCTAAATAAGGTGGGCGCAACCGCTAATAACATGACACATTTATGGGGGAAATATATGCTGAGACTTTCCATACAATTGGTCTTTTTCAAATGTCGTATTTGTAACTCTACAATTATTTGATTTACAAATAGCAATGGAGAAATTATAATCATTTTAATAATAGTTTACTTACTTTTTACTCGAAAGTTTTCAGTTCTTTTGGTTAATTTGTAGCTTTAATGTACTAAGATTGCATTTCTCTATGAAAATTACAGGTTTAAAGCCATTGTTCAGCCCAATGACTCCTTGCAGCTTGATTAACTTTACTATAAGCCGTGACCTAATGATAACAATGCCGCGTCTAAGTTTGCAGTCACAAAAATTGCATCGTAAATACAAGAAAATGGCAATCTTGCAAAAAATTGGGACAAGTGATGCAGTTTCTGTTGGAATTTTCTTGTTGCGCTACTCATAATTAATCTATTTTTAGTATTATCAAGCTTAAAATGTTTATAGAAAGTTTAAAAGTATTAGTACACATAAAAGCATTGAAGTGAAAAAATTAAAGAAAGTTATTGAAACTTAAAGGGTTAATTAGAAAATAATATATTGTTTTTTTTATATTTTTTAAGTGAATGAATTTCAAATGAATGTTGTTTGCTGATATTTATTTACAAAACAAAGGCTTATAATTTTCCCAGAAAAGATTATTTGAAATATTATAATAGATTTTCTGTTCTTTTTATATGATTCTTTTCAAACATTTTCTATACCCCTCCCCCAACACAGTTATATACGTACCTACCTTCCCGTGACCTATGAGAAGCTACTTTGTTGAGGAGAACCCGATCAGTTCATCGGTAAAGGATATCCATCGGTACAAACAGACAGACATTTTGAATCCTGTAACTTTTTTTAAGATATGTTTTTTTCTGCAACCTAGTTGTCGATCGATAACCAGTAAGTTGATCGTCTTATCTATTTTATGGTATCTAGATTCACATAGGCCCAGGGTTGTTTTTTTTTTTGGATATATATATATAATATTTAGAATTAGGTCGTAAGATGGTTTTAGGCTATTTTAATATCGTGAAATTTGTGATTGTATACAGTTACAAAAGTGGTTTAAAGCATAAATTACAAGAATCCCAATAAACAACATTTGTACCTCTATCTTGCCAAAAAAATCTAGAAAAATTCAACACAAATAAAATTGTTTATCTATGCTGCTGATTGTATGGCAAACAATAAAAATTGCATAATTTAAATGTCTTGATAATCAATTGAGAACTACATGGTGAAGAATTAAAATCTTTCGATTATTAGCTCTCTATATAAAAGCTGATTATAATATAAAAATATACTGATATTACAGGTTTAAAGCAGTTCATGCACGGGATAGATGAGTTCCAATGTCTTGAAAATTTTTGTAGGTTAATGTTGATTTAGGATTTTTAAAACTTTGTTTGCACTACACTTTTCCATTAAAATTTTTAATCAACCCAAGAAGAGTATTTATATTAAACTTTGATTATAATAAGGCGCCCTGGCCCATAATTCATAGAAACGAAAAATATATACATATACACGGTGTTTCAAAAAAAACTGCGTTTTCCGTTTTTCTGACACAACCAGAAGGAATACAGAAAAAACGATTATATGTCCTTATTCTCTGTAAAAAAGTACATCAAATTTATAACAGGTGTTTTTCATTATCTCTAAAAATACGGCCTCTATGATAGGTACATAGTTTCCAAAAATGCTTTATGTAAAAAATGTTGTGCAAGAAAAATTAAAATAACTCTTCTATTTTGTATAAAAAAATCGTAGAATTTCAATATTAATTTAGAAAAAGGTATAAGAAAAGTACCTTAATGAGTTTTAAAGGTGAAATGCTTTTTAGCTCCTCACAAAAGCATTTTTAAGAAACTGCAATTTGTCATTTTTTCTTATTTCTTGATTGTGATGCATTTGCAGTAAAAGAATCTTCTTTAATAACGTAGGTTATAGTAAAAAGAAAAAAACTCCTTTTTATTTGACAAAAAAATCTCTAAAGACAAAAAAGTTATTGAAGTTTGAATTTTTTTATTAAAGCATTTAATTACAAATTATGGATAAATTATGAGTTTATATCTTAACCTGTCAATCAAATTAAAGGATTATAGGAATACATGAGGGGTGGGGATTTACGAACATGAGCAATTTTTAAGGTCATGTTTCTTAAGTATACAAAAAGAAAAACTGAATATTTGTTTTCAGTGAGGGAATTTTAAATGAAATTTTTAGTGTAATTGGTAGAAAATTGTATTGGCCATATTAAGATGTTGTTTTCAAGTGAATAAATTTTGAAAACCAACCTTAAGGCACAAAATTCTACCAGAAAAAAGCATCATACGCATATTTTGAAATATTTATGCTCTAAAATGCGCCGTCATTTTCAGAGATATTAAAAAACACCTGTAACAATTTCGATGCATATTTTTATAGAGAATATTGACATATAATTATTTTTTTTGTACTCCTAATGGTTGTTTCTTAAATTTGGAAAATGCAGTTTTTTTTTAAACGCCCTGTATGTATGCAATAGTGGATAGGACTATCTGAAGACACTATGAACCCTTAAAAAGTATGGCATTTATACTGGGTTGCCCTGAGCTGGATCTTTAAAAGCGTAGCCGTTGCTGTAGTCGTGGTCAGAGTTACAGCCACCAACCTAATAGCGATCTTTAAATCATATTAACCACGCGTTGCCGTGGCCACAAAAAAAAATGCGATCTTTAAATCATATTGGCAACGCGTGGTCGTAGTCGTAGCGTGGTTAACCACGCTAAAAGTGACCACAGTCCGTTAGTGTGGCTAAAGCGTTGCTAAAGCCACAGCCATGACTACGGCCACGGCTACAGCCACGCCAACGGCTACACATTTAAAGATCCAGCTCTGAAGGGTTAAAGCCACCGTAGGGGTTAGACAAAGACATAGAAAAACTACCCCTTCCCTTACCCTTTTCATTTGTAATATACATAACAAAAAAATTCTCCCTGTTATAAGGAATCTTTATTAAACGCTCTTAATTTTAAATTTCATCAAATCCTACCTAAAATGTTAAATACTGCAAAACTATTTTTTTCCTATCCCCTCCTTCTAGATTCATTTTTTTTTGGGAAGTAAAAATATTTCGGTTTAGTTCTCTTTCTATGTTATTGAACCTACTTTTGATTTTGCATTATTCAAATTACTATTATTTTAGTGGTATTATTAGTTTGATCTTACCAGATTATCATGCACTCTAATAAAGGGAAACTTGTAGCTAGCTAAAATAATGCTCTTCTCTTCCACCTTCTTTACCCAGGGAGTAAGGGAGGGGACAATGGATCGAATATTCAATTTTTAGGAGTCTCAGACTTTGGGGACTGGCTTAAATGGAACATGCAAGAATTTAGCAGTTTCTAACCAATCTTGGGGACCAATTATGAATGACGTCACGAAAAATCATGCATAATCTCGCGGCAAACTAGCGCGTCAACAAAAAGATAAACAATAACAAGCAGACAGAATATTTTGATTTCGAAAATTATTTTGTAAATTGAATCATTACATTTTTTAAAAGCTAAGCTTTTCTATAATTATTAAAAGCGAAGCTTTTCTATAATTAGGGTTGGTCCGTCCGTCCGTCCGTAACGGATAGCTTTTTTCGTTAATTTAGACATGTTAGAATTGTCCTATCGATTTCAAATTTTGCATGGTGATTCTTTTAGTAGTTATTTAGGTACGATTTAGAAAGCGTAGCAACTATATAATCATTACCAAAATTTCCGTACGTCCATTTTAAACATATTTTTTTTTTTACTTTTTTAAATAGCTTTTTTCGTTAATTTAGGCATGTTAGAATTGTCCTTTCGATTTAAAATTTTGCATGGTGATTCCTGTAATAGTTAGGTACAATTTAGAAAGCGTAGCAACTCTATAATCATTACCAAAATGTCCGTACGTCCATTTTAAACATGTTAATTTTTTTACTTTTTTAAATAGCTTTTTTCGTTAATTTAGGCATGTTAGAATTTTCCTATCAGTTTTAAAGGGGGGAGGCGGATGTGCCACTTTTTGAAACCAAAACTAAAAGTCAAAGGAACTCAACTAAAAAAAGAGTTACAGGTCTGAGATTTTGCATGGCAGTTGCTTAATAGGGGTACAATATGGAACTGTGAAGAAACGGCGGCGCAACCTCTGAATACCGCCGAGAAAAGGAAAAAAAAATTCGGCGGGAAACGGCGGTTTTCGGTAGTTGCGCCGCCGTTTCTTCACAGTTCCATATTGTACCCCTATAAAGCAACTGCCATGCAAAATCTCAGACCTGTAACTCTTTTTTTAGATGAGTTCCTTTGTTGACTTTTAGTTTTGGTTTCAAAAAGTGGCACATCCGCCTCCCCCCTTTTGCATGGTGATTCCTGTAATAGTTAGGTACGAGTTAGAAAGCGTAGCAACTCTATAATCATTACCAGAATATCCGTACGTCCATTTTAAACATGTTGATTTTTTTTTTACATTTTTAACAACAAATTTGTATGTGACCTAATTATCCGATTGGTCTGATTTTTGGTATACTGATTCCTAGGACAACAAAGTACAATATTATAAGCGAAGCAACTGTATAATCAAGTCCTAAAAATGTAAATATGTCCATAATCATTATCATGTGTAAAGCAGTTTTTCAACAAATTTACTTACAAGTTTGCTTTGACTCTTATACATTCGCATTCTGATTATTCAGTTCTGACATTATACAAGTGTTAATGTCCGTTTGTCCTTCCATTTCAGAGCTTCGCTTTTATGGATGTTGTCATCCTTTATATCTAATTCTTGTTTAATGTTAATTCATTCCGAAAGAAATTATATTAAGATTATTAGTTATTATGAGCAAAGCCTTCCTATAATTAGGTCCCGCACATTTGTACGTCCGTAACGGTTAGCTCTTTTCGTTACTTTCGACATGTTAGATGTTTCTTATTGATTTAATGTAAAGGCAAAAGTTTTTTGTCTTTAGCTTAATATTTCTGTAATTAATGATCCGATTAATTTCAAAATTTTAGGGAAAATTCACGAAGTCCTGAGTTGTTCAAGGTTTGTTTATCATTAAAATCTCAAGATGGTGTTATTTTATTTTCCTGTCCTGGATGCTAGGAGCGCAGCTACCAGTTATCCTAAGATATGTTACTTAAAACTTAAGATCTTTAAAATTAAGATGTACTTATGTTCTCAACTATTTAATTATGTAGTATGAAATTTTGACGCAAGGTATCTCATTTTTATTGCGTTAAATGAAATAACTTGAGTTAAAAGTAGGAAGGTAATTGTTTTAGTAAGTTTTGTAATATAATTATTTAAAGGCTTTTTCATGTCTAAGCTTTTTAATAAATACAATAAAAAAAATTTGGGTAAAAGAAGTTGTAAAAGTAAAATGGTATGTTTCCTTAATTTTCCGAAGTTTAAATAATAACAATTATGGAAATGAATTGTAAACAAGGGTTTTGATCTCTAGAATCAAAGGCTTGTAGTAAAGCATCAGTTTAAGGATGGTGCATTTCGAATTAAAAACAATTCAAAAAGTCAAAAATTTCCACTAAAGGTTGCTATATTGCAAATACTTGTTTAATCTGGAAATATCTGGGTTTCAACCTTAAAGGGTCACAATTATAAAATTGAATTACCTGCCCATTGTCCCCTCCCTTACTCCCTGTTCTTTACCCCATCCCCCCCCCACCTAAAAGAAAGAACGATTTGACCAATAAATGATGTCCATGATAGCAACCTAAATAGACCACTGCACATTTTTCCTCTGACAATATTAACGTGACATATGTTCTATATCCATTATTTTAACAAAAAAAACATCACACGAACATATTTATATTTCAGATTTAACTTTTAAATCTCCATTTAGATTAAAAAAGAATAATAATAGTTAAATGTTCGAGGAATGAGATCTTAGCAAGCATAATGTGAAGATTATCTCTGGGGATGATAACAAATACGAGAGGATTAGGTGAGGTTTTTAAATAATTACCAACTGCTCGCTGCCAGAAACTTTCGGACAAAATAACGGAAAAGTTATTTATCGCAATGTATTATGGACTGTTTTCCGCGGATAATTAAATAAATATTATAAGATTAAAACAAGTTTTATAACTTTTATGTCAGTATTCGTGGGAAATTGTCTGTAATACGATGCTTTCAGGGTTTCGGATCCGCATTGATTTTTTGCGGATCCGGATCCGGATCCTCCAAATTGGGTCAGTGCGGATCCGGATGCGGATCCGGATCCTACCGGATCCGGTTCCGGATCCTTGACAATAAAAATAAAATCACCAAATTTTTCAAAAATATTTATTCTTTAATTCGAAGTCAAAATTATTTTTAATTTTCAAGTCTGACCCTAAACCTTAAAGATTGGCTCTCATCAAGAGAATGTCTGAGATTTTATATAAATTTAGGTAGATTTTTCCATTTTTTCCGCATTTTTTTGAGTCCAAGGATCCGGATCCGGATCCGCATTTTTTTGCGGATCCGGATCCGGATCCTTGGACCCAAAAATTTGCGGATCCGGATCCAGATCCGGATCCGAAACCCTGGATGCTTTACATTATTTTTCAATATGGCTGAGAACCGGTTATAATCCAGCAGATATTGATCGGTTGCGAAGCCATTCTGGAAATTCTTCCCCCAATATTTACTAGCTATCAAAGACAAAATTTCACACAAATAAATTAAAGGGAAGATAATATATCTTCAATTTTCACATCACTCGTTTTATGGTCAGTTATTTATATTTATATACATTGTCAGAAATTGATTCCAGAATGTTCGCTATTCTCAAAAGTGAGCTGTAATTATTTAAGCAAAGAAGTACTTATTATTTACTTAGTTACACTTTGTCATCGAAGGTGAAGAATTATATTTTCTAATATCTTTTTGGTAAAAACTTTTAGAATGGGGCATAATAATAATTTTCATACTTATACCTATACATTTTAAAACATTTCTCATGAAAGGGATGTTTGGTAGGTAGTGATTTCAGGATAGGGCAACACTGAGGTGAAAAATAAACATTTCCCCCAGGTCTAATGTGTAAAATTCTGCCTTACATGTATCACCAGTTAAGGTGGAGAAGAAAAAATAAGACTATTCTAAATGCCTTTGCTGTTTGATATGAGAGAATAATTTCTTTTCGATGATAAAATAAAAATCATAAATCAATACCTGTTTTGTTAACTGGGTCTTGTTCAACCCTTTGAAGCCAATAAAGCTGGTTATAATCTTATAATTTTTATTTTAATATCCGAGGAAAGCTATCTATAATACGATTCGATAAATAACTATCAATATATTTAGGTTTTTCCCAGTATTTGGAAAAATAAAATTGGCAGTATGCCTCAGTCTGTAGAACAGATAGAGAGGGCAGAAAGTTGGGAGAGCTCTGATGGAGGCGATAGAAATCAGGAATGCATCTCAGATATTAAAGTAAACAATGGAGGGGTTAAGGGTTAAATTATATAACCCGAGGACCCTGATTTAAGTTTTTATTGGGTCTTTGAATATCAGTTAATAGTGTCGGAAATATTAACATAGCTAAGTCGCTACAAAAAAGCAGAAAGCAATTTGTTAGCAAATGAAAAAGGTTCCCAACACTGGATCTAGGTAGCTATACATCTATATTTGATACATTTATTTCTCATTTACATTTACATTTGGACTGTCTATTAAACTATTGGGGATGAAAATTAATTTATCTGTCAATGTCTTTAACCTTTAAAATACCACAATTTTTTACCTCTAAAATCAGTCATGTGTACTGTGTTATTTCAACTTAGGTATCTTCCTAAGAAAAATGTTAATAAGTTGCTATATTTTAGAATACTAGCTAGTTCGCCCCTAGAGCCCTCCCCCAAAATAGTTATAAAGCTTCCCTGTACCTATGAGAAGCTACCCTGTTAAGGAGAACCCGATAGGTTGAGCGGTTAGCGAGATCCTTCGTTACAAACAAACATACAGACATACAGACATCGTTCTACTTTGTATTATAGATAACTATAGGTATAGAATGTTTCTAAATGTATAAAACATTTTTGTTTTACAGGATATCTTTATAGATATCTCCTTCCCCCCTTTCTTGTTCGACAAATAAAAATTTTACAAAAGATAGTCATCTTTAAAACTATGTATTTGCTTTACCAAATATTATATTTACTTAAGATATTGTACACGAAGGATTAAAGATTTTATTGTTATCCTTAAGATTAAATATAAAACCTCTTAAATTGATTAATCTTTTAGGAAGTACCACATACGTTATAAGGGGGGGGGGGTTTAATGCAACCATCTCGTAATCAGTGAGCAAATGGCACTTAGAATTCGAATTTCCATCTATAATTTTGCATGAGTAATCCTTGGTAGGTCTATTTTCCCTAAATCGAACAAAAAGTTGGAAAAGTAACGGCTAACGGCTGGCGGCTCAGCTATTTTGCCATTTTTTTGATATTTATACTTCAAATTAGTCACGAAACCTCTCTCAACATAATAGGGTAAGGGGGGGGGAAATTTCGTTTTTTTTCTCGGTTTTTTTGAAAAAAAAATGGGGTAAATATTAATATTTTCAAATGAAACCAAGACCAGTAGAAAGCTTACGGAAAGGACTATCAGGTCCTAAAAGGACATTATCCTAGGACTTTTAGAAGTTGGCCGAAATTGACCGCAAAAAAGTTACCGATATTTCCCCACCACCGGGGCAAATATCGGTAATTTTTTTCAACCTAAAAAAAATCGATGAAAAACGGCCAAACGGCCAGTCGAACATAAATAATCATAATTAGTATAGGTTATAGGGATTATCCACAAAAAGTTTCATAATGATCGGACTATTCCTTCTATGTTAAAAATGAATTTTTTTGAAAGACGCGAATTTTCGATTTTTTTTTTCAAAAATTTTTTTCTAAAAAACTTAAAATTAATATAAGAAAAAAAAGTATTTTATTACTTTTTAGGCCTGATCCTAAAAAAGCTCACATTGAACTATAGATTTAGCCCCAAAAACATGAAAATTGATTAAAAATTGACCTCAAAAATTGAATTTGAAGCAAAAGTGTCATCTTTGCAAAATATCTTGACTACATTTTAACCTTAAAAAAATCGATGAAAAAAGGCCAAACGACCAAACAAGCATAATAAATCATAATTAGTATAGGTGATTGGGATTAACCACAAAAAAATTCATAAAGATCGGACTATTCCTCCTATGTCAAAAATATTTTTTTTTCAAAGGACCAGAAATTTTGATTTTTTCCTCGCAAAATTTTGATTCAAAAAATAAAATTAATTTTGTTTTTGTTTTTTATCTGTTCTATTCATTTTTAGGCCTAATTCTTAAAAAGTCCATATGGAATAATAGATTTGACAAAAGAAAACATGAAAACATGACCTTAAAAGTTGAATTTTAATTTCTTTTGAAATTACCGATTTTTCCCCCGGCGCAAACTTTGGTCATTTTTGAAAAAAATATTAACCCGATTTTAAAGCTCTCAACGGATTTGGAAAAAGCGGTCAATTTCTAGTTCAAAAAGTTTTTCAGATCAGCTCTAGGTCTTACCAATTTTTGTGTAGGTCGATCTTTACACACTTACTAAAAAATTTTTGGAAAAAAAAAATTTTCGTCCGACTTTGAGACCCAATAAGTACCCTTAATATTCATCTCACAAAAAATTCATTTTATACTTTTTTGTAGGCAATTTAATAAGGAACAAATTTGCTTTTATGTTTTTTTCTGTTATTTGAAAGGAACATGGAGAAAAAGGTCATTTAATGAAGGTAGGTCGAAATTACCGAGAATAGCCCCTTGGGCCCTTACCGAAACTTCCCCCCCCTTACCCTACTCTTTTCTACTCCAAAACGCTATCAAACGGTTCTAGACGGTAGCTGTTGGCACTAGAAGTTTTAAAATTGGTTATTGCTATCATTTAACATGAATTAAACCAAAAATATGTTTTAAAAAGTCGATTCCTACGTAATTGATGATGGATTTACCCTAAAAATAGGCAAAAAACGGCTGAACGGCTGAGCCGCTAGCCGTTACTTTTCCAACTTTTTGTTCGATTTAGGGAAAATAGACCTACCAAGGATTACTCATGCAAAAGTTCAGATCGAAATTCGAATTCTAAGTGTCATTTGCTCACTGATTACGAGATGGTTGCATTAACCCCCCCCCCCCCTATATGTCCTCCAAACTCTATTGTAGATTCTTTTATTCAGTTGGCGTAATTAAAGTAGAACACTTGCCGCACCCTATTAGATAGAAAAGTGGGTCTAATATTCTGTTAGATGATAGGACACTAATATCATACTAAAATACTAAAATCATTCAGCATCTTCCCATGGTTGTGTCATGGGGTCTTAAGGGATAAAACAATGGACGTTAAATGATATAAAAAAATTACCCCTCCTGTTGAATGTAGATTAGATTATTGGTAGAAAAGTCAGGACACTGTTAGTTTCGAACCATCTAATCAAATTTCAAGAAAAGAACCTACCCAAAATGTATGAGCCTACGAATAAAATAACGTGGTTATACAACTTTGAGTACTAGGTACCCTAGGGTATATCCCATCCCATTACATAGGTATAAACATTATTCATCTGAGTTGCAATGTTAATTTGACAGGATCTTGTAAAATATGGTGAGCTAGTGATCCTAGGTTATAATGGTTGTCTCCCACAGGGGGACAAGGGCAGGAGACGGTCAAAATTTGTTCTATACAGAAGATCAAAGGTAAGGACTAATTGTAGAGTATCCTTGCTAGAGGTAAAAATTTATACCTACCCAACTAACATATTTTAACAAGGATGACAACATCCAAAAGTAGCGAAGCTCAAAAATTATGGATGGATATCTGGAAAAAATAAACCAAATTAAGTCACCGTAATGATTGACGCTCTCAGTAGAGGAGCTTGGCATAAGGGTTGTACAGATATTATGTACGTGACTATTAAGTACTCGGCGAGGGTGAGGTAATAAAGAGAAGCTCCCTTGAGACAGCGGGTCAAGGCATAATGTACTCAACAGGTTATCCCATGGTTTTTAGTAGGTAAGTTTCGCGTCTAATATATTTTTGTAATCTATTTAGGCTAATGGAGTGAGTAAGTCTAAACATTATGTAGTGAAGACACCTCAAACCAGTGAAGCCGTTCTAGATACCAAACAACACTCAATATCATACACACTTAATAGGTAATTATATTATGTTCCAGTATGGCTTCGAAACCGATTGATATCCGCTGGATTATTACCGGTTCTCAGCTATACTGAAAAATCCTGTATAGCATCTTAATACAGATAATTTTCCTCGATAGATTAATACCACAGTTTTAATCTTATGATTTTCCTTTTAATATATGCGGAAAGCTATATTACGCGATGCGGTAAATAACTATTATAGTTCTAAAGTTATAGGATTTAACAACCAGCCATATTAAGACGGAGGCCTGAACATAGAATAAAATATCTAGAAGTCAAGCTCTCATTGTAGAATACCAAGAGGGTCTATCAAACAATAGACAATGACATGTTACATAGAATACTAATATTAACATAGAATAATATATTTAAAAGTCAAGCTGTCATTGTAGAATATCAAGAGGGTCTATCAAACAATAGACAATGACAATGACATGTTACATAGAATACTAATATTAACATAGAATAATATATTTAGAAGTCAAGCTGTCATTGTAGAATATCAAGAAGATCAACCAACAGACATGTTTAATAGAATACTAATATTAACATAGAATAATATATTTAGAAGTCAAGCTGTCATTGTAGAATATCAAAAAGATTTAACAACAGACATGCTTCATAGCATACTAATATTAACATCGAATAATATATTTAAAAGCAAGCTGTCATTGTAGAATATCATGAAGATCAAACAACAGACATGTTAAATAGAATACTAATATTAACATAGAATAATATATTTAGAACTTTAGAAGTCAAGCTGTCATTGTAGAATATCAAGAAGATCAAACTAAAGACATGTTTCATAAAATATTAATTTTAACATAGAATACTTGTATTTAGAAGTCAAGCTGTCATTGTAGAATATCAAGAAGATCAAACCACAGATATGTTTCAGGTTAGTAATAAGTTGAAAGATATTTTATGTAACTTATTTTTTGGTTCTTTGGATATACAGTATGACCCTCGAAAAAGTATTTTTTAGCATCTGCAGCCCTTATTTATCAATGAATTATTAAAAAATGTATATGTCCTTGTTCTCTATAGATTTCCACATAAGTAGATATAAAAATATTTTAGAGCTAAAGTTTTGAAAAAGTGACTGAGGAAAAAGTAACCTTTATCATGAAACGACTTTTTTAGCAAAATTAAGGTAGAAGTCCTTTTATTTTTGTTACTAGCAGAAACTTTATACAAAAATGAAATTAAAAATTTAGGGCTTAAGTCAAAAGCATTTTTTACACCTATTTTTTGAGTCTTAGTTTAATGATATTTTGAAAAACTTACTTATTAGGCAAATTTGTTTTAGATTAAAAAACCAAATAAATCTTTATGAATATAGCAGGAAAATTGTTCATGTTTCATAATAACAAAAAAGTTTTAAAGAAAATAAAATTAGAACATAATGATTTTTTAGTCTAAAAAACTTAATTAACCCCCTATTGAATGATTGAGATGTCAGAAAAGTGGGCGGAGCAACTGTCATAATTAATCCTTTTCATAAATAAGGGTAAATAAATAACCTAAAATTTGCAAATAATCAATTTATTCAGTAGGTAGTATTTTTTGCCATTAAAAATTGATAGGATAAAATGGAAGAGATTTTAAATATAGGTAGAATAAAATAGAATTGTCTACCAATTTTTTGGGGGATGGGGGGGGGGGGGGATTTATGGAACAGACCTCCAAGTCCCCTACAAAATAGGATAAATCCTTCACATAAAATTAACCTACAATTAATCTTTGTTTTTAGATTGGTCGTAGTTCCGAGTCCCCGATAGATTTTGTTGTGATGGATACAGTTGCTGGAAATAAGATTCAAACCCCGGGGAAAGGGGCCGCTCAATCCACCATTTCTAGGTAAATATGGGGGAGGAGTTGTGGGTTAAAAAAGCGGTATACCCACCCCTCTTTAATAAAAAAATCGTAGCTACTCTCAAACTCTTATGGACCCGTTCATCTTTCATTCTTTTTTAAGGCTTAGTTACACGAGGAACCGTTGTTTTTTAAGATTAGTATCTAAAATTTCTTGTGGAGATTCGCATAAATAAAATGCATCTACTGTATAACTTTAAATTTCGCCATTTTGTTACAGCAGTATTTTTTCAAGGGATGTCACAAAAATGATAAACCGGTAATGCTAAATGTACTTAAATGACTAATCAAGTATTTTTAACAAATCTTGTAAATGTAATTTTAACTTTATAATATAAACTGGTGTAGGTATTATTCAATTATCCTAGATTATCCGTGTGTTTGATGTAATTATCTATATATTAAGTTCATTTGTAAACGTACTTTTTAGCTTATTTTGAATTTACCAGGTTTCAGGGGTGTATATTCTGCAAAATTGACCCTGCCAAAGGGGGGGGGGGGGTAAAAAAAGTGTTGCTAGATAAAAAAAATGAAAAAATTACGAGATAGGGGGGGATAATATAAATAGAATTAAGAGTTCTTATTTTTTTCTCGATATTTTTCCCCTTTCTTGCTTGAAAATAACCAGGAGGGAAAAAAATTAAAAAAATTGCAGCAGGGGAAAAATGAATCTTGTGCAGAATATACACCCCTGCCATTTTTTTTAATTGGTTGAACACTCAGGACGAAACAAATACAACAAAAATTACCCCTTCTGTAGATTACAAATGATACAACAAATCAAAATTATAATAAAAATCTCCAAAGTTTTTGAGCTAATGAATAAGAAAACGTTATTATAAAGCTTTTGGGACTAGTGTAATTAACAGCCAAATATCCCCTCTCTCCCTGCATATTTCTACTAAATTTCTTCTTATTTTTAGATTTGCCTGTCGTCTATTGTGTTACCGAGACTGTGCCGACTCTCGGCCTAGAGTTTTTGCTGCCGGCTTCGATTCCAGCAGAAATATTTTCCTCGGGGAGAAAGCGACCAAGTGGGAGACTGAACATCAGGTAAACAATTTAGTATCAGAAGGTTGAGTGTTGTCGCTTAACCCATATAACTATTGTTTAGGGATCTTAGGGTTTATGTAAATTGATGTACATCCTCAATGATGAAATACAGAGTATATGTTTTTTAAACTTTGGGTACCATTGTAATTTACAGTTTAATATTCTCTCCCTCATGAGATGATTATTATATTATACCCAGGCTGTGGATGGTCTGACAACTAATGGAGTGTTACTGATGCACCCCCAGACATCTTTCTGTGGAGCCGACCATCCAGAAACAGTTACCAAGGAGCCAGGCAAGTCTTCTTAGTAGCTTATAAGCTACTCATTACACAAGGCTAATAAATATTTTTTGAAAATTTTTGAGTGATAGGTTAAGGTGTCAACAACACCCCCATTAAAATGCCTTTCCCTTTTTTTTATCCCCTAATGGTTTGACCACCCCCTTGCCTGGTGAATCACTGTGCACGCCACTGGTTAAGCCACTAGAGATTTCTTATTAGCCACACATACATCTTCTACTTAAGTAATAATTTAAATATTTAATTTTTACTTTGAACTTATTTTTAAATATTACAGGTGTATGGAGGGAGGTATCAGTTGGCGGGGGGATATACGGGCTCAGAGAGAGCAGGTCCGCCCCCACGAAGGGAAGGCCTATACCGAATGAAACTAGTGAGCTTATTGACGGGACCCTGATAGATATTTGCGGGGCTACTCTCCTCTGGCGGTCAAGTGCTGGTCTGGCTAGAAGTCCAACTAACAGGTACACTCACATTTTTCACACCTTTTGAATAAAGCAAATATTTTTTACCTGTTCCATTAAGTAAAAGGGGGGGGGGGATGGATGTGCCACTTTTTAAAACCAAAAGTAAAACGCGCATGTTACAGCATTAAAATTCGGCATAGCAGTTGCTTTTGTGGAGAACAATATGGAACTGTGAATAACGGAACTGGAATTGCCGCTCCCGCCGAAAACCGCCGTTTCTCGCGAAAACAATTTATGCCTTTTTTCGCCAAATTAGACAGTTCTCAATAATTTGAGATAAACTTTTTTAGTAGCGAAGCTACTCTATAATTCACTTTGTCCGTCCGTCAGTCAGTCCGTAACGCTATGGGGGAAATGGGATTTACTCAGCTCCTATAAAAGATAGAATGCTGAAATTTTTTGACAACATTCCCATCATTAAGGAGCACAATTGACTATAAAACATCATTGGCGTTCGGACCGATTTTTAGCAGGTTTTAGGCTATTTTTATACTTTTCACATTTTTCTCCATATCTTCAGTGTTTATGGTCCGATTTTCAAAATTTTTTCAGTTACAGATATCAAAATTAAAGGGGGGGGGGGAAATGTGGTGACTCGTGCCACGACATACCAGCAATTTTATTTTGGGTGCTACTCCCTTAGTTTTAGAGATAATTGGGTGAAATCTTTTGGGCTGGGTCACTAATTACCCCAACTATTGGTATCTTTCAAAAAAAACGGCGGCGGGTCCGCCGCTCCCGCCGTTCGCCGACATTTTCCGCCGCCGCCAAAAAAAATTTTTTTATTGCATTTCTCGCCGAATTAGGCAATTTGGAATCATTTGAGACCATGTTATTTTTTTCAAAAATTTTTCCCCTTATAACCAACCCTGCGGGGGGACTTTTTCAAATTCTCGTTTATCAAGGTATATCTTAAATTCAGTGCCTCTCCTTAGCTTTTAAAGATATTGAGACAAAACCTTTTGAGGTAGATCAGTAAAAAATATTTGAATAAAAAATGGTGGCGGTACCATTGCATTTCTCGCCGAATTAGGCAATTTGGAATCATTTGAGACCATGTTATTTTTTTCTAAAATTTTTCCTCTTCCGACAAGAAATATAACCATCTTCTAAAAACTACAGTATTCACCTTATGAATTGAAGTAAATAAAATTGCAATTCTTTTCTTTTTTAATAATGCTGGGCTGGAGGATGCTATAACTACAAAAATTGGATCATAGTTTAATATATAAATTGTCATCATGGACATGCACTTTGATAACATTTGGCTCACCATCACCACCAATAGGGGCATCTTAAAGGTCATCATCCTCAAAATCAAGATTTTAAAATAGATTTTTTCAACACACCAAAAAACATTTTTGTATAATTTTCAGGGTAATTTTTATCTTTAACATGTATTTAGGTTCATCCATAAGACTGGGGGTCAGCAGCTGTCCTCTAAAGTGATAGGGATCGAATTTATTTTTTTCAAACATTTCTTATTTAGAAAAATCATTAATTTCTACCTTATACTATTTATATAGAGTTGATATTATAGAGAACTAGAGTTACTGGTTGATAATCTGAATGCTGTTGTCCTGTTGTATTATAGAGTACTATATAGAGTTTATATTATAGAGAACTAGAGTTACTGGTTGATTAGATTAGATTAGATTTATTATTCTTGGGTGTACATCAGGGTTGTCGAATTGGGCACTTTTTTTGATATTGGGCGGCCCAATTGCCCAAAAGGGTTTTGGGCGGATTTTGGGCGCCCAAAAGTGGTTTTGGGCACCCTTTTTGGGCAAATGTCGTAAAAAGCATATAAAAAGGATATACAATAGCCTAAAACCATACCTAGACTTATTATTAGAAATAAAATAGCCTAAAACCATATCAGGACCTATAAAAGCTCCACTGGAAAGGAGAACCATATCGGTTCAGCAGTTAGCGAAATCCTTCTCTAGATACAAAAAAGCTTACTTATTTATATAGTTAACTAGAGGCTATGGCCCTAGAGGCCTCTAGGGGCAATTGAGGAGGGGAGAGTCAAATTTGATAATCCAATTATTATAGGTATTAGATTTGAAAAGAAAAAGTAAAAAAAAATTGAGGGGGAAAATAATTTTTTTTTTGGGGGGGGGATTTCCTCCCCTCATTTTTATTTTTAGTTTAAAAATTTTTAAAAAAAGTTTTTGGGGGAGTGTAATTTTTTTCTAGGGGCGATTTCTTTTAGGAGGGTGGTGGTACCCTCCCCCAAAATAGTTATAAACCTTCCTAGCAGCTACCTTGTTAAGGAGAACCCGATCGGTTCAGCGGTTAGCGAGATCCTTCGGTTCAAACACACAGACACACAAACAAACAGACACACATCCTGTTACTTTAGTATAAGGATATCACCCAAAAAAAAGGCCCGCCCCCCCTCTTTTTTAACCCCCTCCCCTTTTTCTCTCTCCCTAAAAGGGGGGAGCCCAAAACTGCCTAAAAGGACCTTATATTGGGCGGCCCAAAACCGCCCGCCCAAAAGCGCCCGCCCAAAATGACAACCCTGGTGTACATACATAGAAAAAAAAAACAACAAAATAATAAATGAATTAAATGAATATTATATACATTTATATATACAGTCAAATGTTATTGATATGGTTAATTTATAAAAAAAATTTCTTCCCAAATGGCAGTTTCCTAAAAACTAGGAAGTATGCAGTAATGTGTATTCACACATTGTTTTCATACAGGCCATATAGATAAGACAAAAAAATAGAAAAAAGATAATAAGCAATAAATAAAATCATATTGGAGAGGAAAGAATGATTATAGGAAGGATTGATTAGGGCATACAAGTCTCACACCATTATTGCAATAATAGAAATATAAAAAAAAACATTTCAACAAATAGATTTATCAGATTTCAAACAATATTGAAAAGAAATATAATTTTATCTACATTCTTGACATAATGGGTTGTTACACACTAAAGTTAAGCTTGATAACAAAGATTCTTTTAGATTTTTTATAAATTTTTTTCTTGATTGATTGTGGGTTAATAAATCATTATTACAATGGTTATTCCATAATTCTTGAAAATGATACTTAGGAAATCTTTCAATAGGTTTAAACTTCGGTTTTTTAACATCAAACATATTAGAGTTTCTAAGATTTCTGGTATGTAATTGATTACGGCGAAGCCATGTACCTTGAAAGGAACTTGGTAGCTTACTGTTTATAAAATCATACATAAATAATAATTTCAAATAATTAGCTGATTCATGTAAAGGAAGGACATTCATTTTTTTAAATAAAGGCATTGTGTGTGAGATGTGTTTCTTACTAAAAACAATTCTTATTGCCTTTTTTTGCAATTTAATTAATGGTTCCATAGTAGATTTAAGACCACAACTCCAGGCAGGTAAACAGTAAAGTAAATGACTATTTATAAGTGAGTGAAAAAGTATTTTTTTGCTATCTAAATTCAGTATATGTTTAGCTCTATTTATAAGAAATAAGGAACTAGAAATCTTTTTACGAAAATGTTCTACATGATATTTAAAATTTAAAGAAGGATCTAGGAATTTAATTGCAGGAATATTGCTACTTGAATTGACATAATTTAAGATTTTTATTTTCTCAGGATCAAACTCATTTTTATTGTTAAAGTTTAGCTTAATATTAAGAGCATTCCAATCAATAGTATTTTCATTTTTATTAAATATCATGATTTTAGTTTTATCAGGATTTAAGCTAATTTGATTACTCCTAAACCAATCGGATATCTTTTTAAGTTCATTGTTTAATTTCAGTTTAATCTCTGTAAAGTTTTTACCAGAAATTAAAAAATTACTGTCATCAGCAAATAATAGGGTAAATAAATCAGTACAGTTTTTAAGATCATTTATGTAGATTAAAAATAGAATTGGTCCTAAAATAGAGCCCTGTGATAATCTGAATGCCTGGAGTAATGTCCTGTTGTATTATAGAGTACTATATAGAGTTTATATTATTGAGAACTAGAGTTACTGGTTGATAATCTGAATGCTAGAAGTAATGTTCTGTTGTATTATAGAGTTGATATTATAGCGAACTAGAGTTACTGGTTGATAATCTGAATGCCTGGAGTAATGTCCTGTTGTATTATAGAGTTCTATATCGATTTTATATTATAGAGAACTAGAGTTGCTGGTTGATAATCTGAATGCTGGAAGACCCCAATGTCCTGTTGGCCTCAATACTCTTGTTGTTCCTAGGTAAGAAACATTATTCATGAAAACTTTTTAAAGAATATAATTTTGTTAAACCCCACGCCACCCCATTTATGCGCGAAATTCTGTTATATAAATGTATAAAAATGAAACTTTTAGATAATTTCTCGTATTTATTCGAATCCAGTGGATAAGAACCGGTTCTCATCCATACGAAGAAACTATGTCTAGCATCGTATTATATCCAGCTTTCTACGAATATAAATGTACATTCTATATCCGCGGAAACCTACGAACCTTGATAATTTAAGCGTCTAAATGATTTAAATATGACCTCTTTGGATAATTTAAATGTTTATTTTCAGGAAAAACAGTCAGATTTCATCAACCTCTGAGAACCAACCGTATGTCTACCTGAACTGCGGCCATGTACAGGTAAAAATGTCCTAATTTTCATCCATATGTTTGGCTCAATGAATGTAGAATATACGTGGATATGATGACTGGGGTAGTAAGGGGGGAATTGTTATTTTAGCCAGCTGCAAGTTTTACTTTTTTAGAGAACATGAAATCTGGTGTAAGATCCAAGTATTAATAGGTTCCCATACATAGAGACTTAATTGGGTGAAATCTTCAATCTAACCTTAGATCAAATACCACTTATTGTATTTTGATACATAAACCCAGGGAGTGGGGGAAATTGGGCTGTATATTACATTAGTTCACACAGTATTTTAATAACGTTTCTTATTCGTTGGATCAACTATCAACTATGGGGACTATTAATAAATTTTGAGTGTCTAAAAGTTTCAAGCACTAAGGGGGGGGGGGGAAGTTCTGACACATTTGCGTAAACGGTGAGTATAGGCTTTATCTTTGGACTGAGAGGATAGGCTATTAGGGATAAAATCATTCTTATATGATGAATTTCCCCCAGATTTAAGATTTTTTGGATAGGCCTCCAGGTTCCGGAGCTCCCGGCCTCCACGTGGTCTCTGTACAGGTCAAAATGAAAAAAAAAAAAATTTTTTTTTTAAGTTACAGGTCAACTTATAAAACAAAATATGCATCTTTTTTAATATTATTCACATATTTGAAGAAAAAATATGCATATTTTGTTTTATAAGTTGATTTTTAACTTTAAAAAAATTTTTTTTTTTTCATTTTTACCTGTACAGAGACCACCTGGAGGCCTGGAGCTCCGGAACGCGGAGGCCTATCCAAAAAATCTTAAATCTGGGGGAAATTCATCATATAAGAATGATTTTATCCCTAATAACCTATCCTCTCAGTCCAAAGATAAAGCCTATACTCACCGTTTACGCAAATGTGTCAGAACTTCCCCCCCCCCCCCTTGTCATCTACAGAAGGGCTAATTTTCTGATAATATTCTGATATATAGACCCAGAGTTTTGTTGATTTCTTATTTGTTGGCTCAAAAACTGTAGGGACTTTTTATTAATTTTGTTTAGTTAGATCACTAAGTTGGGTGTCAACCACAAATTGTAATCTACAGAAGGGGTTATTTTGTGTATTATCATTGGGAATGTACACAATTTATTGGCTATTGTCTTAACCCTTTAGATCCCTGATAGAACCTAAATACTTTTTATAGTTCTTGAAAACAATTATAATAATGTGAACAACAATTTCTTTACCTCAGGGTCGACATGACTGGGGCAAGGTGAACGACCGGTCCAACAGCAAAACCTGTCCCATCTGTATGTGTACCAGCTCATCCAGCAAGCTACTCATGGGCATAGAACCTGCATTCTACGTGGACAACGGGCCGCCAGAGTACTGCTTCGTGCCCTGCGGCCACATGGCCAACGCAAAGACCGTGAGTTACTGGTGTGGCATACCGATACCCTGTGGGACCTCGGGGTTCCAGTCTGCCTGTCCCTTCTGTGCCACTCCACTGCAAGGTTAGATAAAAACATTATAATTAAAAATTTTGAACTAGGTTATTTAATGTTATATAAATGTTAATGATTGCTCCACAGGGCTAGAAATAGGAGAAAAGCTACTGTGAAAATACGATGAAACCCGCTACTTCGTTTTCGTTCCATATTCATAATCCAAATTTTTTATGTTAGGTCAAAAAGACACCCATGAGTAAATATTTGTCTTATCAAGAACATTCCATTCTCGTATGGACCAGGGGAATTTAAAATTTGATAATCGAGAAAATTTCACACAAAAAACTACCTACATACTTATATATCTCAAATATTGTACGAGTTATCCTATTACAACTATTTAGAAAGGACAGACTAAGTAGTATAAGAACTTTTGACTGTTGTCAGGAATTAAAGACCAATCATTCTTGTTTTCGTCTTACCGTTTTATGAGTTAATGGACATTTGAAGTATACACTTGCTTCCTTATTACAATATTTATATCACAGCCTTATTTTCGTGTTTTTTTTTCACCAGGGAAATATTTTCAGGTACACCTGGTTACGTGAAGCTGATTTTCCAGGATAAATGTGACTAGCTAGAATGCTGGCTGCCTGGAGTTCCAGACTAACTGGAGGCTGCCTGGAGTCCCAGACTAGCTGGAGGCTGCCTTAGCCCTGAGCTCCACAACATTTTATCCTTCCTGGAGTTTTAAAATTTTTAGCAATGAAAAAATAATCAGATATTTAACATCCTAGAGATACAAAGATACTAAAATCAAACCTTAAATCCTAGCTACCATCTTAAAAATAAAAATCAAATACCTTTTTTTATTAAAATATTACTTTTTCTGTCCGTCTATATCTTTTAATAAGACGTTAGATTAAGTATTACTTTTCAAAGTCTAGTTTCCCTTACAAATATTTTATCTGAGCTAAAATTGATGCCTTGAAACGTAAAAATTACGGAAATTTGCATGAAATAACAATAATGCGCTGCCATCCACCAGTTATCACCAGCAAAACAAATACAAGAATAGTTATTTATTGCTTCGTATTATAGACAGCTTTCCGCGGATACTAAAATGAAAAAAATAAAAGATTTAGACCAGTTTTGTTAGACCCGAGGGACCGAAGGCCCAGGCATACAAAACAGGTATTAATTTTATAATTTTTATTTATTTATCAGTGGAAAATTGTCTGTAATACGATGTTATACATGCTTTTTCAGTATGGCTGAGAGCTGGTTCTAATCCAGCGGATATCAATCGGTTTCGAAGCCACACTGGAAATATTCTTGTATTTTATAGTCAGATTAATACCAAACCCTCAACACATAGAAATTAGTCTTTAAAATACCTAAATAAATGAACATAAATAAATCCCATTTGAATAATAAATTTTCATGTTATAAAAGCTGAAATAAATAAAAACTATTTGTAAATGTTGATAAAATCCGCATCTATGCATGACAAGACATGCATTTAGAACTCTGAATAAAATATGAATAGATAGATAGTGAACTTGTTTTTGTCAGGACTCAACAATTTTGAGTGGTAGTAACTAATTTTGCTTGCCTATATCACATCTTGGATAAAGAAAATATTATGGTAAAAAAAAACCGAATGATTTCAATAAACTTGTTAGATTTAATGAAAGTTGACGTGAATTTTGTATAGATCTCATACTTGGTGTATTTGGGATCAGGGAGGGAGGAGACATTGGGTTGTTTACTACACTAGTTCCCAAAGTTTTATAATACCTATCGATTTCTTATTTGACTCTAAACTTTTGGAACTTTCAATGGATTTTGAATGGTTAATTCATTAGGTTGTGAGTCCAGACTCCAAACGTTTCAACCACTAATTGTAATTTACAGAAGGGGTTATTTTCTGTATTATGATTTGGGGCGTAATCCAATTTATTGTCCATTGCCCCTCTACCCCCCCCCCCCTTCCTATTTAGGACACTTAAAATCAAGACAGAAAGCTAAAAATACATAATTTTATACGAGATCTTTGCAAAATTCACTTCCTTAAAAAAACCTAACGTTGAAATCCTTTGTAAATGCGATTAATATTTTCCTTAATCTAAATGTTAAAAATATACATTTCATTATAAATACATCATCATTTTTTTAAATTCTAAACTATCAATTCTTCATTTAATATTATTATACATTTAGTGATAAAATATTGAAAAATAGTCCATTTTGTAATTATGTTTAAAATCAAGGGGAATCATTAATTTTATGTATTATGTAACTTTTTTCAATTCTTTTTTTAACCAAAAAGAATATTGACATTGTTCAAATCAATTGAAACTTAAGTCTAAAATATTTAAAGTTTTTTTTTACAAAGGTATGGTTTCAATTGAAAGGAAGACAAAATTAAAAAAAATAATCACAAGAATTATAAACTTAGATAGATATGTAATTTTATCATATTCACAATGTACATTATTGCAAATACGTTATTTACCTAGTTTTTTATTTGTTTTAAAATTATTGAAACTTTTTATGTATTGATCTCCTAAGTAGCAACATTTAGTTAGGGGCATTTTTTATATTCCTGGTTTACTCTTGATTTGTAATAATGGATTTATTAATACTTGGATTTTACATCAGATTTTCACGTACTCTGCAAAAGTGATGCTCGCAGCTGGCTAAAATAACGATCCTATCAATTCCACTCCTTTATCCAATCCCCTTCCCTCCGACTTGATAAACATGCTGACAAATAAGTGATGTCCATGTCAGCAACCTAAATTAACGACAATATTTCTACGTAAATTCTACATCCATTATTATAATCTTCTCGAGTCAGTCTGGAATTTAAGTGGTTTAGTGTATGCTTGTGCAGTGCAGTTTATCTAATATTAAAAGGAGAACCATATCGCTTTAGTGGTTTCAGATTTCCTTCGATACAGACAAAAACTGATCCTGTTACCTTTATATAAGGATTGTATGAAATTGAATAACTTTCTATGGTAAACTTTAATGTTTATCGGGCTACAAACAAGGAAAAGATTTAGAATAACTGCACAAGTTTACACCAGTGCCATTGAAATTCCACACTGAAATATTTTTTCTTCATATTTTGTTGATAGGCATTTTTAGCAGATTAAAACTGAATCGAAAAGAAAAGAAAAAGCTATTTAAGATATTACATGGCTAAACACCAAAGATTCGAAATTGAATTAAAAATAATTATTCATATCAAAGCAATATTAAATTAAGTAAGAATAAGTATAAATTGAAGTTTAGGTCGAACTAGCATTATATTCTTTAGGTATTGTCAAAAAAATAAAATTTCTAATGATGTATTAAAATGGGATAACTTACTTATAATTATTACATAAAAATGTGTATTACTCAGATGTATAATCTTTGTTACCAGTTTAGAATCGAATCGTCCAATCAAATTGAAATTATTATTATTTTTACCATTTTACATTTAGTAAATATTGTTTTTTCGTATTCTTTATTTTAATTTATTGTATTGTTTTATTATTTTTGTAGCACAGCTACTCTATAACTGGCAACTGTTCGTCTGTCTGACTGTAACTTACTTTCTTTTTCGATAACGATAATATTAAATTCCGATTCGCTGAATTTTAGATGTTAAATTAATAAGAAGTCCTATTATTTAGTTTAAAGTTATTTATCGCATTTTATAGACAGCTTTCTGCTGATAATACAATTAAAAATTATAGGATTAAAACCAGTTTTGTTAGCCCCGTGGATCCGAAGGCCCGGGCTATAAAACTGGTAGGGTTAATTTTATGTTTTTTAAATTTAAATTCGTGTAACATTGCCTGTAATACGATGCTATACATGATTTTTCAGTATGGCGAGAACCGGTTCTAATCCAGCGGTTATTAATCGGTTTCGAATACATACTCAAAAATATATTCTTAAATTGACAATTGGGCTTTTTTAACGATTATTAGCTTGTTATGACTGCGCTACTTATGAACTTAATTATCCTTGATTGAATATTTTAACTTAAAGAAGAAACATTTTAAATTTCAAGACGGTTTATATACGTTTCTGACGACAATAATTTTTTAAAATCGTGGAAAATATTGATTTAATTTCTTTTAAATACCTTTTAACTCTCTTATTCGAATAACTTATAAAATTGAAGGGTCAAAAAATATAATATCATACCTATGTAAATTTTATCTACTCAAGAGCATTTCATATAAATTCTCTACTTAAAAAAACTACCTAGTGCAATTTTATCCTATGTATACAGTATTTCAAATTATACATTCAAAATTTTCATTGTCATAACTTGTTTTTATTCTACATAATCAAATGTATGTATATTGTATAAGAATGGTTTAAATATTTTAATAGTTTTTTTTACTAATCTGGATTAGACTCAAAATAGAAGAAGTTTTCCTTTTAACTATGAATTCAAAATAACTTTTTTTTTAACTTAAAGTCAATTTTGTTATTCATTTCAGTTACTGTAATATTTATGGGGTTTACTAATAAATAAATTTACATTATTTCTTCGATTAAACATCACGCTGTGCTTTTAAATATAGTAAAGTTGAGAGTGGCACGAAAATAAATCCATTTTATTTTTATCTACCCCTTAAAAACTCTTTATATCAATTTTCATTTTCACTATATTTCTAAAAAAAGGGGGATTAATGAAAAAGTTCCGTCTTTTCTTTTACCAGCATGAAATGCAATAAAAAAAATCGCGCCATTTTCCAACTTTATTTATCTTCTATGAGCATAGCGTGATATACATATTATTTATTTATATCCTTATATTATTTTTTGTTACACAAAAATTCTCCTTTATAAGGTTATAAATAAAATAATTTTTAACTATTAAAACTAAATTTTGGTTGAAGTTACCTATTATAATTATTTTAAACCTTATCCTGTGTATATCTTGTCTTAATAATATTGAATTTAACAATGTTTGTTTTAGTTTTAAAAAAAACGTAGAATAAAGTAATATTAGTTTGAAATTAGTGTGTTTTATTTATAGCTTAGCTGTTGTAGCCAGGGATTTAAAGAGATAAAGACGAAGGCCGATGAATGATGTTCATACTACATCTCCAATGATGTTACACAAAATTACCACTTGAATCGTACACCAGATTATTATGTACTCAGAAACTTGCAGTTAGCTAATATAACGATACCCCAAATCCACCACCTTTACCTCATCCCCTACTAATGGATGAACCAATAAACGAGGTCCAAATTAGCAAGCTAAATTGACAATTTTTCCCCTGTCATAATATCCACGTATTTTATACGAATCTACATCCATTTAGACTACAAAAACAATAGACATTAAATTCATGTTCACCCCAATTCTTATCATGATTACCAAAATATTAAGGTTTTGACACTGGTAGTTTTGACTCTGGTGGTTTGTATAATCCAGTCATGATTATATATATTATATAAGTCCCAAAGTTTTAAGTTATGGAACTTTGGGGACCAGTTTCATGTCCATGCAATGTCACCTTCATCCATGGAAACCGGTAGTAACTTAACAATTCGGTTTCAACCGAAACCGCCAATTTTTGAACAATCCTTAGCCAAGCAGCTTTGCAGACGATATTTAATTAAAAATTCAATGGATAGGTATAGAATATACGTGGATGATATGGCAGGGGAAAAATTGTCAATTTAGGTTGCTAACATGGACATCATTTATTGGTCATTTCCTTCATCCATTAGGACAGAGGATGGTGTAAAGGAGGTGGATGGGAAGTATCGTTATTTTAGCCGGCTACGAGTTTCACTATTAGACTACATACATAATAATCTAGTGTTAGACCTAAGTAATAATAAATCCATCGAAAAAAAATTTTATTTAAATTCACGGAAAAGTAAAATAAGATTGAAGAACTATGTATAATGTATATGGATCAATTAATCATCTAGAGAAAATCCATTAAAATTTTATACGTATATAATTTTAATGAGAATTAGGGGACACACCTACAAAATGTTTGTCTCAGGAGTTTATACTATCTAAGAAAGTACCCAAAAATTCAATTTTGGTATTGGGATGGATTTAGGCTATTTTGTTTACCTTCTTATCCCCTTTGATATCACAGTCCCTTGAAGTAAAAGTT
Organism: Acartia tonsa; assembly: GCF_053477335.1. Taxonomy (NCBI): domain Eukaryota; kingdom Metazoa; phylum Arthropoda; class Copepoda; order Calanoida; family Acartiidae; genus Acartia; species Acartia tonsa. Next base: position 41,901,499 of record NC_137260.1, read on the forward strand.
TTTCTCGTATTCATTCGAATCCGGTGGATAGGAACCGGTTCTCATCCATACGAAAAAACTATGTCTAGCATCAATCCCATATTTGTACTTTCTATATCCGCGGAAAGCCGTTTATAATACGATGCGAGAAATAACTAATATCTGAAGCTTAAGAACACTGGAAATATTGGTCTGAATTGGCTGTCAGCTTCTACCAATAACGAAATTAATTCGGGAAAAAATCACAAAACCTATACATCTTTTTCAGCTGTCGTTGGGGGGCAACACATCGTAAAATTGACGACCTCTCCACTTGCCCCCCAAACATCATTTTATATTAATTTTGCTTGTTGGTTATACCTATTCCTGATTGGCTGTACTTTTTATGAAAACTTTATAAATATTTTTTGGTGGTTTTAGGCTATTTACCTACCCTGTCCTCCCTTTGATGCTAGGGTCGCAACCGCTAGTCAAAAAAAAGAGAAATTTATTATTTAATTTTTCACTGATTTTCTGGTAATTATGATAGATAATGCTCTCTAAACTATGCCTGTTACAAATTGTTACAGGTATCATCAGGCAAAGTTTTGAATCAATAGAACAATCCTTAATTAACGATTAGACTTAAACATTTTATATAACGGACGGTTCTACCCTACATATAGAAAAGCTTGGCTTGTAAGAATGATTACAATAAAAATATTTTAAAGAAGGTGTATCAACTTTTTCACTTTTTATTTAAGATAGCTAGCCGGTTCTTTTAGTAAGTAGTAGATGTAAAATTTTTCATAGAATTCAGATATGCAATCGGTTTTTTTTGTAGACCTCTTATTTTTTAAGTAATTTAAGTTTTTTAAATTTTTTAATTGTAACTATTAAACTAGCCAATCACAAGTCTCAAAAATTGACTAATCGGGAAGCTTAACCTCAAAACCTCATCCAATAGAATTGACAAAAAAAAGGATAATGTTCATAGAATATATACAATAGATACTACAATGAAAATAGTGATACTTACATAACATGTAAAGAACGAAAAATTATGAACAAATATGCTTCAATCTGTTTATAAACTTCAAAACAATGCAGTTAAAAATGCTTTATTGTTTCTTGTGTTTAAAAAATATCTGTTACATTGTATGTATATTTATTTAGGTTTGTTTCAAGTTTTCAAGTTGTTCAACCCTTTAAAGCCGAAAATTATGATTCTTAAAATAAACTTATATTTTTTATTATAGTTTTATAAAACTTTTTCAATTTAGCTTACAATGGATTCATAATATTTTTCTGATTCTAAAGTTATATATGAACCCATATTTTTTATGCCTGTGGAAGATTATATTTTACTTCAAAGTTTTGATTAAACTGAGGTTAAAAAAAATAGATTTTTTCAATAATTACTCAACAGAATTTTAAAAGTAAGGTGTCAAATTAAAGATCTTACTATTTTTGTTCATACTGGCCATTTTCTTCTTTTATTTTGTTGCGTTTTAGTACCTTAAAACCGACTTAATTATTTTTTAAAAAAACTAAAATTACTTAAAAAATAAGAGGTCTACAAAAAACCGATTGCATATCTGAATTCTATGAAAAATTTTACATCTACTACTTACTAAAAGAACCGGCTAGCTATCTTAAATAAAAAGTGAAAAAGTTGACACGCCTTCTTTACTAATTATGTTTGCCGAACCAAAACATTGTGTTAATCAATTACCAAAAAATGCATAAAAATTATTAAATATACCAAGAAAATCAATTTTGCTTTCTCCATTTCCAAACATTCACAATATTTCATTTTAAGGGTTGGTCAACCAAATAAAAGGGGGGGGGGGAGTAAAAGAGTGGTGGAGGGATTTTTACGCAAACGACGCACGTAACATTGGTATCGGGCGCGTCAACGCGCATTCTTGGTTTATAAAATTCTACACTGCATCACTACAGTAGTGTCTTTCCAAATTTCGAGCATTTAACATTTGGTTAAGAGCTAAAATTATCTTAAATTCAGTGAATATCAAAACATAGAATTCGAATGTAGATAATTACAACTTAACTGAGTCAAAGACCTTGTGCACAAAAGAATTAGATCGTTATGAAACTTTTTTATAAACTGCATCATTAACTGATTTCTGATAATTCTTGAAGAAAAGTTCCGAATGATAAACACTATAAAGGTCTGCCGAATGTTTGTTAATTTTGCATTACCTGACTTCCAAAGAACAAAGGAGTGTTTACCAACTCAATACTTTAAAACGCCTCCATTTTACCCCCTTAAAATAAAAAGCTTTGAGGTTCCTTTCACATGATGAACCCGTTTTGGCAAACCGTTTTTAGATAATTCCCTTTCTTGGTAATTTAAAAACTTTTCTTGAAAATTTGGCCTTACCCAAAATGAACTATTTGTACTTCAATTTAACCTATTTCTGTCCACCAAACCCCTCTACCGCCTTTTTTTTTAATTAAAAAAAGCCTTAATCTTTGCCGGCCTTAGGGACTCTTATAACCCTTACTAGACCTAACCTAAAATAAGTATCATATTTGTGTCTTTATTTTTTGTTTTTAATTAAAATCTAGCTTTTGTATGACTTAAATTCAGTGGCGTGCACAGACATAGAGAAGGTGAAAAAGGGGGAGGTAGTCAAGCCACTGCTTAGCTATTTTGGAAATACCTTAACTTTAAATTCTTCAAAACAATTAATTATATATTTAGGACGGAAAAGGTAAAGCAATGTTATTCTAATGGAATAAAGAACGTCAAAACTATTTTTTTTTTGAGTGAGGAAGATGGTACTTAGTCCTAATAATCACCCCCTTCACCTAATTGACATATTTTTCGTATTACAGAAAAGTTAATTAATTTTAACAAATGTTATAATTTGGCAAAAAATGGATAAAGAGGCGGAGTCTAGTAGTGAATATACCAGGTAGGCGGTGCTTTCCCTGATATTTCCAATCGAGCACTGAAACTCTCCCCATCCCATAATTTTTTTTATTAAATTGAAAATAAGTGGGTAAATTTCTTTTAAGTTTTTGTAAGAAAATAATCTATTATGAAAATTATGTAAAAGTAATGTTTTTTCTGTTCGATCTTAAGATCTTAAAAACTACTGAAACCATTCAGTTTTGATTTTCAGGTATTATCTCTACTGTTACCATAGCTTTAAGCTGGGCTCGGCAGCTGCGACTGAGCCTTAAAGCTAAACACGTTTGTATGCGATGAATATTTTTTTTAAAAGAGAAATTGTCATATTTAGGCCAGGTTTAGACTTCCAGCTTATTTTTAAAATTTTAAATGGTTAATTTACCAGAGGCTTACAGATGGCTTACGCGCGGCTACCGAGCCCTTGTTTTAAAGTTAGAAAATAAGGGGATCAATACTTTTATCCAGCCAATCAAAATACCTTTAATACAATACAAAATATTATTTATTACTTGGATCTTACACCAGATTTCATGTTCTCTAATAAAGTAAAACAAGAACCAGTGAGCTAAAATAACGACTCACCCCTCACCCACCATTTACCCTATCCTCTCCCAGCTACTACTGGATGAAATAATCTAAGAATAAATAAATGACAGGGGAAATAGCAACCTAAATTGACGACAATTTTTCCCCTGTCATTAAATCCACGTATATTCTACATCCATTAAAACATTTAACTTGTTAAATCCAGCTTAGATTTCATATTTAGATTTATCCTATAAAAAGATTTACTTTTGGTTATATGAATTATTATGGAATATTCATAAATTTTTAAATCATATTCAAGGATAAAGGAATCTAAAGACACAATTAATAACATTAAAGTTTTGGAAATTTTTCTGTAATATTTTGTAAATCAATAATATTATTATTCGAAAAGTTTGTGCTTAAAATTGATTTATTATTACTTGGATGTTACATCAGATTTTCATGAACTCGGTAACTCGCACCGGGATAAAATAACGATACCCCCATCCACCCTCTTTATTCCATACTCACCCCTCCGAAAGAACTGACCAATGAAGAAAGTTCATGTTAGCAACCTAAATTTTCGACAAATTGTCCCCTGTCATAATATTCACTTATATTCTACTATCGGCTTCGCCTCTAGCCTCTAGGGGATTGGGCCCCAAGAGGTTTGATCAAACCAAATTTTCGTATTTTAGATTTAAAATAAGAATGTAAAAAAATATTTCTTTTGGGGGGTGGGGGAATTTCTTTTTATTGGGGGGGGGGGTTAGTCTACCCCACTATTTTAATTTTAGTTTTGAAAAGAAAAAAAATTTGGAGGGGGGTATTTTTCATTTTTTAGGGGGTTGGGGGTATCCCACCCCCCCCCCTCCAAGAAAATAGTTATAAACCTTCCCGGGACCTATGAGAAGCTACCCTGTAAAAAAGAACCCGATCTCAGCGGTTAGCGAGATCCTTCGCTACAAACAAACAGACATCGTTCTACTTTGTATTATAAGACGTAAATTTAAGACACTAGCTAAATGTGACGCCTTTAAATTGAGTCTTTAGATATTAGCCAACAGCGTAAAAAATATTAACACAATCAAGTCGCTACAAAAGAGCAGAAATCAATTCGCTAGCAGACGAATAACATCCCCACCACTTGAACCAGACAGTTATCTATGTTATACATTCTATTTTTAGAACTTTTGCCTCATTATCTATCTCTTTTTTCCTTAAGAGAGTATTGCTTTCGTTTTCTTCACGCAATCCATATCACACACTGTAAAGACAATAAGAAGGTTTTCAGCTTTCTTTTATACTTTTAAATCACACCTAGGTACTAGGTTGAAAAGGTTGTTGGTGTGATGTTATTCTACAGAAAAAAGTAGACTTTAAAAATCTTCTAAAAATCACAATAAGAAATCATTCATTTTTTGGTTCAATTATAAAATCTGATGACTTTTTTGCTCCCCTTTTTTTCGGAGTGTAGTTACTCTATATCTCGTTTTGGCCATATAGATATATTTTTGGATTTTATAACTAAAAACATTTGGTAAGATTATAAGATAAAAGTGATTATTGGGCATTGGGCAATGGAAATAATTTAATCTTATAATTTTATATTGTCTGCCATATAAGACAATGGTCGATAAATTAATGTACATCCCCAATGATTATACACAAAATTACCCCTTATGTTTATTACAATTAGTAGTAGAAACATTCGGAAACTCAACTTAATGAACCAACCAAACAAATTTCAATAAAAGTCCCCAAATAGGGAAAGCCAACGAATAAGAGAACGATATTATAAAACGTTGGAGACTAGAGTAATAATCAAATGTCCTTTCCCTCCCTGATTAAAAGTTGTCTTGGCTGAAAAAAAAACAAGTCTTTATACATAAAAATTTGCCTGATACTTACATTGTCATTATGGACAACTTAAAGTATTTTTCAAATAAATGTTATATAACACTAGCCTTATGTTGATATGATGAAAGCATCAAAATTGTTTGGGAATCAACCTTTCACACATGGATTGTATCATTCTTGATTTATTTTATTTTGTGAATTATTCTGAGAAAATTGACCAAAGACTAATCAATCTTTTGTTAGATACCAGTGCAGGGAGGGAGGGGAGTGTCACTGGACTTTAAATTACACTTGTTCTCAAAGTTTTATGAGCACGTTCTTTCATTCGTTGTCAAATACATTTTTCTGGACTAAAATTAAATCTTTACTAGGTTGTAAAAATCTTCAGTGTCCAAACTTTTTACTAGTAAACTTAATTTTAATCTACCGAATGGGTAATTTGAATATATAGTCCTTATAGACTTTTGAATTCTCAGTAAATTAAATTTTTAAAAATTAGAATTTGAATAAATCCCTTTTGCCTGGATATAAGAAAAACAGATATTAAGGTTAATGAAGGCTTTGTAAAATTTAACCACTAAAATATCATTAAAATCATTTTAACAAGGGATAAACCATCTACAAACTATTGTTATTTTTAATTCAAATAAATGACATTATCTTTTTTATTATGTATTTTACAATTATAAAAGTTTAAAATATTCACTTAAACAAGGATTACAACAAACATTATAACGAAGCTGTACAGTGTACAATCCAGACAATTGGAAATACGAACGTAGTTGTTATACCGAAAAAACTCTTTTAATATAAAAGGGTTACAATTTTACAAATTGTTATTCTGTGACTAAAAGTGTTACTAAATTGAAACTTCATACTTAAGTATAGTAAGCATAGGAGTGCTAGAAATATTTAAATTCCAAATGGAAAATAACAACCATTAAAAAATTTATGATATAAGCATAGTTTTGCATACTTTCTGACAATAATTAATTGAAATATTGTTGTTTCATTTTCCTTTGTTATATTTTTTACCATTGAACGAGAGGACGAATTGATGCGCCCTAAATGAAGAATGACTTCACTTTTCATAATTTAATTTAATTTTAAAATAAAAATGATAAATAAAACAAACATTTGAATTTAGATCCTATCCTTAAAGTCTTTGATTGTTATATTGTTTATCTTGTGGCCTTAATCAAGTTTAATTTTGTTTCTTTATTAGTTACTAGAGGCTACGCCCCTAGAAGCCTCTAGGGGCAATTAAGGTAGGAGTGGGAAAAGTCGACCTCATCCCATTTTGAATTTGATGACAAAAAAGGGTAAATTATTTTTTGGGGGGGAAGGGGTGAAGACACCCTCCCCAAAAATAGTTTAAAACCTTCCCATGACTTATAAGAAGCTTTACTGTAAAGGAGAACAATATCGGTTCAGCGGTTAGCGAGATCCTTCGGGACAGACAAAAAAAAAACGCTTACTACTTTATATAATAGGATGTATATTGTATAGCTACTCTATAAATAAGATATGTAAGTATGTCCCTCAACAAAAATAAGTTAAGAAATTGACTATTTATTTCTTGTTTATTGACAGTTTTAGAAAATAAGAGCAAAATTTTCTTATATCTAACAAATATTATGATTCATTTAATGCAATGGTTATTTCAATCAATCATATTATATATAAATACTAGCGGCTTCGCCCCTAGCCTCTAGGGGCTTTGCCCCAAGAGGTGATCAAAAAAAAAGTTAAGGTGAAATTCGTAAAAAAAAGAACCAAAGAAATCTTCTACAAAAAAAGGACCAAGAAAATCTTCTAAAAAAAAATCGGGGGGGATTTTTTTGTTTTTTGGGGGTGTTTGGGGTGTCCAACCCCCCCCCAAAAAAGAGCCTAAAACCACCACAGGACCACTAGGTATATAACCTGAAGAGTAGAATCCGATCGGTTCAGTGGTTACCGAGATCTTAAGCTTCAGACGGACAGACGGAGAGACGGTCAGACATCAAGCTACTTTGTATTATAGATGATAAATATGATATTATATTATTTTTCATAAAGTTGATTCTTTTCTACAAAATCATTAAAAATAACTTAATTATATATTTTTTAAAAGCAATTATTAAACAAGGATGACAACATCCATAAAAGCGAAGCACTGAAACGGTAGGACAAACGGACACAAACACTTGTATAGTGTCAGAACTGAATAATCAGATAAATGTATAAATGACGAAGCAAAATGTAAGTAAAATTGTTGAAAAACTGCTTGATACAGAATAATGTTTATGGACATACTTACATTTTTAGGACTTGATTATAGAGTTGCTTCGCTTATAATATTGTACTTTGTTGTCCCAGGAATCAGTATACCAAAAATCAGATCAATCGGAATATTAGATCACATAAAAATTTATTGTTAAAAAAGTAAAAAAATCAACATGTTTAAAATAGACGTACGGACATTCTAATAATGATTATAAAGTTGCTACGCTTTCTAAATCGTACCTAACTACTACAGGAATCACCCTGCAAAGTTTGAAATCAATAGGACAATTCTAACATGCCTAAATTAGCGAAAAAAACTATCCGTTACGAACGGACGTACGGACGGACGTACCGACCCTAATTATAGAAAAGCTTCGCTTTTAAAAAGACTTGTTTGTTTAAAAAGTCATTAGCGTATAGAAACAAATCCTATTTTCCAGTTTTTTCCTAAAATTATTATAATACTCAAAGAAAAATAAAAAAGCCATAAAGGCAGATGGACAAACTTAGATATATAGAATAGAAGCTCAAAGGTTTTTAAACAAATTTCTGACATCTATGTATCTTTGATAGAAACCTAAAAATAAAATTTAAAAATTATAAATTTATTTTTATCATGTAATTCTATATTTTTTTTTGGATAAATTTGTAGACCCCCTGTTAATGTGCGTATCTTGGAGGCAAATAAAATATCACTTTGCAATGTCAAACTGTCGACATGTTGTCGTCCTACAGTCGTGCTTTCAATCATTAGTTTAATAAGGTTAGAAAATTAGACCAATTTTAGGAGGGAACAAAAGAAAAAGACAATGGCTGATACATTGATGTACATCCCTAATGATGATACACAAAATTTCCCCTTCTGTAGATTACAATTAGTGGTTGAAACGTTTGGACACTGAACTTAATGATCCAGCTAATGAAAATTCAATTAAGTTGTTGAGGCAACGAATAAGAAAACGTTATTATGAAACTTAAGGGATTAGTGTAATAAACCCGAGGGCATAAATCGGGGGGAAGCTTCGTTTGTTGTGATTTTAATAGTCTTAATGGCATAACCTTTAAATATTTATCCTGTTTTGCTTCATATCATAACATTACAAATAATGGTAACGCCTTTTTCCTATATTTTATGTGTATAATTAATTTTAGACAATATTTCAATTTTTTGCTTTTCTTGTCAATAGTTCTATAATTATAAAAAGTTTGTATCTTATTTTAAATAATACTAGCGGCTACGCTCCAGAAGCCTTTAAGAGCACTCGAGGAAAACGGGGAGTAGAGGTACCCTTCTCTAAAATATTCCAAAGCTTTACTGTGAAAGAGATTTCGAGATCCTTTGTGGAGAGTTATACTGTTACTTTCATAAATGGATTGTTTACAAATTGAAAATTGCTTCCATTAGTTGCAAGAATTTTCTAAACAACAAGGATGACAACATCCATAAAAGCGAAGCACTGAAACGGTAGGACAAACGGACATTAACACTTGTATAGTGTCTAAACTGATTTATCAGAATATAAAAGTATAAGAGTCGAAGCAAAATTGTAAGTAAATTTGTTGAAAAACTTCTTGATACAGGATAATTTTTATTGAGTTTATGGACATACTTACATTTTTAGGATTTGATTATAGAGTTGTTTTGCTTAAAATATTGTTCTTTGTTGTCCCAGGAATCAATATACCAAAAATCAGATCAAACGGATAATTAGATCACATAAAAATTTGCTGTTAAAAAATTAGAAAAATCAACATGTTTAAAATGGACGTACGGACATTCTGGTAATGATTATAGAGTTGCTACGCTTTCTTAATCGTACCTAACTACTACAGGAATCATCATGCAAAGTTTGAAATCGATAGGACAATTCTAACATGCCTAAATTAACGAATAAAAGCTATCTATCTCGGACGGACGTACGGACGGACGGACCGACCCTAATTATAGAAAAGCTTCGCTTTTAAAAATTTACTTGTATTATATAAAAGCCTCGTTTTACAGGAATCAAAAAGCTTACAGAAAGTTTTTGTATCTGCTTGAAAAAGACAAAAAAACTGTTTTTAATAAGCTTTGTTTCTTACAAAAATATTTCACCAATTAAAGACATGAAATATTTATGAGAATCTGTATGATATAAATTACAAATAAGTTTATTATTACATGGATTTTACACCAGATTATAGTGCAATCTGAAACTTTTAGCTGGCTAAGATAATAATCCTCTCCCCCTAACCACCCCCTTTACCCCATACTCTCTTTTCCTACAGGGTGGAGGAACAAACCAATAAACGAAGTTCATGTTAGCAAGCTAAATATGCGTCAATTTTTTCCCTGTCATAATATCCACGTATATTCTAAATCCATTATTAAACTACATAAATTATCCCCATTATTTATTAAACATAAATTAAGTGTAAATGTAATAAAGAATGTCTAAATAATCTTAATAATATGATTAATAGTTGTCACCAGGAATAAAGGTAATTTACAATGATGATACACAAAATTGCCACTTCTGTAAATTACAATTAGTGATTGAAAGGATTTGGCATTCAACTTAATGAACCAACCAATAAAAATTCAATAAATTTCCCCAAAGTTGTTAAGCCAGCGAATTAGAAAATGTTATAACAAAACTTTGGGGACTAGCATAATAAACAGCTCCCTGCAGAAATATACAAATTTGTTTTTAAGATACTTTTTTTTGCTCTTTTACATATCTTCACTTTTCTGTAAGATATAACATTAATAAATCAGTAAAAATTAGTATAAAGTATTTTTACCACCCTAAAGCCAGCAGTTATATTTACCCCTTTCCCCCGGGCTATTTTTTATAATATACTGTAAAAAGTGCATATGAAATTCACTGAAATATATTTTGAAACTCACAGCGGCCTAAAATAACGATACCACCCATCTACCCTATCCCCTACCCTCCTACTAGTTTTTAGACAATTTTTACCCTGTCATAATATCCACGTATATTCTAAATCCATTTTGCAGCCCTTTTTATTTAATAATTATAATATTTTTTTAGAGTATGTGTAAGTTAGTTGCAGCTGTGATCAATAATTTTACACTTTAAAAAAAAAAAAACGCATTTTGTGTTCTGTCAATATTAGGTTTCTTAACAATCTTCCCTTTTTATTCAAAAATGCATTAAATACCTTATATGCAGGCAATCAGGATTTATGCCTTTTTCAAACCTATAAATATAAATTACCGATCAAACATTAACCTAGACCCCTCTTCTTTTATAAACCTTCTTAACCCAACCTAAACACTAAAAACACGAGATATAAGGATACCTGCCATTCAGTTATATTTGTTATAGAATTTCCCATGAATATAATTGTTCTTGTTTTACTAAACAATGGCTGAGAAAAAATGTAAATGTATCAATTTTTTAGAATTACTGTTGAATGTCACAAAGAGTGGCAACAACTTTACATCATTTTTACAAAATGATAGTTATTTATTGCATCGTATTATAGACAGCTTTTCGCGGCTATTTTAAAAAATATAAGATTAAAAAAGTTTTGTTAACCATGGTAAACAAAACTGGTATTATTTTTTTTGATTTTTATTTTCATTTCCGATGCTATACTTGATTTTCAGTATGGCTGAGAACTAGTCCTAATCCAAGTTTGGAAACCATACTGGAAAAGCTTTTCTATAGGTAATTAATGAAGGCGAATATGATACCATATTAGGCATTTTAGTCAAGAAAGAAACGTCTTATTTTTTTAAAACTTTGCATGATTGTGTATTTTTATTGGACTTGACAGTGTGGAAAGTTAAAATTTAAATCACAAGCCTTGGAGCGTAGCTACCTTTTACGCCTGTTTATTATTTTAACAACTACATCTATTATACCAAGACTCTAATTTAGAAATAAAATAGCCTTAAAACATACTTGTTACCGTTTAACGCTTCAACAAACTGGGGAATTAAATCGGCCCAGTGGTTAGTGAGATCTTAAAAGGCCAATTACTTATTTTGAAAGCTTTGTCTATTCTGGCGTTACTTTCTTTTCTTTTACCATTCATAATTATGAGCTAGATCGGGAAATAATGCAATCAATACAATCATTCATCATTTTCACCATTTTAGATAGTAATACTTTTTAATTTCAGAACTGTGCGAGTAGAACAGCACACGGATGAAGATTATACAGCGGTCATTTCTATATCCTACACTCAAGATCAGGTAATTCAGTGTTTTATTGGCAATACCTGCTTTATGGTTATGTATTTACCAATAGCTTGTAAAGTTGAACAATCAAAGATGACAAAATGTAGCTAAGCAATATGTTTTATCAAAATATGAAACAGAAAGCAAACAAACCTACCTAGTGATTAAATGCTCAAAGGCCAAGAAAATCATATTTGATGTAGAGTAGCCGGACAAAGTTAGTAACATAGTAACTTTTTAGTAGCTTAGCTACTCTATAATTCGAAATGTCCGTCTGTCCGTATGTCTAAAACGTTTTTGGGGAAACGTGATTTTCTTGGCTCCTATAATAGATAGAAAGCTGAAACTTCTTGTCAACATTCCCATCAATATGGAGCATAATTAAGAAAAAAAACATCCGTATCCGTCGGACTGCTTTTAAGCAGCTTTTTAGCCCCTTTTATTTTTCACAACTGGCTCCTATAATAGATAGATAGCTGAAACTTCTTGTCAACATTCTCATTAGTATTAAATTTAATTATTAAAAATTCGTAGCCGTCGGACTGCTTTTCAGCAGCTTTTTAGCCGCTTTTACTTTTTACAACACATTTTCTCTGCTGCTCCTACAAAAAATATACGGCTGAAACTTCTTGCCATATTCCCTTTATTATGCACTATGATTGGACATTAGGTATAGAATAAAATATATGGTAGTCTGACTGCTTTTAAGCTGCTTTTCTTTTTACAACTTTCAAAGACAATAATCTTGAAAGGTTTAAGGTTTCGTGATTTTTTTTTGCATATTCTCTCTCTTTCTTTTCTTTTTAAGGATAACAGATAATCTGCTCTATAACTCACTTTGTCAGTTTGTCTACTTCATAATAGATTTTGTGCTTCGCTGCTTATGATGTTGTCATCCATGTTAATCATCATATTTAAATGCTCAATTATTAAGCAATAAAAAGAAATAAGAGTTATAGATAGCTTCAATTTATAATATAATTTGAATCTAACTTGTTTGTTTTAACAAAGGTATTGGTAATTTGGGGTTTTAATTCATCCTAAAATAAAAGCAACAAGATGTCTCTCTGTCTGTATGTAGCAAAGGATCTCGTTAACCACTGAACCGATATGGTTCTCTTTATAGGCCCAGGAAGGGTTTGTAACTATCTTGGAGGAGGGTACCTCAACCACCGCAAAAATTCGCCCTAAGAAAAAAATTTATCTTCACCAAAATTTTGAACGTACCACAAGAGATTAAGAGTAGATATGCCATAATTATAGAAAAGTCTATCTCATTAGCAGCCATGTATTTCACAAATTTTCTTTAATACTTTCTTACCTTCGGACTTTTTATTTGGAATTATAGAGTCGCTTAGCTACTTTAGATAAAATAAATAAAAGGTTGAAATAATTTAGAAATTGAAGCCTTATTTGACACAAAAGAATTTTATAATTTATGCTTCTTAATCATTATTGAAAAGTGAGATATTTCATGTTTTAGAACAAATATAGAGACATTATATAATAATTTAAATATTTTACAATTATAATCATACAGAAACAATCACCGACTACACTGTAAAAATAATTAAATGTATTTTTTTTGTAAGAATTTCTAGTGTTTGAATGTACTCTAGAATTACAACTGTCCGTCTGTCTATTTGAAACGTTTTGCGAGGAAAATATTATTTTCTCGGATGTTATGAAAGATAGACGTCAGTCCGTCTGTCTTTTTACTAAAACGATTGATTTCTCTGAGAAAAATTGGATTTTATAGGCTGATAAAAAGATAAACTTTTGAAATAAGTTTTAAAAATTCTGTGATCAGCGAGATCATCTTCTGTACTGACTGTCTTTTGGACTTAATATTCTAATAAAACTCATTTTATTTCTCTGCTTCGCAACTTATGTATGTTGTCAGGGGCGTCCAAGCTTTTTCATTTGGGGAGGGGTAAAAATTTGAAGAAAATTTTTTTTTTTTTTTTTTGGGGGGGGGGGTAATCTTTATGTCATAGAGGGAAGCGTTTTTATTTAGGGGGTAATCACCCCATTACCCCCCCCCCCTTGGACGTCTATGTATGTTGTCTCCCTTTCTTTTATTATAAAAAAAATAATGGATGCAATTCGTAGAAAATTATTAAAACAGAAAGAAACAAAATTTTGTGAATTGTTTTACAGTGGATTGTATATATAATTTAAGAATTACACGGCTAGATGTGATAATTTTAGGGTAGAAAATATTCTAAATGTAGACATACAAATTCATAATATCACGCAATCAAATATATTAATGGATATAAGATACACGTGGATAAATTAACACGGAAAATATGTCATCAATTTAGCTTGCTGATATGAACCTCATTTATCGGTCAGTTCGTACATACAGTAAAAGGGGAGGGGGTGGATTGGGGTTTTGTTATTTTAGCCAGCTGTGAGCATCACTTTTTCACAGTACGCTAAAATCTGGTGCAACATCCAACAACAAGTAATGATATATCGATTATTTCATTTGTCTCTCTGTGGATAGAATTAATATTTTTTCTCGTATTTATTCGAATCCGGTGGATAGGAACCGGTTCTCATCCATACGAAAAAACTATGTCTAGCATCGTATTATATCCAGCTTTCTACGAATGTAAAAATGTACAATCATAAGATTAAAACCAGTTATTTTATCCCGCGCCTTCGGCACCTCGGGGCTAAAAAACTGGTTTTAATCTTATAATTGTACATTCTATATCCGCGGAAAGCTGTTTATAATACGATGCGAGAAATAACTATTAACATCTAAAATTTGAAAATGCATATTATTAACAAGGACAATTATGTCTAATAGTTGCAAAGCTTTTTAAGAGAAAGTAGAATGGAGAGAAGCATTCTAGGTTAAAAGAAATGTAATTCATCGCTCATTTTAATAAAAGCTTCTCTCAGTTAGTATCATCTATTTTTTTTATAGATATTGAAAGATTAGCGAGGAAAAGGATGCATAAAGGGACGTGAAAGTGATGGGGAGGAAAATTAATGGAGATGGGAATAAATAGGAGAGGAAGGCTGCGCTCCTTAATGATGCTGTCATTCTTGTTTAAAATGTACTTTTCCTTTTGTGACTCATGTTGTTCCTTAATCAGGGAGGTAGAGGACAATGGCTTGACCGTAAAATCTTTTTCTCACCTCAAAATGCAGGGTTTTACACGCAAATATTTATAGAAGATTTAATTATTTGTCCATGGTCCTATCGCTGTGTCCCTGGCTGAATTGCATTAAAAAGTATTTCATTCTCAATCATTCATGATTAGTTTTCATTTTCTTACAGCTTACAGCAAATATCCCTAGGGTCAAATGCATAGACGCCCAAGGGTGGGGGAAAAAGGGTATTACCCCCCTAAAACTTTGAAATCCCTCATATACCCCTCTCAAATTTTACAAAAATACATTAGATTATCCCCCTCAAACCTTGGTTTTTCCTCTTTCTACACCCCCTTGTCAAATGCACTTTTATTCAATTGTTTTTTTTTTGTTTAGATCGAAACTTTTAAGTCATTCGGTCTGCAATGCTCTACAGTGCATATATAACGTCTCTGAGCAGTAAGAAAGAAAGAAAAAAAAAGAAATAGAAAGAGTGAGCGAGCGAAAGAAAGAGAATAATTGAGAGAAAAGAGAGAAAAATAAAGAAAGAGAGAGAGAGAAAAAAAAGAAAAAGAAAGAGTAGATTGAAATAAGAAAAGAAGGAGAAAAAAGAAAGAAGAAGGAAGAAAGAGAGAGAGACAGAAAAAGATACAGAGGACTATTTTAAAAATATGAATATAAATACGGGTAAATTTTTTTTGCTTTAAAATCCTACGTTACTGTTAACCTAACTGTCCTTGTTTCTATGGAATTATAGAATTGTTTCTGAAGTGAGCTATTACCTCAATATGTAGTGTGACGTCAAGCAATCAATTACTAAATTGTTTTTAAATTAAAAGTTATTGAATGAAATTTGTGTCTACATATAATCAGGAAAACTACATATTGTGTTCAAATTGTCCATAGGTAGCAAAACAACAGTTATATTATTCAATTTAAAAAAATCTTTAATAGACTTAAATTTTTTGAAAAATTTGACTAGAAAATGTAAGGGATATAATTCTTATGACATGTTGAGTAAAGATAATTTCGATGAAATGAAATAATTATACAGACGAACGGACAAATCCTAGTTAAAGAGTGTCTGCCTTTAGAAGCGCAGGTACTCTCCCACTTGTCGATATCAGTCTGTTTGTCCATCATGAGAAGGTAATGACCATGAAGATATTTACATATATTTTCTAAATTATTGCTGTAAAACAGTTTTTACGTAACCTAGGGGCACTAGGGCGGAGGAGTCAACCCTTAACTTTCAAATTTTCTTATAAAAGTAGTGATTTCAAACCAGACATCCTGTTACTTTTATATAAGGATAATCTAAAATACTGGTATAGCTTATTGTTGCTGCGCTTCTTACTTATAAATTTACACTTCAATATACAAATTGAACAAAACTGTCAATTCATTTCAATTTAAAACACAAAAAAAATACAAAAATATATTTTTGTTGTTGTGATAATTGGTAGTCACGGGATTCCTCCCCACGGGATTCCTCCCACTGGATTCCTCCCAACGGGATCCCTCCCACGGTATTCCTCCCACACAGGACTCCTCCCACACAGGATTCCTCCCAACCGGGATCCCTCCCACGGGATTCCTCCCAAACGGGATACCTCCCACGGTATTCCTCCCACACGGGATCCCTCCCACGGGATTCCTCCCAAACGGGATACCTCCCACGGTATTCCTCCCACACGGGATCCCTCCCACGGAATTCCTCCCACACGGGATCCCTCCCACGGGATTCCTCCCAAACGGGATACCTCCCATGGTATTCCTCCCACACGGGATCCCTCCCACGGGATTCCTCCCAACCGGGATCCCTCCCACGGGATTCCTCCCAAACGGGATACCTCCCACGGTATTCCTCCCACACGGGATCCCTCCCACGGGATTCCTCCCAAACGGGATACCTCTCACGGTATTCCTCCCACACGGGATCCCTCCCACGGAATTCCTCCCACACGGGATCCCTCCCACGGGATTCCTCCCAAACGGGATACCTCCCACGGTATTCCTCCCACACGGGATCCCTCCCACGGTATTCCTCCCACACGGGATACCTCCCACGGGATTCCTCCCACATGGGATACCTCCCACGGAATTCCTCCCACACGGGATCCCTCCCAGGGGATTCCTCCCAAACAGGATACCTCCCACGGTATTCCTCCCACACGGGTTCCCTCCCATGGTATTCCTCCCACACGGGACTCCTCCCAACAATGTTTCAATTTTTACCAATTTTCAATTTGTTAGGGTGGGGTGTCCTTCCACACCCCCGTAAAAAAAAATTTTTTTTTTTTCATTTTAAAATTTTCATGGGGGGGGGGGTGACCTTCCACACCCCCCCAAAATTTTTTTTTTCAAATTTTTTTTTTCATTTTAAGATTTTTGGGGGTGGGATAACCTTCCACACCCCCCTAAAAAAATTTTTTTTTTCAAATTTTTTTTTTTCCATTTTCAATTTTGTTGAGGGTGGGGTGACCTCCCACACCCCCAAATAAATTTTCATTCAATTTTCTTTTTTATTTTTAAATTTTTGGCATTGGGGTGACCTCCCTCACCTCCATAATTTTTTTTTTCTTTCATTTTTAAATTTTTGGGGTTGGGGTGACCTCCCACACTTTTTCGGGGGTAAGGTGACCTTCCACCCCCCCTAAAAAAAAATCTTTTTAATTTTTTTTTCTTTTCTGGATTTAAAATTTTTTGGGGTGGGGTGACCTCCAACAACCCCCTAAAAATTTTTTTTCATATAAAAAAATTTTAAATGGCAAAAAATAAAAATTTGAAATATTTTTCAGGGGGTTGTGGGAGGTTACCCCATCCCCATGAAAAGTTTAAAATTTGAAAATGGAGGAAGAAAAAAAATTTTTATAAAGGGGGGGTGGAAGGTCACATACCTCCTATGGTATTCCTCCCAAACAGGATTTCTCCCACACAGGATCCCTCCCACGGGATTCCTCCCACACGGGATCTCTTCTACTGTATTCCTCCCACATGGGTTCATTTTACAAAAAAACATTTTCCCTTTTTTTCAGTTATTTATTTAAAAGAAAACCAAGATTTTATTTTTAAAATTCTTTTTCCAAATTATTTCCAAATTTTTTCTATAAATTGTCCTCTAAAGATTTTAAAAATATAGGTTTTTTATTTTGACTATATGTCTGAAAAAGTTTCATTTGATTTTTATACTTTGTCTGTCTTATCCAGCTTGCACCACGAGGAGGTCAAGTATAATAGCAAGCCATTTTTGATGTTTTTAATTTAAAAAATTTTTTTTTGCTTTTCTTTTTTTTTAAATCTTTTTATTTTTTTTATTTTTTATATTTTTTTTTTATTTTATTTTTTTTTTATAAAAAATTGTTTCTTCATAGGATCAGACAGAGCTAAAAATGTTAGCTACTGCTCTGAGATAGATCAACTTATTTGGGCTTGCTGCATAAGTATTAACTTTTGCAGCAAGTCTTTGGGCCAACAATTTGTATTTTTGTCTAACTGCAGGATTGTTGACAGCCTGATTGTCAGCATAAACCTTATGTTGGAGTGCAATGTCCTTTATAAGCCCATCTAAGAGTTTCCACACACTGGGATGTTTAGAGAGAAAGAGTGAATTTAATCCATTGTGGTAACCTTCTACAGCATTAGTGGTTCTGGGAACATTATCAGCTGGATCTGTAAAATGGTTCCAAACTTGAGGGGGATACCTAGGAGGATTTCTTGCTAGGCCTTCACCTCTATCTCTACCCTGGATGTAAGTTACCTCAAAGTAGGCAATCAGCTCATTGACTCTCTCTATATCTGGAAATGAATCAGCTAGTTCATGAAATCTTGGTAACACATCATCTAATGGAACAAATGATAATGCCATTAAGGATTAGACCTAGTTCTCCAACTTTTCTTATTACAGACTGACTAAGGTGGAAAAGGCATCCTTTTACTGAAGCATTTGGGTACGCCAGTCTGAATGCATTTTGAGCAGCATTTTCAAAGTCAAGCAACATAATTTGTGGAACAGAATCAGGCAGAAGTTCCTTTAGGGCATCTAGCATCCTGATGTATGTATTTTGTTCTTTGTTGGGCAAAAGAAAATACACAATTGGAGGATAGTTGTTGCCTACCTTAGCATGAATTGTGTAAAGCTGGTAGAAAACTGATGGCACAACAGCAAAGGTGCCATCACCCAACCACACATTCTCATCATCCAGTACATGTAAAAGCTCCCTGGAGCCTAACATTAAAATGCGGTTAGGATCTGCAATACCTGTGTCATGAAGAAGAACATTCCTGTATTTCTCAGGAATTTCAAAGCTTAAATTCTGAGGATTTGGCTCTACAGGATTGCCCACTCTTCTCTTAGCCCTGATGTTATCATCTAAAGATGGGCGCTTAGGTAGCCTTTGCAGTGTATCTTGACTTAGACCTGCAAGGCAATCTGCAAGAACAGATCTTGTTGTGTCAAGAGTTGAAGAGGCCTTTGTCCTCATGAGGGACTGCACTCTCAAAACATCATTTTTCACTGGATCTCCAGTGTGTGAGTGTACAGGTGCCTCATTTCCCTGAAGTATGCCATTTTTTGTTTTGATAGATGCAGAGCATCTATGTTGCCTCTGCATGCGGCACCTCCATGTCCTCTCACCATTTCTTCCTATTCTATCTTTCCTCAACACATATTGGAATCCACCTTCCACTCGGACTTCACCTCCTCTCTCTGAAAATTGAGCATCTCCACCTTGCATGTTATCTTCTTCTTCTAAGATTTGAAGAAATAAAAATTATTTATTTTAACTTACTGAGAAAACAACAGCAGTCTTTAAAGTCCGTCTAATTTTAGTTTTACAGAAAATTTTATAAAACAAAACCTTCTTAGAATTTGAAATTAAATATAAAACTGTTTTTAAAATTATCTGTTATTATGTTTAACTCTAAATTTTAATGTCTGTTTATGTCTCCTTGTACCCCTGAAGAAGAATGTAGTTTTTATTTCTTCTACCAATCACTAAAAAAGTAAATTGCAACCCAACCCTCCCCTCCCCCCCATAATCTTAAAAAGGTGGGATAAAAACATAAGTACTTAAAATTTGAATGAATGGATATAACAGTTCACTATAGATGTGACTTCCTCCACCACACTATGTTTATATAAGAGGACAAACTATGAATGAAAATATGTGACCTTCTACACCCCTATAAAAAATTTTTTTTCAAATTTTTTTTTCATTTTAAAATTTTCGGGGGTGGGCTGACCTTCCACACCCCCCTAAAAATTTTTTTTTCCTCCATTTTAAATTTTAAACTTTTCAGGGGGATGGGATAACCTCCCACATTCCCCTGAAAAATTTTTCAATTTTATATTTTTTGCCATTTAAAATTTTTTTTATTATTTGAAAAAAAAAGTTTAGGGGGTTTTGGAGGTCACCCCACCCCTAAAAATTTTAAATCCAGAAAAGAAAGAAAATTTGAAAAAATGATTTTTAGGGGGGTGTGGAAGGTCACCTTACCCCGAAAAAAAAAAAAAATAAAAATATGAAAAAAAAAGAAAATGAAATTTTTAGGGGGGTGTGGAAGGTCACCCCAACCCCGAAAATTTAAAAATGAAAAGAAAAAAAAATTTAAATAAAATTTTGTTTGGGGGTGTGGGAGGCTAGCCCACCCTCAACAAAATTGAAAATGGAAAAAAAAAAAAAAATTTGAAAATTTTTTTTTTTTAGGGGGGGGTGGAAGGTCATCTCACCCCTCAAAATCTTAAAATGAAAAAAAAAAAAATTTGAAAAAAAATTTTTAAGGAGGTGTGGGAGGTCACCTCAACCCAAAAAATTTGAAAATGAAAAAAAAATTGAAACATTTATAGAAGGAGTCCCGTGTTGGAGGAATACCGTGGGAGGGATCCCGTGTGGGAGGAATACCGTGGGAGGTATCCTGTTTGGGAGGAATCCCGTGGGAGGTATCCCGTGTGGGAGGAATTCCATGGGAGGGATCCCGTGTGGGAGGAATACCGTGGGAGGTATCCCGTGTGGGAGGAATTCCGTGGGAGGGATCCCGTGTGGGAGGAATACCGTGGGAGGTATCCCGTGTGGGAGGAATTCCGTGGGAGGGATCCCGTGTGGGAGGAATACCGTGGGAGGTATCCCGTGTGGGAGGAATTCCGTGGGAGGGATCCCGTGTGGGAGGAATACTGTGGGAGGGATCCCGTGTGGGAGGAATTCCGTGGGAGGAATCCCGTGGGAGGGATCCCATGTGGGAGGAATACCGTGGGAGGTATCCCGTTTGGGAGGAATCCCGTGGGAGGGATCCCGTGTGGGAGGAATACCGTGGGAGGTATCCCGTTGGGGAGGAATTCCGTGGGAGGGATCCCGTGTGGGAGGAATCCTGTGGGAGGGATCCCGTGTGGGAGGAATCCCGTGTGGGAGGTATCCCGTTTGGGAGGAATCCCGTGGGAGGAATTCAGTGGGAGGAATCCCGTGTGGGAGGAATCCCGATGGAACCGTGATAATTGTATTTTTTGGGATTAAGCTTGAATATTTTTCTATATAATGAACAAATGAGTAGGAAATAGTTACATGTTGGGAGAATAGAAATATAAGAATAGAAGCATATTCTGAACCCTATCTTCGTCAAATCTAAGAAGGAACATTTCTAGCAGACAAAAGTATTGTTTACTTTCGACTCAAGCTGATGTGGATTCTTAAAAAATGATAAACTCGATACTCGATAGTGAGGCAAAATTATTTTTGAGAAAAATCATCCAAAAGCACATTAAAAATCTACAAAAATTAAACTAAAACATATGTTAATAACCCTCTTTAAGATTCTATTTAATTTTTGTAAATTTTTTATTCGATTTTGGATGATTTTTCACAAAAATAATTTCGCCTTACCAGCGAGTAGCCAGCCTAACTTTTTTTTAAAGAATCCACCTCGTTTCAAAGCTTTCAAATTTAAACGAAATTTTTGGGCAATTAATTATGATTCCGCAAAGCTTTCTACTAAGAAAATATACTGTTTACAGCTGACTTTTATCTATGTATGAAATGATAAAAAACATGCATTCGTAACAAGATGTGTACAAAATTTCAACCAATGAAATTAAATGTATGTACCGATGCGATTCTCTTATTGGCTCAATCAGACATTCCCTCTCTGTCTTAGTACCTTTATTGTTGGGAGTGAAGCTTTTATTGATTTACAATTATGCTTCTACATTTCTACATGTATGTGTAACATAGAGTTTTGACATGAGCAGTGAGGGAGGGGACATTGAATTATTAGATTCTAGCTTTAAGGCGATGGATGTTGTCATCCTTGTTTGAAAACATATTCTTAACCAACCTACACAAAACAAAATTTTGTTTAAAAAGCATTAATTCACTTCTTGTTAGTGTAGCAAAGCACATCCATAATATTCATAGTACATATGACTGTAATTTAAAGTTTTTATATAATTGTGATAAAAACACCCTCTGTGATTTCATTAAATCCTTGAATTTTAATTAAAGAGTGGATTGTAATTACACTGGTTTTTATAAACAATTTAAAAAAAATTAAGGATGGTAAAAAATTCTCAAAAGGGTTTTAAATCTAGCAGTGTCCTAACTTATCCACCAATTATTTAAATCTGCAGAAGGGGTAATTTTTTTGTAACAAGGCATGTTTATCAATTTATCGTCAAATGTTTAATCTTATAAAATTCATACCTTTTAATGAATTTTTAACGTCTCTTATTTTTTTCAGGAGCCAAAGCCAGCACCGACACCACTGAAAAGAGTTCCATCAATTAACAAGGAATTCCATTTTATTAAAAAATAAAAACTGTATGACTATGTACTACCTATTTTTGTGACAACTGTTAACACAGAAACTATCAATTTTCAACATATACAAAAGAGCAAGTCCAACATTCTAAGGATGAGCTATGAAGAACCTAGTACACTGATATTCACAGGCGAAAAAGATAGGGTAGATACTAGACAATATTACAATTTTAAGAGTAATTTTTATAATACAAATCCTTCTCGTAGATGCTAGGGATGCAACCCTTATTGCGTTTTTCATCTCATTGAAGCTTAACATAGGTACCATTCCGGTTTTTAGAACTATTAGTTTAAAGGACTAAGGGCACAGTTGCTATAATACATTTTATGACTCGCGAGTTATTTATAAGCAGTAGGAACTATTATATTTA
The DNA here is from genome assembly GCF_053477335.1 of Acartia tonsa. Lineage (NCBI taxonomy): Eukaryota > Metazoa > Arthropoda > Copepoda > Calanoida > Acartiidae > Acartia > Acartia tonsa. The sequence continues at coordinate 41,924,536 of NC_137260.1, forward strand.
TCATTTTACGCCTGAATCTATGGGTTCTAAAAAATATTCATTAAAAAATTGCGTTTTAAATCAAATTTCTGCATGTTAAAAAAGGTAAAACCATCTTCATGAAAATATGATTGATTATCTAGACATCATTAGCACTAAACATTAGGTTTAAATTTATTATCTTATAGTTAAGGTTCTAAGATGCTTATAAAAACTTCAAGGATTTTTAACAATCTATGATTTAAAATATTTATAGTTTAAAGTAGTAAGGTTTTTTAAGCAAAGTATCTCTGAAATTACTTGGTGGTTTAAGTTATCAAATTAAAGTAAACAAGCATACCTCCTTATCTATTGCCTTCTATTTAGCTGCTAATTCTATTAGAAAATTAAACATAAAGAATTTTAATCTCATTCAAAAAAGTTCATTCTTAAAGTCACTTATTCTGTTTTTTTTTAAAGAAATTCAATGGTGCTCAAAAATTTTTTCATAACAAAGTTTTATTATTATAAACAAATATTTTTGTTTTGTTATTTTTTTTTCTTCGAAGTGCTTGATTTTTTACTAAATTTAGTACTAACGGCTGTGCCCCTTGCATACCAGTATTCTGTAAATATACTGAATGTGAATACTAAGAATAAAATTTAAACATAAAAAGCTAAAAAAGGGAAATTCAATCGGTTCAGTAATAATCAAAATCTTAGACAAACATCTTACTACTTTAGATTATACTAGAGGCTGCATCCCTAGTATCTTAGGGCTCTGTGTTCAAAGGTTCGAATTAAAGCTGGGCATAAAGATAACCAAAAACTAACCCTAGGCATAATCTAAAAATGAAATGGCCAAAAACCTCCGTGACCTGTATGAGCTTCCCTAAAATGGAGAACTCAATCGGTTCATTAGTAACCTGAAAAAAATCTAACTACTTTATTTTATAGAATTATGTCTTTTTTACCTTTTCTCATTTTTGAATTTTTGTTATTTGGACATTTGTATCCTCCCCCTTATGGATCCGTCCTATATTTCTACTCCACACCTTTTTATATTTTAATATTTACATGCAAGTTCACAAAGTTTATGGGTTTAAGAATTCAGAATTTGTTTGACTGATAATCAATCAGCGAAGTTTGAAAATCTTATTTTGTTTAAATTCCAATGAGATCGAGAAGGAACATTTGACTGTAAATTATCCTGGTCCCCAAAGTTTTACAAACGTGTTCGCTGTCCAACAGTGACTAAATTTTTTCACAATTAATTTTTCTGTATAGGGGGTAATTTTGTTTATGGTAATTTGAGATATACATCAATTGATCGTCCATTGTCTTAACGCTTAAGCATATTGGAAAATCGACAATTTTGAGAGATCTTTGTTTTCTTTACACTTCGTAAATTACACAAAGCTCCCTGACTGATAATTAAAAGCAACTATGATCCAATTAAAAAGGAAAAAAGAGACCTTAATTATGTTTTTGTACATAAACTGAAAATAACATTTTTTGCTGAAAAAATCATCTTGTGTGAAAAATCCACGTGGTTCAAAGAGCCCAAAGCACATTTCTGCCTTGGATACATATGTACGTGTAAAGACCTATCAAACCAATTTTGGCTTATTCCTAATACCATGGCATTTAGGGATTGTAAATTGGAAAAAAAATTAACAAAAAATCATATCTTACAAAGATTGAGAATTATAATAGAAAATTGCACTGATATCATTATTAGAATAATGTCATTTGAAAAATTTTGATTCTAGAATAAATGCTAGTCATATTTTCGACGTATTTTATGAGATAAAATATTTTTTGTTGTTATATATCATTTAGACTTCTTGTATAAATTACCATATATAAGAGCTGAATTGCTATTCTGTTTGAAAAGGATTTAAAGGTGAGTGAGTTTCATTTATCTTTCCCTGCATCCCTGTCCTAATACACAAGATAATCTTCCTGAATTAAAGTCAGGGAGGGAAAAGACAATGGCGGTAACATTAACCAAGTTCCTTTCTTTCCCCCATATTTACTAGCTACCAAGATATTGGGGGAGTGATTGATTTGTCGTCAATTGTCGTATCCCTGTTTCCCTGGTGAAAGTCAAGGATGATTTCACCATATTTGGAACTTTTTTAAAGACATAAAAATATACAAAATCTAACATCTGTATTATATGTTAGTTTGTGAACATTTTTAAAATGCTAAAATTATAATTTTCCTTGTTAAAAGCGTAGCAAATACATAACTTGTTATGCCGTCTTTCAGTAACAGTTAGAAATTTAATGTAACTTTGTAGGTTTAGTAGGTATTAGTGTTGGTTTTTTCCAGTAAGGTTAAAAGAGCTTCATGTAAGGAAAGAACTTTTTTAAAATAAGGGTGCAATTTTTTATCAACGCAGTATTTAAAACAATTAATGAGCATAATCTTTAGAACTTAAACATTAAATTAGTAGAAAAATGAGCAAGAACGGATAAAGTTCTCATGTTATATTTCATAGTATTATGAATATGTAATGTATTAAAATAATCTAAACTTAATTTTTGGTCGTTTTACGGCCGTTGTATATATGTATATTGAGTTTAAATGGCATATTGGAATTTCTTACAGGCATTTAAATATTTCAATAATAAATAATGGTGTGCGATTATTTCCGCAAATTATAGAATAATAAGAACTGTAAATCTATATTAAATTAAACATTTAAGAAGAAGATTTAAATTCATTCTTTTTGAAGGAGGAATTTTTTTTCCAGGTGCGATTTTTTATGGAAGGGTGAACCCTCTCCCCAAATAGTTAAACCTTCTCTGGACCTATCAGAAGCTTCACTCTACAGGAGAACCATATCAGTACAGCGGTTAGCGAGATCTTAAGCTACAGATATAGACAGACATACATCCTGTTACTTTACGTTATAAAAAAAACTTCACTATGTTGGCAATATGCGGTAGTGATAGGACATCATGATAATATTATCGTGATATTCTACACATAGGACGAATTCGCCACTCCCCAGCAACAATATATTTAGCAACATAGTTGACATTTTTTTCGTTGCTATTTTGTCAGGGATAGCATGCAACAGTAATCTTTTAATAAGTTAAAAGAATTAGTCTTGTTGACTACAGAAAACAGCAATCCCTTCTTTTATTTAAGAAAAACTTAGAATGAGGGTGGGGTATTTTTTTGTTTAATACTTAGTTAAGGTTATATTTGGTACTGGGTATTAAGGCACCATTGGGTTATTACAAGATTACGGATGGAAGTTCAGTGCTCGATAGGTAATTTGAAGGAAAGCGCCAAAAAATGATAAATTAAATAGTATTTTTAATTATATGCATGGTTTTTAGGTGAAACTGAATAATATATATCTCTTTGTACGTGAATGATTAAACTATAATCTATAAAATATAGAATGTAGATATTTATGCGCCATATTTAGATAATCAGCTCAAAATGAAGGCTTATTAGACCTACTTTTCTAATAAAAGTTAACTTTATTTGTATTTATCATAACTATACCAGATTATAATCTCATATGAAAGCAACTGGATGTCTATTTGTGAGTCTGTAGCAAAGGATATCCTTCATTTTTCAGAAATCGCATTTGGAAAAAATACCAACGATCAAATCCATTTTGATTACTTTTTCTTTTTAAACTAATATCAATATTGAAGGGTCAACTTCCCACTTTTACAAGAGCCCGTACATGTCTTCAGGGGTGTAGCCGCTAGACAATTAAGTATAGTTATTTATAGCATCGTAGTATAGACAGCTTTTCGTGGATAGTAAATGATGATTTAATTCATTAAACCAGTCTGGAAGCCATACTGGAAAGCACCATTCATTGACCCTTACATACTGCCAATCTAATATGTTAAAATGAAAACTACATGTGTCAAAATGGTAATAACAATTTTGACATGCATAATAGGTGTGTAATGATATTTTTATGGCTTATTGTTTAAAATAAATGCTTTATACATTTTGAGTTTAAAAGTTTAATATTTACAATTTTTAAACGTACGATGTTTGAAAAGATATACAGTTTAAAAAATTGAATTATAAAATTTATTTTGAATTTAATATGATAAATTGAATATCATATTCTGTTCAATAACAGTATTTTGGTGTTTAGAATTTATTTTAAAATTGACTAATTCAGAAAAAATATAAAGTATGATTATTATTTCTGGTTTAAAACTTTTGAGAAGGTTTAAATTTTATTTTCTTTCGAATCCGGTGGATAGGAACCGGTTCTCATCCATACGAAAAAACTATGTCTAGCATCGTATTATTAACGGCTTTCTACGAATATAAAAATGTACAATCATAAGATTAAAACCAGTTTTTTTTAGCCCGTGCCTTCGGCACCTCTGGGCTAAAAAACTGATTTTAATCTTATAATTGTACATTCTATATCCGCGGAAAGTCGTTTATAATACGATGAAAGAAATAACTATTCTCGTATTTGAGATTATTGTCGGAAATACATTCTATTACAAAGGTTCAATTTCTTCATACAATAGAATCTCTTCATACCTAATTTATAACGTCCACTGGTTATTCATACTTATGAATGTTGTCATCATAGTGTGATTAAAAATCTATAAATTATTACTTGGATGTTTTACCAGAACTTCATGTTCTCTAATAAAGTGAAACTCGTAGCTGGCTCCAAAAAACGATTCCTTTCAATCAACCACTTTACCACATCCCCTCCCCTCCAACTGGATGAACTGACCAATAAATTATATTCATGTTAGCAACCTAAATTGACGAAAACTTTTCCCCTGTCATAATATTCTACATCCATTTTAACACAAGACTAACATAATTCTATGATTATAAATCATTGTTTTTCCTTAAATAGAATATTTAAATTCATGAATGAAAAAACATATTTTTAGCTTTGCATAATCAGGGATTACAGTCTTATCTATTTTTTTATCTAAAATTATGTTTATAGTTGTTTTGTTAAATTTGTTGCAAAATTGCATAATTCAGAATAATGTTAAAGGAAATCTTAAATTTTTAAGACTTGATATTAAAATATTGTACCTAGTTGTTCATGGAATCTTTGTTTAAAAGGAACGGAATTGTTCAATGTTTTGTCAAAAAGTTAAAATGTTTTAAATTGACTTTCGTACCCAACTGTTACAGGAATCATCAAGTAACATTTAAAATCAATAGTTTAATTATTACACACCTATATTATCGCTATCTGTTTAAGACGGACGTTCGGACCGACCCTAATCATAGATTAGCATTGTTTTTAAACAAGGCGGTTTAGTTCGAAATTTTAGAATAGCTGTAGAACTGTAAAATGTTTTTGAAAAACTCTGCTGGTAAAATGTTTTATATGTTAAACAAGGATGGCTTAGTAAGATTTCAGATACTATACCATATCCCTTCGCTTCTTCAACCATATTTTATAAAAGTAATATCCTCATAAAAATATTAGCATTTACATACTTATAGTTACAATTAAGTAACTCTGGCTTAGCTTATAGTATACAAAAAGGCTTATAAATAGTGCTGTTCAGTAAAAAAATCAATAAGAAACTATAATCAAAGAAGACAGATTTCTATCAAAATATAAGCTAACAAATGATTTTTCAAAAAATAAGAAAAGGAAAAAACCTTTTTCCCCAGGGAGTGAGGGGACATTGGTCTGATTATTTTATACTGGTACCTAAAGTTTTATGATAACGTTTTCTTATTTGTAGGCTTAACAATTTTGGGGACTTTCATTAAATTTTAATTGGTGGGTTCATTAGGTTGAGTGTTTAAACGTTTCAATCGATTATTGTAATCTGCAGAGGGATAATTTTGTGTATTATTAATTGAGATGTACATCAATTTATAGGCCATCGTCTTATCCTTGTAGATCCCTGTTTTTCCTCCTCTATTAGATTTGAAAGATTTTGGAATTTTTGTGTGAAAAAAAAAATTAGATAATTTGATTCAGTAATTACAAAAGAAAAGAGTATGCAAAATATGAAATTTACCTATGCCTATATTCCTGATTAATTATGAATGAAGATTATATTAGTTGTAAATTATGTTTTGAGACTGCCTAAGATGTTTATTCATTGCAGGGATAAAGGGACAGTACTCCCTGATTTTTAAGGTAACCGACTAAATATTCTAACAAGGAATAGAGGAACGGAGGGATGTATATAAATTTGCTGTTATCTTATCAAAACAAGATATATGGTCGAATAGTTATTAAAAACGACTTGAAAACTTTTAAGAAGTACAATATAGTCGACATAAACAAAACACGATAAAGGGATGATACAACGCAAGGTAAATAAATCATGCTCTGTTTTTAATGCCATGTAAAAAATCAATGAAATATAATTTTTACTTATCCATTCACATACTTTTTCTTCATTTTTCCTCCCTCCCATTTTTGCAACCAATCCTTTAAAGTCTTTGATGTTTATTTTGAGTTTGTATTATCTTTCTTTACTTACTATCATTGATATTTTCCTCAAAGTGCCCGCAGTGCACTCCCTCCCCCCCCCCCTATTTTTAAGATAAATTAAAATTAGTTTCTTTTCCGCTATGTCCTAACCCTGTGGGGCTACCAAGTTCTTAATGTAAATTAACTTATCCTGTAATTAACATACAAACGATAAACTCCCCTTTCCACCCTCCTTATTTTTAAAATAAGTGGATTCAGGGGGGGGGGGTCCATGTTCGACTAGACACTTAGAGGGAAACTCCGCATCATTATCTTAAATCATCTTAACATTCCTCGCAGAATATTTTCATTAAAAATTCAATGTTTTTTGGTAGGGCTTAGCAGACGCCTTTTTTTTCGTGGTCTTGGCTGTGAATCTTTAAAAAATATTTTGATAGCTGTGGGTTCTACTAACTTGGAAGGGAGGCTGCAGTTAGCAAAGAAGTGTTGCGCTGAACGTATTCGCAGCCTCAGAGCTCTAGGTTTTTGTGTTTAGATATTCAGTAAAAAATAAAAAAAATATCATACCTACCCTCAGATGATAAGTTAGTGTCGGGCCTATACTTTAAGGTTAATATAGGGTACACTAGGTGAAGATAGGGTTACTATACCTATGTATTTTAGAAGTAGTTTATCCTACATAATTTTATGTGACTCCAGTAACTATAAAGTTAATTTAAGCAATGAAATTATAGCAAAAAGCTGTGGGTTACAGCTACTTAATCTAAGCAATGATAATATACTTAAAGGTTGAATATGTTAATAAAAAATATCACTAAATTGTCTAAAAGGATGTAGTTTTTTCTTTTATACAAAAATCTATCAATTAGTAGAATAGTTATTTATTGCTTATTATATACAGCTTTTTGCGGATATTGAAATGAAAAATAGTAAGATTTTATTCAATATCCTCGGAAAGCTGCCTATAATACGTTGCGATAAATACTGTTTTTTTTAGAAACTTGTCTGTAATACAATGCTATGATGTGGCAGATAACCGATTCCAATCCAGCGGATAAGCACGTAAGTAAGCAATCCTAGAAATTGCGTATATTTTAAGTTGACATCTGTGGGGGTTAGCCACTGCGGGGGGTAGGAGGAAAGATATCTTGCTGTTCAGTGTTCACCCATGATAAATTACTAACTAAGCTTCTTTTTTGGATAACATATCATTTGTAAGAAGATACTTCAGGAATTAAGGGAATTGTGTATAATTTAACTTACAGTATGGCTTCGAAATCGAATAATATCCGCTGGATTAGAACCGGTTCTCAGCCATACTGAAAAACTATATATAGCATCGTATTACACAAAATTTTCCACGCAATTTAAAAATAAAATCATAAAATTAAAACTAGTTTTGTTATCCTTGGCCTGTGGCCCTTCAACTGGTTTTAATGTTATAATTTTTCATTTTAATATCTGCGGAAGGCTGTACAACTGTAATACGATGCGATAACGTAATATAAGTAAAATTTAACACAAAAGATTGGGGCGAAGATTAATTTATATTCCATTTTACAATCCCTTCATTCCTGAATTTGACCAACATTCATACTTACCTATCTCTCTATGAATGGGAGTGGTTACAGGGAGTGGTTAACAAGAGCAATATTTATTCATTCGGCACATCGAAAGAAAATTTAAACTTTAAACATTATGTTTCATGAAAAAGGATAATAAGAGAAAGATAAAGTTCTTTTAATTTAATTGAATCAAATGATAAAAAACAATTGTAATTTTTTAAAACGAAAAAAAATTCAAGACTTCTTTTTTATTTTTAAACAAATTTTCCTCATAAAACTGACATTAAAAATGCGTAAATAAGTAGCTTTCACCAAAATTCTTTTTCAATTTAATGGATTTATCCAAAAAAAAAGAGAACAATTCTGTAAGGGTTGGTAAAAAATTTACAACTCTTCTTTCATCTCTTATCTATTTTTGTTGTATAATAATGGATATATAATATTCTGGATATATTGACAGGGGAAAATTTTTATATTCTCTATATTAATTATTTAGGTTGCTAACATGGAACTCATTTATTGGCCAGTTCGTTCATCCAGAAGGGTGTTAGGGTATGGGGTAAAAGGGGTGGATATGTGGTATCGTTATTTCATCCCGCTGCTAGTTTCACTTTATCAGAGTACATAAAAATCTGGTGCAACATCCAAGAAATAATATATCGATTATTTTTATTGTATAATAAGGGTTGGGACAACAAAAAAGTTTGCATATTTTCTTTTAAATATCTCTTTATGTAAGAAAAAAGTAAGGGGATGAAAGGAAACGTAAGTATCTTCGAATGACGATCTATCTAATCTGATGAAGCTTAAGATCACGCTAACCAATGGACCTATTGGGTTCTACATTTCAATGTTACCCTTTCACTTATGCTGGGATCTTTAGGGATAAGACAATAGACGGTAAATTGATGTACATCTCCAATGATAATAAACAAAATAACTCTTCTGTAGATTATAATCTTTGGTTTTAAAGTTTAGACATTACTAGTTTGCAACTAACCAATCGAAATTTAATAAACGTTCCCAAAGTACTTAAGCCAACGAATAAGATAACATGGTTATAAAACTTTGGGTATCAGTGTAATTTTCTATTAAATGTCCCCTCCCCCCCTGGAATAAGGGTGCAGTTTTAATGTGCCATGATATAAACATCATTCAACATCAGGGATCTAAGGGATAAGTAAATATTTGTACAACTCAATCATGATACACAATATTACCCCTTATGTTGATTACAAATAATGGTGGAAACGTTTGGACATTTTTCTTAATGAACCGTCCAATCAAAATGCATAAGAGTTTTCAAAGTTATTAAGAAAAAAACGTTATTATAAGAGATTGAGAACTTGAGTAATATAACAGCCCAATGTCCCCTTCCTCCCTGATTCAACATACAATAACCAGGAATACAAGGATAGGGAAATGGAGGATATGTTAATTCTGTTGTCCCAAATTCTTATTTAGGTAATTTAACCGCAATTGTCTCCTGCTAAAAATAATATTTACTGAATAATCCCAATAATCATAAAACCATACAAATAAAGTTAAGTGAGGTATTCTTTAGGGAAATATGTTTATGTTATGAATGATAAATTAACAAGGATGACAACATCCATAAGTAGCGAAGCACAAAAAATCGTGGATGGAAATAAGTAAAAGTAGATTTAAAGTGTATTTATTAAAAACAAGAATAGATTTATTGGAGAAAATAAACACGAAACCTTGTTTTATTTTTAATGATGACGACGGTCAAAGTAGATTACATAAAAGATTCTCATTACAATGGGAAAAATTATTTTGGTACTGATATCCCAAAAAAGTTTAAAAATTGGACCAAAAACACCAAATACATGGGAAAATGTGTAAAACATATAAAAATAGCCAAAAACCTAATAAAAGGCAGTCTGACCGCCATGGTTGTTTTCTTTAAATGAAAAATTTTGAAAATCGGACCATAAACACTGAAGATATGGAGAATAATGTGAAAAAATACAAAAATAGCCTAAAACCTGCAAACAGGCAGTCTGGCCGTCATGGTTGTTTTCTTTAAACGACGGGAAATTTAATTCTTATATCTATAACTGAAAAAATTTTGAAAATTGGACCATAAACACTGAAGATATGGTGGAAATGTGAAAAATACAAAAATAGCCTAAAACCTGCAAAATGGCAGTTTGGCCATCATGATTGTTTACTGTAAATGACAGGAAATTTAATTTTGATATCAATAACTGAAAAAAATTTTAAAATCGGACCATAAACACTGAAGATATGGAGAAAAGTGTGAAAAATACAAAAATAGCCTAAGACCTGCCAAAAAGCGGTCCAACCGCCCTTGATGTTTTATAGTTAATTGTGCTCCTTAATAATGGGAATGTTGTCAAAAAATTTCAGCTGTCTATCTTTAATAGGAGCCGAGAAAATCACGTTTCCCCTATTCTGTCTCAGACGGACGGACAGACGGACGGACATTGTGAATTATAGAGTAGCTTCGCTACTAAAAATAACACTGTCCTTTATGTTAAATTATTCCTTTGGAAAGCTGGCAAAATTGGAGGGATGAAATAGTTACATAATATTTTTTCCGTCTTTGCCCGCTCTCTCTCTCTCTCTCTCTCTCTTTCTCTCTCTAACTGAATCTTTTATAAAATATTGAAGGGGGTGTAATATTTTAAGCCACCTCCACCTCATAAACCACCTCGGTAACAAAAGTAATATTTACTGAATAATCCCAGAGTTATTTACAATTACAGAAACCATTCAAACATAGTTAGGTGGGGTGCGCTTTCATGTTAATCAGGGTGAGAGGGGACTGTAAATTATGCTGGTACCCAATCTTTTTTATTAACACAGTTATTGGGAACTTAACCTTGATTGGTTGGTTACAATTAGCAGTGTTAAAACTTTTCAAAAGGTTTAACAGTTATTTAGAATTATTTAGACGCTCATAAGTAAATCTTTAGCCTTTTATCCTTGCTATGTATATGCCGAAATTCGTATTTTCAAACCATTTCAAAGGTTTCGTGATTTCTTCTTTAATTCGGTTTAGGAACTTTTTATGTTAATTCTAAAATCATTTTATCTGTTTATTAAAAAAAATTCATGTTATATGCATATACAAAAATGGAAGTATATAAAATGAAAGTTGTGTGTATATTGTTGACTAAATTACATTCCATTATAGGAATGTCAAGTGGCTCTTTACATATGGAAAAGTGGATAAATAAATAAACTAAAACTATATAAAATCTTTAAATATGATCATGCATAATAGATCAAGTATTTTGAAATAAATATTCCAGAATGGCTTCGAAGCCGGCTAATATCCGTTGCATTAGAACAGGTTCACAGCCATACTGATAAATCATGTATAGCATCGTTTTACAGACAATTTCTCACGAATATTAAAATGAGATTAATACCGTTTTTTTTTTATTTTGATATCCGCTGAAAGCTGTTTATAATACGATGCGAAAACTAAATATTCTAGGTTTTATTTCTTTGCTTATTTGAAATTAAAGCAAAGTAAATTAAAATTTAGTTTAAAGCTTAAAGCAATTTTATAAATCAATAAAACAATCTGATTTTCTAGATAATTACACTAAAATCTTTGTTGGTGCACCCTTATCCCAAATAGATTAAATTTACACTTAAAGGAAAATAAAATGTAATATCAACGTGTGGAGAGAAAGACATACTTCATGTGTACAACTGCAGTCTAAACGGGACCTATGTAGTTCACTACAAATTTATATACTTGTTAAAATATGTTAATTATTCCCCAAAAATCTGTATTACTTAAAACTCTTGCATTTTCTTGCATTGATAAAGCACTATTTTCAGGAAAACTTTGATTCTTATTTCGAATTTGTTTTTTTTTCCTTTGTGGTTTCCTTTACAATATAGCTTTTCATAGGTCCTGGGAAGGTTTATATTCGAAATATTTTCTCTATTGTGGAGGGATTTTTTAAACTAAACTAGAAAGAGGGGGGGGGGGTCGAATTTGACCACAATCACTTCAAGTACGCGTAGAAGCCTCTAGGGGCGAAGCCATAAGAAACAAATAAAATAGTAGATTAAATTCATTACCTACTATTATTACGAGGAAAACAATTATAGATCATACAACACAATTTTGGCGCGATAGCCATTACAAATTTGGCATTGCCGTGGGAAGGGATAATACAACCGTAGAAATTTTACCGTATTGTGTCAGTCATAAGCAATGAATTCATAGCTTGTTATAAGATGTTTATGTTATGATAGATCTCTCCAACCGCTTGATTTAATTTTTTCAATTTTTAACTTTTATTGTTTGATTTTTTAATATTTTTGGGAAATCTGGTAACCCCCTTATAAATGGATTCCAGATAAAATATTAAAAGAGGTTTTTATCAAAAATGTCAATGCTTAAATAGTTGGGGGAAAATATGTTAATTAGTTACTATATATAGTTACTTTAATTTACGAATACGTACATATTGTTTATCATATGAATTATCCCTTCGTATTGCAAATAGCAATGGATAAAGTATATATATGGATATTATGAAAAGAGAAAAATTTAGGTTGCTGACATGGAACTCATTTATTGGACAGTTTATTCATCCAGTAGAAGGGGAGGGGATGGGGTAAAGGAGGTGGATGGGGGGTATCGTTATTTCAGCCCGCTGCGCGTTTCATTTTATTAAAGAACATTAACATCTGGTGTAACATCCAAGTGATAATAAATCCATTCTTTTTTCAAATAGTGAATAATAAATTATCATACCATACTTGGTTGTTAAAAGTGTTGGAGATCATTATTTATTATTGTGTTTGTTAACACCTTTGTTTAAAATATTTGTATACATCTTGAAAAAAAAAAAAAAATTCTGATTTTTAAACGGAAAACAAAATGTCTAAGTTTAAAATTTGAAGCCATACTGGATAAGAAAACTAATAGATTTTGACATTAATATTATTATATCAAACAATATAACGTATATCTGTTTTTTTAGGAGGTGATATTCTCCAATGGCAAAATATGTTATTTTCCTTCTATTTTAGGCACGTCTCTTTCTTGCTGAGATTCGTATGTTGACAAATTTATCAAGGATACAGGGATAGGGCAATGTTAACAAATTTATCAAGGATACAGGGATAGGGCAATGTTGACAAATTTATCAAGGATACAGGGATAGGGCAATGATAACAAATTTATCAAGGATACAGGGATAGGGCAATGTTGACAAATTTATCAAGGATACAGGGATAGGGCAATGATAACAAATTTATCAAGGATACAGGGATAGGGCAATGATAACAAATTTATCAAGGATACAGGGATAGGGCAATGTTGACAAATTTATCAAGGATACAGGGATAGGGCAATGATAACAAATTTATCAAGGATACAGGGATAGGGCAATGTTGACAAATTTATCAAGGATACAGGGATAGGGCAATGATAACAAATTTATCAAGGATACAGGGATAGGGCAATGATAACAAATTTATCAAGGATACAGGGATAGGGCAATGATAACAAATTTATCAAGGATAGGGATAGGGCAATGATAACAAATTTATCAAGGATACAGGGATAGGGCAATGATGACAAATTTATCAAGGATACAGGGATAGGGCAATGATAACAAATTTATCAAGGATACAGGGATAGGGCAATGATAACAAATTTATCAAGGATACAGGGATAGGGCAATGATAACAAATTTATCAAGGATAGGGATAGGGCAATGATGACAAATTTATCAAGGATACAGGGATAGGGCAATGATAACAAATTTATAAAGGATACAGGGATAGGGCAATGATAACAAATTTATCAAGGATACAGGGATAGGGCAATGATAACAAATTTATCAAGGATACAGGGATAGGGCAATGATAACAAATTTATCAAGGATACAGGGATAGGGCAATGATAACAAATTTATCAAGGATACAGGGATAGGGCAATGTTAACAAATTTATCAAGGATACAGGGATAGGGAAATGATAACAAATTTATCAAGGATACAGGGATAGGGCAATGATAACAAATTTATCAAGGATACAGGGATAGGGCAATGATAACAAATTTATCAAGGATACAGGGATAGGGCAATGATAACAAATTTATCAAGGATACAGGGATAGGGCAATGTTAACAAATTTATCAAGGATACAGGGATAGGGCAATGTTGACAAATTTATCAAGGATACAGGGATAGGGCAATGATAACAAATTTATCAAGGATACAGGGATAGGGCAATGTTGACAAATTTATCAAGGATACAGGGATAGGGCAATGATAACAAATTTATCAAGGATACAGGGATAGGGCAATGATAACAAATTTATCAAGGATACAGGGATAGGGCAATGATAACAAATTTATCAAGGATACAGGGATAGGGCAATGATAACAAATTTATCAAGGATAGGGATAGGGCAATGATAACAAATTTATCAAGGATACAGGGATAGGGCAATGATGACAAATTTATCAAGGATACAGGGATAGGGCAATGATAACAAATTTATCAAGGATACAGGGATAGGGCAATGATAACAAATTTATCAAGGATACAGGGATAGGGCAATGATAACAAATTTATCAAGGATAGGGATAGGGCAATGATGACAAATTTATCAAGGATACAGGGATAGGGCAATGATAACAAATTTATCAAGGATAGGGATAGGGCAATGATAACAAATTTATCAAGGATACAGGGATAGGGCAATGATAACAAATTTATCAAGGATACAGGGATAGGGCAATGATAACAAATTTATCAAGGATACAGGGATAGGGCAATGATAACAAATTTATCAAGGATACAGGGATAGGGCAATGATAACAAATTTATCAAGGATACAGGGATAGGGCAATGATAACAAATTTATCAAGGATACAGGGATAGGGCAATGATAACAAATTTATCAAGGATACAGGGATAGGGCAATGATAACAAATTTATCAAGGATACAGGGATAGGGCAATGATAACAAATTTATCAAGGATACAGGGATAGGGCAATGATAACAAATTTATCAAGGATACAGGGATAGGGCAATGATAACAAATTTATCAAGGATAGGGATAGGGCAATGATAACAAATTTATCAAGGATACAGGGATAGGGCAATGATGACAAATTTATCAAGGATACAGGGATAGGGCAATGATAACAAATTTATCAAGGATACAGGGATAGGGCAATGATAACAAATTTATCAAGGATACAGGGATAGGGCAATGATAACAAATTTATCAAGGATACAGGGATAGGGCAATGATAACTAATTTATCAAGGATACAGGAATAGGGCAATGTTAACAAATTTATCAAGGATACAGGGATAGGGCAATGATAACAAATTTATCAAGGATACAGGGATAGGGCAATGATAACAAATTTATCAAGGATACAGGGATAGGGCAATGTTGACAAATTTATCAAGGATACAGGGATAGGGCAATGATAACAAATTTATCAAGGATACAGGGATATGGCAATGATAACAAATTTATCAAGGATACAGGGATAGGGCAATGATAACAAATTTATCAAGGATACAGGGATAGGGCAATGATAACAAATTTATCAAGGATACAGGGATAGGGCAATGATAACAAATTTATCAAGGATACAGGGATAGGGCAATGATAACAAATTTATCAAGGATACAGGAATAGGGCAATGATAACAAATTTATCAAGGATACAGGGATAGGGCAATGATAACAAATTTATCAAGGATACAGGGATAGGGCAATGATAACAAATTTATCAAGGATACAGGGATAGGGCAATGATAACAAATTTATCAAGGATACAGGGATAGGGCAATGATAACAAATTTATCAAGGATACAGGAATAGGGCAATGATAACAAATTTATCAAGGATACAGGGATAGGGCAATGATAACAAATTTATCAAGGATACAGGGATAGGGCAATGATAACAAATTACCCTTCCTCATATTTCCTCAAGTTAAAAATTATGTATATGGTAGATGTTTCAAAATTGGAGAAGAAAGGGTTGTTTATAAATTTTATCGCTATTGGCATATCTCTCCCTCAAACTTTGTCAAGATATTATTGGAAATTAATTATTGACCAAAAAGTTTTGGCCTCGCCATATGTAGCAAATATGTTCTTGGGCTTTGGAACATTTGATATTTTTACATAATATCTTTTCATATCAAAAAGTATTTATAATGGATAAAATGTTATCAATGTTGAAAGTCACATAGTTAATATTGCCTGCGATTTAATCTGTTTCTACAGTCCTTTTAAAAAATATTGCGCTAAATATCGAGACAAACATCCTTGTCAGTTTATTTTGTTTTTAAAACTCTTGCTTCAAATAACAATTTTATTTACATATATCTAATTTTGTTATTGAACAATACATATTTTTATGGCCTTTTGTAAAGATTTATTTTAGAAATTAGGCCTTTTGTATGCCAAAAATATAGACATTTTGGGTGTGCTAATATATATATACACACAAACACATATTAGAACCAGAAAGTAATGGACAGGTAATTGGGTCTGAGATGTGTTTTAAAGTTTCTCTGGAATACCAAATTCATTAATGCTTATTTTTAATATATGCAAAAAACTTTTTTTTCCTATTAAAATGTGCCAAAAATCTTTTTTTGGATAATCATTTAATACTAAGATACAGCAAAACAATGGAATTTGAAAGCGAAATACGTTTTTATTTTAACCAATTATATTTAAAATTTATTATTTCCTATTCCTGTATTCCTGAGAGCATCGTGACAGAAATACTGGGATAGGTTTGAATTTGACGTCCAGAATTGTAATTTGCAACTACGGGGAGAAAATAGTTTTCTTGTCGCCTAACACGGATGCCGACATTTTTCAAAAATTTGACCAAGAAATATGAAAATTACAATGAAACAATAAAATATTAAGTTCATTTAATTTATTTACTAAATCAATTGTCTCTAGTTTTACTTCACTAGAGGATTCACCCTTAGCATTTAGCAGCCAAGGTGATACTAGTAGCTTCTGAAAGATTGTAGCCCCAAAGAACATTAGTCTCTCATAACTTATATTGTTAGCAATTACTTTTTGTTTTGAGAAAAAACTTGACACCCATTCTAGGTGGATTGAAATTGAGTCTTGACTGCTTAGTTTAATTAGCCGTAAAATATTACTTGTACATTTATACTGCAAATAAGGTGTACCATCAAAATGGAATGTGGATATATGTATTGACAGTGGAAAATTAGTCGTCTATCTAGCTTCCTAATATGGACCTCATTTATTGGTCATCCAGTAGGAGGGAGGGGATGGAATAAAGGGGGTGGCTGAAATGTATCGTATTTTATCCAGCTGAAAGAACATGAAAATCTGGTGTAAGATCCAAGTAATAGTATATCCATTATAGTTCACTACGTAATATGTACAAAACTTGAAAATCATCCTATAAAGACAATTTCATTACAATTGGCCTAATAATTGGTTTGATTTGATAAGCTTTGTAATTTGATGTGTGAATGACATTCGTGTAATAAGATCTTAACTTCATAATAATGGATATAGGATATACGTGGATATATTGACAGGGGAAAATTATTCGTCAATTTATGTTAATTTGACCTCATTTATTGGTCAGTTCGTTCATATTGTTGGAGAGGAGGGAATAGGATAAAGGGGATAAATGGGGGGGGGGGTATCGGTATAATAGCCATCTGTGAGCGTCACTTTATCAGAAGACATGAAAATCTGGTGCAACATCCAAGTAATCATATTCAAGTACTAAAGTATATGGAAGTGTGTCTAATTGTGTGGTAAGATTTTTCTAACAATTTCCATAAAGATTTATTGTTACTTGGTATGTTAAATTCTATTTTCCATTGCATGTAGGTCAACCTAATTTTACTACCTTCCAAATAGCTTTTGAAACTACCTTCCGAAGAAATGAAAGACAAACTTACTCAGGCGCAAAGCCCATAGCGGCAAAAATAGTTTCCAAAATAATTTTATTTTATTATTTATAAATATCAAGTAAATTTTTTAAATTCTGAACTCTAATGTTTCCTTTATGAATATTATTAGATAAATATACTAAGTATATTTAACTGACCAAATCTATGTTTACGTAATTTGCCTATTTTAAGAATTGATAAAGAATAATTCTATGATTTTTCTTGTAATTCAAGTTTAATTTATATTTAATGTATAATGTTTTCTTTTAAATTCTAGAAAAAGATGATATAACTATTTCATTTGTGTTAATTTGTTAAGCACCAAATAAATCATGTGAACTTACTTAGGCCTAATTTATGCATGAGTTTGTTTTAACTTGTGACCTACAGGGTCTAGGGATAATTCATGACTAGATAACTATTTTACACCAATATTTTCTTAGTAAAAATATATGATGATATATATCCTATTATCTTAACTTGTATTAAAGTTTTTTTTTCTGTCTGTAGCTTTAGATTTCGATAATAATTGAGCCGATTAAGTTCTCAATTTTAGGGAAGCTTCTCAAAGGCTCTTGGGTGGTTTTAGGCAATTTCATTCTTTGATTAATTCTCAGGATGGTTTTAGGCTTTTTTGTCTTTTACTAATCCCTCTATTCAATGTTCTTAAATTGTGGAAATTTATATTCAGTTGCACAATCCCTTGTCCCTGGTTGTAACTTATGACCTGGACTTTTGCCAAATAGGTGTGGAGTGTTTGTGGGATCAAGGGATGTAAGATTTTGTTTTTGCTTGTTGTCGGGTAGGTGGTGAGTTCGAGTTCGGGCTAATACATTGTCGTATATAAAGATATGAAAATTGATTTATTGGGTGGGTGACATAAATAGGAAGACTATAGGGAGACTGCCAAGGCACATAAACAGGCCATATTCATTATATACTGTAAGGCCTTCAAGACAAAATTCTTGCATTTAAAGTGTTGATTTATCAGATTTGTCATG
The DNA here is from genome assembly GCF_053477335.1 of Acartia tonsa. NCBI lineage: Eukaryota > Metazoa > Arthropoda > Copepoda > Calanoida > Acartiidae > Acartia > Acartia tonsa. Next base: position 41,943,457 of record NC_137260.1, read on the forward strand.
TAGTCCGAAGATTTAAACAGCTAATTCGAGTTTGCATTTAGCGCAATGTTTGGGAATTTAATCAAATAACGCCCAACAGAAAACAGTTTTAGGCCAAGAAATTCTATCTTCTCTCACTATAATGTTATATAACCATCAACCCATAGGTTTTAAGCTACGCAAAAAAAAACCAATTATCTTTCCCTTTAACTCAACATTGAATTAGAAGATAAATACTGAGTTGATTTAGTATGATACAAAACTTTATTTATGACAATTTTATTCTTAAAGTAAAATACTTCATTTTATGTTTGCCATTCTTTTTAAGTCTTCTAAGATAGCATTTTAAAATTGCTGCTTACGTGGACATCATTTATAGGTCAGCTCTTTCATCCAGTAGGAGGGGGAGGGATGGAGTAAAGGGGTGGTTGGGGGGATTGTTATTTTAGACAGTTACAAGTTTCACTTTATTAGAGCACATGAAAATCTGGAGTAAAAACAAGTATCAATAATTCCATTTATTTAAAAATAAAAATAGATGAAAAGTCATGTAGCTAAATCAAATACAAAGCATATTCTCTGCTGGGGGCTTATATCATTTCATTAATATGTCTATCAAATAAAATTTAATTAAATGCAATAAAGTTAACAATAAAAATAATAAGTCATTAATCGGTCACTTCTAGAAAAGGAATTTGTCCCTTTAAAGTAAACGAATAGAGGAGACACGAGTTATATGTAACTCTATTAACGGGGTGGGGACCCTGTTTTTTTCCATTTGGTCTTTGAATATCAGTAAATAGCGACGGAAATATAACACAGCCAAGTCGCTAAATAACAGCAGAAAATAATTTACTTGCAGACAAAAAAGGTCCCGCACACTTGGGCCAATTAGTTATCTATATAGTATACATATATATACACATCTATACTTAAACATTTATTTTTGTCTTGATTGCTTGATGTTAAAAATGGTTCAAACTGAAATAATTATAAATAAATTGGAATATGAAAACAGGACCATATAAGTTCTATATGGATATCCCAGCCAGTGGAGGAGAATGTTGCTTGTATTTCTGTTGGAAGCGTAGACACAGATTCAAAAGGAATTTTTGTAAACATTTTATAATAAATAATAGTGCAGCTAATCTTCTATAATTAGGATATGTCCGTACGTCCATTCTATATTGATTTCTCAACTTAAAAATTTAATGTTTAAAAACCTCTACTAAAACCTTGCTTGAAAAATCTTTTTTTTGAAAACAAACGATACTAAGACCTTTGGATGAAGAAAGGTCCTATTACATAGAGTTCTGGCAATTTATAGGGATGAAATGTGAAAATTGTAAATTGGTTATATAATAATCTACATGGCTTTATTCTATTAAAAGTCTATTTTGAAACAGCAGCAAAGCATAGAAGCTAGTAAAAGTGGCTGACTCAGATTATGACGTCAAAAAATATAACCAATGAGAGGCCAGTATACACTGTAATTGACCAATGGTAAAATTTATAGTGGCCTCTCATTGGTTAATTTTTTTGACGTCATAATCTGAGTCAGCCACTTTTACTAGCTTCAACGCATACGTTTAACAGGACACCTATAAACATACCTACAGACAATATAGTAAAACTAATTGAATATAAAGAAATAAAAAAAAAATTGCTCTGCAAACCCTGAATAATAGTGTCAACAAAAGCGTGCAGTTTAAATCCCATAATTTCGATGTAAATATTTCAAAGAAAATTATATCAAAATTATGTCAACCACGGCCACTTTTCAATAACGCCATATCGTCGATATAAACTCTTGATATTGCATATCATTCAGATGGATAGAGAGGACATTTGCTGTTTATTACGTTAGTCCCAAATTGGTTACATAAAGTTTACAAAATATATACAGAAGTGTCCCATGAAGCCAATACTAAAAAGGCAGAAGTGGTAAAGCCATGCAAACCAGATATATCATTATCCGTCACTTATGTAGAGGAAAATTATAATCTCAAGATTCTTAGCTTAGGCATTATTTGTATATTGTTTATCATCCTTATACTAAAGTAACAGGATGTTTGTTTGTCTGTGTGTTTGTGCATCTGTGTGTTTGTGCATCTGTGTGTTTGCACCGAAGGATCTCGCTAACCGCTGAACCGATCGGGTTCTCCTTAACAGGGTAGCTTCTCATAGGTCCCGGGAAGGTTTATAACTGTTTTGGGGAAGGTTACCACCACCCTCCCAAGAGAAATCGCCCCTAGAAAGAAATCACTCCCCCCCCAAAAAAAATTATTTTTGTAAATTTTTTTAACTAAAAATAAAGATACAGGGGGGGAGGCCCGGGGGCAACCACCCCCTACAAAAAAAAAATTTCCTTCCCCCCCCAAAAATTTTTTTTTTACTTTTTCTTTTCAAATCTCTTGATAATAAATTGGGTTATCAAATTCGACTCTCCCCTCTTCAAGTGCCCCTAGAGGCCTCTAGGGGGCGTAGCCGCTAGTATCATATAAAGTAGTAAGTTTTCTTTGAGGCTTAAGACTGAAATGAGTGATGTCTCTATTTTAGTTAGCAAAGATTTAAATTGATTTAGGTTAGCTTATTTTCAGAGTTGAGTATTAGGAGGGTTTCAAGCTATTTTTAAAGCCACTCTCTGTCCCTTCGAATACGGAGCTTCTTGATGCAAGTGGAGTAGCCTCTAGTTTAATAATAAATTGGTTAAAACATTTTAAAACTATACAGTTATAATATTTTACCTTGTTTTTTAAGGAATCATCATTCCAAAAATGAAAGGAATTGGATTTTATAAATTGTCAATATGTTAAAAATCAGCATGTTTTAAATGGACACACAGACTTTCTGTTAAGGACTAATTATGGAAAATATTCGCATTTAACAATACTTATACAATATACATATAAAGATTCGCTAGGAGCTGATAGAGATTTCTACAGTAATGATAGTTTTGATGATGATAATATGCTGGATGAGACACAGTCTACTGATTGCTCCACTGATGATCAACTTGACACTACACCCACTCTTCATAGGAAATTCTTTTCATAATTGACAAACAAGTTATAAAGTAGCTTTGCTACCGAAATTTTTTTTTGTCTTTTTCCACAATGATGATATATTAATCTCCCCCCTCTTTCCAATTTCTCAAATGTAAAACCTGGCCTTTTATAGATAATTTTATCTAATATTGTCCTATTCCTTCTGCAAATCTTAGATTAGCATAAATTTATCAATTTAACTAAATTTTTCTCAAAATTTTGTCCAAAAAAAGTAAAATAAAAAGAGTTTACTGAAACTAGGATACTCGAGGAGGATGAAAATGAAATAGAGATTGCTGACACACACACTGAAAGTTTCACACACACAGAAACACAGAATTCTCCATACACAGACACACAGAATATTCCATACGCAGACACGCTGAATTCTCCATACACAGATACACAGAATATTCCATACACAGACACGCTGAATTCTCCATACACAGACACACAGAATATTCCATACACAGACACACAGAATATTCCATACACAGACACGCTGAATTCTCCATACACAGACACACAGAATATTTCATACACAGACACACAAACTCAAAATCAAACACACAGACAAGGCACCAATAAAGATGAGTCTATACAAATTGAAACACACACACAAATTAAAATTCACACAGACACACAAGCAAACACTGAAAATACACATAGTACAGCACACACAGACACTGAAGACACACAAAATGAAGCTGAGATAACCACACAAACAAACATTGAAGCACCTAAAAATTCATCATTGAATACAGCTTCATTTAAACATCAAGATCAGATAGGGAAGTGCAGCTTTAAATTATACCCCTAATAACTAAAGATATTAAAGTGAAACATTTTGGTACAAAATAAAAATTATTTGTGCAGTTAAATTAGATTTATTATTCAATGTATAAGTATTAAATTTAAAAAAATACTTTATATATGTATTTATAAGGATCTATTATACAAAAAGTGATATAATGCAGTTTAGATTTTCATTCTAAATAGTGGTTTGCCTAAATAGCTTCTTGAAGTGTGTCCTGTAGAATAGGAGTCAAATAAACTTTTCTAGAAATTTATTGTTGCTGGAGTAATTTTGATGTTATATTACAAAGAAATAAACTCTATTAAAAGAAGCTTCTCAGAAAAGCTAAAACACACAATCAGTATAGCAGTTACTGTTTTTTGGGTACGAATATTTTATTTGATTATTTAAGGCTGCAACTTCCTAATTGTTGAAGATGAGCACAGTGCAATGGTTGACACTCCTTCTATACATTACCCACCTCCCTCTGACACTGCCACCACGCTTTGCCCACCTCCCTCTGACACTGCCACCGCGCTTTGCCCACCTCCCCCTGAATTTTTCCCTGATCATGAGCACGCTTTGAATAAATTAAATACACCAGGCAGGCATAAAGAGAAAGCTGGATAGACTGAAACCGTTTCTTAAAAAGTAACAAGTATAATTATGTCCAGAACAACAAAACTAATTTTTATTAAAGTATTTAATGCAGTTCCAGTTTAGGAAAGTTCCATTTTTTAGATATTTAGTAATGTAATGTTTAAATAACAAGTGAATTTTTAGCTTTTAGACCATGATCTATTTATGCATTAATAATAGAGTAATGCAAAAAGTTAGCTCAATATATTTTGTTTGTAAGTAAACCTCAAAAAACCCTATAGAAGTCCATGGAAGGTTTTATTTTGGGCGAGGGAAACTTTACCGTTTTAAATCGCCCACAGAAACTAAAATTGAAAGTGAAGGGTCGACTTCCTCTCCCTCCCCCCTAACTTTCTAAATGCCTCTAGGGGTGCATCGGCTAATTATTAATTTAAAGAATAGAAATAGTTTTAACTATTTTTACCTGTCTTTTTATCCCTGAATTGAAAGACTATGGAGAAACTGAGCCAAACATGGAAGTTCTCGACCAATCTATCACAAGTATACACCACAATAAGGCACAGTTAATTTTATATTGGAATTTTAAATAATGTTCATTTCTAGAAAAAAATGATTTATACTCTTAGTTCTTTCAATCTAAAGACACTTCCCATCAATGTATCCAGAGCCATTTCTTCTCCCTAAGTTACTGAGATATTGAGGAGTTACCAAGTAATGAGTCTTAATGCTTTTTATCTTTCAATTGATTAAAAATATAATCTTTTTAACTTTATAAAACAAAATAATTTACTTTGTGCCTTAAAAAAAATAAAAACTGTATTTAAGAAAAGTAAAATAATTTTTTTCTAAATATAAGTTTCAAGCGAAATTGGACACAAAAGTCAAAAATAAATTTATACCTAAGTTAACCTTATTACTACACTCAGTATTTTGAAGTAAGAATATAATCATTTATCTTTATGGGATAACGTTAAAATCGGAGAGAAGGAGTTCCTATGTCCTATGTTCCTCTAATCAGTTCGAAGGACAATGATAATAATTTTTTGACTAAGAAAACTTGCATTCAAACTTCCATTTTAAATCTACTGTGAAGGAGACGGCCAACAATCCAAACAAGAAAATGGATGATAATGTAGAAGACATTAATTTGAAAATAGCCCACATAGACACCGCTAAAGAGAGCACCATGCAAGACTATGGAACGGGGGACCTGCTGCAGGCAAACAAACTTAAATATACACCGCATGCCAATGAGGGGGCGCTTAATCAATTTAAAGTTGGAGAGTATTTGGATGGCGTGAAGATGGATACTCCGCGTATTTTTGGCAGTAGTGGTTCACATCCTGTCAGAGATAGCATTGCTTCACAAGATACCATTGCGTCACAAGATAGCATTGATTCCGTGAATTTAGAAGAGGATCCTTTCAGTGATGATATTGATGATTTATCCGGTGGTTATTCTAGGCAAGGATTATTCCATTAAATTTTTTTGGTATTATTTTGTTTATATGATTACAAAGTTTTTTTTATCGCATCAATCGATATTTAATTACTTGGATGTTGCATCATGTACTCTGATAAAGTGCACGAGGTACATAATGGCAACCTTAATTGACGAAAAACTTTCACTGTCAATATATATCCATTATCGCAGTTTTCCGCGTTTGGTGAAGTGTATGATTATCTGATTAATTTCAGTTTTGTTGGCACTTAGGGGCCGAATTACTAGTTATTTTTATTAAAATCTTCGTGGAAAATTCATTGTAATACGATACGATACATTATTTTTCAGTAGAGCTCAGGGCCGGTTCTAACCCAACAGAAGTTAATAAGATTCTGATCCGTACTGAGATAGTTATCTATCACATTGTATTCTAGAAAGTTTTTTTCGCGGATAATAATCGCGGTCCAGGGCAATTATTACTTACTAGTCAAGAATTTTGTTGAATCTACACAAAATATAACAAAATAATCCTTGGCTTTCAAGATTTGAAAAGTTAACACTGAAAAGAACAGATTCTGGGTCAACAACAACCTCAACAGATACAGCAAGCACTGTTGTACTCAATCCTAAATATCTTCACAGGAATCACATCAGAAATACACAGATGCCTCCTGTACTGTTTTTAACTTGAGCAGATTTTATAGTTATAGCATATGCGTCAACTATAACCTGACAGAGTACTTTGAGATTTTTGCAATAGCAACCTTTATCCCACCCTCCTTTTTTTGTTGTAAAATTGACAAAAAATGGAATCTTGAGAGGGGTGATGCCTTATTTATTCTTTATTGGTTATCTATAATACAAAGTAGAATGATGTCCGTCCGTTCGTCCGTCCGTCTGTCTGTCTGTCAAACAATATTATACAATATACATGTTAACAGATTTTGTCAGATTATTTCTATGTTGCGATGAAGTCTCCAATAATATTTTTAAAAATTCGGTTTTTTTTGTGATTTCTCTTGGGAGGGTGGTTGTACCCTCCCCCAAAATAGTTATAAACCTTCCCGGGACCTATGAGAAGCTACCCTGTTATGGAGAACTCGATCGGTTTAGCGGTTAGCGAGATCCTTCTGTACAAACAGACCAACAAACAGACAGACAGACATCGTTCTACTTTGTTTTATAAATATAAAATAAGCGTGAATATTATGACGGGGAGAAAATTGTCGTCAATTTAGCCTGCTATCATGGGACTCTTTTATTGGCCAGTTCGTCTATTCATAAGGATGGAGGGGGGAGGTGGAGGGGTTTGAAGGGGGAAATGTGGTGTGAAATCCAATTAATATTATATTTATTTGTATAATATGAGGGATTCTGTGTATATTCTGATTGAATGACTTGACAGTAAATTACAAGAGACTGATGAAGAGCTTACCGAAACTGAACATGAAAAAGAAATAGAACCAGGTATAAACATTAATAGTTATTTATCGCATTGTATTAGAGACAGCTTTCCGCGGATATTAAAATGAATAATTATTGAGACTGAAACCAGTTTTGTGACGGGACGAAGGTCCGAACTAACAAAACTAGTATTTATTTTATGATTTTTATTATAATATTCGTAGAAAATTGTCTGTAATTCGATGCTTTACATGATTTTCTGTATGGATGAGAACCGGTTCTAATCCTGCGGATATTAATCGGTTTTGAAACCATACTGGAAAAATTATTTTGTTTCCTCAACTTCATTATGTTCATTTTAAAGAGATAAATTCAGGGTGGAATGGGATATTGGAATGTATATTTAAAATATATCTCAATCGTAGGTTTAAAACTTTGGGGTAACTTTATCAAATTTCTTTTGGTTGGTGAAAACTAGCAGTGCCTAAACTTTTCTACCAACGGTTTAATCTACATATAGTGTAATTATGTTTATCATTATGGAGCGTGTCTGTGTGTTATTATAGATTATCAACAGGACAAATTTCTTATAAAAATATAACCTTTAGAAATTTACTTTTTTTCAGAGGACAGAAGAGAAAACAAAAAAGAAAGATCAGATTCAAGTTCAAGCAGTGAAACAGATGTTGAAAAGGAATCATCTGACAGTAGTAATGATAAAATTGATAATGATGCTAATTTGGATGAACCACATGAAATAGTTGATAAGGCAGAAAACATTGAGAAAAAAGCCTCTATTGAAAGTGCAATTGACGAGGAAAATAACTTAGAAGAGTATAATATTGATGGTTATAAAACATCAGATCATCAAAGTAAATTGTATGACCTAGATTCCAAAACATTAAATATTGAAGAAAGTGAACTTGATAAAACTGACTTGGAAAAAAATGTTAATACCTCCAATTTTGTCACTAATAAATCTGAAGGTTTGATCAAAGAAGAAAATGAAAATGATTTAGATAGTAAATCAAATAGTATTACAGAAGAATCTATAGTTAGAGAAACTGCATTTAATGAACAAGAAGCAGACAGTAAAGAATTATCTTTAGATGCCAATTTAGATAGCAAATTCAATATAGAACCAGAAGCATCTTCTATAAATGAAGCAAAATTGATTAATGACCAAGGAAAAATATCTGATTCAATACAAATTGAAAACACTGAGAATAGGGTTGTGTTGGATAATCAAAAAGATATATCAAAGGCAATACAAGACTTAAGCATTTTGGAACAAGAACTTTTACAACAAAATATTGTTAATAAAGGTTCATTAGACGTAAAAGAAATCAATTCAAAAGACGGCAAAACAGAACTAGGAAACGAAAATAACACTAGAACAATGAATGATATTGATAATGAACTAAAAAAGGATGCTATATCCACTATTCCCGATCCAATAAACAAAAAAGAGTTAGCCAATGATGACAATACCAAAATTAAAACTCCTGATTTAGAAACTGTTGAATCATCTTTGTTGACAGATAAAGATACTTCTCACAATAAAAGTTTGAACACACCCAGTGAATGTATTGAAAGTGAGTCTGTAATAGACACTTCAATAGGCCACAATGACTCCACAAAATCTACCAAAAATTCCACCATACTTGGGTTGAATACTAATCAAGTTGGTTCCTCTCAAGATTCTACAAAGCTTTCTTTTAAAAATAAAAATGAATTAACTAAAACATATTCAAATGACGACCATGACACTGTAAAAAATAATGAAGATAAAGAAGACACAGAAAAACAAAAGACAAAGTTTTCAGCATTAAGAAACAAAAGTGTTAGTTTTGATGATAGGATTCAAATGATTGAGAATGATGATGTAAGTGAAACTGGCTCCACAAGTTCTAGCAGTAGTTCAGATAAAAGAGATTCTGACACATCTGATGACAATGATTCATCTGATGATGAAAGGGAAGACACTTCAAGTGAAGAAAATGATTCTTATGATATCCAGAAAGAGTCTTTTGTTGATGACAATCCAATAAATATTGAAACTGTAAGTAAAGCAATTGAAAATAAAGTTCATATGCACAAAGAAATAATTGAGGATAAAATTACTGTTGCAAAAAATATGATCCAGGAAGAGGTTAAGGACAGATCACCTCCTGCTAAACCTAGCCGGACAAATATCAGAAAAACTACAAATGCTCAAGTTTATCAAGCAGATACGGGTAACATTGAAGCTACAAGTAAACCAGCAAAAGATGAAATTTTAGCTGGAATAAGCAACACATTAGTAAAAGAAGAAAATGATTATTCTGTCATAGAAACAAACCTTGATGAAATTGAACACTTCTCTCCAAATCATAACTCAACTCTGATAGATGATGAAGATTGTAGTACCATTGAAAATCTTATATATTCTGAAATAAATGGATCTAGAAGGGAAAATGGAATAAAATATAATGATGAACAATTTGATGGTTCTATTATTGGTAACCTGAGTGACTTAAGCCATGAAATATCAGAATGTAACAGCTTATTTGACTCCAAAATCTTACCTGCTTCCTATGCTTTGTCAGGCATCACACATAGCAACAATCACTATGAAACGTTGGGTGGAAATACTCATGATTATGAAGAAATTGAGGAAAAAGATTTGACTGAATTCCAAAAATTTCTGGCTTACAAAGGAGACTTGGATACACCAATAAAAGAGGAAAGAATGAGAAAGCCAAATTATTTGAGTACATTGTTCAGAGTTTTGATAGCAAGGAGAAATCAGAGGAAGGCCAGTAAGGATACTGGCGATGCCAGCTTGGAGTATGGCAGCGCAGGTGAAATTTTTTAAAATCCTCTTATAAATATAACAGGATGTCTTTATGTGTGTGAGTGCATTGATGGATCTAACTAACCCATGTACCAATATGGTTCTCCTTTACAATACTTCTCATAGGTCCAGGAAATATTCAAAACTATATTTGGGGAGGGTACCTTTTTGAAAAACTGTCTGTTATTATTCAAAGACATTTGGACACGCTTGTCTAATTAGACTACAATATTTGAATGGAAAAAAAATATTTTATTCTGTTCTAATGGTAATTTTAGTTTAATCTATACTAGCGGCTATGCCCCTAGAGGCCTTTAGGGACACTTGAGAAAGGGGGGAGTTGAATTCTATAACTCAATTTTTTATATTAGAGTTTATAAAAAAAATTTAAATTGGGTGGGGGGACTTTTAAAAAAAATTTATGTACATCCTGATACTTTATTATAAGGAATTTGAATTTCTAACTGGTTTTATGGTACTAAAAACATTAAATATTTATATAGGAGAGGATGAGATATCCAACACAGACATAAGTGACTTCAGTGATGTTTATCTGAGGAAAATACAAGAAAATGAAACACCAAAATCCTTCTCACAAAACCTTCAAAACTCGCCATTTGAAGAACTAGGTAATACATACTTCTCTGAAAAAAATTAGAATTGATAAGAGAACTTTTAGATTATAATTGGTTTCATATTTTTATGTATGTTTCTCTTGAAATAATCAGTGGTAGCTTTTCTAACAATCAATTCTACAAAAAAAAACACGAAACCTTTTAAAGTAAGGTGGAAGTATATTTTGTTTTTTTTTATGTAATTGAAGAGGAGTGGGTAAGAAGGGAAGGAAAAGGGGAAGGGAGTTGTTGGGAAATTTTTCTTTAGAATTGTTTGTCAAAATCACATTCAATTTTCCCTGAGAATAATACAAATAATTAAGAGTATAGATGTACAATCCAAAAACTATTTGACTCAAGTGGTTGAGACCTTTTTCGTCTGCTAGTAAATTGCTTTATTATATCACGGGTAATAAATCGGGACAGGGTCCCTGACATGTGGGCAGAGTTACATATAGCTCATGGCCCCTCTATTCTTTTACTTTAATATTGGAATAAACTTAGATATGTAGATGTAAAGTATTGTTACTATTTTGATTTTTTAAAAGTGATCATTATTTTTTTATTTAGTGAATTTGTGTAAATCTGGAGATATCGAAGCCAGGTACTTTCATTTTTCTTAGGAGCTTTTGGATAGATAATTATTTAGCTGATATTTACTTTATTAAAGTAGAAAGATAATAAGTTTGTCCGTTAAGATCCTGTTAACCGCTGATCTGAACTGAGTTTTAGGTAATGTATTTTTAATTTAAGTTTTAGGATGGTTTTAGACTGTTTTATTTCCAGAAAAGCTGTATAATTATTCAATTGAAATTTTATCAAAAATGTTTTTTAGGTATAGCACTGATGCAGTAGAAGATTTTTCAGATAACAAAGTAAGTTATATATTAATTCCTCTTTCCAGTCATTTTCAAGTAATTATCTTGTCGTTTTTTACTTGTCAATGACATTTAAGAACTTTCAATTTGAATTAATGTGGTATTCGCCACCCAGAAGCCCCTAATTGTATAGGAACTTCGCTTCCAACTTACGGGCGGTCCAAGTGATCTCCCCTAAGAAGGAGGTGGGGCCATTTGAACCCCCCCCCTGTATTAAAGTATTTATAGTTTGACAACCCTATTGTGTTTAATCTGATTTATCTTGCTTCTGCCCACCCCTTTCAGGAATGGGGGATAAATATTGCCAATTATGATTGTTGTATATATATCTTTAATCTCTGATTTTTTAGTATTAATTATTCCAATCTATGCATTGACCATTTTGTTGTATTATAGTTAGTACTTTGTGAGCTTTGAATAAATCAACATCTTAAATTATATTCTATTTGTTATTTGGTGATGTATAGAGAAGCACAGCTTCTCTATAACTACACTTGTCCACGTCTGTTCACACCGCCGTAATACCCGAACTCGGGCAGCGGCTGATAAACTGCGGCCGCTACCACATTAAGATTTAAAAGATATAATGCATACTTTAGTTACCCAGGGAGGGAGGCGATATTGGGTTGTTTATTACAATAGTCCTTAAAGTTTTACATAACGTTTTATTATTCCTTGGCTTAACAACTATGGGGACTTTTATTGAATTTTGATTGGTTGGTTCATAAAGTTTAGTGTCCAAACGTTTCAACCACTAATTATAATCTAAACAAGGGGCAATCCCTGGGTTTACCCAAACAATGAAATAACTATCCATTATTTAGGAAGAAGATTGGAGGGGGGCGGCAGGAAAATTTCTCTCCATGTCTCAACTCCCAAGACCAGTCTCTACAACAGCTAATATTGGAGGTAAGTCTTTTCAATAATTTTGCTTCAACGACGCCGAGCTTTTTATGAGTTTGGGTTTCTTTAGCCTTAAATAAAGTAATATGTAAGAATTTGAAAATTCTAACGCCTAGGTTAGCCTATAACACTTTACAGGATTTGACCCACTGGTTTTACAATTTTATTAAGTTTACCCACCTTAGTAATTCTGTATGTTTGGCTATTTATGCTTTCTGAATTTTAAATTATTTTTGAAGAAAATGTAGATATTCCCCTAGGGGAATGCAATGTACACATTCGGCAAATTTGTTTTTATAGGCACAAGGCCCACAAGAAAATCCACATCAGCCAATAGAAATAATATTAAACCAGAAAGATGGAAGTCAATGGCAAACATCAGAAGATCTTTTTCAAAACTAGAACTGTCCGCCAGAAGGGCTGTCAGCCAGGTAATGAATCTTTAGCAATATTCTTTACGGAGTCTGAAAGTGTGTTGATTTTTTTTGCTAGATTATCATGGATTTATATCAGATCTAAGAGTTTTATTGAGAGAAGGGGGGGGGGGAGATTTATTAAAGTAATTGAGGAATCCTACTATCAACATTTTAATATTAAGGATTCCCTAACCCTAGCAAATTTCTATAATTTCTAATGTATATATCGACTATAATTAATTCCTCCTTTTGGCGAATCTAAGCTATTTATTATAAAATAACATGTAACAAACAATAAATTCAATGAAATATTTGTTTTCAGCCTAAACTTCCTCCGCTGGCTGTCATGGAGCACTTAGAGGATGATGATCTCAATATCAATGGAAAACATAAAAAGTATATTTTTTTCAGAAATTATAAAATATTCAGACTAAAATAGATGAATATTAAGAAAAATATAAAAAAATAGACACTGAACAGTTTATAAGGATTAATTAGTATAAGATTGATAGATTTCTTAAAGTGTCAGTTTTTTTTATTCCAGTATGGCTCCGAAACCGATTAATATCTGCCGGATAAGAACCTGTTTTAAGCCATACTAAAGAAGCTTTACAAGGTGTCTAAAAAATCAGCCATGTGACGTCCTAAAAATGGAAAGAGAGGAGTAGTAGGAAAGAAAACCCCTAAACAAGAGAGGGATAATCCCTCATTTTTATTACGTCACATGGCTGATTTTTTTAGCGCTTTATAAAGCTCCCATACTAAAATGTCAGATATGGTTTTGTATTGTAGACAATTAATAAAGTAAAAATCATTATTTATCTAGGAAAATTTGTGTAACCAATGGAAAATCTGCAGAAAAATGCACAAGTGTAAACAAATCTTTTTCAAATAAAAGCCTTATCTGTCAATCTTTTGCAATAGGTGAGTTTTTTATTATCAAATTTAATACTATTATTCAAATTGTTTTTGTAGTAAAATTTTCTGTTTTCTCTTTAAAAAATTGTTATATTTTACCCCCCTAAATGATAAAGCTTGCACTTTTCAATCTATATGACTTTCATAAAAGGAGAAATGTACAAATTGGCCTAACTGCTTTTTTGAAATACCCTTCTATTTTTAGTGTTATGTGTTCTCACTGTACTGAACTTATTGTTTGAGAGCTTGGACATATTTTTGAACATTTCTGATGATTCTTCTTCGATTATAGGTAATATTTATTCATTGTACTATGTAAAATAATGGCTTCGAAATTAGAGGACTTTAGAATCACTTTAAAGAATTAGGGATAATGAGTGTAGTTTGACTTTTTTTGGTTTAAAAGAAAGATTAAAATTGTTCCGTTATTGGGTAGAGCTAGTTAACTATATATAGGATTAATTTGTCCTTAGAAGGTGAAAACCTTCCCCAGTTCTTTTAAGTTGCTTACAATAAAGAAGATCCATATCAGTGGGATCTTTCGAACTTGCTAACCCTTTTATGGAAAGGAATACCTATTTTTAAATAATCACATTTCAATTAGATATGTATGTATAACAACATATTTTATTAATTTCTTTTTTAAAACTACATTATTAATATTTTCAGGCTTCTTAAGAACAGCATTCCTAGTATTCCCTGGATTTTTCCTGCCACCCGGAGCCTTTCCAGGTTTACCACACCACAAAATTCTTCGGCCATTGCTCAATATTCTTTTGGCGCCATTTTATCCTTTGTTTCTCCTGCACACCAGAGCTTACAGTATTCCGTGTCAAAATTCTGCATGGAAGACGACATCCTACCAGTTCTCTAATCTTGAAGTTGTTGCGCGGCTTTATGCTCAGGTTTGCATTCTGGTTTTGCCTAATCATTAGCGTAGCGATTCTAAAAGTAGAGTATGTCAGTAGCACATCTTTTACAGTTTATATCAGTCTCAACTAATATTTGACAGTTCAATCTTAATTTATATTTACAATTCAATCAATAAACAAGGAGTAAGGAGTCATTTTAAAATATTAGTCATAGAGTGGTTGAAATTACTTAAATCGACCAGGGAGAGGCAATAGACTATAATCTTATGTACAGTACACTCCCAAAAATTACTCTTTATTTAGATTACAATTATTGGGGGAAAAATATTTGACACTGATAGTTTGTACAATCCAATCGAGATTATAATTGTAAATGATCCCCAAAGTTTTTAAGTCAACGAATGACAGAACGCATACATAAAAATTTGTGGACCAATATTATTTAAAGACCAATCTAATAGTTGCATTATTTATAGTTGATAATTCAGCTGTATGGAATATTTTCAAGAGAGAGTATTGATCTCAGCCTCGTACCTTCACTTTGCATTGGTAGGTATTTTTTAACTTACTTTGTCTGACCGGGATGGAGAAATTAGGATTTGCTCCACTGCTATTTTAGATAGATTTCTAAAATATCTGATCAAATTCCTAATTCTGTCCTTCCGTATGTATGTCCGTATTAGATGGGCTTATACAAGTTTTTGGTCGATGTATCTTTCTTTATCTTATTTTGTCTGTGCTTTCATAATATTATTCTATGCTTCACAACTATACCGACCCATTAAGATGATTTAAAAAAAACTATCCCAAAATTTGGTATTTCATGACAGGGATCTTAAGTGAAAGACAATGGTCGATAAATTAATGTACTTCCTCAATTATGATATACAAAGCTACCCCTTCTGTAGATTATTAAGTGTTAATGAATCAAAATTCAATAAAAGTCCCCAAAGTTGTTAAGCTAAAGAATATTATTATAAAATTTTGGGAGCTACTATAATAAACAATGTCCCCTTCCTCCCTGATTTGATGAGGAATGAAAATTAGATTGGGTGATATTGTTAAAAATTAGTTTCACAAAGCAGGAAAACAATTTGAATTTTGATATCGTGTTCAATTTCATGTCAATTGTTTACAAGGTTTTAGAATTATCTTTTTCACTGGATTTATTATAACATGGATCTTACACCAGATTATCATGTAAAAGTGAAACTTGCAGCTGGCTTATATAACCCTCGGCTCCATCCCCTTTACCCCATCACTGGATGAACGAACTGACCAATAAATGATGTCCGTGTTAGCAACCTAAATCTAACACCTAAGTATGTATGTATGAATGTATATTGGATTTGGATAACTACGGAACAGTTGAGTTATCAGGGAAGCTTCACATAGTTTTAGGCTATTTTTTAAATTTTGTTATTGGATGGTTTTATGCCTTTGAATATAGAAACCCTAGATGATAAGAAAGCAGCCGCTGGTATGATGTAGTTGAATAAAAAAAAACGTTTTTTGTATGTTTCAGCAATAAGAGCTTTGTACATGAGCCTGTGTTCCCTGCATGGGTTTATTCTGCCCCATGTTCTATGCAACCAAAATCATGCAATTCAACTCAATAACATCAGGGATATAAAGGATGATAATCAGATAGTAAATGTATAAGTATAGATGTATTGTATAGCCCAGACAACTACCTGGCCCAAGTAATGGGTACCTTTTTCATCTGCTGGCAAATTGCGTTATGCTCTTTTGTAGCGACTTGACTGTGTTTATATTTCCGACGCTGTTTGCTGATAGTCAAAGACCAAATTACAAGTCGGCACAGGGTGGGTTTGAGTTACATATAGCTCGTGACCTCTTTATAATTTTGCTTTAATAGTTGATTTATATTCGACTAAATAGGTCGTTTGATAGTTATTTTTTTAAAAAGTCATTGTACAATCTACAATCCTTTCTATCTCTGACGCCACTTCCTAGAAAAGAGAAGCTGTCATCATGCAGTGCTGAGCATCAACATCAAATAGGAAAATTCAATTTTAAAGTTTTCAAAGTTATTATACAAAAGTTTGTCTTTTTAACTTATGCGCTCTTTTAGCAAAATATATAGATGGATTTATTATTACTTGGATCTTATACCAGATAATCAAGAACTCTAATTAAATGAAACGTCGTGCTTGCTGATATAACCAGGGGCGTCCAAGCTTTTTATTTATTTTTTTTTTTGGGGGGGGGGGTAAAATGGCCCCCCCAAAATTTTTACCCCTGGGGTAAAATTGCTTGGGGAGGGGTAATGTCCACCCCCTGAAATCTGTTGGCAGGGATAAATTTTTCCCCCTTACCCCAAAAATTTACACCCGGGGTAAAATTTTTTGGGGGTAAATTTAATAATGTAAAAAGGTACCTACCTATTAATGATAAATATTAAATATTTAGAAGTAAAAATGCGCGCGAAGCGCGCCAAAATTTTTTTTGTTAGGGATTTTTTATTTTGGAGGTAAATAACCCTCCTAAATGGTCGAGGGTGCCTACGGCACATACAAGGTAGGGGTAGACCCGCGACCGTGGCTCAACACGTAGTGCATCCGCTCGTCGTCGGGAAGGTGATAGGTTCGAATCTCGGGCCGACACCGCGTCATAACTAAAGACGTTAAAAATGGTTCCTACTGCTGCTATGTCAGATGCGCAACATAAATAGTTAGAGTAGGGGGAATGCCTTGGCCCAAAACAGGCGCAACTCGTTACCATGCACAGTTGGGACTTCTCAGACAAAGGTCGTGCATCACATAGAGTTGGTTGTCTGATGGATGTTACTTAGCCTAATATCCTTGGGTGTTTGGACAGAGAAGGGTGCGTTACAGTCATCCTTAGTTCTCCTGGATTGCTGGACCAGGACCTGGACAGTACATCAAGTCGATAAGGTCCTGGACTGCAATCCCGCCCGTACGAAGTAATCAAGTAATACAAGGTAGGGATAAATTTTAAAAGGGGAGGGGGTAAAATGAAAAATATTTTGGGGGTGACTACGGCACCCCCAACTTCATTTTTTTTTGGGGGGGGAGTAATCACCTCTTTACCCCCCCCCCCCCTTGGACGTCCTTGGAAGTAACGATCTCCCATACATCTCCTTTGCCCCCTCCCCCCCAACGCCTCCTAATCTGAATTACTTGTTTTCATATACTTTGGTAATTTAATTCAAAACAATGGCCAATTAGAAATTTTTGGGTGTCACCATTTTTAATTTTGCTTTTTGCCATTTACTAAATCATTGAAATATTTTTAATTCGTTTATTTCTTTTTAAATTCTTTAAAACTATTTGACCTTTATCATTTTAAAAAATAATTTAAACAAATGTATTTGTTTCATTATCGACAGCCTTGTTTTTACTAAACATAAAAAATCAGCAGTCTATCTCTAATAGCAGTAAAGAAACAGATGATAGACAGAGGCACAAAACGAGATTTATAAAGAAGTTACGATAAATAAAATAGAAAAATTTAATTTGACCAGAATCGATGCTAAAAACTGAAAAGGATGATGCTACCACAAAGAAAGATGGCGCCAACGCTCCAGATGAAAAAGATGACGAGCAGATGAAGTTTGCCATGCTGCTGATCATTGTCTTTCTGCAGCTTATGTTGGTCATCTTTAGGGTGGGGACTTGTGTCCTGTCTATGATTCTTATCAGGTTACAGTTTTACATTTTTACACAGCTGGATTAGAACCAATTCTCAGCCATACTGAAAAATCATATATAGCATCTTATTTCAGACAATTTTTCACGTATATTAAAAAATACCAATTTTGAAAGACCAGACCCTCGGCCCCCTTGAGGCTAACAGAACTGTTTTTTATCTGACAATATTTCATTTAAATATCCGCGGAAAGCTGTTTATAATACGATGCGATGAATAACTGTTACTTAATTTTTAATAAAACAAGAATAAAATGATTTTCATAATCACGAAACCTTTTACATATGTTCTTATAATCTTTATATGTTGTAAAATATATATTTTTGTAGCATGACTGAAAGTATGACGGAACATGTAAATTATATATTGCATGATTAATTGTATAGGGAATCCTTACAAAGCAAATTTCAGTCGTTGATCTTTGATAGCATCAAATAAAATCACATTTTCTCCTTATCATAACGGACGAACTGACGGACAAACTGATATACAATAAATTAACACAATATAAATTTTATATTAAAACAAAGAGTAATTAAAAAACTTTTGCTTTCAATTTTAGATTATGGAGTCTGATTATCATCGCCATAGCAACCCTGTTTATTTTCCTGGTGAACAAGGACAAGACAGAACCAGTGCTGCACAACTTAATCAACATATTATATGGGTTTTCTGCCCTCAGATACCCACATTATTCTAGGAATGGATTTATTATTACTTAGATCATCATGTCTTCTAATAAAGTAAAACTTGAAGCTGGCTTAAGTAACGACCCTCTTAACATATTCCCTCCCCTCCTACTGGATGAACAAACAGACCAATTAATGATATCCATGTTAGGAACCCAAATTAACGATAGTTATATCCCTGTCATAATATCCAGGTATATTCTATATCCATTAATCTAGGAGGAAAAGTTTGGTTAATATTTGTAGATCTACGTTGTACTGCTGGGCTTTCTTTGGTGTACCTTGTTTAGGTAAATATAAATTTTTTTATCATACTTTTAAAAAGTAATATGATGTACCTCTGTCATTGTTTCTGTCTGTCTGTATCGAATTATCTCGCTAATCGCTGAACCGTCATGGTTCTTCCTTACAATGTAGCTTCTTAAAGGCACAGAGAAGGTTTATAAATATTTTAGAGGATTTCCTAACAGAAATTTTATTTTTAAACTGACAATGAAAATAGGGGGTTTGTCGACTTCTCCCCGCCCCCACCTCAAGAGACCATCTATGCCTCCAGGAACGTAGCCCTTAGTATTTATTATACTTTCTAATACAATCAAAATAAATACACTATTTATTCCAGTTTTCTTTGACATGTTTTTTTTTAAATGTATATTGTTAAATAATAAATTTTATGTTTTTTTTTAGGATTATATGGACTGTTAAGTTGGAATCCCTACTATTATTTTCCATATTGGAGCTACATCCAGTTGGCCAATAACTTCCAACTTTTTCTCAGGTATAACCTTATTGTATAGAGTTGCTATGCTTGTATCATAGTGACAATATTGTATATTCTATACCTCATGGAGCTACATTCAGTTGGCCAATAACTTCCAACTTTTTCTCAGGTATAACCTTATTGTATAGAGTTGCTATGCTTGTATCATAGTGACAATATTGTATATTCTATACCTCATTGGAGCTACATTCAGTTGGCCAATAACTTCCAACTTTTTCTCAGGTATAACCTTATTGTATAGAGTTGCTATGCTTGTATCATAGTGACAATATTGTATATTCTATACCTCATTGGAGCGACATTCAGTTGGCTAATAACTTCCAACTTTTTCTCAGGTATAACCATATTATATAGAGTTGCTATGCTTGTATCATAGTATTGTATATTCTTTACCTCATTGGAGCTACATTCAGTTGGCCAATAACTTTCAACTTTTTCTCAGGTATAATATATGCTTGTATTAAAGAGGCAATAAATCTATAAATATGTATAACCAGACAACTACCTGGATTCCCATGTTGAGGCCCATTTTCGTCTGCTAGCAACTTGTTCTGATTTTAGGGAGCGACTTGGATGTGTTAATATTTCCGAAATATATGTCTAATATTTAAAGACCCAATTAAAAGTCGACACAGGGTCCTTAGGGTTGGAGAATGACATATAATTATTTAACCTTCCCCCCAACTATTGTTTACTATATATATTGCACAATAAGCTCAATAAAAGTTTCTAAGATCTATAAATTTTGTTATAGATACATCATTGTTTGAACTCTTTATTAGAGTTATATATGTATATAGTTTGACATATTTAAGGTACATAAAAGATTATAAAAATCACCCTTTATATCAAGAAATACATTCAAGTATTGATATGCTTGATTTATTTACATATATGAGTTACCCCCTATTTATAATAAAAGATAAATACATCTAGACAGCTGGGAAAATAGTAGGAGGTAAAATCAAGAGATTTAAAATTTCATTAATCTTTCATCATTATCATTTAACATTTCTATTGTATACACATATAGATTCAAATAGATAGAATGATCTAAACCCATCACTTAAAGTTATGTCATTTGTATTGTTTGACGTAATATTATTGGCACTATAGGACTCAAGAGCTTCCTTTACTGACCTAAATACTAAAGTAGCAATTGATCCGTAAGTATTGATTTACGGCAATATTATGATAGAAAAATCAATTATTTTATTTTAGAACAATTAAAATAATTTTGGCATCTACTACTTTTGCAAAGCAATTATTTTTAGAAGCAATATTACAAGTCAACATTTTAAAGTACACCAATATTTTAAACTCCAAATCCTTATTTAATGAATCTAAGTAAATAAAAACTCTGTTTATTTATACATATTGGACAGATAAAGAAAACAATTACTCAATGAGTTAGATTAGGGTAAAGCTATAGAGCTTTTGGGGGTTAGGTCAATGGACTTTAGATTTTTTTCCTATCCCCCACCAAACCAATTTAAAAGTTTGAACTGCCTATTCAAATTGGCTAGAAACATAATCTAGCCTATTAAGAAGCGGGGGGACATTTGGCTGTTCATTACACTAGTCTCAAAAGTTTTTTTACTATTGTTTTCTTATTCCTTCAGCTTAACAACTTTTGTAATTTTTATTGAATTTTATTTGTTGATTCATTAAGTTTAAGGTCCAAAGTTTTAACCACTAATTTTAATCTTCTAAGGGGGTAATTTTGTGTATCACAATTGTCTTATCCCTTTAGAACCCTGCTACCCTATACATTTTCTCTTTTTTTATAACAATTTGCAGCAAAAACTGTGAGACATTTTTTGTACCAAAACGCGGCCAGAGGCCTTTTTCATGAGTTGGCTTTCCGAACGTTGAAAAAAAGACCTAAAATACATACATAAAAAAGACTCTTTTTTGAAATTGTTACTAGGTTACACTTATATGCAAATTGGATAAAAAAAACTTATGCAACAAATTCTAAACATGCAAATTTATGGAATGACATCATTCTCAGGGAGGTTGAGGATGATAATGATTTGATAAATCTACAACCCTTTCTCACCTTAATGTTTACCCAGGTTATAATTCCACAAAATCACTAAATGATTGTTCATTGTCCTATCCCTGAAGACATAAAAATGACATCATCCTACTTAAAAGGCGTCATTTGTTCAGAAAAAGTTTTTCTGTTTTGATTAAGTTTATGATTTTTTTTATTGCTTTTAAGATGTGTTTATTGTGACAGCTATGATTTCATCAGCCTATTTAGTCAACTAATCTAACACCTTATTTATTTACCATTGCATTGGCAACTTTCTGGTATCTAGAAAAGCCTATAGGTGAACCATGTTATATAGTCACTGCGCTACTAGAAGAAATAAATTAGTTGAACATAGTTTGGTAGTTTATTAATATTTTTCCAGTATGGCTTATAAACCGCTTAATATCCGCTGGACTATCAAGAGTTCTCAGGTATACTTAAAAATCATATATAGAATTGTATTACAGACAATTTTCGAAATAAATATATGTATAAAATCAATACCAGTTTTGTTGTCCCGAGTCTGCGTTCCAATTGTGGCCAACAACACTGGAACTAATTCTATATTTTTTTTATTTTACTATCTGCTGAAAGCTGTCTATTGCGATGTTAAATAACTATTACATATAACATCTCATGAGCTTTTGAATGAACCAAAATATCAAAGTTAGATAATACAAAGTATTTCAAACTTAAAGCACGTTTAAAACATTTTTCAAGCATA
Organism: Acartia tonsa; assembly: GCF_053477335.1. NCBI lineage: Eukaryota > Metazoa > Arthropoda > Copepoda > Calanoida > Acartiidae > Acartia > Acartia tonsa. The sequence goes on from NC_137260.1 coordinate 41,966,092, forward strand.
CAATGACTATGACATCCACAAAATGTGTTTATTATGCATTTTAAGAACTTAAAAATTTTCTATTTTGATATATTTGCAACATAAAAAGTTAATTATTTATAAACAAAAAAAAAGGATGACAACACACATAAGAGTGAAGCCAAATAGTAAAACAAATAAACAATAACAATTTTTAAAAATATTTGGTGCTTTTACACAAAGTGCCTGTTGAGCAGTGAGCACACCTGCAGTTTTTCCTGTGCCAAACCTTGAGGGAGCTAATCCCTTATATAGTAGGAATATAGCTCCGTTGCCCAAAACCTACGGGGCTCCTCTTAATATCCTTAATCCAAAGTAATTAAAAATTAACACAAAACTTTACCTCACTTCGTAATTTTTAAGTATTAATTTTCAATAACGAACTTTGATTGAAAGAGCTGAACATTTTGTAATGCTGGTAATTTATGGTAAAATTGCTCAAAATGCAAGATATTAAAAAGACGTTCTATGCTCATGAAATGTGTAGAATCAACATTAGAATATTGTTTAAAATATCCAACAAATTAATAAGATTATTGAATTTTGCCAAAAGCTAAAATCAACACTTTTCAATTGGACGTACATACCTCCTATTCATGACTGTAGAGTTGTACAGTCTTTATATAGAATACCTTCATTACAGAAACCTTGATAATATGTATTGACTTACCGTTGCTATAGAGTAGCAGCGCTGTTATTAAAATTGAAATAGTTGATAAAATAATTTTGTCTGCCATAAGAGTGCATGCATTATTTTTCGGGAATAAGGGATATATTAATAGCACCGAAAAACAAACAAAAACTTTAATGGCTTTGAAACAGATTAATTTCCGCTGGATTAGAACTGGTTCTCAGCCTTACTAAAAAAATCATGCATAGCATCGAATTACAGACAATTTCCCGCGAATATTAAAATAAAAATCATGAAACTAATAATAGCCCAGGACTTCGGCCCCTCGGGGCTAACAAAATTAGTTTTAATCTTATAATTTTTTATTTAAATATCCACGGAAAGCTGACTATAATACGATGCGATAAATAACAATTATCTATTTTGTTAGTTGTAAAAATAGCTCAATATTTTGATAAAATTTTTATATATAATAATATAAAATTCCATGTTAATCATCAAAATATCATGAAATATGCATAAAAAATGATGAAGTTTTATCATAGTGTCGCCATAAACAATTATAAATTTATGCAAATTAACTCTTGTTTATAAAAGAGTATATTAATAGATGTATTACTTGATTGGCTGTCAAACTCAATAATCCGTCAAACTTAAAAAGGAATTTCTAGCAAACGAATAATTTTGTTTATACTTGTTTAATTTTATACTTACTATACACTAGCGGATGTGCCCCTAGCAGCTCTGTCCTCTGTAGAAAATAGCCTAACCAATTCAAAGCCTAAATCTAAAAACATAATGGCCTAAAACCAGCCCAGTACCTATATGAAGCTTCTCTAAACAGGAGAACTCAATCAGTTCAGTAGTTTTTTGAAATATTAAGCTTCAGACAAAAAAATACTACTACTATAACAGGATAGCACAAATAAAAAGCGACTGCCCTTTTCGAACCTACAAGTGTACACTTTCCTAGCAATATTATGGCAGATAGTACCTACACTGTTTTCCTATTGGTCCGATTTACTGATTAGGGATCTAGAATTAATTTTAAGTATTTCTATAATGAATTATTTATATATGGTACTTTTTGATTTTGAGTATGACAAGGATTGATAAATGTGAGGCAGATGAAAAAATATTCAAAAAATATGGTTTTCTGTATGCTATAAATGTCAAGAGTCCATTTTTGGCATAATGGATTTATTATTACCTGGATCTTACACCAGATTTCAATGTTCTCAAAGTTAAACACGCTGCGGGATAAAATAACGATTTACCCCTTACCCTCCCTTTATCATAATTCCTCCCCTCCTACTGGATGAACGAATTGGCCAATAAATGACAATGGAAATAGCAACCTAAATTGACGAAAATTTTCCTCTGTCATAATATCCACGTATATTTTACATCCATTTATGGCAGCTGTTTAGCAATATAGGTCAGTTAAGAGCATTGTAAAAATTATAGGAATGTATTATATAAGAAATTATTCTTGGTTTAAAACTATTATCATATTTTGTTTTCTTACTCAGTCACAATTTTTTTTGTTAAATTACTTCTTGTTGAATAGTTTAAATACAAGTTTTCTCTATATTTAATCCAATATAATTTGATAACAATTTAATTTAATTTTAGTATTGAGCTCTGCATACTATTGGCTGGTTTGATGGCGATACCTTTAGCTTTCATTCTACAATCTAACTATTTCAGGTAAACTAAGTCACTATTTTTCATATTAAAATATAAAAACTTTTTAATGTCTAACTTTAGTAGCTGTGTTTAGTTCCTTTGGAAAATGGGGATAGATGTCAAAGTTTTGGCCTACCTATTCTAATAACGTCATAGTAGAAGGAAAGAGAAAGGGAATGTGGAAAGATATCACCTAGAAAAGAGAAAGGATATAGGGTATTTCCTGACGTCAATATAATGGGTAGGCCAAAAAGCAGTGACTTCTATCCCCATTTTGCTAGGGCACTATAGACAGTCAACCAACTTTATCATCTATTATTTTGAATATCCAAACTTTTCAACCAATAATTGTAAACAAAGAGTAATTTTGTTTATTATCATTTGTTATTTATCAGGGATTTAAAGGGATAAGACCAAATCAATGGATGTAAATTGTACATACATCCCCAATGAATTAATACAAAATTACCCCTTCTTTAGATTACAAGTAGTGGTTGAAACGCCTAGTTACTTAATGATCCAACCAATCAAAATTCAATAAAAGTCTGCACAGTTGTTAAGCCAACGAATAGAAGACGTCATGATAAAACTTTGGGGACTAGTGTAATGAACAGCTCAATATCCCCTTCCTTCCTGGTTATTTATAGCAATTTTTCATCCATTGTCTCTAATCCCTTAAACTCTTTTTAAATAGTTTTGTCTAAATAATTATTCAAAAATCTCACTTGATCTTGCTAACCGCTGAGCCGATATAGTTCTCCTTTGCAATGTAGATTCTCATAGGTAATGGGAAAGCTTAAAGCTTTTTTGTCACTATGCCTCCCAAGAAAAATCGACACTAGAAAAAAATCTTTTTACTTTCCTTTAAAACTAAAATTGAAAGTGTTGGTGGGACGACTCACTTCCCCCTCCCCCATTATGTGCCCCTGGATGCCTCTAGGGGCGTAGTCGTTAGCATACTTACAAAATAACATATTTTTATTTCAGAAAAATTAACATGAAAACACAAGACCTGGATGTGTAAATAAAATTTATTTCAAGTAACTGTATAATAATTTAAATGTAAATATAGAAATGACGCATTTTATATTATTTATTTTTATATTATTTTTTGTAAAATAAATGTAAAATTAAATTCATATGCATTATTTTATTTTACATGTGTTTTGTGTAACTTTTATTATTTTTAATTTTCTTTGTGTAAAATGGAAAAAGGGATAGGCAAAAAAAACCAGAAAGTTCTCAGACCTTAAATTCTACATAACACTCTACATATTATTAATTGGATCTTACACCAGATTTTCATTTTTTTTAAAAATTAAAACCAGTTTTCTAAGGCTCTATGGACCAAAGTCCCGGCTAACAAAACTGGTATTAATTTTATAATTTCTATATTAATATTCGTTGAAAAATTGTCTGAAGTACGATTCTATACATTGTTTTTCAGTATGACTAAGAGCCAGTTTTAATCCAGCGGACATAAATCCATTTCGAAGCCATACTGGAAAATACATTAAATTGTTTATCCCTTGATTTAAGATTTATAAAGAATTTAATTCACTATTCATTTTACGCACAAATTTTGGCGCATGTATAATTATTATTTTTTTTTGCGTACAGAATTTTTATTAGAGAAATAAAATAATTTAGGAGCAAACCTACTCTAATAGAACTGTAATTGTCTGTCTAACCATTGAGTAATGACCTCTGTAAAAACTGGTTCCATTGGAATTCAGCCCACACGGGATTCAACCCACGGAATTCAGCCCAGCGGGATTCAACCCAACGGTATTCAGCCCACACGAGATTCAACCCACGGTATTCAGTCCATACGGGACTCAATCCACGGAATTCAGTCCATACGGGACTCAACCCACGGAATTCAGTCCATACGGGACTCAACCCACTGAATTCAGTCCATACGGGACTCAACACACTGAATTCAGTCCACACGGAATTCAACCCAATATATATGTATAAAATTCTAAGTTTTAAAATAAATAAATTTTTTTCAAATTTGAGAACAAAATTTTTATAAAATAATTTTTTCTTTTCTTTTTTTTTATAAAATAATTTCTACAATAAAAAAATTTACATAGACTTTTTTAAAACTTAAAAAAAGATTTTGTCTAAAAGATTTGTTCTCAAATTAAAAATTTTTTTAAAGTGGTAATTATATATATGGTGCATTATTTGCCAAATGTACCACTTTTCTGCACTACCTCTCCGATTTTGTTAATACTCTATATTTTGGTCCGTTGGGTGATTCAAGGATGCTGGATGGCCAAAAAAAAGTTTCACGATTTTAAAAATTAATTTTTTCATCAATCTTACATCCAACCTATACATTTTATACACCAAAATGATTGTTTATTCATGTAAAAAGCGCACATAATGCTATTTTGACCAAAACTCTAATTTTACAGGGTGTCCAACAAAAAGTGTATTTTGGATATCTAGCGTAATACCCAAAATACCTGTCTGAAAAAAATCATTTTTTTTGGCTTAAATCCTGTGTTTTATATCTGTGGGCATATGTGGTATATAACGGTTCGGAGGACCCGGTACTATAAGGTTGTCAAATTTCATTTTGGAACACCCTGTAAATGTGATTTTTGTGTCTGTAGAGCTAAAACTTGGTCCAAATTGGCTATTTTTTTCAAATTACTCTAATATGTGTCTTAGTATGTTTGGCCATAGTGTTTTCTGACCAGATCAATATTTTCCTATTTTTTGGACACCCTGTATTTTCAAAAAAAGAGAAAAAAAAATTTGTTTTTTTTTAAATTTTTTTTCTATTTTTAAGTTACTTAAAACTGTCATATAGATACAGATTTTGACTCATAACAATAATATTTGCCTATTTTACAAATTTTTACACTTTTGGGACACCCTGTGCATGTTTTTGAAAAAATGATGGTTTTTGCCCATTTTTGGGAGGAAGGAGTCGTTTTAAGGCCATAGACTATTTCTTCATTTTTGTAGAACTTTTTAAGATACATCATTTGTTATTTATGCAAAAAGCGCAAAAACCGAACCGTTTTGCCGTTATTCACTGCCAAAGGAGGAATTTTTTAAGTTTTTTGTCGATACCGAGGATTTAATGCGCATTTTTGGTAGGAAGACGTTGATTTTTCAAGATTACTCTGAAATACTTTTATTTAGGAAATTTAATTTTCTAAAATTCATATAAAGTCAAATTTTTTGTGCAGCTAACCGTTTTTCGTCAATGGACTTCAATTGTTAAAACAAGAAAATGAAGTGTATATAATATAAATAATTGAGTAATAAAAGAAACATAAACCATGTGCATTTGAAATTCCTTTTGACAAAAATCGGTTAAATATACAAAAAATTTTACTTCACATGAAATTTAGTAAAATAAAATGCCTAAATAAAAGTATTTCACAGTTATCTTGAAAAATCAACGTCTTCCTACCTAAAATGCGCATTAAATCCTCGGTAACGGCAAAAAACGTAAAAAATTCCGCCTTTGGCAGTGAATAACGGCAAAAAGGTTCGGTTTTTGCGCTTTTTGCATAAATAATAAATGATGTATCTTGAAAAGTTCTACAAAAATGAAGAAATAGTCTATGGCCTTAAAACGACTCATTCCTCCCAAAAATGGGCAAAAACCATTATTTTTCAAAAAACATGCACAGGGTGTCCCAAAAGTGTAAAAATTTGTAAAATAGGCAAATATTATTGTTATTAGTCAAAATCTGTATTTTAAGTAACTTAAAAATAGAAAAAAAATTTAAAAAAAACAAAAAATATTTTTCTCTTCTTTTGAAAATACAAGGTGTCCAAAAAATAGGAAAATATTGATCTGGTCAAAAAACACTATGGCCAAACATACTAAGACACATATTAGAGTAATTTGAAAAAAATAGCCTTTTTGGACCAAGTTTTAGCTCTACAGACACAAAAATCGCATTTACAGGGTGTTCCAAAATGAAATTTGACAACCTTATAGTACCGGGTCCTCCGAACCGTTATATACCACATATGCCCACAGATAAAACACAGGATTTAAGCCAAAAAAATGATTTTTTTCGGACAGGTATTTTGGGTATTACGCTAGATATCCAAAATACACTTTTTGTTGGACATCCTAAAAAATTAGAGTTTTGGCCAAAATAGCATTATGTGCGCTTTTTACTTGAATAAACGATCATTTTGGTGTATAAAATGTATAGGTTGGAGGTAAGATTGATGAAAAAATTTATTTTTAAAATTGTGAAAAAATGGGTGTTTTTTAAATTTTTGTTACCTACCTTCATAGATAGCTAGATATCTAGACATCCAGGGACTCTGAAACTTTTTTTTGGCCATCCAGCATCCTTGAATCACCCAATGGACCAAAATATAGAGTATTAACAAAATCGGAGAGGTAGTGCAGAAAAGTGGTACATTTGGCAAATAATGCACCATATATATATATAGGGTTGAATCCCGTATGGACTGAATTCCATGGGTTAAGTCCCGTATGGACTGAATTCCGTGGGTTGAGTCCCGTATGGACTGAATTCTGTGGGTTGAGTCCCGTATGGACTGAATTCCATGGGTTGAGTCCCGTATGGACTGAATTCCATGGGTTGAGTCCCGTATGGACTGAATTCCGTGGGTTGAGTGCCGTGTTGGCTGAATTCCGTGTGGGCTGAATCCTGTTGGGTTGAATCCCGCTGGGTTGAATCCCGCTGGGCTGAATTCCGTGGGTTGAATCCCGTGTGGACTGAATTCCAATGGAACCATAAAAGTTATATACATCCAAGTAATCTTAAAGATAAGAAAATAAAGGATTATAATAAACAAAGTTACCAATTGAAATGATTAAAATTTTAGGAGGAAAAGTTTAAACAGTGTTATTTAATTAAGACTTCCAAAGTTTTGAAAAGAAGGTGTATCAACTTTTTTGCTTTTTATTTAAGATAGCTAGCCGGTTCTTTCAGTAAGTAGTAGATGTAAAATTTTTCATAGAATTCAGATATGCAATCGTTTTTTTTTGTAGACCTCTTATTTTTTAAGTAATTTAAGTTTTTTAAAAAAATAATTAAGTCGGTTTTAAGGTACTAAAACGCAACAAAATAAAAGAAGAAAATGGCCAGTATGAACAAAAATAGTAAGATCTTTAATTTGACACCTTACTTTTAAAATTCTGTTGAGTAATTATTGAAAAAATATATTTTTTTAACCTCGGTTTAATAAAAACTTTAGACCTAAATATTTTCTCAAACAGACATAAAAAACATGGGTTCATATATACCTTTAGAATCAGAAAAATATTACGAATCTATTCTAAGCAAAATTGAAAAAGTTTTATAAAACTATAATATAAAAAAATAAGTTTATTTTAAGAATCATAATTTGGATATTTTTATTAAAGAAGTTGTATCAACTTTTTTGCTTTTTATTTAAGATAGCTAGCCGGTTCTTTCAGTAAGTAGTAGATGTAAAATTTTTCATAGAATTCAGATATGCAATTGGTTTTTTTGTAGACCTCTTATTTTTTAAGTAATTTAAGTTTTTTTAAAAAATAATTAAGTCGGTTTTAAGGTGCTAAAACGCAACAAAATAAAAGAAGAAAATAGCCAGTATGAACAAAAATAGTAAGATCTTTAATTTGACACCTTACTTTTAAAATTCTGTTGAGTAATTATTGAAAAAAAATATTTTTTTAACCTCGGTTTAATAAAAACTTTAGACCTAAATATTTTCTCAAACAGACATAAAAAACATGGGTTCATATATACCTTTAGAATCAGAAAAATATTACGAATCTATTCTAAGCAAAATTGAAAAAGTTTTATAAAACTATAATATAAAAAAATAAGTTTATTTTAAGAATCATAATTTTCGGCTTTAAAGGGTTAGCTTGAACCAAACCTGAACAAAACCTAAACAAAAGACAATGCAATGTAGCAGATATTTTTTAAACACAAGAAACAATAATGTATTTTTAACTGCATTGTTTTGAAGTTTATAAACAGACTGATGCATATTTGTTCATAATTTTTCATTCTTTACATGTTCTTTAATATCACTATATTTATTGTAGTATCTATTGTATATATTGTATGAACGTTCTCCTTTTTTTCTGGCAATTCTATAGGTTAATTTTATAGGTTAAGCTTCCTGATTCGTCAATTTATGCGATTTGTGATTGGCTAGTTTAGTAGTTACAATTCTTAAAATAAACTTTTAATTTTTTTTATTTTTTATTACAATTTTTTTAAACTTTTTCAATTTTGCTTAGAAAGGATTCATATAATTTTTCTCATTCTAATGGTATATATGAACCCATATTTTTTATGTCTGCATGAGAAAATATTTAGGTTTAATGTTTTGATTAAACCGAGGTTAAAAAAATAGATTTTTTCAACTAATAATATTGATTATAAAACTTTGGGTACCAGTATAATTTGAAGTCCAAGAACCCCTCCCTCCCTGACAAATAAATTACAGAGAAAACCAAGGAATATCAAGCAAAGGGCAAATTACCAGGGATCAAAAAGAATAAGACAATGGTCCATAAATTGATGTACAACCCAAATGATGATACACAAAATTCTATAAAAGTACTCAAGCCAATGAATAAGAAAGCTTTATTATAAAACTTAGGGGACTATTGTAATAAACAGCCTAATGTCCCCTTTCTCCCTGGTAAAATACGGAAAGTGAGTTAATTAGAACTTTTTGTATTTTTAACAACAGGAATGTCGCCAATCTAATGTCTGTCCTTTGCTTCAATGAATTAACAAGGACAATTTTGGCCCTAAGTAGCCAATAAGGAAGAAATAGTATTATTTCTTTCTAGCCAAACATCTTTAATGAATAGCTTTTATTGTTAATTTATGCATGTTGTATAGAATTGTCCTGTAGAATTCGAAAATAGAAATGATAATACCTGTAACAGTTACGTGTAATTTGGAAAGCCTAGCAACTCAATAATCATTACAAGAAAGTAAATTCTTCAATTTCTAATATGATGATTTAGCTATTCTTAGAGCAAAATTATGCATAATTTAATTACCAAATTATCTTGATTTTTGTAATTTTGATTCCTAGGACAATTAGAAAAGCCCTATATAAACAAGTATATATAGAGCCTCCTTAACTTAGCTTCTGGATAGAGAAGATACATTTTTTTCTAGAAGAATCTACTTGAATTCCGGCTCACTATCTTAAATAGCAGCAGAGAAAGTCTTGTTTACCCAAAAGAATGAGCAAAAGACGGACAACTGTAATTTTAGATTACCTTGGCTTCTAAAAAAGCACATTGAATGGAATTAGTCAAATTATACTCCTACTGTGTCTATGTATCCTTACTTTATATCTTAAGATCAGAGATATAGGGATAGTGTATTTAGTCAAATTATACTCCTACTGTGTCTATGTCTCCTTACTTTTTATCTTAAGATCAGGGATATAGGGTTAGTGTATTTAGTCAAATTATACTATCTATATTGTCTATGTCTCCTTACTTTATATCTTAAGATCAGAGATATAGGGATAGTGTATTTAGTAAAATTATACTCCTAAGGTGTCTCTGTGTCCTTACTTTATATCTTAAGATCAGGGATATAGGGATAGTGTATTTAGTAAAATTATACTCCTACTGTGTCATGTCTCCTTACTTTATATCTTAAGATCAGAGATATAGGGATAGTGTATCTTTATATAGAACATAATTGAAAGGGGGATTATAGAAATGAGGAGTAAGATAACCTTAAATAGACTAAATCCTGCAAAGGACTCAAAAAATCATTTATGTAGTTTTTAAGTAGTTTTTGAGAATAAATAGTATTTTTTGTCAGATAAGGACTAATATGGCTTTTCCAATAAAAGAAAATACGCAAATATATTATAACGTTTTCAGCTCCTTTTTATCCATGCTTACACAGAAGGAGTCTTTATTCAATATTGACCCAGGGTCCCTAAAAGGGAAAAGCCAATTTTCATAGAAGGGGGAAAAATCGACCTTTTGACGCTATAGTAGGATAAAATTTACCAATGCTCGGCAGCCGCAACAATCTTTAGACAATCAGCTGCCGTAGAAGCACGCGGCGGCTGTATGTTTGATTTTTTTACTAAAAGCCACAGTCATGGGCATCTTGTGTAAAAATCCGCAGCCACGGCAAAACCTCCTTTTAAATGGACGTTTGCCGATCTCTTGTAATATAATGAAAAGAAAGAAATTCAAGCCCTAAAATTAGTTGGCACTCACACAAACACACATAAAATACACAGACTTTTACACACACATACACACTGAAACTGCCTGGTTGGCGCCTAGCCGCCCCAGGGGGTGGGGCTCTGGGGGTCGGGGGGTCCCAGGAAATTGTATACAAGGGGTGCGGGGATATATAATGCTTGGGTCAAGATTCAGATCCTAAAAGGACACTTTTTTTTATATAAAATTTTATAAATCTAAAAAAAATAATCTAAACGCAATACTTTCATACTTGTTTTTAAAGTCATATATGTATCATTTTGGGTTTCATGTGAAGAAACAAAATTTCTTTCCTTTAAACATATTTTCAACTTATTTTTAAAATAGGGGAAGAAGAGATGGTCGATAAATTGATGTACATCTCCAATGATTATACACAAAATTATTGAGTGAAATGTTTAAAAATTCAACTTAATAAACCAACCAATCAAAGCTTAATAAAAGTGGCCAAAGTTTTAAAGCCATAAACGAATAAGAAAACTTTGGGGACTAGTGTAATAAACATCCCTTTGTCTCCTTCCTTCCTTTAAAAAAATCGAGTGTCCCATTATCTGGCAAGAAAATTTGGTAGAATAGTAAATGCATTATGCGAAGAGAAACAGATCTTAGACTATAGCCATGGTTATTTATAAAGGTACTCAAAATATTTTTGAAAAGGGTTGCGATTGATAGAAAGTTTCTCGCAATATTTGCAGCTGAATTCTGCTGCAGCGTATAATATCTATATTTGAATACATCCTTCAAGGAAACGAAGTTAGAATTTTTCCCTTTTGAACATTTCAGGTCGTTTTGCTTTTTAGTAGCTACGTCGATTGATTATTTTATGTTTTTTTGGCTTCTCTAGAAAATGCGACTTTACTCTGTAGCATTTAAAGAACCCTGAATGAGTTCTTTTTAAGATGACATGATAAACTTTATGAAGTTTTGAATTTGATAAAAATTCAAGTTAGTTTATTTGAACCACCCCTTTTTGTATCCTTGAAGGAGGTTTGACCAAGAACTTTAGGTGTTCATACTCTCCTGAAAAGTTATCATAATAGCAAAATGCAGATGTAGCAATTGTTTTAAAGAAGAAAATTTCACATTATTAAAAAGTCAAAATTACACAATCTTCGTTTTTGAACCCAGTTAACTTAGTTCGTTTGATTGAAAAATTTTGCGAACTCTATTAATTTGCTAATTTGAGATCATAATTGTAACATTATTGTAAAAACACTTATGACTTGGCACCATAGAATACAAGCAAGTATTGGGTTCTTAAAAGAGGTGTCGCGTATACCACGGAACTTAAGAGGTAAGAAAGAGTAAGACAATATGAGAAAATTTTATGTATATATTACAAATAGTGATAAACTAAATCATCCCTTTTAAAATTATCGTGTAACAAGTTTGAACGGAATTAAAGAATACCTTTGTTAAATCTCTTCGTTTGTTTGTATTTTAATTTTCAATAAAATTTGATCGACTTCTGACAAACAAGCACCTGCACTGCAGTATCATGGGGAGCGCAGCTTGGCTATCAAGGTGATAAAGATTACAGGGATTTAGAATCAAGATGTGATAATAGAGATACATAGAAATTCTGAAAACTTCATAATTAGATGTTATCAAATTTTGTTTAGTTAATCCAAACCACCATTATCTTATGTCTAATCCCTAAAGATCCCTATATGCAACCCTTTTACTGCTTATCAACAGTCTAGTTCTACGAAGTATCCATTAGATCAAGATAAGAAACTACAACTGCTCATTTTAATTATCAAAGATCAATACAAAAAAATATATATGAAAATTTCCAACAATTCTCAAATTCTGTTGCATTCAGGATTTTTCAAAGGAGGTGGATTTCTTGAGAGAATGAAAAAAGCGAAGACAGGCCTTCCAAATTTTAATTTTCTTGGGAGTTGTTAAAACCCTCTCCATTCCCATCCGCCTCTGTAGATAATCGATCTTAAGTTGACTAAAGATGGTAATGTCTAAACTATAACAGAACACATATATACTATACATATAGAAAAGGTTCAATTTTTTTTTAAAAATTTCAGACTGAGTTAACTATATGGCACCAAAAATGTATGAATGAGTAGATAGACAACTTAGCTAATGTCTAATTACAAGAGGCTTCAAAGTTCAAAGCAAGTTCATTAAAGTAGGATTGTTTATTTTTAGAAGAACAACAATTAAAATGTTATATAATGATTAATGCTCAGGATGTTAAAGAATAATGAAGCTGAAACAAATCTACAACCCTTACTTAGCAAATTTTCACACATGAAAGTTGGGGCCAAGATTATTTTGCGTCATAGTTTAAATTAGCTTTTTATCATTTTATTTATTTTTCTTATTTGTCTAATTCTATGTGCTTGATGCAATCGTTTTTCTTTTACTTACTTTGGGCTGTGAAGCCTATTATTTAAAGGTTTTGTAAATCTGCTAGTAACACCATTTATTTTCGTGTAATTGTTTTTAAATTAGAGACATTTTCTACAGAAAAAAAAACAGCACCTAGTATTTTTCTATATCTGACCTTTGTATGTTAGTGTATTACTTACAATCTTTTCTTCTGGTTTTCAAATTGTTTAAAGAACAACACCTAATATCTAGAATAGAGCAGCTTCTCTTTAACTGTACTTTGTATGTTTGCTCGCCATTTTTTATTCTAATATATTAATTCTTTATAAGTTTAGGAAGAGTCAAGCAGGGTAAGAGCCCCATGCAAAGGATGGAAATGTTCTTTTTTAAAGACAGAAACACAGATAGAGAGCACCTTAATACTTTTACATACGGATTAGAATACAGATAAGTCTATAATTATTTTCAGATCAAGTAAAAGTAAAAATTTTCTTATTACTCTTCCCTTAAATGAGAGAAGACGAAAATAGTTCTTCCGTTTGTGAGATCGAAAAGAACAATATTACAGGTAAACAAAGTGACATCCTACATTTAAATACATATGAGTAGATCACATTTTTTAACAAAAAAAAATATGCCTAATAATAAAATCTAAAAAAAACTTACTAAACAAGCAAACAATTAAAAACTTGTGCAATTAAGTCCATAAGTATAGCGAAACGATAACTAGCTAATATTGCATAAGATAATTTAAAAACCGATTCGCGGTTATTTCTAAAAGGTCAACTAAATGAAATTATGTGTATGTTTTTTGGTTTGTGTGTAATGTTAAACTTAAAATGAAGTAGGCAATGGGTATTGTATCGTAACGGATTTACATTCCTAGCAACTGCGTTAAAGGGTAGCCTTGCTACTAAAAAAGTCATGTTATTATTGTTAACACTTTTTTATGTGTTTTTTTTTATCATCTCTAAGATGATATCAGTGTTCAAAGTTCATACTAATTACATGCTCTTTATTAGTAGCGAAGCTAATCTTTAAACTCAAAATGTCTGTCCTCCGCGAATGGATGTAGAATATACGTGGATTTTATGACATTGGATAAATTGTCATTAATTTAGGTTGCTAACATGGAACTCATTTATTGGTCAGTAAATGGAGTGTATAAGGTAAAAGGATTGGAAGGGGTGAATCGTTATTTTTGCCCGCTGCGTGTTGTACATGAAAATCTGGTGTAAGCTAAGTAATATTATATCCACTCCGTCACGCCAGCAGGCCAACTGGAATAAGATTTACTATTTACTCAGCTGTTATTGAAGATAAACGGTTTACATTTTTGTGAATATTCCCATTACCAATTAGTATTTATGTACTCTATAACTTTTATTTTCATTTACCAGTCCCTAAGCATCTATTCTGTTGCAATGAATTTACTCTTCCTTGGATCTTATGCCAGATTTTCATGTTCTCTAATAAAGTGAAACTTGCAACAGGCTAAAATGATTAATAAATTAAGATTGGATTTCTTTGTTGAAAAGTACTTTACAAGTCTATGAGATAAGCTTTCAAAATTTTTAGTGAAGATTTTCCAGATAAAATTTTAAGGTCACTAAGAATGCTGATAACTCAATTTTACTTCTGATTTTTTAAATAAATGGTATTTTATCATTTCCTTGCTTCGTTACTCATGGATGTTGCCATCCCTGTGTGTTTAAAATAAATCATCTCTATTTATAGAGTTATATCAATAAAGGATTATTTTTTGATAATAATCATTTTTAATCAGATGAAAAATAATGATTTATTACAGAGGAACTAACAAAGGTAATGAAAATATTTCTCTTTTTTCAGAATATCAAAAAATACTAATATGCCGGTGAAATGGATGTAGAGAATTTACGTGGATATTAGGACAGGCGAAAATTTATCATCAATTTAGCTTGCTAACATGGAACTCACGTATTGATCAGTCAATTCATCTAGTGGGTTAAGGTGGGGTTAAGGGTGTGGGTGAGGGGGTCGTTATTTTAGCCAGCTACAAGTTTCATTTTATAAGAGTACATGATAGTATGGTTCAAGATTAAATTTTGAATCCATTCATAAATGACTACATTTAGATTTTTTATTATCAGAAGGACATTATTTGCAGTATGGGGGGGGGGGGAGCATTGGACTGTAAATTTGTCTGTAAGATCCTTATCTCATTCGTTGCTTTGATTTAAAAATGTCGAGACATTTATTAAATTTACAAAACTTTTTTTTCAGTCCAGTGTCCACACCATGCCTGTGTATAGCACAGTTGGAAGATGGGAGAGGATGGCATTTTTATACCTTGATTGTTTTATTGGTCGAATCCAAGGTTTTGTATACAAGTATAGTCGTTATGCATGTGGCTATGGGTAATGTTATCATACTTAGATTGTTTTATTGGTCGTATCTAAGGTTTTGTATACAAGTATAGTCGTTATGCATGTTCAAATTGGTACTATTATCATACTTAGATTGTTTTATTGGTAATACTCAAGGTTTGTATACAAGTATAGTCGTTATGCATGTTCAAATTGGTACTATTATCATACTTAGATTGTTTTATTGGTAATACTCAAGGTTTGTATACAAGTATAGTCGTTATGCATGTTCAAATTGGTACTATTATCATACTTAGATTGTTTTATTGGTAATACTCAAGGTTTGTATACAAGTTATGCATGTTCAAATTGATAATATTATCATACTTAGATTGTTTTATTGGTCGTATCCAAGGTTTTGTATACAAGTATAGTCGTTATGCATGGGCATATGGGTAATGTTAACATACTTAAATTGTTTTATTGGTTGTATCCAAGGTTTTGTATACAAGTATAGTCATTATGCATGCGCAAATGGGTAATATTATCATACTTAGATTGTTTTATTGGTCGTATCCAAGGTTTTGTATACAAGTATAGTCGTTATTCATGTGGCTATAGGTATTATTATCATACTTAGATTGTTTTATTGGTAATACTCAAGGTTTTGTATACAATTATAGTCGTTATGCATGCGCAAATGGGAAATATTATCATACTTAGATTGTTTTATTGGTAATACTCAAGATTATGTATACAAGTATAGTCATTATGCATGTGCATATGGGTAATATTATCATACTTAGATTGTTTTATTGGTAATACTCAAGGTTTTGTATACAAGTATAGTCGTTATGCATGCGCAAATGGGTAATATTATCATACTTAGATTGTTTTATTGGTAATACTCAAGGTTTTGTATACAAGTAAAGTCGTTATGCATGCGCAAATGGGTAATATTATCATACTTAGATTGTTTTATTGGTTGTACTCAAGGTTTTGTATACAAGTATAGTCGTTATGCATGCGCATTTGGGTAATGTTATCATACTTACGATTGTTTTATTGGTAATACTCAAGGTTTTGTATACAAGTATAGTTTTTTTTTTATAATTTTTAATTGTTTTATTGGTCATAGTAAAGAAATAGTATCCATAGAAATGTAGGCAACTACTTAATTATAATTGCGAAATCGTTTAAAGTTTCAGTAGCCAGCTAGTAAGTTGGTGGATGGTGATTAAATTAGCAGCCGCGGATTTCTTGATATTTTAGCTGCCAAACTGTTTGCTGGAAACTAAAATATCATACATACATACAGCTGCCAGCTGTAAAAAAGGACACCTGAATAAATCTGCTTAGTCCAGCTTAACCACCTTTCTAAATAACATTGAACATACAATGTACAAGAAAGATTTTATGCTGTAAAGCTTATAGTAAACACCGTAATAAATGTTCAATATAAAACTCAAACGTCCATAACATAATAGAGATATTATTACTAGATTAAGGTTATGAATGAGAGCAAAATATTAGACCTTCAATTTAGTCTCCTGATATTCGATATATTATTCCTTGGATGTTGGACAAGATTTTAATGTAATATGATAAAGGGATGCTCGCGGCTGGCTAAAATAACGATACTCCTCATCCACCCATTTAGCCCATCCCCTCCCCTCTCACATAATGAACTAACTGACCAATAAATGAGGTCCACATTAGCAACATAAATTGAAGATAATTATCCCTTGTCATAATATCCACGTATATTGTATATCCATTTTTCTTATTAAAAAAAATAGTTGCGTAATGAAGAGTAACAGGGTTTGGTCAATGGCTGGCGGGTAAATAAATCACGACTCTTTGACTTGACCGATGACCAATATCAATGCATATAGGGCAAGTATTTTTAGTATCAAAATTCAAGTAAAAGTAAATAGAGGCAGTATATATGTACTATATGTAACTCTGCCCACATAGTGGGGACTCTGTCATCATTTGTATTGAGTCTTTGAAATCAGCTAATAGCGTCGGAAATAAAGACACAGCCGAGTCCTTACAAAAGAACAGAAAGCTATTTGCTAGAAGAAAGGGTCCCCACCAATTGTGCAGGTTGTTGTCTAGATTATACATCAATAATTATAAGTTGTTTTTTTTTATCAAAGGAAGTATATGCTCACTCTAGATTTTGTAATCTAATATTAAAAGTCCTAAACATTTTATAAACAAATTAGAGAAAGGTTCCATGGTTGTTTTTCTTAACTATTTTACAAGAAAGTAGCATGCTTGTATTAACATAATTAGTGCTGTTATAAGATGCCTAAATGACTATAAACCCAGCACATTTTATTTTGTTAAAAAGACAAGGAAATTGGCCTTATAAAGATAATTATCATTAGCACGCAAATATTAGATAATTGCTAATATCTAGGTTTTTAGAGCCATAAAGTTTATTATTCTGATGGCATTAAATTAATTATTAAGATAATAATTTTGAAAAATATTTTACATTATTAAATCTATATTTTACCCCGACGTTATTATAAAACTTTCCCTGGAATACCGTTGTTTTGTAAATTATTATTCTTGTTAAAAATTAACAGATTAGAAACAAATAAACAAGGACTATTATATCCAATGCAATTAAGAAGTTAAGTGTTAAAATTTTTTGTACAAAACAACACTTAACCATTTACCAATTTTGTGTTTTACAGTTAGGGAGTTGAATCCATTTTTATAGAAGCAGAAATATAATCTATGATTATGGTTTGGACCCTTTAAAACTGTAATCTACCTTTCCACTTTCCCCTCTCTTGGTGAAGATATCTTCACGCCGATACGATTTTTGAAATGTAAGATTCCACTTTCCCCTCTCTTGGTGAAGATATCTTCAACGCCGATATGATTTTTGAAATTTAGGATTCCACTTTCCCCTCTCTTGGTGAAGATATCTTCAACGCCGATATAATTTTTGAAATTTAAGATTCCACTTTTGTCTCTCTTGGTGAAGATATCTTCAACAAGAGAGACAAAAGTGGAATCTTATATTTCAAAAATCGTATCGGCGTTGAAGATATCTTCACCAAGAGAGGGGAAAGTGGAAGGGTAGATTACAGTTTTAGAGGGTCCAAACCATAATCATAGATTATATTTCTGCTTCTATAATAATGAATTCAACTCCCTAACTGTTTTAGTCATTAAGCATGAGTTTACTAATGGATAGTGGACAAAATAATACCATGTCTCCTGGTCATATGCCGTCATGCGTCAGGTTAGAAGGGTGACGCGAATTTCAGATCTTAGTTTTAGCTATTTGATTTCCTATTTTTTTTCTACTAACTTTAGAATATTTTTTTCTATATATTTTGATAAAAGCGATGCTTGCAAGATTAATTAATTCGCTATAATATAAAGATAGTGCACATAGATTTGGATTGGGATGGTGCACCCGTAAAACCCACATCGAGGGGGTGTGTTAACAGCGGTGTTATTTTATTGTCAGGGATTTGTAAAGGGCTTTCAGAGATGAGCTTAGAAGTGTATCCACGCCCCTGTGTAGTTGACACTAGTTGAATAACTCAGTTGAACATGCGCCAATACAAATTTAGCCGTTTGAGAGATCGTATAAAAACAACAATCTTTAATTTAAAATGCTTACAAAAGATTTAACTAAGAGCCCCGAACGTTTAGTAATATGATAGTTTGTTGAAGTAATAAAATGTGTGGACTACATCTGTAGACAATATTTCACGTGTCTGTCTGCAGACAAAATCTATTGTCTGTCTACAATTATCGAATTTTATAAGATTTTCAAGGTTTGGTTATGACTTTAGTTCAGCATAATTTAATTGGTCGTTGAGACTTTCCGGTAACTTAAAGAGTTGTTAAACTTTCTAAATTGTACCCAATTGTTACATGAATCATAATGGAAAGTTGAAATTCAACATATCTTAATTAACGATAAAAGTTAATAACGGCCGGACATGCGGACGATCCCTAATTAGAGAGTTTCACTTTTTAGAATATCTAATAATAGATGAAAAAACACTATATAATACGTAAATTATATTTGTCTAATATCACAATAATTATGTAAGTTTACACATGTACATCAAATAATTATGTACACACAAACAAATAGTATCGAGAAGCATTGCTACTCTGATAATAAGCTCAACATTCTGATAACCATGGTTTCTCTTCTGAATGAATATGAAAAGATAATAAAAATAACTATACAAATGCAGCTTGTAAACAATTTTGGTGAAAATCAAAATCCCTCAAAGAATGATGAAAAAATCCACCAAAATCACTATTTTATAATGTTCAATTGCTGCTGCTTATTATCTTCACCAGACTAACTCATGTTCAGCGTTATCTTGATTATTAAGAACAGCCTTAATATGCTCAATGTCATCTAGGCTTATGTTGTCGGCAATGACCTCACCATTAAGACCATCAAGGAAGTCAACAGGTTTGGGATTTAGGAAGGATCCCTGGATTTCTTCACTGCTAGGATAATCCTCATAGTCAGATTCTTCATAATCTTCATCATCATAATCCTCTTCGTAATAATCCTCGGACGATTCCTCAGCATCAACTGTTGTGTCCTCCTCGTGCATAATAACATTGTCATCAACAAAGTTGTCAAAGCCGTTGAATAGTTGGTCCTGGGTTTCAAAGTCGGTTCCCTCCGTCTGTTTTACCACTTGCACGCCGTCAGAGCTGATTATCTCAATTTCTAGAAGAAAAAAGTATGTTAATAATTTTCAAATTTGTTTGATAATACATCTAGACAATTATGTCTGGTATTAGCGCATCAGTTATAAGGAATAAGTTTTATTATGTACAAACCTATACAATTAAATGTGCAGATTTGTATTTAAAATCAGCATACATAAACCAAGCAGTCAATTTTGCAATTCTTATTTTTAAGAAAAATTAATTTAAAACGTTTAACCATTTAAAAGATTTTTTAGCGTTATTTAAACCAAATCTTCAAACAAATGTTTTTTCTCCAATTCTCTTGTTTAAAATCATTCTTCGAATGACAATTAAAAAATAATAATTTGTCTTTGTTAACTATATTTTTTCTGCTTCAAAAATTGAAATTGGTTAAACATTTCGTGTAAAAGAAAGAAGAAACCCTTTGTGTGCCTTTTGAAAATTTCATGGCTTTAGAAATAGTTTTAAAGGCAAATAACGACAATTATGTCCATAAGAAGCGCAGCAATATGAAACTTGATGTAAATTTACAAAAGAAAGTATCTTGGAAGAAAAATGTCATACAAATATTTCAAGCTCTACAAATAGTTGAATATTTGACATATAATTTAGATAGTTTATTTTAGGAATTCTGTTTAACAATACTAAAACCCATTATAGGATATCAGCGCTATAAAAAATAAACCATTTAATTAAACCTTTATTCCTGGGAGGGTATTTTATATTTAAAAAGAAAAAATAAATTGACATATGATTGATGTTTTATTTAACAGGTTGCTAAGATTTGCATAAAAATATTTTCTTTTTAGCGCAGCTACTCAGTAATTAAGTTAACGTCCATGTTACTATGTAACTAGTTTTAGCTACTCATATATGGACTTAATTTTACTTGATGCTTGGTTTTTGAAGGAATTAATTATTTTCCAGTATGGCTTTAAAACAGATTAATATCCGCTGGAATAGAACCGGTTTACAGCCAAACTTAAAAATCATGTATTGGGTCGAATAAAAGAAATTTTCCCACGAATCTTAACATAAAAATAATGAATTAATACCTTATTTGTTAGCCCCGAGGGGCAGAAAGCTTTAATCTTTATATTTTAAATATCTCCAACGGCTGGCAATAATACAATGCGATAAATAACCATTATTCTTATTTTAAAAAAATATAAGATTTTGATTGTGAATTCAATACATGTCCGTAATGACCTTGTGGTTATAATCCTTCTGTATTACAATATTTTCAAATTTGCTAGGCCTCGGGCTACGCGCAGATATCATCATAGAATTTCAATCATTTTGTCGATTCAACTTCATAAAATGTTTCACGATCAAATATTTAATGATTTTGAGAGGCTAACCAAATTATTGGTAGAACGTTCATTAAATGAATCTTTAAAAAGTTGTTCTTCAAATTTCAGCGGGGGAAATGATTAATTTATCATCTATTGTCCATTCCCTTCTAAAACCTGATACGAATATGAAAATAAAAATCTACAATGCAATTCCCAGAATATTAATGAATTTTTTCTTGCAAAAATATTTACGTGGTTACGAACAAGAAAAATTAAGTCCATATGTAACGCAGTTATGAATCTAATGATAATAATGAAAAGGGGTAAATAGTTAAAAAGTTAATGATATAAATTACCAATAAGCTTTTAAAGTAAGGTTGAAAGACTGTAGAACATTCAGTATTTATTTAGTAGGTACACTATTAAGTAACAAGGATATGAAAACTTTTCTTTTGTAAAAACACGCAACCTCCCATATTCGATTTTCATATCAATAATCAATTATATGTCTTTTAATATTATGTATAGTTATTAAAAATGTATTGACAGTTTCTTAGAGTAGATTAGCTATAATAAATTCAGAAGAAAAAGTAAAAATTTGAATATTTACAGTACAAAAGAATTATCTATAATTTGAATTTTGAATCCAATTACTGTGTTTTGTTTTTGTTCTGTGTGTTTTCATATTTTTTGCATAAATATGATTCAATTTATTGCTTCATTGACTTCAATTTATTTTATGCTTTGTTTTTGGACTAGTTTAAATGTATCTAAATTCTTAATTTAAAGTTGAATATAACGTCGTGTATTTTTGTAATATAAGCTTTTCTTAAAATATCTTATTCCCATCAAAGATTTAATGCAGATTGCTACATGATATTATAAACAGTGTCATATTGCAGAATTTAAGAGACCTTAATATTTTTTTTTCAATGGTGCTAATTGACTTAAAACTGTTTCTCACGGGTTTCATATTATTCGGAAACCAAAACAATTTTTAGAAAACCAAATAAACTCCAGTTTGCAATCACTGCAAAAAATAAAATCGCATTGTTTTGTTGTGCAGAATTTGTTCAAATAAAAGGTTTCTTCAAAAGACCTAGAAAATTTATTGAACTGTAAACTATATATGTGGACAGCGTTACTATAGAGATTATTTACCTTGTTGAACTGGAAACTGTTCATGCATCTGTACATCAATCTCCGACATAGCCACATCCAAATCAGACGGCAGCTCAACATCCAGCGGCATGCCGCTGTTATCCAGACCGGTCGCTGCCGGCATCTCGACCTCCAGGACTACGTGATCCTCCACAAACCTCTGGCTAAGACCCAGATGGCGGGAGATCAGCTGCGAGGATATCAACACAATTGTGGCCAACGCTAAGCTGGCAATGGTGATAAGAAAAATCATGCGCAGGCGAAAGGCAGCGTCTGTTGGTGATTTTTTATCAGTTCTCTTTTGGCTGACTGGTACCTGCAGAGGACGGGGACGCAGCACGAGAAGGTGGGGAAAGACATCCCCGGCCTCCAGATCAACATCCTCTTGGTGCTTAAGTATGGGCGTCGTGTCCTTAGCCATCATGATATTATTTAAATATTAAATATAACAATATTAACAATTCACAACTTTGAAACTGTGCTGTCCTAGCAAAAGCTTAGTAAACTACTGAGCGGTGTGGACAGAAAAGATTTTTAATTTAGTGAGCAGCGGCCGGTGAAAAGAGGGGGGAGGGGAGACATATCACTACAACACTACACTGGTGTACAAAAGAGAGGGTTAGGGCAAAGAATGAGGGGGGTGGGATAATTTGATGCACAATTTCTTTCCCCTTTTCTCAATAGTAAGCCCTTATTTCGGTCAGTGAAATCAACTCAACCCTTACCCTTTACTTCTTCCATCAAACCCCCTTTTTCTTTCTTTCTAATTAAAAAAAGGGAGAGGGGGATTTGACATATAACAATGAAATGAGAATGAGGATGAAGGAATGGGGGGGGGGGGAGAGGATTTTCCAAAGTGAAGGATGGGTAGGAAGGAGGAAGAAAGGGTAATTGGAAAAATGGGTAAGGGGGCCTTGTCACAGTTAATATAAAATGGAAATAATAAAATCCCTAAAATTTAATAGTCAAAATTTTTTTTAATTAGAATCCAATGTTTTACTTTTTTGACATGAAATTCTTTACCTAGTAATTAATAATCTTTAAAAATTATGTAGCACTTTTTGTTGATTTTAGAGAAATTAATAATAAGTTTCTTGAATGTTCATGATTATGATTTTTTTCTCGCAAAATTGAAATTTTAAAATTTGACAATATGAAAACATTCAAGAAAAGAAGTGAAATAGGTCAGAAATTTACTTTTAACTAAATTTTCATCTTAAGGAATAAGGCAATGGATGATAAATTAAAATACATCCACAATTATAATAAACAAGAATACCCCTCATGTAGATTAAAATTATTGTTTGGAAATTGGACACTTGCCAATCAAAATTCAGTAAAAGTACCCAAAGTTTCTGAGCCAACGAATAAGATAAACTGGAAATAAAACTTTGGGTTACAGTGTAATTAATGGCCCTATGTTCCCTCCCTCCCATTATATTTTTCTCTGCAATTACAAAACATTAAATAAACAGAACATAGAAAAATCTTTTTTCAAATTTCCAGCTTTCGTTTGAAACCTACTGTGTTGGGTGAGTAGATGAATTGTTTGGATGTCCAAGGGTGTCAAGAGATAAATAGAAAAAGGATTAAAGCTCAGAACATCATTGGGGGAACAGGGGGGGGGGGGGGTTCTTATGAGTTTCAGGATATGTTCTCAAAATGAATTTAAAATTCGTTACCACTTGAAAATATGTTTTAAAGTGTTTTATGAATAGTTAAGTGTTGTTGAATTATTGCAAGGACTTCATTTAAAAAGTTTGACAGTTATTGTATGATGTAATTTAACATATTTGTCATCTAGTCCTCCAACGAAAAATAATATTTTCAAATCAGCTTAACATTTTTTATTTTCCTGAAGATAAGAACACTATTTTTGTAAGGGAGGGGGTGGGGGGCTTAATGGATTTTAATTTTGAACAAATTTACATATGTCCAGTAAAATTAGTAAATAACTAAAAATCAATTAAAACCTTGATTAAAATCAAAATTTGATTAAACTTTATTTCACCCTCTTTAAAAGTACCAAATAAGCCATTTTAAAATGTAAAATGATGGACAAAAAGTAGGCTAAAAAAGATTGGGTAAATTTTTGAAGAAGTTTGAGAAGTCTATCTCCCATAGAAGCCAAGAAAATAATATTTACCTCATAGAAATTCAATGATGATTCCTATATCATTTAAGTACGATTTAGGAATCGTAGTAGTTCTATAATCGTTACAAGAAAGTCTGTACGTCCATTTAAGATATGCTGATTTTTTTTTACTTTTTTGACAACAAGTTATGGATAGACTAAGCAAGATTGAAGATTAGATGCTCATTCACTATAATTAAGTCTTTACAAGAAATTTCATATGTCTATCTGACGGACGTACGGACGGACAGAGTGTGATATAGAGCATTTTACTACAAAAAAATAACAATAAAAATGAATTATAACACTGATATAAAACACCATTGAACGCTTTATATTGACCATTTCAAATGCTTAAACCATTCTGTATTGTTACCAGGGATATAGAGATGTAACAATGATGGTTACATTTATAAATGTATAAGTATAGATGTATAAAGCAGACAACTACATGGCCCAATTGGTTAAGACCCTTTTTGTTAGCTCGCAAATTGCTACTGTTCTTTTGTAGGGACCCGGCTTGGATTATATTTCCGACGTTAATAGCTGATTTCAAAGACCCACTACAAAATCAGGACAGGGTCTATGCCCTGCGGGCTGAGTTACATATAGCTCATGTCACATCTATTCTTTTACTTTAATGTTAAATTAATCAACCACCAACTTCTCATGTACTTTTGACAAATTTAATTATTATTCAAACTTTTTTTTATTAATGATGTATCACACAAATACAAAGGATATGGCAACTCCTAAACCGATTAGGAACTGCTTTTTTGGAAGGTTACTTATACACACAGTGTATCAGCCGACATGGGACATTCAATTCAAGGTTTATGGTCTTAGAATAGTTCAAAGAAAAGAAGTTAATTAAGATGCCTAACCCCTAAATTCCTGTATTTAAAAAATGGTTTTGTTAAAACTTAAAACCTTTATATTTTGAATGGAAAC
Organism: Acartia tonsa; assembly: GCF_053477335.1. NCBI lineage: Eukaryota > Metazoa > Arthropoda > Copepoda > Calanoida > Acartiidae > Acartia > Acartia tonsa. Next base: position 41,991,626 of record NC_137260.1, read on the forward strand.
TTCAAACTTGACTTTCTTTTCAATTTTTGAAAAGGTTATTGTTAAAAAAGAAAAACAGTATGCTACCCCTTTTTCAGAAAAGGAAATTTAGACAATATATTCTATTTTCAGTAGCAAAGCTAATCTATAATTACACAAGTTCATCTATCTAATCGTCTGTATGTTCATTTTTGATGTAATACGGATTTTCAATTTTTAGTGAATGTTCATAAAGTTGAGTGTTCTAAATTTCAACCACTATTGTAATCTACAGTAAGGGTAATTTTGTGCATCGTCATTAGGGATGTACGTACATAAATTTTTCAGCCATTATATTATACCTTTAGATCTTTGGAATCCTCTTATCTTGTTAATTTAGTAATATTTCATAGGTTCTCGAGTATCGCTTTATTTGGATGTTGTCATCCTAGTTGGAATAAAAATGGAAATATTAAACAATATATTCTTCTGTAAAATAGGAATAAAGAAATAAATATTAGGTCAAAATCTATTATATTCTTTAAAACGACCCTTTTCCTCTTTGTTTGTTTGTTTTATTATATATTTTTAGAGTTTTCCCTATTTCTCTATTAAATAATAAGATAAAGATAATCCTATTTTATATAGTAGATATGGTAACCTTAGTAGCATTTATTTTATTGAATTTTGCTAGTCTTTTGATTTAAGCGTTGAATTTTAATAATATGGGAGGTTCCGTCCATAACGGTTAGTTCTTTTAGACATGATGCATGATGATTCCTACAAAAATTAGGTACGAATTTGGAAGCGTTTCTACTCTATAATCGTTTCCAGAAAGTCGTTACGTCTATTTAAAACATGCTTATTTTTCAACTTTTTGAATGATTAATTATCCTATTGGATTTGATTTCAAATATTCATATTACGCGTGGCATTTCTATCATCAAATCCTTAAAAAGAAAGTATGTCCTTTTACTGTATACTGTATTTACGCAATTTGCAAAAAAAACTATGTAAAACTTTGTTCAGACTTAATTAAGTTCTAACACTCTACAAGAGTTATTTTTCATTTGTCCTATCTTCTGATTTTAGAGCTTTTCTTTTATTGCTGTTGTCATTCTTGTTTAGCTATAAATTAAAAGCTGTTCTTAAATCATGTACTAGAGCACTTAAAAACAGTGGCGTGCGAACCGAAGGGGGCATTTGGGGCAATCGCCCCCCCCCCCTAGCGACCAAAACGCCCCCCCTGCCCCCCCCCTAGCCACCGCCCCCCCTGCCCCCCCCCCTAAATGTTGAAAAATGCCCCATTTTGCCCCCCCCCTGTGAAAAGACCCACCAAGAGTTGTCAGCATCCCAAAAATTAACCTTAAGAAATAATATTTTATAATAAAAACAAATAAAAAAATACTGAAATTTAAAAAAGAACGAAGAATTACAAGCTATAATGAACAGTTTAAAAATCAAATTATCAAGCTAATCACCAGAAAAGAATCCAAACAAGAGAAATTTTTGCCAGTCTTAAACCAACCACGATCGAGTGAAGGTGAGATAGTGATTTTATAATCAGTTTAAATATTACTATATGCATGAATTTTGGCAATTTACATATATGTTTTAGAGAATTTGTTGTAAAACTCTAAATTAATTCATTTTTCTCTAAAGTCAAGCTTGATTAAAATAGGCACAAATCTACAGATTTTTTTCTCTCATTCGTTAATATAAAGAAACAGGACCATTGAAATTAAGTGCAGTATGCTTAAAAATCCATGTATTGTGATTTATTGACAATTCTGTCTAATTAGTGAATTTAATTTAGTTTGGACTCGCTGTAAGAGACCTAAGAATATTGAAACAAGAGGTAAAAATCTTATTTATATCTATTTACACTTATAAAGTAGCTACGCTCCTTAATTCACTCATAGAGTAGCTACCCCTTAATTCACTAATACAGTAGCTACCCCTTAATTCACTAATACAGTACCTACGGTCTTAATTCACTTATAGAGTAGCTACGGTATTAAACAAGCTGTAGAGTAGCTGTGCTATAAACCCCTTATAGAGTTACTACGCTCCTTAAACGTCTAACACTAGGCTGCGCCCCTAAGGAAGCCTTGAAATAACCATATATTAATTTTTTTTCTAATCTAGATTTGTTTGTAGAAGGCCGTTCCTTATTTAAACTATTTATGGAGTGGCTGCGCCCCCAAAGAAGGCCTAAAATAACTGAATATTAATGTATTCTAATCTAGATTTATTTGTAGAAGGCCGTTCCTTATTTAAACTATTTACAGAGTGGCTGCGCCCCCAAAGAAGGCCTAAAATAACTGAATATTAATCTATTCTAACCTAGATTTCTTTGTAGAAGGCCGGGCATCATTTAAACTATTTATAGAGTGGCTGCGCCCCCAAAGAAGACTTAAAATAACTGTATTATTTATTTATATATCTAGAATTGTCTATGGAGAGCCGGACCTTGTTTTATTGAGTAGCTGCGCCCTAAGGAAGGACTTAAGAGGCCAAGCATTAATCTTCCTTTTTTTATTAAGATATATCTATCTATATGAGAGGCGGACTAAATATCTATTGAGTAGCTGCGCCCTAAGGAAAGACTCAAGAGGCTAAGCATTAATCTTCTCTTTTTTATTAAGATATATCTATATGAGAGGCGGACTAAATATCTAAATATCTGTTGAGTAGCTGCGCTCTCAAATACAGGCCTATAAAGAAAAGTATCTAATGAAATTAATAGTTTTTTTATGTATCTAGAAATTCGTTGATGATGCACTGTTGTATGGCTTAGGCGGACCTGTTCATCAGACTTCTGGGACAAGACAAGAAGCCTCATATTGGTCCACCCCAACAGAGCTGTCCCTGCAGTGTGCACTGTTTTACTCTACTTATTCTTAGGTAAGAAAAGGTAGCTATAGATACTGATAGAGTAAAGGGGAGCTTCCATGAATAGGGTTTCATAAGTTTAGGTATCTAAATAAACCCGAAGCTATACCTATGCCTAAGACAGCCAGTACCTAATTACCCATACAGGGATGTAATGAATAGATAACCCTAACCCAAATAAGAGGTTCCTAGATGGGTTTGTGTTAAAAAAAAATCGTCCTAACTTACCTATACATTAAACTCTATAATTCGTTGATAACAACTACAGCTTATGTTACATTAGAGTAATCATCTAAAAGAGTAAACCTTACCCTAAAGGGTCAAGCCAATGAAAGGTATTTAAAGGATTAAACCAGCTTATTTAATTGTACCAATAAGCCTTCCAGATTTGTCCGGCTATTGGTTTCTCTGACTTATAATAGTTTATTGTTTCAGTATTCAACACAGTTGATGCAACCGTAGAGAGACACTGCTTACATGTAAATTAATTCATAACCAGAGTCCTACAAACAATTATTACCTACAATTTTAACCACCGTTTTATCTACATGTCTAATTTATATGTTACCTATATAATTATGTGCTATTATAAATAAATTGTCGTTTTTAATTCATTGTTAATTACTGGTGGAGAATCTAATATCCATACGTAGCTATGTAGCACCCCCCTGGTCAATAAAAATGCCCCTTTTTGCCCCCTACCCTACAAAAAGCAAAACTATCCCATTTTCCAAAAAAAAAGATCAAGAAATACTCCAAAAACAAATTTTTGGCGCTTCGCGCCAAACAGACAATTACTATTCATTTAACCTTACCAAATTTTTTAATTAGTGTAGAAATTAGTTTATAATCTTTTTTCACTGAACATAACAAACCAGGTAATAGGAAGTATTTTATTTTGTATAATATAAACTTTTTACCAAAGAAATTTTGTACATCCCCAATGAAAATACACAAAATCACAAACCCTTATTTAGATTACAATTAGTGGATGAAATGTATGGAAACTCTACTTAATTAACCAACCAATCAAAATTCCATTAAAGTCCCCAAAGTTGTTGAGCCAACGAATAAGAAAATTTTATATGAAATATTGGGGACTAGTGTAATAAATAGCCCAAAACCCCTCCCTCCCTGCATATTTGAAGAAAAAAATTTGCGCTTCGCGCCCTTCCAAACAATTTCTGCTTTTTATCACATTGCATTGTATTGTGTAAACAACAAATATTTAATCAAAAAGTTATTTTTTATAAAAAAGAAACAGCGTTGATATTTATCTAAGCCTTTTTCTCAACACTGTATGTCTGTCTAAATGAATAACTACATATGATGTCATTTTATTTTCAGGATAAGTTTATCATTTTTTTTTGTGTACATACCCTTACAAAAAGACATGTTTTTTTTATGGCAATTTTCATTAAAAACCATTAAAACTAACTACACTCTATATTCCTATTCTGATCAAATACGCCACTCTTGTTGTCTTTAATTGATTTTAGTTGAAAGGGGGAGTAAATATTTTAGGTGCGCTTCACGCACCGCCCTTATAAATCCTTGGAAACACCACTTAATAAAAAATTAACAGAGTTTTAAAGTGCCATTTAAAGAGGGTAGGATATGTTGATATAACTTTTTAGCTTCTCTATAATTCACTATGGCTGTCAGTACGTAATGCTAAGGGGGAAATGTGATTTTTTTCAACTGCAATTAAAGAAAGAAGGCTAAAACCCTGCAGGGAAATCACCTGACCTAACTTAACCTAGAATAACCTTTTAAAAGCTACTATGAAAATACGACGAAATGCCCCTTAAGAGGCGTTGCCACAAAAGAGACTATACCCTATATTTCTAAGAGATTTTTATATCTGTAGATGAAAGGACAAATAATTTTTTTGTGGATTATAATATTTAAAAAAATAAAATTTCTCGCTGATTCGAGCATCCAGTATGTAATTTACTTTGACTGTCATCACACAACATACAGGAAAAAGGATTTGTGACTTTTTCTACCTAAAATATAAATTTATTTCAACAGATGCTCTTTAAATTTACTTGTCTGTATTCTTATTCATGATTTTTTGTGCTTTGCTACTTAAAGATGTTGTCATCCTTGTTGTCATACAATAAATAAATATTTAAAATCAGTTTTACATATTAGGTTAATTTTTGGTAAATTATTTCCAAAATGAGAGTAACTGTTTTTATCTCCCCTCCCCCCAAATTTTTTTTAATGAGGTTATTCATCCTTCCTGCTGAGATTTTATAACATTCCCTTCCACCCATAAAAAATGTTTTGTGGTGGGGGGGGGGGGGGGGGAGGTTAAATTATCTTCTGTACTTTTTTTTCAAAGATGCTTTCTAGCTCCCTTCCCTTCGGTCATTGCAGGGTGGGGAGAAGGGATGGGGGAGAAGAGATGGGGGGGGGGAAATGTGGGATATAAATGGGAAAAAGGGATGGGGGAAGGGATGGGGAAGAAGGGATAAGAACTAGAAGGCCCATAATCAAATAATCCCACCCCTTAAAACGCCCTTATTTAAAATTAGTTTATATAATCAAAATGCCCCCCCCCTAAAGCAAAGTGCCCCCCCGGGGCACTTTGATTTAGGGGGGGGCAAAATTTTACAAAATCTTCAAAATGCCCCCCCCCTAGACAAAGTGCTTCGCACGCCTCTGCTTAAAATTATGTGTGTGGTTAAGGCTTGATTCTTTAAAAGGCATAAAGAAAATTTTTAGCTACAAAGCAACAATATAATTAGCACTGGACGGTTATTTGTCGTTTCTTGACGGGTGAAATAAATCAAAATAGTAAATTTTTTCTCTAATGAATGCATTTTAAATCTGATTTAATGATGAAAAAATATGAATTTATTGAATATAACATATGATTTTTATCATACTCTGTATATGATTCCTACTCATTATACCTTGCAAGTTAATTCACAGTAGTAATGTTAAGGATTTCTTTTAACAAGGATGCCGAAATCAAAATGACAAAATATTGATGGCGTACTGTATTTTTTAAACTTTGATATTTAAATCATGTTTTAAATTCTCTTTAAAATTTATATGGTTAGTTATAACCCGTTCAGTATTTCCATATCCATTTAACTGTGTACCAAGTATAGACTTCAGACGAACAGACAGACAGACAGACGGCAGCCAAGTAACTTTAAACCCAAAACGCCCATACGATTATATATAGCCTTAAATGTCCAAATAAAGGACGGATGTACGACACAGTTAAGGACAGACTTGAGACGGACAGACAGACAGACTGGCAGCCTAGCCTTGTATCTTGTAGCCTTTCATGGCACATATGACACGTGCGCGACGGACTGACGGACAGACGGACAGATAATAATGTCGAGACACAGGATAAATAAAACTTATATATATAAATTTTAATTATATCAATGGCGACCTTATTTTTGATAACAAAAATATACAGAAAAATTTAATTGAAAAAAGCACATACATACATTATTTTGTTAACGCTGTTAAAAGCTTCACAAAGTTTTTATGCCTACGAATGAGAATACGAGTTTACAATACAAATTTATGTTTATTACAAAGTTTTATAATAATGTTTCTCGTATTCATTCGAATCCGGTGGATAGGAACCGGTTCTCATCCATACGAAAAAACTATGTCTAGCATCGTATTATATTCAGTTTTCTACGAATATAGAAATGTACAATCATAAGATTAAAACTAGTTTTTTTAGCCGGTGCCTTCGGCACCACGGGGCTAAAAAAACTAGTTTTAATCTTATAATTGTACATTCTCTATCCGCGGAAAGCCGTTTATAATACGATACGAGAAATAACTATTCCTTATTCGTTGGCTCAGCAACTTTGAGGACTATATTTAATTTTGATTAGTTGGTTGTTCATTAAATTGAGTGTTCAAACGTTTCAACCCATAATTGTATTCTACAGAAGGGGTAATTTTGTGTATCGTCATTGGTGATGTACATAAATTTATTGGCCATTGGATTATCCCTTGAGATCCCTGGCTCCCTCCCTTGTTCTTTTTTAATTTAACTCATTACATGTGTGTGTGTGTGTGTGTGTGTGTGTTCTTTTGTTTGTTCTAAGTAGTAAAGAATAGAATAGAACCTGAATAAACAAGGATTACAATATCCATATAGTCAGTCGGACAAACAATTAAGTATCTTATTGTGAAAGAGCATTGTATAACCATAAACATTGAATTAAACTCTATTTTATTTTGGACATAACAAAATATCACCAATAAATATCTTATAATAGAGATGATACACATTATAAGATAATGTCTGATTGTCCTAGGTATCGCTACTTAATAATTAACATAATTAGATTAATAAATAAAATATCATTTAAAACGTAAGGTTCAAATTGAACTAAATGACTTACAAGATAATGCCATAAAGTTGCAAGAATCTTCATGAAAATTTTAAATATGTAGATATATTTATCAGGGCTATCCTTTATTCCTAGACAGACATATTCTACATATAGAAAAGCTTCGCTTTTCCAAAGCATATTGTTTGTCTAATTAGAATCCTTCTTAGGTGTCCTATGATAAGATCTTTGTATGTATACTGAAACTTGGATTAGGGAAGAGTGTTCAACTATTTTTTTTTTAATCATTTTCATAAATTTTTAATTACTTATGGCTGCATCCCTAGCCTCTTAAAAAACAACTTAAAACGAAATGTTTGCCCAAAACCATCTCTGGAAGATTGAAATCTTTTATAAAATTCTTTGAACTATCAGTCAAGTCGTTTGCGAAATCTTAATAAACATACACGAATACATATGGACATCCTGTTACTTTAGTATGTACATTGTGTTATTACAATTTGTATTAAATAATATTTCTTATTTGTTTTATATGTTGAGATTTTGTATTAAAATCAGATAGGCAAGACAGACAGACGGGGGTAGCTACCTGTAGCCGTTAATGTCCGGTCCACATGACTGACGGACAGACGGACATATGATTATATATCATTGTGTCGAGACAAAACCAGGATAAATAAAACTTTTATTTGTATTATTAAATTAAACAAGAACGATGTATTTCTAAAGCGTGGATTTTTTAGTGCAGCTTTTTGATTAACTTTTGGGTGTTTTTGAAAAAAATTTCTAAAAATTAAAATTCACTATTTTAATATAAAAAATTAAGGTTTGTGTATTTCTATTATTATATTCCAATATGATATATACTTATTTATTTTTATAGCTTTTATTGTGAAATTATCAAATACTAGATGCTGTGCCCCTAGCGTATAGGGGCCCTGCACTGGAGGGATGGGAGGAAAAAAAATGACCTAAAACCATTCCAAGATCCAAATCTAAAAAAGAAATATCCTAAAACCATCGTCCCATGTAAAGCATGTAAAGTATTGAAGTCAATCTTTCCATTAGTTATTGATATCTTAAGTTACAGACAGAAAAAAACTTTACTACTTTATGTAGAAGGAAAATATAATAGAGTGTCAAATTTAAGCCAATTTTATCTAAATCCCACAAAAAATATTTTGTGTAGAAGCCAAAATTCTTGAAGTCACTGTGTTTAAAATTTGACAGAAAGTATGTTATCAGAAAACATGGCCCAGGAATTTGTTCCCTATCAGTTAAACATTGTAAAATTTTGTAACTCTTCCACGGCTTATATGCCAAATTTGACAGGGATTATTTACATTAAAGTTGACCTATAAAATGACCATGAAATGTACAGAATTAAATAAAACCTAAAAATTTTTAGGAAAACTGAAGAAATAAATTTTAGTCACAGCTGCCATTTTTTTTTAGATTTTAGAGCTTTAGTAGCTGTTTTTGTTTTTTGGTCGACCACCAAAGAAAACGTAGCCGCCAGAAAACCGCTCTATTCAATAATAAGCTGTCAATACACTTTTAAAAGTTGCTAATTTTTAAAGTTCAAAATAAAATCCTTGAACTAAATAGGAAAAACTGGGTTCGGGGAAGATGGTTGGAGGGGGGAGGGGAAAAATTCAAGCCCAGGTGAAAATTATTGCCACACTAAAAAAATGGGGGGGGGGGGGATGGGGAGGGGATAGAAAGTATTTAAAAGAAGAACCAACAAGAACAAATATGTTCATATTTGCACAAACAAATACAAAGAGAAATATATACAACTGGAATAAAAATGAAATAAAATGCAACATGTTAAGTTGAATAAAATACTAATTATCTATAATTTTAATTCTTAATATGCAGTACATTTTGTTACAAGCGATTTTTAAATTTTCAAATATAATCATTTGGATCATGTTACTGATTGCCCCGCATGGTGAGGAAATCGGTCACAAAGGGATAAAGTCCCCCGCAGGGGCTAGAAATAGGATAAAAAAGCTACTGTGAAAATACGACGAAACCCGCTACTTCGTTTTCTTTCCATGATCCAATAATTTTATTGCCGCACGGACATACCAGAATTATAGAGTTGCTGTGGTAATGTAAGCCCCAAAAGTGGAAAAAGGGTAAAGGTATGAGGTGTTTGTTAAGGGGGGGGGGGGAGTGTTAAGTTGGTACAAATTAAAAATGCCCGAGGCTTCATTTGGACCAACTCAATTTCTTTAAAGGTTTAATACCAAACACTAGAGATATAAAGGGATAAGACAATGGCCGATAAATTAATGTAAATCTCCAATGATTGTACACAATATTACCCCTTCTGTAGATTACAATTATGGTTGAAACGTTTAGTTACTCAACCTAACGAACCAACCCATCAAAATTTAAAAAAGGTATCAAAAGTTGTTAAGCCAACGAATAATTAAACAGTATTATAAAACTTTGGAGACTAGTGTAATCAACAGCCCTATGTGTCCTCCCTCCCTGCTCTTTTCCCCATACTTTACATTAAGAGTAAGAATTTTTATTATAAGTGCAGCTACCCTATAATTAGGGCTTGCACGTCGGTGCGTCTATACATCTGAAAGTCAACTCAATTGAACGTCCTTATTTTTTTTTATCAAACCATATCTCTCTAACTTTAATATATAAAGAATCTAAAAAGCGAATCTATCTTAAATGGGTTCTTTTCTGTACGACTGTTTATCTGAACGTCCTTAAGACAGCATAATTTCTTTAAGGTTTTGGTTTTTTTCCAAATTGTGTTTTATTGTGATAGAATAAAAATAGATTACAAGATGACATATGTCAAATATAGATTGTAAAAATTTTGAATTTAAAGACTTTATTTTCATATATCCAAATTGGTATAATAATCAAAAATTTGTAAGATTCGCCTTTTTGAATTTTGTCATCCTCATATATAAAAAGTTTAGAAATGGCTACTCAATCTATGGATAAGAAATATCCTTGTTTATTTTACGTTATTTTATGGATGATTTTATTCTTGTTTGATTTTAACAATACTTATGGTTTTTATTTGCTGGTCATTTTAGAATTCCTCCACGTATTGGTGGGTTGGTTGTGGGCCTTTTAGGTTCAAAATTCTTGACTCTTTGTGCTTTTGTCAAGGCATGACAGCCGCGCATTTTATTTTGATTTTGCAGCAAAATATTAGTAGTAAGTCAAGGGCTTTGAGTTTAAACCATGTTTCGGTGCAAATTTAATAGATAATTTTGATAAAAGTTTGGTCGCCGTTTTTTGTGGCTGTAGCTTACTGACAGTCTGGCTGCTGCTCTAATAGTTAAAAAAACATGAATTGAGCTTATATAGTTTTCCGTTTTATCAGAAAGGTAAAATGTACGGCTGCAAAGGGTCTTCTCTAAAGCCGCGCGAATGTTCGCAGCTGCGGCTGCCGATTCCTGATATTACCACTGTATCATAAATATGAAATGCATGCCACGGCATTGACGATTTTTGAAAAAAAGTCAGTATAATCTATTTTGTTTTGATAATGGATATAGGATATACGTGGAACTAGTGACAGTGTAACGTTTGTCAATTTAGCTTGCTAATATGAACCTCATTTATTGGTCATTCATACAATAGGAGTGGAGGGGATGAGTTATAGTGGGTAGATGGGGAGTATCATGTTTTAGTCAGCTGAGAGTATTACTTTATCAAAGTACAAGAAAATCTGGTGCAACATCCAAGTAATAATATCGATTGTTTTGATTGTTTTTAATGGAAACCAATCTAATTAACCAATTAATTCATTTGTAATAGCTAGTTTGTGTTCCAGTGTACAATGGTTCTATTATTTCTTGGATGTTACACCAGATTTTCATGTTCTCTAATTAAGTAAAAAGTGTAGCTGGCTAAAATAAAAATTCCCTCTTCCAATCCCTTTACCCCATTAATTCCCCTCCTACTGGATGAACGATCTGACCAATGAATTATGTTCACGTTGACGACATTTCCCCTGTCATAATATCCACTTACATTCAGTGTACGCATTTTTGAAAGATTTTGTAATTTCATCGTATGATTACAAACAAAGCCATCAATTAAATCACAATTCTGTTTAAGTGACTTTATTTTGCTGTTTTAATAATTTTAAACATTTGTTTGGAAGAGCAGCTGACCTAAAATTGGCTGTCTATCTTAATAGAATATTTCTTATTTTGCTATTCTACATTTGTTCCAATTGTCTGATTTGATGAGCTTTCCTTTCAAGAACATGTTATCCTTGTTTAAAACCTTAAAAAGAATTTTTAGATTTAGATTTAAGTATTTTTTAATGAAAATGGATTATGAGTATAACTTAATGTATTTTATAGCAGGTGTAATTATTAATAATGAGGCAAACCAAATTGGTTAAAGAATTAACACCATTCTGTTTGGTTACTATTAAATATTATCAAGTTTTGTACAGCTTATTTGTACACAGCAAAATGATGATAAATAAATTGTACAAATATCAACATATAACACGAAGAAGTTCAAAATTTGAATTTCTATGTCAATTTAAAATAATCGTTTTTATAAAATATCACAATATTTAAGCCCCCCGAAAGGTCCAGAATTAGGGGAAAAGCTACTGTGAAAATACGACGAAACACCCCTTAAAAGGCGTTGCCACGAAAGTGACTATACCTAAAAATTTGATTAAAGAGCCAAAATGATTGGAATGACCAGTAGGCATATTACTTGAAAAGAAGAAACAATTTAGTTAAATACGAACATAAGCTTTTTCCGACCCGATAGACAATGAAACATTATTCTACTTTGTATTATGAATTAAAAATCTACATGAAATTATCTTAAATATGTACGTACAAAATGTCGTACAAATTTTGTAAATTATTTGGTAAAATTCGGATTGACAATATTCGGATTGTGGGTAAGATTAATAAAATATTTATCACACCTCCGAGCTCCGCCCATTTCTACATAATCCCATCTTACTCTAAATAGTTTAGCACGACTCCGCCCTTAATTCACGCGCTTGTCAGGGTAGTAACGATGTTTCTCAGGGTTATGTGAAATTTTAATATTGATTGACATGTTTTGAATAGTTTCACATTTTAGGGTTAATGAGTGTATTCAAACGACAGAATCATTAAAAACTTAAGATTTTAAATTTTAAAAGGGATAGGACAATCGATAATAAGTTGATGTAACTGCCAAATCACACAGTCATTTTAAAGTTTAAACTGACAATTCAAGATGAATAAAAGTAACCAATACTTGTAAGCCAATAAAAAAGTGTTAATAAAACTATTGGTTCCAGTGAAATTTACAGTCCAATTTCTTTCCCTCAAATTGGCTAATTAAGTTGAGTGTCCAAACGTTTCAAACACCAGTAATTGTAATCTACAGAAGGAATAATTTTTTCTGTGATCAATGGGTATATACATGAATTTTACGGCTATTGTCTTATCCCTTAAGGTCCCTGATCTTCATTTTACAATGAAATGTGTTTTTATGTGGATATGCTGACAATTATATTGAATTATTTGTATCAATTAAATAATGCAAGCTAGTAGAAATTATAGCAGCGCAGCTACTCTATATATCTGGCATATTAAAATATAAGTTACGAAGAAGAGATTCTTAATGTCTTTTGGCAGATTCTTAATATTAAAACAGATAGTTCTTTTGGATATTCAATATTATAGCAATTAATTGCTGCGCTACTAATGGATAAAGAATATTCCTTCAAGCATGGCTTTACAAACTTCGATATCTGCTGGATTAGAACCGGTTCTCAGCCATACTGGAAAACCATGTTGTATAGCATTGTGTAACAAACATTTTCCAAGAATACTAAAATAACAAAGATAAAATTAATACCAGTTTTGTTAGCCAGTGTCTTCGGACCGGCCTTGGGGGTAAATAACTAATATTATTTTAATGGCGCCATGACATTTTTTAGTGTAATAAATATCATTGATTTAATCAGAAAATCACGATTTGCAATAAAACATTATTTGAAACAATTTAAAATGCCAACAATTACAATTTTGAGACGCTATAAAACAATTCCCCAGAAATTTAAAGCTGCTAAATTTAGACATTGTTTTCTTTAAAAACAATAAAATGTTGGCTTAATAATCAGTAATAAAGGCAAGTATTTTCCCCCAAAAATGCTTGAAGCTATTGAAAGACGCCAAAGCTATTTTTTGGAAAGGGGTTAATGAAGGGTTTCAAGGTTTTTTTTTTGGGGGGGGGATTAAACACCCCTTTAATTTTAAAATGTTAACTAGGAAGTTGACACGAAAAATAACATAAAACAACCTGGCTTCCCTAAAAAATATAAACCTATTAGCATCATTATTCCTGTGATTTTAAACATACTATGCTTTATTAATACAAAGGAACAACATCAAATTAAATGTTTAAATTTGCTAACTCTTTATTTCTGACTTTAATCCTTTGATTTGAAGCAATTGCTGTTGTAAATGTTACAAATGTTTGCAAAGAGGGTGTACAGAGATTAAGCTGTATAATTCTTCAGAGGGGGATGTTTTGTAAAATATTATTGCAGGAAAATCCTAGTCACTTAATCTGTTCCTTAGTTAAAGGTTTATTATTAAATGTATAAGTATACATAGATATATATTCAAGTGATGGAGACCTTTTTCGTCTGCTAGCAAATTGCGTTTTGCTCTATTGTAGCGACTTGGCTGTGTTAATATTTCCAACGCTATTGGTTGATATTCAAAGACCCAATAGAAAGCTGGCACAAGGTCCCCACCCCAGGGATAGACAGTTATTTAACCCCTGTCACGTATATTCTTTTACTTTAGAGGTTTAATATAGTACAGGGATGATTGATAGCATCCATTTGTATTAAATAAAGTTTTTTACTTAAATTTCTCCATCTTTGATATCAGCCAAGAAAATATAATTCTTAAATTTCCTCTCCACCAAACCATAATGGATGACCAGACCATCTTTCTTAAGAGTTTTTGATTGAAGGACATATAGACATATTTGCAATTACATAGAGTAGTTTCGCTACCAAATCAGCAAGATTTTCAAGAAAAATGAGGAGGTACTTCTCAATATACAGGGATTTTGTTTTTATGTGGCTATTTATATAACGTGATTTGTTAATGAAAAGAAAACAAAGTAACCCTTAATACTTACCCACAAACTGAAAGTTTTAACATATTGAATTCTAATTTAGCCTAAATAAATCTTTTTTGTTAAATTTGTCAATTTTAGAAAGGAATTATTCCCAATTTTGATTTGTCTAAAATTTCAGGAAAGCTTTAAATTAGTTCCAAGAATTGTTTTCTTAGTCCGAATAATCGAGGGTGACAACATCCATAAAAAGCAAAGATCAACCTTCCAAACAATATTTCAACAATATTTATGAAAGAATATAAAAAGTGGATGTATATCAGTTTTAAAGATGCCTTTAACAAAAGAATGAACCAACAGAATGATTGTAAATTTATAGAAGCTACACTGCTACAATTTAAACAGCTAAAATTGTCATTAGATTTACTGTTTAAAACAACAATTCTATATTATTCTAAATTTGAAAAGTGATGACAATTGAATGTTTTACATCCACATTTCATTCATCAACAACTAATATTCTTAGAAGCGAAGCTACTCTATAGACAACTTTGTCTGCTTGTCCGACGGTATGTAACGCTATAGGTAAGATTTATTGGCTGTTATTAAATATAGACAACGCTGAATAATCTTATTCTCCATTGAATGTATTATGCTTATGGATTGTATTATTCTTGTTAATATTTAGATTTAATTAGAAATATTATTTATTCATTACTTACACATGCTAAAAGTGTTAATTTTGTTGAGAAATATGTTTCTAAAGAGATAATACTCAATTCTGTTATATAGGTTACAGAGGCTTCGCCCCTAGTCCCTGTTGGCTTTGTCGGCGGCTAATTAGCCTGAAATAACGTTCCTTTTTTATTATAAAACTATTTCAGCCACCAAGTTATCATTAACCAGCCGACTGAGTTTTGTAGCCCTAACTGTAGTTATTTGCCCACGTCGCTCTACTATGCTTCTTTGAAATGTAGCTGCAGCATTGACAGGGGAAAGATTGTTGTCAATTTTGGTTGCTAACATGTAATCACTTATTGGTCAGTTTTTTCATCTAGAAGGAGGGGAGAGGATGGGGTAAAAAGAGTGGATGGGAAGAATCGTTATTTTAGTTTAACTTTATTAAAGTACAGGATAATCTGGTGGAAAGTCCAAGTTATAATAAATCCATTGATGCAGCCGTTTTTTCTATTTTTATTTCTTCTAAACTCTCGCAGATGACCTTTTCATTACAAACCAATTTTAAAGAGTTCTAATGTTATTAGTAATCACATGAAAATATATAATTACAGGAAAGCAATAATTACATTTGAATTAAAACAAAATGAAATTATCCCCCCAATAGTTCAGCCATTGACTGATATGTAAAGTTTATGTAGTAAATGAAAAAATATACTAAAGTTATAGATATTAGTAGAAAAGCTGCTCTTTACTATTATTGTCTGTTCGCCTATCTACCCTTCCGTTTGTATTTATAAAAAATGTGATCTATCCAGCTGATGTCATCAACTAATTTTGTAAAGTCTTTTCTAATTAGGAAGAGTCAATTGTACGGATCTTGGACAAAGTAGCTTCGGACAAAGTAGCTTCGGACAAAGTAGCTTCAGGACAAAGTAGCTTCCGGACAAAGTAGCTTCCGGACATTTACTTAAGAAAAGTAGCTTCTAATAGTAATAAAGGTTATGGCCGCAGCGCTCGGCCCCCTGGCCTGCCTAGCCGCGGGCGCTCGGCCCCCTTGCCTATAACCTAACCTAACCTATGTATGAATGTTTAATATACATTAACTTCTAATTTTATTGAAAGCAAACAAAACTTTAACAATTTTAACAAAAAGTGGATCGTGGATTTTACTAAAAAGGGTTCGGCGATTTTTTTTATAATTTTTAATTCGTTTTAACATTTTTTTTAGATTTTTACAATTTCTGTCCGCCTTTCTGTCTGTCTGTCTGTCATTTTGTCTGTCTATTTGTCTGTCTTTATGTCTGTCTTTATGCCTTTTTCTATGTCTCTCTTTCTGTGTAGACATTTCGGTACACCGACAAACGTCCTAATACGACAAACGTCCTAATGCGACAAACGTCCTAAACGACAAACCTCCTAAACGACAAACGTCCTACCGCGACAAACGTCCTACTGCGACATCTCTTTAGTAAAACGTCCTAAAAATTTTCAAAAATTATGAAATAAAAAAAATCTTCCAAATTTAAGGACAAAATCCTCTAATTGTAAGAATACTTATCAATATAAAATTCAAAATGGCGATAAAACACAGGAAAATAATCTTTAACTGAAATTTATTTTTTGAATAACTTTAACCATAGGCTAAATTTTAAAAATCTGTCCGACAGTTTTCCCAAAGTCTGTGTTGGCTATCAAATGGTATGGTTTCGAACCCGATACATCCTTGCATTACAAAATTCGACCTTTAAATTTTTAGGACGTTTTACTTAAGAGATGTCGCAGTAGGACGCTTGTCGCTTAGAACGTTTGTCGCGTAGGACGTTTGTCGTAGTAGGACGTTTGTCGCGGTAGGACGTTTGTCGGTGTACCGACATTTCTTAAGTAAAACGTCCTAAAATTTTTCAAAAGTTATTAAATAAAAAAATCTTCCAAATTTAAGGATAAAATCCACCACTGCTGTTAAAAAAGTTGAACAATAAAATCCAATATGGCGATAAAACACACAGGGACAAAATTCAAAACCGAAATTTCTTTCTTGAATAACTTTGTCTACAGGGTGAAATTTAAAAATCCGTCCGACAGTTGTCCCAAAGTCTGTGTTGGCTACCCAACGGCATGGTTTCGAACCCGATACAACCTTGCATTAAAAATATCGACCCTTACCTCACACTTAATAAATGTGATATCACTTGAAAAGTTTTTAGGGGGTTTTACTTTAAAGATGTCGCATTAGGAGGTGTGTCGTTTAGGAGGTTTTTTTCTATTTTTCTAAGGAAGCTACTTTTCTTAAGTAAATGTCCTGAAGCTACTTTGTCCGGAAGCTACTTTGTCCTGAAGCTACTTTGTCCGAAGCTACTTTGTCCGAAGCTACTTTGTCCAAGATCCAATTGTACAACTCTTTTTATTTCCCTTTGTCCTTTTGTTATATGATACTCAAGACAATGACCGATAAATAGATGTACAATGTATGTACATACCCAATAATGAAACACAAAATTATCCCTTCTTTTTTAACACTCAACTTAATAAACCAACCAATCAAAATTCAATATAAGTCTCCAAAGTTGTAAGCAAATAGGAAAACGATAGTAAAAAACTTTTGGTGCTAGTGTAATAAAAAAAAACAATTTTACATTCCTCCTTTTTACAAAATACTTTTTCTGTGATTATGTTTGCATCGCCGCTGGTGAACATGATTAACCCTGTGTATTCAAAATATTCCTACTAATTATTTTCATTTATGTCCACAATCTAAAATTTAGGTTAATTACCAATCCCTTTGTTTGATTTGCCTAAAGAGATCGCAAGGCAATATTACTAATTAAACTAATTTACAACAACAATTCAAATACAATCAAAATTTCAAGCTTACCAATTTTTGAAAGCGAAGTTTACATACATTAGTTTTATATATAATAGTTATTTCTTTTATCGTATTATAAACAGCTTTCCGCGGATGTAGAATGTATAATTATAAGATTAAAACCAGTATGATTGTACAATTTTATATTCGTAGAAAGCTGGATATAATACGATGCTAGACATAGTTTTTTTCGTATGGATGAGAACCGGTTCCTATCCACCGGATTGGAATAAATACGAGAAATGAATTTAGAATCTTCTGTCATGTATATAACCGTAGCAAATATACATATAATAGTTACTCCTGAAAAAAGTAAATAAGTCAACATTAATCATGTTATACTCTAACTATTTTACAATAGATAAACAGAATATTTTTAGGTTGTTACTAATGTATAATCCAGACAACTACCTGGCCTAAGAAGTGAAGACCCTTTTTGTCTGTTAGCAAATTGCTTTCTGTTCCTTTGGAGGGCTTTATATTTCCGATTTATTAGGAGATTTCAAAGACCCAATATGACATCCGTACAGGTTCCTCACCCTGTGTGCAGAATTAAATATAGTTCATGCCCCCTCTATTCTTTTACTACAATATGGTTGATATGGTTGAAGAACAATAGTGTAAGAGCATATGACTTGATAGAAACAACCCTTGAATTTGTACAGATAACCATCTTCTATAGCCTCTTACATAGAGTTATCTATCAGGGATATAGGGAGTGGACATTGGAAAATAAATCAAATTTCCCCAAATTTTTGAAGGAAAAAAATCTTACTTTTGGTAGTTATTTTGTGGAGGAAAGTGTTGAAGATTTCTTATAGTCCTATTGTCCTCTCCCTCCCTGATGTTTACTATTCAACTAATTCCTTTCTTACTATCTAGATTACGGGCAGAGTAACAACCAACAATGATTACAATTATGGATAGAATATACATGGGTATTATGACAGGGAGAAAATTGTTAATTTAGGTTGCTAACATGGAACTTATTTATTGGTCAGTTCCTTTATTCAGTAGTAAGAAAGGAAATGGGGTAAAGTTGGTGGATAGTGGTATCTCACTTTATTAGAGACGAAGAAAATCATCTATGTAAGAATATATCGAGGATGATTAAAGTCCCTTCACCGATTAAGACGTCATACGACAGAATAGCCAATGAGAGGTCAGTATACACTGTAATTGACCAATGGTAAAATCTATGCTGTCCTTTCATTGGTTATTTTATCGTATGACGTCATAATCTGTTGAGGGACTTTAATCATCTTCTAGTATATCAATTCTTATAATCATTGTTAGGGGATTTTTATCAATTTGCCTTAAACATAAAAAAAATAATCATGAAAGGGGCCAGCTATAGTAAATTGTTACCAGCCAAATTTTTTTCTTTGTAATAACTAATACTAACACTAAAGCAATATTTTTATAATACTAGTCCTAAAAGTTTTATAGTAACATTTTCTTCTTGGTTAGCTTAACATTTTTGGGGACCTTTATTGAATATTAATTAGTTTTTTTATTAAGTGTCAAAACATTTCAACAACTAATTGTAATAAACAGAAGGGATAATTTTGTTTATCATCATTGGGGATATACATAAATTTATCAGCCTTTGTTGTACCCATTTATATCCATGCTATGAATGTTGGTGTTATTAAAAGTTGTAAATTTGCCAGGATAAAATCTCACACATAATGGTCATGGACAACCCTCTCAAGTAGAATTGCCATATTGGTTCTGGAGACTTTTCCCCTCTAAAATCACATTACAATAGCATTGTTACATTGTTGGATATCGTAGTGTTGCACAAGATTACTAGAAACCTCTAGCACCCGTCTGTTGTTGTTGCAGTATGACCCCTGTGGTCAAGCACATACCAGAGTGTAATGCCTTCATAATACAAATTGTTAATTCAATAGAAAGAACCAAACCTTTATCATAATTCCCTATTCCCTTTATTTCTATTATATCAAAAATACAAAGTATTAAGTTTTTTTTTGTAGAAAGCTAAAGATCTCGGAAATTACTGGTGAATGAGTTATGCTTTTTAGGGAAGCTTTATTAATGTGTAAGGGTGGTTTTAGGCTATTTACCTTACCTCCCCCGCCCTCCCCTAGATTCTAGGGGTGAAGCATTACGCATAGAATTATGCCGTTATAAAAATTTGACTCTAACGAAATACCTCAATAATTTCCAGTTTTAAAGGGCATCAGAGTTTTAAATCATTTACCCCTTATAACCATTCTAATAAGCTCTGTTATAATTCCTTGATAATAAGTTGGTACAAATTGGTTATTGCGCCTAGGGATAAACAATTCAATATTACACAAATATCTTCCACTATGGGCCAATTTGATTTTGTTGAATTTAAAAAAAGGGTCCTACTATATAACTATGGTCTCATAATTTTTTTAAGCTTTCGTTCGATTGTCCATGCTGTTATTGTTATAATTCTTACAATCTAGTAATTTCTTATTAATGTACTGTGAAGTGCTGTACTGTACTTTTTTTTGTATAATTTCAGTTGACATCTTGGTCTTTGTTATACGTTTGAGGTTAATTCAGATATTTTAGAAGGTATCTAAAAACAGGAAAAAAACTAATAAATTGATGTACATCCCAATGATTTTAAAACAAAATTACCTCTTTTCTAGAAAAATATTAGTGCTGAAAAGTTTGGGCAGAAAAAGTTAGGAACCAATAAATGAAATCAATCACTTTCAAAGATTATGATCTACCGAATAGGATAACGCTATTATAAAACTTTGGGTACATTGCATTTTACTGTCCAATTTCCCCTCCCTCCTTGTTTTTTTGTTATATTTTAATTGAAATAGAAAAGATATTTCTAAAATGTTCGCAATGAACCCATTGTGAATGGCACAACCCCTTCATTTGAACTTATTTGTTATGAATTCCTTTAAATCTTACAAATCTTCTCGTAACTTGTCAATTGTAATTTCATAGAGAATATAATCATAATAAAATCAATTTTGTTGTGTCATAGTTTTAACTTTTCCATTTAAAGACAGCATTTTTATAAATATAGTATGTTCATCCGTTTGATCGACTCTTCAAATAATCCGCTAAATCCACTAAAGTTATAGAAAACTTTTGTTTCTATGGTGATTTTAATATCTCCGACACTTCACCACACCATCTGACAAAGGCCAAACGATTAAATAGAATATTAAATAGATTCAACTTGTTTGATTTATCTGAAAAACTAAACTACAACCATGATTATACATGGTGTGCAATCAGAAACGGTAAATTTCATTCTAGCAAAATCGATCATTTTTACTGCAATATTAATATGTTTAATTCAATAAAATTCCAACACAATAGTTTCAGCGATCATAAGCATTGTACTGTGTCTTTTAGAAAGTCCTTTATTTATTGTTCTCCTACATGGAAAAGTCATCTTTTCAAAAAAAAACAGACTTTGTTGAGCATTTAAAAAAAGAAACTATTTCATTTTTGTATGATTTGTCTGAAATACAACACCTACAAAATACTAAAGAGGTTTATGTTACAAATCCAAACTTATTTGATAATGAAGTGTCATTTGATCATTTAGAATACAAAGAAACCTCAGCATTTTTTGACCTTTTAACACATTTAAAAAAAGCTCATGACAAATTTTTTTCAAAAGACAAGGCAAAAAACTCTATAAAGCTTAAATCGTTTGATGATGAAATTTCTAAACTGTACAAATGTATGAAAAATCAACCCAACATTGACACAGTGGAACAAATACAGAAACTTGTATCAAGTCAACAGGAATATTTTAAGTCTCTTGTGTATTCACAAGCAGAGTTTAAATATTTTCGGAGGCTGCAATATGATGGAGGATACAACAACATGACTTTTAGGCACATACCAAACTTTAAAAAAACGTCTTATAAAATCAATACAAATGGAGAAACAGTAACATCTCCTCAAAAGTTGGCTGATTTGTTTGCTAACCAACATGCTAAAATTATAAGCCCTGAGTGTGTTCCAAAGTCAACATTGAATAACTTGCTCAATGATTATGATCTTAACATGGAAAAAATTTTTCCTAGAATTAAAAATCTCACTAGTCCATATTCAACTACAAAACAATTCAGGGAGATTATTAATTCTATGAAAAACACAAGCGCGCCAGGAATTTCATCACAACCAAAAGCACTTTTTCTTTTTCTCTTAGATTTATTGCCAACTTTCTTTACTAAAGCATTAAACAAATTATATGATATAGACATTGACAACAGTCCCTTTAGATGGATAAAAGACAGAAATGTCATTTTCATTCCCAAAAAAAACTTTGATCTGACTTTAATTGAACACTTTCGCGCAATAGTACTGTTAGAGATTGTTTACAAAATATTATCTAAAGCCTTAAATAGAAAACTTACGTCATATTTGGACAGAATCGTCCACAGTGGTCAATTTGCCTATGTACCCACAAGATTAATGTCTAATGCAAGTATTAATTTGACTGCCGAAATCAATCACATGGAAAAAGCCCAATCTAATTGCCAAATAATATCATTTGATTTTTCTAAAGCCTTCGACATGGTTTTGGAAGAGGTTTTTAATGTCATTTTATCCTTCATATTCCCTGAAGGCAATTTTGCTCATTGTTTTATTAATTTTACTAATAGGGGTAGATTCAGAGTTGCTGTTAATGGATATTTCTCTAAATGGTTTAAAATTAAAAGGGGCTCGTCGCAAGGAGACTCGCCTTCTGGTTCAAAGTTCATTATTGTCAACCATATTTTTATTGCATGCTTAGAAAGTACTAAGATTAAACATATTTATTATAAAATAGGACCCACCCCTGTTAGACCAAAAAGTTTTGCTGATGACACTATTATAAGCACCATTTTAAAAGAAAACAAGGACGTGTTGGAACTTATAAACCTTCTGTCCAAATTAGAAAATAGTATAGGACTGCAAATAAATTTTGACAAAACAAAAATCTTAGTTCAAGGTTCATATCCAAGTGAATTATCAAAATTAGGCCAAATCGTGGAATACTTTAAACATTTAGGGATATATATTTCCTTTAATCAAACACTAGCTAAAGAAATGACATATAATGAACTTTGTTATAAATTAGAAAAGAAAGCTAAAAGGTTTCCCCTTAAGCCAGGATACAATCTGCTAAAAAGAAGAAATCTATGCTCTGCCCTACTTTCTTCTTCAGCCTATCACATCTACCGAGTTTACAACCCTGACGAGAAAACCCTGCAAAGATTGCAAAAAATTGTGCTGCAATTCCTATGGTCTCAAAGAAAAGAAGATGGTACCATTACTTCAAGAACAAAAATCGCTCGTCCAAGGATTGAATTAGATCTTAGAAGGGGTGGATTAAATTTATTATTACCAAAAAGCCAATCTTTCTCAATATGGATTAATAGTTTTATGAGTTGTCTTAAGTATGCATCTGACCACCCTGACACAAGTATTGGCTTAATTTTCACACACAAACACATGCCTATTAAGTCATTATTAAAGACTTTTAGTTTTCTTACTCTTACTAAATATCAAAAAACTTTCAAAGAACTTTATCCTTGCAAGGGCGGCGATTATTTCGAAAAAGCTTTAGAATTTTTCTACAACCTTGAACATGATAAATCAACATGTCTTTTTTCACCCATTCTGACATCCAATTTTGCAAATATTACTACACCCTTTACTAAAAATGACAAACACATTCTTTCTAATGCAAAAAAATTCACGATAGCTTCAATTTTAGAATGCAAAAAAATTGGTGCCAAAGCTTTATATCTACCAATTCTTGATCTCAATATACATGAATCAATTCATGATCTAATTCTAATTAACAAGTTACAAAAAGTGGTTGATGCGTTCAAGCCCTGCTTCTCTGCTACTAGTTTCAGCCTGCAAAAATCCAAGCTGTTCCTGAACCCACTTAGTTCATTGTTGGTAAAGAACAAGAAACTCTTTTCTTTTCATTTCAAACAAATGTATAAATCTAAAATTGACATAGAATTACCTTCTATAATGACAAGAAAAAGAGACAAACTGTTCTTTCCTGACAAGGAACTTTTTGAACTTACTATTAAGAAACTTTTTAATTTACCAATTATATTACATTTCAAAAACTTTTATCTAGAACAATTGAATCGCACACTACCAAGCAAAAATAAACTATTTAAATTCAAATTAGTCGATTCAAATATTTGCAACAAATGTAATGCAGAAAGCAATACAGATCATGCATTATTCTTTTGTCTATTTCCTTCTTATTTTATTCATAAACTAGCTGTCTTTTTAGATATTAAGTATAATAATGGACAACCTCAATTTATTTTTCTAAAAGAAAGCTTTTACCTATTTAATATGTATTATGATGATTTCTCGTTAAATGTATATACTCAACTATCCAATCTTATTTTAGCTGCAAAAGACAAATCACTCAAATTAAGCAAAGAAGACTGTATTTCAAATTGGAATAAAAACAACCTGCATGCCCATACAATTCTCCTAACCCAATTTTCCTTCAAACTGTTACAAAATGCAGGGCAAGAAACTAATTTTATCTCTGATTTTCTTGAGTTTTTAATAACACAGTGATTCCTGTTTTTTTCTGATTAATTTCCAGCTACTAAGCTATGTTGATGTAAATAAAAGTCTCGTACTATAATATGTAATTCTGTATGTATATGTCTTTTCTTTATGAAATACATATCTTTAAAACAAAACGAATTGATTTATAATATAACATAATTATATGCAACAAAAAGTCATTTTCACTTTATCTTAATTTTGTTGTTTGAAATAAAGACACATACAAATTATAAAAAGAACAATCAAGGCAAAATAATTCTTTTAACGTTTTTCTATATAGCACACCCCGTTCTTATTCTTCATGCAGAGCCGGTCAAATGAAGGAATACAGAGATAAGACAATTGACAATAATACATATACGCACCAATTATTTTCTTTAAATTCTACCTGTGGCATATTTTATTATACTTATAGGCGAAAAGGAGATTAAAAGAGATCCATTACTTTTCATGGCAAAAATATATTTTGAATCAATTAATGTTTGTGACTAGAAATGCAGTCAATAAAAAAAAACACCGTAAATGATATTTATGCGAAATATCTAACACAACGTTTGGAATTCAAAGAAACTTGCTCTGAAAACAAAAATCAGACTTTACAACAGTAATGTAAAATCAGTTCTTCTTTATGGAGCTGAATGCTGGAGAACTGTGAAAACTGAAACAAATCAACTTAATGCATTTCACAATAGCTGCCTAAGAAGAATTTGCAAAATATTCTGGCCAAACAAAATATCAAACATTGAGCTGTATGCTAAGACCAAGTGCAATAGTATTGAAGCAGAAGTGAAATTTAAAAGACTAAGATGGCTAGGACATGTGCTCAGAATGGAACAAAATAGGTTTCCAAAAAAGTGCTTAAAATGGAACCCCACCACTGGTAAACGTAAACGGGGACAACCAAAAATGACCTGGAGGCGGAGCACTGAAAAGGACCTCTTTAATTTGAAATTAACATGGGGAGAAGCTGAAGCACTTGCCACAAAAAGGAATTCATGGAGGAGCAGGGTGGCCGTATTCTCTGGACTCCACAGTCCAAAAGAGAGACGCGACTGAACTGAACTGAAACTGAATGTCAAAGTTTGAAGGCTGTCAAAAATATAACTCTGTTTTAATTTATAAATTAGCTATGCTCCAGCAAAAATTCAATGATTAAATAGATCGTCAAAACCACTTGTCCAAGAAAAAATAAGTTGTGTCGCACTCACACAACACAAGGCATGGAAGGTGCCCAGGGATCTAAAGGGTTAAGATAATGGCTAATAAATTGGTGTACATTCTCAAAGATAATACACAAAATTACCCCTTCTGTAGTCTAAAATTAGTTTTTGAAACGTTAGGATATTCATCTTAATGATCCAAACAATCAAAATTCAAAAAAAGTCCCCAAAGTTCAACGAATAAGGTAACGTTGTTGTAAAACTTTGTGTACTAAACAACCCAATGTCAATTCCTGCCTGGTTTGTGACGCACAAGACACAAGGTCTAGAAGGACCTCCTGATGTCAATGCCATCTTGATTAAAACTGTTGTTATGGAATGTTAGATCTAATTTGTTTTGTCGCACAGCTTTTCTAAAAGTTAGATTTTCCGTCTTAAAAAGTGACTTTAAGAGAACAATATAGGTGTTAACTAATGATAATATTACACTGTATGAGAGTTTTTATTCCTTCATAAGATTTCAAAGTCCCACCTATATTTATCTCATTCTAAAAGTAAGATGCAAAAACAGGATATATATATTATATATGTATACTAGCGGCTTCGCCCATAGCCTCTAGGGGCTTTGCCCCATGAGGTAATTTAAAAAAAAAATTAAAAATTGGGGGAGGGGGAATTTTCATTTTTTTTTTTTGGGGGGTGGTTGGGAGTGTCCAACCCCCCAAGAAAATATCTTAAAACCACCACAGGACCAATAGGTATATACCCTGAAGAGTAGAATCAGATCTGTTCAGAGGTTACTGAGATCTTAAGGGACAGACGGACGGACGAACGGACGGACAGACAGACATCGTTCTACTTTGTAATAAAGATATACCGAAGAATTATGCTATGTGCTGAACCGATAAGGTTTTTCTTTTTACACTGAAGTTTCTCATTGGTCAAGGAAAGGTTTATTACTATTTAGGGGAGGGTACCTCCACACTCAAAAGGAAAGACACTTCGAAAAAAATTCCCGAAACAATTTTATTACTAAAATTGAAAATGGAGGGTCGACTTATCCACCCCCCCCCCCTTCAACTCAAGTGCTTTAGTTTTGTATAAAGTGTCAAATTTATCTGAAGCCTGATCTATCTATATGTCTATGTCAATAATGTAAGATGCATAGTGTCTTGTATCAAAGAGTTAAATATTTGCCCTACTTTGGGCTAAAATCTAAAAATAAAATCATTAAAAAGTTGCCGAAGGGATCATTCATGATATTTTTGAAATAGCTCAGCTACTCTGCAATTAGAGTCCGTGCGTTTGTCCGTCACTACATCAGAGGAAATCAATAAAAATGTCTAAAACTTATTTGTTTTGCAAAATACATTACATTGTCGATAAATTTATGTACATCCCCAATTATGATTCACAAAATTACTTCTGTAGATTACAATTAGTGGTTGAAATGTTTGGACTAACCAATCAAAATTCAATTAAATTCCCCAAAGTTGTCAAGTCAACGAATAAGAAAAGTTGATTATAAAACTAGTGGGGACTAGTGTTATAAACAGCCTAATGTCCCATCCCTCTTTATTTACTGAATTTTCAATAAGATTACTTGCATTAATTCTAAATTTCAGTTTATTGTTCTTTTTAAGCTTTATCAAATTTCTAAAGCTGTAATTTTTATGCACATGATTATTCTTGTTTTGGATTTCCTCTCAAAATATAATGGATATAGTATACGTGGATATATTGAGAGGGGAAAATTTATAATCAATTTAGGTTGATAATATGAAACTCATTTATTGGTAAATTTGTTCATCCAGTTTGAGGAATGGGATTGAGGAGGTGGATGAAGGGAATCGTTATTTTAAAAAGCAGCGGATAACATTTAGTATTAGAGTACATAAAAAATCTAGTGCAACATCCATGTAATTATACATCGATTGAAATATACTACATCGTATATACGGGGTGTCAAATGATGTGAATTATAACATTTGTATATATTTATATTTAAATGGTATTCTTCTAAATGTAAATATTATTATTATATGAATCTTACACCAAATTTTTATGTTCTCTAATGAACACACAGCAGGCTAAAATAACGATTCCTCGCTTCTATCCCCTTAACCCCATCCCCAACCTCCCTACTGGATGTGGGAACTGACCAATAAATGAGTTCCATGTTAGGAAGCTAAATTTATGAAAGTTTTTTCCATCATAATAATTACATATTCTACATCTATTTCTAAATGCAAGTTGAAGGATGATTATTTGGTGAGTGTTCTTCTACCCATTAATTACCTCATACGGGCGAGGCTGCTGCCCATGACACTCAAACGCCAGGTCCAACAACCAAGGAAACTTAAGGGGAGCCAAATCTCTCCTTTTCTGTCCAAACACCAGGGGTAAAAGGTAAAGTAACACCCATCAGACAACCAACTCTTTGATTGCACGACCGTTGTCTGCAAGTCCCAAAAGTTTTGGGCAAGGCATCCCTCCTACTCCAACTATTAATGTCGCGCACCTGATAAAGCAGCACAAAGAATTTTTTTTATCTTTTTAGTTATGACACAATTTTAAGCCTAGATTTGAACCTATCACCCCGACAACGAACCAAAGTCGCGTTCTTCCTCAAGGATAGTTTTAATCTTATAATAAAGCTGTCTATAATACGATGCGATAAATAACTATTCCCATCTAATTAATGCAAAATATGAATAGTTGTTTTCTGTAGGTAATCTTAAATCTAGGAGTTGACACAAAGATTGAAAGATGAACAACTGTAGTAGACTTATACAAAAGAGTTACGTAGAGTAAACAAATATAACCTTTTTTAAACCCTATTAATATCCGCTGGATTAAAACAGGTTCTAAGTCATACTGAAAAATCATGTATCAAATCACATCATATATTTAATTTTCTACGAATAATAAAATAAAAATCATAAATATTAACACACTTTTTGTTATCCGGACCATTGTCCCCTAGAGGCTAACAAAACTGGAATTAATCTTATAATTTCCACTTTTACTACGCGCGGAAAGCTGTCTATAATACGATGCAATAAATAACTGTTAGTTTATCATTTTTAAACTACCAGGGCCAGAAGCTTTAATATATGGGGAAAGATTTAATTTCTACTGTCCTATCCCTGTATCCCTGGCCTCTCCGTCGCCTCCTTGTGTCAGAGATCCTTCAACGGTATCGGAGGAGAAATCAGATCCCACATTCATTATTGCTGCTGCGGTGTTAATTCACTTCCGCACACACACATGCATCACATTATCATAATCGCCAGTTTGTTACAACAGAACAAACCGTCTATTCATGCCCCGCGACCGTGGCATCGGGGGAGGTCAAAGTTTCGAATACCGGCTTAACAATGCGTCATAACTAAAGACGTTAAAAATATTCCTTGCAAACTGTGTCATGCCCCACGAAAGTATCATCGGGGAAGGTCATAGGTTCGAATACCGGCTTAACGATGCGTCATAACCCATGTCATATGTCAGGTGTTCGACAGTAGAGTAGTTGAAATGCTTTTGCGCAACTCATTACCATGCAGAGTTAGAACTTCAAAGACAAATGTCGTGCAATTAAAGGGTTGGTTGTCTGAAGGACGGATGACCATGTAACATGCACAGCATTAAGCAACATTTAGTTCAGAGATGCACTAAAGTAAGATTTCGTGGTGTATCCCGTCCTGAAGGCTATCCGAGGCTCGTCATTAAACACTCTCGCTTGTTCATTACAATTTGATTTTTTTGCGATTATAAATCAAAATGCTTATGTGATATTATGCGGAGGTATATGCACACTTATTATTGCACCCTTTGTTTCCCCCTTTCTCCCAAAGCCCCCTAGGGTACACAGGCGCCCTTATGCTTTAAGCTGACGAAGCTACTCTATAGGTTACGTTTTTTTTTTGAAGCCGTTACAAAAAAAATTCTTAACAATATCAACTATTTGGGTCTGTATACTAGTCCCAATAGGTCGAACTTTTCAGGAAAGCTTTGACTAACTTTCTTACCTTCCAGGCCCTCCCCAGGTGCTAGAGGGAAGCTACTAATTTACAAACAGCAAACGATCTCTCTGAGACGAAATGTTTAATTTTTTTATTTCAGTGTACAATTATATGCAAGAAATAATTGTCAAAATGGGATTTAAGTTTTATATATCTGGATGATTTAAAATCTCCGCTGCGCTACTTGTAGAAGTTATTAACTTTTTATCCCTGTCAAGTCGCTTATATTTCTAATCTAACTCCCAACGGAGACAGAAAAGGGGTTAGGGAAAAGGAGGGGGGGGGGGGGGTTGAAATGTGATTAGTTTAAAAACAAAATAAGGGCTGATAGATCATTAGTCGTTCTAAATTATATTTTGTATTTTGCTAGGGAATACCGAATATTGTTTTAAGAGTAAAATCGTCCTAGTTCCTTTAAATTAATATGTGATTTAATTATGTATAGTTTGTTCTTAAAGGAATAAATTATTAAGTGTGTAATATTTGTTACTAAAATCAAGAATTTATTTTATTATGTAAAAATTAAAAAACTTTATTATGCAAAAATTAAAATAGAACTGCAATAAAAACAATAAATAACAAGACTGCAAACATTGCCATGCGGCATGCTTTTCTGAAAATTTTTCGAAATGGATATAGGATATATTAACAGGGGAAAATTTGCCGTCAATCTAGCTTGCCAATAGGAACCTTATTTATTGATCAGTTTCTCATCATTAAAAATTGGGTAATAGTTATAACAATACTTTCTTCCAATAATTGCTTACTTGCTATTAAAGACTATTCACACCTTAAGAACTGAGAATAATTTATTTATCATTCATTGTCCAATCCCTGCTTCCATGGTTCGTTTACATACTTACAAGTTTCATATTTCCCAAAAAAGTATTTTCCAGTCCCAGGGATTAGGATAAAGACACCTGAAGAAAAACTAGTGGCCTCCTAATCTTCCAAGAAAAATAAATAGTAGGATAAGTTTTATACGCTGGTTGTTCATTTATCAGCAAATAAAAAGTATAGTAAACTCAGGGATCAAAAGGGATTAAACAATAACCGATAGTTGTTGAAACACAAAATTTCGCCTTCTTAAATTACAATGAGTGGTTGAAACACTCCACTTAATGAACCAACAAATCGAAATTCAACAAGAGTCCCCAAAGATGGTAAGTAATGAACAAAAAAACGTTTTTTTTACTTTGTGGACTAGTGTAATAAACAGCCCAATGTCCCCTTCCACCCTGTAGTTAAAAGATAATTTGAATGACGGAATAATTGAGGAACTTCAGATGTAATATCTCTGTCCCTGTCTAGCCCAGCCTAGCGTAGCCTATGACCCTTACAAAAGATTTGAGTGATGGGGTTGGAAATAAGTCGTTAAAGCACACTATTAGTATTTCCTAACTAAATTTCCTAACTAACAAGGATGACAGCATCCACAAAAGCGGAGCTCTGAAACGATAGGACAAACGAACATTAAAACTTGTATAGTGTCAGAACTGAATAATCAGAATATGAATGTATACAAGTCGAACGAAACAAAATTGTAAGTAAATCGGCTGAAAAAAACTGCTTAAATACAGGCTACAATTGCTGGTTGTTGATTTACTGACATCATATTCGAATGAATATAGAATATACGTGGGATATTATGACAGGGAAAATTATCGTCAATTTAGGGTGCTTATTTGGACTATTTGGACAGACATCATATTGGCCAGTGCGTTAATCCAGTAGGTGGGTATGAGATGGGGAAAAAAGGGGGATCGTTATTTAAGCCAGCTACAAGTTTCACTTTATTAGAGTACATGATAATCTGGTATAAGATCAAAGTAAAAATAAATCCATTATAACATTGAGCTGCAGTCAGCAGACATTTTTTTTGGAACTTTTGTTGTTCCAGTTAATTGTTATAATACTTGTGGCAGCATTTTCATCATGAATTAGACAAGCGGCTGCAGTTCATGCTTTTAAAAGCCGCTGTATTCTGCTTTTCTCTTATTTTTACCAAATATGCTGATGTTTTCTGTTTCACCCTTTTGTCAAAATTTTTCGGGGCCATAAGTTAAAATCTAAGGAAAGTCTATTGAAATATATAAATACAAGACTATATAACTATAACTATAACTGTCAAATAACATGATAGTATTGAACAAGGTTAGCTTTCCAAAAGTTTGAAAATTATAATTGAAAAGTTAAAAATATTGTACTGTATCATAACAAAAGGGCATTTTTCTTCCTTTTAAAGTCTTCAAAACGGATATATTTAGTACAGTTCTTTAAAATTAACTGAGTACTTTGTGTACCCAATAGACTGGCTCAAAATGCAATTTGGCGCGCAATTTTGGCCATTTTAGCAAAATCAGCTGATTTTGACAGTTATTTAAGGATAACTTTTGCCAGGGTCAATATTTTTTAAAACCGTTTTTTGATCCTTAATCTACTCTTCAAGACGAATTGAGGAAGGTACATGAAGCCATGCTTTAATAGAAAAAAAAATTTCACCCCCAGGGGGGACCCTTCCCCTTTTTTATGAAAATCGAAATTGACATATTGCTAAAAACACTTTTTTTGGTATCAATGGTCATTATATCATAAAAAGAATGGGTTGGAATAGCGCGCCCATTGAATTTTTAAAAAGTGGTAATTCTGATTCGGTGTAGTACCCAATGATTTTAAACAATTCTATCTTATTGGTTGACTCAAAAACTTTGGGTATTTTTTCTAGCTTATATCAACAATGAAATTAATTCGGGAAAAAATCACGAAACCTATACGTGTTTTTCAGCTGTCGTTGGGGGGCAACACATCGTAAAATTGACGACCTCTCCATTTGCCCTCCAAATATTATTTTATATTTAATTCGCTTGTTGGTTATACCTTATACCTGATTTTTTCAAATTTTAATTGGTTGGTTCCTATCCATTGTCTTATCACTTAAGATCCTCAATAATAATTAGTGCAGCTCAAGGTTATACAGACGTTCAGGCTTTTCTTTAACAGGGTTAAAATGATTGTTTTAAAGATTTTAGGGGGGGGGGGGGGGGTAATAATCTTATAACCTATTACTTAAATATTTGAGGTTTGTGAAATGAGGGGATTTTAAAGTTAGATGGGGGTAAACGCCCCTTTATCTCCCCCCTCTTGGACGTCTATGCTTATGGACATTATTTTCCTTGTTTCTTATCCTTTAATGTTTAAGTTTATAATCCTTGTTATTTACTAAAAGGGTGGAAAAAGAGGATATGTGATAAGTCTAGTGGACTCTCAGGGACTCAGGGATAAGTCAATCAAATATAACTTTCTGCGTATCATTAATTTTTAAAATTTTCTTCTTGAAAGGCTATAATTATTAGGACAACAAAAGGTGTGTAGATTAATTTAACTGTCATTGTCATCTCCTTCCCTGTAATGACTCTTGAGTCAAGTGTATAGGATTTCGGGTCAACAAGTCATATTGTCAATATGTTTATTGCACAAGTTTTTTCTGATCAAGTATGATAATTGAACAAGTCACATATACAAGTGTATAGGATCTTGGATCAACAAGTCATATTGTCAATATGTTTATTGCACAAGTTTTTTCTGATCAAGTATGTTAATCGAACAAGGCTATGATACAAGTGATTAACAAGGATCTAGGATTAACAAGTCTTATAGTGAATATGTTTATTGAACAAGTTACCTTTGAAGCACGAAGCGCACAATTTTTTTCCAACCCTCCTGAAATTTATGTTGGGTGTGGCTTTTTTACCTTGACATCTCCATTGGCTGTATTGGGATAGGGCGGAGGGGGGGTGGAGTATCTAGTGAGGTGTGTTCACCCACCTTGTGTTTGCTAGGGGGTTAATACATCCTGTTACTGCACGCCTCTGCGTTGAATCATTGCTAGTTTTGTAGTATACCTGTATATTATATGCAAAGCTTTCAAACTTTTAATCTCATAAAATTGCGTTTACAAAAGCAAAATTCTTATGCAAAAACTTTGAAAAGTGCAGTCAAGCTAGTTACATTTTTTTACATTTAAAATATTTATTTCATTTTGAAACAATATACAAGAAAAAATTAATAGTAAGGTTATAGATTTTGGGTTAAGTTAACAAGATAGTTTTACAAATGGTAATTTTAATAATATAATATTATGACTTATGCAGTTAGGAAATTTGAAAAATTGGATATGAGATCGTTTTCTAGGCCTGCTTTCTCAAGAAGTTTAAAGGTAAATTGAGTTACTAACAGAGAGTGTGCAAACAAATTATTTTCATTCCAATTTAAAAATTTTTCTTCTTTACTGATTTTCATTGATCTATCTTTAGCAGCTAATATAAGGTGTGATAATTGAATATACTCATTGGTTGAAAAATCTTCATAGTACATATTATACAGATAAAATGTATCTTTAAGAAATATAAATTCTGGCCTGCTTTCATTATATTTAACGTCAAGAAACAGTGCAAGTTTATGGCTAAAAAATTTTGGAAACAGGCATTCAAAAATTTCGTGTTCAGTTGTGCTTTCTGTATTACATTTTAAACATAAGTTTGTGCTGGATAATTTAAATTTGAAAAGTTTATTTTTACTTATTAAAGTACGGCTGATTTGCTCAATAAAAAAATTGCAGTCAAGCTAGTAAACAAATAGGTTTACAAGTGCATCCACACGCACACTCACACACACACACACACATACACACAAGCACGCACACACACAAACTTATTATATGTGTACATAGGGGCGCATGAACAAATAAATAGGAGACAACCCCAAAAATATTGTTTTTAGGTAAGAAGCTTCTTTTATATAGATCTGTTCGTTTGTCTGCCTATATATTTGTATAAGACGTTATGCTAGAAAAATTTATGCTAAATATTTATTACATATAAATCGAATTTCGTCTTTTTTCTTTTTGATTTCGAAATTATTTTTCCCGTAATAATGCTAAAAATTGATTTTTTAATCAAAAGATGGGAGTATCATTTTGTTTGATTTAGAATTCTTGGGTGCACATAAAAAGAACAACAATAATAAATAAAATAAATGAATATTATAAAGTAATTATATATCGGTTCTAAAATTAGTATTTTGTCTGAAATAACCTAAACTGACTGAAAAACCCATAAACAGATATATTTACGTAAAATGAAACATAGAAACCAAATTTTAATAGTCATAAAAATCGTGTAAATAAGAAAAAGAGAGGGAGCGGTTATGAATAAAAAAATCATCTTCACCACTGGCTTCTACCTATCATACAGAATTTCACATGCTAAATTGGAGAGAATATAAATTTCATGTTCAATATCCTATCCCTAAATTGTTAGTTTAACAAGGATGACAACATCCATAAAAGCGAAGCACTGAAACGGTAGGACAAATGGACATTAACACTTGTATAGTGTCAGAACTGAATAATCAGAATATAAATGAATAAGAGTCAAAGCAAAATTGTGAGTAAATTTGTTGAAAAACTTCTTGATATAGTATATTGTTTACGGACATTTTTTGGACTTGATTATAGAGTTGTTCTTTGTAGTCCCAGGAATCAATATACCAAAAATCAGAAAATCGGAATCGGATAATAGATCACTAAAAAATGATTATAGAGTTGCCACGCTTTCTAAATCGTACCTAACTACAACAGGAATCTCCATGCAAAGTTTGAAATCGATAGAACAATTATAACATGCCTAAACTAACGAAAAAAGCTACCCATCTCGGACGGACAGATGTACGGACAGACCCTAATTGTAGAAAAGCTTCGCTTTGAAAAGGTTTGAAATGGAGATGTTTACAAAGCTGTTTGCTGAAATGGAGCCAGTGAAGGTTTGTTTATTTGAAGCATTTGAAATAACAAAATTGTAAAGGTTAACCCCCCCCCCAAAAAAAAAAAATAATAAGGTGTAATTGTACTTTTTTATGTTGACTTTAAAACTATAGGAGTTTCAAATTCAATTCACAACCATCCCTACAGGCCTCTAATGAGTAGCCGCTAGTGATCTATAAAGGAACAGAGTAGAGGCTCATTAGTCCCGAAATTTAAAAAACCTTATCATATTTTCTCTTTGATATTTTTGGATAGTAAAATAGAATTAGATACACAATAAATGATTATTTTTATTACTTAGGGGAATCATCGTAAGTAATTTCAGAGGCTTATCTCTTAATAGTTGTCAAGTATATATGGGAAGGATTTTTATATTATGGGTGAGATTTCATCTGCTACTCATAAATTTATTTTTTGAAAAAAAAATTAATAATCGCCTAAAATACTTTTTAACCTTTCCTGGACAGTGAATGAGAAGCTTCCCTGTAAAGAAAATCCTTACCAAGTCTGCGGTTAGCGAGATCCTTGGCTACAAACACATACAGAGATATGAGGATGATCTATTATAATTATCTTTAAGGTATTAACCTTTTGATTAAAAACACCCTAATAATAATATATTAGAATCCTTTTTGTGAAGAAACTGTTTTAATTTTGATGTAGATGGTCGCATGCAAGGGTTTGCAAGAAAATAGAACGAAAATGGTTGGTTGGGATACAAATTATCAGATTTTACAAATTTCGAAAAAATATAGAACAAAGATGACAAAATCCATAAAAGCGAAGCTCTAACATCAGAAGCAAAGGACAAACGAACAATAACTCTTATAGAGTATCAGAACTTAATAAGCAGAACAATAGTATGTTAGTCTAAACAAAGTTTTACATAATTTTGTTGCAAAATTTCATAAATACAGGATACAGTAAAAGGGCATACTTTCGTCTTTAGGATTTGATTATAGAGATAATTTGCTTATGATAATGTACCTTGTTAGCCTGGGAATTTTACTTGAACAATTTTATTTTATTTTTTAAAGAAGGATTGACTTTTTTAATACACATATTTTTGTATCAATACTGTATATTTTCTGGATTTTGTCTCACTTTTGCACTTTGGTTCATTTCGGATTCTGAATCTGCAAATAAGACACTATTATATAATCATTGTAAAACTTTATAAAGTACTAGCGGCTTTGCCCCTATCCTCTAGGGGCTTTGCCCCAAGAGGTATAATTACATCTTTTATTACCTGGAGAGCCCCCACTCCACCACTATTTTAAAATAGCCTAAAACCACCACAGGACCAGTAGGTATATTCCCTAAAGAGTAGAATCCGATCGGTTAAGTAGTTATCGAGATCTTAAGGGACAGACAGACGGACAGACGGACGGACGGACAGACATCATTCTACTTTGTATTATAGATATGTGCATCAGTGTCCATTAAGATCTCTGAAACAATTCAACCTGTGTATCGAATAATATATTTTTATAGTTCCTGCTCAGGATTAGGCTATTAATTTGGAAAATTAAGATATTATTCTCCATATGTCTAAAACCCCCAAAAATTATATTTTTTTCAAATCAAAAAATGCTCTATAATTCCTTAAATTTTTAAGTTCCATACTGGAGCATAGTGTAGTTTAGCCTATAAAATATAGAAGACCGAAATTGAGGTAAATCTTTTGACCACAAAGACTGCATTTCTAAACTTGAAAAGCCCAATTTACATTAGTATCCAGATAAAACTTAGGTACTAACAACTTTTTAAAAATATACAAACTGTAAAAATCTTGACGAAACATAAAAGTGTCCCTTTTTTAAAAAGAGTCTGAGTACAAACTGTAAAAATGAAATATATTATATTAGGGTGTGTCTAATTTGATAAAACTGTACCAATATTTCATGGCTATAATACAAACAGTATATATGTTGTACAACAAATTATGTTATAAGACTGTCAAAATTAACTGGCCAAAGTACAAGCTGTATAAATATTATACAACAAATTAGGGTGTTGCAATTTAAAAAGGCTGTGTCCGAATCAACTGGCTTAAGTACAAGCTGTATAAATATTGTATAAGGAATTAGAGTGTCCCAATTTTGATAAGACTGTGTCAAAATTAACTGACAGCTTTTCACAAGAATTTTCGTAGGGTTATCAACCAAGAATTAAGTAATGCTTGGTTGTTTAATATATTATATCTATTTTCAGGTAAAACATTTTTACCTTGCAGTTTTAAGACTATAGATTTTTTATAACTTGGATCTTAAACCTGATTATCATGTACTCTAATAAAGTGAAACTTGTAGCTGGGTAAAATAAAGATCCCCCTATCCACCCCATTTACCCCATCCCCTCATCATCTACTGGATGAATAAACTGACCAATAATAAACACTTTTTGAGTGTCAGAACTTAATACGCAGAATATTGATTTTAAATTTAATTCAATTCAGGATTCTGTTTAAGAACATGCTCACATTTTTATGACATTATTATAAATATGCTTCGAATATCTTGTTGTCCTAGGAATAGGATAATCATATTATACAACAAGGATGACAACATCCATAAGTAGCGAAGCATAAAAAATTGTGGATGGGAATACGTAGAAGTAGATTTAAAGTGTATTTATAAAAATCAAGAATATATTGACTGGAGAAAATAAACACAAAACCATGTTTTACTTTGTATGATGAAGACGGTTAAAGTAAATTACATACTAGATGCACATAACAATGGAAAAAAATATTTTGAAACTGTTAATGCAAAAAAGATATGGGGAAATATGTCAAACATATAAAAATAGCCAAAAACCTGCTAAAAGGCAGTTTGGCCGCCATTGTTTCTTTTCTTAAAACGCCAGAAATTTAATTTTAATATCATTAACTGAAACATTTTTGAAAATTGGACCATAAACACCAAAGATATGGGGAAAAATGTGAAAAATATAAAAATAGCCAAAAACCTGCAAAAAGGCAGTCTGACCGTCATTGTTGTTTTCTTCAAACGACAGGAAATTTAATTTTGATAACTTTAACTGAAAAAACTTCAATAATCGGACCATAAACACTAAAGATATGGGTAAAAATGTAAAAATTTAAAAATAGCCAAAAACCTTTAAAAAGGCAGCCTGACTGCCGTTGTTGTTTACTTCAAATGACGGGAAATTTAATTTTGATATCTTTAACTGAAAAAAATTTGAAAATCGGACCATAAACACCAAAGATATAGGAAAAATTTGGAAAATATAAAAATAGCCTAAAACCTGCTAAAAGCCAATGATGTTTTATAGTTATTTGTGCTCCTTAATGATGGGAATGTTGTCAAAAAATTTCAGCTCTCTATCTTTTATAGGAGCCGAGAAAATCACGTTTCTCCAATTCATTAATTACGGACAGACGGACGGACAGACGGACGGACAGACGGACAGACGGACAGACGGACGGACAGACGGACGGACAGACTGACGGACAGACTGACGGACAGACGGACGGACAGACGGACGGACGGACGGACGGACGGACGGACATTGTGAATTATAGAGTAGCTTCGCTACTAAAAAGTTGCTGTTAAAGTTAAAAGAACTGACTGTGACGACAGACCGGCGGACCCTAATGGTTCTTGACTGCTTAGTAGACAATCAAGTGCGGCTTTTGCTGCTCCTGCCCCAAAAATATGGAAGAACACGGTTCAATATAAATCTGTGTTTAGAGGCTATGAAAGAATTTTTCTTCATGAATAATCGTTCTATCCCTGTAAAGCATTTAAGATAAAAAGTTGCATCCTATATCACAAAAGGCAATTTCTAGAGTTCTAAAATCCAACAATAACATTAACTTTTATGTCAATAGGGACTTTTTCTAAATGTAATATAACCATTTACGAGTGGCTTTAGAAACCATATACATCAAATTAACCAGGGAGGTAAAAAATCTACAACCCTTTCTACCCCTGAACATATACAATTATATTTTTCATTTAGGGGGAAAGATAAATTTCAATATTTCTTTAATTTCCCTATCCTTGCATCCATGTAAATTGCTTCTTTAAAACCATATCTCCTTTTCTTTATGATAAATTTTTACTCTAATCTTTCAGCCTTCCCAAAAAACCTCCCGAGAAAAATTTAAGCATGAAAATTTATTTTAAAAGCAAAGCTATTTAGTAGGCAATATTTGATTAAATTGATAAACTAATAGGCAAAATTATATTTTTGATAATGCATCTACTAATCACAATAGTATGGTTGAATAAATTCAAAGGTTTATCCAATGTATAGGTAAACTAATCGGGTTGATAGATACACCATTAAATTTAATATAATCCAGGTATCTATAGCAAACCTTATCAGGATATTAGTGCAGTCAGAAACGTAAATCCTTATTTAACCTTTGAATTTACTCATCCTTGCTTTAGATAATGTATAAATATATATGTTTGTTTTTATATAATTTATTTCGAGTTAAACATGAAACAAACTATGAATTTATGTATTTTTAAATGTTTATAATAGATAAATTACGAATTACGGAATATAAATCATGTACATTTGAAGTATGAGATATTATTTTTTTGTTTTAATAGAAACTCAAGAAAATCATTAAGAAAATTAGAATTTAGACCCATATTATTTAAAATTGATAAAGCAGATTTTACAACAAACAATGATTGAGAGAAACAGTTTAGAATGGTCCATCTTGATAAACATTCATCTTTACTAATTTTTAATGAGCGATCTTTGGCAATTAGAATTAGCAATGATAGTTGAAAAAATATTTCATTTTTAGCAAATATAGGGTACCAAACATTAAAAAGATAAAAATTTTCTTTGAGATAAATGAATTCAGGGGTATCATTATTAAAATAATAGTCTAAATATAAAGCAAGTGCATTTATGAAGAATTTTGGGTAAAGGCAAAAAAATAATGAATGTTCTATACTACTTTCTACATTACATAGATTACATTTGGTAGAGTCACTATGACCAAAAAGACCTAGTTTTCGTTTTGATACAAGAGTGCGGCATATTTGTTCAAAAAAGAAACTTTTAAAATATAGGGGTAGAGGAAGAGAGAATAATTTATTGAAACTCAATTCAAAAGACTCAGTGTCAGGGAAAAATAGACCATCTCTCAAACGAGTTTTTATTGCAGGATGTTGTTTTTTGAATTTATTTCTTAACATGATTTTGAAGTGTAGAGAAAATATTTGTGGATTAAAATTGTTTAGGTTAATGAGGGGTTTTTGCTAAATTCATAAACTCTTTTTTGGTGACTACTGGAAAGTGGGATGCAATAGATTTCAAAACATTTAATTTATTAACTAGAGTAGTACATGCAGGGTTATTTGTTATTTTAGTATGTAGAGTAGGAAGTATGATAATTCTATCTCCAATTATTCTGTGGTCAAAAATATTTGCAACTGTAATGATATTATTTTGTTTAAGAAGGGAAATTTCATTTGATGATAATTTGTGTTTAAGCATAGAAGTAGAGGTTAATGAAATTTTTAAACAAGTGTTTTTATTAGTTTCCAAATCTTTTAAAAATGATATAATTTGATTAAAATATCTATCATTACAGTTAGGGTATATCGATTTAATGGAGTTCTTATTTTGAAGAAAAGTAGAGTAACCAAAGTTACTTAAAAGGTTATTTAAATCTACATGTTTGTGACGAAAAATAATTCCTAGAATTGAATTTGGATAAATAAAAGCATGATGTAGAGTGTTAAGTAAACTGGGAATAAAAATAGATAAACTTTGATTTTCTGGTTTTAAAAATTTTAATCCTCCATTGACAAAATCAAGTTCAATTCTTTTTTCTGAGACTTTGAAACGATGTGATATACCATCCATAGATTTATTAGACCACAAGAATTTAGAAATGATATTCCATAGTTTTTTTATTTGTTCAATATTAGGACAGT
Source organism: Acartia tonsa (assembly GCF_053477335.1). NCBI lineage: Eukaryota > Metazoa > Arthropoda > Copepoda > Calanoida > Acartiidae > Acartia > Acartia tonsa. The sequence goes on from NC_137260.1 coordinate 42,032,994, forward strand.
AAACACGAAAAATATGGAAACACATTGAATTAAGTAAAGACATGCAAAGATTACGTCGTTTGAAGATATTGTAACTATTTCTAAGGGGAAGAAACTTTGCTTTTTTGTTCAAATTATTCAATAATTCATCATAAGTGATTTGGGCAGCATTTTTCATATCAAATGATAAATGGATACCCAAATGTTTAAGGCTAGATTGAATAGTTCCTATTTTGCTAAGATTTGGTGGGATTGTACCATGGACGAGAATTTTAGTTTTAGAGAAGTTTATTTTTAAACCAGTACTATTTTCTAATTCATTTAGCATGCAATATAGTTTTTCAATATCCCTCGAGAATCAAATACAATAAAACCTCCAAGTATCGTCAGCAAATGCTAAAGATTTTAAAATTTTTTTACTTATTTTCAAAGAGATATGATGAAAAACTATAGAATCAAGTACAGAAGGAAATATATGATGTAAAATATTAAATAGAGTAGCGGCGCTTGGGCCTCCTTGTGGTGTTCCAAGGATAATGTTAATAAATTCAGAATAGCAATTTTCTACTTTAGCTCTAAAACGGCCTTTAGAAGTAAGGTTTATCCATGTCTGAGCAAAATTTCCATTAGGAAATATATGTTTAATTATTTTATGTAACACTTCGGGTATAATACGATCAAATGCACGCTGAATGTCAAAGCTGATAAGTTGGCTGTCTAAATTATGGGATTGAATGTAATTCATTGTTGCAATAGTAGAAACACTTGCAGAGTGCATATGACGTTTAGGGGTAAAGCCAAATTGATCATTTGAAATTATTTTGCTCAAATATGGAATCACCTTTTTGTTTAAAGATTTAGATTGTATTTTATATAGTGTTTCCATAGACGAAATAGGTCGTTTATTTTGTCCTAGTGAGGGATCAGTTCCTTTTTTATCTATGAAAACAATATTCCTATCCTTAATCCATGCAAAAGGAGAATTATCAATGTTTTTAACTAGATGAAGTTGATTTAGAGCTCGTGTCATGAAATTAGGCAATAAATCAAACAAGTATTGAAATAAAATTTTTGGTTCAGAGGACAACCCAGGAGAACTATTATTACTCATAGATTTGATAACATCCTTATATTCATTGACAGTACAAATAGGGGAAGTTAGATTATAGATCTGAGGATAAATTTGATCAATTGACAGGTGAAATTTCTGTAAGAAACTATCTAAATCATAGTTAAGTATAGAATTGGGTGAAACTGTTTTTGCATGCAATTTACTCAAATGATTAGCTATTTCTTGGGGGTCATTGTTTAATTGGTCATTAATCATTATGCAATGTTTTTGATTAAATTTACGTCGACAATGGCTAAAAGTATAAGAATTTGATTTTCCATCTAGTAGCAAGTTTCTCATAAAAATAGTTTCAGAGCGAGAATGTGTGAGATTTAGAAAATATTCTTTTTGCTGTTTATATAAAATATCGATTTCTTCTGTATTGTTGATTGTTGAAGCTTTTAATTTTTCTAAGATTTGGGAGATAGATTCATCAAATTTTTTGGTTTTAAGATAACTTTTAAGACGAAAATTGGAATAAAATTTGTCATGATGTAATTTTAAATGTTTCAACAAAACAAACAGAACAGAAGTTTCTTCATATACAGTGTTTAAAAATGATAGATCAAATTCGATTAAATTTGGGTTATTTAAATAAAACTCAACACCTTTACTTTTTGAAATCAAATCAGCATTGTCAAAAAGGAAAGAAATAGACTCTTTTTTCATAAGATTTTGAAATTCAGAATTATTAAATAAAAATTTTTTCCAGGAAGGTGCACAATATTTAAATTTGGTTTTTGTCCCAATGAATAGAGATTTGTGATCTGAAAAGGAATTAAATTTGTAATCAATTTTGATAAAATTAGGTACATTAGTATAACAGTGATCAATTAGAGACATACTATTAATTCTATTACCACGTCCACGCCAAGAATATTTAATATCTTGCTTTAAATGAGCAGCTAAATCATATAAATTACATTTTTCTGTTATATTTAGAAAAGCATTTGCTTTAGTTTTATGAGAAGGATTTGAAAAAGAAATATTTGTATCTCCAATTAGAGTAAATTTTGATAGTTTCTTTTTACTAATAAATTTGTCAATGTCATTGAGAATTTGTAAACAGTGATTAGTATCGCTAGGCAGGTATACACAAATAAATTCATAAAAAATGTCAAAAACTTTTAATTTAGTATACATTGCATGACAAGAACTGATTACATAAACATCAGTTTTTTTATTTTCAATAGTTAAAATATTGTCAGAAAATAGGTAGAGGCCAGCACTTGGTCTAATGCCAGAACTGGTCTCACCTATATATTCTATATGATTTGGTAAGTTTAAACTGGCAAAGTTGCATTTTCTTTTGGTTTCACAGAGGACATAAAAGGTAGGTATAAAACGAGAGGATGAAATTATTTCTTTGATTTTATGAGATACTGAGAAACAGTATCTTACAAGCAAAGGTCATGCAATCAATGAGTTTGCTTTGATGAATAGAGAATTAATGTATAAGTATAGATGTATATAGACAACTATCTGGCCCAAGTTGTGGAGACCCTTCTAGTCTGCTAGCTAATGGATTTCTGTTCTTTTATAAGGAATCGGCTGTGTTTATATTTCTGACGACGCTATTAGCTGTTTTTTAAAGACCCAATACAAAATCGTGACAGAGTCCCCTTCCTATAGACAGAGCTACAAATTATAGCTCATGCCCCTCTGTTTCTTAACTTTAATGAATATAGCCTGTATTATTCTATTATACTGCAATTTTTGCAAACATATTTATCATACCCCATATATTTTTTTGTAATTATAATTCAATATTTCAAACATTTATCAAATTGTAATTTTTTTAGCCAATGTTTCTATCCTTGTATCCATGATGGTACATGATGTAAAATAAGATTTGGTTGACTTTATAAGTTGATAATAATAGTTTATTACTTTGTCAGGGGAGGGGATGAGTAGAGACTAAAGATCATATACTAGGCTTCTCCAGGGTTACCAAATCAATAAAATCTTTACATATTTCCATGAATTACACTAGTCCAGATTATCTATAACTGGTCCGTTCGTCAAAGTAAGCTAAATACGTATACTAGCTAAAATTGAAGTAAATTATACTGTGCAGTAAGATTTATTGTATGTATTCCCTGTATAAACAAATTTTAATTAAACCATTATGAACTTCAACTTTTTAGTCAAGCTATAACTAAACAAAAAAATCTATTTAAAGTACTCATTTAAATACCGTCTTTTTATTTACAAACCAACTTACAATTTGTTAAAATTAAACAAGGTTCTCAAATGGATTTCACATTTTATGAACCCGACCATAATCATCATGATTTACAATATACAACAATAGTAATAATTAATAAAAATATTTTTTTTTGTAAATAAATTGTCAATTGGATCTCAAATATCTTAGTATTTTAGTATGAGGTTTCATTTAAAAATAATTTGTATTATTTATAACATGGCAACCTTGTGTTGTATAATGGATGCTAAATTTTATATATAAAAAATACATGACGACCATGCACAATATCATATAACAAGGATAATAACATTATAAATACAGGTAAATTGTCAAAATAAAAGTATTCAGATGTCTGTCTGTGCATTTTTAACATATGATATTTATAAAATGATTTGACTCTGCTTTTCAGGAAAGTTCTTAATAACATGTACGTTTGGCAGCTAGTAGCCTTTAATCGAAATAGTCGTGAAATGCACCAGAGCCAAAAAGTTGAATCCTTGCGACAAAAAAAGTATTATATCTTTTATAAGAAAATAGATCTGAAACGGCATAATACATTGTTAACATACACTAATTAAGTAACCCACAAGCCAAATAAAATGGCCAATTTTATCTTATGTATTACGAATATTGCATTGCCGAAAAATCCACCATTATATAAAAGCTTTGCTGCAAAAATTGATGGGAAGGGGCACTAGAGATATTTTCTAGATACCGTCACAGGAAAGGAAAGAACATTGGATATAAACTTTCCTTCTCCAACCCTCCACTATTAAAACCTTCATAAAATCAAAATTTTGGGGAAAAAAATAAATCATTGTCCATTAAGCTATCCCTGGGGTAACATGCAATTTGTTTACTCATTTTAGAGATTAAACCAGTAAAATTATGAAAGCTATAAAATTTCGAATAGCGTAGCTACTCTACAAGTTATCAATGTCCGTCGGCCTAACGCGTGTAGAAGCTTCTTTTAATCCAAAATGGATGAATTATTACTTGGCTCTTACACCAGAATATCATGTTTTCTAATTAAGTGAAACTTGTAGCGGGTTAAAATAACGAACGTCTCACACCACCCATTTTACCATATCCCATGTACTCCTACTGGATTAACGTACTGACCAATGAGCGAGTTCCTAAAATTTTTCTCCTGTCATAATATCCACGTATATTCTACATCCATTGAAATAGTACAGCTAAAATTTGTTTTTTTTTTGCAGAACTACTTTCTGATGGATATAATTGTTCTTGTTTTCTGTATAGTCTATACGGGATAAAAACATGCAATATTCTTATAGTTTTTGCTTGATAGAAATTTCTAAATGCCATGAAGAAATCAGTAAAATAAGGGAGGATGTTAATCAATGTTATAACAAATCTGATGATAAATATACAGAGTTAAGTTCACAATTTATAAGGCTAAGTGATAATTTTCAGGATATGTTAAAAAGGCTTAACCTGGATGCTGGCAGTGGAGATAATCCAATACACATACACAGTGCCAATAAAACTCCTGAACTACAAGAGCTTTTTGCCACAGCCCATATTGTTAATGTGGCGGGTGTGATCAATATAAATCCATCTACAAGGTCCACTCAATACTCACACTATGAGAGTCTGGCTAAGGTTTTAGGAGGCACAGGTATTGCTGGTATTGATTATATAGAGGAGATTATCCAGTTACCTACAGTTTCTGAGAGAGGACAGACGAGATATGCTGTAAACATAAAATACAGCAACAGCTTAAAACGACAACTGGCAGTTTCCAAATTTAAGGAGATATGCAAAAGCAAAAATATTTCAGTACCTGTACACTTTTCCCTATGGAAATATCCTATATTGAAAAGGAATGTTACAGCTCTGTCAAACATACTGAAGGACATGCAGGGCAAGGGAAAGATTGAATGGTACAGCATGAACAACTTCATGGCAGTCAACCACATGGAGTACATTGCTCCAATGTTCGTAGTGAAGATTCCAGGAGTAGAGGAGCCAACAGAGTACAGATCATGTCCCACCAACAGCTTATTTCATTCAGGATTCTATATTCCACTGGATGTCAAAGATTCTGAATCCAATGAATTTGAATATCTCAGAAAGACCATCTATGATTTTATAGAAGAGATAAGCAATAACAATAGTAGTATGGAACACGCTACCAAAGGCATGTCTTGGGCAGATATAGTAGCTAATTCTGGTAAGGATAACGAGAAAGGAGTAGTAGAAAAACCGCCCGTCATTTTATCCAAACACAAGCAGGACGCATTTCAGGACAGTGATTTTATATTAGATAATAATAGAAGGAATAACAGCCTAATGAATCAGCCCATCAAAACTCCAAAAAGTCATTATAATGCAAGTGGGGGGAGGGGAGAAGGGAGATCATATTACAACAGAAGACCCCAGATGAACCCACTATCACCCAGATCTCTATTCCCATTCCCCCCACCCAACATTTCAACGCCACACACATCATTTAGTTCACATAACAAGAATAAAAGCAACCAGAGCATGCATAGTTCACCACCAAAAGCTAATATTCAATATTTAAGCCCAATAAATTTGATTGAGCCAACACTGTTAAATCCGCAGTACAGCCCAAATTATAGCATATATGCAGCTTTAAGCATGTTACAATCTCAATGTAAATACATTGAGAAATATTAGCTAGTGAACAAAGTGAAAAAATATAACAAAAAGTGAATCATTTCTCAATCATTATTATTCTTTTATTATATTATCATTAATTTATCATCTAATATGTAATTAAGAATACTAGCTTCTAGATTAAAGAAAAATCCTAATCTTAATACAGCAAAATACATATTTCACAGAGTAGCTTTGCTCAACAATAATTAACTATTAAATGGGAAAATATTTAAATAAATAAAGGGGAGTAGTATGTATAACGGGATATAGAGGGGAGGGAGGGAGGGAGGTGAGGGGGTCGTGAATAAATAACATGTATAGATGTACGTCATTTTTGTCTATTTTACGCAATTTAAAGTAAGGGTTCAGTCAAATAATCTAAGAATTATTTTCATACAACTTTAAGGGTTTTGTTTTCTGACCTTAGAAATTAAATTAGAAAACAAGGGTTGTTTAATTGCAACTTTAGCTAGGAGTGACTTTATTATCATTCTTAGAATTCATATTTTTAGTAAGCAAATTTTTTTTTAAATTTATTTTTTATCTGCTTTTCTCTAATTTAATGTCAAATAGTAAGATTATACCTTTGAACATAAAATTTGTAAATATCAGGGGATTAGGGTTTTATTCAAAGGGTAAATATAAATTAGATAAAGTTCCATTTAAAATCAAAGAATTAACAGCTTCAGCTAATTATAAACCACATATTTATATCTGCTTGGAAACTAAATTGAAATGCTCACACAAAGATATTAGGTTGCCAAATGGTTGTAAATATGGAGGTGAAACTAGCGGCAACGAGGCTAGTGGTGGTATTTTTGTTTATCATGATAATTTATATGAAGTAATAGAAACTAAAACAATTATTTCTAAATATGCACTGTATCTAAAATATAAAATTGGAGATCGGACATATCATTTTATACCTGTTTATTTACCAACTTGTTCAGCTAAAGACCTTGAAGATATGCTAAGAAAAATATCTATTTTTATTCAAGATCACAATTTAACAGAATTTAGCTTTCTAGGTGATTTAAACGTAGATTTCAATAAAGAAGAACATTATTCAAGAGCAAAATTATTGGACAATTTTTTAACCAAATATAATATGTATAATCTCGCTAACAAAGTAGGTGTTAACCCTGGTTTTACTTGGATAGGATCAGGCCAGAGATTTAGGTCAAAAAGTAGTTTAGATTATTTCTTTTGTAATTTTGAATATTTTAATTATATTGAGTTTAACTTTAATAGTTTTAGTGACCACAAGAGTGTAACAATTGGCAGAAAAGATAAATTTAGATATCAAAGTCCTAAATGGAAAAATTTCCTTTTCAAAAACAAAAAATTCTTGGAATTAATGAAAGATCAAACAGATCAGTTTTTAAAGCAAAATTCTGATTCCAGTCCAGAAAACTTGACAAATGTTACACTCGACAATCTAACTTTCATTGAAGCAAAGAATCAATATACTGGTGTTATGTTTAATCTTATACAACATCTAAAACAAGAACATGATAAATTCTATTCTAAATTAAGACAACAAGAATTCCAAAAAACAAAAGATTTTGACCTTCAGATGGATATGTTGTATAAAAAGATTGAAAATAATAACAGTAATAATTATATGTTGCAAATTAATGAACTTATTCTAACACAGCAGCAATACTTCAAAACCTTAGTTAATTATAGAGCAGAGACATACTACATGAGAAATTTAATTCTTGATGGAATGCCGAATTCTTTGACATATCAAAATGTAAGGCCTTTTAAAAAAAGGAATTACAATTTGATAATAGACAATGAATTGACTAATTGTAGAGAAAAAATTGCTGATAAACTGTGTGATATCCATGCGGAAAATGTGTGTCCAAATGAAATACCAAAAGCTGATTTAAATGGTCTTTTAAAAACATTTGATCTAAAAATAGATGACATATTTCCAAAAATACAAGATGTAATTTCCCCATACAGTTCTTGTGATGAATTTCTTAAAGTTAATTATTAAATCTATGAAAAACAGTTCTAGCCCAGGCCCAACCTCTGAACCAAAAGCCCTATATCTATTTTTATTTCAAAATGTTCCTAAGTTTGCCACAAATGCCTTTAATCAAATTTATGATATTGAAAATATTGATAATTCAGACTTCGCATTTATTAAATTAAAAAATGTTTGTTTTCTTCCTAAAAAAGATTTAGACTCATCAGATCCTAACAATTTAAGACCAATTTATTTATCAGAAGTAAGTCAAAAAATTTTGGACAAGGCACTTAACAATAAAATATCAAACTACATGACAAAAATAGTACATGCAGATCAATTTGGTTTTATTAAACAAAGGCATATATATGGCTACTGCAACTATTTCTATAACTGCTATTATGAACTATATAAAAACCAAAGAAATAGATTCCCAATTAGTATTTTTTGATTTGAAAAAAGCATATGATAAAACATTATACGAAGTATCTGATGCAATATTAAGTCATATATTCTCAAAAAACTTTTCAAAAATTTGGGCATCTATTTCAAATGGTGGCAAATTTAGGGTAGTCGTAGATAATTATGTTTCTAAAGTACGTGAAATAAAATTAGGTTTTGCACAGGGAGCACCAAGCAGCGCTAATAAATTTGTTATCTATAACCATTTATTTTTTTCATGCTTGAATAGCAATCTGATATCTCATTTAATGCTAAAAATAAACAAGCAAAATCTTCCAGCAATATTTTTCGCAGATGATGGTTTCAAAGGTCTCAAATTAAAGTCAGAAAATGATGTTCACACCATTTCTAATGTTCTTAAAAAATTAAAATCAACAGTAAATATAGAAGTCAATTTTAAAAAGACAAAAATACTCGTTTATGGAAATAGCCCTGCAAACCTTAATATTTTGGGTGCACCCTGTAGCCATATAAAACATTTAGGCGTATATCTTTCCTTTGACTTTAAAAATGCATATGAATTAACATACAAGGAATTATTAGAAAAGTTTTCAAACCGTTCTCGACAGATATCTTTCAAATATGGATCAAACATATTTAGAAGAAGAAATGTTTGCCTTGCTTTCATGAATTCATTAGCATTTCATATTTATAGAATTTATAGTCCAAATGAAGCTATGAACAAACAAATTTGGAAACATACATCTAAATTTCTTTGGTCAAGTCCTTCTGGCTATAGATTTAAAGTAGCTAAAAAAAGAATAGAGTTAGATTTTATTGATGGGGGACTTAATATGCTGTTACCAGAACAACAGAGCTTTTCCATATGGTTAACTAGTTTTTTTAATGTATTAAAACATGCAGAAAAGTACCCAAAATCAAATCTAGCTATAATTCTTGCAAACAAGCATGTTCCAATTTCTTCCATAACTAAAAATTTTGGCTCTAAGACTATTAGAAAGTACAGAACTAAATTCGATTTGCTATATCCAATGCAGGATAAAAAAAACTTCAGAAAACTATGTGTTTTTATGGAAGAATTGGAAAAGAAGCCTTTAACATTTCTTAACTCAACTATCTCAACATCTTATTGGTCTAAAGATATTAAATTTACTAACGCAGAAAATAGAATACTCACTAACTCTAATATTGTTACATTAGCATCAATTATTAAATGCATGCCAATTAAACATAAATTTCTCTATCTTCCTATTATAAACGAAAATTTAAAGCAAACCTTGTCTGGACATAACCAATTATATGAGAAAATAGCAAAAAAAGTTAGAAATATATCAAATGAATTTGAGTTTAATACTTTAGAATGTATTTCTTCACAACAAAACAAAAATTCAAATAAAACTATTATGACAATGTCATTTAATTCTCCTTCCATTTTTGCCCTTTATTTTAAGCAAATGCACAAGAAAAAGATTTGGTCTGCACATCCTTCTTTGAATTCACGAAAAATTGACAAAAAATGGTTCCCAGACATGGAAAGTTTTAAATATAGTTTTAATATAATACTTAACTTGCCCATAACTATGTATTTTAAGAGTTTTCTTTTTGAACAATTTACTCGTACATTAGTTAGCTCTAACAAACTTTTTAAATGGAATATTATTGAAAGCAATTTATGCAAATCATGCAAAGTTATAAATGACAGTGAGCATGCAATTTTTGAATGCAAGTTTGCAAAATATTTTGCTCACTGTATGGCCACATTTTTGGATAAAATATATAATAATGAATGTCCTGAATTTATCTTTCTAAAAGAAAATTTTTATTTATTTAATATTTATTATGAATGTTTTAAAGGGGATGACTTCACACAAATAACTTTACTTATACTGATAGCAAAAGATAGGGCTTTAAAAGCAAGCAAGGAAGAATGTATTATAAGATGGAATGAGGATAACTTTTTCTCACAAACTTTACTGTTAGCACAATTTACCATAAAACTACTTAATTCCATGGGATTAAATTACAGTTTAGTAACTAATTTTATAGATTTTGTTTTAGGATATAAGGACAATACAAAGTATTTTAGCTGTTAGATAACGTCCGATCTCCATTATTTTAAAAAAAATAATATGATAGTTTTAAATCAAAATATAACATTATGTTTTAACATGTATATATATAAATATGTTTATAATATGTAATATTATCATATTTAATTTGTCTATGATTTGTCTAATAAGAAGAATAAATCATTTAAAACAAACATAACACAATCTAAGGTAGATTAGAATAAAAAAAAAATTAGTGAAATATTACAACAACATGTCCGTAAATAAAGTTATAAAAAATCATTCAAAATAAGCAGCTAGTAAAAATAACAAAAATGGATACATAATAAATGATAAAATTAAAAGTGATATAAATAGAATAATAGTTATTAATCGAATCTTATTACAGACAGATTTCCACGGATATTAGAATGAAAAATTATGAAACTAAACAAAACATGAGGTTTTCTATATTTGCCGGGATCTTAAGTTATAATACAATGAATGTTAAATGGGTGTACAACTCCAATGATGATGAAAAACTACCCCATCTGTAGATTAAAATTATTAGTTGAAATATTTGGACACTTCTTGTTTGGAACTAACCAGTAACCAACCATATATCATGAGAAAAGTAGTCAAATTTTGAGCCAACCAATAAGAAAACGTGGTTATACAATATTGGATACTAGTGTAATCTGAAGCCCGATGACTTCTCCCTTGTGAAGTACTAATTTAATACTAAACTCTTTTTCAAAAATTAAATGTAAGAAGATTAAGTAAGACAATTAAAAACAAGGATGACAACATCCATAAAAGCGAAGCTCTGAAACGGTAGGACAAACGGACATTAACACTTGTATAATGTCAGAACTGAATAATCAGAATGCGAACGTATAAGAGTCAAAGCAAAATTGTAAGTAAAAACTGCTTGATACAGGATAATGATTATGGACATACTTACATTTTTAGGACTTGATTATAGAGTTGCTTCGCTTATAATATTGTACTTTGTTGTCCCAGGAATCAGTATACCAAAAATCAGACCAATCGGATAATTAGGTCACATACAAATTTGTTGTTAAAAATGTAAAAAAAATTTACATGTTTAAAATGGACGTACGCACATTCTGGTAATGATTATAGAGTTGCTACGCTTTTTAACTCGTACCTAACTATTACAGGAATCACCATGCAAAATTTGAAATCGATAGGACATTTCTAACATGCCTAAATAAACGAAAAAAGCTATTTAAAGAAGTAAAAAAATCAACATGTTTAAAATGGACGTACGGACATTTTAGTAATGATTATAGAGTTGCTACGCTTTCTAAATCGTACCTAACTACTAAAGGAATCACCATGCAAAATTTGTAATCGATAGGACAATTCTAACATGTCTAAATTAACGAAAAAAGCTATCCGTGACGGACGGACGGACGTACGGACGGACGGACCGACCCTAATTATAGAAAAGCTTCGCTTTTAAAAAGGTTTTAAAATAAAGATCTTCAGAAGCTTTTTGTTTTGTATTCAGTTCCAAGAAATAATTGACTAAAAATAGATTCTCTAAAAAAACAAAGGTGTACTCTAGGGATCTGAAGGGATAAGACAATGGCCGATAAATTGATGTACATCCCAAATTATGATACACAAAATTACCCAGTCTGTAGATTACAATTAGCGGTTGCAACATTAAGACTTTGATCGTAATGAACGAACCAACCAATCAAAATTCTATAAAAGTCTCCAAAGTTCTTCGGCTAAGGAACAAAAAACTTTCTTATAAAACCTTGGGAATTAGTGCAATAAACAGCCCAATGTCCCAATCACTCGATAAGATTATTATTATTAATCTATTATTAGCGTAGCTACTCCAGAATGCTAAAGTACTTCTGCATTGCCGTTCATGCCCGGTTTTGACCACACAGTTAATTTGAATACCTAATGATTAAAGTTGGCAGAAAATTTTGACGTGTAATGAGATGCAATGCTTTCACATCCAGGGACAATTGGTTGAATAATATCCTAAAGACAACCAACCCTTTGATTGCACGACCTTTGTCTGGGAGTTCTAGCAGTACATGGTAATGAGTCGCGCCTGTTTATTGGCCAAGGCATTCTCCCTACTCTTACTATCACTGTCACGTGCCTGTACCAAGTTTAACGTCTCTAGTATGACGCGGTGTTGACCAGTCTCGACCCCGACACCCCCCGACATGCTAGCAGGCACGATAAAGTTTAGGTTAAAGCCACAGGTTAACTAAAAAAATATTTTTTTTCAAGGTTATCGCCTGAATGATCATTTTTTAAAAGTACCGCTTCAGTAGCTAAATAAAACGTGAACAATGGACAATTTTTAAAAGCGAAGCTTTTCTATAATTAGGGTCGGTCCGTCCGTACGTCCGTCCGTCCGTACGTCCGTCCGTCCGTCACGGATAGCTTTTTTCGTTAATTTAGACATGTTAGAATTGTCCTATCGATTCCAAACTTTGCATGGTGATTCCTTTAGCAGTTAGGTACGATTTAGAAAGCTTAGCAACTCTATAATCAATACCGAAATGTCCGTACGTCCATTTTAAACATGTTGATTTTTTTACTTTTTTAAATAGCTTTTTTCGTTAATTTAGGCATGTTAGAATTGTCCTATCGATTTCAAATTTTGCATGGTGATTCCTGTAATAGTTAGGTACGAGTTAGAAAGCGTAGCAACTCTATAATCATTACCAGAATGTCCGTACGTCCATTTTAAACATGTTGATTTTTTTACATTTTTAACAACAAAGGACCTTCCTCAACGTCACAAAAAATGGTTTTACATATTATAGCTCCCATAGGGCCTATATGAAATGTTGAAGACCTTTTCTCCAACAATTTGGGGTCGGAGATTCCGAATCTGGCATCCATTTTGATCTAGCTGACCTCCTTCATGGTGAAAAATGGCGCCAAAGTTGACTACCCTTCGAAAAATGCGCGAACCACAATTTTAGCAAAAATAAAATCCACCAAATTATTTTTATCATAAGATAGATAGATAGTTAGGATTTAAAGATCTAATTATTTAATTATTAATTATTTAATTAAGACAGAGAGAGCGAGAGAGAGAGAGAGAGAGAGAGAGAGAGAGGGAAAAAAGGAGAAAGAAAGAAAGAGAAAGAAAAGATACTTTTTTGGATTACTTACGTATAATACTTATAATATATAGATAGATAGATAGATAGAGAGAGAGAGACAGAGAGAAAGAGAGAGAAACAAAGACAGAGAACAGGAATAACGGAAAAGATAGAGAGAAAAAGGGATAGAGAGAGAGAGAGAGAAAAAAAAGGGATAGAGAGAGAGAGAGAGAGAGAGAGAGAGAGAGAGTGAGATAAAGAGAGAGAGAGATATATAGAGAGAGATAAAGGAAGAGAGAGAAGGAGAGAGAAGGAGAGAGAGAGAAAGCCAGAGAGAAAAAGAGATGGAAAGAAAGAGAATGAAAGAGAGAGAATTAGAGAAAGAAAGAGAGTAAAAGAGAGTGAGAGAGAAAGTATTACGTATATATCTTATAATAAAGTAACAGGATGTTTGTCTGTCTGTTTGTTTGTCTGTAAGTATGTCTGTCTGTTTGTCTGTCTGTTTGACTGTCTGTTTGTCTGTCTGTTTGTATGTCTGTGTGTCTGTCTGTACCGAAGGATCTCGCTAACCGCTGAACCGTTATGGTTCTTCTTTATAGGGTAGCTTCTCATAAGGGGAATGAAAATATATGAAGAATTAATTTTTTTAATAAACAAAGATGATAACATCCATAAATGCGAAGCTCAACAAAATGACGGTAATTGTAAAGTGACAGTCAGGGAGGGAAGAGACATTCGGCTTAAAATTATACTGGTACCAAAAGTTCCTTTACAAAGTTATCTTAATCGTTGTATCAAAAGCTTTAGGTACCGTTATAAATTTTAATTGGTTGGTTCCAAACTATCATTGTCTAAACTTTTAAATCTACCGACAGGTAATTTTATTTATAATAAATGGGGATGTATATTTATTTATGACCTATGGTCTTATCCATAAGGAAAAAAAGTCTTATCCTTTAGGAGTCCCATAGTTTGATATTCACTCATTCGTAGGTTTAAAAACTATTGTGACTTTCTTCATACATAGGTACATTGTTGTACATCAATTTAATTTATTGTCTTATCCCTTAGAATCCTTGCTTTGGCATTATTCAAAATTGTCGTAAAGTCTATAAGTAAAATATTTATATGAGTTGATATTATGCCTATCTGCTACAGGAATGGATATAAAATACGTGTCTATTGTGACAGGAATTTTGTCGTCAATTTAGGTTGCTAATATAGTCCTCAGATATAAGTCAATACCTTCCTCCATAGTCATGGAAGTGGATGAGGTAAAGATATAGGAAGGGATTGGGGATATCGCTATATTAGCAACAGTGGCGGACCAAAGGGTGCATTTGGGGCAATTGCCCCCCCCCCCTAATACCCCCTAATTTTGCAAAATGTTTAAAATCTACCCCCCCCCCCCCCCCCCTCCTTTGACAGGGGGGGGGGTATGTGAGAATATATCGACGTATTCTAAATCAAACTGTATCTATAGCTACAGGAATCTTGTAAAAGTTTTAATTTGATAGGCTGATAAATATTTAAACATACGAACTAACCCATAGAAAATCTTAGGTTGTCATGAACTGGGTTGTTCAATACAATAGTCGAGAAAATCATATTTCTTTGCTAAAGCATTGTAAAGTGAAAGGATATCTCTCTGAGTATCTGCTTAACTGATATGCTTCTTTTTTTACTATGTAGCTTTTCATAGGTCCTGGAATGGTTTATAACTATTTTTGGAGAGGTTACCTCCACCCCCTAAAGAGAAATCACCCCTTAAAAAAAGACCCCCAACACTAGAAAAAATAAAATTAACTTAATGAAATGAATTCTTTTTAAATCTAAAATAAAGAATATGGTTGTTGAATTCAATGACCTCTCAAGTGCCCCTAAAGGCCTCTAAGGGCGTAGCCACTAGTAACAAATAATTATATTCTGAATAGTTTTTATACAGACGAATGGCTGATTGTAGAATATCTGTGTTATGTATCCTTATAATAAAGTAACAGGATATACATTTTACATGTGTCTGTGTGTACTAAGGGATCTCACTAACCACTGAACTGATATGGTTCTCCTTTACATGGTAGCTTCTCATAGGACCTTATTAGGCTTATAACTATTTATTTTATCTTTTTGTTGCGTTTTCTATTTCTTAGAAAAGGGATCTTTTTCTCTCTCTCTCTCTCTCTCTCTCCCTCTCCCTACTTCTTTGTTTCTTTCTCCTTTTTTCTCTCTTTCTTTCTCATTTTTCATCTCTCTATATCTCTCTCTCTCTCTCTCACTTTCTCTCTCCCTACTTCTTTATTTCTTTCTCCTTTTTTCTCTCTTTCTTTCTCATTTTCTATCTCTCTATATCTCTCTTTTTCTCCCTACTTCTATCTCTCTCTCTCACTCCTTTTCTCTCTCTCTCACTCCTTCTCTCTCTCTCTCTCTCTCTCTCTCTCTCTCTCTCTCCTTCTCTCTCTCTCTCTCATTCCTTCTCTCTCTTTCTCTCTCTTTTTTTCTATCTCTCTTACTCTCTCTCTCTCTCTATCTATCTATCTATCTCTATCTATCTTTAATCTTTATATACTATATTATTCGTAAGGTCCTACAACATTATATGCAAAAAGGTATTTTTCTTTCTCTCACTTTATAATTATCCTTCTCTTTCTTTCTATCTCTTTCTCCCTCTCTCTTTCTCTTGACGTCTAAGAAGGATATTAAATTAACTATAGATTACAATCTTACTATCTATCTATCTTATGATAAAAATAATTTGGTGGATTTTATTTTTGCTAAAATTGTCGTTCGCGCATTTTTCGAAGGGTAGTCAACTTTGGCGCTATTTTTCACCATGAAGGAGGTCAGCCAAATCAAAATGGACGCCAGATTCGCAATCTCCGACCCCAAATTGTTGGAGAAAGTGGTCTTCAACATTTCATATAGGCCCTATGGGAGCTATAATATCAAAAACAATTTTTTGTGACGTTGAGGGTGGTCCTTTGTATGTGACCTAATTATCCGATTGGTCTGATTTTTGGTATACTGATTCCTGGGACAACAAAGTACAATATTATAAGCGAAGCAACTCTATAATCAAGTCCTAAAAATGTAAGTATGTCCATAATCATTATCCTGTATCAAGCAGTTTTTCAACAAATTTACTTACAATTTTGCTTTGACTCTTATACATTCGCATTCTGATTATTCAGTTCTGACATTATACAAATGTTAATGTCCGTTTGTCCCACCGTTTCAGAGCTTCGCTTTTATGGATGTTGTCATCCTTGTTAACTTTATGATTTCCAATTCTCTTCCCTATAAATATTTTCTATTATTCTCGTAAAGGATTATCTATCTATTATTCTATTATTAGTGCCCCGCCCCTTTATTCTCACTACATTTGTTGTTTGGTTCTACACCACAGCTCAGGAAGGGATTGGACATTGGCCTGTTTATTAAACTATTCCCAAAAGTTGTATAATAAAGTTTTCTTATTTGTTGTCTTAACAACTTTAAAGTTTTTATTTAATTTTTAGTTAATCAAGTTGAGTGTCCAAACGTATCAACCACTAATTGTAATCCATATGTACAATGTATAAGTTTGGGATATACGTCAATTTATCGGCAATTGTGTTATCCCTTTAGATACCTGGGTTATACAACTAGTGTTAAAATTGTAAAGGTATAAACAAGAAAAGTATGTCCATACATGTATAAGAAGCGAAGCAAGAACAAGATAATGAGCTCTAGAAAAAGAAGAGTAAACTGTTATATATAAAATCGATAACATCTAGTAAATGTAATTTCAAATGATGAAAAGTAAAAATTACAAAATTGCTGTAAATTATGTATTTGTGGATGTGTATGTACTGGTTATTACAGGTTTGTTAATTTTCAATATTTATTTATCGCCTCGTATTATAAACAGCTTTCCGCGGATATTAAAACTAAAAATTATAAGATTAAACAACCCCTCGGGCTATCAAAACTGTTATTCATTTTATGATTTTTATTTTAATATTAGTAGAAAATTGTCTGTAATTCGATGTTATACGATGATTTTTCATAATTGCTGAAATTGCATGTCGTATTACTTACTCGATGACTGAAAGACATACGACAGACTCTTAAAATGGAATGGCTGCGCTTTGCAACATAAAAGAGATATCTCCTTCATGATAGAGAGGAGGAGGGGGGGGGGGGGTATACAGCGGATCAAAACCAAGGTGTGAAATCTAGAACAGATTAAAATTCTATTTTTAGAACACACTGATAAAAGCCAGTAAATACAAAAATAAAGAGGTTGTTAGGGGGGGGGAGGGGGAGGGTTGGAAGGGTCACTTTGTTGTGGGATTCATAATTATTAACCAATTTATGTTGGGGGTCAGGTAAAGGGGGTGTAGGGGGGTGGGTAATTTGAGTCAAAGGGTGGGTGGGCAGGGTTAAACAGATTGAGATACATGAAAAAGGTATTTTTTTTCAGCAAGGATAATCCTCTTAAAGTTTAAATAATTTAAGTTACAATATTTCTTCAAAAAAACAATTTACTATTATAGATGTATATGTATAGACGTATAATCCAGACAACTACCTACCCCAAGTGGAAGAGACCCTTTTCTTCTTCAAGCAAATTGCTTTTTGTTCTTTTGTATGGACCTTGCTGTGTTTATATTTTCGTTCTAAGAGCTGATTTTAAAGACCCAATGTGGGGAGAGTTACCTGTAAATCATGCTCCCACTTTTGTTTTGCTTTAATGTTTGAAAATAAAAGTTCTTAACATTAACGTTTCTAAGAAATAACCCTTTAACTTAACAAATTTCACCTGAACGTTTTAGCTATGCAATTTCTTAGCCTGTTCGAAAGCCTGTAAACCATATTTTTATTAAAACCTTCTAATTTTCCAGCATGAAGAAAATATTCCTATGTTTCTATTAATAGCTTCAATAAAGGTACTAAGAAAGAGAGGGAATGTCTGATTGAGCCAATAGGAGAATCGCATCGGAATTTACATTGGATCTCATTGGTTGAAATTATGTACACATTTTCCTACGAAGGCATGTTTTTTTTCATTTCATACATACATAAAAGTCAGCTGTTAACAGTATATTTTCGTAGTAGAAAGCTTTGCGGAATCAGAATTAATTGCCCAAAAATTTCGTTTACAATTTGAAAGCTTGAAACAAAGTTGGATTCTTAAAAAAAAAGTTAGGCTGGCAACTCGCTGGTGAGGCAAAATTATTTTTGTGAAAAATCCTCCAAAATCGAATAAAAAAATTTACAAAAATGAAATAAAATCTTAAGAGGGTTATTAACATATGATTTTGTTTATTTTTTGTAGATTTTTAATGTGCTTTTGGATGATTTTTCACAAAAATAATTTTGCCTCACTATCGAATAGCGAGTTCATCATTTTTTAAGAATCCACATCAGCTTGAGTCGAAAGTAAACAATACTTTTGTCTGCTAGGAGTGTTCTCTCTTAGATTTGACGAAAAAAGGGTTCAGAATATTCTTCTACTCTTCTATTTCTATTATAGCTTCATAAGTCCAGCCTACCCTTTCTTTCCTGGTATCATATAGCCTTTCAAATTTGCTCTAGGGTCTAAGGTTTTATATACATCTTTCCGCGGATATTATAATGAAAAATTATAAGATTAAAACCAGTTTTGTTAGATCCGATAGGGCCAAAGGTGCGGGAGAACAAAACTGGTATTAATATTATTATTTTTGTTTTAAGATTCGTGGAAAATTGCCTGTAATACGATGCTATACACGAATTTTCAGTATGGCTGAGAACCGGTTGTAATCCAGCGGATATTAATCAGAATCAAATCCATAATGGGAATTAATTTATGAGCTGGAGGTGTAAAGAGCTAACCATTTTCTAATTATCCAAAATTCACTTTTATATTAGTGGAAGGCGTTAATCTTTAAAAGAAAGATTTAATCTAAATTAAACTGTAATGTTTAAGAAAATCCTAATTGTAATATCAAGTAAAATATTTTAATAGCGAAGCCTTTCTATAATTAGGGTCGGTCCGTAACGTTTAGCTCTTTTCGTTAATTTAAACATGTTAGAATTATCCTATCGTTTTCAAATCTTGCATGATGAATCCTATAACAGTTTAATACGATTTAGGAAGCGTGGCAACTATATAATAATTACCAGACAATCCATATTTCTAATAGTTTGCTGTTATTTCTTTCTTTTCTGACTATCATACAAAATAGCGATTGTTGCCTATAAATAGGCCAATACAAAATCGGTGCCCCCTATAAAAATGTCCAACAACTTGGTGTTAATTAAAGGTCGGAATATAGATTCATCTTTCCTTTTACCTTTATTCAGGGAGGAAGGAAGGGGACATTAAAAAAAAAAACTTTAACTATTTATACAGTGTTTTTTTATTAAATAAAAAAAATATTGGTTACTTTAACTCACTCAGTCCTGTCAGAAATTAATCACTTATATAATTTTAAAGATTAATTTCTGATAGGAGTAAGTGGGTTAAATTAGCCAATACTTTTTATTTTATAAAAGAATCACTTATTTTCCGATCTATGAAAGACCGTTGATACTTTCATTAAATAATATAAAAATATAGTTTTTTGTCAATTGTCTTATCCATGAAATACTGCATTTAACCCACCCCTTAATAAGTTTTACATCTGGGAATACTCCCCCCCCCCATTCTTTCACATCCCCTTTACATGAAACCTCAAAATTAATTCCATATTTAGCACCTTCCCTTAATTCACCCTTTACCTTTTTTTAACACGAAGCTTTTCTATAATTCAGGTATGTACGTTCGCCAGTCCGTCAGTCAGGTTAGCTCTTTTCTATAGTTTAGGCATGTTAGACTTAATCTATGCCTATCGTTTTCAATCTTTAGATAATGATTCCTACAATAATCTGATCCGATTTAGAAAAATCGTTACCAGAAAGTCCGTTTGTCCATTTAAAACATGCTCATTTTTAGCTTTTTTTGTCAACAATTTTTTGTATGATATTATTATCCTATTTATCTAATTTTGAAAAGCATAATTCCTAGGACAACAAGTTACTAAAAGCAAATCTATAATCAAACTTTTTTGTTCTACCGTTTGATTTAAGAGCTTTGCTTTTATGGTTGTTGTCATCCTTGCTTTTACAATTCCCTTGCGCCTTAATCGAATTCTAAATTAATACGATTTTTCCAGGGTTCAAAAAGATAATCAATAATATCCTTATAATAAAATAAAAGGATTTCTGTATTTGTGTGTGTACCAAATGATCTCACTAACCACTAAACCGAACTGGTTCTCCATTACAGGGTAACTTTTCATAGGTAGTGGGAAGGTTTATAACCTATTTTTAATAAAAAAAGGACGGTCAACAAATCACTATTAATCCATCCTCTTATTCCTGATGTGTGTAGACAAGACATATCTGAGAAGGAAAAGTAATATCGTATTCCGTGTTTTTGCCATTTCTAAATGGAAATGTAATAGATATTCCTATATGCGAGTTAGAATCATAGAAAAATAAATACATAGAAACACGATGAAGTATTATTTAGATATGAGATTTTATGATTAAAGGAACTATTTAAGCATAAGTATAACTCCATTATCAAAACTGCAATCTACCGTTATTTGAGAAAAAATTACAATAAACTGCAATACAGTAATATCTTATTTATTTCTATATTCTATGCAAGGCTAGAATTTGTAGAGTAATTATGTTGTTCATGTACCAATTATATTTTACCTAGTCTGTCAACAAAAAGTAGCTCTAAAAACGTACATTTCATCTTATAGATAGTAATTTAATTTAAATTCTATCTTTATGACTGATTTTCTTAAAGGAAACATAAAAGTTAAAGGGAATGGAACCTGATACCCGAAAATTTGTAACTTTGCAGAAAAACATGGCAAAAACTTGCTCTTACTTTCCTATACATACAGGGATGGGGCTGTAGGAGAAAAATCTTGTCCATCTAGTAACATTGAGAGACAGGGGATCTTAAGGGATAAGACAATGGACGATAAATTAATGTACATCCACAATGAAGATAAACAAAGTTATCACAACAAGATGAAAATAATTGGTTGAAAACCAAAAAAATCAAAATTCGATAAAGGTATCCAAAGTTCTTGATCAAAGATGAGATCGCGGTTTTAATGTTTGGGTGTTCTCCCCATTCCTGTTTAATGTTTATAGATGCTCACCTACTCACCTGTTTTATAAAGTTTTATATCTACTAATTGTAGATTTCAAACAATCAGGCGTCAAATGAAAAAGTTGTCAACCAGGGTATCTAAAGGGATGAGACAATGGCTGATAAATTGATGTACATCCCCAGTTATGATACAAAAAATTACAAATTCGTTGTGGAAACGCTAGGACATGTAACTTTATAAAACAACTAATAAATTTAATAAGACTCCCCAATTGTTTATCCAACGTATAAGAACACGTTATTATAAAACTTTGGAGTCTAGTGTGATAAACAGCCCAGTGTTCCCTCCCTCCCTGGTAGTTGAAATCGCCTACAGCTGCAGCCATTTGAAAGAACCTAATAATCCAATTCAGCCGCGGCTAACCCGCCCTTAAAATTAGAAGCAGTTAAAGCATGGTTTGGTGAAGTTCCATTAAAGTCAAAATCGCAAAAAATCATGTTTAAATATTTTTTTAAGGATAGGTTTCGTGATTTTAAGTTCCTATTATTCAAATATCTTTAATTTACAGGAAATCAAAAAAGATTACTTCTTTAAAAAAAATAGTAGTGTTTTTTATTAAAGATCCCTTTCAAGGAAAATAAATGAATTAATGGTTTAAGATGTTGTAGGTTAAATGTTAAACTTTTTTCCCGAATGGCTTTCAAACCAATTAATATGTGCTGGATTAGAACCGACCATGCTGGAAAATCATGTATAGCGTCATATTACTGACAATTTTCCATGAATATTAAAAAAACATAATATTTAAACCAGTTTTGTTGGCTAGAGCCTTAGGCCCCGCGGGGATGACACAACTGGGTTAAATCTTATTCATTTTAACATACACGGAAAACTGTCTATAATAACTATTATCACATCTGTCTATAGACAGACAGTTTTGATTTTGATTTATTATTTAAGACGATTTTATTTTTCTTAATCAAGATATGACTGACTGACCCATCCCCTGGCTCTAATAATTATTACAAGTTAATCCTTTAATCTGACTAATTTTAACCCATATGTCCTAATTAGTGGGGTAAACGGATCGGAACATTTTCTTTTCTTTTTTGCGGTTGGCTATTTTTCATGAGAGGATATAATAGTTACTTATCGCCTCGTATTATTCTACAGTTTTCCGCGGATATTAAAATGAAAAATTAAAGAATAAACCCAGTTTTGTTAGACCTGGGGGACTGAAGGCCCAGCCAAGCAAAAATGGTATTAATTTTATATATTTTTTAATATTCTTGGAATATTGTTTGTAATACGATGCTCTACATGATTATGGCTGAGAATCAGTTCTAATCCCGTTTATATTATTCGGTTGCGAAGCCTTTTTATCTAGAAAGTGATTTGTCTATTTAAAACCAAAAAACATGGTTTAATGCCCTTATTACATTAAAACAAACTTATACATGAAATTTTAAAAATTCCTATTTAATCGTCAAATTTATAACTTATTTACATTCTCCTATTACCCCGCCTATCTCAAATTTATAATAAAGATGGACGCACGAAGGGCGCGACTTATAGACTAGACTTTATTCAAATCTATACATTGCTTTATTTCGCGGATTTTTTGTTTGATTGTTTATTCTGTGTTACATTAGGATTTAGACTAATAATTACTACCTAAAATACTGAAATTGTAGCATACAATAACTTCGGAAACGAAATTTGTTAATATGAGTAAAACTTGGATCTATATAATGATTGACTAGACTTCTTTACATATCTTGATTATAACTAAGGCACTAGAATTATAATTTTCTCAAACCTTAATCGTATAGACATGACTTTTTAAGCCAGACACATTTTTTTAAGTCGCCAAAAAGTTGACTGTCTAATGTCTATAACCCTTAAAATTAAAAACCTGTTTTATTTACAAATTACGCTCCTAGATGCCTCTAGGGGCACTTGCTTAGGTGAGAAGTTGAACAAGACCACCAAATTAGGATAGCGAGATCCTTCGGTAAACTTACACACACACAGAGATCTTGTTACTTTTATATAAGGATACTAAAAATGTAAAAAATATCAATTTGGAAATTTATAACCGGTCCAGAAAAAAGAAAACAAATTAGGGGGGGGGGGGGTATTTTTCTGGGGTGGTGGTGCCCTACCTCCAAATAGCTATAAACCTATAAACCAAGATCTATGAAGACCAACATTGTAAAGGAGAACCATATCGGTTCAGCGGTTATCGAGATCCTTTGGTACACACAGAAACACAGTGTTCCGGTTACTTTTACTAGTGGTTAAACCCCTAGAGGCCTCTATGACACTTAAAATGTTTTTTTTTTATTTCAAATATTTAATTTGAGAAATAATTTGTCTATGTTGCGTTCAAGTCTCTACGCAAAAGCGAGAAAATTATCCACCAAAAAATCCTATTTTTTGTGATTTTTCTTGGGAGGTTGGTGGTACCCTCCCTCAAAATAGTTATAAACCTTCCCGGGTTATATGACAAAATACCCTGTTAAGGAGAAAAACAGACAAAAAAAACAAAGATCTTTTTACCTGCAAAAAGGCAGTGTGACCGTCATTGTTGTTTTCTTTTAAACGATGGGAAATTTAATTTGGATATCTTTAACTTGAAAAAATTTGAAAAATCGGACCATCAACACTAAAGATATGGGGAAAAATGTGGAAAATATGAAAATAGCCTAAAACCTGCTAAAAGGCAGTCCGACCGCCATTGATGTTTTATACTTAATTATGCTCATTAATGATGGTAATATTGTCAAAAAGTTTCATCCCTTTATCTTTTATGGGAGCCGAGACGTTTCCCCCAAACTAAGACATACGTACAGACAGACGGAGATTTCAAATTATAGAGTAGCTGCGCTACTAAAAATGTATTTGTTTTATTATAAAATTGTGATAATTCATTTATGATTATGACAGAGTTGACTCAATAAATTCTAATTATTTTAAATATGCAAATTCTTATTGTTCAAAGAACACTCTTGGATTTCTTATTAGATGTTGAAGCTAAAATGGTACTTATTTGTAGGGATAAGACAATGTCAAGAAAATTGATGTACATCCCCAATGATGATACACTAAATTACCCCCTTCTTCAGATTACAATTAGTGGTTGAAACGATTGGACACTCATAAAAGTTCCTAAGATTGTTTAGCCAACGAATAAGAAAAAGTTATAAGGCTTTGGGGACTAGAGCAATTAAAAGCCAAATGTCCCCTCCCTCCCTGACTTGTTTGTCATTTAAGATTACTGGAACGACTAGATTGACTAAGTTATGATTTTAGTTATCTTAAATTTATATAGATTTGGTTCAGTAACAAAATTTCTCAAAAAATTATGCTGAAATTACTATATCAACATAAAATCGTAATTTGTGTACAGCTTAAGATCTCACTAACCTCTGAACCGATAGGGTTCTCAATTTTAGAGACGCTTCACATTGGTCCCGAGGTGGTTTTAGGCAGTTTTATTTGTCAATTTATGTCTTGGAGAGGTTTTAAGCTATTTTTCTGGACATTTCTACCCATTCAAATATAGAGCCTCTAAAGGCAGTCACTACTCTATTAACATTTGTAGTTTGTATTTGTATCTTTTAGTCGATTATATGCCAGCCATGGTCACTTTTATTTGATAACATATATGTTCGTCACAGAAAATATCAACAATGCCATTAGACTAATATAGGGCGACATTTAACAAAATACATCGATAATAAATGTATAAATATAGATGTTTAACCCAGAAATCTACCTGGCCCAAGTGGTGGGGACCTTTTTGGTCGGCTAGTAGATTGCTTTCTGCTTTTTTGTTGCGATTTGGCTGTGTTAATATTTCCGATGCTAATGGCTGATATTCAACGACAAAATGGAAAGTCGGCACTGATTACCTACCCCATGGGTAGAGTTACATATAGCTCGTTCTCCCTCTATTCTTTTACTTTAATATCTCGACAATGACAAAACACTATCAGATTTGACTTAGTTATCTTTCATTTCCTGCTATTTTTATTGTATACTCATTGGCTTATATTTACTAGTGTCCCTTTACTCATATGCTATGCATAAAAACGTCACATCCAATACAATAAAATTGAGCAGAAAAATTTAAATCTGAAAAGATTGATTAATTTAATCAATTTCAATTTTGAGGCGCTCAATAAGCTGTAAAAAGTCATATAAAGGATTTGCAGTAAAATTGGAATATGACGGCAAAATTGCAAAATATTAAGAATCTTTGATAAATTAAAGATTTTTAGATTTTTAAGTCTATCCAAAAGGTTTCGTGATTTTTAAGTGTATTTAAAAAAATAGCATGTTTTTAAAATGAAGTTAAGGACTTTCTGGTAACTATTGTATAGTTGCTACGATTTCTAAATCGTGAATAATTATTACAGTAATCATTATCCAAAGTTAAAAATCTATAGAACAATTCTAACATTTTCATAATTTAACGAAAAAAACTAACCGTTGGAAATTGCTGATCCGAATGGGTTGAACTTTTAAGGGGAGCTTTATAAATGTCTTGAGGTGGATGATATTTTCATGACCATACCCAAAGGGACGTCCAGGGGGTGAGGGGTGGTAATTTGGTGAGTTTTTTACACCCCCCCCCACAAAAAAATTAATTTTTATCCCCCCCCCCCCCAAAAAAAAAATGAATAAAAAAGCTTGGACGTTCTTGCTTACACACTTATCCCATGAGATGTCAGTGACAAAGCATCTAGTTTTTCATGGAAGCTTCAAGTTGTGTGTAATAAATTCCATAGAGGCTTAGAACACAGTTACTGCAAGCGTCTGCGCCCATAACTTTAGGAGGTCTGCATTCAAAGAGGAAGGGAAGAAGTAGCCTAAAACCATGCAAAGGTTTAAATTTAAAATGAAATAGCCAAAAAGCATTCCGTGAGCAATGAAAAGCTTTCGTAACACGGAGAACCTAATCGGTACAATAGCTTTTCGAAATCTTAAGCAACAGACAAAAAAAACCTTACTACTTCATATAAATAGTTCTTCTAGAAACAATGGTTTCAATCAAAAGTTATATTCTATTTTATTGTTTAAATATTAAAAGCCTTAAAAAAGTTGGCTTTGAATCGAATTAGTAACCGCTGGATAAGAACCGGTTCTTATCCATACTGAAAAATCATGTATAGCATCGTATTACGGACAAATTTCCAAGATAATTAAAAATCACAAGATAATAAAAAGTTTTGTTACCCCAAGCCTTCAGCCCCCTCTGGTCTAATAAATCTAGTTTCACTCTCACAATTTTCCATTTTATTATCCGTGGAAATCTGTTTATAATACGAAGCGATAACTACCTATTCGAAACATTTAACTTTTCTATAAATGAAATGATTTATTTATAGAAATTTCCTGCTTTGTTCTAGACTTTGTAACATAATAACTGAAAGTTTTTATTGGAAATCTATTTTGATAATAATTCACAAATTCTTTATATTGTGATAAAGCTTTTATTTAAGTCAAATATAAGTATTAAAAATCAACACAAATTACTCAAATCTAATATGATAATTCTCTGAAAAATACAAACAAATCAGTCCAGATATTTTTAGAGGGGGAGCATTGAAAAAGTAAAGTACAATAGTGGTCCCCAAAGTTTTAAAAATAAACTCATTCGTTAGAACAAATTTTGGGTCCTATTATATAATTTAATTTAATTTTATTTCTACCAATAATTATACAAATGGGGCAATTTTATTCATAATCATCGGCTATGTTCTGTACATCAATTTATCTCGATTGTCATGTCCCTTGGAAATATTTTATTTTCGACTTTATTGTTAAAAATGAATAAATTAACAGGAAACACACAAAGCCCTCCTGAAAAGCACTGACACGTCAGTCTTGTTTCCGAGATATTGCGGAACACACAGAAAAAAAAACACACACGATATATCATCATTTATTACTTCTATTAGCAAGCCACTTTGAATTTACTTATTCTTGTTATTGCAAAGGACCTTATTATTTTATTAGAGTACAATACAACTTGAGTGTCTGAAAGCTTTCGTTTTTCATATCCACTTCAAAATTTTTATTTTTTCAGTAGCAGCGAAGATACTCTATAGCTAGGGTATGGACCATCTTATTTTCTACAGGGTTTCGTGATTTTCTACTAATAATAAATATTCATTTTTTTTCTTTTTCCATTTATGTGTTACAGCTATACAACTCACTGTGTTCTTTTTTTCCAACCATCTATTTTTTGCTTCTCTACTTAAAGATGTTGTCATCCTTGTTTTTTCAATCTATAATACAAAGTAGAACGATGTCTGTCTGTCCGTCTGTCTGTCCATCTGAAGCTTAAGATCTCGGTAACCGCTGAACCGAATGGGCTCTTCTCTTCAGGGAATATACCTACTGGTCCTGTGGTGGTTTCAGGCTGTTTTCTTGAGGGGTGGGACACCCCCATCCCCCCCCCCCCAAAAAAAAAAATCCCCCCCCATTTTTTTTTGTAGGAGATATCCTTGGTTCTATTTTTTTGCAGGAGATTTTCTTGGTCCTTCTTATTTTTTTTTGTTTTTTACGAATTTCACCCTAACTTTTTTATCATCTCTTGCAGCAAAGCCCCTAGAGGCTAGGGGCGAAGCCGCTAGTATAAGTATAAAGTTACTCTAATTCAAAAACTTCTTTATCCCCTAGGCCCCACATGGTTATTCTACATAATTTTTTTCTTGCATTACTATTATTATAAATGTCTTGTGTAGGCAAACATTTCCGCAGAATATTTTGAAATGTCAAATATTTAAAACAGCAAATTATTATTACAATTAAAAGTGGCCCGTATACATGCTTTACATTAATCATTTAACCCCAGGGAAGGAGCGGGCACTGGGCTATCATATTATACTATGCCCAAACATTTTAATTTAACGTTTTCTTATACGTTAGCGTAACAACTTTGGTGATTTTCATTTAATTTTGATTGGTTGGTTCCTTTAGTTGAATGTCCAAATGTTTCAACCACTAATTGTAATCTACAGAAGGAGTGATTTTGTGTATTATCATTATGGATGTACACAAATTTATGGGCCATCGTCTTATCCCTTTGGATCCCTGATCAAACCCAGTCTCTATTAGCTCGTATGTCTTTTTTTATAAATAAATAATAATATTTGTACAATATTTTTTTGGTGAATTTGACAATATGCAGAAATGATAAAACCCCCCGTAGATTGCATTGTAGTGGAAAGCAGGAATATACTTTTACATTTTCGTTCAAGCCTTTGCCTTTACTATTCAATTCAGGGATTAAGAGATAACACAATGGAACATAAACTAATATTCGGTAAATATTTTACTTTTAAATTAAAATGTAGGTTTTAGTCGGGTGGTAAATTTAGGGGAGAAGAAATATTTGTAGATCAATTGAAACGCTATTGTCCCTTCCTCCCTGATAAATTGACTTTTAGTTTATGCCGTTCATGCCTTAATTTCCCTTTGTCGTTCCCATTCCCTTTCAAAGTTCCTTTTCACCTTTGCTTGTATAAGCAAAGAAATATAACATTTAAAAAGGTTGAAAAATATGTAGTAAAATATACAAAAACTCCTGAATTTAGTGTAATTGAATTTTTTTTGCAAGTTACCGGGTTTTAATTTGAGGCTTATACACGGGCTCCTAGCCCTGGATGTGACGCAAAGATAGAATGAAATTACATCAAAAAGGGTTAAACTTAATTAAAAAGAAGATACAGGATTATAGCATCTACATAAGCGAAGTCTAACAAATTAGACAGTCAAACAAACGAACATCAACAAATATAAACCAAAATTCTGAGTAAAAATTCTTTGTAAAAATGGATGTAAATTATACGTGGATATTATAACAATTTTCGTCCATTTAGCTTACTAACATGGAACTCGTTTATTAGACAGTTCGTTCATCCAGTAGGAGGGGAGGGGATGGGGTAAAGGATGTGGATAGGGAGAATCGTCATTTTAGCCTAATGCAAATCTCATTTTATTAGAGAACATGAAAATCTGGAGTAATAATATATCCAGTTTTAAATCTAATGACGTCATATCTAAAAAACAAGAATCAAATATTATTTTTTGTGGCAATTAAAAAATCTAGTTTTGTATGATTCAAAATGCATGAATTGCATAAAATTTAATGAGCAATTTTGCGAAAATGTGTTTCACTGGGATTTTTAAACGACACCTGCCAAAAGTTATTTTCTATTTATATGATCTTAATTTTTTGGTTAAAAAGTTGCATTTAAATTCTGTAGAATAGATTTTCGTTGAGAAAGAATCTTAGCATGTAATTACTGCTCTAATTATATGACCTTTAAAAATTGCAATTGAAAATTTTCCATTTTAATTACATAAACAAACCTGTCTTATTTGAAGCTTTCTTGTAAATAACCCTTGCATAAGAAGACATAACCCTCTCCCCCTTCTCCTTAGTTCTTGTCGTATTTCCCTTTCCATTTATGTCATGCAATTTTGTCGGCCGTCCGTCCGTCCGCACCGTACAGTCCTTTGGGGATTCCACAATAGGACTTTTTCCTCTTTATACATACAAAAGGCATAACAACGGCCCTGCTAAGCAATATCAAGATCATTATTAAAAATAAGTTACCATCATGTTTTTTAATAAACATCAAAAGTAATCAAAATTTGTTCACTTTTAAAAAATAACCAAACAACACGTCTCCAACGCTTTTTTTAGCAACGAATGAGAAAACGAGTTTAAAAACGAGTTTTGGGATTTGAAGGATTTAGACTTCAGTAAAGTATTTGATTTTTATTTACAATATTCTAATGATGGATGTAGAATATACGTGGATATTATGGCAAGTGAAAAGTTGTCGTTAATTTAAATTGCTATTTCCATGTCATTTATTGGTCATGCAGTAAGAGGTGAAGGGATAGGGGGGGAGGGCGGTCGTTATTTTAGCCCGCTACAACTTTCACGAGTTCATGAAATCTGGGTGTAGGTAATATTAAATCTATTCGTCTAATTAAAATCGAGAACGTAGCAATTATTTTTGTGCTTTCAAATTTGGAACAAAAAATATATAAACTTATTTGAATTAAAACAGGCCGTGCTAAAGAAAGTTTAACTGGGGGAAGGCAACAATTAGCAAGCTCAGAAGGGAAAGGACATTTTTCATGTTCAATATTTATAGTGAGTGAAAATTTCTTCGATAAAACTTTTGTGGCTGTACTGAGTCTGTTTTTGTTTTGATTTTGTTTTGGCGGCACCGTTAGTCTTAATATCAGCCTGTTGACTCCTCAATATTCCAGCAATAACACTTGTCAAATTTAATGATTGAACTTGCTTGTTTAAAGAAGTGACTAATTACAGAATAAAATGCGCAAATTTTTGTAGTTTTGCTAGGAACGTGACTTACATGTAGTGTTGAAATAGTGTGATGAATATTTTTAATACAGGAATGCAAGTTATAAGGAATCTTTTATTACGAAAAAAAGTTTTACTTGAAAGATGTTAAGAAGAATGTATTTTTTTATACCTTTAAAAATTTTATTCATGGGGTATAATTAAATACCGATTTTTTAATAATTAAATCGAATATAATTTTAAGCTTTAAAGTGCAGTAATATTATTGAAATTATTACATGAAAATGAAAATCTATATTCAGATTCCTATTAACTTTGATCTCTGATTTTAGAGTATTTGTAACAGTATTGTTTAATTTATATTCTTGACTGATCAAGTTACTA
The DNA here is from genome assembly GCF_053477335.1 of Acartia tonsa. Lineage (NCBI taxonomy): Eukaryota > Metazoa > Arthropoda > Copepoda > Calanoida > Acartiidae > Acartia > Acartia tonsa. Next base: position 42,064,387 of record NC_137260.1, read on the forward strand.
AAAACAATTCTCCACTGTTGGATATTATTAAATCAGTGTCTCGGTGTTATTTGTGCTAGTGATTCATTAATAGTATTTAATGATTAATTAAAGAAGATCCTACTATATTTTATCAGTATCTGCAAGAAGATTGGACTAAAATAAAGGGTGCGTTACCTAAATTGTCTTATATTAAAATTTTAATAAAAGCATAAAAAAGATAAAATTTTAACTTTATATTTTTAATTGAAAATTTAAGAATTTTTTTTCTCGTATTCATTCGAATCCGGTGGATAGGAACCAGTTCTCATCCATACGAAAAAACTATGTCTAGCATCGTATTATATCCAGCTTTCTACGAATATAAAAATCTACAATCATAAAATAAAACCAGTTTTTTTAGCCGGTGCCTTCGGAACCTCGGGTCTAAAAAAACTAGTTTTAATCTTATAATTGTACATTCTATATCCGCGGAAAGCCGTTTATAATACGATGCGAGAAATAACTATTATAAACTTTGTTGGCTTTACAACTTTGGGGACTTTGAATAAATTTTGATTGGTTGATTCATTTAATTACGTGTAAAAACGTTTCTACCAATAATTGAAATCTACATATCAGGGAATTTTGTGTATCATCATTTGGGATGTACATAAATTTATCGGTTTTTGTATTATCCCGTCTAGAGGCTGAAACCAAACTTAAATTATCCTTAAGTTTTAAGATTATAGAAACTTGATTTTTTTTTCAAAGTTTTATTATTCGGGACAATTATTTAACGCGCTGTTTTTATCAGAATATAACAAGAAGAAGAACCTGCTGTAATAGTTATTAGTGCAGTGTGAATCTACATGTGTAGTTAATGTGTGAAATTATTTTTAATAATTTGTTTGTGTTGAGTTTATCTTTGAATGGGAAGCTGTTGCTCTGTTCTTAAGGTTAGTCTAGTAACAGGATCTGTGTTTGTCTGTCTGTACTAAAAGATCTCTCTAACCACTGAACCGGTATAGTTCTTCTTTATATGGAAGCTTCTTAGAATTCCTTGGGTGGTTAAAGGGTACCTTACTTTAATATCTAAGTTTGGTTTTAGGCTATTTTCCTACTTTTCTTACTCCTTCGAATACAGAACTCCTGGATGCTATGAGCGCATCCGCTGGTAAAACTAACAGGATCTCTCCCACCCCCCAATTAAAAAATTCGCCCATAATTTTTTTACCCTTTTCTTTTTTGATACTAAATGAAAAATGAGTAAAATTTTACTCCCCCCCCCCTCACCATCTCAAGTGCCATTAGGGGCATCCAGGGGTGTATTCGCAAAAAATATAGTAGATCTAGATCAATAATCAGTAAAATTGGTCCAATGATAACACAGTGTAAAACAAACCGGCCAATTATTGATATTTTTGACCATACACATATGCTATTTTTATCAGCTTATACTAAAAATAATTGTAATATGAAGAAAAAATGTTTAGAACGCATGAAAAACTACGACTTAAAATACAGATTGTAATCTTAATATTTCATTATTTTTGTGTGCAAAAGTATGTGCAAATATGATTATGCATAAATAATGCATATTAAGAGTATGTTAAGTATATCTATCTATCTATCTGTGTAGAGGAACCGAAGGGGTAGTTTACGGTCCTACCGCGTGGCTCCAGAACGGAATCCTAGTGCCCACAGGTAGTTAGCTTAAACAAGTTTCATAACATACATAAAAGCGAAGCTCTAAAATCAGATGGTAGGATAAACGAACATTAACACTTGTAAAGTATTAGAACAGGATATACAATTTCACACATGTATCTTTAAGTCTAAACTAAATAGTATGAAAATTTGTAAAAATACATGAGACTGTTTTAGGAAACACTTCCCTTTTCGAGTTTTAACTATAGAGATGCTTCGCTAATAACATTGTACCTCATTGCCCCGGGAATCATTATTCCAAAAATCAGATCAACAGGATAATTATTATAAGATAAAATATTGTCAAAAAGTTAAGGAATCATCATGTTCTATTAAACGTACGGACTTTCTGGTGATGATTATAGAATTGCTACGTTTTCTAAATCGTACCTAACTGTGCAATAACCATCAGCAAAGTTTAAAATAGATAAATTATGTCAAAATTACAGACGCACAGACAACCAGACCCTAATTAAAGGAAAGCTTCGCTTTTAACAAACGTACTAATTATTTAGTAGTTGCACTGATAACAAGTGTTCTTTATTTGTTGAAGATACTTACTAAGTTTTTTTATTCTTTTGCAGCGAAACAGCTCTATACATTCTGTTTGTACAACTATCCTTCACAAGAGAAACTGTGATTTACTCGGGTGTTATAAGAGAAATAACGTTATCGTTCTTGCTATCTTCTATGTCTTAGCAATATATACAAAGATGACAGCATCCATAAGTAGCGAAGCATATAAAAAATGATAGTCAAAAGGACAAAGTAAATTATAGAGCTGTAGACATTAAAAAACAAAAATGCATTAAAAATAACGAAACCCTTAAAAAAAAATAAAATTCAGCTGTATATCTTAAATAGCACTTATAGAGTAGTTTCGCTACAAAAAATAAACTACTTCATTACAGCTGTAAATAAAACTTATTTTTCTTTGTAATTTAATATTTATCTAATTATCAAACATTGTTATCATATAATCTACTACATATAATCATTATTACAAAATTGCATATTTTATGAAGCTACTCTATAATTCCTAATCTTTTCATGGCGAAACTTTAAATTTCAAAGCTGTTTTTCCAATAAATTGTATAATGTATAATGCTCATTTTAGATTTGGGTAAGTAAAAAGAGCCCTCTATTACTATGTAGGGAAAGAGCCACCTACAGGGGATAGCGATATGTGATTTACAGAAAATTTAGAATAAGGAGGGGAATTCATTGGTGAAAAAAAAGTTGTCTGTGAAAGTTTTTTTTGTTCTTTTGTTCTTTGATTTATTATTTTGTACTTTATATCTATCAATAGTACATTTTGAAACTAATCTATATTTAGTTTGGCAATTATTCTTTGATTGATGTTTTTTTGTGTCTAATTTATTTTCATTGTTAGTCAGTGTGTTTAAAATAGACTACGTTTCTTTTTCACTCCTGGTTTTTTCATAATTCAAATTTCGTCTGTCAGTATCTTGTTTAGGTACACAATTGTCATTGTTGGATTTTAACAACTAAATTCTTTTTTGACCCCTATTGTCCTTTCATTATTACATTAGAGACTATTTAGTACACACACTGGGTGGGGGGTAAGTCAGCCCCACAATTTCTATTTTAGTTTTAAAAAGAAAATTGTTTTAGTGAGTTTTTTTTCAGGGGCGTACCCCCCCCCCCCCATATCTATGAACCTTCCAAGAAACTATAAGAATATTAAATGTAAAGATACAGACAGACATCATGTTACTTTTATATAATGATTAACAACTCCCATTCATAATCTGTAAGTGTTTTACAACTGCTACTGTGCTTTCACGAATGTAATGAATCATGTAAATGATTGTATCCGGCATATTAAACAGGCTCAAAGAACAAAGTCTAGTTCTGACAAGTTATATCAAAATTGATATAAATATTAAAATATTCATTAATTATTGATTAAAAATGATTCATATACAATAATAGTTTATACCACAGGACCTCTGAAATTGGGTCATGTTCAAGTACAGAAACGAGACTCTAAAAATCAATAGATAAGAAAATTTTCTGAATTTGAAGGGGATAAACTTGTAAAACAAATTTCTCATCTTATTAGTAACTTTTGGGTACTTTATTTATCTTGATTGGTTGTCACAAACTAGAAGTGTCCAAACCAATATTTTTTTTCTTATTTTGAGGGAAGCATAATCTTTTACTTTTTTAACTTTTAGATTTTTGTCTGGTCTCTGTATTTCAACATGACCAATTTCTGAGGTCCTCTAAAAATATATATATATATTTTTGATTTTTATAAAATTGGAGGTCAAATGCATAAAGGATATAAGTGGATAAATTGACAGGGTAAAAAAGTCGTCATTTTAGCTTGCTAATATTAATCAATTCGTTCATTCAGTAGAAGGAGAACGGATGGATGGGGGGTATCGTTATTTTAGCAGCAGCGAGCATCACTTTATCAGAAGACATGAAAATCTTGTGCAACATCCATGTAATAATAAATCCATTATTATTAATTATTCTAAAATTGTAGGTCAACACAGGACGAAGTGACCGGGTCCCATGAAAGTACAAGGAAATCATATCACCATAACAAGAATGGATTAAACCACAACAATGAAACTGCCAACCAAGTGTTCAATGTTAATCATGGATTTGAAGAGGTATATTTAATTCTGGATATATTAGTCTTTTTGTATAAACTTAAATCTGTAGTTAAATTCATCAAGGAGGAACGGGACTTTGGACTGAAAATTATACTGGTACCCAAAGTTTTATGAGTAGACTTAAAAATTCTATTTCTTTTATTAAATTCTGATGATTGATGTAAATTAGCTGTGTTCAAACTATTGAACCATTAATTTTAATCTTCAAATTTATCATGTTCTGAGGTATACAATAATCTATCACTCACTGTATTACCTCTTAAGATAACCTTACATCGATAATCTTTCTGATAGAAAAATACAATGATAAAGTCAGACCCTTGGGTAAAAAAAGGATTACGGCTTAGTGTAGTTGAAATATTAACTTAAAAACAATTATAAACTTACGGAATTTGAAATGAAATCTTGCTTTGTTTAATAATCACGCAACCTAACACACTAAAATGCAACCATTGACATTTCTTCAACTGTTAAGAAGAAGAAAAAAATAAAACTTTCAATTAGCTAAAGTTCAACAAACTGAAATTCATAATAATCAAGGATAACAAAGTTAAAGTATAATATAAAAAGCAGTGCCTTGTTTAAAGATTTAGATTGTTCTCCTAAAAGTATTGCATTTAAAATAAAATGTATTCTGCAAGTATAAGTTAATTTATAAGTGTTTTTTTCTATTTAGTTTCCATTTATTTTTATAATTATAAATATCTTACAAAATAACAATTAATATTTTAACCTTTATATTTCTCTTATATAACAGACTTTTAAAATGAAATCTTTTAATTTCATATTCCCCTGAAATGCTAAAGAACTTATTTTCAATTTATCAAAACTCTTTCACCAAAAAAATACAAATTCAATGAAATAAACAAGTTGGAAATTAAACATTTTGAGAAAGAAAAAAATGAACATAATAAGCAAATAATTATAATGGATATATAATAACGGGATATAATGACAAAGACAAATTTGTCGTCAATTTAGGTAACTAGTATGGACCTCATTTATTGGTCAGTTCATTTCAACCAGTAGGATGGAGGGGGGGGGGAGGTAAAGGCGGTGGATGGGGTATCGTTATCATAGCCAGCTGAGAGTATTTCTTTATTAAAGTACAAATTTTTCATATGCCTCACTATAATGGGAATTTATAAACAAAAATTACAAATCCTTTTTATCTAATGGACAGACAAACCTACAGGACCAACTCTAGTTATAGAATTGCTTCGCTACTATCACAAATGAATGAAATAAGTATAGAAGATTTTCAAAATATGCTTCATTTGTTATAAACAACAAAAATTAAATTTAAAAGAAACTATTATCTTTGTAAGCTATAAAGGTCCTTTTTTTTAGACCTGTTCTACGCTAGACCTGCCACTGAATGGATACAAGTATAAAGAAAACCATTACCACCAAGAACACCAAGCACATCCAGACGGGATCAGCCCTAAGCTAAGTTTCAGCCATAACGGCCACACAACCCATCTTCAAAATGGCGACAAAAATGGACGGAGGATATCAAGTTACCCAGGCGGAGGCGCCGGTAGGCGTGGCCGCCAAAAAGCCCGGCGAAACACATCTTTTGACTGTGAATCAACGTCGCCGTCGTCAGAAAGCAGTGACGAAAACGACGGGCGCAATTCGACGTCGGATGATGAACGGTTTTGGATACCAGGATCACTGGCACGACACATGGGATACATGGATCCGTCCAGCTATAACTTTATGAGAAGCAACATTGCTGGAACTCTTCCAGGTAAGAAAAACAATGTTAAATTCGAAGGTAGGGAACAATGGACTGTAAATTATACTGGTACTTTTCTTGTTTGTTCATACAAAAACTTTAGGTTCTTTTATTTAATCTTGATTGGTAGGTCTTTAAACTCCCAATATCCAAATTTTGTAAACAATTATTTTAATCTACAGAAGGTTTTTTTTGTTTTAAATCATTGTTTTTCTTTTTATATATTATCATCAATGGATTTTAAAATATTTGATCATTAATGCTCCTGGTGTTTTATTGACATTACCTGCAGAAGTGTTTTCAGTTAAATTAATAATTAAATATTATTCTTTTAAGATCATATATAAAAACAATCTAAAAATGTGAAAGAATTGTTAAATTTTTTATATTTAATGTAGTTGAATTTACAAGTTTTTTTACTTTATTTGGGATATATTGATGGTATTTAACTCTCTTCGATAATTTTAGGTGCCAGTAGTCTAGAGATACCTGCAAGCAGCCAACCCGTCCAAGAACTCCAGCTTGACCCAAACAAACTTAAAGTGCCAGATAACTTAGAACGTGTGAGTATGAAGACCAACCTGGATTCTGGACAGGTATTCAACAACTTATTAGTGGGCGCCAGTCCAGGCCTGCCAAGCATAACCAGCTCTGTCCTGCCAGCAATTGGCAGCCCGCCACCCAACAGAATCCTACCTCCAAGTTTTCTAGATGATGTTTTAGATGAGCTAGATGATGTTACATCTGCTAAACCTGACACAACTAATGAAACTAATCCTGCAAATGATCATTTTGATGATAAAGTACCTTCCAATGTACACAATGTTAAAGAAAATGATGATCGTGAAAACAATCATAAATTACAAAATGGTAACAGTTATATTGCCATTGGGAATGAATCTGAAAATGTCATTATTAGTCATCATCAAAATGAGGATAATGAACTTATTCAAAATGTTGATGAAACGTATATCACAAATGGTATAGAAAATGAAAACACACCTGAAGACAACGAAAATGATGAAAAACTGTCCCAAAAAAGTGTTTACCTGGGTGGTAGCGCCCCTAGTTCAGGGAGGGAGTCCCAGACAAGCTTATCCACGCATATTGTGATGGTTAAGCCAAGCTCCTGTTCTGACAATGATAATGATGAAGCCGTTGAAAATTATAACGCTGCCTTGGATGATCCTTGTAATGAGAGTGCTAATGATGAAAAGGTATTTTGCATTTTCATGACTTTGAAAAAAAGAAGTAGAATACTGAATAACAATCAGTCTATCTATACCTTAAAAAGTAATTTCTATGTACATATATATCAGTAAACCAGTTGAATTAAACCATTTAGGAATACAATAATACTAACAAATAAATAAATATTATGAGCTAGTTTTTTCACAGAAAGAAAAGTTGCAATCGAAATTGATTAACTTTAAATAAAAATACTTCTTTTTTAGAATAATTTGTTACTCTTAGGTAGAAGAAAATCAACAAACAGAAATCTTGGAAAAACCAACTACTCCAAAAATTGATAAGTCACCAGAAAAGATAGTTGATAAAATAGAATCACTGGATGAGATAGTTGAGGGAGATGATATTAGTCTCGTCAGTGAAGTTTCACATCTTACTAGCCCAAGGAATAAGTTCTTTGATTTTAAGTTTTTAGGATATATGTATTTTGGTTATAATTATAGAATAATAAAGGATGTATCAGATAATTAATTCTGACTGTCATCCACGCAAATGTTTCGTAATTACTAATTGTCTTTTTTCTCTCTACTAGGAAACATAAAACCCCATTCCCCCTTAAATGGATTTTTTCATGTTCGGAGAGGAGGTTATAGTTTTTCGTGTTATTATAGGTTAGGTTGTATTGGGTTGTATAGCCCAGAGGTGTAAAGGTACCGCTGGTATTGGCCCTGCAGGGTTGGGTAATAGGTATACAATAAAGCCCCTTATTTCTATTCATTTAAAAATAATGGAAGGAAGTTCTTTGCTCGCTAGACACTTTATATCAGCTTCAGAATTTTTAAAGAAAAATAACTGAAAACAAAGTATTTTTTTATTTCATTTTTACACATAATATAGATTTTTTTTAGATCATCGTTTTTTTTAATAATCTGAAATTGTAAATTGAAAGGAATACTACTAGGGTAACTGAACCAATCAACAACCCCACAAGTTCTGACTCCAACAACGAGGAGGACCAATCAGATTCAGAGGAGGGAAGGATAAGGAGCACCAGCAAAGAAGGGAGGTTACGGAGCAGCAGTGGGAACAATGCCATGCTCGCGAACAAACCTTTTGTTGCAAGGAAAAAATACTTTAATATTTTTAAAATTACCTCTCTAATAGTAACTTAGTTTTCTTTTTGACATCACGTTTTACAAGCAAGTTTTGCTTAGATGGTAGACATAAAGAATAAATCCCCCCCTCCCTTATTTTCAATATAAAAAAAATAAAGGGGAGATGTTTCTGTACTCGCTGGGCATTTTAGGGAAAAGCATCTGTCTTTCATATAGCTCTCAAAAGCCTAATCATGATTATGAAGAAGATGATTAATGTTTTATCCATTACCTAATCCATATATTCATTCATCAGTAAAAAAGTGCTTTTTAAAGTTAAGTATTTTTTTCAATAGAATAACCGGAGAATGGGGCCTTGAAACTGGTGGCTTGGGAGGGGATACAAAACAGTGGGTCCTAGATGCTGACAAAGCTGGTGCTACAAAACAGTGGAGCATTGATACAGACAGTATTGTTATGTGCAATAGTGTCACTATTTCTTCCAGGTATACAGTTTTAGAGAAGCTTCGCTCCATTGCACAAATTTTTCTAGTTATAGTTGCTAGACCCTGAATCTTAACAAAAAGTGAAGTTTTGTAGGGAAGGGTGTGATTTAATTATTTTTTTTCCAATAAAAAAATGAATATTATGTCTAATAAGACTGTTATTAAATAGTTTACTTTTGCAGCGTTATTAATGTATTTTATTGGGAAACTAGAAATGCAAAACAATAGGAATTTTAAAAGAATACTGTTTATCATCAATACAAATTAATAAAAAAATATTTTAATAATACGCTTCATGTTACCTACTCTTTTCTCCTCAAACAAAATATTTTTTAGATTTCCTTTAAATTTCATGCTATAGTTATGAATAGTTATTTATCGCAATGTATTATAGACAACTTTCCGCAGCTATTAAAATAAAGATTAAAAACAGTTTTCAGAAAAATAATTTGAATTGTTAATTTTTAGAAAATCTGTAGAAAGTTTGGTGGAACCCAAATGGTCCTCTGTTGAGGATAGATTAACTGAAAATAATGGAAATGGTGATCAAGATATCAGAACTGTTTCCCCAATAACACAGGTATAATGACTTTGGGTACTATTATAGAAATTTCATGATTAGTCATCATTTGGGATGTATAACATTTTTTTGTCCCTGGTGTCATATCATTAAGAATATTTTAATTACTCAGAAAATACTAAACATAGCATCCCCTCCATTTAGCAAAATTCTTAAAGCATTTTCATTGGCAGCTTTTTAGTGGCTGCCAAGTCCTAGGAAAAATGCACGTGTACCTACCGAATAAAATAATATATCCAATGAAATTTGACACTGTATTGCTTTTACTATTGGCTGCGTGTTTAGCATCTAGGGTAAATAGGAGGAGTAAAAACCTTAAAACTTATACTTCGCCTTTACATAATAGGAAACAAGGTTAGGAAGATGGACTATTATTAGTTGATTGATTTTGAGGAAGGAAAGGATTGTGGATTGACATTACAATTGTTGTCTCTATCTGTATTGAAATATGATACTGTATTATTCTACTTTCAATAATAGAACTTTAACATTATTCCATTTCATTGACCTGAATTCTTTTGTTTGGCCTTGAATGTTTCTTATAAGACAATGTGTAATCAAATTATGCTATGATATAAAGAAATATAGTTTTTTTTCTCTAAAGCTAAAGATTTCGGAAATGGGTAAAATTGAACTTTTCATTTGAAGCAAATGTCTTTTGAATATAAGGTATTAGTATCAAACTGTAAAGTTTTAATTATTTATCTTAATTATCCTTTACCTTTGATGGACAACCACAAATTTTATTACATTTGATTAAGGAAAAGAAACTTAAAAATTATTCAAAAGTTGTAGACACCTGTTAAAAGAAATTCGAGCTGTTATGTCTTTATACTAGCGGCTATGCCTCTAGAGACACCTAGGAGCACTTTAGGTGGGTATGGGGGGGGGAGGGTGAAGTCTACCCCCACTTTCAATTCTAGTTTAAAAAAAAATGTTTTGGTCACCTTGTATGAAGGGAAGTCCAGTAAGTCACTTTTATATATTTTTTTCTGGAGGCTATTTTTCTTGGAAGTGGTACCCTCCCCCCAAAATAATCATAAAACTTTTCAGGATCTATGCAGAGAAGATACTTTTAAATTAGAAACATATCGCTCACACACATACATACATATCCTTGATTGGCTAAAACTAAATTTACAAGTTTTTTATCCAAAGTTGCTTAGTCAATTTCTTTGTGGACTATTAAAGCCGTGTAAAAATCCATATTGTAAAATGGTATAACCGAAGACATATACTCTTGCTTTGGTACTACTTCTCTTGCAAAAACCCTTGAAATATTGGTCAGTGAGTCAAGTAACTCTAAATATGCATAGAACTTTGTGCATCATCCTTCTTACCATCCAGCAGAGTGGACATATCTCTCCCAACACAATAATTATTTATATTAGGGGTTAAGACTTTGTTAGGTTGGGTTAGCCCTTTTAGATTAGGGGTTCTGCAGGAGAAAAGCAAAAAGAAAATGATGTATTGTCGATAGAACAGAGTCCTAGTTATATCTTTGGGGTACACCGTACAAAACTCTTATGGTCATTAATTCATTTTTTAAACATTACTGGCATTCCCCCCCCCCTTCCCCTATTTCCATTTTTAATGATTTTCAAATGAAGGAGGATTGTGTTGTACAGTGAAGCTTTGTGAGAAATTGCAAAACATTGTTTTGCAAACGACCTGATTATTTTGCAAAAATAAAAGGGGAAAGATAAACAAAAGTTTTCTTTTGTCACATAGAATTGTAACTTTTGATTATAGACAGAAATTATTATGCATCTACTAAATCATTGGTAAAGTCCATTCTAAAAAGATCCAATATTAAAAATTAAATTAAATGGAACTGCCTTCAATAGCTCCCTTGGAGTCGAATTAGAAAATCCAAATAAATCATATTCAAATATACATATATAAATATGTATAAAATGTTAATTATAAGACATAAACTACAATTAATCAGATTGTAAATCTCGTATGAAATATAACACTAGTTAATTATTTTTTAATCAAAAGTCTGCATTTGACGATTTGGTGAATTTTCTTTCAAGTGTTTTTATATAAATTTTTGAATAAATCTAAGGAGGGGTTGGACATTGGACTGAATTATACTGGTACCTAACGATTAATAAAATGTTATCACATTTATTGTCTTTAAAAAACATTTGAACACTTTAATAAAATCTTGATTGGTTGGTTTAAACTAGCGTTATCCAAACTAAATTGCAGTAGGGATTATTTTAGCTATCATCATTGGGGATATACAGTGCAAAGTTAGCCTTACCGCGAATCACAATAAAGATAATTTAAATTTCAGATTGGCATTGACTCTGGCAACAGCAGTACAGACAGTCAGGAGATTCACAACAACAATTTTATCAACAACCTTGACCACAACTCTGACAACAACCATGACAACAACCCTGTCAACAACCCTGTCAACAACCCTGACACCAACCATGACCACAGTTCTGCCAACAACCATGACCACAGCAACAACAATTATATAGATGACATCAACCAGGAAGCTGACATTCTGATCCATGACATCGATACCATTGATGACTTGGACAATCCGGTTGTTGTCGAGATTAACCATGATAACCATCAAGTTATCAAGCTGGATGGCCTAAAAACTACAAAATTTACTTCCAAAGATGCCATGAATGATATCTCTTTTGACATGGACGAAATTGATGATAAAAGTGAAGATGACAATGCCAATGATACCCAAGGATTTTACAGTGACATAAAATCCGCCAAAAAAGGTTTAAAAGAGGTCCAAAGTGAACCAGAAGAAATATTGTTAGGAAGAAGCAATAGAGAGTCCTCAGATAAAAGTAAAGGAAGAATAAGGAGGAATTCCTTTCATATGTACCTTGAAGATTTAGCGCAATAACTTTTCTTTAGAATTTTAATACAAATTAAAAATATGTTTTTAATTAAAAAGCTAGCTGGACAAAGTGTCTCAAAAATCAGCCACGTGACGTCATAAAAATTAGGGAGATGAGAGGAGAAGTGGGAAAAAAACCTTAAAAAGAGATGCAGATAATCCCTCATTTTTATGACGCCTAAACGCTGATTTATTGAGACACTTTATCCAGCAACTTAAAAAGAGCAAATAACTTTGTACTTGCTAAATAACATAAAGTCTAGTAATATTTTAAAATCAAATGCTTTGGTTTAGTCATAATTTTGGCCAAATATTACCTATCTGAAATTATAAAGCCTTATAAATCCGTCCATAAAGTAAATAAAGCAAGTGATACAAATTTTCAGAAAAATATGCAAAAAATAAAAAAAAATATGCAAAATGAAAGAGATTTTTTGCCATCTCAAACAATGTTTTAAGTTATCTTTTGATTTATTTGTAAATAATTTTTATTATTTTATAAGATTTTATTTTATTTTCTTGAATTATGGTATAGAATTTACATCTAAATGTTGCTAAAAATATTTCCAAGATCTTATTTTCCCCTTTCTCTCATAGAAAAGGGAGCATCAACCTTGTCCTTTTCAACCATTTTTTCAGCTAGGTTTCTATTATGATGCTGTAGTAATAAAGGGCCTAGCCTAGGAGTTGTGGTTTCCTTTAGTCTTGCATTTTCCTTTAAATCTATGTATGTTTATTGGTTAGCCTAGAAAATTTCGTAGGTTTTTTTTCTAATAATGAGTCTATCAGTAATGTTTAGATTAACACAATGTCAACATAAATGTCAGGTAAAATAATTCTGATGATATCCTGGAATTAATTATATCAATATAGCAACTTATTATTGTCATAATTTTGAATTAATTCATATAGGCATTACAAGGCTTTAAAGCATGCTACCAAGTAAGTTGTTAACAATACCAACCTTAAATTTCTTTCCTAGGTGATTTATTGATTTGATATTGTTATTGTTGCCCAAAACTCAAGGATATTATTGTTCTTGTTGTATTATGATTTAAGATAAGGCTATAAACATGTTCTATCATTCGTTTGATTTAAGACATTAATGACTTTTATCGGATTTTGATTGATTGGTAAAAACTAGCATAGTGTAATCTTTCCACCAATACTTTTGGACACTTTTTAAAATCTTGATTGGTTGATACAAACTAGTAGGGTCCAAACCATTCCACCGATAATCTTAATCTACAGTTAATTAACAGGGTTAATTTGTTAATTATAATTTGAGGTGAACTAGTTTATTGTCTATTGTCTAATCACTTAGATCTCTGCTGCACACCCTTGTTCTTCTTTTTTTATGATTAATTCACCTTACACATCAAATTCCATTTCCTTTTCTTTCCTTATCTCCAGGGAGGTAGGAAAGTATAATCTACAACCCTGTCTTTTCTTTCCTTATCTCCAGGGAGGTAGGGAAGTATAATCTACAACCCTGTCTTTTCTTTCCTTATCTCCAGGGAGGTAGGGAAGTATAATCTACAACCCTGTCTTTTCTTTCCTTATCTCCATGAAGGTAGGGAAGTATAATCTACAACCCTGTCTTTTCTTTCCTTATCTCCATGAAGGTAGGGAAGTATAATCTACAACCCTGTCTTTTCTTTCCTTATCTCCAGGGAGGTAGGAAAGTATAATCTACAGGGTCATTCAAGAGAAATGATTTTTTTCAAAACTTAATTATGCATAGAAAATAAAACAATTATGTAAAATGCTTTATATATTTGGAAAACCAATTATGAGACATTTATGTTTCAAATATTTAAAAATGATTATTTCAACAAATTATGCCCTAAAAACCGGTTTTTCCAAAGGCCTTTTTTTCGAAGATTTATGGATTTTAAGGTTGTGCAAAAAATACGCACCTTTTTCAAATTAAAATTGCTCGGCTTGTGTTAATAGTAGAAAAATGTTATGTATATCGTTGGAATCGTCATAAGCTCTAGTTTTTTAATATATAAAAACCATTCCTGTGATACGTCTAGTTTAGGAGCTACGTGGTGAAATGTTCCAATTACTTAAAACTTTTCAACCTTTTTCTCCAATTTTTCAAAATTGCTCCTTAACTACAAATAGCACTAAAACAGTACTTATATTTTCAAAAACTAGAGCTTTTGACGTTTCTAATGATATGTGTAACATTTTTCTACTATTAACACAAGCTGCGCAATTTGAATTTTAAAATGTGTGTATTTTTGCAGAACCTTAAAATCCATAAATCTTCGAAAAAAAGGCCTTTGGAAATACTGGTTTTTAGGGCATAATTTGTTGAAATAATAATTTTTAAATATTTGAAACATAAATGTCTCATAATAGGTTTTCCAAATATGTAAAGCATTTTACATAATTGTTTTATTTTCTATGTATAATTAAGTTTTGTAAAAAATCATTTCTCTTGAATGACCCTGTACAACCCTGTCTTTTCTTTCCTTATCTCCAGGGAGGTAGGGAAGTATAATCTACAACCCTGTCTTTTCTTTCCTTATCTCCAGGGAGGTAGGGAAGTATAATCTACAACCCTGTCTTTTCTTTCCTTATCTCCATGAAGGTAGGGAAGTATAATCTACAACCCTGTCTTTTCTTTCCTTATCTCCATGAAGGTAGGGAAGTATAATCTACAACCCTGTCTTTTCTCTTCTTATCTCCAGGGAGGTAGGGAAGTATAATCTACAACCCTGTCTTTTCTTTCCTTATCTCCATGAAGGTAGGGAAGTATAATATACAACCCTGTCTTTTCTTTCCTTATCTCCAGGGAGGTAGGGAAGTATAATCTACAACCCTGTCTTTTCTTTCCTTATCTCCAGGGAGGTAGGGAAGTATAATCTACAACCCTGTCTTTTCTTTCCTTATCTCCAGGGAGGTAGGGAAGTATAATCTACAACCCTGTCTTTTCTTTCCTTATCTCCAGGGAGGTAGGGGAGTATAATCTACAATACTGTCTTTTCCCATTATTGATCCTAGCATTTACCAGCTATCAAACGCAGAATTTAATTTAATTTTATGTAATTATTCTTCTCTATAGGCATTATGACATTAGCATGTTGTTGTTGTCGGTATGACCAATCTCATTCAATGTCATGTAGTTGGCATAATTAATAAACAACGATGCGATTTCCATGTCGATATTTTGTCACCCATGGCTACTTTTTATTACCGCCTAATTGCAGACAGAATTGACATAAAAATTTATCTCATATTGTCATATACCTTTATGCGTGGCTGTCTCTCTAGCTCACTTGAATTTATCATATTCATAGAAATATTATAATATGGGGGCGAATATTTAAATAATTTCAAGAAACCACAAGGATGTATGTGTGCATTGCAACTTGTTTCTTTCAAAGATTGGTATTTTTGACAAATAGAAATAAGTCTTTAGCAATATACACGGTGTTTCAGAAAAAAAACTGCGTTTTCCGTTTTTCTGACACAACCAGAAGGAATACAGAAAAAACGATTATATGTCCTTATTCTCTGTAAAAAAGTACATCAAATTTATAACAGGTGTATTTCATTATCTCTAAAAATACGGCCTCTATGATAGGTACATAGTTTCCAAAAATGCTTTATGTGAAAAATGTTGTGCAAGAAAAATTAAAATAACTCTTCTATTATGTATAAAAAAATCGTAGAATTTCAATATTAATTTAGAAAAAGGTATAAGAAAAGTATCTTAATGAGTTTTAAAGGTGAAATGCTTTTTAGCTCCTCACAAAAGCATTTTTAAGAAACTGCAATTTGTCATTTTTTCACATTTCTTGATTGTGATGCATTTGCAGTAAAAGAATCTTCTTTAATAACGTAGGTTATAGTAAAAAGAAAAAAACTCCTTTTTATTTGACAAAAAAATCTCTAAAGACAAAAAAATATTGAAGTTTGAATTTTTTTATTAAAGCATTTAATTACAAATTATGGATAAATTATGAGTTTATATCTTAACCTGTCAATCAAATTAAAGGATTATAGGAATAAATGAGGGGTGGTGATTTACGAACATGAGCAATTTTTAAGGTCATGTTTCTTAAGTATACAAAAAGAAAAACTGAATATTTGTTTTCAGTGAGAGAATTTTAAATGAAATTTTTAGTGTAATTGGTAGAAAATTGTATTGGCCGTATTAAGATGTTGTTTTCAAGTGAATAAATTTTTGAAAACCAACCTTAAGGCACAAAATTCTACCAGAAAAAAGCATTATACGCATCTTTTGAAATAGTTATGCTTTAAAATGCGCCGTTATTTTCAGAGATATTAAAAAACACCTGTAACAATTTCGATGCATATTTTTATAGAGAATATTGACATATAATTATTTTTTTGTACTCCTAATGGTTGTTTCCCAAATTTAGAAACCGCAGTTTCTTTTTAAACGCCCTGTACATATATGTATATCCAACAGAATGCATGTAATTATTTTAGCTGTTATGTTTATGTAACATTTAACTGATTCTCTTAAATATGAATAAGATAAGAATAAGAATAGCATTATATTATCGAAATCACACACTGATCGATGGCTATACAATTAAATTTAAGTATATTCATTTTCGAGGCAATTCTCCTTATTAACATTGAATTGCTTATATAAAAACTAGCGGCTGTGCCCCTAGCATCTAGAGGCTCCATATTGCAAGGGGCAGAGAGGGCCTAGAAAATATGGCTTAAAACCACTTGAATTCTTGAATCTGAAAATAAAATAGCCTAAACGATCACAGTAACACTATGAAACTTAGCTAAAATAGAAAATGCAATCGCTTTATTGAGATCTTAAGCTTCAGACAAAAAAAACCTCACTACTTTATACAATAGGATATCACCCTTTATTTATCGACATACATTATTAATATAATGAACTTATAAAAACTGAAATTAAAAATTGACTTATTCCCTTTAAAAAATTGCAAGTTGTGTTGTTTTCTTTGTCAACCATTACATTCCCCCTCACCACACAAATAATTCAGTCAGCGATCATTTCCGCATAGTATTAGTTTTTTTTATTGCATCGCAACTTTCTGCGGACATTAAATTGTAAAATTGTATGATTAAAACCAGTTTTAAGTCCCGACCCAGGTTCTACGAAGTACCACAAAATTTCACCCTTTTTACCGGAAAAGTGGTAAAGCTGGTCAAGCTGGTAAAATTTACCAGTTTCGTGGTAAATTTTACCAGCAAAAATTTTAGCCAAGAAATTAGTAAAATTTTACCATTTTTTTTGTAAAATTTGACGAAACAAAAAACCCCGTTTTTTGTGTTTTAAATTAATTACAGCTCTTCATAATCAATTGTAGTACTTTAAAATAATGATTTCTATACAATGAAGCCTAAATTTAAATTTTTTTTTTTTTTTTTAATTTTACCACATTTGGAAGTTTTACCAAAAATGTGGTCAATTTTACAACTTTATTTTTCAGGTTAAGTCCGAATTTTCGGACTTAGACAAAAAAACGCAATTTGGTCAATTTTTACCAAAAAGTTGGTCAAATTTGACAAGGTATTTTTTTAGGCTAAGTCCAGATTTTTGGACTTTGACAAAAAAAAAACTTGGTAAAATTTGACCAACTTTTTGGTAAAAATTTTTACTTTTTATTGAATTTTTTCGCATAAAAGAAGCTAACTTTTTTTTTAAAACCTTGAAAATTATTTCATCATTTCTTTTAAAACATCCTCCCGCATCGTCAAAAATATATCAAATTTAATATTTACTTATTAGAGCTAGCTTCATACGAATTAAAATTAAAAGAAAAAAAATCCAGGTGTGTACGCAGATGTGCCGTGTGCATTTGAATTTATCGATTTTTCATCTTTAATATAAATATAAGCTTTTGTATATTCCCCTGAATGTTTCTAAAAGAAAGACAGAGATTTCGAATTATAGAGTAATTTCGCTACAAAACTTATATTTTTAAGTTTTGAAATTTATGGCACCTCTGTGCGCGCATGCGCACTATTGATAAGCTTATGATTATTTGAATATAGAGTGCCAAAAATAATTATTAGTTTTGATTCAATTTAATCAAATATTTTGAATCAAGAAGTAAATTACTACTCAATTTTCTCTAAATATTTAAATTTGTAGAATTTACAATTTGTTTGGAAGATTTTTTTAAGCAAGATGTTTAAAAATGTGGCAAAATTGTGGAACAACAATGTTTCATGATTTCTATATTTATGTTGTCTTTGCCAACCGGAAATACCACCGAGATGGGTTTTTAAAAGATGAATGCCACATTTTTTCGGCGTTTTTTAGACATTGATTGATTGAACGTTGACGATAGAATTTCAAACAGAGTATATAACATAAAAATACTGAATTTTAAATTATTTTTTTAGCAATTTTTCTAATGTCTAACACAGCTCTAAAAAGATGCATTAATTAATATGCAGCAAAAATGGATTGAAGATAATCTTTTTTTTTCTATGAAGGCTGTACCATCAAAAGCGAAATAATTAAATAAATCATTGTATACTCTTTTAGATTTCGCGAATGTCGCGCTTGTTATTCATAGCGTAAAAAATGTCAAAAAAACGCGGCATTATCTTTTAAGAACCCGGCCGGAAATAGATTCATATATATATGGTTAACAACTATATATATTTAAATATTTTTTTTAATATTGAATGCACTATATTTTTTTATATTCTATCGAATATATTTTATATGTCATTACAAAACTATATTACATTCAATATTAACATTAAAAAAAAATAACATCAATTTAAACTTTCGTAACCCTGTAATTGGTTATTGGCTTCAGTAGTTCAGTTCTATTTAAACGGTAAACCACGCTTGAGCTAGCATCACCAGCATGGCTCTGCCTAGGCTTATCATTAGAAAGGCCAGGGTATTATTATTGGTTGAAAAGTTTGTACATTATTATTACAGGTATTGTGTCTTTAAAGGGACTGTGAACGTAAATTTTTCTCATCTTAATATCAAATCTTAACATTATCTCATTCATAATATCTCACAGATAGAGCAAAACGCGCTTTTGTTTGCTTAAAAAACGGCTTTTTCCGACGATTTTTATAAGGTACAGGGAAAGGAAGAAATTTTCCGTATTATATAAAATGTCCATTAAATTGATTTTTTCTCCCATTATAGCTAAAATTAAACTTTTTCACATAGTTCTAGATTTTCCCTAACAGTTAAGCTGACTTTTAACATAATCCTTGCTTTAAACCAATGTATAGTTACTTAGAAATTGATAAAATAAGCAATATTTTTTATTGAAAACCAAATACAATAACAAAGCCAGAAACAGGTTTTTTATTATTATCCAATTAACTTTAGATGGCCCATCTCTTGCCCACCTTTAATTACAAATTTGTAAATAATAAAGACGCAATATTTTTTTATAAACAGTCTGATAAAAGTGTAAACTAATTCTCCAAAGTGGGTTATTTATTGTCCAACACAATAAAAAAGGATATGATTATTTTAAATAACCTATGAGATTCAACCCTTTGTAGACAGTGAGGTATTTTTTTTGTCAATAATACGAATTTAAAATATGTCTTTATTACCTAACTACTACGTTATAAAAAAACTAATTGGCAATTTTATAGCATAAAATAAATCCTTAACAGTAAGTAAATTGTTTCAACTATATATGATAAGTTAAATATCCCTACAAACATTATAAGAATCAAAAACGTTCAGATTTTCCCTGTTTTTTCCTTTTTCCCTCTCAAAATACCATAAAATCAAGGCATTATTCCTGGATATTTTTGTTAATAGGACGTTTTTGGTTGATCAGTGTAGTGAAATGTGCTTAGTAAATGTTAAGATTTGATAATCAGATGAGAAATTTTTACGTTCACACTCCCTTTAATGGCTTTTCACATGTCTTATTTTATAAAGTAGGAAGGCTTTTTTTTGTCTGAAGCTTAAGATCTCGGAATTTCACCTTGCATAGAGCATTCGTAAAATGTACTGGGGTGCCCTTTCTTTACTGTTTAGTTTTAATAAGAATTAAAAAAAAACAATATTAGGGTTACTTTTCCTAGGAGTGAGAATATATATATATAAAGTTATAAACATTCCCTGATCTTATGAGAAGCTAATTGAATAGGAGAACCATACAGATCGATCCAGCGGTTTGTAAGCTCAGCATTGTTAATTTTTAAAATATGCATTTTTAAACTCTCTTTACAAACTAGAATGGAAGAAAATAAAACCAAACAAATCAAATACATACAAGACCGATCTTTATTTATCCATCTTTCTTTATTACTTTAAATATATAATATTTATTTCCATATTTTTATTCTGTTCTTTACTTAGGAATGATAACTTTTTAACCTAACCAAAATATTCAGGGTCTGCTGTATTCCGGGCTGTTCCTGTACCACCTGGCGTCGTATGAGAGTGGCGGCGAGGCGCTGGTGTCCTGCGGCATGTTGGAGTCACTCCTTAAGGTCATACAGTGGCTCAGCAGTGAATTGGAACACATTACTTTTGTTACTAGGTATGTTTTTCATGTTTTGATATACAAGTATTACACTGAAAGCTAGGTAAAAAAACAAGGTTGACATCATCCATAATGTATATCATAGAAATAAAGAAAAATACGCACAATTTATAAAAATAAGTTTCTTTGTCTTTTAAAGCATGACCGACGGACGTAGTAAATTATATACTGGTTTCTCGCCGTCTGTCTTGAAAAGGATCGCATGTTAAAGATTGCATCACAGACGTATAAAGCGGACAAACAAAGCGTATTATAATAAAGTAGATTCTTTATAATAAGAAATATATTCAAAAGTTTAGAAAAAGGGGGGGGTGCGTAATGACATCTATTCTTAAACCGTGAGCAAAATGGTCTAAATATTGAGCTAGACCCTTCAAACTTGGTATATAAGCCTAGTCCTATAGGTATTACATCTAAATGGCAAAAAAATCCAAATTTTTTTATTTTTAGGTTAGGTTAGGTAAGAAAAACCCTGCGGAAATGGGGTTTTTAGGCTTTTTTTGGTCTATATTGATGTGGAAACTTACCTTAAATTGTGTTTTCTTAGGGTTTTAACTTAAATACACTGTGTCTATTCATAAGGACATTATTTAAGATGATTCAGCAAGTTGGGGACCGACCCCAGGGGGCTAGGTTGGTGGCCCGCAGGGGTTAAGTGCATTTTTTCCAATATATATCTTGTTATATATCAAAATATAGGTTTTAAGGTCAAGAAACTAAAATTCAGAGCTAAAATTGGCATAAGACTTACCTGAAGCTAACCCTCGCGGGCTAGGTAGATTTTCCGCAGGGATTATGTACATTTTACCTAACATAATCTAGAAACTTACTTATTCTTTTTGTTTTTTTTCCTTGAATAAACTGTGTCTATTAATGAGGACATTATTTTAGATAATCCAGCAAGTTGGGGACCGCCCCCAGCGGGCTAGGTGGGTAGCCCAGAGGTGTAGTGCATTTTTTCTAAAGTATGTGTTGTCATACAATTATACAATTATAGATTTTTTAGGTCAAGAAACTCAAATTCAGAGCTATTTTAAGCATTAGACTGACCTAAGGCTAACCCCTGCGGATTATATTATATCATCCTCATACTAAAGTAACAGGATGTCTGTGTGTTTGTTCCGAAGGAACTCGCTAACCGCTGAACCGATCGGGTTCTCCTTAACAGGGTAGCTTCTCATAGGTCCTGGGAAGGTTTATAACTATTTTCTTGGGGGGTGGGACACTCCCAACTCCCAAAAAAAAATAAAAATCCTCACCCAAATTTTTTTTTTATTTTTTTAACTAAAATAAAAAAAGAAGGGGGAAGGGCACCCCCCAAAAATTTTTTTTTACTTTATTTTTAAAATTTAATATAAAAATTGGGTTATCAAATTCGACTCCCCCCTTCTCAAGTGCCCCTAGAGGCCTCTAGGGGCGTAGCCGCTAGTTTTAAATAAAGTCCTCATTAATAGACACAGTTTATTAAAAAAAAACCTATAAAAATATAAGTAAGTTTCTAGGTTAGGTTAGGTAAATGCTCTTAAGCCTTGCAAAAAATTAACCTAGCCCGGGGGGGGGGGGGGGGTTAGCTTCAGGTTAGTCTAATGCTTATTTTCGCTCAGAATTTGAATTCATTGACCTCAAAAACCTATATTTTGATATATAACAAGATATATATATTGGGAAAAATACACTTAACCCCTGCGGGCCACCTACCTAGCCCCCTGGGGTCGGTCTCCAACTTGCTGGATCATCTTAAATAAAGTCCTCCTTAATACACACAGTTTATTCAGAAAAAAACCTGTAAAAATATAAGGAAGTTTCTAGGTTAGGTTAGGTAAATGGTCTTACGCCCTGCAGAAAACCAACCTAGTCCGGGGGGGTTAGCTTCAGGTCAGTCTAATGCTAATTTTCGCTCAGAATTTGAGTTCCTTGACCTAAAAAACCTATATTTTGATATATAACAAGATATATATTGGAAAAAATGCACTTAACCCCTGCGGGCCACCAACTTAGCCCGCTGGGGCTAGCTTCAGATTAGTCTAATGCTTATTTTAGCTCTGAATTTGAGTTCCTTGACCTAAAAAACCTATAATTTGATATATAACAAGATATATATTGGAAAAAATGCACTTAACCCCTGCGGGCCACCAACCTAGCCCGCTGGGGCTAGCTTCAGATTAGTCTAATGCTTATTTCAGCTCTGAATTTGAGTTCCTTGACCTAAAAAACCTATAATTTGATGTGTCACAACATGTATATTGGAAAAAATGCACTTAACCCTTGCGGGCCACCCACCTAGCCCCCTGGGGTCGGTCCCCAACTTGCTGAATCATCTTAAATAATGTCCTTATGAATAGATACAGTGTATTTAAGTTAAAACCCTAAGAAAACACAATTTAAGGTAAGTTTCCACATCAATATAGACCAAAAAAAGCCTAAAAACCCCATTTCCGCAGGGTTTTTCTTACCTAACCTAACCTAAAAATAAAAAATTTTGGATTTTTTTGCCATTTAGATGTAATACCTATAGGACTAGGCTTATATACCAAGTTTGAAGGGTCTAGCTCAATATTTAGACCATTTTGCTCACGGATTAAGAATAGATGTCATTACGCACCCCCCCCTTTGTTTTTCATTCTTTTTCCAGCGTGGCTTCGAAACAAATTAAAATCGATTAGAAACGGTTCTCAGCCATAATGATAAAACATGTATACTGACCATTTTCCAAATAAAAATCATAAAACAAGTACCAGTTTTGGTAGCCTAAGCCTTAAGCCTCTCAGTGCTAACAAAACTGGCTTTAATTATATGATTTTTATTTGAATATCCACAGAAAGCTATCTATAATACGATGGAATAAAAAATATTATTTAGGGCTGTAAGAGTGATAGATCTAATCACAAACCTGGACATGGCAAGTTTTTCAGACCCACGCGTGACTAACAACCTTCATCAACAGGCGGGAGTTAGAGGTGGACCACTGTAGGAAGCATCAACCCTTCCAGATCCAGGTATAACTTATTCCAGTATGGCTTCGAAACCGTAATATCTGGAGGATTAGAACTGGTTTTCAGTATAAGACTTTTCAGTAATTGAGAAAAAATCTTAGTGGGGGGACGGTATGATCAGGAATAAAACAATTAATTTAGACTTTTCATGGGTATGCTTCATGTCATCAAAAATTTAAAGATTTATATGTTTGGTACAATACCCCTAAGCGGCATAATAGTTGTGCCCTTATATTTTCAATTTTGAAATAGATGGTTTTAGTACATAAACAACAATCTTGTAGGTTGGAACTAAAGAGGAACGACTAACCAAAGTTATTGAGGAGGCAGAAACTATTCATGACGTAGCGGCCATAGCCGCTCAGGAGGAGCTGGCGGCGGCTCAGGATGCGGATGCTGTTGATCCCATTGCTGGTCCTAGTGGCTTAGGTTCTAGCTCTAGGCTAGCTTCTCATCTTATTCAACAGGTATGCATTGTTTATTTATACAGGGATCTTAAGGGATAAGACAATGGACGATAAGTTTTTTAAGTTGCAAGCCAACGAATGAGAGATGTGTTGATTAAACCTTCAAGACCAGTAAAACTTACAGTCCAGTGTAACTTCCTTTCCTGGCATTTATAGAAGTTGAATAAGAAATGATAAAATATTATAAAGATATGCGAAAATGTAAAAAAGAGATAGGATATATGAAGAAATATTGATTTTAATCTTATATTGTATAACACAAACTTTGCTTAAATAAAAATAAAATCCTATAACGTAGCCCTATACTATTGAAAATAGTTAAATATAACAAAACATATTATTAATATCAATCTATCTGATTATTTAGGACGTACCCAAGCCTGGTTTGACCTGCCTACCCACGCGGGCTGCCTTGCTAAAATCTTCTAACAACCTATCTCTATTTAGGATGTACCCAAGCCTGGTTTGACCTGCCTACCCCAGCGGGCTGCCTTGCTAAAATCTATGCTCAACTTCTTAAAGAAGGCTATTCAGGAATGGGTTATTAAATGATTTAAGACGAAGTAAAATATTGTTTAAGTTTAAAAAAAGATTGTACTAAAATAATTTACGTTTCTGTAGACACAACGGGAAACATGGTTCTTATGGGATAGGACAAAAGACGAAGTATTGAAATTAAATCAAGATTTACCTAATAAAAATTAGGTACTCAAAGTTTTTGAGTTGACGAATAAGTAAACTTGTTTCTGAAACTTTGGATACCATTATGATATTTACACCATTTTACCCTCCCTGCCTGGGGTTTAGGTCTAAATTTATCTAATATTAGTACTTGTTTGGGACAGGGATCTAAAGGGACAAGACAATGGCGGATAAATTGATGTACATCAGCAATGATGATACACAAAATTACCCCTTCTGTGGAGTATAATTAGTTGTTGAAAGCTTTAGACACTTAACTTGATTAATCAACCATTCAAAATTCAATAAAAGTCCCTAGAGTTGTTAAAGCAACGAAGAAGAAAATAAAGCTTTGGGGACTAGTGTAATAAACAGTCCACTTCCTTCCTTCATTTAATCCTCCATAACTTAGGACCCCGCGTTCAGCGACTCCATACGCCACGTGATGGAGGGAAGTTTGCCCAACAGTTTGAAGCATATAATCAGTAATGCCGAGTACTATGGCCCCAGCCTGTTCTTGTTAGCCACGGATGTTGTTACTGCTTATGTTTTCCAGGTAAGCTTTCCCTTTATTTTTTCTCGTTCTGCGTTTTCAAAGATGTTTAGTTAGATAAGTTTGCTGATTTTTTTGCCACGTGTCAAGATGCCTGTAGGAAATGAATGAGGGGGGAGAGGGGGAGTCGAACCTACACACTTTTATTTTTGCTTTCAAAAGAAAATTTTAGGTGTGAGAGTAAGGGGGGGGGGGGGAAGTTCTGACACATTTGCGTAAACAGCGAGTATAGGCTTTATCTTTGGGACGGACGGACAGACAGACAGACATCGTTCTACCTTGTATTATAGATTAGATATTTAGTAGGGAGGGATGGGACATTGGGCTGTAAATTACACTAGCCCCCAAAGTTTTCAAATAACATTTTCTTATTCTTTGGCCTAACAACCTTGGGTACTTTTATTGATTTTTTATTGGTTGGTTCATTAAGTTGAGTGTCCTAACATTTCAATCACTTATTGTAATCTACAGAAGGGGTAACGATGTGTATCATCATTAGAGATGAACATCAATTTATCAGCCATTGTCTTATCCCTTTATATCCCTGTAATTATCTAATTAACTAATGAGCAATTTTATTCCAGGTTGCATATCAGTTATACGAGGGAATGGGGCCGGTGCCCAGCAATTCCAGGAGGTTGCGCAACAGTTTTCGGCCAGAGCAGTAGAATCAAGAACACTTGTGTGTTTGGCGGCGCACCCAAGGGTCCTCAGCTGCGTGACATTGAGAACGGCTGCTGATTATTAGAATTATTATTTTATGTTCAAGTTAAATAAATATAAAAATACAACAAAAAATTTTTTAATTTTTTCTATTTTTAAAAGCGAAGCTTCTCTATAATTAGGGTCAGTCGTTTTTTACCACTTTCTCACGATTTTTACCACCCGATTTTACCACAATTTTTGGTAAATTTTTACCCGATTTCCGGTAAAATTTTACCAATTTAGGACAAAAATATTACCAGGTGTTGAACAGTTTTACCACTTTTTTGGTAAAATCTTACAGAAATTTGCGGTAAGATTTTACCAAAAAAGTGGTAAAAATTGGTCAAAATCTGGTATAAATTTGCGTCCTAAAATGGTAATATTTTACCGGAAATCTGGTAAAATTTGACCGAAAATTGTGGTAAAAAAAGCTGGTAAAAACCGTGAGAAAATACCACAAAAAGTGTTTTTACCACGGTTACGGTAAAAACTAGGTTTTTTTCTGGTATTAATTCAGTCCTGGGGAGGGACCGCTGGCAAAGGCTAACAAAACTGGTAATATTTTTATGATTGGTATTTTAATATTTGAGGAAAATTGTCTTTCGATGCTATACATGATTTTGTTGGAAAGGCTGACAACCGGTTCTAATCCATCTAAACACCACAAACCACATAATTACCTTTTTGTCACTATCACAATTAAACACCAGTTCTTGTTATAAAATGTTAATGGATTTATTATTACTTGGATCTTACTCCAGATTATCACGTACTCTAATAAAGTGAATTTTGTAGCTGGCTAAACTAACAACCCCCTTTACACCATCTCTTCTACTCTTACTGTATGAAAGAACTGACTAACAAATTATATCCATGTCAGTAAACTCAATTAACAAGAATTTTTCCACTGTCATAATATCCATGTATTATATATTCTACAAACATATGTGGAGGTGATTCCACTCCATATTTTTCAAGTGACTATTTTTCCATTTTTGATATTCGTCTATATTCAAAACAATTTTAAGGTTTTTGAACTTAAAATAGTTAAGTATTTGAAAGTGCTGGTCTTCTCTTTAAAAATACAATTATCTCTTAATCTTTTTAAATACCTTAATTTTTATCATATGTTTTTAGTTAACAAACTAGGTATTTTACATCTTTCTTATAGGGATGTTTTTTTATTAAGTGTAAGTGTGTGCGTGGGGGGGGGGGCGGGCTTAACCTTACTTTTACTTCGTTGGTAGGGAAAGGTGGGTTTATTTTGGCCGTACAAACAGGTCAGACAGAAAAACATCCTATTATTTTAACATATAGGATATTATGTCATAAGTTGGACATAAAATATCAAAATACAATAATTCTTGTTTTAAATAAATAATAATTTTAAGGGAATATAAAAATATTACTACTTTATTATAATGCATTATTGTCTGGGATAATGGATAGCAAAATGTATGATAAATTTATCCCCCCCGTTCCCAAACTACTCCGTTGGTTGAATATTGATCCATTTTGATAAACAATTTTTTCACCAAAAATTTCAAAACTACGAAATACAGAAGCTAGTTTTTAAAATTTGGCAGGAAGATATAATCTATTTATCTCTGATTACTGTTTATTACACTAGTCCCCAAAGTCTTATAATAACGTTTTTTCATTCATTGTTTGGTTCATTAAGTTGAGTGTCCAAGATTTTCATCCACTAATTGTAATCTACTAAAGGGGTAATTTTGGGGATGTACATCAATTTATTAGTCTTTGTCTTATCCCTTTAGATCTCTGGATTATTGTAAAGAAAATGAAAGTGTTATTATGTAAAAACTTTTAATAAGTTTTGTAATTAGCTTTTACCACTTTGGTTACAAATGACTTTCTATTTATATGATATTTTCATCATTTTATATTAATTCAGATATATTTATTTCCAGGAAAGGAGGGGACATTGGGCTGTTTGTTTCACGAGTCATCAAGGTTTTATAATATCATTTTCTTATTAGTTGGCTTAACAACTTTGGGGATTTAATTGAATTTTGATTGGTTAAGTCACTAAGATGATTGTCTACACTTTTTAACCACTAATTGTAATCTACAGAAGGGTTATTTTTGTGTACCAACATTGGGGATGAAAATCAATTTATCGGCCATTGTCTTATCCCTTTATATACCTGATTTTTTCTTACCTTGGTTTTATCCTTATACTAAAGTAACAGGATGTTTGTTTGTCTGTGTGTCTATGTATCTGTGTGTCTGTACCGAAGGATTTCACTAACCGCTGAACCGATCGGGTTCTCCTTAACAGGGTAGCTTCTCATAAGTCCCGGAAAGGTTTATAACTATTTTGGGGGAGGGTATCAACACCCTCCCAAGAGAAATTTTTAAAAAATTGAAATTTTTTTTACTTTCTCGATTTTAGAAATAGAGTTTAACGCAAACATAAACGTCTAACGCAATAGACATATTTTAAATATTTAAAAAACATTTAAAGTGCCACTAGAGGCATCTAGGGGCGTAGCCGCTAGTCTAAAGATATGACACTATGAAATAATCTTATTTTTTAGCAAGAACAATTCTGTCTTTGTATGAATCAGGGATCCAAAGGGATAAGACATTAGAAGATTTATTGATGTATACCTCAAATATAAAATCTGCATGTTTTACATGGACGTACGGACATTCTGGTAATTATTATGGAGTTGCTACGCTTCCATATACATTTGTAAGTTTGAAATCGATAGGAAATTAATGGGAAGAGCTATCCTTTATGGACGGACCATAATTATAGAAAATCTTCACTTTTAAAAAGTGCCAAAAAATTATTGTCATGAGAAGATGCTTACAATGGTAGCTGGTATATATTGGTAGGATGAAAGGTTTGTAGGATAATTCCACCACCATTATCATCTCCCTCTCTAAGGTAATAATAATAGAGTTTTCCAGGTATTCTGAGAAGTTTTGATTGTAAACAAGTTTACATAATTATCGATTATCAGTTACCAATTCACAAAACTAGCGGTGCGCTATCACTTCCCTAGAATGTATCTTAAAGGAGGTGCAAATTATTACTACAGCCCAAACTGCACTATCATAACTTTCTTCTTTTATATCGTTCTTATCGTTGAACTATTCGTGTAATTATTTTGGTATTTTTTATGCTTTTCATCAAAGTTTCAAGCGGTCACAGGACCCCTCTAACCTTATATTTGAAATAAATAAGTAGGACGAGTGGTTATTTTTTATGCCTAACACTCTGCCGATACCCAAATCCTGCCGGGCTCAGCTGTACCCAATATAACCGAATCTAACCTGACACAAAGTTAAAAACAAAAAATAACGAAAAATTACCCTTCCCCAATATATTTCATAATAAGGGATTGACTAGTAACGTTGAAGAAAATTGCCTTTCTTTTTGCGAGCATAAAACAAGTCTTATTCTATATGATGTTAAAAGTGACGAAACACCAAAACTTCTGCTGCAGAAAAATCAGGGTTTTAGGGATGGTTAAGGATACAATGATTGTATGATAAATTTAAAAGAAGCTATGAACAGGATGTCAATTAAAATTTTATAGGGATGGTGCGAAATAAAGAACAATCAATTTTAAATTAAGTTAGTAAGGAGATTAATTTAATTGTCCTCTTTCCAAACCAAAACCATGCATTAAAATTCTTTGATAAAATTGAATTTGAACTAATTATCTATAACCAAAGGCTACGCCCCTAGCTACTAGGGGCTTTGTATTTGAAGGGAAGAAAGGGTCTAGAAAAGTAGCTTAAAACCATACCAAGACAAAAACCGTCAGAGGATCTATGGGAAGCTTACATAAAATAGAAAATCCAATCGGTTTAGTAGTTTATAAGATCTTATGCCTCAGACAAATAAACATTACTAATTTATATATAAAACTAGCGGCTCCGCCTTTAGCCTCTAGGGGCTATGCCCGAAGAGGTTTTATCAAACTAATTTTTCGTGTTTTAGATTTTAAATAAAATTTTTTTGGGGGGAGGGGGTATTTTTCATTTTTTTTTGGGGGGGGGGGCTTAGGGGTGTCCCACCCTCCAAGAAAATAGTTATAAACCTTCCCGGGACCTATGAGAAGCTACCCTGTAAAGGAGAACCCGATCGGTTCAGCGGTTAGCGAGATCCTTCGCTACAAACAAACAGACAGACAGACAAACAAACATTATAGATTAGAATTCCCTATGTTACTTCATCCCTGAGAAACTACAATATAATATTGGAATCTGTATAGAAAGCTTTAACTAGGTCTAATCAGGGAAATAGGGGTTCGGATTGAAAAAAAACACTTCATATTTTGCAAGGAGGGAGGTGTCATTGGGCTGTTTATTACACTAGTCTGCAAAGTTTTAAAACAACGTTTTCTTATTTATTAGCTTAACAACTCTAATGGTATTTTCAGTATGTCTTCAAAACCGGTTAATATCCGCTGGATTAGAACCAGTTCTCAGCCATACTGAAAAATCATAAATAGCATCGTATAAGAGACAATTTCCAGCCAATCTTAAAATAAAAATCATAAAATTAATACCACAGCTTTGTTATCATGGGTTTTAATCTTAGAATTTTTCATTCTAATATCCGCGGAAAGCTGTCTATAAAACGATAAATTACTTTTCCATTATCCATGGTTCTGTCCATTCATGAAATCTTTCCCTGCTCTTTCCTTTCTATAATATTTTACCAATAATCAAACTTTTTTCTTTGGTGTGCCTTCCCTTCCGCAAATCATCAAAACAAAAGATGATAACACAGACAACTACCTGGCCCAAATGGTGGAGACATTTTCCGTCTGCTAGCTAATTGCTTTCTGCTCTTTTGTAGCGACTTAGCTGTGTTGATATTTTCGATTATATTATATTAAATGTTAATATGGGCTTATAATGTAAGACCCTATAGAAAGTCGGCCAGGTTCCCCACCCCGTTGGTAGAGTTACATATAGCTTATTCATTTAATAGTTAATCATTTGCCATCTTAAAAAAACTCTGGATGTGAATTCTCACCTTTTTGTTTATCCTTTCAATCAAAAAATGAAAAGTTTTAATTTTATTAGAATTGATTTTGAAAGTTAAGTATAAAGGTAAACATAAAATTTACAGTTTTATTTCATTTTTATTTTTTCGCTAGTAAAATTTTAGTAATTTTAGATATATGTTGTGCTTTGGATGTTAATGTTTGAAATGAATTAAAATACATATAATGAAAATGGGTTGAAAAGTCTAGGCACTAATAATTTGTACTCAAACCAATCAAAATTAAACAAAATTACCCAAATTTTTGAGCCAACGAATAAGAATACGTGGTTATAAAAATTTGGATACCATTGTAATTTATAGTTTATTGTACACTCACCTCCCTAGGAAAATTCCCGTATCATGGCAGTATGACAACCATACTCATTCCCTATTAATTTTTTAAAAGTCAAAGATACTAGCCCATGCAAGTTCTTAAATTTAACTTTTTATGTACTTAATGTTGAAAAACAGTTTTCTTTAAAAAATTCAAATAGGTGAGATGGTTGCTTATCTTTAAATTTAAGAATATTTTTTAACAATTTTTAAATAATAGTTTTAATACAATTGGCTTAAGCGACTCTAAATGCAATACAAATCAGAAATCATATGTAATAAACAATAGTAAATCAATTTAATATTTTTAATAAATGTGAATTTTATATATATGTTGAATTAAAATTAGTTCAAGACTGTTTTGAATCAAAGGATATGGAACTTTAAAAATAAAAAATATGTTTTAAGTATTTCTATGCAGTTTCATGTGTTTTTAGTTTTAATTCAAAGTCCTTAAGATGTAATATTTTCAAAATTAATTAATTAAATTATAATTTGATTGTAATAACATTTGTCATGTCTTCCAAGACATAAATTTTGGTAATTTCATATGTAAACATTTAGTGAATAAATGTATTTTTGATATCAACAAGGCATTTGACTGTTTTTGCACGATGATTTATAATCACGAAACCTTTTATTCTTGTATTTTATAAAACTCAGAATAAAAAAATACACTATTTTGCTATGTTATTATGTTATGAATGACATACAAACATTTTATTTTATTTTAAATGGTAAAAAAACAAGGATGATACTGTACATAAGAACTGCAGCTAGAATGTTACAACAATATTGTGTGGGATGATCCAGAGTCAGACTGACTGATCAGAGTGAAGAATTAGTTTCGCTTCAGTAAATAAAATGTCCATTGTATTATTAAACAAATATTGCAAATATTTATATTTCGAAGAAAGGTATTACCATGCAATAAATATCAACAACATTGATAAAGGAATAAGTATTTTTGCTATCCTTATATAAAAGTGACAGGTTGTCTAGGAGTCAGTCTGTCTGTCAAAATGTATGTACCAAAGGATCTCGCTAACCCCTGTACCGATATGATTCTCCTTTACATTTATCTTCGCATAGGTTCTTGGAAGGATTATTTAGGGGTACGGCCCCTTGAAAAAAATAACCCCTTCCTTAATTTTTAAAACTTTTCTTTTCAAATAAAAAGTTAAAAGAGTTTGAGGGGTGGGTGGTGGGGATGGTCGAGTCTCTTCCACCCAAGCACCCCTTGAGTGAGGTATCTACTATCTAGAAATATAGTCGCTAGTTCCACTTTCGTATAATTTTACTTAAATTTTAAGCCTTTTTTTTATAAAGCAAAGTTTTTTTTTAAATTAAACGTTGAGATTTAGTTTTACTTATCAAAGAAGCTATAAAATTTATAATATAAATATTTTATTGATCTTTTTATCACTTGATTTGTGTATCATATTTCGATTAAATATGTGGCATAGAAAAACATATTTTCCCTAATTCTACAAAATTTACTTTTGTTATCAGGAAAGGAGAGAACGTTAATCTCTAAAATATTCTTGTTTTGTAAACACGTTCTCTTATTTGCTGGCTTATTAGTATATCTTAATTGGGTCATACAAACTTAATTTCTTCAAACTTTTTTCAACAAGAATTTTATTCTAGATGTTTATATTGTTTATCGTAATTTAGGGTGTACAATATTTATTGTCTTTTCCCTTTAAATCTGTTATGAATCTAGGTTAATAGTCTTTTCCCTTTAAATCTGTTATGAATCTAGGTTAATAGTATTAACTAAAGTACAATTGTTTTAATAATATTGAGTAATTTAATAGCTTAAAAGGCTTCTAACAAGAACAATTTAGCGGGTGGTGACACATTACTAACACATCAGGGCCTACACCAACTTAGGGAAGGAGAGGACAGTGAACTGTGAGTTATAATGACAGTCACAGTTTTATAAACACCTTTTCTCATTTGTTGACTCAAACTTATGTTTTCTTTCATAAAATCCGTTCAAATAAATATTGTCTCGTATTCATTCGAATCCGGTGGATAGGAACCGATTCTCATCCATACGAAAAAACTATGTCTAGCATCGTATTATATCCGACTTTTTACGAATATAGAAATGTACAATCATAATCTTATAATTGTACATTCTATATCCGCGGAAAGCTGACTTTAATACGATGCGAGAAATAACTATTCTTAACTTTTTCACCAATATTTTTAACAGAATGGGATATTTTGTTTATTATAACTCTGGATGTACAATGCTTATTTGGTCTTTTAAGTTACTTCAAAAAGGATAAATATTTTCAAAAGAAAATTTTAAATTGTATTTTTCTTAATTTTCTGTATTAATGTAATTTTAATTTGTCTATTCATAAATCTTAATCAAAATTTCAATCTAAAAAGAATTTTAGTTAATAAAAATTCCGCATAAAAATGTAAAAGTTTGATAAATAACTAAAAAGTTTATAAATTCTTAACAGAAATTTTATTGGATAGAGTTTAGAAGAAAGCCCATCACCCCAATTGATATATTATTACTTGGATCTTACACCAGATTTTCATGTGCGCTAATAAAGACTCTGAACAGCGGGCTAAAATAACGATTCCACCTTTCCATTTCAATTACCCCATCACCTCCCCTCCTACTGTATGAACGAACTGAACAATAAATGATTTTCCTGTCAGCAACCTAAATGTTATTTGGTTTTCTTTTAAATGTATTCTAAAGAACTTTACTTTATCTGGTGCTATTAAAGATAGTGTACAAAATTCCATAAATACTGTATAATGGTCATTATGTCGATCGATGTTATTATCTTGATATTCAAGGCTTATAATAGAAAAACAGCCAAAAACACTTAAATGCTATATAGTCGACATAAACCAGGGCTCGGCAACCTTATACATTATTAAAAATTTTAAACCTTTACCAAATATGGTAATCCCTCTTTACAAAAAAATGTAAAGCATCCAAAAAGGTTTGAATTTGCATTTTTCAGGAGCTGGATCTTTAAATCATTTAGTGGTGGGCCGGATCGGGGTGCGCCAGAGGTGGTCCAGATTGGCGCACCTTATATCGATCTTTAAATCAAAATGGCATTGGCGATCCGGCCCACCAAGTGGCGCGTCACTGGCACACAAGTTACACTTATTTGATGTAGCCACCGCGCCGGATCGGGGTGAGCCGTATTTAATATATCAATATTTTTTTTTCAATTAGTTTTAATATTTTATTGCAAAAATATTGTAAAAACATTTTTATAATTATTTTTAAAATAAATTATATATTGTTTTGTACAAAATACCATACTGACCTGGCTTAAGTTATAAAATTGTACCGGCACGTATGGATATGTTTATTGAGTGTCGCTAGCGATCTGGCAACACTGCGCCAATAAATATTTTAAAGATCAATGTTTTTTAGCAGTGGCTGTGGCTAACCTTTGGCCCACCTCCGGACCACCTCTGGCGCACCCTAATCCGGCTCACCACTAAAATGATTTAAAGATCCAGCTAGGGTGATTATCCTTCTAGTTAGAATATATCTATTATTGAGTGTGAAACCAAATACAGGATGATTATCCTTCTAGTTACAATATATCTATTATTGAGTGTGAAACTAAATACAGGGTGATTATCCTTCTAGTTAGAATATATCTATTGTTGAGTGTGGAACCAAATACAGGGTGATTATCCTTCTTGTTAGAATATATCTATTGTTGAGTGTGAAACCAAATACAGGGTGATTATCCTTCTAGTTACAATATATCTATTATTGAGTGTGGAACCAAATACAGGGTGATTATCCTTCTAGTTACAATATATCTATTGTTGAGTGTGAAACCAAATACAGGGTGATTATCCTTCTAGTTACAATATATCTATTATTGAGTGTGAAACCAAATACAGGGGGATTATCCTTATAGTTACAATATATCTATTATTGAGTGTGAAACCAAATACAGGGTGATTATCCTTCTAGTTAGAATATATCTATTATTGAGTGTGAAACTAAATACAGGGTGATTATCCTTCTAGTTACAATATATCTATTGTTGAGTGTGAAACCAAATACAGGGTGATTATCCTTATAGTTACAATATATCTATTATTGAGTGTGAAACCAAATACAGGGTGATTATCCTTCTAGTTAGAATATATCTATTATTGAGTGTGAAACTAAATACAGGGTGATTATCCTTCTTGTTAGAATATATCTATTATTGAGTGTGAAACCAAATACAGGGTGATTATCCTTCTTGTTAGAATATATCTATTATTGAGTGTGAAACCAATTTGAATATTGAATAGAAAGAAATTTTGTGAACAAATTAAGCATGCTAAATTCTATTATTCTTGAAAATCTTTAAATTTACCTTTTCTAAAAACTTTAGATTTAAAGTTAGAATGAAAAACAAAATATTAAGTATATATATTAAGAACGCTCTTAGCATCTTAAAAATAATATAAAAAGAACATTACAAAAACCTTACTGGTTTATAAAATAGGAAATAAAAGACTCGGGGGAAAAGTGTTATAAAATTTAATTGGTAAAACTATTTGTACCGACACGGTGTTAACCAGCAACTTCAGGCAGAATTTTACATATGACAAAAGGGAGGGTGTTATCAATGCATAGTAGCTAGCAGTGATCTTAAGGGATAAGACAATAGGCGGCAAATTGTTGTACAATATAAACTCCCAATGATGATACACAAATTTAACTAGTCCCAATAACGTTTTATTCGTTTTCTTCACAATTTTGAGGTCTTTGTTGAATTTGGACTGTTTTGGTTCTTTCAGTTGAGTGTACAAAAGTTTCAACCACTAATTGTAATCTAATTTTGTGTATCAATATTAAGGATATACATCAATTTATTTGCTATTGTCTTATCCCTTTAGATCCCTGAATCGTATGTATATGATTTCTAAACAAATATAGAAAGTATATTTGTAAATATGAAATGTATAGCACCATATCATGATGGCAAAACCCAGGGTTCACATTGCTTTATACCCTTAATAGATAAAGGAATAAGAAAATAATCCCAGGATATTTTCCTTTATCTGAAGTAGGGTAATAGTTATTTCTCGCATCGTATTATAAACGGCTTTCCGCGGATATAGAATGTACAATTATGAGATTAAAACTAGTTTTTTTAGCCCCGAGGTGACGAAGTCACCGGCTAAAAAAAACTAGTTTTAATCTTATAATTGTACATTTCTATATTCGTAGAAAGCTGGATATAATACGATGCTAGACATAGTTTTTTCGTATGGATGAGAACCGGTTCCTATCCACCGGATTCGAATGAATACGAGAAAAACATATTTAAACATTTCCTTTAAAATTAGATGAAAAACTTTTACATACTCCATTTTAAATATAGTCAACACTCATTTTATTTTAAATTTGAAAAATAGTCATCTTTGATTTTTAATGTAAAAATGTCTCTGAATCTAAACTTTCTATTCTTTGATTTAAAGTTCTAGTTATAATAAATGGTTCTCAATGTTATAATTTTCATATAAATTTAGTTTTTATTAAAATACCTTATTTTTCTCATTTATAAACAACTTTCAGAAGGTTTACTTATTCCTTAATCATAGTCTCAGAGAAACACAGATTTTCCATTTGCCAATCTCAACACTAAAAGGATAAAACTTTTATTGAGCTCAATACTCAAAAATACCCATCTCAATAATGCTAAAATATTTTCATAGTTCAATACTAAAATAGATGTGTGTGTCTTTCAAAAAATTACACTTTTCTTTTATTAATTGCAATCTGATATATAATAATTATTCGATTTTGGATTTTTATGAATTTTTAAGAGTATTTTTAAATTCCTATAATGCAAGATCACAAATGCTATCACTATTAAACAGGGTTAGATAGAATATTTTAAAGTATTGAACCTGGGATAAATTCACCCGATGAACTGAAATTTGATTTCAAAATGTGTACACAGTTTCCTCGATGTTTCCTCATCATACATTATACATTCAAAATTTAAATTTTTCAAATTTTGATTTTTTGGAAGTTTGAAGCTTTTTTAGCTAGTAGTAAATATTGAGATAGGATGAGGAAACACCGAGGAAACTGTGTACACATTCGGAAATAAATTTTAGTTCATCTTCCACCCATGAAAGATCACATATGGAACTATCCCTGTAAACTGATGTATCTACATTATTTTTAGGTATTGAGCTTTGGATAATTCCACCCATGAAAGATCACACATAAGACTATCAGGGTTAATAGAGTTTCGAAGAAAGCAAATATTTAAATTAATGTATACAGTAGAATAAAGTCTTTTGTGTCTATCCGTCCGTCCGATGTTTACGTTGAACCGATTAGAGCTTGTTGTATCAAAATAACTTATTTTCATTACATGGTTTTAGGAAATTTTACTGGTGAATGGATTAATAAAAGTAAAAGAAAACACAAAGGCAATTAATAACAGACGGATGGACAAAAACGTGAAAACTGAACAAACATGTACATTTTGACTTGTATTATGTGTTTATCAGCGATCTAGGCATTCTAAATCTAGGTAGATATAATATAACAGTTCATATTCCCTTCAACTTTTTTTTTGCATTTCTATATTTTCTATTCGTCTGTACATAGTATTTTAAATGGATATGAAATATACTTGGATATTATGACAGGGGAAAAATTGTCGTCAGTTTAGGTAGCCAATATGGCCATCATTTATTGGTCAGTTAATTCATCAGTAGGAGGAAGGGAAGGGGTCGGATGCCACAAGATTCACTTTATTAGAGTACACGATAATCTGGTGTAAGTTCCAAGTCATAATACATCCATTAGCATTTTATGTCCTAGACTATGAGAAAAATGCATCGAAAAAACATATATTTTATAGAAAATTAGTTGGTTATGAATTTGTGGGTTACTAAGGATGTTTAAAACGGTGTCATAGATAATTTTTATATTAGGAAGCATTTCATATGACAGATTTTGGAATATATGTATTAACTTCTAAAAGAAAAAGGATGACAACATAAAAAAAATGCTCTAAAACATTACGGAAGGACAAAAGAACATTAACAGTTTTATAACATCAAAAAGTCGAAACAAATTGCATATAAAATGTTGCAAATACATAATACTGTTTAAGGACATACCTACATTTTTAAGCTTTGATAACACAGGTTCGTTGCAAAAAATATTGTAATTTGTTGTTCTAGGAATTATTTGTCTAAAAATTAGATAAATGGCATAATTATACCGTACACAAATTGTTGCTAATTTCTGCATGTTTTAACAGAACGTTCGGACTTTGTTGAAACGATTTCTGCGCGTTGTAAATGGTTCATAAGTGTTACAGGAATCATTATTTAAAATTGGAAACGGACGTACAATGTACATACCCTAATAATATAGAAGTTTTGCTTTTAAAAATGGTATGATAATTACCAGGGGCGTCCAAGCTTTTTTTTTTTTTTGGGGGGGGGGGTAAACAATTTTTGATGGGGGGTAATTCGTTTTTTGGGGTGAATATAATGGCGCGCGAAGCGCGCCGCAAATTATTTTTACCTCCCCCAAAATTTTTACCCCGGGGGTAAAATTTGCTTGGGGGGGGGGGGGTAATTACCCCCCCTGAAATCTGTTGGCAGGGGTAAATTTGTTTACCCCCCCCCCCAAAAAAAAAATTTACTCCCGGGGTAATTTAAATTTTATTAAATATTTAGTATTAAAAATGCGCTCGAAGCGCGCAAAAATTTTTTTTGTTAGATATTTTTTATTTTAGGGGGGTATTTACCCCCCCAAAATTGTTTACCCCCCACTTTACCCCCCCCCCCCCCCCTTGGACGTCTATGAATTAATTACTTCCATTCCACCTTCCCTCACAAACCAAAAACTATAAAAAAAGGCCATTTAATTAATTGCATAAAAATGTTACGAAAGGGACTATTCCCATATATTGAATTTAAATAATGTTACAACAATGGTCGTCTTTGTCCGTTGTTTAATCAATAATCTTTCCGCTAGTCAATAAATGAATGATATGCGTTGTCTGTTTATCCGTAGCTTTCTATTAATTGTGAACAAAATTCTGCAATTGAAATGTTTATAAATATTGATTATTGTTGATACTGAGTGAAATTGTAATTTATTTTAATAAAAACAATTAAATTTTTTATATATATTTAAATTTTTTGACGATAATTGAAATAATTATGTGTAGAGTACTGAACCCTCTAGAGGCTAAAGGCGAGAAATTAACAATTTGAATTTATAATAATATTCATCATATTTATATATATTTACTCTAATACATGTACATATACATTTCTGCACATGTTATTACTTTTTTTAAAAATTCAAATTTTAAATAAGAATAAAGATATAATTGTCTAAATTGGTAGCTTAGAGTGAAGTTTAAAGCTTTCCTGAATAAAGACACCTTATATAACGTAACCTGACCTAATTGGGTTTAACTCAAGGACTAGATAGAAACGATGGCATTATAGAAACCGGTTCTACCCCATACCTTATTCTTTTACCAACTTTTCGTCATGCGTCATGTTGGAAGGGTGACGCAAATTCGGATCACGATTTGAAAAAAAATTCTTTATATTATAGCGAATTAAATCATCTTGCAAGCATAGCTTTTATCTTATAGAGAAAAACAGTAAATCAAATAGCGAAAACTGAAATATGAAATTTCACCCTTCCAATGTGACGCATGACCGCTATGATCGCAAGACGTGGCATTACTTTGTCCACTATTCCTGACCTCACCTAACCAAAAAAATAGGGAGGGGACAGTCAATGATCAATAAGGGAATGGACAAAATATGTCTGAATTTCAGAAAATAAGAGTTTGTACAAAATGGGCCCCAAAAAGAAGGGAAAGAAGGAGGAGCCAGAAGCAAAGAAAAAAGAGGAGGAATCAGAACAGGTGTATTATCAGTAGAAGCGTAGCTACTTTATAATTCAGTAATACCTGGAATGTTGGTCTATCAGTCCAAAAAGAAATCACCTCCAATGAATCCATCTCCTACTAATTTTTGTCGAGCAAAAATTTTTCTGTCAGCCTAATGCCGAGCACATAATAAATTAACTACGAATATTTTATATCTTTAAAAAATACTCTTTAAAAAGTCATGGTTTACAAAAACATTTTGGTTACATTTTTTTTTATATAAGTTTATTCATATTTTGATGATTTATTTATTTGTTTTAGGAAAAAAGTGATACAGCTGAGGTTGCTTTAAGAGAGGTTGTCAGGTAAATATATCAAAGCAAGCATAACAAAATCCATCCATATCCTTATCCAGTTCTATCTGTCTATCTTTTTACCTGTCTGTATATAATTCTGTCTGTCTATCTTTCTGTATTTTAATCTGGCTATATTTTCATCTATTTGTAGGTCTACCTGTCACGTGGTATTTCTTCCTGTTTCTATGTCTGTGTATCTATCTGTCTGAATGTCTGTAAGTGTATCTGTCTGTTTGTCTATATGTCTGTATGTCCATGTCTATAAAAAATTTATATATGTACTTAAAAATTAAGAAGGGTTCTCTTGGTACATTTATAATATTTCTTAGCTAGGTTTTCATGATGAAATATATTAGTATTTCCTCTACCAAAGTGACTTTATATCATGGATATATGGATATATAATATAATATTTCTTAGCTAGGTTTTCATGGTGAAATATATTAGTATTTCCTCTACCAAAGTGGTTTTATTTCATGGATATATGGATATATAATACTATATTTCTTAGCTTGGTTTTCGTGATGAAATATATTAGTATTTCCTCTACCAAAGTGACTTTATTTGCTAAAAAAATTTCATGGATATATGGATATATAATACTATATTTCTTAGCTTGGTTTTCATGGTTTTTCTCTACCAAAGTGACTTTATTTCATGGATATATTGCTATGTAATACTATATTTCTTAGCTTGGTTTTCATGGTTTTCCTCTACCAAAGTGACTTTATTTCATGGATATATTGATATGTAATACTATATTTCTTAGCTTGGTTTTCATAATGAAATATATTAGTATTTCCTCTACCAAAGTGACTTTATTTCATTGATATATATATAAATATGTAATATAATAATTCTTAGCTTTGTTTTATTTATGAAGAAATTTACTTTTTAAAAAAAATCAACCCTCCAATCAAAATTTCAGTTTAAAAGAAAGTAGAAAATATAAATTTGTGAGAGGGGGTGGGGTGTAAGTTTTCTATGGGCGATTTCTTTTGGGATGTTTGAGGTACCCTTCCAATAATACTGATAAAATACCGTAGGACCTATACGAAGTTTAAACAAAGAGAAACCAAATCGGTTCAGTGGTTAACGAAATATTTCGCTAAATACAGATAGACATTAAAGGATGGATAAAAAATCATGCCAATGACTAAATGAACAATGTTTTCTGTACATTCATGGATGCCTTCTCCAATATTTATAATCAGATGTAGTTATCCCTTTATCCCTGGAATGTAAGGACAAAGAATTATTGCCTTCCTGTTCAATTTCTTACAATATACACACTCCAGTGCATACAGGGAAGGGGCAACGATAGAAAAATAATTCACTATTATTATTCAAAATTTTAATATCAATTTAGATTGTTGAAAACTTAGATTTGAAAGGGATAGGAAAATGAATTACAACCCAATGATAAAAGACTACTAAATCTAGTTTGGAGTCTTTGAATAAAATAAAATGGGTTATAAAACTTTTGGTACCAGTGTTATTAACAGTCCAAAGTCCCCCTCCCTCTCCATCCACTCAATATTTGATGAAAGAAAGGATCTGCTACTTTTGTATACCTTTCCCTGTCTGAGTAAAAGTATTTATTTCCTTTGAGTAAATTTATTCAAGCAGTTTTTGTTTATATTTACTATTCATGAAGATTTATAAGATTTAAGAAAGAAAATATTCAGTATTAGTGAAGTCTAAAAATTCTTTTGGAGGTAAAAACTTAACCAAAATATTTCATTCACACTGTCACAGTTTAAATATGCATTTTCTTTTTTTCATGGTTATTAAAGCATAATATTTTTTTTAAATGTTAAAAAATCTGCTAGGAAGATTTAAGTACTTAGGAGCTTTTGAAAGCATTAGCGCATTCGTCAGACAAACTATTAAAATGAGTTATTAAATGGATCTTTACAGATATTTAATTGAATATTCACAGCAAAATTAATTAACCTATGTTTAAAAAGAGAGAACATCACCCAAAGATCTATTTTCTTAATCATAATTTCTCATTTACTCTTATATCTGTACAGATAGACCAAGTAAGTCTCAGAGTTGCTGGTAATTAGATAATTTTTTACTTTTTTAAAGGAAGGTGGATGGGGTTGGAGTTAGCCTACAACGTTTATTTATTTGTTATGTAATATATCTTTATTAAATTCGTTCTTTAAGCTGTTACTTATTTGACCTGATCTCAAAGATAATTTTAATTTTTAGGACCGAGCAGTTAGCCAAGATGAAGTATGAATCTTTGCAGAAATGTGTAACCCAACTAAGCAGCACCAGAGCCCTATACGTGTAAGATTAGATTTGATTATGCTTATTTAATTGGGTGGTTTCACTCAAAGTTCCTAGTCGAGCACAGAACCTTTTACCTTTTTTTGGGGTTAGGTAATGTCAGGTTAAATTGGGTTCAGGCTAATCTGGTAAAATTAAACCCCTCCCCCCCCACATGAATTAGGCAAGCACCTTCCTAATTAAAAAAAAATTCTCATCGCCATGCTTTTTGAGGAAG
Source organism: Acartia tonsa (assembly GCF_053477335.1). Classification (NCBI taxonomy): domain Eukaryota; kingdom Metazoa; phylum Arthropoda; class Copepoda; order Calanoida; family Acartiidae; genus Acartia; species Acartia tonsa. The sequence continues at coordinate 42,107,759 of NC_137260.1, forward strand.
GAACCTGTAACTTAAAATAGAACGATGTCTAGCTGTCTATGTATCTGGCCCTTCGTAAGTCTATAAGAATCTTAAGAGATGACCTCTAAAATGGTCCACAATGTCCTGTCAAGATATCTTAATTTTGACGTGTTCATCTTTCCGCATTTTGTATATACTTGTCTTGTAACTTTTGAAACATTTTTTCAGTATTGAAAAGATTTTTATTAAAAAAACATTTTACCCTTTAATTTTAGGTCAATGTAGAGAGACATAGCAAAGTTTTATGAATACATTAACTTCAATTCATATAAACTTTATCTAGAATTTTTTATACAAAGTTTGTTTTTAATATAAAAAGCTTAACTTTTAGGGATTCAGTTAATTTATCAAAATATATTTTTCTATTTTTTTATATGCAAATCTATTCTTCAAAATTATAAATTGTCTACCATTACCCAAATCTAATGTAACCTAACCTTACCTGACCTGACCTAAAGTAATAAACAAACAAATGAAAAACTGACCCCTCCTTTGTTTTCAATTTTAAAAAATCATCGTAGGAGGTTTCATACTAGACACTTTTAGAAATACGCCAATAATTTTGTCCAACTGCGGAGGTCAGTTTTCAAGAATTAAATATATGTTTCTCTATGTTTCAAGAAATAACGATGAAATTATTGTTTGAAGTTGTCATATAAGGATCAAAATAAGAACATTTTAAATAAATTGAATTACAGGGTTTTAAAATATTACTTGTAAATTTAATAGAAAAGAAAGCTAGACAGATTTAAAAATTGAATATAAAAAATTATTTGAAAAATGTACTTATTTTGATTTTTAGTTGGCAACTTGATAACTGTAATTATGTTCACGGTTGTTCTATGCAGACGCAGAAAAACAAACATATCTTTAAAAAAACTCTTGAAAACCGCTCTCAGGGCTCATACTAAGGTGATTGTAATGTCATATCTTCTTCAATAAAGGTTCTTTAATAAAAGAGAAGCAAAATTTGACTTTGAATAAATTATTGTCAGAAATTATTTGTCAAACAGTGGTCATTGACAATTTTTTCGCCCTCTCGCTCTAATAGGAGTTGAGATAAAAGAATGGGCGTTTATCGCCCCCTCCCCTCGACTGATTAAGGTCCGGTAGGGGTCCCGTCTGGTATGGGTTACATTGAAATAAGCATAACATCTTTAGTTGTGGTTCAATGAGTAAAACAACAGACTTCTAAAAAAAGGGGGCTTGGCTACTATTGTTTGTAACGCCCTTGTTTTCTTAAAAGGTAGAAATAATGAATTAATGATAATTTTATTTCAGCAAACACTATGTCCTGGTTCAACAGAAAATCGATCAAGCCAGGTAAAGTTTTTTTCCTTTGGATTAAAACCAGTTATAAAAAGTAATAAAATATAGTTTTTCTACTTTTATTTTCCTAAAAGGCATGTGTTCTAGGACTTTGAAACAGGAGTAGAACACTAAAACTTGGCATAGCAGTTGCTCTAATTCATTGTCTTAAAAATTTTGGGTAATAGTGATGATAATTATTACATCAATTTATCGACAATTGTCTCATCGCTGGATAATTAAACACAGCGGAGAATTTAAAGTTTCAATTGTATTGTATCGCAGTCCTGTATTGGCAGGGATCCTAAAGGATAAGACAATGTATGATATTTTGTCATACATTCCTAATGTCGGTAAACAAATTTACTCTTTCTATGGATTACAATTTTTGGTTGAAAAGTTTGAACACTACTAAATTAGAACAAACCAATCAAAATTGAATAAAAACACTTAAAGTTTTGGAGCCAAAGAATAAAACAACGTGACTATATGTGTGTGTATGTACATATGTTGGTATTGGAAGATTTTTGTGTGTGTATGAAATTGTAAAGGTTTATCCAGGTGACTTTTCACATCAGATTCAACAAATATTTTTATCTAAAAGATTTTACTTTCAGGAGGGAAAATTAGTTTTGGTAAGAGTCATTTTAAATATGGATATTCAATAACATTTTGTAAATAAACCAAATATTATTTTGAATATTATCTATTGCTGTTGTATCAAACGTATGATTAAGATCTAAATGCTAAACACTCTTTATAAAGAGTTCATTAAGGTTTCTAAAACTGTGTCTAAACGTATATTAATTTTTTTTTAAAAATAGGGTTAAACTATATTTTCACTAACTGATGAATAAAATTAAACCTTTTTTACCATCCTTGACTATTTTTCCTTGAAATCTGTGTATGAAAATATATTTTCAACTCTTCAGGGATTGAGGGACATGACAATGGATGCAATATTATTCTCTTCCCAATTTAATCAGTGATATTTTGCTTTTGATGAATATAAAATTTTGTAAAGGGTTGGGGATTAATTTAAGTCATTATCACCTCCCCTTCCTTGTATACAATAGAAAATTTGAATTCTTCAAGTTTGACTCAGAAGTCATATTTCCTTATTCCAAAGACTTTAATAATTTTTTGTTCAATTTCAGATTTGTTTCGTTATAATAAGAAATTAGAATCAGTGCACAAATGGATATAGAGTATACGTGGATATTATGACAGGGGAAAAATTGTTTTAATTAAGTCGACAACATGTAACTCATTCATTGGTCAGGTCGTTCATCCAGTACACAGTGAGCCCAGGAATCCAACTTTGTGGAAAAAATTATTTAAGCCCAAAATCGAACTTTAGAAAATCAATTATTTTAAAAGTCCATGTTAAAATTCATCATATTAGAGGAGGTTTGCCATTTTAAATTAATGAAAAATTAAAAAAATTAAAGTTTTTATGGCCTTCTGAAGTTGTTACCCTGAAATTCACGAAATTTAGATACAAAAATATCCCAAAAAAAATATTTTTAATTTTTTTTTGTTTTACTTGCCATTTAATCAAATATTAACTTAGGACGTAATGTAATAACATTTTAGAAAGGTTGTGCAATTATCTAACGCTGGATAACAAGAAACTAAATAGTTTTGTATAAAAAAAACCTCTGGAATCCATATTAAAGAAAGTTGGTGAAAATGCAAAAAAAAGCACGTTGAATATTTTTTTAAGCTCTGATTCAAATACCTTTATCTTTTTAGCAACGAGGTGAAAATTTTTAGGATGAAGTTCTAGCATTAATTAGGCAATATATAAGAGGATCCCATTGGTCTTATCAACTTTCACTTAGTTGCTTAACCTCTATAGATATTTTTGTAAAGGTCGTTTTAAGCTATTTTTAGTGTATAATCCTTATATAATTTGTTGCCGGATTTCATTATAGAGAAAAATCCTTTTACAGGGTAAAAATCTGGCAAAATGCCTTTCCGAAAAATCATGGCATAAAATTTTCCCACCAGTGGTGGAAAAGTTAGAGCACCTCAAAATAAAATTTTACTATGCCCTTGTGTAATGGACCCTGAGGGCCTCCTGGAGGGGCTACCAGAAATCTAAAGGTATCTTTAGAACCACAATGGCCGGCTCTAACTGCACTCAGAAGAAGTCAGAGATAATTGCCGGCCGCCTTCCGTCCTTTAATTGGCGGCAAAGTTAGCACACCAAAAAATTGACAATTTTTTGTTGTGTTTTTTGCACACAGGGCGGCGTGTGTTTGTGGCGCAGCCACGTGTATTACCACTTTTTTGTAGGTCATTCCAAGCCGGATTGGCAGGTGTGCGGCCAGAGGTGGTCTGACCGGCCGTTTGGCCGACAGCCGCAGTTAGAGGTCGCAAAAATTTTCAAAAATTGAAGTTTTTGAGGATTTTTGGCATGCCAGTGCAGCCAGACTGCTTGGCTGACAGGCCTGGGACACATGTCACCTGACACACTGGGCCATTGCCCATCTTTGCTATTTTGCACAATTTTTTTCCCATCACTTCCATGGCCGTGATGGCCATTTAAAGTGGCCTGGGTCAAAATCGACCAAAAACCAATTTTTGGGGGTGATATTTTGACCCCCCAATCATCTAGAGAGGGAGGAAGGGATAATCTTGTTAATTCTGTAAAAGGTACTATAAAAACCTTTTAATTAAAAAAAAATTGTTTGATTTGGTTGAAAAATAAGGAAGTTATTAATTTTTTCCACAAAATTGGATTCCTGGGCTCACTGTGCAGTAGGAAGGGGAGGGGTGGAATAGAGGATGGTTGATTTGGGGGGGGGGGGGGAGGTCATTGTTTTAGCCAACTTCAATTTTTACTTTATAAGAGTCCATGATAATCTAGTATGATCCAAGTAATAATATATTCATTATTGCAAAGCAAATTTTTACCATGAAGAGGAGTAAATGTCAACCTAAATTTTAATGAATTTTCCTGAAAGACATACTTGTAATCAAGTCATAGAGTAGCTTTGCTCTGAAATATAAATCCTTTAATAAACCGATGAAAGATTTGCAAATTTTAAACTTTAATGGCAGTTTGACTTTAGCAAAGCCATTAATTTTAAATGAATTTTTTAGGACAATTATGTTCTTAGAAGAAAGTAAGAAAATGGAATCGAAAGAATGGATATATTTAGAGCTGTTCATTTGAAAAATATTTAAAATACTAATATATGGGATGCAATTAGTTATCAATTATCTATAATACAAAGTAGCTTGATGTCTGTCAGTCCGTCCGTCTGTCCGTCTGTCCCTTTAGATCTAGGTAACCACTGAACCGATTTGATTCTACCCTTCAGGAAACATACCTACTGATCATGTGGTGGTTTTGAGCTATTTTTCAATCTTTTATGTTTTTTTCTTCTATTTTTTATGTTTTTATATATTTTTATAAACTTTTATAAATTTTCATAAATTGATATAAATTTTTATATTTTTTTTTTAAATTTTTTTCTTCTTTTTAATTTTCTTGTTTTGAAAAATATAAATGAATATAAAAAAATATGAAAGTTATAAAGATTTATGAAAAGTTATAAATAGTTATATAAAGTTATAAAATACAGAAAACATCTAAATAATGTAAACAAAAGAAATGTAAACAAAAATTTTAAAATTTTCCACTGAACCTTTAAGGAAAAGCCCCTAGAGGCTAGGGGCAAAGCCGCTAGTTAAATTATAATTTAAAAGCCCTACAGAACATACAGATAATGATTATCATTTGCTTGACTTTTAATTAATTTTTACTGTTTATTTTGTGTACAATGTAGCCCAAGTTCTTGCCATAAATTACATTAACACTTTTTAAATGGCTTTTTCACACGAAATGGCTCAAGGATAAAAGTAGTTGGTTTTAAAAAAGTACAATTTAGTATCTCTATAGAAAAATTAAACAACATATACTAAAACAAGGATGACAACATCCATAATAGCAAAGCTCTGAAACGGTAGGACAAAAGAACATTAACACATGTAGAGTGTCAGAACTGAATAATCAGAATATAAATGTATAAAAGTTGAACGAAACAAAATTATAAATAAATCTGTTGAAAAACTGCTTAAAAAAGGATATTGTTTAAGGACATACTTACATTTTTAGGACTTGATTATTGAGATTCCTCGCTTATAACAATGTACTTTGTTGTCCTAGGAATTAGTATTCCAAAAATCAGACCAATCAGATAAATATTGTCACATAACAATTTGTTGTCAAAAAAGTTAAAAATCAACATGTTTCAAATGGACGTATGGAATTTATGGTAACGATTATATAGTTGCTTTGCTTCCATTTACAGAACCTGACGGTATGTATTACTTAGTTAAAATGCAGTTACGCTACGCTACTTCTTAGGCCCAAAATAATTTTAAAAGATGATTAGCTTTTGTGCTTGGTGCCTTCAGATTTTTTTTACTTATTTTGCTAAATAAGATTTTTTATGGTACTATAACTCTTTTCCTGGGAGAATATAAAACTATAATTCACAAAATGTTTTTATTTTCTCTTGCTATAAAAATGATATGATTTTCTCCAAAAATAAACCTTTTTATCATCTTTATTTAGTATACGATTTTGATATCCATATTACCAATTAATTATGATTCAAGAATTTGTTATGTAACATTCATACAGCAAAATTAGAATAAAAACATAACTATAAAATAAAATAAGGATTGTTCGTACAGATTAGGTTAGGTTATATTTGCTACCAATTAGCCCCGCATATTTTGAAGCTGCAGGTATAGGGCTACTTATGTTTAATTTTAAAAAAAATATTGGGGGGTGGAGAAGAGAACTTTGGGTTATATTTGCTACCAATTAGCCCCGCAGATTTTGAAACTGCAGGTATAGGGCTACTTATGTTTAATATACTTTTAATTAATTGCTTAGATAATGTTAAATACTAAAGTTCTGTCAATTTGAATTTTGTATATTATGGACTGACAAGAGTAAGCAAGAAACCTAGCAAAAACCTTTAATACACAGAAAAAGCAAATTCTGAAGAGGTTAAAGCTACATGTAGAATTTACCAATGTGGAGTAAAATATTTTATCATGCAGGGAGAAAGGTAGAGGTAAAATAAAACTTATATATAAAGCGAATACTTTATGAGTTTTAGATTTCGAATATATAAGCAGGGCTAAGGTTTTTTTTTGAGGGGGATGAAATGTGGGGTTTTAAAGGTTTGACGGGTAATATGTTGTATTTTTAAAAAATTTAGGGGGTCAAATGAGAAGATATTTTAGTTCTTCTTGTTCCATGTTAATAGAATAATGTTTTTTGTACTTTATAGAATATAATAGTACATTGAGGGGTTTCAATCAATTCAAGGGGTTAATACTCCTTTACCCTCGCTCTTTGACGTCTTTCTACCTAAAGGTTTAAATTTTAGGAAAATGTCAGTTTTGACGATCCCTTAATCTGTGGTGTGCTGAGTATTATTAGTTCTATTCTGCTGATTCAAAGATTTTTCTCCTCCTACCCCCCTTTACTCTTACCTTTACTAGTGTGTGCAATAATTTTAGCAAAAATATTAGTTTAGCAGATACTCTATAGTTTCTGAATCATTATTATATTCCGAGAGGGAAAATTGGATTATAAATTACACTGGTTCCCAAAGTTTTATAATTCCCTTATCTTATTCGTTAGCTTAATTGATTTCAGAGAATTTTCATAGGTTGGTTCTTGTCCAAACTATTTAACCAGGAATTTTAATAAAAAAATGTGATAACTGGTTTTTTTTTGCATTTTTTGGGGGGGGGGGGGCAATTTGTCGTCCATTGTATTGTTCTCAAAGGACAGACAAACAGAGAGAGAAAATGAGAGCTCAATTGCAATTGACCAATTTATGAAAAAATGATTAAATTCTATCCTCTCATTCGCTATTAAAAATATATGCTTCACAGTGTAAATGATCGGACACTCCTCACTTCACATAGAATATGACAGATATTGGATCTTTATGAGACATCCAACAAATAACCATAAGAGTTACAGTTTTAAAATATTATTTCCCTTTTTTTCTGACAACGTCAATTATAAGTTAGAAACCTTAAGGGATAAGATACTGATCAATAAGTTGTTATACATCACTAAATAATTTATAGCAAAATTGCCTTTTCTATAGATTCAAAATTGTTAGTTGTAAAGTTTAGTCACTGCTGGTTTCAATCCAATTCTAATTATAGTTATACATAGCGCAACAAATAACTAGAAGGGTTAAAGTATTGTAAAAAATGAAGAAAAAAAATACTAATTGGTTAATTTATTCTTATGGACAAATAGACAACATAATGTAAAGAATTAAAGCTAATTTACTACGAGATTAATTATATAATGCTTTGATTAAGCAGCCCATTTTCTGAAAGCCGTAATAACAGACGGATATAGTGATTTATAGGGTAGATTAGAACATGTTTGAGAACTGAGCCGCAAATAGTTGAATAAGGGGAGGAAGAATAATAATATGAATACATATAAGTCTTAATATCCTTCCTCCTACCTTTTCAATCATCAGGGATACAAGGACAAGACAATAAAAGATAAAATAGGAGTTTTCTCTTCCTTATTGAAACAAAATGTCTTTTATGCTGATAATTGCTATTTATAACATCGTATTTTAGACAGCTTTCCAGATATTAAATAAAAAAATAATATAAAAACCTTTGGTCCCCGGGTCTAACAAAACTGGTATCAGTTTTATGATTTTTATTTTAATACTCTTGGAAAATTGATCTTTTATTGTGGCCTAGAACCGGTTCTAATTGAGTGGGTATCCATCATTTTCGAAGTAATACGGTAAAATAATGTTATAAGCCAAACATTATATTCTAAATAGGATTATACAACATTATCAATAAATATATTATAGCGGGTAGTAAAATAGGTTAATTTCTATTGCCTTGTCCCTTCCTCCCTGTGGAACCCTGCCACCCCTTCTGTGAAGACTTGTCCTAAATGTCAAGGGTATATTGATATGTAAATAGGGAAAATTTGAGCCAAAACAATATTTATAATATCTCACCTTTATTTTGAGTTACAAGGATGATAAAGTTCGAGTAAGGTTTATTTAAAAATAATATCTTATTAAAGACAAAAAAGTGAGTATAATCTAAAAATTAATAAAAACGGGAGAAAGTACAATAATTTAGTGTGCTGTAAAGCTTACAAATTCAGGGAATCCTCACAAAAATAAGGTTTTCTTAAATTATATTTCCCGCAAGGCGTTTAGGACAGACAAACAAAATAAAGAGAAGGAGCAAAAAGAAAAATTCCTGCTTCGAAACCGATTAATATCCGATGGATTAGGATCGGTTCTCGGCCACACTGAAAAATCATGTATAGCCTTGTATTACAGACAATTTTTCACTAATGTTAAAATAATTATTATAAAATTAATACTTGTTTTGTTAGCCCAGGTCTTCATCCTCTTGGGTCTAACAAAACTGATTTTAATTTTCATTCTACTATCCGCGGAAAGCTGTCTATAATAACTAGTATAAACATTGAATTTTCAGCCAATTTATCTCATCCTTTCTTTCTTTCATAAATGTCAGGTATTGTAAGATAAAATATATTATATTTGAAATGTAATAATGTATCATAATGGATAAGTAGGGGCGGTTTCCATAGCCAATGGAAGTAGGGGATGTTTCCATAGCCAATGGAGGTACCAATAAAACAGCACAAATGCATGCTTTGTCCATAACAAGCGCATCAACATCAAAATTTTAAACATCATTAAAGTATTAAGCAGTAAAAACACAATTAAATATCAAATCAGAAATCTTGTTTAACTCTACCTTTAAGCGGGGAAGAATGACCAAAATCTTATAGTTTGGTAGATATTGTCAATAAATCACAAGATATGATATTTCAAAGTAGTAATGCTACTACATAGAAAGTATAATGTGAATTATTGAAACCTCCCTCTCCAAATTATGATGGGGTTTGAATGTGTATGTGTGCAATGGCTTTCGTTATATAAGAGAGGGGACATGAACTGTATTACACTGGTACCCAAAGTTTTATAACCACGTTGTCTCAAAAACTTTGAATACTTTTAATGAATTTCTATTGGTTTCTTTCATACTTGTAGTGTCCATGCTTCTCGACCATTAACCTGCAGAAGGGGTATTTTTATCATCTTTGGGGACGTATATCAATTTATAATCCATTGTCTTATCCTTAAAGATCCCTGGTTGAGGACAGTGTAATGAAGCAGTTTTTGCTGCAATAATAGTTTGGAAACAGTTTGATTGTTAGACTATGAAATTTTTGTGTGGAAATGATGTTTTACCTTATGCCATGTGTGTAGTTTGCTGAATAGTCAACTTTTACAAATTACGGGAAGGAACATAAAATTTTGGTAATACTAATAATTTTTGTAATTTAGCCTGAGATAAAATATGTAACAAAAGTAAAAATATATTAAATGAGATGGTGGTTTTCACCTAAGTGTATCAACGAGCACAGAAAACCCGGCCCCTTTATTTTGAAACTAGCGGCTACGCCCCTAGACGCCTCTATGGGCACTTAAGGTAGGAGGGGGAAAATTCGATCTCATCCTATTTTCAATTTGAGTTTCAAAAGAGTAAAAAAATATAATTTTGGGGGAAGGGGGTGAAGACACTCTCCCCAAAAATAGTTTTAAACCTTCCCAAGACCTATAAGAAGCTTCACTGTAAAGGAGAACAATATCAGTTCAGCGGTTAGCGAGATCCTTAGAGACAAACAAAAAACGCTTACTACTTTATATAATAGGATTATCTGTGCTTAACCTGCAACTTTCAATATAGCTGCTTCAGGATAGCCACTGGCACAAAGAAAAAACTATCCCCCTTATTTTGAGATTATTAAAAAACAAGGATGACAACATCCATAAGTAGCGAAGCTTTAACAATTAAATAAGAATTTAGATATTAGTTGACAAAAGCATGTATATTAGGAAAAAATCACGAAACCTTTTAAACATTTGTTTTTAATTTCTTAATATTTATTTATATTTCAGTACTATGACTAACAGACTGACGGTCAAAGTAAATTACATACTGGATGCTCAGAACAACAGGAAATTTAATTTTGATATTTTTAACTACAAAAATTTAAAAAAAACGAGCCATAAACACCAAAGATATGAAGAAAAATGTGAAAATATAAAAAAGCCAAAAACCTTCAAAAAGGCAGTCTGACCGCCATTGATGTGTTCTTGAAACGAAAGGAAATTTAATTTTGATATCTCTAACTGAAAAACTTTGGAAATTGGGCCATAAACACCAAAGGTATGGAGAAAAATGTGAAAAATACAAAAATAGCCTTAAACCTGCTTAAAGGCAGTCTGACCGTCATAGTTGTTTTCTTGAAACGACAGGAAATTTAATTTTGATTCTATAACTGAAAAAATTTTGGAAATCGGGCCATAAACACCAAAGGTATGGAGAAAAATGTGAAAAATACAAAAATAGCCTTAAACCTGCTTAAAGGCAGTCTGACCGTCATAGTTGTTTTCTTGAAACGACAGGAAATTTAATTTTGATTCTATAACTGAAAAAATTTTGGAAATTGGACCATAAACACCAAAGATATGGAGAAAAATGTGAAAAATACAAAAATAGCCTGAAACCTGCTAAAAAGCGGTCCTATCGCCATTAATGTTTTATAGTTAATTGTGCTCCTTGTTAATGGGAATGTTGTCAAAAAATTTCAGCCTTTTATCTTTTATAGGAGCCGAGAAAATCACGTTTCCCCCAAACTAAGACGGACATACGGACAGACGGACATACGGACATACGGACAGACGGACATTTCAAATTATAGAGTAGCTTCGCTACTAAAAAAGAGTGGGGTTTCTGTCCTTGCTAGGCTTTGAGGGAAAGAAATAGTAAAGTTGTATACCATAATACTGCTTGTGTTAATTTATCTACCAATGACCTATCTTTGAACATATTAATTTTCAGGGAAGAGTTACTTTGGAGTGAGTATATTAAATGTGACGGAATGCCAGATCCTGCTTGTGTTAAACAAATGAATACATACCTAAGGTAGAATATAAGCCATAGCAATTTATGAAAACTATTAAATATTATTTTTTAGTAGCAAAGCCTTTTCTTCCTACTGTCCACCCGTCCGTCACCCGCTGAAAAGCTTAACTTCCAACTAATTTCTTGTCAATATTCCCATCAAAATTGAAACCAACTCTGGACTTTTGGTTAACTCATCCTTTTTGTACTTTCCTAGCTCCAGCCTAATTATTTGCTGGTGCAATTAAAGTCCTTTAAAACTGTTATATATAAAAATGAATTTATTATAAATTGGAGCTCACACCATATTATCATGTACTCTAGCAAAGTGAAACTGGTTATAATAACGATACATCCACCAACTTTATCTCCCCGCCTACTGGATAAACGAACTGACGAATAAGTAATGTCAATGTTAGCAACATAAATTGTTGATTTACGACAATTTTCCTCTGTCATAATATCAAAGAATATTCTATAACCATTTAATTGATTATAATTTCATAAGTTTTTAAAATAAGTTTCCACATAAATATTATATTTAGTTTATGGGAGGAGAGTAAGTATGACTTGATGGAGGATGTTATAGCAAAAACTCAAGAAGTTTTACCTCTGATGAATACACTTGAAAGTATTTTAGAATATCCAGAGGTGGGTATTTTTAGTAGCAAAGCCACTCTATAACTTACTTTATTTGTCCGTCTGTCAGTCCATAACGCTATATAGAAGGAGAGCTAGTATAATTTAAGATGTAATGGAAGATGTTATTGCAAAAACTCAAGAAGTTTTACAATTTATGAATACACTTGAAAGAATTTTAGAATATCCAGAGGTAGGTATTTTAGTTACAGGGCTACTCTATAATTTACTTTGTCCGTCCGTCTGTCAGTCCATCTATAATACAAAGTAGCTTGATGTCTGTCCGTCTGTCCGTCTGACCGTCTGTCCGTCTGTCTGTCCGTCTGAAGCTTAAGATCTCAGTAACCGCTGAACCGATTGGGCTCTACTCTTCAGGGATTATACCTACTGGTCCTGTGATGGTTTTAAGCTATTTTCCTGGGGGGTGGGACACCCCCAACCCCCCTAAAAACTAAAAAAACCACCCCCCCTAAATTTTTTTTTTTACATTTTTTGTAAAATCTCAGTAACTGCTGAACAAATTGGGCTCTACTCTTCTGGGAATATACCTACTGGTCCTCTGGTGGTTTTAGGCTATTTTCTAGGAGGGTGGGACACCATGAACCCCCCCCCCAAAAAAAAAAAAAAAAAAAAAAAATTTCACCAAAAAATTTTTTGGGGCTTTTTGTAACTTTTAAAAATTGACATCTTTAAAAAGTTGTTGCAATTATAGGTATTAAATAAAATTTACAGAGGAGAGTTTTCAATTTTTGTGTATATGTGGTCCAATCAGTGGGACTATCAGAGCTTGCGCCGCATACAGGGTACTCGCTTATGCTCACCCCGTACGAGATATACGGTGAACAACCTGGGTTTAATTTTACCAAAGAGTAATTCGGCAAAGAATAACTTTTTTGAAAATATAACTATAAAATTATTCTGGAGGGTTGACTTTCCATTACTTCATGGGGCGAAGCCCCTAGAGGCTAGGGGCGAAGCCACTAGTAACACTATATAGAAGGAGAGCTAGTATAATTTAAGATGTAATGGAAGATGTTATAGCAAAAACTCAAGAAGTTTTACCATTGATGAATACACTTGAAAGTATTCTATAATATCCAGAGGTAGGTATTTAAGTTACAAAGCTACTCTATAATTTACTTTGTCCGTTCGTCCGTTATTCCACAGTGAAAATGCAAAATAGATATCTGATTTGTCCCCTTTCCAAATAGCATCTAGTATACAACTGAATTGGACCGTCGGTCATGCAACATAAGATATTCTATTCTCTATAAGGTTTCGTGACTTTCTATGATTCTTGTATCATTCTTTCTATTTTTCTCTCTTTTTTTATGACCACATATTTTTTCATTTTTCTCTAGATTCCAATTTGTTTGCTTGTCCATTCATAATTTATATAAGTGCTGTGCTACTTATGGATTTTGACAATGTTGACAATGTTTTTCTTTAGATTTTCATTCAATAATTTTCTAGGAATGGGAGGTGCCTCTGAAACCCGAAGAAATGACAAGAAGTCACAAAGCCAAGCTGGTTGAGAGACAGAAAATATTCAGTACCATGAAAAAACTTCAAATGTCTAAGGTTGTACATTTTTATTGCAAAATATGGTAGTCTTTAATTTGTCATATTTTTGAAATAATTATCCTATCATTTTTATTTAGATATACTTTACATTTCATCTTCTACAGTTATAAAGGCAGAGTAAGGGACTCTAAGCCTTTGAGATTAAGAATTGCATTTTATTAAATCGACCTCGTCATCCAAATGAGTTGCGGAATATAAAAACAAAATTGAGTCAAAATTCCTATCAAGCATTAAAACTTTGCTCTATAATAAATTTAAAACAAAAAAATAAGAGAAATGGCTAGTTTTTTTTCTTTTGCTTAACCTCTGTAGGGCCTATACCTAGAGAAATAAATAAACAATCGAAACTCACTTATTTTAAATTTGTATCAGAAATGAGGAAGGGGAGGAGGGTTCTGTATTCGACCAGGTACATTGAGGGAAATTACCCAATTTATTTTTAGTTTAATCTTATGATTGGTTGTCTCCTCCATAGTGAATTCTGAAAACAATGTCTTGAAAAACTACACTTCCTTTAAACTTCCTGTTTCAACTAGATTATTAGAGATGCAAAGAAAAAGTAAAAGAAGTTTTATCATTTCTTTTTTATTCCAGTTAAACCGAGCAACCTACAACATACTGCTGGACGTGTCCCCCATAGTGGACACAGAGAACAATGTCCTACAACACTACCTGGCCTCTGACTTGGTACAGCTAGGATTGTGGGGCAATGTGGTGGAAAAGAACATGAGAGTTAAGGTAGGAATAATAGAGTAAAAGAATAGAAGAGCAAGGGTTTAAATAACTGTATGACCCAACCCCGTAGAACCTGTGCCGACTTTCAATTGGGTCTTCGAATAACAGCCAATAGCGTCGGCAATATTAACACAGCCAAGTCGCTACAAAAAAGCAGAAAGCAATTTGATAGCAGACAAAAAAGGTCCCCAACACTGGATACCAGGTAGTTGTCTGGGTTATACATATATATTTATAGAATTATTTTAGAAATTAGATTGTATTTAACCTTGGAAACGTATAGTAACTTGTAGCGCATCAGCTCGTCATTGGGGAGGTGATAGGTTCGAATCTCGGTCAAAACCTCGTTTTATCTAAAATCTTTAAAGTTGTTCCTACTACTGCAATTATTAATAGTAAGTGTTGGTGGAATGCCTTTTCCCAAAAACAGGCAAAACTCATTACCATGCACAGTTAAGACGTCCAGACAAAGGTGGTGCAATCAAAGAGTTGGTTGTCTGTAATAGTTGGAATGTTAGTTCATTGGAACCTACTATACAGATCAGATTTTATTTACCGTCCTTAGAGTTACTAGGAGTGTACTTGAAGTTGATAAAGATTAAGACATACAAGTATAATAACTTTCATAGTATGGCTTCGAAACCGATTAATATTCGCTGAAGTAGAACCGGTTCTAAGCCTAACTTAAAAATCTTGTATCAATTAGTATAATTCATTGTTTGAATGAAGTGCAGAAAATCTACACTTGAAAGAGTAGCTTCTCTATAATAAAGGCAAAACTATTAATTTGGAATAAATAGAATAGAACAACCAAACATTTATGAGTAGGGAAAAACTTAATTTATACAACTTTTACAGAAAGAATCTTTTAAGGTACATTATAAAGTTACAAGATAAAGATATAAAACTACTTCACAAGTATTTATTTATTGACCCAATTGGTTTAGGATAAGGTTGGATAATAGATGTAATAGTATAGAATTAGATGTATATTCAATAGATTATTATTTATTTCATTCAAAATATATTGAATTAATTTTGAAAAGAACTATTCAAAAGTATCTAATATAGGTATTTAAAGACTTTTAAGGGACACAGCAAGTTAAACAATAAATAATATTTATTTATCGCATATTATAGACATTTTCCCACGAATATCAAAATAAAAAAAATATAAGATTATAACAAGGTCTTTAACAACAATGGCTAACAAACCTGGTATTAGTTTTATTTTATTTTGATATTGGATTAAAAATTGTCTGTAAAAACATGGTATACAATACATTACATTTCAGTATGGCTGAGAACCAGTTGTAGAAATCTAGTTATATGTAGTATTTATATCTATTATTAAGTTACCCCCAAAGTAAAGATTGTATAATAGTGTCTGAGAAATAAAAGTTTAGTATGTGGTGCGTAGTATTAGTAGGTCTTGGTGACCAATACTAAGGTTGAGGCGAAAATTTGGTTTTTATTTATTATGGGCGAGGCTACAATTTAATTCACAAATACAGCCGTCCGTTTGTCTATAATTGTAAGGGGAAACGTGATTTTTTTGCAACTATCACAAAATAACCTGTTTATTTCAAAATAAATTTTTACAAAGCATCTATGAGTATGTACTTAAAAATTAAACGTGACCGTTTGTCTGTCTGTACCTCTGTGCATTACATTATAGTAAATGTACTTATGAATTTTGTCATCCTAGTTGATAATAAAAAATATGTTTTTTTTATAGTAACTTAAATAATGAAAGTTGAAAAATGTTTCAATTTTGCAGAAATCAAATTATTATGATAAGCCTAAAACCAGGGAAATAAAAGTTTTACTTTTGTGGATAAAGGAGAAAGAGAGATAAGAAGAGAGAATGAGAGAGAGAGAGATAAAGACAAAGAAGGCAATGGATTTGTTATTACTTGGATATTACACTAGATTATCATGTATTCTAATTAAGTAAATCTTTTAGCTGGCTGAAATAACGATCCCCATCATCCAACCCCTTACCCAACCCATACCCTCTCACTGGATGACCAATAAATGATGTTCATGTTAGCAACCTAAAATTGCCGAAAATATTCCCCTGTCATAGTATCCATGTATATTCTATATCCGTTAAGAAGGCAAAGTTTATGGTTTTGTTTATAATCCTAACTCTACAGCTTAGCAAAGTAAAGTCTATCAAAAAAGTTTCGCCTAAAAACATAACTGTAAAAATGATACACAGAATTTTGTATTTTTCATATAAATATCCTAGTATATAAAGTCCAAAATTTCAATAACTACTGATAGATGGAAGTTTAGGGAAGTTTTCCTTAGGTCCTAGGCAGGGGCGTCCAAGCTTTTTTTTTGGGGGGGGGTAAAAAATTTTAGGGGGGGGGTAATTCGTGTTTGGGGGGGGTAAAATGGCGCGCGAAGCGCGCCGAAATTTTTTTTTACCCCCCCCAAAATTTTTACCCCGGGGGTAAAATTTGATTGGGGGGGGTAATTACCCCCCCTAAAGTCTGTTGGGGGGGGGGTAAATACTCCCCCCAAATCTGTTGGGGGGGGTAATTACCCCCCCCAAACTAATTTACCCCGGGGGTAAAATTTTTGGGGGGGGTAATTTAATTATGTAAAAAAAGCACCTACCTAATCTATTAAGTTAATAAGTACTATCCTATAACATAAAGTAGTAAGTAAGGTTTATTTGACTATAGCTTCAGATTTCATTACTTTTAATACTGAGTTCTCCTTTTTAGGAAAGCTTCACATAGATCCCATGATGGTTCCACACTATTATAGGTCAATCCTTTGAGTGGTTTTAGGCTATTTTTCTCCTCCCTTTTTACCCTTTAGAAAGCACGAGTTTTTAGATGCTAAGGGCGCCACTACTATCCTTATACTAAAGTAACAGGATGTCTGTGTGTTTGTGTGTCTGTACCGAAGGATCTCGTTAACCGCTGAACCGATCGGGTTCTCCTTAACAGGGTAGCTTCTCATAGGTCCCGGGAAGGTTTATAACTATTTTCTTGGGAGGTGGGACACCCCCAACCCCCCCCAAAAAAGGAAAATTCCCCCTCCCGAAAAAAATTTTTTTTAAAAATTTTTTTAACTAAAATTAAAAATGCCGCTAGTTTAAATATATAGTAGTATCTCATTCTTTAGAACATAAAAATACAATAATTAACTCACTAACCAATGAACCAATATGATTATACTTTAAAGTGAAGCGTCTTATAGGTCCTGGTAAGTTTTATAACTAGTTTTGAGAAAACTAAACAAGCTTTTTTTATGATTTCAATGGAATTGAATGCTTATTCTGTCCCATGAAGACGTCTAGACTCCTAACTCTTACCCGTTTTTGTACAACCCAATCTTTTTCTGACCTTTAAAAATAATTAAAAAATGGTTTTTTTTCTCGTTCGACTTTGAGACCCAATAAGTACCCGTAAAAATCATCTAACAAAAATTTGCTTTTATACTTTTTTGTAGGCAATTTAACAACAAACAACTTATGTTTCATGTAATTTTCTGTCAATCGA
The DNA here is from genome assembly GCF_053477335.1 of Acartia tonsa. Classification (NCBI taxonomy): domain Eukaryota; kingdom Metazoa; phylum Arthropoda; class Copepoda; order Calanoida; family Acartiidae; genus Acartia; species Acartia tonsa. The sequence continues at coordinate 42,125,614 of NC_137260.1, forward strand.
TTAGAACATGGAGATAAATGTCATTTAATGAAGATATGTCAAAATAATAACGATTTCGCCTAGCAACTGACTTGGCCCTGCCCTACCCTAAAGATTTTATGACTGACTGACAGTTTGCAATGATATAAAGCTTGATATTTCAACGACTAATGTACTACTTATTTTATTTTTGGTAACACAGTTCACCAAAATAACTTTAAATCTTTTTTTTCAATTAAAATATAACTTCACTTTTTTATTCTCGTTTAGCGTGTATGATGATATTTGTAAACAATAACAATCTGTCTGCTATGAACGTATTCGTAAGAAACCTGTTTTTTGGAAGCCGGTTTAAATGTCGTCTTCAAGATCTGATTTAATTGAAACATTAGGATATACTTTTCATTAACTATTAGGAGACCAAACGAGGAACATAAAATATATTACACCTCAAGGCTCGAGTCACACTATGACTTTTTTTAAGGGGGGGGCGGGGATTACTCCCTCCCCCCCCAAAAAAAATTTTCAGTAACATTTTTTTTTAAGAACATTCAATTTGGGGGGGGTAAATACCCCGTTTGGAGGTGCCAAATGGCCCATTACCCCCCCCCCTTGGACGCCTATGGTCCTAGGATAGTTTTAGTCTATTTATTTTTAAATTTAAGTCTTTGTATGCTTTAAGGCTATATATTTTAGTCTATTCCTATCCCTTCGAAAATAGATCAACATAATATTATGTGCGTAGTGACTAGTATAAAAAAAAACAATTTTTTAACACTTTTGTTTCAGTTGCCTTTTCTTTTTTTTCCGTTATGATAATTGCAAAAAATTACATCAGTTAGTTTCTTAGGAGGATATAGAAAGGATATAAAAGATTACGGTTTTAAAGACTCTGCAATTTACCTTTGAATACAACATAATTGACAATTTCATCAAAAATGATTTGCTATTGCCAGCTGCGAGTTATCTATTTTTGTAAAAACAGCTGTAACTGACTTTGATTTCAATTCAAAGAGTGGTTAACCTTTTTTTCAATAGCTGGTTTGTATTGTATCCCCAGTTTATTCTTCTTTTCTTCTTCACTAGCCACAAAAACATCCACTTTACCAAACTTGTAAACGTATTTAGCCACACACATACACAAACACCCACATACACACACACACATACACATACACACCAACATACATGAGTAAGTGTTAAAAGAATAGATATTTAGGAAAGATAATTTTTGTGTCCTAAAAAAAGTAGTCCAGCAACAAAAAGTGCACCATACATATGTAATTTTGTCTATTTGTTTGTGCTAACTTGACCATAATATATGATGGCGGTACTACCAATATTATTGTTTACTTAATTTTAATTTTATCATGATTTATTTTTTGAACTATTTTTATGTTGATATATGTACTTTATTGGTAAGATACATGCAACCGTAGTTTGACTATAAAAAAACCATAATAAACAGCAAGCATTGGCTCTTTATTTGATTTTATCTGATTCGCAAATATATAAAAAAAAATGTTTTATCTATTTAATATATCTATTTTTTAATTGTGTGAAGAAGTCTGTGTATGTGTGTGTGTGTGTGAGTGTGTGTATAAAGGAGTGTAAATGGGGGAAAAAGTAAAACTTTGACAAAATTGTTTTCACACAATGATAAAAAGCTTACTAGTTATAAGGGTGGGGCACTAGAGCCACCACTAAATACTTACTCATTAATTAGGCCCTGAACACCTTAATAAACCAACTTGAATATTTTCAATACAGTTATGACTTTTTAAAACAAAAAATTGACAATATCTTAACATAAATAATTTAATTTAAAGCAATTTAGATTTTTGAAATCCATCAATAATCAAAGAATGAGGTAAAGTACAGACACATCGATGATCTAAAAAAGCTACGCTACTTATCTTTGATAATCATTAATTTAATAAAAATTAATCGATATATTATTACTTGGATGTTTCACTAGATTTTCATGTACTCTAATAAAGTAATACTCGCAGCTGGCTTAAATAACCATAAATCCCATCCATCCCATATACCTCATCCACTTCCCCCTACTAGTTGAACGAACTGATTAATCAATTAGGTCCTTTTTACGACAAACCAACACAAATTGCCCCACCCAAAAACAAAGGGGTGGCACAGACATTATTCCCAAGAGAGTGTTTTTGATTTTCTTTCTATGGGATAAGATAAGTAAATATATAATCATCAACAAATGTTCTTATTTACAAATTGTTGCAGAAAAAAGCGAAGCTTTTGATATGTTAGCGTGCGTCTGTACGTCAGAACTACCAAAATCATTCCTAAGGATCTAATGGGATAACACAATGGCCGATAAAATGATGTACAATATCCTTAATGATAATGCCCAAAGTTCTCTATTCTGTAGATTACAATTATTGGTTGAAACGTTGGACACTCAACTTAATGAACCAACCAATCAAAATTCTCCTGTCCCTTGTTGTAATATGATTTTCAACAATTCAGAAAATACCAAAGCTAGTATCTATAATACGAAGTAGAATGATGTATGTCTGTCCGTCCGTCCCTTAAGATCTTGGTAACCAATGAATCGATGACTCTACTCTTCAGAGAATTTACCTACTGGTCCTGTGGTGGTTTTAGGCTATTTTCTTTGGGGGGTGGGACAAAGGCTCTAGGCTAGGGGCGAAGCCGCTAGTATAAATATAACTAAAAATGCGCAGGGCATTTCAAAATTTTGTCGTTATCTAAAAAATGTAAATTAGAATTATTTATAGGACTTAGTTTATGTTTAAAATTTTAAATATTTGTATATAAGGTTTTTTTCTTTTAATTTCTAATAATTAATATTCTTACTGTCTAATAATTTTTTTCATTTCAGGGTACTGAATTCGATGGACTAGGGTTCAGTTTTGAGCTTCCAAGATCTTTGATGGGTATCAGAGGTGCTGTCAGGTATAATTCAATGGGATAAAGTCATTAGTAGGACAACAATATTAAGATATTTACTGTTTTGTTAACAGGGTGCACCGGGTTTTCCGGGGGGGCGGGGGGGGGGGGGGGCGGGGTAGGTAGGTCCGCTAAATGCTCAAATTAAAACAAGATGTTGTAATACAGACAACAAGAAAAGTATTATTCTATTGTTAAGGGGGTGGAGGGTGGGTAACCCCCTACTTAAGAACTTACTTGAAGTCAAGAAACAAGCGTCCTTGAATTGATAAATTTTGAATTGAGTTATGAGAGTAGAGTATGATCATTATAGCAAGCAAAGTCCCTCTCTCTCTATATATATATACTTTATATTAGAGTTATGAGAGTAGAGTATGATCATTATAGCAAGCAAAGTCCCTCTCTCTCTATATATATACTTTATATTAGAGTTATGAGAGTAGAGTATGATCATTACAGCAAGCAATGTCCCTCTCTCTATATATATTTATACTTTATATTAGAGTTATGAGAGTAGAGTATGATCATTACAGTAAGCAATGTCCCTCTCTCTATAAATATATATACTTTATATTAGAGTTATGAGAGTAGAGTATGATCATTACAGCAAGCAATGTCCCTCTCTCTAAATATATTTATACTTTATATTAGAGTTATGAGAGTAGAGTATGATCATTATAGCAAGCAAAGTATCTCTCTCTATAAATATATATACTTTATATTAGAGTTATGAGAGTAGAGTATGATTATTACAGCAAGCAATGTCCCTCTCTCTATATATTTACATTATATTAGAGTTATGAGAGTAGAGTATGATCATTACAGCAAGAAATATACCTCTCTCTATATATATACTTTATATTAGAGTTATGAGAGTAGAGTATGATCATTACAGCAAGCAATGTCCCTCTTTCTATAAATAAATATATATACTTTATATTAGAGTTATGAGAGTAGAGTATTATCATTACAGCAAGCAATGTCCCTCTCTTTATATATATTTACTTTTTATTAGAGTTATGAGAGTAGAGTATGATCATTACAGCAAGCAATGTCCCTCCTATTCGAAGCCAGGCATTCATCCAGAAGATCAAGAAGAATTATTGGACAGGTAGACAATTTTGTAGTGTGGCTACTCTATAACTCTCTATGATCAGGGTATGTTCGTTAATATGTATATGTGTACTTTTTTATTTGGAGTTGTGGATTACTATAAGCTTTCTGTACTTAAGACAAAATCAACACAAAGCAACAGTTTAAAAAAGATTTTTTCATTAGTATACAATTACATATAAAAATATACTCAAATACCCTGTATCTTAGCATTTACATAAACATGTAGCCATGCAAAAACTAATTGGTATCATACTTTCTAAAATGTTAAACAAAAACCCACCTAATCTAAAACACAAGCACACACACAAGAACCTTAATTGGTATCTTACCTACTAAAATTTTGTTCATTATGCAAATTTTACCTTTTAGCACAAAGTGTAGAAATTTTGCAATCAGTTTATATGCAAATTAGGGCGGCGAAAAACGGATAGGAAAATGGATTTTAAAATAATACAGCTAAGTAAGCGTAGATATATAGTGAATTAAAATGCAATGGTTAATTGGCATGAGCCATGTATAACCAGTTACAAACACCCATAGTCTAGTTATAGAGTATCCGTGCTGATTATAATGGATTGATGGTAGGAATGAGTCAACTTTAAGTATACAAGTCATAATTGAGTTAGATTCATTAGTAAGCAATTTAAATTTTTAAAAAAATTTTAAGTGAATGAGAAAAGGCAAAATTAAAAAAAATATTTACCTACTAAATGCTATCATTACTTATTTGCTTTAAACTTGAATATGATCACAAAATCACCAAATCAAATTATCATTTTAAAATTTCACTTAGCCACTGGTTTTTCCAATGTTCATGTAATATTTCCTCAATCCCTGTAATTTGAGCAGCCAAGCCTGGCTTAGTTTTACAACTTTAACAATCAAGACATTATAGGTCTAACATTATGCAACATTATAGTATTTACCATATTTTAATAAATCTAATAATTTTTAGAAACATTTTTTTATGCAGATCTCTAAATCTTTTACTTGGTGATGGATTCTATAAAGTTTTATTCCGCAAAGTTGTGTGTTAGCGTTCAGTCCAATATTTGCGCTAATTAAGTCAAACTGTTCTTTATTTTGAAAATTTCATATATATACATTTGGTAGAAATTAAGTACAGTTTGACTTGACAAGCTTAAAAACTTAAAATAATTTTTAATTTATTTATATTCTAAAGTATCTACTTTTTACACGCAACTTTAAACCTTTAATTAATCTATTATATGTAATACTGTCCTTCTATTAATTCAAACATAAATTTTAGAATAAAGAAGAAAGTGGGCATGTTTGAAGAGAAAGCGAGAAGAGAGGAAGAGGAGAGAAAGAAAGAAAAGGCCAGGATTGAAGCTGAACTCAAAGCTGCCAGGTCTAATCATTAATTTAATTAGCTTTATTCATAGGATTATTATTTGTGATTAAAGTTCAATTTCAAACAATAATGACAACGTTCACATGAAGCTTAAAAATAATGGATGAACAAACGGAAAAAGTGATTTACAGAGAAGAAGATCAGAGGAAATATAGATTATTTTTAGTTGCTTACATTACATAGCAGCTGAGAAAAAACACAATTTCCCAAATAAATTTAATGTCCTTCATATACAATACAAGCACACCGACGGACCCAGTGAGTTATAGAGTAGCTACTAATAAGTCAGCAGAATCTTCACCAAAAATTTTGTTATATATCTTTAACAGAAGCTGGTAAACAATATCTTGCCTATTATTTATATACTACGTCTAATTTTAATTAAAATCAATATTTACATTATAGGGAAGCTGAACAAGAACGGCTGCGCCTATTGGCACTCGAGAAAAAAGGAAAAGGAAAGAAGGGGGCTCCTGCTCCACCTGCCAAGGAAAAAACCCCAAGGTAAATTCAAGAATATGGCTCAGTAATTTTTGTCATAAATTCACTTGTCATAAATACACTTGTCATAAATTTATTTGTCATAATTACATTTGTAATAAAGGTAAACTTGTCATAAAACATTTGTCATAAAGGTACGTTTGTCATAAAAGGTACACTTGTCATAAAGATATGTTTGTCATAAAGGTACATTTGTCATAAAAATACATTTGTCATAAAGGTACATTTATAATAAAGGTACGTTTATCATAAAGGTACATTTGTCATAAAGGTACATTTGTCATAAAGGTACGTTTGTCATAAAGTTACATTTGTCATAAAGTTACGTTTGACATAAAATACATTTGTCATAAAGATATTTTTGTCATAAATTACATTTGTCATAAAACCATTTGTCACACAGGTACATTTGTCATAAATTACATTTGTCATGGGTACCAGTATAAAACTTTGGGTACCAGTATAAAACTTTGGGTACCAGTATAAACTTTGGGTACCAGTATAAAACTTTGGGTACCAGTATAAAACTTTGAGTACCAGTATAAAACTTTTATTTAGTGCACCCCCTTGGCAAAATAAGTGCATGCTTATAATAGGAAAAGGTAGTTGCGCTTCTAAAAATATGACAAAACTGGCACCCAATAATATTACTATGATGCTCCTGGCTACATTTTACACAATAAAACTCTTCAAAATAATCTTTTATTTGCAAATATACAGGGAGGAGAGAGAACAATGTTGGATCATACATTTATAAATATAGATGAATAACCAGACAACTGCCTGGATACCCCTGTTGGGTGACCCATGTCGTCTGCTAGCAATTTGCATCTGCTCTTTGGAAGTGACTTGGCTGTTGTAATATTCCTGACGCTATTGGTTGGTTTCAAAGACCCAAGTAAGGTTGGCACAATGTCCTCGGGGTATAGATATACATATTTAGAAGAACTATTTATCCTTCCTTGTCTTATCCCTGTATTCCTGATAAAATCTGGGAGTTCAGTGATCTCTTTCTCTGGACTATTTGAGACATATTACAATACTGTACAGAATAGATAACTAGTTTAGTTTAACCCTTAACAGTCGGGCACCTTGCCACAGGACCATACCTAGAACCTGAAATTGACTTGAACACCTATATTTCATATTAGGATTTACTACTAGAGAATAATTTTGAATTTTTGTAAGATAAAATGCTTTGTTTAAGTCAAAAAAAAATATTTTGCTCCTTACTTGGATGACCTTGCCAGGTTTGCTGGCATCCTGTGCCCGCCAGGATTGAGATATTCAAAAAATTCCAACTCTCAGTTATGCGTCATACCCATATTTAAAAAGTCACTCAATTATAGCCCTCTATCTTTCACACACAGAAAATGAGATAGAAAAAATGACCGTTGAGGGTTAAAGGGCTTTATAATAAATGAACTAATCATAGATCATGAGACTCTTAATCTGAGGGTAGTGGGTTCGATCCCCACCTTTCCTTATAGTACTTATCTATTTGAAACAAAAGTTTTAAAGCCGCATTACCAGCGGCATTCATTCCTTATTATTTTCCTAATAAAGAGCTCTGGTTTCTCATTAACAGCTGCAGATGGCAGCTTGATGCCAAAAATTGTAAATTATAAAAACAACTGGCATTTATGTCCAACATTAGTCAAATTGTTAAGAACAGTCAAAACTCTTTTTTTTAACAGCTGTCTTTAAAGCATAAGGCTGCATTATCCTTTGTTTAAGTTTGTAATTGAATTTCCATTGTGGCTTCGAAACCGATTATATCCGCAGGATTAGAACCGGTTCTCAGCCGTACTGATAAATCATGTAAACCATCATATTACAGAAATTTTCCACGAATATTAATATAAAATTCATAATATCAATACCATTTTTGTTAGCCTGGGTCTTTGACCACTCCGGGCTAACAAAACTGGGTTTCATCCTATAATTTTCATTCTGATATCCATGGAAATGTGTATATAACAACTTTATATATGTGTGAAAAAGTATTAGTTTTAAGAAGACACTTAGATACTGATACAAGGTTGATAACATCCTTAAAGCGATGATCTAAAATCAGAAGGATGAACAAACCAACAATATCCTATGTAGAGTATCAGAGCTTATTAAAGTTGAAAATCAGCATGTTTTAAATGGACAAAAGGACTTTCTGGTGACGATTATAGAGTTGCTACGCTTTCTAGGTCGTACCTAACTGTTCATCATAGGAATCATCATGCAGAGTTTGAAATCGATAGGACAATTGCTTTAATTAATACTCTATTTTAAATGTTCAGAATTGTATATAATATACAACTTTATATGGCATAGAGATAGATATACATATATGTGTGAAAACGGATTAAGGATACTTTTTCATAAAAAAAATGGAGTTAGGATTAGATTTTCAGTAAAATGTTAAATAGTGCAGTCCTTGACAGACATTGGATGTCATGTTTAAAGAACTTCGGCTGAAACCAAGGAAAATAGGGACATTGGACTGTAATTAGTAATGGTACCCAATGTCTTAAAGTGATAAGGCTTTTTGTTGGTTTTAAAACTTTTGGTTATATCTTACTTTTGATTGTTTGATCACTAAAACCAATGAATCTCTTTTATGTTTAATTTTGTAGAATTCTTATATCCAAATTCTGTCTAAAATTTTGGATATATGGTTTATAGTTGGTGCAACACATAGTGATAGAAATGGGAAAATCAAAATATTTTGTAACTATGTAAGTGTGTTATTCTAATGATATTTTGAACATTTTCCTGTTTATATCTATAGAGATAGAATATTGCTTAAGAGATATTTCCAAACTAGCCTAAATCCTGACCAGGACCAACAAAAGCACCCCTAAAAATTGTATTAAAAAAGGTCTTCAGGTTTCAATAATCTTAAGGGACTAACTCACATATACTTATAATTATTATTACCGTTAGAACCGCTAGGGACTCTATTTTTTGGAAATATAAGAAGGGTTCCTGTGCTACATATAGTTAGGGAGCTACGTGGTAAAATGTCTAAACTATTACTAAATGTTAGAGAATATGGTATGCAAAAAGAAATGCGTACATTTTCAAAATTCTAATTGCGCGGCTTGTGTTTGTAGTAGAAAAGTGTTACGCATACCGTTAGAACCACTATGAACTCTAGTTTTGAAAATAAAAGAACAGTTCATGTGCTACAAATAATTTAGGATCCAGGTGGTAAATGTCCCAAAAAATAGAGTTCATAGCGGTGCTAACGGTATGCGTAGTATTTTTCTACTATTAAAACAAGCTGAACAATTAAAATTTCAAAAATGTTCGCATTTATTTTGGGGATGGAGAAGGGTCAGCCAGAAGAGCTAGTATGAAATCAAACAGATCTGATAACCCTGAAATTAACATGATATAACCTATATTATAATTCAGGGATGGAGGAGGGTCAGCTAGAAGGGCTAGTATGAAATCAAACAGATCTGATAACCCTAAAATTAACATGAGATAACCTATATTATAATTCAGAGATGGAGGAGGGTCAGCTAGAAGAGCTAGTATGAAATCAAACAGATCTGATAGCCCTGAAATTAACATGAGATAACCTATATTATAATTTAGGGATGGAGGAGGGTCAGCTAGAAGAGCTAGTATGAAATAAAACAGATCTGATAGCCCTGAAATTAACATGAGATAACCTATATTATGATTCAGAGATGGAGGAGGGTCAGCTAGAAGAGCTAGTATGAAATCAAACAGATCTGATAGCCCTGAAATTAACATGAGATAACCTATATTATAATTCAGAGATGGAGGAGGGTCAGCTAGAAGAGCTAGTATGAAATCAAACAGATCTGATAGCCCTGAAATTAACATGAGATAACCTATATTATAATTTAGGGATGGAGGAGTGTCAGCTAGAAGAGCTAGTATGAAATCAAACAGATCTGATAGCCCTGAAATTAACATGAGATAACCTATATTATAATTCAGGGATGAAGGAGGGTCAGCTAGAAGGGCTAGTATGAAATCAAACAAATCTGGTAACCCTGAAATTAACATGAGATAACCTATATTATAATTCAGGGATGGAGGAGGGTCAGCTAGAAGAGCTAGTATGAAATCAAACAGATCTGGTAACCCTGAGATTAACATGAGATAACCTATATTATAATTCAGGGATGAAGGAGGGTCAGCTAGAAGGGCTAGTATGAAATCAAACAGATCTGATAGCCCTGAAATTAACATGATATAACCTATATTATAATTCAGGGATGGAGGAGGGTCAGCTAGAAGGGCTAGTATGAAATCAAACAGATCTGATAGCCCTGAAATTAACATGATATAACCTATATTATAATTCAGGGATGGAGGAGGGTCAGCTAGAAGAGCTAGTATGAAATCAAACAGATCTGGTAACCCTGAAATTAACATGAGATAACCTATATTATAATTCAGGGATGGAGGAGGGTCAGCTAGAAGAGCTAGTATGAAATCAAACAGATCTGGTAACCCTGAAATTAACATGATATAACCTATATTATAATTCAGGGATGAAGGAGGGTCAGCTAGAAGGGCTAGTATGAAATCAAACAGATCTGGTAACCCTGAAATTAACATGATATAATCTATATTATAATTCAGGGATGGAGGAGGGTCAGCTAGAAGGGCTAGTATGAAATCAAACAAATCTGGTAACCCTGAAATTAACATGAGATAACCTATATTATAATTCAGAGATGGAGGAGGGTCAGCTAGAAGAGCTAGTATGAAATCAAACAGATCTGGTAACCCTGAAATTAACATGATATAACCTATATTATAATTCAGAGATGGAGGAGGGTCAGCTAGAAGGGCTAGTATGAAATCAAACAGATCTGGTAACCCTGAAATTAACATGAGATAACCTATATTATAATTCAGGGATGAAGGAGGGTCAGCCAGAAGAGCTAGTATAAAATCAAACAGATCTGATAGCCCTGAAATTAACATGAGATAACCTCTATTATAATTCAGGGATGGAGGAGGGTCAGCTAGAAGAGCTAGTATGAAATCAAACAGATCTGACAACCCTGAAATACCTACAGAAGTAATTAGATTTATTCTATTATTCTATAAACAAAAACTACATTTATGATTAAAAATTAGGTTTAAAACATATTTTGAATGTCGTTACGATTTTTAGGAAATGTGTTCTAAGTAAATTTTGATTTGATTTAATTTATTTTTTTTTATATCTATAATACAATGTAGAACGATGTCTGTCTGTCTGTTTGTTTGTAGCGAAGGATCTCGCTAACCGCTGAACCGATCGGGTTCTCCTTTACAGGGTAGCTTCTCATAGGTTCCGGGAAGGTTTATGACTATTTTCTTGGGAGGTGGGACACCCCCAAACCCCCCAAAAAATAAAAAATACCCCCCCCCGCCAAAAAAAAATTATTTTCTTTTTAAAATTCAAATTGTGGGGTCGACTACCCCCCCCCCCCCCTTATTTCAAATCTAAAATACAAAAAATTGGTTTGATCAAACCTCTTGGAGCAAAGCGAAGCCGCTAATAACTCATAATATAATAAGGAGCTTCGAAGATTTTTCTAAACTCCCACCCATCCCTTCTCTTATTTTGAAATAAATTGGGTTATTTAGGTTATTATGGTTATGTTGTTGGCTCCTCAGGATTAAGGCTAGGGTTGAAGAAAAAAAATCCCCATCCCCCCCCCCCATTCATATTCTTTAAATATAAGGGTGGGGAGATTTTCATTGCTCGCTTGGAACTATAAATAATTTCTCTAAGGCTTGATTACAATGTTTAAATATTTAGGCTCAAGCTGGATCTGAAATAGACCAAGAGGAAGAGAAAGATCCTGCAACTAAGGTATTTTTATAATAAACAACTATTGTAGCACTTTTATTAGAAAAAGGTTGGCAAAAAACTTAACATATAAGATGAAAGTCTAAGAATGGTGACTCACAAACTGAAAACAAACAATGTAATGCAATAGTGAAAGATAAGCTTTAAAGAATACGCTTTCCAATTGATTACTACTAAATAACATACAGACAGGCATTTTTAAAGCTTTTAATTTCAGAAAACGTCATAAACAAATTTCCTGTATAATAAACGGAGTTTAGACCTAATATTGTGAAAACCTAGAGTATATGCAAACTTTTACAAAATGTACTTAAAGTATTAGGCTTAAATATTTTCAGTAATTGAATTGAATAGGGAAAGTGGCTTAAGTTGGCATTAATAAAATGCACTGCACATTAAATGAGAACTAATTTACAAAGTCAGGGATTTAAAGGGATAAGAAAATGACTGATAAATTAAAGTACATCCCCAATGATAATACACAAAATAACCCCTTTAGTTTATTTCAATTAATGGTGGAAACGCTTGGACACTCAACTAAATGAACCAACAAATCAAAATTCAATAAAAGTCCCCAAAGTTGTTAAGCCAACAATAATAAAACGTTATTATTAAATTTTGAGACTAGCCTACTGTCCCCTTCCTCCCTGATACAAGGTACAAAGTACATAATTTCATTTAAATTGCCCTCAAAATAGGACGATTACGTCCATTAGTGACAAAGCTGATTGAAATCTTAACCAAAAGATATGACCAGAGAGTGTTAGAGAAAGAAGAAGGAAAAACAAAAAATGAAAAAAGATAAATAAAGGATAAAAGAAAAAATAATATTATTTTGGTTGTGGTTAATGCAAGTTATTATACATTTAAGGGATCCTAAAATACAAAAACATACTCATTGTTGAATAATTAGTTGTGTAACAAGTTTAGGGATGCAATGGAAATACTCACTTCCTTCCTACATTCAATGCAAGTCAAAGGAAACATATGAACAATACATCATAAACATTATTTTTAGAGTGTACCTTTTTAACTATTAAAATTTAATTCTGCTTTTATTATATGCATAAAGATTATTAATAAACTTAGAAAAAAGTTCTTTTTTTACTTTTAGTTCTTGAATTGTATTCTAATCAAGCGGAGAACAAAAAAAGTTATTTTCAAACAAATAAAAAAGCTCTCTTTAATTTCAGTATCCTTTATATAAGTAAAAAAAACAAAAAGTAATAAAGGAGTGTCCCATTCTTTTATGGATAAAAAAAAGTTTTTATCTCCCCTTACCCTTTTTTCACATATTTTTGTGCCGAGGCTTGTAAGAAAACAGGTAGTGTGATTTCATTTACTAAGTATATTTGCGATTACTTTTATTTAATGAAATCTTCCAATTTTTAACATGTACAAAACGGCCTGCTTAATTGCTTCAAGATCCATGTCAGATCTATATAGGAAATAAATGTCTATAAACGAGCTCAAGTTTTCCAAGGAATATATGATTAAAACTCATAGTGCTCCAATAATCCATAATAAACTCTCATTGCCCAGAACGATAAGACCCATTATTTTACTTTATTAAAAATAAATTCATTTTTTTCATTTCATGTTGCTATTTACCTTATATTGATGTATTTAATTTCTAATCATAAAAAAGAATATTTAAATTTATAATATGATAAATTTAAGAAAACTATGTTTTAAAAGAATTCGATTGTGGCGACATTTTGTGTGTTCAAATATTAAACTAAAATTGTAATCATCATCATTAACCCTTTGGTGATGGTAATGTAAAGAAAAAAATATAATTTAAAAAAATCTTTTAAAAATCATTTAAATTATTAAATATTTACTTTCTTTTAGATAGTAATGCCGGGTGAGGAAAATAGATTTATTGAGAAATAGATATGCATATAGAAAACTAGCCAATAGGGAGATAATTATATCGAGCCAACTCTAGTTTACCCATATAGACCTGTTCATATCATATGCAATAGGATATACTTTTGATTCATATTAAATTAAATTCACTAAAATAAAAGTAGTGGCTGCGCCCCTAGCATCTAGGGTCTCCAAATTCGAACGGTAAGATATCGGCAAAAAATAGCCAAAAACTCTAATAATACTTGAATCTAAAAATAAAATAGCCTAAAACCATTTAAGACATGTCAAGCTTCCTTGAAATGGAGAAGCCAAAAGGTTTAGTAATTATGGAAATCTTAAGTTACAGACAAAAAATTTTACTACATAGGAAACCAAAAATGGAAATAATACAATGTTCAAATATTACAAATATAAATTACTAACGGCTTCTGTATCTCTTTCAGCAGCCCTAGCAGTCTCAATATTTTTGTCTTCAGCTAGTGACTGTTCAAAAATAAAATGTTGATTTTGAATTGCTCTAAATTGTGCTTTTGTCTGGAAAAAAAACTCCTTATTGGAACCTTTTAAAAGAAACTCAAGCCTTTTTATGAATGAAATAACATTTATATTCAATGTCTACTAAAGTTTGTTTCCATAGTTTCATTTATTTAATATAATCAGTTAAATAAAAACTGTACGAACATGATAGCACACCCTAAAAAGTATTAAAAGTTTGCTCAAGTGTAGAGAGAGGATGAAGAAGATAGTTCTTACTTGAAATTAATCTAAAATGCATACCACCAATTGGGTGTTACATCATTTCCCCTTGTTACAATCGGTGGAAGCAAGGTTGTTCAACAAGGGGAGATTGAGTGGTAATCCTCCCCCCCCCAAAAAAAAAATACAGGGCTAGTAAATACCCCATGGAAAAATATTTTTAGTGAAATTTTGGGCGCACTTTGCACTCTTCATTTTACCTAACCCTAAGTTGAATTATCCTTCTATAGAGATTTTTTTACCTTCTACAAAATAAAAGCTTTGACGTCCTTGCGTATAGATGATGTCACACTGCCTACCTATCTACTTAATACTTAACACGTTACCTTATTAGCCATTCAAGAAATCATTTAGATACTACTAGAAACATGAAAAAAACTTAGTTTAAAAAAAGAATATTAATAACATATCATTTTTATTAGCATAATAAAATTTCAGTTGGATAGTTTAAATCTTAATTGTTTAAAACTTCTTGAGGAGTATTGGTCTATTAGTGCATAATGCATAATCATATATGGGTATGAAAATTATATAATAAGATTAATTACTCAAGTGCAGTGTGTATGTGTTTGCTTGTACGTGTTTGCGTATGTGTGTGTGTATGTGTAACAGTAAATTTACAATATTTTCACTGAAAATTAAATTAAGCAAAAAGTTTCAAGGTTTATAGAAAATAATCAAGAACTAAGAAGATTTTTCAGTTTTCCTTTTTTAAGATAGATAAGTAGTTTATTAGTTTATGTATCCTTAGATTCTCAGCTGGAGGCTTTCATTTTTGACCTAAGGGCAAGATTTAGTCTATTTTATAGACATTTGATGAACGTTACCATGATTACTTATAAAGCATATTTTTTTAGGCTAAAGAGAAACTCCAGCAAAGAATTGACATGTACAAGATAAAGATTGATAAGCACGAACTTAATCTAAGGTAAAAAATAAGTTTTTCCAGTATGACTTGCAACTGGATTCATATCCGCTGGATTAGAACCGGTTCTTAGCCATACTAAAAAACTCTTGTATAGCATCGTATTACAGACTATTCACGAATATGAAAACAAAAATCATGAAAATAATACCAGTTATGTAAGCCCGGCTAACAAACCTGGTTTCAATATTATAATTTTATATTGAAATATACACGTAAAGTTGTCAATAATACGATGCGATAAATAACTATTCTAAAAAATATTTTTTAAGACTTACATTAATTTAAATAATTATCCATTTAGGCGAAATCGTATTATGGCTGGAGTAATTGTGTTTGACATGTTGTATATTCCTCCACAACCAAAAAAGGTGGCTAATTGGGTCATCTGTGAGCTAGAACATCCACAGGTAAAGATTTAGAGATAATACCTGTTATAATTTTATTTGCCGGGTTGTATATTCCTCCACAACCAAAAAAGGTGGCTAATTGGGTCATCTGTGAACTAGAACATCCACAGGTAAATATTTAGAGATAATACCTGTTATTTGCCAGGTTGTATATTCCTCCACAACCAAAAAAAGCTAATTGGGTCATCTGTGAACTAGAACATCCACAGGTAAAGATTTAAAGATAAATCTGCTATAATTGTTTTTTTTTATGATCTACACTCCCCAACAACCAAAGAAATGGCTAATTGGGTCATCTGTGAGCTAGAACATCCCCAGGTAAATATTTAGAGATAATACCTGTTATTTGCCAGGTTGTATATTCCTCCACAATCAAAAAAAGTGGCTAATTGGGTCATCTGTGAACTAGAACATCCACAGGTAAAGATTTAGAGGTAATACCTGTTATAATTTTATTTGCCAGGTTGTACATTCCTCCACATCCAAAGAAAGTGGCCAATTGGGTCATCTGTGGGCTAGAACATCGGATCAGTAATATTTGACATAATATCATTTGACATAAATTCATTTCACATAAAACATTTGGCATAAAATCACTTCATATAAAGGTACATTTGACATAAAAACATTTGCCATAAAGGTACATTTGCCATAAAGGTACAATTCACATAAAAACGTTTCACATAAAGATACATTTGACATAAAGGTACATATGATATAAAGGTACATTTGACATAAAGGTATGTTTGACATAAAGGTACACTTGGCATAAAGGTACATTTGACATAAAGGTACACTTGGCATAAAACGTTTCACATAAAGATACATTTCAAAGTGTACCTGAGGTAGTCATTTTTTCCCCGAGCATGGCAACCGGTGAACAGAATCTCAGTTCTGCACCACAAGCCTTGCACAACTGAAGTTCCCATGTCTATACAGTCATATTTATATGGAAATATTTTTAGACGATTTTTGAATTTTTTTTTGAAGATTTTCTCCAAGGTAATTTTGCTTTCTTTTAATAATAATTAAAAGTTTCTAAAATCTTCAAAAAAAAATTCAAAAATCTTCTAAAAATATTTTCATATAAATATGACTGTATAGACATGGGAACTTCAGTCGTGCGAGGCTTGTGGTGCAGAACTGAGATTCTGTTCACCGGTTGCCATGCTTGGGGAAAAAAATAATACTAGGAAATAAATGAGATACCGGGGAAAAAATGACTACCTCAGGGAGAAAAAAAAATATTTACATCCACTATTATATTTATTTATTTATATGGGAATGTACCTTTATGTCAAATGTACCTTTATGTCAAGTGTACCTTTATGTGAGATGTACCTTTATGTCAAATGTACCTTTATGTCAAGTGTACCTTTATGTTAAATGTACCTTTATGTCAAGTGTACCTTTATGTGAAATGTACCTTTATGCCAAATGTACCTTTATGTGAAATGTACCTTTATGTCAAGTGTACCTTTATGTGAAATGTACCTTTATGCCAAATGTACCTTTATGTGAAATGAGTTTATGTAAAACGTTTTTATGTCAAATGTACCTTTATGTCAAATGAGTTTATGTCAAATGATACTTTATGTGAAACGTTTTATGTGAAATGAATTTATGTGAAGTGATTTTATGTCAAATATTACTGATCCAGAACATCCACAGTATAGATTTATTGATAATACCTACCATAATTGTATAAGACAAGCTTTACACATACCCCCACAATCAAAGAAGGCAGCCAGTTGGGTCATGTGAGCTAGAACATCCACAGGTAATGCTTTAGAGATAATACCGGAGTAATTGTGTTTGACATGCTTTACACATACCCATACAATCAAAGAAGGTAGCCATTTTGGTCATCTGTGGGATAGAACATCCACACATAAAGATTTAGAGATAATACCTGCCATAATTGCATATACCCCCACAACCAAAAAAGGTAGCTAGTTGGGTCATCTGTGAGCTAGAACATCCACAGGTAATGCTTTAGAGATAACACCGGAGTAATTGTGTTTGACATGCTTTACACATACCCATACAATCAAAGAAGGTGGCCAATGGGTCATCTGTGAGTTAGAAAATTTTATAATTGTACAACCTTACAAGATCGAAAGAAAGCAGCTTACTTAGACGTTTAGTTATTTATTGTCAGGTGGAAAAGTTGGAAGAAATATATTTCCTTTTTCACATGATATAGCTCTATAATATTATGATTTCCTTGATTATGAATATTGTAGGAGTTGAAATACCGGCCCTGGACAGCTGATTATAAGCCACCCGCCCCACCAGATGAAAACTCTAATGTCAAGAAGACACCAGAAGAAATTGAAAGAGAAATCAAGGTACAAAATGCTTATTAGTTGTTAATCTTCTTTTCATCTAACTTTGATAATGTGATCCATCTATCCATCTCACTTAATTTTAACTTTTTCAGCTTATTTACCTGCTATATATTCCGCTTTTTTAAGAGTGAAATCAGGGAGGAGGGGGCAATGGACATTTAATTATACCAGTAATCAATGTTTATAATCACGCTTTCTTATTCGTTGTCTTTAAAACTTTTAAGTAATAAATACTTTTGTAAAATTTTAATTAGTTCTTTCATTAATTAGCAGTGTTCAAACGTTGGAAAGATTAATTTTATCTACAGTTGAAGTAATTTTGTTTATCATCATTGAGTAAATTTATCGTAAAGATCCCTGGAGTTAAATTCATTTTTGTGTGTGTTCGGTAATGGTACACTAGTGTTAAGTCCATCAAAACAGTTTAAAGTCATCTAATACATAATAACATTCTATTGTTTACTAGGCCCAAGAAGCAGAGTTACAAAAGCTACTTCAAGTCCACTTGAAATTACCATCCACGGCCCTTTGGTTCGAGCCCCCTTCAATAGGTAATGAAAATTGATGTAGTATCAATAGATAGATAATTATGAAGCCATATTTGGTTCAAGCCCCCTTTAATAAGTAATTATAATAGATATAATATCCACAGATAGACAATTATTAAGCTACTTGAAATTATATTCTTTCGAATACATTTCAATAGATATATTATCTATAAATGCACCTTCATATTTAAAATTAACTCTTTGGTAATTATATTAAACATATCATTCATAGATGGATAATTATAAAATTCCTTTAAATTGTTCTCAATGTCACCTTCAATGCTAAAATAGATATAAAATTATCCAGTTATTTTAAATTTATACTTATTTTATCCATTGTTTATGAATACAATTTTAATTACACTTGATAATGGTGAAAGGCATATTATTAATCTAATAACATAGATCTATTATATCCATTGTATAATATACTCTTTAAATTACACTTGACAATGGTTGTAAGACTGCTTTCATAGGGTTCTATTAGATAATCATTCCTTATTTCCAAACTTAATAAAATAAAAACCCCTATTTTAGGGATAAAATAGTGACTAATTTTCATATTTTTTACATCATATTAATCGTTAAAATTAAACTTTTATTCCTATTACATGAAGAAGTAACGTTTTTTGTTTAAAGCTTAAGATTTCGATAACTACTGAACTGATTGAGTTCTCAATTTTAATGAAGCTTCGCTTTTGGCGTGGAAAGGTTTTAGGCTATTTTGTTTTTAGATTTAGGATAGTTTTGGCTACATATCTGAAATATTTTTTCGAATTCTCTAGATGCTAGGAACGCAGCTAGTCTAATTATAAATAATTTTAACTTTATTTTTGCACATGTACATTTGTACATTCTCAGGCATATTTATTTTATCCTTATACAAAGAGAAAGATAAATATCATACTAGGTCTTATCAAAATATCATTACATTTATATTTCTTTCATTGGACCAAATGTTTTCATTCAATATTATAAATCTTTAGCAAAAAATTAAATAAAATTTGCAGCTGAAAGTCCTAATTTTTGTTGTTATCGAAAAACATTACAAAACAACAAATATTTAAATTTGTATTGAAGGATTCGAACCCATAACCTTCCTGACAACCATTTTACAAAACCTAATATTATTGTGCAAATAGCATTCTTTTATAGTTTTAAGCAATACAAATACCAAAGCATAAGTAACCATGCATTATCATACCTTGATAACACTTTTAGTGTCTCTAGTATGCCAGGGCACGGAATATGATTAACAAATAATCTTTTCAACCCTAGTTTAAAGCAATCAAAGTTACTTTGAAGGCTAAGTACCCAAGCACAATGTAACAATACATCATACAACTATCCAACTATATAAAGACATTTAAATGCTTTTAAAATATATATTTTTATCTATCTATCTAACCATATACATCATTAAAATCAATGGCGTGCACAGTATTTTGCTAGAGGGGTGACATCCGCTTTACAATTCTTATTGCTCCCTTATACCAGAATCAAGGGGGGTGTAAGCAGTGCTAGGGGCACCTTGGGGGTTATGCATAGAAATACTACTTCACGAATTTTCAATTAATTTATATTCTATTTTTATCTAAAGCGATATGAATGCTGTCGATGCCTTCTTTTAATTATTGTATGTTGATAACATGTCAGACATGACTACTTTTATTTGATGGCATTAAACATAGAAAATGCATTTAGACAAAATGAAAACAGTTTTGACAGTGTAATTGTATGTATGTTGTCATCCTTGTTTCATCAATATATTGGTCTTTCTATCTATTTATTTAAAAGTTTTTAAGTATGTAAAGTTTGTAAAATAGGTTATTGCGGACAAAACTAGCTGAAACTTTAGGTCATCCACAAAGTTTTACAAGGACGACATCTTCCACAAAAATAATACTAAAAAGAGAAAGGAAAAAGTAATTAGATAGTGTAAACTGTAAGAAAATATTGTAGGCAGTTATTGGCTATATTATTACTTGGATCTTAGACCAGATTTATGTTGTCTAATATAGTGAAACACGCAGTAGGCTAAAATAACGATTCATTCTACATCCATTCGTATTACAATTGATCAGAAAAAGACATTGAACTATAAATGGATGTTAGTGTACATCCAATAACGAAAAACATAATTACCCCTTCTCCAGATCAAAGTTATGGGTGGAAAAGCTTAGACACTGAGAGAAGGAGTTTATAATACTTGTGTTTCCAAATATATAATTGAAATTTACGGAAGTCCGGCGAAAACAACATAAAATTAGAGAAGCGTCGATTTTAAAAATTAGGTTATACAACATAAAACTTTAAAATTGAGACTTTCGCCAAAGAATATATATCAAGAAATTTACAAATTTAGTGAAAGTTAATTTTAAACTTAATTATTGTATTTTAAACAAAAATGTTAGCTAAAGTAAACATGAATTTAATATTCACTAAAGAAGCAAAAGTTGTATGTAAGATCTCGGAAACCAACAGCGGGTTCTGGACAGAAATATATTCAGATTTCATAATTTTTAATGATAAGACAATGGACAAATCAACGATAAATGATTTAAATTTTGTAAAGTTAAACAACGCTAGTTTGAAAACAGCCCACGAAACAAAAACTTCTTTACCTGTCCAATATCCTCTCCCTCCCAGAAATTAGTACTTGTTCTATTTATAAAAAAAATCATTCATTGACAAGTTTTATTATTTAGTTCGTTGGGACGAGGAAAAGAACTACTGGACTACAGAAGGCTTTTATGGGATCAGTTTCAACGAGGGCAAACAGACTCTGTCCTTCAAGACCATGCACTTTGGAATATTCGGCCTCTCTGCTTTCAGATTCTCAAATCTGCCCTTTCAAAGTTGGGAACTCAGGTTGGGTTACTTAGTATTTGACAAGAACGATCATTTTCAAAGTTGGGAACTCGGGTTGGGTTACCTAGTGTTTAACCAGAACAATATTGTTTAAAGTTGGGAACTAAGGTTGGGTTACTTAGTGTTTAACAAGAACAATATTGTTTAAAGTTGGGAACTAAGATGGGGTTACTTAGTGTTTATTTTGATCCACTAGGTGTTACCGCATAATCATGACAAGAAAAGCAAAGATTATTTATTTAAAATTTGGAACAAGTTTGCTTTTATGAAGTTGTTCATAAAACCACTCCTTAAGTGAGTTGATTCATGGCCATTTTTATCCGTTGCTTTGCTAAGGTCACGGAAATTCAGCCTTAAATAAATCATATATAGAGAGATTTTTAATGACAGACTTTATAAAAGCAAAGTTGTTCAAAATTTTAAATAAATAATATCTGCTTTTCTTGTCATGATTATGCGGTAACTCCTAGTGGATGAAAATTGAACTTGAAATTTTCAAATCTAATTTTTTCAAAAACGCATTGTCCCAATCTAGGTTCTGACACAAAAGTCAAAGCACCTTCATACGCACTGTGACTAAGGTTTATTTGGCAACTTTTCTTTTAGATAAGAATAAAAATAAACATTTAAACGTCATAAATATAAAAATTATAGGTTTTTGAAGAAAAACAATTATCTTTTGTATGCAACCTGATTATGTTGTTTCAAGAAACAATCTTGATATAATATGGCGATTTTAAAGTAATTTTTTCCAATCCTATTGTTGATTTTTATAGAATTTGTTTAAAAATCAAATGGTTTTGCAAATTGTATGGTAGCAGTGCTTCTAAAAAGACATGACTAAATGTAAAGAATGACAGTTTAAATGAAACAAGAAAAAGTTTGTTCGTATTTTACTTTTAATGTTTGTACAAAAAGTTTATCATGTAATTAACAAAGTATAAAACAACCTTTTCACTACATGAATTATCTTTTACATTTAAAATTCAGAAAATAAAATTCACTAATAGTTTTCAAATAGTGCATACAATTTTGCATTAAAACTGGCTTTTTAATTCATTAAAACTATGTCAAAAAAGTAGGTTATTTGATAGTCTAGCAATTAATTTGGCCTTTTTTTTAAGGGCTCAAGTGATGCAAAGCAAAAAAACATATTCCTATCTTGTAGAAACACAATGACCATTTTTCTGTCTGTATTATCCACTGTCAACAACTGAATCTAGTAGCTTCTTATAGGTACAAGGAAAGTTTTTCGAAGGAAGGGTCTTATTTTCATTTGATGTTGATATCTGATTGTAAAAATGCTCATTGTGCTTTGCTTTGTTTTAGGCCAGAAGGAGATAACAAAGCAGTTATAGCGCTGAGTGCTGCAGCTGTTCAGGTAAATTAAAAAGAGCCTGCAGAACATACACGGATCTAACTTCTAATACTAAAGACTGCAACAAGCAGACATAATACCGCAAATCCTTATATGAGGGCTGGAAATTTTTTTTTCTAAAGTGTCATTTTAATATGTCTTTTTTATTGAAGCTGGAGACATCAAATTTTTGGTATTAGGTCTACTTGTGGTAGTCTTTCAGCAGCAGTGTATTTCCTGCAGGCTTCCTTTAATCATCCTTTCCCCAATAAGATATTAGCTTAGTAATGAGCTAAAAAAACTCCAAATAAATGAACGGCAAATAATATTTTTTTTGAAATATTTACAGGTCTGTTTCAGGCTTTTAGGTCAAACAACTTATTTACAATATTAAAAAACCTAAACGAATTTTCGAACTTAAAGTTCCTGTACAAATGATATCTAATATAATACACATATATATATAATAATACAAAGTAGTACGATGTCTGTCTGTCTGTCTGTCTGTCTGTCCGTCCGTCCGTCTGAAGCTTAAGATCTCGGTAACCACTGAACCGATCGGATTCTACTCTTGAGGGTATATACCTATTGGTCCTGTAGTGGTTTTAAGCTATTTTCTTGGGGGGTGGGACACCCCTAACCCCCCCAAAAACAAAAAAATCCCCCCCTTATTTTTTATTTTGCTCTGCTACAGGCTGCCGCAGGCTGCCTTTTTTTTTTTTTTTTTTTTGTAACCTTTGTGGAAGGTTAATGTTGTGTATAGACAATTAGGTTAATTGCTTAATTGACTTCTCTCTCTCTCTCTCTGCTTTTATATTTGGAAATGCATTTAGCTAAACTTTGTTTTGTCTGTCTGTTTTACATAATCAGATATACTGTCTATTAACTTTTTTTTAGATTTTAGCAATAAAACAATTTGCAAGAATACTTTAAACCGTTAAAAATTAGTTGAATAGAGAGTATTGTCACAGTGCAATGTATATTTGTCAAAATTGACAGCCTTAATATTATTATTACTAGGATTATTTAATTTTAATTTAGTAAATCGTCGTCTAAAACAGGGGACATTTCACAAATACTTAAAATTACTTTTTACTTATTTATTAAAGAACAAGGATGACAACATCCATAAGAAGGGAAGCAAAAAATAAATCATGGAATGGAAAAACAGCCTAAATGAGAAATATAGCAAATGTTCAGTTTTCATAACTATGAAAAATAGAATATGCAAAATTTCCAAGAAAATCACGAAACCTTAAAAAAATAATGTTTAGGTACATTTTTTAAAGCATGACTAACAGACAGACGGACAAAACAATTTATTTGCGCATATGTCATAGGAATCTTCAGTAAAAATTTCAGCTGTCTATCTTTAATAGAAATACACAATTCCCCTATAGCATTACGGACTGTTGGACTGACTGATGAACGGTCAATTAGACAAAGTGAATTATAGAGTAGCTTCTTTACTGAAAATTGATAATTATTTTCAAAATTTGTAGGCAGAGTTTGCTATAGAGGCAGGGTTGGTTACTCTGATAAAATTTTCCAGCGGTAACAAGCCTCCAGTTAAGGGAATTATTCATGTTCCTATGAGATTGAAAGATTTGATAAAGGTAACAAGCCTCCAATTAAGGGAATTATCCATGTTCCTATGAGAATGAAAGATTTGATAAAGGTAAATTTTAGTCATATCTAAAATGTAGGTGTCAAAAAAGGATCTATAGTATAGATGTATATTCAGAAAACTATCTCCCTCCCTTTTTCAATTACCTTTTTCGTCTGCTACTAAATTATTTTCTGCTACTTGGCTGTGTTAATATAACCGACACAATTGGTCAATTTCAATGACCCAATTGAGAGTCGGCACAAGGACAGTGCGATGGGGAGATATTTACCCCTTCTCCTTCTAGTGTTTTACTCTAATGTGAAAAACAAATGTAAAATTATCAATTAGCAGGCAGTCACCCACTACCCTAAATTTTAGTTTTTAAAAAATCTGTTTTTATAAGGGGGGGGAGGGTGGGTTGTCTATATCTAAGAACTTATCAGGGAGGGTAAAGCTAAGCTCCTCCCAAATAGCTTCAAACCATCTATGCTGAGGGGGTGAACCCTAATAAACATTTCTTTATTCTTAATATTTTTTTTATATTTAGGAGATGCGTCAACAAGGGGTGGATATATTTCCAGATGTGGACTCTCACTGTTATATTGAGGGTTTACCCCTGAAAGATATTCCCACAGAGCGACATTTATATTACTGTATGGCTCTTACTGCTAACTCTTTAGGGTAAGTAACATTGTTAACAAGTAACAAGTAACATGTTAGATGGGGTAAATATATGTCCATTTACATTTGTATTGAGGAGTTTTACCCCTGAAAGATATTCATACAGAAAGACATTTATATTACTGTATGGCTCTTACTTCTAACTTTTTAGGGTAAGTAAAATTATAGGAATTTTAGAAGGGGTAAATATGTCCAGAAAAAAGATTGTCACATTTGTATTGAAGAATTTTACCTATCAAAGTTATTCAAACAGAAAGAAATTTGTATTAATGTATGACTCTTACTGCTAACTTTTTAGGGCAAGTAACATTATTGCAGTAAGTGCAAATAAATACTAGTTGTTTATCGCATCGTATTATAGACAGCTTTTCGTGGATAGTAAAATGTACAATAATAAGATTAATTCCAATTTTGTTAGCCTAGGGGCAGAAGGTCTAACAAAACTGGTATTAATAATAAGATTTTTATTTTATTATTCGTAGAATATAAGGTTCTAATCCAGCTTATATCAATTGGTTTCGAAGCCAGGCTGAATGATTTTAAAAAGCAATATCTCACAGAGAATGATTGAAATTATTAGTCCAAGGAGATCCTTAATGACAAACACAAAAAGTAAAAAAACAATATTTTCTAACATTTATGTTTTGTATCAGGTTTTATTGGTCCCGCTGGAATCTTCTTTCTGGTTATGAGAAATTGATAATGCAATATAGGTAATAAAATATAGATTGGTGTTTTACACTGGGTTGTCCACGCAAATGATGTTACTGTTAATATACGTTGAAGATTCAGGATTTGACAAAAGTCACCAAAGCTAAAGAATTTATTACTTATTTTAACCAGGGCTAGTTTACCTATGTTTTAATTAATATGAGTCTTCTGTTAATATTAGGAAAGGACCAATAATAAAGAATAATTTTAATTGTTGAGGTAAAGCAGAAACACTCGACTTAACATTTTACTTTTTAATTTCAAATTTGAGGATCACAGAAAGAAAACGAAGTTGCGGGGTTCGTCGTATTTTCACAGTAGCTTTTCTCCTATTTCTAGCACCTGAGGGGCAATCATTAACATTTACTTAACCTAACCTAACCTAAAATAACCTTTCTAAAGCTACTGTGAAAATACGACGACACCCGTAACTTCGTTTTCTTTCCATGACCCAAATTTGAAATTCAATGCATAAAGAACTAAAAATACTTAATTAACCTTCAATTAAAATATATTTCACAAATTGAACTTAACAAGTGCAGAAAAAATATTTTAAAACAAATTTTAATTTGCATACTCAAGACATATGTTTCTATCCTATGAAACACACAATATTTTTTTTTTACAAACTTTGACATAAACAACTATTTACGTAACCAACTATCAGTATACCTGACTGAACTTAACCTCCACCCCTCCCCCTTCCACAAAACCAACTCACTTATACGATAGAAAAATTTTAGATTTGCATATCTTAAATTCCACTTTGAATTCCTTAAAGCTAACCAGGCAAAATGACAGAGAAAAATTACCAAAAAAAAGAACATCACTGAAAATAAAGTCATGCAATTAGGGATCAATGGACGATAAAATGATGTACACCACCATTTATGTTATACAAAGTACCCCTATGTTAACTTTTTATCATTGGTAGAAAAGTTTAGACACTGATGGTTGATTAAATCTAATTAAGATCGAATTTAATTTGATTTAACCCTCAAATGTCAGAAAAATTTATAGTCCAATGTTTAATATAGATAATTGACAAAACTCCAAAATATTTAATAACCTATTTAATTATCCCTGGAGGCGACCAGATTTGAAAAGAAAATCCAGTGAGAAATGGAAAAGGTCATTCCAACATTTGTATTTGCATAATCCGTTCATTTTTCACAGGGTCGTCGTACAGGGTCACGGGGATAGGACAATTATTAAAAAAATAAATTTTGTAATATCATAATTAATTCAAAAGTATAAATGTATTATCTAGACAACTACCTGCCCCATGTGGTAGAGAACCTTCTCGATCTGCTTGCAAATGGCTTTATGATTTTTTGTAGGGACTTGGCTGTGTTTATATTTTCAATGCTAGTGGCTGATATTCAAAGATCCAATTGAAAGTCGGCTCAGGGTCCCAACCCCGTGAAAATACAGTTATTTAAACCCTACCCACTCTATTTCTTACTTTCAATATAGGACAAATATTCATTTTGTAATTCCATTATTCTTTCATTTTCACATAGTCTTGCAGGGACACAGGTATAGAACAAAAATAAACAATTATTCCTACCTTAAGTTTTTAAATTCATTTTTACAGTACAATGTTTATGCCAATTTGTTATCTTCAGATGCAATATCCTTTCTCCATGGTTTCTCAAGTTAATTAAAATCTTGGAGAAAAAAACATTTAATTTATAGATCAAGAGAAGGTATTTAACCCTTTACAGTCGGGCCCCTTGCCGCACCTTAATCAGTCGGGGAAGGGGGGGGGGGGCGTTCAACGTCCCCCCTATTATCTCAGTTCCTATTAGAGCTAGAGGGCTAATTTTTTTTGTGCAAGTCCCCTGTTTGATAATGAATTTTCGCTTCCTTCACCCTTTTATTTAACAACCTTTGTTTTTAGGTCTTTTTCAACGGCTGTAATTTTCTTATTTTTGAAGCTAGAAGAACAATTTTTTTCTAGAAAATTTTTATCTTTATGTAAATTTTACTTAAATATCAAAATATAAATTTCAGCGGCTGCAGCTGAACTTGGCAGCTGCCAGCCGACGCAGTCGGCAGTCGGCTGAAAAAGTCGGCGGATCTTTATGAAATTTTAATACGTTATGTAGACATGTAAGAAAAGCTTAAGTGGGATGAGAGAAGATAGTTAAAGAAGCAGAACAACCCCAGAAGATTTTGTTGATAACCCCAGAGTTACATACAGATATATACATACACACACATCCTGTTACTTTTATTTAGCTAAAAACTATAATTTTAAGAGAGAAGATAGGTGGAGAGGCCGAACAGCCCCAAAATTTTGCTGATAACCCATGAGTTACATACAGATATACATACACATAGACATCCTGTTACTTTTACATAAGTATTATAAAAATCTGTAACTTTAAGGGAGAAGATCGTGGGAAAGGCCGAACAGCCCAAAGAAGGTTTGCTGATGGCCCTAGAGCTATAACAGATATACACACACAGAAAGACATCCTGTTACTGTTATATGAGTATTCTAAAAAGGTGTAATTTTAAGGGAGAAGATAGTTGGAGAGGCGGAACAGCCCCAGAAGATTTTGTTGATAACCCCTGAACTAACATCTGTCCTGGAATGCAATGAATCTTCACAAACATTCAGTGACAAGGTATCTAATTTTGAGGGGATAAGACAATGGACGATAAATTGATGTACAGATCCCATTCCTCATTGGTGATAAACAAAATTAAACAATCTAAAGGTTATTATTATTAGTAACTAACCAATCAAGATATGATAAAAATATCTAAAGATTTTAGTTTCATGAATTAGAACGTGGTTATAAAACTTTGGATACCAGTATGAATTAAACAGTATAATCTCTGCGATTATATGACCTTTGTCTAAAAGCCGAAAGTGTGTATGAAAAGAAGATAAGGAAAAAAATCCTTACTAACTTATATTATAAACTAGCAGTTGCACAATATACATAACTAGCTTCTAGGGACACTGTCTTAAGAATTTGATCGATTCATAAAAATGCAACATAGCTTATTAATGTATTGTCTATTTTTTAGCCTGAAGCCGGACTGCCCGAGTATGCTGACCTATACAACCTTGTCCAGGGATATTGTAGTGCAAAAGTTCAAAAACAGATGTCTCTGGCAACTCCAATATTCGTCAACTCTGTGTATGAGTTCTTATTGAATACTCTTGTCTTATCTTATGCTTAATTTGCTTATTATTGGTGTTAAGACTTTAATTATTGTGCAAATAAATTAATTGATATGCAGTGTTAATTATTAAAACATGTAATTTTTAATATCTCATCAATTATAAATTTCCTAGTACTAGTGTATACTTATATTAATCCTCCTCCCAGATATGTATTCCTCAAATTAACTCAATTCCACTCTTATTGCTTAAAGAAAAAAATCAAGAGATTGAGTTCCTTTATTGGACAATGGAGAGCCTAGGTTGCAGCTAAAATGAATTTTACGGCTTTGGTTATGATTTGATAAATTTGAGGTTGGCTGCTTTGAATGATGTCTTTCGCTGTGGATAATTGTGATTGATGATGGCTTATATAATGAGGGTGGCTGCGCGTGAAGAGGGTTACCGCTTAGGGTATTTTATGACAAATGTTATTAACTTTAATAAACCGCTTCTTTTTTTCTCCACTTATAATATTATGTTGCATAAGATATCTAATATTCTTAAAATATAAAAGAAATTTTCTGTTTGAACTTTTGTTGTAATACTTTAATATAAGACATTCAATTTTTATGATTATTTGTTGTATCCGTAAAAATTTGGAAAATTAAGATATTTTTGTTATAACAAGTAATATAAAAAGACAAGCAATTGATAAGGTGGTTGATGTAAAGAAACATTTTTTCTCGGATATTAAGGGATGTGACAATGAAGGATGAATTGATATAAAATTCCAAGACAAAATTTCCCTTTTATATATATTTTCTTATTGATAATTGCTAACAAGGAAAATTATGATGACCGAACTGACATACTGATATGGTAAAGGTGAAATTAAACTATTATTATTTCTATTGCAAACAAAGCCTCTATAGTTTTATATCTATTATGTGAATACTCACTGCTTTTAAAACCTCGAAGGAATGTTCAAATTCAAAATGAAAATTCAATTCAAATTCAAATCCAATTTCAATAAATCTAGATGAGAGTTCTGAAATGGCTAAGCAGTATGCCTTGGCAGCTATACAGGGTTGGTGTTTTTAAATGTTAGAAAATAGTTGCTATCAGTACTTTAGAAGCATTACTATCATTGCATTAGGCTTTTTTTTGGAAGATAATTTAATCAAAATGGTTTATAACTAATAGAATTTTTTTTTTTAACTTAAATCTCACCCCTATTAATTATTAATTTTTTAAGAACATAAAATTAAGATAATATTTGGACTTGGTTTATCTTTGTATTTCTTATCAATGCAGGGCTATCATAACCTAATCTAATATAATGCATATATAAGTTATATATTTCCTAACCTTTATTGAGATAAAACCTTGATAAACTATACCTACTATAATAGTTTGTCTTTCTTCATAGTTCACTTACCTTTACATATTTAATCTTAAAAGATAATATACTTGACCACATTAATGTCTACGGGGTATTTCATTTTGAAAGTATTTTATTGTTGTCTGTAAAAAGTTTTTAAGGCCAAGATTGATTTATTAATTTGAGAGATTTTGTCAGCCGCTTGTAAGCCTCAGGAATATCAAACTTTTAATTTTTAAAATCAGCTGGAGGTCTATACCTGGGCCAAATATGGCATTACTTCTTTTTTAAAATATTTGAATTTGAGGCTTAGTCGCGGCTGCCGAGCCCTGGTTGTCATCCTTACTACTTAAAATAAACTAACTGGTTCAACATTTTATTATATAACGCATTTAGTAGTTAGGCTACTCAATACTTTAAAATATCAAATCGAAATGAGAATTTCTAAGCATTTATTTGTTTTTTTCTTCTTATGGATATTGCCACCCTTGTTTATTTTCAAAAAGTTATTAAAAATACCAAGTTATCCTATTCGTTCAAGACAAAAAGAAATAAATATAAACTGTAAGAGATATATATTTTGAATAAGCCTTTTATTATACTTAAAAGTGTATGAAATGTAAATAAGCTAAAAATATGAATATTTTATAGTTAAGATCTTTACATTTAGGCGGTTGCAAATTCAAGAAGTTTTAATTTCACGTTTATGTAAGAGGTATAAAAATCAATTACATTTGGTTTGGTTGATTAAAAACTCCGTGATCCTTTTTCCTTTCCAAACTTTACTTTTCTTAAACATTATTTTATTTGTTATTGTTTTTAAGTTTTTAAGAAAAATTTCGGGATCTACAAAAAAGTTCACTGTAAAGGAGAGACATATCGTTACAGACAAGCATAAAGACATCCTTCTACTTGTTTATTTATGAAAATTATTTAACTGTTGAAAATATTTTTTTCTCTTAGAATTTATGATATCTTCATCCCAGGATTTAAAAACTGATTTATGCCAAATCTCTTGGGAGCTATATTTTGAAGAAAAAAATATTTCACAGACATTTATATCTTTATATTCTTCTGAACATAGCAATATTTTTATTAGCTCACATTTCTACTATTATTTTCAATGCCTGTCCGTCCTGTTAGTCTGTTCGTTATGTTTTCTCAGCGAATATTAAAGATAGACAATAAGAATTTTTGAATTCATTTTGTCTGAATCCAAAATGGGTATTCCATACTTTTGTGACTATATTACTCAAAATTAACATTTGTTGGTAGTTTTTTCAAAGATTAGCAACTTAAGTAGTGTTTTTATTCCATTTTTATTTTTATTTGTAGACTTAAATAACTTTGTAATTAATTGTCATTGGATTTGATATAAGCTATCTATATTCATTGGGTATACCTTTATCATTGTATGTCAGTAACAGAATCTATGTGTGTCTATATCGAAGAATCTCGCTAACCGATAAACCGATATAGTTCTCCTTTACAATTTAACTTCTTATAGGTCCTGGAAGGGTATTATAAGGAAAATCTTGTCGAAGGTTTTTACTTTTTTTTGTTGATATAAAATAAAAAATAGGGGGTCGAATACAACCCGCCATCACCTCAAGAGGCAAAGAGTTAAAGATAAGAATAACCAATTTGAAGGTTATGCTTTCAATATTTATAAATTATTAATTTGGGAACAATTTACTTACAGAGATGTAACCAAACTAAAAGTAAAAATACATGTTACAGAGAAATTAAGACACATTATATAGTGTTCAAAAGTCGTGTAATTAAATAACATCACATCATAATATACTCTGTTATGATTATAGCCTTGCTGTGATTGTTATGTAAATGAAAGACTATAGGACTGAATTACTACTGTTGTGTATTTTGTGTAAGATTTGTGTGGAAATGACAGTTCTACAAATTAGGCTCCCTACCATAATAACTAAACATTTTTAAAGGAATATTTTTCATAACGGGAAATTACGAGTTAGAAAACAACTCTATAATCATAACTTGAAAGTCCGTACATCCATTGATCTGAATGATAGTTCCAAGGACAACAAGGTACAAAGTTGTAAGCGAGACCATTAAAAAGAGTTGCTATTATTTTTCAATTATACCTATCTGTTACAGAGAGCATCATGCAAAGTTTAAAATCTATATGAAGGCGATAACATATTCAAATTAATAAAATCAATGAAATAACGGACAGACTGACCCTTCATTTAGAAAAGCGTAAAGCGTTTCTAATAATGATTTCTTATTGGTTACCTTGTATGCTAGGGATACCTTTAAAAGTGAAATAAAGAAAAGAGCTAACTAAACAAAATAAGAGGAAATCATTTCTACATCTTTCCTATTATATAGAGTAACTAAGGATTTTCATAAATTTTAGGTATCTACCCAGACATTACAGCGCAATAGACAGACCGAAGAACAAAGTAAGGTTTAGAACAGACGCTCCTTGGTCATAGAAATATTTAAATATATTACCTTAAATTGTTACTTATTAAATATCATTTCCGGTATGGCTTTAGAATCGATTAATATCCGGTTGATTAGAACCAGTTCTTAGCCATACAGAAAAAGCATTTATAGCATTGCATTACAGAAATTTTCGACGAATTTTGAAATAAGAATCCTAAAGTTTTGTGAGCGTTTGGCTCCTTGTGTCTGACAATTATGGTTTAAATCTTCATTTTTTTCTTTTAACATACACGGAAAGCTGTTTATAATACGATGCTATAAATAACTATTCCTCTAGAGCATCTCGACGGATAGATAATTTTTAAAATATAAACTTCCATTTCACACAAAATTAAAGTATATGTACATTCCGACATATTTTTCTTAGAGTTCGGCGATCTACCTAAAATCTATTGGTTAACTAATGGGAAGACATAATTTGCACTTAGAAAATGAAAACAAAGGGTAACATTTTTACAACACTGTCATTTTAAGTGGGGAAAATAAAGAAAAGACTTTTTCCCTTGAAGTGTATTTACGTTGTCTTTAAAAAGGGTTTATGTATTTTTAGGGGGCGAATGCTTTAAAAATTTTGTAGTTATGATATCAACATTAAGTATGTAGTCATACTGGTATAAGAATATTGTTACATCGATATTAAGTCAGCCAAGAACATTTTTTTAAAGCCATACAGTCAACGTATACATTAAAATTTACTTGTTTATATTATGTCAGCAACGATAAATTTTGTATCATCGACATAATCTATTATGTATTATAATTGCATATCTAAAAAACCGGTTCTTAGCTTTAGTAAATAAAAAACAAATGTAACATTAAAAATTTTCTACGGAACTCGTTATCATACGATACGAAAAATAATATATATATATTCCATTTTTACGATTCAAATACTTTGTTATAGTCAAAGTAACAGTAATTCAAATGAATTGCAAAAAAAGATTTGTCAATAAAACATTTTTTGTTATCTTAGACAATTTTTATAACTGTCTACTGATTAGAACTAGTATGTTCTAAAAAGTTAGAAGATTTGATATAATATCAACAATTTCTTCGAATTTAAATCTTTACCAAAACTTTTAAAGAGTGAATCTGTTAATCCTTTCGTTAATTTATACATTGAAGTTTTTCTATCAATTTCAAACTTTGCATGACGATTCCTGTAACCGTTATGTACGATTTAGATATCGTTGAAACTCTTTTTTTTTAACATTTTTTGTATGATATAATTATCCTATCATATGAATTTTCTAAATAACATTTCCTGGGATATCAAAGTACAATATTACACAATATTAAAGAAATTTCTGGGCTTGTTAAGCTTCTTCAGTCTTGACACACTGTTAAGGTTCGTTTGTTTTACTCTCAGATGTTAGAGCTTTGCTTTTATGGGTGTGTTCTTTCTTGTTATTAAAACATTTCTAGGCTTGGATTATGTTTTTTTTTGTTGGTAATTCCGAAGACGATTAGGCACCATATTAAAAAATATTCTAAGAACTATACATTAGATTATGTTTCAACCTTGGTGACCCCTAAAATGGTGGGTCCACGTATTACGTGCATGACAAATATCTCGAGTTTTTTCCGTCTTAATTTCTTACGACTTTTATACAGTTTTGTATTGTGGGAGGCGTAGTTAGACAAATTAGTTGGGGGGAAAGTACAAAGTTTATACTGAGTTAACACTTTAAGGACAATAGGGATGAAAAGTAGAAAATGTTATTTATGAAATAAAAAAATTATATTTGAATGTTGTATATTAAATAATGTATATCATAAATTAATTTTGAAATTGTATATAGAAAAGTAAAATCTTTAAAGGTTTAAATATAGATGTAACAAACAATATGATTCAAACGGCAGATTTAAAAAACTTTCAAAATTTCAACAATTGGACATGAGGGAAGTTAAAGACTTGAAATCTGATTTCTTTTAAAGCTGAGTAATAATTATTTAACGCATCGTATTATAGACAGCTTTCCTCGGATATTAAAAATGAAAAATTATCAGATTAAAGCCCTGGAGGCCCTCCACAGTGCAGTGGTGAGGTAAAGTTTAGTAGCCCCGCTGAGTTAGGGCCCCCTGCACGGGTAAGGTTAGGTTAAACAAGGTAAGGGCTCTCCTCCACAGGGATTAGTTTAGGTAAAATTAAGTAGCTCCACAGGGTTAGGGCCTCCTCCAGAGATTGAGTTACGTTTAGTTAGGTTAGTTTAGATGAAATTGAGTAGCCCCATAGGGTCAGGGCCTCCCACAGGGTTTAGATTAGGTTAAACAAGGTTAAATTAAATTAGGTTAGGTTATATTGAGTTGTCCCGCTGAAATAGGGCCCTCCACATGGGTTGGGTTAGGTTAGGTTAGGCTATGTTAAGTTAGTTTAGGTAATGTTAAGTACCCTTGAAGGGTTAGCACATCCATAGGGGTTAGGTTATGATAGATTAAGTCAGATTAGGTTAGGCTAAGCTAGGCTAGGTTATGTTAGGTAATATTGAGTAGACCCGTTATGTTAGGGGTTAGGATAGAGTTAGGTAGGGTAGGTTTAGTAAGATAATCTTGGGAAACCCTGCAGGGTTAGAGCTGCCTCCAGGAGTCAGGCTATTTTAGATTCAATTAGGTAAGGTTAGGCTAGTTTAATTAATATTAAGTATCCCAAAAGGGTTAGGGTCCCCTTCATTGGTTAGTTTAGGTTAAGTTAGGTTTATTTAGATAGGAATAGATAATATAGAGTAGCTTCGCAGGATTAGGGCTCCCTGCAGGGTTTAGGTAAGGTTAGGTAAGGTCAGATAATATTGAGTAGCCTAATGGGTTTGAAACCTCCGCAGGGGTTAGATTCACTTTGGCTCAGTAAAATTAGGTTAGGTTAGGTTTAGTTATGTTAGTTATAACAGAAACCCTCCAGGATTTACCCCCCTTCCCAGGGGTTAGGTTAGGTTAGGTTGAGTTAGATTAGTTTAGGAAATATTAAATAATCCTGACAGGGTTAAGGCCCTCCAGAGAGGTTAGGAACGGTTAATATTATTGGATATAAATTTGTGCATATACAGTAAATTATAATAACATTATGATTTTATGAAAACATTCATAAACAACATCTATAAATGCAAAGATCTGAAGTGGTAGGTCAAACGCACATCAACATTTGTAAAGTGTAAAACTGCTTAAATATAGGATACTGTTTAAGGACATACTTACATTTTTAGGACTTAATTATAGAGAAGCTTCGGCTAAAACAATGTACAATGTTGTCTTAGGAATCATTATTTCAATTATCGCCAACTATCGCAAAAAAAAATTTAAAATCAACATGTTTGAAATGGACATACAGAAATTCTAGTAACATTTACTTAACAGATGCTATGCTTCCTAAATCGTATTTGACTTATATAGGAATCAACATACAAAATTATTTAATTGATAAGAAAAAATGTCTAAATTAACAAAAAGAGCTAACCGTCACGGCCGGACAGACAGACTGACCGATCGACCATAATTATAGAGAAGCTTCACTTTAAAAATTTCCGAATTCATTATTTTCAATTTATTTGTAATTTAGAGTGTTTGCGGTGTTCTTTGCTCAACTAGTCCCTTTGAGGAAACCATAATTTTTCCATAAAAATTTAGCCATCTTTATTATATAGCAGTTAAAATCTTTAGCTTTTTCAAATACCAATTCTTACAGACGAACACATTAAAATTTTGAGTTATAGAGTAGTTCTTCTACTAAAAAAATTATTTGGTACAACTAATTTGTCTTAACTAAAGCATTTGTTTAAAGTCAAAAATATATAACAACATTCATTTTGTATGTTTACTCACTGAGAACTATCGCCAAAATTTCAAAGAATTTAATTAAACGAAAAAATCTAAAAATTATTATTGATTAATATAATCTCGAACGGTTGTTATTAAATTATCTTTTAAAATTAAATTTCTTTTTTCTTTTAAAAAATCAATACAACAATGTACCTAATAACATTGTGTACTATTATCAATTTGAATGTAGAATAATAGAGGCGTTTCAAGGGGGGCGTACCAAAAAGTGGTTAATTCACCACCATTAATTAAACAGTTTTGAGAATAAAAATATAAAAAATATTGATTTTTTATACATGTATCATATTTTATTTCTGATTATCTTTCATTTCAACAGTAACGGGTGACTTTAGCTTAGGCGTGAATTTATTCGCAGAATATAAAATGTGTTCACTTTAAAGTAAAACGAGGATGACAACATCCATAAAATCAAAGCTCTAAAATCAGAAGGAAGGACAGTCAAACAATAAATTACGAACATTAATTTCCAAGTCTAAACAAAATTGTACATACATTTTTTTGTAAAATTGCATAAATATAGGAATCAGTAAAAGGACATACTTTCATATTTAGGATTTGATTATAGAGATGCCTTGCTTATAATACTTTAACTTATTTTCCTAGGAATCATTATTCCAAAAACCAGATAAAAAGGATAAACAGCATCTTTTAATGGAGTTACTGACTTTCTGATAGATAATATAGAGTTGCTACGCTTTCTTATTCGTACAAAACTGTTCTAAATTGTGCCTAACTGTCATAGGAATCATTATGAAAAATTCGAAATTGATAGGACAATTCTAAAATGTCGATTTTAATTATTATTTCATACAAAAAATGTTGTCAAAAAGTTACAAATCAGCATGTTTTAACCCTTAACAGTCGGGCCCCTTGCCGCACCTTAATCAGTCGGGGGGGGGGGACGCCCCCCCCTTATTATCTCAGTTCCTATTAGAGCTACAGGGCTAAATTTTTTTGTGCAAGTCCCCTGTGTTATGATGAATTTCCGACCTTAAGTAAGTCAAAGTCAATTTTTGCTTCCTTCACCCTTTTATTTAACAACCTTTGTTTTTAGGTCCTTTTTTACTTAAAAATTTTAAACGGCTGTAATTTTTTTATTTTTGAAGCTAGAAGAAAATTTTTTTGCAGAAAATGTTTAATTTTATGTAAATTTTATATTTGAAATATCAAAACATAAATTTCAGCGGCAGCAGCTATATTTGGCAGCCGCCGCAGTCGGCGGTCGGCGGGAAAACGGCGGCGGATCTTTATGAAATTTTTATACATTATGTAGACATGTAAGAAAAGCTTAAGTTTAAAGTTTGAAGTCTCTAAGTCAAAAATTGCGGCCACAGGAGCCTTTTAAAGATTTCTGGAGACCTGGAGGATCAGGACCTGCAGGATCATACCTGGAACCTGAAATTGACTTGAACACCTGTATTTAATATGAGGATGTACTACTAAAGGATATTTTAGTATTTTGGTAAGATAAAATGCTTTGTTTAATTAAAAAAAATATTTTTGTTCTTTACCTGGATGACTCTGCCAGGTTTGCTGGCATCCTGTGCCCGCCAGGATGGAGATATTCAAAAAATTCCAACTCTCAGTTATGTGTCATACCCACACTTAAAAAGTCAAGCAGTATGGGCTCTTTATCTTTCACACACAGAAAATGAGATAGAAAAAACCGGATGGGGACGGGGGGCGTTCAACGCCCCCCCCCCCCCCCTCCGACCGTTAAGGGTTAAATGAACGTAAAGACTTTCTTGGTAGAGTTGCTACACTTTCTAATTTGTATGGACGGACGTACGGGCGGGGGGACCGATCAAAATTATAGAAAGGCTTTTTTTTAAATGTTTGCAGGAACAAATTGAGCTGAAAAATGAATCTTTTATTTGTTTGCAATTTACTCTATAATTTAAAGGGAGTGTGAACGTAAAAATTTCTCATCTGATTATCAAATCTTAACATTTACTAAGCATATTTCACTACACTGATCAACCAAAAACATCCTATTAACAAAAATATCCAGGAATAATGTCTTGATTTTATGGTATTTTGAGAGGGAAAAAGGAAAAAACAGGGAAAATCTGAACGTTTTTGATTCTTATATTGTTTGTAGGGATATTTAACTTGTCATATATAGTTGAAACAATTTACTTACTGTTAAGGATTTATTTTATGCTATAAAATTGCCAATTAGTTTTTTTATAACGTAGTAATTAGGTAATAAAGACATATTTTAAATTCGTATTATTGACAAAAAAATACCTCACTGTCTACAAAGGGTTGAATCTCATAGGTTATTTAAGATAATAATATCCTTTTTTATTGTGATGGACAATAAATAACCCACTTTGGAGAATTAGTTTACACTTTTATCAGACTGTTTATAAAGAAATATTGCGTCTTTATTATTTACAAATTTGTAATTAAAGGTGGGCGAGAGATGGGCCATCTAAAGTTGATTGGATAATAATAAAAAAACCTGTTTCTGGCTTTGTTATTGTATTTGGTTTTCAATAAAAAATATTGCTTATTTTATCAATTTCTAAGTAACTATACATTGGTTTAAAGCAAGGATTATGTTAAAAGTCAGCTTAACTGTTAGGAAAAATCTAGAACTATGTGAAAAAGTTTAATTTTAGCTATAATGGGAGAAAAAATCAATTTAATGGACATTTTATGTAATACGGAAAATTTCTTTCTTTCCCTGTACCTTATAAAAATCGTCGGAAAAAGCCGTATTTTAAGCAAACATAGCGCGTTTTGCTCTATCTGTGAGATATTATGAATGAGATAATGTTAAGATTTGATATTAAGATGAGAAAAAATTTACGTTCACAGTCCCTTTAAAATGTCTTTTAGTCCGTCTAAAAGAGTGTTTGTTTTATAAAGAATTTCTGTATTTCCTACCCTTTTACTTTAGTATCGAAGCTACTCTATAATTCAAAATGTCCGTATTTCGGTTGGAGACAAAGTGGGGGGAACGTGATTTTCTCGGCTCCTATGACAGATAGAAGGCTGAAACTTTTTGTCAACATTCCCAACACTAACGAGCATAATTAACTTTAACACATTCATAGCGGTCGGACTGCTTTTTAGCAGGTTTTAGGCTATATTTGTATTTTTCAAATTTTTCACCATAACTTTGGTGTTTATGGTCCGATTTTCAAATCTTTTTTAGTTATTGATATCTAAATTAAATCCAGCATATAATTTACTTTGGCCGTTGGTATGTCAATCATTATAGAAAATAAAATAAGGTTTTGTGTTTATTTTTTTCCAGTGAATCTTTTCTTGATTTTAAAGATTACTCTTTCATTCTATTTGTATGTATTCCCATCCACGATTTTTGTGCCACGCTACTTATGGATGTTGTCATCCTTGTTAGGCCCTTTTTAAAGATTTTAAGCTGCTGTAGTTTTCTTTATTTTTGAGGGTAGAAGAGCAATTTTTCCAAAAAAAAGTTTATTTTGTATTAGAATTCTCAAAATATAAACTTCAGTGGTGTACTTGGAAGCTGTCTGCCACTGCAGTTAGCGGTTGGTGGGAAAATAGCGGCAGATTTTTATGACATTTTAATATGTCATGTTAACATGTTAGTTTAAGCTTGGAGTTTAAAAATAAAATTATCTTAGTCTAAAAGTGCTTTCATAGGAGCCATTTAAAGTTTTATGCAGGTCATACCCAAAACCTGAAAATGACTTTAAACCCTATATTTTAAATTGATATGGACTACTATAGGATCTTTTAATATATTGGTAATGTAAAAACATATTTTTGTTCTTCACCTGCATGATCCTGCCTTGTTTGTTCGCATCCTGTAACCCCAAGGATGGAGATGTGGACTCTCACACATAAAATTAGATAGAAAACACCTGAGGAACTCTAAAACAATGGTTTCCTAATAGTTTATTTGTTTGTTTTATCAAGGTAACGACTTACGGTCGGAAATTTTTTAACAACCAGGGAATATGCACACAACCTTCTTGCTGTAATAGAGGATGATATAAAAGGTTAAAGGAAGCGTTCAATGCCCGTCCCCCTCCTCCCCACTCAAAAAAAGGAAGGGGTAAAGCTACCTACAACTGCCATTGTTTTCAAAAATGATTATATGAATGGTGTCAAGAAGTTTCAGGTGTCTATCTTGAATAGTAGCTGAGAAAATCACCT
The DNA here is from genome assembly GCF_053477335.1 of Acartia tonsa. Taxonomy (NCBI): domain Eukaryota; kingdom Metazoa; phylum Arthropoda; class Copepoda; order Calanoida; family Acartiidae; genus Acartia; species Acartia tonsa. The sequence continues at coordinate 42,166,451 of NC_137260.1, forward strand.
TTCCCCTACTCCATTTATGACAAAGTTAAGTATAGATGGACATTTTGGAAATAGAGTAGCTTCGCTACTAAAAAAAAGTGTCATGACATCCTAGAAGTAACTCGAATTTTTACATTAGTTTCATACGAAGTTGTCTGCGATGTCATCGCTAATTTTTAAAATCAAATTGATATTTTTGTTATACAAAATTAAATTTTTTGATAATTTTAATTGCTTTTTAATACAGAATGTATATATTCTAAATATAAATTAATTTTGTTTCTACTAAGGCGTTGCAAAATTTTAAGTTCGCCAAAATTGAGATATGCCAGAGAGCCGGACCCACCATTTTAGGATTCACCTCAACCTTTGAGTAAGTAAAACTTTATTGATTAGAAAATTGTGATAATTGAATAAACTTTTTATGGAACTTATTTTCCACGACATCTGTTTTATATCTACACAACGATTTTGTAGACAAAATAAAACTGTTGCAGTTTGCCCATTTTGATTTAGATTAAAAAAAATGTTTTTTTTTTGCTTCGAATAGACATTAGACCAATAGCCTCTTATTTTAATTTTTAATGAAATAATCGTATTTTTATAACTAGCGGGGAGGGGGTTGGAATTGCTCGAATTCTGACAGGCTCTATTCTTCTTGATTTTAATTTTACCTTACCTAACTTCAGGTAAGCTTGACAAATTTGTTCGTGGTCTATTTTCAATGTCATTATTAAGACCAAATAATTAAAAATATGAATAAACAACAAAATATGTGAATCTATATAATATATATCTTTCATTTGTATATACTCTGTTGTACCATTTTTGTATGGTTATTTACTACTTGTATATTTACGATAACTTTTATTTAATGAAATCTTCCAATTTTTAACATGTACAAAACGGCCTGCTTAATTGCTTCAAGATCCATGTTAGATCTATATAGGAAATAAATGTCTATAAACGAGCTCAAATTTTCCAAGGAATATTTGTTTAAAACTCATAGTGCTCCAATAATCCATAATAAACTCTCATTGCCCAGAACGATAAGACCCATTATTTTACGTTATTAAAAATAAATTCCTTTTTTTAATTTCATGTTGCTATTTACCTTATATTGATGTATTTAATTTATAATAATAAAAAAGAAAATTTTAACTTATAATATAATAAATTTAAGAAAACTCTGTTTTAAAAGAATTCGATTGTGGCGACATTTTGTGTGTTCAAATATTAAACTAAAATTGTAATCATCATTATTAACCCTTTGGTGATGGTAATGTAAAGAAAAAAATATAATTTAAAAAATCTTTTTAAAATCATTTAAATTATTAAATATTTACTTTCTTTTAGATAGTAATGCCGGGTGAGGAAAATAGATTTATTGAGAAATAGATATGCATATAGAAAACTAGCCAATAGGGAGATAATTATATCGAGCCAACTCTAGTTCATTATATAAGTCATTACCTAATTTGGAAGGCATGTTTTCTGTATTTCAGCAAAAAGATAAGGGTGCCTACAAGACCTCAGAATTATTACTTTTATACAAAAGTCCAGGGAAAGTTTATCTTTTTATTTTTTTTTGAGTTAATAATTATTAATTTTAAGAGATTCAACCACTTGGGAAAAATATGAAGTAGCTTTATAATTAGCTTGCATTAGTTTTGAGATATTTCCTTACCTAGCCCGCCATTTATAAGAGGCAAAAGGTGAAGAAAATCGTGATAAAAAAAGCATATACGACATACGTAGTGTTATTGTCATTTCCAACCAAAAATACATAATCATATTTAAGTTATGCTATTAGATTTTGGCTAAAATTTGTAGTAATGTAAGGTTAAAAATGTGAAAGAAATGGCTGAGAGTGTGAGATAATGAAGAATCTTCTATGGCCACAAAAAGCTAGAGTAATTAACAAAAACATTTCTACAGAAGTGGATGTAGAATATACGTGGATATTATGACAGGGGAAAATTGTCTTCAATATAGGTTGCTATTTCCCTTACCATTTATTGGTCGGCTCGTTTTACAGAAAAAAGGGGAGGGGATTGGGTAACGGGGAAGGTGGGGTCGGTGGTGGTGATGGGTTTTTTAGCCCACTAAAAGTTTCACTTTATTAGAGTCATGGTAATTTTATGTAAAATCCAAGTAATAATGTATCCATTTCTACAGAAACATGGGGATAGGTCTAACATTTGAATGGAGGGATATGTAAATGTGAGATAATTAAGGATCCTAAGTTCTAACTGGATAAAAGGATAAGAGGGATGAATATAACCCCCTAGGTGTCCACCCTATTTTTGTAATATTTTATTTTTCATGATTGAAAGTAAACAAAAAAACTATAGACAATCCTAAATCTGAATCAACTTTAAATAAAATCATAAGAAAATGGTTATATTCGAAAACATTTTTAAAAGTAATATCTTTTTAAAGACTATAACATTTCCCTAATTCCTAGTATTCGGTCTATTCAGTATAAATGCATATACTCTAGGGAATAATTGCACTAATATTTGTTTAAAAGACTAGACCACACAAAACAAATAAAACTCAAATTCTTACCATTTGTTTTATCTCTAACTCAAAGTAGAAGGATGGCTGTCTGTCCGTCAGCAGATAAATATATCATTATGCTCCGAACTGATTGGGTTCTGCTAGTCAGGGAATTAAGCTACTGGTCCTGTAGCGGTTTTAGGCTATTTTCTATGTGAATGGGACACTTCCTCCCCTCTAAAAAGAAAGAGTACCTCCAAAATTTTATTTTAATTTTTGTAAACAAAAACAAAACAAAGGGAGAAGCCCCCCAGAAAAAATTACCTCCACCCCCCAAAAAAATAAACATTTTTTAAAACCAGAAGCTATGGGCGAAACAACGAGTTATTATTATAAAATCTTTTAACATAGCCTTCAATAAAATCTATAATAGAAAATAGCTTTTCATTGATAGTTAATTTGTTTCAATATCTTCTGTATACATACAAAGGTTTATTAACTTTATTATTTGTTACTAAGGACATAGACAGATATAAATATCAGGCAATTTTATTTATGGGACGTTTGTGTAAAAATGTTTTTACATTCCCCTATTTGTAAATGTAAATGTAAATGTGGTAAAGACGTCTATCTCAAATAGCAGTCAAATAAATACAGCATTTTCGTTACGGAAGGATCAAACAACATAACATATAAATTAACAAAACAGATTAAAATCACTAAAAACTTGTCTTTATTATTGGAGGGCAGGGACAGTGATTCAGCAAATTAATTCCATTTGGGATTGCTGGAAATTTGGATATTTTTGTGTTGTAATGTTGCCGTATATCTTTTGTTTTGTGTTGTAACTAAGGGGAAGTGGGTAAAGAATTGGTTGTGGGGAATTTTCCCTTATAATTATTTGTCCTAATCCTGGTCCCTTGTCCCTGATTGAAGGGAAACATAAAAATAGAATTATAAAGATGTGTCATAACCACTCATATGGCTGCAAGGATATATGGATAGGTAAATGGCAGATATCTAAAGAGATAAGCCAATGGCCAATAAATTGATGTACATCCCAAATGATGGTACACAAAATTACCCCTTCTGTAGATTAAAATTAGTGGTCGAAATGTTTGGACACTCAACTGAGTCAATCAACCAAAAAAAATCAATTAAAGTCCCCAAAGTTTGCGACTAGTTTAGTAATTAGCCCAATGTACCCTCCCTTTCTGTAAATATGCTTTTCATTAAAAATAAGTGATTAGCTTATTTGTGTTTGCTGAAATGCTAATAAACATTCCTTTTAATTCATAAAATTTTATGGGAAATCGATTCATTTATCCCTGAATAATAAGGAAAAACTTTGTAAAGAAAATCAGATGTATTGTGAACAAAATTAGTCCAAATAAAAAAACATATACAAAAGAGAACAATATTTCTAATTGAATATTTAAAAAAAAATACATTTATGTTCTCTTTTATTCTTTAGCTAGCGGCTGCGCCCCATACATCTCTGAACTTAACGGGTTAAGATATGGGAAGAAAAACAGACTAAAACTAGGCTTTAAACTAAAATTGGACTAGCCTAAAACCATCCGGGTCAACTTCATTAACTAACAATAATACCTTTGCATGTCCTTAAAAAAGGTGATTTGATAACAGAGACTTTAATGAATTACCACTTCTTATGTTATAATATTTGTTGAAAAGTTTGGATATTTCCATTATTTCTAGTCTTAAACTTGTTTTTGAACCAACAAATAATTAAACCTTGGTTACTAGTGTTATTTACAGTCAAACATCCTCTACCTTCCTGGTTTAATTTATACTCAAAATTTGGAAGAATTTAAATTTAAATTTTGTTGTCGTATCCACGAATCTCTGGTAAATTTGCATCTACATCTCAATATAATATTTCAGTAAGGAGGTTGAAAAAATTGTTTTCTTTTTAAAGATGTATTTATGGTTAAAAAGTCCATTTCCTGAATTTTTAAGTTCAATGTTACAGGTTAGAATTAGCCTAATTGGTTCAGCGGTATATGAAATCTCAAGCTTGAGATGGACAGACAGATATTGTTATACTTTGTTTTATAGTAGAAGTATTATAAAGTGAAGCAATATTGTCATCATCCCAACTGTGCGTATATCATGATAAATAAGATAAGACACAGCACATAGCACATTTATTACTACGGCTGTCCAACAAAAATACCAACTTCTCTATAAATGTAATTTTACAAATAAAAATGCGCGTGATTGATCATGTAAAGAAAATATTATTGTCACTGAAAAAATGACACAAATCCCCTTCCTTCTTCTAAGCCATATTAAAAACCATGTATAGCATCGTAGTTTTTCATGAATATTGAAATTACTGACATAATTTTTTTTCTTCATTTTTTATTTTAATATCTGCAGAAGGCTGTCAATAATGCGATAAAAAACTATTATCACTTGCCACCTTGTCTATATAATTGTCTTTAAAATTTACATTCTAATTGTTTGGCCACCTTTCCCTGAGATATGGCATGACATTAATGCATTTAACTGTACAGTAGCTTTCTGGCATAAACTTAGAATACACAGGTAATGGATATATTGTTACTTGGATGTTGCACCACATTTTCTTGTAATAAAATGATAATCGCAGCTAGCCAAAATATTGCCCCTCCCCCTCTATCCATCCAACTTCTTTACCCCATCTCCGCCAATCCTACTGTATGAATGAACTGACAAATAAATGAGGTCCATATCAACAAGTTATATTAAAAACAAATTTTACCCTGTCAATACAACGACGTATATCCCATATCCATATACTAATAGAGGTAGATAGAGAGGTATAGCGATTTTTTATACATTGTTTTTGATTAGTCAACCTTTTATAAAAGTAACAGGATGTTTTTCTGTTTGTACGGAAGAATCATATGTCAAGGGAAGGTTTATATCTATTTTGGGGCAGGGTACCACAACCCTTACATGTAAATCTTCCTAGAAAGAAATAAACCCTTCCCCCATAAAAAATATCAAAACTAAAAGTGGAAGGTCGCCTTTTTTTACGAAATATGATAAATGGAAGAAGAAATGAAGAAACTGTACTTGAATACCTATTTTGGGTTCTAAATATATTTAATACATATAAACACAATTAGCTCTTGGTAAAGCAAATCTAAAACTCTTCTGTAATTACTTATAAAAAAATTAAGAACTCGACTTAAACTTGACACTGTTAACAGGAAATTAAATATCTAGAGATTGTTTCATTTACATTTTAAAATAGAATATTAAAAAAAATATTTAGATTTTTTTATTATAATATATCATTTATTGATGTTATGTAAATGGATGTAGAATACACGTGGATATTATGAACTAGTTTAATGGTCAGAAGAACGGAAATCGTTATTTTAGCCCGCAACAAGTTTCACTCTAAAAAAGGAACATGAAAATCTGGTCAAAGATCCAAGTAATAAATTATCCATTATTATGAACAGAAACATCGATTTTTTTCTTTACTTAATTGTTAGGCCTATATAAGTATTTTAAGGTAAATTATGCATTTATTCGTTCTTGCTGATTGTGTGGTTTGTTTTACAAAGACAAATTCAAAATAAATATTTGTATATATGAAAGGAGAACTATAATTAGATTAATATACAATTTGCTTTGTCTTTTTCATTTACCAGCTCACAAAGACATAATTTTACACCCAAACCTCGGAGGTAGCATTATAAACATGCCATTGTACAATCACTTGTAAAAATAGATATAAAAAGAAACAAAGTAAAAAAGCAAAATACTTTTGGATAAAAATATAATACATTGGCATATATAAATATGAGAGCTTTCTCTGGCAATGTCACTCAAATTAATTTGGACCTCTCCCCCCCCCCATGACCACGTTATTTTGATTCATCTTTTTTTTTCTAAGTAAGATTAGGTTAGGTAAAGTTCAGGAGAGTAATTCGGGGTAAGGGCCATATACATACAGGGTGCGCCACATAAATCCGGACTTTTTCTTATTTTTAAAAAAATGAACATAAAATCGTCAATTTCAAAGATTTTATTGAATTTTAAAAACTGGGAAGCAAACTAGCTATATGACTATTAGATTATTCAATAAAATCGCCGCCAGCCTCAATCACCGCCTCTACCCGCCCCCTGAACCGCCCCCAGACCCTGGTCACCATGTCCCTGTCCAAGCTGGCGAAGTTCTCCTTCATAGTGGCAATGAGGGAGGTCTTTGTGGTATGGGCGCGTCTATTGGTGCATGCTTTAATGGCGCTCCAGGCCCAAAAGTCAACTGGATGAAGATCGGGGCTGCTAAGAGGCCATATCTCCTTAGGGACTTGAGTAACTGCAGGATCCAAATTCACCCATCTTTCAAGCTACCCTTCGACACGGCGGCTCTCATTTGGGCCACAATTAAGCTAGAACAACGTGCAATACCTTTTTGGAAATGGCATGAAGATTAAGCTAGGGTTATAATCGCAACACATAGTCTAAAACGAGTTTTAAGGTTACAAATGGGCCCATGTAGTCGAGAACCGAGAAATTTTCACGAATTTTCACGATTTTTGACGTTTTTGACCTCTCAAAATCTGCCACGTTTCACTTTGATGGAGTACTACGGCCAAGCCATTTCAGATAGAGAGCTCTAGTCTTTTTTAGTGTCTTACTTAAGTATCTAACAGTATCCCCAGCAAGTTCTATAACTCTACCTCACCTACAGATGGGCTGAGGTCAGATTTAGTGGGCCCTAGTCAAGAATCCAGGGTAAACTATCAGCGCGTTTCGATTCTGCCATGTTGAACATAAGCGCTGCCAGCTTGGAGAACACGTCCTCCATCGTCTAAAAATTTGTATGGGCAAAAAGATAACTACCCAAGCTTTTTATAGTGTGGTCAAACGTCATGATTGGTCAAGTAGTTTTGGTGCTATGGCCGTTTGAAAAAAGTCCGGATTTATGTGGCGCACCCTGTATTTAGGTTCCCTAACCCTGTGGAGCTTCCCTATACCCTATATAATATAACATAACTTTAGTTAAGGTAACTAAAACACAAAAGCTACCGCTTCTTTCATTCAATTTTTTTTTTTTTAAATAGAGAGATGATTTTGTTTGGATCTGCCCTTATTTTAAAATTAATTTGAGAGGGGGGAGGGTTATTTATGATACACAAGAGTATTTAGGTTTAGTTTTTCCTTTTATGACAGTGGCGAGACAATCAAATTTACCTTCTCTGTCTTACAATCAACAAATTTATGATGTATTCTCAGGGTTATAGGGATGGGACAATGGCAGTAAAGATTTATCTTCTCTGTCTTACAATTAACAAACTTATGGTGTATTTTTAGTGTTATAGGGATGGGACAATGGCAGTAAAGATTTATCTTCTCTGTCTTATAATCAACAAATTTATGATGTATTCTCAGGGTTATAGGGATGGGACAATGGCAGTAAAGATTTATCTTCTCTGTCTTACAATCAACAAACTTATGGTGTATTCTCAGGGTTATAGGGTTGGGACAATGGCAGTAAAAATTTATCTTCTCTGTCTTACAATCAACAAACTTATGGTGTATTCTCAGGGTAATAGAGTTGGGACAATGGCATTAAAATTTACGTTCTCTGTCTTATAATCAACAAATTTATGATGTATTTTCAGGGTTATAGGGATGGGACAATGGCAGTAAAGATTTATCTTCTCTGTCTTACAATCAACAAATTTACGATGTATTTTCAAGGTAATAGGGATGGGGCAATGACATTAAAATTTACATTCTCTTTCTTAAAATCAACAAATTGATGATATATTTTTAGGAATATAACGAATTAGAAACCCTGTCAACCTTCTTTGTCTTACAATAAACACGTTTTTGATATATTCTCATGTGAGTAAGGATATAAACACTGTAAAATAAATTTTCTTAATGATTGTATATATATTGTGTATATATCTATCGACTTTCCTCTTAAGTGAATGTAGAATAATATGGCACAGATAAATAGCCTAAAACAATCCCAAAACTTTGATCTAAAAAGAGAGTTTACGTGAATCTTTTCTATATTTTATCACTCAATCGGTTCAGTCTAAAGCTCTTAATGGGCAAACAAAAACTCTACTCCTTTATAATGGGATATGCTGATTACATTTTGAGGGAATTATTTCAATTTTTTTTATACCCGCAAGTAACTCATAGCACAGTACCAAAGGCACTACTTGTTTTGAAAAATAACAGTCGTCAAAAAAACTACTGTTTTAAAAACTAATAAAAGAGCTATGCTAATGTCGTATGGGTGAGTTGCACCTAGACTGAACAGTCAACTTGTCAACTCAAACTCTTGGTCCTTCACCTCATACCCGTAGTACAGTACATTGCAGACAACCTACCCTTTGATTAAACGATCTTTGTCTGGAGATCCTAACACTGCTTAGTAATGAGTTGTGCCTGTTTGGGGCCAAGACATTCCCCCTACTCTACTTTTTGATGTCCTGTGCCAAACAAAGTAGGTAGGTACCATTATTAACGTCTTTGGTATGACGCGGTTTCGACTTGCATCCTTCCCATCAATTTAATTAGGACTTGTGGGTAATTTACACTTTAATTGAAGAGCTAAATCAGATAAGTAATTAGACCATTTTAGTTAACAACTATAAGCCGCACCAGAGTATAAAAAAATGCTGAATAAAATTAGCTGGCTTCCAAATCAAGTTTTTGCAACCTGTACGGCGGTACATGTATGCATGACCGTTAAACCAACCTATTCTAATTTTGAAATGTTTCCTAAATTACTGCAATTTAAAACTGCACAAACTAGTTCGATACTAAAACTGAAACTAAATAGATTTTATTGAATTCCTTCGCCCATTTTCTTGTAGAACAAGGATCAATTTACATTCCAATTCTTTAGTCAGGTATTTCCAGGGATGGAGGGGACATTACTCTAGTACCCAAAGTTACATGATAATGTTTTCTTATTTGTTGGCTTACAAACTTTGAGCACTTTTTAAAATTTTGGTTAATTGGTTCTTTGTGTGTCCAAAACAAAAATCGACGGAAGGGATAATTTTGTTTATCATCATGGAAAATTTACATCAATTCATCGTTCAATGTCTCATCCTCAAAGATTCCTGGGTATTTCTTACTAAATTCCAACTTTTGCTCCAATTCTTTTTAAATTGTATAACATTATTTTAAAATTTGGTCAAGATCAATTCGATTTTTGTATGAGCTTGTACATGATACAGAAACAAAACTATTGTTGAGTGGTAGGTCTGGGTACTAAAAGGGAAGGTTTGATGATTACTGTGACAACAACAGTCTGTGTGGGGGTGATTCTATCAGGTGAGGGAAGGCTTAGATCCTTTATCCTCAGGGCTGAGGTGGTGCTGATAACTTGGTGGTTGAAGGGGAAGGTTCCGGTGCTTAAGAAGGGAGAGGGAGGGGTAACACCCCTCCCTCCACTTGCAGGACAACTGAGAGATGAAATCAATACCGTTATCTGACATATTTGCAGGTGGCTTTACAATTGTAGAATAACAGGATTTAGCTGGGTGCGTAGCATCACTATAATGTCTTGGTTTCTGCATGGCCCAGAGTTGCCGCATACCACATTTACAACAACGTACAATGCATACCATTTCTAGTTCCATTTGCAGCAATTTAAAGGATTTGTTAAATTAAAGATATTATCACTAGTCTTTATCCTCAGTCAGCCACCCTATGCATTGATAAGCCTTATTCGGCTACATTAAATTGCAGCAAGTGTAGGCCCTCAAGCCGTAGGCCGAAGGCGTGGCTGCAATTGGATGTAACTGAAATAATCTTTGATGGCTAATTAAGGCTTAGGGTGGCTGAGGCTGATGAGGCTGCGGTTAACTGCACCTCTGAAAGTATTTAGAATTCATTCCTCCCATCCAGCTTTTTCAACAATTAAATCTAATACCAGAAACATTATTTGTTGTCTAAATTACCAACGGCAGGACAGTATTGATTTTAATTGACCAATGGTAGGCCAGTATGATGTCATTTTTATAGGAAATATAAAAATCTTCAATTTTAGTAGGATAACTAGAAAGAGAGATAAATAATTGCAGATAAAAATTTTTGTATTTGTAATGTTTGTATAGACCAAAATCAAAGTAAATAAAACTTTTTACCACTTTTACAAAATAGTTGGGTGGTTGAATACATTTGCCATCTCTTAAAATAGTATTTTCAGATTATTAGATATATGTCTCAAAAGAGTTTTGTTATCACACCAACTCTACAACAGAAGTCACACTGTCAGAGGTTGTTAATATGGCTTCTTCTTCCTTGTTTACAAAGTATATTACTCTCATTGTGTTTCCAAAACCATATAAACAGATCTGTAGAGACGAGTACAAACACACTCAGAAAGACTAATAAGCTTCCAATAGATGTTCTTTATTTACAGTTTATCAAATTAATCTATTTTAAGTAAAAAAATAAGAAACAAATTGAATAGCACACAAATATAACCTTTTTTAATGAAAGATAATATTTTGTCATCCGTCCAACTGTTTCCAGTTGGGGGAAATGACTGACAGTAGTAAATCTACCAACATTTGTTTGGGGGGAGGGGATTGAAGGGGGTAAGGAAAAAAGTTAAGCAATGGAAGGGGAGGATTAAGGGCAATTAGCTGATGGGCATTACATTTACAAGTCTCTGGGTTGGAAGGATAAGTAAATTCTATATTCAAGATGTATGCTAAGATAGATGTTTGTCCAATTAGATCTAGCAAATGGTCAATCTGAACTATTTTTTTCAAACTTAATAAAATCGTGGAAGGTTTTATTCTACAATTAGTGGGTGGGGTAGAGTTAAAGAAAAAAAATACTCTCCCTTCCAACAAGAAAAAATTATCACTAAATTTAAGGTTATTCAAAATTCCCAAAAAAAACAATTGCAAGTTAATTTTATACTTTAATCAGGAAAAGATAAAAGATGATTACAAATTTTAAGTTCATAAGTGTCAGTTTCTAGTGAGTTAAAACCAGCACAGAATCGACAAATTCAACAGTTGCTTTTTCCCTAAAAAACTTGTAAATAAAATAAACAATTTATTGGAAAAAAGAGGGCGAGTTGGATTTGTCTGACTCCATATGTTGTGTAAAATAATATTATTAGGCTGTAAGTAGATGATTCATAGCTGTATAGCTACAATATATTTCTTGCAACCTTACTAGTCTATAATCAGACTAAAAGATTTTTTTATCATCAATATTGTAGTAATTATTTAATATTTCAATATTTTAATGATATCCATTTGTAAATAAATATATCTTAAAATTTTTTTTAGATGGGTTTACAAGCAGATTCTAAACATTTCAAACAATAATTTAAATCTACAAAAGGGGTAATCTTCTTCATCATTGTTGAAAATGGACATCAATTTATCACCCATTGTCTTATCCCTTAAGATTCCTGAATTTATCTTATCAATTCAAGTTTTCTTTTTAAAACAAAGTTCGCATTAAGATGGACAAACCCTAGTTTAAAGAAGCTGCGTTCTTAAACATACTTGTAAATTTAAGTAATATTGAAAGTGTGCATGAATGCATAACTGGAGATTATTTTAGTTTTAACAAAGATTCATCACACACAAATTCTGCACTTAAAGTTCCTCAGCAAAAAAGTGACAGGGAATTGGTGAAAATCTTTTTTTTTAATGAAATTAATTTAGTAGAATAGATCCTTAGTCAGTAAATTTGACCTATAAGTAAACAGTGTAGGAACAATCTGGAAATATTATTGGTGAAAACGTGAACACATATAATGACGAAAGCTAATTAGTTAAGTTATAAATAATTTAATTTTATTGGATGAAGCTAGCCTTCGGAAGAAAATTATCAAATAGTTCCTTCAATTGAATAATTGTATTGTCTGACAGTCCATCAAGAGTAATTAATCTATTGTTAAAGTCGTTGACACTAATTAGGTTATGATAATATTTCAATGTTTTAAATATTATTTGAGATACCAATTCAAACTAATTTTTGAAATTTTTTTATAATTCTAATAAAAAATTACCATTGCTATAAATTATTGTATTGTTGTGTCATTTATGATAAAAATATTTAAATGTTTGTATGTGATTTAATTATCCCTGCATCCCATGAAGTGTGCCTGTATGAGATGTAATATCCTTTTAACCTTGGGAAAAGACTTCTGCAAAGTTCATTGATTTATTTATATTACACACTTTCATAACTTTTTTTGGCTTTCAAAAAAAACTTGAAAATTTACACCACACTCTTTTCTTTAATAATCATAAGGTCCGAATTTCGTTTTTAATATTTTTCAATAACCTGTTTGTGTAAGAATTATAATCTGCAATAATTCCAAATAGCCTGGTTCAAAAAAGTGAAGATAGTGAAGATAGCTTGGTAGCATGATGGTAACCTCTTGTTTATTGACGGATTTAGATAAAATATTCACGGTTTACTTGTTTATTTTATCATAAAAAATCTTGATATTTAAAACATCAGATTATTGTTTATCGAAATTATTTATCTTTGACTAAAAGGATATCATATTTGTAACAAGATACTAAAAAATGCTTTAAACAAAATATTTTAATTATACCCATAAAGTTTGTTATGTTTATAGTTTTTATATTTTGATTAAAAATACAAGTCCTGCCATTATAGATAGAATTTTTTAACATTTCTTTTTATTTCAGTACTCTAAGGCATGCTTAAAACGATACACTAACATATACTAATGTAGAATAAGTATGATTACAAAATTTGAGAGCCAGTTTCAAATTGATACAGACAAATTAATCAAATGGGGAATTTTACAGGAATTTTTAAGATAAATTTTGTAAGACCTGGAAAGAATAATTACCAGGGATGTAAAGGGATAAGACAATGGCCAATATATGATGCACAAAATTACCCCTTAAGTAGTTTACAAATAGTGGTTCAACTTAATAAACCAACTAAAAAAATTCAATAAAAGTCTTCAAAGTTGTTTGCAATCAAACAAATAAGAAAATATTATTATAATACTAAGGAGACTAGTGTAATAAACCGCCCAATGTCCCTTCCCCCACTGGGAATTAGTTAGATAATTTGCCAATTCACCTAAACTTAGGAATGGCATCCTTGTTGGTATAATGTAATCACGTAATCATCTTCCTAATTAAAGGATTTCACAGTTCAGCCAAACTTTTAAGAGATCCTCAAAATTTACTGGATAAAGGTATATATGAATCTACTTTATAGTCGATGTTGTATTGTTTAGTATACACTCAGGGGATATTATATACTTTTACCCAAAGTGTTATAAACACGTTGTTTTATTTGTTGGCTTATAAGCTTTGGTTACTTTTATTAAGTAATAATTGGGGATGGGTTCAAATTAGCGGTGTCCAAATTTTTCAACAATTAATGAAGTCTACATATGGTAAAATTTTGTTTATAGTCATTGGGGATGTAAAAAAAACTCCCTGGAATAAGATCTCAGAAACAACCAGACCTATTAATCATATTTTTTTAGAAAAACTGGTTAGTCCTTTTTAATTTTAATAATATTTAATGGGTGTTGCCAGGATTTTGTGGATAAATGGTACATAGAAAATTAAATCAGTAATCATACCTATCTATTTACCCTTGCTAAAAATGTTCAAGTTTGCGATGAGATTTTAAAGATTTTTGCAGGAAAGTGTAATTAGTTTCAGAGATGTTGAGAATTTTATTCACATTTTAGTTTAAAATTACATGAATAATGCATCTCACATTAATTTCAATAGCAAAACAAGAAGGCAACATCTATTAGTAGCAGAAACACAGCCATAACAAAAATCTTGACAAATTATCTTAGACATAGACAAACGTTCATTTAAGACAAATTGAGCTGTAGGGTTGCGTCTGAAAAACACTAGAAACAATATAAAATATTTAAATAAAACTTTTTCTTATATCATTGTTTGACTGTCTTGTGTATCTAATAAATGTATAGAATTCACATCCCTAGCTTACAAAAGCTCCCTGACTCTTACAAAATAGTCTAAAACCAACCTAAGACAGTACGGTATTATAAAATGAGTTTTATTAATCATAACGAAACAATATCTCAACTACCTATAATCTATGTAATATGTATATTCCAATAATTCATTCAAAGCCAACAAGGCGAAAAATTTATTGGAGAATTGGTCTCGACAGCCGCGAATTTTTATCAGGGATTGCCAGAAGATTGTAAAACATGTTTTCCAATAGCTACGCTATTTTTTTCTTATTCAAGTCGCGCACAGCTGCTGTTTTGGTGACCAAGGCTCTTTTTTTGCGGTTTTATGTGGTAATTAATTTTTGTTTATTGTTTCTTTTAAAGTATCAAAGAGACTGCAGTTTCCTAGCCTTATATGTAGGGCAGGAGTGAACTTACCCTTTTTATCTATGTTGTTTTGTTTAAAAACAATAATAATTAAGTATAGCCTAATGATTCTTTTCATATATCTGAAAGAGTTATTTTATACATAAACAAGTACAAAATTATGTCAAAGTCTTATTATCACATAGAAAATTTACAAAAAATAAAATTCTCTTGTGTTACAGCTTATAGTTACTTTTACCTTTATGAGAATAGAAAAACGATGAATAAACTTTATAATTAACCAAGAACAGGTTGATCAATGTTTTTTAAAAGCAGCCTCGCTATTAATTTAAAATTTAAACTACGTCTTTAAATTTTAACAATAAAAATGAAAACTTTGCAAGGATATCAATTTCTAAAATTTAAACAAATTGACAAAAGTATTAATTTTATATTTTAAATAAATTCATTTATAATTGGAATCATATATCACATAAAAATTTATATATTTTAAAATGTAAAGCAAACCCCAAATTTTCTTAAAATTCATTAATTCTAAGTCGAAAATACAAGAGTACAAATTAAACAAATTGTATCAAACACTTTACTTTGGTCAAACAAACATAAAATGATGCATTTGGTATATTTATTAATACTTTTTTAATATAACATCTAAATATTCCATTTTAGACAATTTAAATTTTTGTCTTGTTATTGTTGAAACTGATACAAAATTATAGAGAGAAGCATTATTATTCAACTTAACCGCTAGAGGATAGGTATACATCCAGTTCTTACGCTTTTATGTTCATAAAGCTAAAATACTTAATCAAGTTCTTTATTCGAGAGCCAAAGTACTTTTAAAAAATCTAACAAAGTTATAAAGTAGCACTTTTTGGGCTGTTGGAAGCTTTTTACAGTGAATTTAAATTTAAAAACGTTTGGCCGAAGTATGATGTCATATTAGATTAATTGCTGATTTTTTTATTTCTTTATTTTTACTTAACTCGCCTGAACAGTAGCAGAATAAGTTAACGGAAATGGTTAACACTAAAACTCCTGAATTGTATGATAGTTTCTCAACTGTAATACAAGCAAAAAGTTTCAGACACCACATTACAACATTTTTAGTTTTCCGAGGGAGGAAAGGGACATTGGACTGTATATAACACTGGTACCCAAGGTTGTATAACCATTTTTCTTTGGTTTTAAACTTTTATTGATTTTGATTGAATGTTTTCAAACTAATAGTGGAACCTAGTAATAGTGTCGGACTGATTATGACGTAAGAAAAAAAAATTACCAATGAGAGGCCATTATTGACCAATAGTAAAATTTATAGTGGCCTCTAATTGGCTAATTTCTTTCTTACGTCATAATCAGTCCGACACTATTAATAGGTTCCTAATAGTGTTCAAACATTCCAACCATTAGTTTGAATTCACAGAAAGGGTTAATTTTGTATATCATAATTGGAGACAAAATAAAAAAATAGATTGATCGTCCATCAAAATCCATGAGTTTTGTTGCTAATCTCTTGGTAATTTGTGTGCCAACTCTGCTAATTGACATCAATAAAACATTCAATTACCACTCATTACATTTCACATTTCTTATACACAGTACATTTTTTTATTATCAATCAAGGATATTTAGTCTATAAGAAGCACAGCAAAATCGATTTGGATATAAAAAAAAATAAAAAAGTATAAACGAAAAAAAGGGTGTGATAAAAAAAAAGATTTTTATGCAATTGATTATTGAAAATATTCTTTCAATAGACAATTCTGTAATAAAACTTTTAAATAAGTCAGTGAACAAGAAATATTCTAATTTTCTTTCTCGTATTCATTTGAAACCGATTAATATCCACTATTAGAACAGGTTCTCAGGCACTGAAACTGGTTTTAATATTGTCTATTGTATAATTGTATATAATTATCCTTATACTAAAGTAACAGGATGTCTGTGTGTCTGTGTATCTGTGTATCTGTGTATCTGTGTGTCTGTGTGTCTGTACCGAAGGATCTCGCTAACCACTGAAACGATCGGGTTCTCCTTAACAGGGTAGCTTCTCATAGGTCCCGGGAAGGTTTATAACTATTTTTTGGGGGGTTGGGACACCCCTAACCCCCCCCCCCAAAAAAATCAAAAATCCCCCCCCCCCAAAAAAAAAAAAATTAAAATTTTTTTTAACTAAATTTAAAAATCTAGGGGCACTTGTCTATAATACAATGCGATAGATAGCAAAAATAGGGATGGCAAATTCCATGAATTATCACATTATTACTTCAAACCAAACCTAATTAACTTATCTGCTTACAGTAAAAACTTTTCTTTGAAAAACTATTATTTATGATCTAGATAAAAAAAGTAAAAATTGTAAACCTTTAATGTACATGTTTATTTAAATGTGGTTGGTTTCTACTTTTGATTCTTCTCCAAAATTAAAAGTTTAGCCTTAAATGTTACTAGGCATTAATGGATACTTAAATGTACAAAAATATACAGGAACCTTAAAAGGTTTGAAAAAATTCTAAATATATTAATTATTTTAACAATAACCTAAAAATGTAAGATCTTATTTTTCACAAATAAAACCTGATTCGGTTAATTTTAGAAATCAGAGCCTTGATCTACGCAGGTGCAGCCGAGCATTTCAAAAATGAAAACCGGCTGCTTAAACCTTTATAAATATCCTATGGTAAAGACTTGTATGTTTTTTTTTATGAAGCTGAAATTGCTGATCCAAATTGGTTCTACTTTTCAGAAAGGCTTTTTAATGTCTTGTGGTGTTTAAAATTATCCCGCCCTCGATTATAGAGAGAAACAATACATTTTCTACTAACCAAGTGATCAATCTAAATATTGACCATTGTTAACTTTTCCTGTATTCATGAAAATAAATTCTTGGTAAGGTAACATGAAAGAGAAAGTTTTCTATCTCTCCAGGCAGAAACCATTTTACAGCTTCATGATGGTAAGATCCAGGTATGTTATAAAATTCAATACCCCCCCACCCCTTATCTCTATATATATATATATATATATTGTTTCTATCTCTCAAGGTAGAATTATTTTCCATATTCTTGCTGAAAACATCCAGGTAATATTCAGTGCCCCCCCCCCCCTCCCAGCGTACTGGTAATATCCAAGTATGTTATAATGTAATATTTAGTACCCCCCCCCCCCCTGTATATTGTTTCTATCTCTCTAGGTAGAATTATTTTTCAAATTTATGCTGATAATATCCAGGTTATATTCAGTGCCCCCCCCCCCCCCCCCATCGTACTGGCAATATCCAGGTATGTTATATTGTAATATTCAGTACCCCCCCCCCCCCCCACCATTTCTATATATTGTTTCTATCTCTCTAAATGAAATTATTTTCCATATTCATACATATCCAGGTATCTTATATTGGAATATTCAGTCACCGCCCTCTCTATATCTTTCTAAATCTCAAAAAAACATATCACCCTAGAGAGGAGGTACAGTTTTCCTAATTTCTTGTTTTATGAGGAGAGATGAGCCCCCTCTTCTACACTACAGTTGATAAAACTATTTCAATGTTTTTTTCCTTTTCGAAATTAAAATATTGTACATTTTTTACAAAAAGAGAAATGTCAAAAAGTCAAAAAGAAGACTATTAGAATTCATGTTAACTTTTAAAAGAAATTAAGATTATAAGAAGAATTACGTTCTTCTTAAGTTCTAGAAAATAGACTTTTCTCAAAAATGTTTAAATGAAAAGTTTTTTTTTTATAATATATAACCTTTTATTAACATTAGATTAGATTTTAGAACGCAAAAATTAAGCATTACAATGGTCAAGTAATTTTTTTTTTTGCAAATCAGTGAGATATTGCAATTTTCGTAGCTGCGGGTCTACCACCGTTTCTTCGCTGTTGAATTTTAACGTTTCAATCCTGTTTAAGTCTTAGAGCATATTTGCATGTAAAAACACACCCTTCATATTTAGTATAGGATTTATTTTGGCAAAAAATAACAGATATGCTACAACAATGAGTACAGAAACAAAGCAAAAAGAGGCAAAAAAAGTTTTGACTGACTGAGGTTGCCCTCAAGAGAGGTTAATCTCTTCAGACAAATACTCACCTCACTTTCAGGTATTAAGGGATAAGTAGTTTGAACTACAAATAAAAAAGAATTATATTCTTATAGTATGAAAACATTTTTGTAGTTTAAGTAACCAGCACTTAAATATTACAACACCGATAAAAACAAAGCTCTAATATCCGATAGGCGGTTGAGTATTGGTAGTAGTGACTAACTTAAAATTATAAATAACTAAATAGAAATTAATTTCCAAATAATCATATATATTAAAAAAAGTTGCTTATCTTTATACATACAGGTATACGAATGTATCAATTTTTTTGTACACAATTTCTATTTAATTATTTAAAGATTGCAGATTAAGACTTATTAAATGTTATTCAATCTTCTCTTGTCCTGCTTTTCACTTCAAATGTTAGAAACAAATATCTACTGAGCTATTTATCCCTGTGTTCAGATTGTATTGGAAGTAAACAAACTTGAAGACATAATTATCTTTCCTTCACTAATTAGCTTATATACAAGCACACTCAGTTCTTTCCCTCAAATTGCCTGTCGAGCACTGAAACGAACCCCCAACCAATAGTTTTGAAAAAAAGTTGAAAATATCGGGGGAGGACATTTTTAAACTTTATTTGCCTAACCCCTGCGTAGGGCCCTTATCCTATGCCATAACCCTGCGGGGCTAACCAGAGCCAAATATAAAATAACCTAACCTGTCTTAAATTAATAAACAAAACAAACAAAATAGAGGGGAAAGTGATCAGCAGGCAATATGAGGGAATACGCCTTTCACTGAGTATTAGACATAACAATAGTTTTTTTTTCAATTAACAGCTGCACCCCTGTCATATGTGGCGAGTATGTCAGTAAAATAGCCTAAAACAGTTCCCATACTTACATGTCTGATCATTTGAATTAATATATTCAGATAACTCCCATATTCTAGAGATATCTTTATTTTAATGAATGATTTTCATTATCAAATGTTTATCTTTATATGTTTTATTTGTTACATAGAGCAAATAACATTTTATTCAATCTATCACCAATACCATTCTATTTAATGATTACTTTTTGTATTTTCCCTTTCTTTACAATTTGTATTTAGCTTTTAATTAGCAGTTCTGCTGATTACTAGTTCTAATGTTTTTTTTTACTTTGGTAATTTTAGATTTAGTCCAAACAATAATGACCATTTTCGTAAAACGGGACGGGGTAATGACCATTGACCATTGGGAGGAAAGCACAAAGCCGGAAATACTTTAAGAAAAGGACAGCACACGGACCCCTAAAATTTAAAGCAATTTTCAAATACTTCTTATCTGGGAAACTTTTATTTACACCATATAGAAAAATCCCATCCTTACAGATGCATTGACGAACACAAAGTTAATATGAAATTTCATGAAGGAAGGAAACATTGGGCTGTTTATTACACTAGACCCCAAAATTTTATCATAACGTTTTCTAATTCGTTGGCTGGGGTCTTTTATTTAATTTTAATCAGTGGATTCATTAGGTTAATTGTCTAAACGTTTACTCCACTAATTGCAATCTACAGAAGATAATTTTGTGTCTCATCAATGGAGAATTACATAAATTTATTGGCCATTGTCTCATCCCTTTTAATTTCTGGAGAAAATTATATTTCCTTAATAAAACCAAATTTCATCCAAAATAATACAAAAATTATCGAAAAGTTAGTTTAGCTTGAGGTAAAATTAACAAGTTATTTGAAGGTGCATTAATTACTTTGCTAATTCTTAAGTTTGCAGATTAATGTCTAAATGAATTTCGACTCAGGGAGTAAGAGAAAAATTATAAAATAATTTATATGCTACCCATTCTTTATAAATATAGAAAAAAAATACGCTAAAATGTGGAGGAAACATTAATTTATTATTGATTGCACTATCCCCGTATCCCTGCATCTGACTAACATCCTGTGCGATATATTATTACTTGGATGTAACACCAGATTTTCATGCACTAAGATAAAGTAATACTCGCAGATGGCTGAAATAACAATTCCCTTCATCTATCCTCTTTCCTCTACTACTACAAGATGATAGAACTAACCAATATTAGCAACCTAAATTGACGACAAATTTTCCCCTGTCAAAATATCCACATATATCCTATATCCATTCCTGTACTTCCACCATCTGCTTGAAAGCCAAGGCAGCAAGGGTGTATGTAGATTTATCATAACGGGGAGAGAGGAAGAGGTATCGAGAGTTGAAAAGTAAATTTAATAACAGGTACCCTTTATTGTGCTTTCAAACCTTAATATTACTGTCATAACGGATATGATTATTTTATATTATAATCATTAATGTATTTTCAATAAGAGATCTTAAGGGATAAGACAATAGACGGTAATTGATGTACATGCCCAATGCTAATAAACAAAATTACCCCTTCTGTAAATTATTGTTTGAAAATTTTGAACAATATTAGTATAGAACCAACCAATCTGAATTTAAAACAAGTACCACAAGCTAACGACTAAGAAAACATGTTTTCACACTTTGGGTACCATCGCAACTTAAAGTATAGAATAGAAACCAGGTAGAAGATTCTGCCTAACTAGCCTGAAATAAAATTGGAACTTTTGAAAGACCAAAAAGTGATTACGGCTTTTAGTAAAATTATCCAGATATATTATTAAAATAAATGTCTTTTTCAATAAGTTAATATAAGCCAGATCGAAATATATTGACAAAACTAATTAAATTGGCATTTTCGATTTATTATTTAAAATCGTTTAAAAGTATTATTTCAGTTTTGTCCAAAATAGACAATTGTACAATTCAAGTTTTTTTAATGAGCAAGTGCGACTTTTCTTCAATTTAAAAAAATATATTTGAGGTTTTCAATTCTATACTTTATCTTCTTTGATTAATAGGTACGATCCCTAAAACCCTTCTCAACTACGCCCCTGTGTGAGGAACTTTATCCAACTTTCAAATTTGATATGGGATTACCACTCAAATATAACTTTTCACATGTCATACAAAATCTTCAAGGAAGGGAGGTTATGATACGCGGGGAGATGTATTCTAAAAAGTATTTAAAGCAAGTATTAAATGTAGGCACAGTGCGTATGAAGGTGCTTTGACTTTAGTGTCAGAACCTAAATTGGGAAATAGTGCATTAAATTGCATAGAATCTAAAATGCAGCCGTTTTTGAGAAAATTAGATTTGAAAATTTCAAGTTCAATTTTCACCAACTAGGAGTTACCGCATAATCATGACAAGAAAAGCAAAGATTATTTATTTAAAATTTGAACAACTTTGCTTTTATAAAGTCTGTCATAAAACCTCTCTATATATGATTTATTTAAGGCTGAATTTCCGTGACCTTAGCAAAGCAACTAATAAAAATGGCCATGAATCAACTCACTTCAGGAATGATTTTATAAAGAACTTTATAAAAGCAAACTTGTTCAAAATTTTAAATGACCCAATTTAGATCTGACACTAAAGTCAAAGCACCTTCGAACGCACTCTGTAGGGTTGGCCTGATCTTACGACTGACCTAAAGCCATTAAATAAAAGTTTTCACATGTAATACAAAAGCTTCAAGGCATAAAGGTTTGGAACCAAGAAAGAAAGTAGTTTTAAAAATCATAAGAAGCACAGCATAATTAAGGTTTAAAGCATTAAGATTTTAGACGACTCAATCTTATGAATACTTATTCCTGTCTCCATAAGTCAGATGCGGTTTTCTCCTTAAAACTTTAGAAATGATTTTAGAATCAGAAAAAAAGTAAGTTTGATCAAAATATGAAAGGTTTATTATTGGTATATGAACTCATCAAAAATAATTTAAAGTGGTAAACAACAATACAATAAAAGATGGTAGAATTGATTGACAAGATAAAAAATATAAATATCAAAGCTAATATAAAAAGAATTATCGAACAGCTTAAGTTACAAAGTAAATGCTTGTTTGTCAGATCATATATGTATTTACTCAAAAGATATTTTGATCATATGTTTTTAATGTCAGCCGATAGAATAACGAATGCAAGGATGGACAATAGGACGGCAGAGAAGCTTTGCTACTAGAAATAAATGATAGTAAAAAAATATTCATTTTTGTTAGGATTAGTAAAATTTGCTTAAACATCAATAATGGTTTAAAAATTAGTTTTTAATAAAGAATTTCAAAATTAAGCTTCAATATTTTTTCTTATTTTAGAATCAAAAATTAAATCTTAATTCAAAATTGATAATGAAACTAATGA
Source organism: Acartia tonsa (assembly GCF_053477335.1). Classification (NCBI taxonomy): domain Eukaryota; kingdom Metazoa; phylum Arthropoda; class Copepoda; order Calanoida; family Acartiidae; genus Acartia; species Acartia tonsa. The sequence continues at coordinate 42,189,599 of NC_137260.1, forward strand.
CAACATCCATAAGTAGCGAAGCACTAAAAAATCATGGATAATGATGGTAATGTTGACAAGGAGTTTCACTCTCTTATCTTAAATCGCATGAACCCATAGCGTTCTGGACGGACTGAAAGACAGAATAACGGACAGACAAAGTGAATTATAGAGAAGCTTCACAACTAAAAGTATGTGTGCTTAACTGTGTCAGATATTGGAAAAAAAGCTTTATCTGTGCTAAAATCAGAAATGAAGACATATTTCAATAAATAAATTAAAGAGGCTTTCATAAGTAATTTTGTTTTAATAGAAATTATTTAGACTATGGACAATCCTATTGTATGAAGTAGTAAGCGTTTTTTGTCAGTCCCGAAGGATCTCGCTAACCGCTGAACCGATATTGTTCTCCTTTACAATGAAGCTTCTTATAGGTCCTGTGAAGGTTTTAAACTATTTTTGGGGAGGGTGTCTTCGCACCCCTCCCCCCCCCAAAAAAAAAAAAATATTTTTACTCTTTTAAAACTCAAATTTAAAATGGGATGAGGTCGACTTTTCCCCCTCCTACCTTAAGTGCCCCTAGAGGCTTCTAGGGTCGTAGCCGCTAGTATCTAATAATACACCCATGAATTTAAGTGTCATTATTTTCTCCCTCCATGTGAAGAAAAGCACGTTATATTTCTTTCATCTGTCCTTTTATCCAATGTATTATTGCCTCTGAATGAAAAATGTTCCCAACAGTATGCTATTACTCTTCTATTTGTAATATGTCAGTGATGGAACAGTTTCAATGTAGTATGGCATACAATTTCAAGGGATCGCCAATTTTCAAGTCATAATCACCAATCATAAAATATTGAAGTTAACCTTAGTGAAACAAGGATGACAACAACGTTGGCCGGATATCCGGACGGTTACCGGATATCCGGCATTTGAAATCAGCCGGATATCCGGTATCCGGCCAAAAAAGTATCCGGCCAAACCCTAATTAAAAGGCTTAAATTTGTAAACACACACATACAAAGTTACTTATAGAGTATCATTTTACTTCATTAAAAGAAAAGAAAAAGGGCCTAGAAAAATGTGGAACGAGAGTGTGTGAGATATAATCTGGGAGGGAGGGAACATTGGGCTGTTTATTACATTAGTCCCGAAGTTTTTTAAATAGCTTTTTTCTTATTCGTTGGCTTAACAACTTTGTGGACTATATTGAATTTTGATCGGCTGGTTCATTAAGTTGAGTGTCAAAACATTTCTTCAGAAGGGGTAATTTTGTGCATCATCATTGGGGTGTACATCAATTTATCGGTAAATGTCTTATCCCTATATATCCCTGGGATACAACCCCTCTAAAGAATAGTAAAAAGTTTGTTATACCTAAACAAAACAGCCAAATTACATTTGGTAAAGTAGACTTTATACTTTTAGTATACTTTTATGTTCATTACCTAACAGTAAATAGGTTAGACACCAAAGAGAAAAATACAGACATAAAGATATCTCAAATCTTCTGTAGATTTAAATCATTGGTTGAAACGCTTAAACAACGTTTTAAAATACCATAACGTTGTAATAAAAATTTGAGTGCCAGAGTAATTTTTAGTCCAATGTTCCCTTCTTCCCTGGATAAAAAGACAAAATATGTATGCGGTATATTTGAAAATTGATATTATATAGATCATGTTACATTTATTTGTTGTAATTTTGCAGCCAATATTCCTTTCTCAAATTTTAATAATTTCCCTTATACTCTATCCCTGAATAGAAATTAAATTCAAAGTTTATTTACATCAGGGAGAAAGGGGACACTGGAGTATACATTGTACTGGATTGGAAAATGTATTAACACTCTGGGACTTTAATCAAATCTTGATGAGACGTCAAAACTTTACCAACTATAATCTAATTATATGCAGAGGGGGTAATTTTTGTTTATTATAAGTGGAGATGTATTTAAACTTAACATTTAATATCCCTTAAGATCCCTGGATTACTAAAGTTGAGTTTACTTTCTTTTTGTTTGACGTCTATTTAATTTAAAGACTTTTTAAAACGGTTTGAATAAACTACATCATATTAACACTGTAGCCAAAATAATTTAAAACATTAAATTTTAAATAAATTAAGTAATGAGGCCGAATTTAAAATGACACTAAAAAATTAACCAATTCAAACTATTAGAGAAACACTATTATTTTATATATTCCAATATGATATAATCCATTGTTTCTAAAAAGATACAACAAACTTTATTTGATTTAATTCTCTGACAGATTACCTTTAATTCACTTTAACAGCATGCATTGCATATTTCAAATATTTCAAATATTTCGAATGGTTACGGACCCCAACATGTAAAATCCTAAATCATAAAATCATAAAAAAAAATCAACAAAACACAAATTGAAACTCATGTAATTTATGTGTGCTATTGTTTAATAAATTGTTTAAAATATAATTAAATATATGTATATACAAAATATCTTGGGCACTTTTGAAGGTTAGCCATAAAGCAAATATTTGGTTAATATCAGAAATTAAAGTAATGGAGCTAAAAGAAATTTAGAAATAGTTATTTCTCGCATCGTATTATAAACGGCTTTCCGCGGATATAGAAAGTACAATTATGAGATTAAAACTAGTTTTTTTAGCCCCGAGGTGCCGAAGGCACCGGCTAAAAAAACTGGTTTTTAATCTAATGATTGTACATTTCTATATTCGTAGAAAGCTGGATATAATACGATGCTAGACATAGTTTTTTCGTATGGATGAGAACCGGTTCCTATCCACCGGATTCGAATGAATACGAGAAAGAAAAATTCTATAACTACTCAATAATAGAAAAAAATGTTACTACCCGCTGTACCGATAAACCCGCGACCGTGGCTTATCACTTAACGCTTCCGCTCGTAACCATGCAAAATTAGAGCTTCAAGACAAAGGTCGTGCAATCAAAGAGTTGGTTGTCTATTTGGTGTTTCCTTACTTAATACCCTGAACAAGTCACCTAACCTCCAAAATGTCAAGAACCGCTGTTGCTAAATTTAGGAATAGTTATTTCTCGCTTCGTATTATAAACAGCTTTCCGCGGATATAGAATGTACAATTATAAGATTTAATCTTATGATTGTACATTTTTATATTCGTAGAAAGCTGGATATAATACGATGCTAGACATAGTTTTTTCGTATGTATAAGAACTGGTTACTATCCACCGGATTTGAATGAATACGAGAAACGTTTATTAATTGCATTGTTTAGGCAAATACAGTTCAGCAGGTGTTACATCCCTGACCCTTCTGAAATTTTCACACAATATTTGTTAGCCAGAACCAAATAATATGATTAGTAGGCTTTCAGTAAAACTTTTATAATTTCATTATGTAACATTGTAAAATTTATACTTTAAATCTAAAATGATTGTTTTATGATCAAATCAAATCAAATCAAAATATTTATTTCAGTCAACATATTAAAACACAATTATATGATACGAATATTTACATAGGTATATTGTTTATATAGTTTTATTTTATTTATTTTAATACACAAGAAATATCAAATATGTTGCCTAGTGGCAGGACCTAACGCAAAACACAATGTGTAAATTTTTTAGTATAAAGTGGATTATTAAACAATAACACTGTGATCATGCGGTAAAAAGAGATCAAGCCCTATTAAGAATATAATACAATAAAATAAAAATGAGATGAAAGTTAGATATCATAAGGAAAAAAAAAATTTGTATTTCTTTTTAAAAAATAAAAAAGTAAATGGAGCATGTAGTTCAAAAAAAAGAAAGAAAGAAAGAAAAAGAAAGGAAATGTACGGCGTTGTAGTATGTTTAAAACCTGGCAATTTTTGCATTCTATTATTTTTTGATCACAGAATAATAAAATTATAGAATAATGGCAGCATTCCAACCAACAATAGTTTAAATTGCATTTAAATGGCAAATATGGCAAAGAAGTCTGTAGCAGTTTGTTTCAATATTTTCAACCATTGTTTTTTTCAAGTGTTGTTTAAATAAATTAAAATTTGGCTTATTTTTTAGATCTTTCAAAATTTCAGCATAATTATTCCATGTTTTTGGTAGAGAAATAAAAGGCAATCTAGAAATTAGGGCAAGTCTGGAAAATGGTATAGCAAAATCAGCTTGAGTTCTTAAAGCATAAGGAACATTTCTGTCTCGATTCAAAGTCCAATAATTATCTATCCTGAATGATTTAGGCTGCAAATCTTTTAAATAAAGATACATAAAGTTTAATTTAAAATAGTCTATTAGGGCAGGAAATGGCAAAATACCCCATCTTTTAAACAGCGATCCTGTATGTGAATTATATTTAGCATTAGAAATACATCGAATAGCTTTCTTCTGCTGTTTAAAGACATCATTAATAAGACTATCATATGTTGAAGAATATGCTATAATTCCATATATTAAATGACAATGAAAAGTTGAATAATATAAGGATCGCATTGCTTCAGGGTTTAATATTTTTTGACATCTTCGTAAAACAAAAAGTGATTTTGAAAGCTTAGCATTTAGTTGTTTAACATGGTACTTAAAAGTTAGGGCTGGATCAAAGTAAACCCCAAGAAATTTTATAGCAGGTATATCTGATTCATGATTTACATATTCTAATTTTTTAATAAGTTGCTCATTGGGGGAAGGACAGTCAATATTATTTTCATTAATATAAATATTTATTTCATTCCATGGAATTAGATGAGGGGAGGGATGGAAAATAGTAAACTTTGTTTTTAAGGGATGAAGAGACATTTTGTTAGTGCGAAACCAAGTAGAGACTTTTTGCAGTTCTGAATTTACAAATGAAACTAAATCTGCTAGATTAGGCCCAGATGCAAGAAGTGTAGTGTCATCACAAAAAAGCAAAGTATATAATAGAGTAGATTTGGGTAAATCATTAATAAAAATAAGAAACATAATTGGGCCAAGTATTGATCCTTGTGGCAAGCCAAGTTTAATTTCGCGAAGAGTGGATTTGGTAGAATCAATACAAACAAATTGTTGCCTATCTGTTAAATAGTTTCTAAACCAATTAAGATTAGACCCCTGTATACCTATCTTTTCTAATTTTTTACACATAATGTCCACAGGAACCATATCAAAAGCTTTGGTTAAGTCACAGAAAATTCCAACTGTATATTCATTTTTATTCATTGCAGTTGAAATTTTGTTAAGCATATGAATCATAGGATGAATGGTAGAATTGCCTTCCTGAAAACCAAACTGATTAGGGTGAATAATGTTATGTTCGTTTAAATAATCTTTCAATTGAATTGAAACTAATTTTTCTAAGATTTTACTAAATACTAACAATAAGTTTATGGATCTGTAATCATTTAGGTTTTCAGGATTTCCACCTTTTTTAAAAACTGCTGACACTTTAGCTATCTTAAATTGAGAGGGGACTAAACCATGCCTTAAAGATAAATTAAAAATGTGTGCAAGTGGCCTAGAAATTATTGGCAGAATCTTTTTAACTAATTTAGTGGAGAGACCAGTAAAATCAGTGCTAGATTTGCTTTCAAGTTGGCTAAAAATTTGTATTATTTCTTCAGATGAAGTTAGATTGAAACTAAAATTTGCACCAGCTTCATCTAAATAACTATCAGGGGGACGATCCGTGGGGGGGATTGTCTGCTGGATGTTAGTAGTAACACTAGTAAAATGCCTATTAAAATGCTCAACTATCTCCTCTGTTTGACTAATAATATTGCCATTAATGTTCAAGGATTTAGGGGATGAATTGGCCCTCCCACTCTTATTACATGCCTCTTTGATAATGTCCCAAGTTTTTTTTAAATTACCTTGATGAGAAATAAGTTGCATACTATAATGTAGTTTCTTCATTGCCCTAATTAATTTATTATAAAGATTCTTATAATTATTAAAAATTTGTTTGCTTTCAGCTGAACGGTCTTTAGACCAAATTGAATAAAGCTCTATCTCTATGCGATACTTTTCATAGGCGTCCAAGGGGGGGGGGGTAATGGGGCGATTACCCCCCCCCAAAAAACGAATTTGGGGATGCCGTAGGCACCCCCAAAATTTTTTTCATTTTACCCCCCCCCCCCCCTTTAAAATTTACCCCTATCCATTCACCCCCAACCATTTAGGAGGGGGTATTTACCCCCCCAAACAATTTTGGGGGGGTAATTACCCCCCAAAAATAGAAAATCTCTAACAAAAAAAATTATTGCGCGCTTTGCGCGCATTTTTAATACTACATTTTTAAAAAAATTTAAATTATCCCCCCCAAAAAATTTTACCCCGGGGGTAAATTTTGGGGGGGGAAACAAATTTTACCCCTGCCAACAGATTTCAGGGGGGGTAATTACCCCCCCCCCCCCAAGCAAATTTCACCCCCGGGGTAAAAATTTTGGGGGGGGTAAAAAAAATTTGCGGCGCGCTTCGCGCGCCATTTTACCCCCCCCCCCAAAAAAATAAAAAGCTTGGACGCCCCTGATACTTTTCAAGTGATAATTTTTATTCACTCCTATTGACTGCATCAAAATCAATATAATCCACATTGTAAGTAGCGCAGATACTTTCTAATTCAATTTTTATCCTTCCAATCGTCAAGATTACATCTTGGTCCGTCGTTATGTCGGTGATGCTGCAAAAGACACACATATATATTACATATCTTTATTTTTAATTTGATTTCCTGTGTTCAGTTCCTTCCTTTATATTGCAATTGAATTTATGCTCTATAACTCAATTTGTCAGTTTGTACTTTGTTTTGTGCTACTTATGGATGCTGTCATCCTTTCTGTGTTTAAATGTTTTCAAGAAAATAAAATTGTGACCCATGCTATTTATATGTGGGATAGGAGCGTGTAAAGAATTCTACAAGAATTCAAATGCTCTACAGCCAGGAAGGGAAAGGACAATAGGTCTATATATTAATCTTTATACTTTTATTTCCTAAAATAGTTATTAACTACAAAAACGAAGAGGGGAGGTTTAATTGATAGTCCATTGTAATATCCTTCAATCCATGATAGATTGTTAGGATATTAGGATTAATTTAGGCCAATACTATTTTTGAGAAATCCTAATGTTTTTGGGGCAAGGTTGTTAATGTTCAAATCTACATACGGCTATGTATATTTTGTATTTTGTTACAATAAAAACGTTAATGTATTACTAATTTACTCTCTTTAAAAACTTCTATGTACGTTTGGTATGTTTTGTTTAGGAGAGGCTAAAAATGAATATTTTGATTCTAAACATACTTTTATTAAATTAATTCTATTACTTCCAGGGATCTAAAGGGATAAGGCAATGGCCTTTACATTTCTAATGATGATACACAAAATCATCCCTTTTCTAGATTACAATTAGTGGTTGAAACGTTTAGGCACTCAACTAAATGAAACAACTAATCAAAATTCAATAAAAGTCCCCAAGGTTGTTAATTCAACGAAAATGAAAAAGTTATCAAATGACTTTGGGGACCAGTTTACCAAACATCCCAATGTCCCCTCCTCCGTTTATTGTATTATACCCACCTAAAATATAATATAATATGAAAAATATGAAAAAAATAAAAAAAAAACTAATATCAATATTCGAAAATACAAAATGCTACAAAACAAGGATGACAAAATCCATTAAAGCGAAGCACTGAAACGGTAGGACAAACGGACATTAACACTTGCAGAGTGTCAGAACTGAATAATCCTAATATAAATGTATAAGAGTCAAAGCAAAATTGTAAGTAAATTTGTTAAAAAAAACTGCTTGATACAGGATAATGTTTATGGACATACTTACATTTTTAGGACTTGATTATAGAGTTGCTTCGTTTATTACATTATACTTTGTTGTCCCAGGAAAAAATATACCAAAAATCAGATCAATCCGATGATTAGATCACATAAAAATTTGTTGCTAAAAAAGTTAAAAAAAAACAACATGTTTAAAATGGACGTACGGACATTTTGGTAATGATTATAGAGTTCCTACGCTTTTTAAATCGTACCTGACTACTAAAGGAATCACCATGCAAAATTTGAAATCGATAGGACAATTGTAACATGCCTAAATTAACGAAAAAAGCTATCCGTTACGGACAGACGGACATACGGACGGACGTACGGACGGACCGACCCTAATAATAGAAAAGCTTCGCTTTTAAAAATTTACATATATCTATATAACCTGTATTATTAATGTAAAAGTTTTTAGAAAAGTGATCCAGTGTTAATACCTTTAGATCAATGTCATTTAAGCAATGACTGAAAATACTTTCTCAAAGATAAGATTATTAAGAAATCTTTTAAAGATCAAATTTCAAGTTTGTAATTCAATTGTTCAAATATTCTAATATTATTATTGTAATTGCTGTGCTACTTGTAGCATATTTTTTATTTTCTTATAACTTATTCCCTGTTATTATATATTAAGATATTGTATAATCAAAATCTTTTTGTCTTTGCAAATAACCTCTAATAAAAGAATAATATTTATATTAGGTTATATTGCAAATCTTGATAGATGCGTAACAACTCTTCAAGTGGTTATTTCTGTATATCTCTCATTGACAAACATATTAAAAGTTTGTAATTAAAAAAAATATCTCTTGAAATGGAAATCTGACAATCTATGTAATCTAAAGGGTGTTTAAAAAAATAATCGCTTTACTCTTTTCAATAAAAACCCTACAGTTTTTGTCAAAAACTAACAAAAAATGACCCAAATCATGTCCAAGTAATGACAATGAGAAAGCACTATTGAATTTTGATTTCTACTAACCTCTCCTGAGCACTTCAGCTCGAGTCCTAGCTCCTGTGGAGAATTTTTCCTTACATGGAGGTTAAAAATCAACAAATCGTCTTAAGTACTTAAAATCTTGTAGATAGACCCCATAATGTTTAGATTTTTAGATGGGGCATGTAAAGACCTTTCTATAGACACTTTAACCAGGTTTCTAACTCAATCCTAGCCAATTTGGCATTAAAAAGACATACCCATCAAACATTTAGACATTACAGGTCTCTCTATTTCTTGATGTTTGACAGATCTTTCTTTTTTAAGTCAAAATGGCTAGGATTGTGTTAGAAACCTGATTAAGGTGTCTAAAGAAAGCTCTTGACCTGCCCATCAAAATTTCTAAACATTATGGGTTCTATCTACAAGATTTTAAGTACTTAAGACTGTTTGTTATTTTTTTTTAAAGACAGAGCAGTCATATCTCATCATTTTATGGGTCTGTCTTTTTGATGCCAAGTTGGCAAGGATTGAGATAGAAATCTGGTTAAGGCGTCTATAGAAAGGTCTTTATATGTCCCATCAAAAACTCAAAACATTATGGGGTCTATCTAAAAGATTCCAAGACTTTAGACAGTTATTTCCTTTTTAAAAAATGACAAAACTGTCTTAATTTGTAATAAAATATGCACTCTCAACGTAGAGAAAAATTTTCCACAGGGGCTAGGACTCGAGCTGTAGTGCTTAGGAGAGTTGAGTAAAATCAAAATTCATTAGTGTTTTCTCATTGTTATTGCTTGGGCATGATTTGGGTCATTTTTTGTTACTTTTTGACCAAAACTGTAGGGTTTATAATGAAAAGAGTAAAGCGATTGGTTTTTTTTAAACACTCTTCATGTAATTTTTTTTTGTTTTTCAGATAAGATATCGGTAACAATTAAACCTATTGAGTACTCTTTAGGGAACCCTTACACAGGTACCAGGAGGATTTTATTTTAAAATTTAAGTCTTGGTAATGTTTAAGACTATTTTTATTCCCTTCTCTCTCCCGTTTCGAATACAGAGCCCCTTGACATTATAGATGAAGACAATAGCGTTTTAAAAAGTAAACAATTATCTAAAATGATTACTTTGGCTGTGAAGTAATAATAAAATATTAAGGAAAAGGTTATTTTTCTATGACCATAAGTCTTATTTTCTCATTGAAGCATTGTGACCCAGATGTATTTTATTTTTGCCTGCAGTAACAATGTAGTCATTATTATCAAGTTGGGTAATTGACAGGTTTAAAGACATACTTGCAGCATTTATGTATTTGGCATTCATTGACTTGTATAGTACAATATAAAATGATGTATGTCTGTCCATCTAAATGAAGCGATCTCGCTGGCTGTTTGAACAATTGGGTTCTGCTTTTTATGGAAATATTTATATATTGTTCATCAGAAGGTTTTAGTCTATATTCGTAGAGGGATGGGAAACAAAAAAATAACAAAAAGTAGATTATTTGATTATGTTGTTTGTGTTGATTTACCTCTGCCCCCTCTTAGGGTGAAGCAACTAATGAACAATAGATTGATATGCTTTTTTAAAATAAGTAAATTGAAAATTGGAAATAATTAAATATTGTAATTAAAAGATTACTCATTTGTCTTAACTGTTAAAAACAAAAAAAATCATTCATTAATAAAGTTTTTTATTATTTGGATTAGGAGCAAAACATTTTTACTTGAGATGAAATGACCTTCTCTGTAATTGTTTATCAACTGTAGTGTTGATATCCCAAGCAGCAACAAAAGTATTAATCTAATTAAGAAATAATAGTTCAGTATGCTACAAAAACATTCTTTCTTTCTTATAAATACATCAGTGATTACAAGGACAATTATGTTCATGAGCATAGTTATCAAAGAAATAAAGTAACAAAAGTATTATTCTAATTAAGAAATAATAGTTCAGTATGCTACAAAAACATTCTTTCTTTCTTATAAATATATCACTGATTACAAGGACAATTATGTTCATGAGCATAGTTATCTATAATACAAAGTAGAACGATGGCTGTCTGTTTGTTTGTCTGTCTGTTTCTTTGTAACCAAGGATCTCGCTAACCGCTGAACCGATCGGGTTCTCCTTTACAGGGTAACTTTTTATAGGTCCCGGAAAGGTTTATAACTATTTTATTGAGGGTTGGGACACCCCCAACCCCCCCCCCAAAAAAAAATTCTTTTTAAAACTAAAATTAAATAAGTGGGGTCCACTACCCCCCCCCCCCCAAAGAAAAAAAAATCCTCTCCCCCCCCCCCAAGAAATTTTTAAAAAAATTTTCTTTTAAATCTAAAATATGAAAAATTTGTTTGATCAAACCTCTTGGGGCAAAGGCCCTAGAGGCTAGGGGCGAAGCCGCTAGTCAAAGAAATAAAGTATCAAAAGTAGAAATAATAGTTCAGTTTGCTACAAAACATTCTTTCTTTCTTATAAATTTATCCGTGATTAACAACTTAACTATAAGCATTTTCGCGCGGATATTTAAATGAAAATTAAAGATTAAAACCAGGTGTGATAGCCTCGAGGGGCCGAAAACCCAGGCAAACAAACCTGGTATTAATTATTATGATTTTCATTTTAATATTCGCGGGAAATTTTCTGTATTACGATGCTATTACGAAATAATTATCTAAAATCTAGAGAGTAAACTGTATATGAATGTTAGGAAGAGATAGGAAAATGGAAATTTAATCGACAACCTTTTCTTTCCCCCAATTATTACCAATAGCTGTAAAAGTCAGAAATTTATAAATTTGAGGGGAGAAGATTGGTTTATAGTTCATAGTCCTAACTATGATAAATGCAATTAAAATATTACAAATGAAATTGTTTATTTCCATTGAGAGATGATAATTTAGGTAAAACTATTAGGGAAGAAGTAATATTAACCAAGAAATCCTTAAAAATTAAAAAAACTTTTATAATAAATGCTTAAAGAATATCTTTATTTTTTTAAATATCAGAGCTGCATCTTTAAATGTGTAGCCGTTGCTGTAGCCGTGGCCAGAGGTACTGCCACTAACCTAATACCGATCTTTAAATCAAATTGACTACGCGTGGCCACGGCTATATGCGATCTTTAAATCACAATCACTTTATGAATTTTCAGTAAAAATATGAAAAAAAATAATAATAATAATACGTAAAAACTTCAAACATTTAAAAATCCATGTTTTATTGGCAGCACAGGCAGTGACGACGGCTACGACTACGGCCACGACTACGGCCACTGCTACGGCTACGGCTTCACATTTAAAGATCCAGCTCAGGTAAAAATTAATTGCGGGATGCATAATATGCTTTATTCTGAAACTGTAATTTTTAGAAGAATAATATCTTTTTCCAGTACGTCTTTGAACCCGATTATTATCCGATTGATTAGGACCGGTTCTGAGCCAAACTGAAAATAATCATGTATAGCATCATATGACTGACAACTTTCTACGACTATTAAAATAAAAAACATAAAATTGACACCAGTTTTAGTAATCTGGGCCTTTGGACCCAGGACAAACAAAACTGGTTTTAATCTATAATTTTTCATCTTAATATACGCTGAAAGCTGTCTAAATAACTGTTCATATACTATGGATAATTTTTTGTTTTTTTTCTATTCCATGATCCTTGACAGGTTTTGAAATGAAAGGATTCTGTGTAAATTAAAATTTATATTGTTTTGTTTGTAGTGTTTGAATTGTTTACATATACAAAGGGATAAGACAATGGCCATAAATTGATCTATACCCTGAATTATGATAAATAAATTCCCCTTCTTTAGTTTACAATAAGTGGGTGAATCGTTTGAACACTCAACTTAATAAACTAACCAATCAAAATTCAATTTAGTCTCCAAATTTGTTTGCCAACGAATGAGAAAACGTTATATTGAAAACTTTTGGGACCAGTACAATAAACAGCTTAATGTCCCCTCCCTCCATGTTTAAAAATACTTCCAAAGAAACCATTCTACAAATAAAAGTTAAGATTTTTTTCTAATAGAGAAATTTTAATTATAAAGTGTACTTGTTTCTCCGCAGGACGCTCCAGGTACTAGGCACTTCTGGTGCCAGATATACCTGTCAACGGCCTTCCTAAGATCAAACAGTAATCTTATTATAATTGATGTTAATTTTGTATTTTGTAAAAAATCTTAATTATTGTATTTAAGGCATCATTTACAGTGTACTTTAATTTACCTGAATTTTAAATGGCTTTATCAATATTTATTAAAAATAAGTTGTGTATTTGTATTTGAAAAACCAAATGTAGAGTAGAGTAAAGAGTCTTACCTCTTAAAAAAATAGGGTTAAACTATTTTTTAATTAGTCTTAAGGCACAAGATATTTATTTCAACCTTTCAACTATTCTTTGAAATTTTTTTGTGAAACAATGAAATTTGACTATATTAAGTTGATAGAGGGAACTGGGAAGCCAGCATCTAAATTTAATAACCTAATGCAATTTTCGTTGTATTCAAATTTAAATTTTGTCTTCTACTTTGAAATTATGTTCAAATTAGATATAAAACTCACAATAAAGTCAAAATTTCAAATTAGAAAATCCTATCTTCATCATAACGAATAATATAAAGAAGTAATTCAAAGCAAAGGAATTCTGAAATTACTGGGAGGGTTAGGATAATTTTTCAGGTAAGCTTGGTATAGATAGGTCTTGGGATGGAAGCAATGGCACCCTAATGGTTAATAGCCTAGAGGCTAGGAGTGAAGCCGCTTGTAATACATTGAAAGTTACCTAAATAAGACAGCCAGACAAAAAGTGTCTAAAAGGACATATCTTTTTTTTCTTCACCTTCCTATATAACTATTAAATTATCATATGCTAGACTGATTACAGAAAGGATACATTAAAAACTAATTTACAGACAAGTAACTATCACGGATAAAGAAATATACATATTTGCAGTTCTCTTAGAACCACAAAATCTTTGAGAAAGTACCAATCAAATTATGTAAAATTATTTCTTCTTCCCATATCGTAATATAGAAAAATATAAATAGATTTATCATTACTTAGGGATCTTTCACCGGTGTATCATGTACTAAATAATATTAAAGTGAAACGTGGAGCTGGCTAAAATAACGATCCCCACCTTCCATCTCCTTTACCCTGCGTCGTTATTGTTAATCCTTATAATAAGGTAACAGGATGTTTGATTGTTTGTCTGTTAGTACAGAAGGATCTCGCTAACCACTGAACCGATCGGGTTCTCCTTAACAGCTGGCAGCTGCCAAGTACAGCTGCGGCCGCTGAAACTTATGTTTTGATATTTCAAATATAAAATTTAAATAAAATAAACATTTTTTGCAAAAAAAATTTTCTTCTAGCTTTAAAAATAAAAAAATTACAGCCGTTTGAAATTTTTAAGTAAAAAAGGACCTAAAAACAAGGTTGTTAAATAAAAGGGTGAAGGAAGCGGAAATTGACCTTGACTTACTTAAGGTCGGAAATTCACCATAACACAGGGGACTTGCACAAAAATTTTTAGCCCTCTAGCTCTAATAGAAACTGAGATAATGAGGGGGGGCGTTGAACGCCCCCCCCCCCCCGACTGATTAAGGTGCGGCAAGGGGCCCGACTGTTAAGGGTTAAATAGATAAAAAAAAACGCCGCGCTGCAGACATTTTTGCAATTAGCTATAACATAGTTAACACCATCTAGCGGCGAAAAAAAATATTTTTGGTAAATAGCTTATTTTAAAATAGATTGGAAAGTACAATTTTACGTGTCCCTAGAGGCCTCTAGGGGCGTAATCGCTAGTTAAAAAACTACCCATACAAAAAACACAGAGCTCAAATTATTTATATTAATATATTTCGTCAGGGTGCTATAAAAATAATCAAATTAATAATATATCTGTCCTTTCATTCCTGGGTTTCCCACGACAAGACATAAGGCCTAAGTTATTATCACAATTCTAAGACTAATACTTTTTTTGGAGTATGAATTTACTCTTTAATTCAAAATGTCTTTATCTATAATACAAAGTAGAATTATGTCTGTCCGTTCGTCTGTCCCTCCGTCCCTTAAGATCTCGGTAACCACTATATCGATTGGATTCTACTCTTCAGGGTATATGCCTATTGGTCCTGTGCAGTGGTGGTCTTAGGCTATTTTCTTGGGGGGTGGGACACCCCCAACCACCCCAAAAATGTAAATTTCTCCCCCCTAAAAAAAAATTTTTCTGGGTAAACTACTTCACATAAAATGGCAGAACCAGAAATATAATTTTTTTTTTTTAAATTACCTCTTGGGGCAAAGCCCCTAGAGTTAAGGGCGAAGCCGCTAGTATTTTATAAAGTATTATATAATAACGAACATGAATTTATATGCTGTTTTTTAAGATAAACAGCTTAAATTTTATTTTTAAAGGTTCTCTCGATGAGTATCTAGTGAATGGTTTACTTTACCTGTCGGTCATTCTGTAATGTTAATAAAAAATATATATTTACAGGATTTTTTATAATTTCTTTCATCTGAATATATTCTCTATACCTTACATTGTCCTTTTGTGAACCCATGATTTTAATTGTTCTTCGCTACTAATGAATGTTGTCATCCTTGTTTTAATTTATGTTAGAAATTCTACTCTACAATTCTTGGTCAGCTCGTTATCTCTAAATAACACTTACTTCATTGTATTTATTAAAAAGTTCATTAAACTACAGGGTGTCCCTCATAAACTGGTTTTTTTTAAACGCTTACTACTCCCTTAATATTTGAGCTATCTTAGTAAAATAAAAAGTATTTGGCAGCCTACTACTGACCATTTTATGGAGTAATGATGAAAAATCCACAAAATAAACAGGAAAAAATCTACGAGGTATTACATAATAGGTTCATTTTATTGAATATAGACTAACCCACAAGAAAATATTTGCTTTGTGAACTTTACGATTAGTTAGGGTCCAAACAGCTGGTCGCTTAGACTTTCTAAGCACAAAAATACAACAGACTTGACATGGCATACCAGAAATTCTCAATATTCAAGAATCAGAAGTGTAATATAAGTAAACAACATGTAAAAATAGGCATAATATTGATCTTCTTTGTTAATTTTTCATGTGAGCTCGCTTCAAATGCACACAAGAACCTGAAATATACCAGATATTTTAATTAGACTACAATGCCAGTTCTTATAATGTCTGGAGTAAGTCTTTGTGATCCACCGTTTGACCACCGGCTGCTTTAAAAGTTAACTAAGGCATATTTTTCTTGTGGATTAGTCTTATAATGACTAAAATCAGCATGTTATGTATTACCTTGTAGATTTTTTTTCTGTTAACTTTGCGGATTTTTCATCACTATATCATTAAATGGTCAGTAGTAGGCTGCCAAATACTTTTTATTTTACTAAGATAGTTGAAATATTAAGGGAGTAATAAGCGTTTCAAAAAAACCAGTTTACGAGGGACACCCTGTATTTCCCTTAAAATAACTCTTCAAATGTTCATATCTTTCCGGGATCTTGAGGTAAAGGACAAAGGAGGATAAATTTATGTCCATGCCCAATAGTGATAATTAAAATTACCCCCTTCTGCAGATTTTAATTAATCAAGATTTTAAATAGGTATACACAGTTTTTAATCCAATCAATGAGAGCACCTGTATATAAAATTTTATTTTACTAATATCTCTATACGCTATAGGTTAATAGCAGGTATTGTCAATAAAGTTGTTTATTTAAACTCTATTATGTAAATAGTGCAACCTATAACTTGATATGAAAGAAAAAAAGCATATTCGCTGGTCCGGATCATTACTACAAAATCTCCAGAGAACCACACACACACACACATACACACACACACCCACACACAGAAATACTCTGAGAGTAAATGTATAACACCGGTCCTTCTTACTACTATTTTCTCTCTCTCTCTCTCAAACAAACTTTAGTATGGTTCAAACCATCCCGACAGAAGGGTCAATTTCACATTCCTTAAAATCATAACTTTATAACAGTGCTTTTTGTATTTTAAAAATTTTGTGAAAAATTCAAATATAAGATACTTTTTTGAATGCATTATTAAGACATGCTATCAAATTTATTGTAGTGATCTTGTGTTTTTATAAGTGATTAATATCTTATGTGTTATTCTATATATGAATAGGAAGTAAAAAAAATATTAATAATAGTAATCTAATGATTACTCTTTTGACATTTTTAATTATACATGTAAATAGGATGCAAATATTAATATATTATGGACTTCGTCACTAGCCTCTTAATAAACAAATATTGGTTAACTCTAAAAACTTTGATTTTTATGTAAAAGTAACAGGATGTCTATCGTTATATCTGTAGCTTTAGATCTTTCGCAACATAGTTATTCTTTAAAGTGAAGCTTCTTATAGGTCCAGAGAAGGTTCATAATTATTTTTGAGGTGGGTATGTCTTCCATCTCATAAGAAATCGCCTAAACCTTGACGTATCGTACTACCTCTTATACTATACTTAACCTAATATAACCTACCTAATGGTTAATTTTAAGAGTTCCTATTGACAATTAATGCTTGATTTTTTTAATAAGATATTATGACTGAAAAGGGTCAACACAATTAAGGCTTTCTAATTAGAAAGACTCATAATATTTTTTTTGTTAAAACAAAAGAAAACATTGGCTGATTTTTAGATTAAATTGCTTTTTAGAAATTCCTAATAGATTTATAATAAACATAGACAATATTAGACAATCTCTACCCAAACTATTAATAATTTATCAATATGTTATTTGAAGGGTGTAAGTTGACTATATGTCTTTTTAAAAATGTGGTTTTTGCTGACATAATGTCGTCATGTCGATTAGTTCGTCGCACTAGTGATAAACATTTTTTTAAATCAAAATCTATGTACATAAAAAGAAATATTCTGGTGTCAAAATATCTGTCATATTAAAGTAATTAAGGTCGGTCAGTCCGTTCTTCCGTAACTAATTTTTCTTAACGTTAATCTAGGCCTGTTAGAATTATCCTATCGATTTAAAAAAAGAAAGCATTTAAACTCTATCTGTATAATTATCCTATTTATCTGATTTTTGGAATAATAATTCTTAGGACGACAAGGTATACTAAAAAAAGCAAAGCATCTCTCTGTTTCCTGTATCCTGTATATTAGAGCTTTGTTTATGAATGTTGTCATCCTTGATTTTAATGTACAATCGTACAGACAGACACATTATACATGAAAGAAATATTCGCTTTTAAAGTATTCATATAATATAAGAGAACCTAGATTTTTGATGGAATCATTTTTCCATCTTTTTATAAAAGGTGAAAGTGTTATTCAATATTGAGTATGGACTAACAGTCAGGGAGGGAAGGATAGGAATAAAATATTTATTTTTCGCATTGTATTAGAGACAGCCATCGGCGGATATAAAATGAAAAATTATAAGATTAAAAGCAGTTTTGCTAGCCCCGAGGGGATTAAGGCCCGGTCCAACAAACCTGGTATTAATTCTAAGATTTTCATTTTAATATTGTAGGAAAATTGTCTGTTATACGATGCTATACACGATTTTTCAGTATGACTTAGAACCGGTCCGAATTCAGCGGATATTAATCGGTTTTAAAGACATACTGGAAAACAATTCTACTAAAGAATTAGGGTAAAAATTTATTTTCTTTATAAATCACCCCATTTCCCTATTCCTGTATCCCAGACTAAGAGGTATAAAATTGATTCTATTCTTGGATATTATCTGAAGAATTGATAATCTATCACTCATTGTCCTATTCCTGTATCCCAGACTAAGAGGTATAAAATTGATTCTATTCTTGGATATTATCTGAAGAATTGACAATTTATCACCCATTGTCCTATTCCTGTATCCCAGACTAAGAGGTACAAAATTGATTCTATTCTTGGATATTATCTGAAGAATTGATAATCTATCACACATTGTCCTATTCCTGTATCCCAGACTAAGAGGTACAAAATTGATTCTATTCTTGGATATTATCTGAAGAATTGACAATTTATCACCCATTGTCCTATTCCTGTATCCCAGACTAAGAGGTATAAAATTGATTCTATTCTTGGATATTATCTGAAGAATTGATAATCTATCACACATTGTCCTATTCCTGTATCCCAGATTAAGAGGTATAAAATTGATTCTATTCTTGGATATTATCTGAAGAAATTGATAATCTATCACCCATTGTCCTATTCCTGTATCCCAGACTAAGAGGTATAAAATTGATTCTATTCTTGGATATTATCTGAAGAAATTGATAATCTATCACACATTGTCCTATTCCTGTATGCCAGACTAAGAGGTACAAAATTGATTCTATTCTTGGATATTATCTGAAGAATTGACAATCTATCACACATGGATTACAGATACACAGTCCTAATGGATGTACAATATACGTGGATATTATGACAAGGAAAAAAATGTTGTCAATTTAGGTTGAGCATTCACTTTTTGGTCAGTTTGTTCTTCCAGTGGGATGGGAGGAGGTGGGGTAATGGGGGTGAATGTGGGGTATCGTTTTTTCGCCAACCACGAGTTTCTCTTTTTTTTACATTTTTACACAAAATAGGTATACTATATCCATTACAAACCTACATTACAAAATGGAAAAAAATCTTTCATTTTGTCCAAAGATGTAGACGATTTTTTTATGCATTAGGAATAAAGTCTAAGAACAATCCAAACTCATTATTGGTTAGAAAGTGTACACATTTTGAAACGAAAAGCTAATAATTTTTGTTTCATTCATATAATAAATCAGCTCTGAATTAAGATTTTTGTGGGGGAATTTTAACGTCCAAAATATTATTGTTGAAAATAGAATATTTATTTATAATACCTCTTTCATTTCAAGTCACTTAAAGCTAAGAATACACTCCTTTCTTATGTAGCCAAATTCAAATGACCAATAAAAAAATCATTTCATTTTATCAAAAGCTTTGCTATAGTCAACGTGTCATTAATTATCTTACTATTGACGTAGGTAGGATGTGTCTGCCGGACAAAATTTTGCTAATCACTGGAACAATAAACTTTATAAAGTATCTGAGGGAAGCTTCATATTGATCCAGGGGAAGTTTCATTTTGGTCTTAGGTGTCCTTAGAGGGGTGTAGCCATCTTTAAGGATATAAAACAAAATACAATTCAGTATCTCAAATGTACATTATTACATATATTACTTGAACGTACATCTATGAAAATAATTCAGACACGATTCTACGAACACTATTTATATCATAATTAAAGAATTCTATCACAATATGAGAGGGCTCGGCAGGTGCGCCTCAGCCGTACATTAGCCTCAAATTTAAACGTGCTTGTGTGCAAAAAAAGATAATTATAAAAGGTATGTTTATAAGATTAGTATGTTTATACTAGTGGCTATGCCTTAGAGACTGAGTTGACTTCAACTTAAAATAGTTTTTTTTTATAGTAAAAATAGTTCAGTAGTAAGCAAGATTCTTCGATACAGACAGATATACAGACACAGATCCTGTTACTTTTAAAAGTATAAATTTAGGAAACGGGTAGCAAAACAAAAGGAATTACGTAAATTATAGTGTTGCCACGCTATAAAAAAAAGTGAGGATTATTTGATGAATCTATCACGCAATCTAAAGCAAACTAGGGAGGAAGATAGATATATAATTTGCTTCAACAAAAGAGAAGGAGGAGACATTGTGCTGTTTATAAATTATTACACTAGTCCTCAAAGTTTTATTATAATATTATCTTATTCACTGACTTTACAACTTTGGGCACTTTTGTCGAATTTTTGTAGGTTCACTAAGTTGATTGTCCAAAGTGCAATTGTAATCTACAGAAGGGGTAATTTTGTGTATCATCTTTGGGGATAAACATCAATTTGTCGGCCAATGTTTTATCCCTTTAAATTCCTGGGTTAGAAATTACATGCAAAAATATAATAATTAAATTAAGACCTATTGTCCGTTCCCTGCCTGAGAGTGAGCATGTTTTTTCCATTATAAGCTAAAGTCTCTCCGATAATGATTTTTTATTAGTTTAGGATGCAATATTAGAATACGATATTTAAGAATTAATTACATAGTTGTTTTTTTCTTATGTTATGTTATATTTTTTGCTTACTTTGATTATCATAAATACAGACAAACGAACAGATACAATTAAATATTTTTTATTAAAGTTACTATAAATCAAATTTATGTGAGAATATCAAAAGGCTATTCAATAAAATTCTTCATACTCAACTCAAATTTTTAAAATAAAAATAAGTTTTTTATTTTAAATGTAATAAAACATTTGCAATTTTAAATTTGTTTAATCTTACTTACAAAGAAATAAAACCATATTCCAGTATGGCTTCGAAACCAATTAATATCTGCTAAATTAGTACCGGTTCTCCACCAAAATAAAAAGCATGTTTACCATTACTATTGATCAAATTTATATCATAATATTATAAATCTTTCATCAAAATTATTAATATTCAGAAAAGTGATGCTCATAACTTTTTTTTATAAAATCAAATGTTTTTGTTTAAAAAAAATGTACATTTATAATTTTCACTTTGTACAATATTACTTACAAATAGATGGAAAAATTCTATTATACCTATATTTTTGTGGATAAAAACAAGCTAACAAGCTCGTCTGTCTTTGGTTAAGGTACAAGTAAATAATTTTAACCATGTTCAAAATAATATCTTCAAAGGAAAAAAACAACAACACTTGTTTTGTATGTACTCAATACATATTCTTTTTAACTTGACTGTACAAGAAAAGAGACTGACAGACAGACAGACAAAGATTATTATAGATAACCTTACCACCTAAATTGCTAAGAAAACAAAAATAATTGGAGTATTTTTCTTCTATACAACTAGAAGAAGAAAAAAAAAATGACAAAAGATTTGTTTTTGTTGTTTTTGTGAGAGTAACAATGGCAATTTCTTTAGAAGATGTCAATTCCAGTAGTTTATTACTACAGGTCTAGATATCATCAGGATAAAGGGATAGTTAAATTCAAATAGTTTATTACTACAGGTCTAGATATCATCAGGATGAAGGGATAGTTAAATTCTAAAAGTTTATTACTACAGGTCTAGATATCATCAGGATGAAGGGATAGTTAAATTCTAATCGTTTATTACTACAGGTCTAGATATCAGCAGGATGAAGGGATAGTTAAATTCAAATAGTTTATTACTACAGGTCTAGATATCATCAGGATGAAGGGATAGTCAAATTCAAATAGTTTATTACTACAGGTCTAGATATCATCAGGATGAAGGGATAGTTAAATTCTAATAATTTATTACTACAGGTCTAGATATCATCAGGATGAAGGGATAGTTAAATTCTAATAGTTTATTACTACAGGTCTAGATATCATCAGGATGAAGGGATAGTTAAATTCTAATAGTTTATTACTACAGGTCTAGATATCAGCAGGATGAAGGGATAGTTAAATTCAAATAGTTTATTACTACAGGTCTAGATATCATCAGGATGAAGTGATAGTTAAATTCAAATAGTTTATTACTACAGGTCTAGATATCATCAGGATGAAGGGATAGTTAAATTCTAATAGTTTATTACTACAGGTCTAGATATCATCAGGATGAAGGGATAGTTAAATTCTAATAGTTTATTACTACAGGTCTAGATATCAGCAGGATGAAAGGAAAGTTAAATTATAATAGTTTATTACTACTGAGCTTGATCTTTAAATCATTTTAGTGGTGGTTTAGATCGGGGCGCGCCAAAATTTCAGCCAATCACAGCGCTACATTCTGAAATTTTGGCGCGCCCCGATCTAAACCACCACTAAAATGATTTAAAGATCAAGCTCAGGTCTAGATATCATCAGGATAAAGGGATAGTTAAATTCTAATAGTTTATTACGACAGGTCTAGATATCATCAGGATAAAGAGATAGCTAAAATATAATAGTTTATTACTACAGGTCTAGATATCATCAGGATAAAGAGATAGCTAAAATATAATAGTTTATTACTACAGGTCTAGATATCATCAGGATAAAGTGATAGTTTAATTATATTAGTTTATTACTACAGGTCTAGATATTATCAGGATGAAGGGATAGTTAAATTCTAATAGTACATTACTAAAGGTCTAGATATCATCAGGCTGAAGGGATAGTTGAATTCTAATAGTTTATTACTACAGTTCTAGATATCATCAGGATAAAGGGATAGTTTAATTATATTAGTTTATTACTACAGGTCTAGATATTATCAGGATGAAGGGATAGTTAAATTTTAATAGTACATTACTAAAGGTCTAGATATCATCAGGATGAAGGGATAGTTGAATTCTAATAGTTTATTACTACAGGCCTAGATATCATCAGGATAAAGGGATAGTTAAATTCTATTAGTTTATTACTACAGGTTTAGATATCATCAGGATAAAGGGATAGTTAAATTCTAATAGTTTATTACTACAGATCTAGATATCATCAGGATAAAGGGATAGTTAAATTCTAATAGTTTATTACTACAGATCTAGATATCATCAGGATAAAGGGATAGTTAAATTCTAATAGTACATTACTACAGGTCTAGATATAACCAGGATGAAGGGATAGTTAAATTCTAATAGTACATTACTAAAGGTCTAGATATCATCAGGATAAAGGGATAGTTAAATTCTAATAGTTTATTACTATAGGTATAGATATCATCAGAATAAACGGATAGTTAAATTCTAATAGTTTATTACTACAGGTCTAGATATAACCAGGATAAAGAGATAGTTAAATTCCAGTAGTTTATTACTATAGGTATAGATATCATCAGAATAAAGGGATAGTTAAATTCTAATAGTTTATAACTACACGTCTAGATATCATTAGGATAAAGATATAGTGAAATTCTAATAGTTTATTTCTACAGGTCTAGATATAACCAGGATGAAGAGATAGAAAAATATATTTAATTTACTTTTTGCAATGAATTTTCTCTTTTAAGATCTTATATATTTTTGTTTTTAGTAGCGAAGCTACTATATAATTCACTTTGTCCATCCGTTAGTCCGTCCGTTACGCTATGGGGGAAATAGGATTTACTCAGCTCTTATAAAGGATAGAATGCTGAAATTTTTTGACAACATTCCCATCATTAAGGAGCACAATTGACTATAAAACATCATTGGTGGTCGGACCGCTTTTTAGCAGTTTTTAGGCTATTTTTATATTTTTCAAATTTTTCTCCATATCTTCAGTATTTATGGTCCGAATTTCAAAAATTTTTCAGCTATAGATATCAAAATTAAATTTCCCGTCATTTGAAGAAAACAACCATGAAGACTAGACTGCGTCTTTTGCAGGTTTTAGGCTATTTTTATATTTTTCACATTTTTCTCCATATCTTCAGTGTTTATGGTCCGATTTTCAAAATTTTTTATATTATAGATATCAAAATTGAATTTCCCGTCTTTTAAAGAAAACAACCATAACGGCCAGACTGCGTTTTTAGCAGGTTTTAGGCTATTTTTATATTTTTCACATTTTTCTCCATATCTTCAGTGTATATGGTCCGATTTTCCTAATTTTTTAAGTAAAGGATATAAAAATTTAATTTTCTGTCGTTTAAGAAAACCATGGCGGCCAGGTGTAATTAACATTCCATTGTCCCCAACCTCCCTGTGTTAATGTCAACTTTGTATTAGCTGTGTATATGCATCTGTTTTCCTCTTACAAAGTTACAACTCTAACTTTCTCAATTGGAAAATTAGGTCTTTTTAAGCAGGGCGGGAGGAGACATTGGGCTGTTTATTACACTAGTCCATAAAGCTTTATAATAAAGGATTTTTTATTCGTCGGCTCAAACACTTGTGGGGCTTTTCATTGAATTGTGATTGGTTGGTTCATGAAGTTGAGTGTCCAAACGTTTCAATCTCTAATTGTCATCTACATAAGGGATATTTCTTTTGTATCATTAGGGAAATACATCAAATTATCGAAAATTGTGTTATCCCTTTAGATACCTGCTTTTTAGGAGCTTAGCTACTCTTGTATTTGCACGATTCGCTAATCTTTAATTTAGTAATACACTTATTATTAGCCAGAGATAAAAGTATAGACAAACTAAAAATTAAAAACAAGTCAAACTTAAAGAAAACTATTTATTTATGAGCAAAGTATCACTATTTACTTTTTTCATTCAAACAAGATAAACAAATGTACATATTTTGTCATATTTCTTCGTATTTTCAAAATGGCTTTTGATAGGTTATTTTAGGTTAGGTTAGGTTATATTTGGTTAGGTGATTGACCCGCAGGGTTAGAGCCCCCTGCAGGGGCTAGAAATAGGAGAAAAGCTACTGTGAAAATTCGAAGAATCGCCCCTTAAGGGGCGTTGCCACAAAAGAGACTATACCCATACATTCATATGTATTAGGCACTACGTTTGTCCAGGGATAATATAAGGATAAAAAATAATGTACCCCCAAAATTGTGAAGAACGCTTAGAAACTTACAGTTTATACGACCCAATCAAAATTTTAAATAAGTCTCCAAAGTTTTTAATTAATGATATAAGAATCACAAAATTGGGCTGCAAGATATATTTTAGAAATTGAAAAAAAATAATTGTTGGAAATTTAAGCCCTGCTTTTGCAGATAAATTCATCCTAGTTCTATTAGAATTAGGATTAGTATTAGGCCTTATTCTTTTACTTCTATCGTCCTATCTTTACTATAATGTCAGGGATTAATGGATAAGTAAATACTAAATTTTTACTCCTTAGAAATTTAGTTTGAACATGGCAAAGGATTATCTAAGTTAAGGTTCAGCTTCCATTTTAATGTTTATTATTGGATTTGGAAAACAAAAGTGAATTTAGATTTTTTTAAAGTAAATCATATATTGAGAAAATTTATTCATTTAGACATTAAAACTTTATATTTACCATTTCACAAATAACAAGTCAAATTAATAGCCTATATATATATAGATAGGGAAATTGGACCATTTTATAAACTCATTCTCTTAAATTTTAGGGAGTTTTATTAAATCTTGACAAACTACTAGTGTTTAAACCTTTCTACCAATAATTTAAATTTACAGGAGTGGTAATTATGTTTATTATTAATATATGTGTATTAAAAAAGACGTGACATAGAGTTGAAAGTTCTAAAATATTAAAAGCTTACCTATTAACTTAAAGATGTAATATTTCCCTAAAATTTATTTTGAATTGCCTATCCCTTTCTCTCTGGAACTATGTGCATACAAAATTTGTTTTGTATTGCCTATCCATTTTTCCTTGGAACTATGTAAATTAAAAATTTGTTTTGTATTGCCTATCCTTTTCTCTCTGGAACTATGTGCATACAAAATTTGTTTTGTATAGCCTATCCATTTTTCCTTGGAACTATGTGCATTCAAAAGTTTTACTTTGCAAATTGGTTTTCTCTTTAGGTTACTGTCCGCTTGCCACCAAGGATGCAGGGATTTGACAATAAATAATAAATCTATCTTTCAATTAATCATTATGTGTTAAATTATGCCTTTGGAGCCTTGTAAATTAGGGGGAAAAGGGTTGCAGAGAAGTTTAGCCTGTACGGCTAAAGAAAACGTAAATTTATCGCCTCCTAATTTAGATATCAAGCTGGAATTTTTTGTCAAGATTCCTATGATCAATACACATCATAACTGACATGTCTTTATACAAACTTAATAACTTCAAAAAACTGTGACATTTTTACGTTAACAAAATATTTCCCATTCAAACTAGAGATTTCTATAAATAAAACAATGCCTTAATATTAATGTATGTAATAGGCATTTTCTTGATATAGGCGATTTTTTATGCAGGCGTTTTTTTTTAGATTACCCAGTCGATACATTATTTATGGTTTATACATCAGTGCTTTGCTACTTGTGGATGATATCACCCTTGTTTTTTATTTATGACCAGCAAGTTAAAGCATGTCATTGTGCAATAAGATGCTATTTAGAAACCAATTTAATATATTTGACTTTCACAAAGTGGAAAAAATATTTTTCTTTAAATACTTTATCCCTTGTCCCTCATAACTACCATGCAAGAGGGGGCCGTCAGTTGTTAGATAATAAAATGCAGTTTTCTATTTTATATGTTTTCTGGATACATTAACACCCTTTCTGGATAATTTAGTTATAAAACAAGGACGGTGAAATCCACAAAAATAAGCCACAACGCCAGAGAATGTTAAGTATCTGGAATATTTAGAAATGATTGTCGATTGTTAGAAAACTTATATTGGGTCTTTAGTGATTTTCGTAGATTTATGCACTTTTTTGAAATTTGGCGCAATAGATAGTATTAATACTAAAATTGAAAGGTAGTTTTTTCTCATGGGGTTAAAAGCGTAGAACGAAAAACGAGATTTCGGCAGACATACATTTAAACGCTAAAATAGATATCCTGTTTCTTAAGTACATTGGATTTATACAATTGAATTTGAAAAGTTTTTAAAAAGCTTATGTTTAATTCATTAAGGAATATAAGATTTCATTAGTTTGTTAATCTGTAAAACTGATAAATGATAAATTTCAGAAAATAATGTAAAAACTAAAGTGATTATAAAAGAGCTTGTCCTTGCGCGGGCATATATGAGTGAAAATGCGGAAAGGGATGCGGCTCCGCGTGCACTGGGTGGCGGTTACAACTATCTTTACTCTGTTGATCCCTTTGTCAGGTAAGATCTAGGAACGGCAATGCTGTAATTGCCTTTAACTTGTTCGCCATTTATAAAGAATTGTTTCCTTGAAAGATTTCAGAGTTAGTGGTTATATTTAGAAAAACAACTAGCTTAATAAAAAAAAAACTCTAATAGAATATGTCATTAAATCACAAAATATGACATTTTTATCTAAAAGCTTAAAAATTCAGTTAACATTTAAAATACATAAATATTCTTTTAAATTATTATTATAGGCACAGAGAGTTTATGTTTTATTTTTTTTTGAAAGCAGTCAACGTTAGTTGCAATTTTAGCGGAAGAAAGAGTTTTGGAATAATTATTTTGTATTATAGACAGCTTTCTGCGTATTTTAAAATTAAGAATTATAAGATTCAAACCAGTTTTGTTAGCCCCGAGGGGACGAAGGAATACTGGAATAAATGTTATCTAACTCCCCTGTAAAAGTCTGACTATTACAAAATTAAATTTAGAAAGACGAATATAAAATTAGAACTATGTAAGAAATTATAATTTCTATTGGAGCGGAGAGAAGGAAAGATATTTATCCAATTATAAGTTAGCATCAGAAAATAGATGGTTCCAAACTGGCTCTAAGAAATGCATAAATGCTAAAATCACAGCAGAATTTTAGTCCAAATTCTCGTGTTTTATGAATTATCAGTTTTAGACTAAAGAAATCGCTAACAGTAGGGATCTAAAGGGATAAGACAATGGTCGATAAAATGATGTACACTTTTAATGAATTTACACAAAATTACCCCTTCTGCAGATTTCAAAAGTTCTTAAGTAAAAAAAAGAAAATGTTATATTAAAACTTTGGGGACTAGTGTAGTAAACAGTTAAATTTTCCCTTTCTCCCAGAGAGAATAATAGAATATGAGGAATGCAGGATGGTAAAATAATTTTTACTCTGATTCTAACATTTGAAATTATGCCTTTGGTAGCTTTTATAGATCTACAGGGAGAAAAAAGGTTTGTTGACAATTTTATCCTGCATCAACCTATCCATGATTCCCTGAATTAAAAGAGAAAAAGAAGGCAAAATGGAAAGTTTAATAGAGGAAATTGGAATGGGGGTTATGGGATGTATGGTTAGGAAAATACAATTTAAAAATATTTATTCTATCTATTACGCAATTTTTAAACAAGGATTTAATATATCATTATTGATATGTTGAAATTTTTGGTAGTAGGAAATAATTTGAAGAAAAAAAGGCTTTTAGTAGATTTCTTTTCTTATTCATATTGAATACATATAACACACATATTCATTTGTGTTTAGATTTAGAAACTGAATAGGCACTGTATTTTTAACCTTCAATTCAAACATATCTACTCAAACTCTCCCAAGTTTACCAGATACAAAAGGCATAATTTTACATCCATTTCCCTATCCCTATATTCACGAAAATTTTCCAAAGTGGGGCGATAGTGCAGACAAATTTTCCCCTTGATATAATGATGTGCATTTACCTCCGCATATCAGGAGAAATTTTGTCGTTAATTTAGCTTACTAATATGGACCTCATTTATTGGTCAGTTCGGTCATCCAGTAGGAGGAGATAATGTTAAGGGGTAGATTATGAGTTGCTTTATTTTAACAAGCTTTGAGTATCAATTTATGAGTACATGAAAATCTGGTACAACATCCAAGTAATAAAAATCGATTCAAAAAAATTAACAGCGGGCGTTTAATGAAAATATTAATGGGAGTTTGTGCTCTTGTAATATTGATAATGTGATATTTTTGCGAAAATTAGAGCACACCTAATATAATTCAATTATCGAGCTAACTTTTTTTCAACTTCACAAAATACATTTTTGAAGCATGTAAGTAAAGTTATGAAATGTGTAGGAATGTTTAATTATTTGATAAATTTACTAGCTGCTTGGCGCCTAGCATCTACCAGCAGAAGTCTATTATTATATTGGACATTTAGCAACTGAAGTGCTAGATCAATCCAAAGCAAGGACGTCCAAGCTTTTTTGAAGGGGGTTAAATGAGGGGAGGAGAGTAAACACAACTTTTATCCAATCATTCTACCTTTAAATCCACAGATTTCAGCCAAGTAGAAATATTAGACGCAATGTTTTTACAATTTTTAAGCTTCAAGAAAAATGAATAATGAAACTATTAGAATTATTCTTTTAAAAATCTATTTTAGAAATTATGATGCATTTTTTACTTTGAAAGAATCTAACATTGATCAATAAAAAATCTTTAGTGTTAACAAAAAAGGTGATTTTTAATGAGAAAAAAAATTTTAAGGCTTGTATTAAAAAGTATTATTTATTTGCAACCATTGAGCAAAAAGTAATTAAATAGCTTATATTTAACACAAATGTACAGACCTAATATTAAAAAGCATTCATGATCAAGAAGTTCCAGAAAAGAGAACCAAAAGAAGCACTAGAAATGGCTTTATAAACATTTTGACAAAATCTTTTTTTTTCAACAATGGCTTTAATTCTCTTTTAACAAGAATTTTGGTTAGTTTATATTATGTAACATCTGAGTCTATCTGCCATAACTTGAAACGGCATTAGAAGTCCTGCATTAAAGTTGTCTGTTCTTTTTCATGCATTTTTTTTGCAATGCTCTACGTATCGCCATTGTTGTTTCAGAATTAGAGTAAAACACTAGTGGGGAAAGGGGTTAAATAACTGTATCCCAATCCCAAGGACCTTGTGCCGACTCTCAATTGGGTCTTTAAACACAATAGTGTCGGGAATATTAACACTGCCAAAGAGCAGAAAACAGGAACAGACGAAAAAGTCCTAGGAAAAGGGAAACAGGTAGTTATCTGTATGTACATCTATACTATAGATCTGTTGTTTCAGAAAAGATTGAGACATGGGGGGGGGGGGGTTATAATGGTATATGTTTAGCTAGCGATTACTGTGACACTTCTAAATCTATAGAAAAGTAATTTGTTGTAAGATCAACACTTATACTCGCCATATTGGACAGATAACAGTTTTATTGCTTCTGTTTTTTTTCTTTTCAAAGAATTATGTTTTTATGTAGGATGTATTTAATGGTTTATCAAAAATATAGAAAATTTTGAATAAATTTATTAAGAATATATTGTAAAAACTATTAATTTATTGAAAAATAGTTTTTTAGCCATAGGCTTCTTTGTCGAGCTATAAATCCTCGATATATTTTGTTAATAGGATGTTTTTGGTTAAAATGCATAGAAAAGTTTTTTAACGCATCGTATTATAGACAAACTTCTGTGGATATTAAAATGTTATTTTTAAAACCAGTTTTGTGCTAAACTTGATATTTTATTTCAAGGGTCGTGATCGTGGAAAATTGTCTGTGATACGGTGCTATACATGATATTTCATTATAGCTGAAAATTCTTCTTATGATTTTTTTTGAAATTTTGCACCTGATCAATATCTATAACCATAATCAATGGTCCATATTATAGGTAAAAAGATTCTTTAAACGCCTTTTTTTGCATTGAGAATAACAAACGGACAAACATGGTTCTACTAATACTTGAATCTTACATCGGAGGCTAAAATAAAGATTATCATCTTCCACTCCCTTTACCCCATCCCCTTCTATCCATCTGAATGGACACAGTGACCAATAAACGAGTTCCATGTTAACAAGCTAAATTAAAGACAATTCTTCAGTTGTCTTAATATTCACGTATATTCTACATCCATTGTTCTACTTTATATTTGGGATGAACTAAAAATTATTTTGTTCATAAAAATCCGCTCTAAATGCAAATTAGTTGCATTATTAAATTTTATTTTATTGTCTGGTTTTTCTCAGGGTGGGAGGGGATAATTGATAACTTATAGGCCATTGACTTATCACTGAATTTTTATATTTATCCCTTGCCACAAATTAACAAGAAACATATTGTCAAAAGAAAGGCAGCAATGATAAGAAAAAATTACAGAAACAATGTTTATTAAACATAAAATGTTAAATTTATGCCTGATGATTGTAGGAATCACTCAATCACTCTTTTACATAGGATCTCAGTAAATCTCTTTTTTTGCTACATGTTCAGATCAGCGAAAAGTTTGACGTACGGACATAAATTAGTCATAAAGTAGTTACGCTACTAATAAATGTTTATAAAAATGTTATCCTTATTTATGTTTGTGTGTGTGGGTTCTGTGCAAAAATGCATTAACACACAATCTAGCTCACATATAACGGATAAGGACATGTTTATATTTAATTTTAAAAACTGACAATGCAACCAAATAACATGTAAAAAAATACTATCCTCCCAAAAGCTATTGAAGCTACATTTTACTAGCTATCAGAGAGATCCTTTGGTACAGATAGACAAACACATTATTACGCACATAGACATCCTGTTACTTAAATAGCTCAATTAATTTTTTATCTTCATGAAACAAAGTTTGTTCAAAGACATATCTACATTCTAAAAAAATAAATGTTATTTAGCATATAAGTAAATTGTCGAATGAATTGAAATACTTTGGTATAGATATTTAATTAGTATATTTACAAATTATCATATTAATTTTGTTATCCTGATTCATCAGTCAGTGACCCTATGAAGGTTTTGGGTTTATCACACTTCATTCTCATATCACTTAATCCCTGGTTGTTTCTACCTCTAAGAAAACTTTTTTGTATATGAGAAATGAAAATTATTATCCTCTGGAGTACTATCCCTATATTCCTACTTGTTTCTACCTCTAAGAAAATTTTTGTGTACATGAAAAATGTGAAATAAGTAATTATTATCCTCTAGAGTACTATCCCTAAATCCATGGTTGTTTCTACTTCTATAAAAAGTTTTGTGTATATGAGAAATTAAAAATAAGTAATTATTATCCTCTAAAGTACTATCCCTTTATTCCTGGTTGTTTCTACCTCTAAGAAAAGTTTTGTGTATATTAGAAATAAATATTGGGGAATTATTATCCTCTAGAGTACTATCCCTTTACTCCTGGTTGTCTCTACCTCTAAAAAAAAAGTTTTTTTGTGATAAATGAAAATTACGAAATTATTATCCTCTAGAGTACTATCCCTTTATTCCTGGTTGTTTCTACCTCTAAGAAAACTTTTGTGTATATGAGAAATGAAAAATGAAAGCTGGAAGGCATTGGCCTCGCTCATTTCACAAAATGCAGTTATAAAATAAAAGTTTAGGGAAATAGGTTGAATGACAATAACTACCAAAAGTATAAATTTTATGTAGAAATTCAATGCCAATAGAAATGTTATTTTAACTTGATAATTGCTTAATTTTATTGTATTGTTCTTCTAAGTTAAGAAATTTTGTAATAGTTATTTATCCCATCGTATTATAATCAGCTTTCCGCGGATATTAAAACGAAGTATTAGATTAAAACCAATATTGTTAGACCTTTATGATTTTGATTTTTATATTCATGTAATTCGATGCAAGTATTCCTTATCATTTGTTCTTTGGATGATTGTTTAGATGAATTTAACCTTTTGCTTGTACTTCCAATGGTATGTGTCTACATAATTAACTTGGACATTATATATTTGCTACACATAGCATTACTGCCAGAAACACAAATCTACAAATTGAAGTAAAGGTTTCTTTTCTAACCTTATAAATGTGAGCAATGCATGTATTATGTTAGATCCTGGTAAATCCTTCCTTTACCGTTCAAAATATCTGGGCCATTTCAAATCTTCTGGTTGCACTTCCTGCCCCGAAGTTGGATGCGAGTCTAAACATTTTTATTTATATTGCATAAACTTAAAGGGGCGAAAAAAAGAGCTTACATGATAACATGATTGAATTTTGTAATCTTACGTTAATTAATTTTTTTTTTACATGGTCCTAGAGTTACAATAAAAAAATTATGATATATATATACAAATATAAAATGAACATTTTTAAAAACGTGGATTTTATGGCCATTTAAATAGGTCGCTCCGGATACTAGGTGTTTATGGTGCCAGGTAAACCAATTAATGGCCTTTATAAGGTCAAAAAAGGATTTTGTAAGGTTATCATCAATGTTACTTTGAGTATGGAGCCAAAAAAGGGATAAAGAATGTGATTTAAGGCATATTTAAAAATATACCTTGTTTAAGAAAAAAGTATGTCTAAATTTTCATCTGATTTGTTGAAATAAGGATTTTATGATATTTTTGATTGGGGGTAACACTAAAATAAAGAATTTCTACACATGAATAATCTCTTATTGATATCATAATATTCAGTGTTACATCGTTGTAGCCCACTGCGTGTTTCATTTTATAAGAAAACATGAAAATCTGGTGTAAGATCCTTGTAATAATATATCTATTTTATAATGACACAATGACACAATTTCGCGTGGTCAGGAATTACATTTACATACATACATTTTAGTTTATAGGACTTATTTCTATATTAGTACAACTTGTACTGTACACCTTTTGGCAAATGTTGTATACATTCTTTCCAAAACAATAGTTATAAATTCCAAACCGGAAAATTGACTCAACTCAACAAAGTGAAAACTCCAAAACAAAAATCTTATAATTAATTAATCATAACAAACATATTTAACAATAACATACATTACCTATTTGTTTAAACCTTTCAAAAAAGCGTAGCCCTTATCATGGGCCGTGCCTTATATATCCTGTGTAAAAATAAAAAGTCATATACAGTAAAAGTACTTTAAAATGTGTACATATATTAAAAAATAAGCCTTGCGACCATATTAACATATATTCACCATTAGGTCAAAGGACAATTTTTCTCTCTATTCATTCACTTTCTCTCTATTTACATAAATATTCAGGGTTAAATAATCTACATACCTTTCTCCCCCAAATATATATCAGCTTAGCTAACATAGGTAGATTTATAATTGAGGAAGATTACTTTATTTTCCATTGTCCTCTCTTTATATACAGGGAGGGAGGGTACATTGTGCTGTTTATTAGACTTGTCCCCAAAGTTTTTATAAAACCGTTTTCTTATTTGTTGGCTTAACAAATTCAGGAACTTTTATTGAATTTTGATTGGTTGGCTCCTTAAGTTGAGTGTTCAAATTTTAAACCATTAATTGTAATCTACTGAAGGGGCAGTTTTTTGTATCATCAAGTGTGATGTACATCAATTTATCTGCCTTTGTCTCATTCCTTTAGATACCTGAATGTAAATAACTTACCACATGATATATTATGCATTCAAATGCAATAGTAAATCATGTAAAATACAAGAAAATGAATAATAAAACAATATCCTGTTTTTAATATACATTATATTTTATTATAATATGCTGCTTAATATCTAAAAAACTAAATTTTTGCATTAGTTTACATAAAAAAATGGGTGACGACATCCATAAAAGCAAAGCTCTGAAACGAAAGGACAAACAAACATTAACACCTGTGAAGTGTCATAATATAAATGGTCAAGTCTGAACAAAATTGTAAGTAAATATGCTTCAAGAGTGCTTAAATAAGTATGCTGGGATAATTAATGGTTGCAAAGTTTTGACACTACTAGTTGGGAACTAACATCAAAATTAAAAAAATAAACCCAAAGTTGCTGGGTCAACGAATGAGATAACGTGGTTATAAAATTTTGGGTACTAGTGTAATTTACAGTCCAATGTCCTCTCCCTTCCTGAGTATACAAGAGTAAAGGCAAGAACTAAACCACTTTACATTATTAAACTCGTGTCTAGGGCTTGTTTCTATTGTGATTTATTTTCAAAAATCACAGATTATTTTATTTTAAGCTGCCCTTGTAATGTTTTGTAATACAATATTTTTAAAAATCTTTGGAACTTATTTCTTATTTCTGTATTATTTGAGTGTTGTCCTTGTCAACTTTTTCATTTATTTTGGTTGTTAATCTTAGTAGCTTCACATTCAAATTACACTAGTACAATATCCAAATACTAGCGGATGCACCCCGAGCCCCTTGAGATATCCCAGAAAGGGGTTGAAAAAGACTTGGAATTTAGGAATTGAAAGTAGAATACCTTTCCTTTGGTCATTTCTTCTAAAAGGATTGACCTACCTTCTTCCAATCATGCTTATATAAAATTATACCTGCAGAGGAGATATCAATCGGTTCAGTAATCAATTTTCTTAGAGCAAACACACAGTTATATATTTTAAGTATACAGAACATATTTAGCAAATCAAATAATATTATTTTTAGTAAAAATCTCAATTATAAAATAACAGTATAATCACACTATAATTTACAAAAACCATAATAATTACATACTGACGAATAAACATGACTATAGCAAAGGTTTGAAGTTTTATAAGAGAAAGGGGACTTTTGACTGTAAGTAAAGCTGGTAAACAAAGTTTTATAACTATGTTATCTTATTCGTTTGCTCTAAAACTTGGGTTCAATTATTGAATTTTAATTTGTTGGTTCAAAATAATAAAAAAGAAGTAGTCATTATGTTTATCATCATTGGAAATGTATATCGTCCATTGTCTTCTCCATTACGATCCCTGGCAATTCTAGATAGAGTTTGCAGTCTCTCTGTCTTAGATTGTATCTGACTGTTAGTAATGATTTTGTCCCACTTACTTATCATATAAGTGTTCTAATCTTAGCTTTTCTTGTGTCTATTCAGGGATAAAGGAATAGGTATGTATCTAAAGAAATATTATCTTGTTTCTTTTGATTATTCAAGGAAATAGGGACTTGTATAGTGTATGTTACTTTTATTAATTGTTTGACCCACTTACTTATCATATAAGTGTTCTAATCCTAGCTTTTCTTATGTTTCTTCAGGGATAAAGGAATAGGTATGTATCTAAAGTGATACCAACATATTACTTTTGATTACTCAAGGAAATAGGTGCTTGTATATTACTATTAGCAATGATTTTTGTCCTACTTACTTATCATTTCATTGTTCTAATCTTATATATCTTCAGGGAAAAATGAATCTGTCCTAATCTTAGCTTTATAAGTTTCACAGGAATAAAAAGATATGTATTCATCGAATATAAATATAAATTTATCATCCATTGTCTTAAGATCCCTGTGTATACCTCTGAAGAGTGTGAGATAGATAAGAAGGGGAGATAATTAGAGGGATGCACTGAAAATAATTAATCAGCAAAATATCTCAAGTATTTAGTCCACATAGAATACACACAAGGATAACAATATCCAGAAGAAGCTTATGACGATAAAATATCTTCAAAACATCAAAAGCATATAAAATTTTTCTCATTAAAAATCATCCTTAGACAGTTAGGGAGTTGAATCCATTTTTATAGAAGCAGAAATATAATCTATGATTATGGTTTGGACCCTCTAAAACTGTAATCTACCCTTCCACTTTCCCCTCTCTTGGTGAAGATATCTTCAACGCCGATACGATTTTTGAAATATAAGATTCCACTTTTGTCTCTCTTGTTGAAGATATCTTCACCAAGAGAGGCAAAAGTGGAATCTTAAATTTCAAAAATCGTATCGGCGTTGAAGATATCTTCACCAAGAGAGGGGAAAGTGGAATCTTACATTTCAAAAATCGTATCGGCGTTGAAGATATCTTCACCAAGAGAAGGGAAAGTAGAATCTTATATTTCAAAAATCGTATTGGCGTTGAAGATATCTTCACCAAGAGAGGGGAAAGTGGAAGGGTAGATTACAGTTTTAGAGGGTCCAAACCATAATCATAGATTATATTTCTGCTTCTATAAAAATGGATTCAACTCCCTAACTGTTAGAGGTTACTAGACTGAAAGACAAATTTTATAAAAATATGTTATTTGTGTGTTTTAGTGCGTTTGTGTTTTGCTCTATGTCAGGTAAGGTTATATTGAGTATATGGTAGCGTCACATATTTAACCCTTGAAGGTAAAAAAAACTACACCTACTACCCACCTTCCCCCACCCCAAAAAAAAAAAAATTGCGGGGTGGAGTTTTTGTTCTCCCTGAGCACCTTAAGAGTAAGCACCCAAAGCTTTGTAGATATATAAAATTTAATAGTTTTGTTCATATTTTGACATTGTTATTTAAAATTCTGTTTTCCATAAATCAACAGAGAGATTATTTGAAAAGTGCTTGTCAGCATTTTAGAGTTTACATTTTATATTGTTTTCTGTTTATTTTAGAAAAAAAGTAGTATAAAAATATTTACTTAGTTTTATATTAGAATTTTGAATATTGTTAATACATATGTATTTCCAGTATGGCTTCGAAACCAATTAATATCCGATGATAAGAACCAGTTCTAAAAAATACTGAAAAACAAGTATAGCATCGAATTACAGACAATTTTCCACGAATATTAAAATTAAAATCATGAAATTCGTATTAGTTTTTTTTAGCCCGGGCCTCAGGCCCCTCGGGGTTAACAAAACTGTCACAACAATTATTCAATATTTTTGCCAGTCTTGCAATATATTGATGAATTTAAATTCTACATCTTAGATAGACGGGATGTAATCTCTTATAAAGGGACAGAAACTAAACTAATAATTATTTCAGATATATTTGATGATTCTATTCCTAGGTTTATTTATTCTCCTAAAAAAAGTATACATTCATATGACTTGCAATATAATGATAAATTTGAACATTACATCTGCCATAAGGGGGCTACAATCTAACCTAAAGGGATTAAAATTAAACTATAAATATTTTAGGTTTATTCTTGAGTTTGTTTCTCCTCCTTAAAAAAAACTTGTATTCATTCATAAGACTTGATAAATTCAAATATTACATCTGCCAGAGAAGGGATATAATTTCTTAAAAAAGGATAAAATCTAAACTGATAATTATTGTAGGTTTGTTTCCTCTCCAACGAAAACAATTAATCATTATTCTTGCTTGGCTTGCAATAGAGTGATATTAAAATATTACATCTCACGCCAGGCTACAATTGAATCAAGACAAAAATAAGTGCCGAGCTCTGGGACCTATGTATGGTGAAATTAGACATAAAACCATGATGATTCCAGGTAAAACCAAAATATTTCAGCGGGATCTTTTTGAGAAAATTAGATTTGAAAATTTCAGGTTCAATTTTCACCCCCTAGGAGTTGCCGTATAATCATAACAAGAAAAGCAAAGGTTATTTATTTGAAATTTTGCCCAACTTTGCTTTCATGAAGTCTTTCATAAAACCATTCTATATATGATTTATTTAAGGCTGAATTTCCGTGACCTTAGCAAAGCAACTGATACAAATGGCCATTAATTAACTCCCTTCAGGAGTGGTTTTATGAAGAACTTTATAAAAGCAAACTTGTTCAAAATCTTAAATAAATAATCTTTGCTTTTCTTGTCATGATTATGCGGCAACTCCTAGGGGGTGAAAATTTAACTTGAAATTTTCAAATCTAATTTTCTCAAAAAGATCCCGCTGAAATATTTTGGTTTTACCTGGAATCATTATGGTTTTATGTCTAATTTCACCATACATAGGTCCCAGAGCTCGGCACTTACTTTTATCTTGATTTAATTGTAGCCTGGCGTGATCTGCCATAAGAGGGATACAATCTCTTCTAAAGGAATTAGAATTAAACTATAAATATTTAAGGTTTATGTGATGATTCCATTCCTGGGTTTGTTTCTCCTCCTCCATCTACAAGTATTCAGTATTCAAACAGAAATGGGACAAGTCTTCACTGCAAAATTTCAGGTAAAGGTTTTACTATTTTAGCAGGTATAACAGATCTGTGAAAATTATCTCAATTAGAACTATATTTTTTTATTTCCAATTCTGTCTCATTTACACCAGGGAAAAGACTTTGGCCGATAAATTGATTTGCATCCCCCATTTTGATAAGAAAATATTCCTTACGCAGATTACAATTAGTGGCTGAAACGTATGGACACTTGACTTTTTGAAACAAAACTTACGTTCTTATAAGACTTAGGTGACTATATAGTGTATTAAACAGCCCATTGTCAACTCCCTTCCTGGTAAAAATTGTCGTCAATTTAGGTTGCTAATATGGACATCACTT
Source organism: Acartia tonsa (assembly GCF_053477335.1). Taxonomy (NCBI): domain Eukaryota; kingdom Metazoa; phylum Arthropoda; class Copepoda; order Calanoida; family Acartiidae; genus Acartia; species Acartia tonsa. The sequence continues at coordinate 42,229,016 of NC_137260.1, forward strand.
ATTGGACAGTTCGTTCATCCAGTAGAAGGGAAGTTGATGGGGTAAAGGGGGTTAATGGGGGGGGGGGGGATTTTCATTTTTGCCAGCTACAAGTTTCACATTATCAGGGTAAATGATAATCTGGTTTAAGATCCAAGTGATTTTAGATCCATTATTGAAACTGTTGACGTCATTTTCCATATTTGAAATATTTCCCATTTGAAACTATGGTGCAGTGCAGTGAGTGTGAGAGACACATTCTATTTAATAAATCAACAAATACTCATAGCTAACATGTCATACTTTTGCTGTTTATGAGTGGTTCTACTCATTCATTTTTCCAATTATAAAAAGGTACCTTAAGGAATAATAAGAATCAAAATAAAATCTTTAATGAAGATGAACAAAAATACCCCTTCTATAGATTTAAGTCGTTCTTTGAAAAATTTAGATTCAACTTATTTGAATCAATCAATAAAGATGTAATACAAGTACACCAAGTTTTTCAGCAAATAAATGAGAGAGTGCATTTATAATACTTTAGGTAGCTGTATATTTTGCAGTCCAATATCCCCTCCCTCTCCGAATTCTAAAAGTTTAATGATTGTAGTTTTAAGAGATGATCCAGGGAGAGATGGGACATTGGACTGAAAATTATACAGCTACCAACAGATCTATAGTATTATCTATAGCTATCTATAATACAAAGTAGCTGGATGTCTGTCCGTCCGTCCGTCCGTCTGTCTGTCCCTCCGTCTAAAGCTAAACCACTGAACCACTGAACCGATTGAATTCTACTCTTCAGGGTATATACCTATCGGTCCTGTGTTGGTTTTAAGCTATTTTCTTGGGGGGTGGGACACCCCCAAACCTCCCCAAAAATGAAAATTTACCCCCCCTCAAAAAAAATTTCTTGAGAACACATTAGACTATGAGCAGCACCAGTAGTAATTTTCTTGAGAACACATTAGACTATTTTTTTACGAATTTTGCGAATTCGTTATTTAAACGAGAAAATGTTTTCCTGCTGGGTAGGTGCGAAAATTTGCAATCCGTTCTGCTGGGTTGAAGATGCGATGGGGAGATACAGTTATTTACCCCTATCTCCCTCTAGTATTTTACTCAAATCAGCTACCAAATTAATGTAAACATGTGCTCTCTCTCTCTCTCTCTCTTTCTCTCTCTCTCTCTCTCTCTCTCTCTCTCTCTCTCTCTCTCTCTCTCTCTCTCTCTCCCTCTCTCATTTGTTAGCTACTTTGGTTTATAACCATTAAGAAATTTGTCTTATCCCTAAAAGTCCCTGAAGATGATCCAAGTGATTTGAATGCAGTGTCTTATTCACAAATGGAAAGACAAAAGAAATAAATTTAAAATGGGATTTCAGTCTGAAAAGTTTTAAAAGATAATAGCTGAGAACAAAAGATAGAACAATATATAATAGATTTTTAATTTTTAAGTGTAAAATATTTATTCATAGTAGTACAGCTGCTGGATAGGTCTGTCCTTAAGTTACTCAAAGTATTGTACTGTGTATTAATTTTATAAACCTAAAATTTGGGTTGCTATTGAAGTTTTGAACGGGCCTAGTATTAGGAATGAGTTTGAAATATCTACGATTAGTGTTTCTTCAATTCTGCACATGTTTCACATCAGCAGAAGAACTGAAGACGATAGCACAGTATAACCCTTATCCCAAGGTCCTCTGCATAGAGCGTCATTCATTACGGTGACTTAAATTGGGACACCTGCCAAACTTAGCGAGGGTGCACATGAGATAGCAGGTCAAGTCATAATATACTTGAACATTGAGCTTGGGCTGGCCCTAGTTGTTATACAAAAGTATCTCAACCTACTCCATGACGACTTAGTTTCGAACAGTAAGAAACTTTGGCTTATCCAACAAAATGACAGACTTTTTACCAGTGTCCCTTTGCCACTTTCCTTCCTTCTTAATTGCTAATATGATAAAATGCGGCATTGAATGCACACTTCTTGGATTTAATTTTGGTATGCATATGGGCTAAGTACCATGAATATTGGTACAGGTATAATTTGGATAAAAATGTTTTCTAATTGAATACAATTTTTTGTGCTTGTACTTTTTTCCGGGCCGATTTCTCCCTAAAATAAATAGTTATAAAACTTCTCTTGACCTATGAGAAGCTCGATTTTAAATTGAACCATTCGGTTCAGCGGTTAGCGAGATCTCAATCTAAGACAGATATTTTTGAAATGTGTGTATCAGGGATTCCAAAGGGTTTCTAAATAAATGTCAAGTAACTTAATTTACTTTGTCTTTATTTGTGTAAACGTACTGATGTAGTAAAGTCCGGGATCTAAAGGGAAGAGAATGAAATCATGTACCTCCCTAAAGATGATAAACAAAATTACCCCTTATGTAGATTATAAAGAATGATTGAAACGTTTGGACACTCAATCTTTTGAACCAATCAATCAAATTTCAATGAAAGTACCAAAAGTTGTTTAGCCAACGTTATTATAAAACTTTGGGGACTAATGCAATAAACAGCCCAATGTCCTCTACCTCCCTGGTAGTAAAGCACTGGAACCAAACTTAAATCAAGTCAATGTCCTTCACCTTTATCTACAAACTTAAATTACGGTCGACAACAATTATTTCCAATCTCTGTGTTGCTAGATAATATCCTTTTGTACAGTAAAAAAAACATTTAAATCTAATAAATCCTGTAAAGTTTTTGTTCATTTATATTCAGGTCTCGCTAAAGATCTGAACTAACTGATATTGATAAACTAGAGTTGGCTCGATATAATTATCTCCCTATTGGCTAGTTTTCTATATGCATATCTATTTCTCAATAAATCTATTTTCCTCACCCGGCATTACTATCTAAAAGAAAGTAAATATTTAATAATCTAAATGATTTTAAAAAGATTTTTTAAATTATATTTTTTTCTTTACATTATCATCACCAAAGGGTTAATGATGATGATTACAATTTTAGTTTAATATTTGAACACACAAAGTGTCGCCACAATCGAATTCTTTTAAAATAGAGTTTTCTTAAATTTATTATATTATAAATCTAAATTTTCTTTTTTATGATTAGAAATTAAATACATTGATATAAGGTAAATAGCAACATGAAATTAAAAAAAGGAATTTATTTTTAATAAAGTAAAATAATGGGTCTTATCGTTCTGGGCAATGAGAGTTTATTATGGATTATTGGAGCACTATGAGTTTTAAACAAATATTCCTTGGAAAACTTGAGCTCGTTTATAGACATTTATTTCCTATATAGATCTGACATGGATCTTGAAGCAATTAAGCAGGCCGTTTTGTACATGTTAAAAATTGGAAGATTTCATTAAATAAAAGTTATCGCAAATATACTTAGTAAATAAGATTGATATTGGTAGAGACTAGTTATTTCTCGCATCGTATTATAAACGGCTTTCCGCGGATATAGAATGTACAATTATAGGATTAAAACTAGTTTTTTTAGCCCCGAGGTGCCGAAGGCACCGGCTAAAAAAACTGGTTTTAATCTTATGATTGTACATTTTTATATTCGTAGAAAGCTGGATATAATACGATGCTAGACATAGTTTTTTCGTATGGATGAGAACCGGTTCCTATCCACCGGATTCAAATAAATACAAGAAAAAATTTTTCTATTTTTTTTTTAAATTTAATATGTAATATTTACGTAGTATAATATAAAAAAAAGTAAAAAAAATGTATGTGAAACAATTACGCTTATCATCTCGTATTTTTAAAAAAACAGTTGCTATAGCATTGAAGTTAGTTTTATGTTTGATAAATAAAAGATTTAGTTTAGATATTTTTAAACTATATCTGAGACATTAAGATCTATATTTAAATTCACTGTATGCTAGACCTAGACGAACTATGCTGTACTAGTATTAAAAATATACCTAGACAAACAAAATTTGATTCTTCCACTGCATATATGATTCAAAATATTATATAAAACTTTTCAACTAACATTTCACAGCTTATACAACTTAACTATTATAATAGAATTTTTATCATATATATTGTGTCTTAATTAGATCTTATAAAATCTGATAAAATTGAGCATTTTAGAAATGTCTTATTTATATCATACTCTGTATGTAGACAAAAAATATAAAAAGTTGCAATTTCAAATTTTTTTTCGCTGGAAGTTCGTCTATTTAATAGATGTAATTCTTTACCATTTTTTCGAGTAGTTATATTTACATCAATATACTACTTTTTTACTTTAATTCGGTTGCCTTCAATACCACTTAGCGTTTCTGATTCGTAAAAAGTTACATTATCAAATCAAAAGAGAGATAGAGATTTGATACAAGCATTAATGTAATTTATTATTCATAAAAGCTTATAACCATCGAATTCAAATATTGTTAAAATCCATAAAACATCTTGATTTATTGAATGTAATGTTCATCTTACACTTATTCTTTCTTTCATGGATACTTAAATGCATTTAAACAAGGATAAAAACGACCAAAAACGCAAAGCTTAACAAATCATATGAAAAATGTTTTATTATTTACGAATAAAATAATTGGGTATAGTCCCTTTCGTGGCAATTCTATTTTTTACATTAGCTTTTCTCCTATTTCTAGCCCCTGCGGGGGGCTCTAACCCTGAGGAAACAATTGCCTAACCCTGTGGGGCAATCATCTAACCAAATAAAACCTAACCTTACCTGAAATAACCTATAAAAGGCCATTTTAAAAATACGACGAATCGCCCCTTAAGGGGCGTTGTCACGAAAGGGACTATTCCCAAATAATTTCATATTAGTTAGAAATTATAAATGTTCACCTTATGTTAAAACAGCATATTTATTACACATAATTTTTTTTGTTATTATACCTAATTTTTACAGAAATATTTTCAAACATATTTACAGATTTTTTGACGGACGGATATTCAATGAAACGTACACCCTCTTTATGTAGAAAAGAAACGCTTAACCTTAAAAGATATTTGAAACTATTATTTTATGGCGAATATGCATAAAATGATAAAGAAATAATATTTTATTTGGCATAAAGCTAAAGATTTTAAAATTGCAATGAATTTGTTACAAAGCTTAGATTCTTACACTAGCTTTTTATTGATACCATTAACCATCAAAAAGACATTTTCATTAATGAAATATTTTCATTTATTTTATTTCATTACTTATATGCAATGAAACTAAACTTAAAATAAAATTTGGCTTCTAAATTTCATAAACAATCATTATAAGAGGAATCATGATATTAATCTTAGGTCTAACCTTTGTTTGACGTTTGCATTTTCATGATGTCAAAATTTATTTCCCTAAATTATAAAAATTTTCTTTTAATTTCCCCTTATTAATGTTACGAACTTATTTGTCCTTGTTTTTAGTTTGAGATAAGAAGTGCACCTTGTGTTATATTACTATTTTACTACAGTGTTCCATGGCTTGTGCTTAATTACTTGTTTTTATTAGCAAAACATGTAAAAATGGTCTAATGGTATTGGAATCCAAGGAGTGAGGGGTCAATGGACTATGAATTATAAATTTCTACACTTATACATGTTCTCTCATTCATTGGCTTAAAAGCTTTGGGCACTTACAATAAATTACTAGTATGATAATAATTTTGTGTGGGTGTGTTGCACCTGGACTGAACAGTCAATTTGTCAACTTAAAATAGACTTTTGGTCCTTTACCTCATACAGTACAGTACTTACTAGTTCTTACTTTACAAGTTGGTTCTGGACATCAGTTTGCCATACTTTTTTAATTGTTACGATCAGAACCAAACTAGAATTAAAATTAGGTTAGTTGCTGTGAACACCTCAACCATGCAGTGCACTTTTCTTTATTGTTTACATTTCTTTCTTCATATCTATTCACAGGGAGATGTACGGGTACTACTTGATATGAAAAGCTGAACTTATCTTTTCCTTCTTTACGGTTTTACAATTTTAATTTATTGTACATTGTCATATCCCTCGTTTCACGGTTATATCATAAACACACTCGCGCATTTACTTAATTTTATCACCCATTGTCCCATCTCTTATCCCTGATTCCATTGAAACACACACATAAACACACACACAATCGTATCTTCTATTGTTTTTATTTTCATTGTCCTATCCCTGTATCCCAGCTATTATTGAAACACACTCACACACACACACTCAAACACACACATACTCACAATCGCATCTCCTATTGTTTTTGCATTTCCTTAATTTTATCCCAAGTTTAAGATTATTTGTTTGCTTTTGCAACCTAAACTTACAACTATGGCTGGGTTCTAAAAACGTTTGATCCACTTTAAATACACAATTACAAACGAAGTAACAGGACAATTATAACCACCAAGTGGTGGGCAGAGAGTTTTGGCAATAGTATATGTCAAAGACACCAAAATTTTTTGACCCGCCCTTAATTTTGTTTCCACCCCATTAAACAAAAATCGAGGGGGTTGTAGGTAATTCGAATAACATAAGGGGTGTTATAGTATCTTCAGGGGGTGTAAGGAGTTGTTGGTTTGGTATAAACTAGATTTTAAAATAAATTGATTTTATGCAGCTTCATTTTGGTATCTTTAGGGCTATTGTTCAAAGAATGTCTATGTGGTACAAGTCAGACAAGGATTATTAAGAAATATGAAGAGAGTTGTGTACTTTGTAAACAAGAGATAAACATTCTTTATTATGCATGATAACGGATAAGATTGACATACCTACAGACTTCATTAGCAACGAACTGTCTCGGCTACTAAACAATATGTTGTGATTCTATTTAAATAACAACTCTAAAATCAGCCCTGGTATAGCAAGGCCTACAGGCAGAATCAAAATGTTGTAAAAATTTACAACAAAAGTTTTAGTTTGTGATTGCTAACATGTTACAATAAATTTAGTACAAGGGCATCTCTAAAGTTTTTATACAATTGTTTAAAATAAAAATAAAGTATTTTTAAATTCTGCTTGATTTTTCATAGATTTTTATCAAATTCTAATGGCAAAATAATGAACATTGAATTTATAATTTTTAACTTTTCTAGATTTAAATTTTTTGTTGAAAATTGATAGTTTGAGCCTAAGTAAGTACCGAAAGTTTTTAAGCTAACAATTGATATATCATGAAAATATTAATATTGGCAATTACATTTTTCTATTTCGAAGACATTGTTAATTGTTTATTTTAGTATCTTGCATTAATATATCCCTTTATCAATGTTCCATTTTACATTATCTTATCCCTGATTTTTGTCCATTATCATATCTCTGTAACCCTAGATATACAGAAGCTGGCAAACATAAGAATTATATAATTTTCAGTATATATGAACTTTTTAGTTTTTTTGTTTCTTATATTTAGTATATCCATCTATCCCTGTTCCGTTTTCCATTATCCTATATCCCTGATCCATTGTCCATTATCATATACCTGCATCCCTGACAGAAGCTGGCAAAGACAAGAAGTTTATAATTTTCTGGTGAGATAAACTTGTTAGTTGTTTTGTTTCTTATATTTCATTGAAATTTCCCTGAATCCTTGTTCCATTTTCCATTATCCTATATCCCTGATCCATTTTCCATTATCTTATCTCTGTAACCCTGGATATACAGAAGCTGGCAAACACAAGAAGTTTATAAATTTCTGGTTAGATAAACTTGTTATTTCTTTTCTTTTTTTCCATTTTCCAATACCTGTATCCCTTATCTATTGTCCCTTATCCTATACCTGCAGCCCACACAGAATCTGGCAGAGGCAAAAAGTTTATAATTTTCTGGTTAGATAAACTTGTTAGTTGTTTTGTTTGTTATATATCATTAAAATTTCCCTGAATCCTTGTTCCATTTTCCATTATCCTATATCTCTGATCCATTGTCCATTATCCTATACCTGCAGCCCACACAGAATCTGGCAGAGGCAATAATTTTTAATTTTCTGGTTAAATAAACTTGTTAGCAGTTTTCTTTCCTATCTATCATTGACATATTCCTATATTTTTTAACAATTGTTTCATTATCCTATCCCTTTATCCCTGATCCCTTGTATAAATTATTCTCTCTAATCCTGGAATTGTTTTCTTTCTTATCTCTCATTACAATATCCCTGATCCATTGTCGATGATCCTAAACCTGTATCCATGTATCTATTGTTTTCATTGCATAATATCTCTATATCCATGTTCCATTGTCCATAATCTTATCCCTGTATCCTTGACAGAAGCTGGCAGAGACAAGAAGTTTATAATTTTCTGGTTGGATAAACTTGTTAGTAGTTTTCTTTTCCTTTCTTTATACAATAATGCATAGATATGATGCTGTGAGAATTGGTGCAAAAAATATGACGTAACAAAAAAAATTAGCCAATGAGATGCCGTTATTGACCAATGGCGGCAATGGTAGTGGACTCTCATTGGCTAATTTTTTTGTTACGTCATATTTTTTGCACCAATACTCGCAGCATCCATAGATATTATATATCATACTAGCGGCTTCGCCCCTAGCCTCTAGGGTTATTGCCCCAAGAGGTAAGTATTTCTGGTGCTGCCATTTATTTTGAAGTAGTTTCCCCAGAAAACAATATCTATTGAGGGGAGGGGGAAATTTCCCTTTTGGGGGGCTGGGGGTGTCCCACCTCCTTGGTAAATAGCTTAAAACCACCACAGGACCAGTAGGTATATACCCTGAAGAGTAGAATGCGATCGGTTTAGTGGTTACCGAGATCTTAAGGGACGGACGGACAGACAGACGGATAGACAAACAGACAGACAGACGGATAGACAAACGGATAGACAGACGGACAGACAGACATGAAGCTACTTTGTATTATAGATATAATATACATGTACAACGGGGATCTTAAGGGATAAGACAATGAACGATACATTGATAAGAAATACATTTGATAAACAAAATTACAAACCAACTTCAATGAAAATATTATTGAGCCAGCTTATAAATTAAACGTGGTTATAAAACTTTTGGTACAAGTGTAATTTACAGTTAATTTAATGTTAATGTGTCTTTAATACGAGGCTATACATTATTTTTCAGTATGGCGTACCGCTAGTATCTGAATATAATGCAAAAACATGTTAAAACTTTTCAAAATAATTATGCTCAAATATATTGCGTTTAGAATTTATGGATGCTATCATCATTGTTATTTATTGTATTTGTTATTGAAAACAATAACCTGATTAGAATTGCAAAAATATAAATAATAATAGAAATACTCTTGTGCCAATAAATAAAACAATAGATACCGATACATTCTTAAGGTAGTGGTACACTGTAAAAAATATATAGCGTCGTTTTAATTCTTTCTTAGATTTTACACTAGCATTTCATGCTTTCTAATATAGTGAAACTCGCAGTGTGGTCAAATAACGACACCCCCTCAACCCCCCGCATCCCCCCCCCCCTAATTAACCCCATTCCCTCTCCTCCAACTGGATGAATGAACTTATCAATAAATGAGTTGTATGTTAGCCACCTAATTTTCCCCCAGTCATAATATCTACTTTTATTTTAACAAACTGGATTTTAGAATAAAACTGTAATAAAAGTTAATGGATTATTTTTAGTGTGTATGTATATAATAATTAAATATTCATATTTATTGACAGAATCCCCTTTTCATATGGATGCGAAAATTAGTTCCATGTCTAATTATACAATACATATGCTTGATAATAAGGACAATTGTATATTTGTAAAGTTGTAATAAGATAGATATTATAATGACAAAAATAATCTAATATTCCAGATTTTAGTCTGTCTATCAACTCTTTAAGGAACTTTTTTTCTAGGATGTTTTAAAGATCTATGTCAGCTGATTTTTGTAGAGGTTTTACAAATATTATTGAGTTTTAGGAAGCTTTGTACCTTATAGCTTAAGAGGTTTTAAGCTATTTTCTATGAGAAAGACAAACCCCTTCCTCTTTTTGAATTTAAGAAAACAGCACAAAAATTAAATAGAAACTTTAAATATATGGGAAAAAATATTCAGTACTTCTTCATTGCATTGAAAAAAATAACTTTCTTTATTAACAGAATCTGGTGCCTTGTACGAGTGGTTTGAGGTGGCCACACCCCCTGATGGAGGACTGTCATCCTCCCAACTTGGCAGCAGGATGCATGGGATGATTCATCATGAAAGGTAAAGGGGTGTTATGTTATGTCGAAGCCAAGATAAGGACCGTGTCCTAACACGTATCAAATCCGCTTGTCGTCGGGGAGGTGAGGCGATCGAGTCTAGGCTTAACACCGCGTCAAAACTAAAGACGTTAAAATTGTACCTACTGCTGCTGTCAGATTCGCAATATTAATAGTTAGAGTAGGAGGAATACATTGGCCCAAAACAGGCGTAACTCAACAAAATTATGACATCAAGACGAAGGTCGTGCAACCAAAGAGTTGGTTGTCTGCTGGGTGTTACCTTACTTAATATTCTGGGCGATTTAGCGAGAAACACACCAATTCACACAAGGAGTATGTTAATGGTGGCGTGGTGAGGACTTGTATCGTAAATCCGCCCCTAAGATGTCATCTTAGAAGCAAATAGTTCTAGAAAGTTAATATTGTAATTAAAAAGCGTAAAAGAGTTTTTCAAAATCCTCTGTTCCCTAACATTTTATTTATATCAGGAGAGTTCATGAGATACCTGGATTTAGAAAAGTCTTCCAGAATGGAACCCTCTGGCTTCCACCTTTCAGGTAACAACTATGGATTTGCTACTCTTACAATCATTATATGAAAGTAACAGGATATCAGTCTGTGTGTCTGTCCTGAAGGATCTCACTAATCCCTTAACCGATATTGTTCTCCTTTCAATGTATCTCCTCATGGGTCCTTGAAAGTTTTTTTAAATTTTTTTCAAGATGGTACCAACACCCTCCGAAAAGAAATCCCAAAAAAATCAAACTTACGTTTCGCTAGAGGCCTCTAGGGGCGTAGTCGCTATAATTGTAGAAGATTATCCTTATGATATCTCTGTGATGTTATCATATCAATACATCGCTAGATCCTTTTATAGGTAGTAAGTTTTGTAAGCTTAATATTTTAATAGACAAGAAATTTATAGTGTTCTTTTTATGGGTGGTTTTAGGCTATTTTTCACTTTCAATTAGAAATGCTCCAAATGCAAGCTGAGCACCCAATAATAGCTATACTTATGTTCAACATAAAAGAATAACAAACGGACATATCTACATACAACATAGAATATCTTTGACAAACTACAAAGTACTGTAATAACAATAATGATTTAGTTTTTAATTAGTTTGAAATTAGATTTGGGTGAGCAGCAATTTAAACAATAAACTAACAAATTATACAGCCTTGTACTCGATATATGTACTTACATAGTATGTATTAGACCACAGGAACTGGTTTTGGTGACTTATAGAAACCTGCCAGTAAAGAAACCCCAAAAAATAGTTTTTAAATGGAGTGTCCCAAAGTTTTAAGCCAAAATATGATGCTAAACATTTATAAAAAAATTCAAGCCAATTTTTTATATTCTTTTATATGCTTTTTGATATGATTTTTTTCTCTTAAAAACAGGTGACGTTTGAAACTTTGTCAGGTTTCTGTACATCAACAAACCCGGTTTCTATCGTGTATTGTATGTCTGTATAGATAGATATATGCATAAAGTAGACATACTTTAGTAACATCCTTGCAAAACCAATTCAATCATTACAACTACATCTTATTATTGCGTGGTATTGATTTTAAGAGTATGGGAAATTCCTTGGTTAATAAACAAACACTCTTGTTCAACGAATCAAATAAAACCATTTTAAACTACTATTACATCTCGTCATACTAGAAATTTTAAGGTATGACACTGTAATTATATGAGTAAGGGAAATGTTTTCACTTTTAAACAGGTGCAACTTAAATATTTTGAATTTTCAAATAATTTTTATCAAATCAATGAGATGATTGCCTGGCAGGTGTTATTTCGTTTTCGACCAAGACAGTTGCTAATTTCATCCTAGTAACAATGTAATGAATGGAAAAACGAACAAAGCTATCATACAGAAAGAAATTTTATATTATAGTTTATCTTTGCAACAAATGAAAAAAAATGAAAAATACTTATAAAAGATTTCACATGGATATTACCCCCCACAGGATATATTACAATTTAGTTTCAAGTGGAAATTGGCCCAGACTAGCAAAACTCACGGTGTCAGGGACAGAACAATGGAGAAAAGAATCTACATTAAACTAATTCTAATAATTTTAGTTCCTTATTAGGATATTGGCGGGAAAAAATGTTTGTAGATTAATGATTCTCCCATTGTCCTTTACACCCTACAACTGCTCTCAGACAGTTTCAAGAAGTTTCATAAATTCGAATGCTTTAAATTACATCTGATTTCTTATTATGAGAGGTTACAATTTTATTGTGACTACTTCATAAATATAATATTTTGAAATGACCCACAGTCTAAACTGCTATTTGGAAAGTAGTGATAACTATTAGAGTATGATAATAAATAGATCACCAAAAGTAGAGCTACAATAACATGAGTAAACATTAAAAATATTTGTTTACATATTGAATCTTCATAGTGGTTTACAATAAAGCCCTAGGTGAAGGTAGGAGATGTTAGGCAAATAGCCTAAAATCATCACAAGTCATTTATAAAGCTTGACTAAAAAGTAAAACCCATTCAGACCATTAATTTCGACATTCTAGCTTTCAGACAAAAAAAAAACTTAATTCTTTATATTACAAGATTTAGGATTTGTTATTAGACTATTATGAAACATGAAAAGCTAAAAGTATCATATTGTTGATATGCCCTGGAAAGCTACTGGAGGAAGAACGGGTTGTAGAATATTATTTTCTCTTCTTCCCTGATTTGTAGACAACCTGCAACGTATATGTATAAGTTTGATATTGTTATATCATACCCCAGTTTAAGTTACCAAAATAACAGAGTTACGGATCTAAGAAACTTTTTCCAGCTGACTAATTGGTACCATTGAAATAAGAGCATCTACTGTATAATTAGAGTTTGTAGATATGCCGACTGTTCAGTAAGTAACGTTATTATACAGTTTCAAGTTAGTCTAAGATTAATTTGATATGCAGTTTATTTTAGTGTTATTAAATCTGAGATACAGACAGCCTTCTGTTGCTGCACTACTTATGGAGAAGATTACCCTAGTATTAAAATTCATTATGAATTCTAATTTTGTTTGTTTGTAAGACATTAGTGGGTTTTAGTAGTAAGAATATAACTTTTGAGTTAATATAACTTTGTAAACGTACTAATATAATAAAGATTCTAAAGTCCCCTCCCTTCATGGTTTAATAAGCCGCTAAAAAAGTTACACGATTTGTGTCTGTCTATCTTTGTGTACTGAAGAATCTCTGTAACCGCTGATATTGTCCTGGGTAATATTATGAATATTTTTGTTTTCAAAAGGGAAATCGCCACTAAAAATTTACCCCCCCCCCCCCCTTCAAAAAATATTTTTTTTTCTTTTTTCTTTTGATAACTAAATTTTACCCACCCTCTCTTTTCTCAAGGGTCCCCAGAAGCCTCTAGGGGCCTATCCGCTAATTGTAAAATAAACTAAGATCTTCAACTTTTTAAATATTAGATGCGTGCTTGTGTGTGAAATTGTGTATACATAAGTGCACATAGATTATAAAGCAGGGATCTTAAGGGATAAGGTAATGAACGACATATTTATTTACAATCCTAATTATGATAAACAAAATTACTACTCCTATTGATTATAATTATTGATGTAAAGGTTTCATAACTGCTAACTTATACTACCAAGATTTGATAAAGATATATGTACCTCCTTTTTAAGCCAACAGTCAAATGTCTCCTACCCCCGTTAAGTTTAAGCTATATTAGAATGATCCTACAAAAATAAATCAAACGCTTTGGTAAGTTCAAACTGCATCTAATTCAAAAGTTAAAAGTAAAGTGTTTACTATTCTGTAAAAAAAGGCAATGTCATTAAAAATCCACATTTCAAAATCCTTTTATCTCAATTAGATTTTTTTGTTTTATTGAAAGGTTTACATGAGTGGTTTCTCCTCTAACCTCTAAAAATCACACTTATCTGACATAAGCCTATATTAATTAAAATAAATATTAAGCTTAATTCGATAAGAGGGACAAACAAACAAGACATCATTCTAGATTGTATTAAAGATGTATGTTATTACATATTTGTCTTTATAACAAGCTTTAAAGTAGATTTTATAACCAAAATATTATGTAAGTCTTAACAATGGTGTGCATACTTTTAAGCAAATGTATCTCATTGGCAAATTAGCAGAACTGTAGTTTATTACAACAGCACAAATACACAAGGTAGAAATCATTCTCTTCGTTAAACACAACCTTCTATTTGCTTGCTATTGTAATAATTTATAATATGATAATACTTGGGAGGGGGGAGGGGTGACATTGGGCTGTTTATTACACCAGTCTCCAAAGTGTTATTAAACGTTTTCTTATTCGTTGACTCAATTACTTTGATTTTTTATTTTTATTGAATTTTGATTGGTTGGTTCATTAAGTTCAGTGTCTAAACGTTTCAACCACTGCAGACGAGGAAAATTTGAGAATCATCGTCAGGGTTGTACATAAATTTATCGGCTATTGTCTTATCCCTTTAGATGCCTGGATATACATAAGTAGTAAGCGTTTTTTGTCTGTCCCGAAGGATCTCTCTAATCGCTGAACCGATATTGTCTTCTCCCCCCTCCTCCCCCCCCAAAAAAAATATTTTTTTTACTCTTTTGAAACTCAAATTTAAAATGGGATGAGGTCGACTTTTCCCCCTCCTACCTTAAGTGCCCCTAGAGGCTTCTAGTATGAATTAAAACACTATGCGAATTCAATCATATGCGGAAATGAATACACACCAATAAGAGAGAAGTATATTAAGTTTTTATTATATTGTAATCTCCAAACAATGGAATTACAATATACGTGGATATTATGACAGGGGAAAAATTGTTGTCAATTTAGATGGACATCACTTATTGGTTACTTCGTTCATCCGTTATGTGGGGTTGGGATGGGGGAAAGAGTATGGATTGTTATTGTAGACAGCTACAAGTTTCACTTTATTAGAGTACATGATAATATGTTGAAATATCCAAGTAATAATATATCCACGCTCGAAACACACTTTTTATTATCATGTGTAGCTATCTGCAAATAATCTTATATAAGAGTTTATATCTTACCCTCTTTATTTCCATCTTTCCATATTTTCTATGTATTTTATAAAGTGAACGTTTTTTTATTAAAATTGTTCTATTACTTGAAATTATAAAATTGTCTGTCGAAGTAAGACAATTAAATAAACGATATTAAAGGCTTTAAATTCAACAACGGAGGATTTCCTCCAGGGATCGGAAGCCTCACGTAAGCCGCGCATAAGCCTCAGTTTTAAACCTGCTTGTGAGCAGAAAAAAAATTTCAGAAAGAAGGATTGTCTGCTTAAGAGCCGTTTTATACATCCAGCTGAATTTTATAGTGATAAAATCACGATTTCACTGAGGCTTACACGCGGCTTACGTGAGGCTTCCGATCCCTGATTTCCTCTAAGTGCCTACTCGAGAACAAAAATTCCCCATTTCCTTGATACCCTCCCTCAGAATATTTACAAACCATCTCTTCACTGTAAACGATAACCATATTGGTCCAGCGGTTAGCGAGATCTTAAGCTGCAGACACAAAGATACAGAGAAAAATATACATCTTGATTTATAAGGATTTATTTGTTCAAAAATTTGCATTTCAAATTTCCTTTCTTCGCCTTCCTTATTTCCTCCCATACTCTTGAAATAATTGGTAGAACTGACCTAACCATAAAGATTGGCTGTGGTCAGAAAATAAATTGAAATTGCAGCTACCCCCAGCAGTAGCAGCAGTCACCACACATATGTTTGGGGACAATTTAATCCTGCAATATTACTACTAGCTTACATAGTATTTTATATAAGTAGGTTGACTGCACTTTTTCCTGTCATAATTCTTTAAAACTTACAACAAAATAGTATGACGAAGAAAATATTAAATCTTTCAGTCTTATTTTTATTTTTTTGGTGACCTAGGCATTTCTCTTTTCTTAAAACCTATATCATGTATCGATTAATATTTTGAAGCAATAAAAGCTAGACATAAACTCAACAATTGAAAGTCACATTATATATTATGCTGTAACTACAACAAAGCAAGATATTGTAAATATCGTCTTTATCTTAATAAGAGTCGTCTTTTTAATCATCCAATACTTAGAGTGGTACATTCTTGTCTATTTACTTGTCTAAGTACTGTGTAATAACCACTGTGTTCTGGTCTATATATTTTCTAATAGGATTATGTTGTAAGCTACAGCCATGGGTGGAAACACTAATATTCAGACCTACATATGTTTTTTTTGTAGCGTTGCTGCCCTATAACTCACTTTGTCCGTTTGTCTAACGTCCGTATGTCCTTAGTGCTAATAGGATTTTGTTACTAGCTTAAAGCATAGATTGAAACATCAATATTCAGACCTACTTATGTTTTTTTGTAGCGTTGCTGTTCTATAACTCACTTTGTCCGTCCATCTAAAGTCCGTATGTCCTTAGGACTATTAGGATTATGTTGTTAGCTAATAGCATGGAAAGAAACACTAATATTCAGACCTACATATGTTTTTTTGTAGCGTTGCTGCTCTATAACTCACTTTGTTCGTTTGTCTAAAGTCCGTATGTCCTTCGGACTATTAGGATTATGTTGTAAGCTACAACCATGGATAGAAACACTAATATTCAGACCTACATATATATTTTTGTAGCGTTGCTGCTCTATAAATCACTTTGTCCGTCCATCTAAAGTCCGTATGTCCTTCGAACTATTAGGACCATGTTGTAAGCTACAACCATAGATAGAAACACTAATATTCAGACCTGTTTTTTTTGTAGCATTGCTGCTCTATAACTCACTTTGTCCGCCTGGTTGACGTCCGTGCTAATAGGATTTTTTATTAGCTTAAAGCATAGATTGAAACACCAATATTCAGACCGACCTACGTGTGTTTTTTTAGCATTGCTGATTTGTAACTCACTTTGTCTGCCTGTTTATCCTTACAACTTTCGTCTGTCTGTAATGCTAATAGTATAATGTTGTTAGGTAGAAGCTAGAAAACACTGATATACTTTCAACTATGAGTTGTCTATGTCTGTCCATGAAGCAAATATGACTTGATAAGTTAATAACAATGCGCAATCATTTTATTCAGCAGCTTGTCAAAAGTAATAAGTATTATTTTTGTTCAGCGCTATTTTGTATGTTTTGATGCTTGTTATTAATATGAAACCCACATATGTTCTTACACATAACCTTCATATTTATTTGACAGTTATGCTTCATATGTTGCACCAGAAATATATTTCAAAACTGGATAAAATATTACTTGGACGTTATACCACATTTTCATGTTCTCTAATAAAGTGATGAAATAACAATACACCCCCCCCCCCAACCACCCCTTTATCCCATACCCTAATCTCCTTCTAGATAAACGAACTGAGCAATAAATGAGTTCCATGCTAGCAACCTAAACTTACAACAATTTTTCTTATGTCATATCATCCACGTATACATATCTACTATTTCAAATTGCAACATTTTTTAGTATACAAGATTGGCTCTATGTCTATACTACCTAGATCTATAAATGGTTCACCTGATTTTAAAGTGGAGGGTTTTTAAATCCCCACCCTCCCCCATTTATAAACAATCTAGGTCGTGTTAAAGAATTATTATCAACTTTTTTTAAAGAAAATTTTTTTGATCTTTAAGTCTACAAATATTACAATTACGCGTTCTAATAACTTGGGGTACATTTCCTGTATTGATATGATAACAGCAAAGCTTTTTCTTTAAATGATTTTTCTTTCTTTTTAGGTCCTATGAGTATAATCCAGAAATTCATAGCACAACATATCAATGTAAAGCAAAGTTTGGCCCTCTTGCCCTTATATCTCCAAGGTAAAGAATTATTATTACAGCACAACATATCAATGTAAAGCAAAATTTGGACCTCTTGACCTTATTTCTCCCAGAATAATAATTACAGCTCAACTTATCAATGTAAAGCAAAGTTGTATTTATCTCTCCAAATATGGATTCCCAGGCCAATTAGACACAATTTTATAAGCGAAGCTGCTCTATAATTAAAATGTCCATATTGAGCATCCTTTGTTTAAGTCTTTTTTTGTTATATATTTAAAGGAAAATTTTGTTAATTTTGTAAATTAAATAAGCTGTTACTTTATATTTGTTAATGTTCGTTTGTCTGACCATCTATTTGGTCACATTTGCACTTATGGATGTTGACATATTTTTAAGTTTTTTTTTTCGTTGCAGATATACAATACAACCTGTGCTGCAAGAGACAATACAGTTGAGGGTGAAAGATGTTTACTCCCACAGAGGAAATAGTGCCTTTCTCAGGTGAAAAAACTAAAATTGTAGAGTTGATTCGCTAGAAGTACCCTTCTTGCTTTTGTTAAAGGTTTTTTTGCTTGTAGATACTGCTTTTTTTTAAAGATTTTAAAGTCTTAATACTTCTTTTGATCATTTAAAGGTACATCCATCTTTACTAGATCTACTATACTTTCATCGTATTCTATCCAACTAAATACATACTAAAGCAGCTTTATGTCATTATGTCTGCCAGTATGGCCTGATTTAAAAAACGGATGGAACTTCTATCGTAGTTATTTAGTGAATCCCCCTATCGTAGAATATATCTTTTTTTGAAATGATGGTAAGGGAAACCTTAACCCTTGCTTTGGGACTAGCCACTAATAACTATAAAATAAATTAAATTGAAACTTGATTATACTAGACAAAAGTCTTTATATCTTGCACCAAAACGATAAAATTTCTTATAATAACATCATAAAAATAACTGAATCAAATTTTCCACATTCTCAGACTGCTTTGATAGAAGTGTACCTATTCTGCAACAAGTATATTACACTTTATAAGGGATTTAAAAGAATGAGGGTGACAAATTGGTGACAATTATTAGTTAGGTATTTTGGTCATTGCTAGTTTGAACCAGTCATTCAAGATTTAAATAAGAGTTTGTATAAAAGTTTTGGACAATAGTATAAATAAAAGGCAATTGTTCAATGTTCCTCCCCTCTCGTAGATAAATAGCTGACATAATATTTGAGAAACTATTCATCCTGGAAATACAAAAGTAACCTAAATTATTTAGCTTTACCTCATAAACATGTAAATAATTGCTTTTAAGTATATAAATAAAAATTTGAACGACTTTATATTTTGTTAACACCCAGTACTTTATCCAAAAAAAAGTAACCTCTACTCTAGAAAAGTGCCTTAAGCCTTTGGAACCTGGTCGCTGAGGAAATTGAAAATATCCTCAGCTTGTGTAGTAAATACAATTTATGTGGCATAAAGGTTTATGTGAGGAGACCCCTATCTTAATACACTTTACTATGCTTAGCATAACTCTTTCAATCTGAAGATACTCTACATGTCATGCTATTTGCATGTCTCTCTTATTTTCAAAAGAATGGATATTCATTATAGTTTTTTAAAAATATGATTGTTATTTGGCTTCCTATTTAATACATCAATTGTGTCTGGCTGTGTTAGTGTTTGTTTGTGTGTGTGTGTCTGTATGCGTTGGTGGGTTTTAGTGTGTGTGTGTGAGATAAAGAGATGAAGTGTGTGTATGATTTTTAGTAGTGTGTGTGTGTGCGCGTGTGTGTGTGTGCGTGTTGTTGTTGTTGTTGTGTGTGTGTGCAATTCAGGTTTTTGCAATGAAAACAAAAGGCACTTACCATTGCTGATGTATTTTCTATTATTTGACCAATTTTTTACTGACCAACCAAAGCACAGTCACATAAATTGTTTTGCCAAGGGAGTGAACTCAATCATATGATTAGGTCATATATGGATTCTAGAACAGGGGTGCAATGTTGATAAATGTATATAAGTATAGATGTATAACCC
This sequence comes from Acartia tonsa, assembly GCF_053477335.1. NCBI lineage: Eukaryota > Metazoa > Arthropoda > Copepoda > Calanoida > Acartiidae > Acartia > Acartia tonsa. Next base: position 42,249,047 of record NC_137260.1, read on the forward strand.
ATACAACTACCTGACCTTTTTTTCTGCTAGCAAATTGCTTTATGCTCTTTTGTAGCGATTTGGCTGTGTTTATATTTTCGACGTTATTGGCTGATATCAATTGAATCTCGGCCTCTTGGGTAGAGTTACATATAGCTCGTGCCCCCTCTATTCTTTTACTTTAATGCAATGTCCACAAAAGTTATTTCAAGAAATTATAAATAAGAATAACTGATACAGAGAAGTAATAGTGCCATCACACAAAGTGCCGGCAGAGCAAAGATAACCACACTGAAATTTTAAAATACATTGTAAATAAAGGGGAAGGGGGTATATCCATTCTTACAGAGAGCTCTTGCCCTGTGAGGCGTATACTTGAGTTACCTTAATCCTTCATGGTTACCCAGTACACAAAATAATGCAATCTAACCTAGCCTACAGTAATAAACAAACAACCAAAAAATCACCGCTTCCTTATTTTCAATTCATTTTAAAATAAGATTAGTGCCCAACAAGGTACTTTATGTGAAAGCGCCAAAACAAATTTTGATTGATATAAACGTAGGGGGTGGGGAAGTTTACTGTACTCTAATTACAAATCGAAGAAATGTAAAGACTTATCAATGATCTTATGCCAGGTGCGTGTCATAGTAAGGGTAGGGCGAATTCCAGATTTTTAAGCTTACAAGTTCCAAAGTCGTTTTTATAAAAATAACCTTTTTTAGAACAAAATTTAGGTATTTTTTTTCTATATAGATTGAAATATCTTTTGTTAAGAGTTTGAAAGTAGTGGGAAAAAAGCCAAGAAAATAATGATATTTAAAATTTATTCATCCCCTTCCTCTATTTTGTTTAAAATTATGTGTCTACTGTGCACAAAGAAAATTTGGTACAATCCCTCCAAGTGTTAGTGGACCATTGGACTCCTTCCCTCTTCTTCCCCAGGAAGGATGGGAAGATTGGGCTGTTTATTACACTAGTCCCACAAGTTTTATAATACCATTTTCTTATTCGTTGGCCTAATAACTTTGGGGACTTTCATTAAGTTGAGTGTCCAAGCGTTTCAGCCACTTATTATAAACTACAGCAAAGGTAATTTTATTTGTCATCTTTAGGGATCTATATCAATTTATCGGCCAATGTCTTATCCCTTTAAATCCCTGCTTCTTGTCATATCGTTCTAAAAAAGCGTTTTGGTGGTTTTATCTCGTTTTCCTTGATTCAAAGATGTTTTGTACATTGGACTAAAGACTACACTGGAACACAAAGTTTTTTTTTAAATTACGTAATCTATTCGTTGGCACAAAAACTTATATTAAATTTTAATTTTTTGATTCCAAACTATTAAATTTTCGATCATTGTCTTATTCCTTATAATTACTGTCTTACATTTATGATAGAAGTCAAGACAAGGGGGGGTGGGGGGAGTTTTTTTTATTTATACTAAAAGGAAATTACCTTAAACTTCAACTATAGCATTGTTATTGTAAAACTTATAATAGAATAGTTTATACATTCATCTTGTATGGAAACCTCTTTTATTTAATAGAATATTATTTTCATGAATTAAAGGTATGATAGGTTTTGAGTTAATAATTCACCACAGATATCTAAATTCCCTAGATGCATGGATTAGACAAAGTAAATTGCAGAAAAAAACATTTAGCTATTTATCTTTAATAGCATCTGAAAAGAACTTTTTTTCTAATATTCTGATTTTTTCGCATAATGATTCTTAGGACAAGGTACATTATTTTAAGCAAGGAATCTCAATGATAAAATCCTAAAAATTACAATTTTTCTTTAATGAATTATGTATTTGAGCAATGTTGCAACACATTTAGGCACAATTTTGTTTAGACTTAAAAATAAATGTCTGCTTATCTAATTTTGCACTCTACAAGAGTTGATGTCCTGCTGTTTCAGAGCTACGCTTTTATGGATGTTATCATCCTTGTTTTAATTACAATCACAGTGAAAGATTAAGACGGACAAAGAAAATATTAAAATTTAGTCATTAAAAAAACCTGAAAGCCAGGTTCTCCATATTCCTGTTGATATCTGCTTCCTTATTCATGTCTTTGTCACAATTCACATCTCTCTATAGAATCAGGGAGGGAGGTGACTGTAAAATACACTGCTATCCAAAGTTTTATAAACACATCTCTTATGTGTTTGGTTAACAACTTTTGATTTTAATCTTTAATTTTTAATTTTTTAGTTAGTTTAAACTAACAGTGTTAAAACATTGCAATTGATAATTCTAATCTAGAAAGGGGTAATTTTGTTTTAACAACATTAAGGATGTACATCAATTTATCGTTCATTGTCTTATCCCTTTAGATCCCTGGTATGAACAAATTCATATCTCTGAAGAGAGAACAAATTTAAATTCTTAACAATAGTGTTACTTACCTTCCCAGTAATATAAGGGATACTGCGATGCAAAAGAATAGTTATTTACCGCATCGTATTATAGACAGTTCTACGGATTAAAACCAGTTTTGTTGGCCCCGAGGGACCGAAGGCAAGGGCTAAAAATGCTGGAATTAAGCTTATGGTTTTAATTTTAATATTTGTGGAAAATTTGTGTTATACAATGCCATACTAGATTTTTTAGTTTGGCTTAGAGCCGGCTCTAATAAAGCGGAAATTAAATAAAAGGTTTCAAAGCCATTATGTTTTTTCCATAATTAAGGCCAGTTATACATTATTAATATTAGGACAAACTCTTATAATAAAGTATGCTCGTAGCACATGCTCCATAACAAAAGACGTTAAACGAGTTTCTTACTGCCGCTGTACTAGAAAGGCGACATTTATAGTTAACATTATCAGGCGAAACCAAAATTTTAAATTAATTGAAAAAAAAATTATCTAAAGATGGTATATACCTGGTTCTATTCTTTCTTTCTTCTTTGTCATCTCTATCTTGTGAATTCTTTCCTGTCTGAAGATAGGGTACCTACTTTCAGTCTTTTTCCAAGGGCGTCTACAAAGTTTTTATTTTGGGGACTTCACCTCAACCCCCCCCCCCCTCAACTAAGTTTAAGTTTTACATATTATTTTCTTTATAACTTAACAAGGATGACAACATCCATAAAACGATGCTCTAAAATCAGAAGACAAACGAATAATAAGTCATGTATAGTGTCAGACCTTAAAAAGCAGAACATTAATTTATAAGTCTAAACAAAAATGTACATAAATTTGGAGCAAAATTGCTTAATTACAGGATAAAGTTAAAGGACGTATTTTCATTTTTATGATATGATTACAGACATGCCTCGTTTAGTTATATACTTTAAAACGTTGTTCTAAAAAAATTAAGAATCGGCATGAAGATTATATAGAAAATTATAAAAATTAATGAAAGGAGCTAACCATAACGGACAAACGGATGGACAGACGAAGTGTTATATTTATTTTAAAAGCTAGAAAAAGTGGAATAACACATTGAAAAAGTGAAAAAAAAGTTGTTAGGTACTAAATGTTTTAATGGTTTTGAATTGATTCTTTTTTCAAATGATTTTTAAGCCCCTCCCATATACACGACTATACAAGTACATCTAACAATGAACAACAAATTTTAAAATTTAATATTTCATCTTTTATTAATGAAAAATGAAACTTTACCCTTATTGTTAAACTATCTCATTTATGTATGATATATATATGTATATGTATCATATGAAAAATTTAAAATATTTCTTTAAGCCTTTCAAATCTTATTTGGTATATTTTTTAATTTGTATTGTTCCTTTTTTCTAGGATTTATGGTAAAAGAAAAGAACAATAAAATAAAACTATGATAAGATAAAAACCATAATTACATTTCTAGATCAAATTATGTGTTGAAAAGAATCAACAAATAACAATTATTAATTAAAAAGTATCCAATTTTGGGCCAACGGTCATGAAATTTTTTTTTAAAACTTGAGTACCTGCATAATTTTAAGTCTAATGCCCCCTCCCTCCCTGTCATAAATTTGCATTGTGGCCACTCGATGCACTATTCTCTGTGTTTGTGTTGTGTGTTAAATTTTCATCAAAAAGTTTTAAAGTTAAATGGGCCAGCTAGGGTTATGATTATGTAAACTACAGGGGTACAGGGAAAGAACAACAAAGGATGAATTAATTTATTTTCTCGTATTCATTCGAATCCGGTGAATAAGAACCGGATTCTTATCCATACGAAAAAACTATGTCTACCATCGTATTATAAACAGATTTCTAAGAATATAAAAATGTACAATCATAAGATTAAAACCAGTTTTTTTAGCCCCGAGGTGCCGAGGTATATGTAAAAAACTGGTTTTAATCTTATAATTGTACATTCTATATCCGCGGAAAGCTGTTTATAATACGATGCAAGAAATAACTATACCAGTGTAAATGACTAAAATTCTAATTTGCAACTTGATTTAAGAAATTGGGGTGATTATTAAGCTTGTACCTAAAGTTTTATAATAATGTTTTCTTGTTCAACAACTTTGTTGACTTCTATTGAATTTCGATTGGTTGATTAATTAAGTTGAGTGTCCAAGCGATTCAACCAGTAATCTACAAAAGGGGTAATTTTGTGTTTCATCATTAGGGATGTACATTATTTTATCGGAAATTGTCTTATCCCTTTAGATCCCTGTGATTTATTTTGGGTTGGTGTGCGATAAAAGTTTTTTTATTAGTTTCTTTTTTTAGTTTATTTTTATAAAGAATGAATAGTACGGGCTTATGGGAGATTTCAAGAAAGTTTAAACATTCTATAACCCCTACTATGTAACATTTAGCTGCTAAATGCGGAATTTTTTCATAAAAATCAATGACTTATCTATCAAATGTTTCATGAATAAAAGACGTAAGAGGTCTATCTGAGTGTCTGTCAAACAATCTCGCTAACTGCTAGGCGTATAAAGGATTATAAAAAGAATTATGTAATTTTGCTTTGAAATGTTTTGAAATGCATACCCAAAATACATTTGTAAATTGTATAAAAGAAAAAGAAAAAATGTGCACTTCACCATATGGTTCACAATCAGGGGTAAAGTGATATATTGTTAGACTGAATAAATCTTTTTGAAAGTTTGATCTATTGAAAATTTTTTTAAAACAATTAGTTCCTAAATATTGACAGACTGACTGACAACCTATGTACCGTAACATCTGCTTATAGTTGGAAAGGTGATGGGTTTGAATCTCAGCCCAAACCGCATTGTAACTAAAGATATTACTATTTTTATTTCCTGATACTATGTAAGATGTGCGACTTTAATAGTAAGAGTAGAGGGAATGTGCTGTCTCAATACATATAATTTGCTTATTTCAATAAAAATAGAGAATAGAAAACACTAAAGTCTAGGTGCGAAGGCATGTTGATTTAATTTAATGAAAATAAACAGAAGTATTGTTAACCTGCAAACTGTTTAACCTATTTTAACAAACTATTTTTTATTTCTTTATTCTTTGTGCCACACTCTACATGTATAAGAAGGTGAAGAATGAATTCAAGTTGCATTCTCTTTTTTATAGAGCAGAGCTCTTCTTTAGCATACTTTATTATGAAGTATCTAATTCCTTAATATTTTCTAAAATTTCCTGTTTAAAACTATGTTCATTGTTGTAATCCACAATTACAATAGTTTATGATTTGGAAGTGTTTATATTTACGATGATATTCAAAGTCCCTATTGAAAGTAACCTTGTAGGTAGAGTTATATATGACATGTGCCCCCTCTATTCTTTTACTTTAATCAAATAAGCAATAACATTTAATTTAACATAAGTATCAATGTTGAAAATATAGTGTGGATAAAAATATTTTAACCACTGAATATCAATAACATCATTTATATAAGGCTAGTCTAAATAAATGTTTGAAATAGGGTATTAAGATAGTCAAATTTGATACATTTTGGCAAGCGCCAAGGGATATTTTTCTCAAAATCATGATATTTAAAATTAATGTGATATTTATTCATCCATAGCATAAGATTGTCCTTGTTAATTCTCACTTTCACATTCCTTTTGTGGAATTTTTCTACAAAAGAATGGACTACAAAGGAATGAAAGGGAAAATGTAAAATAGAAAAGCAATATTGCTACTTTTTAGAACTATAGTTTAGGTTGTTATGCATATTTGCATATTCAAAGCATACAATTGAAATATTTTGAATTAAAAATTACTCCACAAGCCATATTATATATGAGTATTTAGAGTGATCAAAGCAGTTTAGGTAAACCTTATAATTTGATAAATCATCAATTTGTTAATTAATCAATATATTTTTTAATGTTGTTTTAAAATAATTTTTATTTTGACATCCTCCTTGTTTAACTTTATTGTGTTTCTGGAATTCTGCTTCTTTTTTCTTTTCTAACTTCTTCTTTGTTTTCAAACATGCAGTTGCCATATTCTTTGTTTTAAACCACTAATAATATTAGTTGTTCACAGATACTGAATAAAGTTTTAAGAATTATTTATTATTTTTTTATATCAAGAACTATTCAATAAATAAGTATTATAACCTTCTTTATCTATTTTTAGATGTGAGATACCAGAACACACCCAGGGGTATGTAAAGTTAATCTCCTGGCTGGATGGATCTGGCAGACGAGTGGGCTGGAACCAACAGGATCAGGCAAGGATGATGTGACAATAATTTATAAGTGTTATGAGAGTTACATTACTTATTTTTATTAAAAGATATCATTCTCAAATTTACAATTTTCTACTTTAAATATTCTATAAAATATAGAATATTATTAGCTTTTTATTGCTATGTTACTTTTTGACATAATTTTCATGTTGTACAGTAATTAAATTAAATTAAATTTTATGTTACTAGTAAATTCGCTCCTATCTTCTTGGGGCTTATAATTAAAGAGTTGAGGGATTTAGTAGGATCTTGATGAAAAAAAAATACTGACTTTTATACAAAAAATGACTTGGCAAAGCGATCAAAAAAGATAATATTCAAATTCATAAACTGATCACTTTATCCGTGACTATCAGGACAAGTATTCCGAGTTGAGCCAAGGAGGTCACCTTGTGGTGCACCAAATTTCAAGTTTTGACGAGTACACCAAGTTCATGTGTGTGGCGCAGAATATTCTTACAGGTCAGTAATTAATAATTTCTGCTGGATTAGAACCGGTTTTGAGCAATAAAAAAACATATTTTATAAATACTTTTTCTTGGATAATGAAATAAAAGTCATAAATTTGATAGAATGTATAGGAAATAAGCAGCGTAGAACTTTTAAAAATTGAACTTATCAACCACAGGGAGGAAGTTATGATCCAAACTTACTAACTCAATACAACAAAAAAGAAGTCTACAACCCTTAAAATTAACATATTTTCTTAACAACATTTATGTATATATTTTAGGAGAAGTTTATAGTAGCAATCAAGCGACAATATTTGTTACAGGTGAAAATTTATTTTTGGTGGAGCATAGCATCTCTACTGCTCTAACTAACATCTGTATGTCTGATTAATATCAAAATGAAAGAAATAAGATATTTTGATTCGTATAATATTAAAGCTCTCCTGAAAATCTTGTTATCTTGAGATATTTTCATCCTAGTTCTGATAGCTTTTTCAATGAAAAGAATTCAATCAATGTAATATTAATTAAAAATTAAATTAAATTTTTATTATGATTAGATTCTTGTATTTGTCGAAGATGTACTTTGCAAAAATGATAAATCTAAATCTTTTTTGACTTTAGCATAAAATGCTAGAATAATGTTAAAATATGATTTAGAAGAATGATTATGAAAAATGAAAATAATAAATTATAATTTCTATAATTATTAGCAAATGACAATGATTTTAAAAATCATTGTATATCAAAAGCTAAAATTCAAAATTGTGACCTTACTTAACATAGAGTTTCAAAGCTTATCACAATTTCTATATACATACACACTAAAGGCTGTAGAAAAGATTCGCCTATGAAAAAATCTAGTTTCATAAAAAAGGAAAAATAATTTTCAAAAATTGGATTTTTAAAAATGTTTTCAAGTTAATAACCTTTATGCAACAGCGGATACAAAGCCAATGGTAATATAATGTGGTATAATACCCATAATATTTCAGGGTTATGTATTCAAGGTGGGTATATTAAGCCTCCATATAATATCAGACACAAAGCCAATGGTGATATAATGTGGTATAATACCCATAATATTCCAGGGTTATATATTCAAGGTGGGTATATTAAGCCTCCATATAATATCAGGCACAAAGCCAATGGTGATATAATGTGGTATAATACCCATAATATTCCAGGGTTATATATTCAAGGTGGGTATATTAAGCCTCCATATAATATCAGGAACAAAGCCAATGGTGATATAATGTGGTATAATACCCATAATATTCCAGGGTTATATATTCAAGGTGGGTATATTAAGCCTCCATATAATATCAGGCACAAAGCCAATGGTGATATAATGTGGTATAATACCCATAATATTTCAGGGTTATATATTCAAGGTGGGTATATTAAGCCTCCATATAATATCAGGAACAAAGCCAATGGTGATATAATGTGGTATAATACCCATAATATTCCAGGGTTATATATTCAAGGTGGGTATATTAAGCCTCCATATAATATCAGGCACAAAGCCAATGGTGATATAATGTGGTATAATACCCATAATATTCCAGGGTTATATATTCAAGGTGGGTATATTAAGCCTCCATATAATATCAGGCACAAAGCCAATGATGATATAATGTGGTATAATACCCATAATATTCCAGGGTTATATATTCAAGGTGGGTATATTAAGCCTCCATATAATATCAGGCACAAAGACTGTTATAATTAATGTAATATAATGCCAATAATATTTCATGGGTATGTATTTGCAGTAGGCATATTTGTATTATAGTACTTTTTTTTAAAAAACAGGGTTATATATTTAAGGTGAGCATATTAAGCTTTATGATAATAATATAATGTGGTATAATATCCATAATATTTCAGGATTGTGTATTCAGGGTGGACACATTAAGCTTTAGTGATTATAGAGTGTCTCTAAGTCTGTCTGTATGTGTGTGTGTGTGTGTGTACAGAATGATCTCGCTAACCACTAAACAGATATGGTTCTCCTTTATTGTGTAGCTTCTCATAGGTCCTGAAAAGGTTTATAACTATTTTATAACCCATATAGTCCCTATGTTTCAGAGATACTTGCTTTAGACCAAATAATTTTAGTACCTTATATTTTAAAATTTAATTTTATTCTAACCTTTATATAGAACCTTAAAATAATGGCATTCCCAGCATCAATTTACTTGATATACAGCCCGCAAAATAATGCGCCCTACCGACCATTAAATTTTTGTATGCGTAGCATCTTTATAAGTTTGGTATACATTCTATCCCTCAATTCACTTTACATGAATACTTTACTTATAAAAACCTAAAAATAAAGAGCCCTATCAACCATTACATTTGTGTATGCATAGCATCTTTTAAGTACTATTTTCATTCTAAATCTCACTAACAGTTGAATAGTTTAATGGATTCACAGCCTAAGAATAAAGTGCCCTATCAACTATTAAAGTTTTATATACGTAGAAAATTTGTCCAAATTTTAAATAGCCACTTTGCTACAAAAAATAACTACCTCTCCACGTGAACTTAATGAAAGTATTAAAAAGTGGTAAAGGAAATAATTTGGAACAGTGAAAAAGAGAGCATTGAAAAGAAAGAGAATGGATATGGAATAAAGTTAAATACAAGTAATACTATATTTTTCCCTTTCATTGAGCAAAAAAACTTCATGAACTTGATGTATAGAAATTGCAGTATCAAAAGTGCTGAAGGAAATAATTTGGTTAAGTTATTTAGGCTCAAGAAAAAGAAAGTAGAAAAAGAGGAGAGTGATTATAGATAAAGTGAATGGTAAATATGCATTAGAATTTTTCTTCTCTGATATTGTCTGAAATAAAACAAATTTAAATCTAGTGTTAGGAAAATGTACAAGGAGATTTCAAATAATTCAGGATATTGTTTTATATTAGTAGAAGTAAAGCTTATTCAATATGTCCAGAATAATCGCGGCAATAACAGGCTGGTAATATTTTGATAAAAGATGGACAATCGATTTATAGCAACAGATCAATATATATGAGAATTTAAATAATTTAATTTTGCTCTTTATGTTATACTAGCAGATACGCCCCTAGAAGCCTCCTAAAGGAGGGTGGTTGGAGGTTGAGTGAAGGGGGTGGGGGATGTTAATCTACCCTTCACTTCCAATTACTCCTGGGATAGCGGAGGTACCCACCTCCAAAATGGTTGCAAACCGTCACTGGGACAATATAAACATGTGTAAGTGAAACAGACAGACAGACATGTTATTACTTTTGTTTAATAGTAAACAAGTAATATTTAGTCCGATTCACCAATTTCTTGATCAAAGATGATAATAAAAGTAGGAAGAAGGGAGAGTGAGAAAATAAGTAAGCAGAGCAAAATTATACTGTTTTATACAGGGATAGGACAATGGGCAATTAAAAAAATGTTTCCCACTAACTTTTTTGTTAATTTTGTGTTTGTGGCTGATAAATAATTCAAGAAAGAAAAGGTTGCAGAATGATTTCACCACATGGATATATAAATGGCCTATGAATTGATGTACATTTCCAATGATGATACACAAATTTACCAATGTTGTAGTTTACAATTAATGGTTGAAACTTAAAATAATCAACTTTGAACCATCCAATCAAAAATATTATAAAACTTTGGCGACCAATGTAATAAACAGCCTAAAGTACCCTCTCTACAAGATTTCACCATCATTTACCCCTCCCTCTCTGAAAATTATATTGTGGTATGTGTGTATAATGGCTCACAGGGCATAAATCTTACATTCAACTTGGTCTAAAATATCTTGTTCTCATAGTGTCACAGTACATTTTATACTTGAAGAACCTTTCAACTCTACTGTCCTATTAGAATTTATAATAACTTTGGGATAAATCTTTTCCTGCTGCATTACAAGGAGGCATTATTAGAAAATGTTACCTTTCTAAATTGCAAATAAAACTATTATTGAAATTAATGTTTTTTTTGTGTGTTTACAATAAGCTTTTTCAACGGAATAATTTATGTCGGTTAGAAATTTTCCACATGTTAGTTTATTAGCCTGTAATCTATATGAGGCTTCTCTGTAAAGCAAAAATAGCCAATTCCGCATCCGCAACACTATCCTCTTATATAAAGTGCTCAGGTTTTTTTTGTCTAAAGCTGAAAATTTCGTTAATTACTAATCCGATTGGGTTCTCCACTTCAAGGATGATTAACAAGGGTTCTGGTATGGTTTTAGGCTATTCTATTTTTACATTAACGTTCTAAGTGATATCATGCTACTTTTCTGCCTTCCCCTACCCTTTTGAAAACAGATTCGCTATATGATAGTACAGATATATGTACATATATAAGAAAAGTAACTTTTTTCCGAGGACTATGAAAAGATAGATTTTATAAAGGCCTTAAAAGTCGCACAGAAAATTTGATCTACATTCATTCATAAATATTATATTACTCTTATACTATTGCGGTTTGTTATTCAGGCATTTAGATACTGAATAGAAAAATGTTAATAATGCGTGATCGTATTATAGAGAAATAAAAAATTATGAGATTAGAAAATGTTTTGTTAGCTCTAAGTTGCTAAATAATCGGGATAATAAAGCTGGTATTAATTTTATAATTTTTATTTTATTCGTAATTGTCGAAATATTTAAAATGACATACAACTGCTATTTACCCATTTAGAAAATAACTTTATTTTACAAAATTTTAAAGGTGTAATATAAAATCATCTTTCTTTTATTAGTATTAGAATTGTGATATATGTCTTATTGACTGACCTTTAACCCCTGGGGGGTTGAGTATGTTGGTGCCAAAATCCCCACGGATTATGGCTTCACCTTGATTATGCTCATAAATAAAAATAAAGGAATGTTGGCGGTTTTCCTCTTAGTGCCTTGTAAGGCACTAACCCCAACCTCCTGACCACCCTCTTTTTTTTTAAATAACGTTGAAAATAATGGGGGGGGGGATTTTTTCGTTTATTACTTTAGGCCAAGTTAGGTTAGATTATATATATATGTATTAGGTAGCCCCGAAGGATTATAAAACCGCATGTTAGATCCACCGCATGGATTAAGAATGGGGAAAAAACTAACCCCATCTACTGATTTTTTTTATTCACTAGAGGCTCAGTATTATAATATATTAAAAACCTTATAAAAAAGCATAAGACAAGCCAAAAACTTCAAAATAATAAAGCCTAAAACCATCCCTAGACCTATGTGAAGTTTCCCTAAAAGTGGGAACTCAATTGGTTCATAGTTATAAAAATCTTAAGCTTTAGACACAAAGTCTTACTACCTTATATAATAGGAGTAGGGTTCAGTGCTTGACAGACACTTTGTGGGAAAGAACCGGAATGTTTGTGGGTTGTTTTAGAGCTACAAGCATAGACTCAAGCGTAAAATGTAACACACCAATTAGATTTGTCTTTATCATATCATTAGTTTAAGATATGATATTCGTGTAAAATCCCTTTTTAAAAAAAACATATCCCCCCCCCCCTCTGCAGGGTCTTATTCGTACATATATATAATCCCTCAGGGGCTTTTCCTAACTTACCAACAATGTTTAAATTCGTACATGGATATTTTAAACCCTGCTACTCAATTATCAACGATCTAGTAATAATGAATCATTTGTATGTTATATAGTGTATGTGTGTGGGTAAAGGTCTGTAAGGTCATGTCACATTTTATTTGTTTCTTTTCTTTACATAAAACAATGACACCTCATGTGTATTTTCTTATTGTGCATAGAATTATAAAAAGTATTTGTGTAAGAAAAGCTACATATTTAGGCATAAAATTGTCTGAATGTGCCGAAACTTCTTTTATTGTTTTATTTATTTGTATTTTAACTTAAATTGTGAAAAAACTGACTTTTTAACAATACTAAAACTAATACTTCAACAATGATTAAAGATTACGATCGTTAAAGATAAAAAAATTGAAATAAAAACACATGCTTTTACTAAATAAAATAAATAATTATATATTTAATTAGACACAAGTTGAAATCTAACTGTTATTAAACTTATATAAATATTTATTTAGATTCAGAAATCATGTATGACAGAACTGGGCTAGTATATCCAACGAGTAACTACACTAAAATCCATCTACGTACTGGTCAAAACGTTAGGTAAAATTTTCATTTTCTTGGATAAGACATTCGGCAAAACAAATATACTCACTTTCAACCACCATTTTCATAGTAACGCGGTAAAATCAAAGGCTTTGTTAAATTCAAACTAACATTTATTAACACAAAATATACCTATATTGCACGAGGGTATTTGTTAGAGTAATTAAACGAACTATTAAAGCCTTGCGTCTGACAAAGCAGCAGTAGGATCAAAGAAAAAAATCTTCAACAATTATTAGAATTGGTCATAGACGACTGCTTAAAAACAATTGAATTTTTTTTTCAGTATTGGCTGCATCGGTCAAGGAATCCCAGTTCCACAAACAATGTAAGTAATCTAGTGTCTTAGCCATTCGTAACTTTGGTATGTCTTTTCCACCTCCGTTATAGTAAGTTATGTAAGTATGTAACGAACGTTTGAAAATAAGAGACTCTTTTTTAATTCTATATTACATATAGTTATTTGTTTATTTAATACCTATATTTGTGACAACTTTTGTTTTATAAATTCTTCCAATTTTTAACAACTACAAAAACCCCGCCCCTCTCGGAGAGCCTCGAACCCACATCATACGGATAAGGTAACCGACATTCTATAAATGAGCTATGACGGAGACCAATTATCAGTGGTGAAAAAAGACAAGATAGACAAAAACATAATTCTTATAGTATAATTTAAAATTTTACTCTCTTTCATGTCTTTCATTGTAGCTCAGGGGTAGAGATGATGTTCCAGTTCAGGTCAGATGGTTCAAATCTACCCTTAACACTAATTATCATATTCACTCTCTGAGATAATAATTAATATTTGGTAAAAGTAAAAAAATATTTTTAAACATTTACCTTATACCAACAGTCACTTAAAATATCAAAAAGCTATTACATGCCAAAGTATATAAAATTAAAAAAATATTGTTTCAGTGGTGAGTCTTGAACCACCCACCTTGAAACTTTACATCTCAAACCTGACGCCTTAACCAAAAGAGCTAATTCAGCATGAGACAATTACTATTATTTTACAGCCTTAGTTTACATGCCAAAGTAAAAAAGATTGAAAAAAATAATGTTTCAGTGGTGAGTCTTGAACCACCCACCTTGAAACTTGACATCTCAAACCTGACGTCTTAACCAAAAGAGCTAAATCAGCATGAGTCAATTACTAAAGTTTTACAGCCTTAGTAAACATTTCAAAGTATATAAGATTGAAAGAAAAATAATGTTTCAGTGGTGAGTCTGGAACCATCCACCTTGAAACTTGACATCTCAAACCTGACGCCTTTACCAAAAGAGCTAATTTATCATGAGATAATCACTATTGTTTTACAGCCTTAGTTTACATGCCAAAGTAAATGAGATTGAAAAAAATAATGTTTCAGTGGTGAGTCTTGAACCACCCATCTTGAAACTTGACATCTCAAACCTGACACCTTAACTAAAACTAAATCAGTATGAAACAATTATTATAGTTTTACAGCCTTAATTTACATGCCAAAGTATATAAGATTTTTAAAAAAATAATGTTTCAGTGGTGAGTCTTGAACAACCCACCTTGAAACTTGACATCTTCAATCTGACACCTTAACCAAAAGAGCTAATTCAGCATGAGACAATTACTATTATTTTACAGCCTTAATTTACATGCCAAAGTAAATAAGATTGAATAAAAATAATGTTTCAGTGGTGAGTCTTGAACCACCTACCTTGAAACTTGACATCTCAAACCTGACGTCTTAACCAAAAGAGCAAAATCAGCATGATACAATTACTATAGTTTTACAGCCTTAGTAAACATTCCAAAGTATATAAGATTGAAAGAAAAATAATGTTTCAGTGGTGAGTCTGGAACCATCCACCTTGAAACTTGACATCTCAAACCTGACGCCTTTACCAAAAGAGCTAATTTATCATAAGATAATTACTATTGTTTTATAGCCTTAGTGTACATGCCAAAGTAAATAAGATTGAAAAAAATAATGTTTCAGTGGTGAGTCTTGAACCACTCACCTTGAAACTTGACATCTCAAACCTGATGCCTTGACCAAAAGAACTAAATCAGTATGAAACAATTATTATAGTTTTACAGCCTTAATATACTTGCCAAAGTATATAAGATTTAAAAAAAATAATGTTTCAGTGGTGAGTCTTGAACAACCCACCTTGAAACTTGACATCTTCAATCTGACACTTTAATCAAAAGAGCTGATTCAGCAAGAGACAATAACTATTGTTTTACAGCCTTAGTTTATGTACCAAAATAAATAAGATTTTAAAAAATAATGTTTCAGTGGTGAGTCTTGAACCACCCACCTTGAAACTTGACATCTCAAACCTGACGTCTTAACCAAAAGAGCTAAATCACATGAGACAATGACTAATGTTCTACAGCCTTAGTTTACATGCCAAAGTATATAAAATTGAAAGAAAAATAATGTTTCAGTGGTGAGTCTTGAACCACCCACCTTGAAACTTGACATCTCAAACCTGACGTCTTAACCAAAAGAGCTAAATCAGTATGAGACAATTATTATAGTTTTACAGCCTTAATTTACATGCCAAAGTATATAAGATTTTTAAAAAAATAATGTTTCAGTGGTGAGTCTTGAACAACCCACCTTGAAACTTGACATCTTCAATCTGACACCTTAATCAAAAGAGCTGATTCAGCAAGAGACAATCACTATTGTTTTACAGTCTTAGTTTATGTACCAAAATAAATAAGATTTAAAAAAAATAATGTTTCAGTGGTGAGTCTTGAACCACCCACCCTGAAACTTGACATCTCAAACCTGATGTCTTAACCAAAAGAGCTAAATCACATGAGACAATGACTAATGTTTTACAGCCTTATATTACATGCCAAAGTATATAAAATTGAAAAAAAAATAATGTTTCAGTGGTGAGTCTTGAACCACCCACCTTGAAACTTGACATCTCAAACCTGACGCCTTAACCAAAAGAGCTATATAAGCATTGGATAAAAATTATAGTTTTACAGCCTTAATTTAAATGCCAAAGTATATAAGATTGAAAAAAAATTTTCATTGGTGAGTCTTGAACCACTCACCTTGAAACTTAACATCTCAAACCTGACGCCTTAACCAAATGAGCCACATCAGCATTGGATAAAGATTTTAATTTTACAGCCTTACTTTACATGCTAAAGTATATAAAATTGAAAAATATTATTTCAGAAAATATTGTTGACAGAGAGAGAGAGAAAGAAAGAGACAGAGGGGGGGAGAGAAAGAGAGACAGAGAAAAGTACATAGATTTCATGACAAAGGAAAGATTAAAAAAAATAACGCATTATTCTTTTTATAAAAACCCACCCCTGTGTATGTTACAACATGTTGTGATGAACACAACATGTTTTCAAAAACATATTCAATGTTGTCTTTTAAAAAAAAAATCTAATGAGAGTGAATTTGTGAAATAAAATGTATGAATTAAAATGTCAGTTTGTAAAGGTTATTAAATTAATTTTGAATTGGTTATTAAACTATGCCAATACAAGGTGGGTTTTTAGTAAAAGAATGCCACGAAAGGATTTTATAGAAATATAAAGCGTATTTTATATTGTAAATCCAAAAAAAGTAAATAAATCATTGAATAAACCTAGCCAATAGCGAGATAGTTATATCGAGCCAACTCTAGTCTTTATAATATCTAAAATGCTTTAAAAGAAAATTTAATCAAAAATTTTCAGTTTGGTTTTCAAACCGATAAATACCCATTAGATTAAAACTGATTCTCTGCCTTACTAAAAAAACATGTATAGCATCCTATTGCAGACAGTTTTCCACGAATATTATAATATAAAATCATAAAAATCTGTTATCCCGGGCCTTCATCCCCTCGGGGATAACAAAACTGGATTGAATCTTTTCATTTTACATATTTCTAACCTTTAATATTCTTTTCTTAATGTACATGTATGTCAAATACTGAAGTTTAATTGAATTTTCATAATATTAATTTTTCTCTTTAATTGCAAGTGTATGGATTATGAACGTAATAGAGGCAAATAATAGACAATTTATTTCCACTTCTGCCAATAATTTGCTTAATTTCTACCGAAGTAAAACTGGTAATAAAATGATTCTTTTAATTCTGTTTATTGAAATATGTTTCAATGTGTATAAATGTTAAGTACGTTACATTATTCCTAATACATTTGTAAATTGAAGAAAGAATTTAATAAATTTAATCTATAAAATTGTATTCCCCTAAAATTACTCAATATTACATTTTCTTTTTACAATTAGAAGCATTTTTGTCATTCCTTTTAAAATCCAACAATAATTAAGAATATTAACATCTAAATAAAAAAGCCAATCATTATAATACAAACCACGTATTAAGGCATTATAAAGTATCTATTCATGATACAATAATTATGCATCTACTGATACAAATCTATTATGAAGATAGTTCTAATTAAGTCTCAGAATTTCCAATATAAACTTTCATAATCTGGTGTCCTATCAATTCCTCATAATTATCACCAACAGTACAATTTAATTAATCCCGAACCTAGAAAAGTTAAATTGCCAAAATGTTTTTTTAGTCAAAATTAGCTTTTTAAAGTGCCAATAATTTTTGAAGAGTCTTAAGCGCCCCAGTCAAAATATCATGATATTGATAACTCAACTATTTCAAATCTATTAAAATTTAACCTAAAATAAGGCATTTTAAACTTTTTTATTTGGCTATATTTTGCGATTTTCAAGAGTGAATAATTTAATAACAACTTATCAATGCCTTTATGATATTTTTTTGTTTTTAATATAGTGATGCTTAGCTACTACAATGTTTGTGCTTTATCTAATATTTTATCTACGTTAGTGATGTAACACCCCATAATCTTTTTAACGGAAAATTGATTTTGGCGAGGGGCGAACAAGTTTTAGCTAAAACGGATAAATCTTATCATGAAAAAAATTGGGAGATTGTTGTTTGTTGTTTTTAGATTGCAGTTTCTCTTAATACTTTGTAAAAAGTGTAGCTACTCTTTAACTAGGTTTTGTCGCTTTCAGATTTTTAACTACAGTTAGAAATAGCTTCGTAAATCTTTTTTGTTTGAAGATAATCATTTTAAGTCATAATCGCTCAAAATTCAATCAGAAATTTAGAGAAATTTATCATTTTTAATTTTAAAAAAAATTCCTTTAAACAAAAAGTTTTGAAAAATATAAATACTGACTGACAACGTTAATTTGTTTTATCGCAAATTATTTATAAGCAATGTTTTTACGAAAATTCAGAAATATTCTTTTTACAACAGCTTTGCAAATAACATTTATAGTTTGGCTTTAAATCCGATAAATATCTACTGAATTAGAACCGGTTCTCAGTCATACTGAAAAATCAGGTTTAGCATTTTATTACAGACAATTTTAATGGCCGCAGAAGTCTGTTTATAATACGATGCGCTAAATAACTATTCTCAATATTAATTACTTATAGACCAACTTCTAGTATAATAGTTTTATATCTAATAATTTCTTAGATGGTACAGGTCTATAGAGGGTGACCAGTTATATCCAGTAACTACAAACGCCAACACACGAGTTAGACATGAAATTCTGGAACTGTATGATGTACAGACATCCCATTCTGCCAGCTATATCTGTCAGGTAACATTTTAACCCTATTCCGAAAAGGGGGGTGGGTGACTCTCATATGGGAAGGTTGGACTCAATTTTACCGCCGCGGCGCGCCGTGTCAACGTTATTTACCGTTACAAACTGGGGTATCAGTAGAAAATCTGAAAAAGTAAAATAATTTGATAATTCTTAATGACAAACGGAGCATAGTATATAATCAGGGATCTAAAGGTATAAGCAAATGGCCGATAAATTTATCTACATCCCCAATGATGATTCACCAATTAGATTACAATTAGTAGTTAAACACTTGGTTAATTAGTGGTTAATTGGAAACTCAACTCAATGAACCAACCGATCCAAATTTAATGAAAGTCCCCAAAGATGTTGATAAACGTTATTATAAAACTTTGGGGACTAGTGAACAGCCAAATGCCCCATCATTCTATCCATCTGATATTTTTGTGCTTCGCTCATTGTCTTGTCATCCTTGTTTTATGAAAACAAAAAAATAACTATAAAGTTGTATTGCTAATAGAGCATTCATTTTACAAATAGATAGTTTTAAAATGCAATATATTTTGAGCTAAATTTGTTTTTAGCTACAAATCCTGTTCATATATCTTTCTAGATTTTTTTCAGAAATATTAGAGAAGTGCGATTTGAAATATACTGTACTATTTCAAACTTTTAAAACACTATTAAAAGTTCTTATAAAAAAGTCACTGATTATTCTTGATACCAAAAAGCCCTATATTTGGTTTGATCCATAAATCCAAGCAAGTATTTCTTGATGCTCCAAAATAAGGATATCAAAAAAAATGAAATCAGAAAGTCAGAAAAAAAAACATAAATACTTTTGGAGTTAACTGAAAATAACTTTAATGAATGATGCTTTATATGGACTTAATTATAAAGCTGAATCGCTTATTATTTCTGATGGTTCTAGGAATCCACATGTCAAAAATGTAAGGAATTGTTTTTGCCTATTCCCTTTATACTATAACTAGTATTTTTGTGTTTGTGGAAGAAAGAAAAGTAAGAAAATATATATATATAGTGGTCTCTCTTGAATTATAATTACAAATTAGATTACAAGGATTTACCACGGAGGTAGTTGGTACTGGCAATTAATCTACATTCCTTTCTTTTCTCTATTATTTAAAAACTATCGTATTAAAGCATAAGCAATGGCGAGAAGATAGACCTATTAAGTTATTATTCCTTGGCCTTTCCACGTGTTTTTGGATTTACATAAGATTTCTTTTTCTTTTGTTTGGGTTAGAGTTAGATTTAAATTATACTGAATTTATATAACTTATATCTGTATCAAAATTAACAGCTTAAATTAGTTTGTACATTGCTATTTTAATAGTTTTTGTAAAAACAAAGCAGCCGTGCGTCTGCCGCCTGTAAGCCTCAGTGAAAAAAAAAACCTTTTATAATTTTAAAAATCAGCTGTCTGAACCTGACCTAATTATGGCAATCCTTTTTTATAAATTAGAAAACATCCAAACAGGTTTACACTTGAGGCTTAGGCCTAGGCTTTATAAATAATAATGAGTTTAACAAAAAAAAGTCATATGCTAATATACCAACAGCAGAGATGTCTAACAGCGCTAGAGGTAATAGTTTCTATTTTGACCTTATATTATCACAAATACGACTGACAGACAAACCGACTAAATAAATTATATACTGGATGGTGATTGGTTTAGGGAATCTTCAACAAAAGAATTATTCGTTTTCCCAAAATGCATTTCAGACAGACTTACAGACGGGCGTTTAAATCATAGAGTAGCTTCGCTACTAAAAATGTGTATTACTGACTTTATTACTAAACTACTTGTAGAATAACAACTGAACAAAATTTGTGTAAAAATATTTGAAAACCGATTAATATCCGCTAAATTAAAACGGTTCTCAGCCACACTGAAAAATCATGTATATTATATTATTATACAGGGTGTTTTTTTTAATAAGTTAAAAGTATTGCTTAATTTAACCCACTTGCCATTGACAGAAATTAATAATCTATATCTTAAATTCTTTATTGATGTGGGACATTTTGTATGAGAAAAAAATATTTGGCGATTTTCAACAAATTCTGCCTTAAAAACCGGTTTTCCAAAGTACCTATTTTTGGAAGATTTTTGGATCATGACTAATTTAAAGGGTTTACAAAAATGCGTACATTTTAAAAAATCAAATTGCGCGGCTTGTGTTAATAGTAGAAAAATGTTATGCATATCGTTAGAATCGTCATAAACTCTAGTTTTTTGGTGTTTAAGAACTATTCTTTTGCTACGTATAGTTTAGGAGCTACGTGGTAAAATGTTCCAACTTACTTAAAATTTTCAACACTTCTAACATTTTCCAATGTAGCTTCTACACTACAAATAGCCTGTATGTGTTACATATATTTCTAAAAACTAGAGTTTATGACAATTCTAACGGTATGCGTAACGTTTTTCTACTGTAAACACAAGCCGCGCAATTTGATTTTCAAAAATGTATGCATTTTTGCACACTCTTTAAATTAGTCAAGATCCAAAAATCTTCCAAAAATAGGTACTTTGTTAAAACCGGTTTTTAAGGCAGAATTTGTTGAAAATCGTTAAATATTTTTTTCTCATACAATATGTCCCACATCAATGTAGCATTTAAGTTATAGATTATTAATTTCTGTCAATGGCAAGTGGGTTAAATTAAGCAATACTTTTAATTTATTAAAAAAAAACACCCTGTAGATAATTTTTCACGATATTAAAATAAAATCATTAAATTGATAAATTTTTGTTAGCATGGGCCTTTGGCCTCTCGGGACTAACAAAGCTGGTTTTATTCTTGTAATTTTTTTATTTTAATGTCTGCGGAAAACTGTCTGAATACGATGCGATAAATGACTATTCTATTTTTAGGTTACGAACACAAACTTTCAACAAACAGCTAGGTAAGTTTGCTAATTTTTCCTTCAATTGCAAGTAGAGAATTTTTTACAAACCCTCCCCTAAAATAACATTTTTGCTGATATGATTGCACTATTTTCTTTAATCAAGACAGAGGGCACACTGGTACTTTATAAGTTTTATAAGCTTATTACCTCATTTGTTGGCTCAAAAACCTTGGGTACTTTCATTTACTTTTGCTTTGCTTGTTCAAAATAGTAGAGTCAAAATAGTAGAGTCAAAATAGTATAGAGTCAAAATAGTAGAGTCAAAATAGTAGAGTCAAAATAGTAGAGTCAAAATAGTAGAGTCAAAATCGACCACATTCCGAAACATTATTAAGAAAAGTAAAAAGTAATCATTTTTCAGTTCTTTGAATAGAGACAAAATCATCGTTTAACTTTCATGTTAGGTTTTTGTCAAAACTTAAATAGGAAGGGGGGGGGGGGGTAAATTAGGTCTGCTAGTATATTTGAGAAAATCTACAAGTGTTTGTTTAGATTAACTTTTTAAAAGTATTTTTAATAGTCTGGATTTACTATACTTTAGTATAAAACATGTCATACATTACATGATAAAAACAAACAATATAAATGATAACACGCAAAAATCTTCTTTGAGTTTCTTATTTTAATCATTAAATTATGAAAATAATAAAGCATAGATTAGATAAATGAAAAAGTTAACTTTTGGTATCTTAATTAAAAGCCAGTTACCATATAAAATAGGTAGGATGTCTATCTGCGCTGCTTTTTTTTCAATTTAATCCTTCCGACCTTCTACCTTTTTTTAATTTTATGTTTAGTAATTTATTGTTGTGTTAATAAAAAATTAAAGTTAAAAATCTTCCAACTTATTAAAGAAAAAAATTGTTTTAGATTTGACATAGAAGTATCTCCAGAATACAAGCTAAGCCTAACCCCCGCCTTGGAGCGCACCAG
Organism: Acartia tonsa; assembly: GCF_053477335.1. Taxonomy (NCBI): domain Eukaryota; kingdom Metazoa; phylum Arthropoda; class Copepoda; order Calanoida; family Acartiidae; genus Acartia; species Acartia tonsa. The sequence goes on from NC_137260.1 coordinate 42,271,791, forward strand.
GAAGGGGTCTAACGTGACCTTGACCTGCGCGTCCAACAGGGAGGCACCGGTCAACTCGAGCCAGCTGGCTTGGTACAGGAATGGACAACCACTGGAGTTTAATTCAAATAGGTAAGATCATAAAAACTTTCTGAAAATGATCGCAGATATTTTTTAATTCACTGACTCATTACTAATTTTATACCCTAAAAACTTTTATTATTTGCTTTTTCGGCCAAGGTAGAACCTTCATTTCCAAGTTTTCTTATTTTCGATCATTCTAATGAAGGATAGATTTATCTTTTTAAAAGCTATAATCAAGAATTTTAAAAAATTGAATTGTCATTGAATTTTGCCTGTAAAACAAAAATTCATCTTATACTATACATACAAAATGAGTATTTTTTTATTAGTTGAAAAAAGTAAAAAAGAAAGGAAGATTATGTCCATAAGTATTACAAATGAAAAGTAATTCTTAATTGGGAAAGATTAAATAATATTGCATTGTCCTATCCATGTATTCTTTGTGAACACCAGGGATCTAAAGGGAAACGACAATGTCTGATAAATTGATGTATATCCCTAATGATGAAACACAAAGTTACCCCTTCTGTAGATTACAATTTGGGGTTAAATCGTTTGAACACTCAACAATCAACCAATAAAAATTGAATGAAAATCCCCAAAGTTGTTAAGCCAATTAAGAAGAAAACGTTTTTTATAAAACTTTTGGGACTAGTGTAATGAACAGCCAATTGTCATATCCCTGCATCCTTTGTTATACTCTTCTGTGTGAAGAATTCAAAATTGTTGAAAGTTTGCTGTAGGCAAAAGAAATATAATTTGCAGGGATAAAAGTAAAATAAGGTTTTCTAGTTATAAATAAAAAAATCAATACTTTGTTTATCTATAAGATGTATGAATTCAAAGATAGTAAATTATGGAAATACTAGCAGATGGGGTAATTTTTTTTCTAGGGGTGATTTCTCTAGGGAGAGTTGTGGCACACTCCCCCAAAATAATTACAAACCTATGGGAAGCTACCCTGTAAAGGAGAACCATATCGGTTCAGTGTTCAGCGAGAACCCTTGGTACACACAGGCAGACATCATCTTTAAAGTGCAAAATTTGAAGGAAAAAAAGACTTTTTAAATCTTTCTGGAAAGTAACATTTCCCATTCCTTATTCCTTGCTAAATGTAAATAGTTTAAAAGTATGTGGCAGCAGCCACGCTACCATGTATATGGACATGGTTAGATATTCTCAAAAATTAGTAATACAGAACAATTATAGGCAATTTCACTCAAAGTGCCTTGACGCACAAAAAGAATCTTTTTTTGAAAAGAAATTAGTGTACCATAGGTATAGGCAGCTCAAGGATAATGCATAGGAAATAAAACTACCCCCTGACCTTGAATAATGTTCAATTCATTTCAATAATAAAGGGGGGGAAGGGTGTTGTTTTAGTGTTTGGTAGGCACTTTAAAGTAACGCATTATAGACCAAATCTAATAAATTAGAATGAAAATGTAATTTTCAATTAGAGAATGATTCAAGAACGTATGCGAAATAGTTTTTGGCATTTTTATATATGTTGAACTTTTTCTTTCACACTACCTTTTCCTATTAATGCTGGCATAATTGATGAGATAGAATGTTGGGTAGAACCTGTAATTAGGTTAGGTATTTACACTTTAAAATATACATATTTAAAGTGCCAAAAATTGTTTAGAAATGTTTCTTTTAGCTAATACTTTAAATGGATGACTAGTAAAATATCTGAGCATTATAAAATCCTATAATTGAACCATTGAATACTTCCACCTATTGTTTTATTTTTAAAAAAAGTTCTAACCCCACTGTTTGGGTTATCTATTGAAGATACATTTAAAAAAAATAATTTTTGAGGTACATTTAATCCACTGTAATTAAAGGATGTATATACAGATAACTTCATGCCTCCCTTTTTGATGGACCTTTTTCGTCTACTAGCAAATTGATTTCTGCTTCATCGCTGTGTTAATATTCCCGACCCTATTTGTTGATTTTCAAAGACCCAATAGAGAGTCGTCACAAGGTCCTCGGGATTGGGACATACAGCTAATTAACACCTTCCCCATCTAGTGTTTTTTTTTCTATAATGATGCTGTTATGAATATTCTTCATTTTTTTATAATGTTGAGGCACATTATTGAATCAATCATCCTGAATTCTAAATTTTCAATATTTTTTCAGAAATATTATTAATTTTACATAATTTTTAGACACATTGTTGAGACAAGTAGTCTGAATATTCTTGGTGTTGGAGAGGAGGATGGAGGGATATATCAATATTTCCATACTCAAGAATATTCTTGAATTCAAATATTTTTATAAATATTCTTGAATTTTTATATTTTGTAGGCATATTGTCGAGTCAAGTAGCCTGAATATTCTTGGTGTTGGAGAGGAGGATGGAGGGATATATCAATATTTCCATACTCAAGAATATTCTTGAATTCAAATATTTTTATAAATATTCTTGAATTTTTATATTTTTGTAGGCATATTGTCGAGTCAAGTAGTCTGAATATTCTTGGTGTTGGAGAGGAGGATGGATAGATATATCAATATTTCCATACTCAAGAATATTCTTGAATTCAAATATTTTCAGAAATATTCTTGAACTTTTATATTTTTGTAGGCATATTGTTGAGACAATAAGACTGAATATTCTATATGTTGGAGAAGAAGATGGAGGGATAAATCAATATTTCCATACTCAAGAATATTCTTGAATTCAAATATTTTTATAAATATTCTTGAATTTTTATATTTTGTAGTCATATTGTCGAGTCAAGTAGTCTGAATATTCTTGGTGTTGGAGAAGAAGAGGGAGGGATAAATCAATATTTCCATACTCAAGAATATTCTTGAATTCAAATATTTTTAGAAATATTATTAATTTTACATAACTTTGTAGGCATATTGTTGAGACAAGTAGCCTGAATATTCTTGGTGTTGGAGAGGAAGATGGAGGGATATATCAATATTTTCATACTGAAGATCAGACTGTGTATTCAGCTATTGCCAGGATTATTATACAAGGTAAGAAAAAAAGGAGTATACAATTTTTATTTTTAATGAGATTATAGAAGTGGACAAATGTTTGCCGATTGAAGTCATATTCACTTCTTATATAACGTCAATCGGAATCGTTCCATCAAACGTTGGAGCATTTGTCCACTTTTTTTGGAAACACTAAAAGCTGTTCGAGATTATAAATTACGTGTACTAAATATTAGAAGTGTGTTTTATTTTATAACTAGTGGCTACGCTCATGAATGCCTAAACGGGCATTTGTGGGAATGTTAGATTGTATGTCAAGCCTGAAGTTCTAAAGAAAAAAATTTAAAAGGTAATTTTGGTATTTTTTCCAGGGCCAGTTTTTTCTTTAGAGGTTAGATACAAACCTTCATTTGACCTACAAAAAGCTTCACTATAAAGGGGAACCATGTCGATCCAGAACTAATATCTTAAGATACAGACAAACACATATACAGACATCCTGTAATCTACATTTTTACCAACAAAAAGATTCTTACATTATTTTTTTCCTGAGAAAAATTATTTACTAAGTATATTTGCGATAACTTTTATTTAATGAAATCTTCCAATTTTTAACATGTACAAAACGGCCTGCTTAATTGCTTCAAGATCCATGTCAGATCTATATAGGAAATAAATGTCTATAAACGAGCTCAAGTTTTCCAAGGAATATTTGTTTAATACTCATAGTGCTCCAATAATCCATAATAAATTCTCATTGCCCAGAACGATAAGACCCATTATTTTACTTTATTAAAAATAAATTCCTTTTTTTAATTTCATGTTGCTATTTACCTTATATCAATGTATTTAATTTCTTATCATAAAAAAGAAAATTTAGATTTATAATACAATAAATTTAAGAAAACTCTATTTTAAAAGAATTCGATTGTGGCGACACTTTGTGTGTTCAAATATTAAACTAAAATTGTAAGCATCATCATTAACCCTTTGGTGATGGTAATGTAAAGAAAAAAATATAATTTAAAAAATTTTTTTAAAATCATTTAGATTATTAAATATTTACTTTCTTTTAGATAGTAATGCCGGGTGAGGAAAATAGATTTAATGAGAAATAGATATGCATATAGAAAACTAGCCAATAGGGAGATAATTATATCGAGCCAACTCTAGTTAGATAATAAAAACGACATTTTATTGATTTATTCTATTAATCTTCAGCTTATAACCCTTTTTCAGCCAGTAAACGCGATTTTAGATATTAAATTACAGATTTTCCCTCGGCTAAATATTCAAAACCTTATAATCTATAATATTATATAAAATTAATTTGCAAGAATTATATTTCAAGGCATTTAGGAATTGTTAAGAGTCTTTAAAAAGATACAACTTAATACGGACATTCAAAAGTTACATATTTATTAAACGCTTTGTTTATATCAAAATGTTACAAACTACTACAGATTAAAAAGTTCTTTGAATTTTATTATTCATAGTACTATGGACAGAATTATTAGACTATCAGCGAAATAAATTTATAAAAATGTCTTTTGTAGAAGCTGCGTAAGGAAATTGACACTTTAGTATAAAGGACAGACAAACGGGTAAAGCAGGAATCGAGTTATTTGGATATCTTTAAAATACAACAGTGTATCTTTAATAGTAGCCAAATAAAACTCCTACTGATGGAGTAAATAATGGAATAATTATATTTATTGATTTTAAAAAATTACTGAAGAAAAAAAATATTCATATCTCTTTTCCTCTAAATTGTTAAATTGGATTTATTAAACGGATCTTACACCAGATTATTGTTTTCTCTTATAAAGTGAAACTTGTAGCTGGCTAAAATAACGATCCCCTCATCCATCCCATTTAATCCATCCATTCCCCTCCTACTGGATGAACGAACTGACAAATGAGTGATTTCTATGTTATCATTACCATTACCCCGTAAGGGCGAGATTCTCCTTCGATTTTAAGTGATCATCTAGAGATTCTAGAGCATCATCCACGTGTAATGGGATGCGATACTCTAACACCCAAGGATATTAGGTTAAGTAACATCTATCAGAAAACCAACTCTTTGATTGCACAACCTTTGTCTGAGCAGTCCTAACTGTGCATGGTAGTGAGTTGCGCCTGTTTATGCCCCTACTCTTACTATTTATGTCGCGCACCAGACATAGCAACAGTAGTAATCATTTTTACGTCTTTAGTAATGACGCGGTGTCAGCTCTAGATTCGAACCTATTACCTCCCCTGCGACGAGCAGATGCGCTACGTGTTGAGCCACAATCACGGATTACATGTTATCAACCTGAATTGACGAAAACTTTTCCACTGTCATAATATCCACGTATATTCTAAATCCATTAATGTTACACGTAGGTTAAACTTGGCTAATCTTTTTAACAAAGAAACCTTTCAATCCTAGCAGGGATTAGCAGATAATAAAAATATTAATAAAACATCGTCAATTTAGTATTATAGTTAATAAGAAGCGAAGCTTTTCATATTTATGACAAGTCTGTGCGCCTGTCCTATTGATGTCGAAAGTTTTTTTTTATACATCAAGGTATTTCAAACTTTTTTAAACTGGTAGCGTTTTGATGATATGATATGGATAGACATATGGCAGAAAAACAGCTTAAAATCAACACAAGACTAATTAGATTACAAAAATAGCCTAAAACCATTCCTGTAAAATTGAGACAGAAATATATTGGTACTACTACGGCCATTATCAAAGTAGCGTTAAATGTATTTTTAAAAGTTTAGTATTCTAGCGCACTGGTTTATTTAATCATATTACCGACGCTAATGTGTATCAAAATATGTAAATAATAAAACGTTAAGTTGTTTATTAGTAATCAAACTCTTAATAATGTCATAAAATCGATATAGAGACTTGTAACTGTACGTTGAAAAGAAAATTTTTTTTATTTAAAGGATTTTTCGATTCTTGTTTAATAATATGTATTAAAGTTTAATGTATTATTAATATTATAATTCGAGTTGCATAAAATTATATTATCATATGAATAGTATGTAATTTAGATTGTAATGTATATGCCATGTTTTTCTAAGGTTTAAGATACTTGTTTTTATAAAGAAAAATTCTGATTAATATGATATGATACTTAAAGAGTCGCTACGCATCTATAAAAATGCATTTTATTTGATCCTAATAGCGGCCATCAATTTGCATTCCAAATTCAACATTTTGTCTATTTTATGTCCTATTCGACGGGGTTCGACGGTCGCAGCTAAACTTTACCGCAGCCGCCAAGGTTTAGAATAAGCCTTTTTCATTATTGTTGAAACCATCCGTAGCCGCAGACTTTAAGCTGCGGCTGTCGAAAAATGAGATTGAACATTCAATCCATTTTTATGTCTTGCTAAATTTGACTGGGGGAATTTATCATTTTGAAAATTGCATTTTCGTTAAATAGGGATTTACATAAATTTTAGTAGTAGCGAATCTACTTCATTCTTTAATTATCATATTAGAATTTAAATCATAACATTAATACCAGTTTTGTTAACCATACCTTTGGCGGCTCTCAGGGCTAACAAAACTATCAATTTTTATATTAATAATTGTAGAAAACTGTCTATAATGCTATACGATAAATAGCTATTATCAATTTCAAATGTTACCAACAAAATTATTCTTAATTAAAGCTAATTAATTTATTTGTTAAGATTCCGTACCTGAGATTGTATCCAGTTTTGCTGGAGATACCTACATCCCTGGACAATATCTCTCTCTAAAATGTGTAGCTAGAGGTCGTCCTCCACCCAGGTAGGAGTTTTACATTGATTGATAATATCTTTATTCCTGATATTTAAAAGTATTACAACTTAAATCAACTATCAAGGAGATAATGAAAGTGTTATGTGTGACGCCATAGAATACGTCTAAAGTAAATACATCTCTTTTTCAGGTGTTTCCTTTCCCACTTCTCCTTTCATCTTTTTTTTTATAATATGAGCCACTATGTTTAGAGTCAACGTTTAAAATTCGTTCGCAGGTCTAACTTTAAATCAAAGAAAAAAAATTCTATATAAACTATGCATGATTATAAACTTAGTTTTAAGTATGTAGGTATGTTTTGTAGTTAACTATTTCAAGGATAACAAAATATTAACAAAACTTTAATTTTTCTTCTTTTTATGTTTTATCTTTCCAAAAAGTTTACCTAGGAAAGTAAAGTTATTAAATATTATCAAAATTGAAAAGTACATTTTCAAAGTTTAAAATTCTTAACTTTTGATACTTCCATTAGCTATTAGAAAGAGTAGAAAATGGAGTTTTATTTTGAAAATAAATATATGTATGGTTCATAAATTTGTTTTAACTAAATTTTTATTTACGTGTCCCCAGGGATCTAAAGAGATAAGACAATGGCCGATAAATTGATATACATTTCCAATAATAATACACAAAAATACCCCTTCTGTTGATTACAATTAGTGGTTGAACCGTATGAACACGTTTTGAACTTAATCAACCAATCAAAATTCACGAATAGTTATTTCTCGCATCGTATTATAAACGGCTTTCCGCGAATATAAGATGTACAATTATAAGATTAATACCAGTTTTTTAGCCCCCAAATGCCGTAGACACGGGCTAAAATAATGGTTTTAATCTTATGATTGTACTTTTTTATATTCTTAGAAATCTCGATATAATACGATGCTAGACATAGTTTTTTCGTATGGATGAGAACCGGTTCCTATCCACCGGATTCGAATGAATACGAGAAAAGTTTTTAAAGTTGTTAAGCGAACAAATAAGTAAACGTTATTGAAAAACTTTCAGGAATAATGTAGAAAAAACTGTCCAATGTTCCCTTCCTTCCCGAGATCTAAAGGCTAAGAGAATCAGAGATTACGAAATAAATCATATTTCTAAAATTCAAGTAAATTTTCAATCAAATATAAAAGCCTTAATCGAATTAACCAACCCCCAATCAGCCCTAACACCTCCAATGCCATAAAATAAGCTACCTAAGACAAAAATTAACATATTTGTAGTCTCTTTGTCATTTAGGAAACTGTATAATGATAATTAGCTCGCATTATATTATCTTTCTTTAGTATCCTCCCCTTTATTTAAAGAGAAACACACACATAACAACCTTCCCCTTCCTCCAGCTTATCTTGGAAATATCGTAAAATATTAGTATTTATCGGCTAAGCTCCTAAAGGCATTTAAAATTTTTTCTTTTAAAATATTTAAATTAAGAAAAAATTTGTCTATGATGATATCAGCTGTTTATTATTCAAGTTTATTTATGTGTCTATGACACTGGCATCGCCTAGCGGCACTTTTGAATATTTTGTGGCGATTTATTTTGATATTTTGATATCCTCCCAAAAAATAGTTATAAACTTTCTAAGAACCTATGAGAATCTACGTTGTAAAGGAGAACCATATTAGTTCAGTGGTTAGCGATATCCTTCGGTACACACACAGAACCTGTTGTAGTCTATCTAGATTTATAATAGAGGGTGATATGATTAGTCCAGCGACGATATTGAGGGATATTGCCCCCTCCACCAGTCTTTGAAAAGTTTTGCCAGCTCAGAAATGAGGACAGATGCACTTCATAATCAGGAATAAAGGGAAAAGGGTTTACCAAAAAATTGTCATCTACTTTTTATGAAGTTTTTGGAAATATGCTTAATAATGTTACATTGATCAATACCAAGTGCTGATACAGAAATGGAAAATAATTCCCGCTTTAGACAGTTAAACTTATCTGTTTTTTAGTTAATTTAAGTTACAAAATTAAATCAAATAATAAATCTTTGTATGATAATCTAGATATAATGTCAATGGTTTATGTAGATTTTATAATAAGTAAATATTGATGAAAATGGTCATTGACGGCACTAAGAAATCCAAGTCTTAACATATCTACAATTAATAATATACAATACTAACGATATTTTGTGAACTGATTAAAATTAGATTTTAATCCTTATATAAAAGTAAGAGGATGTCTGTATGACTTTCTGTAGCTTAACTAACTGGACAAGCTGGACCTGGTCCAGGGAAGATTTAAAACTATTTTCTCGTATTCATTCGAATCCGGTGGATAGGAACCGGTTCTCATCCATACGAAAAAACTATGTCTAGCATCGTATTATATCCAGCTTTCTACGAATATAAAAATGTACAATCATAAGATTAAAACCAGTTTTTTTAAAGCCCCGAGGTGCTGAATTGTACATTGTATATCCGCGGAAAGCTGCTTATAATACGATGCGAGAAATAAGTATTCTAATCCCCTTTTACTCCTGACTTTCCAAACTAAACTGTAGAACTAAGTTTGCTAATGTATAACATTGTATTGGTAGCAGGGATTGGCGGATGGATTTCAGTGATCTTAATTCATTTAAATCTAAAATGCTTGATTTTTTTTGATTTTGTGAATTGTCTAACTTATCAACTCATTGGGGTTTACTTATTAGGATTTAAGTAGGTCCATTTCACATATAGAATCATATGTTTAATATCTTTTCCTGTATCGCTTCGAAACCGATTAATATCCGGAAATATAAAAATTGGTTTTAATCTTTTAATTGTACATTTTTATATCTGCGGAAAGCTGTTTATAATACGATACGAGAAATAACTATTATTTTCTTTATTATTACTATAAGCTAAAAATACATATTGTTCCTTTTTTTATCTGAAGATAGTAAACATGCTCGAAGCAATTTGTAATGTGTGAATTAATATGAGAAAATTCGTATTTTGTTTGTGTGAGGTTAACTTTTATATTATTCGTCATAAATAAATGTTCTAATAAATAAATATTTTTTAGGTTTAAGTGGCTACTTGATGGTTATGACATCAAAACTGATGCTAGGTAAGATAAATAATTTTTTTTTAATCATAAAACATGAATAGTGTAGGTGGTGTACCCTCAACAAAAAAAAGAAATTTATAATTAACATCAAATCAAATAAGACAAGGAAATAAAAAAAAACTGAAATAGAATACTTGTTTAACTTAATTGTTGTATATGTTTTAAATTATTTTCTACTAGAGAATATGGGGGTGGGGGATAAAACCTCTCATATCAATTTAGAAAAGAAAAAGAAATCATAAACTTTTTTTGTCGGGTTGTATTTTTAGGGACAATTTTTCTTAAGAGGATTGAAGTACACTTTATTTTTAAAAATAGTTTCACTAAAAATGAGAATTATATCAATTACACGGTTAATAAGATCCTTTGGAACAGAAATTCTGTTACTCTTTTTAATGATCCCAGTATATTCATAACATATGTATTTTTTATTTTAGGTACAGACAAAGCCAATATGTAACTGCCTTGGAAAATGTGGAAAGCCAACTCAACCTTACTCATCTTACTGACAAGTAAGTCTTGATCACTTTTTTTAATGCGAAGCTTTTCTATATTTAGGTTCAATCCGTTCGTCTTTCCTTGTGTTCGTGGCGGATAGATTTTATTAATATGGCTATTTTAGATTTGCCTTTCCAATTTTAAACTGGCATAATGATTCCTGTAATAGTTAAGTACAATTTAGAAAACGTAGCAACTCTATGATCGTTAACAGAAAGACCTTATGTCCTTTAAAACAAGTTAATGTTTAAAAAATATTTATCAACAATTTTTTACAATATAATTATCCTATTCATCTGATTTTTGTAATAATGATTAGTAGGACAACATATCAATGTTCTGCTTATTAAGTTCTGACACTCTACAAATGTTGATGTTCGTTTGTCCTTTCTTCTGGGGTTTAGAACTCTGATTTATGGATGTTATCATCCTTGTTTTTCTTTAATCTATTGAAAGATATCTTATAATATTTATACTTTTCAGGGACGGTGGACATTACAGTTGTATTGCAATGAACACAGCAGGCACTGTTAAACATACTCAACATATCAGAGTTTTTGGTAATCTATTTATCTACTAGCGGCTACGCCCCCCCCCCCTCCCCCCAGAGGCCTCAAGGAGCACTTCAGGTGGGGGGAGGGGAATTTGTTTTCGATCCATTTTCAATTTTTATTTTAAAGAAATATAGAAGATAAAGGGGGAGGAAGCTAGTAAAAGTGAATGACTCAAATTATGACGTCAAAAACAAATTAACCAATGAGAGGCCAGTATACACTGTAATTGACCAATGGTAAAATTTATAGTGGCCTCTCATTGGTTATTTTTTTATGACGTCATAATCTGAGTCAGTCAATTTTACTAGCTTTAAGGGGGAGGGGAAGTTTCATTTATAACAGTAGCTGCAAAATAATTTAAATAATCGCTTCATTATTTTAAATCAACGGTATACTGCATGCATGGGTAATAAATATAGAAATTTTATTATTAGGTCCTCCGTATATCCGTGAGGTAGGTCCAGTAAGTGGAGTAGAGGGTGGCTGGCTACAGGTGGACTGTCCAGTTTCTGGATATCCTATCCAGGCAATTACCTGGAAAAAAGGTTAGTTTTTCTTTTCAGATAATTTTTCGTGGTACAGCTACATTATACATAATTGGATTGCGTCTGTCTATCCGCCATTCTTTTTGTCCTTCTTTTTGCAATGCTGCTATACAATTTGTTCTCTCGAATAACTTACTGTATGTCTTTTTATTTCCTTTTCTTTCTCGTTATGTTTGCAATTATTATATTTAGAATTTAGTGTTATTTTGCTTTAAGAAAATTTAGTTATGATTTTTGTCTTTCTTATAGAAAAATTATGTTTAGATGGTCGACAAATCCAAGATTCCAGCAGACTCAAAGTTTATCAGAATGGAACTCTCATTTTCGATAGAGGAACTTTTTACCTTAATTTTGGTCTTATTGGTCAACGTATTATTAAATGAAATATCTCTGAAAGGAGGTTATTCTGATTATAATTTGACTTTATATCGGCATAAAAGATGACAACTACTTGAATGCACAACCCCTTTGTTGATGTCTTAACTACATATTTATGAGTTGCGCCTTTTTGTGAACACAGGCATTCCAACAATTTAAAATTTACACTGATAAAAACCTAATTATCCTTGTTTAATTAAAACTTATATGAACTTTGTGTTAAAAAAATAAATCTAATGCTTTTAAAAGTTTTATGTTGAAACTAATTTGATGTTTGGAGAATGGATATAGAATATACGTGGATATAATGATCCAAGGAAAAAATTGTCGTTATTTATTGGTCAGTTCGATCATCCAGTAGGAGGGGATGAAATAGTTTAAAGGGGGAGTATTGTTAGTTCAGCCCACTACCAGTTTTACTTTATTAGAGAACATGAAAATCTGGTGTAACATCCAAGTAATAATATATCTATTATGGAGAGGGCTCTAAAAGAAATTATATAAATAGCCTTGACTAGAATATGGCGAGCTTATTGCAGGGAGAGAGGGATTAGTTATTTGCTTTGTCAGGTGCATGATGTTAATTAAGATTAATGGAAATACCTTGGTCAATAAACAGGCACAGATTTATTACTTACACACAAATTACAAGTTTTTTTTCTCCAAAAATGACACTTGACTGAAAAGTTTAGTATTTTAGTTAGTTTAACTTAAAATCAATAACATTATATATCTATAAACTATTTTATGCACAGTGTTTTTTCTAGGGTAAATTTTTTATATTTTTCTTAATTTTAAGGGGGTTGGGACCTTTTTACTCCACAAAACCTTGGCTGTTTTAATGTGTAGACCACTTTCAAGGGGGATGCAGAGGGGTGAACGAGTTGGAATTATAGAACGATGTTAATTTTGCAACGCCTTCTTCACGTTTCTAGTTGACAGGGGCTAGGTGAAAGACCCCTTGCTATTAAAAAAAGGAGCTAACAAAGCTTAACCTGTCTTTCATTTGTGAATTTCTGCAGGAAGTAAGGGCACAATGGGATGTTTATTACACTAGTCCCTAAAGTTTTATAATAACGTTTTCTTATTCGTTGGCTTAACAACTTTGGAAACTTAAGTGAATTTTAATTGCTTGTTTCATTAATTTGAGTGTTCAAACGTTTCAACCACTTATTTTAAGCTACAGAAAGGGTTATTTCATGAATCATTATTTGAGATGTACATCAATTTAATTGGCCATTGTCTTATCCCTTTAGATCCCTGGAATATCTGGCATACATGGATCAAAGATTCCAACACACGGACAAACTTTTATCTTTTAAACTTTCAAGATGGACAAATTCAAAGTGGATATAGCAAAGGATGACACTTTGACTTGAACATAGCGTTTGATATAAATTTTAATTACTGAATAGTTATTCATCGCAAATTTTAGGATCATTTTCTGATTCCGGGGCTAAAAAAGTGAAAATGATGTCCTTGTCAGTTCGCGGTTATAAGAAATTTGTTAAAACATAAACTACTTAAGTACTGAGAGTTGCATTCTTAGTAAAATATTGTTATTATCTTTAAACTACCTTTTGAAATTTAAGCTTGATATATTAAATTTTTAATACTCCAGAATGATGACCATTGAACAAAGCCTATATCAACATAGTTAGGTATACATATGTATACATATATGTATAGAAGAACAAAATTTGAGTATAAATATTTAATTTTTCCTATCTTTTCTCTTTGGCCGTCCATTTTCTTTCAAATACTTTTCATAATAGATTTATAACAAATGATCAACAATTTGTGCAAAAATATTTTTGGGTATTTTTAAATTTCAAAGCTTAAGTTGTTTTTAGATCCATTCTGGCAGTCACAGGTGCACCCAAAATCCAGGTGCTTAATCTTATACTAAATCAGATTCTGTATGCTTTTTGGCTCCAAACAGAAAGTATAATTAAAATTAAGCTTTTTTGCCTCAGAAAGACCGATAAAATTTGTACCTGGCACTAGAAGCAACTTAAAAATACACCAAAAATTAAAGTATTTTAGTGCCAACAGTTTATACAAATATAAACGCATGGACATACTATGGTACTACAAAATATTGTATATGTATGCATGTAGTACGTTTTATGAAGCTGGATGAATTATTTTTTTATTATAAGTATGTCAAGTGCACTATAGTTTGTTTGATACTTCATTTAACTTTAGTTTTGCATCATAATCTATCTAACATACAACTTACAAGGACAATTATTTCATTAATTGCGCAGCAATGTAGTATATGTTATAGAGCTAGAGTTTTAATTCTAAGTGTGTCAAGTGCACTATAGTTTGATACTTCATTTAACTTTAGTTTTGCATCATAATCTATTAAATAACAATTATATCCATTACTAGAGCAGAAATAATAATATGTAATTGATATGGTGTAAAATAGACATATTATTTCTTGTTTGTAATTATTTTAACGTCTTAAAGCTGTGTAAATATATTTTCCAATTTTAAGATTTATTTAAATTTTGTTAAAAATTTGTCATGTTAAAACTTAATATTGCCAAGTCTTGAAATGTTGTATTTATGTTTTTACACACAAGTTAATATTTTATCAAATATTAAAATCTTAATTTGAAAAGTGTTACAAGTGTGTTTCTAATTTTAAATATAACAATTTTACTTTTTAGTAGCGAAGCTACTCTGTAATTCTCTCCGGCCGGCCGTCAAACCGTAACTGTATGTGGGAAATATGATTTTCTTGGCTGATATTTAAGTTATAAGGAAGAGACTTCTTCTCGACCTTCGCATCATTATAATGCATGTTTAACTATGGCAGTTGGGCTGCTTCTTAGCAGGTATTTGGCTATTTTTATATTTTTCACATTTTAAAAATATGTATGTGAGAATGGTTAAAGGTTTGGTGATTGATTTTTGCCCCAATAAATCTGTTATTGATTTCAACAAATACTCCTTATATAAATATCCTTGTCCGTAATGTTATCCATGATTTTTTTGCTTTTTTACTTATGGATGTCATTATCCTTGTTAAAAAATTATTTAATATTTTTCAAAACTTAAATATATTCTTAACTGAACTTTTAAACCTTTCAATAAATCAATAGTTTTCGATCAATATTTTAAATTTTTAAACATCAATTTCAAACCATTCGCTTTTCAAAATTATAATACAGAATTAAGTTTTTAAAATATAAGCAAGCATTAATTTTGGTCTGAAGAACCATCAATTTAAACTTTAACTTTTCTCATTTTCTTTACTTAGACCAGAACAATACCAGGGTTGACAGTATAGTCTTTGAAGCGACGCTACTCTGTAATTTATTCTGTACGTTAGTATAAAGTGTAGAGGGATCGATACGGGAATATCAAGCCTCTAGCTCCTGCTTGGGGCTCAACCATGTGGTAGCATAATCACAATTTCTGCCCAACCTAAGCTGACTATAATAATCGTAAGCAAACCCAACTTACCCTAACCTAACATATCAAATGATTATCTTGAGAAATGATTGTAAATATTCCTGTGTAAAGTGAAAAGTAGTTTGTTCTCTGATACAGCACAGTGTCAATTTTTTCATATGAGATAAATTCAAGCGATCCGAAACTTTTTTGAAAAAGAATTCTGTTCTTTGTGCATTATATAGACACTAAATAGTTTTGACAACGCCGTCCCTAGAGGTAAATGTATCTAAAGCAATAGGATTTAACTTAATTCTAAAAAGAATTAAAAGTAATATCCTCACAGTTAACAGATAGGAGATAATTTTAAGACAATCCTATTACATTTTCACTCATATATAATATATATACTTATCTTATTATCTTGATCTTATTATCTTATTTCCTTCCTGAAAAATCTGACAATATTTTAATACTCTATAAGAAAATATAAAGAGAAAGTGATACACTTATCTTAGATCTTATTTTGGTGTATTTCTAAATCAAATTTTTCTAATTAAGTGCATGATTTTATAGTCTAACAGACTTTGACAGAAAGTAATAACTGTACATAATAATAATAATGAGTTGCGCCTGTTTGGGGCCAAGGTATTCCCTTTACTCTAACTATTTTTATCATGCATCTGACGTAACAGCTATGGGAACCATTTGCAATGTGTTTGATTATGATGTTCGATGTTACACCACAGTCGCAAAGTTTTAAAACTTTATAACAAGGGTACGCCAGTCTGTCTGTCTGTACGTCAAAGTCACCTACGTCCTCTGAAGCAAAAGGTAAAAGTAATATTGCTGAACCTGTAGTTGAAAAGAACCTGGATGAGGGAGAGTATACGTGTACTGCAACAAGTTCTGTGTCACATTACTCAAGAAATATCAATATCAAAGTTATAGGTAGAAATTTTATATTAAATATAATAAAGTAGGTGGATGTGTATGTGTCTAAATTGTGATAATTGTTCAGAGTAGGTTTTAGGCTATTTAATCATATGTTTTTATGTATGTATACTGCTACAAGTTATGTTCCACATTAGTCTAGAAATATCAATATCAAAGTTATAGGTAGGAACAGATCTATAGTATAGATGTAAATAAAAAAAATCTACCTCTCTTCCTTTTTCAATGACCTTATTCGTCTGCTACCAATTAGTTTTCTGCTACTTGACTGTGTTAATGAACACCACATTATTAGTTGAATTCCAATGACCCAATTAAAAGTCAGCACAATAATAGTGCGATGGGGAGATACAGTTATTTACTCCCTTTAGTGATTTACTCTAATTAGGTAGGAATTTTTCATCAAATATATAAAGCAGTCGAATGTGTGTATTGTGTATGTGTATATTGATATACCTAAAACGGGTGTAACTCTTGGCCTACATCTTTACTAAATCTTTATAGGTGCCCATTGTTGGTTTTAGGCTATTTAACATTAATGAATGATAAATACACATATTTTTATAAAAAATTAAGTTTGATTCTTCTTTGAAAATATCAATATAAAAGTTAAGTATTTATTTGGATGGCATTCTTTTACCCTTTAGAAGTAATAAAAAATGTCCTACATGTAATACATTTGCATAGATAATGATTAAATCATTTATTTTTTAGTCGCCCCCAAGATGGTTGGTTTCAGCTTTCAAACACTTGAGGTAATACACTTTTCACCCCCTTTTTACTTTATTTGCAAAGATACTCTATCATTTGTCTCTTTTTATGTGCGTTCTATATTTTATACCAAAACCATATATATTTAAAAGCATTCAACCAAGATCTCATTCAATTATTTTGAAAATCATTAAACATTAAAGTAGTTAAGTAAACAATTAAAATGTTAATGAAAATTTTCGTTTGCCTCTCTTATTTTCGAATAAAATCCTAACAATTCATTTTAATTTTTCTTGAACTAAGTTATAGAATTTTTTAAATTTGGTTCTATTTCTTATTTTGGACTATTATGTACTTGTTGGTTTAATATTTCATCAAATATACTGGTTAAATATACCATAGTATCAAATTATCTTAATTCTTGAAAGGGTAACTTTTATAATTACAAATATTTAGTAACGTAGCTACTCTATAATTAATGTTGGTTTTGGTATTCTAACTAAAATGGAATTTTCTTGGTTACTTTTTAAGATAGGTGTCCGATTTTTGTGTGTGGATTCCTTTAACTTCAAGGCATATTTAATTTATTTAATTATTTTAATTATGCAGTTATCATTGATGTAATTGATTTAAGGAGGGAATGAGAACAGTTGTGGCTTGCCAAGCTGTCGAGGGGGAGCTTCCCATACAGTTTCAATGGTATAGGTAAGCTTTAATTACCAGTATTTTAAATAGAATAGCTACCTTATAATTAGAGTTGGCCCGTATGACCTCTTAAAATTTTGAAATAAAGATTGCCTGTAATTAAAAGTAAATTTTAGTTTTATTTATTAGGTAAGATTTTTAAAAATTGGGTTGGCGACTTTTATCTATGGGTGATTTTTCTTTGGAGGGTGGTGGTACCCATGAGAAGCTTCACTGAAAATATCGTTTCAGCGGTTAGCTAGATACTTCGGTACAGACAGACAGAAACAAATCCTGTTAAAATGATATTTTCTACGCATTTAAATATGTCAAACTTAAGAACTGCATTAGTCTTCAAACCTTAACTATTTAATATAAATGCATATATTTTTTCATTCAGAAATTCTGAGTTATTGGAGGCGACAGATTCTATTTCTTTCCAGCAAGGACCTTACTCAAGCACCTTGTTTTTTAATCAACTTGGTAAGTATAGCCAGGGATACAGGGATAAGATAATGGATATAGAATATTAATTACTAACAAGGACCTTACTCTAGTACACTATTCTTTAATCAACTTGGTAAGTATAGCCAGGGATACAGGGATAAGATAATGGATATAGAATATTAATTACTAACAAGGACCTTACTCTAGTACTCTATTCTTTAATCAACTTGGTAAGTATAACCAGGGATACAGGGATAAGATAATGGATAGAGAATATTAATTACTAACAAGGACCTTACTCTAGTACTCTATTCTTTAATCAACTTGGTAAGTATAGCCAGGGATACAGGGATAAGATAATGGATATAGAATATTAATTACTAATAAGGACCTTACTCTAGTAAACTATTCTTTAATCAACTTGGTAAGTATAGCCAGGGATACAGAGATAAGATAATGGATATAGAATATTAATTACTAACAAGAACCTTACTCTAGTACTCTATTCTTTAATCAACTTGGTAAGTATAACCAGGGATACAGGGACAAGATAATGGATATAGAATATTAATTACTAACAAGGACCTTACTCTAGTACTCTATTCTTTAATCAACTTGGTAAGTATAGCCAGGGATACAGGGATAAGATAATGGATATAGAATATTAATTACTAACAAGGACCTTACTCTAGTACTCTATTCTTTAATCAACTTGGTAAGTATAGCCAGGGATACAGAGATAAGATAATGGATAGAGAATATTAATTACTAACAAGAACCTTACTCTAGTACTCTGTTCTTTAATCAACTTGGTAAATATAGCCAGGGATACAGGGATAAGATAATGGATAGAGAATATTAATTACTAACAAGAACCTTACTCTAGTACTCTATTCTTTAATCAACTTGGTAAGTATAGCCAGGGATACAGAGATAAGATAATGGATAGAGAATATTAATTACTAACAAGGACCTTACTCTAGTACTCTATTCTTTAATCAACTTGGTAAGTATAGCCAGGGATACAGGGATAAGATAATGGATATAGAATATTAATTACTAACAATGACCTTACTCTAGTACTCTATTCTTTAATCAACTTGGTAAGTATAGCCAGGATTACAGGGATAAGATAATGGATAGAGAATATTAATTACTAACAAGGACCTTACTCTAGTACTCTGTTCTTTAATCAACTTGGTAAATATAGCCAGGGATACAGGGATAAGATAATGGATAGAGAATATTAATTACTAACAAGGACCTTACTCTAGTACACTATTCTTTAATCAACTTGGTAAGTATAGCCAGGGATACAGGGATAAGATAATGGATAGAGAATATTAATTACTAACAAGGACCTTACTCTAGTACTCTATTCTTTAATCAACTTGGTAAGTATAACCAGGGATACAGGGATAAGATAATGGATATAGAATATTAATTACTAACAAGGACCTTACTCTAGTAAACTATTCTTTAATCAACTTGGTAAGTATAACCAGGGATACAGGGATAAGATAATGGATATAGAATATTAATTACTAACAAGGACCTTACTCTAGTACACTATTCTTTAATCAACTTGGTAAGTATAACCAGGGATACAGGGATAAGATAATGGATATAGAATATTAATTACTAACAAGGACCTTACTCTAGTACACTATTCTTTAATCAACTTGGTAAGTATAACCAGGGATACAGGGATAAGATAATGGATATAGAATATTAATTACTAACAAGGACCTTACTCTAGTACTCTATTCTTTAATCAACTTGGTAAGTATAGCCAGGGATACAGGGATAAGATAATGGATATAGAATATTAATTACTAACAAGAACCTTACTCTAGCACACTATTCTTTAATCAACTTGGTAAGTATAGCCAGGGATACAGAGATAAGATAATGGATATAGAATATTAATTACTAACAAGGACCTTACTCTAGTACACTATTCTTTAATCAACTTGGTAAGTATAACCAGGGATACAGGGATAAGATAATGGATATAGAATATCAATTACTAACAAGGACCTTACTCTAGTAAACTATTCTTTAATCAACTTGGTAAGTATAACCAGGGATACAGGGATAAGATAATGGATATAGAATATTAATTACTAACAAGGACCTTACTCTAGTACACTATTCTTTAATCAACTTGGTAAGTATAGCCAGGGATACAGGGATAAGATAATGGATATAGAATATTAATTACTAACAAGGACCTTACTCTAGTACACTATTCTTTAATCAACTTGGTAAGTATAACCAGGGATACAGGGATAAGATAATGGATATAGAATATTAATTACTAACAAGAACCTTACTCTAGTACACTATTCTTTAATCAACTTGGTAAGTATAGCCAGGGATACAGGGATAAGATAATGGATATAGAATATTAATTACTAACAAGGACCTTACTCTAGTACACTATTCTTTAATCAACTTGGTAAGTATAGCCAGGGATACAGGGATAAGATAATGGATATAGAATATTAATTACTAATAAGGACCTTACTCTAGTAAACTATTCTTTAATCAACTTGGTAAGTATAGCCAGGGATACAAAGATAAGATAATGGATATAGAATATTAATTACTAACAAGAACCTTACTCTAGTACTCTATTCTTTAATCAACTTGGTAAGTATAGCCAGGGATACAGGGATAAGATAATGGATATAGAATATTAATTACTAACAAGGACCTTACTCTAGTACTCTATTCTTTAATCAACTTGGTAAGTATAGCCAGGGATACAGAGATAAGATAATGGATAGAGAATATTAATTACTAACAAGAACCTTACTCTAGTACTCTGTTCTTTAATCAACTTGGTAAATATAGCCAGGGATACAGGGATAAGATAATGGATAGAGAATATTAATTACTAACAAGAACCTTACTCTAGTACTCTGTTCTTTAATCAACTTGGTAAGTATAGCCAGGGATACAGAGATAAGATAATGGATAGAGAATATTAATTACTAACAAGGACCTTACTCTAGTACTCTATTCTTTAATCAACTTGGTAAGTATAGCCAGGATTACAGGGATAAGATAATGGATAGAGAATATTAATTACTAACAAGGACCTTACTCTAGTACTCTGTTCTTTAATCAACTTGGTAAATATAGCCAGGGATACAGGGATAAGATAATGGATAGAGAATATTAATTACTAACAAGGACCTTACTCTAGTACACTATTCTTTAATCAACTTGGTAAGTATAGCCAGGGATACAGGGATAAGATAATGGATAGAGAATATTAATTACTAACAAGGACCTTACTCTAGTACTCTATTCTTTAATCAACTTGGTAAGTATAACCAGGGATACAGGGATAAGATAATGGATATAGAATATTAATTACTAACAAGGACCTTACTCTAGTAAACTATTCTTTAATCAACTTGGTAAGTATAACCAGGGATACAGGGATAAGATAATGGATATAGAATATTAATTACTAACAAGGACCTTACTCTAGTACACTATTCTTTAATCAACTTGGTAAGTATAGCCAGGGATACAGGGATAAGATAATGGATATAGAATATTAATTACTAACAAGGACCTTACTCTAGTACACTATTCTTTAATCAACTTGGTAAGTATAACCAGGGATACAGGGATAAGATAATGGATATAGAATATTAATTACTAACAAGAACCTTACTCTAGTACTCTATTCTTTAATCAACTTGGTAAGTATAGCCAAGGATACAGGGATAAGATAATGGATAGAGAATATTAATTACTAACAAGAACCTTACTCTAGCACACTATTCTTTAATCAACTTGGTAAGTATAGCCAGGGATACAGAGATAAGATAATGGATATAGAATATTAATTACTAACAAGGACCTTACTCTAGTACACTATTCTTTAATCAACTTGGTAAGTATAACCAGGGATACAGGGATAAGATAATGGATATAGAATATTAATTACTAACAAGGACCTTACTCTAGTAAACTATTCTTTAATCAACTTGGTAAGTATAACCAGGGATACAGGGATAAGATAATGGATATAGAATATTAATTACTAACAAGGACCTTACTCTAGTACACTATTCTTTAATCAACTTGGTAAGTATAGCCAGGGATACAGGGATAAGATAATGGATATAGAATATTAATTACTAACAAGGACCTTACTCTAGTACACTATTCTTTAATCAACTTGGTAAGTATAACCAGGGATACAGGGATAAGATAATGGATATAGAATATTAATTACTAACAAGGACCTTACTCTAGTACTCTATTCTTTAATCAACTTGGTAAGTATAGCCAGGGATACAGGGATAAGATAATGGATAGAGAATATTAATTACTAACAAGAACCTTACTCTAGTACACTATTCTTTAATCAACTTGGTAAGTATAACCAGGGATACAGGGATAAGATAATGGATAGAGAATATTAATTACTAACAAGGACCTTACTCTAGTACTCTATTCTTTAATCAACTTGGTAAGTATAGCCAGGGATACAGGGATAAGATAATGGATATAGAATATTAATTACTAACAATGACCTTACTCTAGTACTCTATTCTTTAATCAACTTGGTAAGTATAGCCAGGATTACAGGGATAAGATAATGGATATAGAATATTAATTACTAACAAGGACCTTACTCTAGTACTCTATTCTTTAATCAACTTGGTAAGTATAGCCAGGGATACAGGGATAAGATAATGGATAGAGAATATTAATTACTAACAAGGACCTTACTCTAGTACACTATTCTTTAATCAACTTGGTAAGTATAACCAGGGATACAGGGATAAGATAATGGATATAGAATATTAATTACTAACAAGGACCTTACTCTAGTACACTATTCTTTAATCAACTTGGTAAGTATAACCAGGGATACAGGGATAAGATAATGGATATAGAATATTAATTACTAACAAGGACCTTACTCTAGTACTCTATTCTTTAATCAACTTGGTAAGTATAGCCAGGGATACAGGGATAAGATAATGGATAGAGAATATTAATTACTAACAAGAACCTTACTCTAGTACACTATTCTTTAATCAACTTGGTAAGTATAGCCAGGGATACAGGGATAAGATAATGGATAGAGAATATTAATTACTAACAAGGACCTTACTCTAGTACACTATTCTTTAATCAACTTGGTAAGTATAGCCAGGGATACAGGGATAAGATAATGGATAGAGAATATTAATTACTAACAAGGACCTTACTCTAGTACACTATTCTTTAATCAACTTGGTAAGTATAGCCAGGGATACAGGGATAAGATAATGGATAGAGAATATTAATTACTAACAAGGACCTTACTCTAGTACACTATTCTTTAATCAACTTGGTAAGTATAACCAGGGATACAGGGATAAGATAATGGATATAGAATATTAATTACTAACAAGGACCTTACTCTAGTACTCTATTCTTTAATCAACTTGGTAAGTATAGCCAGGGATACAGGGATATGATAATGGATAGAGAATATTAATTACTAACAAGAACCTTACTCTAGTACACTATTCTTTAATCAACTTGGTAAGTATAGCCAGGGATACAGGGATAAGATAATGGATATAGAATATTAATTACTAACAAGGACCTTACTCTAGTACACTATTCTTTAATCAACTTGGTAAGTATAACCAGGGATACAGGGATAAGATAATGGATATAGAATATTAATTACTAACAAGGACCTTACTCTAGTACAATATTCTTTAATCAACTTGGTAAGTATAACCAGGGATACAGGGATAAGATAATGGATATAGAATATTAATTACTAACAAGGACCTTACTCTAGTACTCTATTCTTTAATCAACTTGGTAAGTATAGCCAGGGATACAGGGATAAGATAATGGATAGAGAATATTAATTACTAACAAGAACCTTACTCTAGTACACTATTCTTTAATCAACTTGGTAAGTATAGCCAGGGATACAGGGATAAGATAATGGATAGAGAATATTAATTACTAACAAGGACCTTACTCTAGTACACTATTCTTTAATCAACTTGGTAAGTATAGCCAGGGATACAGGGATAAGATAATGGATAGAGAATATTAATTACTAACAAGGACCTTACTCTAGTACACTATTCTTTAATCAACTTGGTAAGTATAGCCAGGGATACAGGGATAAGATAATGGATAGAGAATATTAATTACTAACAAGGACCTTACTCTAGTACACTATTCTTTAATCAACTTGGTAAGTATAGCCAGGGATACAGGGATAAGATAATGGAAAGAATATATAAATTACTCAAGTACCCCTTGTTGTGCTAACTTTGCAGGTTATCGTCAGTTATCGAATCGTATTATAGACAGCTTACCGCGGAAAGTAAAGTGAGAAATTTAGGAGCAATGTCTTTATTAAAAGCCAAAGGCCCAGGACAATAAAACAGGGTTTTATTTTTATAGTTTTATTTTTATTTGCATGGAAAAAAATTCTTTGATATGATACGATAAATGATTTTTTAGTATGGCTGAGAACCTGATCTATCCCAGCTCAAAGAATCGGATTCGAAGCTATGCTGAATAATAATATACCTGTTTTGCTTTTACTCAAAGTCTCTTATATTCAAGTACATAAGTAATACGAGAATATGCACTTAACATATACTTAAATGCATTATATCAAGATATAAAGAAAGATATACACGCTTTCTCTTAATGCAATAAAGACATATGGTTGAAAAGCCAAACTTTTTCTTTTGTAATTAGTTTCGAATAATTTGGTTTTGATTAAAAATTGTATGAGAAAAGTGATTTCCACAGTAGCTCCGAGTCTTGAAAATACTTAATTTAATTTAATTCCCTAAAAAATTATTTTTTACATTCAAATCAAATTGTCTACAATTACACCATAAATATATATTTCCAGTATAGCTTTGAACCCGATTAATGTACGCTAGATTAAAACCGTTGGTCAGTCATACTTAAAAAATATGTGTAAAATCGTATTACAGACTATTTCCCAAAATTATTAAAATAAAATAAAAAAATTAATACCAGTTTTGTTAACCCAGGCCTTCATACCATTAGGTCTAACAAAACTAGTTTTTATCTTACTTTTTTTTTCATTTGAATATTCCCGGAAAGATTTTTATTATACGATGCAATTAATAACTATTTATAATGTTGGAACATTGTCTACATATATTAATAACTAAAAGGACTTTTTAGTGCATTAATAAAATGTCTTAATTGTATAAAGTCATGTCGTGAATATTAAGATAGATGGATATATGTATTCAGCAAGAGAAATTGCATAGTTTATGCTGATATGATAAAACAAGGATGACAATATCCATAAATAATATTTCAAATATTGATTATTAATATTTAAGTTATATAAAAATGTAATTTTCTTTTCTAGTAAGAACCTATGGTGATATTGTTATAGTTATAAACATAAACATAAATTAGTCTTGTATCTGAAAACAAGGATGACAACATCTATAAGTAGCGAAGCTCAAAAATTATGAATGGATATACGAAAAAAATTTACTTTAGAGCAGTGTCATACAATAAACATTAAACTTGATAAAATAGGGAAATAACGAAACCTTTAAAATCACGCAACCTTTAAAATCACCTTAAAAATCTAGGAATCGATCTAGCACCGCAATTAATGGACAAATCTTAATGAAATCTTGATGGTATCAATGTATAGATTAGTTGGGTATATGTCATAGGAATCTTCCCTAAAAATTTCAGCTGTCTATCTTTAATAGGAACCGAGAAAATCACGTTTCCCCCAATTCATTAATTACGGACAGACGGACGGACATTCTGAATTATAGAGTAGCTTCGCTACTAAAAATAAGCTAGAATTAAACAAAAGGGACAGGACAATGGTAAAAAAGTTAAGCTACAACCCTTTTTTCCACACATTTTTAACCAAAATACCTTATTTATCACCGCTGTGAGGGGGGTTGATATTTCCCACTCTCCCTGGATTTATGCAATTTATTATATAAGAAAGTAGAAAGGAGTCAGGGAGGAAGGGGACATTGGGCTGTTTATAACTCCAGTCCACAAAGTTTCTCACTAACTTTGGGCTTTCCCCCTTCTCTTTTTCGGGAAAGAAAAATATGACGTAATTGGAACTTGTTCCGCAAAAGTTATACAAAATTGGGACAGTTTCGGTGACGTCGAATTTTATGTATCATCTTTGGGGATGTCCATCAATTTATCGTCCATTGCCATATCCCTGTAGATTCCTGCAAACGATTACAATTTGATATATTCTAAAATTGTTTAGAATTTAGAAAAAAATATAGGGTTGCACTTATCTGCGTGTGATGTCTTGAAAAAATATTCCTTTTGCATAATTTTATTTAAGCAAGAATATAAAGCTTACAAAGCACAGAAGCTTAAATCAATCATTAATATCATAGAACATACTCAATAATACTTAATTTATTGAGCTTACATGCTAAAAAGTTAAAATTTAATTAAACATTGATTTTATCAAAATTGTAATACAGACGAGCAATCATTCTTTTAAAACATAAGGAGCTAAGCTAAGAATCTTAAAATATGCTTTTAATAAACAACTATAATTTTAATAAACAACATTAATTCTTCTGTATATTAATACTATTGGCTGAAACGTTTGGATACCCAACTTAATATACAAACCAATCAAAGTATAATGAAAGTATCCATGAAAAAGTACCCAAAATTTAAAGCCACTTTATAAGAAACCGTTGATAAATCTTTAGGTACTGGTGTAATTAATACTACAATGTCCTAATTCTTTCTCTGCAGATATTCAAAAACTAGCAGTTATTGAATACTTGATTTTTATATTATTTGTAGATAGAAAACAGTCTGGTAACTACACGTGCAAAGCAAGCAACGATGCGGGAAGTGACTCTAGAAGTGCGCATTTGTCAGTCAATGGTATGTATTTATTTATAACTAATTATAACAAGAGGCCGTGATTCAGCAAATTAATTAATTTGAAATAAGTTAAAAATTTGAATATTTTAGTGGTGTAGAATTGTTTGTAAGAATCCTGGTCTGTTGTCCATGATTATAACCTTTAACCTTATAAAAAAAAATTCTTTTTAGTACCACCAGAATGGACTGAAAAGCCAGGAGAATCTGTACTAGCAGCAGTAGGAATGGATAATACTTAAATTGAGTAATAAAAAAAATAATTTAACTTAAAATAATCATCAACTTTCTCTAAAAAAAATCAAAAAGACAAATGAGTAAAGTGGTTTCTATTTGATAAAATCGAAAATAAAAAGAATAGCCAGAATAAATATGGAAGTTCTATAGATTTACTAATTTTTAATCATGTTCATCAAAACTTTAAAGTATTATGTCCTTTGGACCAGGTGATACACTTGTTGTTCCGTGTTCTGCGTTTGGTGTCCCACCTCCCTCCAGAACCTGGTATAAAACAGGTAAACACTTTTTACCGATTGTTATCAGCTGGATTAGAACCGGTTCTCAGCCATACTGAAAAATCATGTAGAGCATCGAATTACCGACAATTTTTCTTGAATATTAAAATAAAATCATAAAATTAATACCATTTTTGATTTAATTTTCATTGTAATATCTGCAAAAAGCTGTCTATAATACGATGCGATAAATAACTAATAAAAATTCTAGAAGTAGGAGGTAGCTTAACAGAGGTTGAGGAGTTTTCAAGAACTGGCTTTCTTGTTGAACATATTTTAACCAGGAAAGAAATTTTATAATTACATTAAGTATATAATTATAATATAATCATTAAATTTTATTTTTTTAATATGTTATTACTAACAACAAATAAGACCTATTTTTTCTTATATTAGGAAAATAGTGGTCCATGGAAGGTTAAGGTCATTTTAAGAAATATATTTTAAACAAAATAACTACACTTTTAAGCCATTATTTAACCTTTAAATTTGTCTATTAAAAGATCTATTAAAATCCACTATTAAACTAAACTGTAATTTTACTTTAAAATTCTTTTCCATCAGTTGGAATGGAAATTATACCTGCACTTTGGACAATGGAGTGGGTCGTAGCATCTCTACACAAGTGCAAATAGTTGTCAAAAGTAAGTTTTTGATTTGTTAATATAATAATATAGATTTGTTTCATAATTTTTTTTTTTGATAAAAAGCTATGAATTTTCTCAAAGCTTTTCCAAAGTTTCCCTTACATTTTCTTTCTGCACGTTGAACTGCCCTTGAAATAAGGGCTCGGGGGGCTCGGGGGGCTCGGTAGCCACACGTCAGCTGCTTGTAAGCCTCAGTGAAAGCGACCTTTTACAATTCTACCCCTTCCTCTATTCATCCATTAACCTATCCTTTTATCTATCCATCTATTTAATCATTGATTTATTTATTAATATATCCCTCCTATTTTCATCATATTTATTCATTTGTATATATATTTTTTGAAGAATTATTCATCTACCAACCCAAAAATATCTAAATAAACTTAAATTTAAAATCTGAATAAAATTGTTTTAGGTCCTCCAAGATTCAACACTGGAAACCTGGATGGTCCAACGGACACCAGGTTCAACTTCCAGAACACTCTAGAGAAACGTTCCAGGAAAAGATATTTAGAATCGATAATATTTATTCTCGTATTCAATCGAATCCGGTGGATAGAAACCGGTTCTCATCCACACGAAAAATTTATGTCTAGCATCGTATTATATCTAGCTTTCTACGAATATAAAAATGTACAATTATAAGATTAAAACAAGTTTTTTTTGCCCGTGCCTTCGGCACCTCGGGGCTAAAAAACTGGCTTTAATCTTATAATTGTACATTCTATATCCGCGGAAAGCCGTTTATAATTTGATGAAAGAAATAACTATTATATTTATTGCCTGTTTAAATAGTTCCAATAAGAATAACCTATTTGCCATCCTCTTTCGGTTGAAGTCTGTCATACATTTAATTTTTTAGATTTAAGGGAAGTTCGTGATAAAAATTTGCGTTAGTATGACAGTTGAGTATGTTGGTTTAGGTAGGTGTATCCACCCCCCTGACAATAAAATAACATCCTTCTTCTTGTTTTCTGTATTAAACCCCCCTAAAGATCGCATTACCCTACACCTCCCTCGATTTTAGTTACAGGGGGTTTTAAAATTTTCAGCACCCTGTCAAAAAAGTAGCGTTTAAAAAGTAATTATTTTTTCTATTCAATCTATTAATGAATATCTATGGTGTCCTAGGCGAGGGGACCGGGTCAGCCTGGAGTGTGAGGCACATGGAGATCCTGTTATTAAGTATACCTGGAACAAAAATGGCATGGACCTAGAACAGAATATTCTCAAAAAGTAAGTGATAATTTTATTTGACATTTGTTTGAACGGTACAAGTAAAATTGAAATGTTACCTTCTGCTGTTATGTCAGACGGTTGATATCTAATTTAAAGGTAGAATATTTTGGTTTCTTAACAGATGTAACTCTAAGTTAAGATTGTTCTATACTAAGTCATTGTAATTAAATATTATACTGTTATATGTTAAGTAGTGGGAAAAAAGCTGCATTTTATTTATAAATATCTTTTCTTTCCCAAATATTTTTAAAAATCAGAATAGACCAATTATTTTGAGTGGGGGGTGGGGGGTTTGTCAGATTATTGTATCAGATTTTTGTTGAAAAAGTAATTTTAATTCATTATAAGTATATTTAGTACCATTTGATTAATCTACATCAGCCATATTTAAAATATGCAGAAACTTTTTGAAACTGAAAGAAATATAGCTTTAATAGCCAATTTCAATAAATGCACAAATCTAAATCTTTAATTTGTATTTCAGTATTTGCCAAACCTATTTTAAAGTAATTTTAAAGACAAACATTTTTTATTCTTGTACGAGATAGTTATATATTTTTAATGTTTGTCCTATATAATGTTGAAACAAAATAGAAACTTTTCCACTGCCGCTCAGAGATCAATGGATTGATAAATTTGACATAAATTTTAGTATTTTTAGCCTCTATGAGTTATTATTTTATTCTTATTTATCCTGTTTAAATGTTTAACATTTTGTAATTAAAGTAAAACAATAGAGAGGGAGGAGGTTAAATAACTGTAGACACTTTGTCGACTTTAATTTGCTCTTTGAATATCAGCCAATAGCGTCCCAAATATTACCACAGCCAAGTCCCTTCAAATGGTCAGAAAGCACTTTGCAGGCAGACGGAAAAAGTCCCCAAAACTGAATCCAGGTAGTTATCTGGATCATATATCTATACTTATACATTTATTGCAAGATTCACTGTAACAGAATTAAAACACAATTATCCATTAATGGGACCCACTATTGAAGCATTTTTCTTATAAGTATCAAAACTTTGGTAAAATAATTTAAAGAAATATTTTGACCCTATAAAAATTAATTTACGTTTCCATTTATCTCTGAACTGCAGCAAGATAATCTATACTTGTGCAAAATTTGGTGTGTTATCCCTTCCACTAAATGCATCCTCTTATAAAAAATCGGAAATTTTACTAATGCATAATTCACCAAATTAATGATTTTAGGCATACAGCACTTGTAGCTGCTACCCTAGCATCTAGAGAAATTCGCCTAAAATATTAATCCCATACCCATAAATAAAATAGTCTGAAACCTTCTCAAGACTTATGTGGAGCTCCTTAAAATGGAGAACTCGGTTAAATGAATACCGAAATATTATTAAACAGACAGAAAAATTCTGTCTACTTTATATAAAGGGATTGTGCCTTTTTCGCGAACACAGAAATGTGAATATGCGGAAGTGATAGCATACCGCTCAATTTTTAAGATATTGAGCACACCAAACTATACTTTATCTATTAGAATTGATTGCGAAAAGCAAAGCTTTTCTACAATTTTAACATATCCATTCATAACAAATATTGCACAGGACAATGTAGTTGCTTCGCCTCTACACTCTAGAGGAGGCAAGGAAAGGTCATGACAGTTTTGTATGACGATACTGTACAATAGTATATGCTTAGTATTTGTTTTTTTTTTACTTCTAAACAATATTCAATACTAATATAGTTTGACATTTGCTTTGATCTTATTCTGTTGAACTTTGCATGAATTATGGATGTTGTCATCCTTGTTTAAGATATTAAGGACACCAAAACTCTATAATTTATCTTTTATTATTGATTGTTCAAATAAATGTATAAAAGTATAGATGTATAACCCAGACAATTACCTCGCCCAAGTGGTGGGGGCCTTTTTCTTCTGCCAGCAAATTCATTTCTGCTCTTTTGTAGCAAACTGGCTATGTTATATTTCCAAAACTATTGGCTTATATTCAAAGACCCAATTTAAATTCGGCACAGGGTCCCCACCCTGTGGGTAGAGTTACATGTAGCTCGTGCCCCCTCTATTCTTTTACCTTAATAGTGTTCCAATATTTATTTAGAATCAAAGTTTGTGATAGCATTGGTTACAAAACTATCTTTGTCACGTCCTAGTTTCACCAGTGCTGTGTCATCACTGCCGCTTACTTCTTCATATTCGCCAAAAGACCCAATAGCAATTAAATTGGAGAATATGTGTGCGAGGCTACTGTCTCCATGACACTTTAACGTCAGATTAAATATTTCCTTTTCTGTCTAAACACCCATGGTATCAAATAGAGTAACAATCAACAGACAACAAAACTTTTATTTGCACGACATTTTAATAAAAGTTCTAAATGCCGATGGTACAGGTAACTCATTACCATGCACATTTATATGGGACAAGGCAATCCTCCCCTATCCACGCTTACCATTAATGGAACGTACCTGACATAGCAGCAGTATTTAACATATTTAACATCTCTTGTTGTACTCAATGTGTTCAAGGCTCGAACCCTACACCCAATGGGAAGTAATAATAATCTGCGGTTCTTATAAATTGGAAATGCGATACATTTTGCAGAAGTGATAAAGCTTTGCCTTAGCAACAATGATCTCTGGAATATGGGGATATAAGATTAAGATAGATTACACTTCAACTCCTTCAAATTGTATTTAGCTACTAATGTTTATTTCTTATTTTAGATAAACTGGTAAAATAGCCTAAAACCAATATATTTCATTTTTTTCTTTAAAAGGTTACAAATTCAGTAACCTAAGAATTTTCTATTTTCTATTACATAATTGTGAATCCTTCCTGCCTCAAACCTGACCAATAAATTATTGGCCACAAAACATAACCCTTTATTCCTGTGTGAACTAAAGCAAAATAAGATATAAATATGTAACACGTATGTCCTAGATTTTTACACAATATTTACCATAACATGAATATTTTCAAACTTACCTACATCATGGATATAGGGATGAGACAATAGACTATAAATTTATATCTTACTTCATTCATTTAACATGAAATTCTAGCAGTTTAGCTATTAATTTAGAGAGAAATAAGGGTTGTAGATTTATTTGATTTGTATTTTCCTCCAGTATACTTTAATAACATTTCAAAAAACGTGCCCTAACTTTTGTGATTTTTAAAAATGTTTTGATTTGATTTTAAGGTACTAAAACGCAACTAAAAAGGAAGAAAATTGCCACTATGAACAAAAAGAGTAAGATCTTTAATTTGACACCTTACTTTTTAAATTTTGTTGAGTAATTATTGAAAAAATCTAATATTTTGTTGAAGCCCGGAGAATCAAAACTTTAAACTTTGGGGGCTCGTAACGAATTGGGTGAACCCAGTAAAAGTGTCGGACTGATTATGACGTAAAAAAAATAATTAGCCAATGATAGGCCACTATAAATTTTACCATTGGTCAATAATTGCCTCTCATTGGCTAATTTTTATTTTTACGTCATAATCAGTCCGACACTATTACTGGGTTCGAATTGGGTTAAACAAAAAGCACAAAAGTTAGGACATGTTCTTTTGTATTTTGTTTTATTTGGTGTTAGACTTGTAACAAGAAAAATTACTTTTTATGTTTCATTTTTGTTATAAATTACGTAACACATACTTGAAATATCCAACATTTTATTTACTTTTAGGGATTTGAGTATTGTTGGAAAAATTGGAAGTGAGGCTGGCAGCATTCTTAATATTAATATGGTGGAACCTTACCATGCGGGGCTATACAAGTAAGATATATTTATTATCATTATTATTATAGCTTTACTACTTATGTATATAACTATTCTTGATATAACAAGTAAGAATACAACCATAATATTCTCAATATTAATATGGTGGAACCTTACCATGCGGGGCTATACAAGTAAGATATATTTATTATTATTATTATTATAGCTTTACTACTTATGTATATAACTATTCTTGATATAACAAGTAAGAATACAACCATAATATTCTCAATATTAATATGGTGGAACCTTACCATGCGGGGCTATACAAGTAAGATATATTTATTATTATTTTTATTATAGCTGTACTACTTACGTATATAACTATTCTTGATATAACAAGTAAGAATACAACTATAGAGTATACAGTAGTATAGTATACAGGATACAATTTTTTTGTATTAAAAACTGTGAATTTTAAAGCATTTAATTGAATTTTATTTGTTAAAAATGCCAGTCATAACCTAATATTGAAATTTTAAATGGACAATAAAAAATAAAACCTTTTATCTCAGGAATAACAAACTAACATAAAAGATAAACATGTCTAAATATGTCTGTTACACAAAATTCTAAAATTACAATATTTTTGGTATAAAAGTATTATTTTTGAGAAAAAAACAAGATTTAATAAAAAGCTTTATTAAAAAAGTTTACGTCTTATTCTTCCATCTGGATTAACCTTGGATATCCACTTAGGGATAGTTATAATGAAATAAAATAAAAGTTTATTTTAATACCTAATAGTAATATGTTTGTTAAGTGGTAAATAATATATTTTTACATATTAGACAATCTTGTATACTAAAGTAGCAACAGGATATCTAGTTTTATGTCTATGCGCTTGTGTGTCTATACTGAAAAATTTTACTAACCGCTAGACCGGTAATGGTTCCAGAAATTTTGATTTCTATGTTGAATCTTCACCTTCAGAAAAAAAAACTTCGAAAAAAATCATTACCATTTATTCTATTTCTACATTTGGACGGAGGGCCATAATGACTTACCCAATTTATAGAATAGTTGTTCTTGGTACTTTTTGTGGGACATTTTCACTCATGGTGCCTCAGAAAATAGAAAAACCCTCGACTACAGCAAAGTTTTATTCTCGTTGAAGGTTCAAAACTGTCATTTACGGACTTCTTTAGCCATTTACCATTAAAGAGATCTTATCAACTTTTCACTTCTTTCTATTTTACAGAATATTTATTCCTCCAGCTGATAAATCCATATTGTATGTTATGGTAAATCAATAAAGTTTACTTCATTTTTATGTCTACCAACTTTGCTTTATTGCAAACCCCTTTTAGAATTGTTGTTATTTATTGTAGCCAAGATACTCTTTAATAATGGATAATCTGTACGTCCATCACTCCAATAAGTGAATGGACAACCAAGAAAACGTATATCCCCAAATACCGTTGTCTATCCAAGAGATCTATAGTATAGATGTGTATACAGAAAACTACCTCCCTTCCTTTTTCAAAGACCTTTTTCGTTTGCTTCTAAAATATTTTCTGCTAAGTGGCTGTGTTAATATAAGCGACACCATTAGTTGATTTTCAATGACCCAATAGAAAGGTTGCACAAGACGGTTGCGATTGGGAGATACAGTCATTTAGCCCTTTCTCTCTCTAGTGTTTTACTTTAATGTCTATCCGAAAAACAAAATTGCCCGTCCATTACATTAAAATTTCTGGTGAAAAAGTTTGGATGCTGATAGTTTGTTTCAAAAGTTTCTAAAAGGATAAGATAAACAGCTTAATATCTCCTTACTCCCTACTCATCCCTCACTGGGTCATCCATTGTTTTTTTTACAATTTGAAATTAGCAAAGCGGTTAATATTTGAGGAATTGTTATATTGACTTTTTTCTAACTTTGAGTATAACCATTTTGTATTTTTAATAACGGAGCTACTCTCCGTTCGTTAGTCAGACTGTCAGTAACGCTCTGAGGAAAATATAATGTTCTCAGTTGCTATCTAAAATATTAAGCTGAAATTTTTGGGTGAAAATTCCCAGGACAAAGTAGCATCCAGTATCTATTTATTTGGTTGGTATGTCAATCGTGCATTAAAGGTCAAATTTATTTTTAATGAAGGTTTTGTAATCTTTTATGATTTGAGGAATATTTTTCTTTTTTTATGACAACTGAACATCTCAATAACTTACTTTGTCCATCTATGATTTTATTGTTTTTCTAGATGTTTTCACATTAAAAATAATCGTATTTTTATTTTAAGGTGTGAAGCAATGAATGAATATGGACATGATATCCTTACCTATCATCTAGTAGTTGTAGGTTAGTTCATAATCATTTTTCGGATTAACAAGGACAGTTATGTCAATAATAAGCGATTCGATAACAAAGAACATCAAGTTTATACATAAAAAAAAAGTAACCGAAATTGAGTGAGGTGTGAGGTTTAGAGGACATGTAGATAGGTGCAGGAGGTGAACATCTAGAGTAGTGGATACAACCCTCTTCTGCAAGCTTCTACTTTTGTAATAATAATACACAAAAACTCATATCGTATCGTTTTATAGACAGCTTTCCATGGATAATGATTATTATTTTATTATTCGTCGAAAATTGTCTGTAATAAGATGCTTCACTTTATTTTTTGGTCCTAATTCAGCGGGTATCAATCAGGTTCTAAACCATACAGGAATAGTTATTTCTCGCATCGTATTATAAACGGCTTTTAATCTTATGATTGTACATTTCTATATTCGTAGAAAGCTGGATATAATACGATGCTAGACATAGTTTTTTCGTACGGATGAGAACCGGTTTCTATCCACCGGATTCGAATGAATACGAGAAAATAAATTAAGCATTTAATTTTTTTAGACATCCCAAGTGCGGTGTATAATGTGACAGTATCTGAGATAACCAGCAGACAGGCACACATCCAGTGGAGTCCACCCAACTCTGGCAATTCTCCTGTACTACACTATACTGTTCATACCACTCTTATGTCAGGTAAATTACATTAAACTTTTGCCTATAATATTAAAAGTTTTACGTTCTGATTATGAATGGAATTTTATGTTCTATCCTAATATCGGTAGACTTAGACAATAGGAGATTTAATTTCACGAGAATCTAGAGGCTATGTTTATTAGGGAAATAATCATAATAATAGCCTAAAACTATCTTAAGAATTTGATTTAGAAATTAACTTGTTTAAAAATTTCCTGAGAGCTATATGAAGCTTCTTATTATGGAAAATGCAGTCGGTATAGTGGATAGCCAGAACTGTGTAAAATACTAACTGTTACGCCCATAGAGGCCTCTGGGGGCATTCCACATTTAAATGAAGAGGGGTGGTGTTTGATTCTTTATTTTCAATTTCAAAAGAAAACGTATATATACATTGGTGGGGGTGGTGTGGATTTTTTCAAGGGAGAAAAAAAAGTTACAAACCTTTCCTGCATCTATGTGTATAGGAATATTCACATTAAAATAGAAACATATCGGTTCATCGGATATAGAGATCCTTTTCTACAGACAGACACACATCCTGTTACTTTATAAAATTTGATATTTCGTAATAAATCAGGGGGGAAATAAAGATGTTTATGTAATTATATAAACTAATAGCCCACTCATTCTAGTAATTATTTTGGCTCACATTACACAATATGATTAAATACTAGATCTATATAATTCAAACTTAAGCTTCCTTGCACAGGGTTTGTTCTTGGGATCAAGGGATAAGTAGTTGATTCGTTGAACCATCAAATGACATTTTAGTGATTTATTGACAATAAATGTCGTGGTTTTGCATATTGATATTTTTCAATATAGAATACTAGCGGCTGCGCCCCTAGCATCTAGGGCTCCTTATTCATAGGGAATAGAAAAAAAGCTTAAAACCACCCAAAGACCTAAATCTGGAAATGAAATAGCCTAAAACCATCAATAGACCAAGGTGAAGCTTACCTAAAATAGAGAACTCAATCAGTTCAGTAGTCATTGAGATCTTAAGCTTCAGACAAAAAAAGCTTACTACTTTATATTATAGGATGGTAAGTTAGTTATATTTGTAAAATCCTGAACTTGATTTCCCATTACCATAATTTTTTCTTAATCCATGATTTTGGAGATTTCTTTAATGGTTATGAACCTATTACCCCAACCCGACTTATAAATACGATTCTTACCATAGAATGGTACATTTGTTTTCAAAAACTATTCATGGAATAATAATGTATATTAAGAGATATAAGTTTTCCGAAATTGTAATGTAGGGAGTAGATTTGAAATCTGCATCAAATTTTAAGGATTTTTTATAAAATTCGTTTTTTGTATAATCCTTTATCTAAAAGCGGAAATACAAATTAAGTTAATTAATTTTGGCATCTGTGATTGGTGGATTTAAAAAATCTGCGCTCTGATTGGATGTCGTACATCATTCAACCAATTAGAGCGCAGGTAGTTTAAAATCCACCTATCCTATTGGTCAAAATTAATTAACTTAAAATGTATTTTCGCTTTTAGATAAAGAATTTTACAAAAAACGAATTTTATAAAAAATCCTTAAAATTTGATGCAGATTTCAAATCTACTCCCTACATTAAAATTCCGGAAAACTTATATCTCTTAATGTATATAGGAAAATACTTATTTCATTTCAGGGATAGTACAATTGATGATCACAAAAAGTCTAATGAGCAAAATTATGGGTTGAGTTGATTTAATTTGAAAAGATAGGAAAGTTGGAAATAAACTAAATTCCATTTCTACGTAAAAAAAAACTTATCGGGGACTTTTTAACGATATTCTAGAAGTGTTACGTAAAAAAGACATATACTATAGGATTCTCTGCTCCTATAAATTATGAAATCTATAAAACTATAAAAGAAGATGATTTTGTTTTATAAAAAAAAATGTTCTCCCTCCTTACTTTTGTGCCAGCCAACTAATAATACCCTATTATGAGGGAGACATAAGGATTTGGGGGATTTAATATAATAGCTTATTTAATGATTTATAATTACATTCATTTAATTTAGATAGAATATACTATTATGTTGATTAAAACCAATAAAATTTCAAAATATTCTCAAAAAAAAAAAATTATGAGAAATAGAAAATTACATTTTCATTTTTTATGGAGATACGGAAAGTGTCATGTGTGACGTCTTTTTTAGGAGTTTTCCCCATTTCTTCTCTCATCCTTCCTTTTTAGACGTATTTTTATGACGTCACACATAACTCTTTCCGTATCTTCATTTTATATTCTTCTTTTGAGAAAAATGTTTTAGTGCCGGACCAACGTACTTATGGAAAATTCCCTGTGTATTGAGTAGCTACGCTGCTAATATGTTTGATTGTATGACCTATCCAACTTTTCAATGCCTGAATGCAGGGGCGTCCAAGCTTTTTTTTTTTTGGGGGGGGGGGTAAAACTTTTTTAATGGGGGGAGGAACTTTGGTTTTTTTTTGTGGGGGGGATAAAATTTTATTAAATATTTAGTATTAAAAATGCGCGCGAAGCCCGCAAAAAAATTTTTGTTAGAGATTTTTTATTTTCCTAAATGGTTGGGGGTAAATTTTAAATGGGAGGGGGGGGTATAATGAAAAAAAATTTGGGGGTGACTACGTAACCCCCAATTTCGTTTGGGGGGGGGGTAATCCCCACTTTACCCCCCCCCCCCCTTCCTTGGACGTCTTTGCCTGGATGCCTTCCTACACCATAGAATGCAGGCCTGGGTTAAAAGAATGGCTAAATTTTTAGTACTGTTTAGCAAAAAAATATTATTTAATACCTATATTTGCGACAACTTTTACTACACAGAAACACCCAATTTTGATCAACAACAAAATCCCTGCCCCTCTCGGAGAGCCTCGAACCCGCAACATACGGATAAGAAAACCAACATTCTATAAATGAGCTATGAAGGAGATCAAATATCAAGTGTGAAAAAAGACAAGGTAGATAAAAACTGAAATCTTATAGCGTACAATAAAATTTCACATTGTTAATGTATATCATCTTAGCTCAGGGGTAGAGATGAGAGTCCAGTTTTGCATCAGTTCAAGTCAGAAGGTTACAAGTTCGAAATTACCCAAACACTATATTATTAAAGATTTACATTGTACCAACAGTCACTTAAATTATAAATTTGTTTTTGGCGAGACTCAAACTCGCATCCATAAGACACGATAGACAAGGAAATAATAAACTGAAAAAATTAATCATGTCAATCATCACTGGGATTTGAACCCGCAATCATCATAATCGATAGCTATTACTTTGACCACCATACCAAAAACGTTAATAAATTTTCTTCAAAATTAATAAGATACAAAAAGAAAGCGAGAGATAAAGAGAAAAGAAATCCTATTATATAAAGTAGTAAGGTTTTTTTTGTCTGTAGCGAAGGATCTCACAAACCACTGAACTTATATGAGTATCCTTTACACGGTAGCTATTTTTGAGAAGGGTGCCACCACCCTCCCAAGAGAAATCGCAAAAATCCAATAAATATAACTAGCGCTGCCTAGCTGAAACAGCTAATCTTAACATAGATTGAAAAGAAAACATTTTATGTACCCCTAGAGCATCTAGGGGGCGTAACTGCTAGAGAGTAATACATAATAAACTAAAATAATAAATATCAATCACATCTATTATCACCGGGATTTGAACGCATGAACATCATAACTGGAAGCCCACACTTTGACCACCATACCAAAAAAGACAATATATTTTCTTCAAAATTAATAAGATACGGAGAGAAAGCAAGAGAGAGAGAGAGAGAGAAAGAGAGAGAAAGAGAGAGAGAGAGAGAGAGAGAGAGAGAGAGAGAGAGAGAGAGAGAGACTGAAGAACAAAATATTATGATCTAACATCACCAGGAATTGATTGCATGATCTTCATATCTAATAATCAGCGCTTTGACCAGAATACCACAATAGACAACATATTAAGTTCAAAATTGTTAAGATGTACTCAAAGAGAGAGAAAGAGTAAAAATTGAAAGAGGCAATATAGACAATGTTTAGATTTTTTTAGTATTAGTTTAAATTGACTGTACCTATATGATATCCTCTATAGCTCAGATAAAAAGCAATAAAAATTTTTAAAATTTCCCATGGCCTATTGAATGCTTTACTGTAAAGAAAATATTTCGGTTTAGCTGTTAGAAGATCCTTTCCTGCAGATACGAAAAAGCTTACTACTTTATATAATGGGATATAGTTAATAGATTTAAGTTTTTTTTTCTCGCGGGAATTAGAACCGGAACTCTATATGACGTTATTGAAAATAAAGAAAAAATTATGTCAGACTTTACCCACAAAACCACACCATTACTATTTTATATCGGCAATTTTAAACAATACAATGTAAGTATCGTATATGGGCTATATTTTGAAATGGCCGAATATTTTGTTCCAAGCTATGGTTTATACTTTATTCTGTACTTTTATTCAGGGTTGCCACTTTAGAGTAAAATTTATTCTTATTAATAATAGTATATAACCGCCCAGAGAAATTTTAAAGATTGTATAGATATGACTTCATGAATATTTCAAATAAAAAAAATACAAAAAATATCTGACAACCGTTACGGTTTCGAGGTTCAACTCATTAAGATCAAGGTAGTGTCCACATAATTCATGATCAAGTTAGTGTCCACATAATTTTTGAGAATATTTTTTGTGGATTCCCAGTCAGATTAGAACCAGAATTTTAGAAATGGCATTTTTTTTCAATAATACATAATAAAATTTGTATTTGATATTCACTGACCCTAAATACATTCTCACTTTAATATTCCAGTATCGCTTCG
Source organism: Acartia tonsa (assembly GCF_053477335.1). Classification (NCBI taxonomy): domain Eukaryota; kingdom Metazoa; phylum Arthropoda; class Copepoda; order Calanoida; family Acartiidae; genus Acartia; species Acartia tonsa. Next base: position 42,312,817 of record NC_137260.1, read on the forward strand.
AATCCGAATTAGAACCGGTTCTTAGCCACACTGAAAAATATATATATATGCATCGTATTATATCCAGTTATCTATGAACATAAAAATGTACAATCAGTTCAGATTAAAGCCAGTGTTATATAATAATAGTTAATGATACGATGCTAAATAACTATAAGGAAAGATTAATTTGTTGTCAACGGAATTTTGGATAAAAAATGTGTAACCTAGGAAGGCTAGAACCTGGATTTTAAGGATGACAAACTAGCGTGTTAACCCATGCGCTATTTAGGAAAGGAATTTTCACCCAAATTTTTAGGTAATACTTAAAAATACTAATATAGAAGGTTGGAAGCAAAATGCTTTTTAATGCATGTAAAGTAAATATGTTTTTCTATGAATATGTTAATATTTATATTTTATGATGGATTTTATAGATGTCGTTTCTCTAAGTCATACGCAGTCATATGTAATGTTGAAGGGTGACGCAAATTCAGATTTCAGTTTTCATGATTTGAGAAAAATTCACCATTACTTGAAAAGTTGTTATTCTTAATTTAATTATAAAAATTTTAAATTTTGCATGTTGCATTTTCTTGGCTGCTGGGTTTCCTATGATATTAGCATTTTAATGGAAAATTAATATATATTGAATAAAATATCTGAAAAACCTCATTTGAATCACATTTTTTCTTAAGCAGAGTCGATCCTGAGTTTTAAGATATGAATTAGATATGAAGAGCAAAAATTAATATAACGCCTTGCCCAATCAGCCATAACGTATGTTATGTTTGTTATGGAAATTTAAACATATTTTAAATTGCAACAAGATTTGTTTGTAGACAAATTTTCCTTTTGTTACGTGGAAAAGCAATAAAGATAATTCCTAGAATAATATAATATTTTAATTTTTTTTATAGTATAAAGAATAAAATTACTTTTAGTAGACATCTTTGTAAATAAATAAAAATTGATTTTGACTCCATAGGTAATAAGATTCATTTAAGTCAATCTATCAAATACTTAAACATTCTGAAGATATTAATACATTACTGGGAAAGTTATGAAGAGTTTAGTTTTGTAGATTTAAAAATCACTTTTTTGTAAATAAAAGACAATTCATTGTGTTGTGCGGATTTCCTATATTTAGACAAAATTTTATTTTTTGTTAGAAACAATAATAGGAGAATGTATAATGTATATCTACAAAGGTATTCATTGTTGTATATTCAAAACCCACCTAACCCCCTTAAAATCCTTTAAAATGATGGACAGTTATAAAATGCCATTTCCCGAAGTTGCACGCAGTCATACACAATGTTAAAAGGTTAGCTCAAATTTCAGATACTATTTTTTGCAATTTGATTTACTTATTTTCTCCATGATATTTAAGCGATGCTTTCAGGATTATCTAATTTGCTATGATATAAAGATGAATTTTTCTCAAATCATGAATACTGAGATCTGAAATTTGCGTCACCCTTCTAACATTGCGTATGTCTGCGTACGACTTCAATGTTTCAGGATGATGATTTTTATAAGAATCAATATCAATAATGTATCATAACAGAAGGAAACAATTATTTTCACTAATTTATCTAAACCTGGATGGCACATCCAGGCATTTCTAGTCTTATATATGAAGCAAAAGATATGGTATTTCTGACTTTTTAATGTATAAGTTAGTTACTATTCTCAAAGGAATTCGACACTGACTATTGATAATATAAAAATATAATAGATTAGGTCAAATTTTATCTTTTCATAGATATTTATGTAGAAGGAGAAAAATAAGGCTTACAGAGCAATTTTGCAATTAAAATCTTTTAGAAAATTTGCAACTTTCTGATTTGTTTCAATAAAGATCATTTCTATGACAAACATAATCATTTCTTTATCTGTGAATAAAAAGCATGAAACTAAGGAGAAAATTTACAACTCTACACATCAACGACAATAGTTTTGTGTTAATAATTATCATTTCTATAATAAACATATTCCTTTATTTGTGCATAATGCAGGAGGCATGAAACAACAGACATAATATATTAAGTGGTCCATCTTACCCCAAAATTCGTCAAATTTATAAAGGAATTGCATAGCAGTCAAACACCTAGTTTTTGCATTCTATTTATACAAGCGATGAAATTTTCGATGACTGATTATGTGAACAAAAATATAAATATTAAGCCATTTTCTACCAAAATCTGTACATTAATACAACCAATGACATGTTTATAATTTACCTCCACTGTCCTCCTATTGGCTGATATAGAGAGTATGTCTCAAGATTATCTCTATTGTTGAAACAAAGCAGAAGAATTTACAACTTGCACATCAAATGCAATTTCTACTGGCCAAACTCACAGACTAGAAATACTATAGATTGATTACTTTATATATTTTTGATCCTTATATAAAAGAAACAGTATTGGGAATGCCTCAGTTAACTAATGAATCTCGCTAACCACTGAACCGACATGATTCTTAACGGTCACGGACAATGAAGCTTTTTAAAGTTCCAGAGAAGATTTATAACTTTTTTAGAAAGGACTCCACCACTCTTCCATCAGAAATCACCACCCCTACCAAAAAAGGGGAAACAATAAATTGGGGGGTTCGACTCCCTTCACCCTCCATTAAGTGCTCCTAAAGGCCTTAAAGGGCGTAACCACTAGTATTATATAATTGACTACTATAATATTTTTTTAACGATATCAGTGTTTGCTTTTAATCCCAAGGCAAATCTAAAAAAAAGATTTTCTATGATGATTAAATGGGCATTCCTCATATTCAATATTTGGGTAAGAGTGCCCAACTGAAAATTGCACGAAGGGCATATTTGTATGGCTTTTTTCTACTAATCATCTTCAGGATTTGTCACTTACCCTTGTATAAAAGTAACAGGATACCTGTTTGTCTTTTCTTACTGAAGGATCTCGCTAATCGCTGAACCGATATGGTTCTCCTGCACAGTTTAGCTTCTCATAGGTCCATGAAAGGTTCATAACTATTTTGGGGGAGAGTAAAATTTGAAACTAAAATTTAAAATGTATTGGTAGACTACCACCTCCCTTTCATCCCCCTACTCTCAAGTGCCCCTGGAGACCTATAGCCGCTAGTTACATTCCAAAGAAATAAATGATATTTTTAAAAGCGAAGCTTTTCTATAATTAGGGCCTGTCCGTCCGTACGTCCGTCGGTCCGTCCGTCCGTAACGGATAGCTTTTTTCGTTAATTTAGACATGTTAGAATTGCCCTATCGATTTCAAATTTTGCATGGTGATTCCTATAGTAGTCAGGAACGATTTAGAAAGCGTAGCAACTCTATAATAATTACCAAAATGTCCGTACGTCCATTTTAAACATGTTGATTTTTTTACTTTTTTAACAACAAATTTTTATGTGATCTAATCATCCGATTGATCTGATTTTTGGTATATTGATTCCTAGGAAACACAGTATGATGTTTTAAGTGACGCAACTCTATAATCAGGTCCTAAAAATGTAAGTATGTCTATAAACATTATCCTGTTTTTAAACAAATTTACTTGCAATTTTGCTTCGACTCATATACATTTATATTCTGATTATTCAGTTCTGACACTATATAATGTCCGTTTGTCCTACCGTTTCAGTGCTTCGCTTTTATGGATGTTGTCATCCTTGTTTTAATAGGGATTTAATTTTAAAGATTGCATTTGAGAATATGATAAAGAAACATAGGGATAAGCCAATGGATAAAAATATTTCATTATAAATATGGAAACAAATCCTAAATGGTAGGAAAGATTAATTAACCCTGTAAATCTTACTTTTTATAATAAAAACACAAAAGAAACTTAAGCCCATTATAAACAGCTTAACCAAAGATTGTTAATAAAAGAAAAGTTAAAAAATCTGTTTAAAATCATACAATAATTAATTTTCAATATATATTTTTGTAGCAGATATTGTCAATATGTAGCAGATATTGTCAATAAATCCCTGCAAACAACAATATCTTCCTATCCCTTATTCCCTGACAACTTCATATTTTATTCATAGAGGAGAAGATTAGTTTGTTTTCATTGTTTTACAACATTTTCATAATATCCCCATAATTCGTCGTTGGACCTCCAATTACCATCCCTACAACATATGCTTTGGGGAGTTATATTAACCCCCTTGTTAAGTCTAGAATTTTTGGTATGCGATACCCTTTCAATGCAGGGAGGTGGAGGGGACATTGGGCTGTTTATTACACTAGTCCCCAAGTTGTTTGATAAAAATTCCTTATTCGTTGGCTTAACAACTTTAGGGACTTTTTAAAAACTTTAATTGATTAGTTCACTAAGTTGAGTGCATAAATAATTTCTAAACACTAATTGTAATCTACAGAAGGGATAATTTTCTGTATAGTCATTAGGGATTAACATCAACTTAACCTCCATAGTCTTATCCCTTTAAATCCCTGCATATTTCGACTAGATGATACGCCTTTATTACCATTATGGTCCAATGGGGCACAAATGACCAGTGTTTTTAATAACTTCTATGCAGTGGCGTGCACAGGTTTTTGCTAGCGATGCGTTTATTGTGAGGTCAAAAAAGGGGAAACAGTCCTTCCAAAATTGAATTTTAAGGTGGTTGACACCCACATACATCCCCCTTTCTCACGCTTATGCACGCCCTCATGTAAAGAAACTAATATTTAAAACCAAAAAATATAATGATTCCAGAATAAGGGAGTGGGGTTAATTATAGACCACTAGTAAAAAGGATGTTGCCAATTTTGACTGGATTGTTTTTAGAAGGTTTTGACAGATTGAAAGAGAATGAAATTACAGTCGGAGGCCAATCAAGAAGTCTTATTCTAAGGTATGGCTAAGTGCATTTTTGTAGCGCAGTTATTCTACAATGATGATATGTCTGCAAGTCAATAAAAGTCTTTTAATCCATAAAATCTTTGAGCTTTTATGACTACTAAATATTTGGAAACTTGGTTATTTTATATACGTGGATACTATGACAGAGGGAAATTTGTCAACAATTTAAACATGGAACTCGTTTATTGGTTAAGTACAGTAGGAGGGGAGGGAACGAGGTAAAGAGGGTGGATGGGGAAAACCTTGACTTTAGGCTGCTGCGAGTATTACTTTATTAAAGAACATAAAAAATCTAGTAAGATTACTAAGATCCAAGTAATAATATATCCATTTATAGCATATTTTCTAATTGCCTTTAAATTAAAGGGATATTTGTCATGTAAAATTTAAAATGTAAATCCTTCAAAAATAAACTCCATACAGGAAGGTTTGAAATTACTAGAACAGACAATCTTAATTTTAAGAAAAGCTTCCCTAGATAAGAAAACGATAATCATTACCAGCAAATCTACATTATTAATGATTTTTATTATTATTATTTTAGGTCATTAATACCAGGCCAAGAGTATTCACTAACTGTAAGGTAATCATAATTTTCATTCATCAAATTTCTGTAGGTGTTAGCCGTTTATTAGAAGCTTATTAAATAATGGTCTAAATATAGTAGGTTTATAAAGTCCTTTAAGTCTGACTTTAAGCGTTTCGATAGCGGCTAAGGAGACATGTTTCTTTTGTTTGATTATTGTTTAAAAAACACCTAATCTTAATATAGAAATTTGTTGGAGTGCCTTTCCTTTTTTCACCCTTTCACGGCAAAATCCTGTGCATGCCACTATATGTATATCAAAATGAATATAGTTTAAAGGAATATTTTACTAACTTTAAGAAATCAGGATTTTAAAGGGATAAGACAATGGTCGATTATTTTATGTACATCCTCCATGATGATACAAAAATATCCATTCTGTAGATTACAATTAGTGGTTGAAACGTTTGGGCACTCAGCTTAATGAATCAACCAATCAAAATTCAATGAAAGTCCCAACAAATACCAACAAATAAGAAAAGATTTTCTTTTTTAGGGCCCACAATGAAGTTGGTCCTGGAAGAACAAGCCAAAGAATCAAATTTAAAACAGAAGAACTAGGTAAATTATTTAGTATTCATATTGTAAGAGAAAAAATAAATATCTTTGACAAACAGTACTAAATAACTTTATTTAATAATGTACAATGACCTCTTGGAGGCTATGTGACAATTCGGAAATAGTCCTCTCCGTGCCACACCTTACTTCGGAAATAGTCCTCTCCGTGCCACACCTTCAACATACTCTGCTTGTGAATTGCAGTGTCACGCTCAATCGCCATGGGTATTAAGTAAGGAAACACCCTACAGTCAAACAATTCTTTGATTGCACGAGCCTTATCTGGAAGTCCTAACTAAACATGGTGATGAGTTTCGCCTGTTTTGAGGCCAACGCATACATCCTACTCTTAAATGTCGCGCATCTGACAACGTTTTAAGTTTTGTCGCAAAGTCGAGTCGAGACTCGATCCTATAAACTCCCCGTCGACGAGCAGATGCGTTTTTTTTCTACATTATGAATTTTTCTGTGTAATATCTAATTAAGGAAAAATCCTCCAAAACATATTTTTTGTTTAGCACCTGAAGGAAAAGCTCGTGTGGTGAGGGTGACAGGATTTAGTTCAACAGAACTTGAGGTGGTGTGGACTGCGCCCCCCAGGGCCATGTGGAACTCCAGAGAATTAGGTATTATTTAATTATCGAGACAGCCCGCAGACAACCAACCCTTTTAGTGCATTTACATTATCTTTAAGCAATTAGAAATATTAAGGGATAAGATAATGTACGATAAATTAAGGTATATCACTAACTACACTGCTGGTTTTAACCAACCAATCAAGATTAAATAAAAGTACCAAAAGTCCCTCACAACGAGCGTCTGCTTTGGGAAATTGTATAGTCCAAAAATCATTGTTGGGTTGAATCTTATGGGATTATATTGGATAGGTCATCTACAGTAAGAAATATATTTTTTAAAATATTAATCTATGTTTTATTTATAAAGGCTATACAATTGGATTCAGGTAACTTTTTATAATCAATTTGTAATTATTTTGCTGATTTCCCTCATATTGCATCAGGACCACAAATAAACGTTTAAAGAACATATTTTGGGTTAGTTTAGGTTTCAATGGTCTATTTATAGGTATGAGTGAAAGTACCACCTTTTTCAATGTTGTAACGTGGTAAAACCCATACAACCAATTTAAAAATAAATATTATTGGTTTCACCCCCCCTTTTCTTCAAAGAAAAAAGAAAAATAACTATATGTTGCATATACTGTATTCTTTGTGTTGTATTAAATTTAGTTTTTTAAAAATGTAAATTTAATTATTTAAACAACAAAGCATGCATTTTTTATCACAGTATAATTAAAAACTTGTGTCATCAATGACCTTCTAAACGGTCAACCAAATGGATGTAGAATATACTTGGATATTAAGACAGGAAAAAAATTGTTGTCAATTTAGCTTGCTAACATGGAACTCTTTTAATGGACAGTTCCTTTATCCAGTAGGAGAGGAGGGTATGGAGTAAAGAGGGTGGAAAGGAGAATCATTAGTTTAGCCAGCTGCGGGTTTCTCTTTAAAAGAGAACATAAAAAAATCTGGTGTATGATCCAATTAATAATATGTCCATTGCAAACCAGATGGACAAAACTTGAGCTCTGCAATGTTAAGTGTCCATTTAGTTCTGGTTAATTAAATGTCTATGGCATGCACCACCCCTTGTTAAACTTTTGTGTTGCTATTATATCAACAGAAGATTTTTATAATACTATTATTAGAACAGCGTTATTTGGTGGTTATAAGACATAGAGATATATAAATTACTCTAATAACTAAATGCCAATTTAAGATTATATGTCAGAAGGATGGTTCCAAGTTTGAAAGGTAGCAGTACCCGTCAGTCATACTATCCATGCCAGATGGCCTGTCCTTCAAATTATGCAGAAAAAAAGTGTGCAAATTGTCCTGCAGGCCACTTAAACATACACACACACACACAAGTGTCGAAATTAAAAAAGAATGTTGATATGCAGCAGTAGATCATAAAAGCGGGATGTTACAACTGCGGTTTTACCAGGGATCTAAAGGGATAAGACAATTGACAATAAATTGATGTACATTCCCAGTGATAATACACAAAAGTACCTTTTCGCAGATTACAATTAGTGTGTTAAACGTTTGAACACTCAAGTTAATGACACAACCAACCACAATTCAATGATAGTCCCCAAAGTTGAGCCAACAAATAAGAAAGTGTTATAATAAAACTTTGGGGACTAGTGTAATAAACAGCCCCTCTTTCTCCTTGGTTTTTCAAAAGTTGGCAACTTTATTAAAAGGTACTACGATTTTTATACCATGTTTTAGTATCTATCAAATTTTCTATAATCAGGTCTGTACGTTCGTCTGTATGGAACGGAATGCTTTTAGTGTTAATTTAATCATGTTATAATGTCATATTAAATTTAAACTTGACATGATGATTCATAGACGTCCAAGCTTTTTTTTTGGGGGGGGGGAAATTTTAAGGGGGGGGTAATGCGTTTTTGGGGGGGGTAAAATGACGCGCGAAGCGCGCCGAAATTTTTTTTACCCCCCCCAAAATTTTTACCCCGGGGGTAAAATTTGTTTGGGGGGGGGTAATTACCCCCCCTGAAATCTGTTGGCAGGGGTAATTTTAGTTTACCCCCCCAAAAAAAAATTTACCCCTGGGGGGGGTAATCGCCCCATTACCCCCCCCCCCTTGGACGTCTATGTGATGATTCCTGTAGGACGTAGGTCCATTTAAAACATGTTGATTTTTTAAATATTACAAAACTGACATACAAATAAACACACATCCATGTACTAAGTGTTTAATCTTAAAGATTATAGATTACCTTTATTTCAAGTACTACTAGTTACTTAACTTAAAATGCATGTGTCTATTTGAAAAGATTTTATATTGGTCAATTTGTTCTATCTTGTCAATTTTTGCTTGAAATTCAAGGCCATAATTTACATAGATTTGGAATGGTTTCATTTCACTTTCTTCTTTACAGGATTGATTCCGCCCACTTACTGCATTGGAACCTTATAACCCTGAGGGGTGTTGGACTAAACGTTATTTCCTAAGACAAAACTAACTAAACCTAAACAAACCTAAAAAAAAGATATTGTATTTTGCTAAATGTATTTACTTCCAAAGATTGACGACCAATTTTGCATTGTCACAATATCCACGTATATTCTATATCCAATGTTAAAGTAAATATTTTATTTAATTACTAATAATTGAAACAAAACATGTAATTATGGGAAAAACTTAAAACATCTAAATAAGAAACAGTAGACTATAAAACATAATATAAAAAAAGATGTATTATATTAAGTAAAACCCAGACAGGAGTATATAAAAAGTTTATCATTTGTTTGTAACTTTAAACAAACTTTGTGTATCAAACATCTGTTTTTATAGTCCTCAACATTCATTTCAAAGATTTGTACAACATTCTATTTTTTTAAACATAGCAATAAACACAATACGCAAAGCTTTTATTAACAAGGGAACTCTAAAAAAACATTTTATTCTTTGTATGCTGTACAAATTATAATCATGTCTAGGTAACCATATTGATTTAATATAAATTATAAAATTCAGTTTTTAATTGTTTACATACATACCTAACCTGGATAACCTCTAGGAGACAATATACACCATTATGTGTTATTTTGGTGTATCTCTGAACCAAATCTTGGTTCTGAAGTGCATGATTACGCGGCCAAACGTCCCACAGACAACCAACCCTCTGAATGCACGACCTTTGTCTGAGAAGTCCTAACTGTACATGGTAATGATTTGTGATTTTTTGGGCCAAGGCATTCCACCTAATCTAATTATTTATGTTGCGAACCTGGCATAGCAGCAGTAGGAACTTTATACATTAGATACCTTAGATGCAAGTTATTTTTACTGGCCATCATAGTTTGATACATATCATAAATCTTTGCTTAAACTTTTTTCATTTGTACATAACTACCTATCTATAATTTTTTTACACTTTATACTTAATTTAGATGCTGTACAAGTATGAATGTAAATCTGGGTGTCCATACGTTATATATACTTATTTATCTAACTAGTAATCATTTTATTCTTTACATGCTGTACAAAATAAATATGATATTCTTACCGACCAAGTTTAATTATTAATTATGATATTCTGGATGTCTTGTCAACGTTTATCTTGTCTACATACCTTTATATGCATTCTATATCATACTTTTTTCTTTTTTATGCTGTACAAATGATAAACTAAGTCTTGTTGTCTATCTTATTTTTGTATAAATCATAATATACTGACTAAACTTTTATCTTGTAATCTACACATACTTACTTAACTATATTAGTTCAGACATTATACACTTTGCTGTATAAATGCTGGATTCCGTGCTGGAAGAGGCTGTGTTGACCAAATTTTCACCCTTAGGACAGTTATTGAACAATGTGTTGAATTTAACAAGCCACTCCATGTAAATTTTGTTGATTTCTCTAAGGCCTTTGACTCCATACACAGACAAACACTCTGGAAAATACTAAGAAGTTATGGTATACCTGAAAAGATGATAATTATGATAACTAAATTTTATGACAACTTCCAAGCCTGTGTTTCAGTTGGAAACAATAAGACATCTGATTTCTTTAAAATAAGCACTGGAGTTAGACAGGGATGCATTTTATCACCTATTCTATTTATATTGGTCATTGACTGGGTGATGAAGAAAACCACAGAGGACAAAAAACGTGGTCTCCAGCTGGGCATACTAGGACACCTAGAAGATCTGGACTTTGCTGATGACCTGGCACTGATTTCAGAAACAATTAAACAAGCTAAGACAGATAGACTAGTCAAATACGCAGGACAAGTCGGGCTCTTTGTTAATGTCAAGAAGACTGAAATTATGAATATACCTACAAACCCTGATCAAACTATAACAATAAATGGTGAACAATTGAAACAAAGCAACAAATTCACCTATTTGGGGAGTGTTATCAGCAGTGAAAATGGCTCAAAAGCTGATGTTAAAACCAGGATTGATAAGGCTAGGGTTGCTTTCAACAGTCTACACAACGTTTGGAATTCAAAGAAACTTGCTCTGAAAACAAAAATCAGACTTTACAACAGTAATGTGAAATCAGTTCTTCTTTATGGAGCTGAATGCTGGAGAACTGTGAAAACTGAATCAAATCAACTTAATGCATTTCACAATAGCTGCCTAAGAAGAATTTGCAAAATATTCTGGCCAAACAAAATATCAAACATTGAGCTGTATGCTAAGACCAAGTGCAATAGTATTGAAGCAGAAGTGAAATTTAAAAGACTAAGGTGGCTAGGATATGTGCTTAGAATGGAACAAAATAGGTTTCCAAAAAAGTGCTTACAATGGAACCCCACCACTGGTAAACGTAAACGGGGACAACCAAAAATGACCTGGCGTCGGAGCACTGAAAAGGACCTCTTTAATTTGGAATTAACATGGGGAGAAGCTGAAGCACTTGCCAAAAAAAGGAATTCATGGAGGAGCAGGGTGGCCGTATTCTCTGGACTCCACAGTCCAAAAGAGAGACGCGCCTGAACTGAACTGAACTGTATAAATGATAAAATAAGTCTGGATAGCTTTCTTGGTTTGGTATAAATCATAATATTAGTATACTTCCATAAGTAAACTAATTCAGACTTTATACTTTATATGCTATACAAAATACAAATATCTTATGAACAATGAACATACCTACTTTTTCATTCTAGTCATTGTATACTTTTTATGCTGTACAAATAATAGAACAATTCTTGATAGCCATCTTGGTTTGGTATAAATCATAATATTCTGCATAAACTTTTTCCTGTATACTAGTACACCTATCTTCATAGTATAAACTTACAACTAAAGATAATTTACATAAAGGTTGTTAAATGAATTATTATTTTTTTACTACTAATCTTTATTTTAATTAATTCATAAAATACGTGGATATTATGACAAGGGAAAATTGTCGCTTACATGGACATCACCTAATGGTCAGTTCTTTAATCCAGTAGGAAGATAGGGGATGGGGTAAAATGTGAGGATTGGGAGGATCGTTATTTTAGCCAGCTACAAGTGTCACTTTATTAGAAACCTTAAAAATCTGGTGTAAGATCCAAGTAATGATAAATCCACTTGATTTAACACTTTTTTATTTGTTTTTATATATTTATTGAGTAATTATAAGATTGAATATTATAATTGATTATCATTGTTATTATATTTGAAACTTTTGCTAAAACAAAATTCATTAGTTGATAAATCCTGATAACTAATTTTATTTATCCTTAAATGTACAATTATTTTCTAAACTTAAAGTATTTAACCCTTTGATAGTAGAAATAAGATAAATAAGCTTGGGGTAAGCTTTACTTGGCATATTTATAACATTTATATTTACATATTTAAATATCTATATTATTATATGTATGTACAAATTTTTTTCTTTTATATTATTTGAATGATACTTGCAGTTTAAAGATAGTTGACCCTTCACTCTCAATTCTACTTCTAAAAACAAATTTGGTGATTGGTATGCATTTTTCATGGGGGGTTGGAGGTAGGGTTGGGCCGGATATCCGGTGTGGCCGGATATCCGGCCGGATATCCGGCCATTTTCGATATCCGGCCGGATACCGGATATTGAAACTATCCGGCCGGATATCCGGCTCTATAATTTTTTATACTTTACACCAAAAATCTCTGCTTTTTAAAATCTTAAATGGCTATAATTTTCTTATTATTGAAGCTAGAAGAACATTTTTTTCTGAATAAGTTTAACTTTATGTAAATTTATATAAGATTTCTGAAAAAAAAGAATTTTTACTACTTTAATATCTGGTAATTTGGCCGGTTATCCGGCCGGATATCCGGTAATTTGGCCGGATAACCGGATATTTGCCGGATATCCGGCGTTGACCGGATATCCGGCCGGTTACCGGATATCCGGCGTTTGAAATCAGCCGGATATCCGGTATCCGGTATCCGGCCAAAAAAGTATCCGGCCCAACCCTAGTTGGAGGTACCCAAAATTGTTAAACCCCTCTTTGTACCTATAAGTAGCTTCTCTGTAAAACATTACCATATTTCTTAAGTGATTAGAGAGATCCTTCACAACAGACAGACAGACAAACAAACATCCCATTACTTTTTCATGAGGATATGACCTTGTAAAACTGAATTTTCATTTAATTTGAAATTTAAAAACCAGCTGTATCCATCTGAGAATAAATTTTCCATATCTTAATACTTAAGTTTATTAAAACATACAAGAGATGCATATTTTTATATAAAAGTTGGTGTGCAAAACAAAAGTTTCTTTTCAAAATATTCAATCTTAACTTTTGCATTTATACATTTGAATCAATTTCAAAATGCAACTCAACTTTATAATGGAAAAATAAAAAATAATTTTTCTTGAAATTGAGAACGTCTTTTTGACTGGTCTATAGGATAAAATTCATTAAATAATGTTTTGAGGGATAATATACTGTAATATTCTGTAGAATGCGCCATTTTTAGTAGCGAAGCTACTCTATAATTCGAAATGTCCGTCCGTCCGTCCGTCCGTCTGTCCGTCCGTCCGTCTGTCCGTCCGTCCGTGTAAGACAGAATAGGGGAAATGTGATTTTCTCGGCTCCTATTAAATATAGACAGCTGAAATTTTTTGGCAACATTCCCATTATTAAGGAGCACAATTAACTATAAAACATCAAGGGCGGTCGGACCCCTTTTTAGCAGGTTTTAGGCTATTTTTGTATGTTTCACATTTTTCTCCATATCTTCAGTGTTTATGGTTCGATTTTCAAAAATTTTTCAGTTATTGATATCAAAATTAAATTTCCTGTCGTTTACAGAAAACAACCATGACGGCCACACTGCCTTTTTGCAGGTTTTAGGCTATTTTTGTATTTTTTACATTTCCACCATATCTTCATTGTTTATGGTCCAATTTTCAAAAATTTTTCAGTCATAGATATGAGAATTAAATTTCCCGTCGTTTAAAGAAAACATCCATGACGGCCAGACTGCCTTTGTGCAGGTTTTAGGCTATTTTTGTATTTATCACATTATTCTCCATATCTTCAGTGTTTATGGTCCGATTTTCAAAATTTTTTGCAGTTATAAATATCAAAATTAAATTTCCCGTCGTTTAAAGAAAACAACCATGGCGGTCAGACTGCCTTTTATCAGGTTTTTGGCTATTTTTATATATTTTAAATATTTCCCCATATATTTGGTGTTTTTGGTCCAATTTTCAAACTTTTTTGGGATAAATACACTTTAAATCTATTTTTACGTATTTCCATCCACGATTTTTTGTGCTTCGCTACTTATGGATGTTGTCATCCTTGTTTATCATAGATATTTTAGATTTTTTATCAAGATACTTGTGATACTTTTTGTGAAACTAGCGGCTACGCCCCTAGAGGCTTCTAGGGGTACTTGAGGTGTTGGTGGGTCAATTTCGTACCACACATTCCTATTTTATTTTAAAAAGAATATATAAAGGTAATTGGATGAGGGCAGGGATGGAATCCTCCCTAAAAATAGTTTTAAACCGTCCCAGGACCTATGAGAAGCTACACTGTAAAGGATAACTACATCATTTCAGCAGTTAGCGAGATAGTTTGGTACAGACACAAAGATCCTTTTACATTATTATAAGGATAAGCTTTTTCCTTTCCCCCTGATTTATATTTATTCTGAAATATTCAAAGTTGTAAAAGAATTCTCATAAATATGTACATTATACATACAACATACAATGTTCTCCGTGCAGATACATGCATGCTTTTGGAATAGCTGCCCTTTAAAAAAAACTTTCAACCAATAAATAGTTATCTCTCGCATCATATTATAAACAGCTTTCGCGGATATAAAATGTACAATTATAAAAAAAATTGTTGCAATTTTATGATTGTACATTTTTTTATTCGTAGAAAACTGGATATAATACGAGTATTATTTTTCAGTATGGCTGAAAACCGGTTCTAATCCACCGGATATTAATCGGTTTCAAAGCGATACGGGAATAGTTATTTCTCGCATCGTATTATAAACAGCTTTCGCGGATATAGAATGTACAATTATAAAATTAAAGCCAGTTTTTATATTCGTAGGAAACTGGATATAATACGAGGCCTTACATAATTTTTCAGTATGGCTGAGAACCGGTTCTAATCCACCGGATATTAATCGGTTACGAAGCGATACAGGAATAGTTATTTCTCGTATCGTATTATAAACGGCTTTCCGCGGATATATGGAGATGCGATCCTCAATTTTCAAATTCTTTGAACGTACATATGAGACTTTTACAGAAATGCTTCGCATCCACAACTATCTATCTATGCTTGATATAAAGTCAACACTTTATAGAGCATATTATGAATATTTGATTGACGCGTGCCCTGCAATTATCTAGTAGCACTCAGGGGCAAGACACAATTACTTTAGCTAGGCCCAAGGCATTATTTGTATCAATTTATGCATTCATAGGCCTATCTTTACCTATATGACACCATATATGGGTAACGCTAGCCTATTCATGGTTATCTGTATGTGATTTGCTAATAGTATATGTTTATTAAAGATATTATGTTTATTGTTAATGTAATCATATAAACAATCAGTACAAATATGTATGCCTACAACCATGCCTGATTTACGTCACATATTAACACACAGACATTTAATTGCACAGACAAACACTAAAATCCTGGTCCAGAGCTAATGTTATAGCATGTACCTCTTGAATTTATTCAGTTATTTATTAACTCCCCTACCATCAACTTCTCTTTCTGGCTTTAAAAGGTAATGACTTAGTTGTTTGGCATGCATTGTAGTTTAAATTTAGGCCCCTTAGTACTTAGCATGAATTGAGCTTAGGCCTTGTGTTAGAACTCTGACACTTAGCACAATTCACTGCTTGGGACTTAGGGCACATTTCTGTCCTACTCTACTTATAATTTTAACACTTATCCTGTAAATATTTTCATACTTAACTTATGCACTTGTAATATAAATACACTTTATAAAAACATTTTCCTTCCTTAATACTTAATATACTTATATAATTCTGATCGAATATCAAAACCAACCATTTATTCTTAGGTTAAAGCAACATAATACTTCGCGTGGGTCTTTTGTTGAGCTTCCACCAGCTCAACCAAATTCATATTAAACTTGTGGGAATAGAGGGTTAAGCATTCTAAACAAGCGAACCGACGATGAGAATGTCTATGTGTATTGCATTAAAATTAGGTTTTAGTAGTACTCATAGAAGAGCGGTCTCCATACCTAAATATGGACAAACGCCCCATTCGCACACACAATGGTGCAACTTACCGGTTGTATCTTGGAAAAATTTTACTTCATAAATTTTTTTTCTTTTTTTTCCTTACCATACCCGAACCGCCTAAGGCAGGTATTTTTACCAAAATCGAATAATTGTAGTTATGGCAAAATCGGATTTTCCAAAACCTGTGAAACTATTTGAGAGCAAGGTTAGGACTATGAGGCGTTTGAAGAGATAGGGACTGAAAGGCACGACACAAATGCAATTGAGAGCCTCGTGTACGAGCAGTTGCACTAGCTGACACTCTAGAGGCCCTAGAGAATGCTAGCATATTTGTGGCCATTGGTCGCCGCCCTATAAGGACACTCGCACTGGTTGACACTCTAGAGGCCCTAGAGAATACCAGCACACCGGCACCTCCATGTCCGCCTCTCTTTAGTAAAACACTCGGGTTGGAATAATCTATGATTGAGCTATGTGCAAAATTTTGATTTTTGGACTTAGTCAGAATTTTGAAATTTAGGAGTTGTGCTAGGTGGCGGAGTATATATATAAATCTTCGGGCTTAGTATGATTTTTACTTATTCGAAGGTTCTCTAAGTGTTGAAATACTTGAATCTTTGATACTTAAACCAGAACTTATTAAGAATCAAGCATGGAGTAACTTTTCATTTATAAGCTATCAAAATACTATTTGTAAAGGACCATTTTGAACTGTCTTGTTAAATGAAAACTTAGGAGCAAATCTTATAGAACACGGGAAACGCTGTTAGTTGGGATACATATTGTCTTTGGAGCCATGTTTCTGAAACAATATGCCGAAAGCAGTTAGTACTCTTGAGTCGTAGTAAAGGGCCAAAAGATTATTACAAACTTGTAGCATTTATACTCAAGTTAAACTGTACTAATACTTTGGTACCGTTAGAACCGATTTTCTGAGATTTGCACTTACTTATACATGCCTAGGACTTATATTCCTAATGTAATTCTGATTTATATGCGGATGTATCAAAATAACTATTTCCTCCAAAAATTTTGAGTCAAAACAAAATATCTCAAAGTCTCAAAGATATTCTCAACATCGATCGGTTGGAATGATATAAGTATAAACAAATTACTGTATGCAATCAGCAATAATTCCAGAGATTTTCTGATGCTCTGAGCAAAATACTCCACTTTTGGACTTAGCACCGTTCTATTTCTTTTGTTACAGAGAGAATTTTGAATCTCTGGACTTATAGTAATTTTTATGAAATTGGAAACTTGGTTGGAAATTTACCAAAATTCGGACTTGTAATAATTGCAATTTTTCCAACTAGATTAACAAATTTCATTTTCCACACTTAAGAGAAAATTTTGTTTTAGAGTATTTCTGTCTTAGCCAAAATATTCCAATTATGGACTTAGAGAGATTCTATTTCTTTTGGTGAAGGATAATTCTAACACTCTAATACTTTATGATTTTAAAATCCTTAACTTAGCGAGATTTGCACTTAGTCAAAATACTCCAATAGTGGACTTAGAGTGATTCTATTTCTTTTGACTTAAGGGCAATCTCTAAAGTAGCTTTGTGAATGGACTGTTAGGAAATTTTTTTGGACTTAGTCAAAATTCACTAATTTTGTACTTAGCATAATTTCATTGAAAAGTAGTGGACTTAGTCAAAATTCACTAATTTTGTACTTAGTATAATTTCATTGAAAGGAAATTTTTTTTGGACTTAGTCAAAATTCACTAACTTTGTACTTAGGATAATTTCAATAAAAATTTTTTTTTGACTTAGTCGAAATTTATTAATTTGGCACTTAAGATATTTTCATAATTTTTTTCCTAGGCCAAAATTTATTGATTTTGTACTTAGAATAATTTCATTAGAAACTTTTTGGACTTAGTCAAAATTTTCCAACTTTGGACTTAGAGTGATTCTATTTTATTTTGACTTAGAAAGTTTTAATTCAATCTTAACAAAAAAAAAAATTTTTTTTGTTTGTATATTCCTTACAAACATATACATAAATACAATAAACGGTTCACTCAACAATAAGTAGGACATGAAAACTAAATTTTTACTTGCTTTGCTAATGCTAAAATTTCTATTTCATGTGCCGCCAGAATTCAACAGACAACTTGAGAAGAGTTATAAACCATCAATCATTAGTGATAGTGAATATTAGTGATTTAAAAGTATAGTCAACAACCTAAGCCCTATATGTAATTAAAAAGCACACTTATAAGAGACAAAGTTCTAGTAACCAAACGCAGCAAAAGGTTGCAGCAGCCTATATTGGGAATCTTGGGACGTCTCTAAAAGAAGTAGCAAGTAATATTGGAAGTACTCTACTGTCTTTATAAAAATCCGGATTAAAACAAAGAAAGAAAAAAAATTTTCTTTTTATACCATTGAGAAAATTTAATTTTACTTAGGATTATTAGCATAAAGACTATAACCAAGTAAAATAAAGTGTGTACATATAGTTCATAATCTTTATAATCTAAAATTGTTACCATTTAGAAAAAAAGTGCACTAATTCAGCTAATTTGATTTTCAATAATATTTGACCAAATAATAACACCAACCTTGTAGTCTACTTTAAAGAGTTTGATTGACAACTTCCAGCGTATAGATTGATCACCTTGCGTAGGATATCACACTTCAGTAAGACACATAGAATATTGTGTTCTCACTAATTAAGTGGAGCACATCCGGTCTATAATAACCTTGAAAACAAACTGATTATATTCATATATATAGGACAATCTAAATTGAGTCTCAATAATATAGTTATAAGGATTGAAATCACAAGTGAAGCCCCATAATAATTCGCGAATAATACTTAGTAGGATTGGTAGGCATACCCTAATACAACTATAAGTATTGGGTGCGAGATCTTTGATATTCAGGCAAAACTGTTGCAATACTATTAGAATATAGACGATCCTTTGGGAGTGAACCTTAGTAAGTTATATTCATAAAGCCTTACAGGAATAAGCAGATTGTAAGCTACATATCCTTAGAGTGGAGTAAGAATTCAACAAGGATTATAAATTGCTGTTTTTCTCAACAATAACATTTGCTAGGAAAAGTCGACGCCTAAGCAAATAACAGTTAATTTGTGATAGTATATTAGCATACCCAAATTAACTTCGCTGCAAACCTTAACATTCTATTTAACTTTATAGCTAATTTGTATAGCTAAACAACCCACATTAGCTTTATAGGCAAATATAGAATAAATCTAAGTAGAAGTGTTTCTACAGTTGAGCTTAATTAAGGATAATAGTGCATCAGCGCACACTCCAGAATAAGATTTAAAGCTCACTCGCAAGCATTCACGACGTAGAAACAACTGTAGGTGAAGTAGACAATACATACTCATCTATATTTAACAATTTTAAAAGAAAAATTTGTTATTGTAAACAATTTTTGATTGTTTTAACTTTAGGCGCATTAGTTAGTTTCTTCTTGTACCTTTGCTATTTAAATCCTAAAATAGTACAACATCTCATAAGCTTCTTTAAAGAACTCATAGAAAGTTTAAAAGCTTTAAGCTAGCTGTAATGCCATTATTTAATAAAAGTAAGAAAGATGACAACGCTGAAAAGGCGAACACTCCACGTCGAGGACGCTCGACGACGCCTGGAAGAAGAACTCCATCAGCTGATGCAGCTTCTGCAGGAGATGATACACGAAGGGAGGAACCGATGCCCAACCAGGAGGAACCAGAACAGAATGGTGAGAGAACCAAGACGCCAGAACCAGACACGGAATCTGTAAGATCCATACCTATGCGCGAGGACTCACCAGACGCATTGATCAGAGATCGATATGTTAGAGCAACACTATCAGATCCTCTGGGAAATTTCCTGTTCCCACAATTCCTGGATACAATAAGACTTTGTAACCCCAACATACGTGTGGACTCAGAAATGATGAGGAACTTCTGTACCAACTACACACAGAGTATGAGGGAATACAAAGAGGAACAAAGACGTGAAGTTGAGTTAGAAGCCCAGCGTATTGTACACGAGGAGAATGACAAACGCACTCAACGACACTTCAGTAACTTCACCAACCAAACTGGAATTAAACCACCAAGCAGCTATGCAAGCAAGAGCACCCTAAGCAACGATCAAAAGCTTAAGTTAGCCAATGGAACCTTCCCTCTCAAGCATTGCTTCAAAGGAGACGGCAAACCACCTTACATTACTGATTATCTATCAGAAATGAACACTGCTCAGGAATTATGTAACCTCTCAAGATCAGAATTCGAAACCTTTATGCTTAGAACCACAACTGGCGAAGCATATACTACTATCCAGCAGAGTTTCAATCTTGGACTATCTATTGAAAGTGTCTACAATAGCTTACTGCTACAGTACGATATACTCATCAGCCCACAGGAAGCTCAAGCTAAGCTGATAGCTTTTAAGGGAACCAAAGCCATGTCATTCCCTAAGCTTGTCAGTACCATTCAGAATCTTGCCAGCAGAGCCGCTGTTCACTATACAGACAAGAAGGAATGACAGAATGTATTCAACATAACTGCAGTGGAGGCACTCAAACGTAGCTTACCAACAAATAGCTGCAATATAGCATCTGAAAACCATCACAATCTCAGACATGATCTTGGAAGATCCCCTACATATCATGAGTTGACCGCTTCCATGTATCCTAGAACTGAAGACCTAGATATGGACCTACAGCAGAATGGTGTATCAGCCAGTTACAATGGAGATTTGTCGCTTCATAAAAAGACAAATAACACCAACTACTCACATGACAGGGATACAAGAATGAATAGAGACAAACAGCCTGCTAAAGTTGCCGCTACGTCAAGCTATTATAAAAGGCCAACAGTTAAAGAAGTTACTGCTAAACCAGCCTATCCTAAAACCTACAACAGAGAAAACAGGGATAATAGAGATAGACAACCACAAAAGAACACCAAACAAGATTATCATATCTCCTATGGTACATCCAATAAGCGCTACTGCGGTGCATGTGGTCAAAATTCCCACAAAATATCAGATGGATGCAGACTACTGTGCGATGACCAAGGACGACAATATCAAACAGCACTAACATCCGGATACTGCCCAAGCTGTCACAAGAAGTATGGCAAAGACCTATACCACGCTCAACACCTATGCCCTGGACGACCAGCAATGATGGAACTGTACCATAGTGGTAAAGTAAGACCTGGTGGTGTGTTTAGACAGGCATATGAAGAATGGGTTGAGGCCAAAGCCAATGGACAATCCAAAGAACGTGACAGAACAAGTAGGGTTAACGCTATCACCGTTCGAATGGATCCTAATGACCCCAAGATTTTAGCGGTAGATAGTTCGGCAGCTATCATGGATGAAAACAGGAAAATGTACCTGAACTGCTCCGGCTGTATGTCAAATGGAAACTACGATGTATACATGACAGCTTTGTTTGACTCAGCAGCAGACAGAAATATCATGTCAACCAGCTATTTTGGTATGTTATTTGGAGTACAACAAAATGAGGTTAAGAACCATCTGGAAAAGAGTGACATGGTTCTTGTCAGCTATTCTGGACACAAAATCCCAGTAGCTGGAGAAATAACTCTCATGATTCGCCTCACACAGTTCTCAGGCATCTATAGACCAGTACCGTTTATGATTGTACCTTAGGAACACAAGAATGTCACACCTATGATCATCGGAATGAATGGCATTAGAGATCTCCAATTAGGGTTGACTTTCGTTGCGGACAACCACCCGCCAGCACCATATCTATACTCTATGTTCCATCCTGGGAGAGTACTAGATAGCCTGTTCTGTTCTGATTATGAATTACAACTCTGCACAGGGACAATTGACAAAATTGACTCTAATGAAACTCAGACTATAGAGATGAACATCAACCATTTCTTCAACTTGGCTCCTGGAACAAAAGTCATTCTCAGCGATGACCACATTGCCAATGATAGAAATGGAGGAATCAAAATTCAGCCTGGACAAACGCAACTGACTGTCAACAACCGAGGACAACTCAGTGGAAGAGCAATGATAACAAATGTCACTGAACATGCAATCACTAACACTGTTATCACCGGATACTTGGAACCAAGCAACCAATTTGTAGTCAAGGAGATCACCACAGACTTTGATTTTACGCAATCATTCCTACACAATGTATCTGTGACAACTGAGCTAGACGAGATTGTACAAGCCCTGGAGCAACACGCAGAGAAAGCTAATACTCCAGCCGTCAATCAGATCTCACTAGACACCAGAAACAACTCAGTTCAACTCTTATAGCTACCAAAATACAGCGCCATCAATCTGGTAGAACGATCTTTTCCTTTAGCTGATGGATATATACCGAATCCTACAGCTATAAACAATGACACTCCAGTACCAGGAGTAGCCTTATCTGACTACCGTTCTAATATTGATGAAATTCTAACTACACCAGATCCTGAAAAGAATAAACTTTTTGAAAATAGTGATGACGTTATTGAACTTGGCTTAAAACATATAGCTGAATCTGATAACCTCATGGACTATGTAACAGAACCTACTGGCTACAGTGTACCTAAGGACCAGTTTGTTAAACCAGAGGATCTTGTGGTGCTGTCAGACTATCCACCAGAGGTAAGACATTATATAGAAGACATATTCCTAAAATCTTACCCCGATATCATATCTACACATTCTACTGATAGAGGTAACATGAGTAAATATCTGGGCAATTATACAATTAGACTAAAACCTGGTCAAACTTTACCCCAGCATAAGAAATTATATTATTTATCACCCGTAGAGAAAATGCAAATGCAATCTATCTTAGAGTTTTTGTTAAAGAACGGCACCATTGAAAGAGCTAATTTGGATGGGGATTCCTATAACAACTATGCAAGCCCAGCTTATCTGATTCCAAAGTCGGATCAGGGGAGCTGTCCTCGTTTAATTGTAAATTTTCAACAATTGAATCCTTGTCTGCAGTCTGAACCTGCACTGCTACCCACAGCAGAAAATTTGATTCAGTCACTAAGGGATAAATTTGTGCATAGTAGTAGTGACATGGCTAACGCTTTTCATAGTATAACGCTAGAACCTTCTTGCAGAGACCTAACATTGTTTGCAACCCCATTAGGAGCTTTTAGACACGCATCCTTACCAACTGGCATTAAGACTTCACCTGAAAGTCTATCACGATTTATGGAAAAGATATTACACTGGGAATTGGTTTATGATGATAATGGTAATGTTGTAATGGACGGTGATTTAGCCAAAATGGTATACTCACCTATCCCAGAAGTCCAGCACATTTATGATGATTTCATTGTCTCAACTGAACTAGCTAAAACTAGATCAGAATCATTGAATATACATTTTAAGATTTTGAAGAAAGTTATGGGGAGAATACACACGCATAAAGGAAAGATTAGTTTAAAGAAATCACAACTTTTTAAAAGTAGGGTAAATTTCTTTGGATTCTTCATTTCGCATAATTATTGCTGTGTAGATCAAAGGCGAGTACAAAAACTTCTAAATATTCCCATGCCTACTGATATTACTATAATGAGATCTTTTATGGGAGTACTACAAAGTATGCATAAACATTTAAGATTTGATATTATGGCTCCTACACATATTCTAACTTCACTTACATCTACTAGATTAGGTAAAACTTTTGTCCCAACTCCAGAACAAAGACAAGCATTCGAAGATATTAAGAAAGCTTTAGCTTCAGGACCAATTTTTAGCAAATTAGTTAACTTATCGGCACCTAAGATTATTTTGTCAGATGCAGCCGGCACCTCAACTGGCTCATATTCAGCAGTCTTAGCGCAAATAGTGACACCAGAATTACAGGCTAAAACCCTACCCCCTGGGCTAAACTTCGATGATCCTGTGCACCATGTTATTTATGATAACAGATTACCAATTTTACCCCTACCTTTGCAGATTGAAGGTGAAAACATTAAGGATTATGCTAAACGTATGTCTGAAGATGGACCGCCTGAATTTGAATATTTGGCTAGTAAAACTTTGGGCTATCCTGAAGACACTGTACACAATAGTCTTGGGATATCTTTACAATTGCTTTTGGAACTAAATAAAGTTCAAACACCTTTGACCACCATCCTGCAAAGAGCATCAAAAATCATACGTTCTACGATGTTGAGACAAAAGTATATTCAATTTGTATTTAATAATGATAGGGATAAATTCTTAGAATTTATTCGCAAACTAGAGCATGGATATGTATACCTAGATCCGCAACAACTCATATTTGAAGCGCTTAGTGTAGCTATGTACCGCCCTGTGATAGTTATCACAAATATAGAGGGTGTCAAACCTGTCACTCAACACTGTTCAGACAAAACAAAACCCCCTTTTGTATTTTTACTATATGGACACAAGGAGCAACACATAGTAAGACCCGCAATGGTTTCATCAACCAATAGCTTTAATTTAAAATCTTTAGCGTCTATGTTTGAAATTATTGCATATACCTCAAAGAAAATTACCGTTGCTGAGTCAAGATTACATATCATAGACATTGAAATCCTAGGGATTATTTACGCAGCAAACTCGTTTAGAACTCTAATAGGTCCAAGCTGTGAATGCACTTTGTTAACAGACGCAAAATGTGCTTACTATCTCTTCAATCCTAAAGCATTAACAGCCGTTAATAAATTGAAGAGGTGGAATACCACTCTGTTAACTCTAATACCGAAGCTAACAATGTCTTTCTTGAGAGGAGAAGACAATTTGGCAGATTTCTTAACAAGGGCATATAAGGCTACTTTACCAAGCATCAAAAAGGTGGCCCTACCTAAATTTGTTAAATCTGGGTTTGAGGATAACTTACCCCAATATAAAGTTTGGACTATTGAAGAATGGACACAATTCATTATAGATAACCCCGACTATTTGGGTTATGATGAACAACCCCCACAACCAAAGCAACAAAAGCCCAAAATCACCATAAATTCTCTTGCCGCAGAACATAGAGTTATAGGCAAAGTACTAAGACCTTTGGAAATCCTAAAAGAAAGGATTAGCATAGAAAATATAATTGCAAACCAAAAAGAGGAATACTCTGATATTTACACACGTTGTCTAACCTCTAAATCAAACACCTACACTTATAAAAGACAGAACTACGAACTTAAAGATACGATTCTGTTTACAAAGATTAAAGGAGATTTAAAAGTTTATCTCCCAACCATATTATTACCAGTATTAGTATGCTATACTCATCTTTTGTTAGTACATAGTGGAGAAATTAAAATGCTTTTGAATATGCAAAATTTCTTCCACCCTAACCTTAAGAAATATGTTAGAAATTACACTAGATCTTGTTTAAATTGTCAACTTCAAAATTCATCTACAAAACTAGAACAAGTAGGAACCTATAGTACAATTTCAAGACCTTTTGAATGTGTAAGTATTGACTATATACAATCCTTACCCCCCTATCGTAGTTATAATCATATCCTCACTATAGTCTGCCAACTAACAGGAATGATTCTTGCATATCCCATGAAATCACTCACATCCCGTGAATTTATAGATAAATTCATGTTTTATTTCTATCCTAATTTCTCCCCCAGACAAATATTGTGTGACAATGCAAAATCATTTCTAGAAAAGCAAAACTTGATATTCTTTGCTTCTATTGGCATCCGAGTTTTGTATTCTACTGCATACTTTTCACCTTCTAAAGGACTGGTGGAAGCTAGCAACAAAGTAATAAAATGGCCAATCATTAAAATTTTGGCGCAAGACTCAACAACCTCATGGTTATATCTACTACCGTTAATAGTCCGACAATATAATTGCACTAAAATACCAAAGACTGGATTTTCACCCATGGAATTATTATTCGGGACACACAGCTCCCTGTCTAAATTGTTCTTTGGAGCAATAAAACCGGATGAATATCACCCTGAAATAGCTCGCACAGAAGCCTATGTGCAAGACCTCTCAGACGGTATACAAGAAAACTTGGACATTTCAGCAAAAGCTATTGAAAAGGGAAGGGAGGCAAGACTAAAGTATATTAACAAAACCCGCATACACAAACAATTTGATATAGGAGATCTTGTCTTGGTTAGAAATAACACTATTACACCTGGTGTTAACCCAAATCTTACTCCTAGCTATCATATTTCACCCTATAGAGTTTTGGATGTAAGCCCTAACA
This sequence comes from Acartia tonsa, assembly GCF_053477335.1. NCBI lineage: Eukaryota > Metazoa > Arthropoda > Copepoda > Calanoida > Acartiidae > Acartia > Acartia tonsa. The sequence goes on from NC_137260.1 coordinate 42,339,317, forward strand.
GTTGCACGCTTGAAAGAATTTCTGACAAGAAGACTGAAATATTTAAATACTCTTTCAACGAAATCAAAAAGTTCAAGCCAATTGACGAACATTTTGACACCCTCCCAGAGGAAATAAGGGGAATTATTACAAAGCCTTATAATAAACTCACAAATCAAGAGATAGCCACATTAGTTAAAAATGACACACTTCCGCTTATATTCCCGGTTAATTCAAAGGATCCGCAACCAGGAATACGCGCACACTCACCCTTAGAAACACGAAAACAAGCGTCACAAAACAAGAAACCATTAGACTCTGATTCGGACATAGAGGACTCAAGTGCCGATGAGGACATGACACTAGATTCCGTATTTATTACCGGAGGTCGACGACTTAGGAAAATAAATGATAGACATGTCAGATTTCGGAATGGCACAAGTTCACAACCATAATTTACATTTCCATTTACCCTGTAAACTTGTGAACAATATGATAATATGTTATTCTAATCTGATAACTAAGTTATCATATTCATGAAAAAATTTTTCCCACTCAAGGTTATATATCCAGTGGTAAAATATACATCTTTTCTCTTCAGCAGGGGAGACCAACTATATGCAATATACGTCGACTAAAAAGTCGATCCCTTCAAAAACACTTACATAAAAAATTGCATATAGAAAGTTTTGATTCTGTATAGGCAAACAGAGTCAAACGATTGATACAGATTGTACAAATATACGAATGTTACGAATGTTAAATACGCACCCTGATATATACACAAAAACTATTTAAAACATTTAATACAAATTGTATAAAGTATACAAACATAGCAGTACTATTAGGCAACCTATATATATATATGCCTTGAATTGTGATGAGTTGATTAGTTATTAGAAACTATAACCACTCTACATACAAAAAATATGTCAAAACTTTAATTATAACTTCGGACAGGAAACGCCCACTCAGAATTTTAGTAGTAGTGAACAATAACGATAACTTAAATTTTATCCTGAAATTGAGTCAGTTTACTATAACATATCCACAAGTGAGGAAATCACCAACCTTGTGAAGTACTACAGTTACCACATAACACGTAAGTCTTAACAGAATATTTTACAAAATCTATAAAATGCAAACTAGATTCCGAAAGCCTATGCCTAGATCACAACGAATTCTACATGAGACCTTCGCGAACCTAGTAGAATATTGTTATAACTTGCTTACGATGATTAAAGAAATGTTATCGTTTAAAATTAGTTGTGGAATCAGCCAACCTAGTCGTATTGTACAATACTTGCATTGTCGTATACTTAGAAACACTTATAGAGACGCATACAACCGTTTGGTTATACGGTATAGACAGCAAGAGTATAGAAGCCGACAGACTATAACAGACGAATTACGGGCAGTAGCACGCCAAATAGAGAATCTGAGAGACACAGTCCTCCTCATCTCTGGACATTGTACTCTCCCCACTATCCACGAAGAGTAAACTAGATTAAAACTGATTCTTATAATCTGACTTCTAACAATGACGTACGGACGTATCCTAACGATATAAAAGTTTTGCATATGATAAAACCTCTTGTACATATGTGTATTGATGTAAAATACTTATATTCTCATATATCTCTATGTAATTATTGAAAAATTTATCTTAAATAAGAGCGATAAAAACGGTAGGAAATTAATCGCATAAATCATAGCTGAGATATCAAAAAGAACATAGCAAGAAATTTTGTTATTTATAAAAGTTATCATAAATCAAGTGAATGTAAGCTAGTTTAAGCACCTTGTAAAAATAACACTTTAATTATGTATCTAACTAAATTAAGGAACAGACAGTAATACTTATAGAGTAGCTACGTAAACGGGAATTGTACACAACAAATACTAAATCAGTAAATAACAGTGTATATGCTACTTAAAATCTCTATATTTATTTTAACAAAAAGTAAATAATCTTTAGAAAAGGTATAAAATTTTTGACAAATATTTTTCTTTGGTGAAAATATAAAATTAAATCAATTTTGAAAACAGAACATAAATTTTTCTTTTACAGTATTTGAAAAACATTATGATAGTAAGAAGATTTCTGACAATTTAACATCTTAGTTAATATAATTTGGACATAAGCTGTATATTGGCACATAATAAAACTTCGAGATCGTTAATACTATTAATTGAACGTTAAATGTTGAATTTGTATATATATAAAAGGCACATAGCCTAACAACAAGCCAATGTGAGCCAAAAAAAAAAAAATTAACTCTACTTGTTGGAAATAAGACGTAGGTTTAAATTTAAAGGGACATAAGAACACTTTACCTCGAAACATTAAGCTTTATGACTATTGTATTGAAATTTAAAAGGGATGTTAAGCTCTATAATAAAAAAAAGGGGAAACGCTATTTATTCTAAGCCTTATTAATTAAATAAAGCTTCCTTAATGAGATCATCCGCTCAATGATATTACTTTAATTACTCGAATCACAAACAGTCTCTACATGAGCTTCTTAAAAATACTTGAATAAGCGTACTTAAATAACTTTGTCTAACGTCAGTCTCTCAGTCTACTTAGATATTGGTTACAAAAAAAAAAGAATATATGCTATTTACAAGTCCGCTCTATATCACAGCACAATTAAAATTCACGATTAATGCACAGGGATGGATATAAATGAAATTTGAAAAAAAAGTACTGAGGTGCGAGTTCGATTAAATATCTATATATACATAACCCTTAAAAGCTAACAAGAATGAATAAACTGTGACATAAGGCTGTAATTACAGTTGTTAATATACTATTGAGAAAAGAAAAAAATTAGTTCGCTTACGAAGAAAGTAATTGAGATTGAATGAAGTTTTAAATTATGGGCATAACGAAAATACAACCTTATAATCATTTCCTTACATACTAATATCCTTACAGACTAAACATGTATATACATAACATAATGGCAGAAGTGTAAATTAATATTTAGTTTTGTACAGTATAAAAAGTCATAACGTCTAATAACAAAAGTCTTTACTTCATAGTGATCACTATTTTGACTAGTTACATAAGAATTAGAAAATCTGTAAATTTAGTCACATGTTGTCTAAACTGGTCATTGTCTTAAAATTTGTATGTCATATTCAACCAAGCTAACAGCGCCACTTTACGGCGTACGTTTAGGGAACGTAGGACCCCGACGCCGAGGGACTCCCTCAACGCCGGAATCCTCTGTCCTGTTATTATCTGAGGAACGCGTTGCTGAATCGAAGCTATTCTCCGCCGACGTTATCTCTTCCAAAATGGCAGGAGTTGGAGTACGCATGGAGCGGCGCAGACGTTCCAAACTGAGAACTCTCAGTGGTATAGGGTACTCGATCTCATCACTCACCGCATTAAATCTAATGGGCGGGAGATCAACATCCTCGATATCGTCGACCAGTGGGACTATACTAGCCACATCCTAAAATAAGAAAAGGGACATTATTAGACAATCATCTTAATAAACGTTCACAAGAAATGTATCAACGCTTATCCATACATGCTTGCGAGTCAATCCTTTTTAGATTATTAAATAACTTATCCATACTCTTAATGTTGACCATTAGGAAGGAACTACACCATAGTTAAAGTAAAATTATTGTCTAAAAGCATAGCTAACTGAGCTAAACAGCCTAGTCTAAGTTACGTAATTTTTGCAACAAAGAAAATAAGAATATTATAAGAGCTTATCAAACTTACCTCAGACAAATCAGCTGCAGATGGAGACTCAATGCGACTAAGGCACATAATAGAGCTCAATGAAGAGCTATCGCTGGACCCCTCAGCTGTCCTCTCAGTACTGGCCCGATTACACCTCCCCATAGTTGTGTAGAACCGCGTCAGGGGGATTGAATTTGTCGCCTAAAATATAATAGATTTTATTAGTTTAATCGCAACACCAACAAAGAATCTAGGAAAATCAGGAAATGAGAATGCCTAAAATCCTGTAAAGCTATATGATTAGGTAGCGATTCGACCCACTTTATAATAGAATTAAAATCTTAAAACGGTTCAAAAATGCTTATGCAACCATACATTTTAAGATTAATATTCTACCAATAAAAGAATTTTAGTTGCAAATACCTCTAGATACGTGTACAAATATACAGCCTCTTTCTGAAAATTAATATAGAAAAACTAAAGCATGGATACTTACATGAAGACGCTCTGATTGATCAAAGATCAATGGACGGAAGCCAGGACTTCCCGACGGGGTGTCCAATCCCGCAGGCACATTACTTCCAGTAACTCGATCCTCAGTGGCAGACAGGCGGTGTACAGCAAACAGCCCAACTCTGGATCTCACTTCAGCTGGAGTTGATGGACTAGCAGAGGGAGCCTAAAACAAAAAGAAAACATTAAAGTCTTGATCTAACATTTAAAACCCCAATGAGAAACGTGCGGCACGAGCAAACTCTCAACCTTCCCAGAGGGAAATAATATTAGTTTGCTAATTAAGATTTTAGTAAATGTTAACTGGTATCTCAATTTAATTGCGGTAACCGAGCGGATTTCTCTGGTGACATAAAACGACGACAAACGGTGAGCGATATATATGGAAGAGCCGAAAGTCAACGTTGAGGAAGTGAGAATAGGACAGAACAACCCTGCAACATCATGATGCTTTATTAGACAAAACGGGTGGCTATACAAAAAAAAAATATACAAAACAGAAAAGAAATATACAACAGAAGAAAAGCTCACCTGTGTATCTGACAGAATATCATCCATCACAGAGGACGCGGCTTCATACATGCCTGTATCCGACGGCTCCACAGTTGGCGACGTAACTCCAGATCTAGTCCTGTTACCGCAGTGAAGAAGCTCAATGGTCCGGACGCCTATATCACGGAGGCGCGTACATACATCTCTTATCCAGCGAGCCAGCGACCTGTCTGAGGTGTTATCTAAACGAGTTAGAGTCTCAAGCCCTACAGCACCGAAGAAGACCACTAAGAGAGCACAAGAAAATAAGCCTAAACCCAACAACATGTTGAACAAGCCATCCATGTTGAGTGCGTCCAGACTCGTCTTCTGGTCTCTCCTCGACTCGGCAGACCCAGAATCACCTCCGGCAACATCGTCACCAATGTCACCGCAGGAGTTCTGCATCACCGAATTGAGGAGAGACCAGATGATTTGTATCGTTCTACTAAGCATCAGTGATAGATGCTCGTTGCCAAACACCTCCCCTTGATCCCTTTCGGACTCTACAGTATCAAAAGTACTCCCATAGTCATCAACGTCAGCAAGGCTTGGCATCCCAGACGCGTCGCTGTACACTGAACTCGAGTCGTCTAAGGAGGTTTCGAGAAGCGAGGAATTGGCGAGAGTGGCCGCAGCCGCTCTCATCGACTCCTCGAATCTCTCCTTAATATTCTGATGCGCGTCCAGGCTGTCCGGAATATACATAATGAGCGGATGTAAATTTAAAATAGAGGACTAGTGATTCTGAAAGGCAATATAGTAAAATTAATTTTATGAAAAAGACTGTACACACGAATATTTTTTTTCAGTATTTTAAGCAACTATGGTTGAGCTACCTAACCATTAAAACTTTGATTTATCATTTAAAAGTAAAATTTATTTAAGTTAAAGAATATGTAATTAATCTTACATGATTCAACGCTTAAAAATAGCTATCGTTAAGCTATTCAAACATTAAAACTTTGTTTTATTAGTTAAAAGTAGATTCAACTAAGTTAAAGAATGTGTAATTAATTTTACATGATTCAACGTTTAAAATTAGCTATCGCTGAGCTATCAAAACATTTTCAGTATGATGTATCAAGCAACTAAAACTTATGTACTAGCTAAATCCGAATATTTTCAATGATGTTTTAAAAGTACCTACGATAAAGCTAGCTAAATATAATTTTTGTAAGCGACCATTTTAAAATAAATATGGTTGAGTTACTTATAACGTAAATAACCTATTAATTAAACATCATTATGATTGAATTAAGTAAAACGAAAATCTTACTTTAAATCTATAGAAAAATTGTTTTAGAAGATTCAAGTCAATATTCAATAAATTTTGATTACAAAAAGGGCGCTGTAATCAAAAGTTAAAACGAATAAAGTGGTGGAACATATCTGTGTTAATATAAGTTTTGCTTACGATGAACAAATTTAACTTTTGCAGACAGAAAACGTAAACAAAACAAGGTACGTCAATCTACCTGATAATTCAGATATGTCCTATCAAAACTGCAAATATTATATAAAACAAAATTGTCATAGATTGAAGATATACCCATATTGTTTCTAACCCACTTTCGATCAAAAATATAGTGATAAAGGCTTTATCGACGAAGAAAATAAGATTCTTGAGTCTTAAATAGAGGCTAACGAATGCAATAATGGGCATATCAACAATCTATAACATAAAAACATTTATATAAAACAAACGGGTTACTATATTTTATCACTTTTATATAAATTCTCTTGGAATTAGCGGTAAAATTAAACACTCGAACGCAAGCTCCGCTCGCAAAGACAATTGTTGATAAAATGAGCATAATTATTGGGCCGCCAGCTTTTTATAACCTCGCTCAAATCCAACCCCTATCACTTTTGACCGCCCAAACATAAACAAAGGGTTGACAACTTATTGTTACGTAAAATTTAATTACGGACATCGAACGATATATTTTGTAGATATTAAGTCTAAAAGGTATACTTGACAAGCGATGTAATGTAAGACATTAGTCTTTAAAATGATTAAAATTTATTTGTGTTAAAAATAAAATAAATACAGCTAATGCCAACAATGGTATAAACCATATGTACATATACAAAATATACAAACAAGGGTTACCAACTATTGTTAGTAAAACCTTATACTTATACATATATACGAGTAATGTAACCAAAGAAATTAATACGATATGTAAATACTAATTGTACTTATAAATTTTTATATAAAATATTGTTTAAATTCAGGAAACAGTTATATTTAACAGAAATAGAGATAACTAATCAATCCATTATAGGTCTATCTGTAACGAAAAGAATTTCTAGAATATCCCAGGGATAAAATGATTAATAAAAGGTTATTAAAAGTTCTTTTGTTTAGATTACCATAGCCAGGATACCCCAAGGAACCGGTTGGAGCACGCGCACTAACTCTTTTTAGGATCTACCATGGACCCGCCTGGAGATAACCTAGATGATCATGGAGTATTGGAGCCCTACCACCACCCTACCTTGGACGGATTGCGGTTGTGTTCCTGTCAATACCTTGACGCTATAGATGAGAACAACAACATTACCACCACACCAGAGTACGATGGATTCTCAGAGAACCTGTCCATCACCATCAGGAATTTCTTGTTAAATACAGCCCTGAATACCAGAGAAGATAGTAGAGTGGAGACCGATAGTGACATTAGCTCCAGCAGCACACTATCCCTCTCTACCAATGACCTCAACCAACTCTACTATGACCTGGAAAATCACTCAATCACCCTGGACGAGAATGGCAACGAGGTAGCACAAGTGGATACCCTTGGCTACATATCTACCTCACCCCCAACCTCAGTCTACACTTCGAAAGAGAGCATTTCACCACCTAGTTCATCATCAGAAGAAGCTGAACTATCCAGAATAACCAACGCAAAAACATTTATTGATGTGACAATGTTAGATAAAACTAAACCCCTCAAGAAAAGAATGTATTCTATTTGGGAGGTTTATCATCTTGTATACCCAGCTATGAAAATACGCAAAGCTTACTTTCTTAATGGAAAGCGTATTTAACTTAGTTTGGAATACATTTATAGTTTATTATATATGCCTATACTGGGACTACTAAACTTTTTCTTTTTCTCTTTTTTCTTTTTTAACAACTTACCCCCATTGGAGATGCGATCCTCAATTTTCAAATTCTTTGAACGTACATATGAGACTTTTACAGAAATGCTTCGCATCCACAACTATCTATCTATGCTTGATATAAAGTCAACACTTTATAGAGCATATTATGAATATTTGATTGACGCGTGCCCTGCAATTATCTAGTAGCACTCAGGGGCAAGACACAATTACTTTAGCTAGGCCCAAGGCATTATTTGTATCAATTTATGCATTCATAGGCCTATCTTTACCTATATGACACCATATATGGGTAACGCTAGCCTATTCATGGTTATCTGTATGTGATTTGCTAATAGTATATGTTTATTAAAGATATTATGTTTATTGTTAATGTAATCATATAAACAATCAGTACAAATATGTATGCCTACAACCATGCCTGATTTACGTCACATATTAACACACAGACATTTAATTGCACAGACAAACACTAAAATCCTGGTCCAGAGCTAATGTTATAGCATGTACCTCTTGAATTTATTCAGTTATTTATTAACTCCCCTACCATCAACTTCTCTTTCTGGCTTTAAAAGGTAATGACTTAGTTGTTTGGCATGCATTGTAGTTTAAATTTAGGCCCCTTAGTACTTAGCATGAATTGAGCTTAGGCCTTGTGTTAGAACTCTGACACTTAGCACAATTCACTGCTTGGGACTTAGGGCACATTTCTGTCCTACTCTACTTATAATTTTAACACTTATCCTGTAAATATTTTCATACTTAACTTATGCACTTGTAATATAAATACACTTTATAAAAACATTTTCCTTCCTTAATACTTAATATACTTATATAATTCTGATCGAATATCAAAACCAACCATTTATTCTTAGGTTAAAGCAACATAATACTTCGCGTGGGTCTTTTGTTGAGCTTCCACCAGCTCAACCAAATTCGTATTATACTTGTGGGAATAGAGGGTTAAGCATTCTAAACAAGCGAACCGACGATGAGAATGTCTATGTGTATTGCATTAAAATTAGGTTTTAGTAGTACTCATAGAAGAGCGGTCTCCATACCTAAATATGGACAAACGCCCCATTCGCACACACATATAGAATGTACAATTATAAGATTAAAACTAGTTTTTTAGCCCCGTGGTGCCGAAGGCACCGGCTAAAAAAACTAGTTTTAATCTTATGATTGTACATTTCTATATTCGTAGAAAACTGGATATAATACGATGCTAGACATAGTTTTTTCGTATTCATGAGAACCGGTTCCTATCCACCGGATTCGAATGAATACGAGAAAGATAGTTATTTCTCGCCATAGTGAATAGTATATCAAATGCTTTGTTAACATCAAACTGCTTTAAATTAGATACTGACATTAATAATTAATATGCAAAACAATGGCCATTCTGAGAGCATATTCAAAACAGATTATGATTTCAATTGTACTTTTAACATGATAATTCATTGCAAAAAGGAGATTTTTTACAACAATATTTGCATTTTTTTACTTCAAATAATATGTCATAGTCTTTTAATACATTTTATTTCTATTTTATTTATTCCTTTAGAATTGAAGGATCCGGATCAGATTATGGAACCATCAATATAGCAGCTTCCTCGGATAAACAGTTCACCTTCATTATTCCTGGGCTAGGTAAATTTGCATTTATTTTGTTCTTGTTTTAAGTAGCGGAGCTATTTAATGATATAAAAAAAGAATTCATTATTTTAACTTTTTGTCCGAAGTTTCCTATGGCTGAAAACATATATTCTTTGTTTTTTTTATGTTTCTTACGCTATGATAGAATATTCTATTACAGATAGGTGTTTGAAATTCCTTTGGAGATTTCTATGATAATCGATAGCACCTGAAATTGAATGCTTTTACGATTTAAAACTCTAGACATCATTTATTTCTGTGGAATAGTTATTTATCGCATCGTATTTTAAACAGCTTTCTGCAGATATAAAAATATAAAATTAAGATTAAAACCATAAAAAAAATTTAGTCCCGAGATGCCGAAGGCACGGACTAAAAAACTTGTTTAAATCGTATGATTGTACATTCTTATATTTGTAGAAAACTGGATATAATACGAAGCTGCACATATTCTTTCAGTATGGCTGAGAACCGGTTGTAATCCAACAAATATTAATCGGTTTTGAAGCAGTATTGGAAAAAAATCTTGCAAATCTTTTGTGTTTAGAATGTTATACACGGTATGAGATGGTGATAGAAGTATGGAACTATAAGGGACGTGGAGAAAAAACTTCGGTCTATTCTGCCTCAACGCTGCAAGATGGTAATTTAACATTGATAATAAGCGAAGCATCTCTATGATAAGGGTATTATGTCAGTACGGTATTGACGAGATATGTATTTTAGATGAATTCATAAGCATTATAAATACGATTTCCAAAATCTCGAGTAGCAAATCTTCTCAATAACTACAAATTTAAAAAAAAAAACTCACCTTGCATATTGGGAAGGAGGGCACTAATATAGCCTTAAACCATCCTAACTCTTAAATATTAAAATGGACTAGCCTAAAACTACCCTTGGACCTAAACTGCTATAATCTAATCCCCCAAAAAGTACCGTTACTATCAAAAAGTTTGTTTAATATTCTCCAAGGGAACAATCATTATAAAAGAATCTGATTATATTTATAACCTATAATCAACAGTTATACATCATACATTTATGAATGATATTACATAGGTATTATTTATATTTATTGCATGATAATTAAGTCTACATTGTTCTTTAACAAGGACAATTATGATCTTATGTGGCACAACAAGAAAATGACAACATATTTTTTTATCCAAAATAATAATTACTTAATATAATATTACAAAAATTAATAACAACAAAAGCCGAAGAAAAAAAATACAATTCCAAATATAAGAATTAAAACAGAGGGTGCGAATATTAAGGTCTTAAGATTAAATTAAAAGCTAAATAGAGTCAATGAACAAGTCATGGCGACCCTAATTTAATGTTTTGCTTTAAATCATTTTTATCAGATGTACTTACTATTTGCTATAACATGATAATTAAAGAGTAACTGTGCTACAATAAACAATACCTTATTCATCATAACTGTAAGGAACATTTCTTTCTTTGTAATATATTCAGGACGTAAAACAAGTCTTATTATTATTATAGCTGCCATATGCTTCATATTCAGGGATAAATATAAAAGTAACTAATAATATCATAGAAATTAAAACAAGTTTTATTATTATTATAGCTGCCATATGCTTCATATTCAGGGATAAATATATATGTAACTAATAATATCATAGAAATTAAAACAGGTTTTATTATTATTATAGCTGCCATATGCTTCATATTCAGGGATAAATATATATGTAACTAATAATATCATAGAAATTAAAACAGGTCTTATTATTATTATAGCTGCCATATGCTTCATATTCAGGGATAAATATATATGTAACTAATAATATCATAGAAATTAAAACAGGTTTTATTATTAGTATACCTGCCATATGCTTCATATTCAGGGATAAATATATAAGTAACTTATAATATCATAGAAATTAAAACAGGTTTTATTATTAGTATAGCTGTCATATCCTTCATATTCAGGGATAAATATATAAGTAACTAATAATATCATAGAAATTAAAACAGGTTTTATTATTAGTATAGCTGTCATATCCTTCATATTCAGGGATAAATATATAAGTAACTAATAATATCATAGAAATTAAAACAGGTTTTATTATTAGTATAGCTGTCATATCCTTCATATTCAGGGATAAATATATAAGTAACTAATAATATCATAGAAATTAAAACAGGTTTTATTATTAGTATAGCTGTCATATCCTTCATATTCAGGGATAAATATATAAGTAACTAATAATATCATAGAAATTAAAACAGGTTTTATTATTAGTATAGCTGTCATATCCTTCATATTCAGGGATAAATATATAAGTAACTAATAATATCATAGAAATTAAAACAGGTTTTATTATTAGTATAGCTGTCATATCCTTCATATTCAGGGATAAATATATAAGTAACTAATAATATCATAGAAATTAAAACAGGTTTTATTATTAGTATAGCTGTCATATCCTTCATATTCAGGGATAAATATATAAGTAACTAATAATATCATAGAAATTAAAACAGGTTTTATTATTATTATAGCTGTCATATGCTTCATATTCAGGGATAAATATATAAGTAACTAATAATATCATAGAAATTAAAACAGGTTTTATTATTATTATAGCTGTCATATGCTTCATATTCAGGGATAAATATTAAATATATATACAGGGTGGCTCAGAAAAAAAGTTTTTATCTTCATTTTTTCCAGTTTTGTGATACAACCAGAAATAATATGATAAGATAATGGGTCCTTATTTTCTGTAGAAAAATTAAATCTTTTAATATCTCACATAATACAATCTATTTTATATTAGGCAAAACTATTATTAATCGTTATTATTGTTTAATGCTTATATTACAAAAATATAAAATTTCTAACCATTTTCATTTAAACTTATTCCTGATATTAATATTAGCATTCAGTGCAACACCTACATACAATTTCATAATATCTATACAAAAAAAGACATTAGAATTTCTCCCCTACATTTTATTCAAAACAGTGGACAAATATGAAAATAATAAATCATTAATAAAACAATTGTTTAAAAATAAAACTAGTTGCTTTGCCCCTAGCCTCTAAGTAGCGTCTAGGGTAGTAGGTAGTAAAGGTCAGAAAAATAACCTAAAACCACCTTAAGACATATGTAAAGTATCCGTGAAAAGAACAACCCATTGGAAATAACAATTTCCTATCTTTAACTTTAGACAAAAAAAACTTATTACTTTATATATAGAACTAGCGGCTTCGCCCTTAGCCTCTAGGGTCTTGACTAATGAAAATTCTTATAGGTCCTGTGAAGTCCCTTCAGAAAAATAATGTTCAACCATGTTAACAGTATCTCTATGCACATTTACTATCTATAATACAAAGTAGCATGATGCTTGTCCGTCCCTAAAGATCTCGGTAACCACAGAACCGATTGGATTCTACTCTTCAGGGATTATACCTAAAACCACCACAGAACCAGTAGGTATAATTCCTGAAGAGTAGAATCCAATCGGTTCAGTGGTTACCGAGATCTTTAGGGACGGACAAGCATCATGCTACTTTGTATTATAAATAGTAAATGTGCATAGAGATACTGTTAACATGGTTGAACATTATTTTTCTGAAGGGACTTCACAGGACCTATAAGAATTTTCATTAGTCAAGAAACATCAAACTAAAGTGAAAATGTTTTTGATGTTTAAATTTCAAAATTCTTAAAACACTATTCATTTTACAAGGGTTTTACTTATTTTATTTTATTTCCTAAAATAGTTTTTCCTGTTTCCAACCTCCTTTTTGGATGTGTAGTAGTACGTCATAAAACTATTATTATAGTAGTTGTGATTCAATTTACAAAATATTTCAATAGTTATTTATCGCATCGTATTGTAAACAGCTTTCCACGGATATAAAAATGTACAATTATAAGATTAAAACTATTTTCTTTAGCCCCGAGATGCCTCGATGGCACGGGCTAAAAAAACCGGTTCTAATCCACTGGATATTAATTGGTTTCGAAGCGATTTCTTTTGTTCTTCCAGTATACATAAAGAAAACTGACACAATAATAGTTATTTCTCGCATCGTATTATAAAGGGCTTTCCGCGGATATAGAATGTACAATTATAAGATTAAAACAAGTTTTTTAGCCCCGAGGTGCCGAAGGCACTGGCTAAAAAAACTAGTTTTAATCTTGTGATTGTACATTTTTATATTCGTAGAAAGCTGGATATAATACAATGCTAGACATGGTTTTTTCGTATGGATGAGAACCGGTTCCTATCCACCGGATTCGAATGAATACGAGAAAATAAATTACTCAACTCAATTATTTTTTATGTCCGTCATTATAAGTAAATTAGCAAACAAAACTATAACTTTGGCCATAATAGTGCTAATAGAATAGTTTTTGAATTGGGCAAGTTTTTAAGTTGATTTTAGAGGGCAATATAATTTCTATATATTTGTATGTCTTTTCATTATGATTTTTCAATTCAAGATAATCTTAAATTTGTCTAACTTTGATCCATTGTGAAGATCTAAACATTTTGTAAATTATTGCTAGAACAAAGAAAGGATGCATCAAGCAATATCCTAAACTTTCAAATACAAGCCCCGCAGGCATAAAAGGATATGTAATATAGGAAAAGATACACTTAAATGAATATGGCTTGATAACCTATGAATACTTTCCAGTATGGCTTCAAAACCGATTAATATTCGCTGGATTAGAACCGATTCTCAGCCATATTGAAAATCAATTTTAGCATCGTATTACAGACTATTTTCCACAAATAATAAACAAAATCATAAAATTAATACCAGTTTTGTAAACTTGAGCCTTTAGGTCCGCGGGGCTTTTTTCTTATAATAAAAGCGGAAAGCGGTCTATAATTCAATGCGATAGATAACTTTTTTAATATTTAAAATTTATGTATTTAATTAAGTTATTGATGATCTATATATTTATCCCTGAAAACTCAACCCTTTTACCCTGGGAGAGAAAAATTATTTGAAATCTAGAACACTGGAAGCATTTCACCTTTGATCAGAGAGATTATGGGGATACATAAATGCCTAAAAATATATGACTTTCTATTTATAAAAACTGTAAAAGTATAATGTAATATGAATAAGAAATAAATAAGAAAAACAGTGATATTTGCTTAAGTTCTAAATTGTAGAGTGTTGAACAAACATCTTACGATACAGCTGGCCTAACTAAAAAAAATTGGATAGGCGTTAGTAAAATTGGATATGATTCATACGATTGGTTTAAAAGTTTGGCCACCACAAGGTTGGAACCAACCAATCAAAATTCAATAAGAAATAACCAAATTTTTTTAGTCAACGAATAAGATGACGTGTACTTTAATCATATGTCCCCTCCTTTTCATATATTTCATAGTTTCAATTTTAGTTTGAATGAGTACAATGATTTTTTTTGAAGAATAAAATTTGTAGTTTGACCAACCAAATGTTAATTTATGTATTTATGTAACAACACCTATGAGAGGATGCATTTCTCTTTGATTGAGCATTCATACCATTTAACTTATGCTCATCTGCCCAGGCAAGCACCACAAAAGGGGAGGGGGGGGGGTACAGGGTGTAGCACCAACAAGAAAATTTTGATTTTTTTAGTATAAATCAGGTCTCAATTTTAAACATTCCGAAAGTCTTTATTATGTAAACTATATGGAGAATTCTTAAGTTCAGGTAACAGAAACTAGCTGCCGTACATTCATTAATACTAACTATGCCTCTTTTTTTAATAAATGTTATTTTCTTAGCTCCCAGTGGCAGCGTAGAAGATTTGAAATGTGAAGTTCTGTCATCAACTTCCCTCAAATTTACATGGAATCTTCCTTTACAAAGGTCAGTATTTATATTTGTAGTGCAACTACTCTATAATATGGATGTGCATGTTTGTCTGTCTTTCAGTCGTAGTCACTTACCTAAATGTGTGTATGGATTTTGGCGTGACGGACAATTGTCAAATTGAATATACTCTGGTCATAGAGTAGAGGCGCATATTCAATAATGTCAGTACATATCATTTATCAGTCTATCATATAAAGTTTACTTGGTTACGTCAGGTATCTGAGAGATAAGAAAGACAATGGTCGATAGATTATTGTGCATCCATTATGATGATTTAAAAATTACCCCTACTGCAGTGGTTGAAAAGTTTAAAAACTCAACTTTTTGAACAAACCAATCAAAATTCAATAAAATTCCCAAAGTTTGTTAAGCCAACCCAAGGTACCAAGAAGGTCATAGAAATGACGAGAAACCATTGAAAAAATTTTCCCTGTGGTAGAGTGCGAAAAATAGTGTAAACTATTTTGATTTTCTACCCACTAATATTTCACAAATGTACTAAGGGTAAATTTCATACATAGAAACTGTTGGCAGAAGATTGATTTATCGGCGATTTTCTTATCCCTGTACCCCGGGAATTTGTATGTCTAACAAACTGAGAACTCTAAATCATAATCTTAAACCATTTTCCTATGTGTCACTAACCCCTTTCCGGTCCAGGAATTAAATGGGTGTGGGATGGTTAGATAACCCAAAAAATCAAATAGGGTGTCCTGATGGTATATAATATGTAGCTGCTCCTAAGAAATTTAATCATTCTGGCTGGCTAGTCATTTTGGCGAAGACTGCGTTTTAATAAAATAAAAGAAGGGATTATTTAATAAATACAACTAGTATGTTTTAATTAGAACAAATAACGAAAAATCGATTATTTCGATTACTCTCATCTTAAAGTGATGATAATTGTTAATCACTTGTGGAGTAAATATTTTATCTTTTAAATCAAGAAATATAAAAACCTTGATATAAGTTTTTACATATTGCTGTGTCTTTATTTTTGTTGAAATGAATAATCCCTTTGCTACTAGAATCTGTTGTCATATTAAGTTTGTGTATACACATAATATTCGGTGCTACAAATAATCTTGTACATATTTCAGCAATCATGTAAAAAAAAATTTTAACTTTATGATGAGAGTTTAGATAATTACAAGGCTATTAGGGCAAGTATGTTTCCTTTTATTGCTATATGTATATTTCCGATACTGAATACGCCTTTTTTGTCACTACCCATTATGAGTTATTAACAAACTGTCAAATGATTATTTTACTGTTTAAAATACTCTTTGGGGGCTCTAAAATCTTTAAAACTTAATAATAGGTCACATACAATTTTACCATATTTGTAAATTCGATATGTTACCATCACATATTGTATTCATGCATTGTATGATATACAGGGAGAGAAAGGGTACGAATTGTTAAATCAATCTTAATCCAATTATTTCCATAATATTTATCATCTGATAAAGGCAGAGTTTTAAATATAATATAAATAAGGAACATTAACTTCTTATTAATTATCCTATCCCCTTAATCCTGAATTATATTACAGAGAGAGAAATGGAGAGATCACAATCTATTCATATCAATACTATACATTCCAAGATCCAGGTGAGTAGATAGATAGATAGATAGATAGATAGATAGATAGATAGATAGATAGATAGATAGATAGATAGATAGATAGATAGATAGATAGATAGATAGATAGATAGATAGATAGATAGATAGATAGATAGATAGATAGATAGATAGATAGATAGATAGATAGATAGATAGATAGATAGATAGATAGATAGATAGATAGATAGATAGATAGATAGATAGATAGATAGATAGATAGATAGATAGATAGATAGATAGATAGATAGATAGATAGATAGATAGATAGATAGATAGAATACCAAATATATGGATGCAAAATCGATGAAGCTTGTACATTTTTCAAATAGATAGATAGATGACCATCCAAATGAATGGATACAAATTCCTTGAAGCTTGTACATTCTCCAAATATTTGCCAAACTTGAAAAAAAGAGTACACATAAAATATATACGGATAGGACAACCGCTGTTGTATACATAACAGATTAGGTTTTATCTTATCGAACTGGGAATCAGCATATTATATATTTGTAAATTACTGGGTACATCACCCTTTCAATTGTCCCTATTGTAATTATTATGCATGGTTAGAAATAGAAAGATTACAAACATGAATAATTCAACTATTACCTACAGAGATATGTAGAAAAGTTTTCTTTTCAAAAACTCTCTTATATGTTGCGCCTGTTTTGCGTCAAGGCATTTCTCATTTCTATAAAAAAAAAACTCATGTCACACACCTGACAAAGCAGCTGTAAATACTATTTTTAACGACTTTATTTATGACTCAGTGGTTGCCTGAGTTTAAACCTTAAACTTTCACGAGACAACAAGCGGATGCGCCAAGTGTTACGCCACATTTTCTTTCTTTTTTTTGAGCGGCCAGACATCCTGTGAAAAAGGTACACACTCTGCCTCAAGCCAAAACATGCAAATAAAATATTCTAAACAAACTCCAATGAATATTTACTTCTTCTTAAATTCAAATTTATACACAATTTAGTATTACTTTTGTCTACCAGTTTTATTTATTAAAAGCGAAGATTTTCTTTAAATGGGGTCGGTCTGTCATTGCGTCTGTAACGGTTACCTTTTTCGTTAATTTAGAGGTCCTATTTTGGAAGCGTAGCAACCCTATATCGTTAGAAGAAATTCCGTATGCATATACGCCTATTCCAAACAATTTGATTTTTAACTTTTCAACAACTATTTTTATGTGAAATAATTATCCTACTGATCTGATTTTTAAAATACTGATTCCTAGGAAAACAAATTACAATTTTATATACGAAATATCTCTACAATCAAGTCCTAACAATGTAAGCATGTCCTGAAATAGTATCCTTATTTACGTAATTTTCATTGTCTAGAAATTATCTCCTGTATAGACAGACATTTAATAGTTATTTAAAAGCAGCAGCAGTTACAGTTCCTTTTAGAAGATTTTTAGAGAAAGTTTTCGAGATTTATTCTTAATCAAATATAAATACATTAGCTTCGCCCCTAGAAGCCTCAAGGGACAATTGGAGAAAATATTTGGAGGGTGTAGATACCATCCCTAAAAATAGTAAAACCTTCCCTGGACCTATAGGAAGCCTCACTTTAAAGTAGAAACTAATTGGTTCAGCGATTACCAAGATCCTTCGCTACAGACTAAAAACCTTACTACTTTATGTTATTGGATAACCTAAATAAAAACAATTATCCTATTTGCAAAATTTTCTTGTCTTGTAGATTTTTTAAAACATCAGAATTTATTAATTGTTAAATTAGCTTCCCTTGGTAAATTTTTTATTTGAATTAAATAATGGATTTTTTATTACTCGGATCTTTTTATCAGATCATCATGTACTGTAATAAAGTGTGCCGGGCTAAAATAACGATTCTCCCCCCCCCCCCCCTTATCCCAATCCTTCCTTACACCATTCCCTCCCCTCCTACTGGAAAAACGTACTGATCAATAAATGACAGGGGAAATAGCAACCTAAATTGACAAATATTTTCCCCAATTTTTCAACAACGTATATTCTGTATCTACATCCATTAATTCAACAGAAACTAAACGCTATTTCATTTCAATATCGAACGCTTTGTAAATATCAAACTTACATAACATTTCAGTATGGATTAGAACTCTTTAGCTGCTATACTGGAAAATCATGTACAGCATCGTATTACAGACAATTTTCTGCGAATATTAAAATAAAAATCACAAATTAATACTAATTTTGTTAGCCTGGACCTTGGCCCATCTAGGCTAACAAAACTAGTTTTATTTTTATAAATTTTCATTTTAATATCCGCGGAAAGCTGTGAATAATACGATGCGATAAATAACTTTTATTTTGTTTAAGATGAAGTATACAGCGGACAGGCCAACACAAATCAGATAATATTGGACAAGCTGGAGATGTTTAGTAATTACAGCTTCAGAATAAGAGCTCATACTGAGGTAATATTAATAAAAGTCTTGATATAATGGATATATTATTACTTGGATCTTACACCAGATTTTCAAGTTCTCTAATAAAGTAATACTTGTAGCGGTCCAAAGTAACGTTTCCGCCCTTCCGCCACCTTGACCATACCCCCCCCCCTCCTACTGAATGAACGAAGTGACCAACAAACGAGTTCTATGTAAGCATTAAAATCGAAGACAATTTTTCCCCTATATAATATCCACGTATATTCTACATCCATTATTGCTATGATAAATAGTTTATATTTAAGGGTCGAAAGAGAAATTTAATAAATTTCTAATGATATTCTAAAATTCTTTAAGTAACTGCTCTTTATATTGTTAACGGTTCGCTCCATAAAGAAGGTGTATCCCCCCCCCCCCCAACAAATTTTTTATGGGTCATAATTCTTTTTAGGTTCGTCATTTATCATTTACCCCCTAAAACTTTTCCTTTTACCAAGATACATTTTGCATGCAAATTGTGTAACATTCATTCTAGCTGTTTACGAGATCTTAGCTGACAATTTTGCTCCATTTTCATGAAAATTTGAAACATTGAATTGAATGTTTACACTTCTCGTATTTGACATATTTATAATAAAACAATTTGCTGCACGGTCCTGCACTCAAATCATTTCACACACTTTCAATTTTCACAAATACACAAATAAAATTGAAATTGAAGTTTTCAAGGGCAAAAGCAATATCCCAAATATTGTAAGTGACCCTTAAAACACCCCTTAATCTATTTTTTTACAATGGTTGTTTCCATAAAAGCTAATCTCATCTGGACAAACAAAGATTAACAAATATTATGTGAAAGTACTTTTAATATTGCAAAATAGAAGTTTAAAGAGAAAATTGCAGAAATCCAAAAATGTATTCCAAATTTAAAGATAATGATATCATTTTTATCCTAGTCATTATAGGACTTACTATTTTAAGAAATATTATAATATTAAAACGTCATTCTTACATTTTATTAATGGAATATTTTGACAAGAATGGAACACGTTAGAACAATTATAAAATTGACAGGCAAATACAAAATAGGGATAGAAAAAATTTTGATATCAAAAATATATTTATATACCAAGAGGGTTTGTCAATAAGTTTAGTATGGGAAGTTGTTGCTATTAATAGAAATATATGTACACCACTTTAGAGAGCAAATAATACACAAAGTTAATATACAGTTATGAGCAGGGATATGGGGATACTACTAGAGATACAGAGATACTTCAGGGATACTACCATCTATAAATAGAAATATGTGTACACCACTTTAGAGAGCAAATAATACACAAAGTTAATATACAGTTATATCCAGGGATATAGGGATACTACTAGGGATACAGAGATACTACAGGGATAATACCATCTATAAATAGAAATATATATGTACACCACTTTGGAAAGCAAATAATACACAAAGTTAATATACAGTTTTTTCTTATTAAGGCAGATATTGAATAAATTTTCAGGAGAGGGGTGAAGAAAGGGAGAAAATTAATCTTCCCATAAGTTGTTGTGTGTAATCTTATATGTTTTTAATAAATTAGCTCAAAACCTGTAATACAAAGCAATCCTGAAAATTGTAGACCCTTTGGTGGAGAATTTATTTTTATAAATCAAAAAATTTGTTTAATGTATCTTTAGTCTAAAAGTAGTATATCTTTTTAATTCTATGGTATATATACAATTAAATCGTTCTGTAGGTGCTTATGTACAATTACAATTCAGTATTGCACTTTCTTTGGAAAACACATATAATTTTGTATTCTCTTTTTTAACCAATTTGAAATAGGGTAATACATACAAATAGGGTTGCACTGCATTGTGTACTGTATAAGGCAGTTCAAATGAGTTTTTAAAAAGACTCTCTTCAAAAAAATATTTTAAATTAAATCAACATACATTATGATGGTTTATTTCGACTAAATGACATATTAAAAAGTAGTAAAGGCTGTCTTATTATTGAAAGTTGCCATGTAGGTATTCAATCTATATTAATTGACTTCAGTTTTATGTAATAACATTTTGTTTTCACTAAAGAATATTTCACTTAAATAGCAGCCTTAAAATACAAATTTCCATCAAAGCTTTACGGAATTACGGCTGGATGAACGGGCAGAAAAAGTATTTAGAGTAGCTTCGCTATTAAAAATATGATAAAATATTGAAGTTGTGGAGAGTCCTGTTATGAATGTACAAGGGAGTCCGACCTAATAAAAGATGTTGAGCTAAATATAGGGCTTTGTAGTTTAGTATGTGGGGAGCCATAAAAAGGTTACCATTATTCCTGGAATATAGGGGTAGGACATTGGCCACTAATTTAGAAATTTATGGTAGCTGGTAAATATTAGGGGGGTATTTTTTACCTATGGCATCCGCCATAAAAAGAACATTTGAGTTTAGCCTTTTGAATAATCAGGCGGGGAAAAGACACTAGACTGTAAATTATACAGGTCCTTAAAGTTTTACAAACAAGACAGGTTGGCTTACAAACTTGTTATTAAAAAAATCTTGATTATATAATACATACCCTTTCTGTCCAAACTTTTTCACCAATAATCTTAATTTACAGAAGGGCTAATTTTGTTTATTGTAATTTGGAAAACGTATATATGCAATTATTTTACGTCCATTGTTCGATCCCTTGAGACCACTGGGCACAACACAAAATAGCCCCTATTCAATTGTAATATGAAAATGAGACACATATCTGACGTCTATGTCAAATAACAGCTGAGAAAATGCCTGTATCTCTGGCATATATGAGATGAAGGAGCAAAACCATAAATTTGTTGTAACTGCATTCCTGACACCGAACTAGGTTTTTATTAGATTTAATATCTACCACACAGAAAGGTTTATTATATTTTTTCTGGTTTTTATTACATGCAAAGCTTTTCTAAGTATATAATATATTGTGTGTCATACAAACATCTAAATGTACTGCTATATCGTAACTATCCAAGCATGAACAACAATTGGGATCTTAAGGAATGGGACAAAAGAATAAATTGATGCACATCCCCAATTTAGAAAGAATTAGGCACTGTAGAAAAGTTTTAACACTGCTAGTACATACCAACCAATCAATGTTTAATAAACGTCCCTAAACCCTCTGAGCTAACCTTTGGGTACCAGAGCTGGATCTTTAAATCATTTTATTGGTGAGCAAGATCGGGGTGAGCCAACTTTCCACCAATGAGAGCACAGCATTTTATGAAATGCCGCACTGTGATTGGCTAAAATTCGGCTCACCCCGATCTGGCTCACCATAAAAATGATTTAAAGTTCCAGCTCAGTATAACTTACTATCCAATATCCCCTCCCTGCCTTAAATTAATCATTATCGGATATTCTAACTGATTGAATTTCTAGCTAGTTTTTTTTATTTAGCGTTTCATTGTTGAACCAGCAATGGACAAAGTTTTCCTTTCAATTTGAAAACTATTTTTAAACTTCTATTTCAAAATTTTCTATTTTTTGTTCTGTTAGTTTGTGGCATTTCCAAATGAAAATTTAAGTTTTTGCGTGCTTTTGTGTGCGTGTGTGTATGTGTGTGTGCTTTTGTATGTGTGTGTGTGCTTTTGTGTGCGTGGTGTGTGTGTAGGCATGTGTGTGTGCAATTTTCAATTTGTAAAAGAGTGTTGGATGCTTCACTTTTATCAAATTATCCCATTTACTGTGGAACATTGAGTAATACAATGGGGGATTAGGGGCCTAGTTAATGGACAAGGCTACCACCCAATTACACAAATATAAAGGATTAGTCATTTAGTGAAGAAGAAAATTATATTTGACTAAATGGGTAAATTCTTTAATGTTGTTTATTAACATATCAAGATGAAATTCCCACTGAAGCACCCTCCCCCCTTGTTGAATTTTATTAAAATTAATTGAAAATTTAGTTAGGTTATATTTGATGCTATGTAACCTCCCAAGGTTAGGGCCCCCTGTAGGTGGTCTATAATCCCCTTACAGAATTCAACCAATGGATAATATCTTATAAATTAAAATTTTATGTGAATGAATAAATACATTCTTTACCTATATAATCAGACTATATAAATTAAAATTGGAATTAAATATTTTGTCTAAGCTACTGAGCCACTTATTCCTGAGCTAAATATATTTTCAATTAGAAAGAGATGCAAGCTCATTTTAGCTTCAATTAAAATATTGGGGCCAAAGCATTTTTTTATTGGCCTTGTTTTGTTTAACACATATTGAATACTTATACTTTTAGGACAAGATAACCAATCAAATTAAGAATAGTGGTTGCGCATGTAGCCTCTTGGGTCATCTACAATAGAGGATTTTTGGAACATTTTTAAGCGCAATCTGTTCGGACAAATGGATGTCCTTTAATCCAACCCCCCCCCCCCACAATTTTTTAAGTGTCTAATAATTTTGAGGTATTTATCCAGATCATAACTATTTTTATAATCTAATTCTCTAAATAAATCTATCAAGTATGACAACATCAATTAAAGCAACAATTAACCTATCAGGAAATGAGCAATTACTTATAAAGTTGATACTCTCTTATCTTTTTTTATTTATAATCATAGAGTATGTTAAATTACTATTCTTTATTATTGAGAAATCCCGAAATTTAAATAGAAAAAAAAAAATATTTCCAGACAAAAGTATGTCCTACTGTAGAATAGCTTCACTTTTAAAATAAAACAGGCCTCAAAGGTTTATACATTTAATATGGCTACAAAGTATGAAATGCAGAAAGAGAGAGAGAGAGAGAGAGAGAGAGAGAGAGAGAGAGAGAGAGAGAGAGAGAGAGAGAGAGAGAGAGAGAGAGAGAGAGAGAGAGAGAGAGAGAGAGAGAGAGAGAGAGAGAGAGAGAGAGAGAGAGAGAGAGAGAGAGAGAGAGAGAGAGAGAGAGAGAGAGAGAGAGAGAGAGAGAGAGAGAGAGAGAGAGAGAGAGAGAGAGAGAGAGAGAGAGAGAGAGAGAGAGAGAGAGGGAGAGAGAGAGAGAGAGAGAGAGAGAGAGAGAGAGAGAGAGAGAGAGAGAAAGAGAGAGAGAGAGAGAGAGAGAGAGAGAGAGAGAGAGAGAGAGAGAGAGAGCTAAGCTGTGCTATGGATGCTTGCATTTATTAACAAGGACAAGTTTATCCAAAACATATTTACATTAGTCGATTGACATTCCTAGCCTTCTTAATATGATATTACTTTCTTTCTTGATAACAATTACATCATAGTATTGTAAAATACAATATATATTTAAGCAAGTATATTTTATCTCGATAATCATTATTTTAAGTTGGTGAATTTGAGGGATCTTAAGGGATAAGACAATTCTCGATAAATTGATACTATGATTTACCTTTTATGTTGGAGTACTTCTAGTTTTAAACCAACAATTCCGAGTTCCCAAAGTTTTTGAGTCAACGAATAGGAATGTTATATTAACTTTGGTTACTAATTGTCCCCTTCCTATCTGGTTAATTTATTATAATTCTCATTATGGACCAAATGTTTTTTATTCATAACTAAAGTCTGACATACAGACCACAATTGTATAAATGCAATGCTTGTGTTTAAATTCATATGTGTGTATGTATTAAATATTAAGCATGTATGCAAGTATAAGCCTTTAGTAGGCAGGGACATTGATAAGTTTCAAGGAAATTTTTATCCAAATATGATAGTAGTAGGATGTCTTTTCTGTTTGTCTGTGTGCAATGCATGTATTAAAAGATCTTGAATTATATGGTTCTAGACTACAATCATATTTCAGGTTGCCGAAAGTTTTTTTTTTTTAAATCTGTTTTGGGACAAAAGAATTTGCAAACTAATTTCACTCAAACTATTATTTTATACCATTGTAGAAATTGATGATACACAAAATAACCCCATCTGTAGATTAAAATTAGTGCTTCAAATGTTTTGACTCTCAACATAATAAATCAACCAATCAAAATTCAATAAAGTCTCTAAAGTTGATAAGCCAACGAATAAGAAAAGGTTTTTAAAAACTTTGGGGACTAGTAATAAACAGCCCATAATTCCCTCTCTCTCTCTCTGGTAGATATTCAATTTCTCTCTCCGTGTTGATACTAAATAAAATTCTCTTTCAAGTACTGAATTGAATTTTACCCATTCAAATTGAAGCACCCACAAACTAACATCAGGCCTATGGATAGGGGTATAGAACAGGGCAGACGAAGATTAATGTAATGAATAAAGCATTATGCACAGGAATATTGAAAGACTAATACGTGCTTTCCCATAAAGTACCTACTCGAACCCTGAAACCCACCACATATTTTTTTTTAAAATAAATTGCAAGTAAGAGGTGAGTAGCTTTTCATTTGTTTGATTATTACTGTACGTCACGTTAGGTTAGGTTATATTGGTTAATAGGTAACCCTGCAGGTTTATTTTACAGCAGATTTAGGCCTATCAGGATAGGGCTACACGCAGAGCTAAAGAAAATTTTTATTATTTTTGGTGTCTAAATTTTTATGTACCTTTATCTCTGATCATAATACATACTCAGCAGCAACCAAATATCATCTCTCTCTCTCTCTCGCTCTCTCTCTCTCTCTCTCTCTCCCCCTCGCACACCCATGTCGGTTGCAAGCAATTTTTAAAAATATTTAGGTTCTAGCTAGGCACTAGGCTTTTGTATTCAATCAGGCATATTGGAAAGGTAAATTGGTTACATATAAGGAAAAGGTTTTAAGAATTAGGTTTCAACACTTTTTTTTGTGTCCTTATTAATCTATTGTTTTAGCTAATATTGCTTCATAAACTGCTACAAGAAAATACTAAATACTATTCAATTCTTGACTGAAATGTATTTACTAATTATCAGATAGATTTTCAAGCACAGATTTATCTTGTGCACCTATCAACAAAAGGCTCTGTATTCAAATAGCTAAGAATGGGGGCAAAAAATAGCCTATACCTTCTTGGGACATATGTGTCCCTAAAAGGAAAAAAACTCAATCAGTTAATCTTAAGCTTCAGATGAAAAAAAACTTACCACTTTATATAATATAATAAGCAAAAAAAGAATTAAATTTGTGTTTAGTTATATTAGAAAAACTAAATAAAGCTATAAACAGAAATTGGATCTGTTTGTCCATGCATATATGTATTTCTTTATTCCATTATACTTTCCCAAGACAATTTGTCTAGGAAAAGCCAAAATTGGTGCATTTCTATTTAAAACAAGGATGACAACATTCATAAAAGCGTAGCTCAAAAAATTAGACAAAGAGACATAAGGACATTAACAAATGTAGAGTAACAATGCAATTAATATTCAACATTATTTAGAAGACTGAACGAGAATTCCCTACTATCCTAAAATTATCTAAATACGGGGTGCTTAATATGGACATACTTACATGATAAAGATTTAATTACAGAGATGCTTCGCTTTTAACAATAAACCTAACCGTTCAATTTATTAATATTCAAATTCAAGGTAATGGGATAATTATATCACGTAATTCAACGCCTGGTAATAATTATAGAATAAATACGCTTTCTTAATTGAACATAATTGTTTCGGAAACATCATGTGAAGTTTGCATTCAATAGGGCAGTTCTAAAATGCCTAAATTAACATTCAGAGCTATCTATTATGGACAGACGGACCTACTTTAAATCTAGAAAATCTTCGCTTTTGATAAATCCATATATGTTTGCATATATGGTGTTTCTGAAATATATATATCTATAACCCAAATGTGACAGTTGAAATGTAGGACATGAAAAACTAATATAATGGATATATTATTACTTGGATATTACACCAGATTTTCATGTTCTCAAAAAAAGTAAAATAGGCAGCGGGCTAGATAACGACACCCCTCATCCTAACATCCTATTAATAAATGAGTTTAATGTTAGCAAGTTAAATTACGACAATTTTCCCCTGTTATAATATCCACGTATATTCTACATCCATTACTATAATATATAATGTTGGATCTATAAATATTCGTCTAACAAAAAGCATAGTGAAAAGTACTCCAACTGATTAGTTGATTTTATATATTTAAAATATTTATTTGTTTAAAAATGTTAAACATGTTTTAACCATTTTAATTAAATCTCATTTGTGAACCTGGGCAGGTTCTATACTAGAATTGGGCGAGAAATTGCTTTCTACATTAACCTTTCAAAAAATTCACAATTAGAAAACTTAATTGTTAATTTAAGGTTATGAATTATGATATACAAAACTTTATCTTTACCTATTTCTTTTTTTAGGTGGGAGGTGGACCTTACTCAGTTCCTATTCAATGTACAACTTTAGAGGATGGTAAGTTATTTTAATCAAGTCTTCATCATATGGTTTATTTTTTTCACAATTCTATTAATTATGCATAATTCTGGATATTATGCATTTGACCTTCAATGAGATTTCTATTACTGGACAGATTTTTTAAGGAAGCTTCACATAGGTCCCATGATGGTTTTAAGCTATTAAGTTTTTAGTTAATTTGAATCTTTGGGTGGGTTCAGGCTATTTTTCTGCTTTTCCTATTCTTCAAATACAGAGCTCCTAGAGCTTGGTGCATGAAACAAAATTAATATGGGTCTTTTAGAACAAAATTTTATTTCATACTATCCTTGGATATTGGACTATCCTCCTTGTTTATATAACATACATTAACTAAATGGTTCATAGGTATTTTTTATTACAATTTTCCTTGTTTTTTCCAATACAAGACACACTAGACTTACATTATTGCTGTTACATACTTACCCTTATCTAGCTCTGCTTATATCAGGGATAAAGGAAAATAAATTTAAAGATATTAAATACAGACGAGTGCCTGATACGATGTACGAATACGTCAACAACAACCCCCCTCCTTAAATTTCATGTAAAGTAATTACAATATAAATTTTGATGGTGAATATATTCTACTCATCCTTTACTGTACTTGATGGAAAAGAAAGTGTGGGGGTGGGAGGGGGGGGGGGGGGGCTTAAAGACCCTCAACTTTATATTGTATTTTTTTCATTGGTTAGGAGGTTTTTCAGTTATAGTCCCTTTCGTGGCAACGCACCTCTATGAGCGATTCTTCGTATTTATGAGCGATTCTTCGTATTTTTCACCGTAGCTTTTCTCTTATTTCTATCCCCTGCGGGGGGCTCTAACCCTGCGGGACCAATTACTTAACCCAATATAACCTAACCTAACATGAAATAACTTATAAAAGCCATTTTAGAAATACGACGAATCGCCCCTTAAGGGGCGTTGCCACGAAAGAGACTATTCCCGGTTTTTCAATGTTCACTCCTAATAAACTCTATAGAGCTATAAGAATCTTCGCCAAATAAAGAACCACAATTATCCAGTGGTTAGCGAGATCCTTCCCTACACACACATAGACAGACAACACATCCTGTTATTTTTATGTTTTATGTGGCTATGTATTTATATTTTTGTGAGGTAAGCTGGCTTTAGAAGCATCTTTATTCTACATAGCTTTGTTGTGGGTAATAATATTCATGGATATAAGGATAGTTTAATAGGGTGGAAAAGATTAAAGCCAGGAAAAGGATCAGGGAGGGAGTCCCCAAAGTTTTATAATAAAGTATTCTTATTCGTTGGCTTAACAACTTTGGCAACTTTCATTAAATTTTGATTGGTTGGTTCATTAAGTTCATTAACGGCCATTGTCCATTGCCCTTTAGATCTCTGATTATAGATTCCTTTTTTGTGTGATACATGTTTGGTTACAATTGGTTACAATACAATTTTTCAATGAGTAGGGCAGTAGAAATTAACTTAAAGAAAAAAATTCATTGTTGATTAAGATTAGTAAAAAGATAAGAAAACAAGAAACCTAATCGCTTGACGGTTGTTTGGTCGGACGGACGATCGTTTATACCTTAATTAAAGATTTGCTACTTTAAAATCTGCAAGCAAAACAAAGTAATGATTTTATCGGTTTGTTATAAGAATTCAGGAATGTTGTATAGCCAACAACAGGTGAATATAAATCCAAAATAATATTTGGGGGGCAGATAAATAGTTACCCCCCAAAGACAGCTAAAGTCACCTATAGATTTCGGGATTTTAAAAAAATTAATTTCGTTGTTGGTATAAGCTAATTGTTCTTTTACTGTTTCTTTTTCCCTGATATGTATACTTTTGTGGGTGTGTGTATTTGTGTGTAAAGATATTTAGAACAATATTTTCTGTATTCATAACGTGTAAGAAAAAGAAAGGTACACTTCTTACTTTTAACTCATGTTGTTCAAGATGAAAATTACAGATATGTGACATGTCAGTAGCGCTGAAAAATCTAGCAGTTTCTATTAAGTTTTGATAAAAAAATAATCATTTTTAATCATGCATATAATCAACTAATTATTCAACTTGTACTGTTCAATTTTATGGTTATTTAAAACCTTTCAATAGCTTATAGTTTTTGGATGACGGACTGACCTATGTACTTATTTATCCTATGATAAAAAGTAGGGTTGGGCCGGATAGTTTTTTGGCCGGATACCGGATACCGGATATCCGGCTGATTTCAAATGCCGGATATCCGGTATCCGGCCGGATATCCGGCCAACGCCGGATATCCGGCAAATATCCGGTTATCCGGCCAAATTACCGGATATCCGGCCGGATAACCGGCCAAATTACTACATATTAAAGTATCAAAAAAGGAGTAAGTCCCTTTCGTAGCAACGCACCTTAAGGGGCGATTCATTGTATTTTTAAAATTGCTTTTAATAGGTTATTTTAGGTTAGGTTAGGTTATATTTGGTTAGGTGATTGCCCCGCAGGGCTAAGCAATTGGCCCCGCAAGGTTAGAGTCCCCTGCGAGGGGCTAGAAATAGGAGGAAAGCTACTGTGAAAATACGAATAATCGCTCCTTAAGGGGCGTTGCCACGAAAGGGACTATACCCGCAAAAAAAATTCTTCATAAACTGGTGTTTTATATTATACTAGCGGCTGCATCCCTAGTATCTGGGGATATTAGAAAGGACATGAAAGTGCAGAAAAATAACTTAAAACCTTACAACGACTTTTTTATAAAAATTAAATGGACTAAAACCACCCTGGGACCTAAAAAGGAGAACCATATCGAACCATATCGGTTCATCAGTTAGCGAGATCCTTCGCTACAGACAAAAAAAGCTTACTACTTTATATAATAAGATAAGATTAAGGTTAAAACTTAAAAATTAAGTAACTATTAAATCTCCATAGCAAATAAATCTAATTAACTATTACTACCCTCAATATGTAATATCAACCCCTAACGGTTGGAGGATGGGCGGGGAGGTGTCATTAAATGCCTGCCCCCCCCCCCTCTGTTTTTTTCTATCCCATTTTCTGTGTATAAAAGGTAGAGGGCTACAACTGAGTGACTTTCGAAATATGGGTATGAAACATAACTAAGAGTTTAAAATTTTTAATACCTCCTTCCTGGCGGGCACAGGATGCCAGCAAATCTGGTAAGGTCATTCAGGTAAAAATTAAAAATATTTTTTTACTTAAACAAAGCATTTCCTGTTATCTAATACTGAAATATCCTATAGTCGTACATCCTCATATGTAATAAAGATGTTCAAGTCGATTTCAGGTTCCAGGTATAATCCTGCAAGTTCTGAACCTCCAGGTCTCCAGAAATCTTTAAACGGTTTCTGTGACCGCAACTTTTTACTTGAAGATTTCAAATTTTAAACTTAAGCTTTTTTATATATCTTCATGACTTATCACAATTTCATAAAATCCGTTGCCGTTTACCTGCCAACCGTCGGTTTGCGGCTGGCAGCTGCCAAGTACTGCTGCCACCGCCAAAATTTATGTTTTGAGATTTCTAATATAAATTTACATAAAGATAAACATATTCAGAAAAAAAATTTCTTCTAGCTTCAATAATAAGAAAATTACAGCCATTTAAGATTTAAGATTTTTGTTGTAAAATATAAAAGATTATATTGCCGGATATCCGGCCGGATAGTTTCAATATCCGGTATCCGGCCGGATATTGAAAATGGCCGGATATCCGGCCGGATATCCGGCCACATCGGATATCCGGCACAACCCTAATAAAAAGTAGTAAGGTTTTTGTCTGAAGCTTAAGATCTCGATCATTGCCGAGCCAAAGAGGTTGTACTCTTCAGGGAAGCTTTGTAAGGTCTTGCGGGGGTTTTTCGCTATTTTCCTGACATCCCACGCCCTCCCCTAGAGGTTAGGGGCGAAATAACTAATATTAGTCAAAGTAGCTGCACTGCTATTGAAAAGCTGTAGTGTCTCTTTAATACCTCTGTCTGGCTATAATAAATACTGCCTTACTTATATAAGCGCAGCTGCTCTAGAGCTAGAGAATGTCCGTACGTTTTTTTCTATTAAATGCTAGAACAGATTCCACATGCACCTGAGCACAAATTAATGTATATGTAAAACCAAAACAACCATCTGGCCGAAGTGATGGGAACCTTTTTCGACTGCTAGCAAATTGCTTTCTGCTCTTTTGAAGGGACTTGACTGTGTTTATATTTTCGACGTTATTGGCTGATATTCAAAGACCCAATTGAAAGTAAACTTAGGGTTCCCACCCCGTGAAAAGAGTTACAAATAGCTCCTGAGCCCTCTATTTTTTTACTTTAATGCGCGCACACGCCTCTACTGACTTGTACATACAAATTGCAAACATATAAAATATTTACTAACTCCCCTTTTTGGTGTTTAATCTTAAATTATTAAATAATTCATAAAATCTTCTAAATTTTTAAAGTTAACCCGTGCTTTCATAAATAAATCTAGTTTTAGTCCAGTAGCCCCCATCCCTTTCCATGGTTATTTTAATTAATCATTTTTATAGCTTCTGTAAGGAGACTTTTTTTAACTTGTGGCAAACCCAACCTTACCTAAATAAAGCATGTACCTTTTCCCCTCAAAACAATTGTTTTTGTACCATATAGGTGACAAGGGAAACCGCTAATTTTGTCATACACTTTTAATTTGGGATTGTTATTGTTTCTCTGCTTTTTTTGGACATTATTCTCCTTTTTATTCTTTATATTGGAAAATTTTGTTTTAGAAGATTTTCTATGGAAAAAAATCTAATTAATTTGGTAGCTTTTTGTTTTGATTATCTTTTTGTTTAATCTCTTGTGTATGATATAAGAACACTGAAAAAGAGATTATGAGGAAAAGGGATAGTCTAATAGATATATTAATACTTAGATGTTACACCAGATTTTAAAAGTTCTCTAATAAAGTGGAACTGACAGCAGGCTAAAATAACGATACCTTCTCTCCTCTTATTGAATGAGTTCCATAATATTCCTATATATTCTACATCCATTATTTTTTGTTTTATTTATTCTAGGTTCTAAATTCCAAATTCTTCTTTGTTTGTTTTAATGATGTTAGTTTTAGATTATATTTAGATTTTATGATATATTCTTTATATATTAAAGCCATTTAAATATTCCTTCATCCAATAAAATATAAAAAGAAAAAAACTAATTCTTGCCTTCACTAATGAAAGATGTCAAGCAGATGATTTATATATGGCTAGTGTAGTGCTACCAGAATAGATATGTAAAGATATTAGTAAAGATACACCATATTTGTATATTCATGGTGGTCTTTGCAGTATTTTCCCTAAAAGAACTTTTGAACTTAAGAACCCTTGTGATATCCGAATGAATATAGTTACTTACAAAAGGTTAAATCACAAACAAAATCTGAATTTTGCATATTTATTCTAATTTTATTATTTGTGTTCAGCATGTTGGCAGTTATCATTTGTCAGTGTAAAACTAAAGTTTAAAATAAAATTATATTTAAATTTTTGGATGATTTATTGTACACAATAATTTTTAGTTAGATAGAACTTTGAGTTACAGAATCAGATATACCTCGCCCTAATGTTGTAATTTATTAATGGTCTTTGTAGTATTTTCTCTGAAATAACTTTCTAAGGACTGCTTTTGATATTTTTGAAAAAGGCTTTTATTTTGAAGGTTGCGTCGTACTTTAGTTGTTAAAAAGTAGTTTGTTATACCTAGATAAAAGATTGTCATATTTATTATTAAAAATAGCGTTTTATGAAATACTAGCGGCTTCGCCCCTAGCCTCTTGAGGCTTTATTTCTGAAGGTTCAGGGGAGAATTTTAAAATTTTGTTTACATATTTTTAGATATTTTTTTGTATTTTATAACATTTTATTACTCTTTATATCATTTTATAACTCTTTATAATATTTTATAACTCTTTATAACATTTTATAACTCTTTATAACTTTTTATATTGATTTATTTTATTTAAAACCTTTGAAATTTTTATTTTTTTATTGTTTTTTAAAATTTCTTTGCCATTATTCTTTTTAGGGCTTCTCCCCACAGGAGATGGAAGTTTTCACAATCTTTTTGAATTTTATAAAACAAAGTTTAAAAGAAGAAAAGAAATTTAAAAAGAAGAAAAATAATTGAAAATATAAAGAAAATATAAAAAAGTATAAAAAAGTATAAAAAAATATAAAAATCAATAAGAATTAATAAAAATATATAAAAACATAAAAAACATTAAAATTAGAAAAAAATATGAAAAATTTTTTGGGGGGGGGAAATTTTCTTTTTTGGGGGGGTTGGGGGTGTCCCACCCCCCAAGAAAATAGCTTAAAACCACCACAGGACCAATAGGTATATACCCTGAAGAGTAGAATCCAATGGGTTCAGTGGTTACCGAGATCTTAAGCTTCAGACGGACAGACGGACGGACAGACGGACAGACGGACAGACGGACGGACAGACATCAAGCTACTTTAAATTATAGATAGAGGTAAATATTACAAATTGCTCTTCTAAATTATATAAGCCATTTAATTTTTTATTAAAGATATGTGAAAGTGTAAAAGGGTCTAAAGTATAAGGCAATGGCCGATAAATCTATATACATCCCCAATAATGATACACAAAATTACCCCTTCTGTAGATTACAATTAGTTGTTAAAACGCTTGGATACCCAACTTCATGAAACAACCAATAAAAGTCCCAAAAGTTGTTAAGCCAACTAAACAGACAACGTTATTATAAACTTTGAGGACTAGTGTAACAATCAGCCAAATGTCCACTCCCTTCCTGGAAGTGTATATTGACAGACACATTATTTGCCAGGGAAGCAGTCACATTATGAAAACTCTATTTAAAATATCTTTTGGCCATATTAACATTCAACACTTTGAAACTAACAATAAAACAAAATGAAATACATTTATTTTTCAGAGGTTTATAAAGAACAATACATTGCTTACTCAGCGTTTTATTTCCTTTGTTTTAAAAATAGAAAATAAAACAATGAACTTTATTTTTGATGAATAAAAACTTTAAGACCATCTTTGTTAATATTGGGTTCTTTTATGTGGTAGTTTTAACGATCGAAATTTCAACCCTATTGAATTACAACAAATCCCCTGCCATTGCTATAATAAACTTCATAGTAAACTACCCTTCTTAACTTAACCTAACTATTCTTTATTTATAATAATTTTGAATGTGTGAACTTACGTAAATTGTTTTCATGAACCATATATTTTTCAGTTCCTGGAGCCCCAGAGAAGATCAAGGTTGTGTCCACAGGAGATTCCAGCTTTTATGTGTCCTGGCTACCTCCAAGTCATCCTGGTGGGAACATCATAAGGTATTATTACATGTTTCACAAATTCTAGCCTTCTAATGTTTAATGTTCTTTAAATTTGAAGATTAAAAACACAAAATAAAACTTCTCTCTCCGTGTGCAAAAACTAGTAGTTAGTAAAAATAAATATTAAAAAAACACTTAGATAAGGATATTCAATTAGAAAAATTACTTTAAATGGTTGAAATATAGTGACATATAGATTTGTTTGATGATTAAAGAACAGGACTTAATAGATAGGAAAAAAGACATAAAAGATGAAGTTATGAGTGTAATCTAATCTAGAAACTTGACAACTCTATAATCTATATCCCTATATTCCTGTAAATAAAAGATGAAGTTTTGAGTGTAATCTAATCTAGAAAATTGACAACTCTATATCTCTATATTCCTGGAACTAAAAGATGAAGTTATGAGATTAGTCTAATTTAGATACATGACCACTCTATATTCCTGTAGCTAAAAGATGAAGTTATGAGTGTAATCTAATCTAGAAACTTGACAACTCTATAATCTATATCCCTATATTCCTGTAGCTAAAAGATGAAGTTTTGAGTGTAATCTAATCTAGAAACTTGACAACCCTATATCCCTATATTCCTGGAACTAAAAGATGAAGTTATGAGTGTAATCTAATCTAGAAACTTGACAACTCTATATCCCTATATTCCTGTAACTAAAAGATGAAGTTATGAGATTAATCTAATCTAGAAACTTGACAACTCTATATCTCTATATTCCTGGAACTAAAAGATGAAGTTATGAGTGTAATCTAATCTAGAAACTTGACAACTCTATATCCCTATATTCCTGTTACTAAAAGATGAAGTTATGAGTGTAATCTAATCTAGAAACATGGCAACTCTATATGCCTATATTCCTGTTACTAAAAGATGAAGTTATGAGTGTAATCTAATCTAGAAACATGGCAACTCTATATTCTTATATTCCTGGAACTAAAAGATGAAGTTATGAGTGTAATCTAATCTGGAAACTTGACAACTCTATATCCCTATATTCCTGGAACTAAAAGATGAAGTTATGAGATTAATCTAATCTAGAAACTTGACAACTCTATATCCCTATATTCCTGGAACTAAAAGATGAAGTTATGAGATTAATCTAATCTAGAAGCTTGACAACTCTATATCCGTATATTCCTGGAACTAAAAGATGAAGTTATGAGTGTAATCTAATCTAGAAACTTGACAACTCTATATCTCTATATTCCTGGAACTAAAAGATGAAGTTATGAGATTAATCTAATCTAGAAGCTTGACAACTCTATATTCCTATATTTCTGTAACTAAAAGATGAAGTTATGAGTGTAATCTAATCTAGAAACTTGGCATCTGAACAAACCAACTTCAATTCCTGGACGCAAGAACCCTTTTCAATGTCATTAGACAATTTATTTCTCATTTCAACTCCTAAACGTTTTACATTAACTTAATTTGATTAGAGTTAATATTTTATCCTATATATAGAGTAGAAATAGATTACGTCAGATATCATAACTGCTCAACCGATTGGGTTCTCTATTATAACAAAGCTTCATTTGGCCTTGGTTTCAGATTATTTTATGTTTAGCTTTCAGTCTTGGTTTTTTTCTATTTGTTAACCCTTCGTTACCCCTCCGAATACAGATCCCGTAGGTGATAGGGGCATAGGCGCTAATATAACCCATATATTTATCAATGCAGGTTACTTTAAAAAGTTACTTTAATTTCTATTAAGAAAATTATAATCTTAAATATATCCACTGTTTTGGGGACTCAACAAACCAAAACATTTATGTCTTATTGTGTTTCAAGCCAATAGAAAATTAATTTTAATTTAAACATAACATTTTTGTTTTATATACAGGTATACAATTTACTGGAGGCTGCAGGAACAAGGAGCACAGATACAAACAGTCAAAACAAGGTAACATTTTTAGTACCACTGGTGAAAAAAAACCTCAATAGAAATTTGACGTTTCAATAAATAGGAATTTTTGGCTAAAAATTGCCCTTTTTAGTAAATTATACCTCTTGTTCATTAAAATAAAGTTTATTTACTGCGCTTTTTGTGAACATGATTGTCTTTGTTTCATAAAATAGACAGAGAAACATATAAAACTAACAATTTTCAGGGACACCAAAGTGCGGCTTGGTCCGTTGGACATGGGTGACTGGTATGATTTCTGGGTGAGAGCTGAGACACGGGTGGGACAAGGACCTGCCTCGTCCATAGCCACCATACTGGCACAAAATTCAGGTACTAGTTGGGATTTTTTATAAAGGTTTTGTTCAAATCTATAGAGTTATATAGCCTAATGGATTTATTATTACTTGGATCTTACACCAGAATATCATGTACTCTAAAAATTCCCTCCCCTCCTACAGATGAACGAACTCCAATAAATGACAGGGGAAATGGCAACCTAAATTGACGCCATTTTTTCCCTACTCATAATATCCGCGTATATTCTACATCTATTTACAATTTACAGCCTATATGTTAACTGAACATTTGACATAAAGGAAAAAAAGAGAATTCAATAAAATAATTGTATTAGAATTTATTTAGAAGAAAAGAATTTATCTGTCTACTTGTTATATTGTTACTTTTACCTTTACAAATTGTTTTTTGGCCAATGGATGACTTTTCAATTGCACAGCTACTGTATTAAATTACCAGCAGCTACGCCCCTAGAGGCCTATAGGGGCACTTGAGGAGGGGAAAGTTGATTTCTATATCCCATTTTTTTTTATTTTAAATTTAAAAGAAAAAGTTACATCAATTTTTAGGTGGGGTGGATGAACCCCCTATTTTCAATTTTACTTTTTTTGGGAGGGAATTTTTTCTAGGGGCGTTTTCTATTGGGAGGGTGGTGGTACATTCTCTCAAATTAGTTATAAATTTTCCCAGGACCTATGAGAAGCTACCCAGTTCTGCAGTTAGCAAGATCATTTGGAAAAGACAGTCATCCTATTACTTTATTATAAAAATTAGTCAGGAGGTTTTAGGGCAAGATTAATGCTATTCCATGATGGAGGGTGGGGAGAATCAACCCCTTTCTCCAAACGATATGTCTTTTGGTAAACAATCCCCCCTACAAAAAAAAATGTTTCAAAACAGATATTTGACGTGGTCTTCTTTAAAGCATAGTAGAAAAAGAAGAACCCAAAGAACCCCCCCCCCCCCTTCCCATTGTTTTAAATGAATTTAAAATAAGGGAAGTTGTTACATTAGTCTAAATTAGGTTAGGTTATAGTGTGCACAAAGTAACCAAACTAGGGTTAAGCATAGGAAATAATCTACTCCACCTACTCCCTCTTAATTTCAATCTATTTTTAAAAGGGGAGGAGTTTGTGCTCTCTGGGAACTTTGGGGGAAAATTTGACATTTAAAAAAAATATATGATAATCTTAGTTATGAAAAACAAAACCAATTTTAAGTTAATAGAAAAGAAATAAATTTATGTATAAGAATATCCTTGTAGTAGAAAATATATATTAGATAGAAATAGCCAATAAATTACGGGGATATCTTGTCTAAAATTGTCTAGCTTGGTATGTGTGTGTGTGTGTGTTTTCCCTACAAAGGCATAGGTCAATAGCTGAAAAATTGGATTCACTTGTTGTTTTTAAAAAAAACTACCGGCTGCGTCTTGGGGTTCTGGATTCAAAAGGGAAGGAAGGAGGCAGAAAAATAGGCTAAAACCACCTTAAAACTTAAATTCCAATTTATATAGTCTAAAACAAACCTGGAATTATGTATATAAAGCTTTCATGAAAAAATTATGTAGCATTGCGCCTTATAATCTAAAAGAGAAAATTACATGAAAATTCCCTTTGAATTTTGGTACAATACAATCATTTCATTTCCTATTTCTTCTATTTCTCTGCATTAAAAATATAGTCTCTATATATGTTTCTTCTGTTCAATATTTTTATAGGGTAGAAAAAGGCCCAACTTAGTCAGAAACACCTGTAATATTAGTTTAAATCGAATCTTTCTTCTCATGTTTAGAAAAGCCTGTTTTTTTCAGCGCAAACTTGCATTAAAATAGTTTAAGGTTTCGTAAGTAATAGGTATATTTGTATTATTCCTACTAAATTACACTTTTCTATTCTTTTTTAAAAATAATTTAACTTCCCTTTACATACAAAGGAAAAAATCAATACAAGAATTTGTTGGTTTCTGGGAAAATAATACCTATCGGTGTTAGACCGCAGAACACCCGCTGTTGCAAAGTATATATTTTATTTAATATGAGCAGGAGATTCTTTGACTTTACTAGATCATTTGACAATGTGTAATATAAATTTTTTACTAAACATTTAAACATTGAAAAAATAAATTGAACATTGAACAAAACACTTCTAATTAAACTGTTAAAGAGTATGCAGCAACTAATTCTTATGTTCTATAACTCCACACTCCGGCCAAAGAAACGAGGAAATACCTATATATTAATATATTAATTAATTATGAAAAGAATGCCAATCTTAATAAATAGATAAAGGGAATGCCATCAAAAGAAGGTTAAAGTATAAAAATTCACACAATAAAGGCAGCCAGATTTATTGGCCTTCAGCA
This sequence comes from Acartia tonsa, assembly GCF_053477335.1. NCBI lineage: Eukaryota > Metazoa > Arthropoda > Copepoda > Calanoida > Acartiidae > Acartia > Acartia tonsa. The sequence goes on from NC_137260.1 coordinate 42,379,033, forward strand.
AAGAACATATAAATCTTAAATCTACGTTTTTGAAAGACAGATTGACTTACAGAAGAAATTTAAGAGAAGCTTTGATACTTTAAACGGGTTCATAATAAAAAAATTGTCATAAAAGATTATTTATTGTTTCAGGAAACGCACAAATTGTGAACTTTGGTATGGATTGGAAGGTTGAACAGGGGAAGAATCATGTCCTGGACTGTTTGGCAGTTGGGAAACCTCAGGTACAATCACAGTTAGAACCTTCATTTAAAAGGTTGATTCTTTTGTTTGAATATTTGGAATTTTTAACAGGGATGGAGGGGACGTTGGGCTGTGAATTACAATGACACTAAAAATTAATCATATTCATTAGCTTAAAACATTTTGGGTTTAATTGAATTGTAATTGGTTGTTAAATATGAGTAGTGTCTGTAACAAACCCCTTAAATAAAATAAACGCATTAACAAGATAAGTTGATTTTTATTATATTATTGAACGTCATGATTAGTCTGGATTAAAGCCTCACAGATATTTCAAATATAATTCTAATCTCCAGAAGGGGGATGCTGTAAGTATTGATGCAAAAAATGGGGACGAATTTCAAATTGATTTGACGGGGCTGGTTTTTTTACGTCACAAGTGAAGGGAAAGAAAAGGGAAGGGGGAAAGAAACCCCCTAGAAAAGAGATGGGATTTTCCCTTCACTTGTGACGTAAAAAACCAGCCCCGTCAAATCAATTTGAAATTCGTCCCAATTTTTTGCACCAATACTTACAGCATCGCTTAGAAGCCCATTAACTTGGAATATTTAAATAATGAATAAATGGATTAACTGAAAAAAAATATTTTAGATCCGAGTAAGATGGATTCATGAAGGTCAACCTATCAACCAAAATCCTAGGTACAACTACAGCCTAATGCATTATACAAATTTTAATTTAACAAGTACAATTATATCCTATAGACCAATATTAACGTAGCTTAAAAATCATTCGTTATCTGATAAAAAGATATAACATTCTTCTATCAAAAGAGACAGCCTACCCTGTAAAAACTTTAAAAATGACTATTGAAATGCTTCTAAACACGAGAGATGTTTGTGGAAAGATTTACAACAAAAATACTCCACAATTTCTCAAGATGTTTGTAGAACAAAAACTAAAAAAAACATTTAAAAATCAAGAAACTTAATGTCTAAATACGTTCTTAAAACAAAATTTGTCGCAAGTTTAATCTGATGCATTAACCTGAATTTTGTTCCAGGTACACAGTTCTCCAGAATAGGTCCATCAGTATTCACAATGCCTCCAGGAAACTTTACAAAATTACAGCCAATAGATTATACTAACAGTTCAGAGAAAGGGAAAAGTAAGGTTGTACATTTGATCTTTTTTGAAACTCTAGAAAAAAATCTCTATAACAACATTAGAATAATTTCAACTTTTTGTAAAGCTATAATTATTTTATTTTTATAGAAATGTTCTTTTTGCATGGTAATATAACTTTCACTTTGTAATTTGTTTTCCTGTTAAGATTATATTTTATACCTATACTAAATTTCAAACCAATTTACAAACGATTTATTTCTACTAACAAGGAAAAGACACTGACAAACAAGCAGATTTACAGAATGCCACATATATTCTCAGACACTTTGATAAGATTTGGCTTATAAATCCTTACATCTATGTTATACAATTAAGAACAGACTGAAGAGTGATTTCCTATTTTTGACTAGCTTGTAACACACACAAACAGACATGGTCTAGTAGTAGGCTTTATATGCAGAATATATTGTAAAATTAGAATCTGCGCAAAATTAGTTGCCAACACATGGTAATATACAATGTTCAATACATTTAGCAAAATATTACTGGGGAAACTAAAGAATATTTTTTTAAAAAGAATGATTTTTTTGTCTTTTACCATCCTTACAATTGTTTTTAGCAGCCTTCTTATTTTTACCAGGGGGGGGGGGGTGAATACACCTCCCTATCTCTCCTTTCTGCACGCCTCTGGTTAACAGTCTATTATGGTCATGAAGTTCAATAACGTAATAAATGGTATTCTTATCAATGATCAAAAAATGAATAAATAAAAAACACCAACTATTTTTAAATGTAATTTTGTAATTGACTGAAACAGAGAGATGTCAGGGAAATATCACTGTGAAGTTGAAAACAGACAAGGGGCAGACAGGTAACAGATTTCGACTTTTTGAATCAGGGAGGGTTAGCAATCAAATTAAACATTAGTCCTAAATATACAGCTAAAAAATAACATATAAGGAAAACTAATTGCTTAGAAGATCCAAATAAACAAACAAGCTATTCTGTCTATATCTCTAACTAGATCTATGAAAGATTTCATTTAATTTCAGAATCACTCACGACCTGCTGGTAGAAACAGAACCTGGATCACCAGAAGTACGGATCCAAAATCCTGGAACTGACAATGTAGAAATTGTTTGGTCAATGCCTACACACTCATCTGTGCCACCAGTTATACAGTATGTTCTAGCATACAGGTCTTATTCCCAGGTATAATATAGTTTGGTCTATGCTAACACACTCATCTGTGCCGCCAGTCATATATACAGTATGTTCTAGCCTACAGGTCTTATTCCAAGGTATAATATAGTTTGGTCTATATTAATGATCTCAGGGGATAATACAATGATTATTCAGTTTTTTTGCATCCCCAATTATGATATAACAATTAACTCTTCTATAGACTAAAATTTTGGGCACTTTAATTTTCAACGAACAAATAAAAAAGGTATCCAAAGTTTTTATACCAACGAATGAGATTTAATATTTATAATCCTTTGGGTACTAGTTAATTTATTCTCCAATAACCCGTCCCTCCTTAAGATTAATAACATTTTAAACGGCATTAGTTTTTACAAAATAATCTAGTTGTTTCATCATGCAATTGTTCTATGGTCTAGGACTGGCAAAGTGTGAAGCTGCTGGGTGACAGCAGCCACCACAAGCTGACTAGCCTGGAGTGTGGCAGCCAGTACAGTGTCTACCTGCGTGCTAGGAATAGAATTGGAACGGGCAAGTCCAGCAATATTGTCGAGTTTAGAACTTTAGGAGAAGGTAACTTTTTTAATCATTATATTAAAGTAAAAGGATCTCGCTGAACCGATTTTGTTGTCCTTTACAGTGTAGCGTCTCTTAGGTCCTGGAATGGATTATACCTATTTTAAGGGAAAGTATCACCTAAAAATTACCAAAAAATATTCTTATATTCCCACTAGGCGGCGCCACTGTATAAGTACTTGATTTCCCTTCCTATAATAGTGCCGAAACTTTTTTTTTAAACTACAATTAAAAGTGGGGGGGGGGGGAGCGACTTATCTCTCCCACCACTCACAACCTCAAGGATTCCTATAGGCCTCTAGGGGCGTATTCGCTAGTTTTTGATAATGTTACAAATTTAGTTACTTACCACATACACAATCAGTATTCAACTGTCCTATTGTTTTAAATCTACATAATTGATATTTTGTTTAGGTCCAACACTTGAAAGAAAAGATAATTTGATAACCTACAATATCACAACAATATTAGTTAATTTGGAGATGTTTAAAGCAAGAGATTGTCCTATAACACGATTCAGGTATTATCAAAGTAAAATAATAGAGGGGACACGAGTTAATGTAACTCTAACAACGGGGTGGGGGACCAACATTCAATTGGGTATTTGACCATCAGCTAATTGTGTCAGAAATATAAACACAGCCAAGTCGCTACAAAAGAACATAAAGTAATTCATATATTTAATTATTTTCATTTCTTCAACATCTAGTCAGTAAAAAAAAAGTCTTGTTTACTAGTCTTTGCTGCGCTACATATAAATATGAATGTAATTTTCTTTATCTTATGACATTTAAAGCATTGATTGTCAATTTAGGATTGACTATACAAATGAGATAAATGGAAAGTCGAATTTAGCAGCAGATTTGAAGGCTGATTTTCCTAAACTTTTCAGGTAAGTTATTTCAATGGATATATTAGTACTTGGATCTTACACTAGATTTTTATATTCTCTAACAAAGTGAAATTCGCAACGGGCTAAACCAACGAATTCCACCCCCTTTATCCTATCCAACTTGATAAACAAACTGACCAATGACATGGGAAATAACAACCTAAATTGACGACAATTTTTCACTTGTCATAATATCCATGTATATTCTACATCCATTGATATAATTTAAGAATTTAAACTTAAATGGGTACAAAAGGACAGGCAAGCAGCCATTTACAAAGTAGCTTCGCTGCCTATAAATACAAAAACATAAAGTAAATAGAGAGAACTGTTGTTGAAAAGTTGTATGCGTGTAAAACTAATTTTTCTTATTAGATTGTCTCACAATGACATTGCAATTTGTCCGGCAAACTTAAACCATTATTTTTACATGGACTGAAGGACTTGAAAATTGTTTTTTTTTAAATTAAAAATAAGATCAAATTTAGTTATTAAAAGAAATTTGAATTTGTAATTTACCACACCACTTCAGTATTAAATATTCACAATGTATTTAAGACTGCTTCTTCTATTTACAAATATTTAAAGGATAAAAACACTTTTCCAGTATGGCTTTGAGACTGATTAATTTCTGCTGGATTAGAACTAGTTCTCAGTCATAGTGAAAAACATTTATCTCATAGAATTAAAAACAATTTTTCGCAAATAATAAAATTGAAATCATAAAATATTTACTAAAGGCCCGGGCAAACAAAACTGGTTTTGATCTTTTAATTTTTCATTTTGATATCCGTGAAAAGCTAGGTATAATAAGAGGCGATAGATTACTATTCTTTATTTACTTTTCTTTGTCTATAAGTTCCTGGTATTATTTTATGTGGATCCTTCTACCCTTTTTATGTATTATATACTTAGACTAAATTTATTTTCCAGTAATATTAACTTTTACATTTAGAGGAAGCTTTTTAATATCATGGCTACACGACAAACATCCAAAAGACTATGTACCTTTTATCTAAACATAAACATACATAGAATATAGAATGAGTATTATTTCTTGGTTACTAGCGGCTACGCCCCTAGAGGCCTTTAAGGGCACTTAAGGGAAGGGGGTGGTTTTAAAGAAAATAGAAAATAAAGAATTAATTTGGTGGGGGTTTCTATGAGCTATTTCTCTAAAATAAATATAAACCTTCCCAGAAACTATGAGTAGCTTCACTGTAAAGGAGGGCCATATCTGTCCAGCGGTTAGATTTCATGTTGGTGGATCATATGTGTGGTGGTGGCAGCGCGTGAGAGAGCAACTGTATCATTGTCGAGGTGTGGCAAAGCTGGAAGAAAGCTAGGCTTGTGTCTGGATAGAGAGAATTTCTGGCTTATGCACACTTCTCCACTGATGCAGTTAATTGAAATTTTCTGAAACAGATATCCTGTTGATTTTGTAAAGTTTGGTTTTTAGATGATTACAACAGATATCCTGTTGATTTTGTAAAGTTTGGTTTTTAGATGATTACAACAGATATCCTGTTGATTTTGTAAAGTTTGGTTTTAAGAAAGTTTTTCTTATACTTTCTTTCGTTATGAAATTTGTATCAAAACTGAAGCACAGATGGCACAAAGTAGCGAGTATAGTTATTACAAGATGTTCTTTTATCTATCCAAATGGATTTATAGGATGTCAAGAGAGATTGATCATGAACCACTAACAGATAGATGCTATATCACCTTGGATCAGGCACTTGGAATGTGTATGAGTGGTTTTTCAGTAGTAAAATTGAAAATTGATCAGATGGACTACAAAGGACTGGGTAGAATTTTCAAAGGTTTGACTCAAAGTGGATCCTGGAGCTGTTTTGATGAATTCCACATAGTTATTCTTTGACTGGAATTTTGGGTTCTTGTTATAAGCTTCAAAGTTGAAATCTTTAAGTCTGGTGATGGGTTAAAAGAAGAGGAGAATGTGGAAATAATGAAACATACCTACGTCACCAATGTTGCAGAGCACACAAATATGCCTGCTTTCTAGTTAGTCTTGTGTTTATGTTCATGGTAAAAGGATTGGATCCTGTCTATGAATTGACACTGAGACCTACACTTGCAGTTGCTGTGATTGGATCAAGATGTTGTGCTATGGCTGACTGGTGTTCAGACCATAATTCATTGTAGTTTATTTTATATTTAACCTTAGTCTATTTTAACCTATAATAATCATATTTTATTAATAATCATTAAATATACTTAAAGTAAAACTGCAACTGTGTTTGTTAATATATTGCGACAATTCTTTGGTACAAACAGACAAACTTCAAAACTAAATAATAGTTTGTTATCGGTAAGTATTTTTTAATGAAATCATTTATGTTATATTGTTTTTCAGAATTGAGAATCTACAGCCAGCTACAAGATATAAAGTTAGAATAACAGCGGTTAATTCTGCGGGGGACATCCAGGTAAGATAGATAGTGTATATCTAGAAAGATAGTAAGTTATCTAAATCTTTTAGAAATTAAAAAAACATTAGGCCGTAGTTAAACTTAATTTAAGAATAATATGTATAGTTTTATGCAAGGATTTTTAGGGATAATACAATGGACGATAAATTGATATTCACCTACTTATGGTAAACCAAATTGCCCATTCTGTAGATTAAAATAAGTTAGGACACTTTTAGTTTCAAACAAACCAATCAAAATTCAATAAAAATACCCAAAGATTTTGGCTAACGAATAAGATTTCAGGTTAAAGTAACAATACCAATGTTATTTGAGTAAGTTTATATGACCTACAGATATTCGTGTGAACATACCCAAAATATATATTAGCAGTATTACTAAAGATAGACAAATTTTTTCACAAATGTTATAAATAAGAAATATTAAAATAGAGCCATCCAAGAAAAGGGTATTCTACTTTGTTATAAAGGTAAAAGACAAACACTAAAGCCATAACTTTATATTAAATTTAAAATATATGTACTGAAAAAAGAATTACATTTAAATTTTGATATTTGTGTATTTCTTTTACAATATAAAACGAACAACGTTTATGAAAAAAATATAAAAGTATCTGGGTTATTCATTGACCGTTTTATCGGCTGGAGCTTTCCCAAAAGTTGTGGCGGCTAATTTCATGGATGACAGACATTTTTATATTGCTCAGCAGCCGCGCCTCAGTCACGCATAAGCCTAAAATTGAAACCCGATTGTGTGCAAAAAAAAGTAAATTCCGAAAAGATGGATTGTCTGGAACAGGTTTAGATATCCAGCCGAATTTTAAAAAGTTATAATATGACGATTTCACCTAGGCTTACACGCGGCTAATGCGCGGCTGCCGAGCCCTGCATTTTTAGATATTTTTTAGAGTGTCTACATATTTTATTTTTGTAGGTTGAAGAGGAAGTAACAACATTAGATATTCATGGAAATCCTGTTATTCGTCAAAAGGTCATAAAACCTTTTTTTACTTTTTTCGCATGAAAAATTTAGTTAAGGTTGGAGATTTCGGTTTACTAGATCATAATAATATTGCATCTTTAAGAGGGTTGTGTTAAATTAAATCTTCCCCTTTTAGTAAAATTCTGCCTAAATCTAAAAATTTTTAAATAATTTAATCTAGACTTTAAAGTCAGGGATTTAAAGGAATAAGACAATGGCCTGTAAATTGGTGGTCATTCGTAGTGATGACAGTCAAAATTGCCAATTCTGCAGATTATAATTCGTGGTTGAAACGCTTGGACACACAACTTAATAAAAAAACAATCAAAATTCAATAAAGGTACCAAAACTAATATGAAAACGTTATTATAAAACTTTGTCTGGTCCTGTTTTTATTCAAACTCAAAATTTTAGTAATGAAATATATTAACAAAGGTGTACCTCAAGGATCTATTTTAGGACCCTTACTATTTTTAATTTATATCAATGACTTAGCTAAATGTACTACTCTATTTACATTACTTTTTGCTGATGATACCAGTTTTTTAATTTCGGGTAAAAACCTTCATGATATTATTAGTATTCTTAATATTGAATTAAGAAAAATAACTTATTGGTTTAGAACTAATGAGTTAAGCCTACATCCATCAAAAACTAAATTTATGATATTTACAAAAGATGAATCAACAATTGACTTTGATAGCATTAGTATTAATCTTGATCACAATAATGATAACCAAAATGATCCAAATTTGGTACACAAACTTTCATTTGTCAACTCAAGGAGTGAAACTCCTGCAATTAAATTTCTAGGTGTTTATCTAGATCCTAAATTAAACTTTAAATATCATATTGATATGATAAATAAAAAGATTTCACGCTCATTATTTGCTATAAATGCTGCAAAACATATTATTGGCGGAAAAGCATTGCAAACTCTATACAACTCACTTGTCCATAGTCATCTTACATATTGTGCCCCAATTTGGGGAAGTGCAGCAGCATCAACTCTTGATAAAATTGTAAAACAGCAAAAAAAAGCACTGAGAATAATTACCAACTCAAAATATAATGCACATACTACAATCTTATTTAAAAATTTAGAAATTCTTCCTGTAACTCAACAAATTGTCTATTCTAAATTACAATTTATGTTTGATTACGTTAATCATAGGCTTCCATGTTCTTTTGATAACTTATGGATTAGAAATAGCACAAGAACAACAAGAGTTCTTAGAAATAATCAACAGTACAATGTTCCATTTGTTAGACTTGAATCTTTTAAAAAATTCCCTTACTCTGATCTACCAAAGTTATGGAATGAAATCATTATTCCTAATACTAATCCTAATCCTGAAAATGATAATAATAATGACGAGGTTATATATACTTTTAGCACAGTTATGTCAAGAAAACAATTTTGTATGAAACTTAAAGATTTTTTATTGGAAAAACTTAATTTTATTTGTAATAGAGAAAACTGTTCTGAGTGCATAAATAGATCTTAAAAATTGATTTCATAAAAAAACCTGGTGATTTTTTTAAGGAGGGGGGGGGGGTTGTCTTTTTTTGGCGGGGAGGGGAGGGTTGAATATAGGGCAAAAGTCAAAGTGGCATTCTATAAAAAGATATTATTTTGAATTGAGAAATTTTCTGTTTTTTTGAAAAATAATACAATGACATAGGCTTCAAGTATTGCTTTTTTTCCTTTTTATGAATTTTTTTCTTCCTCCTTTCTTTTTCTTTTTAAATTAAATCTCTACTTATTAATCTTCAATGATATTTTAAAACTTAAAATATGGTATTAAACTTATATACAACAATGATCCATCTTATTATTTTTTATATTTGATTTATTTTGTTTTACTTTTCTCTAAATTCCTTCATCTATTTTTTTTCTCCATCTTTCTTATTTTTTACTGATTTCTCTTACATAATATGAATGTTTATTTGTGTTTTTTTCTTTTTTTTACCATCCTCACAACTCAATTTAACTAAATTAAAGTTTCAATTTTCCCTTTTTACAATTAATTTGTTATATATTCTTTTTTTTTCTTTTCGTCCTCATTAAAAAGGGGCTCCAGGAATCAAATACACTATCCCCATTTTGGTCAAGATAGTACTCCTGTAGCTCCTGGTGCATATCCTAAAAAAATTTTCCTTTTATTCCACCAATTTATATTTAGTTAATAATTAAACTTAGTATATATTATAATATTTTTGTATGAGACTAAACATCATAATGTAAACTCTAAATTGTCAATAGATAGCAGCAATTTAGAGTATTTTATGTGCTATCTCCTAAGCTAGGGGGTACCTGGCAGCACCAAATAAACATTATTATTATTATTATTATTATTATTATTGTGGAGTAGTGTAACAAAAAGTTCAATGTCCCCTTCTTTCCTGCATTAAAGTACATTAGCGTAAATAAAAAATAAAAAATTATTATTCTGAAACAACATTTTTTATATATCCTGAATGCCTAAAAAGTAATTGGGTGGTTGGCTTTTAGTTAAAGAACTTTAGTATTTTTAAAATTGTACATTTTTTACCTTTTCTGTGGTATCCTTGACATTTTTGGCAAACAGAAAATCTTTAAAGTTCTCCAAAACTTTTTCTACTTTTATTTGTTCTCTGAAGTATAAAAAAAGAAAGAAAGATGGGGTTTAGCATTTTTATTAGTCCTGTCTTCAGACTTCAACTAATAGTGGACTAAAAAACAAATTACAAGATAAAAACATTTAAATATGTCTTAATTTGGTTTAGTTTGGTTAGATAAGAGGCATGGTATCCTGTTATATAAAGTAGTAAGGTTTTATTTGTCTGTAGCTTAAGATCCATATTAATACTGACACGATCAAATTTTGGGGAAGCTTTAAAGATTTCGGGATGGTTTTAGGCTAGTTTATTTTAATATTATAATCTTGGGGTGGTTTTTATCTTCCCCTACACCTTTGAATACAGAACTCCTGTGCTTGGAGCGCTGCTGCTAATCTATAATACAAAGTAGAATGATGTCTGTCCGTCTGTCTGTCTGTCTGTCCGTCTGTCCGTCTGAAGCTTAAGATCTCAGTAACCACTGAACCGATTGGGCTCTACTCTTCAGGGAATATACCTACTGGTCCTGTGATGGTTTTAAGCTATTTTTTGGGGGGGTGGGACACCCCCAACCCCCCAAAAAATGAAAAATACCCCCCCCCCCCACTTTTTCTTTTTAAATCTAAAATACAAAAAATTAGGTTGATCAAACCTCTAGGGGCAAAGCCCCTAGAGGCTAGGGGCGAAGCCGCTAGTCTATAATACAAAGTAGAATGATGTCTGTCCCTCTATCCGTCTGAAGCTTAAGATCTCGGTAACCACTGAACCGATTGGATTCTACTCTTCAGGGTATATACCTATTGGTCCTGTGGTGGTTTTAAGCTATTTTCTTGGGGGGTGGGACACCCCCAACCCCCCCAAAAACAAAAAAAATCCCCCCCATTTTTTTTTTTTTTTTTTTTTGTAAAAAATATCCTTGGTCCTTTGTAGAAGATTTCTTTTGTGGAAGATTTCCTTTGTAGAAGATTTCCTTTGTGGAATATTTCCTTTGTAGAAGATTTCCTTGGTCCTTCTTATTATTTTTTTTACCAATTTCACCTTACACTTGTTTTACCATCTCTTGGGGCAAAGCCCCTAGAGGCTAGGGGCGAAGCCGCTAGTAAGAATTAAAGAGGCAAGGTGGGAGAGTGGTTGTTACATTGGGTTTTATTGGGATTTTGCCAGACTTATGCATATCTGTCTTTAATTTAAATTTTGTCCCAAAGGATTCTTGACCTAAGGCAAACTATTTGTCTTTTTCTCTTTAATTCTTTATCAAACGTTCATATGTCCTTTTTAAGTAGCGCAGCTTCTCTATAACTAAATACCTTCCCTAAAAAAAAAATAGGAATATTCGGAAAGTGTCATGTATGACGTCATAAAAATACGCTTAAAAAAGAAGAATTAGAGGAGAAGAGGGAATGGAAACCCCTAAAAAAGAGATGGATCTAGATATCTAGATGTATTTCCATGACGTCACATATAACACTCTCCGTATCTCCAAAAATAGTGTACCTATGTAGTTAATATTGCTTATAATTTAATGATTTCCACGTAAAGAAATGTTAATCATTAAAAATCTTTAAGAACTTTTTTATTGTACATATATCCTTTATTATTGCTGCTCTACCTACTAATGGACATAATTATCCTTATAAACATGATAAATTGATTGTATATTATGACAACAGGTTGACTGGACGCAAGGACGGCTGGCTGTACTGTTTGTGTTCATCCTGGCCATCCCGTGTGTTCTGACCGGACTTGGATTTATAGCCTACTCATCTGTTTGTAAACGGCTTTCAAGTAATCAAGGTAGATTTTTTATATAAGATGTGTACATGAAGAAAGATTTTTGTCACTTAGAAATAAAGAATCTAAAGTTAAGGTTTCTATAAGGTACGTCCAAGCTTTTATTTTAAAGGGGGTTGAATTGGGGGATTTCAAAGGTTTGAGGGGGGGTAATGTAATGTATTTTTTTTAATTTGATGTATCCAAGTTTGAGAGAGTAAACACCCTTTAACCCCACCCTTTGGGCGTCTTTAGTTTCTATAAAATATTGTATTTTTTCTTTTAAAGAAAGTCTCTTTGCAGGAAATCAGTTAAAATAAACAAACTATAACTAGGTACTCAAAAACAATATAAGAATATCATTTTAGATGACAGATCAAGCCTGAAGAAGGCGTTCTACCGTCAAGACAGTAGAATGACGAGCAACCAGGGGTTTATCCCCACCCTGCCCCCACCACACATATCAAGGCAACCCCTCCCCCCACATCTACCTAACCCAGAGGTAAGTAACCAGTGGTTTATACCCACCCTGCCCCCACCACACATATCAAGACAGCCCATACCCCCACATCTACCTAACCCAGAGGTAAGTAACCAGTGGTTTATACCCACCCTGCCCCCACCACACATATCAAGACAGCCCCTACCCACACATCTACCTAACCCAGAGGTAAGTAACTAGTGGTTTATACCCACCCTGCCCCCACCACACATATCAAGACAGCCCCTCCCCCCACATCTACCTAACCCAGAGGTAAGTAACCAGGGGTTTATACCCACCCTGCCCCCACCACACATATCAAGACAACCCCTCCCCCCACATCTACCTAATCCAGAGGTAAGTAACCAGGGGTTTATCCCCACCCCTCCACCACACATATCAAGATAGCCCCTTCCCCCACATCTGCCTAACCCAGAGGTAAGTAACCAGGGGTTTATCCCCACCCTGCCCCCACCACACATATCAAGACAGCCCCTCCCTCCATATCTACATAACCCAGAGGTATGGCTTTTATCGTAGCCAAGCACAGCTTTGACCAACAACGGAATTAATTCGAGAAAAAAAATATTTGCAAAGGTTTCATGATTTTCGGAGGAGGGGCAACACATAGCTGTAATGATAACCCTCTGTCTGCTGGAAAAGAATCCACAATAATTGACCATTCTAAACAATGAAAAGTTCATTCCAGCATGGCTTCAAAACCGATTGATATCCACTGGATTATACCCGGTTCTCAGCCATTCTGGAAAATTATGTATAGCATCATATTACAAACAATTTTCCACAAATATATAATAATCAAAATTAAAAATCAATACCAGTTTTATTAGCCTAGTTCTTCGGTCTCTCTGGTCTAACAAAACTGGTTTTGATTTTATAATTTTTTTATTTTAATATCCACGGAAAGCTGTTTATAGTACAATGCGATGAATAACTGTTACTATCAAATTGGAATCTAGTCCTTGCAATAAATTCCTTTTTGTATATTTTTAGGACTTTATTTTAAAGATATTATGTTTAGGATCTGTATGAAGAAATAAGTCCATATGCTACAGTTGAGGTTAGCAACTCTATGAACTCTGGCAAACAGAATCTGATTCATAGAGACCAACTTGATGAGTTCAATACTTTATACCACCAGGTACAAACTTTAATACACATCCTATGATATAAAGAAGTAAGCAGTTCAGAGATAATCAGGGGTTGAAGTCTAAGTGCCTTATCACAAAGCCTACTCGTATATTCAACCTTTAATTATAAGTTGAACAATCTTAAGAATTCTTTACTGACTTAAATCATAATACTATACTTTTTGATTAACAACACCGACAAACAGCATATATAATCCATGGCGAGGATTTAAACATAAATTATATGTCTAACCAATGCACCGTTAAGACATGTAATAAGGTTGACTAAATAATCAAAGCGTAATACCTTGAATATAAAAGCCGACAAAACTTTTTCGAGTTTTGATTAGCTTTAAAATTACAATTAGGTTATTTTAAGACGTTTTACCAATTTTTTAAAAATAAAAAATGATAAAAAGATAATCACATGGAAAAAAAATTTAAAAAAGAAATCGTTCCATATAAAGTAAACAAAAGATAAACTATGACTTATTTGAATGCTAGCGTATGCTCCCTTAGCATGATTGAAAATAAAATACAATAAAGGCTAAACGCCTTCATAACCAAAAGTAAAGCAAAATGTTCTACGATTCCATATCTTATATTTGAGGCTGGAGGATTTAGCGAATCTTTATTGTCATTGTTCTCTCCCTCCTTTCTTATTGCCTTTCTCTTGCTGAAAAATCATATATTTAGGGCTTTGTACACTGTGATAATGAATACAAAAGCTTGCGTGCCGGTCAGCCGCTGGGGACTATGAAGGATGTTCAGAACACGGCTACTGTCAACACTGCCAGAAAAAGATCTAAAACAGGCAGGAGTTATGGATCAGTAAATTGGTATAAAAGTTTATATAAAAACTATACTACTTTAAAAGTTTGACTTTAATATTTAAAATAAACTAAAGGAAGCAGTAAATGGTGCCTAATAAAAAATGCCATCATATAATACAAATGACCAATGATGGGCCAGTATACATTTACCATTGGTCAATTGCAATGCGTACTTGCCTATCATTGGCCATTTGTATTGTATGAAGTCATTTTTTACTAGGCATTATATGCTGCTTCGTTATAAACTCTAATACTTCAATGCTAATATTTCAAATATAATAAAAACATATACTGGCCTCGTAAGGTTTTGGTAACTTCTAGATCAAATTGTCATATTTTCCGAAAAGCTGTATATGTTTCGCGGTTTTTAGTGCATGAGAGATATAACCTTTTAAAAAACATTTGAGCCAAAACCCTTAACCCTTAAAAACAAATTTTTTTATTATATAAAGTAGTAAGGCTTTTTTGCCTGAAGCTTATGATCTCAATAACTTATGAACTGTTCTCCATTTTATGAAAGCTTTTCATAGGTCCCTAGATTGTTTTAGTTTTATATCTAAGTTTGGATTTAGGCTATATTCCTACTTTCATTACTCCTAAGAATACAGAGCTCCTAAATGATAGGAGCGCAACCGCAAGTATCTTCTAAAGTTGTTTCGGAACGCAATGCCTAGCCGTTCTCGAAATCTTATCTCGAAGCCCTCCGAATGACCAACATAGTGAAGTTTACGAATGTGTATTTATTACCATGAAAACAGTAAGTCTAAAACAAAAATATAAGAATTAATTACATAAAATTAATTGTTATTATTTTTTAGCATCGAGGTTGCGTGATTTTAATTTAATAAAAAATATGAATTTTCTAAAAAACTTAAAATTGGCACGAATCATATTAAATCGCATCAGAAATTGATAATTTTAGAATAAAATAATCAATAATATAAAAGTAAATATTCGTATATCAAAACTTAGCAGTTAAATGGTCTATTTGTTGAAAAATTAATGATTTAAATTTCTTCATAAAATTGTACCATTCTACGCTTATTTTCAAGAATTAAAGATAAATTCTTACCACATATGATGTCAAACTAAGCAGGAAGGCTTATTTGAGATCTTCCACGTATCAGAGCGCATGTATATTCAAGCAATACATTATTTTCATTCACGTAGCTCCTCACATGGGAATCATCAAAGGAAAAATGCGCGTCTCTTTTGTTTGTTTACAAGCCACGCGCGGAGATAGTTAGGAATGCCGCATAACACACTCATTCTCTGGGGAATTCTGGTGTAAGGAAAAAAGGGATTAATGGGTTCGAACTTGCCGGGGAATACAAGAAATACATACCGACACAAAAGTATATGATCTTGGAAACTTTTAGATAGAATTGTCATATTTTATGAAAGCTGTGGGGTTTTATGGTTTAGGATGGTGAGATTAACCCGCGTCAAAAGTTATAACCTTTTGAAAAATATCCTTTTACTGATCTCATTATTTGTGAAATTAGGAGGCCTAATAAATTTCTACACGGAGTCAAATCAGATGGAGACATTCAGAATACAAGACTCACAAGATGAATCGGTAAGATTTGTTATTTTCACCAGTTGATTAGCCTTGCTTTCGCGGCCTTTTCTATTCCTAATTTACCATTTGTATTTTTACAGTTAGGTTTTGTGTACAATATGATGAAGATTATTTTGATATAAATACAATATATTAAATTATTTTATTTTTGATATATGTGTAATATATATTTTCGTAATTACTACATTTCTAAAGTTTTAACAAACCAAAATTATCATAAAAGCTAAACAGTAAACACAACATGTAACAATTTTGAATAAAATACGTTTCTTTGAAGAAAAACATTCATGGTAAAATAAAAATTATTTTTTAAACATCTTTTGCCAAACAGTTGTAAATACTATCACCAATTTTATTGCAATTACTATTGTTTTTTAGGATGGTATGTACGCGCATGCTCTCAACTCTGTTGATACAGATTCTCCAGGTATAGTCATACTAGGGGTATTATTTAGGATGGTATGTACGCACATGCTCTCAACTCTGTTGATACAGATTCTCCAGGTATAGTCATACTAGGGGTATCATTTAGGATGGTATGTACGCACACTCTCTCAACTCTGTTGATACAGATTCTCCAGGTATAGTCATACTAGGGGTATTATTTAGGATGGTATGTACGCACATGCTCTCAACTCTGTTGATACAGATTCTCCAGGTATAGTCATACTAGGGGTATTATTTAGGATGGTATGTACGCGCATGCTCTCAACTCTGTTGATACAGATTCTCCAGGTATAGTCAAACTAGGGGTATTATTTAGGATGGTATGTACGCGCATGCTATCAACTCTGTAGATACAGATTCTCCAGGTATAGTCATACTAGAGGTATTATTTAGGATGGTATGTACGCGCATGCTATCAACTCTGTAGATACAGATTCTCCAGGTATAGTCATACTAGAGGTATTATTTAGGATGGTATGTACGCGCATGCTCTTAACTCTGTTGATACAGATTCTCCAGGTATAGTCATACTAGGGGTATTATTTAGGATGGTATGTATACGCATGCACTAAATTCTGTTGATACAGATTCTCCAGGTATAGTCATACTAGGGGTATTATTTAAGATGGTATGTACGCGTATGCTCTAGACTGTTGATACAGATTCTCCAGGTATAGATCAGTTAGAATGATCAGTTAAAATTCTCGTCAATTTAAGTTGCTAATATGGACATCACTTATTGGTCAGTTCGTTCATCCAGAAGAAGGGTAAGGAATGAGGTAAAGGTGGTGGAGGCTTGAAATATTAAATTGCGAAGTTTTGTATACTTATATATTCTAGGGATATATTATTTAGATAAAAAATAATTTCTCTTACTTTGCTCATTTAAAAAAATAACATTATTAATACAAAAAGAATTTTAGCCTTATATTACCCCTTCTGTACATTACGATCAGTGGTTGAAACTTTTGGACTTTTTACTTAATGAACAAACCAATCAAAATTCAATATAGTCCCCAAAATTGTTAAGCCTTACACTACTAATAAAAAAATTTTATACAAATTTGAAGCTAGTATAATAAACAGCACAATGTCCACTCCCTCCCCAGACAAGATATAGACTTTTGTTGCTATAATATCAAATAACAAATTTTGTTACAGGTTATGAGACAGAGGAAGACGACGAGAGTGACTTAGAAATCTGCCGGAAATTGAGGAAAAAACGCGGCAAAAGTGTGAGCAGCGGTTCCAGAGGGAAATCTTTGTGCCAACCTGACTCGGATGATCAACAAGATTTCAGGTAAATTAATTTTTTCACTTTAGAATCAGACAAAGGAGATCACGTCTAACAATGGATGTAGGTAGAATATACGTGGATATTATGACAGGGTAAAAATTGTCATTAATTTAGGTTGCTATTTACCCTGTCTTTTATTGGTCATTTTGTTCATCCAGTAGGAGGGGAGGGTATGGGGTAAAGGGGAATCGTTCTTTTAGTCCGCTACAAGTTTAGTGTATAATAATCTGGTGTAAGTAATAATAAATTCAACAGTCAAAGCGAATTCCGAAGGTTACCCTCAAAGTGTCTAGTTAAACACAGAACTCCCCTCCCTTATCTTAGAAATAAATTGAAAATAAGTGGGATAAGTTTTTCTTGAGCCCCCCATATTTACAATTTACAACACAATTCTCTTATTAATATCATAATTCACTATAGGTAATCTGATTGAAATTAATTAAAACCCAATTTTGAACACAGTAATAGTGTCTGACTGATTATGACGTAACAAAAAAAATTAGCCAATGAGAGGCCACTATAAATTTTACCATTGGTCAATAACGGACTCTCATTGGCTAATTTTTTTTGTTACGTCATAATCAGTCAGACACTATTACTGTGTTCCCCAATTTTCCAAAGCATATCTGTCCATCTATATTTTATAATTAAAAACTACTACCTTATCAATAGAATTATACTTATTTTATTTCCCCACAACCCCCCTCCCCTTTTTATCCCCTTCTTACCCAACCCTCTTCAGTTATATGAGAGAAAAAAAAACAAGATATACCCCCAGCTAACTTCCAATGGTTTCGTGATTTTTTGTAGAATTGATTGTTACAATAGCTAGGCCTGATATTTAATGATTATCTATAACAGGGGAAGTTATTCTTCTATATTTATAATCAATGATCTTTAGTTAAGTTAGTTATACTGCTCTTTTTAACATTATTCTATGTTTTTAGGGGTGGTGCCAACCCAGAATATCAAGTTCCTGTCCACTCTTCATATCAACTAGTCAATGGAGACTTTGATCCATTCGACTTCCCGCCAAAACGAAAACCTAAACTGAAAACCAACATGTTCCAAGAAACAAAGTTTGGTCATTAAAAAGTCAGATTTGGGCCGCTATGTATTACTTTTATGATTTGTACAGCTGGTAAAATACATTTTTCAAATCAAGATTATTGGATCTCAAAGGTAATGTTATCATCATATTTTGAACGTTATCTTCTAAAACCTCTCCATTTTTCATAGAATTACCGCCTTGCAAATTGAAGTCTATCTTTAATAAAAATCATGCTGTACAAATCCCAAAAATTATGCTTAGCAGCTTAAACTTTAAATTTGCCTATTTTTTACACTGTTATTGTATATAAATATATTATTAAAAACATACTTACACATAGTTCAAAAATGATTTTATATTTTAGAAGGATAAAATATTGCATTTATAATGTAAAAAAATCCTAATTAGTTTTTTATACTAATATCCAAGCTAGCTTTCCTTATATAAATTTTATCATATAATTGTGCTTTATTAAAAAATCTGCAAAAACTTAAAAATACAATAGATTAATTTTACTAAAAAAATTCTTTGTTAACATGAATACTACTGTGCCAAAAAGATCTGAAATTATACAAATACATATGGTTATTGGAGTTTTTTGTTAAACAATAACTTTTTTCTAAAATTTAGTTTGTCGGTTTGTCTGTAACGCTTTCGGGTAAATGTGATTTTCGGGTATAGTCCCTTTCGTGGCAACTCCCCTTAAGGGGCGATTCGTCATAATTGGCCCCGCAGGGGCTAGAAACAGTAGAAAAGCTACTGTGAAAATACGAGGAAAAGCCTCTTAAGGGGCGTTGCCACGAAAGAGACTATACCCTGATTTTCTTGTCTGCTTTGTAAGATGTCTTTTGTAATTTAGGCCTTTTGTAGGATTAGGTGTTATGTAATTTAGGTTTGCTGTAATTTAGGCTTTTTGTACAAAGGATTTATTGCCTTTTGTAGCAACATCGTTTAAACGAAACTTATATTTTTTAAGTAGCAGGTTCAAAAAGCTGAAAACTGCAACTCAATTATTATATGAAACTTCAGGTTTTTCAACAATCTCTTGCTCAGGCAACTTTAAAATATTTCAATAAATTGTCAACAATGAAAGGCAGAAAAGTTAGATGAAAATATTTTTCAATAAGATTTTATTGATATGAACAAGGGTGACAACATTCGTTAATGCAAAGCTTAACAATTTTATCTATTTGGAAAAAACATTTGCAATGGAAATTTAAAAGTATAATATTTTCCATTTTTATACTTGGTTTTAAGAAGATAGGGCCATAATAAGGTGGTTGTGGTAGGGTGAGTGTCAATAACACTCTTAAAATTGAAATTTTGAATGGCCTGCCTTCCCCTTTTCCCACCCAATCAAGATATACTGGACGCGACTATACTTTTTACAAAATCTATCTGTATAAACAGAAAATTGGAAACAAGCTAAATATAGAAAATCTTTGCTTTAAAATATTCTACAGACATCATTGTGTGTGAACAATAATTTGGAAATAGAAGTTTCAGGAAAAGAGTTAAAGTTGCAGTCACAAACAAGAAGATGGGTAAAGTTACTGTTTTATTCAATCTTCGGTTACCTTATTTTATCCATTAAATTTTGAATTGTGTTTTTGAAATAAGCTAATAACATAGAAAATATATAGACTGCTACCTACAAAAAAAACAGAAAGTAATTTGCTAGCTGACGAAAAGGATATATAAACCTTTGGGGCAAGTAGTTGTCTGGATTATACATCTATTAATTATTTTTGGTATTAATTGTTTGATTTATAAGATGCTTCATACCAAATAATTCCTTATATTATTCTATTTCCTTTCTAAATGAATAGAAACATCGCTGATTCTTTTTAATAATAATACTTTTGAAATTATCAATTTATTTTTAACTCAATTTGTTGAAAATTAGGTAGCTCTGCCTCCCCGTTTGGGTATAACAACCCTACCCCTATTTCACTTGCATAGTCATGGGCAAGAATAGATTTATAGCCTAGACAACTACCTGGCCCAATTGTGGCTTTCTGCATTTTTTTGTGTTTATATTTTCGATGCTATTGGCTGATATTCAAAAATCTAATTCTTGGATACACTGCTGCTTTTCCTATTCCTTTATCCCTGCTAGCAGCCACACACTAAATTGAAAAGGAACAAAATTGAATTTAAGATCAATAGATCACGCTATGAATTCAAAATTAAATGATTTCAGATTTGGCAGTTGCTCCCATCTACACACACATATATCTCCTGTCATCATGTCTGTGTCTATCTGTCTCCCATTTTTTTCATTTTGAAAAACAGGAAATAATAGTCCTTTGCAAATTTTGAAATATATTAAAATAAAACATCTTTAAACCCACTTCAATACTATATTTCAAAGGAAAATAGTTGTTTATCTGCCTGCTTATCTATAATACAAAGTAGAATGATGTCTGTCTGTCCATCTGTTCGTACGTCTGTCCCTTAAGATCTCAGCAACTGCTGAGCCGATTGGGCTCTACTCTTCATTAAATGCAGATACTGGTCCTGCGGTGGTTTTAAGCAATTTTGAAACCGGGATGGGACACCCCCACCCCCACAAAAAACGAAAAATTCCCAACCCTAAAATTTTTTTTTCATTTCTTATATTTTTTATATATTCTTTATATTATTCAATTTTTTTATTTTTAGAACTTTAATATTTTTCGAATTTTCAAATTATCTGCAGAAAAAAGCCCCTAGATGCTATGGGCGAAGCCACTAGTTTTTATAAAAGTAACAGGATATTTTGAAGGACCTTACTAACCCTTGGCCTGATATGGTTCTCCTATTCAATGAAGCGTCTCAAAGGGCCAGGGACGGTTTATAACTGAACCTGGAAAAAAAATTGGGGTAAATTTTTATTGATTTTTTATCCTTGAAGAAGCTTATGGTGCCTTATACAAAATGACGGCATGACATAGAAATGACCAATGATAGGCCATAATACATTGTAATTGATCAATGGTAAAATGTATACTGCTCTATCATTGGTAATTTATATTGTATGGCGTCATTTTTTTATTAGGCACTATAATCTGATTCCCATTATTGTTTTAAAAGTTATTCGAGGAAAATCGAAATTTAGGTAGGTTTTTAATCAATGTTCCTAGCCATTTTCGTTTGTTTTTTGTCGGAAAATATATTTTACATATATTTCAATCAACATTTCATTTATTTAAAATGATTTCCCTCTGATAATATTGGCTGACACAGAAATGAGAGGAGCTGATTTAGTTTAGATATTAGGATAATTATATTATAGACCATCATATGTAGGAATACAGGGATAGATAAATATTTAGTTTAGATATTAGGATAATTATATTATAGACCATCATATGTAGGAATACAGGGATAGATAAATATTTAGTTTAGATATTAGGATAATTATATTATAGACCATCATATGTAGGAATACAGGGATAGATAAATATTTAGTTTAGATATTAGGATATTTATATTATAGACCATCATATGTAGAAATACAGAGATAGATAAATATTTAGTTTAGATATTAGGATAATTATATTATAGACCATCATATGTAGAAATACAGGGATAGATAAATATTTAGTTTAGATATTAGGATAATTATATTATAGACCATCATATGTAGGAATACAGGGATAGATAAATATTTAGTTTAGATATTAGGATAATTATATTATAGACCATCATATGTAGAAATACAGAGATAGATAAATATTTAGTTTAGATATTAGGATAATTATATTATAGACCATCATATGTAGGAATGCAGGGATAGATAAATATTTAGTTTAGATATTAGGATAATTATATTATAGACCATCATATGTAGAAATACAGAGATAGATAAATATTTAGTTTAGATATTAGGATAATTATATTATAGACCATCATATGTAGGAATACAGGGATAGATAAATATTTAGTTTAGATATTAGGATAATTATATTATAGACCATCATATGTAGAAATACAGAGATAGATAAATATTTAGTTTAGATATTAGGATAATTATATTATAGACCATCATATGTAGAAATACAGAGATAGATAAATATTTAGTTTAGATATTAGGATAATTATATTATAGACCATCATATGTAGGAATACAGGGATAGATAAATATTTAGTTTAGATATTAGGATAATTATATTATAGACCATCATATGTAGAAATACAGAGATAGATAAATATTTAGTTTAGATATTAGGATAATTATATTATAGACCATCATATGTAGGGATACAGGGATAGATAAATATTTAGTTTAGAAATAGGATAATTATATTATAGACCATCATATGTAGGAATACAGGGATAGATAAATATTTAGTTTAGATATTAGGATAATTATATTATAGACCATCATATGTAGAAATACAGAGATAGATAAATATTTAGTTTAGATATTAGGATAATTATATTATAGACCATCATATGTAGGAATACAGGGATAGATAAATATTTAGTTTAGATATTAGGATAATTATATTATAGACCATCATATGTAGAAATACAGGGATAGTTAAATATATAGTTTAGAAATAGGATAATTTTATTATAGACCATCATATGTAGGAATACAGAGATAGATAAATATTTAATCTTAAAGGATGTAGGGTATAATATTTGTTCAACTGTCAATCCCTCTAAAAAACAGCCTAAAACAATGTAATAACAAGAAAAGCTGGAAAAAATCGGTTTATGTGACTTATTTTTCTAACATCTCTAAAATAAACAATCAAAAAATACTTTTTTATGCATAATATAAAAGATTATTAGGTCAACTTTCTTATCTGTTTTCCCTGAGAATTATGTACCATCAGATGGGATTAAATTATCATTTGGGATTTGTAGTAAACGATGCAGAGCTATAGAAACAAAACTACTACAGCTCAGGGAGGGAGGAGACATTGGAAAGTAAATAACAATGGTATCCAAAGATTTATAACAAAGTTATCTTATTCGTAGACTCATTAAATGTGGTATTTCAAAACTTTTAAACCAATAATTTTAATCCGCTGCTGGCAAGATCACTGTTTACAAGTGTCTGTCTGTGTGTGTGTGTCTTTGTGCCGAAGGATCTCTGGAATGGTTCTCCTTTACATTGTAGCTTTTTCTGGTCATGGAGAGATTTATAACTATTTTTGGGGAGGGTACCACCATCTTTCCAAGAAAAATCCTTTTTTAAGATTTTCTTTTTAACACTATAATCAAATATGGGAAACATATTTTTCAAATTTATTGCCCCATCCCTGCCTTCTTGGCAGCTGAGGAAAACTTATGGATCATTGAAAGTTATTACTTTCCCCTTCCTTGGATGAAATAGATAATTTGGAGATTACTCAGTTATTAACCCTTCCATACTAAAATCTTTGTACTAGAGAAAGTTTTTATTTTAACTTGGTTTTAAGTATAGTAAAGGTTTCTTTTCTGAAAAGAAAAATGTAAAAAGTTTTAAATATTTGGCATAAAAAACGTACTACACTAAATTATCAATAGAGTTCAACAAAGTTTTCAAAACAATACATCCATTAAATCAAAATATTTCGGGTATTCGTCGCTTTTTAACAGTAGCTTTTGATAGGTTATTTTAGGTTAGGTTAGGTGGCGATTTCACGTACCAAAAATACCCAAAATTAATTATTATATAAACATTGAGTTTAATTTAAACATTACACATTTTTTTAAAATAGATATCAAACAATCAAATGTACAATATAGTATTCTTAAACTTATGAATCAGTAATTTTCTCAACTTTTTTTACGAATAATTATTTATCTTTAAATTCATAATGCAATGTTATCCTTTAATCACGATCATTTGTTATAATCATTTAATGATAGATATCGTAGAATATTATTTGTCTCTTATTAGTAGCGATGCTTTACTATAATTAGGGTCTATCCGTGATATTGAAAATAGGGCTATGTTTTAAATTGATAAGAAATCATTGGTGTCTTTTCTGTTTAAATAAGATTTTAAAATACAATTATCATAATTTTCTTTCTAACTAAAATTTTTTCATCATTGGATTATTGTTTTTCTTTGAATTAGATTACATTTGCTTAGCTTCTTATTGTCACAGTTGTCCTTGTTATTACTACAAGGGGAAGATGCAATTTATTGGAATACAGGGATCTAACGATATAAGACAATGGTCGATAAATTGATGACTTCCCCAATGATGATACACAAAACTACCCCTTATGTACATTACAGTTAGTGGTTGAAACGTTTAGACACTCAACGTAATGAACCAAAAAATCAAAGTTCAATAAAAATCCCCAAAATTATTAAGCCAACAAATAAGAACATTTTTATTTTAAAACTTTGGGGACTAGTGTAATAAACATCCCAATGTCCCGTCCCTTCCCGATTGGAATAGGTATGTAATATCTCTTCATATTTATTACAGGAATTTCATTAAGGTATAATAATTTCTACTTGTATTTATAATAAATATCAGATGCGAGGGGTGGAGATATGCAGGGAGGGAGAGGATATTAGGGTATAATAATTTCTACTTGTATTTATAATAAATATCAGATGTGAGGGGTGGAGATATACAGGGAGGGAGAGGATATTAGGATATAATTATTTCTACTTGTATTTATAATAAATATCAGATGCGAGGGGAGGAGATATGCAGGGAGGGAGAGGATATTAGGGTATAATAATTTCTACTTGTATTTATAATAAATATCAGATGTGAGGGGTGGAGATATGCAGGGAGGGAGAGGATATTAGGGTATAATAATTTCTACTTGTATTTATAATAAATATCAGATGTGAGGGGAGGAGATATGCAGGGAGGGAGGGAGAGGATATTAGGGTATAATAATTTCTACTTGTATTTATAATAAATATCAGATGTGAGGGGTGGAGATATGCAGGGAGGGAGAGGACATTAAGGTATAATAATTTCTACTTGTATTTATAATAAATATCAGATGTGAGGGGTGGAGATATGCAGGGAGGGAGAGGATATTAGGGTATAATATTTTCTACTTGTATTTATAATAAATATCAGATGTGAGGGGTGGAGATATGCAGGGAGGGAGGGAGAGGATATTAGGGTATAATATTTTCTACTTGTATTTATAATAAATATTAGATGTGAGGGGAGGAGATATGCAGGGAGGGAGAGGATATTAGGGTATAATAATTTCAATGTGTATTAGACTAATCTAAAAAATTTCAAAATAATTTAGTTTCAAATGATTTTTATACCAAAATTACAATTTAATGAGAGTGCTGAAAATGGTAAAAGCTGATGTTCATGCAGATGCTTAATCTCGTCTTTATCCCATAGAAAACTTGTTTTGCATCTGATCCAAACTGAAAGCCTAACAAGACTGAACGGGAAGGTAAGTAAGCTAAAAAAGAATTTGTTACTGAAGTTTTATTTTGAGTCATCTTAAAATTTATTTTGGATCTACTGCAGTTCACGGTAAAATATTGCTGGTAACGAATATTGCCAAAAATCTAGGAATTTTAAAGGCTGCTAGCTGCCAAACGGCTGAACGTACAGATCATACCCGCACACCATTTTAAGTGGTATAAGAAGGCCTACAAATAATCTGGAATAGCCAAAATCCAATGATGCACAGGGAAAGCTTCACTGAAGAAAAAACGCGTAAAATAGGCCTTTTTCGCGCATTTCTCTGCACTGCGAGATAATTATGCCTTATTGATTTATGGCTATTCCAGATTATTTGTAGGCCTTCTTATGCCGCTTAAAACAGTGTGCGGGCATGATTTGTACGTTCAGCCGTTTGGCAGCTAGCAGCCTTTAAAATTCATAGATTTTTGGCAATATTCGTTACCAGCAATATTTTACCGTGAACTGCAGTAGATCCTTTATTTTTAGTAGCGAATATACTCTATTATTCAATTTACCTGTATGTCCGTCATTCAGTCCGTAACTCTATGAAGGAAATGTGATTTTCTCGGCTGCTAATGAAGTTAGTTAGCTGGAATTTTCAGTGATGATTCCTGTGAATAACGCACGTTTAGACTACACAATTTTACATTCTGTATGTCAGTCAATAACACTTATCTTTTTAAGGTTTCAAGATATTTTTTTGCATATTCTCTATCTTTCTTTTGTTTTTAATGACAACTGAAAATCTTCTTGTTTGAAAACTTCCTATTATTCACATTATATTCAATATAAACAAAAAGAAGATTTAAAAAAGAGTTATTGAATTTTAAGTTTATGGACAAATATGTCCCAATTTTAATTTTCATTAATGATAACTGAAAATAAATTAAAATTCTATTACATTAGTGGTTATTTTTGTATTCTATTATTCCTGAAGGCTAACAGAACCAATATTTTACTCAAGAAAATTGCATTTTTTACTATGTGTAATAGGTTCCTCCTAATTTTTTAACTTTCAAGATGTGAAGATATGAAGTATAAAATTGCATGGGTGTTACTTCAATTTAAGCAACAACTTGTGCTGTAGGAATAATTTGCGGAGATTATGGTCTTCGACAGTGTGTAAAAGCAGGACTTAAGCGGAATTGAAGGTTACCCATCTTTACGGATGCATCCCAGTCCTAGATGGAAACACATATTTCAACCTTTTTAACACAAAGAAAATATTGGTGGGCTTATAATAATATTGTTCCCTACATTTTAAATTTTCAAGGACCAATAGTTTGGAAGAAATTATCTATAATTTATAAACATTTTATAATTTTGATTACTTATAAAAACAATTAAGGTTTAAAAATTAGACTTGTATGATAAATAGATAAATTCATGTTTTTGATATTACATCTATATTCCACTAAGTATATATTTCTGAAAGTTGTATTTTTTAATAATAGATAGAATTCATGAACATAACTTTCCATCTTTAACTATTTTTTATTATAATTTTTATATAATACTCTTTTTATGTTTCTTATTTACCTTCCTTGATTTCCCTCATTTTATCGCATCGTAATATAGACAGCTTTCTGAGGATCTAAAAATGAAAAGATTAAAACCAATTATGTTTGCCCATGAGGAACTAGTGTAATAAACAGCAAAATATCCCCTCCATCCCTGCTAATGTTGTATAGACAAGACATCTTCATATTTATAAAGGTATTGTTTAGGAAAAAATACTAGACATATTATATCTAGATGGTCCATATAACCCCAAAATTCGTCAATCTTAAAAAGGAAATTCTAGCATACAAACACCTTTAATCATGTAAGCTATACACGATTTATTCTATTAAAACCAGCGACGAAATTTTTTAAGGATATAATTTCTAGACAGCTAACTTAAACTCAAGAAATTTAACTAACTAAGCTAACTTATTACATGTTTTAAGAAATAACTTTAAAAACGATATAATTTACCCGACAAAAGCTGTATCTTAGAAAATGTATTTATATCTGACTCAAAATCTGTACACAATTTGAACCAGTGACATGTCTGTACTGTACCTCTACTGTTCTTCTATTGGCTAATTTAGAGAGTGTATCTCTAGATTATCTCTATTTTATTAAGGTATTGTTTGGGAACAAATAGTTCATTATTATGTTATGCTTTTCTTTTCTTTCTCCCCTCATATCTTACAGATGATAATAAATTCATTATACATCATAGCAAACATACATTATATAAAGAACAAGAAATGTTTTACCTCAAGTGGTTAGCGAGCATAGAACACCCCCCCCCCCCTCCCACCAATCTTTTTATTGGATTGAAAATAAGGGGGCAGGTATTCATATCTTTATTTCTAGTACATGGGGAGACCCTAACCCTGGTTGCCCCTATCAATTATAACCTAACCTTGATTATTCTAAGGTAAACATTACCCCAATTTATTTTCAAAATAAGGGGGAGGGTTCTGTGCTCGCAAAGGACTTTGAGGGAAACCGCAAGACAAGGATATAAAATCGAACAGAGTAACATAAAAAATTATTATACATATATTTAAAAAAATGTATTGCTTTTTTGCATCTTGAATTATGCCAAAACATTTTTTAATGAATTAATTTCTAAATATAAAATCTCTGTCTGCTTTTTTCTTGAATTGTCCAAACAGAATATCAAATTATGGGAACAATACTAAAATATTTATTTGTGTTGTTTAACATCTTTTAAACAATTATCTCGTATTCATTCGAATCCGGTGGATAAGAACCGGTTCTCATCTATACGAAAAAACTATGTCTGGCATCGTATTATATCCAGCTTTCTACGAATATAAAAATGTACAATCATAAGATTAGAACCAGTCTTTTTAGCCCGTGCCTTCGGCACCTCGGGGCTAAAAAAAAGCTGGCTTTAATCTTATAATAGTACATTCTATATACGCGGAAAGCTGTTTATAATACGATGCGAGAAATATATATTAAAAACGAAAAGCCAAATATGATTGAATTAAAAAGAAATTTAAAAAGAAATATGAAGAAACAGATAAAAAATTGTTTAAGGTAGTGTATCATTTTTGCTCTTTAGTCTTCGTTTAACAATATCATGACAGTTAGAATTTACATGTAATTTTTGTAAGATAGGTATTAATTGTGTTAAATGGTGGAACGAATGAGTTTAGCAACGATGCAGGGCATGTTTTGGGCTATTTAACGGGCAAAGGGTGAAGTGCTTCATACAATTCCAACCCCACAACCCCCTAATTAAAAGATTGTAAAATCCTACATTTTCTTTGTTAGTTTTTGCTCCTCATATATTATACCCTGTATATTTTTACTTATTGTAATAAATGTAAGAAATATGGTGTTGCTTCATAAGGCCTACACTCATAAGGCCTACTCTCATAAAGCCTACACTCATAAGACCTACACTCATAAGACCTAATATGACATAAAACCTAATGTGACATAAGACCTAATGTGATTCGTGATCGTACAGAATTACTAAACTTTTTTTCAGTATTATTAGTGAAAAAACTATAAAACTCTTATTTTACGGCAGACTAAATATTTTCTCCTTTACAAGCTAAAATCTTAGGCTGTAAAAACTCGTATTATTTTTTTCGTCAAATCAAAATAGATATGTCGACTATTTGCAGTAGTTAAAGATGCTCATGGCTGTCTTATAATCAACAATTAAAGAAGATAAAGTATAGAATTGAAATTGTTTAATTATTTTCATAATAAAGTATCAGTACTATGTCTTTAGGTCTTATGGGTGTAGGTCTTATGTCATATTAGATTTTATGAGTGTAGGTCTTATGTCACATTATATCTTAAGAGTTTAGGTCTTCTGAAGCAACATCAGAAATATATGTCTATATACAGGGTATTTGTGTTTTTTTTTCTTCAGAAAAGATAAATTGTTTGTTAAGGATCAGGTTTAGACATACATCTGAATTTTAAAATTATAAAATGACGATTTCACAAATGCTTACATGCGGCTGCCGAGCCCCGATTTAAAAGATTTTTTGTCTTATAGAAGCAAAGATTTTTAAGGGGATTTAAATTAATAAGAGAAGGAAAATTAAAAATAAAGATGACAAAAAACACTGCATATTGTATGTATTGTAGATTTTTAAAGACACCTTACATTTTGTATGGCTGTAAACCTTTAACGTCAAGGTTCAAAATATTACTAAAGATTCAAAAATAACTGGAATTATAGTTATATATGAAGCAGCAGTAGTTACTAATTTAAATGTTATTGTTGAGATAGATTTATAAATGTTAAAAGTTATACAATTTTATCCTCAAATACTCTAGCAGATGGACAGACAAAAATAGGTGATCTATAGAGTAGCTTCGTTATTCAAAAGCAAACATTTGTAAATTGAGAATAGTTTTTAATCGCATCGTATTATCGCAGATTTATGATTTTGATTTTTATATTCGTGGAAAATTGTACGTAATACGATGCTATACATGATTTTTCAGTACGGTTGAGAACAGGTTTTAATTCAGCGGATATTAATCTGTTTCAAGACAATACTGGAAAGAATGGTTATCACCCAGTATTGTATTTATTTGTCTGGATATATTATATTGTATAAATGGTTATACAATATACGTGGATATTATCACAGGGCAAAAACTGTGGTCTTTTTAGCTTGGTAATATAGACCTCATCTATTGGTCAATTCGCTCATCCAGTAGGAAGGGAGGGTATGGGTTGAAGTGGATGGATGGCCTGTATTATTATTTTAGCCACTTTATCAGAGTTCATGAAAATCTGTTGCAACATCCAAGTAATACTATATCGACTATTATATATGTGTGAGTATGGGCAGACAGGCACAGCTAGTATCCAAGTACTGAGAGAGAAGGCTATACGTGTTGAATACAATTATAGAGTTTCATCCTTGTTATGAGTCCTGGGTAAATATTGTATACAGAGATGTGGAGCCTTATTGTGCATTATAATAATGTGGAAGGAATTGTTTTGACACTTTCGCTTATCCGTGATAATTCGGCTATTAATGTGAGGCTATAGTAAATTATGAGTTTGAATTCCTGTGTAAATTACAGGGCTCTGCAGCCGCGCGTCAGCCTCGTGTAAGCCTCAGTAAAATCGTCATATCATAACTTTTTCCTAATCTTTTTAGAATTTTATTTTTTGCACACAGGTGGGTTTAAATTCTTGTTTGCACTGCACAATATATACAGTGTGTTTTTTTATGAGAACTTTTTTGGAAGCAATTTTGCCCCACTTATAGTTATCAGAATTTAATGATTAATGGCTTATTTTCTTCGTTTTTTAAGGCAATTAATAGAACACCAAAAAAATATTTCAGTTTTCATTTAAAAAGTACAGTAAAATCTAAAATTCAAAACTTAGATGTCAACATCTAAAAATGGTTTTAGCGCATTTTCTTATGCCTAAATCTTCTAAGAAAAAAATTAGATTTTCTGTAGTCGACTTTGGGGGGACAGTACTCCCTCCCTGGTTGAGATATGACCTTTAAACTTTGATATGTTCTAGTACATGTCCCTAATAGTATCTGTAAACATTTTTAGCTCTATGCAAAAGGTTGAATATTTGAGCATAAGAAAAAAGCGCTGAAACCATTTTTAGATGTTGACACCTAAGTTTTGAATTTTAGATTTTACTGTACTTTTTAAATGAAAACTGAAATATTTTTTTGTTGTTCTATTAATTGCCTTAAAAAACGAAGAAAATAAGCCATTAATCATTAAATTCTGATAACTATAAGTGGGGTAAAATTGCTTTCAAAAAAGTTCTCATAAAAAAAACACACTGTATATGTGTTGTGTAATTTTAGCAAAATTTATAAAATTTTAGTGGATTTTTATTCATCCACGATAAAAATGATTTTGATTTTAAAAGTCTTATTTAGATTAGATAAATATTCAGTGCTTTTAAGCCAAGGACGTCAAAGACTTTTTTTTCGGTGGGGGGGGGGGGAGTTTAAAAATTGAAATTGAAAAATTTGGGTGTGGGGGTGGGAAATCTTTATATCATATAGGCAAGAACGTCCAAGTTTTTATTTTATTTTGGGGGGTTTGGAAGAATTAAAAATAAAAAAATTTGGGGGGTAATCACCCCTTTACCCCCCTCCCCCCCACTTGGACGTCCCTGCTTTAAGCTACACTAGTTATTCACCTCCAGCCTCTAAAAAAGGACAGGGGGCGGGTCAGAAAATTAACTTAAACCACTCAACGACATTGTTAAAGCTTTCCTGAAAAGTACAAACCATTCGTACATCAGAATTTAAGCATGTTTTAGCTATTGGACAAAAAAACCTTATTGCTTTATAATTTTGGGGTTGACTAGAATAATGTTTTTTATAACATCAAGCTTTTAAAAGATTTGACAAAGTTATATTTGCAACATAGTTTATTTCCAAAAAGAATACTTATCTTTAAGAATTTAAATGGGAACACATTATTTTGACTGTATACCTTCAACCCCTAAAGCACACTTATGGTAAAATCATCATCTTGTGATCTGATTAACCTTGTTTCATTGACAACACAGTATGATAAGTGTAAATACAGTATCTATCAAATAAATAATGAAAATTACAGTAATATTGTTCTGTCCCAAAATCGCCAATAATTGGGACCATCGTTTGATATAATAGCATATTATTGATAGTTAATTCTCAGCAGAAAGAAAAATATTTTACGATTTATTACTGTTTTATTGGCCCTGCGTGACTTGAGCCTAGGGCCAACAAAACAGAGACTATTATGAATGCATTTTTGGGTGTGGCTAAGAACTGGTTTTATTCCAGAGGAAATTAATAGGATCTATAGACACAACAATCATTCTGATTTGATTTTGTTTTATTGGAAAAAGGCGTCCCAAATAGACCAACTTGAAAGTAGTTAATTAGAAGAAACCCTAATTAGATGAAAAGTAAAGGTTAAGTGGATATAAAATATACATGGATATATTGACTGGGGTAAATTTAGCGTCAATTTAGCTTGCTAATAAAGACCTCATTTGTTGGCCAGTTCATTCATCCAGTATGAGGAGATGGGATAGGGTAAAGGGTTTAGAGTTATTTTAGCCAGATGCTAGCATCACTTTATCAGAGTACATGAAAAGCTAGTGCAACATCCAAGTATTAATATATCCATTACTGTGGGTCCATCTGTCATTTACACTCTTATCATTTCTAATTCAATATAAATACAAATAGTAATTACACTTAACTAGCGGCTACGCCCCTAGCGGCATCTAAGGGAACTTGAGGTGGTGTGGGGGATTTAACTCGACCCCCATTTTTATATTACTTTCAAAAGAAAAGGAAAAAATAGAGAGCGGTTACCGAGATCTTGAGATTCAGACAGACGTACAGACATTATTCTATTTTGAATTAAAGATCTACAATCCTCAGGGAGTAAGGGAGGGGACAACGGATCGAATATTCAATTTTTAGGAGTCTCAGACTTTGGGTACTGGCTTAAAGGGAATGTGCACGAATACAGCAGATTCTGACTGACTTTGGGTACTTGCGCATCAATGCCCCGCTAACTAGCTGAGCTAGTTTTGAATATGCAGACAGAAAAATTTGTTATTAATGGCTGGTTTTAACAAATATTTTTTTTCCAAGAAAATGTCTTTTCATGTATAGAAACTCTACTGTGATATTTATGTATTAAATAATCTAAGAACCGCTTGAATTAGGGGTCAGTTATAAATATATGAGAAGGGTTGAGGTAGTTCTAAACAAGATTTTTCTAGTGAATAATTACAGAATGTTTACTACATTGTGATGTGTTGATAATTTAATTTTCAAGTAAATGTTTTTTTTAATTTTGTTCTAAATTAGGTTAACATGATCCCTTTACAATTTTGGTAAAATTTTCTTGATAAATCTGGTTTTCATTGCTTTTCAGCGAACCGTCTTAAATTAAATTAATTGCCCATTGTCCCCTCCCTTACTCCCTGTACAATCCTATACATGAACATATATTAATTTGATATGATTACCATTAAAAACATTGATAGATAAAAAGATAAACCTCTCCCAAATGGGTCATTCATAATCAATTTTTATCAAATAGCATTTAGACTTGAAACTGATATAAATATTTATATAAACATAAATATAACTTTGCCTTAAACTTAAATAATATAATATAAGTATATTACCTAAATATATTAAATATATATTTAAATACCTAATGTTCTATATTTTTTTTTAAATCGCTAAACCTCTTTATTTTAGGAATACATAGTTTTTTATCGCATCGTATTATTGACATGATTTTTCAGTATTTCTAAAAACCCGTTTCAATCCAGCAGATATTAATTGGTTTAGAAGCCATACTGGAAAAAGATGTATTGGTGTTTTCACTCATATCAATCGTTAACCACCGAAACTTCCCCAATTTAAAAAAAAAAAAAAAATTAAGAGGGGGGGGGGGATTTTTCTAGGGTTGATTTCTCTAGAGAGGGTTATGGTACCATCCTTCAAACTAATTTGAAACCTTCCCTGAACCTATGAGAAACCAAAATGTAAAGGAGAATTATATAGGTTCAGCAGTTAGCGAGATCTTTCGCTACAAACACACACACGAACATCCTGTTGATTTTATAAAAGGATAAAACAATAAGCCTTCTATCTGAAATAAAAATAATATAGATCATGCAATTCAAAATTTTACAGTAAAACTGTCATTTTTGGATCTGGTTTGAATTTCCAGCTGATTTTTAAAATTGGAAAAAGTTGATTTCCCTGAGGCTTACAGGCGGCTGACGCGCGGCTACCGAGCCCTGTCAAGAGTATCACATTTTCTGAAGAAAAACAACATTAAATTAAAGTAAATAAAGTCTTTCATGCTTTATTATTCTGAGATATAAATACATCAAAAGAGTTGATTGTTAAATACAATTATAATGTGATTGGTAAAAAAAATAGCGGACTAAGTCGCATATACGAAGGATATCCCAAATAAAACCTCATTTTGATAACTTTGGAAAGCCTGCTTACGGCAAACTGGGCTGGCTGCATTGGATATACTTAAAACCACCAAAACACGACCTTAATAATGAATGGATTTTAAGAGAATACTTCGTATATTGGACTTTATCCAAAAACAGCTTTTCTCCTACGTTCACACTACAGTAAGATCCGAGTTAGATTATGCACAATTATCAAGTATTACACATATATCATACAAATATATAATTATATATAATATATATAGCGTATATAAAAACGGTTATTTTTGTATTTTTCACATTTTCATAAAAATGGCATTCTATCTGAAGTATTTTGAGACATCATTGGAAGAAAACTTCACAGAGAGAAACATAAAAAAAAGTCAAAAATAAAAGATAACTAAAATCTGTACAAAAAAGGTAGCTAGATTATTTTTACAAATTATCTACCTACCTAATAAGGTAAATTATTTTACTAAAAATGTCTTTGTCAAAAATTAAACTATTTTTTAAGCTACAGATTTTTAATTTCTTTTATCTTAAATCACTATAAATTATCCAAATAAAACATTTATATAATTTTATCAAAATTTAAATCAATCAAAAAATGAAAATAATAATTACAACAGATGAATATGACAAAAAATGATGAAAAAATGATAGTTTTAAAAATGAGCATTAAATTAAAGAAAAAATATGGTACATACATTATAAAACATTGATATGTTGAAATATCATAATAGCAATATATTTAAAAATATCTTTAAATAAATTTTGCTTTAAATCTTAGCATTTCAAAATAACTTCTTATACATATTTGGGCAAATATTTCTTAAAAAATAAAAAAAATTAAGATTATTTCGTCGTGTTTTGACCTGCAGGCGACTGAAAATCGGTCAGCATGCATTTTTTTATTTTGTGCTCTTTACATTAAGATGTAGCAACATTTTGTTTTTCCATATATTTTTGATTATACTTCTGAATATTGATGATAAAATCTTTTTTGTTGAAAAACGGTGTATTTTTATAATACTTACTCAAATTTAGAACAAGAGAAATCGTCCAGATAAAAGTTTCCAGTTTGGATTGGAAACTGATAAATATCCGCAGTATTAGAATCGGTTCCTAGCCATACTGAAAAAATCATGTATAGTATTACAGACAAATTTCCAAGAACATCAAATTAAAAATCATAAAATTAATAAAAGTTTTATTAGCCTGGACCTTAAGCCACTTGGGTTTTATAAAAACAGGTTTCAATCTTAAATTTAAATTTTCATTTTAATATCCACGAAAAGCTGTTTATAATACGATGCGGTAAATAAGTATTTCTTAATTCATGGGCGAATAAGAAAATGAATAAAGAAATAAAAATTCAGAAAATGTACAAGAAGTTTCTGTCAAATTTGACAAGTACACAGCAAAGTCAGGAGGGGGGGAGAGTTAAAAGGAAAATCTGTAAGCGCATCCAGGGATCTTGAAGGATTATACAATGGACGATAAATTGATACTTATCCCCAATGATGGTGAACAAATTACCCTCCCGTAGATAAAAATTATTGGTTAAAAAGTTTGGAAACCAAAGCTTTTAAGCTAGCAAATAGAATAGCTTGGTTACAAAACTTGGAGTACAAATGTAATGTACAGTTTAATGTCCCCTCCCTCCCTCCCTGAAACGTAGGTCAATTTCAAGTGAGAGTAGGTCAGGAACAAACGGATGGAATGTCTGTCTTAAAAATTATTTTATCTATAATATTAACCATTAGAATAAAACTAAAATCCATGTAAACCCTTACGCTTTTCTATTAAAATAAATCTAATAATTAGGACCTATATTCATCCGTTTATCCCTGGTAGAATTGACTGATTTATCATTTTTGAAACCAATCGGATTCCGATCCTATTAAACATGTGTGCATAAACATGCTTCACAAATTGCAGGGATTTAGAGATAGAACAATGGATTTTGAATAAATCTTTTCTCTAATTCTTGGGTGTGAAGTTGGGCCTTTGATGGCTTAGTTTTTTTTTTTTTTTTTGGGGGGGGGGGTAGTTAGATGTTGTATATTTAGGCACCATGTACACAATAATCCTCCATAATGAAAAAGCTGACTTATCAAAATAAAATGTTTTTGAGGGGGGCATGAAAAATAATCTCGTAAGCAAAACTAGAACTCCTTGATTACGGGAACATTTGATATGTTCCCACCCCTTCTTAATTTCGAATAATAAAAATAAATTGAATATACCCTATTTTTTGATGATAATAAATTAATAATTCAATATATACAACTAAATTGAGCAAATAAACAGTTTGTATAAAGGAATTTAATAGTAGTATAATGTCTTTTTTTTTAAATAATATTAAATCAAATAATATCACATTAATTATGAATGGATCAAGTATTACTATTCTACAAGATAATACGAACACACACAAAAATGGAATTTTACTTATTTGTCAATATATGAACATTTACTAAATATGACTTTTTTATTATTAATAGAGATGATGACATCGTTAACCTTGGACGATTTATTTTTATTTTCCTTTCGCGCATTTATTTTTGTAGCAAATGTTGACAAATCCAGTTGGAGTTAAAATATATTTCTAATATTGATTGAGATTTTTATAGAATAAGGTTTATCACTGTAGGATTAAAAATCACACTTCAAAGGCTTTGGTTGTTTCAGCCGTTTGTTTTGTTGTGTTCAAATTCACAATTTGTTAAAAATCTTTATCTATTTTTATCACAACTTTATTTTTGGGTTCATTCGTCTTGCATAGACCATAGCTCGTGGTATCTGGAAAAAATTTGATTTCAACAAGGGTTATGACAATCGATATATAATTACATGGATATTGCACCAGATTTTCGTCTTCTTTGAAGAAACATTACTTCCAGCTGGCTAAATAAAGATACCCCCTATCCATCCATATTATCTAATCCCCTCCCCTCCTTTTTTAATAACGAACTGCCCAATAAATAAGGACCATTGTTACAACCTTTATTAGTAACAAAATTACCCCTTTCATAATATCCACGAATTCTTTATGAATAATTTGGCCAACGATAAACATTAAAATCATATACTATCAAATGCTGTTCTTAAGTCTAACGAACACAAATTGGAAACCCAAAATAAAATATCTTATCAAATATTTCTAAAAAGTTATTTTTAAAGTAGTGAGTGCGCCGTTAGCCTCTAGGGTCTTGGTTTACAAAACAAATATAAAAAAAAATTTACCTTGAAAAATTTGTAACTGGTAGATTTCTTTCAAAGTCTTTAGACTCAATATAAGCTCCCATATCTCTCATCATATCTAACAACCATTCAATACGTTCTTCTGTTAGCTTCTCATACCTGAAATTTTTAAATTTAGAACTGAATTATATTTAATAGTTGTATTAACAAAATTAAGATTTTAATTTTAATTGTACTAACTTAAAATTCAAAGGAACAAGACTTTATTTAAGCATATACAGAAAAGAGAAATATATCCTACAACCTTTTTTTCGACACAACCCAATCTTTCCCGATTTTGTATAATTTTTGAGGAACACGATTCCAGTGACGTCATATTTTTCTTTCCCGAAAAAGGGAAAGGGGGAAGAAAAAAAGAGATGGGAGAAAAGGGGGTTTTCTCCATCTCTTTTGAAGAGATTTTCTTCACAGATTTCAGAGTCGGCACAGGGTCCCCATCCCGCGGTTAGAGTTACATAGCTCGTGCCACCACTATTCTTTTACTTTAATTTACCTGATACTGCCATCCGCAGAGTCTCCAATTCCAGATGATTGAAATGCGGGGTCCAACTCCATCCTGAACAATTTGGGTTTGTTACTTAAAATCATTTAAACATCACTAAACTTGACGAAATGTGCTGTGTACTTTTTTAAATAAATCTTTGTTTTTTTCTGAATTGAAATTGCAATAGTTTCAGTCAACTAAATGACCTTTAATATCAAATTGTGACTAACATATTATTATCAAGTTGTTTAAAGTTCATCTTATAATTTAGTCGACACTTTTGACAACGTTAAAAGTTTTTAATAAAAAGCTTTGTCTAATTCTATGGCGAATAAAAGTCTCTAAAAATGAATTTTTTTCATACATCGAAAATAGTGGAGGATGAGTTTTTCGACCATGCCTAACCCCTGATTTGGGCTCTAGACCTGCAGTTCCTATAACTGCGGTGCCCTTTCTCTGTTGGATTACTTAGTAACCAATATAATATACCACTCCCTTATTTAAAAACTAGCGGCTACGCCCCTAGAGGCCTCTAGGGGCATTTGAGGAGGAGAGAGTCGAATTTAATAATTCAATTTCTTATTTTAGATTTTAAAAGAAAAAGTAAAAAAAAATTACGTTTGATGTTTGTTTTTCGTTGAACTCTCTTTCCAAAATTGAGAAATTTAAAAAATATTTAATTTCTCTAGGGAGGGTGGTGGTACCCTCCCCCAAAATAGTTATAAACCTTCCCGGGACATATGAGAATCTACCCTGTTAAGGAGAACCCGATCGGTTCAGCGGTTAGCGAGATCCTTCGGTACAAACAAACACACAGACAGACACACAAACATCCTGTTACTTTAGTATAAGGATAATGAAAAGTTGCTAATCACTGCTCAATAGGGTAATATGCGAGAAAGCGCCTATTGGTGATAATATACTTGCCTAGTGTAATCTCCAGCTTTGTATGTCTTCCTGACGAGTTCATTGAGTTCCTGTACGCTTGTGTTGGCCATGGCCACCAGTACGCCCACCAGGAACCCGTACACTATGTGCGTTTGGAATTCCTAAAAATATTATTACCATTATCAAATTCAACCAAGTTATAACTTTCTATCCCCTCTCCCCCCCCCCCCCCCCAATTTTCAAAAAACTAATTTGTTTCTCTTATTTATGAGATAATATAAGGTTTCTGTAATGAAATAATTAGGACTTTATTCCCAGTACGCCCACCAGGAACCCGTACACTATGTGAGTTTGGAATTCCTAAAAATATCAATTTCTTCCACTTTTAAATCAAAGTTTTTAAATAAGATTATTAAAAAATTGAACCTATTCAAAAAAGAATAAAAAAGGATAAGGAGCAAAAATAATAAAAAAAAATATTTCTGTAGGTAACAAAATACTAAATCATTTTCTTTAGATTTCTCATATATAACAATAAGGTTTTATAAGTTTTAAAATTCAACAATATATACAAATAAATAACCTTTTTATAGAGTAGTTTTTCTTAGTAAATATTGCTAGGCCTTGTATGCCTTATTAGTTATCAATTTACTGAATTTTATACTTCGATTTTTCTCTAAAAAGTACTGCCTTGTATTTTAAATGTGTAATCTAAATATAAGACTAAAATAGACTTCTAAGAAGTAGATAAAAACACACACACACACACACACACGCTCTTACTCACACACATTATTTCAAATGCGATTAAAGTCACATAAATTCAACTTTTAAATCCATACTTTGTAAATTAAGAAAAGAGAAGCAAGTGTAAAAAAAATTGTTTGAATAGAGAGTACTCAGACTGTAAATTCTACAATTATAAATACTTTTAATGCCTAAACTTTTGAACTTATAATGCTTTAATAAATATATTTATACTTAGATCAAATATAAATATTTTATTTTCTAAAATCGAAAAAAAAGATATTTATATAAAAGTGTTGGCCGTTAAAAATAATTATTTATCAGTATTTGTTGCATTTTTTCACTTCAATTACATGCTTTGCGAAGTTCAAAAGCATTACTAAAAAAAACAATAGAAAAATAATAAGAATGATGTTGTAGGCTATATTTTATCGATATTGGTTTCAATTGTGCACAATAACTTTGTTTTATTGGGTGTTTAAGCTTTCTAGTGTTTTTAAATTCATTAGAGATCTCTGCCTGCAATGAAACCAGTTCTTTTATTTTGTCTACATCAATGAAAATGTTTAATATTAGACTAAAGCAAAACTATATTTAAACCTAAAATTATCTGTCTAAATACGCTTTTTTGGGCAATCTTAGTGCACTTTCTCTAAATCTAATAATTTTTTTTTATAATCTTGTTACTTTGCACGGACAAATAATGATGTAAATAGGCTTTAGAATTGGATTCAAGATGTTATTTTTTGGAAAAAGTATTAAAATTAAAAATTTTAATTAACTTCTAAATAAAACTAGTTTTTGAGAGAAAAATATGATAATTATATAATAGTGAACCCTTTCTTATTTTATTATGAAATAAACCGAAAAAAAGGTTAGGGATAGTATTTTTTTATGCTAAATGTCCATGATAGCAACCTAAATTGATGACATTTGTATATTCTACATCCATTATATACTAACTTATCTGTTTATCCCATTTTTTTGCTTGCATAATTACGCTTTAGAGATTCTAAAAATAGTTATTGCAGGGAATTCAGATTAGTATGGCAAGCAATCTATAATACAAAGTGGAACGATGTCTCTCTGTTTGTCTGTGTGTCTGTTTGTCTGTTTGTCTGTTTGTTTGTAGCGAAGGATCTCGCTAACCGCTGAACCGATCGGGTTCTCCTTTACAGGGTAGCTTCTCATAGGTCCCGGAAAGGTTTATAACTATTTTCTTGGGGGGTGGGACACCCCCAACCCCCAAAAAAAATTAAGAATACCCC
The DNA here is from genome assembly GCF_053477335.1 of Acartia tonsa. Lineage (NCBI taxonomy): Eukaryota > Metazoa > Arthropoda > Copepoda > Calanoida > Acartiidae > Acartia > Acartia tonsa. The sequence continues at coordinate 42,420,681 of NC_137260.1, forward strand.
CCAAAAACAAATTATTTTTTAAAATCTAAATTACGAAAAATTGGTTTGATCAAACCTCTTGGGGCATAGCCCCTAGAGGCTAGGGGCGAAGCCGCTAGTTTTATTTATATTGCAAAATACAAATTGTACATTTTAATATATTTCAAGCAGTGGCGTGCACAGAGTATTGGCAGAGGGAGGGTGGCTGTATTTCTTGGGAGGGTGTAAAAGGGCAAGGCATGTTTTTCCACAATTAATTTCATTGGGGGGGGGGGGGGGGTTGCTGACCCCGGTACCTTCAAACCCCACTTCCACACGCTTATGATTTCAAGGAAAAGTTTTCATATTTTCTTTAAATAGATTTTAAAAACTACCTCTACATTTTACACCAAATAAAGCAGAATTTACAGGATTTTTTGCTTTCATAAAAGATCTCTGAGAAATCTCCATAAAGGATAATACAAATAGGATAATTTACAGCTATCTATGACAGACATACGGACAGACCATGAATGTTAAAATGGCAAGCTTTAAAAATAAGTGTTTAAAAACATTGAATAAAAGCATGAACTACATGCAGCTTATTGAGGTAGTTTTTTCTTTCTTTGTGCCCGATAAATATAAACGTCATATTTTAGTTTTAGACCTTAGGGAAAAAAATGTCATATATATAATATATACATAATCTATAAAAAAAATATGGATGAAAAACAAGCTTTATACATTTTAAAGCATTCCCAATGATTGAAACAAGATCAAAAATGATCTATAACCCCATTTTATGTATGACCCATAAAACATTAATTTTATAAAATTATTGTTAAACTTCTTAATACGTTTATAGGATACAAGCGTTTACGTCCCTAGAGGTTTCTAGGGAATGTATGAATGGGAACACTCAACTTTAATTTTAGCATTAAAAAGTACAAATACAATTCTAGGAGCGAGTTACCTTTTCTGGGGGTTATTTCCTCAAAATGAGCTATAATAAGAAGCTTCATGGTAAAGTAGGACTATATATGTTTAGTGGTTACCAAGATCTTTCGGTACAGACACACAGACAGACATCCTGTTAATTTTATATGAGGTTTGCAATTAGGAAGTCGATCATGTAAAGAAAAAGAAGCTCAGACATTTACCTTAATAAAACCTTGCCAGTTGAGTTTAAACTTATCCGTATCAATACCAAGATTACTCAGTGAGATACCGATAGTCTCGGCAAACGTTTCCACACTTTTGATCAAGTAGAACCGTCGGATGAGCGAGGTGGCGCTAGTAAACAGAAATACTGCCAGGTCCTTGGTCACGCGCGTGTACGTCACGTACTTGGCGTTCACCAGCGCGGCGCGGAACGGCACCGCGTTCGGGTCCCGCGTTTTCTCCTTCTTTTTTAACTGCAGCGGCGGCACTTTCTCGTCGTCCTGCGTTTTATTGTTCACAACTTGGAGAAACTTATTTTGAATCTTTTTTCCGCCGCCTCCGCCGGTCGGGCCGGATGGCGGAGCCGCCGTTTTTGGACTATTGGGTGAGTTCCCGTTGCCGTTATTGTCACTCTTATTTGTGTCAATCTTGGGACACTTCGGCTTGGCGGGTCCGTCCTTGTTGTTTGTGTTGCCACTATTGTTGTTCTTCAGGGCCTTGTTGGCCTCGTGTTGCTTCCTGGAGGTTGCTCGGTCGCTGTGGGACCTTTGCACCTTCCCACCCTTGTTCTCCTGAAATAGGTTAAAATTTGCTTATTATTGAAATGATTAGATTTTTAATATACATATAATAAGGATCGAAAACATTGAGAAAAGCTCACAAATCAACCAATGATGGACTATGGTTAATTTGTACTAAATATAGTCGCATCTCTGATATCAAAATTGAGCATTCCTTTATTGATATTTTAAGTTTTAGGCTCTAATTGTGATGACTTCAGATCAACAAAAAAAACTTGAAGATATTATTCTTAGAGGTTAAGGGCATCTCAACAAAATATTTTTTATGTCCCAATCCCAATTGCCCAAAACAGTCACTTACAATACTGATTACTAAAAGTACAGTAAAATCTAAAATTCAAAACTTAATTGTCAATATCTAAAAACGGTTTATTCCATTTTTCTTATGCTCAAATCTTCTACCCTTTGCAAGAATGGCTGAAAGACGCTTGAAAGTTGAAAGTATATATAAATAAACTATCATAATAACAAAAAAGAATTATCATTAATGTCGTCTTATCAGAACAGAAAACAAATGACTCAATTCCTAAACCAGAACCAAATTTTCCCTATTGAAAACGGACAGAAAGGCAGAAGGTTAAAAGAATTTGAACCACTACTTTAAATCAACGGAGGGGATACTAAATTTAATTTATCATAATTGGGGATGCACAATACGAAATTTATGATCAATGTGTTCGTAGCAGAAGAGAAAACTTCTATCTATAACGATTCCCAAATCTAGAAACGGACAGACAGACAGACAGAATGTCAAAAGAATTCCATAAAAGAAAAAAAAAAATTTTAACAAATACTTTGAATCAACAGCGGGGATATTTAAATTTTGTAAATCATCATTTGGAATGCACAATACGAACCTTATCATCAGTGTTGTCGTAGCAGAAGAGAAAACTTCTGACTTCCACAATTCCTACAGCTATAGAATCCAGGGGATGGTCGTTGTCTTCCTCTTGCTCTTCCTATTTAAAAATATATATTGATCATAGATGAAAACAGGAATGTTTGTTTGTGCATCAATATTTCAGTCCAGAACAACATCGTCCTTTGTAAACAAAACCGTAATGGCCACATATGTCCCTGGCCACATAGACAGTCGGACAGGCATATCTATAATACAAAGTAGCTTGATGTCTGTCCGTCTGTCTGTCCATCTGTCTGTCTGTCTGTCTGTCTGTCTGTCTGTCTGTCTGTCCGTCTGTCTGTCCGTCTGTCTGTCTGTCCGTCTGTCTGTCCGTCTGTCTGTCCGTCTGTCTGTCCGTATGTCTGTCCGTCTGTCTGTCCGTCTGTCTGTCCGTCTGTCTGTCCGTCTGTCTGTCCGTCTGTCTGTCTGTCTGTCCGTCTGTCCGTCCGCCCCTTAAGATCTCGGTAACCACTGAACCGATCGGATTCTACTCTTCAGGGTATATACCTATTGGTCCTGTGGTGGTTTTAAGCTATTTTCATGAAAAAATTATTAAAAGCTTGAAAAGAAAGCATTAAAGGGAACCCAAAAACTATGGTTCGCAGCACCAAAATATGTTTTTTTTTTAAATATATTCGAAATAAGTTGTTGCATCTCCAATTTTTTTTAAATTACCTCTTGGGGCAAAGCCCCTTCAGGCCAGGGACGAATCCGCTAGTACAAATTATAGAGTAGCTGGGACATCAAACATTATATTATCTTTTTATAAAAAAAAAGGCAGTGGGGAAGCAGCAGCTAGTGCTTAATTCATAAATCATTTTTACCTTTTCAGGGTCCGGTTCTTTTTTCTCCTCCATATCCAGTATGGCGTCTGCAGCTTGTACAATATAATCATAAATATCCACTAGGTAGCTTTCTTTGGGGAAACTCAACAGGAGTTGACGGTACATATCTAGCAGATTTTTCCTGAATTTAAAAAAAATTTCACTCATTTATTTTGAGAGTTAAAATGTCGCATTATTATTAAATTAAAACTGTAATCGATATAGTTTTCTTTTAAAAAGAATTTTATAGGAGTACAAATTTTGCAATTTTTTTTACTGAAAATAGAAAAGTTTACACCTTTTTCATATGATTAATTTCTGATTTAATGTGTAGATTAGGTAACTTTAATAAACGATTTAGCATTTTTTAGGGAAACTCAACACGCGTTGACAGTAAAAATCTAGCAGGATAGAATTGACGAAATTATTATCTGCCCCAAAACATTATTTTATATTTATTTCGCTTGTTGGCTAAACCTTATTCCTGGTCTAAAAGTAAATCATAAACAACAAGGATGACAATATCCATAAAAGCAAAGCTCTGAAATGGTAGGACAAACGAACATTAAAACTAGTAGAGTGTCAGAACTGAATAAACTGAATATTAATGGATAAGCTTATATGTACAAAATTGTAAGTATATTTGTTGCAAAACTAATTAAAAGCATGATACTGTTTAAGGACATACTGACGTTTTTAGGACTTGATTATAGAGATGCTTCGCTTATCACATTGTACCTTGTTGTAATAAGAATCAGGCGTACTGACTTTCTGGTAGCAATTATAGAGTTGCTTTGCTTTCTAAGTCGTACCTAACTGTTATAGGAATCAGCATACAAAGTTTGAAATCGATAGGACAATTCTAACCTGTTTAAATTAACTAAAAGAGCTAACTGTAACGGACGGACCGACCCAAATTATAGAAAAGCTTCGCTTTTAAAAATTAAATATGATTTTACAGACAGAAAACAGTAGTCTATTTCAAACACAAAAAATTGAAACTTTCAATTCTTGGCAATATAATTATTATTTTACTTTCTTTTTTGTGAATAAATTTTTCTTTAAATCAATTTGATTTTAAGAATTATTTACTGTCTTTAACTTTCAGATTTTTCTGAACTTAAATTTACCCGCCTTGCTATAAATCAGATAGTACATATCGGAAAGTAACGAAAGTGAGCATTATCAACATTTTAATAAATTTAAGATAAACTAATGGACTTATTATTAATTATGTGATACTCGCAGCTGGCTAAAATAACGATACACCATCCTAATTGATGAATGAATTGATCAATAAATGAGGTCCATATTAGCAACCTAAATATCCACATATTCTAAATCCAATCAGATAGTCCACAAGGAAAGTACCGAAAAACTGAAAGTGAGCATTATCAAAATTTCCATAAATTAAACTTGAAAATATTCCGCTGTTTAAATTACGACGAGATAAGATTACTCTATAATAATGGATATAGGATACGTGGAGAAATTGACAGGGAAAATTTGATTTAATATAATGTTTATCATTTATTTGTCAGTTCATTCAACCAATAGGAGTGGAGTTAATGGGGTAAAGGGGGTGACTGGGGGTATCGTTTTAAACTAAACAACTGCGACAGAAATTAATTCATGAAAATCTGGTGTAACATCCAGGTAATAATGTATCGATTACTCTATATGTGTATGTGTGTATATTCAAGGATTGAGGGATAATGTAGTTAAGCTTATTTTCCTATTAAACAAAGACATATACCCAGGGAAGTCCAAGCTTTTAATTTTGAGAGGTTTAAAAGGTTTAAGGGTGATAATCTAATTTATTTTGAGAAAAAAATACACTAGTCCCTAAAGTTTTATAATGACATTTTCATTTTTGTTGGCTTAACAACTTTGGGAACTTTTATGGATTTTGATTCGTTGGTTCATTAGGTTGAGGGTCCAAACGTTACAGCCAATAATTGTAATCTACAGAAGGGGTAATTTTGTGTTTCATTATTGGGGATATGCATCAATTTATAGGCCATTGTCTTATCCCTTTAGATCCATGAATATATATATGTGTGTGTGTGTGTGTGTTTACACGGAAAGTTCAGCTTTAAATTAAAAGAATTTCAACTATTCAAGTGAATTCTATTCCCCTCCCTATTACTACAACATCGCAAGAAAGTTTACTTAAAAGTAGTAAAACGTTATTTTCCATTAAATTAAATGTTATTTAAACAGCAGAAAAAAAGCGTACTATCCCTCAAAATAGATAAAATCCTTCCCGGAATCAATAAAAAGCAATCAGTGAGATCTTTTGTTATACAGACAGGTATCAATTTTTCTCGTATTCATTCGAATCTGGTGGATAGGAACCGGTTCTCATCCATACGAAAAAACTATGTCTAGCATCGTATTATATCCAGCTTTCTACGAATATCAAAATGTACAATCATAAGATTAAAACCAGTTTTTTTAGCCCGTGCCTTCGGCATCTCGGGGCTAAAAAAACGGTTTTAATCTTTTAATTGTACATTCTATATCCGCGGAAAGCCGTCTATAATACGATGAAAGAAATAACTATTCTGTAATTGAAGAATGTTGTAACTTAATTTCCAACGTTTACTGCATACTACTTGCTTTATCCTAACCTAGAAAACTAAGTAATGGTGTATTTAAACTTGTTCACTAATCAATATTCTAAAAGATTAATAATGTTAATTACATAAATATTCAAAATAAATAATATTCTCTAGCTTTTAATGTAAGTTAAACTCATAGGTAACAAGGATGACACTAAAACGGTAGGACAAACGGACATTAACACTTGTATAGTGTCAGAACTGAATAATCATAATATAAATGTATAAGAGTCAAAGCAAAATTTTAAGTAAATTTGTTGAAAAACTGCTTGATTCAGGATAATGTTTATGGACATACTTACATTTTTAGGACTTGATTATAATTTGTTGTTGAAAAAGTAAAAAAATCAACATGTTTAAAATGGACGTACGGACATTTTGGTGATGATTATAGAGTTGTTACGCTTTCTAAATCGTACCTAACTATTAAAGGAATTACCATGCAAAATTTGATATCGATAACATGCATAAATTATCAAAAGAAAGCTATCCGTTACGGACGGACGGACCGACCCTAATTATAGAAAAGCTTCGCTTTTAAAAATTCTCAGTAGGTAGAGACATTGAAAAGTAATTTAAACTTGTACTCAAAGTTTTATAGACACGTTCTCTCATTTGTTGGATTAAAAACTTTAAACTGAGAACTGCTCTTATTAGTACACATAGACAGAAAAAGATCCTATTTCTATTACTTTAAGATTAAAGATGTAATTAAAATGTTTAAACAAAGATTAAATATATAAAGGAAGTCACATGACTGAGTTGTTAAAAACTTAATTTATAGTCTGCTTGTGAGAAAAATAATTAAAAGAAAATATTTCCCCAAAAATTTTGTCTTTTGTTGTTAAGGTTAATTAAAGGGAGTGTGAACGTAAAAATTTCTCATCTGATTATCAAATCTTAACATTTACTAAGCACATTTCACTACACTGATCAACCAAAATTGTCCTATTCACAAAAATATCCAGAAATAATGCCTTGATTTTATGGTATTTTGAGAGGGAAAAAGGAAAAAACAGGGAAAATCTGAACGTTTTTGTTTCTTATAATGTTTGTAGGGATATTTAACTTGTCATATATAGTTGAAACAATTTACTTACTGTTAAGGATTTATTTTATGCTATAAAATTGCCAATTCGTTTTTTTATAACGTAGTAATTAGGTAATAAAGACATATTTTAAATTCGTATTATTGACAAAAAAATACCTTACTGTCTACAAAGGGTTGAATCTCATAGGTTATATAAAATAATAATATCCTTTTTTATTGTGTTGAACAATAAATAACCCACTTTGGAGAATTAGTTTACACTTTTATCAGACTGTTTATAAAGAAATATTGCGTCTTTATTATTTACAAATTTGTAATTAAAGGTGGGCGAGAGATGGGCCATTTAAAGTTAATTGGATACTAATAAAAAACCTGTTTCTGGCTTTGTTATTGTATTTGGTTTTCAATAAAAAAATAATGCTTATTTTATCAATTTCTAAGTAACTATATAAGTATACTAAGCAAGGATTATGTTAAAAGTCAGCTTAACTGTTAGGAAAAATCTAGAACTATGTGAAAAAGCTTAATTTTAGCTATAATGGGATAAAAAAGCAATTTAATGCACATTTTATATAATACGGAAAATTTCTTCCTTTCCCCGTACCTTATAAAAATCGTCGGAAAAAGCCGTTTTTTAAGCAAACAAAAGCGCGTTTTGCTCTATCTGTGAGATATTATGAATGAGATAATGTTAAGATTTGATATTAAGATGAGAAAAATTTACGTTCACAGTCCCTTTAAAGATATTTTGATTGCGTCCTAATTTAGTGTGAAATTTAGATTATTATATTATATTTAAGGTGAAAAAAATATATCATAAAAAAACGAAAAAAAGTAACACATTAATTAAAAATATATAAAATAAATTTTTAAGGCGTCTTGTGACGCTACCTAATATTTGATTAGAATGAAAAAACTGGCTTCGTTTTCGGAAGTAAAAATCCTTCGTTTAATACCCAGAGATTTTAATCTACAATCATATGTCAAACAAAATATAACACCCAGCTAATTTCAATTAAAAGTGAATCTTATAATAGAAAATTATCAAACGTCATTTTAAAATCAAACTGACAAAATTGACATCTGGGTCAAATAATAAAGATTTTCATAGTGGGCACATTATTTACGAAAAAAACATTTTTCTGCATGAGGTCTCAGATTTTGATAAAAACTTCCAGTCCCCTTCATTTGGTCATAAAACTAAGGGCTGGGTGATTTTTAACCTTTTTAATCCATTTAAAGTCCGATTTTTCGCGCATTTTCTCACTGTGGTGTTTTCACAATGAAAAAAAGGCATTTTTTCATGATTTTCAAGTTTAAAATTTTTACATTAATTTTCAACTTACAGACATGTTTTATATATCAAATTAATCACCCAGATGGGTACAATATAGAATTTGTCTTTAAAATCACAAAAATCATGAATTACAGGGTGTCCCAAGAAAAATGTCATAACAGGTTTTTTAAACTTTTGACACTGTCAGGAAACGAAGTTTGCCCATTTCTTGCCTTGAGAGTGAATATCATCCATTTTACAACACATATGAAGTAAATTTGGCGTGGTAACTCCAAATTTGGACACCTGAGAAATTTTTGAAACACCCTGTAAAAGTGATTTTTGCGTCTGTAGAGCTAAAAATTGGTCCAAATTGATTATTTTTTTCAAAGTAGCATACAAAGTATCTAAGTATGTTAGGCCATAGTGTTTTCTGACCAGATTACAATTTTTATATTTTTTGGACACCCTGTATTTTCAAAAAAATGAGAAATTTTTTTTTTGTTTTTTTAAATTTTTTTTTCTTTTTTTAAGTTACCTAAAACTGTCATATAGATACAGATTTTGACTAATAACAATAATATTTGCCTATTTTACAAATTTACACACTTTTGGGACACCCTGTGCATGTTTTTAAAAATGGTGGTTTTTGCCCCTTTTGGGGGGGAAGGAGTCGTTTTAGGGCCAGAGACTATTTCTTCATTTTTGTACAACTTTTCAAGGCACATAATTTGTTATTTATACATTAACCTCCTCTGGCGAACCGTTTTGCCGTTATTCACCGCCAAAGGCGGAATTTTGACCTTTTTTTACCGTTCTCGAGGTTTTAACGGGCATTTTTGGTAAGAAGGCGTTGATTTATCAAAATCACTCTAAAATACTTTTATTTAGGCTATTTTATTTACTAAATTTCATGTGAAATAAAAATTTTTGTATATCCAACCCATTTTTGTCAAAAGGAATTTTAAATGGACGTGATTTATGTTTCTTTTATTACTAATGTTATATCAATTATTAATATTATATTCACTTCATTCACTTGTTTTAACAATTGAAATCCATCTTTACGAAAAACGGTTAGATGCACAAAAATTTTTACTTCACATGAAATTTAGTAAATAAAATAGCCTAAATAAAAGTATTTCAGAGTGATTTTGATAAATCAACGCCTTCTTACCAAAAATGCCCGTTAAAACCTCGAGAACGGTGAAAAAGGTCAAAATTCCGCCTTTGGCGGTGAATAATGGCAAAACGGTTCGCCAGAGGAGGTTAATGTATAAATAACAAATTATGTGCCTTGAAAAGTTGTACAAAAATGAAGAAATAGTCTCTGGCCCTAAAACGACTCCTTCCCCCCCAAAAGGGGCAAAAACCACCATTTTTTAAAAACATGCACAGGGTGTCCCAAAAGTGTGTAAATTTGTAAAATAGGCAAATATTATTGTTATTAGTCAAAATCTGTATCTATATGACAGTTTTAGGTAACTTAAAAAAAGAAAAAAAAATTTAAAAAAACAAAAAAAAAATTTCTCATTTTTTTGAAAATACAGGGTGTCCAAAAAATATAAAAATTGTAATCTGGTCAGAAAACACTATGGCCTAACATACTTAGGTACTTTGTATGCTACTTTGAAAAAAATAATCAATTTGGACCAATTTTTAGCTCTACAGACGCAAAAATCACTTTTACAGGGTGTTTCAAAAATTTCTCAGGTGTCCAATTTTGGAGTTACCACGCCAAATTTACTTCATGTGTATTGTAAAATGGATGATATTCACTCTCAAGGCAAGAAATGGGCAAACTTCGTTTCCTGACAGTGTCAAAAGTTTAAAAAACCTGTTTTGACATTTTTCTTGAGACACCCTGTAATTCATGATTTTTGTGATTTTAAAGACAAATTCTATATTGTACCCATCTGGGTGATTAATTTGATATATAAAACATGTCTGTAAGTTGAAAATTAATGTAAAAATTTTAAACTTGAAAATCATGAAAAAATGCCTTTTTTTCATTGTGAAAACACCACAGTGAGAAAATGCGCGAAAAATCGGACTTTAAATGGATTAAAAAGGTTAAAAATCACCCAGCCCTTAGTTTTATGACCAAATGAAGGGGACTGGAAGTTTTTATCAAAATCTGAGACCTCATGCAGAAAAATGTTTTTTTCGTAAATAATGTGCCAGTGCCCATGAAAAATGACGTCATACTGGCCTACCATTGATCAATTAAAATATATACTGGCCTGCCATTGGTAATTTAGTCTATTTTGGTCAATTGTATTGTTTGAAGTAATTTTTATAGGCACTATAAAGAGCTTCTAAAATAATTATTCCTGTAAAATAACGAACTTTTTTTTTATGTTACTTGTCTTAATTGGTTTTACTTTTCAATGAAGCTTTGTAAATATTTTATGGTGTTTTAAGGCTATATATATTGACCACTCCCTCCCTCTCATAGAGGGTAGGGTCGACGGTTAAGCCGTTTAATATATCCTAATAGACTATTCAGGGTGACTTTAGATCAAAGCTTTAAATGAGCTTTCTTTCATGGAAGTGGGACACAAAACTGATAATCGTTAGTTCATAAAGTTAGGTATCTAAATGTTTCAATCACGAATTGTAATATACAGAAGGGGTAATTTTTGTATCATCATTGGGGATGTACATCAATTTATCGGGCATTGTCTTATCCTTTTAGATCCATTGCTTTCTCTAATGAGAACAACAATAACAAAACGACGTTCTCTTTCGCAGCAAAATTAGCTTACAATCAGAAATAAAGGACAGGTCAAATATTTATAAAATTGCTCAGTTGTTGAAAAATATTTGTCGTATCAATTTTGAACTAAAATAAGAGCGTCAAGAGGTATTACAATTTAAGACATTTTTTAAAATCTAAAAACAAATTTTTATGTAGGGCTTAGTAAAAATTAACACTATTCTTTAATTATATAAGTATATTTTAAAATGCTCCCAAGAAAGTTAAATATAATTATATGGAGACTATAAATTAATATAATTTTTTTTTAAATCCGAAACCTTTATAAAAAGACATATGTCTGGTTGACAGACTGACGGACCAAGTAAGTTGTATACTGGATGCTCTTTGGACAGGTGGACCAAAAAAATATGCAGTCTATCTTAAGTCACACCCGAGAAAATTACATTTACCCCATAGCGTTACGGGCTGACAGACGGACAGAAAAAAAGGTAATTATAAAATAGCATCAATTTACTATTACTTTATCCTTGCTTTCCCTGTAATAATAAGGAGAGCTTTAACACACTGAAAACAGTTTTATTTTTGTTTATTTTAGGATTAAAACGAAAATATCATTTCAGGATATTTTTACAAAGGACTGCCTGCGTTGCGTTTTAAAATTAGATTTTGAAAAATATAAGATTAAAAGCAGTTTCGTTAGTCCCGAGGGGAAAGCTGTCTATAATACGATGCGACAAATAACTTATTATAATTAAACAGATATATGTTTTTCATATAAAAGATAGTCAAATAAGCAATGAAACTTTCCTTTAATAAAGTTGTATAAATATCCCATCACATTAAGGCAATATTTATATACATTCCTATTGAATAAAATAGTAAATTTTTATTGAAGATATCTGAATATTTCGATAACTACTGGATCGTTTGAGTTCTCCATTTCAAACAAGCTTCACATAGGTGTTATTTTAAGATTTCAGTTTTTGTATGGTTTTAGGCTGTTTTTCTGCGTTCTCCATTTTAAAGAAGCTTCAAATAGGTGAAATTATAAGATTTCAGTTTCTGTATGGTTTTAGGCTACTTTTCTGCACTACCCTACAACAGCGAATACAAAGCCCCTAGAAGTTAAAAGCGCAATCGCTAGTATAGCTATAAATCAATATTTTATAAGTCTGGAAAAAAAATTAGAACATACACACCTTACGAGTTAAAACATTAGCTGAGACAAGGCGTACTAAAATGCTTTCAAGTTCTCTTTATAATCATTTTTAAGTGACCCAATGCATTTTTTACCACAGCCTTTCGCTGTTTTTTTTTAAAGTATCGCAGCTACCTTAAAAATTACCAACGACTATGGCGTTATACATAGCGCAACCGCTCATTGCCGATAAGGTTATAGGTTCGAATATCGACCCATTCCTATTGCTGCAATGCCAGATGCGCGACCGAAAAAAAGTTAATGTATGGTAAATGTTAAACCCAAATCATTACCATACAAACAGTTAGAACTTAACGAACGTAAACAATAGGTTGGTTGTATAAAGAGCATTTGACCATATAATCATCATTGCACAATCACATCATTAAGCTAGATTCGGAACAGGAGTACGCAAAAAATCCCATTCTGTGTAGGCTACCGTACAAATTAATTAGTCCCTTTGTCCGTTAATATGTGATACTTTATTAAGTTATTGATCGATTGAAACGGCATAATCTATCAAAATAATCGCCAAATGAATATTGTGGATAAAATTTTGAGATAAAACAAACCTAAATGATTTTATTACAATATGTTTATTACACAAGTCCCCATAGATTTAAAAGAACGTTTTCTTATCCGTTGGCTTTACAATTGAGGAGACTTGTTTTGAATTTTGATTGGTTTGTTCATTAAGTTGAGTGTCTAATCGTTTCAATCACTAATTGTAATTTATAGAAAGGGTAATTTAGTTTGTCATCATTGGGGATGTACATCAAATTATAAGCTGTTATCTTTTCCCTTTGTCGCCCTAAATTTATGCTAATTTTATAACAGATTTTTAGCCTAAAAGTTTACATTTTTGTTTTATTTTTAGTAAAATTATTTCTAGAAATTAATAGTTCTTGACAACAATAGTACACAAATTTCTGAATTCTTTTGTTTAAAATTAGACAAAAACGTAATATAAATGACAGCAAATAAGCGAGTTTGCTGCCCATTTTAAAGGCTGCTCGTCTGCGTATTTTTATTTACGGCGGCTGAACAAAAATCTAAGTTAAAAACAATCTAATAAAAAAGGATAGATTAGATAAAAACATTTCCAGCGTGGCTTCGAAGCCGATTAATATCCGCTGGATTAGAAACGGTTCTCAGCCATACAGAAAAATCATATATGGCATCATATCACAGACAATTTTCCACGAATATTAAAATAGAAATAATAAAAAGTAATACCAGTTTTTAGACCGCGCCCTCGGCACCTCGGGACTAATAAAACTAGTTTTAATCTAGTAATCTTTCATTTTCATATCCGCGGAAAGCTGTTTATAATACGATGCGATAAATAACTATATATATTAAATATTGAATACCTACATAGTACATTATTATATGCCTTTTAAGTAAAATAATAGGCGTCATTTTAGTGTTTCATTTTACATTTAATTGAACCTTGACCCGTTTTTGTTTACCCAGTCGCGAGATTCTCAGCGATCTGAAGGGATAAGACAACGGCCGATAAATTGATGTACATCCCCGATGATGGTATACAAAATTACCCATTCTGCAGATTACAATAAGTGCTTAAAACCTTGGACTCTCATCTTAATGAAGCAACCTATCAAAATTCAATAAAATTACCCAAAGTTGTTAAAAATTTGGGGACTAGTGTAGAAAAACAACTCAATGTCCCCTCCCTTCCTGCGAGACCTACACTTTTAAATTTGTGTTGAAAATGTTGAACAACAAGTAATGACCTGGGCTTGCTGGGTGGGTCAATCACAGGCAAAAAGAGATAGACATTAGATTAATCAGAAAGGTCGAGTATTTTGCCTAAGAGTAAAAACAGTAACTCTACCCACGGGGTTGGGTCTTTGAATATCAGCCAATAGCGTAAAAAATATAAACACGGCCTCGCTGAAAAAAGAGCAGAAAGCAATTTACTAGCAGACGAAAAGGTTCCCACCACTTAGCCAAGGTAGTTGTTATTTACATCTAAACTTATACCTTTACTAATGAAACACCGAAAATAGCACCCTATGTCAAATTTGAACCAAAAATAAGATTAGTTTTTTTTGCAAAATTTACACTTAATTTACTGTATGGACGAATTGATCGCTAAACGAGGTCAATATTAGAAACCTCAATTGACGAAAATCCTGTCAATAGTTTCACTATTCTATATCCATTCCTATCAACTATAATGTTAGACCCATATATGTAGTTAAAATGCCCTGAAAAGCAATATTCATATAAGAAGGAGGTCAATTAAACAGAAAAACTTCGGTCATTAATATAATACAAATCTTAAAAAGAAGTTTATTTATAAAATGTAATAAAATGCCTATGTCGGGACAAAGGTTATGCAATCAAAGATATTGTTAAACATAAGTACACTTATTTGATCCCTGTTAAAATATATTTGCTGAAATATCTTAAAAATCTATTTAAATATTTATTCCTTTATCCCTGAATCACTAGCAAAAAAGGGCTTAGGAAAACTAATCTAAAAATCATTTTATCCAGTTTTAACCTGTTAAGAGATATTGTTTTACGTAGTTTAAAAAATTGTGTTAAAAAAGTGATGTCTGTCTTCAATGATTAGGGTTATACTGACAAAATATCGTTTTAATTAAAGTTTTTAAGCCTTATTATTTGACCTAACCTAACTTAAAGTTCAATGTGTACAGTTTCCTAAACTGACTGTACAGTTATTTTGTTTCCAGGAAATTTAAAATAACCTAATGTAAGTTTTTTTAAAGATGAGTTTTATGAAAACTCATGTTGAAATAGTTATTTCTCGCATCGTATTATAAACCGCGGATATAGAATGTACAATTATAAGATTAAATCCAGTTTTTTTAGCCCTGAGGTGCCGAAGGCACGGGCTGAAAAAACTGGTTTTAATCTTATGATTGAACATTTTTATATCCGTAGAAAACTGGATATAATACGATGCTAGACATAGTTTTTTCGTATGGATGAGAACCGGTACCTATCCACCGGATTCGAATGAATACGAGAAAAGATATTACTGTCCTTTCGGTTATAGATAGACAAGCTCCATAGAAAGTCTGATACTTACAGCTAGAAAAAAGTTGAAATCCCATGAAAACAAAAAGATATGAAAAAAAATAAGTATGATGGACTCACTGATACATTTTTGGGGAGACCTTTGTGTTAGAGGAACATTCAGAATTTCAGACTATTATTGATTATTTTTAAAAATTTGAAAGGCATAACAAAAAAATGGTAATTTGAAATCCGCTACCAGATTATAGATAGGTATGGGTTCCAATCAATCCCACAGTCAAAGTTTTCAAAAAAAAGACGTGTAATAATAATGGTTTTGGTGGTCTAACCCTGACCTAAAGTAACAAACATACAAAAACTATTTTCAGTTTATTTCAAAATAAGGGCTGCTTGACAGGATCATTTGAAGGGGTGTGCTGGAATTTGTTATTTATAATAGTAATAGTTATTTATAGCATCGTTTCATAGACATCTTTCTGCGGATGTTAAAAAAAATTTTAAGATTAAAACTAGTTTTTGTTAGGCCCGCTTTGGCTAAGGCACGGGTTAACATAACTGATATGAATTTTAGGTTATTTTTATTTCATTATTAGTGAAAAATTGTCTGTAATACGATATTGTGTACATGATTTTGCAGTATGACTGAGAAACAGTTCTAATCCAGCTGATATTAACCGGTTTCTAAGCCATACTAGAAATAATTGTTACCTATTTGATAGAAGATGGTTCATAGTGACATTTCTCTCTGATAGGAATGGAAATCTTGCAAACAGGCCTTCTCTACCTACTGGCAGTTTCTTCTCACCTTTAGAAAGATACATAATTAATAACGATGTTTGTAGCTAAAAATATGTGTATCTTATTATGTAAAGTATCTTTTTTAATTAAGCTCATGCTTTCGATAACTACGTAACAATTTAATTTCTTCATTTTAGATAATCGTCACATAGGTCCCAGGATAGTTTAGGCTTTTTATTATGGGATTGGAATGATTTTTATTTTTTTCTGACCTCTTTTACCTTTAAATACAGGTGCTAGTGGCGCAGCTAATAGTTAGATTTATGAAAATATAGGATTTTTTTTATCTATATTAAGTTTAAAGAAAGCATTCTGTAGAAAAAAAAATATAATAAAAATAAAATAAATGTTAATGCTTTAAAAATATAGATTTCAATTACATAGATTCCTATAAAACTAAAGAACAAAAAACACAATTGAGAATAAATAAAGATAAAATCCTTTAAAATTACATAGACTAGCCTGTGAGTTAGGGTATCCATAACCTTATCCTACTATATAAAGTAGTAAGCTTATTTTGTCTGTAGCGAAGGATTTCACTAACCGCTGAACTGATCTGGTCCTCCTTAATAGTTCTTATAGGTACAGAGAATGTTTTTTTTTAACTTTTTTAAGGAGGGGCATCTCCACTATCGAAATAAAAATGAATCCACCCCCCCCCCCCCCAAACAACAACAAAAAAACAATATTTTTCTTTTCAAATGTTAAAATAAATATTTTGGGGAGGGAGGGGGTAGGGAAAAGTCTACCTTAAGTGCCTAGAGTCTTCTATTGTAGATATAAAGTAATGTATGTAAGACCTAACTTCTAAACCTTAACTTCTAAAGGCTAGCCTAAGATTTTCTAAAGATTTAGCCAATCATTTTAGGATAGTGATTAGAAATATTTTATAGTTTTGTCCAATCATGGTATCTCTATTTATAGTTTTGTCCAATTATGGTATCTCTATTTATAGTTTTGTCCAATCATGGTATCTCTATTTATAGTTTTGTCCAATCATGGTATCTCTATTTATAGTTTTGTCCAATCATGGTATCTCTATTTATAGTTTTGTCCAATCATGGTATCTCTATTGCTTCAAAACATTTTAAATTGGGTCATTTATAGTTATGACAGTGGCTATAAAAATCCCATATAAACATTTATTGTTACTGACTCTAAAAGGCGACGAAAAGTCTATAGTGCTTTTTTATACCTATTAAAATTGATATCTCTAATAAAGTCAAAATCTTAAACAGTAAATGGCATTTTTCCTCCAATTGCCTAGTCAAGCAAAGCGCCCTCCCCTCCCACCTCTTTTTCAAAGAAATTGAAAATAAGAGGGTGGTTGTTTTTCGTTTGTTTGTTAAATACTTTGGGTCAGGTTAGATTTCTTCAAGGCACTAGGGGTCACAAAAACCAACCCTTTTCAATTTTAAAACAAGTTAATTTAAGGAAGGGTAGGTACTTGACTTGTTCTTTATTCATAACCCTAAGGTGCACTAACCCTACGGAGATCATTCAATACTCTCACACAGACAGAGATTCTATTACTTATATATAAGTATAAAGAAGGAGGAGGGTAGTTTTTTCTTTATGCCTAACCCCTATGGGACCTCTAGCTACGATGCATTAACCCTACCGAGATCCTTTACTATACACACACAGGCAGACAACCTGTTACTTTTAAACAAGGATTGCAAATAATTAGCAAGTCTACGTTTGTGCACAAAAATTACGATCTTAAACACAATAAAATATAAAAGTTGTAAAAAATGCCAGGCATATAAAAGTCATTTTACGATTTAATTTTTCTTTTTCTCTATAGCTTTGTGCATTTTCTTACAGAAAATATCACGTGATCGTTTTGTGTTAAATATCTTCTTCTTTTAACACGCATTTTAGCTCTAGATTAGAAGAGAAAAATAAAATTGAACGTTTTTTATATTGTGGCTTTTAGACGCCGTTTATTCAAAGCAGTTAAACCCAGAAATAGAAAAATAGGTCCTTTTCCTCAGAGCTCCCAGCAAGCACAGAAACCCCAAACTCCCTTAAATTATATTTATTTATGCCTTACCCCTGTGGAGTGACAGAACCCCTCACGACCTAAACATTGCCTAGGGTAAAACATACGAATTCCAGGGGAGGGATTCTTGAAGTTGATATGGATCTCCTTTTCAGTGAAGCTTTTTAATATTTCAAACAATTGTTTATTTGGGGGGGGGGGGGGGAACCTTTACCCTCGCAAAGAAAACACAAGTAGAAAAAATAATCCCTGAAAATTTATCTTATTTTTTCAAGTGAAGGGTCGATTTAACCCGATAGTCGATAGTATGTACGTACATTGTACATCGGAAACACAAATGAATTCTAAAACTTTTACATTTTAAAAAGAAGAAATTAACAACAAACAAATTCTAAAAAATGTACTATATAAGTTCAGGGAGGAGGGGACATTGGGCTGAGCTTGATCTTTAAATCATTTCAATGGTGATCTGAAATTTCGCGCGGGGTGGTTTAGATCACCATTGAAATGATTTAAAGATCAAGCTCTGTTTATTAAATTAGTCCCCAAAGTTTTAAAATAACTTTCTCTGATTCGTTGAATTAACAGTTTTGGGGACTTTTATTGAATTTTAATTGTTTGGTTTATTAAGTTATGTGTCCAAACATTTAACCAATAATTGTAATATAAGAAGGGATTATTTTGTGTATCATCTTTAGGGATGAACATCAATTTATCGGCCATTGTCTTATCCCTTTAGATCCCTGATATAAATTGATTTATGGTCAAGCTGAGAGGGTCAACACAATAAAGGTTACTATAATTGAAGTAAGGTCACTGTAAACTATCTCAAATATGCAAATAAAGACTTGTTAGAATAGACATATCATTTCTACATGTAGGGACGAGCCGTTCGTTAGTTCCTTCGTCCGTAACGTTATAATTGTTCTATCAAATGCAAACTTTGCATGCTGATTCCTGTAACAGTCAGGTACAGTTTTAATATATATAAGTGTAAATCCTTCTTAAACTTTGATTTTTTCAGCTTTTTGACTAACAAATTTATAATTATCCAATTACCTTGTCATTATGACCCTTGTTATAAAAACTTGTTTTCTCATTACACATTTATACCTGATTAACCAAAAAAGGAAAGTTCTGTAAATAGCCCAGTTTAATAACTATCACAGCAAATTTTACCGCCACTTTTTTTTTAGAAGACATTAATAGTTATTTCTCGCATCGTATTATAAACGGCTTTCCGCGGATATAGAATGTACAATTATAAGATTAAAACTAGTTATTTTAGCCCCGAGGTGCCGAAGGCACCGGCTAAAAAAAACTGGTTTTAATCTTATGATTGTAAATTTTTATATTAGTAGAAAGCTGGATATAATTTGTTGCTAGACATAGTTTTTTCGTATGGATGAGAACCGGTTCCTATCCACCGTATTCGAATGAATACGAGAAAAATTAATCTTTAGTAATTTTATCTTTTTTAATTCTCTTTTATGTACTAGGTATTCCTTTCGTTGACTTAATTAAGTTAATTTACTAGATATACGGATTTTTTTGTACCTTTCCTGTATTTAAACATTTTATCATATAGTAATGAAACGTTTATCAACTGTAAATCTATATCATCGGTAAATATTCAGAGATTTTAAGGGATAAGCTATTTAACGATAAATTGGTAAATTCCCTCAGTTATTATAAAAAAATTACATCTTCTGCAAATAAAAATTATTGGTGGAAAAGTTTTGGCACTAATACTATGTAAATAGTTTGTATTAACCAAACAGCATTTAACAAAGTTCTTAGGCCAAATCGCGTTGGGTACCAGTATAATTTACAGTCCAATGTCCCCTTCCACGATGAGTGTTATAGTTTAGAACTGGTGTAATTCAGGTTGAAAAGCTGCGAGAGAAGAAAAATAATTTACCTTCTACTTCAACATCCTCAAAGGACTTGTTAGCCGCGGCCTGGTTACTCTGCTGTGCCAGTGTGTGCCACAGCATCTGTTTGTGACAGAGGCCGGCAGCATGGAACTTGGCCAGCGTTCGGATAGCGCACCTGAAGTGGGCCAAGTTCAGAGGACCTGGGTAGTTGGTAACATATCATTTCATTAGTTTGATTATTAAAGTATAAGAGCTATATGCAAGTCTGTCCCGATTTTGTATTGGGTCTTTGAAATTAGCTAATAACGTCCGAAATATATACACAGCAGAGTCCCTACAAAAAATCAATTTGCTAGCAGACGAAAAAGGGTCTTTACCACTTTGCACAGGTAGATGTCTGGATTCTACATCTATAATTAATACATTTATTGTTTGGAATAGAAGGCAGAATTCTTAAGGGGTACGATAATGGATGATAATTTGATGTACACCACCAATTATAATAAACAACCACTTTTGGGCATTAAGATTATTGGTGGAAAGGTTTGGACACTGCTGGTTAATACAAAAAATTCAAAATTTAAGAAAATTACTCAGTTTTAAACTCAAACAAATGACAAATATAGCGTGGCAGTGCATTAAATTCAGAGCTGGATCTTTAAATGTGTAGCCGTTGCCGTGGCCGTAGCCGTGGCCATAGTCATGGCCGTAGTCGTAGCCGTAGTCACTGCCAGTGCTGCCAATAAAACATGGATTTAAACATGGTTTGAAGTTTTTACGTATTATTATTATTTTCATATTTTTACAGAAAATTAAAAAAGTGATTGTGATTTAAAGATCTCACATAGCCGTGGCCACGCGTAGCCAATTTGATTTAAAGATTGCTATTAGGTTAGTGGCTGTACCTCTGGCAGCGGCGACGGCAACGGCTACACATTTAAAGATCCAGCTCAGCATTATTCAGAGTTTAAACAAGGCTTTTGTACTTCCAAAAGACAGAGAATGTTTAACATGGATATACTTACGTTTTTAGACTTGATTTTAGAGATGCTTCGCTTGATAGGATGATTAAATTCCATTGCAAAAAAAAGGCGATATTTGGTTTAAGTAAATATTCTTTTATTCACACATTGTAATTTAAATGATACATATGATTATCATTTAATTCATATTTTGGAAGCGTGGGAAAATTTTTCGAGTGTGAGAACCATTTTTTTGGCCTTAAATGATCATTTAATTTCATTTTTTTTAATCGTGGGAAAAATATCTGAGCATGGGAAAGAACGTGAGAAAAAATATGTTTTAGTATAAATAAATGTTCTATCGGTTTGAAACCTTTTCCATTCGATAGATCTTCCCGACTTTGGAAAAACTATCAGACCCATTTTTGAAATTCAATCTGTGAAAAAAGATATTCCAGTTTGAATTTTTTGTTATGAAAATATTATTTTACATGTATTGATGCCATCTTGGATTATGATATTTTTTTGTTAGAAGATTTTTTTTCTAAAATTTTTTTAAAAATATTAAATTTTAACAATGAAAAAAAAATCTTTGAAATTAAATTGACCAATAATTCAAAGATTTTTTCTATTTAATTTAGAAGGTTTTTATTTGTTTTTAATTTTAATATTCAACAAAAACAAAACAGTGAAAAAAATGAAAATTAAATGAAAAAAACGTTTTATCATTTTATTCAAGAAATTATTTGCTAACATGACCTTTTTGTTGCAATAGAATGTTATTTAAGCAAACAAAATTTAGCATAAATGGATATTTAAATCCCTAAATTTTGTTTGCTTTGTTTGCTTAAATATCCTCGGTATTAAATGATGAGCTATTGCTCGATCATTTAATAACTTGGGATTTAAATATCCATTTATGCTAAATTTTGTTTGCTTAAATAACTCATTTAAAATGAACAAACATATTTTCTAGAGTTGTTACTAATTCTCTATTGCACAAAAATCATCCTGCTTAAAATCAATAAGACAATTTTATCATGCCTAAATTATCATGCAGACGTAAGAACCATACCTAATTATAGATACGCTTCTCCTTTAATAAGGAAATCATGAAAACCTTAAAAATTTAACAAAAAATTAAAGTAACTGTTGTCACAGATAAATAAGATAATAATTTGATGTATTTTCAGCAAAAAAAAAGTTGAAATTAAGAATGTCTAAATATCCAATTATCCTATTCTACATTGGGCACTGCATACTTGTCTGTCTTGAAATACATTTCTGCAGGGCATAAACAGGATTAGGTACGACAATAAAAAAAAGTTTTCTTTTGAAATAGTAAAATGGTTATTTATCCAATCTTATTATAGAAGGCTTTTCATGGAAATTAGAATGAAAAATTATAAGACTAAAAAAAATTTTGTTTTAATTTTAAGATTTCTATTTTCATATTTTTGGAACATTGTCTGTAATCCGATGAAATAAATATTTTTTTTTTCTATCTGAGAATCAGTTTTAATCCACTGGATATTAATCAGGTTCTAAGCCATACTGGATTGCTTGTGTAGTAAAGGATATCTCAAACCGCTGAACCGTTTTGGTTCTACTCTATAGTCCTCCTTTATAGATCCAAGAAAGGTTTATAATTATTTTGGAGGGGCGTATTTAGAGCCTTTCTAGAGAAATCATCCCTATTTTCATATTAATTTCATATTCTTAATCCATTTTATTCTGACGGGAAAAAATGTACATCAAAAATGTATGTAAAATACAAACATACACACACACACACACACACACACACACACAAGAATTATTGAAGTTCGTAGGGAAAAAATGTTTACGACTCACTGATTCACTCATTTTACAAATTTTTACTTTTTACAAGTAATGCAGCCAGAGAGAATGAGAGAGAGAGAGAGAGAGAGAGAGAGAGAGAGAGAGAGAGAGAGAGAGAGAGAGAGAGAGAGAGAGAGAGAGAGAGAGAGAGTGAGAGAGTTAAGTAAAGAAAGATATGAAGAAAAGCGAAAAATTAAGGTCTTGCAATAGTTTTAGAATTAGGAAATATAGAAAAAAACGTATCAACCAATCAAAATGTAATCCCCAAAGTTGTTAAGTCAACGAATAAAAAGGACAACTTTAAAACTTTGAGGACTAGTGTAATGAACAGCCCAATGTTCCTTCTCTCCCTGATTTGAAATTCAGAGAAACTAAAAAACCAGGATAAAGAAATGGGTTTATTTGGGAAAAAACACAACATAATTTTGTTTTTGCTTGTATCGGAAAATTTTCTCAATTCTGTCTCTAAAAATAGACAATTACATGCATGTATTATTTTCTTTATGACACAAAAATGACGAAAACAACGAAAATTTACAGATAAGCATTTTCGGCTTCTAGAATATTTAGAAGAAGAAAAAACGAGGTCGATTACGTCCTAATATCGCGAAGCTTTCTTTTAAAAAGGTTATAACGTTGGTCTGATAAAAAAAAAAACATTGATTTAACAAATGTAAGGCAAAAAATAAGTATGATGAATAATAAATGAGATATCTATTATAATAAAATTGGTGATAGTTTTAAAATATTTCCTATAAAGTGTGTTACTTTTTTATATGTTTCATCAATATTTGGCCACAACTCAGTCAAAAATGCTTACAAAATAGACCTTTTTCGACCTAAGATGCTCAAATACTTCCTTTACAAGCCCCATCAATCAGTTTTGAGATTTCTCAATATTTCAAGGAAAATTGACAAAAAAGGCAAATTTGGGTGTTACCTTTTTATATGCTCAGATACCATAAAATCAATAAAAAAATACTTATTTTTATTTTTCTCTCATTTTTAAAGTTTGCTTCTGTTAAAGTAAATATTCTTGAAGGGATTTATGCATTGATTTTACAGAAACATAATATTTGGTGGAAATAAATGATCTGCAAAAGAATTTTTTTTTGGAAAATAAGAAATTCAACCCCCATTGCCATAGTGGACAGCTGTTGACCTCTAGTGCTCATGGTTTTGTCAAGTACATGTTAAAGAAAAAAAATAGCCAAAAAAGTACATAAAAAAGTATCTTAATGTGTTAGAAAATTAAATTGTTTAACTTCAAATTGGAGGATGCTAACCTTAAAGATGCTCTTACTGGTGGTGATGGTGACCCGAAAGACATTGAAATACATGAGCATTATGGCAACACAACTATTGATCTATGTTCTGATTTTTAAATTCCTAGCAGCCTCCAATGAAAAAATATAACAAGAACTTTTCAAAATCACAGTATTTACCTTATGAATTTGAGAATTAAAAAATCATTTAGGGATTTCTCTTGATTGGAGGCTGCTAGGAATATAAAAATCAAAACATAGATCAATAGTTGTGTTGCCATAATGCTCATGTACTTCAATGCCTTCCGGTTCACCATCACCACCAGTAAGAGCATCTTTAAGGTCAGCATCCCCAAATTTGAAGTTAAACAATTTAATTTTCTAACACATTAAAATACTTTTTTAAGTACTTTTTTGGCTGAATTTTTTCTTTAACATGTATTTGACAAAACCATGAACACTAGAGGTCAGCAGCTGTCCTCTAGGGCGATGGAGGATAAATTTCTTATTTTCCAAAAAGAATACTTTTGGATACAATTTATTTCCACCCAATATTATGTTTCTGTATAAATCAATGCATAAATCCCTTCAAGAATATTTACTTCAACAGAAGCAAACTTTAAAAACGAGAGAAAAGTATAAATAAGTATTTTTTTATTGATTTTATGGTATCTGAGCATATAAAAAGGTAACACCCAAATTTGCCTTTTTTGTCAATTTTCCTTGAAATATGGAGATATCTTAAAACTGATTGATGGGGCTTGTAAAGGAACTATTTGAGTACTTTAGGTCGAAAAAAGTATGTTTTGTAAGCATTTTTGACTGAGTTGTGGCAAAATAATGATGAAACATATAAAAAAGTAACACACCTTATGGCTTCGAAACCGATTAATATCCGCTGGATTAGAATCGGTTCTCAGCCATACAGGATAATCATGTATAGCATCGTATTACAGAGTGATAAAATATATTTTTGTGCTAAGTAAACTGCTTTTAATCTTACAAATGTTTTGATTTAATATATTTGGAAAGATATCTATAATACGATGCGATAAATAACTAATATGTCTTTTAAATTTTACGAGTAAATAATCATAAATCAATTTAGGTAAACCTTTACTAATTAGATGGTTTTGGTTAGTTTTTAAAATAAGTATATAAATAAGTATAAGTCCAAACCCTAAGAAACTATGGCTAATCAAACAAAAAAAACATAAGTTGCAAACATAAAATGTTTTTTGCACTTTGATCTCTGGTTCATATAGACCTTAGTTTCTTTAAAACAAATTCTTAACATTTCTTACACAAAAATAAGTGTCCCCCCCAAAAAAAATATAAAAAAATTGGGAGTAATCGTCCACCTAAATTAAAATCTTGTATGACCTTCATTTAAACTTTTAATGGATATTTAACGCATCTTATTGTAGACAGCTTTCCGCGGATGTTTAAATAAACCAATTTATGATTTGTATTTCAACCTTTGTGGAAAATTGTATAATACGATGCATGCTATACATGATTTTTCAGTATGGTTCTAATCCGGTTCTAATCCAGCGGATGTTAGTCGGTTTCGAAGCCATACTGGAAGGATATGTCTATGTTTCTAACTTGTATGAATGATATGTTCCTTGTTCAGCTGAGTAGTATTGTTTCTCCTCCAGATTATCAAGAACAAGAACGTTACGTGTCACATCAGCGGCGTGAGTTGTCTCGTCGTAAATATACTCCGGCACCAGTAACAGGTCTTTGTAGCAAATCCTAAAATAGAAAAATTTGAGAAAGCAATAAATAGGTAAAAATTAAAAGTAATATTTTACAAAATTAACAATATATGAAATAGAAGAATTGGTGTAGAATATATATGGATATTATGACAGGGGAAAAATTGTGATAAATTGGTCAGTTCGTTCATCCAGTAGAAGGGGAGGTGATGTGGTACATGAAAATCTGGTGTAATTTCCAAGCATTAATATATCCATAATCCACTACAACATCTAAGGCTACCTAAGTAAGTAAAGAATCTTAACCAGAAGTTTTTAAAGACTTCTATCACATATATCAGCCATTTTCATTTTCTTGCAGCCACATTCTTATTGTTTCATGAAAAAGTGCAGGAGAGATACACGAACAAACAAAAAGAGTTTAATATTAGATTTAAATTGGTGGTTTCCGCCAAAGTGACTAATCGAACACAAAAACTCCCCTTCCCTGCAATACCAATTGAAATTAGAGGGTGGGGGCTTTGGCACGACTGAACGGACACACCCTAATTTTAGAGTAAACCTGCACTTCAATTGATGTTGAATATACGTGGATATTATGATAGGGGAAAAAATTGTCGTCATTTAAGGTTGCAATTTCCCCTGTGATTTATTGGTCAGTTCATTCATCCAATAGGAGGTAAGGGGATGGGTAAAGTGGGTTGAGGGGGGATCGTTATTTTAGCCCACAACAAGTTTTACTTTATTAGAGACCATGAAAATCTTGTGTAAGATGTCAACAACCTAAAATGACGACAATTTTTCCCCTGACATAAAATCTACGTATATTCTACATCCATTACCTGGACTTATCAGTGAAGCTGGTTGCCTTCTGCTTGATGGCGTTGATGAGGTCAGCCACCAGCCTCGAGAACACCTGCTTCTCGTGCTTCAACAACACGTTTGCATTCTCGTTCAGGTCAGACCGAGTAACCTGTTTTTAGAGGATTTTTTGGTTCAAGCAATGGCATTTAAAAAATAAAATTAGAAAAAGTGTTTTATGCTGCTTCCTAAAAGTGCCTAGACAAGCACTCAAACCCTCTATTTACCAGGCTTTATTTCTAAAATAAATTGAAGCTCATTTTATTTTCTTCTTTACCTATCCCCTGTGGAGTGAGGGATATTAACCCTGCGGGACTACCCTGTAACCAATATAACCTAGCCTAACCTAACAAAAATAATAAACAAACAAAAAACTACCACCTAAAATGTAAATTAATCAATGAGGTAAGGACAAATACCTTATATGAACTATAGAAATAAAATGTTTGTTTACAAAACGCAAAATCATCTAAAATTCCGCAAAAAATTATTAGCTACGAATTCCCAAATGATTAAGTTCCCTGTTAGGAGTTTCTTATGCTGTTATTTTGTTCGTTAGGCAAATAATGTAATGATAAATGTCAAAATATTTGTAAACACTCCTCCCTATCTTTCACAGATAAGAAGGAATAGGACTTTTAAGGAAAATGGCCGTTCAACCCTTTTTCTATTAGTTTTATAGTCAACTAGCGGCATTTAAGGGTACTTCAAGGAGGGGATTTCGACCCTTCACTTTCAATATTAGTTTTAAAAATAAAAAGTATATATATTTAATTTTTTCGAGGCGATTTCTCGAGGGTTGAATGACCCTCCCCCAAGTTAGCTATGAACCTAAGATACGCTTTACTGTAACGGTAACCCCAATCGGTTCAGTGGTTAGCGAGGTCTTAAGCTACAGAAAGACAGACATTCTGTTAATTGATAAAAAGTTATATTTTTAAATGAACTAATAATCCCCTTACATCTTAGTTACTTTCCCCAATGTAAACTATGTATATGTTTTAAAAATAACTTACACAAATATAAGGGAAGAATCATATTAACTTTAATATTAGTAGCGGTTACACGCCTAGAGGCCTAAATTTTTATTTACTTTCAAATAAAAGAAAAGTGAGAAATATGGGTTATTGTGGTATATCATGTATACCATTGGATTACTGTCAATTTTCCACGAATACTAAAGTAAAAAAAATAAAGATAATGCCAATTTGTTAGCCCTGATGGGCAAAAACTGGTTTTAATTTTATATTATTGCATTTTAATAATTCGTTAAATCGTAATCCTTATATGCATGATATTTCTTGTGAGTCCCTGTGAACTAGAATCTTTTTGTTGGAATAATGTAAAACAAATAAACAGAAAAGAATAAGATAATTATATTACAGTCTAACATGCAAAATGAATTAAAAACATAAACAAACACTTGTTTTGGCCATGTTATTTTAGCAGAGTAACTTCTCAATAATTCGCGTTTTACGTAGGTTTTATGAATAAGCTTTACGTTAAGTATAAAAAAGGAATTTTCAAAGAAACGACGATTTCCTTCAAAGTGCCTAGTCAAGTATTAACGCCCCCTCCAACACACACACTTCATTTTGAAAAAATGATAAAATAATAGTTAATCGTGTTTACTTTAGATTATTTAGACTTTATTCGGTACAGGACAGCCCTGCAGGGTTAAGGAACCGCGTGTATATTGTATAGGCCAGGTAGGGGTTATGAATGCAAAACTATCCCCCTTAATTGTTTTCAATTTATCTCAAAAAGTTTTTTCCCTCAAAAACGTGGGCAAGTTTTCATATTACATTATAAACACTCTTATATAACCATTAGAAGCTTCTCAGTAAAGTAAAATCTTTATGATCTAGCCGTTCCAATGATCTATTCTTACAAACATAATAACTAATTCGTGATATTGCAAGCATTTTAAAAGTTTTCGGATTATGATTTTTTGTTTCTACACATTAGTGTGAGTTTGACTTAAGCAAAATATTTAATATACAATTGCATTATCTATAATACAAAGTAGAATGCTGTCTGTCTGTCTATCCGTCCGTCCGTCCGTCCGAAGCTTAAGATCTCGGTAACCACTGAAGGGATTGGATTCTACTCTTCAGAGTATATACCTATTGGTCCTGTGGTGGTTTTAAGCTATTTTCTTGGGGGGTGGGACACCCCCAACCCCCCTAAAAATGAAAATTTCCCCCCCCCCCCAAAAAAAAAAATTTATTATTTTTTCTAATTTAATGTTTTTTATGCTTTTATATATTTTTATATTTTTTTTATAAATTTTTATATCTTTTTACATTTTTTATACTTTTTCATATTTTTAATTTTTTTCTTCTTTTTAAGTTTCTTTATTTTTATTAAACTCAAAAAGATTGTGAAACCATTCTTCTTCTTAGGGACGAAGCCCCAATAAGTCAAATGGCTAAGAAATTTTCAAAAACGTTAAAAAAAGAGATAAATTCGAAGGTTTTAAAAAATATAAATAAAAATAAAATGTTATACAGAGTTATAAAAAGTAATAAAGAGTTTTAAAAAGTTATATATACAGAAAATATCTTTAAAAAATTTAAACAAATTCTTTAAAAATCTTTAAATTAAAATTTAAAGCCTAGAGTCTAGGGGCGAAGCCGCTAGTACCAAATATGAAACTTAAGCTTTTCAAATGTTGATGCGCTAGTTGAACATATTATCCTTGTTAAGAAAGAGTATAACATATAGAAATATTGTCCTAATAATAGCACATCTATGTCCAAATTAAATATAACAATGGATCTAGGATATACGTGGATATTATGGACAGGGGAAAAATTGCCGTTGATTAAGGTTGCTAATATAAACCTCATTTATTTGTCAGTTCTTTCATCCGATTGCACGGTATGGGATGGATGGGGCAGAGGGGGTTAATGGTGGTGCGTTCATTATTTTAGCCTACTGCGAGTTTCACTTTATTAGAGAACATGAAAATCTGAAGTAACATCCGAGTATAAATATATCCATTGATATAACACTACAGAGTTGCGTAAAAAACTTCGTACTTCTTTTTTAGCATTTTTTTTAGTTGGCCAGACTCCTAAATTTAATTGTGTACGTGACTGATGTATACTATGTTAAATATTTACAATATAGAGATTGGTATATGAAAAACAATTTAAGTTTTTATACTAAATGTTTCTACGTTCAGGTTTTCTGACAATCAAAAAATCTTTCTCGATATTTTTGAATTATTTTAGTATATAAAAAAAAACATTAAATTATTGTTTTAAAAAAATAGGAAACACATTCTTAAACAAAAAAGCGATTTATGAAAAGACATTCCAAAATTACTTTAGGTTATCAAAGTAAAAGAATACAAATATTTTTTAAGAACTTTCTTATTTTAGATTATAAGTACTTATGTATTCATGTCTGATCTTAAGAATATAAATATATATATCTAGTATAGTTGTATTTCTACTATTCTAGTAAATGTGTCCACATATTATATTCTCTCCCCCCTTCCCCCAAGCAGGGCATAGCCCCTTTAATTTTGCATGCCTTGCAAGGATAAAGGAGCAAATAAATCGTAATTTACTTAATTTTTAATTTGACTTTCAAAACATTTTCATAATACAGCATCTAATTTTACTTTTAGTATCTAAACATTTATTTATATAAATATGATTTAAATTTTATACATCTTATTAAATAGGATTTAAATGTTGGTTTGTAAATTCACGAACTATTATTCTGAAATTTTAGTATATCCCACTCTGCAGACCCTATCAATGGCAGTATTAAATATATTATGCATCACTTTTGCTAAGTAATTAATCTTATAAGAAAACCTTATGAAAGTTCACGATGTAATATAAGAAAATATATACATAGCAATTGATATATAATTACTTGGATGTTTTTTGTACTCTAAAATTCCAGTTGGCTAAAATAACGACACCCCTCCTCTACTACTGGATGAACGAAGTGATCAATAAATAAGGTCCATATTAGCATCCTAAATTGCCGGCAAATTTTGCCCAGTCAATATTTCCCCGTATTCTATACAGTCGTTTTTAATTTACTTATCTGTTTATCCCTGCAGGGCCTAGCCCACCCATTGTAGCCCATGAAAAAAAGTATTAGATTAACAATCTACACATTTTGCACTTGTATGCTACACTCACTATTGGCAGGGAGGGAGGGGACACTGGACTGTAAATTACACTGGTACCAAAAGTTTATAACCAAATATTCTTAACTGTGGGTATTGTGATTGGTCGGTTCCAGACTATTAGCGTCCAAACTTTTAACCAATAATCTAAAAAAATGGTAATTAAGTTTTATTATCATTGGGGATGTATACAAAGTTTCCGTCTTCTCTCTTATCCCTTAAAATCCCTGATAATTTGCTAGACTTTACTATCTAATAAATTCTTTTAAAATTTTTCAGAACAAAGAATTGAGAATTTATTTTCGCATCTATTTTATGTTTACCTTAACTAAATAAAGTTTAACAAGAAGGTGACATGCATAAAATCGCAGCTAAATAAATATCTGTTGCAGGTCAATTTTTTAGTAAAGGAGAGGCGGCTCTTTAACTCACTTTGTTTGAAGAAATGAGATTTACTTAATCATGATTTTTTGAGGAATCACTAGTTGTATATTTTCTCGAAAATTATTTTAGTCCCCAAAGTTTTAAAATAACGTTTTCTTATTCGTTGGTTTAAAAAAAGGGGACTTTAAATATATTTTGATTGGTTGTTTTAGTAAAATTAAGTGACCAAACGTTTAAACCACTAATTGTAATATACAGAAGGGGCAATTTTGTGTATCTTCACTGTGGAAGTATATCAATTTATCCTTTAATATCCCTTTAATATAAATTTAAATCTATTTCTTTGCTTCGCTACTTATTAATGTTGGCATCCTTGTTTCTATCTTTAAAGAAAACTTAACCACAATTTTGAAAATTTAGAACATACTAAAATTAATCAAATATTTACCTATTGATTTAATTAGCTAGAAAACTGTTTATATATCTCAATTTTTTCCTTTAACAAACGGTTTCAAAAAATTAAAATTTTACAAGAATCAAAATTGCTACCTACCTAACAGAATTGATTTATAAAGGTTTCCTTCGGTACAGACAGAAAGACACACCCACACAAAGATATCCTGTTACTTTTATATTACGATATACTGTAATCGTTTGGCCCGTAAAGTCACACTAATAGCATATATTCTAATACGGAATACAACATTTCTTTTGGAAGGAGTGAGTCAGTGAGGGAAACGAACACTTGCAGAACAGTTACGCATCTATAAAATATATACTTGTAAGTAAAAACAAACAAAGAAAATTCCTATTTTAGATTAACGTTCAATCATTATTGAAAAGTAAAAACAATATTTATTTTACATTAAAATGAAAAGAAGGTGTATCAACTTTTTTTTTTATAGATAGCCGGTTCTTTTAGTAAGTAGTAGATGTAAAATTTTTCATAGAATTCAGATATGCAATCGTTTTTTTGTAGACCTCTTATTTTTTAAGTAATTTAAGTTTTTTAAAAAAATAATTAAGTCGGTTTTAAGGTACTAAAACACAACAAAATAAAAGAAGAAAATGGCCAGTAAGAACAAAAATAGTAAGATCTTTAATTTGACACCTTACTTTTAAAATTCAGTTGAGTAATTATTGAAAAAATCTATTTTTTTAACCTCGGTTTAATAAAAACTTTAGACCTAAATATTTTCTCAAACAGACATAAAAAACATGGGTTCATATATACCTTTAGAATCAGAAAAATATTACGAATCCATTGTAAGCAAAATTGAAAAAAAGTAAAAAAATAAAAAAATGGCCAATTGTATTTTTTGTTCTGGCAACACTATCGTCTTCCCTTTTTTACCCCCTCTTTACCCCCTCTATACCCCCTTCCCATTTTTATACTCACTTCAAGAGTTAAGACGTTGCCTGTACAATATAATATGATATTTTCATATAATTCCTTTTATTGTAGTTTATATACTATATTGTAAACTTTTTTTTTCAATATTGCTTACAATGGATTCGTAATATTTTTCTGATTCTAAAGGTATATATGAACCCATATTTTTTTACTTGTGAAATGATAAAATTGAGTTCAAAGTTTTTATTCTCGTGGGTTTAAAAAATCGATTTTTTCAATAATTACCTGACAGAATTGAAAAAGTAAGGTGTCAAATTAAAGATCTTACTATTTTTGTTCATAATGGTCATTTTCTTTCTTTTTTTTGTTGCATTTTAGTACCTTAAAATCGACTTAATTTTTTTTTTTTTAAACTTAAATTACTTTAAAAATAAGAGGTCTACAAAAAAACCGATTGCATATCTGAATTCTATGAAAAATTTTACATCTACTACTTACTAAAAGGACCGGCTAGCTATAAAAAAAAAGTTGATACAACTTCTTTAACAAGAAACACACTTTTTTAAAGTCAAGTTAAGAAAAAGTGCTCTGAAAAAAGGTTTTACTTTATTTTATCTGGAGGCTTTCAAAAAATTACCTTAGCGAGTATAGTAGGGGAGGGGAGTGTGCTTTGTATGTTTGATTTTTACATTTAGTCAGGTTAGGTTATAATGTGAAGCCCTGCATAGTTAAGACCCCCCACTTAGAGGTTAGGCCAGGTATTGGAAAACAAATAACAAGATCAGGGGGAGTTTCAGTGCTTGATACGCTCTTCCAAGGAAAGCACCATTTTGCAATTAATAACCAACACCATTACAGTCACAACACACACAAATGAAATAAGAACCAATGACTGAAGGGATAAGACAACGGCCGATAAATTGATGTACGTACTCAATGAAGATACACAATATTACACCTTTTGTAGATTACAATTAGTGGTTGAAACGTTCAGAAACACAAACTTATGAACCAACCAATCAAAATTTGATAAAAGTCCCCAAAGTTGTTAATCCAAAGAAGTATTACAATTTTAGGGAATAGTGTAATAAAAAGCAAAATATCCCCTCCCTTTCTGAAAAAGAGCACTGACATAGTGGCAATTCAACTAATATCTATATATAAGTAATCAGTAAAATTCAGCAATACTATTTATTTATGAATAAACTTATTTTGATCATAGAGTACTACTCTAATAATAAAACCAGAGTCGTTAGATGATAAATACCAGCTCTAAGTTTGATGATATGGTGTAAATGCCATTGCATCACTATTAAAAATCCTTTCCTTGATAATCCACTTGACCTCCTGGTCCACCCCCTTCTGGTCCTTGTACACCACGTTGATCTTGAACACGTCGGAGGAGGAGTCGTAGCTGCAGGTCGTGGCCCGCCTCTTCGGGTTCACCTCCGCCCTCTCCAGCTTCTGCATCTCTTTCCGGCGGTGCTTTAGGTAGAACTTGACCAGGTTCAGGATCCACTCCGAGTCCTTGCCGCTCACCATCTCCATGGACACCTTGAAGCGTTTGCACACGTATACGTACACCATGGTGAGGCTTCTGATGATTTGGTAGACTTGGGTTAAAAATGAGGAAGAGTTAAAGTTCTAAAACATTTGGGGTCTATTGAATGCAATATTGAAATAATGGATTTATTATTTCTTGTATCTTAAACCAGATTATCATATACTCTAATAAAGTGAATTATGTAGCTTGCTAAAATAACTACTCCCATCCACCCCCTGTACCCAATCTTCCCCTCCTACTGGATGAAAAAACTGGCCAATAAATGGTGTCCATGTTAGCAACCTAAATTGAAGACAATTTTGTCTCCTGTCATAATATCCACTATTTTATATCAATTATTGATATACTTGACATAAGTTGCAAATTAAATTCTAATCAGTATAAAAGTGTATAACAACATAATATAAAACTTCGTTAAAAATAACTAAATTGGAATAAATGGAGTTGTAGACGTAAAACAATGTCACCAACCATGCAATTTTAAATTGATGTTAATTTCTTCATAAACATTCATAAATAATTGTACAAGAAAGTCAACGTCCTTAAGAAGCGAAGCAAAAAAATCATAAAATGGACATAAAGACAAAGCGAGCAGATGTTTAGATGTAATACCAAAGGAAAGAATGAAAAATATTCAAAACTGAAAGAATACCTGGGAATCTTTTTTTCAAATACGGCGACAGACAAACGAAAAAAAAACAATGTATGGATGCCCCTGTGCAATGAAAATATTGCTAAAATTTCAGCTGTCCATCTTCAATATTAGCTGAGAAAATTACATTTTCCCCATAGACAGACAGACAAAGTTAATGACTGAGTAGCTTCACTATAAAAAAGTAAAATTAAGCATAATAAGATAAAAATTATTGCATTCATTTTCCTGAGACTATTAAGGTAGAGCTTTGTAAAAAAAAGGAACTAAAATTAGGATTTTTTCTCTCTAAATCTGTCTAAATTTTAGTTGTGAGCCACCATCCTGTACAGGATGAGCTGGCAGGAGTCCTGGCCCACAAGAACCAGGTATAATTAGCAAGCTGTCCAGCTGTGAGGTTGATACCACTGGAGGGAGCATGCCTAACACCAGCTAGAAGCATTCTGCCCACCAATCATCATTAATTTGGTTTTAAAAATATTCAAACACTTAATTTTTTTTTTTTTTAAACAAGGTTTTATGATTTTATAATCACTCAAAAACAAGCATTTCTAGGTTATGCAACTTTATTAATTACTGTATTTTATAAAAAAAAGAGGGGTGTAAAAAAAAAGTTTCACTACAGCTGCATCGCGGTTTTATGTATCTCAATCACACTCACTCACAATGTCGAAGTTTAGAAGTTCACTGGTGGTGGGGGGGACAATGGGGACACAAGGAGGGGAGATGATGGGTTTACCCAAATCCCCCCATAAATAGAGTTAGGCTCTCCTTCATATTAAGAAAACCCAAGGGGAAGTTGCATACAGTTGGAGAAATACAAATATAAAAGAATCAATCCCCGATGGGGAAAATTTTGGACATAATGAAGGGTAGTAGGAGTAGTTTTGGGGGTCAAACTTATATAGATGCATAAGTATGCGTGCCACGCTACCCCGTAATACTTTCAAAACAATAAATAATCGTGAATATTCAATTACATTTTTTTCTCTCATAAAAATATCAAAAAGATATTCGGGGCATATTTCAATTTCTAGTCCCTTTCTAAGTGTTTTAATAACGTTTTCTTACCCGTTGGCTTAACATCTTTATTGAATTTTGATTAGTTGGTTCAGGGTGGCAATGTCCAAACGTTTTAAACATATGTAATCTACAGAAGGGATAAATGTAATTTTGTTAATAATCATTGGGGAATATTTATAAATTAATCGGCCATTGCCTTATATCTGGGTTTTCTTCTTAAAAAGTCTAGATTTCATTAGGGGGGAGTGTGCTGTGTGTAAATAGTGTGGGAAGGAGGGGGGGGGGCATGAGTGGGAGTGTGTGTGGGAGGGGGGTTGCGCTGGCCTAATGCCAGTTATTACATGAGCCGGTCATCCTAAATACTCACACACACAAACCCACACAGTGGCTATACACATTCACACACACCACTCTCAAACTGAATCACATATGTACAAACATTTTATAAAGTCACACACTATTAGCAGGGATAAATACACTAAACATCAAAAAATAATATTTGTTTTATTAATAATAAGTAGAAAATTAACAGATAAAATAATTATTAAAAATTATAAATTCTAATCTTCCCTGTTATAGATAAAAATACTATTGGGCGCAGTAGTTTATTCTATTCTAAAAACAAAAAAAGAATCTTAAAATCTTATTTAATCTTGAGCTTAACATGTTTAAAAAATAAACAGTTTCTATTTTTGCACATCGAAATATTAAGTAACTACCGACTACGCCTCTAGAGGCATCTAGGGGCACTAGTGGAAAGGCGGGTAGGTCTACTTTCAATTTTTAAGATAATTTTTTTTTCATGGGCGATTACTCATGGGAGGCTTAAGTACCCTCCAACAAAATGGTTATAAACCTTCCCTAGACCTAATACAAGCTTTGATGTACAGGAAAACCATATCGATTCAGCGGCTATATAGCGAGAGAACGATAAACACACACAGCCGGAAAGATTCACAAGCAAACAAACATCCTATTACTTTTATGTAATGATTAGAGATTAAGCATCTTGATATAAGCGACGGGGAGGTTGAATTAAAACCCAAAATTTTAGTTTAAACAAGGATTATCTATGTAGCGAAGCTCAAAAATCAAATACAAACAAACATCCTTATATAAAAGTAAAAGGATCTCTGTGTGTCTGTCTGCTTGTACCGAAGAATCTCGCTAACCGCTGAACCGATACGGTTCTCATTTACAGGATACCTTCTCAAATGTCCTTAAGTTTTTTTTTTATCTATTTTGAGAATTACCACTTTTTTCCCCCGTAGGGTTGCATGCAAGAGGAAAAAGTTTTGAAAAAAATAACATGGTCTCAAATGATTCCAAATTGCCTAATTCGACGAGAAATGCAAAAAAAATTTGGCGGCGGCGGTCTTCGGCGGGAGCGGGATGCGGGGGGGGTAATACTTTTTTCAGGTCGATTCACTTGAGAGGGTCACGGTGCTATCCCCCAAAAATAGTTTTAACTCTTCCCAGAAAGCTTCAAATTAAAGGAGAACCATGTCGGCCCAGCAGCTAGCGAGATTTACAGATTGACATGCTGTTACTTTTATATAAGAATAAATATTAATAGCATTAGCATTAAATTATCATTAAATTTATTCTTAAAAAAATAGATTATTGATTATTAAGCAATTGTTTGAGGTGGGTAGCATCAAACTGGTCCACAAAGTCCCTGGACAAATGGGTATATTATTACTTGGATGTTACACCAGATTTTCAAGTATTTGTGAAACTCGTAGTGGGCTAAAATAACGATACCCCCTAGCCACCCCCTTTACCCCTCTCTTTCCCTCCTACTTGATGAACGAACTGACTAATATGTTAGTTTCATGTTAGCAAACTAAATTGACGACAATATTTCCCCTGCAATAATATCCACGTATTTTATATATCCATTCCTGGACACGCCAAGATCTGAGAAGAAATCCATGAGGTCACCAGCTTGCGAGTTCTGTATCTGTGATTGAAAGTTGACCGCGACGTCAGTCGTCATCTCTTCTTTAATTCTGATTAGTTCAGCTTCATCATAGTCAACTTTAGGCACTGAAATCGAGTATTACAATCATTCATTTATGATTTGTTGGCGCGCTTTTACACGGAGTACCTTGATGAGCATGAACACTGATATTACCCTCCCCCCCCCCTCCCCTGATGATTCGCTTATAAAATTGTACATTGTTGTAATAGGAATCAGTATTCCATCAGATGATTCGGATAATTTTAACATACAAAATATTTTTATCAAAAAAGTAAAAAGTAAGCATGTTTAAAGTGGACGTACGATTTTAGAGTGGCTGCGCTTTATAATTTGTACCTAACTATTATAGAAATCATCATGCAAAGTTTGAAAATAATAAGACAATTCTAAGTTAACGAAAAGAGCTAACTGTTCCGGACGGACGGACGTACGGACCGACTCTAATTATAGAAAAGCTTCGCTTTTAAAAACCACGCACACTTATTGATCTAGGTTATTTGTGTAAATAAAATAAGAACTAGCAGTTGTTTAACATTCCTTTCTTTTAAGACTAGCAGCTACGCCCCTAGAGGCAAATTTGTCCTCAGGGCGGCGTTTTTTTATTTATGTGGATTTCACTGGGGAGGGTTGTTGTACAATGTACACTCCCCAAAAATAGTTATAAACCTTCGCGGGATCTATGGGAAGCTACCCTGTTAAGGAGAACCCGATCGGTTCAGCGGTTAGCGAGATCCTTTAGTACAGACAAACACACATTATTATAAGGATTGTCTTACCTAAATAATCATCTTGTAGCATAATATCCAACACTTTTCGACTCACAGAATCCTCGGGGTACTAAAAACAAAAACTTTGGGTACTTTTAATGATTCTTAATTATGGTGTACACTAGCAGTGTCCAAACTTTTTAACTAAAAATAGTTTACAGAAGGGGAAATTTTGTATATCAGCATTGGAGGTCCGTTGCTTTATCCCTTGAGAATCCCTTGATTAATAAAAAACTAATTTTTTATCTTCCTACTTCCTACAATATAGGGGGTTATCATGTTAAATGTTGCAATTCCATTTAAAGGTTTAAATATATAACTCCCCTTAGCCTGTAGAGATAGCCTATGAGGAAGGGATACACCACGAGATCTTATTTTGGTGTATCTCTGAACTAAATCTTGCTCAATTGCTGTGCATGATTAAATGGTCATACACCCTTTAGACTACCAACCCTTTGATTGCGCAATCTTTGTCTGGAAGTCCTAAATGTGCAGTTGCGCTCGTTTTGGGCCTACACATTTCTCCATCATATCTCTAATTATTTATGTTGTACACATGACAAAGCAGCAAAAGGAACCACTTTTAACGTCTCTGTTATGTTATGACGCCGAGATTCGAACCTGCAACCTACCTGATAACGAGTATATGCGCTATGTATTACACCACAGTCACGGGTTATAAAAAAAACACCCTTACCATGTCGTTATTGTAGGTAATAGTTTGTTCTCCATCTTCGCATTCAACAATCTCTTTCTCCAGAATCCTGTTCATCCTGGCCATACTGTCCGCCATATCCTGCGGATCATCTTGCTCCAGATGGAGTGTTAACCCTTCCAGGTTTAGATCTGCTTCTATCTGCAGCTCTGGCATACCATACTTTTTTCCTCTAAAGAAGGAAATGTTCAAAATAGTTTCATCAGCATCAGGGGGGTTACCAATACCAAAGATTTATAAACAGTAACGAAGAAAAACTGTAAGCACGATTAAATAATTCTAATTTCGTTCTAGTTGACCGTAAGTGACACAAACAAGTGAAAAATGGCTTTTGATATCATAGTTTAGTGAAGGAAAATATATAATAAAATCTTACCTTTCTTCCTCTGCCTCAGTTTTTTTAAATAAAATATTCTCTACATAAGCAGTTTTCAGGGGTGTTGTTCTGTAAATTTTGTTTCCCCAGTCTTTCAATCTCTCATAATCTTTCTGAAATATAATAGGTCAGGGGTGTATATTCTGCACAAGATTCATTCCCCCCCCCCCCCCAGTGTTTTCCCCCTAGGAGGGGGGAAATATAAAAATATTGTCAATACTCTTTATTTTATTCATTTTTCCCCCTCCCACACATTTTTCTTGTCCTCCCCCCCCCCCTATAGAGGAGGGAAAAAATGTTTTCAGGACTGTTTATTTCTTCCCCCCCCCTCTTTAGAAGGAGATTCTGTGCAGAATATGCACCCCTGTATAAGGTAATAGTATTCTGTTATTATAAAAGATAATTTGGGGGAGAATAATCTGAATTTTCTTTCAGGGCCATTTTTTGCCTTTTACACCCTCCAAAGTGGTAGTTGCACGAAATGCATTTAATCTTGAATTTAGTGAACTGCATATTTTTTCCTGTTCAAATACATGGTTTAACTATACATGGCATATATTTGAAAGAACTTTTTCCTATCATGTAGTTTTAAAATATCAAGACTTAAAAATCGTATTTTTGTTATATTTGCAATATATATCTGGATTTTGTTCACAAAAACAGCATGACGCCTAATGTAGTGATGTCTAATTGGTTTTTATTTAATACAAAATTATATGTGTTTGATGGTATACTTGTAACTTATGCTTGTAATCATTTTTCTAAAATGCACTTCAAGCAACTATCCCTATATCATATGTTTTCGTATTTATAAAACGCTACTTGAATGTTACACCAGATTTTCACGTTCTTTAATAAATTTAAACTCGCAGCTGGCTAAAATAAAGATCCTCCC
This sequence comes from Acartia tonsa, assembly GCF_053477335.1. NCBI lineage: Eukaryota > Metazoa > Arthropoda > Copepoda > Calanoida > Acartiidae > Acartia > Acartia tonsa. The sequence goes on from NC_137260.1 coordinate 42,461,211, forward strand.
ATCTAGCCCATTTATCCTATCCCCTCCCCTCCTACTGGATGAACTAGCTGATCAATAAGTGATGTCCAAGTACGTTAGCAACCTAAGTCTAAATGACGACAATTTTTCTCGTGTTATAATATCCGCGTATATTGTATATCCATTGCTGAAGACAATCCTTACCTCAGTGAAGAAATCTTTAGGTTTATTGGAAGCTAAACTTTCTTTTAAACCTGTTTTCTTGAACTCTGTAAAGAACAAATCACCAACAGCATTCACAAGAATAGCACCTAAAAATTCACGGTATGCTTCGAAACCCAAATTTATATCTGCTGGATTAAAACTGGTTCTCAGCTATACGAAAACATTGTCTAGCATCTAATCCAGCGGCAATTAATCGGTTTCGAAGCAATGTTGAAATAGTTATTTATATCCTCGTATTATATCCAGTTTTCTACGAATATAAAAATGTACAATCATAATACGTGGAGAGAAATAACTATATCAGCATTGCTTCGAAACCGATTAATATATGCTAAATTAGAATCAATTTTCAGTCATACTAAAAAATCATGTATATCATCGTATATCAGACAATTTTCTATGAATATTAAAATGAAAAATCATAAAATTAACAAAATTGGTTAGGGTAAAGCGGGGCGAACTCTGTGCTTTTTTCGATTTTTTGAACCTGCAAATCGTAAAAATTATTTTTTAAATGGGACCAAGACCAGTAGAAAGATCTCGGAAAAGTCGATCAGGTCCTAAAAGGACGTAAACATAGGAATGTTAGAATTGTCCTATCGATGTCAAACTTTTCATGGTGATTCCTTTAGTAGTTAAGTACGATTTAGAAAGCGTAGCGTAGCTCTATAATCATCATCAGAATGTCCGTGCGTCCTTTTTAATATGATTTTTTTTACTTTTTTAACAACAAATATTTGTGTGATCTAATCATTCGATTGATCTGATTTTTGGTATATTGATTCCTGGGACAACAAAATATAATGTTATAAGCGAAGCAACTCTAAAGTCATAAAAATGTAAGTATGTCCAAGTCCATAAACATTATCCTGTATCGAGCAGTTTTTCAACATATTTAATTACAATTTTGCTTCGACTCTTATACATTTTAATTTATATTCTGATTATTTAGTTCTAACACTATAGAGAAGTTAATGTCCGTTTGTACTACCGTTTCAGTGATTCGCTTTTATGGATGTTGTTAAATAATATAAAAAAATACTCACCAAAATTATTATCTCCAGTATTTTTACAGTAAAGGCTTCCTCCTCGAAATGGAATTTTGTGTCTGAAGAAGAAAAATTATGTCCATAAGTAGAGCAGCAATAATATAATAATTTTTATATGGAAGAAATATTTTTGTAATTAATACTATATTAAGTAATAGCAAAATAAAACCATAACGACCATAAGATTATAATTTCAAAAAGTAGAAAAATAATAGTTTCTGTCTTTATGGTATATGAGAACTTAAATATAAATATAAAATACTTAGAGGGTGAAAAGTAAATCAAGTTTTCAATTTTATTTTTTATTAAGAAATTTGGGGGGAGGTGTAAATTTTACTAGTAGTAATTCCTCTTGAAAGGTACCCTCCCCTAAAATACTTTATAACTTTCTCAATAACATTACAGCAGCGGTTAACTAACAGACAGACACACATCCTGTTACATAATCATTAAAACATAGATTTCAAAGAAACAACATATCAACCATTATTGAGAAATAAGCAGTAAAAAAATAATATTCTTCACCTATTTTCTACAGAATTTTCAAGCCAGACATCACAGTGTAATCTAGAGGTTTGAACAGTGTGTGACCAGCCCTTCTGTAACTCACTATCACAGCTAACTATATCAGGTACTTTCCATTTACTAGAAACAATAAAATAATGGTGTTGGTTGTGTTCACTATGCAAGTTACTCCTCCTTATCCTACTGGAAAAGGGACCGGGGTTAATAATAATGACCTAAAGCATACTCAGGGCATTTATAAAGTTTCATCTGAAAAGCATAACCAAAATGGACCGGCCATTTTCTAAATCTATACCAACAGTTATGCATTAACAGTTAAAAGACATATAATATCATGGTAACCTTTTTAGGTATATTTCATATTGTGTTTAGTATATTTCAGTTTAACCAAATAGTGAAATAGGTAAATATTAAAGAATGCCAAGGCAAATATATAACTAGTTAAAAAATATTTGATTATACTCGAGTAATATTAAGTAGTTGAATATTTTCACTAATCAATTTCTACCCTCCTAATGGGGGGAGGGGGGAAATGAAGATTTGGATATATTCACCTTTTTTACTATATTCCTTGTAGGGAGAAAAAGAGAGGAGTAACGAGGGGGGATGATATATAATTGGTTTGACCAATATACATTTCAGTGTCCCGTCCTTGAAAAATTTTGTTAAAATTTTGGCCCCTAGCCAAAATATAGTTGATTTATGCAAAAATGACTCCTGCAAAATATTTTTTCTGTAATGCAAAAATTGCGACGGTACAAGATTCTACTCCTCAAGGCCTTTCCCTGGAGCACTATGAAGACATAGTTCTGATGCAATGAATTTTTGACCTCCATAAGGGGGGCCATAAAATTTCAAAGTGCTTGTACCGGCGCAATTTTTGCATTACAGAAAAAATATGTTGCATAAGTAATTTTTTTTTACAAAAATCAACCATATTTTGGCTGTGGGCCAAAATTTTAACAAAATTTTTCCAGGACGGGACACTGTAATATACATCCCAAGATTTATAATAAAAAATTACCTGGAATTACATTTGTGGATAATATCTTTATCATAAGGTTTATATTCTGAACAACTCTTGTGAGAATAATCTAACAGTGACAAACTAAAATAAATAAAAACAAGGATGAAACCACATAAAACATTGAATACTTTCACAGGGGTGTATATTCTGCACAAGATTCATTTTTTTCCTCTGCTACAAAAAAAAAATTTCCCACTCCTAGTTTTTTTCCAGCAAGGGAGGGGATAAAATGAAAAAATATTTTCAAAACTCTTTATTTCATTCATATTATCCCCCCTCCCACATATTCTTTATGATAGTTTTTTTTTCACCAAAGAGGGGAAAAAATGGAAAAAAATGCCCTTATTTCTCTTAATTTTTACATTTTTTCTCCGACCACATATTTTTAATTTTTTTCTCCTCCTCCCCACTTAGCAGGGTCAAATTTGCAGAATATAAACCCATGTACTTTCATTAAACCTTGATTGGTTGGTTCAAATAGTTTTGATCTACAGAAAAGTTTACTTAGTGCAAAATAGTTCAATTGTCTATTATCTTCTTTTAAAAGGCAGGCTAAGTAAGTTTTAAGGGTAGATGATCAGATCATTGATCATTTGCTGTGTGAATCTTCTCTAAAAATGCCAGGCATTTATTTTTAAAAGCAGCAAAGAAATCAGATTTTGTTTTTAGAATCACTGACTTATAGGTAGGTATGTTAAGAACGAAGTGATGAAATTTAACAAGACAAAATAAAGCGAAAATTGTCATATTAAATAAGATTGGAAATTCGTTGTCTTATTGAGCATTTCAGTCTTTCAAACCACTAACAGTCTTAATGATTAGGGGCTCAGTGGTCTGATTTATAAAGTAGCCATACAATTAACAACAAATTCTTACCCAATTTCTCCTGATTCAGTGGTAGTAAGACAGAGGTGCTTCCCATCAATATTTAGTAAATCAGTGTTGGTAACTATGGAGTGAGGCATATAGTTCAGGCTCACACTTTGTAGGCTGCTCTGAGTATTTCTGTTGTGCAATTTATGCATTAGTTAAAGATATTAATTTATTATATAAAAGTAACAAAATCTTTGTCTTTGTGTCTGACTGTAGCTTAAGATATCACTCACCACCTGACCAATATGGTTCTCCATTATAGTGAAGCTTCCTTTAGGCACAGGGAAATATTGTAATTATTTTGGGGGATAACCCTCTCTAGAGAAATCAGCCTACTTGAAAAAAATCCCTCCCCCCCCTCCCAAAAAAAACTTATTTTCTAAAACAATGCAAAAAAATGAGGATCTACTAACCAAAAGTGGTTTTCATAAAAGCATGTATCGTGCAATGGACATTTATTTCTGGACTATAAAAATCTGCATTTTTCGACCATTTCTCGCGGAATTATATAGACCATTTGTAAACTTTGGCGACCAAACTATTTTTTTTGGCGAAAAAAGGACATCAACTGTTATGCATATATTTCCTAACGTCAAAAATTGTAACATGTTGATCAGTTGTAACATAGAGGTAAGGACACAAGGTCTTTATATCTCTAATATATTCGCTATCAGCCTCCTTTAACTGGCATACTGTTTCCATATTGTCACTCCTAAATAAAAAAAAGGATGACAGTATTCTTAAAAGCGAAGATGAACAAATCAGACGGACAAATGAAGATTAACACATGATATAGAATAACAACGTATTAATAATAAACATTATTTAGAAGCTTAAACAGAAAATTCTTATAAAATCTACCCAAAATTGAGTAAATACAGGATATACACAAGCCTACATTTTAAAGCATTTTTTTTCAATCTAAATAGCCCCTTCAAAAATTCTACCTCCCCTGTGTGTTTACATAAACATAAATTTTTCTTTCCACAAGAAAACTGAATTAAGAGTATTAAATTATGGGAGGGGAGGCTTAATTTATAACTCATTGTCCTATCCTTGCACATACCTGATGTCTACTAGTGAAATATGTTTCCTTGATCCAACACAAACATTGTTGTATCCACGTCCCTGGCTTAACGTTCCCCACGAATAATGTTTTGATCCTTGTGCCACACATTTTCTGAACATAAAATTTTGCGGTTTTTCTCAACACAAAAAAAGGAATCTATGAAACAAAAATGGATATAGAATAAACGTGGATATTATGACAGGGGAAATATTGTCTTCAATATAGGTTGCTAATACGGATTGGTCAGTTCTCTCATTTAGTAGGAGGGGAGGGGATTGGGGAATCGTTATTTTAGCCCACTGCGAGTTTCACTTTATCCATTAGCACCGAATATTGAGATGTCTGTCTGTTTGAAGATTAGGATCTCGCTAACCACAACGTCGAATGTAATCTGCTTTTTAGGGAATATACCTAATGAATGGTGATTTGAAGGTTTTAGCCTATTTCTTAAGGGGGTGGTACAGTCACGCGCCTCCAGAAAATTTTTAAAACTTTTCATATTTTTTCTCTCAATCATTTAGGGGCGAAGCATTATTGTTAATCTATGAACTGTACTATTTATTAAAAGGAAAGCTTTTTAATAATTGGGGTCGGTCCGTCCGTCCGTAACAGATAGCTCTTTTCGTTAATTTAGATAATTTTGTTTAGACTCATACATTTATATTTATTCTGCTTATTCAGTTCTGACACTCTTCAAGTATTAATGTTCGATTATCCTACCGTTCCAGAGCCTTGCTTTTAAGGATGTTGTCATCCTTGTTAATATTGTCATTCTAATTTTATTAGAAAACATTTCCACTTACCTTCTTAAGATCTTGCTAGTATCAAAGTCTACATGAAGAAGATTAAATTGTGTGTCGAGTAGAACAGATTGAGATTTGTTTATAAAAGCGTGACTGCAGCATTCATGGCCAGTTTCAAATCTAGATGAATTTACAATATTATTTAAGCATTAAAGCAGCGTTGTGGAGCCGGAGCTGGAACCGTAATTTTCGTTAAAAAACGGCTCCGGCTCCGGGTTAACTAAAAACAGAAATTTTTTATTAATTTTAATTTGGTTACTCTGTTGTGTCGTGTGCAAACGCCCCTTTTAAGTTTTTTCAAGTCCATTTTTATCAAAAATTGAATTTTTAAAATCTTCAAAAAGTCAAAAATAGACTTGGCCAAAAAAATATGTTGAATTTTCTTGATTTTAGGTCGGAGCCGGAGCCAAATTCGGAGCCGAAGCCGGAGCCGCACCAAAATCAAACTGCTCCGCAACGCTGCATTAAAGTATAGCTAGGGATATTAAGGGACAATGTATAAAAACTTTAATTGCATCTTTGATTATGAAGATTAAATATATAAATTAGAAATATTGACACTAGTAGTTTGAACCAACCAATTGAATAAAGGTAATATCCAAAGTTTTACTGTTTGGGTACCCGTGTAGTTTACCGTCCAATGTCCCCTTCCTCCCTCGCTTTACCTTATTATGGTGTATTCCAACTGGAGGCTTCGTCCCTAGCATCTAGGGACTCTGTCTTCAATGGGGTAAGAAAGGGACAAAAAAATAGTCTAAAACCATCCGATGGCTTAAATCCAGAAATAAAATAGCCTAAAAACGCCCCGGGACCTAGGTGGAGATTTCTTTATAAAGAGAAATCAGCTATGTAATTTTCGAAATCTTAAGCTTCAGACAAATAAAAACCTTATTATGGGATAATTAAAAAAATTCACCTTGTTGTATTTATCAGGTTACACCCATCAAAAGTAAAATAAGCCACTCCAGTTTGGTACCTAGCCGCTATCAAATATGTGGAATCTTTCTTTATCACATCAATACTAAAATAAATATGCTTTATGTACTTTTATAGTTTATATACAGTGGGATGCTTTCAAGGTGACTGCTTTTTCTCGTATCGATGTTACTTTCGCCATTCTGGTGGGATCTGAGCGAGAGATAGGCCCTTTAGAGTTTTCTTTTTGTTCTGCCAATATCTTTCTATAGACACCTTAACATCCACGATTGGTCTACTTCAGCTCCCCTTGTGACTTGGCAAAGTCAAAACTTGGATTTTGAGTTTTGTTAACTTGAAAGCATTCCTATACCTATGATTGGGCATGTACAGCATTTCTTTATTCATTATTAGAGATTAATGAGATTTTAGGAATTCAGAAATTAATTAGGTACGATTTTTAAAAGGTTTTACGTCTATATTCCGCAACTTAAATTGCTAGTTGTTTATTATTGTACATGTACATTTAAATCATTGTCTAATAGGCTGAACTTATTTATTTATTATTTTTAATTCACAAAACCTCATACATTTGTCTTTTGTAGCTTGACCGACAGACAAAGTAAATTATATTTGTTATTTATCGCAATGTATCATAGACAGCTTTTTTTATATTTGTGGAAAATTGTCTATAATACGATGATTTTTCAGTATTCTTGAGAACCGGTTCTAATCCAGCGGATATAAATCGGTTACAAAGCCATACTGGAAACTGTATTCTCAACGGTTTAGGCATTCTTCAACGAATTCCACACAGACGGTCATTTTTACTTGAAGAGAGGCTTCGCTATTAAAAACACCTTACCTATAGATTCTTGAAAGAGAAAAAGTTAAATCTCTCTGTTGAAAATGTTGAATACTTGCTTGAAAAGTCTCGTCTAACAGACTAATCCTTAGAACCCCGTCGTTTCCTTTAATAAAATAGTAAATGACAGTGTTTATGTTTAGGTAGTTGTTTTATTCATGTAATTTTATTTATTTCTGCTTTGTGCCCCTCTATCAAGATTGCTTATTTCTTCTGTGTTAAAATATATTTCAATGTTATTTAATAAAAGATTTTAAATGTTGTTACCTATGCTTTGTATTTATTGATCATTAGATTAAAAAAGTTTGACTGACATGATATGTTTATATTCATGATATTTAAATTGTAAAGCTATTCAAAGTTTTACAAAAATTAATTGCTTAAAAATATTTATGTTTCATTTCATATAAAAGATGGCTAGTTAGACTAGTCAAGGTGTTCAGATTAAAATCATATAAAGTGAGATTCGTTTCAATATCAGTTATATATAATAATATTATATCAAGGAAAAAGTCTTTGTAACTTGTTTGATTAATATTTGTTAGGTACATTGAAATAAAACTAGATGGTAGAAAATTCTTTCAAATATATATTGAGGAAGTACTTAGGAAGCGGGGAAGGGGGGGGGGGGGTGGTGACTCTCCACTTTTAATTTTAGTTTAAAAAGAGAAGAAAAAAATTTGGAGAGGGTGTCATTTTTTCTATGGGTGATTTGTTTCTCTTGGGATGGTTGTGGTACCCTCCCAAAAATAATTGTGTTTCTTTTACCTATGAGAAGCTTCACTGAATAGGAAAACCATATCAGTTCAGCGGTTAGCAAGATCCTTCGCTACAAACATACTCAAGCACACTCACACATAGACATCCGGCTACTTTTATATAAGGATAATTAATGCATATTGTTTACAGCCATACCTGTATAAATAACTTTATCATCTATAACTTTGACACAGGATCCATTAAATAAATGTTCTTTCCCCAAGCTTTCCAGTTTTAACAAGTTAAAATCATTTCCAAATTTACTTCCCTGAAATTAAAAATTTCTTCTAGTAAGACTTCGCTTCCGGTTCATATCCACTGGAATAAAACCGGTTCTAAGTCATACTAAAAACTCGTGTATCGTAACGTATTATGCAGAATTTTTCCACGAAAAATAACACAAAAATAAATGTTCAGTCAACAAAAATGGAATTTATTATTCCTATACCTTTTATCTTACTATTCGCGAAAAAAAACTGTCAATAATACAATGCGATAAATAACTATTCTAATATTCAGAGTTTTTTTTTCATGTTCTTCGATGAACTTTTAGAAAAAAAAACATTTATTAAAATAATAAAAAGTTACCAGTTTCGGAATTGTCCCTTGAAAAAATTGTTCTTTGAGTAAACTAAATAAAAATATTGCAATTAGGTATCAATATAATTCTACACTAATATTTTTTTTAGTTTCTTGAAGGATAAGAAAATGGACGATAAAATAAAATCTAATAAACAAAATTACCACTTCAGTAGATTACAATTGTTGGTTGAAAAGATTTGACACTACTCGTTTCAAACCAACCAATCAAAATGCAATAAAAGGTATTTAAGTTTTAGAGCCAACGAATAAGATAGCATGGATTTGAAACTTTGGGTACCGGTGTAATTTGTAGTCCAACGTCCACATCCTTCCTGCGCATTACTAAATGTTTTTCCAATTGGAATGAATATTTCAATTGTTTGGGGGACCACTATCTCAAATGCCTACCTAAATACCTAGAAAACGTATGAAATATTGTCATTCAACTAAATATATACACTTAGATCAATCAATCAATAAGAAACAGAATGCATCTCCCCAAATGTGGTAGTATCATTTGGTAGGTCCTCCGGCCCGGAACCAGCAACCTTTATCTATTTCAGGAGTAAGTGAACCTAAACAGCAATAACAAGAGATGGTGTGTGTCCCGAAACCTATTAATAACCGCGCTCAATAGAACCTTTTCTCAGCCATACTAAAAAAATCATGGATAGCATCGTATTATAGACAATTTCCCACAAATATTAAAATAAAAATCGCAAAACTGGTTTTGTTCTCAATTTTTTTATTTTGATAACCGCGAAAATCTGTCAATAATACGATGCGATAATAACTAGGTAGGTAAAACAAGAGAAAAAAAACTACCTAAACTTGTTAAAAATGTGGCCATCATAATTTCTGTATTTTGGTTCAACTGCTATCAAATCTTGGATGGTATTGTCAAGTTGGTTTTTAATCAAGGGAAAAATCTTTCCATGCTAAAAATAAAAAATAAATTAATCTGCTAGCCATTTCCACCCATTTTCTTAGCAATGTATGCATTTAATAGATGTAATCAGGTAGAGACAGAACATTGGAATGGGAGTTAAAATGGTACCCAAAGTTTTATAACAAGCTTATTGATTCAGAGGCTTATAAACTTTGGTTAATTTTATCAAATATGCTTTGGTTCGATCAAATTAGCAAAACTCATAACTAATAATCTTAATCTGTATAAGGGGAAAATTTTGTTTATCATCATTGTAGAGATATACAATATACATCAATTTATCGTCAATTGCCGTACCCCATGAGTTTTCTTTGTGTAAAATTTTGCCTTTGATAGCTGAAATTAAGAAAGGAGATGAAAGGATTGTAGATTAATTTCAACTATTTCTATGTCTAATCCATTGAAGGGTACCTAATACAAAGTTTTATTTTGCCTGGATCGAAATGGATAAGACACTGGCCGATAAATTGATGCATATCCCTAATGATTGCAATGTAGATTTCAATTGGTGGTTGAAACGGTTGGACGCCTAACTTAATGAACCAACCAATTAAAATTTAATTAAAGTCCCCAAAGTTATGAAGCCAACGATAAGAAAACATTATTATAAAACTTTGGAGACTTGTGCAATAAACAGCCCAATGTCCCCTCCCTCCCTAGCGTTTTTGAATAAATGAAATACTCGGACAAAGCATCTCTGCAAAGCCTACCTGATTTGGAAAAGGAGGTATATTAATTTGATTATCTGTAGGAAGCAATGGGGTTGTCTGGACAAATGTTTTTCTTCTTAATTTTTTGCCTCCACATTCCACCTGGATGGAGTCATCTTTAGACACTAAATGGAAAATAATATGAAAATAGTAGGACTGGCAATCCGCCCAATATTTGGGCCGGATTCTGATTCTTACAAAAATCCGCCACCCAAAAAAAGCGGATTAATCCGTGGATTGCGGATTCTTGTTTTTTTTTTGTGGGGATCGCGAATTTTCAAATTGTGGATTGCAGATTCTAGTAATATTTTTAAAGGTCTTTTTATACCTAAATAAAAAAATTCTAGCCCCTACAGCGAACATTTTTAAGCCTTACTTCAAATTAGCATGAAAAGCTACTGTGAAAATAAAATACAAAAAAAAACTTTAGTTGCTACCCGCCATTTCACTTGTAGTTAAATAAACTTTCAAATTTCAAATAAAATTTTTTAAGTGCTACAAAGTCATAAAAATCAATAATCCTAATCCGCAGTTTGAATTGCGGATTCGGATTCTTGGTAAAAAATTGTGCAGATTTCGAAATCGGATTGCCAACCCTAGACCAGGGTTTCGGATCCGGATCTGGATCCGGATCCGGATCCGCAAGGATCCGCATATTTTTGAGTCCAAGGATCCGGATCCGCAAAAAAATGCAGATCCGGATCCGGATCCTTAGACTCCAAAAAATGCGGGAAAAAAGGAAAAATCTACCTAAATTTATATAAAATCTCAGACATTCTCTTGATGAGAGCCAATCTTTAAGGTTTAGGTTCAGACTTGAAAATTAAAAGTATTTTTGACTTCGAATTAAAGAATAAAATTTTTTTGAAAAATTTGGTGATTTTATTTTTATTGTCAAAGATCCGGATCCGGATCCGCACTGACCAAATTTTGAGGATCCGGATCCGGATCCGCATAAAATCAATGCGGATCCGAAACCCTGCCCTAGACAATAGATTAGCTGTTCTTTTAAATTACCATTTTGAAAAGCCGAAAAATAAGCCGCAATTTTTATTTTACGGTAGAGAGTTCTAGAAGGGTTCTACTGCAGCTATTTTTATTTTAAGGTAGATGGTTCTTCTGCAGCTATATGCCAGCAGAAGAAGTTATAGGATTTAGAGAAAAAGGTCGAACAAGGAACAAGTCTTCCAATAAAAGGACAGTTATACGAAATGCATTTGACGAGTAGAGGTAATTGAAAAATTAATCCTTAATTATTTTTTTAATGAATATCTATGATAACAAGGTTTAGGAAAGTTTTCAAAAGAAAAATTACAATAGATTACAAGATTAATGTATGAAATTGACAAAAATATGCTTTTCAAGTCCTGATATCTTGAAAAGTACAAGGTAGAACATATTAGATTCTGATTTATTATAAGCTCTTTAATAAAATGCAGATATTACCATAAAATACAGATCTGAATTTCAAATGCATTTCGTGAAATTAACTGTTAAGACACAGAAAATGAAAATTTTGCTAACCTGTAAAAACAGCGTTGAACCTAACATCAGGTACGTGTACATTTCTTTTCATTTTTACATCTAATGCATCTGAAAAAATAATCTTAGCTTTATTCTGAAATATAAATATTTCATTAACATAATTAAGCAAAGCAAATAAAAGTTTATTATATTTATTGATAGTTGCAATATAGTCATGTATTTACATACATTCCAAATTCACAAAAATATAAACAATAGTTATTTATTGTATCATATTATAGACAGCTTTTCGCGGATATTACATACTGATATTGTTTCATGATTTTTCTTATTAATAAAAAAAATTATAATACAATACAGAATTTTTCAGTATAGCCAAGAACCAGTTCTAGTCCAGCAATTTTTTATAAACCATACTGCAGAACATAGCTTTACTTTACAGTCTAGTAGAATCTAATTTCCGCCGGAAACAAACCGGTTACTGCGGACAACTGTCTATAAACCATACAAAAATACAAACTAAATTCTTTCACCAGTGAGAACAACTTAAAAAAATGTAATGTAATTAGGATTATTTAGAGGTAAATAGATATCAAATCTTCCCTAAGTTTTAGAAGTTTTTTTTACATAAACCTTTAGGTATCCTATAGAATAAGTGTATAACATAGAACAAAAATGTAAAAAAAGTAAAAAAGAACAAGAAAATGAAACAAACATTTAAGTGCTAGTAAGGTAAGTTAAAAGACAAAAAAAGCAACAGAATAAAGTGCAATTATATCAAAAATAGACAATTTAAATACTTATACGAAAGAACAATGTATTACAAAGAAATAGAGAAAACATATTTTCCATTTTTTTTACAGTGCATTGTGATTTAATAAATAAAGTAAGCTAACACATTTTGGAATGAGATACAAGAAAATTTCAATTCAGTGCCCAATATGATATTAAATATGAAAATAGTTTTATGTTTTAAGAACTGGGATATATGATTAGGTAGGTATGTTTTTAAAATATATATTTAAGAAATGTTTACTTGTTTGACTATTGAAGTTTATTTCTATCGGGACTAGTTGTAAAACTTTATTTGCTTTTATTGATTGAAACATTTTTAATTTTATCATATTAAATCACTGAACTCGATAACACTGTAAAATTTCCAACATAATACAATAAAAATTTTGTCGAAATTTTTAATAGTGTATCAGAGATATTTATTATTCATTATTCATATCACAGATATCTTATCTACAACAGTTTTTTCCTTTTAAATCAGTATTTTAATAAATGCGGAAAGTTTTTTCCCATATCATTTCGAAACCGATTAATATCCGGTGGATTAGAACAGTTCTCAGCCATACTGAAAAATTATGTCTAGCATCGTATTATATCCAGTTTTCTAAGAATATAAAAATGTTCAATCATAAGATTAAAAATCAGTTTTTTTTTTATCTCGTGCCTTCGGCGTATTGGGGCTAAAAATACTGGTTTTAATCTAATAATTGTACATTTTATATCCACTGAAAGCTGTTTTTAATACGATGCGAGAAATAACTATTTCAAACTAAATTTTTCTGCAAGATGAAACATAGAAATTCAATCAGGATGGCGAAAATTTAAAGAACATAAAAATGATTTTCTGCAGTTCACCTCTCTTCCGCAAGCACAATTATTGTACTAAGGTTGTAGGTACCCAAAGCAGGATGCGTTAATCTTGCGGGAACCTGGCCACTTTTTAACTTGACCTAACCAACCTAAACCCTTTACAGCCGAGATAAACCTTAAAAATAATGATGTCAAAAGGAAAAAAACTAGGAACATAAATTTATATTTACCACTGTCATATTGATAATTAACGCAGACAAGAATTTGGTAACTTACTTTTCAGGGATAAAGGGAAATAATGATAAATTAACCTTACCCCCAGGTTATCAATCTTGAAATTCTGCCTTTATAGCAAGTGGAAATTAGTGACAAGATTTATCAACCGCCATTGCCCTTTCCATCTCACTCATTACTTTATTAAAGAAAGATAACTAGAAGATTAATTTATCGTGCAATGTCCTATCCCTTACTCCGTATATTTATGATGTTAATGTGGTGCAGCTTTGATAAAGCAGAGAATGTTCATCCAGATGAAGGTGGTGACCCCAATGTAGAGGACACGGAATGCTGGAGGTACAAACACAAAATTCAGTGCCTGAAAACAATGGATGTACAATATACATGGATATTATGACAGGGTAAAAATTGTCATCAATTTACTTTGCTTACATTGAACTCTTTTAATGGACATTTCGTTCATCAAGTAGGAAGAGATGGGATGGGTAAAGGTGGTGGAAGGAGGGAATCATTATTTTAGTAAAATCTGACGTAAGAAATAATATATCCGTAACGTAAAATAAACCAAGAACCATTTAATTTCTGCGAATATTTGCAAATAATTTTACACAAATGGATATAGAATACTTTATTCCTGCAGGTTCATCAAACGATTCCCCCATAAACCCATATCCAATCACCTCCAACTGGCGGAACAATCTAAAAAATAAATGACGGCCATAGAAGCAAAACTTAACGCCTATATTTTTTTCATTTATCTACATTTAACACAAACCTATCGAATAATTTAGACCAAAAATATTCAAAAACGTCACTGATATAAGGTGCCAATAAAAACTGGAATCTAAAGAGATAAGACTATGATGATCCACAAAATTACCCCTACTGTATATTTCAATTAGTGGTTTAAACATTTGAACACTCAACTTATTAAAACAACCAATCGAAATTCAATAAAAGTCCCCAAAGTTATTAATCCAATGAATAATAAAAAATTTTAAAACTTTGGAGACTAGTGTAATAAAAGTTCAATGTCTTGTCCCCTCCCTCCCTGCAATGCAATGGAAACATTACTTGCTCTCATTATTTCATAGTCACCAATGAAGTAGGTAAACATAAGTATTACACACCTGTATTGGTAGCCAATAACAGCAATCCAGGGTGAAGGTCATTGTAAACTTTTGTTTCAGTTCAGTCAACAGCTCCTTACCCTTGCTGCCCTCCAGAAATGCCATACCTGGAGAAAAATAATTTCATTATTTTGGGAGTTGTGTTTAGAATATATTAAAATGATTGCTTTTTATGGAACACCATCCAAAATCTAGGCAGGGGTGTATCTATAAGCTGTACATTTATTTTTTCCCTAAAATGGAAAAATGTTTTCAATATCAATCTAAGTATACTCTTCATTTTCTTAACCCCTCCCCCATAGTTTTCCTTCAAAGAAAAGGGAAAAAATGTCAAAAAAAAAAGGTTTTGACTACTCTTTTCACCCTCCCACATGACTTTTAAATTCCTCCTTTTTATCAGGAGATCCTATGCAGAATATATATACTATATAGCTCCGAATCTAGTGTAAGGGTAATGTAATAATTTAGCAGCTCCCATGAGAATTGCGTGTCAGCTTGTAGTGTACACTCAGTTGTGCACAAAGCTTACCAATCTAAGATTGGATTATCACGTTCTATTTCCCAGTGTATCTGAATCCTGACTTTAGAGAATTAGTGCCACATACATACATGCATCAAATTCAAGTCATTGTGCTAGTTATACTACTACCCATAGCTAAAATAAAAATATTGATTTATTAATATCCTAAACCAAAAAGTAAGATACCTAGGTACTCTTATATGTACCTAAATATTCATAAGGTTTCTTTTTGAAGATGTGAAAGTTTACCTATAAAGAACATGGCAAGCAGCCAAGGTGTCAACAAAAACTGATCCAGGATCAACTTTTTCAGGACGGTTCTTTTGCTTGTTGATGGAAACCTAAAAAATATTGCTACTAAGCTATAATACAAAGTAGAATGATGTCTATCCGTCCGTCTGTCTCTGAAGATCTCGGTAACCACTGAACCGATTGGATTCTACTCTTCAGGGAATATACCTACTGGTCCTGTGGTGCGTTTAGGTTATTTTCTTGGGGGGGTGGGACACCCCCGACCACCCACAAAACAAAAAATTTCCCTCTATCTTTTTTATTTGTTTATACTAAAAATTGGCGCAGTTGCAGTGGGAAAGGGTACTTATTTTTTTTTAAGGTTCGCACCTAACATTTATATAATACCTCTTGGGACAAAGTCACTAGGGGTGAAGCCGCTAGTACAACAAAAAAAGGTTTTTAGGCTAAGTTAATTAAAATCTTATTTTTTTTAACAAAAAAAAAAATTATCATAGTTTACTAGGTAATTGCTAAAGTAACAGGATGTTTGTTTGTCTGTGTATCTGTGTGTCTGTACCGAAAGATCTCGCTAATCACTGAACCGATAGGGTTCTCCTGGGTCCCGGGAAGGTTTATAACTATTTTGGGGGAGGGTACCACCACCCTCCCAAGAGAAATGACAAAAATATTGAAAATATTTTTAATATCTGGGAGACTTCAACGTAACATAAAGAGGTATCCGTAACATAAAGAATTATCGTAGAGACTTTAACAAACAAAAACATTTAAAGTGCCACTAGAGGCCTCTAGGGGGCGTAGCCGCTAGTAATATATATATTGATAAAGGTAAATAATGAGCAAAAGCAAGAAAATCTTTTTGCAGAATAATTTAAGTACTTTTTATCTTGAAAATTAATATCTTACTTGTTATCAAGCCAATGGTACCATTTTGTGAGAATCGGCGGGATAACCAGCGTCCCCATGATGGCATATCTTTTCACACTCGACATATCCAGCCTGCCAGGGTGGTGTGCCGGTGATGCCATAAAATTGGCGGAACCCGCCACAGCCGCCGTTTTGACCACCCCCAACTCGTGAATGTCTTTTGGTACAAACTGCGATGACATTTTGGTGGCGGTTACTTGACTGTTACCACTTATCACGTGGTTGTTGCTGATGGCCATTTTGGCGCGTAACTTTTGCTGCGACACTTCGGCAAGTGTGTACAGGCCGCCGTACATGACGGCATTGCTGATCAACGGGTGATCATGTGAAATTTTGCGCCATCCAGCGCGCACCCCACGTAGCACTGTTGAAATACTCATTTTTTAGCTTGTTTGTTTTTTAGCTCACCTAACTAGCATTAATGAACGATAATCACAAGTTTTAGTGTAGTTTTTGATATAAAATTTTATGGCTTTAAATCATCTATTCGTTGTCGGAACTTTCTTCTGAATCGGAAGAGGTTTCATACACAGGTCTGAAAATTGAAATAAGATATATATTTAATATCTATAGATCTTTTAGTGTTTCTTTCTTTTCAAATACATAAAACAGATATGTATATTTTTCTCATAGAGATCTTTGGGAATGAGACAATGTGAGTGTGGTGTTTTAAAAATAAGTAGTCATGGAGTAGGACGAGATACCTTATATAGCCACTAGGGCCCGTTCATGCTCCACGTTCAAGTTCATTGGGACTTGACACGATATCTCTTTAGGCACATGGTTATTGTATAATTTATAATCCAATATATAATATTAACTAATCTCTATAGATTAAAACATTAATACTATAATGTGGTTTTCTAGATGAAAACAACAAAAGTTACCTGTTTGTATTTTGGAAGAGATCGTCATCATTATCGCTATCAGAACATTCACTTCCTTCTGACTCCTCCTAAAAAATAATATTCATAAGAGAGAATCAATACTTTTCTTAAGTGTAAAATCATGGGTGTATATTTTCAAATTTGACCCTGGTGAGGAAAGGGGGGGGGGGAACAAATAAAAAAAATATGTTGTTGGGGGGAAAAAATGTAAAAATTAAGAGAACTAAAAACATTTTTTTTTTATTTTTCTCACCTTTTTGGTTAAAAAAATTAAGAGAATATGTGGGAGGGGGGATAATATGAATAAAATTAAGAGTTTTGAAAATATTTTTCCATTTTATTTCCTTCCTTGCTGGAAAAAACTAGGAGGGGAAAAAAAATTAAAACTTTGCAGCAGGGAAAATAAAAAAAGAATCTTGTGCAGAATAAACACCCCTGTGTAAAATACAGTACCTAATGTATAATGGATTAATCATTACTTGTATCTTACACCAGATTATCATGAACTCTTAATAACTGTGAAACTAGTTCCTGGCTAAAATAATAATCCCCCCTCCCATTCTCTCCTACTGAATGAACGAACTTGCCAATAGATGATGTCCATGTTAGCAACCTTTATTTACAAATTTTCCCCTGTCAATATATCCAATATAAGAAAATGGATTTGTATTCATGTCAATATTTTTGTAAATATTTTATTTTTAGATTGCCAAATTACTACCTACCTAATTGGATTTCGGATTCGGATATTGGGTCCAAAAATTGGGCGGATTGCCAGCCTTATACTACCATATTAGAATACTTTACCTTGACACTCAACTGGTTCAGTTTATCCAAAGGGGTATCTGATTCATCAAATTCTTTCGGCCAGGCTCCCTCGCTCTTTAGGTATTTTATCTGGTCCTTGTAGAGGACAGTTGAGATTTCACCTTGAACACGGATAAAGGGATAAGAAATAATGAATCTTTTTAGATGCTTTCCTCAATGTGCACAGCGAGCACAGAAACCCTCCTCCCTCTCACCTTGCAAATGAAATAAAAAATAAGACGCGGGGATATTTTTTTCAGTATGCCTTATGGGGCACTAACACAAAGGGGGCAATCCTGTAATCAATGTATCCTGAAGTAAATCAAATTCATGTTATTTTGATGAAAATAGAATTATCCCATTGAATTTAAGCTTTTATCATTACTTTGATCACAATTTTAAAGCTTAGTATATCTATAATAAGGTCTAAAAGGTAGTACGTTTACATTACATAAGTTGCATTATACACAATTTATTTAGAAATGAACATTATGTTCCTTTCATATTGAAAGCACGGTCACTCTTTGTCTATATGTGTTTGTATGATCGATTTCCTAATTAATATTCTTATCACTTTATTCCTGACCTTTCACTTTATCTCCTTCTTCAATTGGAGAAACGAACACAAAATCACCGCGTTTGATCCACACGTTCTTCCTGAAATTTAGAATTTAAGTTATATCCACTAATACTAAAGAAAAGTAATCTTTGCAAAAAAGAGCAAGAAAGAAATGCAACCATCTCGTAATCAATGTGTAAATGGCACTTAAAATTCGAATTTCGATCTGAAAATTTGCGATTTTGCCGTTATTTTTGCTATTTTTAGGGCAAATCAACTTTTTGAAACATATTTTTGCTTTAAATCATGTAAAAATATGCTTAAATCAGGAGAAGAAAAAAACTAGTAGCTAAATCATTTCCATGTCAAAGTGTAATTTGTATTTTTGTGTTCTAGCCACAATTTTATAGAAGCGCGGCTACAGTATGAATTATTTCCGCCCGCAAGTCAATTAAACTGTTACCAAGATTCACTTATATATTAAATTATATTAAAATGAAACCAAAAACTTTTTTCTTCCTAAAACTTGAAATAGCATGATTAAAAGTCTTGTTTATGAATTAAATGTGTACCATTGCTGTACTAATATTGTTGACCTTGATATTTTTTTAACAAGTACAACATTTATGCAAGGAAATACTGTACTAACCTAAATTTGTTTGGCATAGACACAAGAAAAGTTTCTCCTTTCGGATCAGAGACCTCATGAAGATTGTTTCCTCGCCCTCCTACAACCTTTGTAAAAAAAATAATAGAACAAGGATGACATAATCCACGAAAATAAAGTAACAAGGACGATTGCGTTCAATTGTAGCGAAGCTGTTTGAAACTATAAGCAACAAACAAAGGAATACATGAATAGATAAAAATAGTAAGAGCAAAAAGAAATAGGAAAGAGAAAAAATATGAGAAAAAGAAGAAAAGTGATAAATGAAGTCACCCCAGGGACAAAAGATTGTTTTACCAAAACATAAGGCAAATTTCCACAAGTCAAACATAAAAATTTCTATGCTTTTGCCATATTTTTTCATTGGTTAATATTTACAACCTGTTATTGAAAGTTAATAAACATTACTGTAATATTTAACGTTGATGGAAGTGGGAATAAATGTACTAAGAAAGAGAGGTAATGTCTGATTGAGCCAATAGGAGAATCGCATCGGTACATACATTTAATTTCATTGGTAAAAATTGTGTACACATTTTGTTACGAACGCATTTTTTTTTAATTTCATACATAGATAAAAGTCAGCTGTAAACAGTATATTTCTTAGTAGAAAGCTTTGCGGAATCAGAATTAATTGCCCATAAATTTCGTCTTAAATTTGAAAGCTTCAGACAGAGGCGGATTCTTTTAAAAAAAGTTAGGCTGGCTACTCGCTGGTGAGGCAAAACTATTTTAGAAAAATCCTCCAAAATCGAATAAAAAAAATTATAAAAATTAGATTAAATCTTAAAAGGGTTATTAACATATGATTTTGTTTAATTTTTGTAGATTTTTAATGTGCTTTTGGAATTGGATGATTTTTCACAAAAATAATTTTGCCTCACTATCGAGAAGCGAGTCTATCATTTTTTAAAAAAGGGTTCAGAATATGCTTCTATTCTTATATTTCTATTGAAGTAGGTTTTTTAAATTGTCCTAGGAGCGCAACTACTCTACAATAAACTTACTTTTACAATCTGTTCGCCATCTTGCGGGAGTCTGTATTCTTCTATGACCTCCTTAGTCACATGTTTCCTCTTAGTAGCAGATGACATGCTCACTCATATTAACAATTCAAATCTGGAAAAGTTATTTATTGCATAGTATTAAAGAGTAAAGACATCTTTTCGCGGTTATTAAAAGCAAAATTATAGGATTAATTTAAAACCAATTTTGTTCGCTTACCACTGAACCGATATGGTTCTCCTTTACAATACAGCTTCTTTAAGTTTCTGGAAAGGTTTAAAACTTTTCCCGAAAGAAATCACCTCTAGACAAAATTGACCCCCAAATTTTTTTTTACCTTTTCTTTTAGAACATAAATTAAGTGGGTGGGTTAGTTCAGTTCAATTAAGGTATGAGACGATGCGAGTTTGTCCTAAAATATTATTATTTCTTAAGAATTTATCTCTATCTATCTTTCCAAAATAAATAATCAATTTAAAGTTATAACATAATTATACAGGAGTATTTTTAAAATACAAAACTTAATAAAACATAATATTTTCAGTGTTAGTCTTTTATATTTTATAAAAAATTCAATTCAGGTACTACATAAGCGTAAGTTATGTTTAGTTAATTTTAGGTACAACGTTTTTGTTACGTCAATACAATTCATTATAAAAAAAAACTAAGGTATTTTAAGTTTACATAGTCATTTATAATACAAAAACAATAATCATATATTACCCTACAATATTTTTAAGAAACCATTAACTTGTTGTGGACATTTCATTCTTGTTTTGCAATCTTGACAAACACTCTTCGGACAGAAGAGATAAATCCGGATAGATTATTCGTCTCGTTCAGGATTCTTACCAACTAAAAGTAAAATGATTTAATTTGTTTCATTTGTAGGGTTTTTTGTCTAAAGCTAAATATCTCAAGAAATGTTTTACTTGATTTTACTTAGTAAATGTCGGGGTGGGGGGGGGGGGGTAAAAGCCATTTTCTTGTTCTCCCCCCTGCCCTCCCTTGGAGGCTATGGGTGCAACAACTAGTTAAAGATATTAGTAATAAAATCAAAACTGGATAAATATGTGTCCTTAGTAATGTCTAATACTGACTATATGATTGGTCTATAAAATCCAAAATTCTTGTAATGGCATAGGGCATATTCTGTTGTATTTATTTTGTGTCAAGTAACTATGTTTAAACAAGCACTCGTACCAGTCTCAAAGCTTGATCCCAAATACTTAAATCAATGCAATCTCTAAGTAACCTAACCATTATAATAATTTTGAGAAATGACGCACAAACCCAGGTGGGTCATAAAATATCGTTGGCTCTGAAAATAAATAAAATTAGCTTACCTCGTCAATGTTAGGAATGTTGGGATTGGAGTGTACAAACGTCCATTTTCTATCAACAACCTAAAATAAATTCAAATTCATATATAAAAAATAGAAAAAAGTTCTGTAACACCTAATTGCATAATAACATACCTACACTTTTTAAAAACAAGGTAGCATCTTTTTTATTAGTGTAACCGCTGACTTAATCAGGTTATCCATTATAGGAATGGAAGCTTCACATTGTATCTTTCTCCGATCTCCCTCTCCCCTCGAATACAGACTACCTAGATGCTAGAGAGTTCCCACTGTTATGCACCGCGCCTTAGGCAAGCACTTCTACTGTACTATAAAATTTGAGTCACTACAAATCATTTTGCATCTAAAGAGTCACTTTACACCAAATAATCACAGTACGTTAAAGAACATATTTTTCCTAATCCTATTGTAACTTCTGAACATTTGAAATGTTTAGGATCAGCTGTTATATCAGCTGTACAGAGTACAGCCAGTAATAGTTTATAACATGGTTGCCAATTTGGAAACTTTTTCCCCTTGAAAAATAATATTCATTAAAATTTAGGAAATACATTTTTTTGTATTGCATAGCTTCTAAAGAACAAATTAAAACTTTAAATATGGTTGTGAAAATCTGCATTTGAACATAAGATATCTAGCTATACTACGTGCGATAGTGGTTAGTACCGTCTTACCCGTAATTTGTGCCTTCCTTCTTAGGTCAAAGCAATGGATTGGTTTCTACTATAGGTTTACTTATCTCAGTTATGCTTGGGTCCAACTAGGACATTGTTTTTACTCGATCATTGAGCCTTAAAGTTTTTCAAAATTGTCTAATTTATTAAGAACAAGCAAAATTTTTTTGGGGGGATTACCAATTTTTGGCGGCAACAGCAGTTTTGCAGCCATTTCTTCACAATTTCATATTGTATGATATTAGAGCTACTGCCATTTCAAATTTTAGCATTCTACTCCTGTATTACAGTCTTAAAACACATACCTTAACGAAGAATATAATGACCCCATTTTTATAAAAAGTAACAGACAGTTGGTTCTAGTGATAAGAATGAAAAGAAATTGCTAGGGTATGTTTAAAAATGTATTTTCTTTTAAATACTTTCTAAAAAATGAGTGTAAAAGCTCTATTTTAAAAATTATCAGACTTTAAAATTCTTAAACTTTAGTAGTCATTTTTGAGAAATTTTATTTATAAACCAGTTAATTTAAGAATTAATATAGATAAATAAACTAGTTTTCTTTATCTTAAGCTATAATTTAACTTCAAAAATTGTTTTATTACATGTAAAAAATCACTATAAACTTTGGGGAAATATATCGACAAAATGTGGCGACCCTGAAATCTATTGGTTAAATTTGTGACAGAGCAGAAATCCAATTAGTTTTGATTTACCGCGCCGTGTCTGGAAAGTATATAAATATCACCTAATGTTGAACCTACCTTGATTTCAATAGAATTAACTTGATCCGGGTTGACTCTATCTAGATTACTGAATGTCAGTATAAGGGACCCATGGGTTGATCTGAAACAATTTGCTTATATTAGGTATAGCAAAAGACAAAAAAAAGCCTTTTTCTTTTAAATATGATAAAATTGAGTAATTTTTCTGAGATATAAGATTTACATAAGCATGCAATCAAGTTAGAGTCAAGTACAAAAACATTCAAGAAGTTGTGGGGAAAATATGTTTCATATTAGGTTGTTTTAAATACTCAGGAAAAAAAGGGTACAACAATGAACAATTTTGTCTCAATCGCAATTCCTATCATCATTATTACCTCCTCACTGGGAAAACGAATTTAAATAATGTTTTTAAAAAATATTAAACCTTACCTAATGACATTCAATCCAAGAGCATTGCCGAGCTTGGTAAGTTGAGCCTCCAGCTCCTTGACCCTGCGATCTGCTTCACTACCAGACATTTGTGCCATCTCCTGACGCAGTCTTTCATGGCTTGCCTACATTTTTTATAAATCAACATAGATATTACATATGTTATTCGAGGATTGAACTATATCACAAAGTAGCAGAGAAAAAAAAAGTATGAAAACTTTTTTAAGTCATGTGGCTTAGCAAGTATAAAAAAAATGTAATCCTTATACTAAAGTAACAGGATGTCTGTGTGTCTGTACCGAAGGATCTCGCTAACCGCTGAACCGATCAGGTTCTCCTTAACAGGGTAACTTCTCATAGGCCTCTAGGGGCGTAGCCGCTAGTGATAATAGAAAGCAACAAAATATAAAGCGAGAGGTTAAGTCCGGTATCATAAACTTCTATGACGTGTTGAAATAGTTTTAAAGTAGCCTATCTACTCATCATTAGCGAGGAGATATGCTTAATCTTATCTAGATGCTTTAATTTGTCTTCTAAATACAAACCTCCATATTTCTATTGGTTTCATGGATATTCTGTTTCAACAGAGTAGTTTGTTCTTTCAGAGTTTGGATATTCTTTTCAGTCTCCACAAGGCCCTGTCTGTCCTTTACTATCTCACTGTCTTCATTCTCCTTCCTTTGGCTGAATGCGTGCAGTTCGTCGATTTTCTGGTAAGCCTCCTATAACATCAAAAAAGGGTAATGGATATTTAACATTCCAAGAATAAAAGGATTCACAATTCATGACATGAAAGTTAGGACAATATCTTAGGGCACAAAAGCATGCAAAATAATCTATAGAGAATGTGTTTAAATACTTTTTACTTATTTGGTATTTTAAAAATAACGGGATTTTATTGCATTATAACACAAGAAATTGGACTTATACCTTTTTGTTTCTTTTCCTACATAGGATACTGTCCCCCCAATTATAATCAAAAAATAAGTCCCACCATACCCCCTCCCCTAGTCTCCATCCTAGGGATGAAATTGAGCATCTACCATTTCAATAAAATAAAAATTCTATCCTACCTGAAAATTCCATGAAGTTTCTCTGTTACAAATAGACAGAATTTCCCTGCCAATTTCGTTTGCCAGTGCCTTCTGAGAACTACACAAGGATAAAGACAAACTTAAGTAGCGAAGCACAGAAAAGACACATAGGGTAAACAGACGTAAGTAAGTTAAACAGAGCTAGTAGTATTTAATCATAAAAAGATTTGAATGTAAAAAAAATTCAAAGAAATCCGGCATAAAATCTTTTGAAAAACGAATATACATATATTATTTTTGTTTTTAAATGTACTAGATGTACGTACAGGTGTAAACTTGTGTTTCTACAATTTTTATCATGAATTTATTAAAACTTACTTGCATATCTCTTCTAAATCTCTGAGCTGATTATGAAATCTTGTCATTTTTCATTTAAAATATTGAATCTAAAATTAATCGATCATACAAAAAAAAATTAACAAATATACTAAAACGTTCTTAAAAGAATTTAAATTTTAAAAAAAATTCTTAAATCTATTCTATTCTTTTTAAAATTTCGATTTTAGTATATAAAACACAATTATCTTAAAATTACGTAATAACTCGTGCAATTTTAGTGCTCACTGCTCCCCTCTATGAAGCAGAAGCAGTGTGCCCGCCCGTCAGTGTGTGCGTGTGTGTAAACATAACGATATACTAGAAGATTCTACGCGGCAAACGCACTTCAAGAACAGGGTTCTCCAACTTGGGATATTGCAAGGTTGCCATAATTCAATGGTCTATTTTTCCTTTGTAAAGAACTTTTTAATTTTTATTTGTTATTGAAAATATTTTTTTTTCTTTCATAAAAAAAATTTATACAAGTAAGAAATTTGTCATAATGCAGTAAATGTCCCTGGCAGTAAAGTTGTATAATTGAAACTTGATATAATGCATTATTAAAATCTAAAAATAGAAAGTGGTTAGGATTTTCGTGTGTTATGCAACCACTTAGTTAACAAATATTGACAATCCTATACTAAAAATTGTGTCACAAATTTTATTATATGTCATGTAGCTCAAAAACAAAGGGAGTTACAGCTTCCAAAAGTGCTGATTCGACATTTTTTACGGATCCCCTTGACGCCCCTTGGGTAAAGCCCCTATTATTATTTTTCGCTAAAATTTTGAAATATTTATGTTTACTTATTGATATTTTAATAAAATTTTATCAAATATTAAAAAAATACTCTCTGTAATTTTTTTTACTTTTCTGGGGCACTGTGCGTAGTACAAAATCAATCCAAGCTGTGAATATTAAATACCTTACTTATTTCTTACGAAAAAATGTTTTAATGAATTTTATAATTATTCTTATAAACTTATATGATTTTTATCAAGACGACATTTACTATTTATTTTGAGAGCATGTCTGAAAGATTCTCTTGTTTTTTTTTCCTTTTCTGTTTTATCTCATGTATATCACATTTACGTTTTAACTATTTGTTATTTTTCATTAAAATTAAAGATGTTATTTAACATCTAAAATAAAATTTAATAGTTCAGTTTTTTATGTAAAAAAATCATATCATTGATCCTTTTGGAAAAGGGAAAAACATCTAAGATATTATCGCTACGCGCAAAAAGTTTTGATTTGTGTGAAAATTCTGAGAACTGGGCTCAGCGGCATTTTCGTGCTAATTGCGCTTTAGGTCACAATTTTCCCGTGTTTGCGGCTCTACTCCAGTTACTACTTTTAGTTTTAATTTAAGCCCTAAAGAAATTCAAATGCATGGATATTGGAAATTATTTTATTTTTAGCTCTTTATCTGTATTTATTTTAATAATTATTTAGAAAGATTCGACATTTTAATTTTTTAATCAATTTAGGAATTAAATAATAAGATATAGTTGAAAGTAAAAAAATGTTTAATTTTAAAGCTGGTTTTTGTAAATATATTTATTTCATTTTATCACTAATATTTGCCTTTAAAGCTTTTTTACTCCCATAACCCAAGTTAAGAAATAACAACGTCGTTCCCCCAAAAGTCATGAAAATAATAAATGTTGCCTAAGTTCTAAGGCCCAAAGAAGTCCAAGATCGACTATAAAAATAGTTAATTATATCAACATCTATTTTTCTTTTCCTATATCCACGAAGAAAGTTATTTTATGATATTACATAAATACATGCTTATCTAGAGTTTATTTTTGTTTATTAGAAGAATTTTAGATATTTCTTTTTTTAAATGAAATATCGACCCAAAGTTTGTTTACATGTTTGAATTAGTTAAAGGTATAGTTTCATGAAAGGCATTTAAACTTAATCACTGCGGCCCTGCAGCGTAGTGTAGTGTATCTTTTGTAAATAACTTTAGTCAATGCGATATTTTGCCCAAATCCCGACAAAATTTATCCTTTTGGTAGGTGTTAAAAACATCATATCATTGGTCTTATTTAACATATATTAATAATTTTTTTTGCATAAATAATTTAATTATGGCCTCATTTATTGTTTTTTACAAAAAAATATTAATATTTAATTTTTTTTAGGGCCATTGGAAGTCCTTAAATATAAGGTATTTTTGAGCGGTTACTATTAGCCCAATAATAGTGCTACCATTATACGCCGAAAAACGCGGCAACAAGACATGCTTAATAATGAGATTGCAAAATTTCCTTAGATTTTATCCGTGGGAAGTTCACCCCATCTCACCCCGTATGAGGCATACTTTTTCTTACCGTTTCGGTTTTTCCCCCCTGGCGGCTTGAGGGTGGGCAATATTTTTAAAATTCAAACCAAATGTTTTAGACATTTTTAAGACCTTTCCAAAACATATTTTAGATTTATTGTAACTCAAGTATTACTTGCACTTCAAATTTTCAATTTTTTTAGCAATGTGTCTGAATTTCTCCCTCCCTGCGTTGAGTAAGACAATACGATTTTTTCATCAAAAATTTGCATATCTTGGTAAAACAACAGTAGAATTGATGAAATATATTATATTTTTAAATTTTCCTATTAAATACATGCAATCCCATTTCGAAAAAGGAAAAAATTAAGTCATAACTCCTAAAAATAAAAAAGTTATGACAGTTTCAACTGTTAAGGTCGAGATTTTAAAGCCAAAGATACGTTAGGGCCACTGTGTAATTTAGTGAACCGCATATATTTTCCTGGTTAATTGGTTAAACTACATTTATATGGCATATATTTGAAAAAATTTCAATTTTCTACCATGTAGTTTTTAAAATATCAAGATTAAAAATAAGATTTCCAAGTCTTAATAGTTTAACAAGGATGACAACATCCATAAGTAGCGAAGCTCAAAAATTATGATTGTATATCAGGAAAAAAATAATATAAAGCAGTGTCATATAATAAATATTAATATTGGTAAAATAGGGAAATCATTACACTTTTAAAATCACACAACCTTATAATCATGAAAACTTTAAACTTGATGGAAATATGTAGAACATGAGCATACTCAATCCCTGATAATTTCAACCGTCAATCCTAAAGAGAAATCGAGAAAACCATGAAAACCTAAAAAATCCAGGAATCAATTTAGCACCCCAATTGATAAAAAAAAATAGTAATGATACTTAGTGAAAATATGTAGAATATAAAATTAATTAATCCCTGAAAATTTTAGCCCTTTATCTTGAAAAGGAGTTGAGAAAATCACGAAAACGTCAAAATCTAGGAACCGATCTAGCACCCCAAATAACAAACAGACGGACAAACAATGTTTGTATATATTATATAAGCATATATAGTGGGAATCTTCACTAAAAATTTCAGCTGTCTATCTTGAATAGGAGCCGAGAAAATCACGTTTCCCCCAATTCATTAATTACGGACAGACGGACATCGCTACTAAAAATTACGTGGTAGAAAATTGAAATTCTTTCAAATATATGCCATATAAATAAAGTTAAACCCATTAACTAGCAAAAACTATGCGGTTCACTAAATTAAGTTCTAATGCATTTCGCCAAACTACCCTTTTAGATTATTTTTTTAATAATAAACAAAAATGTAATTAAACCTTGAAGTAGATTTTATTTTTCGTATGTTTAATGATTAATGGGAGAGGCATCTGTACATTTTGACTCTTGCTAAATGTCTAAAAATGGCTGCATCAAGTTATCTTATGTTATAAATATTTTTGACTATTAAATAGTCAATTACTGCTCCTTGGTTGATGAGTTATGTGTAGGGATGGCAATCCGTCAAATTTTTGGACCGGATTTATTAATAAATTAAGTGCTACATATGTCCTAAAAATTAATGTTCTTGGTGTTCTCTATATTTTACTTCTGAGAATCGAACCAGATATTAAAAGATATTATATATATAATGAGGATAATGACAAGTAGTCATAAACTCAAGACGCTAATTTTAGTCTACCAATTAAGAATCCGAATCCGCTATTAAAAAACGGATTCCGGATTTGGATTCCAAAATTGGGCGGTTTCGAATTCGGATTGCCAACCCTATGTGAGATAGATATGTCATCGCAAAATTTAGAAAACAACCCTTTTGTATGTTTACGCCATGGTTGAGTTTCATGAAATGCATTAGAACTTAAATCTAGGGATCCATATATTTTTAATGATTAGGACTACATTTATAATAACAACAGTAACCTCTTCACCTCCCCCCCTCCCCCCCCCCCCTATCCAAGTTTGGGATAAAGTGTATCATCTTATCAAAAAAGTTAGGTTTCATTTAGAGGGGGGCGGAAGGGAGTAACCACCACTTTACCCACGCCCCCCTCCTGCTGCGTCCCTATTTTTGTTAAAATTATACCGTTTTATTGATATGAACTACCAAATTAATTTCTTTACTATAATTAAAACCTATAACCCAGTTAACTTTCAGATGAGTTTAGCAGGAGGAGTTTAAAGCTCCGCTGTTTCGGGTTGACACACAGCGAGTAGCTGCGCTCTGTGTGGCCTGGGGAAGGAGTGAATAGAAAAGCTGCTGCGCACATAAACATAGACAAGCACACATTATTAAAAAGTACACTTCTTTCAAGTGTAAGAAAATATTTTAATCGAAAGGTAACACATTATTATAGAAATTATTTTATCCTAGTAAATTTGAAAACAAGTAAATGTTTTGTGTGCTTAATGATAAGTTTTAAAAAACGAAATAAATCATAAATACTTTATTTTAAGTGTTTTTGGATACTTTTCTAACGTTAAAATCCTTAAACATATATTACTTAATATCAAACAAATTAAGTAAGGCTTATTTCCCTTATTTTTTACTGGAAATTTGTATGTCTCTTAGCGCAATGTTGATGTTTTTTTTTAGAAAAAACCTGCAACCACTGAATCACGCATCTACCTAGAACTTTTTGTATCTAAACAATGGAAGAAGAATATCAAAATATTCACGGATGTTGGAGTAGTTATTATACGGTAAATTATAGTTTGAAGTAGCGTAGCAACCCTACAATGTCTTTGTTCGTTATTTAGTCTGTATTCTTTTCTTAAGTTAGTACCTATATGTTTTGTGCATTTTCTAGGTTTTATTTTGAATCTAGAAAATCTCGTAATATGTTTCGAATATTGTTTCAGACATTACCCATTACAATGGAGTACTATAGATTATTCATAAAAAGCCCTAGTCGGTTCCCCTCATTAACGGCACTCTTATAGAATCTTCTAATACTGAAGATTTTGTTATTTGTAAATTCTTAATTTAGACCATCTGTATCGAAGCACGTAACAATGATTTCACGGCAGTGGAGGCGCTTAAGACAGAGAACAAAGCTTACAACAGATATAGAGATGTGTATCCTTACGATCACAGCAGAGTTCAACTGCAAAGGTATTTCTTGTTTTGTTTTCTTGCATCATTTATGGGACTTCTCATGAAGGATTTGATAAGTATGTCATTGTCTATAGGCTAGCCCAATAGAATAGTTTTAATTCCGTTTTGAAGTTTCAAAAGTTTTTGTGGAGCGCAATCACATCTGAACTTAAGGTACTACATCTAAATGCGAAAAAATCAAAAAAAATATTCTTAGGTACGAAAAACCTTGCGGAAATGGTTTTTTAGGCCTTTGATGAAGAAACTTACCATAATTGTTTTTTCTTATGGCTCGCAGGGGTTTAGTGCATTTTTTGTAAAGTGTATGTTGTCATATATAAAAATTATGTTTTTGAGTTTTTGTTCCTAACTTGCTGAATAATCTTAAATAATGTCCTTATGAATAGACATAGTGTATTCAAGGAAAAAAATTAAGAAAAAACAAAAAAAGTAAGTTTTTACATCAAAATAGACCAAAAAAGACCTAAAAATCCCATATCAGGGGTTTCTTACCTAGCCTACAAATAAAAATAAAAATTTATATTGCTGTAATACCAATAGGATTAGGCTTATGAACCACGTTTCAAGAATCTAGCCCAATATTTAGACCATTTTGCTCACTGTTTAAGTTTAAATGTCATTGCGCCCCCCTCCCTTTTGTATTGAATTGATTCATACGCATAAGAATTAAATGTACCTACCAATATTTTCCCTTTTTTGAACGTCCCGTTCGAATCATAAACATTTACCTACCTATACAATGGAAAATAGAGCAATTGAATCCTTATGTAAAACAAATGTAATTGAATGAAATGAATATAAAGTTAAAAGGAAACAATAATCTAATAATCATTAGATTTCATCTATGATCTATGCATTTAGCATTATACTTTCTCATTACTAGCAATAAAAATATTCATTATTTGCAAGCTTTTGCATTTTACAAATACATTAATACATTTTTGCTAGTAATATTTGAATCTTTATAAAGGTTACTAGCGGCTACGTCCCTAAAAACCTCTAGGGGCACTTAAGGTACCATCATCCCATTTTAAATTCGAGTTTCAAAAGAGTAAAAAAATATATTTTTGGGGGGAGGTGGGTGAAGACACCCTTACCAAAAATAGTTAAAAACCTTCCCATTACCTATAAGAAGCTTCACTGTAAAGGAAAACAATATCGGTTCAGTGGTTAGCGAGATCCTTCGGGACAGACAAAAAATGCTTACTACTTTATATAATAGGATATGTAAAAGTATAGATGTACAATCCAAATGACATCCTGTCCCAAGTGTTGGAGACCCTTTTCGTCAACTTGCAAATTGTTTTTTATTCTTTTGTAGGACCACGGCAGTGTTTTTTTTCCAACGCTATTTTAAAGACCCAATGCATTGCATATAGCTCATGCCTTAACTGTTCATTTACTTAAGTAGTCGAACAAAGTGAATTTATAATGCCCACTGTTGAAATCTTAACAGACATATTTTTAGTCATTTATTAAATAGCAAAAAAACACATTTTCGTAGTAAAAATTTCATGATCTTATTATTTTGGAGTATTGAATAGTAGATTCGCTGCTAATATACTAAAATAATATATAAGCGCATTATTTCACTGAGGGAAAACATACTTAATTTCATCATCCTATTTAATAATACTAGCGGCTTCGCCCCTAGCCTCTAGGGGCTTTGCCCCAAGAGGTATAATTACATCTTCTATTACTTACCCAGCAGAACGGATCGCAAATTTTCGCACCTACCCAGCAGGAAAACATTTTCTCGATTAAATAACGAATTCGCAAAATTCGAAAATAAAGTCTAATGTGTTCTCAAGAAAATTACTACTGGTGCTGCTCATAGTCTAATGTGTTCTCAAGAAAATTATTTTTTTTTGGGAGGGGGGAAATTTTCATTTTTAAGGGGGGTTGGGGGTGTCCCACCCCCCAAGAAAATAGCTTAAAACCACCACAGTACCGATAGGTAGATACCCTGAAGAGTAGAATCCGATCGGTTCAGTGGTTACCGAGATCTTAAGGGACGGACAGACAGACATCGTTCTACTTTGTATTATAGACTAGCGGCTACGCCCCTAGAGGCCTCCAAGGGCACTTGAGGAGAAGACAGTCGAATTTAATAACCCAATTTCTTATTTTAGATTTTAAAAGAAAAAATTTTTAAAAAAATTTTGGGGGGATTTTTCACTTTTCGGGGGGGTTGGGGGTGTCCCACCCCTCAAGAAAATAGTTATAAACCTTCCCGGGACCTATGAGAAGCTACCCTGTTAAGGGGAACCCGATCGGTTCAGCGTTTAGCGAGATCCTTCGGTACAGACACACAAACACAGAGACATCCTGTTACTTTAGTATAAGGATATATTAACAAGAACGGGGGGAGGTGGATGTGCCACTTTTTGAAACCAAAAGTAAAATGTGCATGATATCAGCCCATAAAAGAGTTACAGCTTTAAAATTGGGCACATTAGTTGCTTTTGTGAAGAACAATATGGAACTGTGAAGAAATGGCGGTGGAACCGCTGCTCCCGTCGAAAACCGTCGTTACCCGCCAAAAATTTTTATGCCTTTTTTGCCAAATTAGACAGTTCTCAATCATCTGAAAAAAAACTTATTTTCTCTCTTAACAAGGATGACAACATCCATAAAAGCGAAGCACTTAAACAGTAGGACAAACGGACATTAACACTTATATAGTGTCAGAACTGAATAATCATAATATAAATGTATAAGAGTCAAAGCAAAATTGTAAGTAAAATGTGTTGAAAAACTGCTTGATTCAGGATAATGTTTATGGACATACTTACATTTCTAGGACTTGATTATAGAGTTGCTTCGCTTATTACATTATACTTTGTTGTCCCAGGAATCAATATACCAAAAATCAGATCAATCGGATGATTAGATCACATAAAAATTTGTTGTTAAAAAAGTAAAAAAAATCAACATGTTTAAAATGGACGTACGGACATTTTGGTGATGATTATAGAGTTGCTACGCTTTCTAAATCGTACCTAACTATTAAAGGAATCACCATGCAAAATTTGAAATCGATAGGACAATTCTAACATGCCTAAATTAACGAAAAAAGCTATCCGTTACGGACGTACGGACGGACGGACGGACGGACGGACCGACCCTAATTATAGAAAAGCTTCGCTTTTAAAAATTTCTCTTATATTTTCATGTGACACTTAATAATTCAACCATGTCAAAAAAATTACAAATGTAAAATCTTACAAGTGTCAAGTGAAAAATATAAGGGAAGTTTTTCTCAGATGAATAAAGATTGTCTATTATGACGAGAAAAGGGGAAAAAAATTTCATCGAAAAATTGGCGGTTTGCGGCGGTTCCGCCGCCGTTTCTTCAAAGTTCCATATTGTTCTCCACAAAAGCAACTGCTGTGCCGAATTTTATAGCTGTAACTCTTTTATGGGCTGAGATTGTGCGCGTTTTACTTATAGTTTTTCAATCTATGTTAGATCAGCTGTTTATAAAAATATCCCAAAAAGCTTTAAACCTTCCCAGGACCTATGAGAGGCTACATTTTAACGAAGAACCATATCATCTAGTATTATGTGTGCGTTGCGAGTTATACTTGAAAACGTGACCTCCCCAGCTCAGTAAATCTAACGCTTTAGACTTTTAAGTTTATACAAAAAAATCTGTTAATTTCTTTCTTTGTTGTAGTTGTAGCACGACTGATTACATTAACGCGAGCATGGTTGAAGTTCCAGAGGTTGGCAGAAAATATATTCTTACACAGGAAAAATATTCATTAAAATTACCATTACACTTAAAATTGTTTTGGTGTAATTTTATAATTTTAATTTAAGTACCTAATGTTTAGACAAATCAATTTAACCCTTTAATTTTTTAGATTAAACACCCTTGCACAGCAGTGTAAATTGGAAGAATTAATTTTTTTTTAAATTATTTCAAAAGCTAGCTGAAAATGGAGTCTGAAATTAATATTCAATATCAAGCAACAATGAAAATGTAAAATTTCTAAGTTAAAAATGAATAAAGAATATTGGTAAGTTAAAATTGTTAATTCAATGCATATTTGAATGTAGGGTCCTTTGGAAAACACAACACAACATTTCTGGACCATGGTTTGGGAACGGGTAAGATTTTGATTAATCTCCTCTATTAAATTATCCCTTCTACCTTAAATGGATAGTTCCATGAAGTGCATTTAACAAGTTATGGTACTTAGAGTGATGATCCTACATTTGTTTTGTAGAAAGTGTTTATTATAGGATAGTTATGAGGATAATTTTAAAAAGTGTTCGACTGGCTTGTATCACCCTGTTTTTTATAAGAATTAGAAAAATAGTGATTGTTAAATTTGCCATTTCAGTCAAAGAATTATAGCATATATTATAAGAATATGAGTGAAAGGGAGAAGCACACGAGATAAAATTGGTAGTGGTACTTTAATTATACTGCAAGTGGAAGAAAATCCTCCCCCCCCCCCCCCCCCATTCCCACTTAAGAATTAGTACAGAGATGCAGAACAATCCCTTAACTTTAAAATATTATATTAGGAACAAAACCCAACAAAACCTCATATTTTGGGAATCCTTATACATTTTATTGCACCTTTGATGAAATTATCCGTAGTTAAGAATTTGCAATTTTAATCTAACATCTCAAGACTTCATTTTGACGTTTTACACTATTATACAAATATCCATAGTAACATACTTGGACGTTGAAAGATTGAATAAACATAATAAACATAGAAAATGAAAAAAAACTGTAAGAAACTTGCTCTCCTTTTTTAAATTGCCTTTTTTGATGCACTTTAGTCAACACTAACAATTTTGAAGGAAAATGAATTACTCAAGTACTGTAAATGAAAATCCTTACTTAAACATTAACTTGCACTTATAAAACCATGCCTTGCCTATGATCTTAAAATATCTTTAATTTGAAAATGTTTAATCTTTTAATATTAGATATAATATCAAATATCAAAAGCATTTTGATGTACT
This sequence comes from Acartia tonsa, assembly GCF_053477335.1. Classification (NCBI taxonomy): domain Eukaryota; kingdom Metazoa; phylum Arthropoda; class Copepoda; order Calanoida; family Acartiidae; genus Acartia; species Acartia tonsa. The sequence goes on from NC_137260.1 coordinate 42,496,649, forward strand.
GTACATATTCAATACTATAAATAATTTTTATGATAACAATTTCAAATTTCAAAAGAATTTTTCCGGCTGCCTGTCCTTAAGGCCTAGCAACAACATTAAAGATTTTTTTTAAATAAGGAAGTTTTTTTGATTTTTAATTTGCGGAATATAAAGTTATTTCTCTGCTCACCTTCCCTCAGACTCAGACTAATTCCATGATTTTGTTAAATTACCTTAATTCTTTGTTTAGGAATCTAAAGCTATTATCATGTTGAACCGGTTAATAGAGAAGGGAAGCAAAAAGTGCCATAATTACTGGCCGAGCAGCCCCGGGGACATCCTGGACTGTGCGGAGGCCGGCCTCGTAGTTATTAACGAGTCTGTAGTACCTGGACAACATTATAACCTCACAACACTCTCAATAAGTAATACAGAGGTAATGTTTCATAATTGATACTCCGGGATGATTATGACCTCTTGGGGGCTTGGTGACGCCTCGGGTTCAATAAGCACGGTAATTAGTTGCGCCTGTTTTGGGCTAAGGCATTCCCCCTACTCTCAACTTTTTATGTCGTGCACTTGACATAGCAGCAGTAGGAAACAGTTCTCAGTATTAAAAAAAAAAAAAAAAGGGATGATAATCCAATACTTCATTTAAACTAATTCCAATTCCGATTTGGGTGCGGGGTTATTAGTCTAAAATTTATGGATTTTTTAAACCTGATTTCGGATTTAGCTTTTTCCTCCTCTCTAAAAAAAATCATAAAAAGTTTTGTTGGTAGAAATAAAGTTAATTGTTAAAAGTAAGAACATATTCAATTAAGAATATGACCAGCAAGGTCGAATTAAAGTCCTTTTTTGAATTTCTATTTTTATGCCTGTTTGTTAAAAAAGGGTTTTACATAATAATATATTCTTTTTTTTCAGGGAGAAACAAGGACTGTTTTACACTTTCAATACACAACCTGGCCAGATTTTGGTGTGCCAACTTCTCCTGACACTTTTCTTCAATTCTTAGGTAAGGATGAAATCTTCTTTGATCCGGAACTTACTGCCCTTCTCTCCAATTAAATGAAACCTTGACGAACAGATAAGTTTTAATGCGCTGTGCACGGCCAAGTATTTAGTTTTAGGAAGGGAGGGTTCATTGAGCTGTTAATTGCTCTAGTCCCCCAAACCTTTACATTACCGTTTTCTTATTCGTTGGCTTAACAACTTTGGGGACTCCTATTGAATTTTGATTGATTGGTTCATTAAATTGAGTATCCAAACTTTTCAACCACTAATTGTAATCTCCAGAAGGGCTAAATTTGTGTATCATCATTGGGGATGTACATCAATTAATCGGCCATTGTTTTATCTAGGGTTGGGCCGGATATCCGGTCTGGCCGGTTATCTGGATATTAAAACTATCCGGTTACATGATATCCGGCTGATTTTTGACGCCGGATATCTGGTTATCCGGCCGGATATCCGGTAAATTGCCGGATATCGAACGTTGGCCAGATATCCGGCCCAACCCTACTTATCCCTATAGATCCCTGATTTAATTTACTTTCCCATAACAAGGTGCTGTCCGTGAATCTGGGTCCCTGGAGAATGACGTGGGGCCAGCCATAATACACTGCTCAGCCGGCATCGGAAGATCTGGATCCTTTATTCTGGTCGACTCTTGTCTGCTACAGGTACAAACTAATAATGGATGTAGAATAGACGTGTATATTATGATAGTAGAAAAATTGTCGTCAATTTAGGTTGCAATATCCTCTCGCATTTGTTGGTTGGACCGTATATCCAGTAGGAGGGGAGGGGATGGGGAGATCGTTATTTTAGTCCGCTACAGAGTTTACTTTTTTGTATAATATGAAAATCTGGTGTTTGATCCAATTAAAAATAAATCCATTAAACTAATTCATTTTAGTAGAGCTACAATAAAAGGGATAGTTCCATAAGTATTTAAACTTTTCTCATCTTCAAAGGTCATAGAATAGCAATACAAACTAAGTGTTTTTGTCAGCCTTTGTTTCTATCTTTATTTTTTCTGAAACGTGCTATCAAAGTGATTTGGGCACAGTTAGTGGTAAATCCCCCCCACACTTAGAGTAAAATAATAGATGGGGAAGGGGTTAGATAATTATGCCCGCACCCCGAGGACCCTGTTCAGTCTTTTAAATGGGTATTTGAAAATCAACCAATTGCGTCGGTACTATTAATTAGCACAGCCAAGTCGCTTCAGAGGGCAATTTGCTTGCAGACGAAAAGGGTCCCCAATAGGGGTGTACTAGGCCAGAATAAAGAGGGCCAGTATTTTGAACTATAAAGGGGGGGGGGAAGGAACTTGAAACAGCTATCTGTGGGAAGAAAATGGAAGACATCTTTTTCTGCAAAATCATTACTCGTTATTTGAACGGTAATATAATTTACCTAAAAAACATTACAATTAGTAAAAGGTAAATTATATATAAAAAAATCAAAAATTTAAGAACTAATTTAAAAAACTAAAATCTTTTAAATTTTACAATTAACAATTAAATTGACTAGATTAATAATAATTGACCGTTTCAAGATCAATTGAAACCGAATGGAAATTTTCTCTTAGCTGTTTATGAAATAAGTTATTTTATATTTATTTATGTTTTATTATTTTTGTGTTTTATTCTATCTTCTATCTTTTATATAATTTTTATATACTTTTTCAGAATTAAAATTGAAATCTAGCTTGGTGATAAAAAGCAAAGAGGGTTTCATATGAAAAAGTTTCTTACTTCAGACATCATGGGTTAAAAGGCACAAAGCATAGGATCTTAAATATCGAATTCCTCATGAAGGTTATGGCATTAGACCAGAAAGAGGCCAGATTAGCCAAAGGAAAGACCATCAAAAAGGGTTGATACTCCGGGGACGTCACCATAGCTTTGTCCTTTAGGATCACAAGTAAAGCATAACTAGAACATAACTAACAAAGATCTGAAACACATTGTTGACTCTTAAATAAAAAGAAAATATTTGATTTTACTTTAAAAGAAGAAACAAAATGAAAGTAAAGTAAACTTTGAATTATTTATAAATAAATTAATATTAACTTAAATAAAGATAATTAAACTAAAATCACTGAATTATTTGAAGTTGAAACATTAATTGTTAAGAGACAACTGAACAATTGAATGAAATAATATTGAAAAGTAATTTTACAATGTAATAGAGAGAGAGAGGGGGGGGGGTAGTCAAGTACAGATGAGTTAGAACAAAACAAGTTTGAAGAAACAAGAAAATTTGTACTTTTTAAACTTTGAAGAAGAAAGGGTTGTAAAAACCAGAATCTAAACACAAAATCTAGTTTAAGCTTATTTGAAAAAGGGTAAATTAATATGACAGTGTTCATACAAAACATATAATATAATAACACATATATGTCAAATAAGAGCTAATAATGCAGTCAGATGTTTTCACTACAAAATAAGGGTAAAAAGGGGATTGATACTTTTAGTGTCAATTCGACTACAACACTCCCCACAAACAAAAAAGTATCAATACACTTTTTAAATACAAAACATTTAGTCTAAAAAACATTGGTCAATAGTCACTTAACAAAAGGCACAAAGCATAGGATCTTAAATATCGAATTCCTCATGAAGGTTATGGCATTAGACCAGAAGTAGTCCAGATTCACCAAAGGAAAGACCATCAAAAAGGGTTGACACTCTGGGGACGTCACCATAGCTTTAGGCCAGTGAGATTGTAAAGACACAATGAAGGAATCAGAATCAAGAAGTGTTCTGATTGATTTAGAGCAGTCATCTTGATGGACTGTGACACAAGCTCTCATTGCTTCTTCAACTTCAAAAAGAGGGTGAAGTCAGGATTTAAGTGGAGGTGAAATCAAATCCCATATAATCTTTAAATTATATTACTGTACTAGGCCAGAATAAAGAGGGCCAGTATTTTGAACTATAAAGGGGGGGGGGGGAGGAACTTGAAACAGCTATCTGTGGGAAGAAAATGGAAGACATCTTTTTCTGTAAAATCATTACTCGTTATTTGAACGGTAATATAATTTACCTAAAAAACATTACAATTAGTAAAAGGTAAATTATATATAAAAAAATCAAAAATTTAAGAACTAATTTAAAAAACTAAAATCTTTTAAATTTTACAATTAACAATTAAATTGACTAGATTAATAATAATACTCTTAAAGAGGGTTTCATATGAAAAAGTTTCTTACTTCAGACATCATGGGTTGAAAGGCACAAAGCATAGGATCTTAAATATCGAATTCCTCATGAAGGTTATGGCATTAGACCAGAAAGAGGCCAGATTAGCCAAAGGAAAGACCATCAAAAAGGGTTGATACTCCGGGGACGTCACCATAGCTTTGTCCTTTAGGATCACAAGTAAAGCATAACTAGAACATAACTAACAAAGATCTGAAACACATTGTTGACTCTTAAATAAAAAGAAAATATTTGATTTTACTTTAAAAGAAGAAACAAAATGAAAGTAAAGTAAACTTTGAATTATTTATAAATAAATTATTATTAACTTAAATAAAGATAATTAAACTAAAATCACTGAATTATTTGAAGTTGAAACATTAATTGTTAAGAGACAACTGAACAATTGAATGAAATAATATTGAAAAGTAATTTTACAATGTAATAGAGAGAGAGAGGGGGGGGTAGTCAAGTACAGATGAGTTAGAACAAAACAAGTTTGAAGAAACAAGAAAATTTGTACTTTTTAAACTTTGAAGAAGAAAGGGTTGTAAAAACCAGAATCTAAACACAAAATCTAGTTTGAGCTTATTTGAAAAAGGGTAAATTAATATGACAGTGTTCATACAAAACATATAATATAATAACACATATATGTCAAATAAGAGCAAATAATGCAGTCAGATGTTTTCACTACAAAATAAGGGTAAAAAGGGGATTGATACTTTTAGTGTCAATTCGACTACAACAAGGGGGATTCAGGTAGTTGTCTGGTTATATATCGATAATTTATTCCCCCACCTAAGCTTTTAGTATAAAGTTTCAAGACCTAATGCACATGTTTGACGTTGTAGGCTGAAGAACAGGGACCTCAAGCGGTCAATATCAAACAAACTCTACTTAACATGCGAACTTTCAGGTACCACACAACTTTCAACTTTTTTGTTAGCATAAATCACAAGAAACTCAAAATATGACAAACTATAAGGCTCAAATAAAATTGTCGTGCTGAATTTGCGAATAGAAAAAAAATAATTTTAAAATGTATCTTTTATTTTCTTCGTCCTCTTTCTCAAAGTATCGCATTTCTAGATTTTATTAAAATTAAATCCGGAATTGAAAATGTTCCTTAATGTTTATTTGACCTAAATTGCGAAATGTTATCAGGATACCTTTGATTTAAAAAATACAATTCTTTGAAACCACTAATTATTTTATGATTTTAGATTGGGCTTGATACAGACAGAGGATCAGTTAAAGTTCAGCTATTTATCAATCCTTGAGGTAGTTTATTGTATTAAAAAAAGACATTGAAAATATTTTAATTTAAACTAGGTATTAAAATATGAAGGTATAAAATCTGCCAAAAATAAAAGCGGATTTATCCAAATTGCTACAAACGTCAAAAATTGCGGATCGCTGATTCTGGGTCCTAAAATTGGTCAGATTCGGAAAATAATCGGAAATGCTAATACTTGTTTCTTGTAAAATGTTATTTATCTTGCCGATTTTCTAATTTTAATGAGGAAATTTTGTTATTAATAAAAGTTTAATAACCCATCTTTTCTGATTTATCTTAGGATTTGCAGATTTTTTAAGGTCAAAGAACGTTACTTAGGCAAAACAATAAGATTATTTATGCAATATCCGTACAGTTGATATGCTTGTGGGGGGGGGGGGGGGGGGGATTTGAACCATAGTAGTTTCTGAATATTTTTTTTTTATCTTTACAAATGAAAAGGTAATTGAACAGATCATCGTACTGTAAGTGTACACTTTTAATCATAAATATCAGCAAAAACTGTGACCTAATGGCATGTTAGCCTTGAAGGCTTGGCGCTAATAAAGGCCTGTTCTTTCTAGTTATTTGTTTATCCATTTTAATTATTACACACTTGATTATCATTCTCCTAAATCATGATTTTATGCTCTAATATACTGTTCTAATAATATTGTTAAAAATACTAGGCATGGCAGGGGTGTATGTATATATTCATTTTTTCCCCTGCTTCAATTTTTTTTTTATCCTAGTTTTTTCCAGCTAGGAAGGGGATAAAATGGAAAAATATTTTTCGAACTCTTAATCTTATTCATATTTTCTCCCCTCCCACATATTCTTAGTTTTTTTTTCACCAAAGAGGGAAGAAAAATGGAAAAAATGCTTTCAGTTCTCTTTACATTTTTCCCTCCAACTACATATTTTTATTAACCCCCCCCCCCCGCCCCCCCCCCCCCTTAGCAGGTAATATAATTGCTAGGAAAACTGTCTTGTATTGTTTCATTAATCATAATTTATATTATGAATGGAAAGTAATAGTATTAAATGTATAACAAGCTACTCTATTTACATTTATTGTTGTCTTCTAGACAACAATACCAGAGAGAGAGGGGACAATGGGCTGTTTATTACACTAGTCCCCAAAGTTTTCTAGTAACGTTTTCTTATTTGTTTACTTAACAACTTTGGGGACTTTTAATGAATTTTGATTAGTTGGTTTATTTAGTTGAGTATCCAGACGTTCCAACCATTAATAGTTCTCTACAGATGGGATAACTTTACTTTGTGTAATAATATTGGGGATATACATCACTTGCTATTGTCTTATCTCTTTAGATCCCTGCAACTAAACAATACTCAAATTTTTAAAGTTAAAATTGATCAAAAGAAAATAATTGAAAAATAATTTATTGATTGTGGGTTTTTTGGTTAATTTTTTTATAAATTCAAGAATGATCTTGTAAATAAATATAACCATGTGCTTACAAATGACTTAAGTTTTTTTTCAAAATTAAAGAACACGAAATAAAAATTCAGATATTTCTATTTTTTAAAGACACGCTCAAATTAAAAAGAAAATTGCCAATTCCGAAAATTTAAATGTTTACATTTCCTTTTTTGATAATTTTGACAATATTTATTGTTTATACAAAGTTGTCACTTGTAAAAATTCTAGACTTGTCTACGCCTTTTCCTTATCAACAAATATATGTGGTGTTCGTTTAAATCTACTAATAAGCCTGTTTTCATGAAAACAGAAAGAACTTGAAGTGAATATTATTGTCAATGTAACAATGTGGTATCAGAAGAAAATTATTTTAAATTCGATGTCCATCCATTCATTCAAAAGAAACGAATCATAATGAGGTTTCCCTAAATTTTTTATTTATTTCATTGTCATAAAATAGTTGAATTACTTACGGATTTTATAGAATTTACTAGCTGCTGTGCCCCTAGCTTCTGGGGGCTTTGTATTTGAATGGGTAGAAAAGATCAAAATAGCCCAAAACCATTCCAAGACTTAAAATCGAAAATAAAACCATCCCTGGTCCAATGTGAAGGTTCTCTATGGAGAACCTAATCGGTTCAGCAGTTAGCGAGATCCTTCGTTACAGACTAAAAAAGCTTACTTCTTTATATAATAGGAGTGTAATTAAAAAAAAGTATTTTCAGACTAAATGAATTAGGTTCCTTTATAACATAATAAAATTTTTTAGTAGCGAAGCTAGTCTATAATTCACTTTGTCCGTCCGTCCGTCAGTCAGTCCGTCAGTCCGTAACGCTATGGGGGAAATGGGATTTACTCAGCTCCTATAAAAGAAAGAATGCTGAAATTTTTTGACAACATTCCCATCATTAAGGAGCACAATTGACTATAAAACATCATTGGCGTTCGGACCGATTTTTAGCAGGTTTAAGGCTATTTTTATATTTTTCACATTTTTCTCCATATCTTCAGTGTTTATGGTCCGATTTTCAAAATTTTTTCAGTTACAGATATCAAAATTAAATTTCCCGTTGTTTAAAGGAACAACCATGAAGGCCAGACTGCCTTTTCAGCAGGCTTTAGGCTATTTTTATATTTTTCACATTTTTCTCCATATCTTCAGTGTTTATGGTCCGATTTTCAAAATTTTTTCAGTTATAGATATCAAAATTAAATTTTCCGTCTTTTAAAGAAAACAACCATGACGGCCAGACTGCCTTTTTAGCAGGTTTTAGGCTGTTTTTTATATATTTAACATTTTTCTCCATATCTTCAGTGTTTATAGTCCGATTTTCAAAATTTTTCAGTTATATATATGAAAATTAAATTTCCCGTCTTTAAAACAAAATAACCATGACGGCCAGACTGCCTTTTTAGCAGGTTTTAGGCTATTTTTATATATTTAACACTTTTTTCCATATCTTCAGTGTATATGGTCCGATTTTCCAAATTTTTTAAGTTAAGGATTTAAAAATTAAATTTTTTGTCGTTTGAATAAAACAACCATGACGGCCAGACTGCCTTTTATCAGGTTTTTGGCTATTTTTATATGTTTTACATATTTCTCCATATCTTTGTATATTTTGATGCAATTTTCAAACTTTTATGGGATATCTGTATCAAAATAATTTTTCCCATTGTTGTGAGCATCTTTAATATAATTTACTTTGACCATCGTCATCATGCAAAATAAAACAAGGTTTCATGTTTATTTTATCCAATAAATCTATTCTTGATTTTAGTAAAAACCTTTTAAATCTACGTATTCCAATTGACGATTTTTTGTGCTTGTTTTTAAAGTAATTCATCTCTATTAATAAATGGAGGAGTGGGTTGCTCTAACAATCCGTAAAGGTGTGAGTTTTAAGGCTTAAAAATAGTAGAATGAAAATATTCACTAAATATGTGTATTTCTAATTGAAAATAACTAGACAAAAAAATGTTAATATAAATTTTTATCGTTCTACTACTGTTTTTAGCTTAAAACTCGCATCCTTTACGGATTTTTAGCGCAACCTACTCTTCCCTTTATCCTATGTTAAAAATTATTTATGAATGTATGTGTATCATAATACGTTAATTTATAACAAATTAACCTGATTAACGACACATTGTTTTCATTTAGATATTTCAAGGTCTAATTAATGAACTTTTTTGTGCACAAAATCCAAATTTATTCATAGTACTATATAGTTATGAAATTTCTAGGTATACATAATTATGAAAATCACTGAAGGGGGTGGGTCATCTTTAATTGGGAGTGTGAAGATACCTTTCAAAAAAATTGTTGAAAAACTTCCGTGGACCTGTAAGAAGCTTCATTGTAACCAGCGATTAGCGAGATCCTTCGTTACAGATAAAAAAAAGCTTACTACTTTTTACGCTGACATTGGTACAATAATCAAATTGTTTTTTTAGGGTTCCCGCCGTGCAGGACTAATAACAGGCTCGGTCCTGTTGAACGATTCAACCAAAGACGACATTGACATATCCTCCAGCGAAAGTGAAGACGACGACATCCCTCCACCCCTTCCCCCGCCGAGGTCGGAGTCCCTACAGGTAACATCCAGACATCCAGAGAAAGTCATGTGACTGTTGGCACCAATAGCCTCTGGCCCGGAGCAAGTTAGCAACAAATATATAAGCAATAGTTTCTTTAAGAGAAGTTTCGTGAAAAATGTCAATTTATTTTTTCCTGTGATATTCGATACAATAAACGTCAAGGTTATCTGACCTATCAGGAAGGGCGCCCTTTTTAGATTCTTTTGAAAAGTATAGAAATAAAAATGTTTAAATTAACCTTAGCCTAAAAAAAAGCATGGGTAGTCAGTATATTTTTGTTTTCTTTAAACTCTTGCACATAAAATTAAAACATGTGCATTATGAATTGCCAATTTCTTCATAATTTTTTATTGTTTTCATTAGAATTATTTTGTTGATTAGGCGCAATTTTACTTAGAAATTGAATATTTCTGAATAACCTTGAAATTTCTTGTTTTAAAACTTCCTACTCTTTTCCCAGAAAATAATCGTTTTTATTTTTATTATAATAATTCATTATATTGATAGATAAATGAATAGAAATTCAGTAAGAATACCTATTTATTTTTAACTTTTGAGCAAGTATTAACAACTGAACAAGGGTGTGTATCGGAATGTTCAAATTTTGACCTCCGAGATCAAATTTACATGAGGGGTGTAAGTAACTATTCCTCTCCCCCAAAATTATTTTTATATATTGTTATGAGGGAGGGGTATGAAAACCAAGACTTAATACACAAACTGTACGAATTATCCCAATTATCTATCCCTACATCCTACATTTTGTGATATTTTCAAAAAAAAGCTTTAATTTTCATGCTTAAAAATAATGAATTGTTTAGAAAAAAGTTGACGGGGGAACTGAGGAAGAATGTACGGTTCCAACGGCAGCAGATCCTTTCAATCAAATTCCAAGATCTCTTCCTACAGTTAACAATCCAGGTACACATAGGTCGCACATCATTACTTACAAACAGGCAGACCGACTGATACTTGCGCAAGTGACTTGTAGAGTGGATATAGGGAATATCATGGATGAGCTATAAAAGGGGGGTTTTAATGCAACCATCTCGTTTTCAATGTGTAAATGGCACTTAGAATTTGAATTTCGATCTGAAATTTTGCATGAGTAAACCTTGGTAGTTATATTTTTCTTAAATCGCACAAAAAGTTGAAAAAGTAACGGCTAACGGCTCAGTCGTTTTTTTTTGGCTATTTTTAGGACAAATCTGTCATAAATTACGTAGGAATCAACTTTTTGAAACATATTTTTGCTTTAAATTATGTGAACTGATACAAAAAAAAACATTGTTTTTAGATTTCTAGTACCAGCAACCACTGGCTAGAACCGTTTTAAAACGTTTTGGATAGGCAAAGAGTATTATGTGGAGATAGGTTTCGTTATGGATTTGCCTTGAAAATAACCAAAAATAATGGCTAATCTGCTGAACCGCCAGCCGTTAGCTGTTACTTTTCCAACTTTTTGTTCGATTTAGCGAAAATAGACCTACCAAGGATTACAAATGCGAAATTTCAGATCGAAATTCGAATTCTAAATGCCATTTACACATTGATTACGAAATGGTTGCATTAACCCCCCCCCCCCCCTCCCCTTCTTATTTGTAGTTTAGGAAGTCCTATGAAAAATCATACTTTTTTCCCTTCATATTTTGTTTTTAAAAAATACTAGCGGCTATGCCCCTAGAGGCCTCTAAGAGCACGTAAAATGTCATTTTTTAATCTATGTTAAATCAGCTGTTTACCAAAAAAATATTTTTTATCGGCTGCTAAATGGGGTTATTTATTTTTTTGCGATTTCTATTCAGATGGTGCTGGTACTCTCCCCCAAAATAATTATAAAGCTTCGCAGGACCTTTGAGAAGCAACCCTGTGAAAGAGGACCAAACCATATTGGTTGAGCAGTTTGAGATACCTTTAGTACAGACAGACATATACACAAAGACAGAGATCCAGTTACTTTATTTTAAGGATGATTAATGATTATATCTCAGGTATTGATGAAGATAGTTCCCCAGACATGAGCTCTCCCTCTACCCCTGTACACAAAGAGTCCCCGACTAAATGCCTCCTTAACAATAACAAATTTAATGAACGGAAAAGGTAAGATAGATTAATTTCAGAGATCTAAAGGGATAAGACAATGGCCTATAAATTGATATACATCTCCAATGATGATACACAAAATTACCCATTCTGTATATTACAATTAGTAGTTGAAACGTTTGTACTTTCAATTAAATGAACCAACCAATCAAAATTCAATTAAATTTCCAATGTATTAACGAATAAGAAAACGTTAATATAAGCCTAATGTCCCCTCCTTTAATGCTTTTTGTTAGTACTGATGATTTTTATGCTTAAAATAATATTCTTATTAATTGATTTATTATTGTAGGGAGTATGAGTTGAGACGGAGGAAAAAGGAGGAAGAAATGGCTAAAACAGAAGAAAAGATTAAACAAATGAAGGTAAATTATATTTTCTATCAGGAATCTTAATGGATAGGACATCGGATGATGAATTGATGTACCATCCCAATGAATTAAAAGGAACAATATTACTCCTTTTATTGTTGCCTATTGTTATTGGTGAAATTTAGAAAATTTTCTACTCTTATTTTACTTTGTACAACCCAATCATGATATAAAATAAAACACCTAGTTTTAATTCAAGCTATTTGTATTACCGTCCTTCAGTCCAATGTCCCACTCCCCACCCTTCCTGTACTCTATAAAAGGCTAGATCATTTGAAATCTTAAAAGTAATTAATCATATAATTTTTTATTTTAATGTCCGCGGAAAGCAATCTATAAAATTATGCTATAATAGTTATTTCTCGCATCATATAATGAACAGCTTGCCGCAGATATCAAACGTACAATTATAAGATTAAAACCAGTTTTTTCTTTCATAATCGTATGTTTGAGAACCTGTTCTAATCCACTGTATATTAATCGGTTTCGAATGAATACGGGAAATGACTATTCTAAAATTTTAAATGTAAAAAATATAAAGGAAAAGCAACGGGAGAGTGAAGCCTGGCAGTCTAGAAAAGAGCATATGAGAGAAACTTTGTTACCATTCTGTGTTGGGCTGGCAATGTTTCTGGCTGGAGGATACTATTATTTCAGGTAGTTTATTTTGTACGGATGCATATTCTGCTTAAAATTTTTTCCGCATAAATATTTCATTTTCCCCCCTTTTGTTTTACCAAGGACGGGCAAAAAATGGGAAAACAATTAAAGTGCCCTTTATTTCATTCAATTCCCCCCCTCCCACATCTCTATCTTTTTTCTCTAAGAAGGAGAAAAAATGTTTTAAGTATTCGTCATTTTTTTCTCTCCTTTAACGTATTTTTATAAATCTATAGAATAATCATTTTCCTTTTTTCTTTGTTGAAATAAAATAGAAATTATCCTTTTTACTTTTAAAAGAAACCCTTTTCCTTGTTTTTTTTCAATGTAAAAGTCATTTTGTCTCTGAAGCCAAACAAAATGTAATTTAGACGGCTCTGAGAAGTCACAATGTATTCTTCTTTTATGGAACAGGGGATGAACAAGCTGGATACACAGAGCTGGCACATTCTGGCGGCCACACCTGGCAGTCACGTGACTTCGCGGATCCACAACTAATACTGAATTTTATCCTGGCATAATTCCTGAATCTTGCACAAAACAAAACAAAATCTTGATTTATTTAATCATTAAAGTTAATTTTTAAAGTTAAAACAATAATACGAGTTAAAAAGCCATAATTTAATAAAAATACAAGTGGTCAAACAAATCATCTATTACTTTCAAAATAGAGAAACTTTCTAGTCCTGCTGTATTGGGATAGAGAAATCCTGAAACCCAATGGAATATCAATCATAAAGAATCCTTAAACCTTTGCTTAGTAAACCCAATTAACTAGAATTAATCCCAGAAACCATTCAAATCCTCAGAAATTTGTTTTTTTATTAACCTTATCAGTCATAATAATAATAGTAATAATGTTTTAAAATTTTTGTTTGTATTTAATATTTATCATATATATGACTGCTTTATATTTTAGAAACTTAAAAAAAACAATCATTTTTATACAAATATTAAACAGAAAATAAGAAAACTTTTTACAATTAACTTTTGTAATTTTGCATACCTACATATAAATTATACTGAAACTCTTATAAAACAGTCGTATTATATTTACTATTTAGGTTATGTTACTTGATGGTCGTTTATATATTACCTATATTTTGTAACTTTCTAACAAAAATCCATGTTAAAATAATAATAATTATGAATGATTAATCTAACAAATTACGTGGTATGTGTTATTTCGCAGAAACTAGATTAGGCAAGTAAAGTATTTTTACTCTTTATATTATTATTGGTTCTATTTATAGTTATTCAATTATTTGATTAAAAATGTTGTTCCATTTCTTACTGAAATCAATAGTTTTATTTCATGTCGGTTTTTTTGCGTACTAGATAATTATCAGAAATAAGAAAGCACCTTCACCTGAAGAAAGATTATTTTACACAGATATTTCTGCTCTGATAGTTTTTCTTAAGGTTAATTAAGTATGTGTTGTAATTTTAGGAATTTCAAACTGTGAAAGAGGGCTATTTACAAACGAGAGCAAGTGAATTTTTAGCGCAATCTTTATTTTTGGTCTTTATTCTAGTTTTCTGTTAATTAGAGGTAGTGTACGAAAAATTTCAACAAAAAAATCCTCAAATACTTTTGTTGATTTCTAGGTGCTGATATATAAAAAGTGAAATATATCTAAATGCTATAAAAGTTTTAAAAACATCAACTTTACACAACATATTTTTTTTAAAATCACAAAAGTATTTCTAATGTCATATCAGACAGTCACTTGGTATTTAGACAAAAAAAACGTTTTCATTGCTATATGGCGCCAAGATCACTATCTCATTCATGTATAAATTTATTTTCTTTATAAGTTTGTCATAAAAGATTTTGCTGATTATTTTTACTAACCTTTCCGATGTAGTTCTATTTCAAGCCATTTATCATTATGGACAAGAAAACAAACAAAAAAGTTGGAGGTTCAGATTATTCCAAAAAGAAAATCAAAATAAGATAATAATTTTAGAATGTTTATTATTAATCTAATGTATTAAATTTTTTTTGTATGCATTATTAACATAAAATTGTTCTTTATATGATTTTCAGATGATTGATTTTTCATAAGCCTAGCCAAGTTTTTAATCAAAATGGCAAATATTTTTTCAACAGTGCTTTTCTTTTGAAATAATTTTTCCCCAACTTTCTAGACATCAGTCCTATGTTTAAATTTCTAGACATTAGCCCTATGTTTAAATTTCTAGACATCAGTCCTATGTTTAAATTTCTAGACATCAGTCCTATGTTTAAATTTCTAAACATCAGTCCTATGTTTAAATTTCTAAACATCAGTCCTATGTTTAAATTTCTAGACATCAGTCCTATGTTTAAATTTCTAGACATCAGTCCTATGTTTAAATTTCTAAACATCAGTCCTATGTTTAAATTTCTAAACATCAGTCCTATGTTTAAATTTCTAGACATCAGTCCTATGTTTAAATTTCTAAACATCAGTCCTATGTTTAAATTTCTAGACATCAGTCCTATGTTTAAATTTCTAAACATCAGTCTTATGTTTAAATTTCTAAACATCAGTCCTATGTTTAAATTTCTAGACATCAGTCCAATGTTTAAATTTCAGTATCTTTAATTTTCTAAATGCTTTTATTTGCATTACTTTTAGGTTTTATACCTACTTATTTTTGTTTATTAACAATTAAATGGAAAATGTCTTATTTATTTTGATTGTTAGGTATTTATTATTTAAATGATATTAAATTTTTGATAACTAACACATTTTCATATGTTTAACAGAATGTGTCTTCAATACGTTTAGAATTTTATTTTATGTAAAACTATCGGCTACGCCCATAGAGGCCTCTAGGAAAACCTGAGTAGAGGGGGCGGTTAAAAAATAGGTAAAAACCTTCCCTGGACCTAAAGGAAGCTTCACTGTTAAGGAGAACCATATCGGTTCAGCGGTTATTGAGATCCTTCGATACAAAAATCTTAATACTTTATATAATAGGATTAGAAAGAACATTTTTTAATCATAAATCATGCAAAACAAATCCTTGAATACTATTGATTTTTTTTTATTTTAATTACAATTTTCAATTAACAGTCAAATTAAAATAAATTCTACCAACCTATCATTAAAAAAAAACCTTTATATTAGTAGTTTATATTTTTTGTTTTACTTTGTTGTAAAGTTTGCTATTACTCTGTTATATAAAAATGAAATGTGTTGGAGTAAAATACAATTTCTTACTAAATTCAATTAGTTAAAATGTTATTTTTTCAGATTTAAGTACAAGATTGCTTTCAAAAAGGCTCTAAAGGAAGATTTAGTGAAGAAGGAAAGTTTTTTATTTGATATTTCAAATATTAACACTTTTTTATCATTTTTCACAACAGCTAATATTTGTTTAGATTCTTTTCAAAGCAAAGCTTTTTTATAACGGTTAGCTCATTTCGTGAAACGGTTTGCCGTCAACTTAGACATGTCAGAATTGTCCTATAGATTTCAATTCTTTTATAACCTGTTGATTTTTATCAACTTTTTTTATGTTATGTTTTTATCGCATTTTTTATCTTATTTTTGAATTACTAATTTCTATTACAACAAGGTACAAAGTTATAGGCGAAGTATCTCTATAATAAGTCCTAAATATATAAGTATGACCATAAACAGTATCCTGTACTTGAGCAGTTTTGTAACAAATTTATTCAGAATTTTATTTAGACTTATTAGCATATTAATATCCTGCTTAATCATTTCTGACACTCTACAAGTGATAATATACGTTTGTCCTACCATTTCAGAGCTTCGCTTTTATGGATATTGTCTTCCTTGTACTTAACAATTTAGGATTAGTGTATCACAAAATGGTTTAACTATTTTAGGACATTACGTAATAGAATGTTGAGTTATCTCATCAGTTTACTGGCAGTTTTCCGCGGAAAAGGAAAGAAAATATTTTAAAAGTCAAATCTGTTTAGTTGGCCTCTTTTTCATAAATATTGTCAAATATTCAATACATTTTTTAAAGCGAAGCTTTTCTACAATTAGGGTCGGTCCGTCCGTCCGTACGGATAGCTTTTTTTTCATTAATTTAGGCATGTTAAAATTGTCCTATCGATTTCAAATTTTCATGGTAATTCCTTTAGTAGATAGGTACGATTTAGAAAGCGTAGCAACTCGATAATCGTTACCAAAATGTCCGTACGTCCATTTTAAACATGTTGATTTTTTTACTTTTTTATCAACAAATTTTATGTGAACTAATCATCTGATAGATCTGATTTTTGGTATATTGATTCCTGGGACAACAAAGTATAATGTAATTAGCGAAGTAACTCTATAATCAAGTCATAAAAATGTAAGTATGTCCATAAACATTATCCTGAATCAAACAGTTTTTTTCAACAAATTTACTTACAATTTTGCTCTGACCCTTATACATTTATATTATGATTATTCAGTTCTGACACTATACAAGTGTTAATGTTCGTTTGTCCTACCGTTTCAGTGCTTCTCTTTTATGAATGTTGTCATCCTTGTTTTTTAGTAAGGCCGGCTTAGCATAAATAATAGAAACTTGTGTGCGTGCTCTGCAGGAATTTATTATCCAATATGGCTTCCAAACCGATTAATATCCGCTGGATTAGAACCGGTTATAAGCCATACTGAAAAATCATGTATCGTACCGTATTATATCCAGTTTTCTACGAATATTTAAACCTGTTTTGTTTGCCGGTGCCTTCGATATCTCCGGTCTAAATAAACTGGTATTAATCTAACAATTTTGCATATTTATTAAATATCCGCGGAAAGCTGTTTATAACACGATGCGATAAATACCTAGAAGTGGAAGAAGTATTGGAAAACTACAGATTCAAGAGAAGAGTTCTATTTTACATCTTAAACGTTATATTTTTTAAACTAGTGCTTAAAAATCTATTTCTTTACCTCCTTATCGATAAGACGACATTTTATATTGCATCTGAAGAGGTGCGGCATAGATTTTTTAGATCAAATATTCTATAGATTCGACGTAAGTGCATATCCAAAATTTAAGACATTGAATTGTGGACTATCCTATAGTAGCTAATCATCAACAGGGCCATGAAAACCAGATTTATTGAGCAAATTTGAAGAAGATAGTCAAGTGTTAATGGTTATCTAATTTAGAAAACTCTATAATGAGAAAAAGTTCTAAGAGAAAAAGTATTTTTGAATTGGGTTACCAGTACATCACAATGAAGTAAAGACCTAATCCAACATAAGGCCTAATTATAAACAATATAAACAAAAAAAATTTTATTGCATTTCTCGCCGAATTAGGCAATTTAGAATCATTTGAGACCATGTTATTTTTTTCAAAAAATTTTCCCCTTATAACCAACCCTGCGGGGGAACCAACCCTTAGTCATTTTTTTCAAATTCTCGTTTATCAAGGTATATCTTAAATTCAGTGCCTCTCCTAAGCTTTTAAAGATATTGAGACAAAACCTTTTGAGGTAGATCAGTAAAAAATAATTGAATAAAAAATGACGGCGGTACCGCCGCTCCCGCCGTCCACCTCCATTTTTCACCACCGCCGCCAAAAAATTTTTTATTGCATTTCTCGCCGAATTAGGCAATTTGGAATCATTTGAGACCATGTTATTTTTTTCAAAAATTTTTCCCCTTATAACCAACCGCGGGGGGACTTAGTCATTTTTTTCAAATTCTCGTTTATTAAGGTATATCTTAAATTCACTGCCTCTCCTAAGCTTTTAAAGATATTGAGACAAAACCTTTTGAGGTAGATCAGTAAAAAAATATTTGTATAAAAAATGGCGGCGGTACTGCCGCTCCCGCCGTCCACCGCCATTTTCTGCCGCCGCCGCCAAAAAATTTTTTATTGCATTTCTCGCCGAATTAGGCAATTTGGTATCATTTGAGACCATATTATTTTTTTCAAAAATTTTTCCCCTTACAAGCCGTCCTGTGGGCGGCGGAAAATGGCGGTGGATAGCAGGAGCAGTGGTACCGCCGCCATTTTTTATTCAAATATTTTTTTGCTGATCTACCTCAAAAGATTTTGTTTCAATATCTTTAAAAGCACAGGAGAAGCACTGAATTTAAGATATACCTTAATAAACGAGAATTTGAAAAAAAGTCCCCCCGCAGGGTTGGTTATAAGGGGAAAAATTTTTGAAAAAAATAACATGGTCTCAAATGATTCCAAATTGCCTAATTCGGCGAGAAATGCAATAAAAAAAATTTTTGGCGGCGGCGGAAAATGGCGGCGAACGGCGGGAGCGGCGGACCCGCCGCCGTTTTTTTTTAAAGATACCAATAGTTGGGGTAATTAGTGACCCAGCCCAAAAGATTTCACCCAATTATCTCTAAAACTAAGAGAGTAGCACCCAAAATAAAATTGCTGGTATGTCGTGGCACGAGTCACCACATTTCCCCCCCCCCCTTTTAAAAGATTTTAGAAAAACTTTTTTAAATACTTTTTTTATATTTACTTGGCATTTTTTATGTTAAGTTGTGTCAAGTAGGAATGTCAGGGATATTTCTTGTAAAAAAAAAGAAACTGTAACAAATTAAATTCACAAATACTACTTCAAAGTTCTGCATTGTCATTGACATTGTACATTAAATAAGCAACTGCTTCAATTTAAGTATCATCCAGAGAAACCAGAGCTGGATCTTTAAATCTTTTATTGGTGCGCTGAACCGGGGCGATTCATTTCAGCGCACCATCAGATTATTAATACCAATCTTTAAATCGAAATGGCATGGGGCGAATCTGTGCGGCCAGTGGCGCGGTACCAGTGCGCCAATGGTACTCAGCGAGTACAATTGGTGCGCCAATCCGGGGTGATTTATTTAATAAATAAATATTTTTTTTTAATTACATTATTATTTTATTGCAAAACTATTTTTATATAACATTTTTATAGTTGTGTTTAAAATAAATTATATATTGTTTTATATAAAATACTGTACTGACACGGCTTAAGTAATAAAGTTGTACTGGCGTGGATCGATATTTTATTGAGTGTCGCCAGTGATCTAGCAACACCACGCCGAAAACCTTTTAAAAATCCAGGTTTTATAGCAGTAGCTGTGGCGCACCATCAGCGCACCTCCGGTTCACCTTTGAATTGCCCCAATTCAGTGCACCTCTAAAACAATTTAAAGATCCAGCTCAGAGCATCATCCGCCTGTATTGTGTAAATGGATGTGATGATAACACCCAAGGATATTAGGTTAAGTAACATTGCTTGGGGTATGGTCGGACCTCCACGTGGTCCAAGCAGGAACATCCATCCGGATGGCTAACCGACCAGGAGGCCAGAGGAGACAAAACTGTAATGTACAGGGCAACCTGGAACCTGCAGCCGTCATTTTTTTGGCAACGGAGGGGGAGATCAGTAGCCGAGATCTCTCTCTCCTTAAAAACATGTAGGCCAGACACTGTTAGTGCAAACGCACGAGCAGTAGGCAGTGTACTATCGGTACAGAACGCCCTAGAAGAAGAAGTTAAGTAACATTTATCAGACAACCAATCCTTTGATTGCACAACCTTTGTCTGAGAAGTCCCTAACTGGGTAATGAGTTGCACTTGTTTATGGGCCATGGAATTCCCCTTGTCTTACTATTTATGTTGCACACCTGACATAGCAGCATTAGGAACTATTGTCAATGTCTTTAGTTATGACGCAGTTTTGGTCCAAGATTCTATCCTTGCGACAAGCGGATGTGTTGAGCCACAATCGAGGGTTAGGGGAGGTGCAGTAACTATCTATTAATTTTGACAGTGGAATAGATAAACCTCCTTCTGCTTGCTTCTGGTTTAATTTATCAATGGGATGTGACATTGTATACTAAAGAAGTTTTACATAAAACTGAAATGGCGTGTGTTTTTGTGATTTTATATACAATTCATATACTATAGTATTTTATTGAGTAGCTTTGTGATATAAAGTAATTTGATATCAAGTTCTTACAATGTTTAAAGTTTTATAAATCTGTATTTATACTTTGTCTATGCTACTGAAAGCTGTTTTGTGTGTGTGTGTACACACACGTAGGGATAGTGAAGAGAAGGGGAGTGGGTAATGAGAAAGAAGGTAGAGCAGACAATTATAGGGAGATGTAAAGGTAAGGGAGCAGAAAGGGAAAGGGGTAAAATAAAAGTGGACCACTTGTGTCATCACAAATAAGCAGCTGGAATTAACCTTTTTTTTAAGGATAAAATTGAAAACTTGTTAAAGGTTTTTATTACTTTTTGGCTGTAATATAAAGTGATTTTAAAGTTTGTTTTTAATGCAAAGACTTCCTTTCTTCGATGTTTGTTTGCGTGAAAAGTAGTGTTTTTTTTTATAAAAATGTTAAAGAGTAAATAAGCAAGTTTTCACATGTGATTTATGTTTTCATGTATATGCTCTTTTTTGATTTGTGTAAAGAAATCTGAATTTGACACCTATTTAAATGAATTTGTTTATTATATTGTTATCTGATTTATTTCATTTGATTTTCTTTTATAATCTAAAGTTACTTGGCTAAAGTTAGATATAGTATATATATGCCTATTTAAGTTCTTACCGGCTTAAATTCTTATATAGCTTTCTAGCTTCAAATATAATGATTATTTGTTTTTAAGAATATTCTTCAGATCACACAAGACACCAGCCTTAAAATTTAAAACATTTAAAAGATTTGAAATATATATTTGTTTGTTACTAAATTGCCCTCACATATTTTTTTCACCTATTATAATATTTCTTAGGTAATTCAATCTTTCTATTTTTTATGATTTTTTTCTAAAATTGCTTTTCATCATAGATATTACACAGCTCAAATCAACAATTTTAAAACAAATTGAGTTTTTTTTACTACAAAAACAGGAATAATGAAATACTAATATGTAAAATAAAATCACATAGGCATTCATACAAATTTTACCAGATTAAAGGAAATGTATAATGTCTAGGGATGGCAATCCGTAAAATTTTTGGACCGGATTCGGATTCTTACAAGAATCCGTCCAAAAAATGGCGGATTCCGGATTCTATCATAAAAATTAATGTTCTTGGTGTTCTCTATAATTCACTTCCGAGAATCGAACCAGATTTTAAAAGATTTTATATATAATCATGATAATCTTTGCCTTTAAAAAGGGGGAGTTGAAAGAAAAAACTCAAGACGCTAATTTTAGCCTACCAATTAAGAATCCGAATCCGCTAATAAAAAACGGATTCGAATACGGATTGCCAACCTTAAAAATGTCAATATGAAAGATTTAGGCTCGTATATAGATAGTTGTTTTTTAAAAAACATTTTAGATGCATAATAATAAACTTATTAATTTTCAGAAGTAACATTTTATAAAGCTCTATTCCCGGAGTAGGGAGCAGTGTTTGAAGATGGCAGACACCGCCAAAATGGTTGATATACTCAACAACGCCAAGCAGTTGGTCACGGAGGCCGTGGACAGGTAGGTTTTGTTTCATTTGTCTCATTAAAATCTTAATCTGTATTTCATATACCTATACCTATAATTTTACTGATACTTGGATGAGACGATTATTTTTGCCCTTTCTCGCCAAATTAGACAATTTGAAAAAATTTGGATATAATTTGGGTTGTCCTTTTTTCATGTACCTATTGCATCATTTTTTAGTTTGAAATTTTGGTTTCTACCTATTAATAATATAACATAGAGTGATCAACACAGTTTAATTAAAGATGTAATTTTTATTTGATAAGTCCAATAATATATAAGGGATATTTTTATTAAAATTATCTAATTTGGCGAGAAAAATATTATTCGACGGGAAATGGGAGCTTAACGCCTTTTCTTCACAGTTCCACATTGTACCCCATTAAAGGAACTGCCATGTTATATTTCAGTATTGTAACTTTTTTTGGTTAAGTTCCTTTGAGTGTTAGGTTTGGTTTCAAAATGAGTATCATCAGCCTTTTTAAAACTTCTACCCTGCGAGCGAGTATATTTTATTCTGCCATAAAAATTTTCAATATATTTGTATGCTTATCAATATGATTTACAATAAACATATGGAAGAAAGATAACAATATTTGTTCTAAAATTTAGTCCTCTAACATAAGTTAACTTTTTAATATTGAAGTTAAAACATCATTTGTATGTTAAAACTATAAAACATGGATGACTTTTGGAGAAGGTACCTATTAATTTTCAATTAGTTTGAATGAGATGTTTGTTGTTTAATGAACTTCTTATTTTATGTTAGTAAACGACTCCATTTATTTATTTCAAAATAAATTAACTTTGCAACTCAATAATAAGGTTATTTAGGTCATTCACTGTAATTAGAATAAATACAGTTAGTTATCCATTAAAAAAAACACTAGAAGGTTTCCATATTTATTTATTTTACAAACGCTGAAAATTAAGATATAAAGCCTTTGATATGGCTACTTTTTTAGGTACATTTTTAAAAAAAGTAAACCGTGTGACGCGGATTTTGCCATATTTGATCTCCTTTCTTTTGCCATATTACACCAAAATATCCTTCGAGGCGAGAAAAAAAAATTGTAAGATACCCAGATATTCTTTATTGGGTCAGAAAACAATTTTTTGTAATTTTAGAGTGAAGATGCCCACGCCAATGCGGCTCCGTGACTTGATCAGAAACATCAGGGCTGCTAGGACAGCCGCCGAGGAGAGAGCTGTCATAAATAAGGTAGCAAATCACTTGTTTGTTGTTCAGGTGCTAAAAACAACGGATGTAGAATATACGTGGATATTATGACAGGGGGAAAATTGTTGTTAATTTAGGTTGCTAATAAGGAACTAGTTTATTGGTCAGTTCGTTCTTCCAGTAAGAGGGGATGGGATCGGGTAAAGAGAGCCATTTTAGTCCGCTGCGCGTTTCACTTTATCACATGAAAATCTGGTGTAAGATCCAACTAATGATATATCCATTACGAAAACAATCATTTATTGTTGACTAGGATAAAATTATGTATTGAAACGAAGGGGTGATCACGTGATCATAATTTAGGGCAGATAAAAACACCCTAGAAAGCTTAAAATTTTTACATAGCCTCTTATAAAGGCCAAATTGAGATGAATATGTTGATATTCTTCCTCGTTACCTGATTTATTGGTTCCTAAAAATTACTATTTTGGAAAACTTGCATACTTATTACTCACCGTTTTATCAAACTATTTGAAAAACATCTGAAAGCATTCCTAGTTTAACTATAATATTAGTTTATATCTAACTATTAATCGAATTCTAATAATCTTGTATATTGTAGGAATGTGCATATATCAGAAATGCAATAAGAGAAGAAGATACTATGTGGAGGAATTTTTATTTAACATTGTCTATTTATAAGCAAAGTTGGCTTCTCACAAACACAAACACGCTTGCTGCAAAGAAAATCTATATTTGGAGATTTTACATGTATTAAATCCCCTTAAGTTTTCTGACGATTTAATATTTTCAATATACTTGAAGATGTACATAAAAAAAAGTAAGGTACCTAACTTTTTTTTGGTTCGTTGGTTCTTTAAAATGTCTTCTAGTCTGGTCTTATTAGTTTTCCTTTAAAAAACCCTTCTAAATATCAGATATCTTTACTCCAGGAAATTAAGGTTTTAAGTAATAAATATACAATGTTAACATAAAATGCTACCGCTAGATGTCGGAATATTGCAAAGCTGTTATACATCCACATGCTCGGGTATCCAGCTCACTTTGGTCAGATGGAGTGCCTCAAACTTTGCGCAAGGAATGTTTATTTCGTTCTTGTTAACAACTAAAAAAAACTAGAGGATAATAGGAACAAGGTGTTACTATTTGATTTGAAATACTTAAAAAACACCAAGAGATACCTACCATAATATTTTTTAGGCTACTTTTATTTAAGAATTTTTCGGGATTGTTTATACAGCACTAAGAACATATAGCAACGAAGGTTGTAGCAGTGCCATTAAATTTTTAAAACACTAACAATTTTTAAGAGAGATAGAAGTTATCCATGAAATAAACACTAATTGATTTACAGTCAGAAGTTTACAGACAAAAGAATTGGTTACCTCGGGGCTATGCTCCTTCTGGACGAGAGACACGATGTTAATATTCTTCTTATTCATTGTATCAAAACTGATCTGAACAGCAGTACGCAGTTTATTCAGGTATAGTTGGAATGACAATGAGTTATTATGTTATTTCGTTTATATTTCAATTAAGCTTATTTGCGCTTGGGTATAAAATACTTGCAAGGGAGGGAGGGTACATAAGGCTGTTTATTACACTAGTCCCTAAAGTTTTATAATAACATTTTCTTATTCGTTGGCTTAACAACTTTTGACTTTTATTGAATTTTTATTGTCTGCTGTTTACATATTATAAAATTTCAGGGTTTTTTTCCCTGCAGAAGTTAAGCTAGTGTAGATATTAAATAAGTTCGAATTTGTTTATTATGGCAGCTGTTCAACTTTCTGTTTTAAATATCAGGGTTTGGCTCTGTGTGCCTTGGGAAGTATAGCAAGTGTAGACATGGCCAGAGATTTGGCTCCAGAGGTTGAGAAACTCATCAAATCTTCTAATGCTTATATCAGGTAATAATGGATTGATATTTTGAATCTCAAAAACCATGAAACTATTAAAAATATGCAATGCATTCTATTTCGTTTCAAGGTGAATGAATGAATATACTTCTTGTTTAAATATTATGCACAAAATGTTTTACCTTTTTCCCTCAAAATAAAAATAAAACTTTTATTTTTGACTTGCAGAAAAGTTTGTCGCAAAGATTAAAATAAAAATAAAATATCCATTTATTACTTGATGTATATTACAACCTAATGCCTCCAAAATAATGTTTTTTAAAAAATGTGTTTTATTAAAGTTAATCCAAATAATGATATTTATGGAAAATTGTTTTTAAGGAAAAAGGCTGCACTGTGTGCATTTAGAATAATCAAAAAGGTTCCAGAACTCATGGAAATGTTCATCCCAGTCACAAGGTATTGTAAAAACTTTTTCTTTTATTTGAAAAAGTTTTCAGTGACTAGAAATTGATTAAAAAAACTAAAATTACCCCAAATATCAAAAAGTTTTTAGAAAATAAAAACTAAAGTCTCTGTCTTTGTTGAATTGGAGTTTGTAAAAATTTTAAATCTTGCAATTCATTTATGATGCTTTTTTTAAGATCCTAATGGTAATTGGTTCATGGGATATTAGATTAGGATATATAATATACAATAAATATTTGTTTTTATCTTATTATTTTAACAGTAAGGCTTTTATATGTTCGTTAAGATCTCGATAACAACCGGTATAGCCTATTGAGTTCTCTATTTCAGGAAGCTAAAGACATATCTTGGTCTGATTCTAGGCTATTCTTCTACCAACTTTCCTTCAAATAGATAGCCTAAATGCCTAAAAATTAAAGGGCCAAAATTTTAAGTCTATTAATCCTTAGGCTTAAAGATCTAATGCTGTTATTGTTATTTTAGGTCCTTGTTATCAGAGAAGAATCACGGAGTTCTTATCACTGGAATAGTATTAATAACCGAGCTAGCAGAGAGATCACCAGATACACTCGAACATTTCAAGCGTGTCGTCCCTAACCTTGTCAGAATTTTAAAGGTATCAACTTTTTGGGGTTTTTTTGTCTTTGGTGTATTAATGTAATATGTATGAGAATGAGATTCAACCATAGGACATGATGTAGGGTAATGTTTTATTTTGATGATTACACCAGACCATTATTTCAAACTGGGACTTGCTTAGTACTACCAAGCCCTGGTCAGAAGATCCTTTCATTTTGCTTTCATTTTCATACTTTGCACTGCACAGTAATTAGACGCAGCTGGTTATTGGCTACGGCATTCTTACTATTTGTAAATGTACATATAAAGAATTCATATGCTACAAAAGATCAATACATAATTTATGCAGAACGGTTTCGTGATTTTTTTATTTAATTTTTTTTTTACATTGTTTTATGCTCTTAATTTACTTTGTCCTGTCCATTCACAATATTTTTTTTGTGCTTACTAAGTTACTACTAATGGATGTGATCATACTTGATTACAACATTATTGATAATATATCATGTATTATATTATAAACCCTTGTTTAGAATTTGATAATGTCTGGTTACTCTCCTGAACACGATGTTTCTGGTATTTCTGATCCTTTCTTACAAATAAAGGTAAGTTAACCCATTAGTGCCGAACCGGGTTTTAAAACCCGGTGCCAGAAAATGTAAAAAAAACCGGTTTCCGGCTTCATAATTGCATCATTCTCAGTATGAATCCCCCCTCTACTACCCTGGCTTTCATTTCCCCCTGGAGCAGGCAGGTTTGCTTACTTCCGTTTGCCGGTATAGATTAACAAAGTTTGAAAATCATGACAATTCAAAATACCCCATCTAACTTTTTTGTTTTTATAGTAAAGTCGCTGATTTTTTTCGTTAAATCTAAAGTTTATTGACAAGTACATCTATTTGTGAATTCGTTTTATTTAAATTATTATTTTTTATATGATTTTTTTATCGTTTTTTTACGCCCTATATAGGCCCGGTTCGGCATTTCCATTTTGAGTCTGAAATTTTTATTACCCGGTTTCACTAATAGATCTTTTTTGACAACAACAACAAAACAGGGTTTTTTTACCCGAAATCGCCGGCTAAACACGAAATTTGAAATAAATCGCTTCGTATTATACTTGTAGCTCTTTAGATTACATGAGGTTGTGTAGTTTTCAATTACGGATCGTATCAAAGTTCTAAAAAGTGTTCATCTCACTTTTGGCGTTCAAAAATTACATTTTTCGATTTTTGGTCAAAATAACCGGGTTTATACAGGTTAACCGGGTTTTAAAACTGAGGGAAAGCACCAAAAACGGGTGTTAATGCCTGGTTGGTATTTATGGCCAAGCCGAACCGGGTTTTTTTGCAACTTTCCTGTGCACGCCACTAGAGCAAAACAAAAAAATACGAATTCCGTTTTGACCATTATAAAGCTTCCCTGAAACTTACAGCTCGATCGGCCCATAAAAGTGGCGCTCGGCACTAATGGGTTAATACTACAGTACCTTTTGAAAGATTATTTTAGGTTAGTTGATTGCCCCGCAGGGCTAGAAATAGGGGAAAGCTACTGTGAAAATACGACGAAACGCCCTTTGATAGGCGATATCACCAAAGGGACTATACCCCAACTTTTTCTTATACTTTCATAGTACAGTTTTACTATTTTGGTGTTTTTAAAACCTGAATTTTATAGGCCCTTTCGCCCCAACTTTTAGTTTCAGGAAAAATTCTAATTTATAGGCAAGTTACACTGTGTTAGGTATTGTTTTAGGAAAGCCCTGCATGACCCTAAGAGAGGGCTACAAGCAGGTTTTACAAAATGAGAAGGAATATAGGTGCTATACTTAGAAAATAAGGGATTCTACATGAGTTACACTATTACCTACATACTGACGAATTATAATAAGACGATCAATAGTTAAAAAAAAAATGCATTTCTTTTAGGCTTCCTACATTCTAACAACTCCTTATTTAGCAACATTTGTTTGTAGGTATTAAAGTTGCTACGGATCTTGGGACGAAATGATGCCAGCACTTCAGAAACTATGAACGATATTCTTGCACAGGTCATAATATTTTATTTGTTCCAAACAGTTGGGAGAGGGGGGGGGGGGTGATAATGAAATTAGAAAAAAAGAAAATTTTGTGTTTTTACCTACCTAATAAATTGGGGAAAGAAATAAGAGTGGTGAAATGAAACGAAATTCAACTAGATTGTAATGGTTATTTATCGCATTGTCGCTATTTATTACTTTTATTTTAACATTCGTTGAAAATTGTCTGTAATACTATGCAATAAATGTTTTTTCAGTATGGTCGAGAACTGGTATTAATCCACGGGATACTAATCGGTTTAGAAGCCATACTGTAATAGTTATTTCTCGCATCGTATTATAAACAGTGTTTGTTTATTACTTTTATTGAATAAATCATCTTTCTTTAGAAGCTTAATTGGAATTTAAAGATTAACCTTGTTATTCTTTAGGTTGCCACTAACACAGAAACTAGTAAAAATGTTGGTAATGCTATCTTGTACGAGACAGTGCTTTCCATCATGGATATTGAATCTGAATCCGGGCTTAGGTAAGTTTAGTTTTGTTGTTTTTTTCCTTTTTGGTGAAACATCCAAAAATGTTATCTTGCAGTCTTCGGCCTCTCGGGGCTAACAAAACTTGTTTTAATTTTATCATTTTGTATTTTAATATTCGCGGTTTTGGACGGTTACGTGATCTTATGATGACTGTTCCGTCTTTTATCTGGGTTCTGAACCATACTTTTCCTATCCGCGAAAAACTGTAGAATACGATGTAATTGCTTTCTATTTAGCACAAGACAACGTTATTTACAGCAAATAAATTTACATTGCATAGCGTAACACTAATATTTAAATTCTATCGAATATTCAGAGTGTTAGCTGTCAACATCTTGGGTAGATTTCTGTTGAACAATGACAAGAACATCCGCTATGTGGCGCTGAATACCCTGTTGAAAACTGTCGCTGTTGACCACTCAGCTGTTCAGAGACATCGGTCAACTATTCTGGACTGTCTTAAGGTAAGGCAACTGGATATCATATAATACGATAGTATACATAATTTTTTAGACTGGCCGAGAACCGGATTTAACTCACCGGATAATAATCTGTTTCGAAGCGATAATGGAAATTAAATTATCAAACAAGTTTTCTCGTATTCATTCGAATCCGGTGGATAGGAACCGGTTCTCATCCATACGAAAAAACTATGTCTAGCATCGTATTATGACCAGCTTTCTACGAATATAGAAATGTACAATCATAAGATTAAAACCAGTTTTTTTAGCCCCGAGGTGCCGAAGGCACGGGCTAAAAAAACTGGTTTTAATCTCATAATTGTACTTTCTATATCCGCGGAAAGCCGTTTATAATACGATGCGAGAAATAACTATTTTCAAATATTAGAGGATTTTAATAATTACATGCAAAGCAAAATTCCATCATGAATCAAAATGATTTTTTGTTTATCAACCTTCACTGATTAAGTTTATTGGTATACAAGCAAGCCATTGCCAGTAAGAGTTTTATATTCAAAGAAAAGATATCTGAATATTTTGATATTGCATTTAACATCCTGACAATTATTTTGAAAAAAGTTTAGGTAGGTACCTTTTCTAAATTTTATAGACAATGTAATTAATTTTTTTGCTGCGCTACCTATAATTTATAAATAAAATTATCCTTGTTTTTTTCATTAAATGCTTACAAAATAGTGACTAATTCCTCTGTTAAATTTCAGGACCCTGACGTAACCATTAAGAAGAGAGCCATGGAACTCTGCTTCGCTCTCATCAACTCTTCCAATATTGAGCTCATGAGTAAAGATCTTATTCAGTTCCTCAAAACTGCTGAACCTGAATTTAAGGTTTGTGCTTTTAATGCTACTAGCGGGTTCGTCCCTAGCCTCTAGGGACTTTTCCCCAAGAGGTTTGATCAACCTAATTTTTCGTAAAGTTTTTAAAAAATTTGGGGGAGGAGGAAATTTGTTGGTAATACCGACCCTTACTCAACAAAATGTAGAAAATCCTCAATTTTAAAAATTATTGAAAACAAATCTTTATTGTAGGAGGCGTGCTCTAGCAATATGATGATCTCCGCCGAGCAGTACGCGCCCACCAGGAGGTGGCACATTGACACAGTATTCCAGGTACTCAGGGAGAGCGGCAATATGGTCAGGGACGATGTAGTCTTCAACACAATTCAGATCATCAGGTAAGGATGCATTTTTATTGACCAGTGCAGTGGTGTATATTTTACAACTTAGTTGAATTTCTTTTCCCCCATCCCATCCCTCTATTCTTTTCGCAATTTTCGAATTTATTTTGTAAAAATACGAAATATTTTCTTAGTTTATTTCTATTCTTTCCCGGAAGGAGGACGGGGCAGGTGAATTATGGAATAAAATATAGACCCCTGTATTATTCGTTATTCAATAACAATTGAAGTTTATTATGAACAATAAATAAAAAGTTTTTTTCGCCTTTCTAGAATTACGTCTTTGTTTATAACGATATTAGTACCTTTCATGTCTTAATTATAAGACTTATCAACAAATCATTTCTCTCCTTACGAGTGTTGCAACTTATTTGAGTGCGAATATAAGCACAAAGTTGATTCATATTTCTATCATTAGTATGAGCCCCGACCAGCAGAAGTACAGCGCTCACCTTGCCTGGAAAGCACTACAGGAGATTAAACACTGCAGCGAATACCAACCCTTGACTCAGGTATATCAATATTAGCGTTGCCTACCTATACATATACTAACCTCTAGCGGCACCCAAGGGAAGGAGAGGGGGGCGGCGTAACCCGGCCCTTAACTTTCTATTTTGCGGAAGGTTTATTATTTTCCGATTATCTTTTTCTTTCTAAATAAAAATTTTAATATACTAGGTACTTAACTTCCTTTCCTTGACAGTTAGTTTCTAATACCCAACAGAATGAAAATGTTTATTTCCTTTGATTTAATTGTTTTTTTTTTTTAAAGGTTGGATGTTGGTGTATTGGAGAGTATGGTTCTTATTTATTAGGTTTGTAAACTTAAGTTTGATAATTGCTTTCTTAAAAATTATTATAAAATTACCTAAACAGTATGATTTATTCTTCTATATGTGTAATATTTTTTCTTTTGAAGAAAGGCTAATTTTGTTTTCCCTGATTTCAGAGATTTAACGTTTCTGAATATTAACCCTTGCTGTCATGCAAGTGAAAAAAAAATACAAAAACCAGGGGGGGGGGGAAATCTGTTTGCCTTTGGGATTAGCATAATCAATTTTTTTCGACAGGAGGGGGTGATTATATCAATTTGAAAAACGTTTTTTAAATTTAGTTGAACTATAATGAAGCATTTAATCTCAAATCAATGCTATTTCTGATATTTGTTTCAATTATTTTAGAAAGCTGTGAGGAGCTGGAGAGAAGTACTGGTGTATCCGAGGGAGAGGTCATCAGCTGGTTGAGATCACTTCTGGAGGCATCAACAGTCAATATAGTCACTAAACAATATGCCCTCCTTTCATTGGCTAAATTATCTACTAGGTTTACAAGAGGCATACAGGTATGATATAATTCAATACATAGCAAAAGGAATAGATCAGTAATAGTTGTTTCTCGCATAGTTTTATAAATAGCTTTCTGTGGATATAAAATGTACAAATATAAGATTAAAACCAGTTTTTTTACCACGGGCTATAAAAACTGGTTTTAATCTTATGATTGTACATTTTTATAATCGTAGAAAACTGGATTTAATTTTGAAGTTAGACAAAAATTTTAGTATGGCTGAGAACTGTTTATAAGGGGAGGGGGCGAAAGTGACACTTTTTGAAACCAAAACTAAGAGTCAACAAAGGAACTCAACTAAAAAAAGGGTTACAGGTCTGAGATTTTGCATGGCAGTTGCTTTATAGGGGTACAATATGGAACTGTGAAGAAACGGCGGCGCAACCGCCGAAAACCGCCGTAATTTTTGTTGCCTTTTCTCGGCGGTTTTCGGCGGTTGCGCCGCCGTTTCTTCCCAGTTCCATATTGTACCCCTATGAAGCAACTGCCATGCAAAATGTCAGACCTGTAACTCTTTTTTTTAGTTGAGTTCCTTTGACTTTAAGTTTTGGTTTCAAAAAGTGTCACTTTCGCCCTCCCCCCCCCCCCCCCCTTTAGTGGATATTAATCGGTTTCGAAGCGATACGGGAAAATGCAGAAATTCTCCCCTTCCTTTAACCATCGCCACTTGGTAGGAAAGATTTTTTTCCGTTAAATCTAATTTTTGTATACTAAATAGAAAATATTGATATTATCTTTAGGAGATACAGAATTGTATAGATTTATATGGAACCAATCATGACATAGATCTTCAACAGAGGAGCGTAGAAATGGGGAAATTATTTAGGTAAAAAAAAACACATTTTTTTCAGATTTTAAAGATACAAATTATCAATTTACATTTTACAAATTCTATAAAATATAGGTAGGTACCTACATAAAATATTTTGATTAATATTTATTTTTAGATCACAAGCAGGACTACGAAGCAAGCTATTAGAGCCCATGCCTCCCATGGAGAAGACCAACCTCTCCTCTCCGACCAACCCCAACGGGCCTTCAGGCACTGCAACGTCCCCTGCCGCTGGTAGCCTAGTGAATGGTAGCAATTATGGCGCAGGCGGACTACAGGATCTTATCGGCGGTGCACCGCTGCTTGATCTTGATCTTGGTGGTGGCGGTGGTATAGGAAGCGTTCCAGTTTCAACTGGTGCTCCGAATCCTTCCTCCCTGTCTTCTCTTGAGGACATAATGGGTCTGTCGTTGGGCGGCGGGGATGGCGGACTTCTCGGCGGGATTTCTGTACCTGGTGGTGGTGCTGGTCAGCCAGCAACCTCATTTAATCTTCTAGATTCTCTCGGCGATGGCGGTGCTCCTTCGTTAGTTGGTGAGTTTTAGAGAGAAAATTTAAATAAATGATGTCTGTGAAAGCAAAAGTTATCAATATCATATTTATTTATAGTTATCATAGGTTAGGTTAAGTTAGTAGGGATTGCCATGGAGCTTCAGGGTTTTCAAGGCATAGTAAAACGCTGCTTTATCGATTAAATGAAAATAAAATATAATTGGGCGGTTACCTCTCTAAACCTGACAAGCAGTTGTCTTATTTTGTACAATGTAAACGGACAAAAGAAACGCGGTCGGTTGGATGTATGTGTCCGCTTCGATATTTCCTATTATTGTATTATCCATCAATATATATCTATCTATTTAGGACTGCCAGTGAGTACCCCAACCTCCAGCTCTGGTGGAGGGCTTGACAGTCTTCTCAATGGTGTCGACGCGCTTTCTTTCGCGACGACCAGCTCGCAACCACCCTTCACTGTGTACGAGAAACATGGTCTCAGAATTAATTTTACTTTCCCATCACAGACTCCAGGTAAATTATCTTTGGGAAACAGAGGATGGGCAAAGGACGATATTTCAACGGCCTATCCTTTATATTATTAAATAAATATACTTTAACTATTGAAAGGTAAAAAATCTGTAAAACATTCATATGTTATTCATCTTATTCATATAACAGGATGTCTGTCTGTTTCTTTGTCTCTCTGCTTGTACCGAAGGATCTTGCTAACCGCTGAACCCTTATTACAGGGTATCTTTTCATAGGTCCTTTGAATGACTATTTGGGGGAGAGTACCACGACCCTCCCAAGAATCAAAGTCAACTCTCACTTCCCCAAGTGCCCCTAGAGGCTTCTAGGGGCGTAGCCGCTAGTTTCTATATACAGGAATTAGGAAGCTTAGTTTTCGTTTCTGTATATTTCTTAATAAAGGGGTATATAATGTCGACGCAGTCATATTGCAGCAATTATTGTTAATTTCTGACAAAAATGTATTCTTTTTAGGTGCCACTTCAATAGTACTCTTAGCTCAGAACTTAACTCAACAACCAATTTTCGATTTTAATTTCCAGGTAATACTAATCATTCAATCTTTTACGTAAAGTAGTTTTTGATAAACTTTATTATTATTACGTATTTCATTGTTTTTTTTGTCACTTTAGAACATAAAAGCTAAAACATATTACATTCTAAAAAAAGGGAAAAGTAGGTTGCGGGTAAAATCCGTAAAGGTGTGTGTTTTAAGGCTTAAAAATAGTAGTAGAACAATAATATTTACTAAATATGTGTATTTCTTGTTGAAAAGAACTATAGACAATTTTTGTTTTAATTTGACATAATTTTTTATCGTTCTACTACTGTTTTTAACTTAAAACACACACCCTTTACGGATTTTACCCGCAATCTACTTTTCCCTTTAATTATATACAAATACTACCGACATTAAAAGTTTTTTTTCATTGGCTCTGTCTTTTTGACACTCTGACACTATGATAAGGGGGGGGGGAAGTTCTGACACATTTGCGTAAACCTGGTGTATAGGCTTCATCTTTAGACTGAGAGGATAGGTTATTAGGGATAAAATCATTCTTATATGATGAATTTCCCCCAGATTTAAGATTTTTTGGATAGGCCTCCAGGTTCCGGAGCTCCAGGCCTCCAGGTGGTCTCTACAGGTAAAAATGAAAAAAAAAATTTTTTTTTTAAGAGTTAGATGTCAGCTTATGAGACAAAATATGTATGTTTTTTCTTCAAATATGTGAATAACAATCAAAAAGAAGCATATTTTGTTTTATAAGTTAACCTCTAACTCTTCAAAAAAAAAAATCTTTTTTTTAATTTTTACCTGTACAGAGACCACCTGGAGGCCTGGAGCTCCGGAACCTGGAGGCCTATCCAAAAAAGCTTAAATCTGGGGGAAATTTATCATATAAGAATGATTTTATCCCTAATAGCCTATCCTCTCAGTCCAAAGATAAAGCCTATACACCAGGTTTACGCAAATGTGTCAGAACTTCCCCCCCCCTTATTGTCATATCTGAGTGAGGGCAATAGCATCTTTGTCATTAAAGCATGGATCTAATTTTGTCAACTTGAATAACATTTATCGTCTCCATGCATAAGATAAACATGAATGCAGTTGAAATGTTACAAAACTTGATCTCAAGTGTTTCTTAATGTATTATTTCTATTGGGAGTGTCAGGATTCAACAATCATGTACTTATGAAAGTATGTTATTTGTTGGCATAGATTAATCATGTTTCTTATTTGTAGTTGCTTAATACTTGAATATTATTATTACCTAGGCTGCCGTACCGAAATCCATGCAGCTGCAGTTACAAGCTCCCTCCGACAATGTTATTCCCGCTAGTGGTAGCGTCACACAACAGATGACTGTTAATAATCCTTCACAGGCGCAGCTCAGGTATCCACCTCTTTACTTTCTAGTTATTTTTACTTACATCTATTCTAGGAAATTGTAGCGTGAGTCACATAACTCGATGTCTTTCTTTTTGTCGTCAGAAATATGATGTTTGTCAGTCTGTGTGTACCGAAGGACTTGACTAACTGCTGAATCTGATCCAATATGGTTCTTATTCACAGTGTAGCTTTTCATAGGTTTATAAATATTTTGGGGGAGGGTACCACTTCCCTCTCAAGAGTCACTTTAGAAAAAAACCTCCTCACTTCACGTGCCTCCCTAGAGGCCTTAAAGGGCTTAGTCGCTCAAATCACTTTGTCCTGGCCATATTTTTAATGGACAATTTCTTTCACATGAGGAATTAGTTGATTTATCGTAAACTTTTTTCGGTATTGCTGAGAACCGGTTTTCGGCCAAAAATCATGTACATCATCTTATTAGAGCACTTTTCCACGAATATTAACATAAAAATCATAAAACCAAACCAGTTAGTTAGCCCCGAACTGAAATTAATCCTATAACTTTTCATTGTGATATCCGCGGAAAGCTGTCTATACTACGATGCGATTCTATGTTTGAATAATAATATCATCCCTATACATAAGAATTACTTAACCATAACTACAACATTTTTCAGGATGA
Source organism: Acartia tonsa (assembly GCF_053477335.1). NCBI lineage: Eukaryota > Metazoa > Arthropoda > Copepoda > Calanoida > Acartiidae > Acartia > Acartia tonsa. Next base: position 42,532,826 of record NC_137260.1, read on the forward strand.
AGCTTAAAATAAGCTTTAGTTCTGGAGGAGTACCTATAGCTGACATGGCGGAAGTCAACAGTTTCCCGGGAATATAATCAACCCCCCAGAAAACAATTAAAAAATTAACGAGGATAAGCCCCCTGAACTATATATGAACATGAAAACGCCGGTGCCAGTAACAAATGCAGTTATAAAGCAATCATCAACTTATAATTTATTTTATTAAGTTTTAATCAATATAATGTTAATAATTTACATTCTGAAAGATGGTTTTGAAAAGAAATTTAATTGAAGAACAGGCATATGGCACCTGAAGAGTCAAATTTAAGCATTATATAGATAAGATTTGTTTCTTAATATTAAAAATACGCACTTAATATTTTTTTAAATTGCAGTCTTTGAGTAATGTGCAACTTTATTTTTAAGTGGGAAAAAAATGTGAGGCAAAACTGATATTCTTTCGGTGCCATATTTCGGTTTTATTTTTTTTATTTTAATTGCTTTGATAAAATACACTTTAAATTGAAACAGAATAGGTATATTTTGTTATTATTCTTTTAGTGAACTAAATTAAAGTCAACTTAGTTAAATTAATACCTACAGAAAAAGAGGGGAAATTTCAATCTATTTCTAAATATATTGAAGAAATGCAAAAATTAGTTAGATAAATTTGTTATAAGGTACCTATTAAAGATTGAAAATAGATTGGTAATTCTTTTCTTAAAAAGCATAAAAAGGCCAATTTTTAAATATCTATCTATTTTCTATGCGTGATTTTGAAATATAACTGTTTCTACATAAAATTTTGTATTTTACGTGAATAAATTCACTGTGATAGTTTTATGCGTTAATTTTAAAATGATATATCAATTATTATTTTTATTTATTATTTTTAACTTTGGTTTCTTTATTTTTATGATAACTATTTTCTGTGAAATAAATGCAGGATGTTATGAATTTACATCTCCATATTTTGGTGGATTTTACATATTTCTGAATTTTTTTGTTTTTATTGTTTTTTTTATTTAATTGAAAAAAACTTTAACTGGTGAAGTTTTATTCCATTATTTATTAATAAAGATTTTTTGTAAGAAATAGAAATTGTATATTAATGTTTTTAATTGTTATTTGCATTTAGCTTAATTTTAGATATATTTTCATTGAAACAAGACATATGATATGAACATTCCATGTTTTTTTATTTTATTTGAAGCAAATATAATTTGAAGAAATGACAGCACGAAGTATTTTTAAGTTTTCACTGTAGAAAAGGTTTTAATCATTCTAAAAGTGATTTATCATAACATTTTTTTGCACAGTTTAATAGATGGAAATCTTCATTTGCTTCTTTTAGTAAAAAGCAGGGATTTTTAGGAATTGACTATGGACGATAAATTTATATACAGCCCCAATGATGGTAAACAAAATTACTCCTTTTGTATATTGAAATTATTGTTTGAAAAGTTTGGAACCAGCCAATCAAAATTCAATAAAAGTAACCAAATTATTAACCTATGAATAAGACAACTGGGTTCCATTGTAATTTACAGTCCAATGTTCCCCTCCCTCCCTGCAAATAGGCAAACTGAAAAATGAGGTTTAAATTTGAAGCAAATGGTGTTTTATTTTTTGGTAATATATAAGCATACCAAACAATAAGAATGCCCAAATTTAAATTTTTAAGTTTTCCTTCATTAAAACTGTGCAAAATTTGCTTTATTCCCCGCACCTCTTAATTTCCAATATTAAAACTATCATTTATTTGCGGGAACAAAAATAGGATGAATTTTGTACTCATTATTATTAACTATGAAATATGGATCTATTATTGTTTGTTGTAAATGAATTTAATTCACAGTAGGTACTCAAACTTTCTTTTTTAAGATGCCGAGCTTTTTACAAATTTCTCGTGTTTGTCTGTAACGCTCATATATTAATTTAGATATAAGACTCAGAGACGTCCAAGAGGGGGGGGGGTGTAAAATGGAGATTACCCCCATCCCCCCCAAAAACTTTTCAGAAACTAAAGTTTTTTTTTACCCCCCCCCCCCCCCCCCAAATAAAAAAGTTTGAACGCCCTTGATAAGACTATTATAGATAGGTTCGAGAAGAGCTTACAGTATATCAGCAGGGTTGAGAACTATAGGCATTTTTGTTCTAAATTATTTATCAATCTAGAACGAATTTAGGTTCCTGATAAATACAAAACGGATTTCGAATCTGGAAAGTAAAAATTTTTTGTCATCCTTATAATAAAGTAACAGGATGTGTGTATGTCTGTCTGTCTGTACCGAAGGATCTCGCGAACCGCTTAAACGAACGGGTTCTCCAATAACAGGGTAGCTTCTCATAGGTCCCGGGAAGGTTTTTTAACTATTTGTGGGAGGGTACCACCCTCCAAAGATAAATCACAACAAAATCGAATTTAAAAAAAATATATATTTGAGAGACTTGAACGTAACATAAAGAAGTATCGTAGAGACTTAAACAAAACAAAATATTTAAAGTGCCACTAGAGGCCTCTAGGGGCGTAGCCGCTAGTTGGCATATATAAAATCGTTCTATGATATAGAAACAGAGGCTTAGTGTTGGTCAGGGACCTTAGGGGATAAGACAATAGACGTTAGATAAATATACTAAATCAACTTATACCAACAATGAAATTAATTCGCAAAAATTCACGAAACCATTACGTGTTTTTCAGCTTTCGTTGGGTGGCAACACATTGTAGAATTGACGACCTCTCCATTTGCCCCCCAAATATTGTTTTATATTTATTTCGCTTGTTGATATAATATACCTACATCCAATGAAAATTTCATTCAAGTGGTTTAGCGAACGTGGTTATAATCACTAATCAGTGTTATTAACAGCCGGGCCGCCCAATGTCCCCTTGCTCCCTAAGTGTTGGGTCCAAAGATAACACCCTGTTGTTACATGATTCCTTATTTAGAGTTTGAAATTGATAGGACACTTATATCATACTGAAATATTCGACTTGTGTAGATCTAGGAACTGAGAAGGATTTCCCTACCCCCTTCCCAACCAACAAGTTTATTGTGAGCTTAACCTTTCTAAATCACCTCTAAAAATCAGACAAAAGTTGCATTGAAATCGCACATGTGGTTTTCAAATTACTCTAAACCAAACGTACACACAATAAATTCTATTTCAATACATATAATTACATGTTTTTCCCTATGACCTTATTAATTTATAAGATGAGTTTTTACTTCAAAATTTATTCCCATCAATAGATATTTTTACAACTACACATTATGACAAACATAAAGGTACACAAAATAGTTTTCAAATTCTTTCAATTTTATTTTTATCACACACAACAAATAAAACATTCTAGGCTTTTAAAATTTAAATCAATCAATTTTTAAAATTTTCATAATTTTTTATGTTTTATTTGTAATTACAACAAATCTACAACATAATTATTTTTTTACAGTTTTATTTCTAATCAACAATAAATGCAATAGCCCTAGGCTATCTATACAAAAGGGCAGGTAGGTTGTGTTAAAAATTCGTAAAAGTGTGAGTAAGCTTCCAGTCAAAAGCGATTATTAAGTCTTAACTGTTCTTTATATTGACAAAACTCGTAGTAGAACTAAACGCATATTTCATAATAGTTAGACTTAATAATCGCTTTTGATTGGAAGCTTACTCACACTTTTACGGATTTATTATTCAACCTACCTGCCCCTTTCTAATAAAATAAAATGCAAATTAATCATGACTAAAATAGTAAAATATCACAAAACAAACAATCTAACACAAGCTCTAAAATCATAAATCAAAGCTCAAATCAAGGAAAGCTCATTTACGGTACATTAAATAAGAAATATAAGAAAAAAGATTAAAATAGAAAATTAAATGCATTAGGTAAAGATATTTTTACTTTTCAGGAATGCTTTCATGGACGGACTTATTATAGCATCTACTTTGACTAGGTAGTATTTTTATTCATAAAAGTTTTAAGTACTAATCACAAAAATTATAAGTTGTGACTTCCATGAAAATACATTTTTCTCGTATTTAATCGAAACCGATTAATATCCGGTAGGTTAGAACCGGTTCTCATCCATACGAAAAAAATATGTCTAGCATCATATTATATCCAGTTTTCTACGAATATAAAAAAATGTACAATTATAAGATTACAACCAATTTTTAGCCCATGCCTTGGGCATCTTGGGGCTAAAAAACTAGTTTTAATCTCATAATTGTACATATTATATCCGCGGAAAGCTGTTCATAACACGATGCAAGAAATAACTATTAATAGAAGACTATTTTCACAAAATCATGCCTTTTATGTAGATACAATTTTCAATTTAATAAAAAAAAATAATAATTTGATATGTTTAGCTGTAAATTTTTGTATGCAAATCTTATCTATATAAATGCATCTTATAAAATAGAATTTACAACAATTATACTTTTAATATACATTAATACGCCAAAACAAATGTTTAAAAGAAGAGATTCTCTTTTGGTTATCAAAAATTATTGCTGCCCTAAATTTTTTAAGGTTTTAGGAATTCCATTTGTTAAAAGATTTTTCAATTTTTTAGGTCCAATTTTTTTTTTAATTTTCTTTTTAATTTTGTTAAAAAATCACCCTGTATGTTCCAAAAAATACCTATATTTTTTAAAAATTTATCATTACATATTTTATAGTAACCCTATTTTTTCTATTTAATTTACATTTTGTATCTTTTCAGTTTGCTTGTGATGAAATTTTGATCTATGCGTGGTGAGGGCATTTGATGTTTTACAGACCACGTGACAGAGGTCGCAAGGTACACCCGGAGTAGTGAAATGTCTCGCTTCCACGTGGCGCTTGATAGTGGTGTTATAGCTGGACTCATAGCCACATTTCATACATTGGTAGATCCCGTTAGCATGCTTCATTATGTACTCTTTAATCAAATCTATAAAAAAAATAAAGGGATAAGACAATGGTCGATAATTTGATGTACATCTCCAATAATGATACACAAAATTTCACCTTCTGTAGATTACAATTAGGGGTTGAAACGTTTGGACACTCAATTAATGAAACAACCAATGAAAATTTGTTAAAGTCCCAAAGTTGTAAGGCCAACAAATTAAACAACATTATTAAAAACTTTGGGGACTAGTGTAATAAACAGCCCAATGTCTCCTCCCTACTCCCTGTTAGCCAGGCATATCTTATCTATAGATAAATACATTTATTGTAGTTGAACAACGAAAGATGGTTTGTTTCCCTTTAATTACTAGGCAGTAGTACAATTTCTGGCAATTACCTCCCTGAAAAATACAAATGAAAATTACCTTTTTTGTCCTGAATATTCATATCAGCCGGTAGCTCTATTTTTTCCTCGTTATAAGCGTCGCCTTGGCCGTTTGTCCACTCAGCTTTCTCGCCATCCACCTCCTGAATGCCGCCATGTTCCTGGGCACTCCATTCACCCAGCTCATATTCTTCCTCATCATTGAGTACGTCGTCAATACCAATGTCCTTGTCCTAAATTATATCATCAAATAGGTAGGTACGTGTTTTTACATTAAATTATGAAAAAACACTCAATATTTTGCAAAATCACATTCATTGAGAGAAGATGTAAAATGTTTAGGTAACAACTCTTGTGAAAATTATCATGTTTTAATAAAAAAATTTTGGACCATGGAAAGAAAACGAAGTATCGGGTTTCGTCTTATTTTTACAGTAGCTAACCGCAGGTTTAAGAAATTGGCCCCGCAGGGTTAGAACCCCCTGCAGGGGCTAGAAATAGGAGAAAAACTAATGTAAAAATATGACAAACCCGCCACTTCGTTTTCTTTCAATGATCAAATTTTTACCTCTATTCCATCCATTTGTTTGATTCCATTAAAATGTTTATTTGCGGTGGCCATTAACTCTTCTTTTTCTGAGGAAAGGTCTTCTTCGTTAGATATGTCTAAATATTAAGTTTTTATCAACAAAAGATTAAATAATGGTAATGAAACAAGAATGACAACATCATAAAAGCGAATCTCTGAAACGGTAGGACAAACGGACATTAACACTTGTATAGTGTCAGAACTGAATAATCAGAATTTTAATGTAGAAGAGTCGAAGCAAAATCGGACAATTTTAACATACAAAAATTTGTTGTCAAAAAGGTAAAAAATCATCATGTTTAAATGGACGAACTTTTTGATAACGCTTTCTAAGTTGTACCTAACTGTAATAGGATTCTTCATGCAAAGTTTAAAATCGATAGGACAAAATTCTAACATGCTTAAATTAACGGGGAAAAAACTATCCGTTTCGGACTTACGGACCGACCCTAACTATAGAAAAGCTTCGCTTTTGAAAGTTACTGTGTTGAAAATGTTTATTTGTAAGTTTGATTGTGTTTGAGTTACGTCATGTTTGTGCGTACACACGCAAGATTTAGCACTCGATGATGATACACAAAATTAACCCTGTAGTTTAGTGGTTGAAACGTTTGGATACTTAACTGAATGAACCAACCAATCAAAATTTATTAAAAATCCCCATAGTTGTTAAGCCAACAAATAAGAAAACCTTCTTATGAAACTTTGGAGACTGGTGTTATAAACAACAAAATGTCACCTCTCCCCGTGAGCTGCACTACTACAAAACTTAAAAGCTCGAAAAAAATGGACAAGAGTAACCTTTTTGATCTGGTGTTGCGGTGCCATTTTCATAGTTGGATTTCTGCAGTAGGGCCTCGAGACGACGCATCTTTGCAGCTGGCTCTCCTTGTTGTACACCATGCTGCTGTTGTAACCGTGAAGTAGGAGACAGCTGTTGTAAATGTTGTGGTGATGACCTGGGAGTCAACAACTTCTGCTTGGTGTTGTTGTTGTTAGTTCTTGGCGGCGGTGGTGTCTCTGATTTGGTTTTTGTTAAACCTGAAATAATTAAATTTCTCATAGATTACAGTATAAGGATGTAAATTTTCCTATTTTTACCTAAAAATCTAAAATCTCTTAGAAAAGTCATAATATAAGGTAATAACATTTAAATTAAACTCTAGCGAACAATCAAATTACCTATAGACGAGTATTAAAAAAATACTCAAACAAACCAGGAGAATATACTATGACTTTTAGAAGTAAAAAAATGGATGATAAATTGATATAAATGCCCAATGATTTTAAAAAAATATTAATTCTTCTGTATATGATTATCGGTTGAAAAGTTAGGACACTTTATTTACAGTCCAATAGATAATTCTGAATCACTTTGACTTTCATACGATTAATATAATCTCAATCTATCCTTTCTTTTCTTTTTTATAAAAGTTTAATAAGCTTTTTTCTCGTATTCATTCGAATCCGGTGGATAGGAACCGGTTCTCATCCATACGAAAAAACTATGTCTAGCATCGTATTATATCCAGCTTTCTACGAATATAGAAATGTACAATCATAAGATTAAAACTAGTTTTTTTAGCCGGTGACTTCGTCACCTCGGGGCTAAAAAAACTAGTTTTAATCTCATAATTGTACATTCTATATCCGCGGATAGCCGTTTATAATACGATGCGAGAAATAACTATTAGTGCCTTTAAAAAATTAGGTCCTTCTGCCCTACCATTTGTCAATTAAAATGTATACTGGCCTGCCATTGGTATTTTAGCCTGTGTATTGGCCTATCCTAGGTCATTTGAATTGTATGACGTCATTCTTTAAAAAGCTTCTAGGTTTTACAGTATTATTTTTTACCTTTAACTTTGAGATCCTGTGCAGTGAGAAGGAAGGATGTGAGATCCTGCTGGTCAACACTCACCTCTCCCATGTACATAAAGTTTAACACCTGCCATAGAGAAGAAAACAAAGTTAGTTAGAATTATACAATGACGTCCAAGAATTTTTTTATTGGGAGGGAGGGGGGTAAAAAATTGTTGAGGGGTAGTGTAAGAAGGGAGAGAAAAGGGGTGCTGTGCTGGTAAATCTATTATTTTTATAATTAAATGAGTTTTTATACTAACTTACTACCCCTCTGCTCTCTCTTGGATGACTTGGGTAGATAAAATTATGTGGAGGTATTACTGATTCTTTGTTTTTCAAGGTTAATATAGATCTTAATTAAGCTCTTATAACTCTTGATTAAAAATTTATAAATCACATGTTAGTTATTTTACTCTTTTCTTGGCCCCTATCACAAATAAAGTTTTGTAAAACCAGCCAATCATAAACCTTAGTATATTAATAGCTGCTATACCTACCTAAAATAAATTTTAGGTTTACAATATGTAACTAGGGCTAATAGACAAATGTGACCGACCTGTGTTAGCTCCTGAGCCTTGACTCCCCTGAGGTAGATGAGCGGATGTTGATTCTGTCCATGGGCCTTCAGTATGCTCTTGAAGAAGGGGCTACACGCTGATAGGATCAGCTTGTGGGCCTAATTAAAAGTTTGTGTAATAAATCATTTTTCTCGTATTTATACGAAACCGATTAAAATATCCGGTGGAATAGAACCGGTTCTCATCCCATACGAAAGAACTATGTCTAGCATCGTAGTTTTCTACGAATATAATAATGTACAATCATAAGAAGAAAAAAAAACAGTTAACCCGTGCCTTTGGCATCTCGGGGCTAAAAATCTGGTTTTAATCTTATAATTGTACATTTCTATACCCGCGGAAAGCTGTTTATAATATGATGTGAGAAATAACTAATATTAATCTGTAATTGTGGTGGATAGAAGGTCAATGTATGTAAATATCAACTATAACATGCTAAAAATTATGCCTAGCCTAAGACCAAAAAATATGTGATATATTTAAAAGAGTTTCCTTTAATATGTCAACACTATATTTTACATTCAATAGGGATATGTCTGAGTTCATTCATTTAACCATGGATCTTAAGGGATAAGACAATGGACGACAATATACAACATCCCCAATATTGATAAATAAATTTACCCCTCATAAGATAAAGATTATTGTTTGAAAAGATTGGAACAGTTGATAAATTAAATCAACCAATCAATATTTAATAAACATTTTATAAAACTTTGGGTACCATTTATTTTACAGTACAATGTGCCCTCCCTCCTTGCACTATCAAGAGGGGGGGGGGGGAAGTTCTGACACATTTGCGTAAACCTGGTGTATAGGCTTTATCTTTGGACTGAGAGGATAGGTTATTAGGGATAAAATCATTCTTATATGATGAATTTCCCCTAGATTTAAGATTTTTTCGATAGGCCTCCAGGTGGTCTCTGTACAGGTAAAAATGAAGAAAAAAATAGTTAGATGTCAGCTTATGAGACAAAATATGTATGCTTTTTCTTCAAATATGTGAATAACAATCAAAAAGAAGCATATTTTGTTTTATAAGTTAACCTCTAACTCTTCAAAAAAAATCTTTTTTTTATAATTTTTACCTGTACAGAGACCACCTGGAGGCCTGGAGCTCCGGAACCTTGAGGGCATATCTAAAAAATCTTAAATCTGGGGGAAATTCATCATATAAAAATGATTTTATCCCTAATAACCTATCTTCTCATTCCAAAGATAAAGCCTATACACCAAGTTTACGCAAATGTGTCAGAACTCCCCCCCCCCCCCCCCCTATCTAAAATGCTGAACAGACCTGAAGATGTGTATCCTCACAAACCAGAGAAACATCAAAGAAATCACTTTCTTCCCGAAGCTCTCGCAGGCTGTGACTGATGTTGGACTCGAACTCGTTCCACTTTAACCTGTAAAATAATATATTCACAAATGTATCATAATATATTTTATTTTGCTCATAAATGTTTTATCAAATTCTATAAATTAATAATTTGCGGTTAAACTCTTTATTTGTGTGTGATCAAAAATTTGCTTTAACTTTTTTATAGGTTATATTTTTGAGCTTTTTCTCTTAATGAAAAATCTAAAGATGCTCTGTATTAAGACAGTTGTAACTAGAGCTTTCCTTTCTCCCTAGCGGCTGTGGGAAGGAGGAGAGAATTTGAGAAAAACAACATTAAACCTTACGAAAACCTAAAATTTAAGAAAATAGCCTATAAATAATTCAGGACCTATATGAAGATTCTCTGCAAATAAGAACTAAATCGGTTAAATGGTTAGCGAGATCTTAACAGGCATATGCTACAGACAATATTAAAATTTGCTAGTCTCACCTATAATTATGTTCTACCATTTTGATTTTACAATTTTAATTCTGACTTGCTGACTAGATATGTAATAATTATATAAATATTATAAAAATATCAATAAAAATGCATTTTAAGGTCTGAAATAAAAATAATAAATTGTATAAAGTACAATATTCATATATCTTATATTCTTTTATAGATAGAGAATAGTCTAATATATAAGAGATTGGTAACCTTTAAAAGTTTTTAATGAATACTAAAATGATAAAAATCAATAAAATCTCAACTATCAAGTGTATCTATGTCAAAGCCTGCTGCGTAAAAACCAAGGAAAGCCAACGCAATGGTTGAAAAGAGTGTAGGCAATGCCCATGGCTAAACTAGCCAAGAGGAAAAAAGGAAAGCTTTCTTATCAATAATTTATTCATGTGTTGTAAGCTTACTTCTCTCCTAGCTACCTTCAATACAAAGTTGTGAAGAGATTAAGCTCCGATGCCGCGGTATATTTCAATAGATGTCGTCGTACATATGTAATATGCTTTTTTATTATTATAAAATCATCCGATTGAACCTAGTAATAGTGTCTTACTTTTATCTTTGTGACGTAACAAAACTCCATCTCTTTTTTAGGGGTTTCCTTTCCCACCTCCCCTCTCATCCTTCGATTTTTGTTACGTCACAAAGATAAAAAGTTAGACACTATTACTAGGTTCCATCCGATTGATCTGAATTTATTGATTCCTCTAACGACAAAGTACAATGTTATAAGCAAATTATCTCTGTTAATCATGTCCTAAAAATGTAAGCATGACCTTAAACAATACCCTGAGTTTTAGAACTTTTTCAACAAATTTACTTACAATTTTGTATCGATTTTTATACATTTATATTCTGATTATTCAGTTCTGACATTCTACAAGTGTTAATGTTCGTTTGTCTATACCATTTCAGAGCTTCGCTTTTATGAATGTTGTCATCCTTGTTATATTATATTCATTTTAATCTTCTCAATCCTTAAAGGTCATTTCTTTGGAGGTTTAAAAATAACATAAAGTCAACAAACATTTTCAATGAAAAATAAAAGCCTTAAATGTTCATCTATCTAGAAAAACTTTATTAATAAGGATGACTATAATCATTGATTTACAACCAATTTTAGCACAGCTTACAAAATCTAAATCATATAAAGCTGTATTTCGTTCCATATATTCTCAGATAATCTGTGGAAAATTATGGAAATTGTTAATTTGAACCCACTCTCGAATTTTTAAAGGCGAAGCTTTTCACTAATTTTAGTGAGGCAAAGAATTTTTAGTAAGGCAAAAGTTTTTTAAGAATCCACCTCAGTTTTCGCTATTTGATTTACTATTTTTATCAATAAGATAAAAGCGATACTTGCAAGATTATTTAATTCGCTATAATATAAAGATAAATTTTTCTCAAATCGCGAAATCTGGGGTCTGAAATTTGCGTCACCCGTCCAACAAGGCGCATTACCGCGTACGACCGCGAGAAATGGCAATATCTGGTCCACTATCACAATAATTGATATTGATATTGTTGTGGGGGTATTTATTCCTTTAATCAAAGAACAGAGGTGAATTCTTAAAAAAAATTTGCCCCACTAATCGCTTAGTGGGGCAAAATTGTTTTCGTGAAAAATCCTCCAAAATCACATAAAAAAATCTACAAAATTAAATAAAATCTTATGTTAATAACCCTTCTATGATTTTGTTTAATTTTTGTATATTTTTAATGTGATTTTTGTGGATTTTTCACGAAAACAATTTTGCCCCACTAAGCGATTAGTGGGGAAAAATTTTTTTAAGAATCAACCTCTGATCTTTCATTAAAGTAAGTAGAGGGATAGTTTTCGCTGCCGTATTAATAATTGCAATTCTGATCACTAGATAAAGATATACATTATACAAAAAAAATGAGGTACCAAAAAATAATTAGTGGAGATTTTTTTGTTTTCTGGGGGGTGTCCCAAGAAAATAGCTTAAAACCATCGCAGGACCAGTAGGTATATTCCCTGAAGAGATGAGCCCAATCGATGCAGGGGTTACTGAGATCTTAAGCTTCAGACATCGTTCTACTGTGTATTATAGAAAGCAAGATGAGAGCTAAATTAATCTTTCTCCAATCGTAAATTTTAAAAGCGAAGCTTTTCTATAATTAGCGTCGGTCCGTCCGTACGCCCGTCCGTGACGGACAGCTTTTTTCGTTAATTTAGACATGTTAGAATTGTCCTATCGATTTCAAACTTTGCATGTAGTAGGTAGATAGGTACGATTTAGAAAGCGTAGCAACTCTATTATCGTTTCCAGAATGTCCGTACGTCCATTTTAAACATTTTGGTTTTTAACTTTTTTAACAATTAATTATTATATGATATGATAATCCGATTAATTTGATTTTTGGATTCTGTTCCTAGGACAGGAGACGAAACAAGTGTCTCAAAAATCAGCCATGTGACGTCATAAAAGTAAGGGAGATAAAAGAAGAAGTGAGAAAGGAAACACCTAGAAAAGAGATGGAAAATACCTTATTTTCATGACATCACAAGACTGCTTTTTGGGGCACTTTGTCCCTCTCCATTATCCTGGATTTAAGCAGTTTTTATTCGACTTATATTTATTTATATTCTGTACAAGTGTTAATGTTTTTTTTGTAATGTCCTACCGTTTCAGAGCTTCGCTTTTATGGATGTTGTCATTATCGTTAACTTGACAAACTAAATTATAGAGAAGAATGTAAATCAATATTTTTTCCAGTATGGCCTTGATATCAATTAGTATCCGCTGGATTAGAACTCAGGTGGATTCTTTAAAAAAATTAGGATTACTTAGTGAGGCAAAATTATTTTTGTAAAAAAAATCCTCTAAAATAAAATAAATAATCTACAAAAAAAAAAGGTAATATATGTTTTTCTCAGTTGTAATCAAAGTTCGACTTCTAAAATGTTTTTCTGATTCACCTCCCTACTGAGCATCTACTCAGAACTCAATATATCCGTCTGTCTGATAAGTTCTTTTTTTCCTCACATCTACGTGGCTCTTCTTCAATTATTTTCATGAGCTTAAGGTTTTTTTTGTTTTCATTTTGTAGAAAGGTTAAAACCATCCCTGAAAAATTAAACCCTAAAAATTGTTTAAATTTGAATGAAACATAAACGGAAACCTATATTATTTCATTTTGTTTTGCTCATTTGTAATGTCTTGAAACTATTTCTTCAAAACATGCATTTCTTGTAAAACTAAGTCTTGAATATTTAGAGGCTGTAGTTCCCAGAGAGAGAGAGAGAGAGGGGACAATGGGCTGTTTATTACACTAGTCCCCAAAGTTTTATAATTGCATTTTCGTAATCGTTGGCTTTACAACTTTGGGAACTTTAGTGAATTTTTTTTGGTTGGTTCATTAGGTTGAGTCTTCAAACGTTTCAACCATTATTTCTAATGTACAGAAGGGGTAATTGTTTGTATCATCATTGGGGATATGCATAAGTTTAACGGCCATTGTCTTATCCCTGGAGGTACCGCTGGGCCCCAAACCTAAAAGCATACATGTGTGGAGTGCATGAGATACAAAATGGATTTATGCCTAAACAATTGTTTATATGTTCTTATAATGAAGCAAGAAATTATAGCTTAGCCTTAGTGGCTCTAAAAAAGGAAACTTAAATTAACATGGACAACATCCATTAGTAGCGAATCCAAAATTATGAATGGATGTCGGAAAAAAGTTACTTTATAACAATGTCATACTGAAAAATCTAGGAATCGATCTAGCACCGCAATTCATAGACAAATATTAATGAAATATGAGTATATTCAATCCCTGATAATTTCAGCCGTCAATCCTGAATAGAAATCGAGAAAATCACGAAAAACTTAATCTCTAGAAATCGATCTAGCACCCCAATCAATAGACAAATCTTAATAAAATTTTGTGAAAATGTGAAGAATATAAAATTAATTAATTTCTGAAAATTCCAGCTCTCTATCTTGAAAAAGAGTTCAGAAAATCACGAAAACTGGAAAATCTAGGAACCAGTCTAGTACCCGAAAAAGCAAACAGATGAACAAAACAAAGTATAGATAAGATGAGCATATGCCATAGGAATCTTCACTAAAAATTTTAGCTGTCTATCCTGAATAGGAGCCGAGTCCATAGCATTACGGACAGACAGATTGACTGACTGACGGACGGACAGGAAAAGTGAATTATAGAGTATCTATAAGATACTAAAAAGATAGTTAAGATGCAATTTACAACGATTAATTGAAGAAATGTTGTATTAATTTTTTTATTCTTGGTTTAAATTTTTGGCTGCTTTGTTTACTTTTAAGTATTTTGTATGGGAAAGGTTTAAAGTTTTACTCCGATCCATGGGTTTAGCAGAGAGAGAGAGAGACGGAGTAAAACCTCTTTTTAATGCAGACTCAGTAAATTATAATAGTCATGGGTAGAGACACAGAGTGAAAACAATATTTTTAATATAGATACTATAGATTAGTTATTATAGTCATGGGTATAGACACAGATTGAGAATAATATTTTTAATATAGATACTATAGTTTAGTTATAATAGTCATGGGTATAGACACAGAGTGAGAATAATATTTTTAATATAGATACTATAGTTTAGTTATAATAGTCATGGGTAGAGACACAGAGTGAGAATAATATTTTTAGTATAGATACTATAGATTAGTTATTATAGTCATGGGTAGAGACACAGAGTGAGAACAATATTTTTAATATAGATCTATAGTTTAGTTATTATAGTCATGGGTAGAGACACAGAGTGAGAACAATATTTTTAATGTAGATACTATAGATTAGTTATTATAGTCATGGGTAGAGACACAGAGTGAGAACAATATTTTTAATATAGATCTATAGTTTAGTTATTATAGTCATGGGTAGAGACACAGAGTGAGAACAATATCTTTAATATAGATATTATAGTTTAGTTATTATAGTCATGGGTAGAGACAGAGAGTGAGAATAATATTTTTAATATAGATACTATAGTTTAGTTATTATAGTCATGGGTAGAGACACAGAGTGAGAACAATATTTTTAATATAGATACTATAGATTAGTTATTATAGTCATGGGTAGAGACACAGAGTGAGAACAATATTTTTAATATAGATACTATAGATTAGTTATTATAGTCATGGGTAGAGACACAGAGTGAGAACAATATTTTTATTATAGATATTATAGTTTAGTTCTACTAGTCATGGGTAGAGACACAGAGTGAGAACAATATTTTTAATAAAGATATTATAGTTCAGTTTTTATAGTCATGGGTAGAGACACAGAGTGAGAACAATATTTTTAATATAGATACTATAGTTTAGTTATAATAGTCATGGGTATAGACACAGAGTGAGAATAATATTTTTAATATAGATACTATAGTTTAGTTATAATAGTCATGGGTAGAGACACAGAGTGAGAATAATATTTTTAGTATAGATACTATAGATTAGTTATTATAGTCATGGGTAGAGACACAGAGTGAGAACAATATTTTTAATATAGATCTATAGTTTAGTTCTACTAGTCATGGGTAGAGACACAGAGTGAGAACAATATTTTTAATATAGATACTATAGATTAGTTATTATAGTCATGGGTAGAGACACAGAGTGAGAACAATATTTTTAATATAGATATTATAGTTTAGTTCTACTAGTCATGGGTAGAGACACATACTATAGATTAGTTATTATAGTCATGGGTAGAGACACAGAGTGAGAATAATATTTTTAATATATATACTATAGATTAGTTATTATAGTCATGGGTAGAGACACAGAGTGAGAACAATATTTTTAATAAAGATATTATAGTTCAGTTTTTATAGTCATGGGTAGAGACACAGAGTGAGAACAATATTTTTAATATAGATACTATAGATTAGTTATTATAGTCATGGGTAGAGACACAGAGTGAGAACAATATTTTTAATATAGATACTATAGTTTAGTTATAATAGTCATGGGTATAGACACAGAGTGAGAATAATATTTTTGATATAGATACTATAGTTTAGTTATAATAGTCATGGGTAGAGACACAGAGTGAGAATAATATTTTTAGTATAGATACTATAGATTAGTTATTATAGTCATGGGTAGAGACACAGAGTGAGAACAATATTTTTGATATAGATCTATAGTTTAGTTATTATAGTTATTATAGATATTATAGTTTAGTTCTACTAGTCATGGGTAGAGACACATACTATAGATTAGTTATTATAGTCATGGGTAGAGACACAGAGTGAGAACAATATTTTTAATATAGATATTATAGTTTAGTTCTACTAGTCATGGGTAGAGACACATACTATAGATTAGTTATTATAGTCATGGGTAGAGACACAGAGTGAGAACAATATTTTTAATATAGATATTATAGTTTAGTTCTACTAGACATGGGTAGAGACACATACTATAGATTAGTTATTATAGTCATGGGTAGAGACACAGAGTGAGAATAATATTTTTAATATAGATACTATAGATTAGTTATTATAGTCATGGGTAGAGACACAGAGTGAGAACAATATTTTTAATAAAGATATTATAGTTCAGTTTTTATAGTCATGGGTAGAGACACAGAGTGAGAACAATATTTTTAATATAGATACTATAGTTTAGTTATTATAGTCATGGGTAGAGACACAGAGTGAGAACAATATTTTTAATATAGATACTATAGTTTAGTTATACTAGTCATGGGTAGAGACACAGAGTGAGAACAATATTTTTAATAAAGATATTATAGTTCAGTTTTTATAGTCTTGGGTAGAGACACAGAGTGAGAATAATATTTTTAATATAGATACTATAGTTTAGTTATTATAGTCATGGGTAGAGACACAGAGTGAGAACAATATTTTTAATATAGATACTATAGTTTAGTTATTATAGTCATGGGTAGAGACACAGAGTGAGAACAATATTTTTAATATAGATACTATAGTTTAGTTCTACTAGTCATGGGTATAGACACAGAGTGAGAACAATATTTTTGATATAGATACGATAGTCAAAGTCTAATTATGATTTCCTTACCATTGAGGTACATTTTAGAAATCCTAGCAAGTTTAGTTATCAATCCCTCGTCAGAAAGTTTTATTTGGGTTCATTGCTGGATAAATAGAGCAACTTTAAAACGTAGAAAAGCAGGGATATAACCAACAAGCAAAATAAATCTAG
Source organism: Acartia tonsa (assembly GCF_053477335.1). Lineage (NCBI taxonomy): Eukaryota > Metazoa > Arthropoda > Copepoda > Calanoida > Acartiidae > Acartia > Acartia tonsa. Next base: position 42,550,181 of record NC_137260.1, read on the forward strand.
AATAACTTTTTGGGGGCCAGATGTAAAGGTCGTCAATTCTACTATGTATTGGCCTTCAACGACAGCTAAAGCACTTATAGATATAGTTTTTTTAGCCGGTGCCTCCGGCACCTCGGGGCTAAAAAAACTAGTTTTAATCTTATAATTGTACATTCTATATCCGCGGAAAGCCGTTTATGATAACTATTCTCGTATTCATCCGGTGGATAGGAACCGGTTCTCATCCATATGAAAAAACTATGTCTAGCATCGTATTATATCCAGCTTTCTACGAATATAAAAATGTACAATCATAAGATTTAAACCAGTTTTTTAGCTGGTGCCTTCGGAACCTCGGGGCTAAAAAAACTAGTTTTAATCTTATAATTGTACATTGTATATCCGCGGAAAGCCGTTTATAATACGATGCGAGAAATAACTATTCTATGCACTTATATACATTGCATAATGATTAAACAATGAAATATAATAAATTCTGCTGACAACCTTGTTTGCGTTTTTCCATTAATAATATAAGTATGATTTTATACACTATTTATTAGTAAAGTTTTTTTTCAATTTCAAAATTAAAAATTTTTCATCATTACTTTGTTAACAAAGATGCAACATTCGGATAAGCAAAGGAAATTCAGACTTCTGTTGACAATCTATTTAAGTTGTTCAGGAAAATAACGTTTGTGAATAAAATGCTTATAAACAAAATATTTGTCTAATAATTAGTTATGTTTTGCAGCTGACTAAAGGGCTGCCATTTTAAAACTCTGTATAATCCTGCGGATATCTACGTGTATTGGAAACGATTAAGAGTTGCTACGCTATCTAAATCGTACCTAACTTCTACAGGAATCACCATACAAAGTTTAAAATCTAAAGGACAATTCTAATATACCTAAATTAACGAAAAAAGCTATCTGTTCTAGACAGATGTACGGACAGACGGACGGACAGGCCCTGATTATAGAAAAGCTTCGCTTTTCAAATTGTCTAAAGTCTTGTTTGCATTTCAAAGTATAAGGGAAAGTCATTCTTTACGCAACTATGTCTTTAGTAAACACAGTTTCAAAATACAACTATCAGTTTAATTATCAGTTATAACTGTCAGTTACATTAAACCAAATCTAGAGTGATAAGTATAAGCTAAAAGTAACATGCTTCAATTTAATTTAATTTTCTCTTAAAAAGAATTATTAAAAGTATAACGCGATGAATAAAATTTTAAAATGCAAAAATATAGAGTGATATAACCGAATCTCTATAGATATTCTTTGTGTTGTAAAAAGTAAAAAGTGAGATAGGGAGATGAAAATTGGCTTTCAAGCAATTGATAAATTTTGTAAAATTATTAAATTTAACATTTGAAGGATAAATCATTTTATGGAGCAGCTATTTTTTTAACTTTTAATTATTACATAACTGTGCCATATGATTTTTTAAAAAACTGGACACATTAATATCATTGGACTTTAAACCTACTTTATGGTTTGTACAGCAATTAATAATGTTTTCTAATTATTATGTAATGGAAAAGAAAATTTTTTTTTTGTATTGCTTTATGTTGTGACAAAAATATTCCAATCTTGTATTGGTAGTTTTATTAGTACAAACATAAATAATATACAGTAGTTTTCATTCAATAAATAATGATACTAATTTTCGAAGGTTTTTTTATATTTTCATTTTCTAAAGGTGGGCCGGGGGAAAATAAATCTTCCCCTATTTATATCCTTTTGAGGCACCCCTTCCCCCCCCCCCCCCCACAACTCTAACAAATATCCACGCCCCAGATTTGAGTAGTACTATTTCTAAAATATTTAGTCACATTGGTTCAGCCTTTTAAAGATTCTACTGAAAAAATATGAAACTTCTTTAGTGTATACTATGTTAGTGAAACCAATTTTTAAACAATAATCATTTACAAGCTTAGAAATTTATTTGGGGTCTTAAAAGATGGTTTAATGGGGGTAACCCAACAGCATTTAACAACCCAAAGACTGTAAATAACAAGTTAATATAATGACCAATGCAAAAGAAAACCAAGGTTCGGTACCAGGGCTGTGACGGTTATTGGGTGGCTTAATAAGCCGAACGGCTAATGGGAGGTAAAATTTCATGACTGCGGCTATAACTTATTGGGTTGCTGAATTATATGCCACTGAGGCGGCATATAGCTGTGAGTGACTATGCTATATGGAACTCAAACAAATTAATCTGACCACTTTTTTACTTTATAGATCCAGATCACCATTGTATGTGTTTTTCCTTGTTTTAAGTCGTAAAAGTATTAAAGGCTTGGATTATATTCTTAATGCATATTAAATTTTACAAAGCATAGAGTAGACAGGCTTTAACAGGATTTTTCTACCCAAAATGATCTTTCAAAGCTAAAGAGATGCTAAGAAAAGAAGTCAATTTATATTTTAAAATGCAATTGTTAATTATTTTTTCATTGCTTCTTGTAATTTTGAAATAAAATACATAGCATACTCTACCTTATCCAACCATTTTACATTGTTGATTAATTAACATATTTTAAAAGCTTTCAGCCCACTAAGAAACTGAAAAATGTCCGTCTACTCCTTCATTCTAAAACCATTAAGACAGACAGATAAAAAACACTTTACAAGTTTTACAACTGAGATGTTTCTCTTTTTTTTTCTCCCCCGCCTTTTCTTCCCACTTTCCCGTGGCCAATGACATTTTTTTCAGGGAAGTAAGGGACAATAGAAAATTAATTAATCTTCTTACTCACTCCTCGTTTCCCTCAATATTTAAAAGCTAGTAAAGTTAAGATTTAGTTTACAATAAAAGTCCAATTTAACCTATATTGTCCTATCTCTGTAATCCATGGAATTGGTTGTCTGCGGGGGGGGGGGTAAGATTAACTTTAAAAACTGGTCATTTTTCCGTCACTTTAGTATGTTGTACTCCTTTGTCGCAATCAAAGGTTAAAGTGAAGATATTGAAAAAGTCACGCATTAAATTCAATATTCATACCATAACCAAAAATAGTTGATAAAATTCAGTTAAAAGCAGTTTAGACATTATCGTCGTATGTACATTTGGGTAGGGCAATTCAATATGCACCATTTTTTGGCGAGCATGGGAAAAATGTACAATGGGATTTTTATAGATTTTTCAGTTGATAGTGTACTTTCAAAAACCTTTTAGGTGCTTTGGTTCTTATGAAATAGTAAGCCAATACAGTTTCCAATACGGAAAGGGGGTGGGAGGGTAATAACAACCCCCTCGTTAAACCAAGTGCACGACATTAAAGTATTATTATGTATATCAAGAGCTTATGCATTCTGTTCTTGATGATTTTCATCCTGTAGGGCTGGGTCAGCAAGTTAAAAAAAATTTAGGCCAAAAAAAACTAAAATACTACTTCTAAAAGTTTAATTAATTTTATTACGAATAAGAAGAAATTAATTAGTTAAAAATTCCTAAAAAATGCGATGTGAATTACTGTGGAGGCGAGGCAAATTATAAACTTACATAAGTACAGCTATCTTTATGAAACAACCACCAAAAGTTCAGGGAAGGTGGGGACAATAGCAGCAAAATTAATTACAAACAAATATTTCACTTAAGAAATACAAGCTAAAAATGGCAGATTTCTTTCAATTGGGAAGTGGTGAAATTATTTTCTTGAATTGTCTTATCCATCTATCCCTGAGTACAACAGCACTACAGCAAAAACAACAGCGGTGGTGAGTGATATAATTGAAAACTACTCACACTAAGACTACAAATCCAACAACCAGTCACAATTTTTATCTCAACATAAAAACTCCTAATTGGGAATTCTTGGTTGATAAAGTACAACAGTTGATAATAGTTATTTATCGCATCGTATTATAGACAGCATTCCGTGGATATTAAATAAACAATTATAAAGGACTGAAGGCATAGGCTAACAAAACTAGTATACATTTTATGATTTTTATTTTAACATTCATGAAAAATTGTCTGTAATACGATGCCACGATTGATTTTTCAGTATGGTTGAGAACTGGTTCTAATCCAGTGGATAATAATCGGTTTGGGAGCCATACTGAAAATATAATTAATAGTTGTACTAAATGCTTGCGACATACGATTTATAAAGATATTATTGTGTTAATTGTAAAGTTGTGATAAAAAAGATCCTGTGTGATGCAATTGTAACATTTCAAAGTTAGACGGGATAAGAAAAAATATTTTAGTGAAACCAATTTAAATAAATAAATTTATAAAGGTGAAATAGCAAAACACTTTTATAAGTAGGTAAATGTTTTTTTTTCAAACCGAAGCTTTTCTACATTTACTTTCGGTTCGTCCGTTCGTAACTGATAAAACTTATCATTAATTTGTACATACATGTTAGAATTGTCTTACCAATTACGTATCATGATGTATTCTGTATTTATATACAATTTAGAAATCGTAGCAAATATGTAATCGTTACCAGAACGTCTATATATGAAAATTTAAATGATTGAACTCCAATATTAAATTACATCAACCAGAAGAAAATTATAAGATTATTTTGAGCATAAAGCTGCCATAAACAGTAAGCACCCCCTTTTCATAGTCAAAATCTCTCAGAAAATTAGGTTTAAGCATTGTATTTCTTGCAGGCTGAATAGCTTCAATATTACAAGGCTTTAAATTATGAAATTTTATATTTACTGTATACTTTGGTAGAGGGACAAAGTTACTAAAAAATCAGCCAGGTGACGTCATAAAAATGAGGGAGATGAGAGGAGTAATGGGAAAGAAAACCCCTAAAAAAGAGATGGATAATCACTCATTCTTATGACGTCACATGACTGATTTTTGAGTCACTTTGTCCCTCTACATACTTTGTTTTATTGTCCATAAATTCTTAAAACTTTGATATTTATCTTAAAATTAGACTTTTACAATTTCTTTATTTGCATTAGGTAGAATGTTAAACAAGTTGATAAATTAACTTTTAAAGTATTTTATACTTGTCTTTTGACTTTATAATACTTGTTAAATTATCTTAATAGTTTGTACTGATTACATAATTGCAGATAAAATGTCAAGAATAAGAAAACATTTTATTTTCATTTATAGAAGCTTCTAAAGTTTTGACTTAAGTTTTTGCTAAAATATACATATTTGAAACAGATAATGCTAATATTTATTTTACATTGTTCTTAGAGTCGTGACATTTTTTTCCTTCCGGCTATTTTGTGCCTTAGTTATAGTTGATACATTATGTATCTAATCTATACATTGTTTTGTCCATCTGTTTGTTAGTTGGGGTGCTAGATCGATTCCTAGATTTTTTTGCTTTCTTCATTTTCTCGACTCCTTTTTCAAGACAGACGACTGAAATTTTCAGGGATTAAGTAAATTTGCATCCTACATATTTTTACTAAGTTTCATTAAGATTTGTATATTGATTGGGGTGGTAGATCGATTCCTAGTTTTTCAAGTTTTCATGATTTTTCGACTCCTGTTTAAGATAAACAGCTGGATTTTTTAGGGATCCTTGTTTTATCATACCTCGCTAATAATTAATATGTTATCAATATTCCCTATTTCAGATAATTACCACAAGAAACACATAAAAATGTCAGAAAAATACGAAGTCAGTCTGTCAGAAAAATCAGAAAAACCTCCAAAGCCCACGAAACTAAAGGACTTTGATGACATGCTGAATTTGGTCGGGTCCTGGGGAAAATTTCAGATACTGTTGACAGTTTGTTTTCTGCCATTTAATCTTCTGTTGGGGTATGTGTACCTGTCCAGCATTCTTATCAATTTTACTCCCCCACACTGGTGCAAGGTAAGAATATAATAGAATAGTCCCTTTCATAACATCGCCCCATAAGTGGCGATTCGTCGTATTTTTAAAATGGCTTTTTTAGGTTATTTTAGGTTAGGTTAGGTTATATTGGGTTAGGTGATTGCCCCACAGGGTTAGGTAATTGGCCCCGCAGGGTTAGAGCCCCCCGCAGGGGCTAGAAATAGGAGAAAAGCTACGGTGAAAAATACGAAGAATCGCCCCATAAGGTGCAACGTTACTAAAGGGACTATACCCGAATATAAATATTAGAACATAGTTATGTGCCCTTTTGGTTGTATTATCTTAAACATAGTCATTGTGTTACTTTTTATACGTGGTTTTTATTGGGGTGGGGGGAGGGAAGGAAAGGAAAGGATGGTCGCCCTATCATTATTTCAAAATTCGTTATTTTTAAAAAGATTAAAAAGTACTGTTAAATAAATTTTGTGTTAAAATCAAATGTTTAAGATTCCCGCATTAATGAACCTGACAGTGGATGAACGGATGAAATTTGCCATCCCACTGAATAATGAATCATCCTACTCTCAATGTTCAATGTATGCTCCAGATTGGAATCAGGTAATTTTAATTCAGAGACTGGTCCCAACAACATAAATCAATGGTAAAGATTTAGAAATTTAGTCTTTTTCAGCGATTTTAAGGACTCGACTGGAACGATAAATTGATTGACATTCTCAATGATAATAAACAAAATCACCTCTTATTTAGATTAAGAATAATTGTTGAAAAGTTAGGACACTCTTACATTCGAAGCAACCAATTAAAATACTTAAAGATTTTGAGCCAACAAATAAGATAAACTGGTATAAAAGTTATGTTACCAGTACAATTTACAGTCAAGTGATCCCTATATTCCTGGTTTTTTTGTTAAATTTTGAATTATTAGAACTATAAAGTATAATCTTGTGAATACGTATTCTTGGGTTAGCTTAACGATATTACCAATTAAACAATGTCTTTTTGTTTGTAACATGATATCTCTTTAATAGCGACAGCCTTAAATTTTACATTCACTGATATATTATATAGAGATTAAAATGGGTTCAAAAAGAGTTTTGACAATCCTAAAATGTTCTTGGTATCGAAGCTTATTAGTGTTATTTTGTTTATGTCCTTCTGTCTATCTCAATGTCCTTATATCAATACAATTCTATACAACTCTAAATTTAAGCGTTAGAAATTAGAATAGTTAGATTCTTATGCTAGAGTTGAAAATAATGTAAACATTAAGTAGACTAGCCTTTAAAAAATGCTTTTGATGAGTCAATTTAAGCTCTATTTAAAAAAAATGAATACTAAATTATTTTTTTGGAATTAATGTTTGTTTTTTGTTATACAAAATTATGCAAATTATAAGGTTTTCCAATTTTTAGATATTGAACGAAGGGCTTCCTGACGAGCCAGACCCAAGTTGGCAAATAGTAAGATTTTTCATACTCTTATATAAAGAAACAGGATCCTGTCTGTTCTTAGGATCTTGCTAACCACTTAAATGATATCGTTCTCGTTTTCAATGTAGCTCCTCATAGGTCCTGATTTAGAACAATTTTGGGGGAGGTTACTTTTACCCTCCCAAGAGAAATAACCTCTAGAAAATAATGAACCTCACCAAATTTTTTTTACTTCTTCTTTTTAAAACTAAAACTTAATATGGGGGGAGAGATTGTTTATTATCAATTAAAATGTATAGGATGTATTTATGACATATAAAAAAGTTTAGATGTAAAATTGGCAAGAAATAGATGTAAAATTGACAATTTTGGATGTATAAATGCCTGTGTTAGATGTATTTATGGCGGTTACTTTAAGTATGACTGTATTTTTGGCAGAGTTTTTTACATTTTGACAAAAAAACATCCAGCTGTATTTCTGCTAGTTGCAGGAACGCCATGTACCCCTAATATTTGATAAATCCTCACATGGCTATTGGCATTGTCTGTCATTAAAAAAATGGATTAAATATGTATATGTTTAATTCTTATGTTAATTTAGACAAATTGTGTGGATGGATGGGAATATGATATTGACAATTATCACAGGTATATTTCAAACTTATTTTAACAGCAAAGCTACTCTATAATAGTGTCCTTCTGTCTGTGTATAATATTAGGGTGATCCGATTTCTTCAACATATATACAAGATATAATTGTTTTAAAATTATGAGGAATACCCTATTCATTTATCAGATGTTTATATCTGTAATATGTGTTCTAAAATTAATTAATTAGGCGTTCTTGTTTTCAAATTATTTTTTTCCCATAAGTCTTTAACTACTATTTAGAACTTCAAAGTGAGATTGTTTTCATTAAATTTTCTATTCAATTATAAATTGCTTATTTTCAAAAATACAAGTTATGTTTTACATAAATCTTACCTAAACTAATTGGAAAAGTTATAAAAAAGTAATGATAGAAAGTTTGTAATTAGAAAATGTCATTCAAGTTGTTTTCTGTCTACAAGAATCTTTGCATAAAAATAAAAACAGACAGGAATAAGGTATAACGAAACAAAAATCAAAATAACCAACGACTAAAATTTGGATGGCAGATAAATGATTCAGCTAATTATACCATTTGAAATTCCGGAAAATTTGTATATTTTTGTAGTTTAATGTTGTCAAAAAACTTTTTTTGTACTGTAACTTAAGGGCAGTGGGTAAGAAGGGGGTTATAAAAGAAGGAAGTGGGCCGTGGGAATATTTTTGACTTAGAACTGTCTGTTAGAATCCAATTGCAACATCTTTAACCGTAAGTATTCGAATAAAGGAGTATTAAAAGTTAACTGAACCCAACCCAACCTAAGCTAGATCACTGTTATGGTTGCTGTTGTCTATATTTTAGGTTTATAGGTTGCTATACTGCTTGATATATTAATATTTGTTAAGATCTGTGACTTCAGACTTTGACTGGGTATGTGAAAACCAATGGGTTGCCTCGTTATCTCAGGCTGCATTCTTCATAGGTAAACTAATATTTTATATACTTCTTTTGTGAGTAGCCCAAACATCGTATTTTTATCCACCAAGGGTATTTGGTAGGCCAACACTCACCAGACAACCAACTTTTTGGATGGAACGCCATTATCTAGTTATTTTGTTTTTATTGGTTATGATAAGCGCCTGTTTAAAGATAAAGTTATGCATGTTTTTATTGACGGGTGTTTACTGTACCCTTTTAGATGTCCTCATTTATGACGAGGTCTTGACTTATGTATGTGAGGTATGTGTTAGATTTGATATTATCCTTGTTTCAACTATGCAATGAAAGTTTTGCAAGTCTAAACATAACAAGGAGAATAATGTTCATATGTAGCATAATATTGAACATTATTAATATAAGCTTGTTAATTGTTAAAATACGAATAAATCACCAAACCTTGTAAGCTAATGAAGGACAGATAAGATATGATTATTGAGTATCCGCGCTTTTTAAAATTTTAATTTCATTAAATCTTTTTATTTGTAAATGTAAAAGGAAATTAATATTTTGTCAAAAACAGATATGTTTATATTTCTGCAAAACATTTTTACTAGAAGCGAGGCTTATCTTTCTTTAGATTTTGTCCGTCAATACGTTTCTTTAGCAAAACTCAGGGACTGTAAAGTATTTAGCTATTTTAGATATGTTAAAATTGTATTATTATTATAAAACTTAATCAAACTTATGTCTACTCATAAATTGTGTAATTTCAACATGGCTAATCATAATACAGTTTAACAAAAAGTTAGGAAATAACTTTCACAAACTTGGATAGTCAACATTGTTAAATAAAAGTCTACTTCATTGTTTCCTTCATTGTGTACCTTTGCTTTTATGAATATTGCTTTCCTAGTTACTTAAAATTCATATTTTTTAAGAGGATTATATAACATTTTTTTTCAGGCGCGATTCCTGGGACTATGGTGTTTGGATATTTATCTGACAAATATGGAAGGTGATGATGAGACAAAATACAGTGTGTGTTTTTTTAATGGAACAAAATTATTGCTTAATTTTACCCACTTACCATTGGTAGAAAGTGTTTACTAATATTTTATTTTCTTCACTTCACTTTGGTAGTTTTGTAAAGGTTTTTGAGTCATACTTTGGGGATAACTACTAAATATTTTTCTTGTACAAATCTCCCCAAACCAATGAAGAAATTATTGATTAATTTCGGACAATTGTAAGTGGGTTAAATTAAGCAATTCTGTTGTTCTATTTAAAAAAAACACTGTATATCTTATTTTGAATTATTATGTAATTCTTTACATTTAATCTTTTTTATGGAAAATTCAATAAGTTTTTGGTTATCAATAATGCTATTAAAATTGACATTAAAGCTTTCATGTTGTAATATTTTTATATTTTATGAATTTTTAATAATCATTTTTATTTTTAGAATTCCTGTCATTGTGATATCAAACTTATTAGGTAGGATTTTGTTGTAAATATTGACGGTTTTTTTTCATTTAAATCTTTTATCAAAACCCACGACTTGGCATATCACGTTGGCGAAAAGTTCAAATCTCGACTAAACGCCGCGCATTAAACATATTGACGATGGTTTCTACTAATGTTCACCAAATACGCGAAGGGGATACTTTGACCCAAAAATAGGTGCACAGTTATGACTTCTAGACAATGATTGTGGTCTTAAAGAGTTGATTGTCTATCAGACGTTCGGCTCCATAATCATGCAAATATTACGTCAAACTAAGCCTTAATTTAATGGTGTATCCTGTCCTCTAGGGGTTGTTTATGTTAGGTTTTTTTTATCAAGTACTTTGGGAATAGTCCCTTTCGTAACATCGCCCCATAAGGGGCGATTCGTCGTAATTTTTAAAATGGCTTTTTATAGGTTATTTTAGGTTAGGTTAGGTTATATTGGGTTAGGTGATTGCCCCACAGGGTTAGGTAATTGGCCCCGCATGGTTAGAGCCCCCCGCAGGGGCTAGAAATAGGAGAAAAGCTACTGTGAAAAATACGAAGAATCGCCCCATAAGGTGCGATGTTACGAAAGGGACTATACCAGTACTTTTTTAATCAACAACCTTTCTTCATCAATTTTGTGTATACAATATTAATTGAATTATTTTCATGTTAGCTATGGTTACTGGTTTCTGTACACCTTTTGTAACAGGAATATGGACCTATGTTATTATCAGGTTAGATTTTATCAAACTAGCTTTTGCTTCCTGTGACCGCAAGGATAATAATACTCGAAAAATTATTCGTCCATTTAATTAAGATGTCAATAATTTGTTACTTTCTAGAACCAAATTTTCTTTTGGATTTAGATACTATTCTATTACATTTTAAAACTTAAATTCTGAGTTCAAGAACTAAATAAAACTATAAGTTCGTAGTAAGATATCAATTATTATAATTTCAGATTCTTTACAGGGGGCTGTTTTAATTCATTTTTTACAATGATGTACATTCTCAGTAAGTTTGATAATATGTACAGTGTGTTTAATTTATTTTTATTAGGGCAAAAGTATTGATTAATTTAACCCTCGTATCATTGACAAAAGTTAATAATCTCATTTTCCTTATTGACTTGGGACATTTTGTATCAGAAAAAAAACATTTCATGGTTTTCAATAATTTATGCCTTAAAACCAGCTTTATGCCTAATATTTTGATTATTAACTTCTGTCAATGATAAGTGGGTTAAATTAAACAATAATTTTGTCCTATCAAAAATAAACACACTTTACAATATCTTAACATTGTACATATGTAGTTAGACAATTTTTGTGGGTGTTTTATTAATGTTTACAGTAGTTTTAACCACATAAAATATATACACAATATTAGGCATACTTATTTTTTAAAAAGCCATTTGGCCTAAGATAATACTAGCGGCTTCGCCCCCAGCCTCTAGGGGCTTTGCCCCAAGAGGATTAACCAACCTAATTTTTCGTATTTTAGATTTAAATTGAAAAAGTAAAAAAAAATTGGATCATGGAAAGAAAACAAAGTCATTCCTAAATTAGGACAGAAGTCACCTTCCTAGGAAGGACATAAGTAGCCTTCCTTAAGTGAGAATTTGTTAGATGAAGGGCATAACATGCCTTCCTTAACAAAGATTTTGCAAGATTGAGGACATAAGTAGCCTCCCTTCACATCACAAAACCTAGCTTTTTGATCCTTCACATAGCAAAATCTTGCATAAAATTGGTTTTTGGTCCATCACATAGCAAAATATTGGAAAACTTAGCTTTTCTGTCCTTCACATAGCTAATTCTTGCAAAACATAGCAAATTCTTGCAAAACATAGCAAATTCTTACAAAACATAGCAAATTCTTGCAAAACATAGCAAATTCTTACAAAACATAGCAAATTCTTGCAAAACATAGCAAATTCTTGCAAAACATAGCAAATTCTTGGAAAACTTAGCTTTTCTGTCCTTCACATAGCTAATTCTTGCAAAACATAGCAAATTCTTACAAAACATAGCAAATTCTTGCAAAACATAGCAAATTCTTACAAAACATAGCAAATTCTTGCAAAACATAGCAAATTCTTACAAAACATAGCAAATTCTTAAAAAACTTAGCTTTTCTGTCCTTCACATAGCAAATTCTTGCAAAACATAGCAAATTCTTGCAAAACATAGCAAATTCTTGCAAAACATAGCAAATTCTTGCAAAACATAGCAAATTCTTGCAAAACTTAGCTTTTTTGTCCTTCACATAGCAAATTCTTGCAAAACATAGCAAATTCTTGGAAAACTTAGCTTTTCTGTCCTTCACATAGCTAATTCTTGCAAAACATAGCAAATTCTTACAAAAAATAGCAAATTCTTGCAAAACATAGCAAATTCTTGCAAAACATTGCAAATTCTTACAAAACATAGCAAATTCTTGCAAAACATAGCAAATTCTTACAAAACATAGCAAATTCTTGCAAAACATAGCAAATTCTTGCAAAAAATGGCAAATTCTTGGAAAACTTAGCTTTTCTGTCCTTCACATAGCTAATTCTTGCAAATCATAGCAAATTCTTACAAAACATAGCAAATTCTTGCAAAACATAGCAAATTCTTACAAAACATAGCAAATTCTTACAAAACATAGCAAATTCTTGCAAAACATTGCAAATTCATACAAAGAGGGTCCCAAACTCAAAAACGAATTTTCAGCGCGATCCGACCACCGGTTCTTGAGATACGGTGACCTGGTGTCCTTGGTACCGACGGTAAGATTTGGGAAATGGTTCGAATCCTTAGTAAATTTGGCTAAGTCCAAAAATTTTTTGACACTTCGAACCATTTCCCAAATCTTACAGTCGGTACAAGAACTGTTGGAACTGATGCTCAGTTTACTGAGAATATGAAAGATGATGGTGAAATCCGAAAGGAAGCTATCAACTTGATGACAGGACCAATAAGTTCTAAGCAAAGCTGTAAGATAGGAACCTGGAATGTTAGAACAATGTATGAGTCAACTAAAACAGCCCAAGTAGTTAAAGAAATGACAAGTTACAATATCGGAATACTTGGAATTGCAGAATGTAGATGGACAGGACAAGGACAAACCACAACCAAAGATGGCCACCTAATACTTTATTCTGGTCATGAAAGTCAACATATGTATGGGGTTGCTATAATTATTCAAAAACGACATGTCAATTCACTAATAGACTGGAAACCTATATCAGACAGAATAATTAAGGCTAGATTCCAATCAAGGCACTGCAAGTTGACCCTTATCCAATGCTATGCCCCAACAAATGACAAAAGTGAAGAAGTAAAACAAGAGTTCTATGATCAACTGCAATCAATCAGAAACTCAGTACCCAAACATGACATGTGTCTAGTTCTTGGAGATATGAATGCTAAAGTAGGAACTGACAGGACTGGAGTGGAAAATGCAATGGGACACTTTGGCATAGGTACAAGAAATGAAAATGGAGAACTTTTACTTGATTTCTGTTTAAATAATGATATGGTCGTAGGAGGTACATTATTCCAACACAAAAACATTCACAAATATACCTGGACAACACCTGATGGACAAACAAGAAACATGATTGACCATATTATGATCAATAGAAAATGGGTCAAGTCAATGCAAGACTGTAGGAGCTATAGAGGAGCCGACATATTCAGTGACCATGAACTAGTTGTCAGTAAGATTAGATTAAAGCTGAAGCGTACTGGCCATGATAAAAAGAGTGAGATTGGTAGACAATATGATTCTTCAAGATTAAAGGACCCAGTGATAAAGAATGAATTTGTCTTAAAACTCAGAAATAGATTTCAAGTCTTAGAGGACCTAAATGACGAGACTGAGATCACATGGACTTCAATTAAAGAAAACTTTCAATCTACTGCTAAGGAAATCCTAGGACACAAGAAACCAGAGAAAAAGGACTGGATCTCTGAAGAAACATGGAACAAAATAGAAGAGAGAAAGAAGCTTAAAAACAAAATTCATAATGCTCAACATTTGGCTGACATGGGCAATTTAAGAGCTGAATATACTGCTAAAGACAAAGAAGTCAAAAAGCGCACAAGGAAAGACAAGAGAGATTACATTGACAATATGGCTGAAAAGGCCCAGAGAGCAGCTGACTTCGGTAACATGAAAACAGTATACAACATAACCAAGCAATTAAGTGGCAAATATAACAACAAGAGTGGTGAAACTATCAAGGCTAAAGATGGTAAATTACTCACTACAGAAAAAGAAGTTGCTAAAAGGTGGAAATCGCATTTTGAAGAAGTGTTGAACAGACCTGAACCTGAAATTACTGCTGAACCAGAACCAGGACATGAAATAGACATAGACACAAGACCACTAACTATTCAAGAAGTTAAAGCTGCTATACATAGTCTAAAGAATGACAAAGCACCTGGACCATAGATCTTTCTGCTAGGACTCTGACTGATCTCTTTGATAAAATTTGGAGACAAGAAAAGATACCAACTGACTGGTCTAAAGGTATAATCATAAAACTACCTAAGAAGGGAGATTTGAACAATTGTGATAATTGGAGAGGAATTATGCTGCTTTCTATCCCAAGCAAGGTCCTATGTAAAGTTATTTTAAACAGAATTGATGAGAAAATTGACAATAAACTAAGAGAAGAACAAGCTGGATTCCGTGCTGGAAGAGGCTGTGTTGACCAAATTTTCACCCTTAGGACAGTTATTGAACAATGTGTTGAATTTAACAAGCCACTCCATGTAAATTTTGTTGATTTCTCTAAGGCCTTTGACTCCATACACAGACAAACACTCTGGAAAATACTAAGAAGTTATGGTATACCTGAAAAGATGATAATTATGATAACTAAATTTTATGACAACTTCCAAGCCTGTGTTTCAGTTGGAAACAATAAGACATCTGATTTCTTTAAAATAAGCACTGGAGTTAGACAGGGATGCATTTTATCACCTATTCTATTTATATTGGTCATTGACTGGGTGATGAAGAAAACCACAGAGGACAAAAAACGTGGTCTCCAGCTGGGCATACTAGGACACCTAGAAGATCTGGACTTTGCTGATGACCTGGCACTGATTTCAGAAACAATTAAACATCAACAAGCTAAGACAGATAGACTAGTCAAATATGCAGGACAAGTCGGGCTCTTTGTTAATGTCAAGAAGACTGAAATTATGAATATACCTACAAACCCTGATCAAACTATAACAATAAATGGTGAACAATTGAAACAAAGCAACAAATTCACCTATTTGGGGAGTGTTATCAGCAGTGAAAATGGCTCAAAAGCTGATATTAAAACCAGGATTGATAAGGCTAGGGTTGCTTTCAACAGTCTACACAACGTTTGGAATTCAAAGAAACTTGCTCTGAAAACAAAAATCAGACTTTACAACAGCAATGTGAAATCAGTTCTTCTTTATGGAGCTGAATGCTGGAGAACTGTGAAAACTGAAACAAATCAACTTAATGCATTTCACAATAGCTGCCTAAGAAGAATTTGCAAAATATTCTGGCCAAACAAAATATCAAACATTGAGCTGTATGCTAAGACCAAGTGCAATAGTATTGAAGAAGAAGTGAAATTTAAAAGACTAAGGTGGCTAGGACATGTGCTTAGAATGGAACAAAATAGGTTTCCAAAAAAGTGCTTAAAATGGAACCCCACCACTGGTAAACGTAAACGGGGACAACCAAAAATGACCTGGAGGCGGAGCACTGAAAAGGACCTCTTTAATTTGGAATTAACATGGGGAGAAGCTGAAGCACTTGCCAAAAAAAGAAATTCATGGAGGAGCAGGGTGGCCGTATTCTCTGGACTCCACAGTCCAAAGAGAGACGCGCCTGAACTGAACAGTCGGTACCAAGGACACCAGGTCACCGTATCTCAAGAACCGGTGGTCGGATTGCGCTGAAAATTTTTTGCGTTTTTGAGTTTGTGACCTTTCTTGCAAGAATTTGCTATGTTTTGCAAGAATTTGCTACGTTTTGTAAGAATTTGCTATGTTTTGTAAGAATTTGCTATGTTTTGCAAGAATTTGCTATGTGAAGGACAGAAAAGCTAAGTTTTCTAAGAATTTGCTATGTTTTGTAAGAATTTGCTATGTTTTGCAAGAATTTGCTATGTTTTGTAAGAATTTGCTATGTTTTGCAAGAATTAGCTATGTGAAGGACAGAAAAGCTAAGTTTTCCAAGAATTTGCTATGTTTTGTAAGAATTTGCTATGTTTTGCAAGAATTTGCTATGTTTTGTAAGAATTTGCTATGTTTTGCAAGAATTTGCTATGTTTTGTAAGAATTTGCAATGTTTTGCAAGAATTTGCTATGTTTTGCAAGAATTTGCTATGTTTTGTAAGAATTTGCTATGTTTTGTAAGAATTTGCTATGTTTTGCAAGAATTAGCTATGTGAAGGACAGAAAAGCTAAGTTTTCCAAGAATTTGCTATGTTTTGTAAGAATTTGCTATGTTTTGCAAGAATTTGCTATGTTTTGTAAGAATTTGCAATGTTTTGCAAGAATTTGCTATGTTTTGTAAGAATTTGCTATGTTTTGCAAGAAATAGCTATGGGAAGGACAGAAAAGCTAAGTTTTCCAAGAATTTGCTATGTTTTGTAAGAATTTGCTATGTTTTGCAAGAATTTGCTATGTTTTGTAAGAATTTGCAATGTTTTGCAAGAATTTGCTATGTTTTGTAAGAATTTGCTATGTTTTGCAAGAATTAGCTATGTGAAGGACAGAAAAGCTAAGTTTTACAAGAATTTGCTATGTTTTGTAAGAATTTGCTATGTTTTGCAAGAATTTGCTATGTTTTGTAAGAATTTGCAATGTTTTGCAAGAATTTGCTATGTTTTGTAAGAATTTGCTATGTTTTTCAAGAATTAGCTATGTGAAGGACAGAAAAGCTAAGTTTTCCAAGAATTTGCTATGTTTTGCAAGAATTTGCTATGTTTTGCAAGAATTTGCTATGTTTTGCAAGAATTTGCTATGTTTTGCAAGAATTTGCTATGTTTTGTAAGAATTTGCTATGTTTTGCAAGAATTAGCTATGTGAAGGACAGAAAAGCTAAGTTTTCCAAGAATTTGCTATGTTTTGCAAGAATTTGCTATGTTTTGCAAGATGAAGGACATAAGCAGCCTTCCTAATGTAAGAATTTGTCAGACAAAGGACATAAGTCACCTCCCTTAAGTTAGATTTTGTTAGATGAAGGACATAAGTAGCCTTCCTTAGATCAATTTCCAGTGACTTCTGTCCTAATTAGGAATGACTTTGTTTTCTTTCCATGATCCAAAAAATTTTTTGGTGGGAGAGGATTTTTTTTTGGGGGGGGGGGAGGGCGGGGGGGTTAGTCGACTCCCTTTTTTAATTTTATTTTTTTTTTAGAATTTTTTTTTTTTTTTGGGGGGGGGGGTTGTCCCACCCCCAAAGAAAATAGCCTAAAACCATCACAGGATCAGTAGGTAAATTCCCAAAATAGTAGAGCCCAATCAGTTAAGTGGTTACTGAGATCTTAAGCTTTAGACAGACATCATTCTACTTTGTATTATAGATAATATGCCTTCTACTGATTAGGATAATCTATCTTATTGTATGGTTTGGTTATACCTAACTTTCATGTGATTCCACCAGTGCAGTGTACTTATATTTTTTTCCAGTTTGGCTTCGAAAACGATTTATATCCGCTGGATTAGAACCGTGTATCAGCCATACTGAAAAATCATGTATAGCATCGTATTAAAGATAATTTTCCACGAATATTAAAATAAAATTAATGAAAATTTTGTTAGGATGGGCCTTCAGCCCCTGGAGGCCTACTCGTTTGAATCTTATAATTTTCCATTTTAATATCCGCGGAAAGATGTCTGCAAAACGATGCGATAAATAACTATTCTGAAATGAAGTTTGCCTAAAATCAAAACATTTCAGGTTTTTCAATGGCCTTGCTTACAATTGTCACTTCACCCTAGCATATATCCTTAGTAAGTATAATTATAAATCCTTGCTCCAAAAAAACATTCCTTTAAATATTTTTGAGACATAAGCCAATTTCTCCTATACAGGGATCTAAAGGGATAAGACAATGGACTATAAATTTAAAAATATTAACCATTCTGTAGGTTAGAATTATAAGTTAAAAAGTATAAAACGTTGTTAGGTCATTTTAATTTACAGTCCATTGTCACCTCCCTCCCTTCTCCTTTCCTTTGGCCCTAATTATCCTACTATAGTATCCAGGAACTTAAAATAAATCTAATGCTCTTAATTTATTTGAAACTTTGGGTATAGTCCCTTTCGTGGTAACGCCTCTTAAAGGGCGTTTCTTCGTATTTTCACAGTAGCTTTTTTAGCCCCTGCGGAGCTCTAACCTTGGGGACCAATTGCTTAACCCTGCGGGGCAATTACCTAACCTAAGATAACCTATCAAAAGCTACTGTGAAAATACAATAAAACGCCCCTTAAGAGACGTTGCACGAAAGGTACTATTCCTGAAACTTTTAATGATTGTGTTAAAAAAAAACAGTATCATATTGTTTAGAAAGATCTCCAAAAAGGGATTTTTGAATATTTGCTTTAAAAAAAAGTTGAAGAAAAAAAATATTGAATCAAATTGATTAAATCTTTCTTGATTCCTGATTATATTTAGTTTATCTCCAATTTTTTCATTTATTATTTATCAGCTTGCATGGTAGACATTTATACGCTTGCATGAAATATTTTAAATTTCTAAATATATAATTATTAAGTGCTAATATTTGACAAAAGTAAAATATGTTAAGGTTTTTAAAAATGTTTATAATTTGTAATATTTATGATGATTTAGCCATGGAATATGTAGATGAATCTAAAAGAACATTTGTTGGAAATATTGGTCTAGCTCTGATTCTTACAATCAGGTATACTGGGAAGAAAGAGAGAGGAATCCAAACTAATCTACATCCCTTTCTTCATCCTCAATATAAATAAACTACGAAACATGTTGCGGGGGAAAGATTGATTTAATTTTTATATTATTTTAACTCAGTATATGGTGGGATGACAGTAGTTCGAAATCTCGGATTTTTTAAAACTTGTTTTGTTCCCCCCCCCCCTTATTTTTATGCATTAACTGGTGTTTATACAAATGCGCCTATTTCAAATCCCCTACCTAAAATTTTTTTATAATATTTTTTATTAAAACTCAAATTAAAAAGTAGAAAGGCGGTTGACTTATCCCCCTCCCATTTTAATAATACCTAAAGGCTTCTAGGGGGCGTTGCCCCTCGTCTATCTTAAAATAAAAGCTATATCTTGCATTATTTTTTTTAATTAGGTGTTTGAACACGAATTGCATATAGTAAAAATATTTTTCTTTTTTAATTGTTATCCTAATAAGATAAAAGTTATACTTAAAAATTGTTTTAATAGTTATCATTATATTTAGCATTTTTTAAAAAACACCAAAATTGACCAAAATATGCGTATATATTTTGTACTCACTTGCGTCATTTATATTTCAGATTTTATTTACCCGTCATCTATGGTGGAAACAGAAAATAAGGGGTTGGGGGGGTTGAATTTGTCATGCGTTTTCTGTTGTTTGGGTACCGCAGCTGTATACATTTATATTTTAGCATAAAGATAACAAGGATGACAACATCCATAAGTAGTGAAGCTCAAAAATTTTGGATGGATATCTTGAAAAAATAGACTTTATTGCAGTTTCATAAACAAAACATTAAACTAAAAAATCACGAAACCTTGTATGATTTATAACGTGAAAATTTAGGAATCGATCTAGCACCTCAGCAAATCTTAATGAAACTTTGTGGGGATAAGTAAATTGTGAACTTATTTAATCCCTAAAAATATCAGCCGTCTATCTCAGATAGGAGTAAAGAAAATCATAAAAACCTAAAAATCTAGGAATCGAACTAGCACCCCAACCAATAAGCAAATCTCGATAAAACTTAATAAAGGTATGCAGAATATGAAAGTATTCAATCCCTGAAAATTTTATCCGTCTTTGTTGAATAGGAGTTGAGAAAACCATGAAAACTTAAAAATGTAGGAATCGATCTAGCACCCCAACCAACTTACGAATCTTAATGAAACTTGGTGGAAATATGAAGACTGTTAGCATATTTAAAAATTTCAGCTCTCTATCTTTTATAGGAGCCGAGAAAATCACGTTTCCACCTTTCTGTTTCAGACGGACAGGAGGACGGACGGACAGACGGACGGACATTTCGAATTATAGAGTAGCTTCGCTACTAAAAACACTCTCCTTATAATTTATTTTAAAAAAATAGGGGGCGGGGGTTGGTTCTGTGCCTACTAGGCACTCTGAGTAAAAGCAACAAGTTGTCTTATATTTTTTTTTCATGGAAAATTGTCTTCTCCCACCATTGCGGGAAGCTTATTTTAAGATTTAACCCTAGATACTTAACTTAAAAATCTATTCTAAAGTTGTACAAATGAAAGATTTACTTGATTTTTAGTGGTGTATATCAGCCCTGGTTGATCAAAGGTCTTGGGGACTGGAAACCATTCTCATACATACTGTACTGCCAGGTAGAAAATAATTTTAATAGCCTGTCAATAAAATAATGTTCAGTATTATAGCCGAAAGTTTTGTTTAGGTCAAATTTGATTTATTAATTTAACAAAAAAAGTTAATTAGTCGGTTGACGCAAGTTAGTTATAGATACAGACAGCATAAATTTGTAATTAGTTAATTTGATAGTCAGCAGCTGCAAGTTAGTTAGATAATAGACAGCTGCAAATTTGTTAGATAATAGAAAGCTGCAAGTTAGTTAGTGAAATGAAAAGATGTTGTTTTATATAATAAAAGAAATCAAACTCTTTCCCTAGTCCGCCTTTCATAAACATTATTAAACAGCTAAATTGTACAGTAAATTAATGAAGATGTCGCTACTTTCTTATCAGTATTTTTTAAAAATTGAATATTATTATTATTCAATTTTAAATTTAATTGAATAATTATAAATTGTTTTAGTTTGCTATTGTTATTGTAGCCCCTTGGATTATGCCTGAATCTAGTAGGTAAGATTTTAGAATATATTTGTTTTCAATTTTTGGTGCTTTCCCACAAGAGTAATCATCAAGCACTGATAACCCAACTGACTCCTAGATTGATAAATTTGATAGAATATGTAACTTTAGTAAAGCATTTGATATAAAATTATAATCATGATATTCCTTTTCCCGGAAAGGGAAAGGACAATGACTGTTAAATAGATCTACAAATGTTCGTTTATATATAGAGGAGAGGTTTGTGGATTCTATTTAACATGACACCTTTTGGCCATGAAGCTGTTATACCAAAAATTTTTCAGCGATCATTTAAATACAGAGAGTAGATGTATAAATATAAATGAAATAAACTTCCCATTGATATTTTGAGCACTATTCTGAAACTAATATATAAACTAAATTTTTGATCTTTACTTAATTTTATTTTATATTTTAGATGGTTGATGTCCATGGGCAAGACAGAAAGAGCTGTCAAAATTATGAAAAATATTGCAAAAATGAATAAACGCGAGGTATTTTAAATTTTTATTCTATTATTTAAGGTACTAAGCTTATTTAAGGATCTCGCTACCTGCTTCTTTACAGCGAAGATCTTATGCGTCCAGAGAAAGCTTATAACTGTTTTGGGGAAAAGTATCTCCACCATCCAGAGAGAAATCGTCCCTTGAAAAAATCATCCCCCACACCCTTAAAAAAATTTCCTTCTCATTTTGAAAACTAAAAATAAAAGTGAATGGTCAACTTCCAACACCTCTATTACTTCAAGTGTCCCTAGAGACCTCTAGAGGCGCAGCCAATAGTAATAAATAAAGAAAATGAGATACATTATTTCTGTACAATAATTGTGGGGCTTTTTAAAAGGAAAGGTAAAACATAGAATTAAAAGAAGGGATTTAATAAAATCATAAATAAATTTTCTAGTTTTGTGTTTTCTTATATATAGGCATATGCAAAGTTAAGCAAAAATAAAAACATTCCCCCATATATAAAGAAGGTTTCACTGGACTTTCATAAAAAAAAACATTTTATATGATATCTTTCAAAAAATTTTTTTAGCAATTTTAACATAGTACATTCTCTTTTTAATCTTAGAATGAGAAACCAGTTATTAAAAAATTTATGTGAGATGAGTTTGTAAAACTTTAAAGTACAAAACAAAAGTTTAAAAGTTATTTATTTTCAGTTGACAGATGATGCAATTGCCGAGTTTGAACAACTTTGTGAACAAGAGAAAATTAAAACTAAGTAAATAATTAGATAATATTTGTTTCACTATGGCTTCCAAACCGATTAATATCCGCCGCGCTGGTTTGAACTTCACATAGGTCCCATTTTGGTTTTTAAGATACTTGATTTTTAGATTTAAGTCTTGGTATGGTTTTAGCTGTTTTTAGCTGTTTTTCTAGCCCCTTTTTTACAGAGCATCTAGGGGCTTTATAGCACCTAGAATCTAGATGCAATGTAAAAAAATAAAAATAAAAGGATGTCTTTCTGTAGCTTAGGATCTCTTTAGTCAATATGGTTCTCATTTACAGTAAAGTTTTCTATAGGTCTAGAGAAGTTCTATAGCGTTTTGTGGGAGGGTAAAACTCCCCTAACAGAAAGAGCCCCTCGAAAAAATACCTGCCCTCACCCCAATTTTTTTTATACTTTTCTTTTTTAAAACCAAAATTGAAAGTGGAGGGTCGACTTACTTCTCCCCCATTCCATCAAATACCCCAAATGAATTATTTTTCTAATTTATCATTAAACATTAGAGTAAAACAATAGAGGGGAAAGGGTTAAATAACTGTATGTACCTATCCCAAGGGTCGTTTACTGACTCTCAATTAGGTCTCTGAAAATCAACCAATAGTGTCGGGAATATTAACACAACCAAGTAGCAAAAAACAATTTGCTCTAGCAGACGATAAAGGTCCTTAGAAAAGAGGGGCAGGTAGTTATCTGTATATAAATCCATACTATGGATCTGTTCATAAAACATTAAAATAAAATTTTGTTTTAGAGAAAACAATGCCTCCCTACTTGACCTATTCAAGCATCCAGTGGTTAGAAAGAACAGCTTGCTTATCATTTTCCTATTCATGGTTGTTTCACTTGTTTTTGATGCTTCTGTCAGGTAATGAGATAGATGTACCCATCCAATTATATATAGTAGTAAGGTTTTTTTGTATGAAGCTTAAGATATTAATAACTACTGAACTGAATGGGTTCTCTATTTTAGGTTAGCTCCACATAGGTCCTGTGATGGTTTTAGGCTATTTCTTTCTTAGATTTGTGTAGCCTCTTTCTGCCCCTTTGAATACAAAGCTTCTAGATACTAGGGGTGCAGCCACTAGTCTTCCATATTATAGGAATATCTTGGATCGTACAACAGATTTTTTTGTTCTAAATATAATAAAGTGAAGTACGCAGCAGGCTGGAATAACGATTTAAAGCAAGGAAGACAATAATCATAAAAGCAAAGATTTATTTATCAGAAAGTCAGAAAAACGAACATTTGCTTACAAATGTAGAGTAACAAAGCATTTAACATTTAACCTTGTTTTAAAAGTTAAAGTTAATTCCACATAAATCTATCCCAAAATTACAGACTTAATAATAGAGATGCTTCGATTAAATTTTACATAAATCTATCCCAAAACTACATAAATACAGACTTGATTATAGAGATGCTTCGCTTAAATTCCAATTTTATTCTACATAAATCTATTCCAAAGCTACAGAAATTCAGACTTTATTATCTTAATATTTTTTGGAATCGAACAGATGGGCGGACGTACCTACCCTATATGTAGAAAGGCTTGTGAAGTTATTTAATTCAGAAATGTTGAAAATTTGAATTTTTCCATCTACATGTCATTTATGATCTCAACTGGGCTAGAGCTTCCTGCAGATTTATTATCAATTGTAGGTCAGTAATTGCTGATATAATTGTTCTAATAAAATTTCATTTATCCTACTATAAAAAAGTAGTAAGGTATTTTAGTCTGTAGCTAAACATCTCGGAAAATACTGCTTATTTATATACTTAAAGCTATATAGCTATATATTTTGGGGTGGTTTTAGGCTATTTTCATGATAGAGGACAGGGACGAAGCAACTAATATTTAAAAATAAAATATCTTTTCATTGTCCTTAGTAGAAATTAGTTTTTGTTCAGAAAAGGATATGATAATGGCGATTAAAATAATCTTCATTAATTTATTTCCCACCAAAAGCTTACCTACTTAAGATTTGTAAAAGATTAATTTTCTGTCAATTGCCCTATCCCTTACTTTGATAATCAGCATTTAAAGTTTTGAGAAGAAAAATTTTCTTCTCGCAATTTAGTTTTATTTTTATATAAAGCTTCGTTTTCCTTACTCTTAATTCTATTACTGTGGACAACAAATTGTTAAAATATTTCATTTTCAACATTAAATAGTCCTAAAATGCTAGTTTTGAAAATTGAAATATTAGGTTTGACTCATTGTGGAAGAAGATGGTCTGGATCTTTATCTTTAGGTAATAGATTTTAATATTTTGGTTTGGAGTTATATTTTTTTTTGTTTTAAGCCCAAAAATGTAGGACCCAAAAAATCAGGGCATTGTAATCTAACTTTAGATATTATCACCTATATTGACAAAGATAAAAAATACAATCTTGATTTGCCTTTGCATATTTATA
Source organism: Acartia tonsa (assembly GCF_053477335.1). Taxonomy (NCBI): domain Eukaryota; kingdom Metazoa; phylum Arthropoda; class Copepoda; order Calanoida; family Acartiidae; genus Acartia; species Acartia tonsa. The sequence continues at coordinate 42,575,142 of NC_137260.1, forward strand.
TCAGAAGGGTTTACCAGCCAAGCCTTAGGAAAATTATCCCTTTACAATTTTAAATATTAGCTGTAAGTCTAAACTAAACCCACATATGGCAATTCCTCTTTTCAACAACCCGATTAGTTTTAAATGTGAGACTTAGTAGTAGCTTAGTAGACAAAGATAAAAAATACAATCTTGATTTGCCTTTGCATATTTATATCAGAAGGGTTTACCAGCCAAGCCTTAGGAAAATTATCCCTTTACAATTTTAAATATTAGCTGTAAGTCTAAACTAAACCCACATATGGCAATTCCTCTTTTCAACAACCCGATTAGTTTTAAATGTGAGACTTAGTAGTAGCTGACGCGCGGCTACCAAGCACTGGTTTATATAGATTTTACTGTATCAAAGGGCGGGAGGTACTTCTTGAAGTACTGGGGGATATTGACGTCCCTCCCCTTACCAGTCACCCTTCCTTCCAGGGATATGAAAGGTTTGCGTAGGACTAACTATCCTACCTGTAAAAATCCCCACAGTTACAGAAACCACACACAAAACCTCAAACACTTATGGCTTTAACACAGCCAGAGGTGTGCATGAAACAAGAACTGTTGGAACTGATGCTCAGTTTACTGAGAATATGAAAGATGAGGGTGAAATCCGAAAGGAAGCTATCAACTTGATGACAGGACCAATAAGTTCTAAGCAAAGCTGTAAGATAGGAACCTGGAATGTTAGAACAATGTATGAGTCAACTAAAACAGCCCAAGTAGTTAAAGAAATGACAAGTTACAATATCGGAATACTTGGAATTGCAGAATGTAGATGGACAGGACAAGGACAAACCACAACCAAAGAGGGCCACCTAATACTTTATTCTGGTCATGAAAGTCAACATATGTATGGGGTTGCTATAATTATTCAAAAACGACATGTCAATTCACTAATAGACTGGAAACCTATATCAGACAGAATAATTAAGGCTAGATTCCAATCAAGGCACTGCAAGTTGACCCTTATCCAATGCTATGCCCCAACAAATGACAAAAGTGAAGAAGTAAAACAAGAGTTTTATGATCAACTGCAATCAATCAGAAACTCAGTACCCAAACATGACATGTGTCTAGTTCTTGGAGATATGAATGCTAAAGTAGGAACTGACAGGACTGGAGTGGAAAATGCAATGGGACACTTTGGCATAGGTACAAGAAATGAAAATGGAGAACTTTTACTTGAATTCTGTTTAAATAATGATATGGTCGTAGGAGGTACATTATTCCAACACAAAAACATTCACAAATATACCTGGACAACACCTGATGGACAAACAAGAAACATGATTGACCATATTATGATCAATAGAAAATGGGTCAAGTCAATGCAAGACTGTAGGAGCTATAGAGGAGCCGACATATTCAGTGACCATGAACTAGTTGTCAGTAAGATTAAATTAAAGCTGAAGCGTACTGGCCATGATAAAAAGAGTGAGATTGGTAGACAATATGATTCTTCAAGATTAAAGGACCCAGTGATAAAGAATGAATTTGTCTTAAAACTCAGAAATAGATTTCAAGTCTTAGAGGACCTAAATGACGAGACTGAGATCACATGGACTTCAATTAAAGAAAACTTTCAATCTACTGCTAAGGAAATCCTAGGACACAAGAAACCAGAGAAAAAGGACTGGATCTCTGAAGAAACATGGAACAAAATAGAAGAGAGAAAAAAGCTTAAAAACAAAATTCATAATGCTCAACATTTGGCTGACATGGGCAATTTAAGAGCAGAATATACTGCTAAAGACAAAGAAGTCAAAAAGCGCACAAGGAAAGACAAGAGAGGTTACATTGACAATATGGCTGAAAAGGCCCAGAGAGCAGCTGACTTCGGTAACATGAAAACAGTATACAACATAACCAAGCAATTAAGTGGCAAATATAACAAAAAGAGTGGTGAAACTATCAAGGCTAAAGATGGTAAATTACTCACTACAGAAAAAGAAGTTGCTGAAAGGTGGAAATCGCATTTTAAAGAAGTGTTGAACAGACCTGAACCTGAAATTACTGCTGAACCAGAACCAGGACATGAAATAGACATAGACACAAGACCACCAACTATTCAAGAAGTTAAAGCTGCTATACATAGTCTAAAGAATGACAAAGCACCTGGACCTGACTTGATAACTGCCGAAATGCTTAAGGCAGACATAGATCTTTCTGCTAGGACTCTGACTGATCTCTTTGATAAAATTTGGAGACAAGAAAAGATACCAACTGACTGGTTTAAAGGTATAATCATAAAACTACCTAAGAAGGGAGATTTGAACAATTGTGATAATTGGAGAGGAATTATGCTGCTTTCTATCCCAAGCAAGGTCCTATGTAACGTTATTTTAAACAGAATTGATGAGAAAATTGACAATAAACTAAGAAAAGAACAAGCTGGATTCCGTGCTGGAAGAGGCTGTGTTGACCAAATTTTCACCCTTAGGACAGTTATTGAAAAATATGTTGAATTTAACAAGCCACTCCATGTAAATTTTGTTGATTTCTCTAAGGCCTTTGACTCCATACACAGACAAACACTCTGGAAAATATTAAGAAGTTATGGTATACCTAAAAAGATGATAATTATGATAACTAAATTTTATGACAACTTCCAAGCCTGTGTTTCAGTTGGAAACAATAAGACATCTGATTTCTTTAAAATAAGCACTGGAGTTAGACAGGGATGCATTTTATCACCTATTCTATTTATATTGATCATTGACTGGGTGATGAAGAAAACCACAGAGGACAAAAAACGTGGTCTCCAGCTGGGCATACTAGGACACCTAGAAGATCTGGACTTTGCTGATGACCTGGCACTGATTTCAGAAACAATTAAACATCTACAAGCTAAGACAGATAGACTAGTCAAATACGCAGGACAAGTCGGGCTCTTTGTTAATGTCAAGAAGACTGAAATTATGAATATACCTACAAACCCTGATCAAACTATAACAATAAATGGTGAACAATTGAAACAAAGCAACAAATTCACCTATTTGGGGAGTGTTATCAGCAGTGAAAATGGCTCAAAAGCTGATATTAAAACCAGGATTGATAAGGCTAGGGTTGCTTTCAACAGTCTGTACAACGTTTGGAATTCAAAGAAACTTGCTCTGAAAACAAAAATCAGACTTTACAACAGCAATGTGAAATCAGTTCTTCTTAATGGAGCTGAATGCTGGAGAACTGTGAAAACTGAAACAAATCAACTTAATGCATTTCACAATAGCTGCCTGAGAAAAATTTGCAAAATATTCTGGCCAAACAAAATATCAAACATTGAGCTGTATGCTAAGACCAAGTGCAATAGTATTGAAGCAGAAGTGAAATTTAAAAGACTAAGGTGGCTAGGACATGTGCTTAGAATGGAACAAAATAGGTTTCCAAAAAAGTGCTTAAAATGGAACCCCACCACTGGTAAACGTAAACGGGGAGCACTGAAAAGGACCTCTTTAATCTGGAATTAACATGGGGAGAAGCTGAAGCACTTGCCAAAAAAAGGAATTCATGGAGGAGCAGGGTGGCCGTATTCTCTGGACTCCACAGTCCAAAAGAGAGACGCGCCTGAACTGTATCAAATTATCATGTACAATTGACTTTAACAAAACCTGTTTCAGTGTTAATGTTTTTAAAATAAGAAAATTCATGCATAAAATAATGCTTGGTGGACGTATTTATTTAGTTTATCATTAAGATTTTAATTATTTTAGCCTTGACTGGAATTTGTATGCTGTTGACTCTTCCTTTTAAATGTAAGTTCAATTCTTTTTCATATTTTTTACAATTATTTTCTTTTGAAAAATTCATTTACATTTGAAGCATGAATAATAATAAAGTAACAAATACAAGCTGAAAATTTTGTTATGAAATAAGAAAAGTAAACTATTAAACAGATGTATCTTTTGAAACATTCAAAGATATTCCAAGTGTCTATTAAGTTCATTAATGAGGTGGATTCACCGACAGACAGACTGACGAATGTAACGAAAAATTTACTTCGCTCCTAAAAATTTGCAAACCTCAAATTTAATTATAATCAAACAAGTTTAACCTAGAAATAAACTTTTATATTGAAAGAAAATACTGAAATCCTCTTATATTTAGCTTACCCAACCGCAGCAAACTTTTTCGCCTTAAAAGGAAGATTTTGGGCAACTTATGGAATGAATACGGCCATGCAATATACAGTCGAGGTAAAACCATTTTTTCCGTGCTTTATCTTAAAGTGCCAATTGAGGACTGAAACCCCATCCTGATAAATTTGAAATATATTGAAAAAACGGGGTAATTTTTTCCAATTTGTCTATGCCTGTGGTGCTATAACCCTGCAAGAACCAAGTACCTAATATAACCTAACTTAACCTGACTTTAAGCCATAAACAACAAAATGGCAAGCAACCCACGGACCCTTCCAGTTTAACCTAAAGTTTGAACAAAATCCAAAATGCAAATGCAATATTTTAGCTAAGATTGAAAGTGATTTCTCTTCCAACCTTATATGAAACTTTCAGCTACGCCCCTAGAGGCCTCTTTAGAAATAAAGGTGTCTACCTTCCACTTTAAAATTGAATTGTATAAAGATAAGAGGCGATTTCTATTAAAAGGGTGAGGGTACCTTCCCCTAAGAAGTTATAAACCTTCCCTATATCTAAATGTAGAGATGCACCATATCGGTTAAGCATTTGGCGAAATCCTATACTACAAACAAACAAACATCATACTACTTTAATACAAGGATACAATTTTGCAGGTGATGCCAACAAGTCTACGAGGCACAGGAACCGCACTGGCGAGCATCATGTCAATGCTGGCTCAAATTGCTTCTCCATACATTGTGTTTTCGGTAGGTCTTATAATCTGTTAGTAGGTTATGCATTGTTAGTTACTAGCGGCTACGCCCCTAGAGGCCTCTAGGGGCACTTGAGGAGGGGAGAGTCGAATTTGATAACCCAATTTATCATTTTAGATTTTAAAAGAAAAAGTAACAAAAAATTTTTTTTGGGTGGGGGGGAGGGATTAAAAAAAAAATTTAGTTAAAATTTGTTTTTGGGGTTGGGTAATTTTTTTCTAGGGGCGATTTTTCTTGGCAGGGTGGTGGTACCCTCCCCCAAAATAGTTATAAACCTTCCCGGGACCTATGAGAAGCTACCCAGTATTTTCACAGTAGCTTATTCTTTTTTCTGCGGGGGGCTCTAACCCTGCGGGGCAATCACCTAACCCAATTAAAACTAACCTACCCTAAAATAACCTATCAAAAGCCATTTTGAAAATACGACGAATCGCCCCTCAAGGGGCGTTGCCACGAAAGGGACTATACCCGAAACTTCTTTTTATAATAACATCACTTTAGTCAAAATCTACAATTAAAACAATCCAACTATTCTAAATTAATCCACTTATGATCTGCATTTTATTAAGACTTCCTGATTTTTTTTCACAAATAAATAATATTTGTTATTATAGTCTGTAATTCATCCAGACCTACCCTTCATTCTTATTGGATTAATTGGAGTTCTTAGTTCTATACCTGTCCTCTTCCTTCCAGAGACCGCAGGTAAGCAAAAATAAAAGCTTCTGATTTTGTAATCAAATAATGTCAGGTAATTTTTGGCCATAGAAAACTTACTGCTGTATTACATTAATGATCATTACATATTTGTTTTTACCCGACAAAAGTGACTGAACAAAGTGTCTAAAAAATTCAGTTATGTGACGTCATAAAATTAGGGATTATCCCTCTCTTTTTTAGGGGTTTTCTTTCCCAATTCTCCTCGCAGCTCCCTCCTTTTTTATGACATCACATGGCTGAGTTTTGACACTTTGTCCAGTTACCCGACAAAAATGTAAATATCTAGACCCAAGCTAGATCAATAAGCTCCAACAAAACTTAACCCGTCCTTTTGTATGTCAGCTTTTAAGCTCAATGGGTAAAATCTCATGTTCACAATAAATCATAAATGTTACCAAAAACGTTTTAATTTTAATTCTTTAGGCGTAGCATTACCAGATACTGTAGAAGATGCTAAGACATATGGAATGTAAGTATACATTAATCCAGGGATTTTAAGGGATAAGACATATGGAATGTAAGTATACATAAATCCAGGGATTTTAAGGGATAAGACATATGGAATGTAAGTATACATAAATCCAGGGATTTTAAGGGATAAGACATATGGAATGTAAGTATACATTAATCCAGGGATTTTAAGGGATAAGACATATGGAATGTAAGTATACATTAATCCAGGGATTTTAAGGAATAAGACATATGGAATGTAAGTATACATTAATCCAGGGATTTTAAGGAATAAGACATATGGAATGTAAGTATACATTAATCCAGGGATCTTAAGGGATAAGACATATGGAATGTAAGTATACATTAATCCAGGGATTTTAAGGAATAAGACATATGGAATGTAAGTATACATTAATCCAGGGATTTTAAGGGATAAGACATATGGAATGTAAGTATACATAAATCCAGGGATTTTAAGGGATAAGACATATGGAATGTAAGTATACATTAATCCAGGGATTTTAAGGAATAATACATATGGAATGTAAGTATACATTAATCCAGGGATTTTAAGGGATAAGACATATGGAATGTAAGTATACATAAATCCAGGGATTTTAAGGGATAAGACATATGGAATGTAAGTATACATAAATCCAGGGATTTTAAGGAATAAGACATATGGAATGTAAGTATACATAAATCCAGGGATTTTAAGGGATAAGACATATGGAATGTAAGTATACATTAATCCAGGGATTTTAAGGAATAATACATATGGAATGTAAGTATACATTAATCCAGGGATTTTAAGGGATAAGACATATGGAATGTAAGTATACATTAATCCAGGGATTTTAAGGGATAAGACATATGGAATGTAAGTATACATAAATCCAGGGATTTTAAGGGATAAGACATATGGAATGTAAGTATACATTAATCCAGGGATTTTAAGGAATAAGACATATGGAATGTAAGTATACATTAATCCAGGGATCTTAAGGGATAAGACATATGGAATGTAAGTATAAATTAATCCAGGGATCTTAAGGGATAAGACATATGGAATGTAAGTATACATTAATCCAGGGATTTTAAGGGATAAGACACTGGACAAATTGATGCACAACCCAAATTATGATAATATATAAACAATTAACTTTTGTAGATCAGATTATTGGTTAAAAAGTTTGTACACTAATAGTTTGATCAATCAAATCGAAATTGAATAAAATTAACACTTATTTATCAAACTAACAAGGATGACAACATCCATAAAAGCGAAGCTCTGAAACGATATGACAGACGAACATTAACTTTTGTTGAGTGTCAGAACTGAATATACAAAACATGAAAATATAAGGTTTGACAAAATTATAGGTAAATTTGTTGCAAAACTTCTTAAATACAGAATTCTGTTTAAGGACATACTGACATTTTTAATACTTGATTATAGAGATGCTTCGCTAATAATATTGAACCTTATTGTAATAAGAATCAGTAATCAAAAATCAGATCAATCGGATAATTTTAACACATAAAAATTGTTATTAAAAAAGTAAAAAAATCAACATGTTTAAAATGGACGTACGGACATTCTGGTAATGATTATAGAGTTGCTGCGCTTTCTAAATCGTACCTAACTACTACAGGAATCACCATACAAAGTTTGAAATCGATAGGACAATTCTAACATGCCTAAATTAACGAATAAAAGCTAACTATCTCGGACCGACTATAATTATAGAAAAGCTTCGCTTTTAAAAATCGAACGTGTTTATCAATCTTTGGATACAACTATAATTTACAGTCCAATGTCTTCCTCCTCTCTGATATTAATGAGTTCTCGCAAAGTTGAATAGTACATCTGCTTCTGCTTAGTGTATACCCATTTGGTCCAGTGGTTTCTGAATATCTTTCAAAACACGAAAGCTTTACGCGATTTTAGCTGTCGTTGGGGGGGGGACACAAAGTAAAATTGCCCCCCAAATATTATTTTAGATTTATTTCGCTTGTTGGCTAAACCTTATTCCTGAGATTATTTGCAATTTGTTTTAGCCATGACAATATATTTTGGATGCCATTGATGGGAGAAAAGAGAAGGCACAAGAAATCAAAAGATCAGGTACATAAAATTATTGATATTTTTATTATTTCATATTCAATTTACAAACATGTACTGAAGTTTTAAAAACCAAGGGATCAATTAGAAAAATTCCTAATTCTTCAGCTTCATTAATAATGAAATGTTTCTAAAACATGTCTTCTTTTAATTAATAAAATTAAGTTATGCCAATGGGCGTGCAATAGGGGGTTATCAACACCCCTTTAACATTGTAATTGTGGAGGCCTACCTTCTCTCTTTTTCCCTCCTCTAGGTTAAAAAATGAAAACGACAAATATTTCGTGAGTTACAATTGGAATATTAAGAACAATGCATTTGGCAAATTTTGGACAGTGCTAGTTTGTAACTAATCAATATTTATTATACAAAGTAGAACAATGTCTGTCTGTCTGTTTGTACCTAAGGATCTCGCTAACCTCTGTACCGATCGGGTTCTCCTTTACAGGGTAGCTTCTCATAGGTCCCGGGAAGGTTTATAACTTTTTTCTTGGGGGATGGGACACCTCCAACCCCCCAAAAAATGAAAAATACCCCTCCCCCCCCCCACCTAAAAAAAAATTGCTTTTTAAAATTAAAATTAAAAAAGTGGGGTCGACTAAACCCCGAAGCCGCTAGTTTTTAAAAAAAGTATTAAAGCCAAAAAGTAATAGAACGTGTTTATAAAACGGTGGGTACCAGTATAATTTACAGTCTAATATCCCTTTCTGAGTTCCATATACTAATATTTTTATTCTAGGATGAACCAGCGGATGTTATCTGCTCCCAGAATCCTGCTTACAATCCTGAATGACAAACACAAATATAATTTTTTTTTCTCAATAGTTTTTATGTTACATTTCTATGTATGCCATATTTCAAAATTCCATTTTCATAATTTGCATTATTTTCATAGTCTTTAACTCACCCTAATCAAGGAGCATCAAGTAGGAAATAATCGTCAGATTTAAATTATTTTGCCCTCAACTTTTTTGCAAAGAAACAATTTGTTTCAATATTTTTTATTATAGCCTGGCAGATAGGTTGTAGGCATAATAGTATCTCACCTTCATCCATATAAATTTCCATCTATCATGAAAATTTATACCAATTTTTCTGTTATAAAGAGTAAAATTGTGCCATATTATTTGAATAATATAAAAGTGAACTATGCACGAGCAAGTGATATCTAGAACCTTACAGCAGTGATGTGAAGTGTTTTTAAGACTAAATCTAACAAAAAAATTAGTCAAATTTAAAATCAATTTATGAAAAAAAATCAGATGTGTATATTTTCAAACTATATTGAAATGTAATTACAAATTACAGAAACCCAGATAAAAAAGCCCGACTGCTAGGTTCTGGATCCATTGCTATTGCTGCGTAGTCCTATCTACATAAAATCCTGTCATATTTGCATTTCTGATTCTCTATGTGTAATGTATATATATATACACGGTGTTTCAAAAAAAACTGCGTTTTCCGGTTTTGGGAAACAACCAGAAGGAGTATGAAAAAAATAATTATATGTCCATATTCTCTGTACAAATGTGCATTACATTTACTTAAGGTGTTTTTTGATATCTCTAAAAATGTGGCTGTACTGATAAGTACATGTAGGGTAAAAATGCCTCATGCTAAAACTGTGATATCTATTAGATTCAATTAACTTATTTATTTTGTAAAAATATGAAAAAAATAATTATATGTCCATATTCTCTGTACAAATGTGCATTACATTTACTTAAGGTGTTTTTTGATATCTCTAAAAATGTGGCTGTACTGATAAGTACATGTAGGGTAAAAATGCCTCATGCTAAAACTGTGATATCTATTAGATTCAATTAACTTATTTATTTTGTAACATTTTGGTTTGAAAGTACAATATTAAAGTAGTAAAAGGTTAAATCAATGTCCCCATTTGAGATTTTTTACATATTTTCTTTTTTTGGCCTCATGCAAAGAGCTTTTTAGATTATTCAGAATTTAGTTTTTTCTATTTCTCTATGGCAAAGTCATTTTTCATAAAAGATCTCCTTTAATACTGTGCGTATTAATAAATAAAACAAGTCACTTTTTATTTCATTTCAATATCTTAATAAATAAGCAAGTTATGCTGGTTTAAACTGTTGCTAAAAATGCGTTTTCTTAGATTAACTAAGTTTTATGAGTTAATCTGTTATGACCTGTCAATCAAAATTAAGATATTAAGAGATTATAGAGGGAGGGATGAGGTACGGACATGAACATTTCTAATACTAAGAATCAAAATTCAAGCAATAAGATGATTGATTTTTGTTTTCATAACATGTATTTTAAATTAAATTTTAAATGTATTTATTAGAATATTTTGTTGTGCATGCTATTATGTTGTTTTCAAGTAAAGAGAAGATTTTAATTCCATAAAATTCTACGCGAATACAGTAACACACACACTTTTTAAATTCTTTGGGCTCTAAAAAGTGGCATTGTTTTAAGAGATATTAAAAATCACCTTTTATAAGTTCAATGCATATTTTTATAGAGAATATGGACATATAATTATTTTTTTCATACTCCTTCTGGTTGTTTCCCAAAACCGGAAAACGCAGTTTTTTTTGAAACACCGTGTATATTAGGGTGGGTCGATTTTGGACATTTTTTTTCTGAGGCCAAAGCGGGGATCTGCACTCAATTTATATAGATATAATACACCTCTGGATGATTTAAAATTTATCCTAAGTCTTAAAACCGCTGACGACCAGACATTCAATTGTATAGCTATTTGTAAATGGGAGTCAAAAATTTATTGAATCAGAACTATGGCTTCATGGTGCTCCCTGGAAATGCCTTGAGGAGCTGAGTCAGGAACTTTTGTCCGTTTCAAAAAATCTCGTTCCTAGCCTGAGAAAATCTAAAAAACCTCTACAAATTGGACAATTCTCAATAAACCTTAAATTTTTTTGGTTTTTTAGTGATTTCTAAGGCTAGGAACGAGATATTTTGAAACGGACAAAAGTTCCTGATTCAGCTCCTCAAGGCCTTTCCAGGGAGCACCATGAAGCCATAGTTCTGATTCAAAATTTTTTTTGAATGTCGTCTTTGCATACTAATAAGTAATGAATTATATTTTTAAGTGGTCGTGTTCTAAAACTCAATTTTTTAAAATTCTTTTTCGGTCAGAAATGTTTTTAAGGTTAATTTTATCTGTTGCATATCCCCGCTTTGTCTAATTCCGATATGAACCCACCCTAGTGTATATATATATATATATCGATGTAAAAGGTTGTTAAATTTGTAATTAAACAGAAAATTGAAATAAATGTATTTTTTCATATTTTAATTCTTTAACCTAATTTCTTAATATATATGGGGTCTTTACTTTCAATTTTAATTCATAGAGAAAGTAAAAAAAGCAAGGGGGATGATTTGTTTTGGGATGGTGGAAGTACTCTCCTACCCCAAAAATGGTCATAAAACTTCCCTGGGCCTATAAATAAGAAGCTTTACTGTAAAGAAGAACCATTTTGGTTTAGAGTTTTTTAGATTAGATTTATTATTCTTGGGTGTACATACATAGAAAAAAAACAACAAAATAATAAATGAATTAAATGAATATTATATACATTTATATATACAGTCAAATTTTATTGATATGATTAATTTATAAAAAAATTTTCTTCCCAAATGGCAGTTTCCTAAAAACTAGGAAGTATGCAGTAATGTGTATTCACACATTGTTTTCATACAGGCCATATAAATAAGACAAAAAAAATAGAAAAAAAGATAATAAGCAATAAATAAAATCATATTGGAGAGGAAAGAATGATAATAGGAAGGATTGATTAGGACATACAAGTCTCACACCATTATTGCAATAATAGAAATTTAAAAAAAATTTTAACAAATAGATTTTGATTGATTTATCAGATTTCAAACAATATTGAAAAGAAATATAATTTTATCTACATTCTTGACATAATGGGTTGTTACACACTAAAGTTAAGCTTGATAACAAAGATTCTTTTAGATTTTTCATAAATTTTTTTCTTGATTGATTGTGGGTTAATAAATCATTATTACAATGGTTATTCCATAATTCTTGGAAATGATACTTAGGAAATCTTTCAATAGATTTAAACTTCGGTTTTTTAACATCAAACATATTAGAGTTTCTAAGATTTCTGGTATGTAATTGATTACGGCGAAGCCATGTACCTTGAAAGGAACTTGGTAGCTTACTGTTTATAAAATCATACATAAATAATAATTTCAAATAATTAGCTGATTCATGTAAAGGAAGGACATTCATTTTTTTAAATAAAGGCATTGTGTGTGAGATGTGTTTCTTACTAAAAACAATTCTTATTGCCTTTTTTTGCAATTTAATTAATGGGTCCATAGTAGATTTTAGACCACAACTCCAGGCAGGTAAACAGTAAAGTAAATGACTATTTATAAGTGAGTGAAAAAGCATTTTTTTGCTATCTAAATTCAGTATATGTTTAGCTCTATTTATAAGAAATAAGGAACTAGAAATCTTTTTACGTAAATGTTCTACATGATATTTAAAATTTAAAGAAGGATCTATAAATACACCTAGGAATTTAATTGCAGGAATATTGCTACTTGAATTGACGTAATTTAAGATTTTTATTTTCTCATGATCAAACTCATTTTCATTGTTAAAGTTTAGCTTAATATTAAGAGCATTCCAATCAATAGTATTTTCATTTTTATTAAATATCATGATTTTAGTTTTATCAGGATTTAAGCTCATTTGATTACTCCTAAACCAATCAGATATCTTTTTAAGTTCATTGTTTAATTTCAGTTTTATCTCTGTAAAGTTTTTACCAGAAATTAAAAAATTACTGTCATCAGCAAATAATAGGGTAAATAAATCAGTACAGTTTTTAAGATCATTTATGTAGATTAAAAATAGAATTGGTCCTAAAATAGAGCCCTGTGGGACACCTCTATCTATGTTCAGCTTTGTTGAGTCAGTGTTGTTTACATGTACAAATTGCTGTCTATTACTTAAATAATTTTTAAACCATTCAAGTTCAACGCCATTAATGCCAATTTTTGACAACTTTTTAATTAAAATAGAGTGTGGAATTGTATCAAAACATTTTGCAAGATCACAGAAGACTCCAATTACAGTTTTATTATCATTTTTTGCTTCAGCTATATAATTTAAGAGGTGTATCACGGGGTGTATTGTAGACTTTTTTGATTGAAATCCATACTGATGTTCAAAAATGATATTATTTCTAATCAAATAGCATGACAGTTGTTGATAAATGACTTTTTCTAAAACTTTTGAGAAAATAGCTAATAAACTTATCGGCCTATAGTTTGATGGATCAGCTTTTTCATTAGAATTATTCCCTTTTAACTTAAAAATAGGTATAACTTTTGCGATTTTAAATTCAGAAGGTATTTTTCCAGTTAAAATAGTTTGGTTAATGACATGAGAGAGAGGAAGGGCAATAACAGAAATTATTTTCTTCAAAAAAGAATTTGACAGGCCAAAAATGTCCATACTTTGTTTATTTCCCATTTTTTTAACAATATCTATAACTATATTTGGGTTTATTGTATGCATTTTAAAACTGGAATTATAATTAGGTATAAAGCTACACGGATCAATGTTAGAAGGATTTATTTTAGATGATATCTTGCTTGCTACAGAAGTGAAGTGTTCATTCAATTTCTCAGAAATTTCTGTATTATCTAAATATATAGCATCATTAAACTTCAATTCATTGATACATGTTGCTTTATCTTTTGTTTTTCGGATTGCATCTCTAATAATATCCCAAGTTTTCCTCAAGTCAGATTTACATTTTTTTAGCTCATTGCAATAATACAATTTTTTAGCTGTTTTTATTGCACGATTATAGACATTTCTATATCTATTATACATCCTAATATTATCAGCAGTTGGTTCATTAATACTTAACGTGGACAATTCAAATTTTTTATCTCTACATCTCATTAAACCATCAGTCATAAATTTTTCAATTTTATGTATGTTCTTATTAATTCTAATCCTTTGTAGAGTTTAGCGAGATCCTTTACTACACACAAGCAGAAAAAATTTAAAATATCTACGTAATCGCCATAAAAAAGGGAAATTGAAGAAAATACTATATTGTCAACAAGAAACATTAAATACATAAAAATATAAGTTCACAATAAAAATTAAACATATTTAGACCATAATCACAAAATATAAAGATTTGCTACTAGTAGAAAATGCTTTGTCCACTGTCAAAGTAACAATAAATTTGTAAATAATGTTTCCTCCACTTTAAAATTTGTTTACATTCCAAAAAAAATAAAGTTTAAAAATAGATACAAAGTTAACTTACCTATATTATATTTCATATCTTACCAATAGAATTTTTTTACAGCTCCACCTTTTTAATAGATCTCCATTCAATTATAATGAAAAAAACATTTCAGAAAAAAAAAAATTATTTATTCAGCATTAGACACTGTACCCAGTCATGAATGAACTCGGAAACTTTTTGTCAAAAATGTCACAAATGGATAATTTTTTCAAAATAACTTTGTAGGTATTTAGTTTCTATCAGAGTTTTGATTGTGCTGTGAATGTTGAGGTTGAACCGCAGGATTCACCAGAATTCCCGGTGGCAATCCTGCCAGAGTCTCCGCAGAAAACTGTCCCCCAGACATTTGTATGAGTCGTTGTGCTTCTGCTGGATTCATTTGCTGTAATTGTACACCACCACCCCCTACTTGGTGTTGTGAGGTTGGCAGTTGACCGCCACCGCCAGAGGCTGTGAATTGAGCTAAAGCAGCGGCTGACAAGCTTACAGGTACCTGAAATTGTTGGTTATAAGATGAATATTTATGATGATTAAGAGTACTATCGGCTGAGCCCCTAACATCTAGAGGAAGAGGAGTAGGTCAGATAAATAGCCTAAAACCACCCCTGAACATTTATAATGTTTTCATGAAAAGTACAACCAATTCGGACCAGTATTTTCTAAATCTTAAGCTTCAGACAAAAAAAAACTTGCTACTTTATATTTTAGGATCATGAATACATACAAAGTGTAATAAATTGAAACTAAAACTTAGTTTTTCTCCTAAAATCACTAAACACCTATCGTACACACTACACAAATTCAAAAATTGTATAGGTTTTTGAAATTCAACCTACCCTAACCTGTTTAGAAATTACTATTTAACTTTCTGTTTATTATTATGCAAACAGATTCAAATGCAAATAATAGTTTTACCTGAAAGTTTTGGCTTAATCCTTGAGGGGCACTCAACCTGAACTGGGACAGATTCTCTAACTGTATTGGCACCTGGGCCTGTATTCCTGGAGGCAGTTGACCCCTGATCCTGGCTCCAGCCTGGCTAACTGCTGGTGGCCGGGCTAATAATCTCTGTTGCTGAAGCGCCAGGCTCATCATGCTGGATTGTGAGGTGGGGTGAGTGCCTGCGCCACCATAATTACTAACCTGAAAAAGAGAGGGAAAAATCAGCTTATACGAACAACGAAATTAATTCTGGAAAAATCACGAAACCTATACGGAATTTTCCGCTGTCGTTGGGGAGCAACAATTAGTATAATTGACGACCTTTACATTTGTCACAAAGTATTGTTTTAGATTTATTTCCTTTGTTGGTTATAATTTATACCTGGGGAAAAATAGTCTAAATTAACTCAAAAGGAGGAAAATACGTTGAAAAAAAATGTGACCCCCTAAAAAATGAGCTACAGCTCGTATTGGGATTAGGTAGGTACAGTTTTAACAATGTTAAAATTTGAAGAAGTGGCTCATTTTTTGAAGGATCATATCTGATACTTTTTATTAGAAAATAGAATGTTTTTGTATAGTGTTTATATTTGTAAGTATTAATGAGTAGTAACCTGTATGTAAGATGTTTGAGGTTGTTGGTTTTGTGAAATAGAAGAGGGTAGGGGCAGTCGGATTGGAATTGTAACACTATCTCTCTGTAGGGAACCTAATTGTTGTTGCCCATTCCCACCGACAGATGTCACTTGAAGACCTATGACAAATAACAATAACGTTAGTTTAAATTAATTTAAATTTCAACAAATTAATGTAAATGAATTATATAATGATAATTCCATGAAGAGTATTTAATATTTTTACATTATAGGTGAAGTTTCAGTAGAACACCAAATAATATTATTAGCCAATTTTATACTTGGTACCATTCAAAACTGTCATACTCGAGGTCTTAAAAATCCTTGCCTTAAAATAACATAGCATACGTTTTTCGTTAACTATTGTAGGGTATACAAAATAAATTTAAGATGGTGTCTTTTACCTGAGCCTCAGATCTATAGTATATATGTATATACAGATAACTACCTACCCCCTTTTCCAAGGACCTTTTTCGTCTGCTACTTGGCCGTGTTAATATTCTCATGATTCAAAGACCCAATTAAGAGTCGACACAAGGTTCATGGGACAGGAACATACAGTTATTTATCCCCTTCCCCCTCTACTGTTTTACTCCAATACCTGAACCCAGTTGTCCTAACAGCTGTTGATGTTGACCAGCCATTGAGGTAATCAGCTGATGTTGTTGTTGTTGTTCCATGGATTGATGCTGAGATGAGAGCTGAATTCCGCCGGCTGAGGTAAAAGGTATAGAGGATAGTTGGATACCTCCAGAAGTACCTTGAAAGCAAAAACTAGAATCTTTGTGGGTTTATTTTATCATGAAAGCTATTCGGATTATCTTTGGATACAAGCAAATCCTCAATTCATCATACTTTTACAAACAATGTTTATTTTTTCTATAAGAATTTATTTAAAGATAACGAAGGGAGATGGGCCAATTGCTAAGATCCCGTAAAGTTATGTATTCCGACACTTTAAAAGATTAAAACGCTAAAATTAGGCATTGTAGTTGCTTTAATATGGAACAAAGTAAAACTGGCGAGGAAACAGCGTTTTAGCTGCGACTGCCGCATGTTGAGTAGTAGTGACATTTTTTAAATATTGGGGAAAAAATCAAGTGTCAACTACAAATATAAAGTGAATAATTTTATCTTAGCATTCTAAACCTGTTTGAAAAGTCCTAAAACACATAACTTTACGGGATATTAGCATTTGTACCCTCAAACTTTATTACTACTTGTCTATCTATTCTATTACCTGGAAGAGAGGATAGTTGAAGTCCAGATGTACCCGCCGGAGACATAAGAGCAGGATTAGGATTACTTGACGATCTTTGTTGTTGTTGTTGAGGCATGGTAGGAGTTTTACTGGGTGTACTTGAATCTGAACTGGCTCTGCCCCCCAATAACAGAGATTTAATGGCATCCTGTGTATCACTGCTGGCCGTGCCGGCGGCTGGGGAATTACTAACTGTTGGCCGTTTAGAACCTTCACCACCGCCACCTCCTCCCCCTCCAGCATGAGCCTCCTGTTTTATTCTAACCGCAGATTTTTTAGATTGAACTTCTTGTTTGATACGTTTATTTCCCGGCTTATTTAGTGATTGGATTGTACTATTTATTGCTCCGTCTGCAAGGTTCCATTCGTCTGCTTCGTCAGATGATTCGTCGGGTGACAGACCTTGCACCTAAATAAATATAAAAATAAACAGATACAAAAATTTATTGCACCTAAATAAATATAAAATAAACAGATACAAAAAAGGCAATATTATATATTCGAGTTTTAGCCAAATCCGTATCATAGCAAAAGAGTTAAACTTGAATCCTATTTCTCTTGGTCATTATCGGTAACAAAAAGTAAAATTATGATGATTGTCTGTGCCAAAAAAACAGGCGCAAGACATTTAAGTTTTCAAAAAGTTTATGCTATTAATAAAAGAGATTGTTGTTTACAAAGGATGTCCGCATAGATAGAGAAAGTAAGCGTCAAGTCCGTGGCTTTAATGTATATAGAATATTAGATTAGAAAAATAGTCGACAATTTAACATGCTAACATGTAACTAGTTTATTGTTAAGTTGGTTCATCCATTAGGAGGGGAGGGGATGGGGTAAAGGGGGTGGAAGGATTGGGATTGTTATTTTAGTCCACTGCGTGTTTCACTTTTTATGAGAACATAAAAATCTAGTGTAAGAACCAAGTGACAATATATCCATTCTGGCTAAATATGGTATAAATGTCTAAGTTTAAAGCTATTGTCATATAGTAGGTACCTACCTTAAGGTCTTTTGCAGAATCTAGAAACCTTTCTAGATCAGATTCTAGAACATTTGCTTCTCCACAGTACATAAAATCAATTATACTAGTCAAATCAGAATCCCTTCATTTTGATCAAGGTTTATTTCCAGGTAAAGGAAACCAATATTAAATGATCTTTCTTTATGCCTTTAGTCTTAAAACCTTAAAATTTGTTGATTCTCTTTTATAAAGTAAAATTTTCATATCCCATGTAAAAAATCTTCTAATGAGAATGACATATTCCAAAAAAAGGGAAGCTAGACAAAACAGACTAACAACTATTAACAGACTATTAACACATAGTGACAGTTTGACTTTTAAAATAAAAGAATTTTTTAAAAATCAGAACAATTTAATGTAAACAAGTCGCAAAATAGATTAGATTCACAACGTATTTAGACTTTCTAAAATATGCCTAAAGCAAGAAGTTACGTACATACGGACATACTCTCAATTAGAAAATAAACGTTGATCATTCCTGAAACCCCGCAGGTATACAACTGGATGGGGATGGCTGGGAGTTGAGCTTATTATATCCTTCAATACTGGGCTCCATGTTGATAAAACAACCCTATAATTCAAATAAATAGAAAGAAAATAAAACACAGTGTATTAATTGGGTTTAGTGTATATGATTTAAGCGAATGTGAGGTACACCCTCCCTGTCTGCCAGCTACTAGCTTTCAAGTTCGAAACTTAGTCTAAACTTTATAACTATGAACGATCTACCCTTTCATACGTCCAAGGAGTGAAATTTGATTATGACAAACGAATGGGGGGCGGAGGGTGCCATGGGCTTTAGTTTTGTACCATGCTTATCTACTACTTACACATAAAGAGGACTTCGGAATAAATAATAACGTAATATTTACTGTAATTGTATTCGTCCAATATCCAGAAAAAAGTTGTTAATTACCATCCGGGGTAGGTAGGTATTGATGAGTAATTTTGGAAAATACATGAATTAAATATGCTTTCATAATTTTCTAACCTGTGTGCCTTTATTCTAGCTTTACCACAGACAAGTGTACAATCTAGAAACTGATCATCAACTCGTAACCCTTTAAATTTGTCCACTAGGCTGCTTTGAAACATCTCCATACGGAGAGTTATCTTTTCCGAAGCAACCATTTTATATATTCTGAAATATATTTTTGGTAGGTCTTTATTCTATAATGCAATAAAATATGCTGAAAGCTAAATAGTTAGGTATCAAATTTAGGCGAAATATTCCTATAAAAATGTCAAATATGTAAAATACAGATTAATAACAATATCCCAAATGCTCGTAATGATAATAGTAAATGTTTGATGATTTATCTTTCAAATCTGATAGTTTCTGTGAGGGTGATAGGTTCCGACTTGTCCTCTGAATATCTACAACTTTGTTCACCAGAATATACGGGAATATCAGCTGCAGACAGATCTATGCATTTACTCTTTCTTAGCTTGTTCTTGAAGTGTGCTGTTAGGTAGTCGCCCTCAAAAAGGCCAAGTTTAAAAGTACTTTCCTCTTCAGAGGTCTAAAAAAACATATTGAATTAATATCAGCGATTTTTTAAGGGTGAAACGTTTCCACCAAGTTTAGCATTGGTTTGAGTATTTTCCTAAAACATGTCATTAATGTTGCATGTCTGAATTGAATTGGCCCATGATCAAACGCACTTCATTACCATGCTTTAGACAATAGGGTATTTACCCTCTACTTTGGTAAATTAAAAGATACATACTAGCAACCTTTGCAATAGTAACACTTGTGTTAACAAATTCATAAATCAGATTTTTGTAAGAAATTATTACAATATGTTTTATGTACCTGAACTTGAATAAATTCATTAAGAGTTTCTTGTGAAATTAAGCAGGATGCCAGATTCAAAAACTCCAGGTACAAGCTAGATAACAATATATCTTCAGCAGTAAGGCTATTTAGATCACTGTTGCCACAAACATCCAACCTCTGAAAGTTTAAAATCACACTTTATTATTAAGGCAGCTTGTTACCTGAAATATAAACTTTTTCTGTAGTTCGATTGATTAAATTGAAGTGGATATAACGTTTCTATGAAGAAAAACAATTCAATTTAACCTTCATGGAAGTCTTTAGAACAAATCAAGAAGACAAACAAACTAACTCTTTTAAATAATAAAAATATATTATTCTAAACCTCTCTGCATTTATCAATAAGTAGGTAAATCAAATCATAATTTTCACCTTTAACTGTGTAGTTTCACTCAACCTAAAACAATAAATCAAAACTTTATTTCTCCTTATTCTTTAATGATTATGATTTCAAATAACTAAAATTTTGTTGGCATACCTGTTCAAAATTGCTGAAAATTGTGTTGCTGACAGCCAAGAGTTAGCCAGGTGTACTTCATCTATTTTGCAAACAGCCAGCGCCAACATATCACTGTTGATATCACTAACACTAACTCCAGTTAAATCTAAGCATACATATAGGATTTATTGTTATAAGTATGTATTCTAGAATAGATAGATGTATGTGTGTGAATTCGTTTATTATATAAGATACCTATGGAAACTTATTTCTTCCCTGAAACATTTTTTTCATTTCTATTTGAAATTGGGGAGGGGGATTCTACTCCTACTTTCTTTGAACCACAGACTTCCAAGGGTGGGGGTAAACTTTTTGAAAATACAATTTATTACCCTCCTCAAAATAAATGCTTGGACGTCGCTGCTTTGAACCATAGTTTCTTGAGGCTAACAAAAGGGCTTAGAAACTGACATATAATGCTATGCAGTAATTGTCTCAACCACAAATAAATAAGTGAAAATTACCTAATTTTTGACAAAGTACATCTTCACTAGATAAGCAATCAAATAAGGACTGTTTAGCATCTTCAGATAGAATCACATTACTGGAAAAAGAAAAATAATTAGTAAGTGGACAAACATAGATAAATACATATGCTAAATTTATATTATTTATTTATGTTAGGATAGTCCAATCGCAGTTTCTGAGTGCTATCCCATCTGGGTGCAATCCAATGGAGTTTTATACTTATTTTTAATTCAAATTCTACAAGTTTTTTTTAAATTATAAAAATAGAAATTACAATACATACCTAGTGTAAATAAATATATACATTTTTCATTCTATCAAACATAATTTACAAGTTACCTTAAATATATTGACTGCAAACATTTTGTTGGATTTCTTATCAGAACAGGATCTATCTGAGAGAGATCCAGATCACTGAGATTTAGTGATTTTAGTTTGCTTTCTCTGTGAATGTTTTTAAGTAAACCTAAACAAAATTTGAATGCTATGAAAATTAAGAAAAAGTTTTAGGTAAATTAAGATATAATAACATTATTTCATATAAAAAAAATATCTTTAAATCCAAATCCCCCCCCCCTTAATTTTAAAAACAAGATGCATCTTTTTCTGGGTACTACTATAATAGTGTTCAATATCATGCTTAAACTGTTTTTCTTCGACTGACATATAATGTGATGCAAATCCCTAGTTTTTTATGTATTTTCATCCAAATTCAAATAGGTAAATGTTTAAATTTTCTTTTAATTTTACTTACATGTTAACTGTTCTATATTTAGATCTGTGAGAGATAGATTCAAGCATTCACATTCTTCTGACAGCGTCACAAAAAGATCAGAAGGAACAAATTCAAGACTAAAATATCATCAAATAAAATGTTAAAAACTTGAATGCTAAACATTGTATGAAAAAATAACTTTAGAAAATACTTTTAGTAGGAATGCTAAATAATATAATGAAACATATCTTATTTTACCTGTTTCCTGATAAGCTCAAAACTTTTAAAGGATTGAAGAACTTTAACTCCCTAAACAAATCGACTAATTAAGATTTTACATTACCTAGTCAATGTTACCTAATCTAATAGTATTTATAATATCTATGTATACTTTGAGGTTGTTAGGTTTTATTTTCAACTACCATAAGAACTCTTAAACTGATACATACTCTGATGAGATTTTGCTTTTCAAGGAGTTTCCTGGTGGTACTGAGTAGATAAATTATAATAAAACTAGGTACGAAACGCAAGTATAATTTAGGCATAAAACTTTTCATCCTTAACAACTTCTCATTACTCTAACTAATATGTACCTTAAAAGACAGGTAAGCTGCTCAGTTGTAAGTTTACAGTTGTCCAGAACCAGGCTAGGTATGTGGAGCAGGCTGTTGGAAAGATGGTAGCCAGGAATACAGGACAGATCTACATTTATAAACCTACAAAATAAATATATTAGAACATTTTGTTATTAATAACTTACTATTTTCTACGTACTTAAAAAGCATTCATGAATCTATACCTAACATATATTTAAAACACTAATATGATTACTTTTACGTTAAAAAAAAACAATATTCAATTTATTCTAAAAACAACTCTAGCAAAAACTCCTTATGATTAACATACCTAATTCTCTGTAAACATTTATTTTGTCTAATAAAATGGAAAAGGGTGTTCAGGTCTTGACTCGGTACTGTGGTGAGTTTTTCCTGACTAAATACAAATATTACAATAATAAAAAATCTATATTAATAACATTTTAATTGGACATTGTGCGTTTTATTTGCCTAAACTATGATTTTTTCTTATCAATTATTTCCGTACCTACCTAATGTTTATTGAGCGAAGAGAGCTAAATCTTTGGTCTTGTGTAAATTGTCTTGCATCAGGTAATATTTCTTTACCAGTTGCCTCATACCTAAAATATTTAATGTCATATTTCATGAGTAATATACCAACCGAAATTATGAATTTTAGATTATTTGTTTAACTAATATATAATGATATCATTAATTGAGTAAAAACGAGGCGAACGGGTTAATATTATATTCTTCTCCTTTTAATATGCTTTCGATAAACAAAAACATAAAAAATTGTAAGAAATAGAAGTCTTGAACATTTAATTTAATTAAGTTTGTATAAATCTTTTTATCTTTTGTTTAAAGAAGTAAGGTTTTGGAAGTCATTTATAATCAAAACAAATATTTAAGATTAACGGGAATGGTTTTAAGATACTTTGTTTACGAAATTAAGTATTAAGGAAAACCATTAATTGGAAAACATATCCGGCCGGGCCCCTAGATGGAAGAATTGCATCCACTATTCTTCAAGTACAAGGTATTAAGGACCATGTTTATGAATATATGTCTGTTAGGATCCAGCAAACCATGAATTTTTCTGTCCCTTACAGAACCCTTGGAAACTAGAAAAATTGTAAAATATAATAAAACTAACCTTGCCCATAAAACCGGATGTTTTGCTATATCTTCCATTCTTTGGTTTAATTTTGACAAACTTTCTAAGTCCTCAAACTTCAGATACTTACAAATTCTAAAATTTATGAATTTAAAACAAAATAATTACTAGATTTTATAAATATATGTTAAAAATCGATCTTTAATAGAAAAAACTCGTTTTACCGCAAGAGTAGGTCATTTGACAAGGTTAACAACATTCCTAATTAATTAAGTCTGAAAATAATAATTACAATACAATTTGGTTTGTTATCATTAAAATCAAATCTTTAAAGAAATAATGTAAAATAATTCGTAGCATTATTTAATTTCTAATCTTAAATATTTTATTTACCTAATCAATTTTGAAACCTAATTTTTATTTTTATTTTATTTTGATGAATTGTTTAGTCTAGCAGACAATTGCAAATACGGTGTTTTCATTGGCTTTTGATGAATTTGAGTAAAAACTGGCTTTTGCTGATGTCTTTAAAATTCTATTTAATTAGTATTACTAAAAGCCGCTATGCAAGACGACATTTGATATAATGATAAAAGGGAATATTAAGATTATTTCCTATCTTTATGATTTTTAAAAGTATTTAATTGTAATATCTTATACTAATTGTTGTATTTCCCTTGTTACTTTTTTCTTTTTCTTTCTTTTTTCTCTTGTCCTTACGTTTTTCCTATTCATCCCATTCCAAACATATTTTTCTTCTATTTTCCCCTTTTATTAGCTCTATCTTTCACTATTCATATCTTCGCTTTATCTTTTCTCTCCTTTTCTTTCTCTCTCACTCTCTCTCTTTTTATCTTTCTCTCTCTCTATCTGTATTGTCTTTTTTTTTATCTTGATCTCCTCTCTTCCATCTTTCCAGTAATTTTGTCAGCTCTTCCCCTTTTCCTTTCTCTAATTTCTAGCTTTCTGACACCTTTTCTTTTCTCCCTTCCTCTCCCAGCTCCTCCACTCTCTCTCTCTATTTCTATCTCTCTCTCTCTATTTCTATCTCTCTCTCTCTCTCTCTCTCTCTTTCTCTTTCTGTCTCTCTCTTTCTCTCTCTCTCTCTCTCTCTCTCTCTCTCTTTTCCTCTTTCCCTCTTTCTCTCTCTCACGTCTATCTCTTTCACTTTCGTAGTGGTTGTTTACAGCGGCCTCGGGGCGCTCCGAGAGGACGCTAATATCATGAGAAATACAATAGATGTAAAAAATAGTTTCATTGTAAACTAATTTGATTTTTTTTCAAGACTTTTAAAACTGAAATTAGGCTGCGAACAATGATATCTATTACATTTTATTACTTTTTACTTATATGAATAATTTTCAATGTTACTAGGGTTGGCCTTAAAGACATTGAACAAAAATGAAGCTTCCTTGAAAAGTAGAACCAGAACGGTCCAGTGGTTAGCGAGATCTTTTTATACAGCCAGACTAAAAAGACAAACAACCACAGATAAAATTACATCACATTCTCCATTATATTACTATAATATTTTTAATTTTATCCGTAGGTCAATTCTCTTTAGTATTTATCTGTATAATAAAAATGAAAGTTATGGCCTCCATTGTATGTAGAGGCTCAGGGTCTGTCTAGATATTTGTGAGGACAGCTCTGTGTAAGTATTGTGTACCTGTGTATAATATATACATACTAGATATATATTTATGACACGATCTAAACCACCCCCCCCCCCTCCCTACGGCCCTCTTGCTCTTCTCTTATAAACTTTTGTGTTGTAGAGTATCTATCTATGTGAACCAAAGTTCCACACGGCCAGATAACAAATCAATAGTTAACCAAGTTTTAGCTAAATATTCACTTCTCACTCTCATCAAAATAAAATTTGTCAATTCAGCAGCAATTCTAAATATCCTTAGAAAAAAGTGTAAAAATGTTTAATTTACCAAAATGTATTTATGTGTAGATGTACTTTGTGAAAATTGGTTTTGTGTTTGCAGTGATAAATTATCTTTTTTCTACACTATCAGTTTCTAGTGACGTACATAGCTGGTTCAAGGATTATTATTATCATCATTCAATATACAGTCACACACCAGACAGACAGACACCAAAGGATTTAGTTTAAAATTTATAATCTTTATGACGTTTTTTAAAATCAATGGTTATAATCCTAAACTTAAATAGTAATTTTAATAGATTTTAATCCTATTACATATTATGAATCTTACATCAAATCACAGCTGTTAAAACAATTAAATGTTTTTTTTTTCAATTTAAAACATAGAAAATTAGTTTAAATCCATTATTTTCAGTTGAATTATTGAAATTAATGCTTGAATATAAAATATAACAATTTTGTAAAACAAAACTTAGAAAGTAAAATCAATATATTAGTTTTTGACAAATGGCTCTGTCATTGTTTATGGGCCAGATCAATCCAGAAATTTGAAATTTCTTCAAAGTAAAGAAAACAAGAATGACAACATATATAAAAGCGAAGCTCAAAAATCAGACGGTAGGACAAACCAACATTACCACTTGTAGAATGTCAGAACTTATTAAGGAGTTTTATAAAGAAAAATATTTTTTTTTCGAGGAGCGATTTCTCTTGGAAGGTTTGTGGTACCCTTCCCTTAAACAGCCATAAACCATCCCAGGACCTATAAGAAGCTACATTGTAAAGGAGAACCATGTCGGTTCAGAGGTTAGCAAGATCCTTTGGAACAGCCAGACACAAACACAGACACAGATCCTATTACTTTTATATAAGGATAAAATTTATCATACTTTAAACATTTTGATAGAATCACTTATTTATCCAGTAGGCCAACAAAAAACTTAACCTATAACAACCATTTGTATTAAAAGCTAGATTAATTATGTTTGTGTGGTCGACTGGTAAAATGAGCGATTTTCTAAACCAATTGCCAAGTTTTATTTGCTAGATTAAAATGTATTTACGCTGACTCACAAAAAGAGCATACATCTAGAAAATAGTTGAGGCTAGAAAGTGGAATGAATCTCAACCTTGTTAATACAACAACTACGCAAGATAACAGGTAACTAAATACCATTTTAAAAACTAGATTTGCGAGGCTTTCTATAATGAATAATTTTCCCAAGTTTCTCTTCAT
Source organism: Acartia tonsa (assembly GCF_053477335.1). Lineage (NCBI taxonomy): Eukaryota > Metazoa > Arthropoda > Copepoda > Calanoida > Acartiidae > Acartia > Acartia tonsa. Next base: position 42,601,846 of record NC_137260.1, read on the forward strand.
ATGTGATGTTAAAAAATACAAAAAATTAAAGGTTAAATCGTTTACAAAACATTCTATTTTTATTACTTTTGGTTTGATATTTAAAACACACATTGAAGAAATATTTAAGTTTTATACATACCATATTTTAAAAACTGTACAATTTTGGAAATGTCAATAATTGAAATTAAATACTAGCAGCTATCCCTCCAGGTCTCTAGGGGCACTTGAAGCGTGGGAAGTAGACCCTTCCCCACTTTCCTAATTTTAGTTTTAAAAACAAAAGAGAGGGGAGGTTATTTTTCTAGTGGAGATTTCTCTTGGGAAGGTGGTGTTATCCTCCCCAAAAATAGTCATAAACCTTCCCAAGAACTTACACTGTAACGGAGAACCATATCGGTTCAGCAGTTAGCGAGATCCTTCGGTACACATTGACAGACAGACAAAAATCGTGTTACTTTTATATTAGGGATCGATACATGTACTTTGCCTTCTTACTAATTTTATAATAAAAAAGAATTGATTATGAAAAACCCGCATTCATAGATATACATTAAATGTATAAAAAGAATGAATATTATATATATTAGAATTGACGTCAGTATTAGCCACCATTATATATTATAGCTAAAGTTTATGTGGGGCAGTAGAGAGATATCAAAACTTTTGTACAATTTTTATAATACTTTCCATGTTTGTAAGAAAAACCGCCATAAAGGCAAACAGTTGCTACATAATTGACTATTTCTGTACTTAATAGTCACTTATTAGTGTTTTGTCTGTCTCTTTCTCTTTATCCTCTACAATTTTCTTAATTTCTTACTGAAATGTTTATTTGGCGCTTCACAAAAAGTTTCTTGTTGAGCTTTGATAACCCCCCTCCCTTATGCTCGAAAAAAATGAAAAATAAGTGGGGAAGGGGGATTGTTTTTCGTTTGTTTGTGTGTTTATTACTTTAGGTCAGGTTATATTAGTTGTTTGGGTATAGGCCCCAAAGGGGATAGTGGAGACAGCTTAAAGTGGCACCAAAAAATGACGTCATACGATAAAATAACCAATGAGAGGCCAGTATAAATTTTACCATTTTGATCAATTACAGTGTAACTGGCATCTTATTGGTCAACTTTATCGTATGACGTCATTTTTTAGTGTCACTTTATGCTGTCTCGGATAGTGCCTCCCTGAGGAGTACAAATAAAGGGAAAAGGGGAGGTTAACATGCCTAACAGGCACTTTGCCTTGTCTTTCAAAAAGCTTTGCTACCTATGAACATAAAATACATTGCATTTTTGCAATAGTTGTATATTTTTAAAATTAATTGTAAAATAACATGGATAACAATATTCCGACCAACGTAGCTTAAAAAAATTATCCTTGATACTGATATAGAAATATGTCTGTACGAAAAGATCTCTAAAACGAATGGACCTACAATTTTTGTAAGTGAAATAGCTCAATAAAAAAGCCACCTTCAAGGCCCATTTTAGATAAATAAAATCCTTAATATAAAGTATTAAGTTTTTTTTGTCTGAATCTAAAGATCCCAGAAACTGCTGGTCCGAATTGATCGTACTTTTCAGGGAGGTTTTAAAAAATCTTTGGGTGTTTTTATGTTATTTTTCTGACTACCTACGCCCTCCACTAGAGGTTAGGGACGAAGTATAAAATGTTAGATGTCCAGCTTTTTTAGTTTTATAGAACTTGGCACATTATTTACGAAAAAAACATTTTTCTGCATGAGGTCTCAGATTTTGATAAAAACTTCCAGTCCCCTTCATTTGGTCATAAAACTAAGGGCTGGGTGATTTTTAACCTTTTTAATCCATTTAAAGTCCGATTTTTCGCGCATTTTCTCACTGTGGTGTTTTCACAATGAAAAAAAGGCATTTTTTCATGATTTTCAAGTTTAAAATTTTTACATTAATTTTCAACTTACAGACATGTTTTATATATCAAATTAATCACCCAGATGGGTACAATATAGAATGAGTCTTTAAAATCACAAAAATCATGAATTACAGGGTGTCCCAAGAAAAATGTCAAAACAGGTTTTTTAAACTTTTGACACTGTCAGGAAACGAAGTTTGCCCATTTCTTGCCTTGAGAGTGAATATCATCCATTTTACAACACATATGAAGTAAATTTGGCGTGGTAACTCCAAATTTGGACACCTGAGAAATTTTTGAAACACCCTGTAAAAGTGATTTTTGCGTCTGTAGAGCTAAAAATTGGTCCAAATTGATTATTTTTTTCAAAGTAGCATACAAAGTATCTAAGTATGTTAGGCCATAGTGTTTTCTGACCAGATTACAATTTTTATATTTTTTGGACACCCTGTATTTTCAAAAAAATGAGAATTTTTTTTTTTTTTTTTCAATTTTTTTTTCTTTTTTTAAGTTACCTAAAACTGTCATATAGATACAGATTTTGACTAATAACAATAATATTTGCCTATTTAACAAATTTACACACTTTTGTGACACCCTGTGCATGTTTTTAAAAAATGGTGGTTTTTGCCCCTTTTTGGGGGGAAGGAGTCTTTTTAGGGCCAGAGACTATAACTTCATTTTTGTACAACTTTTCAAGGCACATAATTTGTTAATTATACATCAACCGCCTCCGGCGAACCGTTTTGCCGTTATTCACCGCCAAAGGCGGAATTTTGACCTTTTTTACCGTTTTCGAGGTTTTAACGGGCATTTTTGGTAAGAAGGCGTTGATTTATCAAAATCACTCTGAAATACTTTTATTTAGGCTATTTTATTTACTAAATTTCATGTGAAGTAAAAATTTTTGTATATCCAACCCATTTTTGTCAAAAGGAATTTTAAATGGACGTGATTTATGTTTCTTTTATTACTAATGTTATATCATTTATTAATATTATATTCACTTTATTCACTTGTTTTAACAATTGAAATCCATCTTGACGAAAAACGGTTAGATGCACAAAAATTTTTACTTCACATGAAATTTAGTAAATAAAATAGCCTAAATAAAAGTATTTCAGAGTGATTTTGATAAATCAACGCCTTCTTACCAAAAATGCCCGTTAAAACCTCGAGAACGGTAAAAAAGGTCAAAATTCCGCCTTTGGCGGTGAATAACGGCAAAACGGTTCGCCGGAGGCGGTTGATGTATAATTAACAAATTATGTGCCTTGAAAAGTTGTACAAAAATGAAGTAATAGTCTCTGGCCCTAAAACGACTCCTTCCCCCAAAAAAGGGGCAAAAACCACCATTTTTTAAAAACATGCACAGGGTGTCCCAAAAGTGTGTAAATTTGTAAAATAGGCAAATATTATTGTTATTATTCAAAATCTGTATCTATATGACAGTTTTAGGTAACTTAAAAAAAGAAAAAAAAATTGAAAAAAACAAAAAAAAAATTCTCATTTTTTTGAAAATACAGGGTGTCCAAAAAATATAAAAATTGTAATCTGGTCAGAAAACACTATGGCCTAACATACTTAGATACTTTGTATGCTACTTTGAAAAAAATAATCAATTTGGACCAATTTTTAGCTCTACAGACGCAAAAATCACTTTTACAGGGTGTTTCAAAAATTTCTCAGGTGTCCAAATTTGGAGTTACCACGCCAAATTTACTTCATATGTGTTGTAAAATGGATGATATTCACTCTCAAGGCAAGAAATGGGCAAACTTCATTTCCTGACAGTGTCAAAAGTTTTAAAAACCTGTTTTGACATTTTTCTTGGGACACCCTGTAATTCATGATTTTTGTGATTTTAAAGACAAATTCTATATTGTACCCATCTGGGTGATTAATTTGATATATAAAACATGTCTGTAAGTTGAAAATTAATGTAAAAATTTTAAACTTGAAAATCATGAAAAAATGCCTTTTTTTCATTGTGAAAACACCACAGTGAGAAAATGCGCGAAAAATCGGACTTTAAATGGATTAAAAAGGTTAAAAATCACCCAGCCCTTAGTTTTATGACCAAATGAAGGGGACTGGAAGTTTTTTATCAAAATCTGAGACCTCATGCAGAAAAATATTTTTTTCGTAAATAATGTGCGAGTTCAGAAAAAACTTACTTACAAAGCAGGTCAGCTATAAGTGCAATTTGGTAAACTTTTATGGTCACCAAAAATAAGGGAATGTATTTTTGCACTTTTCATATATATTTTGTAGCATTGTAAAATTTTTCTTAAATTTTATAGATAAAACAAGAATGATTACATCCCAATAATGTTTTTGATATTTATCATAATTATACACTAGCGGCTACGATGGGGAGTCGACCCCAGCCATTTTTAAATTGTTGGAAGGGGTTTCATTTTGTTCTAGAGGCGTTTTAAAGAAGAGCCATATCGGTTCAGCTCTGGTTAGCGATAACCTTCGGTATAGACAGACATCCTGTTCTAGGGATTACAAATAATTTGTTTCCCTTTAAAGATTACATGATAAAATAAGAAAGGAAATAAATTCTCCATTTATTTTGTTAAAGATTCAACAAGAACAGTAAAATTAAAAAGGTGGTTGTAATTGAAGAATCAATATTGTACGTGTTGTTCTTTTTCCAAGTAAATTTTCTTTTGATGTCATCAATACAAAGAATTTGTCTCGGGTTTCGTCAACGAATAATTTTAAATCTTGGTTCTCACGTTTTTTGGGTTAATTCAAAAAACTAGCGGGTACGGCCCTAAAGGCCTCTAATTCGGGGGGGGGGGGGGTTGCCCCCCACACCTATTTTTATTTTAGTTTCAAAAATATTTTCTTTTTTTTGGGAGGGTAATTTTTTTTCTAGTGGCGATTTCTCTTAGGAGGGTTGTGATACCCTCACCAAAAATAGTTATAAACATTTCCGGGACCTATGAGAAGCTACCCTGTTAAGGAGAACCCGATCGGTTCAGCGGTTAGCGAGAAACCTCGGGACAAACAAACTAACATCCTTTTACTATATTATAAGGATAAATGAACATAAAGGAAGAGGGGGTAATAAATCCTTAACGCCTGTGGGGGTTCTAACCCTGTGGGGCTACCCTATACCGGTTATTTTCTTATCTATCTGACCTAAAGTGAATCCCAAATATAAGTAAATCTACGTCATGCGACTAATTGACAAAATTTAACTAAAGCAACTAAATTTTTCAGACACAATTTCCCCAGACAAAAATGCGACTGACAAGCCATGAATATTTTGTTTTCAAATAAGTTTTATAAATGAGCTATATTTCTATCTTTTTTTTCTCTAAAATTTGAGTTCTCTGCATAAATATTTTAATCAATGGAAAATTTGAAATTTATAAATTCTCAGAATTATAATCTAATTAGTTTTTAGTTTTAAAGGATTTTTTGTAAAACTTATGTATGTATAATGTACATTATATTAAATGAAATATGACCAGTTTTAATCATGAAAAGGATATGATAAATTTAAAAAGTGGTGGGCCGCGGTGACTTACATAAATAAATATTAGAATTTAAGAAGAATACTTCAGGCATGGCTTCGAAACCGATTAATATCTGGTGGATTAGAACCGGTTCTCAGCCATACTGAAAGATTATGTCTAGCAACGTATTATATACAGAATTCTATGAATATAAAAATGTTCAATCATAAGATTGAACCACCAGTTTTTTAAGGCGTGCTTTCGGTATCTCGGGTCTAACAAAACTGGTTTTAACCTTGTAATTGTACATTCTATATTCGCGGAAACCTGTTTATAATAAGATGCGATAAATAGCTATTCTTATACCTCATTTTTGTAAGTGTATGGCAAAATAATTCGCTCTCTTCATTATATACCTTTATTCCACCCATGCTATTTACATTTTTAAATAAGGTCTCTAAGGCTGCAGATCTTTAGGTAAGTCCTTCCTCCAAAGGATAGATTCACATCCTTTTACTCAAAAAGCCAAATTTTTTAAATAGTCAAGACAGAATTTGTATTTCTAAAATGGTAAGAAAGATTCTCTACTAAATTAACTCTATGCGTGACTAATATTGAAATATTATGAGTGTTAATTAAATTTGATAAATTCCTAGAACCCTGGGGTATCAACTTTAAAACATTTTCATTTGATATTAAACTTCATTCAAAAGTTAACTAAGCTTAAAAAGCATACAACAACTTGTTAAAGAATAAACAACGGGAAAGTAATTTTTGGCAGTTCTGTCTAATAATCGTGGAACATTATTTTTTCTCTTAACACTTGAAAAACCTTTTAGTTAATTATATTCTAAATAAGATTCTTCTAGGTCTAGGGAAGCGTTAAAACTATCCCTAATATTTGTTATTTTCTTTTTAAAACTAAAATTGAAAGGGGAGGGGACAAATAATCCCCCTCCCTTATCCCTTTAGTGCTCTAGAGGCCTCTAGAATTATAGCTAGTAAATGTTATATAATAATATAAATATCTACATTTGTAGAAAATCTAATAAGTTTTGTTTTTACGTGGTTCTTGTTTACCAATTAGTCCCTTTCATTTTCTCATTACTATTACATTTATGTTTTCTTCATGTCACAGTGAAAACTATAAAAGCTGTATTGATAGAGTAGGAAGACAAATCTTATAGATGCTTACTAGTTAATTATCTTCTCATGTAAAGATACAAAATACTGAGTACCAAAATAAAGCTTCTCATCAAAGAAAAATCTTAATCGTCTCCTGTAAAATAAAGAATACTTAACAAATTATATTTTAGATAAATACTAGCGGCTGCGTCCCCAGCATCTAGGGAAAAGAAGAGGTCAGAAAAGTAGCCTAAAATACTAAATTTCAAAATGAAATAGCCTAAAACCATTATGGGAAACTATGTAAAGCTTCTATGAAAAGGAGAACTCAAGGAGCTTTAGATAAAAAGTCTTTACTACTTTAAATTATAGGATAATATTGAACACTAAGATTCCAAACTTTGGTTGGATCACTCCAGTTTATGATTAAGATTTTCATAGACAACACTCAGTGTTTTGTCACTCTCTATCTTTGACATCTTGTTATTCTGCTACAGAAAAAAGAATATTAATATTTTCTTTGCATAAACTCATATATTTATATAAAAAGCAAAAATAAAAGATTAATAATATTTTTGCAATCTTATCTTTTTTTTCGTTTGTCTTTAAAGTGTATTTTTGGATTGTTTGGTTGAAACAAATAACTTTAGTTTGACTTTAGTATAGCATTTGAAACAGTTGTTTAGTTTTCATCGATTTCTCCTTAGACATTTAAAGTCGCAAAATAGCATAAAACCACACTTTTAAAAGCATAACTTAAACGACTTTTTTGCAGTGAAAAATGATTATATAAAAGAAATAGGGTAATTACAGAAGAAATTTAACACTTTTAAAATTGTTATAGAGCTAATTGTTAAGATATTTGATTGAAGAGCTTCATATTACATAAGTGTTTAAAATAGTTATATTGATGTAGTAGTAAAATGTTAAAGTTAAAAGAATTTCTGTTCATTTCATCATATTTGTGAATTGTAAATTATTAACAATTTTCATAAGATAAGCAATGTTAAAATAAAAACAAGGTTGAGAATCACGTAATTAGCGAAGCAACAACGTTTTTAGTGAATGATATCAGCAAATTGTTAAGTTTGACATTAAATGTTAATTACACTAGTTTTATGATACCGTTTTCTAATTCTTTTTCTGAACAACTTTAGGGGCTTTTATTAAATTTTGTTAGGTGGGTTTATTAAGTCGACTGTCCAAACGTTTCTTCCACTAATTGTAATCTACGGAAGGGGTAATTTTGTATATCATCATTTAGGATGTACATTAATTTATCGGCTGTTGTCTTAGACCTTTATCCGTGAGCATTGAGTGGACGTAAGAGCCATTTATGTTTTAAATTGATCAAATTAAAAAATAAACAAGGAAATACTTTAACTAACTGAAACAAAACGAGACCTTCAAAATTACTTCAAACAAGATAAAAATTTGGATTGTTGTACATTATAGAATTGTGATATCTTAAAGTTGTAAATTATTCTCACGTCTAAATTCCGGTGAAGTTATTTTATCATTAAATAATTAAGATTAAGATTTTATAATTATTTTTAGTAACTTCATAAGATATTTTTAGTTATAAACTTAAAATTATTTATGTGTATACAAGGTGATTTTAATTATATCTTCTTAAATTAAATTGTATGCTTGTATGTTTGTCATTAAAACCTCTAACACTGATTAAACTCTATTGAACGTAAGGTGGTTTTATGCTATTTCACATAAGTGTTAGTGAAGTAGAATCCACCGTAGAAAGAAAGTGATTCATATCATATTTTTATTTCAATCTCCCCGTTACGCCAAGCTAGAGGCTAAGCAACACATTCTGAAAACTTTATAGAACATTTTTTGAGTGTTAAAAACCATAAATGTCAAAAATTTGAGAGTTAATTTGTGATATAACCAAGGAACAATGAAAGATAAATAATTCTTGGAATTATCGGGGTAAATAATTATTGACTGCCATTGTCCTTCTCTTCTCTGCAAATTAATACATTACACAATATTCTTTCAAATCAGTCATATTATGTTTTTGTTTTCAGGGGAAAAGATTTGTCTGGCTCGCGAGTTTTGACTGGTGTGGATAATATGGCTGCCAATCAAGAGTTCACTGTTCCAGCTGAACTACAGGTACAGACAGACAGAAAGGTTGTTTTCTGGTGTAGGTAATATGGCTGCCAATCAAGAGTTCACTGTTCCAACTGAACTACAGGTACAGACAGACAGACAGACAGAGTTTTGACTGGTGTGGATAATATGGCTGCCAATCAAGAGTTCACTGTTCCAGCTGAACTACAGGTACAGACAGACAGAAAGGTTGTTTTCTGGTGTAGGTAATATGGCTGCCAATCAAGAGTTCACTGTTCCAACTGAACTACAGGTACAGACATACTGACAGACAGACAGACAGAGTGTTTACTGGTGTAGGTAATATGGCTGCCAATCAATAGTTCACTGTTCCAACTGAACTACAGGTATAGACAGACAGACAGACAGAGTGTTTACTGGTGTAGGTAATATGGCTGCCAATCAAGAGTTCACTGTTCCAGCTGAACTACAGGTACAGACAGACAGACAGACAGAGTTTTGACTGGTGTGGATAATATGGCTGCCAATCAAGAGTTCACTGTTCCAACTGAACTACAGGTACAGACAGACAGACAGACAGAGTGTTGACTGGTGTAGGTAATATGGCTGCCAACTGAGTTCACTGTTCCAGCTGAACTTCAGGTACAGACATACGGACAGACTGACAGACATGTAATACATAAGTAAAGTCCATAGGATCTTTCAAGGGGGTGTAAACCTTTGGGGGACGAAGAAAATAGGAAGAAAAACCTACAAAAATTTATTATTTAGGGTGTGTTGACACCCCTCCTACACTCCCCTACCATAATCGGTTCATCCCAATGTAGAGGGGAAAATTGCAAACATTTTGCAGCATTGCAGACTGACAGAAACGACAGAATTTACTATTTAGAAACAGTGTCTACAGATTTAGAGAAAATACCTGTTGGATACATACATACATTTTACAGATTGTAGAAATTTAAATACAATATGTGTTAGACAGACAGGGAGTCAGAGATTAGAATAGAGAGAAACACAATTATTAAAAAGAAAATATTTTCATTATTTTATAAAATAGATATGATGTTTGTTTGTCTGCCTGTGTATGATTTGCTCGTGAACCCGTTTGGATGCTTTGAAAAGAGGGATTGTCATATTTGGGCCAGTTTTAGACTTCTAGCTGATTTTAGAAATTGTATAAAATTCTATAAGGTAGATTTCAATGAGTCCTACAACTATGGAAGCTTCATTTTTTTTTTGCTTTTAATTCTATCCTGAACGAGGATAAAACAACCAATAACAACAAAGTTGTAATCATTAAATATATATTTAAAGGAACTGTTGTTGGATTTCACTGTTCATTATTTGGTTACTCAGCCTCCAGATATTGTAGACTTTGCTGTAGAATATTTCAGGTAAATATATTAGTAGCACAGCTTCTCTATATATGTGGTAGGTTAGTATGTCCTTCTATACTCACAAAAATTGGATTAAATCCAACTTTACGCATCAAACAAATAACATCACAAAAATTGATCTCACGGTATGCGTTGTAATTTTTTTTTTACTATTACTACCAGCCACGCGTTTCGATTTTTTTAAAGGAATGTATTTATGCTTGCGGTTTGCTCATATCCTCTAGGGCTCTGTATATGAAAGGGTAGGGAAAATATCCTTATCTGCCCTAAGACTAAAAACCATCCTGGAACCTAAGTTGAGCTTTACTAAAATGGAGAACTATATAAGTTACCGAGAACTTAATGGACACATAACTGTCCTTGATAAGCTATAAAACATTTTTAAGTCCAAGTCTATCTGTTTGTTTGTAGGTATACGTTTTAATGCCAGTTTTAAGTAATAAGTAAAGAGGATTTGTGTTCAAATTTGTTAAAAGGATGTAAAGTTAAAATTTCAAAGCCACTTTCTTATCTTTTTAATAGCATTTTCTCTAAATTCAGCGCATTTATTTAGTATTAAATCCAATCTTTATAATGTATAAGGCCAATTAAATTTATTTTTATATTTCGTATATCAGTTGATTTTTATTGTTTTTAACGTCAATACAGTTTTATAGTTAAAAATTAAATCTGTTGAGAGAAAAGTTTATTCAGTTAAGAAAGACTTTTAATCAAATATTTGGTTATGGTATTTAGAGATTTATTGACAAAATCTTCTAAAATTATGATTTATTTTAACTTCAAGCACTTAAAATCAACTTGAAAGATGTTTGAATTATAGTTTCAGCAAAACATATGATAAACTAATTTAATTTCAGCTCCCTGCAAAATCGGCGGGAAAACGGTAAAATGAACTCTGAAGATGAGATTATGGAAAGTGAAGAAGATTTTGATGACGGTAAGGAAATAGTGAAATTTCACACAAGTACCTTGTTGAGCATTGATAACACCACGTCACCCCCCTCATTTTTTATTAGATTAAATTTAAATGAAGGGTGTAGGTAGTTTATCGTTTGTTTGTTTTTTACTTTAGATTAGGTTAGGTTAGGTTATTAGGCTATTGGGTGTGGGTAGCCTCGGAGGGTTAGGGCCCAAACAGGGTTTGGGCAAAGGAAAAAAACTAACCACCTCCACTCATTTTCAATTCATTGGAAAAATAAGGGAAGGGGGGGGGATGCCAGTAATCAACAGGCAGTTTGTGTAAAAGTATCTGAATTAGTTAATCAAAAACTTGTTTCTAGCTGTAGTTTTGCCTAGTTTTTAATCGCTACTGCGTTTACTTTTTTGTTACTGAACCACGGAAAAGGTGATGACATAAAACTTAGACGTTATATATGCAACACAATTATAGAAACTTTTTAAAGGAAACTTATTCTCATTTATGGCCAAAAGCCAATCTTTGGATTGTCATTTTAATTGCCAATAAATTTTAAGAAATCCAAATGAAAAATTATCGGTCCCCTGACGATTAAATTTAAAGGGGCTGGCCAAAATATATTTTGGCAGGTGCAGATATCTAATCATCTGTAAAAAATATTAATGATTTAGCATAAGTGTTTATTTATGTATTTCTATGTGCTATTTTTATACATTTTTGCTATAACCTAATTTTGATTTAGTTACTTTGTTTTTGTGCAATTAAAAAGAAGTTAATCATTATAATAAAAGAACAGGATATGTGTGTGTGTGTGTGTGTGTGTTTTTGTACCGGAGGATCTCGCAAACCGCTGAACCGATATGATTCTCCTTTAGGATGTAGCTTCCCTTAGGTCCTGGAATGGTTTAAAACTATTTTAGGGGAGAGTCCCCTCACCATCCCAAGAGATATTGTGACTAGAATGAATGTTTTAAAAATATTTTAAAGTGCCACTGTATGACTTAATGAACTTCTCTTATCACTAGGATTAAATACTTTCTTTTTAAAACTACAATTTAAAGGGTAGGGGGCCTACTTCCCACTTCCCTGCCCCCACCTCAAGGACCTCTAAATAAGAATCAATATTAATAAGTGACTACATTATAGGTTAAAAAAATATAGAAAAAAATCTAAACATTTTAGTTTAATAAAGACTAATAAAACACTTTTATTTAATCTAAAATAATTCTAATATACATTTAATGTTATGAAATATGATGATGGAGTTTTATTGTTTTATGTTTCAAATTTCAGTTAGTAGATACTTCAAAGCTATTGAAATTGCACTGTGTACTGAATTTAAATATTTGACAACTTATACATATAATACAACACATATATAAAGTTATAAGCTAGAATTATTGTTACAAAATGATTGCGAATTTGATGCAAAAATTTATTGGATTTATAATGAAAGGTAAGGTCAATGTTTCTATGATTTTGAAAAAAAAAAATTGTGTATATATCTATAATACAAAGTATCTTGATGTCTGTCTGTCCGCCTGTCTGTCCCTTAAGATCTCGTGAACCAATGAACCGATTGGATTCTACTCTTGAGGGAATATATCTTCTGGTCCTGTGGTGGTTTTAAGCTATTTACACCCCCCCCTCCCAAATATTTTTTAGGCAGGTAATTAAAACTTTAGTGGTCGCAACATCGCTGTTTTTCTTTTAAATTACCTCTGGGGGTAAAAACCCTATAGGCTAGGGGCGAAACCGCTAGTATTTTATAAAGGAGTAAGCTTTTTTGTCTGTAGGATCTCGGTATGGCTCTTCTTTAGAATGAAGCTTCATAAAGGTCCTGAGATGTTTTTTTTTAATAAATAAGTCTGGGTATGGTTTTAGGCTATTTTTCTGCACTTACATAGCCCTTCGAATATAGAACCTTTAGATGCTAGGGGCGCAGCAATTAGTTATTTATATTTTGAAAAAAAATAGCTTATCGCGCATTTGTTCTATAAGAACTTTTAATTTATTTTGTAAAACATTGAATTTCTCAAGGCCTTTTAAATTGAAGTATATGCTAATATTCACGTAGGTGAAATTTACTTCTACTGAAAAAGACATTCATGTTTAGACAAATAAACAAATTATATATACTGACTTTCAATTTTACTAAACAGAGATTTTTTTGTAAAATCAATGAAAATATGATTTCACATAAAAACAAGCAAAATTTTGTTACAGGCAGGACAAGTGATTAATAAAATATCAACTATTAATAAAAGATTTAAAAAACTGTAAACGTGTCTGTCTGTGTGTGTTTACCAGTTTTGACATGTGTATGTGTACCAGTCTTGACTTGTTTAGGTTTACCAGTTTTGACTTGTTTATGTGTACCAGTCTTGACTTTTGTATGTGTACCAGTCTTGACTTTTGTATGTGTACCAGTTTTGACTTGTTTATTTGTACCAGTCTTGACTTTTTTATGTGTACCAGTCTTGACTTTTGTATGTGTACCAATCTTGACTTTTGTATGTGTACCAGTCTTGACTTGTTTATGTGTACCAGTCTTGAATTTTTTATGTGTACCAGTCTTGACTTGTTTATGTGTACCAGTCTTGACTTGTTTATGTGTACCAGTCTTGAATTTTTTATGTGTACCAGTCTTGACTTTTGTATGTGTACCAGTCTTGACTTTTGTATGTGTACCAGTCTTGACTTTTTTATGTGAACCAGTCTTGACTTTTTTATGTGTACCAGTCTTGACTTTTGTATGTGTACCAGTCTTGACTTTTGTATGTGTACCAGTTTTGATATGTGTATGTTTACCAGTCTTGACTTTTGTATGTGTACCAGTCTTGACTTTTTTTATGTGTACCAGTCTTGACTTTTTTATGTGTACCAGTCTTGACTTTTGTATGTGTACCAGTTTTGATATGTGTATGTTTACCAGTCTTGACTTTTGTATGTGTACCAGTCTTGACTTTTTTATGTGTACCAGTCTTGACTTTTTTATGTGTACCAGTTTTGACTTGTTTATGTGTACTAGTCTTGACATGTGTGTGTGTGTGTATACAAGTCTTGACACCTGTGTGTGTGAATACCAGTCTTGACACCTGTGTGTGTGTTTTGTGTGTCTTGACAGGTGTGTGTGTACCAGTCTTGTCAGGTGTGAGTGTATTATAGAGAATCTTCACAACTAAAAACAGATGAAACATTTCTCATGATGACAGTAACTTCAATTATTTTTATGACTGCAAAATATTACATGAAAGAAATTTCATTGCTTTTGTATAATTTACCCATGTACTTTGTTCGCTGGTACTGTAAGTCAAAATGGCTATAATGTCCTTGTTGTGGATAGAGTAGCTGCGCTACTTACACCTTGAATCATATATTTGTATACACATCTTACAAACACCCTTCTTTATAAATAAACATAGAACAAACATTCTTATATACAGCACAAAGGGTGTCCCAAAAACTGGAATTTTTTGCTTATTTAAAATACAAGGAAAAAAATTATGGAAAAAATATTCTAACTACTTTTAAGGATGACTTTCAGGTAAATTTACTGCCCCATAAATTTGAAAACAAATTAACCTACTCTCAGTTTTTTCATAATTTTTAAATAGCATATGAGACTAAATTGTGAGATTAATTCATCCTTTATGCAATTTTTGTGTGTAGGTGCTTATGAAGCGCTTAAAGTGCCTAATAAAAATTGACTTCATACAATATAAATGACCAATGATAGGCCAGTATGCATTGTAATTGACCAATGGTAAAATATATACTGGCTTATCATTAGTCATTCGTATTGTATAACGTCATTCTTTAATATGCACTATAAGCTGCTTCGGTGTTTTTATTATTTTTTTAACTTTCTTTGAGACATCCTGTAATTATTCTGGCACATGCAGTAACTTTATAATATAAACAAAAGCGCCTGAGCGCACCTTTTCCTGTTGCCCTTGTCAGGCTACCACACTCCCCAAATTATAAGCTCATTTAAATTTTCTCTCACCCTCTTTCTCCGGTTCTCTTTCCGACTACCTTTCAATCTGACAGAGTACCTCTGAGGAGGGGGGGGGGGTGGTATGATAATAGGGTTCTCACCCCATCATACCCACTTACCGTTTAAAGCTATACTAATTAAGAATGAGGGGGGAGATTGGGAGAAATGTTTTCGGAGGAATAAAAAAAGAGGGAGAAGCGCATGATTCATATGCAAAAAATCCGTGATTTAATCCCCTTCAAATTGATTTGGGCTGTCAGTCAGTCTGTGGAAAATTTTATAGGGTGAAATTGAAATTAAATTTTACAAAATTGTGTTTATAATATAACATGTGATAATATATGCTTATCATCAATTCAAATCTTTAAATCAATATTAATTCATTAATATTATCATTGTTATAAATCTTAAAATTAAATAACTAATTTTCAAATTGAAATTTTAATAAAAATTTTACATGATTAACACTTTTTAAAAATGGAACATGTAAAGGGCGTCCAAGCTTTTTCATTTGAGAAAGGGAATAAAAATTTAGATTCAAAATTTTAGGGGTCCCTTCAGTACCTGCAAATTCATTTGGGGCGGGTTATCACCCCTTTACCCCCCCCCCCCATTGGACGTCATTGGATCATGTTACTTATAGGTTACGCACTTACCACATGTTTCTTATAGTTTAAGCAAACTCATACATGTTACTAATAGGTTAAACAATATCCCCCTCCATTTTTTAATCAAAGGCTTTATTTGGGAAATGGGTAGAAATTTCTCAGAATGAGAAAAAAAGTTGAGCGCTTACCCTATTAGTAACATGATCCAAAAAAATATGACTAAAACTTTTAGGCATTGTAAAGTTTGCCTTTCCAATTTTTCATTGTGTAATAACAAGCTATAATTGTTATCAATGAAGAAAAAATACTTAAATCAAAAAAGACTTTTATTTTAAACAAGCGGAAAATTGATGTCATAATAGATTTTCTACAATAAACTTTCTAGTAGATTATCATTTGAAATTACAGCAAAACTTTGCAAAATATATTTGGATATTAAAATCTGTAAATAATAATTCTAATTGCGTCATCAAATTTTCAAATTTTAAGCAGCTATGCTTATCTTTAACTTATCATTCTGGTTCAATTTTTTAAAAAAATTAGGCCTCTTTTGGCATGAGTTGGTGGGGGGTTATTTTATGGGCAAATTCTTTTGAAAGGGTTGAGGTACCCTCTACTAAAATAGTTACTTTCCTGGATCTATAAGAAGCTTAATATTAGTTCAGCAGTTAGCCAAATCAGACAGGCACACATGCTGTACATGTAAATGTAGATTGTAGATGCTCAAGAACATGATTCCTATTGTTTTAATTAAACAAATATCAATAAAAAATTTTATGAGGGTAGCTAAATAAGTTTTTTCAACACAGCCTTTACTTTTTATTAAATTTAATTTTTTCAATTACCATGGTACTTATGTAGACAATAGTTCTTGTTAATTTCCTACACGTTTTCGCCCTTTCTCTACTCTCTAATTCTCCCTCTCTCTCGCTAATATTGACTGTACAAGAACATTTCTCCTGTTGTCGGTTGAATTGGGGGGGGGGGGGGTTGAGGGGGGGGGATAAGTTTGATTATCCTAAGTTAGATCAATACTGTATTCTAGTTTTATTTTATGATAAACCTCTCACCAACATCTAAACTTTCAACAGGTTCCAACCAATGGGAGGAGTTGGGATATTTAACAAATAATTGGAGTTATGAACAAGTTATAACATCATAGAATATATAATATTTACAATTGTTACATGTGTTTTGAGTGAATTGTAACGTTAACTCCACCTGTTCTATGCTATAGTGCACTTTATTAGTTTAGTTTATAATTGTGACTTGAAGCAAAGTAAAATTATGCTTTTCTCAATAATATTGATAAATAGATATATGTCACAATTTTAAAATAATTTTAAGTGAACTTTAACAACAATTCTGTATGAAAAAATCTTCTGCCTTGTACAAATACTTATTTTTCTTTCAAAAACAAAAAATTTTGATTGTATAATGTACAACTTCGGATTAAGAAGTAATATTAAAAGTTTAAATCATAAGTGAAAGTGAGTTGTTTTAAACAAGCCGAAATTTAATGAATTTGCTTGTTAGCAATTACAGTTGCGCTTACTATGATAAAAGTTGTTCTTGTTGAATCGATGCTTTTTTACAGCTATGGTAGGTCCGTCCTTAATTGATAGCTCTGATCGTTATTTAGACACGTTAAAATTGTCTTATTTTTTTTTATGAAACTCGGCACTATGATTTCTGATACTGTTAGGTACAACGTGGAACCTTACTACTCTATGTCGTCTTATTTGTAGCGCTTCGCTTTTATGGATGTTATCATCATTATTTCATTGAATTTTGTTTATCTAATTGTAAATTATTTTCAGAAATTGACACAAAATATTGAGCTAATGAATTTATTAAAAACTAAGAAATGTTAATCTCTACAATATTTTATGATAAGAGAGATAAGAGTTTAGCTTATTGTTTGTGTATTTTATTATCCACTTCAAGTGGTAAAATGGATTGAAAGTGAAATATGATGAAGTTTCTCAGTTATAAGCACCTTATCTTTTTTATATAAAGAGAGTGTGAATTAATTGGGATAGGGAGAAAAAAAGATAAGGATAGACAGCTTTAATAATTATTAATACTCAGTAGAATTATGAATTAAGTAGTGATTAAAACAGTGAATTTCAATAGTTATTGTTATGATAACCAAAGACTTTATTCTTTAAAGTAATTACCATTAATCATTTCTAATTTTTTACTAGCTCTACAGTGACGAAATTAATTTACATTATCAGATTTTTTATGTTTTTAATCTAATCCTACAAAATAGCTTAAATTTTTTTTGCAATTTAAGCTTAAGTATTTCAACTTAAGCAAAACATTCGACAAAACATTAAAAAAGTCCTGGATAGATTTTAATTTGATTAGACTTAATTTGAATAAAAATAAATTTAAAACGATTAATATTTGAAATATTTTCAAATTTTGCAATTTTTGTAGATTTTGATCTCGCTGAATTTGCAAAATTATCACCAAAATCCGTAGAACTCTTAGTGAACCATTTATATCCCAGCCTTTATACATTTGTTAAAACTTTTTTCATTTCTTAGTTAGGATTTTTGATGTGTAGTTTAGCCGTGGTTATTAAGTAGGGTTGGGTAGTGAAGTTAGGACCCGCAAGGTGAAATTTCCGCAGGATAGGCATACAAATAGTGCTCTTAACACGTCTCTGTCAAGTGGACTTAACATTGACCCTGACAAGTTAGTTGACAACATTTAGATATGGCTTTAATAAAAAATAGTTGTGGCTAATCGATAGTAGAATGAGAGGCAAAATTTTTGTTGGCCTAATAACGAAACGTGTATGTTTCTAAATATTGATAATAGACTTTGAAACTCCACTTTTTTCTCTAAATATAGTTTGAAGGGTGAAATTAAGGGGGGGGGGGCTAAGGATGGTCCATTTGACAGATTAGGGATTTTGTCAAATTATCTGCAATAAATCACACGCTCCTTTATTTTAGTACATTTCTCTCAAATTTTATTTAAACTCTGTGCTTTATTTCATTAATTTTTAAAATAATTCAATTCTTTAGAAACTTAGTAGGTTGGAAGGTACGTTTTTCTACACATTTTAGGTTATTTGTGCTATATACCAAGTGATCTAAAAATAATTTTGCCTTTTATACTTTCAGTTCAGTTCAGTCGCGTCTCTCTTTTGGACTGTGGAGTCCAGAGAATACGGCCACCCTGCTCCTCCATGAATTCCTTTTTGTGGCAAGTGCTTCAGCTTCTCCCCATGTTAATTTCAAATTAAAGAGGTCCTTTTCAGTGCTCCGCCTCCAGGTCATTTTTGGTTGTCCCCGTTTACGTTTACCAGTGGTGGGGTTCCATTTTAAGCACTTTTTTGGAAACCTATTTTGTTCCATTCTGAGCACATGTCCTAGCCATCTTAGTCTTTTAAATTTCACTTCTGCTTCAATACTATTGCACTTGGTCTTAGCATACAGCTCAATGTTTGATATTTTGTTTGGCCAGAATATTTTGCAAATTCTTCTTAGGCAGCTATTGTGAAATGCATTAAGTTGATTTGTTTCAGTTTTCACAGTTCTCCAGCATTCAGCTCCATAAAGAAGAACTGATTTTACATTACTGTTGTAAAGTCTGATTTTTGTTTTCAGAGCAAGTTTCTTTGAATTCCAAACGTTGTGTAGACTGTTGAAAGCAACCCTAGCCTTATCAATCCTGGTTTTAATATCAGCTTTTGAGCCATTTTCACTGCTGATAACACTCCCCAAATAGGTGAATTTGTTGCTTTGTTTCAATTGTTCACCATTTATTGTTATAGTTTGATCAGGGTTTGTAGGTATATTCATAATTTCAGTCTTCTTGACATTAACAAAGAGCCCGACTTGTCCTGCGTATTTGACTAGTCTATCTGTCTTAGCTTGTAGATGTTTAATTGTTTCTGAAATCAGTGCCAGATCATCAGCAAAGTCCAGATCTTCTAGGTGTCCTAGTATGCCCAGCTGGAGACCACGTTTTTTGTCCTCTGTGGTTTTCTTCATCACCCAGTCAATGACCAATATAAATAGAATAGGTGATAAAATGCATCCCTGTCTAACTCCAGTGCTTATTTTAAAGAAATCAGATGTCTTATTGTTTCCAACTGAAACACAGGCTTGGAAGTTGTCATAAATTTTAGTTATCATAATTATCATCTTTTCAGGTATACCATAACTTCTTAGTATTTTCCAGAGTGTTTGTCTGTGTATGGAGTCAAAGGCCTTAGAGAAATCAACAAAATTTACATGGAGTGGCTTGTTAAATTCAACACATTGTTCAATAACTGTCCTAAGGGTGAAAATTTGGTCAACACAGCCTCTTCCAGCACGGAACCCAGCTTGTTCTTCTCTTAGTTTATTGTCAATTTTCTCATCAATTCTGTTTAAAATAACTTTACATAGGACCTTGCTTGGGATAGAAAGCAGCATAATTCCTCTCCAATTATCACAATTGTTCAAATCTCCCTTCTTAGGTAGTTTTATGATTATACCTTTAGACCAGTCAGTTGGTATCTTTTATACTTTAATTAAACGTTAATATTTTTATCTTTGATAGTTTTTAAAGTTATTTTAAAATGAAACAATTAACAATGAATTATTTTTTTTAATTCATCTATTCTACTAAACATTGGTGACATGTTTTTTTCATTAAAAAGATTAGGTTTTGATACATTACTGCGCTACTTATGGATATGATTTTCTATGTTGTATTAAAAACGTTTTCATATAACATTCGCTAAATAACTACACAGATTGTAATAGGAAATGCTTGCAACAAAAATGTCCAATTCATTTATTACCAGTGATGCAAAAAAATAACAAAACATAAACGTAATACAAAAAACAACAACAAAATATCAGTAAAAAGCTTCAGTTGGAATTTAATGTTTAGAATATTTACTTGTACTTTATTTGTCCTGTTTAAGTAAAATAACCTAAATGATAAAGGTTCCCAGTAGGGTGTCGACATAAGATTTAAGTTAATTTGCACGACGATCCTAAAATTTCATTGAATGCTATATATTCAATATAAACAAAATATAATTGTTTTTAAAAACTATCTTGCCTCAAAATTTTCAGGATGTCGAAAAACTATGAATTTGTCACAAACTAATGTTTTGTCTATATTTTTTCTTGACTTGCGTGGGGGGAGGGGGATTTTTTTTTCATTTATGCCAAACCACCGCAGGGCTATCCTGTGTCTAATATAACCCAACCTAACCTGAGCCAAAGTAAAAAACACACGAAAAAGTGTCCCCCCCCCTTCCCCTTATTTTCATTTTTTTCAAAATAAGAAGGGACGGGGTTTCTGAGCTCAACTAGTCACTTTCAAGGAAACTGCCTAGAAATATGTTTTGCCTCTGAACATGAAAGGCCAAGTGATTTTCCAGTGAGTGAAGCCTTTTTTTTATGATATGCTGCCAAATATTCCAGTTTTCTTTCCATACAACTTGTTTCTCTCTCATTCTCTGTACTTTTACCCAGGGATCTAAAGGGATAAGCCAATAGCCGAAGAATTAGTGCATATCCCGAATGATGATAAACAATATTAACTCTTCTGTAGATTACAACTAGTGGCTGAAACGTTTGGACACTTACCTTAATGAACCAATCAAAATCTGATAGAATTACCCAAGGTTGTTAAGTCAATGAATAAGAAAACTTTAATAAAAGAAATTGGAGACTAGTGTAATAAACAGCCCATTGTTCCTCCCTCCCTGACTTGTACACCAGACTTCTCTCCACCACACCAAGAAAACAAGGATATAGATATTTAAATCTAAAAGTAACACATTAAAAAAAACAAATGAACATTAAATTTAAGAACTTTCTCGAATAAATATAAAATACTTTAAATGATAGAATTAGAAGTTTTTGTTGACCATATGGCACGTAACAAAAGTTGTCGTGATTTAAACTATATCGACGTGTTGATAAACCATTCTACTATTGATATTATATTCATATATTAATATCCTTAAAGGATTTTAGAAAGTTTATCCCTTTAAAGATCAACTTGAATTGTATATTATCCGTGCTAATATTCGTATTTCTCTCTGAATCTCGCATATATAACCCCAGCAAGAAGTAAATGATATAAAGTAATCAATATACACATTAACATTTACTCGGTTAGATACATTAATAAATTACTGTGAATTGGATTAGATTGTGTACTTTAGAGATCACGCTTTTGCCAGTTTATAATTTGATAAAGCTATAGCCATTAAAAAACATCTTTGCTTTGTCCTAATGACAAATTACCTCATTCTTTTTTCACTAATTTTATTAATGTAATTTATTTCTTAATGGCCTATTTTATTTGAATAGCTAAAGGATACAGATTTTTAAGAGACTTTAATATATGGATGTAAGATCTATTCTCAAACTCTCATCATAATTAGGCGTAAACACAAATAGTATTTTTGCAAAACTAGGAACTGTAGGAAATTATATTACATTAACTTCCCAATTTACTCTGATCTATAAGTGGATCTAACTATTTTACTCTCATACATCGACACATGTTTTCAGTTAATACATTAAACACATCCATCCATATTTTATATAATATTTGTAGGCCAAGTATTGATTTCATTATACTTAGATAATTATCTATAGCAAATTTATTCTTTTAGCAAAGCTCTGAGTTTTCTTCATAAAAGTTTTTATATATGGCGCTAATTACTTATTATAAAGTAACAGGATGTCTATCTTCTATTTAAACGAAGATTCTGGCTAACCGATAAACCGATGTTGTTCTCCTGTACAGGGTAGCTTCTCTTAGGTCCTGGGAAGGTTTATAACTATTTTGGGGAATGGTACCACCAGTCTCCCAAGAGAAATCGCCCTTGGAATTTGTTTTAAAAACTAAAATTAAAAAAAATATCCACCCAATTTTTTTTTACTTTTACTTTTTCTTTTTAAATCAAAATAAAATATTGGGCTATCGAATTTAACTCCCCCCTCCCTCAAGTGCACCTAGAGGCCTCTAGGGGGCGTTGCCGCTAGTAATATAGAAAGAAGCCCCTGGAAAAAATAAATATGTGTTAATCATATTAAAATGAATTGATAAGAATATTCAACGACTATATGAATGTGGTATTATCCTGTTTTTTTTTGTTGGATCTGAATAAATTATCTTATTGTTTAATTAGTTGTATGCTTTTTCATTAAAGTTATAATAAATTAATTCAAGTTAAATAAATTAAATTATCTAAAATAAGGCTTTGGTATCCATACGTAAAGTTAGTTATACCTAAATTTTCATTAAGTAATTGGTGCTGTAATCATTAAAATATTTCAATGCTTAATATCAGGGATCGGAAGCCGCGCGTCAGCTGTATGTAAGCCACTAGGAAATCAATTTTTTACAATGTTAAAAATCAGCTGGAAGTTCAAAGCATCCAAACGGGTTTTAATTTAACGTCACGGCTGCCAAGCCCTGCTTAATATATCAGACATACATCATTATTTACAATAAATCTATAAATCACTTTACTAAAGTCAAATTAACAAAAATAGCAATAGTAAAACAAAAATTTGTTTCACGTTAATTAAGTTATTTTTTATCTAAGATAATGAAATATTATATTTTTATATCCGCAAAAAGCTGTTTATAATACGATTCAATAAATAAATATTATCTGTTAAAAATGAAATTTAGAATTATTTACCTTACTCATCGTCACATTTTAAGTTTATTTACAAATAAGCTGAAGGTAATTCTAAATGCTAAATACTTCTTGAGTAAGTGTGAAATAAGATCCAGTATTTTACATTTCAACAACTTTTCTTAATTTTATACGAGGTATCTAAACAATTTTTCAGTTCCATTGCTGCATTGCTTAATTCGCTTACGAAATTTTGGATGGCGTTTAAAGAATTGTTTAAAAGGATTGTAATTTATAAAGTAAATTTCTAATTTTTGTTTAGAAATAATCAAATTGATTTGTTAATTTGTGAAAATATAGAGGGCTGTTTTCAATTATAGCTGATAATAAAATAAAAATACACTGAATCAAAATATTATAATTGCTCTTTTACATTAAGAATCTTGATAATAAATGAGATTGTCATTTTACCATGTTTATTAAGAAAAGGCATACACATAAACGAACATACCCAGCTAAGGGATAGCTGCGTTAATAAAACCTTTTACCTATGTATTTAAAACCAATCTTAGAAGGGCAAATTCTCCGTTAAAAAACGCTATCACACGGTTTTTTTGGGGGGGGGCCGTTTTTATTCTTGTTTTAAAATTCAGATGTAATTATTATAAGTGCGAAGAGAATATGAAGTGAAATCTGATATCACTCAGAAATTTAAATAAATTAAAAATTATGTGTGTGTGTGTGTGTGTGTGTGTGTGTGTGTGTGAATGAATGAGTATTAAGTATAATAAGTTTAAGCTCTTTTATAAAAATTTTTGAAGGACTTTAATGTTAATTATGTAATTTATTTTTAAACACGGAGTAAAAGGCAAAAAAGAAGCTCTTTATAGTGCCTATAAAAAATGGCGTCATACAATAAAAAATACCAATGATAGGCCATTACATAGGGTAAATTACCAATGTCAGCCAAATAATAGTTATTTCTCGCATCGTATTATGAACAGCTTTCTGCGGACATAGAATGTACAATTCGGCACCTCGGGGCTAAAAAAACAGTTTTAATCTTATAATTGTACATTTTTATATTCGTAGAAAGCTGGATATAATACGATGCTAGACATAGTTTTTTCGTATGGATGAGAACCGGTTCCTATCCACCGGATTCGAATAATTACGAGAAAATTGTATCTAGATCTAGACGGATATAGTAGATTTTAGCTTTAATGAATATAGTTATTCTATGATTTTATAAAAATTAAAACAATAGATTATTGTAGAGAATTATTTGTTAAGAAAATGCATACACTTATAATTTCTATAAAAAAAAACTTTCAAGATAGAACAATAGTCAAGAATAAATTTTATGAAAGAAAATTTCTTAACTTTATCTAAATTAGCTAGTTAAGAAGTTATTTTAATCGAAATTTGAATCATATTATACTTTATAATAGCGTTGGAGAATTTAAAAATCACCAAAAATCCAAATTTATATTTGAATCTATCCCTAAAAATATTTATATGGCTAAGATTTTAAAACCCTTATTTTTATTGAAATAAACTAATCATAAAAAAGTAGTTTATAGCAGGGATCTAAAGGGATAAGACAATGGCCGATAAATTGATAGCACATACCCAATGATTAATTACCCCTTCTGTAGATTACAATTAGTGGTTGAAACGTTTGTACACTCCACTTGATAAACCATAAAATAAATATTTAGTAAAAGTCCCCAAAAGTATTGCCATATAAAAACGCCATTAAAAAAGTTTGGGGACTAGTGTAATAAACACCCCAATGTCCCCCCTCCCTCTCTGACTTTTTAGCGAGTAGCTTTGTTACTTCAATAGCAACAACAACAGTAAGGTAATTCAGGGGTATTGGGATAGGCAAATATAAATTAATAATAAGGTTCATCTTCAGGGGTATTGGGATAGGCAAATATAAATTAATAATAAGGTTCATCCTCAGGGGTATTGGGATAGGCAAATGTAATTTAATAATAAGGTTCATCTTCAGGGGTATTGGGATAGGCAAATGTAAATTAATAATAAAACACTTCTATGTTTTATCATTCTGTTTACTTTTGGCCTCAAGGTATTTTTTTAGTTTTAAAAAGTTAATGTAAATAAAAATATTTTTTGGTGGGGTTAATTTTTTTCTACACTGATTTCTCTTGGGAATTAGTTATAAAATTTCACAGGACCTAGAGAAGCTTGACTTTATAGGAGAATCATATCGATTCAGTGGTTAGCGAGATCCTTCGGTACACACAAACAGATCCTGTTACTTTTATTTAAAGATAAAGTTTATTCATCCAAATTCCTGGTTTCCATTGCAGTTATCTAATTTATTATTCTCCACTGCACAGGACAGTTTCATAAGTCCTAGGATCAGAATTTCCATTAAATGTTTATTGTGATATTGGCATATTTTGTTATAGTCTCATAGCTTCATATAATGGTATTTATATTTATTTCCGAAGAGGAGACACAGTTTACTATAAGCAAAAATAGTTTATTTTTATTGCTGGAAAATTAAAAGGTTTTAAACGGTGGTATTTGGCCACTAGTTTCATATAAATTTGGACGCAAACAGATCATTAGAATTTGTTGCTAGTTTCCTTATTTTTTGGCCAGTTTCAGTCAATTTGGCTGTGGCTATATGCAGATTATTGAAGTCTATTAAAAATACTTTTACTTTTGTCCAAAAAGTAACAAAAACTCAAATTGCTATTATTTAAACCAAGCATAAAGTATATTTTTATTGAAAAAAAAATATTTATCTATGATTATTAAGAAATGTTTAATGCTTTAGACAACCAATTGATAAGATTTTATTATTATATAGAAATTAAATTTTACATCCACTTTATTTTTTCAAACCCCATCATGCTAATTTTATTAGGCTGAAATAACTTAAATTCGGTTCTGATGAACTGTGGATAATTTTACATAACTTTCGTACTTTTCTTTCAATGTTATTTAGTCTCAACAAATAACAAAAATATTTATAATCAAAAAGCACAATTTTAAAATATGTATCTAAGCAATTTTTAAATATACAATGTTTAAAAAAGCAAAAATTACACATTTTTCTTACTATACCTATTTATTTTTTAACCTTTAGATATAATTTATAATTGCAAGTTTGCTCGCACATTAGAAATGATTAATGGTCAACTTAATAAAGAAACAGACACAATATCAGAGTACTTTATCTGCCCACAAAAGCGGAAAAAAAGACAATAGTTAATATTGATATAATTATATGAGTGAAAATGGGGGCTAAATATTCTAAATCGAAGAAAGCTGCAATCTGTGGAGTCACGGACGAGGGTAAATACATTTAATTAAAAAGATGGATTAGGTGCAGTTTGCAATAAAATGTTCCTGGGATCACCTAAAATTTATGAACTTTAAAGGCTGCTAGCGGCCAAACGTCTGAACGTTAATATTAAATTTAAACAAAATTTTAGAAGGGCCACAAATAATCTGGAATTGCCAATAATCCATAGTTATCTCGCAGCGAACATAAATGCGTGAAAAAGACATATTTTATACATGCCGTTTAGCATCTAGCAGCCTTTACAGTTCATAAATTTTTTTTTCGTGTAATCGATATCACAGTTTACCGTGAATTGCACCAGATCCAAAAAGGTGGACTAGCTGTAATAGTAAAAAATTAGTATGAACTTATATCTTGTTTGTAATTGGTTAAGTAGAATACCATGTTTCAAAAAGAAAAATGATTGTTCTCTACTCAAGAAAACTCTTTTTCTTACTTTTTTTCCATCTAATGTTTATTATTTATGATTGTAACTAAGTTTTAATAAAGATAAAAGAAACAATGGTGTTAATATCTATAATAGCGAAGCTTTGCTTTTTACATCCTGGTATTTATTTTGTCTAATACAACCTGGGCAAAGGAGAAAAGGGGATTTTCCTCAAAGCACCTAGTCGATCACAGAAACCCCTCCCCTTCTTTTATACATTAAATTATGGAACGGGGAGTTAGTTGTCGTTAGTTTAGGTTAGACCTTGGGTATTGGGAAGCTCCGCAGTGATAGGGGCCCACGCAGGGGTTAGGCATAGGAAAAGGCCTAGAAATAGATTGCGCATTGTAATGCTAAATGTTTTTTGCATTTCTAGAATGTTTCCAATTGCTTGTATTACAAGATACACTAATCATATTGTTCTTTGAATAGACATACTATATCGTTCTTTGTTAATGCCTGTGTTAGAATATGTTATATAAAAATAATAAATACATATTTATTCCATATAATTACTTGGCCCTTACTGCCAGACAATAATTATTTTCTACGGTATTTTGCCAATCTTTGCGAACTTTCTGAATATTCATAAAATCTTGTTGTATTCTATGTTATAGTTTATTTGTTGTATTCAATAAAAACAAATATTGGAGAAAGAATTTCATATTTGCACAATAAATTCGCAAGCCTTTGTGTTTTAGCATAAAGGTTCAAAATCAAAATGTTAAAATACTTAATACAGGCCACTGCGCCTAGCCCTATGGAGTAATTTTACTCCATCTCCCTTATATACAAGATTTTAAATTTAAAAAAGATTCATTGTTGAGTTTAGTTAATTTGTTTTGTTAAGGTTGACCTAACCCTCTAGAGAAAATATATTAAAGCCTACTACGGATCATGCCTATGAAGAGAGGAATATAAACAAAAAGAGTGCAAAGCTTATAAAATTGAAAATGAAGTACATAAAGTTCGATTTAAATCAGTCTTATAATTGCTTGAATACAAGATACTTGATATGACATTTTAGGACTGAACAATGGAGATGCTTTGCTGATTGTCACTTATCGTCCTAGGAATTATTAAAGTTAAAGTTAGTAGGATGATTCTTTCTCAATAATATATATTTTTCATATGATTATTTTTGTTTAGATGAGACAGTATACGGGAATGCTGGAAATCGTAGGAAATCCGTGTTTGCTGAGGCCTATAATCCAGAGGAAGACGACGGAGTTGATGAAGTCAAGGTGCATACATTAAATAGATAGCTATCTAACCAGGGATCTAAAGGGATAAGATAATGGCCAATAAATTTATGTACATCCCCCTTCTTTAGATAACAATTAGAAGTTGAAACGCTTGGGCATTCAACTTAATGAACCAACCAATCAAAATTCTACAAGAGTTCCATTAAAAATATTGATTGAAAAGTTTGGACACTACTAGTTTCTACAAACCATAAAAGTAACCAAAGTTTTTAAGTCAAACGAATGAGAGAACGTGTCTATAAAACTTTTAGTAACATTATAGTTTAAAATTCAATAACCCTGTGAAATTTACATCCTCTCATACTTGGTGAAAAATATAGATATAGTTAATTATAAATAGTGACATTTATTAATATCAGATATATGAAAATATAATGAGATAGGTTTACATAAATGATTGATAGACAGACATATAGACTGTGAAACAGACAGACTGTATATAGATAGATAGACAGATTTGTACAAAACAGAATGAAACATATAAAGTTTATTTAAATGTATTTATTTGTTTAGACTGTCCATCCTAAAACAGATGATCAACGGCAGAGACTTGCAGAGGCAGTCAAGGACTGTCTACTTTTTAGGTAATTTTATATGCAATTCTACTCTATAAGTAACCATGTCTTTCTGTCTAGCCTTTTATCAATGGATTTAATATTACTTGGATCTAAACCAGATTAACAAGTACTCTAATAAAGTGAAACTTGTAGCTGGCTAAAATAAAGACCCCCCATCCATTCCATTTATACCATTCTCCCCTCCCACTGGATGAACGAACTGACCGTTAAGTGATGGCAATTTTAGCAACCTAAATTGACTACAAATTTTCCCTGTCATACTATCCACCTATACTCTGTATCCATTCTTTAACACTCTATAGAGAGATCACTGCAGCAAAGCTGATAAAAAAATAGTTTTGTTTTTTAAATTTTCTCTTTTTTAATTTTATGTAGTATTTAGTTATATTTTTGTCCACAATCTTATATGAATACTGCATATTTTTTGGCTAATTATGATAATAAGACAATTCCTATAAAATTTGTTAGGCTAACCTAAAGAAACCATAACTCCTAAGCTAGCATAAACATAATCATCCTTATTTTAATAATACCGTGTCAGTTAGAAAATTAAAGTAATAAAATTATAAAATATTATTAAAATCCCTTATATTTAACATTACTAAATTTCATGAATTAAGATAAAATATGAAATTATTTATCCTTATGTAAATTATTTTCTAAATTGAAGTATTTTTAATGATTTTTTATCACTTTATGATTATTTTAGATCATTGGACAGTGAACAGTTGATTGAAGTGTTGGATGCAATGTTTGAAAGGAAAGCAGAACCTGGAGAGACTATTATTACTCAGGTATTCTATAGAGATAGGACAAGAGAGGATAAATATATATGTTTGATAGGAAAGCAGAACCTGGAGAGACTATTATTACTCAGGTATTCTACAGGGATAGGTTATAGGAGGATAATTATGTTTATCATTATAAGACACAGTGCCTTCGAAGGTGCTTTGACTTTCAGAACCTAAATTGGGACATAGTGCATTTCATTACCCTAGGTTAGGTAACTTCATCTCACTTTTGAATAAAATCTAAAATGCAGCGGTTTTTGAGAAAATTAGATTTAAAAATTTCAAGTTCAATTTTCACCCACTAGGAGTTACCGCATAATCATGACAAGAAAAGCAAAGATTATTTATTTAAAATTTTGAACAACTTTGCTTTAATAAAGTCAGTCATAAAACCTCTCTATATATGATTTATTTAAGGCTGAATTTCCGTGACCTTAGCAAAGCAATTGATAAAAATGGCCATTAATTAACACACTTAAGGAGTGGTTTTATGAAGAACTTTATAAAAGCAAAGTTGTTCAAAATTTTAAATAAATAATCTTTGCTTTTCTTGTCATGATTATGCGGTAACTCCTAGTGGGTGAAAATCGAACTTGAAATTTTCAAATTTAATTTTCTCAAAAACCGCTGAATTTTAGATTTTATTGAAAAGTGAAATGAAGTTACCTAACCTAGGGTAATGAAATGCACTATGTCCCAATTTAGGTTCTGACACTAAAGTCAAAGCACCTTCGAAGGCACTGTGAAGAGCTTCTAAATGTCTAAATGGATTCAAAGTCTACACTTTGATTTACAATGTTCTTATATCTCTTGTTTATATAAAGCATAGTGCAAATAAATTAAGGATTATTATGTCAACCATAAGTAGTGCAGCAATAACAAGATAAGGACATTTAGGATTAAAAGTTAAAGACATTTCAAGCTACTTATGCTTTAAGCTAAAAAGATCCTTTTCTATATTTGCTGAAAGTAACTGCTGAAATACTATTTCAATGTTTGTTATCATTCTTGGTAAAAATTTCTAACAATTAATTTTATGCTCAAAAATGGATTTTAGACAATAAAAGAAAATTACATAAGTGTTTTCCAAACTTTAATTTAATTTTATTGAACTCTAAAGTATTTAAAATTCAAATAAGTTAAAAGTAAAGCCTATTCAAATTATAAGTTAATCCGGTACTTATATACAATAAATGAAACAGGGACAAATATATTCACTATTACCAACGAATTTTAAGAATAAAATGTGCACAATTAAGTAGATATAGATTCTTGCGTTTTTGTATTAAGAACAGCCAAATAAAATATAAGTCAGTAGGGTAATCCTTATAATAAAGTAACAGGATGTTTGTCTGTGTGTTTGTGTGTTTGTACCGAAGGATCTCGCTAACCGCTGAACCGATCGGGTTCTCCTTAACAGGGTAGATTCTCATATGTCCCGGGAAGGTTTATAACTATTTTGGGGGAGGGTACCACCACCCTCCCTAGAGAAATTAAATTTTTTTTTAATTTCTTAATTTTAGAAAGAGAGTTCAACGAAAAACAAACGTCAAACGTAATTTTTTTTACTTTTTCTTTTAAAATCTAAAATAAGAAATTGAATTATTAAATTCGACTCTCTCCTCCTCAAGTGCCCCTAGAGGCCTCTAGGGGCGTAGCCGCTAGTAAAAAATAAAGGAGATAATGAGTTAAGGAGACTATCACACAGGGCTGGCTGTCTGATAGGTGTTCTTAACCTAATATTATATAGTGAGCGTTAGAGTATTGCATCCCATTCTAAGCGGATGATGCCCTTGGGTTCTCTAGTTGATTACTCGAAATCGAAGGAGAATCCCGCCCCTATGAGTAATGACTAGGTTATCACAAAGAACTGGGCTACAGACACAAAAACTCTTTACAGACAGACCGACTACTAATTAATTATAGAGCAGTTTTACTTTTTAAAATATATTCTATATTGGAAAAAATCCACTTTAAATGCTTCCCCTAAAGATTTATATTAAAGTTTTATTCCAGAATTGCATTCTGGGAAAAGTTAAGAATCAGTATCAAAGGCTTGTTTCAAGTCGTAAAAATTTGCAAATCCAAGATTATTTGCTTTACCGCCTTCTTTCTGCTTTACCATGCAAAGTTCTGTCAACTGCCTTTAAACGTGTGTATTGTATGTTTGTATGTGTGTGTGGGTGTTAGGGTGTGTGCGTGTGTGTGTGTGTCTGTGTGTGTGTGTGTATATGTGTGTTTGTAGGTGTTAGGGTGTGTGTGTGTGTGTCTGTGTGTGTGTGTATATGTGTGTGTGTAGGTGTTAGGGTGTGTGTGTGTGTTTGTATGTGTGTATGACCCTCTTGACTTTATTAAAAACGCAGTTACTCTAAAGCTTACTAAAACCTAATCTGGTGATTTTCGTATTCTAATTAAACCCAGGTACAAGGTATAACCAACAAGTGAAATAAATCTTAAATGATATTTGGAAGGCAGATAGAGAGGTCGTCAATTTTACCATATGTTGCCCCCCCCCCCCCCCCCCACAAAGACAGCTGAGAACTACGTATAGGTTCGTGATTTTTTTTGAATTAATTTCGTTGTTGGTGTAAGCTGAATTAAACCAAAATTTTAGGCAATAGACAATATTTTAACCAGATGGTTTTATCATTTTATTTTGTGTGTAATACCCATACTTTAGTTCCTCTCAATACACAGATTTTTAAAGTTTTTAATCAAAATAGATTCATATTCCTATTTATCTTTCCCTCGTTTTTAATGTACAATCTAAACTTGTGGAATTTTTCATCCCTGTTTCTCTTGAGGTAATATTTGCAACTTCAGCATATTGGTTTCAAATCGTTCATAGAACTCTGAATTTTCTTTTTTAAAAACATTTTAAGTACATACGCCTGAAAATTCAAGAAAGCGGCCTTTCTTGGAAGTTTGGGTTAACAATTAACTATCGTCTTCCTAATATGTATGCCTATCTATCAAAGTATATAGGTTTATCTATTTTTATGTGATATACAACCAATAAATTTTCAGTCAGCTGAAAATCTAAACTTGACCCAAATATAACATTCCCTTTTTCAAGAAAAAAATGATAAAGCTTCTAAACGTATTTAAATTTGAGGCTGAGTCAAGGCTGCCGATCCTTGATAGTTCTACAGGATGATGGAACGACAAACGGATGTACGATAAGGTTGCACTACATAGATTCTTTTTTTTCAGGGTGCGGATGGAGATAACTTTTATGTGGTAGACCATGGAATATATAATGTACTAGTAGATTTACAAGGTATACAAATGTTTATTAAGATCTAAACAACGGATCTTTCGAAGAATGGTGTTAGAATTTAATTTATAGTACGTTTTATAAAAAAAAACGACTAGAAGAGGGCAGTACACTCTATTTTCTGATCTTTATGTCGAAAGTAGTACTGATTACTGCTTGAAACCTAAAACCATCATAAAATTTTATTTAAATCTGCTACCAAAAACATTATAATTGTCACTATTGAATTTTATACAATTTTAGATATTTTCCAGTGTTTTTAGTTTTTTCTTATTTTCAAATAATAAGACAAATATGATCAAATTTCTTTGTTAAATTAAATTTTCAAAGGTAACTAAAAGATACAAGATCTTCCAAAATAGAAACGTTTTTTTTCAACCTTAACTGTTAAAGGGACTAAATAGCTGTATGTTTACGGGGTGGGGACCCTGTGCTGACTTTCAATTGGGTCTTTGATCATCAGCCAATAGCGTCGGAAATATTAACACAGTCCGGGTTCATTCATTCTGTAACCTAATCTTGATTCTTTTATTTTAGCTTTAATGATTTATTTTGTAATTAAAAAGAGACATTAATATAATTGAATTAGTTAAATAAGAAAAGGCTTAATGTGTTTTTCTGCTTAATTTTCATTGTTTTTCCTTGTGCAGCTTATAAACAATATATTACTTAGATAGATACAATAAATGTGTATTGTCAATATATTTTATATCCATAGCAAGAACTAGATGTTATAAATATACTAGGGATCTAAAGGGATAAGCAATGTTCCACAATTAATCAAAAACCAAATAATAAAAAATAATAATTCCCCTTCTTTAGATTTAAACATGGTTTACTACTAGTTTGAACCAACCAATCAAGAATTTATGATGGGGTTCCAAAGTATTAATTGATAGGACGTCATGATATAACTTTGGGTACCAGTTTTAATTAACAGTCCAGTGCCGCATACCTTACTAACATAAACTAATTGTATTTCAAATTTAGATTTGTACATTTTAGGCCTCTAGGGGCATGTAAAATGTTTTTTATCTTAATCTATGTTAAGATTAGCTGTTTACCAAAAATATCCGCTGGGCGGCGTTTTCTGTTTTTTTTTTATTTTTGGCGATTTCTCTTGGGAGAGAAGTGATACCCTCCTCCAAAATAGTTATATACACCTTCCTAGCACCTAACCTGTAAAGGAGAATCATATCGGTTCAGTGGTTCTTTTGTTACAAACAAACAGAAAAACATCCTATTACTTTTTAGATGGTAGCAAGAAAAAAGTGATGAACTACGAAGGAAAAGGAAGTTTTGGTGAGCTTGCCCTACTCTACAATATGCCTAGAGCAGCCACTGTACAGGTAAGGTAGCCCTATCCCAACGGGGATCTTCAAACTCATACTTGACCTAACCCAAAATAAGCATAAATATTAAGTTTATTTTCAAAATTTTGTTTATGATATGAAAGCGAAAACGAGTATGAAGAATAGTTATTTCTCACATATCGTGTAGAAACAGCTTACAATTATAATATTAATATATGATTGTACATTTTTATATTCTTAGAAAACTTGATATATTTCGATGCTAGACATAATTTTTCAGTATATCTGATGACCGGTTCTAATCCACCGGATATTAATCGGTTTTGAAGCGATACTGGAAAATACATTATTTCAATTACATTTTTTTTCTTCTTATTTTGAACTTATATGAAAATACCTAAGAAAATATAGGTTTTTATTGAGATACAGAGTATATTTAACATGTTAATTGAATACCTATATATTTATTGCTTACATGTTTGTATTTATGGCTTATAAATAATTTATTTTTGAATTGGTCATAGAAAAGAAAGTAATCTTAACCATTAAAATCAGCCGTCTATCTGAAATAGAAGACGAGAAAATCACATTCCCGACATAGCTAGGGATGGACTGATAGACAATGGTAATTATAGAGTAGTTTCGTTGCTAATAAAGTTTTTTTCGGGGGGGGGGGGGGGGGTTGGAGATCTTGCCTAAATGATATAAAGATTACTCCCAAATAAAAAGGCTTGAACGTCCTTGGAGTAACCCTTAAACATTAAATAAGTACAATTTTGAAGTAAATATACTATTTGGAGTATTTGTATAGTTTCTATGCAGTCAAAATAAAACAACATTTATATACTAAATAGCTGTTTAATTTACAGTAAACAGTTTCTGCAAAAATATATCTAATATGTTATGCGCAACATTTTCCAAGCCAAGGGGATGTGGATTTTTTTTTGAAAATAATAAAATTGTAAGGATAAGAGGGATTCAAAATTGGATTATCAGAAAGTAGGTTTTTAATAACAAGGATAACAACATCCATAAAAGCGAAGCTCTGAAACAGTAGGACAAACGAACACTCGAACACTTTTAGAGTGCCAGAACTGAAAATCAAGAATGACAAAAGTATAAACAAAATTTGTAGTCATACTTACATTTTTAGGACTTGATTATAGAGATGCTTCGCTTATAAACATGTACCTTGTTGTAATAGTAATCAGTAATTCAAAAAATGTAGGATTTTTGCTATAGGGGTTTGTAATCCCTCCTTGTTTCGGAAACGCCTCTGGTATTATACTTACAAACATGTAATGTGTTCTGCTATAAACATAGAAGACACTGGAAATGTTGCACAAAATGTTCAACACGGTTATAATTTACTCTTTGGGATATTTTTCTTTCTTGTTTTCACATTTTTCTTTAAATTATTTTTTAAAGTAAAGCCTAAAAAATACTACTTTTAAGAAAATAAAATATCCTATTTCTTTTTTAAACCTTTTGGTTTACAACCTTTATGTACACCCCCCCCTCCTCTGTTTCAATCCCTAATTCAACCAACAAAAATCACATCTGCTACTAAATTGGTCATTACCTTATACTAGCTGTACTACTGCATTAAAATATAAGTAAATTGTTTTTGTGTCAACCTAGAAGAAAAACTTTAAACATTTTCAGGCATTTATATACAAACTTTTACCAATGCCTAATATATTCTATTCATGAAAATATAAATCTTTTGGCTGTAAAATATATATTTTTACAATTTAAAAAAATATCATTGCTGTCTATTTTAAAACAAAACAGCCTATGGCTATAACAGCCCCTAGCACCTGTCTAAACTGACCAAGCATGATTTGCTTGATTTACTTCATTAAGAGGTGTGTACTTCGGACTACCATCCACACTGATATTGTCTTAATATGCATCAAAATTTTTTGTACTTTTATAGATTTTATACATGTTTTTAAATTGCATAGAAATGTATTTTGTTGCATAGATAGATATTTGAAATGCATTTTTTCAGCGCAGCTTCTCTTTATCAGGAGTAAGTCTGTTTATATGATGGTCTGACTGTCCGTCAATAATAGACTGTATAATACATATTGTCACTTTTTCAAAAAATGTTATTAGCTTGTGATTGTTTCGTTACATGTAAAAAATTGATGTATTTAAATTTGTGCAACTAAATAAAAGTACAAACAATTTATTTGCAAAATCAAAAAACCCAATTTTTATTGCCAAACAAGATTGTATAAGACAATATTTCTTATAGAAACGCAGCTTAGATTGGCAGAAAAAAACGAATATTTTTTGCATAAATTGAATACTGGGTTGCAAAACCATATACCAGCCTATTAAAACTACGACTTAAAAGTAAATGCATACATTAGTCTATAGAAAGATGTTGGGCTCTAATCTAACGAATTACCAGCGAAAGAATTTTAAAAAATGTTTTAGCTATTTCTATGTAAGACGCGTTACATTAGAAGTTTGGCCTATGGAAAGTTAAATAATTACTATGCATACTGCATATGTTGAGACTCCCAGAAAAAGTTGGCATAATTAGATGGTTTGTTTTCTATGATAGTCTAACTTAAAAGCCTGACCGACCTGAGGTATGACCTACCAGTTGACAGACCTAACAACTTCACTATTTGGTGAGAAAAAATAAAGAACCACGAAATCTGAATCAAACTACAATAGTATGTTTCTTCTAACCTTTAAAGTCCCATTGTTGTAATGTTCGTTTTGTCCTTGGAGTAAGCTTTATCTTGTAATTAATGTTAATTATAAGAATCACAGCACACACACACACACACACACACACACATACACACACACTTACACACACATAGATTTGGCTTAATTTCTTTAATTTACCTCAGACAGAAAATGTTAAGTAAATATGGATTAAGATCGTTATTTTAGTCTGCCACACGGTTAACTTTATTAGAGAAAATGAAAATCCGGTGTAAGATCCAAGTAAATAATAAATTCGTTACTCCAATTACGTTATAAATAATTTTGCCTATACATATATGTGTGCCTATGATTCTATATTGGTGTCTTATCTGAAAATTAGCATAATTAGATCAGACTTGACGCAGGACTCTGTGACGCCGCAACAAACTGATATGTATTAGGAAAAACAATTAGTTTGTAGAAATACTAAATCTTAAATATCAAGGAATACCAAACCAAAAAAGCCAAGCGCAATTTTTTCTTAAGCTTATTGTTTTGATTTCTTTCCGATTAAAAGCCGGCTTGTTCTTAATAGACTTTGGTATTTTTTATTGTAGTTTTATGTTGTTATGGTAATTGAAAATTCCAACATATAGAAAATTAATTGATTAAAGGCAGGGACTTTCAAGTGAGAGAGAGCAAATTAAACTAAGAATTAAAACTGGTACAATGAGTTTTATTAAATCTTGATTGATTTGTTTTTGTAGCACTTTCCTAGCTTTTCAACAAATAAATTTGATCTACAGGAGAGATAATTTTGTTTATCATAACTGGGGGTGTTCATAAATATAATTGTCCATTGTCTTATCCCTCAATATCCCTAATACTTTCATACAGATTTAATGCAATCAAAGATTTTTTCTAATGCCAAAGAATCTTTAATACAAATTATGGCGCTTTTTCACACAAAGTGCATGTTGACGTTGATCCCTGACAACAATCACATTTTTTGTGTTTTTAATAATAATTATCCTGATTCCTTTATAGAGCAAGGACAAAATGGATTTTTTTAGATTTTCCCATTTATGATCACTACTAAAGTTTAAATTCACTTGACCGGAAAAAAACATAGATTAATCCCGCCTTCCTTAGACGCCCCTGTTTATAAATGAATAGGTTAAAAATCCCCCCCCTAAGAACCTGGACGAAAAATATTCTTTTTAACCCGCAAACAAACATTTTTCTTTACTCTTTTTAAATGTTTTGTATTTTGGGACCCAGAACCAATTCTGACTAAACTATTAACTAGACAAAATCTTGGAAAATGTGACCTGAGAAGGAGGGTTTTCCTGTAATCTTATAGAAGTAGCTAATGTTAGCTAAGGTTATGTCATTAAATCTGTCTGTCTAAAAGATGGGAATCCTTATCTTCAATGGCTACCTTAAATTAAAGTCCTTTGCAATTAACTTTTTTGAAAAGTTTCAAAAATGCAGAGATCTAAGGGAAAAATACAATGACAGATAACTTTATGTACATGCCCAATGATGTCACATTTAAAAAACCCTTCTGTAAATTAAAATTAGTGGTTGAAACGTTTGAACACTTAACTTAATAAATTAACCAATCAATATTCCGTAAGAGTCCCAAAAGTTGTTAATCCAACGAATAAGAAAACGTTATTATAAAACTTTGGGGACTAGTGTAATAAACAGCCTATTATTCTTACTACATAAACTGAAATAAAAATGTTATTAGCAAGATATGATCACAAATACATGATCACTGCGCTACTATGATCACAATTATCCTTGTTATAATAAGATAAAAATAGTTGGTCTATATGGTATGGTAATAATAATAATTGTATAAATATAGAATAATCTGTGAGGAAAAGATTACAACATTCACGTCAATATAAAGTCTTTACAAAGATAAACAATTCATAATATCCTAGCTAATTCAATGAAGGACCCTTTAAAAACCTCTTTTATTAAACATTAAAAAAGAAGTCTTATACCCAACTTAAACAATTTTAGATAAACTGTATTTAAAGCAAAGAAAGAGGGGACAATGAATATGTTTATTATTCTGGACCCCAAAGTTTTATAATAACGTTTTCTTATTCGTTGGCTTAAAAACTTTGGGGGCATTAAGATAAGTCTTTAAACGTTTTAACAGCTAATTTTAATTTACAGAAGGGGTTATTTTATGTATCATCATTGGGGATGTACATCAACTTAACGGTCATTGTCTTATCCCTTTAGATCCCTGTATATAAAGTCAAAAAGCTTCTATTAGTTTCAGAGGAGGTCATAAGTAAGGTCTAAATCTGATCTAATTAGTTAAAACTTAAAGATAAAAGTCGTTTAATTCAAGAGGTGGATGCTTCATTAGAGAAGAATTCAAGTTTTATTGTGAGGGTCATATTGTTCAATAAAGCTTAGGATCCCTCACACTGTCTGTCTGTCTGTCTGTCTGCCTGTATGTCTGTCTAATGAACGCTTGCAAAACATGTTTTATTTTGTTGGTTGTGACCGTGATATTTTGATTTTCCTATCAATTTACTTTTCATTACAAAATCGCGTTTCATGAATGTTTTAAGGTCTTGTTTATAACAGAGTCAGATTCTAAACAAATAATGTACCAAAAAAAATGTAAAAATCAACAAACGTAACGGGCAAACAATGTTGGCTGGATTAGATTTTCTGAAAATTGTTTCATCAAATAAATTTCTCTTTTCCATTTTCAAAAATCTCTTTTTGTTTATCTTAATATCGGATTTATTCAATGTTTGGATTGAGAAAAATAAAAGAAATTCTATTCATTTTTACATAGAAAGTTCATAAAATACAATTAGTAAGAGAGAAATTATGTCCAAAGCAGCAAATGAATATTGAGCAGCCGCACTTCAGTCAGATGGGTAAATCAACCTTTTACAGTTTTAAAATCAGCTCGAAATCTAAACATGACACATTTATGGCAATCCTTCTTTTTTCAAACAAATTGTAAAAGCTTCCAAACAAGTTTGAATTTGAGGCTTAGTCGCAGCTGACGCGCTGCTGCCGAGCCCTGATATTAAAAAATCTGTTTTAATTAAGTATTTTATTAGAGGCCATATATACTATATAGCCAGAGTTCTAATAATAAAACATTGATTTATTGAAATTTATATTGCATGTATTGCAACCTATTACATTGATATTGTCTTGTATTTTAATTACAAGGTACATATCCAATGATATATG
This sequence comes from Acartia tonsa, assembly GCF_053477335.1. NCBI lineage: Eukaryota > Metazoa > Arthropoda > Copepoda > Calanoida > Acartiidae > Acartia > Acartia tonsa. The sequence goes on from NC_137260.1 coordinate 42,641,868, forward strand.
TATTACATAAGTATATTCATTTACACATTAAATTTAAGAGCGTGTTTTTAACGTTAATTTTAGCAATGAAAATTATTTTATGTACTTTATTTGAGAAATATTTCAAGTACATTTATTGATCTGTTAATTGTTTGTACTTTAAAGTTGTTAAAGGGGGCCATAAAAAGATTAAAAATTTTTCAGAAGCGAATCTATAATAAGTGTAGGTGCGTCAGTCCGCAATGGTTGGTTCTTTTCGTTAATTTAAACATGTAAGAACTGTCCAATTGATTTAAAACTTTCCATGATGATTCATATAACAGTTAGGTACAATTAAGAAAGCGTAACAACTGTAAAATCGTTACTAGAAAGTCTGTACGCCAATAAACATGATGATTTTTAACCTTTTTTTACATATTCATTTGATTTTTGTTATTATAAGCGAAGCATCTCTATAATTAAATCATAAAAATGAAAGTAGGTCCTTATACAGTATCCTGTATCTACTCAATTTTGCAACAAGTTTATGTTTGTGCTTCCTCTTGATTTTAGAGCTTTGCTTTTATGGATATTGTCATCCTTGTTTTACACATATTTTTCTTTACAAATGGCTAAAAGTGTCTTATTACGAGAATGACAATTTCTGCTAAAAATCTACTATTGTAATTTATCATATTGTTCTTCGCTTCTGATTGTAAATATTGTTTTTTTTTCAGGCCGAAACCGCCGGAGCATTGTGGGCCATGGACAGACAAACCTTTAGAAAAATTGTGTTGAGAAATGCTTATCAAAAAAGAAAATTATACGAGGCTTTTCTTAAGAATGTGCCTTTGTTGTCACATTTAGGTAAGCATGACAGCTTTTTTTTTGTTGTTGATAAAATTTTAATTGCTTGAAATATGCTGACTGTGGAACTATTTAAATTACAGGGTAAAATAGAAATTATTTTGGCATTCATCAGGATTTTGGTTATTTCTGGTAATACTCTTTTTAAGCTTATTAATTTTTTTTTCTGACATAATAGTATAAACAAATAATGCTATTATAAAAAATCACTTCAGAGAAAAAAACTTACATAGAAAAATGGATGTATAATTACTTGGATCTTACACCAGTTTTTCATGTATTATTATGAAGTGAAATCTTTAGTGGGATAAGATAACGATCCCCCCCATACCCTTCCTTTATCCCATTCTCTTTCCTCCTACTGAATAAACGGCCCGACTAATAAATGCGGGGGGAAATCGCAACCTAAATTTACGACAATTTTTCTTCTTTTATATCGTCTACGTATATTCTACATCCATTCCTCAAACATAAAAGACAAAAGATACACATTTCAAGTTTTTGTTGTTGTTGACTAATTAGGTTTTGGTCCTCAATTGCTTTATAATTGGCTTAATTGTCTACAAACATTAGCTGAAATTGTATTGCCGGGGAGGTGTCGAATTCGAATCTGACCAACACCGACTTTAAAAATGATACTGATGATATGTGACTTATCCAGAGAGATAGAGGAAACAATGGATTATACTAGTCCCCAAAGTTTTATAATAACGATTTCCTATTCGTTGGCTTGACAATTTTGGGGACTTTGGTGAATTTTTATTGGTTGTTTCATTGAGTTGAGTGTTTAGACGTATCAAGCACTAATTTTAATCTAAAGAAGGGGTAATTTTGTTTATTATCATTGGGTTTGTAATTCAATTTACCGGTCATTGTCTTATCCCTTTAGATCCCTGTGACCCTATATTTTCAATTATATTTCGAAATACGGTTGGTAAAGGTGTTTCGGTTTATGGAAAACAACGTATAAACGGACATCGTATTACTTTTTGTTACAAAAATATGCCAAGATTGACATTGTATGTATGTGTGAAAGAATGTAAAAGTAAATACACCTTCTGCTGAGTTAGCTGCTACACATATTCTTCAGTGTTCTATAAATTCCGCAAAATGTACCACATCATTAAATTGACAGAACAACAAACTTTTTGTTACCGCTTCATTTTGCTTCACTCTCAGAAACAAGCATCCCGTCTAATTTAATATTTGTTCTTATTTGTAGTGATGTTACTAATTTTCTTTGTTTATCCGTACATCAGTCTGTCCGTCAGTCTGTAACGCCATGTGTGAAATGTTGCTATCAATCAATATAGACGGATGAAACATATGAGCATACAGTATATAATTTTCTTGGTACGTGTAACTGTCGGTCATACTACAAATAACTATAAATAAATATGTTATTACATAAGGTTTCGTGATTTTCTTCTTTCTGTATATTTTTTGACATCTGAAAATTTGCTTTATAATTTTGTCGGTTTGTCCATCCTTTTTTTGTGCTTCACTACTTGTGGATATTTCTATCCTTGTTTCTATATACGAATATGATACACGATATTTGCTATTGTTATGGAGAACACACATAATCTAATGAAACCTTTACAATAATAACAATTAAACACAATGTGCCTCATATTATTATTTTTATTGCATATTTACTTGATTTAAACAGAGCTTCGGTTCCCTTATCCTTATTTGTGTGTCTTCATTGATGATTTTTAAACATCTTGCATTAATGTAAAAAAACTGAAACCAGTCAAATAGCCCTTTAATCGAATATTCTTAACCTAGCAAAAGTGTTTCTTTGAACTTTTTAAGCTTTAGCTTTGTATTCTATAGCAGTTTATATTCCTTTTTTACATTAAATGTTGCCAATAGTCTTTACCAAGAATCTTAAGGGACAAGACAATGGAACATTAATTAATCAATACCCCATTTATAATATTAAGATTTACTTCTTAAGATTTTATAAAAGTCCCCAAAGTTTGTGTGTCTACGAATGAATGAACTTTTTTTATAAATCTATTGAGACCAGTATAATTTACAGTCCAATGTCCCCTTCCTCCCAAATCTGCTCCCAAATATTCTGGCTTTTTGTGAGTCTCCCCTCAAATGCTTTTACTCTGTAAAACTTTCTATACAATTCAGTAATACAGGAATTGCTAACAGTTATTTCTCGCTTAGTATTATAAACAGCTTTCCGCGGATATAGAATTTACAATTATAAGGTTAAAACCAGTTATTTTAGACCCCAGGGTGCCGAAGGCACCGGCTAAAAAAACTGGTTTTAATCTTATGATTGTACATCTTTATATTCGTAGAAAGCTGGATAAAGTACGATGCTAGACATAGTTTTTTTGTATGGATGAGAACCGGTTCCTATCCACCGGATTCGAATGAATACGATAACTTTCCTTAAACTTTCCTAGCTGTGTAACTTATTTCTTGTCTCTCCTATTTTTTTTCATACCTGCTAAGAATCCTAGGACATCCCAGTCAAACTTGAAATAATATTTTTAAAAATCTTATATCCTATTATGTAATGTTGTAAGCTTTTTTGTCTGTAGCAAAGGATCTCGCTTACCGCTGCACCGATGTGGAAAGAAAAAAGTGACCCACCAAATTTTTTTCTTTTTAAAATACAATTGAAATTTAAAGGCGGCGACTTTCACCCCAGCCTCGAGGGTCTCTAGTTTTAAATAAACAACAATAAAAGATTTAAAATCCATTTTTTCATTAAAACTGAAGTTTGGTTTGAAATGAAATATTTACGTTTTTCCCCATTCCTTTATTCTTAAATATATGTAAGAGAAAAATGGTAAAATACTGGAAAATGTAAATCTTATGTCTTGAGAAAAGTCTGAAAGTATGGAAAATATTTTACACAGAATATATACAATATACAGTTATTTTATATCAAAATATAATAATATTTTTTTTGAGAAAGGAATTTATTTTTTCATTCTATTACATAGAGTAGTAACCTTTTTTTGTCTGTAGCGAAAGATCTCGCTAACCGCTGAACCGATATGGTTCTCCATTACAGTGAAGCTTCTTATAGGTTCTAAGATGGTTTTAGGATATTTTTTCTATAAATAAGTCCTAGTTTTAGGCTATTTTAGGCACTTCCATAACCCTTTGAATATAGAGCCTATAGATACTAGGGGCAGAGTCGCTAATATACTTTTTTTTAAATTTTCGGAATAAAAAAAAATATTAACTTTTGTATTAAATAAATATGCTTTTTATAGATAAATGTAACAAGGAACAATTTCGATCGATTAGGGCGTTTTATCTCTTTATAAGTCACTGTGGGCTAGAATTGAATCAAGACAAAAGTAAGTGCCGAGCCCTGGGACCTATGTATGGTGAAAATAGACATAAAACCATGATGATTCCAAGTAAAACCAAAATATTTCAGCGGGGGCTTTTTGAGAAAATTAGATTTGAAAATTTCAAGTTCAATTTTTACCACCTAGGAGTTGCCGCATAATCATGACAAGAAAAGCAAATATTATTTATTTTAAATTTTGAACAACTTTGCTTTTATAAAGTTCTACATAAAACCACTCCTGAAGGGAGTTAATAAATGGCCATTTTTATCACTTGCTTTGCAAAGGTCACGAAAATTCAGCCTAAAAAAAATCATATATATAGAGGTTTTAAGAAGGATTTCATAAAAGCAAAGTTGTTCATTATTTAAAATAGATAATGTTTGCTTTTCTTGTCATTATTATGCGGCAACTCCTAGGGGGTGAAAATTGAACTTGAAATTTTTAAATCTAATTTTCTCAAAAAGCCCCCGCTGAAATATTTTGGTTTTACCTGGAATCATCATGGTTTTATGTCTATTTTCACCATACATAGGTCCCAGGGCTCGGCACTTACTTTTGTCTTGATTCAATTCTAGCCCACAGTGAAGTAGCTTCACCTCTAGCCTCAATGGGCTTCGCTTCAATAAGGATTAGAAATGTATAATTGCATTCCTCCTTTTTTGGTGAGGGGAGGGTGTTATCACTTAACACAAATAGCCTAAAACAATCAAATGACCACTAATAATACAAAAAATTTCAGTCAAAAATAGATTCTTGGAAATATTGTATTTTTTTTGTTGATAATTATTACAGCTTGCTTTCATGCGACATGATAAAGAAAATCGAGGCAATAATAATTTTTTTACTGAAATAAAGAGGGTCATTTTTTTCGAGTAATTTCGTAAAGTTGGGTGTTGGGTTGAAGTCAAATGCTGTTATTAAGTCATAGTGTTCTTAAATATAGCCAACGAATGAAATGGTCCACAATTAAGAACAGTTTGACTTAATAAGAGCATTTGACTACAGCCAAACTCCCAACTACCGGAAATTTGAAGAGAAAAAACATCTTTGTCAAAATTTCTGCATAAACAGTATATTTGTTGCACAACTTCGTAAATACAGGATACTGTTAAAGACATGTTTACACTTTTGGACTTGATTATAGATATGCTTTGCTTATAACATTGTTCCTTATTGTAAGAGGAATCAAAATTCCAAAAATCAGATGAATAGGATGATTATATCAACAAAAAAAAATTGTTGTTTTAAAAGATGATAAGCTACATATTTTGAATGGACGTACGGACTTTCTGGTTACGACTATAGAGTTGCAATGCTTTCTTAATCATACCTAATTGTTACAGGAATCATGTTACATATCCAAAGTAACGAAAAGAGCTCAGTGTTACGGACTTACGGACGGAGCGACAATAATTATAGAAAACTTCGCTTTGAAAAAAATTTAAAAAATATTGAGAAAAAAATTTAAAAAATATTGAAAAAAAATCTAATTATAATATTTAATTTAGATGATTATGAGAGGATGAACATAGCGGATGCCCTTCTCTCAAAAAATTATGCAAATGGAGAACTAATTATAAAACAGGTATAAATTATTTTTTTTTTGATCATATCGGATATACGACGGCAGGCAGGAAAACAAATTAGAATGTGAATTATAAAGTCTCCAAAGTTTTATAAATCATTGACTTAAAGATTTGTGGGACTTTGATTCAATCTTTATTTGATCTTACAAACTAGCATGGTTTAAACTGTACCACCAATAATTTGAATAAGGCCGGGGTAATTTTGTTGATTACAATGGAAGGTGTTTTTTAAAAGCTTTATTTGTCGCTAAATTGGACTTTTTGTCGCATTTGTGTGAGATGTAGTCTTATCGACCAACATTCAGTTTTGTTATTATAGATTGGCTATACTCAAAAAACGCCCATCTCAAAAACGCTCATCTCAAAACACGCTCATCTCAAAAAACGCTCATCTCAAAAAACGCCTTTCGTAGAAAATGCCTATTATACATTTTACTTTTAAAATGCCCTGTTCTATTTCTAGCCATTAATTGAATAATATGTTGTTATCATTAATAATTAAAATTTGTCAGACTAAGAAGTGATTGTACATAAAACCATTCAAGTACATTTCCTACTATGTTTTTTTAGGCATTTTTGTAAAAAATATACCAAAGTTTTTAATCTTTTCCACCAATATACTTTTCACTACTTTCATAAGGGATAAGACAATAGATTATAAATTGATGTACATAACACATGATGATATGATTATAAATAAAAATTATAGTTATTCATCTTGTATTTAAACATGTCAGACTAAAAGGTATTGTGAATAAAACCACTCAAGAAATTCCCTTAATTTTATTCTTACGCTTTTTTGGAGACATTCTTAAACCATTTTATTAAAAAAGTTATTGAAAAAAAGACCTTCGTTTATAAATTCAACTTGAGCCTTTATTTCAATTAGTTCAATTGGTGTATTTTTTTCATAGAGATACGAGATCATATTTTGTTCAAACTGTATAATTAAATTTTTTCTAAACTTTTTAACTCTATAATTAGTGAATGTCCGTTGGACACTATATCACGTTAAGTAACGTTTAAATAGCTCTAACTTTTTTAACTACCATTATTTTTTTTTGTCATTTGGTCAAATCATATAACTCTCCTAGGCTAGCCTAGGATTTAAAGGTTTTTTTTAGCCCTTGTTTTTTTTTCTCTAGCTTAAGATTTCGATAAATACTAAACCATTTGAGTTCTCCATTTTATGGAAGCTTCTAATTTGTCCCTGGATGGTTTTAGGCTTTTTAATTATCATATCTAAGTTTGGTTTTAGTCTATTTTCTTACTTAACCTTGGAGCGCAGCTGCTAGAATAACATAAAATACATTCAAATAAATAAATAATACATCTTATAAACAATATAAAAATAAATCTTTTAGAAAAGTTTTTTTATCCATTGTTAATCTGACAGAATCTCTACGTGTAGAAGAATTAGAGTTTTAACTTTTAAGGGAATATTTTTACAATAGCTAAAGCACAACTAAAAGGGCGAGGTAGGTGTTTGGTTCAGGGACGTCCAAGGGGGGGGAGGGGTAAAGGGGTGATTACCCCCCTCCAAAAAAATATATTTTTAATTTTTACCCCCCCCCCCCAAAAAAAAAAGCTTGGACGTCCTTGCCTATATGATATAAAGATAACCCCCACTAAAGTAAATTTGATAGTGCCGTAGATTACAATTAGTGGTTGAAACGTATGGGCACTCAATTTAACAAACCAACCAAACAAAACTCATTAAAGGTCCCCAAAGTTGTTAAGCCAACGAATAAGAAAACGATATTTTAAACCTTGTCCCCTTTCTCTCTGCATAAAAAAGTATCTCTTTGCTATTGTTAAACACGTGTTAAAGTAATACTATATGCGGAATTGAAGAAACACCGACTCGACTGGGCAGTATTTAATGAGATAATCCAGTGTTAATCTTATAAAACAAAAATCTGGCGTCTCTATTGCACCAATGGATATATAATTTAGATATATACTCTGTAAATCGGCCAATCTGAAAACAGCGATGTAACAATCCTTGCATACTATTGGTTATATAGTGTACATATTATGGTACGCTAAGGGCAGTTAATTTTCTTTTCATTCTTATAAATAGTCGCATTTCTTAGGGTAAAGCTATGATGGGGTAATTTATGTCATGTATAACATTTTCATTCTTTCCATAATGTCAAATATTAATAGTTGAGTTCATCAGGATGAAGGATTATGGGGCCAGATTGACCATCTAGATCTACTCTATCTACTTCACCTTTTATTTACAACATAACCTATTTTCTGCTACTTAATATTATAATATCTTATAATGATAATTATTTATTTGATACAAAATGTATAAGTATTGGTGTATGATCCAGATAACTACCTGCCCTTCTAGCAAATTGGTTTCTGTTTTTTTGTAGGGACTCGTCTGGGTTTTCAAAGACCCAATTAATACAAAATCGGGACAGGGTTATCGCCATGTGGGCAAAGGTGTATATAGCTCATGCCCCATCTATTCTTTTACTCTAATGCATTGATATCAAATTTGATATGCTAAGAAATAAAAATATAAGAATATTATTTTTTTCATTTTTTGCTAGAAAATATTTCTCTGCCAATAATACGTCAAAGTTTATGCACTGACACAATCTAAAATACAGACAGACACACAAGTAATGTTTATAAGCTCTGCACCCTAAAACCTTCCCTTCTTAGTATAAAATCACAGGGGGGGGGGGGCATAAGGGACATTGGGCTGTTTATTATATGAATTCCCAAATTCCTGTAATAACGTTTTCTTATTCGTTGGCTTAACATCCTTGAGGACTTTTATTAAATTTATTTGTTGGTTTATTGAGTTGAGTGTAAAAACGTTTCAACCACTAATTGTTACCTACAGAATAGGTAATTTTGTGTACCATTTGATCACCCATTGTCTTATCCCTTTAGATCTCTGAGAAAATCAGGAAATTGATTAAAGTCCCTCCACAGATTATGACGTCATACGATAGAATGACCAATGGGAGGCTTGTATACACTGTAATTGACCAATGGTACAATTTATGCTGGCCTCTCATTGATTATTCTATCGTATGACGTCATAATCTGTGGAGGGACTTTAATCATCTTTGAAAATCAGCAATTATATTCTTTCTTGTTTAGGGGGATGAAGCTAACGGCATGTACATTCTGGAAAGTGGAAAGGTTTCAGTAGTTGCTAGATCAACAAATGGTGAAGAGAAAACGGTAAGATTGTTTTACAATGGTTTGGCAGCAGCCAAACAGCCAAAAAGAAACCGCTGTTAAAATATCTCTTGTATTGTTTTAAAAACAGTGAAATAATCCTTTTTTGCAGCTTTATTTTGTAAATGTTTCTAAACGATACTGTGAGTATTGGTGCAAAAAATATGACGTAACAAAAAAAATTAGCCAATGAGAGGCAGTTATTGACAAATGGTAAAATTTATAGTGGCCTCTCATTGGCTAATTTTTTTTGTTACGTCATATTTTTTGTACCAATACTCACAGCATCTTTCTAAACTATCAATTATTAACTAGCGGCTTTGCCCCAGGAGTCCAGGGGCTTTAAAATCAAAGGGACAGAGAAAAATAGAATATATACATCCCAAGTTATAAATCTGAGATTAAAATAGTATAAAACCAATACAGGACTAATTTAGAGAACCCAATCGGTTAAGTATTTATTAAGATCTTAAACTTCAGACAAAAAAAACCTACTATATACGATAGGATGTATTTTAAAATAGACTTTTTGGCTTAGAAAGATTAAAAGAAAATTCAAAAAGGCCAAAAACATTTTTACCCTCAAGAATACAAAAGAATTAATTTTTATTACAAATTAATTCAAAAGACTGAATTACATATTAAAAATATTTGTAAAATAAAATCTTTATTTACTTTTTATTATGTACTGTTTCTCAAAAAAGAGCTTTTTCTTTTTTGATTGTGAAGATATTTTTCTATTCTTTGGTATAATTAGAAAAGCATTGTTATTTGATTCGTGCCTCACATTCCAGATTTCAGATATAGATATTTTTGCGGTTTCCATTAAATTAGCTAGTTGAGCATAGAACCCCCTCGGTCTTATTTTTTGGGGTAGTTTTTGTGTATTTTGCTTTAGGTCAGGTCAGGTAAGGCTATATTGGGTACTAGGTAGCCCCGCACGGTTAGGGCACAGCATTTATTGTCCCCCCTCTAAGGATTAGGTTTAGGCATAAGAAGAAAAAATACTATACCCTTATTTTAAATTTAGTGGATCGGAGGGGGGGGGGGGTGTTAGGAACGGACCCAGGGAATTCAACGAGTTTTTGTTTACACGTTTTAGAACATATGATAAACTGTATTTCTTGAAAAGTATATTAGGTTATAAAAATTACATTGATAGGAAAAGACCATTGTCTACTTTAGCGACGGTAATCATTTTAATGAACGACTCTGGTCTAAAGGTTATGAATTGCACTTTTGTGGGCCAATTGTCACCTCACTTCTGATTAAGTAAACTAAGACGTTAAAATTGTACATACTGCTGCTATGTCGGATGCACGACATTAATGGTTAAAGTAAGGGGAATGTCTTGGCCCTAAACAGGCATAACTCATTACTATGCACAGTTAGAACTTCCAGCAAAGGTCGTGTGATCAAATTGTTGATTGTCTGAAATAGTTATAGTGCCTGGGAACCTTCTATAATGAGTTATATGTCGCGTAGGGTCGATACTGACAAGGCCCATTGTGACGTCATAAATTTCGGGAAAGGTAAAGGAAAAGGAGAACCCCATTTCTTCCATCTCCTTTGAAGAGATTTTCTTCCCCCCATCCCGTCTCCTATCCCGAAATTTATGACGTCACAATATGGGCTTTGTCTCGATACTCAGAAAGAAAGGGAACATTGACTGTAAATTACACTGGTACCCAAAGATTTATAACCACGTTTTCTTTTCGTTGGCGCAAAAACTTTGGGAACATTTAATTTTGAATGGTTGATTCCAAACTAATAGCGTCCAAACTTGCCAACCAACAATTTCTCATCTACAAAAGGGGTAATTATGTTTATCACCAAGGTTTTTTTTGTAGGTAAATGAGATTGACGAGGGTGGCTATTTTGGTGAACTTGGTTTGATTAATCGGGCACCCAGAGCAGCCAGTATTCTAGCCACTAAAGATGTTAAAGTAGCATGTAAGTATATTATAATATTTATTTGAGTATGACTTCGAAAACGATTCATATCCGTTGGATTAGTACCGGTTCTAAGCCATACTGAAAAATCATGTATCTTATTGAATATGTCCAGTTTTCAACGAATAAGAAATTGTGCAATCATAATGTTAATACCAGTTTTATTGGCCCGTGTCTTCTGCATCTTTGGGCTAACAAAACTGATTTTAATCTTATAATTGTACATTTTCATATCCATGGAAAACTGTTTGTAATACGAAGCGATATATATAACTATTCTAGCTGTCTATTTGGTACTCGTACTATTGTATTCTAGCTTTAGACTTGTGTGTCTCTCTATTTATCTGTCTGTTTATCCATCTATCTACAAATTTGAGCAAAATGGTTTAAAACTCACTTAAATTTTGCTATGCTAATACAAAATTCTTATCTTCATACTTGAAATTTCTTTCCGTTAAACTACATTTTCTCTTTATCTAAATGCCAGGAATAAAGTATTTTGTGTCATAACTTTTAGCTTGGTGATTATTTTTATTGAAAACTTTTTTAACCATAAATAAGATTACAATATTTTCGATTGTTATCATGTTTACAAAATGTAGAAAATGACCTGAATTACAGATATACATAGATAGTCAACTAGTAATTCCATTAATGAGAAAAAAAATGTTAATGGGAATCCCTTTACCCCTGGTAGAAGCTAACTTTCTTGAGGTTTCCAGGAAAACTTAATAATATTAAAATTCTTTCCCTTCATTCTTTCAAATTAGATTCTTCAGAATTTTTAGAATATTAAGTTTTTGCTCTTTTTATGCATCTTTTTTTATTTGTTGTGTTGGCTATCATGAGATACAACTATGCTAATGAACATCTAGCAAGATATCTATCTATCTGTCTGTCTATCTATTCATCTATTCAATAAAGTAAAGGGATCTCTGTCTGTCTGTGTGTACTGAAGGATCTCGCTATCCCCTGAACCGATATGGTTCTCCTTTACAAGGTAGCCTCTCATAGGAAGGTTTATAACTATTTTGGGGAAGGGTACCACCACCTTCCAAAGAGATTTGGTTAAATGTTGTTTAAGAACCTTTTCTTTTAAAAACTACAATGGAATGTGGGGGTTAGTTCGACTTCTACCCCCACCCTTAAGTGCCCCTAGAGGCGTAGCAACTAGTTTAATATATTGTGTGATGCTGTGAGTATTGGTGCAAAAAATATGACGTAACAAAAAAAAATAGCCAATGAGAGGCCGTTATTGACCAATGGCGGCAATGGTAGTGGACTCTCATTGGCTAATTTTTTTTGTTACGTCATATTTTTTGCACCAATACTCACAGCATCATATTGTGTTTCTAGTTTTGGACAAGTCCGCATTTGAGCGTCTGCTGGGACCTTGTATGGCCATGATGATGGAAAGAGTTCCAGAAATGGAGAAACAGCTGGCAGATGCATTTGGAGCCAAGGTGGAGAGATCCTGTTGTACTTTGAACATGAACGAGGCTATTCTATGACTCCCAGTGTCTGTACGTCCTTAAGTCAGTTTACAAAGCTTGTATTATTCGGCTGGTATTAAATATAAACGACTGATATTTTAATATATGAAGCTTCGTAATACAAATGATCATCTACTCTGTAGATGAATGTTTTCATTTTCTCAGTCTGTACAACTAGAGAGGAAAAAATTTATTTTATACATATACATTATACATCTATTACGCTTGAGAGAAGCTTTTTTTTACGGTGGAAAAATGGATGTGGATTAAAACATCTTCTTTCTTGTTACTTACATAATGTGTTTTGTTTTCATTTCTATTACTTTTTAAAAAGTTTAAAACCTACGTGAGTCCTATTTCTATTCTAAAATTGTGTTAACAAAATTACTTGTTTGTTTTACATTACTGACCCACCAACCTTTTTTAAGCGAAGCTTTCCTATGTACATCAAGTGTTTGTCTGTTCGTCAATTTTAAATAAGTTGTCTTTACCTCTTTTGATATAAGATTTTTTGGGTATAGTCCCTTTCGTGACAACACCCCTTAAGGGGCGATTCTTCGTATTTTCACAGTAGCATTTCTCCAATTTTTGTTAATATTTTTATTTCTTTTTAAATTTGAGTTTCTATACATTTGCTTTTGCTGTTTTATTTTGTCATCCTTGTTTATACAATGTGAAACTTGCTATAAGAATGATGTTATTGCTTTTTTTCAGGTTAATATTGGAACATTAAACAGTAATTCTTAGAAGATCCCTCCGCCATCAAGATAAAACTAGAAAGAGAACAATTATATCTTTATATCTTCCTATGTTGGACAATTTCATTCAAAATGTGAATAAAGGAAATAGTAGCTTACACAATAATCCGTAAAATTGTGAGCAAGCTTCCAGTCAAATGCGCGTATTAGGTCAAACTGTTTTTAAATATGTTTTCTGTCAACATTAAGAACAGTAAGACTTTATAAGCGCATTTGACTGAAAGCTTGCTCATAATTTTACGGATTATTGCGTAAGCTACTATTCCCCTAATAAAGGGTTAATGTTAAATAGTTGAATGTTTTTATATGCAAAATTTGGGTTAATATGGAAAAAGATTAATTTAAAAGATATTTGTAATTATCTGTTGTTTAGTTTTTATAAAAAAATGTGTAAATTGATGCAATCTTAGCTAAATTAGATAAAATTGTTATTAAAACATTTTGGACACCTAAATAAATCCCCCAAAATTGCATAAAACCCCTACTGATGAGATGTGCTCCAGCCAAACTAAAAACTGTTTGATTCCATCCAAGTATAAAGTATAGGAATATATTACAAACACTGTAGAAGAAACTGCCTCATTGGTCAGAATAATTTATATTTATTCATCAAATATCATTTAATAAATTCATTTGCACTCTTATGTACATTTGGACAGGCGGAATGTTAGAAAAGTTTATCATTTTATACAGTTTGATTTAGGCAAAGCATTTGATACAATGCTTTTATTATAAACCAAGTAGAAATAATTGGAAATTTGTTTAAAATGGGCGTTCGAGATATTTAAACCATATTTTTATATGATTCCAGATGACTAAAACTTTTCAGACATTCACCCTGTACATCAAATGAAATATAGCGTAGAAAACAAAAAAAGCTTATCTAACGGTTGAAGGTCTTGAAAAAGCCATATTGTCAAACAAAAAAAAACAAGGATTAAAACATTTTTAGCAGTGCAGCAAGTTGCATTTTAACACAAAATAAATTTATTAATTTTTGGAATAAAAATTAAATTAGTAGATGCGCTACTAAATATGATTTAAAAATAGGCCTTCAAAAACTACAGCTATATATAAGAAGTATTAAAACGTTGAATTATAAACTAAGAAGTTGTACTTAATTTGTTGTTACCCTAATTTATTTTTTTGATATGTAATCAAAGTATAATGAAATCGAAAGCATTTTAAATTTTTAACAAAAAAATATCCAAATCAAAACGTAGCCTAAAACCACCCCTTGGACAAATACAAATCTTTATAAAAAAGCGTATTATAATTGGTTAAATTGTTTGAGATCTTTTGCTTCCAGCAAAAAAAAAGGAAGGAAAAAAAAACTTTTTTATGAAGTTGTACTAAAATATTTTCAAATCTGTGGACAAACTGTAATAACCCCATGCAAAAGCTAGTCATAATACACAAAATATGAATGGAAAAATTGTAATTTTTGTACATTACCTGTAATATAATATAATACAAAAAAACAGTCACATTTAGAAAGAAATTATTTTTAAAATAAGCAATTATTTGGCTTCCAAAGTAAATTAAATTATTTATTATATTGTTAAAAAAAAACATTTATTATTATGCATAGAAGATTTTAAATGCTTGAGAAATATAAAAGATTGAAAGACTAGTCGAATTAACCAAAAAAGACTTAATATAAAAAACAACCCTAAAGCTAAGACTTATGTGTTCCATATCTCGCAGCTTGCGCGCCACTAGCGTTCATCAAAACATAAACAAGTATGACATCATCCAAAAAGTGAAGCCTGCAAGACAAAACAGGTAAATATTCATTAACAGCTAATGTAACTCAATTTTGATATCCAATTTAAGTGATTTTTATACCTTATCACCACAGAAATCTGAAACAATTGGACTCTTCCCATGCATAAAATTAGAGCTAGCCGGTACGAAGCACAGACGGACACGTAGTTAATGTAGAAGCTTCGATTTTTTTCAAAATGACACGTAAGACCTCAAAACATGAGATGATAATTGTTATTAATTTGCATGCTTGTAGTATATTACTATTTTATTGTACGGAGAAACGTAAATAGTTTGCATTTTAACACAAATATATCAAGCAACTTTGTTCTTAAACTCAAATATGCATCTTTATAGATAAAATTAAATCTATTTATGTAAATTTATTTTAACTAAAGTACATGATAAGAATTTAAGAATAATGTTGTTTTACAAAGAGAAATTGTTGAATTAATGATAAAAATATTATTGTATAAAAAGACAAAAGAAATAAAGTTATGTGAATGTTTTTCTTTTGTTCATTATTTTTTTTTCTTAAGAAACATATTTTATAAAAAGCGAAGATCATTGAAGCTTTTTATAATTAGGGTCGGTCCGTCCAAAACGGATAGCTTTTTGTTAATTTAGGCGTATACGAGTTGTTCCATCGATTTGAAGATTTGCATGGTGAATCCTGTAGTAGTTAGGTACGATTTAGAAAGCGTAGCAACTCTGTAAGCGGTACCAGAATGTCCTTAAATCCATTTCAAACATGTTGATTATTTTTACTAATTATCCAATTGATCTGATTTTTGGATTATTGATTACTGGGACAACAAAGAACAATATAATAAGCGAAACAACTCTATAATAAAGTCCTAAAAAGTCAGTATATCCTTAAACAATACCTACCATGTATTTAAACAATTTTGCAACAAATTTA
Organism: Acartia tonsa; assembly: GCF_053477335.1. Lineage (NCBI taxonomy): Eukaryota > Metazoa > Arthropoda > Copepoda > Calanoida > Acartiidae > Acartia > Acartia tonsa. The sequence continues at coordinate 42,657,717 of NC_137260.1, forward strand.
TTTACAATTTTGTATAGACGTATACTTTCATATTCTGATTTTTCAGTTTTGACACTTTAAAAGTGTTAATAACCGTTTGTCCTACCGTTTCAGAGATTTGCTTTTATGGATGTTGTCATTTTTGTTTTTAATTAATGTGTTGGTGAACCTTTTCAACTCATTCTAACGAAATAATCAAGCGTACAGACGTACATTGTAATGGAGCTTAGGGGGGTTAATGCAACCATCTCGTAATCAGTGCACAAATGGAAATCCGAATTTTCACTTGGCTATTTTCCCTTAATTAAAAAAAAGTTGTTAATTAATAGCTGGCAGCTTAGCCGTTTTTTTTGGCCGGCTAAAAACGGCCAAGAGTATAATAGCAGCCGAGAAAATCACATTACCCCCATAGCGTAACGTACTGACTAACAGACAATGTGAGTTATAGAGTAGCTTCGCTACAAAAAAAAAGAATTTGGAATAATCAAATATATTTCAAATATATGACAGAGACAAGAGATAAAAAAATAATCTATATTATCATACAAATAAGTTCAAGCAACATTTTATAACTCTGTTTCAATAAACATTTTAATTTATGTCAACTTTTGGGATAAAATAACAAAGTTTAAAGTTTATTTGTATGATAACGATATTATCCAAAACGATCGTTTGGTTGTTAACGCGTTTTCTGGAAGAATAAACAGCTGTTCATGATGAAAAAGTTTAAACTTTCTTAACAATCTGAACAACGTCTTCATCTTCAAGTACATGGTCCTTGCCAACCCTCTGAGGCTGGTGCTTTACACTGAAAAATAAAACAAAAATTTTAATGAAAAATATACAAAAAAGGGCGATGTAAGTGATAGTCTATTAAGGACGAAATATACAATGATATCTTCTATGAGTGCATATCTGAACCAAATATTAAAGGGCATAATAAGTAGCTTTGTTAAGAAAAAACTATTTTAGACAATGCCATCATGAAAAAAAGCTCCTTAAATGCTATGACAACCCCCTTACCTTTTTATTTGAAGGGAGAAGGGTGGTAAAATAAATTAAGAAATAAATAACCACAATGACTTTTAATCTTTTTTACCTTTTCTTTTAGGGAAGAGGTTTCATGAAGTAACAAAAAAGATTTCATAATGAATATCCAAATAATAAAGTAACAGGATCTCTGTCTGTCTCTATTCGCTAACCGCAGAAACGATATGGTTCTCCTTTACTATATACCTAGCTGCTTAAATGTCCTGGGAAGGTTTATACCTATTTGGGGGGAGAGTACCACCACCCTCCCAAATGAAATCGCAAAAAATATAACTAACCCCATCTTGCGTCCGAAAAAAATATTTTTTTTTTGTAAACAACTGATCTTAACATTATTGAAAAAAATCATTTTACGTGTCCTAAATGCCTATAGGGACGTAGCGGCTAGTGATATATAATACAGTTACCTAGATCCCCAGACAAGAGCATACTTGAGCTCCTTGATGATAGTCCTATGAATCTTGTTACAGAAATCCTCAACAGTACACTTGTGAGTCTGCAGCACAACTGGAGACTCATAGTCAGGCAACTAAAAAAAATAATTGTCAAATACCTGAAAACATTGGTTCTGATACAATAGCGTCAGAGAATATTCAAAAAAATTTTTTTGCTAAAGTGATCAAAGGGCTTCCAACTTGGGTTACAAAGAAATTTTGGAAGATTATTAATTTATTATCTTATTTCAGCATAAATAAGTGTTAAATACTAAAATATATCTAACTTCCATGAATTAGTGTTAGGAGCGTAAAATATATATAACTTCAATTGTATGTGAATTAGAAACTAATACTCATCATATTAGACTCAAAGATAAAGAGTATCTTTCAAGCCTGTCATCAAAAGGTACTGGAAAGGTATAACCAAGTATTGATTTAATTAGAGAAAAAATATTAGACTATTTATAAGTAAATACTGGGTAGAGTAGCCCTTTAAAAAATAAAGTCAAAAAATTTTTTTTCGAATTAGTTGGTCACAGCTGGGTGTAATGACTAACCTGACCCTTAGGCTTGGTGTAGATCCTGACAAGTCTCAAATATTCCCACATTTTCTCCAGCAAAGCATCATAGTTCCACTTGTTATGCGCAGAAATTGGAACACAGTGAGGAATTCGGCAGATAATATCTGAAATAAAATAATTGAAAGTTTTCAAATAGTATAGCTATATAATAATAATAAATAGGTATAACTAGTCCATATTATAAAGTGCTGACCAAAATTGACTGTATATATGTTGACTAAATTAAGGTATTCAAATTGTCTTCATTTTGTTACAGCTGCGCTACATCAGGATATAATTGTTTCGTTGAGAAAGATACCTATTTTAAATATGTTTTTTGAACATTGTTTGGTAATATAAAAATTGACTTTATTGTTAAAAGTACAATTATTAGTTTATTATTTACTTTTAACCAGGGATAAACTTTTTCTCCCTCTGGTGTTTTACTCTAATGTTTGAGACCCCAAAAATATTGAATATGCGATCCATTGACCCATCCCTAGATCCCTGGCTTTTAACTCTGGAATTGACGTCACAACAAAGGCGAGAGTCATTATTCCTTAAAACATGTGTTCTACGTAAATGGATGTAGAATATTCGTGGATGATATAACAGGAAAAAAAATTGTCGTCAATTTAGGTTGCAGTTTACCCCCGCATTTATTGGTCTTTCTAGTAAGAAGAAAGAAGATGGGATAAAGAAGGGGGATGGGGGAGATTATTATTTTAGCCTGTTACAGAGTTCACTTTATTACCTATAGAACATAAAAATCTGGTGTAAGATCCAAGTAATTATACATCCATTTCTACGTAAATTTATAAATATTTCTTCAGTCCTTTCCTCTCTCTCTCTCATTCTTTCTCCCTTCATGAATGTTTCGGATTACTGTCTCAGAAGGATTTGCAGGAATGATTCCTAGTACTGTTGAGTGGACCCAAAAATATACCCCTCCTCCCCATGAAGCACACATAAAAAATTTTTCAAAATGGGGACAAGTAGTTTTGTTTTAGCTCTTACCACCGCCGTCTTAAAACATTAAGGTTCAGATAAAGTATTTGAAAGGGCATGAATTAAGTTTTTGACCCTCACTGTCTTGCGGGGGGTTATCATTTCTTAACCTAAAATAATTCGGGTTGAGAGTGGGGTGGGCATGGAGGGGTGGTTCACTAAATTTGCCTGAGATATCACCGATTTGCAAAATTAGGATTAAGATTTTGTACTCAACAAAATTTATTTTAAATGTCTTAGTGACTTTAATTTAAATAAATTTAGGTAAACCAGTACAAAAAGATTATCTATAATACAAAGTAGTACGATGTCTGTCTGTCTGTCTGAAGCTTAAGATCTCAGTAACCACTGAACCGATTGGGCTCTACTCTTCAGGGGATATATCTACTGGTCCTGGGATGGTTTTACGCTATTTTCTCGGGGGGTGGGACACCCCCAAACCCCCCCCCCAAAAAATGAAAAATCCGCCCTACATTTTTTTACTTTTTCTTTTAAAATCTAAATGACACAAAAATAGGTTAGGGGCGAAGCCGGTAGTGTACATATAATAAAGCATAAAATCTTGATATTTTGTTTTTGTTTAAAATCGATTCTGGACAATTGGTGTCAGTCCAATGGTCTGTAATGATGGTGGAAAGGAAATGAGATGCTATAGTTGCAAAAAATAACTGGTTTTTAACGAGGTTTTAAAAAGATGGACAAAAATGCGCGCAGGAAGAGGAAATACAATGAATTAAGCTTTATTCCAATAGTGTCTAGCTTAGATAGTTTTATTGTCTCTATTCTTTAAATAAGAAGCTATAAAAACTCTGTCCAATGTTGTGCTTATTTTTAAATAAGACAATGGATGTAGAATATACGTGGATATTATGACAAGGGGAAAGTGGTCGTCATTTTAGGTTGATAACATGAAACTCGTTTATTGTTCATCCAGTAGGAGAGGAGAGAATGGGCTAAAGGAAGTGGACGGGGAGTATCGTTATTTTAGCCCGCTGCGTCTTTCACTTTATTAGAGAACATGAAAATCTGGTGAAAGATCCATGTAATAATACCTTCATATTAATTCTATATAAAGTGCAAGACGTGTAACAGTCAAGTATAATACAGTACACAGATGATAAATACAGATGAAGCTTGCATGCATACATAAAGAACAGACGAACATACGGACAAAACCATAGATATAGAATAGCTGCGATATTAACACAATATTTACCAAGTTCTTCGATGCTAATTTGATCAATCTTGTTTAGAAGATAGATGCAGGGGATATAGGTTCTGTTCCCCTCCACAACATCAATAAAGTCGTCAGCTGTTGCGTCACATCTACAAAATAAATATTTCCCGTTAGTTTACATTAAAATCCCGAAAACAGCAGATTTTCTAGACGGCACAAACTCTAGGCCAGGTTGATGTAATATTCGAATGGCGGTTTAGCTTGTAATGTAACAAAGAATACAATAAGCTGTATCCGAAGCTTACCAATCTAAGATTGGTCTAAAGAATCCCTCTTCCAATCATTCGTGTGCATCTGGATCCTTACTTCAGAGAATCAGGGCTATATAAATAACACAACTATTTTCATAGACAACAAGCAAATTAATCAAATAAAACTTTGGTTTATTAAGTACTAATTGCTTCCCCACCTAAGGAAAATAGCTTAAAACCACTCTTAGAACAAATAACAAATTATTTTTTGGGTTATAAGAAACTAACTCACTTCTATTTCTCCTAAAAATACAGTTATTCAACACTTACTTATTTAACACATACTTTCTATATCTAGGAAGGAGTCTATAAATTACAGATTTTGCAAGGCAAATTTCCAAGATTTTGTTGAACCAATTTGTCTAATATAATCCTGAGTAATAAATATCTGGGAAAGAGTATGACCTAATTTCTTAGTGCAAAAGATTTTTTTTAACAGTAAGATACACAGAGGGATTTCTGTACTTAAGGAAAGATTTTGTATTTTATAATATTGTTACAATAGATTTTTTTATCAATTCAATTATCCATTTTAATTGCGTTACAATATTGTTGAGAATCTTTATATGAATTAACTAAGACTTAAATTTTTTTGTAGTCCAAAACACCAATAAAATATCCCTACCAGTTCACCTTGAAACCTATATGTTACTGATTGTTGAACTCTACAAATCAAATCTACGAAGTGTATGTTTACTGTTTAGTGAAAAAAGTCCTTAAAAGTTCCAATATAAGATACAATAAGGAAATTTGAGCCTTGCAGAATATTTTTAGTAGCGAAGCTACTCTATAATTCGAAATGTCCGTCCGTCCGTCCGTCCGTCCGTCTGTCCGTCCGTCCGTGTAAGACAGAATAGGGGAAACGTGATTTTCTCGGCTCCTATTAAAGATAGACAGCTGAAATTTTTTGACAACATTCCTATTATTAGGGAGCACAATTAACTATAAAACATCAAGGGCGGTCGGACCGTTTTTTAGCAGGTTTTAGGCTATTTTTGTATTTTTCACATTTTTCTCCATATCTTCAGTGTTTATGGTCCGATTTTCAAAATTTTTTCAGTTATTGATATCAAAATTAAATTTCCTGTCGTTTACAGAAAACAACCATGACGGCCACACTGCCATTTTGCAGGTTTTAGGCTATTTTTGTATTTTTCACATTTTCACCATATCTTCAGTGTTTATGGTCCAATTTTCAAAATTTTTTCAGTTATAGACATAAAAATTAAATTTCCCGTCGTTTAAAGAAAACAACCATGACGGCCAGACTGCCTGTTTGCAGGTTTTAGGCTATTTTGTATTTTTCACATTATTCACATTATCTTCAGTGTTTATGGTCCGATTTTCAAAATTTTTTCAGTTATAGATATCAAAATTAAATTTCACGTTGTTTAAAGAAAACAACCATGGCGGTCCGACTGCCTTTTATCAGGTTTTTGGCTATTTTTATATGTTTTACATATTTCCCCATATATTTGGTGTTTTGGTCCCATTTTCAAACTTTTTTGGGATATTAGTATCAAAATAATTTTTCCCATTGTTATGAGAATCTTTTATGTAATTTACTTTGACTGTCGTCATCATTAAAAATAAAACAAGGTTTTGTGTTTTTTTTCTCCAATAAATCTATTCTTGATTTTAATAAATACACTTTAAATCTACTTTTACGTATTTCCATCCACGATTTTTGTGCTTCGCTACTTATGGATGTTGTCATCCTTGTTTAATTGTCAATCATCCAAACATGTATCTAACCATTCGAGTGCACATATTTTATTTTTAACATTTAAAAAAAAAAAATTCTTCAAGTTTGTTTACAAATGTGTAAAAAGATAAGAAAATTGAAAACAAACGGTCTACAAGATACATACAGAGACAGGGATATAGCAACCTGAAAAAAATCTATTTTACTTATCAGATAATCAAAATTTTGTGGTCAAAATTTTCTATTTCTATCATAGAGAGACCCGTAATAAATTCAATTTCTCTCTGGGAGACCTCTAAATGGCAATGGAAAGAAGAAATTTTTTAGATGCCGTAAACCTCAGAAAGAAGAGACAATTGGCTATTTAATACACTAGTCCCCAAAGTTTTATAATAACGTTTTCTTATTCGTTGGCTTGACAAGTTTAGGGACTTTATCAATTTTTATTGGTTGGTTAATTAAGTTGAGTATTCGAACCTTTCAACCAATAATTTTAATCTACAAATAGGATAATTTTTTGTATCATCATTGGGGATGAACATTAATTTATCGGCCATTGTCTTATCCCGTTATCCCTGGATATCCCTGTTTACCAAATAAAGAAAACTTACACTTTAGCATGAAAGATAAAATATATATTTGGTCAAATAATGATTAGAATTAACACTTCATATATTAGAAGAAAAATATTGGGAAGAATCTTCAAATAAAATACTTTTTAACCCTATCTTGAAGTTTCTGTACATTTTTATTTTTTTATAGCTCTTAGTATTCTTTTAGGTCATTGGTACCGTATGTTCTGGGTTCTAAACGTTCCAGAACTTACTATTTTATATCATAGTAGCGGATGCGACCAAATTTTTAAAATGGGAAATTTCCATTTGAAGGTTTAAAGTACTGTTACAAAGAACCCGATCGATTCAGTGGTTAGCTAAATCTTTTGATAGACAGACATCCTGCCTTTTTTTATACAGGGACAAGGAACGTGATTCATTCATAAGCTCACGCTGATATGAAAAACAGAATCGGTCCAATGCAATGGTTGGTAAGATTTTAAGCTTTAGATAGACAGACCGACATGCTAACGTTTCTTTAGAAGGCGATACTACAGAGAAAGAGAGAGAGAGGACAATGAGCTATTTATTACGCTAGTCTCCAAAGTTTATAATAACGTTTTCTTATACGTTGACTTGATACATACATACATACATACATTATACGTTGACTTGATAACTTTAGGAACTTGAGTGAATTTTTAATGGTTCAAACGTTTCAACCAATAATTGCAATCTACAAAAGGGGTAATTTTTTGTATCATCATTTGGGATGAACATCTGTTTATCAGCCATTGTTTTTTCCCTTTAGATCCCTGTGACACTACAGTCGCAGATTTTTAAAATTATTTACCTGAAAACAATATCAGCATTGCAGATCCTGTACTCGGCCAGGATGGTCTTGACTGTGTCGAGGTCGAGCTCTGACTGTGGCACCATGGTCTGCATGTTGATTCCACCCTTCTCCTTCTTCTTGAACAGGATGTTTGGTGGGTCCTTGTTCAACCTTGTAACAAAATTATTTTATTGGATTAACAAATTTAATAATACTTAAGAAGTGCACTTTTGCCCAAACTACCATAATATATTTAAATAATAATAAAAGACAATATAGTATAATATAAATATAAATAAAAAGTCTTGCAGATAGAAAATTTAAAAACTTATGACAAAATAAATGTAATGTTTAAGTTATATTTCAAGACTTTCAGCATAAACACGTTCTCTTATTCGTTGACTTAATTCCTCTTGTGTAATTTTATTGAATCGTGATTAGTTGGGTTAAACAATAACATGCATTGTCAAAGCATTCCAATATATAAATATAATGGGGTACTTCATTGGGAGTACACATCAATTTATCTTCCATTTTCTTATCCCTGCTATATATAGAGTACCTAGGGAAGTTACTTAAAATCTCGCAAAACTAAAAGTACAAAATTTGGAATTTCTGCAGCAATAATGTAAGCTATATTTTTCTAGGAATACAAAAAATCTTCAAATCTAAATATATATTATTTATTTCATCAAAGAAATTCTTAAAATTGTATTTTACATGCTGGGAATATGATTTCATCCCTATTTGTTTAAATGTGCAAACTCATTTAATTCTGTATAAATGGGGAGACGAGGAAAAAGTTGTTGTAAGAAAGTTAACTTGTCAGCTGTATATTTTCTTCAGTCAGGTTTTAGGTTTTCTTATACCTACTACATAAATAGATTAAATCTTTTTGCCAGAGCAGTGTTAAAAAAGTCATATGACACTTCAATAAGAATCAAATTTTAAATCTAAGCCTTTCTACAGTTCAGAGATTCCATGACACAGTCTTTAATGGATAGCTCAAGGCTTATAAGAGGATTCCTTAAACAATAAGCTATATTTAGGAAGTGTATCAGTTTTCTAATCAATACATAAAAGTCTGTATTTCTCCGAATCCGATTAATTTCCTCTGGATTAAAACCTGTTCTGATCCTTACTGAAAAAATTGGGGCTCTATATTCGAAAATTGAAAAAAAAACATCCCATTACTTAAATTCTACAATAAAATAGCCTAGCACCACCCTGGGGCCAATGTGAAGCTTTCCTAAAATAGAAAACTTGATTGGTTCAATTGTTATTTAAAACTTAAGCTTCACACAAAAATACATTACTACTTTATATATTAGGATATACATGTTCCTAACCCCTTACTCTGATTTAAAGAAATAACAATAGAAAAGTAAAACTTTAAAAATAAATGAATAAAAGAAAAGCTAATAATTACATTATGGTTGGCTAGTCTAGATAAATTAAGATGTTTAATTAGTCTTTGTACATTGTACAATGCATTAACTTTTTAATCATTTAATTAACTTAATACATACAACTAAATAATCTCTTTTCTATCAAAGGTCGATAATACTTTATAAACATTTAGATTATTGTGAATTTGTGTAAAAACTGATTGCAGCTTTCTAGTTTCTAGTGATAGTCCTTGATCATTTAAAAGAGGATGAAAAATTTGAGAATTGGCATATTTTCATAGAAATGTTGACTCTTATAAAATAAGTATTATGTACTTATACATACCTAGAAAACTATGGACAATTTTTATTTTTCAAAAGTCCAATTCTAGCGAAGCTTCTAGAATTAATAAGTCAAACAGACAAAAAAAGCAACTGTAAAAAAATCAAAATCTATAAAAAAGAAATGTTAAATGTTATTTTTATTTTATTAATTGTCAGGGATGGAGGGGATATTGGGCTGTTTATTACAGTAGTCCCCAAAGTTTTATAATAACGTTTTCTTATTCGTTGGCTTAACAACTTTGAATACTTTTATTAAATTTTGGTTTTTGCTTTAAGTTGAGTGTCCAAACGTTTCAACCATTGATAGTAATCTACATTTTGTAAATCTTCATTGGGGAAGTATATAAATTTATCGAACATTGTCTTATCCCTTTATATCCCTCATTTATTATTTATTTTTTTGTCTGTCTGTCAAGATCTTGCTAGCCACTAAAGTGAATGAGTTCTCCATTTTAGAGAAAATTAACATAGCTCCTAGAATGGTTTTAGGCTACAGTATTTATAAATTACAAAATCTTGAGTTATTTTCAGGCTTTTCTGAAAAAAAAACATCGAACAGAGATGCTGGGGGAGAAGTCACTAGTAAAAAGACTGAGTTTAAATTCTAAATAGTTGAAGAAGGAAATGTTATTTACATGTTTATTTTCATAAAATGATGCATTTAAAAAGTTCTCAAAAAATGAATATTTTCATATAATACCTATATATTTTAAAAGTTTGTATAGTGTTTAAGATAAGGAACGGATTTAATAAAATTACATCGTGAGATAAGAGGAACAAACGTTAAGTCGATAATGAGTAATTTGTATTTTATAAAGTATTTAACAGAAATTAATTTTCTTTATTTTATTTAATAAATAGGGGGGGGGGGGGGGGGGGTAATGCAACCATCTTGTAATCAATGTAAAAATGACACTTCGAATTCGAATTTCCATCTGAAATTTTGCATTTTACAGCCGTTTAGCCGTTTATAGGCTATTTTTAGGGCAAATCTGTCATAAACTACGTAGGAATCAACTATTTGAAACATATTTTTGCTTAAAATCATGTGAAATGATACAAAATAAACATTTTTTAGATTTCTAGTACCAGCAACTACCGGCTAGAACTGTTTGAAAACGTTTTGGAATGGAAAACAGTATTATGTGGAGATAGGTTTCGTGGTGGATTTGCCTTGAAAAAAAGCCAAAAAATGGCTTAACGGCTGAGCCGCCTGCCGTTAGCCGCTACTTTTCCGACTTTTTGTTCGATTTAGGGAAAATATACCTACAAAGGATTACTCATGCAAAATTTCAGATCGAAAATCGAATTCTAAGTGCCATTTATACATTGATCACGAGATGGTTTGCATTAACCCCCCCCCCCCCTTAGCTTTTCCTAAATTATTGCTGAAAGTTTCAAGTATTTAGATGAAGCCTTTTTTGAATCTGACCCACATTGTATCATGCTAGAGACATAAAAAAATTAAATATGATTCATTCAAATATAAACAATGACAGTTAAATTTATTTGTTTATTCTTTAACAGGTATAAGGTATAACCAACAAGCGAAATAAATCTAAAATAATATTTGGGAGGCAGATGAAAGTGTTGGTCCCCAACGACAGCTAAAATTAAGTATATGCTTCGCGTTTTTTCCCCTATTTATTTCGTTGTTGGTATAAGCTAATTCTATAACAATCATATATAAGCTTCTAGGGAATACTATGAAACAGGGGTGTATAATGTATATTCTGCTTAAGATTAATTTTTTTCCCCTGCTCTAATTTTTTATATTTTTTTTCCCATCCCAGTTTTTTTCCAGCAAGGAGGGGTGAAATGGAAAAATATTTTAGAACTATTTATTTTATTTCTATTATCCCATCAAACATAGAAGGGTCAAATTTGCAGAATATACACTACTGCTAATGAAATTCCAATAGAATGTATATTGGAATTCCATGATTATCAGCTTATTTGTAAACTATGTTTAAAAACAATAATTTTAATCACCTGATTCCAAATCCTTCCAATTCCTTCTCAATCAGATTCTTGTGTCCCAGAGGCTTGAGAACATCCAGGACAATGAAGATAAGGTTGGCTGTTCTAGCTACGGCGATGACCTGCCTACCACGACCCTTACCATCCTTAGCACCCTCAATAATACCGGGCAAATCTAGCAGCTGAATCTTGGCACCCTAAAATTGACAAGATTATAAGTAAGGAATGTTCTAAATGGGTAATTGCAACGTTTATAGCTTAATGCCAAAACATAAATAAATATTGCATAGTCAAAAAGCGAAGTATTTTAAAGAAGAATAAGATGCCTAGTTCAAATAGGTTTTTTATAATGATATTTCCTCTTTGAGTTTTATGATGCTATAGGTACTTTTGCCATTCAACGCAAAGTTGTTATTTTTTGGTTGCTACAGCTGATACTAAAAACAAAATCCGATATAATTCAAATAATATAATCAAAGATAGAAATTATACCTAATTATAAGTGCAATAAAATACAAGGTTTAGAAGAAATCTCATTAAAACATTTCTGTTCTTCTTCAGCCTTCGTTGGCATCTTAATAACTCCACTTTTTTGTTGAGAAGCTTAAATATAAATCTTACGACAATTTATGTATCAAAGAGCTGATTTTTCTCACCTTGTATTTAATACAGCCTGGAACAGTAGTCAGTGTGGTAAACTCATAAGCCGCCACCTCACTGTACACTCCCGCCAGGTTCGACAGCAGCGTTGACTTCCCCACCGAGGGGAAGCCCACAAATCCTATTCTAGAGTCTCCTGTTTTGGCAACCTCGAAGCTGTCTTGGCCTGCTGATCCTCCCTAAAATATATTTAGACTTAAAAAATTAAAATATGGTGTCTATAGGAGAATATTTTACTTTTTTTTTTAGTTAATAATCATTATATAAAAGCAACAGGATAACTGTCTATATATCTGTCTGTCAGTGCTTACGATCTCGCAATCCGCTCAACAGATATGGTTCTTCTTGACAGTAAAGCTTAGCGTAGGTCCTGAGAAGGTTTATGTTAGGAGGGTACCTCCAACCTCCCAATAGAAATCACCTCAAGTACCCATAGAAGCCTCAAGAGGCATAGCCGATAGTGTCAAATAAACCATCAAGTATGCTAAATTTTATACCTGGGACTTTGGGGTGATAAGTTCTCTTCTAAGCTTGGCCAACTTAGCCTTCAGCATACCCAGATGACCGGCCGTGGCCTTGTTCTTCTGGGTACGCGCCATTTCAGACTCGATATCCTCGATCTTCTTCAGAATGTCTCCCATTTTGAAGATTTATTTTTTTTCTCTGGAATGGATTATATGCTATAGGTAGTTGTTATTTTTTGGCAGTATCACATAAACACTTACTCAGGGGTGTATATTTTCAAATTTGACCCTGCTGAGGGGGGGGGGGGATAAAAAATATGTGGTTGGGGGGAAAAAATGTAAAAATTAAGAGAACTGAAAGCATTTTTTTCCATTTTTCTCACCTTGTTGGTGAAAAAAACTAAAAGAATATGTGGGAGGGGGGATACTATAAATAAAATAAAGAGTTTTGAAAATATTTTTCCATTTTATTTCCTTCCTTGCTGGAAAAAACTAGGAGGGGAAGAATTTTAAAAAAATTTTGCAGCAGGGGAAAAAAATGAATCTTGTGCAGAATATACTCCCCTGCACTTACTAGAGATCATACTTATAGAAATCAAAATATTGATATTTGAAGTGGTATGATCTGCCATAACGGATTAATTCAGTTAATCAATAAACAAACAAAACAGGAAATTTTCAACTCTTCTAAGCAAAAAGATTATTCCATCTTGAATCTTATAAACCTTACAGTCTACCATATCGAATTAATCCTATTTTGACACAACTTTTCATCAATTATAAACTTTATGTTTATTATTAAAACTTTTAATATATTAAGTATATTACAAAATTATATCATTACATTTTACATAAACTTTCCGCCACTTCGCCGGCGTTTCTTAGCGGAACCGCCCGCAAACTGCGGACTAGGTGCGTGCAGCGGTCGTGGTGTGAATGCTGGCGAGGGTGTGGGACACATTTGTCTCGGAGTCAAGGCTGGGGATGGGGTTGGACAGGATTGGACACTGAATGCCATCTCGCTCTAGGGTGGATCCTTAAATCAATTGCAGAAAAAAAAGATTATATGTTCAAAGACAAAGATGGGTTTATTATTACTAGGATAATACACCACCAGATTATCATGTACTCTAATAAAGTGAAAATTATAGGTGGCTAAAATAATAATCACCCCATCCATACTCTCCCCTCTTACTTGATGATCGAACTGACCAATATGTGATGTCCATGTTAGCATCTTAAAATGGCAACAATTTTTCCCCTTCATAATATTTACGTATATTCTATATCCTTTAAGATAACTAATCAAGTAGAAAATATATAAATGTTTTTTTTTATATATATTTTTACGTTTTACTGTTTTGCATTAGTTGTTAACACAAAATTGTCAATATTTTTAAGGACCCATCCCTGGTTGGAAAGAGGAGCAGCTTCTTCACCGAGGTCAACACTAGCGGCCTCTAGGGACTGCAGCATTTGCATACCTACATCTAAAAAAAAAATTGTAAGCTATACAGATATTTGTAAAAAACATTAATAACAAGAATGATTAAGTGCAATAAAAACAAAGTATTGTTGATGGAAAAGAAAATGTGAGCAGTACAAAAAAATTTTTTCATGTTAAAAACGTAAGAGCACAACAGTCCTTCACTTAAAGACCTTTTTCGACTATTTTAAACTACTAACATAGTATTATTAGTAGTTTATGATAATACCAACCTAAAGTTGGCGTGGCCAGGTTGGGTAGACTCTCCCCCGCGCCCTCATCACTGCTGGGGAAGTGCATCTCAGGTATATTATCCTGCCCTGACTCCAGGCAAGCATTCATCTCCTTAGTGTACATCTCCTCCAGTTCTCTACACCAAAATATTAAATATTATGTTTATGATCTTTAATATCAGCAAGAAATGTGCCGTTTCCAATCACTATACATAGGACACTAACGTCAATACAACAATAACTTGGAAACTTAATCAACAAGAGTACAAATATGCTTTCTAAATATATCTCAGGGATCTTAAGAAGATAACAATGGACGATAGATTAATATTATGATGATTAACATAATTACCCCTTCAAGAGATTAAAATTATTGGTTAAAAGTTTGGATGCTTAGGTATAATTTTATTTCATCAACCAAACAAAAAATAGTTCCCAATTAAATATTTGAGCCAACGAATAAACGAAAAAAATACAAAACTTAAAACCTCCTTCTTTTGCAATACTCAGGAATAATTAAGGATATAATCTGTTTAAAAACTCTTGGCCTCTAACTTTTTCGCCAGTAAAATATATCATTACAACATTAGTCTTAGATTTCGGAATAAAAACAAAAAAATTGACATAAGAGTTTTTAAATCTTAAATAATTTATTTAGTTATGTAAATTCTACAAAGTCATTTTTTTATTACAAACTATTTTTAACAAGGCACAAAATTCAGTGAATAAATACAAAAAAAAGTTTAAGATAGGAATTTCGTATGAAATACCAAAGACAAAAATAAGATTGTTTTCTTACTTGCATTGAGCATGAAGTCTTGTATTGTATTTGACAACATAATTTTCATGATAATCTTGCAACTGTAAAACTCCTCCTATGCCAGATTCTACCAACACCTAAAAAGTACAACATTTAATTTGAAACAGTTAAAAATTGTAGGATTTAAAAATCTACGAAAAATGATTTTGCATGTTAAATTATTGTATAAATCCTATTATATAAAGTAGAATATTTTTTTGTCTGAAGCTTAAGATTTCAATAACCTCTGAAATGATTGAGTTCTACTTTTTAGGAAAGCTTCACATAAACTTTGGATGGTTTTACGCTTTCTTTTTCTGCCCCCTTCTTACCCTTTGAATACAGAGCCCCTAAAATGCTCGTATTTGTTGTATATATATAAAAAAAGTTTATTTGTGTGAATTTTAATATAGTGTAAAAAAGAAATAACCTTATAAAAAGCATTAGTGTCTTTTTATTGAATGCAATTGTTTTTAATTATCGTTATAAAATAAAACAAAATGTATAAGATTCATCATTTTTACTCCTTAATTTATATATACCTATTTTTTCATTAGATAAATTAATATAACCTATTGAAGTTAATCTTTTGTTAACTGTAACAAAAGATTCAATATAAATTAAAACCTTAATCAAATTTCTTTTTTTTGTCAATTTCTGCATAGTTAGATGGGTTCATCTTTTAAGTTTAGTTATCTATTCATTGGTTTAAAGCGAAACTTTTCCTTAGTACAGGGAGTTCGTAGGTGTGCCATAATTTAGAATATCATATTTCAAAACCAATTCATGTTAGGTAGAGGCTTGATCTTATACGAATTAGAGAACTTAGAAATGATCTCTTTACTCTATAATTGTAAATTTACTTTCTTCCTTTGCTATAAAAAATAATATCGTCCTTATTTATATTAACAAGATGTTAAACCTTGTCCTATAAGATTTAATGCATTTTATATGTCTGATTAAATTATAAAAAGTACCAATAGATACAAAAATTATACCTTTTCTAAAATATCAGACCATCCATTTCCATCCTGATTTGATTCTAAACTTCTATCTAATTCTGCTCGTAGCTTTCTAAAATAATTAAACCATTTTTATTTTTGTGCTGCTTCGACAAAATAAACAAAGGAAAGAGTATTATGGTAAAATGTAGGTATGTATGTAGCCTTGATTATCTGAAGTTAGGATTTAGATGCACGAGGAGATTGGAGGTGAGAATCCTTTGGCCAATTATAGATTGGTAAGCTTCGCGCACAGCTAAGTGTATTCTATGTTACATTACAAGCTGACCCGCAATTCTCGTGGATGCTACTCAATTATTACATCACCCTGGCCTAGAGTTTTGGCAGGTGTTCCATATTAAGCCACCCTAATTAATGGCACTCTCATATGAATGAGGAGCATGGACGAGGGAAAGCACGATTGCAGTTGCTTGATAGGTAGGATCATAACTTCCTACAAATCTCCCTCCTTACAACCTAAGGGCATCTCAGGTATTAATAAGGTCAATATGAAAAATGAATCTAACATCAAAATCAGTTATAGTCATTGTACCTTTGGTGATTCATTATTTGTTTAGCAAGATCTCGTAAAGGCTAGGCTTGGATGAAAGATAAAAAATTGGCTGGACGACAGGTTTGGGGATTGATTTTGGAACCATAACAATTCCTCTTGGTGAAAAGTACTTTCTCTTTAAAACTTACTTGGAAATATTTTGAATAAACATCTCCGCAGCCTCTGTTAGTAAAGAAAGAGATGATTCCATGGCATTTGTGTATCCTGCATGAGCACTAAAACAAAGTATTTTTAAAAAAGTTCAATCACTAGCGTTTATGTTAGTTGTTGCACTGTATACTTTCGATTAATATGCCTAGTATGCAGGTAGTTATCCTATTATATACATACCTAATTAGAAAGTTTATTTTTATTTGTAACTTTAGATTTCGATAATGTTAAATATACAATAACTTATGAGCTTATCGATATTTGCCTAAGACTTACAAATAATGTTACCTACCTATAGATTTTACATACATAAAAAAAATTTACCTAATTTGAATGACTGATTTTCTTAATTGGCTTAAATATTCATATCTACTTAATTCAGGGGCATCTAAGAAAATAATTTGATATATAATGTTGTCAGTTATTTATAATCATATTTTATTACCTATCTTTTTATATAAAGTAGTAAGGTATTTTTGTCTAAAGCTTAAGATCTCAAAAACTACTGAACAGATATGGTTCTATACTTTAGGTAAACTTCACATAAATCCTGTGATGGTTTTATGCTATTTCATTTTTAAATTTAAGCCTTGAGATGGTTTTAAGCTTTTATCATAGTCCCTCTTTACAAAGCATCTAGATGCTAGAGGCGTAGCCTCTAGTTATCAACAAAAAAACCGTAAACAACCCAAATAATCTGAAAAACTAAGGAATGAAAGAAATTAATTAAAGTGTGTAGACTACTTACCAAATGAATGTTTAATATCAATATCATCTTTGGTAGGAGGTACTGATTGGAGATCCATAAAATTAACCTTGCTGCATTTTCTTACTGGTGCTAACTATATAGAAATAAACTACTTTACAAACAGGTTTTTATTAAAAATTCGCGTCATAACCAATTTTTTTTTCTCTATCGGAACCATTCGCAGCGACACTATAATTAGTGTATGTCCGTCATTAATATTAATAATCATGTTGTTTTTGCTGCGCAACTGTGAAGACACTTAATGTTCATTTTAAGGCGCATTTGAAATATTTTCTACCTGTGGAAACGGGGGTGGTTGTACGGGAAGGTCTGGCTGTACACTAGCAGCTGACATGTCCGCCATGTTGGATTTTCTTTGCGCCAATATTTCAAGCATTCCAACCAGCTGACGTTTGTATTGTAACAGACGGATGTTGTTTTGTACTTAAATGTGAAAAATATAGAATTTTGTTATACTAAAAATGAAAAAGTTGTAAAATATATGAATATTTTCCGATTTAAACAAAAAATTTCTCTCAGCAAAACTAGGTATTTATTATGTATTTTAAATTATTTACCTATTATGTATAACTTTAAAAATTGTTACCTAAATAATCTGTTGGATATTCTCTTTTCAGTTTGTTTTGTTCTGTTTGAGGCTGGTATAACTTCGGTCCTTCCAAGATTGGAATCTAAATGTAATATAATCAATAACCCTTCAATTTGCTTTATTCCCAGAACTTAAGGTCTTTTAAATTTTATCTTATGAAAGTTCTTAGAGCAAATAAAAGGGACAAAAATGTATCTTCCTGAAGAATGTTTCAAGCTTTAAACAAAAGTCTTTTAATTGAAGATTATCTGCTACATGTTGAGGGTGGATAATTCGCCCTCTGGAACTAGTATAAAGATTCCAAATCTACCCATTTGTTTCATATCCCTTTTTTTCAACCCTTAACTCTTACCATTTATTGATTTTGATTTAAATCACAAACTCAATTTTTTTTTTTAAAAGTAGAACGTACTGTCAATGGATTTGTATTTAAATAGTATATATGTATAATATATATATAATATTTGTATAAAGCTATTTCTAACCTTTTCATGTTGCAGAATCTCAACTTTACAAAAATTAAATCAAATCAAAGAAAAAGTTGAAAGGGAAAATTCTGAGAAGAACCGTAAAAAGTTTAAAGGTGGTAAAAAGTACATTTCTGTAAATAAGAATAACAAAATATTTTATTTCAAAAGTAAAAAGTACAAGATCTTTTAACATGTTTGTTGCTTGAAAAATTATGTATAGTAGTATGTATTGTACGTATATGGATGTTCTTTCTAAAGCGGGGATGATTTGTGACAAAAAAACGGTAGGTACTAAATATTTATATTTAATAAAAATCAGGCTAAATAACCTTGCTTTTCAGACTTCACAACCCCTAGAATCAAGAAGTAAGAAGAGAGACACGAAAATAGATTTCAAGCATCTAAAAATAAATTAGGCTAAAGACTTCCCGGGACATATATGAAGCTTCCTTTAAAATGGAGAACTATATCAGCTTTGTAATTATCGAAAAAACTTAATCCTTAAGTATATACAAATAACTGGATTTGTTTCTGTACCGATGAATGTTGCTGAAAGCAGAAACGATATGGTAGCTTCTCATAGGTCATTGAAAGGTTGGGTGGAGAGGTAACTAACGTCCCCCTAAAATAATCCTCCCAAAGAAAAAAATATCCTCCCCAGCAAATTATTTATTTTTTATTTTCAAACTAAAATTGAATGATCGTCTACCCTCCTCGCCTACTATAAGTACCAAAATCATCTACTATCCGCTAGTACTTTATCTAATAGGATGGCCTAAAACTTTTACCTCACACTTTATTATTTTTACCTGTGGTAATTTACATAACTCATCTCTTTCCGCCTTGCCTAACCCTAGCCCCGGGCTTATTTCACCCCACAGGGGTTCACACATATTTATCAGTATCTGGCAAATATTATCTGAAAATATAAGCTCAAGCATAAAGCTATAACCGGGAATAATAATATAGATTCAAATATCGTGATATGAGCCATATTTTTTTCTTTCTTTGTTTTTCATAAATTGAGCAAAAATATTATCACAGAAATATAGGTGGAATAATAATACAGAATTTTATAACAAAGTACCTAAGACACTAAAAATAAAAAAAATGGTCGAAACTTAAAAAGTTCAGGCTGTTTTTAGAGAAAGAACATTATTATAAAGTCATTGGTAACATCACAGTAAAAGAAAAGTAGATAAATAAAATCACAACCAGGTTCAAACTAAAATATAACATTCAACAAAAATATCTTAGTTATTATAAGTGTATGAAAACAAATTGATATTTCTGCTTTAGAATACAATAATTGGTATAAATTTTATATAATTCTATGTTACATAGATATTTTAATTAATTTGATTATGAGAATTGTATAATAGGTGTGAATATGAAATTGTGCTAATACTAATATACATCATTATCATGCTTGCTTTACATCAAAAATAGTGCAAATTTAATAATTTAGAATTTCAATCAAATACATTTTTAAAATTGATAGGTAGTCGACATTTTATAGGTTTTAATTAAAACAATAGAGCATTATTTTTCTTCATTTTAGTGAATTTCATATCATTGCATTTTTTTAGAAGCAATTGTGAAAGAATAATTATTACTATGATTTTATACACCTTACTTTCTAACAAAAATATAGAGTATTATAAAATTAGCTGTTTTTTGCTTTTTTTTAGCTTCTTTTAATGCCCATTAGGTAAAAATTACATTACTATGCTAAAAATACATTCGAAGAGTTTCATTTTACTTGCTAATACAAGAATTTAATATTTTAACTAGATATAATTTGCTAAATAAGCTAAGTTTAAAATCACACATATTAACTGAAAGATGAGACAGAAAGAAATGTTATTCTACTTTTGGTACATAAGTAGTGAAAACTTACTAAGACATATCCATAATATTGATAAAAGGGGGATGGGGAGGGGTTTTACAACTTTATTAATCTATGTTTATTTGGCTAGGTTTAAGAAAAACTTGTGTTTTAGGATAAGATTGTGTTTAAGGGTCGTCTTTGTATAATTTTGAGATACAAGCCATCAGGTTCTGACTCTGTAGGCAAAACTTTAACATGCAAAAATCAGGAAAAAATGACGTAACGTCCCCACTCCCCTTTATTTAGCACAATACAGTATTAAAAGATTGAGATGATGATTGCCTGAAGTTACAGGAAAAGTACGCAGGCTTATCCTTCTACGAATATGTTAATTCTTCATTACTGATAAAGGTAAGATTTCAAATAGTGATAGTCAAGCTGATTCAGTTTTGTTACAATTTTTGGGTATAGTCCCTTTTGTGACAACGCCTTTTAAGGGGCGTTTCGTCGTATTTTCACAGTAGCTTTTGGTAAGTTATTTTGGGTTAGGTTAGGTTATTGCCCCGCAGGGTTAGAGCAACCCCCGTAGGGGCTAGAAATAGGAGAAAAGGTACTGTAAAAATACGACGTAACGCCCCTTAAGAGGCGTTGTCACGAAAGGGACTATACCCAAATCTTTATTAAAAAGCATACAATTTAAAAAGTCTATTTTGCATTATCTAGAGATCTAAAATGGCAAGTAAATAAAGTTTCATTTTTATTGGTCAGATACCATTTTATAAAAATGGACATTTGCCCCAAGTTAAATGTTTTTGTTGTTAAAAGGTTATCTAACTTAATCTGGTTACTGATTAGGCCAGTTTCCAAAAAATTAACGTTGAAGCTAGTTGTAAATTATAATTATCAAAATAGTTTCAATTCATTTAATTAAGAGAGAAAAAACATTTAGCTAATACTAGTGTTATACTAAGACTTGAGTTATGTCTAGTAAATGAAAAAGGTTTGGTTGGTAGATTTTAAGGTATTCTAGTTGATGTGATAGGTTTAGTTCTTGCTTGTTCTCTCCCAGTTGAAGAGAGCAATCCGTTTACACATACAATCTAAGATAAAATGTTAAATTCAATAAAACAGATTGTTCAGCTAAAACATTTATTTTTGTTGTTATGTTGGCTAAGTTCTTATCTACTATTAGCGGATGCGCCCCTGGAATGGAGGTCATTATTAAAAATAGCCAAAAACCATCATTAGACTTATGTGAACCTTCCCTGAAATGGAAAATCAGTTCAAAGGTTAGCAAGATATTTAAGGACAAATAAAAATCCTTACTGTTTAATAAATGGATCCACAGCAAAACTCGCAATCTTGACCGTAGCTTACTTACTATTATAAGCTTGGAAGATGTCCACTATCTTTAACCCACCAACTAAGCTGTAACCAACAACTGAATTAATTCGTGAAAAAAAATATTTCGCAAAATCGGCTGATTTAAAAGATGCAGACTTAGTAAATACTTAGATAAAATATTTTTTACTTCAAATTAATTCAATTGTTGGTTAACCTATACCTAGCATTAACCAAGTGAATGGTAACTAACAGGAAATCGTCGGATGAATGACAGAAACATAACTTTTAGTGATGCTATGGCAAGACTCGAACTATCTACCAACAAAACTAAAAGCGAACTTCCTAGCCACTTACCCCCTAGGCCTAAACTACCTTCTAAAAAGTAAAAAAGTATCACCTGATATTGCTGACTTCTTAACGATGGCAATGGCTTCAATACCATTCTGAAATACCGTTTAGAAATGTTTAATTACTACCATATTACATTTTAGAAAGCTATCAAACAATTAACAAAAACCTTTACACTTTAGTATAACAATATAAAATTGAACGCCTT
Source organism: Acartia tonsa (assembly GCF_053477335.1). NCBI lineage: Eukaryota > Metazoa > Arthropoda > Copepoda > Calanoida > Acartiidae > Acartia > Acartia tonsa. The sequence continues at coordinate 42,679,972 of NC_137260.1, forward strand.
TCATAACAAACTTTTTAAAATTAATATACAAAGAGGGAGGGGACATTGTGCTGTTTATTACACTAGTCCCCAAAGTTTTATAATAACGTTTTCTTATTCGTTAGATTAACTACTTTGGGCACTATTATTGACTTTGATTCGTTGTTTCATTAAGTAAATTGTCCAAAATTTTCAACCAGTAATTGTAATCTACAGAAGAGGTAATTTTGTGTATCATAATTAGGGATATACATCAATTTATCGGCCATTGTCTTATCCCTTTAGATCCCTGATTAAAATATGATTAAAATATCTTCATTAATCTACAATGAAATATCACTGCGACTCTGATAGGAAATTGACAACATATTCATATGTGCTGTACTAAATCAATCATTACTTGGACTAATTTAACCAAATTAGTTTTTTTTTTAGGTTTTTGATAATTCATACAACCCCCTTAAGTTATTCATTACAATAAAATACAATTTTAAAATTTATTTACTGTGTAAATATGCATAAATATGACGTTTTTACTGACAATTAGGTTGATTTTTACTCAAGGCATATTTCATGTAGACAATAAATTGATTATAACTTTCGTTCTATTTAAGATAAATTGATGAAATAAAAAGTATATTCAATTTTATTAAGCTGAGAAGTCACTTATTGATTTTAAGAAATAATAAACCCCTTTGAGTGGGGGAGGGGGGGGGGGGGCGTTGAGTATCGAAAAAAGAAACTAATGTAAATTTCTTTTCTATTGTGGGTTTTAATGATTCATATAGCAGCCAAACTGTTTTTAGGCAATACCCATTTGTCTGTCTGTCTGTCTGTCCATCTGTATGTCTGTCCTTTTGTCTGTCTGTCCCACCACTTGTCTGTCTATCTGTCTAACTGCCTCTCTTTTGGATTTCAATGAATCATCTAGCATAGCCTAATTGTAATTTGTTAATGCCTCAAAGACTGTCTATTACTATTTACCTGTCCCTCTGTCTGTCCGTCTGTCTATCCCTCCGTCTGTCTGATCATTCACAGGTTCTCTATTGGATTTTATCTAATTAATTGTCTATTATATTTCTCCCTCCCAACATTAACTTTGAGCACTATTGTAAAATATATTAAAAGTTATAAACATATATCTATCAAGATCATTAAAGGAATTAATTCAATTTTTTTTTTTTTTGGGGGGGGGGGGGTTTAATGCAACCATCTCGTAATCAATGTGCAAATTGCACTTAGAATTCGAATTTCATTACAAAACTTGGCATGAGTAATCCTTGGTATATCTATTTTCCCAAAATGAAACAAAAAGTTAGAAAAGTGACGGCTAACAGCTGGCGGCTTAGTCGTTTAGCCGTTTTTGGGCTATATTCAGGGCAAAACTATCATTAATTACATAGGAATCAACTTTTTAAAACATATTTTTGCTTTAAATATCCATTTTTAAAATTTCTTGTACCAGCTGCTAAATGGTTAGAACTGGCTGAAAAAGGCTGGGAGCGGCTAAGAGTATGAAGAGTAGATAGGGCTTTTGACATGTCTAGGGGTAGGTTTTTATTGGTACCGAGCTCAAAAATACTACTATAAATAGTGGGGGTCCATCCATTTGGCAGCTGGGGCTGTTACACAGACTGTTAAAAACCAACCTAGAGACACGTCACAAGCCCTATCTACTCATTCTACTCTTGGCCGCTCCCAGCTGAGCTGGGGCTGTTAGCAAGCTGCCATATGGATTTTGTGTGGTATTTTTGAGCTCAGCACACATAAAAACCTACCCTTAGACACATCAAAAGCCCTATCTACTCATCATACTCTTGACCACTCCCAGCTGTTTCCAGCCAGTTCTAGCTGTTAAGTGGGTGGTACTGAAAATTAAAATATGGTTATTGGTATAATTTAACATACATTAAAGCAAAAGTATGTTTTTAAAAAAAACCTACCCTAGACATGTCACATCTTCCAAAGTCAAAATTGCATACATATATAATTCAATTTTCAAGGTCATAATTTACTATAAATACTAAATACAATATGTTATAATTGAGACTGCTCCATTTTTTTGGTAAATTTCAGGTTTATATTGACATACTAGAATTGAAATTTTGTAAAAATCTTTAAAATTGAGATCACACAAAAGAACTAAAAAAAACATTTTTTTTTGCAGATTTCAAAAACTTTGCAGTGCTCATGAGGTCACAATTATTGCATCACAGAAAAAATATTTAGCATGGGTCATTTTTTTGCTTAAATCAACCAATTTTTACTGGGGGCAAAACTTTTATCAAAATTTTTCCAGGGTGGGATGATTTAATCTACAATATATACTTTTGGCTGTTGACAGCTGTTCTCGGCCATTTTTGGCAGTTTTTAGCTGTTATGACAGCGAAATCTAGAAATTAAAAAAAGTTCTTTTAGTAATATGTCCATGACATAAAGTTATAATGTTAATTAAGAAAAGTTTAATTCCATGGAAATATTCATTTTTTTATATCCTTATAAGCCATTACCCAGCTGCCACTATTTTTGGTAGTATTTTTCAGCTCAGCACCCATTAAAACCTATCCCTAATGGATGATTCCTACAAGATTATTGATGGATTTGCCCTGAAAATAGCCCAAAAACGGCTAAACAGCTAAGCAAACAGCCATTAGCCATTACTTTTCCAACTTTTTGTTCCATTTTGGGAAAATAGGATTACTCATGCCAAGTTTTGTAATGAATTTCGAATTCTAAGTGCCATTTGTGCATTGATTACGTGATGGTTGCCTTAACCCCCCCCCCCCCCTTAAGCTTAACTTTTTGTTAAATTTTGAAAAACAGACCTACCAAGGATTACACATGCCAATTTTCATAACAAAATTTGGATTAATTGATTATGGGATGGTTGCATTAACTCCCCCCCCCCCCTACATATGTATGAGAGCTTCCTCATGTATCAATTTACTAATTAAAAGCTGTACAGTACAGTTGTACAGAATATTGCAAGATTATTTTAGTAAAGTCTGGTAATTAATTTATCTAAAAATAGATAGCATATAATTATCTGAATCTGTGACTTGCTTATATACACCCTCCTTAAACAACCCCAACCCCACTTTATTTTAAGGGGTGTAAATTTATTTCCTTTACACCCCGTTGGAATTTATAGAGGGGTGTATCTGAGGGTGTAGGCTCTTGTCAAGAGGGTGGACACCTAGGGAGGTGTATCCATCCCCCTTAATTTTACAAGGGTGGTGTAAACAACCCCTATACCAACCTTTTGCACGCCTTTGATCTTAACTATACTTTCAGAGTCCATAAAGTTGTAAATTCTGTAATTATTCTACAAAAATTATCTTCCTAAATTGATATATAATTTTCGGGGTGACGTGGGGTGGACTAAACATTAAAATTTTATGGAAAAAAAGATATTTTTAGAACATTCATGACTTGAAATTATCCCCCCTTTGTACTCAATACGCATTTTTTATTCTAAGTGCGTCAATTTTGCGTCTAAAGATACCCTTAGTTTAAGCATTAATTTCTCCAAAAAATGATGAAAAAAGATAAATTTTTTTTTGATAAAATGATAAAAGTATATGTAAAATAAAATAAAAAGCAAAAAAAATTATAAAATTACGTTAAATAGAACGAAAATTAGAGCGTTTTGTATGCCTTATAAAATGCGTATTTCTCATTAAAATTGTTACGATTTCGTGTGTTGAGTAAAACTTTTATAAGTTTCCCATTTCTATAAGTGAGCGAGCCGCAGTGATATACTAAAACAAACCTTAAAGAGCTCGGAGTAAAAGTTTTATAGATATGACTAGGATCTAGAATTACTAATCTCATGGCCTTCCCAGATTTTTCTATGCCACAGATAGTACGACTGTGTCCCTAAACATATAAATTAAAGTTATTTCACGGTATGTTAATTCTTAAAACTACATATAGTCAATAAATAATGAAAAACTATCAACTTTTTTACATTACACTAAAAAGGGGGGTGGGGTAATTTTCTTGGGCGATCTCTCTTTGGACATTACCTAAAAATAATAATAAACCTTCCTAGGACCTATGAGAAGCTACATTGTACAAGAGAACCATATTGGACCAGCGGTTAGCGAGATCCTTTCATACAAACATAAATCCTATTCCTTTTATATAAGAATAACATTTATTGCTATTTAACCATCAAATTAAATGATCATATCCAATTCCTACAATAAAATAAGGTAAAAAATACCTGATGTTGAAGATAAAGTGGGGGCAAAGCTCCCCCCTGGCTGTAATATTTCCACACCCAGTTGATAAGTTGGGGGTGTGTGCCACCCTCCCCCGTGGGTCGATGAAAATCGATAATTGAACAATCAATTCCCAGATAAGAAAGCATACAGAAGATTTCAGTTGCTCCGATCCATTTCCTATAGAAAAAAAAACATTTTTTCAAGGTGGCTTGTTGACAAAAAAATTTGTGAGCAGTGACTTTTCGGGGCCTATTTCTTATAACTATTGCAATAAATTTGTAGTAAGTATAGATGTATAAACAGACAACTACCTGGATCCTGTTAAGGACCCTTTTCGTCTGCAAGCTTTCTGCTCTTTTGCAGCGACTAGGCTGTGTTAATATTCCCGACGCTCTTCGTCGATTTTCAAAGACCTTATTGAAAGTCGGCAAAGGGTCCTTGGGAGGGGGACATAAGTTAACTAAAACCTTCCCCCCTTTAGTGTTTTACTCTAATTCTATTGCAATCGTCTGTTTGCTAAAATTACATGAAAAAGGATACATTTTAAAGATGACTGCGGATTCCGTTCAAGCGAAAAATATTAGGTAAACATTTTAAAAAAATAGATTTTAATTTCTCACCTTGTGTTGACAACTTTGCCGCCCAACTGTTCACAGCCTGCAGGATCGAATCCCTCCTTCCAGGTGGTTTCAAGTAACTCCTGGAGGCGAGGGATGGAAGGCACTCCACCAGAACCACTTGAATCCAGTAGCTTTACAATTAAAGTAAGGATTAGACTTAAAAGTTAGAAGAGTACCTAATATTTTTTGTTGCTCTTATGTTTACAACAATAATATATAATAATAATTCAATGTAAGTGTATTATTCTGTATCATTTCAATATCTATTTTATTTATAAAGAGGGTCATTTTCTTTCGCGTAATTCCGTCAAGCTGGGTGTTTGGTTGTAGTCAAATGCTCTTATTATGTCAAAGTGTTCTTAATCATGACTAAATGTGTATATATGAAATGGTCCATAAGTAAGAAAAGTTTAACTTAATATAAACATTTGAGTACAACCCTACACCCAACTTTACGTAATTACCGAGAAAAAATGACCCTCTTTGTTAGACTATCGTTGTTGTGCTCCTTATAAACAATGACACTGCTGTCCTTGTTAATAGTTTTATTTGTAGAAATTTAGAAAATGAACTTACTGGATGTTTAAGGTTTGCCAGGTGAATTTTGAACTTATTGATTGTCTGCAGAGATGAAAGAAGCATCTGCATATTTCTGAACAAAAAATATTTTAAAACTCTCTTTAAGAAACGTTCCAATATCTACCCGAGATATTTAGGTTCAGACGCAAAAGATAAAATGTATACTATATTACAGGATTACTGAGATTTTTTAAAGGTGTAAAACATTTTTTAGCTTTTATATACCACTTGCTTCTGAACTTCCCCTGACTATTAGGTATTTACTCTTTAAGGGTTATGTCCACCAACTATTTGTTTCATTGTACTATCCCTGTTTAATTTTTACCTGAAACCACAGCCCCATCCTTTGTCTCCATAGGTGGATGCAAAATGATCAACATGGTTTGACATAAATATTGTCCTCACACCAGCCATTCTACAAAAAAACGACAAATTAAAATAAACAAAAAAATATTTTTTTAAAGAAATTGTTTTGGTATATTGACTGAAATATGTTTATATTAAATAAAAAAAAAGATGTTGCAATATCAAAAAAGTTGTCAAAAAAACATTAAACTAATCATTTTTATCTTTCGGTAAAAGGGGTGATCACAACCGCCCCCCAAATTATTTTATTTTTCATTTTTACCCCTACCCCAAAATAATAAAAAACTTTGACGTCCTTACCTATATCACATAAAGATTTACCCCCCCCCCCCCATTTTTTTTAATTTATAATTTTTTACGACACCCCCCCCCGCCCCCCCAACAAAAAGCTTGGATGTCCTTGTCTTACGTCAAAAATTATTCCCGGATATTTTAATTTACAGTTTTTTGATTGATTAAAAATCCATGCAAAAATATCTTACTTTGATATTAGAGGAAGAAGTGTTTGTGTAACTTTGTTAGTTCTACTTGATCCATCATCCATTCCAGTTCTAAATCATAATGATGTATAAAATTAGCTAATAACATCTTACTTTATGGTAGCAGCTAAATCAACCTTTTCTCAGAGTTATCTTTATTAGTAACAAAATTTTCATTAAAGTCGCTAACTGTTATTTGTCAGAGGCAATTGAAAATTTCCCCAACAATCCTCTTCCCGTATTTATCCCTCCCTTTCCCTGCAGTAACGTCAAAAACAAGTTATACGCCGACAAAATATCTAATTTTGGTAATTTCAATAGGAATTAATTGGCTGAATCACAGCCCCTGGTTATATGTAGATTGTAGATGGTGCAGATAACAGCTTACCTAATTGTAGCAGCTAAATCAGCCTTCTTCTCGTAGTAGTCCTTGACAGTTATTTGACCCTTGCTAACTGCTTTCATAAGAGCAGCATCAGCCTGTTCGCTAAAGTTACCATCGTTGTCCATACCATATTGAGCCTAAATTATTAGTACATTTGGCGCTTTCACAGAAAATACCTTAGTGATCATTGACACTCTCGAGGATGCAAGCTTTTCCGGAGTGGTCCTATCCGGGGAGATGGAGAAGAAGTCCCCGGGCAAACCTGCATCAAACACACCTGCTTGACCATTCACCCTGTCCGGGTTTCCACCAAGGGGCTGGCCTAATAGGCTTTTAAGTCAGCCCCTGTCAGCTCTGGAGGCCTTGGAGGCCTTTCAACTCCAACCCTCCATAACCACATCCAACATCCCTCCCCCTCCTCCCCTCATCCTCTCTGGCGACATCCACCCGAATCCTGGCCCCAAATACCCCTGTTCTACCTGCTCCCGCAATATTACCCGCTCCACTGGTGCCTTCCTCTGCAACTCCTGCCAACTTTGGGTTCATCCTAAATGTTCCCTCCTTCCATCCAAATCCGATTACAATTCCAACTGGTCCTGCCCACCCTGCATTTCTGCCTCAACAACTCCCTTTTCACCTATCTCCCCCCAACCACCAACACCCCCATCCAAACCCCGCGGTCCTAAATTCCCATGTACAGTCTGTTCCTTAGGTGTTACAAAATCCACTGGCTCCTTCCAATGTAACTCCTGCCTCCAATGGATCCACCCTAAATGCTCCCTCCTCCCATCTGCCACCCACTACTCCCCTTTCTGGTTCTGCCCTTCCTGCTCCCCCCCAACCTCACCCCCTCCCTCTCCTAACTTATCTCCCCCTACACCCCTCCCATCACCTAGCTCCCCGTCTACCCCTCCTTCCCCTGCAGCTCCTCCTTCACCCCCGCCCCCTCCTCCACCCACCCCTGCCCCCCGAAAACCTCCTGGTAAACCTTTTGTCCTTCAATTCAATTGTAATGGCCTCCTTACCACCCAAGATGAACTCCACAACCTTATTTCTACCCATAACATCCCCATCACCTGCCTCCAAGAAACCAAACTCTCCAGCAAATCCAATCCCAAACCCCTCCCTGGCTATAACTTTCTCAGGAAGGATCGTCAAGACCGACCTGGTGGAGGAATAGCCTTCCTTATTGCCGATGACATCCCCTTCACCCACCTTGACCTCAATCACCTTTCCAATGGCCCCCTTGAGATCGATGGTATCCAAATTTCCCGCAATGGCTCTCCTACACAAATCATCAACCTTTACCTTCCTCCACATTCTTCCTGTCCCCCCCAATACACCCCTGACTTTAACCTCCTCTTTGACAACCCAAATGACCTTATCCTAGTCGGTGATTTCAATGCCCACAACCCTGCCTGGAACTCCATCACCCTTGACCAATCTGCCATGAATCGTGGGGAGGCTCTGCTGGAAGCTCTCAATGAGAGCAGCCTCTGCCTCCTCAACGAGGACTCCCCCACCCGCCTCCCCCCCAACGGCCAACCCACCTCCCCCGACCTTTCCCTTTGCTCTGCCCACCTTGCCCTTGACTTTTCCTGGCACACCCTCACCACCCTCCGTTCTGATCATCTCCCCATCCTCCTCTCCCTTCCTGAAATCAACAGAAACCCCCGCCCTGTCAAAACTTTCCACAACTTCCGTAAAGCAGATTGGGACACCTTCACCCTTGAAACTGAAACCCTCTTTGAAGATCTTCCTGAACCCTCCTCCTGCTCCCAAGGTGAAGCCACCTTCCGCCAAATCCTCCAAACTGCCTCCAAACACACAGTCCCTGCTGGCTTCATCAAAAACTCCAATCCCTCCCTCCCCCAGTCTGCTAAGCCCCTTATCCAGCAAAGAGACTCCTTAAGAGAAATTAACCCCCATGATCCTCAAATCCAAATCCTCAATGAACAAATTTCCTCAATAGTAAACCAACACTCCAACAAAAAATGGCAAGAAACCCTTTCCAAATCCGACCATAGAACCAACCCTTCCAAATTCTGGTCCCTCCTCAAATCCCTTTCTGGCAAAAACAATTCCCCTCCTTCCAACCAACCCATTTCCTTCAACAACAAAGTTCACACCTCCCACGCCCACATTGCTGAATCCTTCACCAAACAATTCACCTCTGTCTCCCGCCACACCTCCAACCCTTTCTCCAGAAAAATTATCCGCAAAATTAGACACCGCCACCGCCTCAACAGAGATTTCCAACCTTTCACACCTGCCCTTGTCCTTGAAGCTATTAAAAATTCCTCAAATTCATCTGCACTTGGCCCTGATCACCTCAACATCCTCCACCTCAAACACCTTGGTCCAAATGGCATCTCCTACCTTACCAAACTCTTCAACCTCTCCATTTCCGCTGCTAATATCCCTGCCATTTGGAAGCTCTCCAAAATTATTGCCCTCCTCAAACCTGGTAAACCCCCTGACCTTTCCACCTCCTACCGCCCAATCTCCCTCCTCTGTCCTGCAGCTAAAGTCCTTGAACGCCTCCTTCTCCCATACCTTAAACAATCCCTCTCCACCCACCCCTCTCAACATGGCTTCAAACCCCTCCACTCCACCACATCCTCACTCCTTAATCTTTCCACCTCCATTGCTAACGGTTTCAACCAAAACCTCCCCCCCAGCCGCACAACCGTAGCCTCCATTGACCTTTCCAAAGCCTTCGACTGCATCCCAATCCATCTCCTTCTCCAAAAAATCTCCTCTTCAAACCTCCATCCAAACATCATCAGATGGCTGTCCTGCTACCTGCGTGGCAGAATGGCCTTCTGCTCCTACCAAAATACCAACTCCTCCCCCAGAATTGTCCACACTGGTGTCCCCCAAGGCTCTGTTATTTCCCCCGTCCTTTTCAACTTCTACATAGCAGATGCCCCCCACATCCCCCCTGCCACCACCTCCTCCTATGCCGACGACCTCAACTCCTTCCACTCCTCTCCTGACATCCCCCATTCAGTTGAATCCATCAACTCCCACCTCTCCTCAATCGCTGACTGGGCCTCCACCAATGGCCTCTCCATCGCCCCCAACAAATCCACTGTCACCCTTTTCACTCCTGACCGTAAGCACCAATCCAACCTCCATCCTCAAGTCCAGATTAACGGCTCCATCCTCCCCCTTGAGAAAACCCCTAAGATCCTTGGAGTTACCTTTGACACCTTTTTCAATTTCAGTTCCCATGTCTCCACCATTTCCTCTAAAATTTCCTCCCGCCTCAGAATCCTTAAATGTCTGGCTGGCACCAAATGGGGCCACCAGAAGGAGACCCTCCTCACCACTTACAACACCCTCCTCCGCCCCATCACCACCTATGCCTGTCCTGTCTGGTTTCCTAACACCTCCAAAAACAACATTGACAAACTCCAAGTCCTCCAAAACCAAGCCCTCCGCATCTGTACTGGTTCCACCAAAAAATCCCCCATCAGCCACCTCCACCAAGAAACTAAAATCCTACCAGTACGGAACCACCTCTCCCTTTTATGCTCCCAGTACCTGGCCTCCTCCCTCCGTCCTTCCCACCCATCCTTCCCCAATGTCACAACCCCTCCTGGTCCTAGATCCAAGAAATCCACCCTCCAATCCATGTTCCTCCCGAATCTCCAACCTTTTCTCACCCCTGACAACACTCTCCTCCCTGCAAATTACAAATCCACCATCTCCCGACTCCACACCTCTGCAGTTACCCAAGCCATCAACTCCTACCCCCCTAATCCTGTCCTTAATCATGCCCCTCCCAACATCAACCCCTCTGAGATCCAACTTCCTAGGCACTACAGAACCATCCTCTCCCAATTAAGATCCAATTATTGTCCTAAGCTCCAAAGTTACCTGCATTCCATCAACGCTTCTCTTTCACCCAACTGCCCATCCTGCCCCAACAATCCTACCCCTGAAACAGTCCAACACCTCTTTTCCTGCCCTAATAACCCCACCAACCTAAATCCCATTGACCTCTGGCAAAATCCCACCCTCGTAGCTGCCTTCCTATCATCACACCCCAGTTTCACCAGCCTCCCTCCTCTTCAACGCCCCCCTCCAGAGCCCCCTCCATAAGCCTCCCCTCCCCCACCTACTGATGACAACCTGGACACGAATATGGACTATGAGCAGCCAATACAACAACAACACTCTTACTTTGAAATAAATTGAAGAGGTGGCTTTTTCGTTAATTTGTTTACCCCGCAGGGGTTAGGCTAAGGGAAAAAAGTAAACCCACTTATTTTCAATTTATCCTATTATATTAAAAGTAAGGTTTTTGTCTGTTGCGAAGGATCTCGCTAACCGCTGAATCGATATGGTTATCTTTTACTTTGAAGCTTTGCCGATAGTTTCAGATATATGTTAATATAAATATTTAATGATTAGTTAAGGGTTTCAAAGGAACTAACCCTAAGATAATCAAAATCATTTTCTTCTTTGTTTTTCAGGGCAGCTAACTCTCTTGTGTGCAATTGTTCAGCCAACAATCTATCTGAGGCCGTACTTGTCTGGAAAAAAAAGACAGTTGATATTTTTTACGTGAATAGCACGGCAGATTATTCCCCAATTACTCTGGTACCCAAAGTTTTTATTAACATGATTTATCATTTATTTCCTTAGAATTTTTGGGTACTTGATAGGTTGGGTTAAAACTGGAAGGGTTCAAACTTTTATCATCATTGGGGATATGTATTAATTTATTGTCCATTGTCTTATTCCTTAATATCCCTAGTTTTGCTGAAATTGTGTCTGGGTTGGCAACCTAATACACTTACCTGTGATGTGGCAACCTGTGGAGTTTGACCGCTAAAATGAGATTCTACGTGGATATGAAGTTGGTTCTGGTTCCAGCAGGTCTCCTGGCAAACAGGACAACACAGCGGTGCAGGTTTAGCTAAAAATATCATTCTAATTATTGATTTAATAGTGACCGCTTCATGAGCGGAAAGGATATCACTGTGGGCTAGAATTGTATCAAGACAAAAGTAAGTGCCGAGCCCTGGGACCTATGTATGGTGAAAATAGACATAAAACCATGATGATTCCAGGTAAAACCAAAATATTTCAGCGGGGGCCTTTTGAGAAAATTAGATTTGAAAATTTCAAATTCAATTTTCACCCCCTAGAAGTTGCCGCATAATCATGACAAGAAAAGCAAATATTATTTATTTTAAATTTTGAACAACTTTGCTTTTATAAAGTTCTTCATAAAACCACTCCTGAAGGGAGTTAATTAATGGCCATTTTTATCACTTGCTTTGCAAAGGTCACGAAAACTCAGCCTAAAATAATTCATATATAGAGAGGTTTTATGAAAGACTTTATAAAAGCAAAGTTGTTTAAAATCTAAAATAAATAATATTTGCTTTTCTTGTCATGATTATGCGGCCACTCCTAGGGGGTGAAAATTAAATTTGAAATTTTCAAATCTAATTTTCTCAAAAAGCCCCCGCTGAAATATTTTGGTTTTACCTGGAATCATCATGGTTTTATGTCTATTTTCACCATACATAGGTCCCAGGGCTCGGCACTTACTTTTGTCTTGATTCAATTCTAGCCCACAGTGATATAGAATATCCGTGGATATTATGACAGGGGAGAAACTATCGTCCAATTAGGTTGCTCACATAGACATCACATATTGGCCAGTTAATTCATTCAGTAGCAGGGGAGGGAATATGGTAGAGGGTGGATCGTTATTTTAGCCAGCTACAAGTTTCACTTTATTATAGTACATGATAATTTGGTGTAAGATCCAAGTACAATAAATCCATTATGTGCGGATGGTTTGTCTACTTGAAGAACAATTAAAAATGGCATGATTTGTAATAATTTAAAATTTATTTTATGATACTAGGAGCCCTGCTCTGGTTAGGGGATAATGATGGTTAAAAATTCGATACTTATATTTAATGATAAAGGGTGTGCAAAAAAAATGCGGACATTTTTAAAATTGAAATTGCGCGGCTTGTGTTAATAGTAGAAAATTCTAATGCATATCGTTAGAACCGTTATGAACTCTAGTTTTTGGAAATATAAGAACGTATAGTTAGGGAGCTACGTGGTGAAATGTTCCTATTGCCTTAAAACTTGAATTGCGAGTAAACCAGAAAATTAAAAAAATATTGAAAAAAAAAATAAACCTATTTTTAAAGCTTTTTAAATATTTGTATTTATTTGTCATACAAATCTTCTAATTGAATATGAAAAAATCTACGAATATTTGTACTGAAATCATTCTTTTACAATGGATCCTTCAACAAGGTATCAAATAAAAGTTGAGATTGAAAATTTTATGAATAAGTACCCTGGAGCAAGCATAAGAGAGGTTAGACAATTTTTGAAAAGTGGATCTGCATCCCAGGTATGGAATAATCTTACAAGACAAACAAGATCTTCATTCCTGGTGAGAAATTACACTAAATGCCAATAAACAGGTTCGTCGTTAAAGCATAGAGGATTTAATGGGCGGAAGAAAACACCAGAGAGTGTACAGAAAAGAGTGAAAAAAATGTTATTGAATAAAAAAACACCTGGATTAATAAAAGTTGCTGCCACTACAGATGTTTGTGTTTCTACTGCTAGAAATATTCTAAAATCATCAAAGGCTAAACCGTACCACAAATAAATTAGTTAATTTTATAATTTTTCTTGAATTCATTGTTTGAAAATAAAAAATAAACTTATTTTGCAATTTTTTTATTCAATCTTTTTATACTTTGATATTTGATTCGTTCTTATATTTTCAAAAACTAGAGTTCATAACGGTTCTAACGATATGCATAAGAATTTTCTACTATTAACTCAAGCCGCGCAATTTCCATTTTAAAAATGTCCGCATTTTTTTGCACACCCTTTAATAACAGGAGAAATTGTTCATACCATTAGCAGTTCTTGGGTTTGTTTTTGGCTGTTTTTTATTGACCTTGTGTGATACTGAGTCAGGTGCAAATTCACGTAACAAGCAAGTGATGATGTAACAGTATTTACCTGGAGATAATTCATGGATATGAACACGGTTGACATGAGTCTCTAAGGCTGCTGGCTCATCAAATGATTTGGAACACATCGGACAATGAAATTCTGGCTCTCTCTAAAATTTGAAACTTTATGTTAGGAAAATGATACTGAAAAATTATGTATAGAATCATAATATATCCAGTTTTCTAAGAATATAAAAATGTACAATATTAAATCATTTTTTATGTCCGCGGAAAGCTGTTTATAATACGATGCGATAAATAACTATTCTATCATTTATTTGTTCAAAGGGGATCATACCTGTGCACTACTATTGCCAGGTGAAGCCTCATCCAGGTGAATCCTTTGTTCAAGGTAATTATACAAAAAGGCAAATAAACTTGATATTACTTAGTAACTGTATAAATTCTTGTTTCATCAATAACATTTTTTTGCAATTTTGTTAATAAGTTTTGTATAAATTCCTATTGACATGTGTTTGAAGAACTTCTGGGTTGGTGTGTGTGAACGGACAGATTGGGCAGGTCAATTGGGGCACTAATAATATAAATAAGGTTAAAAACAGATAAAACTGAAAAGATATAGAATATTACTACTAATTTAACTCCTATTTAGTTAGAGTCTCCCTAAATTGTTTATTATAAATATCAACTAAGATCTTTCTAACCAATTAAAAAGGCTTTCTTCTAAGAAAGGTCCAGGTGGGCATGATTCATTTCATTCAAATTAAAATAGTTTCCTCCTTTAGAATTTTAACGTTTTTTTTATGAAAATACTCGAAAAATATCATGGATAGATGTATAAATACCAGTGAAAGATGTATATTTGGCAGCATACCTGCCAAATTCAGCAACAACTATAATTCTGCCAGTTGTAAAAAAATACCTGTAGGTGAAGCTGGAGAAGACGCAGTAGTTCCATGTGTCCTGGAGCTGGAGCTCTGGCGCAGAGGAAGGCTTAAGGCAGAACGGTCACGTTTAAACTAAATGAAAGGTTGATTGAAACAAGGAAATATAGTGTCATAGATATGTAATCATTGTATTTTTCACTTGTTTTCTTAATTTAAATCCAAATCTGACCTGTTTTCTTTTAGGATTAACTGGAGAGGAAAGTGCAGAGTTTGTAGTTGATTGTAATGGTGAACAATCCTATTATCATATCAACATTTATTTCTTCAAAATTTAAACAGTCTGTGAAAAAAGTATTCTCTAACACGATCAAACGTAAAGTAAGGAGGATAAGTCAATAGCAGCTTAATTAATCTCACCCCTGTCTCACCCCAACCCCAAAATAAATATTGTCATTTACATTATTTATATATTCCCTTAGCCTATCCCAGGATTCCTTTAAAAGTAGGGTTTGCAATCCGTACAATTTTTTGACCGGATTCGTATTCTTACAAAAATCCGTCCAAAAATGAAACGGATTAATCCGTGGATTCTGGATTCTTATTTTTTTGGCGGATTCCGGATTCTAGCAATATTTCAAAAGACCTTATTTAAAATAAATTAAGAGATTAAATTTTACCGGGTACTGGGAAGAATCTAAAGAAGTGTTTTTCATATTTTCACAGTAGCTTTTCTCTTATTTCTAGACCCTACAGCGGCCAAGATGACTTTGTTAAAAATTTAAATATATATTCAGACCAAAAAACTAAAGAAGCTAATTTTAGCCTAACAAGGGGGGGGAAGTTTTGACACATTTGCGTAAACAGGGAGTATAGGCTTTATCTTTGGACTGAGAGGATAGGTTATTAGGGATAAAATCATTCTTATATGATGAATTTTCCCAAGTTTTAAGATTTTTTGCATAGGCCTCCAGGTTCCGGAGCTCCAGGCCTCCAGTTCCTCTCTGTACAGGTAAAAATTAAAAAAATAATTTTTTTTTGAAGAGTTAGAAGTCAACCTATGAAACAAAATATGCATATTTTTGAATGTTATTCACATATTTGAAGAAAAAAACGCATATTTTGTTTCATAAGTTGACTTCTAACTCTTCAAAAAAATTTTTTTTTTCATTTTTACCTGTACAGAGAGAACCTGGAGGCCTGGAGCTCCGGAACCTGGAGGCCTATCCAAAAAATCTTAAAACTTGGGAAAATTCATCATATAAGAATGATTTTATCCCTAATAACCTATACTCTCAGTCCAAAGATAAAGCCTATACTCCCTGTTTACGCAAATGTGTCAAAACTTCCCCCCCCCTTAACAATCCGAATCCACTATCAAAATAACGGATTACGAATTCGGATTCTAGATTCCAAAATTGACCAAATATTGGACGGATTCCGGATTCGGATTGCCAACCCTAATTATAAGGCAGTAAGAAAAGCAAAATGTAAAGGATGAAAATAACAAGAAACTCATCTCGAACAACGCAGACATGAAAATAGTGTTCACTATTAAATATTTACAGAAGCAATTATGGTGCTCTCACTAGAGTTTCATTTTCCCCCTATTCCTAACTCCACCGCCCCCCTTTAAAAATTTATTTAAAATAAGGTCGTAAGGGATCTCCTGTGCTCCTCTAGGCACACGGAGAAAACCACCACAATTATCCTTGAATTTAATTTTGTGTAAAACATGGACTCCAGATATTGAAATAAACATTATATTTTCCTGGCTCATGTCAACTCCAGATCCTGATCTTGTTGATTCTATATCCATCCCAGTACTAGACAATAACAAACATTTTAAAACTTTTAGAAAAATATAATAATAATATTACTGACATTTTTACCGTCTGATTTGTGCTTTTTAGATAGATATAGTTAATTTTTAAGTAATAGGAAAAAACCAATCTATTCAGGAGCTCATCTCCTTGGGACTAGATGATATTCCGCTAGTTTTATTTAGTGCAGCTTACCTAATTCTGATCAATCCAATTTTTTAAAGGATCATTTATAGAAAGAGAATTATTAGCAAAGATTATGTGTCCTTAAACATTTTTCGTGAGACACTCCAAGAAGATTAGCTAAGGCAAATACGTATTTATATATTGTAGTTTTTTTTTCTTTATCTTTATTATTTACAAGTATAGTAATATAGATCCATGTGCTTATCACAGATTGAAAGCATAATACTTTGTAATTGTTGGTACCAACTTGGTGAGCAAAATAACTTAATTAATGATAAAATTGCTTTATAAATGTACCTGGAACCAGAACCGGACTGAACAGACTCCATATCCATACCAGAATTAGATTCCAGGTCTGCTACAGAATTAGATTCTACGTCACCTCCACACATTGAAGACTTCAAAGATTCTCTACAACAAAATAAGAATTATTTATTATATCGATATAAATCAAAGTATAATCTCAGTCAACATTTCCATTTGAAAGATTAGAGTCTATGTAATAAACCTTTATGTATATTTTTTAGTATTAAGGCTAAAACAGTAACAAGAATAACAAAAGCATTATTTAACCAAAAAATTTCACTAAAGCAACAAGAACAAATATGTTCATAATTAGCACAGCAAATCTACCATTTTTGTATAAAGAAAACATTTCTTTTGGAGCTCTTTTAATTATTTTTTTAAAAATCAAACAAATAAGTTCGTTAATGATATTCTTTAACAAAACCGAAAAAAGGAATTTTCAAACTAAAAAGGAAAAATACTTAAAATGAATGAATTTTCGCAAAGTATTATTGTTTACATATAATAAAATACAAGATTGAGACTGCATCATTTGAAGCAGTTTATACTGAATTTATACAGAATTGCTGGTTTATATTTTATACTGCAGAATAAAGTGGTGAAACAAACACTCAATTATAAAGCAAATAAAATAATCCCTTTTTGCAGTAATTAAGAATTGTATTTACAATATAAAGGTATTTTTTAATCAAGTAAAAAAGTTTTGAATTTGGTTAGGTAGGTACTTATTTTCTTTAAAAAAAATACAACTTGGTGTTTTAAAAGCTAATAATCACCTTCAAATAATGTTATTTAATTATGAATCTTAAGTATAGATATAATAACGCAATAATTCCAACTGATTAGATAATAGATATTTCACATGGTGAAAAATATAAAGGGGAATTAGGTTGTGCTAAAATTCCGTAAAGGTGTGAGTTTTTATGCTTAAAACAGAAGTAAAACGATAATATTCACTTAATATGTGTATTCCTTATTGAATATAACCATAAACAAATTTTTTTATAGATTTATATTTAGTGAATACCTACTGTTATTTATTGTAATACCAAATTATATATGTTTGATGTCTGAAATGCACTTCATGCAACTATCCCTTTAGATTTAAAAATAAAAAGAAAGCTATTCACCTCATAGTAGTGTGCATTTCTGTATCAGAATCTTCACTGTCAGAAAACGGATTCCCTGAAAAAAGCATAAATCCATAAAAGTTCATATAAGAAATAGGCAATAAAAGATCTAGTCATTAATCATAATGATAGAAATATAGAAATGTAAAATGTACATTAACATCTTCAATGTAAATAAGAACTGATCCAAAAAAAACAGTTACTCAATTGATTTGTTTTAACACTTCTTTAGTACCAAGTTTTGGTAACCAACAGAATGGAAATTCAGATTTTTAGGAATTTTTACCTTTTCAACAATGTTTAATCTAGCTATTAATACTGCTTTCCTACAGGCATAAAGACGTTGCTATAAATTAAGATATATTGTAAAGATGTAAATCAAATGAAATTTTATGAATGTCGTCTTCTTGTTGAAGAAGATATTGTAAAAAAGAAAATTTATTTACCTTTAATGCTAGTTGAGTATCTATTTGTAATTTTACTATTATCTTCTTCATTATCACATGGTGAGTTTTCTAGCCCGTCTAAACAAATTTAAAATGATGTATGTATATTTTTAGAAAGCGGAAATAATCGAATTTGGAAGCATAGTGGAAAAAACATTTTCTCGTATTCATTCGAATCCGGTGGATAGGAACCGGTTCACATCCATACGAAAAAACTATGTCTAGCATCGTATTATATCCAGCTTCCTACGAATATTAAATTGTACAATCATAAGATTAAGACCAGTTTTTTTAGCCGGTGCCTTCGGCACCTCGGGGCTAAAAAACCTAGTTTTAGTCTCATAATTGTACATTCTATATCCGCGGAAAGCCGTTTATAATACGATGCGAGAAATAACTATTCTTAGGACCGGTCAACTGTTTTGTTGAAGTTAAGCAGACACTAATTACGATGTTTTGAAGTCTGGTTTACAAGATTTATTTGGTGTATGCCCTATTAAGGCTATGGGAAAAAAGTAATTTTCTCGGCTGCTATTCAGTATTCAAGGTAGACAGCTGAAATTTTTCATACTTATATTCCAGGCACTAATGAGCAATGTACACAATTTACGGTCTGTAAGTCAAGGTACAAAAACATAAATATCAAAACACATTAATAAAAGTGAAAGGTTTCATGATTTTTCTCTCTAAAAATGTATTCTCGACTTGTTAATGTTTATTACTAATAAAAATAAGCTATCCAAATCACTTTGCCAGTATTTCGCTACTAATGATGTTCACATCCTTGTTGATTTACAAAAAGAAAACAATTTCAAACCTTACCTTGAGTTAATCCTTCTAGAGCAGATTTCTCCAGCTCCCAGAGAGATCCAAACTGACCAGTTTCAGATTCCAGGTATGCCATGCCATGCTCAAGTTCGGGGGTCAAGAATTGCATGTGTTCGCTGTTCACATGGGCCTGATAATTATCACAATTTTACTTGTCTCAAAATTTAAGAATAGAAAATTGAAATTAAAATTAGTTTAAAGAAATTTAAAGGGAACTAATCTTTTAATCTCGCAGATGAATTGCATCAAAATATTATTTCTAAAAATAAAGTATTTCTGAACTTATAATATTTACCTATGTAATTGTACAGTACAACTGCTAACAAAATCACAAAAATAAATAAAACTTGACTAAGTACATACTTAAAATACATTAAAAAAACATTGAAAAGGAAAGGGCAAACAAAAGTGAATAGATTCAAAATAATTTCATTGAAAAGGTGTAACAAAAATACGGATTTAGGGTTTAAAATAATAATTAAAACAAGGCTTGTCTCTTATTAACTTGTAATTATTTTTTAGTTTTTAGTTGAAATAGTTTAATTATTTATCGCATCGTGCAGATAGCTTTCCGAGGATTTTGATGAAAAATTAAAAGATTAAACCCAGTTTTGTTAGCAACGAGGGGCCTTAGGAAAGTTGTTTATAATACAATACTACACATGATTTTTGAGAATGGCTCAAAACTGGTTCTAATCTAGCGGATATTAATCGGTTTCGAAGCCAAACTGGAATATACTCTCTTGAGTCTTACCAGAGTAGAATATCTGAACTGTTATACCTGTAGGCTGGCAGGTTCCAAGTTTGCCAGATCACAGAACGGACAGGCAGGACTTCCCTCCACATGTACCAGAAGCATATGGGTCCTAGATGTAATGGCTATAGGGTTTTTCTAATTACTGGACTAAATCTAATAATTTTATGTTCAAGAAATACAAAGCAGGGAAAAATATTTTCAATTATATGAATAAAATAAGAAATATAAAATAAATAGAGATTTAGTATCAAAATTACTACATAATATTCAGAGTAACAAGTTAAAGCAACACCTTAAATATCGGGAAATATAGAAAAAACTACTATATACCTACTAGTCTTTATTATTCAAAGATAAAGAAATGATCATGTCATAAAAGATATTTTAAGTAGGTATAAATATTATGGTTACCTTAATTCATCTTCGCTAGCTTCCTTTGCACCACAGAGCTCACAGTTGACCGCACTTGCTAGCTTAGCCAGCTCGTACTTGACCGGGCTAAGCTTGTCGTGGTCATACGTGACCGGGCTTAGTTTGTCGTGCTGGGCAAAGTTTGCCTGGGCTTTCAGGGTGTCCATGGTGGTGGTGGGGGCAGGGGGAGCAGGGGCTTCGGAGAAACTATCAATAATAATATTTTGGTTAACTTGTAGCCAAAATAACTAACATCAAATACACTTGACAGAAATATTCAAAATAAGTGATCCAAGTATTTGTTTTTGAGAAGGATGGGTTTGGTTGTCTCAGAAAGAAAGCCTTTAGTATCAGTTATATTTTTTAAAAATCAGTTTATTTGTTTGATTTCTTGAATGACAACATTATAATGATTTTAACAGAATTGCTTTAATATGACGTTACCTAAAGGAGATGTTGTTGATTGTCGGTTTTCTAATTTCTGCCTCCCCTAAATAAAAAAGATTACAGTTATAACAATGATTTTAAAGATATTTAACTTTTCTCCCCATCAAGGACGTCAAAGGGGGGGGGGGGGTAAAGGGGTCAACCTTTTTTGGTATGATAAGTAACCGTATAACATTTTTTTTAATAACATAGTTTTTAAACTTAATTTTTTAGAAAAAAATGCCTGTACCTCTTATCTCCCCATTTTTCTCCGACATCATAACATTCACACTCTGAAAAAATATTAATAACATCTGAATGAATCCTCATAGTAAAAATGTAAAAAATGAAAGGTCTTTAAAATGGATCTAAACAAGATTAATAGAAAAGTAAAAGGGAATAATTTGTTCTGTGAAATCTTTTTGAAAAAGTATTATTTGAAGCGAGCAAGTCATTAAATTAGGTTGTTTTTAATAAAAAAAATACAGCCACAGATTCTGCTTAATTGTTTCAGTCGCATTAGTATCATGAATCTATGTGCATGGGTGAAGTATATCTTTCCATAATTACCATAAATCAAATTTAGATATTCAAAATATTTGAAAATTTACAACCCTGCATAAGTGACAAAGTTACATTATCTTTGTCATCAAAATTTGGCATTTTGAAATAATTGCACATTTTACTTATCCATTTATCCAATAATAAAAAAAACTATTATTTTTCTACTTCATGGATTGTAAATATTTTTGTGGGACAGGATCAACGTTAACTTTCTTATCCATATCATCACACAGCAAGTTCTGACTCTCATCCTCCCATTTGGCACTTCCCATCTAAACAAAATATTAAATCCTTGTATAAAAGTAACAGGATGTCTATGTGTACCAAACTATCTCGCTAACCACTAAACCGATATGGTTCTCCTTTACAATGTAGCTTCTCAAAGTCCAGTAAAGGTTTATACCTATTTTGGAGGAGGGTACCACTAACATCCACCCCCTGGAAAAAAATTAAACCCTCTGCTTCAATATTTTTGCTTTTTTTAAACTCAATTTAAAATGATAGGGGGGGGGGGGACTTTCCTCCCACTTTCCTTAAGTCCCCTGGAGGTACTTGAGGTACAATCTCACAAATAACAAGCCTTTTAATTGCAAAAATTGTGTCTGTAAGTTTTATCTGTGAATAGTAACACTTGACAAACCAATCAACTTTAACAACTGATGGACACATAACACGTTACACGATTAATGCGAATTATTTGAAAAATCAAGGTTTTAAAGAAATCCTGTACCTGATTAAATCTAAGATTAATCCAGGGTTCCTCCTCTTGTTTATTCTTCATGGATTGGTAGGTTTTCTCTCTTCTCTGTTTATCCGCGTCTCCCTTACTGAATTTCACTGTCACAGCCTCTATCTAAACATTAAAATTACAACACATAAAAAGGAACTTTGATTGTAAAAAGAACTTTGTTGGGGGGGGGGGGGGGGGGGCTTGAAATATGATATTTTGCTTCTTAGCTTTCCATCAGTCAAAAACATACATGCAGTACTTTTCAGCTCCTAAGTAACGCTAGTTGGCCAATCTCCACCTTTTTAAGGAATGGCCCCTCCTTTTTATAGAGTGGCCCTACACACACAAGGAGGACAAAAGTGGGGATTCACTTGGGTTGCGAAAACCCAACTAATGCATGTATGGTCAAAAATATTTTTTTACCTTGGGTTCAATTTCTGGGTCATCAGGATCCGTACTTCTACCTGGTAAAGTAAATTAAATATAAAAAATTCTACAGGCTTTAAGTAGTTCTTGTTATAAAGAAAAACAGAAAATTATAAGAATTAAGCACAAAAATATTAAATAAGAAGGTGTGTTTTATCTGAATTTCCACCATTCAAAAATAACTAGGTATTTCTATGAATCCTTTTTTTATACCTAAAAAATCTATTTTCTTTATTTTGATCTTGTTTGTTTGTTTAGCCCGACATCTACTCATCCTCCATCATCATTTACATCTGTTGCCAGATTTAGAAATCTGGCTGCTTCCAAGGGTCGGGTCCAGAGGTCTCTGGTTGTAAGGTTGGTCCTATTGTTAGGACATTCAAACAGGTGTCGAGTTGTGTGAGAGTGTTGGTTGCAGTTGGGGCATACATCTTGAATAGTAGGGTTGATTCTGGCCTTGTAGCTATTCAGAAAGTTACTGTATCCAGAGCGCAGCTGGGATAAAGTGGCTCTGGTTGCTCTGGGGAGACATTTCTCTGACTTGTGAATTTGGGGGGGAGGGGCAAGTAACACCTTGTTAGGCTCCATGGCATTGAGGGCCTCCTTGACACTTTTGGTGTGTATTAGTTTTAATTTAGACTTATATACATCCTCTGGGAGGTCAGGGCGAGACATGTGCCTGATTTCTTCTCCAAATCTAGAGGACAGGGTTTCTTTCATCTGGCGGGGGGGAGGGGGATCAGACAGGTTCACTCTGTTAGGATGGTGTGGCTTCTGTGTAGCTAACAGGAATTGCTTACTGAGCATTTCACAGTGAGGACGGACCTTCATGATCTTGGTCTCATTGTGAAGGTGATCAATGTCTGTCATCCGGTGGCAGCCAGTGGCAGTCCGCAGGGCTTGGTTCTGGGCAATCTGAAGATTTTTCCAGGATGTGTCACTTAGGGATGGGGTCCAGATGTTGCAGCCGTAATTTAAAAGGGGGCGTCCTATGGCTTTGTAGGTGTTAATAATGGTTTCTTTCTCCATACCCCAGTCGGAACCAGCCAAGGCCTTCAGGACATTGTTCTTAACTTGGACCTTGGTCTTTAAGTCGGTGGCATGTTGTTTAAAGGAAAGGAGATTGTCAAAAGTTATCCCTAAAAACTTAGGTTTCTTGACTGTTGGAACTTTTTCTCCATCTATCACAACATCTAGTTCCGTGTTGCACTCATTTGAGGCCGTTGTAAACAACGTAGCTGAGGATTTGGAGGGGGATATCTCGAGGTTGCGTCCTTTAAACCAAACAGTTAGGGTAGCCAAGTAGGTGTTGATTTCTTGAACTACTGGGTCAATAACTGGGCCTGAGTTTAGGATATTGGAGTCATCAGCATATGTCTTGAGAATGATGTTACCAGGAGGGGCAGGCATTGATGACATATATAAGTTAAAGAGAACAGGGGAGAGAACACCACCTTGTGGGACACCCTGTTTCATCTTCCTGTATTTAGAGTTGGAATTCCTAAATACTACATATGTGTATCTGCCTCTCAAATATGCACACAGGAAGCGTTTTATGTGGTCATTGAGGTTTAGCTTCTCGATGTCGCTGAGAAGGATGGTGTGGTCGACCGTGTCGAAGGCACGGGAAAGGTCAATGGCGACACAAACTGTTCTGTGAACAGGTTTCTTCCTGTTAAGACCAGAGTTAATATGGTCTAGGATGCTCTGTAGTGCTGTACCTGTAGACCTGCCTTTACGGAATCCATGTTGATGGTCGGCAAGTTGGACAGCTTCTGTCACAGCTGGAAGCAAAAGTGCCTCAAGGATTTTGATAGCTGGGGACAGAAGGGACACTGGGCGGTAGCTGGGTCCTTTGTCAGCAGGTTTGCCAGGTTTCAGCAAAGGTATGATTTTGCCAGTCTTCCAGATGTTGGGGATGACTGACTCTTCCAGGCATCTGTTGAAGATATTGGTCAGGTAGTTGATGGCATTGGGGCCAATGTTCTTCAACATAATTGGTGATAAACCATCGGGTCCTAAGGCCTTAGAACTTTTTGATTTGTTAATAGCAGCTAGGGTCTGGGCAGGGGTAAACAGTATCAAAGGATCTTTTGTCTTCTTCTTCAGAGAGCGAAGCGTCCGTCTGAAGGGTTGTGATGACTTGGAATCCTTGGGAGGTGTATACTGTTTATTGAAGTTGTTGGCCATGGCTTTGGCACAGTTGGTGGTTTTATCGTTAAAGCTGATTCCTTGATTTTCAGGTTGGACAGGGTTATTGTTTAAACTTTTGATGGTATTCCAAAGCTTTTTAGATCCAGGTTGGCAGCAGGCAAGATGTTCCTTCCATTTAGTTTTCCGATGGTCTTGGATCTTTTTAGTAATCTCTTTGTTGAGATCAGAGATTCTAGGGTCTGCAGGATCATTCTCCCTGATTTCATCCCTTTCATTAATCAGTCTGGCTGCTTCAGTGGGGAGGGCGTTGAAGGTTTTGGGGATTCTGCCGGCAGGAATGTGAAGTTTGGCAGCTTTTTGAAGGGTGTGTCGAAAGAAAACTTCAGCTTTATGGATGCTAGTAATATCTCTAGCATGCCTAAATTTGTCTTCAACGTGTTTTTGGAAAGCAGGCCAGTTAGCTTTCGAAAAGTTAATAAAAGTAACATTTTTTGCATTAAACTTTTTGAGGTCAGCAGTCATGTTGATAATGATGGGGAGATGGTCCGAGCTCATCTTATTTCTGATCCTCCAGGTGGTGGTGGGGATGAGATTAGAGGAGACAATACTAACGTCAGGAGCAGTTGAAGCCAGGTTGGTAACTCTGGTTGGTAAGTCCTCATTTATAATGCCGCAGGTTCGTCCTGTGATGGTGTCTGCCAGAGCTGTACCTCTGGTATCATTTGTGGCCTCTGAGTGCCAGAGTTGACTGTGGGCATTAACATCCCCGAGGATCATGTATGATTCACCAAGGCCGTCAAAAAGATGGTCAAGGGGAGGTTCATACTGTGGGGTGCAACTGCTTTGTGGTGGAATGTAGACATTACGTATGTAGAGGTTTTTCTTGTCCACGCCAGGTATGCTGATGGTTAAGGTTTCTGTGAACGGGTCCTGTTCCAGGATTCTAGGTGTTGGTTCAATGGAGAAGTTTAGATCCTTGTGTATCAAGAATGCTAGTCCTCCTCCCTTGTTGGTGCCTCTATCTTTGCGGACAAGGGTATAGTTGGGAGTTTTGAACGGCTTTGATTTATTTGTCAGCTTAGTCTCTTGAATTGCAGCAATGGGGATGTTGTCCTTCTCCATGTTGTGCAAGAGCTCGTCGATTTTCCCTAGTATACCGTTGATGTTCCATTGTAGGGTGTTGAGATTAAAGCCATGAAGAGAGAAAGGGAGGTTTTGATTTGCGGGGGGAGGGGGTGGGGGTGGAGGGGGAGGGGGCGAAGAGGGGGTTGGGGGGGGTCTACGAGTTGAAAAAGATGGGGGTTGAGAAGGGGGTCGAAAAGGGGGGTTGTTTTGAGGGGGGGTTTTTTGGGGGGGGTTGTTTGGCTTACAGCATGGTCCAATCCAGGTTTTAAGTTTTCTTCTCTGAACTGATGTTTTAAATGGAGAGCATTTGATGTGGAGCCAGTGTGAGCAGCTTGAACATTGGACGGCTGTAGATGTTAAGATTCCATTACATATGATACAGTACCAGGTTTTGGGGCCTGGGTTTTGTTCAATTCCAGCTATTAACAGAAGAAGCCGAATAAGGTTGGCTGGTGTTTCCTTATTCTTTGTCAGGTAAATTAAAAACTCGATTCAGCTGAGGGAGAGTCCTCGTTGTCTGTGATGTTAAAAAACCGTTGGAAGCATGGTTGATGTAGATGGTAAGGTCGATGATGGTGGTAAGGTAGGTGGGAGATTGTAAGTGTTTGCTCTTGGCTTCTTCTGTTGCTGCTGATGTTGTTGCTGCTGCAGTTGAAGGTGGATCCGCGGCGTAGACACGGCAAACATAGGATCCTTTATTTATTTTGATCTGAAAGACAATTGCGTAATTCCTTTTAATTTTAAGCTACGATTTTAATTATTAAATAAAATGTCTATTTAACAAGCATACAGTGAAACATCCTGTTACTTTAAAATAAAGTCAGAGTAGTAGAAATATTCAATAATTTTTAACAAAAAAAAATTGTACCTTCTGCTTTAGCTCTTTTATCAGATTTGTCAAGATATCCCAAATTCGGTCGCATAGTTAGCACTCCTTTCACCTAAACAATAACATAAGCTTAATTTTATGCATGGCGATTCCTAGGACGACAAATGTTAGAAGCACAGCAGCTCTGTAATGAGGTCTTAAAATAAAGATTCAGTAATTTTTACCACATTTTAATATATCATATATTATTTTTGCCTAAACTTTCTGATTTCGTATGCTTCGCTCTTATGGATATTGTCAACATTGCTTTAAAAGTTAACTAATCATATAATTAACCTCATTTTGATTTAATTGTACTTCTAACATTCATTCATTTAAGTATTAATTACTTTAATAATGAGCTTTCTAATCTGTCATTAACAAATATTATTAATTAACTGGTTTTAATTACCATACCAAACAGAAAATAAATTGTACATATAGTTTGATTATCTTCCTTCAGTTAATGAATTTCACTTAATAACAAGCTTGCTGAGTACTAATGTGTACCATGCAAATTTTTAAAAAAATAGTTTACAGAAGCTTCACTGCTCCTGGAGTAAATAGTAACTTTTCTTTATACTAGCGGCTGCGCCCCTAGTAACTAGGGCTTTATATTTTTTAAAGGATATGGAAGAACAAAAATAGCCTGAAACCATACCCATAAAACCAGACCCATAAAAATACAATAGCATAAAGCCATCTTAGGACCTATAAGAAGCTCCACTGTAAAGAAGAACCATGTCAGTTTAGCGGTTAGCCAGATCCTTCGTAAAAGACAAAAAAGATTATTACTTTATATAATAGAAAAGTTATAACCTGAGTTAAATGTAATCTATTATTGCTGATAAGACCCACTGCGTATCTTCTGCTATCATCCACTGCTTTTCCACCATTTAAAACCTGAGAAATATAGAAATAAGCAGGGATCCAATGGGATCACAATGATGACATACAAACTTACCCTTCTGAAGACTATATTAGTGGTTTGGAAACTTTACTTAATGATCCAAACAATCAAAATTTAATTAAAGTCCCAAAGGTTGTTAAGCCAACGAATAAAACTGTGGGGACAAATATAATGAACAACCCAATATCACCCTCCCTCCATGAAAAATGGCTAATGAAGGATGAAAAGAAATCTATAATTTAATATAAAAAAGAATTGCACTAAAAACTTAATTTATGCGAACTTTTTAAAATTATTTTATGTTGACTAAAAGAGACTATCTTTCTTAAATTACCTGGAAATCCATCAAACCAGATCTGAATGTAGAATCCACAGTTTTAGTTCCTTTGTCACCATCAACATTAAGAGCAATCTGTTCACCCCGGCCCTCGTCATAATTCTCATTGTGAGTATCAAGTCCCATATGCAGTTCCAGCTAATTAAGAAAAGGTGAATTAGTAAGATATTTTGTGTATAGTCCCTTTCGTTACAACACCTCCTAAGGGGCGTTTCGTCGTATTTTCACATCAGCTTTTGATTGGTTATTTTAGGTTAGGCTATGTGAAAATACGACAAAACCCTCTTAATAGGCGTTGTCACGAAAGGGACTTTACCCGATATTTCAATATGTTGAACAGCATTAACAAATACAGTGTGGCCACAACCAAAAAAATACTGATACTGAAGAAAAAAGGGGAAATACTGAAAATACTGAATCCTAAAACAAGAAAAAATACTGAAAATACTGAAGAAAAAAAAAGGAAATACTGAAAATACTGAATCCTAAAATAAGAAAAAATACTGAAATACTGAACAAAAAATACAAATACTGAACAAGTATTTTTTTTATATGATTCCTCATTTCAAAATTTCATATCATCATAGCTTTATTATTAGGAGGATATTTTAAAGATCTTTTAATTTTGCCTCTTAGATTTTCTTGCACCAATTAAGCAGAAAATGACTGATAAATATTTTAAATGATTACAAAACTTAAATACTTTTTAGTTGAGTTAAGAGCCTAGACGTCCAACCTTATTTTTGAGGGGGTGGGGGTAAAATTTTTTTAAGGGGGGGTAATTCGCTTTTGGGAGGGGTAAAATGGCGCGCGAAGCGCGCCGCAAATTTTTTTTACCCCCCCCAAAAAATTTTTTTTAACCCCGGGGGTAAAATTTGTTTGGGGGGGGAGGGTAATTACCCCCCATGAAATCTGTTGGCAGGGGTAAATTTTGTTTACACCCCCCCAAAAAATTTACCCCCGGGGAAAATTTTTGAGGGGGTAATTTAAATTTTATTAAATATTTAGTATCAAAAATTCGCGCGAAGCGCGCAAAATTTTTTTTAGTTAGAGATTTTTTATTTTAGGGGGGTATTTAACCCCCCAAAATTGTTTGGGGGGTAAATACCCCCTCCTAAATGGTTTGGGGTGCCTACGGCACCCCCAGGGTAGGGTAAAATTTTGAATGGGGGGGATAAAATGAAAAAAATTTAGGGGGGGGGGGTAATCGCCACTTTACACTATGGTTAAGAGCATGCTAAAAAACTTTACCTTCAATAACCATGCAAAGTACTCACCTTAGATTATTCATTCTATTAATAGACAAAAAAAATATCTGAAAAAATACTGTATAAAAGCATCTCAAATATCTAAAAAATTTATATTTGAGATGAAATTGAAAAAGAAAAGTATATTACCATAAAAAAAAAGCAAAATTAATGTACAAAGTTATAGGGTAATTTATAGGAAAGAAAAGTGAGGCGCGAAGCGCCGAAAAAAATCTGACATTAACTACTTGAAAAAACATCTTATTTATGCAATTTTTTTTTGGAATTTAAGAAATAATGAAAATACTGAATCATGAAAATTTCCAAAAACTGAAAAATACTGAATAAAATTTTCAAATACTGAATATTCAGTATTTACTGAAAATACTGAAGCCCCAATTTCCAAATACTGAAGAATACTGAAGATTTTCAGTATACTGAAGAATATGGCCACGCTGCAAATATTTGACTTTTTAGGCTTATATTTCGGTTTGGAAAAAGTTATGATTGTACCAAACAAAGAATCTTTTAATTGAAGGGATTAAGTGAAAAGAAATGTTTTAGAATAAAATTGAAAATTAATTGAATTTTTTTTTTTAATAGGTCCTATTTATAGTATATTATTTTTCGCCGTTTTGTAACAGTCGTCGTTTTGTAGTAGTCGCCGTTTTGTATCCACTCCCCTTGACATTAACAAAGTATTTGATAAAACATATATAAAATCATAGCATACCTTTCTTATATGACTTAGTTGAATATGAAATTGTATCTTGTTTATACATAATATTATCCAAAATAGTCACCTGTTGATTTTGAGGTCTAAAGGCAAGTTTTTGAACTGTGTTTCCATCATATGGCATAGTGGCTGGTCGTACAGGATACTGAAATATTAAAATGTTTGAATTTCAAAAGATCATTTATTGTCATTGTCTAATACCAAAAAAGCATATTATTATACTAGATTCAGTAGCAAAAAATTCAAGAATCTAACAAAAAACGGCAAAGTTACAATAAATAAAAAAAATGACTTAAAAACTCTAAGTGTAATAAAAAGTTTAGCTTTATAAACTTTGATATTGCTGTAATGTCTTAAAAAGTTAAGACTGCCTTTACTTTTACAAAGAATGAAAAAAAAGAAAATGGAAGAAAATATTCGCCAATATTGAACATACAATTTGTTTAGTTTTATGTGTCTAAAATACATAAATTGTATATGTATATCTATGCTAAAATTGTATAAATGTAATGTGAAAAGAAAACTGAAAACGTAGTTTTCTATTGCTATGCACCATTTGGTAAATGAAAAATGGCTGTGTTTAACAGTTAGGTTCAGGAATGGATTAATGTGTATAGGAAGCGTCTTATCTATTTCTTGTTTTTAAATCTATAATGTACTTCATTACAATACATATTATAATTCTTTTTCAATTCAATAGTTAAATTCTAAGGCATCAATATCATACAATATTATTCTGAAAAAGTTCTTAATTTTTATCTGTTTTAAGAATCATCAAATTCCTTAAGAACGAATGAAACCATTTTTTTGTAAATCATTTTTGTAAATCATACAGTTATTAAAAATAAGAATTATAGGAAATATTTGAACAGCTCTTCTAATTTACCATAATGCTTTTAGGGATCTAACTGAGTTTATTATATACTGTGTATGTGTGTATACAATATGTTTCAACTTAATATTTAATGATAATAATAAATAATTTTACATTAACCAAAAAGCATATTTGCTTATATATTTGATGTCAAAGCATTTTGTATTCTATTATGTATCACTAGTGGCTACGCCCCTAGAGGCCTCTAGTGGCACTTTAAATGTTGTTGTTTGTTAAAGTTAATTTTTTATGTACGATACCACCTTATTTGACGTTGAAGTCTCCCCTAAATTTAAATTTTTTTTGATTTTTTTGTCATTTCTCTTGGGAGGGTGGTGGTACCCTCCCCCAAAATAGTTATAAACCTTCCCGGGACTTATGAGAAGCTACCCTGTTAAGGAGAACCCGATCGGTTCAGCGGTTAGCAAGATCCTTCGGTACACACAGACAGACAGACACACAGACAGACAAACATCCTGTTACTTTAGTATAAGGATATGTATCATTAAGATTTGGTTTGTCAATAAATCATTTCAATTTTCAATTATTAAAATGATAAAAGATTTGACTAATTGTGCTTTTGGTTTCAAACAACAGTTAGAGGTAAGTTTATAAAACAACATAAGCTTCTTTTTATATATTATTCATATATTTGAAGAAAAAATTACAATCGGCCTCCAGGTTCAGGTGCTGCAGGCCTCCAGGTGGCCTCTGGACAGGTAAAAAATCTAAATTTCTTATTTGAACAGTTAGAGGTAAGTTTATAAAACAACATAAGCTTCTTTTTATATATTATTCATATATTTGAAGAAAAAATTACAATCGGCCTCCAGGTTCAGGTGCTGCAGGCCTCCAGGTGGCCTCTGGACAGGTAAAAAATTAAAATTTCTTATTTGAACAGTTAGAGGTAAGTTTATAAAACAACATAAGCTTCTTTTTATATATTATTCATATATTTGAAGAAAAAATTACAATCGGCCTCCAGGTTCAGGTGCTGCAGGCCTCCAGGTGGCCTCTGGACAGGTAAAAAATCTAAATTTCTTTTTTGAACAGTTACAGGTAAGTTTATAAAACAACATAAGCTTCTTTTTATATATTATTCATATATTTGAAGAAAAAATTACAATCGGCCTCCAGGTTCAGGTGCTGCAGGCCTCCAGGTGGCCTCTGGACAGGTAAAAAATCAAAATTTCTTATTTGAACAGTTAGAGGTAAGTTTATAAAACAACATAAGCTTCTTTATATATATTATTCATATATTTGAAGAAAAAATTACAATCGGCCTCCAGGTTCAGGTGCTGCAGGCCTCCAGGTGGCCTCTGGACAGGTAAAAAATCAAAATTTCTTATTTGAACAGTTAGAGGTAAGTTTTTAAAACAACATAAGCTTCTTTATATATATTATTCATATATTTGAAGAAAAAATTACAATCGGCCTTCAGGTTCAGGTGCTGCAGGCCTCCAGGTGGCCTCTGGACAGGTAAAAAATCAAAATTTCTTATTTGAACAGTTAGAGGTAAGTTTATAAAACAACATAAGCTTCTTTTTATATATTTTTACATATCGAAAGAAAAAATTACAATTGGCCTCCAGGTTCAGGTGCTGCAGGCCTACAGGTGGCCTCTGGACAGCTAAAAAAAATTTTTAAAAATCTTATTTGAACAGTTAGAGGTCAAGTTTACTTAAAAAACAAAATGAGCTTATTTTTAGATGCTTTAAAGATATTTGAAGAATAATTTACAATTAGCCTCCAGGTTTAGGTGATGCAGGCCTCCAGGTGTACTCTGGACAGGTATTTCTTATTTCAACAGATGGCGGTAAACTTATAAAAAAATTAGCTTTTATGTTATTTATATATTTGAAGACAATATTACAAATAGCCTTTAAAATAATATTATAATAAGTACAATTTTAAATTACAATTGGCCTCCAGGCTCAGGAGCTTCGGGCTTTGAACAGGTAAAAATAAAAAAAAGAGAATATCATTAACTCCTACAATTTAAACCTTTGAAGTCTCAATGTGTAGGACCTAATAATATTATATGTTGGCGTTATCCTCTTAAATTTTTTTTTCAATTTTGAAAATTTTGCTATCCCCCAACTAAACTATAAAACCTGGCAGCGGCACTTTTTTACAATTAGGTTTGGTTAGATTATAGGCCGATTGTAATTTTTTCTTCAAATATATGAATAATATATAAAAAGAAGCTTATGTTGTTTTATAAACTTACCTCTAACTGTTCAAATAAGAAATTTAGATTTTTTACCTGTCCAGAGGCCACCTGGAGGCCTGCAGCACCTGAACCTGGAGGCCGATTGTAATTTTTTCTTCAAATATATGAATAATATATAAAAAGAAGCTTATGTTGTTTTATAAACTTACCTCTAACTGTTCAAATAAGAAATTTAGATTTTTTACCTGTCCAGAGGCCACCTGGAGGCCTGCAGCACCTGAACCTGGAGGCCGATTGTAATTTTTTCTTCAAATATATGAATAATATATAAAAAGAAGCTTATGTTGTTTTATAAACTTACCTCTAACTGTTCAAATAAGAAATTTAGATTTTTTACCTGTCCAGAGGCCACCTGGAGGCCTGCAGCACCTGAACCTGGAGGCCGATTGTAATTTTTTCTTCAAATATATGAATAATATATAAAAAGAAGCTTATGTTGTTTTCTAAACTTACCTCTAACTGTTCAAATAAGAAATTTTGAATTTTTACCTGTCCAGAGGCCACCTGAAGGCCTGCAGCACCTGAACCTGGAGGCCGATTGTAATTTTTTTTTTAAATATATGAATAATATATAAAAAGAAGCTTATGTTGTTTTATAAACTTACCTCTAACTGTTCAAATAAGAAATTTTGATTTTTACCTGTCCAGAGGCCACCTGGAGGCCTGCAGCACCTGAACCTGGAGGCCGATTGTAATTTTTTCTTCAAATATATGAATAATATATAAAAAGAAGCTTATGTTGTTTCATAAACTTACCTCTAACTGTTCAAATAAGAAATTTAGATTTTTTACCTGTTCAGAGGCCACCTGGAGGCCTGCAGCACCTGAACCTGGAGGCCGATTGTAATTTTTTCTTCAAATATATGAAAAATATATAAAAAGAAGCTTATGTTGTTTTATAAACTTACCTCTAACTGTTCAAATAAGAAATTTAGATTTTTTACCTGTCCAGAGGCCACCTGGAGGCCTGCAGCACCTGAACCTGGAGGCCGATTGTAATTTTTTCTTCAAATATATGAATAATATATAAAAAGAAGCTTATGTTGTTTAATAAACTTACCTCTAACTGTTCAAATAAGAAATTTTTTATTTTTTACCTGTCCAGAGACCACCTGGAGGCCTGGAGCTCCGGAACCTGGAGGCCTATCCAAAAAATCTTAAATCTGGGGGAAATTCATCATATAAGAATGATTTTATCCCTAATAACCTATCCTCTCAGTCCAAAGATAAAGCCTATACTCACCGTTTACGCGAAAGTGTCAGAACTTCCCCCCCCCTTAATCATCCTTTGTCTTATTCCTTAAAATACCTGAAAAAATATGAAAAATATTCATCTGCAGGTAAGGCGGTTTTGCAGGCATAAATAAAAAATATGCTATGTTTCTTCTACTCCAATAAATAACCTACAAGGAGTAGTAAGTTCATAAATGGCGAAGAATTAAAAATTATACAACTATGATAGCTTTGGTATTTGAATGAATAGGTTTACATGAAATCCCTACTTTCTAAATTATATCATCCTTATCCTTATGTAAAAGTAACTAAAAGTACCAAATATCGCTTTAAACACATGACTGATATGGCTATCCTTTTCAGTGAAGCCTCTTATATGTCCTATTTGTTCTTCTTTCTTTTTAATCACAAATAAATAAATGTGGTATGGCACCCAACAATCCTCCCCGACAAGTAACAGATTGTGTTTATGCCATCTGTGAGTTTTGATCTTGCTACGGTTTTTATAATCAGTGAAGCTTCTTATGAGTAATTTTTTTTATCTATTAATGAGAAATCTTCTCTATAAGAATAACCCCACCCCTCCTCACTCCCAGAATTTCAATTAGCTTTTTAAATAGAGGGTAGGTCAACTTTTACAATCCCCTCTTTCAAGTGGCCCTAGGGTATCTAGGGGTTTGTCGCTATTTCTGTTACAAACTGTCATTAGTTCTATAGAAACATCGCTTAAAATACTACTAAAATATGCAAGTATATATCGATTTAACCGTGCTAATTGAAAAATAAATATACAAAAACAATCATAAAAATAAATGACTATGATTATGGCATTAAAGCTGTTTATTTAATGCATGTACCCTACAATATATCTAAGTGACAAGGCAGCTCTAAAATTAGGTTATATATGTAAGCCACAATAAATGTATGCGTCCTACTTTAATTTGTTGAAAAAATGAGAGAGAAATAATGTAAAACTAAGAACATTAAGAAACATTATAAGTAGCTAAAAAATTTATAGCTTCCTATAAACTGTTATTAGGATGTTTCATATAAATAAATACCAAAACACTAAACGCTTGTAAAATCAAAGAAGTTACACCTAAGAATTTTACCTAATGTTTTTTATATTCTAAATGATTATTCAAACAAGATCTTTGAATAGTTCGCTTTCTCCTTTCATGTCAAGCATAAATGTAATATTTCCAAATTTAAGTATTAGACCTTGATGTGCTGTAATAATAATTTTCTATGTGTAAAAATAATGCGCCAAAATAATAATTTGATTATCAAATTGACTAATAATAGCAATACTCGTTGTTTGCTGCAATGAAAAAGTTTATTTTTAATTATAGATTTTATTTATGTTACATTAACAAATGTCTCTCCCATTCTCAAAGTTAACATAGATAAATAACAAGTAAAAAACAGTTAGATTAAATCATAGATAAGCAAACCACGAAAAAATATTTTTACCTGTAAAAGATAAGCGTTGAGATTATTTGCTATGTAAACTGGTATTCTTTCTACTATTGGGTCATCACTATCACTATAATATAAAAGTTTTATAAATTCCCATGAATTGATGACCACCAGCTGTAATAAACAACTGAATTAATTCGAAGAAAATTTTTTTCTAAGTTTCGTGATTTTTGGGGAAACTCAAAAAGTTTAAAAGTTATGATGACTTTTTTTATCCGTCCCCTAAATATTGTTTTTCGCTTGATATAGACAATCTTAAACAATGCTTTGTACTAAGTAACACTTTTTAATAAACCATATTATAAACTAGGAAATAAATGTTAGCAAACTAACTTTTTTGTGGTTAATTTGGATATTTTATACAAATAGAAGATGTGTCTCATCAGCAAAGCTAATGTTAAAGCCTCAAGTTTTGTCTGTTGGTTTTTCATGCACTGACGACGCAACGGAATGTACACTTTAAAGTTTTGACATATTTTATTTATATCGTCTTGGTACCAAAGCTTAAATGGTCTAAAAAGGAACCGTAATATAAAGATCACCACTATTCCACAAATTACTATGGTCATTTGAAACCTGTGAAAAAATTTTAATCCGTTAAAATATAACACTAGATAACTATTAACAATAACATTCCATCCAATAAGAGATACTTATCGTATCGCATCTTATTAAAGACAGCTTTTTGCGGATAATAAAATGAAAAATTATAAAATTAAACTGGTATTGATTCTATGATTTTTATTTTAATATTCGTGGAAAATTCTGTAATACAATGCAATGCATGATTTTCAGTATGGCTCAAAACCGGTTATAACCCAGCGGATAGTAATCGGTTTCTAAGCCATACTGGAAAATAATTTAAAGTCAATACTCCAGTTTCAAAGAAATAGCATTCTTGTCAAAAAATTACCTTTCATCCGCTGACTGATCATTTGTTGAATCTTTAACTTCATCAGTTTCCATAGAGCTGCTTGGCTCCTGTTTAACTTCCATTTTTATTATTCTGGAAAAAATTACTTTTTGTACATTTCTATTACTCATTGATTATTTGAAACTTACTTAACATTTGCAATTAATCCAAGAAATTTGGAGCCATTACCTCAGAAGTTGAGGTGTGAAGTTATGAAAGACAAAGTTAACCTTGCTTTTGGTATTAAAAGCTTTATTGTTGCCTAGAATATTGTTCCAAACTTGTAAAAGAGTAAAACTGGGTAATTGAAAAGTTTTGGCCAAGTGGCATAAAACTACCCTCCACCCCACTTCCTTTGTTATCATAATACCCCCATCCCCCTCCTTATAAAGTTTTACCCTTTATAACTTGTTCATCACCTCTGTTATATTGCCATGGGGTGTTTATTCTTTATAAATAAATAATGAAAGGTTTGTTGGCTTGTGGATTGTTGGAATTATACTGCGGTACAGTCCCCCCCCCCCCCCCAAATCTCTCTCTTTCTCTCTTCCAGCAGAATGAAGCAATAAAACCCTCTTTTAATTCTCTTTTGAAAAGTAGCAACCAAGCCCTGCAACAACAGACCCAAACTTTTAAATCCACAAAAATACTGCAAACTTGTTTCTACATAAAATTAAATGAACATACGCAAAGCATCCAACTAGACTTTCTAATTTTTTGCAAGGCTAAATTTTGCTCTATACTCTTTTCTTATATAGAATCCAAACTCACTCTCTCTCTCTCTCTCCTACTTTTATAATCCCTCCGTCTCTCTTACACATTCTCATTCTCTCTCTCTTTCTCTATTTCATTGACACCCACCCACCCACCAAAATACACACACACCCACCACACACACTTACACACAAACACAGGGCATGGCATAAAAGAGAAATATCAAGGTATTACAAAGGTAAGCAAGCAAAGCATTTGCAAATTTTCCCAAGGTTCGAACAATTGCCCGTACATCAATCAAATAAATTTTGAAAGCAGTCAAAAGTTGAGGGGTGAGATTTGGTCTAGGTTTAAATGGGTTATTATGTTATGTTTGGTTTGCTTGTCCTACATTTTAATTATAAAAAATTCTTAGGAAAACGACGGGGACTCAAATGAATGTTGTCTGTGTGATTGTTTTCATAACAGTAAATGAAAAAGTAAATATTAATTACAAAATTAAAAATAGGACCTTCAAATTTTTTTTACACATAACACATTTAATGAATAAGGAAAAATGACAATGTTAAATTAAATTGACTTCAATTATCATGAATACAAGTTTCAATTAAATTCTCATTAATAATAAAAAATTTCATTCAAAAAGATTAGTTTTGTGGTATAAAGCAATCAATTTAATTTAACTTTAATAAAATGAATAATATAAAGTTAATGATTAGGTTAAATTAGCCACTGATTTAACATTTTTTAAGAAATTAAAATAATTATACTTGATATCAAAAGACATATCATACCAGAAGTTTATTGATACACAGCCCTGAAATAAAAACGAGGATGACAATTGCTTCGTGGTATAGACAACAAAATAATATTGAAATGTAGAAAATAAAAAAAATTAAATCAGAAAGGTTAGTAATTGTAGGGGTAGGTCTATGGACACTAAAACGTACTACAAGTTAAAAAGTACAAAGTTCTCACTTATTTTCAAATGTGCAAATATTAAAAATAAGAAAGTAG
This sequence comes from Acartia tonsa, assembly GCF_053477335.1. Lineage (NCBI taxonomy): Eukaryota > Metazoa > Arthropoda > Copepoda > Calanoida > Acartiidae > Acartia > Acartia tonsa. The sequence continues at coordinate 42,718,346 of NC_137260.1, forward strand.
GGAAATATTGATTCCTATTCTATTTATCTACCTATTTATCCCTGTGTAAAACAAACAAAAAATATATAAAAATGTTCGTGAAAACTTAAAGATACAAATTATAGATGGAAAAGATTGGCAACTGCAAGTTTTCAAGATTGGATAAAAGTACCCAAAGGTCAATGAGAAAGTGTATATGAAACTTTGGGCACCAGTATAGTTTACAATCCAATGTCCCCCTTCTCTATCTGCCCATTATTAATGTTGTTATTGTTGTTTACAATTATCTATCTATCTAACCCTGATTCTGTTTTTCCAAGGTAAAAATCTTTGTTTTATAATAAGATAATGCAACACTTTGTCAATTATCCTCATTTTACCTTATATAAGCCCATGAATATTTTATGTTTCATAAATTAATAATTATGTATTCTTACTATACAACCAAAACAACATAGATTTAAAAATATTAAGACTAATGACTTGGTAGATACAAAATGTCTAGATATTACCTGACAAACAAACCTTGCTTATTTAGTTTATAGGATATGAGATTGTTGAGAAAAAAATAACTAATTACATGGTAGCTTCAAAATGTCTAGAACTTATTATACAACAAGACACACTAACAGACAACCTACTGAATTAATATGCAGTAAAAATGTTAGGATATTGTCGGTTTCGTGACTTCGCATCTTAAGGGGCTTTTCATTGTATTTTCAGAGTAGCTTTTGATAAGTTATTTTAAGTTAGGTAAATATTAATGATTGGTTAGGCAATTGGCCCCACAGGGTTAGAGCCCCCCGCAGGGGCTAGAAATAGGAGAAAAGCTACTGTGAAAATACGACAAAATGCCCATTAAGAGGCGATGTCACGATACCAACAATACCCACATGTTACTACTTACATGAGATTGTTGTAAATGATGGAACCAAAGACTTGGTAGATACAAAATTTCCCCAGCACTCACTTTCACCTAGTTAATAGATGTCTTTTACTAGCAGCTTCGCCCTTAGCCTTAGGGCATTTGCCTCATAAGGGAAAATGGATAGAAAATAGCCAAAAGCCTTTCTAAGACACGCATGAAGCTCCTATGAAAAGCATGATCACCTAATCGGACCCTCTATTCTCGAGATATTTTGCTTTAAACAAAAAAATATTGTATATTAATCATAAGCGTGCGTAAGGAGGTTGTAGTTGGGCGTCAATACTCCCATTGAAATTGAAATTGGGAAGGGTTTCCTGGTCTTTACTTTACCTCCTCTAGAAATACACCCCATGAAAAAAAACTCTATGCACACCACTAAAGAGTATAAAATGATAATAAGGATGACTTGACACTTTGGACTAAAGTAACCCTATACTCCATTGATAAAGTTTGCCTTTAAAGACGTTTTAAAGGAGGGTGCAGTACGCACCCGCTGACGAAAATGAGGGGAGTAGACAATCATCAGTAGCCAAAATTTTCAGAGTAATGTAAACATCTCCCTATCCCATTTTAATTACATAGATAATATCCCCCCCCCTTCTATCTGTAACATGAAAAATAATAAATATTATCATCGTATTACAGCCAGCTTTTCGCGGATAGTAAAATGATTAATTTCAGTTTTGTTGGCCTCAAGGATCCAAAAGCTCAGCCCAACAAAACTATTATTGATTTTCTAATCTTAACTTTATTATTAGTAAAAATTGTCTATATACGATACGATACATGATATTTCAGTATGGCTGAGAACCGGTTATTGCATCAAACACATCCTACTGGAAATATTTTCCCCGTGTCGCATCGAGATTGATTAGAACCGGTTTTCAGCCATTCTGAAAAATTATGTCTAGCATCGTATTATATCCAGTTTTTTACGAATATAAAAATGCATGGACTGCTATTCAGGCAATTAATTCCATTTGAAATTGCCGAAAATTAAATATTTTGTTGGAGTAAAACTCGTTTTTGGTTTAACTGAAAGGGAAGTGGGTAAGAAGGGGGAGAAAAAAGGAAGGAGAATGAGGGGAAATTTTCACTTAGAATTGTTTGTCAGAATCACATTCCCCTTTCCCTGATAAAAATGTAAAATCATAAGATTAAAACCATTTTTTTTTAAATCCGCGGAAAGCTCTTCATAATACGATGCGAGAAGTAACTATTCTAACCTGTATTTTTGTAGTATTAGCATAGTTAGGATAGTTGATTAGATCAGGATTTAAAGGATCAACACAAATCCAAGGCACGTCCGGACCAGGTAAATCCTGCAACATATTGCTTTTCAAACTAAACTTTTTTTCTTCTGTATTTTTTTAAATTTTCAATTAGGGGTAACAATCTTACACTATGGGGTGAAGCTAATAACAGTTAAAAAGAAAAATGCAATATATTGTTTTTTTCTTTAATAAATAGCAAAACTCAAACAAAATATCTAATAAAAAATGAGTAGTCAAATCATACTTTTTTCGCATATTGAATTTTTCCCCCTTGTTTTACACACAAAAAAATTAAAATTGTTTAAAAACAACAATAATACCTAAGATTTACTAAAAAAATTTTGAATGAAAATAAAATTACTGTTCTTCCGAGTACAAACTACAAACCCAATAGAAAATCTAGAAATTATTTTCTAAAACTGAAAAGAAAATCAAAAAGAGTAGAAGATACAAATAACGAGAAGGGATGAAATTGAAAGAGATGTAAAAACTATATGCCTTTTATCGAAATGCTTACAAACTTTAAAAGTCACCTGAATATCAAAGCCACTGTCACTATACTTGTATACTGCAGGTTTATAGTTTCTGTATGGTATCCAAGGCAAATCTGTAGGAGGATGTAATGTGATTATCTGAACATAAAAAACATTTACTTATTTAGGTACAATGTCTGTAGTAGACAAATTAATGTAATTTCATCATAAGATCAGAAAAAATAGAAAATATTGCGTAAAAAATCAAATTCTTCTTTTTAATTGTTGACAAAAAGTAGATTCAAGAAAAATAAGTAAACATCATCTTTAAATCAAAATATTACAAAACATGAAGCAGTATAGTTAAACTATCACAGTAAAACATTTGAGGGGGAAGGTGTTAAATAACTGTATGTTTCTTTCCCGAGAAACCTGTGCAGAATTTCCATTGGGTCTTTGAAAATCCACCAATAGCGTCGTAAATATTAACATAGACAAGTCGCTAGAAAAAAAACAGAAAGCAATTGGATAGCAGGCGAAAAAGATCCCCAACAGGGGATCCAGGTAGTTGTCTGGTTATACATCTATACTATAGATTTATTGTTCAACTTACTTTATGTCCGCGGGCCACACAGTAAATATTTTCATATGGATCTTTATGCATTGAAGTGACCGCCCGCTGGTCTCCCATCCAGAAGTTGACCGCGTCAGGTGACTGGTCAAAGGCTTCTCTGGCCCAATCTAATTCAGGAACCTGATAAATATATTTGATTTTTTAATAATAATTCTCTTGTTGTTATATTTTCATTTTTATTGATTTTTTTCTTTAGTATCTAGGGGACATGTATAAGATCTTAGAAGGGGAAGGGGTAGAAAATAGCTTAAAACCAACCCAAAACTTATGGAAATTTTCCTAAAAATGAAGAACTCAACCGGTTCTATGTTTATCTAGATATTATGGACAAACAAATAAAATCTTACTACTTTATACAAACAGTATAAAACTTTTCTTCAACAATAGTTCATTGGAAATACATGTCACATTTTTCTGTAACAGTACAACCTTACCTAGTGTATTCAGTAAGTTATACTTAACAACAATAATTGGGTTACAAAACGAACAGTAGTTGGTATTAGAGCATAATACTTGTAGAAAAACTGTGCTACTAAAATTTAAAAACCTAACCTGTTGTAAAAGTTCAGAAAATTCTTCAGTTAAATTAGAATTCTGTTTTTGAATATAATAAATCCCGCCAGGATCTTTCTCTGGATTTTCAATAATATCAAGAAAATCTCCGAACTTTATATTTCTTTCTTCTGGCATTACAAATCTTTCTTTGACAAATGCTCTCATTAAAATTGATTTTTAATTTTTTTCTTGAAATCCTTAACTTCTAATCAATACTTGAGTATAAGTTCGTCTAATACATTTATTAAGGCAAGAGTACTTAAAAGACAGTTTTTAGTACAACTTTCGGATCATTGAAAGAAAACGAAGAAGAGGTTATCGTAGTATTTTCACAGTAGCTTTTGATAAGTTATTTTAGGTTAGGTAAAAATTAATGATTGCCCCGTAGGATTAGGAAATTGGTTCCGCAGGGTTACTACCCCCCGTAGGGGCTAGAAATAGGAGAAAAGCTACTGTGAAAATACGACGAAACCCGATACTTCGTTGTCTTTCAATGATCCCAACTTTTATAATTTATATTATACCAAAAAAAGAGCAAACATTCCTATCATTAACAGGGCTATCAGCATAACCATTGGGAGTCACCGCTACCGTCACTGATTTATCTTGGAAATGGTCACGAAAATATGAATTCTCCTGTATTTGTCAACATTTAAATATCATTACTAGCATAAATTATAGAAAGTAAACTACATTTCAGTTTTAAAAAGAAAAATAAAAGATTCTTTTCCTTTGGGGGGGGGGGGGCCGGGGGGGGGGTTCTAAGGGCGATATCTTTTAGGTGGACAGAGATACCCTTCCCCAAAATAGTTATAAACCTATGTGCTACAATATAATAGAGAACCATATCGGTTCAGCGGTTTAAAATAATCCTATGGAAAACACACAAACAGAGATCCTGTTACTTTTATATAAGGATTATTAGTTAAATCTTAATTTTATAATGATATCTAACATTCCTGCCAAAGTTGCAAGGCCTGCCAATGTTTTAAACCATTCCGGATTAAAACTGGTCGATTCCAACTAACATAATCACGATAAAACTGAAATAAAATCATTATTGTTTAGGTATGTTTTTTGGTAATAAAAAAAACAATCTTTAAAAACTTAGGTAGAAGAGCAATTTAATATTAAGAAAGGCTTTCAGTATAAGAAAAGAATTAGTGGCTATAGGTAATTAAAATTAATTTGTTGAGGATCACATTAGGGACCTAAAGAGATAAGAAGATAGCCGATAAAATTAGTGGTTGAAACGTTTGAACACTCAACTCAATGAAGCAAGCAACCAATTAAAATACACTTTGGGATTAGTGTAATAAACAGCCCATTGTCCCCCTCTCTCTTGGTTCATACAATTTGTTAAAAATGCACAATACCTGTAAAGGAGTAGGTGGTGTTTCTAAAACAGGTACTGTTCTACTTAGGTACAGTTCTAAATTAATAAAATCTTTTTAATCTAATGAATTATTTGAAATATTGGGTAGTTTAGGAATCTTTATTTTAAATGCAAGAAAATTATGAAATGGACAAACAGAGAAAGTGAATTATAGAGCAGATTTTCAGTTCTCATAACAATGAAAGAAAAAAATAATAAGCAAAATTTTCAAGAAAATCACGAAACCTTAAAAAATATTTACATCTTTTGAAGCATGACCGACAACACACGGATACAACAATGAACATATTTGATATGCATATGTCACAGAATTCTTCATAACATATTTCAGCTGTCTATCTTTAATAACAGCCGAGAAAATCACATTTCCCCCCAAAGCGTTACCGACCGACTGAAAGAGACAGAGAGTCATAGAGTAGCCTCGTCATTAAAAATACTTACGTCGAGCTTCAGTTGATAAAAGTTTGAAACATTCCTCTAAATTCTTTGGGGGAATTTCTTCCAAGTCCTCCGTGTCTGATATCTCAGACATTTTTATTCTATTTCTGGAAGTAGAGTTTTAACTTAGTACAGGTACAAGGGAACAAATATTTAGTCTACAAAATAAATTAAATATTATCACACAACATATTCATTTTAATTTACTAACTTGACTTACATTATTCTAAAAAGGGAATTTTTCATAATATGGACAAATGTGTTTGAATTAAACAGAGAGCCAAGCTTTTTAAATTGGAATGTGGCCAGTTAAGGACATGGCTCCTGAAAAATAAAAATAAATTGTCTTCAAATTTTCCACCAATAAAAAAAATCTTTGTGAAACATAAAATTGTATTAACTTTTTTCTGTATCTTACTGTGCAGTGCAATATCATGTTTTTATTGATATCTAAAAAAGATTCGATATATTAATCTGAACATTTGACTTATTTTCATTGTGAAGAATTTATGAAGGCAAAATAGTTTTTTTATCATAAGCCATATCCCTCTCTCTTGAAGCTTAGGTAAGGTTAATAACTCTTACAATAATTGAAATTATGACGTATCCTTTATTTACAATAACGAGCATAATAAAATGAGGTATTCTATTGGTATAAGTTTGATTTCTTTTATATAAATAAGAAAATTAGATCAGCTGGATTACTGCTTTAGAAAATGAGTTTAATTAACATAATAATTATAATGAGCAAACTAAAATTTTCTGATCGTTCATAAATTTCACACAAAAACATGTTTTTTTTTATATAAAGATTTACATAGAAATAAATGAGCCACGCCTCCTTAAAGATTTACAAACTAATGAATTTTCAATTAAGACAACACATATGTTTATCCTCTTGCGCCTCTGACTTATGCTAGCTTTGTTGTTGTGTCTTTATGTTGGTGACAGGAGTCATCATACTCTCCATGGAGTTTATCATCTGAGCAGAAGTAGTCCTGGTGATGCCTATGAGTGTGTTCATAGAGGTCATATTGAGGCCCAGTATGGTACCAGGAAATGTGTACGTTTCACGTAACTCACTGTCTCCTAACTTTACATCCCAAATCCTAAAATTAAAAATAGTGTTATGGAAATTTCTTCCTTAAACGTGAAGAAAGGTATTATTTTAAGTAGTGAAGCAACAAGGATTATTAAGTAAGAATATCCGTATATTACAGTAACGAAATACAAACTAATAGCAATTTCTTCAATTTGAATTAGATCAAGATGAAGCAAATGCGAAGTTATGTGCATATAACTTTAGCTTGAAGTAATGAAAGTCATGATTTTGAAATGCAATGATATTTTTTTCTTCAAGTTTTGCTTCCCTTAAGCAATGAGCATAATAAAAAAAGCTTCTATATTAATTTATGGTAGTAACAACAGATTTATTACCCTAGATGGTCAATCAAACACTAATACATCAAATGGAATTTCCAACAGACGAAGATTTAAACAATATAATGTTTGGATTGTTCCTACGGTTAGTTCCTAGTGGTCCAATTATAGGATTGGGAATCTAGACTTCCTATATTTATTGTTGTACCTTATTGTTCCTATTGGTCCAATTATGGGATTGGGGATCAAGAATTTCTATATTTATTGTTGTACCTTATTGTTCCTACGCTGTGTTCCTATTGGTCCAATTATGGGATTGGGGATCTAGAATTTCTATATTTTTTTTACAACTTATCGTTCCTACGGTGTGTTCCTATTGGTCCAATTATGGAATTGGGGATCTAGAATTCCTATATTTATTGTTGTACCTTATTGTTCCTACACTGTGTTCCTATTGGTCCAATTATTGGAGTGGGGATTGGATATAGACTTTCTATGTTTATTGTTGTACCTTATTGGTCCTACGCTGTGTTTCTATTGGTCCAATTATGGGATTGGGGATCTAGACTTCCTATATTTATTGTTGTACCTTATTGTTCCTACACTGTGTTCCTATTGGTCCAATTATTGGAGTGGGGATTGGATATAGACTTTCTATGTTTATTGTTGTACCTTATTGGTCCTACGCTGTGTTCCTATTGGTCCAATTATTGGATTGGGGATCTAGACTTCCTATATTTATTGTTGTACCTGATTGTATTGTCTAAACCCGCACTGCACAGAAGCCTGGAATCTCCCCACACAAGATTTGTTACTCTATCTGTATGACCCTTCAGTTCCTAACAAAATAAAAATAGAATATATTTGAAAATATAACGGCATGCAGTTTTCTGTCTTTTGATATATACAACTTTTAAAAAATATAGATATTATTTATTATAATAATATGCTTATTGCTTATCTCAATTTCAAATGATCAATCTTGCCCAAAACTTTTACTTATAAATGAAAAAGGTTAAATAATCGAGTGCTTTATGCATGATTGCATTTATATATATGTTAAGATTTTCAAAATTTTAATTTCGTTGCTCCAATTACCTAAAGTAAATGATTTTGAAGAGATAAATATATATTGAAAATTCATGAATCACTAGGTTTTATACCTAAACTTGTTAAACTTCCATTATTTATTTGTCTTTAAAAAAATAATAACTTAAAATCATAAGTACTACCATGTTGAAAGAAACTCGACATTTCTAATTTTTACCTTAATTATTTTACACTGAGCCAGGTCCCAAATTCTGATTTTCTTATCCTCTCCAGTAGTTGCCGCTATTGACCCGCAAGGAGAAACCTACAATAATCAAATACAAATAAATGCCGCTATTGACCCACAAGGAGAAATCTACAATAATCCAATCTCAAATTTTTTTTCGATGCCAAAGAACTATATGATAAAAAATTGACAGTTAGTAAATGTGTGTAATTGTATATTGTATAGTTATACTCTCTTCTTATGATAATAAAACTTTATCTAAAATTGTTTACGTTGAAAAGTTTAAAAATACTATTGGATGACATAACCCAATAAAGAATCTCCAAAGTTTTTAAGCCAGCCAATGTCATAAAGAGATTAGATATAAAACTTTAGGGTCCAGTATAATTTGCAGTCCAACTTCTCCTCCCTTTCTGATTAAAGTACAATTTACACAGGAAAGTTATATATTACTAATTTTGCAAGCTTACATTAAATGATTTTTTTTATTTGGTTGAAGAAGTGAACACCAGATGCCTTTTTTTCAAAAAGTCACAAAATGGTCTCTTATTTTTACCTTTACATCCGACACTACTCCCTTGTGACCAGTGAACGTTCGAACACATTTCTAAGCAAGATACTTGTATAATTTCCATAACATAATGGAAACAGCGGTTTCCCTCAAAGTGCCAGTGGAGCAAAGAAACCCTCCCCCTTGTTTTAGAATAAATATTAAGGGAAAGGAGGTTAACAGATATTCCAAAAATAAACATTAATGAGGCCAAAAAATTCTAGGTTAAGAGGTAATGGAATGATTAGTGTTTAATTCACTAAACTACTTAAAGTAAGAAAACTATCCAAGTATCCATTCCTGATCTGAGCTAGTCCACATTCTAACAGTCCTATCACAGCTGCCAGTCAGCACGTACGCACCGTTGGGATGAAAAGTAATACAATCCACATCTCCCTCGTGACCTACAAACACCCGCAGTGGATGAGGTATGTCTGGCTGCCACAGCCGGGCTGTTTTATCCATACTACCAGTGGCAAATGTTATGCCGATGGTGTCACTAGCCACACACCATATTGGATACAAATGGCCGTGATAAGCAGCCAAACCAGCGCCGTTACTTTTATCCCACAGTCGCACAGTTGAATCTTCACTAACTGATACTATTAACTTATCATCGGGCAAGAAAATCGTGTCGTAAACAGATCCCGAGTGACCGCGCAAATACCGCGCGACACCGTTTCCAACATCTTTAACTGTCGCGGACGTCCGAAGTTGCTGATATGCGGCAGCGTTTGTATCACTAGTAAATGTTTCACTGTCACATCCCAGTTTTACAGTTGAGGAAGTATAATCCAGGAAGACAGGTTCCTCGGAAGGTTGCAGACGCCAGAGACGTACCTAAACAGAATTAAATCAGAATCATAATAATACATATTTTTATTTAAGCTAATATGCGGAAATGGCTAAAAAATACGTGAATATTGTGAGAAACACAGGTGAAATGTTTCTCCCACCTGGCTAATATAACAATATCCCCACCTTATGACTTTACATTATAGGAAACCCATTCAACAGTGTGTGATTTTATAATATCATTGAAAATCAAAGAGATGGTAACATCATGTCCAAAATAAGGTGACATCAATAAATAAAGATGGCTGCATATATATGAATCCAGTTCTATAAATATCCAATTTCTACCTGTCCGTCCTCCCCGCCAGAAACCAGATGGATACCCTGATGGTCAACCTCGCCGCTTAGACACACCTCTTCGGCATTCTATTGCAAAAATAAATCAAATTTGATGAATTGAAAAGATTGAAAATGTGCTCTTCTCTGGTCATCCTCATATAAATTATGATAACACCAAAAAACTCATGAAGAAATATTTCTTAGAATAAAATGGCTGCGTTAGATTTTAGGTGTTCGGTGAATTATCTGACCTATCAAATCACATGTAGGGCATTTCTTTAGTAGACTAACAAGATAGTCATATAATAGATATTAATCGCATCGTATTATAGACAGATTTCCGCAGATATTGTAAAATGAAGTTATAAGATTAAAACCAGTTTTGTCAGACCAAAGGAGCCGAAGGCTCATGTTGACAAAATTTTAGGTATTAATCTTATAATTATTATCTTTTTATTCGTAGAAAATTAATTGTCTATACATGATTTTTCAGTATGGCTGAGAATCAGTTCTAATCCAGCGGACACTAATCGGTTACAAAGCCATTCTTACACAAAAGTGTACCTGCAATCTATACAAGGAAACACTGGGTGCCGCGGGTGATCCATCTCTGATGATCTTCCGTAGGTCCTCGAACCTGTCCACCTCCTCTTTCTCCGCGTCCTCGACGTCCATGCTGTGATCAGACAAGGGCGGGGTCAGCAGACCTGACCTGCAATTAAAAACATTTAGTCTAACTAGGGATCAAGAGGAGAAAGATTTTTATTAAGGAAAGAAATGGGTAAAACCATAAATTTTCAATATCAAGGTTGCGAGAATTAATCTATACCTAATACAAAGTAAAACGATGTCAGTCTGTATGAAGCATAAGATCTCAGTAACTACTGAACCGATTGGGCTCTACTCTAGTCCTGTAATGGTTTTCGGTTATTTTTTTTTTGGGGGGGGACACAACCAATCTTCCTAAAAACTTGGGTTGTCAAAGGTAACCTCCCCTCCCTAGAGGCCTCTAGGGGCGTAGCCGCAATATTTTTATATTGCAACTCACCTGTAATCATGCCTACTACCAGCTCCGAGCCAGTCACCAACCATAACATCAACTTCCTTAATGGCAGTTCTTATAAGGTCATTTTTATATTACAGGATTAATCTAGTAAGAAGATACTTCGGTTGAAAAGAAAGAAAGAGAGAGAGAGAGCGAGGGGGGGGGGTAAAATTCAGAATAGCATTAATCTTAGTTTGATACATACAGGAAGGAAGGCCGGGACATTGGTGGGTAAATTCTACTGGTACACAAAGTAAAATAAAATCGCTTTCCAGTTCCATTGCCTAAAACTTAGGGTACATTTAAAAGTTGATTAAAAAGGCTTTGTCCAAAAATTCAATCAATAATTCATATCCACAGAAGGAGTAATTCGTCGTCCATTGTCTTATCCCTTTAAAGACCTAAAATATATACCTGATTTAAAATGCTGAGGATAAGACTACACTCTGAAGTTTCCAAATATCTACTTACATTGAAAGAATATAAATTTAGCGTTGTAATACTTTAATCTTACTATTTTTTAGAAGCTTATAATACATACTAACAGCTGCGCCCCTGGCTCTGCATTCAAAGGAGTAAGAAGGAGGTGAAAAATAGTCTAAAACGCTTTAAGAATTAAATCTAAAAATTTTACAGCCTTAAACCATCCTGGGACCCATACAAGTAACCCATAAATAGCGAACTTAATCGGTTCAATAGTATATAAAATCTTAAGCTTTAGAAAAAATAAACTTAGTTTATTATAGGATTACATATGTCGTAACTTCTAAATAATTTGACTTATCAGAAATTCATGAATAAATTGACCTAAACTTATCAAAACTACAAATACTTTAGAAAATAATGAAAAGTTATCCAATGATATTCTTAATTCCTATGAAGATGATTATATGTTTGTTTAGTGAGTGTGACACAATATCTGGCAGACACAAAGCTGGCTACAGCAGGACAATGTTCTATCTCCTCAAAACTACTGATCTCTCCCAACTGCTGGATAAATTGCTTAAATTCAGGATTGCCCTAAAAAAAGATATTTTTCTCACCAAAAGCTTTGAATAATGAAGTTAAAAGAACAATAACTTTTATAATAGTACGATAGACATCCAAGTTAAGAGCAGAGGTAGTTAGGAATTAAGTGCAAAACAGTTCAAAACCATTAGGTTTTAAGTGGTTGCAATAATGCATGCAATGAATATAGAATAATTTCTGGCGGTCTGTAACGAAGTATCTCGCATACAGCTAGAACGATTGTTGTACTTTACAGTGAAGCTTCTTATAAAGGGCCAGAGAATTTTTACAACTATTTTGGGGGATGGTACCATACCTGCAACCTTCCGGAAATCGAGATTGGAAAAAAAAACTCCTTCTAAATATTTTTATTAATATCGAAAGTAGAAAGGCAACTTGTTCCACCCTTCCCCCCCCCCCTCACATCAAGTGACCCTAGAGACAGCTAAAAATATAAAGAAACTGTTATCCTACCATAAATGTAGAAAGATGACGGTTATGAAATCTGTGGGCGGCAGCTGGTGCTCCAGGTATTCCAAGCAGTCTACAAAACATTCAAAAGTTAGTGTTTCAAAAGTAAGAGAAAATCAGGAATCTTATTCTTAACATAGGCAATTGGAATATTGTAAAACTTTTTGTCATATTCATAAAAATACTACTTATTGTAATGTAAATATGTGAAAATAATGGATAGAGTAGGTAACTAAACTAACTCTAGTATAAAAAAAAATAACTAGTATTATTATTATATTAGTACCCATATATACAAGTTTACCTGATATAAATATGTAAAAATAATGGATATAGTAACTGAGCTAATTCTGGTATTAAATAATAACTAGTATTATTATATTAGTATCCATATATACAAGTTTACCTGATATAAATATGTAAAAATAATGGATAGAGTAACTAAACTAACTCTAGTAAAAGATAATAACTATTATTATTATATTAGTATTAGTTTACCTGATATAAATATGTGAAAATAAAGGATATAGTAACTGAGCAAGCTCTGGTATAAAATGATCTGCACTGCCCGATATCCAGCTCTGAAAATAAAATTAATTTTATTGTTCATAAATACAATATGTATTTGTCTATAATTGAGTTAATACTCTTAATATTCTGTACCTTAGTAAATAATGCCTACCCAGTATACTACGATAGTTTTTCAAATGTAAATTTTAAAATCCTCATTAATGATATAAAGCGGTGTTTTTCATCTTTTTTCGTACATTTTTAAGTTAGGATAATTCTAATCCTAAAATAGTAGGATAAATAACTTATTTCTACCTCTTACATTACCCCCTCCTTATTTCACTAACTCTTGAGTAGATCTCCTATCTTTTCTTAACCTAAACTAACCTATACTAAAAGAAACACCACTTATTGGGGTTGCGGTTGTCCACTGGCAAAATAGTGGATAGTCTAAGGTGAAGAATACAAGATATATTGTTTAATTCTGGTTGAAAATTACTTTTTTCATCGGGTTTTATGAACATTGCCTAACCCCATACTATTAACCTACCTTAAAATTCATGTACTGCGCCTCAGCACTTTGTTGATCTAAAGTTTCTGAAGGACTATAGGATATTGCATTGCGTAGGGAACACTCTCGGTCTATCACACATTTTAGAGCATGCTCCTCTACTGAGATCTAAAATAATGTTAAATATCCTATTATAAAAATTAGTAAGCATATTTGTCTGTAGCGGAAGATCTCACTAACCACTGAACCGATTTGGCTCTCCTTAAGAGTAAAGCTTCTTATAGGTCCAGGAGGTTTATAACTATTTTTGGGGGAGGGCTTCTCTATCCTTCAAATAAGAAATAACCCATCCCACCCCCCTCCAATAAAAATATTTTTTTCTTTTTCTGTTTAAATCTTAAACTGAATATGGGGGTGGGTTGACTTTTGTCCCCCCCCCCCCACACATTAGGTGCACCTAGAGTATTCTAGAGGCGTAGCTGCTAGTTAAGTATTTAAGTATAAGTATGTTGTCATTTTATCATACGAGTGGTATTCATAAACAACATTAAATAGGCATACTCTTGATATTATTTGCCATTTGACGATATTTTTGTTACGTTAAACTCAACAAAACATGAAGAAAGAGGTAGTTGTCCAAAATCATTGAATTTAGTGAACCACATATTTTTTTGGTTAATGGTTTAAACTATATTTATATCGCATGTAATTGAAAGAAATTCAATTTTCTACCATGTAGTTTTAAAATATCAGGACTGAAATAGTGACTCTTTCATAGACAACTTAGACATTTTTGGATGTTACTCAAATACTATTTATCTTTATTTTAAATATCTTCAGGGCTAACCTATAATATTTATTTCAATTTCTACAAAATCATTTATAGGTTCACTTCTATAAATACCCCCCAACTCGTCAAATTCACTTCGTGCAACTATCCCTTAAGGAGAATTTTAGTATAAAAACCATAAATGTTTCAACAGCTATGCTTTAAGGTGTTTGAATCACGTGCTCAATGCTCATGCTCGCGCATACATAAATATGGACATTTTCATTCAGAGAAGATTAACCTATCCTTGCCTAAACAATCTCACCTGAAGCTTTGGTTGGTGCTGATCAATATTTCTGGCAGTTAAATATTTCTTGATAGAAGCTGTAATAAAATCAGTCTTTGTCTTCTTACTAATTGACATGGCATCTGAAAATTATGTTTTGAAAATGTAAAAAAGCACAAGAAATCATACAAGTAACAGGTTAATAAAGATACAAATCACATTTTTATTAAAATTTCATGCTCTTATGTAAAAAATATCTTGGTAGACATTTAATATTTTGCTGTATTTGATTATTAACATATTCTTTGTAGGTCTCCATAAAATCAGAAGAAATTAATTCAGCATCATTTGGTTCTTTGGTTTGACGACAGAATTGGCTTTCAATCTTGTAAAGCTCATCCGCATCCATAAGGAGAGGCTCGAACCCGAGTTTCCGGCAGATGCGGTAGAATCCGTTTATTCCACCAATGCGAATCTAAAACAGAGAAAAATTATTTATTTCACAATTATATAAAAAAATACCTATTTAATGGCCAAAATTGGATCAAATTTTGTGTATTAATATTTGTTACATAAAAAATCTTATGACCTCTTAGTAAATTAATTATTTTAATAGTAGTAATCAGACGAGTAATGGAAAAACTATTGTAGATATTTCACTCCTTTTCTGTGATAAGATTGCTCCATTATTAAGAATTTACACTTAAATTCCAACTTTATTAATGTAAATGCAAAAATAAAATTACCAACTGACTACTGCTTCTCATATTAGCGAGTCTAACAATGAATATCCAACGGCCTAAACTTGTTTCAGCTTTCTTTGTCTAAAATATAATAAATCACAAATTTAGATAAAATAGAGATAAAATTTCCTAACTTTTTTCATAAATTCAAAGAAAAATGTTGTCAAATCTCCTAATGTTGTTGTACTGTAATGAATGACATGTAAGAACTAGCTATTGAAGGAATATTGTTCAAATACGTTTTACAGCTTTGAAGATTTAAAATGAGAAAGACCAAGAAATTGAATCGCTGGTCGTTTTGCCAAAAAACACGAAACGGGTGGATAATTATGTTTCTCGTATTCATTCGAATCCGATGTATAGGAACCGGTTCTCATCCATACGAAAAAACTATGTCTAGCATCGTATTATATCCAGCTTTCTACGAATATAAAAATGTACAATCATAAGATTAAAACCAGTTTTTTTAGCCTCTAGGTGCCAAGATGCGAGAAATAACTACCTATTATTTTTCTAGATACGTACCTCGGTGGCACAAATATCCTTGAATTCCTCTGGAAGATTTTTTGGATTTCCAAATTCATCCAAAAGCATGACATGACCAATGATACCAAGATGGGGGGCAACCATTGTTTCCTTAATTTTCTCCTTTCCATATATTTCTTGCAAGCAACTCTTAAACTAAAAAGAATAATCATTTCTAGTTTATTTACCTAGAACTGGCACTCGAGAGTAGTTTGGAGAAAGTCTAATTTCATTTTCAACACAAAAAAATTGAGGGGTTTAGTTGACGTTTTGACGTACTTTTCAGTTATGGCCGAGGATTGAACCTTTTATCTTCCTGGATGGCGGACACATTTACACCAGAAAGGGAGGGGACATTGGGCTGTTTATTACACTAGTCCCCAAAGTTTTATATTAACGTTTTCTTATTCGTTGGCTTAACCACTTTGAATTTGACTGGTTGTTTAAAAAAATTAAGAATCCTAACGTTTCAACCACTATTTGTACAGGAGGAGTAATTTGTTTATCATCGTATCATTATTGGGGATGTACATCAACTTATCGGCCATTGTCTTATCCCTTTAGATCCATGCATTTACACTCATACGTACTTGATTGAAAGCAAAAAAGTTTCTTACCATTTTCATAAATAAATATCTTGAATTGTGATTTGAATAATCTTCACTATCTTCATTTTTCTCATTTTCCTCACCATCTAATTCATCTGTTTCATCCACCTTGTCGTAAAAATTGGATCATGGAAAGAAAACGAAGAAGCGGATTTAGTCGTGTTTTTGCAGTAGCTTTTCTCCAATTTCTAGTCTTTTTGGTGGGTTCTAACCCTGCGGAGCCAATTTCCAACTCCGGGGCAGTTATTAACATTTATTTAACCTAAAATAAGCTATCAAAGCTACTGTAAAAATACGACGAAACAAACTACTTCGTTTTCTTTCCATGATCCAGAAAATTAAATGTTTAACCATAAAATAAAATTTTGTGTTTCAAAAAGTTTTAATAAATATTTGTTTACCGACATAATGTCGGATTTCTAAATATAAAAACTGAAATATTTCACAGTTTGACTATGTGGAAATCCGTTATTTGGAATACATATGTTTAATGTAGTATTTGGAATAAAAATTGGTCCAATACACAAACTTAAACGTATAAGATAACAATAAAAATACCTTCTTTTTAATAAATGATTGATAATCCACTAAACCAGGATGAGAACAAAAATGTATCAAATCTTTCTGAAAAAATATGTTCACTTATTTTTTATCAAAAAGCTTTATTATTTTTTTTATAAATATGAAACTAAACTAATGCCACTAGGAAGGTATAGTTTTCTAAATATTCTTGATGTGTCTAAAATATAGTCAGTTTGTTGTTGCTACGCTACTTAAAGAAATAACTATCCTTGTTAAAAAAAAAGATTCTACTATTGAATTTATTATTACTTGGATGTTACACCAAATTTTCATGTTCTCTAATAAGTGAAACTCGCAGCAAAAATAACGATACCGACATCAACCCCCCTTATCCAATCCATTCCCACTAAATAAACGAACTGACCAATACATGAGTTCCATGTTAGCAACCAAAATTGACGACAATTTTTCTCCTGTCATAATATCCACGTATATTCTAAATCCATTATCCTACTGAAAAATAAGATGCATTACCTGTAAATTACCAATATGTTTAGGTCCTGTGTAGCCCGGATGTTCAATATCAATATATCCTTGTAAGGACATGAGTATGCCACCAATAAACTTTTTTTGTCCAGTAGTCGAGAACTGCAAATAAAATTTAGGCTTAACAAGTTTGCTTTTAATAAGACATAGATGACAACTTTGTATGTTTGTTCTTACAAATAATTTTCTAACTTTTTTTTGAGAAAATAAAAAAATAAAAAAACGCCTCTTAAGGGGAATTTCGTAGTATTTTCACAATAACTTTTGATAGGTTATTTTAGGTTATATAAGGTTAGGTGATTGCCCCGCAGGGATAGGCATTTGGCCCCACAGGGTTCTAGCCCTCGAAGGTGCTAGAAATAGGAGAAAAGCTACTGTGAAAATACGAAGAAACGCCTCTTAAGAGGCGTTGTCACGAAAGGGACTTTACCCAAAACTCTTTTTATAAACTGCATGCCAACAAAATTAATTCTACATTTTTAAAAGTCTTTAGGTATTATATTAATAAAGTTAAATAAAAACCTAGTTTTGCTGTTTTCTGAGACAACCATTAGGAGTGTGTGGATCATATGTAATTGTACAAATAGGTAAATCAACTAATAAACCTAAGATGCAATACATAACAAATGGCTTATCGAAAATGCAGCTTTATTCTAATATTTGTATTAAAGGAGGACTTTGATACGAAGTTTACACAAGCAACAAAATAAATGTTTGTTTACTTCATACTCCATCTGGTTCGGATAGAAAACTAGAAAAATCTTGGTTTTTACACTGTAAATTAAATAAATTATCATGAAATGTTGTTTAAAATCATACCTTTAAGTCACGTGCCATTTGTGTTTCACCAGTATAAATGCGATGAAACAGTGTTGAACTGCTCATTAGTAATTTCCTTAAAAAACAATGGATTTACAATATAAGTGGATATTATGACAGGAAAATATTATTAAAGGGGACTATCCACGAACGAGAGCAAGTGATTCTAAGCACCTTTTAATTTTAATTTAGGTAGCTTACATGGACAAGGACATCAGTTCGTTCATCCAGTAGGAGAGGAGGGGATGGGGTGTATTGTTAATTTAGCCTGCTATAAGTTTCACTTTATTCGAGAACATGATAATCTGGTGTAAGATCCAAGTGATAATAAATCCATTAAAAAAAATACTCATTCGCATTATATTAAACTAAATCTTATAAGTAAAAATAATATATGAAATAACTTACAAAGTTTGATTATTTGTTATTCTGAGTAGAATGAGACAAAAATGGAACATAACCATATCTATGATTTGAAGACGCTCTGGCGATTCTTTTAACAGCTGATCTCTACAAAAAAAAATAATTCGAACTAGGTAATAAAAAATTGAAATGTTTTCTAAATTCTACTATTATCACATGATCCATTAATGAACAAAATATGCTAGATTCCAAAGAGCTTAAGGAATAATACAATAACTTAATATCAACATCCCCTAAAATGATTAATAAAATAACCATACATTAAGATTTAATTATTGGTTGGAAAGTTTTGACCAACCAATCATGATTTTAAAAAAGTATTTGTATTTTCAGGCAACGAACTTAAAACTTTGGTTATCAGTTTAATTTACAGAACTTTATACTTCAAAGGTGTATTCTTTAAATTACTATACCTTATTCTAATTAAAAGTAATCTTCCCTCTGGAGAATCTTTATGAAATGCAAGCATAAAAGCCAAGTTCCTGAAACATATTGAATATTAATTGTAATCATTGAAAATTATTTTTATTTACATAGAGATTTGATGTTGTTAACAAAACAAGGATTGATTTTGTTAGTTTGTGCCATTACTATTAGTTAATCGTTTTTGTTTACCAGGCAGAGTCTACCTTATAAAGAACTTTTACGAGGTGATTTAAGCACATATCCTAGTTAATTAATAGCTGCACTACTAATAAATAATATACCCCAGATGATTGTTTGACATGGATAGCAAATCTTCATCTTTCGCTTGTAGTCCTTTCTTTACAATTACATCTAAAAATAGGATCAAGATTTATTGTACTAAACTCCTATTAAGAAAACAACGTGTTGAAATTTCCATTTTTAAAAACTTCTTAAAGGGGTAGTTGCACGAAATGCATTTAAACTTGAATTTAGTGAACTGCATTTTTTTCTGTGCAATGGTTTAAACTACATTTTTAGGGCATATATTTAAAAGAATTTCAATTTTCAGCTTAAAAGATACTAATAATCAAACAATTAACGCATAGAATAGCAAAGACACATGAACTTTAATATTTATACTTATAGAGAAGCTTTAAAATATTTTTTAAACTGCAAAATAAGTAATTATTCTAAAGTTTATAACAACCCTACTACTTTATTTATGATTTTCTATTTTTTGACGATATGAAGTACAGATCTTCGTTTCAAAAAAGGGCTGCTTCCATATAAAAGTCGAATCAAAAGACGTTGTTATATCAGATGTAATTGTCTAAGTAAAGGAAACTGACCTATTAGTATATGATCCACAGAGTTGTGTCTTAAAATTCTAGCTGAGGTACTGGCAACTGCTATTAAAGCTTCAATCCCAAGCTTCTCATACACTTTACTCTGAATATAGAATAGGCGATCATATGGGGGATGTGGGAAGATGTAACATTCTGACTCTTTTTCCAGTAAGAGTGAACCCCACACTATAAACATCAATTAAATTTTTTTTTTATCTTTTTTGGGAAAAGGGGTAAAGTGCGAAAGGTATTGGGGGGGGGGGGGGGGGGTTAAAATATTTTTCGACCCACCCGGCCTAAATTTTCCAAAACATAGTAATGCTGAGCTAAAAGTGAAATAAAAAAAATATTCAGGTATAATATTTCATGAAAATATACCTCAAATATTTTTTGCTGAAGTCTAAAACAATTTTCCATAATATTTCTAAAAAAAATAATAGATGATTTATATACCTACATACTATTTTGTTTGCTTTTCAAATATATTTTTACGGAATTTCTATTTTTTTCTATTTCAAAAAATATCCAGAATAAACGGTAGGAAATTCTAATAAATAAGTTCTTTTTCACAATCAATACTTTAATTTGACAATCAAATTAAGAGTATAGTAATTTTTCCTAAGGTGTTTTGTCCCACAAATCAATTAAGTAAATCTTACGTGGCTTGGCTGACGGATAGAAATTGATAAACAGTCTCTAAAATGTCATCATTTACCTAGCAAAAAAAAATCAATCAAGAGGGTGAGCAAAAAAAATGCGTAGATTTTTAAAATTCAAATTGCGCGGTTGTGTTAATAGCAGAAAAATGTTACGCATACCATTAGAACCGATAAGAAGTCTATTTTTATTTTGGAAATATAAGAACGATTCCTCTGCTACGTATAGTTAAGGAGCTACATGTTAAAATGTCCCAACTGACTTAAAACTTGACTTGCGAGTAAATTTTGGGACATTTTACCACCTAGCTCCTAGATTATTTGTAGCACAGGAACCGTTCTTATATTTCCAAAAAAATACAGTTCATAGCGGTTCTAACGGCATGCGTAACATTTTTTTACCATTAACACAAGCCGCGCAATTTGAATTTAAAAAATGTACGCACGTCTTTTTGCAAGAATTATTGTCTAATATTTACTAATATACTCGCAAGTCAAGTTTTAAGTCAGTTGGGACATTTTAACACGTAGCTCCCTAACTATACGTAGCAGAGGAATCGTTCTTATATTTTCAAAAAAATAGACTTCTTATCGGTTCTAATGGGATGTGTAACATTTTTCTACTATTAACACAAGCCGCGCAATTTGAATTTTTAAAATCTACGCATTTTTTTGCTCACCCTTTAGTATTACAAAAATATAAACTTTTCTTTAAAACATCCCCGATCCAATTAAATTTTGAAGATTTTCAAATTTTTAATCAAAGAGTGTCATTTTTTTCGCATAATTTCGTAAAGTTGAGTGCAAGCTTCCAAGTTATGCGGAGCCGGAGCCGACAAATATTTTGCTGGAGCCAAAGCCGTTATTTTCGTTAAATAACAGCTACGGGTTAGCTAAAAAAAGAGAGATATTTTATTGATTACAATTTGGTAACTCTGTTGTGTCGTGTTCAAATGCCCTTTTTAAGTTTTTCAAGTCCAATTTTTTCAAATAGGATTGAATTTTTAAAACTTTCAAATGTCAAAAATAGACTAAAAATTTTTTGTCGAGTTTTTCTTGATTTTAGGTCGGAGCCGGAGCCAAATCAGGAGCCGCACCAAAAATCAAACGGCTCCCCATCCCTAGTTATTATTATTTGATAATGCGTAATTAAATACACACCCAAATTTCCCGTCTTACCTCGTGTATATTTTGAACAAGTTTTTCGCATATCAGCTGTTTGATTTTAAATTCAACTGGATGGTCATGACTTCCAAAGATTTTCTTTTTTACCATAACCTATATTAGACAAACATAAACTTACTTATATTAAAATCTTGACAAAAAATGTTATTAATGACTGCGAAATTTATTATTTAATATAGGTATATGTAGTTTAAATTTTTCCTGCTATAGTTATGAAATTTAAAACAAATGTTTTATTTTATCAATTCAAACACTAAATGACCAAAAATCAATAACCAATTACTGCAAGCTTATGTTAATCTTTAAGATAGATTCAAATCTTTACTCATACTAAATACTTAACTGCCTCTACACTACAGTCTACATATATTAACATACAGAAGGGTTAGATTATCCTACAACCAACTTAAAGTTTGGTGCTATTCCCAGAAGAAAGCAATAAAAATAAGATCCAAAAGTGGCATAAATACTGCCCGAGATCAGTCCAAAAGGTCTTTAAAAACAAACACACAGACATCGAACTACTTTGGTATATGGAACATTTTGAAAACAATCAAACCTTTGTAACATCATTTATTTCTTCTAGGTTCATTTCTTCGATGAGATCGAGAAATTTGAAGGTACAATAGTAGAAATGGAATTTTTCTGTCAGCTTACTGAAAAGCAATAAATATTTGTTAAAATACTAGGCAACATTTTCTAATAGAACGACCATTGTCCTAACTATGCAAGGTAATATGTTAGCCTAAGCATGTCCTCAAATCATATTAGTATCAGCTTTGGTACAAAAAGTTTTCAAGTAACATCTGCCGATTGATGAAGGTTGGGTAAAGAATTAAAATAGAGATGGGAGGGGGGCGGATGTGACACTTATTGAGAGCAAAACTAAAAGTCAAAGGAATCCAACTAAAAAAAAGTTACAACACTGAAATTTGGCATGGCAGTTGCTATAAAGAGGTAAAATGTGGAACTGTGAAGAAACGGCGCAGAATGGATAAATTATACAATATTAACTTATTTAATTAGCTTTCCTGTGACCAACATGTCTCATAAATCTAATGAAAGTTTCTTTGTTCATTTTCTTTTTGTACTTAGTTTTGGACTTACTCTAATAACACAAAAAAAACTTGTACTACAACAAAACGTATGCTTCTATTCATAGATAAGGTGTAAAAGGTTGCAAATAACCCCCTAAAAATATTAAAATTTTGTATGCCTTCCTTCCCCTTTTCTACCCCCTTAAGGCTTTACACTATCTTGAAAAAATCCTGTGCACGCCAATGGGTCTATTTAAATTGAATTATGATTCGACAGGGAAGATTGCAACAACATTAGTAAAGCTTTTAAAACGTATTTTCGCAATATTAATTAACAGTTTTATTGGCGCACAAATGTCGTCAAACTTTCATGCTTATTTTAAAAGTTTTCCTTATCCTATTATATAAAGTAGTAAGCGTTTTTTGTCTGTCCCGAAGGATCTCGCTAACCGCTGAACCGATATGGTTCTCCTTTAAAATGAAGCTTCTTGTATGTCCAGAGAAGGTTTTAAACTTTTTTTGGGGAGGGTGTCTTCACCCCCTCCCCCCTATTTAAAAAAAAGGAAAAAGGAAGATAGTAAAGTTTTAAAAAATGTATTTACAAGTTTGTTCCTGCCTCTGAATTACCAAGTCTGTTTACAGCCCTGCTTACAAACCCCATCCAGATATTTCTACTGTTAGCATAATCTATCTTCTGCCAAATATCACACAAATCCAAAACAGTTTCTATAAAAAAATTGTTTAAAGAAAAAAGTATAACTGTAAAACAAAAAGAAAGGTCCTTTGATAATATTAAACTTAATTATGGATAATACATACCTAGCTAAAATATTATTTAGGAAGTGTGTATTGTATACAAACCTAACTTAAGGTTTCCACGAGGCAATATTAATTTGATTTACCAAAAAAGAATTATTTGTTTTCATTTATATTCAAAGGTATGAAGACGCATCTATTATTACTAAAAATAATTTTCACTTTATTAATAACACATTAATATCCTATATCCTATTACAAAAAGTAGTAAGGTTTTTTATTTGTAGCTTAAGATTTCGATAACTACTGAACTGATTAGGTTTTCCAATTTAGGGTGGCTTCACATAGGTCTTGGGATGGTTTCAGGTTATTTAATTTTTAAGGTTTAAGTCGTGGAATGGTTTTAGGCTATTTTTCTACCCCTATGAATACAAAGCCCCTAAATACTAGGGGCGCAGCTGCTAATATCTTTAAATTGCTTTATCCTATCCTAAAATATAACAATAATAACACTATAACAAAAACATTAATATAATGACCTATATTAGAATGATTTAAAGGAATATGGAAGTCTGGTCCACTCGCTTCTTTATTTCTTCTCAGATACTCAATTCTAAACAAATTTTTATCATACAATTATATCTAATGCAGGCGCAGTTGGAAATAAAAAATATAATTTTTAGGCACTTTCCCCTATATATTGCATGGACCACTAACAAACTTTTTAAACAAGATTATTATCTATTATGTCTATTTAAATTGAAAAAATAAGATACTGAAACTGCAATTTCGCGTTAGGACTTGCAAACCCCATACTACATAAAATGGCCAATAAACGCAAAATTACATATAGACAGATATACATCCTCCTACTTTAGCAGATAGATATTTAATTTCAATATAGAGCGAATGGAAATTATTCAATAATGCTTTTAGTTACAGACAGACAAACCGTATATGAATGGAGAGGTGATTTCGGTGGTCCAATAACGGGTATGAGTGAAAGAACCCATATACATTTCTTGGAGAAGGAAGAAAACGGAAAAAGGTAAATAAAGAGTAGAAAAAAATATAACAATGATATCAAATGAACAAACATAACCGAGAAGTTTCGCGTTTACAAAAAAAATGCAAGGGTTAACCTGCTTTTACAAAATAAGTAGGTAACATCATCTTATTCTAAAACTTTACCTCATTAAATCATGCAATTCAGAAATAATAAAATCCGTCTTGTTTGGAACGTTATGTGTAGGTGTATAACGGAATATAACTGCTTCTTGCCAACAGGTGAGAGCCTCCAGGCTGACTTTCAGTTCATCAAAGTTTAGGCTTTCTATATTTCTCTTATATTCATCTAGAATTGTGACTAGTCTATCATCCTGGTTGGGATTTAAACCAGTTTCACTATGATTGTAATATTTCTCTGTTAGTGCTATGAAATCTTTGACAAGTTTAGCATTGGGAGTTATACTTTCTTTTTGTGATAAACTTTTCTTATATTCATTGATTCTTGTCAAATATACAGGATTTGATTTCATTGGTTCACGTGAGTCCTCATAAAGTGATTCTAAAACAGAATAATATTGTTTTCAGCTTTTTAAAAAGTTTTTTTAAAAACATTTGAAGAATTTTTTTTTTAATGTTTATTTTGGGTTAGGTTAAGTAAGGAGTTCTTCATAGAATTAAAGCCTACAATAGGGCTAAGAACATTAATTTAATGCAAACAATACAGACACACCAGGGTTGTGCAAATAAAGTGTTAATTGTCTAAAAGCTTCACGCAGCAAACATGTAAAATTGCAGAATAAATACAAATGATCCAAATGACTCGATTATCAAGTATTCACTATTCATAGTCATTTTAACATAAATTCATACCATTTTCTAACTGAGTCATGGACCTGGAAATAACCATTCTGGCCTCCATGAATTCAGAGCCAAATCTTGTCACGACTGGCGAGACAAAACTTCGTAATCTGTGCATTTTCAATTTTTTCTTCTGAAAAAAAATATTTATGTTAACACAAATAAATCACAGTTTTGGTTCTGTTTGAAACTAAAATTTTGTTATCAGAATCATAATAAACGTCAGTCAAGATTGGTTTACAAACATAATTTTCTTTTGATTCAATTTTGGCCTAGTTCGAGGTTGTGTTGTGAATCCAGGTACAAGAATCATTGTCCAGCAGACAGCCGTCAGGATGATTGTCATGAAACCAGCAGGGGCGTCGTTTTATCTTGGCATTGTCAAACATTGGCTTGGCAGAGGAAGGGACACGTAGTTTTACTTTACCCTTTACAACCTAAAAACAATAAATGAATAGATTTCTAATTGCGTTCAAAATGTATCAACACCTGATTATGAAGGATTTGAGATTTTTTTGAGGAAATCAAACATTTAGTAATATTTTAAATGTAATTTCTTTACCTGAAAAACGGAATGGTTGTTCTTGAGGAGAGTTTGAAGTCCTCCACATTCAGCCTTTAACCTGGAGAGATCAACCTTTTCTTCCTGGAGTTGACCCACAACATCGCCAAGTGAAATTTCACCACCAGCATTCCAAAAACCCTCAGAATACTTAGGAATAAGGTTTTCAGTCTTTAAACATATATTGACAACCATTTTAACTATAAGTTCAATAATATCAAGGCCGATTTGTGTACAATTTCTAACTTTTTCAACCTTTTCACGAGGTTTAAAGTTTTCTATTTGTTTTGAGACATAATCTAAAACTTTTTGTTTTCTTGATTCATAGTCTTGGTTTGGCACAGCTGAACCAACTAAACATATTCGTTTAGTTGAAGGAATCCTCATTCTATCTTCTTCTACTTCAAAACCAGCCAACTTACCCATCTCAGTAACATAATCCAGGTAATCTCTAAACATGCTGATAGAACAATTCTTGCGCTGATACTTTGAAGTCAGGTTAAAAGCACAGCAAGGCAGGACCCAGTATTTGGTTGTTGGACTGGATAGACAGGCAAATACTGGAATCCATGGCGTCAACTCGTCACTGTGATTTCCTACAATTAATTCAGATTAATTTTTGTAGATGATTGAATTATCTAATTCAATTCTAATTAATAAATTTTGAAAAATGTAGGCATTTACCTAAAATCCAATCAACATCTTGAAATTTAGTTTCTAAACTTGGAACAATAGCCTGTTCCAGCAGGCATGACTGAATACTCTCAGGAAAAGTTGACCAGATCTTCCGTTTCCTGAGATCAATGCCACGTCCATTATGACCTTCACTATTGAGAAGGTACACTAACAGGCCGTTTCCACATCCAAGATCAACAAAGCTGACCTAGAGTAAGGAAAGTACTTAATTTTTACAATGTCAAGTTTTGATATTGTAAGTTAATATCATAAAATCCAAATGAAAATTCATCAGTCTCACTTGCTTACTAAATGTTTAATACAGTTTTAGGCTATTTCTTGCCTCTTTAAAACAGCCTATTACAGCGGATAATGATATGGATGTAGCAACTAATAAGAATTTGAAAATAAAAACATATAGAGACCTTTTTATCGCCCCAAAGACAGGACAAATATGCTGCAATGCCAATATCCTCATGGACACTTTTCTCCGGGTCACTAGACTCACTCCAGCTGGCAACAAGCTGACCAGCATATTTATCCTTCAGTAGCTTGTATGTTTTGACATAATCCTCCAGGTTGATCAGCTGTAGGCTTCCAGGATTTGTTCCTGTTAGTTTGTCCTAAAAATTTAAAGCGCTCTCAATAAATGTTCTTTAAGTTGTCATGGATAGCATAGACAAGATCACAAAGTGATTTTAAGTATACCTAAGCCTAAATATATTTCTTTAAGTTGCTATTTCATTCAACATACCGTCCTCTTACTCCCACAGGTATTTCATAAGCAAAGCACGGTTAAAATCTTTTTTTTGTTGGGCCGATTTACAACAGTTCCTCTTTTATTTTTATTACTGCACTACATATACATTATATTCTTATTTTCTCTTTCAAAATTATTAGATTTTATTTTGTGTGATACTTATTGTTCTCGTTAGCAAAACTTTACATGATTCAAGTTAATTAAATTCGATATATATAACATTAAAGGATAGAAAAAGAATGACATATTGACCTGTAACCATTTACAGGCTGTTGGAAGAAGCACAGATTGAAGCCAATATTTCTGTTTTTCTTCAAGGCCATTTTCTGTTGATAACAAACACTTAGAATCAATATAAGAAAGCTTATAGGCTACGCTTATATCATCTTTAATAACAGTTATCTTATCGCCATTCTCATTTGTCGATGCATTGTCCTTGTTTTCAATATTAAATGGTAAGAATGTTACAGCGAAAGGTTTGATAATAACAACTCTGTACCAATCACTAAATTTATCAGCATTCTTTGATACTAACTTTTGCACAATTATATCATCTTTATTTTCTATGTTAGATGTGAAATCATTTGCTTGTTCAATAAGTTTGTCATAAGGTGATGTTGTATTGTCAGTATTGTTTTCATTCTTTGCTAGCTCGACACGCCCAGCAACTCTTCTATCAACACTCTAGCAAGCAAGCATTTAATCAAAACTATAAAACTGCAAAATATTTCTGGCTGAAAAAATCCCTAATTTATACCCTTTTCGGTTGTCAGAAAAATTGCCATTTTAAAACACTGTTTTTCTAGACATAATTTCGAATGCTTTTGTATATTAATGTGCATAAAAGCAACCACTTGTATCTTAATGATGGTCATGTGTGAATCAAAAACGATTAAGGCAAATTAATTGGTGTTTACTATAGGTGCCATACCCCCCCCCCCGTGATGTAATTAAAAGCTTTAAAAAATGTTGAAATTGTTTTGATTAAAACCTGTGGTTTGTCTACAAGAATGGATACTACTCCATCCCATTGTTCCCTAAAAATATATACTTTATAAGAAAATCACAAACATAAAAAAACTGCAGTAAATGAAAATAGTTAGTAAAGATAAGACAAAATTATGTTCTTACAAGCCAAAGATCAAATATTTTCAAATGAATATTGGATAAATGTATGTTAAATATTGTGTACTCTTTAGACAAAAATGAACATTTAAAAGCTATAAACAAATGCATTGATTTATTCTTACAGACAGAATTTTATATTGGGTGAGGGATGCAAAGATTTTAATAACAAATATAATAGTTACCACTTTAAAATTGTTGCTTAACTTGGCCATTAATGATCTGTAAATTTTGTAAATGGATATTGTCATCCCGTAGTTTAGGAAAAACTTGAAGCTTTACAAAGTGTCTCAAAAGATCAGCCGTGTGACGTCATAAAATTCAGGGATGAGAGGAGAAGTGGGAAAAGAAACTCCTTAATAAGAGATGGATTTAGAAGTATTTTTAAGACGGCTGATCTTTTGAGATACTTTGTAAAGCTACTAAAACTTACTTTGATATGATACCAACATCAGTTTGAGATAAAAAATTAAAATCTGAATCCATTGTTTACTATACTTGTCTCAGATACTCTCGCATCTAAATTAGATCAAGATCATATCATTGTAATGATTTTGTATTAATTTATATTTTTTTCTTTGGGTTTTATCAGAGATGGAAAAAAAACAGGTTTTTTTCTTTAAACAAACCGGTTTGTTTTTTTTGGTTTAAACCGTTTTTTTTAGATAAAAACCAGGTTTTTTTGGTTTTTTAAATAATATTCAAATTATAGGCCTGCCCCCCCCCTCTTTTTTATCCCCTCCCCCTTTTTCTCACCCCCCAAACGGGGGGTGCCCAAATCTGCCCAAAAGGACCCGAAAAAGGGCAGCCCAAAACCGCCCACCCAAAAGCGCCCGCCCGATTTGAAATCTTTGGCTGATAAGGTAATTTAGGTTTTTGTCAGTTATTTACTGTATTATTTACGTTATAAAAAGATATAACTGGAAAGATAGGCCTTTGTATAAATATTTTTTAAAATCCATCCCCACCTTGTTTTTTTTTTGGCTTTCTTAAGCTTGGTTTTTTTGGTTTAAACCACTTGGTTTAAACCAAGTGGTTTTTTAATGCCATCTCTGGGTTTTATGCTCATTGAAGATTTATGTTATATCAGATCATATACCTTGAAAGCTTTAGCATGAATTAGATCTCTTTGTATAAATATCGAAGAGAAAATTATCTTATTTCCTTTCTTCATACAATTGACATGTGTGTTACACATATCAATCATATGAAATTGGTCGTAACTGACAAACCTACCTTTCTTGTGAGAATATTTGTATTAAAACAAGGATAACAATATTCATAAAAAGCGCAACTGTCAATATTTATTTAAGCTGCTTAACATGATATATACATAATGTTTTTTTAAACATTGGAAGCAATGTGGTCATATTTATCGATAAATGTAGCGAACAAACGAATATTTCGAATTATAGAGTAGCTTCGCTACTAAAATGGTTACTGGTGTTTACCTCCTGTTTTGTTACTGTATATTGTTTAGTTGTATTACAAGATTCTGCTATGGCGAGGGCCAACAGATGTTTACAGAACAGCTCTTTTCCTTCAAGTACTTGATACTAAAAAATAGAAAATTTCATTTTAATTTACAAAGAAATTGAATTGTCAGTTTTTAAGTTTGAGTGCCTAAAAAAGTTTAATAAAACAGAAATTATGGAAAAAATCAAATTAAGTAGTCTATCTTAAGCCCAAGCATTGTTTTGAATTAATTATGATTTATAAATTGATGACCGCTTGACAATGAAATGCTTTTAACGAAGGGGGTCAATCCCGCCACCCCAATAAGAGAACCTTGAAGCTCAGTAATCCTATATTATAAAATAGCAAGTTTGTTTTGTCTGAAAATCTCTGAAATTGCTAATCCGAATGATCGTTGTAATTTTCAGGGAAGAATTAAATGCCTTGGTATGGTTTGAGGTTATTTGAACTCCTAAATAAAATTCATTCGAATCCGGTGGATAGGAACCGGTTCTCATCCATACAAAAAAACTATGTCTAGCATCGTATTATATCCAGCTTTCTATGAATATAAAAATGTACAATCATAAGATTAAAACCATTTTTTTGGCCGGTGCCTTCGGCACCTCGGGGCTAAAAAACTAGTTTTAATCTTACAATTGTACATTCTATATCCGCGGAAAGCCGTTTATAATACGATGCGAGAAATAACTATTAATATTTAATTTTTGGGATCGCTATCTCCACTAGAATCTAAGGGGCGCAGCCGCTAGTTGCGATAAAAAGCATTCTTACAAGGTTGAAATTAACGTTAGAATGTAATAAAAGATAAAATTTTGAAATAATAAGTTAATTAATCAAAATCTGTGGGTTTTATGGCATTTATAGAAAGTTTGGTTATTTTAACAACATTGAAAATATATATTAGAATATTTTTGTTGGCCCATGAATTTATGAGAGTAACAGAAAATAGCTTTAATTCCTCATTCAACGCCCATTTTTTTTAATCTCCTCTCCTTTTAAAGTTTTCTAAAGCATTGCAGGTTTTACTGGTTTAATAGCCATAGGTTATCCAGATGTACAAAAACACATTAAACCCAAGTTTTAATGTAATCCTAAATAAAAGTAAAAGGATTTGCTGTACCGAAAGATCTCTGTAACCACTGAACCGATTTTGTTCTCCTTTCATAACAATTTTGGGTGGTGTATCCCCCCAAATAATTAGAGCAAGATTTACTTATTCTTTCTGAAACTAAAATAAAAAGGGAGGTCAAACTCAAACCTCCACCACATCAAGTGCCCCTAGAGGCATAGCTGCTAGTAAAAGTAAATGGGTATTATTTCTAAAGCGAATTTCTACTTCCCCATACCCCACTTAAAGTGCTCCTAAAGGCGTACAGGGCCAAGCCGCTAGTTGAAGATTAAGAAAAATTTTGCTTTGATAGTTTAAGAGCTTTTATTTATCAATACATTGATTGATAATATATTAATCTCCCCCCCCCCCCCCAAAGTTAAATGTAAAAAATTGCAGATTTGGTTATTAAAAGTAACATTGGAAGAAATCCAATATTTCGAAATTTCTTTAATATATTTGATATTTGCGATTTTGTATAAACATTTTCTTTTAATTGGTAACATAATTTTTAAAGGGGTTAAAAATGCAACAAATTAAAGAGGAAGGGTCAAAAAGGGGAGGTGAATCGTAATGTTCTTTTTGAAATGCTTGGAAATAAAAGGGTAATAAATGAGGTTCTGATAAGAGGCGGTATAATAAATGGATTCTGGGGAAAGGTAGGGAGTGGGTTGGGAGAGAGAAAAAAGTTTAGCAGAGGGGAGAGAAAGTTAAGGAAAGCTTTTCTCCAGCAAAGTAAGAATAAACACACACACAGAAAATACAAAGTTAAAACAGAGCAGAGTGTTTATAGCAGACCACTACAACAGTCACACACCACTATCTGTAGAATCATGACAGGTCTGTTATTAATTCAATTTAACATTTGTTAGTGCTTCATAATTACTTATATATAAATAAACATATACAATTGGTGTAGAAATCAGCAAAAAATTTTATTCATTATTTTTAACATTAAGTTAACTATTTTTTTATTACAATGTTTATAAATAATAGATGTCAAGTTCTGGTAAAAACCGGCTCTAGAGGATAAAATCTTTTTGTTGCTAGTACATTGTAATGTATTAAAAGTTGATTTTTATTTTGTTTTGCCTTGACATTTAAGTGAAATCAAAATTAGAAATCTTAGATAACTTTTTTAGCGGTTTACCTTTACTAAAATAAATATGTTTGTTGGTAGGTATGACATTTAGAAAAATGTTATGTTTTCCCTTCAATATTTTATTCAGTTAATAATGAATAATATATTTTCTCGTATTCATTCGAATCCGGTGGATAGGAACCGGTTCTCATCCATACGAAAAAACTATGTCTAGCATCGTATTATATCCAGCTTTCTACGAATATAGAAATGTACAATCATAAGATTAAAACCAGTTTTTTTAGACCCCGGGGCTAAAAAAACTAGTTTTAATCTTATAATTGTACATTCTATATCCGCGGAAAGCCGTTTATAATACGATACGAGAAATAGGTAACTATTCCAGTATGACTTTGAAAATGACTAATATCCGCTGGATTAGAATCGGTTCTTAGCCATACTGAAAATTCATGTAAAACATCGTATTGCAGACAAGTTTCCACAAATGTTAAAATAAAATCAAAAATTAAAACCAGTTTCGTTAACCCGGACCTTTGGAGCTAACAAAACTAGTTTTACTCTTTCAATTTTGATATCCGCGGAAAGCTGTCTATAATACGATGCGATAAATAGCTACTCTTTTTTTGTTAAATTCAATTGTATTTGTTATTGTTAATATACTATGGGAAATATTATTTGTCTCTATTGCAGACACTAAAGTTAATAAATTCTATCTCTTATCAATATTCAAACGAAATAATTAAAATCTTTTCTAATCTAGGGGCACGGCGGTTAGATGGCAATGGTATAGACGTAGAGAAACAGAAATCCCCTGTCAGCTCCCTCAGCTCCTGGAACGTGCAGAAGGCAACTAATGTGTTCCACCAGGAGCACACGGTGTCACGTGACACACGCAGGGAGCTGCTCGGATCCAAGTTCCGCGGATGTACGGTCTGGTTCACAGGTACACATAATATGTTAGAACTCTAGGGATGAAACATTGGGCTGTTTGATTGGTTAGTTTATTAAGATTGAGTGTCCAAACATTTCAATCACTCATTGTAATATATAGAAAGGGTAATTTTGTGTATCATCAATGTGGAAGTACATCAAATTATCGGCCATTGTCTTATCCCTTTAAATCCCTAGTTTGCATTAGTTATCTAAAATGTCTTTTTCCTTAGGTCTATCTGGCGCGGGTAAAACGACAATTTCCTTTGCCCTGGAGGCTTACCTGATCTCCAGAGGTATTGCTGCTTATGGTTTAGATGGAGATAATATCAGGTAATATATCTATGCGTGGCTCATCACATACACTCGGATATCATTTAACCAACAGATAGTATAGATGTATATACAGATTACTACCTCCCTCCCTTTTCCAATGACCCTTTTCGTCAGGAAGCAAATTGTTTTCTGCTACTAGGCTGTGTTAATATTCCCCACACCATCGGTTGATTTAAAAAACCCAAGAACATTGTGATTGGGAGATAAAGTAATTGAACCCCTTCCCCCTCTAGTGACTTACTCTAATATTTACCTTGATTTAATAGATTAAACTTAATTTATTTTAAAATTGAGAGCTATAATACTTTTGAACCTATTCGAATTTGTTATCATATATCAAAGTATTTAAAATAGGTCAAACATTTCATTGAATATGTTTAAAATGAAGTATACCTGTTGTATACAAAGTTCTGAAAGTGTGTATGTATTGTATAGAGTAGATAAACATCAAATTAGCGTTTAATAAAAAAGTGCAAATATTTGTTGTTGAAAGCAAAGCACTTGTAGCTTTATTATGCAATGATACGAGCTTTGTTTCAAATAATTTTGTTTAAATAACATTATATAAACAAGGACATTTATGTTCATAAAGTAGCAGTGCAACAAAAATCCTAAATTTTTTAAAAGTTAAATAATATCTTAATACATATGAATTTTTCTAACTATCTCAAGGTGAAAAGAGTAACATATCTTTATTAAACTAAAAGAAGACTACTAGAAAATGATTTCTTTCAGAACTGGATTGAACAAAAACCTGGGCTTTAGCCCAGAGGACCGCGAGGAAAACATCCGCCGAGTGGCAGAGGTGGGCAAACTATTCGCCGACTCTGGCAGTGTTGCACTCTGTGCATTTGTCTCGCCCTACAAGAAGGACAGGGACCTAGCCCGCAGCCTCCACCAAGATAGTGGCCTCACTTTCATTGAGGTTTATGTTGATACACCCCTAGAGGAATGTGAAAATAGAGATACCAAAGGTGAATATCATTTTAAGTTATTTTATTTAAAATTTACAGCATATTCTTTTCCACATTATGAAAAAAATACCAACTGATAGTTTTTAGGGCAAAGTGTCTAATTTCCAACAAAAAAATTTTTCACTACAAAACAATATTGTTATGTTTAGCCTTACAACAAACTTCAATAAAATACATTACTCTTAGGATTGTACAAAAAGGCCCGAGCGGGGGAGATCCGTGGTTTTACCGGGATAGACCAGCCCTACGAGGCACCCGACAGCCCTGAGATAGTGTGCAAGACCGTTGAAAACACGGTAGAGGAGTGCATGATGCAGATAGTTAACTATTTAGAGGAATTTCAAATAATTCCGCGCAATCCAGCTAAGGTATATCCTGTTAAAATGAACACGATAAAGTTTATTTAGTAACAAATATGGTTTTATTCGACTGGCCAAAAAGTGAAAGACAGAATTTCTTTAAAAAACATAATAATAGTCACATTAATGCTATAATTTAGCATCGTATCGAGAAAATTATTTAGAGAAATAAATAAAAACATAGATAGGAATGGTATTTGCCATTCTTGAAAAAACTTTGATTTTCTTTTGAATCCTTTTGTAATAAAACTTAATCTAAAATTTCAGGTAGAGGACTTAATGGTTCCCGAAGAGTTGAGATCTCAATATAAAGCTGAGGCAGAAACTTTGCTCAGTGTGGAAATTACGAAATTAGATTTACAGTGGCTTCAGGTAATTTTAAAATTACTCAATAGTGTCTTTATCATGTAATAGAAAAATTATTAACCCGCGACCGTGGCTCAACACGTAGCGCATCCGCTCGTCGTCGGGAAGGTGATAGGTTCGAATCTCGGTCCGACACCGCGACATAACTAAAGACGTTAAAAATGGTTCCCACTGCTACTATGTCAGATGCGCGACGTAAATAGTTAGAGTGGGGGGAATGCCTTGGCCCAAAACAGGCGCATCTCGCTACCATGCACAGTTAGGACTTCTCAGACAAAGGTCGTGCATCTCAGAGAGTTGGTTGTCTGATGGGTGAATGGACGCTTTACAACGCAATCATAAGTATTGTATGTATGTTTCAAGGTGCGTGGAAAAAGGTCTAGTACCCGAAGCGTCACCTAGAGTCTTAACTTTAATAGAAAAATTGGTGCTTTCTCTCAAAGTGCCCTTTTATCCAATGCCTAACCCCTGTTAGAGGCTAAAACAATCAGACAAAAAAAATATTTAAACTTACTAAAAAATTGGAAGGGGTTACCTGTGCTCGAGTAGGCACTTTTAAGGATATTGTCAAAATAAAGTGATTTTAAACTTTTAAAAAGTTTTGAACATTTTTACAAAAATATTAATCAAATTTAATATCAGGTTCTTGGAGAAGGCTGGGCTGCTCCGTTGAAAGGATTCATGAGAGAAAAAGAATTCCTCCAATGTCAGCATTTTAACACACTACAAAATGATGAACTAACAAATCAATCAGTTCCAATTGTACTACCTATTTCTACAGGCAAGTTATTTCTTTAAATGTTATTTATCAAAAAAAAATTTATTTTTACGATATCTTATGTCAAAATTTTCAGTTTGACGTTTCTTACATTTATTTTAAATGAAGTAATTCCGTATTTTACTTACTGGTAGAATAAGTTATATTATTAATAATTAATAAAATGGACAACTCAAATGCCAATAAATACAAATATCTATCAAATTAATCCTTACAATACAAAATAAACCTCTGATTTTAATGGTAAAAAGGCATTTAAAGGACAATTATATACATTAATTTTTAATGCCTTTAAAATGCATTGTCAATTTCAGTTTCCAAGTTGCAATACATTATTTAATATTTAGATGACAAAAAGCGTTTGGAAGGCGTGAAATCTATATGCCTGAGGTACAATAATCAACCATGCGCTATCATGAGAAATCCAGAATTTTATGAACACAGAAAGGAGGAGAGATGTGGCCGTCAGTTTGGCACAACCAATCAAAATCATCCTTACATCAAGAAAATATTCAAGGCCGGTGATTGGTTGGCCGGCGGGGATATCCAGGTTCTGGATAGAATACAATGGCAAGATGGTTTAGATCAGTACAGGTGAAAACAAATCTTTATTACAGATTATTAAAAAAATCTGCTCTTGTGAATAGTTCCATATATATTATATTATCTCTATGCAGCTATGAATTAAAATTATAATTCTTTGCCAGTATTATTACAGTAAAACCTACAGCATTACAGTTAACTGTTCTTTTTAACTTATATCCTTGATATAGTTTTCTTTTATTGTAGGTTAACGCCCAAAGAATTGAAAGATAGATTTGCAGAAATTGGAGCCGATGCTGTTTTTGCATTTCAACTCAGGTAAATAAACATAATTTATCATGGAAAGGTAAAAACAAAATACAGAGTGGCTCATAATTGGCCTTAAAATTTTTGTTAGAAGAGTCAAAATTTCAAAACTAATTTGTGTTCATTTGGATTTAGATTTTGGTCATATTGGAATACACGAGATTTACGGGAAGCATAACACTTAAGCATTAATCTTAACCTTTAAGAGTTAGATATCTAAGATATTTCATCTCTTAGATATCAATAGTTAGTTAGTTAGACTTAAGTAGTCAAGTTAAATATAATGCCTATTAATAAATCATTACAAATACTTCCATTAAAAAGTATTTGTGACTTTTTAATTATATCTGAAATCTGACCTTTTTGAATTCATGTTTGGATTTAAATAAAACTTTTGAGGTCAAGTTCAAAGTTCTACGATAGATATTATGCACAACAAAAAGCTTTTAATGTTACCTCATAATAAGATTTTTTAGTCCTAGAAATGAGAGATTAATTACAAGTGGATTGTTATCCCTATTTCTGAATAAGTATTAAAAGTACACATTTAATCCAGTTTAAAGCAGATTAAGGGAATATAAGATAATCCTTAAACAATATATAAACATAACTTTCTATTTTATATCAAGGTGAAATTATAAATGCATCATGATTTCATGAATATTTGAAGAGATATCTTAGTTAAAATAAACCACACTAATCTGGTATTATTGATCCTTGAGAGCAGAGTGCACTTGCTTTACAAAGTCCACTCTATTCACAATTTACCTTTAAAAATAGATTACAAAAGACATGATGGATAGAAAGATAGCTGATGTGATCAAATGCAGTTTCTCATATATTTGATGCATTTAACAAATAAATTTCTTATACACAACACGAACATTTTGCAAGCGGAATAAAACTGGAATTTCATTATGTTACCAAAAAATTATAATTTTTGTTCTTTCCAACTTTCTATGACACGTGTAGCAAAATGTAAAAATATATTAACATTATAGTTACTAAGCCCAAAGGTAATTTGTATAAACCTAAACCTTTGTTAAGCACAGAAGCTTAAATTCAAACTAATTTTATTTGTTTTTAAAGGAATCCTATCCACAACGGGCATGCTCTGCTGATGCAAGATTGTAGACAGCAACTAGAGGCGCGTGGATTTAAGAAACCTGTGCTTTTACTCCACCCACTGGGAGGTTGGACTAAGGTATAAATTTTTTAAAATTTCTAATAACAAAAGCATGTTTAGCTTTTAAATCTTAACCATTAAAAAATCAGCTACTAACATAACATATTTCCTCTTAAAATAAAAAAATGTCATTCTGTAAATTATTCTATTCCCTCAAATTACCTCGTTAAACATTGAAGCCCTCCTCTTATTTTTATTTGTTTTGTAGTGTTCAGGTTAGCTAGGTTGCGTCATATTAAATACTGAATAGCCCTGCATGGTTAGGGTCCCCCACAGGGTTTGAGCACATGGGGAAAAATTTTACCATAAGAGGTTGGTTTCAGTGCTTAACTAGGTTTATTTTCGGAATAACCCAGTTAAAAAATGAGCATTTTCTATAATGTAGGACGATGATGTGCCACTGCCAGTGCGCATGGAACAGCACCAGGCTGTCCTGCAGGATAGGATTTTGGATCCAGATCTTACAGTTCTGGCAATATTTCCCTCTCCCATGATGTATGCAGGTAATATATATATAAATGTCAAAAAATACTTTTATATGAGTTATCTTTTTTTTCAATCTAAATTGAGTCTTCATTAATGATATGTAAAATTATTGTAGTTAATGCAATTACAATTTACGTGGTGAAAGTTATTTTTCGTCATCCTGATCTTTTATAAACAAACATTTTAAGGATTTTTTATATGTGGGATTTTAAAATACAAATAATATTATCAAACCTAATTTTCAGGCCCTACAGAAGTGCAATGGCATGCCAAAGCCCGCCTGCAGGCTGGCGCCAATTTCTACATTGTTGGCCGTGACCCAGCCGGCATGCCCCACCCTGACCCACCAAAACGTGACCTGTATGAAGGCACTCATGGTGCTAAAGTTCTAACAATGGCTCCTGGCCTTAAAGGCTTGGAAATTATACCATTTAGAGTTGCTGCATATGACACGAAGGCCAAAGCAATGGCCTTTTTTGATCCTACTAGAAAAGAAGATTTTGATTTTATATCTGGAACACGTATGAGAGGATTGGCCAGGGAAGGAGTACAACCTCCAGATGGTTTTATGGCTCCAGCGGCCTGGAAGGTTCTTCAAGATTATTACAATAGCCTGACTGAGGCTTAAAGAGAATAGTAATTTATTCTAAATGATCATTTGTATAAAAGTAAATTAAATTAAGATTTTTAAAAATTTTAACGAAGCATTTATAAAATGTTTATTTGTTGCTTGTAAATAAATGTTCTTTTTGTGTACCATATCAATGCTTTTTATAGATGTTTATTGTTATATAAATTTTGGAAAAGAATATTTGTATTTTTTGATATAAAATAGCAGAGTTTTGAAAATATTAATTTTAAGTACATAGTTTAATAATAATGAAAAGCACTTTAAATACTTAGAGCTGACAATAATTTTTATTAATATCAAAATTTTAAAAGACTTAGGTAAAAGTTTAATATCAGTTAAAGTTAATAAAGTGGTATATTTTAGGGAAGGGCAAGGCAGAATTAAAATTTTAGAAATATTATGATGACTTAAAGCCCGGCAGTAAAGAGAAAAATTATATATATAACCTTACTTATGTTCTAGTAGCATAGTTTGAACCCCTAGCATTCAAAGGCCCCAAAAGGGAAGGGGTGAGGAAAAAAAGCTTGAATCCTCTATAAAATTTTAAATAATCAACCTTTGTGAAGCTACACTTCCAGTGAGAACTCAATTTGTTAAATAGTTGTAAAAATTTTAAGTTTTCGAAAAATAACTCTCACTACTAACATAGAGAAGGTGGATAATGTCAGGGAGTGCTTAAAACATATAAAATGCTTTTCTGAAAAATGCATCCAAATCGGTCTAGCGATATCTTCAGCTTTAGACAGAGAAAACTTGCATATTTTAATATAGGATATCATACGTAAACTTTGTAATATTCTAAATTTAAACAACATGCATGCTAAACATCTAAAAGACCTACCTGAAAAGCAGGGCAGTTGCAGAATGATGTTGCCTTCACCAGAGAATATTTAGCTCCGCTATTTCCTTTCACTTGAAACAATTCTCTGCCGCCTCCAAACTGACTTATTCTTGTGAAAGAAGATAAATAAATACCAAAATAACAATATTGAACAATATTTGACATTTTCTAAACATTTTAAGGTTATAATATAGCAAAAACGTCGAACATCAAAACATATTTCTGAACATTGGAAAGAAAATTCAAGTAATTTTTTTGACACGTTATCCTTGGCTTAAACCAAACAAGCCAACACAGGTGAGATATAGAAAAGCCTTAAATAGATTGACAATAAAATAAAGGGAAAAACTCCAGCATGGCTTCGAAACCGATTAATATCCAAAGGATTAGAACAGATTCTCCGCCATACAGAAATATCATTTATAAAATCGTATTACAGGCAGTTTTCCACGGATATTAAATTAAACCCTTCGATCCCTTGGGGCAAACAAAACTGATCCCTGACTTATAAATTTTCATTTTAAGATTCACGGAAAGCTGTCTACAATACGATGCGATAAAAAATAACATTTCTAACCTGATGACCCCATTTCTATCGACAATATCTAGGGCAGCATACAATTGTTCACCCAAGATACTGTACAAATCTAACAACAAATGGCGTGGAATATTCTTCTTAACCTTGTATCTAAACATAAAAATCTCTGTATTTTAATGCAAGGTAAAATAATTTGACATTTCAATCAATCACTGAGCTTAAAGGTTATCAATATTGAGTCAACTGGGATTTTTGTAACATAAATGTTTTCGTTAAGAATATAATTGCATGCTATATAATAATAGTTGCTGCGCCCCTAGCCTCTAGTGAAGGGTGATATGTCTGGAAAATAGCCTAAACTCACTCAAAGATATATATAAACCTACCCTGAAAAGAATTACCCATTCGGACGAACCATTTCAAAGATATTTAGATACAGACAAAAAAACTTTCTACTTTATATTGTAGGATAAAGTAACATAAGAACTTGGTTTGTCCGTTAAGATCTCATTAAACACTGAAAATATAAAGGTCTATATTCATTAAGAAGCCTTATTTAGATTATTCAAATATTAAGGATATTCCTAGATGCTAAGGGCGCAGCAATAATCTACAATGCTAGAAAAACAGGTCGCCTGTGGACAGCCATGATAGAAATTACGTATACATAAACCGCACAGAAAGAAGAAAACTGGTTTGATGGTCTATAAAGAATGTAAATCTGCACTGTAATCCAAACCATTTTTATAAGACGGACGGACATACCCTATTTATTTTTTTTAAAAAGCTGTGCTTCCTGAAATGACATTATACTTACTCGCTTCCAATCTGTTTAATAAGATCTCTAATTGTCTCCAGTAATATCTTAGTATCTGACATTATAAAAACATCACTTTAAACATTGTGGAACAACAAAAAAAATGATAAAAATATCTGAAAAGTAACATTTAATTAACTATACACAAATGAACAATGCAATGCCACAATAATAAATAGTTCCTGTAATTAATCTGCAGGTACTCTAAAAAAGATACACATACAGAGTATAAACAAACAAAATATTTATCAAAATAAAAAAAAATTAAATCAACAATTTACACCAGTATATTTATTTATACCTATTGCAAATATTTTTAAAAGCAATTGATTTTTTGTAAATTCAACAATTTATCAAGTTTTTTCTTATTGGAAGACATTACCTAGAAAGTTTAAAATGTCTAAATCTATATCTATAATTTTTTAAAAGGCAAATTTACTTTATGTTATGGTTACTTATTTTACTTTTTTCTCAATAAAAATGAGAATGTACAATATTTCCTACAAGTGATAATGTTTTAATTAGCAATTTAGAAAAGGCTTTTAAGCTTAAAAAAAAATAACATTATATAAGAGGACTATACAGTATACAATATGCATGAACGAGATTATCCCCTTAGAGCGGTTATTCTAAACTTTCTGGGACTGTAAACTTATCATTTCTTAAATAATTTTAACTTAAATGAAAGGTGTCATTATTTGGGCAGGTTAGTTTTCTTTTTTAATCTATTTTGTGGGATCAATTCTAATATATTTTTAAAAATATATAAAAATAGAATTACTACCTAATGTAAAATGCATTATTCTTATCCTCGTTCATGGATAGTCCAATTTTATTTTCTAAGAAAGTATACATCCTTGTAAAAAAAATGGTTTCAAATACATTGCATTACTATTATCTTTTATGAATCTATATTGATTAGAGGTATACAATTGATAAATTATACTAGAGCTCCTCACAGCATGTTGATTATGTATATTAATCTAAACCTTTGCCTGAATAAGACCAGCTTCAGTAAACTTGGCTATAATCTCGTTTGTATGGAACCTGAAAAATAATATTTTAAGAACTATCTTAAAAGTTTTAGTAAAGAATTTACGGTTGCTTTCCTCAAAGTTCCTAGTAGAGCAAAGAAATGCTAATTTTTAAATAAATTGAAAATTAAGAGGGATGAGGGGAATTGTTTTTCAATTTATTAAAAAATAAGAGGAGAGATTTCTGTGCTCGATAGACACTTTTAGGGAAGCACCGAAGTTAGTCCCTTAACACACAGACAAACTTATTCTTGGAGACAACGTTTTAAGGTCTTTAGGACGACGAAAAGATGACAATTTTTAAAAAATTACTAATTCCCACTACAAAATATCACGAGATCAATTAAGTTGTTTTTAGTATTTTGTTGTACAAAGCATATAATTTGTTACCAAAACACAAAAAATCACTAATCTTAAACGTGTAGTCAAATGTTTTAATTAAGTCAATGTGTTATTAATCATAACCAAATGTAACTATATATATGAAATGGTCCAACAGTTTGACTTAATAAGAGCATTTGACGTCAACTCAACACCCAACTTTACGGAATTACCAAGGAGTAAATGAGGGGACAATGGGCAATTAATTCAATTTAAGAGTTTACGCTGAAAAGCAATGAAAACCAGATTTATCCAGATAATTTGACCAAAATTGTAAGGGGATCATGGTAATATGATTCAGAACAAAATTAGTACTAAGAAAAAATAATTCACTTGAAAATTAAATTACCAATACATCACAATGTAGTAAACATTCTGTAATTAATCACTAGAAAAATCGTATTTAGAACTTCGTCAACCCTTCTCATATATTTTTAACTGCAACCTAAATTCAAGGGGTTCTTAGATTTTTAATACATAAATATTACATTAGAGTTTTTATATATAAGATGACATTTTCTTGGGAAAAAATAAAACCAGCCATCTTTTCTGTCTGCTATATTCAAAACTAACTCAGCTAGTTAACGGGGCATTGATGCGCTAGTACCCAAAGTCAGTCAGAACCTGCTGAATTCGTGCACATTCCCTTTAAGCCAGTACCCAAAGTCTGAGACTCTTAAAAATTAAATATATTCGATCCATTGTCCTATCACTTACTCCCTGGAAATTACGCAAAAACCTACCTTTGTGGAGAACCAGGGGGAGGGGGAGGTGGGGGAAGTTCCTCTTCCCTTTTATCACTCAGAACAACCAGTTTTATCTTCTTGTATTTCTTCACTGAAAATTAAAATATCATTTCGCTAAGTAGGTTAATTACATTTTTAGAACCTGAAGGAAGAAGTCAGAAGGTAAACTATATCCAGTGTGGCCACAACCAAAAAAATACTGATACTGAAGAAAAAAAAGGAAATACTGAAAATACTGAAACCTAAAATAAGAAAAAATACTGAAAATACTGAAGAAAAAAAAGGAAATTCTGAAAATACTGAATCCTAAAATAAGAAAAAATACTGAAATACTGAACAAAAAAATACAAATACTGAATAAGTATTTTTTTTATATGATTCCTCATTTCAAAATTTCATATATCATACCTTTATAATTTGGGGGATATTTTAAAGACCTTTTAATTTTGCCTCTTAGATTTTCTTGCACCAATTAAGCATAGGCTTTATCTTTGGACTTAGAGGATAGGTTATTAGAGATAAAATCATCCTTATATAATGAATTTTCCCAAGTTTTAAGATTTTTTGGATAGGCCTCCAGGTTCCGGAGCTCCAGGCCTCCAGGTGGTTTCTGGACAGGTAAAAAAAATAAAAATTTCTTATTTGAAGAGTTAGAGGTGAGTTTAAAAAACAAAATAAGCTTCTTTTAATATATTATTTACATATTTAAAGAAAAAATTACAATCGGCCTCCAGGTTCAGGTGCTGCAGGCCTCCAGGTGGTCTCTGGACAGGTAAAAAATTAAAATTTCTTATTTGAAGAGTTAGAGGTGAGTTTATAAAACAAAATAAGCTTCTTTCACTATATTATTTACAGATTTAAAGAAAAAATTACATTCGGCCTCCAGGTGGCCTCTGGACAGGTAAAAATTTTAATTTTTTACCCGTCCCGAGACCACCTGGAGGCCTTCAGTACCTGAACCTGGATGATGATGGTAATTTTTTCTTCAATTATGCAAATAACATCTAAAAATACGCTTATATTGTTTTATAAACTTACCTCTAGCTCTTCAAATAAGAAATTTATATTTTTTACCTGTACTAAGGCCACCTGGAGACCTGCAGCACCTGAACCTGGAAGCCGATGGTAATTACTTCTTCAAATGTGTAAATAACATCTAAAAATACGCTTATATTGTTTTATAAACTTACCTCTAGCTCTTCAAATAAGAAATTTATACTTTTTACCTGTCTAAAGGCCACCTGGAGGCCTGCAGCACCTGAACCTGGGTGCCGATTGTAATTTTTTCTTTAAATATGTAAATAATATATTAAAAGAAGCTTATTTTGTTCTAT
Source organism: Acartia tonsa (assembly GCF_053477335.1). NCBI lineage: Eukaryota > Metazoa > Arthropoda > Copepoda > Calanoida > Acartiidae > Acartia > Acartia tonsa. The sequence goes on from NC_137260.1 coordinate 42,763,299, forward strand.
AAACTCACCTCTAACTCTTCAAATAAGAAATTTAAATTTTTTACCTGTCCAGAGGCCACCTGGAGGCCTGCAACACCTGAACCTGGAGGCCGATTGTAATTTTTTCTTTAAATATGTAAATAATATATTAAAAGAAGCTTATTTTGTTTTATAAACTCACCTCTAACTCTTCAAATAAGAAATTTAAAATTTTACCTGTCCAGATGCCACCTGGAGGCCTGCAGCACCTGAACCTGGAGGCCGATAGTACTTTTTTCTTTAAATATGTAAATAATATATTTAAAATATGTAAAAAATCTGACATCAACTACTTCAATAAACATCATGCAAATTTTTTTGGAATTTAAGAAATAATGAAAAAACTGAATCATGAAAATTTCCAAAAACTGAAAAATACTGAAGAAAATTTTCAAATACTGAATATTCAGTATTTACTGAAAATACTGAAGCCCCAATTTCCAAATACTGAAGAATACTGAAGAATTTCAGTATACTGAAGAATATGGCCACGCTGTATATCTATTTGACAGAAATATGGTTGAATACCTAAGCTAATCTACATGCCAATCTAGCCCCAAAATCATAAAAACTCACGAGTCAGAAATTTTACAAAAGAAAAAAATCATCCATGTTCTGAGCTGGATCTTTAAATCATTTAAGTGGTGAGCCAGATCGATGTGAGCCGAATTTCAGCCAATCACAGCGCGGCATTTCATAAAATGCTGTGCTCTCATTGGTGGAAAGTTGGCTCACCCCGATCTGGCTCACCACTAAAATAATTTAAAGATCCACCTCTGAATAATATAATATTTAGATTCCTGACCATTTAATAATGAACTTTAACACACCTGTCCTCTTTTGTGTAGTTGAAGTACTAGCTTGCTGCATGTCAAAGTCGACACTAGAGCCACTGGAATGAGTTGGGCTGCCCTTCCCCGGCATAACACCATCCTTGTATTTGACAAATTTCTTATTTCTTCCAGAATCCTTAGACACCCCGAATCCAAACTGGAATATAAGATTTGTTCAAGTTTCTAAAAGTAAATTTTATTGAAAAAAGACTTTGTAGGTATTCAATTTCTTATTGTTAATTAATAGTTTAATTTGTATTCTAAAAAAGGATGACGACATCCATAAAAGCGATGCTCTTAAACAGTAGACAAACTAACATTAACACATGTAGTAGAATGTCAGAACTGAATAATCAGAATATAAATAAATAAACCTAAAAATAGGACATTTCTAACATGCCTAAATAAACTAAAAAATCTATCTGTTCCGCAAGGACGGGCCGACCCTAATAGTAGAAAAAGCATTACCTTTAAAATGTAATTGAATATAATTTAAGAAGCACAACAAAATATTTACTTACTTTAACTAGAACTGGTTTACAAACAGAATTGTCAGGTATCGGAACAGGTGATCTGGGAGTGTCAGAATATTCAGGCCAATCCTCCTCCTAAAAGCATCAAGAATAAATTAGAAAGTCTAGATAATCCATGGGCCAATAGAAACACAGTGAAGGAACAATTCGACCACATGATTATTTAGAAAGTGTAATCATTTTTGTGCAAAATGTCAGTTATTTTTTTTGTTATTTAGCTAAACTACTCTATAATTCCAAATGTCCGTTTGTCCGTAAGAGACAAGGAGGGGGAAACGTGATTTTCTCGGCACCTTTATAAGATATACACCTGAAATTTTCGGGGATTTCACCAAGTCTTATTAAGATTCATCAATTAATTGATTCCTACATTTTTAAGTTTTCATGATTGTCTCGACTACTATTCATGATAGACAGCTGAAATTTTCAGGGATTGAATAAGTTTATATACTGCATATACTATTAACAAGTTTTTTTAAAGATTTGCTTTTTGGTTGGGGTGCTAGTTCGATTTAAGTTTTTGAGATTTTCTTTACTCTTTTTCGAGATAGGCCGCTGATATTTTTAGGGATTAAAAAAGTTCACAATTTACAAATTCACACAAAGTTTCATTAAGATTTGCTTGTTGGTTGAGGTGATAAATGACTTACTATATTTTCACGTTATAAATCTTACAACTCTTATGAAACTGCTCTATAGTTTATTTTTCCGGATATCCATCCATAAATTTTGAGCTTTGGTACTTATGGATGTTGTCATCCTTGTTTAAGAAAAAAAATGTTTTTAACATTAAATCTATTTATATCATAACCAATTTCTCTTTTAAGTAAAGTGTATAAGGAGGATTTCACTAGAAAGAAACTAGAAGAAAGTTTCCTAAAAGTTATAAAAATAAAACATAATACTCTTTTGAAGAGAAAGTAGTGTAAAACAAGAATAAAAAAATAGCTTCAAATAATTTACTCTGTCTTTTAAGGACATCCAAGTTTTTTAAATTTTTGAGTGGCAGGCTAAAAAATCTAAATACGAGAGGCGCCTAATTTTATCCAGGGTTCTTATGGAATAAGACAATAGACGATAAATTGGTGTACATCCCCGATGATAATAAACAAGATTACCCGTTCTGTAGATAAATAGTATTTGTTGAAACGTCTTAACCTTAATATTTTGAACTAACCAATCAAAAGTCAGTTTCCAAAGTTTCTGAGCCAACAAATAAGATTGGTACCAGTGTAAATAAATAGCCCATGTCCCGGTCCCCTCCCTCACGGTCTATTACCTCTATAACTGGTTCAGGTTTCTTCTTTTTCTGTTTCTTTTCTCTTGGCTTCAAGGTGATCAATGTGGGTGTGCCAGGATCAGTTTCTCCATACTTACGTTTTCTAGCCTATAATAGAAATAATTTGTTTCAGAGGTAGTGTAGCAATAAAACTATATAAAAGGCTCATTTTTTTGAAATCGTTCTTTTTAGAATAAATGCATAAATTGACAATATCCTTGTTTTCATAAAAATTTAGCTACCAAAATAAAAAAAATTCTAACCAGATTAAATTGAATTAAATATAGCCTATTAAAGTATAGAAATAATGCTCTGGTATTTTTTATGTCATTTGTAGTTACACTCATTTTAAAATATACTAGCTGCTACGCCCCTAGCATCTAGGGCTATTTATTTGAAATTATATGGAAGGGCAGAAATGTAGCTTAAAACCATACCCAGGCTTTTTTTTTTATAAAATATGAAATATCTTAAAACCATCCCAGGACTAATACGAAGTTTTCCTGTAAAGGAGAACCATATCAGTTTAGCGGTTAGTGAGATCCTTCGCTACAGACAAAGAACCTTATATGGCCATATCATAGCAATTTTTTTATATATATCATGCATAATATTCATTACTACAAAGTACATATTGCCTTTTCATGTGTTAAATAAGAAAAATTAGTCATAGTTTAAATGCTAAAATTTAAATACCTCACCACCCTTCCCTTTTTATTATGCAAAATTACCCCCCCCCCCCCCACTCGTTCCTTACCTCCACTGCAAGAAAAAAATCATCTTTTGTTTTTTAATAAACAGTATAGAATTTATGCTCATTAAAGCATCATGTATTTTTATTTATCCAACTGAAGATTGTTCTTGACATGAAACACTGTGTTTTGGACTTATCAAATAAAAATAACATGTTTAATTAAACTGTGTTGATCACTCTATGGTACTTATTATAATAGGAAGATAAAGTGTATAAAGTCTATTATTGCAAATTAAATTATATATCGACTTTATAATAGGTGAGTTCCAATGATCTGACTTACCCTTTGCTGTTCTTCAGACGCCATTTCTTGTGCCTCAACTTGTTCCAGAATTCTGCCACTAGCTGCTGGTAGTTTCTCTATTTGAAAGCCGCCATCAAGCTGCCTGTCAGCCGCCTGTTTATGGACCACACTAGCAGCAGCTGCCATTCGTTCTGCCATACGCTGTTCTTTTTTCCTCGCTCTTTCCGCCTCTTTGGCCGCCTGGAGAATTAAAATTATAAGTAGATATTACACATTTTCCTTTAGAGTTTTATTAGGCCTTACAAATGTCCTAAAATAAGAGTATTTATGGCTACCTGCATCTCCATTAGCTTGGATGTGACCATCTGGGCAGCGGCCATTGCCTGTTCCTTCTCTGGTGCAACTTGTGGTACTGCTGGTAAAGTGGGCACAACTGAATGGTCAACAAAATATATTAATAAATGGTTCCGATCCTAGTTTATTCAAACTTCCAAAACTAAATAAAAATTGCTAATTGTAAAAGTTAGAAAATGTAGAAATTTAGAACTATCAGGGAAAAGGGATCAGGATTCTGACAAACAATTCTATGTGAAAATTTCCCAACAACCCACTTCCTCCACCCCCCCCCCCCCCTTTCCCATTAGTTACAACGAAGTTTTAAGCCAACATTACGCAACTAAAATATACAAATTTTCAGCAGTGTAAATGGAAATAATTAGTTGAATCACGGCTCCTGAGAATAATATTCAAACTATCAGTAAAATCGATAAGTTGTAAGAGTTCTTGCTCGCATGTCTAATGAATCTGGATTATAGATGAGTAACAGTGTGAATCTACGTTTGTAGAAAAATTGTTTGAATTATAAATGGTCAAACCAACATATCATAGTTATGCAGTATCGGCTATAAATACAAAATATATGAATAGCATAAAATACCTGGAAGGGGAGATTGATACTGGTCATCATAGGTAGGTATCGAAGTTGGTAATGTTATGGCAGATTTGCCACTTACAGCTGGCATCATCGGTGGCTGTAGAGGAGGCGGATGCTCATCCCTTTCTAGCCCAAGCTCTCTTTCCAACCTCTCATCAAGAGACAATCTTTTGGGTGAGTCTGAATAGTCATCATTAGTAAGCAGGGCAGACAATGGAGGAACCAGGGAGGATGGATATTGCTGGTTGTGGCCACTAAGCTCAGAATCTGGAATAGTACTGTCTGGACGCATATCAGGTCGTGGGCTGTGCACATAGGATGGATGATCTTGTCGCATAGGAGATCTTCTGTAAGAAGGACTGACAGCTTTGTCAAAACGTTCAGGGGAACGTCTATATCGGCCACCAGGACTCCTTCCCCTAGGGCTATAACCACGCATTGGACTTCTGTTGTTGTAAGGACTACGACGTCCACCAGGAGGAGGGGACATCCATTTTCTAGGACTTCCAACACGAGGACTTGGTCTTCTTAGTGGTGGACTAGCACGACGGATTGAAGATGACCTTCTTGAATGACTAAGTCTACGTGAGGGACTTACATGTCTCGTAGGACTCAAACGCCTTGAATCGTCTCTGCCGTAGCCTTGGCGTGGAGGGCTGTATGGAGATCCATAACGATTTCTTGGACTATATCTGCCCGGGCTGCGTCTTGGAGGACTACGTGCATTTGGACTTAATCGTCGTCGGTCATAACGAGGACTATGTCCGTAACGGGATGGGCTATGTCTATCTCTTTCTCTTGACCGTCTGTAACCTTCTCCTCTTGAACCACTCCTGGGACCATGTGGAGAGTATCTCCGTGGGCTGTAACCTCTAGGACTCCGCCGATCTGTGCTTTCACGGCGGTAACGTGGGCTATAATTTGATCTAGTTTCATTCATGGGCCTGTTGTTAGGAGACCGGGGTGTAGGGGAGAGAGGCCTGTCCCTACTTCTATTGTAACCGTCATCATGGCCATATCTACGTGGACTGCGTGGGGGACGGGAGTCATAATCATTCATTCTTGGACTCAGTCGTCCAGAACTAGATTTCCTTGGGGTACTTATATGATCTCTTCTGGGACTATCTCTGCGATGTGCACCTGTAGATCCCCGTGGAGGACTTCTGTACCTTCCAGGACTGTCACGTCTTGTGCTTGAATGATCTTTTACACCTGGGCTAAGTTTTCGGGGAGATTTATCATTATACCTTTTAGGGCTGTAACCATTTCTTGGACTGTATTCTTTTTCTCTATCCATCGACACGTCATGCTTTTTTCTTGGAGATAAGTTATGATCTCTTTCTCCCCTTCTTGGACTAACATACTTATGTCGGCTATCATAAGAATCATAATTATCCCTATACTTATCATAATCACGTCTATCACCAGAATCTCTTGTATCTATGTCATTTGGATGATCCACCATAGACCTTTCCTCAATAAAGTTATTGTCTGGTTGTCTAATTGGACTACGCTGGTCTCTCATAATTGGAACTTTAGCTGGAGACCGACTGTCCCGCATTTTCGGCAGTCTTATTGGGGAAGGACTTTTTGACTCTCTTACCAGTGGCTTATCTTCATTTTCTACCACCTCAGTAGCTGGTTCTGGTGTATTTTCAGAGTCATCAGCATGATGTAGTGGTGCATGAAGATTTTCTGGAGTAGGATCTCTGCTGCTGTCAAGTTTGGGTAGGACAGGACTATCATCCTGTTCTGGCGATAACAACTTGTTATGGAACCCAATTCCTGGCGAGGATTTCTTGAAGGAAAAGCGTAAAGGATTAGGTGGACTGACTTTTTCTTGAAGAATCTTGTTAACATTAATTGGGGATCTATCACTGACGGTTTCATCCGTTTTTTCCTCCATTTTCTCAGCTTCTTTCTCATTGTCAGCACTTTTAGGTTCTTCCATCTTTTTGGATTCATCTTTTGCAATTAACTTCTCCTTTTCAGAGGTTTGATAACCAGCAAGTGCAAAAAGTTTATTCATGCCAGATGAAGAAAGAGGTGGAGCAACACAATCAGCCGAGTTTTCTTCTCTGTCTTCTGATGTATCCAAAGATTTATCATTTTGATCATGATCATCTTTGCTGGTGTCATGTGAAGTGTCCATGGATTCATCCAAATTTGAATTATTAACAGATTCTCCATCTTTATTTTTCGTTGCTTTTTTAGTTTTCTTCTTCTTTTTAATTTTCTTATCTTTTTTAATCTTTTCAATCAACTTTTTGACCTTTTCAAGCTTTTTGACATCCTTTAACTTTTTCTTTTTCTTATTTTTATGTTTCTTGTCAGTCTTGTGTTGTTTATCATTATCCGAGTCATCACTGTGTTGAGAGGCATGGGCTATAACCTCTCTTTCAAGCTCCTGTAGAACACTGTCAACACTGGCCTTAAGCTCGGAGCTTTTGGTCTCACGATCAACCTTAAAAATATTTAAACTATTAAAACATCTATAAAAATATAGCCTTAAAAAATATAGATATCTACTGTCATTTATTTTTACATATTTACTCTTTACTTTTTAACTGACAGAGCATCGTACTCTCATTACACTAACACAAAAGGACAGACCAACATATCAGATTAGCATAAACATTACAAACATAAATTTCAACTAGAAATTTTAAATGTCCATGATAGACAATAGACATACTATAACGAGAATCAAATTATCATCATAAACAAAGCTTTTTAAAATAAGTAGGTTGACAAAAAATTTAAAAATAGGTAGGTAAGTATATCCTATTAAATAATGTAGTAAGCTTTTTTTGTCTAAACCTCGCTAACCTCTGAACCGATATGGTTACCCTTTACAGTGATCTTTCTTATAGGCCCAAGAAAAGTTTTAATTATTTTGTGGGAGGGTATCTTCACCCTCCAAACAAAAATTGATACCCCCCCTCAACTTTAATAGCCCTATAGAATTCTAGGGGCATTGTCGCTAGTAAACATTAAACAAGAAAAAAAACATTTTAAAAATACCTTAGGATTATGACTCCATTTAATCTTAGTATCACAGTACATGGTCTCCCTGATATCCTGGTTGTAGAACCTGAGTACCTGACCCCTGGCCACCCTGTCCTGGGGCATATCCACACCGTGGGCTACAGAATAGTCAGATGGAGACAGCGGGGTAACACAGTAGGTATCCTCATCTAGCAAAACACAAATAAAAATAATGTAGAAAGCAAGTATGATAATGGATATGGAATAAGTGGATATTTTGATAGGGGAATTTTTGTCGTCAATTCATGATGCAATGAAATATAGTCTTCAGATATTGGTCAGTACGTTCCTCCATGGTGGGGATGGGATTTTCATAAGTAGGGGGGGGGGGGGGGGGTGGGGGTGGAGGGGAGACTTCATTAATAGCTAGTGGGGAGAAACATTTTATCAGGGCAAGCGAGAATCTCTCACATTACCAACGTATTCTATATCCATTATAAAAACACCTTATAGTAAAAAAACTAAATAAATAAAGTTTAAACATCTCATTTGGCTGGAATTCTTTTGATTTTTTTGTAAATAAAAAAGCTAGTCATACGGTTGAATTTTTGTTGATTAACAATAAATAGGATCATTTACAACTTAACATACAATTTTGGATATTTTAGCAAAATCATCTGATTTTGACAGTTATTTAAGGATAACTTTTGCCAGGGTCAATATTTTTAAAAATTGTTTTTTGATCCTTGATCTACTCTTCAAGACGAATTCATGAAGGTATTAATTTAAAGCCATGCTTTGATAGAAAAAAAAAATTTCTCCCACAGGGGGGACCTTTCCCCTTTTTATGAAAATTGAAATTGACATATTGCTGAAAAAAAGCTACCAGAACACATTTTTTTTGGTATCAATGATCATTATGTCATAAAAGGAATGGGTTGGAATAGCGCACCCATAGAATTTTTTAAAAAGTAGTAATTCTGAGTTGGTGTATTGTACATAGTTTATAAAATGGTTGATTTGGTAACTGTTTATTTGTGTTTTGAATAAAAGATCATGAATGACAAGTATTGTATTATTCTATTGAATACTATTTATAAATTAGGCTTTATTTTTAAAACTATAGTGGGCATTTTATGAAAAAGGTGTTTTTTGAGATAGGCGTTTTTGAGATGAGCGTTTTTTGAGATGACCCACGAATAACAACCCAACCGACCGATCTTTGGATTGTTGAAAAGCTACGCTATTGAAAATAATAAGTATATTTTACCTATAGAAGAAGCAATATCAATAGTTGTATCTAAAGAACACTCTTCCATCTTTTTATCATTCTTAGTTTTTCCTTTCTTCTTTTTCTTACTTTTCACAGATTCATCTAAATTAGACTTTTCTTTCTTTTTCTTTTCAGCACTTGAATGGACAGAACTAAGACGACTTTTAGACTTTTCAATCCTGCTACTTGATCTACTGCTCTTGTTCTTTTTCTTTTTGCTGCTTTTGGTAGATTTTTTCTCTGGTGGTGGCGATTTGTCTCTTTTTGGGGTTAAGCTTCTTTGATAGCTTGCGCGACTTTCTGATCTTGTGTCCTTGGGCTTTCTGTCAGAACTTTTACTTACTGACTTTTTGGTTTCAATAGAATTTCCTCTAGAATCACTTCTTCCTTTACCCTTTTTCTTTCCTTTTGGAGATTCTTCAAAAGAGGTATCATTAAAGGATTTGTCGACGCCATTTTTATCTTCCTTAGAAGATTTTTTCTTACTTTTCTTGTTAGTATCACGTGACTTGGAGCGCTCATCCATTTTGTCCTCATGTCTGTCAATTGATTTTTCACGCGACAAAGATCGGTTTTCCTTGCCCCGCCTTTTTTTGCTTTGTCCAGACCTGAAATACAGTTTTAAATTTTTAAAAAGCTCAGACATTATTTCTAAGGTACGTTTTTCCAGCTGCTTTAATTAATGGGTATTTTGTAAAAAAGTAAAAAAAACCAGCGGCGGAACCACTACAACTGCTGGAAACTGCAGACTACTAGCCGCCGCTGCCTGTTTAATCTATTAAAATTACGTAATACTGAAATATATAGTAAAATTCTCATAAGTTTGAAAAAGGGGAGGTTGGATGGATGGACAGACATGTCCTTGTCAAAAGCTTCTATATTTTAAAAGTGTATATTCAAATTATTCATATTCTAATTTAACTCTCCAAAGATTGATGAGTGTAATTACGTATTATAACAAAAAATAATACCTAGAACGTCTAGATGAGGGCCTTTCACTTATTCTTGAAGTTGACCTATCCTCTTTTTCCCTGGAAGTTGATCTATCTTTCTGTCTTCTTGAAACTGACCTTTCTTTATCCACTGACATTGATCTATCCTTTCTGCCTCGAGTTTTAGAATGATCCTTTTTATCCCTGGTAGCTGATCTATCCTTCTTATCTCTGGAGAAGGATCTATCTAATCCTTCTCTTGATTCTGATCTCTTTTCCCTTTCTTTTGAAACAGAAACATCTTTGCTCCTAGAGAGCGAGGGAGAAGAGTCTTTGATTGATCTTGATCTATCCAGAGAAGATGGATTTTTATTTTGAGAACTGTTTAGTTCTTCAGATTCAGAGTTGTTGGACCCAGAGGATCCAGATCGCCTGCGACCTAAATAGAAATTTTACTTATAAGGAACAATTTCAAGATAAGTTATTATTTACTAGCGGCTGCGCTCTTAGCATCTAGGAGCTCTGCATTTGAAGGAGTAGGGAAAGTAGAAATCCAAACAGGGACCTATAAAAAGCTTCTATGAAATGGAGAACTCAATTGGTTCAATAGCTATTGAGATCTTAAGCTAGAGACAAAAATACATTACTACTTTATAAAATATCCAGAGACACAGTGTTTCGCTCTTTTAGGGCTCATCAGTATGGCTCAATTCATCAGTTAATTTTGCACATGGCGGGGCTTAAACCGGGAACCCTTAGATTACCAGGCCAACACCTTTTATATAATAGGATATTTTCTAAATTACAGAAAACTTTCTTGTATTAGAATTGCGGGGAAAATCAAATTATGGTCTAGTGTCCTATCCAGTGGTGTGCACAGCATTTCACCAGGGAGAGGTCTAGATTTGTATGAAGGGGGGGGGGGGGGTTTAATGCAACCATCTCGTAATCAATGTATAAATGGCACTTAAAATTCGAATTTTGATCTGAAATTTTGCATGAGTAATCCTTGGTAGGTCTATTTTCCCTAAATCGAAAAAAAAGTTGGAAAAGTAACGGCTAACGGCTCAGCCGTTTAGCCGTTTTTTGGCTATTTTTAAGGCAAATCTGTCATAAATTATGTAGAAATTAACTTTTTGAAACATATTTTTGCTTTAAATCAAGTGAAATGATATAAAAAACATTTTTTAGATTTCTAGTACCAGCAACTACCGGCTAGAACCGTTTGAAAACGTTTTGGATCGGAAAAAAGCATTATGTGGAGAGAGGTTTCGTGATGGATTTCGCTTGAAAATACCCAACAAATGGCTAAACGGATGAGCCGCCAGCCGTTAGCCGCTTCTTTTTCCAACTTTTTGTTCGATTTAGGGAAAATAGACCTACCAAGGATTACTCATGCAAAATTTCAGATCAAAATTCGAATTTTAAGTGCAATTTATACATTGATTACGAGATGGTTGCATTAACCCCCCCCCCCCCTTATAAAAAGGGAAAAGCAGGCCTACCAAATATCAATTTAAAGAGAGTGTCGACACACAGTTAAAAAAGGGGACTATGGGCTGTTTATTACACTAGTCCCTAAAGTTTCTAATAACGTTTTCTTATTCGTTGGCTTAACAATTTTGAGGACTTTTAATGAATTTTGATTGGTTGAGTGTCCATACGTTTTAACCAATAATTGTAATCTAGAGAAGAGGGAATTTTGTGTAATATTGTTGGTGATGTATATCAATTTATAGGCCATTGTCTTATTCTTTTAGATACCTGGTTGACACCCCTCTAAACTACACTCTCCTTCTGCACGATAATGGTATTATCAATGTTTTCCTGGATTTAAATAAGTATCAATTACCTCTTCCGCTAGGAGGATCCTTTTTCTTCTTCATTCTATCCAAAATGTCCCTGAGATTACAAACTATCATAAATCATTGTTTTTAAGACGAAGCTATACCTACCTATTTACTTTTCAATTTGAATGATACTAATACATTTGTCGCGTGAGTAGCATGGCTAAACACAAAAATTTTGCAAAATTGTAAAAAAAGTTTTTAAGTTGCAAAAAGCAAAGATCCTACACTTCTTCTAAACATGAAAGTTTAAATTTTCTAATAAATCAAACATACCTTAAATCTTCCTTAGCTTTGTTGGTCTCCCTTCTCCTTGTTTCATCTCTGTCCTCACTCTTAGTCTCAATTCTTCCTTTCTCCTCATCAACTCTCTTCTTTCTTTCGTCTCTCTTTTCAAGCAGCTGCTCTCTTAAATCTTTTCTCTTCTCTTCTTTCTCTTCCGATTCTAGTAAAAAAACCAGTTATTCCTATACCTTTTTATTTTCAAAATTCTAGTAGGTAGGTACTATTTTCATTATCTACACCCCATGCTATTGCTATCTCTAAACATATATCCTAATTCAGCATCAAAACAGCATAGGTTACCTTCTTTATTATTTGCTTCAAGTGCTGCTTTCTCTGCTACTTCTCTTTCAATCTTTTCTTTGATCAGGTTCATCCTTGCTTCCTAATTGATGACCAACATTCATTTTATAAAATTGTACAGTGTTCTGAATTTTTAAACTACGGCTACTGCAGGAATATTTTAAGTTATTAACAATAAAATTAAATTACTTTTGATGATTAAAATTAAATTTATAAATCAAAAGTATTCTTAAAATGTATAAGTAAAACGAAAGAGCAAACAGTACAATTCAGGAAATCTAATGTTGTTCATCCCTGTGTTACTTCCTTTAGTCTCATCTCTTCTTCCATTATTTTTTGGATCTCTGACTTAGCTGCAGTGTCCTTAATAATAAATTATAAATAAAATATTTTTTTTTTAAAAAACCCATACCTAACTTGTTGAAATTATTTTGTAAGTTAATGCAAGTAAGAGTATTGAAGCAAACTATATCAGAGAGGGAGGGGATATTGTGCTGTTTATTGCACTAGTCCCCAAAAGTTTCATAATCACATTTTCTTATTATTGGCTAACAACTTTGGGGACTTTTATTTAGTTGTGGTTGGTAGGTTCATTAAGTTAAGTGTTCATACGTTTCAACCACTAATTAAAATCCATAGAATAATTTTGTGAATCATCATTTGAGAAGTACATTAATTTATCAGCCTTTGTCTTATCCCTTTAGATCCCTATATTTATTAAAAGAACAAGGATAATTATGTTCATAGAGATAAATATTACCTTTTCAGCTTTCTTTTCCTTCTTAGAGACATTAGAAATATCCTCTTCATCATCTTCCTATAAATAATACATCTGTCATACTAGAGATGTTAAAATTGTATTTGCAGATATAGGGGAAATGCCATCACATTACAGTGTGCTGTTAAGACTTCCAAGAAATGTTTTTTTTTATGACACTAAGACTTTTCATTAGCTCATAGACTCTGAGAAGGGCGGAGATCAAGAAGATAGTCTTAAGCCATCTCTAGACATATTTAAAGCTCCCCTGAAAGTTTTTCGGACAAGAATTTTACGAGATCTATAGCTTCAGAGAAAAAAAATCTTTCTACTTTATATTTTAAAATCAAGAGAAAATAGTTAAAAACCATTATAATACCTGAAAAATATCAGCCGTACGTTTTTTGGTGAGCTGAAAATTCTTAGCTGTTTTAAAAGCTTGAAGACGCTTTTTTGCCTGATCTCCCCCCAAAACCTAAAATAAATGAAACTCTTTTTCATTTTAAATTAGAATATTCAGAAATTTGAACTCTCATATTAAAATTTTAATAGTTTGATTAATATAATATTTACTGACTATTCAAACTATTCGAACAAGACCGAAAACGGTCATAGATGCGTAGATGTATTTTTAATTTAACATTATGATATATATAGATAAAAAGTGATATTTTACTTAATTTTCAATGTCCTCTCCCTAGTCTGTCAGCAACATAAGCGTGAATATCAAAAATTAAGCGACGAAAACAAAGGGTTGTAATCTAACAAACTAACTAACAAATCTAATAGCTCTTTGAAAGCATTTACTCCGATAGAGGTATACAACATTTCTTATTTAGTAAGTGAGGGAAGCGAATACTTATAGAGATGCTACAAATCTATAAAAAAAAACTTTGATTTATAATTTACCTTTTTCCCTACGGGTGCCTTGGGTTGTGGAGGCAGGGGCTTAACAGCTGTCATAGGATCTGGGGGTAGGGGTGGTTCATCATCAGAGAGGGGCGTTGTAGCCCGGCTTGGAGAATACTAAACAAAAAATAGTTTTTATATTAAATTTCTTACAGTAAACTTTCCCAGTGCTATCTGCAAAACAGCACTTAATGACATATGTTCAATAAAGTTTTCCACAGAAACTTAGCTTATACCAATAACTGAAATATATTTTTTTTAAATCAAGAAACATGTAGGTGATTTTCAGCTGTTGTTGGTGGGCAACACATAGTAAAATTAACGACCTTTTATCTGCCCCCAAAATTTTATTTTAGATATATTTCGCTTGTTGGCTATACATTACTCCTGACAGAAAATTCCTTAAGCAAATAATGTTGCGTGATTTTTGACAATTCATTCATGGAAAAAAACGCGGCAATTCATTAATTTAATTTGGGCCAGTTGAGTGGATCAATTAGTCTTTTGTAGTATATTAGCGGAGTCTAACCAAGCAAACGACACACAACTTCAAACTACGCCATAACATTTCTTAGTGTTATACGAGATAAGTAGCTTTAAAAATTATGCCTCATCGTCATACTCTTAAGGATAAATAATATAAAATCGAGTGAAAAAATCATGTGAAATAGAAAGGATAATTCTAACATTACTAAATTAAAGATAAGAGCTATCCTATTCGCGAGAACTATATGTCTGCCCACACCTTTAAATATGTAAATATAATGAAATAAAGAAAATAACGATTGTCGGTGCAAAATTACGTGAAATATTATTTTTACAAAACTTGAATATTTCATCCTAGCAATCTGATTGGATCGACTCTTTTCAACTAGACAGGATATAGGTATTTCTCTATTATGCAGACATTATTGAGAAATTTACTATTCTATTTCTTTTAGCATTAATCAAGTACACTTTTTGCAGTTTTCATTCACGAAATAAATATTTACTGATCTATAGTATAGATGTATATACATTGAGATAACTACATTCCTCCCTTTTTCGTCTGCTAGCAAATTATTTTCTGCTACTTGGCTGTTATTCAATGACACAATTTAGAATCGGCAACATCGATGGAGAGAGAGAGTTATTTAACCCCTTCCTCCTCTAGTATTTTACTCTAATCTTACAAGCCTGAACAAAAAAGAGAGGAAATACAAACCTGCGAGGGTGAATATTCCTCACTCTTTTTCTGTGGTGACCTGCTAGGCAGGGGTATGTGAGAAAACATATCACTCATATTATATCAACATATTCTCTGAAAACAATCAAACAGCTAGGTTCAAGAATGGTTTACTATTTATGGATTGGATACGGTTAGCGCTGATCTATTTAATTAGCCCAAGATATCTGAAATTGTTTAGAACAGAAAAAGATTTGATTTTTTAAATCTCCAAAAAATGCTTTTTGATTGAAACATACATAAGATATTGATCACATCTTCTATTTAAATGCAAAAATTTTATTTCTAAATCTCTATTCTATGCCTATTATAAAGTAGTGAGGTTTTTTGTCTGAAGATCAAGATCACAGAAATAACTGTTCCGAATTGGTATCTTAATTGTAGATTATGATTAGATTATCTTACTTCAAATTTTTGATTAATCACCTATTAAAAAATCAATTTCTGTAAAATCTATTTCTTCAACAGATTTCCCAACGTAAAGTAAACCATTCATATAACTAACTGTCATGGGTATCAAAAGACTTAAAAACACTAAGAAAGTATCACAGAAACAAATGTGATGAATTTTACATACAAATCTAACAATATGGATTTTCTTTATTAAAAATGTTATGATAACTAGCTAGTATGATAAAAAAAATTATGGAATCAGATAAAATGAAATATTACAAAAATAAATTTTTCAACAAAATCTGTAATATGGTTCAAAATTACTCTTCCCTGATGTCTAAACACTGATTTACAACCTAAAATATACAAAAAATTACTTAAATGTATAAAATGGCATGTATGAAAAGCTAATATCACATTGTTTAGTTTGTAGATTTAGTGTTAAATAACGAGGGGCTGTTGCTTGTAGGGATCTTGAATCCAGTTGAAATATAGAATTTTCATATAATATATAAAAGTTCCGCTTGTTGCATTGTTACCTACTTGTATTATATGATATGATGTGGAATGTCAATTTTAGGAGGAACACTTTCTTTTTTAATACTACCTAAGTATTGAAATCTCTACAATTGCAACGAAAATTTTCCAATAAAAAAAACTAGAAATAAGTGTTTACCTCTAACAATTGTGAATTTTCAAGTGCAGCAGCTACTCTCTCCTTGTCAGCCAGTTGTTTGTTGACTGCTAGTTCACTAGCATGTGTACCAGGTCTTATTTGTACATCAACCTTGCAATATAGAATAATTTTCTATTGAATTTTTGTAGAAAAGAGTGATTTTAATAAAAAGAAATAGATACCTAAGCTAGAAGAAGAAAAGAAGTGTTTAATGTGTAGTTTTAAAACAGAGTAGGTTTAAATATTAATTATATGAGTTTAGCGGTTAGTGAGATCCTTAGCTAAAAACACACAGAGACACAGAAAAATAGATAGAAATACATCCTGTTACTTTTATAAAAATATAAATGATGTTATAACAAAATAAATGTTTTACCTTATAGTTCAAAGGTAGTGATCTGAGAAGCTTAACTCTAATTGCCAAACCTTGAAAAAATTATTGTGTCCATTAATCTATAATCATGTGAACTTTCCTATCAAGCATATATGACATGGAAATATTTAGTTCTTTCCACTTTCCGCAATAACAACAGCTTTATAATCAAGGGGGGGGGGGAAGTTTTGACACATTTGCGTAAACAGGGAGTATAGGCTTTATCTTTGGACTGAGAGTATAGGTTATTAGGGATAAAATCATTCTTATATGATGAATTTTCCCAAGTTTTAAGATTTTTTGGATAGGCCTCCAGGTTCCGGAGCTCCAGGCCTCCAGGTCCTCTCTGTACAGGTAAAAATGAAAAAAAAAAATTTTTTTTTGAAGAGTTAGAAGTCAACTTATAAAACAAAATATGCATTTTTTTCTTCAAATATGTGAATAACATTCAAAAATATGCATATTTTGTTTTATAGGTTGACTTCTAACTCTTCAAAAAAAATTATTTTTTTAATTTTTACCTGTACAGAGAGAACCTGGAGGCCTGGAGCTCCGGAACCTGGAGGTCTATCCAAAAAATCTTAAAACTTGGGAAAATTCATCATATAAGAATGATTTTATCCCTAATAACCTATCCTCTCAGTCCAAAGATAAAGCCTATACTCCCTGTTTACGCAAATGTGTCAAAACTTCCCCCCCCCCTTAATTCTTACTTAGGTACTTAATAAGAATAAGATCTATAGAACACACGAAGTTACTTATAGGGATGGGAATCCGTCGAATTTTTGGGCCGGATTCGGATTCCGGATTCTGAAGGAATCCGTCAAAAAAAGTGACGGATTCTTGCAGATTCCGGATTCTTATTTTTGGCGGATTCCTGATTCGGATTCCGGATTCTAGCAGTATTTTAAAAGGCCGTCCGTCACAGAGGGATAGCTTTTTTCGTTAATTTATCACTATGTTACTTGGTTGAAGCCTTGATTTGTTTAAAGTGTTGACTTCCAGCATAACTAAAACATTTACATCACATTAGTAATTATTAAAATTTGTTATGTAGAAAAAAATTTAAATGCTACGTATGTCCTAAAAATGTGCTTGGTATTTTCTAACCTATTTAAATTAAATTTAGCCTACCAATTTAGAATCCGGAATCCGCTATAAAAAACGGATTCCGGATCCGGATTCCAAAATTGGCCGAAAATTGGGCGGATTCCGGATCCGGATTCCCATCACTAGTTACTTATTAGGTACCTATTAAAGCAGTAGTACTGCACATTGAGCGAGCATGTAACTAAACTGATGGGTAACTATTAATGTAGTCATTCTTAAAGGAAGGAAATATTGAGAGGAAAACATATAGACTGGAGTACAGCTTCATAGAACAAACTGTCAGTGTAAATAATCCTATTACCTATTAATGTAGCCATACTGCAATGTGGGATAGTTGGAGTAAACATTACATTAACATATTTCTTCTCATCTGTTACAGATACCTTGAAATTAAATAAATTTCTGAATGAAATGCTACATTGATATCTACCTATAATAATATGAATCTTTTATAAATTTTTTTTTTAATAGAAGCAGTCATAAGTCTTGATATAAGTCTTCTGTCATTTACTGTTCAAATAAACCAGAAAATCTTATTGTAACTAATTTTCACTTTTTAAAAATATCCCTAATTTTCCCAATTTTTCTTGTTTCTTTTCACCCTGTCCTTTACTTCTGCTGTATAACTGGATATAGAATACGCTGATATTACGAAGCTGTAAATACGTTCCTTCGTGGTCATGGATGGGGGTATAGTAATATTAGCCAGGTGGGAGAAACATTTTATCAGGGTATGCGAGAATCTTTAACAATATCCATGTATTTTATAACAGTTAAGAACATTGGCAACCCTGGTATGTTATCATCGTTAGTACTTTAGATTTATGAAATAAATACCTGTTCTTCTGTGACTACATTTAGCTGTTCTAACGTCAATGGATGCTCTAGTTTAGAGAATTATTGTTCATTTTAATTTATTTGTAAAACTTTAGAAAAAATCACACTTAATAAACATGTTTTAAAAAAGGCTGTACTGGCCAACTTGTCATTTTAGTACAGCTTCATTTTAAAGCGCAGATTTTCTATAAAATTGGCGTCAGTGTGCCCTTCTGACCGACAGTCCGTAAGTAAACGAGCATTAGATGAAAATTTTTTAACTGAAATGTTAAAAATTAAAAAGTGTACGCTTTAATTGAAAATATGATTTATTCACAATACCTATTCAACAACAAAAAATAAACTGTTACCTAATTCTTTCAAAATAATGTTTTTACCATATTCAATGTAAAGAAATAATTGAATTAAGCAATAATTTCCTGGATCATTAATGTTTCTGATTAGATCAAATATTTCTCTGGCATCAATAGGATCCTCAATGTCATCATCAAAATCTGCGTCACTTCGCGTTCGACCTATGGCCATGATTAACTTACTGCATTTGTACAGTGTATAAGGGAAAAGTAGGTTGCGGGTAAAATCCGTAAAAGGGTGTGTTTTAAGGCCTTATAGTAATAGAACGATAATATTCACTAAATATGTGTTTCTTGTTGAAAAGAACTATAGACAACAATTTAAGTTAACATAAATTTATATCGACTCTACTACTGTTTTTTACTTAAAACACACAACCTTTAGGTACAAATTTTACCCGCAACTTACCTTTCCCTTTGTAGTTAAAAACTCTTTCCTAAGCATTAATGTTATAGGTTAAAAAAGTACAAACAATTGCAGTTAATCTTTCCTGCAGAAACTTCATATGTCTTGGGATTTATATTGTCCAACTTATCCATTTTAACTCTGAAAAGAATATCATGATATAATAGATTCAAAATGATCTCATTTGAAAAAATATAACATATAGGTTAGGCACTTGGTATATACTATAGGTAAACGAAGATTTCTTTTAAATAGATTTTTTTCAATGCTTACAACTTAAAGACTAGAGTTAAGAAAAATATTACTGTGTAAATCAGCCTTGAGATTTATTTTTTCCACATGTTTAATAAACATAGAAATGCATCCTGCAGATATTTCACCCATAGTTGTAGTTAGTAATGGTACATTTATAGTTTGGTTGAAATATCCCCAATCATTGGTAAGGATACCATAAGAGTTAGGCCCCAAGCCTTGCTAGGAATAGACTTTTGGGTTTATACTAGAGTTGGGCCTGATACACGGCCATTTTAAGTATCCGGCTGGATATTGAATACTGAAAATATCCGGATATCTGGCTGATTTATAATGCCTGATATCAAGTTATCCGGCCAAATATCCGGTAATTTGCCAGATATACTATAGTCTCATGTCTTTAATAACTAGTATGTGCAGAATAGATTTTATTTTTGTGCTTAAATAAAAAAAAGTTATTTAATCAATCAATTATATGTAAGGTTTAATATAACGTTTGAAAGGTTGAATATAAGAAGTATTAGGATTTTAATTAATAAAGGTTATCTTTATCAGTATTAAAAAAAAATTCAGTTGAAGTGAGAGCATTAAAAAGTGCCATAATTAAAAAAATGCATTTCATTTAATTGGAAAAATTACATACAAAGAAAATGTTAAGTGTTAACTTGTTATAAAGGCAAGAAAAAAATACAAAAAAATAAATGCACGTGTATAAGATACATCATTACAAAACAAATAATCATTAATATTAATTTACTAGCTTTTGAAATCATAAGGTAAACAATTTTTTAGTATATTTAATAATATGTAACAAATAGGTAAACATAAATTATGCAAATCAAAATTTAGAAAACTTTGTTTAAATTCGTTTTTTGTATTTCAAAAATCACACTTTTTTAACCTTAGGTAGGTATCTTTTGCAATGATTGAAATACTGGATATAATATTTTATTAATAATTTTTAATATCAAATTACAAAATGTAATTTGGTGTTCTTCAATCTTCTTAAAAGATATCTCAATTTTCTAATTTATTTTTACTGTTACATATATTTTTGTTCAAAAATTGAAAATCAGAAATAACTTTCAAAAGCTTTACAAAATCGAAAGAAGGTTTTTTTTAATTGATAAGTTCAGCAGTTCCAATGACGTCACCAAAGTTGATGGGTCTGTGTGCTCCACTAGGGTTAAGGATACAGACAGGTAAATATGCCTGATCTACACCATTTAAGTCTTTCTGCACTTTCATGATTCCCCGTTTCAAGATGGATGTTTCTGTTAATCAATCAAGTGTATTTAGACAATGTATTCTTAGAAATTTTATTTTAGAAAATATTTAAGAAATTTTTTAACAGATTTTTAGTCAAAATTCATTTCTTTACATGGGATTTTCAGCCAAGCTAGAAGAATTTTTTCATCCTAGCTCAAATCCAACTCATAAACACTGACTAAAACTCAGGGAAATGATTATAATTTTTATTTGAAATATCTGAGGGGTAAAAATTTAAATATGGGGTGTAATTGCTTTGAAGAAGAGTCAGGAAAAAGGAAAACTTAGTGCTTTGAAGAACGTAGAGAAGCTACAACATTTTGTGTAAATTTCAGAGAAATTTTAAGGAGGGTGTATTGCCCCATTCTACCACTTCCCTTTTATCCAATATCACTATTTATAAAGATTTTTTAAGGTTTTACGTTCGAAATTTAATTTTAAAGTAAAGAATAACTTATGATGTGTATTTTTTAATAAAAGTTAATTTTTAAAAATATTTATCTACAATCTAAATAAATGTAAAAATTGTATAAAAAAAATATTGCAAATAATTTTTAAGCAAAAAGCGATATATATTTGTGAAAGCAAAGCATATTGAATTAATAACTGCTATTTGTCAAAGTAATTCTAAAGAATTGACTGACAGGGGAGGAGGGGGGGGGGAGGATGAAAGCGGATGATACTTATTAAAACCAACCCTAAAACACAAAGGAACTCAACTGAATTTTGGCTGAAAATGGCGGGTTTTGGTCGGCAGCAGTGGCGGTTCTACCGCCGTTTCTCCACTATACCACATTGAACCTTATTGAAGCAACTGTCATGCCAAATTTTAGAGCTGAAAATCTTTTTTTTGTTGAGTTGCTTTGTGTTTTAGATTTGGTTTTAAAATGTGTCTCATAAGCCTCCACCCTTTAAAATACTTGAAGGTACATAAATACATTCCTAGATAAAGCTGACCAACCAGGTTTGCGCCTGTTGCAGAAACTCGAAACTAAATTAATCTCATCAGTAAGGCAAAGCAAAGTAAAAAAAAAACAAGCTAAGCTGGCGGCAATTTTAGAGATGAAGAAATAGGTATATGAAAGAAGAATTTGTGTGATTTTATATAAGAAACCAGGAAACATGCATATTTTTGTATAATTCTTCTGTTTATAACTTGTAAATGATAGTGAGTTAGGTTACTATATCTGTGTAAAGCCAATGCAAAAGAAAATGTTATTATAAAGACTTATTATATTCCAATAAAAAAATATAGTCTCAGGAATTGAGAGATAATAAATTGTACTTATTAGTCTTTGACCTTAGACTCAATAAAAAACTATTGAAATAATTGGCATGGGGGAGAAGCATACACGTTAAGGAGGGAGGGGATGGAAATATACAGGGACAAGGGACCAGGATTCTGACAAACAATTCTAAGTGAAAATTTCCCTTCCAACCACTTCAATCTTTTCATCCCTCTTCTTACCCACTTCCCTTTAGTTACACCACAAAACAAGTTTAACGCTATTATTACGCCACAAAAATATCAAAATTAAAGTAATTTCAAATGGAATTATTTTGCTGAATCACAGCCCCTGGTCCTATACTTTATACTCACCCGTGCATTGTTTAGATCGTTGATTTCATCGTTAGGAGCCCTCTCTATCCTGGCATTCACTGTGCTCTTCTCGTTGTGGATGGTCATCTTGAAATCTGCCACAAGCTTGAAGGTCTTGGGTTCACTCCTTACTTTATCTCTGAGATCATGTGTAAACCAGCATTCATCACCACGGTAACAATATCCACGCGCAAAAAAATCGCAAATTTTTGACCCCTTTTGTTTTTTTGCAGGAGGTTCTTTACTCGAGCTCTCCCTTTCACTATATTCATTAGATAATCTCCTTTTTATTGCCGCTCTACTAGAGTTCGTCTCATCATTTTTACCAGATGCGGCTAAACTTTTCTTTTCTGTCGTTGTGTTCTTTACTTTCTGATTAGGAGTCATTTCTATCTTTTTAATACTTTTGGATTTCTTGCTTGGTTCTCCTTTTTTAGTGTTTGAAGATTTAGTTTCATTAACTTTATTTGATCCCAATCCAGGCTGAGTACTAATACTTTTTGAAATATTTGCTTTCGGGGTTTTGATCAATGCATCTTTATAACTTTTTACTGGATTTGTTTTGACATCTAATCTTTCAATAAATGGCTTAAATTTCGCATTAGCAATAATTTGTTTTGGAGTGGAAGTATTTGTATCAGAGGTAAGTTTTTGGTTGTCTTTTTTGTTTGTTTCAGTATTTTTATCAGGAACTGTTGTAGATATCTGTTGATTTTTTGAAGATTCGTCATTTTTCTTCATTTTTTTCTTTGTAATTTGTATCTTTTCCTTAATTTCTTCAAACTTAACGTAATTAAAATCAGTGTAATTTATTTTGTCTTCTATTTGCTTTAATTTCTCAAATCGTCTACTATTATCAGCTGCAGATGTTTGTACAGAATTAGCAGATTCAATGGTGGTTGCAGAAACTTGTTTGCCTTCCTTTTCACCAGCTTTCTCCGTTGTTTGTTTTGAAGACTGAGCGGTGGCTGATACTGCAGTAGAATCTTTATCATTTCTGGTAACTTGGTTTTTAGAAAAAGTAACAGTACTTTTTACTTTTTCTTCTTGATTTGATGGTTTGATTGCAGTTTCTTTAGGAAGATTTTCATTCTGAGTAAAACTAATTTCAGGAGTCTTGAAGCTGAAAGGTTTGGTTTCATTAACTTTATTTGATCCCAATCCAGGCTGAGTACTAATACTTTTTGAAATATTTGCTTTCGGGGTTTTAACCAATGCATCTTCATTACTTTTTGCTGGATTTGTTTTGACATCTAATCTTTCAATAAATGGCTTAAATTTCGCATTAGCAATAATTTGTTTTGGGGTGGAAGAATTTTGATTTAATTTATCATCAATTGCTTTTACAACCAAGGATGCAGAATCAACGGCAATATCATCAACAGACTTGTTAGTAATATTACAAGCATCATATCTGCTAACTCTTGCTGGGGAGTTGGTTGCATTGCTGTCACAGGACACATTTAGGTTCTCAGATGTATTTAAGCTACCGAGAACAGGTGTCAGCATGTTTTTCTTCTTTACAAGAAGAGTCTGGTTTTTAGTGGTAGGAATACATTTGCGACAGTGTGTTTTTAGTTCTTCATATTTCTTCTTGTAATTGGTCAATAGAGTATCCACAGAGCTAACAGAAAAAAATAAGTAAGTAAAAAAATCATGCATTATTAATAAAAAGATGCGAATTTTTAAAAAATTAAGCTCTTTAAAAGAAAAGAAAAAAATCATTTATGAGACAAAACTCTAATCAAGATTAATATTGAAAGCATTATCTTAGCATTAAATCAAGACAAATGATTATTCTATACAATTTTCATTTTGTTAAAGGGGATGAGGAATAAAGTTAAATGAACAAAAAATTAACTTCTGCCACGATTTCATAGAACAAAAAATCATAAAACATTCCAAATGAATTTTTACAGCTAAACTTTTCTGCTTTTAAGGGAGTCCTATCAGAAATAAAAATCTATAAAGCCGAATTTTAATAATGTTTGATATTAAGGGGGGGGGGGGAAGTTTTGACGCATTTGCGTAAACAGGGAGTATAGGCTTTATCTTTGGACTGAGAGGATAGGTTATTAGGGATAAAATCATTCTTATATGATGAATTTTCCCAAGTTTTAAAATTTTTTGGATAGGCCTCCAGGTTCCGGAGCTCCAGGCCTCCAGGTCCTCTCTGTACAGGTAAAAATTAAAAAAATGAATTTTTTTTTTAAGAGTTAGAAGTCAACCTAAGAAACAAAATATGCATATTTTTGATTGTTATTCACATATTTGAAGGAAAAAATGCAAATTTTGTTTCATAAGTTGACTTCTAAATCTTAAAAAAAAATTTTTTTTTCATTTTTACCTGTACAGAGAGGACCTGGAGGCCTGGAGCTCCGGAACCTGGAGGCCTATCCAAAAAATCTTAAAACTTGGGAAAATTCATCATATAAGAATGATTTTATCCCTAATAACCTATCCTCTCAGTCCAAAGATAAAGCCTATACTCCCTGTTTACGCAAATGTGTCAAAACTTCCCCCCCCCCCTTACATTGTTATTCTATCATTGGTAGGTATAATTGATTTTGACATTTATGGATATTAAAATTCTCGTTCCTCATTGAACTGTGGTAGAAGTTAATTTTTTTCTTTTTAATTAAAACCCAGTATTATCACCAAATATTTTCCATAATTCACGCGGAAAAAGGGAATGAGCATGAAAAAGAGCAAGTATTTTTAAGCACCTTCCAGCATTGATGTAAGGAATTTCTTAGTTGATATACTTGGTTTCTCTTTTAAAGGGAAGAATAAATGAAAAAAGTTAAGGTCTACCATAATCTTGACAAAAAAATTGTAATGATGGAAACAGTTTCGAGTAATGTTATTTTACTTTGCACTTTGAACTCAACAAAACATTTGATGATATTCACCAAAAAAATTTACTTCACTGCTGCGAGGTGCATAAAATCTCATTCGTGCATAGTCCCCTTTTTAACTACTAGATTTTAGTTAGGTCTGCATAAAATTTCATAAAATTCTTTTCAACAATTTGTCCTATTACTATAATGTTCTATTACATTACCTTGCCCACGTGCATATAGAGAAGATTTAAAGGTGATTATGATTGATATATGGCATTCGAAGCAAGGCTATTTTTCTGTCAATCAAATATTATTATTATAAAAAGAAATTTTTTTTTTTATTATAAGCTGAATTAAATTGTGATATTTAAAAGAGAATGGAATAGTATTTTTCTTTCTTTTCATTAATTTAGACATGTTAGAACTGTCCTACCGATATCAAAATTTGCATGATGATTTCTTTCATAGTCAGGTACGAATTAGAAAGCGTAGCAACCAGAAAGTCCGTAAGTCTATTTAAAACATGCTGATTTTTAACTTTTTTTTGTATGATATAATTATTAAACTAGACATGTTAGAATTATTCTCTCGATATCACACTTTCCATGGTGATTCCTATGACAACTAGGTACAATTTAGAAGGTGTAGCAACTCTATAATCGTTACCAGAAAGTCAGCAGGTCCATTTAAAACATGTTTTGTGTGTTTTTCGGCTGCTATTAAAGATATCAGCTGAAATTTTTGGTAAAGATTCCTATTATATATGTTCATCTGCTCATTACATTTTTGTATGTCTGTCAGTCGGTCAAAAGTTCTCAGTTTTCATGAAAACTTTTCTTGTTAAATATTTTTTCTGATCCTAAAGTAAAATCCCTTATGTCCCCTACAAAGAACAATAGGAAGGGCAAGATTAAAATTGATAATAGAAAAATTAATTTATTTTATATAAATTAAAAATAAAATAGGTAACATAATATTCCACAAACTTATCTATAACGAAGGATTTTTAAAAGAAAATAATATTTTGCCTGTAAGTGTTCTTCAAATTAATCTTTTTAAAGAAAATTACATCGTAATATATGTACTTGCTTGAAAAACAAACAAACCATAAAGTAAAAACGAATAAAGTTTGCTTGAGTTAAAAGTAAAAAGCAAACTATTTTTTTATTGTGGTAAAATATCCCTCCGTGATCATATCTTACCTGGATGTGGTAATGATGGAAGCTTTATCCATATGGTTAGGTAAGATATGAAGATTTCGACAAACTTTGTCATATTTGCACTTCCCTGAAAATTAATACAATTTTTATTTATTGCATTATCAATACGATCTAAATAAGTTTTGAGTATTTTAACAAAAATTATCATATGGCAAAAAATGGCTTATTTTTAAATGTTTAAAGGGGGGGGGGGGTGCAACCATCTCGTAATCAGTGCACAAATAGCCAAAAATCGGCTAAGCCGCCAGCCGCCGTTACTCACGCCAAGTTTTAAAACATTATTTGGATTTTAAGTGCCATTTGTGCACTGATTACGAGATGGTTGCATTAAAAAAAACTTTTAAAAGAAATCAAGCCTACCCTAAGAATCATACAGGTTTTTGTCGGTCAGAATAGCAATTTTGGCGTCACTTGGAACAAAAGCTGAAGAAGATAATTTCTATTACTTCACATTGAAATCTTAAATCTTACCTTTGACTATAAAGCTATAGCAGGGTTCTCGGTGTTGTGGAAACAATTGTTTGCATGGAACTTTTTCACAGTGTGTACACTCATCCCTTTTCTTTTGCAGGATAGACATCACAGAATCCTCCAGATTCTTCAGTGTTTCGTGGATCTTTGTACATCTCATATTAGTACAATTGTTTGAAAAATGTGGCGCACAATAGTTGGACGTATGGATGCCAAAAACTTCTGGCAACCTGTGCAGATCTGAATGGTCCGGGTCTGTACAGCCATCCAGGTAAAATCTCCAGCACAGTTTCTCTAACATAGGATAATGGGAACAATAATGACGGTTGCTAATTAGACAATAATCATCTAATATAACCAGATCTTTTTTGACACTGTTTATTAGCTCAGGAGTCAAGGGAATTTCTTCAAATTGATTTTGAAACTGTACATTGTAGGCAAAATGTATGATCGAAATACTTTTTTTGTCTGAAGTCATGTTGGTTAAACACACTGGATTATCTAATTGGAAGGCAGAGAACTTCAAAATATCTGGAGTCTAAAAAATATTAAATGTTATTAAAGCATAATAAACCAATATCCTAATATGAAAAGTAGTAAGTAAGTTTTGCCTGAAGCTTAAGATTTAAATAACTACTGAACCCTTTGAGTTTAACTTTTCATGAAAGCCTAGTAGAGGTCCCTGGATGGTCTTAGGCTATTTACGACCCCTTTTCTTACCTCTTAAAAAACAGATCACCTACATGGTAGGGGCGCAGCCGATAGTAATATATAAAGTAGTAAGCTTATATGTCTGTAGCGAAGGATCTAGCTAAACCGATATGGTTCCCCTTTGTATGAAAGCTTCTTATAGATCCAGAGAATGTTTTTAACTATTTGGGAGGAGGAAGGGTATCTACAACCTTCAAATAAAAAATAATACCTCCAACTAAAACTTTTATTTTTTCTCCTAAAAACTTAAATTGGAATAGGGGGAAGATTGCTCCCCCCCCCCCATTCAACTTAAGTGGCCCTAGAGGCTTACAAGGGTTAACCGCTAGCATTTCAATAAAGCTCTGCTTATACCCACTCCTTAAATATTTTTGTTTTGTTAAAAGAATTACATGATTTAGAGTTACTGCAGTAAATCCCTTAAAATATTTCATTTGGCTGAATACTGAAACTCAAACATAAGCCTTAATGACTTTTTAATTTTTTCAAGTTTTAAAATGTAACCTGATGAAAAGAGTCTAGAAGAGAAAAGAATATGCGGCTAAATAGATAGGTGTCTGTTGTTTATAGTTTAATGTTTGAAAAAAATAAGGTTTTACAACAGTTTAATGTGTAAAACTATAAACTCATTGCAAAATATTGGTATGTCTTATTTCTTTTAAAAATGGTAGGTACTTTTATATAAGGATATTTAACAGAAGCAAAAATTCACAACAACAAAAAGAATGCCATCTCTTGATTATGTTCGTGCAGTGTCGTCTTTGGTGCTTTCCCTAAAACTACCTAGTGACCACAGAAACCCATCCCAGTAAATTTGAAATATTCTGGGGGGAGGAAGGGTCTTTCTTAAGCCTAACCCCTGCGGAGCTTCACTGTACCCAATATAACCTAACCTAAGGTAAAATACAAACTCATAAAAAACAACCCTCCCTTACACTAAATAAATTACAAAATCTAGGTATTGTTTTACCTGACTGTTGTTGGTGGATAAATTCTTGTTTACAAGGCTTGGAGGAAGAATGTTCTTGTGAAATGCAACAAGACTTCCAGAATTAGTCTTCAAAATACCCAAATTTTCAGTCATGTATGTGAGAGCTCCTATTCCTGTAAATCTAGAAGCAATTTCGGAATTTGATGTTTTACTACTTGAAGCCTTCTTCGTTTTAGACAATCCAGAAGTTGAAATTTCGGAACTTTTTGCTGAATCTTCTTTGAGAATTCCCAGGCTTACAACCAATGGTTGTTTTGGGTAAACATAAATCCAAAACAGAGATCCAATTTTCACATCATTATTTTTATTACAACAATGTTTTATGCGTAATTCATTTAATTTAGCTTTAAGGCCGTTCTTATATTCTACAATGAAAACTTTGAATTTGGGATTTATCTCTATTACTTTGCCAATGCAGCAGTTTGTCATAGAATTCCAACTTTCTAGCTTATTATACCATTTAACATTCTTTTCATCCAGATCCAATTGTAACAAAACTTTATCTTTTATGCTAACATTAAATCCTTTCTTTACTGCAAACTCGTAAGTCCCTTTACTAGTTTTGACTCCAATTATCTTTTTTGAACTGTATGTTGTTGTTGTTGTTACAACTTTACCAACATGGAGATTTATAAAGTATCTTGCAGGATCAGGTACAGCGTTGCTACACTTAGGTTCTGAATTACATTTGAAAACTTTGTTAGTTGACCCTTCAGGTTGATTCTCAGTTTTGTCAACATTATCAACAGTTTTTGAAGTAGCATCTTCTACACTATTTTCTTTTTTAGATGGTGTGTTTATTGTAGGTTTATTTAGTTTGTTCAAAGTTGAGTTTTGATTTGATGAAACTGTTTTGGTTGCAGCTAAGGCACTATGTGCAGTATTTGAAGTAATAATATTACATGTTTTGTTTGAAGAACTTGAAGTAGTATTTTTATCAGATTCTTTTGTTTTAATATTTGAGGCAGTAGATGTGACTTTGTCTGAAGTTATGCTTGAAGATGACTTTAATGTAGATGATATCATTGTAACTGAAACAGTTGGTGAAGGAGTTGTATTTACTGATGACGCTGGTGTTGATGCTGATATACTTGCTACTGTAGAAACTGAACTTACTGGAAGTTGCTCAACAACATTTTTTACATTTGCTAGTGATTTAGTTTGGTTAGCTTGTTCACTAGAACCATTGGGATTATCAAATAATGATGGTGGTAATTGATTTTCACTTGTTGAAGTTTTTCCTGAGTTTAAGACTGATGACAGTGGAGATTCTCTTATCAGTTGAGGAGATTTGTTTTTGTTTCTACATCTTTTCTTCCTTTTCTTCTTTTGAGACAAAGGTGATAGATTTTTCGCATCACCTAAAGCTTGGTTTAAGTCTGATAATTTAAAACTAGTATTTAACTGACATTTTCCTTTGCCTGGAGTATCTGTTACGGTTAAATCTTTGCTAATTTCATCACCAGAATCAGCTATTTGCTGGTCACATGATTCTGATAATGCATGTGATACGATTGACATGAATGGTCCAATAAATTTTTCATTCATTATTTTGCTAAATAAATTCATAGAATTAGTGTTCAGAGTGCTAATTATATGGCTTTTATTAAACTTGGAAGACTTTTTCAATCCCTCAATAATGGATTTAAATGTTGTAAAGGAAGAGTTTATCACAGCTAAAGATTGAAGTGCATACACAATGGCTTCTAATGTATCATTATCAATCCCATTATCTCTGTTATTACTGATATAGCTCTTAGCAGCTACAATAAGGTCATCATAGCCCGGTATTTTATCAGAGAAAATAAATTTGCTCTCTGATTGACTTTGCATTGTTGCTGAATTTTCTTCTGTCAAAGTTACGTCATTCGTATCTATTGCACTTTCATTCATTTGGATTAATGTAGTTTCTTGATTACTATCATCTTCAATAATTTCATTCTCCACTGGTAGAGGTTCATTTTCAGCTGTGTTTTCAGATTTGTCTAGATTTTCAAGCTCTCTAACAATAACATTTCTTTCGTTTCTAAGATCTATTGAACTTAATGAGACATCAAGGTCATTAACATCCGACATTTCTACGTCCTCTTCTTCAACTGATTGTGAACTCTCAAGAGCATCAACTCTTGAAGGATCACTTGACACTGATATTTTAATATCATCAACATTTGTGTGGTTAGGATCAACATGAAGATAACCAAAACAATGTCCCACGGGCAATACAAGCTTTGCCTTTGTTTGACTGACAACAACAAATGTAAGTTTACCAAAAACAAGTTCTGCCTTGTCGTTTAATTTACAATCGAAGTTTTTGTTCTCTGGAATCTTTTCAATATTGACTTTACACACAGGCGAAGTTCGGAGCTCTTTAAAATCCATTTCAATTGTTTTACATTGTTTTGGAAATAAGATAATTTCTGTGTCAGCTTTAATTTCCAACTTCTTTGTTAACAATCTTTGAGAGCTCATTGAAATTGATCTTCCAAAAATAGGATTTGAATCTGTTTCAGTGCTTGCATGTTCATTTACATTAACTTCCTGACTTTCCTTGGGTGCTACAGGAAGACTACGAAATTTATCAACAGAATTCTTGGCCATATTTGATATGCAATGAATAGCAAATGGTTCAGCATAGGCAAATAATTTGACAATATTTTCTCCTGTAGCTAAGACCATACTTGTTGACACATTTGTTAATTCCAGCGTCAATATATCCTTTGTCAAGTCTAAAACCTTGATTTTTAAATGTTTATGCATAGACTCTGAAACATGTAGTTTATCCAAATGCTTGCCCAGAGAATGATTAAAAATCTGCTGTATTGTCTCGCCATCTTCAAAAGCAAGTTCTGTTTGTAGTTTGATTGTGGCACAGACTGGGTTTTGTGACTGAAACAACATACTTACCGGACAGGTATCCTCTTGTATACTATCATGCAGGGTTGGTTCAAATAACATTTGAAGAATATGAAACATCTTATCTGTAACCTCTTCAATTTTCTGAAATTCCGCGCCAACCTCTAAATAATTACATATCCAATTAAAATCAGGTAGCTGACACCTGGATTTATAATCCGGACACTTGTTTCTCATAATGGTATGCAAATCAGTAAAGCTTGAGAATAGATCACAGAATTGAGCATACATAGAGTGGATGTGTAATGATCTAATGAGCATCATAATTGTGTTGCAAACAGAGAAACAAACAAGAGTTGCACTTTTTCCAGCAAGGTTATCTTTACAGAACTTGTAGAATCCCTCAATGTTTTCTTTTTCATCAGATCCTTCAATATTAAAGTCCTTGCTTTTATCTTTATAAATCAAAATCTTGCAGCTTATCTTTGATATTATTTTGGCCAGTTTATGATTGTCATATTCTACGGATATTAAGCAGATATAATGAGTGAGGTAGGTGAGGTCAGATCTGAATGAAAATTCTTTGTTTTTTATTTGTTGAACAGGAAATTTTTGTGCTGATTGTAAGAGCTTACTAAATCCTTGCTTTTTAACTTCATGGGCTTCCTGATGTAACTGCATTGTATTTGTCAAACTTCCATCCCCAAGTTTATCCTGTTTAACAAATATCTGGGTAAAGTCCTGCAGGATGTTGGTTTTGTCTGGAGGCAGGGCTGATATCCACCTGAGAAGGGCTGTGGCCTCTCTCCAAGTAGAAAATACCAGAATACATTCATCAAACAGGTTGCTGGATGCATATCTTTTAACATGACTGCTCACAAGGCTGTTCACCTAGGAAAAGAGATATATTAAGATTAGCATAGATACTATTTGTTAAACTAGTTGCTTCGTCTCAAGCCTCTAGGGGGTGATGCTAGGAAAATAGTTCAAAACCACCCAAAGAAAGGGAATAGTAGCTTCTGCAATATTGCGTAAAATTGTGAGCAAGCTTCCAGTCAAATGCGACTATTAAGTCTAACTGTTCTTAAACGTGTAGTACTATTAAACCCCTTATAAAACAGTTTGACCTAATAAGCGCATTTGACTGGAGCTACTCCCTTTATTAAGGTTAACTAAAAGGTACAACCAATACCATCTTGCAATATACGAGATCTTTAGCTTCATTAAAATTAAATCTTAATACTTTTATATTATAGGACAGGTAACTCTTATTGAAAATAGTTAATGTTATCTTTATATAAACTTTTTAAAATAATTGAAATATTTCATATTTTTGTGGTTTGTATTTAAAAATTCCTGGATTAAAAAACGGACAAAGTTATACCAAAAGCAAATGTCATAAAAAAAAGGGTAGGTGGGAATAAGAAAAAGGATATAAAAATAGAAAATTGTACTATAATAACCCAAAATATGTGGAAATCGGTAAAATGCGACTAAAAAGGTTGTTTAAACGCAGTTGTATTGCTATGGATATTGTTTAATACTTAAATTGCTTCGTATTCTTTGACAATAAAAATCAGATATGAAGGTTTTAAAGCAGCTAAGAAAAAAAAAAAAAACTTTAAAAGTGTTACGGACAGACGCACAAAAAGATTCTAGAATAACTTCGCTATCTACCTAAAATGGGTAATAAGGGGGGGAGGGGGGTCGGATCTGATACTTTTGCGTAGGGTGCATAGGCTTTGTCTTAGGAGTGAGAGGAACGGATATACAAGAAAAAAAGTTTACTTTTGGGGTGTATTTTTAAAAAAATTTGGATTTGGCCTCCAGGTTCAGGTGCTGCAGGCCTCCAGGTTGTCTCTGGACAGGTAAAAATAAAAAATAAATTTTTTTTTTTGGAAGAGTTAGAAGTCAAATTATAAAACAAAATATGCATCTTTTCTCTTCAAATATGTTAATAACATTCAAAAGGATGCAAATTTTGTTTTATAGTTTGACTTCTAACTTTTCAAAAAAAGTTTTTCTCATTTTTATCTGTCCAAAATACAACCTGAAGGCCTGCAGCACCTGAACCTGGAGGCCAAATCCAAAAATTTTTAAATATAAGAAAAAAAACTCCCCAAAAGTAAACTTTTTTCTTTAATAACCTATCCTCTCACTCCTAAGACAAAGCCTATGCACCCTGTTTACGCAAAAGTGTCAGATACGACCCCCCCCCCCCTCTTGATTTTCCACATTAGTAACCTAGAAATTTCCCACAATATAAAAGCAGACCATGAAAAAAAACTTTTAAACATGGACAGGCACTTATATAGTTACTTATATGTGAAACGTACTTTGGATTTGGTTAGGTTAATTTGTATAGATAGTAATGGTTAAAACTGCCCAATGTTAGTTAAAAATCCTTATAATAAAGTAACAGGATTTTTGTCTGTCTGTAGTCTGTACAGAAGGATCTCACTAACCGCTAAACCGATGTGGTTCTCCTTTACTGTGTAACGTTTCCTAGGTCTTGGGAGAGATTATAACTATTTTGGGGGAGGTTTTATGTAACACCACCACCCTCCCAAGAAAAAAGTTTCCCCCCCCGCCCCAGCCAAATTAAAAAAAAAATTAAAATTAAAAATGGGGGCATAGCCACTAGTGTAAAAATAAGGCCGGGAAGGGTTGCAGTCCAATAGCAAGATGTGAACTTACATACATCGTATTATAAATACAAATAAATAAAAAAATACTTGACCTGTGATTCAAAAGATTGTATATTTCTGTAGGTAAGTTCCTTTTCAGTATCCCCATCTTTGTATGTTACAGTTTTGGCGTCTTTAATCTTGAATCCCATCTTGCTTAATGCAGTTTTCTTCTTTCTATCTAATTTTGTAAAAAGAATTGAAAAAAAGTCTTGTTTATTTACAGTTCCTCATAAAAAAGTTCCCCCCCCCCCGCTCTATTTAAACCAATAAAAAATATTTTGAAAGCGAATCTTTTCTACTTATACGTTAGGGTTAGCTCTTTTCGTTAACTTATGCTAGTAATTATTGTCCTGCATGTATTAAACTTTAGATTATTATTCCAACTAGGTACTATCTAGAATGCGTAGCAACTCTATGATTTAGTACAGAAAGTCCGTACTTCCATTTAAAACATACTGTTTTTAACACTTTTTATAACAATTTGGATGATATAATAATACTATTTATAAGATTTTGTAACAGTAATTCCAAGGACAACCAGGTACAATAGTTTAAGTGAAGCATTTCTATAATCAAGACCTAAAAATGTAATTATGTCCTTAAACAAAATCCTAAATTTACATAACTTTGCAACAACATAATTATGTTTATACCTTTAAATTAATATTTTACTTATAAAGTTTTGACTCTCTGCAATGTTCGTTTGTTACACCGTTTGATTTAAGAGCTTCGCTTTTACGGATGTTACCATCCTTGTTTTATTTATAACCAAATCCTTCAAGTTTACAATTCTTTAAACCTTGAAGGTACTCTACAGGTAGCATAGGAACTGAAAATGATTGGTTCCAGGTATAGATATCCAACTGTACAGGAACAGTACAATGTCCAAGTGTATGTGTTCCTCCCATCACAACCTTCACTGAAGCTGCCACAAGCAAAAAAGTCTTCTTCCTTTTGGGATAATAATAATCTTCAGCTATTTTCTTCATAAAATCATCATCATTCTTTTTGCCGCCAGGAATACAGGAAAATTTTCTCACACCATTTTCATCAACAAAATGTTCAACACCATTAACACAGTTTAAAGCCTCGTAGGGATGTTCATATTCAATTGTGATTGTATCCTTATGATCTACCCTAACTGGTTCTGTGGTTTTCACAATAATATCGATTATTTTACGCTTAAAGTCCGCCGGCGAATTTTCATCATGAAAATTCAAACGGATAAATCTTTTTGGATTTGTTGAGTTGGGATCAAATTCATCTTCCTTGGGTATTTCTTTTTCTTTTGAAGGTGGTCTTTCTTGTTCTTTATCTTTCTCTGATGCATCAATAGTTGTATCAATGCTTGTATCAGTCGCATTTGCTCCAATAAGAACCAAGTTATGTCTAACAGGATGACTGGTTGCTAATGGCTGTTGTGTGTTATTTGCAGTAGTGACACTCGTGGCAGACGGCGCAGACAAATATTCCATTGCAGTCTTGCGAAAATCTTTGGCTCCTATTAGTTTCTTGATAGGATCAACATCACGTGTAGACTCTTCCTAAAAATTAAACATTAAACAAGATTAGCTGTATTGAAAACTGATGCACTTTGAAATGAAAAAAAGGAGCCAAAGTTACTCAGATAGACGGACATATGAATAGATGGGAGGCGTAAGTCAAAATACTTCTGATATGATTAGGCTAGTTTAAACGATATTCAATCTGTAAGAAAATTTCTTCATGCTGTACTATAGCCAAAGGGAACTATCCACGAACGAGAGCAAGTGATTCTAAGCACCTTCCAGCATTGATCCAGGCCATAGTATTTTATACTACTAGGTTTATGTTTGATATTTGGTTTATCAACTAAAAAGTTGGGCTTTACCATGGTTTTATATGAAAAAATCTTTAAAATGTAAATATTTTTTTTATACTATATCATCAAATGCTTTGTTGAATTCAAAGGACAAAATAAAATAACACAAATGCTGTAAATTGCAAAAGTAAACTGTTTACAATATTACAAGTTACCAACCCTTTTTCTAGATATACATTTTTAATCAAAATGATATAATTTATTGTCAAAGCTTTTAAAAGACAGTTTGATCTCATCATCACATATGATGATATTGCACCAAAAAAACTACCTATTTACTTTACAAATTTTTTTACATATAAAACCATGGTGAAATCTAACTTTTTAGTCGATAAACCAAATATTAAACATAAACCTATTATATTCACTAAAAGTAAAAAGATACTATGGATCAATGCTGGAAGGTGCTTAGAATTACTTGCTCTCGTTCATGGATAGTTCCCTTTAGAGTTAGTATAATAAACAAAAAAGTGCGATAAAAACGGCGATTTGACTGCCGCTCCCACCGTCGCCAAATTAGACGATTTGAAATCATTTGAGACTATGTTGTTTTTTGGTGGCGGCGGAAAATGGCAGAGAACGGCGTTTTATTGAAAGATACTAAAATTTGGGGTAACAATTGACACAACCAAAAAGATTAAGGGAGTAAGTAACACCCCAAATAAAATTGGTAGTATGTCGTGTAACGAGTCATCACATTCCCACCTCCCACCTCCCCCCCCCCTTTATTTCCCTAACCGACAAATAAATACCTTTGATGTTGTTTCTCTCCCTCTACTTGATCTAGAACCTCTCTCTCTACTGGAACTCTTTCTCCTACTCCTACTATTGCTCCTTCTTTCTCTGCTTTTACTTCTCCGTCTTCTCTCACTTTCTCTACTTCTCATCCTCCTCCTCTCTCTGCTTGAATATCTCCGTGGTGATCTAGACCTACTTTTAGGTCTAGATGAACGCGTTCTCGGTGAGCGAGAACGATTTGATCTTGAGGATGGAGAATATGAACGTCTGCTTGACTTTCTGGTTGGAGATAACGGACCCCTCTGCGTTGTCGGTGATAACGGCGGAGTTGAAGATCGTTTTGTTGAAGAGCTTGAGCTTCGTGTAGGCGACCGTGGAGGTGATATTGGTCTTCTTTTGGGCGGGGCTCTTGACGAGCTTGCCGAAGGTGACTTTGATCTTGCTGACATTGAGCTTGCCGAAGGTGACTTTGATCTTGCTGATATTGAGCTTGCCGAAGGTGACTTTGATTTTGTTGATGTTGCGCTTAGTGTTTCCGACGTAGATGATTGAGATTTTCTTGCCGTCGATATTGTAACTTGACTTTCAGATTGAATATTTTTATTTCCAGTTATTGCATCACCTCCAATTATCTTACTGCTAATAAAATTTTCAGACGCAAACGCTGCAACTTGAATTTGAATTGGGGGCTTATCTTTCAGAGCTTCTAGCTGCTTCAAAAGATCCTCATTATCAAATTGATTTTCTGGTTGTTGCTTTGAGTATTCAAGAGGATCCACTCCATCCTCAGTCTCAATATGCTGAATGGCTCCATTGCCATTATTAGCTGTAGCACCATTGTTAATGGGAACCGGATGACTTATGTATGTGTTCGACACAGCACTGTTAAAACCATCCCAAACAGTTTCTTTATCTCCCTCCATGGTGTGTTGCCAGCAGAGGGTTGCTAGCACCTTAATAGGAAATTGAAGTCAAGTCATTGGAAAAAAAAGTTTTGAGATAAATTGACCATAGAAAACATTATCTAATTTTTGCAGGGGTGTATATTCTGCAAGATTTTTTTTCCCCGGCTGCAAAATTTTTTTTTGCCCTCCTTGTTTTTTCCAGCAAGGAGGGAAATAAAATGGAAAAATATTTTCAAAACTCTTTATTTTATTCGTATTATCCCCCCTCCCACATAATGATTTATTTTTTTTTCACCAAGAAGGTGAGAAAAATGGAAAAATGCTTCCAGTTCTCTTAATTTTTACATTTTTTCCCACCAACCACATATTTTTTATCCCCCCCCCCCCCTCCTCAGCAGGGTCAAATTTGAAAATATACACCCCTAAATTTTTGACAAAAAAACATATACGTTAACAACAAACACGTCCCCCCATCTACCTCTTCAACACTTTCAACAGATTTTCAGTGTTTATAACAATAAAAAAAAGAAAGCTGGTTAGCAAAAACTACAAGAAAATCACGAAACCTTCAAAAATTAAAATTTAGATCTTTTAAAGATGAACTAGAGACAGACGAACAAAGTAAAATATAGACTATCTTCGCTACTAAAACATTATTGGAAATGAGTGAACTTAAAATTGACTCCAATATGTAACCATGTTAACAAGAATGATTTAATTATTCTAAAGTACGTTCAAATACACTTCATTACTTTGCAGGGGTGTATATTCTGCTGCAATTATTTTAAATTTTTTTCCTTTCCTAGTTTTTACCAGCAAGGAAGGGGAAAAATATTTACAGAACTCTTTATTTTATTCATATTTTACCCCCTCCCACATATTTTTTTATTATTTTTTTACTCCCACCTTAACAGGGTCAAATTTGCAGAATATACACCCCTAAATTATGTTCAAAACCCTTTGTCATACAAAATGAATTGAAATTACCTTTAAGCTCGAAAGTTCGATTTATCACATTTTATTTTATCATTTCAAATTTCTGAAAATGCAGTTTTTTTAGGCAAAATTGTTGATAAAATTAAGGTTTTTGGTTTGTGTGCGTAGTGCTACAATATTTAATAATATTCAAATGGTTCTAGTACATACATATACATACAATTATTACAATAAGTCACGAATTTAAAACATTTATTTAAATAGTCTTTGATTCCAATAACGATTATTATATTATATACCTATATATTTTTTTTTTATTTTGAGCATAAACTATTAATTTTATATCTAACTTCATTAAGAAAAAAATAAAAGAAAAATACAAAAAGTTTGAGTAAGGGGGAGGTAACTTTCACAGAATTCCGTAAAGGTATGAGTTTTAAGACTTTAAAATAGTAGTAGAACTCTAAAATTTGGCATGGCAGTTGCTTTAATGGGGAATAACGTGGATTTGTGAAAATATGGATGCTGACACACCACTTCCGTCAAAAAAAATTTCGAGTTTTTTCGCCAAATTAGACAATTTTGAATTATTTGAGCCAAAATTTTTTTTTCCTAAAAACTTTCTCCCCTTTACCTAGGTATTTTGTTCCGACATTTTTGATTTTCTTTGTAGGTAGATTTGGGATATGTTTTTAATATCAAAATCCAATAAATCACAAATGTCCAGAGCACATAAAAGGTCGATTTAATAGAAAACAATATTTTTTTTAAATGATTCAAAATTGTGTAACTTAGCGAGAAAAAGCAAAAAAATTGGCGTTTTATTTCGGTTTTCGGCGGTAGCGCCGCCGCCGTTTCTTCAAAGTTATATATTGTACCATATTAGAGCAACTGCCATACACTATTTTAGAGTTCTACTCCTATTTTAAAGTCTTAAAACACGACCTCTATGGAATTCTGCGAAAGCTACCTCCCCCTTTGATTTAGTGCATAAGAAGATACATAATACTGATATGTCAAATACAACATTACTACTTTCATTACATTAAGGGGGAGGGGGGAAGTTTTGCCACTTTCGCGTAATCCGTGATTATTAAGCTAGGTATTGATGTGAGACTATAGATTATTTGGGATAAAAGTTTACTTTTGGGTAGTACTTCACGTATATTTAATCATTTTTTGGATAGGTCTCCAGGTTCAGGTGCTGCAGGCTGGAAGGTGGTTTCTGGACAGGTAAAAAAAATTTAAAATTTTTGTTTGAAGAGTTAGAGATCAAATTATTAAACAAAATATGCATCTTTATGAATATTATTGAAATACCAGAAGAAAAAATTAAAATCGGCCTCCAGGTTCAAGTGCTGCAGGCCTCCAGGTCCACTCTGGACAGGTAAAAAATCAAATTTTTTATTTGAAGAGTTAGAGGTCAACTTATAAAACAGAATATGCATATTTTTTTTATATTATTGACATATTTGAAGAAAAAATTAAAATCGGCCTCCAGGTTCAGGTGCTGCAGGCCTCCAGGTCCACTCTGGACAGGTAAAAAAACAAGTTTTTTTATTTGAAGAGTTAGAGGTCAACTTATTAAACAGAATATGCATCTTTATGGATATTATTGAAATATCATAAGAAAAAATTAAAATCGACCTCCAGGTTCAAGTGCTGCAGGCCTCCAGTCCACTCTGGACAGGTAAAAAAAACAAGTTTTTTATTTGAAGAGTTAGAGGTCAACTTATAAAACAGAATATGCATATTTTTTTATATTATTGACATATTTGAAGAAAAAATTTAAATCGGCCTCCAGGTTCAGGTGCTGCAGGCCTCCAGGTCCACTCTGGACAGGTAAAAAAACAAGTTTTTTTATTTAAAGAGTTAGAGGTCAACTTATTAAACAGAATATGCATATTTTTTTTTATTATTGACATATTTAAAGAAAAAATTTAAATCGGCCTCCAGGTTTAGGTGCTGCAGGCCTCCAGGTCCACTCTGGACAGGTAAAAAATCAATTTTTTTATTTGAAGAGTTAGAGGTCAACTTATAAAACAGAATATGCATATTTTTTTATATTATGGACATATTTGAAGAAAAAATTAAAATCGGCCTCCAGGTTCAGGTGCTGCAGGCCTCCAGGTCAACTCAGGACGGGTAAAAAAATAAAACAAATTATTTGAAGAGTTAGAGGTCAACTTATAAAACAGAATATGCATTTTTTTGTTAATATTGACATATTTGAAGAAAAAATTAAAATTGGCCTCCAGGTTCACGTGCTGCAGGCCTCCAGGTGCACTCTGGGCAGGTAAAACAATCAATTTTTTTATTTGAAGAGTTAGAGGTCAGTTTTTAAAACAACATTAGCATCTTTTCAGATGTTACATGTATATTTGAAGAAAAAAAAAAAAATTGGCGTCCAGGTTCAGGTGCTGCAGGCTTCCAGGTGAACTTTAGAGACTATTTTCAGGTATATTTCCTATTTATTTGATTTCCCCCCTACTTTTTTTTCTATTCTATATTTATTTAAACCTGGTAGTTATCATATTCATTAAAACTTTTTGATGGATCCCAGTGACCGCTGTTGGCCATTGGCCAGGTAAATATCCAGGTAATTTTTAAATTTAGAGGAAAGGTATGTATTTAAAAACTGGTTAAAATAAGATAATATAGTAAAATTAATCATTTAAGGCTTGAAAATGTGTGTCCAGACAGGCTCCAGGTCCTTTAAATTCACTATATCATTATATTTTAAGTTTTAAACTTATTCTATTTCGAAATCTTTCTTCTAAATTCTCAAATAACCTTTTGAGATATTCACCTGGCCGGCAACAACCAGCGTTCACCAGGATCCAGGTAAAAGTGTCACTGTCCATATAAAAAAGTAAAAATGTATGATACCTACCTACCATGTTTAAAAACAGGAAAAAAAGCAAAAATACCTGAAAATGTAAGCCTGTAGCACCTAAACTTGAAGGCCGATTTTAATTTTATCTTCAAGTATATTTATTATATCCAAAACAATGCATATTTTGTTTTATAAGTTGACCTGTAACTTTCCAGATAAAAAGACTTAATTTATACCTGTCCAGAATGGACCTGGAGGCCTGCAGGATCTGAACATGGAGTCCGATTTTAAGTTTTTCTAAAAAATATGTCAATAATTTAAAAAAAAGAAGCATATTCTGTTTTATAAGTTGACCTCTAACTCTTTAAATAATTTTTTTTTTATTTTTTACCTTTCCAAAGGGACCTAGAGGCCTACAGCACCTGAACCTTTAGGCCGATTTTAATTTTTTCTTCAAATATGTCAATAACATCAAAAAAGATGCATATTCTGTTTTTTAAGTTGTCCTCTAACTCTTTAAACAAAGTTTTTATTTTTTACATGTCCAGAGTGGACCTAAAGGTCTGCAGCACCTAAACCTGGAGACCGAAATTTAATTTCTTCTTTAAATATGTCAAAAACATCAAAAAAGATGCATATTCTGTTTTGTAAGTTGTCCTCTAACTCTTCAAATAAAAAATTTGATTTTTTACCTGTCCAGAGTGGACCTGGAGGCCTGCAGCACCGGAACCTAAGGACTGATTTAAATTTTTTTCTTCAAAAATGTCAATAATACAAAAAAGATGCATATTCTGTTTTATAAGTTGACCTCTAACTCTTCAAATAAAAAACTTGTTTTTTTACCTGTCCAGAGTGGACCTGGAGGCCTGCAGCACCGGAACCTAAGGACTGATTTAAATTTTTTTCTTCAAAAATGTCAATAATACAAAAAAGATGCATATTCTGTTTTATAAGTTGACCTCTAACTCTTCAAATAAAAAAAAATATTTTTTTTACCTGTCCAGAGTGGACCTGGAAGCCAGCAGCACCTGAACCTGGAGGCCGATTTTAATGTTTTCTTCAAATATGTCAATAATATCAAAAAATATGCATATGCTGTTTTATAAGTTGACCTCTAACTCTTCAAAAAAAAAACTTGTTTTTTTTACCTGTCCAGAGTGGACCTGGATGCCTGCAGCACCTGAACCTGGAGGCCGATTTTAATTTTTTCTTCAAATATGTCAATAATATAAAAAAATATGCATATTCTGTTTTATAAGTTGACCTCTAACTCTTCAAATAAAAAACTTGTTTTTTTACCTGTCCAGAGTGGACCTGGAGGCCTGCAGCACTTGAACCTGGAGGCCGATTTTAATTTTTTCTTCAAAAATGTCAATAATATAAAAAAATATGCATATTCTGTTTTATAAGTTGACCTCTAACTCTTCAAATAAAAAATTTGATTTTTACCTGTCCAGAGTTGACCTGGAGGCCTGCAGCACCTGAACCTGGAGGCCGATTTTAATTTTTTCTTCTTATGTGTCAATAATATCCATAAAGATGCATATTTTGTTTAATAATTTGATCTCTAACTCTTCAAACAAAAATTTTAATTTTTTTTTACCTGTCCAGAAACCACCTTCCAGCCTGCAGCACCTGAACCTGGAGACCTATCCAAAAAATGATTAAATATACGTGAAGTACTACCCAAAAGTAAACTTTTATCCCAAATAACCTATAGTCTCACATCAATACCTAGCCTAATAATCACGGATTACGCGAAAGTGGCAAAACTTCCCCCCCCCCTTAAACATTCAATTTTAATTGTCAATAATATAAAAAAAGCAATTGAGATTTTTAAGCAAGTTATTTCAAATCATTATTGAAAATACAAATAATACAAAAAAATACACTTTAGTCACTTAAAAAGACAGAAAAGAAATTGGCACCGAAAACTATTTTGCCTCGAACTTTTCCAATTGTGAATAATAGAATATTTTAAATA
This sequence comes from Acartia tonsa, assembly GCF_053477335.1. Taxonomy (NCBI): domain Eukaryota; kingdom Metazoa; phylum Arthropoda; class Copepoda; order Calanoida; family Acartiidae; genus Acartia; species Acartia tonsa. The sequence goes on from NC_137260.1 coordinate 42,806,718, forward strand.
TTGTATTAATATCTTTAAATACAAAATCAGCAATAACTTGCAATTGAATATGAGCAAATTACTTTTGTTATTTAAAAATCATCATTTTGGTTGGCGAAAAAGTTACCGGCAAAATTCGTTTTCCAGGTACCTAATATCCCATTGTAGAGAGTGTAGAGAGGTTTAAAATTCACAACTAAAAAAATACAATGAAACAAAGAGGCAGTGAATAAAATAAATTAAATACAAGATATTGTGATTTAGAGGGTTGACATTTTGATTTTATGGATTTGTAAAAATGCAAATGTTAGTTATTAGTACCTACCTAAGATTACAAAAAAGGGAAGGTTATTATTGTAGAGTTATCCAGGGGTTTATATTCTGCTTGGAATACCCTACTAGGTGGGGGAAAAATGAAAAACATGTGGGAGGGGGGAAAAAATATGAAAATAAAGTAAATCACTCATCAAGTTTACACAATGTTCGACAGAGAGAGGAAAAGAAAAGCTGACTTAAGGTAAGAACTAGTGGGAGTGGGGTTGCAACTTTTGCAGAATAATACCCAGGAGTTTTCGTAATCCAAGTAAACTCTTAAGAACAGAAATATCAATCAAAGCTTAAATTAAATTAAATTATTAGTTCTAAATATTAATATATATCCTGTTCTATTTCGTAAACCAGAGATGCATTTTTTATTTGATAGTTTTGAGTTTGAAATACTTGGATAACGAGATCTACAATATTTACCTCTTACTATAAAAATTTTGATTTAATGACATCCTTTACAAAAAAAGGAAACTATGTAAATCTATTGAGCTAGAAAAAATGCTTAATAAAAACCTAAACATAGTGGTACAGATAAAAACATCAAGAATATTCATGATTGCTTCAAAAATTACCTTAATCTTTTATATTGCTAACTTTCTGACAAAAGAATGAATTATTTATGTGGCTTTCTTATTTTTTCTGGCTGTAGTCTTCCTAGTTCTCTGTTTTGGCACCTTGAAATTTGGATCCTGTTCATCGTCACCTGAAACAAAAAAGGTTACATTTTTTTGAAATATCAATGATAATAATAAAAGGGGGTGGGGGGGAACGGTTGTGACACTTTTTGAAGCCAAAAATATTAATGATAATAATAAAAAAGGGGAGGGGGGGAGCGGTCGTGCCAGAAATAAGGATCTCAACTAAATACAGTTACAGCGGTTCCGGAGTCGTTTCTTCACAGTTCCACCTTGTACCTTTTTAAAGCAACTGCAATTTCAAATTCCATTGCTGTAACTCTTTTTTTTGTTGAGTTCCTTTGTCTTTTAGTTTTGGTTTCAAAAAGTGTCTCATCCAATGATGTCAAGTTTACAATATTGCTCCCGTGTTTGGGGATGAGTGAGATACAACAATATGATGCCAAAGAATATTTTTGAAAGCAAGACTACAATCTACCCTAATGAATACGCCAACAACTCCTGTAGGTATTCTATTTCTTAGACTAAAACGCTTATATTAGGCATGGCAGTTGCTTCAATAAGATATACTGCAGAACTGCGGATGAATTGCCACAGCCGGCGAAAGTTACAATTTTTGCCATTTTCCCCGAGTTAGACAATTCTGAATCATTTGAGACAAACTTATTTTTGAATAAAAACATTTGTATATAACGATTTAAAATTTAGCTATCTTTTTTTTACGGGGGATATTAAATATTATACCTGAGCTGAATGTTAAATCTACAGTAGAAGAAGCTTTCCTTGGCCTTCCCTTCTTCTTACCCTTGTCATCCTTCTTACTCTTCTCAGTCTCACTGTCCAATGCAAAGTCAGACTCTTCAGCTGTTTGCACTTATAAACAAATATTTAGATCTACGTCATTTTATGCTATATAAGGGGGGGGTTTTTAATGCAACCATCTCGTAATCAATGTATAAATGGCACTTAGAATTCGAATTTCGATCTCAAATTTTGCATGAGTAATCCTTGGTAGGTCTATTTTCCCTAAATCGAACAAAAAATTGGAAAAGTAACGGCTGGCAGCTGGCGGCTCAGCCGTTTAGCCGTTTTTTGCCTATTTTCAGGGCAAATTCATCATTAATTACGTAGGAATCAACTTTTTAAAACATATTTTTGGTTTAATTCATGTTAAATGATAGCAATAACTATTTTTTAAATTTCTAGTACCAGCTGCTAAACGGCTAGAACCGGCTGAAAACGGCTGGGAGCTGCCAAGAGTATGAAGAGTTGATAGGGCATGTGACATGTCTAGGGGTAGGTTTTTATGGTTGCTGAGCTCAAAAATGCTTACAAAAATAGTGGCAGCCCATCCATATGGCAGCTGGGTAACAGCTGCAGCTCAGCTGGTAGCGGCCAAGAGTAGAATGAGTACATAGGACTTGTAACGTGTCTAATGGTAGGTTTTTATGGGTGCTGAGCTCAAAAATACTACCAAAATTAGTGGCAGCTCAATCATATGGCAGCTGGGTAACGGCCGCTGCTGAGCTGGGAGCTGCCAAGAGTTGAATTTGTAGATAGGGCTTGTGACGTGTCTAGGGGTAGGTTTTTAGGGGTGCTAAGCTCAAAAATACTACCAAAAATAGTGGCTGCCCATCCATATGGCAGCTGGGTAACAGCTGCAGCTCACCTTGGAGCGGCCAATAGTAGAATGAGTACATAGGGCTTGTGACATGTCTAGGGGTAGGTTTTTAGGGGTGCTAAACTCAAAAATGCTACCAAAAGAAGTGGCAGCCCATCCATATGGCAGCTGGGTAACAGAGCGGACAAGATTAGAATGAGTAGGGCTTGTGACGTGTCAAGGGGTAGGTTTTTATGGGTGCTGAGCTCAATACTACTACCATAAATAGTGGCCGCCCATCCATATGGCAGCTGGGTTATTGCCGCAGCTCACCTTGGAGTGGCCAAGAGTAGAATAAGTAGATAGGACTTGTGACGTGTCTAGGGGTAGGTTTATATGGGTGCTGAGCTCAAAAATACTACCAAAAATAGTGGCCTCCCATCCATATGGCAGCTGGGTAACAGCTGCAGCTCAGCTGGGAGCGGCCAAAAGTAGATGAGTAGATAGGGCTTCTGATGTGTCTAGGGGTAGGTTTTAATGGACGCTGAGCACAAAAATTAGTGCCGTTCCTTCTATATGGCAGCTGGGTAATGGCCACAGCTCAGCTGTTTTTTGAAGCTTAAAAAATTGATTATTTCAGTGGAATTAAACTTCTCCCTATTAACATTTTACCTTTTTTTCATGGATATATTACTAATAACTCTTTTTAATTACTAGATTTCACTGTTTCAAGAGCTGAAAACTACCAGTAGCCAAAAGTACATAGCATGTGACGTGTCTAGGGGTAGGTTTTTATGGGTGTTGAGCTCTAAAATACTACCAATAAAAGTTTGGGCCTGTCTATATGGCAGCTGGGTAACAGCTACAGCTGAGCAGCAGCCCTTACCATGCTGCCATTTGGATGGGCTTTTCTATTTTTGGGAGTATTAATGAGCTTGGCACCTATAAAAACTTACACCTCTTTGACACATCACAAGCTATGTCTTTACTTGTTTACTTTTATCTGTTGGTAACTGTTCTCAGCCAATTTCAGCCGTTTTACAACTAAATCAATACATTAATAAGGTGTTGTTATTAATAATATAAAATACAATAGTGTATTTATACTGAAATATTCAATATTTGGTTATCCTTCAATAGTCCCAATAGTCAATGAGTCTTAAATAACGGCTTACTGCTAAGCTTAGCTGTTACCCAGCTGCAATATGGATGGGCGGCCACTTTTTTTAGTAGTATTTTTGAGCTCAGCACCCATGAAAACCTACCCCTAAACACGTCACAAGCCCTATGAACTCATTCTACTCTTAGCCGCTCCCAGCTGAGCTGTAGCTTTTACCCAGCTGCCATGTGAATGGGCCGCCACTATTTTTGATAGCATTTTTGAGCTCAGCACCCATAAAAACCTACCCCTAGACATGTCACAAGCCCTATCTACCCATTCTACTCTTGGCCGCTACCAGCTGAGCTGCAGCTGTTACCCAGCTGCCATATTGATAGGCGGCCACTATTTTTGGTAGTATTTTTGAGCTCAGCACCCAATAAAACCTATCCCTAGACACCTCACAGGCGCTATGTACTCATTCTACTCTTGGCCGCTCCCAGCTGAGCTGTAGCTTTTACCCAGCTGCCATGTGGATGGGCCGCCACTATTTTTAATAGTATTTATGAGCTCAGCACTCCTAAAAACCTACCCCTAGACACGTCAAAAGCCCTATCTACTCTTTCTACCTTTGGCTGCTCCCAGCTGAGCAGCGGCCGTTACCCAGCTGCCATATGGATGAGCTGCCACTATTTTTGATAGCATTTTTGAGCTCAGCACCCATAAAAACCTACCCCTAGACATGTCACAAGCCCTATCTACCCATTCTACTCTTGGCCGCTACCAGCTGAGCTGCAGCTGTTACCCAGCTGCCATATTGATGGGCTGCCACTATTTTTGGTAGCATTTTTGAGCTCTGCAACCATAAAAACCTACCCCTAGACATGTCACAAGCCCTATCTACACATTCAACTCTTGGCAGCTACCAGCTCAGCAGCGGCCGTTACCCAGCTGCCATATGATTGAGCTGCCACTATTTTTGGTAGTATTTTTGAGCTCAGCAACCATAAAAACCTACCCCTAGACATGTCACATGCCCTATCAACTCTTCATACTCTTGGCAGCTCCCAGCCGTTTTCAGCCGGTTCTAGCCGTTTAGCAGCTGGTACAAGAAATTTTAAAAATGGTTATTGCTATCATTTAACATGAATTAAACCAAAAATATGTTTTAAAAAGTTGATTCCTACGTAATTAATGATGAATTTGCCCTGAAATTATGCAAAAAACGGCTAAACGGCTGAGCCGCCAGCTGCCAGCCGTTACTTTTCCAACTTTTTGTTCGATTTAGGGAAAATAGACCTACCAAGGATTACTCATGCAAAATTTGAGGTCGAAATTCGAATTCTAAGTGCCATTTATACATTGATTACGAGATGGTTGCATTAAAAACCCCCCCCTTATAGAGCACTTTTTAATTAATTTTTATTGATTTTAAAAAATCAAAAAGACGAACATTTTACTATTGTAGATTCACATTTTTCTAGGCACCAATGGATAGAAAGTATTTATTTGTCATGTTAAACTAGTAATTATGTGATCGAACTAAAGCAAATCATAAAATAATAACCTAGTAGGTAATATTTGCAACTTCTTACATGTTGTTGTGATTTACCGCCAGAAAAACACGTTATAATAGATACTAACCTGCAGTATCGACCTCCATGGCTTGTGCTGAGTGTCCAGGTTGAGCTGCAGCCTCTGTAATTCTGCTGGAACCAGCAACTGTGTCCGTCACATCCACGATTCTTCGATTATCAATCTGAATTATTCGACAAGTTTGATAGATATATTTATAGTTGGAATTTTATCCAAAAAAAATCTTTTCAACTAACTCTACCCAAATCTCTGGCCCCTAGTAAACAAACTTTATGGAAATATAAAGATACTTGCGCCATATGTATTTTACATAATAGAAAAAAAAGTAACATGCCATGACGTTTATACTACATATATTAAAGCATACCTACCATAAATGTAGAACGAAAATGGTGCCGTCGTTAGCGAGATCTTAACGGACAGACGAAAAACCTTACTAATTTTATGTTATTATGTAAAGTTTTTTCTCTTGAATTAAATAAGAAATTTACGTACCGAGAGTTGACCAGTTTGTACAAGTTCTGCCATCATAGTTGGGGCTCTTACCATTCCTTCCATCAACAAGTTTGTCACAAACCTATACAGATATAAATGATTTCTAAACAAAATCACATTATCTATCTATTACCTATCTTAACAGGTTTGAAAAATGTATACACCTAAATTGTTTTAACCCAACACTTTTAAATCATATTTGTCTTATTTGCGATTATTTTGAAGGCAATAAATAACGATTTTCAAAAGGGAAAGGCAGTTGTGCGACTTTTTAAGACAAACAAAGAAAAACTCAAGCTCAACAAGGGATACAGAATATGATTTTTGTAGTAATAATATAAAGAAAGAACAGTTGCTTGATTGTCAAAGACGCCAAAAATTTTAATGATAATCTTCATAAAAAAAACGGAAGCATTAGTTTCGGCGCCGTTTTTTCACAGTTCCATATTACACCACAATAAAGCAACTAGCAAGTTAAAGTGAGATATCTTTATAGCTGAGTATATCACCCTTCTCTATTTATTTAGATTACATTAAATAAAATTACCTGAAGATTTAACTTAAAAAAAATACAATAAATAACTTTATAAATCTTACTTGACACCTCTGCCGCCAAGTTGTTTGAAAGTGGCATATCCTTTAGTTTTAGCTTCCTCCAGTAGAGCGTCGATATCGTCCTCTCTTTTCATAAGGTTGGGATGTATAAACTTCTTGTACAGAAGCGACGATCCTGTATCAAGTTATTTTGAAATTGTTTTTCATATATTAATATTATGAATATCTATACAAGATTCTTATATAACAATTCACTATAGTGCATTAGCCTGGTTGAAAAGATTCAAAAATGATGTTAGTACCAGCATAACATAAACTTTAATAAATGGTAATTTAATTTCAATTATTAAATTTTTTTGCACTACAAGTAAACTTTAAAATATATGGCAACAGTTAACAATGATTTCTTTCCTGTTTTTTTTTTATATTTTTTTTTATTACGAGTGGTAAATTTTAAATGTGGAATGAAATCTAGCCCAAACGCAAAAGAATTAATTCATATGTAGGTACACTATCATCAATAAATGAGGAAATAGTATTTTTAAAAAACTGGAACATGGTAAGAAAACGAAGTAGCGTGTTTCGTCGTATTTTCACAGTAGCTTTTGATAGGTTATTTTAGGTTAGGTTAGGTCAATGTTAATAATTGCCCCGCAGGGTTAGAGCCTTCGCAGGGGCTAAAATAGGAGAAAGGCTACTATGAAAATATGACGAAACTCGCTACTTTTTTTACTTTCTATGATCAAAACAAACTTTTAAAATAATATACAAATCACAATTGTGACATTTTTGACTATATGAAAATCTTACCATTGCTGGCAGGAGCAAGAAGCCAGATTAGGACACCAATCTTCAGCCAGTAATAGAATGGAAACCAAAATCCAATGAAAATATCAGTGAATGGTTCTATGGTGTTGAAAAAGGCCAAAACAATCCAATACATCATCCATCGTACATATCTACATGAAAATAACATATTTGTTGTAAAATCATGATACCACACATACATATGATTTCATAGGAATAAATAACATGATGTATGTAGTATGTTTTTCAGTCTATCTGTAGCGAAAGATCTCGATAAACCGATATGGTTCTCCTTTACATTGAAGTTTCTCATAGATCTAATAAGAATAAATCTATTTTGGGGGACGACAACTCTAGTATATCAAGAGAAATCGCCTCTAAAAAAAATCCAAAACGTAATAACAAATCAGCCAGGTATTAATTATAAATATCTTACTCTTTAACATTTTTTGTTCTGACTGCTTTGTAACTGGCATATGCAGGGTATAATGATCCTAAAATTAAAAAAGAAATAATGAAATTAAAAATTCAACAATATTTTCTTATTAACTAGTGCGCTGTCAATATTCATAATCAGAAATTAAAATAACAGTAATCATAAGGGAATTGACTATTCCCAATTATAAATTAATTTGGAACTACCGTCTTATCTTAGCTGAGGATAAAAATTATGGTACAATTTTAATTTTCAAAAAATATCAAACGCAAGGTCCATTCAAAAAGCATTCCTGGACAACAAAAGGACATGACATGCAGTAGAGGTAACTTCACTAAATTAACAGCACGGGATGAAAAAAATATTTTTAATTTGTTTAAATTCTCACCTACAACATGACTCAAAAGTTCATATAACATTCTTGATTCTGAAAAAATGTAGAACATGTAATTACACATAATCTTTAAATATATACTTACGATTTAAAAATTGTAGAAGCTTTAAAATATATTTAAATTTAACGGAAATGTTGTATTATCAATATCAATAAGTTCTTTGGCTATTATGCTGAGTAATCAAATTTGCATATTTGATACAAGATATATTTTTTATGCGAAATTCATTTGAAATAAAAAAAATCTTTGTTTAATAATGTGACCTTGTCCTAAATATTTCTTTATTTGTTATTACGTAAGCTTACTTTTCTTTGTTAGTTAAATATAAGAATGATTTCGATTAAATATTGGTATTTAAAACTTATTTTTCAATAAACGTTTTCAGATTATCCTTTAAAATTAATTAATTAAAGGTTTTATTCCTACATCAAATCAATTTTCTTATTGAATTTAAAAGAAATGAAGTATTACAAAGCACAGATAAAAAATATTAAAATTAATATACAAAACATAATTTTAAAAAATGATACATTTATCTTGAACCCTTTTCTAACTTCTTGATAAAAAAATATCAACAAAAGTAGATATGATTTGAAAACATACCGGTATTTTCTAGTTGGTAGTATATTAAAAATAGAGAAAGAGAGTTTTTATATATGACGAATTCTCTAATAAAGTACGTTGTCATGAAAACATAACCTTATTATAACGCATACTCTAAAAATGGACAATGTCACAAAAAAAACATTTCACATAATCAATTTTAAACAATTTTTCAAGGAATAGATAAGACGCATTTTTTAAACTTTTTTTCATTCATGCGCGTTCACAATTTTCACAAAAATAAAAAAGAATGCAATATTTGGGACAGAGTTACCTCATTTATAGAATATAAAAAAATATTGCAAATTTAAATAAAAAAAATTAGATTTCTTATCTAAAAATTAATTATTGCTAAAAACCAGCTAAAAATTTAAAATATTTTTTTGTTGTAAATGAAAAATTTCAGAAAAACAATCGACACGCGGCGACTCTGTCCTCAAAGGGTATGATGCGCTTTTGCCGCGCTTTCAAAACTTTTTCTTGTAAGTCGTCTTTGATGTTCTAACTGTATAAGGAAAAAAGAGACTTGCACCAAACGGTACAATAAGACGTCTAAATAGCTGTTGTTTCTTGACAGGAGGAAAAATGTATTGAACCGTATAATATACAATGCAAGCATTAAAAATATTTGATTATTCATATTTGTTACTTGTCTTTGTGCTTTTAATTTATTTAATTTTTTATTTATATCTTGAATTTATTTCAGTTCAAATGGAAGAATTCACAAATACATTGTTAGCGCATTATGCACAGGATTTTGGAGGAAGGTTGGTCTTTTTTAAATATTAATAATCTATTCAATATACATTAGAAATATTGAAGCTACATCTTGTTAAGATAACAAATGTTAGATATATGTTTTGAGGATGTAACAATCTTATTACAATATTTTAATAAAAGACATTTTATAGAATTTCTAATGATTGGATGGAAGATGGTAGTTCCTTATGCTCCAATGGGTTCGAGACTTGTAACTTAAGATTTAGGTAATTCTTAAAATTCATTGTACCATTCATAATCCAGATATTCCTAATGGCTATGCTTCAAGCGTTTTAAAAAAAAACCTTTGGTGACTTTCATTCCATTCAATTCTAGTTTTGAATTAATTTTCTCCTCTCTCTCTCTCTCTATATATATATATATATAGGGGGGGGGGGAGGTGTAGAATTGAAAATGGTGTGAAGTCGACTTCCCCTCCCACAACCGACCACCTTGAATGCCCCTAGATACAATTATCATAATAATTAACAATAGTACTAAATGTAGACGTTCCACTGAGGAGTTAGTAGGCTCAGCAGATCATGGTGTACCCGATGATAAATCAGGTAAAAGTTCCAACCCAATAAGTACGATTAAATCTGGTTTATTATGTGACAAGTTATTCACCCTAAAATAACTGTTGACTAGCGGCTACGCTCCAAGAAGCCTCTAGATTCATTTTCATAGATTCATAGAGTGATTTCTCTTGGTAGGGTGGTAGAAACCTACCCCCAAATAGTTAAAAACCTTCCATGGACGTATAAAAGCTTTTATAAAGGACAACCATATCGGTTCTGCAATGAAATCCATAAATCAAGTAGTTAAGAAGATCCTTCGGTACAGAGAAGAAAAAAACTTGTTGATTTTATTTTAGGATCATAATATTGGACGAAAGAGGACTTTTTTAAAGTTAACAAAGTTAGTCAATTCCAAACATTAAAATTGGGGATAAGATTAATTTATCATTTAAAGTCTAATACTTGCCTTACAGGACCTGCAGTGCTGTACATGCCTCTGGGAGCTCCAGCATCCTCCGGATGTCCAACTCTGGCAGAATCTTCGGTTACAGGCATCAGCCAGATGGTGTTTCTTTGGACAGGTAAAACTTGGGACTGATGGATCGTGTTTATTCCCAACATTTAAGTTCTTTCTTCTCGCACTTTAAAGTCATATTTTGGAGAAAAAAGTACCAAGAAATTTGACAATTTATAAATGAATCACCAAAAAATGCTTCTAGTGCCTAACTCTGAATTTGAAGGGATAGAGAAGGACTAGAAAAATAGCTTAAACCGTTAAAAGGACCTAATTAAATGTAACCAAATTGGTTCAGTAGTGATTGAGATCTTAAACTTCAGACAATAAAAACCTACTACCTTCTATAGTAGGATAAAAGAGTACAAAGTTCCTACTTTGGTTTCAGTAATGGACACAATCACCCTCAAGCTTAATCTACAGAGCCATTTATGAGATACTAATAAATTATTTGTTTAGTAATGTCAGTGTTTAATGTTGTAGCAAACATTGTTGCAAATATAAATAATAATCAAAACAACAGAAACAATAACAACAACAATATTCAAGTTAACAAGATTTCAACACAAAACACCCAGGTAAATATCATCTAAACTCTGTAGAAATAGATTTATGGATTAAGTCAATAGTAACCGAAATTGACAAAACAAATTCCCTGTCATAATATCCACATTCCAGGTATATTATATATCCATTTTATAGATCAGTTCAAACACCAACAATGCCAACACAATTAGTATTATGTTGCCACCACCTATCCCAGTGCTGGCTGGTGGAAGGAAGATTGATGTCCAGAAGCGACTAAAAAGGTAACAAGGACAAAGATATTCGATTGAGAATCTATCTTGAAGACATATTTAAGATTTTAACCAATGTTAATAGGTTGATCAAAATTACTTCATAATTTACTTCCTAAAATTACCAACGCAGTGTTTTAGGGAAAAGATATAAATTACCGTTCATTTTTCCCCCAAGCTTGAAATTAAAACTATAAATAATGTATTATTTAGATTTGTAGAAAGAGAGCAGAAGCTAGAGATGAGAAGGAATAATGAAACAGCAGCTCTAGAACAAAATAAGCTATCTTACACAAAAATTTTCAGGTTAATTTTTTCTAGTAGCATAACTTCTTTACAATCCTTGTGTTTGTGAGTATATGTCTGCCGGTTATGTACACTTGCTATTCCCCTTAGCCATTAATTTACAACACAATTGCCTTTTGTTTCTATAGGGTCATAATATTGAATTACTTAAAACAGGGGGGGGGGGGGACAAAGACAGGACTTGAGTTTCACCGGTTAGACATTTTCATGTTTCCCGCGGATAGTAAATTAAATTATTAGAAAAACTCCAGTTTTATTGGCCCTTGAAAGTGCCAACAAAAATGACTTTTCAGTAGGTATAATTAAAATATTTTTTCATTTTGAAAGTGGACTTATGGAACCAACAGAAGATCTCGACTGCCTAGGAAGAGAACTTTGTTACCTTAGCCAAGGTATTTAAAATTTAATGTTTTATTTATTTGATAAATTTAGATGTAGTTATTCTTTACCTTAAGCTTGTAAGTGATTTATAAACGTTAACAAAAAGATTCATTGTTTGTCTTTACAAATGTAAGCAGCTTGAAATTATTTATTAAAACAATAGTTAATTTCATTAGTGTTTATTTTCTTTCAGTCGAATCTAAAAGTGTGTATTTTCAGGAGAAAAGAATCTTAGCTTCAAGAATTCATCCTTCATCAAAATTATGACATTTGCTCTCATGTGGATTCAACTTGATGTAAGTAAACAACAAGGACGAATAGGTCCAATAGGAATAAAATTAATATGCAACGAAAAAACAAATTTATTATGGTATAGATAGAAATGGGTTGCTTTCCCGCAAAGTGCCGGTCAAGCACTGATATCCGTCCCTTCTTTCAGAAACAAATTTTTTCCTATGTCTCACCCCTGCGGGACTACAAAGTATATCCAATATAACCTAACTAGACCTGAAGTAATAAACAAGCAAACGAATCATTTCAATTTATTGGCTTTTCAATTTATTTCGAGAAAAGGAAGGAGGGGGATGAAAAGTTAGATCAGATCCTAAATGGTAATAGCAAAATGAGAATATACTTACTTTTTTATCATACGTTACGTGAAAATTAATATCAATTGATAGATGCTTTAGTTTTCTTTATCAATGATAACATTAATGACTTGCAAAAAAAAGACAGAAGACATGGGTAATTAATAGAGTAAAATATGAAATTCGAATTATTGTCACTTAACCTAAAACCGACCATTGGGCGTTAGAGTATTGCATCCCATTACAGGCGGATGATGCCCTTGGGTTCTCTAGATGATCACTTAAAATCAATGGAGAATCCCGCCCCATATTAGGTAATAAATTCGACTTATAATATAAAAGTTTTATTTTTAAGGATCAAAGCCAGTCCTTTGTAAACTTTTTGGAGAATGTAACTCGAGAAGATTTTGATCAATATCTGGATTGTGATCTTATTTTCTATAAATGTACAAAATTATAAATATTGTAAGATTCCACTGTTAATATAGACAAATATACATAAAGTTTGTAAACCTAGCATATAATCATCTATCTAAAATAAAAAGGGATAGTTGCAAGAAGTGCATTTCAAAGAAAGGATTTCAAGCATAAGTTACAAGTATACGATCAAACATGATATAATATTACGTTAGAATAAATAAGAAACAATTAAGACTAAATTATTGTTCATATTTTTGTGAAAAAAAAGTCAGCTAACTGTATATATATTTATACTAGCGGCTCCGCCCCTAGAGGCCTCTAGGGGTACTTGAGGAGGGGGGAGTAGAATTGGAATTTTTTTTTTTTTTTTTTTTGGGGGGGGGGGGTGCCCCCCCATCATCTTTAATTTTAGTTAAAAAACGAAAAAAAAAATTTTTTTTTTTTTTTTTGGGGGGGATTTTTCATTTTTGGGGGGTTGGGGGTGTCCCACCCCCCAAGAAAATAGTTATAAACCTTCCCGGGACTTATGAGAAGCTACCCTGTTAAGGAGAACCCGATCGGTCCAGCGGTTAGCGAGATCCTTCGGTACAGACACACAGACAGACACACAGACATCCTGTTACTTTAGTATAAGGATATGAGCAATGGCATATGTATATCACAAGAATACGATTTACAAGTCTTGATGTTTTAAAAACTAGGTACTTGGTAATAAAATTGAAATTCTTTCAATTATATTCAAAATATATAGTTCTTTATATCTAAGTTTAAATGCATTTAATGCAACTACCCCTTTACCAAAAATTTTCTTTTATATTTCTGTATACCTCGTTATTAAAATTATTTGTATCAAAAATATTGTTAGTTTATTGTTGCTTCACTACTTAAATGTTGTAAATAAATATCTAAAATGAGAAAAAGATTACCAGTGCAGTCTATACAACAGATTTATAGTATATGATAACTAAATCCCCACTTTTCCAATGAACTTTTTCGTCTGCTAGCAAATTGTTTTCTGCTACTAAGCTGTGTTAAAATTCCCGAAATTATTAGTTGATTTTCAAAGACCCGATTGAAAGTCGGCACACGGTAATTGGGATAGGGAAATACAAATATTTAATCCCTTCCCCTCTAGTGTTTTACTCTAATGTCTCTACTACTAAGATAAATAAAACTCAGCATTAAAATAATACATATATATTTAAAAGAAATTTAGTTAGTGATAATGAAGATGCATTGCAATTGTAGAAGATTTCAATAATATTTATAATTCACTTTCAATAAATTCTACCTAAGGTATAAGGAATTATTAGAATTGTTTAAAACTGAGATGGATTTCTAAGAAGAATTAGGGTCGCTGCATCGCCAAGATAGTTTTTGTGAAAAATCCTCCAAAATCATGTAAAAATCTACAAAAATGAATTAAAATCTTATGTTAATAACCCTTCGTTGATATTATTTAATTTTTGTGGATTTTTTATGAGATTTTGAAGCATTTTTGACAAAAATAATTTTGTTACAGTAGCGATGCAGCGACCATATTATTTTTAAAGAATCCACCTCTGAACTTTTTTCTAACTAATTTAATTTACCTTAAAGTAATATAATGATGTATAACTTTGCACAGTCCCGAACTTGCGTTACAATCAATTCAGCTTTTTATCTCCTCAAAATTTTAAAAATAAAAAAAATTTAATCAAAATTGAACACCTAACTTTTTTTCAACAGCAAAGGTTCTTGCAACTATATTTAATACAAAAAAAAAAGAAAAACGACAATGAATTTTCACTGTGTCGAAACGACCATCTAAACTTAATTAACATCAAAATGATTTCATAAATTTCATAATTTTTATACCTAAAAACACGACAATGGGCAATTCTGATCCAATCAATTAAAATTTTCATCTTCTAGATAAAGTAAAAATGTGTAAATATACTGTTTAGTGTTTAGTAGGCCACTGGCAGACTAGTACATATTAATAGTAATATTCAATAATTTAGGAGTAGAATTAAAAAACACTTTATATAACAAATTTACAATTAAAAACGCCAGATTCAAACTAAGATTAGTTTATACATTTAATGATTGTATGAAAATAATAAATAAATTACATGAAAATGAAACAGTTCTGTGGTTCCAATTCATAATACATATTTCTACAATTCTCATGATATTAATAAACATTTATAAATAATTCAACAATAATTCAACTGGAATGCGAGCTATACATATGATACTTTCTTCAAATTTTACGTTTTTTGCATTTCTAACTTAAAAAAATTCCAGATAAGTTTGCACTTTGTAAACGAGCAAAATTTTTATTTTTACATCAAAGTTCCAAATAAATAAAATAATATTACTCTTGATAATAATAACCAAAATTTCCTATTTTAATTTAAATGTTAACGAGAAAGGGATTTACAAATAAGTTGGTATTTTAAATAGTTAAACTAAAGGAGTAACAAAATAATCTACAATAGACAAAGAAAAGACCTTACATATCTTTGTAGCAGAGATCGGCAGCCGCGCAAAAGTCTTAAATTCAAACCTAATTGAATGTAAAAACATTCCGAATAGATGGAATCTCTGTTTAGTACTTAACAGATTTAGAGATCGGGCTGAATTTTAAAATTATATGTTAATTTTACTAAGGCAAACACATGGCTGACGCGCGGCTGTCGAGCCCTCTTTCTGGTAAGTTCTTTTAAAAAAGATGTTTATATGCTTGCTTTTAATTGAATATAACCCTAGGTGACGAAATCTACCCTATAATATTATTTTCTTTACCAACCCCTAAGCTACAAGATCTCCGTATACTATTCTAACAAGTACTGTAACTGTCAGTCAGAGAGACGCTTCAACTGTTGAAGAATTGAATTATTGTTCTCGGGGTTGTTCAGTGCTGTAGGTACAGGAGCCAATCTAAAATATTATCAGTCAATGTATTAAAAGTTTTAATAAGAATCTAATATCAAATCAAGGGTTAAGAAATATCTTTATACAGAGGTGGATTCTTTAAAAAATTTAGGTAGCTGCATCGCTGCCTCATCAAAATGTTTTTCCCACAAGATCACATAAAAAAATACCTATAAAAATTAAATAAAATCATAGAAGAGTTATTAACATAAGATTTTAGGTACTTTTATTGAAATTTGACTGGTTGGTTCCAAACTTTTAAACTAATAATTTTAAACTACACGAATGGATTACTTTGTTTATCATCTTTGAGGATGAATATAAATGTATTGCCCATTGTCTTTTTCCTTAAGATCCCTGATTTAAATTTGGAAATATTACCTACTAAATTGATGTGTGAGGTATAACAGTTGTTGTGAGGAGAGAAGTCGCAAGTGAGATAACAGCCGGTTCCAGTATTCTGGAGTTTCTATATAAACATTAAAAATAATATTTTGAATAATACATACATTATCATAAATAAAATCAGCTTATACCAACAACGAAATTAATTCGGAAAAAAATCTCGAAACCTACACATGATTTTCAGCTGTCGTTGGGGGACAACACTTAGTAAAATTGACGAACTTTTTATCTGCCTCCCAAATATTATTTTAGATATATTTCGCTGGTTGGTTAAACCTTATAACTGAGATTAGATGGTTCTCAAATAATATTTTCTTCAACATTGTGATTGATTTTTGCACTACTATGTTATTAACAATCACTTTTTATAAAAAATTCAAACTAAATCTAAACAAGTAAAGCTTTCTTTAAAAATAACGCCTTTAATCCTTATAAAAAGACTTGGACATAAGTCTTATAATAACAACCATTTGGAAAAATTTAAGATATAACAAATTACGCGAGGGACCATGACAAAGCCTCTAGTAGCAAATTAACCTGCATGTTTAGTTTTTGCAGCCAGCCTAAGTATCTGTTGATGTGTGGGTGATAGTTGAGACTGTAGCTGAACAAACTGAGCTACATGCTTCACCAGTAAAAGGACCAGGCTCTCTGAAACATTTTATTATAACGCATACAATTAACCTTTCACCATTATCAAAACGGCCCCTACCATTCCGCTGTATAAAATATGGCTTTCTTAGAAATTTTCTAAGAAAACTTTAATTAAAATACATAGGATTAAAACTTCTTCTTTACCCAACAATAAGGACTCTATCCTCTAATTCAACCGTGAAAACCTAATAGAAAAACCAAGAATATACATATATATCAAACTCTGCTTAAAAAGCTAATGTTTTAGACACCCTAAAAAAACTATAAAAAATAACCTGTATCATGTTGAGTTAGTGTTGCACCAGGGCGTACAGTGCAAAGCATCCGCTCAAACAGTGCCAACGGCTGGGTGGGCGGCAGTCCCAGGGTCATCAGCAAATTAAGAACATGTTCCGCCTGACCGCTGCCATTCATGCTACTAGCCGCTGCACTCACAAGGGAGGCAATACTGGGTGGCGGGATCATTATACTACTTGATTCAGAAGTTGATAGCATATTGAGATCTGTACTCCTTGAGGATACTGGGGGCTGATGGCAGTTCTGAAAATTAATTAAATATTAGCTAGATCTTTAACAAGGCACATTTTAATCAGGGGACGTGATCGAGCAAAATAATTCACTTTGAAATTGTAAAACTTGTTTTGTCCTATAACTAAAATTAAAGAGGGTAAAAAGGGAAAAAAATTTCACTTAGAATTATTTGTCAGAATCTGTTTTACTTAAAATCATGGATCCTCTTTCTTTATATTCTACTAGTGGCTTCGCCCCTAGAGGCTTTGCCCCAAGATGTATAATTACATCTTCTATTACTTACCCAGCAGAACGGATCACAAATTTTCGCACCTACCCAGCAGGAAAACATTTTGCGATTAAATTCGTAAAATTCGTAAAATTCGTAAAATTCGTAAAATTCATAAAATTCGTAAAATTTGAAGAAAAAAAAATGGGGGGGGGATTTTTTTTGTTTTTTAGGGGGTTGGGGGTGTCCCACCCCCCCAAGAAAATAGCTTAAAACCACCGCAGGACCAATAGGTATATACCCTGAAGAGTAGAATCCAATCGGTTCAGTGGTTACCGAGATCTTAAGCTTCAGACGGACGGACAGACAGACGGACGGACAGACATCAAGCTACTTTGTATTATAGATTAAAAGTATGTGCCTCCATCAACATATGCAATTTAGCTATTTAACAAAGAAAAAAGAAGAATACAAAAGTATATTAATCTAGACAATTACAGACAGAAAATATTTTCGCCTTAGAAATTTTGAGGATGTGACAAAAATTGAAGATAAATAAATATTTTATAAAACTTACATTGAAAGAAGTTGAGGGAGGTAATACTGGTGTAGAATCACCGTTTGCGGCACAACCAAGCTTATCCTTCAACCTTTCTATGGTATGAAAGAGACTGGGCTTCTTTCCAGTGGATGTTAAGCTAGTTTTCTCAAGCACGGCACCTTTGTCATGCTTAGAGTAATCCATCCTAACCATGGGCATAGTAATTGAAGGCGTTGAGGTTGATTGCGTTGACGAAGAAGCGGCGGCGGCAGCAGCAGCCGCTGCCAAAACCGCCAAACCATCGGCGTGGGCTGGCGGGCCACCAAAGTTATTGTATATTGGTTGTGATGCGGGTGTTAGAGTACTTCCAGCCGCAGACAAAGCTCGCGCCCAGTGCAGAATTGATTGTGCCGCGGGCGGTACGGATAGGGGCGGCTGCCAGTCGGCGGCAGTGGCTGGTTCAGGCTCCGCCTGGCTGACTCGCAGCTGAGATGCAGAAAAGGTTTTGCTTTCATCCAAACTTAAACTAAAATAATTTAAATAATTACAGGTTTATTTGGAACCTTGTTTTATGTTTAATCTGTAATAAATAAAAGTAAGAATTTTAATAAAAATGTGGAAATCATGTTTACCTTGATTGATGTGCGCTAAATCTGACTTTACTGGAATCATTGGTGAACATTTCAGATGACTTTCTCTTTCTTCTTGACTGTTTATCATCAGTGCTACCGTTGGCAGGTACCTGAAGTCAGAAAGTGTTGTAATATGGTTCTTATGTATCTTAATTATAATTTGGTTCAGTAATTTTAAGTTCTTCTCGTAACAGCTTTGATAGAAAATATAAAAATATTTGCATTTCTTTCATGGAAAGAAAAGACAAAAATATCTATTGCAGATTAACTAATCTCCCCTCTTTTTCTACAATAAATTAAAGCTACCCAAACAGAACTACTTTTCCAAATAAAAAATAAACTTTCAAAGTAATATGTCAAGAAAAAGAAACACATTATGTTAGTTTATTATAAACTAGCAGCTATGTGGGATATACCCTCCCCCAAAATAGTTAAAAACCCTCCCTGAACCTATAAAAAGCTTTATTGTAAAAGTGAACCATATTGGTTCAGCGGTTAGCGAAATCCTTCGCTTCAGACAAAAAAGCTTATTACTTTATATAATAGGAAATTTTTGTTACCAGTTATTTTAAGGGATAAGAAAGGTGCGCTAAATTAATGTACACATCCGATTATGATTTTTAAAAATTACCCTTTCTGTACAATAAAATTATTTCTGGAAATGTTTAGACACGCTGCTTATTTGTTCTTTCCAATTAAGATTTAATAAAAGCCCCACAAGATTTTGAGCTAAAGAATAAGTTTTTATTTAAGTTTATATTGTATACCGCTATAATTTCTTAGTCCAATGCCCCCGCCCCCCCCCCCCCCCCTTGATTATTACCTTGGTTAATGTAGCAGGCTCTATTGGCGTGAGAGTGGCCAAACTGTGTGTCTTCACTAAATTATTACTATTCTTTCCAGGTGCGGAGCTATTATTTGCCTTGGATATTGTAACAGATGAAGTGATAATGCTAGTTGCACTACTGGAACCTGTTTTAACAGGTTTGGCAGACGCACTTTCTGTAATTTTATGTTTAGATTCTGGTTCACTATTCTTCTTTGATGCAGGTACCGATTTGCCTAAATTAAAATTATAATCAGTTGAATTTATATAAAATATAAATTTACATGGGCACTTAGGTAACATACTTAAATAAAAAAAAAAACAGCCTAAAACCATCCCATGACCAATATGAAGATTTCCTTATTTGTAGAACTTAGTCGGTTCATTGGTTAGCGAGATCTTAACGGAAAAACAAACAAACAAAATTCTTTATTCTTTATGTATACAAGAATATTTCGGATTTGTTTATGAAAGTTAGTTAATGATATGAAGAGATATTCAAGGTAAAGGCATGCCTTAGTTCAAAAAACTCAAATGAGGGTAAGTTATATTTAATAATATTTTAAAAGTTCTTATAGCCGTGGCAAAATAGTGATATGTTAATATAAGTATACCTTTGGATGCTGATGATTTGCCTGAGCTTTTGATTTGGAGATCACTTGAGTTTTGCAAGTTTCGTTTACAGTCTTTGGGTTTCTTAGCAGTTGAGTCGGGTCCGCTAGCAGTATTATTATTCTTCTTTCCTTCTTGTTTCACTTTCGTGGAAGCTGTAGCACTCCCTTCATTGTCAACACTTGACTGGCGCTTCTTACTGAAAAATATTTTTATTATTATATTTTTGCGAATTTTTTTAGGAACAAAATATCTGGTAAATGTGTCCAATTTATATAATATTCCATAGATGCATTGGTTGGGTTTTTACAACCCAAGTGAAACCTAACTTTTGTCCTCCTTATGAAGGGTCGCCCTATAATAAGGAGGGGCCACCCTCCTCACAAGCAGCCACTCCCAGAAAATGCGCCAATGAGGAGCTGAAAAGTAGTGCATGTATGATTCTTACCCAGGTGAATTTGCTGATTCTGGTGTTTGCATCCAAATATGTTCCAGAGCTTCATAATCATAATCATGTATAGGCTCCTCAGTCTCTCCATCTAAATCAATAATTATATTATGAAATATAGTTCTCCATTTTAGGAAAGCTTATTGTAGGTCCCAGAATGAGACAACGCTATAATTTAAGATATATTTCAATAGCGCAGTTCCATTATCATTAGGATATGCTGTGCTACTTACGAACGTACTTCTGTTGTTATTTAAAAACTATTTCTGTTTTATGTACTTTTAGCTTTCTTTGTTTGAAAAAAAAAAAATTCAGCGGGTAGGTAAAGATAATTTAAAGGGAGAAAATCTATTTCACAAACAACTTTTTATTAAAAGTGTTAGTTTGAAAATACTTACCTAACATTTAAGAATATAAAAACTTAAAAAGTAACTGCAATATTTTACTACTTGAATGAAACCCAAGTTATGCATAGTTTAACTTTGTGGAATGCTTCTAAACAATTTACCTTGGTCGCTGTCGTCATCCGAATCATCTGTGCATGTTGATTTAGATCCATTCTAAAATAAAAAATAAGGTAAGAAGTATTTAAAGACAGAGAGGGAGGGGTCAATGGGCTGTTTATTCACTGGTCCCCAAAGTTTTATAGTAACGTTTTCTTATTCGTTGGTGTAACGACTTTGGGGTCTCTGGTGAATATTGATTGATCCGTTTATTAAGTTGAGTGTTCAAACGTTTCAAACACTAATTTTCATCTAGAGAAGGGGTAAATTTGTGAATCATCATTTGGGATGTACATTTTATCGGCCATTGTCTTATTCCTTTAGAACCCTATTTTAAAAAGCAGTTGGGTTTGAAATAAAAAATCAAGTTCTCTTGTGTCATATGAAAGGGGGGAGGCGGATGTGCCACTTTTTGAAACCAAAACTAAAAGTCAACAAAGGAACTCAACTAAAACAAGAGTTACAGGTCTGAGATTTTGCATGGCAGTTGCTTTATAGAGGTACAATATGGAACTGTGAAGAAACGGCGGCGCAACCGCCGAAAACCGCCGTTTCCCGCCGATTTTTTTTTGCAATTTCTCGGCGGTTTTCGACGAGCGCCGCCGTTTCTTCACTGTTCCATATTGTAACCCTATACAGCAACTGCCATGCAAAATCTCAGACCTGTAACTCTTTTTTTAGTTGAGTTCCTTTGACTTTTAGTTTTGGTTTCAAAAAGTGGCACATCCGCCTCCCCCCTTTAAAGTTTATGGTCAAAGCAAAAAAAAATGATCAGATGAAAAATGGCAAAATTTTTACAACTGACGAGAAAGCATTGTAAAAATTGAATAATGAATGGCATAAAAACGGCTTTCATATGAAAGAAAACTTTTTATACCTTTCCCCCGGAACCATTTTTGCAGTCTTGACTGCTGGCAGGAGTTTGCTTGGTACCCATACTTCTGTGGATTGGATGTCTCAATGGTTTCTTGCGAGAATTCACCGGTTGCAGAATACAATCTGGTATCTAAAATAATTAGGTAATATTTAACAGAAAGTCAAGTCGATTTAATGTTGAACAATATATCTCAAATAAAGCTTTTTAAAAAGTTTTAGAAAATATTAGAATTTAGGCAGCAATTATAGAGTATCGCAGCTGCTCCTAATCTAGATACCTGTTCATTAGTCTTATTAATCAGAAACTCTTCAGCACTTGGAGGGGTGGCTATACTCATGGTCGTTGTTTTGGGATCATCTTCAGGATGGTATCCAAGATCTTTTCCTTCCAACCAATCTTTGTACCTATAACAAAATATAAAAATATCTACTTAGTTTAGAATTATGTACCAGTCAATTTTAATTTAAAAAAAACATTTCAGATGTTGATTGTGACAATTGCATGGTCAGTCATTGATAAGAAGCACAGTGATTTATTTTAATTGCTTTTTCGCAAATATCATTAATTCCTTTTATCATTGACAACAGAAACTTTCTTTGCTTTCCAGCCATATTAGACAATAGGTAATAGGTATGATAAAATTTGCGAAAAAATATTTATATACTTACTTTTCAGGCTGAAATCTCTTGACAAAGCAATCCATAGATATGTTGACTGTATCAGGTTTACAATAGCACCTTGTCGCTCTCTTCCCGTACTCAACCCAACGGGGAGTGGCAAAATTTGTACTTTCGGCACAGTTGAACCCTAATATTTTTTTTATGATTAATAATTAGGTATTAAAGATAAATTCATAACTGTTTATTGCGGTTAAAAATAGATTAAATACTTACATGAAAATCATAAATTAATACCTATATGACATTTTTTTTCTATACAATAAAGCTATTTTTTGTTTAAAAGAATGTCTAACCTGTATTAAACCCTGAATGGTAACCACAGGGAAAGGTAATCATGATTTCTCCTTTGTGTTGAACAATCTTGTTGTAAGGAATACTGTGCTGTCTCAACAGGCTCGGGGAGATCAGGCACATTTTGTGACGTAGAAATGAAGAGCATTCTTTCTTTAATGCAGGGAATAAACCCTCTGCTAACCTCTCAAAACGTTTCATAAACCTTAAAGTTAAACATTATAAAAAAATTAGCACTATGAAAGTTATAGATTTCTTCAGAAGTTTACATTTGTCCGTCGACAAGGAAAAACAAATTGTATAAGTTTAAATGATGATTATTGATTACCTAGGTGGAATGCAATACCAGAATTTAGCATCTCCAAAGTGAAGATAGTTAATACTGTGCAAGTCCATGTCCTCCGTGTGCCAAGCGAACGTTGTCTTCCAGCTTCCAAAATACAGGTAAGCTGTGTTCACACCAGATATCTCAACACCATAATCCTAAAACAGTATATAGCTAAATCATTTTTAAAATATTGTCATATATTCAATATAGCATAAACCTCTATCAAAAACGTATAACAACCCATATGACAACCTTACTGTAGGTATAATAATAATTTTCTTGTATAATGTGTATTGAAAGATATTTTAAAAGTATAAAACCATAAATTGAGTAGAATTACATAATCTATCTCAAAATAACACATCAAGTTGTCCCCTAAATAAATACAACACATCATTATAACATCAAAAAGTGTTCTTTTTTTTAATGCATCTCAAGGAAAAATGGTGATTAAGGGGGGGGGGGGGGTAATGCAACCATCTCGTTATCAGTGAGCAAATGGCACTTAGAATTCGAATTTTGATCTGGAATTTTGCATGAGTAATCCTTGGTAGGTCTATTTTCCCTAAATTGAACAAAAAGTTGGAAAAGTAACGGCTAACAGCTGGCGGCTCAGCAGTTTAGCCATTTTTAAAACTATTTTCAAGGGAAATCATCACGAAACCTATCTCCACATAATACTGCTATGCTGCTCCAAAACGTTTTCAAACGGTTCTAGTCGCTAGTTGCTGGTACTAGAAATCTAAAAATGTTTTTTTGTATCATTTCACATGATTTAAAGCAAAAATATGTTTCAAAAAGTTGATTCCTACATAATTTATAGCAGATTTGCCCTAAAAATAGCCAAAAACGGCTAAACGGCTGAGCCGTTAGCCGTTACTTTTTCAACTTTTTGTTCGATTTAGGGAAAATAGACCTACCAAGGATTACTCATGCAAAATTTCAGATCTAAATTCGAATTGTAAGTGCCATTTGCTCACTGATTACGAGATGGTTGCATTAACCCCCCCCCCCCCTTAATTGAAGTAAAACCTAGATAGATATATCATTGAATTACCTGATTTACATAATCTAGAATAGAGCCGAGTCTGTTGATATTCCAGCTATCACATGACTCGTCCGTGATTGAACCACAAACATCCGCACCGTACAAAGGAGCATTGAATGTAATATTCTTCCAATACTTTCGCTCCAACTCCTCGAAGCTCGTATGTTTAGGTGGCTCATTCCTACAAATACACATTATAAAACTTGATAATTAAGAGTAAAAATGATACCTGTGTTTCAGAAATGATATACTTACGGATAATATTAATAAGCCATAAAGTGTTTCGATTTAGAAAAAAGTGCTTACTTCTTATTGACATAATCTACATAGTCTTTGACTGTCATACTTTTCTTTTGAACATTGATTGATTGATAAATTCCTCTGTTTCCAGTTACAACCTTAAAAAATAATAAGAATAAAATGAAGTAATAATAATATTTATAATCTGAATTGTCATAAAACACATTTAGAACCAATTTCTCACCTGGCAAATAGGGGCAGGTATTTTCATGTTGGCCAGATCTTTTTCTGTCCTCAGATTGTATCCAGATCTTCTTGGTATCCATTCTTTTGGTGGGATAATTTTTGCTAATCCACCCCTGTAACAATCATTTAAATCAAAATCACATTTTTTAATCATAGAAACAAAGACAATAGTCTCCAGAATTAAATTGATCATAGAGCAACAAAATCAAACGATCACCCCTTAGGGTAAAGCTAAAAATCCTTTTTTTCATGATATTGTCCAATAAAGTGACAAAATTCTAGTGCAATTGTGCTTATGTTAATGAGCGTAAACGGGTAGTTAAACTTTGTAGTGAACACTATAGCAATTGTGGACGTTAGAAACTACAATAGCTTTGGAGTAGATCCGCTGCTATAACCTGTAATCTTTGACTTACTTGTGTGCGCCTAAAGATTCAATTTTCTGAAGATACTTGTTAAAATCCTTGAATTCGTCCCATGTTGGTCTAAAGACCATAATACTTTGAACATCAGTACTAGACCCTGCATAGGTCCTAAAAAAAAACAATCGTGTTAATCTCTACAATTCAGTCCTACACGATATTTATGTACACAATAAAAAACAATAATTCTTATTTTCCACAGAAGTTTACATTATAAAAAAAATAGTTATTGCTCTTTAGGAAACAAAGAAATCCTGAAAAAAAAACATTATTGTAATATTGGTTTAAAAGTTGAAAATATTTGTATAACATTGTGATCGATGGAATTGTATCGATCACGTTTACCTATATAGAATAAAAAAAATACCAGTTATTATCTTCCTTATTGCCGATTTGAACCCCTGCCATTTTCTGATTTTATCTTTCTTTTTATTCTTGAGATCTTGAAAGCAATTACATCTTATGTCTGAAAATATGATTATTAATCAAAATTTTGTAAGTAATAATAATAATAATAATGTTTATTTGGTGCTGCCAGGTACCCCCTAGCTTAGGAGATAGCACATACAATACTCTAAATTGCTGCTATCTATCGACAATTTAGAGTTTACATTATGAAGTTTAATCTCATACAAGTAAAATAATATAGACTAAGAATTTAATTATTATTAACTAATTATAAATTGGAGGGGAAAAATAGAAAATTACAGGATATGCACCAGAAGCTGCAGGAGTACTATCTTGACCAAAATGGGGATAGTGTATTTGATTCCTGAAGCCCCTTTTAAAGGAATAAGAAAAGAAAAGAAAGAAAAAAAAATGAAACACATTAAATGTAAAAGGTAAAATAGAAACTTCAATATAGGTAATTAAATTGAGTTGTGAGGATGGTAAAAAATGACACAAATAAACATTTATATTATGTAAGAGAAATCAGGAAATAATAAGATGGAAAAAAAATAGATGAAGGAATTTAGAAATCAAACAAAACAAAATAAATCAAATATGAAAGCAAAGAGAATATAAAAAAAAAGAGCAATGTTGCATATAATTTTAATAACATATTTTAAGTTTTAAAATCTCATTGAAGATTAATAAGTAAAGTTTATTATATTTTATATTCTGAACAATTATAATTGAAAGCAAATAATTGGGTTAGTACGAAAAATACTTTACATAAGCGAGGATTTTCATAGTTTATACACTAAAACAAGGATGAAGGGCCATTTATGTAGCGAAGCCTTGATTAATCAAGGATGGAAAACCAGCGCTACACGTAGGTTACAGTAAATATGTTGACATAAAATAAGATGTGAAATTATGTCTTAAATAGCATGTCTGACATACCAAGTAAGTCCGTGCTGACGTAAAGATAAATTATAAAGTACCTTTGCTTGGAAAAAAATTATCTAAAACAAATTATAATGATATATTGAAAAGTTATCAAAGTCATATGAATTTGTCAACGTAGGGGGTAAAAACAAATAATCATATTCATCCAATCTTCACACATTTTATTGTTAAAAAATTACTTTAGAAATATTAAAAAATAACTAATGTTTCAGTGTAAATGTTTATGTGTTAAAATATTGCGTAAGTGCGTAGTAATCCAAATAAAGGCCTAATTCTTTACTTGGCATATGTCTGCCATCTTTGTTTTGATTCTCAATTCTAATACATGGTTACCAACAACTTTTATTTTATTTTACATTTTTTTCAAAGGCGATGCCTCAAAACAATTTTGGAGTCTACATAAATTTGACTTTTAATAATTGAATATGACAAAATAAAAAAAACAATTCAAACAATTAGTTTTACGAACATTAAAATATCAAAAGAAATTATTGAAACAAAAGTTGTTAGGTCTGTTTACCCTTCAAAAGCTCAGTTCTGTAAACCTATTTGTCACACCTTCGACAGCTTAATCACAGGTGGCGTAGGTGTGACGATCACACGTGTCGTTCTTTAGTCAACTCACACCATACGCAATCACACCTTCAAGTCACACCTATGACGTCAATCACCCCTATTTTGGATTCACACGTTTTCGTGTGAGAAGATTTTCATCACACTATGCTGTCGCAGCTGAAAACAGCTTAATCACAGGTCCAGCATGGAAATTTTCAATAAAAACGCGGCATTGCGCTTAAGAAGGGCTTTCCTCTCATATCTAGCAGACAATTACAAAAAAATAAAGAGAAGAAACGTAAATAAACAAACAGACGAGACGAAGCGAAGCGAACATATACACAAAGGACGAATATTTGATTTATCATTTTTTTCTATGTTTATTTAAATGTTTAACCAAATTATGATTTTATGAATAATTTCAGATAATTTGCAGTAAGAAGGTGAATAATGAAGAAGACAACATTGTGGATTTTAAATGGAGATTTACAAACTCTAATTATCTAGTGAAAAAAAAGCTAAAATCGAGATTAGATACATCCTAAAAATATATATAGTGGATAATGCTTTACAAATTATAATTGCAAATGATGGTGAAAGCTATTGCAGTAAAACCTGCCAAAAATAGAACATTTTTTATTACAACCCATAACAGTTTTATCAAAGAAAAAATCGGTTTCGGATATATTAAAGAACTTTTAATATTATATATGAAGTCATATTTGGTTCCTTTAAGTATTTATAATATCTTATGTATGTATAAAAAATATAAAAAAATAATCTGCCAAAATATCTGCATTTCTTTTATTTCTATGTATTATATTTGTATCAAACTGCATCTTACCTACAGACGGCATAGCAAGACGTGCAATGCAGGGATCTCAAGGGATAAGACAATAGTTAATAAATTTATGTATATCCCCTATGATTATGCATAAAATTACCCCTTCTGTATATTGAAATTAGTGGTTGAAACGTTTGAACACTCAATTTAATAAAAAAAAACTATTAAAAATTTAGCAAGAGTCCCATTAGTCTAAAGCCAACGAATAAGAAACGATTATTATAAAACTTTGGGGACTGATATAATAAACAGACCATTGTCCCCATCTCTCTCAGCATACAATGTCATTACAATTGAAGGGAAAATTAACAGGCAAATCTTACAACTTATTTGCATGGTTTTAGGCCATATCATATAAATGCTTTGTGTGCAGCCGCTCAGGGATCTAAATGGATAAGAAAATGGTAATTAAATTTATGTAAATCCCCATTCATGATACACAAAATTACCCCTTCTGTAGATTAAAATTATTGGGTGAAACGTTTAGACACACATCTTCATTATCCAACCAATTAAAATCAATTGAAGTCCCCAAAGTTGTTGAGCCAACAAATAGAAAACGTTATAATTACTTTGTGTGCGGACGCTCAGGGATCTAAAGAGATTAGGCAATGGCCAATAAATTGATGTAAATCCCGATTGATAATGCACAAAATTACCCATTCTGTAGATCTAATTAGTGGTTGAAACGTGTGGACACACAACTTCATAATACAACCAATTAAAGTCCCCAAAGTTGTTGAGCCAACGAATAAGAAAACGTTATTTTCTGTGCGGCTGCTCAGGGATCTAAAGGGATAAGGCAATAGCCAATAAATTGATTTAAATCCCCATTGATGATACACAAAATTACCACTTCTGTAGATTACAATTAGTGGTTGAAACGTTAGGACACACAACTTTATAATACTTCATTAAAATCAAAAAGTCCCCAAATTTGTAGGCCAACGAATAAGAAAATGCTATTGTAAGACCTTGGGGACTAGTGTGATTAACAGCCCAATGTCCCCTCCCTCCCTGGCAGCCGCTAGTATTTTATATCTGGAGAAAAAAAACGTAAAATGACAGGTGTCCAACCTTAACAGACGAAATTTAAAATAAAAATTGATCCTTTTTTTATTCTACTTATCATTTACAGGCAACTAACCAATTGATTGCAGCAGTAGATAAACCTATTGATATCTTATAACGCGGTTTAGGTAAAGAATCAAATCCATCAACACGCTTTAGCACAATAGTACCTTGAATTCTTTAAATTTATTAATTTTATGTTTGTCAGTCCGTACGGTTATCTTTCTAATAATCAATTTAGGCATGTACTTTCAAACACTATAGGTAATTGGTACAGAAACTAAGCTTTTAAAAACACGATTGATGTTGAAATATCATTAAGATTAACCAATAATAAAAGTAATGAAAAATTCAGACTTAATTTTATTAATTTAAGCACAACAATTAAAACATTTATGAAAATAATATAGAATGTAAGTGAACAAATATGGTATTATTTTTGTTTTTAAGTGTAGCCACTACATTAAAGGTTGTCAAGGTGGCTTATTAACAGAATAATTCTTGGAAATCTCGTTAACTGGGGATGGGAATTAACAATCCTGTCCTCCTCCTCTGACATCCAAACTCCTTAACAAAAAGATTAACTTTAAAATTAAAATATTGTCAAGTAGATCAGGTGTTTACATAGGTACTTAAAATACATAATACCTATTGAAAAAAAAAGAGTTTGTAACAATTTATAAAAAAAACATTATTATCCTATTATATTAAGAAATTTATTTATTAAGATTGTGATATCCAAGGAAGGTTTTTATAATAAATTATTTTTATAGTGGCATAAGTACATCATAATTCTCCTAATTTACAATGAAGGGCGAACTGAGGTCAGAGTAACTGGAAGGTTAAATTAAGAACTGAATTATTTTACTTAATATTTAAATAAAAAAATTACATCTAAAAATGAAAAGTAAAATGGGTTTAGATTTTAGAAAAATGTGATAAAATACCTGTATAAGTATGATGCAATTTGTATGATTTGATGTTTGCTTCCCAACCGTGTAAACATTAGCTTTCATAGTTCTGTCCCCAAATTCCACGAGAGAAACAATCTGTTAACAAATGAACTTCATTCAGTCTGAAATAAAAATATTGTTTAAACCTCCAAATTATAAAATTTATTTTTCACAAATAATATTAGAAATAAAAACAGTAGGTATTTAATTATAATTAAACATTAGAGTTAATCTGGTAATCAAAAAACAATCAACAACCTGCTTTACAATTTTAAAACTTAAGAAAATGACGAGCTGAAAATGCGTGTTGTTTCCGTGCTAGTCTGCTAACGATTGATAATATTTTTTGTTTTTGGAAGACGACATTCATAAATTAAAAAATTGACGCGGATTTATAAAATGAATTCTATGGCTTATTGTAAGTTTGACTTCTAAAGTTGAGCAGAAGTTGATACAAAAGTGTTGTTGTTACCGGTGTACACATTGTTGTTGACAGCTAAAATCTTGTCACCCGTATGTTGTTGTTTCACACCTAGCAGTCACACCACACGTATGTTTATAGAACGGCTACGTGTGAGCAATTTCCATCACACCTACGAAATTGAAATCAGGGGTGAGATAGGGGTGACTAAATTCATGCGTGATCACAGCTTACTCACACGGTGTTTCTCGAACCGACCTTAAACATTTTGTCATGCTAAAGACGACCTTTGTAAATGTAATAATTTAAAAGGACTGTCCGCAACAAATACAAAATTTAATTTTTCATAATTTAACCAGAAACTATTGTTCCCTTTTAAATTTTAGGCATATTTGTGTTTTCACATTTTATTTTGTGATATTCTGGGATAATTAAGAATGGCCTCAGACACCACAAGAGAGACCACATTTTAAAAATCGACACATTGTCACTAACCACTTCCCCGAAATTAATTTTCTTAATTCTTTGTGTTCAAGTAATGATCAATCGACCTTTAATTTATTTAATTTTACACTTGAATAAATCTTTGTAATATTTGATTTTCCTTACATGGAAGAGGACCTTCGTCTGCAAAAAAGTAAAGCTTAGATATATTTCTCTGTAGAAAATTTCCTTGAATTTTTCATGTTTAACATGTCAAATAGTAATACATTTTTTAAATTTTACAACATAATATTAAATTTAAAATAATCCTTGTTAGTTTATATTATTTTCAAAATCATAATGACTTAAGTGTTATTTAAATATATCTTAACAAATTAAGGGAAAATACTGTGTAGTATTATTTGTCCCTTGTATTTGGTCCCAACCTATCTTGTTTTTAGTTTGGTGTGGCACTCCAGTTCTAATGAATGAAGCTGTAATCTAATTATTTGCTTATCTTGTGTCTTTAATATGTAATATACACATCTATAGATAAAAAAAAATAATCAAATTGTAAACTTTTTTATGTACAGAAGAAAATGTTGTATTTTATGGAGAAAAAAAATTTTCAGGTGTATTGTAATTTAATCAAACCTGGTATTTTTTTATCTTACTGGCTGGTTTGGGACTACAAGTGTCAATCCGAAGGGGGACTACCAGGATTTTACTAGTGATCATCTAACTAGAGTCTAAAATTACATTTTAAATTTATTATTGAAATTACTGATCAATAAATCTACTTTCAGATATTTTTATTCTTCATTAAGAGGGATTTAAAGATCGTTTAAAGATAACGATGTCACCTTCAAACGAGGACGGTGGAGGCGGCGGCGATAACGAGGGCTGGAAGGCCAGTTACGACAGAGAAGAAGACAGCTTTGAAGTGTAAGTATCAATAGGGCAAATTAGATAAGGAATAAATATGGTTCAAAGGCTTTGCCGGCGAACAAAAACAAACCATAACGGCGGTTTTACGCAAACTTTCTGTTTATTGCATTAAAAGACAGCTCAAATTGATAATATACGAAATTAAATTGAAAGGCCAGCTTAAATTATTTGCTTATACTCAAATTGAGTACGACTTAAATGTATAAGTGACGTAGGGTAGGGAAGTGGCTGTTTAAAGTTTTATGTAGATTTAAGATTTTAAATTTAGTCGTAAAGATTTTCCTTTCAATTTGGGTTTGTCAGTTCTACTGTAATGGGTGTTAATATGAGCGGGTTAAACCAAATTCTTTATTTTCTGAAGGGAGGTTATCACCCCAACCTATTTAACTATTAAATACGGTTTTACCCATCCAATCTTTTACCGCTTTGACGGTTGTCGTTGTAAGACAATCTAATTTAAGGGAGGTTGTTTACCCCAACCTAACAAACCCCTAAATTTGGGCTTACCCAACTAATCTTTACCGCTTCGGCGGTTGTCGTTGAACGACAATCTAATTTAAGGGGGGTTGGTTACCACAACCTATTTAAACCCTTAAATTAACTCTTTTTACCGCTTCGGCGGTTGTCGTTCAACGACAATCTAATTTAAGGGGGTTGGTTACCACAACCTATTTAAACCCTTAGATTAACTCTTTTTACCGCTTCGGCGGTTGTCGTTCAACGACAATCTAATTTAAGGGGGGTTGGTTACCACAACCTATTTAAACCCTTAAATTAACTCCTTTACCGCTTCGGCGGTTGTCGTTCAACGACAATCTAATTTAAGGGGGGTTGGTTACCACAACCTATTTAAACCCTTAAATTAACTCTTTTTACCGCTTCGGCGGTTGTCGTTCAACGACAATCTAATTTAAGGGGGCTTGGTTACCACAACCTATTTAAACCCTTAAATTAACTCTTTTTACCGCTTCGGCGGTTGTCGTTCAACGACAATCTAATTTAAGGGGGGTTGGTTACCACAACCTATTTAAACCTTTAAATTAACTCCAGGGGTGTATATTCTGCACAAGATTTTTTTTCCCCTGCTACAAAATTTTTTATTTTTCTTCCCCCCCCTAGTTTTTTTCTCACCAAGTAGGGGGAAAATGGAAAAATATTTAAAGAACTCTATGATTTATTTATTTTATCCCTCCTACCACACATTTTTAAAAGTTTATTCCCCCCCCCCCCCCCCTGAGCAGGGGATCCCATGTAGAATATACACCCCTGATTAAATCTTTTACCGCTTCGGCGGTTGTCGGTCAACGACAATCTAATTTAAGGGGGGTTGGTTACCACAACCTATTTAAACCCTTAAATTATCTCTTTTACCGCCTCGGTGGTTGTCCTTCAACGACAATCTAATTTAAAGGAGGTTGGTTACCACAACCTATTTAAACCCTTGAATTTGGTTTTACCCAACCATTCTTTTACCCCTTCGGCGGTGTTCATTTAACGACAAATTGCTTTCCTTAGAAGTAGCTAGTTACCTAAAGCCTAACTTTCCTCTTAAAATGCACTTGTTGAACAATCAGTATTTTAGTTGCCTATAAATAATATTTTTTTCTAAACAAAAGGAAAACGAAATCAAACCTTTCTACGGATGAGTTATCTTATCCCTGCCTCTATCACCTGGGAGGAATTCAACCCCCCTTTTCTTCACCCCGTCTCCTTCCCCTTTCATAACCCCCCCGCCCCCACCCCCATTCTGGCTTTAATTTTTTCCATTTTATTGGAACGAAAAATTTACATTATTTATACTAATGTGAAATTTTCTTGTTCAGATTTGACAAGATCTGGAGGATGTCCGAAGGAGACTATTCCAAGTATGAAGCTCCACTTCATCAACATACTGACTGGATTTCGATCATGAGGATCAATACCACTAATGTGAATGGTATGTTTGACTTGGTCGTTTTGGTGAGGAACTAAAAGAATTAAGGTGTGATCCTACACTAATATTAGGACAACCCAAAATTGTACTCCAGGACTCTTGTCTTTTACACATAAACAACAATCACAAAAAGGAAAAAAGGGAAGGTTTGGGGTTTGAAGCAAATTAGTATTAATGGAGAGGAAGTTATCAAAAAGTTTTTTTTTTTTGTTGTTGTTGTTTGTAAGTGGGGGTTGGCCTTGAGTGGGTTAAAACTGTAGTCATGATTAGGTAGGTGGTTCATTGATTGTTAACATTGGGTGATTAATTTATGTCGGATAATGTGTAATAGAAACACAAGTTATTAAGACAAATATTAAATACATTGCATTTCAAGTCTGCATTATTCTTATTATAAAGTCACACAATCCTATAGCCTATAGGAATATTTTCAAAATATTTATGAATGTTTTTCTCCAAATATAGAAAATGCTGTTAGATTCAAACACTCATAGCAAGAATTTTCTAAGAATCATGATACCTACGGAAAATGTGTTCCAACACAGCTTAAATAAGCTGCTATAAGATAATTCTTAAATCCATGCCTTATCAAGTGTTAAATTGATCTAATAAAAAGAAACCTGCAAATATCTTCTTTAAAGGACAACTGTAAACTCCTTTTTATATTGTTTCTTTCATACCGTCAGACACTCACATCTATCCAATAATAGAGCAACTGCAATTGTAGATATTTAAGGCCATTAAGAAACTATTTACACCTTATAGATTTAGAATTTAGATCTTAACATTGTGAGCTATTTACAGCTTAAAAGTTGTTAGATTTTGAATTAAATCCCCCATTAATCAAATTAGCAAACTATTGTATGTTTGATGACAAAATTTTCAGTAATTTATTGAGTAAAAGAACCATATTAAGAATTCCAACCCCCCCCCCCCCTCTATTCATTTTTTTTATTAGCACCCTCCTTTTAGTAGTTATTCCATGTTTTGGTGAATTATCTGATATCAATCAAACAAAACATACGAAGCTTTTAACTTTTGAAAAAGATTTAAGATAAATGTTTAACAAAATCGCTCCTATGGTTTATTTTCACTATTGGTTGCCTTAAGTTATTATGGAAATTGGTGGATACCTAATATTCATGAGGGGTTTAATGCTAAACCATTCTCAGGATCAGATCCTTCTTACTTACCATTATAATCACAGGAAAATTGAAACTTATTTTATTTACAAATAAGATTTCTAATTTAGAATCAAGCAATTGGAAAAACCTTGCATCTCAGGCAAGGAAATATTGATATTAGGGATAAGTATCATTTCTCAACATTTACCAAAGATTGATACAAATACTTATTTAGAGGATACCTTTTATTTGTCTGACTTGGATACTGACCAGTTAATGGACGTACATCTATTGGTTAGGAAGTTGAGTCACAATTAGGACTGCGGGTAATTTTCCTTTATATTCCCATTAAGTATGTAACATAATTCAGGGTAATAATACCCCTAAGTAGCTGACACAAAAATATGTCAAGAAAACAAAACAACAAATTGGTAGGTATGCTATTAAATCAGGAATTATCTGAAATAATTTCCCATGCAAATTTTGTATTGCAATGAACAACAACTATTAGAACAACTTGGAACTAAGTTCTATCTCTGTCTAGTTAAAAGTTAAATCTTTATTTATTTTGTCAAATAATAGAAATGCCAAAATTAAAAAAGCTACCTTTGTTGATCTTAAGCTACTAAATTCCATCGAATGTCTGGAAAATTTATTCAATAGACATAGGCAAGATGTGAAAAAATAATTAAGGCTGCTTGTCCTTTCACCCATAGAAAAAAATCCTTTTAATGACAGAATTTATGATTTTGATTCTAGTGTCCACAAATTGCACTTAAACATTTAAGATATGTAAGTTGAGTTTTAAGAGTAAAACAAAATAAGCAAGCTGACAGATTTCGATATTTTAAACCAAAATATTCTTCACTGTGGGCTAGAATTGAATCAAGACAAAAGTAAGTGCCGAGCCCTGGGACCTATGTATGGTGAAAATAGACATAAAACCATGATGATTCCAGGTAAAACCAAAATATTTCAGCGGGGTCTTTTTGTTTTATTTCAATTTTAAGTTCTGAAAAAAAAATGAAAAAAATATGAAAATCTTTAATAAAAAACAAACAAAAACTGTTTTTCAAAATTTTTTTTCACTGAAAGATACAAACAACTTATATACATACTATAAGCTTTAAAAAAATCAAAATTTTCAAATTTAGGACTGCCTTTCCAAGGTTAGAAGAAAAATCCTAACAACGAATTCTAACATATTTCTGATCAACATAGCAATAAAACGTCTTTTGCTAAATCTTTAACATCAAAATTAGATAGCACTTACTAAAGACTTTTTTTCATTTAAACTTATACTTTTTACATTATTTAACTTTTAAGATTGTGTTTTTTTAAAAGAAAGGTTGCGTGATTTTTTTTCTCATAATTAATTTATCTTAATATGCTGCATTATAAGTGACTGACATTGTAGGCTGTGATGGCTTAGAAAACTCAATACCAGTTTTGTTAGCCCAGGCCATCGGCCCCTCGGGGCCTACAAAACTAGTTTTAATCTTTTTATTTTACTATCTGCTAAAAGCTGTCTATAATCCCATACAATAAATAACTATTAAACATACCAATTAAAGTGAAACAGGGATCTTAAGGGATAAGACAAAGGATGATAAATTGATTACTCCTTCTGTAGATTAATATTATTGGTTAAAAAGTTTGGACTTTGCATGTTTGAACCATCAAATCATTAATCAATTCATAAATTATCAAAAGGATGAGAAAATGTGTTTATAAAACTTTGGATATGATTTACAATTCTATGTCCAGTTCACTCCCTCCCTCCTTCGTTAAACATACACTTATATATAGACAGAAAGACATCCTGTTACTTTTTGTCTAGAGTTTTAGGATATTTTGTTCTATCATACAAATTATTTAAATATCCTGTTTTGAAAAGCAGAATGCCGTTTTAAAATTTATTTTGCTAATTATAAGAGGGAGGGGACATTGGGATGTAAATCACACCAGTACTCACGTTAGCTCAAAAAAATTGTGTACTTTTACTAAAATTAATGGAATGGTTTCAAACTAATATTTTACAAACATATAATCAAACAATAATTTTACATAAGAAATGGTTAGTTTCCTTGTCATAATTTGTGGAAATCTACATGTATCACTTTATTGTCCTTTGTCTTATCCCTTAAGATCTCTGAAAGAAAGAAACAAGGATGACAACATCAATAACATGGATGAGATGGGAATATGGACAAGCAGTTTTAAAAAGAATTTCTTTAAATCCTGAAACCTTTCTTGCGTATTTTATAATTTTAATATTTATAGACCTTGACTGATATACAAAGTAAATTGTTTAGGGAATCTTCACAAAAAATGCAGCCGTCTGTCTTGAATAGCTGCTATACAAATTAAATTTCCCCTGAAAACAGACAAAAACAAAACTATTCAAAAGTACCTATAGTTGTTAAGTCAAAGAATAAGAAATGTCTTTATAAAGTTTAGAGACTAGTTTATTAAAAAGTCAATTGTCCTCTCTATTTCTGGGACACATTCCATATAAGTTTCATTTTTAAAAAACCTAGAATAAACAAAACAAAATATTTTTACTAAAATATAAGCCAACGAATAATAAATTATTATTATAGAACTTTTTAGACTAGTGTTATAAACCGTCCAAACCCCCTACCTCCAATGTATGATAAATAATTGATTTTATACATGATAAATACATGCAAATCGGCAAGAAGGGAGGAAAAATGTGACTGTTTATTTGTTTGTGTAGCCATTGTTTCCTAGTGTTTGGACCTAAGTAGTAATGAAGAAGGATGAAACACTTTTGTTTAGCCACTAGGACTGTTAAGCTCCACGCTCAAGTATATTATACCTTGACCCGCTGTCACAAGTGAGCTACTCTTTATTACCTCACCCTCGCCGAGTATGGCATGTGACTATAAATTATACTGGTACCAAAAGTTTTAATAGACACGTTATCTAATTAGTTAACTGGTCTTTTATTAAATCTTAATTGGATGGTTCAAACTAGCAGTGTCCACACAAAAGAAAACTTTTCCTATTTCTAAGAATCTTTACAGTTCTTATGTCCCCTTCTTCCCTGTTGTTTTGTTGTTTACAATTAAATTATACTGATAAATAAATTCTTCAATTTATGAAATGGTAGATTTAATATGGATCAAGGGGACATTGGAATGTAAAATTTGCTGGTACCCAAAGTTCTTTATAAATATTTTCTCATTCATTGGTTCAAAAACTTTGGGAACTTTATTTTTCATCTTGATTGTTTGGTTTATACTATTAGTCTTGGTATGTTTTATTAATAATTTATGAATTGATTAATGATTTGATGGTTCAAACATGCAAAGTCCAAACTTTTTAACCAATAATATTAATCTACAGAAGGAGTAATCAATTTATCATCCTTTGTCTTATCCCTTAAGATCCCTGTTTCACTTTAATTGGTATGTTTAATAGTTATTTATTGTATGGGATTATAGACAGCTTTTAGCAGATAGTAAAATAAAAAGATTAAAACTAGTTTTGTAGGCCCCGAGGGGCCGATGGCCTGGGCTAACAAAACTGGTATTGAGTTTTCTAAGCCATCACAGCCTACAATGTCAGTCACTTATAATGCAGCATATTAAGATAAATTAATTATGAGAAAAAAAATCACGCAACCTTTCTTTTAAAAAAACACAATCTTAAAAGTTAAATAATGTAAAAAGTATAAGTTTAAATGAAAAAAAGTCTTTAGTAAGTGCTATCTAATTTTGATGTTAAAGATTTAGCAAAAGACGTTTTATTGCTATGTTGATCAGAAATATGTTAGAATTCGTTGTTAGGATTTTTCTTCTAACCTTGGAAAGGCAGTCCTAAATTTGAAAATTTTGATTTTTTTAAAGCTTATAGTATGTATATAAGTTGTTTGTATCTTTCAGTGAAAAAAAATTTTGAAAAACAGTTTTTGTTTGTTTTTTATTAAAGATTTTCATATTTTTTTCATTTTTTTTTCAGAACTTAAAATTGAAATAAAACAAAAAGACCCCGCTGAAATATTTTGGTTTTACCTGGAATCATCATGGTTTTATGTCTATTTTCACCATACATAGGTCCCAGGGCTCGGCACTTACTTTTGTCTTGATTCAATTCTAGCCCACAGTGTCTTCTAGATATTGTGAACAACATTTTTCTATCCTTAAGAGGAATCAAGAAAGTAATGTTTACCCCATCACGTTGCTTATGGAAAGGGATAAGGACGGACATTTCGAATTATATTAAAAAAAAGTAGTTTATGAATACAACTTTTTAAAGTTAGAATCTTACGATTTGGGGTAATTTGTAAGGTAGAGTTAAACATATGCTTACTATTTGCACGAATGTAGATCTTAATATTAATTAAGTTTTATCATAAAACTGCTTCAGACCCCCTCTTACCTGATTATACCTCACTTATTGTTTTTTCTCATGTCTAGTGATAGTGAATCCTTTTACTTTCACAGTATTATATCTCCGAAATTCAATACATAGCACTGTAGGGCAAATCAAAAAAAATATTATTGAAATATTTTGTGTTTCATAAGTTTAGGCTTTTGAAGGTCAAAAACATACATAGACACATACAGAGATTTTCGTAGCCCCTCTACACTTTTATGTGATAGAAAAGAAGCAAGAACTGAGTATTATATATAAATAGAATTTATACTTGATTCAATATTAATGTCTTTTGTAATATATTGTTAGTTAGAAATCATTGAAAAGTATTCTTTAAATTTAAAGCATATGTTTCGATTTTTAGTACATTTAATTAAAAGACTTAAACCTCCCTGGGGGGTGCGGGGTTCAAAGAATAACTACTAGCAGCTATATTATATCTGTAGTAATAAAATTTATTGCCCAAGTCGACCAGCAAATTTTTTACCTTTTCCTGTCTTTGTCCCACTGTGCATAGAAAGAAATCCTACTGAATTCGCCATTGTATCAAAGTCAAAATAACGAAATATTATATCTAATAGTTAAAGTAACTAATACAAATATCTAGTGCCTGGTCACTCCTGATATATATTGTATACCAACATAAATCAAAACTAAATAGGTATTCAAAATGCAACATCGAATTAGATGAATACCGCAAATGTTCAACATTTGGATTTTAATTGCGTACAAAGTTGAATGGGTACAATAGATTCACTCCAAATATTGGGGAAAATTTCTCTTTCTTTTCAACAGAATATGAATCCTTAGTGAATTAAAACTTACCTTTTGTTCCACATTTGTGTAATACTTAAACAGAAAAGCAGTTAATTGTATTCAATATTGTCTATTTAGCGAAATATCTTGTTTGTTTACCCCAACCAAACCTTGAAACCCTCATTTTAACCCCTTATAATTTTTTTAAAATACACTAGATTATCCCCCTATACATTTAAAACCACTTATTTTACCCCTCTAAACAAAACAAAAAAAAGCTTGGACGTGCTTTGACCAAAATATGCATACTGTTTTTGTTTTGCCTGTTTATTGACATTAACACTATTAAGCTGTCATGCATTTGCCATAACAGATTAAAACACATCTCAGACAAGAATAGTTTTGAGTTTGGACTTTCCTGTCATTTGTAACAGAAGGAGGCCAATTCTTTTATACTATATTCGGTAATTGTCAATATTTGAAAAGATTTGCTCCAAAAATTTGCAAATAGTTTAATATATATTCTCATATAATATATTCAAACCTTAATTAGTCTAAATTCAAGAGAGAATCTAAAGCTTATGTAAATTAAATTGCTTTAAATTATATATTTACACTACGAAATGAACATTAAACATCTTTATTTCAGACAGTTTTCTTTAAAACTTAGAAAAGAAAAAACTCCATTGTTATCAATATTCCTTTAGATTAGATATTCATAAACATTTACGTAAACCTTTACCTATCTATTAAGACTAATTCATTTTGCTTGAAGTATTGTCGCTTTTGAATAAACTAAACTTTGCATGGCATTACAGATTTACTTCCAAATGAATCAATTCTATAATGGTAAAGTTTTATATTATGTTATATGTAATTTTTAAGTCCATATAATGCGAACTTATGTATTGGCCTGAAAGACATTTTTCATGATATTCAGAACAAGTCTTAAACATTGTAACAAAAATTATGGAGTTATAAATTAATTTAAAGTCACATGTTTATAATGAGATATATCGATACCAACAAATAAAAAAAGAGGTAATACCATGATAGGACCATTAGTTTAATCACTGAAAATACATCCCAATTTTTGAGGAGGTATCAGGTTTTTAAACTTCTAACAAACCGAAATGATTTTTTTTTTTTCATTTCATTTGGTATAATTAATTATCTGTCTATTTCCATACTATAGATAATGCCAAACTTACTAGATATATTAAGTACCTAAGATTCTTATTAATCTTTTATAAATATATCTGCAGAATTAGGAACTTCCGTACATCTTTGAGAAATGTGATATTTGAATTTTGTTTTGAAACCAAAGGGGTTGTTGCATAAAGTGCATTTAAACATGAATTTAGTGAAATGCATATTTTTTATTTTTTTTTATCCTGTTCAATAGTTTAACTACTGTGACATTTATAAATATATGTTGCATTTAGATGTCAAGTGACCTATGCCAAGTACCGATGCCAAGATACCGATGCCAAGTTAACGATGCCAAGCAGCTAGATGATAGGAGAGCTGTTCATGGCCTAGAAGAAGTTGACAGACATGGAGAACTTCTTCCTAGTAAATTAAACAGATGCCAAGTTAATGTATTTATTAAACGATGCCAAAAATATAATTGTTAATCTTATTCTGTGTTTATCTTTATTTATTTGTTATTTGATTAAAATTACCTTTACAGAATAAGATATGTTTCTGGGCTTAAGTTATGTCTATAATTAGTTTCAGAATAGAGATGATATGTTTGTTCTTGTAGAATGTGCAACACCTGTCATTTATCACTGCGCTACCAGCTAAGGTCTATTTTTACAATGGTAGCAAAGTCATAAACTCGACTACGGCGCTGTCTTGACATTTTTACTTGAAAAGCATCTCTCTTTAATTCTCTTGAAGTGAAAAAGACATTCCCAGAGGGAAAAGTATTGATTGAGAGTCTCGAGTAGAGCAACAATAACGATATCAAACAGTTGCCCGATATCAAAACTGAAGGGGATAGAGGTCCTTAAATAAATCCTAGTTGGGGTTACTCCTAGAGGGAGAGGAATCTGCTAGTTAAAGGTCTTGAGCAGAACAGCATTAACGATATCAAACAGTTGCCCGATATCAAAACTGAAGGAGATACAAACAGTTGTACATTTTTGTCCTAGTTGGGATCACTCCTAGAGGGAGAAAGTTCAGATTATAAAGCGTTTATAAACAACTAAATAAAAACGATATCAAGTAACCTGCCCTATATCAAAACTGATTGAAGTTTTTTTTATATATACATATTCCATCCAGATATTGTCATAAGTAGAACAACAATAACGATAACAAACAGGGTTGCCCGATATCAAAACAGTAAGAGGCCGAGGTCTAATTAAAAGGAGAAGGAGAAGTATAAACCTACAAAAACGCTTCCAGTAGAATAACAATAACGATATCAAACAGTAAGCCCTATATCAAAACAGATAAAAGTTTTTTTTCAACAGCGTATTATTACAAATATTAAGCAGGGTTGCCAGATATCAAGCTGGAGGTGGAAGAAGAAACAGAGGTAAGCCCAGGGGAAAGCACCCAAGGGGGGTCAAACAAAGGTGAAGGAAATTTGACCGATACCAAAACCGTAAATAAAAATCAAATATTGCCCGATAACAAAACTGTAACTGATAAGCAAACATTGCCCGATACCAAAACGGAAAAACAACAAATAAGCCCAGAGACAAAAATGGCAGAACAAAAGGGAGAGAGAGAAAAATGGACAGGATATGGGAAGGGATTAAATATTCCTTACATTGAAGACTACCAATCCTTTGATTTATGGACTAAAATGATCCATGCATGGAGCAAAACCACTCACATCCCACTAAAAGAACAAGGATTTGTCCTAGTACAAGATTTGCCCCTAAAAAGCGAACGTTATGGCGCCACCCTGCGGGAAGATGTAATGAAAGAGTGTCCACCCGATGAATTAATTGAGGATGAACAAGGCGTTACAAAGATCATAGAGTTTCTAAAGGGAAGATTTTGGGTAGATACAGAACAAGATGTTTATGACACCCATGATAAGCTAAAAACAATACACAGGCGCAAGGGACAACCGTTGAACGAGTATATTATCGAATTTGACAAACTAATGAAAAAGGCCGAGCAATTAAAGATTCGTCCAATGGGAAAAGAAATGGATATGTGTTTGGCAATGGATTTAATATCAACTTCAGACTTGAACCCATATGAAAGAATGCTTATAAAATCGGTAACATGCGTAACTAACGATGACGGAAAAAGATATGAAACCGTGAAATCGAAAATGCGCGAAATTCTTGGACAAAACGGCGATAAAAATATACCAAATAATGATAATAATGTCTTACTTACACAAAATAATTCAAATGGAGAAGACGACATTCAAAACCCTACAGACGAAGCATATCTAGCTAGGGGATGGAAACCGCCGCCAAAGCAAAATAACCGATACCAAAATAATTCCCGTAACCGATACCAAAACAAATATAAAGGGAACAACGCACAACAAAGCAACAATAGGAACAAGTTTCTAATAAAGACCAAACCACAAAATCCATTAGGCAAAGATGGCAAACCATTGCAATGCTTAGGCTGCAAAGCTATTACACATTTAATAGCAGATTGTCCGGATGTAGACAAGCAGCAAAACAAAAAGTACAAAGAAGTGCTTCTAGTTAACAAAGAATCAGAACAAGAAGAAAGATACCTGCTTGAGATATCTTCAGCTGAAGAAGAACAAGAAGAAGGAGGCGAAGCATTTTGCTCAGTCTACTGTTCAGATAACAAGGAAGATCTGAGTAGCTTCACAGCAGAAGCCCTAAATAAGGCTGCGCTAGACACATGCTGTACGTCTAGTATCTGTGGAGAAAAGTGGATGAAAGTATACATGGATGCCTTAGATGATGAAATGAAGAAGAAAATAGTTGGTCCAATGAAAAGTAATAAACACTTCTTATTTGGCA
The DNA here is from genome assembly GCF_053477335.1 of Acartia tonsa. Lineage (NCBI taxonomy): Eukaryota > Metazoa > Arthropoda > Copepoda > Calanoida > Acartiidae > Acartia > Acartia tonsa. The sequence goes on from NC_137260.1 coordinate 42,850,703, forward strand.
ACCAAGGAAGAATGAAATCCACAGCAAAGTATTCTATACCAGTAAAAATAGGAGGAGAAGATAACATGATAACTGTGGATGTGATTCCATCTGACATACCAATGTTACTTTCAAAAGGAGAAATGAAGAAACTAGGAATGGCTTTAGATATCAAGAATGATAAAGGATTCATCAATGGCAAACCACTGATTCTCACTACTACAAATGCAGGTCATTATGTTGTTGATTTACTACAAAGCAAAGAGGAACTAGAAGAAGTATGCATTGCAGAACTAGATAATGATGTAGAACAAATCCAGATGAAAGCACTAATGAAAATTCATCGCCAATTTGGTCATAGACCAAAAGTACAGTTTGTCACTATTCTGAAAGAAGCTGGGAAATGGCAAGAAAAGTTTTCCAAGATGATAGATAAGATAATGGACAGCTGTGAGGGGTGTATTTTGAGGAAGAGATGTCCAGACAGACCAGCAGTAGCACCACCCATGGCTAATGATTTCGGTCAAGTACTAGGAATGGACTTAAAAGTATGGGACAAAGACAAAAACATATATGTCCTATATATGATAGATATGTTTAGCAGATTTCAAGTAGCAACAGTGATTAGAAGCAAACAAGCCTCTGAAATTGTTAAAGCTTTTACCACCAAGTGGCTACCAACATTTGGTAGAGTTGATAAGATTCTCACTGACAATGGTGGAGAGTTCAATAATGATGAAATGAGAGAAGTAGCTAGTCTGCTTAACATTGAACTACTCACCACCGGTGCCAACTCGCCCTGGCAAAACGGGACCATTGAAAAGAATCATGGGACCACCGATGGAGTAGCACATGCAACCAAGAGAGACTTTCCAGACATGCCGTTGGAAGTAGCTCTAGCATGGGCGGTAAATGCTGTGAACTCTTTGTCAAGTGTGAGAGGATTCTCACCACATCAAATAGTATTTGGAAGATCAATCAAACTTCCAAATATTTTAGAGGATCCACCACCAACATGGGAAGAGCCACAAAAGAGCAAGGAGATGATGGATACTCTCAATGCTATACATGCTACAAGAGTTGAGTACATGAAATCAGAGAGATGTGAGCGTATAAGACGAGCATTGAAAGCAAAGATCAGAATCAATGACACACTTTATGAGAAAGGAGATATAGTATATTTCAAGAAGGAAGGAGAAGAAACTTGGAGAGGGCCCGCCAAAGTAGTTTTTCAAGACAGCAAGGTTATCTTCATCAGAATCGGTTCAATATACTACAGAGTGAGTGCCAATCGCCTCATCAAAGCTGGTGAAGGACTAACCAAAGACATCAAAGAGAAGGAAAAACAGGAAGACATGAACAATGAGCAAGAAGAGAAGAGTGAGCCACTAAACATCAGAACGACCAGACAAACGATTCCCGAGACATCATACGAGGAACCAGACTGGCATAGACTAACAATGCAAGAAAGAGAGCAAGATAAGAATGTTAATATCGAAGAAATAAACATAGAAGGTGAAGAAGAACTGGAAGCTCCAATTACAACAGAACAAGAGGATCAAGGAGCAACAGAACAGACCGAGACAGATCACAACATACCTACTGAACAGACAGATACCAACAATAGAAAAGGTCGAAAGAGGAGAAAAGTGAATCAGAAACCTACTCCTGAAATAAACGAAGATGGAACAATCAGGAATGCAGCAGCAATCCTTAAAAGGAATGATAGAATTGAGATTTTCGAGAACGGAAAGTGGGAGAAAGGTATGATTCTAGGTCATGGAGGAAAAGTAGGTGGAAAACATAGTGGTTGGTATAACATCCAACTGGACAATGGACAAACTTTTCACGATGAAGTTTCAAGGAGAGAAATCAGATATGAGAACAACCAAGAAGATGATAACATCGAAGAAGATGAAGATGTTATGCTTGTGGTCAAATTGGACGATGGCAGGACAATAGAAATGCCTGACATTGCACAAAGAAGAATAAGGCTAGAAAATGAGGAAGAAGCAATTGCGCTATTAGTCCAAGAAGATATTCTTGCAGTAATGGTACCTAGAGAACAGAGAGATTCACCAGAATGTATGACAGCAAAATTAGAGGAGCTTGCTAAATTACAGGCTTTTGATACCTACACTATAGTTGATGATGAAGGACAGGACAGGATAACAACAACCTGGGTCCTGACAGAGAAGGGGACAGAGAAAAGAGCAAGACTGACAGCACGAGGGTTCCAAGAGGATGGCACCTTCCCAACTGATAGCCCTACAGTGCAAAAGCATTCAATGAAATTGCTATTAACCATTGCTGCAACAGAAGGCTGGGATATAAGTACCACAGATATAACATCAGCGTTTCTACAAGGTAGCCAAATGGACAGAGATGTTTATGTAAAACCACCGAAAGAAGCCAATATGCCAAATAAATTATGGCTTTTGAATAAGTGTCTATATGGTCTAAAGGATGCCAGCAGGAAATGGTATTTGAAAGTTGTTGAGAAATTGAAACAACTGGGATTCAAAACCAGCTGCTATGATTCAGGAATGTTCTTTCTAATCAAGGATGGCAAACTGATTGGAATCGTAGCATTGCATGTGGATGATTTTCTACACACTGGCAATGACTTCTTTAACAGAGTCATTATGCCACAAGTCCTTGCATGTTTTAAAGTTGGAAAGTCTGAATCACGAGAATTCATGTACACAGGATTTTACTTAAAACAGTCAGATCAAGGTGTGAGAATTGACCAGGACAAATATGTCAAGAATGTCAAGATTCCTGTAGTAGACTTACAACAGCTGAAAGATCGCAAACGTGAAATGACACAGGATGAGCTTACTCTGTTAAGACAATTGACAGGTATTGTCAACTGGGCAGCTAGAGCCACCAGGCCAGATCTATGCTTCGAAATGATTGACTTGTCAACAAAGTTCAAAGGAGGTGTGGTTGATGACCTCATAAAAGCCAAGAATGTGGCAGCAAGATTGAAGAAATTTGAAATGTCAATCATGATTTCCAATCTGGAAGATCTGAAGGATTGTGAAATAATAGTTTACACTGATGCAGCATTCAGAAATTTGAATGACAATACTGATAGCTGTGGAGGATATTTGATCTTATTAGTGAACATGAAGACAGGTAAAGTTGCATCATTGGAATGGAAGAGTGGAAAGCTTAAAAGGAAAGTCCACAGTACATTGGGAGCAGAAACACAGGCGCTCTACAGTGGATTAGATGCGGCTGTTGGCCTGAAGCTGCTTTTATCAGAATTATATGATGGAGCAATGAACTTGGAAGTCAAAGCCATCACTGACAATCTTTCTTGCAGAACATCAATTTACTCAGAATCTGAGGTTACAGAAAGGCAGTTGAGGGGAGACATTGCTGTAATTAAGCAAATGATTGAGACAGGAAAGGTGAAAGAGATTCGCTGGGTGAAAGGAGAGGATATGTTAGCTGACCAACTGACAAAAAGAGGAGTAAACAAGCTACCTCTTATGGAAGTGTTGCAAACAGGACGGCTCAACAGCGAAACACTCAGGTTGATTAGAGACTAAATCAACACAATAATCATTGGTCACATGACCAAAACGATATCAAGTTTTGTACAAAGAATTAATCAATTGTAAATATTATAATACCAAAAAAAAAAAAAAAAAATCCAAAAACAACACAAAATTCAGAAAAATACCACAAAAAGACATAAAAACTGAGTAAAAACAACAAAAACAGCACAAAAATCAAAGAAAAATAACCAAAGAATAAATATTGTACAATTATTATGATTTAATACAAAAGGTGAAAACCCCGATATACTATGTACATGCTGGGAAAAAGTACAAAAATGACAATCAGAATTGTAAGAGAGTTGGCAACCTACACGAATGTGGAAGAACGAGCCGGGAAAATTACAAACGCGGCATTTATCAGAATTTGCGCAACGAGCCCGCAAAGAAAACGTGAAACCACTTTCTTCATACAATTTTACCGCAAATTAAAGTTTTTTTTCAGCACTTCTCTGTTTAAATAGTGAAAATACCAGTATATACCAAATTACATCGTATTTTTTTTGTATGAATATCAAAACGAAGCTTTTAAAACATGTTTTTCTCAAATAATCCCAGCCGTATGCAATAATATACCAAATTTAGTCGTATTTTTATATGAATATTAAAATGAAGCTTTTATAAAACAAATAGTGATAAATCTACCAAAGAAAAGAAGTATTTTTTTATCATTGAGGCCTTAGCAAATTTAACGTAGGCAAATATACCAAAACAGCACAGTTTTTTTTATCAATGAGGCCTTAGCAAATTTAACGTAGGCAAATATACCAAAACAGCACAGTTTTTTTTTGTTAAAGTTTACACATGAAGCCCTAACAAATTTTTGGCAAACAAAATTTTCCAGCAATCAACAAAATTATCATGATTTAATTTTTTTTTTCAGAATAAATCATGCCTAATTGGAGTAAGTTCAATCGACAAGATGTCGATATAATATTCGCCCCATTCAAAATCCATGAAGAGCTATGGAATGAGGCCCGCCTAGGCAAACGGTGGATCTCGTTGGCGGATAAGTCCATGGAGGAGATGAAGGAGATTATCCTCAACACGGTGCGCGACCAAACGGTGAAAAAGAATCTGATAATAGCATCTTATCAGAAATTTGTCGGCGGAAGTAACCATGCTAAGATTGAAGCACACTTGCGTGAGATAAAGGCGGCGGTAGAGGCCCAGAGGGCTAACAAATTGAGTTTTAGTACCGCATGGTTCGTTCCAAATCACATTGCTGTTTGGCACAAGGTAGGAGAGTTCAACCAACTGGTTCATCAACTGTGTGACGACATGGGTGTCACACGTGTTAATCTACACAGAGCAGTTATGTCGCAAATGAGCCCTACTGATAAATCTTTGCGCGTTAGAGCGTCGATGTGGGCAGAAAATCAAGTAGGCGTTGGGTTTGGCAGCAATCCAAGCTATGAAGCCTGCAGCAATATTGCCAAAACTGTTATTACAGTTTTTGACAAAGCTTTTTGCGATAATAATCAACTAAATAGTCCACCAAGCAGGCCACCAGTGGTGAAAATTCCACCATGTCTATCTGTCACCCCTGGTTTTTGCGACAACTTGTACATGAAGCAGCTGATGGTTGACAAGATGATTATAAAATCGAAGAAGAAGCCGTCTGCTGAAACCAGGTTGAGATGTTCTGAACAGCGAGCATCAGGCTGGAGAGATTGGCACATTTACAAAGTGCATGGCGTCATGGATAGATATTGTGAGAAGGAGGGGGCGTTGCTAGCCCACAGAATGATGTTGAAGCAAGGAGATGAGATTCCAACATGGGAAGAGAATCCTGATGACTGGGTCACTGACAGGGATGTAGTTATAATCAATCCTTCGATTAACAACAACAAAGATGACCAGGCTAATCAGGAAGACAAGGATGACAAGATTGCAAATGATGACAAGTTGGAGCCAGAGCCACAGAAGCAAGACAGGAAGAGAAATTGTAATGAAGATGAGCTTTCAGTTGCTCTGAACAAAGTTGATATGCTGGAGCGGCAACTAGAGATATGCCAAGAGAAGGTCAAGGCTTATGAACAGACTATTGACAATAAGGAGGCAATGGTACACAAAGAGAAGGCAGCTGTCAAGTACTGGAGGCATCAGGCTGAAACCAGCAAGTCTGAGAGAAGCAAAGCTGTAGACCAGAACTGTCAGCTAAGAATGGAGATCAACACGGTTAGCAAGGAGCTGGAAAGAGTCAACACTGAGTACGAGTGCTTGTGCAACCTCTACGAGAGCACACGTTCTGACAAGATCAGGGTCACCAGACATTTCCAGGACAACGATGAGAACAGTGACCTGGATGAAGATTCAGAGTAATTTCTTGTTTGATTCATCACAACACCAAAGAAACAATAAGAATACCAAATTTATATTAGTGTGACATTTATAAATATATGTTGCATTTAGATGTCAAGTGACCTATGCCAAGTACCGATGCCAAGATACCGATGCCAAGTTAACGATGCCAAGCAGCTAGATGATAGGAGAGCTGTTCATGGCCTAGAAGAAGTTGACAGACATGGAGAACTTCTTCCTAGTAAATTAAACAGATGCCAAGTTAATGTATTTATTAAACGATGCCAAAAATATAATTGTTAATCTTATTCTGTGTTTATCTTTATTTATTTGTTATTTGATTAAAATTACCTTTACAGAATAAGATATGTTTCTGGGCTTAAGTTATGTCTATAATTAGTTTCAGAATAGAGATGATATGTTTGTTCTTGTAGAATGTGCAACACCTGTCATTTATCACTGCGCTACCAGCTAAGGTCTATTTTTACAACTACGTCTATAGGACATATATTTGAAAGAATTTCAATTTTCTACAAAGTGGTTTTCAAAATATTAAGACTTGAAAATCATATATTTGGATATATCTATTTACTTATGCTCACAATCAAACTTGTTAAATGTACTTAACTATCTCTTTAAATATAGTTTACACTAAAAGAGGAATGTGCAGTATTATAATAGTATTAGGTCTAGTGTGCAAAATAATTTGTTTCATATTCCTACCCCAAGAATATGACATGGAAAAGTCTTGCTTCTGTGGTTTTTTAGGCTGCAGAAAATCTCTGAAAACTAAAACTTTCAAACCGTGAAATTTTACTATCCCATATTAACAATAAGTCGAGGTAATTGCTTAATACGAAGCTTATTATAGAAGTATATCTTTATAAAACATATTAATAAATACCTACTTTACGAAATTATTGCCTTATTCCTCTTCTACACCATCATTCAATACTAATAGTTTAATTATTACTGGATTTTACACTAGATTATCATGTGTAAAGTGGAATTTGTAGTTGGCTAAAATAACAATCCCCCCATCCAACCCCAGTCTCCATTCACGAATTTTTATGTTTGTAATATGAATTTTTCACACATGGTGAAACAGATAGGACACTTCAATTGTACCTTAATTTCCATTGAACCTGTCTTTCATTAAAATATGCCGGAGTGTTTTCTACTTGGTATACCATTCTGGTATTAAAAATTTATTATATGGCTTAGATATTCAAATAGGATAGCCTTAAACCATCCCAGGACCTATGGAATGTTTCCTTAAAAGTTAAAACTCAATAATTTAAAATAGCATATTGTATATTATTTATACATGGAAACAAGGATGATAACTTCCTCAAAAGTGAAGCTCCAAAATTGAACCTAAGTATAAAGAAAAAATTGTATGTATGAAAACAGGTTGAAAATTTACTTAAACACAGGATATTGTTTAAGAACATACTTACATTTTTAGGTCTTGTTTATTGAGATGCTTAAATTATAATTTTGTACCTGGTCAATGGAAGCATATGCTAAAAATTATTTATATAGAATAAATATATCGTACCTAAGGAAAATGTTGCCAAAAGAAAAAATAATCTTTTTTAATGGTCGTACAAAATTTGTGGTAATGTTTATAGAGTGGCTACGCTTTCTAAACCATACTTAACTGTTACAGAACTCATCAATTAAAGTCTGAACTCTTTAGGACAATTCTTCTATGCTTAGATTGTAAAGAGCTAACCGTCACATACTTACATATGTACATACATACTCTAACATTAGAGCAGAACAAAGCATTCGTTGATTTGTACTTAAGATTCGCACCTGAAATGAATCTATCATTGGCAGGAACAGAGGACAATGACAAAAGCTTTAATTTTACAACTCTTGTAAAACTTATGGGGTTATGTTTTTCAGAAATTTATTGGAAACAAGACTACAAGTACAAACCTTGGAAGTCATGGGTATAGCTTATAATATTTCATTGTGCAATGTTACTTTCGAACTCCATTGTTTGAATTCAATTTAATAACAACGCAGTTGTTTATTGATTGCCAAACGGAGATGTAAGGAGGATTCCAGGGCATCCATGATTATCATAGCCATATTATTTGAAGTAATAAGTTTGGTTTGAAAAATAGTTCCTGAACACTGTCCATTCACTTCTAACTTATATTCTGGCGGTCATAGCAGACCTGCTATGTCAAACCCAACATACATAACGAAAGCTTTGAGCACTTAATTCAAACATGAATACTAAACCCCAGGGTGGGAGCTAGTTTTTGGTCATCTCTTCTTTTCCTAACTTATTTTTTAGTACAAAGCCTGGGCCCCATTGTTTCGGTAGTGGGGATAAAATTCATTAATTAAAAGGGAGGTTTCAAGTTATTTACTTTTGATTATTGAACATTATTGACCAGCCAAATAACTGTCTAATGAAGGGTCACTTAAGTTGACCGAAAAGGCAGCTATTTTATTTGGCGGTCAAACGAGTCTGACCGGTCAGGACTATAATTTATGCTGACCGGTCAAACTTGACTCCTCCCAATTTCAATTAATTTAGGTTAGGATATATAGAATTTTGGGATGACCAAAAACAAGCAACTTTTACATTTCAGATCTTTAGACAAGAAGAACAGTGAAAGCCAGGTACGTGCCCCTGGCTGGTTTGGGACTACAAATGTCAATCCGAAGGGGGACTACCAGGATTTTACTAGTGATCATCTAACTAGAGTCTAAAATTACATTTTAAATTTATTATTGAAATTACTGATCAATAAATCTACTTTCAGATATTTTTATTCTTCATTAAGAGGGATTTAAAGATCGCCCAAAACCCACCCGCCCTGTAGTGGGGATAAAATTCATTAATTAAAAGGGAGGTTTCAAGTTATTTACTTTTGATTATTGAACATTATTGACCAGCCAAATAACTGTCTAATGAAGGGTCACTTAAGTTGACCGAAAAGGCAGCTATTTTATTTGGCGGTCAAACGAGTCTGACCGGTCAGGACTATAATTTATGCTGACCGGTCAAACTTGACTCCTCCCAATTTCAATTAATTTAGGTTAGGATATATAGAATTTTGGGATGACCAAAAACAAGCAACTTTTACATTTCAGATCTTTAGACAAGAAGAACAGTGAAAGCCAGGTACGTGCCCCTTAGTAATGAAAAAAATATGTGTTTCTATACATATATATACACATATGTTTATATTAGTGACTTTATTTTCATTTTACACATACTTTGTTGTAAAATTAATTTTTTTAGTAATTTGATTTATTTAATCGTCTTCTAAACTCGAAAGCATTTTGGTGCATGGTATACATTTAAAGTTGTTGGTATTTTAGTTTCAACTAGGTCATGTAAAGGTTTTGGTGTTGTTTTACGCAATCCTTGTGGTGGTTTTATGCTAGTTTTCTGACTTCTTCATATCTTCGTTATAGATCCCCCGGCCAGTTCACTATACAATTATATTAACTTTATATTTCTGTCCACCAGGGATAATATTATATAAGCTTATGATCTCGTGGGCTCTAATTGGGCTCTACTTGAGAAAATCCCCATTTGTCACAAACACCATGAACACTGAATACTAATAGTGTTATGGAAAAGCAATTTAAATCTTTTACCGCTTCGGCGGTTGTCGGTCAACGACAATCTAATTTAAGGGGGGTTGGTTACCACAACCTATTTAAACCCTTAAATTATCTCTTTTACCGCCTCGGTGGTTGTCCTTCAACGACAATCTAATTTAAAGGAGGTTGGTTACCACAACCTATTTAAACCCTTGAATTTGGTTTTACCCAACCATTCTTTTACCCCTTCGGCGGTGTTCATTTAACGACAAATTGCTTTCCTTAGAAGTAGCTAGTTACCTAAAGCCTAACTTTCCTCTTAAAATGCACTTGTTGAACAATCAGTATTTTAGTTGCCTATAAATAATATTTTTTTCTAAACAAAAGGAAAACGAAATCAAACCTTTCTACGGATGAGTTATCTTATCCCTGCCTCTATCACCTGGGAGGAATTCAACCCCCCTTTTCTTCACCCCGTCTCCTTCCCCTTTCATAACCCCCCCGCCCCCACCCCCATTCTGGCTTTAATTTTTTCCATTTTATTGGAACGAAAAATTTACATTATTTATACTAATGTGAAATTTTCTTGTTCAGATTTGACAAGATCTGGAGGATGTCCGAAGGAGACTATTCCAAGTATGAAGCTCCACTTCATCAACATACTGACTGGATTTCGATCATGAGGATCAATACCACTAATGTGAATGGTATGTTTGACTTGGTCGTTTTGGTGAGGAACTAAAAGAATTAAGGTGTGATCCTACACTAATATTAGGACAACCCAAAATTGTACTCCAGGACTCTTGTCTTTTACACATAAACAACAATCACAAAAAGGAAAAAAGGGAAGGTTTGGGGTTTGAAGCAAATTAGTATTAATGGAGAGGAAGTTATCAAAAAGTTTTTTTTTTTTGTTGTTGTTGTTTGTAAGTGGGGGTTGGCCTTGAGTGGGTTAAAACTGTAGTCATGATTAGGTAGGTGGTTCATTGATTGTTAACATTGGGTGATTAATTTATGTCGGATAATGTGTAATAGAAACACAAGTTATTAAGACAAATATTAAATACATTGCATTTCAAGTCTGCATTATTCTTATTATAAAGTCACACAATCCTATAGCCTATAGGAATATTTTCAAAATATTTATGAATGTTTTTCTCCAAATATAGAAAATGCTGTTAGATTCAAACACTCATAGCAAGAATTTTCTAAGAATCATGATACCTACGGAAAATGTGTTCCAACACAGCTTAAATAAGCTGCTATAAGATAATTCTTAAATCCATGCCTTATCAAGTGTTAAATTGATCTAATAAAAAGAAACCTGCAAATATCTTCTTTAAAGGACAACTGTAAACTCCTTTTTATATTGTTTCTTTCATACCGTCAGACACTCACATCTATCCAATAATAGAGCAACTGCAATTGTAGATATTTAAGGCCATTAAGAAACTATTTACACCTTATAGATTTAGAATTTAGATCTTAACATTGTGAGCTATTTACAGCTTAAAAGTTGTTAGATTTTGAATTAAATCCCCCATTAATCAAATTAGCAAACTATTGTATGTTTGATGACAAAATTTTCAGTAATTTATTGAGTAAAAGAACCATATTAAGAATTCCAACCCCCCCCCCCCCTCTATTCATTTTTTTTATTAGCACCCTCCTTTTAGTAGTTATTCCATGTTTTGGTGAATTATCTGATATCAATCAAACAAAACATACGAAGCTTTTAACTTTTGAAAAAGATTTAAGATAAATGTTTAACAAAATCGCTCCTATGGTTTATTTTCACTATTGGTTGCCTTAAGTTATTATGGAAATTGGTGGATACCTAATATTCATGAGGGGTTTAATGCTAAACCATTCTCAGGATCAGATCCTTCTTACTTACCATTATAATCACAGGAAAATTGAAACTTATTTTATTTACAAATAAGATTTCTAATTTAGAATCAAGCAATTGGAAAAACCTTGCATCTCAGGCAAGGAAATATTGATATTAGGGATAAGTATCATTTCTCAACATTTACCAAAGATTGATACAAATACTTATTTAGAGGATACCTTTTATTTGTCTGACTTGGATACTGACCAGTTAATGGACGTACATCTATTGGTTAGGAAGTTGAGTCACAATTAGGACTGCGGGTAATTTTCCTTTATATTCCCATTAAGTATGTAACATAATTCAGGGTAATAATACCCCTAAGTAGCTGACACAAAAATATGTCAAGAAAACAAAACAACAAATTGGTAGGTATGCTATTAAATCAGGAATTATCTGAAATAATTTCCCATGCAAATTTTGTATTGCAATGAACAACAACTATTAGAACAACTTGGAACTAAGTTCTATCTCTGTCTAGTTAAAAGTTAAATCTTTATTTATTTTGTCAAATAATAGAAATGCCAAAATTAAAAAAGCTACCTTTGTTGATCTTAAGCTACTAAATTCCATCGAATGTCTGGAAAATTTATTCAATAGACATAGGCAAGATGTGAAAAAATAATTAAGGCTGCTTGTCCTTTCACCCATAGAAAAAAATCCTTTTAATGACAGAATTTATGATTTTGATTCTAGTGTCCACAAATTGCACTTAAACATTTAAGATATGTAAGTTGAGTTTTAAGAGTAAAACAAAATAAGCAAGCTGACAGATTTCGATATTTTAAACCAAAATATTCTTCACTGTGGGCTAGAATTGAATCAAGACAAAAGTAAGTGCCGAGCCCTGGGACCTATGTATGGTGAAAATAGACATAAAACCATGATGATTCCAGGTAAAACCAAAATATTTCAGCGGGGTCTTTTTGTTTTATTTCAATTTTAAGTTCTGAAAAAAAAATGAAAAAAATATGAAAATCTTTAATAAAAAACAAACAAAAACTGTTTTTCAAAATTTTTTTTCACTGAAAGATACAAACAACTTATATACATACTATAAGCTTTAAAAAAATCAAAATTTTCAAATTTAGGACTGCCTTTCCAAGGTTAGAAGAAAAATCCTAACAACGAATTCTAACATATTTCTGATCAACATAGCAATAAAACGTCTTTTGCTAAATCTTTAACATCAAAATTAGATAGCACTTACTAAAGACTTTTTTTCATTTAAACTTATACTTTTTACATTATTTAACTTTTAAGATTGTGTTTTTTTAAAAGAAAGGTTGCGTGATTTTTTTTCTCATAATTAATTTATCTTAATATGCTGCATTATAAGTGACTGACATTGTAGGCTGTGATGGCTTAGAAAACTCAATACCAGTTTTGTTAGCCCAGGCCATCGGCCCCTCGGGGCCTACAAAACTAGTTTTAATCTTTTTATTTTACTATCTGCTAAAAGCTGTCTATAATCCCATACAATAAATAACTATTAAACATACCAATTAAAGTGAAACAGGGATCTTAAGGGATAAGACAAAGGATGATAAATTGATTACTCCTTCTGTAGATTAATATTATTGGTTAAAAAGTTTGGACTTTGCATGTTTGAACCATCAAATCATTAATCAATTCATAAATTATCAAAAGGATGAGAAAATGTGTTTATAAAACTTTGGATATGATTTACAATTCTATGTCCAGTTCACTCCCTCCCTCCTTCGTTAAACATACACTTATATATAGACAGAAAGACATCCTGTTACTTTTTGTCTAGAGTTTTAGGATATTTTGTTCTATCATACAAATTATTTAAATATCCTGTTTTGAAAAGCAGAATGCCGTTTTAAAATTTATTTTGCTAATTATAAGAGGGAGGGGACATTGGGATGTAAATCACACCAGTACTCACGTTAGCTCAAAAAAATTGTGTACTTTTACTAAAATTAATGGAATGGTTTCAAACTAATATTTTACAAACATATAATCAAACAATAATTTTACATAAGAAATGGTTAGTTTCCTTGTCATAATTTGTGGAAATCTACATGTATCACTTTATTGTCCTTTGTCTTATCCCTTAAGATCTCTGAAAGAAAGAAACAAGGATGACAACATCAATAACATGGATGAGATGGGAATATGGACAAGCAGTTTTAAAAAGAATTTCTTTAAATCCTGAAACCTTTCTTGCGTATTTTATAATTTTAATATTTATAGACCTTGACTGATATACAAAGTAAATTGTTTAGGGAATCTTCACAAAAAATGCAGCCGTCTGTCTTGAATAGCTGCTATACAAATTAAATTTCCCCTGAAAACAGACAAAAACAAAACTATTCAAAAGTACCTATAGTTGTTAAGTCAAAGAATAAGAAATGTCTTTATAAAGTTTAGAGACTAGTTTATTAAAAAGTCAATTGTCCTCTCTATTTCTGGGACACATTCCATATAAGTTTCATTTTTAAAAAACCTAGAATAAACAAAACAAAATATTTTTACTAAAATATAAGCCAACGAATAATAAATTATTATTATAGAACTTTTTAGACTAGTGTTATAAACCGTCCAAACCCCCTACCTCCAATGTATGATAAATAATTGATTTTATACATGATAAATACATGCAAATCGGCAAGAAGGGAGGAAAAATGTGACTGTTTATTTGTTTGTGTAGCCATTGTTTCCTAGTGTTTGGACCTAAGTAGTAATGAAGAAGGATGAAACACTTTTGTTTAGCCACTAGGACTGTTAAGCTCCACGCTCAAGTATATTATACCTTGACCCGCTGTCACAAGTGAGCTACTCTTTATTACCTCACCCTCGCCGAGTATGGCATGTGACTATAAATTATACTGGTACCAAAAGTTTTAATAGACACGTTATCTAATTAGTTAACTGGTCTTTTATTAAATCTTAATTGGATGGTTCAAACTAGCAGTGTCCACACAAAAGAAAACTTTTCCTATTTCTAAGAATCTTTACAGTTCTTATGTCCCCTTCTTCCCTGTTGTTTTGTTGTTTACAATTAAATTATACTGATAAATAAATTCTTCAATTTATGAAATGGTAGATTTAATATGGATCAAGGGGACATTGGAATGTAAAATTTGCTGGTACCCAAAGTTCTTTATAAATATTTTCTCATTCATTGGTTCAAAAACTTTGGGAACTTTATTTTTCATCTTGATTGTTTGGTTTATACTATTAGTCTTGGTATGTTTTATTAATAATTTATGAATTGATTAATGATTTGATGGTTCAAACATGCAAAGTCCAAACTTTTTAACCAATAATATTAATCTACAGAAGGAGTAATCAATTTATCATCCTTTGTCTTATCCCTTAAGATCCCTGTTTCACTTTAATTGGTATGTTTAATAGTTATTTATTGTATGGGATTATAGACAGCTTTTAGCAGATAGTAAAATAAAAAGATTAAAACTAGTTTTGTAGGCCCCGAGGGGCCGATGGCCTGGGCTAACAAAACTGGTATTGAGTTTTCTAAGCCATCACAGCCTACAATGTCAGTCACTTATAATGCAGCATATTAAGATAAATTAATTATGAGAAAAAAAATCACGCAACCTTTCTTTTAAAAAAACACAATCTTAAAAGTTAAATAATGTAAAAAGTATAAGTTTAAATGAAAAAAAGTCTTTAGTAAGTGCTATCTAATTTTGATGTTAAAGATTTAGCAAAAGACGTTTTATTGCTATGTTGATCAGAAATATGTTAGAATTCGTTGTTAGGATTTTTCTTCTAACCTTGGAAAGGCAGTCCTAAATTTGAAAATTTTGATTTTTTTAAAGCTTATAGTATGTATATAAGTTGTTTGTATCTTTCAGTGAAAAAAAATTTTGAAAAACAGTTTTTGTTTGTTTTTTATTAAAGATTTTCATATTTTTTTCATTTTTTTTTCAGAACTTAAAATTGAAATAAAACAAAAAGACCCCGCTGAAATATTTTGGTTTTACCTGGAATCATCATGGTTTTATGTCTATTTTCACCATACATAGGTCCCAGGGCTCGGCACTTACTTTTGTCTTGATTCAATTCTAGCCCACAGTGTCTTCTAGATATTGTGAACAACATTTTTCTATCCTTAAGAGGAATCAAGAAAGTAATGTTTACCCCATCACGTTGCTTATGGAAAGGGATAAGGACGGACATTTCGAATTATATTAAAAAAAAGTAGTTTATGAATACAACTTTTTAAAGTTAGAATCTTACGATTTGGGGTAATTTGTAAGGTAGAGTTAAACATATGCTTACTATTTGCACGAATGTAGATCTTAATATTAATTAAGTTTTATCATAAAACTGCTTCAGACCCCCTCTTACCTGATTATACCTCACTTATTGTTTTTTCTCATGTCTAGTGATAGTGAATCCTTTTACTTTCACAGTATTATATCTCCGAAATTCAATACATAGCACTGTAGGGCAAATCAAAAAAAATATTATTGAAATATTTTGTGTTTCATAAGTTTAGGCTTTTGAAGGTCAAAAACATACATAGACACATACAGAGATTTTCGTAGCCCCTCTACACTTTTATGTGATAGAAAAGAAGCAAGAACTGAGTATTATATATAAATAGAATTTATACTTGATTCAATATTAATGTCTTTTGTAATATATTGTTAGTTAGAAATCATTGAAAAGTATTCTTTAAATTTAAAGCATATGTTTCGATTTTTAGTACATTTAATTAAAAGACTTAAACCTCCCTGGGGGGTGCGGGGTTCAAAGAATAACTACTAGCAGCTATATTATATCTGTAGTAATAAAATTTATTGCCCAAGTCGACCAGCAAATTTTTTACCTTTTCCTGTCTTTGTCCCACTGTGCATAGAAAGAAATCCTACTGAATTCGCCATTGTATCAAAGTCAAAATAACGAAATATTATATCTAATAGTTAAAGTAACTAATACAAATATCTAGTGCCTGGTCACTCCTGATATATATTGTATACCAACATAAATCAAAACTAAATAGGTATTCAAAATGCAACATCGAATTAGATGAATACCGCAAATGTTCAACATTTGGATTTTAATTGCGTACAAAGTTGAATGGGTACAATAGATTCACTCCAAATATTGGGGAAAATTTCTCTTTCTTTTCAACAGAATATGAATCCTTAGTGAATTAAAACTTACCTTTTGTTCCACATTTGTGTAATACTTAAACAGAAAAGCAGTTAATTGTATTCAATATTGTCTATTTAGCGAAATATCTTGTTTGTTTACCCCAACCAAACCTTGAAACCCTCATTTTAACCCCTTATAATTTTTTTAAAATACACTAGATTATCCCCCTATACATTTAAAACCACTTATTTTACCCCTCTAAACAAAACAAAAAAAAGCTTGGACGTGCTTTGACCAAAATATGCATACTGTTTTTGTTTTGCCTGTTTATTGACATTAACACTATTAAGCTGTCATGCATTTGCCATAACAGATTAAAACACATCTCAGACAAGAATAGTTTTGAGTTTGGACTTTCCTGTCATTTGTAACAGAAGGAGGCCAATTCTTTTATACTATATTCGGTAATTGTCAATATTTGAAAAGATTTGCTCCAAAAATTTGCAAATAGTTTAATATATATTCTCATATAATATATTCAAACCTTAATTAGTCTAAATTCAAGAGAGAATCTAAAGCTTATGTAAATTAAATTGCTTTAAATTATATATTTACACTACGAAATGAACATTAAACATCTTTATTTCAGACAGTTTTCTTTAAAACTTAGAAAAGAAAAAACTCCATTGTTATCAATATTCCTTTAGATTAGATATTCATAAACATTTACGTAAACCTTTACCTATCTATTAAGACTAATTCATTTTGCTTGAAGTATTGTCGCTTTTGAATAAACTAAACTTTGCATGGCATTACAGATTTACTTCCAAATGAATCAATTCTATAATGGTAAAGTTTTATATTATGTTATATGTAATTTTTAAGTCCATATAATGCGAACTTATGTATTGGCCTGAAAGACATTTTTCATGATATTCAGAACAAGTCTTAAACATTGTAACAAAAATTATGGAGTTATAAATTAATTTAAAGTCACATGTTTATAATGAGATATATCGATACCAACAAATAAAAAAAGAGGTAATACCATGATAGGACCATTAGTTTAATCACTGAAAATACATCCCAATTTTTGAGGAGGTATCAGGTTTTTAAACTTCTAACAAACCGAAATGATTTTTTTTTTTCATTTCATTTGGTATAATTAATTATCTGTCTATTTCCATACTATAGATAATGCCAAACTTACTAGATATATTAAGTACCTAAGATTCTTATTAATCTTTTATAAATATATCTGCAGAATTAGGAACTTCCGTACATCTTTGAGAAATGTGATATTTGAATTTTGTTTTGAAACCAAAGGGGTTGTTGCATAAAGTGCATTTAAACATGAATTTAGTGAAATGCATATTTTTTATTTTTTTTTATCCTGTTCAATAGTTTAACTACGTCTATAGGACATATATTTGAAAGAATTTCAATTTTCTACAAAGTGGTTTTCAAAATATTAAGACTTGAAAATCATATATTTGGATATATCTATTTACTTATGCTCACAATCAAACTTGTTAAATGTACTTAACTATCTCTTTAAATATAGTTTACACTAAAAGAGGAATGTGCAGTATTATAATAGTATTAGGTCTAGTGTGCAAAATAATTTGTTTCATATTCCTACCCCAAGAATATGACATGGAAAAGTCTTGCTTCTGTGGTTTTTTAGGCTGCAGAAAATCTCTGAAAACTAAAACTTTCAAACCGTGAAATTTTACTATCCCATATTAACAATAAGTCGAGGTAATTGCTTAATACGAAGCTTATTATAGAAGTATATCTTTATAAAACATATTAATAAATACCTACTTTACGAAATTATTGCCTTATTCCTCTTCTACACCATCATTCAATACTAATAGTTTAATTATTACTGGATTTTACACTAGATTATCATGTGTAAAGTGGAATTTGTAGTTGGCTAAAATAACAATCCCCCCATCCAACCCCAGTCTCCATTCACGAATTTTTATGTTTGTAATATGAATTTTTCACACATGGTGAAACAGATAGGACACTTCAATTGTACCTTAATTTCCATTGAACCTGTCTTTCATTAAAATATGCCGGAGTGTTTTCTACTTGGTATACCATTCTGGTATTAAAAATTTATTATATGGCTTAGATATTCAAATAGGATAGCCTTAAACCATCCCAGGACCTATGGAATGTTTCCTTAAAAGTTAAAACTCAATAATTTAAAATAGCATATTGTATATTATTTATACATGGAAACAAGGATGATAACTTCCTCAAAAGTGAAGCTCCAAAATTGAACCTAAGTATAAAGAAAAAATTGTATGTATGAAAACAGGTTGAAAATTTACTTAAACAC
The DNA here is from genome assembly GCF_053477335.1 of Acartia tonsa. NCBI lineage: Eukaryota > Metazoa > Arthropoda > Copepoda > Calanoida > Acartiidae > Acartia > Acartia tonsa. Next base: position 42,869,475 of record NC_137260.1, read on the forward strand.
AGGATATTGTTTAAGAACATACTTACATTTTTAGGTCTTGTTTATTGAGATGCTTAAATTATAATTTTGTACCTGGTCCATGGAAGCATATGCTAAAAATTATTTATATAGAATAAATATATCGTACCTAAGGAAAATGTTGCCAAAAGAAAAAATAATCTTTTTTAATGGTCGTACAAAATTTGTGGTAATGTTTATAGAGTAGCTACGCTTTCTAAACCATACTTAACTGTTACAGAACTCATCAATTAAAGTCTGAACTCTTTAGGACAATTCTTCTATGCTTAGATTGTAAAGAGCTAACCGTCACATACTTACATATGTACATACATACTCTAACATTAGAGCAGAACAAAGCATTCGTTGATTTGTACTTAAGATTCGCACCTGAAATGAATCTATCATTGGCAGGAACAGAGGACAATGACAAAAGCTTTAATTTTACAACTCTTGTAAAACTTATGGGGTTATGTTTTTCAGAAATTTATTGGAAACAAGACTACAAGTACAAACCTTGGAAGTCATGGGTATAGCTTATAATATTTCATTGTGCAATGTTACTTTCGAACTCCATTGTTTGAATTCAATTTAATAACAACGCAGTTGTTTATTGATTGCCAAACGGAGATGTAAGGAGGATTCCAGGGCATCCATGATTATCATAGCCATATTATTTGAAGTAATAAGTTTGGTTTGAAAAATAGTTCCTGAACACTGTCCATTCACTTCTAACTTATATTCTGGCGGTCATAGCAGACCTGCTATGTCAAACCCAACATACATAACGAAAGCTTTGAGCACTTAATTCAAACATGAATACTAAACCCCAGGGTGGGAGCTAGTTTTTGGTCATCTCTTCTTTTCCTAACTTATTTTTTAGTACAAAGCCTGGGCCCCATTGTTTCGGTAGTGGGGATAAAATTCATTAATTAAAAGGGAGGTTTCAAGTTATTTACTTTTGATTATTGAACATTATTGACCAGCCAAATAACTGTCTAATGAAGGGTCACTTAAGTTGACCGAAAAGGCAGCTATTTTATTTGGCGGTCAAACGAGTCTGACCGGTCAGGACTATAATTTATGCTGACCGGTCAAACTTGACTCCTCCCAATTTCAATTAATTTAGGTTAGGATATATAGAATTTTGGGATGACCAAAAACAAGCAACTTTTACATTTCAGATCTTTAGACAAGAAGAACAGTGAAAGCCAGGTACGTGCCCCTGGCTGGTTTGGGACTACAAGTGTCAATCCGAAGGGGGACTACCAGGATTTTACTAGTGATCATCTAACTAGAGTCTAAAATTACATTTTAAATTTATTATTGAAATTACTGATCAATAAATCTACTTTCAGATATTTTTATTCTTCATTAAGAGGGATTTAAAGATCGCCCAAAACCCACCCGCCCTGTAGTGGGGATAAAATTCATTAATTAAAAGGGAGGTTTCAAGTTATTTACTTTTGATTATTGAACATTATTGACCAGCCAAATAACTGTCTAATGAAGGGTCACTTAAGTTGACCGAAAAGGCAGCTATTTTATTTGGCGGTCAAACGAGTCTGACCGGTCAGGACTATAATTTATGCTGACCGGTCAAACTTGACTCCTCCCAATTTCAATTAATTTAGGTTAGGATATATAGAATTTTGGGATGACCAAAAACAAGCAACTTTTACATTTCAGATCTTTAGACAAGAAGAACAGTGAAAGCCAGGTACGTGCCCCTTAGTAATGAAAAAAATATGTGTTTCTATACATATATATACACATATGTTTATATTAGTGACTTTATTTTCATTTTACACATACTTTGTTGTAAAATTAATTTTTTTAGTAATTTGATTTATTTAATCGTCTTCTAAACTCGAAAGCATTTTGGTGCATGGTATACATTTAAAGTTGTTGGTATTTTAGTTTCAACTAGGTCATGTAAAGGTTTTGGTGTTGTTTTACGCAATCCTTGTGGTGGTTTTATGCTAGTTTTCTGACTTCTTCATATCTTCGTTATAGATCCCCCGGCCAGTTCACTATACAATTATATTAACTTTATATTTCTGTCCACCAGGGATAATATTATATAAGCTTATGATCTCGTGGGCTCTAATTGGGCTCTACTTGAGAAAATCCCCATTTGTCACAAACACCATGAACACTGAATACTAATAGTGTTATGGAAAAGCAATTTATTCAACCTCCTGTTAAATAGCGCAAAGCCACTGATTAAAAGATCGATTGATAAACAAGTTAAATGCTATTTCTAGAATTAAGAGTTTTTCAGATATATTATTATGTCTCGTAGTAAGGCTGAGCAGGAGAGGGAGAAGGTGATACAGGAGAGATGTCAGGTAATTTAATTTCATACATCAAGTACTTTTCAGCTCCTCAGTTGCGCTAGGTGGCCCTTCCTTTTTACAGGGTTTCCCTAGCTTCATGAAGAGGATAAATGTTAAATTTTACTTGGGTTTCGAAAAACCAAGGGGGGGGGGGGGGAAGTTTTGCCACTTTCGCGTAATCCGTGATTATTAGGCTAGGTATTGATGTGAGACTATAGGTTATTTGGGATAAAAGTTTACTTTTGGGTAGTACTTCACGTATATTTAATCATTTTTTGGATAGGTCTCCAGGTTCAGGTGCTGCAGGCTGGAAGGTGGTTTCTGGACAGGTAAAAAAAAATTAAAATTTTTGTTTGAAGAGTTAGAGATCAAATTATTAAACAAAATATGCATCTTTATGGATATTATTGAAATACCAGAAGAAAAAATTAAAATCGGCCTCCAGGTTCAAGTGCTGCAGGCCTCCAGGTCCACTCTGGACAGGTAAAAAAACAAGTTTTTTATTTGAAGAGTTAGAGGTCAACTTATAAAACAGAATATGCATCTTTTTTTATATTATTGACATATTTGAAGAAAAAATTTAAATCGGCCTCCAGGTTCAGGTGCTGCAGGCCTCCAGGTCCACTCTGGACAGGTATAAAATCAAGTTTTTTTTATTTGAAGAGTTAGAGGTCAACTTATTAAACAGAATATGCATCTTTATGGATATTATTGAAATATCAGAAGAAAAAATTAAAATCGGCCTCCAGGTTCAAGTGCTGCAGGCCTCCAGGTCCACTCTGGACAGGTAAAAAAACAAGTTTTTTATTTGAAGAGTTAGAGGTCAACTTATAAAACAGAATGTGCATATTTTTTTATATTATTGACATATTTGAAGAAAAAATTAAAATCGGCCTCCAGGTTCAGGTGCTGCAGGCCTCCAGGACAGGTAAAAAAACAAGTTTTTTTTTTATTTGAAGAGTTAGAGGTCAACTTATTAAACAGAATATGCATATTTTTTGATATTATTGACATATTTGAAGAAAAAATTAAAATCGGCCTCCAGGTTCAGGTGCTGCAGGCCTCCAGGACAGGTAAAAAAACAAGTTTTTTTTTTATTTGAAGAGTTAGAGGTCAACTTATTAAACAGAAAATATGCATATTTTTTTATATTATTGACATATTTAAAGAAAAAATTAAAATCGGCCTCCAGGTTTAGGTGCTGCAGGCCTCCAGGTCCACTCTGGACAGGTAAAAAAACAAGTTTTTTATTTGAAGAGTTAGAGGTCAACTTATAAAACAGAATATGCATATTTTTTGATATTATTGACATATTTGAAGAAAAAATTAAAATTGGCCTCCAGGTTCACGTGCTGCAGGCCTCCAGGTGCACTCTGGGCAGGTAAAACAATAATTTTTTTATTTGAAGAGTTAGAGGTCAGTTTTTAAAACAACATTAGCATCTTTTTAGATGTTACATGCATATTTGAAGAAAAAAAAATAAAATTGGCGTCCAGGTTCAGGTGCTGCAGGCTTCCAGGTGAACTTTAGAGACTATTTTCAGGTATATTTCCTATTTATTTGATTTCCCCCCTACTTTTTTTCTATTATATATTTATTTAAACCTGGTAGTTATCATATTCATTGAAACTTTTTGATGGATCCCAGTGACCGCTGGTGGCCATTGGCCAGGTAAATATCCAGGTAATTTTTGAATTTAGAGGAAAGGTATGTATTTAAAAATGGTTAAAATAAGATAATATAGTAAAATTAATCATTTAAGGCTTCAAAATGTGTGTCCAGACAGGCTCCAGGTCCTATAATTTCACTATATTATTATATTTTAAGTTTTAAACTTCTTCTATTTCGAAATCTTTCTTCTAAATTCCAAAATAACCATTTGAGATATTCACCTGGCCGGCAACAACCAGCGTTCACCAGGATCCAGGTAAAAGTGTCACTGTCCATATAAAAAAGTAAAAATGTATGATACCTACCTACAATGTTTTAAAACAGGAAAAAAAACAAAAATACCTGAAAATGAAAGCCTGCAGCACCTAAACTTGAAGGCCGATTTTAATTTTATCTTCAAGTATATTTATTATATCCAAAACAATGCATATTTTGTTTTATAAGTTGACCTGTAACTTTCCAGATAAAAAGACTTAATTTATACCTGTCCAGAGTGGACCTGGAGGCCTGTAGGATCTGAACATGGAGTCCGATTTTAATTTTTTCTTCAAATATGTCAATAATATAAAAAAAGAAGCATATTCTGTTTTATAAGTTGACCTCTAACTCTTCAAATAATTTTTTTTTTTTTTTACCTTTCCGGAGTGGACCTAGAGGCCTACAGCACCTGAACCTTTAGGCCGATTTTAATTTTTTCTTCAAATATGTCAATAACATCAAAAAAGATGCATATTCTGTTTTTTAAGTTGTCCTCTAACTCTTTAAATAAAAAATTTTATTTTTTACATGTCCTGAGTGGACCTAAAGGTCTGCAGCACCTGAACCTGGAGACCGATTTTAATTTTTTCTTCAAATATGTCAAAAACATCAAAAAAGATGCATATTCTGTTTTGTAAGTTGTCCTCTAACTCTTCAAATAAAAAATTTGATTTTTTACCTGTCCAGAGTGGACCTGGAGGCCTGCAGCACCTGAACCTGGGGGCTGATTTAAATTTTTACTTCAAAAATGTCAATAATACAAAAAAAGATGCATATTCTGTTTTATAAGTTGACCTCTAACTGTTCAAATAAAAAAAATATTTTTTTACCTGTCCAGAGTGAACCTGGAGGCCAGCAGCACCTGAACCTGGAGGCCGATTTTAATGTTTTCTTCTAAAATGTCAATAATATCAAAAAATATGCATATTCTGTTTTATAAGTTGACCTCTAACTCTTCAAATAAAAAACTTGTTTTTTTTACCTGTCCAGAGTGGACCTGGATGCCTGCAGCACCTGAACCTGGAGGCCGATTTTAATTTTTTCTTCAAATATGTCAATAATATAAAAAAAGATGCATATTCTGTTTTATAAGTTGACCTCTAACTCTTCAAATAAGAAACTTTTTTTTTTACCTGTCCAGAGTAGACCTGGAGGCCTGCAGCACTTGAACCTGGAGGCCGATTTTAATTTTTTCTTCAAAAATGTCAATAATATAAAAAAAGATGCATATTCTGTTTTATAAGTTGACCTCTAACTCTTCAAAAAAAAATATGATTTTTACCTGTCCAGAGTTGACCTGGAGGCCTGCAGCACCTGAACCTGGAGGCCGATTTTAATGTTTTCTTCTAAAATGTCAATAATATCAAAAAATATGCATATTCTGTTTTATAAGTTGACCTCTAACTCTTCAAATAAAAAACTTGTTTTTTTTACCTGTCCAGAGTGGACCTGGATGCCTGCAGCACCTGAACCTGGAGGCCGATTTTAATTTTTTCTTCAAATATGTCAATAATATAAAAAAAGATGCATATTCTGTTTTATAAGTTGACCTCTAACTCTTCAAATAAGAAACTTGTTTTTTTACCTGTCCAGAGTAGACCTGGAGGCCTGCAGCACTTGAACCTGGAGGCCGATTTTAATTTTTTCTTCAAAAATGTCAATAATATAAAAAAAGATGCATATTCTGTTTTATAAGTTGACCTCTAACTCTTCAAAAAAAAAATATGATTTTTACCTGTCCAGAGTTGACCTGGAGGCCTGCAGCACCTGAACCTGGAGGCCGATTTTAATTTTTTCTTCTTATATGTCCATAATATCCATAAAGATGCATATTTTGTTTTATAATTTGATCTCTAACTCTTCAAACAAAAATTTTAAATTTTTTTTACCTGTCAAGAAACCACCTTCCAGCCTGCAGCACCTGAACCTGGAGACCTATCCAAAAAATGATTAAATATACGTGAAGTACTACCCAAAAGTAAACTTTTATCCCAAATAACCTATAGTCTCACATCAATACCTAGCCTAATAATCACGGATTACGCGAAAGTGGCAAAACTTCCCCCCCCCTTAATGCATGTATGCGAGGTAGTTAGGCACTTTCCTTTAATAAAATAAATATCTTTCAAGTTCATGATCGAAGCGGTCCCTAAATTGATAATACAAACATATAAGATAATTTTAGGAAGGGATGGGAGGATATTTGAAATAGTTAGCTAAAGAATAATTAATCATTGACATGGCTTACTCTAAAGCCCATTATTCCATTTTCTATTCCACAATTGGTTAAAAATTCAAATGTTTTGAAAAACATAATCTGGGTAAAAAAGGTTCTCGTGAAATAAAATTTATCTTTTGTTTTTAGATTTTGTTAGCCAGCCTGTTAAAGGAGGAGGATAACAAATATTGTGTCGACTGTGATTCAAAGGTTAGAGCTTAATTCTGTGGTTTTTATATTGTAAATCGATTAGATTACAATTACTAGTTGCAGTTTAGGTATATTGTCTAATAGTTAATATTTTTATCAGTTGTCTGTTTATACAAATTTTTAAAAAATACTGAACTTTTGACTTTAATAAACTTTTGTTAAATTTAATTCACGCTCAAACAATCACAATAACAAAACAAGTTTTACAGTGTTTTTTTTCTTATTTCTAGCCCCTGCGGGGGCCTCTAACCCTGCTGGGTAATCATTAACATTTACCATTACCTTACCTGACCTAAAATAACCTATATCTAAATATACTTTGGCAAACGACGATACCCGCTTCTTCGTTTTCTTTCATGTTCCGAAAAATAATTTTAATTTACTTGCAGGGACCAAGATGGGCTTCCTGGAACATTGGAGTCTTCTTATGTATTCGTTGTGCTGGTATTCACAGAAATTTAGGTAGGATACCTTCTCATTGGGATTTTAGTTGGAAAAAGTTAACTAATACCCCTTTTTTTAATAACTTAGTAACGTCGATTTTTGCAAACATTGTTTCAATACTTACTTAGTACCTACTTATTTTTTTGGTTCTTAAAATCACCCGCACTTAATGTGTGTTTGTAGCCCTGTTTCTCTTAAGTTAGGATTCAGTGCGTACACGGTGATTATTGAAAGTGAGAATCTTGTCGCCAATTTTTGATTGGCAAGCGTCGCACACAGCTAAGTGTGTTCTATGTTGCATTAAAGCTTAGCTGCAATTTTCGTGGAAACTATTTAATTACTTAGTTATGAATGAGGAGCATGGACGTGGGAAAGCATGATTGAAGTTGCTTGATAGTCAGAATCTAACTTTATACAAATTTCCCTCTTATCAATCTTAGGCTATCTTACAGAAGATTGGGGGGGGGGGGGAGATCTGCCTTAAATTGAACCTCTTCATGGTACTATCTCTTTTTTTTCTAGGTGTTCATATATCTAAAGTGAGAAGTGTGAATTTAGACTCATGGACTCCTGCTCAAATATCGGTAAGTTCCATTTCCTGGTATCTATAACAATAACAAAATAATTAGGTGTACCTACATCTGTTTCTCTCTGTCCGTCATGAAAATCAACAACGCATGGATGGAAGTTTCTGACCCTCCCCCTGGCAACACCATCGATAGGTTTAAGCCAACAGAGAGGGGAGGGAAATGACATTGGGTTGTAGATTTTAATGGAACCAAAAGTTTTATAACCATGTTCTCTGATTTGTTTGCTTTAAAACTTAATGTACTTTTATCAAAAAAATTTGGGTGGTACTAACGAGCATATTCCAAACTTTTTACATCTCAATTAGGGTTATACCTCTATTTATCGTCCATCACCTTATCCCTTAAGATCCCTGTTATGTTTTCTAAAAATTTTATTCTATTTATTACAGAATTACATAATATGAAATAAGTATTTAATATCAGATGTTAAAAAGTATTAAATGACAATCCTAAGATTAATATTGTGACATAATACCTACTTCTTAATATCAATTCTATTGAAAACATATATTATAATTTTTAGTTAGTGCGTCTTTTCTAGTAAAATAACTTTTTAATAATTGGTATCTAGTTAAAAGATATCTTATTTTATTATTACGACTATAAATGCGTTTTACAAAAGAAAATCCATGGATGTTGATGTTGATTGCCACCAAAATGAAACCGATTTTCAAGCTGTTAAGAAAAATCATGCCTCATGGTTTTATATTGTCTATAGAAAGTTGTGTTGAATTTTTAATTTATCCGTTACATATCCGCAGACAAGTTTCTATAAAACCATGCAATAAATATCTGATCTATTTTAGAGTATGCAGTGCATGGGTAATAGTCGAGGAAGAGCGGTCTACGAAGCTTCCGTACCTGATGATTTTAAGTAAGTTTTTCAACTAGATTTTAATTTTTAAATCTAGGTAATAAGTAAGATGTTTGTGTGTTTATCTGAGTGTACCAAAAGATCTCGTTAACCATTACTGACATGGCTCTCCTTTGCAGTAAAGCTTTCTACAGGTCCCAGACAGGTTTTCAATTTCTCACAATGTGTTATACCTTTCTTTTAGAAAATATAAATTAACAACATGGCTTCGCTTTCTAAGTTTTCACTAAGCCCCATGGGACAACCGTTAGTAATACAACCGCTTGTACATCCACTCACATAAATAACCACACCATTAAAGAAAGGAGGGGGGGGGGGGCGGTTTGTGACCCTTTTGAAATTAAACCAGAAATCAAAGGAATTCATTAACAGAGTTACAGCACTGAAATACGGCATGGCAGTTGCTTTATAGAGCTACAATGTATGCAATACCTTCATTCACATAAATAACCACATCTTTAACATTTTTATTGTTTATTTTGGCTAATAGGAAACAATATTTCTTTTATCTTTAACAGAAAACTCTTTTGTTATACAAGATACTATTATTAGATTAATATTTAAGAAACCTAGCAACCTTTCTTTATCTCTGTTGGTTTCTTTTTCTTACTAATTTCTATTGTATAGGATATGTTTTGATTAATTTTATCAATCACTAGATATTTCCCCTGTTTACGTTAATAATTTTCATTAACCATTTGCAATTTATTTCAAAATAGATCAGGAATACGGAGATTTTGTAAATTGTAATATGAGATTTTATCCGTTAAAGCTATGTAGCTTTTAACAAATAATTCTTACATCAAATTTCTTATCTTAACTCTAACAGAATGGAATGTTCTTTTAGGGGGGGAGGGGGGGGGGGGGTTGAAAGGTGCGGGGAGGGATAGGAAATCCATATCCAAATTAGACCATCCCCGCATCCCTGAGTTTAATGAAAAATAAAAAGTGTACTAATGATTTTATAATTTGATCCAATCATAATTTATTTATTGTACTACGACACAAATATGTTGTACCTTTTACTTTGTGTATTTTATTGTCAAAATATCTGAAATTTTTTTAATTAAGTTCAAAGAGAGATTTTTTTGTACATGAAAGTTTTTCTTGGAAAATGTTATGATAGACTATTTGATATTAAAAATATGTCTGTTTAAAAGGTAGGGAGTGCGATTAGATGTAGATGTACACACTAAAATAAAATTTTTAAGACTTTAAATAAACTTCTATTAGGTTTAAATCAATAGCTAAGAATTTTTCATTAAATGTTTTATGGACCTAAGGCTCACACCGTTTACTTGAAATAAAATAAAAAACATAATTTCATTGAAAAGATGAAGCCTATCTTTCACTCTACGACTACGTATTATACTTAGATCAAACATTATTAATATTTTAGTAATAGACGACGGATCACATTGTGTAAAGATAAGAGTCTTTTTCGGATATTTAGAATTATAGAGTAGCTACGCCACAAAAACTGTAGATTGGATGAGAGAGAGAATTAGAGAGTCATGATACGTCGCTATTAAATTCGAGGTTAAAATCCTCGTATTTTTTCTACAATACTTCATTATTTGGATGGATATGTATTTTTTTGTGTAACGCAGCTACTTTATATCTTATCTAAGAACATATTTTCTTTATAGTTGTGTCGAGACAAAACCGATTGCCCGTCAATAAGTACTAAGAATTACTTGAAACTCCCTTTCATAAGTTATTCTAAAGGGGACTATGCACAAACGAGACCAAGTGATTTAAAGCACCTTCCAGCATTGATCCTTAGTATTTTTAGTGAATATACTAGGTTTATGTTTAATATTTGGTTTATCGGCTAAAAATTTAAGTTTCACCATGGTTTTGTATGATTTTTTAAAAAATGTTAAGCATTTTTTGGTGTAGTATCATCAGATGCTTTGTTGAGTTCAAAGGACAAAATAAAACAACACGGCAAAAAAATCATCAAATGCTGTAAATTGCAAAAGTACATTGATTAAACTGTTTACAATATTACAAGTTACCAACCCTTTTTCTAAATATACATTTTTATCGACTTTAAAAAAAAACAGTTTGAACTTAACAAAACACTTGATATTTTATTTTTTAAAATGCTTAAAGTTTTGCATATAAAAACATGGTGAAACTGAATTTTTTAGTCAAATATTAAACATAAACGTAGCATATTATCTAAAAAAAATACTAAAGATTAATGCTTGATGGTGCTTAGAATCACCTGGTCTCGTTCGTGCTTAGTCCCCTTGGAATAATTTGGTAGGTACACATTTTTGGTTTATATATTTATTTAACCTTTGTTAAGACGACCTAACAGTGACTCAGGCCTAGAACAATTTATTAGAGCTAAATATGAGAAGAAGAAATACATTATGAAGGTACCTAAGTTTTAAACAATTGAAATTTATCGTCTCAATATGAAGAATTTTAAGAAAACTCGTTGATAATGTTTCTAACAAGGTCGTGGATTAGTGTAAATGTTAGCGTGCCTGCTTGTTGAGTGCAAGGGTGTTGTGTTCGAGTCATGACCGCACTGTATCTCACTTTTAAATAATACCTACTGCTGTTATGTCGTGCACTTTACACCTAAAGTTAGAGTTAGGGAGGGGGGGGGGGGGTTGCAATAGCACTTAAACAAATGCAACTCATTTCTATGCACATTAGACCTTCTAGACAAAGGTCGTGTAATCAAATAGTTTGACCGCATAATTTCTTCGACAAAAGGGGACTATCCACGAACAAGAGCAAGTGATTCTAAGCACCTTCCAGCATTGATCCATAGCATTTTTTTAGTGAATATACTAGATTTATGTGTAATATTTGGTTTATCGACCAAAAAGTTAGGTTTCACCATATTATTATATGGAAAAAACTTTGAAATGTTAGGCATCTTTTAGTGCAATATCATCAAATGTTTTGATGAGTTCAAACTGTTGTTTAAAAGCTTTGACACAACAGTATATTATTTTGATTAAAAATGTATATTTAGAAAAGGGTTGGTAGCTTGTAATATTTTAAACAGTTTAATTAATGTACTTTTACCATTTACAGCATTTGATGCTTTTATTTTATTTCGTCCTTTGAACTCAACAAAGCATTTGATGATATTGCATCAAAAAATGCTTTAAATTTCAAAGTTTTTTCATATAAAACCATGGTGAAGCATAACTTTTTAGCCGATAAACCAAATATTAAACATAAACCTAGTATATACAATAAAAAAATACTATGGATCAATGCTGGAAGGTGTTAGAATCACTTGCTCTTGTTCGTGGATAGTCCCCTTTGGTTCAGAGATGTACCAAAATAAAATCTCTTGTTGTATCCGATCCCGTCCTCTGTAGGTTGAAGCGCATACCAAATAAAATCAAGGAACTCCTAGGCTTATAGAATTGTATAATTTTAGGATTGGGTGGCCACAAAGCCTCCAGACTTGCCAGAAGGATGGAATACCCTTATAGAACAGGTTGCACAAAAATATGAAGAAAAAAGTCACATACTTTTTGTTTTTTTTTGCAGTCGTTTTAAATGAGTTCTTTTATTTGATGATTCAACTTGGGTATATTTAATATCTTCCGTCTTTCATAGTTTCAGAATTTATCTTCAAGATGTAATCTTTTTGTTTAAATTGTTATCAAAGACAATGATTTTCAAGTTTCGTAAATAGGTTTTACATGAGTATAAAAAAATAGAATATTCAAATATTAACAAAATCAATGTACGTACAAATAAAACTAAATGTTATAAATAGTCAAAGAAGGATTTGCTTTTGTAATCTGGCTTTAATAAAGGATTTTGTTTATCAATATGGAGTAATTAGGTAAATGTTCATTGTTCAGCTTAGTCTTACCATTTCTTTATTTTAAATACATCTAAAAAAATTACTTTTTGCTAAAAGAAACTTACATTCAAAGAAAAATTTATTTATTTGTTCATTGGACTTTAGGAAATTGTCTATAATATGATGCTATACATAATTTTTCAGTATGACTCAGAACCGGTTCTAATCTAGGGAAAATTTATATTTTTTTTAGGCCATACAGGAATAGTTATTTCTCGTATCGTATTATAAACGGATTTCCGCGGATATAGAATGTACAATTATAAGATTAAAACTAGTTTTTTTAGCCCCGAGGTGCCGGATGAGAACCGGTTCCTATCCACCGGATTCGAATGAATACGAGAAAAGATTTTATCATCACGGATCTTGAGGGATAAGACAATGGCCGATAAATTGATAACACACCCCTTCTGTGGATTGAAATTAGTGGTTGAATCGCTTAAACTTAACGTTGTTAAACCAACGAATAAGAAAATGTTATTTTAACTTGTGTAATTACCAGCACATTGTCCTTTGTCTCTCTCTCTCTCTCTGTTTTGTCATAATTTTTTAAAAATCTCACTATTTTCCTAAAATGAAAATAACATTGATGTTATTTTTAGGAGAAGTTAGGCAAATCTCGTGAGTCTAAAATGGCGGTGCTTACTCCGGGCTCTAACAATGCTAAGACAGCGAACAACAGGAATATTATTATTATTATTGATTAATCACTTGGAAAAGGGGACTTTGCAATTGCATGCGTTAGATGTCAAAAATTCGAAAGGAGGAGTTTGAGTGTGACACTTTTTGAAACCAAAACAGCCGAGAAAAGGCAAAAATACATTCATTGGTTTTCGGCATGAGCGGCGGTTCCGCAGCCGTTTCTTCACAGTTACACTTTGTTCCTCTTTAAATCGACTGTTTTGCAAAATTTCAGTGCTGTAACTATGGGGGGGGGGGGGGGCGGGGGGGGGGGAGTTTGTACAGTTATAGGAAATGAAAATTCAGTATCAAATTTTGCCCTGGCCGTTTGGGCTTGTTTTTATAGTTATCAACCTAATTCTTTTTGTAAACTCTCTTATATGATTGGATCTACCTGTAGAACTTTGAAAATTGAATTTTGGGACTTTCCTTCTAGTGGCTAGTGGGGCAAAAGACCCCCCCCCCCAAACACTATAATTTTAAGTTAAGAGCTTATTTTTTAAGATATCGAGCTGATTTACTTCACATGAAATAGGGGCTTGTAAGCTCAAAACTTATAAATTTTGTATTTGGGGGGGTTGTTTTACTCCAAAAGCCCCTAGAAGTAAAGTGCAAAAATGAAATATGGGCTGGCTAATCAACTCATTTATGTAATAACAGGTTCCATTAAAAAAATCAGCATGATATCTTAAAAAATAAGCTCTTAACTTAAAATTTTAGTGTTTGGGGGGGGGGGGGGGGTCTTTTGCCCAACTAGCCACTAGTGTCACACTCGCCCCCTCCCTTTAAATCTTTTTTTTGTTAATGAAAAAAAGGTATCACTATATATTATTATTATTCTACATAAATATTAAGCCAATGTCTACTATGTAAAAAAATTACAGGTCAATGGTTTTAAACGGCAAAACCCTCACCTATGAATGTTATAAGGGGGGGGGGGGGGTGGAAGGTTAATGAACCATCTCGTAATCAATGCGCAAATGGCACTTAGAATCCAAATTTCGTTATGAAACTTGGTATGAGTAATCCTTGATAGGTCTATTTTCCCAAAATCGAATTAAAAATTGGAAAGTGACGGCTAACGGCTCAGCCGTTTAGACGTTTTTGGCTAATTTTAGGGCAAATCTATAATTAATTATGTAGCAATAAACTATTTGAAACTTATTTTATATTTTTCTAAAAACGTCTGGGAGCGGCAATTAGTATAATGTATAGATAGGGCTTGTGTGACGGATTTACCCTTAAAATAGCCAAAATAAATGGCTTAACGGCTGAGCCGCCAGCCGTTTGCCAAGAATTATTCACACAAAGTTTCATAACGAAATTCGGATTCTCAGCTTCATTTGCGCATTGATTATGAGTTGGTTGCATTAATCAATTCAATATCTTAAAATCTGATATTTTAAGGGGATTTCTTCTTATTTGAGATATCTAATATCTATCATATTTTTATCTAAGCGGAATCGATTTTATGAATTAATTTAAGTAAAATGCATACTTAAGTATCAACTTGTGAATATTTTTTTTTATTAAACAATAATAATTTTGATTAAACAGTAAGTCTGAATCTACCTCTGGCCTTGCCGCTCCGAGAAAATCCACAAGTTCAGCCGCTGTCGCTTCTGCCGCCACAAAATCTCCAGCTGTTTCTGCGAAGCCGCAAGCCGCTAAGCCTGTGACGGTCGCTCCTGTGGTGACCAGCAGCGCAGCTGTTGACTTGCTAGGATTGTCATCTACTAATGATGACGATGATTTGTTCTCCAATTTTGTTTCTGCACCCCCGGCTGTTTCTAGTGGCAATGGGTAAGCTTTTATTATTATTATTATAAAACAGAAACTCGATGACAAAATTGCGTCTTGTCTTTATAAACTATAGCTAAAAAATTATAAAAATATTTTTCTTAGTTCTTTGTATGTTGGTTGCGATAGATTCGCAATATAACAAATAAAATATAAAAGTAACAAAATGTTTGTGTGTGTATGTGTTTGTAGCTCTAGATCAAGCTAACCACTAAAACGATATGGTTCTCCTTCACAGTGTAACTAAGAAAATATTGTTTATTATTTCTCTATAAAAGAGGATGGATCGACTGCCCCCCCCCCCCCCCCCCCCCCCCGTTTCATTCAATTTCCCCTAAGGTCATGTAGGGGTTTAACAGTTAGTAAGTTATAACTGAAAACAGCTTTGAAATGTTATTTGTTTAGAATAAATAGTTCTCAGTCAAACGGAGCTCTTTCAAAAGCTACATCAAACCTTGAACAAGATTTCTTCAATCAGGTGATTCTACTAATCTACTTGCACATATATATTTTAATTTCCATAAAAAGGGCTTAATATGGAACACATGCTAAAACTCTAGGACAGGGTGATGTAATAATTGAGTAGCTTTCATGAGAATTGCGGGTCAGCTTACAATGTAAGATAGCTGTGCGCGAAGCTTACAAATCTAGGATTGGCCAAAGGATTCTTGCCTCCAATCTCGTGTGCATCTGAATCCTAACTTCAGAGAATCAGGGCTACTACATATTTACATACAGCAGTTACGATTTTAACAAGAAACATAGTAATTTAGAAGAATCTACTCGCACAAACATAGTTTAATTTCAATAATTTGGCAGCAATATAACAAAATTTTTAATGAAAAAGGAGGATGTAAATAAGAATAGTCTGGGCAGGGGGGGGGGGGGTTGTTTACTCGAGAACCCTCTGACCAAAATTGAGCTAACTTCGGATTTAAGCTACTATAGGGCCAAAGTTACTTTTAAAATTATCGATGACCGCCGTTTTCCGCCACTGCCAAAAAAATTTTTTATTGCATTCTTATTCACATACTCCTTTATGAATAATCAAAGTTTTTGATTATAAAACATGTCAATAACGAAGCATTATTCAGTAACTTTTTCAACGATTTGTAAGTGATGCTAAACACTAAACAGGATATAGCACAGTCTACCCAGTTATAGAGTAGTTGCGATTTTAACATGAAATAACAGTAACATAGGAGAATTTTCCACTTAGAATTTCTATTACAATATTAAAATCGTATCTCTTATAAAAGTTTACAAAGGAATTCCTAATATAAAAGTGGTCCTTCTCTCTTATTTGATTTGATTAAATTCTCCTAAAATAATATTTTTAATCCTTTCATTTAAATTCAAGAGATTTTGTTATTCAGGTGAAATTTAAATCTTATTTAAAAATTTGAATGTGACGCCTACAGTTCTCACTAAGATAGATTATTTATTAAAGAAATTATTTATTCAAATGTTGATTATATTTTTAATTTAAACTATAACTTTAAGCAGCGTTGCGGAGCCGGTAGCCGTGGAGTAACCATATTTTGCTGAAGCCGAAGCTGGAGTCGTTATTTTCGTTAAAAAACGGCCCCGGGTTAGCTAAAATAAGAGATTTATTATCAATTATAATTTTGTTACTCTGTTGCTTCGTGTGCAAATACCCCTTTTAAGTTTTTCAAGTACATTTTTTTAAAATTTATCCTTTAAACCTTCTAAAGTCAAAAATACACTTAGCAAAAAAATATGATGAGTTTTTCTTGATTTTAGGTCGGAGCCGGAGCCGTTATCTTCACAGGCGGCTCCGCGGAGCCGGAACCAGAGCCGCACCAAAATAAAGCGGCTCCGCAACGCTGTACTTAAGACTTCTTAATATTTGTTTGTACTTTTAATGTAGGTTAACCAATAGGTTTATAATGAGAGTTGAGTAATATTTTAGCCATGTTTCAACTGCTGAATGATTAAAAAATGCCTATTTTTAGGACTTGCAAAATGAAATTAAAATTTTAATTTCTCGCTATGTTTATTTTTTTTTTACAATGAGAACAAATAAGGATGTACCTGGACCATTTTCATACTTCAATTTAAAAGAAAAGAAATTCTTGGCATCAGAAACTCAAGTGTTTAGTTAGTATACTATGATTAATAAGAAAATAAAATTTTCATATCAATAGAATATCAATAAAAATTTTGTTGTATACACTCTTTCAACAATATTTTTTATACCTAGAAGGTAATAATTTTGTTTTAGTGTTTATGAGTAGAAATATTTTTAAATTGTTATGTATTTCTTTGACGTATTTCTTAATATGAAGTAAGATAAAATATTTTGTATCAGGGAGGGAGGGGACATTGGGCTCTTTATTACACTAGTCCCCAAAGTTTTAAAACAATGTTTAATTAACATTTTTCATAGAAAAAGTTTACTTCTGTGTCACAGCAGTTTGAACTCAACAAAACGTTTGATGATATCTAGTCTAAAATGCCTAACATTTCGAAGTTTTTTTGATATAAATTTAAAATAATTTTATTTAACGATATTAAACATAACCTTAGCATATTCATCAAAAAAAACATTTAGAATGACTGCTGGAAGGTGCTGAGAATCACTTGCTCTGGTTTATGCATAGTCCTCTGCATCGGCTGTTGTATTATCTATGATTTTGTATTCTTTTATTATGGAAACAAAACAGTGTAAAAAAAACAAAATTTTAAAAATAAAGAGAACTATTAAACGGTATCTGAATAGCATAAGCCCTTAAAGATATGGGCAACATCAGATCATATAATTCTTTCTTCTTGGATATTAAAAAAATGACTTAACAGCAAAAATTCCATAGGTTGATTTTAACACTACTGAAATAATAGAATATTAAGGTCTACTTACTTAATTAAACAAAGAATAGGTAGATGTTTTAGTAGATACATAAGTTTATAACGAAAATTGATAATTTTCTGACAAATCTGGCCTAAATTGGCTTTTATTTCAGGTATCAACAACTGAAAGTGTACCTGGAACTGGAGGTCTGTCTGTAGGTGCAGATACATCCAAGATGTCCAACTCTTCAATTATGGCTCTATTTTCCTCTGTACCTCAAAACAAGGGTATGACATTTATCATTATACTAAAGTAACAGGATGTCTGTGTGTTTGTACCGAAGGATCTCGCTAACCGCTGAACCGATCGGGTTCTCCTTAACAGGGTAGTTTCTCATAGGTCCCGGGAAGGTTTATAACTATTTTGGGGGAGGGGAGCACCACCCTTCCAAGAGAAATTACAATAATCGAAATTTTTTCCATCGAATAGACTCCTACGTAACATTGCAAAGTATCGTAGCAAATTAATAGAGACTCCATCGCAACATTGCAAGGTATCTTATAATTTTTTTAAAACACCAAACATTTAAAGTGCTACTAAAGGCCTCTAGGCCGGCTTAGCCGCTAGTTATAAATAATGTAGTGACGAAAACAGTAGGTAGTTTAAGAAGCACAGTCAAATATACCTATCACTATCTAATTATATTTAAAAGAAATTAATACCCACCCGCATTTTTATTTTTAAATAAAGAGAAAAGATAATTTTTTTGGGTAATTTTTTTTATAGGAACAATTTCTCTTGTAAGGGTGGTGGTACCCTACCTCAAATTAGTTATAAACCTTCCCAGGACCTATGAGATGCTCTCTCGTAAAGAAAAACCATATCGGTTCAGCGGTTGGTGAGATCCTTCGGTACACACAGACAGACAGATATAAGGACAATTAGCTAAATTTTTACACTCCTTTTTTCACGTACAGTGTTAAAGTCGTCTTTTAACTAACACGTTGTATTTAATGAGAAGTATTGTAACAAGAAAGAAGGCAAGTTAATTTGTTTAATCTTCACAAAATTAATTGTTTAGGTCCAACAATGATTGCATCTCCAGCAGCCCCGCAGGCTTTGGGTTCATATCCCAACCAGCAACAACGTCAGCCACAACAAGGACAACTATATCCTGGACAACAACTACAGGCTTTCCAACAACATCAACAGGAATAGAAATGATATAGTTACCTGGCCAAAAAGGGGACTATTGTCTTAAGAAATAAAAGGATAAAGAAACAAGGACCTAAATTAAATTAACGTTAAAGAAATAAAAATAATAATTAAATTCTATTATAATACCTATTAGTTTTTGTACTTAAATTGTTTTTTTTCTTCTTAAAAGTTGGAGATTCTTTCTTTTGCTTTAACTGTTGGTTTACTTTAACGGTATTATTGTTATTCATGTTTGCAATCATTTTTCTGAAATGGCAACCTTAACTATCACAAATAAGATATTTTTAGGTGT
Source organism: Acartia tonsa (assembly GCF_053477335.1). Taxonomy (NCBI): domain Eukaryota; kingdom Metazoa; phylum Arthropoda; class Copepoda; order Calanoida; family Acartiidae; genus Acartia; species Acartia tonsa. The sequence continues at coordinate 42,888,732 of NC_137260.1, forward strand.
ATCTCAAAAACTGTCTGGTAAAAAGTTCATTTTGTTTTATTGCTGACCCATAATTATATCTTAGGGTTCATTACTCCAAGTACCTTAACTTGTTTAATGTACTTCATTCAAAATATCCCTTTAATTGTATAAAATATATCATAACCAATTTTTTGAAAATTAGACTGCTGTTGTAAGTAGTGGTGTTGGTCCCATGTTCAACAACAATATTGGCGGTGGTCTGGATGCTTTAGCAGGGATCAATACTTAAATTTATATTCGTCTATAGGATTTTAGAACCTTGTCAAGAAAAGATTGTTGAAAAAAAAGAATATCAAAACAGATAGTAGATTTTATTAACAAAAGATTTCGAACACTATGCTAAATGTTTCTTCAACATTTACATATATATTAATTATCCTAATTTTTTTTTTAAATGTCAACACAATTTTTTTTACTTTTTAAAAAGGATTTTATTCAAGTTTTAGTAGAGGTTAGGTACCTATGTACTGATAGTGAGCTATAATTTTTATATGTTTTAACAAAAAAATGTGAAAGTGTTGTGCTCAGGTTTAGGTGGTGGACTTGGTGGCCTCCAGAAAGGCATGTTGCCAGGAACACAACAGCAAAATCCAAATATGGTGGCGAACCAAGGAATGTATCAGGTAAGCATTCAATTCAAATTTTCTTATAATTGAAAGTTCATATAATACATATATTATTATTTTCGGAATGGTTTGAATGAATCGTATACAATTTGTAGTTTTATTCACTTATGCTCTTTTGAACATGGGGAGAAGTTACATTGTTATGGGATATGGAATTGACAAGAGCGCAATTAATTAGGGTTGCTTAATATGGAACACTTGTCAAAACTCTCTTAATCGATTAGCTTCCCTGCGAATTTCGGGTCAGCTCTCAATATAACATAGCATCACTCAGCTATGCGCAACGATTATCAATCTACAGGGAGGTAGGGGATATTTGAAAATTATACAAATAACCAAAGTTTATTCACGTTTTCTCATTCGTTGTCCCATAAACTTTGGGTACTCGTATTGAATCTTGATTAGTTGGTTCATATTGATCAGTGTTCAAACTTTTCTACACATAGCTTAATCCACAGAAATGGTAATTTGGTTGATCATAATTGGATTAATTGAATGCATAGTTTATTGTCCTATCCCTCAAGTGTCCTGCCAGTCTAGGATCACCACTTCCAATATCCGTGTGAATCATAACCTAGAGAATCAGAGCTACTTCGCTTACATATATTTAAAGAAGTATTAAAAACTCAAATACAAAACCTTTGCCATTTAATGCCAATAAACAACTAAAAAAATCTGATTTCTCTGCAATTATGTAAATAAATTAATATTTAAATTAGAGCTTTCAGGATATGATATAAACTCTTAAATGTACTAAGTTATAATTGTCACATTTTCGGAGAAAAGAATATTTATTATTTTAATTAAGAATTAGATTGTTTCAATTAAAATTAAATGCATTTTAGCTTTTTAATGTTATTATTAGAAAAGTGATTTTCCCTAAATAACGTTTTGACGAAATAACCCCCCCCCTTCTTATTTTTCAGGAATATAAATATAGGGGGATAATTTGACAGAAAAGGGAAGGTAGGATTTCTACACCCAAATTTTTTTTTGTCTAATCAGGGTTGTTAAAAATCCGTTTTTTTACTCAAAACTTCGACCCAACCTGGATACCCGCAAAAAATCCAGTTTTTTCTTCATAAAACATGTTTTTTTTGTGTGGGTTATTTAGAAATGTTAAATCAAGAGCTTTAAAATAAACTATAAAGTGATGATAACTGACTGTCTTAGACATCAAAAGAGGAGAGAATTAATCTATTTTTTTTTCTTTAAAACTTTAAATTTCCAACTTTTATTTATATTAAAGGTATACAAAACTAGATAGAAAATATTCAACTAAATGTAAAAACAATTATAGAAATCTTTAGTGATGCCGTTAGTTTATTAATTCTTCCTAGGAACAATTTTTTTATTCAACTTGTACAAAGGGGGGAGGCGGATGTGCCACTTTTTGAAACCAAAACTAAAAGTCAACAAAGGAACTCAACTAAAAAAAGAGTTACAGGTCTGAGATTTTGCATGGCAGTTGCTTTATAGAGGTACAATATGGAACTGTGAAGAAACGGCGGCGCAACCGCCGTTTCCCGCCGAATTTGCGCCGCCGTATCTTCACTGTTCCATATTGTAATCCTATAAAGCAACTGCCATGCAAAATCTCAGACCTGTAACACTTTTTTTAGTTGAGTTCCTTTGATTTTTAGTTTTGGTTTCAAAAAGTGGCACATCCGCCTCCCCCCTTTGAATTAAAATTGTAACTAAATGAAATTTTCTCAACTTGATTAATTTCTTTTTCTTTTTAGATGAATAATCAGTTTTCTGGATTGAGTGTAGGCCCTGCAGGGGTACAAGGGGGTTACTCTCCTAACCTTATGCAAGGAAATACAAATCAGTTTAGTCCTGCCAATATTAAAGGTAACAGCAATTAATGTTTAGATTGTTTATTTTACATTTCAAAAAGCTATCGTTTTATTATCTATTCACGAGAAAAAATAATTTGGATTTAGGAAAATAGACTTTTTATAATACCTATCCTTGATTCCTTATCCTATCATATCATTACAAACATTTCTTTTTACAAAATTTCTGTTTTTGTTATTTTTGGCGACCAACATATTAACTTGTTTTTTTTGAGGATTAGAAAAGAAAACAAATGAAAATTAGGACTAGACATAAATTAAAATTTTTCCTTTAGAAAACAAGAATGACTAGGCTTTTTTAAAATAATTCATATTCAGAACAAAATAATCATGATTCATATTAGATATAAAATGAAAAATGATTTTAATTCTATTATCAAAACATTATTCGTCATATCAAATATTTATAATAAGTAGTTATTTGGCTTTTTTAAATGGTTAAATAAGTCCAAGAGACCTGTTTTGGTAACAAATCTTGCAAGGGTTTTCATCTCTTGGAAAGGTATAGTTGTATGAAGCGCATTTCAGAAAAATTATTTCATGCATAAGTTAAAAGTATACCATCAAACATATAAATTTTGTTATTACAATAAATAACAAACAATTAGACATCAAAATCGTCGTCATGCTGTTTTTGTGAAAATTACCAGCTATATGAACTGCATAGGTAGGTATATCACAAAAAAAATATTATTTTGAAGTCTTGATATTTTTAAAACAACGTGTTAGAAAATTTAAATTCTTTCAAATATATGCCCTCTAGTTATAGTTTAAACCATTAAACAGGAAACTATATGCGTTTCACAAAATTCAAGTTTAAATTGCAACTACCTCTTTGGTCTACTATTTTTTAATTAAGACCTACTTTTCTTTAAAGGACTGTACAACATGACTGGGCCACAAGTAAACAATTCTGCACCAAACCCAAATCTCTTTCCCAGTCCTGGCGGTCAGACAGGTCAATTCGGCGGCCTATCTGCAACTGGAAACCTGTTCGGTGGAGCAGGCAGTCAGCTGCCAGGTGGAGGAGCCGGCACGGGTCAATCTGCGGGGGCTCTTCAACAGAATACTTTTGCTAATTCTTTGTGGAATTAGATTAGTTTTTTTTAATGTTGTGATAGATATCTTCCTTATCTGAAATTTTAACTCTCCTTAATCCTTTCCCTCTTATCTAATATTAATATCTATGAAAAAAGAAAATTTATGAAAACTAAATCTATCTTTATCGAATCCTTTAAACTATATCATGATAAAACTTTTTCAGCATATTGATATTTATCGTGAAACTATAGGTAGGTAGACAAGATTTATGTAACAGAGTGATTTATGTGTGTATCAGTAAATGTATATATTCTGTACTACATAGGTTAATAAATATTTGAAAACAAAATTTTCTAGCAAATTTAGCAAAAATTAATAAATTAAACAATTACCTAAGTTGTAATACTTTTCAATTATAAATAACATTCAGTAGAATTTAATAAATTTGGTTTGTTAGGTATTCTGTCATGAAAATCATTAAAAGAGCACATTCTTAATTAAATTATTTTCATAGTTTAATCTTCAAATTAAAATAGGGGAAACAATTTGAATAAATACATATTAAGGTCTTTTGAATTTAAGTTTATGTAAGTTATGAAAATTTAATAAACTCAATAAATTTAAGGATATATTTAAAATAATTCAGTTATACAATTATGATCAAAATAATTTAGTTGAGGAAAATATTTTTGTAAAAAGCACAGTAATTATGTAAAGACATGTATTTGTATCTCTTGCACTTTGGTTGTTTTCTAAAATATTATTTTATTTAAAAATTTAATTTGTTAAAGTTTGCTTTTGATTAAATTTAGAAACAACGGTTTATTTAATTTTACCTTTTGACTTTAGATCATTTATATTAAATTTTGTAGCATTTATTTGTTTAACGCACTAAACTTTTGAATTTGTAAGTTTGTGTATCATGAATTATACAACTAATAGTGCTTTAAAAGGCAGATTTTATCATCAAGACGATTTTTCAAAAGAGGACTCAATCCTGATCCTCAAATATATTTTACGCGTTTTTTGTCCAATTACTTTTTTTTTAATAAAAAGACATGATATTTTCAAAAGTCATTATTGTAAGCTATCAATTAAAATAGTTGATATTTGTAAATGATATGATAATTATATGTATTAATGGCAGAAAATCATTGATAATTCATGTGATAAGTTTATTTGACGTTTCAGTTTTTTTGTTGTAAAGTTTTAATATGATAGATGTGTGTTTTTATCATATATTCATGAATAGAAAATTCTTTCAGTTATATCCATAAATGAATTACTGTGCAATGGGAAGGCTTATGAAGCAACTTTAATTTTAATTGATACAAAAAGAAGCAGGGCTTTGAACTTTTAAGGGTGTAAACATTTTTGGGGGGATTGTGGAGTGTTAAGCATAAAAATTAAATCAAAAATTTCTTTGAGACTAGATTTTATTTTTATTATAATATTATTATGTAAAAAAACGAACACTATCTACCAATGCACGTTAGTTCATTCATGCATCTAACTTCAATATATATTTACTGTGATTTGTAGATGAAAAGAAGTACGGTTTGTACCTTTATATAACCAACTTATCCCAGTTTTTATGCCGCGCTTTATTTTCTGTTAGTTTTGATTGTTTCATTGACTGTGCCAAACAGGAAACAATACATTATATTATATGTAATTTTTGTGTTTTTATTTGATAGTTAAAATAGTTATTAGGTCAGATTAGAAAATAATCCTAAATTTTGAAACAAATATTTCATATTTTCTTCTGTTAAACCCGCTACAAAATTTTGCAGAAAACCTAAGCATGGAAGGAAAAATGGCGAATATTTTTAAGTCGGCGGCCAAAACTGAAAATAAAGTGCTAACATTAACCTTTCTACGCGAAGGAACAAAAATTCTTTTGGGCATGAAGAAAAGAGGACTGGGACAGGCAAGAAAATCTATCTATTTCTAAGCGGCAATTTCTAAAATTAAATATTTACTGAATAAAAAGTAGGCTAGTTCGCTTTTTTTCTCTTCTAGAATTCGGCTTCCAATGGATATTTGTAATCTTGTCTATACATAGTTCTTACTAAATAAGTTTATTAAAGATAGTTATACAACAGTTTAAGAGCGATAAATTAAAAATAAGTTTTCTCTTAAAATTCATTCTATGAAGTAGTAAATTGACTGTGTATGTTTGTTTGAGTGTAAGTTCTCTAAGATCTCGTTAATTGGTTGACCGACTAATCTATAAATTTTGGGGAGGACTCTCCCTAAGAGATATTGCCCTATGAATAAATTGACCCCACTAAAAATAAATGTGAGGGTGATAGCCCACTTTAATAAAAAAGTAAACACATTTACAAACATGTGAATTTATCTTAGGGATACAGGGATAGGGTATTTTGCGAAGAAAATAATCTTATATTAGTATCTGTCATATTATTTATTTTCAATTTTGGATATGATTTGTGTATCCTCATATCTAAGTAACAGGATGTTTGTCTGTGCGTACCTGAAGATCTTGGTAACTTCTGTTCTTATATTGTTCTCTTGTACAGTGCAGCTTCTTATAGGTGCAGGGAAGGTTTTAAACTATTGGGGGGAAGTAACTCCACCCTTCAAATAGGAATTTAATCAATGAAAAAGAAAAATATGAGGGAAGTTTGTTTAGCGATATTTCGTAAAGTTGGATGCAAGCTTCCAGTCAAATGCGATTATTATGTCAAACTGTTCTTAACTATGCGTTTAATTATACTATGCCTTTGGTTATAATTAAGAACAGATTGACCTAATAAGCGCATTTGGCTGTAAGCTTGATCGGAATATCGCGGAAAAATGCCCCCCTTTTTATTTTCATTTTTAAAACGTATAAAATAAGGGTCGACTTAACGCCCTTCCCTCTAGTGCCCCAAGGTGCTTAGCCTCCAATATATGACAATCAATTAAGTATTATCTTCTCCTTCCCTGGTGATAGAAATAGCTAAGATTGCAATTTATCTCAAATCTTCCTTTTATCTATTTAAATTGTATTCTTTTAAGTTACATAGATATTTTAGAGAGGATTTTGAGTAGCAAAGCTGTTATACAATTAGTAATTTATGCTAGTTTGATTTCTAAATCCTTATAATCCATGTTGGATTGCTTAGACTATGTTTGGCCGTGTTTTGAGTTGCTACAGGCAAAGAAAATCCCCTCTTTATTTACATAATACGTCATGCTCTTCACATAGCAAGTAATATAAACCATTTTCATCATCCTTGGTATGATGTAGGTGAGACACACACTTGGAACTTTCAATCCAACTCTCAGAGGCATATTTTATAGAAATCGATATATAATGACCTGGATGTTGCACGAGATTTTCATGTACTATATTGAAGTTCCAGCTGGCTAAAATAACGATACCCCACATCCCCCCCTCTTTTTTACTACATACCTTCTCCTCCTACTGTAGGAACAAACTGACCAATAAATAAGGTTCATATTACTGTGTTAGCAACCTAAATTTTTCCGTGTCAATAATATTCTATATCCATTTTTATAGAGTGGCTTCACTCTTTATAAATAAGAACATTGGAAAGCTGAGCTTTTCTCGCTATAACAAGGACAACTTGTAGCGCGGTAGTAACAACCAAGCAACCAAACAAACAACGCCAAGAAAAACTGCGTAAAGATTCTGTTTTTAAGACTTTATTTAATGTCTTTTAAAAAATCTTTTTCTTAGATAGTCTAAGCAATAGACTTATGATGACTTGCATAGTACAATAATTGAAGAGCAGATTCGCATCTAAAATTGACATGGTTACAAATATCCACATATTCTCATAATATTTGTATAGAAATTAGAATTTATTGTAATCTGGAATTTTCTAGATTAGTTTAATACTGGTGGAAGTTTTTTTTCTCAATAAGATCAGTAAATTGGGTAAATTGTTATTTTGATTAAAATGTTTAAAGGTGAAGCAATTATTTGTTTTGTTTTTTAAATAAAGCAAATAAGACATGTGCCCAAACCGTAACTTTACAAAGTGTCTCAAAAATCAGCTATGTGACGTCATAAAAATGAGTGATTATCAATCTCTTTTGTTGGGGTTTTCTTTCTCACTTCTCTCATCTTCCTCATTTTTATAACATCACATGGCTGATTTTTGAGACACTTTGTAAAGATACGCCCAGACTACAAACATTGCTTGACATTCTTTTCATAAAATTAAACGCAACAATGTAATATTTTTATCTAAAATTTTTATCTGAATTAGATATTCCTTTATTTGTGTGAAAGTGAACAATATTTTGATGTAATGGAAATTGTAAGAGCTCTTATCTGCTCAAGTGGGAGGACAATTTTATTTGTCTTTTTTGTTTCTAATATTCAAAAATAGATGAATATTTTTTTTTGCAAAGAGGATTTTTTTTTGCAAGGATTTAAGGACTGAAAAACGATGTACTATAATAAGTTTACATACGACTCCCATTTATGATAAACAAAAGTACCTTTTCAATTCTTTATATTAGAATTATTGACTGTAAAGGTTGGAAACTGAAGTTTTGTACAACCCAATCGAGTCCCCGAAAATTTTAAGCCTGCGAATGTTAGGCAGTGATTATCAAACTGTGTACTAGAATGCTTTACACAATAGTGTTCCTTTCCTCCCTGCAGAGCAAATCTAAAAAATCTAGTAAAATATTTCTTAGGTAGTAAGAAAAGCATCAAGAAGCTAATGCTGTTTTGGATGAAAAAAATCTTGCCTATAAATCCACCACTGATGTATGGAATACTTAATATAGTCTTCATCTACTTCTATGTATATACAAGTGGCAGATGTAAATAGTTACAGCGTAGCTAAACATAGGGATCTGAACGGATAAGGCAAAGGCCGACAGTTTAATGTACATCCCCAAAGATGAAACTCAAAATTACCCCTTTTGTAGCGTAGATAAGTGGTTGAAACGTTTGAAAACCCAACTTAATAAACCAACCAATCAAAATTCAATAAAGTCCCCAAAGTTGTTAAGCTAACAAAAAAGAAAACGTTATATTAAAACTTTGGGGACTACTATAATAAACAGCGCATTGTCCTCTCTCTCAGCTGAACTACTAATCATTTATATTCAGGGTAAATGGAATGGTTTTGGAGGAAAAATTGAGCCAGGAGAGAAAATCATCGACGCGGCTGTCAGGAATATTTATACTTCAAATAAACTTCTTATAATTAACTTTATTACTAGTATTGTTATAGTTGATTCGTAACAACCATCCATTTGATTAGGTCTAGAAGCCTAACTGCATGGTAAGACGATGGGCCTGTTTGTTCCAATTCATTCCTCCTACTCTAGCTATTTATATCGCGCACCTGACATAGCAGCAGTAGGAATCATTTTTAACTTCTTTAGTTCTGACGTGGTATCGGGCCGAGATTCGAACCTATCACCTTCCCGACATGACAACCGAGGGGATGCGCTACGTGTTACGCCACAGTCGCGGATCAAGTTATAGACTGCTACTATACTAAAGCGATACTTTCTATTCAAGTATTAAAACAATAAGATTCAATGTAGATGTGTAAAAAAAGCATTGTAATATATTGGCGTAATGGAAATAGAAGGGAAAACCCTAGCTTTTCAGATATTTTTTATCAAACATGTTAGAATTTCTGAGAATTATTTAAAAATATACACTTTCTAACCCAGTTAATATGTTATTTTGGAGGAACTCACTAAATGTTTTCCAAATTATAATTTGATTTTAATTGGTGTGGTAGAAGATCAATTATGGTTTGTGGGTTGGAAGGTAAATAAACATAGACTAATATTTTGAAAATAAAATTATAATGTTGTCTGACACTTGTAAAGGAAATATCAGAATCACTGCGCGACAGAAATCAAAGTAGTTGAGGTAATGTCTTTGACATAGATTTTCATGAAGTCTACTATTAAACATAAAATAAGAATCTATACTATCCTCCTTCACAACAAATTTTTTTTATGGATATTGTAGACTCTTTAAAATAAGTTTTCATATACCTATATTTATTATGTAGCTAGGGTATAATCATCTTGTCTTTAAAAAAATAATTTAGATTTAACTGTATTGAGGGTTCTCCTAATGTTGTTTAATCCACATTGAAAGGAGTTGAAAATCTTAATTTTAAAAGTAGGGAAAAGTTAAGATTGACATTTCCTCGAAATTAAGTGATGTAAGTGAACAAGTACATGGGGCCCAAGTTTAAAAATAGATGTTTTTAAAACATTTCCTCTCTTACGAAATTTTCTTACGCAAAAAAAACATATTATTTTTCCTTCAATTAAATAGTTAAGACACCATATGTATTCAAATCTAAGTTTAATCCTTATATACAAGTGAAGGATCTGTGTCTGTCTGTCTGTACCAAAGGATCTCGCTAACCGTTGAACCGATATGGTTTTTCTTTATAAGTTGGCTTCTTATAGGTCCTGGAAAGGTTTATTACTTTTTGGAGGAGAATACCACCACCCTCACCGCCCCTAGAAAATTGTTTTCCCTCTTTTTCTTTTTAAAACTAAAATTGAAAGTGGAATGGGTCGACTTTAGCCCCCCTCCCCATCAAGGACAACTAGAGACTTAGCCGCTAGTAAAGAATCAAAGTAATATTTTTAATAATTTTTCCATTTCCTGTATATATATGGAAAAAATTGCCCTTGCTGAGCTTATACAAACATACAATCCCTAACTATATTTCAATAGGTGTATTTCATATTATTTGTACATACTTTAGGATATAATTATACAGGTACACTTAATTGTCTAACAAACATTGTCTAATTGTTAATTGGAAAACATTTGACCATATATTTATCCATTTATTATCCAATTGTTAAGAAAACAAGAATCACAAAACCTATTAGAAGCGAATCACACAAATATAGCCATATTTACTAAATAGCAGCTGAGAAATGTTATTGAATCAAGCAATATTTTTGTTCCATCTATAATACAAAGTAGAACGATGTCTATCTGTCCGTCTGTCTGAATCTTAAGATCTCGGAAACCTATGAAACGATTGGGTTCTACTTTTCACGAATTTACCTACTGGACATGTGATGCTTTTAGGCTATTTTCTGGAGGGTTGGGACACCCCCTACCCTCCAAAAAAAGAATCCCCCCACCAAATTTTTCTTTTTATTGTAAACAAAATCACCACACCCTGGGTCGAAGCCCCCATAAAAAAACAATTTACAAACAAATGATTCTATGTAGGAGGGAAACATTCCAAGGGAGATCTCAAGGGGCGAAGCTCATAAAGGCTAGAGGTAAAAAAACTGTATGAAAGCCAACTGTTGTATGTGATATCTGTCACATTTTATTTTGTTTTCCTAGCATTTATGATATATAAATGATGACATCACATCAGTAGACATGAAAGATAAAGAAAAATACAATAAATAAACATTATTTTTATGGCTGCCACTTTGTCTTGTTATTTTTATGTCAAGGCAAGCTGCATTTACATTACATATGTTCAGAAATAGTTCTTAATAAATATTGATAAGATCGTTTATATTATTTTTTCATGGGAAATTGTTAGATAAGTGAATTATGAAACATTATTCTTTTCCAAGATAAATTAAGTAAGCTGATTTAGCAAAACTAATCAGGTCTACTGGACAGCTGTAGCTGACTACATATAAAAAGGAAAAAAAGACTATGTTTCAGGGTCAGAAAAAAAACCACTAGGTACTGTGTTTTATTCAAATACCTCGAGATTTTACAATTTTTATGTTCTTTTTTTATTATTGTTATTTATTACATATTTTAGGTGTTACAAGCTTCCAGATGCATTTTCAAGCCATCAAATTTCAGTACTTAGTATTTATAATCTTTCTTATGCTGTACTTCATTTGTTCTTTTTCATAGAAAATCCTTTAAAGTATTTAAATTCAGTTTTTATACCATTATTTGACTAAAAATGTTCTAAAAAGTCTATTAGTTGTTTTTATTATGATACCCTTACTATTACAAGAAATATTACTTATAATGAGTTAAAGTAGAGTGAAAATTAATCTAAAACAGGTATTTTAAAAAAAACTTTGGTTATTGGGGGGTTTGAAAACACAAAATCACGAAACTCTTAAGGGAAATAATCTAATAAAAATAAAATTCCTTAAAACAGATAATTTTAGCCCTCTTCAGTTTCTTAAAATATCTGACCCATTATTTATTTTTGCTTGTTGGTTATACCTTATTTCTGAGAGTACTGTCTTCTTTTACTTATATAGCTGTTGCAATATAGTCTTATGAAAAAAAATAATTGGTTTGTCCCCCAATTAATTCCACAATTAATCTAGAATTAGCTAATTAATGAATCATTTAAATTAGACAAGGCCACATATGAGTAGAACAAGCAAAACTAAATGATTTATACATTCCTATTTTAAATGCAAACTACATGAAATATAAAGATATTTATAAAGCTTCCCTGAAAAGCATAATCAATTCGGAATAGTAGTTTCTAAGATCTTTGGCTTCAGACAGAAAAAGAACCTGATTACTTTATATTATGGATAAAACTTAACCAAATAAAATCAAAGAAGATTAAAACAAATATCTCATGGCATCAGGGGCTTAAAAATAAAAAAAATATGCATTGAAATAAAGTTTTAAGAGTAAAACCCAAAAGCCGTCCAAATAGAATTATGTACAGTACACTGTTCCCCTATCACTGACATTACATTCATACCATCACATGGGAAGCAAAGTAAAATAGAACATTTTGTGCGTTGGAACTATCTAATCCTATGCTTTTAAAATGTTATTTTTAGACAATTATATAAACATTGACGAGGAAAACCTGGTAAAATATCAACCCTGTCTGGGTGTAGATTCAATCCAATTACTGTCAATTGAAAATGTTTTTGCTGTGTCCGCAAAGATCATGGTGTGCAAATCATAATCTCTTCATATTTCTCAAATGAAAGATTGATTTTCTGAAACTCAATGGCACATTTGTTCTACAGCTTCTCTTTGAGTTTAAAATAATGCTTTACTGCTTGACCTAGTGTCCTTACCTACTGATATTATATTGCCTACTAAAAATCTTACTAAAATTTGTAACCTTGTATTTCTTTCAATATTTTTATGCTTCTTTAGATACTTACCTAACAATTTAAAAATATGAATTATTAAAGACTGTATAAAAATGTTTCTTTCAAACATGTGTGATAATGTGATTATTATTATGTAATGATTTATAGTTTGTGTATCATGCAACTTTTAGACATTGCACATAAGAGTACCTCAGGATTTTCCATGATAAAGTACAGAAACATAACCTTAGAATGAAACAGTTTATGGATAGGTAATCAATAACCTTCTTCAATAAGTTACCCATTTATGTAAAAATGAAGATATAACACTGAAATTTAATACTTTAAACAAGGAAGGGCGGATTTAACACCTTAAGAAACCAAAACTAAAATTCAAAGAAACTCAATTACAAAAACAGTTGCAGCACTGAAATATGTCAAGGTGGTAGCTATTAAGATGTATAATATGGAACTGTAAAGAAATGACGGCGGAACTGCCGCTTTCACAGAAAATCGCCGTTTCCTGGCGAATTTTTTTGCCTTTCCTCGCCAATTCAGATAATTTCGAATCATCTGAGACAAACTTATTTTTTTTCATGAAATTTCCCTTACATTTTCATTTTATAATTATGCCAATTGCAAATATAGAGAAATTGTGTTTTAGAATAAAAAAGTTTTTTTTAAATGATTCAAAATTGTCTTAATTGGGCGAGAAAAGGCAAAAATATAATTTTGGCAGAAGACGGCTGTTTTCGGCGGGAGCGGCGGTTTCGCCGTCGTTTCTTAACGGTTCCACATCGTCCTACCCCCCTTTTAAAAATATCAGTTTTAAAATTTTTTATTACTTTCTATTGCCAGGTTTTTGTACTCAAACATGACAAAATGCACAGGCCTAGCTCTACCGCAAAAAAGGCCATGTCATGTTTTTATGCTAGACAGGGCACGACCTTGGAATTTGTTAGGGAATAGAGAGCTTCGGAATGCTACAACACTCAACCATTGGGGTTTGCTATTTATTCAAATATTAGTGGCTCACGTATCTAGGCGCTTTAATACAACTTATTAATAACTTTCTTAGGTCTTTTCTCTGTAATAAAGAACCTAATATAGAATGTCAGCGAGATAGAGATTCTAGTTTCTACCTCTTGTGTACAAAAGAAGTTGAATATTTCAATACTATATTGTAAAGTATCTGTATCGAAGGATCTAGCTAATCGTTAAACCAATATGGTTCTTTTTAGAGTGAAGCTTTTTATAGGTCCAGGAAAGGTTTATAACTATTTTGGAGGTGGGTTTCACTATACTCCAAAGAGTAATCGCCCCTAGAAAAAAATTTTACCTTCCCCGCAAAAAAATATTTCTTTCTCTTAAAATTAAAATATGGGGGAGGGTTGACACCCCCTCAAAAAAAAATTAAGTAACCCTAGAAGCTTCTAGGGGCGTAGCCGCAAGTAAAAAATATAGTGTAAATATTGTCAGAGAAGTGAAAGAAGAAACTGGGTTAGTTGTAGAAAAATCAAATCTCACGGAAAATGCTGTCATTCTCCAAGTACTGCCGGTAAGAAATTTTATAAATTTAAACAGCTAATCATATATTATTTATCTAGGATAACTTTGTCAACTGTCTGACTGTTGATCGTTTCACTAAGATAAATTTTCCTACACCAACATACAAATATATGAAAAATCTAACTTGAATTTAATGACAAATAAAAATTTTGCTGCAAGATTTTTTTGCAAATTTTATTGAATGATAGTTGCTTTATTGCACAGCTAAAGCAATAGTGAAATTATTTAGGAAATATTTTTTGCTAGCCTAAGGGAGTTCAAATAGATCGTTTGCATTACTTTTAGCGCCAGTGAAACACCTTTAACACCCTCCCTCTAATTGAATTTGAGTCTAGCCCTGTGAGGCTTTTAACCTTATAACTACCCTAATCTAAAGAATGCATACAAATTCATATATCTTTCAAATTAAGGATCAGATAGACTTTTGGGTGGTACAACAGTAAAAAATGGATATTTCTTAAATAAAACTTACATATTAGGTTACATAAAAAACATGATTAGAGGAAATTATATGTTGTATGCAGAGTATTTTTTATTTATCATTTGGTAACAACTAAAAATAGATAGAACAGTTACTTCATACATTTAATGACGTTTCTATAACAATAAGATACATGATTGGATCTCTGTGCTGTTGGAGAGTTTGATACATCTATTTGGTAGATTCCTCTTAGTATTATTTTTAGCGATTTCGAAAATTTGAGTACCCCCCCCCCCCCCGACAACAAAATAATAATTTAAGTAAACTATTATTAGGTTGGACAGGAGGAAGGGAGGGAGGGTATATAAGGCGAGACACGAGCCTTGCCTTGCCTCCTTAGTCAACCATGCCAACCAGTTTAGGATCTCAGTCCCTCGCTACAAGGCAGTCGACTAGCAAACAGCTTCAAGCTTTCAGTCTATTTATATACAGAATTCTTACTGTATTGTTTACCCCTTTCCCCTCCCATCTGACCAACAACCCCCTTATCCCCGCCCCCTTTATGTTCTCCCTCTCGTCCGCTCCGTGTCCGCGTTTTTTTACTGTATTGTTTACCCCTTTCCTCTCCCATCTGACCAACAACCCCCTTTTCCCAGTCCCCTTTATGTTCTCCCTCTCGTCCGCATATTTTTAGCAAGAACAATTTTATTTGTGGGTTGCGTAGCAATATTTAAAAGAAATAGCCTAACCTAAAATAGTTTTTTGAAATTTAGAAAATTAAAGTACCCCCGACAACGAACATCTGTGGCCGCAGCGCTCGGCTCCCTAGCCTATAACCTAACCTAACCTAACCTAAAATAGTTTTTTGAAATTTAGAAAATTAAAGTACCCCCGACAACGAACATCTGTGGCCGCAGCGCTCGGCTCCCTAGCCTATAACCTAACCTAACCTAACCTAAAATAGTTTTTTGAAATTTAGAAAATTAAAGTACCCCACACAACGAACATCCGTGGCCGCAGCGCTCGGCTCCCTAGCCTATAACCTAACCTAACCTAACCTAAAATAGTTTTTTGAAATTTAGAAAATTAAAGTACCCCAGACAACGAACATCCGTGGCCGCAGCGCTCGGCTCCCTAGCCTATAACCTAACCTAACCTAACCTAAAATAGTTTTTTGAAATTTAGAAAATTAAAGTACCCCAGACAACGAACATCCGTGGCCGCAGCGCTCGGCTCCCTAGCCTATAACCTAACCTAAAATAGTTTTTGAAATTTAGAAAATTAGAGTACCCCGACATCAAGTTGTGGACACAGGAAAAAGGCAAGCTTCAATTTAATTCAATAACGTGTCCGTGCTGTGGACGTGCTGTGCACGGACACGTTATTGAATTAAATTGAAGCTTGCCTTTTTCCTGTGTCCAAATCTTTTCCTCCTCCCGCAGACTATCCAGACTGTCGGGGGGGGGGGGGTACTCAAATTTTCAAATTGATAAAAAATTTTGTAACAGGATAACGCCATCTATTTATTACAGTTCTAAATTTGTGAGAGAAAAAACTATGTTTTAAAAAATTCTTATTTCTTTTTTAGACTTTGGAAGAAAAGTAATTTTAGTTTTAAATTCGTATAACAATGATTTGTTATTTACTTTTATAGATGGTCGAAGTACCAGTGCCTATTTGAATTTTACCTGACAGAGAGGTTTATATTTCAATCAATTCGCTTATCTAACTGTATTATCATTATTACACAAGTATCAATATGCTTTTTTGCTTTACCAATACAAATATTATAGTATTTACTTTGCTATTAACACTTAAATATTGGCTGTATCTGTAGCATGTTCGGATAATTATACAAACTTAAATTTTAGGTTAATACTTAAACCAAAGGATCTTTGCACCATATGTGTTTTGTTTATCATCATAGCTTTGTATTGGTCATATGATGGTAAATGATTAACTCTTTGTATAGGTTCAAAGCCATTAGAAGCATTGGGCGAAGTTAAATTTTTGAGGAAGTTTCAGTGAGGCAATGTTTGGACTCTAAGTTATAATGACTCCTAAATTCCTAAGTTTTCAAAATTTTGATTTGTTTGTACAAACCAATAGTGTCCAAGCTTTTCCACTCGTAATTTTAATCGTATTTAGGGGTAATCTAATTTTTTAAGGAGGAGGGAGTACACACTACACACATATTTGTAGTCTATGGCATTGCCCCTTAAGATCACTGAAAGGTTAAATATTTAGAAGCTAGAATCAAAAGGAGATGTTTTAGGCATAAAGATAGATGTAAATTTAACCTCTTTTGAATTAGATGACTTTTAGCCTCTGATATTTTTTGTTTAACCAAAATAGTTAGCCACTAAAGGAATTAATACATATGTATATTTAGGTTTGTCAAAACTTCTTGTAAGAAACAAACTAATTAGCCCTACCATTATAACTGCCAAATGTATTTATTGTTTACTTTAGAAAAGGTTCTAAATACTTTTTTTGTTGCTGTTGATGACAAAGTGTATGAATGTTTAAACATTAAAAATGATATACATATACTAACATATGTTGCAAGATGTGTGTTTCATTACCCCATCACGACTTTTTTCAAGTTCAATCTGCACAAAGTAAAGACCAATTTAACTTTGGGCTCGGGAACGAAGTAGAGGTTGGAAACAACAATATGATGTTTGGCTGGGAAACCGCTAAAGGACCAGTCAGGCGGATGATTCTGAATTCCCGCAGACCAGCAAAAATTTGCACCTGGAATGTTCGGACAATGTTTCAGTCAGGCCAGACAGAAAACATTTGCCGAGAAATGCTTAAAGCCAAGGTTGATATCCTGGCTATCACCGAATCAAGGTGGACAAATAATGGAGAGTTTAAACATCATTCTGGCTTGAAAATACTTTACTCAGGCCATATGAATGAGGATCTAGGACATAACCAAGGGGTGGCTCTTATGCTGACCAAGCAAGCAGAGCAGGCCATGATCAGTTGGCAACCCCATGGTCCAAGAATCATGGAGGCTTACTTCAAATCCTCAGATAAAAACATCAATCTGAGAATAATAGTAGCATATGCTCCTACAGAACAAGCAGATACAGAGGTCAAAAACGAATTTTATGACCAGCTTGACTCTGTATTTAAGAATTGTCATAAAGAAAAGGACCTGACCATGCTCCTAGGAGATTTCAATGCTCAAGTGGGGAGTAATAATGAGAATTTAGAAGAAGTTATGGGCAGATATGGCCTAGGCTTAAGTAATGGCAAGGATAATGACAATGGTGATAGACTTGTAAGTTTTTGTACTGAAAACAAACTTGTCATTGGTGGAACCATCTTTAAACACAAGAAGATTCATACTGCCACCTGGAGATCACCAGATCAAAGAACCTTTAATCAGATAGATCACATCTGTATATCTAGACGTTTTAAAGGTTCTCTCCTTGATGTCAGGGTTGAAAGAGGACCTGATGTTAATTCAGACCATTATCTTCTATCTTCTAAAGTTCGGCTTAGATTTAAAAAGCAGGACACAAAGCCTAACCCCAGGAAAAAGTATAACTTAACAACCCTTCAAAACTCTGAAAAGCTACAAGAGTTTAAGCTCACTCTAAAGAACAGATTTGAGTTGTTGACTCTTCAAGAGGATGATGGAGTTGAAGATATTTGGCAAGGTATCAAAAAAGTTTATAATGATACTAGCCAAGAAAAATTAGGTTTCAAAAAGGCTAACCAAAAGCCGTGGATCACTCAAAGATCCATTGATCTCATGGATCAAAGAAGAGAGGTAAGACAAAAGACACTCTCCAGAAACTCTCCAGAAGATAAAGACCTGTATAAGATGCTCAGCAGGGAAATCCAAAGAAGTGTCAGAATTGACAAAAAAGAACACTTGGAAAACCTTGCTATGCAAGCAGAAAATGCTGCTAATCAAAATAGAATGAAAGATGTCTATGAGATTACTAAGAGCATTGCAGGTAAAGTACACAAATCAGGATCACACATCAGGGACAAGGATGGTTCACTCCTTAAAACTGATGAAGATATTCTAAATAGATGGGCAGAGCACTTCACTGAACTGCTGAATCTTCCAGTTCCAGAGGAAGAAACTGAGATTCCACCCTCAGATGCACTTGACATTGACTGTCGAGCGCCAAATCTATTGGAAATCAAGGAGGCCATTAAAAGTTTGAAAAATAACAAGGCCGCTGGACCTGATAACATACCAGCTGAGGTCATAAAAGCAGACCTAGATACATCTGCTGAGGCATTCCTACCTCTGATCACAAAGATATGGAATGATGAGTTATGCCCAGAGGACTGGAAGAATGGACATATCTCAATACTAGCCAAAAAAGGAGACTTGACCCAATGTGGAAACTACAGAGGGATAATGCTCCTTTCAGTACCTGGCCGTATCCTTAGTAAGATTCTTCTTAATAGAATAAAGAAGAAGGTTAATGAAAAGCTAAGACCTAATCAGGCTGGATTTAGACCAAACCGTTCCACTATTGATCAGATAACCTCTCTAAGAATCATCATAGAGCAATCCAAGGAATGGAACTCTGAGCTTTTTGTAAACTTCATTGACTACAAAAAAGCATTTGATTCTTTAGACAGAAGATCTCTCTGGAAAATCTGCCGACACTATGGCATTCCAGAAAAGATAATCAATATCATTAAAGCTATCTATCACAAAGGAGGTGGAAATGTAATGTATAAAGGTAAACTATCAACCTTTTTTGAGATTGTAACAGGCGTCAGACAAGGATGCCTTCTTTCTCCCTTCCTTTTCCTCCTTGCCATTGACTGGATCATGAAGAACTGTGAAAGTAATGATGGCATTCGCTGGGAGCTATTTGGCAATCCCAAATATTTAGGAGATCTGGACTTTGCTGATGATATCGCTTTGTTAACAAGCAATAGAAGTCAAATGCAAAGAAGGACTAACAGGATAGCTGAAACCTCCAAGAAAATTGGACTAGAAATAAATGTTCCTAAAACTAAAATACTCAGATTAAATGCAAATTCCCAAGAACCAATTACTATTGGAGACCAAATTCTTGAGGATGTAGATTGTTTTGAGTATCTTGGAAGTAAAATTGATGAAGCTGGAGGCACTTTAACAGATGTTAAAGCTAGAATTAACAAATCTAGGACAGCCTTTGCCAGCCTGAACAAAATTTGGAATTCCAACAACATCTCCATAAAGACCAAGTTAAGACTGTTCAAGTCAAATGTTCTCTCTGTTTTGCTGTATGGGGCTGAAACTTGGTTCCTAAACACAGCAGTGGTCTCCAAGCTACAGACATATGTCAATAAATGTCTAAGGAGAATCCACAAGATCTTTTGGCCTAATAAGATCACAAATGCTGAGCTTCTAGAGCGCAGTGATATGTCAGACATTAAACTGACAATAAAACAGAGAAAATGGAGATGGCTGGGGCACACTCTAAGGAAAGGGCATGATGATATAACCAATCAAGCCTTGACTTGGAACCCCCACGTAGGAAAGAGGAAACCAGGTAGACCAAAAACAACCTGGAGGAGGGAACTCTTAAGTGAACTGAAAGAAAAGAAAATTCCATCTTTCAGCAATGCCTCAAAACGTGCCCAAAAAAAGGAAGATTGGAGAACCATTGTGCATGGCCTACGTTCTGCCGAGAACTAAAAGGCAATGATGATGATGATTATAACTGCCAAATGTATTTATTGTTTACTTTAGAAAAGGTTCTAAATACTTCTTTTGTTGCTGTTGATGACAAAGTGTATGAATGTTTAAACATTAAAAATGATATACATATACTAACATATGTTGCAAGATGTGTGTTTCATTACCCCATCACGACTTTTTTCAAGAAGTCCTAACTGTACATGGCAATGCGTGGTCCCTTACTCATACTATGAAGTGAGTAGGTATCTCATCTGACATAGCAGCTTTAGATACGACTTTAGATGCTTTTAATTAGTATGCGGTGTGTGCCTAGATTCGAACCCATCAACTTAAATGTTTGCACTTGCTGCTCACTCAATCTTACTTTTTAACCAAATAGCTAGAAACTCCTTTGCATATATAAAAGATAAAGAAAATAGGAGACACATTTGAGAGTGATCAATGTAATGAAACCAACTAAAATTCAACTTTTAAAAATATTTTTTTTTATAACTTATCCCTTTCTCTGCTTGTTAGGACAAATGTTGAATTGTTGGCAAGGGTTTGAAAAAATATTGGCTCAACATTATCAAGTACACAACATTAGAAGCATTCACTAATACCTATATTTGAATCATAAAAAGTCCATCCCCCCCAAAATATGAATTTTAAAAAATCTGTTACTAGCCCCTGGGTTGGGTATATTGCCCTTTCTCTGCGATTCTCTTAAAAATCCTTACTTAACATAACCTAGATTAAGCATGAACCATTGAACATACTTCTTTTCTTCAAAAAGCTTGTTTGTGATCCATATGGGACATGAGGGAAACCGCTCAACATCATTATCAAATCAGAAAATTTTATGCATTGCCCTTGCCTAACAATAAAAGTAAATAATTCAGAGTAGTAAAGATTTTTCATCAATAAAAAAGATAATTTACCACATGATTTACTGGCCGTTTAAAACTTTATCCCATAACAAGTATTTCATCCTATCGTTGATAACAATTGCAACATACAAACATGCATAAAATCAATAATTCTGTCTATACAATGATTATGTTATCTGAAACATATGAAATTAAAAAATACAGTAGTAGCCAAAAAATCGCCATATTGAATTTTTATTGTCTATAGATATTCCTCTCTGACGTCTGTAGATAATGACCTTTCTATGATCCTGTATTGTATTTATTGTATTATTTTGACAATATGGATGGGCAAATGCCAATTTGTATGCGTCTCTTCTGCAGATTTTGAGAATAATAAAACTTTTGGGTATAGTCCCTTTCGTGGCAACGCACCTTAAGGGGCGACTCTTCGTATTTTACACAGTAGGTTTTCTTCTATTTCTAGCCCCTGCGGGACCAATTGCCTAACCCTATGGGGCAATCACCTAACCCAATATAACCTAACCTAACCAATAAAAAGTAATTTTAAAAATACGACGAATCGCCCCTTAAGGGGCGTTGCCACGAAAGGGACTATTTCCAAACTTTTTTGAGATAAGTGCAGCTTCTGCTTTTAGTCACAAACAAATGTAATTATTAGGTACTGTTTACAACTTACTGATTTTTAAAAAAGCCGATACTGTGATAGTAGTCTGCGGCTGAACCTTTCTTTAGGGATGCAAAGAATCACACAATCACATACAAATTCCAACAATAGAAAAAATCCATAATTTCTTTTCATGAATAGAAAATAACCAAGCCTCATAAACAAGATCATTTTATGGTCACATTCCTTGCATAGTAAAGTTGGTAAATTTGACCTATTTAAAATTGCTTCATATGCAAAAAAAAATCTTATGCCAAATATTTCATTGCCAGGAATGAAAAAGAAATAAAGTACAAATTACATTTTTTGATGTTTCTACAAACATTTTTAGTCATTGGCGCCCTTTGCCTCGTTATTGGGATTTATATTAGTGAGTTCCTGGGCAGGAAGGGTGGGGACATCGGTCTGTTTATTATAACGTCCTAACAACTTTGGGGACTTATAATTTAGATTTAATTGAGTGTCTAAACGTTTCAACCACTAATTGTAATCTACAGTAGGGGTAATTTTGTGTATCACCATTAGGGATGTACATCAATTTATCGGCTATTGTCTTATCCCTTTGGATCCCTGGTTCCAAAGAATATGCCTATCGTGGCTTCGTTTTATGATTGCTGTTGTACTTGTTTTTACTTGTAAAGATAAAGAATCTCTTAGAATAAGATATGATTTCCAATGTCTATTAGTCAAAAACAAGAAAACTTTATCATTTTTTTCTCTTTACAGAGTTTGTACTTTTTCTACTGGCAAAATAGTTTATAAAATAAGGAATTTTGTGATGAAATCAGAATCCTAATTGATCCATTTGCTGCAAGATTGGAAGAATTGTGAAAAATTCCAAACATATTTGTCCACAAGATTTATGGTTGCTCTGATGGGAATTATTTGTTTGAATATTTTCATCATTTTTAACACGCAAAGTATGTTATAAAAAACTTTGTTCCTCCATTCTGCAAGAATTTTTTTGTGTATGTATGGCATATTTCATTTTGTAAATTTTGAACTTTTCATTGTATTACAGTTGTTTATATGATTATTATTGCATCTATGCCAGTTGTGGCCGTTTTCGGTCTTGTTTCTCATGCATATCTATAATACAAAGTAGAACGATGTCTGTCTGTTTGTTTGTCTGTCTGTCTGTTTGTCTGTCTGTTTGTTTGTTTGTAGCGAAGGATCTCGCTAACCGCTGAACCGATCGGGTTCTCCCTTACAGGGTAGCTCCTCATAGGTCCCGGGAAGGTTTATAACTATTTTCTTGGGGGGTGGGACACCCCCATCCCCCCCCAAAATGAAAAATACCCCCCCCCCCAAAAAAAAAAAAAAAATTCTTTTTAAAACTAAAATAAAAATAGTGGGGTCGACTACCTCCTCCCTCCAAAAAAAAATCCCCCCCCATTTTTTTTTTTAAATCTAAAATACGAAAAAATTGGTTTGATCAAACCTTTTGGGGCAAAGCCCCTAGAGGCTAGGGGCGAAGCCGCTAGTATATTATATACAGCTTGTGAACACACATTTTATAACATGGTTTATTGCTTTTTATGTAGCGAATCTACTTTACAATACATTTCCTACTTTTTAATTGTAAGAAACTGTATGCACGTGTCTTCCTTAGCAGTTGTTAAAGATACAAATCTCATTTACCCCCTCCCCCCGGCCTTCCCTTTTTATATTGTCAAATGTTAGGTACTACAATAATAAGGATGACAAAATCCATAAAAGCGAAGCTCTAAAACGGTAGGACAAACAAACAATAACACTTGTAGAGTGTCAGAACTGATTAATCAGAATATAATTTTTTTTATAAAAGTCGAACGAGTCAAAATTGTAAGTAAAACTGTTTAAAAACTGCTTAAATACATGTTATTTTTTAAGGACATATTTACATTTTTTGGACTTGATTATAGAGATGCTTCGCTCTAAAATGTACTTTGTTGTCCTAGGAATCAGTATTCCAAAAATCAGACAAATCGGATAATTTTATCACATAAAAATTTGTTGTTAAATAAGTTAAAATCATCATCTTTAAAATTTACGTACGTACTTTTTGGTAACGCTTATATATTGCTTCGCTTTTTAAGTAGTACCTAATTGCTATAGGAATTATCATGCAAAGTTTGAAATACCAGGGATGGAAGGGACATCGAGCTGTAAATTAAACTGGTACCCAAAGTCTCATACCACGTTCTTCTATTTATTGGCTTAAAAACTGTGGGTACATTTTAAAATTGTTGGACACCACAACTTTTAATATTAATCTACGGAAGTGGAAATTTTGCTTAGTTTAAATGTCCATTATCTTATCACTTCAGATCCCAGGAAACTATGGATCAAGATGACAAATGATTTTAGAAAACACATAATAGTTTAGAAATAGCACAAACACATATATAAATAATTAAAAATCAATGATAAGAATCAACGTATAAAATCCTTTAAAGAGCTAAATCCAGACAAAACAAACTATTTCTTTTCATGTGTTAACATTCAACAAATTGTTTCTTTAAAATTTTCTCTTTTGATTTTAGGAAATGTTGACAGTTATATAATATTTGTCTGACTAAACTAGAATCAAATTATTCTTGGCTTAACAACTGGAAAAGTCAAAAAACATTCCTCAAGTGAATCTTAAACATGATTTTTTTTCTAAATCAAGTTAATCAAACACTGTTATGAAGTCTAAAATGCTGAAATTAATTTATATTGTTATTTTAAAGGAGGTCGACGTCTTAGATTTTACATATTTAACTTTTAAGTGCACTTAAAAGCGCCGTTTTAGAAGAAAAAAATTATTTGGTCTCAAATCATTCCATGCTTCGGGTAGTTTAAGGCTTTTTTCATGACCTCCCACAACCATCCTCAGTTGCTAGGGGCGAAGAAAGTAGTATAATAATACTTTATTAAAGCACCTGCAATGCCAAATCCGAGTGCTTAAATTTTTTGGGTTGACTGTGTTTTATTTCAATAGGTGCAAATTTGACTTTACCCCCTTTCATTATTTAATAATTAGGTTTTGTGTTTAAATATCTAATTCCAATATTTTTTGTTGTTGACAGAGTACAATTATTTTATTTTTGTTACTTTTTGCATTAGAAAATAAAGATATTTAATTCCTTATTTTAAAAGGTGTATATTATATTATGCGGACATTTTTAAAATTTAAATTGCGCGGCTTGTGTTAATAGTAGAAAAACGTTATGCATATCATTGGAACCGCTATGAAGTTTATTTTATGGAAATATAAAAACGATTCCTGTGCTTCGTATAGTTTAGGAGCTATGTGGTAAAATGTCCCAACTGGCTTAAAACTTGACTTGCGAGTAAATCATTAAAGATTAAATTAAAGGGTATTCAAATAACATAGGTACGTACATTTTTAAAATTATAATTGCTCGGCTTGTGTTAATGGTAGAAAAATGTTTTGCGTTCCTATGGAATTGCTATAAACTCTATTTTTTTTAGAAATATAAGAACCATTCATGTGCTACGTATAATTTATGAGCTATGTGGTAGAATGTCCCAACTGACTTAAAACTCAAAAAAAAAATTTCCACTTTTCTCACATTTATCAATACAGCTTCAAAACTTAAAATAGCACAAAAATCGTACTTATATTTCCAAAAAATAGAGCTTATGGCGGTTCTAACGATATACATAGCATTTTTCTACTATTCACACAAGCCGAGCAGTTTGAATTTTAAAAATGTCCGCATTTTTGCACACCCTTTTTTTATCTTTAATGACTTACTCGCAAGTCAGGTTTTAAGTCAGTTGGGACATTCTACTACGTAGCTCCTAAACTATACGTAGCAGAGGAATCGTTTTTATATTTCCCAAAAGTAGACTTCCTAACGGTTCTAACGATATGCATAACGTTGTTCTACTATTAACACAAGCCGCGCAATTTGAATTCAAAAAGGTACATTTTTTTTATCTATTTAATCTTTAATGATTTACTCGCAAGTCAAGTTTTAAGGCAGTTGGGACATTTTACCACATCGCTCCTAAACTATGCGTAGCACAGGAATCGTTTTTATATTTCCAAAAAATAGACTTCATAGCGGTTCAGGGTTCTAATGATATGCATAACGTTTTTCTACTATTAACACAAGCCGCGCAATCTAAATTTTAAAAATGTCCGCATTTTTTTTGCATACCCTTTAGAAATGAATCTGTAAGTTATGAAAACGATAGAGCGAGTATAACCTGCCTAAATTTACAATATGGATAAACTTACAAACAGACATACGACATATGTAGAAATGCTTTGCTTTTAACAACAGGAAAACTAACACTTTATTTCCTAAAATCAAACTTGTGTTGGCTTCTTTCTTTTTTTATTTGTATCAGCAGGAAAACAGAGTTTTTATTTGGGTTTAAGTATATTCTTTATCTAAATGCATTTACAGTAAATCAATACGCTTTAACAAATATACCTATAGACAAAAGTTTTTTATTCGGTAAAATGAGAAAATTCTTTAAATGTTAATCAATTAATCGACTTTGTAAAGAAGGGTATTGTCAAAAAAAATTATTGGGCATATTGACATTGGACTTATACCCTGGCATTTTTTCCCGGAGTATGGCAGTATTTTGTGCGATGATCGATCATAAATGTTTAATGTAAAAATTTAGTTATACTTTAGTTACTTCAATTTGTGCACAATTTTTTTAAATCAAGGATTAAAACATAAATAAATTCCAATGTCATTATAGACAAACAGGCGGACGAAAAAAATATCCGATAGTTTTAATTAATATTAAAACAACAAAACAAAAAAGGTTGTGACCTTCTAAAGATATTCATTTTCGTCGTACCAAAACGGAAATACAGACAGCCAATCTTCATAAACAATTTTAAACGTTTTTAATAGTAACAAGAAAAAAACATAATATACAATAGAATTTATCCATATTTTGTATTTGTATATTATATGCATGCTTTATGCATATTCTTGTACATAACATGTACCCATGTATAAAAAAAATATTTTTCTACTGGTGTCTTTTCAATTCCGCATAAGTTGCACTCAAACCTGCATTTTAATGATGGCGCAAATAAAACATCAGCATAAGAAAATATTATTAAGTTAGTTAAAAACAAATTTTGCTGCTGTTGTAATAAGTTAAAGAGTCTTTTAAAAAAATAGATTAAGATTTTGGAACCCTTATAAAGTTCACAGAAAAGTTAAACTTTTTAATATCTAATTAAATAGTTTTCTAAAAACAGATATAACGAGGGGCAATTAAAAGAAAAAATAATATTAATTTTAATCAGTTTTGATTTTTTATCCATTTTTTATGTATCAATTATTTTTAATCATCTTGATGACAAATAAAAAACAAGGATGAAAAGATCCATAACAAGCAATACTTAAAAATCAAACAATGGTACCCAGGGGCGTCCAAGCTACTTGGGGGAGGGGGGGGGGTATTTACCCCCCAAAAATTGTTTTTTTTGGGGGGGGGGGGAAATACCCCCTTTTAATTAGTTGGTTACCCCCAAGGTAGGGGTAAATTTTAGATGGAGGGGGGGGGGGGTAAAATGAAAAATATTTTGGGGGAACCTACGGTACGTTTGGGGAGGATATCACCCCTTTAGCCCCCCCCCCTCTTGGACGTCCTTGATGGTACCGGACAAAAGTACATTAACAAAGTATTTAAATTTTGATTAAGTTAAGATAATTTTATCATTTTATATCAACAAAGTTAACAAAAATTAACAAGGTTATAAATATAGAGTTGATACTTGTTCTTAACTCTACCTTGCTTTTACAGAAATATCAATAGAGTTGCAAACATATTGGACAATGCCTAAAAAAGTTATATGATTTACTTTTTATGAACACTGCAACCCTAAATATAAGACTCTACACTTTTAAAATAGCAGTTTTATGACGGTCAAGAATAATAAGTTATATAAAGGGGACTATACACAAAATAGAGCAAGTGATGTTAAGCACCTTTAAGCTGTGATGTGCACATTTATTTACACCTTAAACTCAACAAAACATTTGATGCTGTTTCCTCAAAGAAATTGCTTTTACATTACACTGCACTGGTGAAACTTAATTTTTAAAACTATATTCAACAGAAGCCAAGGATACCAACTAAAAAAATGCCTAACAGCTAAACTACACTTGCACAGTTCCCTTATCTCAATTGGCCTCTAAACATCTTTATATAAATGTAGGAAACAAAATAAATGTTCTCACGTGAAATTAATAATCAAAGTAAATGAAGAAATATCCGGGAGCCAATATTAAAAGTTATTTTTATAGAACTCAATATCTCATTTTTGTAATTAGATGATATCTTGCAGACGTGATTGAAGGTCTATTTATGAGACAGACATAATCAATCTGATAGAAATATGTCTCCTTGTTCCCATTTAATATATTACAATAATATATATAAATATCATATTTATTATTTTTTATTCGAAACTTTCTTATATTATATAAAACAAATATGTATGACATTGAAAATACTATTATATCTACCCGGGACCGTGGCTCAACACGTAGCGCATCCTCTCGTCGTCGGGAAGGTGATAGGTTCGAATCTCGGGCCGAAACCGCGTCATAACTAAAGACGTTAAAAATGGTTCCTACTGCTGCTATGTCAGATGCGCGACATAAATAGTTAGAGTAGGGGGAATACCTTGGCCGAAAACAGGCGCAACTCGTTACCATGCACAGTTGGGACTTCTCAGACAAAGGTCGTGCATCACAGAGAGTTGTTTGTCTGTTGGATGTTACTTAACCTAATATCCTTGGGTGTTTGGACAGAGAAGGGTGTGTAACAGTCATCCTAAGTTCTCCTGGATTGCTGGACCAGGACCTAGACAGTACACCAAGTCGAAATGGTCCTGGACTGTAATCCCGCCCGTACGAGGTAATCTACTATTATATCTTATTTTGGTGTATTTCTAATGATTTTGGGGCATAACATAATTAATACAAATAACAATTCATTTGCATAACTTTTGTCTGCAAGTGCTATCTGTGAATGTCAATTATCTTTGACTGTTTTGAGTCAAGGCATGCTTAACTATTAACTATTAAAGTCGTGCATTTTACACAATAGTAGTAGGAATAATAATTATAAATTACCCAATTATGACGCTGTATTGATTTTCATATGTACTATTTTTGTCTTGCAAATTTTTTAGGCCTTTTGAAAAACGACATATAACTTTTACTTTGTTCTATTTACAAAAATAGTGCTTTATAGTTATTTTTTTAGGTCCCAAGGTCCTCTGAAACATTTCTCCAAATTTTTTTGGTTTGCCTATTTTTTATCAGTCAATTTGAAATTTCAGTTGAGTTGCTTCAACGTTCCTTTATAATAAATATTTTTTGTAAACTCAAAAGAGATGAGAATTTTTTTTTTTTAAATTATTAAATTAAAAGGTTAAATACATATTTTGTAAGTAACATCAATTATGTAATTATCTTATTCTTTTTTAGGATTTTGAAAAGATGTTAGAAATTCATGTTTTTCAAACAAGGTATTATTTTATTCTTTTTAATCTAAGCTTGGCAGCCGCATTTATTCGCTTAACTTTTATAAGCTACCTAATAACAATCAGCTGTAGCATTAAACCGAACTTAGCCTTAGCTATTAAATTTCAAACTAGGTTCAGCCGCAGCCACCCTAACCCTCATTCAGCCAAAGCCCATCTCAGTGGCAGGCATCTCAAGCCTCACCCACTTAAAGTCATCTTTGGCGTTGCCTTTCTGACCGTCTTTTTACAAGGCTTATACTTTGGCATAGCTAAAGCCGAAACAAACCGCTTGGCTTTAGGGAAGCTCAGATGCAGCTACCGAGTCTTGTTTTTAATGATCTTAAAGGGGGGGGGGGCGTAATGACATTTAAAAGTAAACCGTGAGCAAAATAGTCTAAATATTGAGCTAGACACTTGAAACTTGGTACATAATCCTAGTCCTATAGATACTACATCTAAATGAAAAAAATTATAAATTTTCCATTTTAAGGTAAGGTAAGAAAACCCTGCGGAAATGGAATTTTTAGGCCTGTTTTGGTGTAATTTGATGTAAAAACTCACTTTCAATTTAAAATAATCGTAAACTTTAAAAACCTATATTTGAAATATGACATACAAACTTTAGAAAAAATGCACTTTACTCCTGCGAGCCACCCACCTAGCCCGCTGGGATCGGTCCCCTACTTGCTGAATCATCTTAAATAATGTTCATGTGTATAGACACAGTGTATTCAAAGGAAAAAACCTAATAAAAACAATTACATGTTAGTTTCTACATCAAAATAGACCAAAAAAGGTCTAAAAAAACCCTTTTCGCCCATTTTCAGTCAGTCCGTCCGTCCGTCAGTCCGTAACGCTATGGGGGAAATGGGATTTACTCAGCTCCTATAAAAGATAGGATTCTGAAATTTTTTGACAACATTCCCATCATTAAGGAGCACAATTAACTATAAAACATCAATGGCGGTCGGGCGGCTTTTTAGCAGGTTTTAGGCTATTTTTTTAATTTTGCACATTTTCCCCCATATCTTTGGTGTTTATGGTCCGATTTTCAAAATTTTTTCAGTTAAAGATATCAAAATTAAATTTTCCGTCGTTTGGAGAAAACAATAATGACGGTCAGACTGCCTTTTTGCAGGTTTTTGGCTATTTTTATATTTTTTACATTTTCTCCCATATCTTTGGTGTTTATGATCCGATTTTCAAAATTTTTTCAGTTATACATATCAAAATCAAATTTCACATTGTTTGAAGAAAACAACTATGACAGTTAGACTGCCTTTTTGCAGGTTTTTGGCTATTTTATATTTTTTACATTTTCCCCCATATCTTTGGTGTTTTTAGTCCGATTTTCAAAATTTTTTCAGTTAAAAATATCAAAATTAAATTTTCCGTCGTTTGGAGAAAACAATAATGACGGTCAGACTGCCTTTTTGCAGGTTTCTGGCTATTTTTATATTTTTTACATTTTCCCACATATCTTTGGTGTTTTTAGTCCGATTTTCAAAAATTTTTCAGTTAAAGATATCAAAATTAAATTTCACGTCGTTTGAAGAAACAACTATGACGGTCAGTCCCATCCACAAAATTTTGTGCTTCGCTACGTATGGATGTTGTCATCCTTGTTTTCTGTACAAATTCGTAAAAAATTAAACAATATGTTTTTACCCAAAAGGTTTAAGGCAAAACTAAATAAAAAGAAATTTTATTCGTTGAATGATTTCTAACAAAGATTTTTAAATCAGAGAATTTACTGGAGAATTAACAGAGAGCGAAGAGATGGCTCCCAAATGGTTTGAAGAATCTGAGGTTAATGTATTAGATAAAATGTACAAGGTCAATTGTGTCCATAAGTAGCGCTCAAATCAAATATTATTTTAGCTAGAGCCAGAGCAAACAAACCTAATGGTCTCTGTATTGTTAAGGATAAATTGTGAACGTACCGAAACATCTGAGTTTTAGATTAGAATGATATTAAAAAGAGGTAAACTAAAGCCAAAAATATTGGAACTAAAGGGAATAGCAGGGCATGGTATTTTAAAGTGCGGTCTTTTTTTCAATTTAGTATACCATGAATTTTGTTTTCGCGATTTTTTAAATTTACTGCTATAAGAGATACACACAAGGCTCGATATAAATATTATTTTTTTGTGTGCATTAATTACATTCTACTACAGTCTTATTTGTATGCCATGATACCATTTATTTGATTTTTTACTCTTTTTTCCGCCGCTTCTATTAAATAGAAAAGTTGGTAGAAATCAATACAAAAGATAATAATTTTTTTCTTCAGATTCCATTTGATAGTATGTGGGTTGATGACGTAGAATGGTATCCGCATATGCTGCAGGAAAATATTCTTTAACATTATCTTTCATAAATGGACTGATAGGTAGATAAATAAACATATAATAGACAATTAGAAACCTATAGGTTTAAGAAACACACTTTGAGAGGTTTTAATAAGTTAAATAGACAGCTTAACAATCAAAATGATTCAACAATCTTCAAGTTTATGTTTAGACAGCCAATATTCCCCCCCATAATTTTTTTCAATTAAATAAAATGCATAGAGAGGACTACCCGCCCACTATTTTGGGCCAAGCTCCTAGAGGCCATAATATACAGTACCAAGGTATCTAAGTTAGATTCACACTAACCAATAAAGCAAGCGAGTTATTCATTTCAGGGAAACTATTTAGACACATGTTTATCCTACTTTTTATTCCAGTAAAGATGCCTCCAGAAAGATGCTAGGTGCATAGCCACTAAATATAGCATGTGTTATACATACTATTCGTGAGTAATAACAAAATAAAGGATAAATCAAATCCTGGCTTCTATTTAATCTGGATTTACAGATAATCTCAGAATAATCATAATCTCTCATTTCTTAAGTAGGTAACAGCTTAACATCCGCCTTTAGAGTAACTTTCTTATTAATCAAAGGAAATCTCTTTTTTTTCTTCAGAAATATACTCTGTAAACCTTGATGATAATCTAAGTCTTGCATCACAAGTGTTAAAAGGTCGACTTTATTAACGTATTTGTACTAGTTGCTACGCTCTTTGCCTCTAGGGGTTGGATGGGGAGGAAAGAAAAATATTCCAAAACCACTAAAGATTTTATAAAGCTTCCTTGAAAATTACAGCCAATTCAAACCAGCATTTTTTCAAAATGTAAAGTTTTTATGCGAACCACACTCCTGTTCTAATCCTGCGCACATGTTTAGTTTCACCTCTTCCAAGAACATGAATTTGAAAACACTGAAAAGAACTAACTTAAGACTTGGTATGTTTTCTCACCCGAGGTTTGATAGTTTATAATAGTCTAGTTTTTGGACTCTTGAAAAAGCTTTTAAAAATGCAAACAGGATTTATGGTTACTAAAAGAACGGATATTTGAAAAGCCTTTGCATAGCGATGATAAAAAAAACTTGCCTTTTTAGAGTTTTATATTGAAAGTAATTTATGAAAGCAAACTTGTTTAGAGTTAAAAATATTTTTCTGTATCATCTCCTGGAGGGCCAAAAATTTCTCGCTAATCACTTAATCGATACGGTTCACCTATACAATGTAGCTTCTCATTGCATTGGTACTAGGCAGGTTTACAACTATTTAGGAGGGTACCACAACCCTTCCACGAGAAATAGCAAGAAAAATATAACTAACGCCATCTTGCGGCCGTTTTGTCATTTTTGGTAAAAAGCTGATTTTAACATAAATTTAAAAGAAAGCATATTACGTTCTGTTAAGAGGCCTCTGGGGGATTATTCGCTTTTATTGAATAAAGCAATAGAATTTACATACCTTACTATCATAACCTAGCGATTTTGTACTATCTATAAATGCTAAACATAAAATATATGAAAGAAAGTATAATCAATGATATATTATTGAACTAAGTTATATACTACATGTATATAAAGTCTGATAGCAAAATTATACATCCAAAACAATATATTATCATAACTTGATTACTTTACATAGCTTTACATATCATTGTATTTGTATCTATATACTTTCTACACATCAAATTGGGATAAAGACAGGTTATATTATTACTTGGGTCGCCTTTGTCTGGGCATGATTTTTTTTTGGATAAATGCAGACGCAATAATAGATCTATAGTATAGATGTATTTACTGATAACTACCTGCCTCCCGTATTAAAGGGCCGTTTCGTCTGGTAGCAAAATGTTTTCTGCTACTTGGTCATGTTAATATTCCCAACACTATTGGTTGATTTTCAAAGACCAAACACTTTCAAAGAGTCGGCACAAGGTCCTTGGGATACGGATATACAGTTATTTCACCCCTTCCCCCTCTAGTGTTTTGCTCTAATGACTTAATCTTACCACTCTAGTATTGGTTGTACCCCTATTTAGATTTTAGAGTGATTTCTGAAATATTGCATAAATCCGCTTATTAAATGATAACTTTCTATTTTTCATTAGAAAATGATACGTAACATTACATAAGATATTAAAGTTTGACTTTTAAAAATGCTTTGATATAAAATACACCAAACCAATCTTTCTTAAAATTTACACAAAATAAGATTTTAAGATTGATGAGGTCAGAGTCTAAAATGCCAGCAAACTTTCTGAGTAAACTGAAATTGATTTACTTGACCTCGCAATATAAATTTGTTTTATTGGACAGTGTAATAAGCCATCTAAAAAATCAAAACTTATTTTGGAATTTCCCCTTTATTGTACATTGCTTAATAATGAATAATCAATAGATAATTTAATATATGTGATTTATTTTCATCTATGGATATCATTAATATATTAAACAGATGAAAGAATTATTAATACTTTAAAGAAAAATCGGTATCAAAGGGGATCAGTTATTGACAAAAGTGACCTATAAAACAGTCAAGGATTGAACAATTAAATGTTTTTATAAAGTCAAGCTAACATAAATAATATTTTTTTATAATAAGTTTTTATTTACAACTTAACTGTGCTGAAATAGTTATTTATTTGCATCATATTATAGACGCCTTTCCTAATAGTTATTTATTGCATCATATTATATACAGCTTTCCGTGGATATTAAAATGAGAAATTTTTACAAACAGTTTTGTTAGCCCTGAGTGGCCGATTCGTGGAAACTTGTCTATAATACGATTACAACCAGTTCTAATCAGCGGATATTAATCGGTTTCGATGTCATACTGGAAAAATATTTCCTTCATTTCAGAATAAATTAAAGTTCTATCTATGTTCTGTTTGTCTGTCTGTTTGTTTGAAGCGAAGGATCTCGCTGAACCGATCGGGTTCTCCTTTACAGGGTAGCTTCTCATAGGTCCCGGGAAGGTTTATAACTATTTTCTTGGGGGGTGGGACACCCCTAACCCCCCAAAAATGAAAAATACCTCCCACCCCCCCCCCCCCAAAAAAAAATTTCTTTTTAAAACTAAAATTAAAATAGTGGGGTCGACTACCCACCCCCCCCCCAAAAAAAAAATCCCCCCCCCCCCAAATTTTTTTTTTTTTAAATTTTCGAAAAATTAGTTTGATCAAACCTCTTGGGGCAAAGCCCCTAGATGCTAGGGGCGAAGCCGCTAGTTTATAAAAAAGTAAAGAAAAAGATCATATTCGAAATTTAAATAAAAAATGTACAGAAGTATTTCATGACCACTAAAAAGAAAGGGCTAAATACCTTAAATTGTCAGTAGAACTTACTCACAACATATCCCTTATTAAAAAAGCATTTCGACATGTATTTAACTTTGATTAGTTTGATAAAAAAAGTTTCCCTAAAGTGTTAAGTACTTCTCATAATGACTAGTTTTAGATCCGGAAGGTGGGGGGAGAATAGTTTCCACTATCTAATTATGGTAATTTTACTGAAATTTACCTAACCTATTTTATTTTATCTTCAAAGTCTATTTTCATAGGAATCATTATTTCCTTTTTTTTTCTTCACAGAAAATGAAATTGATAATATAAAAATTTGAAGAAGTTTCAATTTGATAACAGAATGCGAATAATTTTAGAATTTTCCATAGATTTATTTTACTTATTTTTGAATACATATTTACAATCTTTTCTTGCATAAACTTAAATGCAGGACATAATTATTAGATGAAAAGGCAAAAAAAAAACATTAATAAATGAATGTAAAAAGGAAAAGGGGAGTGAAAACGTATTAATCCAGGCACCCACTACTAACTATATACTCCCAGAAAAGCGTAAGGACGCGCGAGGTTTGAAATATACATTTTCATGTAGTTTATCAACCGTTTTAAAACATTTCTCAAAAGAGAAAGGATATTTATTTCTGATTATGCGTCTCAAAAATTCTCAACAAATCTAACATAAAAATTTCTTCCAAAAATATACCTCTTGTACTTTTAGTATTTTTATGTACATTGTTAGAGTGTTGTTTTAGCAATATTTCCTTTTTCTAGCATCTGTAATGATTTGGTGTTTAATTATTGCAGCAAATTCTAGATTTGACAGCTGCAGCTGCAAGCATTCCTCAAATGCAGTCATTGGCTCCTTTCGAAGAAATTTCGGCAAACACATGAAAATTTACACAAAACAAAAATGTTAAACTTCTATATCATAGAATTGGCAGCGAAACTCTGGTCTTAACCTATATAAAACAAATCTGCCGCTTGAGCTTTACGTCCAAAACGCTTGCTCTGAGTGAGAATGTTACACTAATTTCCAAAGGAATCGTTTTTTTTTTTGTCAAGGAACGGTTTAAACTACGTTATACATTTTTTACCTAATTTATATTTTTGTTTATAAGAAACAAAAATTTAATATTTTGAAAAATTGTATAATTTTATCAAACTATCCTAATTAGAGTAAATTAGGTGAGTTTGATATTTTGTTAAAGTTCTTTAAAAATATTTGGTAATTGGTCATTAGTGTACAAGATATTAAAAATTAAAAAAATATTATTTGCGTCAAAAACTTACATGCTTACAAAAAATTTAAATCAAGCTTTGTGGTTTTGGATATAATAAACAAAAAAGTTTTAGTAACTCATCTGTTCAACAAGTCATTTATTTAATTTCTGTAATATTGTTGCCTTTTATTTTATAGCATTCCATTTTAATTTCATAATAGGGGTATAAATGATTGAAAGTCCTAATTTTTTAAAAACAAATTATTTGAAAATCTAACAAATCCTGTTCTTTCGGATTTCCTCTAACCCAAAAAAGCATACGATATCAAATCTTTTTTTTTTCAAACAGTTTATTTGTGACTAACTACCAATTGGTAGTATTCATTGTTATCTTTCCTACTGAAATACTTACCTTGCCTGGTAATTATCTGAAAACTATGTACTCTATGTAGTATATGGATTGGGAGAACAATATTGGAAAAAGAATTACTGCTTCAGTTTGTCTTTGGTGCATCTTCTAATATAGGTAATGGTATGTTGTAACCAGGGATAACTAACAGATTTGTTTACTCTTGTATAAAACTAGCGGCTACGACCCTAGAGGCCTCTAGGGTACTTGAGGTGATGATTGCATGAATTCGAACCCTCCTCCATTTTCATTTTAGTTTCAAAAAGAAAAAGGAAAAAGGAGCTGGGGTTCAAGTACCCTCCCTTAAAATATTTATAAACCTTCCAAGGATCTATTAGAAGCTACACAGTAAAGAGGAACAGTATCAGTTTGGTGGTTAGCAAGATCCTTCGCTACAGACATAAACACCTCACTACTTTATATTATAGGATAAAGACCTCAACCTTTTGTTTAAACTTTTATGTAGTGTTTAAATTTTTGGGAAGACATTTTCTATACATATGTGTTGAAGTTAAAAGATAAAATTGGAAAGATATCCACTGAAAGTATTAGAAAAAATATTAGATATAAATATAGAGCATTATTAGGACCTTTGGCTAAAACCTAAAACCCTGGTTTTTAGTATATTCAGGTTATAACTAGATAACTGGGATATTTAGTGTGAGTATTCACCATTTTCTTCATAAATAACTAATCTAATCATTATAGGAATATTTGAGAATAGTTCAAATAAATAGGCAATTAAATTTAGCCCATAAGAAATAGTACCTAAACTAAAAAAAATCACCTTTTATAATGTTCTAGAGCTTCACCCCTATAAGAAACTTTAACATAATTATACATAGATAGGTATTAAAAGGTTCCACGCCAAACGTAGGAGTGGAAAAACATCGGAGTGGACAAACGCAGGAGTCCCAAACGTCGGAGAAGGACAAACGCATGAGTGAGACAAACGTCGGAGTGGACAAACGCAGGATTTTTGGGACAAACGTCGGAATGGACAAACATAGGTGTCCTAATTTTTTTTTTTATTTTTAATTTTTTTTATACAATCCCCCCCCCCCCTCGGTCCCGTTATTTTTCTGAGTTTGGTTAGGTTAGGTTATAGGCCAGGGGGCCGAGCGCTTTCCACTCCGACGTTTGTCCCACTCCGACGTTTGTCCACTCCGACGTTTGGGAC
This sequence comes from Acartia tonsa, assembly GCF_053477335.1. Taxonomy (NCBI): domain Eukaryota; kingdom Metazoa; phylum Arthropoda; class Copepoda; order Calanoida; family Acartiidae; genus Acartia; species Acartia tonsa. The sequence goes on from NC_137260.1 coordinate 42,926,494, forward strand.
TCCTGCGTTTGTCCACTCCGACGTTTGGGACTCCTACGTTTGGGGTAGGACCTATTAAAACTCTCATTTAATGCTGCAATTTAATTGAGGTAAAAATTATCTTATTAAATTAATATACAAAGCCATTCTTGTACATAATGTGCAATGCATAGGAAATAAAACAGCAAGAGCAAAGCTAATTTGACAATTTACAGCTGATTTAATGTCAACTAAAGGATTTTATAGCAGTCAATTTTGAAGAAATAGTAATTTATTTAGCTCCCTCTAACACAGAATTCTTTTACTTCTAGCATTACTCTGCATTGGTTTTATTATTCCAATATTCCCAAAGTACAAAACACTAAAAAGAGCTAAAAGAAGCATCCTCTAGTTAAAGTGAATGGTTTTTTTACAAACAAACTAAAATAAATATTGTAACATAGTAGAGTTTGACTTTGTTATTCATTTGACTAAATACAAGGACTTAGGAGAGAACTCCTACATGAACCTAAACAGAGAAAATTAGACTCAAAAACTTACCATCATCGTTGCCCTTTAATTCATTTGAGTACATAGGCCATGCACAATGGTTCTCCAATATTCTTTGGATTTGCAACAATATGAGGCATTGTTGAGAGATGAGATTTCTTTATCTTCTAGTTCAGGTAGGAGTTCTCTCCTTTAGATTGGTTTGGATCTTTCTAGTTTTCTTTTTTCTTGGAAATCCATCCACCTCCAATTTCTCTGTTTTATTGTCAAACGCTTATAGTAGTTTCCTTTCTGAAAATTGCTACTTATGTAAAGAAAATTTATAGTAAACAATTTTTCAAATATTTTCCAGTTTTGTATTTGCACCGGAATCGTTGGGATGGGTTTGGATGGGTGGGTTTCTGTATTAGTGCACGTATACTCAAACTTCTTATACAGATTATAGTCAAGTTATAACTAGATCAGATAAATATGTACTATCAATATTTATACATGGAGTATATTTTCCTTAAGTATTATAGCAATTGTAAGATTACATTATTATCTATCAAGATGGCTTTTAATTTGTAATATTAGTAATTTTAAAAGTCTTTATTGGGAATTAACTAACTTGTCAAAAATGGAAAACTGTGTGTCTGTGAAGTGTTGCGTTTTAACTAAAGCTAGTATAGACAGAAACTTTCTTTCACTGCACTGACACACTTACCCTAGTTATAGAGTAGCTGATAAACTCATAATGCATTACTCTGCAACTTTTATATTTTATGTGTAGTTTTATCGATGGTAAAAAGTGACAGCAATCAATTTAATAGCTTTATATTACACCAGGACCTTGTAAAGGATATAAAACATCTATTTGTGGTTATACTATGTTTTTTTTATAGTTCTCTTCTTAAAGGGGAATATTCACGACCGAACGCAGGTGATCACAGCACCTTTGAGCATTGTACCATAGCTTGTTTGGGTCCTTTACTGTGCATTGGACTTGTGTTATTCTTAGAAACCTGACTTTGATTAGGATTATATAGTATTAGTTATAGAAGTATTTTATTAACTTAATCTAAAGGGGGGGGAAGCGAAAGTGACACTTTTTGAAACCAAAACTAAAAGTCAACAAAGGAACTCAACTAAAAAAAGAGTTACAGGTCTGAGATTTTGCATGGCAGTTGCTTTATATGGGTAAAATATGGAACTGTGAAAAAACGGCGGCGCAACCGCCGAAAACCACCGTTTCCCGCCGAAATTTTTTTTGCATTTTCTCGGCGGTTTTCGGCGGTTGCGACGCTGTTTCTTCACAGTTCCATATTGTACCCCTATAAAGCAACTGCCATGTAAAATGTACAATCTCCATGCAGTTTGTTCTAATTAAACTTTGGAACTAATGTCACTTGCCTTCTGTAGCAGCATTGTATTTTATTTTAGTACAAAATTACATTCATGAGTTCGAAGAAACATTTTAGAAAAGATGTTTAAAAAAATGAATTATTTGCATTCAGTTTTGGAAGATAAATGTTAAAAAATGTTTTCTCTGCCTCCAGGGACAAAAGTTTCGGGCCTACTACACCTTTGCTGACCATGATACACTTACAGAGAAGTTTATCCAGAAACTTAGCACAGAACAAACTTTCTTCTAACAAGAATCATCTTATACATGTGTTGATGTGTACAAATATTTAGAAAAGGAATTATAATCACAGTATCAGCAATGTACATATGGATGTTATTTCTCTATGAATCTTTAAAAAAAAACTTTATGAAACATAATTTGGTAAATGTTTAATTGTAAATTAATCTACCTAATTAAGTTTTTTATTTTTTACCCTTTAAAAATGCATTTTTGTAATCGTAATTGACAACTTAATAAATTGCATACTGCAATAAATGTTACCTAAAGTATTCATTTTCTATTTTTGTAATATTTTCTAATTTTTTATATAAAAATGTTACTACAGTATATATATAATCTTTTTATGTATTATTAAGAAAGACCGTTTAGATCTGAATAAATATTCATAATGAAGGTTTTTTCTTTAATATGTTTTTATTGTAATTTAAAAGTCTAATTAATATTTTTATCATTGAAAGCATTTAGTTCAAATCATTATTGTAGTTAAGTATAGATTTAATACCCATTTTTAGATGGCTTAAGTGGTGGGGACCATTTTTGTCTGCTAGCTAATTACTCTGTTCTTTTTTATAGCGACTTTACTTTTTTAATATTTCCGAAGATATTGGCTGATAATCAAAGACCCAAGTGAAAGTCGGCACAGGGTCCCCACCTTGTGTGTGTAGTTACATATAGCTCGTGCCCCCTCTATTCTTTTACTTTAATATTCAAATAATTTTCTTCTCCCACACTGATCAAGTTTTGTGTTTAACCTTTGATTTTTAAATTTACACACTAATGCATACTTCATTGCATTTAAGGGCTTTAAAAATAATTTAAAAACCATTTTGAATCGTTTTTTTTCATGTAAATTAATTTTGATGATAATTTCTTTTTGCAGTTAAAAGTGCAGTTATATCTAATTTTATTAAATCTTGTCAAGTTATGGCTGCACTGCACGTGACATTGTCTCGTCTTCATTTACCATTGGAAAACATTTGATATCATCAAAATAATATGTTATTCTCTTTGTGTAGTTACAACACACAAAAGAAATAATATAGTTTTTGTTCGAGAAAAAGTAATCAAAAAGGCATTATTTATGATCTTTATTTGATTTGATAGATAAGTTTATAAGGAAAACTAAATCTAAATATGTATAGGTAGGCATAAACAAATGATTGTGTGTATAATTGTATTATCCTTCAATATTATTGGGTTCTGCCAAATCCCTTCTGGTTACTTGGCAATTTCTTAACATATTCTTGTACAACTATTAGTATACATAGTTTTAGTTAGATATCATTCATAAAAAAAGTTAAGCAGAATACTCCGTCTTTTCTTCTATAGAACAGGGTTAATGCCTTAAGGTTTTAATTAGAAAAACAGATTTAGAAAGTGTCAAATTATTGATAAATAATCACGTCTGGTTTAATGGGAAAGTTTTAAAATCGTTAGGGATCTGAAAGGCTAAGACAATGGACGATAAATTGATGTACACAATCACGCCTTCAGTAGACACAAATTATTTGTATGAAAGTTTTTTTTTACAAAAAAGGACAGGCCAAAAATTGTAAAAAAATATGAATGAGAAAAAAGTTCGGGTATAGTCCCTTTCGTGGCAACGCACCTTTAGGGGAGATTCACAGTAGGTTTTCTCCTATTTCTAGCCCCTGCGGGTGGCTCTAACCCTGTGGAGCAATCACTTAACCCAATATAATCTAACCTAACATAACCTATAAGCTATTTTAAAAACGACGAATCGCCCCTTAAGAACCACGAAAGGGACTATTCCCAAAATTCTTATAAATCTTTGGGGTCTAGTAAAATTCTCACTGTTATCTAACTCCTTGAATTGGACTTATTGTTTTTTCTTGCAATTAAAATTGTAACTAAAGATGAAAAAAACCGTTCTTGTTAACTCTCCTTGCAGTTCTGTACAAATATTACCTAATAGGGTATCATTTATAAGAGAAGTATAAGGTAATCAACCAGAAATAAGATATCATTTTCATTGTTTGTTTTCTATACCCCTTAATACGCAAGAGTTGTATAAATTTTCAATGTTTCTTTTGTAGCTTTATCCTAAATAAAATTGTTCTATTAATTTGTAGCTGCGGACGGATTAAACATGAACTTTTTTACTGTGTGCGATGTGCTGCAGCTATGACGGTCTGTTTAAATTGTAGCCGGGGCCAATAAGAATAGCTGTAAAATTTTTAGATTGTGTGAATAATCAGGGAGGGAGAGGACATTGGGCTGTTTTTTACACTAGTCCCCAAAGTTTTATAATAACGTTTTCTTATAAAATAAATATAAGATAAAATTTAGATATTACATTACTATAATAAGAATTTTATAACTTTATCAAAAAAAATTTAAATAGCTGATGGGGTTGGAAATTAAATTTTATTGGTTGGTCCCTTTAGCTGATTGTCCAAACGTTCCAGCCACTAGTTGTGATCTACAGAAGGGGTAATTTTGTGTATTATAATTGAGGATGTACATTAATTTATTGGCCATAGTCTTATCCCTTAAGATCTCTGGTGAATAATTCTATACAGTAAAATAAATCCGTAATATTTTACCGGAATATCGGATGGTTTACTTTCCGAAAAATTATTTTACATTACCTTTCTCTCACTTACAATTTAAGAGCTACCCAAGGCAGTAGATACTTGACTTTACAGGATAGAAAATTTATAGCCCATTGTCAATACCGTGAATCTCTGATAATTTTGGAAAGAAAGGAATTGTTCTTTCTAATTATCTTCACCTGGACAAAAGGCAAAACAAGCATATTTTGTTGGCGATTCATGGATTTATAGGCCTTCCAAAATGCATTACCTTTTCACTTAAATTGGTAAATGAAATAGCATTTAAAAGGCTTATTCTTTTATGATTTCTCATTCAAATTAGTTTTCCTTTTCATCAAATTTTAGTAGAAAGTCGATCTTTATATAATTTAAATGCAATGTATAAAATCAGTGGCTTCGGCCCTAGTTCTCTCCAAATTTTCTAAATGAAAATACCATGTTTTCTTTAATTTCCCTTTGCTTCTGCGGGGGCCCTCATCCTGCGGAGCTATCATTTACCCCCCCCCCCTTTCCTTTAATTTATTTTAAGTTTTTGTCAAATACTAATAAAAAATAATCAAATTCATGCTCAAGAAATGACAACAAGAAAACAATCTTGAATTTACTCACCTCTCCAGAGCACTACAGATCGAGACCTGACCCTATTGCAGAATTTTGCTCTACCAGGAGAATGCATATTTCTTGACAAATTAAGAAATTAAGACAGGTTTGTCTTCTTGTTAAAAGAAGAAACCTTCGTTAGTACTTGATATCATGTAGATAGACCCAATAATGTTTTATACTTTTTTTATGGGGCTTGTAATAATCTTTGGCATCCAAAAGAATGACCTGTCAAACATCGAGAACTAAAACTAGACACAATAGCTGTGCCACAAACAATAATATTCAAACTCTACTGAAGCATGTATTTATTGTCCATGTTGAATACACTTGACAAGAAAAAATAAACACAATTCTACATAGAAATAATTCTTTATTCTCACAATTTTTATTCAATTTATTTGTTAATTGAGCTTTAAATATTTAATAATATTTGTTGACTAAATATTTTTTTTACAAAATGTACAAGCACAACTTTGAAATTTCTTGTTAAATTTTTCTATAACGCATTTAATAATTTTTCATGTATTTAATCAAATTTATCAAATTGCACTAAATTTCAAAGTAAATGACGCCTTTGTAAAATTTTTGTTCAAGAATTAACCCTAGAATCTATCTGGGAAAAATAATCAAGACTTAAAATTTAATGTTATGTAAATGTTTTTATAGTTATTTCTCGCATCGTATTATAAACAGCTTTCCGCGGATATAAAATCAAATGTACAATTATAAGATTAAAACCAGATTTCTTAGCCCCTAGATTCCGAAGGCAATGGCTAAAATAAACATTTTATATTGGTAGAAAACTGGATATAGTACTATGCTATACATTCTAATTCACCGGATAATAATCGGTTTTGAATGAATACGAGAAAAATTATTATGAATACAAACACACTGTGCTTATAGAAACAAAGAATGTGTCAATAAGAAATAGATTATTTTCTGCAATTGCACAGTTACTCTACAATATGTCTTGTACTTTAATCTAAACTAAATCTTATCTTTTTTACATAAAAAAGTTTTATTTATAGGTTATATATTCGATAAGAAAGTCACAATTATAGCCGAAATTTTGTTAAAACATGATTCAAACAATACCGGATAAAAATCAATTTGTATCCTGTATTGTTTTGTTTACGCTACTTATTAACGTTAACATCCTTAGTATAAAATCTATCAATGGAATATTTTGTTTATTTTGTATTATCCATATTTGACATAAATGTAATTTTATAAATTTCTGAGGCTCACAAGTGGAGTGGAGAGTCACATAAATCAACAAAAAGATAGTTTTTTTCTTATTCTACAATGTCCAGGCATTATCCATCATTTTAAAGTTAATAATACAACACCACCCCATTATTTATATCATATTTTCTGTCTTTCATAAAAAATGATAAAGGGGGAGGTAGGTTGTGCTAAAATTCCGTAAATGTGTAAATTTTAAGACTTGGTTAAAAAACAGTAGTAGAACGATAATATTCACTAAATATGTGTATTCCTTATTGAACAAAATTATAGACAAAAAAATTTTGTTTTAACGTTAACATAATTTTTTCCTTCTACTACTGTCTTAATCTCGACCCCCCCTTTTGCCATATTTCTCAGATATCTTTTTATCTACACTGGCTAGTCCCTGAATATCTATTTTTTTCAAAATCTAACAATAAATGTTAATTCAAGTTTAGGAGAGGTGTTGTATTGTCTTTAGTAAAAATGATGGATAGTGCCAAAATATTTCATATACTACTTGAACCCTCCCTCTGTTCCATAACATCCCCTCTACACACCCCCAGATTCTTGTTTATATATGTTTATTTCTTGCTCTAAATCACAAATTGTGTACACCATCAAATCACATTCAGAAACAAATGTATTATATGTCACAGTTATTAATATATTTTCACTCTTTTTTTTATTTGTTTTTCTTCTTGTCACACAAACCAAATATATTTTTAATGCTTTTAAATTATTTTTCTTCACAACATGTTTTGTTAAACTAATCAGTGATGTTGAACGACTTTTTAAACATTCTCAAGCACAGTGTCTTGCTGCGCTCAATGCCGCGTCGGTCATTCTTCTCCTCGCTGCTGCTATTTTGCTGGGATGTCGTCGTGAAGAAAAATCTCCCGCGCTTTTTCTTCTTTTTGGTTTTGTCGACGGATAAAGCACAAACAGATGGGCACTGGCGCCGGCAGTCATCAGTGACCGCCTCAAGGCTACCGACACAGGCGGAATCGCCCTCCCCCTCGCAGCCAGATAATGGGTCGGGTGTCTGTGGGGAGAGGTTGGAGTCTATAAGGTCGAGGGACATTCTGCGCATGGCGGCTTCTTTGTTCCTCTTCTCCTCGGGTCCAATGTAAATGCCAGAGAAAGAGTCCAGAGATAAGGGTGACGGTGGCCTACAAAATATTAAACGTATTAAAATAATAAATTACACATGTAAAAGATCTTAAAAAAATAACAGTAACCGCTGAACCGATATGGTTCTTGTTCACCATGTAGCTTCTCATAGGGTCTGAAAAAGTTCATAACTATTTTGGGACGGGGGGTACCCCAACTCCAAAAATGTTTGGGAAGGGGGGATTTTTTCTTTTTCAAACTAAAATAAAAAAGTGGGAGGGGGTCGAATTTAGCCTCCCACCACCGCAAGTGCTCCTAAAGGCTCTAGGGGCAGTCGCTAGTTAAACTATATTTCAATTCCTCAAAAATTCGTCTTAACAAAGAAAAGTAATTTAATTAAGAATGGTCACATTGAAGTTTTAATTTTGAATTTAATGAATAAGTATACCTGTTCAATGTAAAAAAAAAACAAATTTAAAGCGTTGTTTTAATGTTATAATAATTTATTTATGTCAAAGGTTTTGTTAATATCAAACTGTTTTTAATTAAGTCTTTGTCAAATATTTCCTATCAGACCAACAAAAGATATATAATTATACTAAAAAATAATCACTTCTTTATAGACTTAATTTATTTTTCTATTTAAATCATAATTGATGTGATCATGTTTACCCAATTATTGGATCGATAAAATATTAATAATTTACAGTTTAGAATATCAATTTAATATCGTTTTCAAAAATTAATGAAGGTTAATGGACATATAAATGATGGATTTTAAACTTACACAAGAATGAGTTTTTTTGTACTTTTGAAAGTACTTTTACAACTAATAAAAAATGAATAGGAATAAAAATATTAATAAAGGCAAACAACCAAACAGTAATATTTTTTTCTGTAATTCAATGCTTTTCGATGTTGGGATTATTGTTTATTTCCTTTTTGTGACTTTACTACCTAAGAGGCCATTATTAATTTTTCTTTTCCTATTGTATCAACTTACGCTTGTGAATAAAAAAACTGTTCTTTGCCGTTTATGGACATATTTGTCAGTGAATAATAACCAATAGAACCGTTCTTAAAGCTATAAAGATATTATCAAAATTTTTCTCAAATTTACTCCCTGGCAAAATCAAATCCATGACATAAGTTTCTCAATTTCATTTACTGATTACGAAAGTTTCAAAGATAGCTTAAAACTAGACAGCTTAAGACGGACGAATGAATAGAATCTAGGGACTTTGTATTTTATGGGATAGAGAGGGGCTAGAAAAATAGCCTAATACCATCCTATGACTTTTATCTGAAAAAGCCTAAAACTATCATAGATCGGTTCATTATTCATTGAGATCTTAAGCTTCAGACAAAAAAAACCTTACTACTTTATTTAATAGAATAAATATACCTGTAACTGTCCTGAACTTCTTTTTCAGCCTCTACAATGTCTCCATTGAGATATTCAATATCATAATCCTCCAGAGTCCGGGAGGGTCCCAGGTACACTCCACTCAGACCGTCGTAATTCTCATCCTGCAATTCAAACATCAATTAAGATCTTGGAAACGGGTAAAATAAGATTGCAACTTTTAATGTGGACGCTTTCCCTTAAATTGTTTTCCGAGCATGAAAACCCCCCCAAAACCTTTCATTTGTAAATAATGAAAATAAGGTGGAAGTTGAAGCGTTTTGTTGAAGCCCATACCTGCGGGGCTACACAGTACTCAAATATCCTAACCTAAAGTAATAAACAAACTAATCAAAAACTGACCCTCCCCCCTATTTCCAACTTTTCCAAAATTAAGTGAGAAGATTTGAGCTCGACTGAGCATTTGATGGGCACCACCCAGATGTGTTTAATATACTTATCCTTTCTTAAATACATAAAAAATAAAATTTGATTAATTTATATCTCCATCTTTTTAGATATTTGATATCCTAAACCTTTGCTTTCATAATTTACTAAATAATATATTTAATTTAATAAAATATGAACGTCATATAGAAAGAGGTATCAGATTTAAATAGATTAATTTTCTTGTCATATGTAAGTTTTCTTTTATTATTTGGTTAACGGATATGTTTTCCAGCATGGCGTTGAAAGTGATTATTATCCGCTAGATTAGAACCGGTTCTCAGCCATACTGAAAAATCACTTAGAGAGTCATATTACAGACAATTTATTCCACGAATATTTGTCAGTGCCTTCATCTCTTTTGGGCTAGAAAAATGTTTTTAATCTTAAAATTTTTCATTTTAATATTTGCATGCGATTTCTTTAATACAATGCGATAAATAACTATTTTCATACTTAAATAATTTTTTCGTATCTTTAAACGCTCATCTTGTTTTAAAACAAACAGCAGCTTTAGCCGAAAGTAACTCAATGCAGCCGAGCTCGTAAATAAGTTAACAAAATCCAGCCGAGCCGCTCTTGGTCTGACAATCTGCAGCCGTTTCACGGCTGCCGAACCTTGTGATCTCTTATGACCTCCAAAACAGTAGCTTCCATTAAATTTGTATGTATGCAGGCGTGTGTCTCTTCTTGGACCCGTGAAAATTCATGTATTCTTATCTTTTAAAATAGCTTTTATTTCTTCTACTCTGTAGAAGAAAATTAGTCTAGTTTAGTGTTTAGTGCCCTAGAAAAATGGGGATAGATATAGCCGCTTTTTGCCTACCTTTTCTATTGATGCCATAGTAGAGGGAAAGAGAAAGGTAAGATGGAAAGAAATCCCCTAGAAAAGAAATGGGGTATAGGGTATTTCCTGACGTCAATAGAATAGGTAGACAAAAAGCAGTAAAATCCCCATTTTGCTAGGGCACTATAGACAGCTACTGATATATGTCGATAAAAAACTTGGTAAAAGTGAGGTAGGGGACAGGTGAGGTGACGATATGTCATTTCTTTATTGCAAAAAGACATAAGTTTTCATGAAAACCATTCTTTATTACTATTATAAATATTGTTAAATTCTAACTATACATAACATACTAAGATAAAAGTATTACCAATATGTCATGCAAATGTAATATTAAAGGTTATAATATCATTTTATAATGGATAAATTATATCCTACCATTTCGTTCGAATTTACGTAGTATTAAAAACCACTTAATTTATTTCATAATTTTATTAATCAAAAATAAAAAGTTTGCTTTTAATATTCAAAAAAAAATTATTTAAGATTTTATTAAATTTGATATTGGCATGATAACCAGAAAGCTGGCATGATAATCAGAAAGCTGGCATTACAACCAGAAAGCTGGCATGATAACCAGAAAGCTGGCATGATAACCAGAAAGCTGGCATGATAACCAGAAAGCTGGCATGATAACCAGAAAGCTGGCATGATAATCAGAAAGCTGACATAACAACCAGATAGCTGGCATGATAATCAGAAAGCTGGCATAATAACCAGAAAGCTGGCATGATAACAAGAAAAAGCTGGCATGATAACCAGTAAGCTGGCATGATAACGAGAAAGCTGGCATAATAACCAGAAAAAGCTGGAATGATAATCAGAAAGCTGCACCCAAAATCAGAAAGCTGGCATGACAACCAAAAAGCTGGCACGATAACCAGAAAGCTGGCATGATAACCAGAAAGCTGGCATGATAACCAGAAAGCTGGCATGATATCCAGAAAGCTGGCATGGTAATCAGAAAGCTGGCATGACAACCAGAAAGCTGGCATGATAACCAGTAAGCTGGCATGATAACCAGTAAAAGCTGGCATGATAACCCGAAAGCTGCACCCAAAATTGTATTGTTATTAAAGCTAACAAACAAATTGACAACCCATTATTATAGATAATTTAAAAAATAAACTAAATATTTGGACCTTCTGTTACTAAAATCGATATAATATTATTACTTGGATGTTGCACCAAATTTTCATGTATTCTAATAAAGTGATATTAACAGCTAACGATAACGATACACCCCATTCCATCCTTTACCCCATCCCCCTTCCCTCCTACTTGACGAACGAATTGACCATATCAGGTCCATATTAGCAACCTAAATTGATGATTTTTCCCTATTATATCCATGTATTCTATATCCATTGTTAACAACAACTTTAGTACTCTAGATAAACAATCATTTTATTACAATCATAATGATAATGTTATTTGTTTTCAATAAAAATATGTATTTATATTCTCTTCCCTATTTCTCCATGCCTCTTTTCTTTCCTCCTATGGGAGTTGTCTTACATAAGTATATGTTTAATCAATTGTAGTTACGTAAGATTTATTTCTATTCAATATGGATGGACAATGAATACATTTTTTAATTTGGCCTCGAGTAGAAAATACATTTATTAATGTTTCAGTAAATTATCAGAAAGTAAATTTTTTTGGTAAATATAATAGTCTGTTCGTCTGTCTGTCTAACCGTCTGTCTGTCCTTCTGTCTGTTCGTCTGTCTGTCCTTCTGTCTGTTCGTCTGTCTGTCCATCTGTCTGTCCATCTGTCTGTCCGTCTGTCTGTCCATCTGTCTGGTCGTCTGTCTGTCCTTCTGTCTGTTAGTCTGTCTATCGGTCTTATGCTTAAGATCTCAGTAACCGCTCTACTCTTCAGAGAATATATATATCTCCTGCGGTGATTTAAAGCTATTTTCTTATGGGGGGGGGGGGGGGGGCGCATAGCCGCTAGTTTAATATAAAGAAATTATGTTAAGAAAAGAGACATATTTTTTTTCCTGAAAAAAATCTTGAAAAATATACTTCTACTTAAACTTTTTGTTTGTGGCTTTGTCCAGAGATCTAAAGGGATAAGACAATTGCCGATAAATTGATGTATATCCCCAGTGATGATACACAAAATTACCCCTTCTGTAGATTACAATCAGTGGTTGAAAAGTTTAAACACTCAACTTATTGAACTAATCAATAAGAATTCAATGAAAGTCCCTAAAGTTGTTACCCAACGAATAAGAAAACGTTAATATAAAACTTTGGGGACTAGTGTAATAAACAGCCCATTGTCCACTCCCTCCCTGGGCTTTGTCCCAATTTTATCTCCTTGTTTTGAACAAAAACTTTTTCTTGGGTAAATTTTTACACAAACAAGCTGAAATAAATCAGACAATATCCTATCCTTAACATAAACAAGGATGACAGCATCCATAATTCCAAGCTCTGAAACAGTAGTACAAACGAACATTAAAACTTTTAGGGTGTCAGAACTGAATAGTCAGAATATAAAAGTCAAAACAAAACTGTAAGTAAATTTGTTGAAAAACTGCCTAAATACAGGATAATGTTTAAGGACATACTTACATTTTCAGGACTTGATTCCCTTTGTTATCTAAGGTTTCAGTATTCCAAAAATCAGATCAATTGGATTATTAAATCACTAAAGATTTGTTGTGAAAAAAGAAAAAAATCAACATTCTGGTAATGATTATAGAGTTGTTACGCTTTCAAACTTGTAACAAACTACAGAAGTGATCACTATGCAAAGTTTGAAAAGGATAGGATAATTCTAACATGCCTAAATTAACGAAAAATAACTATAAATTATAGAAAAGCTTTGCTTTTAATTATTTAGAGATATGAAAAATATGTTATTAATGTGTTATCACAAATAAGTTGGATATGGCATTAGGAAAAAAAAACTTTTGTATAAAAATTTTGGAAAGCTAAAAATATCTTTTTTTTATTTATAACAATCGCAGCAAACTAAAAAATGACACAAAAAAAGATTAGCATTTTTTCCTCGTATTTACGTATAGTTGGGTGTTGGGTTGTAGTCAAATGCTCTTATTAAGTCAAAGTGTTCTTAATTGTAATCAAAAGTGTATCACGCCAGGAACCTATGTATGGTGAAATTAGACATAAAACCATAATGATTCCAGGTAAAACCAAAATATTGCAGCGGGATCTTTTTGTGAAAATTAGATTTGAAACTTTCAAGTTCAATTTTCACCCCCTAGTAGTTGCCGCATAATCATGACAAGAAAAGCAAAGATTATTTATTTAAAATTTTGAACAATTTTGCTTTTATAAAGTTCTTCATAAAACCACTCCTGAAGGGAATTAATTAATGGCCATTTTTATCAGTTGCTTTGCTAAGGTCACGGAAATTAAGCCTTAAATAAATCATATATAGAAAGGTTTTATGAAAGACTTCATAAAAGCAAACTTGTTCAAATTTTTAAATAAATAATCTTTGCTTTTCTTGTCATGATTATACGGCAACTCCTATGGGGTAAAAATTGAACCTGAAATTTTCAAATTTAATTTTCTCAAAAAGTTCCCGCTGAAATTTTTTGGTTTTACCTGGAATCATCATGGTTTTATGTCTAATTTCACCATACATAGGTCCCAGAGCTCGGCACTTACTTTTGTCTTGATTCAATTGTAGCCTGGCGTGGTATATATATATATGAAAAGGTCCATAATTAAGAACCCTCTTTTTCATTGGATGCCATATCTGATATTTTGATAAGAATGTAAGGTTAATGTCCTTAAAATATTTTCCCTAATCCTCCAAATTGTTTTCCAATTTATTGTTATTATTTATTATCAATCTTTAATACTAGGTGGAGCAGTTTCACTGTGATCCATAACTTGCAGATACGTCCCTAGAGGTCTCTGGGGGCATTTGAGGGGATCGGGGGAGGTGTTGAATGGAACCCGACCCCTATTTTCAATTTTAAAAAATTGTAAAAAATCTTTGTGAAGGGTCATTCTAGGAGTGATTTCTCTTTAAAAGAGTGGAGGTACCCTTTAGTTAAAAATAGTTAAAAACCTTCTCTGAACCATTAAGTAGCTTTAATGAATAGAAGACCCATATATATTCAGTGGTTATCGAGATCCTTTGCTACAGACAAAAATATCTTACTACTTTATATAATAGGATTGTAGGTAGATAATTTACTTCAACTTAAAAAAATAGCGGATATTCACCCTTGAGTCTAGGGAATTTTTTTCTAAGGGGCAGAGAGTAGCTAGAAAAATAGCCCAAAAATATCCCAAAACTCAAATAAAATAAAAAATAGCCTAAAGCCACCTTAGGACCTATATGAATCTTACCAAAATTAGAGAATCCAATCCGTTTAGTAGTTATTGAGATCTTAAGCATCAGACAAAATAAACTTACTACTAGACTGTGACATATCAAAATAATGTTTGTAGTCGAATACTGTATATAATATTACTTTTACAAAATATGAAATAACGTCTTTATTACTTAATGAAGTATAAACATTCTTAAATTATTTATTTATCATGCTTTAATTCATATGAATTTAATTATATACATAGGAAGATAAATATAATAATAAAAAATGCTTTTGTTTTACTTTATTTAAAAAAAAAGAATATTCTATAAATAATTTTCCTCGTAATATTTATATTTTATTGATAACTTTTAAAAACTTGAAAAGAAGCCGTCATGTCTCTTTAAAAAGTTATTGAAAGCTTTTTTGTTTATTTCTTTTTGCTTTATAAAAAAAATCTTACATAAACTTTTGGTTGCATAAACCATAAACAACAAAAAGACAAAATTAAATAAATTTTATTAGCAGAGCAACTCCAGTAACAAAATATGTCCGACTGATAGTCCTTGAGCAATCGTTACATCAACACAACACATACATTTGTAAAGCTATACTTTATGTTTAAACCGTGAATAGTCAATTATTTGTTCAAAAAACTTTGCATATAATTGACTGAATGCTGTTACAACTGGGGAGGGAGGGGACACTCTTTCAAAAAGTTTTATAATATCGTTTTCTTATACTTTGGCTTAAAATCTTTTGGGACCTTAATCGAATTTTGATTAGTTTGTTTATTAAGTTGAGTGTCCAAACGTTTCAACAATTAATTTTAATTTACAAAAGGGGAAATTTTGTATTTCATAATTGGGGATATAAATCAATATATCGGCAATTGTCTTATCTCTTTAATTCCCTTACATTACAATTATCTAAATTACGAATATAATTGTTTATTTACTGGCAAATTCATTTATCAAAAAAAAAATCCAGTTTAAATTCTGATTAAAAAGCAATATAAAACATGTAAATCTTAAATGAATCAAATATTGAATATTTATAAAATATGAGAAACGTGATTCTTATTGTTGTATATAATTGTAAATAAGAAACAAATATATAATCATTTTTAGATGCAATTTTTAAAGATATTTTTCTTAGAAAACTGCAGCAATTTTCTTATTGGAAGGAAAGGTACAAAAAACCTTGTAAGGAAAATAACTCTGCAGTGTATGTCCTATGGAGGAGTACTTAGTTAACTTAACCTAAATGAATAAACGTTTTTCCCCAAACGCGATTTGGACGAAATAGACATGTATTATTAATATTATAAAAAAAGTATTTTAAAGGTCCAAGCGTTTTATGCATATTAGATATATTATTCACATTAAATAAGTTAAAAAGCAGACAATTTTAATCTGATAGTGAACATATTATAATGTAAACCTTGTGCATTGCTGCAGACAATTTGACGCATTACTTCTGAAGCATATAAATCATTTGTTTTTTTTTGCGTAGGAAATATATATTATCCAACCTTTGCTAGATTTTACTTGAAAATTTAGTTCAGAAGACAAAATACAACATATGTTCGCCTATCCACGCTGTAGACACAAATGCTTTTAAATATATTTTATGGGACATTAAAAAAAGTTTAATACTAGTAGCTACGCCCCTTGAAGTCTCTAGGGGTACTTAATATTTAAAAATAAAAAGTACGAAATATTTTTTTTGTGGGGGGGGAGGAGCATTCTTTATCGGGCAAGTTGGAGTTACCCTCCCGCAAATAGTTTAAAACCTTTTCTGGACCTATAAGAAGCTTCACTGTTAAGGAGAACAATATCGGTTGAGCGGTTAGCGAGGTCCATCGCTACAGACAAAAAAAATTTACTACTTTACATAATAGGATACCTTTCCTTGCTAACAATGAAAGACGTAATAACTTTTAAAAAGAAAAATAAGAGTTGTCGTACTCCATTACTTATGAAAGCATTAAAGGCTAGGGCAGTTGCTGTTAGTTAAGGCTGAAATTATTATTTTTGAATGAACAAAAATAACTAATGAGGTCAAAAATGTATGTACATATATACATATTAAGGACTACCACGTTGTTAACAAAAATAAGATTACGAAATTAGTCTTGATTAAGCGAGGTTAACATTGTTAAATAAATAAAATGAGTGCCCTTGGTTTCATTTCTCATTTTCTACTTGAATTTGCAAGATTTATATTTTTTTTCTTTTGTAAAGTATCAATAGCTTATAGCGCCCATTTTATTTTCCCCTTAAATTATTTATTTTCACTTCTTCTATAAGTTTTATCAAAATAAATCTAAATCTCTTTTAATAGTAGAGTAGCTACTCTTTAATTTGAAATGTGTTTTCTATGCTAATAGTCAAGATAAACAGAAGAATTTTTATGTGAAAAATCCTTATTTATATTATAAAAGATTACAACTGCACTTATATTCCAGAAATTTTATTGGTTTTAGTGAAAATTGACTGCACTCAATGAGCAACCAACATATAATGAACTTGGTCTGTTGGAATGACAGACATGCTAGACAAATATAAATATTATAATGTCTAGAAAACATTTATTTCGTTATTTTTTATTTTCTGTAAATTTCTTTTTAATCTAGGACCTCTGAAAATCTGTTTTAATTCCCCCTGTCTGTATGTCCACCATCAGGGGCGTCCAAGCTTTTTATTTTGGGGGGGGTAAAAATTTTTTAGGGGGGGGGGTAATTCGTGTTTTTTTACCCCTCCCAAAATTTTTACCCCGGGGGTAAAATTTGCTTGGGGGGGGTAATTACCCCCCCTGAAATCTGTTGGCAGGGGTAAATTTAGTTTACCCCCCCCAAAATTTACCCCCGGGGTAAAATTTTTGGGGGGGGTAATTTAAATTTTATCTATAATACAAAGTAGAACGATGTCTGTCTGTCCGTCTGTCCGTCTGACCGTCTGTCCGTCCGTCTGTCTGTCTGTCCCTTAAGATCTCGGTAACCACTGAACCGATCGGATTCTACTCTTCAGGGTATCTACCTATTGGTCCTGTGGTGGTTTTAAGCTATTTTCTCGGGGGGTGGGACACCCCCAACTCCCCCAAAAACCAAAAAATCCCCCCCCATTTTTTTTTTTTTTTTTTTTTTTTTTTTTGAAGGAGTTTCCATGGTCCTTTATGGTCTCTCGCAATAATTTTTTTTTATCACCTCTTGGGCAAAGCCCCTAGAGGCTAGGGGCGAAGCCGCTAGTTAAATATATAGTATTTATTTTGGGAGGGGGTATTTACCCCCCCAAAATTGTTTGGGGGGGGTAAATACCCCCTCTTAAATGGTTGGTGGTGCCTACGGCACCCCCAGGGTAGGGGTAAATTTTGAATGGGGGGGGTAATCGCCCCATTACCCCCCCCCTTGGACGCCTATGTCCACCATCCATGATTTTTTTTGCCTCTCTACTTTTTGATGTTGTCATCCTTGTTTTATTTAATAAAGCACCATTTTATTAAGAAACTTTCTTTGCTTTTACTTCAATATCCGGCCTAACCCTAATTAAAAGTACACCCTAGACTGTACAGTTTATTATACAGTACACATATCAGAAAAAAAGGAAACCCAACGAATGGTATCTCTTTAACAAAGTTATCCTGAATCATCTAAATATACCTCCCACCAAGTTATTTTTCTTTCCTTTTTTGGTCTCACAAATTATTGGAACATTTTCCTCCATAGCAAATAGTACTTTTCAGCAGCTTATCATCGGATGACAATAATAAAAGCCACGACTTTTATTATAACATCAATGTTGTATGATTTGAGTAAAACACTAGAGGGAGAAAGGGTTAAATTTCCCCATCCTGATGACCTTGTTCCGACTCTCAATTAGGTCTTAGAAAATTAACCAATGGTAACGCGAATATTAACACAGCTTAGTAGCAAAAAACAATTTGCTAGCAGACAAAAAAAGGTCATTGAAAAAGGGGGAGGTAGTTACATGTATATACAAGTATACTATAGACCTATCAGTGTATTAAGCACATAACTGAAAGGTTTAACAGGCAAGCAAGCATGATTCTTACCTTGAAAGGAGTGGATCTTGAATCACCTCCAGATTTGATCACTTCTTTATCACAACCTCCAACCTCTCCACCTGTAAATTGAATTCACTTAGAATAGTTTCTCTATAGCTCGGGTCAATCCTCTAAGGATGTTGTTAATTTGATGTTGAGTTTACATCTTGCCCCAAATATTTATTGGAAAAATTTTTGGTTCATATTTTTCTAGGGTGCATTTCTGTTGGGAGGGTTTACCTACACCTTACACAGAATAACCCAAACAGACCCTAAAATACAAACAGCAAACATTGTACATGCATGAACCATTTCCTTTTAAACTGTAGACATTTACTTTTAACTAAACTTTGTGTTAATAGAAAAATTTAGACTAAAAAAAATTTATTAGATTGGTCTGATAAGGCGGAAAGAGAGCAAATACATAAAGTAAATATAATATAAACATATTTTCCTGGTTTTTTATTAATTAAATCATATTGACCCTAATTAGCGATTACATCCTTCCTACATAATTCTAGTAGAACATTTGATATAGTTTATAATTACAAGGAAAATTGATAATAATAATACACAATGGAATATCTTAATTATCATTTCTGCTAAAAAGTACTTCCTCTTTCTAATCTTACTACTGTTAGCAGAGTGTGTGTGTGTGTGTGTGTATTTATATTTCTCATATCTTAATATTAATCAGATCTCATTTTGAACTAAGCAGTGGTAAATGGGATTCAGCGATTTCATTGAACTTGATTTTTTTGTGTGGTAAATTTGGGGTTAAGTGATAAGACAATGGGCGATTAATTGGTGTATACACTCTAAATGTTAATACACAAAATTGCCCTTTCTGTAGATTACAATTAGTGGTTGAAACGTTTGGACACTCATCTTAATAAAAGAACCAATCAAAATTTATTAATAGTCTTCAAAGTTGGTAAGTCAACGAATAAGGCAAACGTTATCATAAAACTTTGGGGACTAATGTAATAAACAGCCCATTTCTGTGGGTTAAACTGGTTTTCAGATGCCACCTAGGGGAACAGAATTGGTAAAGAAATGTGCGAAAGAAAGGAAGTGGACTTAATTGTTTGCAAGTATCCTGACCCTGTGTCCCTGGAACTAACCTTTAATTTTGAGATCTGGTGAGAGACGCATTTGTGTTGAATCTCTCCTTGTCACTTTCTCTTCAGTCAAGTTCAGGGCGGGACAAAGGCCGGAGTGATTGTCGGACAAACTTAGGGCTGGGCACAGGTTCACACGCTCACTGGTGGACAGGTTCAGTTCTGGACACAGGCTGGAAGAGTCATCAACGCTCACAGATGATTCAATTTCAATCTGAAAAATAAAAATCATATAAAAATGCTAAGATATACAAAATACCCCTTCACGGGAAAAAGGAAACCAGGTAGACCAATAACAACCTGGAGGAGGGAATTCCTGGATGAACTGAGAGATGAGAATCTATCATCATTCAATGATGCCTCTACTGAGGCCCAATTCAAAGATAAATGGAGAACCATTGTGCGTGGCCTATGCTCTGGAAAGAAGAGATAAATGGCGATGATAATGATGAAGATATACAAAATTCTTATATTTTTTTTTCTGTTTTGACAGAAATGAAAACTTTAAAGGCTGCTGTTAAAGACTAGAGCATCAGGTTTTCTTATATAAATTCTCAGAACTTGCTCTGTTCTTGCTCAAACTTAATGCTGTAAGTGCCGCATACTAATAAAGTGTGTGAAGGTTAAAACAGACAAGGAACATTTCTAACTTTCTACATATGATCATCATAACTTTGGTATAGTATATTCATAATCACACCTATCTATAGTGAAAATTAAGTTAAACAAAAAGTTCAGAAGAAAAAGGCAACAATTCTTTTGTTAAATTAACATGTATTATATTTTTGAGAAAAAATTCGAATTTGAAATGATTCATTTGTGAATTTTAAAAACTTTTTTTGGTAAAGTAGAATAATACAAAAATAGGAGCTGAAAAAAAACTTTAAAAAGGCAGATTTTTTATTTCAAAAATGGAAAAAACAGCTTTTTTGACTACAAATTTTTTCTTTGGTAAATTTTCATGTAGGTTTTTTTTATTCTTATTTACTCTAGACAGGTGTGCACAGAGAAATAGAGATTATAGAAGAATCTTAGGAATATTAATTTGTGGTGCCAAACTATTTATAGTTATTATTATAACAAGCACAGCTTTTCTAGAATTATTTTATGTATTTACTATAAATAGTATAGGCACTCAGTTTGTCATGTTGATTGTTCAAATTGAACAATTGAACTGAAAAACGTTAATTAAAAAAAATATTAAAATGAAATAAGCAGTAGCAACCCTATAATCGTTATGAGAAAGACCGTAAATCCATATAAAACACGCTTATTGTTAAACAACAGTTTTTTTGCGAAGCATCTCTATAATCAAGTCCTAATTATATGAGTATGTTCTTTAACAGGATCCTGTATTTACAGAAATTTGCAAAAAATATCTACACAGTTTTGACAATTAACAACCGTTAATGTTCATTTGATCTATATTTTAATTTTAGCTCTTGCTTTTATGTATGTTGTCATCCTTGTTATATATATAGGAAATATGGTAAATACAATAAATATTATAATATTCATGAATTCTTGAATATAGAAAAGAAAACTGCAAATAAATAACTTTTAGATTATATGATACTTTCATGATATTAGC
This sequence comes from Acartia tonsa, assembly GCF_053477335.1. Classification (NCBI taxonomy): domain Eukaryota; kingdom Metazoa; phylum Arthropoda; class Copepoda; order Calanoida; family Acartiidae; genus Acartia; species Acartia tonsa. The sequence continues at coordinate 42,947,896 of NC_137260.1, forward strand.
CCAAATATTATAAACTTTTACAACTATATTTTATGACGTATTTATCATACATTTTTTCAGAGGCGTGCAGAAAGGGGGGGTTATAGCCCCTATACCCCCTTGGCAAGGGTGTATGTAACCAGCCCTAATGCAGCCAATAAGGTGTCAAGTAAAACGCCTTAATATTAAATGGAATGTAAAAAAATTGCTTAACCCCCCTGGCAAAACCTTCTGATTTTTTCCTCTTAAATTTGTTTTTTCGAAAGCGTAAGACCAAGGCCGTCTAAAGGGGTAGGAAGAAGGGGTAGTACCCTCTAAAATCATTTTTGGAAGTTTGTAGTTACCTCCAAATTATTTAATTTTTTAACCAACTAAAATTTTTTTTATAAAATTTTAAAATGGGTTGAATTTTTGACATTTTATACAACATGGTTGGTTTTTAACACCTCCCCATCCAATTTAAAATATTTTCTCACCTCCAAAAAAACTTGGTATATTTTAAAAGACAGAAGAACCACAATTATGTAACCATTACCAATATAAATCCTTATTGGAAATGGCCTTAGTTAAGCTAATAAAAATTTAAAAACGTTTTTGAAAATATGTAATAGACAAAGAAAATGCTATTTTCAAGTTAATGTGACAATTTAAGCTATCTGCATGTAATATAAATTGTTCTTTTAAATACTATACTAAAGGCACACTGCAGATATTCTCTCATTTAAAATACATGATTACCCGCGTTTAGGATTAGAATTAAACATCTAGGTATTTAAGATATATTTTTATTATATTTACCACCATAAAGCCTTAGACTAATATATATAAAAGTAGTAAGTGTTTTAGGTCCGTGCCTTAAGATTTAGTTATCTACTGAACCGCTTGAGTAGTTATCAATTGTATAGAATCTTTACATAGTTCTTATCTTAGCGCCAACTCCACTTCTTAGAGGCTAGGGGCAAAGCAACTTTTCCATTTTATTAAAGGAGGATACATTAAATAATTATATCATAATCATTCAAGAAAATGTTTTTAAATAAACCTTTTAAGTGTTTTTCATAGAGCTGCTTCGCTTGTCAAATATATTCTAACTTTAAAGTGGGTATTCAATACTATAGACGGATATGTCTAATTATAGAAAAGAGTTTTTTTAAAAATACAAATATACCAGGGAGTAAGGGAGGGGACAATGGGCAATTAATTCAATTTTAGAGTTCTAACTCAATATCTTCAAAACCAGATATATCTGGAAAATTCTAAAAATTTAGATATAGCAATCTTTATTAGATTTGTATTATAAGAAATTATTAAACACTGAAAAAAAGTATTTAACATTAGGTTATCCTGTCTTTTTTCCCTGTGAATAGTCTGTAATTTATCATACAAGGTATGACCTAAGTACAGGCAGTTTCTTACAAAATAATACCATAATTGGGGTTTGTTTTCATATTTGACAAGAATGGATAGTTACAGAAGTATCACAGTAGAATTTCTGGTTTATCCCACCCATTCTCAGAAAAAACTATTTTGTTTAAAAACCAAAATAAACTTGTTTTAATCTTTTTTCAAATAGTCTGCTAGTATTTGTATTGGTTAGTTCAGTAAGAGTCGTCTGCTTTTGGAATAATTGTTTTAGCGGCATTCTTTGCGCTGGTACCCAAAGTCTTTGAAATTTGCCAAAATAATAAAAGTTGCATGTGCTCTGGTACCCAAAGTCCAAGACTGTCAGAAATATTAATTTTAGATCCATTGTCCCCTCCCTTCCTCCCTGTATATATACAGTCTTACAACCAACCTCTGTCAAATGTCATTCTAAAGTAAAAAATACGCTAATTACCTTTACCTCTCGTTTTTTGGTATTTGTTAATACTAAAACGTAAAAGATTTTGTATTCAATAACACGTATTTTCATTTATAGAAAAGAAAGAACTTTAAACTATTTATATTCAAATCAATAAAACTGAAGGCGTAATTAAAATAAAACCGCTAAAATAATTGATAAGAAAGCTATCCTGATGGAAATAGTAGAAAGACACACAGACGACTCTGATTGAACGATGTTTTTTTTATGTGTGTGAGTAAGTTAGCATTATTACAACAAAGCTTTAGTCCCGTACAACCATTAGTTTAATATATCATGCTGTCATCTAAGTGATTCATAGAAAAGTATACAAATAGAATGACAAAGTATTATTGAAAACTGATGGTAAGTTTCTTTGTGACATTAACTGATACATATAAAAGTATATATGAATACAAGAGTAGTTTCAATATCTTCTAAAAACAGATCAAACCATCGATAAAGAATAGAAAGAATTAACAACATACATTTTTTGGATCATACAATTTCATGAGAAACATTCTAAAATTTTTTTTCTATGAAGCATCATTAACTCCTACTTGTTAGTTATACCAGATTTACTTACATTACCATTCTATTATATTTTTCTGTGAAAACTCTTTATTCTATATAGCATCCTTAGTCATTACCTCTTTCATGTCTCTTATCCATGACCAGAATTTATCTACAGTAACCTTCTATTATATTATTCTATGCAGCATTCTTATTTAACATAGCAGGGATTCTATAAAAACTATTCTATGTAGCATCTTTACCTCTTTCATGTCTCTTATCAATGACCAGAATTTATCTGCAGTAACCTTCTATTATATTATTCTATGCAGCATTCTTATTTAACACAGCAAAGATTCTATAAAACTATTCTATGTATCATCCTTACCTCTTACATGTCTCTTATCCATGACCAGAATTTATCTACAGTAACCTTCTATTATATTATTCTATGCAGCATTCTTATTTAACACAGCAAAGATTCTATGAAAACTATTCTATGTAGCATCCTTACCTCTTTCATGTCTCTTATCCTAAGGCAGGAATTATCCAGTTACAGGACTCAGATGCTCTGATAAACAAATCTGGCGGATAAACATTTTAATTCCAGTAAATAACAGTTCTAAGTGCTTCCAGAGCTTTTAATATTCTGCAAATAAAAACATATTTTTGTTCAAATTTAAAATTAAAATAGAATATTATATTTCATGCTTTGTTTTAACAATCTCTTTTAGAAGGATATAGCAGTATGGCCGTTCGTCACTTTGTAAGTAGAAGTATTTTACAAACCATTCTTTTACAGCCTTTCTTTCTTATGATTTTATGGGAGAAAGGGAAGGGATGAATAATAAAAAATACTCCCCTCCCCAACTAAATTTTTTCTTGGGGATTAAATTGAAATTTACATTTGTATCAATACCCCTTTTCATTTTGTCCCTCTATTAACTACGATAATTTAGTTTAAAAACCATTCTTTCTGTCTGTTATAGTAGCTGGACAAAGTGTCTCAAAAATCAGCCTTGTTACGTCAAAAAAATTAGGGATTATTTATCTTTTTTTTAGGGGTTTTCTTTCACATTTTTTCTCTTATCTTCCTCATTTTTATAACGTCACATGGCTGAATTTTTGAGACACTTGTCCAGCTACCTGTTAAATTGCAATGCTATGTAAAATTTCATATTCTAAAGACGCCACAAAAAATATTATCAGACAAATAAAACTTTTAGTTTTGTGGATGAAACTTTTTTTGTGACGACCATGTGTGAATTAGTCGAGATCAAGACTTTTGTATTTTAAGGTTGCAAAATTATTTGTTGCAATTATTTGGTTCTAGTCAGAATCACATTTTTATTTTCTATTGAAAAGGAAGGCCATAAAGGTTTATTGGGTAGCTAAGCTATATTTTTCTATATAGACAACCTGTTATTTTTATATAAGGACAGAAATCACCATTAGTGCACTGTAATCATTGTTGGATAGATGATTATCATCCTAATACCAAAGACAAGTCACTTAATAAAGAGGCCTCATTTCTTTTGGAAAATATGCTCAAAATAAAACAATGATTTTTAAGTAAGATTAATAAAATAGTCCTCTCTACAGTGTGTTTTTTTATTAGAACTTTTTAGAAAGCAATTTTACCCCACTTATAGTTATCAGAATTTAATGATTAATGGCTTATTTTCTTCGTTTTTTATAACCATTTATAGAACATCAAAAAAATATTTAAGTTTTTATTAAAAAAGTAGAGTAAAATAAAAAATTCAAAACCTAGGTGTCAACATCTAAAAATGGTTTTAGCGCATTTTTCTCATGCTCAAATCTTCTACCCTTTGCAAGAATGGCTGCTAAACGCTTCAAAGTTGAGATACAGAATTAAAAATTGATACAGATACTTTTGGGGACATGTATTAGAACATATTAAAGTTTGAAGACCATATCTCAACCAGGGAGGGAGTACTGGCTCCCAGAGTGGACTACTGAAAATCCAATTTTTTTCTTGCAAAGGGTAGAAGATTTGAGCTTAAGTAAAATGCGCTAAAACCTTTTTTTAGATGTTGACACATAAGTTTTGAATTTTTGATTTAACTGTACTTTTTAAATAAAAACTGAAATATTTTTTTGATGTTCTTAAAATGGTTATAAAAAACGAAGAATATAAGCCGTTAATCATTAAATTCTGATAACTATAAGTGGGGTAAAATTGCTTTCAAAAAAGTTCTCATAAAAAAGACACACTGTATATTAAAGGTGTTTCCTGGGTTATAGTAATAATTCACTCCCCCCCCCCCCTCCCATTAAAAAAATTCCAATATAAATATTTTTTAATGGAAGATGTAACTGTCACTTTGATTAGAAATTAGGGGGCTAGGGCACTAACAGTAGTTTGATTTAGAAACTCTCTGTTTCCAACCTATGAGTGAAATAACCCTCGAAGTAAACTTAAGTAGATATAACTGAGGTTTCATTAAAGACGCCTTTCTGTGGCTCGTGTCGGGGATACAGGGAAGGGAGTAGGCCGGAGATAAATCTATTTTTCTTCCAATTTAAAATTTATACATGAATATTTAAAGTTTCCCTAAAACACAATTGTAATATTTGAATACTAGCGGCTTCGCCCCTAGCCTCTAGGGGCTTCGCCCTATATAGTTTTGGGAAGTCAACCCTCCTTAATAGAAATATTCAAAAAATTATTCTATGTTTAATTACTCTGTGGTAAAATTAAACCCAGGTTGTGCGCTTTATGCATAGAAATTTTAATTTGTACAAATTAAACCCAGGTTGTTTGCTGTATACACAAAAATTTCAATTCGTAAAAATTAGACCTAGGTTGTTCGCATACACAAAAATTAAAATTAAAAAAAAAATATTTTGATTTTTTTTTTCGGGGGGGGGGATTCATGGGGGCTTCGCCCCGCCCCATGTTGCAGTGGGGTTCCCCCACCCCAATTACTGGTTTTTGTTTTAAAAAAATTAAAAAAAAAAATTTTGGAAGTGGGGATTTTTTTTTTTTTTGGGGGATTGGGGTGTCCTACCCCCCAAGAAAATAGCTTAAAACCACCAGAGGACCAGTAGGTATATTCCCAGAAGGGTAGAGCCCAATTTGATCAGCAGTTACTGAGATTTTACAAAAAATGTAAAAAAAAAATTTTGGGGGTTGGATTTTTTTTATTTTTTGGGGGGTTGGGGGTGTCCCACCCCCCAAGAAAATAGCCTAAAACCACCACAGGACCAGTAGGTATATTCCCTGAAGAGTAGAATCCGATCGGTTCAGTGGTTACCGAGATCTTAAGGGACAGACAGACAGACGGACAGACAGACGGACAGACGGTCAGACGGACAGACGGACAGACATCAAGCTACTTTGTATTATAGATAATATTAAAATTCTGGTCAAAATAAATTTTCCTACTCTTGACCTATCTCTGGGGTCTATCCTATCATATAAAGTAGTAAGTTTTTTTGTCTGTAGCTTAAGATATTAATATCGAGTTTTCCATTTTAGGAAAGCTTCCCATAAGTCAAGTTTGGTTTTAAAATATTTTTCTGAGTATTCCTTCCCCTTTTGAATACGTACCCCTAGATGCTAGGGGTGCAAACACTAGTGTCTTATAATCTACTATTGAAAAATCAATTTTAGTTTTTATTGTAGTCCTTAGGTATAAACCAATATTTCATAATTGTTTTATAATATAAACATGTTTAAATTTATTCAACGATTTACTTTCCATAAAATAAAATAAAAAAAGCAAAGAAATTCTTACACAAAAACTTGGAAATCAGACTATCCCTTAATTGCTTAGTCAGTGTGTCAAAAATAAGCAACAAAACGTTTGGTAAATAATGTCACCAATAAAAAGATTTTAAGGCCATGTTCTGTTTTTTTTTTTATAGTAACAAGAACGCTTTTTCAAGAGTTATAGTACGTACTGATTCTACGTTATGGTTCACGGCTTATTTAGTAACATGATTGGTGTTTAAATTTCAAATCTAAATTTTTACAATTTTAATCTGAATAGAAAATACTTTTAATTACTAATTTTGATAAAATTATACTAATGTTAACTTTTAATTTTCAATTGTATTTAAAAATCAACATGTGCGAATTCGATGACTTTCGTGAGCGACTAGTTGAGAGAAACTAGAGGTTAAGAGAGAGAATTAAGAGGTACGTCGGAGGAGGAGACCAATATTCCGGCACATTTTCTCTCACAACATACACATACACACACTCACACAACCTCTCTCTCTCTCACACACTCATACACACAAAAACACACAAAACTTTAGAGAACACGGATTTTATGTTGGACACAAGGTTCTCTTTTAAAACTCACTTCTTTTTGTAATTCTATTTTTGTTGTTGTTGCGCAGCAGTTGTTAAATTTGTTTTCTCGTATTCATTCGAATCCGGCGGATAGGAACCGGTTCTCATCCATACGAAAAAACTATGTCTAGCATCGTATTATATCCAGCTTTCTACGAATATAGAAATGTACAATCATAAGATTAAAACCAGTTTTTTAGCCGGTTTACTAAGTCCCCCGTCCTCTTTTGTGCTGTTATTCTATTAACAGAAGACTGTTGTCATAAAGAAATTATTTGTATAGTTTTAAGTGGTACATGAAGAATTGAAATAGGACTATTAATAAGACAGATCAACTCTTAAAAAGGCAATGAGCTCGATAATATGTCAGTCAAGTCCATATTAATGAAAATGAAAAGTATTTATGTCAACAATCACTGTATGACGTTTTCATATTCTATTTCCAGTTACATAATAAAGTATACTAAAGAAATCGGGAATAGTCCCTTTCGTGGCTTTTTACAGAATATTTTAGGTTAGGTTAGGTTATATTGGGTTAGGTGATTACCCCACAGAGTTAGACAATTGGCCCCGCAGGGTTAGAGCCCCCCGGAGGGGCTAGAAATAGGAGAAAAGCTACTGTGAAAAATACGAAGAATCGCCCCTTAAGGTGCGTTGCCACGAAAGGGACTATACCCAAGAAATCATTATCGCTTTTTTAGTATGACGTCGAAACCAATTAATATCTGCTTTATTGGAAGCGCTTCTTAGCTATTTTGAAAAATCGTGTATCGAGTCATATTATAGAAAATTTTTCACGAATAATAGAATAAAACAACAACACTGGAATTAATATTTCTTTCCGCAAAAAAGCTATCTTAAATACGATGCAATAAATAGATGTTAATAGATAAATAGTTTATTTAAGTAAGCATCTGTGTACTGTGTACGGAACGAATTGTTAAGCATTTGGGTGCAATGGGGGAGATGTTTTATAAAACCCTCTAAAAAATATATATTTAGACAGAACAAAACCCTCCCCAAAATTTTATTTTAAATTTATCAAAAAATAAGGGGAAGGGGGTGGGGGTTGCGTGGGAACTTGAGGGAAATTGCGGCATTTTCAAAGAAGCTTCAATGATATACACTACGTGATAGGTACTACTACACATCAATAAAAGTCTCCCCTCCCCCTCCACCTCCCTAGATTTAATTGATTTAAAAGTTGAAAGGATGACGACACATAAAATTGAATTATAAAATTGGGTCGTATTAACTATGTAATGACAATTTTCTGGTGAATCCCTCTTTTAAAAAACCAAAATGTATTTAATGATTTCAGAATTGGTACTTATTTAAGATTATACTATGTTATAACAGGAATCCTTATGCACAGTTCGAATTAAAATTTGCAATTGAAGCTATCTTTTACGAACGTTCAAAAGGACACGCGATAAATGTAGAAAGCTTCACTTTAAGAGAATTGTATATTTTCGCTTGAAATTAGATAAAACCTTTTGAAAAGGATTTTACATAAGACACATTTCTTTCTCTACTTCTGAGTAAACGGTTGTCTTAAATTCCAATTTATCTTTTCTTCAACAATAATAGATGGTATAGAATAGAGTTCTACATTGTATGGTACTAGCGGGTTCAGACCTAGAATATCTAGGGGCACTTAAGGTGGGAGGGTGAAAAGTAGATCCCCCCATTTTCAATTTAAGTTATGAGAAAAAGAAAAAAAGAGTCATCTTTTATTGGGAGGGTGAAGATACCTTTCCTAGAAATAGTTGAAACCTTCCCTTGACCTGTTAGGAGCTTCATTGTAAAGGAGAACCATATAGGTTGAGCACTGAGCAGTTCGCGAAATCCTTCGCAACAGACAAAAAAGGCTTACTACTTTATATATAAGAAAAGGATATCAGATGCTTTTCTCGTATTCATTCGAAACCGGTTGTTAGAACCGTTTCTCATCCATACGAAAAAACTATGTCTTGCATCGTATTCCAGTTTTCTACGAATATAAAAATGTACAGTCATAAGAATAAAACCAGTTTTTTTAGCCTGTGCCTTCGGCATCTCGGGGCTAAAAAAACTGGTTTTAATCTTATAATTGTACGGTTTATATCCGCGGAAAACTGTTTTTAATACGATGCGAGAAACAATCTATACTCTATAAATTAACATTAATAGACATGAACATATATTTCAATTTTGATTCATTTCGAATTTACTTTTTAAAAAATGTATGATTTTTCTGACTTAAATAAAAAACATTGGATGTACTGTATTACGTTAAAAGTAACACCTACTTCTGCTTTGTTAGCTGCGTGACATCAATAGTAAGTGTAGTGGAATGCCATGGCTCATAAACAGGAATAATTAATTACCATGCACATTTAAAATTTCCAGACAAAACTCGTGCATTCAAAGAGTTGGTTGTCTGTTGGGTAATTCAATCAATACCCATCGTTGTTATTACAGAACCAGAATCAAAACCCCGCCACCGGAAGGTAATTGTAGGCAGGAATAAGGTATAACCAACAAGCAAAATAAATCTAAAATAACATTTGGGGGGCAAATGGAGAGGTCGTCAATTTTACGATGTGTTGCCCCCCAACGACAGCTGAAAAACACGTATAAGTTTCGTGATTTTCTTCCGAATTAATTTCGTTATTGGTATGAGCTGAATTGTAGGTACTGTGTTTAATCCTGGGTCTATGGGGCTATTCCTTTGACAATATTGTCTGTAACATATCTATATGTTTTGTATCTATATCGTATCGTTGAAAATAAGATAAATAGTAAATGTTTGAATCATCAGTTTCTTGCTCAAATCTCACTCAAGGATTATTTAAGATAGAAGATTTTTATTGAATTATTTTTATTTATTTAAATCATGTTGATTAGATTACTTCAATGAAAATCCAAAAGTAATCAACGTGGAGCTTTACCATCAATCACTCTTTGGTCGAAGCCTCTAGATTCTAGAGGCTATGGGCGAAGCCATTAATATTGTGTTTATAAAATATAGAATTTAGATGTCTTTTGTGGAAATTAGCTGAATTTAATTCCTGAGAAGTTCTTTTGTATTTAAAGATATTGTATTTATCTAAATCTTTAAAGGTCTTGAAATCTATAATCTGAACACCAGATTTTGGTGGCAAAAACACAGTATACCGAATATTTACGCTAATTTGAAAAGTATAAACGCCACTAAATTGGTGGATTTAAAACATCTTCGCTCTGATTGGAGAAGCTTAAGTGTCGTACATCATTCAACCAATTAGAGCGCAGGTAGTTTTCAATCCACCTATCACGGATGTCAAAATTAATTAACTTAAATTGTATTTCCGCTTTTAGATAAAGAATTATACAAAAAACGAATTTTATAAAAAATCTTTATAATTTAAAGCAGATTTTAAATCTCCCTCTAACATTAAAATTCTTTCCAACTTATAATATATCTTACTGTATATAGTTATAGTATTATTTGTAGTAATCTTGTTTACAAATAATAAAAATTAATGAGAAAAAAATGTAGTACAAACGAACATTAACACTTGTATGTAAATCTATTGCAGCTTAAATACTGGATACTGTTTAAGGACTTGATTATAGAGTTGCTTCGCTTATAACATTGTATTGTATGGTATTTATAACATTGTATTGTCCCATAAATCATTTAAAACAAGGATGACAACATCCATATAAGCGAAGCACTTAAACGGTAGGACAAACTGACATTAATACCTATATAGTGTCAGAACTGAATAATCAGAATAAATGTATAAGAGTCGAAGCAAAATTGTGAGTAAATTTGTTGAAAAACTGCTTGATACAGGATAATGTTTATGGACATACTTACATTTTTAGGACTTGATTATAGAGTTGCTTCGCTTATAACATTATACTTTATTGTCCCAGGAATCAACATATAAAAAATCAGATCAATCGGATGATTAAATCACATAAAAAATTGTTTAAAAAGTTAAAAATCAACATGTTTAAAATGGACTTACGGACATTGTTGTAACGTTATAGAGTTGCTACTCTTTCTAAATCGTACCTAACTGTAATCATCACGCAAACTTTTGGACAATTCTAAAAATCTTAATAAGAACAATACGATACGGACGGATGGACCTTATTATAGAAAATCTTTGGTTTTTAAAAGCCATTATGCTCTAGAGTGCAGCAAAAAAAAAACAAATTAAGCCTTATTTTTTAATGTTTTATCTATTAAAAATGTATATGATTTTTAAAAAATATAGTGTGATCGTTTTTTTTTGTTAAACACCATTTATATCAATTTATTTCTTTAATGTGTATTGTGAGTATGTTGAAAGAAAAACACATTTTCTTGTCTTCATCTATAACAGTTAGGGAGTTGAATCCATTTTTATAGAAGCAGATATATAATCTATGATTACGGTTTTGACCCTCTAAAAAACGTAATCTACCATTCCACTTTCTCCTCTCTTGGTGATGATATCATCAATGCCGATACGATTTTTAAAAATGTACCATTCCACTTTCAATAGAGAGGAAACTGGAATGGTACATTTATGTTTACATATCAGCGTAATCATAAACATTGATTTCCTTAGTTAAATCGACATAATAGTAATGGTATATTCTAGTTATTATTTTTATTTTACATAAATTTTTTAAAATTATAAATAGTATTTTACACATTCCTACAATTAACATAATTTAAAAATAGTATGTATGATTTCAATTATGTCGTTGTTAAAAGTGTAAACCACCATTCCAGTTTCGCCTCTCTTGAAAGTGAAATGGTACATTTCAAAAATCGTATCGGCATTGATGATATCATCACCAAGAGAGGCAAAATTGGAATGGTAGATTAAAAAAATCATATCGGCGTTGATAATGAGTAAAATGAGGGATTTCAGAGGTTAGAAGTGGGTAATCTAATGTATAATTTTGATTTTTTTTCGCCCCCCCCCCACTTGGGCGTCTAATAAAAGAGGGTTATTTGTAGAGTTTAACTACCAAAAAATAAAACTTGGAGCAATACCAGCCCCTAAAGTTTTATAATAGTGTTTTCTTATTAGTAGGCTTAACAATTTTTAGCACTTTTGTAAAATTTTAATTGGTTGGTTTATTACGTTGAGTGTCAAATTGTTTCAACTATTATTTGTTATCATTGGGGATTTCGTACATTAATTTATCGGCCATTGTATTATCCCTTTAGATTCCTGCAATTACAGGGAAACCACTATTTTATTGTTCTTTTAAAAGTTACCATTGTTAAGATACTTATTTACAATTTTTTTGTTCCCTAACATTTTCTATAGCCGATCCGTTAATTTGATTATTGTTGTTCTTGTAATAATATTTATTGTAAACAGTATATATCAAATAAAGAAACTTTTTATACAAATATTTATGACGCATACTAAAATGTATATTTATCAAATATAACACAAAAAACAACATTTTTTATTATAAAATTAATGAAGTTAGTTAAATGAATATTATCTTTATATTTCTTAACGTGTATCTTTCGATTTATGTAAAAACTACATGAGAATATATTAACTAAAGGTCATATTAATAGATTGCAAATATTGTTGGTTTTGCTAGGCTACTCAATAAAATTATGTTCTTGAAATTTGAAAATCATAAAATATTTTTCAGTATGGCTTCGAAAATTATTGATAAAATCACACAAAAAAATATATATATTGTATTGTATTATAGACAATTTTCCCCGAATCATAAAAAAATCCCAAATTAATACCGTCCATCGGTGCCAACATAACTGGAATTAATCTCATATTAGTTTTTTATTTTGCTATCCGCGAAAAGCTGTCTATAATGCGATGCAAGAATAGTTATTTCTCGCATCGTATTATAAACGGCTTTCCGCGGATATAGAATGTATAATTATAAGATTAAAACCAGTTTTTCAGCCCCGAGGTGCCGGAGGCACGGGCTAAAAAAACAAGTTTTAATCTCATAATTGTACTTTCTATATTCGTAGAAAGCTGGATATAATACGATGCTAGACATAGTTTGTTCGTATGGATGAAAACCGGTTCCTATCCACCGGATTCGAATAAATACGAGAAATAACTATTAACATCTCTATTTTCTATGGTGTGATGACATCATTTTCTTGAGTATAGGAATTTAGCTTGGTACCTAAAATAAAAATAGATATAAGTGCATATAATAGAAGCTAAGCTTTTTCAAAAAAAAAATTAACATCAATAATAAAGAATACGTGGATTTTGTGAAAGATTCTCGAATACCCTGATAAAATTTTTCTCCCAACTGGCTAATATAACAATATCTCTTCCCTCTTTATGAATTTACCCCATCCCCTCCTCTGACCATAAGGTAACGTAATGACCAATATCTGAGGAATATATTAGCAACCTAAAAATTTTCTTGGCACAATATCCACAAATCCTAAATCTTTTTTTTACATGTATGTCTAAATTTTGGAATACATTATTCTCTCCCTATTCCCCTTTCTTTTTAAAAAACTGTTATGTATTTTTTCTATCTCTAACTCTCTGAAATAGCTTATTCCTTCTATTGGATGTATTGTTCTTGATGTATGATTGTATGATTTCTATTTTAGTCTTATCTACAATTAACCTATCACTGTAATCTTTCTCCAGAAAACGAGTAATCATTTTGATCAAAAAAAGATATTTTACTTTGTTGAACCAGATATCTAAAGAGATAAGACAAAGGCCGATATATTGATGTACATCCCCAATGATGAAACACATAATTACCCGTCCTGTAGTTGAAATTAGTGGTTGAAACGTTTGAACGTACAGCTTAATAAACCAACCAATTAAAATTCACTAAAGTCCCCAAAGTTTTAAGTCAAAGAATAAGAAAACGTTATTATTGGACTTTGGGGATTAGTGTAATAAACAGAACATTGTCCCCTCTCTCTTAGTTGTAGAGCACTGTTTTCTCTTTTAATTGATTTAATTTAAAAGAAGGTGTATCAACTTTTTTTTTTATAGCTAGCCGGTTCTTTTAGTAAGTAGTAGATGTAAAATTTTTCATAGAATTCAGATATGCAATCGGTTTTTTTGTAGACCTCTTATTTTTTAAGTAATTTAAGTTTTAAAAAAAAAATTAAGTCGATTTTAAGGTACTAAAATGCAACAAAAAAAAGAAAGAAAATGGCCATTATGAACAAAAATAGTAAGATCTTTAATTTGACACCTTACTTTTTCAATTCTGTCAGGTAATTATTGAAAAAATCGATTTTTTTAAACCCACGAGAATAAAAACTTTGAACTTAATTTTATTATTTCACAGATAAAAAAATATGAGTTCATATATACCTTTAGAATCAGAAAAATATTACGAATTCATTGTAAGCAAAATTGAAAAAAAAAGTTTACAATATAGTATATAAACTACAATAAAAGGAATTATATGAAAATATCATATTATATTGTACAGGCAACGTCTTAATTCTTGAATTGAGTATAAAAATGGGAAGGGGGTAAAGAGGGGGTAAAGAGGGGGTAAAAAAGGGAAGACGATAGTGTTGCCTGAACAAAAAATACAATTGGCCATTTGTTTAATTTTTAATTTTTTTACTTTTTTTTCAATTTTGCTTACAATGGATTCGTAATATTTTTCTGATTCTAAAGGTATATATGAACCCATGTTTTTTATGTCTGTTTGAGAAAATATTTAGGTCTAAAGTTTTTATTAAACCGAGGTTAAAAAAATAGATTTTTCAATAATTACTCAACAGAATTTTAAAAGTAAGGTGTCAAATTATAGATCTTACTATTTTTGTTCTTACTGGCCATTTTCTTCTTTTATTTTGTTGCGTTTTAGTACCTTAAAACCGACTTAGTTATTTTTTTAAAAAACTTAAATTACTTAAAAAATAAGAGGTCTACAAAAAAACCGATTGCATATCTGAATTCTATGAAAAATTTTACATCTACTACTTACTAAAAGAACCGGCTAGCTATAAAAAAAAAGTTGATACAACTTCTTTCCAAATGTTTGATTAGTTAGAATTGCAACAGACAAACTCTTAATTGGGCAAAAATCAAAAGCTTGGCGGATTTTAAAGTTTAAACTTTGTTTCAGATTAGTGTTTTATACAGCGAAACTACTTCACAATGTATGTCTATCTGTCGTTTGGTATTATTTAAAGGTTATAATTCACATGTTATTTCTGCTCATTTCATACCTAGATTTTTATTAATTACTTTTAAATTTGATGAAATATTGAATTCTTGCCTAATCTATCCCTTAATTTTAAATAAATTATTAAAAGCAGTATTAAATCCTGAAAATGAATGAAAATGTGAAACGTTGAACTGTTGAATTAAAATTAAAATCATGAATTTACTTAACATAAAATATCTTTCTGTGTGTGTGTAGTGTTATAATTAGTTCATTTTCCTGCATAGATTAATGAATGATCTACAAAGTGTTCTAGGTTGTTAATAGTTATTTCTCGAATCGTAATATAAACAGATTTCCGCGGATATAAAATGTACAATTATAATATTTTATAATCGTAGAAAGATGGATATAATACAATGCTAGACTTAGTTTTTTGGTATGGACGATATACGGTTCTAATCCAACGGATATTAATCGGTTTCAAATGAATACGAGTAATGCTATTAATCTTCTTTCTTTTCTTTGAACCATGGAAAAAGATATTCTCCAATGACCTCAATCTAAATTTTCTTTACTGTTATATATATTTTAATTTTTTTATCCTCCTAATATATAAAGTAATAAGCTTTTTTGTCTGTAGTGAAGGATCTCGCTAAATACTGAACCGATATGGTCCTCTTTTACAGTGAAGCTAAAGGTCTCGGGATGGTTTTAGACTATTTTATTTTTAAAAAAAGTCTGGGTGTGTATGATTTTAGGTTATTATTGTGCCCTTCCATATTCTTTCGAATATAGAGCCCCGAGATGCTAGGAGCGCAATCGCTAGTTAGTGTTAAACTAGCAATTTTAGATAACCAGCTTGTGTATTTTATTATACTGGCACTATATAGGTGGGAGGGGGGGGGGGGTAAGGTTTAGAATGAAAAGTTATTCCCCACAATCCTATATATATGTCAGACACCAGACAGAACAGCATGGAACAATATGTGAGGCTACTATGCATACAATATGATAATTACTACCTTGTAGCTTCTCTTATTCTTCTCTTATATCACACACCTGACAGAACAGCATGGAACAATATGTGAGGCTAATATGCATACAATATGATAATTACTACCTTGTAGCTTCTCTTATTCTTATCTTATATCACACACCTGACAGAACAGCATGGAACAATACATATGTGAGGCTACTATGCATACAATATGATAATTACTATCTTGTAGCTTCTCTTATTCTTCTCTTATATCACACACCTGACAGAACAGCATGGGAATAATATGTGAGGCTACTATGCATACAATATGATAATTACTATCTTGTCGCTTCTCTCATTCTTTTCTTATGTCACACACCTGACAGAACAGTATGGAACAATATGTGAGGCTACTATGAATTGTATACAATATGATAATTACTACCTTGTTGCTTCTCTTAATCTTCTCTTATGTCACACACCATACAGTTGACTTAAAATACTCACAGTTGACTTAAAATACTTGAACTGAGCGGACGTGTCGTAAATGTCTCGCTTTTAATACATAGTTCAAGCCAGAAGGGACAAAATTTGTTTTAAAAAATGTCGGACAAAAACCGTTTTGCAAATCTTCCTATTGAGTTGACAAGTGAGGATATCTCCAAAGATATCATGGAGGCTATTACTAAGCTTACGGAAAAACAATCCTCCGACCACAAGCAAGTGATGGATAAGCTCAACAGCCTGGATGATTTAATACAAAGGGTCCATGTCCTTGAGGAAAATTACAAGAAGGTTCTACCCCTTATTCAAAAATTTCCACAAATTGAAAAGGATATTAGCGCCATAAAGGTTGTTAACACAAATCTGAAGACAGAGATGGAGAGCTACAAATCTGAAATCAAATTGCTAAAAATCAAGCTTGATGACAGAGAACAACACAGCAGAAACGAGTGTGTAAGAATCAATGGTGTACAAGTTGATAAAGATCTGGAAAAGTCCCTTGGCCACAATCAAGCAGCCATGAAAGCAGTTGAAGAGGTCCTCAAACCTCTGCTAGAGGCGAACAAAAACCGTCTCAAAATGCCCACTGAACCAGGTCAATTCATCAAAAATGCCCATATTCTGCCTATACCGAAAGACAAGAATGGATCATACAAAGTTCCACCTATAATTGTAAGGTTCCATAGTCGCCCATTGAAAGATTTTATCCTCTCAAACAAAAAAAATCTGCCTATAAGAGAAATTGACGTCAAAAATGGTGTAGAGAGATACTCGATAAGCGCCGACCTCACCAAAATGAGGTATGATGTAATGCAGAAACTGATCAGAAGTAAACAATTCTGTAAATGCTGGCACCTGGATGGTAGAGTGATCAAATATATTAAGAACGAAGGAGACAGGATACAATCTGTGAAGTTTTTTGATAAATCATGCAATGAACTAATGAACAATTAAATAGTGCTCAAAGTTAGTATATATAATAGTAATTATGACCTAATCTTAACCTTCTAAATTAAACTAGTAATTGAATTTTATTCAAAATAGTATTTCTCGCTATTTTTTTTCCCCTCAATTTTTAAAAATGTCCTTTCATACACCCTAAATATCTTATTTCAACAGGAAGTTAAAATATTCTCACCCCCTCTCTCCTTCCCTTCCTTAATAAAAGTTCCTAAGTTTTCCCACGCAAAATTTTACAACATTTTTTATGTGCTATTTTTTTCTTTAAATTTTGACATTTATTAATTATCTAAATGAATGTTTTGCTGATAAATTAAATAGTGCAAATCAAAACGAAATTGAAAGCCCGTATCTCAGTATAGATTTAAAATGTTCCTATTTTGACAACACACAACTCATTAATAAATTTAAGAATTGCAGGAAGATAAAATTCTTAAGCTGGAATCTTGGTTCCTTACCCTCGAAATTTGATGAATTTAAAGAATATATCAATTTTCTTCTACAAAACAACATTTATTTTGACATAATTTGTATTCAAGAAATATTTTCAATTATTGATCAAGATCTATATAAACTTGAAAATTATAATTTTGTATTTTCAAATAGAAAAAAGGGGAAGGGAGGGGGAGTTGGAATCTATATTCATAAAAAACATAGATTTACTGTAATTGATGATTTATCATATTTTGAAGAAAATCTTTTTGAATCTTTAACATTGAAAGTTATTACTGAACAGAAAAAAAGCAATATAATTAGTTGTGTCTATCGTCCTAATTCTCCAATACAAGGCATGAGTTCTAATGATCAGATGGAATATTTTATTGATAAAATATCAAATTTACAAGCAGCAATGTCATCTTATAAAGGTGACTCTTACATCATGTCTGATTTGAATTTAGATCTCCTTAAATTTGAATCTCATTTAAAAACAAATGATTTTATAGAGAACACTTTATCTAACGGGTTTTTGCCTTTAATTACTAAACCAACTAGAGTTACACATGCTTCATGTACATTGATTGATAATATTTTATCTAATTCTTGCAATAATACATTGGAATCTGGCGTTATTCTGAACTCAATTTCTGATCATTTCCCTATTTTTCATGTTAGTTCTCAAACACAAAAAACAGAAAAGCCTAAAACATTTATCAGCAGGGATATAACAAGTGAAAAAATTATTCAATTTAATGCAATGTTAAACACGAACAACTGGGGTAATGTTCTTAATGAATTAAACCCACAAATTAGTTTTGAAAACTTTCATGAAGTATTTGATTGTGCTTTTAATTTACATTTTCCCATCAAAGAAGTTAAATTTAATAAAAATATTCATAAAATAGAGGGATTTATGACGGGAGGGCTTATGATTTCTAGACGAAAAAAACTTGAGCTAGGGACAATTTATTCAAAAAATAAAACACCAGAAAATAACATTGCATATACAACATATAGGGACATTTACAATAAGGCAATAAAAGATGCAAAGAAAATTTTTTACAGGGAACAACTTAATCAAAATAAAGAAAATCTAAGAAAAACTTGGCAAACTTTAAGACAAGTAATCTCAAAATCAAATGACAAGACATCGTGTATAGATGAAATAATTGTCAATGATACATCTTACAGTAATAATCATGATATTTCTAACAAATTTAATACTTATTTTACTTCAATTGCTGATGAAATTGCCAGCCAAATTAACCCTTCCCCACTTAATCCGTGCGACTTTATTCCTGATACAGACAGTGTATTTAAGCTAAGAGAAATAAATATTCATGTTCTTTTTAATTTAGTGAAAAAAATGGAAAATAAAAAGAGCTCTGACATGTTTGGATTATCAAATTGTTTATTAAAACAAATTATAAATAGTATTACCGTACCTCTTGTTCACATTATTAACCAATCTATTAAAACAGGTCAAATTCCTTCACAATTAAAAATTGCTAAAGTTTTGCCAATTTTTAAATATAGTAACAGCTCTAAAATGGATAAATGTAACCCTGGCAATTATCGTCCAATAAGTTTGCTACCTATTTTTTCAAAATTGTTAGAAAAAATTGTATCTGAACAACTCACAAAATATCTTGAATTTAATCAAATTATCTATGAACATCAATATGGATTTCAAGCAAAAAAATCTACACTACATCCTATGATTCACCTTTTGAATTATCTGGGACAAGCAAAAAATGAAAATTTAATTACTATAGGGGTATTCTGTGATCTTGCTAAATGTTTTGATACAATTTCGCATACAATTTTATTAAAAAAACTTAAAAAAATTGGTATACATGGATTAGAATTAGAATGGTTTAAAAACTATTTAAGTAATAGAAATCAGTTTGTTTATACAAATGGCGAAAAAAGTGATTTATTAGGAATCAGCAAGGGTGTCCCACAGGGAAGTATTTTGGGCCCAATTTTGTTTCTAGTTTATATCAATGATATTAAAAATTGTACTAGCTTAATGACACTACTCTTTGCAGATGACAGTAATTTTTTGATATCAGGAAAAGATTTGAATGAGATAATTGAAATACTCAACATTGAACTTAAAAATATCTGTGATTGGTTTCGTTGCAATGAAATGTCTCTTAATCCAACTAAAACTAAATTTATGATCTTTAATAAAAGGGAGGATTCCATAACTTGGGACCAAATTAAAATTAAATTAGATTTTAATAATGAAAATGAGAATGATACAGATAAAATTAGATATTTGGGTTATATCAACCAACAGAGTGAAATTCCTGCAATTAAATTTTTGGGTGTGTTTATTGATTCTCAACTTAACTTTAAATACCATATTGAATATTTAAGGAAAAAAATATCTAGAAGTTTGTTTTTAATCAATAGAGTTAAGCATATATTATGTGAAAAATCCTTAGTAACACTATTCCACTCTTTTATAAATAGCCATTTATTGTATTGCTTGCCAGCATGGAGCTGTGGCTTAGAATCATCTATTAAGCCTTTAGTAGTTCTACAAAAAAAAGCTATTAGAATTATACACAAATCCGCTTATAACAGCCATACGCCACCTTTGTTTAGGAAAATTAATGTTTTGCCTATTAAGGAGCTATCTATTTATACAAAACTACTATTTTTTTATGATTTTATTCGCTGGAGGCTACCAAATTCTTTTGATGGTGTATGGATTAGAAATAATCTAAGAAATCAGAGACAACTAAGAAATTCTAGTGAGTTTTATATTCCAATAGCCAAATTTAAAAAAATTGAAAGGTTTCCATTATTTTCATTTCAAAGACTATGGAATAATTTTTGTCATGAAAAAGATCTTTTAAATGAGAATATTCCTAAAAAAACATTTGCATTAAATCTTAAAGATGAACTTTTTAAATCTATATGTAATATTGAAGAATGTAATGAATGTAATTAAAATATATTGATTTGCCTGGATTTATTAAAAACCTTACATTATTAATTACAGAAATGGTTTTAAAATTTAAGAAAAACTAGCCTTAAAATTTGTTGTAACCCTTCTTTCCTTCTCTTTTTCCCCTGTCCATTTAATTTTACCTACATTTATTTTGACATTATTATTTCTTATTTTTCTTATTATTTTAATGCCAACCTAAAAAAGGCAATGCAAACATCTCGGATACGCATATTCCTACTTTTAGGGAAGCCTAATCAGTGCCACACATAACATCTAGTGTTAGTCATGCAATTTAAATTTATAAATATTATGAAAAATTGTAAAGTACACCTGGTACTAAGCAGTAGCTTGGTGTACTATTGTATGTACTGCTTCGTAAGACGGGGCGTAATCTGTCACTGAATAAATGTTTTTTTTATTTATTTTTTTATACAGAACAACATGGAATAGTATGCTAGGCTACTATGCATTCAATATGATAATTACTACCTTGTTGCTTCTCTTATTAAGTTATTCTTCTCTTATGTCACACACCATACAGAACAACATGGAATAGTATGCTAGGCTACTATGCATACAATATGATAATTACTACCTTGTAGCTTCTCTCATTCTTCTCTTATGTCACACACCATACAGAACAACATGGAATAGTATGCTAGGCTACTATGCATACAATATGATAATTACTACCTTGTTGCTTCTCTTATTCTTCTCTTATGTCACACACCATACAGAACAACATGGAATAATATGTGAGGCTACTATGCATACAATATGATAATTACTACCTTGTTGCTTCTCTTATTCTTCTCTTATGTCACACACCATACAGAACAACATGGAATAGTATGCTAGGCTACTATGCATACAATATGATAATTACTACCTTGTTGCTTCTCTTATTCTTCTCTTATGTCACACACCATACAGAACAACATGGAATAATATGTGAGGCTACTATGCATACAATATGATAATTACTACCTTGTTGCTTCTCTTATTCTTCTCTTATGTCACACACCATACAGAACAACATGGAATAGTATGCTAGGCTACTATGCATACAATATGATAAGTACTACCTTGTAGCTTCTCTCATTCTTCTCTTATATCACACACCTGACAGAACAGCATGTAATAATATGTGAGGATACTATGCATTCAATATGATAATTACTACCTTGTAGCTTCTCTCATTCTTCTCTTATATCACACACCTGACAGAACAGAATGGAACAATACGTGAGGCTACTATGCATACAATATGATAATTACTACCTTGTCGCTTCTCTCATTCTTCTCTCTCCACTTACAAGCTCCCGGGCCTTTTCAACGCTCAGACCTCGACTGAACAAAACAAAAAATTTATGATTTATTAAAAAAGCTTTTAGGGGGACAAAGTGTCTCAAAATCAGCCATATGACGTCATAGAAAGTAGTGAGATGAGAGGAGAAGTGGGAAAGAAAACCACTAAAAAATAGATGGATAATCCCTCCTTCTTATGAAGTCACATGGCTGATTTTTTAGATACTTTTTCCCCCTACAAAAAGCTTTGTCTATCTGTCCATCAGTCCGTCAGACCATAACGCTTTAGAGGAAATGTGTTTTTTACCCATTATCTTGTATAGATAGATAGACTGCTTATTTTTTATGACCACTGAACATCAGCTCTTCATTTCAATTTGTACGTTTGTCCATTAAAAAGTCTGTAGTCAGTCATATTTGGTTTAAAACTATTTAACTACTTAATTCTTATAAATGTTGTCACACATGTTTTCTTTTTTATTGTGAAATATTTATGTTAGTTAAAAAAGCAGACGATTTCACGTCTATCTTTATTACGCTGATAAAAAGAAACAAGTGCATTTGAACAATATCTGCAAAAATTGTTTTTAGTTGAAGCTTTGTTTTGTTATTGTAATGTAAGTATCTAAAAATAAAAAGAATCCCATGTGTATTAGTGCCTAAAGTATTACATTGCCAAGACTAAAAATATCTGGCAGAAAATAGATTTTTCATTACAAAACACCTCAGATACGATAATACAGGGTGATTCAAGAGTGTTTCTTTATATAAAAGTTTGTATTTATGTCTCTACGCCTGTCTGTAGTGAAGGATCTCACAAACCGCTACAATTCTATAATTCTCTTTAAATGCGAAGCTTCGTATTGGTGAAGATTTAAAGATATTTAAAGAAGGGCACTCTGATACTTCCCCCTATAATGTAACATTTTTTTTTTATTTTTAAAGCTTAAATTGAAAGTGCAGGGTTGATTACTCCCCCCCCCCCCTCCCTTAACCTCAAGTCTAGTAGGGCCAAAGTCGCTAGATCTGTAGTATAAAGTAGAAAGAAAATATATTCTCTACAAGTCTGTCTGCATACGATCAAACGGCTAGTCGCAATGTCTTGGTTCGCACATAATTAAAACCGGTGAAATCTAGCTAGCCAAAAATTAATCTGACGTAGCCAAAACTAATTGGTGCACAGGGAGCGTACAACGCATGAAAATGCTATTTTTTTGCGTATTTTCCCTAGCTGGACGCTACCTTTACGTTATTTTGTATTGCCTGTAAGATTATTTTTAGGTTAAGTTGGTTCTAAGGCTGTCAGTCCTATGCTGTTCCGCTAACAATTTGGCAATAAGGAGCCTTTAAATGTACTACTAAAACTACCAAGAAATCTGTTTTTTAGTAAATTTGACACGATCCAAATTTTCTCACCTACTTAATCCCTTTTCAATTACAGCAGTGTTGAGAGGGTCTGCAAATAGAAATGCCACTTTCTCGTAGTTTTCATCAGTAAAATCATTTGTTACTGTATTGTTCTCCCTTAAAAAAATTAAAATAATATAAAAATAACAAAATCCACGAAAGCGTAGCTTTATGCAAATTCGTCCCAGAAATCCCTATTTCTTAAAGTTATCAAGTAATATCTAGTTATAAATCTAGTTAGAAAGATATATCTATCTTACTGATGATCTAGTTGTTTACAGGGAGTAAGGGAGGGGACAATGGGCAATTAATTCAATATAAGAGTTATCAAAGAAAGGGCATGAAATCCAGTTTAATCCAATAAATTTGTAGGAAATTATAAAGGGATTGTTAATTGAATAATAGATTTCCATAGCGTCATGTAAAGTGAAATCACAACTTGTTTTTGATGAAATATATTGAGGTTTTTTGGTGTGATTTTTATATTAAAATATTATTGGACCCAGCCAGCTCCTAGCAAGAATATGACTGCCCCATTTTATTCTGTTTATTTCCCTTGCCCCTTGCCCCTTTCTCCACCTCCCTTCTCCCTTCTCCCCGTCTGCTACATTCCAAACTAACACAACGAGTGTTTATTTCCCTTCCCCCCACATCCCTTATCCCGTCTCCCCGTCTGCAATATTCAAAACATACATAACGAGTAGCGGCATTCTATGCGCAAGTCCCCAAACTCAGTCAGAAACTGCTAAATTCTTGCACATTCCCTTTAAGCCAGTCCCCAAAGTCTGAGACTCCTAAAAATTGAATATTCGATCCATTGTCCCCTCCCTTACTCCCTGAGTTGTTTAGTCCTTTTTTGTGGGACTGTCCGTAACAAATAGTTTTAACCGTTTATTTTAGAAATTTTAGAATCAATCTATCAATTTAAAACTTCTTAAAAAATGAAAAAAAGATTGAAAACGGAGCATAGCTAGAAAGTCCGTACTCTTCAGTCCATTTTAAACAAGGCGATTCAAAAAGCGATATTAACAACACATTTTACATGATAGAAATATCCTAGCATTCTTTTGCATTTTTTTAAAGGCGAAGCTTTTCTATAATTAGGATCGATTAGATCTTTTCTTTAATTTATGTATGTTAGAATTGTCCTATCGATTTAGATCTTTGCATGATGATTCCTATAACAGTTAGATACGAATTAAAAAGCTTTTACTGTATCCTATATTTATGTAGTTTTGCAAGAATTTAATATTCTGCTTATTAAGTTTAGACATTCTACATTCGTTTGTCATTCTTCTGAGTTTAGAGCTTTGTTTTCTTGGGTGTTGTCATCCTTATTATGGTGATTTCCAGGATGATTAGTCAATATTCTGAATATTTCTACATAAAGAACCTAGATATGTATTTTTACCTGACTATATCTTTAATTACAGATTTTCTTATAGCCCACGCACCCTAAATATAAAACAATTATGTACATACACGAAAGATTAAGGATTAAGCGAACAAACAAACAATAGAGAGTTGTTTGGTGATATTTTGTGTAAACTTTTTTAATGCATAGATGAAAAAGTTCATAAGTAGCGTAGTTTTTATTTTAAAAATATGAAATAATTTACTAAACAAAATCGTTAGTAAGAGACAGTAGACGATTTGAGATATCAAGTAGCATTGGACTTGGAATCTTAACAATCTAAACCAGCATCTATCTCTATTAAAAGTTGAGAAAATCAAAATTCCCGTGAGGAAATTAGCTGTCCTGTTGAGCATTAAAGACGACAGATCAAAAGATCAGATTGGTTTGAAAAGAATTTATAAAAAATGCCGTCATCTAGCAAAAAGATTATTGATTAGAAATGGTCTTAATCTTAATTAAATATGAAAAAATATTCTACTATTTTAGAACACACCAGTAAAATATTTTAATTTAAATTTTATATTTAGATCTTAAAATTAAATTAATGTTTCCTTAAAATCTTAAATTTTAAATATTTAGAAATATTCTCTTTGTTAGCATTAAATATATTATGTTACGTAAATAAACTCTAAATTTAACACTAGCGGCTACGCCCCTAGAGGCCTCTAGGGGCACTTGAGGAGGAGAGAGTCGAATTTAATAATTCAATTTCTAATTTTAGATTTTAAAAGAAAAAAAAAAAATTTTTTAGGGGGGGTGTGCCCCCCACCTCATTTTTAATTTTAGTTGAAAAAATAAAATAAAAAATTGGGCGGGGGAGGATTTTTTTTTTTTTTTTTTTTTTGGGGGGGGGGGGGTTAGGGGTGTCCCACCCCCCAAGAAAATAGTTATAAACCTTCCCGGGACCTATGAGAAGCTACCCTGTTAAGGAGAACCCGATCGGTTCAGCGGTTAGCGAGATCCTTCGGTACAAACATACAAACACACACACACAAACATACAAACACGCAAACACACAAACATCCTGTTACTTTATTATAAGGATTTTTAGTATCACATCTACTCTATAATTTATTACAGTATGTCCTTACTACACAGGGAAAGTAGAAACTTAATATAAGGGCCTCTTGTATAATTTACATTAGATTACATACATGGTTCTTCGCTCCATTTACTAGAATATATAAAATTTTCCAATTTTTTGTTTGAACTCTTAAACATTTCAAGTTAATTTTAATAAATCAAGCTTGTTGTAGCTGCGCCACTTATGGACAAAATCATCTTGTTTGAAGTTTACATATTTATAATACAGAGTAGAACGATGTTTGTTTGTCTGTCTATCTGTTTGTTTGTAGCGAAGGATCTCGCTAACCGCTGAACCAATCGGGTTCTCCTTTACAGGGTAGCTTCTCATAGGTCCCGGGAAGGTTTATAAGTATTTTCTTGGGGGGGTGGGACACCCCTAACCCCCCAAAAAATAAAAAATAACCCCCCCCCAAATTTTTTTTTTTTTTAAATCTAAAACATGAAAAATTGGTTTGATAAAACCTCTTGAGGCAAAGCCCCTAGAGGCTAGGGGCGAAGCAGCTAGTATCTTATAGTAAAGAATAATATAAAACTCTTTTTTTCTTTCGACTTTTTTGTTGTGACAGAAGAATATAAAAAGGTGTTATATTTTCTGGTTTAAAATGTGACAGTTTATGTAAAATGAATTCTTACAGTACATTGGTCTTAGAACAATAGACCCTAAATTATAAAAAAAAATTGTATTGTTAATATCAACCAAAAAATTTCATCCTTTCTTAAGTCCTCTTCCCAAAAATCTTTTAGACAGGGCTCGACGGGGATGGGTTTTTAAAAGATGCCGCGTTTTTTCTCGACATTTTTTACGCTATGAATAACAAGCGCGGCATTAGCGAAATCTAAACAGAGTATACAACTATGTATTTAATTATTTCGCTTTTGTTGGTACAGCCTTTTTAAAAGAAAAACAAATTATCTAAAATCCATTATTGCTGCATATTAATTAATATATCTTTTTAGAGCTATATTAGACATTATACAAATGGCTAAAATAATAATTTTAAAATTTTGAATTCTTAAGTTGTATACTCTGTTTAGATTTCGCTAATGCCGCGCTTGTTATTCATAGCGTAAAAAAGGTGGAGAAAAAACGCGGCATCTTTTAAAAACCCATCTCGGCCGTATTGGTATTATACTGTGGCCTAGACCAAGTGATCCATAGATTGGCTGAAATAAAATTTTTCT
This sequence comes from Acartia tonsa, assembly GCF_053477335.1. Lineage (NCBI taxonomy): Eukaryota > Metazoa > Arthropoda > Copepoda > Calanoida > Acartiidae > Acartia > Acartia tonsa. Next base: position 42,974,937 of record NC_137260.1, read on the forward strand.
GCTTTAATTGATGTTGGCTCTAACTTAGGGAGTTAGCTAAGGCTTATTTTTCTCTAAGTGGGGTGGCTGCAATTGGCTTTATGTATTGACTGATGTTGGCTTATACTAAGGATTGCTTATTCGTTCTCTAAGCTGCGCAGCTGTGGCTAAGTCTAATTTGGTTGCTTGCTATGTTATATGCAAGCTGCGCAACCGACAAATAGATTTTCCAAGGGCACCAATTGTTGGAATCATCAATTCAGGCAGCCACACTGGCGATCTAGGTAAATAATGGTACATTTATGAAGATTAAAATTCGCAGCTATTAGACTCATCCATCCTTGTTAATTATTGCAATGTTGAAATGCAAATTTGAGTATAAAGATAAATAGTGCACCTGACCATTAGAATCAAAGCTTGAGTTTTTAATACAGCCTCCTCCACCCCATCTACACCCAAAGCCACTCCATTTATGCCTTAAAATATAATGATTTGTTTTAAAAAATGCTAAGATTGATTTTGACTTATTATTTAATTCTTGTTCATCATTTTATTTGGTATCTAAAACTTTTGGTTATAGTCCCCTTTGTTGCAACGCCTCTTAAGGGGCGTTTCGTCGCATTTTCACATTGGCTTTTCCCCTATTTCTAGGCCCTGCGGGGCCAATTGCCTAAACCTGCGGGGCAATCACCTTACCCAACTTTACTTAAAACAACCTATAAAAACTAATGTGAAAATACAATGAAACGCCCCTTAAGAGGCGTTGCAACGAACGGGACTATACCCCAACTTTTTACCTTATTTTATCTTAAAGAAAACAATTTTGCACAAATTCTTTAACAAAATAAGTCAAAAATTAAAATTTTGGGAAAAAAACTACGCATGAACTATTGAATATAGAAATTTAGAAACATATTTTGATTCTAAACAAAATTTATTTTCTAAACTTTTTTTTTGTTAAAATTTTATTTTCTGGCTAATGTTTCCAGGAAAATTTTAATTTAGCATTTTATTTGTATTTTATATTTACCCACTTAAGAATATTTTGTTTTCAATATATTGGATATGATAACTAAAATGAATTTATTTTATAAAATTATTTTTCCACCCTTTTTCCGTGTATTAACATGTGTATTTTTTTTATTTGTCTATTATACCCGTCATATATTGGAAGTAGAAGCGTGCTGAGGAGGGGGTGTATCCTATCTCTACACCCCTCGTATACAACCCCTAAAACAGCCAAGGGAAACATCAAGTTAAAAATGTCACACATCCTTTGATTTTAAGGGTAATGTGAAAAAATATTTAGTAGGCTCGCGCGTCATTTAACCAGCCAATTAACGCTATTTTGACTTTAGATTATGTAAATCTCCTAGAGGCCTCTAGGGGCACTTGAGGAGGGGGGAGTTGAATCCCAAAACCCGTTTTTAAAATCTAGATAAAAAAGTATAAAAAAAATTAGAGCTTAAAAGATTTAATTTTTTTTTGGGGAGGGGGGGGATAATTTTTTCTAGGGGTGATTTTTCTTGGAATATTGGTGTTACCATCCCCTAAAAGAGTTATAAACCTTCCCGGGCCGAAGCTACCCTGTTAAGGAAACCGGTACAAACAAACAAACAGACAGAAAGACAGACATCATTCTACTGCATTTTGGATATCACTGCTCTAGTTGGCTGTATTACACCCAACAATAAGCTCACACCCCTCTACACTAGACGCCACACCCCTTAATCTTGGTTTCAGTGTGGTGTCAAGTATTGTAAGTGTAATGGCAAAAACCTGTGGTGTTCTTTCTACGCATATGTGGTGTACCCATTTAAAAAATAGGATTACCTACACTTCTACTTACATGAAATGTAAACATATGATTTAATTTTACTTTTTTAATCAGTGGTTTTAAGCCATTTTTCCGTCTTACTACTTTTGAAAAGTAACCTCTAGAGGCAAGGAACAAAGCCAATAGTACATATATTCATATACATTAATAACTATAATATTAAATTTAAATTGTTAATGGTAAATGCTTTAGTATACCCGACTGTCTGTTAACACTCTCTCTCTCCTTCAGTTGGGAGTTTGAGAATATTTTTCCCTATTTTAAAGAAAATCTGAATTAGAACTTGCATAAGTCCCTTCAAATATGATTATTGCTTGTAATTGTTCACAATTTCAAAGTTTTCTTAAGTGCTTTATTTTTTTTAAGTTAGGCTTTTAGTTTAGATTTTAAAAGTTAAAACAATGTTTCTTAAAGAGGAAGCAATAGTTTTCAACCACCTGACTGTCATTTATTTTATTTCTTGTTCTATTTAATTTGTTCTAAAAGATTAAAAATTCTCTCTTCTTTAATTTGAGTAAATTTATCTAACAGCTCTGAATTCAGAGATGTAAGGATAGGACAATGAAAGATAAATAAATTGAAATGTTTAATAGGCGTTGCTACCAACACTACAAAAGACCAACTCTACAAAAGACTAACACCTACAAAAGACCAACACCTACATAAGACCAACAACTACAAAAGGGTCGATTTTTTAAAAGCAAGGTTGTATCGGGTTCGAAACTATTCCTGTACGTAGTCAACACAGTCTTTGGACAAACTGTCGGACGGAATTTTAAAATTCAGCCTGTGGACAAAGTTATTCAAGAAAGAAATTTTGGTTTTGAATTTTGTCCTTGTGTTTTTATCGCCATATTGGATACCATTAAAATTGGAAGATTTTTTCTTTCAAATTTAGAAAATTTTATACAACTATTTCATTACATTGATAGAAAAAAAATAATTTTCTGTTTATTCTCGTAATTGTATCGTTTATAATCTATTTATAGCATTCATGTTATTAATTTGATCAATACAGATATAATGGTAGACCATTTGCAGCTTTAGACCTTCCATCATTACGGTTTTTGTAGGTGTTGGTCTTTTGTATGAACTACTTGTTGGTCTTTTGAAGTGTTGGTCTTTTGTAGAGTTGGTCTTTTGTAGCAACGCCGTTTAATATTCTGTTTGTATGATGTACGACATATATTTAGATAGTCTTATGGTCACAGATGAAGAAAAGTGATTTCAAGCACCTTACTGCAGTGATTTTTGTGTGTGAATATAGTATTTTTTTTATAATTAATAGAATTATAACAACGAAAAACATAATTTCACCATGTTTTTTTTAAAACAGTTAACATTAATACTATTAACTTCCCGTTTGCTAAATATACATTTTTATTGAAAATACTTTTGTGTCAAAGCATCTGATGATTTATAATCTCAACTCGTTATACATTTCTAAATATTTTAGACAAGACCATGGTAGACCTTAACTTTTTTTTTATTTATATAGCCCTATATAACAGAAAAAAAGTTTGTCAGTCAAAAAAATGCCTTACTTAACTGAAGTTAGGTGCTTAGCATCTATTGCTCTCGATCTTACATTGTCCCCTTTTCATGTTTAGAATTTTTCTTTTGGAAGATTGTATATTTTGGGAAAAGAAAAAGAAGTAGATTTATTTAGCGTTTTTTTGTCTTTTCTTAATCAACAAAAAATACAAATACTTATTCACCTATCATTTTATCCATGTGAGGATTATACATTTTAATTTATGCTCACACAGGATTATAGAAAGAATTATCTTTTTCAGATTTTATCTTTTATAATTATTGATTTTCTCCTAAGTTATAAATTATTATCTTTTCAAATTTGATAAAATTCAATATAATTTAATTTAATATTTTTAACAAAAATTTCTAATATGATTTACAAAGCTTTTTGCACTCATTTTACTTAAAAGATTTTATAATATTTATAACAGTAGCGCTGGCACTCTATAACTCCATTCGTGTTTGTGTTCTATGTGTCTATTTTACTTATGGCTTTAGATAAAGCCGCCACCCCCGTCCCCCAGAAAAAACCTAATGAATGAAGGTCGTTATTATTAATTATATCTGTTCAGAGAAGGTGTTGTGCACAAACAATAAAAAAAACTTAAAGGTTTTTTTTGCGATAGTTTATAAAGTTGTGTGCAAGCTTCCAGTCGAATACGCTTTTTGGTCTTACTTATGACCAAATGCATAGTATAATTAACAAATAATTAAGAACAGTTTGACCTAATAAGCGCATTTGACTGGAAGCTTGCACCCAACTTTACCGAATATTGCGAAAAAAAATCCCCTTTATCATTAGCAAAACCAGATATCAATTTAGCACATCTTGCTTTTTTTAACAGAAAGACAACAAACTATTTGTGTATCTAAATCTGAGAATAATTATTTCTTGCATCGTATTATAAACAGCTTTCCGCGGATATAGAATGTACGATTATAAGATTAAAACCAATTTTTTAGCCCCGAAAAACTGGTTTTAATCTTATGATTGTACATTTCTATATTCGTAGAAAACTGGATGTAAAACGATGCTAGACATAGTTTTTTCGTATGGATGAGAACCGGTTCCTATCCACCGGATTCGAATGAATCTGAGAAAAGAAAAGCTTACCCATTTACTGTACATTTGTCCATGCTTATTCTTGATTTATCATGTAGAACAAAAACTCCACAGCCCCGAGGGTTGGACTCTATCTTACAATTTTCAACTAGAATAAGAAAATTCAATAATTGCGAAGCTTGCTTTAATTGAAAAATTTAAAATAATAAAATAATTTAAAAAGAGTTTCATTTATGAAAATTTATGCCTTTTTTGAAATGAAAGTGATACCTAAATGCCTTAAAAAAATTTCAACATCTAAGAAATATTTTATTTTTTTGTTACATCAATTAACCAAATAAAAATAGAAAATCATATTATAACACACAAAATTTCATACGGAGAGACACACAAACACCCCAAAACTCTTAATACTTTGCTATTGTGTAATACTTAGAAATAAAATTATATGAAATCGAATGCCCCCATAAATTTACTCATATCATTGAAAGCTCTTTATAGTGCCTCTAAAAAACAGGATACATTTTAAAACATTGGAAAAAAATATCTTTTTTTTTATAGCCACTTTAAAGAGTTTCATATGATAAACTAATTGTGATATTCCTGTATCCCTGGAATTTACCTGTTAATGTTGCAGCATTAGTACAGTACAAAGATCCATACCCACCACAGTCTACATATTATACTTTTAATTTTAATCATTTTATATTCTATGATATGGAGTAGAAGTTTTTTTTGTCTGTTGCTGAAAATTTCTAAAATTGCTATTCTGAATTATTAGTACATGTTATATAAGCTATAGAAATATCCTGCACGGATTTTTGGATATTTTCTCGACCTTGCCAGCCTTACATTAAAAGGTTGGGAAGAAGCAATTAGTTAAGCTACATACATATACATCCTACAGTTTTGCATAAGATTTTTGCAAGCAACAAATAAATATGTTCAGAGTATGCTATATGTATATTTTTCTTTCCTTCTCAAAAATATCTTTAACTTTCAAAGCAATTTTATATTGTATGTGTATGGAATGCACGCTTGCATTATTAGCAGACCAACAAACCAATTCTTGAATTTTAAATAAAAAATGCTTTTACCTGAAATTGTGCTCTCAGTAATCTTAGATTCACCCCCAAATTTGCACCATAGGGCTGAGTTATTTATTTCCTATACAAGTGATTTATAGAGTAGCATTGGTCAACTAAATCTCAAACAAATCACCCTTCTATCTTAAATAGCATATGAAAAAAATATATCAAGTCTATCTAAATTTGAATTCTATCAAGAGCACATCAGACTTACTGACGGTCTTAGTAAGCTGTACAGCCTGAAAAGATTTACAGACAGACTAGCTGACGGACAAGGTACTAGCTATACTTTAGTCGAATAAATTGATATTTAACGAAACTCTTAATGTCATTTATTTACCTTAGTATAAATTCTATAAATGTATATATTTTTATCATAGCGCAAAATATTTTTTTTCTTGAATGATGAAATTTGCTATAAATCAATATAGGATTAAAGATTATTGAGAACTTATATCTAGCATGGAACAAATTAATAATATCATAATTTGAGACGTTCAGATAAGGCTGTTAAAAAAGTCACACCCAGCCAAAAAACGTACCAAAATAAATGTTTAAGATTTTCACAGCAAGTCTTACACCCTCTAACGATAAAATAAAACCTTTCTCTCCTCGATGGAAAAACCTGTGAAAAGCAATGATTACAATCATTTTTATCCATGAATTTAAGAAAAAAATGGTTAAATGGTCGAAGCAAAATCATACTAGTTTTACAATTCTAAGTCTTTTAGTTTCTAGCATGTTAATAAAATGCCTGCGACAGCACAGACAGATTCACCGACACATTACGAAGTTATACTTTGTGGGTAGCTTTGCTGTTGAATTAAAACCTGATTTTTCTCACCTTAAAATTAGAATCTGATATTTGAATGTTTGAATTTTCGGTCACAATACCTCTCACTTCTTCTCCAGGACCAGAAAATTTACAATTCCTTAATATTTATAAAGTTTTTTAGAGTTTAATATTTTAGCCTCGGACAATACATCACAAGATCTTGCTTTTTTTGTATGTCTGGACCAAATCTTAATAATGTGTAAAATTCATTGATTATTTAAACAAACACAACCAACTCTTTGATTACACGATCTGTGCATGATAATTAGTTGCACGTCTGTTTTAGGACAAGGCATTCCTTTTACTCTAACTATTTCTTGTTGTTTTCCTGGTAACTTAATCAAACCAACAAGACTTGTATATAGCAGGAATCTAAAAGGATAAGACAATAGCAAATAAATTGATATACAACTCCAATGATGATACACAAAATTACTCATCTGTAGATTACAATTAGTAGTTGAAACGTTTGGACACTCAAAAACCCATGAAAATTTAATAAAAATAACCAAAGTTATTAAGCCAATGAACAAGAAAACAATATTTTAAAACTTTAGAGTAATTTATATATTAATTAGCGGCTTCGCCCCTAGCCTCTAGGGGCGAAGCCCCAAGAGGACTGATCAAACTAATTTTTCGTATTTTATATTTAAAAGAAAAATTGAAAGAAAATTTTTTTTTGGGGGGGGGGATTTCTCATTTTTTTTAGGGGGGGTGTCCAACCCCCCAAGAAAATAGTTATAAACCTTCCCGGTACATATGAAAAGCTACCCTGTAAAGGAGAACCCGATCGGTTCAGCGGTTAGCGAGATCCTTCGCTACAAACAGACAGACAAACAAACAGACAGACAAACAAACAAACAGACAGACAAACAAACATCGTTCTACTTTGTATTATAGATAGAATGGCTGAATTAATACAAATTTTAAATATATATGCGTGAAAGTTAACGTGAAAAACTAAATTTGATAAATTAATCTAAAATTTTATATTTAGTATTAGATTTAACCTTTAATTCTATTCAAATTAGAACTGATATTTTGAACAATTTAATTTTTTAACATTCATTAAATATTATTTATTATATACGTTTGAAATATAAAAAATAATAAAAGGGATGTAAATGTAAAAAACATAATTAAAAATAAATTTAATTAACCAGGCGCCCTATTTTCGCTTGCCTATTTGGATGAGGGGTGTGGGGGGGGGGGGTTCCTCATTTTTGTGTAATTTTGTAAAAAAAAAGTTTTAAAGTGTATTATTTAATCAAACGGGCACTGGATTTTTTTTTATTTATCCCCAAATTAAATTAACTTGGTCACCTTTAACTAGATAGCAAAAACTATTCTTGACTTTAACATAGCATTAAAATAGAAAATGGTGAATAAAATAAAATATAAGTGTCTAAAAGCCAATTTAAAGTGTCGGGTCTAATCCTCCAGGTTCTCTTTCTCTAGAACAGCATCAAAACTTTGAACAACTTGACAATTTTGACATAGATACTTTTAATTTTAAAACTTAATCTTATTTATGTATATGTTTCATTAGATTCCGTGAAAATCTGCCACCTTGTCCTCGCTCCCACTAAAATAAACTCAAAAATAAACATTCTCTGAGAATTCTAATTTCTAGCTCCCAAAAACTTTTATATATATTTAAAGCTTTATAAAAAGAACCTACAGACAAAGGTTGCTTACTAAACGAGTAAAAAAGGAAAACTTTGACCTAAATGTTTTTTTAAAGCAGGAAAATCTTAATACAAAAAACTGTAACCACACAAAATGATTTAGACCCCTAGCTCTAATAGAAGCCGGGTTAGATAATAGTGCGGGCCCGATCTAAAAGGGTTAATGAACAAACTTATTGAGACTTTGAATGTATCAGACAAGTAATTTTTTGTGCCTATATGACCATAACATATTTATGCAAATTATAGAAAAGCTTCAATAATATAAATATTTTGCATTGTTTGAAAATTTTCATACGTCAATCAGTGTGAAGAAAATATTTTGGTTTTGGTTTCGGAAATGTTTAAATTGGTTTAGTGTATGTGCCATGTAAATAAAGGAATACTAGTTAGTGACTCTATAGGTATTTTCACTTCATTCTAGTGAGATGAAAAAATAAAAACAACCTTAATAAAAAATGAAGCTTATCCACATTTTGGGTTGTATTGCTCGTTTTTAACGGATAGTTATGATAGTTAATTTCAGCATATTATATTTGTCTTGGTTTTAAAGTTTGCAGTGTGATGTGTATAACTTTTAAGTAAAAATAAGAAAGCGTAAAACTCTACAATAAATACCAGTAAGTCAGAATATGCATTATGAAAAAATACTCAGCAAGTAATAACCAACCTTTATTTCTTAATGTAAATATTGTATTGAAACAACAATTAACAAGTATTAACCAACCTTTATTTCTTAATATAAATATTGTGTTGAAACAACAACCAACAAGTATTAACCAACCTTTATTTCTTAATATAAATATTGTGTTGAAACAACAACCAATAAGCATTAACCAACCTTTATTTCTTAATGTAAATATTGTATTGAAACAACAATTAACAAGTATTAACCAACCTTTATTTCTTAATATAAATATTGTGTTGAAACAACAACCAACAAGTATTAACCAACCTTTATTTCTTAATATAAATATTGTGTTGAAACAACAACCAACAAGTATTAACCAACCTTTATTTCTTAATATAAATATTGTGTTGAAACAACAACCAATAAGCATTAACCAACCTTTATTTCTTAATATAAATATTGTGTTGAAACAACAACCAACAAGTATTAACCAACCTTTATTTCTTAATATAAATATTGTGTTGAAACTACAACCAACAAGTATTAACCAACCTTTATGTCTTAATATAAATATTGTGTTGAAACAACAACCAACAAATATTAACCAACCTTTATTTCTTAATATAAATATTGTGTTGAAACTACAACCAACAAGTATTAACTAACCTTTATTTCTTAATATAAATATTGTGTTGAAACAACAACCAATAAGCATTAACCAACCTTTATTTCTTAATGTAAATATTGTGTTGAAACAACAACCAACAAGTATTAGCCAACCTTTATTTCTTAATACAAATATTGTGTTGAAACAACAACCATCAAGTATTAACCAACCTTTATTTCTTAATATAAATATTGTGTTGAAACAACAACCAACAAGTATTAACAAACCTTTATTTCTTTATATAAATATTGTGTTGAAACAACAAATCCCAAGCGACCTTCAAACCTCTCTTTACCTCTCAAATTCTAGATTTAAGAAAAATACTGGATGTATTATTACAAATTCAAGAGAAGCAAATATTATTCACGAATAAATAAATATGGAGGCAGTTCATACAGTCTGGGGTATTATTTCTTGACGTCTTTGTCAACCATCCACTAAGTTTTTATGTTAGATCCATGTTTTATAGATCTTCTATTTTTCTCTCTCTTCAACTGAACACGAAGACAAACATAAAAGGCATTTTAAATATAGAAAATTAGATGATGGAAATGTTTTCCCTAACCCTACTGGGCCAATTCCCTAACCCAGCTTTCATTAACATTTGCATTCCTAAACTATCAAAAGATACAATGAAAATACGACGAAACCCGCTACTTCGTTATCTTTCCATGATCCGAAAATTATTCTGTGTGTGTGTGTGTAGCTATAGTTTCTTAGTGTTTGGACCTAAGTAGTCATGAAGAAGGACGAGACACTTTTGTATAGCCACTGGGGCGATCAAGCTCCACGCCCAAGTACATTATACCTTGACCCGCTGTCTCAAGGGAGCTACTCTTTATTACCTCACCCTCGCCGAGTATGGCAGGTGTCCCAAATTAAGTCACCGTAATGAATGACGCTCTCAGCAGAGGAGCTTGGGATAAGGGTTGTACAGAAATTATGTAAGTGACTATTAAGTATCCAAACCACTTGATAATCTCCCTTCTTACACAACCAGGGGAAGTTGTGTGAATATGTTCAACTGAGAATTCGAGTTGCCACATGGGGACTTTAACTCGAACTCTCATCTGATTTTAGATTTAGTTAAAAAGTATGTTGTTTAGTGGGTAAAAGATATTTATATTATATATATTTATCAATTTGTTAACAAATATAATGCTACCAGAAAAATAGTTTTAATTAGTGTAATCTGTAATGCAATACATGTCTCCTATCTGGAACTGATCTTTTAGAGAATAAATCTATTGGTAATGGTTTGGTTTTAAGCTATGTTTTGAAAAACATAACCCCGCTAAATAATAATAAATAAAAAGTAGGATTTTTAGTTATAATACTAATGTTGCAGTAGGCAATATTTTATAATAGGGGTTATTCAGCAATTAGCGAAGCACGGGGACTTTTTTTTGATAGGAGAATTGGCGAAAGATGATAGAGGTGTAAAAATAAACATATATAACGATATAGATTAGAGAGGGATTAAAATAGATAGAAAGAGAAAATGAGAGAGAGAGAAAAGAGAGAGAGAGAGAGAGAGAGAGAGAGAGAGAGAGAGAGAGAGAGAGAGAGAGAGAGAGAGAGGGAGAGAGAAGAGAGAGAGAGAGAGAGAGAGAGAGAGAGAGAGAGAGAGAGAGAGAGAGAGAGAGAGAGAGATAGGGAGATATTGAGCAAGATTGCAGATATTTGTAATATTAACAGATGTTAGAACCTTTAAAGTTGATACAGTTTAGCCAATGAAAGTCTCACTTCTATAAAATGGAGCTTAATCTTTAATAAGCTATTTCTTTAGAAATCTTACACAATTAAAAAATAAAGTAAGAATTAGGTATTTCTCCGTTTAAGAGGTAATCATAAGAATATATTCTATTTGTTATTTTACAATTTATTCTGTTGATTTTCATAAAAGTGAAATGTTTAATAACAGAATCTATATAATATATAGACAATTTCAAAGCATATGCTGTTCAATTTAAAGAGGGAAAAATAATTTTACATTTAAAGAATGTGTATTTATAAAATATCAATGAAATCAGAGAATTAGAACTAACTGAAAACTACAAATCTATATTTACAAATTAGTCTCTCTACTTTATCAGTATAATCATCATTAGCTTCACTGTTCAAAGTTAAAGTTATATTTTTGCAGATAATATATTAGAATTGATAGCTTAGTTTGCTTCAGAAGAATATTGAGCGTTAAAAGTGAATAATCAGTCAGTTTATTAGTATCGAAGCTACTCTATAATTCGAAATGTCCGTCCGTCTGTCCGTCCGTCTGAGACAAAGTGGGGGAAACGAGATTTTCTCCGCTCCTATAAAAGATAGACAGTTAAAATTTTTACTGAAGATCCTCATAACATATGCCCATCTAATCTATACATTGTTTTGTCCACCTGTCTGTTATTGGGGTGCTAGATCGATTCCTAGATTTTCATGTTTTCTTGATTTTCTCAACTCCTTTCTAAGATAATGGGCTGAAATTTTCAGGGATTGCTTAGATTTACATTCTACATAAGTTCCTTAAACTTTATTGCGGTCATTTATTAATTTGGGTGCTAGATTGATTCCTAGATTTTTAGGTTTTCTATGGTTTTTTCGATTCCTATTCAGGATTGGCAGCTGAAATTATCAGAGATTGAATATGCTCATATTCTACATATTTCTATCAAGTTTCATTAGGATTTGTCTATAAATTGCGGTGCTAGATCGATTCCTAGATATTTTAATTTTTGTGATTTTTAAGGTTGCGTGATTTTTACGGTTTCCTGATTTCCCTATTTTATCAAGATTTATGTGTATTGTATGACACTGCTTTATATAATTTTTCCCGATATCCATTTATAATTTTTGAGCTTCGCTACTTATGGATGTTGTCATCCTTGTTTTAATTTAAGTTTAAATGCTGCTGGGGTCTTTCCGACAACTGCTGCGAGGATAAGCTTAAAGCTATTAGTTATTTGTCCCCTTTCGAAATTACCCTGTAGGTCTGATATGTATTTATGTTCTAGATCACCTTATGCAATAAATTGGGTATTAAACTTTGACAATTAATGCAAAAGAATTATGTATCTTTGCCCAGCGAGCGGGGACCCTGTCCCAATTTTGCATTGGGTCTTTGAAATCAGCTAATAGCGTCGAAAATATAAACACAGCCGAGTCTCTATAAAAGAACAGATGCCAATTTGCTAGCAGACTAAAAGAGTCTCCACCATTTTGGGCAGGTAGTTTTCTGGATTATACATATCTACATAAATTTTTATTCTTTGACCTTATTTTTTCTGTATATCCCTCATATGTTTCAACTTATACATATTATTGCTTAACAACGCATGTGTAAAATCGTTCTTTTTAATTTAAAACATTATTAACTTAATTGCTGCGCTTCTTAATAAAACATTACAAATTTCCTTGAAAGCGGATGTTTAATCTTTTTAAAAGCAAAGGTTTTCCACATTTAAGACCGGCCCGTCCGTCCCCAAGTATAATGGTTGATTTAGGATTGTCAAACTCGTCGTTTTCAAAATTTGTGTAATGATTCAACACGTTTTCCAACTCTAAAATCATTACTATAAAGTCTGTGTGTCCAAGTTTAACATGAGTTTTCTTCTTTTTGTCTGTATTCTAAAAGAGTGTATATATTAAGAATATCTTTTGATAGATTCGCTTTTATGGATATTTTCATCCTTGTTTTTATATAAGATATTTAGATAAAAACAAAATTCTTAAAAGATTTAAAACTTTTAATTTGCTTTTATTTTAGAGAATTAACGAGGAAAAATTTGAAAATATAAAAATAATTTGACGTGAAGCTATTGTGTTAGAAATAACCAGGGATCGGTAGCCGCGCGTAAGACGCGTGTAAGCCTCAGTGAATTCGTCATTTGATCACTATTAAATTCAGCTGAATGTATAAAACTGCTCTTTAGCAGACAATCCTTCTTTTTGAAATTTCTTTTTCGGCTCACAAGCAGGTTTAAAACTGAGGCGCGGCTGCCGAACCCTGGAAATCTTTTTTACATTTAGGGTCTGCCTAACAGCTATGATTGTCAATTAAGGCATTTAATTTCAAAGGCTATTTGAGAATTCAATCAAAAGTAAGGTTTAATCTGGAAACTGTAGCTACTCTAAAATCTTTACTTTAAAGTTCATACTTCTAACTTAAACATATAAACTTTTGAATTTTTATACTAAATTTTCACCTAACATAATAGTCATACTTTGATTTTAAATTTTTACAATCATGTTATTAGAGTAGCTTCTCAGTAATTAGATCTCTAAAGAGTGTGTCCATATCATACAATCTCTATATATATCTTAACATCGAATTTTCATTAAAATTTTATAAAAGATTCTGCTATAATATCAAAAAAGATCTCTTTAACTATACCATTTGTAATATTTGATTGTCCAACTCGTTTTAGAGTTTCGCTATGATGGATATTGTCATCCTTGTTAATTATTTTGAAATATTTAACAGAATCAAAGTTGGTATTTTTAATTCAACAGTGCAGCTGTATAAAAATATTTCGACTGCGCCCCTAGGAATCTTTAGATTCATTTATAAAAATGGGGAGGGGGTTAATACAACCCAATAAATGTATACGTATAGTTGTTTAGCCCAGACAACTACCTGGCCCAAGTGGTGGGGACCTTTTTCATCTGCAAGCAAATTGCTTTCTGCTCTTTTGTAGCGACGTGGCTGTGTTTATAATTCCGACGCTGTTGGCTGATATTCAAAACCTTAATTAAAAGTCAGCTCAGGGTCCCCAACCCGTTGGTAGACTTCCATATAGCTCGTACCCCTCTATTCTTTTACTTTTATGGCACACCTACCACTTTAAATATCAGATTTAAAAAAAAGTTGGGCGAGGGGGATAAATCTTTCCTAACCCGAAATAGACAGGAAATCATGGTACATAAAAAATGGAGATTCCCTGAAAAGAAGAACCTACTATATACATGCAATAGATAAAAACTATTTAAAAGGAAAATTACAAATAAAAGTTCTTTGAATATTTTTGTAAGTTTAATATTCATAAAAGAATATAAAACATAAAATTGAAAGGAAAATTTTTCTAAATTGAGATAAACAACGAAGAGAAACATCTTGTAACTATTAAGTAAGACAGTTAGGGAGTTGAATCCATTTTTATAGAAGCAGAAACATAATCTATGATTATGGTTTGGACCCTCTAAAACTATAATCTACCCTTCCACTTTCCCCTCTCTTGGTGAAGATATCTTCAACGCCGATACGATTTTTGAAATGTAAGATTCCACTTTTGCCTCTCTTGGTGAAGATATCTTCAACACTGATACAATTTTTGAAATGTAAGATTCCACTTTTAATAGAAGCGAAACTGGAATCATGGTTTACATTTTTAATATCTATGTTTCTGTAATCTTCCATTACTTTTTTAACATCGACATAATAGAAATGTACCATACTATTTTAAAATTATGTCAATTGTGAAAAAAAGCATAGATTTTATATATGATTTAAACATTGTTGTATATTCTTAACTAAATAAACAAAACATACAAAGAGCATATATAAAAGATATTTTGTTTATTTAAAAAAAAATACTTTAAAAAGGGTATCAAATGAGTATTCAAAATTATTTTAAGAAAGTTGTTTATTAATTAATTCAATTGTATATATTTGTAATTTCTTTGTTTAATTTATTTCATCTTAATATTTCCCTAGTAATCTCTCACCGTGTAAGTAAGCACTAAGAGGTTAATTGCTTATTTAATTGTGAATTTTTGTGGTAAATTACCGATCAATTACTAAACAATTTGGTCTGATTTGTGAGTTAAAAGTGGATGGAGTAAATAAATTCTTAGACATTTATAGTAAAAGTTGCTTGTATCAGTTAAAGTGAAGAAAAGGAGTAATAATTAATCCATTCCTTCCTGTAAGCAGTTTATGACGAAAATTGAAGATTTGGCTGATATAATCCAAATAAGCAAAAATTATCATCGATTGCTTAAACAAAATTTAACATAAAAAGCAGTGAGTAAGGGAGGGGACAATGGATCGAATATTCAATTTTTAAGGAGTCTCAGACTTTGGGGACTGGCTTAAAGGGAATGTGCACGAATACAGCAGATTCTTACTGATTTTGGGGACTTGCGCATCAATGCCCCGCTAACTAGCTGAGCTAGTTTTGAATATGCAGACAGAAAAGTTTGTTATTTATCGCTGGTTTTAACAAATATTTTTTCCCAAGAAAATGTCTATTCATGTATAGAAACTCTACTGTGATATTTATGTATTAAATAATCTAAGAACCACTCGAATTTAGGGTCAGTTATAAATATATCAGAAGGGTTGAGGTAGTTCTAAACAAGATTTTTCTAGTGATTAATTACAGAATGTTTACTACATTGTGATGTGTTGATAATTTAATTTTCAAGTAAATGATTTTTTTCTTAGAACTAATTTTGTTCTAAATTAGGTTACCATGATCCCTTTACAATTTTGGTAAAATTTTCTTGATAAATCTGGTTTTCATTGCTTTTCAGCAAAAACTCTTAAATTGAATTAATTGCCCATTGTCCCCTCCCTTACTCCCTGCATAAAAAGGCATGATTTGGTATATAAGCCAAATAAGCAATAATTTTCATTGAATGCTTATAAGTAATTTTTTTTTCAAAAAAGTATGATTTTGTATATATATAAGTCAAATAATTTTCATTGATTACTTAGTAACGGTGTCATGCTTAGTGGTAGCACACTGAGCTACAGTGGTGAGAGTTCAAGTTCAATTATCCATATGTTGGCTCTAATTTCTCATTCGCAACATTAATCATGCATCATCCCCTGGTTGTGTAAGAAGGGGATTATTGAGTAAGTTTGGATACCCAATAGTCACTTACTTAAAATCAGTACTACCCTTAACCCAAGCTCCTCTTTGGAGAGGGTCATTCATTACAGTGACTTAATTTGGGACATCTGCCATACTCGGCAAGGTTAAGGTAATAATGAGTAGATCTCATGAGATAGCAAGTCAAGTCATAATGTGCTTGAACATGGAGCTTGATAGTCCTATTTCTATGGAAAAGTGTCTCAGCCTACTCCAGGTCAAAACCATACAAAACTATGGCTAATCAATCAATCAATCAAATTGATTACTTATAAGTATTTTATCATAATAAAGCATGATTTGGTATATGAGCCAAATAAGCAATAATTTTTATTGATTGATTATGAGTATTTATTTGTAAAATTACCATGATTTGGATAATAGCAAAAATTTTGGTTGATTTCTTGAAAGTAATTTATCAACAAATGGCATGATTTGGTATATAAGCCTAATAAACAAAAACTTTCATTAATTTCTTATAAACAATTAATTAAAAATTTATATTTAATTATTTTTGTACAAAATGAAAGAGCTAAATTTTTTTGCATTAGGGTGAGGGCAGGCTAAACTGGTAATTTTTTCAGTTTTTTGCAGAAAAAAAAAGGGAAAATATTTATATTTTCTAATAAAACCAAGACCAATGATAGTTTTAGTTTATAGTATTTTTCAAAACATACTCAAAATCTTAAACGATGGGTGATTTCGTAGAGAAATGTTACTGTTTTCAATATTTTCAAAATACTAAAATAACCCTAACAATATACAAATTTCCCTATATATTCAAACGACAGGAAATTGAGACTTCACACCTTTGTTAACATTTTCATACGGATAGAAGGGGTCAACTTATGCTAGATTTGGGATGTATTTGTAAGATACTACATATGTTCACATATCTTTACGGTCAAACATTGTCAGAAAATCATAAAAATTCCGGAAAATATTATCATAAGAAGAAGAATTATGGCCTCACTAGAATTTTATGACTTGGAATAATAAAGGTTTGGTGAATAGATTTTTTTTCTATCATCATGCAATCTCGTAGCAAGATTATCAAGATAGTTAATCTTAGTTCTTATTGCTAATTTCGCTTGTTTTTTTATTTTCATTTTAACAGCATTTCATGCTTAATAAACCAACCAATCACAATTAAAGAAAAAAAGTCTCCAAAGTTGTTATTGCTAATTTATCTTGCTTTTTTATCTAGCGGCAACTTTTGACCTTTCCAGTTACTTTATGTTCTGTTGTGTTTGTCAGTTCAAATAAAGAAATAGGATTTTGTAGATTTATTAATTATGTATTATTTTTTAAAAATGTTATGTAACCCCCCCCCCCCCCAATCATATTTCTTAAAATATCTTATACGTGAGTCACACACAAAGTAGAGAAACAGGTGCATATATATTGTTAATGAATTCTGGCGTGGGGGGGGGGGGGTTTACAATGATGCATCAGATTCAGAAGTAGCTATTTATTTATCTAATATACCAACCAAAGGTTTTTTTTATAATATCTATATGTGATACTTAATTTTTCAAAATATTGCTTGACTTTGATGTATCAATGATCAGAAATAGCTATTTATTTATCTAATATACCAAACAAAATTTTTTTTATAATATCTATATCAGTTACTTAAGTTCTCAAATTTAAAATATAGCTTGAATTTTCTAAAGAATAATTCTTACAACATTTCTGTACGAACACCTTGGCTGACCGTAATATCATGTTACCAGTTACTTACCACCACCCCCCCCCCCATATTGCTAATTTCTCAATTATGAGATCTTATTGGACAATCACATATACATTTGCCTATTGTAGAAAAGGATATATACGTGGATATTATGACAAGGGAGAAATGGTGGTCTATTTAGATTGCTAACATTGAACTCCCTTATTGGTTAGGTCGATAATTCATTAGGAGGGGAGGGGATGGGGTAGGGAAGGAGAAGGGAGTAATCATTACTTAGACTACTGCGTAATTGCAACTTAAATTCAAATTAAAAAGCTGAAATGTTATATGAGTCATTATAAAAAGCTTGAAACAAGAAGGACGTTATCAATCTGTTATGGGCTTTATGGCAGACAAACAAAATTATATATAGAAAAAATTTAAACTTATAAAATCATTAGATTAATTTAATATCCCTCCCATATATATCTTTACTAATACAACAACAGGAAGTTGAGGTTTTGATATGAGCAAGGGGTCCAACCTCTCTTTTTATAAAGCAGGGCTTTTCTATAATTAGGGTCGGTAGGTCTGTCCTTTAAACATTATTCTGTATTTAACAGTTTTACAAAAAAATAACGTATAATTTTGTCAAAAATAATCCAAAAATATTATGCTTAATTTCTTCTGACACTCTACAAAAGTTAATATTAGTCATTCCATTTTAGAGCTTCGCTTTTATGGATGTTGTTATCCTTGATTTTCTCAAAGGAGATAGTGTAAAAAGTAATGATAAATTGGAGGAGGAGGGAACAGTATTTTTAATTATCCAAAGTAGTAAGCGTTTTTGTCTGTCCCGAAGGATCTCGCTAACCGCTGAACCGGTATTGTTCTCTTTTACAGTAAAGCTTCTTATAGGTCCTGGGAAGGTTTTAAACTTCCCCCCCAAAATATTCTTTTTTTACTCTCCTCAGATTCCTGGGTATGAATCATAGATTATTTGTGTGTGTGTCCATTCCATTTTAGAGGCGCTACTACAACGGAAATATTATTACTTGGATGCTGCATCATATTTTCATGTATTCTGATAAAGTGAAACTCATAGATGGCTAAAATAACCATACCCCCCACCCCCCAATCTACCCACTCCCCTTCTACTAGATGAACTAATGAACAATAAAGGAGTTCTATGTTAGCAAGCTAAATTAACTACAAATTTTCTTTCTCAATATATCCATGTATATTTCATATTATTTCATTGTTTGTCCATTTTAAAGGTGCTACTACCCGGAAGGCAAGTAGGGATTGAATGGACTGTAAAGTGTAAATTATACTGGTACCCAACGTTTTATAATCACGTTTTCTCATTCGTTTGCTTGGACTTATAAATGTATTATTTTTGACAAAATCATACGTCATTTTTTTTTGTAAAACTGTTAAATACAGAAAACTGTTTAAAGGACATACCTAACCGTAATTGACGGACATACAGACTATAATCATAGAAAAGCTCTGCTTTATTAAAAGTAAGGTTTCAAGTTTGACCCCTTGCTCAAATCAAAACCTCAACTTCTTTTCTATTATAAGAGTCGGTCCGTACGTCTGTAACAGTTAGCTCTTTTCGTTATCAGAATGTCCGTATGTCCATTTCAAACATGTTGATTTTCAAGTTTTTCAACATCAAGTTTTTATGCATTATAATTATCTGAATGATCTGATTTTTGGAATACAGATTCCTAGAACAACAATGTATAATGTTATTCAGTTCTGACACTCTACAGGTGTTAATGTTTGTTTGTCCTACTATTTCAGAGCTTCCCTTTCATGGATGTTGTCATTCTGTTTTTATAACTTTTATAAATGCTTAAATTAAAATCAAAGTTTAGAAAGCGTAGCAACTCTATAATCGTTACCAGATTGACCGTACAACTATTTTAAACATGTTGATTTTTTTAGTTTATTACATACAAAATGATATTTTATTTTTCTAAAAAAATAGCTGTTTTAATGCATACAAAAATTATTGCATGAGAATACTGAAGGGGTTGGAAAGACAAAAGTATAAGTACAGATTCTATATATAACATATCTCCGCCCATTTCCCTATCCAATTTAAATTTTAGCTAACAAAAAATAGCTATTTGTTCTGAATGGACGGAACGATCCTAATAATAGAAAGCTTCGCTTAAAAAAAAAGCTTATTATATAAGTTTTACAAGCAGAGAATCAATACAAAACAAACAGATTCTATTTTAAAAAAAGATTAATTTTGCAGATTTGTAATTGATTGCTTTCTACCTATTCCCTAGAAAGGTCCAGGTCATGCTCTAACTAAGGATCTCACTAACCGCTGAACCAATGAACAATAAAGCTTCTTAATTAAAAGTGAAAGTTAAATTTTGTTTCTTTTAACTTTTAAAACTACTCATATTTAAACATCAAGTTCCTATTGTAAAGATTTATGGGAAGGGGTGGTTATTATATCTACTGCTGTTAAAAACAAAGCTTTTCTATAATTGGGGTTGGTTTCACGTCCGTCCGTCTGTACATCTAGAACAGATAGATTAAGAAAGTGGTACAACTTTATAATATTAACTTATAATTTTGTTTATACTTATACATTTATATTCTGATTATTCAGTTCTGACAATCTACAAGTGTTACTGTTTGTTTGTACTACTGATTCGCTTTTATGGATGTTGTCATCCTTGTTGATAAACCTTCCGATTTCCTTTATTTGGCTAAAGTTAAACAGAGTTGCCTCCCCCCCCCCATATTCAATTGAATATGATTTACTACTATTTTCTGCCAAAATAAAGGTAAAAGGTAAAACATGGACAATAATAGTTATTCCTTTCATTGTATTATAAACGGCTTTCCGCGGATATAGAATGTACAATTATAAGATTAAAACCAGTTTTTAGCCCCGAGGTGCCGAAGAAAAAAAATAATTCTATATTCTAATCTCCCTCCCCCCCCACAAAAAAAAGTTGCTCTTAAGAATTCATTTGTAGTTCAGGAAGGGAGCAGAGAAAATAAGAACGGCTTGTTTTTTTTCCTATGCCAGGGGGGGGGGGGGGGGGGAAAAACCCTGTGTGAACACACCCCACACCCCATAAACCTATACAATAGGAAGTTTAAATATGAGCATTTATAGAAACAACAAGGATGACAACATCCATAAAAGCGAAGTGCTGAACTGGTAGGACAAACGGACATTAACATTTGTATAGTGTCAAAATTGAATAATCAGATTATAAATGTATAAGAGTCTATGCAAAATTGATTATAGAGTTGCTACGCTTTCTTAATCTTACCTAATTACTGCAGGAATCACCATGCAAAGTTTGAAATTGATAGGACAATTCTAACATGCCTAAATTAACGAAAAAAGCTATCCATTACGGACGGACGTACGGAGTGACGGACGGACGTATGGACGGACCAACCCTAATTATAGAAAAGCTTCGCTTTTAAAAATTAACTTTTATGTGAGACAATGTTAGATATACCTTTGTAAGAATGTGTTTCTAAGGACCAATTTTTAAAAGCGAAGCTTTTCTATAATCAAGGCCGCTCCGTCCTTTACTGATATCTCTGACAATATCCATTAAAGCGAAACATTAACATAAATGTATAAGTATAATCAAAATTATAAGTAAGTATTATATAGTTGCTATGCTTTCTAATTCTATAAATTCTATACTATAATAACATATTAATGATGGACAGACTGACGTCTATAACCAACACAAATTATAGAAAAGCTTCGCTTAGTAAAGAGGAGAGGGGAATTTATTTATTATTTCCTAATTTCCATATGTCTTGTGTTGTTATTCTTGGGGGGGGGGGGGGGTCATAAATCAAGTTCATATATCGGGGAGTATATTGTCAAAGCTAAAGCCATATAGAATTTCATATCGGTCAACCCTTCTTAAATAGGGGAGGGGGGGGGGGGGGGAGTATATTGTCCAAGCTAAAGCCATATAGAATTTCCATTGTGTTCACTTCACTATTTTTCATTTAAAACTTCTTAAATCTTAAATTTACGAAATCTTACTGGACAGACATACTTACAAAACTACGTTCATATATATTTAAGATTTTAGATTTGTTTTGTAATTTGTTCCTTCAGTATTTTATTTTTTTTTTGAAGCGAAGCTATTTCATAATTAAGTTTTTGTTATAGACATTTTTCCGTGCATTTTAAATTTGTTTCACTTTTCCCATGATTACTAAAATAAAAGAATAATGTCAGTTGTCTATAATACGATAGGATAAATATCTATTCCAATATTGCTTTTAAATTACATATACGGCACAAATTTTGACGTTGAATGTGCGTGTGTGCGTCTGTTTTGATCTAGCTGACCTTTACAGGGTAGCTTCTTATAGTTTAATTTGTATATTTATCTTTCTTTTTTGCTTTTAAAAATTTATGTATTTATTAACGTTAAGCTTCAGACAAAAGCCAACAAAAAAAAACTTTTGCTAGAAATATGCGAAGGTTCCGTGATCATATGAACAGGCTATTTTATTTGAGAAATCCAATATTTTTAAAAAAACTCAAATTGCCCAATAAAATTAAACGGTCTAGCTAAGTTTTGGAAAGGGATAATTAGTGATTTACAACGATATCCTGGCCGTATGAAAATGTATAGCTATTTCAATATTTATCATATATCCATTTAACCCCTTCATTTCACACGTTTAACCCCCAGTATGAAAATTAGGGAATTTAGCAATATTTGGCACCAATTTTAATATTTTGAAGCCTTAAATTAGTTTTTGAAACTAACGATATGACTGACCAAGACCATTAGAAAGCTTACGGAAAAGACTATCAGGTTATCCTAGGACTTTAAGAAGTTTGATATAATTGGACTCAAAGTCGTTACCGATTAATACCCCACATGGGGGGCCAAACCAATAACGTTTTTTTCAACCTAAAAAAATCAATTAAAAACGGCCAAACAGCCAATAAAACATAATTAATCTTAATTCGGTTAGGTTAGAGGGATTATCCACAAAAATTTTCATAAGAATTGGACTATCCCGTCTATGTCAAAAATCATTTTTTTTAAAGACATGAAATTGAATTTTTTTTGCAAAAATTTTCTTTAAAAAAATTTTAATTTTTTCAGAAAAAAAAACACTGTCCTACTCACTTTTTGGCCTAATTTTTAAAAAACCCATATTGAATTTTGGAAAACCTGAAAATTGACCTTAAAAATCAAATTTAAATTTTTTTTCAAAATTACCTGAAAATGCCCCGCCACCAACTCTGGTCATTTTTTAAAAAAATATTAACTCTATTTTAAAGCTCTCAACCAATTTGGAAAGTACAGACAATTCATAGTTAAAAAGGTTTTTAAGGATTAGTTCTAGGTCTTACCAATTTTTGTGTTGGTCAATCTTTAACACCTACTGAAAAATTAAAAAAAAAAAAAATTTTGTCGAACTTTTTCTTTTATTAATTTAATAACAAACAAATTTGCTTCTATGTTTTTTTCTGTCATTCAAAAGGAACATGGAGATAAAGGTCATTTTATGAAAGTAGGTCAATAATTACTGGATTAATTCCTTACTGGTCTATGCCCCCCCTCACCCTACTTAATGCAAATGGATCTTTTTTGGATACTTTGTACTGTACTGGTTTCTCTGTTCTAATTTAGGGAGGGGGGTTAAGAAGAGTTATAGATATTGCTCTGTTCTACAACAATTCACTATAAATCAAAAAACCTTGATATGGATCAAATGTAGATAATGAATAAGAGAAAGGGGGGGGATGGGAGACAAAGATTTGAGGGTATCATTCACAATCCTTTTATGATAAATTGCCACTAGAAAAAATATTATTATACTTTTTTGGTTATTGGTTAGTAAGATCCCTCAGTGCACACACACTGACATTCATGCCACACAAGTGGACACCCTGTTACTTATAAATAATTATGAAACTCATCATGTAATTTTAACTTGCTTTTCCTAAATAGTTTGCTTTAAATTAAAATCATTGCACCCCTAGCATCATGAAGCTCTGTTTTTTAATGGGTAGGGGGCTCTTTTCTCCAAACAGTTTTTCCTAACTTTTTCCTTAACTAATTTTGAAATCTCATCTTTTTATATTTTTACCATTTTGCTTTTTGTCAAACTTTTTATCAACTTTTTTACTAGACTTTTACAACATTTCTACACAATCCTTTCTTTCCTTTAATATACATTAACAGCCTTGTGAGTTATTTTTGTAGTTCAAATGGTGGGCCTGGGTTGGGTAGTTACATGCCTATGAAGAGTCAAATGCACATTTGTTTGCATTAATCATTTCGGATCTGTCTACTATTCTACTTGGTTAGCAAGAAGTCGGTCAACTCGTTGGTCGACAAACGTTCATATCCTGCCTTACTCATTTAACCCATTAGTGACGAACCGGGTATTAAAACCTGGTTCCACCCGGTTCCAGAAAATGTTAAAAAAAAACGGTTTCCAGTCTTCAAATTGCATCATTCTCAGTATGAATCCCCCCTCTACTACCCTAGTTTTCATTTCCCCCTGGAGTAGGCAGTTTTGCTTACTTCTGTTTGCCGGTATAGCTCAACAAAATTTGAAAACCACGAAAATGTTGGTGAATTCAAAATACCCCTTCTAGCTTTTTTGTTTGAATTGTAAAGTCGCTGATTTTTTTTGTGAAATCTAATGTTTATTGACAAGTACATCTATTTGTGAATTTGTTTTATTCAAATTATTATTTTTTATCGTTTTTTTACGCCCTATTATGACCCGGTTCGGCACGGCCATAAATTTGGTTTTATTACCCGGTTTTAACTTTTCAACCATTAAATATTTTTTATGATTTATTATTTTTGAGCTACCCTAATCAGTATACCCTAGTAATCTCTATATGTGTCCTCCAATATTTTTATGCTCGTTTTCTGATATGTATTACCCAATTTTTATATGTTCTTTTTATGTAGTGTGTGTGTTTTAAAACTTCAAGAAACGGGTTTTTTTAACCGAAAACGGCGGCACCTATAACTGAAACACTAAATTGGATATAAATCGCTTTGTATATTACTTGTAGCTCTATAGATTACATGAGGTTGTGTAGTTTTCAATTATGGATCATATCAAAGGTCTAAAGAGGGTTCATCTCACTTTGGGCGTTCAAAAATTACATTTTTAATTTTTTTGTCGAAAAAACTGGGTTTTTGCTTCAAAACCGGGTTTTAATGCCCAGGGAAACCGCCCAAAACGGGTCAAAATGCCCGTTGTGCATTTATGGCCATGCCGAACCTGTTTTTTTTGCAACTTTCCTGTGCATGCCACTAGTGCAAAACAAAAAAATACGTTTTCCGTTTTTACCATTTTAAAGCTTCCCTGAGATTTTCAGCTCGATCGGCCCATAAAAGTGGCGCTCGGCACTAATGGGTTAAAGTATAAAAAAATTTACCATCAAAACGGACAATGCAGTGTTCAAATAGGACCAAGAGACATTTAGAATCCATTGAGAATAAAATCCTAGCTGCTCCTACTTGGCAGATATTTAATTTCAAAGATTTGAGGTGAAAACACCAAATTCAACGAATATAGAAGGCAATTCTGCTTTGAATACAGAAAGATAAGATGTGTTTCTGTAAATTGTGCTCAGTATACTTTTGTAACGCAAATAAAATCTTATTAACCCATTAGTGCCGAACCGGGCATCAAAACCCGGTTCCGAAAAATGGGAAAAAAACCGGTTTCCGGCTTAATAATTGCATCATTCTCAGAATGAATCCCCCCTCTACTACCCTGACTTTCATTTCCCCCTGGAGCAGGCAGTTTAGCTTACTTCCGTTTGCTGGTATAGCTCAACAAAATTTGAAAATCATGAAAATTCAAAATACCCCTTCTAACTTTTTTGTTTTTATAGTAAAGTCGCTGATTTTTTTTGTGAAATCTAATGTTTATTGACAAGTACATCTATTTGTGAATTCGTTTTATTCAAATTATAATTTTTTATATGATTTTTTTATCGTTTTTTTACGCCCTATTATGACCCGGTTCGGCTTGGCCATAAATACCCGAAAATTTTAAAACCCGGCTCGGTTTCGGTTTTTATTACCCGGTTTTAACTTTTCAACCAATAAAAATAACAGTTTACGTCATTAGTAAGGCTTTGAGCCACCCTACTAACCCTAGTAATCTCTATAGGTGTCACCCAATAGTTTTATGCTCGTTTTCTGATATGTAACACCCAAATTTTATATGTTCTTTTTTTGTAGTGTGTGTCTTTTAAAACTTCGAGCAACGGGTTTTTTTACCCGAAAACGGCGGCACCTATAGCCGAAACACTAAATTTGAAATAAATTGCTTCGTATTATACTTGTAGCTCTTTAGATTACATGAGGTTGTGTAGTTTTCAATTACGGATGGTATCAAAGTTCTAAAAAGTGTTCATCTCACTTTTGGCGTTCAAAAATTACATTTTTCGATTTTTGGTCAAAATAACCGGGTTTATACAGGTCAACCGGGTTTTAAAACTGGGGGAAAGCACCAAAAACGGGTGTTAATACCTGGTTGGTATTTATGGCCAAGCCGAACCGGGTTTTTTTGCAACTTTCCTGTGCACACCACTAGAGCAAAACAAAAAAATACGAATTCCGTTTTGACCATTATAAAGCTTCCCTGAAACTTACAGCTCGATCGGCCCATAAAAGTGGCGCTCGGCACTAATGGGTTAATGTAAAATCAATGCAGCAGTTGTGATTTGACTTGAATTTGGTTAACTTGTCTTTGTGTTTTATTTGTTTTCTTTTTGATCTAACCCATTGAGGTATAGGATTCTTTACTTATAAGAATAGTGAAAATTTAGAGACACCATCTCTAAATCAGCCAATAGAATAACTGCAGAAGAACAATCTGGCTAAGTTATTGGTAGAAATATGTAAAAAATTTTACAGGAAAGAGATAAAATTTTTAGAAATCATATGGTTGAAAAATTCCTTTACTGTATTACTGGAATGATTCATAAATAACAAAAAATTAACAAAAGTGTTTATCTTCTAGAATTTCTCTTTTGAGTTGATGGATTATAGGACCAGTTTGACCAAATCGATATTCTTTTTCAATTGTGCTAATATATGACTCTACAGATTATCTGATTCTTGATTGTAGGATAAATATTTCTATAATTTTCTATATATTTCTAATAAACTGCTAAGTAACAAAATTGTAATTAATCTGTTTCTATTAAAATTTTTGAATTAAATTCATTAATAAATGGAATATTAAAGGAACCCTGCAAGAAATACCTCTCTTTAACTGCTGAAAGCCTGCCATAAGTAGCCTCCAGCTTCAAAAACTAAATTAATAGCTTATCTTTGTCAACAACTTAGACTGCCAGAAACTGATAATATTCTTACAATAAAAACACCCTCTTTTATAGTCAAAATGTCTTTTAAAAAATTCAGTTTAAATTGCGTTTAAAAGCATAAAATCATAGCAGGAAAAAATGAAACTAATGTAAGTAATACAGATGCTTAGCTTTGATTGGTTTTTTAGCGTACTTAGCGTGGACTCAGACTTCTGATGGGCTAGAAATCCTAAAGGCTAGCATTCTCAGGCTACATTACTCTCAATACAATGCAAATTAAACTGAATTTTTTTTAATGATTTTGACTATAAAGAAAGGTGTTTTTATTGTAAAAATGTTATCAGTTACTGGCATCCTAAGTTTCTGCCAAAAATAAGCTTATAATTTTCTGGGCGACGTATTTTAATAATGAAAATTTTATTATTAGCAATGAAAAACTTTCAAAATTTTCATTGTACTAAAAATATGATTTTGAAATGTCTATAACTTTTTTGTTTTTAAAGCTGGAGGCTTCAATTTTTTTGTATTGGGTCTACTTGTGGTAGTCTTTCAGCAGTTAAAGCGGTTTATTTCTTGCACGGTTTCTTAAAGGAATCCTGCAAGAAATGCCACGCTTTAACTGCTGAAAGACTGCCACAAGTAGACCAAATACATTAAATTTGAAGCCTTCAGCTTCTATAACAAAAAAGTTCTAGGCATTTTAAAATGACATTTTATGTACAATGAAAATTTTGGAAGAATTGCAATGCTCATGTTGAAAACTTTGAAATTAAACTACGTGGCCTAGAAACAAAATTATAAGCTTATTTTTGTCATAAATTTAGGTTTCCAGTAACTCATTATATTTTTACAATAAAAATACCCATTTTTACAGTCAAAATCATTAAAAAAATTAAGTTTTACTTGCGTTATACCGAATGTACTGTAGCCAATAAGAAGGCTGAATCAGCTTAACAACCAATCACAGCTAAGCTTGTATTAGTTTACCCCTTTGATTCAGCTATGATTTTCGTTTAAAAATGCAATTTAAATCGAATTTTTTTCATAGATTTTGACTATGAAATGTTGTGTTTTTATTGTAAAAACGTAATCAGTTACAGGCAATCTAAGTTTCTGACAAAGATAAGGTTATAATTTTGTGTCTAGGCGACGTAATTTAATATTGTTTTTTCTTTTATGAGCATTGGAAATCTTTCAAAAATTCCATTGTACATAAAATGCTATTTTGAAATGCCTAGAACTTTTTTGTTATTGAAGCTGAAGGCTTTAAATTTGGGGTATTGGGTCTTCTTGTGGCAGTCTTTCAGCAGTTAAAGCGTGTTTTTTCTTGCAGGCGTCCTTTAAAGGGTATTAATTTGCCTTTGATACAAGTAACTTTTTCTTATTTAAAAATCTCTTCTGTATTAAACTACTGTAAAGCTTTCCACTTAAAAACAAAAACAGTGTGGGAATATGAATCTTAATATATGTAGGTATAGATTCTTCTAAATTCACTAAAGATCTCAATCATGTGAACATTGCCACAGCACAGCAAAAGCAAGTCTTGTAGTTAAAGACCCCTATTTTAACATAGTTTTGTTTCAAAAGGTTTTCGTGGTACAACTTTAAAGTTAAAGCTTTCTTTAATAAACATGAATTTCTAGGAGATACAGAAATTCATTCAGTATTAAAGCTGAGGTTTAAGTCAATTTGGACAGCAATTTTTCTTTATTGTTGGTAACTTGGATAATGTATGTATGTAATCATGCAATTTTACTAAAAGCTATATGAACTTTTGGGTCTGTCAAAAGTTCCAATTTTTTTCAAGCTAGCTACGCAAAATCTTCTACATGGATTCTATCCTATACTTTTTCTTCTTTGAAGCAAGCAATGAAAATTATTGCTTATTTGACTTGCTATATACCAAATCATGCTATTTTTTGATAACTTATGTATAAGCATTCAATCAAGATTACTGCTTATTTGGCTAATCAACAAAATCATGCTTTTTTTTTGATAAATTACTTATAAAAGTAGAACGATGTCTATCTGTCCATCCATCTGTCCCTTAAGATCTAGGTAACCACTGAACCGATTGGATTCTACTCTTCAGGGTATATACCTATTGGTCCTGTGGTGGTTTTAAGCTATTTTCTTGGGGGGTGGGACACCCCCAACCCCCCCCAAAAAATAATAATTTCTTGGGAACACATTAGACAATGAGCAGCACCAGTAGTACTTTATTTTTTTTTATTATCTCTTAGGGCAAAGCCCCTAGAGGCCAGGGGCGAAGCCACTATTTAATATAAGCAATGAAAATTATTATTTATTTGGCTTATATAACAAATTATGCTATTTTTGATAAATTACTTACAGGTAATCAATGAAAAACTTTGCTTATTTGGCTTATATCAGTCAAATCTTCATTTTTTTCATAAACTGCTTACAGGAAGGAAGGGATTAATTATTACTCCTCCTCCTTTTTCTTCATTTCAACTTGTATAAGCCACTTTTACTATAAATGACTTAGTATTTAAAGTGTGCTACCTTTTTATATGTTTCATTATTATTTTGCCACAACTTGGTCAAAAATGCTCACAAATCAGACCTTTTTCGACCAAAGAGGCTCAAATGGTTCCTTTACAAGCCCAATCAATCAGTTTTAAGATATCTTTATATTTCAAGGAAAATACCGAAAAAAGGCAAATTTGGGTGTTTCCTTGGTAATTTCCTCTTAGGATTTTTTTATCAAAATATTATTATGTTGAACAGAAAGGAAGGGAGGGGTGGGAGGGAGGGTAAGTGGAGACATAAGCCTCATTAGTCTAGCATGGCAACCGGTGAACAGAATCACAGTTCTGCACCACAAGCCACGGGCTTATTTATATAAAACTCCAACCAATGAGAGTCACACTCTCATTGGTTGAAGTGGATGGAGCGCGTGGAAGGAGTGTGAGAGGGCAGAGACAAGGGATGAGAAAGGCAGAGAGTAGGGCACATATAGCACATATAAATATTAATGTAGCACAGTTACGCTGTAAAGTTTACTAACACTTTCGCCGAGAAGTTTACCAACACATTTGCCGTGAAGCCCGGTCCATGCTTCCAACAGTATGAATCAAGTCCTATTTAGGACATAAAAATATTTTCAAAATTGAGAAGTTCCCCTGACAATGAACATCTCTGGCCATAGCGCTTGGCTCCCTAGCCTATAACCTAACCTAACCTAACCTAAAATAGTTTTTGGAAATTTTGAAAATTTGAGTACCCCCAACCATGAACATCTCTGGCCGCAATGCTCGGCTCCCTAGCCTATAACCTTACCTAACCTAAAATAGTTTTTTGAAATTTTGAAAATTTGAGTACCCACCCGACAACGAACATCTCTGGCCACAGCACTCAAAATTTAAACTTTTTCCGCCTCCCCTTTTTCTTCCCCTTCACACTCAATCCCCCCTACTATTACCCTTGCCTCTGTATGTCTGGACGGGGCAAGGAAGGAAAGGTTAAAGGAAAGTGGTGAAGGAAGTTGGCGATCATAACTATTTTAGGATATCTTAAAACTTGAATTACCCTCTCTCTTTTTTCCTTTCCCTATTTTGTGCGTCATTATTGAGTCTACAGGTGTTTATACAAATGTGCCAATTTAAATTTTTTTTTTTTTTTGAATGACATCTGTTTAATTTTCCTTTGCAATTAAGCTTTTTTTTTAGGTACAGGGAAGGTTTTTAGCCATTTTAGGAGAGCGTATCTCCACCCTCCCAATTTAAAATCCCCCCCCCAAATTTTTTTGTCTCTCAATATTTCTTATTAAAACTCAAATTGAAAAGTAGATGGGCGGTTGACTTATCCCCCTCCCACCTTAAGAACACCTAGAGGCTTCTTGGGGGCGTTCGCTGCCCCTAGTCTTTCTTAAACTGTTTTTAACCTATTTTTGAATGGGGGGTCAAAAATATACTAGGACACCTATAGAATCAGACTGCAGAGCCCAAATTTGAATTAAGTCCCCAATAAACTTTTTTTGGGGGATTTAAAAATTAATTTTTAGTGTTGCTATAATCATATTGACCGGAGCAAAAGCTCTTTTTTTACTTCGGGTAATATTGTGACTTACAGAACATTTTTATATAATTCACTTTATATTGATACAATAAAAAAAACATTACTCTGTTCATTGGAAAAATTTGTTTTTTCCAAAACAATTAATTTCATTGAAAAATCTAACATTATACAATAAAACAAATAATTCTGAAATCTAACCAATAAGAAGTCTTGTTTTATTTCAATTCCTAACAATTCAAAAAAAGAGTGTTTTCACAAAGTGACTTATTTCCAATGTAGTTAAATAATTTTTATTTAATTAAAATGAAAAGAATGAAAACCATACACATAAAAGATACATTCTTTTTAAAATTATTTTGAAAAATAAGTTTGAATAATCTTATTTTATAACGCATTTGTATATGTGACAAAAATAAATTTGTTGTATTGCATAAACATTTGTTGTCATTTAACCCTTTACATCCGTTTTTTATGTTAACAAACATGTTAATGTTAATTCGTTGATACATTATAAAGAATTAACTTTTTAGTGAATTTTTATAGTAAAATCATAAGGCCTAATTTTACTCAATACCAGAATACAATATTTATGAAGCAAAACACTCTAAAAGCTACGAATTTTACCCAAATAAAAAAAAAACCTTTTGCTTCGGTCAAAATGATCAAGGCAACAGTAAAAATTAATATTTAAATCCCCCAAAAAAAGTTTATTCGGGATTTTATTCAAATTTAGGCTCTGCAGTCTGATTCTACTGGTGTCATAGTATATTTTTTATATACGTTTTAAAAATAGGTTAAAAACAGTTTAAAATAAAAGCTATGTCTTGCATTTTTTTCAATTAGGTGTTTGATCACGAATTTCATATGATAAAAATATTTTTCTTATTGTCCAAATTTTCAAAATTGATAAAAAAAATTCCTAAGAGGTAAATGCCGTTTCCTTTTATATGCACTGATACCAAAAAATCAACAAAAAAAATACTTATTTTTACTTTTCTCTCAGAAATAATAACTAGCCCAAAAAGTAAAATAAAATCACGCATGGTATATTTACCTTTTCTTAGGCAAAGATTATTTTAAATGTGCATTTATTTCAAACCAATGAAAATTCAAACTGAAGTACAAAATAGAATCCAGAAATTTTTCCTATCTATTTTGGCTTTCATTGAAGGTGGATTGAATTTATGTAAAGGTAATTCTTATCTCAGGATTCTTTAAAACTGTAAAAATAGATTTGAATATATTTCATATAGCTTGATAAATTAGATACAAAGGCCTTATAGATTTAATTAACTTTGGGATAATGGTAAAGGACAATGGAATATAAATTATCCTTGCCAAACCATTTCATTTTTATGTAAAAAGGTATGATAACCAATCTGCCATTGCCCTATCACTCTCAGATATAGTTTAACTTTGGCCTATGTTATATGTTATAACACATACTTAAGACTTAAAACTTAATGTAATGAAAAGCTTTCACTTAAATCCTCAATTCAATGATAAAGATTTTCTTCAAATTTCAACAATCATTTTAGTAGCCAAAGACAGAGCATTGAAATCTAGCAAGGACGAAGCTATAAAAAAATGGACTGTTAATAATTGCTACTCTCAAACTCTTTTTGTTGCCCAATTTTCCATAAAAATTTTAGAAAAAACTTCTTCATATTGCAACATTGCATCTGAATTTTTGAATTTTCTTTTACAATATAAAGATAATATTACTTACTTTCAAACCTAAAAATGTTTTTTTTTTCCCAATGAAATAAAATTTTAACTATTAATACAAACAAAATATTATACATATTGTTTCATTAATGCGAAATATTTTACTGTATTTTTATTATAAAAAAAAAATCCATAAATATTATAGTTTATTTCATGTTATTTGTAATTATATTGAAATAAATTAATTTGTAAAAAAAAAAAAAAAAAAAAAGACTTAAAACTTAATGTACTGAAAAGCTTTCACTTAAGCAAAGCAAATAAAATTATGAAACATATCAGGGATCTAAAGAGATAAGATAATGGCCGATAAATTAATGCACATCCATAATGATGACGCACTAAATAACCCCTTATGTAGATTAAAATTAGTGGTTCAAACGTTTATAAACACAATGTAATCAACCAATCAAAGCCAACGAATAAGAAAACGTTATTGTAAAACTTTGTGTACTATTGTAATAAGAAGTCAATTGTCTCCTCGCTCTCTGGAGCAAGAAAGAATAAAATGCGATGGTACTCTACAATTCACTTTTCTGCCTGTCCGTCCTTCTGTCCATGATTTTTTATGATTTTCCAGTATGGCTACGAAACCAATTATTATCTGCTGGATCAGACCCGTCTAATCCATACCTGAAACCATGTATTGTATTGTATTATGGACATTTTTCTACAAATAGTAAAGTAAAAAGTTGTAATATGAACACCAGTTTTGTTAGACTGGGCCTTCGCTTCTTCGGGACTAACAAAACTGGAAAAACAGATGCAATAAACAACTAATCTTGGCTGTTTAGTTTTGACAATGCCAGTTTTCATCAACCAATTAAGATTAAATAAAAGTAAACAAATTTATAAATCCAACAAATGTTTATAAAACTTCGGGTACTACTGAAATTTAAACCCTCCCTTATTTTGCTGAGAGTGAACATATTAAAAAGACATAGTTATAGAAACCTGCAAACCATAAGAGTGATTTTTTTAGACATACAGAATTCTACCAACCCTTTTTGTAAAAAACGTCGCTTAGAAGCATTAACATTTTGTATGTATCTTATCAATTTATATTGTTTTAACTCTTAATATAAAAAGCGTCGTCAAATGTTTTAAATGGACGTTCAGGACTTTCTGATAACGATTACAGGGTGCTACTGTTCTTCTCATTCTGTCTTCTCATGTTATTAGAGACAGAATTTATTTAATTTTTCGTCCATTTTTCCCTCCCTGTAGACAACTTTTATTGTACCCAGGGAGGTAGGGAACATTGGACTGAAATTACCTTCTTAGCTGGTCCAAACCCTCTAGGTACTTTAATTCAAGTTTATCGCCACCAGAGATCTAAAGGGATAAGACAATAGCTGATAAATGGATGTACATTCCCAAAAATACCCCTACTGTAATTTGCCATCAGTGGTTGAAACGTTTCGACACTATACTAAATAAACTAACCAATTAAAATTCAGTAAAAGTCCCCAAAGATGTTAAGCAAACAAAAATGAAAACGTTATTATAAAACTTTGGGAACTAGCAGAGAGAGAGTTGGACAATGGACTGTTTATTATACTAGTCCCCAAAGTTTTACGATAACGTTTTCTTATTAGCTGGCTTAACAACTTTGGGGACTTTTATTGGATTTTGAATGGTTAGGTTATTAAGTACTAGCGGCTTCGCCCCTAGCCTCTAGGGGCTTGGCTGATGAGGTAATTTAAAAAAAAATAAAAAAAATAAAAATAAACAAAAAATTCTGGTACTGCGCTCATAATTTATGGGCAACACCAGAATTTTTTTTTTTTTTGGGGGGGGGGGAATTTTCATTTTTTGGGGGTTGGGATTGTCCCATCCCCCAAGAAAATAGCTTAAATCCACAACAGGACTAAAAGGTATATACAATGAAGAGTAGAATCCAATCGGTTCAGTTGTTACCAAGATCTTAAGGGACAGACGGATGGACGCCGACGGACAGGCAGACAAACAGATATCGTTCTACTTTGTATTATAGATAGTAGTGGTTAAACCAACCAATCAAAATTCAGTAAAAGTTCCTAAAGTTGTTAAGCCAACGAATAAGAAAATTTATATTTTGAGATTTCTAATAAAAAATTTACTTTAAGATAAACATTTTCTGAAAAAAATTGTTCTAGCTTCAAAAATAAGGAAATTACATCCATTTAACCTTTTAATTAACCTTAAAAAATAAAGTTGTTAAATGAAAGGGTGAAGTAAGCGAAAAATGACTTTGTCTCACTTAAAGTCGGAAATTTATTATTGAACAGGGAACATGCACAATTTTTTTTGCCATCTAACTCTTATAGGAGCCGAGATGATATGTGGGGGGGGGGGGGGGGCATTGAACGACTAAGGTCTGGAAATGGGCCTGATTGTTAAGTGTTAACAACCTTTATTTTTAGGTCCTTTTTTTCTTAAAAACTTCAAACTAATAAAAATAAAAAAAAACTATTTAATATGTACCATTTCTACTATGTCGATTTAAATATAAGATATGTTATCTTAAATGTATCATTCCAGTTTTGTCTCTATTGAAAGTAGAATGATACATTACTATTATGTCGATATAAATAAGGAAATCAATGTTTATGAATTCGCTGATATGTAAACATGGATGTATGATTTCAGTTTCGCCTCTATTGAAAGTGGAATCTTACATTTCAAAAATCGTATCGGCGTTGAAGATATCTTCACCAAGAGAGGGGAAAGTGGAAGGGTAGATTACAGTTTTAGAGGGTCCAAACCATAATCATAGATTATGTTTCTGCTTCTATAAAAATGGATTCAACTCCCTAACTGTAAGACATATTGTATATTGATTAAATTTTTAAAAGTTTATTATTTTGATTTGATGTCAAAAATTTAATTAAAACTCAGTGCTTTCAGTGAAACCTTTTTTTTCAATTGATCCTCATTTAAAGGGACTGTGAACGTAAATTTTTCTCATCTTAATATCAAATCTTAACATTATCTCATTCATAATATCTCACAGATAGAGCAAAACGCGCTTTTGTTTACTTAAAAAACGGCTTTTTCCGACGATTTTTATAAGGTACAGGGAAAGGAAGAAATTTTCCGTATTATATAAAATGTGCATTAAATTGCTTTTTTCTCCCATTATAGCTAAAATTAAACTTTTTCACATAGTTCTTGATTTTTCCTAACGGTTAAGCTGACTTTAAACATAATCCTTGCTTTAAACCAATGTATAGTTACTTAGAAATTGATGAAATAAGCAATATTTTTTATTGAAAACCAAATACAATAACAAAGCCAGAAACAGGTTTTTTATTATTATCCAATTAACTTTAGATGGCCCATCTCTCGCCCACCTTTAATTACAAATTTGTAAATAATAAAGACGCAATATTTCTTTATAAACAGTCTGATAAAAGTGTAAACTAATTCTCCAAAGTGGGTTATTTATTGTCCAACACAATAAAAAAAAAGGATATTATTATTTTAAATAACCTATGAGATTCAACCCTTTGTAGACAGTGAGGTATTATTTTGTCAATAATACAAATTTAAAATAGGTCTTTATTACCTAATTACTACGTTATAAAAAAACAAATTGGCAATTTTATAGCATAAAATAAATCCTTAACAGTAAGTAAATTGTTTCAACTATATATGACAAGTTAAATATCCCTACAAACATTATAAGAAACAAAAACGTTCAGATTTTCCTTGTTTTTTCCTTTTTCCCTCCCAAAATACCATAAAATCAAGGCATTATTCCTGGATACTTTTATTAATAGGACGTTTTTGGTTGATCAGTGTAGTGAAATGTGCTTAGAAAATGTTAAGATTTGATAATCAGACGATAAATATTTACGTTCACACTCCCTTTAAATTAGAAAAATACGTTGTAATTGTGTTCCAGAAACAATTAAACCGCCCAAAATATCAAAATCATAAATAATAACAAAACTAAAAATCTTTCAAATGTAAAATTATTTCATATGTTTAATACTATGATATAAACGAAGCATTTTTTATGGTGTTTGATAATGAGGTTTTAACCCGATATGATTTATCTTTGTTTGTGTAAATATCCTGTCAGAATTAATTTTAAAAAGACTTAAACAAGGATTCCAAGGGTGGGGGTGATTTGGGTGATTACCCCCCCAAATTTTTTTCCATCCCCTCCCCCCCCCAAATGCCCCCCCAACCATATAGGAGGGGGTATTTACCCCCCCCCCCAAAAAAAAAAAAAACAATTTTTTTGGGGGGGGTAAACATCCTCCTCCAAGTAAATTTTATACCCGGGGTAAAAATTTTGGGGGGTTACGCCCCCCCTAAAAAATAAAAAAGCTTGGTCGCCCTTGGTCATAAAACATCCAAATATAACAAATTTTTAAATTAAATTTCTTTGGATAATAAATTGTTGGACTTGTTACGTCTGTAGTATGACGCGAATCAAAATATTTTACATGTTTGAATTCAAAATTCTTAAACACAAAATTACCTGATTTGTAAATTTGAGTTGAAAGCATATACGCAACAGGATGTCTGAGCTCTAAAATAATTCAAATATGATTCGTAATTAATAGTATCAAAGGTTTGAACAATTTATGGCCCAAATTATAAAATTTCTTAAGCTAAAAATATACCCTATAATACAAAGTAGTAATGTTTTGTTTGTCTAAAGCTTAAGTTTTAAGTCTTGGAATGGTTTTAAACTATTTTAAAGCCCCTCTCTACCTTGCAAAGCATATACCTACTGGTCATACACAGGTTTTAAGCTTTTTAATAATTATACAATCACTACAAAAAATATGTTGAATTGTTTTGTGTTTTTAAGGATAAAAAAAATAGTTTTGATTTAAAATGTTTTGATAGATAGATAGATATTTATTAATTCCACTAATTATAACAAATTTTTATATAAGTTCATTACATTGAATAAACAATAGCAATAATAAGATATTAAATATAACTAGGAAGATCATGGCACTACATTTGTATAATAGATACTATTGTAGGTTTACCCATGACTTAATTTTAATTTTCATGTTACTGATTGTGAGAAGACGGCGAAGGATAAGGCAGGCTGAAGGCTGAGAGTATGTTCATAAGTAATTATTTTATGGACATGTACAAGGGTTATTGTGTAGGTTTTAGTAGCAGATATTGCAATTATGATCGCTACAGTTTATGAATAGTTTGTATTTATCTATAAAGTGTTTTAGTATTGCTTTTTTAAATTTTTTTCTGTTTTTTATTTGTTTTAATTCTATATTTAGTTCATTCCAGTCTTTGGGAATGGTAAATTTTGTTATAGATGATTTGTTTGCTCCGTTTATTTTCAAGTTCCAAATATTCCTGTGTAGTCTCTCATGTGGAACTTCTTTTTTTATTATTTCCTATTCTTTTTTGATATTTCCCTATTCTAAATAACTAAATATAATATAGATTTTTTATAACTTTTTCGAATAACATATTTTATTTTATCTTTTTATTAACTTATTCATAGAATTAATTTATTGTTAAATATTTAAGTTAAAGAATTGTTAATCTATGCCTAGGATCTGAGGGATAGTCCAATTTACGGTTTATCACATTAAATGCATTGTGCACAGTCTTGATTCTAATTATTTACCTAGTCTATAGACTCTATAGTATCTATGCAGTCTTAACATAAACACTATGCAGTCTCTACATAGTCTAGACTCCACGCATTCTCTCTCTCATATTTCTGTGGTATTACAGTATTTCTAAGCTCACTTTCCTGTATTTTAATTTACTTATGATTTCACTCTAAGAGGAGGCCAAATATAAATCACACTAAGAAGACATTAAAGTAAAAAAATAGAGGGGGGATAAGGGTTAGATAACTGTATGTCCCCACTACGTAGACCATGTGCCGACTCTCAATTGGGTCTCTGAAAATCAGTCAATAGTTTCAGAAATATTAACACAGGTAAGTCATTCAAAAGAGCAGAAAGTAATTTACTAGCAGACGTAAAAGGTCCCAAAAATACTTACTCCAGGTAGTTGTCTGGGTTAAACATACGCTTATTTGATAGACAGATGTTCAGACATCTTTCTTGGTATTAAATTACATAAAGGTTAAGTTTAGATCTATACATAAAAGAAAATTATTCTGAGAAAAAATGAAGGTTATTCAGAAATAAGAAAATAGAGTTTATGGTCAGATTGAAAAATATGTGGAAACAAAACTTAATTTTCCTAAATTTTTGCTAAACCCATAATATCGACAGTGTATAACCCATAAGCCCCCCCCCCCCCACCAATTATCACTCCCTACCTTTATTTGGTTATTTTTAATTTTGTTTTGTTTTTCTTCTTTTTAAGTTAAACTATTTTTAAACTTTTAAATCCCATAAAAAAAATTATTTGGGGACACATTCTCTTTTTTAGCTCTGTAGTATGATTCTACAGGTATCAGAGTCTGAGTATATTTTTCAAAAATAGGTTAAAAACAGTTTGAGTTAGATTAAGTAAGTTTCATTGACCAAAAAAATGGAAAAAAAATTAAATAAAACCCAAAAATAATAAAAATTTGGGTCCATAAAGAATGAATATAATAGTTGAAAGCTTGAAAATATTTTGTTCTGCAAAAATAAATATCATACTCTAGAATAACTCGTTGTTATTCTCATAATTATATGAGATCTAAATGTTTAGCTAAGCTATTCTGATCAAGTTCTTTACAGTGCCTATTCAAAATGACCTCATACATTACAAATGACCTCATACATTACAAATGACCTCATACATTACAAATGACCTCATACATTACAAATGACCTATGATAGGCCAATACACAGATTAAACTACCAATAGCAGGCCAGTATTCATTTTGATTGACCAATGGTAGGCCAGTTTGACGTGATTTTTATAGACACTATGAAAATATTCTTTCTGATACATGTCATATTAAAAGGAAATGACACCATGGAATCTGTCCCGATTTTGTATGACTTTTGCGGATCATGTTCCAGTTACGTCATATTTTTCTTTCCCGAAAAAGGGAAGGGGGAAAGAAAAAAAAGGGAAGGGGGGAAGAAAAAAGAGATGGGAGAAAAGGAAGTTTTCCCATCTCTTTTGAAGAGATTTTCTTCCCCCCTTCCCTTTTTCGGAAAGAAAAATATGACGTAACTGGAACATGTTCCGCAAAAGTTATACAAAATCGGGACAGATTCCATGGTGTCAAAGGAAATATGACGTTATCGAGGATATCTCGGCCAAAAGTTTTTGTTTAATTTGCACCCTTTTAGGAGACACTTTTCCCAGCATCCTGACTGCGAGTAAACAGTTAAATATTATTATTCTATTGTTTTCTATTTTAATCAAATTATAGGCTCACAAGGATGACAACATCTATAAGTGGCGAAGCACAACAAATCATGGATGATAATACAGACTTGGAGAAATAAAGAGCATTTGTTAAAATCAGGGATCACAGAAACGTTTATCACATCCCCAATCTCTTCTAATATTTATATTTTATAGCATGACTGACAGACAAACGGACAAAGTAAACTACAAAGTGGATGCTCATTGGTATAGGGAATTTATACTACAAAAAAATCAGCCCATTATATAACATCTGAGAAAATCCCAATTCGGATTGACTGACTGAAAAAGAAAGCGAATAATAGATTAGCTTCGCTACTTATAAAAATAAATATTTCCCGCATGTTTTTAAAAGCGGAAGTTGGAACTGTCCAAACATTTAATATTCAAATAGATAATTATATCTTTTAATAGGAGCACTAAAAATCAGTTACAGCTTCCTTTATTTGAAGAAAAAATTTCTACCATACCACACAGTCCTATTTACAATATATGTAAACTCTATTTACATTCTTATCAAATATTCAAATTGAACAGTCTGGCCAATTTTGCTTTGTATATATATAATAAGAGCGTTTTATAAAGAATTGTATCTTAATAAGACCAAAAAGTCCAAACCCATAAAAATAAATGTTTAATCCTCATTCTGAAATAATCTCAAACAACATGTATTTCGTACAATTCTATATATTTCTAATATAAAAAGTTTAGATAAAAGTGAAAAAAATGCTTCAGAGGAAACAAATTTCTGAATAATTTTATTTCATAAAAAGGTTATCATTTTTCAATAGAAGTAATAAAAAGTTGAATGTCATGGAAGTTATGTTTTATGCAGAGTAACATCAATCTTAGTATTAGACAAGGATGACAACATCAATAAAAGCTAAGCTCTGAAACG
The DNA here is from genome assembly GCF_053477335.1 of Acartia tonsa. Lineage (NCBI taxonomy): Eukaryota > Metazoa > Arthropoda > Copepoda > Calanoida > Acartiidae > Acartia > Acartia tonsa. Next base: position 43,016,153 of record NC_137260.1, read on the forward strand.
GTAAGTCAAAAGAACATTAACAATTATAGAGTGTCAGAACTGAATAATCAGAATTATAAATTATAATTTCGAAATAAATTTTTAAGTAAATTTGTTGAAAAACTACTTAATTACAGGATAATTTTTATGGGCAAACTTTTAGGACTTGATTATAGAGATGCTTCGCTGATAACATTGTACTTTGTTGTCCTAACAATCAGAAGGATAAATGTCGTAAAATCTAAGAGATTTGAAATAGGAGGTGCAAATCACAAATCTTTCTTTCTCGCTCTGTCTGTCTGTCTGTATTTCTGTCTGTCTGTATTTCTGTCTGTCTGTATTTCTGTCCGTCTGTATTTCTGTCTGTCTGTCTGTCTGTCTCTCTGTATCTCTTTCTCTTTCCCTATCTATCTCTCTCTCTCTCTATCTGTATCTTTCGTTTTAAAGCTTATGTCATTTAAGAAAAACTTAATACAATACAATTACACAATCTTTTAAACTAATTAATGGTTACCAAGAACTGTAAATTTTTTATTGAAAGAACCATTTACAAAATAATTAAGAAAAAATGGTATATTTAATAAAAATGTGTGTAAAAATGTAAATATTTTAAAAACATGTACTTTTAAAATACAATAATTACACAATTTTGATATTTTATTCATCTTAGAATATGAAATATTATGTGCTGTCATAATAAAGTATTCTATATAAGGACGTTAAATTGGGGTGTCTCTGGGTATTGTAGGTAAAAGCCCTCCAACAAAGTATATATATATGTATAGCTATAGCATTGTAATTTTTAACAAATTGGGTCAATTTTGGATATTTTATAAACAAAAAATTAAGTTTTTACCCCACCCCCCCCCATTAAAAAGATTGCTGACCTATCCACATTTTAGTGAAAAAACTTGTTTATTATGTGATTGGCAAATATCTAAAGAGTAGCTTAAATTCTATTAAAATATTTGTATAAAAGTATTAACAAAAGAATATTTCATAATTTTACTTAATTAAGAAATCTCATCATCTTAAAATTTGAGTTTTAAATTAATGATACTTCAACGCCAGAAAAAAAAGTATTAATTTAATCCTTTTAAACGCGTAGCTTTTTTATAGTTATGGTCTGTCCGTACGTCCATGCATGTCCATGAGTTAGTACGTCAATTCTTATGTAAAGGTTAGCTCTTATCGTTAATTAAAGTATGTTAGAATTATCCCATCAATTTGAAACTTCGCATGATGTTTCCTGTAACAGTTAAGTACGATTTAGAAAGCTTAGCAACTCTATAATCGTTATCAGAAGGTCCGTACGTCAATTTAAAACATTTGATTTTTATAATTTTGATTCCAAGAACAACAAGGTACAATATTATAAGCGAAGCATCTGAACACAGTAATAGTGTCTGACTGATTATGACGTAACAAAAAAAATTAGCCAATGAGAGACCGTTATTGACCAATGGTAAAATTTATAGTGGCCTCTCATTGGCTAATTTGTTTTGTTACGTCATAATCAGTCAGACACTATTACTGTGTTCGAAGCATCTCCATACTCGTTCTAAAAATGTAAGTGTCCTTTAACAGTATCAATGTTATCAAGTTCTGATACTCTACAAGTATTACTGTTTGTTTGTCTAATTTTAGAGTTTTGCTTCTTGTTATCCTTGTTAAAGTGAAGCTACTCTACAAGTTTCATTTACCTCTCTGGGTATGGTGACTTATCAGAGCCAATATTTCTGCACACAAACTCGCAATCTTCTATTCTAAAACAAGAACAAGGATATTCAATACTAGAAATAAATGAGCAGCATAAACCAACTAAGGACGATTGGGTATAAAAAATATCATTTGCTAAAATCAACAGAATAGATTCAGGGATAAGGGAATATGATTTTGACAAACAATTCTAAAGGAAAATTTCCCTACAACCCCCTTCTCTTTTGTCTCCCCTTCTTACCCAGTCCCCTTCAGTTACATACAAAATAAGTAATACGCCAACAAAATATTAAATTTTGCGGCATTTTCAATTGGAATTAATTGGCTGAATAGCAGCCTCTAGAACAGAATAAAAGATGAAAGTTACATATTTTGAATAGAAAATATGATTCAGATTAACAGATGGACAGGTATATAAAAGTTGCATTGTAGCCCATCCGTTAAAAAATCACAACCTGTAGCTTTTACAAGAAATAAGTTCTAGGCATTTACCATTTGTTTGTCCCTAAAAAGAAAAATATTTAGAATTCTTTAAGAAAAATGATTTATAAATTAAGAAAAGTAGCTGAACTAAGATAGGTCTCTTGGATTTTCAAAATTGGAGAAAAGTTATTTATCGCAACGTATCATAAACATCTTTTAGCGGATATCAAAATTTACAATTATGATAATTTAGTCCCGATATGCCGAAGGTAATGGCTAAAAAAAACTAATTTTGATCTTATGATTGTACATTTTTATAATCGTAGAAAACTGTATATAATACGATGCTGTATATAATTTTTCAGTATGGTTGAGATTGAGAACTGGTTCTAATCCACCCGATATTAATCGGGTTCGAAAACATTTGTTTCACCTGAGATATAATTCTAACTCCTTTTAATCTTACATCACAATCTAAACAAAATTATCAATCAGACGACAACTTCGTTATTTAGTTGCAGTCTAGTGTTTTTTTTTCTGCTATCCTTAGTCGCAGACAAGTCGACTATACAAGTAGTTGCTAATCTTAAAGTTTTTATTCTCAGTCGCAAAGAAAGCTGATGTCATGATTAAACAATTGCTAATATACCGCAATAGAGTCGTAGTGCTATTTAACAAGCTTCGTGCCATCTGCTCTCCTAAGATCTGGATTTTAAGAAAAAGGAAAACTTTTCAAATATTTCATATTTTTTTGTTGCAATTAATTACATTTTTGCATTAAGTGCAAAGAAACCCATGCTACAAAATTTAATATGTTTTAATAAACTTATTTGAGAAATGAGTTAGTAGCATACTCTAACTATCAATATAATACATCGTACAATATTTAGTTAGGACGCGGTTTTGAACGAGATTCGAACCAATCACTACATTTTTCACTTACTTTTCAAGGTAATATTTGCTAACTCAATTTGTTTGTTTGTTAACTCTTCGTCTCCGTTGATATCAACCAAACAGTCTTCCAAGTGTAGATTATTATTTCTAAAAAAATTACTGTATTTAGGAAAGGACTAATTATCTATAATACAAAGTAGAACGATGTCTGTCTGTTTGTTTGTTTGTAGCGAAGAATCTCGCTAATCGCTGAGGCGATCGGGTTCTCTTTTACAGGGTAGCTTCTCATAGGTCCCGGGAAGGTTTATAACTATTTACTTGGGGGGTGGGACACCCCTAACCCCCCCAAAAAAATTAAAAATCCCCCCCCCCAAAAAAAAAATTGGTTTGGTCAAACCTCTTGGGGCAAGGCTAGTGTATTTAAAATTTAAGAAGAAAGAAATGGGGATTGTTAATTAGTAGAGAAATACCGTAGACATACGAACATACCAGGGATCTAAACAGATAAGACAATGGCCATTAAACTGATGTACATTGTACACCTCAATGATGATACACAAAATTACCCTTTCTAGATATTACAATTAGTGGTTGAAACGTTTAAACACCCAACTGCAAAAAACAATTAATATAAATTTAAAAAATGTCCCAAAAGTTGTTCATCCAACAAATAAAAAAAAACGTTACTTTAAAACTTTGTGAACTAGTGTAATAGACAGCTTAAAGTCCCCTCTCTCCCTGCGATTATAATCTGATTTTGCATAAACTTTGCTACGTGTATATTTTAAGACACTTGGACTTTACCAAAGCATTAGAACAAAAATTTGAAGGGTTGGTTTTACGACGTGAGTTTAATAAGCTTGGGTACCGAGATTAAAAATCCTTTATATGTTTTTTTTTGTATAATATGTATAAAACCATCCTTTCCATTTTGGTTTAACACAAAAAATATTCCATCTGTGATTGTTAAAGTTACCATTACAGAAAAAATATTATGAGCATAAATTACACATTTTTAAAATTGTTGTTTTCTAGATTATTGAAGGACAAAATATTAATATCACTAATATTGTTGTCTGTCTGATTTATATTTATAAGTTGCATATATCATAAGAGTATGAATTTCAAGACTTGATATCATAAAAGAGAGATTTTTTTCTATATGTATATGCTGTATAAAACAGCATAAAAATGCTTGTCTATTTTTTTACCTAATCAAATACAACATGAACAAAATATTCAGACAATGAAAATCCTTTTTTTTTCTCTAAATTTGTTTTGGTTGAATAGAGAATTATAATAATGATTAGATTTTATTTTGCAAAAAAAGAGATTAATTGAGGATTCCAATATTTGTAAAGAATTCGCGTGATTTGTTCAGATAGTGTTTATACACTGTCAATAGCAAGTTTGATAACAAAGCCAATAGTTTAACAAATGTTGTTGAGAAATAAATACACATTCTTTTAGTTTTCTCATAATGTACTGAATAAAAACCAGAGATCTAAATGGACAAGACAATTGCAGATAAATTGATTGACATTCCCAATAATGATACACAAAATTACCGCTTATGTAAATAAAATTAGTGCTTAAAAAATTTGAACACTTAACCTGATAAACCAACCAATCAAAATTAACTTAAGTCCCAAAAGTTTTTAAGCCAACCAATAAGAACTCGTTATTGTAAAACTTTGGGGACTAGTGTAATAAACAGCCCATTGTCCACTCTCTCTCTGATGAAAACGCATTCAAATTAAGAATATAAAAGGAAATTTCTAAAGACAAACTATTATATTTCCAAACTTTTCGTTAGCTCATAATCATTACAAAAAATGCTCTTTTTTTGTAATTAAACCTTCATTTTTGACTAACAGAAAAAGGTAATTTGTCTAACAGTTGTTCACTAATATTATTTTCGTATTTGTTTAAATTTTTTTGTTAATTACAAAATACAAGAAAATTTGAAATGATTCATTTCATTGTTTGACAAAAAGCTGGGAACCTAGTAATAGTGTCTAACTTTTTATCTTTGTGACGTAACAAAAATCCATCTCTTTTTTAGGGGTTTCCTTTCCCACCTCCCCTCTCATCCTTCGATTTTTGTTACGTCACAAGGATAAAAAAGTTAGACACTATTACTAGGTTCAAAGCGGGGATTGTCGGTTGCGTGACATCGCCTCTTAAGGAGCGTTTTGTCGCATTTTTACATTCAGCTATTGGTGGTCTTTTTAAGGTTAGGTAAATATTAATTATTGCCTCGCAGGGTTAGAGCCCCGCAGGGGCTAGAAATAGGAGAAAAGGTACTATGAAAATTCGTCGAAAGCCCCTTAAGAGGCGATGTAACGAAACCAAAAAGCTTAATTTTTAGGAGTAACAATTTTACTTTTCCCCACATTCTATGAACACTAGAGAGGGGTATGAACGGTTACATATTGGTCACGTGAATATAGAGAAACTCAGGGAGGGATAGAACAATTACGGATATTTTATTATCCATCTCTATCCTTCCCTTATCATCAACTAATTTAGAAAGACAAAATTTCACACTTGAAATTGCAGAGAAGGTTTATTTATCTTGTATTGTCGTATCCTTTTGTTCCTGAGAGAAATTACAAGTTGAAGTCTTTACTCATTCTTTACTAAATTTTAAATAGTTTCATCTTATATATATAATTTAGTACCCACATATTTGGAGAGACACAGACATAGATTAAGTAGAGAGTCTAACCTATACAAAACTATAACTTATAAATATTATCGGATATTATTTTTTCTAACATATTCACTATTCAAGGACGTCCAAGGAGGGAGGTAAACAATTCACGGGTATCGAAGGCAACCAAAAATTTTTTTTTGAAAATGAATTGGATTTACCCTCCAAAAAAAACCTTTCGGGTTTTTGAGTTATTGCCTCTTTCCCTCTCCTAACCCCTCTTGTTTATTACAAATCTGGTATATTTTTAAGATATTTTACAAACTATAAATGAGTTTTACACCCCCCCCCCTCCAAATTTTTAGAAGAGTTATACTCATTTCCCATGTAAAAAATATTAGGAAGGTATAAACTTTATGGTAGATTAAAAAAATATGTATGATTTTGTTCTTACTCCCTCCCCCCCCCCAAAAAAAAAAAATAAAAATCGTTATTAAAACTTATTATAACCTATAATAAAATATTAAGATAATGCCCTAATAACGGTGTAGACTGGACTAAAATGAAGTTTCTCGCTGGTAGTCCTCGAAAATAAAAACTTGAATTTCTATTTCATTAAAGAAGTGTTTTTGTACAAGTTCATTGTTAGATAATATTAGATATATGTTATTGTTCTCATATTTTTCATTGGTATTTATAGTTTCTTCATTTCAAATAACCATTTTCTGTTTTTATTTTTATTTTGAGAGATAAATATGAGAGACAAGCAGTACAAAAACAATTACAAACTATTTGCAACTTAATACAGTTTATACACTTACAAATTTCTTTAGAGCTAAGCATTTTGCCAAATCTACACTATGTTATATATATATTCTTAAAACTGCTTATGTAAATAGACTAACCTGATATAAAGCCAAAAACTATTTAGAATTTAATTTATATTTGATTATTTTGTTACAACTAACTCAAGTACGTCAAAGCTTTATGTTTCTTTTTGGGTGGGAGGGGGTAGGGGGTTCAATAATAGTAATAAAACCTCTAAAGCAACAATGGGGATTTTAAAGATAAATAAGTCACATTCCCTGGATTTTAGTTTAAGTGGTTTGTAAACATTTTCGGAAAAACTCAGTGCACGCTTCTGCATTCATTATTACGATAAGAAAGGTTATGGTTCCAACTGTGCCACGAAATATTCAATTAAAGAAACAAATAAGATTTATACACAGCATTTTCTTTTTATTAACTAAATATTATATAATACAAATTTAACAATGTATTTCTGTTAGTTTTTCTGTAATGTTCCCTCCAATTATATTTTGTTTTTTCAATGAACATAATAATACCTGTCCTCACCTGAAGTATCAGTTTAGTCCAGCAATACTTTTGATAACATCAACACAAACAAACTAGAATATATCTCCCTCTCTCTGATGATACAAACTATAATACCTGTCCTCACCTGGAGTATCTGTTTAGTCCAGCAATACTCTTGATAACATCAACACAAACAAACTTCACGCTCATTTTGTAGTTTCAGTTACAAAAATCTGTAATTTTAACTCATTACAATTATTACAAAATCTGGTCCCGAAGTCATGTCCACTAATTAGATAGTTTTGATGTATTTTTTAAAAATTATAAAACATTATATTTGTAACTAACATCAATTTTAGAGTGCAGCTTCTCTTAAGTTCATTAAACTATCATTATGTTCTTTTCTTCTTTGAGTAAAGGCTCGAGGGTTATTTTGCAAGACATTAAATTTTTATAAGCAGTGATATTCTTGAAATCATTTCAGTACAAACTTAGGACTTTTAGACAAAGGTCTTACATTAAACAACACTATTCTTGTGGAAATTAGTTGACCAATCAAAATAATTGCAATAAATGCAAGTATTTCCTTGTTACAATGACGTCTGTGAAAAAATGTAACAAAATTTCTCTTATTTTTCATTAAATTTAATTAATCTTACTCTTTTTGTTTATTATCAATATTAAGAGAGAAATAACACAAAGGAACTCAGAGAACAAAATAGAATTCTTTTTAATAAAAAGCTCTTATAGCATATAAATTAAAATCAGCCATGTGAAATCATAAAAATGAGGGATAATCAATCACTTTCTAAGGGTTTTCTTTTCCACTTCTCCTCTCATCTCACTTTTTTATGACATCACATGGCTGATTTTGAAACACTTTGTAAACTTAATAAATAATAAAAAATGTCGAATGCTTTTCTTAAGTCAAACTATAATAAATTAGTTATTATAAACTAGTAGTATAAAGCCCAAATTGTGTTAAAATTGTGTCAAAAATGATCCATGCGACGTAATAAAAAATGAGGGAGATGAGAGGAGAAGTCGGAAAGAAAACCCCTAAAAAAGAGATGGATAATCCCTCATTTTTATTACGTCAAATAGATAATTTTTGACACAATTTTAACACAATTTGGGCTTTGTCGTAATTTTATACATTACCATCGGCTACGCCCCTAGCTTTTGGGGAATCACTAAGACTGACATCTAAAAATATAACCTAAAACTACCACGGGACCTATGTGCTGTTTCTCTACTATGGAGAACTCAATCGGTTCTGTAGTTATCGAATCTTAAGCTACAGACAAAAAACCTTGCTACTTTATGTAATAGGATGGAGAACTCAATCGGTTCAGTAGTTATCGAAATCTTAAGCTACAAACAAAAGACCTTGCTACTTTATGTAATAGGATAACTAACAAAACTTACTTTAACATTTACAAAGATTTTCAAGGTTGCTGAATTCATTATAACAAACAATTGTAGTATTTTTGGTCATTCGAGCTGTTGTAAGTATGAACCTTTTTTCAAAATATTCAATCAAAAGCAACAAATACATAAATTCTAAATATGATTTTTAAAAAACATAACATTTTATTAACAATTATAGCCCTTAAACCAAAGTTAGTTACAGTATTTAACAATTTACGTAAACTGAAAGAAATTGTCTGTTATTAAACTACACAGACATTTTCAAACATTAAGTTTACACAATTTTGATAAAATATAGAAGTAGCTAATTAATAAATTAATATTAAATTGAACCTTAAAAAATATGAAAAATAATTTTAATACAATCTAATACAAGGTTTTCTTATTAACAAGGATAACAACATCCATAAAAGCGAAGCGGTAGGACAAACGTACATTAACACTTAGAGTGTCGGAATTAAATAATCAGAATATAAATGTATAAAAGTTCAAACAAAATTGTAATTTAAAATTGATAGGACATTTTTAACTTGCCTAAATTAACGAAAAAGCTATTCTTTCCGGACGGACCTACTCTAATTATAGCTTATTTTCTTTTAAAATCCTTCTCAACCCTCTAATGTCTTTGGCACTCAAATAGCAAAACATTAATACACAAATTTTTATTGACAAAACATTGTTTACAAGATTGTATAAACTCCATTGAAGACTGAGACCATGAAAAAGGTAGAATGTCAAGGTAGGAAACATGATCATTTTCTGCATTGGTCTACTAGTAGTTTATTCAGGGAGGGAGGGAACATTTGGGCTGTTTATTACACTAGTCCCCAAAGTCTAATAACAAAGTTTTCTTATTCGTTGGCTTAGCAACCTTGGGGACTTTTGATGAATCTTGATTCGATGGTTCATTTAGTTGAGTGTCCAATCGTTTCAACCACTAATTGTAATCAACAAAAGGGATAATTATGTGTATTAATGTTTAAACCAATGTCTTATCCCTTCAGATCCCTGAGTTTACTGCTGTAGCATTTTCATTGTTCATACACTTCGGTTAAAGAAATCTAAAAGAATAGCAATTAATAAAATAATGTGAATTCAAGGTTAAACCCTTGTCTACGTTCTAAATTTTATATAGAGCTATATCTTATAGATAAATTTTAATATAATCATTTCTATAATTTTGCTAATTTACAGATTACGCTTCACTACGTGTGTACCGTTTTCTGTTACTACCAGAAAATAACCTAAAAGTCGAACTTTCCTTCTGACTTTCCGTAAAACTAGAAAATAAGCAATAAACCAATATTTCAAAAGTAAAAATGGATTGAAAATTATAAAAATAGTGGTTCTGTGCTCAAAACGCCTAAAAACTTAGTCTTTTTGGGTTATCAAAATGGCCCAGACACTTCCCCTCTGACTATGATATATGTATTATTTGCACAATATCATACCAAATAAAAAGTACTTAATGGCAATATATCAATATTGCAAATTTTGCTATATTTGTGAAAAGAAAATATTCTTATTTTTTTAAATTATGAAAAAAAAACTTGAAATTAATGATAATGGAGTTAAAAAAAATAATTATCATATGAGAAGCATTTTTCAAACTTTGTTTTTTTATCTTATACATTTTATAATTCTTATGTTATTATTTAAATAGCTACGCTTATATTGGACCTTGTTAACCATGTTTTTTTCATTAACAAAAAAATTTACCAATAATGATAATGTACATAAGATAACTTAAGAAGAATAGTTTTTTATCGCATCGTATTATAGACAGCTTTCCGTGGACGTTAAATAAAATTATAAGCATAAAAACAGTTTTGTTAGACCCGAGTTTCCGAAGGCGCAATCTAACAAAACAGTTTTTATTTTAATTTGATTTTATTTTAACATTCGTGGAAAATTGTCTGTAATACGATGCTATTCATAGTTTTTCAGTATGGCTGAAAACCGGTTCTAACCCAACGGATATTAATCGGTTTCAAAGCCATACTGGAAAAAAATATTATATATTTGTATGTAAACCAGCGGTAAACGGATCGTCAATGACAGCGTGATTTTGTTTATAAAATAAGAGCTTAAAATTCATGTACTTTCAGCAATTTGAATCGAATAATGTTTGTGTGAAGTTGTATTTACTATTAACCTCTTTTTGACATTATTTAAAAAAAAATCCTGATAAGCAACAATACTTAATTTAAATCAAGAAAAATCTTCACGTGTAAATCTAATTTATTTGGAGTTATTATATCAAAGTTCTAGCGGCTACGCCCCCTAGAAGGCCCTAGGGGCACTTAAGGGTGGGGGGAAACGTCGGCCCCCTAACAATTTCAATTCAAGTTTTAAAAATAAAAAGAAAGAAAAAATATTTTATTTGAGGAAGTGGGGAATTTTTTGTTAGGATTGTTGAGATACACTCCACCAAAATAGTTAAAATCTTCCCTGGACCTACAAGAAGCATCACTGTAAAGAATAATTATATCGATTCAGTGGTTAGCGAGATCCTTTGCTACAGACAAAAAATCTTACTACTTTAAATTATTGGATACATCCATGATTTTAAAGAGATTATCGTCTTGTTGATTGTATGTTAGTTATAAGCACTTTTATGTAATACCATAATTTCGGTGGCATCAACCTTTAATCTATAATACAAAGTAGAACGATGTCTGTCTGTTTGTGTGTTTGTCTGTTTGTAGCGAAGGATCTCGCTAACCGCTGAACCGATCGGGTTCTCCTTTACAGGGTAGCTTCTCATAGTTCCCAGGAAGGTTTATAACTATTTTCTTGGGGGGTGGGACACCCCTAACCACTCAAAAAATGAAAAATACCCCCCCCCCCAAAAAAAAAAAAAAATTTTTTTCTTTTTAAAACTAAAATTAAAATAGTGTGGTCGACTACCCCCCCCCCCCAAAAAAAATCCCCCCCCCAAAAAAAATTTTTTTCTTTCTTTTTTCTTTTAAATCTAAAATACGAAAAATTGGTTTGATCAAACATCTTGGGGCAGAGCCCCTAGAGGCTAGGGGCGAAGCCGCTAGTTTCGTATATTGTGCACAAGTTTGGTAACAACTTTTTTTTCTCTTTCTTCCATTAAGAAAATAGTTTTTTTATGAATAACTTTACTGATGGATATATAAGATGGTTTCTTTATAATAATATAATATCAATCTAACCTTAATCGATTTCTATATTGATATGGGAGATATAGGTCAAACTTTTTTGTCCATAAGTTAGGTATTTTTTCTGTAAATATAATTTTTAGTTGTGAGGTTACTTAATAAATGATTTTGTCTGTTGGTAACATTTTTTCTTCGTCTATAAATCATAGGTGTTCCTTGAAAATATTCCTATTGTCAATTTTTATACATGCTATTCCCACTAATATGTAGGACGCCAAATGGGGGAGATAAAGAGGAGAATCCCCCCCCCCCCGCAAACAAAGCACGTATATTTATTTTGTAGGGGTGTGTGAAGCAAAAGTTTTAGGATGAAAATATTTTTGGGGGGTTGGTGATATGAAACATAAACATCGCCTCCAAAAAATTAAGGCAATATTTAAAAGAAACTGACTTTATTTTTGAATGGAAGAAAAATCCCAAGAAACATTCCATGTCCTTTCATGGTTCAGGTGTCCACAGTGACGTTATAAAACTGTCGGACTAGTGGGCGGACAGCCAAAGTGGATTATGGAGTAGATATGCTAAAAAAAAAAGAATTATTACCAATAATTAAGTATTTTTTTAATAATATAAATATTTCTTTTCTTTTTCTATTTCATCTCTAAATGTTTAAACGTATATTTTGCACATTATTTCAAAAAAAACTTCGTTACTCTTGAACGTAATGATACTTATTCTAACATAATTTTTATCTTTTACTTTTAAAATAATGTTTCTTCATTAGATTAAATTCAAATTTTAACTTAAAATTTGTCAACGCATGAAGACTTAAAAATTAACTAAATAAAGTGTATATTTTAAATTCAATTTCTTCATTCATGCTTTCATCTCAAACAAGGATCAAACATCTTTAAAAGCAAATCTGAACAAAAGACAGTTGGACAAACGAACATTAACATTATAAAGATTGATTTCACTTTAAGAAAAGAATATTTGCATAAGTTTCAAAAACAATGTAAAATGCGTAGTCAAATTGTTTAAATACAGAAAGCTTTCTAATATTTATATTTCAAAGGTGAGATTACAGAGATGCTTTGCTTATAATATTGTGCCTAATTTTTCAAGAAATCGCCCTTTAAATTATCAATATGACAGAAAAATTATTTTATATAAAAAGATTGCTGCTAAAATAAAATAAAATAAAAAATATAAATGTTAAAATGGACGTACGGCTTTTAAATTGTACCTTATTGTTACAAAATCATCATACAAAGTTTATAATGGATGATTCAATTCTGACATGCCCAAACAACGATTAGACTTGCTGGTAAGGACGGACAAGCCGACAATATACGTAGAATATCATTTAACTAGGGTGGAAAATTTGAAAACAAAAAGAACAATTTTTAAACAAAGGGTTTGATAGTTGAAAAATTTGATTATAACATGTAAAGGTTAAAAAGCATAAAGAGGTTACAACATCCATAGGAAGCGAAACATTTACAATTACAAACAACGTTAAACAAGAAAAGCTGAACAATCAAAATTATTTGAAGTAGAGCAAATGCCTATAGGGTGTTTTTCCTTAGCTTACCCCGTTCTCATGAAACGTAAGGGAAAATATCTACTAATGACTCCTTTTAATAGTATGGTTTTGTATATATTAGTACAAAAATATTCCCTTTATAATACTTATTTAATCTCAAGAAAAACATAAATGCAATAAATATAGTCCGAATAAAATAGAACCTAAATCAACCTCCCATCGAAACTACAAGGGTTTAGGGTGAATTTTCTAATATAAAGTGGAATAAAATATATACATTAGGGAGAGTTAGCCTGACGGACAGACATGATATAACTTTTGATTCCTTGCAATATATTAAGTTGTCTACAAATTCTATTTTTATATTATGATAGTCATCTAAGAGTAAACTTTAATTATGCTATAATAATAACATTTACTATTGTTTATACTTTATTTACATTTGTTATCGAATTGTATATTTTTAGTAGCGAAGCTACTCTATAATTTGAAATGTCCGTCTGTCCGTCTTAGTTTGGGGGAAACGTTATTTTCTCGGCTCCTGTAAAAGATAAAAGGCTAAATTTTTTTGACAACATTTCCATTATAAAGGAGCACAATTAACTATAAAACATCAGTGGCGGTAGGACCGTTTTTTAGCAGGTTTTAGGCTATTTTTGTTTTTTTTTCACATTTTTCTCCATATCTTTGGTGTTTATGGTCCGATTTCCAAAATTTTTCAGTTATAGTATCAAAATTAAATTTCCTGTCGTTTCAAGAAAACAACTATGACAGTCAGACTGCCTTTAAGCAGGTTTTAGGTTTTTTTTTGTATTTTTCACATTTTTCTCCATACCTTTGGTGTTTATGGACCGATTTCCAAAGATTTTCAGTTATAGATATCAAAATTAAATTTTCTGTTGTTTTAAGAAAACATCAATGGCGGTCAGACTGCCTTTTGCAGGTTTTTGGCTATTTTTCACATTTTTCCTCATATCTTTAGTGTTTATGGTCCGTTTCTTTTAAAATTTTTGTAGTTAAAAATATAAAATTAAATTTCCCATTGTTTTGAGCATCTAGTATGTAATTTACTTTGACCGTCCGTCTGTTAGTCATAGTACTGAAATATAAATATTAAGAAATTAAAAACAAATGTTGAAAAGGTTTCGTGATTTTTTCTCCTAATATCTAAATTCTTAATTAATTGTTTGTGCTTCGCTACTTATGTATGTTGTCATCCTTGTTATTTTATGTTTTACCATAGCTGTAATTTAACTGTAAACAACACTGGTACTTAAAGCTTTATAAACGCGTTTTAACTTTGGGTACTTTTATGGTTCCAAACTTTTAGTATCTAAACTTTACAACCAATAATTTTCATATACAGAAAGTTTTTTTTTGTTTGTTATCATTGGGGATAAATAATCATCCATTGTCTTATCCCTTAATATACCTGAATATTACATAGAGATCAATGGGTATTGATTAATGTTAAAAATATATTGACTAATTATTAGTATTTCAGTATATTAGTTTCTTTTGCCCTTAAATATTATAGTATAGGTTTCGTGAATATAAATACCTACAACATATAATATATAATTATATTCTCTAATTTGTTAAAGATAATTTGTCAATTGTTGATATAAGTCCATTTTTTGAACCAGCCATATCCCTGAAAATTAGCGGACGCTAAAGTCTTTAGTTCAGAAAATTCAAAACTCAATTTTATTTACTAGAACCTAATTAACAAACACAAGAAAAAATATATAAAAATACATAATTATATTTGATCATTAGACATATACCAAAAAAAGTCCAGGGAGGGTTTTTAACTTCTTTTTCAAAATTAAGATGACTCCCACCCCCTATAATAAAATGTTTTGTTTTTTAAACTTTAATACAGATTTGTTTCGTTTAAAGTCATCCTTGTTAACAGTGTACTTTTATGGCTGAGGGGGTACCTAATATTAAAATTGTTTAGCGCAACGAAAAAAAATATATGTGCCAGATAGGGAAGTATAGGAGGGGGGGGGGGGCAAAAAAATTATGACTGTATTTTTCCGTACCCTCTACCCTAATAGGGTTTAAATATGTAAGTGTAGGCCATATTTTCTTGTGTGCATGGTAACAAATAAACCACTAAGTGCAGTAAATCTAACAGAGGAAAAGGAAATAAAAATCATGTAAAAATCTCCCATCCAATCAAACAACGTTAATTTACTTTTGGAACTGATTAGAAAGAAATAGAATTAAAGTATATATTTCTACTAAGATATTTTAATGATAGGTATATATATATAGGTTGTAGATATCAAAGAATAGTTATTTGTCGCATCGTATTATAAACGGCTTTCCGCGGATATAGAATGTACAATTATAAGATTAAAACTAGTTTTTTTAGCCCCGTGGTGCCGGAGGCACCGGCTAAAAAAACTAGTTTTAATCTTATGATTGTACATTTCTATATTCGTAGAAAACTGGATATAATACGATGCTAGACATAGTTTTTTTTGTATTCATGAGAACCGGTTCATATCCACTGGATTCAAATGAATACGAGAAAGTATCTTATGTGGCTGTAGAATACTTGCTCACGGTTAGTTTTTTATTAAATGAATAAGTTAGGGTACAATGTTTGGCACTTTCGATATAAATAAATGATAATAACAAAGCCACAGAATACGATAATACCTTCAGAAAAATCGATGAAAATAGTTTTCATACTAAATTTTGGTTTTTTATATTTTTTCTAAAATGTCATGACAGAAGATGTAAAATGTCGTCTTAGTTTTTTGAAGGGATTAATCTTCTCTGAAATCTAAATTATCAAAATATTTTTTTTGGTAAATGATTATACGATATATGTCAAACATTTTATCAAAAAGAAATATTTAAAATTGTGAAGTAGAAACCTGAATAATTTTTCTTGTGGAAATAGCTTTCTGCAAATGTTGATAAACATATGTCTGCTAGCATTAAGATGTTTGTACTGCCAATACACGTTGGGTTTTATTTAAATAATTTTTTTTAAATGTTCTTTTTTTTACCTCGTATACCAATAACGCAAATTTGCTATCAGGAATTTAGGAACATTAAAGAAATCATTTTTTGTTTATGATTAAAATTTTTTTTCTATTTCTATCATTTCAGTTTATGTGACACGGCTACGCCTGGAATTATTAATGATTTGAAAATGGATAATTTAGCAGCAGATTATAGAAATATGTGCAAAAAGGGCAGTGTGGCTCTGGCTACCGTATGCCTAAAACTAGCTTGTCTCTGCTAAGACTGCAAAAAGTGCATTATGGTATAATAATTGTTGCAATAAATGTATAAGTATAGGTGTATGTAACCCAGACACCTATCTGTTTAAAGTGGTGGTGACCTTTTTATCTACTAAAAAATTGCTTTCTGCTCTTTTGTAGCAACTTGGATGTGTGAATATTTTGACGCTATTGGCTGTTATTAAAAGACGGCACAGGCTCCACCCCTGCGTGGACATACAGTTACTTAACTCCTGTCATTCTATTCATTTACTTTAATGCTGCTGCTTAAACCTTATAATTAGATGCGAAGCTACTAGTAAAATATACTGTACACATACATAATATAAAGTTTTTATTCCAAATGAGAACCATAAAAACGTTAGATTTGATATGAAAGCTACTATAATAAAATATTTTTAAGCAACTTTAATCTAAAACATTAATTTACTTTTCAGGATTTAAAAAAAATGTAACTTGATAAGATTCACTAAATAGGTAAAATTGATTTACTTAATGATATGTTTTCTTAATATTGAGATAAATAGCAACTTTCTAGTCAAGGACGTCTCAACTTTTTTTCTTTGGTAAGAAAGGATAAAAATCTAAATAGGGAGGGGGAGACAATCTCTCAGGGAGGATAGAATATAATGATAATAATAAGAGGGGAGGGATTACCCTCTTAAATTTCTTAAGGGGGAGGGGGAGTAAAAAAATTTAAGAAATGTAAAAATATACCTGATTTGTGAAAATTATGGATGAATTTTTTTATTGGTTTCAAAGGTTTAAAGGTTAGGGGGATAATATTCCCTATTTTTTTTTCATTTGTAATTTTGTAATTGTGTTGGGCTTCGCATCTAGCATCTAGTGATTCTGAATTAGAATTGAGAGGGGATAATGTAGCTTAAAAATATAGCATGACTAAAATTATAAATCAAAATAGCCTAAAACCATCATTAAATATGTGTTGCTTTCTTAAGATGGGGAAATTCTATCAGTTCATAATTGTTAACAAAATCTTAATGGAGAAAGCCTTTTTAGATTTTTCATAAAACGTATTTTGATGGGAGGGAACCACCAACCTTTTAAGGAAAATCGCCCATAAAGAAATGACCTCCCCCCCCCCCTAAAAAAAAATATTTTACTTTTTCTTTTTAAAACTAAAATTAAAAATAGGGCTGGGGATTCATCTTCCCCTAATCCTCAACCCCAGCAAATATCCAGCATGGAACATCCTCTTTGTTTAGTGATTAGTGATGCAAAGTTATTTCCCCTCAGAATTTTTTTTATTAAGGATAAGGATGTCACGAGTACACGAAGAAAACAGGGGCCTTATTTGTGCTTTATGTTGTTGTAAAATTAAAAAAGAAAAAATAATCAAGATCAATCAATCAATCACAAAAGACATTCAAAATTACCTAAACAAAGATTTTTGTCCTGAAGACCCACACTATCCAAGCTCTGTGTGCCAGGGATGTAGGCAAAAGCTATACAGGCTTACAAAGGGTCAAAGTGTGAATTTCCCTTCTTTTTTTGATTTTAAAGGCGAAAGCATTATGCCAAAAACAAGATCACAAACTCTTTGTACTTGTATCATATGCAAGAAGGCAAGAGGTCTTAGAGGTATAAAATCAAAGATAGTAAAAAAATCCTCTGTATGCCCAAATCCAATAAAAATTTGTGTTATTTGCAAAGGTAAAATTGGCAAAGGTATTCCGCACAAATGTGTAGAATCTAAAATATCCGAAAATATTGTAACTTTGACTGCTAATTCAAGCAAAACATCACAAGGGCAAATAACAAGTATGCTTTTAAACTCTCTCAGTGACAATGATAAAGAAATAAAGCTTTCAACTAAGGGCAGAGCAAAAATATTAGTGAAAAAGGAAACAAATCATAGTAACAAAAAGATTATGTCGGATGATTTTAAAATTTTAAAAGAAAAGTTAAACCTTAGCAATAATCAGACATATAAAGTTGCCCAATGGATAAGAGGGACCTTAGGAATGTTAACTCTATGATTTATTTATTGAAAGCTAAAGTAATCTAAAATATAATTAATTGTCTAATTTATTTTTTATCTTCTCACTCTGAAATTTCACTTCCTTCAGTTAAATCCACTCCCTCTATAGTGTTGTTTAGGGCTGAATATTGAGTTTAGTTTAAAGGGGGTGTCAAAATTTTCAATTCCACTTTGCGCACACCCCTGCATTCCTGTGCTTGCCGCAGTAGGGTTTCTTGTTTAGCCTTTATTTCCAGTGGATGTAAATTCATGCAAAATAAACTTTATAATCCATATAAAAACACCTTTAAGGAGATAAAACAGCGTTGCTACAAAAAAAACCTAATTACAAAAGACCTAAAACCAAAAGAACTAATCCGACTAAAGTTCCGCTAGATTATGATTATTGAATATGAATTTGTGCATATCCAAAATTCAATAATCATATGCACAAATTCATATCCTAACCTAAACTTGCATAAATTTTCTTGGATTAGGTCTTTTGTAATTAGGTATTTTGTAACAATGCTGATTAAACCATCTTTTGCCCACTTTTTCAAAAGATTGAATTTATTCAAAGTTATAATAATTTGGTCATAGGTTAAATATTAGGTCGTAATTTTGTGGAGCCACAACTTAAATCAAGTATTGTTGAAAGTGGAAGAGTTTTAGAGGAAGACTACAATGTCAAACTTGTTAATCTTCAAACATGTTCTAAAAGGGGTAAAGAAGAGTATGAAGAAATTCACGTTGTGTACACAAATGCTAAAGAAATATTAAATAAAGTTGCCTCTGCAAGAGGATACAAAGAATGTCATATCAAAGGAATGCTTTACACTTATAAATTATATATAGATATATTAAATATTATTTCTCACTCCTCAACTACAATGCATATCATTCATAAATTTGAAATGCAAAGCTGCTCTTTAAGCATTTGTGTTGGTCAAAAAAAGTGGTTCTGTCTGTAACTGTAGTTTTTACTTCATCCTTTGTGTTTCACTTTCTTAGCTAAAATGTCTGCTTTTTTCAACATAATTCATTTTTAAAGGAATCTCGACTTTAACTGCATCATAACTAAGAAATTAAAAATCCCGTCCTAATCATAAAGAAAGGGGTAGTTCCACAAATGCCCTTAAATTCAAATATGAGAGCAAGGCACTTTGTCCTTTTAAAGATAATAAATAAAGGGAGTGGTACCTTTTGCAGAATTCCGTAAAGATATGTGTTTTAAGACTTTAAAATAGATGTAGAACTAACCGCCGAATTTTTTGCGCATGTCCTCTACAAATTAGACAATTTTGAATCATTAACTTTTTATCTAAAAACTTTTCTGGGATCATGGAAAGAAAACAAAGTCATTCCTAAATTAGGACAGAAGTCACCTTCCTAGGAAGGACATAAGTAGCCTTCCTTAAGTAAGAATTTGTTAGATGAAGGGCATAACATGCCTCCCTTAACAAAGATTTTGCAAGATTGAGCACATAAGTAGCCACCCTTCACCTCACAAAACCTAGCTTTTTGATCCTTCACATAGCAAAATCTTGCATAAAATTGGTTTTTGGTCTATCACATAGCAAAATATTAGAAAACTTAGCTTTTCTGTCCTTCACATAGCTAATTCTTGCAAAACATAGCAAATTCTTACAAAACATAGCAAATTCTTGCAAAACATAGCAAATTCTTACAAAACATAGCAAATTCTTGCAAAACATAGCAAATTCTTACAAAACAGCAAATTCTTGCAAAACATAGCAAATTCTTACAAAACATAGCAAATTCTTGCAAAACATAGCAAATACTTACAAAACATAGCAAATTCTTGCAAAACATAGCAAATTCTTACAAAACATAGCAAATTCTTAGAAAACTTAGCTTTTCTGTCCTTCACATAGCAAATTCTTGCAAAACATAGCAAATTCTTGCAAAACATAGCAAATTCTTGCAAAACATAGCAAATTCTTGGAAAACTTAGCTTTTTTGTCCTTCACATAGCAAATTCTTGCAAAACATAGCAAATTCTTGGAAAACTTAGCTTTTCTGTCCTTCACATAGCTAATTCTTGCAAAACATAGCAAATTCTTACAAAACATAGCAAATTCTTGCAAAACATAGCAAATTCTTGGAAAACTTAGCTTTTCTGTCCTTCACATAGCAAATTCTTGCAAAACATTGCAAATACTTACAAAACATAGCAAATTCTTGCAAAACATAGCAAATTCTTACAAAACATAGCAAATTCTTGCAAAACATAGCAAATTCTTGCAAAACATAGCAAATTCTTACAAAACATAGCAAATTCTTGCAAAACATAGCAAATTCTTACAAAGCATAGCAAATTCTTGCAAAACATAGCAAATTCTTACAAAACATAGCAAATTCTTGCAAAACATAGCAAATTCTTACAAAACATAGCAAATTCTTGCAAAACATAGCAAAATTCTTACAAAACATAGCAAATACTTACAAAACATAGCAAATTCTTGCAAAACATAGCAAATTCTTACAAAACATAGCAAATTCTTGCAAAACATAGCAAATTCTTGCAAAACATAGCAAATTCTTGCAAAACATAGCAAATTCTTGCAAAACATAGCAAATTCTTGGAAAACTTAGCTTTTCTGTCCTTCACATAGCCAATTCTTGCAAAACATAGCAAATTCTTACAAATCATAGCAAAATCTTGCAAAACATAGCAAATTCTTACAAAACATAGCAAATTCTTGCAAAACATAGCAAATTCTTACAAAACATAGCAAATTCTTGCAAAACATAGCAAATTCTTGCAAAACATGGCAAATTCTTAGAAAACTTAGCTTTTCTGTCCTTCACATAGCTAATTCTTGCAAAACATAGCAAATTCTTACAAAACATAGCAAATTCTTACAAAACATAGCAAATTCTTGTAAACCATAGCAAATTCATACAATGAGGGTCCCAAACTCAAAAACGAATTTTCAGCGCGATCCGACCACCGGTTCTTGAGATATGGTGACCTGGTGTCCTTGGTACCGACGGTAAGATTTGGGAAATGGTTCGAATCCTTAGTAAATTTGGCTAAGTCCAAAAATTTTTTGACACTTATTTTCGACCTGGTGTCCTCTCAGTAGGTACGCTTGTGTCACCTGGGCATTTTTTCTTCAAAAATTTGACTAAGTGTCAAAATATTTTTGGACTTAGCCAAATTTACTAAGGATTCGAACCATTTCCCAAATCTTACAGTCAGTACCAAGGACACCAGGTCACCGTATCTCAAGAACCAGTGGTCGTTTTTGAGTTTGGGACCCTAAATGCAAGAATTTGCTATGTTTTGCAAGAATTTGCTATGTTTTGCAAGAATTTGCTAGGTTTTGTAAGAATTTGCTATGTTTTGTAAGAATTTGCTATGTTTTGCAAGAATTTGCTATGTTTTGTAAGAATTTGCTATGTTTTGCAAGAATTTGCTATGTTTTGTAAGAATTTGCTATGTTTTGCAAGAATTTGCTATGTTTTGTAAGAATTTGCAATGTTTTGCAAGAATTAGCTATGTGAAGGACAGAAAAGCTAAGTTTTCCAAGAATTTGCCATGTTTTGCAAGAATTTGCTATGTTTTGCAAGAATTTGCTATGTTTTGCAAGAATTTGCTATGTTTTGTAAGAATTTGCTATGTTTTGCAAGAATTTGCTATGTTTTGTAAGAATTTGCAATGTTTTGCAAGAATTTGCTATGTTTTGTAATAATTTGCTATGTTTTGCAAGAAATAGCTATGTGAAGGACAGAAAAGCTAAGTTTTGCAAGAATTTGCTATGTTTTTCAAGAATTAGCTATGTGAAGGACAGAAAAGCTAAGTTTTCCAAGAATTTGCTATGTTTTGCAAGAATTTGCTATGTTTTGCAAGAATTTGCTATGTTTTGCAAGAATTTGCTATGTTTTGCAAGAATTTGCTATGTTTTGTAAGAATTTGCTATGTTTTGCAAGAATTTGCTATGTTTTGTAAGAATTTGCAATGTTTTGCAAAAATTTGCTATGTTTTGTAAGAATTTGCTATGTTTTGCAAGAATTAGCTATGTGAAGGACAGAAAAGCTAAGTTTTCCAAGAATTTGCTATGTTTTGCAAGAATTTGCTATGTTTTGCAAGAATTTGCTATGTTTTGCAAGAATTTGCTATGTTTTGTAAGAATTTGCTATGTTTTGCAAGATGAAGGACATAAGCAGCCTTCCTAATGTAAGAATTTGTAAGACAAAGGACATAAGTCACCTCCCTTAAGTTAGATTTTGTTAGATGAAGAACATAAGTAGCCTTCCTTAGATCAATTTCCAGTGACTTCTGTCCTAATTAGGAATGACTTTGTTTTCTTTCCATGATCCCTTTTCTGAATATTTTCTCCTGACATTTTGATATTAAAATCCAAAATATCACAAGTGTCTAGAGCAAAGAAAAGGTCAACTTTATCAGAAAATATTAAGTTTGTCTTAAATGATTCAAATTGTGTAATTTAGCAAGAAAAGCAAAGAAAATTGACGGGATATACCATTTTTCAGCGGCAGCGGCGGTTTTGCCGCAATTTCTTCACATTTATATATTATACCATATAAGAGCAACTGCCATAAATTATTTTAGAATTCTACTCCTATTTCAAAGTCCTAAAACACACACCTTTACTGAATTTAAAATATTTCAAATTTTTTTTAATAGTTTTTGGTTAAACTTTTACAATTTTTGTGGGAAAATATCAAAATTAAATTTCTAAAAAAATTTGGTAGATATAGGTGAAGCGACAAATAGATATTCTTTTCTTATTGTCATATTTCAGAGCTTTACTGCTTATGGATATTATCATTCTTGTTTCTAGTGTAAAGTAATCAATTAATATTAGTGTATCTTGATGATGGAGGCGAATTTTTAAAGATGAGTGCATCTGTATTACCTGCAGAATTAGATACAAGTAACATAGATGAACCTGAAGTAAAAGATCGTCCCAAAGTAACTGGAACCAAAAGATCTATAATCCTTGCAATCTGCAAAAAAGTTCCTGAAAGTCACCACAATATCAAAGCATTCTTTGAAGTTACCTGTTTATCAGATATACAGTATACATTTCATGCGGATCTAAAACTTCTTCTTTGTGCTTTAGGAAATTAGATTATCTTTCTAAAGCTAAAAAGGTATTAAAAGTACAAATGAAATTTCTTAATGACCCTGTCATCCATAAAAGAGGGGAAAGTGGTTAAAATGTTTTTAAGGTTTTTAAGTATTCTTGCTGGATCATCCAGGTAAAGAGCAAAAATATCTTAATGAATTTAACCCTTAACGGTCGGGGGGGGGGGGCGTTGAACGCCCCCCCATCCGGTTTTTTCTATCTCATTTTCTGTGTGTGAAAGATAAAGAGCCCAAACTGCTTGACTTTTTAAGTGTGGGTATGACACATAACTGAGAGTTGAACGCCCCCCCCCCCCCCGACTGATTAAGGTGCGGCAAGGGGCCCGACTTTTAAGGGTTAACAAATAATTTAAATCTGAAAGAATAATGAAATTTTCTACAATAGTAAAAGTATTTTATATTTTTAATTATCCAAGTCAACTTTAAGTTCCAGTATCATGCAGTATCTGAGTATCTGCCTTAGAAAATGTTTAAAAGGACGTCCAAGCTTTTTAGTTGGGGGGGGATATTAAAAATCATTTGGGGGTAATTTTTATATCATATAGGCAAGGTCATCCAGGCTTTTTTCGATTGGGAAAGGGGAGGAGGAAATAAAAATTTGGTAATCACCCATTTACCCCCCCCCCCTCTCATATTGGACATCCCTGCATGTATGTAAACATATTAAAATGCTGCCTTAGATAACAAATTGATAAAATACTTAAATTTTAAAATGCTCTAAAAGATAAAATTATAATATTAAAGGAAAGCAAACAGCTGTAAGCACCTACCCCTGCCCATACTGTGACGTGACACTTGCTGATTTAAGATCAAAATCAGTGTTAGATTATGAAGATATTATAAAAAACAATATTAGTCTAACAACATTTGGTGATTTGGACCAATACCATAACACATTTGTAACGGAATATCAAAGTGATTTCAAGGATGCCAAATATGCACACAATTGTGTAAATAAGTGTCTTATAAAAGGTGATAAAAATGATCCTATTTTGTCTATATGCTCTATGCCTGAATTGCATATAATGGAAGGCATTGTAAACCATATATATTTTGATGGAATAGTCAAAACATTTGACAAAGATACTATGGAGAATAATCTCAAGGACCTAGGCATCCACATTAACTTTCTACATGGAGAGCAGTTGAATGGAAACAATAGTAAAAAACTACTTGATAACGCCGAATCTTTAATTAATGATGATATAGACAATGATCTAATGAAACCATATGTAACTGCTCTGAAGTGTACCAAAACCCTTGTAGATTTAGCTTTTAATTCCCGAAATATTGACCCTGATGATGGACCAAAAGTTGAACAAGCAATAAAAGAAACAAAATGTGCAATTAAAAATGCAAATTTGTCAATAACACTAAAATCCCACGTTTTAATTGCCCATACCCTAGATGCCCTTCTGTTTTCAAGGGGTAAAAATCTAGGGTACATGTCTGAGCAAGCTGGAGAAGCAATCCATGCAAATTTTTTGAGTACAAGTTGGCATAGATACAAAACTAGTTGTAGATCCAAAACATATGGAATTAATCTAAAAAAAGCTGTAGTGGACTACAGCTCCAACCACATTTAATATAATCCAGAAGAATTTAAATTATAATTCATCTTCTAATGTTTAATTATGTTTCATCTGATATTTAATTATATTTCATATATAGTTGAAAAATATTAATCTAATAAAAGATTATGAATGTATTATTCTTCTATTTGTCAGATTTTTACTTAGTTAATGTGTAAGATGAAAACTACACATATTAAAGGTAAAGTTTTTCTATATTCAAAGTTGTCTTGTCTGTTTTTTTATCAGTTAATAAGTTTTAAGAAAGATCCTAAATAAGATAAGATTTAAGTCATTAATAGTAAGAGCCTTTATAGCTTTTATAGCAATGGTTAATTGTTCCAGATAGAGGATGAAAAGAAAAATAAATCTTATTATGCACTTTTCAATTACCTCAAAGAAATATATTGTTTGCTATTTTAAAAGTTGATATTTCTGTCATAAGATGGCTAATATACTTGGCCAACTCTTAACAATGGGGGAGGGGGGAGGGACCTTGAAGGCCCCCCCTTCGTTTTTTTTTCTTATCTATTATCTGTGTGTGAAAGATAGAGAACTATAACTAAGTGGCTTTTTAAATATGGGTATGACACATAACTAAAAGTTGGAATTTTTCAAATATCTCTATACTGGCGAGCACAGGATGACAGCAAACCTAGCAGGGTCATCCAGGTAATGAGCTAAAATATCTTATATAAAATGTAGGTGTTCAAGTCATTTTCAGGTTCCAGGTATGATCTTGCAGGTCCTGATCATCAAGGTCTCCAGAAATCTTTAAACGCCTCTGTTGATTGACTTAGAGACTTCAAATTTTAAACTTAAGATTTTCTTACATGTCTACATAACGTATTAAAATGTCATAAATATCCGTTTTCCCGCCAACTGCGGCGGCTTGCAGCTACCAAGTACAGCTGCGGCCACCGAAATTTATGTTTCAAGATTTCTAATATAAAATTTACATAAAGATAAACATATTCTGAAAAAATTGTTTTTCTAGCTTTAAAAATAAGAAAATTACTACTGCCTTTTGAAATTTTTTTATAAAAAGAACCTAAAAACAAAGGTTGTTAAATAAAATAGTGAAGGAAGCGAAAATTGAATCTGATTCACTTATAGTCGGAAATTCATTATGAAACAGGGGACATGCACAAAATTTTTGAGCCCTGATCGAATAGGAGCTGAGATAATAGGGGGGCAGGCGCCCGACTGATAAGGGTTAAATAGAAGTTGATTGAATATTGGTTGGAAAAGGTGATCATTAACCCCCCCCCCCCCCCAATCGACTAAGACTCGCCTACGGCCCGATCTTTTAGGATTGCTTTGTAATTCACATTTTTGAAAGTCTTTCAACAGTATACACAGCAAATTCTCTCTTTTTTAACTAACTTTCCGAATAATATACCTAAAGCATTTGAATTAACAAAGGATATGCTAATATTTTTACCATTCAAGTTTATTTAATATTCTAATAAATAGCGCAACCCTCCAAGTTATGGCTACTTTTCATGAACATATGATCTAAAGAATAAGCTCTGACGCAATGTCATATAAGGATATTATAATATTCATTAAAAAAATTGTTATTTTTGCATATATGTTACATTTTACAGTGTTTTGTGGCTCAAAAGAAAGACAATTAAAATTTATTTCATATTATATAGTTTAAATTGCATAAGATAACCTAGAAATAGTAAAAAAGTCCCTTTCTTTTTTTGTCGTACAACAGAAATTAACAAAGATTTTTATTAAAAAACACCTTAGTGTAAAAATTAAAAATTTTAAATATGGTCACAAAAAGATTCAATTTGTTTATTAAATGTTTCATTTTCAGCAAATGACGATTAATCTCTATTACAAAGAATAAAGTGTAAAAAGATATTCTCGTTTTAATTTTAATCAACTTAAAATGCATTTTAATACCTTTTAATGATTTATTTTTTAAAACATCATTTTATAAAATGTTATTGATTTTTAAAGTTATATATTAAAATGTTTTTAAATTTTGTAAACATTTTGTTTTAAATGTAGAAAATTGGTAATTCTAAACATTCAAAAAATGATTTTATTAAATTTTCATCACTTAAATTGCATGTTTGATGAAATTTTCAACTGATAATTCAAGAAAAATCGTTTAAGTTTTATTATATTTTACTTTGAAATGTTAAAAAATATAATTATTGTCAAAAATGTGGAAGTTATACTTTCCTCAAAAAAAGACCTAAAACATGCAAATTAACACGTGTAATGAGATTTTTTTTCTTTCAGGTTTAATTTTAAGTAATTATTGATATTTTTTGTAAAAAGGATTTTATATAAAAAGTTTTAAAACTCGAGTTATGTAGTGGTTCTAAAAAAGGTTGCGAATTTATGCAATTTTCTTGCAAAAAAAATTTTCTAGGATTTTAAAAATAGCAAAGGGTGTTATTAGACGTACTTAAAGATACAATTGCTAAGTCATTTTGGCCAAACACTAAAATAAAGTTTTGACATCTGAGCGCCCAACCGTGTGCTATCTTTGAAAAAAATCATGAAAGTCAAAAATTCCCAATTACTGTGCGACTAATGAATAATCTTCTTGGTGGTAGTACTCCTACTTGAGCGGCTGCGCCCCTATTATCTATGGACTTTGTGTGAAGCTTCTCTAAAATGGAGAACCCATTTGGTTAAGTAGTTTATGAGACCTTCAGACAAAAAAAAATTACTTCTTTATATTATAGGATTGTCATAATTATTTTCCATTGACATCTCCCTGTGTTCCTGAACTAAAGTAAACCTTATCTGTTTTAGGCATCAATTCTTTTAGTTTTTATCAAGATCAAGTAAACATCCCAGAGAAAAGGATGGCATCTTTAAAAGGAAACTCTTACAATCATTTTTATATTAAAGTGGTCAAAATTATTTGTAAAGCATAATCATTATTTCTGAGAAAATTTTCAAGTCATACGTCTGATTGGTGCTTTTACCCTTTTGGACCACCAACACCTCCCCACCCTCTTATGATATATTTTGATTATGAAAAGGAAATATTGCTAGTCCATGCAGGGGGCACTAAACCTGCCTGGCCATATCCCTACGGGATACTGTCCTTTTACTTTAACTAACCTAACCTATCAAATATACGTTTTTTAAACAAGTATGTCAACATCCATAAAAGCGAAGCAGAACATCTACTTGTTTGCAATATTGCGTAAATACATTCTCATGTTTTGGTTATAGAGATGCCTCGCTCATAATATTTACCTACTTGTTCTAGGAATCAATATCCGATAATCAGATAAATAGGATCATTATATTTTTTTAAAATAGTTAGTTTGTGCTCTATATACGATTTGAGGGAAACCGCCAGTTGATTTTTTTGATAAATAAAGTACACTTAGAAACAAAATAAAAACATCCTGTTTAAATGTAAAGTGTCCCATTTTCTCGGTCATTGTATTAAAGAATACATAGATTTTATTACATACATATAGAAGAGGGTTAATATCAGGCCAATATGGAATAGTTATATCTCGCATCGTATTATAATTATAAACAGCTTTACGCGGATATAAGATGTACAATTATGATATTAAAACCAGTTTTTTTAGCCCCGAAATGCTGAAGGCAAGGGCTGAAAAAATAGTTTTAATCTTATGATTGTGCATTTTTAGATTCATAGAAAACTAGATATAATACTATGCTAGACATAGTTTTTTCGTATGGATGAGAACAGGTTCTAATCCACCGGACATTTATCAATTTCGAATGAATACGAGTATAAAATTTAAGTCTTATGTGACAAAATTTTGTCTGTCAACAAGGATGCATAAATGAAGGACGAAAAGATGTATGTTTAAATTTTTATGTGATTTAATTATCCAATTGATCTGATTTTTGGTATATTGATTTTTGGGACAACAAAGTACAATAATTAAGCGAAGCAACTCTATTTGTATTAACAATCACATGTCAAAACTCTTGCTAATAAAAGAACATTGTGTCTATGGATATCTGATGAGGAGCTAATTGTCGAACGGCATTTTGATCTCATGGATTTATGGTATTTAGGCTAAGTGCATCAGGCCAAAGTGTCATGGGGAAAAGAATAACATAGGATATTCAACATCTGATTTCTGGGAATCCGTTTGTGGGAATCTAAACAGGGGGAATCGAATATGGGATATGTGTTGGATACCGTTTAAATCCTGTATAAATAAACAATTCATAATTGCTAAAAAATTACTCAAGAACAAGAATGTCGACATCCATCAAAGAAAAGGTCAACAAGTCTCGTAAGGAGTAATGAAAATCAACAAACAGAGTGTATGCACTTTTGCTTTAAACTTTAGAAACAATCAAATATTTGGAAATCTTTTTGCGGCCGGAGGAACGGACTACAATAAACGGAACGATCAACCCAAAATGTAGGAAAGCTTTACTTATTTCTGCATAGTTAATAAGAGGAATAACTTAATTGATTACTTATAATCTAGATATTCCTTGTCAAGGGTTTGGGCTAAAACGCGCAGATTTTTGGTAATTTTAAAATCATATGCTAAACTACTCTCAAAAATAAACATTGTCAGTGTCAGAACATAATAAGCACAATATACTCATTAGTCAAAACAAAATTGTATGTAAATTATTTAAATACAAGATACAGAATAAGGACATACTTACATCTGTAAGACTTAATTATAGATATGATTCGCTTAATACATTGTACCTTGTTGTCCTAGGAATCATTATTTTAATGACCTTATGAATAGTAAACATGTATCAAATCTTAATACACAATTTTTAAGATTTGAGTAAATAAACTATATAAACTGGTACATATTTTGTGATAATTAAAACCCTTTTACCAGTTAGGGAGTTGAATCCATTTTTATAGAAGCAGAAATATAATCTATGATTATGGTTTGGACCCTCTAAAACTGTAATCTACCCTTCCACTTTCCCCTCTCTTGGTGAAGATATCTTCAACGCCGATACGATTTTTGAAATATAAGATTCCACTTTTGTCTCTCTTGTTGAAGATATCTTCACCAAGAGAGGCAAAAGTGGAATCTTAAATTTCAAAAATCGTATCGGCGTTGAAGATATCTTTACCAAGAGAGGGGAAAGTGGAATCTCACATTTCAAAAATCGTATCGGCGTTGAAGATATCTTCACCAAGAGATGGGAAAGTAGAATCTTACATTTCAAAGATCGTATCGGCGTTGAAGATATCTTCAACAAGAGAGGGGAAAGTGGAAAGGTAGATTACAGTTTTAGAGGGTCCAAACCATAATCATAGATTATATTTCTGCTTCTATAAAAATTGATTCAACTCCCTAACTGTTTACTATTCCCAGAACAGATTGTAAAAACACACCATGAAAAGATTTTCAGGAAATGTTAAAAATGTTATTTGGACCCTATTCTTAGAAAATGTTATGGATACAAAATTTGTTGCTGCCCTCTCATATCCTTATGCAATTTTAAAACTGTTTTCCCACAAAAATTCCATACTCATAAAAAACTTAAACCAATACCTAAGTTTGATAACACAAATTTTTAGGGCGACTCAGTTCTACTTATTACAGAAATAAATCTTAATCTGCTTCGACTGCTGCATAATAAAAAAAATACAGCTTTAGCGGTTGCTATTTCTTGCAGATGCGGCTGCAGATATATAAAAAATTAGCTGTGTTAATAAATATTTGACTAGCTTAAAATTTGGGGCGGCTTCAGTTGTAACCTGTTAATTAATTACAACTGCAGATTTAGATGCAAAAAGTTGGACCATTTGTCAAACAAATTAAACCGAGATTTATAGCTTTAAAACTCTGTACTAATCCTTATCTTAGTAGCTATATAATGTACATTTTGACAGTCAATCAATTTTTGTTATGATATCAAAGTAAAACACTAGAGGGAGAAAGGGTTAAATAACTGTATCTCCCCCATCGCAACCGTCTTGTGGAACCTTTCTATTAAGTTATTGAAAATCAACCAATTGTATCGCTTATATTACCCAGCCAAGTAGTAGAAAATACTTTAGAAGCAGACGAAAGAGGTTTTTGAAAAATGAAGGGAGGTAGTTGTCTGTAATCTGTATATACATCTATACTATAGATCTGTTGTTATGCCCACTGATTGTTGAAAATTCGTAGATGGGAAAAAGCCCAGATTTTTTTTCTCAAATTTTTAGAGTGCAATACAGACATTCTTTTCAGTTTATTGTTAAATATAAAATTTCTTATTCTAAGTATTTTCTCTGTCTGTTTACCGTCAGTAAAAAAAGGGATGGGTAAAGGAAGATAATTTTATATTTACATATTTACATATTATGAACTATCTGTTTTTAAAAGCGAAGCTTTTCTATAATTAGGGTCGGTCCGTCCGTACGTCCGTCCGTCCGTACGTCCGTCCGTCCGTCCGTCCGTCCGTCACGGATAGCTTTTTTCGTTAATTTAGACATGTTAGAATTGTCCTATCGATTTCAAATTTTGCATGGTGATTCCTTTAGTAGTTAGGTACGATTTAGAAAGCGTAGCAACTCTATAATCACAACCAAAATGTCCGTACGTCCATTTTAAACATGTTGATTTTTTTACTTTTTTAAATAGCTTTTTTCGTTAATTTAGGCATGTTAGAATTGTCCTATCGATTTCAAATTTTGCATGGTGATTCCTATAATAGTTAGGTACGAGTTAGAAAGCGTAGCAACTCTATAATCATTACCAGAATGTCCGTACGTCCATTTTAAACATGTTGATTTTTTTTACATTTTTAACGACAAATTTTTATGTGATCTAACCATCGGATTGGTCTGATTTTTGGTATATTGATTCCTAGGACAACAAAGTATAATGTAATAAGCGAAGCAACTCTATAATCAAGTCCTAAAAATGTAAGTATGTCCATAAACATTATCCTAAATCAAGCAGTTTTTCAACAAATTTACTTACAATTTTGCTTTGACTCTTATACATTTATATTATGATTATTCAGTTCTGACACTACACAAGTGTTAATGTCCGTTTGTCCTACCGTTTCAGTGCTTCGCTTTTATGGATGTTGTCATCCTTGTTTTTTTAAACGTTACTTGTGATTTTATAAGTAGATGTTTTAACAAATAAAATACATTATAATAATAATATGTTTACTCCCAATGGATTTATTATTACTTGGACCTTACACCAAATTATCATGTACTCTATTATAGTGAAATTTGTAGCGGGCTAAAATAACGATCCCTCCTCCACCCAAGTTTCCCCTGCCCTTCCTCTCTTTATGGATGATCTAACTGACTAATAAATGACAGGGAAAAAGCAACCTAAATTGACATCATAATATCCGCGTATAGTCTACATCCATTACTACAACGCACTATTTGTTTTAATTATTTTCAATTTTACTGCAGTTAAATTTTTCTTCTATTGCCCTATTTCTATATCCATGATTTTATATACTTTGTTTAGTATACATTCAACCGAGGTCAAATAAGTTCAAACTATATTTTTATTTTGACCATTCATGTAAATATGTAGATGTATAAATATAGAAAAGAAAGAACAAAAAGGGAAGAAAAAATTACAAAAAATAACTAGAAAATATGATCATAGATTTATTGAAAATTTTAGAAAAAGAGAAAAGGAATAGAATTAGGATCAGAGGAGGCTAAAAAGAGTTTAGTACTAAAATATGACTAAACAAGGATGACAACGTCCATAGAAGCGAAGCTATAAAATTAGACGGATGCTACGCTTTTAAAATCGTACCTAACTGTTACAGGAATCATCATGCAAAGTTGGAAATCGACAGGACAATTTTAACATCCTTAAATTAACGATAAGAACTCGCCGTTACGCACTGACGGATGTACGGACTGGCGCACGAACGAACGTACCTTAATTATAGAAAAGCTTCGCTTTTACAAAGCTTTGTTAGGCCCTAGTTTAAAGTTTTATTACATAGTTAATGAAATAATTTTTTTACCGTCTACATCTATATCAACATAAATATAATTTTTTTAAAAATGGTAATTCTTAAAATGATATAAAGAGCAAGAAATATTTAAATTCAATGGACGGTAGTAAAATTTAAGTAAATCGTCAAACAGTTTGAAAGTACATAAAATGTAGACCAGAATGGTTAACAAGAACATAATCTTGCGGGAACAGAAGTAGTAGTAAAACCTTTTAATTTCTATTGTTATTTGTTGCTGT
Source organism: Acartia tonsa (assembly GCF_053477335.1). NCBI lineage: Eukaryota > Metazoa > Arthropoda > Copepoda > Calanoida > Acartiidae > Acartia > Acartia tonsa. Next base: position 43,049,399 of record NC_137260.1, read on the forward strand.
AAAAAGGATGATAACATCCATAAAAGCGAAGCTCTGAAATGGAAGGATAAACGAACATTAACACTTGTAGAGTGTCAGAACTAAATAAGCAGAATATTAATACATAAGTCTAAACAAAATTATAATTAAGTTTTTGGCCAAACTGCTTAAATACATGATACTCTTTATGGACATACTTACCTTTTTAGGACTTGATTATAGAGATGCTTTTCCTATTACATTGAACCTTGTTGTAATAAAATTAATAAATACGAAAAATCAGATAAATCGGATAATTTTTACTTACAAAAATTTACATTTTAATTGGGCTTCTACTTCGTTTCTGTAACGTTTGTCTTGCACATAGGATGGACAGTGCAAATACAATATGATGACAGACAGACAGACCGACCAACAGACGAACAAAAATAGTACAAAAATTGTAAGGATAGATGATAGACGGTTTAGATAAAGGTTTTTAAGGAATTTTGTGATTTATTTGTTTTTACCAAAACGTGGCAGCTGATATTTTTTCCAGTAAAATAAGGAATTTAAAATACACGGTTGTTCATTTTCAAACACATATCAATATAAAATCATTATTAGAATGTAGTTATATGATAGACGTTTAATTACATGCAAAATGTATATCAAACTACCCCTTCTTTTGATTCAAACTATTGGTTGAAAAGCTAGGACACTAATGGTTTTGAACCAACCAATGAAAATTTAACAAAAGTATCGACAGTTTTTGAGCAAGAAATTAAGATTGTATATTATAAAATTTTTCTTTACTAGTGAAAGTCAAAGTGCAATGTCCCCTTCCTCCCTGCATTTAAACAAAAGTGCCCCCCCCCCCTCAGAAACTTTTTCTACTTTCTTCATAAAACTAAAAAGTGTAGGAGGGTCTTCTCACCATACCCACTAGAGGCATCTAGGGGCGTATCCGGTATTTGACGACTTGTTTAGAATTTTTATAAAAACTAAAGAGAATCTTGTTTTGTCTGTTCTACAATGCAATGTATTCAATTGATAAATGTAATAACAAGGATGACAACATCCTTTAAAGCAGAGCTCTAAAATCAGAAGAATGGACAAACAAGCCTCGCTTATAATACTTTACTTTCTTGTTCTAGGAATCATTATTCCTTATTGTTTAACGTATTGTTTAGATTCATACATGGAGTATAACCCCGATAATTAATAAAGTATATCATACAAAATTTTGTTTTAAAAAAGTTAAAATCAGCATGTTTTAAATGGACGTACGGACTTACTGGTAGCGATTTTAGAATTGTTACGCTTTCTAACTCGTACCTAACTGTTATAGAATCATCATGCAAAATTTGAAATTGAAAGGACAATTCTAACTTCTAATCATTACGGACGTACGTTCAGAAGGATTGATCGACCCTAATTATAGAAAAGCTTCGCTCTAATATATATTTGGTTACAAAAGAATCATCTTAAAATTCTTACACGAGACTAAAATGAGGAGAGAAAGATAAGATAATGCTTTTCAATACCTCCATTTGCTCATGAAGGAGGGATATTCTGTTGGAATTGATAAATTATTGCACCTAAAATTATCAATATTTTGAAAAACATGGTACAGTGTGACAACCTTAGATACTTTTACTGACTGAAATATTGGTGTCAAATAAGTTTTTCCGTAGTTGAGATATCCCTGCCTTACATTTCTCTAAGAAAACATACGCTCTTTTGTATTAGAAGAATCATTCATTATGAAGTTAATCTTTTTTCTTGGAAATTGAGTTATTACTTAATTCTTTGACTCGAAACATAGAATAGAATACATTTTTGTCTTATGCTTAAGACTTGTAATACGGCTAGTTTAATTGGATGGCAAGGGTGTAAAATAAATGGAGTTTATCAACTTGAAGCTAGAGACAAAAAAAATCGATTTGAATAGTTTTTAATATTAGAATTTAGAGATAATTTGAAACATGTAAAACAAAACCTAATTTTTTCCTCGCTGGCTAAAAAAGCACAAATTTTACTTATTATAGAAAAGTTTTTTAATTTGTGTTGAAAAAATTTATCCTGGTGTGTTATGTTTATATCTATTTTCATACAGCGCACACACAATGTCTAACAAGGACATTCAATTCCACAAGACAATACAATATTGAAAAATATGATTATATAGTAATTTTCTTTTTTAAAAAGGTTTATGAAACAACGGATTCTGATATGTTTTTTATGCTAACTAATTTTATCCTAAAACCAGTTTAAAAAGGATTCAAAATTCTTAAATTAGATTTACATAACATAATTACAGAGTAACTAGGCTCCTAATATGAAAAGGGGGACCTTATCTATTTTACATTAAAACCCCATTCAAGACCGAAACCAAAAAAGTATATTATACCAATAAATCCCTTTATCTTCTAAGGGGCTTCATCAGTGGGGAAAGGGACAATGGACTATGAATTGTTAAATTATTGTTATGAACTCTTTCTGTCATTCGTTAGCATAAAAACTTTTGGAGTTAAATTTGAATCTTGATTGATTGAATATAGTAAGAGTGTTGCAACCTTTCCACCAATAATTTCAATCTTCCTTTTTGCTGAAGACCCTAAATTGAAAATTCCTGTGTTTCATAGATAGATAAATGATGAAACTTTTCATAGGTCTAAACGTGATGGTTATGGGCTAAACTATGGAAAATGCAATGTGAATAAAAATATGTTAATAGAAGCATCTATTCATAATACAATCAGAATATTGTTATGTCAATTATGAACCCTTTTTTCGATACCATACAGTTGATATCAACCTTGCATGTTCAGGAAAATAATAAGAAATTTAAAAGTTACTGTTAATTTTTTATTAAAATTCAGTTATTTAACTCCTTTTACCCAAAACCAAAATATAAGACTTAAAGAAAGAAAAAAAGACTATATTTGACAGGCATTCCAAATACATTTCATAATGCAGTGCAGTCCAACAAGTAACACATAATCTATATGCTGCCACTACGATTTATTTCAAGTGTTGTTTGAAAAAAAAAGCCAAGATAAAATGAAGATGAGTTAACCCAAAGTTCTCGGTCACTTTTTCTACCCTCTGCACCACATAGCCTATCTATTTTTATCCCCCTTTACAGATAAGTAAAGGAACGGGTAAAAGTGCTTAAACATACATTTAGGAACAGTGATATTTTAACAATTACATAGTTTTGTAATGTTAGTATGCCTTTTATTTTCTTATTTTTATTATGTTATCTAAACTTATAAAGGTGTAGAAATTATGGAAATATTCTTTACATTAATTGTGATTTACCAACATAAAGATAATCAATATCAAATCAATTTTCTTTTAAAAATCCTAAATATTCACCTAATGAAAAAAAACTTTAATATTATTCAAGTATCTTCTCTAAAACTTGATTACAAAAAAATCATCTTTTCTCCGTTTTCTAGTATTTTAAAGTATTATGATTTACATTTTTAGTTGAAAAATAAATCTAAGTTACTTAACTTTCTGCTATCCCTTTATTCTCCTAGCAACATCCTTATTGTTGTGCCCCCATTAAACCCCCAATTTAGTCTCTCTGCCCGTGTCACCCTAAGATGTCCGTAAAATTGTCCCCAAACTTTTCTCCTTCAACCCTTCTGAAGGAAACTTGTTTGAGAATTCACCGGTCGATCTAAAAATAACTCTCGCACCTTTTCTTTCCCCTTTTTCCATAGCTCACAGCCTTGCTAAATACGGAAAACCCGATGAGTTATTTTGTGGACAAATGGACCTAAAAATGTCTTTTTACCATGACCCCTAACAAAACACCTAAATTTTTTTCATTTTCTAAAATTATTTTTTTTCTTATCTTGGGCTAATATATGTATGACTTATTATAAGATGATATCTTTTTTTTAAGATTAAACAATCAAAAATGTGTATCTTTTATTTTAGGAAATTTTGAAATTTAGTATTTACTTTCTTAAGCGTTTTCTCATTTATACACGTAATTGAAAGTAAGAAATACGGAAAACCCGATGAGTTATTTTGTGGACAAATGGACCTAAAAATGTCTTTTTACCATGACCCCTAACAAAACACCTAAATTTTTTTCATTTTCTAAAATTATTTTTTTTCTTATCTTGGGCTAATATATGTATGACTTATTATAAGATGATATCTTTTTTTTAAGATTAAACAATCAAAAATGTGTATCTTTTATTTTAGGAAATTTTGAAATTTAGTATTTACTTTCTTAAGCGTTTTCTCATTTATACACGTAATTGAAAGTACGAATTTAAATAGGGCATTATCATAAAAAAAATTACCATTCATACAGCTTTGATCATAGCCTCTAGAGCTGGATGGGAAGGAAGGGGGGGGTAGTTTTGTCCTGCATCAGCAGCAAAAAAACATATAGAAAGCTTCCATGAAGGGCACAATTCATCGTCCAGTCCATTTTAGATATCTTATAAATTATATCTTTCTGAGAATTTCTGAGAATTTCTATTTTGCATAATATTTTGATTCCTTTAATACTTATTAGTAACATATTTGAATTTTGTTTTAATAGATAAAAATTCAATAAAAAACAGAATAGAAAAAAAGATAATCTAAATGTTCAATGTTCGGTCATAAAGAAGATAAAATTCATCTTATGAATATAAGATATTATGTTTAAAATGTTGTTGATTAATTCTAAATAAAATTATCTTATTTATTATAGAAATAATTATTTTTAAAGAGAAAATCTATTACCAATAGCCACAAAAATACACTTCAAAGAAAAGAAGTATTTTTACTCGTGATATATGGTCCTAACTTCGATCTCCGGTCCCTAAAACACCCCCCGCCCCCCTCCCCTCCTTTCCTTAGTTTTATATCCCTCAGGTCAATTTTTCCCAAGTGTAATAATGGCTATTTGCCGGAATTCTAGTATAAAAAGGCCTGTCTGTTTGATTTGAGTATCATTCCTTGAAGATCATTCGAATCCTAAGCACAATGGTTGCAACTAAGGTATTATATTTTTCACTAAACGAAGAAACTTTATTTACTGTACTTTTTCATCTAAATTTCTTTTTGAAAGTTATCTTGATTTTTAAAAAAACTTTTTCTTATTCCATTTCTAGAATACATATTAAAAATAAAATAAAATTCTGTTTATCTGAATTAAAATTATTCATCTATTTCAAGTTTATTTAATAATTCATTCAAAATTCATTTATTTAAAGTTTTTGAAGAAAATAGACGCAATTTATTAATCCAAGTTTATTTAATTTATATATAATAATTTGAAATAGTCAAGTTTTGAAAAATTTTAAATTATATTTTCAATGAGTTGTTTTAGGCTATTATTATACAACCTTTCTTCAAAAGAAGGCCAAGTTCCTGAAATTATTTTGATTATATTTTGTTGTTTTCCTAGATGTTGATATCCCTGTGCTTGTTGGGCCTTGCCAGAGCTGCCCCCCAGCTGGGTGTGCCCACAGGATTCACCTCCCAATCTGCCAACCTCAACGAGCAGACCATCGTTACCAGGTGATTCACTTCCCTGTAAAAATTGTCATGTCAAAATAGGACTTTTGGCCTAATTCTTAAAAGTGTAGCAGCAGCTTTTTAATATTTAGTTTCTGTGACAACTTCTATTAAATTTACATAGTTTCTTATATTCTTTATCTTTTGAGTGCGTCTTTTTAAATAATTCTATCTTTATCCAGTGTTGTGAGCTCCCTGCAGCCTTCCATCGCTGAGGCTGTTGCCAACGCCCTGCGCGGACTCAACTTCGGTGCCACTACCTCCAACTCTGTATCCAACAATTTCATCTCAGGTAGATTAATAGGATTAGTTCAGTATGCAAAATTTTAAAAAATGGAAGAAGTTTTTTAGCTTTGTCTTTATCTCTTTTTGGATTTTCACTGTCATATGGTGCTCAAACTAAACTTTTTTATTCTATAAATAATGTCTTTTTTCTTCAGGATCTCAAGGAAGCTCCAGCACTAGCGCTACTGGTTTCGCCTCTGGCAACCGCCAATCCGCCCAGTTCGAGGAGGAGGTGACCGCCCGCCCCAACTACGCCTATGAATTCAAGGTTGCTGATGATGATGAGCAGACCTACATCACCCACAACGAGGCCCGTGATGGCGATGATGTTACCGGAACCTACTCCTATGTTGATCCCACTGGAGCCTTGATCACTGTCAACTACCAGGCCGGCGCCATGGGCTACACACAGACTGTTGACAAACAGGAGGGCGCTGTCTCCATCCGTAGCAAGACTGGATCCTCCTCTGTCGGTGCCACTCCCGCCGCTTCTTCCGCCTTTACCGGCAGCAGAAACACCATTAACAACAACAGACAATCCACCATCTCCACCAGCCAGTCCTCTTCCGCTATCAACGAGTCTGACCTGATTGCCAGAATCATTACCGCTCTGCAGCCCCAGATCAGCAGTGCTGTCAACACCGCTGTCTCTTCCCAGAGAAGCAACAATGTTGTGTCCCGCACTGTCACCTCCAACACTGGATTCGGTGCCTCTGGCTCTGTTGCCGGAGACAGACTGACCCCTCTGTTCGGCAACTAAGTTATTGATTAATTGAAAAAAATCATTAACATTTCTGCCTTAGTATTACAGAATATCACACTGCCAAACGAACAGCAATTGGCCAATGCCATCACGACCACCCTCGTTCACTTGCCAACTTACCACACATCCTCTCCACTGTTTTTTCCCAGCCATTTTGTTCTCTAGAATTTCTCGCCAAATTTGATCGAATTTGAATTTGAATTTGAATTCGCGGATTTTCGCATCAATAGTTTGGGAAACTGTGGATGGGGATTTTGCTGCCAAAAAGATGGTTTCACCTGAATTTTGGGCATTCTTGTGTATAAATACATTTATATTTTAGTTAACCAGGCCGTTTTATCACAATGCAATTTATTATATACTTTATTTGTCATCATTAATAATGTCACAATAAAACATTAAAAAAAACTTATTTGTAGTTTATTTCTTTATATTATATATTATTATTACAAATTTTAACAAAAAGTATTCGTATGAAAGGGAAAAAGCAGCAATAAGAATAATATAATACAAAACTGACTAAAAATACTTTTTGATTCTAGATTTAAGTTCTAAAGAATCATTCATAAAAAATATAAATTTATTTATATGTTTCATAACAATTTTAATCATTTAATATGAAATAAAATAAATGCTATTTTAAACACGGATGTAGAAAATATATTTAAATTCTCTTATTTTGTAATAATTTAGAGTAATTTTATTTACCTATAACCTTTCTGTTTAAAATTGTTTTGATCCAGTTTGACCTTTCCCCTCATGGTTAGGCAAAAACTAAAGAAACAACTTCTATATCGAAAACAGACCACAAAAAAGTAACCGGATATCAGTCTGTATAACGAATTTGTTTCTATTTATAACTAGCGGATACACCCCTAGAGGCCTCTAGGGTCCCTTAAGGGGGAGCCCCCTTTCCATTCAATTGTAGTTTTAAAAAGAAAGAAGTTTAGAAAAAAAATATTTTTAGGGGTGAATACTCTTGGGAGGGTGATGGTTCACTCCCCAATATTATTTATAATCTTTAACAGGTCTTATGAAAAACAATCCTTTTAAAGGAGAACAATATCGTGGTTATAGCCTAAAACCACCACAGGACCAGTAGGTATATTCCCTGAAGAGTAGATTCCGATCGGATCAGCGGTTACCGAGATCTTAAGGGATAGACGGACAGACATCATTCTACTTTGTATTATAGATGATTAGAATTATCCTACTTAAATTTTGTCTAATTACTAACTTATATAAAATCTAACAAGGGTATATCTGATCATAAGTAGCATCGCTTTATCAATCATAAATTTACATAAGAAGATAAATAGTTCCTATTAAATTTGTGAAAGTAATTTACACTACTACAAATACATTAAAAGCTTAGTTTACTTTTAAAAATCACGAAACCTATGTCAATAATGCTGCGTCTTCTTTACCATATTGCATTGTTGAAATTTAAGTTGCTGTCCATTACTCATTTTTGATTGGGATTTAAGCAAAGCAATTTTATGACTTTAATGGAAACGCATCAAAGTATCAACTAAATAGCTTTTAATTAAAGTAATGCTAGCTGTTTTACCGTGTTTAAAAGATTTTTGTTTAAAAAAATTGAGTTTATGTAAGCGGTTGCGCTTATATCATCTAGGGGAGAAAATTCTGTAAAAAAGCCTAAAATTAAAAAAAGGGCTTGTTATTCTTTTATTTGAATAAAATACTAATACAAAATTAATATATGAACAAGGATGACAACATCCATAAAAGGGAAGCTCTGAAATAAAAGGACAAACTAACATTAACACTAGTAGATTGTCAGAACTGAATTAGCAGAATATAAATGCATCAGTACAAACAATATTGTAAGTAAATTTGTTGCAAAACTGCAGAAATAGATTAAACTGTTTAAGGACATACCTAGATTTTTGGGACTTGTTTATAGAGATACTTCGCTTATAACATTGTACTTTGTTGTGATAGGAATCATTTTTTTTAAATCAGAAGAATCGGATTTTAACATACAAAAATTTGTTGTCAAAAAAGTTAAAAATCAACATGTTTAAAATGGACGTACGGACATTCTGGTATTGGTTATAGAGTTGCTACGCTTTCTATATTGTACCTAACTACTACAGGAATCAGCATGCAAAGTTTAGAGTCGATAGGACAATTCTAACCTGTTTAAATTAACGAACTCTCTGTGACGGACGGACGGACATACGGACGGACCTACTATAATTATAGAAAAGCTTCGCTTTTAATAATTATAGAAAATCCTCGCTTTTAAAAATTATCAATCTAAATATAAATTTTTAAAGAGAAGCTACACTTATTATACTAAAACTAGAGCTTTTATCTATTAATTGTTTAATTGTAAAAAAATAAGTCAATAATTCAATTTGCCAGGTGTCATTACTCATTACAGACATTATGACTATGTTTCGGTACAACGGCATTTGGCTGGCCGTTTACCAGATCTTTACGTACAGACGTATGAAACCTGCTACTTCCCACAAGAGACAAAACCAGCATAGTTACTAATACAATTTATTGTATGAAAACGGTCATGCTGAAATAGAAAATAACAAAATTAATAATCAAGTATTAAAATGTTAAATACATGATAAAATAAATCTTGTAAAAGAGAATAAATCTTTTTCTTATTTGGAACAATCGTCTTTTTTAATAAAGTAAATATTCATTATGAGAGGGACTTCGAAATTATATTTTAAAATATATAAGAAGGCTAGGGTTATTTTTTGCTTAAAATTAATCAAAATTAAATGCGAGTTTGAAATTCATAAACAAAATCATTATAGACTACGATTAAAATATTCTGATACAAAAATAAATTAATTACTTGGTCTAATTTAAGTAAAAATGAAAGATTAATTTGCCGTCTTAAAAAAATCACTCCATTCCATTAAAAATGCTTAAAGAAAGAATTCTTACCGAAGTTTTTGTTCCTGTAAAGCCGGGAAGCACTCAAAGGTATTTTTCAGTACAGACAACACCACAATTCTGACTATACATGGTTTTTTATCACGCAGATATTCCGCACATTTTGAAAGATAGATTAGAGATGGCCACGCTCGCTTTGTTTATGGTCCAAGCGCAAGCGCTGTTTTGATTGCCGCGTCCAATTATGAACTTTCAATTTGAATCTCAGCGCTTTCCAAACTGACATTAATGATAAGGAAAACAAAAGGATAAAGGTTCGAGTTCACAAACGCATCACACTATTATACTTCCAATACACACCCGCCTGAAAGTGGGGAATCGAATATTACACCATTCAAATTTTCAACTTTGTGTGCAGACAATGTCCACAAAAGTCACAATTCAAAACCACATAAATTACAAGAGTTTTAAATTTTGGCCTTTTTGGCCTCAAATTTGCTAGTATAATATTCACGAATACTCGTACTAACACAAAATGACACAATTCCACAAAAATGTAGGAATAAAGGAATAGGATATAAAACATTCTTCATTGAAAGCTTACACATTCACTACTCACTCATAACACTTAATCTCATGGCCTCACAAATTTTCGAAATAAACAAAAAGTTATTTGAATTTGTTAGACCATGTAATGCAATACATAATAATAACTTAAAATAAGTACCCAAACTTTAATTAGGTACCTAATCATTAATAATGATAATAATAATATTCTTAATATTAGAATAACCTTAATGCTAAACATAATCTGCATTAATCATCAAATAATTCATTCAAATCTTTTTAATAAAAGAGGAATAATTACTAAAAAAAATTCTTTTCAAACAAATCTTTTTTGTTAAAGAAAAGTGAAAATGCATACGTAAATTCTTTCTTCGATCAAATCTTTATGTAAAAGATAGATAAGAAAATAATCCTTAAATCTAGATAAACAGAATAATCAAATAAAGTAAAATTATCCTTAATCTAAACATATCATCAAAATAAAATATCCTTATATCTAAGAACATATAAAAGAACTGTATTAATTCATCAATAAAACATCAAAATGAAAGTAAAATTGCATTTTTGCATATGCGAATTTTAAATTAAGCTCAAAGTAAAAGAAAAGTCTCAAAAAGTGTTTATTTGGCAATTTCTCTTTGGCTGAATAGATAATAAGCTTTTCCGTGTACTTATTTATACAGTCTTTTAAAATTAAGAGCAATTGGGGCCTCAGTTCAACCTGAACCTCGAAAGCTTGCAGATCAAACCGACGCACTACAATTATAATAATGCCACGTGCGACGAGTCCTGTTTATGGTTATGTTTTGTTTCTTTTATGTGTAACCGTGAACAGGATTCCTGGCGCGGGGCTCAATTCATGAACATTTCTGAAAAAAATAGAATGAAAAATGTTCCAAAGTTAAAATCTTCAAAGAAAGAAGGAATCAAAGAAACTACAAAGAATCTTTTTGAAATTATCAGATATTTCTTAAGCTTTAGTTTTGCTGTTATGCAAGGTCTTCGGCCGAGGAAACAGAGCTGGAAGGCTTTGTATAGCAGTTTCATTAGGCTATACTCATCGAAATAAAATCAAACAAATCAAAGTAAATCTGCTGTGTTCATAAAATTACTGCTTTTTTGTTTTTAGGTAATCTTCAGAACGAAATTAAAATATAATAATCTTAATATATAGTTAATATTAAATTATTTGTAATGCTTGTAATATAAAAAGATATTTTTAAAATGATCAAATGTGTTTCATTTCTATTCTTATCTGTATATATCCAAATTTAAAAAAATACGTACCTAAGATTTTTTACGCGAAAAAATCCCAGGTCCCGATCAAATAAATCCGTAAAGAAAACTTATGTATTCGAATAGAAAACTTTAGTTTTATGCGTTGGAAATAAAATTTTGAGCTCATTTATAATTTTAAACGAAATTGTAAGGAAATTTGCATCAATTATAAATTCTAAAAAAAATATGCAATTGTTGAAAGTTAAAAAAATACGCGATAAGAACGATACTAATAAAAATACTTAATCGTCTTGAGAATCATCTTGGGGTAGGTTTACTTTCAACAATCGTCTTGAAGAAATCTCGTTATCCGTGGCTTCAACATCATCGGACAATTTGAAACGGGCTACAACTGTACGGCCACCGCCACGTACGTCTTGAACTCTGCCGAGGCGATACTTCTTAACCAAGTTGGTGCACCGGTCAACAAGAACGACATCTCCAACGCTCAACGGAACTTGATTGCGCCTCCACTTTACCGTGCGCAATAGCTCAGGCAGCAGCTGCTGCTTGTAGACTTCATGGAACTGTCTAGTCAGCTCCTCCAGATGGCTTAAACGGCGTGTAATTCGATCTCTGGAACCGGTCTCGAACGAGCAAATCCCGTCGTTACCTCTGCCACCCAACAAATCAGCAGGAGAAATGATTCTCCATGTGTTAACATCATTCCCTTGTGTAGCATAGCTCAAGGGTTTAGAGTTTAAAACTCTAGCAGTTTCAGCAGTCAGCAGCAACAACTCGTTGTGATTGACAACAGCTCCACACAACTTCTTATTGAGGACACGCTTGACCATGGCGACCTGGCGCTCAACACTTCCTACATACGAATGAGCGCCAGTCGGTACAAGGTGCCACTCAAAACTCACATCAGACTTCTTCATAACTTCATCAAGTATTCTTTTCGAGCCAAGAAAATTGGTGCCGCGATCTGTAGTCACGACTCTGGGCATATTGTAGAATGCTTGAAGCTTTCTGAGGCCAATAATGACAGCCTCAGTACTGTAATCCAGCAGAACATCAATAAACACTGCTTGTGTAAAACGACAACAAGCAATTAACAACCAAACCTTGTACTTGGCTGGATTCTTCCTGGTGCGGACGCCAGGCCTTGTAACTTCCATCGGGCCTGCAAGGTCAAGATGAACATGGAAGAATGGAACTGAAGATTCTAACCTGTCTGGCAGGACGTCTGCCATAGTTGGGGCTGAACGACGTGCATACTCTAGACAACAACTGGAACATGACTTGACAACCTTCATAGCTTCTTGGCGGCCACGTGATATCGAAGCATACCTGCAACTCTGTACCAAAGTTTTTCTATGACCGGCATGGCCAAGTTCATCGTGGGCCTGCTGTAGGAACAGTCTGGCCAAGTTATTGTGACGATCAATCAAAATAAGGCCAGGGGAATCCTTGAACAGCTTCTTCTTTCCCTCGGCTGCTGCCTCCAAGGCCTCGTCCCCACGGGACCGCATCTTGAGGACTCTGAATTTACGAACAGGATAATAGCCATTATTACCAACGAAAGGCCAATACACCTCAGTCTCGTGGTAATAAGGTTGAAGACTATCATATTTACCTTCAGCCTCCATAACCATCTCCTTTTCCTGGTTGTATGATGCCAGGAATAAATCACACACCACATCTAGGTAGGTAATTGAAAAAGTGTGATTGCCATAAAACTTGGAATCAACTAGCGGCTCTTGTCCAGCTGGAACCGAAACTCCCGTCGGCTCTTGTCCAGCTGGAACCGCAACACTGATCGGCTCTTGTCCAGCCGGAACCGAAACTCCCGTCGGCTCTTGTCCGGCTGGAACCGAATCATTCATCGGCTCTTGCCTGGCCGGAACTCGTTTCTTAACAAGCAACAACTTAAAACAGTTGGCAGCTCTGATCACCGCCTGCATAGTTTTACGTGCCTGCCTGTAGGTACGTCGTGCTAAAGTTCTCCAGAAATCAGTATCTACTACCTGGACGGCCATACACTTCAATCGGACCATGCGCTGATTCATCTCAGCCTCTGGGATGGGGTGATTTACTTCACCCGCCGTCTTTACAGGCCACTGGTCCTGCTCCAGGCGTAGCCATTCAGGCCCATCCTGATACCTGGATCCTGGTAAAACATCTTGAATGGTACAGGCACCTCTAGTGGCAAGATCTGCATTGTTCTGATCTGTAGGAAGCCAGCGCCAATCCTCTGGGCTGGTCAGCTGTTGGATCTCACTCACACGATGACTGTTAAATATGTTTAACATCACTGATTCAGACACGATTTGCGATATAGCGCAAGTGCTGTCGCTAAAAAACATCTTGCCTGCTACTGCAAAGGGCAGGGCTCGGACAATTGCATCCGCCAATCTTGCCATTAATAAACATGACAACAATTCAAGCCTTGGAATAGACTCAATCTTAACGGGAGCCACACGACTCTTGCCACTGCACAAAATTACTTCAAAGCCTCTGGCCGTTGGCCAACGTAGGTAGATGATGGCTGCGTAGGCTGAACTTGAAGCATCAGAAAAACCAATGATGGTTGGGAGCCCCAGTGGCTCATCAGGAACTAAAGAACGTTGAAATGGCACTTCTCCAAGCTTAGCCCTGTCGGCCAAACTATCAACAAAGTCATCTCTCAACTTGGCAGGAACATGCTCATCCCATGATACGCCACTAATGCAAACCTCCCGAAGTATAAGCTTGGACTTCAGGAGTAGTGGGCACATAAGGCCAAGAGGATCATACAATTGCTGTACGACCCGCCAAATCTCTCTCTTCGTTACACATTCTGGCATGGCTCTCCATAAATCTAACAGATCAAGGTCCTCCAGCAATTTTCGGCCCTTTATCTTGGCGCCATGATTCACCCGAGCAGGTAAAGTAAGAACATCTTCTCTGGGGGCCCATTGAATGCCCAGTACCTTAACAGGATCAACATCATCTCCAGAATAAATAACTGATTTAAAGCTGAAGTTGCCAGGTTCAATCATTTCCTTCAACTCTTCGACCATTTTGACGGCTTCTGGCTTGCTATTATGGCCACCAGTATGGTCATCAATGTAGGTACACTGCTCCAGCTTGATAGCTGGAGCATCCTGATGCAGTACAAACTTGGAACCGGTAGGTTGTTGCTCACTTCTCCACAGGTCCTGCTTTGCAACTACCTCTGCTCCCTTTACGTATTCAGATCCATAAACGTCATGAACATCTTGGCGGCTGCTGTAAGTCTCAGGGCTGTGACGGCGAAATCGCCTGCCAATTTCTCCCCGAAGTTAACTTTTTTGGTCAAGTAAACTTCGGGGTTGGCATGTTCATCCTCTGCAAACCACACTCTCTTCAGCTGCGAATCTTCATATGTGGCCGCCAAAGAATTGTAAAATTTACAGACATCACAAACACAGGCACACTTGTAACTTCTGAACCGAATAAGATTGTGAAACAAAGTGTAGGTAGGTTGTGGGCCGTCCATCATAATATGATTTAAGCTTGTTCCATTGCAGGTCAAGCTAGAGTTTGCGCAGATTCTCAAGGGGGTAGAAATGCTATCCTTGAAGGCCGTCACTAATGAATTAAAATAAACTGGACCTTCAAATGCTAAGTCTTGTGGCGTGGCTTTGACGTACACCCCACAGGACACCGCCTCCTTGAACACTTTCACGAATACGTCATATTCGCCGTTTTTTATCATGCGCCGGCGATCACGAAGCGCAATATTATACGCCTGCCGCGAATTGTTCGGCAGCGTATGTGTTGGCAGCCGGTATGGATAAGCTGCCGTCCACTCATTCTTCACAAGATCCAATGTCAAACCTTCTTTTATCAGATCCTGTTTTCGCTGATCAACGGCTGACTTGCCTGACCCAAGTGCCAGGCAGTGCCTGCAGCCCGTGCATCCACTGCACAGCCGCGGCGGCTGCACGCCTAACGCCTCCGACGATAGGAAGTCCATAGCTGCAACTTCCAACTTAGTAACTTTACAAACAACTGGCTTGCTAACAGGCTTTCCATCGGCAGAAACAACAAGGAAACCTGTGCGAAAAATGCTGCGGTATAATCTTGACTCGCCGATGAGTTTATCCGCCGCTGGAAACTTCGTGGGCGTGACATGCCCTAAGAGAATATCCAGTGGTCCATTGACCAATGAAAAATCCTGTGGCCTCATATCAAACAGAGCAGCTGCGGCGACTGGGTCCATGCTGCGCAGCCCATCTGTATGTCCAATTGTGTGCACAACAGCTGCTTCCATAACATGCTTGTTCTTGTTACGGTCAACCAGGCAGAGTTTAACTGTTGGGCATGACTGAACTTTGCCATCAGCCATTGAAATAGTAGCTACACGTCCAGTAGAGGGCAACTGCAACTTCTTAGCAATAGACTGTGTAACCATGGTGAGGTTGGCACCTGTGTCCCACATCCCGGACACAGGCACCTTCCTCTTGTAGACGTCCAGCGCGTCCAGCTTTTGGAGCATCAACATGTAATTATTCTCACCCAAAAATGGCGCTTCATACACAGCTGAAACCTGGGCGACGGACTCATGGAGGAGGGAGTTGTGTTTCTGTCTACAATTGTTGATCCTGCAGCCTCCAAGCTTCTCAGCACGCGGACACTCTGAGGCGCGGTGCCCCTTATTAAGACATAAGAGGCACCCGCCGATTTTCATCACAAAATCTTTCCATTCTGGAACAGACATGGTTGTAAACTTCGAACATTTAAACAAAAAACGATCTCCACTGCAGCCGTCTGACGGACAGGACTGCTTCTTCTTGAACTTGCTAGGTGTACCAGGTTTACCTACGGCGGCCGCAGCTGCGGCAGGATTACCTTTCTTCTTGGACAGCGTGTCCAAGCCGTGGCTGCTGCGCATCAATAATGCGCCACGCTGCTGTTCTAGTATATCCAGCAGCTTAGGCACATCGGGAACGTCCATGCTCCCGAGTGCAAGGTCGAGCTTATCCTGAAACTCTTTTGGCAGTTTCTTAGATAACATCTCCAACAATAAAACTGTGAGCCATTGGCTTGTAGAAACTGCGTCCTTACCATCAGCCTTGGTCATCTGCTCGAGCTGGTTGATGGCACCTGAGAACTCGGCGAGAGCGCTGACAATCTGGCCGCTCTCGGACAATTTACCTTTCTTGTCCCAGTTGTTGAATATACACAACATCTGTCTGGTTCTGGATTTGAACAGTTGGTCCAAATACGTCCATTGCGCTGCATGCGTGGCAATCTGTTGCAACTGCAGCCTCAACGGTTTATCCTTCATTACTCGTTCGCAACTTAACACCATCTGCAGGTAGCTGGGCTCATATCCAGTAGTAAGCTTCTGGAAATTCTCCTTAAATTGCGCATAAGAAGATTCTTGCCCATCAAAGCTGGGAAGGAGTTTTTCGTCTAGGCGTGGCATGTACCCATGAGACGAAAACATCGGACTGGCAGCAAACGATTGAGCGCCAAATGACGGCAGCATAGGATCTACTGAGGCACCCGAGACTGGCGTAACAGGCTCTTGCTTAGCCTTTGCCAGCGTCTCCATCAGTTTAGTCATATCACTGATAATTTTAGTTGGTAGAGGTATGTAATCACCTTTAATAACTTTCACTATCTGCATACAACGTTGTTGCAAACTGTTTTTGTGAGCTGCAAGATCATCACCAAGAACTAAGACCTCATTGTTTATCGCTCTTAGCTCATCTATGGCACTTAATGTAAGTTTTAACTCGCTATAGTTCTTTTGTGCCGTGATAATGTCACTATAAAAATCTTTTAGGTCATCATCATCCTGGATTAACACGTCCAGCTGTTGAAGACCGTTCATGGTACGTTCAAGATTTAGGTTCGCATCATGAACAAGGATGCATTCCTTGGTGAGATTAACATTGATGTCTGCGGTATCCGAAACTACCTGCATCACTCTGTCTAACTCTTCGGTTATCACTTCAACTGCCCTAGGCAATCTGTCCGACAATAGTGCATACCTATTCTTTTTAGGTGGCATTTTCACTTTTGTTAACACTGATAACAACTATAGTCACGTGTAGAATTTTATTCACATTCAACACATACGGTAACTGTCACTGGCTTTGACTGGCTGACTGGACTTCTTACCGTTTTCATTGTTTCGGTACAACGGCATTTGGCTGGCCGTTTACCAGATCTTTACGTACAGACGTACGAAACCTGCTACTTCCCACAAGAGACAAAACCAGCATAGTTACTAATACAATTTATTGTATGAAAACGGTCATGCTGAAATAGAAAATAACAAAATTAATAATCAAGTATTAAAATGTTAAATACATGATAAAATAAATCTTGTAAAAGAGAATAAATCTTTTTCTTATTTGGAACAATCGTCTTTTTTAATAAAGTAAATATTCATTATGAGAGGTTGCGTGACTTCAAAATTATATTTTAAAATATATAAGAAGGCTAGGGTTATTTTTTGCTTAAAATTAATCAAAATTAAATGCGAGTTTGAAATTCATAAACAAAATCATTATAGACTACGATTAAAATATTCTGATACAAAAATAAATTAATTACTTGGTCTAATTTAAGTAAAAATGAAAGATTAATTTGCCGTCTTAAAAAAATCACTCCATTCCATTAAAAATGCTTAAAGAAAGAATTCTTACCGAAGTTTTTGTTCCTGTAAAGCCGGGAAGCACTCAAAGGTATTTTTCAGTACGGACAACACCACAATTCTGACTATACATGGTTTTTTATCACGCAGATATTCCGCACATTTTGAAAGATAGATTAAAGATGGCCACGCTCGCTTTGTTTATGGTCCAAGCGCAAGCGTTGTTTTGATTGCCGCGTCCAATTATGAACTTTCAATTTGAATCTCAGCGCTTTCCAAACTGACATTAATGATAAGGAAAACAAAAGGATAAAGGTTCGAGTTCACAAACGCATCACACTATTATACTTCCAATACAGACTAATTCTGTATTTATTTAGAAATAGGACAATTTCTTATTTAACTTCAATATTTTTATTTGATAAAAAAGAATGTCTTATATTGTTAACTCGACTCCGGTGGCGTGGGGGGGGGGGGGTGGCTCCCATTAATTACTATTTTATCCCGGAATCTTTATGAGATATATAAGAAGACACAAAATTGAAACTAATTTAACCGCCGTGGCACCGTTATTTACCGTTTAAACGATGATAACTAACAAAAAAGAACAATATAAAAGCATAATTTATTATTGCTGTCTTAAAGTGTCTCAGCCTACTCCATGACTACTTAGGTCCAAACCCTAAGAGACTATGGCTAATAAATCAATCAAAAATGCTGTCTTGATATTTTTCAATATAATAGGATAAAAGTAGTTTTTTATTATTCATGCAAGTTTCAATATAAAAAATTGCAGTTTGTCGCTTAAAAAATAACTATTCTTCATCATAGCCTAAGGAAACGAGAAAAAATAATTGGTAGATGTATAAAAGGATCAAGTCAAGCAGGGTGTGCCAAACAAAACAAGTAAAACAGAGTGTGCAAATATTCCCCCAAGTAAAACATAGTATGCCAATATATTTTCAATTAAGGCAGAGTATGCCAATATTTTAGAAAAAAAGATTAAAATGACAGACTGGCGTTTAGAAAAAAGGGAAATGTAAAGTAGCTTCGCTACTTATATGATCATGACTCAGGATTTAAGAATATTCATTTACATCTACCTAATATTTATTATAAAATTTTTATTACTTTTTAATGTCATCTATATCAACCTGTCTCGGAGTTCTCTATTGCAAGTGGTAGAAAAGTTACGAAAAATAGCCTAAAACCATTAAAATTTCAAAATAAAGGATCTCACTAATCGCTGGACTCTTATGGTTCCCCATTCAATGGAGCCTCTCATTGGACCTAATAAAACACCCTGATTTTTTTGAAAAGTTTTTCTTTTTAAAACTTAAATGTAAAATAGATGTTCAACTCTCTCCTTCTCTTAAGTGCCCCTAGAGAATTCGATGGGCGGATTCGCTATTATCCTATAATATAATATATACATAAATTATTTAAACATTTTAGGAGAAGCATATTTTGACAAATAAAGCAGAGTATGCCAATATTCCCCCTAGTAAAGCAGAGTATGCCAATATTTCCCCAAGTCAAGCAGAGTGTGCCAAAACAGGGTATTGGCACACTCTGCTTGACTTGATCAACAAAAATGAACACATTAATTATAAATTGTGAATATTATGGCCATTTAAAGTGAGCAGGTACTAGGTAATTCTTTTTACCTGGCAAAGAACTTTTATTAAGCTTATTACTTGATACTTTGTGTTTAGAGCCAAAAAAAAAAGAATGTGGTTTACTAATTGTAAGACATCTATAAAAACACACCTGGATTTTGGATGGCTCCTGTGGCCACCGATATTAAAGGATAAACAAAATTTTTATGAATTTTGTATGTATTCCTTCTCTCTCCCGTCACCCAGCGGAAGGGTTAAAAATCTAAATTTAAGAGGCTAAATAAATTTATTTCTAAAGGCATTTAAAACTAAATACAAGCATACAAAATTGCAAATGTTAATTTTAAAACAAATGTGATATTCTTTACAATATACGGCACTAGAATAATTACAAACATAAACTCTACCTTAATATAGATAAAGTATTTTTTCTATAATTATCATAGCAATTTGATGATTAAATCACTTAAAGCACAATTATCACTTTTTTCATTTATTAGTCGTCATATCAAGCAAGAAGAAGCAAAATATGGCAGCGTAGCTGTCTATAGTGCCCTACCAAATTTGGGATAGATGTCACAACTTTTGACGTGCCTATTCTAATGACGTTATAAAATACCATATACTCCATCTATTTTCTAGGGGGTTTCTTTCCCCTTCCCTTTCTCTTTTCCTCTACTATGACGTCAATAGAACATGTAAGCCAAATGGGGTGACATCAATCTCCATTTTGCTAGGGCACTATAGATGGCTACTGTGACAGCTTATTGTTGTGTGATGACACTGGTGACAGCTTGGTTGATCTGTGGCTGCAGGACAGAGATGATCTGGGCAATGAGAGCAGCTTCATCAAGTCCACCAGCAGAGGATCTGGAGCCACCTGTTCCAGTTGTTGTCACAGTGCTAATAGTCTCCTCAACAACCTAGGATTTCAGATTATTAACAATACCATTTTTGATTTTGTTACATGGATGTAGAATATGCATTACTAAATAATAATAAATAGCCTCAAATATATAACAAAATAGGTTTTTATTCATAGTACTTTTTTTTAGATGGAGGAAAAAAGTTCGTAAAACCTACAGGTTTACTTTAGAATTGTACATTGGTTTAGCTGTTCAAGAGATTTAGATGAACAATGAAGCAGACATCTAATCTTTTTTTTTTGGGATGATTAAATGTTCATTAATATTCATATATTTACATTTCTGTAAAATCATAATGACTCTTTAATAAAATCTAAATCTTTTACCTGTGGGGTAGGACCAATGACTTGTGGGGGAGGAAGGGCAGCAACTCCAGCAACAAAACCAGAAGAACTAGTGCCAGAAGTGCTAGAACCAAAGCTGAATCCAGATGAAGCACCTCCAGCACTGTTTCCTGTTGAAGTAGCGCCAACATTGGAAGTTCTATCAGCAGCAGCTCTTTGGTTATCTTTCTGTCTGATTTGAACCTGTCCAACCTTTCTTTCAACAGTTTGAGTATAACCCATGGCACCAGCTTGATAGGTAACTGTTACCAAATCACCATTGGGATCAATGTAGGAGTATTGTCCAGTAACATCATCACCGTCTCTGGCCTCATTGTGACTGATATAGGTTTGTTCCTCATCATCAGCAACTTTGTATTCATAAGCGTAGGAAGCTCTGGCAGTCACCTCTTCAGCAGCTCCGGATGCTCCAAAGGCAGCGCCAGATGATCCTCCAGTAGCAGCAACTCCAACTCTTGATCCTGCACCACCTGATGAACCTGAAGAGGACCCACCAACTCTTGACCCTGCTCCTCCAGCAAATCCTCCTCTTGAACCTGATAAGCCAAATCCAACTTGTGTGCCTAAATATTTAGCATTTTTATAATAACTCAGATTTGTATGACAATAAGATCATTAAACCCCTTTAAATATTTCATAAAAATAACAAATTTATATTTTTGTTTTAAGAGATGGTTAACCTAACCTTAAGTAAATTATTAATTATTCCATCTGAGCAGTGATAAAATAAAGTTGAATGACTACCAACCTGAGAAACCAAAACCAGTGGCACCTCCACCAGCAGTGAATGTAGATTCTGGAGGCCCAGAGTTGCTTGCAACTTCAGTGTTAGTTGTTGTAGTTGTTGAAGTGCTAGATGTGGATCCACCTGATCCAAAGGACAATCCTAAACAAAAATTGTTATTTATCGCATCTTATTATAGTTAGCTTTCCGCGGAGATTGAATTGAAAAATTATAAGATTAAAACCAGTTTTGTAAGCCCCGAGGGGCCCAAGGCCCGGGTTAACAAAACTATTATTAATTTTATGATTTTTATTTTAGAATTCGTGTAAATACAATGATGTAAATGATTTTTCAGAATGGCCGAGAACCAGTTCTAATCCAGAAGATATCGGATTGTGATTTTTTTTTGTAGAAATTTGATAAATGCTTCTGTATTCCATTAAAAATCCATGTAGGAATTGAACATTTATAGGGAACCAATTTATATGTTACTTGAGGGGGGGGGGGAGGGGGATTACTCTTGGGAGAATTGTGGTACCCTTCCACAAAATAGTTATAAACCATTCAAGTATGAGAAGCTACCATTTAAAAGAAAACCATATCGGTTCAGAGGCTAGCGAGACACTTTTATACATACGATACAGAGATCCTTTTACTTTATTACAAGGATCAAATAAAAAATTGCTCTTGCAAGATCACCTCTCAAAGCAGCTGCTACAGCCTCAGCAATCTGAGGTTGGAGAGCAGTGACTACATTGTTGACTATTCCAGCTTCATCCTGGTTGACACCACCACCAGCCTGGGGAGCTCCTGACACCAGGCAAGCTCCAAATACACACAAGGATATCAACACCTGAATATTAAACAAAATGTTAAAATCTAATTTTATTCTTGATATAATTTTTTATAGTTGATGCCAATTAATTTTATAGTTTGAAAACATTTTAGTTTGTAGATATTAATTTCAAACTTTACGTGATGATTCCTCTAACAGTTATACGAGTTAGAAAGCGTAGCAACTCTATATTCGTTACAAGAAAGTCCGTACGTCCATTTGAAACATGCTACTTTTTACTTTTTGACAACAATTTGACATGTTATATAATTTTCTTATTCATTTGATTTTTGAAATACTGACTCCTAGGACAACATAGTGCAATGTTATATGAGAATTTCTCTACAATCAAATCCTTAAAATCTAAGTATTTTCTTAAACTATATATCCTCTATTTAAGCAGTTTTGCAACAAATTTACTTTTTATATTTTTAATTTATATTTTTGCTCATTCAGTTCCACTCTACAAGTGTTAATGTTCGTTCGTACAACCATATCAGAGCTTTGTTGTCAAAGGATGTTGTCATCGTTGTTATTTCAAGTTTAACCATAAAATATAAACTACTAAACTAAAGTAATGTGCTTGAAGAATATTTAACATGCATAAAAAATAAACCCAATCACATATTTTGATATAACTAAAAGTTAAACCTTAGTTGCAACCATTGTGTGTTTTTCAGTAAATTCTGCGAACAAGTGATGAAAACTTGTAAAACCCTTTGTATTTATATACTATCTTAAACCTTTGCAAAATCTGATAGGCGTCCATTGGTCCTAGCTTCAGCAATATAGACCGTAACTTTAGCTGTTAAATGGTTTTTTAGTCGTATAAACATATTTTATAGGTTGTAAGTTGGTCTTTAGGTTCTAATATATAAGTTAACTACCAAATGAATGTTTAACTTGTGTTAATTAATAATTAGTATCTAATGAAATTGTTTCAAGTTCTACTAATTGCTTCGTTTATTGTAAGGTTAAAGGACAAAATCAAATAAGAGCAGGAATCGAACACTAAACATGAAAACCAAATAAAAATGGCAGTATAAAATTAAAGTTTCAATCGTCTAGTGAACTAGCCGATTGATTTAGATGGGCCTTTCTTATTAAAAATAGTCGGGTCTGTGCAGTATTATGTTCAAGGGACACTTGTACCATCCTATTAAATAAAGTAGTAAGGGTTTTTGTCTGAAGCTTAAGAGCTCAATAACTTCTGAACTAATTGGGTACTCTATTTTAAGTAGGCATAGGTCCCGTGATTGTTTTAGGCTATTTTAGATTAGGATAGTTTTGAGCTATTTTTAGCTCCTTTCTGCCACTTTGAATATAGAGCTCCTAGATGCTAGGAGTGCAGCCGCTTGATGGATATAGAATACGTTGATATTTTGAGAGATTCTTGAATGCCCTGAAAAAAATACTTCTCCCAGCTGGCTAATATAACGATACCCCCCCCTCCTTATAACTTTAAACCATCTCTTCCCCTGACCATGTAGAACGTATTGACCGATATCTAAGGACTATATTAGCAACTTAAATTGACGACAAAATTTTCCCTCTCACAAAATCCACCTGTTCTATAACCATTCTTTTCCTAGCATGATTCCTTTCATCTGTAAATGAAGGGCAAGTAAGCTTAATTTACTGCGAATGGTAGTATATACTAACCATTAATAGTACGATAGATAGATTGGACAACTCATAATTATGCCCAGGTAAGTTTTCATGTCTTTGTTCATGTAATCAAAGGGTTGGTTGTCTGGTTTTGTTTTGCATTGAAGCAAAACAAGGGTAGATTAATAGTAAGGTCCTAGTTGATTTGTATAGTTATAATTAACAATAATCAAACCTTGTATAACAAAAAAGACACAATCATTAAGTCTTAACACTCAAAGACAATATATAATTAAATCTTTTTTAAAAAGAGAAGAAGGTGAAAACTATATGTCGTTAAAAATAGAGAAGTAAACTAAAATGTGTTATTAAATTTTAAATAAATAACAATCTAACTATAAACATATTTCATACCATGTTGTCGAATATTGTCTAGAAAAAAAATAATTTTATTTTGCCTTTATTTTAGAAAACAAATTAAACTAAAATAGTGTACTTTGAACATGAGGCCTAAATGGCCACGCATTTGTTTTTCACTTCACTCCCAAAAATAGTCTTTTAAAAGAGTAGTAGCTGTTATTCAGAATAAAATCATAGAGTAATATAAAAGAGGGGATATATTTCACAATAGTTTGTTTTGAAATGAAATACTTCTAATGTAAAGAATACAGTACATTGTTTAATCGATCAAAAATTAAACATTGACAGAAAAAACCCAAAACTTAGCCCCTTCTCCTACCTTAACAAAATTTCTTATTGTTTCAATTTGAGGGATTATTTTTAAAATAAAAAAAATGTATTAAAATTGTATATCAAGGGCACAAGGGCATCGAAAATGGAAAAGAGATGATAATCAATAAATATGTTTATAACCTCAACCACCACCCCTACTCCCACCATAATAGATCTATAGCACTACCGTTGTATTGGAAAATAAGCATAGCCTGATAATAATAACAATACAGCTTTGTCCATATAAAACTCCAATGATAACATGTTGTTCATTTTCTTAATTATTTCCTTCCCTGAGTTTTGTTCTTAATAATAACAGTTTATTATACCATTAGCGGCTACGCCCCTAGAGGCCTCTAGGGGCACTTGAGGAGGAGAAATTTTTTTTTTTTTTTTTGGGGGGGGGGGGGTAGTCCTCATTTTTAATTTTGGTTAAAAAAATTCAAAAATTTATTTTTTTGGGGGGGGACTTTTTTTTGGGGAGGGGGGTTGGGGGTGTCCCACCCCCCAAGAAAATAGTTATAAACCTTCCCGGGACCTATGAGAAGCTACCCTGTTAAGGAGAACCCGATCGGTTCAGCGGTTAGCGAGATCCTTCGGTACAGACACACAAACACACACACATAGGCATCCTGTTACTTTAGTATAAGGATTATTTAAACTAAGGATTCCTCTTTGATTTTACTCTTCTAGGAATTCAATCCTAGGGACTTTTGGTTGATAGTTTGTGACGCAAAAATACAAGAATTAACATATGCATGGCATAACATCCTAAATCCAAACGTTTTGTTTAAGTCCCAATTATAAGCTTTCTTGAAAACTGAAGACGCTAACAAATCATTTAAAAAACATATCATTTCTTTAGTTTGAAGGAATGGATACTGTGTATTTTTAATGAAAATGTATATATTTGAACATATTTTTGATTTCTTGTCGTTTACATAAAACTAATGTAGGTTTAAAAACCTTATCCTTAAACCATATTCGATACAGGTTCTTAATCTTTTTATTTTATTTAGTACGTGCTTAATTTGACCATCAAAAGTAAAACCTGTTGATAATTTAGAATATGAAAATTGGTGACGTTATAGTAACTTTGTAACGGTTTCCTTTAAAGGCGACTATAACGGTTTTATACGATAATAATGCTTGTCATTACGAGTAACGCGCAGCTTTGCTCTGTAATGGTAAAAAACGTAAATTTACAAGGAGAAGATATATCTTGAGGGCGAGGCAAATGGAAGGGGGACCAAAAAGAGAAAAGTTTAGGAGAGAAGAGACATTTTAAAAAGCAAAGCTTTTCTATAATTAAGTCGGTCCGTCCGTCCGTAACGGATGGCTCTTTTTCTTGATTTAGGCATGTTAGAATTGTCCTATCGATTTTAAACTTTGCATTATGATTATAAATATTCGATTGATCTGATTTTTGGAATACTGATTCCTACGACAACAATGTACAATGTAATAAGCGAAGCATCTCTATAATTATGTATGTATGTATGTATGTCCTTAAACATTATCCTGTATTTAGGTTGTTTTTCAACAAATTTACTTAAAATTTTGTTCGACTTTTATATATTTATATTCTGATTATTCAGTTCTGACACTCTACAAGTGTAATGTTTATTTGTCCTACCGTTTCAGAGCGTCACTTTTTGGATGTTGTTATCCTTGTTCTCTGCCAGATTTATAGCACAATTTAAGGTCTGAAAGAAGTGCCATTCGTCTTGTTCACTTTTTGAGTAAAGTTTAAAAGTTGCATTTTTGTGCAGTTTTTTCACTATCTGATTTAACTTTAAGGATTAGGGTAAAAAATAGTTTATTTCATATATCTTTCTGTTCAAATCTTTAATTTAGATTTTTATGTGAAATATTTTCAGAACGATTGATAAACGCTTCAACAAAAAAGATTTAAAATAAAACTACCCAAGTTATATATGAATCTTCCTTTTGCAGAGAGAAACCAGTCGGTTCAGTGGTAATAAATTTCTGTTGGTACAGACATACATAATGTGTCATATACATTCTTTAAAAATAAACTTTTTCTTTATGTGTTCAGGGCCTTTTTTAGCTGTGTTTTTTATGACCCCCAAAAGGATCTATATGAGCAAGTATAAAGAATTAGCAAAAAAAATCAATAGTTACCCGAATTTTTTCTCCTGCAAAATATCCTAAAACCTTCGGTACATTGCGGTACATTAAAGGTTTGGAGAAAAATACCATCTTTAATATTTTACATAGTTCTAAGTTTTAAGGTGATTTTTTTAGGTTGTTTTAACTCCCATTAACTCATCCCTGTATCCTGTTTCTATGGATAATAAGACAAAAAATGTAATCCAACTGTTTTCTTATTCTAGGCCCACAGATTAGTATACATACAATAAAACCAAAAAGAAAGTGAAATAATATAAAAATCTGTTGTTAAGCTTCAAATTTTATTTTGATAGTGAGTTAGTTAATTCCCTTGTAGATAGACAGTCGGAAAATATATACATTTAAATTTTTAAAAGCAAAGCTTTTCTATAATTAGGGTCGGTCCGTCCGTCCGTACGTCCGTCCGAGATAGATAGCTTTTATTTGTTATTTTAGGCATGTTAGAATTGTCCTATCGATTTCAAACTTTGCATGATGATTCCTGTAGTAGTTAGGTACGATTTAGAAAGCGTAGCAACTCTGTAATCATTACCAGAATGTCCGTACGTTCATTTTAAACATGTTGATTTTTCTAATCTTTTAACAGTAAATTTTTATGTGATCTAATTATCCGTTTGATCTGATTTTTGGTATTTTGATTCCTGGGACAACAAAGAACAATATTTTAAGCGAAGCAACTCTATAATCAAATCCTAAAAATGTAAGTATGTCCATAAACTCAATAAACATTATCCTGTATCAAGAAGTTTTTCAACAAATTTACTTACAATTTTGCTTCGACCCATAAACTTTTATATTCTGATAATTCAGTTTAGACACTATACAAGTGTTAATGTCCGTTTGTCCTACCGTTTCAGTGCTTCGCTTTTATGGATGTTGTCATCCTTATTTTATATAATTTACTGTAATATCCCATATCTTATGCCAAGATACAGCCCTTTTGAAAAAGATTCAAACTCCAGATATTAAAAGATCCGCAGGCATAACAAATGTAGCGTTTTTCATGTGCTTCTTTTGGACATGATTGTCCTTTAATTTCCTTCATGATGTAAAAGTTGTTCCAAAACTTTCATATTATGAAAAACCTTAGCATGATTGTATGGATGTAACACAACAGCAATAAAAATGAAATCTTAGACTTGTACCAAGAAGTTTTCAGGGAGGAAGATGACAATGGTTGATAAATTAATTAGACACAATTCTACCCCCCAATTTTAACAAAATATAATAATATATCCTGCGAAATAATTATTTCTTGGATGTTGAATTATTGTCTATTGTACTATCCATGTAAACCCGAGGGTGACCCCTAAAATGGTGGGTCCACGTATTACGTGCATGACAAATATCTCGAGTTTTTTCCGTCTTAATTTCTTACGACTTTTATACAGTTTTGTATTGTGGGAGGCGTAGTTAGACAAACTAGTTGGGGGGAAAGTACAAAGTTTATACTGAGTTAACACTTTAAGGACAATAGGGATGAAAAGTAGAAAATGTTATTTATGAAATAAAAAAATTATATTTGAATGTTGTATATTAAATAATGTATATCATAAATTAATTTTGAAATGGTTTATAGAAAAGTAAAATCTTTAAAGGTTTAAATATAGATGTAACAAACAATATGATTCAAACGGCAGATTTAAAAAACTTTCAAAATTTCAACAATTGGACATGAGGGAAGTTAAAGACTTGAAATCTGATTTCTTTTAAAGCTGAGTAATAATTATTTAACGCATCGTATTATAGACAGCTTTCCTCGGATATTAAAAATGAAAAATTATCAGATTAAAGCCTCCACAGTGCAGTGGTGAGGTAAAGTTTAGTAGCCCCGCTGAGTTAGGGCCCCCTGCACGGGTAAGGTTAGGTTAAACAAGGTAAGGGCTCTCCTCCACAGGGATTAGTTTAGGTAAAATTAAGTAGCTCCACAGGGTTAGGGCCTCCTCCAGAGGTTGAGTTACGTTTAGTTAAGTTAGTTTAGATGAAATTGAGTAGCCCCATAGGGTCAGGGCCTCCCACAGGGTTTAGATTAGGTTAAACAAGGTTAAATTAAATTAGGTTAGGTTATATTGAGTTGTCCCGCTGAAATAGGGCCCTCCACATGGGTTGGGTTAGGTTAGGTTAGGCTATGTTAAGTTAGTTTAGGTAATGTTAAGTACCCTTGAAGGGTTAGCACATCCATAGGGGTTAGGTTATGATAGATTAAGTCAGATTAGGTTAGGCTAAGCTAGGCTAGGTTATGTTAGGTAATATTGAGTAGACC
Source organism: Acartia tonsa (assembly GCF_053477335.1). Taxonomy (NCBI): domain Eukaryota; kingdom Metazoa; phylum Arthropoda; class Copepoda; order Calanoida; family Acartiidae; genus Acartia; species Acartia tonsa. The sequence continues at coordinate 43,078,456 of NC_137260.1, forward strand.
CGTTATGTTAGGGGTTAGGATAGAGTTAGGTAGGGTAGGTTTAGTAAGATAATCTTGGGTAACCCTGCAGGGTTAGAGCTGCCTCCAGGAGTCAGGCTATTTTAGATTCAATTAGGTAAGGTTAGGCTAGTTTAATTAATATTGAGTATCCCAAAAGGGTTAGGGTCCCCTGCATTGGTTAGTTTAGGTTAAGTTAGGTTTATTTAGATAGGAATAGATAATATAGAGTAGCTTCGCAGGATTAGGGCTCCCTGCAGGGTTTAGGTAAGGTTAGGTAAGGTCAGATAATATTGAGTAGCCTAATGGGTTTGAAAACTCCGCAGGGGTTAGATTCACTTTGGCTCAGTAAAATTAGGTTAGGTTAGGTTTAGTTATTTTAGTTATAACAGAAACCCTCCAGGATTTACCCCCCTTCCCAGGGGTTAGGTTAGGTTAGGTTGAGTTAGATTAGTTTAGGAAATATTAAATAATCCTGACAGGGTTAAGGCCCTCCAGAGAGGTTAGGAACGGTTAATATTATTGGATATAAATTTGTGCATATACAGTAAATTATAATAACATTATGATTTTATGAAAACATTCATAAACAACATCTATAAATGCAAAGATCTGAAGTGGTAGGTCAAACGCACATCAACATTTGTAGAGTGTAAAACTGCTTAAATATAGGATACTGTTTAAGGACATACTTACATTTTTAGGACTTAATTATAGAGAAGCTTCGGCTAAAACACTGTACAATGTTGTCTTAGGAATCATTATTTCAATTATCGCCAACTATCGCAAAAAAAAATTTAAAATCAACATGTTTGAAATGGACATACAGAAATTCTAGTAACATTTACTTAACAGATGCTATGCTTCCTAAATCGTATTTGACTTATATAGGAATCAACATACAAAATTATTTAATTGATAAGAAAAAATGTCTAAATTAACAAAAAGAGCTAACCGTCACGGCCGGACAGACAGACTGACCGATCGACCATAATTATAGAGAAGCTTCACTTTAAAAATTTCCGAATTCATTATTTTCAATTTATTTGTAATTTAGAGTGTTTGCGGTGTTCTTTGCTCAACTAGTCCCTTTGAGGAAACCATAATTTTTCCATAAAAATTTAGCCATCTTTATTATATAGCAGTTAAAATCTTTAGCTTTTTCAAATACCAATTCTTACAGACGAACACATTAAAATTTTGAGTTATAGAGTAGTTCTTCTACTAAAAAAATCATTTGGTACAACTAATTTGTCTTAACTAAAGCATTTGTTTAAAGTCAAAAATATATAACAACATTCATTTTGTATGTTTACTCACTGAGAACTATCGCCAAAATTTCAAAGAATTTAATTAAACGAAAAAATCTAAAAATTATTATTGATTAATATAATCTCGAACAGTTGTTATTAAATTATCTTTTAAAATTAAATTTCTTTTTTCTTTTAAAAAATCAATACAACAATGTACCTAATAACCTTGTGTACTATTATCAATTTGAATGTAGAATAATAGAGGCGTTTCAAGGGGGGCGTACCAAAAAGTGGTTAATTCACCACCATTAATTAAACAGTTTTGAGAATAAAAATATAAAAAATATTGATTTTTTATACATGTATCATATTTTATTTCTGATTATCTTTCATTTCAACAGTAACGGGTGACTTTAGCTTAGGCGTCAATTTATTCGCAGAATATAAAATGTGTTCACTTTAAAGTAAAACGAGGATGACAACATCCATAAAATCAAAGCTCTAAAATCAGAAGGAAGAACAGTCAAACAATAAATTACGAACATTAATTTCCAAGTCTAAACAAAATTGTACATACATTTTTTGTAAAATTGCATAAATATAGGAATCAGTGAAAGGACATACTTTCATATTTAGGATTTGATTATAGAGATGCCTTGCTTATAATACTTTAACTTATTTTCCTAGGAATCATTATTCCAAAAACCAGATAAAAAGGATAAACAGCATCTTTTAATGGAGTTACTGACTTTCTGATAGATAATATAGAGTTGCTACGCTTTCTTATTCGTACAAAATTGTTCTAAATTGTGCCTAACTGTCATAGGAATCATTATGAAAAATTCGAAATTGATATGACAATTCTAAAATGTCGATTTTAATTATTATTTCATACAAAAAATGTTGTCAAAAAAGTTACAAATCAGCATGTTTTAACCCTTAACAGTCGGGCCCCTTGCCGCACCTTAATCAGTCGTGGGGGGGGGGGGGCGTTCAATGCCCCCCCTTATTATCTCAGTTCCTATTAGAGCTAGAGGGCTAAATTTTTTTGTGCAAGTTCCCTGTGTTATGATGAATTTCCGACCTTAAGTAAGTCAAAGTCAATTTTTGCTTCCTTCACCCTTTTATTTAACAACCTTTGTTTTTAGGTCCTTTTTTACTTAAAAATTTTAAACGGCTGTAATTTTTTTATTTTTGAAGCTAGAAGAAAATTTTTTTGCAGAAAATGTTTATTTTTATGTAAATTTTATATTTGAAATATCAAAACATAAATTTCAGCGGCAGCAGCTATATTTGGCAGCTGCCAGCCGCCGCAGTCGGCGGTCGGCGGGAAAACGGCGGCGGATCTTTATGAAATTTTAATACATTATGTAGACATGTAAGAAAAGCTTAAGTTTAAAGTTTGAAGTCTCTAAGTCAAAAATTGCGGCCACAGGAGCCTTTTAAAGATTTCTGGAGACCTGGAGGATCAGGACCTGCAGGATCATACCTGGAACCTGAAATTGACTTGAACACCTGTATTTAATATGAGGATGTACTACTAAAGGATATTTTAGTATTTTGGTAAGATAAAATGCTTTGTTTAATTAAAAAAATATTTTTGTTCTTTACCTGGATGACTCTGCCAGGTTTGCTGGCATCCTGTGCCCGCCAGGATGGAGATATTCAAAAAATTCCAACTCTCAGTTATGTGTCATACCCACACTTAAAAAGTCAAGCAGTATGGGCTCTTTATCTTTCACACACAGAAAATGAGATAGAAAAAACCGGATGGGGGGGCGTTCAACGCCCCCCCCCCTCTCCGACCGTTAAGGGTTAAATGAACGTACAGACTTTCTTGGTAGAGTTGCTACACTTTCTAATTCGTATGGACGGACGTACGGGCGGGGGGACCGATCAAAATTATAGAAAGGCTTTTTTTAAAATGTTTGCAGGAACAAATTGAGCTGAAAAATGAATCTTTTATTTGTTTGCAATTTACTCTATAATTTAAAATGTCTTTTAGTCCGTCTAAAAGAGTGTTTGTTTTATAAAGAATTTCTGTATTTCCTACCCTTTTACTTTAGTATCGAAGCTACTCTATAATTCAAAATGTCCGTATTTCGGTTGGAGACAAAGTGGGGGGAACGTGATTTTCTCGGCTCCTATGACAGATAGAAGGCTGAAACTTTTTGTCAACATTCCCAACACTAACGAGCATAATTAACTTTAACACATTCATAGCGGTCGGACTGCTTTTTAGAAGGTTTTAGGCTATATTTGTATTTTTCAAATTTTTCACCATAACTTTGGTGTTTATGGTCCGATTTTCAAATCTTTTTTAGTTATTGATATCTAAATTAAATCCAGCATATAATTTACTTTGGCCGTTGGTATGTCAATCATTATAGAAAATAAAATAAGGTTTTGTGTTTATTTTTTCCAGTGAATCTTTTCTTGATTTTAAAGATTACTCTTTCATTCTATTTGTATGTATTCCCATCCACGATTTTTGTGCCACGCTACTTATGGATGTTGTCATCCTTGTTAGGCCCTTTTTAAAGATTTTAAGCTGCTGTAGTTTTCTTTATTTTGAGGGTAGAAGAGCAATTTTTCCAAAAAAAAAGTTTATTTTGTATTAGAATTCTCAAAATATAAACTTCAGTGGTGTACTTGGAAGCTGTCTGCCACTGCAGTTAGCGGTTGGTGGGAGAATAGCGGCAGATTTTTATGACATTTTAATATGTCATGTTAACATGTTAGTTTAAGCTTGGAGTTTAAAAATAAAATTATCTTAGTCTAAAAGTGCTTTCATAGGAGCCATTTAAAGTTTTATGCAGGTCATACCCAAAACCTGAAAATGACTTTAAACCCTATATTTTAAATTGATATGGACTACTATAGGATCTTTTAATATATTGGTAATGTAAAAAGCTTTGTTTAAGTAAAAAAAAATATTTTTGTTCTTCACCTGCATGATCCTGCCTTGTTTGTTCGCATCCTGTAACCCCAAGGATGGAGATGTGGACTCTCACACATAAAATTAGATAGAAAACATCTGAGGAACTCTAGAACAATGGTTTCCTAATAGTTTATTTGTTTGTTTTATCAAGGTAACGACTTACGGTCGGAAATTTTTTAACAACCAGGGAATATGCACACAACCTTCTTGCTGTAATAGAGGATGATATAAAAGGTTAAATGAAGCGTTCAATGCCCGTCCCCCTCCTCCCCACTCAAAAACGGAAGGGGTAAAGCTACCTACAACTGCCATTGTTTTCAAAAATGATTATATGAATGGTGTCAAGAAGTTTCAGGTGTCTATCTTGAATAGTAGCTGAGAAAATCACCTTTCCCCTACTCCATTTATGGCAAAGTTAAGTATAGATGGACATTTTGGAAATAGAGTAGCTTCGCTACTAAAAAAAAGTGTCATGACATCCTAGAAGTAACTCGAATTTTTACATTAGTTTCATACGAAGTTGTCTGCGATGTCATCGCTAATTTTTAAAATCAAATTGATATTTTTGTTATACAAAATTAAATTTCTTGATAATTTTAATTGCTTTTTAATACAGAATGTATATATTCTAAATATAAATTAATTTTGTTTCTACTAAGGCGTTGCAAAATTTTAAGTTCGCCAAAATTGAGATATGCCACAGAGCCGGACCCACCATTTTAGGATTCACCAACCCGAGAAGTTACTGGTGCATGAAAGATGAAGATACTTAGTGCTGTGTGGACAACAACAAAAATAATAAGTAAATTTGTCTACAAAAAAGGAAAGGAATTTATTTCAATTTAACACCCTTAAGAGCATAAAAAATTATCTATAACCATCACAAACTGCAGTAACTTTCGTCAATATGCAATTCAATGGTTTATATCGACAACATGGCATTTAAGTGATCATGGGTGACTTATCATCGACGATATATTCTAATGGCATTGTGGCTAAGGGAACGGAAGCATTCTTGAAAAACACTGTAAGAATGGATAGAGAATACGTCGTGGATATTGTGAGAGTTTCTTGCATTCCTGATAAAATGTTTCTCCTAGCTGGCGAAATAATGCTTCCTTCCCTCCTAATAACTTTTCCTCAAACCACACCTGACCTTTTTGGTGGAACGTATTGACCAATATCTGAGAACTATATTAGCAACCTAAGCCACAATATCCACGTATTCTACATCCATTACTGTGAGATATATACTTGGCAAAAAAAAAGAATGCAAAAATGAAGCCTTTTGAAATTTTAAAAAATATACTAATGGAACAAAAGATTAAGCATAAAAAATTATCTTAACCTGTAAAACATTTTAATGAGAGAATTATCAATAGACTATTAGTTATTTGTAAGGCACCCAGCGTAAAAATGAAAACATATGATTGGTATTATAGTAGTTGTATCTGCACCATAGTAGCCTAGCGGGTCTAATAGTTAGTTACGTAGTGAAACTAAGTCATATCCTGTTTATTTATGCGCTAGTTAGTTACCTCTCTTTGTTAATAAATTAAGTGAAATTAAAGTATTTTATATTAAAATTAAGACCAATTCTTATTTTTAAAGATGTGAGTTATTAGAAATACCAAACAATAAAAACTTACTTGCAAACAAGAATGATGAAGTTCATAAAAACACACCAATCTAAATTTTGAAATATTGAACAAAAAAAGCTATATAAGCTAAGTTTGAGTAGACATCTATAGATAACTAGTATAAGGATAAAAAATAAAGTTGTTAACCAATAGAAAAATTGCAAAAAGTCTTACATGTCATGATACAATGTTTTTTTTGTAAATACAGTTCTTTAATTTTATGCAAATTTGCACACCCAACTTGATGAATTGCTTACCAACACTGACAAGTACGACTAAAAATCGAAATATGGTTATAAGGTCAAATTTCCAACAGACAACAAACCCTTTGATTGCACGACCTTTGGTGGAAATCAATGGTTTTAGAATATAGGAATTTACAATAAAAACAATATTAATGTTATTAATATTATAATATGAAATGTCAGAAATATTGAAAATTAAAGGAAGAACTAGTTATAGAGTTGCTTGCGCTACTAAAAAGTAGAGTTAATGTAAAGTTCAACTATGAGTTGAAATAATATCCAAAATATGTTAGTAACTTAATTATTAATATCAATGAACCTAAAAGAAGCTAAGTTGCTATTAATGCCATTAATCCTTGTTTTTTTGCATGCCTAAATAATTTTTATTTATAATGAAACTATAAACAAGGGCAAATCAGTCGGCCATGACAATCTCTGAACATAAGGATTTACTATTTTATACACTAGCGGATACGCCCCTAGAGGCCTCTAGGGGCACTAGAGAAAGTGGGGATATTCAACCCTTCACTGTTGAAAAATCAAAAAGTATAGAAATTTAAGAGAAATGAAGTTATTTTTACCAGGGGTGATTTCTCTCAAATAGTTATGAATAATCCCTGGACCTTTGAGAAGCTTCACTCTAAAAGAGAACCATATCGGTCCAGTGGTTAGCAAGATCCTTCGGTACACAGACATCCTGTTACTTTTATATTAGCATTATATTTATGACAATTATCACTGTAACACAACTATTATGGAAGTATTATGCCCTTTTCCTGTGACTATTTAACTATCAAATCCATTTGTCAGATTTATGACAAAGTTATTATTTATAGGATCCAAAATTTTTGTTTATACTTTTAAATCTTGTAATTCTTTCTTTTTATAGGCTTCTTAAATGTAATAGCTAGATGTGAAATACGTATGGCTATTAGATAAAAAATAAACAATTTTTGTGTATCATTTCATACAAGCACAAATTATCAATTTATTAATATTAATTATTACTTTTAATTCGATGATCAGTAAGACTTTTTTCGTTTCATTAAACGTTTCTCTTCAAATGTTGGTATCTTGGTGGAATAAAAATTCACAAAACAGTGAGCCAGTGAGGGAAGTGGCTACTTATAGAGATGCTACGTATTTGAAATTTCTACCTTGGTGAAAGCAGCGAGATGAAAAGTATATATATCCGGATATACCAGTTAGATGCATACATGGATTACTGTGTCTTGGTAGTGCTAAGATTTTGTAATATATGTTTAAAAAAACTGCATTAATTTGATGATTAGTAAGACTTTTTGGTTCATTTGACTTGTCCTCTGCCAATGTTGTTATACTTTTTAAATAAAAGTTTACAATACATTGAGTCATTGACCATATACTAAAAGAGATTCTATGCATTTGAAATTTTTCCCTTGGTGAAAGCATAGAGAGATGAAAAATATAAAGCCGGATATACAAGTTAGATACACGCATTGATTATAGTGTATTGATACTTCTACCTTGGTGAAAGCAGAGACACTATGTTCCTGACAGTGACAAAAAATCGATTTTTACATTTTGGAAAATACACTTTTAAACAATTGTTTAGTAATATACACAAGTTTTTGGAAATAAAGCCGAAAGAATTAGCTCTTTACTATGAAAAATAAGAATTTGATGTGTAATTACACCAGAGGTTTGGAATTAAGTTCCCTTTCATCATAGTAAACAACTATTTTTTCGGTCAACTAAACTACATTTCAAATCAGTGTGGACCCTTTATTTTTAAAGCCTTTTTTGAGTATTATATATTTTTGGAATCAGTATACAATAATTTATACCTTTAGCCTTTAAAAGAAGTCAAATCTCCATTTTTTGTTGTAATTGTAGGTACTTTTCTATACATACCCATTTCTTGTAAGATAAACAATTTTCTTAAAATGAAAATTTTACGTTTGGGTCCAGAACTAAAAATGGCAAAGGATGGCAAAAAAATCCTCTCGTATGAGTAAATTAGAACTATGTATAATATCTTAGAACCTTAGCCTAATCTTCCGAAATCTTGCGAAGTTTGCTTTTTTAAGCTCTTATGTAACTAGGGTCTACCAAAAAAATAACAATTTTTTAAGACATAAAAGTAATTTATATTTCTTATTATTTAAAACTCCTATTCAATTAAACTTAAAGTAAAGAAAAGGTTTAAAATCGAATAAAAGATTATCCATTAATATCTTAGCTCTTATTTAAACTATCATACCTTTTTAATTGGGGGGGGGGGGGGGCTCGGGGTTTACTAGATTTATATCAATCTTGGATACAATTAAAGCTAGAAGTATAAAAATTAGTATGTGTCTTCCTTGATCAACAAAAAATATTCTGATTTTATATGTTTAACATTATCTACTCTCTTTACCCTTTTATTGAGCAACCTTTCACAAAAGGTTCTTTCATACTTATTAACAAAGAAGAGTAGAATTTATGTTGATTAAGATAGAATCTGTTTCCATTTAAAGTAAAATGAAAATAAAAATTAAAGTCTTACATATCTATGATCTAAAGGGATAAGACAATGGCTGATAAATTAATGTACATCCCCAATGATAATACACAAAATTGCCCCTTCTATAAATTACAATTAGTTGTTGAAATGTTTGGACACTCAACTAATAATTCAACCAATCAAATTCAATAAAAGTCCCAAAAGTTGAATAAGAAAACACTATTATAAAACTTTGTGGACTAGTATAATAATCAGCCCATTGTTCCCTCCTTTCCTGCTTAAATATACACACAGAAAATGAGTAAGAAATTGTTCATCTGTATGTAAACCTTGTATTAGAAATCTCAAAATATAAATTTCAGCGGCGGCGGTTGGCGGGAAAACGGCGGCAGATTTTCATGAAATTTTAGTTGGTCCTGTATTATTGTTAGAATAGCTTAAGTTTAAAATTTGAAGTCTCTAAGTCAAAAATTGAGGTAACAGGAGCTAATTAAAGATTTCTGGAGACCTGCAGGATCAGGACCTCCAGGATCATACCTGGAACCGAAAATTGACTTGAACACCTGTACTTCATATTGGATTGTAGTAATATAGGATATTTTATTATTTTGGTAAGATGAAATGCTAAAGTTAAAGCCATAAAAAATATTTTTGCTCTTTACCTGTATGATCCTGCCAGGTATCCTGGCATCATGTGCCCGTCAGGATGGAGATATTCAACTCTCAGTTATGTGTTGTACTCATTTGAAACAAGTCACTCAGTTCTAGCTCTTTATCTTTCACACACAGAAAATGAGATAGAAAATAACAGAAGGGGGGGGGGGGGGTGCCCTCCCCCCAGACTGTTAAGGGTTAACAAACATTGTTAATTGGGTTGTGCAATATCTTTTGATATGATTCCCGTCAATGTAGCTCAAAAACAATGGAAGTTACAGCTTCTTAAATGTGCTTATTAGACTATATTTACACCCCCCCTTGACGCCCCTTGTGTAAGGCCCCTATTAGAAGTATTTTTTACCATTATTTTAAAAGATATATTTATACTTATTGTTATTTAAATAAAATTTCATCAAAATTGTCAAATATACACTCTCTATGATTTTTTGTCATTTTTCGGGATTTCTGGAACACAGTGAGAGAGAGATGAAAAGTATATATATCCGGATATACCAGTTAGATACACGCATTGATCATAGTGTATTGATACGTCTACCTTGGTGAAAGCAGAGAGAGATATACCAGTTGGATGCACACATGCATTACTGTGTATTAGTAATGCTAGCATGGTTCCTTGATCTTAATTTTGTTAATACATCAAAACTTTTACAGGGTTGATAAAAGGTTAATACAAGGAAGATAGTATAGTATATAGTATATAGAAATGATTCGTTTTTCACTAATTTTAAAAGTGAATTAGTATGTCTAATATCATTACTATTGCTACGGCGCTTGGGTTAGTAGGGGTGGGTTATCATTCCCCTCTCGCATAATAACCTAATAACTTCAATGGGCCATTACTAAACTTCCCTGATAATTGTAAAACGGACTTATGTAGCACATATACATTTTACTATTATATAGAATTGGATTGTACTACGCTAGAGATATAGAATATACAATTTGTATTTAAGTATTCTGGACAACAGCTTATTAAATTTTACTCTCTCAAAACTCAATTATCTATTCGTGTATTTAACTGTTTACACCTTTTCCCTATTGGATTTTAAACATATGGACAAAAAATATAATTTAAAAGCAGAAAGAAAGAATTACACCTTTCCTGTTATGGAATATAACATTCTGGATACATAATTAAGGGCTGGTTGATAGGATAAAGAATATAACCCCTCACCCTTAAAAATTAATGTTTTATCCATGATAATTTAATCCCATAACCACAGTATGTCAGATTTGGATTAGTCATTTACGCCACACAGTTTACAGTGTGATATCTAAATATACAGAAGCATTAACTTTGTTGGCTTTAGGTTGTTTGTTTTATTGATTTGTTTAGTTTAGAACCCACTAAATAGTGAAAAAGATAAAAAAGTATTGGATATAACAGACCAAATTATCTATAAAATAAAGTAAAAGGATCTATGTATGTGTGTCTGTACCGATGGATATCAATAACCACTGAACCGATATAGTTCTCCTTTACAGTGTAACTTCTAATAGGTCCTGGAAAGGTTTATAGCTATTTTTGGTAGGGTACAACCATTCTGCCAAAATAAATTGCTGAAAATCTTCCCAAAATTAGAACAAGCGCCGTCTTGCGGCTGTTTCGACATTTTTTTTAGAAAACTGATGATCTTAATAAATGTGTAGATTGAAAAGAAAAAATTTTACGTTAGGCTTCTAGGGGCGTATCCGCAAGTGAATATAATTGTCCTTTTAGTAAAATAAAATCTTTAAGAAAATGTAAAACTTATTCTCGTATTCATTCGAATCCGGTGGATAGGAACCGGTTCTCATCCATACGAAAAAACTATGTCTAGCATCGTATTATATCCAGTTTTCTACGAATATAGAAATGTACAATCATAAGATTAAAACTAGTTTTTTTAGCCGTTCGGCACCACGGGGCTAAAAAAACTAGTTTTAATCTTATGATTGTACATTTCTATATTCGTAGAAAACTGGATATAATACGATACGGAAATAACTATAAAAGTACAATACAAACCATTCATTTTTTCTGTACACACAGCTCAATTATGTAATAATGTGCGAAATTATCATCTTAAAAACTGCACAAAACTAGCAAAATCCAGTTAAGATGATTCCTTATTGCTAATACCTAAAAACTAAACACATTTTTTACGTCTTATTTGTTAGATAATGTAATTATAATTGTCGAATCGCATTAATTAAATTTTTAAAAGAAGTTGTATCAACTTTTTTGCTTTTTATTTAAGATAGCTAGCCGGTCCTTTCAGTAAGTAGTAGATGTAAAATTTTTCATAGAATTCAGATATGCAATCAGTTTTTTTTGTAGACCTCTTATTTTTTAAGTAATTTAAGTTTTTAAAAAAAATAATTAAGTCGGTTTTAAGGTACTAAAACGCAACAAAATAAAAGAAGAAAATAGCCAGTATAAACAAAAATAGTAAGATCTTTAATTTGACACCTTACTTTTAAAATTCTGTTGAGTAATTGTTGAAAAAATCTATTTTTTTAACCTCGGTTTAATCAAAACATTAAACCTAAATATTTTCTCATACAGACATGGGTTCATATATACCATTAGAATGAGAAAAATAATATGAATCCATTGTAAGCAAAATTGAAAAAGTTTAAAAAATTTTTAATAAAAAATAGAAAAAATAAAAAAGTTATTTTAAGAATTGTAACTACTAAACTAGCCAATCACAAATCGCAAAAATTGACGAATTGGGAAGCTTAATCTATAAAATTAACCTATAGAATTGCCAGAAAAAAAGGAGAACGTTCATACAATATATACAATAGATACTACAATAAATATAGTGATATTAAAGAACATGTAAAGAATGAAAAATTATGAACAAATATGCATCAGTCTGTTTATAAACTTCAAAACAATGCAGTTAAAAATACATTATTGTTTCTTGTGTTTAAAAAATATCTGCTACATTGCATTGTCTTTTGTTTAGGTTTGGTTCAGGTTTGGTTCAAGCTAACCCTTTAAAGCCGAAAATTATGAATCTTAAAATAAACTTATTTTTTTTATTATAGTTTTATAAAACTTTTTCAATTTTGCTTAGAATAGATTCGTAATATTTTTCTGATTCTAAAGGTATATATGAACCCATGTTTTTTATGTCTGTTTGAGAAAATATTTAAGTCTAAAGTTTTTATTAAACCAAGGTTAAAAAAATAGATTTTTTCAATAATTACTCAACAGAATTTTAAAAGTAAGGTGTCAAATTAAAGATCTTACTATTTTTGTTCATACTGGCCATTTTCTTCTTTTATTTTGTTGCGTTTTAGTACCTTAAAACCGACTTAATTATTTTTTTAAAAAACTTAAATTACTTAAAAAATAAGAGGTCTACAAAAAAACCGATTGCATATCTGAATTCTATGAAAAATTTTACATCTACTACTTACTGAAAGGACCGGCTAGCTATCTTAAATAAAAAGCAAAAAAGTTGATACAACTTCTTTTGTTATATAAATAGTGAATTTGATACATGATATTTGATATATGTACACAATATCCTTTTTAATTTAGTTGTCCCCTCATTAAATCATACAATAGTTGAGTGAAGAGTCATTATTTAACGTGATGTTATCCTGACTTATTTTCATGTGAGCAGTCTAGGATTGAATGGTTTTTTACTTCTTTTAGTGCTATTGCCCAAAGTCTTTAAAATTAGCCCAAATAATAAGAGTTCCAACGGTTCAGTAGCCAAAGTCCATTACAGCCAGAAATATGAATTTAGATTAATTGTTCCATCTCTAAATCCCTGATAAAACTAAAAAAAACGCAGCTGACTATAACAGTTCTGTTAAATCTTAAAAGTCCGTTTTTATTAAAATTATTGGGAAAATTATTAGGAAGTAGAAATTTTTATTCAAAAACAACATAAGGACAACTAATACTTTTTTTCTAACTAGCGGCTTCGCCCCAAGCCTCTAGGGGTTTTGCCCCAAGAGGTATAATTACATCTTTTATTACCTGGAGATGCCCCCAATCCACCACTATTTTAAATACCTAATTAAAAAAAAATAATTGGTGGGGGGATTTTTTGTTTTTTTGAGGGGTGGGGGTGTCCCAACCCCCCAAGAAAATAGCCTAAAACCACCACAGGACCAGTAGGTATATTCTCTGAAGAGTAGAATCCGATCGGTTCAGTGGTTACCGAGATCTTAAGGGACAGACGGACCGACACACAGACATCGTTCTACTTTGTATTATTGGTGGATATGTACTGTTATACTGATGGATGACCTAATTTTAGAAAAGTCCTGATTTTCAGTTCTAATACAAATCAGTTTTAAACGGAGGGTCATTCGATATAAATTGGAAAATGCGCTTAATTGTACGCAGTTTAATTTGATACCTTTTTTGCGTCAGTCAATGCATATGAAAGATAACAACATTGGAAACTTTTTATAATTTTGTTCGTAGAAATTTTACCATTTTATAAAACTTTTAACTAAAAATTTCAGGTTCTTTATAAATTACTAGCGGCTTCGCCCCTAGCCTCTAGGGGCTTTGCCCCAAGAGGTTTGATCAACCTAATTTTTCGTATTTTAGATTTAAAAAGAAAAAGTAAAAAAATTTTTTTTGGGGGGGTATTTTTCATTTTTTGGGGGGGTTTGGGGTGTCCCACCCCCCAAGAAAATAGCTTAAAATCATCACAGGACCAGTAGGTATATTCCCTGAAGAGTAGAGCCCAATCGGTTCAGTGGTTACTGAGATCTTAAGCTTCAGACGGACAGACAGACGGACAGACGGACAGACAGACATCGTTCTACTTTGTATTATAGATTGTTCAATTAAAAATTAATTATTTCTAAAAATATCATGTTCAAAAATGTCTAATATAACTTTCCCTCGATATTTTCAAGCTTAAATGTGCGTGAAATAAGTTCACTGATGCTAATTGTTTCTAGCCCGGCAAGGGGCACTAACCCTGTGGGGCTCTTTCCTTTAAGGGGTTCCATAGCTGCATAAGAATCGAAATATGTGTTTTTTAAAGGTTTGTTAATGGTCCATATATATAACAAGGAAACAGACATTTTAATTTCAAATATTCATGACATTTAAATACTAATCTAAGATATCAATCAATCTACCTATCTAAGTACGTTGTTAAATTTTAGACGGGTTAATTAAAGAAAGAAGGAAATTGACCTAAAGATTATTTTTAGCTTATTAACCTAGTCACCTAGTTACATTTCACACAGAGATAAAAGAGAAATTAAAGTTAAAAGTTAAAGATAAAAAAGTTATAAAATTTTACATGAAAGTGCTCATAATGATTACTAGTCAAAATTGATGTAAAAACATAATGCCTTCTGGTGTCTTATTTTTTTTGGCAGAATTTGTTGAAATATTAATTTTAATCTGGAATTCAGATATCATTGTAAAATTAAGGATATTTTTAAAAGCGAAGCTTTTATATAATTAGGGTCGGTCAGTCCGTACGTCCGTCCGTAGCAACTCTATAATCATTACTAGAATGTCCGTACGTCCATTTTAAACATGTGAATTTTTTACATTTTTAACAACAAATTTGTATGTGACCTGATTATCCGATTGGTCTGATTTTTGCTATACTGATTCCTGGGACAACAAAGTACAATATTATAAGCGAAGCAACTCTATAATCAAGTTCTAAAAATGTAAGTATGTCCATTAATATCATCCTGTATCAAGCAGTTTGTTAACAAATTTACTTACAATTTTGCTTTGACTCTTATCCATTTACATTCTGATTATTCAGTTCTAACATTATACAAGTGTTAATGTCCGTTTGTCCTACCGTTTCAAAGCTTCGCTTTTATGGATGTTGTCATCCTTGTTTTTTTTAATGAAGATGCTTTTATTTTTGCATAAATACTGCAAATTTTTATTTCAATTTAAATATGAAAATGTTAATCTTAAGAATAAGACAATTGACAATAGAAAGATGCACACACCCAATTATGACATTAAGGCTTCATAAAGATTATTGTTTGAAAAGTTTGAACACTTTTAGTTGAACAAACCAATCAAGATTTGTCAAAAGTATCCTAAGTTTTTGAGCCAACTAATATTAGAGAGCATCAGCATGTTATAAAACTTTTGGTATAAGTATATTATAATTCAATGTCCCCTCCCCCCATGTGTTAATAAAGTATTTTCAAATAATTTACTTTCAATTTACTTATCTTTGTATGCCTGACTTCGTATCAGTTTATTAAAAGCGAAGCTTTTCTATAATTAGGGTCGGTCGGTCCATCCGTCCGTCCGTTCGTTTGTCCGTAACTGATAGCTTTTTTCGTTAATTTAGGCATGTTGGAATTGTCCTATCGATTTCAAATTTTGCATGGTGATTCCTTTAGTAGTTAGGTACGATTTAGAAAGCATAGCAACTCTATAATCATCACCAAAATGTCCGTACGTCCATTTTAAACATGTTGATTTTTTACTTTTTTAACAACATATTTTTATGTGATATAATCATCCGATTAATCTGATTTTTGGTATATTGATTCCTGGGACAACAAAGTATAATGTAATAAGCGAAGCAACTCTATAATCAAGTCCTAAAAATGTAAATATGTCCATAAACATTATCCTGAATCAAGCAGTTTTTCAACAAATTTACTTACAATTTTGCTTTGTCCTACCGTTTCAGTGCTTCGCTTTTATGGATGTTGTCATCTTTGTTTTATTAGAACCTATTACATATTACGACTTTATTATTATTATTTAAACACTTAATTTCTACATAACGCTTATCATTTCGCAATAAAATATCTAATTCTAAAATTGTTCTTTGTCTGAGATAGACTGTTGAGATAAGAGGAACTCTATAGTAAATATATCCAACAATAGAAGTGAAAAATTACCCTAATGTTTAGTTATTTTGTTTATAGGTGTATTCAAATCAGGGAGGAAGGGGACATTTAGCTGTATATTACACTATACCCAAACGTTTTCTTTTTCGTTGGCACAACAACTTTGGGGACTCTTAATAAATTTTGATTGGTTGGTTCGTTAAGTTGAGTGTCCAAACATGACAACCACTAATTGTAATCTACAGAAGAGCTAATTTTGTGTATCACCATTAGAGATTTACATCAATTATTTGTCCATTGTCTTATCCCTTTAGATCCCTGTATTAAAATACTTAAATATGCAAGCAAAAAAATACATTTTTTGTTCTCAAAGTCAAAAGTACAAAGGGAATTTTTAAAGCTTAATTTTAATAGGTAAGAACTTATTGATTTAAATTTTTTTTTGGTTAATTCATTGTATTAGATCTTTTATCCCATTATGAAACATTGATATTGTGAAAAATGATATTCATGTTAGTTCTAATTTCAGAAACGCAAAAGTTAATATCTAAAATAAAGATTGAGATATTGAAAAGAAAATCAAAATGGTATCAACTGGATTAGTTGGTTGAATTATAGAGATATCTAAAAAATCGTTCAAGCGTAGAAGGTAAGAAAATTTTTCGATTCAAGCGATATTCTAAACTAGCAGCTACGCCCCTAAAAGCCTCTAGTGGCACTTTAAATGTATGGTTTAAAAAAAATAATACTATACCTAGCTATGTTGCTTACAAGTTTCTACGATACTTAGCTATGTTGCATAGGCTCTCTTTTCGTAAATTTTTTTCTTCGATTTTTAGTAATTTCTCTTTGGAGGGTGGGGGTACCCTCCCCCAAAATAATTACAAACCTTCCCGGGACCTATGAGAAGCTACCCTGTTAAGGAGAACCCGATTAGTTCAGCGGTTAGCAAGATCTTTCGGTACAAACACACAGACAAAGAGACATGCTGTTACTTTAGTATACGGATTTATATGAGAATGATGTTTGTCTGACCGTCTGTCCACGAGATTAAAGTTAAAGATCTCGGCAACTATACATGTCTGGTTACAATATTTCATCATCTCGCCTACTTCGTGTCTGATGGTTTCAATATTTCATCATGTAGCTCTACTCTACATATAATGGTTTGGACTATTTTTTTAAAGAGGTAGTGCACTTGCAAATATATTAGTCAAATATACACGTTTTAGAGGGCTCGACTAGTAATCTATGAATGTAATCTTCAAATTGTCTTGTATAAATACTCCCCATCCCCATTTTGAGAAGAAGGACCTAAAATACTTGTGTACAAGTTATGTTTAAAATTTTACATGACATGTACTTGATGTTTTGAATTTTTATCTTAATATTGTTACTAAGCTTATCAATATTTTTGTTTGCAAAATTCGCAATTTTAAATTATGTAATAATAATTTTAAAATTGGCTTATAATGATTAGTCATTGCTATAAATCGTTAAATGTTGGGCATTTTCTAGGTGATGAATTAAAGTTAGAGGTTAAATGAATTCTAATGAGGTTTTGCTAATTACCTAACCTAATTTGGGTGAAGCTGCTGTCCATGAAACTTTAACGTCAGGTCCAATAATCCAGGATAAACCGTATAAACACCAGGGATATTAAGTAACACCCATTAGCGAACAAATTCTTTGATTGCACGACCTTTGGCTGGAAGTACTAACTCTGCATAGTACTGAGTTACGCTTGTTTTTAGACAAGGCATTTCTTCTACTCTAACTATTTATGTCGCGCACCTGACATAGCAGTCTTTATTTATGAAGCGGTCTTAAGCCGAGATTCTAACCTATGACCTCCCCGACGACGAACGGATGCGCTACGTGTTGAGCCACGGTAGCGAGTTGAGGTTTTGCAAACTTATGCTTGTTGTATCAACTATTATTTTTAGACAAAGAAGATTGAACCCTTATTGTAAACAAAGAATAAGGTCACCATGTTCAAAAAGGAAAATCCAATGGAAAAACGACTCAGGTAAAATTTAGGTCTGGTATTCTAACTAATTACATATGGAAAAACTATAAATAAAACCTGGTTTTGGTTTAAAATCACTAAAGTTGGCATAAAGGTAGGCTTTTATACACAAAGATACTTAAGTATGAAATTAAGTCTTATCCTGCTAATTTAAAATAACTTTTGCAATATAAAGCTAATTCAAAGTGTAATAGATAAAGAGGGTAAAGTCCCTTTCGTGACATCGCCTCTTAAGGGGCGTTTCGAAGTATTTTCACAGTAGCTTTTGATAAGTTATTTTAGGTTAGGTTAGGTGATTGCCCCACAGGGTTAGACAATTGGGTTATACAGGGTTATAGCCCCACGAATGGTCTAGAAATAGAAGAAAAGCTACTGTGAAAATACGACGAATCGCCCCTTGAGAGGCGATGTCACGAAAGGGACTATACACAATAAAGGTTACTTAACAGGGATGACAGGATTTCTAATGTTTCAATTTCAATTGGTAGGGGAGAAAAATTCAGTGTAATTTATTAGGATACATTTCAGTGTAATGATTTTCTGAATATCCGTCCCTATTTCTGACTTTACCCAGACTTTAACCTGCATCCTATGACTAACTGCCAAGTTTACTTTTTTTACCAGAATTATTTTTATGACATACTTAAAACGTAGTAGTGTTACAACATAGCTACCAACTTTAATTTGATCTCAATGTTTTATTTGTCAATTTTACCTAATTTTCGTCGCATTTTGGTCGTTACATGTATATTTGAATAGTCCATATTTGAGTTTTTTTTTCATTGCTGGGCAAAAGATAACGATAAAAATACAGGTGTCGTTTCAGAAACAAAAGTTACCAAAGAAATATGTTATATATAAGTTAGAAAATAGCATAATCTTGGACGAAGCAGCTTATAAAGCCTATAAAAATGACGCCATGTCTATCCAATCAATTCTAATAACACAAAGTATCTTGATGTCTGTCTGTCCGTCCGTCCGTCCGTCTGTCTGTCTGTCTGTCTGTCTGTCTGTCTGTCTGTCTGTCTGTCTGTCTGTCTGTCTGTCTGTCTGTCTGTCCATCTGTCTGTCTGTCCGGCCATCCCTGAAGATTTTGGTAACCACTGAACCAATCGGATTCTACTCTTCAGGGTATATACCTATTGGTCCCGTTGTGGTTTTAAGCTATTTTCTTGGGGGGTGGGACACCCTCAAACCCCCCCTCCCCCCAAAAAAAACTGGGGAAACTACTTCACATAAATTATGGGCAGCAGCACCAGATTTTTTTTACTAGGGGCGAAGCCGCTAGTATTTCTATAAAGCAGTTAGAAAATGAACTTTATATAAAAAAAATACTTTTCCTTAACATTGTTAGAGCACTAGGTATTTTTGACCAGTTGCAAATCTTTAGCCTTTTTCTGTAACATTCATGAAATTTTAAAAATAGCTTCAATTAATTTGTAATTTAAAAGAAATTTATAAAAAGTTGCTATTTCTCATGTAATTTATCAGTCATGCATCCATTAGAAAGGTAGGGGATGGGGTAAACGGGATTGAAAAGAGGAATCTTTATTTTAGCCCACAGCGTGTTTCACTTTATTAGAGAAAATGAAAGTCTGGTGTAAGATCCAAGTAATAATACATCCATTCTCAAATTAAGGTTATTAAATACTTAAACCTAACTATATTTTTTAATTTTTCAGAAAAATTTGGAAAGGAGAACAAGAAAATATAAAACTTTTGGAAAAACAACTTCATCAGTTAGAAAAGGTATAATATCCTATATAATAAAGTAACTGGATGTGTGTGCAGTAAGTCCTTTTTTTGTAATTTCCAATTTTCAAAGATCAGTTGTAGATCAAACCAAAAAATTTTTCTTATGAAAAAGCAAATATTTTATTTAAAAATAATGCATAAAATATTATTGCTCCGTTACATTTAACAAAATGTTTTCATATGTTTAAACAATTAAGATTAGTTTGTTAAGTTAAATTTAAAAAAATAAAAGAAACATCAAATTTTTTATTTTAAAAGATTTAGTTTATTTTCTTTTTTGGTTTCCAATATTTGAAAATCTTTTAATATATTTTTCTGAATTTTAGGCTTTAGAAGACAACGAAAAAGTACTAAATAGTAAAATCAACGACGTTAGTCCACAGGTATGTAGTATTATTAGTAGCAAAGCTACTCGATTATCGAATATCCGTCTGTCTGAAACTTTTTTTTAGTGAAATGTGATTTTCTCGGCTCGTAGTTAATATAAAGTGCTGAAAATTTTTGCAAAGATTCTCCATACTAGCTTCCAGTTTATAATTTACCTGGTTCAATGGTCTGATATTCATGCTACAAAAGAATTATATAAATATTTATATAGATAAAGGTTTCGTGATTTTTTATGTATCATCACTCTCTGTCTTTCTTTTTATAACCACTGATCATCTGTTGTATAACTACGACTCATATATACTTCGCTTCTTATGGATGCTTTTTTATCTTGTCCGCGGATACGATAAAAAAGATTCTTAGCTGCCTAATAAAAAAAGGCAAAATTTATCTAGTTTTGGTATCTTCTTAAAGAGGTTGCGTGATTATTCGTAAAGCTTTTTATATTTCCAAATATTTGATAATTTATTCATTTATTATATCTTGGCTTCATATTTTTTTGTTTATTTTATAATAGTAAATTGTTTGTATAATTTACTTTTGATTATCTTATTATTCAATCTTATGCAAAAAAAAAGTAAAAACACTTGTTGATTATTATATTAAGTAAGTAAAAATATTTCTCTTAATATACATAAAATATTAAATGTATAATTATAGGTGTATAATGCAGACTTCAGTCTTGCCCAAGTGGGAGACAACCTTTTCGTCTGCTAGCAAATTGCTTTGTGTTCTTCTGTGTTTATATTTCCGACGTTATATAAGCTGATTTAAAAGAGACAATACAAAATCAGGACAGGGTCCCCGCCCTGTAGGTAGTGTTACACATGGATCATCAGAACAGGGTCCCCGCCCTGTAGGCAGTGTTACATATGGATCATGCCCCCTCTATTCTTTTCCCTTAATATATAAATTAGGGTGATATTGACAATGTTGTCAAATCCTATGATAATAGTTATTTATTGCATCGTATAATAGAAAGCTTTCCACTGATATCAAAATGAAGAATTATAAGATGAAAACCAGCTTTGATAGACCTGAGGGGCTGGTTTTGTTTTAAAGAAAAATAATTGTTTTTTTGAGGGGGTCATTTTTACTAGGAGATATTTCTATTGGGAGGCTGGTGTTACCCTCCCCCAAAATAGATTTAAACCTTTACAGGATCTATGATGTTGCTTTTATGCAAAGATGTTTTTTCAGGAGTCTAAATTAGAGAAAGAAGCCACCAAACTGAAAGAAAAGCTGGAAAGAGTTACTCTAGATTTAGAAAAGGTAATTGTTTTCTTTATTTAATTTCAAGGTAGATTTGGCAAAGATAACAACATTCTTAAAAGCGAAGCTCTGAAATGAGAAGACAAACGAACATTATCACTTGTAGAGTTACAGAACTGAATAAGCAGAATATAAATGTATAAAATATAGAAAGAAATTAAGTAATTTTGTTGCAAAACTGCTAAGAACACTGTCTAAGGACATACTTACATTTTTAGAACTTACTAAAGAAAATTGTACATTGTACTATGTTGTCTTAGGAATCAGTAATCCAAAAATTAGATGATTAGGATAATTGTATAACATGAAATTTCTTTGTGAAAAAGCAACATGTTTTGAATTAATGTACAGACATTATGGTAACGAGTATAGAGTTGCACACTTCCTACATCGTACCTAACTTTTATAGGAATAATCATGCAAAGTTTGAAATCGATATTACAATTCTAACATGTTTAAATCAAATGAAAAGAGCTAACCTTTCCGAAATAAATTTGAACAAATTTATTATTTAAGTTTAAAGAAAAGCGGGAAAGATCTGCGGAACCCTACAGAGAGCGGAACGAAGAATTGCGGGAACGGCTGGAAATTGTGCGGGTACAGTTAACCGCAGCGAATAGCTCCCGCAGGGTGCGCAGTTCCTCTACAAATCTAACAGCAAACGCAAGCTCAATGCTGGATGTTAGATTTTCTCCAGGTAAAAATTATTTATTATTTTTGCACAGTTTCTCTACAAATCTTTGTCTATTTCAATTATATTTCTATCTTTTTTTTTATTGGATATAGGTGGATTGCTAAAAACGTTCATTGTCAGATTTATATATCGACGAAGATGATGCCATTTTTGTTCAAAGTGTATTCACAATTTCACTTTGTAGTTAGAAAGTATTGATAATCTATATTGGGGGGGGGGGGGGGGATAGGTGGGTTTCGAAAAAATGTTATAGATAACATTTCGGAAATTTTTTGATGGTGACGGGTAATCACTCCTATACTCCCTCCCATCCATATTTGACGTCATTACTTTTACAAAATGGTTTTATGCTCTTAAAATCTAAATAAAATCCTTGGGTTTTTGCCTAGGATACCCTGTCCATGGCCATGTGAGATCTCTGAGCGAATCTGAAGCTGATCCCTCAAGCCATGTCTCTTTCTCGTTATGCTAATTAACTTATTCATTAAGCTGTGATATATTAAAAATTCAAAGACTGATTCATCAAGCCATAAAACCATTCCAAAAGTGCCTTATTATTAAAAACAATTATAAAATAAACTGTGATATTGATAACAACAAGTGCAATAAAGTGTAACTATACAATTTGGTTGTTAAAAAGTCTTCAACTAGTTGAATATTTTCCTGCTTTTTACTCTAAAATTACAAAAAGCATAGCCTACTTTTTGAAGGATTTCATATTAGACTTTTTATAAACATTGCATCAAATCAATTTTAAGAGATAGGTCAAACAGTGTTTTTTTTCAAGTTAAGATGTCTATTTAACATCCAAATTGAAAGAGAAAGTTTTTTTGCCAAAAAACTGCACTATTAGAAAGAAAACCTGTTGGTTGCATGTCATATAACCTGACCTCTCGTACTCCTAGGTGAAAATGATCGTGTGCGTAGTACATCCACTCCAGTGTCCCCGCTCGGCGCGTTTCCCGCCACCTCAACCGCCTCACTCGCCTTCCAAAACTCGCCATCCAGCGGCCCAACCTCGCCCTCTGCCCCGTCTTCATTTCTACACACCTCACAATTAGCAGCTAATCCGTATTTTACGGTGCACGAGGAGAAGGGTTCGAATCCTCCCTCGTATGATGATGCTTGGAACTCGTTAAAATTGAGTGAGGTGCCCTGATACTTGTATAGTTTCTATGTAAGCTTTAAATATTGTACATATATTTCATCGCAGGGAGGTAGGGGACATTGGACTGTAAATTACACTGGTACCCAAAATGTTTTAGAACCACATTTTCTTGTTCGATGGCTAAGTAACTTTGGGTACTATTAAATTTTGATTGGTTTCTTCTAAATTAGTAGTTTACAAGCTTTCAACTAATAATTTAATCTTCAGAAGGGGTATTGTGTTTATCATAATTGGGGATGTACATTGTACATTGCAGTACATCAATTTTTCGTCCAATGTCTAGTCTCTTAAGATCCCTGATGTTATCAAACAAATTTCAAGAATTTATAATAATGTACAACAGGCAATTTCAGTTTTAATATTTTTTTCTTTTTCTTTTACAATTTTTTTGGCCAGCATCTAAGTTCAATATTTTCCTTGTTTAAATGAAATCTATTTTGTTGTCAACTTTTCCAACAGCCAAAATTATTGAAGCAAAATGCAACAATGTTTATTTTATCACCTAAACCTAATTTCATTTTTCCTCATAAAGTAGTTACATGACATTTTAAAGAAGCTTTTTTATAGTGCATATAAAAAATTACGTCCATTGGTCAATTAAAATGTTTACTGGCCTGCCATTGATAATTTTGTCAGTGTATAGGCCTAACATTGATTATTTGTATTGTATGACGTCATTTTTATAGGCACTATGAAGAGCTTCCATTTCAAAAGTAAATTATAGTATTACAAATAGGTAGAACAGTTTCTTTAGTTGTCATATCCCTTTTCCCAATCAAAAGAAAACCATTAGAATTTGAACAAAAGAACATGAAGAAATTTTCATAATTGTATAATAATTTATCACGAAATTTTGTTGGTAACTAGGCGTGACAATCATTGCAAATATTAATCATTATGGCAAGCAACACTAATCAACAAATATTAAAGATAAACTTTATTTTTTTTCTGTAAATAACTTCTTTAATTTAATTATTCAAAACAATTTCATATCTTAGTCTCTAACTTTTATTGGCCAAAATAACTTTAGCGAACTTAAATTTTTGTTCAAAGTTTTCATGGTTAAACTGCATTTCAAGGTAAAATGTTCCTGGTAACGAATATCTCTAAAAATCGTAAACTTTAAAGGCTCCTAACGGCCAAATGGTGGAACGCATAGATTATGATCGTATACAATTTAAACCGACAAAAGAAGGCTTACAAATAATCTGTAATAGTCATTAATCAATAATGCACAATTATCTCGCATTGCACAGAAATGTACAAAAACGACTTATTTTGCGTTAGTGAAGCTTTCCCTGTGCATCATTGATATTGGCTATTCCCGATTATTTGTAGTCCTTTTTATGCCACTTAAAAAGGTGTGCGGGCATGATACGTTTGGCAGCTAGCGGCCTTTAAAATTCATAGATTTTTTTTCGTTACCAGGAACATTTTACCGTGAACTCCAGTTGACCCGTTTATTTTTTCATAAATCAACATTTAATGAATATATAGATCTATTCATTTTCTATAAAAATAGTTGATAGCTTTAACTTAGATGACATAATAAATAAGGCTTTTATTACAGTAGTTTAGAATAATGTATAATATATTATGATGTGATAAGTAAAATAAGCCTAAGCTAAAAAAAATACAAGTAATGTAAATGCAGTCTTTGGTCAATGAGAGATAAATAACTTCATCACCAAATATCTTTCTATTCTTAATGTAAAATATAAAGTTCAACAGTTTTAAAATCTAAAAAACTTGGTAACTGGTGTAATTAAGTTTCGTTTTTTAAGGAAGTTTTGTAAATGTCTTGGGTTCTAGAGTATTTTCATGACCCCCAGGAGATAGTATACTATAAATTCGTAATTCAATGGAAGTTTAATTTATTTTTTATTGACCTATCTCTGTATGCGTTATATAAATATGTGATATAATACTCAAAAATAATAATAAATCTCCAATAAAATAATTATGTGATCAATTAAAAAGTTAAGCTTCACTATAGTCTTTTGTGTATGTCTTCGCGATGAACAGATTTAAAGTGTTTGTGGAAGATATGATATTGAAAGAGTATAAAAACAGCACACGGTTAATGGATATAGAATATACATTAATATTTGGATGTATGACAGGGGGAAAATTGTCTTCAAATTAAGTTGCTATTTCTTCTTTCATTTCTTGGTCAATTTGTTTATCCAGAATGAGGGGAATGGGTGAATTGTTATATTAGCCCACTGCGTGTTTCACTTTATTAGATAGCATGAAAATCTGGTGTAAGAGCCAAATCCATTATTTGGTTATATTTTCCTTTTTTAAGAAGGCTTTCCAATTACAAATACAAAAAAATAATCCTTTTAGAAAAATTACCCCCCTTTCAAAACCTAATTTGACAAAACAACTCAATTGACTGCAAGGTCACAGGATTTAAACACTTTAGTACAAGATTTATACCAAAACACAAAAAAAGGTTTTTGAGAAAAAGCAAAAATAATATTGGCGGCTGAATATATCAACAAACAAAAAAACGGCTGTGGTGAGGCAAAATTCCGAATGCCAAGCCAGCTTGATATTACACAGCTGCACTGGTGGTAAATTTTTTATATAAAACAACTGCAATTTGGCGACTACGTGATTGCGATTTTCTCAAATTTTTGCAGTTCTTAAAAGTGATTAAGCCGTCGTCCGACTGGCATTAGATTCCGGCTGCTTATAGGTTAGAACAAGTAAGTCTAAAGTCTTTTCTTGTATTCATTTGAATCCGGTGGATAGGAACCGGTTCTCATGAATACGAAAAAACTATGTCTAGCATCGTATTATATCCAGTTTTCTACGAATATAGAAATGTACAATCATAAGATTAAAACTAGTTTTTTTAGCCGGTGCCTTCGGCACCACGGGGCATTGTACATTCTATATCCGTGGAAAGCCGTTTATAATACGATACGAGAAATAACTATTCCAGTATTGCTTCAAGACAGATATTTTCGTTGGATTAGAACCGGTTTTCAGCCATTCTGAAAAATCCTGCATACTATTTAAAGACAAATTTCTACAGATAATAAAATGAAATTATAAAATTAATGCACGCAATCATATAATTTTTTATTTTATTATCCGCGAAAAGCTGTCTATAATACGATGCGATAAATAACTAATATTGTTTTTTTCATTTTGTGTTGGAATATAAAATTTGGAAGCAGCCTAATCTATGCATAATGCACTTACTGCAATTGAGGGGACACATAAATCTTCATCTGTCAAGGAGTTAATCTATTGCCAAGATTAGAATTATTTTTTAGCCTTTTTTAAATAAAGATTTTTCTTTTTCCTTTTATCTAGAGTTTTTGAAATGTAGAAAATAAAGATAAGTTGAATGTCGTCATGTAAAGATTGAACCTTTTTTATAGCTCTTCACACAAATTGGTTAGTTATATTTTGTCATTGGATTGTAATTGTACTTGATTTAAGATACGTTCTCGAATATGTTGGCATAACATCTGCAGGGACTTAATTTTCTACCAATAATTTTAATCCATGGTTGGGGGGATTTTGTTTACATCAATTTATCGTCTTTTCAGTTCGATCCTTGTTAAATATCCAGTGT
Source organism: Acartia tonsa (assembly GCF_053477335.1). Taxonomy (NCBI): domain Eukaryota; kingdom Metazoa; phylum Arthropoda; class Copepoda; order Calanoida; family Acartiidae; genus Acartia; species Acartia tonsa. The sequence goes on from NC_137260.1 coordinate 43,105,414, forward strand.
TGCGACCAACAACCCTACCACCCTTAAATTTAATTTTATTGAATTTTGCTGGATTCACCAAACCTACCGCATGTCTACAATATATAAAACTGACGGCCTCTAAGGGCACTTGAGGGAGGGAGTGAGGGTACGTCAATCCTTTCAATTTTGATTTTTGAGAAGGGGGAATTTTTTCAATGCCGATTGGGGGAGTGGGGGGGGGGGGAAAGTAACCTCCCCCAAAATAGAAATTACCATTCCCTGAGATAGACATCCTGTTACTTTTATATAAGGATTAATTTCTAGAATAATGTTACAAGGTAATATTTTAAAAATAACCAAGACTATGATACTTTAGGTGTAGGGAGTGTAGCGCCACCCCTCCTTCTCAACTTTTGATTTAGTCTTAAAAAGAAAAAAATGGGGGGAGGGTGGTCGTCATTTTTTCTAGGGGCGATTTCTCTTGAAAGGTAGTGGCATTCTTACCAAAAATAGCTATAAACCTTCCCAGGGCCTATAAAAAGCTTCACCGTAAAGGAGACCCATATTGGTTCAACGTTTATCGATATCCACAGATAACGCAACAGTAGAAAGAAAAACTAAAAATTTTATCTAAATCTTTATTATCACATAAAAACATTTTTTTTCCAGAGTTATATTTTCATTCATGATGCCTAGGAATGTGGGCCATTTAAATTTTTATATTACAAACATATATATATATAAATAATTTTATATTTATTATAACATTCAACTATGTATGTATATAAATTGGCTTTCTTGAAAGTTATTTTTAAAAAGTTTGTGCTTAATTTATTTGAATTTTTTTTTGAACACTTTAATGGTATTTACTTTTGTTATTTGCCTAAATTATTTCATTTCTATTTCTAAAGTTAATTCAAATTGTTGTAAATCCTAATAGAGCCATAACTATCACAAATATATGAAAAACTATAATACTTTACAGTAGATATAATAATAATATGAAATACAACCTTTTTCAATTATTCCCTTTGAGCAAGGAATTATAAAAAATTTTAATATTACAAGTAAACAATATTGTACTAGGAAATAAAGTATTGAGAAAAAATTTGCTAAATATTTTGTAAAAAAACTGTCTTAGAATATGAAATACTAGTTCAATCAAATATTGATTAATTTAAGCTCCACTGTAAAACAGCGAAGCACAAGTCTTTTCTAAAATTTGTTTAACTATAAAATTGTGTTATAAATACATATGAATATGAAATGTTTAATAAAAACGACGTAAAAATGCTTTGTTTGTTGTAGTTAAGGCGCCGCGATCATGTCGCTGTTTATTCCGGTCGCTTTCTTTGAGTTTTACTTTAATGAGAACAATGATGAAAAAACGAGATTCTGACAAACAACCACCAGGGATAGAGGGATTGGTGTAGATTTATTTTTCTCCTTGTATCAACTTTTCATTTACAACCAAAAGGTTTTGCCTGCAAAGAAAATATAATGTTGGGCAATTCCTGATAAAAATATATTTATGTATATTATTGATGATATATGGAAATTTCCAAGAAAACTAAAGTGCACAATTCTTATATGTATAATGTATATAAGAATGGAAAAAGAACAATAACGTTATTTGAGATTTTGTGGCAAAGAATCTAAAGAAAAGTTTTTGTAAGAGATTAATGGCTAAGGTTAAATGCAAGATATATATATGTATAAAATAGATAAGGAAATAAATTATGATATGACCAAATTAGAAACAGAACAGAAATATGGAATGATGGATAGACACATAATGAGAGAGATATAAGTAAATCTAATTTAAATTGTCAACATTATATTCCTATAATTGTTCTTCTTGTTTTTACTTCCTATACTGACAGCCTCTTGTACAGTATCAGGCAGGGGTAGACCAGCAGTTTCAGGTAACAGAAGGGCGGCCAGGCCACCGACACAGCTGCAACAGCCCATTATCAAGAACGGCAGCAGTGGGTTTGTTGATGCCAATGAGGCAATTGTTGGCGCCAATAATCCACCAACTCTTGCTGATGTTGAGCAGAGGCCAATTGCTGAATTTCTGACTGGAGTCGGGAAGAGCTCAGCGGTAAAGATGAAAACAATGGCGAATGAGGCGGATGCGCCAAATTTTCCAATCAAGGTGAGAACTGTTGTGAAAGTGGCGAGGTGAGCAGGCATTAGGGCTGCAGTCAGGCAGGTGGTTCCAGCTAGGATCTGGCTGAAGGCAAGGATTCCCTTGCGGCCGGCTTTATCTAGGCAGGAAATGCAGAACAGGTACGCGGGGATCTCCATCGTAGCGGACAGGGCAAAGGAAGTGAAAGGATCGTCAGAAAGTCCCGCAGAGCTCAGACTTAAACCATAATATCCAAGAGTTGCTACAACCCAATTAAGAGCCATAATGAAGAATCTTAGACACAGGGTGGGGTTCAGAAACATTTGAGACATGCCTGCGTTTGCTGGCTTCGAACTGTTGTCCTCCATTTCTGGCAGGTTTTCTGTTTCATCGGATTCATCGTCCATTTGTGGGAGGATGACTTTGTTGACTTTTGCTACACGGGATAGGACAACCATAGCTTCACTTTTTCTTCCTCTGAAAATGAAATAGAATGATCAAATTAAATTTCTAAGAGGCAGAATTATTTCTTGTACAATTAAGTAGATTAGAATCATGATTAAAAGCGAAGATGGTGGACCGAAAGAATAAAAATTAAGAAGTTAATTCTAAGATTTAAATATAGAGGGGTCACAGCCCCTGCTATCGTCTTCTAACCACTTACTAATGATACCATTACCCCAAAATGCTCTAGTATATCTAGTATTATTTAACAACAATTTTTTTTTATATACGCTATCAAATTATGCGTGTGCTTTTATATTTAAAATAAAAATAAGGTCTACCTTGAAATGAGCCATCTAACACTCTCAGGCATTAGGAATACATAGGCAAAGAAAGAGAAGAAGGGAATAGCCAGCAGAGTCTGATACATCCTCCAGTCACGAATCAGGTAGGCCATCAGCACAATATACAGCTCTCCCAGGGCAAAGGGTATCTGGATGGCCACACCGCACATGGTTCGAAACTTGGGGCCGATAAATTCCATGGAAAGCACGAAAACGGTGATAAAGATTCCCATTCCTCCACAAGAGGTTATAAACCTAAATAAAATATATATTCTTATTTTACCTATGTTGATTAAATTAACAATACGACGAAAGAAGTTCTATTTGAAGGTTTTTACTTAATTTCCTAATACTTTCATGATGGAATTTTGTGTTATTTCTACTACAAAGTTTAATTTAAAATTCAATCAGCTTAGCCAGAAAGGGTTTTACTTTAGGTTAAATTTTCTTTGCAGACTTGACAGAAAATATTAAAAACTCTACAAAAAATGTATTTTACTTTTGATATAATTTTGGATATTTCGTTCAGTGCTCAACAACTTTGTTTTTTGATTATTTTAATACATACAATATAATCAATTAAAATGTCAATCAAAAAATCCTATATTTAATACATGCAACATATTACATTGATTTTTTTGTTATTATTAGTTAATTTTTTGTTGTTTGTTTTAATAAAGAATAATATAGGTATGTTTTATCGTTCAAAGTAGAAAATCAATAACATTTGTATTAATTTCAGGAATAGTTATTTATTGCATCGTTTTATAAACAGCATTCCGCGGACATGAAAATGAAAATCCATAAAATTAAAACCAGTTTTAGGCCCAAGCTAACAAAACTGGTATTAATGGTAAGATTTTTATCTATTATTCGTAAAAAATTGTCTATATTGGAAGGACTGTCATATAAATTCCTGATTTTTACCTGGCGACAATGTACATCTCCACATTGGGGGCCACGGCACATCCCACACTACCCAGGGTCAGACAGACAGTGGTCGCAAGAAAAGCCATCCGCCTGCCACACACATCTCCCATCCATCCGAACACAAAGGAGCCCACCAACATGCCCATCATGTAGATGGTCTTGGACAGAGTTTGGATGTATTGTCTGCCACAAACAAGGTTGAAGTCGGACACCACGGTGGAGCTGAAGAGGGAGGTGTCGTACTCGAACTCTGTGCAGCTGGTCACATTGTCAGATCTATATATAAAAAATCAATTATATACAGTGATCTAAAGGGATAAGACAATGGCCGATAAACTCATGTACATCCCTAATGATGATACACAAAATTATCCCTTCTGTAGATTAAAATTAGGGGTTGAAACGTAAAAACACTCAACTTATTGAATTAACCAATTAAAAATCACTATGTGACTATGGTCCCCAAAGTGGTTAAGCTAACAAATAAGAAAACGTTATCACGAAACTTTGAGGACCAGTGTAATAAATAGCCCTTTGTCCCCTCTCTCTCTGGATTATATACCACAATAAGAAATAGTTTAAAAGATTTTGTAAGTTTCCAGTATGGCTTCCAAACAGATTAACATCCGCTGGATTAGATCCAATTCTGGGGCATACTGAAAATCAAGGGTAGCATTGTATTTCAGCCATTTTTAACGATTTGTAAAATTAAAATCATAAGATTAACACCAGTCTTGTTTGCCCAGTCTTCAAAGAAATTAAAACTGGAATTAATTTATCATTTTAACATCCGCAGAAAGATGTCTATGATATTAAGCATTAGATAACCATTATGAGGTTTTGGTTAATTTAATAATAGTTCTGTGATTCTAATAGAACTTCACTTAATAGAGTTTTCCAGATTCTTTCTTTTTTTAATTAAACTATTTTTGCTCTATCCTAGAGGCCTTTTTGGGTTAACAAAAAATCCATGGTTTAAAACGCAATAACACAAATAAATTCATTATTATAAAGTACATAATATTTTATATATATATTGAGAGAAAAAACTCTATGAGAGAAAAATTCCATTGCAAAGAGAAAAATTGCTGAGTCGGAATAATTCATTTTTCCAGTATGGCTTCAAAACCGTTTGATGTCCGCTGGATTAGAACCGGTTCTCAGCAATATTAAATATTATGTATAGCATTGAATTACAGACAATTTTCAACGGATATTAAAATAAAAACAATAAGATTAATACAAGTTTTGTTAGGTCGGGCCTTCGGTCTCTCGGGCCTAACAAAACTAGTTTTAATCTTATAATTTTCACTTTGATATCCGCGGAAAGCCGTCTAAGATACGATGCGATAAATAACTTCTCTCTCTAGTCTCTGTAACAGAGAATTTCATGAATTAAGGGATGAACAAAAAGACAATATATATAAGTAGCACTGTTACTCTAATACCTTTTAGTTAAAGCTTTTTTAGGATACAAAGTAGGTATCAATGAAAATGTAAAAAGGTTACTCTTTTTGCTATAGTTAAAGCTCCAAAAATTTACAAATCAAGTATTTTTTACATTTCAAATATTTTAACTCCTACCAACTTCCAACCACAAGAGAATGAATAAAAGAGGACAAATTCACACGCCATTATAACACTTATTGAGATTTTGTACCCCAGCCCTCAAAAAATAAGTTTTGACGTCCTTGACACAGATTAAACAATCATTTTATCCCTGAGAAAACTGTTCTTTTGCAATAGAAGAATATATTAAGTTATGTAACTTTTTTATATAAACAATCTTATGTCCCTCTCATAAAAAGTTATAGAGATTATAAGTATTAAGTATATCATAGAGAAGAATTATGGTCACTTAGATAAGGATTGAAAATCCTATGGTTAGCTTACATAAATTCTATCTTTATTATAAAAAGAATAAAATGTTAGATATCTAATTTATTCAGCTACGGTTGCATTCAACTAAACTTGATTATCTAAAATTAAATCAAAGATATCATTATATTTATAATGACATATTACAGCGTGACTTCGAATCCGTTTAATTTATGATTTTACTATCATCGGAAAATATAACCAAAGGTCCAAAACTTAAACTTTCCAAAAGAAATCTTATTGATATTGAATTTAGAATTCATTTATTTTACAAAAACCTTGTGTAGAAGTATAAAGTTGTATATGGATTTCCTAGCTAAAGTCTACAAAGTTTAGACCGTATATGGCAAAGTCTCTATCTATAATACAAAGTAGAACGATGTTTGTTTGTCTGTCTGTTTGTTTGTAGCGAAGGATCTCGCTAACCGCTGAACCGATCGGGTTCTCCTTTACAGGGTAGCTTCTCATAGGTCCCGGGAAGGTTTATAACTATTTTCTTGGGGGGGGGGGGGGGATGAGACACCTCTAACCCCCCCAAAAAATGAAAAATACCCATCCCCCCAATTATTTTTTTTTAAAATCTAAAACACGAAAAATTAGTTTGATAAAACCTCTTGGGGCAAAGCCCCTAGAGGCTAGGGGCGAAGCCGCTAGTAAAAAAATATAGTAATCCTATTAAGCTTTAATAAATATATATATCTATTGGAGTATTTCTAGATTTATCTGGATTTAGTTGTCTGGCTCATGGTTGTATAGTTTTCTGTCTCAGGGATCTAAAATGATAAGACAATGGCCGATAAATTGATGTATATACCCAAAGATCATACATAAAATTACCCCCTTTTAGATTACAATTAATGGTTTAAACGTTTGCTCCCTTAAGAAAACACTATTTCAAAACTTTGGGGACTAGTGTAATAAACAGCCCATTGTCCCCTATATCTCTGTTTCTGTCTAGCCATAAAGCATAAGGTACATTTTTGTAAACATTATTATTTGTTTATCATTCCCAATATTTTTATATGATTAACTTTTACTATATGATAAACTAGCAACTGCGCCCCTAGTATCTTAAACCACTGTATTCAAAGTGGCAGGTAAGAAGGGGAAAGAAAATAGCTTAAAACAATCCCAAGGCTTAAATCTAAAAATGCACTAGCATAAAACCACCCAGGGATCTATGTAAAGCTTTTGTAAAATAGAGATCGGTACATTGGATATTAAAATCTTAAGCTTCAGACCAAAAACCTCACAACTAGAATGGACAGTAATTATTAATGGGAATCTCCTCAATAAATTGAGACTTTCTATATCTTAAAGATGCCAAAAAAATTTCATTTCTCTACAAAAACTCTATTATTCCAAGAGAGTCATAAAAATACGAAATATTCACCAAAATAATAAAAGTTACAGAAATAGTCTTTCTTGATACTTAAAAATTTACCTGAAGCAAGCCCCATCATAGTCGGTATGGTCCATGTTTCTACCTTCATCCTTTCCATCAGCACAGGTATAGTTGGGGCTCCATTCCAGGTACACAGCACTGTACACTCCAGCAGCCATAGAAGCTGCTGGCAGCCACAGCATCAGGTACAGAACCTGCTGAAACCTGAAAATAGTTCATTTAAAAAAAAAATCATAACTATTTAGACAAGTAAAAGGAACATTTACGATATGATTAAAATCCTATAAAAAAATAAGAAGACAATCGGATCAGGGGAAAAAAAACGAAGTAGCAGGTTTCGTCGTATTTTTACAGTAGCTTTGCTCCTATTTCTAGCCCCTGCGGGGTGATCAAACCCTTCGGTGCCTATTTTTTAACCCTGAGGGTAAACTTCTACATGTAAAGTTTCTTAATCGTTACATTTTCACATTTTTTTTATTCTATTTTTTTTTAAATTGACATTCTGCAATATTATTAAATATTACTAAATCATATATTTTGTGTATTTTTTTGTTAAATGTCATACAAATATCATATTTATATTTTTTCAAAATAACATTGAGAAATTTAATTTTATTGTTTTGATTTATAATGTTAAAATTAAACATTTAACATATAATAATGCAGATGATTAAATTTTGACATTTGATTTAATCATGAAATTAAATCTAATAGTTTATTCATGTCATAAATTAATTACATGTTTCTATATATCCTATCCTCCTATTACATTAAGTATTAAGCTTTTTTTGTCTGTTGTGAAATATCTAGCTAACCGCTGAACCGATATGGTTCTCCTTTACAGTGAAGCTTCTCATAGGTCCAGGTAAGTTTTCAACTATTTTGGAGGAGGGTATCTCCACCCTCCCCAAAAGATGACCCCAACCCCCCCAAAAAAAATTTTCCTAAAAATTCAAATTAAAAATGAGGGGAAGCCTATTTTTACCCCGCCTATTTTAAATACCCCTAGAGGCTTCTAGGGGGCGTAACCGCTAGTATATTAATAGTTTTGTTAGTATAATAGCGAAGTAAAACCAATCTACAAAAATTATATAAAAAACGAATTAAGCAATAACCCCCCTGTAATTTCAAGCTAATTATATTGGCCGATACAACTATAAAAGGACAAAGATGCAAACTGACAAAGATGCAAACTGACAGACCCTGATTTTATCTTAGCTGTGCTACTTTACAAATTAAACATAAAAGGATGACATAAGAAGTCTGTTTTGAAAACTTTCCATGCAAATAGAGATTACGCCATCAAAATGCATTTTTTAACCTTTTTAAAACAACTCTCTGCCTATAAAATTCTGGGTGGAAAGTTTAGGGTCATATATAAAGGGAAAAAGTTACAAATAATTTGTACTAAAGTGTACTTTTAATCTTTTAATGATAGTATGATTTAAAACTCAAAAGCTATGAATGTTACCATTCTCACAACTCAATTTAACTAAATTAAAGTTTTAATTTTCTCTTTCACATTTAATATGTTTTATATTCTTTTTTCTCTTTTCGTATTCCTTAAAAAGGGGCTTCAGGAATCAAATACACTATCCCCATTTTAGTCAAGATAGTACTCCTGTAGCTTCTGGTGCATATCCTGAAAATTTTACTTCTTTTCCACCAATTTATACTTAGTCAATAATTAAACTCTTAGTCTATATTATTTTATTTTTGTATGAGATTAAACATCATAATGTAAACTCTAAATTGTCGATAGATAGCAGCAATTTAGAGTATTGTATGTGCTATCTCCTAAGCTGGGGGGTACCTGGCAGCACCAAATAAACATTATTATTATTATTAGATTTTCAAAGTCAACTTAGAATACTACTGTATTTTTTTAGCTAAATCTAAGAACGTACTTTTACTGGTTTACTCTAATAACATATGAAGGAAAAGGCTAGATTACTAGCTGAGCTTTTTTTATTAGAAGAGTTAAGTGAGATTACTTTTACTTGTTTTCAAATCCCTTTAGGCTAGTGCGAAGACGCCAAGAATAAAGGCAATTATCGTTGAAAGAATTTTGCCTGTACACATTTTTCAAGACGCAACAAAATAATCTAATTCATTTGAAATAGGTCGAGAGGACATTAATCCGAGTTGCAAAAAGTAAATTATAACTTAAAGATAAGAGGGTATTTATTACAATCTTTTATGATATTTTTCAACAGGTGAATGTGGAATTAAACCAAAATAGAAATGAAATACACCCATTTAATAAAGATATCAAGTAGTTTGGGTTAGTTTGGATTTATTAGATTCAGTTTATTTTAATCTCGTGCAATATTTAAGCGCGCAACTGCAAGGTTTAAGTATTAAGGTCGCGATTTTGTCCAACATTAGGCATAAATACTGAATATTATGACAAAATTTGATTAAAGACTATGTCAAAGGGCCTGGTCGATCATAGAACCTCAGAGGGAGAGGAGAGTTTTGAAATTAAATGAAATAAAGAAGTTTGTTTATTGCTTTGGTCAGGTTATGTTATATTGGACACTGTGTTGCCCCATAAGAATTGGACATAGTAAAAAGTACCCTTCCTCCCCCTAATTTTAATGTATCTTACATGAGAGGGGTGGTTTCATTGGGAAACATTTAGGGAAAGCACCAAAAAAATATCTTTTATCAAAGTACTTAATCATAAATCATAATCCATATATTACTAATAGTTAAATAAAAACTTCTAAACTAATTTTTCCTACAGGCTGAAGAAAATTAGTTTTAATTTGCTTACCTTCCAAATTGGCCAAGATAATCCAGGATCGAATCCACTCCTTGGGAGAGCGGAGCAGTAGTGTCATCACTGACTGTCTCCTCGTCAGACTTGACATCAGATGATTTGACATCATCCTCTGCAACATCCTCCAGATCATTCATCTGAGCGGCCACAAGGTCAACATCCAGCACTAGGTCTGATGAGCTGGCTGTTGTTAGGCTGCAGCTCTCTCCAGAGTTGCGCCTCATGTCCGATTGATTTTCTGCAGCAGCTTCAGTCTCCATTATGATGCTCTTTGCTTGTACTTGTCCTTGTCGTTGTATCCTAGAAAAAACTGTATAAACCTATTCCTAACCCTATAAAAATAAAACAAAAAAATATTATAGTGGCATACAATTATATAAATATCTGAAAACAAATTTTATGATACACAAACACTAATCCGCCTACTCAATCAGCTAGGAGCCTCGCGGGACTAAAGGTCATTCTAAATAACCTTGCTGTGAAGGTCATCCTGAATGACCTCTATGAATTCTCGCATACTCGGAGCTCAAGAGCCTCGCGGAGGCCGGCGTTCTAAAATAAAAAATCCGTTGCACTTAAAGCATAACTCCGTTGCTCTAAAAATAAAACTACCATATGAGGCCATGACCGGGTACACGTCCACTCAATGACCGCCTACCCATGGTCAAGAGCCTCACGGGGCCGGAACGTCGGGCGTGACCGTTCCGAACCCGCATACTCTTTACCTAGGCCTCGCGGTCAAGGGCAAACGTTACACATTTTTAGAGGTAGCACAAAAAAATGTTATGTACAAGAAAAAAAATATTTTTTGTGGCACCTCTAAAAATATTAAAGCCTTGTGGAGTGCAGCAAATGTCTTCGCCTTAATAGCTGAAAAATTTGATTAAAACCCTTTTTCTTCAGCCTTCAATAACTGAAGTAAAAATATTATATTTCAATGAAACTCAGCTATGTATAATTGTTATGATTGTGTATGCACAGAAATAAAAAAAAATAAAAAGAAATAAGGTTAAAATTTTTATTCTTAGTAAAAAAATGATAATTTTGGAATTGTATTTAGAGAAAAAAAATAAGATATAAACAAAAACGTTCCTACTTTTAAAATATTTGACTTTAACATATCAATTAACTTAAAATACTGTAGCTTTTTTAGAATTCTTGCTTATATGATTTTTGACATTGGCATTTTGCCACTTTATAAGAGCTAGCTACTAGCAGAGTGGCTTTCTCTTCGGAGGGTAAGCAGGGAAAAAAAGCACAGGAATGATTCATAGTTTTACCCTAATTATTGAAAAAAACAAATGAAGTTAAGGGAATATAATTTTCCCTTTTAAAAAACAAATGGTTTAGAAAGTAAGTCAACAAAAATTTGATTATTAATGAAAATATTTTTTATTTTGATATCTTACCTGACCATTGTAAAAATGTGGATTGAATGATAATGTTGATGAATATGAATGATTGTACAAATTTACACAAATACAATATGGAATACAACATAATATGGTAAATAATGATAATTTGTTCCGGGATACTAGCTCCCGGCTCTCCATGTGTCCAGGTATAAAATACTTTTGGCAGCTCAGAGTCATGGCTTAACCTAAAAACAATACAGAGTAGTTAGACTTTTACTTTTTTCTATATTTCACTTTTTAACACCTAAAATCTGGACAAAATTTATTGGTATGGTCTTTTATTTCAAAGGCCATTCTTGTAAATTTTATCTAGCTTTGAAAAAACTAAAGCGTGTTTTGAAAAAAATAACTGTTAAATAAAGTTTAAAAGCATGAAATTCTAATGACTAATTTTAAAAAGAAAGTATTAAAAGAAATGCAAAAAATTGACTTGAAATTATGAAAGTTTTAATGGGTCAAGGAAACAAAAAATAAAGTGTGCACAATCTATGAGTTAAATGAACTGCATTACACTCTATTTTATTATTTTTAAATAGCACCTTATGATTTCAGTATTTATTTAGATTTTAAAAGTAAAAGTCATTAGACATACTTCTAAAAAAGAATTTGAAGATATTTTCAAAATACGCTTTTTAACTTAGTAATCAAATTAATTTATACTTAATTTTCAAAATTCCATGGTAGGTTTTCTTTCTTAACAAAAAAGTTAGTCATGATATAAGTTAGATATTTGCTTATCAATTTTATTTTACTTTTAAGAAAAAAATTTTATGTTTAAAGAGTGTAAGATATTTGACAATAAAAAGACAAGGCTAGATTAGCATTTTTTTACATGAGTCAAAGAAAACAATAAAAAAGAAAGTAAAAGAGTAAATAAAAAGTTTAAGCATATATCTGACAAGCTAACACAAATGATAAATATCAAAATATTCAACTTTTTAATTACTAATCAATCTAAAGAATACCTTTATGTTTTAACTGTACTACATAAAGTGTACAACTAAAAATCTAAAGATTAATATTTATGTGTATTTTTTCAATGTATTCTTGTTTTAAATTAAGGGGTAATGACCCAATTTTAGACAAATTAATTATTTGAAACTTTATTTTTAAATTCAAAATTCATACACTTTGCATGGAAGATTAATTAATCATGATTAACTCAAATTGAAATTATTTTTCGACTAAACTCAAATTGGAATTAAAACCTTTGTTAAATAAATAAACAACTATTAAACCTACGTGATTACAGAGCTTTTCTTTGCTTGCTGTTATATTGTGTGCTTGCGGCTGATTACTGGAGAGATATTGTTCAGGACAGAGAGTAAGCTAGGTTCTCAGAGAGCCCTATATACTATCTATCTATCTGTGTATTATGTTATATTTAAGAGAAACCTGGATCCTGCTCCTGCTAGAAATACTCACATATATTATATTCTCCCTCTCTCTCCCTCTGGTGTGCTCTTGTGCAAAGCTAGACACAAGTAAAACCTCCCTGAGAGAGAAGTTATTGTGTTCCCAGCGCTATTCTCCAATTCACTCTTTGTCACATATACCTTAAATTTGATTTAGGTTTTATTTTACTCATTCTTTGTTTACTATATGCTTTTTATGAATCTAAAAAAATATTATTTTTGTCATGAGTCTCATTTTAGAAAAATAACTGTATCGAAAGATAAATTTACTTTAGACTTAATCAAAGCTTTTGATTAGAAAGGAAATGACGTGACTTTTTATTCTTTTTTTTTTATCAAATTAGTTTTGGGGTGTGATCTTTAAGGGGGTGTATTATAGACCACAATAGAGTTGAAATTTAGTAACGATATTAAGGAGGATTATCTACTCAAAAACGTCAAAAAAAACATCAATGGTAAATTGACGCCTGAAATTTTCTTTTACACCTTCTTAAATTTCAGGAGGGTTTGACTTTTTATCTTGACCCTCCTTTGGGTGTTTTAATTTTGAGTGTCATTGAGGTGCATACACTTGTCAGGGGGTTGGTTAAACCCATTTCTGCACGCTTGTGGTTGTATGTTTAAAGAGAGGCTTGATAGAAAGGTATTTGTGTTTCTTCTTAGATTTTTTCTAGTTAATTTTTTTAATGTAACATTAAAACCCATTTGTAATGTCAGGGAGGTGTGACCGGCGCCACTTTATGGAAAATTTTATCTCTGCCAAGTTCTCCGTAGGTGTGTGCGCATTCATGATTAAGCTTTTTACACATAATCAACATGCACGTGATTAAAAACGTGATTTTTCAAATATTATTATTTCATAAAAAATCAAACCATTTGAAAATTTGATTAATTTTATCTTAATTTTTTTATATTTACATAATATTAGGTCATTGACATAATTAACAGTATAATAATAATTTTTATATACAGTCTAGTCAATCAAGTAAGTGATCAAAGTCTAACTAAATTAATGATCATAAATCAATTATATAAATGCACAAATTAATTTAAACATTTACTAGGCTGTATGAAACCCAAACCGAAAGGAGGTTATAAATATGTGGGCTGGGGGTGTAGTAATTATAAAAAATATTGGTCTCCGAGGAGGATATCGAGGGGTAGTATAAATGTATGCCTGGTATGTATGTATATTGTATAATGTTGTATATTACCACCCTCTTTATTTCTCTCTTGTATTTGTTAGATTGTCCTTTTAACTTACCCCTCTGAGTGCAGGAACTTTAACCCTCCTAGGGCAAGCACTCCAACCCTCCATCCCAACCCTCTGACACTGGTCACGGCCTTGTCATAAATCCTCTTGGACTCAATGGAAGAGAAGGCTAAAATTGTTTATACAATTAAACGCACTTAAGAAAAATCACAGGATTTTTTATTGCTAATTATTGAAATATAGTTAAATCAATGAAAAGGGGGATATTCAAAAGAATCAGAGAGAGAGAGAGGACAATGAGCTGTTTATTAGACTAGTGCCCAAAGTTTTATAATAACGTTTTCTTATTCGTTGGATTAACAACTTTGGGAACTTTTACTGAATTTTGATTGGTTGGTTTATTTAGTTGAGCGTGCAAACGTTTCAACCACTAATTTTAATCTACAGAAGGTGTAATTTTGTGTGTTTTCATTGAAGAAGTACATCAATTTGTCGGCGATTGTCTTATCTCTTTAGGTCTCTGTAAAAAATGAATATTCCCTTCGATTTAAAGCTTAAAAATGCTGTTCTATTCTAATCCTAGTAGTCTTAAGGATTCACAAAATTTTTAGTATTATTTTTTTGTTGCTTAGATGCAACTCCAACTCTTACCTTGATTTCTCCCTTTCCCTTATTCCAATCAAACCCTGACAACTGTAATTTCTTCCAAGGAGGGAGGGGACATTAGGCTCTTTATTACACAATAGTCCCCAAAGTCGTATAATAACGTTTTCTTATTCTTTGACCTAATAACCTACTTGTATTGAATTTCAGAAGGGGTATTTTTGTGCATCATTATTGGGAGTGTATATCAATTCATCGGCCATTGACTTATCCCTATAAATCCCTGAATTTCTTCAGAGAATTGAGGCAGGCCAGACAAACAAATAAAGAAACTTACAGACAGACAGAAAGACAGACATAAAATAAACAAACTCAAAGGACATATGTATTATTAATGAAGAAATAAACGGACAGAACTAATGTCCATAAATGACATAAAAGTTATTTATTAGATCAACTTTCCGTGGATAGTAAATGAAAATTTATATGATTAGTTCCTAGTTTTGTTTGCCAAAAGCCCTGGCCAAAAAAACTGTTCTTATAATTTTCATTTAAAACTTGTAGAAAATTGTATATAATACGATACGATACATGATTCAGAACCGGTTCTAATTCAGAGGAAATTAATCTGTTTCAAACTTATATGGAATAGTTATTTATCGCATCGTTTTATATACAGATATTATATAATATTAAAATGAAAGATTATTTGGTAGCACCAAGGGGCCAAAGGCGCGGGCTAACAAAGCAGGTATTTTTTAAATTTTTATTTTAATATTCGTGGAAAGCTGTTTGGACGCTATACATGATTTTTCAGTATAACTGAGAACCGGTTCTAACCCTGCGGAATTTAATCCATTTCTAAGCGATACTGGAAATAATTTTCCTTAGCAAACTACTTTGATATAAAAAAAATATATTATGTTTTTGCAATGGCTTATCAGCAGTTTTTTTTGTTAACTACAGGCTAGATCAAATCAACTTTCCATAGTACAAATTATGTAATATTCCTCGGATATCAACATGAAAATTATAAGATTAAGAATCAATTTTATGCTTTTTAATTTAATATTCATGGAAAATTGTTTGAAATACGTGCTATACATTATTTTTCAGTATGACTGAGAACCAGTTCTAACCCAGCGATTATTTATTTAATCGAAACGTATTTTTAGGAAGAGTTGAAATTTTAGAGTTATACCCCTATCTAATCATATTATCTTGATTTCTGAAACAATTATTTTGAACGATTAGATATAATAATATAAGCAAAGCATTTCCATAATAAAGTATTAAGTAAGTATGTCCTTATTAAGCATTATATATTCAAGAAATTTTGCGACAGATTCATGCTAAAATTTATTCAAACTTTTAAATGATATTCTGTTTTTTAAATTATAATTCTTAACAATCGTTTGTCCGACGGTCCGATTTAAAGACCTTCGCCTTTATTTGCTTTGGCAGGCCCCCTTCCGGACCTAATCGTTTGGAGGAATGGAGAGCTATCTCAGCTTTCAATAGAGCTGGTGAGCATGACATTTTGTTAAGTAACTCCCCTGGTTGATACGTATTTGCAGCTATAACACAGTCAAAGATAAATATTGCTTCCTTTACCATTTATTTGTTTTAGAGTTCTTTCTACTAAAAATCAGCTGTAGTCTTTTTTCCCAAAAGCTACACCCTTTAATGAAGATTACATAATACAAAAAAACCATACTTTTTTGCTTGAAATTTGATTTGCTATGATAATAAATTGATTTCCAAGCAAATATATTTTTAGCTACTCCATAACTCTTCCTCTAATAATTGTGCATTTAAGACACAAAATATTTGATGGAAGCAATGGGTGTGTTTTAACCCAAACAGTGTCGTGCACAGGGATTCGAAAGGGTGTGCCCGAAGCGCTCCTGAAATTTTTGTAATGGATTTAAGATGTAAAACTTAGTAGCCAATATTTTGATTAAATAAATCTCCTGATAGAGTGATATATACACAGAAAAAAATATGGAGAAAGAAAACGTCGATAGAAAAGTTTTGTAAAATTTTAACACATCCCATAATGTTTAGGGAGTGTAACTTTTTAACTTGATTGCTTAGGAGTTGAATCAGGGTGTTGATCCCTGTCATAGGGGTGTAAGGGGCATGATAACTTTGTCCGGGGGACAAACTCTCTCTTCTGCACGTATATGCTGACATGTCTATAACTTTATAACCAAATATTTTATTCCTGGAAAAAATGAGTCCTTGTTTTATTGCTAAGAAATATGATTATACAAGATACATGTAATTTGACCTATCATAATAGTTAAAGTCAAGGCTCGGCAGCCGCGCGTCAGAAACTTGTAAGCATTCAGAGAAAGCAATCGTTTACAATTTTAAAATCAGCTGGGAATCTAAACCTGACCCAAATATGGCAATCATATTAAACAAAGAATCTAAAGCATCCTAACAGGTTAAGATTTAAGGCTTCGTCGCGGCTGACACGCGACTGCCGAGCAATGGTTAAAGTACAATAATTTGATTATAAAACATTTTTATTATTGATCGTCAGAGTCTTTTCTTAACAGGATATTACTGCTTATTCTTAATTTAAAACCTTCAAAAGAAAGGTTTAGAGATTTTTTTGTTTTTAAATAAATTTCCCTGGGATTATAGGGGCAAACGATTGGGATGATAATTTTTTAAATTTCATTTTTTGATACCATTAAATCTATTTTTTAGGCTATTTTTGAATAATTAGATAATTTTGATGTACACCACTGCACTGTAATAATATTATCAACAACAAAGAAATAACTTAATTTTTGAAAATATCGCTTAAAAGACGACTTTGAATTTTCAGCAACAGTAAATCTTTTCGTAGTAACGGAGGTCATTCAATTTAATATCTCTATTTTTCGTCATTCCCGGAAACATTAAGGAATTTTACCTACAACTGCTTTGTCAAATGCATGACATTAGAAGTTAGAAAACTTAATTGCACAACAATTATACAATCCTAGGGCTGGTTGTCTTTAATAGATTGGATAGATAGTGCGCAAGAACCAGCTTCAATTATTTGGTTGAACTCTATTCATTTTCATTATAAAGACAAAAAGTTAAAAAAAATTGGTGCAGTAATATGTCTCTTGGGAGGGTGGTAGTACCCTCTCCAAAGAAGTTTTAAACCTTCCCTGGACCTATGTTAAGCTACATTCTAGAGGAGAACCGCTTCGTTTTTTTTGGTTTGCGAGATCCATCGTTACAGAAAGACATTATGTTACTTTTTAACGGATTCTTTCCTTAATTTTTAACCAAAACTTAACAATTTTAAACAAAACTAAAATGTTAAAATAAAAGGGAAAAATGTATATTCAATGGCATGGAGAAGGAATTTAACAGTTTACTCCGGCTGGTCGCACTTTTATGAAAATGCATGGCTCGGCAGCCACGTGTAAGCCTTGAAATTCACAGGATGTCTAAACCTGTTCCCAAACAGACAATCCATCTTTTCGGAAACCTTTTTTTTTTGCACACAAGTTGGTTTAAATTTGAAGCTTATCCGTAACTGAGTCCTGCTTTTAAGCTACCAACGTTCCTTTCTTGTCCTGAATAAAACCAATAACACAGAGTTTAAATATATTATTTATTATTAAAATAAGATTACAACAATCAATAGATATATTCAAATTAAACCAAAAGAATTAATGCAAAAAATTTAAATTTTTAAAAGAACTACTTCCAGATTTAATTGAAAAAAACTTCTATCATATTCTGTGGTAATAATGAATTCTTATTTCTAGAAAGACTAATAAGATTAACACAATTTATTTAAATGCAAAATGGTTCAAATTATTAAACATGTACATTTGTTAGCAGATCATAAATAACCAAAGGGCTACAACCAGTGGCGTGCAGAGGATTTTGCCATCCCCCTTATGGTTTTTGACATTCCTTTTTATTCAAAATTGAGGAAATTTTACTTATACAAGACCTTTAATTTTAATCTTTAAACAAAGATGAATTGATTGCATTGTTAATAATGTTTAATTTTTACATATCACCATCTAATTACATATCTAATTTTTCAAACAATTTAATTTGTCTCCGCATCTTTGACATTCACTAAAAGATGGAGAAATACAGTGTGTGTTTTTTTATGAGAACTTTTTTGAAAGCAATTTTACCCCACTTATAGTTATCAGAATTTAATGATTAATGGCTTATTTTCTTCGTTTTTTAAGGCAATTAATAGAACAACAAAAAAATATTTCAGTTTTTATTTAAAAAGTACAGTAAAATCTAAAATTCAAAACTTAGGTGTCAACATCTAAAAATGGTTTTAGCGCATTTTTTTATGCTCAAATAATCAACCTTTTGCAAGACTGGCTGCTAAACAATTCAAAGTTGAGATATAGAGCTAAAAATGTATACAGATACTATTAGGGACATGTACTAGAACATATCAAAGTTTGAAGGTCATATCTCAACCAGGGAGGGAGTACTGGCCCCCCAAAGTCGACTACAGAAAATCCATTTTTTAAAGAAAAATGCGCTAAAACCATTTTTATATGTTGACACCTAAGTTTTGAAATTTAGATTTTACTGTACTTTTTAAATAAAAACTGAAATATTTTTTTGTTGTTCTATTAATTGCCTTAAAAAACGAAGAAAATAAGCCATTAATCATTAAATTCTGATAACTATAAGTGGGGTAAAATTGCTTTCAAAAAAGTTCTCATAAAAAAACGCACTGTATAATTAAGTTTGCCTGAAATATTTTAATGGAAAAAAAATTAAAAATTTGAAAATTTATTGCCCCTTGCAACCCAAAATTCTAAAATTCAAATTTGATTATTCAAGAAATAAGCCTTGTGTTTCAGAAGTAATAAAGTTATTATTATTTAAAAATACAATTAATATGACATTTTAAATATGTAAATACTTCAAAATGCAAATTTAAATATTTCTACTTACATCATACATGATTAATTCTATATTGAGTTATATAATTCTAGAAATCCTACATAATAGTATTTTAACAAGGATAAACGTATTCATATTCACCAAAGTACTTTAGGTATCTCAAAACTATGGACAAAAAAATTACATATTTTTTTGCTGATAGTACATAATTGTTTAACTAAGTTTGTTTGGAAATTTTTATTGTTTTTTAGCTTTAAAATTCTCAAACTTAGAGATATTTTTTAAAGTCAATACTTTTAATACTTTTTAAAAAAACGAAGCTTTTCTATAATTAGGGTCTGTCCGTCTGCAATGGATAGCTGTTATCGGCAATTCGGATTTATCCTATCGATTTCAAACTCTGTATGTTGTAACGTCCGTATGTCACTTTAAAATATGCTGATTTTTAACTTTTGACAACATTTTTGTTGCATGATAAAATTATCACACTATATGGAACTAGCGGCTACTCCCCCTAGACGCCTCTAGAGGCACTTGAGAGGGGAGTTGAATCCAAAAACCCATTTTTTAAAATTTGGATTTAAAAAAAAGTAAAAAAAATTGGAGGGGCGGAGGTAATTTATTCTAGGGGCGATTTATCTTTGGAGGGTGGTGGTACCCTCCCCCCAAATATTTATAAACCTTCCCGGGACTTATGACAAGCTACCCTGTTAAGGAAAACCAGACCCGTTTAGCGGTTAACGAGATCCTTCGATAAAGACAAACAAACAAACAGACATCCTGTTATTCTATAATAAGGATATTGATTCCAAGTACAACAAGGTAAATATTATAAGCAAAGCATCTGTTAAATCAAGCCCTAAAATGTAAGTATTTTTCTAACGAAATCAAATGCTCGTTTGATTTTAGAGCTTGATTTTATGAATTATGTCATCTTTTTTAGATACCACAATTGCTTTAAACGGTAAATTTCATTACTGTACTTGGATATGAGAATTTAATTTCTTCTGTCTTTTTTTATTTTTATCACTTTTACACTTTTTAATTAAGTTTTCATTATAGAATAAGTTTATATATAATTTCACTTTTAAAGATTTCAAATTTAAAAGACAAACAAATTTAATGTATAATTCTCTATTCTAATATATACTTGTATTTCACCGTTTATTATTCTCTCTATTTTTACCCAACTACAAAATAAATATACATAGTATATATCCAGTTTATTAATTCCGATGGTTTTATGCCAGTTTTAAACCTTTGAGGCCGTTGCGTTTGATGTCTACGTCTTTATCGTTGATTTTAACGGTGACTGGAGTACTTGCACGTCGTAGGCTTCCCCGCCGTTCTCTTCCTACATTAATCGATATAATATTATTTGTATGTTGCGCCAGATTGTCATATCCTTATACTAAAGTAACAGGATGTCTGTCTGTTTGTGTGTCTGTGTGTTTGTTTGTACCGAAGGATTTCGCTAACCGCTGAACCTATCGGGTTCTCCTTAACAGGGTAGCTTCTCATAGTTCCCGGGAAGGTTTATAACTATTTTGGGGGAGGGTACCACCAACCTCCCAAGAGAAATAAAAAAAATATAAAATATTTTTTTCTCGAATAGAGACTCCTACGTCACATTGCAAGGTATCGTAGGTAGGTAACGTATTATTTTTTAAAAGCAAACATTTAAAATGCCACTAGAGGCCTCAAGGGGCGTAGCCGCTAGTACTCTAATTATAGGGGTAATCTCAACTGGCTAAAAAACGATACTCCCCATTTACCCATCCCCTTTCATCCTACTAGATCAAAGAATAAACCAATAAATGATGTTCATATTAGCAACAAAATTGACGAAAATTTTTCACTGTCAATATCAAGTATATTATATATCCATTCCTACAATATAAATCAACGTTTGTTTAAATCAACATATGCAATTTAAAATTCTAATAGCTAAAACATAAAACAGTAAGGTTTTTTGTTTGAAGTTTAAGATTTTAATAACTTCTGAACTGGTTGAGTTCTCCTTTCTATGCAAATAATAAGGTCCTAGGATGGTTTTAGGCTAATGTATTTTTAGATTTAAGCCTTGGGATGGTTTTAGGTTACTTTTCTATTCCTTTTTTACCCCTTTCAATACAGAACCCATATATGCTTAAATAATTAAAAACATGTGTAAGTTTTTATTTACATGGCCTTCCCAATTAGACATATATATCGACTCACGTTTAACCTGTAGAACAGCTTCGCAACAATAAAAAAGAAAACGAAGTGGCGGGTTCCATCGTATTTTCACAGTAGCTTTTCTCCTATATCTCGCCGCTGTGGTGGGGCTCTAACCCTGCAGGGCAATCACCTAACCTAACCTAAAATAACCTATCAAAAGCTAATGTGAAGTACGATAAAGACCCGCTACTTCGTTTTCTTTCCATGATCCAAATACTTTATACCTGGAAATGTTGGAAGCTCCAGCATGCCTTTACCAGAGGTTTCCACCAGGCTGCTGCGACGGTTCCGGTTACCATAAACCTCGAGACTGTTCTTCTCATCCTTGCGAGATTTACGGGTCTGTATAACAGAATTATTGGCCATGTTCTACTTATTACAATCACTAATATGGATGAAATCTAAAAAGATTAACAGGCCTCTTTTATTTATAGTTTGTCCTTGTCTGGCAAACAGATGGAACACTTGATTAAACCTATTTCAATATAGATACTTACCGTTTAAGTACAACTTTCCCATGAATATACATATTAATATTAAGATTAATAAATTCACTTTTGGAGCGCAGTAAATGTTTAGAAATAATTTTACCATTATATTTATGATTTTACACTCAATAATTTCAATCTATTTTAACAAACACCCCTTCCCCAACCCCCCTTAATTTTTTGTTGGAAATACATTAGATTAACCTCTACCCAAACTTTTTTTAACCCTCATTTTATCCAACCCCCCCCCCCCCCCCTACTCCTTGGTCCTTGGTTAATGTATTTCTTGATTAAAATCTACCTCGTTATTTTCTTTTTGTCAGCCTTTAATAACCATTTTAAGCAGAAAACTCTTTAGAATAAAAAGAATTTAAATCACTTAATATCTGCCCATACCCGTTCAGTACCTACAGTACAGATATCAAATAATATTGCACTATCAAAACAATAACAGTCTGTCAACCTCTCATTCCATTAAACAGTTGCCAGTTTCATAATATTTGCCTCCCTCCTTCTAAATGCAATATATGGTTGGGCCCCTAGCATCCTGTGGCTCTGTAATTTCAGGGCTAAGACGGGACCAGAACAACTTCATAAACTGTCCCTGGACTTATTTGAAGCTTCCTTAAGAAGGAGAACTCAAGAAGTTCAGTAGTTATTGAAATCTAAAGTTTCAGACTAAATTATTTTCTTACTACTTTATAAAATAGGATAAGTAAACATGAAACAAATGCAGAATTTAAGGATACAATTTAGAGAATGAATTTTTCCTTACAGATACTATAAATTTTACACTTTATGATAAAATTAGGAGAGAATAAAGATAAGATGAATATAACTTTTGCTGACCCTTTTTATAATTTTTTATGTTTAATTCCTACTTTTGACTTCTAGATGTCCCAGGAACATTAATGATAGACCAACCCTAAATTAAAATTTTGATTTAGGCTTCTTAATAAAATATTTTTTTATAGTATGAGCTTCCCGTCTTACAAAATAAAGGAATATGGAAATTCCCCCAAATACAAGCCTAAATTTTCATTTTGTATTTAATAGAATATTGATATATCAGCTACTACCCATTACTTGCATCACTAGTACTGTTGTAAATTTCTTATTGAACACAGTTACATAATAAGAAGAGTCGATATCAAATTGTATTTGATTCGTCTTATCATGAAATAAAATAAACAAGAACGACAACATGCAAATCAATTAATTGTAATAAATAACTTCATTCCCTTATTACAAAAGTTGTTGGTTGTGACTATCAGTTTTTCTGTGTTCAGTAAAATCTCGTCGATAGCTTGACTAAGTGTTTTATATTTAAAAGAAAGCGTTCTATGGGTTTTATATAAAGTGGGTATTTTATACAAGAATGGATGGAATAAGCCCCTCATTTCTTCTTCCCCCTTTCCAAGTAATATGGCTATTAAAAATAAAGCCAAAAAGGTATCATAATTCATATTCATTCGCAGCCGCCAAGTTTACAACTGCCCTCAGCCAAAGAAGCGCTTAATCGTTCCTTTAAAATTTAGGTTTTTTTATAGTCAGATGCATAAATTATTTATAGAGTAACTACTTTATTGAAAAAAAGGCAATACCTAAGTAATCAAAAAGAACAATAAATGGTGTATCAGGTCTTTGTTGTTAATAATTTCTAGTCTGACCTGTTAAACTGGATACCAATGGCTGCAATAAAGTTTCAATAGCGTATGTCGCCTTAAGACTGCTTAAGACAATGAATGCAGAATATACGTAGATATTGTGACAGTAGAAAAATGTCAACAATATAGGCTGCTATTTCCCCTGTCATTTATTAATCACTTCGTTCATCCAGTAGGAGGAGAGGGGGTTATTTTAGCTCGCTGCGTGATACACTTTATTAGAGAACATAAAAATCCAGTGTTAGATCCAAGTAATAAATGATAAATCCATTTTAAAATAACACATTGACATTGTCGATGAACATATTCAACTATCATCTTTAGCAATAAAGTCATAACTTATAATAGTATATTGACGATATAAAAATAGCAGAGAAGTTGAACAGGGGAGTCGAGCCTATAGCAATTAGTTATGACATAATACTGGAAAGTTATCATTTTCCTGTTCCTACTCAATTATAATAAAAAAGTTATAACTAAAAACTTTATAATAATTTCTAACAATTCCAAGAAGATTATTATTGTTAAAGAGAAACTCCTCTGCTGATTCTTATTTGTTTTGGCTGAAACTAAATTTATCTGGAAATTCTTTATAAGTAACTCATAAATGGAATACAAATTATCTCTCAAATTTTCCAACAAAATGGTTAAACAATATGTAGAAGTCATTAATCGCATAGTATTTTAAACATTTTTCCGCAGATGGTAAAATGAAAAATTATAAGGAGGCCCCGGCTAGCAAAGCTGATATTAATATTATGATTTTTATTTTATTATTCGTAGAAAATTTCTTAAAGTCATAACGATGCATGACTTTTCAATCTGCCTCAGAACCGACTCTAATCCAGCGGATTGGTACTAAAGAATTAAAAATTTCTAGTAAAAAATACTTGAAAGTTAGATAAACCTACTAACATTGGCACACCTGTTTTCAAGATAGGTACACTTACTAGAAAATTAAATTTATTGTATACAACATGAACTGAGGAGCCAGCTCCGAGAGCCAGTCGGCTCCGAAAATTGAAATTCATAGTGTAGTATAAGTAAACTTTATAAGTAAATTACATTATGTTTTTAACATTATGTTTTTCAGTTTTTCGGAGCCGGCTCCGGGAAAAAAATTAAATATTTGACAAAATCTCCACTATGTTTTCAAGAAATAGACATTTTTTACATTTTTTACATTTTTTTGTAAAATAATAAATTTTTCTTAAAATACTCGAAAAATATACTGCTTAAAAATCGCTCAACCTATTATATTTGTTAATTAAAATCTTGTAAACGGCTTGAATGAATGTTACAAACATTTATTTATTGGGATTTATTTATTTTAATTAAGATCTATAAAACGGCAAATCTTATTGACTATTCTATAAATCAATCTCTCTGTATTTATGTGATAACAAAGATCTCATAAACAGTTAAATCACACAACTTTTAACCGCTGGACTGATCAATACAAAATTTTCAGGGAAGTTTAATGTAGGTCTCGGGTTGAGTTTAAGTTGCTGGAACGATTATTGCAAAGGGGGGGGTGGATGGAGATTGTCAACTAAGATCTCGAAAACTGCTGGAACGATTATTGCAAAATTTTCAGGGGGGTTTTAAAGATCATAGGTTTTATGCTATTTTAATGGGGGATGCGACACTAGCTCTTTAATATATTTTAATCACACAACCTGTCCTATTTATCAATCTGTATGTATGTGTGTATGTAATAAGATCTTAGTAACGGCTGGACCAATTATAATAAAATTAATATGGTAAGTTTTAAGCTATTTGAAGGAGATAGATAGATAGATATATATATATATAGATATGAACATACTCATTGTGAGGGGGGGGGGGGGTGGAATGTTTAAATATTTTTTTCTACAAAAGCAAGGAAAAAATGGGTATATATGTCAGGGATGGAGGGGACATTGGACTATAAATTTCACTGGTACACAAAGCTTTCTAACTACTTTATCTTATTTGTAGACTAAAAAACTTTGGGTACCTTTATTTAAATTCTATTTGTTGGTTTCAAACTTTTCAACAATTGATGTAGAGATGGGGTAATTTAATTTATCCTCCAATATCTTATCCCTTAAGGTCCGAGAAATGTTTAAAACTTATTTATGACCCACTGTTTCCTTTCAACTATTATGTAATACATGATTTTTAAAAGCAAAGCTTTTTATGATTATGTTTGGTCCGTCCGTTTTTTCCGTTACTTTAGGCATGTTAGAATTTCATTTCATGGGGATTCCTGTAGGAGATAGGTACAATTTATAATCGTTATTAGAATGTTCGTACGTCCATTTTAAACAAGCTGATTTTAACTTTTTTAACAACAAATTTGTATGTGATATTATTTTCGATATATATTTATGTCCTTAAACATTATCCTGTATTTCAGCAGTTTTTAAAATTTTTTTCAATTCTAACACTCGTCTAATTGTCTTAGAGTTTCGCTTTTATGGATGTTGTCATCCTTGTTTTTAAAGAAAAAGAAATTTCAATTTTAGCCAACTGGTCGAGATACACGACACCTTTTTCCCGACCTTAAGTTTGAGCAAATAATTATAACAGATTATTTTCAACACGCATTTACATTTTTCTGGAAATATATATTTTTTGAATCAGAAATGGCTACATTAAAAAAAAGTATATATGAAAAAGACAGCCAGATCGATACACAAATAGACAGATAAAGGACAGTTAAAGTTGGGTTGGAGGTAGGAGTTGAGGGGATTGGGTCAAGGTGATAATCGTTATTTTGGCTCGCTGCAGTTTCACTTTAATAGAGAAAATGAAATACTGATGTAATATTCAAGTAATAATATATCGCAGTTTCAATTTTAAACTTGTTAATACAAATAATATCAATATTCAATCTATAAATATTTTCCCTTTACCTAAAAATTATTCTAACAAGAATGACAACATCCATAAAAGCCAAGTTCTGAAACTGTAAGACAGATGAACATTAACTCTTGTATAGAGTCCCAGAACTTTATATACAAAATATGAATTTATAAGTTTTGACAAATTTGTACGTAAATTTGTTGCAAAACTTCTTAAATACAGAATTCTTTTTTAAGACATACTGACATTTTTAGGACTTAATTATATAGAGATGCCTCGCTCAAAATATTGTACCTTATTGTAAAAGGAATCAGTATTCCAAAAATCAGATCAATCGGATCATTTTATCACATATAAAATTGTTGTTAAAAAGTAAAAAAATCAACATGTTTAAAATGGACGTACGGACATTCTGGTAACGCTAATAGGGTTGCTACGCTTTCTAAATCCTACCTAAGTACTAGAGGAATCATCATGCAAAGTTTGCATTTGACAGGACAATTCTAAAATGCCTAAATTAACGAAAAAAGCTATCCGTTACGGACGGACGAAATAACGGACCCTAATTATAGAAAAGCTTCGCTTTTAAAAACTAGGACAATACTTAACAAGGATGACAGCATCCATAAAAGCGAAGCTCTGAAACGGAAGGACAAACGAACATTAACACTTGTAGAGTGCCATAACTTAATAATCAGAATAAAAATGTATAATAAATATATAATTATTAACTCATCCAGAGTTAGGACACATCAGGTGTAAACTTCGCTGAGTTAGGGCCCCATGGAGGGGTTAGGCATATGGCAAAAACCCATCCCACCACATTTACAATTAATTTCTGATATATGGCAATGTGCTTTCATTTCTCGATATGCACTTTGTGGGAAAGTACCCTAAACTTCACTGCTGTCCTTGCTTTTTTATTAAACTTGCGGCTGCGCCCCTAGCATCTAGGGGCTCTATATTCGAAGGGATAAAGAAGGGCAGAAAAAAGCTTAAAACCATACCCAGACTTATTTATAAAAATAAAATAGCCTAAAACCATCTCAGGGCCTATACGAAGTTTCTCTCTAAAGGAGAACCATATCGGTTCAGTGGTTAGCGAGATCCTTCGCTACAAACAAAAAAGCTTTACTTTATATTCTAGGAGGATATTTTTTTTATGCAAAGCATATCTATAATTTGTATATATAAATATCAGTCTGAGGGTGAATCACAAATTCCTATCTGACATTACAGATAGACTGCTTTAATTTTGATTGAAAATATTCTCGATACCGTTGAGCATCTAATATATGATTTACTTATTCCATCAGCCTGTAATACCCTGATAATTGAGTATCTACTCTTTGCCTTAATTAGTTGGCTAGTCTGTCTGTAACCCTCCAGATGACATCAATTTATGTAGGAGATATGTACCCTTTTCTTCTAATAAAAATAAAAGCCTAGCAGCTAGTCCTTAAAATAGAGTAACAGGATCTGTGTCTGTCTATACTAAATGCAAAATCAATGTGATTCTTCTTTACAATTAAACTTCTAATAGGTCCTATACAATTGAGCAATGACGTCCAAGGCGGGGGGGATGGGTTAAAGTTGTGTTACCTCCCCCCCCCCCCCCATATAAAAATTACCCCTACCCATTAAGGAGGGGGTATTTACACCCTCCAAACAATGAATAATCCCTAACAAAAAATTCCGGCAAGCTTCGCGCGCTTAACTTCTTCCACTTTCAAGATTTTTTACTACCGCCCAAATTCAAAAGACTATATAGTTCCACCAGATTAAAACAGTTCTGAACCATGATAAAAAATAAAAATATATGTTATAGTTTGCAATGGCCCTTTCATTTAACAATGCACTGGGTATGTCTAAACAATGTCTATTCAAAGAAGTACCATTTTCCCAATTATTAACAAAAAAAAATTAAATTACTCCCCACCCCGACAGTTTATCACGGGGGTATTTACCCCCCGTCCCCTCCCATAAGATTTCAGGGGGGGTGTAATCCCCCCCCAAGCAAATTTTACCCCCGGGTAACATTTTTTTTGGGGGGTAAAACAACTTAAGGCGAGCGAAGCGCGCTTTTTACCCCCCCCCCCAAACACAAATTACCCTCCCCTTAAAAAATTTTATGATTAATGCCATCTACTTATAAATCATATTGTACGTCGGTCTATCACTAATGTCCTTTCTCATTTTCTCAGCTTTTACAAAGACAAACTTTGATGTTTGATGGTTTGTATGACCACTGAACAGCATTATTTACTAATTTTTTTTAAAGACTTATCTACTTAAGAGGTAAATCATAGGTTATATGCTATTTTAATGAGGGGGATGCGACACTAGATAACAATTTTTGTTCTAATCAGACAACCTGTCCTATTTATCAATTTATTGTTCTGTATGTATGTGTGTATGTATGTCAACTAAGATCTTATAAACGGCTGGACCGATAATAACAAAATTTTTAGGGAAGTTATACTGAGTTCCAGGGTAGGTTTTAAGCTATTTGGAGGAGGGATCAATACAAATTTCCAAGCGAATTTTACAAATTTCATTGTTAGGCTATTTAGGTTAAAGATAGATGGATAGATGGATAGATAGATAGATTATTTTTGTTTATCAATTTATCGGCCATTGTCTAATCCCTTTAGATCTCTAGTTATAGTTATAACAAATTGGTAATAAAAAAACTTTAAATGTCATTTTATGTTATATTTTTATGTTATATTCTTTTTAGTAGCAATGTTACTCTATAAATAACTTTGTGTGTCTGTCCGTCCATCCATCTGTACGGCTAAGGGGAAATATAAATTTCATAGAAAGCTGAAATTTTTAGTGTTAACCTAAGAGAGAGAGAGAGGGGACAATGGATTGTTTATTACACTAGTCCCCAAATTTTAAAATAAAGTTTACTAATTGTTGGATTAACAACTTTGTGGATTTTTCTTGACTTTTCATAAAGTTGAGTGACTAAACGTTTCAACCACTAATCATAATCTACAGAACAGGTTATTTTGTGTATCATCTTTGGGGTTGTACATAATTTTTTCATCTACAAGTGTGGTAATTTCGTGTAAAATTATTTGGATGTTACTAAAATTATCATTTTTTGTCTTATCCCTAAAGATCCATGACATTATACAGTTTGAATTTTTTTATTAGAAAACCTTTTTTTAAAGAAAACTCTAATAAGGGTCTGTCTGCATGGTCATCAGTTTGTAATTTTGAATTGTTTTCAAACTTTGCATGATGATTCCAATAATAATTATGTAAAATTTTAAAAGCATAGCCACTCTATGATCATTACCAGAAACCAAATGTCCATTTAAAACAAGCTGATTTTTAACGTTTATTTGTATGATGTTTATGCTATTGATCTGATTTTTGGAATATTGATTCCTAGGACAACAAGGTCCCATATTTTAGATGTCTATACACCAATTAGATTATTCTGTAAAACGTATGGAAATCTTCATTTTAGACTATGAGTTCCTAGGATATCTAAGTGTAGCTCATTGAGACCGTTCTGTAGAGTACTTAACATCGCCTGTAGCTCAATCCTAGCAGAAATGAGAAATAAATATTGCAAAAAATTATTAGGCGTTTCTGAGATTCCAAGAATTTTTCATGCGTATTTATTTTTTTCTCTCATTTGAGCTAGGATTGACCTACAGTCGATGTTAAATACTCTACAGAACCGGCCCAATGAGTTGGAGATATAATTCCAAACAACCCCTAGTGTAAAATTAATTTTTTGATACTGGACCAAACTTTTTCTGATTTTTTGAAAATTTGAAAGTGAGCCTTACCCCGGAAAACATATCGAAATATTGACTTTAGTTATTCAAAGTTTTCTCTTAGGCTCATTGAGCCGGTTCTGTAGAGTATTTAACATTGACTGTAGGTCTATCCTAGCAAATTGAGTGAGCCATACCCCGAATTTTTATGCGTCTTTTATTTTTTCTCTCATTTGAGCTAGGATTGACCTACAGTCGAGGTTAAATACTCTACAGAACCGTCTCAATGAGCGGGAGATATAATTCCAAAGTCCCTCGTCTAAAACCAATATTTAGATACGTTTTAGACTATCTTAGCAGAAATGAGAAAATTTGGTAGCTAGGGAAAATTTAATCATCTTATTTCTAATATTTTGGGCGAACATCCGAGATAATGTGTTTGCAAAACTTTGAGCACCAGTATAATTTTCAGACTACTTTGCCTCTAAGAAAGCTTAATTTATTTGAAAATATTAAAAATAATTGAGTGTATGTAATTCCAAAGGTCCTGTAATGGTTTTGGGCTATTTAAATTTTAGATTTAAGTCTTGGTTTTAAGCTATTTTTGAAGCTCTTTTCTATCCTTTAGATACAGAGCAACCCTAGAGATGAAAGCATGTTTAGTATTTAATTTATTTTGCAACAAATTTATTTTGTCTGATGTTGTCATCCTTGTTTTGGTAAATTTGTGTAAATTTTTCAATTTAAAAAATTATTAACTAAAATAACTTATATTAAAGTAACAGTGTGTGTATGTGTGTTTGTTTTGTCTGTGTGTATCGAATGATCTCGCTAACCAGCGAACCGAGATGGTTTTCTTTTACAATGTAGCTTTTTATAGGTCCTTGTAAGGTTCTTAACTATTTCAGGGGAGGGTACCACGACCCTCTATTACAATACTTTTAACCTTTTAATATTCATTCTTTTTTAAATCATAAATTAAAACTTTTTTCATATTTAAGGAGTTAAGAAACATAGAACAATCTTAGAAGTTAATTTATTTATTAGTAGCGAAGCTTCTCTTTAGTTTACTTTGTCTATTCATCAGTCCGCCAGTCTGTAACGCTATGGGGGACATGCAATTTTCTCAGCTGCCATTGAAGATAGACAGTGAAGATTCTATATCAGTGAGCATTAAGTGTAAATTTATCTTTTACTGTTAAGAAAACAAGGATGACAACATCCATAAAAGCAAAGCTCTAAAAACGAAGGACCATAGAACATTAACACATGTAGAGTGTGAAAACTTTGGGTACTTCTTTTTTAAATTGATAAGTATACTGGCTTCTTTAATTTTAAAATGTTCCAACTTTTTAACCAATAATTTTAATCTAAAGAATGAATAAATTTGATAATCATAATTGAAGACGCATAATGACAAAGAAAAACGTATACAAAAACACATATTAGAATTTTGGCCTCTCAGAAAATTTTGTATAGGTTTTTCATTTCAGTTTAGCTAGGATTGAGCTACCAACGAGTTTAAGTCTTCTAAATGTCCGGCTCAATAAGCCTAACATATCTCCTTTTGAAAAGTTCTCTCTCAGATCAATATTTCGATACAATTGTCGTTTAGGCTTACTTTAATACTATTTTTAAAAAGATTGAAACTTTTGACTTTTAAACGGAAACCCTCAATAATAAAAAATACAAAAAAAAATAAAAAAAAACAAAGCCATTAACAGTTTATAATTAATGGTGATTCCAAATCCGATATTGTATTTTACCTCAAATGATTCTCTGAACCACAAAAGTTTGTAATAATGATTGGTTGTAAGATTAAATCAATATTCGTCTGATATTTTGATATCTTGAACCTCGTTTTTATGAATATTGTCATTCTTGTTTACTTAGATCTGTAAAGGTTAATTCAAGGGGAACATAGGGAGCTTATGTCCAACGGCTCGTACAACTATTCATTCTTAAATTGTCAGGGAAGCTTACTATTGTTATATAGACAGATTTTAGGCTATTTCTTTTTATTTGATTCTATCCATCTATATTCCTATCTATTTTTCTATCTATTTTTCTATCTATCTATCTATCTTTCTATCTATCTATCTATCTATCTATCTATCTATCTATCTATCTATCTATCTATCTATCTATCTATCTATCTATCTATCTATCTATCTATCTATCTATCTATCTTTCTATCTATCTATCTATCTATCTATCTATCTATCTATCTATCTATCTAGATCATGTTTACGGACATTTTGGTAACGATTATAGAGTTGCTACGCTTTCTAAATCGTACCTAATTACTACAGGAATCATCATGCAAAGTTTGAAATCGCTAGGACAATTCTAAAAAGCCTAAATTAACGAAAAGGCTATCCGTTATGGACTGACTGACCTTAATTATAGAAAATCTTCGCTTTAAAAAAAATAAAAGTGAAGTAAAAAAATATTTATTCTGAAATTGATTCTGAAATATAATATGAACAACAAATTGATCACATATTATATATATAATTTTATTTAGTATATATTTAAAAGAAAAAATTTAAAACTTTTTGGAAAAAGCTAACCGTTTCAGACGGACGTACAGACAGGCGGACCGACCCTAATTCTAGAAAAACTTCTCTTTTAAAACAAATATTGTAAATCAATTTGGA
Organism: Acartia tonsa; assembly: GCF_053477335.1. Lineage (NCBI taxonomy): Eukaryota > Metazoa > Arthropoda > Copepoda > Calanoida > Acartiidae > Acartia > Acartia tonsa. Next base: position 43,138,468 of record NC_137260.1, read on the forward strand.
AAATTATTTCAAAGTTTTTATGGTCTAATAGAAATCCTGATGGGAAAATATCATACAGATATAATATTTCACAAAATAGTATAGAACAAGATTTCACTCAGGGTGGTTTGAACTTTCTAAAACCTGACACCCAAGCATTTTCAATATGGCTAAATAGTTTTATGAATTGTCTAAGATTTTCTTCTCAGCATAATGATACTACCATTAGCTTAATTTTAGAGCATAAACATCTAAACATTCAAGCAATGTTACCTACATTTAGTTATAAAACAATCATTGAGCATAAAAATTTTTTTAAGAGTCTTTATCCATGTGCAGGTGGTAATTATTTTCATAAGCTAAGCGAGTTTTTTATGATTTAGAGCATGAACCAATCACTTTCTTTCAATCCCCCATTATCTCATCAAATTTTGCTTATATTTCAACACCTTTTAATAAACATGATTAAAATGTATTACTTAAAGCTAAAAAGCTAACCATTGCTTCCATATTTGAAACAAGAAAAATTGATGATAAAGTATTATTTTTGCCATACATAAAATCTGATCTATCAAATACAATTAGAGATGTTTCTTGAATAAATAAATTGAGTAAACTAGTAGAGTCAACAAAAACAGCTTTTCCTAGAGATTGTGTGTTTAGCATGAAGAGAGCAAAACAACTTTTGATTCCAATTGGAACAGTTTTTTTAAAGAACAAATCTGTTTTCTCTCTTCATTTTAAACTAATTTATAGAAATAAAAACTCATGTGAGCTACCTGCATTAAAAACTAGAGTAAGTGATCAGTTATGTATTCCAAACAAAGAAATGCTTAATATTTCATTAAAAAAATATTTAACATGCCAATTATCTTGAACAAATGAATAGAACTCTAAATAGTAGAAATAAACTTTACAAATTTAAGTTAGCTGAATCAAATTTATGTTCAAAATGTAATATAATAAGTTCAACAGAACATGCCCTCAATTTTTGTGTTTTTCTATCATATTTTATACATTAACTTGCATTATTTTTAGATTATGTTCTAAACGATAGTAAGCCAGAATTCATCTTTTTAAAAGAAAACTTTTACGTGTACAATATGTTTTATGAAGGCTTTTCAAACGATTTTCATCTACAATTAAAAATAATGGTAGAGGATGATTTCATTAAGTGGGATGTCAACAATTTCTATGCACACTCTATTCTGTTATCTCAATTTACATAAGATCTAAGGGAAAGTTCGTTAAATGTCCCACGCGAAGATTAAACTATGCATCCAACAAGGACAATCATATCATTATCTATAGCATAACTAAAGAAAATAAGATTTGATAAATTCTAAATTGATATTATAATAGATTTGATTTAGATTATAGAGGCCATGCAAAGACATTAGCTAGGTCTTACTTTGATTATTGCTTTTCAAGGTTTAGATACAAGTAAATATTGAGCTTTCAGATAAAATAACTATTTAATACTAATTCCCTTCCCCTCTATTTAAATATAGACAGATATATAGACCAGTTATAAAGAAATATATTTAGAATGATAAAAAAAGCTAAAGAGTAGCTCTGCAATGAAATATTTATGCTTATTTATATTTATTTTCTCAGAGGTGGATACTTAAAAACATTAAAAACACTTGAAGACACGTTCGACGACTCAGTCTTCCGAGACTCGAGGTTAAATTTTTTCCTCTTCTTAAAAACACTTCAAGACACTTTTGAAGAGACGTCAAGTTTTGTGTAGCTTTGCGTAATTTTGCGTTAAAAAATCCTCTCGCTTTCCCTCCTAATATTATGTCATTAATAAGAATTAACAACTTTTTTTCTCAAGTTTTATTTACATTTTTTCAAACTGAAAATCACAAGCGATTTCGCACCTAGCATTTAGGAACTATATATTCAAAGGGTAGAAAATAGCATAAAACCATTTATAATAGGATTTTGTATTGTATAATAAACAATTCTCACCGAATAATAAAATAAAGCATCGGGCCCTCGGAAAATAGAAATTGATAATAAACTTATGATATTTAATTTTACTATCCGTGGAAATATTAAATAAATATTAAAATAAAAAAAATTGTGAAAATACTTGTTTGTCACCCTATAGGAATATATTCCCCCCCCACTAAAGAAAAGTGCCTAATTTGCAGACTAACATACACACACTGTTCGATGTAAATTGAGAACACTTCGAAGACGTCTTCAACTACCTACTTGAAGACTTGTCTTCAAAGAGTAGCTCTTCAAGAAAAAGTTTTTAAGAATTACTTTTTGCCAAAATACTTGAAGACTGCAAGACTTCAAGACGTTGACAATGTTTTAAGTATCCACCTCAGCTTTTTATCTTAATACTAGCGGCTACTCCCCTAGAGGCTTTCTTAGGGCATTTCAGGTGGGGGGAGGGAGTTAAACTCTAAAAGAAAAAGTAAAATGATGGTAATTTTTTTTTTTTTGGGGGGGGGGGGAAGTTGATTACCCCATTTTCATATCAATTTTTAAACAAAAAATTGTGAGGGGAAGAGGTCATTTTTTTAGTAGAGACAGACACAGATTATCACTTCCTTAGATAGATAGATAGACAAAAAGCTTAATAGATAGATAGATAGAGATCGATAAAGAGACAGACAAATAAATAGATAGCTAGATAGATATAGATAGATTGATAGATAGATAGATAGTTAGACAGATAGATAGATAGATAGACAGATAGATAGATAGATAGATAGATAGATAGATAGATAGATAGATAGATAGATAGATAGATAGATAGATAGATAGATAGATAGATAGATAGATAGACAGATAGATAGACAGATAGATAGACAGATAGATAGACAGATAGATAGACAGATAGATAGACAGACAGATAGATAGACAGATAGATAGACAGATAGATAGATAGACAGATAGATAGATAGACAGATAGATAGATAGATAGATAGATAGATAGATAGATAGATAGATAGATAGATAGATAGATAGATAGATAGATAGATAGATAGATAGATAGATAGATAGATAGATAGATAGATAGATAGATAGATAGATAGATAGATAGATAGATAGATAGATAGATAGATAGATAGATAGATAGATAGATAGATAGATAGATAGATAGATAGATAGATAGATAGATAGATAGATAGATAGATAGATAGATAGATAGATAGATAGATAGATAGATAGATAGATAGATAGATAGATAGATAGATAGATAGATAGATAGATAGATAGATAGATAGATAGATAGATAGATAGATAGATAGATAGATAGATAGATAGATAGATAGATAGATAGATAGATAGATAGATAGATAGATAGATAGATAGATAGATAGATAGATAGATAGATAGATAGATAGATAGATAGATAGATAGATAGATAGATAGATAGATAGATAGATAGATAGATAGATAGATAGATAGATAGATAGATAGATAGATAGATAGATAGATAGATAGATAGATAGATAGATAGATAGATAGATAGATAGATAGATAGATAGATAGATAGATAGATAGATAGATAGATAGATAGATAGATAGATAGATAGATAGATAGATAGATAGATAGATAGATAGATAGATAGATAGATAGATAGATAGATAGATAGATAGATAGATAGATAGATAGATAGATAGATAGATAGATAGATAGATAGATAGATAGATAGATAGATAGATAGATAGATAGATAGATAGATAGATAGACAGATATTGATATAGATATGGAAAAAAAGGCAAAGTTTAGTGTTTTTTTATGCAATATTTTTAAAATAAGAAGTAAAATCTATATTGTAAATGTCTGGAGCCAAAGTCGGAGCTAGTACAATATGAATTCAACATTCCATTCTCATGGCCCTGGTGTCATATTACACTTACATTATGAATTGAAGAAAAATCGGCTCCCAAATCCCAAAAGAGTATGTTAGAGCCGGCTCCGATATTCATAATGTATACAACCACACATGAGCTTTATATTTTGTATATATCATCTCGGCCTTAATCTCACCATAACTAAAGACGTTAAAAGTTGGCTTGCTGCTGTTATGACATTCCTAACATGAGTAGGGTAAATACTTTATCCTAGAACGGTTGGGACTTATTACCATGCACAATCACATTTAGGACTTTTAGACAAAGGCCATGAAATGAAAAGGTTAATTAAGAGGTATTACTTTGGTATTTTATGAAATATAATGTATAAGTTTTTAAAAAAAACAAAAAAAATGAGGAATTATGTTGTCCTTTCATATTTTAGAAATAATTATTTATAATGGTCAATAATCAATTGCCTGGTCAGAATTCTTTCTTCCTTCCTGAAAATATAAAAAAAAATAATTAGTATCATCAAGTACCTTCTTTCATACCATTAGTGGTTCTGTCATTTCTACAATTAGAAAAAAACACTGTTAATAAGGGGGTGTGTTTTTGTCAATTTTTAAATTAGATGTCGAATTGATAATATTTGGTACCAGAATAGTTACTGAATTCATAAAAATGTTAAGTTGAAGAATAGTTATTAATTGTTATTAATTGCATCGTATCATAGACAGCTTTCCGCGGATATTAAAATTAAATATTAAAAGATTAAAACCAGTTTGAACCGGTTCTAATCCACTAGATATTAATTTATTTCGAAGAAGTTTGATGAATATAAGACAAAAAAATTAGCATTTACTCATTCTTTCATTTGACCATGGTCAAGAAACAATTTCATCCAGTCATACATGAGAAATTTGCTCTATTGCATAATGGGTTAAATACAACAAAATTCTATTAGGGATTTATAGAATAGATTTTACCTAATGGGCTAAGAAACATGACCTATGTGTAAGAAACTTGTTCTATGGCATAATAGGTCCAATTTCATCTGTTCAAAAATTTAAATGAAGAAACAAAAACAATAGAAGTTTTATGATATTTAAAATGCTTATATCATACCTATGACTTGAAAATAATAGTATGAATTCCCGCTCTTCTATTATATAAAAATATATATTTAATGCACTAGAAAGATATATTGTAGAGTTTAATGCAAAATTTCATTTTAAAGGGACATATAAAAACATAAAAAAAATGAAGAGATATATCAAAATTAAATAATTAATAGAATTTGTTAAGCTTTATGATTTTATGATTTTCCATATCTATAATACAAAGTAGAACGATGTCTGTTTGTCTGTCTGTTTGTCTGTCTGTTTGTTTGTTTGTCTGTCTGTTTGTAGCGAAGGATCTCGCTAACCGCTGAACCGATCGGGTTCTCCTTTACAGGGTAGCTTCTCATAGGTCCCGGGAAGATTTATAACTATTTTCTTGGGGGTTGGGACACCCCCAACCCCCCCAAAAAATGGAAATTACCCCCCCCCCCAAAAATTTTTTTTTTTTTCTTCTTAAAAATAAAATTTAAAAAGTGGGGTTAACTAACCCCCCGCCCCCCCCCCCCAAAAAAAAAAAAAAAAAAAAATTATTTGATTAAACCTCTTGGGCAAAGCCCCTAGAGGCTAGGGGCGAAGCCGCTAGTGAATCATATAAATTAGTAAATTTTATCCCTATATTCCATTTCTCTTTTGAAACCCCTTTCCTTTCTTCTTATGTACATGCACAATATGGCATATCGAAAATATCGTTAGGTCTTGTAAACTCATTTTAATTACACGATATTTATTTCTAAGTAATTCTTTATGGTTATTATTTTACTATCATTATTGATTATATTAGTAATAATCCTTAGTATTTTGGGGTATATACCAAAGCCTACTATAGAAATTGATATATTGAATAGACGTGGATATTATGACAGTGGAAAAATTGTCGTCAATTTAGGTTACTAGCATGGAACAAATTTATTAGTTAGTTCTTTCATCAAGCATTAGGGGGGGGGGATATCGTTATTTTGGCCCGCTGCTATTTTCACTTTATTAGAGAACATGAAAATATGGTGTAATATTTAAGTAATAATGTATCAATTCCTCCTGATAGACAAGATATTTTTAACAAACAACATTATAATAATTTGAAAGAATGTCCTTTTAATATTTTGATCTTGTATATTGACAAGTAAATAGGATGGAATAAGGAAAGATAGAACAAGAACAATAATGTTCAGTATAAATACTTCGCGTTCCCAAAAATATTAACACCTTCCAATAAACCAACATAGAGGGGTTTTGAGATTTAGGAGTTGAATTACAAACAACACTAGGGGTGTATTTTTATTATAAGGGGGATGTAATCAGCACCCACCCATCCACTCAAAAGAAAAAAAATAAACACTCCCCTTAAATTTAAGAGCGGTTTTACTTTTTTACCTTGAAATTCCCCTTGGCTTTATAAGGGAGCAGTATTAGACCCTTGCCCTGGTGTATCCACACCCCCCCCCCCCAGGGGCGTCCAAGCTTTTTTTTTGGGGGGGGGTAAAAAAATTTTGGGGGGGGGGTAATTGGTGTTTGGGGGGGGTAAAATGGCGCGCGAAGCGCGCCGAAATTTTTGTTTACCCCCCCCAAAATTTTTACCCAGGGGGTAAAATTTGATTGGGGGGGGTAATTACCCCCCCTAAAGTCTGTTGGGGGGGGGGGTAAATACTCCCCCCAAATCTGTTGGGGGGGGTAATTACCCCCCCCAAACTAATTTACCCCGGGGGTAAAATTTTTGGGGGGGGTAATTTAATTATGTAAAAAAAGCACCTACCTAATCTATTAAGTTAATAAGTACTATCCTATAACATAAAGTAGTAAGTAAGGTTTATTTGACTATAGCTTCAGATTTCATTACTTTTAATACTGAGTTCTCCTTTTTAGGAAAGCTTCACTTAGATCCCATGATGGTTCCACACTATTATAGGTCAATCCTTTGAGTGGTTTTAGGCTATTTTTCTCCTCCCTTTTTACCCTTTAGAAAACACGAGTTCTTAGATGCTAAGGGCGCCACTACTATTCAAATATATAGTAGTATCTCATTCTTTAGAACATAAAAATACAATAATTAACTCACTAACCAATGAACTAATATGATTATACTTTAAAGTGAAGCGTCTTATAGGTCCTGGTAAGTTTTATAACTAGTTTTGAGACACCCTGACATCCTCCCAAAAGAAATCGCCTATAGAAATTCTTTTTCATTATTTAATGAAATATTTAATTTAGTTAGGTAACTATTTTATGGAATCTTCAGTGCTTTACAATTACATCATAGATCCCCGGGGTGGTTTTAGCCCTTATAAAGGCCCAAGCAAATAAAACATGATCAAACTATTAAATTTTTTGTTATCATGGTTAAGAACTGTTTTAACTGGATGGACTATAATGGGGTATAGTCCCTTTTGTGGCAACAAGCTTCTCTCCTATTTCTAGCCCCTGCGGGGGGCCAATTGCTTAACCATGTGGGGCAATCACCTAAACCAATATAACCTATCCTAAAATAAACTATTAAAAGCCATTTAGGATATACTTTTCATTAACTATTAGGAGACCAAACGAGGAACATAAAATATATTACACCTCAAGGCTCGAGTCACACTATGACTTTTTTTTGGGGGGGGGGGGGCGGGGATTACTCCCTCCCCCCCCAAAAAAAAAATTTCAGTAAAATTTTTTTTAAGAACATTCAATTTTGGGGGGGTATTGTTCACAAAATTTTGGGGGTGCCTACGGCACCCCCAAAATCGTTTGGGGGTGCCAAATGGCCCATTACCCCACCCCTTGGACGCCTATGCCCCCCCCCCTTCTGTTTTCATGGGTAGGGACATATCCCTCTTTATTATTCTTTTGCAAACCTCTACTTAAAAATTCAAACAAACAAAAAAGAGAAATCATCTCTTTCTCTGTTAGAAAATTTAAGAAAAAATATAAATACATTTTTAAAGTATTATTACAATGATTAAGTACAAAAAAGGCAAATGTGTTATATATTAATAAAAAGAGTGTAACTACAGACAAAATGAAACACATTAATCCATAAGATGTTTAAAGAGTAGCTTCTTTTCAAAAAACAAAGTGAAAACAGTCAACAAACAAACAAACACAAAAACTAGAAATGAATTGCAAACTTTATTGATATTAAACTGCATTTTTTTGAAGGTTTCATTTCAGTTTAAATTTATTTTACACTTCTCAGAATTTCATAATGGTATGGCTTTCTTTCGGTTAAAGCGTAGTAGATGAATTTTTTTTTATTTTGACTTTTAGCAGCAAACAAAAGATGTAAAATCTGCTTTGACTAATGTAATTTCTGGTTCTATGCAACGTAAGGCGCGTGAAAATGAGAATTAAAGCAAAGAAAACTCATATAAGCATTCAAAACGGAATTAAAAGTACATGGAAATCTGGTGCAACATCCAAGTAATGTCGATCAAGATTTGACAGGCCAAACGAATGAGCTATATCGGTGTATAAAATTTGGGTACCCGTATGATTTACAGACAAATGTCCCCTCACTCCCGGAGTTTATAATTATTATATATTTTACCTTGGAGGAAATTTTCTGGATACGTTTTGTTCTACTAGCTCTGAAATAAATATAGCATTAATATATGTATATTAATCCTTTTATAAAAGTAACAGGATGACTGTTTGTGTATAAATTAAGAAATTGCTACCCGCTTGACCGATTTATTTCTTCTTTACAGTGGAGCTTCTTCTAAGATTCAGGGACGATTTATAACTAGTTTATGAGAAGATACCTCCATAATCCAAAGAGAAATCATCCATAGCAATTTGTATGAAGATAGGAAAATTTAAAATCATAGGAATGATTTGTATGTGATTTATATGTTCTTTTTCGTGGAAATTTTCATAAAGCTATGAGATTATTAACCCATACTGAAAAATAGTTAGTGCATACAGTAAATGTTTCTGAACTGAAATAAAACTATTTGTTTTGTTTGTGAAAGATTGTTTTCATTCATTTTCATAAAATTACTAGGTTGCATAAGCATTAATTTTAAATGCAATTTAAAGTTTTGCTATCATTTTCAAACTTTTTTTCTCAAATATTTGTTGTAACTTTGTTTGATAACTTTAACATTAGTCATTGTCAATTAAAATTTTATGTATTCAAAATACAGCAGAAGTAAGTTGGTTTTTGAGTATGGTCTTGGGATGGTTTTAGGCTATTTGGTGGTAGTGCCAAAAAAAACCAAATCTATATATGTGGGGGTTGGAACCCTTCCACCAATTTTTATAGCAAAGCCCATTAAGGGTAGGGACGCACACATTTTTTTCCTAGAGAAATTTTTTACTTGGTTTAATGATTTTACATGCGCATTTTAAATAAAATAATTGGTTTGTTAACACCCCCATCCACTTCAATTTAAGAATCTTTAAGAATAATGTTTGTTATTATGGTTCAAATTATCTAACCTTACTATACCTAAACAAACTAACCTTATAAACCTAAACACTTACCTTCTTTTAGCCTTTGTTTTTGTCGGTGTAGTCTGTGCCTCATTTGTTTCCTCTTCTTCTGCTCCTCCTTCTTCCTTACCCTCATCCTCCTTAAAGTCAAATCCACAATTATTTTGGATCTAGTGCAGTTCACAGTAAAATGTTTATACTGGTAACGATTATCTTAAATAAATTTATGGCTGCTTGCTGTCAAACAGCTGAATGTTTTAGGCGGCATATGAACGTCTACAAATAATTTGGAATAGCTAATGGTGCACAGGGAAAGCTTCACTGAAGAAATAATGCGTAATAGAAGTCTTTTTTACGCATTCATGTGCACTGCGAAATAACTGTGCATTATTGATTAATGACTATTCCAGATTATTTGTAGGCCTTTTTTTAGTTAGTTAATATTTTGTGTAAGCATAATCTATTCGATCAGCTGTTTGGCCGTTAGAAGCCTATAAAGTTCAAAGATTATTTGAGATTATCGTAACCAGGAACATTTTATCGTAAACTGCTTTTGACCACTTATTTTTATTTGTCAGCTAGTTAAATTTTTAATCTTGTTGTCTGGTAAGGTAAAGTTGTTGTTGAAACATGAAAGAAAGCCAAACTTGATTGATTCTTATTCTTGATTTAAACATACAACTTGAACTAAAGAAATTAATAACTAACTCCTCTTTAAAAAAATGAAGGATTTGTTCCTGATCAGCTTCAGCTCCCTCATCACCATTCTCTAATGTCTCTCCCCGCTCTAGTGCCTCCTGTCTTTCTCTCTTCTTCTTTCTATACTCTTCCAGGGCCTGAATTAAAACTTTTTAATAATTAACATAGAGTTTCAGTAAAATACTGTAGATATTGTTATACAAACAAAATTAAAATTAGTTAAACACTCAGATAAGTAAATATCATGTAGCTTCATTCGAAATTCCTAGCGAGCACCGAATTCCTCCTCCCTTCGACCCCTCCTTAATCTTACAAAAAATATGGAGGTTTATTTCTCGGGGGGGGGGGGGGGGACTTTCATCGCCAGTGCCCAAACCCTATTAGGCTATCCTTACTAGTTTTAACCTAACCTAACCTAACTTAAGATAACATTTAACTCCAGAAAAAAAACTCCCAACATTTTCTATGAGAAACCACGAGATACAATTGAACTGTCCTAACAAAGGCAAACTATATCTTAAAGTTCTGATGAGTTTCTTTTTTATGAAGATTTTAGCAATAGTTTCTATTCAAATATTTAGTTCATTAAAAAATTCATGATACATGCAATATAGGTTTAAAAGTAGTTTGATTTTACCATTCAAATTCAATTATTGTTATTTAATAGTATTGAAGTCCTAATTTTGTAATTTTAATGAATTATCATTTTCTGTGTATCGTCTGACAAAGCCCATATTGTGTTAAAATTGTGTCAATAATGATCCATGTGACGTAATAAAATAAGTGAGATGAGAGGAGAGGAGTAGTGGGAAAGAAAACCCCTAAAAAAGAGATGGATAATCACTCATTTTTATTACGTCACATGGATCATTTTTGACAAAATTTTAACATAATTTGTGCTGTGTCTATCGTCTCAGTTTTGAAATCAATGCTTGTTTCTTTATGTTTTTTTTTATGTAGTTTAAAACCAATCATCCTTTACATGTCACCAAACAAATTGCTCAACTCTGCATGACAATAATACCTCACTACAAAATTGAACTTTTTTCACTTTCTCCTGTTTAATAATTTGTTGAGTACTGCCTGTAGAGTGTCTGCGCTCTCCTTTAATCTTTGCTATTTTTTCTTCACGCTGAAATTATTTTAGAAGCTTGCTATTTAAACAAAAAAACAATAACAATAAAAAGTTAAACATTAAAATAGTGCTTTAATTGCTTATTGAGGACTGAAACCCACCTCTCCTATTATCATTGAAATAAATTTAAGGGGAAGGAGAAGTTTTTTCCCTTTTTTTCACAAAAGAAATAATTTTAAAGGTCCAATTTTTACGCAAAAAATATTAAATCTATCATTATATACATTCAATTAAATAAGACTATATAAATATAGAAAAATCATTAGTTGTAAAAATATACATTCATGCAAAAAGCTAAATGTACAAAAATCAGGATTGAAAGAAAAACACATAAAAAGCGACCCTTAGAATTTTGGTCCCTTACCGTCAGAGGTTTATCAGGCTGTTGTTGTCCATCCACAAGGATTGGGGGAGGTGTACCCACCCCAACCATGTTTGTATTAGCCCCCTCATTCTCATCATCACTACCATTCATTCCCAGCATAACATCAAGATCTTCATCTATAATACAGAGTTGCTGTATAATAAGACTAGTGGCTACGCTCCTAGAGGCCTATTGGTAGGGGGAAGTCAACACCCACTCTTTTAATTCTAGATTTAAAAAGAAAAATTAAAAAAAAAATTTGGGTTGGTCATTTTTTCTAATGGTGTTTTCTCTTGGGAATGTGGTGGTACCCTCCCCCAAAATAGTTATAAACTATGACTACTTATGGATGTTGTCATTCTTGTTTTCAATACCTTCAAGGTCAGATAAGTCTTGTGAGTCCCACGAATCTGCGTCTTCATCCGCTCCTTTCGGTGGTGCAGGTCCTTTTCTAAATATAATAGACATTAAAACAGTTCCTGCTGCTACTCTGCCAGACATGTGACAATAATTACGAAAGTAAATTAAATATCGGGCCTAAATCTAAATTCTATGTTTTGATGAAGCAGCTTATAGTGTCTATAAAAATTGACGTCACAAATTACCAATGATAGGCCAGTATACAATTTACATTTGTTCAATCACAATGTATACTGGCCTATCATTGGTCATTTGCATTGAATGACGTCATTTTTTATAGTCACTACAACTGCTTTTGCTTTGATGAAACATAAAGACTAATGTTCACTATTAGGTTTAGTTTTTAACTGGGTGGTGTTTTTAAGGACAAAAAACTATTAAATTCATCAAATAATCTTTTTACAAGTTTTACATCCCTACTTAATAATGATATCAATTTATCAATGTTTAAAGGTAAAAATGATAAAAGTGAACATAGTTTTCAATTGTACTGGAATATTGTTTTTATCAATTGTCTTTTGTGATTATTCCTTCAGTTTATCAGTTGAAAGGATGAAAATATTTCTTTTTTCTTAAAATGGGAAAAAGGGAAAAGTAGCTTTCGCAAAATTCAGTAAAGTTGTAAGATTCCAGTCAAATGCGCTTATTAGGTCAAACTGTTTTTAAATATGTGTTTAGTTATACTATGCGTTTTGTCAACATTAAAAACAGTTAGACTTAATAAGCGCATTTGACTGGAAGCTTGCTCACATCTTTACGGAATAATGCGAAAGCAACTATTTACTTTATTACCAACATGTTTAACGTATAATGAAATAATAATTTGAATAAATCTAGAAGCTAGGAAAGCTTAAAGCACCTTTGGGAAGTATTCTTAAACCATCACAAGACCAAAAGAAGAATACCAAAAAAAACGAAATGCAAAATGTGCATTGGATGCAGACAAAAATATTACTATTAAACATCTAGGAGACTAGGATTATAATAAAGGTATTTTTTGTCAATTAAAAGAAATAGCTACCTACAGAACACCAAAAATAGCTACGTTGCCAAAATCAAAATGTTATTTTGTGGTATATGAGATAATTTAAATCTACCTCACACACAATAGTTGTGAATTTTACTTTGAATTTTAAGTTTGCATTTTTGTGCTGTAGCTATAAGGCAATAGTCATCATAGACATCCAAGGGTGGAGGTAAAAGGTTGTTTACCCTCCCTCAAACTGTTAAAACTTCTCATTTTACTCACCTAAACATAAAAAGCTTGGACGTTCCTTATATCAGTTTATGAACTTAAATTAAATTATTGAATTCAAATATTAGCATAATTATAAGGATGTATTATATAAGATATGAAATAGTTTCAACCTGACAACTGGTTTATACCACTTGCCTGAGGAATGCAAATATCCAAGTTAGAAACCAATAATATTTATAGAAAAAGAAACACAGGGATAAAGATTTGGTAATAGTTATTTATCTCATTGTATTATAAATATCTGTTTTATGGTACAGTTCTAAAAGGTTCATTTGAAGCACCTTAAGTAATCATAGTTTATAAAAAAAAGTGCTTATGATATATAGTGACATGAACCTTAGAACTTTGAATAAAACTGCTAATTTTAATGTCTTATCACAATAATAATATATTTAAAGATTCCCTTTTTATGTGATTTCATTTGCTAGGTTTTTTTTTTCATTGACATATTCTTTTCTTCCATTAGAAAAACAACTTTCCTTCGATGTTGATTTCATGTCAGAGACGAGTAAAATTTCTGTTATTCTCGTTTTTTTTTATATAAGGACAATTCACTTGCTAGAAGTAGCTATGTCTTAAGTTATTAATAAAGAAGGATGACAATATCCATAAAAGGCGGAGCTCATGTTCTTTTATTTACTAAATAACAACTCAATTGACATAAATCTACATTCTATATGGGTTTAATAACCTTTTAGAAATAAAAAGAATGAAAATTTAATATCGTTCAGAGCATTAGAGAGATAAATCGACCATTAAAATCTTTACAAAACGTTCGCCATCTATGAGATAATAAGGTAATTGACGAGGTAGACATCTACCTGTGATAAAAGCTGAGGAAATCACATTATCAGTAGAATTTAAATGTCTGTATATTCGCTTGCTTGACTGTTTGATGCTTGAATGGAATCTAGCGGCTACGCCCCTAGAGGCCTCTAATGGCACTTTAAATGTTCTTCTTTATTTCAAATATCTAATTTGAATAATTTTTCATGTTACGTTCAAGTCTCTATGCAAAAGCAAGAATATTAGAAATATTGCAATTTTTTTGTGATACTTCTTGGGAGGGAGGTGGTACCCTCCCAAAAAATATTTATAAAGCTACCCTGTTAAGGAGAACCCGATCGGTTGCATCGGTTAGCGAGATCCTTCGGAACAAACATACAGACAAACAAATAATCATTGTGTTACTTTATTATAAGGACGAGATCCTTCGCTAAAGACAAAAACACCTTACTTAAAATAATCATATCTAACCTTTTTGCAGCCTCTTTTTTCAAATTAGCTTCAGCCTGTATTTTCATGTTCTCTAAAGCCTGCGCCCTTTGTTCCTCTCTCTTCCTATAAATAAAAAAAGTATTATTTTTTCAGGTACAAGTGGCTACGCCCCTAGAAGCCTCTGGGGGCACTGGTAGGAGGGGGGAAAATTCGACCTCATCCCATTTTAAATTTGAGTTTCAAAAGAGTTAAAAAATATTTTTTTTTTGGGGGGGGGGGTGAAGACACCCTCTCCAAAAATAGTTTTAAATCTTCTCAGGACCTATAAGAAGCTTCATTGTAATGGAGAACAATATCGGTTCAGCGGTTAGCCAGATCCTTCGGGACAGACAAAAAACGTTTACTACTTTATATAATAGGATTAGTGTTCAATCCTTAAATAAAAGTAACATGATGTCTGTGTTTATCGAAGGTCCTGGAAATATTTATACCTAAAAGTTACCAACCTCCTGATATAAATTGCCCCTAGAAAAAATGAACCCCCTCTAAAACTAATCTACCTCTAGATACCTTTAGTGGCGTAGCCGCTAGTAATACATATGTATCGAGTATTATTAAGAAACTAAACCCAAAGAAACAATTTAAATGACCACAGTCCAAAGCTTGTATCCACTTAAAATACCCCAAGTCCAAAATTCGGAGGCGAAACAGCCTTTTGATTAATAATAATTTTCATAAAAAAAATCTTACATCCTTTCTCTTTTCTTGAGCAGGAACTGGAATGCTTCGTGGAGCCTGACGTTCTTCTCCGCATTCTTCCTGGCCTCTGCATCATTCATGGCCCTCAGCAGGTTCTCCTCATCCTCTTCGGAGTCAACCTCCCCCGCCTCCATCCGAGCCTCTACCGCCTTACAAATAATGGAAGCACTTATAACTGGACAAGGTGTCTAAAAAATCAGCCTCCTGACGTCATAAAAATGAGTGATTATCCATCTTTTTTTTAGGGTTTTCCCCCTCAATTTTATGACGTCACATTGCTGATTCTTTAGACACTTTGTCCAGCCACAAGCTCTTTATAGCCAGGTATATAATTTGACGGCATTCGGGATACTTTAGCCAAAAGTTTTTAAATTTATCCCCTTTTTTATAGGCACTATAAAGAACTTCAAATATATGGTATGATACACTTTGCTTTTCGAGTTTCGGGCAACAAAACTGGAAACGGATCCTCTGGACCAATAAACGGGAATTAATCCTAAAATTATATATTCGATCTCACAGATGAACTATTGCCCATAAAACATGCAAATACGATTTCCTCTTGCTGGTTTTAGGCTGTTTTGTTATAATTGAAATTTATGTAAAATCTATGATTACCTTTTTGGCAGCGAGCTGACATTTCAGATTTAGCAGCTTAACTTTTTTGCAGAAAAGATCGCGAAAATGTTTGTCATCCATTTCCTAAGTTGGCGCAAAATATTTAAACAATTAAAAGGACTCTCTACAGAAAAATCAACTTTGGATTTTTGAAAATCTAACCTGAAATTATTATTCTCTGTTCAATTTTAGGCATTTTTTGTTTTTGTGGCATCACGATCGAAGCCCTTTGTAATTTTTTACCTCCTTTAAGTGAATCCTCCCGCCATTTAATTTGTGCTGCTTTAGTGATTTTTAGCTTCTATTTTTGCCGCCGTTGCCGCATTCATCGCCCTTCTCCGCCGCTACTCCGCTGTACGTCGCTTTTTAATACATGCTCCCCTCTCCCTTGTTCAGAAATTAAATGGAGGCTGGAGGTGTTGTGTATAGCTACGTACGCAATGTATAGCGGAGTAGCGGCGGAGAAGGGCGATGAATGCGGCAACTGCGGCAAAAAATGATTTTATTTGGCGGAGGCGAACACAAAATGGAGGCGGCAGGATTGTCCAGTCAAGGAAGAGGATAAATCGTAGAGCGGCCGGTTGCAATGGAGCAAATGTTCTTTAGCGGCGAACATATATTGAGTGGAGGAAAGTGTAGTATATATTGTTATAGCGGCAGTACAAATAGGCGGCGGACAAAATTTTCAAAGGGCTTCGATCGCAATGCCACAAAAACAAAAAATGCCTAAAATTGAACAGAGAATAATAGTTTCAGGTTAGATTTTCAAAAATCCAAAGTTGATTTTTCTGTGGAGAGTCCTTTTAAGACTGCAAAAATAATTGCATTATTGTCAAATAATTTCTAAATTAAAGAGAAAATGATTATTAAAAACTAAAATATGATATTTCATTTCATGACATCAGTCTAGCTTAGAAAGAGGTAATTCACCAAAAGAAAAACCATTCGCCAAGACTATTTCCACTAAAAATATGGTTAAGACAAATATATTATTTTTGATTTTTATGTTTAGCATTATATGTTGAAATATTTAACTAAAAGACAAAAATTAGCTGTTGGATGCTTGATAATTGAAAAAAATCAAAAATGCTTATTTAAATGTAATTTAGTATTTCATAAAGAAAGTTTCAGTAAGATCAAATTATTCGAACGGCTCTTTAATTGTAATATTAAATTTGATATTGATTTATCTAGTTAGAAACAGCTACACTACTCCCGTGGGTAAAGCCTCTGGAGGCCAAGGGAAAATCCTTATATGAAAGTAACAGGATGTCCCACTGTCAATGGTAGCAAAGGATCCCGCTAAACGCATATCCAATATTGTTAGGTAAGCTTTTTGTAGGTGCAGGGAAGTTTTATTGTAAAATCTAAAGTGGAGGGTTTCAATCAAGTTCCACTAGAAGACCCTAGCAGCGTAGCCACTAGTAACCATAAAACAACTATAAATAACAATAACAAAGCAATTTGCACAGTTTTTGCAATAATTTATGCTTGTTTATAAAGAACAAAAATGACGTATTTCCGATAACAATTCAGAGAAAGAATTGAAAGGTAAAATCACTTTTCAGCGACTGTGTAACAAATATAACCCTCCCCATTCCTCGACTTAATTTAAAAATAAAGAATTTGTGTCAAGTTTACTTTGAAGGTTTTAACCCACGGGGCTCTAATTCTCAGCGAATGTCGATTTAAAAGGCTACATTAAACCTAACCTAACATAAAACACATACACGGGTTTTCTAAAAAAATATTTGCAGATTTAAAAAGGTATGGTTGATCTGTTAGCAATTAAAAGGTTCTTCAAAAGTATTGTTTAAAATTTTCCTTGTAGTCTTTTTCTGTGATTTTGATGACGCCACAAGCTCTACAATTTATACACAATATTTCATTTTCAAACAGATTTTTTCAAAATTAAAACAAAACTTTTATTTAAAAAGAGGGGGAAATGAATTAATATTTGAGATTAAACAAAAAATGAATATTCTAGCCGGATGCGACCGACAAAAGCGTGTTTTATACCGGTCTTGGGCCCACTGTGCATGATACTTAGGAACTTAGACTTTTAACCTTTTGTAAACAAGGCTACACTTTTGTTACTGAATCGGTCTTGTAGTAGTAAATCTTTCAATTAATTGTTACAAAATAACTATAAACAGGTCTAATTTTATTTTCTTCTATACAATTATAATAAAAGTTACTATTGTCCAATGATTAAATATTATATATATTCCCTTGTGACGGTCCAGTTTCTGTACACCTCAGATCTGACCTTCCTGGTCCTACTAGGAGCTCCTCCATCTAAAATTATCATTTTTATAGATGTTTTCATTTCTATATAAGTAAAATCATAGTTACTAACGTTTCTAAATATAGGCAAAAATAAAGTTACCTAAAAAATGCTATAGAATATGCAATAATGTATGTAGTTTTAGTCAAGCAATATGTAAAAAAAAACAATTTCTTGATGATAAATTCAAGATGAAAATTTATGTTCAAATAACAAATCATTAAAATAAATCATTTATGCCTTTAAGATTTTGTCTTGTAATTATGTACACGTAAAAAAACATAAAGCATTATAGAATTAAACATATATGCTTTTGAATTTAACTATAGTATCGTATTATAGACAGTGTCCATGGATTGCAAAATGATACATCATAAGATTGATTCTAATTTTTTAGGCCCCGAGGGGATTAATGCTCAGAAGAAATTAATCCGGTAAACTTTTTTTGTTATCTAGAAAATTGTATACGATACATGATTTTAATCCCGTTTAAATTCAGTGGAACTGAATCGGATTTGAATCAATAGTGTAATTTAAATCAAAATCCAAAACAAAGTTTCCCTTTTATTGAAAACAAAAGTAAAAGCCTTCAATTAAAAAAGTTTTAAATTTGTTTACACTATTTCCTGTGTAATTATTAAGGCAGTGAAAAATGGATAATAGATTGTAAACTCGTTCTGCCTTTCGTTAGCTATAAAACTTTTGTGGGTCAGGTTTAATCATGATTAGTTGGAACAAAGTAACAGTATTTAAACATTACCACCATTGATTTAAAGTAACTAAGCAAGTCAATTATAATTTGGAGGTAATTAATTATTTCTTTATTACTGCTTTATATATGTCTGTTTACATTTTTGAACATTTTGGGTTACACTTTTGTAATATTTTAACCAGTCGACATTTTCTTGTATGATAAAGTAGAAAAAGTTTTTGGTCTGTAGCTAAAGATCTCGTCCTATTATATAGTTAAGTATTATAAAGTTTCAATAACTACTGAACTGATTCAGGAAATCTTCGCATAGGTCCCAGGTTGATTTTAGGCTATTTTATTTTTAGAATCAAGTCTTTTTTTCTTTCGCCGAAAGCAAAGCCTCTAAATGCAAGTTGCGGAGCCACTAGTTAATAAAAAAGTAAAATATCTTTGTCATTGTTTTATGACCGAAAAAATACTGTCTTTTTATTTTCCTTTTTCAAAAGTGAAATAACAAAGGTAAGGTTTTAGGCCACTCTGTAACGTAATTTTACTGTCTGTTAACTAAAGTCCTTTCGAGTCTAAATGTAAATTTGGGTCATTTAGATGGAAAACTCTTTTTCTAAAACAAAAATGGTAAACTCAGCTTATTTTGATATTAAAAATCTAAAATCCTGGCTTTTTATTTGAATTCTATCAATCTTACTTATGGATGTTGCCATTCTTGTTTAAGAAACAATTTTGTTCTGTCTGATACCAAGTGACAAGTCAGGTTTCCAGATATATTTAATTGGAATGCAATTATTTGTAACAAAAATAGAATAGATAAGTTCCAAAAGTTTCATTGTTAGGAGACAAATAATCATTATTATTCTATGATAATTACATTTATTAATAACAATCTTAAAACTATTATAAAAAACGTTGTGAAAAACAAAAAGCTAAACAAAAATAGGAAAAGAGTATCTACAATACTTAGTGAAATTAGTAGAATAGTAAAATTATTTTCCAAATAAAGCAGTGAAAGCTTTAATATTCGCCTAAGATAATTTTGTTTCTCTTCCGTCTCAAATACAGGGACGGGCGGAAGGGAAGTGTAGGGGGGCGGGATGTCTTTATCACCCCTAAAATATATTAGAAACAACGCCTTGCCCTTTTTTCATCCCCTAAAGGTTAATTGCTGTGCACGCCACTGCTGACTGCTCTGTTCTATAATAGGCTTTGAAATAAAAACATACAAAATTAAATTAAGATACTACATGCAATTAAGTGATGCAATGATATCAAAGTTAATGATTAATATAAAATGATTTTTAAAATATGTATATAAAAATATTATATTTATATTGTATTTGAAAGTAGATATTGAAAACAACAGTAAATAAAAATACATCATGCAAAATGCTTGCAAAAAATCTGTTCTTTCCATCGTTACTATTTTTTGTAATAAATAAGATATAAGCATTATTCAGGTTTCATAGATTTTCTCGATTTAGATACAATATCTGCCTAAAGTAAAGGGGAGCCCAAATTGCAGGTAAACAGAGATAGATCAATGGTAAATAAATATTTTTTCATATTTTAAACTAATTTAGCACTTTCAGGGCTGTGAAATCTTTATTCAATTTTACCATGGATTGACATGAAATGAACTGTAATTTTTTCTAACAAAGAGCTTAGGAGGAAGATTATTTTTTTTTCTCACTGATCTATCACTGAGAGATGATTAAAGTCTCTCAACAGATTATAACGTTATACGATAAATTAACCAATGAGAGGCCAGCATAAACCAATGGTCAATTACAGTGTATATTGGCCTCTCATTGGCTATTCTATCGCATGACGTCATAATCTGTTAAGGGATCTTAATCGTCTTCCTATCACTGTATCTCTAGATGATGACATATATGTAGGAAGCAAGCCTATTGTATAATTTGTAATTTATGTGTACTCTGCCTTGTCTTTGAGCCATCTTACAAATGTTTGGATCATTCAATTATCATCAACTAGCAAACACTATTATTCAAAACCCTAAAATACATTTATTCAAAAGTTTTATTTACAAAAAGAGGTGTATTACAAATAAAAGCACAGTCCTGTTGCATTTTGGATTTTTATTTCCTGTTATGCATAAGATATTATATCCTTTTTTTTTTAAAGCAAAGCTTTTCTATAATTAGGGTCGGTCCGTATGTCCGTTCATAACGGTTAGCTCTTTTCGTTGATTTAGGCATGTTAGAGTTGTCCTATCAATTTCAAACTTTGCATGGTTATACCTGTAGTAGTTAGGTACGATTTACAAATCGTAGCATCTATATAATCGTTACCAGAATGTCCGTACGTCAATTTTAAACATGTTGATTTTTAACTTTTTAAACATCAAATTTTTGTACATTATAATTGTCCGATGAATGTAAGTATGTCCTTAAACATTGTCCTGTATTTCAGCGGTTTTTCAACAAATTTTGTTTCGAATTTTATACATTTATATTCTGATTATTCAGTTCTGACAATCTACAAGTGTTAATGTTTGTTTGTCCTTCCTGTTTCAGAGCTTCGCTTTAATGGATGTTGTCATCCTTGTTTACACGAAATTTGGCAATTATTTTTTTAAAAATTCAGAAAGGATTAGATGTAAATAATAAACAATCTAAATTGCAATAGGTTGATGTGCTTCTCTTGTACATAGTTCCAGGTATATTAAACAGCATTCTGATCGTATATACCTATGCGCATTAATTTACCTTCTTCCAACATATGAACTTCTTTCATCTTGTTATTATTTTTGCTCATAATATTATTTACAACTTCACTAAACAAACATTCAATTTAAGAAACATGGACAGATTGTTTGGAAAAAGAAAATTATTTATTTTATTTATCATGTTTGATAGAAATATTTACTTTAAACAAAACCTGAAATATTATTGTCTATACATTTTAAATAAGTAACCATATTCAAATGCCATTGAAATTAATCTGAAATACAATTAAGAAGTCAAACAAAGCAAGAAAGATATTTTTGGTTATTTAAAGACTGTTTAACTTCCAACTTCATTTGCCTAACTTAGTAATCTGCGAACTATAAACTAGAATAGCCAAGACAAAATGATATACAGGTAGTGTATTGCTAATGAAAATATGCATAAGATTTAAGCATATTTACATTTGATGAGCGTTCTCTGTGCATTATTAATCCGAAGATTTTTGTAGTGCCTAAAAAAATAACGTCATACTGGCCTACCAATGGCCAATTAAAATTTATACTTGCGGCCTGTCATTGGTAATTTAGTCTGTGTATCAACCTAGCATACGTCATTTTTAGGCACTATAAACAGCTTCCTCTTGGACATTCCAAAAGTATTTTTTAGGATTGCTTTGCTAATGATATGCGAACCTAAGCTCATGTGATGCCAGCCAACTTATGACTTGGATTTTATTTCAGATTTTCATAAAATGAAAAAAACAGCTAAAAAACCATACCACCCCCTTAACCCATCCCCTACCCTCCTACTGAATGAACAAACTGACCAATATATAAGTTTCAAGTTAGCACCCTATATTTCTTCTGATTATGTTCACGAGCATTCTATATCCAATTAATTGCCAGCTGTTTGCTGAATGTCAGCTTTCAAAGTTAACAAAAATTGCTTTCTTCATAAATCCACTTAATTTGGACCTTAACTTCTAAATCTATCTATGCTTCTTAAATTCAAAGAACAGAACAAGTGAAGTATTTGAAACACGAACAATAATATTATGCATGCATAATACAGGACAAAACAATTTAAATATTTTATATAAATTTAGGCCCTATACGAATAACAAAAACAGAACAATTGATATTTACAATTTTATATTACCTGCTTTTTATCTTTTATTACTCTTTATTATATTTTTAATTAGGGATTAAAGAAAACTTACGTTGGGTATTGTCGGTTTCGTGATATCGCCTCTTAAGGGGCGTTTCGTCGTATTTTCAAAGTAGCTTTTCTCCTATATTTATCCACTAACATTAACATTTACCAAACCTAATCTAAAATAATCTATCAAAAGCTGTACAGTGAAAATATGACGAAACGCCCCTTAAGAGGTTTAGAAAATTAAGAAACCTCCTTATAGATAGAAAACATAATTAATTTTTGCTGTAATGTACCAAAAAGTAAAAAAAAGAGATAAATTCCAACAAATTATTTACATTTAACTTTAGTCTACACTAAGAACCAAATAAATAGGAAAATCTGAATTTTCAGATTAGCGACATATTTATCCATTTTGGATGATTGTACTATACGTATTGGTTATTAGTTTCTATTGTTAATTTGCTAAAAATCAACACCAATGAAGCACAATATCTCGAAAACAGTATTGGCGGAAAATACCGGTGAGCCCAAAAGATATTCAAATCCAAATACAAAGAAAATCAATGGGAAAATCAAGTTCTGCACCTGGAATAACATCTGGCAGTATGCTGGAGACAACAGGATCACGGGGAATAATTGGCATCTCCATCATTTCAATTTTATTATGTGATGTTCAGTTATTTCTTTACTTGTAAACAGCATGGGTTCACTTACATTATAGTCTGAAAAACCACATGAAGGTGAAAGTTGAGCATTTTTAACCTTGGATATTTTATGATAAGGTGTTGCTTATTTGATCCATAGTGATCAGTATTATAAAACTTAAACATAAGCAACTATTTTACTTTTCTTATAGTTTCCCCTTTTCATACAAATCATAGCCCATTTCATGCCATTGGATATAGAACATACGTGGATATTATAACAGGTGAAAAAGTATCGTCAATTTAGATTGCTAACATCGGCATCATTTATTGGTCAAGTCGTTCATCCGGAAGGAGGGGAGGAGATGGGGTAAATGTCTAATGCAATTTAGTCAAATAAATCCTTTCAGCCATGTATCCTCTAAAACTGTTTACATACATTACAAAAAATCAATGATTCTTCAAATATACATTTTTAATGATAATCTAAATATTTTGTAATATGCTAAAATAAAAAAAATTGGTTACTTTTAAGACAAAATCTTCCTTCACAATTTGAATTTTTAAATAAATAGAGCTAAACTGTATAAGGAAAATGTGTGTAGTAGTGAAAATCTATTGTTTGCATGATAATCAATTATCCAATTATGAAAACTTTGATTCTTGTCATAAACATGTTTTATGGGATACAGGTAGGGTAGTAAACCACAAACAATAAACTTTCAAAATTTTATTTTCATACAGGCACGTGCACATAAATTTCCAAAGGGGGGTGAGGGATGTGGAAGGAAGCTTACACACTCGTAATTCTCCTCCTGCACACCCTTGTTTTCATAATATTGATAACAAAAAAGCTCCTAAAGCTTCCTGATAAATATAAATCTAGAAACAGGACAAATAAAAATGATATTGTTTGATATTTAAATAAAGATTTATTTTAAATGGCGAATATAGGTTGAATATGATATGGGCTCAAAAAAAACCATGCCATTCCATAGATTATAAATAACTTAAAGATATTGACATATTCAATTGTATAAGTCTGTTTATAGCTTAAAACCTGGATAATTCTATGTAATTAGTGTGGTTCCCTAAAAACTCCAAACACCCTAGCATCACACAAGGCTTCGTCGGAAGGTTGAATAAAAAAGCTTTTGTTAAAATAATAGTCGTATGAAAAATATATGGTAATCGTTATTATAATTAATTTTAAGGGGACAAAAATAATAAGTGAATATTGTTTCTTTTTTCTTATATTTTATCTGGAGAAAGTTTTGTATTCCATTACTGTATGTTTGTGTGTGTGTGTTGAAGGGTTGATATATCATCATCAATTAATTAGAGATTGTCATAGAGAAAATAGATTTCAAAATATAATATTTGACCTCATGACGCACTTTTACGCAAAATGTTTTGATGGAAATTAAAAATTGAAAAAAATTGTGCATAATTTTAAAAATAAACATTGAAATTATTATTTAAGATGCATGCCAATGTAATAATTAATTAAACTTAAGAAAAATAGTAAAAAAAAGTCTTATAAAGGATAAAAAAGCCGATTTTCTTGGCAATGTCACCGATTATATGTTGAGTTTGCCACTAAAATTGCAATATCTACTTAAGGATTTTTTTTTGAATTTTTAAATTTGGCATAGATATTCAAAAAGTATAGTAGAATTGCACCTAAATTTTGAGCCCATATCATATTAAACCTATATTCGCCCTTTAAGTAAAAGTCTCTTAACGAACAGATAAATTTTTTAAATGAAATATTTAAGATCACCATTTCTATAATATTTCGTCGTACACATTTTATTCCCATATTTCAGATTAATTAATTTTTTTGTCGATGTTGTTTCCATAATCAGTTAATCCATTGGAAAAACTTTGACAAATAATAAAGTCAGGAAATAAATTAATTTCGAAGGAAATATACTTCTTACAAATAGAGTTCAAGTTTAAAAAGAACATTTCTTTAATTAGTCTGCACGCTGTCTATGACGTGAATAAAAACATTGCAGCTAATAGCCATTATTACACTAAAATAATATTTCAATAATATTAATTTGATAGGTTTTGAATTATAACTTTATGATAGCTTTTAATATTGTTACATTTATGACATTATACGGTCTTATCTCTCTAATGCAAAGGATATCTTATTTCTCAGATAAAAATCAACTTTGTAGAGATATCCTATCTTGAAAGAGCTGAATCAAAAAGATGCACACATTTCAGGAACTCTATGAACTCTGACCGCAGCGCTCGACTCCCTAGCCTATAACCTAACCTAACCTAAAATAGTTGTTCGTTGTCGGGGGGGGGGGGGGGTGGGGGGAGGGGGTACTCAAATTTTCAAAATTGAAAAAAGAGGATAACGCCAAAGCTTTTAGTTGAAATATAGCACTAAGAAGAGAATTTATACAGCTGCAGCAGCCATAGATGTCCTATAGGACGGGTAGTGGGGATTATTAGGGGTGTTTATTACCTCAAACTTTAAAACCCCTCATTTTACCCAACTCAAAATTTTTAAAAACAAATCTGATTAACCCGTCAAAAATAATTTTTCTCGCATAGTATTATAAATAGCTTTTCGCGGATATAAAATGCACATATAAAAATGTAAAATCATAAGATTAAAACCAGTTTTTAGCCCGTGCCTTCGGCATCTCAGGACTAAAATAACTGGTTCTAATCTTATGATTGTACATTTTTATATTTGTAGAAAACTGGATATAAATCGATGCTAGACATATATTTTTTCGTATGGATGAGAACCGGTTCTAATCCACCGGATAATAATCGGTTTCAAATGAATACGAGAAAATATTTATAAACAATTAAGTTTGAAACTGTAATAAAACTTTTTATTCCCATAAGCTATCAACTTAAAAAGGAAATATTCAATTGAAAAGTTTTATGGCTGGCCATTAGACACCTCATTATTGCATTACTATTCAGTGTTGCAAAGCTATTCTAAAAGTTACCTTTTATGTCTGTCTCTTTTTTCTTTCCTTTTGTCTGTCTGTAATGCTGCGTTCTATTTAATTATTTCTCTCTTTCTCATTCACTACAATGAAACCTAATACTTTTTAAACAAATCATTTACATCTCGTTTCTACAAAATAATCTTCAAAAGAAAAAAATAACTCTAATAAATTCTATCAATTCCAGTATGAAAATTACTACTCATTAATAATTATGTAATGCATTTCGCACATACGAAAACAGGTTTCAAAATGCTTCAGTCAATATAAAACATGGCAAAAATTATAATTTTTACCTTTTTCGTCTCTGAAAGAAGAGAGATAAACTCCACCATGTATCACATATAGACAGAACATTTGGAATATCCATTCCAGCAAGATCAATATTACTAAAATAACTATTCTTTATATTTCTACTATGGCAAGTTCCAGCTTTGTTAGCTTTTATTTTGTTTGTTCTTGTTTTACTAGAAAACAATACCAAGTCTGTAATTAAGTGCAATAGTTAAATGATTATTGGTAATGGAATAAAAGATTCAATAAACTGATAATGGAATGGTGTAAGATTTTGAAAAACTTTTTTCTAATATCGCATTAAAACCGATTAATAACCGGTTCTCAGCCATACTGAAAAATTATGAATAGCATCGTATTTTATCCAGTTTTCTACAAATAGAAAAATGTACATAATCATATGATTGAAATATGATTTTTTAGTCCGTTCCTAACAGGAATATCCTGAGCTCTAGGGGCTAAAAAACTGGTTTTAATCCTATAATTGTACATTTTTATATCAATAGTAAAAAAGTGAGAAAAGTTTGATTTAGAGGGTTGGGAGCTGATAAATTATTCTTATTTTTTTCCTTTAGAAAATATACTTTTGAAACATAATACTTGGATTTAATAATATTTATATATGTTTTAAAGTTTTATCTACAAATCATAGTTATTATCATTGCTTATTTAAAAATCATTAGTTTCTACATATTTATAGATAAAGGTTCAAATACAAAATATCTCATTTAACATTTGCTAAATAACCAATTAATTTTGTATTACAATTTTAAATGTGAAATATTTTTTATGACTTTATTTATAAAAGATTACCTAATCAGCCCTGAATAGACAGGATATTACAAAGTTTGAATTGTTTTGTTTGTATTAGTCATCAGAACAGGACAACAACAAAACTTTTCATAATTTTTCATCCATCAAATTATGATAATATTTTTGGGTATTTTCTCATTTATTTGAAATGTTCTTTTTCAAATTCCCTTCTGAAAATACATTGATGAAACCTGCTTTTCGTAGATAAGCTACTCTATAGCTAACTTTGTTCGTCCGTCTCTTTGTTCATATAGAAATGGAGGAAATGAGATTTTCTCAGATGCTAGTTGGACTAGACTAATTTTCTTCAACATTCTAATAGTCAAGGCGGTCGAAGAGCGTATACACAGATTTTTGGTTTTATCCAACTTTTAATTTGTTATCTAAGTACGTATTCAAGATTCTTTTTAGACCTTTGGAAAAAAAAACAATAAAAATAGTAGAGTTACCATCCAAAAATAAAATAAAAGGAAATTATCATTCTTTGCATTCTTTGGAATAACTTTTCTAATATTTGTTTTCAAGTTGTTGGTAAGTTTTATCATGTAATTAGTAATTACCATACAATCACTCCGGTTTATTAATAATTCTAGACTTTACACTTTTACAAAATATTTAATGGCAATAGTTTGTTTACTACCTAATTGTTTTTTTTTATAGAAATTATCTATTTTGAAAAAAAAATAATCTTTTAAATATAAATTATTTTTTAGTTATAAAGTTTTAACCCATAATCATGGTTCGAGTGATCAGAGATCATAAGTGAAAAGACGATGGACAAAAAAAATGAGGTACATCCCCAAAGATGACAGACAAAATTACTTCTTCTTAAGATTAAAATTATTGATGAAAAGTTTGGACACTACTAGTTTGGAACCAACCAATCAAAAGTACCTAACGTTTTTGAGCTAACAATAAAATAACGTGGTTGTACATCTTTGGGTACCAGGTGTTATTAGCAGTCCAATGTCCCCTTCCTCTGGATTATACCTGAACTGTTATTCTACAAAAATTATGGATCTACTGCAATTCACGGTAAAATATTGCTGGCAACGCAATTTTCCAAAAATCTATTAATTTTAAAGGCTGCTAGCTGCCAAACAGCTGAAACGTACAGATCATGCCCGCACACTGTTTTAAGCGGCATAAGAAGGCCTACAAATAATCTGGAATAGCCATAAATCAATAATGCATAATTATCTCGCAGTGCAGAGAAATGCGCAAAAAAAGACCTATTTTACGCATTTTTTCTTCAGTGAAGCTTTCCCTGTGCATCATTAGATCTTGGCTATTCCAGATTATTTGTAGGCCTTATGCCGCTTAAAATGGTGTGCGGGTATGATCTGTATGTTCAGCTGTTTGACAGCTAGCAGCCTTTAAAATTCATAGATTTTTGGAAAATTGCGTTACCAGCAATATTTTACCATGAACTGCAGTAGATCCAAAATTATTATTTATGATTGAAAAAAAATTATTATTCGAAAAATATATCTTTATTGTCTTCTGTATTTTGTATCTGATTATTTCTGGTTAGGTTAATTAAAAAGGCCAATGAAGCTCCCCCCCCCCTCCTCCCAACCAAACAAATAAAATGCTTGTTTTGCTACCAACAATAATAAGTATTTTTTAATTGACAGTACATTGCCTTCATCACAAAATTATTACTATCAAGGGACAACATTATAAAATGCAAAGAAAAGGTTATCAGAAATAAAAGATATTTTTAAAAAAGGATAAAAGTTCAGAATTAAAAAAAAATTTCTGTTTTTTAATTTTTAAAAAACTATTTATTGATTTATTAATCAAATGACCTTATGAAAAATCTGCGA
This sequence comes from Acartia tonsa, assembly GCF_053477335.1. NCBI lineage: Eukaryota > Metazoa > Arthropoda > Copepoda > Calanoida > Acartiidae > Acartia > Acartia tonsa. Next base: position 43,167,691 of record NC_137260.1, read on the forward strand.
AAAGGCAATGTATGTTCTTGTCCAGTATCATGTATTTGAGCAATTTTGCAACAATTTAAATTTTAATATACAATTGTTTTAAACTTATTAATAAATATTTTGATTATTAAATGCTAACATTCTACAAGTATGAATGTTCGTTTGTCCTGTCGGCTAAAATTGTGGACGTTGTCAACCTTAATTTAAAAAAGAAAACTCATAAAATTGACATGTCTAGGACAGCAAGGCAGACAAAATGCCTTAAAGAGGAGGTATTTCGATAAATAAAAATAAAAAAAATACATCCTAGCTGAAATTTTGTGACTTTTTATTTTATTTTCCTTACCTCTATAATTTATATTAAATTGCAGCTATAAAATACACCACTAGGACAATAAAAAGGTTAAATATGAATAAATTAATCACAGTATACGCCAGCACACTGTTACAAAACAATTATAAAACACATTCATTTGTGTTGAAAGGATTGCTAATAAAAAATTCCCCCACTTCTACTATAACAACTCTTATCATTATTATAATGAAATATTACAACTTTTGTGTTTACTATTATTATTACTACTCGTGGCCTTGTTATACTTGTGTTGTTGGCTTGTAATCGGCCTAATAATTTCCACTTACTAAACTATGGAAAGGTATTTCCTTATTCCTCTTTCCTGCTCAAAACAACAAAATAACATAAAGAGGTAAAAATATCATGGAATAAAAATGAGACAGAGGGATAAAGAGAGAAAGAGACAGGAACTTGGGGAGAGAAAGAGAAAGAAGGGGAGAGAAAATCATAAAAAAGATTAAGAGAATGAAAGAGAAAGAAAATAGAAAGGAGAAAAAGAATTATTTAGGGAATGTAATGAGGAGGAATTGAGGAAAGGGTTTTAAAATACAGAGGTGAAAAAAAATATGACAGGAATTAAGATAACAAGAGAAAGAAAAGGGAGAGAGGATATTATAGGAAAGAATATAAAAGTTTATACAAGTGGATAAACTCAATCTAAAATTGATCATGAAAGACAGAAAGCGAAAAAAAACTGAGACAAAAGTTAAAAAAAGGATGAAAACATCCATATTAAGCAACGAAGCAACAAAAATGGGATGGACAAACAGACATATGTTCAGTTGTCTTAACAAAGTAAAAAAAGAGATAGAATATGCAAAAAAAAATAAAGTTTGTGTATTTTGAGGCATGGCCGAAGACAGTCGGACAAAACAATGTTTAGAAAAGATGCCCATATTTCACAGGAATCTTGAATAATTTTTTCAGCTGTTTATCTTCAATTGTAGCCGAGAAAATCACATTTCCTCTATAGCTTTCTGGACTGACTGACGGACGAACAAACAATATAAGAGTAGCTTCGATGTTTTTCAGAGATTTTAAAAAATCATATTTGCCTCTGGAAACTATAAAAAGTCCCTATCCATGATTTATATAAGTTGTCTTTCAAAAATCATTATTATTATTATCCAAATGTCGCGGCCATGCAAAGAAATAATATGCTAATCTAATTTGTAAAAATTAGATTTGAAGAATATTCTTTATCTATCTTTCTGTCTTTTTGTAGCAACCTTCTTGGAGATGTTGTCATTCTTGTAAATTACTTTTCTATTATACAAAGTAGTAAGTTTTTTGTCTGCAGCGAAGAATGTCGTTAACCGCTTAAACGATATGGTTCTGCTTTAGAGTTTAGCTTCTCATAGGTCCTGGGAAAGTTTAAATCTATTTTTAGGAATGGTACCACCACCCTCCCTAGAGAAATTTAACCTAGAAAAAAATTCCCAAATAATTGAGGTGGGTGGGGATTTGGACACCGCCCCATCTCAATTGCCCCTAGAGGCGTAGCAGCGAGTATAATATTACGTATAAAGATTAAACAAGTTTAGTCTTTATATTGATTTAGTAAAAAACACAAAATTTCAAAATTTTATGATAATACATATATTTGTGATAAAATAAATGGCGCATAATAATGAATTTCAACTCTGTGGTATAACATATATTTTTTCAAATATCTACTGAACAAAGCAAAGGATGAATGCAAAGAGTGACAAATATACAAATATGGAAAATATTAAAGCTTTCATGTAAGGGTTGTAGGGTTGTGGTATAATCTCCCCATACATAATTAGGATAGGTTAAGTTGGTTACCCTATTCTATTATACATATCTACTTCTTAGGCCTGGTTGAAGCCAAACAGAGGGACGAGTCTGTCACCGCTGTTAGCAGGTGCAGCTGCGGACACAGATCTGCTGGCGCTGTTAAAAGACTGTCTCTGTGTCTGTGAGATGGCGGCATTCACGGAGGATGTAATTTCAGGCTGGAGGGCGGACACAATTTGGGCAATAAGGGCAGCCTCGTCAAGAGCGGGTTGTCTGGGCTCGGGAGCAAAGGGAGCAGGGGCGGGACGGACAGGGACACGGGTATTAACCTGGTTGTTAGCTCCGCCGTTTCTCAAAAAGTCAACCTCGCGCTCCAGCTCCTGGTAGAATCCGTCGGGTCCCGCGTTGTAGTTGACGGTGATCAGAGTGCCGTCAGGGGCAACATAGCCGTACACGCCGGTCACATCAAGACCGTTGCGCTCCTCGTTCTTGAAGATGTAGGTTCCCTCCTCGTCGTCTCTCACCTGATACTTGTAGCTGTACTGGGCATTGTTGTCAACCTCCTCGACGGCGCCACCGTTGAAACCATTGTTAAACTGTCTGTCAGCATTGAATGACTGTTGCTGCTGTTGTTGAAATTGAAGGCCAGCCAGGGCATTTGCAACGGCGTTGGCTATTTCAGGCTGGAGGGTGGAAACAACCTGGTTAACAATAAGGGCCTCGCTGTTTTGGCGTCCCGTTCTCGGCCTGGTGGAGGCTGCAGCGGTCAAGCCAGACATACACAGGGATATCAACACCTAAAATTGAAAATTTGTACTAATAAGTTTTTTTAATGTCTTGATTTTTGTATAAGAGGACCAGAATTGAAAGAAATTACGAGTGATATCCTATAATATAAAGCAGTTATTATTTTTTGTCTGAAGTTAAAGATCTCCGAAAGTGCTGGTCCAAATTAGTTGTACTTTTAATAGAAGCGTTAAGATTGTCATTGAGGGGTTTTCCTCAACTCTTTTGCCCATCCCTAGAGGCTAAGAGCGAAGCGACTAGTATTACTATAAAGACTTTATTTAAAAGTGAAATAAGAAAGAGTTTTTTAAAATAGAAAATAATTTAGTAATACTTATTGTTTGCTTTGCTGTAAAGAAACTATAAATAAGCAAATAGAATCTTAAGTTTAAAAGATTTATAAAATTAAGAAAAATGATCTTAAAGCTTACATATGTTGCAACCATTGTGTAGCAGTTATTTTGGAGTAGTGGGGCAATATACTGACCATAACAACTCAACCTACAGTTTATATATACAAATACAATCCATTCTATTGGCCAATTCTGAAAACAGGGGTTAATATTTACCATCAAAGTTCTTATTATAGAAACAAACTGATTCTGAACTCTGACGAAAATCATTGTTTTCCAAAACTTCAATCTTGGCTAAACTTAATAAAGCTTGTTTCCCTTTTTTCAATCACACAACTAAACTAGATGTATTCTAGAGACAACTAACACTTTGGTTGTACAACTTTTGTCTTGAGGTTTCAAAACTGCATGGTAAAGAGTTTTGTACCTGTTTGTGAGCAAAGGCTTTCCACCTGATGATACACATTTTACATAACAGCAGTATTTTTCTTCTACCATAGGGACTAAGTTTAAATCCCAATACCTCCACTACAACCAACGGATGGTTTATTATGGGCCATAAATTCTCAATATTTTGTCGAGTATTTTGTGAAGAATATTTTTCCTGTGAAATAGTTGAGATGATTTTAATGTATTTTGAAAGACTACATATTGTACATATACATTTACTCCGCTGCTCATCTTTTAGTTTTTTTTTAGAAGCAAAGCTACTCTACAACAAGCGTATGTCTGACATAATTTAGAGTTCTTAGTTCAAACAAATCAGGTGATGTATTTTACAATTTGTAACAAAAAACAGGTTTTTATAATATCAGGGGGTAAATTACCCTCAACCCAAATGTAAATTCTTAGTCTTATTCCTATTATTATTTTCTATCATCATTCCCTCCCCTCCCACTCACTCAAAAAAATATTTGACGTTCTTGCTAGTATATGAATGACTTAAACATTAATTAACTTAAAAAAAACATTATATACTACTATGTTGTATTATAGTATACTGTTCTTATTTTCTTTCATTTAGTTTGATTTTTGTTCATACGTCATAGTAAATTTGTTCTTGTTTCTCTAAGATTTTAATCAAAACGGCCAATCTCTTTGAAAGTGTCTTTTTTAGAAAAAAAATCTGAGTTTAAGAGATAGGTTTATCATTTAGTTTTATAAAATATTTCTACTTTGGACGACTAAAATTGCTAGACTAAAATATCTCGTGTACTTTTTACCACCCTTAATTTCTTAGACAATATAATTTAAATATAACCATTAAACTAATAATACCCAGGAAAACTTATTTGGATGGCCAATTTCTATTTTTAATTTTTCCGGAAGCTGCGTCCCTAGCATATAACATTTATAATAATAAAATAGCTTAAAACCATCACAATCTTCAATCTAAAAAAATCAATTTTATTTCTTTATTTATCATCATATTTCATCTATTTAGAATCAAAACACAGATGAGTACATCTATAAATAGCAAAGTAAAAAAGTCATGAATGGAAATTAAAAGCATATGTTCATTGTTCATATATGAAGTATATATTTATTGTAAAAATTTACCTTTTTACACGCATTTAATATTTATTTATGTTGTAGCATGACTAACATACCGACGAAAAAGTAAAGCATATACTTGATGCTGGTGTTGCTTCATAAGACCTACACTCATAAGACCTACACTCATTAGTCCTACACTCATAAGTCCTAATTAATATAAGAACTACATTCAAAAGACCTACACTGACATAAGACCTACACTCACAAGACCTACACTGACATAAGACCTACACTCATAAGACCTACACTGACATAAGACCTACACTCAAAAGACCTAGTATGACATATATTTTATTATTTATTATAAAACAACTTAATTAATCTAACAATGAAAGAATTTATTAGGATAATATTTAGATGTCAAATCCACACAAGCTGTACAGGTACTCCTTGATGACGGCAGGGTTGTAATTGGTTGCAGCAATCTTGAGGTTGGCCATCCTTGCTGACAAACGGTCAGTTCTTCCAGGATTGCGGTCAGGATTGTTGCCACTAATGACCTGCCCGAACTTTGTCCTTGCCAGAGAGTCCTCTGATTTAAAATGGTTGATTTAGCACATTATGGTTGGTGCCAACAGAATTATTCCAGGTGCTGTTCCAAGCTTCAACAGCATTGTTGGTGGTTGGTTCATTATTCAGGATGCGCTTAAAGTTACTCCAAATCTCTGGAGGAAATACTGCCTTATTTCTTTGTCCACTCCTGTGATTTAGTTTGCCAACATAACTCCGTTCAACACATTTTGGCCTCCATTCACGTTAAGAGTGTAGGACTTATGAGTGTAGGTCTTATGTCAGTGTAGGTCTAATGTCAGTGTAGGACTTATGAGTGTAGGTCAAATATCAGTGTAGGTCTTATAAGTGTAGGTCTAATGTCAGTGTAGGACTTATGAATGTAGGACTTATGAGTGTAGGACTAATGAGTGTAGGACTTATGAGTGTAGGACTTATGAAGTTACACCTTGATGCTCATTAGTAAAGGAAATCTTCACAAAAAAATCAGCTGTCTATCTTAAATAGCAGCTAAATAAATCCCATTTCCCCTATAATGTTACGGAGTGAGGGAAGTAAAGATGGAGAGACAACCATGAATAGTTGTTGTAGAGTAGATTCGCTATTAGAGAATAAAGGTCTCCGCTTAACTAAATAATAATAAAATAGAATTTTATAAGGCGTGCGACCTCGTTTCTCAATGATACAAAATTTTATGTTCACTTCTCTTTTTCTTTATTTCTGGTAGATGTTCTATGAATAAATCTGTGTCGGCCATTTTTTAAAACATTTACTAAAGTCTAATTTATGGCATTTGCAAAAGATTTTTAATGTCGACCATTTTATTTAATCGGATTGGACAAAGAAAGTAATGTCTTATTTTATCTAAAATGATATGATATGATATGATTTATTAGCAGTAAATTACAGATTAATTTTACAAATAATTTAATACATTTTAAATTACATCATTTTTATAGATATATTTATTTATATTGGCATAATTAGGGTAACTGTACTACAGGGCCTTTAAAGTCAATCTTGACTGTCCTTCGGCCCAATTTTCATTTAATTTTTTTAAAAAATATTTACAAGTTTCACAAATAATATAAAATAATATTAGCTATTTACAGGGTATGGCATTAAAGTAGCTTACTGGTTGCGATATTCAAATTATATTTATATTTTTCCACAGGGATAACACTTTCTCTCCCTGCATTGAAATGTTTTGTACTTTGATATACACTTATTTTTTACATATTTTTTAACAGCTTTGGATGAATTTAATGATCTTAGCTCACCTGCCCAACTATTCCAAATTTTCGGGATTTTTACTGAAGGGAAAGTTTCATAGATTTTATAATTTGGCTTCTCTACTCTAAGACATTTTGATCTAGTATTTTGCAATGGTGTTAGAAAATTAAGCATACATTTGGGAAGTTTGTTTTCTAAATATTTAGAGACAAATTCAACTACATTTGCATCCCTTAGGTCAAAAATGTTAAGAATATCTAGTTTTCCCATCAGGGGCTCGGCATGCACATAGTACTTAGCATTTAAAACATTTCTTACAGCTTTCTTCTGTAGGTTATGAATTTTTGTGATATGCTCATCCTTTGCCGCCCCCCAAACAATTAAGCCATACTCTATGTGGGGCTTAGCGAGGCTGTTGTAAATTGTTTTTAAAGTAGTGGTTGGAAAGAGCTTTTTTGTTTGGGATAGGGCATAGACTGAGCTTGCTATTTTATTTTCTACATAGTTTATATGTTTGTCCCACTTAAGTTCATCATCTATAAGAACACCAACAAACTTGAAAAATTTAGTATTACAATCTCTGCCAATTCTTTCAATTTTTTCCCCTCCTATTTTTAATGTGCATAACTCTGGATCAAATGGCTTTTTATGTGGGCGAAAAATCATATATTTAGTTTTTGATACATTTAAGGCTAGTTTATTTGCTCTAAACCAATTTTTTGCTTTATCAAGTTCTAAATTAGAATCTGCAATTAAGTCATTTAAGTTGTTGTTTGATTTGCTAAAAGTAGTATCATCAGCAAATAAATTTGTTAAAAAGGATGTTGCATTTGGTAAATCATTTATGTATAGAATGAATAAGAGTGGGCCTAAAATACTTCCCTGTGGAACCCCTGTTTGAATGATTTTTTTAGCTGAATTTACACCATCGATTGTAACAAACTGTTGCCGTCCTATTAAATAGTTTTCAAACCATTTCAATGTATTTTTAAAACCATAGTGTTCAAGTTTGTTTAAAAGAATTTTTATATTAAGGACATCAAAGGCTTTTGAAAGATCTAAGAAGATGTTTATTGTATATTCAGGGTTCTTTTTATTTAGATTTTCATAGATATGCTTAAGTAAATTTAATAAAGGCTGTGTTGTGTTATGATTAGGACGAAACCCATATTGATATTTATATAGGATATTACAATCTGATAAAAATTTGATCATTTGTAATGCAACAACTTTTTCTAAAATTTTGCTAAATGCTGAAAGAATAGAAATTGGACGATAATTAGTAAACTTGTTTCTTTCTCCTGCTTTAAAAATAGGTACTACACGAGCAATTTTGTAATTTTGTGGTATGAATCCTGTTTTTAATGATAAATTAAATAGGTATACTAACGGATCAATAATTTCATTTATAACTTCTTTGATAAGAAAGATTGAGATGTTATCCTCCCCACAACTCTTTTTGCTTTTAAGTTTATTTAGAGCATACAACAAGTTCTTTTTAGTTACAATACCAAAATTGAAATTAGTATTATTTTTCTCCCCAAGAAAGCTATGAAAATTGGATTCAGAATTTGGTATATTTTCTGCAATTTTAGACCCAATACTTGAAAAAAAGTCGTTGAAACCATCAGCTATTGACTTTGCCCCTGAATATGATTTTATGTCATCATAAAAGATGTTAGGTAGACTTTCCTTATGCTTTCTTCCATTTATAACTGAGTTTATAAGAGTCCAAGTTTTCTTAATATCATTTGATAATTCTAGAAATTTATTGTGATAATAATCTTTTTTTGCCTTCCTTAATTTATTTTGGTAAAGCCGATTTAAGTCCCTCCAATCGTTAAAATTAGTTTCATTAGGGCATTTTATGCGTTTTTTAAATAACTTATCTTTTTGTCTTCTGATAGAAAGTAGTTCTTGTGTCATCCATGGATTTTGGGGGTGTTTTTTTCGATTTTTTCTTCTGTTTGAGAAGGGAAAACTTTCATTAAATTCCTTTTCTATTTTATTCTGGAATGACTCAAAAGCTACTTCCGGCCTAATTTCATTCATAACACTGTCCCAATTTGATTTTGCTAATTTTTCTTTAAAAATATTAATATTTTTCTTAGACATACTTCTGACTTTATCTTCACTTATACTATCCCTTTCCTCCTTCCCCTCACATGTGTGTGCTAAAAAGACAGGTAAATGGTCTGTAATATGTTCTAGTATTAACCCACTTTGAAAATTTAAATTTTGTTTGTTAGAAAATATATTGTCAATACAAGTGGCTGTGTTTTCACTTATTCTAGATGGTAAAGTTATAGTAGGCATAAAGGAATGGCTAAGCATCAATGATAAAAATCTGTTTGTAGGGGCATGATTTAGATGTGATAAAACATTAATGTTGAAATCTCCAGAAATTAAAATTTCCTCTGCATTTTTAAATTCCTTACAGTCAAGCTTAGTGAGAATAAGTTCTAAGTCTTGTAGAAAGATATCAATGTTACTATTTGGTGGGCGATAAATGTTTCCTATTATCTTATATCTGCCGTTTTGTGTAAATACTTTAATAAACATGCTCTCAAGAAACCCCTCTTTAAAGACATTTAAATCCCTTAACTCCTGAAAGTTTAGTCCCTCCCTTATTAAGAATCCGACACCGCCCCCTTTTTTCCCCTCCCTCCCTTTGTATACTATAGTTTGATATTTGTGAATATTAACATCCTGACTATTTTTTATGGCCCACAATTCTTGAAGTGAAATAACAGAGAAACTAAATTTTTCATTTGCTAAATTTTTTAAAAGACTTTCTAGGCTTTTACAATTTTTTGTAAGACTTCTTATATTATATGATAATAAGGAGCAAATTTCTGTCTTTTCCTTATACAGATCATTAAATTCTTCCAAGCTGAGGTAAGAACATTTAAAAAGATTTTCATCTACAAAATTATCAATCATTTTCAATATGAGACCAATAAGCTAAGTTTAATGCTACGAGAATTAAAGAAAATATGAGAATCATAGTCCTGATTAATGTGTAAAGTTATATATACAGGCGAATTATTTCAGTTGACAGATATATAATACTTTTAAAAGTAAAGATAATTTTAACCATATTGATAGAAATAGAAAGTAAATGAAATGAACCTTAAAAAAAATTTGATTGAAAGCTATACATATGAAGCAGTGTTGATAAGATTTGAATGGCATTAAAAAAATATTTTCTTTGAAAGTGCAACTAACTTATTAGTTTTTGATTTCTTCCTTTTTAACTTTTTTTACTAATTGATCTACCTCTATTTCAGTTAGGGTGCATTTGCTTTCGTCGTCTCCAAACTGCTTTGTGATGGGTTCCCAGGCACCGTCCCGCTTCACCTGCATGTAGATGGTCCCGTTCTGGTCTGAACTGAAGTTGTTGATATCTCCATTTCTCTTGAGCTTCTTCAGGTGTTGAACCAGCATGCCCCTACGCTTTGTCAGATGGAAACAGATAAAGAAGTTGGGGAGTTTGATGTGTGCCTTTTCTTCTTTGGATTTAGCTTTTCTCCTTTCTTCTCCTTTTAGCCCACCTCGTTTTATGGCCTTGACCAGACTGCTATAGGCACTATCATTGCAGCGGTTGTTGAATTTAACCAGAATAGAACCCGGCCCTTTCAGTCTGTGGCAGGCAGCCAAGTCGCTGTCTGGAATTTCGATGCCATAATGCTCTAGGATAAGTTCCTTGGAATGCTCTTGGATGGTTTTATTTTCTTTTTTCAGAGTCTCGTCCGATTTGATAATTGTCTGTAGATTTTTAGTTGGGATGTCTGGACTGTGCAGGATGACATTACTTTTAAGGTTTCTTTGCCAGAGATTATCATTATCATCTTTCAGGCCTCTTATTTGTTGCTTTGTGTCTTCTTGTTCGTCTGGGTGAAAGTCCTTCTCACGCTGCTCAAAGATGGTTTCAAGGGCACAAATGATTCCTTCAAAAGCTTGGTTGCCATTACTTATATCTTTTTTCAGACCAAATTTTAGAAGGATATTTGACAGTCTAGTTAATTGATCTTCACTAATAGTTACTTTTGAAGCTGGCATTTTGGCTGTCACTTGAAAAAAATTCGCTGTATCTGAGTCTAACCTTTAACACATATGTGGTAGTTTAACCTTTACACCGGAAGTTCACTGCTCGCCGGTCAAACTATAATCATAAAAATATTTCATGGGCTTTTTAAATTTGATAAGAATTTTGTAAGGATGTATGTCCGTTTATCTTTCCATTGCAGCAGCTGGAATAATTAATTCTAACTATCTGGAAAGCTTTAGTTTGGTCATGTCATTTTTAAAAAGGCAAGTAAAGGTAAGAAACACATATGTTAGTCTATTGTCATGATTTAAATCTTAGGCATTTGATATCTATTTGCTGGTTGGTGGATCATTAATGATTTACTTTAAATTAATTCATTTAAATTAATTCATCGTCGAACGTTTCAAAATTAATTCAATTGCTGATTCATGTCCCTTGGACTATAAAGCATTTTTCTGTTTGTTAATATTGGTTCCAATTTTTTTTAACATACGTTAATTAATTACCTACTGAATTTCCGAGTAAAAAATATGAATAGGTAATGGGCATCTTTTTATTAACTCTATTGTATTTAGTTATGAAATATATATCAATTTCAAAGATGACCTTCTTCAAATATTATGAAACTCTATTCAATCCAATTTAAAAACAATTGAAATTTGAGTATCAAAAATGTTATAAGAAATATCGAAATTTTTGTCTGTACATTTTTTTACTAACGACATTAAAAATTCAAATTCTTTTTTTGAAGATTAAGCAGAAAAATATATCTTTGATGTGATCTTGGCAAAAAAAGCTAGAAATTACTAGAAAATTGGCTAGTTTTCTTGTTTTATTTTGTAGATTTTTTCTTTTACTTTTATTTCAACGTTTTTCTGGTAATAAAACTATCAAAGAAAATTAAAATAATTAGAGTAACGGGGCGGAGCTTAAATTATGACTCAAAATATTTAGCGCTGGGATGTTTTAACCAAGGCACGAACACACACGCGCGCTTTTACGCAACTCTTAAAGCGTCGTAAGCGCCGCGCCACGTCCTTCATTAAGAAATATAAACCAATGGGAATGCGCACGTGCCTTAATTTACCACCAAAAAACGTAGTACCCTATCTTAAATTCTTTATTTGTCCCTTCCCCAATTTTTTAACAAATGATTTTTTTTTCATTTAGGGATTGGCTAATCATTAGATGGGGTCAAATAAAAGAACAGCCAATGAAAAACTGCTTCAGATAAAGTCAACATTTTAAATCTTCAAGAAAATCTAAGTAATCTAATGCCAAAAAGAAGTGAAAATTTGGTAATTTTTCTACTTCACAAAACTAAAAATAATTTTATCTTATTCTAATCTTTCTCGCTTTACTTTTAACATAATTGTATAATAGGGACATACATAGATTGTGTGCACGGAAAATGGACAAATTCTTCTTTTTTGTGTGAATTGCTAGGGGTGAGGGGGGGGGGGGGCACTCTATGCATTTTAGGCAACAGTATATTTAAGTGTTTAATTTGTGTATGCAATAGTATTTTTTCAATAATTAAAAAAGGTCAAAATTGGTAACTATAGCGTAATTTTATAAATATGTCAACAATAAACTAAGATGAATTCTTAAAAAAATACTTTTGCCTCACTAAAATTTTAGTGAGGCAAAATCATTCCCTCTAAATTTTTAGCGATCCTCAAAGATTTTAGTGAGGCAAACTGATTTTAGTAAGGCAAATTTTTTAAAGAATTTACCTCTGATGTTTTTTTGATCATGTAAAGAAAACAAAGTAGCTTGTTTCGTCGTATTTTCACAGTAGCATTTCTCCTATTTTAGCCCCTATGGAAGGCTCTAACCCTGCTGGGAAAGCATTAATATTTACTTAACCTATTAAAAGCTACTGTGAAAATACGACGAACCTTGCTCCCTATACTTGATCCTTTTTTTAATCTAGAATAGAAAACAAGGATGGCATCATCTGTAATTAAGTAAAGAGGCATAAATAGTTGTTGGAAGTGATTTATTGAGCAGATGTGCAAAGAAGAATATGGAATAGATCAAAGAAATCACAAACTTTTAAAAAATATATGTTTGTATCTTTTGAAGCATGATCTTCAGACCAAACAAATTATATATTTAATGCTTATTTTCACAAGGAATTTCATCTGCCTTTCTTTAATTGCAGCCGAGAAAATTACATTTCCCCATAGCGTTACGGACAGACTTACTGGTTTTCTTATTAAAGTGCCCTTTTAAAGAATTATGATCAAGAACAAAATTATTTTTCTTCTTGTTGTTAAATTTTTATGTAAATTATACATTACGAAGTAAAAGTTAGCTTTAACAAGGATGACAACATCCATAAAAGCGAAGCACTGAAACGGTAGGACAAACGGACATTAACACTTGTATAGTGTCAGAACTGAATAATCAGAATATAAATGTATAAGAGTCGAAGCAAAATTGTTGAAAACTGCTTGATACATGATAATGTTTATTGACATACTTTTAAAACTTGATTATAGAGTTGCTTCACTTATAATATTATACCTTGTTGTCCCAGGAATCAACATACCAAAATCAGATCAATCGGATGATTAGATCACATAGAAATTTGTCGTCAAAAAAGTAAAAAAATCAACATGTTTAAAATGGACGTACGGACATTCATGTAATGATAATGATTATAGAGTTGCTATGCTTTCTTAATCGTACCTTACTACTAAAGGAATCACCATGCAAAGTTTTAAATCGATAGGACAATTATAACATGCCTAAATTAACGAAAAAAGCTATCTCTTTGTGACGGACGGACGTACGGACGGACCGACCCTAATTATAGAAAAGCTTTGCTTTTAAAAATAAAATGGGAATTACTGCAAACAAAAAGAAGATGGGGTGAGATTCCCTGATTTATCATAATCTCAGATTGTAAGCAATAAAAAAAAGAGAATTAAACCTTAAAAATAAATGATTCACAAATGGTTAAAGTAGAGAAGAACATGGAGTTATTTTTATGATGATTAATGATTTCAGCAGAAAAGTGACCAGAATATTTTTAGTAAAAACTCAGCACGTTAAACAATTCTTATTCAACTGTAAATGCTTTAAATAACTTTTTTTGTTACAGAGTTGAATTTAGGGTTTTTACTTTTTCGAATTTTGTATTCTGTTTTTTTTAAGCGAAGGCTAGAGGATAAAAATTATATTTAAGAAAATGTCTGCGAAGATTGTATTCATGCGCATCCGGTATATAATTTGGTTCGTCAATCTGTCGGTCATGGTTCAAAAACAAATACTATTATTTCGTGATTTTCTCTAATTTTTATAAATTTCTCTCTCTTTCTTATTCTTTTAGTGTTATGCGATGTGTTATTATGTGTTAGGTAGAGCAGCAGCCGTTCACTTTGTCAATCATCCGCAGCTCACATTCACGTCATTCTTTCATGCCTATCGGCGGCAAAAAAACATAAATCCTTTATGTCTGCGTTCAGCCTCTAAGATCATAAACAAGCTGCTTTGAACACAAAGCTGCTTCCGTATCCTTTTAGCTGTCGAAGAAGTTAGTTTTGATAGCTCGGGTCTTTGGAATATCTTATTTTTGGCATACGCTTTTAAGACGAAATGACGAAATAGTACAAAAATCCTTGATTTTTAGAAAAAATGTACATAAAGAATTTTAACAAAGTGGAATTTTAAAAATTTCCTGAACCCAAAATAGCCAATGCAATATATTGTCGCTTTAGATTACTCATGACATTTTTGGAATATGTGTATGTATATGCCATGGAGTTGTCTTAAAAATCAAAATTAATGAGCAAACTCCTTCTTTTAATATAAAAATAATCAGAATATTTAAAGGGCATTTTTACAGTTCAATCGGAGCTCGGCAGTAGTAAACGTTAATTGCATTTGGCTGCGTTTACATATTAGTCAACAAAATCTTGTGCTTTCTATATTTTTATGATAATTTTTTTGCCTCTGACCTTTATTAAAAATATATCTATGTTAGGACGAAGCCCAATCTGTCCCACTTTTGAGCAAGCCGATTCCCTTTTCTCCCATCTCTTTTGAAGAGATTTTCTTCCCCCCCCTTCCCTTTTTCTTTTCCCTTTATATGACGTCATATAGGAATCGTCTTGCTCAAAAGTGGGACAGATTGGGAACCTAGTAATAGTGTCTAACTTTTTATCTTTGTGACGTAACAAAAATCCATCTCTTTTTTAGGGGTTTCCTTTCCCACCTCCCCTCTCATCCTTCGATTTTTGTTACATCACAAAGATAAAAAGTTAGACACTATTACTAGGTTCCAGATTGGGCTTCGTCTCTGTTAGCCTTAGTAGCTAACAAATTAACTTTTAAAAAAATTATATCTACGTTATTTAAATATACTTTATTCTAAATAAGATGATCATATTTTAAAAATTGACATTTTTTTGGTACTCATGTTGGCTTTTTATAATCAACGATGGCTTCCCTTTACAAGTTAAAATCAAAGATTTATAAACTTTTTTTTCTTCATAATTTTATACAATAAAGATTTTAAATAGTTATCAATCTTTTTAGAAGCTTATTTGAACAGAGAGAGGGGACAATGGTCTTTTTTATTACACTGGTTCTTAAAGTCCTATAATAACGTTTCCTTATTAGTTGGCTCAACAACTTTGGGAAATTTAGTGAATTTTGATTGGTTACTTAATAAAATTGAGTGTTCTAACGTTTCAACCACTAATGCTAATCACAGAATGGGTATTTTACAGTATCATCTTTTGGGATGTACATCAATTTATCGGCTATTGTCTTATCCCTTTAGATCCATGTTGAATAAAGGTATTAGAGCATTGTTATTCTTGTGTTGAGGGGGGTAAATGATGTGAGCATGTTGTGACAGACACAGACAGAGATCAGATCTTATCTTGCTACAAATATGGTTATCTTTAGGGTATCACAGTTTCAATAAAACTCTTTCCTTGTAAAACTATTTCCAGTATGGCTTACAAACCGATTAATATCCGATTCTCATCCATACTAAAAAAAAATATTTTTAGCGTCGTATTAATCAAGTTTTATAAGAATATAAAAAATGTATAATTATAAGATTATAAGATTGAAACCTGTTTTTTAGCCCCGAGATGCCGAAAGCTGTTTATAAAACGATGCGATAATAAATATTCTTATATAATAGTAATGTCTTTAGCAGGTATTACTTTGTTACTATGATGACATTTTACAAAATGATTTTTTGTTTCTAGATCATCTAATAACTTCATTCAAAAATTTTAGTACAAAGCTTTATTTTTTTAAAAACATAAAAAATTCTGGCCATTCTAAAAATCTTGTTTAGTAATTAAACATACAATTAACTATCTACTTTTATTACAAATGTGCTTTATTTAAACATCTGAGTTTATACATTTGATATAGATAAACAGAAGCAAAAAGCTGGTAATATCAAATTCCTACAGCATCATATTGTTTGCAAAACAATGTACATGAATAAATAATCTTCATTCAATGACAAAATTTGTGCAAAAAATACCTCATCGTATCTATCTATCTGAACATCGGTTTTCATATCTAACAAGCATGAAAATTTTCATGAATACCAAGCTTAAACAATTAGGAATAGATTAAATCATAGAAATATATTAATAACTATTGGTCAAAGCATGTAGAATTTCTTAGGCTAGACTATGAGTTAGGCTTTTCTAAGTTCTATATTCCTTTATATCTATGTAAGGCTAAGGAAACTTTAACTCTTAGGCTAGCCTAAAAAAATTCATAGTATTTGTCCAAATATTGTTGGTATATAACAGTCATTATTTGGCTTTAAAATTTAACAATTCAAGTAACATTTTTTTCCTCCATTAAAAAAACAGTTTTTGATGAAATAGGCATAATATTTTTAACAAAGCAGCTTATAGTGATAAAAAACGACGTCATACAATACTAAGGTCCAATGATAGTACAGTACACATTATACCATTGGTCAATTACATTGTATACTGGCCGATCATTGGTTATTTGTATTGTTGGACTTCTTTTTTTAGGCACTATAAGCTGCTTCAATTTTAACATGTGAATTGTGATGTTTCGCTGTACATATATGCCAGTTAAATGTATGTGCAAGTTCATATATGACCACTTGTAGAAAATCTTGGCTTTAAAAAATAAAAATACCATGCTCATTCCTCCTCAATCATCAGTGGCACACATACACTAGAACATTGTGACATACACTCACACACAAGAGCAATTTTTTGCAATAGATAATAACAGAGTTAAGATTTTAGAGTCTCATGCTTTAATATTTTTGGAGGGAAATCTGCTCAAAATTAAAATGCGTAAAGTATCTAGTTAGGTATCCAAAACTATGGCTCGGCTGGCTTACTTATACCCTCCTTTAAGATCTTAACCAAACAGCCAAGGCCACCTGTAGTAAAAGTCACCAATTTCAATTCAACCAACGGCTGTCATACCCTTGATAAGATATGCTGATATTTTTTAATTGTCATGTAATTTGCTCTACTAAAACTGTAAAACTCTCATACTCTAATATGTTAGCAGGCCAGACTACAAAATTCAAACTATTTTGCAAAACCTGGCGCTTACAGACCTTAAACTTACCTATACAAAAGACTAAACAATTTTTAGAAACAATTTAACTCACTTTTTTTGTTGTATAGCTACTATGTTACTCGCTTTTTATCTTTTACAAAAAGCTTCAAAAATAAATGTAAAAAATTACTAAGCTAAATAACACTTGTTGGGTAAGTGAAAACTACTTTTTATACATACACAAAAATGATATACATGAATTGTTACTAATGTTTCTCTTTCAATCCTATAATGTAAAGTAGAAAGCTTTTTTTCTGTAGCAAAGGATATTGTAACCATTAAACCTATTTGGTTCTCCTTAACAGTAGAGCTTCTTTTTGGTCCATAGAAGGTCTATAACTAATGTGGAGGAGGGTATCTCCTCCCTCCTAAGAGAAATCGCCCTTGGAAAAAAATCTCCCCTCCACCCCAAAATATTTTTTTGACATTAAAAAAATCTTAAATTAAAAATGGGTGGGGGGTATATCGAATCCCCCGTCCTACCTTCTGTGATCCTAGGCTTCTAGGGGCGCAGACGCTAGTTGTCATATAAACTGACAACCTTCCAGAAATCTTGTAGGGTATTTTCACACTAATAATGTGTTCCTTGTTTTTTTTTGTCTGATTTGTTTGGTGACCCAGACAAAAAATCCATGCTTAAAAATACATAGAACAGGATACAAGGAAAACTAACCCAAACTATACTCATAGTAGGTAAGTTAGTAAGGTTTTTTTTGTCTGAAGCTTAAGATCTCAATAACTACTGAATTGTATGGGTTCTATTAAAGGTAAAATTTACGTAGGTCCTGTGATGGTATTAATAAATTTCTCTACCCTCTCTTTGTCCATTCGAATACACAGCCTTAGATGTTAGGGGCATTGTCATTAGTAATTATAACAAGGATGAGTAGCGAAGCTCAAAATTTATTGATAGACATCAGGAAAAAATAATCTTTTGAGTATGGTAAAAAGACATAAATGAAATAAATCACGAAACCTTTTAAAAATGTATAATATCTTTTGAAGCATTAAGCTAATAATAAAAACGTAAAATCTAGGAATCGATCTAGCACCCCAACAAATAGCAAGTCCATATCAAACTTGGTGAAAATATGTATAATGTTGACTTAATTAATCCCTAAAAATTCCAGCTGTTTATCTTGAACAGGAGTCGAAAAAATCAGGAAAACTTGAAAAACTAGGAATCGATCTAGCACCCCAATCAATGTACAAATCTTAATAAAACTTAGTAAAAACATGTGGGATGCAAATTTACTTAAATCCTGGAAAATTCAGTTGTCTGACTTGAAAAGGAGTCGAGAAAATTACGAAAACAAAAAAATCTAGGAATCGATCTAGCACCCCAATTAACAAACAGATGGACTAAACAATATATAGATTAGATGCGCATATGTCGTGGGAATCTTCACTAAAAATTTCAACTGTCTAGTTTAATAGGAGCCGAGAAAATCACGTTTCCCCCACTCTGTCTCAGATAGACGGACAGACGGACAGACGGACGGACGGACATTTCGAATTATAGAGTAGCTTCGCTACTAAAAATTACTAGTTAAATAGAGATAAATTATAAGCAAAAGTTGAAAATAAATGTAAAATATTATATAATAATAGTTATTTCTCGTATCGTATTATAAACGGCTTTCCGCGGATATAGAATGTACAATTATAAGATTAAAACTAGTTTTTTTAGCCCCGAGGTGCCGGAGGCACCGGCTAAAAAAACTGGTTTTAATCTTATGATTGTAAATTTCTATATTCGTAGAAAACTGGATATAATACGATGCTAGACATAGGTTTTTCGTATGGATGAGAACCGGTTCCTATCCACCGGATTCGAATGAATACGAGAAAACATATTTTGTTTTTTTTAGGAATAACATAAAGAAGGAGTATGATAATAGAGTAACTGCGCTCTAATTGATAAAAATATATTTATTTCTATTGAATAAATTTATATCATTTTACAGTTTTAATTTACAATGCATTTTCCTAGGTAATATAAACCGTAAAACATTTTTTACGCTTCCATTAATCTACCAAATAAGCTAAAAAGTATTCTTACAATACAATTTTAAAAATGTGCTGAGATAAAATGCTATGCAAGTTTAATAATTTACCAATTAAGGGCTTATCAAAAGCTACTGTGAAAATGTGACGAAACGCCCCTTAAGAGGGGTTGTCAAGAAAGGGACTATACCCAGAATAATTTTAAAATCTACTAAAAAATCTACAAATTTTTAGAAACACCTCCAAGATAAAGAACGAAGAAGCTCTCTTTTTTTTAAGCAATAAAGTCGGGCTCAGTAGAAAAGGTATGAACAACGATCAACTTCGTGGGGTTATTGTATATAAATCACAGAAACCCAGAGTTGGAGGGTTCAATGGACTATTCAGTAAAATGGTTCCTAAAGTTTTATAAACACAATCTCGTTTTCGTTGGTTCAATAACATTGGGGCCTTTATTAGGTTTTCGTCTTAGGTTTTCAAGTTGTTTCTGTCAATGATTTTAGTTACACATACTTTTACTTGTAACAATTGAGGTGATTATTTAATATATAATCCAGTGTATTATCCCTAAAATCCATGCAGAAAGTAACTTATTTAGATGAATGATAACTAGTGTATTTAGGTACGTCCGTCAGACAGTTTGACTGTCGCTCAAAGATCGTTAGGATTACAGTCATTGTTGCCTCCTCAAGTAATAAACCTTCCCTGGAACTTTAAGAAGCTGCATTGTAAAGGAGAACCTTATCTGTTCAGCGGTTAGCGAGATCCTTTGCTGCACACAGACAGAGATGAACATCCAATTATTGAGGTTTTGGAACTTCTGATACAATTGACCTAAACATTTTTGAGTAAAAGATAAAGTCCAGTTTACTCATGAAGATTCTCTTTAAGGCTGTTTCTAGTGGTATTTATTATTTTTAAATCACAGTAAGCCTCAAGTTTAAGTAGCTTGCTACTGAGATGTTAGGGTGATGTAAACATTCTGCTTTTCAAAGATTTTTTGTGTGTCCCCATCTTCCCACATTACATTAGACTAGTAAAGGGACACTACGAGTAGGTTTTATTGTCACAGTTAGGTATTTACAAAATAGATAAAGCTTTTTATGTAGAATTCACTGTTTATTGATACGCCGACAAACATGTTAGATATTATTCTAAACCACAAAGTTTTACCTTTTAAACAAAACAAAAATCGGATCATGGAAAGAAAACAAAGTTTCGTTGTGTTTTTTCAGTAGATTTTGATAGGGTATTTTAGGTTAGGTATATGTTTATAATTGCCCCCGAAGGGTTAGAGCCCCCCCCCCCCGCATGGGTAAGAAATAGGAAAAAGCTACTGTGAAAATGCAATGTAACCCGTTATTTCATTTTCTTTCCATGATCCAAATTTGAAATATATAACTTGATAATAATCATGTAATTTAACTTTTTCTAATCATAAAAAAATCATGTCGATGAGGTTTCTTTTTTGACCCCATCCCTTCATATTACAATTTTCTACCCCATTTGTTGACTGAATTTGGTCAGTAACAAGGGATACACATCCCTAGTCCAGAGGTGGATTCTTAAAAAGAAGTTTGCCCCACTAATCGCTTAGTGGGGCAAAATTTTTTCTTGAAAAATCACATTAAAATCTACAAAAATTAAACAAAATCATAGAAGGGTTATAAACACAAGACTTTATTTTATTTTTGTAGATTTTTTATGTGATTTTGGAGGATTTTTCACGATAACAATTTTGCCCCACTAAGCGATTAGTGGGGCAAATTTTTTTTTTAAGAATCCACCTCAGCTTAGATCAATGGATATATATTATTACTTGGATCTTACATCAGATTTTCATGTTCTCTATTAAAGTGAAACTTGCTGTGGGCTAAAATAATGATATTCCTCCTCCACTATATTTACTCCATCCTCTCCTCTCCTACTGGATGATTAAACTAACCAATAATCAAGTTCCATGTTAGCAAGCTAAATTGACGAAAATATTTCCCTAATACCCACTATTATTCTACATCTCATATGATATTGATTTTTAAACATTAAAATCGTTGAAACATTTTATTAAAATGTTCAATCAAGAATGTAATAACTGCGTTATTTACACTTTGTACATTCTTAAACTCATTAACAATTCTTTTTTTCTTTTTATATATGTTCACATTTTTTAGCTGTTTTTTCATTTTTTATATGACCTGTTCAATCAAAATAAAACATTATATTTTATCAAAAAATATTTTAAAGATAAAAATCAAGGCTAGCACTCCATTCTCTGTGAACGTTGACATTGTACGTCAGGAGGAGACCTTGGGCCGAAAAGTGACCGTGGTCCGTAAATTTTTAGTATGCCACATATTCAACGATACAAGAATTACTCACAACCATCAAAGATGGTTTACGATAAAGTTAGAAAATTAAGATATTATATACCTCTATATCATATGAGGTTTTTTGAGAAATATTTTACTGTAAAAGGGATATAAAAAGGAATTAAATCATTTTTGATTTCTATTTTTTATTGTTAACAATCAATAATGATTATTATTGAGACAGAGGGTTTCTTTTTTTTCTGCATCTATTTACACAATTTTTACAAAACAAGATTTATAATTTCCTGCATGAAAGTTACAGTTATTTTTAAAGTGGATATAGTAAACGTAGCAATATTTGTGTTCTTATTTCGCAGCTTTGAAGTTTATTGTCCTTGTGTTTTGTGTATTTAATTTCTTAGAGGTATTTCCGTTATTTTCATGAAAAGGTTAACTCCATATATTATATGCTTTGTAAACTTAATTTATAACCACATGAATTTTCTTTTTATAGTACAAAAATTAGGTAAACATTAATGACTGAACATATATGTATGTGTTTTTAAATTTTTTTCTATTTTTTTCATATTAGTCAAGATAACATCAATTGAATAAAGATCTAAAATTGTAAGGGGTTTTTAATTATAAGCAGCTTGGTTACAACAGTGGATAAAATATACGTGGATATAATAACAGGGCAATTATTTCGTCAATTTAGGTTGATTCTAAAGTTCTCAGATATTGGTCAGCACGTTCCTCCAGTAGGAGGGGAGAATATGTGGTAATAGGGGTGAATAGGTGGGGTATAGTTAATTAGCCATTTGAAAGGACAATTTTATTTGAGGAGTAGGCCAAAATCTGGTGTAATATCCAAGAAATATATCGATTATTATAAGCGACGCGGCTTGGAAACAGTATTAACCAACCTAAGCCACAGCCACAATCTGCGCACGCAATTCCCAGCCGCAGCTACCCATAGCCACAGCCACCCTCAGCCTCAGCTACCCTTAGCCACAGCCACTCTCATCTGCAGCCACCCTCAGCTAGAACCACAACCTTATATTTAGTCGCAGCCGCACGGCAATCGATTCTTCAGTTAAAAGAAACAAATAATTCCAATTTGTATCACACAATATATGACAGTGGTAAATTGTATTGATTTTAGGACTGAACACTCATCTGAAGGCCAAAAGATACTTATTTTCTAAGTAGCTACACTACAATTTACCCAAGATATTAGCATGTTCGTCTGTCTATCGATTAAATTGAATAGACGTTTACAACTAGTATTTTAGTTAGATATATTTTAAATAAAAATTATTTCCATAAAAAAATAGAATAAGCTACTTTTTATATGTTGTCATTTGTTTATTTTTTTTTATTTTTGGTATTATTTTGTTTGTTACATCACATGTGTTTGTAATAAAAGAATTATGCTAAAATAATCAATTATAACATGATTCATATGCATAATATCCAAGGAAAAGGGATGGGACAATGGATCCAAGATTCCAAACCTATTACTTTTGCTGTCTAAGATTACAGTGGTTGGAGGCTAATATCATTTTCTTTTTTTTCTGATTTTTATGACTTTGTTGGGAATCAGCGCTTGCATGCTTGTTAAAAAACAGCTTGTTTTAAATGAACTCATGGATTTAATAACGATTATAGTGTTGCTACGCTTTCTAAAGTGTGCCTTACTGTGACAGGAATCTTATGCTAAGGTTGAAAACGATGGGACATTTCTAATGGGCCTACATATATACCCTATAAGAGCTATCAGTTACGAACTTACGGACAGAAAAAGGTAGGTAATGCGGACTAACCCTAATTTTAGAGAAGGTTCACTTTTAAATGACGAAACACATCCTTCTAACAAATATCATGTTTTATCTTATTTTTTCCACAATGTGTTAGCTTTAAGACAAAAAAATTTTATTACATAACCTGGAATCATAAACTCCTTTCTCTATTTCGTGGTTTACCTTACTTCATATGTATATTTGAATTAGAAGATATTGTTCGAAGATGAATTAGAAGAACAATGTAAATAATAGTCAAAAATTCATTGGTCTATTGGTGTAAGGCATAAAATAACAATTCTAGCAGACACAAAATTATATTTCCATCTGTTGCAGAAAATGAGAAAGCTTGTTTACTATCCAAGGAGTAATTCTATTGTGTATTCTAATTTCACTACACAGGACGTCTGAAAATTAAGGAATATTAGTAGATCAATTACATAATGCTTTTTGGATTTCTTCTACATCATTTGAGATAGATGCATATAATTTTACAAAACATACCCCTGAAATGTTCAGCTGCCAGTGGCTATGGGCGAAGCAAAGATGTTTCTATTACATTAATCAAAACAAAACAAAGATTGCTATTCTCTCCAAATAACAACAGGATCATTTTTTATAGATTTTTATTGGATTAAATCAAATCAAAAATTTTAAAAATACCTTTTTAACTAAAAGAAGAAAGTAGTTTTAAGTTTTCCAAAAAATAATTTGTGGAAAAAAATATGAGTTGTTCAAAAATAATTGAATTAAAACAACATTCTCTATAAAATTGACAATATTCAAAGTACATATACTCTATATTATTACTCTATGAATAAGATCAATATAAAACTTACATCAGCACATACATCATTATGTATATGTACTAAAATAGATTTAAAACACACATATATATATATATGTTCTTTAGTCATTTCTCTGGATTCATTCAAACAACTGTGTCTTATTAACATGTTATAATTGATGAGTGATTTGTCCAGCTAATTGATCTTAATTTTTAAACATGTAGATATCCCAGAATGATATAATTTAATACGACTTTTAAATTTAATCAAGATTCAAGGGTGACAGCTTCTAAAAAGCACACCACAATAGAGATAAAATTTACGTTGTCGTTTGAAGAAATTTAACAACATTTTAATGCAGTTGCAAAGTACCTTTTCCTAAATCATCTTTAATTAAAATAATGGATGTAGAATATACATGGATATTATGACAGGGGAAAAAATGTCCATTTTGCTTGCTAATATTGAACTCATTTATTGGACAGTTGGTTCATCCAGTAAAGGTGAGGGTATGTGGTAAAGGGGGTGGAAAATGGAAATCATTAATTTAGCCTGCTGCGTGTTTATTTTATTAGACAACATGAAAATCCGATGTAAGATCCAAGTAATAATATATCCATTATTAAAATACTTTTTTTCAGATTGATTATTTATAATTCTGATAATACAGATCATAAGAATTGCTTGAAAATTAGTATAATTCTTGTTGAAAAAATAGATCATAGATGACATGTAAGTATTTTTATTGTAGTGGCTACTCTACAAGGTTTATGTGAGGATTTTAGTAATCCTCTCTCTCCAAGGGCTGCGCACGCAGATGCGAGTGGAAGGATAACACTCCATGCAAAGAAAGAAAGTGAAGGTTGAGTTTCTAAATAAAAGATCCAATAATCCTTGTGATACATTTTCCAATCTTCTGTGTAAGAATGGTCGGTTGGTCGATTATGCCTATGTTACGTGACTTTTAACACACACACCCACTAGCTTTGCCTATGATTATGATTAACACATTATTCTTAATAATTACAAAACAAGTGCTGCAGGATTTTTTTTCAGTACGAATAATAATTTCAATTACGTGTTCATGTATGATTTTATCTAAATGCAAAAATTGACATATGTTTCTAAAAATGCATTCTTTTTTGCTATAAAGTACATTCAAAGTACACGATTAAAATTCTTTCATGTATAAAAAAATTAACATTTTTTTGTTACTCTTTTTTAGTGCCTACAAAAAGTGTACCACAATCAGAAAATCCTTTTTTATTTGATAAAATCTAAATGTCTTATGAAACATTTGAAAATTGTAAAAAAAAATGGTTATATGATATAATAAGTGGATATATTGACAGGGAAAATCTTTCGTTAACTCAGCTTGAAATTATTGGTCTGCTCGTTCTTCCAGTAAGAGGTGGTTGGATGGGAGAAAAGGGGGTGGATGTCAGCTGCGAGCATTACTTTATCAGAGTACATGAATATCTGGTGAATAGATCTATATAGATGTATGGTGTATAGATGTATATACAGACAACTACCTCCCTTCATTTTTCAAAGACCTATTTCGTTTGTTTCTAAACTATTTTCTGCTGCTTGGCTGTGTTAATATAAGCGACACCATTGGTTGATTTTCAATTACCGAATAGGAAGGCTGTAGTGTACAAGACGGTTGCAATGGGGATATACAGTTATTCAACCCTTTCTCCCTCTAGTGTTTTACTCTAATATCTGATACAACATCCAAGTAATAATAAATCGATTAATGTAACGCAACTACTTTAGAACTTTATAAGATATTTCATCACACCATCAGTCCGACATTTTGTCATTCCTATCTGACTATCCATTACTAAGTCAATATGTAATAATTGTAAAACATTACATTTCAATTGTTTTTCTTTATTGTCCATAGCAAAAAATTATATCACTGACCAAAACGTAATCGCTTTGTTATTTAGACAAATGTAGACTGGCCGTTCGGGATGATTTGAAACAAATTGTGGCCCTATACCATCTGTATGATCAAGATGAACCGTTGGGCAAGGTATTTTTTTTTCAGTATCGCCTCGGAAAAGTTTAATTTCCGATGGATTAAAAATTATGCATAGAATCTTATTATATCCAGTTTTCTACGAATATAAAACTGTACATTTCTATATACGCGGAAAACTGTTTATAATACGATGCGATAAATAACTAATCTGAACTAACAAAAAGGATGAAAGTATCAATAAAGCGAAGCTCTAAAACGATAGGACAAACGAAGATGTATTGATTACGTTGGCTTCGTAGAAACTGTAGCGATCTTATAACTTTGGATAGTCAGAAAGATATTTTTTAGAGGAAATGTGCTCATTTTAAAAATATGAAAGTTCGATTTTTGAAAATGGCACAATTCTAACTAGACTTTTATTATTTTAAAATTAACAATACTAGAAAATGTCGAAAAGCACTCAATGTTTGTGAATTTAGTGGCGTAAAGAAGGAGGTTGTATTTACCCCTTGAATAAATTAAGGGGGTTGGATACACCCTCCTAAATGTACACTCCCTATTCACCCCTATTATCCCCCTTAACAGCCACACCCCCTTAAACTTATCAGTCAATTCGCGTGTTAATTTGCCAGTCAAAGGATGCATTTGGGACTTTTGAGTTTGTTGATTATGCAGGTGGTGGACACCCAGAAGGATTTATCTATCCCCCCTCGGCACTCACCAACAAAAAAATAACATCCCCCTCGTTGCCTGTATTACAACACCCTAAAACTAACCCCCCCCCCCCTCGATTTTTGTTTAAGAGGGTGTAAAATTTTTTGGATGAGCTTTGTGTACCCCCTAACAATTCCCTGTGCACGCCACTGTTTATGATTATAGTACTATTGGATAATTTCCAAAGTGTCTGTAGTAGTTTTTGTTAATCAAGTTGGGATGCAATTCTATTATTTGTTGGCCGTTCTTCAGTTAGGGAGTTGAATCCATTTTTATAGAAGCAGAAATATAATCTATGATTATGGTTTGGGCCCTCTAAAACTGTAATTTACCCTTCCACTTTCCCCTCTCTTGGTGAAGATATCTTCAACGCCGATACGATTTTTGAAATATAAGATTCCACTTTTGTCTCTCTTGTTAAAGATATCTTCACCAAGAGAGGCAAAAGTGGAATCTTAAATTTCAA
This sequence comes from Acartia tonsa, assembly GCF_053477335.1. Lineage (NCBI taxonomy): Eukaryota > Metazoa > Arthropoda > Copepoda > Calanoida > Acartiidae > Acartia > Acartia tonsa. The sequence goes on from NC_137260.1 coordinate 43,194,952, forward strand.
AAATCATATCGGCGTTGAAGATATCTTCACCAAGAGAGGGGAAAGTGGAATCTTACATTTCAAAAATCGTATCGGCGTTGAAGATATCTTCACCAAGAGAGGGGAAAGTAGAATCTTATATTTCAAAAATCGTATCGGCGTTGAAGATATCTTCACCAAGAGAGGGGAAAGTGGAAGGGTAGATTACAGTTTTAGAGGGTCCAAACCATAATCATAGATTATATTTCTGCTTCTATAAAAATGGATTCAACTCCCTAACTGTTCTTGTCCGTCATTAAGTTCTGATCATACTATTGTGTCCTTTCTGAAATATTAATGACTAGCGGCTCCGCCCGTAGCCTCTAGGGGCTTTGCCCCAAGAGGTAATTTAAAAAAAATATTAAGTACTTCTGGTGCTGCGACCATTAATTTTGCATTAATCTTAAATTAAAGACATAAAAAAATTGGGGGGGGGGGAATTTTTTTTTTTTTTGGGGTGGAGGGGGGGGGGGGTGACCCAAGCCCCATGAAAATAGCCTAAAACCACCACAGGACCAGTAGGTATATTCCCTGAAGAGTAGAAACCGATCGGTTCAGTGGTTCCCGAGAACTTAAGGGACAGACAGACATCGTTTTACTTTGTATCAAAGATAGCGCAATGTTGGATATACGCATTATATATATTTACAATAAATTCTCTGGAGTGAAAAAGGCCTTTTTTTCATAATTATTTATTTCGGTGAACATGGCATCCTCATAAGTCTATTGCAGTTTAGCTGGATTACCTTTAAGGAAGATAAAAGTCCATTATAGTAAATTTTTATGTAATTCAGAAATTACACATTTTAAACTTTTTTTAATAAGGATTCGCTACTATGAACAATTATATCCTTGTTTTATAATAATCCTTGGAATTATTCTCTAGACTTTATTATCGACAAAAATAATAAACAGCTTTTATGATTAACAGTGTAGACAATAACCAGATTTATGTATATCACATTCAATTCTGTTTATTGGAAAATATCTTTTAAAATAATATATTATTTCACAAAAAAATTATAACTCTTTAAAATTGAGGTTTTTTTTGTAAGTTTACTTGTTTACAAACAAAATTAGAAGTCTTTATGTATTGTAATCTAGTTCAGCTCGAAAAAAACTTCATAATTAGACTGTCATTGGTAATTTAGTCTGTGTATTTGCCTATCATTGGTCATTTGTATTGTTTGACGTCATTTTTTATAGGTACTGCCCTTACAGCAGCAACCAAATTCAGCTGCTCAGCTTACAGAAACCTCACCATCAGCGGCATAGCCTGCATAATTAAATCAGCCGCGGCCACTAAATTTGAATTCAATCACTTTATAAAAAAAATCAGCTGTGCCCCTAGCATCTAGGGGCTCTATATTCAAAGGCATATGGAAGGGCAGCAAAATAGCCTTAAAAAAATATCTAGTTATACTTATAAAAATGAAATAGCCTAAAACTATTTCAGCGAAATCCTTCGAAACAGACAATAAAAAGTTTACTGCTTTATATAATAGTATACTATTTGACCTAATCTTATTTTCTATAGATAAGGCTTAAACATCATTAGAAGGTTCACAAAACTAAGTCATAAGAGATCTAAAATATAATCTCTCTATTTTAAAGTTAATTCGGCTTTTGTCCAAACTGAAAAAAATATAGGAAATACACAAAGGGGAAATTTTCGAGTGGTTACAGAATAAAAAGAAAATGCGTCGCATATTATGATCTTGTGGCCATTGACCATTGCATTTTACAGTTTTATATAATTGACATTCTATTCAATTTCATTATTGACATAACAAGAATACCTGTATTCAAAGCCTCTGCGAAATTCATTGATAGCAAAAAAAGTTTTGATAATAGAGTAGCTTTGATGCATGAACCCGCGGCTGTAAAATAGCGTGTCCGCTCACCGCCGAGTATGGCTCACACGGCGTCATACTGGAGCCATGTAGGAACGGCTGTCGTGTTTAACACGTTACCCTAGTTAGAATAGGGTGTGCTATGGCCCGTAAACAGGCGTAACTCATTACCGTGCACAGAAAGGTCTTCATTGGTTGTTTTTTAGGTATTTATTAACCTAATAGCCTTGGGTGAATAGAGCAGCAAGTTTAGTTTATATGAACTATGCAATGGGGCTAAGACCCCCGAGACGATCGCTTTAAGTTAAAGAGGACCTTGCCCTCACAAGGTAATAGGTAATAGCTTTTCTGCATACACGGAGGAAGTTTTATAATTTCCATAATCAAAAAAATCTTTACCTGGAATGAAATCTATCAATTTAAAAAGAGGTTTTTTGATGCCATCAAATTTGATTAATATAACCATTCAATAACAAAGTTACTTATACTAAAAAAATATTATTTTAGATATTTTTAAAATGAAAATAAGATAATGGCTCCTGTTATTCGAAATAACAGGAAATATTGCACTGTTTTTCTTCTTCTATTTCCTTATAATTTGGAAGTCAATGTAAAATAAAGAAGTGTTTTTAAAATAATACAAATAAGTCATTAAAAATACCTACAAACAATTGCTGGGACTTCTACTTACAAGGGAAAATAACCCATTTAAAAACCATCCTATAATATAAAGTAGTACTTGTTTTTTTCTGAAGCTAATAAATTCTAAAATTACTGGTCCGAATTGATTATACTTTTTAGGGAAGCTTTGTGAATGTCTTTAGAGGGGTTTTGGGCCGTTTTCCTGACTTCCTTCGCCTTCCCTTAGAGGCTAGAGTCAAAGCAACTATTTTAAAAGAAAATTCTCTCAACCCCCACCCCCCATAAAAAAGCTAGAATTTCTTCTTTGTCTGTCTTATTTTGGAATCCTGAAATTCATAAAAAATCTAAAAAGTCGCTATGTTCAAATTTTATCCCTTAAATTATCATAAAATCAATATTAGAGTAAAATACTAGAGGGAGACATGGTTGACTGAATTTTCCTATCGCAATGACATTTTGCCGACTTTCAATTAGGTCTTTTAAAATCAACAAATGGTAACGGGAATATTGTCAGCCAAGTATCAGAAAACTATTTACTAGCAGACGAAAAAGGTCATTAAAAAAGGGAGGGATCTGTATATAAATCTAGTCAATTTATTATAATCAATAAGAATTTTTGTTGGGATTGTAAGCACACAGAAAGGAAAGTTTACTTCAAAATATACAAATTTCGTAGGTTACTATGCTAGAAAAATTCCAATAACTTATAAAAAAAAACAAGGACAATCTTGTTTACAGTGCGTTTGAAAGTATTCAAATATCAAAAAGAGAATGTTTTAATTCTTTTGGCAATAGTTTCGTCATGGTCAGAAAAAGTGTAATTTCTATGTTCAGAGTGATTATGACCTTTTGATTATGAGTGATTTAGACAATAGCACCTCTATACTCTTTTTTGCGAAGTAGCTTTTAGGGCTTATAACAAAAATGACATACAATACAAATGACCAATGAAAGGCCAGTAATTTTACAATTGGTCAATTAAAAAGTATTCTGGCCTATCATTGGTAATTTGACGACATTTTTTTGACACCTTAAGCTGCTTCCATTTTTACAGTTCATCGATTACCAACCGGCCGACCAAATCATAGACCGACGTAAAAGACTTGTAGAGTTGTTTCGCTTCATACAAATAAATCAAAAAACGCAACCTGTACTTTTGTTCTTCGTTTTGAAGCTTTGATACGCATTTTATTTGTTCTTAATACAAATGTTTCTAAAAAACTAATTCTGTATTCGCCATCTATTTACTTGACTAGAGGATAGCTTCCCGTTTAGTAAACCAAAATTATAGTCCCTATTAGACAGCCAGCCATTCTCAGCCGCAGCCTCTCTATGCCTTACTCAAAACTGCTAAACGTAGCCACAGCTGCAAGGCGTGAGGATATGCTGCCGACCAATGGTCATAACTATTTCAAGTATTTCTACATTTTTTAGACGATTGGAGCTGGAGACAGCTATGGAGATTCTTTAGAAATAGGATTTGGTGAAGTAATAGGTACATAAATATTTTTTTTGTGAATTATCAAAACATTTTTGAAATTTCTAAAATAAACGTAACAGGATGTCTGTTTGTACCGAAGGATCTAGCTAACCACTGAAGCGATATGGTTCTCCTTTACCATATAGAATCTGAGAAGGTTTATAACTATTTTGGGAGAGGGTACCACACTCCTGTTTAGAGATATAGCCTCTAAAAAAAGAGCCTCTTCCCCAGAAAACAATAGTTATTACTTTTTCTTTTTTAAACCAAGGTTGAATATACAGGGTGTTTTTTTTAATAAGTTAAAAGTATTGCTTAATTTAACCCACTTGCCATTGACAGAAATTAATAATCTATATCTTAATTTCTTCATTGATGTGGGACATTTTGTATGAGAAAAAAATATTTGGCGATTTTCAACAAATTCTGCCTTAAAAACCGGTTTTTACAAAGTACCTATTTTTGGAAGATTTTTGGATCATGACGAATTTAAAGAGTGTGCAAAAATGCGTAAATTTTTAAAAATCAAATTGCGCGGCTTGTGTTAATAGTAGAAAAATGTTACGCAAACCGTTAGAATTGTCATAAACTCTAGTTTTTGGAAATATATATACAAATACATACAGACTATTTGTAGTATAGAAGCTACATTGGAAAATGTGAGAAGTGTTGAAAATTTTAAGTAAGTTGGGACATTTTACCACGTAGCTCCTAAACTATTCGTAGCACAGGAATAGTTCTTAAACACCTAAAAACTAGGTTTATGACGATTCTAACGATATGCATAACATTTTTCTACTATTAATACAAGCCGCGCAATTTGATTTTTAAAAATGTACGCATTTTTGCAAACCCTTTAAATTAGTCATGATTCAAAAATCTTCCAAAAATAGGTACTTTGTAAAAACCGGTTTTTAAGGCAGAATTTGTTGAAAATCGCCAAATATTTTTTTCTCATACAAAATGTCCCACATCAATGAAGAAATTAAGATATAGATTATTAATTTCTGTCAATGGCAAGTTGGTTAAATTAAGCAATACTTTTAACTTATTAAAAAGAACACCCTGTATATATCAATTATGCACATATTATAATGTAAAATAACAAAAATATACACTGGAATATATAAAAAATGAAGCTTTCCTAAAAAGCAATTTCATATTTTTGTTTATTTTGTAACACTTGCAATATTTGTGTTTATATGTGTATATCAATTATGCACATATTATGTTATATATTACTAGCGGCTACGCCCCTAGAGGCCTCTAGTGGCCCTTTGAATGTTTTTTTTTATTTAAAATATCTAATTACAGAAATAATTGGTTTATGTTTCGTTGGAGTCTCTTTTTCGAGAGGGGTAATTTTTTTCTAGGGGTGATTTCTCTGATAGGGTGGTGGTACCCTCCCCCAAAATAGTTATAAACCTTCCCGGGACTTATGAGAAGCTACCCTGTTAAGGAGAACCCGATCGGTTCAGCGGTAAGCGAGATCCTTCGGTACAAACACACAGACACACAGATACACAGACACACAGAAATCCTGTTACTTTAGTATAAGGATAAATATACACTGGAATATATAAAAATTAAGCCTTCCTGAAAAGGAATTTAATATTTTTGTTATTTTGTACCACGTGCAATATTTGTGCAACAATCTGGTAAATATGCAATATTCAAAAATATGACATTGTTTTTACAAAGTACTCAGTAATTAGCAATTGTCAACAAACTTAAAAACTGCAAATATGCGCATTTTTTGTTTTGTTTCTAGTTTAACATAGTTTTTAAAAAATCTTGTTAATAATTTCAAAAATGTTGAAGTCAATCAATATGTTTTTAAGTCGACTACCCCCCCCCCCCCCCCCCCTTCTGCAAGTGCCCCTAGAGGACTCTAGGGGCTTAGCCGCTAGTACAAATATAATAAGTTAAAATATTTTAGATATGGGAGGACTTATTGTGGCCTACGATGAAGCAAATGAAACAGGTGATTTCTAAATAATTGTCTATCATATGTATGTTATTAAATAAGCTCAAAAACTGTTGTGACAATTAATGCAATCAAAAGTAAATGAAGACAGTAAAAAACAAAAAGATAGTATAATTGAATTCGTAGCTGACTTTAAGATGCAACTATACTGTGAAAATCTTAATGTTCAACTATTAAATAAAAGCGAGGGAAACTGAGATTTATAGAACACGCCAAGCATGGCATATAAATAACATATACTTTTCAAGATTATTTGTTTTGTGGCACAAATACTCTGTAATAGAACTAAGACAGTTCAACAGGTATTAAAAATTTTGTTCATTTTCTACATTTTAACTTGTTGTTTATTGCTGGACGTTTAAAGTTTTTGTTATCTATTTTTATAAAATGATAAAACCCTTATTCACAGTAAAAATATGTGGCATTTGTTAGTAAAATTTACAATTTTCAGATTTAATTGGATTCACATTATTCTACACAAGAAAAGTTATGGAGAAAATAGAAAATGATACTCTGGTGAGTAATTTCAAAAGTCCAAATAATTTTAAGCCAACGAATGAGAGAACGTGATCATAAACTTAGGGAACCAGTTTAATTTACAGTCAAATAATTCCTTCCTCCCTGGAATTACTATACTAAGATAATGTATAGGGTTGGGCCGAATATTTTTTTGGCCGGATACCGGATACCGGATATCCGGCAAATTTCAAATGCCGGATATCCGGTATCCAGCCAACGCCGGATATCCGGCAAATATCCGGTTATCCGGCCAAATTACCGGATATCCGGCCGGATAACCGGCCCAATTACTACATATTAAAGTATCAAAAAAGGATATAGTCCCTTTCGTGGCAACGCAGCTTAAGGGGCGATTCGTTTTATTTTTTAAATTGCTTTTAATAGGTTATTTTAGGTTAGGTTAGGTTATATTTGGTAAAGTGTTTTCCCCGCAGGGTAAGGCAATTGGCCCCGCAAGGTTAGAGTCCCCCGCGAGGGGCTAGAAATAGGAGATACGCTACTGTGAAATTACGAATAATTGCTCCTTAAGGGGCATTGCCACGAAAGGGACTATTCCCGCAAAAAAATTTCTTCATAAACTGGTGTTTTATATTATACTAGCGTCTGCGTCCCTAGTATCTAGGGATATATATTAGAAGGAACATGAAAGTGCAGAAAAATAACTTAAAACCTTACAACGACTTTTTTATAAAAATTAAACAGCCTAAAACCACCCTGGGACAAAAAAAGCTTAGTAAATAAATCTAATTAACTATTACTACTCTCAATCTGTAATATCAAGCTCTAACGGTTGGAGGATTGGCGGGGAGGTGGCGTTGAATGCCTCCCCCCCCCCCCCTCTGATTTTTTTCTATCCCATTTTCTGTGTATAAAAGGTAGAGGGCTATAACTGAGTGACTTTCGAAATATGGGTATGACACATAACTGAGAGTTGAAATTTTTTTAATACCTCCTTCCTGGCGGGCACAGGATACCAGCAAATCTGGTAAGGTCATTTAGGTAAAAAGTAAAAATATTTTTCACTTAAACAAAGCATTTCATGTTATCTAATACTAAAATATCCTATAGTCGTACATCCTCATATGTAATATAGGTGTCAATTTCAGGTTCCAGGTATAATCCTGCAAGTCCTGAACCTCCAGGTCTCCAGATATCTTTAAACGGTTCCTGTGACCGCAAATTTTTACTTGAAGATTTCAAATTTTAAACTTAGGCTTTTTTATATATCTTCATGACATATTACAATTTCATAAAATCTGTTGCCGTTTACCTGCCAACCGTCGGTTTGCGGCTGGCAGCTGCCAAGTACTGCTGCCACCGCCAAAATTTATGTTTTGAGATTTCTAATATAAAATTTACATAAACATAAACATATTCAGAATATGTTCTTCTAGCTTCAATAATAAGAAAATTAAAGCCATTGAAGATTAAAAAAAAACAGAGATTTTTGTTGTAAAATATAAAAGATTATATTGCCGGATATCCGGCCGGATAGTTTCAATATCCGGTATCTGGCCGGATATTGAAAATGGCCGGATATCCGGCCACACCGGATATCCGGCCCAACCCTAATAATGTATCATGAACCTAAAATCAGGGTGGGAGGGGACATTGGGCTGTTAATTACACTAGTCCCCAAAGTTTTAATAACTTTTTCTTATTATTATGGAGACTTTTAATGAATTTTGATTGGTTAGTTCATTAAGTTGAGTTTCAACACTAATTGTAATATACAGAAGGGGTAATTTTGTTATGTACATCTTTGGGATGTACACCATTTTATCGACCATTGTCTTATCCCTTTAGATCCCTGACCTACCAACAGTGTCAAGTATTTATTGTTCATAATTTTTTTTTAAAACTTATAAAAATTGAATTTAGACTCGAGAAAAACGACTGGAGGAAGCATCGTTGGCCTATGCAAAGGAGCTTGGAATGGAGGTCATAGGGCCTATGTATGGGTAAGAAAAATAATTTAGCCTTTGAGGCTCCTTATATGGAAGGATATGAGAAGAACAATTGCATTGCTATCCTAAAGTCTTACATGTTTATATGACTGGTTTGGTACTTTCCCTAAAAAAGCTTCGCAAGCAAATAATTCCCTTTAACTATCTTCAAAAGATAAATTGAAAAACATGGCGAGGGTTGAATGGACGCTAGACAATATGGAGTAAAGCCGCTGACTGCTTTACAGCCTCAGTCACTATCAATAAATAAAATCTGAAGATATAACTGATTACTTTTTTGCTATATTTTTAGAATAAACAAGGATGACAACATCCATAAGTAGCGAAGCATAAACAATTAAATAAAAATTTAGATATTAGTTGACAAAAGCATGTATATTAGGAAAAAATCACGAAACCTTTTCAACATTTGTTTTTAATTTCTTAATATTTATTTATATTTCAGTACTATGACTAACAGACTAATGGTCAAAGTAAATTACATACTGGATGCTCAGAACAATTTAATTTTGATATTTTTAACTACAAAAATTAAAAAAAAACGGACCATAAACACCAAAGATATGAAGAAAAATGTGAAAAATATAAAAATAGCCAAAAACCTGATAAAGGCAGTCTGACCGCCATTGATGTGTTCTTGAAACTAAAGGAAATTTAATTTTGATATCTATAACTGAAAAACTTTGGAAATTGGGCCATAAACACCAAAGGTATGAAGAAAAATGTGAAAAATACAAAAATAGCCTAAAACCTGCTTAAAGGCAGTCTGACCGTCATAGTTGTTTTCTTGAAACGACAGGAAATTTAATTTTGATTCTATGGCTGAAAAAATTTTGGAAATCGGACCATAAACACCAAAGATATGGAGAAAAATGTGAAAAATACAAAAATAGCCTAAAACCTGCTAAAAAGCGGTCCTATTGCCATTGATGTTTTATAGTTAATTGTGCTCCTTGATAATGGAAATGTTGTCAAAAAATTTCAGCCTTTTATCTTTTATAGGAGCCGAGAAAATCACGTTTCCCCCAAACTAAGACGGACATACGGACAGACGGACATACGGACAGACGGACATACGGACAGACGGACAGACGGACATTTCAAATTATAGAGTAGCTTCGCTACTAAAAATGGAAAATTCGATGGAAATGTGATATAATCGTCTGTGCTACGATTTCAAAATTGATTAATAAAAGAAGTAATTTAATTATATTTTAGTATTTGTCATCTTTGTTTTGGATGGGACAAATTGGAGACAGAGTTTACCTATCTGGAATTACTTTTTGTCAAAAGAGAATTCAGGTTTGTCATGAATTAACCCAGTCATGAAAGAGGCGTAGAACGAATGTATGTCTGTCCATTAAAATCTCAGTAACTGCAAGAGTGTAACAGTTCTCCTGTTTAAGGATATACTTACATTTTCAGAACTTAATTATAGAGATGCTTCGCTCATATTATTGTAACTTATTGTCCTGGGAATCATTATTACAAAAATCAGATGAATAGGATTATCATATATTAGTTGTCAAAAAAGTAAAAAAATCAACATCTTTTACATTCACTTACAGACCTTCTGATAACGATTATAGAGTTGTTACGTTCTTTTAACATACCTAAGTGTTACAAGAATCATCATACAAGTTTTAAATGTTACGGAAAGACTAACCCTGATTAAAAAAATTAATGTTTGCCTTTTTTAAAAGCGAAGCTTTTCTATAATTAGGGTCGGTCCGTCCGTCCGTCCGTAACGGATAGCTTTTTTCGTTAATTTAGGCATGTTAGAATTGTCCTATCGATTTCAAACTTTGCATGGTGATTCCTGCAGTAGTTAGGTACGATTTAGAAAGCGTAGCAACTCTATAATCATTATCAAAATGTCCGTACGTCCATTTTAAACATGTTGATTTTTTTACTTTTTTAACAACAAATTTTTATATGATCTAATTATCCGATTGATCTGATTTTTTGTATACTGATTCCTGGGGCAACAAAGTACAATATTATAAGCGAAGCAACTCTATAATTAAGTCCTAAAAATGTAAGTAGGTCCATAAACATTATTCTGTATCAAGCAGTTTTTCAACAAATTTACTTACAATTTTCCATCGACTCTCATACATTTATATTCTGATTATTCAGTTCTGACACTATACAAGTGTTAATGTCCGTTTGTCCTACCGTTTCAGCGCTTCGCTTTTATGGATGTTGTCATCCTTGTTTCAAAAGAATTTACATTAATATTTACTGCAAGCTATTTTTTTGTTTCAGAGGGAAAGGAATAGCTACACTTCTAGTACAGGTAGAATAATAGCTATTTTTCGTGTCATAAACAGCTTTCCACGGATATAAAAATGTAAAGAAATAGGATTAGAACCATTTTTTATATTAAGCTTCAGACGAAAAAACAAACTGCTTTATATAAAAGGACTAGCAGCTGCGCCTCTAGGGGCACTAGAGGGAAGGGGGTTGGTTTCTTTAGGGGGAAAGTGTCTCAGCCACCTAGAAAATAGCTTAAATTACCACAAGACCCGTAGGTATATTCCCTGAAAGGTATAGCCTAATCGGTTCAGTGGTTAAGCTTCAGAAGACGGACAGACTAAATTGTTTTTTAAGAGCCTTTTATTTTACGGATAGGAGTTTGAGAATGTAGAATCAGCGAGGAGTACTCCTGTGTGGATATCTGTAGCCACTGCTGTTGGTAATTTTTGTTCTTAATTATTTAAACAAGGATGACAACATGCTTAAATAGCGAAGCACTGCAATTTTAAAGTATCGAGTAGAAACAAAAAAACAAATCGAGGGAAGAATGAAATATAACTTTTACTGCTCTTCGAAGTTTAGATATTTGTTTTGATATTATTTAGCCTAAACAGATTGACTAGTAAAGAAAATGTATTGTTTTGTACAATGTACAGTTTCTAAACTTTTATCTATAATTTTAATCTGCATAAAGAGAGAAGGTTTGTTTATAAGGAGGGAAGGGGGGAGCACGTTGATTCATCGTCCATTGTCCATTATCTGATATAGAGCAGGACATATTAGTAAAACCCCAGAAAAAATTAAATATCAAATTATTTTATTCAAACAATTCTATAACATTTAATTTTAATGTCGATATTAAAAAATCTTCCAACACTTAAAATGGAATTTTCCTAAAGTTGCATAGAAACCTTGCAATATTTTTTGCTAATTCAGGAAGTAGTGCTATTGCTTGATATTGATTCTTTTTAGTAGCGAAGCCACTTAACTTTTCATTCTTGTAGGTTATACACAGTAACTCTGTAAAAACTTGTAACATTGTATATATGCAATTTCTACGGTTATCTGTATTTAAGAAAAAGGGTCGTACCTCAAAACTGTCTGATTTGTTAAGCAAGCTTCCATAGACGTCCAAGCTTTTTATTTTGGGGGGGGGTAAAATTTTTTTAAGGGGGGGTAAAATGGCGCGCGAAGCGCGCCGCAAATTTTTTTTTACCCCCCCAAAATTTTTACCCCGGGGGTAAAATTTGCTTGGGGGGGTAATTACCCCCCCTGAAATCTGTTGGCAGGGGTAAATTTAGTTTACCCCCTCCAAAATTTACCCCCGGGGTAAAATGTTTTGGGGGGGGGAATTTAAATTTTATTAAATATTTAGTATTAAAAATGCGCGCGAAGCGCGCAAAAATTTTTTTTATCAGAGATTTTTTATTTTGGAGGGGGTTTTTACCCCCCCAAAATTGTTTGGGGGGGTAAATACCCCCTCCTAAATGGTTGGGGGTGCCTACGGCACCCCCAGGGTAGGGGTAAATTTTAAATAGGGGGGGTAAAATGAAAAAAATTTTGGGCACCCCCGGGGGTAAAATTTGCTTGGGGGAGGGGGTAATTACCCCCCCTGAAATCTGTTGGCAGGGGTAAATTTAGTTTACCCCCTCCAAAATTTACCCCCGGGGTAAAATTTTTGGGGGGGTAATTTAAATTTGATTAAATATTTAGTATTAAAAAATTTTTTTATCAGAGATTTTTTATTTTATTTTTAAATACCCCCTCCTAAATGGGTGGGGGTAAATTTGAAATGGGGGGGGGGGGGTAAAATGAAAAAAATTTTGGGCACCCCCAAAATTGTTTTTGGGGGGGGGGTAATCGCCCCATTACCCCCCCCCCCCCCCCACTTGGACATCTATGCAAGCTTCCTTTAATGGGCGTTTTCATCCTTTTTTGTAGTTATATGACCTCGCCAAATTTTAATTGTGTGATCTCATTTCCTTTGAAAGCATCCTTGTTATTATTGTTCTCCTTACATAATGTTATCCTTATATAAGGATCTTTGTCTGTTTGTACCAAAGGATCCCTGTACCGATATGGTTCTCCATAAGGGCTTAGCTGCTAGCTTATATATAAAGTCTTTCTTGTGCTAGGTGTTGTCGTCCTAGTAATTGTTGAAAATATTGATGTTTTGCACGGCAAGGCTCTGTTTGTGCTATTTAAATTCAATCCCTGACAGAGATAAAAGTTCTACATTATTTTCCCGTATCGCTCTGAATCTGAATAATATCCTCTGGATTAGAACTGGTTTTCAACTATACTGAAAAATCATTAATAGCATCGTATTACTGACAACTTTCCATTAATATTAAGATAAGGTAACAAAACTAATGGCAGTTTTGTTACCCAAGGCCTTTAAATTGTAAATTTCTTTAAATTCTGATAACCGCGGAAAGCTGTCTATATTACAATGCGATAAATAACTATTAATTAATTTAGGTACATCAAAAATCCTAACAAAGCTTGGTTGGGAGGCTTATAGTACTTCAAAGGTAAAAAATTAACTGTTATCATATTACAAATCTTATTTATTTATCAACAACTATACTGGTAATTATAAATTAGAAGCTGTTTATAGTGCCTATAAAAATGACGTCATACAATACAAGTGACCAATTATAGGTCAATGCACAGACTAAGTTACCAATGTCAGGCCAGTTTAAATTTTAATTGACCAATGCAATGGTAGGCCACTATGAAGTCATTTTTAATAGGCACTATAAAAAGTTTCTATAATTTATCAAGGACAATTAGAGAAATCGCCCCTAGAAAAAAATGCTCCCACCCCCCCCCCCCAAAAAAAAAAAAAAATTAATCTAATTAATTTAATTAAAAATAAAAATGAGTGGGCGTCAGCCCCCCCCCCTAAAAAAAAATTCTTGAATCTGAAATAAAAAAATGGTTATCAAATTCAACTCTCTCCCCCCACCCTAACCTCTAGTGCCCCTAGAGGCCTCTAGGAGCGTAGCCGCTAGTAATACATATGCTACTAAAAACATGTACAATGTACTTAAATGTTGTGATTTTTTTTAGACTGAAAATTACGAGTACTTTGGAACTAAACCATTTGAGAAATTGAAGCATGAAATAACTGCATTTAGAAAATCTAACACAAACAACGCAAATGCATAAATGTGATCAGTTTTCATAATTGTTATTGACATGCCATTAATATCATATCAAATTTAATAAATGTTTTGTGTAATGAAATGAAAAAAAATGTTGATAGCCCCAACTGGGAGCTATATCCTATTATATAAAGTAGTAAGGTTATTTGTTATCCAGTTTCAAAAGCTTAAGATTTCAATAAATACCTTATTAAGTTGTTCTTTTTAGGAAAGCTTTACATAGTTTCTGGTATGGTTTTAGGCTATTTTAAAAAAAAGATTAGGTCTAGGGATGGTATAAGGCTATGTCCCCTTTATAACCATACTACTACCGCTAGCATTTCAAATTTAAAATAGTAATTTTTTTCTGTAGTGAAGGATCTCATTAATTGCTAGACCGATATAAGCTTCTTAAAGGTCCTGAGAAGGTTTTTAACTATTTTGGGGAAGGAAATATCAACCATCCCAATAAAAAAACGTTGGGGCGAAGCCGCTAGTATTTTAAAAGAAGTTTCTATAGTATCTTAAAACAAGGTATTTAAACAACCAACCTTTTGTTCTTATTCTAGTTATCTAAAAGCTCTTATCATAAATGCAGTGTGATTTAGGAGCTTTAGATACGATTTAAACACGATATATTTGTTGCTAGGCTCGAATAAAACCTTCTTAACAGATGCAAAACAAAAAGTGTACCTCTTGTATACTTTCTAAAAATACCATTCTATAAATATAATTTTCTTGACGTGTAAAGAGGGAAAACAGATTTTATCTGTCTGTCCGTCTGTCTGGTATTTTTAAAAGGAAATGGAAATAAAAAGATTTCTATTTTAAGCTACTACAATATTGGTAAAATTATATTATTGTCAAAAAAGTACAAAATTATCTGAGCTTTAACTGTTTACAGTTCACGAAAATAAATTGGTTGCTTTGGATTCTTCCTAAGGAAACCTTTTTTATGATACATTAGCGGTTACCTAACCTAACCTCCAGGGGCTCTGTCTTAAAAGAGGCAGAGTGGGTTAAGAAAGATAAAATACAACCATCCAAATAGTTAAATCTTAAAGAAATGGCCTAAAACCATCACAGAAGCTTTGTGAAGCTTGCCTTAAAAACATAACTAGATCGGTTCAGTAGTTATTAAGATTTTAAGATTCAGACAAAAAAAAACATTACTGCTTTATATAATAGGATAATCAGGGCTCAGCACCATCACTTGATTTCGTTTTATTAATATTTTCATAAGTTATAATCTATTTTTTAAAAAGAAAATTACATTAAACAGAATGCATCATAAATTCATAAGTTTGCTTAATCACATGCGGATTAAAGGATAACTTAGAAGATTTAATCAGAGATAAGGATATGAAACCTAGAGGTAAACTATTTTACCTCCAACCCATACATTTTTCAAATTAGTGCAATAATTAACTTTAATGTTATTTTAGCTTGTTATATTGCAAGGTGAGGAAAAAAAATAAAAAGATTTTATAACCAGTTACTTATCTCTGATATTCTAAAAAGAAGTCTTAATAAATAGACTATAAAAGTTGGAAAGATTTTTAATCAATATAATAGATTTGAAATCTGCATAAAATTTTAAGGATTTTTTATAAAATTAGTTTTTTATATAATTCTTTATTTAAAGGCGCAAATACAAATTAAGTTAAATAATTTTGAGATCTGTGATTGGTGGATTGAAAACTATCTGCGCTATGATTGGAGAAGCTTAAGTGACGTACATCATTCAACCAATTAGAGCGTAGGTAGTTTCCAATCCAGCTATCCTATTGGTCAAAATTTATTAACTTAAATCGTATTTGCGCCTTTAAATAAAGAATTATATAAAAAACGAATTTTATAAAAAAAATCCTTAAAATTTTATGCAGATTTCAAATCTATTACATTGATTAAAAATCTTTCCAACTTTTATAGTCTATTAATAAATTTCTTGGAAATGCTAAGATTATTAAAGAAAAAGTTATATAAATTAAACTTTTAAGTTAAACAAGAACGATTAATAGCCAGAGTAGAACTTCAATAGTTCTGATTATGTATGTTATTTCATGATCAAGTTATCATAAAAATAGAGTTCTAAAAATAGTTCAGTATGATGTAGTTGTTGTGAAAATCAGATAAGTTAGTAATAAAGTCGGTCACAATAACATTTATAATAATCATTATAGCGAATAAACAACGAAGACCAAACTGCATAACTTTTGTGTCACTTTTGATTCCTGTTACGTCATAAAATGAGGAAGATGAGAGGAGAAGTGGGAAAGAAAACTACTAAAAAAAGAGATGGAGAATATGACGTCAAAAGTGGTGCAAAAGTTATGCAGTTTGGACTTCGTCGAATAAACCATTGAAGTTGCAAAAGAAAATTAAAAGCAGCATATTAACTTTTAATATTAAATCCCATAGGATGGGCCAGTTATTTAGTTTTTTAATAGTTTTTAGATTAATAATGACAAAGCATAAAGTTACGGTTTCTACAAAGTACAAATTCTCCTTTTACCATTAACATAATTTACAATGCTACGATGATTTCAAATAACAATTATCGGCCATTTGATGCGTAGACTAAGGTTACAATTTTTAGGCACTACTAGCGCGCTTTAAAATATACCATTTTTGCCTTTCTTCTAAAAATTCAACGGTGGATTGTCCAGACGTTTACGAGAGCAATGACAGAGATAAGGGGATAGATTAACAGGAGATAAATAATTCCTTTCCTTAATTAAAAATTAAATCTTTTGTTTAGCACGTTCAGACATTTCTTTTGATCTTAGAGAAAGATAAAAAATGATATGGAATCTTTTCAAGCTACACAAAGATAATATACATATTGATTTAGGAAAGTTTAAATTATCTTCCATTGGCATGTCTCTATATTCTCGAGCATTCGGCAAATTCTCCCCCCCCCCCTCCCCCCTTTCCATATGTTATAGAAGACATACATTTGTTTATTGTCAAATAGGTCTACAAGGTTATATTTCTAAACCGCTAAAAATATAATATAGGAACAATACATGATCCAAATGTTCAAATATGTAATTGAAAGAAATTTCGCCTGTTCTCCATTGAATACTAGCGACTACACCCCTGGAGAATAGGCCTCTAGGAGCACTTTATATAGGGGGTAATTTTTCTTGGAAAGGTTGACAAAGACAAAAACTTTCCCGGGACATTTAGTAATCTTCCTTTAAAAGAAGAGCAATATTGGTTAAAACATTCTTTTATTTTCAAATGCAGGTATGTACCAGATAATAATAAACACAAATACTATTTCTCAAAACTAAATGGTTCGTCCCTAGAATGGCACTTAAGATTTATTGGGGGAATCGACTCCTCCTTACAGTTTTATTTTTTTTTGTGGAGGAGTCATTTATATCTAGAGGTGATTTTCTCGGGAGGTTGGTGATACCTTCCCCAAAATAGTTATAAACTTGCCTAGGATCTATGCAAAGCTGCACTTTAAAAAGAATCATATCTTAGCGGTTAGCGAGATCTTTCGGTACATACAGACATATACATAGACTGAAGACATCCTGTTACTTTTATATGAGGATACACAACACTATAAACTTAATTGGATTATCTGTTACTAGCATAAGAAGCATTTTTTGCTGAATTGATTAAAATGTTATCTTAGTGGGTTTTTAGAACCACCGTTCGGTGTCATCTCCACTTTTCCTATTATTGACCCTCGACAACACATGTCCCATATGCATTATCCTTCCCCCTTTTTGTAGCCATCTACGTAAAACTCCGCTATGAGCTTACTAAAATGTCCCAAGATTTGAAAGTGACCATTGTTACGGGTATAAAAGGCGAGTGCGTAGTTTGTAAAGTATCCATTCCTCCCCATCCCCTCCTCTCCTAAACATGTCCAAGGTTTGTAGCCATTTTTTTCATTTTTTATTCTTTCAATGTTTGCTTAAATTTGTTCAATTGCTTAAGAATTAAAACTATAACATTTAGTTCACGAACATTGATACAATATTACCTTGTCTTTCATATTCATATTTTTAGTACAAATTATAAAATTTTTCTTAACGTTGATACTTTATAAATCCTGTAATTTATTGTATAGTTTTAAATCAACAAAACTGTTAAAATAATCCACCAAAATTTAAATATTTGTTGAAACAAAAGGCCCAAAGAATGCTCAGAAAATTACAAACTTCCATTGTTTTTTTTCAAATGGCCATTTATGTTGATAGCGTTCTTTTATTGCTAAAAAAAATATTATACTGTTATATTTGATGTTTATTTATCAAACTTCAAAATAAATAGAATAAGTCATAGGTCATGGTAAAAACCTAAGGCAGCTACCATTTATAATTGTTAGGTTACTAGCATTTTAATCTCAACTTCTTTTATTTAGTTTTACTGCCTTCTGCTCCTTTGTCCCGCCGTGGCTATGGCCGCGCCCCAAGTCATTGGATTCGGTGATGCGTCCCCCGACGAGATCGCCCAGATCCGCGCAGGCACTTTCGGCGAGACATTTGATGAGAACCCGCAGTACAGCTTCAACTACAAGGTGGCGGATAATGATGAGCAGACATACATTGCCATGAATGAGAACCGTGACGGCGACCAGGAATGAATCCTTAAACATTTTTTGCTTAAAAAGAACGTTTATTAAAAGCCACAATTATTATCAAATTTTTGTTTAAAACTGATTGGGTTTAATTTGATACCTAAATACTACATCATAAAATTATGTTCAGTTTGTACTACCAAATTACTTGCATCCGATCATATATTTATTTCCAAAATGTTCATGTTTATTCCAAAAATAGCTAAGCAAAAAAGTTTAAGGATTGACTTCTAACAGGTTACCGGAAGCTACCAGTATGTTGACCCTCTGGGCAGCCTTATTATCGTGACCTACACCGCTGGCGCCATGGGATACTCCGAGACCAGAGAGGTGCAGCCCAACTATGTTGAGATCAGAGCCAAGCCTGTCAAGCAGCAGACCACCACCACTACCTCTTCTTTCTCAGGCTCCAACTCCGGATTTGGCAGCTCTAACTCTGGATTCAGCAGCTCCAACTCTGGTTTTGGCAGCTCTTCATTCGGCAGCTCATCCAACTTCGGATCTTCATCCTCAAACAACTTCGGCAGCAGCAGCTCCAACTCTTTCAACGCCGACAGCATTGTCAACTCTGTTGTCAGCCAGGTCCAGCCTTTGATCTCTTCAACCGTTAGCAGTGCTGTCAGCGGTGCTTCTCGCCGTCCTGTTGCCGTTCTGGCTACCCCTCCCCCATTGGCTGCTGCCCCTGCTCCCATCACCACCTCATTCAACAGCTTCAGCTCTGACGACATTGTGTCCCAGGTGGTCAGTAACATCCAGCCCCTCATCTCCAGCACTGTGTCCAACGCTGTTGGCTCTTCAGGCGGCAGATTTAACTCTAGAACTCCTTCTGCCTCCAACTCCGCCTCCTTCAGCCCCGCCCCAATTGCCGCCCCCCGCAGACCCTCTCCAGCCGTTTCATCTAGCAGCTCCATCTCTGATCTGTTTGGAAGCGGCGACACCTTCAATGTTCGTTTCAACACCCCTGAATTCAACATTGAGTACTAAGTTATATGATCAGTAATGCATATTATGATAGCTTTAAATTTATTTATTTAAATGTAATTGTTGTCAATATAAAAAAAAATAAACAGTAAAAATTAATTTGCATTGTTGTACATTCATAAAAAAGGACATCCTATAAAATTATTATTGTTTTCTTAATTCAAGAATGCGTAGTCATGTCAAATTGTTTGAAATCGCGCTGCGTTCAAGTTTTCTTTAGAGGTTGGGTGATTTTTTGCATTAGAGAAAAAAATACAATACTTTCATCAAGAAGTCGGAAAGTTGATGAATGATATAAGCACTTCTATTTACAAATATATAAATGTTTGAAGCTTTTCTGCAATTAAGGTTTGTAAGTCCATTAATACGCACGTAAAAATTGGCTCTTCTCATTAATTTAGGTAAGTTATAATTGTATTATCGATTTAAAACTATGGACGATGACATTAAGGTACGATTTAGAAAGCAACTCTTATTCGTTACCAGCGTTACCAGAGAGTCCGTACGACTATTTTAAAAATGCTGATTTTTTAGTTTTTTGACAACAACTTTTTTATCATATAATTATCCTATTTATCTGATCTTATTTAATAAAATGTAAAAAAACATACAAATTTTAAAACCAAATATTAATTTATCTTATAAACGAAGTATTTAGTGCTTATTTGACTTTGTACTTTATCCATATCGTTAACCAATAACGTTAATTTGGTACAGTTTACTTTAAAAAGATACTTTAGTGGCCAGACAGAATTTAGGCTAGTTTGTGATACTTTGCAATGTACAGGGTGTTGATCAAGAGAAATGAGTTTTTAAAAACTTAATTATGAATAGAAAACAATTATATAACATGATAGAACCTGTTCTAATCTAGCGGATATTAATCGGTTTTGAAGCCATTCTGGAAATTAGCTCCAAAAATCCACTTCTATTTAAAAGAAAATTTTAAAAATTTACTCTCTACGACGACATTAAATTTAGTATTTTTTTGTAATTTTGTTAGGAAACTAAAAAACGCTAGCTTACAATCAACTCCTTACTTGACACCATTTATCGTAACTAGTTTTAACCCTTCCCATGACCCATGAGAAGCACACTTGAAATGATAATTATATTGGTTCAGCGGTTAGCGAGATCCTTCGGTACAGACAAACAAATAGAATAGACATCCTCTTGCTTGCTTACAACAAGGCATTGTTTTTCTTCCTATTAGAAGAGAAGCAATAGAAAGTAATTTATCCAATACCCAATGTTTTAGGAACATTTTGTCTTGTTCGTTGGTATAAAAACTTTGTTGGAAACATTATTAAATCTTGATATTAGTTGGTACAAAGTAAAAGTGCCCCTAATAGGTGGTTACTATCTCAACTAATTATTAGTAGCGGATACGGTGAATCCTAAAATGGTGGGTCCGGCTCTCTGGCATATCTCAATTTTGGCGAACTTAAAATTTTGCAACGCCTTAGTAGAAACAAAATTAATTTATATTTAGAATATATACATTCTGTATTAAAAAGCAATTAAAATTATCAAAAAATTTAATTTTGTATAACAAAAATATCAATTTGATTTTAAAAATTAGCGATGACATCGCAGACAACTTCGTATGAAACTAATGTAAAAATTTGAGTTACTTCTAGGATGTCATGACACTTTTTTTTAGTAGCGAAGCTACTCTATTTCCAAAATGTCCATCTATACTTAACTTTGTCATAAATGGAGTAGGGGAAAGGTGATTTTCTCAGCTACTATTCAAGATAGACACCTGAAACTTCTTGACACCATTCATATAATCATTTTTGAAAACAATGGCAGTTGTAGGTAGCTTTACCCCTTCCTTTTTTGAGTGGGGAGGAGGGGGACGGGCATTGAACGCTTCCTTTAACCTTTTATATCATCCTCTATTACAGCAAGAAGGTTGTGTGCATATTCCCTGGTTGTTAAAAAATTTCCGACCGTAAGTCGTTACCTTGATAAAACAAACAAATAAACTATTAGGAAACCATTGTTTTAGAGTTCCTCAGGTGTTTTCTATCTAATTTTATGTGTGAGAGTCCACATCTCCATCCTTGGGGTTACAGGATGCGAACAAACAAGGCAGGATCATGCAGGTGAAGAACAAAAATATGTTTTTTTACTTAAACAAAGCTTTTTACATTATTAATATATTAAAAGATCCTATAGTAGTCCATATCAATTTAAAATATAGGGTTTAAAGTCATTTTCAGGTTTTGGGTATGACCTGTATAAAACTTTAAATGGCTCCTATGAAAGCACTTTTAGACTAAGATAATTTTATTTTTAAACTCCAAGCTTAAACTAACATGTTAACATGACATATAAAAATGTCATAAAAATCTGCCGCTATTTTCCCACCAACCGCTAACTGCAGTGGCAGACAGCTTCCAAGTACACCACTGAAGTTTATATTTTGAGAATTCTAATACAAAATAAACTTTTTTTTTGGAAAAATTGCTCTTCTACCCTCAAAAATAAAGAAAACTACAGCAGCTTAAAATCTTTAAAAAGGGCCTAACAAGGATGACAACATCCATAAGTAGCGTGGCACAAAAATCGTGGATGGGAATACATACAAATAGAATGAAAGAGTAATCTTTAAAATCAAGAAAAGATTCACTGGAAAAAATAAACACAAAACCTTATTTTATTTTCTATAATGATTGACATACCAACGGCCAAAGTAAATTATATGCTGGATTTAATTTAGATATCAATAACTAAACAAGATTTGAAAATCGGACCATAAACACCAAAGTTATGGTGAAAAATTTGAAAAATACAAATATAGCCTAAAACCTGCTAAAAAGCAGTCCGACCGCTATGAATGTGTTAAAGTTAATTATGCTCGTTAGTGTTGGGAATGTTGACAAAAAGTTTCAGTCTTCTATCTGTCATAGGAGCCGAGAAAATCACGTTCCCCCCACTTTGTCTCCAAGCGAAATACGGACATTTTGAATTATAGAGTAGCTTCGATACTAAAGTAAAAGGGTAGGAAATACAGAAATTCTTTATAAAACAAACACTCTTTTAGACGGACTAAAAGACATTTTAAATTATAGAGTAAATTGCAAACAAAAAAAAGATTCATTTTTCAGCTCAATTTGTTCCTGCAAACATTTTAAAAAAAGCCTTTCTATAATTTTGATCGGTCCCCCCGCCCGTACGTCCGTCCATACGAATTAGAAAGTGTAGCAACTCTACCAAGAAAGTCTGTACGTTCATTTAACCCTTAAAGGGCGAATATAGGTTTGATATGATATGGGCTTATTTCAAGCGTGCAATTATATAGATTATAAGTAACTTAAAGACATTGACATATTTAACTGTATAAGTCCGTTTCTAGCCTAAAACCGAACTGATTCGTTGATATAATTACGCCAATTCGCGTAACTTGTGTGGTTCCCTAAGAAATCCAAACATCCCTGCATCACACAAGGCTGCGTCGGAAGGTTGTATTATAAAGCTTTTGTTCAATCATAGTCATAATGAAGACGAAAGGAATGGGAAAAAAAAGGATGCTGCAACTTTTACTTTTGATCAAATAAATTTTTCATAACATAATTTTGTAAAAGTACATTGAAAAAGGGAGGGCTGAAAACTAATTTTAAAAAAATATTTCAAAATTAAAATATTATGTTTGTTTGCTAAAAGTTGCATCATGTTTTTGTCTATACCCAGGCTACAAAGGGTAAATATATTTTACATATTATATATTTTTATATAAATAAATTGTATTCATCATGAATAAATCTAAAATCTTAGTAGACAAAATAAATTTAAAAACTTAATATTTACCTTTATGATAGACTATAAAGCAAAATTTTTGACGCAATTTAAAATTTGAATAAAATACTATATAATTAAATAAAATAAACATTTTAATTATCATTTAAGATGCATGCCAATGAAATAATCAATTAAACTTAAGAAAACTAGTCAAAAAAAGTCTTGTAAAGGGCTAAAATAAACGATTTTGTAGGCCATCTCATTTATTATATGTTGAAGAAAACACGAAAATTGTAAAATCTACTTAAGGATTTTTTTGAATTTTTAAATTTAACATAGATATTATAAAACTATGCAATGGCACCTTTGATATAAGCTCATATCATATCGAACCTATATTCGCCCTTTAACGGTCGGAGGGGGGGCGGGGGCGTTGAACGCCCCCCCATCCGGTTTTTTCTATCTCATTTTCTGTGTGTGAAAGATAAAGAGCCCATACTGCTTGACTTTTTAAGTGTGGGTATGACACATAACTGAGAGTTGGATTTTTTTGAATATCTCCATCCTGGCGGGCACAGGATGCCAGCAAACCAGAGTCATCCAGGTAAAGAACAAAAATATTTTTTTTAATTAAACAAAGCATTTTATCTTACCAAAATACTAAAATATCCTATAGTAGTACATCCTCATATTAAATACAGGTGTTCAAGTCAATTTCAGGTTCCAGGTATGATCCTGCAGGTCCTGATCCTCCAGGTCTCCAGAAATCTTTAAAAGGCTCCTGTGGCCGCAATTTTTGACTTAGAGACTTCAAACTTTAAACTTAAGCTTTTCTTACATGTCTACATAATGTATAAAAATTTCATAAAGATCCGCCGCCGTTTTCCCGCCGACCGCCGACTGCGGCGGCTGGCAGCTGCCAAATATAGCTGCTGCCGCTGAAATTTATGTTTTGATATTTCAAATATAAAATTTACATAAAATTAAACATTTTCTGCAAAAAAATTTTCTTCTAGCTTCAAAAATAAAAAAATTACAGCCGTTTAAAATTTTTAAGTAAAAAAGGACCTAAAAACAAAG
This sequence comes from Acartia tonsa, assembly GCF_053477335.1. Taxonomy (NCBI): domain Eukaryota; kingdom Metazoa; phylum Arthropoda; class Copepoda; order Calanoida; family Acartiidae; genus Acartia; species Acartia tonsa. Next base: position 43,219,237 of record NC_137260.1, read on the forward strand.
GTTGTTAAATAAAAGGGTGAAGGAAGCAAAAATTGACTTTGACTTACTTAAGGTCGGAAAATCATCATAACACAGGGGACTTGCACAAAAAAATTTAGCCCTCTAGCTCTAATAGGAACTGAGATAATAAGGGGGGGGGCGTTGAACGCCCCCCCCCCCCCCGACTGATTAAGGTGCGGCAAGGGGCCCGACTGTTAAGGGTTAAAACATGCTGATTTGTAACTTTTTTGACAACATTTTTTGTATGAAATAATAATTAAAATCGACATTTTAGAATTGTCCTATCAATTTCGAATTTTTCATAATGGTTCCTATGACAGTTAGGCACAATTTAGAACAGTTTTGTACGAATAAGAAAGCGTAGCAACTCTATATTATCTATCAGAAAGTCAGTAACTCCATTAAAAGATGCTGTTTATCCTTTTTATCTGGTTTTTGGAATAATGATTCCTAGGAAAATAAGTTAAAGTATTATAAGCAAGGCATCTCTATAATCAAATCCTAAATATGAAAGCATGTCCTTTTACTGATTCCTATATTTATGCAATTTTACAAAAAATGTATGTACAATTTTGTTTAGACTTGGAAATTAATGTTCGTAATTTATTGTTTGACTGTCCTTCCTTCTGATTTTAGAGCTTTGATTTTATGGATGTTGTCATCCTCGTTTTACTTTAAAGTGAACACATTTTATATTCTGCGAATAAATTGACGCCTAAGCTAAAGTCACCCGTTACTGTTGAAATGAAAGATAATCAGAAATAAAATATGATACATGTATAAAAAATCAATATTTTTTATATTTTTATTCTCAAAACTGTTTAATTAATGGTGGTGAATTAACCACTTTTTGGTACGCCCCCCTTGAAACGCCTCTATTATTCTACATTCAAATTGATAATAGTACACAATGTTATTAGGTACATTGTTGTATTGATTTTTTAAAAGAAAAAAGAAATTTAATTTTAAAAGATAATTTAATAACAACCGTTCGAGATTATATTAATCAATAATAATTTTTAGATTTTTTCGTTTAATTAAATTCTTTGAAATTTTGGCGATAGTTCTCAGTGAGTAAACATACAAAATGAATGTTGTTATATATTTTTGACTTTAAACAAATGCTTTAGTTAAGACAAATTAGTTGTACCAAATAATTTTTTTAGTAGAAGAACTACTCTATAACTCAAAATTTTAATGTGTTCGTCTGTAAGAATTGGTATTTGAAAAAGCTAAAGATTTTAACTGCTATATAATAAAGATGGCTAAATTTTTATGGAAAAATTATGGTTTCCTCAAAGGGACTAGTTGAGCAAAGAACACCGCAAACACTCTAAATTACAAATAAATTGAAAATAATGAATTCGGAAATTTTTAAAGTGAAGCTTCTCTATAATTATGGTCGATCGGTCAGTCTGTCTGTCCGGCCGTGACGGTTAGCTCTTTTTGTTAATTTAGACATTTTTTCTTATCAATTAAATAATTTTGTATGTTGATTCCTATATAAGTCAAATACGATTTAGGAAGCATAGCATCTGTTAAGTAAATGTTACTAGAATTTCTGTATGTCCATTTCAAACATGTTGATTTTAAATTTTTTTTTGCGATAGTTGGCGATAATTGAAATAATGATTCCTAAGACAACATTGTACATTGTTTTAGCCGAAGCTTCTCTATAATTAAGTCCTAAAAATGTAAGTATGTCCTTAAACAGTATCCTATATTTAAGCAGTTTTACACTCTACAAATGTTGATGTGCGTTTGACCTACCACTTCAGATATTTGCATTTATAGATGTTGTTTATGAATGTTTTCATAAAATCATAATGTTATTATAATTTACTGTATATGCACAAATTTATATCCAATAATATTAACCGTTCCTAACCTCTCTGGAGGGCCTTAACCCTGTCAGGATTATTTAATATTTCCTAAACTAATCTAACTCAACCTAACCTAACCTAACCCCTGGGAAGGGGGGTAAATCCTGGAGGGTTTCTGTTATAACTAACATAACTAAACCTAACCTAACCTAATTTTACTGAGCCAAAGTGAATCTAACCGCTGCGGAGGTTTCAAACCCATTAGGCTACTCAATATTATCTGACCTTACCTAACCTTACCTAAACCCTGCAGGGAGCCCTAATCCTGCGAAGCTACTCTATATTATCTATTCCTATCTAAATAAACCTAACTTAACCTAAACTAACCAATGCAGGGGACCCTAACCCTTTTGGGATACTTAATATTAATTAAACTAGCCTAACCTTACCTAATTGAATCTAAAATAGCCTGACTCCTGGAGGCAGCTCTAACCCTGCAGGGTTTCCCAAGATTATCTTACTAAACCTACCCTACCTAACTCTATCCTAACCCCTAACATAACGGGTCTACTCAATATTACCTAACATAACCTAGCCTAGCTTAGCCTAACCTAATCTGACTTAATCTATCATAACCTAACCCCTATGGATGTGCTAACCCTTCAAGGGTACTTAACATTACCTAAACTAACTTAACATAGCCTAAACTAACCTAACCCAACCCATGTGGAGGGCCCTATTTCAGCGGGACAACTCAATATAACCTAACCTAATTTAATTTAACCTTGTTTAACCTAATCTAAACCCTGTGGGAGGCCCTGACCCTATGGGGCTACTCAATTTCATCTAAACTAACCTAACTAAACGTAACTCAATCTCTGGAGGAGGCCCTAACCCTGTGGAGCTACTTAATTTTACCTAAACTAATCCCTGTGGAGGAGAGCCCTTATCTTGTTTAACCTAACCTTACCCGTGCAGGGGGCCCTAACTCAGCGGGGCTACTAAACTTTACCTCACCACTGCACTGTGGAGGGCCTCCAGGGCTTTAATCTGATAATTTTTCATTTTTAATATCCGAGGAAAGCTGTCTATAATACGATGCGTTAAATAATTATTACTCAGCTTTAAAAGAAATCAGATTTCAAGTCTTTAACTTCCCTCATGTCCAATTGTTGAAATTTTGAAAGTTTTTTAAATCTGCCGTTTGAATCATATTGTTTGTTACATCTATATTTAAACCTTTAAAGATTTTACTTTTCTATATACCATTTCAAAATTAATTTATGATATACATTATTTAATATACAACATTCAAATATAATTTTTTTATTTCATAAATAACATTTTCTACTTTTCATCCCTATTGTCCTTAAAGTGTTAACTCAGTATAAACTTTGTACTTTCCCCCCAACTAATTTGTCTAACTACGCCTCCCACAATACAAAACTGTATAAAAGTCGTAAGAAATTAAGACGGAAAAAACTCGAGATATTTGTCATGCACGTAATACGTGGACCCACCATTTTAGGGGTCACCGCGGATACGCCTCTAGAGAAATCTTGGGTACTTGTGGTTGGTGTCGACGCCCACCCCCCCACCAACTCCGTACTTTAGATTTTAGTTTTAAAAAGAAAATGAAAAATGTTTTTTGAGAGGGTTCTTTTTTTGGGAAGGTGTTGGTACCATCTCCCAACAAAGCTTTAAACTTTACGAGGACCTATGAGAAGCTACACTGTTAAGGGAACAATATCGGTTAAGCAGTTCTTCTGTACAGACAGACAGACAGACACACAGACTTACATAGATCCTGTCATTTTTATATCAGGATTAAAAGTGTTGCGCTGCATTTAAAATCCACTTAAAAAGCTATAAAGAGTAATAAAATGAATTCTAAAAAGCTATCAATATTTTTGAAAATAATCATTCTTGTCTTGGTTATAAAATGAATAGACGAGCATCAAATTTAACAATTTATTTCTGTATTTTAATAGAATTGAGGATATTTTGTGAACATCAAAATTTTACAATTTTACACATTTATAATCATACATAATAAACAACAATATAATAAAAAAGCAGAATTTTGTACAATTTCAACGTCTCCCTGACTTTGCTACTATTTCATACTTAGTGTAAATTTTTGAAAACCTTTTTGGAGTTGTTCCCTTTAAATTTTTACAAATAGATTTCTTTTTAAAGTTTCCAGTATGGCAACGAAACCGATTAATTTCCTTTTGATTAGAACCAGTTCTCATCCATACATAAAAATCATGTTTAGTATCGTGTAACAGACAATTTTCCACAAATATTCAATTAATAGCAGTTTTGTTTGTCCGGGACTTTCGCCCCTCGGGGCTAACAGGACTGTTTTTAATATTTTTTCATTTGTATATCCACAGAAAACTGTCTATAATACGATGCGATAAATAACTATTATCAGTTTTGAGGCAATAAGTTAAATTTAAATCATCTTATTTTTACCTAATTTGGTAATTTTAATAAAAGCTTTTTTAAAATAGTTTAATAAACACATATGTATAATATTATTTAACTTAACACATATAGAATTTCACTATAAACGACACATACATACATTTAATAACAAAATCTAAATAACAATGTTTGAATGATAGAAATAATTATGAACCAGTTCTGAAAGTGATTTTTACAGAAACTGGTAAATTACAACCTTACTCAAAATATATATTATTTTTACTTTAAAAATAGTCTTTTTTGTAGATTTATTAGAGATAGAAGATAGATTTTTCAATGTGGCCGTACTATTTCAGCTTATCTGTTCAAAAAATTTTGTTTGGGGTTAGTAATGATTCTTAATAAAATTTAAAATATTTTAAACTGAGGTATCTATTATGGTATAAATTAAATATCACAGAATATAATTCAAAATAAATGCTGTTTTAAATTAAGATTAAAATATTTCTGATAAAAGCATAAAAATGAGATCACAAGAAAGTTCCATATTATACAGAAAAAAACATCTTATTATTGAAATGTAAAAATTCACAAAAAAGGATATGAGTAATAGTATTTTACTGGTTCCTGGAGACATTTTTTGTTACAGAACCCTGTTACTGCTCAGCTGATAATTAAGACTGGTATCTGTAAATCTGTTAAATCAAAAGACTTCAGGAACCTTGTTTTTTTCTTCTGGAAACATATCACTAATGTAAATTTGAAATTTGCATAGCTGGCAGAAAAAATGATATCTTTTTTTTGATATTTGCTTCATGGCAACAATTTTTTTAAGATGTAAAATTTATTTGCAAATTCTGATATGTTGACAGAAATTATTTTTGGCAAAATCTTTTTTTTTTTGACTGTTCACTACTCCTGACCCCCATAAAGCAATGGTCAAGATCTTATGATCTTGTGAACCTTACATAACCTAACCTTAGATAAAAATGTCGTGATTTTCTTCAAAATTGGAAATAGATATAAAGAGGTTGTTGTAGATGGTAGACTGCCGAAGAAAAGGATTTTACCAGATTTTTTTAATTAAACTAAAATCTAACAAATACAAAAGCTTTGATGATAATAATTATAAGAGAGATGAGAGTATTTATTTTTCTAGAATTAATATAATCAGAAAATTATTATTTCTTGTGATTATATTAAAAGTTTCAATTCTTCTACTGAACATTTTATTTAGACTAAAAGTTTAAATTTTTCACGTTTATAGATTTTTTTGTTATGGTTGGTTAATTCAGAATTTATTTATTTATTGAAGATCTCCAAAAATTCCCGCGAATGTTTTTCTCAGATTTTTCATTGTATCCTCACCCTCTGGATTTTCAGGATCCTAAAAAAAATAAAAAGGTTGATAATTTTATAATAAATATTTGGTTCTTTCTAAGGCTTGGACGTCAACAAATATGCACAAACGAGAGGCCTAATGACATTCAAACATTAGGGAACTAAGGGACAAGAGTCAGTAATTCTGAAAAACAATTCTAGTTGTATCTTTCCAACATGTATGAAGAATGTCTTAGCCAGGCAAAGCCCTTTCTATCGCATATACAGTCATGAGTTACCAAAAAATTGACGTAAAATCAAAGAAAAGGTTGCTTAATTCAAGTTGGTTGATAAAAAAAAACCTGACTTTGCCCAGGTATCTAAAGGGATAAGACAATGGACAATAAATTAATGTACATCCCCAATTATGATACACAAAATTCCTCACTCTGTAGATTACAATTAGTGTTTGAAACGTTTGGACACTCGACTAAATGAACCAACCAATCAAAATTCAATAAAAGTCCAGAAGGTAGTTCAAGCAACAAATGAGAAAAATTATAAGACTTTGGGAACTAGTTTCATAAACAGCCCAATGTCCCCTCCCTCCCTGACTTTTACCTCTGAGGATTTTTCAGTTTTCTTTTCTCCTTCTTCTTCGTCCTTGTCATTATCATCGTTATCATCATCCTTCCTCACTGTAGAGCTGCCACTAGAGTCAGCTGATGCACTACTTGAGTCCGACGCTAAAATTTAACAAAATTTAAATTATTACTTTGTCACAATTTTTGTAATTCAAATGTCATGCAGCATTGATTAACAAAGTCCCCTCGGAGGTTTCACTCAAAGTGCATGGTCGAGCACAGAAACCCCACCCCTTATTTAGAAGTAAATAGAAAATAATTTTTAATTTCTTTTTTAATTAATTTACTTAGAAAAATGGCCCCTGCAGGAGTTAGATATAGAAAATTATTCATAGTAAGTGGTTTAATGCTCGAAATGTACAATGAGGGAAAGCACTTTGTTTTCCTTTTAATAGACTGTCTATAGCTGTATAAGTCTATCTTATCCATTTCCCAATTTTTCTACTATAGCTATAGCTATATCAATCACAAGCTTCTGTAAAGTTATTCGAAATAAATCATCAAATTCTTAAATTCAGTAATTCATAAAAAATAAAATTAGTTTACAAAATATTTTTTTAAATTTAGAAAGGGCTGGGGAGTGAAATGTTTTTAATTTGGTAGGTTTTTACCCATTAAATTTGTTAATAGTGCCTTATTTATCTGCCAAACTCTAGATTTTGGGTTTACATGCTAAGGATTCTTTGATACAAAGTCAATGCAATATTTACTTTTTAAATTCTGTTAGGACTAAATTAGTTGGGTAACCTTTGCCCCATTCTATTTTAAAATTGATATTCTACTATTAATGTCAAACATAAATAAACTAAAATTTTCTAAAATTTAGAATTGATTTTTTCTTTTAAAACTATGCTTTTTTATATTTTTTACAAAACTTTTTTGCAAGTCCTAGATTCTTCTTTTTTACATTGTTCTATAATAATACTAAATTATCTCTCAATAATTGATTTTAACCTCTAGTTTACATCCAAATCACAATGACATGAATCTACAATTACATGCTAATCAAACTTATAATTCTTTTTTCAACGTGGCTTCGAAACTGATTAATTTCCGCTTGATTAGAACTGGTTCTCAGCCCTGCTAATAAATCATGTATAGCATCGTATTACAGACAACTTCCCATGGCTATAAAAATAAAAAAAACACAAAATAAAAAACAGTTTTTGTTAGCCCTGGCCTTAATCTTATAATTTTCCTTTTGATATCCGCAGAAAGCTGTATATAATACGATGCGATAAATAACTAATATAAAATCTTTTCCATTTCTATTCATACTTAATTTATCTTAAATTCTACCATATTATCATGCTATACCATACAATTTTCAAATGTCTTGAATTAAAAATTGCTCCTTTGGTACATAAAAATATTCAAAATATTAATTTAAGTTTTTTATAGTTTCTCACACGCGCAGCGTGAACTATAAGGATTAGATTCCATCTTAGTTCTCCAGGGATGAGACAATGGATGTCTCATCCCTGTCTCATAACAAACTTTCTGTAGACTAAAATTAATGGTTGAAACGTTTGGACACTACTAGTTTGAAACTAACTAACCATAATTCAGCTAAAGTACCCAAAGTTAGTATAAGTTTAAATAAATGACTTTGGGTACCAGTTTAATTTTCATTACAATGTCCCCTCCCTGCAGTAAGCAAATTTATTCATTTTAAATCAATTTTTAAGTTTATGAGTTATTATGAGTTATGAGTATAGTCAAATAACATTAATGGTCCCTGTTCGTTGCTAGAAAATTGTATGTTTTGTTTTATGTAAGATGATAATTTCATTAAGATTAAAAATTAAAATTCCTTTGTATAGTTGATACGTCAATATACATTCTTTTCTATTAAAATTAATCTTGTTTTTATTTATAAATCATTTTCATTAAATTATTTTTATTTTATTATATATATTAATCTTCTTATATTTTAGAAATAATATTTATTCATGTTGACTATGTTGTCTTTAAAAATTGACTTTTAAGTACAGTGTATTTTTTTATGAGAACTTTTTTGAAAGCAATTTTACCCCACTTATAGTTATCAGAATTTAATGATTAATGGCTTGTTTTCTTCGTTTTTTAATGCAATTAATAGAACACCAAAAAAATATTTCAGTTTCTATTTAAAAATTACAGTAGAATCTAAGATTCAAAACTTAGGTGTCAACATCTAAAAATGGTTTTAGCGCATTTTTCTTATGCCTAAATCTTCTACCCTTTGCTAGAAAAAAATTGGATTTTCTGTAGTCGACTTTGGGGGGGGGGGGGCAGTACTCCCTCCCTGGTTGAGATATGACCTTCAAACTTTGATATGTTCTAGTACATGTCCCTAATAGTATCTGTATATATTTTTAGCTCTATATATCAACTTTAAAGTGTTTATCAGCCATTCTTGCAAAAGGTTGAATATTTGAGCATAAGAAAAATCCGCTAAAACCATTTTTAGATGTTGATACCTAAGTTTTGAATTTTAGATTTTACTGTGCTTTTAAAATATAAACTGAAAATTTTTTTGTTGTTCTATTAATTCCATGAAAAACAAAGAAAATAAGCCATTAATCATTAAATTCTGATAACTATAAGTGGGGTAAAATTGCTTTCAAAAAAGTTCTCATAAAAAAACACACTGTATTTATATTAATTTACCTAGAATTTACAAATGGTATTCAATATTTTTTTTAAACTTATTGAAAAATATTATTGTTCTAATGCACATAGCATAAAAAAGCAATACAAACATAATTTCTAGCTGAAACTATATTTCCCATTCCACTGAGCTCCTATTATATGCTTAATTCTGTCAGTTAGTCCCACGTCATGCTTCAAAGTACATAAATTTTACAAACTCATATAAAAAAGGTTTCGTGATTTCATATTTATCATCTGTTTTTTTTCAGTTTCTCTTTCTTTATGATTATTGACCAACTGCTCTATAACTTACTTTGTTCGTTTGGCCAATTTTGTCATTGTTTTATGCTTTGCTACTTATGAGTTTTATCATCCTTGTTTTTTTAATCAAAACCTAATCACACATTGCATACATTTTATTTCCAATGGCCTTCAATAGAGACAATTTAAAATATCCAAACTATTACTATATAAAGGGTGTTTCAAAAAACCAATCGCTTTATTTCTTTTTAATATAAACCCTAAAGTTTTGGTCAAAAACTTAAAAAATTACCCAAGTCATGCTCAAGCAATGGCAATAAGAAAAAATATTAAATTTTGAATCTACTTACCTCTCCAGAGCACTACAGCTCGAGACCTAGCCCTTGTGGAGCTTTTCCTCTACCAGGAAAGTGCATATTTTATTGCAAATTAAGACTGGAGTTGTCTTATTTCAAAAGAACAAACCGTTTTAAGTATCTAAACTCTTGTAGATAGACCCCATAATGTTAAGAGTTTTTGATGAGGCATATAAAGACCTTTTATAGACACCTTAACCAGGTTTCTACCTCAATCATAGTTAATTTGGCATAAAAAAAGACAGACCCATCAAACAATCACACATGACTCCTCTGTCTAGTTCTTGATGTTTGCCAGATCTTTCTTTTTATGCCAAATTGGTTACGACTGTTTTAGAAACCTGGTTAATGTGTCTATAGAAAGGTCTTTACATGCCCCATCTAAAACTCGTAAAATTATGGGGTCTTTCTACAAGATGCCAAGTACTGAAGATGGTTTTTCTTTTTTTCAAAAGGCAGAGCCATCATATCTCAATGTTTAATGGGTTTATCTTTTTTATGCCAAATTGGCTAGGATTGAGGTAGAAACTTGGTTAAGGTGTCTGAAGAAAGGTCTTTGCGTGCCTCATCAAAAACTGTAAACATTAAGAGGTCTATCTACAAGATTTGTTTAATCTCATGGTCGAGCAAAATTCTCCACAAGGGCTAGGTCTCGAGCTGTAATGCTCTGGAGAGGTGATTAAATTTAAAGGTTAATATTTTTTCTTATTGTCATTGCTTCAGCATGAACTGGGTCATTTTTTATTAGTTTTTGACCAAACCTGTAGGGTTCATATTGAAAAAAGTGAAGCGATTGTTTAACACCCTTAACTCTATCTAAAATCTATAAACATGCTTTCATCTAGAGACTAATCACTTTAATGGTCTCAATCATTTCTTTTTCAAATATATATTTTTTTTTTCTTACCCGAAGATGCTATTCCAAGTATAAAATAAAATATGTATAATACATCAAATTACACTTATAATCAATATTAATCTAACTAAACAAGGGTACAAATTTTATTAAAATAGAATTTTCAAAATGTAAAATTTTTCCAATTTATGCAAGTACTGAAATTTTATTGATATTGTTAATTAATTTGATCTTAAATCATGCATTAGGTTATTTTAGATAATTGTACATGAAAAAGTAATAATACTTTTATGTTTTAAATTTTAAATTCAAGATTTTTGGGCGCTTTCCCTAAAAGCGTAAATCGAGCAATGACCCCCCTCCCCCAAATTATTTCTTAATGAAATTTTTAAAAAGGTGGGACGGGTAGTTTTTTCTTATGCCTAACTCTTGCGGGGCCTGACCCTGTAGTGCACTAACCATGTGGTGCTTCCAAGTACCCAAAAACCTAACCTAATGTCAAAAACTTATTATCCAAAAATAACATCCCCTTTTTATCAATTCAATTTAAAACTGAGAGGAGGGTGTTCTATGCTTGAATAGTCATTTTGAGGGAAGCTGTCAATTTTGATCATGTACAAATTTCTAATATTGAACTACTAGGTATAAAAATATAAAATATCTACCTGTAGAATCTATAAGAAATATAAAGAAAAAGAATATTAAGAAAATGTAACAATATTGTTTATTAAAAAATAGCAATAATGAGAATTTGCTTTTTAAACTTCTTATAAGCTAAGAACATAGTAAAAATTATTGTCCAGTTTTAAATATATGAAAATTCATTATAAAAAAAGTTCTAATTTATTTTTTCTTTAAAGAACCCAAAAATTCATGGCATTTAAAGCTTTTTAAGATTAAGATTGATTTTTTTTTAATTTTTGGCTCTAAAGCTTTTAAAGATAGGCAGCTGAACTTCTTCACTCTACTTTAAGAATTTTTTATAGTTTTTATATTAAACTTTAAGAGTCAAATACTTTTGCCTTACTTGATTTGAAATATTAGAGGTGAAATATTCAATTTTCAACTTCAAAAATAGCTCAAAATATTTTAACTGTATGTCACCAAATGTAAGAAAAATACAAGATTCTCTTTTTTTAGATGAAGAAAAAAGTAACTCAGCTGCCCAACTGAATGAAAATAACCCTGTGTCTGTGAGGTAAATATACAAAGTAGGGTTGGAATTATAATAATAAATAAACATTTAAAAAGGTGGATAAAACTAATGTCTTGCGTTTACTGAAATTGTATGAAAAAATATGAAACTGTGGCAGGCTAAAAAATAACTTCTAGTATAAATGGAGAGAACTTTTGGAACACACTGTACCTAATTGTTTAGGCCTAGCACCCTGTGCTTGAGCTACACTCGTGGCTGCGCCAGCAGGAGCACCCTGCCCGACCTTGGCTCCCTGCAGGGGGGACCCCTGCACACCCTTGCCACCCTGAGGAGCTTCCTTTGCTCCATGAGTCGCCCCTGGTACAATTTTAGCCCCTATTTGGGCACCCTGTACTACTTTTGGAGCACTTTTAGCTCCCTGTACACTTTTAGCTGCTTGAACAACTGATGCAAAGCCAAAGACTGGCTTGGATTTAGGGGCCTGTGGAGCCGTGGCAGGGGTAGGGGTGCTCTCTTTGGCTTCAGAGGAAATATAATAGACTATTAACTTTTTTTGTTCATGATCTTCAACTTATATGCAAGAACTATTTGTGTAAGGTATATTCATTCAACGTAAGTTTTACGGCGTTTTTTAAGATTTAATATAAAAGAATTTAAATATTTTTTTTATAGTTTATTTATCCTAATACTTCTTGCTTTTTTAAATTTAATAAATATTTGATTTTTTCATCAAAATTCAGGTAAAATAAACTATAACTTACCTCCAGAATCATGTCTTGCTTTGGGCTTTTCAGGGAGTGGAGGTGGGGCTTTGGCAGCTGTTGCAGAAGGTGCGGCGGCTGCGGGCCTTGGCGGCTCTTTGGGCTTGGCTGGCGGCTGCTTGGGAGGCTCCTTGGGTTTGGCAGCTGGTTCTTTGGTCGTTATTGCTTCTTTCAGTTCTTGTTTGGCCTACAAATAAGAGTTAAAATTTGATTGAAAAGTGTAGGTATTTGTTTTAGATCCTTTTTAACAGGGTTCGGCAGCCGCGCATCAGCCGCGCATAAGCCTCAGTTTTAAGCCTGTTTGTGAGCAGAAAAATAAATTTCAGAAAGAAGGATTGTCTGCTAAAGAGCAGTTTTATGCACCCAGCTGAATTTTACAGTGATAAAATGACGATTTCACTGAGGCTTACGCGCGGCTGCCGATCCCTGCTTTTTAATACCGAAGTTAAAGTATTTTGAGAATTTTTAACCTCCTGATTAAAAGTATTAATATAGATTGCTAACATAGAACACATATATTGGTCAGTTCGTTCATCCAGTAGGAGGGGAGGAGATGGGGTAGAGGGGGTGGATTAGGGGATTGAGTTTCACTTTATTAGAGAACATGAAAATCTGGTGTAACATCATAATAATATATCTATTACAATAAGTCCGAGTCCTTGACCTTATTTAGGATTTGTTTTTGGGTTATTATTGATGCCAGTTTTCTCACCACTTACCTTTCCTAACTCTGTATTGGCAGCATTGGAGCTGGTTACGCTGCTGGCAGCGCTGCCAGGTCTCTCATCATCAGCCTTTATGACAGGTGTCCCACTCTTTATATTCTCCTTTGCTGGAATTGAACACTCAGCCTTAAAAGAAGATTAGATTAGTGTATCACATTACATATCTAGTTCTATTAAATCTCCTACTATCGGATACGCCCTTAGGGCCTCTTGGGGTATTTATAGAAAGAGGAGGGGCGAAAGTTAACCTACCTTTCAATTTTCTTGGAAGGGTGGAGGTACCCTTTCCAGAAATAGTTAAAAACCTTTCTTGGACTTTTGCTAAGCTTCACTTTAAGAGGGGAACCAATTGGTTCATCGGTTAGCGAGATCCTTCGCTACAAACACAAATTGTGCATAAAACTACTTTTATAAATAGGATTAATGAATACACATTATAAAATTTACCTCCATTTTGGCTAAAATAATATCAGCTATATGTCTCCTGTCCTCTTCCTGGCTGTCTCCGAGTAAACCTGTTGCACTGTCATTCACCTTCAAAATACAAAGTTTCAATAATGTTTCTTTTTTTTTTGGGGGGGGGGGGAGAAGGAGGAAAGCTTCATTTTAGGATTGCTTGTGAATATACTAAAAGTTGCCATGTATTGAAGAATTGTCATAGTGATTTTCCAGTTTAATATTACTCTTTGTTAATTTTATGCTAATATTTTCTTCAGTGCCTCAAAGTGTTCGTCTGTCTGTAACGCTAAGAGAAAATTGTAAACTGATGGCTACTATTTAAGATATACAGTGGTTAATTTATTATATAAATTTTCTTACAATGAGCATCAACACAGGAATCTAAAGGGATAAGACAATGGCCGATAAATTGATGTACATCCCCATTGATGACAAACAAAATTAACCCTTCTGTAGATTGAAATTACTGGTTGAAATATCTGAACACTTAACTTAATAAATCAACAAATCAAAATCCAGTAAAAGTCCTTAAAGTTGTTAAGCCAACGGATAATAAAACGTTATTGTAAAACTTTGGGGACTAGTGTAATTGTCCCCTCTCTCTCTGGAATAAAAACAACAATAATTTGTCTAAATATTTACCTCAATAATATATTCTTTACCATCTTTGGCTACAACAGCTTCTAGAGAGCATATTGTCAGCCCTCCAAACATCTCAGCTACCTGAATTATAAATAATAATTAAAATACTGCGAGGCCCAAACACTGCGGGACTACCCATTATCCAATATAACCTGACCTAAAGTAATAAACAAACAAACAAGAAAACTACCCACCCTCATTTTCAATGCTCAAAAGTTTCTATGTGTGAAAGCTAAATTAAAAGAGATAATATATTTCCAGAAAACGCATTCATTATTTATTCTTTATAATACTTTATTCATGTTATTAGATAAACTATTTGATAAAGTTTGTTGTTTTAACTTTTATCAGGAAACAAATAAGCAACTTCCGATGTACACAGTGTACAGCTACTAATTTTATTGAAAAAGGACAAGCATTATCTAAATTTAATACCCTTTCATAATTTTTTGTTCGCTGTACAGTTAAAATCAGTGTTGCGGAGCCGGAGCCGGGAGCCGTGGAGCCGCCATATTTTGCTGGAGCAGGAGCTGGAGCCGTAATTTTCGGTAAAAACGGCTCCGGCTCCGGACTAGATAAATAAAGAGATTCTTTATAAATTATAATATGGTAACTCAGTTTTGTCATGTGCAAATGCCCCTTTTAAGTTTTTTTAAGTCCATTTTTATCAAAAATTTAACTTTTAAAACCTTCAAAGTCAAAAATAGACGTGGAGGAAAAAAAATATGTCGAGTTTTTCTTGATTTTAGGTCGGAGCCAGAGCCGGAGCCGCCATCATCACCGACGGCTCCGAGGAGCCGGAGCCTGAACCGGAGCAGCACCAAAATAAAACGACTCCGCAACGCTGGTTAAAATAGTTGTCGTGGCTGACAAATATCTACGTCGATATTCTTGACATCGTTCAACATTTAATGACAAAAAATATGTAGTTATTATGTCAACGGGTATCAAATTTATAATTTTATTTTGAAATCCGCGAAAAGCTTTCCTTAATACGATGCAACAAAAACTATTCTAAAAATTAAATTGTCGGTAATACGATGCTATAAATGATGTTTCAGTAATGATGAGAATTGGTTCTAATCCAGAGGATATTAATAGTTTTAAAGCCATACTGAAAAATCAATTGATTTTTCTCAGCCATCGCTATTTGTTTTCCCTAATGCAATTCCATGGCACTGAAATTGTGTTGCAACTTTTGGAAAAGTTTTAATTAATATTGATAATAAAAATGCCAAAATGCCAAATATTTCCAAATATTTTTCCTCCATCAAAAGGGATTAAATTCCACCATTTCCTTATTGATGCTATTAACTAAGTTTCTCAGGGATCTTAAGGGATAAGACAATGAATATATATTGATATATACATCCCCAATAATGATAACCAAAAAAAAACCTTCTGTAGATTTAAATTATTGGTTGAATAGTATGGACACTTTTATCAGGAACCTTACTATCAACATCTAATAATGGTATATAAGGTTTTGAAAAGGTACCATGATGATTTACAATCAATTGTTCTTTCCCTCCATGTAATTTTAGTTTTATGGTACATATCATTTCTGTTTTATTGGTATGTCGATAACGTTTCAACCATGACCATCTTATCTATTGAATCAACATAAGGAAAAAGGATAAGAGGATGAATACTCACCCCAATTTCATTGTAAAATATTACTTCCCCCCTACTAAAATAATTTGTCTGCTATTTATCTAAACCGTCCGCGGCTTTTTGCATCTTAATCATAACCTATTCTATATATGTAAAAAAAATAAAAAAAATTTTATCTTATTAATTATTATTATTTTTCTGTAATTTATTATGTTTTAAAAAAAATTAAAGAAAATATTTAATATACAATTTGATTTAGAATCTTAAAAAACAAACAGCCGCGGACGGTCTTAGTGCAGCATAAAAGTATGTTTCGCCTAGTTTAAAAATAGGAGGGTTCACCTTTTATGATCAAAAATTTATTTTTTTTCAAATTAGCCTAAATGTAATATTTAAATCTAATTAACATGATAAAACTTTTAAATGTTTACTAATAAAAAATTAATAGTTTAGCTCTCAGCCACCAGGTTCGCTAGTTGTCTACTTCAAAGACATACATTAAAACTAAGGCTAAATATTAAATAAAAAATTTCATAACTGAATAATCTAAATAAGTGAATAATCTGTAATGCTATCTATGTTCTTTCTCAGACAATACTCGTTTTTACAATATTTTTAACATTTTCAAGTGATGTTATTTACCCCTCAGGGTTTGGCCCTTTAGTGACAAAAATCCAAAACAAGAAAAATACAGGCAAAATAAAAATTGATGAACGCTTTGATATTCTAGTTCTATATCCAAAGCTAGATGGCACTGAAAAACTGATTTTTATAATTTACAATCAAATGTTCATATTAAATTTGTAAAAACGTTTATTTATTAAAAAATATAAGTTACATAGACTGCAATATAAATCTTATAAGCTGATAATGAGTGTTATGATTAAAGTCAGTAGCAAAGTCATGAAAAATTAATAATGATAATTTTATATTCTTTCGTTAGGTTTCATCAGAATGGATGATAATTCAAAATATTTCTATATCATCCCTTAAAAATTAGATTTATGCTTCAAACAGCAACTAAATTGTCTTGAAATTATATTTAATTTTAAGATATTCCCATTTTGAAAAGTGGTGGAATAACATTAAAAATTCAGCGCGGCAATTGCTCAATATAGGCCTCTAGGCCCACTGCCTATTTTAGTCCTTCAAATACCTCGATTTCTCTCTTTTATTATTTTCTCTATGTGAATCAAGTACCCTTAAGTCGATATGAATATTTGAGATTATCGACATGTTTCTTACAAGTTAACGTCTAGTCAAAATTATCCGTGAAAAAAAGTTTTGTATACAATGGTACTCAAATTCAGGATCTGCTAATTGGTTTAGGGTGGAGAAAAACAGACGACACTTGCTTTAAGAATAGCTGTGCTATATAATGGAGAAAAAAGAAACAGCGTATAGTGTCCAATAAAAAATAACGCCATACAATAAAAATTACCAATAATATGGCATACATTGTAATTTTTTGTAATATAATTAATTGTATCTAATTTTTATTCTATAATCCATTTACAAAAACGTTGTCATATGTATAATAATTGAATTGAAATATACTACTACTACTATACTACTAAATTGTATATTTGCCCATATTTCGGAAGAAAAAAACTGGCACTCACCGCATTGATCCACATCTTGTACTTGTCCGTGACGGGTATCTCCTCCAGGATGGACTGGCCAATGTTCGTTTTCCAGGCCCCGCTTAGGCTCTTCCGCCTACAGTCACAACAGTGAGACAGGCTGCATATAGTAGACACGAGATATTACTACATCAACAAGAACAAAACACATTCAACGCAGCACAGCACAGTGTTGTTGTTGTGATTGTGTACGTGTCGTCCTCAGAGAACAGGGATCAGCAGTCGTTATGGAGATTTTAGACACCAAGTTTTTTTTTGTTTCAAATAAAAAAAATAACCCAAGCAATAAAGTTTCTTAAAAGAAGACGCTACTTAAAATGAACTATACTAAAAAAGCACCGTGATAACCAGGGATCTAAAGGGATAAGACAATGGATATAAATTGATGCAAATCCCTTTATGTAAAATATTAATGGTGGAAAAGTTTGGACACTGCAAGTATAATTAATGCTAAAACTATTTTTGTGTCTAAAGGGATAACAATTTTTATTTTATATTTGCCTCTAAATAAAGTTTCAATTGACCTATAATAATGTTTTACTATTTAGCAGGGAAAGGGCATAAAAAGATTATTTTGTCGACTACTGATCTCTGAATCTGATTGTGTCCATATCTCATGTTGTTTTTCTGGTGTGTTCGGGTGTTTTTACAAGTGAGTGGTCAGTGTAAAAAAAATGCTTTAATGTCCAATGGATGATGTTCATTTTTAACTTCAAATATTTTAGAATCAGGAAAGTATATTTTTACTCACATTTTTAAATTTTGTATCCAGAAATTAGCATAGCTATGGCATCTTTATCTTATCATTACAAGCTAAGCAATTGCAATTCTCTAAATTACTTTTTGAAAACCTAGGAATTTTTAAAGCATTTTTTATCTAACCAAAAGAGGTTCACATTTTTCAAATAGGTTCAAACAAGTAGGGAAGGGCTAGTTATGGGGCTATTTACATCATAATTGTTTTTACTTTTATCAAACATTGAATAACAAAAATTATATTAACAATTGTAATAGGAGATAAGTTTATTATGTTTTTACTATTTGAAAATTGTTTAATTTTTACTAAAAACCCTGCAAAAAAAAGTCACACAAATAATATTTTCTTTAATATGCCCAAAAAGCATAAAAACTATGCAAGTTTTTAAAAAATTTTAATATAAAAATGTTTCATTTAATAATAACAAGCTTTAAATCTTTTTAATTTTTTTTTATTCAAGAACCTCTGTCTTTACTTGAGTGTTTACTAATATTTTGTTAAAATTTCAAGTTTTAGAGAACAAAATAAGCAAGTTTCAAAACCATTCAAAAAGCTACTTTTTGATTTCCTACTTTATACAAGAAAGATTGAATTGATTTAACAGCTATCAAAGTTATTCTTTTCAAAAGGCAAAAGGTTTAAATCAAAAATCTAAAGTTTATAATTAATAAATTAAAAATAAATTTGAAAGATATTTAAAACCTCTATAATAATGAAATTACTTGAAATTTGAACAGGTTGGATGTATATTTTGTGTAAGAGAAACTGAGAACATATTTCCAGTTAATTGACTCATTAAGAATGACAAATTTAGCTAAATTTTAAACTTTACAAAATGTTAATTCCAATTTTACTTTATTATGCATTTAAAAGATCTATTACCTCCAAATTAAGTTCAGTTTAACTAAAAGATTTTTTATAAAGTAACATAGCAGAAAATAGTTAAAATTATTATATTGAATGGAAAATATGTTCTTGTTTTCTTTATGATTGTGTTTTCATGCAGCAAGTATAAAAAATAAACTTTCAAAAATCAAATGAAACAAACTAGTAAATATTTTTTTAAAAAGGTTGTTTTAAAGTCCATTTTTTATACAGTGTCTATCTAAAGTGCAGTGAATTTTCATGCAAATAAATTAATAATAATACTTATAAACTTTTGTTGAATTTAATTGACAGACTGTATGATTGAAAAAAGCATAATAAATTTTAAAAGATGACCAAAATTTTGAAACCAAGGATTGAAAGAGTATGCTTAAAAGTTCCATTCATGGAAGCAAAAGTATAATCCTATTGAAGGTTTTAAAAATTGGTTAGTATGGAGAATGAGATTTTGGCCTCTAGGTAAATAACAAGACCCTGTCTTTTAGGCATCATTGATGAAAATTCCAAGTTTTTTATATTAAAAGTTTGGAAGATTTAATAAGTTTGTATGATATAAGTCAGACACCAGAGGTGGATTCTTTAAATAAAATTAGGGTTGCTGTTCGATGGTGAGGCAAAATTGTTTTCCTGAAAAATCCTCCAAAATCACATAAAAATTAAATAAAATCATAAAAGGGTTATTAACATAATATTTTTTTGATTTTTGTAGATTTTTTATGTGATTTTGGAGGATTTATAATAAAAACAAATTTGCCTCACCAGTGAGCAGCGACCCTAATTTTTTTAAGAATCCACCTCAGTTTTCAATCCAACTTTAAATTCAAAATAATATTTTATCTAAATTTATCCAATTTTTAAAATTCTTATTCTTATGTTTTGTTAAGCAAAATTAGATAATTTTTTATGATAGTGCAAGTTGCAACTTTTTCTTAAAATCTAAGAAAATGAAAGGATCTAGTCAGTGATCTTTCCTTAAATTAAGCACAGAAAATTAAAATAAATAGAAATAAGGAGTGGGGATTTTCATGTAATTGTATTTACTTTAGGTTAGGTTGTATTGGGTATTTAGTAGCTCAGAACAGTTAAGGCACCGAAGATAAAAGACAAAAACAAAAAAAACTAACCCCTCCCCCTATTATCAATTTATCTCAAAATATGGGGCTTAGGGTTTATCAAAAGTTTTCTTCTCAATAACTGATCACAGCAAAAAAGTAATATTATCAATTTCACTATATTTGTTATTGATATATAGGTATAAAGACAAAGTTGCAAATTTTGTGCAACACATAGTTTGCAAACTTTACTTCCATCCGCACAAACTTTTATTTGTTATTAAATTATATTTGTTTGTCCTCTTTGTTGCTTCATACACAGATACAACCAGGGAAACAGGAATATTTATTCTTCAACAATTAAAAAAAGGACTTTTATGGAAATTCTAGCATTTTAAATCAAACAATCAATGATCAATCAATGATTTTGATATTAAAATCTTTAAAATCCATCTTTAAACAAGAAAGATGTTACGAACAATCGACTGGACTTATCCTATATGCAAAATCAATTTTTGCCCATAAACTTATCCCTGGCCTATGTCTCACCGTAGAGTGTAATTTTTAAAAAATAAATTTATGATGAAATGTGTTTTAGGCATGTAAAGAAAATATTAATAGAGAAACGAGGTTTTCATTATTTTGTCAGTAATGTACTGTTCATACAGTACAAATTGTCCGGAGATATGACAAACAATGTTCTAGACATGTAAAGAAAACTAATAAAGCTGACTCACTATTATTCAAGAGCTCTTTCTTTTTATTTCAGGAAAAAATGGTAACATATAAAGTAGGTATTCAGTCACTTAATTTTTTAATTGTTCAAAAATCAAATTGTTATACAGAACAAATTTACTATTTTTTAAAATTTTCTAAGAAATATCATGTTGCATTTTTCTTCTTATATTCAGCTTCCAATTTGCAATATAAAAAATTTGTTCTGTAAATTTTCTTTTTATTGCAATTTCTACGATGAACTTTGGTGATAAAGTTTACAGCCCTTTCTTTCAGGGTTAAAGGGAAGAATGAGAGAAAAAAAATTTTAACCCCTATAACTAATAATTTACATACAGTTTACCTCTTGTGAATTTGTGTGAAGACAATTCAAAGAGGGCATCATCAGTTGATTAGGGCAAAAACAGTTACAATTAAACTCTTCAAAATTGAGTAAAGATTAATTTATCCGTCATTGACCTTTTCTATATCCCTGCATTGAATGCCAACTTCTTTATTACTTTCCAGAAACTAAAGTCAAAACAAAGCTGTATCAATTTGTATTTGTAATTGAATTCCTTCTGATTGCCTTTACACAAAATAAATGAGTATCACTAGTAAAACAAACAATAGGACACTATAAAAAAAATATTTCCTATCTATATTTTTACCCCCCGAAGAAATGTCGAAGTTTGGAGGGAAAATCAACTTTCATATTTAAAGACAGAGGTGGATTCTTTAAAAAAATTTTGGCCCCCTGCCTCACTAAAATTAGTGCGGCTCGCTTAAATTTTTTTTGGAAAATCCTCAAAAATCGCATTAAAAATCTACAAAAATTAAACAAAATCTTATTAGCTTACTGCCTCTTTTTTTTGTTATTGAGCTTTATCCGTCAAGGCTCACTGTCACAAAAAGAGGCAGTGAGTTTAAAAGTTAAAAAAAAATAAATTTCAATGTATTTAGGAATGTGTACATCAATAATTTATTATATTGGTGGTATTGTAAAATTGGTTTTCAACAAATCAAGAATGAAATATTATTTTTAAATCTCCTTTATATTGTTTTAAATAAATATTATGTGCTTTGTTCATATCAATTTTTAATGTAACAGTGACAAACATGCTTTTTATAGTGCCTATAAAAAATGACGCCATACTGGCCTACCATTGGTAAACTAAATTTTATACTGGCCTGCCATTGGTAATTTAGTCTGTGTATTAGCTTATCGTTGATCATTTGTATTGTATGACGTCATTTCTATAGGCACTATAAAGAGTTTCACATGCTTATTTTCATGAACAGGAACCTTAGTTTGAAAAGATTTAGTTCTTATTTCCTTATTTGTTTGAAAAATAACTATATACATATATATTTACAGTACAGTGCTAATACGAATTGTCTCACTGTTTTGCAAATAAAAGTTTGCATAATTATCAAGAAAGAAGCATGCTTTCAATTGTGCAATGTTTTGTCTATACGCTTGTATTACAGAGTGACCCGCAACAAAATATGATAAAAATACTTTTGAATATAGCAAAACATTTTTGGACTTTTAACTTTCTATTTTAAATGGTTTCTAAACTTTACCTACTTTCATTTCTTGATCATTTATCAAAAAGATTTATTCAAATTTTTTGTGGGTCACTCTGAGAATAGATATAAAACTTGACCAAACATACAACATGCCGATACCACAATTAACAACGTGTGTGTGTGTGTGTCCAAGACACGTGACAAATACAAGAGATTACAAAGAAGCCATTTTCACAAAAGTTTGCCAGTAAATCTGCATGAAGAGGTATTGTACTGTATTATATTTTTCTGTTATTTACAAAGTTTCAAGATTTCTATTTTACACAAGACAATAAAGTTCATAAGAAGCGTAGCATCAATAATCTAAAAGTTTTGGTCGCTTAGATTAATGAAAAATTCTACAATACATCCTGTAATCATTCTTTTTATTTTTATAATTTTGTTGATAAAAATATAGCCCATTTATTATGGATAACTAGATCTATCAATGTGACAAACTTGTAGACGCTAGAATAGATTAGCTTTGCTGTTAAAAATGTGCATATTTTATCATTTTGACTGTACTTTAAAATATTACTAAATTTACACATTCCAATTTTCTTGTTATAAAAGTATAAAACTCAATTACAATATTTCGTGCAAAATTATACTGTATAATAAACAATATATTAATTAGAAAGGGGAGAAAAGTTATAAAATCTAAAAGCATAAAGGAACCTTTTTAATCTAAAATATTATTTTTCCTTTTTTAAAAACATTTAAACATATAAGTTATATATTTTAACAAAGGTCTAATTCTTAAAAGTAAGAAAACTCTAAATAATTGTAAACTATTAAAAGTGCATAGCTCTAATTGGACTAATTTAACAAGTAGAGAATATGAGAAAATTTAAGCATTAGAACTAGAAAGAACAGTTAAAAATCATTTATAAACCACCAGCGGCTTCGCCCCTAGCATCTTAAGTATTAGAATTCAAAGGGGTAGGGATTGAAGAGCAGAAAAAAAGCTAAAATCGATCCGAAGATCTAAATCTAAAATTTGAAATAGCCTAAAAACACCTCGAGACATAAATGAATCTTTATTTAAATGGAGAACTCAATCGGATCAGCAGTTATCGAAATCTTAAGCTCCAGACAAAAAAATCACTATTTTATATAATAGGATTATGTTAGAGTATTGGATTTACCAAACGAGTTTGAATTAAAATTGAAATTTGAAACAGGAAACAAAATGACAATTCACGATACAAACCAACACCTAAAGCTACAAAAACAACTACAATTGTCATCTTCTTTCCTTTATTATTGACTTTTTTTTTGAAATTTAACAATCTCGTATTAGAGCTTCAAATTTTAAAGCTGGAATGGGTAAAACAAAATAAATAAAATATGTACAATATGATAAAAATTTATAAATGGATAATTATTTTATTTTTTATTACCAACTTCTTCTTCGTTCCGAGATGTAAGAAATGATTATTTGGGAGTAACCCTCAATCAATCAATCAATTTTTTAAAAATCTGTGAAAATGACTCTTCCACTAAAGATAGTTTGGATTTTATGTTTCAAAAGAGATAGTAGTGCAGATTCTGGGTTGAAAGCTAGGCTAGTCATTTGTGGAGTTTTGACTTTAGAATGGGGTTTGATTCAATATATTAAATATACCTCTTCCAGTATGGCTTTAAAACCGATTAATATCCGCTGAATAAGAACCAGTTCTCAACCATACTGCAAAATTATGAATTGCATCGTATTACAGACAATTATCCACGAATATTAAATCAAAAACCATAAAATTGATACCAGTTTTATAAGCCCAACCTTTTGGCCTCTCGGGGCTAAAAAAATGGTTTAAATTTTGTAATCTTTTGTATTAATATCCGCGAAAAGCTGTCTATAATGTATAATAAGTTGTTTTTTTTTGTTTTTTCTAACAAGTCTTAAAAAATAAAAAATTCTAGCCAAACTTAACCAGAACTAAAAAGACTTTGTGTAGTGGAATTTTTCGAGAAAATATATAAAAAAAAAACTAAGATTGGTTAAAGCCATTTGTTTAAGCTTTTTGCTTTAACACAAATCAGAGCACGTCTAGTGAGTTTTGTATTTAGTCAATCATATATATCATCTAATAATTACTTTTTATCATAAAAAAAGAGTTTACTCTCAAATGCATTGGGATTGGGGGATGGGTTGGGGTGGACTTACATTATTGCGCGGTAGTTGTCCCCAATCTTGAAGATGTGAAGGTCATACTTGGCGTCTATGTAGTTCTCTACGGTGCAGTAGCTGTCAGATATAGCAACCACACTAGCAACATCCTTAATAAACAATATTGTTCACAGTAGCTGTCAGATATAGCAACCACACTAGCAACATTCTTAATAAACAATATTGTTCACAGTAGCTGTCAGATATAGCAACCACACTAGCAACATTCTTAATAAACAATATTGTTCACAGTAGCTGTCAGATATAACAACGACACTAGCAACATCCTTAATAAACAATATTGTTCACAGTAGCTGTCAGATATAGCAACCACACTAGCAACATCCTTAATAAACAATATTGTTCACAGTAGCTGTCAGATATAACAACGACACTAGCAACATCCTTAATAAACAATATTGTTCACAGTAGCTGTCAGATATAGCAACCACACTAGCAACATCCTTAATAAACAATATTGTTCACAGTAGCTGTCAGATATAGCAACCACACTAGCAACATCCTGCAACTTCGTTTTCCTTTCCATGATCCGAAATTTCTTTCAAGCCAAAAATGTATTGGAATTTTTCATGCACTGTATTCCAATTGGTACTATTAAGAATTTGATCATCTTGACTTACTTCAAACTTATCTACCAGTCATTTATTGTAACCTTGAAATGTCGTTTTATTTCTTTAGTAACCAAAGAGGGTTTTAAAATGAGACAAATTAGATTTTCTTCTTCAATTACTTATTGTTTTTAAAATATTCTATGAAATCCAAAATTTCTGAGAGAAAAAAAGTAATTGTATAACTGTCTGAAAATGGGGACAGATGTCATCGCGTTTGGCCTACCTATTTTATTGACGTCATAGTAACGGGAAAGAGAAATGGAAGGGGTAAAGAAACCCCCTAAAAAAGAGATGGGGTATAGGGTATTTCCTGACGTCAATAGAATAAGTAGACCAAGTAGACCATTTAGCTAGGGCACTATAGACAGCTACTGATTTTCAAATATTTGAAACAAATAAACAAAAATGTTACAACGCTTTACTGAACAATATACAAAATATACAAAATATTGTCTGGCAAAGTGTGGTTTGTCAATTTATCTTTTCCCAACAAATATTAAAAACAAGGATTAAAGCATCCATAATTAGCAAAGAATCGAAAAAAATTAAATAAGGACAAAGTGACTTGAAAAGAAAGAGGGGAGATAAATGTATTTTGCAGCATGACTGACAGACCGACGGACAAAGTAAATCATGAACTGGATGCCATTAGTACAGGAATCATCACAAAAAATTTCAACTGTAAAATTTCTGTAAAGTTTAATGTTAAAATGGATAAATTATTACTTACTATTATCTTTCACCAGATTTCCATGTTCTCTAATAAATTGAAACTTGCAGCGGGTTAAAATAACAATTCCCCCTCCCCTCCTACTGAATGAACGAACTGACCAATAAACGAGTTTCATGTTAGAAAGCTACTTTGTATTTATGATTTTATTTTTAAAAAACAAGATTGCTTAAAATAAAATTCACATCATATTTGAGAAAAGCATAAAAACAAAGACAGACATCAATTATTCAACAAAGTTCCAGGAATTTAAAGGAATAAGACAATAGCCAATAAATTTACATACATCTCCTTTTACGACATTGAACTTAATGAATCAATTAATAAAAATTTTAAATGAAATCCAAGTTTGTTAAGCCAACGAATAAGAAACGTTATTATAAAACTTTGGGGATTAGTGTAATAAACAGCTATTGTCCCTTCTCTCCCTGACAAAGTTCACATTCATACATCAGAAGTGTTTTCTATTTTTGTCTCAACATACCAGGGAAGAATTGAGGAGATATAAGCTTTATCAAGACAAAATGTATTATTTTCTAGATGTAATATGTATTACAAAGATGTCGGTTATTTTTAATTGGTGATTTTTTGGTGGGCAGGAAACAAATTTTTTCTGATGTATAATGTTCATTTTCTGGAAATGAAATTACTGATTATAATTTTCAATGTGAAAAATGAAATGTAAGACTAAAATAACCTATGTTTATATCTCTGACACTTATAACATATAATGGCCAATGGCCTTCAACCCTCACAAAATTTAAATTTAGTCTACAAAAACATGACATCAGAAATGGATATATTGTTTCATTTTAACATTTCCAGATTAGTTTTTCTGTCTTTCATAAAAACTTAGAAAAAAATATTGGTGCTATTACTCAAACCTATAGGATGTATATTGATAACCATTTTTTTTTAATGTTTTTAGCTCCCAAGATGGGGGGGGGGGCTCTTATTCAACTTAATCTAACCTAAAAAAAGGATTTAAAAAATAATCCGGGTTTTTTACTTTGGTTATGAACTTGTGGTCCAAATGCGAATTTAGAGAAACCACCTAAATATTATTACTTAAATCAGCATGTGACGTCATAAAAAGGAGGAATTATCCATCTCGTTTTAGGGCTTTTCTTTCCCTCTCCCCATCCCTCATTTTTATGATGTCAGAATTTTTTTTCTAGCGACTTTCTTCACGTACACATTATAAGTAAGTAAATTATGGAGCAACTACTAAACAGCTGAATAATCTTTATACCTGGAAACCATTGTTGCTTTCCACCTTGACCTTGCCAAGTCCATTGTGAGCATGACCAACCTTCACCACGCATGGATACTTGTTTCCAACCTTAAAAAGATAATTTTAAATGAATCCATCCATCAAAAAACTGAAAATCTGACTAATGGCCAAAACCTAGGGGTCCTACCCCAAGGAAAAACATGAAAAGAAATTAGGATATTTTTAGAGTAAAAATAAAATTTTTTTGATTAATTAAATTTGCTTAGTATTGAATCTAAAATCTATTTATGCTATTTGAATTGATACTACCAAAATCATAAAAATGAAAGTTATTGCAAAATTTTCTGCAAAAAAGATAAATACACTAAAATAACATCCAATAAGATTAGAAAATAAGTTGTATAAGTGTCAGAAAATATAAAATCATCCATCCATACTTTTATTGAATTTTCTACTCTCTCAGGGGAAATAAAATTTGGTATTTTAAAGATAGATTTTTAAAAAATAAATCAAGAGAAATAATGCTTACCATTTCTTTGTGATTTGGGAAATATGTTTGGTCGATGAGTGGAAACTTGTCCTTTCCAAGCTTGTTTTGAACCTGGACCATGTGAGCATACACCCAGGGACGGTCCTAAAACAGATATCATAATTTCACCCTGGAAAGGTCCTAACATTATTCCAAGCTTATTTGAACCTAGACCATGTGAGCATACACCCAGGGACAGTCCTAAAACAGATAAAATTACACCATGAAATATTCCAAACATCTTTTATAGCCTGTTTTGAACCATGGAATGGTCTTAACATCAATCAAAGCCTGTTGTGAAGCTGGGACCATGTGAGCATGCACCCAAGATGGTCCTAAACAGATATGATTACATCCATGAATGGTCCTAACACCTTTTCAGGCCTGTTTTGAACCTAGACCACGTTAGCATAGAATGGTCCTAACATCTTTCCAAGCCTGTTGTGAAGCCAGGACTATGTGAACATACACCCAAGATGGTCCTAAACAGATACGATTACACCCATGAATGTTCCTAACACCTTTTCAGGCCATGGGACCATGTGAGCATACACCCAGGGATGGTCCTAAAATAGACATAATTACACCATAGAATGGTCCTAACATCTTTCCAAGCCTGTTGTGAAGCCGGGACTATGTGAACATACACCCAAGATGGTCTTAAACAGATACGATTACACCCATGAATGGTCCTAACACCTTTTCAGGCCTGTTGTGAAGCTTGGGTCGTATGGGCATACACAGATATCATAATTACACCCTGGAATGGTCCTAAAAATTTTATACAAGCTTGTTTTAAACCTGAACCATGTGAGTATACATCAGGGACTGTCCTAAAACAGATATAATTACACCATGGAATGGTCTCAACATCTTTCAAAGCCTGTTGTGAAGCTTGGACCATGTGAGCATGCACCCAAGATGGTCCTAAACAGATATGATTACACTCATGAATGGTCCTAACACCTTTTCAGGCCTGTTTTGAACCTAGACCACGTTAGCATACACCCAGGGATGGTCCTAAAATAGACATAATTACACCATAGAATGGTCCTAACATCTTATCAAGCCTGTTGTGAAGCCGGGACTATGTGAACATACACCCAAGATGGTCTTAAACAGATACGATTACACCCATGAATGGTCCTAACACCTTTTCAGGCCTGTTGTGAAGCTTGGGTCGTATGGGCATACACCCAGGAACGGTCTTAAAATAGATATAATTACACCATGGAATCGAATGATCCTAACATTCTATGCAAGCTTGTTTTAAACCTGGACCATTTGAGCATACACCCATGGATGGTCCTACAACAGATATAATTACACCCTGGAATAGTCCTAACACCTTTTCAAGCTTGTTGTGAAGCTGGGATCATATGGGCATACACCAAGAGACAGTCCTAAAACAGATATATTTACACTTAGGAATGAGCCTAACACGTTTTAGACTTGTTTTTTAGCTCAGGGACGGTCCTAAAACAGACATAGTTACATTTTGGAATGGTCCTAACAGTTTTCCAAGCTTGTTTAGAACCTGGACCATGTGAGCATACACCCAGTGATGGTCCTAAAACAGATATAATTACATACTGGAATGGTTCTAACACCTTTCCAAGCTTGTCATGAACCTGGACCATGTGAGCATACACCCAGGGACGGTCCTAAAACAGATATCATAATTACACCCAGGAATGGTCCTAACACCTTTTCAAGCTTGTTGTGAAGCTGGGATCATATGAGCATACACCCAGGGAGGGTCTTAAAATAAATATAATTAAACCATGGAATGGTCCTAACATTTTATGCAAGCTTGTTTAGAACCTGGACCATGTGAGCATACACCCAGGGACGTTCCCTAACAATATATCTTATAAACAATACAGTGCAGTGGAAGGGCCTTAAATAAGCTTGTATTAAACCCATAACATGTGATAATTCACCCAGAAAGTTGAAGGTACATTTTAAGATAATATGAAATAGTGATATACTTAGTAAATTTTTAAAAACTGTTAAAAGTTATAAAATTACCTGAAAATTGTAAACAGACTGAAGTGAGTTGAGACTGGGAATGCCGCCGTATTGAAAACCAAGTAGTAAACTCTGCGTACACATGCATAATTATCATTCTTGTTGTCATTTGATTTTTTGTTTTTAAATTTGGTGTAGCTGATCAATGAAATTACCTTTTAATTTCTCACCCTCTGTAACTAACAGACAAAATTTATCTCTAAGTTATTAGACTTCTTAGAAAATCTAATAACTTAGAAAATAATGAGACATTTTTGGCGCTATCACACAAATTACCCTGTTGAGCAATGATAACCTCCCCCCACCAAGAAGGGTTTTTTATTTATCAGTTTTTTACTTTAAGTTAGGTTATAGAGTACTTGGAATCGCCTTAGGGATAGGGCGTCAAAGGTATAAACCCCACAATCTGTATTCAACTGGGAAAGCACCTTTCTTTTACAAAATTTACCAAATAAGAAGATTTCTAATTGGATAAGATATGTATTGTGTACAGTTTTATTATATGCTATAGTGTTCCAAAAAATCTACAAAATTTTCATTAATGTCTATAGCCAACACTCACTGACGCGGCTTAATAAGAAAGAAGGCGCGCGGCTGAGTGTGAGTTATGCTTGTTCTGCAGTTTCTAGGCTATTCAATATGCTCATACGACTAATGGTCATTTTTGTATCTTCAAACTGTTAATCCATAATTTTATGTTCTTTTGGAACACCCAACTGTAGGTTATATATAGTTAATTGAATATTATTCTTCAATTAAGGAAGAATATGAATTAATTGAAAACTAATAGGTAGGTAATCTCATACTCAGTGTCATAGATATAAAGGTATTGGTTTACAATTTATCTATATAATTTTTCGTAGCAAAGATTCTGTATACATATATCGCGAGCTGCATTCGTTTCAAGTTTTACTTTATTAAAGTACATGATAATCTGGTGTAAATCCAAGTATTAATAAATACGTTAATTAAAACAATCTATTTTTATATTATATATTGACGTCTTAATCTTTTATAATGTCTTGAAAGTTTGTTTATGTCAATAAAAACCTAAATATTAATAAACATTAAAACTTTAAGGAAAGATCGCTTATTTTAAAAGTTGAGGATTAAACCCCACAAAAATAGATAGTAGTTAATTATTTCGCATCGTATTATATACAGCTGTTCGCGAATATTAAAATGAAAAACTAAAAGATTAAATCAGTTTTGTCAGCCCCGAAGGGCTTAGGCTTTTCGGAGCTAACCAAACTGTCTGTCTGAAGCTTAAGATAACCACTGAACTGGTTTGGCTCTTCTCTTCAGGGAATACACCTACTGGTCCTGTAATGATTTGAAGGTATTTTTTAGGGTGATGTGATACCCCCAACCTTCCCCCCCCCCCCCCAAAGAAAATGAAAAATACCTGCCC
The DNA here is from genome assembly GCF_053477335.1 of Acartia tonsa. Classification (NCBI taxonomy): domain Eukaryota; kingdom Metazoa; phylum Arthropoda; class Copepoda; order Calanoida; family Acartiidae; genus Acartia; species Acartia tonsa. Next base: position 43,250,281 of record NC_137260.1, read on the forward strand.
ACAAAATCAAAAATTCTTTATAAAACCAAAAATTTTTTACTTTTTCTTTTTAAATCTAAAATACGAAAAATTAGCGTCATCAAATCTCTTGTAGCGAAGCCCCTAGAGGCTAGGGACGAAGTCACTAGTATTGAATATAGGGCTGGACGGAGGAAGTTTTTATCATTGAGAAAAAAAGGATTTAGTAACTTTTTATGCTTCTGGCATACTTTTATATTTTGCAGACCCTCATGGGAAATCACAATAACAGACACAAACTAAGCTTAAGGCTGCCGCCAAAAAAAAAATTCGGCTGCTATTTTCAAGAAGCGTGAACTTGAATTGTTAATAGAAAATTGGCTGAGTCTTTAGCCCCTCGGCACTAACAAAAATGGTTATTATCTTTTTTTAAAAAATATATTAATATCCGTGGAAAGCTATCTTTATTACGATACAATAAATAACTATTACATATCATACTTTAATCGATGATTTTGCACCCTGACGGTACAAGCATTTTCATATTTAGCAACAATAAGCGGATGTCAAACCTCTACATAAACCGCACCGACAAATTATACATTTGCATAATTTTTAGAATACAACTGGAAAATGTTGAAAAAAAGTAATAAAAATTGTGCATAATAATGTTGATAATATTTGCTTTAAAATACACAAAAGCCTGAATTAGTTGTCTGCCAGAGAAATAGTCAGGGAGGTAGGGGACATTAGTCTTTTATTACACTAGTCCCCAAAGTTATATAATAAAGTATTCTTATTTGTTGACTCGACATTTTTGGGACTTTCTTTTAATTTTGATTTGTTGGTTCATTTGTGTCTAAACGTTTCAACCACTAATTTAAATTTAAATAAGGTGTCATTTTGTGTATCATCATTGGGGATATCCATCAACTAATCGGCTATTGTCTTATCCCTTTAGATCCCTGAGAAATCATAGTGATTTAAAGTTATACACAGACTAATCAAACTTTTAGGGAGCGCAGCTTATCTGCTAGCCTTAGACGTCCGTATTTTTGTTCACCTTATGCTGTTGAGTAACTATGGCAACAAGGAATTAAAGAAAAGGACAGAAATTTAAGTTAATTTTAAGTTAAGTTTACTTTATTTTCATATTTCTTGAAAAACTATAAAAGGCTTCGCCAGGATAAGACGTTCTTATACTTTTTTATATTAGTTTCTCTTAATCATCCTACTATGAAAAAGTAAATAATTCCTATTATTTTAGCCCGCTGCGTGTTTCAGATTATTATATAACATGAAAATGTGATGTATGATCCAAGTAATAATATATCCATTGGTAACAAATAATTCTGTTATTATGTGCAGTAAGTAAGTATTATGTTTTTGCTTATCTAAACATATGTTACAGTTGGGTGTTTGAAGCAAGTCTCCTTTCATTAAATAAAAATCGATTTAAGACAACTGAGGCTGGGAATCTTTTCAATTGACGTAAGCATCCCCAAAATGGTCTTTGTCAAAGCTTCATTATAAAGGAGAGTGTTATCAGTACAGCAGATTGCAATATCTTTTAGTAGAGACATACAGGCAGACATCCTGCCTTTTCTATATCCATAAAAATTTTACTAAAAATGTTTATTCAACCTTTAAAAATTAAGTAGTCTTAAATAGTGTAATAAAGAAATTTTTTAAAAAGGAATACCTATTGAGTACACTTATTCGGATTATAGGCATACCTATTTTGCAGAAATACTTGTATTTATAATGAGTAACTATTTTGATCCGATTGAGATTTTTAGTAAGCTTCACATAGGATTATTTCAGGCTATTTCATATTTAGATTGAAGTCTTCTGCTGGTTTTAGGCTATATTTCTGTCCTTTCATATCCCTTCGAATTCAGATATCTAAATGCTAGAGGGGTAGCCGCTATTAAGAGATAAAATAGTATTATTTTTGTAAAAAGAAAACTATTTACAACCTCAATACTGAATATTATGTTTTTTTTGCTTATGTTAACACATGTAAACCTTGTATAGACTTGTAAGAAGTTTTTCCTAAGTTATACAAAAAGATTTACTCACTATGCTTTTTTTTATTTTCTAGTATTGAAGCTACTATATAATTAGAAATGTCCGTTCGTTCGTTTGTTCTTACGTCTGTGGAGAAAATGAAACTACTCGGCTTTTATACTAACTTTATGACTAACTTTGTCCATCCATCCATCCATTACGAAAACTATGATAGAGATAGAATAGATTTATACTAATTTTAGTAATGATTCAACTGACTGACAAGAAATTAATAAATTTGTAAGCTCGTTCTTTCATCCATAGTTATATGGAGATATTATAATTTATACTTTTAGTCGAAATGTGATTTACTGAACTTCTTAGTGAAGATTCTTCTGACCTTGAAACATTAACTTCTTAACCAAATCATTTTTTTCGGCCATACCGAAAACATAAATATAATTGGTTAGCTTTAATTGAAATGTAATTTACTCAACTGCTCTATAAGTTAAATGTCTTCAATCTAATTTAAATCTATCCCTTATCAAAGAGCTTTTAATACACTTCTAAATATTAGAAAATCCTTTTTATCTATTTTTACTAATGGAATTTGACATCCTCGTTTATTTGTAATATCTATCTTTTTTCTCGATAATGAATTAATCCTATGAGAATTCTTATTCCACATTTATGTGTTATAGTATTAATTAGCATTGTTCTTATATATATCATTAAATAATTAAATATTATCATGGGATGTTGTATAATAAAATTTAAGGGGCTTAACAAAGAAGAAGGGACAGACAGACAGAAATTCTTTACAAATTAGCTTCGCTACAAAATATTTTTTTTTCTAAAAAGAGTTATTAATTTCCGTGAAAAGGGGATTGTTTGGGAAAGTTAGTTAGAGCATAGAATTAGCATTACAGACAGAGGGACAGACAGACTTAAGGACAGACAGACACAACTTTTCACAACGTAGCTACGCTTCTAAAAATCTTTATCCAAAAATGATAATTAATTTCCTTGTGATCTTCGTTTGCGTCCCTCAAGTTTTGTCTAATTAACAGGAAGTCTGGCTTAAAAGATCTAAAAAGAGAGAAAAAGTTTTCAATGTATTTTCAAGTGTGTCTTCGATGCCGATTAACATCCGCTGAAGCAATTCTGAAAAATCCTGAATCGTATCGAATTTTATGAAAAAGAAATCAAGAATATACATAAGATTCATAAATCAATACCAGTTTTGTCGGTCCAATAATTTAGCCATTCGGGGCCAACAAAACAGAAATTAACTTTCATTTCTTCATTTTACTATCTACAGAAAGCTGTTTATAATACGATGCAAAAATAACTATCATTTAATTCATTATTCCAGACGATCTTCAACCTGCCCCAAAATAGTTATAATCTTTTCCTAGACCTACAAGAAATTTTACTGTAAAGAAGAAACATGTTGATCTAGCGGTTTACGGGATCTAAAGCTACATACAGATATATCAATTTACTTTTTTAAAGAAACATAAAAATTTAAAATCTTACTTTAATACTCTGTTTCCTGGTTTATTATTCAGAATAGATACTGTCACTCCTGAAAATATTATTTTAATTATTAACAAGCGTCAACGCCCCTAGAGGCCTCTTAAGGGGATGGGGAGGGGGGTGGTAAGTCGACTCTACACTTTTAATTATAATGTTTTAATGATGTAAAAATAATATTTTGAGGATGTCTTCTTTTAATGGGCCCATTTCTCTTGGGAGGATGGAGATACCCTACCCCCCTCCCCCCCACCCAGCGGGCATCGAGAACCTTCAGTACACTATACACACAGAGACAGACAATTTGTTACTTTCGAAGATACGAAAGTGTTATGTGTGACGTCATAAAATACGTCTAAAAGGAAAGGATGAGAGGTGGAGTGGGAAAGGAAACCCCTAAAAAGTGATGGATTTAGAAGTATTTTTAGAACGTCACACATGACACTTTCCGTGTGTCCGTTACTGTCATGTAAGGATGATAAGAATAAGGAATATGAATAATTTATGTGAGAAAAAAAAAGAAGAGAACAAAAGGATATTGGGCGATTTCCCCAATATTCAATATGGACCTCAAACAAACTCTTACGAAAAAACGTATTCTTGATGCTTATTTTATACTAGGTTAGGTGAGGTAAAGGTTAGAAGAGACCCGCAGGGATAGTGTCACCGCAATTGAAACATATTTTTTTTCGGGAATCAAAAAAAATTGGACCGGATAAACTGTATTTGAGATGTGTTTGGAAACACAACATTTTTTTCATTTTTTCGGTATGTTAAGATATCAATAACTACTGAAATAATTAAGTTCTCCATCCTAGGTAAGCTTCACATAGGTCTTGGGATGGTTTTAGGCTATTTTATTTTTAGATTCATATCTTGATATGGTTTTAGGTTATTTTTCTGCCTATCCCTCTCCTTCGAATACAGAGCCCCTAGTTGATAGGGGCGCATTTGCTAATAAATTAACAAATCTTCTTTCAGTTTCATATTTGTCAAAGTAAATCTATGAACTCTTTTTCTCGTATTCATTCGAATCCGGTGGATAGGAACCGGTTCTCATCCATACGAAAAAACTATGTCTAGCACCGTATTATATCCAGCTTTCTACGAATATAAAAATGTACAATCATAAGATTAAAACCAGTTTTTTTGCCGGTGCCTTCGGCACCTCGGGGCTAAAAAATTTACTTTTAATCTTATAATTGTACATTCTATATCCGCGGAAAGCCGTTTATAATACGATGCGAGAAATAACTATTCTCATATTCATTCGAAACTGATTCTAATCCGGTGGATTAGAACCGGTTCTAATACGAAACTAAAACTATGTCTAGCATCGTATTATATCCAGTTTTCTACGAATATAAAAATATACGATCGGCACCTCGGGGCTAAAAATAACTGGTTTTAATCTTATAATTGTACATTTTATATCCGCGGAAAGCTGTTTATAATACGATACGAGAAATAACAATCTTAAATGTAAAATGTTTGTAATAAATTGTGAAAGTAGTAAAATATAATTGACACAATATTTTATTCTTCAACATAAATCATTTCTTTTCACATTTGTTTCCGAGAAATGCAAAAATAAACTTTTTCTTTGTATTTTAGCAATAGGTGTTACAAGAATGTCAGTGAGGGGAGACATAGGGCTTTTTATTACACCAATCCCTGAAGTATTGAGTTTTAATTGGTTGGTCCAAAATGTTTCAACCATTATTTGTAATCTACAGAAGGGGTAATTTTGTGTATCATCATCAAATTATCGGCCATTGTCTTGTCCTTTTACATCCCAGGAGGAATGAAGTTTTTAAACGGGAAATGTGAATGAAACGATTTTGGAAGATAAATTATTTCTAGTTGAAAACTGTAATAATCCGGCATCTTAGGAGATAAAACAATGGGCAATAAATTGATTTACATATTACAATCATATTAGGCTTTCAATAGAATAATGTTATTGTTTAAAAAGTGAGGACAGTTTGTAACAACCAATCAAATACCCAAAACTTTTATTAAATTTTGGGTTCCAGTATGATTTACAGTCCAATTTCCTCTTCCTTTTTGGTAATACAATAATGTATTTTTTTAATGAGCATATCAAAATAAAAATAATAGTTATTTCTCGCATCGTATTATAAACAGCTTAAGATTATAAGATTAAAACTGGTTTTAATCTTATGAATGTACATTTTTGAATTCGTAGAAAGCTGTATATAATACGATGCTAGACATAGTTTTTTCGTATGGATGAGAACCGGTTCCTATCCACTGGATTCGAATGAATACGAGAAAAGATGATTTTTACTTCATTTCACGAATAACCGTAAGAGATTTATTATTACTTGGATTTTACACCAGATTATCTCTAATAAAGTGAAACTTGTAGCTGGCTAAGATAACGATCCCCACCTATCCTCCTCCTTTGTATCTTACCCTACCCTCCTACTGGATTAACAAACTGACTATAAACAAGTTACATGTTAGCAAGCCAAATTGACGAAAAATTTTCCCCTGTCATAATATCCACGTATATTCTACATCCATTTACCCCTGGCAATTCTACGTGAAAAAAGAAATGAAAAGCAAAAAATTGGATTGTCGAGTGAGAGAGAAAATAAAATAAAATGAAAATACCTGATTCGTTGTTAGCAGATACTGTTAGATCTCTGAAATAAAAAAAATACATTTTTTCATTATTTTTAGACGTGTCATCAAATAAGATTATTTTTGAGAGATGTGTTCTTTTTTTCTTTTCTTTCCATAAAAAATGCATTAAAAGTCTTTCATGTTTAATATTTATATGATGTATTACATAAGCAAAGAAGGGTTACGTTCATAAGTAGCGCAGTAATAATAAGAGTATTATCCAGTTAGAATTTACATTTCATTGGTTTAAGCAGGGATCTAAGGGGATAAGACAATGACCGATAAATTGATTACAGATACACAGAATTACCACTTCTGCATATAGTGGTTGAAACGTTTGGACACTCAACTTAATGAACAAATCAAAGTTTGATTAAAGTCCCCAAAGTCAATAGGTCAACGAATAAGAAAACGTTAATATAAAATTATGGGGAATAGTGTAATAAACGGTCCCCTTCCTTCTGATTTTAAGGTTTATATTTTTGTTAAAAGGAACATTAACTAAAGTATAAAATAAATTTGTTGTCAAATAAACAATCTAAATTTTTAAAATCAAGAGTATATTACATTTAACTTATCAAAACTATTATTCGTTGTTATAACAACAGACAGACATACAGTTATACCCTTCATGTTAAGTAGCCTTGCTACTAATAGTCTTATGATGTATGCTCTTGATATAAAAGGTTATACATAATATGTTAATAGCATTAAAAAATGCTTCAAAGAGGATGCATGATGCAAGAAATTTTTTGATAGACTATAGAACATTAAAATGACCTAGGACTTTTTGGAAATATAAAGCAACTAAAATACTCAAAATGCACAGTTAAATTTTTTACTCTTAATTAGTACAAGACCTGAGATGGATTCTTTAAAAAAGATAGGGTCGATTAGAATTGTTTTTGTAAAAAAAAACCTCCAAAATCAAATAAAAATCTACAAAACTTAAACAAAATCTTATGTTAATAACCTTTTTATGATTTTATAAAATTTTGTAGATTTTTTATGCGATTTGGAGGATTTTCACCAAAATAATTTTTCTTCACTAAAAGACCCTAATTTTTTTTTAGAATCCACCTCAGGTTTTTAACTGACATAATCTTTCTTTCAGTGTGATTTTACCCGTGTATTTTGAAAATTTTAGTCGCTTGATAATACAAGTAAGTGTCCATTTCCCTCCGAGTGTTTTAAAGTTTCATTATATCATTATCTATAATCAATTTTATTTTATTCGTGCACTTTTTGCATTTTTACACTTTCTGTCACAATCATTTTGATTAAAATGGATTAATAATCTGTAAAAAAAAATGTGTACCTGAACTCTGCCTGTTCGACTCTAATATCATGGTCTGTGTGAACCTTCTTCCCTCGGAAATATTTTGACCTAAAATATGTATGTATATTTAAATCGCACGACGAATGCACAGAATGTGCTTGATATTTGATTAGATCAGTTCATATCATTTTGTGTCATATGATACACTAACGGAGGGGGGAGGGGTGCTAGGGGCAATTACTCTAGGGAGGCTGGAGTATCCTCTCCCAAAATAGTTACATACCTTACTGGGATGTATGAGAAGGATAACCATATGGGTTCAGCGGTTAGCTATATCCCACAGGACAAACAGATAGATAGACAGGCATCCTGTTACTTTTATATAAGGATTAAAGATTTGCTATAGTGTTGCTTAGCTTGTAATATCTTACAATTCTGTATTATGATAATAGAGTTGCTACGCTTGTAATAACTTACCAGTCTGTATTATGATCATCAATAACAAGAAGACAGAGACACTTGTCCTTGTTATAACCTCTGATGGCCTCTGCCTTGTCCCTGGCCTGCTCAACCTTGGCTGATACAACCTAAATATAATAATCTACAATCCTTTATTCCTCTGCCTTGTCCCTGGCCTGCTCAACCTTGGCTAATACAACCTAAATATAATAATCTACAATCCTTTGTAGGTGTGTTTAGTGTCCCAGGAAAATAGGGATAGATGTCACAGATTTTGGCCTACCTATTCTATTGACGTCATAGTAGAGGGAAAGAGAAAGGGAAGGGGAAAAGAAACCACCTCGAAAAGAGATGGGATATAGGGTATTTCCTGACGTCAACAGAATAGGTAGGCCAAAAGCCGTGACATCTATCCTCATTTTGCTAAGGCACTAAAGACAGCTACACCGAAATTTCAAAAACTATACCTTTAGAAAATAAAGAATCAAGGGTTTATGCTTTTTAGGTTTTTTGCTCTATATGTATAAACTATTGGTTGCACCACTAGGATTAACGGGCTCTGTTTTCGAAGAGATTGCCTAAAACTTTCCTAAGACTAATATCTATAAAAAAAAAAATATAAAGGGACCAAGGTGAAGCTTCACTAAAATAGAAAACTCAATCTAATTAGTATTTATCAAAATTTTAAGTTAATCTAATGGTTCATAAATTAGGATTATGGCCCCATTCAATAAATTCTTTCTCCTTATAAGATTGAACCATTTTTATTATCAAAATTAAAAATTATTTTAATAAAATCTGTTATCTGAAAAGTATTAATACTTGACTTAAAGATAATCCTTTGGATAAAGTACAATAATTTTACACACTGTTTAAATACTAAAATCCTTATACTAAAGTAACAGGATGTTTGTTTGTCTGTGTGTGTATCTGTGTGTGTGTCTGTACCGAAGGATCTCGCTAACCGCTGAACCGATCAGGTTCTCCTTAACAGGGTAGATTCTCATAGGTCCTGGGAAGGTTTATAACTATTTTGGGGGAGGGTACCACCACCCCCCCAAGAGAAATCACAATAAAATCGAAAAAAAAATTAAATATTCCTGCCGCATAGTGTCGCTAGCATATGAATGTCTCTACGTAGCGTAGTTGCGCTGCGTAGATACATAAATTTATTATTTAACAGCTGATTGACCATAGACAAATTATTTCTTAAATTAGATATTTAAACTAAAAAAAAATTTAAATTCCATTAGAAGCCTCTAGGGGCGTAGCCGCTAGTAAAATATAATGTAGTGTTTAAATACTGGATTAGGACTGGCTATTTGTTTTGGTTAAACTTTATGGGGGAAAAATAAAAAATAGATTGTACGTTCATAGCCCATAGAAGCTTTGTAATCAAAAGGGTAGGTAAGAAGGGGATATAAAATTAGTCTAAAACCATTCCAAAGCTCAAATATACAAAATGAATTAGCCTAACACCTACAGGACCTATGTGAGGCTTCCTTAAAGAGAACCCAATGAATTTATTATTTATTAGAATCTTATGCTTCAGACAAAAAAAAACTTACTTCTTTATTTAAGAGGATAATAATTACATATCGCATCGTATCATAGACAGCTTTCTGCGGATATTAAAATAAAAAATATAACATTAAAACCAGGTTTGTTAGCTCCCATTGGCCCAAGGCCAGGGCTAACAAAATTGTAATTAATTTTATGATTTTTATCTTAATAATCGTGGAAAATTGTCTGTAATGTGATGGTATTCTTGATTTTTTAGTATGGCAGAGAACCCGTTCTGATCCAGCGGATATTAATCGATTTTTATAAGCCATACTGGAAAATACATTAATCCCAACCTGTGAAATATTTGTCATCTTGCCTAGGAACCCTGACTTCTTCTCTTTCAGCGGGGAGGTTGGTGCCGAGGTTGTGCGGCTGCTCGGCCGCGGCGGTTGTGGCGGCTGCTGGCCGGTCATGTCTGTCCCCTCCCTGGAAGCTGTCCTTGGCAGGCTACCGCTAGGTGTTACTGGTGAAATTACTCCGTCAGCCCTAAAACATTGAAAAATTAAAAATACTTTTAACAAACTTTAAAGTACTTTACATATAGAGTATTTTTACGATTGGCGTATTGTAGGTTTGAAGCGCATTTGTCTCAGAATGCCGCTAAAAATTTCTCATAATATTATTACTAATTACAATTATTGTATCATCTAAAATACAGTATTGCTATCTAACAGAAGCAGTATATCAGTATTTCTACTTTTTTACCTAAAATCTTTATGGAAGGGTGTGTATATATTCCCAAATTGTCTTGATATCAGATTTCAGGAAGAGTATTGTAGCACAATATGACATACATTGAGAATAACTTTCCTTATATAGCAAATGTATTAGGGACTTGGTAAAGGATTCTGATAAACAATTGTTTATTATCATTGTAATTTAGTTAATGATTAAAGTCACTATATAGTTTTACTTATCTCATCATAGTTTAACATATCTATTATTATGTACAGGTAGTAAAATTATTATAAATTTCATTAAAAAACTTAATCATTAGATATTAATTTTAGATATTAGAGATGTTTCCCAAGCTAAGAAATAGAAAAAGCTACTATCAGATTTTAAAGTAAGATTTCTAAAAATTGTATTTTAGAATCCTAGACCTTGTCCCAGTATAGTACAACAATGTATGAATAATGCATATTACATGTATATAGTTCATGCATTTTTCATGTTGTTACCTTTTCTTTACAAAAAGTTTTAATAGCATGTTACTTGTTAGCAGGTCAAAAAGCTATCAATAGTTACAAACAAGGGCAGTAAATGTGAGATAAATTATAGATATATCAACCATAAAGTTGTCAAGCTACAAGTATTTGACAAATGTAGAAATAGGCTCCCTTATATTATTGAACATTAAAATCAAAATACATTATTTAATTAAATCCTTCGTTACTTGTTTTTGTAATTATAATACAAAAAGTGAAAAAATTAATTTAAACAGAAAAAAATCTAATAATTAAAAGACTGAAATGTTCAATCTAATTTCAATAGAAATGAACACAAATTTTGTTTAAATTTTAAAATTTAGGTAAAATTTAGAACTGTGTTAAACTTTTAATGATATTTACATTACCAGGAACTTACTCAAATATATCTTCTTCCTAAATCTAAACTTATTACATATTTCATAGTTTAATGTTCTTTACATTTTGTAAATAATATTTCATGAAACTTTTAAGAAAGTTATTAATATCTACAACTTATTTTCAAACCTGGTTTGGGGTCCTAAGATCTGTTTGTAGTAGTCTTAACTACAACCAATTCAATCATAAACTAACAACATAAAGTTTTTGAAGAATTAAAACAATGTATATTGGCAAGCATGTATTTAATGGATATCACTCTTACACATTGTAAAAAAAGGTAATATTTATTTTTATCCATATAATAATTTATTGCCAAATTTTATCAATTTTATAGTATATTTGGATGCTTTCCCTCAAAGTGCCCAGCAAAACTCTGCAACCCTTAATTTTAAAATACATTCAAAAGAAGGAAGGCTTTAACATTGTGGGGCCTTTACTTGCGGTGCCCTAACTCTGCGGAATTACCATGTACCCAATATAACCTGACCTGACCTAAAGTAAAACACAAACATACAAAAAACGTACTTTCAATTTATTTCACAATAAGGAGGGGGAGGTGGTTTCTGTGCTCAACTAGGCAATTCAAGGATATTGCCTGTACTTGTAAATGCATGTAAACAATGCTTTTATTGTAACTAATAAAAGGAACTATCAGGACAATTATAGTCATAATAGGAAATCAAGGACAATTATTTGCACATGTAACAAAGATAAATAATTGTCTTAAAAAAGAATACGTAAATACAAAATTTATGTAAAAATTGTATAAAAATTTTAATTTTTAAGCAAAATTAGTAGTCAAATATTAATAACAAAAGAATATGTGGATTGAATTCAATAATTAAGTACAAATGGAATTGTTGACCATTGTGACAGTAACCATTTGTTGGATAAAATCTTACTATTTCAATAGAGGATAAGACAACAATTAGAATAATTACATACATGAAAATCCCAATAAATATACATTATCAAAGTATGTAATATATAAAGTATATACAATACACTCATCCTTCAATATAAAGTATTGGACAATATTTACACAAAACTAAATATTTGGATATTCTGCTCAATCATGTTGTTCCACCGTTTTATATACATATATTTATAAATAGGCCTCATTCATGATGTTTTCACTATCTCTGTTATATTTTCAAAGCTTAAATGTAATTTTTTTGTAATATTCCACAAAATTGGGTGGAAGCTTCCAGTCAAATGCGATTATTAGGTCAAACTGTTCTTAATTATGCGTTTAATTTTTCTATGCATTAGTTCAAAATTAAGTACAGTCTTACCTAATAAGCACATTTGGCTGTAAGCTTGTATTCAATTTAATGGATTATTGCAAGAAAAAAATGAAGCTTTTTGTTCTTCCATTTAATCTGTGTTACCTGAACTTTCATCTATGCTAACCAAAGGTTTTTGTGGCAAGAATTATTGATTTATAAAATTCCTTGGAAACAATTCATGTTTTTAAAATCCTTTTTTAGCTACTGTATAAGAGCTTTAATCATGGCACTAATATTGTTTAATACTGAAAGATTATTTTATTACATGAGTGATACTGATGTGTAAACAAAAATGTTGTTGCTCAGCAAATAGAGAAAATACCAACTCTTTGCTATTGATCATTAATATGTTTTACAATTGTTCAAAATCTTACTTTGTATTTATAATAAATTTAAAGGGAGAGTTAGGTTGTGCTAAAATTCCGTAAAGGTGTGAGTTTTAAGGCCTAAAAACATTAGTAGAACGATAACATTCACTAAATATGTGTATTCCTTATTGAATTAAAAGAACAATAGGCAATTTTTTTAAGTTAACATAAATTTTATCGTTCTACTACTTAAGCCTTAAAATTCACAGCTTTACGGAATTTTAGCACAACCTACCTCCCCCTTTATGAATAAATTGAAAAATATTGTTAAAACTTTAAATACTTATGCAAGAAAAAATCACTTTGTGAGTTTAGATTTAATATACGAAATTTTACCTTACCATTTTAACACAATGTTACAAAGTTTAACTCTATTTATAGAATAATATGAAAACCATCAAATTGCAAAAAACTTATTTTGTAAACCAAAGCAATTTTCTAACAGTATCATTTGAGGTTTGATAAATTACTAAATGGTTTTTTCTGTACAAAACACACTTTTTGAGAAAGCATTTGATAGGCAATCAAAATGTCTCATGAATTAATCAATTTTCTGTGATTACTGCCAATTAAATTGTAATTGTCTTTTTCTGTCAACATTATATTAATATTTGATGCATTTTGTAATGAATTTATTATTACTATATTAAGATGCCATGCATTTCTGTCCTTTCTAATAGTCTTGTTCAGAAATAAAGGGTATTTAAGTCAATGATTGGAGAAAAAGATGTTTGTTAGTTTTTCACTTAAAGACCTCACGCAAGGCTAGGCTCCACACAATTTGTTTATCTGCAAACAAAGCAAGAAAATTGTGTGTATCATTTAGTACTTAATTTCAGAATTCAATTATAATAATTCTCTATTTTTAAAAACATTTCCTGAACCCTTGATCCCAGGACTGAATGCAATTAGATACAAACTGTATATTTATTTATATGCTAATGCAAGTTTTATGGTTCTCGTCTGACTTATCAATATTCCTTTTGCTTACAATTTGCATTAATTTCTTACATAATATGCAAATGTATTGTGCATACATAAACTGTAAGTTTTAATATTTTGCATCAATTTGTATTTTAACACATTTTTTTTTCTTAAATAGAAGCTCATTCATCTATCATATCTTCTGTTAAAAGAATAAAATTGATTATTTAAATAGATTAATTATTTCTGATTGTGCATAGTATCAATTAAATAAATTCAAACCACAAACAAACTTTTAGCTTTATTGAAGTTTTGATAAGTGCAGTTTAAAGCTTTTTAAAGTGCCCATATAAAAATGACGCCTTACTGGCCTACCATTGGTCAATTAAAATGTAACTGACCTGCCTTTGGTAATTTAGTCTGTCATTTAGCCAATCATTTTTACTTTGTATTGTATGACGTCATGTTTATAGGCACTATAAAGAACTTTGTGCAATGTAATTATAAGTGTGAATTGTATTTAAAATATCTCTTTTGTGGAAATTCATATTATAAACAACTTGTTACTATTTGTCAGTTAAGTACAGACTTGTTAGGGAATGATGATATCATATGAAATTATAGTATATGAATAAGATAAAAGTAAATATATTATTTAATTTAGCTTTCAATTCTTCATGTTCTAAACTTTATTTCTAGAATTTGAAATGATATGGATTTCAATATTATCTTTAGAAGAAGCAAAGTAGAATTTTGATAGTTCTATAAAAACATTGAATTATTCTTATCTTTTTGAATAAATTTCACAATTCTACTTTTTCCCTGTCGTAAAATACATTGAAAATTGAAAAATTTAATCTAGATATAAAAATATTATTAGGTTTTAAAAGTGCTTATTATTAATTTTACAATTGAAAACATTCTAGGTATGCCCTTTTAATATATGTCTGTCAAAGTTTGCTCTGTGTAGAAAATTTGAACATGATCACATTCTAACTTACCTATTTTGAAAGTAAGACCTGAAAAAAGTAATTGAGTTTTTCAATTACATTCGTTTTCCTTCTGCATTAAAATACAATACTTTTAGTGACTCTTTTTGGTGCAGAGATGCAAAGGTCACAAGAATTTTTGAGAAAATTTAACATTATGCTTAAATCAACTCATTATATTGAAAGGTACAATATCATGATAGGAAGTTATTTACTTTACAGAAAGGGTAAAATATTATGCCTGTCAAACACATATACCTATTACTCAAGAAGTCCTACAAATAATGCTTTCATAGTTTTCCCTGATTTGTGATTACAATAAAAGCAAAGTTATAACAAATGATATAAATATAATTATAACATAAATCTACTACTACATTATTAAAATAACTAAACATATGAAATTCAAACACTTGTAGATAAATACTAAACATTGAAAGCCAATATCTAAAATTAGAGCTTTTATTCTTTTTCTTTTAAAATTAATGATAAGGGAAAATTATTTAAATTTGTTTATAAACTACCAACTGACCTTTAAAACTTTTAATAATAAAAGTATTGATTTTAATTAATGTATTCAACATATAAATTAGTGTTTAGCCGTTTTGAATTGTGTATAATATTTCTAAATAAAAAAATAATAACAGGACAGACAGCAACTAAATAGATAATATAATTTTTCAATTAATGTGAAGTATTTGAAATAGCATTCATAGATCAAATGATGTTAGTTTAATCTGAAATAAAATTTGACAGAAAGTAAACTATCGCTGAGACCTTATACATATTTTTATTCTCATAATGTTTGGCCGAATAAATGCCCTTGTTCCTGTCATTGCATGATTTAAGCTTGAATCCAGGTATGTGTTGGAATTGTGTAGTTATACTGCGGTCAAATTAAATCCAAATAATTCTAGCTCTCCACAAAAGTATTTAGAGATTGTTGGAGAGTGTAATTTTAAATAATTTCAACATTCAACTTTTGCTGCATTCAACATTAAATTTTACTTAAGTTAACTACTTTTTAAATTATTTTAAACAAATTACATAAGTAGATTCTTTTTTAAGACACCTGACTCTATTAACAAACAATCAAATTACTATATGATTTACAATAGTCTTACTTAAACACATAACTGAATGTTAATTATAGTACCGTTTTAGAAAGCATAATTTAATTATAAAAATCTGCCAACAAATTTTGTAGTATATTGTGTCTTTAATGTGTTAAACAAGGATTTTATGAGTGTAATCATAATAAATTACTGTTAATCTCCTAAACTAAGCAGCTAGAATTACAGGCTACAAACATATATAAGATCCATAGTATACTTAGTTTAGAAGTTATCATCTTTATACATGTAATAATTAAAAGTTAAATTTACTGAAAATTCTTCTGAAAAATCAGTAATTTATTTTCCATAGCAAATATTTCCTTAAAAAGCATGTATCCACTAGTCCAGCTGAAACCAACAAACTAAAGGACAACTAGACGGACACTTATTGTGTGTAGTAGCTACTCTACTCTTCTGTGAATTGTGTTTTTGTGTATATTGTCAAATATAACACTACAGTACATATAAACTAAAACACACTTTTGTCATCAAGCAGTATCTGTAAAAATGCTTTTTGCATTTTCAAAAGATGTATTATTAATCTGTTTTTAATGAACAATAAAAAACTTTAAAACAAACTTTTAATATCGGTAATCAAATGCAAACTATCATTTAGCATTTTTAACAGTGTATATATTACTTTATTATATTGCTTCAGGGATAAGAGGAATGGACATCAGAAAGAAAAAAATATTTTTTAACATCTTGCATTCCTTACTCCCTGTGTTAGCTGAAATAACATTAAATATCTTGAGTTAAATGGCTTTACTGTAAATGGCTTTACTGTAAAAATAGTTTAATTTTTTTTCTTGAGATGTGAATCCCTGATATCCCTGTGATGCTTACAATGAATGTTTATCCGAAGATGTGTGACGCTGTCTGATGTTACCAACTCCACCTCTAAACCATAAATAATTCATTTAAACTTATGTTAATATTCATGTATTTAATATTATTTTAATTATTATCTTTTACTAATTTAACCCGTTTAATGTTTACTTGCTCAATACTTAAAATAAATCATAAAGAAGTATATTTATTTATTTTTTTAGGTTTTTTGTAATCACCCTAGCTTTTGGCCAGCCAAAGATAGACAGAAATCTTATTTCTCTAGTATATATCTTTTAGATTTTATCAAATTTTTTGGGGACATAATTTTGTTCTTGTTTCCTACAAACTGTCTTGAAACTTTTCAATATTGGAAAATGTATAAAGTTTAACATGGTCTGGCTAACCAACCTCTCAAGATTATATTATCATTAGGAGCGCAGCCACTCATCAACCAGCCTTTTCTATCAGACTTTTATGATATAAGTTTAACATAAAAAAGATATATTCATATAAGGGACGTCCGAGCTTTTTATTATGAGGGGGGTAAAATGAGGGGTTTTAAGGGTTTAAAAGGTATAAACTATAGTATTTTTAAAGTTTAGTATTTTTAAATCTTCCATATACTTAAGTATTACAGCTGCGCTTTTCATGGACGTACTTATCCTTGCATGTGTATGATGCATATACAAATTAAATTCTAGAAATATTGGTTTTTCCTCATGATATTACATTAAATGTAAATTATTTAAAATTATGTTTAACAAACTTAATATTAATATAAAAATTTTTCCATAAAATTCTTAGTTGGTGGTAAAACAGTATTTTTATGAGATGAGCGTTTTTTCAGCTACGTGTTTTTAAAAGCGAAGCTTTTCTATAATTAGGGTCGGTCCGTCCGTACGTAACGGATAGCTCTTTTCGTTAATTTAGGCATGTTAGAATTGTCCTATCGATTTCAAACTTTGCATGATTAATCCTATAACAGTCAGGTGCGAGTTAGAAAGCGAAGCAACTCTATAATCGTTACCAGACAGTCCGTACGTCCATTTTAAACATGTTGCTTTTTAACTTTTTTAACGTCAACTTTTAATTTATGTGATAAAATTATTCGATTTGTCTGATTTTTGGAATACTGATTCCTAGGACAACAAAGCACATTGTTATATGCGAAGCATCTGTATAATCAAGTCCTAAAAATGTATATATGTTCTTAAACAATATTATGTATTTAAGCAGTTTTTACAGCCGATTTACTTACAATTTTGTTTCGTTCGACTTTTATACATTTATATTCTGATTATTCAGTTCTGACACTAAACAAGTGTTAATGTTCGTTTGTCCTATCGTTTCAGAGCTTGGCTTTTATGGATGTTGTCATCCTTGTTTATAATCCTTTTTTGTATATGCTATATCCCTAAATAATGATTTTTAATTTTAGATAATGATTCTTTTTAAAAATGTATCTTGATTAACAAAAAAGAATCCATAGAGAAAAAGAATATGGTATTAAATATCATTATCAAGAGAGGTAAGAAACATTAATGATTCTTCTATCTTCATCATTTATGTCTTTTACAGTTGGGAGATTCAAATATTTCTCCTCTCATAAAAAGGCAATGATAGATGTAGTATTTCGTTTGTTTGTTTATTAATTTCTAGTCAGGTTAGGTTAGGTTATTTTGGGTTCTAAGTACCCCGAAATATGGGGCACCTCAGTTATATGCTCCGCAGAGTTCGGGTCCCCCACAGGGGTTAGGGTTTCAATTTATTTTTTTAATAAGGGGGGGGGGGGAGGCCAATAGGCACTTTACGTGAAATGTCTGTATGAATAAAATTGTCCATTTTAACTGACGCAACTTGACGCCTGTTACGTTAGAAAGAAAACTTTTTCTACTAACCAACTTTTTCTTGAGTATAATAGTTGTATTTATGTGTTAGATATTACAGCTTATAACATTATGCTGTCTGCAAATCATTAACTACACATTATTTTTCTTTTCTTAGCCAAAGATTTAAAAATATGATCTCTGCATTCATTGTATCGTACAGAAATGACTTGAATCAAAATAAAATTAACTATAAAAAATATACTTCTAAATAGTTATCCTTTTCATAACTATCAGAATGGTTAACTCATTTTTTACTAGATAAATTAGACTGGAATTAGACTTTATTTTATTTTATAAACACTATTCTCTTAATCCCTTAATCTTATACCTTAATCTCCCTGGTAAAGTCTTAAAAAATCGCATCGTATTATAGACAGCTTTACGCGGATAATAAACTGAAAAATTGTAAGATTAAAACTATTTTTGTTAGTCCAAAGTGGTAGAATGCCCTGGTCTAACAAAACTTTTAATATTTTTATTTTAATATTCGTGGAAAATTTCTATGATACGATGCTATACATGATTCTTAATCAAAGCTGAAGACCGGTTCTAATCCAGCGGATTTGAATCCATACTGATAAATAAATTATTTCTCACCTTTTGACCAGCTCTCCATCAGGGTCGATTTTGTCGAGTCGATCATCATATGGCGAGGAGACATTCTCATTCGACAGCCTGAAACATAATAAATTTTAATAATCAATAACTTTTCACTCAGAAACGTCCAAGCATTTTTTAAGATGAAAGGTTTCAAAGGTTCGAGGGGGTAATCTTATGTATTTTTTTAATTTTGAGGGGGATAAAAGGAGGGTAAACAACACCCCTTTACCTCCACCCTTGGAAGTTTACGCTTTAACTGGCCAATATTAATTATATTACTAGATGAATAAAAGTCTAAAA
The DNA here is from genome assembly GCF_053477335.1 of Acartia tonsa. Classification (NCBI taxonomy): domain Eukaryota; kingdom Metazoa; phylum Arthropoda; class Copepoda; order Calanoida; family Acartiidae; genus Acartia; species Acartia tonsa. The sequence goes on from NC_137260.1 coordinate 43,269,635, forward strand.
TATCTCTACATCGGAACCTAGTAATAGTGTCTAACTTTTTATCTTTGTGACGTAACAAAAATCCATCTCTTTTTTAGGGGTTCCTTTCCCACCTCCCCTCTCATCCTTCGTTTTTTGTTACGTCACAAAGATAAAAAGTTAGACACTATTACTGGGATCCTACATCGGGTTAAAGGATAAATTCTTGAGATGAACATTAAAAAATCTGAAAAAAAAGAATTAAAAGCTATAAAAAGCAATTAAGTAAACTCTAAAAATAATATCAGAAAAAATATAATTTTTTACAATTGACTATAAAGGTTTTTTTAAAATTTTGAAAAAGAAAATATTACTACTCTAGTTGTAAAATTAGGGAGAATGAATTTAAAATTTGAAATATTAAAAATGATAATTTAATACATAAATATGTTTCCAATATGGATTCGAATACGGTTAAGCCACACTGAAAAATCACATATCGCAATATGTAGAATTTTACACGAAAAAATTACATTGAAAATCATAAAAAAATCCAGGGAATTCGGCTCCTCGTTGCCAGCAAAACGGGAATTAAATTTACATTTTTATTTAGTATCCGTGGAAAGTTGTCTATAATAATAAATAACTATTATTACATTATATCAATACCTTTATCCATAATCAGAATGCGAATTTGAAAAATTGCCGACGGATAGAAACTATAGTAAACTAAATTTATAGTTTTGAATAAGTTAAAACTTTCATTGGAGAAATATGTATTTTCACTTAATACTTCTCTAGGGCATATTTTGAAAATAAATTTATACTTGTAAATATTAAGTTAGATAAATAGTTCCCGCAAGGCTCAAAGTGTGTTTACTTCTTTTAAAGATAATATTTCTCAACGCGAGGCTTTTCTATTTTTATGGTCGGTCCATTTAGCTTTTTTCGTTAACTTAAACATGATATAACTGTCCTATCGATTTTAAACTTGGCATGATGATTCCTATAACAATAAGGTACGATTTAGGAAGGGAGCAACTCTATGGTCGTTACCAGAATGTCCGTATTTTCATTCAAAACATGCTAATTTTTTTTACTTGTTTGACAATTTTTTTGAATGTTGTATTATACTCTTCATCTCTTTTTTGGAATACTGATTACAACAAGGTGCAATGTTTTAAGTCCGAAAAAATATGTCTTTTTACAGAATACTGTTTTAAGCAGTTTTGCAACAAATTTACTTGCAATATCTTTTAGAATTATACATCTATATTCTGCTTATTTAGTTTAGACACCTATCCGTTACATTCCTTTGTTATTATGGATGTTGTCATCCTTATTGAATTTTAGGTATCTTAGTATCAATGCATTTAAAATGTTATGTTATTTTATGACACCTTGACTTTTACAAAGTGTCTAATACTCCATTATGAAATACTATAAACCTTTAACCTTTTAACTAATTTAATTAAAACAAAACAATATTTTTCCCCTGTTTAGATATACTATACTATTATACATATGTATATAGAATAATGTTATAAAAACTTAATTAGCTGAATGGTTAAGTATAGTTATGTAGTTTCACTTTAGAGAGAGGGTGATAGGTCCATAGACTATAATCCATAGACTATTTTTGAATATATCATTATAAAAATTGAAAATTTTTATCTTTTTAAAAAAACTAGATATTTTCTCAATTATTAACCATGAAAATAAGTAAAAATCGCATTGTTTTTCGAAAGCTAACATACTTTTACGAATAATAGGCAACCTCCCCTTTTATCTAAAGTATTCGATGGTTTGATCTCATTAGTACTTTAGCAAATTGCATTTCCCAATAAATAACACATCTCAATAATTAAAGCTTATTTTATACTTTTACTCATATCTTTATAAAAAAAATACTTTGATTAAATTAATAAAAATATACGATTTAAGTACTTTTTAAAAATTTATTATTTTTATTTTTATCATCATATTAAATATATTATACATTCATTTATAAAAAAAAATTATGGCGACTAATTGATTTTTTCATAAAAGACATAATTTAAGCTAATTATTAATACCTAATTGGCAATAAACCTTATTAGAATTATTTTCTTTTAAATTGAAATTACAAAACCAATGAGAAATTATATATTTAACCAGGCTTTTGTTTTTATGAAATTAATAAAGTAAGTTTTTTTGTTTCGTATTGCTATCCACTGAACCTATCGTAGTCACCAAATCAGAGAAGCTTCGCATAATCCAGGGTTGGTTTTATGCTATGCAATTTCTAAATTCCTTTCTCTTCAATGCTAGGGGGAAAGAGACTAAGTTAAAAATGTATAAATGAATTTTACATTCTGAAAAGGAAACGTATTTTTTGCTAGGATAATGATATTGATGGATTTTCTCGCAGACGAAAATATTTTTGCCAGTAATTGGTTGGGATGGGTTGTCGGTCTGTCTGTTACAATTACATATATTCATTATTTCCCCTTTTTAAAAGCGAAGCTTTTCTATAATTAGGGTCGGGTCGTCCGTCCATCCGGAACGAATAGCTTTTTTAGTTAATTTATGCATGTTAGAATCGATTTCAAACTTTGCATGGTAATTCCTGTAGTAGTTAGGTACGATTTAGAAAGAGTAGCAACTCTATAACCGTTATAAGAATGTGCGTCCATTTTAAACATGTCGTTTTTTTTATCTTTTTAACAAAAAAATTTTATGAGATACAATAATCTGATTGATCTGATTTTTGGCATACTGATTCGTAGGACAACAAAGTATAATGTTATAAGCGAAGCATCTCTATAATCAAGTCCTAAAAATGTCAGTATGTCCTCAAACATTATCCTGTATTTCAGCGGGTTTTCAACAATTTTATTTTGACTTTTATACATTTAGGCTTTTATGTCTATGTTCTTATGTTCCTACCGTCTCATAGCTTCTCTTTTATGGATGTTGTCATCCTTGTTTTAATCTTACTCTATCTTTCTATTTCTGTCATTCACTTCTTAGAAGCAGAGCTAATCTATGTATAATTTGGAGGTTAAATTTCTCCGCTGCTATAATAGCTAGAGGTCATTTTTTCTGTTACTTATTCCGCTTTCTCCCATAAACCAGAACTATTCCTATAATCTAGACATTAGAATAACTCAATAAAATGAGAAAAATTGATTATAAATTTCAGATGAAATTAATCCAAAGTTTTACTTCTTTTTTTCTATAATTAACTTTGTCTGTCCGTGTAGGTCTCACCTGCTATTTAATTTTTGGTGAAGATTCCCAGAACCAATAAGCATCTAGTATATAATTTACTTGGTCTGTCTTTCATGCTTTATTCGAATGTTTTATAAGACTTCCAGACAAAAATCGAGCAATCAAAGAATTGGTTTTCTGTTTGGATGCTAATTAACATAATCCTAGCGGGCGTTACAGTATCGCATCTAATTACAAGCGGATGATGCTCTGGTTTCTCTTGATAACTTGCTAAAGAAGAGAATCTCGCCCCAACTAAGTAATCAGTAAGGTTTTTAGTCTAAAGCTTAAGATCACAGTATCTACTCAAACAAATGAATTCTTCATTTTTAGGGAAACTTTAAGTAGGTCCTGGTATGGTTTTAGGCTATTCTATTATTACATTATGTCTTCAAGTATTAGGCTATTTTTTCTGCCCTCTCCTACCACAACCAATACAGAGCACCTTGATGCTAAGGGCACAGCAGCTAGTTAAAACATTATTTGCTTATAAGAACTCTTATACTTTATTTTCGGTTTTGAGAAGAATTTTATAAAAAAATAAATTTTTGATTACAAATAAATCTGAAATGTTCTCTTCTAAGTAAACTATTGTTTAATGGTTCGTAAATTCTTTTAAGGATACAGGGATAGATACTTGAAAGATTTATTTTTATTTTCCTTGGCCATTCTCTGTTATTGATTACCTAAGATTAAAATGCAATTATTTTGTACTTCTTGAAGCAGCAAAAAGTGCCTAATAAAAAATGACGTCATACAATACAATGACCAGTTATAGGCCAGTATACATTGTAATTGACCAATTGTATTGTGTGACGTCATTTTTTTATTTGGCACTATTTGCTTCTTCGTACTTCTTTTAATTGAAAATATCCCACATTGAACTATTCCTGTGTTCATAGTAAACTTTCCAAAGAATGTGTTCTTTTACATTTCTTTCAAATTGTTTGTTTCAAAAAGATTAAATTGAAAATGTTTCTTTTGTTCCTTTATTTTGTTTGTATTAAATAATAAAACTACTCTAAAATTAAACCCTTTTGTCTTACCTAAAATACCTTTTAATAACTGGTTAAAGTTTTTTTTACAGATATAAATCATAACTATCTACGTTCTTTTCTAATAGTAAAGTAAATTTTATTAGGGTTTTCGCTTGCAAATTTTATTAATTAATAAAAATTTCTAGCTAAAGTTTTAAAACTAATTTGCTTTATTGAAACAAAATATATATATAAACCTACCAACAATATAATTTATCAAAATAAAATTTCAAAGTTCCTTTCCTAATGGATGTTGCCATGCTTGTTTTATTTATGTAGATTTGATAAATTTGTATAGATTTGAATAATATTAAACTCTCATTCATTATTCCTTCATTTCTTTCATTCAGGGTGGCAGGGATATACTCTTTGAAACCCCGAAACCCCTCAACAAAATTTGGTATTCACAAAAGAGGTAAATTTTTACAATTAACACCCAAAACTTCGGTTACCCCCTCCATATTAATTTAGAGGGTGGGGTAAATATCAAACCCATGTCAATTTTACCCCCAGGGTAAAAACTTTTTTTACTGTATAAATTCCCGCGAGCTTGGTGTGTCAATTCTCCCCACTCCTCCCACCCTAAAAAAAGTTGACGTCCCTGTCCTAATATATAGGAACAAAATGACGTCATCAATGAAAAAAAAATCCACATCAATATTACTGAAAGGTTCAGAAAAATCATTAAGAATGGAAATAGGATTTAAAAATTCAAATTTATTCAATGTTATTATTCACATGTTCTAAGGTTTAGAATATATTTACCGCAAAGTGCCTTGTTGAGCACAGGATTCTCCCCAAATTTAAAATAACAGGGGAGGGGGTAGTTTTTTTATTTGTTTTTATAGCCATGTTTTGTTAATTCACCGCAGGTATAGGACCCCCGCACCCAAATTGTTTAGGCAAAGGACAAAAAAAATGCCACCTCATTTTCAAATTATTCTATAGAAAAAAGGGTTGATTTAGTACTCAACAGGCACTTTGAGGGTAACCACCATATTTTTATATAAATAAATCAATGTTTTCTCAAAGGTTATTCGTGATCTTTCAATTAAATTTTTTTGTTTACGATTTTTGAAACAATATTTGTGGTCTGTAAACATATTTTATCTAACATTTTTTACGGATATTTTTTAACCAGAATTGCTAAAAATAATTATTTTTCCTCTTCTGTTTTCATGACAAATTTAAAAAAAAATGAATATAGAGAAAACAATTTTTTTGTGGTTTCCATTACGTGAAGCTAAAATGTTAATAAATCTCTCCGCATGAAAGAAATTAAGTTTGTGGAAAAAATTTTTACAAACTCAAACTAAGGATCGTGTCAGAATCATGAGGTAAAGCCTTTTTCAACAATTCATGAAATAGCTGACCTACTTAATAAAAACACCTATACAAAAAAAATTTTAATTACTACACTTAGCCCGCAGTAAAATAAAGTTATCTTAATATTTTTCGCGCGTTTACGGGCACTGTGCATTTCTTTAGTACTTTTAATTCTTTAATTTCCCAGAATATTTGTAAAGACCAAATTTATTTAGGATGTAAAATCTTAAACTGGCCGACCAACAACCGGGGTTAATAAAAGAATATCTTCCTTCAATGGATATAGAATACGTGGATATTGGAAAAGGGGAATTTTTGTGTCGTCAATTTAGGTTGCTGATATAGTCCGCAGATTTTGGTCATTACGTTCATTCGAGGTCCGGGGAGGAGTTAGTTAAAATAATCACAGAAAAGAATCATTATATTCGCAAGCTATGATAACAATTTTATCTGGGTATGCGAGAATCTCTCACAATTTCCTCTTATTCTATATCCATTCTTCCTTGCAAATGACAGACTTGATCCAAAACTTTTTTCTCATCTCCCTTTGAAGCTAAATAATATTTTTAAGACTAATGAAATTTAATAAAAATTTTGTATCCATATCCACGTTCTTTAAATATATACTCTATTTTTAAAAATTTTACAGAAAAAGCTATTCTAAGAATGGGGGTTTAAGGTATGAAATTTATAGATTAATGGTTATAATGTTTTTTGGATGCTGTGAGTATTGGTGCAAAAAATATGACGTAACAAAAAAAATTAGCCAATGAGAGGCCGTTATTGACCAATGGTAAAATTTATAGTGGACTCTCATTGGCTAATTTTTTTTGTTACGTCATATTTTTTGCACCAATACTCACAGCATCTGTTTTTTGAGGTTTTTTGTTGCTCATCAAAAAGGTTTTTGAAGTAATGATAGATAAAAAAAAAGTCAAATATAGAAGGTGAAAACTATTTTATTTATTCTATTAGAAGTTTGTTTCAATTTAGTTTAAATATAAAGAACTCTAACTTTACAAACGGAATATGGATATTTAACTTAACTTAATGTTTAAAACAACAAGGATCTAATATAAAAAATCTAATAAAACTTATCATTAACAGATTTAATAACAACATAAAGTAAGTAATTTTAAAAATAAACTTTAGAAATGGGGGATAGGTTAACGGCTGCACAACAAAAGAAGTTAAAGAGAAAAATCATGTATCGCATCGTATAAGAGACAATTTTCCACGAAGTATCAAATCTAATAATAGAATTAATCCCTTTTTACTTTCTTGGGCCTTTGGACTCTCTTAGGGCGGGTAAAACAGACATTGATTCTATAATGTTTCATTTTACTATCCACAGAAATCTGTATTTAATACGATGCCATAAATAACTATTACTTACTTTTCTCCAAGCCGACTAAAAATAATTTCTTGTGTATATTAAGGAAGTGGAATTTAACCTGAAGAAAAATATTTCGCCCCCTATCTTAAGGGATCCTAAGGGATAAGAAAATTGACTTCAAAATTATATACACTACTATTTATTATAACTTACGCATTAACTTTTTGTTTGTAAGTTAACCTCTAGTATGTTCCACCAAATCAAGTTTTAATAAAAGTTTTTAAGTCTTTTGTTTGTTATGTAGATAAGAGTACTATTACGCTCTGTAATCGTTAACAACAAATAATTTTGAGAGTCTAAACATATTTGGAGGCACCCAGTTTTTTTTAGAAGAAACTTTCCTGGCTGTTAAATATTATTCATATTCATGTTTTAGAAATTAATAAAACAATATATTCTTGTTTAATGTTAAGAAAATGCAAATTTATTCCATTCAAACCTAATATTTTCTCAAGATGTAATTTTCATATTTTGATTTTTGCATTTCTTTTAATATGTATTTGTTGGTAGGGAGGGAAAGGACAATGGGCTATTTATTACACTAGTCCTCAAAGTTTTATAATAACATTTTCATATATGTTGGCTTGACAACTTAGGGGACTTTTATTAAATTTTGATTAGTTGCTTTATTAAGTTAAGTGATTAAACGTTTTAACCACTGATTGTAATCTACAGAAGGGGTAAATTTGTTTGTCATTATTTGGGATGTACATCAATTTATTGGCCATTGTCTTATCCCTTTTAGAATTAAAAATATTTATTCAAACGATTTGAAGTCCCTCAACATATTATGACGTCATACGATAGAATAGCCAATCAGAGGCCAGTATACACTGTAATTGACCAATGGTAAAATTTATGCTAGCCTCTCATTGGTTATTTTATTGTATGACGTCATAATCTGTTGATGGACTTTAATCAACTTTTTGATTTTTAAAATATTATATCTTAATTTGACTTGCTTATACTATTATTTCCCTGCTTTACTCCCCTTATGTCGTGATCTTGATATACAGATACTAGACAGTACCTTTAGAGGTTTATTTTAGTTTAACGCATTCTACAAAAAGAAAATTAAAGCACGGGAAACTTAGTAATCTAGAATACATCAATGGCCATTACCTAAATAATTGTCAGAATCAAGGGGTTTTAAGAGGATCTTTTACAATTGGATAATGTCAGTATAAAACCAAGACACATGATCCAAGCAAAAATGGGATTGCCATAAAACTTTTGTTATACGATAATGTTGATATTACACCCTACCAGACGAGAAAAGAGATTTACAAAATATGTTTGCCTATATATTTGTTAATAAATCAGATTTTCCTTTCTGATTTGAACATTTTTATGCTTCAACAATAGATATAGTAGATCTAGATGGTCAAACTGGCTCAATTATCCGTCAAACTTAAAAAGGAAATTCTAGCAGACAAACACTTTTGTTTATTTTGGTACAAAAGGATTTATTCCAATAATATGAGCGAGGAAATTTTTCGACAATACAATTTCCCGAAAGCTAACTTTAGCCTAAGAAAATATATTAATAGCTGACTATATACATGTCTTGTCATATGTTTTACGTTAAACGAAGAAAGACATTTTTGCACAATATAATTTACCAAAGAAAAGCTTTATCATAAGAAATATTGATGCCCTTTTGTAACAAACATGTACACTTCCTAGCCAATAATATGGCCAAATTTGTCTTCCAATGCTTTCCAATTGGCGGATTTAGATAGTGTGCATCTATATCATGCCCAAAGATTCAAATAATTTATCTTTTTATTCTAAAAATAAAGTGCAACACATTAACGATAATTGTTTTAAATTTGTTGTCTTAATAAACACAATTCTTTTTAATTTTGTAATTTCTTGTCTAAATATAAAACTTGATATATTTTAAGTGTCTTTCCATAGGAAAGAATTGAATTGCTGATAGAGAGGGGGACAACCCTATCCCACATCCACTAAAAGCTTTATTGTTACAGAAACACTGACAAATTGTCAGCGGCCTATGCTCTAAGCGGAATGAAAAGGGCTTGTTACTTTTTTTTACTGTTACTGATAGAGAGGGGGAAGTAAAAGTTTAAATAACACAAATATAACATGATTAAACTTTCAACATATATGTCTCTACCCTTGCAAATATCCAAGTAAACATGTTGCTTTTCTTAACTGTGTAAGTACACTATTCAATGCTTACTTATGCACATAAAAATATACACCAGTGTTTAAAAGAAGTGCACATTTCCAAGCAGTGTATGTTTTTCAAGTTTTAAAAGTTAAGTTTAAAGGTCCCTTAGATCAATTTAGTACAGTATAACTTTAACTCTACCCATGTCTAGTATAAATGTTATTAAGCTGTGACAGATAGACTGTAGAACCTATCTTAAATCTTAAATAAACTAGGTACACAATAAAAGCACTTGCAATAATATGGGAAATACATCAATGAAAGTTTCTCCATTTCAAATGTGACATTTAGAAATGGTATTTTAATTTGTATTGGTCAAAATTACTTTTAAATTTTTATTTGTATATAGCCATTAAGGGTTAGTGCTCCATACAGTGTCAAAAAAATTATAGTTGTAAAAAATACATTTTATTGAATAAAAATAATATGTAAATAATTGTACTTGTTTATAGATAAAAATTAAAGACAGGGAAAATGCATTAACTAATTTTATGCTTTGTCAAGTTGCAGACAAATAGGTCAACGAATATGAGGGACTGTGTATATTGAAAAAAAAAGATTTGCCTTTTTTAAAAATAATCAAATACAGAGCTTTAGATTGAAAGAAGTTTTTCAATTTAAAAAATATAATTTTGTCTTGTTACATATTCTAAAAATTCATTGTTAGAAAATACACAAACTTACAAAATACAAATATTGATTGGCTGGCATTAAATAACTTTTCTTTAGTTGAGTAAATCCTACAATGAAATTACTTTATTGGCAATGCCGTATCCTTTTAATAATATCCCTGTTTTAGATGCTTCGTTGCATTTGATTGCTTGATATACTATAATTACAAAAAGAAAAATCATAGGTATATTTCAAGTTTATTCTAAAACTGAAAACTATTAATTAAAAATGATTATTAGGATATGATCAACTTGTTTGATATTGCCTTTTGTAAGGTTATTAGAAGGGTGTGTACTATGTAGGCCTATTAGACTGTAATATCCTTATCAAATTTTGCCACGAAGGTTTCTACACAACCAATTTTCAGACTTTTATAAAACCATGATTTTTTTTTCTTATTAAGTAAATCTCAAAAATAGCTCGTAATAAAAAAAAACATGCTTACCTCCGTCGTAGAGTTGTGACATTGGAGGCAAAGGAAGACTTGAAATTTGCGAACGAAATTTTGGCAGTATTGTCGAGATCCCTTATATAGGGGATCTGCTAAACACCTGAAAAGAATAGTTATTAGGTAAAATTGAATCTTTTTTTATTCATTTAATTAATAATCCTAAAATGAAAGAATGTCTGTGTGTCCTTAGCTTAAGATCTCAATAACCGCATTACCGATCTGCTTACTATTATAATGTATTATGTAAAATATCTATAATTAATTATAAATAAAATTTAATAGTAAAAAAGTAATTTTTGTTATTGAGAAAACAATTTGACATTTTAATTGTCATGAAAACATTCAAATCATGAAATATGATTCTTTGTAAAAATATACTAATACATTGTATTTTTATAGTAACTTTCATTTGAAATGTCCTTATTATTTAAATGGAAATTCAAGTTAGTCATATTTTAAATTTCAAAAGTCTTTTTTTCCAATTGGTGGATTTCAGGTTGCATTAAGTAAGATTGTCAGACGTTGATCTATCAGTTCACTAGTTACCGAGATATTAGAGGATTTGTGTTGATAACCATATACAGTTTCATGGGCGGAATTTCGATATATTCTTGTATAATATATATTTTTAATACATCATTTGCTATATAATTGTTTTTATATGATATAAAATACAATGTAATCAGGTTTCTTATCACACACTACATATACAATATAGATAGTTTTAAGGAAACAGAGATAGGACAATTGAAACATAAAAAATATATGAGAAATATTCAATCTCTTTCTTCATTGATTAGATTGTACAAACTAACAGTGTCGAAACTTTCCACTAATAAGTTTAAACTTCATGTGAGTTAATTCGGTTGGGTAAAAATCAATTCATCGCCCATTGTCTTATCCCTTTATTAAAAAAGTTAGTACTCTTTTCAGCCAATATACTTAATTCTTTATTCATGAAAAAAAAACATAAATTATTGTATAAATGTATAGAAATGATGACGTATGAAACCTTTTTTCTCCAGGCTATTGTCTACTTTTAGGCTAAAACTATATTTCTTTTTGATATGTGTATGTTTTTTTGAGCAAAACAAGAAAAGTAATGTTCAGAAGTAGCGTAAGATAAAATAGGGTAAAGAATAACATGAACTTAAACTTACAAAATCAAATGTTATCTTATGCTTAAACTTAGGCTTTTCAAGATTTTTTTGACTTAAGTCATTATGTAAGTTGTACCATTATTGTCGTGAATACTTGTTCCAATGATTGATTAAATCGGTATACCATTAAACCACTGCAAACTTTTTTATGTAATAATAAAATTCAGTAAAATTTGACACAAAAAGTATTTAGCTTTAGAAGTCTATTTTAAGACTTATTCTGGCTTAATAGATAAAGAAAATGCACACTTTATTTTCTTAACACATAATTAATTACAGGTGTGCTTGTAATATTTTGTCTTAATTATATTATATATCAGCTTAGTGTCTGGAGTTTTTAATAGCAGATATGTGTAGGAAAAAACATATATTATTGCTCTTTAGTATCACAGCTACTGAATAATAAATATTTTTGTCTAATCCACCTTGAATTACACGTGATATTTGAATTTCTTTGTTTCCATTTAGATAGATAGTGTTGTTATTTTTTGGCATCACTTGATCTGTAGGTATGTCAGTAATTCTGTCAGGGAACAGTTTTATTTACACAGTCTCTATTCAAATTTGACAGCTGAAATTTCTTGTGATGATTCTCAGTTACCGAACAAAGTGTCTCAAAAATCAGCCATATGACGTCAAAAAAATGACGCATTATCCATCTCTTTTTTATGGGTTTTCTTTATCACTTCTCCATAATTTTTATGAGGTCACATGGCTGATTTTTGAGACACTTTGTCCGGTTACTGATTCTCATGAACAATAATTATCTAATCCTCCATAAATCTATTCATAGTTCTATCTTCCTCTTACATTTATGTGCAATTGCATCGCTAGTCATGGATGTTATCATCCATGTTATATCGAATATTGTATAATTGAGTACAAGTGTATTAAGATATATTCATTATCATAACAATAACACTCTGATATTTTGGTCTGTCAGATGATCGGTATAACTCTAAAGAAATGTATTGGTCAATATGTGTTAAATTCTATGTGTACAAGTCTGAGCAGGTGCGTTTGTGTGTTTATATGTAGGAAGGGAGGGTACATTGGGCTGTTTATTACACTAGTCCCCAAAGTTTTATAATACCGTTTTTTTTATTCGTTAGCTTCTCAACTTTAGGAACCTGGCTTAAATTTTGATTGGTTGGTTCATCAAGTGGAGTGTTCAAACGTTTCAACCACTATTTATAATCTACAGAAGTGGTAATTATGTGTATCATTATTGGGATGTATATTGATTTATTAGTCATTGTCTTATCCCTTTAGATCCCTGGTGCATATGTGTTGGACAAACAAGGCAATAAGAAAATACAAAAATAAAATTTTCTTAATTTCTTTTTAAAGCACTTGAATCCTGCTGATGAAAGATTAGTGTCTACTTACAATTTATTAACAAATAATTAATTTACATCAAGGAGACAAAATTTCAACCAGAAAATAAATTGATAATGATATCCAATATGTTTTAAACAATTAAATGACATTTATTGCTCAGTTCGTTCATCAAATAGGATGGGTAGAAAATGGGGTAATGGGTTATTTTAGCCATCTACAAGTTTAAAGAACATAATAATCTGGTGAAAGATCCAAGTATTATTTAAATCCTAATTAGCCTTAATTATTTGCATAAAAGGTTTACATTTAAATTACAAGAGTGATTGAAAAAAAGCAAAACTTTAAAATATATCAGGAGGATGAAAACCGTTTAACAAAAGTAGTTGGATAAATGAAAACTAACAATATTTTATTCTAGTGGGCAGATCACCAAAGACTTCACCTCAAGAATAGTGTTTATATTTTGTACTGAACCTTTCTTGATTAAGAGTAACTTTTCTTGTTGGTCTCACGTCACTATATGAATAACAGGATTAAATTAAAATGGTCAAACTTAAGAATCATAAAGAAATAGTTAGCCTCAGGTTCGATATTTTTTACTAATCTTTAAGATTTGCCATACCTGCCTCTAAATTTTTTAAGGGAGTTAAGATTTGAAGGTGGAATACTTAATGTTGCAATATATTGAAACTTACATATGTCCGATTTCAAAAAATGTTCTTAAAATATATTGGATTTATTATGATATGGATCTTACAACAGATTTTCATGTTCTTAAACCGTTTTTCGGCATAAATAACGATCTCACCCCCCCCCCCTCTCTTTACCCCATCCCCTCCCCTCCTACTGGATGAACGGCCCGACCAATAAATGACAGGGTAAATAGCATCAATGTTCAATATTATTTAAGCAGATAATTTTTTTTTACATTTTATAAAATGTTTAAATAACATTTATATTTACACTAGATTAAGTTTTCCAATAAAGTTGGCCAACAGAAGTATCAAAAGGAGTTTTCAAAAGGCTCGACAGCCGCAGTTGTATAAGCCTGATTAAATTTAAATTTCACAGGTTTCTCCCGCTTTTTTTTGGGAATTGTAACCAGTCGGTTTTTATAAATTAAGCTAATAAAATTTTATTAACCCCCTTTCATTTGAAGCCAGAAGTGTTTTTACCTAGAGGGATTAGTATTGTACGATAGTATGCTGAATAGTATTTTGCCTGAATTCTTCAGGACTTGGCAGCCGCGCGTCAGCCGCTTGTAACCTCAGGAAAATCAACCCTTCAAAATTTTGAAAATTAGCTTGAAGTTACAACCTGACCCAAATATGCCAATCACTCTTTTCAAATTTCTTTTTTGCCAAAGCATCCGAATTGGTTAGAATTTGAGGTTTAGTCGCGGCTGATGTGCTGCTGCCGAGCCCTAGTTTTCTTTACTAAAGACCATAAATACTTTTTTCCGATAATTCCTCCAATGTGCTATGAATATTTTAAAATATGCCAGCTTTTTACATTCAAGGATTGGGGAATGTTTTTGGGAAAAATAATTAGAAAGAATTGTAAAGGTTTTAATCTATTTATGAAATAATTAATTCTTTCTCTTGCATTTCTTTTTTATATGATGCCCCTAAAGACAAGAGCCGCAGTCGCTACTAATATTAAAAGTGTTATTTTCCTTAATTTATATTTTTGTGTTAATATTCTGTTTGTTTACATAAGTTTACATGATGTATTACACTTATATCCATCAAGATGGAAATATCAGGAATATAAGAATAAGTTAATATTGTGTTTAAATAAGTTTACTTGGTGTAATATTACAGTTAAACTAGAAGCTCTGCCCCTAGAGGCCTCTAGCAGCATTTTTTATCTTTTTCAAGGGGCAATTTCTGTTGAGATGTTGGTGGTACGGTACTCTCCATAAAAAAGGTTATAAACCTACAGCAACAATTAAAGCCATCGTGTTACTTTAAAGATACATATTTCAAGTTACCGACGAAAGGCAGACACTTAGATTTAGAAATATTATACCCTGACTATCGCAAAAAAAAAAAACATAAAAATTATACGTTTCCTATGCTCCTTACTAATTCCCATTTTAGTACCTATTAATATATATGCAAAGTTTTTACACAGCTATAATATATATTTTATAATAAAAGCAATATTAAAAGTGTATCATTAAGTAATTTCGTGTAATTACATTTTTTGAGCTTCAGGTCATTTGTGGTTTAAAGCTAAAGTTTTTAATAAACACTTCAATTATATCTAAAAAAATTAGTTTATTTATGACTTTAGGTAAGGTTAGGTTAAGTTAGGTAAACAGTGCTGAACCCCGCAATTTGTGTGAAAAAACCAAATAATCTTTCCAAATTTTGCCTAATAACTAAATTCATATTTAATTCAATCAAATTCAAAATTCTTTGTCACAAAAATTAAATTTGACCCAAATATATCCATTGCATATTAAATTTTCTCCATATAAAATATACAATTTTTTATTTCTCCCCATTCTGAGTGTAATTCTAGTAAAAGTTAAAATATAAAACTTGACATATAGGACAAAATGACCTGTAATAAATTAAAACAAAATTTAATTCTCAACTTTTTGTGGAAAATTTTCATTTTGCTGTAGCGCATCATATCTATAATCAAGTCCTAAAAATGTGGGTATGTCCTGAAACTATATCTTATATTCAAGCACTTTTGCAGCAAATTTACTTACAATTTGTTCAGACTTTTATATTCATATTCTGCTTATTCAGTTCTGCAACTCTACTAGTGTTAAAGTTCGTCTGTCCCATTGTTTCAGAGCTTCGCTTTTATGGATGTTGTCATCCTTGTTCATTTGAATATAGCTGCAAAACTTATAAACATAAATGTACTCGTCAATAATCAAACATATTTTTATGTTAATTTTCTTTAGTTAATTCAATATGTGAAACATGAATGCCTAATAATGTGCAATTTTGGCAGGGAAGCCAAAAGAAAACAGACAATAAAATAAGATTAACAATGAACATCACATACATTGTATAATAAATTACTTCATCCACATTAATTGAAAAAAGAAAATTAATGTGAAATAAATAATAAAGTAAATCTTTAAACAATAACTTTTCAAATGCTTTGCTGGAGTCAAACTAACATAATATGTATTAGACGAAGCCAAATCTGCACCACTTTGACGTTATAAAATGAGGGAGATAAGAGGAGAAGTGGGAAAGAAAACACCTAAAAAAGAGATGGAGAATCCCTCATTTTTATGATGTATATGTTTATACTATATTGTAGTTTAAATTTGAATGAATAAATTGTTGTATTCATAAGTTTAATGAATACTGAAAGTTAAGAAAGTTGAAAATCATGCATAATAGTAACCCTTATTGAAGAATGGAGCACTATTAGTCCCCCCCCCCTTCATCTTGGAGATGACACTCCAATTCCTATTTCATCTACTCTTTACCTCCTTCCACCCCCCAACCCCACACTTAACTCTAAATTTTTATGAACAACGACCTGGGTAATATCGGGGCGGGTGAAGCTTTAAACAGTGCCTATAAAAAAAGGACGTTATACTGGCCACCATTGGTCAATTGGAATGTATAATGGCCTGCCATTGCTAATTTACTTTGTGTATTGGCATATAATTGCTCATTTGTATTGTATGACGTCATTTTTTAAAGGCGCACAAAGAGCTTCGGGATGGGTGGATGAGATATGATCTAGTAGCGCTTAATAAGACTATACCCTAATATTCAATAAATAACTTTAACATTTAAGTTAACCTAATACATGTAAAAAAAAAGATTATAACTTTGGAAACTTGATATTACTTTCCCTATAAAACTTTTTTTTTGTTATTGTATCAACGTAGACATAACTTTATTTTAATATTTTGGTACAATTTCATGTATAGAAGTTTATTTTTAAAAGTTGACATAAGTTTATTTTTTATTTCACACGAATAATGCCATTAACAGAACTTGTAACTGCGCTCCTAATGTCTAGGAACGCTATATTTGAAAAGCTAGGAAAGGGGAAAAAATAGCCTAATACCATCCAAAAACTTAAATCTGGAAATAAAATAGCCCAACATAACTACCCCGGGATATATATCAAGCTTCCCTTTAATGGAGAACTCAATCGGTACAGTAGTTACCGAAATCTTAAGCTGCAAACAAAAAAAAAACCTACTTTTTATAATAGAATTATGGTACAAAAATATTTTTCCTTTCAAATAAATTGAATTAAAGTAATGTATGTATAATTTATATGTAAATATCGTGTATTATTATGATAAATGTTAAGTGCTCATTTGTAATGAATTCAAACCTTATTCTTCATATACCTTTAGAAACAAGTATGGTATTATCCATAAAAGCAGGAAACTCATAAAAATATTCAGAGATTTCAGTTTGATATTTTTATTTAGACTTTAATTATTTATATTCTGCTAATCTAGGTCCGGCACTCTACAAGTGTTAGTGTTAGTGTTCGTTGTTCTTACTGTCTGATTTTAGAGTTTAACTTTTATGGTTGTTGCCATCCTTTTATATCACAACTGACTATTTTCTTTCATATGGATCGAATACATACTTTTTTGTAACTACAACAACGTTTTTTGACAGTTCATTTAAAATCCTATTAAAATCTATTTTTGGAATGAAAAGTTTGTCATTTAAGCTTTAAATCCTTTTCTAAGTTTAGTTAAGCCAGTGGTTATATTTATGCATTTCCAAGTGGCATTTCTCAAAGCTGAGCTGCAATGAACGTACGTTCAGTACACTTACTTAACTTAACTTTTAACTTTAAACTTTTATGACCAAAATTAATATTGGTTCCGTTACCGGATAACCCAGGTAAGATTTAACTTTTCCTTTAGGGGGGGAGAGGGCTATAAAGCCACTAAATAAGTCTTACCGCTAGATATCCATAGTCAGAGTTAACATCGTTTTCTTCTAGCCTCGAATATAGCCTCGAATATATGTCCTGAAAATGGAAGATAATATTATTGATAATATAGACGAGGATGTATTAAATCCTCCACCATACAACCCTGAATATCAACCTAACTTAGATAATACTGAACAGCAGTATTTACACTTAGAAAATATAAATGATCAAATTGAGGAAATACCTCGAATTCAAACTGAGCCTGAGGTTCACACTATTCCAGCCATGTTTGTTTTAAATAACAGACGCAGAAATAGAATCTTGCATAGGCCACAATTACATTTCAACCCCCAAAATGAGATAGAGCATAATATACAAACAATAAAACAAGAACAAACAGGCGCAAAGCCTAAAAATAAAAAAGAAAATAAACCATCATCAGATCCACCAGAATATGAATCTGAATCTAGCGATTATTCAGAAAAACATAAAAATAAAAAACACAAAGATAAAAAATACAGACACTATGATCCTCTCAATCCTCATGGCTTTGAGGATAGGCGACATCACAAACATCATGAACACCGTCACAAACAAAAAGACAAACAAAGCGATAGCGACAAAGAGGACAGAAGGAAAGACGATAAAAACTTCTCAATGCCAAAGAGAAAGAATAAACACAGAGACAGTAATAGTCCAACATCAAGTTCAAGTTCAAGTTCCAGTTCATCTGATTCGGAATCAGATTGGGACAGACGAACATCCTCTAACAATAGAGATAATAGAAATAGAGAGGAAATGAACGAAATGAACTTATTAGAAAATAAACTAACCTCTGAACAGATGGATAAGTTGAGGCTCCTTCTCCAAGACTCACCCAGCCATACAGATCTAAATATTAAAAAAATCATGAAACTTATCCCAAACAATCTAGTATGGGGTATCGCAGAACATGAGCGCATTTTTCGCCAAATAAAATATCTTGGCAAAATACCCAATCTATACGGGGAACAAACAAATCCTTTTACTTTCTTCAACACTTTTAAATATTTAGAAACATATATAAAACCATTCACCCATAGTTCCTACAACAACATAATAATCCACTATTTTAACCCAGAATCAAGGAACAAACTGGACATGCTAGAAATAGATCCTAATGTGCTAAGTGCACAGGATTTTGTAAAAGCCATCCTAACTACCATAGGTGCCGAAATACTTGGGCCACAGGATTACGAAAGGCGTTTCCACACCTATAGGATAACGGCAGAGGACGAGGACAGACCTAACAAAGCTGTCATAAATCTAGCTGCAATGTTGCAAAAAACGGGAAATTCCCACGAAAATCAAATGGCTAAACTTAGAGAAAAAGTGTGTTTTTATCTGGTACCGCAATATTTGCAATCTGCATTTTTGGCAACGACAAATATACCACATTGCACAAAAGAGACAATACTAAACTGGTTTAGCAATAATCGCAGCTATTATCATGCAGCTGTGGACAGAAAAAGAAGGATGGAAAAACAGAAAAACGGGAATGTTAATCAATTAGGAAAAAATCGCCTAAATTCCCTAACAGCCAAAAAAGAGACACCAAAAGATAATGGCAAAAACAAAGGACAACAAAATGATAAAAATGCCAAAGATGTATCTACAAAACCTAAACCTGTTTGCGAACATTGCAAAAAAGGACATTATAGCAAACATTGTCTTAAACACCCAGACCCTGCTATTAGGAAAGCTAATGGGGAATGGTGGGACAAAAAGAAAAAAGAGAAGGAATTGGCCAATCGTATCGTTTGCCTACTATGTAATTCTGACACCCATGGTAGTGCCGATTGTCACTATTACCCCAATGTGACACCGGCCCAAGAACAATGCCCTAGATGCCTACATTATGGGATAACGAGACGCCATCATCCACTGGCAGCGTGTACTTTACCACTGCCAGCGGAAAAAAACGGCTAAGGCCGCCGAGTACTTCTCAAGAAATCAATAAAATACATAATACGGACTCTTGGGAAATACCCGGCGCCCCTGACAAAGGGAAAAACTCACCTGCTATAAACAAACATCAAATATCCATTCCAGTGGCAGTTACACTCACTCTAAAAACAGAAATAAATAATGAAAATCAAGAAATTAAACTACTGGAATGTTCAACCAATAAAGACAAACAAAATAACCCTGTAAATATTCCACTTAACTATGATATTCAAGATGAATCTGTAAATAATAAATCAGCAGCCCCTGGCAGCTTAAATGAAGGTAACAGCTGTGATATTGTAAATAGTAATATTATAAATAAGGACCAAATATTAGATATCAATTTGACAGAAACCATACCTGTCAAAGAAATTGTAAAAAAGGGTATATCCGAAAAACTACAAGAGCTTAAAGAATCAGAAAACGAACCAATTAATGACAGCAATAGTAGCAACTTACCTATTTCGAGCGAAGATAAAGCCAATAGCACCATACTTGAACACACAACGCTATATCCTAAAATAGAAATAAAAAATGTTAGTAGTAATTCTGATGATACCCAATCTATTGAAGAAAATGACTTAAAAATTCTTTCCGAAGAAAACCCTTCAATGGAAGATACCCCTGAATATGATATAGATGAAAACGATCTATTAACAGATATTACAGGATTAACTAGGGCTGAAATCATGGCCGAAATCGAAAAAATCGAATTAGACAGTGACAAAGACTCTATATCAGACTTAAGTGACTTAGACAGTAGCGATTTTAGCTCAGATGAGGATGAAAAAAATCCTCCATCAATCTCCGAATCCGGATTAGAAAAAATATTTGAAAATTTCGAGTATCGGGGAGATAAATCTGTAGAAGAACACCTATTGAATATCAATCAAACCATAGCCAACATAGATATGGCAAATAAAATAAAAACAGACGAACAGACTGAAGTTGAAACTATCGCTAGCGGCTGTTTTTACCTGGACGAATTTGATAATGCAGCGTCTGCTAGGCAAGAACATAAAGCCGGAAACATTGAGCAGTCATTTTTAGAACCTGATGATGAGTCTGAAAGCAGAATAAAACATAAGAAACATTATTTTAAAAATGAATTATCATTGGAGAATCGTGTAAAAATCGCAAAAACGATATCATTTTTGAGTTATTTACACGAATACCCAAACCAAAATAAAATTATGACAATTATTATGATTGTGATCACAGCCATGTTGTTGGGAAATTATCTTGCTCCATATGGGCTATTGACGATAATTTTCCTATATGTCAATATACCCAATGGGAGATATTTCCTGCAACTGCTGGCTGAGAGGACAACCGACATAATAGATATAGACAAATTAGAAACAAATCTCGAAATTAAAACAATTCAAAGCCACCTAGGCGTGCTGGACAAGATCCAAATTCCCGTGGCAATTAATGGCAGCAAAATAATTTTTGAACTTGATACTGGGGCCGCAGTAAACTGCGTGTCAGAAAATATCTTACTAAAAGTGCTACCTAATTACCACGAGA
Source organism: Acartia tonsa (assembly GCF_053477335.1). NCBI lineage: Eukaryota > Metazoa > Arthropoda > Copepoda > Calanoida > Acartiidae > Acartia > Acartia tonsa. Next base: position 43,290,837 of record NC_137260.1, read on the forward strand.
TGGAGCTTTGTTCAGCCTACCGTTTGTCTTCAGTAGAAGGCAAAGCGATAAGCGTCATTGATGCCCGACGCCTAGGGGTCGAGTTTGAAGGGGTAGGAAAAGTGTTCTTGGACTTCCATGTACTTAAAGAAAAGAATATTTGCCTATTAGGACGCCCATTTTTGATTACTTGCAATATAGGCATGCAAGTAAAGGGGCAAAAGGTCTATATAGAAATAAATCCTAACAGAAGGAAGGTAAAAAACCCTTTTGCTGTCAATATCAAAAAATTAGAACTAGCAAAGGGAGAAGAAAAACTAATAGAACTGGAAGTCAAAGATAAAGACCCAAAACAAGAACACTTTATCCCACACCTCTCAAACATGTATACACAAATTAAAATAAAGTATAAAATGTACTCAATAACTAGGACAGGGGAAAATAAACTCGCGGTGTACTGTGAAAATGTAGGAGAAAATCCTCTTATCATCAAACCAGGCGGGTTTCTGATCTCTCTCCTGCCTTGCCAACCTGAAACAGACAAAAAATTAGAATTAAAAGGTTTTAAAGCACCTAAAATGGGTTCAATTAAATCAATCGCTGTCTTGAGAGGAAACAATGGAATTAAAGAGCAGCTTAATAAAATAAAAAAAGGTTCCAATATTCTGTCAAAGACGCACGATTACCTAATTAAACCCATCCTAAATATAATAAAATATGTTAAGAATAAAGTAAAAAATATTGTAAATAAATTACTGGATAAAATACCATTTAAAATAGTGCTAAAAAACGTATAAAGCCCCGCTCTAAAGTTGATGTTTTTAAGAAAAATAAAACATATGTTAACATAAATAAGATTATTAAAATAAATAGTGTAAATACAATACAACCAGAAAATGAATTAAGTCTCGAAGAAATAGCAGATATTTTTGGGGATAATAAAGAGGGAATTGAGTTGACTGCGCCACTACCCCCACCACCATTAACCTTAGAACAAATATTAGGAAAATTAAGCTACATAGAGGACCAAAATGTAAAACAAAGAGTAGCTAATCTTTTATTAAAATTTGAAAGTGGGGCGTCCCACAACTTCGATATTGGGGAAAGCATTGAAGAAATGGATTTCCCTTGCCCTGAAAATTATGATAAGAATACTAAAATCTATAATCTCTCCCTAACAGATACGCTCCATCTTAGATATTTCATAGACTTATGCTTAAAAATGGACATTATAGAATGCTCCCCACCCAGTCAGCAGTTTGGGTCACCTGTTTTCCTTACGAGCCGTAAGGATAAACAGGCGCCACCACGCATAATCATTGACTCTAGGGGGGTAAATGCTAGTATTCCTTACAGCGTATCATCGATCACAATGGATCCGATGAATACGCTAAAAAATCTGCTACCTAAAGTAAGATATGGGACTTTTGTAGATATTAAAAATGCATTTTATAATCTTAAACTATCTCAAAAAGTTCTTGATTCGGGAGTTTCCTGCATTGTAACAAGTTTTGGGTGTTTCCGGTTTAAGAGGGCCATTACCGGTTATGCAGGAACACCCAGCCTTTTGTTGCATTATATATTGTCCAATATTCATTTAAATGACTTAAAAATTAATGACATAATAGAATTGTTGCTAGTTTGGTTCGATGACCTCTCAATCTTCTCATGGTATGAGGAAGACATCGAGGACCACCTCGCCAAACTAGAAACTTTTCTATCCCGCCTTAATAGGCTAAATCTAAAATTAAATTTGGACAAATGTACTTTCTGTACAGACTTAAACAAAGATAAAGTAGTTGTACTTGGCTATGAAATTGGCCAGGGACGGATTACCATCCCTGACAAAAAAGTCAAATATATAATGCAACTAAAGGCTCCAAAAACATTAAAAGAACTTCAATCATTTATAGGAAATCTTCAATATTATAGATCACTTTTACCCCTACCTATCCATGGACATATGAATGCTTTGTTCCCCCAAATAAGGAATTTTAACTGGAATGAAGAAGCCGATTTTCACTTCAATAAAATCAAAGAAATACTTGCATCTGATAATCTCAGCAATGAATCAGCAAGAAATATAGACTTTCAGATGTTATATACTGACGCCAGCAAGCATGCCATAGGTTCCAGCTTGCTAGGATTTGAAATTAAAGACCTTTTTCAATCCGAGCTGCCTAACTTTATGGACATGCCTGCTGAACTAAAAGCATATTTTAATGGCCATGAAGAGATAGGGGTACTTTTTAAAGAATCAGATTATCTAAACTTATTTTATCAAATATCAATCTTCTTAAAACTAGATTTTTCAAATTCATATGAAAATTGGTATAAAATTTTTTCAAATAATTTTACAATGTATTCACAATTAAGCTATCTCTTGGAAGTCACATCTGACGATGTTGTAAGGACTAAAAAAGAAATGAATAAAATATTTGTAGAAAAAATAAATCTACTTAGAGCAGGGGCTCTATCATTAAATAATCCATACGTTCAGACATTCCTATTCTATGCTTTTTCAATGTTTTCGAAACATAAACTTCGAATAATTTACCTGTCAAGCAAGGACGGATCCATCCTCGAGAACTTGCTCTACCAGCGGTTCACCGAATCCTCCAACTCTGAAATTATAATTTTTGTTAATAATGACAATTTTTATTATTTGGGAGTAAAAGAAAATTTTGAAATAAAACAGAGAAAATATAAAAAGACAGTTCAGAATCTAGACGTCAGTGACAGAGAAGTTTATACGTTCCTCGAAAAAAGCATGAAAAATAATTTAAATGATATTAATGTGAGAGGAAAAATATTAGGGTTTTTCTCAAAAACCGTGGCCCCCAAAGTAATGGAGACCACAGGTATAGTGTACCTAGAGATCCTGGCCATATACGAGGGCCTCACCTTCTTTGAGGTGGAGATCAAAGGTACAAGGACATTAATACTGACAGACAATGTGGCATGTTATAAGATCCTTAGAAACAAGAAAATTGAGAATCGTAAGAGTAAGCTTGATTACTTGAGTCAAAAAATTCTCTATTGGTTTGGAAAAATGGTTTCCTTTCTATCTATTCGGACAGACGAACAGCTGGCCGATTTTATTAGCCGCTTAATGCCCCATGCTACTGAAAGACTTGACTTTCAGGTGGAGGAAATAAAGCCTGTATATCAAGGGGAAAATTTTGCTATTTTTGATGCAGCACCCATTATTAGGGACAAAGAAAACTTTATAAACAAGGACACGGATGTACAAATTTTAGCAGTAACTAGAGGCAAAGCTGACGAAGTTCTTAAGAAATATGAGGAATTAACAACCCGCAATAAAAGGGCAAAAAAGGATAAAACCAAAAAGCCCAGTAAAAAGGAATTGCAAGAATCAAAAGCTTTAGCAGAAAAATTACTAGAACAAGTTTTGCCTCCTGTCCCTGCTAAAAATCCGTCCGAAGAAAATATTAATATGCAACATGAAAGTACTAGTATACCTATCCCTGTCCCCGAGACATCAGACAATAAGACACATTTTGAAAAGAGCTCAAATCAAATTGATGACCAAAATGTTAATTTTGATTCAGGGGTTAAGGATACAGACTCAGATAAAAATCAACAACTTTTTAATGACCCAATTCCTATAACAATTGAGGATAATAATCCAATAGATATTGTGCCCGTAGATGAACAATTTATTATAAATGATCCTATTCCAATTCTCCCTGACGAAGAGCAAAAAATAATAGAAAATCCAATAAGTAATCTTGCAGATAATGAATCAATAAATTTTAATAATATAGATCCCCTGACTCCTGACCCTATTGAACAAAATGTTAACACGAGTTCAAAAATAAATTTAAATGTTGAAAACACTGAGGATTTAGGGATAAGCATTGATACAAAAAAATCATTTTCTGAGGTCCTATTAAATACACAAGAACACAGTACAGTAGGACATAGCTCAAATCAGGCTATGGCAGATAAAATGGCACATTTTGAACAACAACTCAATAAAAAACCTGACAGGGAAGAAAGGGAAAAAATGAGAAAAGAAATAGTAAATGAATTTCTAAATCAACCCCATGATAATGAACAAAATCTGTCAAATAAAACTGAAAGTCACACCGAATATGAAGAAAGCATAATATTATTACCAAATGCAAATGCTACTTTTGAAAGGCTGCGAATTTTTGAAAAATCCACCTTTATACAATTACAAATAAAAGAAAATTTGTCAGATGACGTCAATCCAACGACGTTAAAGTATAAGCAAAATTTATTAATTCTACCCTACCCTCTTTATGGCTATATTGCTGGAAGTATGCACCGTGATATGGTACATGCAGGGGTAAAAAGGGTTCGTGATAATATAACATCTACATTTTATGTACAATATAAATCAAAATTGCGGAAAATAATTGAAGCCCATATAGGCTTATGTTGTACATGCATAAAATCCAAAAACAATCACTTAAGATTAAAGAGATTAACCTCAATTAATAGAAATAATAAATTTAGAAATACTGTGGTGGCAATGGACATATTAGAATTTAGTAAGAAATCAAAAATAGATGGAATAAAAGGAATACTTGTCTTTATGGATGTTGCCACCCAGTATATTACACTGCATTACCTACCAGACCTAAACTACGAAGACATTGAGAATGGCATAAGCCAGTACATTCTATTGCATGGACATGTCAAAAACTTTTGGGCCGACAACGGCAAGAACATCAAAAATTCTAAAAGTCATTTATTTTTAAGAAAAATAGGCTCAAGATTTTTGGATAGTGCTGCTTATAAAAGTGCTTCGCGCGGAAATATCGAAAACAGGATTAAAGTAATCCAAAATTTAGTGCGAATTGCAAGGGCACATGCCGCGGAAGTAAAAATTAAAACAGCATTAAGCACAGTAATACATATAGTAAATACAATAAAATTAATAGGAACAAAGCTAAGTCCCTATAACCTCCATTACCTTAGTTTGTATGGTTTTGAAGGTGGGATAGTGCAAAATGATAATTTATTTAGACCTAATTTCTCATTCGACCCCAAATCTCTATCCAAGAGATTTGAGGATTATCAGATTCCTTTTAAGCAATTACATGATGAAACACAAGAATTCATTTTCAACAGACAAGAAAAATTGTTGAAAAAACTTAACAAGAATAGACATGACCATAACTATAAAGTGGGGCAGTTTTGCGTGCTGCGCCGTGACCATCTAAAAAAGAAATACTACGCCAAAAATAAACCAGTTTTTGATTTAATAGTATGGGTGATACTTCATATAGGAACACCCCTAATTACGATAAAAAATATCTGGAGCACTTCTACAAGGAAAGTGAACCCCACGCAAATAAAAATACTGCGTGAGGATTTAATAGGCGATTATCAATTACCCAAAAAGGTTGCTAAACACTTCAAAGTGTTGACCTTGCGGGATATCCGAAAATTTAACAAAATAAATAAAACAAATAGAATACTGAGAAGTATATCAGACGACAAATCTAGTTCTAGAGTAGATTCACTGTCAAGTATTTAATCTTAGCTAAATTAAAGAAAGACAAATATCCTAGTTATATAGTAGCTATTCTCCTTTAATATTTAAAAACCCACCTTTCGTCATTGCGGCCAATTTCGGAAAGCTCAAGCTCATCGGACTCCAAGGAAAAATCTTGTCCATCAGTTCCTTGTTTTGTAACAGCATCTTGGACCTCGCTGTAAACATCCAGCTCCAGCCACGAGCCAGACAGGCAGATGTCCTGGAGCGAGGTGGGAAGGCTTCGGGTTCCGATGGGGCACAAACAAGGCAGAGATCTTGGAGTAGGGTCGCGCAGCGACGACGGGATTAGATCCATCTTTTGTTTAGCCACGTTATAACGTCGCTGGTAAGCATGCATTTCAGTACGCAACCTCAAACACTCTACTCTAAGGCGTTGGGTTTTGGTATTCAAGATTCTATAGCGAATTTTTAACCCCTCCTCTTCGGTTTTAGATCTCTTCAACAGCTGGCGAACATTCCTCAAGTCACACCAAAGGCTGAGGGAGTTACAAATACAGGTCACCTGAAAATAAAAAATACAATTAATAAAATAAGTGATTAAAAAACACATTTGTTAAAATAAATGTAACATGTGTCATTCAAAAACAATAGACATAATAAAAAGCAAACAAGTAGTGTCCCCTGATCGTATGCGTATATATTGGGAGCTAGTAAGACTGATTCGACAGTTGGATTCATTGTACAAAGCAATCATACAGGCCAAAATCTGTCTATGCAGAGCTTGTAAGAAATTAAAAAAGAGCGAAGCTACTCAGGAATCAGTAGCACGCCTTTATAGTTACATGAGGTCAAACTATCGACGTTTGGCACGCCCTTATTTGAGAAGCATCATTCTAAATTTAGCCGCACAAATTAGGTTAAATGTAGGGCAACAAAACTCTTTAGAGTAGTTAACCAATCATTCATAAACTACACAAATTATTTTCAGTAAAAAATAAGAAAATAAAGACAATACTTAAAACTCTAAGTGAAAAAATGATGGTTGTAAATTCACCAGAACTTTTTCGATGTTTTCCTAAGAAGAAACTCATGGAACTAGTGGATGCTGATATAAAGCAGGAGGATGTGATTGTACTTTGCTATGATTACATCTTCTACTTCAACGCAATGTTCAAGGACCTGAAATGGGTCCAAAGCGCCACCTGCGATGAGATATTTCATGACCAGCTGAGCGATCAAATTCGAAAGAATGGCGAATGGAAAGCCTTCTTGAAGAATTTGATCGCTTGGTTCCGCGAGTCACCACGGAGTGAAAGGCTGACCAAAGTCTTCCTTGACCATGTGGCCAGCATAGACCATTCTATCAACAAATATCACCTAGCCATCAGGGAATGGGACTCTGCAGTATGGGAGGGGAGAGATAAACCTAGCCGGTTTCAGAGAGATCGACACGAGCTCCCCCATCACGAAGGAAGCCGACTTCAAAGCCTCGGTCGCCGACAACCTCGAGAACATGAAGATCACCGCGCTCACCGCAACCAAGATAGACGAGATAGACGTTACCAACAACTACAAGAACGCCGTGCTAACCATTACCAGCACGATACTCGTAACCTACTTGGAGAGTACCCTAGAGAACAACAACAAAGGCCTAGTGGACTACCAGCATGGGGTTTCAGAGCCTGGCCTACTAGGGGAGACCTTCGCCTACAACTTGATAGAGGAGCAGGACGTCGCCGCTGTGCCTCGGTTCAACCAATGCCACGCTATGACTCCGCCCCTAGAAACCACGATGGTTAAGAAAACTAATACCCATCCACTTAGATATTAGTCTAGAATAGCAACATATTTAATCCTTATTCATGATACCTATATTTAACCATATTATCCTTATTTAATCTTATTTAGCCATATTAATATTATAATCTTTATATGTTAATCTCTATATAATCAAAATATATTATAATCAATAAGCACAAAATGAGTTGATGTATCACTTAAAAATAATTATGAATGATTGGTAAACTCTATTTTAAAAAGATAGGGATAAGTAGATTAAAAAATTAATTGAAATCTTGATTCTATATTTAGGAAAACGAGAAAAAATCTAAAAAGTTTCTAAGCGACAATAGTAGGTTTTGCCTCAAAATAAATAAAATCGTAGCAGTAGAATGTGCGGCTGATGCCTAGAAAAGCTTCGCTCCCAGAAAAATAGAATTGATATTAAAACGAAAACGCAAAATTGTAGAGTAGCTTACTTCCAAAAAATTTAGTTGATAGGTCTATCTTAAATATGCATTAATACCTAAATAAAACGTTAAAGGACCAATCCAAAAATAGTTTTCTATGAAAAAGTAATAATTAAAATAAAAAAAAAGTTCTATTTACTACAAAAAATCTATATTGACGTACGTAAAAAGCTAATTTAAGTAAAGCTTCGCTCCGAAACTATTTTCATTTATTAATATTTCCCTTTTGTAAGAACAAATAAAGTGTTGAAAAAAGTTGACACATGTCAAATTTGAGCATAAACAGACCTAGGATGATTTTCAATTTAATTTAAATAATGCAAATTAGAATAAGTATGACGCCAGCTTGCTTATTTTGAAGTCCAACTTGCGAATCTTTTAAAACACACTCACACAGCCTAGTCTGCTGGTGTGTGTGCGTCACACCACTCAGTTAGGGATACACACACCCTAGTGCCATATAGGCATACGCACACACAAGCCAATTAGCAGTAAAGTACATCTCAGAAGGTCACTGAGGGACACACACACACACACACACACACCACCCGTGCTGCGCAAGCACACACACACACGCAAATACACTTAGACTAGATAAAACATCAAACATACAAAATACAATTTTTATTAACAAAAGTAACAAATTAATTAATAATCATATTAATGAAAAATTCTTCGCGTAGGCGTAAATATTCATCGAGAATAGGTCTCATGCGAACGACAACGGTCTCACGGTCGTCACCATAGCTGGGATATTGGGAGAGAAAGACACTATACAGGCGTTCCAAACGTTCATGGAATCCAGTAAGGAAACCTTCCCTAACTCTCATAGGCAATTCAGGATTGTTGAACCTGGTCACACTCTCATATTTAACTTCATCCAACACTTTATCCAATAAAACCTTAATATGATTCTGCATATTCTCAAAATTAAGATTATTTACAAGCAAGGCTTGAGAATTTTCCAGCACATTTTCTGCAAATGACATCTTTCAAACAGAAAATATAACTGATTAAAATACCATAATAACCATTCATTTTATACCAAAATAACCAAGTACACTAAGCTAGGGATACGAATCAAGCTCACGAGTAAACATCATTAACCTGTCATTAATCAATTCCTATTGGCTAATAGAATGCTGCATGATAATGCGCTAAATTACAGCGGCAAGCCTAAAATTACAATCCTTCCAATACAAATATTACAATATAAAATAAATCTAACCTTTAATAAAAAATATTAATAAATTATTACGCCGTTTAAAACAAATAAAAAACAATTTTCCACAATTTATTGAAAAAATTAATTTGGAATCAATAAGAACAATATTTCGAAATCAAGGAAAGCTACCGCTGGTTTCCGCACAGATCCTGTTGGAAATTGAATCGAGTCTTCGACGAATATAATCAACATAATCATTCGAATACTCGATAAAGTCATCGGCAAACGTAGCAGGCTTAGTATCATCTGGTGTGAAACGAATGACCCATTCAAACTCTAGATCCAGCAACTCTCTTCTAAAATTATTTCGATCAGTTTGAGAAGCTAAATCTCCGTATTCGCCGTTTTGTAGACCCACCACAATTTTGGCTATATTTCTAGTGAAATCGCCATAAATAACTTTTAAAGCCTCACGACCAGCAAATGTAGGCATTTTCGCAATAAGCAACCAAACACAACTGAAATTAAACAAAACAAACCAAGCAAACATCAACTAAAACACAAATATAAACCAATTCGCGCGCAAATTAAGCGCGCCAAATAACAAAGACTTAATACACCTGGAGAAATAAAAAACACCCCTTTTCAAACCAATTAAGATATTAACTAATCTACAGAGCAGCTGCGGGCAGCTAACAACAAAAGAGGCGGCAAAATTACTAAAGCAAAACAAATCTTAAAAATATCATATAAAATAAAATAGTTAACATAATTTTCACATTTATTAATGTATATTTGAAACACAAATAATTTGTCTAAACATGAAAAACTTGTAGCTGGTGAAACTCTACATCATCTTCTACGGTTTTCAACTTAGCAAGTTGAACATCTTCAGTTTCTCCTGGCAAAGGCCGACAGAGCAAGACCCTTGCGACTAAAGTCTCTTGGACACCCAATAGTCTAACCACCTCCTGTCTATCAACGGTAGGATCAGAGGTCTCAATCCTCGCTTGTAGATATCTATGTGCATTCCTCATGACGCTAGTCAAATCCTCCCAAATTAATCTAACAGTTTCGCTTGCAGCCATTCTTTTGAATATTCGCTAACAAACTAAATGTAAAACCAAATGCAAAAAACATTAGAACTCTGAGCACACCAGATAAGGATACGCGCGCGCAAGGATAAATAAACCAGCCATAGAACAAAAACAAAATAGATCAGAAATATTTTCGAGCATACAAAACAACAAATATAAAAATATTACAAAATTTATTCATAAAATTATGACAATAAATTTTATAAAACACTACAAATTGAAACTAAACTACAAATTTAAATTTTAATATTCTTGCCAAATATCATAAACATTCTGGCCAACCAAGCCCATAGCATCTCGGAAGAATCGATCCAGTTTTGCAACCTTTTTATAGATAGGTTTCATCTTTCGAACAAAAGCCTCCTTGGTTTCTCCAAATATGGGGCGGCTCAAGCTGAAATAGTTGAACAATACATCCAATTCACGCAAACATTCTTTAGCCAAGATACAGATACCATCACCAGGATATTCCAAATAAGATTCGAACTGCTGCCGAGCACAACCAAACTCGTATTCTCGAATAAAATCCCAATCATCACAGGCACTCTCATAGGCATACTCATAACAAACACCCGAATCCGTGAACTCCATCTCAGACATCTTTATTCCAAAGTTCAATAGAGAATGATAAATTCATAAAGCACAACTTATATTTATACTTAAAATTGTCAATAACACACATACAGATTACAAACAAACACACCGATATCAAAAAATTCAAAATAACAAGCAAAAAACTTAAACCTTAGAATAAATAAGTAAAAATAAAATTTTGTTTCAAAAAGCGTTAAATCTATGAAACTACTAAATATAAGTTATAATCCTTATAGTGTTAACACACAACAGCAATAGAAAAAATAGCAAAATTAAAAAATAACATTTTAGCTTGCATTTAAAATGTAATCCTTGCAATAAAACTTTTCAAAACTAACAAAATACGTAGATTTTAAACCATAATAACCAAATCAAACTAATTTCGAATATTAAAATCTCACAACACTTAACCATAAAATAAAATACAAACTATAAAACACATCATATTTATTAATAAAAAGAACAAACTAATTTATAAAATATTAGCATCAAACTCTTCGCGCAGCTGATTATATCCATCCATAATAGGTCTAATACTAGCAACAAAAGATTCACGATCAGCACCAAATGCTGGTTGTAGGGCAAGAAATCTTTCATATAGGCTATCCAAACGACCAAAGAATCCAGAATTCCAGAATTCTTCCCTAATTCTTATAGGCAACATTGGATCATCTAATCTAGCAAAACTAGCATAACGGGCCTCATCTTGAAATTTATCCAAAAGGAAAATAAAATTCAATCTTAAACTTTCAAACTGACTATTATTCAGCTCAAAAGCCTCAACTTTCTCCCCCTCTGTTAAAAGCATTTTCAAACAAAAAACCACAACTAGTAAAACCAAAACAACAGCAAACTATTTTTATACCAAATACCCAAGCGCATAAACAAAACACGTGCATTTAACTCGCGAATATACCTCTTAAACCTGTCCTTTAAAACGAATTCTTATTGGACAACCAACCATAACCGAACCTTAGACAAAGAGGAACATAAAATAGCAACAAACTAATGTCCGAATAAAACAGCAAATAAAATAAAATAACAACCCCTATCTATCTTTCACTCGACTAAAGCTATATCACTAATACTCAGTCAGTCAAAATTCTAAAATGTCAGAAAAAAAAAAAAAAAAAGCGCTACTAGTCTTGAACAAATAATCACTTATAAGATAGATAGAAAATAATTTTTATCAAAATACTCCCTCCCTACATCCCTGGAATTTAAATAATTAAAAGAGATATAAAAGCTACATATATGTCGTCAAAATACCCCTAAAAGGTAATTTTTTTTGCCACAGGGGGAGAGTATTTGCCATTGCAAATAACATTAAATCTTTTGGTTAATAAAAAATCCTTTAAAGTTTCATTCAAATAAAATAAGGGTAAAGTATGCATACGGCCTTATTCCTCAATAAAAGAAAAAAGAGGTCTTTTAGCTCAAATCAAAAAGGGCAACTAGCTCTCAAACTTATAAACAGATAAGAACGGGGCAATAGGTCAAACATAGACCAAAAATAACTTTCCAAAGACCCTAAAATAAAAACAGGGAGGAAAGCACCATAGGTTATAAAAAACCAAATATATTGAAACTTAAAAAACATAAAAGGTACTCACCACAATAACCAAAAGAAAACACACAACGCCAGCCCCAACCAGCAAGAGTGCTGGGCAAGCGGCCCGAAGGCCGCTCACGGGCGCCTCCTTCAAATCCGAGATATTTTCGGAACAGTTAAACAAGACAGGCGGCGCTTGATGTTGGTAGCGACTAAAAAAGGAAAAGACAGAATTAATAAATAATATTATTCTTCCTTTTATAAATACTTCTAAAAAAGTACAAAAATAATCATTACCTACAAATAACATTAACTACAGAAGGCTCTAAGCAACGTAAAAAATCTTTGTGATAGTCCAACGAACCATCATGAAGATCAACACCAATCTCCTCACTACTATCTTCGTCGTAAACGTAGTTGGGATCCATAACAATAACTAATCAAAAACTGTAAGATTTCAGTGTATAATTTCACTGACTAAATAAAAAAGCAATATATATATCAAAATACTAATTATTACCTCGCAATCTGCTAAACAGCAGATAAAAAGATGGTAAATTAGCTTACAGCCAAATGGCCAAAGAATACTTCAGGTAAATCTGGGAAGCAGAAAAATCTGAAAATAAAATAAATAAATTATTAAAGAAATATCAAAAAATATATTAAAAAACTTTTGTTAAAATGTCTTTAGATAATAAAACGCTAAAATAAGAGATAAATTAGCGGGTTATTGAGAACACTTTTTTAAAATAAGTCCGATACTTAAAAAAGTTACTTACCACATAATAGAACAATAAGCTGGGGGAGCGCCCTCCACAACAGCAGCTTCGCGCTCAACAGCGGGGTTGCTCATAGGGGCTTCGATATCTTCAAGCTGGAGATCGTTGGCGGCCCCCCCCGGACGTGACCGGATATGAAACACCTGACCAAACGCCAGGGAAAAACGCCGGGAGAAGGCTTGCAGCTTGTCTTTTGGCAACACTGAAAATAAATCAAAATTAATAAAACATTATATATAAATTAAGATAAACCTTTTAAAGATCGGACCAATACTCAATAAATCTATTAATTGATATCATTTTAAAAAGCAATTATATTATTTTTATGTTTCAGCACAGCATATAAATCAGAGATTAAAAGATGGCGCCTGCATATAAAAAACAAAAAGTTATATGCATAGGGGGAAGTTACTTTCAACGAGTAAGGTCCGAACTTGAAAAGGCAGGTTTTATTTTTGTTTTCCTAACAAATGTACAGATGTTATATTCATCAAACTTACCCCCCAGAAAAAGAGAAATAAAAAATAATTTCTTTGAATCCATAAGAAAAGAAATAAATAAAAACACACTAATACTGTTAAACTTAACAGGAAACTCCCTATTTGTCAATCAATGTAAAAAAGATCACCATAACCCAGAAAATACAACCGGTTTTGACAACAACAAAACAATGTCCTACATACAATGTATGAAGAATCTACTATGGTTTCTGATAAAAAATCTCAAGAGAAAAGGGATGGAATGGTCAGAAATGAGAGAAAGAATCGTGATCCTGCCAACCTCCCCAAGATTTATCTATACGTGTTGCCAAGATCCTGATCACCACACCCAAAATATAAAAACAATCCATGATACAGTGACATCAATGCAATTACATTTAAAAAATCATTTTACTATATCAAATGTACCAATAGTCCGAGTGGTGCCATTGCGCCACTGGACCAATTTCATCCTAATCAACCTAGACATAGACAAAATATTTCGTGCAGATATGGAATTTTTGAAAACACTGTGCAAAAGGAATTTCTCGTACTCCTTCCGAAATCTAGGAGGAAATAAGACTGCTCAAAAAATAATACTGAAATATGTGTTAGATTTGAAAAAAGACAATGGATTACACATCAAATCAGACTACAACAAATTATGGATCGATTACCTGCACTGTCTGGTATCACCCGACTATTCGATTAAAGCAACTGTATACAAAAAATTGCGTATTTATTATGATAAATTGAAAAATTAGGACGATTAAAAATGTTCGACTTTCAGTGGTTACATAAAAAACTAGACGATAGAACTAAAAAACTTTTTTTACTTTTAGGAAATGATTTTGTTAATCCTATCCTTACTATTTGGGGCTAGTAGTGGTGTCTTACAAGGGGAACAGGTCAGTTTTCTCAAGGAATCTCACTACCTACCAGTAGAAAGATTCCCTTCTTATTACCAAGACGTCATAAAATTCAAAATACAAATTCTAGGGGAAAAAGAGTTTAAAAACATTTTTAGAGATCAAATTCAACATGGCTTTTGGCAAGCTTTTAAATTCATTGCTAGGAGATATTTCCAAAACGAACAACTGAACCATATTGGTATAGGATTACTAGACTTAAAAAATAGTTTGGATAGAATCAAAAATGGCACTATTACATGTAAATTAGCTAACGTAGAGGATCTGATTATAGAATTATATGACATGATTACTACTAGTAACCCTATAACCACTGAAAGTCCTACTAGAAAAAAGCGTAGTGAGCCTAAAAAACCACGTCTTGACCCCGCAATTTCTAACAAACCCCCAGCAATAGCAGACCCAGCATTCCCAGCTTTCACTATGAGACAAATATTGGAAATAATTTTTGATAACGGTTTTGAAAATCCACCCACTCAATATAATGATAGACCCAGATCTGAACAACTAAAAATAAGTATATCAGTAAATTATGGAATCGAAAATTTAAGAAGAGAACAATTATTTAGAATAGGAAAACTAGGGAATTTTGATTTAAAAAGATACAATACCCGAGTACTAAAAAAGAAAGTAAGAAAAGGCATAGCTAAATTGCTAGGAATGGAAGGAATGCCAGACGAAGTGTTTCGCAGATATGTCAGCGATTCAACTTCTGGTTTAATCAACTTTTTGGATTCAAATAATCTTCCATTACCTGGTGCTAATTCAGCTGGCCCTTCTACCTCAAATAATATAAATACAAATAGTGACAGTCAAGACAACGGGGGTCAAAACATGGACTTAGGAGGACTCAATTATAACTATAATGATTATGACGACCCAAATTATAATCCTGACACAGACTCTGACGCTCAGATGAATTCGAGCTCCGACTCTGAAAGCGATAGCGATGAAATTCACGAAAGTGAACTAGATGAGCTAGGGGATGAACAACCCCCTTCATCACCCTCAACAGTAGAACCAACATCTGAATCTTTACCTCCATCACCTCCTCCAACGCTACCTTCAACACAATCTGAATCTACCCCATCAACGGAAACCCCTCCAACTACTGAGGCTAGCTCTAACCCTACGGAAAAATCGAGCACAGCAACAGAAGCAAGTACAGACCCTACAACAAAAACGGAAACCCCTCCAACTACTGAAACTAGCTCTAACCCTACGGAAAAATCGAGCTCAGCAACAGTAGCGAATAATAATCCTACAACAAAAACAGAAGCTCCTATGATTTCTCCCAAACCTGAAGAACCACTGGAAGGCCATAGCCATGCAGCCTCCAACGGGGAAGCTCCTCTACCTGGTCATTCTCCACCTGTGAAAGAAGAATCTCATCTACCTGAAAACTCTTCTCCTGCGACAGAAGAATCTCATTTACCTGAAAATTCTTCTCCTGCAACAGAAGAATCTCCCTTACCTGAACACACTCCACCCACAAAACCTGAAGACATCCTAGTTAAACCTGACGTAGAATCTTATCTATCCAGAGACATGGAAGATTCCATCTCAAATGCCAATCCTATAAAACCTGAAAACAATCTTAACACAGATATGGAGGTTGACAATGATGACCCTAACCCAATAAAACCCGAAAATAATCCCGAATCACAAATGGAAGTCAGTGGGGAAAGTAATGCCTCAATAAAACCTTTACCTAAGGAAGAAAATAATAGAAAAGGGCTAAGATGTATACCACTAAATAGGCTGACAGAGGAAATAATGGAGGTGGATCTAACAGAGTGTGATGATCCCAACCACGTAAATATACTACAAACTATTTTTGATCTAAGACAACATCTAGGACAACTTATTAATCAAGCAGCTAGTAAAGATAGCGAAATAACAAGGTTAAAAGATCATATAGAAGATTTAGAAAACATCATTAAACTAGAAACACAGGAAAGAACCAGGCTAGAAAATCTACAACGAGATTGTTCAGCAAGTTTAGCACATTTATCTACAACATATCAGGACTTAGGTCGAAGGTATGATGACCTAGAAACGCAAAATCATGCCTTATTTGGAAGTAAATTAACATTAGAAAGTAGAGTAACAGCTGAAAAAACAAGAGCTGACACAGCGGAAGGAAGATGGGCAGAATTAAATGAATTATACGAACAAATAACGGCTGAAAAATTAAGTGCTGATTTAAGTCTCAATGAACTTAAAAGTACTGTAACATCACTAACAATAGACAACAAACAGATTAACAACGATAAAGAACTACTAACAATAAGGTTAGAGAATTGCGAAAAAAGGACAAATACTCTAGAAAAGAATCTCCAAGAATTAAACCAAAATATATTTGCTTTGCAAAAGGAAATAAATAGACTAGAATTAGAAAGAAATAAAGCCATTAACGAAAAAACTACAGTTCAAAATCAATTAGATACCTTAATATTTCAAAAAGATAGGTTTAAAGATGATAAGGTAAACTGGCTAAATAAAGAAATAAAAGAAATAGAAACAAAAAGGGGTTCATTAGAAAATAAATTGGAAGAATGCCAAAAAACCATCAAAGACCTAACACTAGAAAAAGAAAAGGCTCAAAAAGATTACGGAAAAAACATCCTACAAATAAGAGAGAAATTGTCACGAGAGATTTCAGAATTAAAAGAACAACTTCAATCTGCTACTTCATACATCAATGAAGGGATTGAAACGGAAAAAATTCTGCAAAATGACAAAGCAGTGGCAAAAAACAAAGAACTAAAACTTGTTGCTGAAAAAATCGCATTACAAAATAATATAATCTCCATCGACTCAATGTTAAAATCAAAAACCTTAAAAAACCGCTATCTTAGAGGCCTATTCAAGAAAACTATGGGGAAAAATAGGGATTTAAAAAAGCAAAATCGTATTCTAAAACGGCAAATACTTGAAGGCAATAATTTACCAATCAACGCACCAAAAGTGGAGAATGAAACTCCTCCATCTTCTGAAAATCCTGCAACACCGGCCGGATCAAGTTCCGAAGCACCTCCAGCTAACAATGGAGGACAATCAGAATCGAACGCCGCACCTCCTGGTAATAGTGAAGCACCTCCAACAAACAGTGAAAAACCTCCAGCCAATGCTGGATCATCCCAAGAAAATAACAATGGAGGACAAAATAATAACAATGGAGGACAAAATAATAATAATGGAGATCAAAATAATAACGATAGGTCAGAACAATCTGAAAAAGGAGACAGTGGCGAAGGTGATGACGAATCTGATTATCCAGACTTCAGAACATCCGAAGAAGTCCTGTCTCAAATTAATCTAGCTTATGATGAAATTAAAAAGATAAAAAACTTAGTACAAACTCCTGAAACTAGACAAAGATTAATAAGATTGGAAACAAAACATGACACTTTAACTGAAATTTTAGCAGGATTAACACAAAATAGCGAAAAAATTCAGAATACACTAGAATCTATACCAAATAGTGGATTTACACCACTCTACTCCAAAATCAATTTTAGGAAAACATTAAAGTTACAGGAATTTGACTTAGGCCTCAGAATACAAAAAATCTATGACATCTTAAAAGGGACCAAAACACCTTTGAGACAAAGAATATACCGCCGTATCATGGAAGAAATAGACCTAATATCAAATTATCTAATTAATATTATCCCATTGGGGGATCAACCTAAAGTGATTGATCCCACCTTGCTACGAGAATGCGTGGATTTAGTAGCTGCTGATAAACCTATAGTAAGCATGTTGTACCATGATGATTATTTATGGGCCTTTAATACTGATAAACATTATGGATACAAATACAAATCGATGTGGTTTGGTGGTGTGCCACAATGGGCTTTGCGAGAAAGGACGATTTTTTCATCTACCTTTCCCCCAGAGCTCCTTTGTGACAAAACACTAATCCATCATCACTCTGTATATTGCTTAGGAAGACATATAAGAGTAGAGGACAACAAATGCATAAAGGACACAATGAAAAGTTGCGATTATACTTTTACATTCTCAGCAGACGCACACACAGAATTAATAGAGGACCTAACTTATGCCTGCAACACTACCTGTGAAATTTACCAACACGAAGGAAATCCTATCGCCAGCTTTCTTATGACGCCGGACATTATTAACAAATATTTTGGAAAAACCGGATCTTTCAATGATATCTTAGGGGTAATTTACGATTTTATAGTGCAACACTGGTGGGCAATTTTCGTTTGGGTTTCCTTTGGAGGTTTTAACGTGCTCATAGTCATTGTTACATGTTTTAGTAATTATTTCATTAGTAACGAAGGAGAATTCAGATGGTTCCCTTGCACAAAAAATGACGCAAAAAATTTAGCAAAATGTTGTTGTTGCAAAGAACAAGAAATTAGACATACAGAATATGAGCTCGTTAACCTCCAGGGGCCAGCCGTTTGAAGGGTCGGCCACCAGTGTACATTAAAAAATTCCTCTAACAAAATAAATAAAACCCTCTAAAATCTTAAAAATCCAGGTTTATCTAGAAAAAACATACATTCAATTGCCGTATTACTAATTTTATTTTTAGGTACCTATATATACACATATTTTTAGACCGACAAATTAGGAAAATTGTACAACAGCCACACAGTACCAGAAATTACCAGGATAACCGAAAAAACCATTAAAATTCCAAAAAGGACCAAAAGACAATAACTAGACATTTAAAACGAAAATGACTGCTTTGCAAAAAACTACGACATTCAAATCTTAACATTATCATGCCACAAAATCTAATTTTGCTTAATTATAAAAACATATAAAAAACCTCCATATTGTTCTAAAAAATATAAAAGAATAATTCAAAATCAAATTAAATCAGTTACAATTAAAACTTGAGACTGGACACATGTGTTTGAAATCATACTTAACCTTTATTGATCATAATTCAAATAAAAATAGTTTGGTAGAAGAACAATTTTCAAGGTAAACTACAGTTTTTCCATTACAAAATAATTTTAATAAGCCAAACATGAAAAATTGCCACCCGACACCTCTAAAACCAATGCTTATTTCTCCATTTTTAATTAAACTTTTAAAACAATCTTTATACATCCCAATCACTAATTAATAATTTTTCTATACTTAATCAAAAAAAAAAAGCTAAATTAATCCGGGATAAAGGGATAAACAAATTTTTAATGATTTTTTAATATTTTTAGAATAAACAATCAGAGTGTGCATTTCCTAAAGACGAGAAGTTATTAGCCGCGGCTGTAAAGTCCCGCAAATACAGCGTCACCGCTCAGGGTGGTTCTACCACCTGTATTTGTTAGGGCAAACCCGCCTATCCCAGCCACGCTCAGGTGGACAATTGAGAGGATTGACAATGGCTGATAATTTTTCAGGAAGGACAGCTCCAATTGAAGGGGAAAATAATTATATTGGGCAAAATGAAATTTATCCCGAGGGACAATACCAATCTGTCCTAACCGAAGCCTTAAGAAAGCTGATGTTATCAGCTGAACATAAAGATTTCCCATCAGGAGAACTAATGCAATTGGTTGAGAGGAATCAGACCGTTTATACCCCAAAACACAGACGTCCAATTACCACGTCTGAAATATTAACTATGTGTCCTAATCAATGGTTAGGAGGGGAAGTAATGTTTGCCTTTTTAATGGAGGAACTGGGTCACCTTGAACATGTCGCTATCCTACATACCTACTTTGGCGAATTTCTAAAAAGTAACAGCCGAGAGGAACTAAACCAAATATATGACGGACAACTAAACACCATGTTAGACCGAGAAATAGTCCTAATTCCCCTTCACCTAAGGGGGAACCACTGGGCTTTCGTTATAGTCTGTCAATCAAACAATACTATAGAATACTATGATTCGCTTCTCAAATGGGACCTAGCAGATCATAGAAAAAGTATTATTGAAAGCCTGCAAAAACTACACAACATTTTTGTAGAAGAAAAAATCTTAAACACGCCTGTAACCGTTAGTATCGTCAACGATGCGCCACAACAAATAAACCTAACTGACTGTGGCCTTTTCGTCTGTAAAACGGCGGTTGCCTTGGTCAGGGGAGAACCACTCAACTTTGGCGGTCAAGATCTAAACTGCTATCGAAAAACCATAGTCAAAAGCGTTCTTGGCATTGACAGCAATGATGCCCCGGCAAATTCTGCGAATACACTACAACCATCAACACCAAGCCTGGAAGAAGCCATAGATATGGACTTAAACATCACTTTCCAGGATCTCCCTGCCTATAACGAAATGTTAGACGACATTTTTGCTGAAATAGACAATGACTTAGCTAGCGCCCATCAACCAACCCAACAGGACGACCAGCCAAGCATGGAAAGTACAATGGACCAACCAACCCCAATGGACAGCGTTAGCCAACTACCTGTAACAGCCGCAGAGGTTGAAGATCCTATCTTACTATGGAACCTAAAACACCATGAACAACTAGAATATCTTAGAACAACCACTATCCCTTATCTAGACTTTAACCAAGACAAGGTTTTGTGTACACATAACTTTTTAGGATGCTACAAAGATTGCAGGAAAATGTCAGAAGTTGTCCTAGTACTAAAACGACAATATAATGTGGTTGGGGATCATAAATGGACCTTTTTGCAAAAAGAAGCCAGGCAAGACGGGCGTTTCATCATAGATTGGTTTCTAAAAACCCCCGTGTACGACATAGATATTGAACCAATGGCCTTTTTACCAGGAAACAGGAAAACTCTAAACAGAATGATAAAAATTATAAAACGCATCAACAGACACCAACTGGACCCAGCCCAACAACAAATGATAGAGAAAAAACTCAATATGTTCCACAATAATCCTGAATACCACAAGGCAAAAATACGTGAAACCAGGAAGATTCCAACAAAAAGGACCACCAAACGACAACGAAACCAAATGTAATGAAGATCTACCACTGGAAACAAAAACGCAAAAAAGGATTTTATTTTTTTTTTACTCAAAAAACCCAAAACAAATTTTAACCCAAAAAAAACCCCAAGCAAAGTTAATTTTTAATCAAAACCCAAAACAAAACTTATTTTTACTCAAGACCCAAAAGCAAAGTTTCCTATTTTTAAAAAAAAGGGAAAATTTAAAAAATCTTTAAAATAAGATAACACGAAAAAGCTAATGCTGGCTAAAAAACTGTAAAAAATCTAAAGTTAAAAAAGGGAGAAACTACTCTATAATTAAGTTGCCTTAAATAATAAAATACGATAATATATGTAATATATTCAAGGAAATATCTGATCAATGATACCTTTCTGTCACTGCTAGCTGCTCTTATGTAAATAATATAAATGGAAAGGGGTGACATTGATCAGACGGTTCCTTTGACCAATAATTTAAAATATGATAAACTGACTGAAAAATACACAAATGAAAGAGGCTAAATTGTTTGAGTATTTTACTTTCAGCAAATAAAGTAGTAAAGTTAAAATATATTAAAAAATCGGTCAAAATCGAATAAAACGAACTATGCACTTACGGAATTTCGCAGAAAGAAGGATGATCAGCAGAGAGATAAGAGTCAGTATGGCTATTAACACATCTCCGGACACTGGATCAGCCGGGCTGATCATGTCAAGCCCGGCCTTCTCTAACTGATGCAACGTATTCTGAAAAAAGGAAAATCATTTACTTATCAAAAAAGAATAATTAAAACACAATAAAATAAATAAAATATAAAATTCAAACACAAAACAACTGCTATGCGATAAGCGCAATACAGGGATGTTTGAAATTTTATATGACTATGAAAATGAAAAAAGTTTCTTTAAACAATACGTATAAAATTTAGTCCGAAAAAGATATTTATCTATCGCAATAGGGAGACTAAATATTATACAATTCTAAATTATGGAATAGAGAATTTTTAAGAAAACTGATATAAATGATTTACGTTGAAACTAAGCGATAATGACCGAAAATATTGTAATTAATGTAATATTGTAATTAATGTAATAACATTTTATGTTTATTAAAATCAGCAAATAAAAGAAGAAAACTAAACCAAAAACAGAAGCTGATTCTAATAAATATAAAATTATTAATATTAAGGGAATACATTACTGTGATTGAAATATTCATTTGATAAAACATTATCTATTATAGTAAAAAAGTCTCCATAGAAAAAACAGGATTAAGGATCAGTGCCGGAACAATAAAAAGGTATATTTACCTGAAGAAACAACCGGTCCTCCTCCTTATCCCTGCCTGGCTGCCCTAACATCTCTACCAGCTTACCGCCGGTATAGATGTTTAGGGCATTAAACTGTTGCATGGTGAGATTATACTCAGCCAAGACCGAGTATAACCTCCCCATGGCAACTTCGTTTAACATAATGCCTGACAAAAATAAGTTTCGCACAAAACAAACAAGAAAAGATGATAGCAGAAAATAATCGAAGATTCTGAAAAATAAGAATCACTTTTAATAATATCAAAATGAAGAATTGATTCCTCATTCGACAAGAAAAAACTTATCACCGAAGGCTAATTCGAAGGGAAAATATATTGAAATTATCACCTAGCCTAAATTTATGCATTTACACATGCATTTTATAAATTTTTAACCTATAAAAGATGATTTTTCACTGTATTTTTCCCTTTTTAGAAAATAAGAAATTTCAGCGTGACGCCACCTTAAAGTAAACTAAAACCGGCATGGTTATCCAATATGGCGTACTCTGGAGTGTACGCGGCATTCGCGAAATATGTGAGATAAGACGACATTTAGCCATCGGTATAAGTATTTTTGGTCATTTTATGTTTATAAAATAAGAACTTTAACAATATCGTAAATATAGTATTTAAAAATTTTTCTTTGTACGAAAAACACAAAAAAATCATTAAAATAATAAACGAAAGATATCCTATGATTTAAAACACCTCAAAAACCAAGGCTGTATGAAACACGGGTCATCTTTAGCCTCTTGAAACGTGTTATAATCGAGCTTTTCTTTCTGAGGGGGGTGCATGGTTCGTCCTTTTCCCCTAAACCGATTCTATGAATGACTTGTAGAGTAGCTTTACTGGGAAAAAGCCAACCCATACCTTAAATTATGTATTTATTCTAGCGAAAGTAAAAGATTATAAAAATATTATCAAAATTAGACAAATTTAAAACAATTTAATATAACTTTTAAGTAAAAAAGCTTGTATAAAGACCTATCTATTAAAATGGGGAAATAAGATCTATAAAACGAAGACCCTAAAAGATAATGTTAGAGAACATAACCCTTTTAATAGAATTGTCATAGTACAGCTAAAAAATTATTAGCCAATATTGTCAATATAAATTAAAATTAGTAAAACAACACAAGAATCATAAAATTAGAGGTTTCGTGATAAAAAACTAAATTTAAAAGAATGAAAATCTGTAAAAATTAAAGAAGACATTGAAAAAACATTATTAGAAAAAACTAATTCGAAACCAATAGTTTAATGTATTCTTGATGTAAAATAAAATAAAATGTGATCTTATTTATGAAATGAATATTGAGATTTAGTTGAATTATACCCACACTATTAAATGCAAAATCTTAAAAATCAGGTCGCCAATTTTTAATTAAACATGAAATCAACACAAAAATAAAAGTCATTCTTTTTGTCTCTCCTTTTTGCATAGGTCTCAGGCCTATAAAAGTGAACCTGGAAGAGAGAAAAAGTTAGTCGTTTCACGGAATTTATATATCACACAAACTCTATTTGAAATTTCTAAAATTTAAGGGAAGACTCCCTTCTCTTTCTTTGGAATTTTCTTGAGAGTCTTGGCGGCTCAAACTTAGGATTTTACATTTGGAACACACCTAAAAAGTAAAAAGTTTTGTTAGATAAATTCATAATACTTTGTTAAATAAATTATAGAATATCATTTTGGTGTTGGTCAATTGAGATAAATTTAAGAATAGGGCCTCCTTAGGGCCTAAAAGCTTAGGTATCCGGACGGATAGTTATCTCCAAATTTTCTTCTGAAGAGAACTCCTATAGCGCGGTACTAGGTACCAGCAAGTCGCAAGTCACTACGGGGCTAAATAGGAATAACACAGGGAAGGTACAGTGGTGGCTCGGCTACCAACGGTTGATGATAGCACGCTATCTGACGGCCGATACTAACAACTGTATCCTCCCCCAGCTTCTGAAGTATAGGAAAGTTGGAGATCGTTATCTATTCGGACAATTTAACATTTTCGGATTAGAACTTTGAATAAGTTCACGTCTTAAAGGTAGTTTTGCTTTGTTAATACTCTGGAAGATTGGTTCTTAGCTAGACCTAGTGATTTTCTTACCTGACAAAGGTACCTAACAAAGAATCTCACGCCTCACGGGGCTGTAGGCAGCAGAACGGAATGTTGTAGCTGTGTTCGCATGGCTCTAGTAATCACAACAGATCCTTCCAGTCCAAAAGTGTTGGCAGAGTTAGCTACCTAGGAATAAAAGGATTCTTAGAATAAAATAACAGTATAAAGTTATCAATAATATTTTAATGCCAATTTCGGAATAGGGCTTATAGGCAAAGATTATCCCTTAAATATATTTGGGTTTAGGATCGGTGTAAAATAATATCACCATTCTAAGGTTAAATATATTTGACAAAACAGGGATTAATGTGTCGCTGATCTGGAAAGGAGACATTGGTGAGAGATTGTGGTTCTGTGATAAAGGATTGCATTTGTCCCTGGAACCCGGAGGCGACCCAATAAAAATCTAAATTTTGGAATCCTTGAAAAAAGCTTTCAATGCTACAAAATTAGTCTTATAAATAAGTAAGGTTTTCTTGTCTGGCCATTAAAGCGAATAAGTTATCTAATTTAAGGAAGCTTAATTTTAAGCTATCTTATTTCTAAATTAAAGTCTTGGCAAGCTTTTTATAGTGCCTATAAAAAATTACTTGATACTGGCCTACCATTGGTCAATTAAAATGTATACTGGCCTGTTCTTGTTAATTTAGTCTTTATTGGTCTATTATTGGCCATTTGTATTGTATGACGCATTTTTTAATAAATAGCTTTAAGTCTTGGATTATGGTTTTTACGAATTTTTATCCAATAAAAGTCTTATATGGTTTTAGTCTATTTTAGCCTTGTCCCCATTCTAATAAAGAGCTACAGATGCTAGGGGCAACGCATTAGTTACTTATAAGAAAATAAAGAGATTTATTAAGGGTGTAAGACACTTTAAGATATGCAAAGCATCTAAAACATGTAGTTCTTAGATGCATTTATTTATGAGCCCTATAAGATGCTACATTTATTGCTAAGTTTATGCTTGATAAATACATTATGTACATATCATAATGGATATAGAATATATGTGGATATTATGACAGGGGAAAATTGTTGTCATTTAAGGTTGCTAACATGGACATCATTAATTGGTCATTTTGTTAATCCAGTAGGAGAGGAGGAGGTGATGCAAGGGGGTTGACGAGGACATTCTATATTATAGCCAGCTACAAGTTTCACTTTATTAGAGTCCATGATAATCTGGTGTAATATCTAAGTAATAATAAATCTATTATTATCATATAAAGTAAATTTTATGTTTTTTGTTTTTAAAAATATCTATTAAATTGAATGGGAACTTCTACCTTATATGAAAGCTTCCTATAGGTCATTGGTGTGGAGATATAAAAAGGAGTAAAATCTATATTAAATTTAAATAAAAAGCTTTCAAAATTCATTATTTCTAAATCAATCCTTGAGCTAAAAATTCGCATGGTGTTTTTACAATTTCTATTACAATTATATTATTTTTAAATTAGATAATCGTTTAATAACATAAAATGACATTTACATATATTAATCATTAATATACCAAAATATCAATAGTTAATACTTATGTATATTGTTTTATTTACTTAGTATGTTATATAGTATTAAAAAATATTTTTAAAATAAATTGTTTGTTTAATAAAGTACACATACTAAACATTTCTTTTTTTTATAAGTTTAAATACGTTTTTGTACATATAGAAATTAATTTTAAAAATTAATATTATCATATATATGATGTAAAGGTAATATATTTGTGAGAACTGTATACTTATCTCCTGTTACAAGCAACAAGCTGTTTTATCATTAGCTTCCAAATCTTCACATTAATATCAAAAAAGGTAATTTTAACTAAAATAAAAAACTATGACATTTTAGGGGTATAATTGTCACTTTTAGGTTACTTTATAGGGGTTAAAAATGATTATTTTATTACCTAAATAAATAAAAGATCCAAGGATCTGTAAAAAACTGAGTAATGGAGTGTGTGTATGTGTGTTTGGGAGGAGTAATGTGCCCTTTCCTGTGAGGCTCTGGTTCACACTAAACAATATTCTTCTGATTATGTCTCGTGACTCAACTATGGAGGATCATTCCATGGTCTTTTAGTCTCATAAATAACGCATCTCAAAACCATGGTAACCAGTGCAGAAATCATATTGAAATACAGCAATATAATTCCCGTTAGGAACCACTTTTTGAGGCTGGTTGTAACTACCATTTCCCTTCCTTCTCACTTTCCTTTATTTATATCTCCCCCCCCCCCCTTTCTTTATTACATATTTTTCCCCTCATATATTTTCCCCTTGTGACCCAAGGGAATTTTTTATAAGGTTTATTTTGCTTGTATACCAAAAATGAAAATTTTGAATTTGTTGTTAAATAAAAGCAAGAAAAAGATAGAATAAAGAGGAGTGTTGGATTTAAAGAGGTAATAAAAGGAGAAGACAGTCTCTATACATTCTTTTCGCATGGAAGTGTTGACAAACTAAATTTTTATTCCAGGAAAAAAATCTTTACTTTCGTTATTTTTCTAAGCCATATTCATAATTTCCAGACTTAAATGTACAAAAAAATAGTTTTTTGTACATTTAAGCCTAAGATAGAAATTTGTTTTCTTTCTCTTATGTATAATAACCTGCGCACCCCAGTATTACTGTCCCTTTCTATTTTGCTTGTAATTTGTAACTTTCCCTCAACCCCCCCCCCCTTCCTCCTCTCCCCTTTAGTTCATGCCATGGTTTTGAAGGAGTGAGAGAAGGGGGAGGGGATTCTCCGAGAGTGTTTGTACTGTTAATAAAACCATCCCCTTGCCCTCAAATTCTTTTACCCCACACTCTCTAAGACTGCCTCTCTTAAAACCATTTTCTCTCGCTCTCCATCATTATATGATGTCTATTTTACCCACCTCTATCTCTATTTTATTACCATCAGAGGGTTGGTTGGTGGGTAAACCCTTTCAACCCCAACTTCCTTGTATATTATATTTATAATGTATATTATACAGAATAAAATTTAATTTTGCATGACATAGCCCTATTTATACAAAATTGTGTCAAGTGGTTCACAAAAAAATTGGACAATTTTTTTTCTTCTGCTTTAGCGGATTTATATTTAATTTTATTAAAACAAAGATATTTTATTTTAGAAAGTAGAGGGTATGATGAAGATTTGAATCTTGTGACATGTATGTTAGGCAAAGTCAGTCACAATGCAAAACTCTCTTCCGTCAAATTCGTTGAAATTCTACTACACCTCTGTTTGCTTCAGCCCCCCTCTTCGCACGGAGCCATTTTAATTCCCCTTTTTTTCCCCCGTACCATGCACGTCATTTTTAGGGTAGATAAATTCCCATTTTCCCCTTTCGTGGGTTTTATTGTGTGAAACACGAGACTTGGAATGGTTCTCATGGCTTTTGTTGCATTAAAATTACATTTTGCACAAGCCTTACATAGCCTTCTATTGTGATGTTATAGTCCAATGAAATTAAAACTGTACAATGTATATTTTAAGAAGCATGTGAGTGGGATGAGAGAAGGGTGCAAACATTTCCTGAGTATCATTAAAGCTACTCCATGACTCCATACAATTCAATACCTTTATAATTCTTTAAAGACAATTCCAAATCAGATTTCTCCCTTTTAGTAAAAATGCTAGCTGACTAGATGCGGTTAAATGGCGTCGCAAAAACGTTGGAATACATAAAAAAAGTAATAAAATAACCTAAACCGCGTGTAATATCTTAACAAATTAGCTTGTCGCAGTCGCAGCTGCTACTGTAAGCCATTGCCTCTGGGAAACTCGAGTTGGTTGGGGGTTATATCCTCTCTCCCCATTTTTTTGTTTTTGTTTCTAAAAGAAAAAATACCCCCCCCCCCTCAACAAAAAAAAAAACCTACATTGTAAAGGAGAGCCATATCAGTTCAGAGGTTAGCGAGATCCTTCAATACAGACAGATAAAGATCCTGCTATGTAAGGAGTAATGGAAAAACAAATCAAACTTTATTACAAACAATTTAAAACTTGTTCTAAAAATGTTTTCCCACTAAAAAA
Organism: Acartia tonsa; assembly: GCF_053477335.1. Taxonomy (NCBI): domain Eukaryota; kingdom Metazoa; phylum Arthropoda; class Copepoda; order Calanoida; family Acartiidae; genus Acartia; species Acartia tonsa. The sequence continues at coordinate 43,319,518 of NC_137260.1, forward strand.
AACTGAAAATGCATTTGTTGAATGTAGAATCACGAATGTGTTTGTGAAATTCAGAGGAAGCGATAAATTTACCTATTTGCACCCATTCATATTGATAGGGATCGAGCATTGCCAGCTTTTTACTTTTGCAATCTGAGCTATGGAATAAGAGTAATTTGTATTATTGACAAATGGCCTCTCCCCTAGCATCTGGTGTGACCCATATTCACCCCACCTCATCCTATTTTTTTTATTAGGATCTTGCTAACCGCTGGTCCGATATGGTTCTCCTTTACTGTGTCTTCTTTGTAGTTCCAAGGAAGTTTTATAATTATTTTGTGGGATGATACTCTAAAGCTCAAAAGAGAAATTATCCATGTGAAAAATTACCCTCCTCCAAATGAATTTGTTTTACTTTTTCATTTCAAAATTAAACTTGAAAGTGGCCAATCTAATTGTAGCCGCTAATTGTTGATAAATTAGGCATCATACAGTTTGATGTCCTCTAGGTGGCTTGGTGGCGGCTGAATTGCGGCATAATATACCTACAAATATGATATGTAGAATGTTTGATTCCTGTTTCTAACATCAAAGGAGTCCTATCTTGCAATATATAAGTACATACTTAGAAGAAGATTAACTCAATTTTTGTCAACAATAGCAACGCGCTACACATGTTATTCGAAATTATCTTATTATTTCTTATTTTACAGGTATTTAAATCATAAAATGATTCTTTTCTTCTATTGATAGTAAATACTATATATCATTAAAGATTAAGCTCATTAATAACTTTGAATTGTCTATTTTTGCTCTTTGTTTATGTTCTCTCTTGCACTAGCAGCCACGCCCATAAAAGCTTTTCATGGGGCAATTTCTCTTCGGATGGTGGAGATAACCTTTCCCAAAATAGTTATGAAACTTCTATGGACCTTAAAGAAGCTTCACTGTAAAAGCTAACTACTTTATATAATAGTTTATAGAAGAAGATTAACTCAAATTTTGTCAAATTTTTGTTCCTTATAAAGATTATTTTTCTGAAATCTATTTTTCCCTAGAGCAATTCTTGTAATGTTTGTTTTATTTTAACGCATTTCAAATTTAGAATTTATTTAAAAGTCTTGATCGCCTTTAGTCCATATTTTTTTTCAAATTAAACCAAGATATTGTAATTAACAAAGATTTAGTTCCCATATTGCATTAGATTATTGAAAATATAAATTCAGATTGTTGGTATATCCAAAAAATTTTTATAGGGGTAAAAAATAGGGTTGGGCAGGATATCCGGTTTGGCCGGATATCCGGCCATTTTCAATATCCGGCCGGATACCGGATATTAAAACTATCCGGTTACAGGATATCCGACTGATTTTTGACGCCGGATATCCGGTTATCCGGCCGGATATCCGGTATTTTGCCGGATATCGAACGTTGGCCAGATATCCGGCCGGAACCGGATATCCGGCATTATAAATCAGCCGGATATCCGGTATCCGGTATCCGGCCAAAAAAGTATCCGGCCAAACCCTAGTACAAAATTACAAGCACAAAATCTAAGCGGGAAAATTGAGATAACCCCCAAGTGTGATCTTCATATATTAGCCTGGAGTTTCTAGCCTTTAAAGTAATAAATCATGCACTGTGCACACATTTAAATCTCAACTGGTGTTTAATGGTGGTAGGTTTTTGCACATATCTTAGTCAAACTTTACTTTTATGACAGTACATATATTTTGCAGTATGGCTTCATAACTTATCAATATCCGCTGGATTAGAAGCGGTTCTCAGACATACTGGAAAAATCATGTTTAGCATCGTATTACAGACAATTTTCCATGAATATTAGTTTAAAAATCATAAAATTAATACCAGTTTTGTTAGCCTTGGCTTTCAGCCTCTCAGGGATAACAAAAATGGTTTTAATCTTAAAATTTTTCATTTTAATATTCACGGAAAGCTGTCTATATTACGATGGGATAAATAACTATTAAGGGTTTACAAGTGGTTGGGGATTCAAATTTAGAGTAAAAAAACACTTTTTTTGTCTTCCGGCTAAAAAAAGAACATACAAATTTTGTTTAAGAAACATATCTTGATCAAGCACTTTGTTAATGTCAAACTGAACAAAATTGAAACAAAAAGCTTCAATAGCTAGCGCTGAACCTTTGTGCCATGGTCTAATTGTCCTATTGATGCATTTGTTGCATGACTCTTTTTATTATTATTTTCTCATCTCATGGATTAGTGCTTAGGTGATTTTGTTTGTGAAATGATTTGATTAGATATAATATCTGTCGATTTGTCATGGAATAATTTAATATCTAGTTTTTATCAGTTTTGACAGCATTTGGACTTTCTAGCTTAAAAAGGTACAAACACAAAAAGTACTCTTCTTTCTATACTAACTAGCAGCTACGCCACTAGAGGCATCTAGGGGCACTTGTGGAGGGGGGAGTCAAATTTAATAACCCAAAAAAAATTTTTTTTTGGGGGGAGAGGAGGAGTTGCCCCTTCCTCATTTTTAATTTTATTTAAAAAAATAAAAAAAAACTTTTGGGGGGCTTTTTCATTTTGGGGGGGGGGGTTGGGGGTGTCCCAACCCCCAAGAAAATAGTTATAAAAACTTCCCGGGACCTATGAGAAGCTACCCTGTTAAGGAAAACCCAATCGGTTCAGCGGTTAGCAAGATCATTCGGTACAAACACACAGACACACAAACATCCTGTTACTATAGTATAAGGATTATTATAATAAAATATTTATTATAATAAAAGGCAAGAGTACATATATATGACATGCATGATCATATGCATCTTAATATGAAGATGTAATTATGTTTGTATTCTACATATGTGATAAGAATCAGGAGGGAGAGGAATACGAGAAATAATCTACGACCCTTTCTTTCTCTCAAAACAAAGAATTATGCACTTGTGAAAACCGGAAAAAAGATTTATTTATCGAAAATAATCAGGGTTACGACAATTATTTTTTCGTAACCCTAAATCTCTGGCTAAGAATATATATCATTCAACAATGGATAAAGGTTATACATGGATATTATATTAACAAAGGAAAATTTGTCGTCAATTTAGCTTGCTAATATGGAAATCATTTATAGGTCAGTTCGTTCATTACGTAGGAGTGGAGGGGATGGGGTAAAAAGGTGATGGAAGGTGTCGTTATACTGAGAGCACCTCTTTATCAGAGTATGTGAAAATCTAGTTCAACACCCATGTAATAATTTATCGATTTATCTAACAGAATACGGAATAACTTGAGTTTAAGTTGGTTTTCTTCAGAGACCTTAAGGGATAAGACACTTGACGATAAAATAATTTAATATATTCAATTGTTTTCATACGGAATCTTGGGTATCAATGTCCTTTATAGCCTAATGTTACCTTCCACCCTGGTTTTCAGTAAGATTTTATAACCACAAAAGTTGAAATAATGATTCCCTTCGTCCTGTTTATGATAAGTTATGATACCTACATCAACAGAATGTACAAACTAAGAGGGTCGCAGGGATATGGCTATAAAATATTAATTAATCAGCGTTAATTTCTTCCTATTTAGCTTAAAAGTTGGCGGAGGGGTTTTGGAAAGAAACTACTTCATGTGACTGGCATTGCAATATAAATACTCCTGTTAACGAACCATGGGTTCTAGAGTTATTGTGTAACAGTTCTAAATATTTAGGAAACAAGAATGACAACATCCATTAATTGAAAGCACAAATAAAAAATCTGATTTTATCAAAATTAGGAACACAGATACGTACTGAATGACAGACACAAATCAGAATTATAGATTAAATACTAAAGGAAATTGCATGTTTATTAAACATTTCCACCGGTTAAAATTGAAAAGCAACTAAAAACAAATCTCATGTTTTTAAAAATGTATATTATATCCTTAAGAATCTAAAGATATACCTTCGGAACGATAGGATAGCTTCAAAAGGAAGCTCTTTATAGTCCCTATACAAAATGACGTCATATCGGCACAACTAAAAGCTTTTTCGAAAGCCAAATAGAAAATGAAATAATTACATTGGAAACTACATAATGTATTACTAAGAAGTTTCAATAAAATATGCTCTTTCCACATTTGTTGAATGAATGAGGAATAATTTCTAAGAACTTTGCTCATCAATACTCGCGGCTCAGCCCCTAACTAAAAGGAGCACTGCCTTTGATATAAAATAAAATATATATTTTCATAGCTTGAGTGGGAGTAAAGTTAATATACCCACACAGGTCTAATACAAAGCTTCCTTGTGACATATTACCTAATCTGGCAACCTAATTAACCTTGCATAAAAGTAACAGGATCTCTATGTGTCTGTCTCTTCCGATGGATCACGCTAACCACTGAACCGAAATCATTCTCTTTTACAATTAAAGGTCCTCATTTACTTCTTATAGGTCCTGGGATGAGTTATAACTTTTTTGTTGGAGGTTACTTCACCCCCGAAAAAAAACATATTCTTCCCCCAAAATATGTTTTATCTTTCCTTTTAAAAACTTAAATTAAAAGATAGTTACTCTACAGGCCTCTAGGGACGTGGCCGCTAGTATTATATATACAAACAGTCATCCCAAACCCAATACCTTAAAAGGTTCAAATTTTATTTTCACTTTATGTATATTTTTTTTCACATTTCCCTTCATGTTCCCTTTCCCGCCCCCATTAAATAATCTCTTATATATATTTTACTTCTTTTTCCTCTTAATATTCACGGAGTAAAAGTATGTACAACACTGTAAAAAATCATATTCCATTATGGCCTCGAAACAGGGGCGTCCAAGCTTTTTTTTTTGGGGGGGGTAAAAAATTTTAGGGGGGGGGGTAATTCGTGTTTGGGGGGGGTAAAATGGCGCGCGAAGCGCGCCGAAATTTTTTTTTACCCCCCCCAAAATTTTTACCCCGGGGGTAAAATTTGATTGGGGGGGGGTAATTACCCCCCCTAAAGTCTTTTGGGGGGGGGTAAATACTCCCCCCAAATCTGTTGGGGGGGGGTAATTACCCCCCCCAAACTAATTTACCCCGGGGGTAAAATTTTTGGGGGGGGTAATTTAATTATGTAAAAAAAGCACCTACCTAATCTATTAAGTTAATAAGTACTATCCTATAACATAAAGTAGTAAGTAAGGTTTATTTGACTATAGCTTCAGATTTCATTACTTTTAATACTGAGTTCTTCTTTTTAGGAAAGCTTCACATAGATCCCATGATGGTTCCACACTATTATAGGTCAATCCTTTGAGTGGTTTTAGGCTATTTTTCTCCTCCCTTTTTACCCTTTAGAAAACACGAGTTCTTAGATGCTAAGGGCGCCACTACTATTCAAATATATAGTAGTATCTCATTCTTTAGAACATAAAAATACAATAATCAACTCACTAACCAATGAACCAATATGATTATACTTTAAAGTGAAGCGTCTTATAGGTCCTGGAAGTTTTATAACTAGTTTTGAGACACCCTGACATCCTCCCAAAAGAAATCGCCTATAGAAATTCTTTTTCATTATTTAATGAAATATTTAATTTAGTTAGGTATCTATTTTATGGAATCTTCAGTGCTTTACAATTACATCATAGATCCCCGGGATGGTATTTACTCCCCCCCCAAAAAAAAATTTTCAGTAAAATTTTTTTTTTAAGAACATTCAATTTGGGGGGGGTAAATACCCCCCCCAAAAATTTTTTTTTAAAGAACATTTATTTTGGGGGGGGTAATTACCCCCCCCAAAATGGTTTGGGTGGGGTAAATACCCCCCCCAAAATCGTTGGGGGTGCCTACGGCACCCCCAAGGTAGGGGTGATTTTTTTTGGGGGGGGGTATTGTTCACAAAATTTTGGGGGTGCCAAATGGCCCATTACCCCCCCCCTTGGACGCCTATGCCTCGAAACCATTGAATATCCGCAGGATTAGAACCGGTTTTCAGCTATACGGAAAAATCATGCATAGCATTGTATTACAGACACTTTTCTACAAATACTAAATAAAAATCTTAATATTAATACCAGTCATGTTAGTCCAGGACTGGTTTTTATCTGATTTAAATATCCGCGAAGCGTTAAATAACTATTAAAACTTTTGTATTTCTTAAATTGTGTTTAAATAGAATTGAGTAAAGTTTTGATAAAACTAATATCCTATCCTTTAATATTTTGTAGTAAAGTTTTTTGTTTGTTCAATAAGATCTTGCTAACGACTAAACCGGAAAAGTTTTAAGGAAGCTTCATATATAGGTTTCATATGGCTTTAGCCTATTTTATAACTAAATTGAAGTTCTGGGTTAACTCAAGACTATTTCATTTCTAAATTTAAGTCCTTAAATGGTTCTACCCCCCTCTCCCTTCAAAAACAGAGTCTCTAAATTCTAGGAAGTCATTATTAGACTCAAACTAAATACGCCCTCCCCCCTCAATAAAAAGAAATTTCTACAAGTTTTAAAAGTGGGAATACATTTTTTACAGTGTATATAAATATTTTATTGTACATACTTACATGTGATCATTTGTAAATGTTTATTTTGGCCTCACCCAATACAGGCAGGGGTATTTCATTGGATAGAAAAAAGTTTTATTTTTGACTTTTCCTCTAGTTCAAATTAAGTATTTCTTTTTGTATAAAGTGAAACAAAAGTTTGAAGCTAAATGATATATCTACCTATATCTTCTAAAATATAAAATGAACTCTTTATATTTATGTATTTAGGATAGATTTTAAGACTAGTTATCCTGGGGTAAGAAAATTGAAAATCTAAATGTTCTCTTTTGCTGGCCCCGATAAACCATTACCAAAGGCCCTTTAACAAAAAGAAAGGGAACAATTGTTGCTTATTTAGCTTTCTTGGAAAATTTCGAAAACAGTAAAAGTGTCAGACTATGACGTCAGAAAAAATTAACAATTAACCAATGAGAAGCCAGTATTCACAATGGTAAAATATATAGCGGCCTCTCATTGGTTAATTGTTAATTTTTTCTGACGTCATAATCAGACACTTTTACTGTTTTCAAAATTTCAACATAACCATAAAATAATATCTTCATCACTGTTTTACATTCAGAGATCTAAAGTGATAAGACAATGGCTGATAAATTGATGTATATCCCCTATGATGATACACAATTTCCCCTCTATGTAGATTACAATTTATAGTTAAAAACGTTTGGTCACTCAACTTAATGAACCAACCGATCAAAATTTGATCCTAAAGATCCCAAAGTTGTTGAGCCAATAGTAAAACTTTGGGGATTAATGTAATAAACAACACAATACCCCCTCCCTCCCTGGGTATTTTACACACCCAAAAGTAAAAAATAACTATAGATAAAACAAATTTCTTTATTGAAACATACAAAAATCTAATACAAACACACAACAATGAAAATCAAATTGTAATTTAAAGTAAAATTTTTGAACCATCCAATCATAATTCAATATAGAAGTACCCAAAGATTTTAACCCAACAAAAAGATAACGTGGTTATAAAACTTTGGGTACCATATCTTTGTCGTTTACATTCCAATACACATGTAAACAGATTGGTAAACAATTTATATTCTTCTAATCAGGGAAGCCACGTATACCCAGACAGAAAAGGCACCGCCTGGGTATGGTTCTACATGGATAGCCAGGGCAAACTCTACCAGAGGATCTCGACTCTCCCAAACGCCTGCAATTATCAACAAAGTTAAGTTATACCAAACATAAGCGTGCTGCAGGGGTGTCAACACCTCCCTTAAAATTTAATTTGGAAAAGGCCTGCCTTTCTCTTTTTATCTCCTCAAGAGATACAGCTCCTGGCTTACCACTGAATTATAAAGGATTATTATTGGTGGAAACGTTTGGACCTTACTAGTTTGTACAAACCAATCACACTTTAATAAATGTCTCTATAGTGATTAAGCCAACGAATGAGGACCAGTAAAGTTTAAATTCAAATTTCCATACTTATTTTAATAGATATTGTTTCGGGCACTACATTTTTAATTTTTAAATTTCTCTTAGACTAGTGAAAAATTTGTAAATTTGGAATATAATGTTTAGTTTTTATTTTTGGTTATCTTTAAATTGTATTCAAAAGTAATAATTCAATCCTTAAGTTAATGAATAACAAAATTAAATTATGTTAAGTCTTTTAGTTTTTTTATATGTTCGAGCATATATTTAGCCATAACATTGTCAAAAATGCTTACAACGCAGACCTTTGTGACAAGGTTATGGCCAAATACATGTTCGAACATATAAAAAAATAACTGAATTTACCTGTAGCCTTCACACTTTCAGTAATAGTTTCTAGATCACTGTAGGCAAAGTGGAGGGGAAATCCACAAACCTATAATATAATAGTTTATATATATACTAGCGGCTTCGCCCCTAGCCTCTAGGGGCTTTGCTCCAAGAGGTAATTAAAAAAAAAATTGGAGCTGCCCCAGTATTAATTTCAAAATTTTCGGGGGGAAAAAATTGCAGCTCCTTCAGTATCAATTTCAAAATTTTCGGGGAAAAAAATTGGATCTGCCCCAGTATTAAATTCAAAATTTAAAAAAAAATTGGGGGGGATTTTTTTTTTGGGGGGGGGGGGGTTAGGAGTGTTCCACCCCCCCCCCCCCCCTTCCCCAAGAAAATAGCTTAAAACCACCACAGGACCAATAGGTATATACCCTGAAGAGTAGAATCCGATCGGTTCAGCGGTTACCGAGATCTTAAGGGACAGACGGACGGACGGACAGACATCAAGCTACTTTGTATTATAGATAATAAAAAGTAGAAGAAAGTCTGTCTGTCCAATAGTCTGTAATAGTTTCTAGATCACTGTAGGCAAAGTGAAGAGGAAATCTGCAAACCTATAATTTAATAGTTTTAGATATCTATAATACAAAGTAGAAGAATGTTTATTTTGTCTGTCTGTTCGTCTGTAACTAAATTATATGATTAACCCATAATTAAATAGTTTTAGATATATATTTGTAGAGTTACTCCATAAGAGTTTATATCTGTCTTACACCTACTTCTGTCGATTACAATTATTGATTTGAAAGTTTGGAACCAACTAATTTCAATTCAAAAAAAGTATCCAAAGTTTTGATCCACTAAATAAGATAACTTTGGGTACCTTGTAAGAAGCTGTCAATGTTGAAAGCTCTGTATAATGCGAAACTCCTTTTCCTCCACGTTCACCTTCCTCTTTGTTCCTGCAAAATAATGGTAGATTTTTTCCAGCATTGCTTCGAAACCGATTAACACCGTTGGATTAGAACCGGTTCTTAGCCATACGTAAAAATTTTGTCTAGCATCGCATTACAAACAATTTTCCACGAATAGCCCCTACAGCCCCTCGGGGCTAACAAAACTGGTTTTTATCTCATACTTTTTCAATTTAATAACAGCGGAAAGCTGTCTATAATACCATTAAACAGATTTATTAGCCCCTATGGGCTAATGGCCGGGTCTAACAAAACTGGTATTAACATTATGCTTTTCATTTTATTATTTGGAGAGAAAAAAATTTGTAATAATTTTTCAGTGTGGATTAGAATCGTTTGTAGTCCAGCGGATATTAAGTATATTTGATAATTTTAGATAATTTAAACTAACAATTAAAAACTACTCTAAAGATGTAATAGATCCATATCTATCCAAGAATGCTAAAATTCAACATGTTAAAAATCCATAAACATGATGGATTCCAATTATGTGGTTTTCCAATGTGTGTTTAGTAATCAATATTTAATATACCATGCATGTATATATGAATCAGGGAGGGAGAGGACATTGGACTGTTTATTACACTAGTCCCCAAAGTTTTACAATAACATTTTCTTATTCGTTGGCTAAACAACCTTTAAAATTTTTATTAGCTTTTAATTGGTCGGTTCATTAAGTTGAGTATCAAAACGTTTAAACCACTAATTGTAATCTACGAAAGGGGTAATTTTGTGTATCATCATTGAGAATACATCAAGGTATCCGTCATTATCTTATCCCTTTAGATCCTTGTATATGAATAGTCTGAATTTCATAGAATAGAACTTAATATTAATGATAAATTATTTATTTTTCAATATTTGCTAATTTATACTTTTATTGTATGCATAAAAAAAGTATGTAATTTTTCAATTTAAGCATTATTCTAAGTAAATAATTAAAATAATTGTCATAAAATATTTTTTTCTGTAAGCCTTGGTCAATAAACAGGCACAACTCGTTATAATGCACAGCTTTTTAATACAAAATTCGTGCAATCATAGAATTGGTTTGGTTTTCTGTTGGGTGTTTTTTAAGCTGATAACTCAGGGTAACATGGACCGTTTAGATAATTCGATGCACAATGGTACTGGAAAGGTCACATAAGAATGATAAATAGTTATTTTTCTCATCTTATAATAGACAGCTTTCCGCAGATACTAAATCTTTGAAACCCGAGAAGCCGAAGACCCGGGCTAACAAAACTAGTATTAAGGTTATGAACTTTGTTTTAATATTCATAGAAATTTGTATGCAATGCGATAATAATCGTGATTTTCCAGTATAACTCAAAATAGGTTATAAAACCACCGGATATTAATAAGTTCGGTACCACACTAAAAAATACTTTATTTTCCGACTGATTAATGTATCATATAAAAAAAAAATTACCTGACTATATTGATTCTTTGTTGCTCTAACTTGGGTAACAATTTTCCCAGCAGAGATTTTCCCTAAAACAAAAAAAATCTTTTTACATTGAGTTAGAATAAAAACAAGGACCAAATATCCGCTATTAGGGAAATTTATATAAAATTTATATTCGGCTGCATTACAAATTACGTCCCAGATTTTTTTTCGGGGGGGGGGGGCTACAAAATCTTAATACGAGGGTAAGTCATGTTCGGGTTGTATAATGGCGCATTCCCCCCACCCACCCCGTCCATAAAAAAATAATGAAAATTATGATGGGGGGTAATTACATCCTAAAACAATTTTTTTGGTGGGGGGATAAAACACACATTTTGAGTGTTAAACGTTAAAGATTGACCTGATTTGTTGAGGTGCTTCAAAGGTTATTTTGGTGTGGGGGTAAGATGTAATACATTAAATCATTTAATGCCCCCCCCCTCTCCATCCAATTGGATATCCATGTACGTGCATTAACGACAAGCAATTCCAAAAATAAAAATAAATAGTAAAACCTGAAAGTTTAATGAAGTCCTCATTTTGCACTTCTTTCTAAGATTCATAATACTGTCTCTTAATACCTATACACAAAAAAAATATAAATAAAAAAATAAATATTTAAATAAAAATATGAATATATTTACATATTTAGTAATCAAAGAATCACTTAAATTAAAAAACTGAAGCTTTTTATGGTGCCTATAAAAAATGACGTTATACTGGCCTATTATTGGTAAATTAAAATGTATACTAGCAGGCTATTGGTAATTTAGACTGTGTATTGGCCTATCATTGGTCATTTGCAGGGATCGGAAGCCTCACGTAAGCCGCGCATAAGCCTCAGTTTTAAACCTGCTTGTGAGCAGAAAAAAAAATTTAAGAAAGAAGGATTGTCTACTAAAGAGCCGTTTTATACATCCAGCTGAATTTTATAGTGATAAAATCACGATTTCACTGAGGCTTACACGCGGCTTACGTGAGGCTTCCGATCCCTGGTCATTTGTATTGTTTGACGTAATTTTTTTATAAACACTATAAACAGCTACAAAAACTTCAACAAGGGAATTTTCATACAAAAAAAGGCAACCTCTTCATGACTTTTTATTGCATAAACTGTTTTTTTTTAAATTCAATTTAGGGAAAATGATGCTTTTAGAGAAAATCCGTAGCTATGAAGGAAAAACTACCATTAGGGATTTTTACCAACAAAAAATACATATCATTTGCAAAGTATTTTTTGTGTGCAAACAGTGAGAGGAAAATTGCAAATATTCAGGGAGGAAGGGGACATTGGGCTGTTTATTACACTAGTCTCCAATGTATTAATTACGTTATTTATTCGTTGGCCTCCAACTTTGGGGACTTTATTGAATTTTAATTGGTTTGTTCATTAGGTTGGGTGTCTAAACGTTTCAATCACTAAATGTAATCTATAGAAGGGGTAGTTTTGTGTATCATTATTAAGTACATCAATTTATCGGCCATTGTCCTATCCCTATAGGTCCTTGACAAATATTGCAGAATCTTATGGAACACTTAAGCCCCTTGTAAAGAAAAGATGCTTCTGGAAAATTTATATTTTTTTGTCAGCATTGTTTTTCTCATGAAAAATGCGGTAAATCATTTTCTCGTATTCATTCGAATCCGGTGGATAGGAACCGGTTCTCATCCATACGAAAAAACTATATCTAGCATCGTATTATATTTAGTTTTCTACGAATATAGAAATGTACAATCATAAGATTAAAACCAGTTTTTTTAGCCGGTGCCTCCGGCACCTTAGGGCTAAAAAAACTAGTTTTAATCTTATAATTGTACTTTCTATATCCGCGGAAAGCCGTTTATAATACGATACGAGAAATAACTATACTGGTACTAAAATGATAAAATTTATTTGCAAATGTAGCATATGCAAAAATCGTAGTAAGATAAATTTAATAATTTAGTTAAAATAATAATATATTAAGTTTCAGATATAAATAAAATGGTCCTATCTTCTTTGAAATTTAATTTTTACCTTTTCAATTTTATCCTTTAGAGCTTTGGATGCTCTGGTATCTGGAGCTGATACTGTTAGATGATCAGGAACAATACTAAACATTTTATTTATGCCAAAAAGATAGATAAAAATAATATTGAGTGGTATTTATACAATACATCCATGCCTTTTCAAGCAAAAGTTTAAGAATTTTCAAAAAAAAAAGTAGGTATAATCATAATATTTTTATTAATCAATCATCAAATTTGTTAATTCATTTCGTTGAATGAATAAAAAATTCGTCGGTTTCCCTCAGTGTGCCTAGTCGAGCACAGTGCACACCCATTATTTTAATATAAATTGAAAGTAAAATGTTTTTGATTGACAGGATGTGTTAGGTTCTTATTTGCCCCGCAAGGGTTAGATATGAAAAAAACTAACTCCTATCCTTATTTTCAATTTATTTAATGAATAGTATAAATATTCAGTTCATGATAGGAACTTAGAGGGAAAGCACCAAATATTCTAAATCTATTATTTTCTGGTTTTAAACAGCTAACAGGGTATACCTGGGAAGATGTTTAGGTGGAGCTCGACTGAACAATGGCATCCAGTGGCCAGGATTGTTTATGTCCCACCTAAAATTTTGAGTGGGTTTATTTTAAATTCTCAAAAAAAACGAGGTTGCATAGTGCTATACTTCACAAACAAGAACTAACTTTTTCTGTAGAGTATATGTATATTTCGCTTTATTCAATTCTAATCATTTGAGAGTTTTTGTACAACTGATATAAAGAAAAGGATTGTAACAAATTTGTGTGTAATATGCTATTTGTTTGTCAAAAATTAAAAAGATTAATGAAATAAGGATGACAACATCCATAAAAGCGAAGCTCCAAAATCAGAAGGTATAACAAATGAACATTAACTCTTTTAGAATTTCGGAACTTAATAAGCAGAACATTAATTTGTAAGTCTAAGCAAAAATTTTTGTTACAAATTAAAAAGATTAATAAAAAAGTAAATGTAATTGAAGTTAAGCTGTTTATTATTTTCGCTACTAGCCTTTAGGGGCATCTTCAAGTTGAAAATAAAATAGATAAGGAACCACCCAGGTATCAAATAAATTTATAATGAGCCAAATCCGTTAAAATTTATTAGGCTAGCCTAGGAATTATTGGTATTATCCTCTTAGAAATTTTTTTTTCAATATCAGCGAACTATGAACTCTGGCCGCAGCGCTCGGCTTCCTAGCCTGCCTATCCGCAGCGCTCGGCTCCCTAGCCTGCCTAGCCCCAGCGCTCGGCTCCCTAGCCTAAAACCTAACCTAACCTAAAATAGTTGTTCGTCGGTAGTCGGGGGGGAATGAAAAAAAATTTTCTAAGAGGATAACGCCGAATTATCTTAGCCTTACATAGATTTACAGGAAAATGTAAGACTTAGAAAACCCTAACTAATTATAAGAGTTTATTAAAATTACTAGAATACTTACTTTAATCTTTGAGGGTGCTCAGAAATCTGCATGTTAGCCCAGATATTTGATTGGTTGGCCAGTAACCAAACACTTTGCAGAGGCAGAAAGGTTTCAGTTGTTGAGAAATGTTCACTATTAATTTTCAATTAATAAATGTTTAAGTATAGATGTATAAACCAGACAACTACCTGGCCCAAGTTGTAGGGACCTTTTTTGTTAGCTAGCAAATTGCTCTCTGCTAATTTGTAGAGACTTTGCTGCGTTTATATTTCTGACACTGTTTGCTTATATTCAAAGACCCAATTGAAAGTCGGCACGTGTCCCCTCTATTATTTTACTGTTGATGTTCAATTAAAAGTGAATGCTAAAGTAATTGGAGGTCCATGCATTTTCTCTTTGCTGAACAAGAACCCCTCTTAGAAAAAAAACACAGCTAGTTTACATTAGTCAGATTAAAAACTAAATTTTTGAGAAGCTAATTTTCTTTTTGTTAAAGTTAATTTCCTTGAAAATATAAGATAAAGGTTAAGAATAAATTGTAAATAAAGATTTATGTTACAGATTAAAGTAGTTTCTGTATTATCTTTTACAAAAAAAATCTGAATTTGAAAAAGTTAATTTAAACAAATTGAAAAAGCTTTACAAAGTGTCTCAAAAAATCATACATGTGACTTCATAAAAATGAGGGATGAGAGAAGAAGGGGCCAAGAAACCACCTAAAAAAGAGATGGATAATCCCTCATTTTTATGACGTCAAATGGCTGATTTTTTAGACACTTGAAAAAGCTCCAAATTGAATTGATTGAAGATTCCTGGTAACAGGATTCCAGAGCCAATGTTCTCCAGAATCTTCTACAGTCAACACATACGCAGTATCTCCTTCTGGTATACCTGGATAATAACATAATTATTAGAATATTGTCCATAATCATTGCAATACCACAAAGACACCTATTACATAATAAACAAACACTTTAGATTCGAAAACGCCATCATTGAAGCTTTTTATATTGCCTATAAAAAACTAATGGCTTTTTATTGGTCAATAAAAATGTATACTGGCCTGTCATTGGTGATTTAGTCTGTGTTTTGGCCTATCATTTGTCATTCATATTGTAAGACGTCATCTTTTATAGGAACTATAAAGAGCATCAATTGACTTTTATTGAGAGCATGAAAATGCGGTGTAAGATCCAAGTAATAATACATCCATTAATTTACCTTTTCCCAACAGAAGGAAGCAAGTCTTGCCCATTCCAAGGAAGTAATTAGTGAGGAGTACCGCATGTTCCACTTCCGACCCCAACATCATATTGAGAAAGTGCTCACTAGATGGCCAGATACTTCCCAGTCCTGGGAATAGCGCATTTGCTGGAGTATAGGGGATAAGGCTGACAAACCAGGCGACGTTCTCAGCAGGCGTGTTGGTGGTCTCGTCCTGGCTGCTGTTGCTGCTGCTGCTAGCAGCTACAACTTCTGGCGGCGGGTTTAGCTTACCAAGATACCTTAATAGATGTGAATCAGTTGCTTACTTTTTAAAGACAAATTAAACATTAATTTTGTTTCCTTTTAGGATTAGGTCTTTCAGCTTATACACCGCCTTTTTTCCCCCTACTTTGCGCGACCTAACATTATACACTTTTGTCTCTATGTACTTTTTCATTACTTACAACGTTTTTCTAATATTTTTTAATACCCGAATCTTTTTATTGTTCTTCGCAAGTGGATGTATGGATGTGTTGAGTCAAACTAAAAAGTCAAGATGTTTTACCTGGTCATGAGTAAAGATCTGCCATTTACATCAGTCACCAGAGGATTGAAAGCTCTTTGCGGATAAGAGGATGATAAGGCTCGACTCCATCTAACACAAGATTACTTTTTTGAATTGGGGTAAAAAAATAGACATATAAAATTTTAGCTGAAAGTTTCAAGAAGATTATGTAAGGGACAAAAAAATGTACTACAATCAATATTTGATAAAAGACCTTAATTTTCTAGCCAACGAATGAGTGAAAATATTTATATAACTCTGGGAAGCAGTATACTTTACTGTCTAATGTCCTCTCCCTCCATTTATCCTAACTACCTTTCACAAATCTCTACAATATCCTCCTCCTCTTCGCACTCCAGCTTCTCTCTGATTGGCTCCGGCACATTCAGGGCGGGCTCCAGGGTCAGGTAGATGTTCAGGTAGGTGGCACACTTGTCTGATACACCAGTATCCCTCGGGGTTCCAGGTCTCCATCCTAAACGATTTATAATAGTCAGGTAGAAGTCAAGGTAGGTAGCACACTTGTCTGATACTCCAGTATCCCTCGGGGTTCCAGGTCTCCATCCTAAAGATGAAATAAGTGTCAGGTAGATGTCAAGGTAGGTAGCACACTTGAATGATACTCCAGTATCCCGTGGGGTTCCAGGTCTCCATCCTAAATATTGTATAATAGTCAGGTAGATGTTCAGGTATGTGTCACACTTGTCTGATACACAAGTATCCCTTGGGGTTCCAGGTATAAGATATATAAGAGACAGGTAGATGTTAAGGTAGGTGGCACACTTGTCTGATACACCAGTATCCCTTGGGGTCCAGGTCTACATCCTAAACATGATATAAGTGTCAGGTAGATGTCCAGGTAGGTAGAACACTTGTCTGATACACCAGTATCCCTCGGGGCTCCAGGTCTCTATCCTAAATATTGTATAATAGTCAGGTAGATGTTCAGGTAGGTGGCACACTTGTCTAATACACCAGTATCCCTCGGGTCTCCAGGTCTTCATCCTAAATATTATATAATAGTCAGTTAGAGTTTCTAGTAGGTAGAATACTTGTCTGATACACCAGCATCCCTCGGGTTTCCAGGTCTTCATCCTAAATATTGTATAATAGTCAGGTAGATGTTCCGGTATGTGGCACACTTGTCTGATACACCAGTATAACTCGGGGTTCCAGGTCTCCATCCTAAATATTGTGTAATAGTCAGGTAGATGTTCAGGTATGTGGCACACTTGTCTGATACTCTAGTATCCCTCGGGGCTCCAGGTCTACATCCTAAACATGATATAAGTGTCACGTAGTTGTCCAGGTAGGTAGAACACTTGTCTGATACACCAGTATCTCTCGGAGTTCCAGGTCTCCATCCTAAACAATGTATAATAGTCAGGTAGAGTTTCAGGTAGGTAGAACACTTGTCTGATACACCAGTATCCCTCGGTGCTCCTGGTCTCTATCCTAAACATGATTTTAAATTATAGAATACTTATAGAAAAACTATGATTTTGATATCATTCAGTTTGTGTTGGAATGTATTTCTTGTATTCCCTGGCAAGTCCGAACCCATTAATTCCCTTTTCCTTACACCAGAGAATGAGTGTGTAACGCGGCATTCCTAACTATCTCCGCGCGTCGCTTGTAAACAAACAAAAAAGACGCGCACTTTTCCTTTGATGATTCCCATGTGAGGAGCTACGTGAATGAAAATAATGTATTGGTTGAATATACATGCGCTCTAATCCGTGGAAGATCTCAAATAAGCCTTCCTGCTTAGTTTGACATCATATGTGGTAAGAATTTATCTTTTAATTCTTAATAATAAGCGTAGAATGGTACGAATTTATGAAGAAATTTAAATCATTAATTTTTCAACAAATAGACCATTTAACTGCTAAGTTTTATCATACGAATATTTTCCTTAATTTTATTGATCATTTGAATCTAAAATTATCAATTTCTGATGCGATTTAATATGTTTCGTGCCAATTTAAAGTTTTTTAGAAATTTTATATTTTTAATTAAATTGAAATCACGCAACCTCGATCTTACAAAAATAATAACCATTAATATTATGTAATTAATTCTTATATTTTTGTTTTAGACTTACTGTTTTCATGGTAATAAATACACATTCGTAAACTTCGCTATGTTGGTCATTCGGAGGGCTTGGAGATAAGATTTCGAGAACGGCTAGGCATGCGTTCCGAAACAATGAAAACAAGACAGAACAGATGCGGCTAAGAAAATATCTGTGAAGTTTTGTGAATGTGTTGGTTGTGATACCTTACCACACATTATTATAATCGTAATCAGTACAGTTAACTTTAGTGACAATCATGGGTCCTAAAAAGAATAAAGGCGCTCAATTGGGATTGCGGCTGCGCCCAGCCGTCGAGGCCCTAACCAGTGAACTAAGTAAAGTGATGAAGTTGGTCAGTGAATCTTCAGAGCTTGACGTTAGACATTTCACTAAGGAGTCAATCCTTGTCCATGACAAGTTCGAGACATTCGATAGCATCATGGTCGGTTTTAGCAAGCTTGGTGTGAGAATCCAAGAGCTTGAGGAGTTTAGTGACATTTATTCTGATATAGTTACTGTGCAAAAAGATTATAGTGCTCTGAAAGATGCTCTAGATGCTATAGAAGAGCTTAGTGACATTCAAAGTGTTGTTGATTTAGTTGGTGATAATTTGCCTGACCATAAGGCTGAACTATATGATCGATGTTTAAAGATTGTGAAAGTTATTAAAGGGTCATACTTTCTCTTACCTGAACCAATTATAAACACTTTGTCTGCCTTGATGAAACGGCTGGCTGAGGTTAAGCTTGAACCTGTGAAGCTGCCCACAACGACGGCGGGTGCCTCGACAGCATCGCCATTTGTGTCACCGTTTGGCACACCACAGTTCGGCACCGGTTCTATGTTCACGCCAGGATATATGAATCGTGTCGACGAACGCCTTCTTCCCAGCTTTGACGGCCAAGAGGCAGCCTACGTAAGTTTCAAGGACAATTTTAAAAAGCTTACCGTAGGACAGGACCCGTCATATTTACAGTTATTGTTGAGCAGTGAAAAGGTCTGTAAAAATAAAGAGTTGAGACTTCAGTTAATTCACATTCAATCGCATGAATCTCAATGGGCTTACCTTGATGCACGTTTTAAGTCCAAAACATGTCAGATGCTCTGCCTTTTCAACCAATGGGAGAAGAAGTCTAAACCATCGGACTCCAACCAGATTGTGACTGTGTTAGCAGAGTTTGGCGGTGCAGTTAGCCAGCTCGAGCAGCTGACTAAAGATGATGATGATGATGAGGTTACCACAAGCCAGTGGTTGACCGTGATCCTTCTGGAGATGTTATCCAAGAAGTTGCCACGTGATTTTCAAGATAAGCTCAACCTAGCGTTGGGCTCGATGGATACCCCAGATGTTCCTAAGCTGTTGAAAATTATAGAGGAACAGAGGGGCGCCATTTTGATGAGGTGCTCGACTGATGTAGACACCCCCTCCAAGAAGAAAGGTAATCCTGCGGCCGCAGCTACAGCCGTTGGTAAACCTGGGTCTCCTGCTAAGACCAAGAAGAAACAGCCTTGCCCGTCGGAAGGTTGTAATTCTGATCACCTGTTGTTCAAGTGCTCCAAGTTTAGGGATATGTCTGTTCCTGAACGTAAAATCTTCATCAAGAAGATAGGAGCCTGTTTGCTCTGCTTGCAAAAGGGGCATAGGGTTGCCGACTGTCCTAGAGCCGATAAACTTGGCAGCTGTACCATAGACAGCTGCAATCAACCCCATAATAGCTTGATTCATGAGACTGTGGCTGGACAAGTTGCGGCAGTTTATGAATCACAATTGTTTAGCAAGAACAATTTTATGCTGATGTTGCAGCAGCTCCCAGCATTGGCGGCTGACAAACGTCAAGTCACCGTCAATGCTATGTGGGACTCTGGAGCAAATCTGACGTTGATTTCTAGAAGTATTGCCAAGAAGTTAGAGTTGCCATCAACTGGTCGCACAGCTACTATTTCTCTGGCAGATGGAAAGAGCCAAGCATGTCCTACAGTCAAAATTTGTTTGGTTGACCGCAACCGGAATTCCCATATTCTGGAGGCGGCGGTAGTGCCCAGCATTGGTACTGAAGAAGGGTTGCGTTCTATTGATCCTGCAGCCGCCGCCGAAATTTTCAACATGAAGCCTGATAATTTTTCTATGGTCGATGGTAAGATTGATGTTCTTATCGGCCATCTAACACCAGCTATGTTCCCGTGTGCAGATAAAATGGTTGGTGATTCTAGACTGTACAGAAGCTTATTTGGTACAGGCTATTTAGTTGTGTCTGCAGACGGCAGGACTGTTACTAATCCTGTCGCTTGTAAAGCTGTTAAGTTGGAGGTCAGCAAGATGGAGTTCCTGAGTACAGAAAGTTTGGGGATACAGCCGCCATCAATGTGCAGCGGTTGTAAGAACTGCCGTCATTGCGCCGCCATTGCCGCCGGGCAGTCCGCCTTGGACGTGCGTAAGCGGCAGCTGATTGAAGAAGGTTTGACGTTGGATCTTGAGAACCGTATCTGGACGGCCTCATATCCTTACAAGCAGCCGCCAAGTGTGTTGTTTGATAATTCTGAGCAGGCGTACAAGATCTGCTTACGTGACTGGCAGAGGATGGTCAAAAAAGGTGAATATGACACCTTCTGCCAAGTGTTCCAAGAAGCTGTTTCTCGTGGAGTGTATACAAAAGCTTCGCCAGAAGATCTAGCTTATACTAAGCCCGTGTATTATTCGAGCCTAGTCTGCGCATATAAAGAGTCTATTTCCACGCCGTTGAGGATATGCGCCAATTCTAGCCTCTGCTGCAAGGGGCTAAGCCTCAATAGTATTATGATGGACGGGCCAGTTCCATTATATACCCTGATGCACAATCTTATTCGGTTCAGAAGTTACAAGTGTGCATTTGTGGCTGACATTCAGAAGTTCTACAATTCATTGTTAGCTACCTATGAAGATTCTCAGCTGAAACGTGTTTTTTTCGCTGATACAGTTGATGGAGAGCCGGAGGTTTATCTCACCAAAACCATCAACTTTGGTGAAGCCTTGGCTGGCGATATGGCCGTGACCGCCCTCAGACTCACTGGTGTATTTTTGGTGGACGTTCCCAGCAGGATGTTCAAGATGTTTATGGATCTGAGAAGATTAGAGGTTCTGATGTTGTAGCCCAGCAAGATGTGTGGAGAGATGTTCAGCAACCACTCAGATCTGAATTTGTTTTGTATCAAGATCCTCCTTCGGTCAAATTGGAGACTTGTACTTACGTGGATGACTGTTTGAGCGGTCATAACAGTAAACCTGAAGCTGTCCAGCTGGTCCAAGAGCTGGAAGATATGATTGCACCTGGAAATTTCAGATTTAAATCTGTTGTTTATTCTGGAGATGATGTTGACAGTGTGAAAGTTTTGGGCCTTGTTTGGGACCCTAAACAGGATAAGTTGTTCCTACCTGTCAGAGCCAACCACGGCGAGAAGATTAAGGGTAGAAAGCTACTAGAGGACCTGGATCTGGAGGATCTCTGGAGAAGTCTACCTGAGTTGATAACTAAACGAGAAGTTTGGAGAATTGTGCAACAATTGTATGACCCAATGGGTCTAGCAGCGCCATTGCTGCTTAAATCCAAGCTTTGTCTGCGCTCAGTTTGCATACATGGATGCAACTGGGATGATGTCATACCTGGAGAGTTGAGGTCGGAGCTCGTGAGCAGCCTCCAGGACCGTGCGGCACTTGGAAATGTGTCGTTCAGACGTTCGATGGTTCCTGATAAGCCGTTGGGGCTTCCAATGGTTGTTGGTTTCTGTGATGCATCAAACCAGGCCTATGCAGCCATCACCTACCTGAGATGGCCAGTTCCTGGAGGATTTGATGTAGTTTTGTGTTGCGCCAAGTCACGTGTCGCACCAGTGAAGATAGAGTCTATACCAAGGTTAGAAATGCTTAGTTGTCTAATTTTGGCAAGGCTTGTGGATACAGTTGTCAGAGCTCTACCTTTCAACATTTCTGGCAAAGTATTTTTTAGTGATAGCAGCTGTGCCCTGGCTCAGCTATCCAGTGACAGTGTTATGCTAAATGTTTTCAACAGTCATCGTGTTTCCGAGATACAACAGTTGACGAGCCCTGAAGATTGGAGATGGGTTCCAACCCAACACAACATCGCCGATCTGGCGACGCGTGGTTTGTGTACGATTGAGGATGTACAACCTGGATCTACATACCAGGAAGGTCCAAGCTGGTTGCGCCTGGAACAGGACCAGTGGCCCGTTAAGACGGCGGGTGAGGTAAATGCATCCATTCCCGAGAGCGAGCTAAATCCCAAGATGGCGAAGCTCAAGGTAATGTTCACACAGGTGGTGGACAATGATTTCTGGAGGTCCCTGGCAAGAAGGACCTACAGGCAGGCAAGGAGGACTGTGGCCGCAGTTCTTAAGGCTGCCAACTGCTTTAAAATGTTGCTTGTCAAGAAACGTGGTGTTGCAACAAATGAGGATGGTGTTAGCAACAATGATAGTTCTAGGTATTATGAGAACTATACTTTCACAAACACATACATGGATTCTGTTTGTGACCTGTTTTTGACATCCTTCAACCAAGAGAAGGAGATGACCATGGACGCCGAGGGGAAATTCGACTCCCTTCAACCCTATCATCACAAGGTCCAGGTTTGTTGGCCCATAGTGGGTCATGATGGATGTTTTCCTCTTAGGTCATTCACAATATTGAAAATGGCCGGAAGAGGAGATGAAGCCCTTGAGGCCGCAGCTGGAGGCCCCAGGAAAGTTATGAAGGACAGCCCAGGTGTTGTCTTGCTCAGCCGCCACAACAGGCTGGCGAAGCTCATCCTTCAACAGTCTCACGATGAATTGGGACATGGAGGACATCGTAAAACATTGGCGCAAAGCCGAAGGTATGCTTGGATCACACATGGCCGCATGGAGGCTATGAAAGTGGTCAAAAATTGTGCTGCATGTTCCATTGAATATGCCAAGCGTTCGAGTCCCGCAATGGCTAATATTCTGCCAGACCGTGTTGAACCCTCAGTGCCCTTCCAAGAGGTGCATATGGACCTTGCGGGGCCGATAGAAGTTGTGAAGCCTGGCGTTGGCACCAGGAGTTCCAAGACCAAGTACAAAGTCTGGTTGTTGATTGTGGCCTGTAGATTCACACAGGCTGTGTTTGTTGACGTGTTGACCGATTATTCAACTGAAGCCGTGCTGGTCGGCTTGAGAAAACTTCAGGCGTTTTACAATATGCCTAGAAGGGTTACTACAGATAGAGGCACCAATATGGCTGGTGCCAAGCGCATTTTAGATGAACTTTTGAAGGATACCAGGATGCATTTTGAATGGCATCTTGTGCCCACTGCAGCACACTCGTTCGTAGGTACTGTGGAGAGGCAGGTTGGGCTGGTCAAGCGTGTGTTGAACAAGAAGTTGGCTGGTGCTACTGTAACCTTCAATGATTTATTGGTGTTGTGTGCTGAGACTGCCAGAGTCTTGAATTCAAAACCATTGACGTATGCCGCCCAAGGAGATGACGTCAATTGCTGGAGAATAATTTCACCTGCTGATCTGTTAGGCGGCAGGACAAATGATGCAATCTGCACCTTCGAAACAGGTTGCAAGGAGCCCATTACCAGGAGGCTGGAGAACTTGGAGGAGTTGACCCGTCAGTTCCATCAGGTGTACAAGGAGCAGCTCATGCCTGAGCTACTCAAGTCCGTCAAGTGGCGCCGCAACGAGGTGCTGCTCGAGCCGGGAGACGTGGTGCTGATCGACGATAGCACAAGTTTGATGAAGAAGTTCAGATTGGGACGTGTAGAACAAGTGCGTCCAGGTGGAAGGACCGTGGTTTGCAAGTATAAATTATCAGATGACGCAGCCGCCACGAGTAACGAGACTTCCGCAAGACGTCTGCTCAAGATCAATCTACCCAAAGTTTAGTATAAGTATCGTTCTTGTTTAACTTTGAATTTTATTTTTACGGTAGATTTATCAGATATTTTTTTCGAAAGACAAAAAACGCAATTTTTGACACAATTTCGTTTAAACTTTCAAATCGACGCAAGATTTTTTTCATTTGAAATGCAAACTTAAGTTTTTTATACGTTTACGCAAGTTTTTTCAATGATTTAAGTCTTTCCGGGACCAGGGATTTTTTTCGCGGAAATTTTCCTAGGTACCTACGCAAATACGAACATTTTTATCCTTGTTGGATTGAAACTTAATATGATAAGAAATTAACACAATGAGATTTGTACATCATTTAAATATTTCTTTAAGATTTATTATAATCACATAAATAATTTAATATTACATGCATATTAAAATTATTACTATTTACCTTTTAACCGATGTACCTAAAGAAAAAATGCAGATTTTTTTTCGCCTTGAATTAAGTAGATTCTTTGAGTTTCGAAGATTTAAGCTTAATAAGACCGCTCTACGGTGTATCTTAGCTCTGTTTCCTCGGCCAGACATACCGCAGAACGGCAAAACTAAAGCATAAGATAATTCTTTATTTCGATTGCTTTGATTGATGATTTTAAAGTTTCTTTGAATTTTTTCATGATTCTTTTTTATTTTAATTTGATTTTAACATCACTAATTATGTTTATTTTCAGTTGATGCAGCCCTGCGCCAGAAATCCTGTTGGAAATTATGCAGTATCAAAAATTGTGATGGAAAGACATAACGTCCGACAGGATAGCTAGAACATGGCAATTATTTATATTTGATGGATTTGTTAGTTTGTATCTTGAGGGATTCATTCTAACTGAGGCCCCAAATTGCCTTAATTATGACTGTTTGAATACGTATAAGTTGCTTTCTTTTTAAAACAGAGAGAAATTGCAAACTCAGCATTTAGAGAAGTTCTTTTCTTATATTGAGCTTTTGTTTTATTTTGGTAAATTTAATTTGCATATTTCAATTGCAATTTTATTTTACGCAATTTTGATTCACGAAGATTTAAAATTATGAAATTTTAATTTTCCGATGTTTGATGATTTTTTTTACAGTCATATTTTATTTAGATTTAAGTATCTATTTTATTAAAACATGTTTAGATTTAAGGATCTTACCTATCTTATCTGAAAAATGTTTAGATGTAAGCAAGTATTTTTCCGTTGGAGAGAAATTCTAATTATTGAGAAGTTTTTTTTATGAAATTTTACTTTTCTTTTCTAGCAAAAAGATTTAGTAGAAGAAATGTCATTATTTAATCTTTCTTTCTTTTGATGAAAAAAGTTTGAGTTGATTATTTAATTATTGATGCGATTTTTAATATAAAAATCATTTGCCTGTTTATTATGTAGGTACCTAATCAAAGTTTAGGTACTGTTGATTATTAATTCATGTATTCGCAATTACATGGTCTGTAATTCTAATTTTATTGAGATTATGAGGCCATGATATAATGAGATGTGTGAGTGGTAAATGTGCATTTCATGAATGTTGAATGCTTTTCCCATTCCTTATTCCTATCCTTATGTGGTAGTGGAGTCGGTTTGAGTTATTGTGGTGTTCGTAAGTTACCATAATTAATTTTAGGCCTGTTGGCCATGCCATTTTAAACTCTTGTAATTTATGCGTTATGAGATTGTGATTTTGTGGACACTGTCTGCACGCATGATGCTAAGATGAGTTATTGTGTTCGATTCCCAGTGACTAGACGGGTGTGTGTTGGAATGTATTTCTTGTATTCCCTGGCAAGTCCGAACCCATTAATTCCCTTTTCCTTACACCAGAGAATGAGTGTGTAACGCGGCATTCCTAACTATCTCCGCGCGTCGCTTGTAAACAAACAAAAAAGACGCGCACTTTTCCTTTGATGATTCCCATGTGAGGAGCTACGTGAATGAAAATAATGTATTGGTTGAATATACATGCGCTCTAATCTGTGGAAGATCTCAAATAAGCCTTCCTGCTTAGTTTGACATCATATGTGGTAAGAATTTATCTTTTAATTCTTAATAATAAGCGTAGAATGGTACGAATTTATGAAGAAATTTAAATCATTAATTTTTCAACAAATAGACCATTTAACTGCTAAGTTTTATCATACGAATATTTTCCTTAATTTTATTGATCATTTGAATCTAAAATTATCAATTTCTGATGCGGTTTAATATGTTTCGTGCCAATTTAAAGTTTTTTAGAAATTTTATATTTTTAATTAAATTGAAATCACGCAACCTTGATCTTACAAAAATAATAACCATTAATATTATGTAATTAATTCTTATATTTTTGTTTTAGACTTACTGTTTTCATGGTAATAAATACACATTCGTAAACTTCGCTATGTTGGTCATTCGGAGGGCTTGGAGATAAGATTTCGAGAACGGCTAGGCATGCGTTCCGAAACACAGTTGTTAATGAGATTTCAGATTTTTTACAAACTCACAGACAGACAGATGTCCTGTTACTTTTAAAATAAAATCTTAAATTACCTAAAGTGTGAATTGACTGTCCCAATCTTTCATAGCCAAGTAAAACTCCAGGTGAATGCAAGCGAAACGTCCCTGAAAAATATACATATCATACAAGCAAACAAAATAAGGAATTAAAGATAAAAAGAGGTTTGCTCGTCATATACCATTTAACACACATTCATGTCATTCACTGTGCTATAGAACCCAAGAGAATTATCAACCTGTAATGTATGCAGTATTTTATTGCTCACCAAAGGATATTAGATTAAGTAGCATCAAACAGACAACCAACTCTTTGATTGCTTGATCATTCAAGTCCTAACTGTTCATTGTAATGAGTTGCGTTAGTTTCTTGGCCCAGGCAGGCACCCTCCCCTACTCTTCTTATTGGAGTCATTGTTGCAATATGTACTATTTTAACGTCTTTAGTCATCATCTATCAGACTAAATTATCAATGGCAAGCCAGTATAAATTTTTATTGACTAATGGTAGGCAAGTATGACGCCATTTTTATAGGTACAATAAAAAGCTTCTTTGAGGTTAGTAATAAAAAGAGGTTCTACTCTATATAGCATTACAGACAGAAAGATGGATAGACAGGCAGACAAGACTGAGTGTAAAGTAACTAATATTTATTCACAGCATCGTTTTATGGTCAGCTTTCCGCAGATATCAAAATAAAATATTTTAAGATTAAAACAGTTTTGTTAACCCCAAGGGCCAAAGACCCGAGCTGATAAAACTGGTATTAGGTTTCTTTCAAATTTTTTTTGGAAAATTGTCTGTAGTACGATGCTATGCATGATTGTTCAGTAGTTGCTGAGAACAGGTTCTAATCCAGCTGATAAAGAAATTACGAGACATTACATTTTATACATAAATCACAAAGAAAAAAAACAAAAATATAAAAGAAAATCTATGAAAAGATAATATTTGCTTAGTTTGAAATTTCTGGAAACAAAAAGATTTGTGTCTCAGCTTTTTGCCAACGTGTATATTAAACAAGGATATAACATACTATTAGTTTTATGCAGGAATAAGGTATAACCAACAAGGGAAATAAATATAAAATATTTGGGGGGCAAATGGAGAGGTCGTCAATTTTACGATGTGTTGCCCCCCAACGACAGCTGAAAAACTCATATAGGTTTCGTGATTTTTTCTGAATTAATTTCGTTATTGGTATAAGCTGAGTTTTATGTATTAAACATTTTACTATATGATAAGAAGAAAGTAAAAAATAAAGTAGATGTACAAATGATAACAATTGGAAAAATCACATTATCATAAAAAGTTCTATCTCTATCTCACCGTATTAACGTGACGGACGGACGGACAACGTGGATTAAAGAGAAGACTTTCATCAGAATGGAAATCTTCTACTATACATCTATGTATCTTCGGAAGCAGAAAATTACATTTATCTATTATATTCTAACGTTTAAAGTAGAGGCTCCTTAGAAAATTATTGGAGAAATGAACATATTTTTGAAATTTTAGAGTAGCTTCGCTCCTAACAAGGATAAAAACAACAATTGGACCGAAGCTTATACACAACATATCTAAAAATATTAAGTAAATACAAAAAGAAATCTAAAATTCTGAAACATAATTTAACAGAATAATGCAGAATTGTATGAAAAATGAAACTGTTTACAACCTTCAATCCTTGTATTTTGATAAATTGATGTGAATGGTATGGCCAGACTTCCAAGCCAGTGATGCTCAATTCTGTAAATAACAGGCTCATAATATGTTTTTTAAGGAATATTTTTAGATTTTACTTTCTACTAGCAGCTACGCCCCTAGTTGCATCTTTGGGCATTTAAGAAAGGGGGAAAATAAATCCTTTTTCCTTATGAGGGGGTTTAGCTTTAACCTTCTTAGTCCTATAAGAAGCTTCATTGTAAAGGATAACCTTATTTGTTAACGATAAAATAGTTAGTGGTTTGCGAGATCCTTTGATAACAAGGGCAGACAGTTTAACATCCTTGTATTTTTATAGAATGTTTTTGTCGTTTTTGTTGTACCTCTAACCTAAAGTAATAAACAAACAGACAAAAATACTACCCCTGGATCAACCCCTTTTATAAATCATTTTAAATTGGGGGGAAGGGGGGAATAGTCAATGCCCGACAAGGTACTTAAACACTTAAAACTTAACATAGGTTGCAGGCTGGTATTAGGCTATTTTTTTAGATTTAAGCCCTGGGGTGGTTTTAGGCTATGTTCTACCTCATGCTTACCCCTTTGCACAACGAGCACCTAGATGTTAGGGGTGGCGCCGCTAGTATACATAGAAAGTAATGCTTGTATGTATTTGTATGAAAAAAAACATTCATAATTAATCATAAGATGAATAGAAACTAGATATGCAAATTATTTTTCATAAATAAAAACTTGCTTATTTTAAAACTAGCGGCTTCGCCCCTAGCCTCTAGGTGCTTTGCCTCAATTAAAATAGCACCAAATAGTTGATGTTTCATCTTCATCATCTAAAAAAAAAAATTTGATGGGGATCTTCATCATCTGCATCATCAACAAAAAAAATTGAGGGGGAATTTATTTAATTTAGGGTGGGGGGGGGGGTGTCCAACGCCCCAAGAAAATAGCCTAAAACCACCACCGGACCAGTAGGTATATTCCCTGAAGAGTAGAATCCGATCGGTTCAGTGGTTACCGAGATCTTAAGGGACAGACAGACGGACGGACGGACAGACAGACATCGTTCTACTTTGTATTATAGATAGATCACAAATAAGAGGGAAGGGGTAATTTTGTTTGTTTGTTATGTTTGGTCATGTTAGGTGACGCAGGTTTAGAGCATCCAGCAAGGTTAGGTACAGAGAAAAAATTTCACCCTCTCTTATTTTTACTTTTTTTAAAATAGAAGGGGAATTGTTTTGTGCTCGATAGACACTATAATGGAAAGCACAAAAAAGGTGTATTATGATGATTCCTGTGGTGAACTTGGCTGTTTCTCTCTTCATCATCATCAATTAGATCAACATGAACCTCATCAAATAGATGAAGGTGCAGGTAGTCCTTCATAACAAAAAGTTAAGATAACCTTTCAAACCTTAAAATTATTTATTCCTTAAAGAAAGCGTTTTTTTGGAAAGTACTAAAGAGTTAAAAATACAAATAATGATTTTTCTCTTAAGTTACAGACTCAAATAAAATCTCAACCTTTTTATTATCCTTTATTTCCTATCTTGATAGTGAAATTTATCATTTAAATTTTTGAAACTCTTTAAAAAAAATATACAATTTATATATTTTATTATTTTATCTTCAATTTTCCTTGATTCTACGCATACTGTCAGGTGAGAAATCATTGTTCAGCGGCTGGAAAAAGAAACTCTTTGTTTTTTGAGGTAATTTCTTTAAATTAAAGTGGCATTATAAAATAAGAAATAACATTTTTTCAATAAACTAAATAAAAAGAAGTAATTGTTAGAGCGGTCAAATTTTCTAGGGAGTAGGCAGTCCATCCCCTACCAGAAAACAACCACTGGACAATTAGGTTTATTCCCTGGGAAGCACAACCTAATTGGCTCAGCGTTAGTGAGAGCTTATGCTGCAGACAGACTTCGTTCTACTTATAATGTACGTATTTAGTAAGTTATTTTGGTTGATCCTAATTTGTACAAAAAATTCAAAATTTTGTGTTTTCAAGACTGAACTACGATTTACAGACAGACATTGCGTTATTTAGATACAACATAACTATGAAAAAAGGTCCTAGGACAAACGAAGGAGTCCCAATAGTCGGAGTGGACAAACGCAGGAGTGGACACTTAACCTAACCTAACCTATTTTAGACCTTCTTATAGGTTTTTTAAATGCCTATACCCTGCAGGGGGCTTATTTGGACATTCATATCTTAACCTAACCTTATCTGCATAAAAATACTTAATTAAGTTAATATTTTAACACTCCTGCGTTTGTCCACTCCGACGTTTGGGACTCCTGCGTTTGTCCTGGAACCTGAAAAAGGCTTTATCTCATTGTAAGTGATTTCACTCTTTGGTTTGAAGTCTTAAAGTGAACTGCATTATAAATGCTCCTAAAAATCTATGCATTATCTTCATCTTATTTTCATTTTGTTTCTGAATATATGAAAAGATCAAAGAGTGTCCCTTAAACTTTAGTTCTAGTTGATGGTTCCAAGAAGGATTTGGTCCTACAGCAGTACTCGTCCTGGTGCCACAGTATAATAGGGATAAAGTCAGGGAGGGAGGGGACATTAGGCTGTTTGTTACACTAGTCCCAAAAGCATAGACGTCCAAGGGGGGGGGGGGTAAAGAGGTGATTACCCCCCTCAAATGAATTTGGGGGTGCCGTAGGCAATAAAAAAAATGCCTCTATGAAATAAAGATTACCACCCCCAAAATTTTTATTTTCAAAATTTTACCCCCCCCCCCCCAAATAAAAAAGCTTGGACGCCCCTGCCCCAAAGTATGAAATAACGTTTTCTAATTTGTTGGCTCAACAACTTTGAGGACTTTTCTTGAATTTTGATAGATGGGGTAATTTTGTGTATTATCATTGAGGATGTACACTAATTTATAGGCCATTGTCTTTTCCCTGTAGATCCCTGATAAAAAGAGAAGGGGTAAAGACATTTCTACAACTTGCATAAGTACAATCTATGTGTTTTGACAAAAAGTGTGTCTGTTTTTTATTATTGATGTATAATTGGCAATATTTTTTTTACTCTTATGACAAAATACACCAGTTTTTTTACATCAATATTATTCTATGCCTGGCGCTTGAATTCTGTAATTTTGCCACAATGAAAGAATTCACATTGGCCTCCTTGGGTGTGGTAGTCGGCTGCGGGATTATATTTCCCTGTGCGCGATAAGGGCGTATATATATAGATGATAAATTTGGTAAATATTACACCAGATTATCATATTCATTAATAAAGTGAACTTTGTTTCGGGATAAAATAACAACGATCCCATAACCTCCCCTCCCCCCTTATACCCTTTCCCTCCCCTCCTGGATTAACGAATTTACCAATGAATAGCAGGAGAAATAGCAACTTAAATTGACTACAATTTTTCCTTATCACAATATCCACGTATATTCTACATCCATTGTTTTTTTTGCCCTCATTAGTCATCACAATACGCACTTGCCTGTGGATTAAGGGAGTCAACATCATGCCTGACAGGTACATCATAAGCTCTGACAACAGACAGGAGAACCTTCACCTCTTGTCCAGACAGATCCTGCAGCGTGACCTTCTTCCGTTCCTGGCGTACTGGCCTCAGAGGGCGCTGCTCAGGTGCCATCCCTCCTATTTATGAAAATATTTTGTAGATGATATGTTTCTTTTAGTCTTAATTATAGCTTATTTGCTTACATATATAGAAACAGTACAAAAGCTATAAGAAAAAAAAGAAGAACGTGATAAGTACAATAATAAAAAAAAGAAATTTAATTTTTCTAAAGTTTCAAAAGCTGCTTTCTAATTTTTGTGTGTTATTTTTGTTAGGGGAGGTGGGGGAGGATTTAGGATTAACAGATTAACTGTCTTCAATATTCACTTATATATCTTGTGTGAGGTTTTACATGTCTCCTCCTGGTATATAATTAATTTTGAGTTGATAGCTTACCTAACATCATGAACAAGGTGCTCAAATCAGGAATACTGTCTTCAATAATTATGTCACTTCTTCTCTTTCTATGTTTTGCTATGCTGAACCTATGCACAGGAATAAAGAGATAAGTAAAAATACATAAAAATTTGATTTTAGGGGATTTTTTTTCTCGAGTTCGAATCACTAACAATCATTAGTAAATATTCATAAAATGTTGCAAGTATATTTTACATTTTATGTAATTTAAAATTGATTTGATTTTTTGAAGCAGCTTATAGTGCCTAATAAAAATAAGGTCATACTATACAAATGACCAACGATAAGCCAGTAAACATTTTACCATTGGTCAATTAAAATGTATACTGGCCTATTATTGGTCATTTGTATTGTTTGGCGTCATTTTTTATTAGGCACTTGAAGATGCTTCAATTTTTAAATTATTCCTTTAACCCTGACCTATGTGCCACCTGGCCTCTCAGCTGTTCTAGGTACAACAGGTTCTTGGCTCTCAGCTGATTGTGATGACCAGCCATATCTTTCTGCTTATACTCCAGCTTTTTGGCGTATGTTTCCAGGATACCCTTGGGTATTTCCCGCTCATTGGCAGGTATCATCCTGTAATTTCTAAAGTCTGGAGCTTTTGCTGTTCTCAACTGAAGAATCTGGAATCTGAAGTAAAGAAATTGGAGGAAAATTAATTTGATTTGCACTTTTATTACCTACTGTATTTTTGCTAGTAGCTACGCCTCTAGCTTCTAGGGACATTTAGAGATAAGATGTATAAAAAAAAACATAAAAATGTATGAAAAGCTTCACTGAAATGAAGAACTCAATAGATTAAGCGGCTAGCGAGTTCCTAACGGACACAGAAAAAAAACTAAAAATTATTGAC
Organism: Acartia tonsa; assembly: GCF_053477335.1. NCBI lineage: Eukaryota > Metazoa > Arthropoda > Copepoda > Calanoida > Acartiidae > Acartia > Acartia tonsa. The sequence continues at coordinate 43,352,375 of NC_137260.1, forward strand.
ATGTGTCAAAGTACATTTGAAACTATACCATACAAGAATAGTTATTTATCGCATCGTATTATAGGCAGCTTTCCTCGGATATTAAAATGAAAAGTTTTAAGATTAAAACTAGTTTTCTGAGCCCCAAGGGGCCGAATACTTGGCTAACAAAAGTGGAATTACTTTTATGATTTTCGTGGAAAATAGTCTGTTATACAATTATATACTTAATTATTCAGTGTGGCAGAGAACCGGTTATAATCCAGTTTATCAATTTCGAATGAATACTGGAAAAGTAATTCTTACCTAAGATTATTATTGATGGTTGCTTCTGAACAGAAAGAAAACTGATCATCAAGTTGATCTAATCTAAAGTAACCCTGGTCTATACTTGTCGTATCTAAACCCAATCCTTAAATTAGGTTTTAATTTTAAAATCTAATTTTAAAGTTCTTGTTAGATATTATACAAAAAAAAACAAATAAGGGATATGTGTAATGTATAATAAGATTGTTTAGAATACTTGCTTTTACTCTTTTTAAGTCGAAAACTGAAAATTTGAAGGCCAAAATACCAACCTTTCAATATACATTTGAGACAATAAAATCAACAGTGTAATCTTTAATATATTGTTTTAAGGTCTGAACCAGAATATAATTTAAAGGATTATTCCCTTGCACAGTGCTAGAGTTGGAAACTGTAGGAGCTACCAGGCTGTGGCGTGCATGAGTTAAACTTGCCATCAGGTCAGAATTCCTAAATTAAAATCATTAATTTATAAATTAACTATCTGAATTTAAAAACTTAATTGTTCTTTTAAGACTTAGTTTTGGTAATTTTGTGACATTTAAACTAAACTAAACAATTCAATGAATGTAACTACTCCTTACCTGGGATCATTAGGATCAATCTGATGATTAATCAGCCATGTTTCTAACTTATCCGGATCAATATTACCAAACTTGTCAAAGACCTCAGTGATAGGCTCAACTGAGCTCTTGTGCTTGTTATATTGTCGCCACTGGTCAATAGGTGGCGCTAGTAGGCTGCCATCTTGACGTTTAGCCCAGCCAACTCGGGCGTACAGCTTCCCTCGGGTGTGGTCAACCTTTACAATGAAAATTAAGTGTATATTTTAAATTGAATGGAGTTATTTACTAAATAATACAAAGTTGCTTTGAGTTGAGGTAGGAGAAGGCTGATCACATATAATCGAGGAATTGTGAGAGAAAAATTTCAGAAAATAAACACAAAAATAGAGAGATTGGGCTGTATATTATGATAGTGACCGAAATTTAAACACATGTTTTCTAATTCGTTGGCATGAAAACTTTGGGTACTTTATTAAATCTTGATTAGTTGGTTCAAAATAGCAGTGTCCGAATTTGTTAACCAATAATTTTAGTCTACAGATGGAATTTTTTTGTTTATCATTATTGGAGATGAACATCAATTCATCGCCTAAAATTCCCTACATGACACATACAGAAAACAGGAAAGATTAAAAATTTGAACTGGCACCATGGCAAAATGGATATAGAATCTACGTGGATATCATGACAGGGGAAAATTATTTGTCAATTTAGGTGCTTACAGGGACATTACTTTTTGGGCAGTTCGTTCATCAAGAATAAAGGGAAGGGGATGGAATTGTCGTTATTTTATCCAGTTATCTTTTTTAGAGTACATGATAATCTGGTGTAAGATCCAAGTGTTATTAAATCCATTATTGGCAAATAACTATTGTATACCTGGATCTGAGACTTGTCACTTGAAACAGAGAATGGTTTACCAGATCCAAGTCCTGCATGTCCATGGCTAACTTCATGGGTGCTCTTAAATTCAAATGGTCCCATCTCAGTCTAGAACAAAAAATTTCATTATTAAAAAAAAATATTTTTAATTTTAATCAATAATAAATTCATGGCTTAACAAGCAAAGCAATTTATGTGAGGGGAGGAGAAATTCGCTCAAAAAAAATTGTGACGTCTTAAAAATGAGAATAAAGAGAGGAGGAGTGGGAAAGAAAACCCCCCAAAAAAGATGGATAATTCCTTAATTTTTATGACATCACATGATGATTTTTTGAGCGACTTTCTCCCCTCACCAATTTATCAGCTTTGAAAACATGTTATTGCAATCTTAGCTTATACTTTTTAGTAGAAGATGATTAAAGTCCCTCCACATATTATGACGTAATACGATAAAATAACCAATGAAAGGCCAGCATAAATTTTACTGGTTAATTACAGTGTAAACTGGCCTCTGATTGACTATTCTATTATATGCCGTCATAATCTGTGGAGGGACTTTAATCATCTTCTTTTTAGTAATTTTTAAGTTTTATTTTTCTAATAGTTATTTATCTATAGTATTATAGATAGTTTTCCGCGTATATTAATATGAAAAAATAGATTAAACCGGTTTTTGTTAGCCACGAGGGTTAACAAAACTTTAATTAATGATTTTATCTTAATATTCGTGGAAAATCGGCTGTGATACGATGCTATACATAATTTTTCAATTTGGCTGAGAACCGATTCTAATCCAGCAAATATAAATAGGTTACGAAACCATACTGGAATATACCTTACCTTATCTAAACTGGTATTCGGATCACAGACAGGTATCTGAACATCAGCAATTACACTTGACTTCAGCGTGCTACCCTCAATAATCTGAATCCGCAAACTTTCCGGCCACTGCTGGATTTGAATGGGGAATATTTGTCCAATTGGGACCACAAAATCCTGGCCAATAATTTTGGACTGGCTTTGGCATACTTCCTTGCCGTTGAATAGAATTTTAAACATGATCTTGGTTTTGTTGACAGCGTTACGACGGTTCAATTCTCTGTTATCATGTATTTCTGACTCCTTGCTGGTTTTACCGCCCATCAACAGCTCTAGGGTCAGCTTGGGTTCACCTGGATTACGACGACATTTCCTGGCGGCTTTGTCGAGGCTGGCCCGGATTTTGTCCTCGTCGAATTGTGTGGGTGGGCTGGGTTTTTCCGGCTCTGATTCGTTTAGAAATTCTTCATCCTTCAAAGAACAGTAATAATTTATACAGGCACAATAAGAGGAATCAAACTTAGGTACATCATTTTTTTGCCAATTGTCTTATCCCCGACTCACTTACCTTGGCAAATTGATCAGCATCCACACTGCCCAACCCTTTCTCCATATCTTTCTGGTGCTTCTTATGCCTGTGCCGCACTTCTTTTCTAGTGGCATGCAGTTCTTTCCATTTCTCAAGCTCTTCCTCATAGGTTGTCTATAAATATGTCATAGAGGCAGGGGACATTGGACTGTAAATAAAACAGTATCCAAAATTTGTAGGCTTATAAACTTTGAGTATTTTTGTTTAATACTGATTGGTTGGTTAAAAAATAGTACTTTTAAAATTTTTAACCATTATTTAAATAATAAGCACAATCAGTTATTTTTTAAGGGTCAGCTTCACTGAGGTACCGTGATGGTTTTAGATTATTTTATTTATAATTTCTAAGTCTTGAAAAGGTTTCAGGCTATATTAATTTTTATGTCATATAGTTGATATCAATCATTTGATTTGTATGCAAGGACGTCCAAGGGGGGGGGGGTAAAGTGGTGATTACCCCCCCTAATTAAAATTTAACCTTACCCCCAACCATTAAGGAGAGGGTATTTACCACCCCAAACATTTTTTTCGGGGGGAAATACCCCCCCTCCACCAAAAAATAAATAAATAATCCCTATCAAAAATATTTTTGGCGTAAATTTTTTTTTGGGGGGGGGGGGAAATTTACCCCTACCAACAGATTTCAAGGGGGGTAATTCCCCCCCCCCAAACAAATTTTACCCCGGGGGTAAAAATTTTGGGGGGGGTAAAAAAAATTGCGGCGTGCTTCACGCGCCATTTTACTCCCCCCCCCCCCCCAAATAAAAAAGCTTGGACGCCCCTGTTTGTATGTCATCTAAAAGCTTCAAAATTTAAAATGACTACACTCATTTAGCTGTAATACTCGTTGAGGCCATTAGATAACAGGTTTTAATTCATATTTCCTTTACATTCTATAAAACTTGTTAAATGATAAAATATGTGACATTTTGCAGACAGAAAGTTCATGTTACATATTTCACTGTAGACAAATTGTTATGCAAATTTATATGGAAAATCACTTTAACATTTTACTTTACAATCTTTATAAAATTGTTGAACTTTACTGTTTAACAGAGATTGTATGTTTTTATTTTTTCTACAGAAGTATTCTGTATTTATAAGCAAAACAAACTGAAAAACAGTACAGTCTTAAAATTTAATTAATCTATAAAGAAAGGATAACAATAAAAGTAAAAAGTAAAGCAGTTTGTAGTGCCCAATAAAAGATGACGTCATACTATACAAATGACCAATGAAATGCCAATATACATTCATATTGACCAATGGTAAAAATTATACTGGCCTATGATAAGTCATTTGTATTGTATTTGACAGGTTGTTGGAAAATTATAATCTTGGTAGTGTACTACCACTATTTTAAGAGAAATCGCCCATGGAAAAATAATTATTCCAAAACATCATTTTAAAACTTAACTTAATTAGCTGACCTCTATCTATTTATTGCCGCAAGTTGTAGTGTAAAGATAGCATACTTTTTAGGTAAACTAGTGGTCGCGTCCCTAGTATGTAGGGGATCTGTATTTGAAGGGGCAAAGGGTGCTAGAAAATAGCTTAAACCATCATAATATGTACCTTAATCTGACAATAAAATAGTTTTAGGTAATCAATCACAAAGCCTATATGAAGCTTGCTTTTGCTTAAAATAGGGAACCCATTCGGATCGGTAGTCAAACTTTTAAGCTTCAGGCCAAAAAAAACCTTACTACTTTATATAATAGGATAGACCTAGGGGGAAATATGTTTACCTATAAATAAATTTATTTTTTCTTACCTGATTTAGTTCTCTTGTTTCTTCATATTCATCTTGTTTCTCTTTTAATTCTTTATTCATCTCATACATCCATTCCTAGAAAAATTATTATCTCATGTTTTTGACAGATAAAGCAGATTTATAAGATTTTCAGGTACCAAGCTTTTTATTACAAGGGGGTAAAATGAGGGGTTTGAAAGGTTTCAGAGGTTCATCAAATGTATTTATTTTATTTTTAGGGGGGTAAAATGGGGTGTTTCAAAGTTTAAGGGGGCCGGGTCAACACCCCTTTACCCCCTCCTTGGGGCGTCTGTGTCAGGTATTAAAGTTTTGGACAGTTTTGGTTATAAACATGCGTATTTTAAAATGTAATATGATGTTTTTCTGTCCGTCTAATTGAAAATCCGCTTAAAAATCGTAAACGGCCGAATCAATAGTTCTACAATTTTAGGCAAGTTCCGTATAGGTTAAGGGAAGATTTTTATCTGCGGGAAAAAAATCCCATCAAACATATTATTCATCTTTTGTGAAAGGGGGTAGGAAGGGCGTAGCCTCTAGTTTTAGAAATTTCGAAACAATATGATACAAAGTTATAAATTTATATAAACCATATTGTTTTACTTTATCTTTGTTACAGAGCTGGATCTTTAAATCTTTTCAATGGTGCGCCAAATCGGGGTGAGCCAACTTTCCACTAATGAGAGCACATCATTTTACGAAATGCCGCGCTGTGATTGGCTGAAATTCAGCGCACCCCGATTTGGCGCACCATTGAAATGATTTAAAGATCCAGCTCAGGGGTGTCAAAGTTGTAATATAATTGTATAATATCCCACATTGATATGTTAGATGGGATGGGATATACCTCCCTCTTTACATATTATTCTTTGGTAGGGGCTCTGTTCTAAAGTTTACGTGTTGTGTCCAAGGCATTTCCTCGTAGAACAGCAATAGTAAATCATCATAATAAAAATAACAGTAAAGTTACATACAGTTAGTATGGAGAAAGTAAAAAGGCAAAAATCAAAGGACAAATTGAACAATAATCAGCAATATGTTTATAAATTTTATAATTTGTAATTAAATAGAATTTAAACTTTAAAGTCAATTAAATTGTGACTCTGACGTCCTGCTGACAAGCTATTTACCTAAAAATGTAGTCTTAATATCATAAGAATAATGCAATGTCGCTATTGTGTCAGTCATGACAAGTTTTTTTTAAAGTCAAACATTCGATTTAAAAATGGTATGTCGATAATATGTGACCTATGACAACTTTTCTCATACATACAGGGCAAGGGTTTTTTTTGTGTACCCCTGCAAAGTGTTCATGGAAATTGATGATTTAATACTCCTTTGTTTCACAAAAATTCTTTGTCTGCTTATCATTTAAATTCTCTGTGGAGTTGGAATGAAATAAAATCCAGGATATAATATAATTTTAATTATATCCAAATTTAAAAGAATTAGAATGTCTGGTGGTGTGTGGGTGACTGGAAAAATTGTGGGTAGCAGGCTGGGTGATTTTCAGTTGAGGAAAATTACAGATAAATGCGATGAAAAAAAAGTAAGTTAATGTTTTTTTTACAGCAAAGATAAAAAATCATTAAATAAAAGCAATAGGATATCTATCTGACACACAGAAAACTGTCCCGAATTTGTATTAATTTTGAGGAACAAGACTCCAGTTACGTCATATTTTTCTTTCCCGAAAAAGGGAAGGGGGGGAAAAGGGAAGGGGGAAGAAAAAAGATATGGGAGAAAAGGGGGTTTTCCCCATCTCTTTTGAAGAGATTTTCTTCCCCCCTTCCCTTTTTCGGGAAAGAAAAATATGACGTAACTGGAGTCTTGTTCCTCAAAATTAATACAAATTCGGGACAGTTTTCTGTGTGTCAGATAGATATCCTATTGCTTTTATTTAATGATCTGTATGTGTATATTATTTTAAAAATTTCTAACCGCTTGCCAATTAGGCTCTACTTTATAGTAAACCCTTTAAAGGTCAGATAGAATTTTTATTCTAATACAAATAATAATGACACCCCCCCCCTCTCGCTCCCTAAAAAATGTTTAACACTTTTTCTTGCTAACTAAATCAAAGGCCGTGGGTAGTTTACCCCCCGTATTCTTAAATTTGCCTCGGAGAGCTCTTCTATGGTTTATTAGTAATTATATCAATTTATATCATTTAGGTAATATGTTCCCAATTTTTCTTCAATGCCGAAGAGTTAATAAAACAAGAATGACTACATCCATAAAAGCGAAGCACTGAAACGGTAGGACAAACGAACAGTAATACTTGTAGTAGAGTGTCAGAACTGAATAATCAGAATATAAATGTATATACGAAACAAAAGTAAATTAATTAAAAATCTGCTAAAATACAGGATAATGTTTAAGGACATTCTTACATTTTTAGGACTTGATTATAGAGATGCTTCGCTTATAACATTGTACCTTGATGTCCTAGGAATCAGGATTCCAAAAATCAGATTAATCGGATTATTATAACACATAAAAATATGTTGTTAAGTTGAAAATTAACATGTTTGAAATGGAAGTACGGACATTCTAAAAAACGATTATAGAGTTGCTACGCTTTCTAAAACATACCTAACTACTACAGGAATTACCACGCAAAAGTTGAAATCGATAGGACAATTCTAATATGTCTAAATATACGTAAAAAGCTATCCGTTCCGGATGGACAGACCGACGGATGGACCCTAATTATAGAAAAGCTTCGCTTTTAAAAGTGCAGAAATTATAATTGAACACAATGATTATACGTTTAATAGAAATGGTTCAAGCGAAAACTACAAAAAAAAATTGTTGATATGCAAACTATATTATCAAATCCAGTCCCTTTATCCCAGTTTAGTCTAGACAAAAGAGGATTAATTCTAAAGCCATATTTTCATCACAAAAGAGATAAAAATTTTATAAAGAAAAATAAGCTTTTTCTTTTATAAGAAGAGCAGCTATTCTGTACTAGAGTTTGTAATTATGTTCTGTTGCAAAAAAAGAACTATCTTAAGTTATAGCTAATTAAGGGAGGAAGGGGATATTTGACTGTATATTACACTAATATAAAAGTTTCATTTAACTAAACTAATGATTTTATTCTACTTCAGGGGTAAATTTATTTATCACCATTCGAGATTTCTATTAATTTATCGTTTATTTATTAATACACTAAGATCTAAATCAAGTAATATTGTTGTTTAGACTTAATAAAAGTGTTTAACATATTTACACAACATAAAAATATGCTAAATAATCAATAGATTATGATTTAATGTAAACAAACTCTTTATAACAAGCGGCTGTGCCTCTAGGGGCATTTTAAAATTGGAAACGATATTCGAGGATATTGTGACAGGGGAAATTTTGTCATCAATTTAGGTTGATACTCCTCAGTTATTGGTCCAAATAATTATATATTGATTGTTTTCAATCTTAGTGTTAAAATAGAACGGGAGTATTCTTTTGATCCAGGTAAGCTATTATCATCAAATCTTACCTTTAAATCTTGATTATGATTGACAGCTTCTTTGTGAATTATAAGTTTATGATTAGTGACATTATAATTTTGCTGTTTTCTCACTTCCCTCAATTCTTTCCATATTTCCAATAGCTTGCGGGCTAATTCTCGCTCTTCTAAAAAATAATATTGACTTTAAAAATGTAATGCTTATGAGTGGGTGGGTGTCTGCCTGTCTATGTTTGGGGAGATTACCTTCATAATCCCAAGAGATTTCGCCCTTAGAAGAAAGGTCTTTAGCGTAGTAGCGTAGTAGCTAGTAAAAACGATTTTATTTCTTGTCAGCCATGATGTCGTCATAAATATCAGGTGAATAGCAAATAGATAATATATCAATGCAAGGTTTTGTGAATATGAATATATTTTGTTGGTGAATATTAACCCAGTTATTCCAGAGGTGAATTCTTTAAAACACTTTTGCCCAACTAAAATCTGTTTGCACCACTAAAATTTTAGTGAGGCAAAATTATCCCCTCTAAATTTTTAGCCAGCCTTACTGATTTCAGTGGGGCAAACTAATTTTAGTGATGCAAATTTTTAAAAAAGAATTCACCTCTGGTTTGTCAAAACTTTTTGTTTGTACTTGCTAAATTTCTTGCTTCTCGATAAGAAGTTATTATTCTTTTATGCAAAGGCAACGTTACAAGTTTTTCCTATTTTTTTTTGCCAACAATCAATTCTGTTAGAATGACTGCTTCAAAGATAATTACCTAAAGAATGCTTATCTCTCTCATGTCTAACTGCCTTGATTTCAGCTTTATAGGAAGCAATTCTTTTATGGTGGAATTTAACATCTTCAATATGTGTAGTCTCCATCTGATCCTCAACACGCTCTATTTCTGTATACAGGGCTCTAAAATAATTATATAATACTTAATAAAAATCCTCTGTATGTGGTTGATAGCAATATAGATCTAGACTACCATAAAGTGATATAGAATATACGTGAATATTATGACAGAGGAAAAATTGCCGTCAATTTAGGTTGCTAACATGGACATAATTTTTTGGTTAGTTCGTTCATCCAGTAAGAAGGGAAGGGATGGGTAAAGTGGGTGGATGGTCGGACATCATTATTTTAGCCAGCTACAAGTTTCACTTTATTAGAGTACATGAGATCTAAGTAATATATAAATGATAATAATAAATTAATTCAAACACAAGTCCCAACTCACTGACATACCAAATATTGTGCATGGTAATGAGTTTCACCTGTTTATTTTGCCAAGGTTTGCTTCCCTACCTATGAATGTAATATAGCAGCAGAAGGTAAGAATTACAATTACTTTTCAATTTTGATTAATTTAAGCAAATATTCTTATTTCAAAGATTTTATTTCAATTTTTTTTAATCAAGAGAATAGTTATTTCTCGCGTCGTATTATAAACGGCTTTCCGCGGATATTAAATGTACAATTATAAGATTAAAACCAGTTTTTTTAGACCCGAGATGCCGAAGTCACGGGCTAAAACACTGGTTTTAATCTTATGATTGTACATTTTTATATATTCATAGAAAGCTGGATATAATACGATGCTAGACATAGTTTTTTTTCGTATGGATGAGAACCGGTTCCTATCCACCGGATTCGAATGAATACGAGAAAAAATATTAAAATATTTTTTTTCTGCTAAAACAAGGATGACAACACATCCAATATATTAAAGCTTTGCTAAAATTGGAATAAATCAAAATTATACAATGCCTTAACCTACGCTTAAAACATTCCGTTAAGAACGGACACACTAGCCGAATCAAAATTGAGTAAATTTTCACTTTTTAAAGAAGTTACCTTAATTTAGTGTTTAATGTAGCAAGTATGTTCTTGTTTAACCTTCCGGAATAGTCACTGTACAGCTCCATCAATTTCCTATTTAAATATAAGAATATTAAGGTCGGTGAAATTTCAGTTTAGAAATTTCAAGAGATTTTAACGGATAAGACAATGGACGATAAATTGATGTACACCCTAAAATTACTGTTAAACAAAAGTAGATATGAATGATTAAAGATGGAAACAACTATTTGGTACCATCTAATCAAATTTTTCAAAAAGTCTCCAAAGATCTAGAGCCAACGAATGAGAGATCCCAGTATATATCAATAAAGAAGACTTCAGCTTTTAACAACAAAAAGCAAATTTCGAGCTTTTCTCATGATGAAAGAAAATAGTTTTATAACTGTGAGTGTAAAGAAAAGATTAATATAGTTTTTAGTTATATGGTTTTCCTCATAAACAAAGATGACATAATTCATAAGTAGCAAAGTTTATACATGTAAAGAATAGACGGGTATAGTCCTTTCCACGACATCCCTCCATAAGGAGCGATTCTTCGTATTTTTAAAATGGCTTTTTATAGGTTATTTTAGGTTAGGTTAGGTTATATTGTGTTAGGTGATTGCCCCACAGGGTTAGGTAATTGGCCCCGCAGGGTTAGAGCCCCCCGCAGGGGCTAGAAATAGGAGAAAAGCTACTGTGAAAAATACGAAGAATCGCTCCTTATGTAGGGATGTCGTGGAAAGGACTATACCCGAATAGACAAACAAACAGACAAAGTTAGTTAATATATGCTCACTAGTTATCTTTAGATTAAAATCTTAAAAGTCTATCTTTAACAGCAGCTAAGGAAATCACATTTCTCAAATTACAATTTCTATTTTCATTGCAGTGCAGCGAGAAAAACGGACGGACAAACAAAGAAATTTATAAAGAAGATCCTTTAAAGGAATTTAGTAGATTTTTCCTGCTAGCTCCTAGAAAATTTCCCTTTAACGGAGACAGACAGACAAACAGGCATTGCAATTTAAGAGTTGCAGCGCTGCTTGAAGGAAATGTTTTTATGTTTGTTTTGTCTGAATAAAAATAATTAACCTGGTGAGATAATGTTCTAAGGAAAATAAATGATGATGGCTGAACACAAGAGATCCAACATCCAATTCTAAAAATATTAACATTTTATTTCATACTATACAATGTGTCATACGCCTGAAAAAAAGTTGAAGTAAGAAAATATATGATGATGGCAGAAAGCAAAAGATCAAAAAAATTTACATTTTATTTATGTATATTATTCTTTTGAGTCACAAGCTTGACAAAGCAGCAGTAGTTGTGATGATAACTGAAAATTTTTACATTTTATATATTATACAATGTGTCATACGCCTTATAAAGTAGTAGAAATAAATTAATCTATCATCGATGAAAAAATTTATTTAAATATATTTTTCTTATTTATTTTATGACTATTATTCCAAGGGGTTAGAACATCTCTGTAATACAAGTATACAGCTGGAGGCGATGTCACTGGCATTAAATAAAATAACTTGTACAAAATGATAAGAAAAGTTGGTTAAATTCAAAAAAAAGAAATATTAGTCCTTAGCATTCATTTCTACTTTACTCAAAGATTAATTTCTTTTTAATTTGTAATTCATCTTAAAAACAAAGATTTTTTATAATTAGGGTTTGCACGCCCGTTTGTGCAAATGTAATGGTTAGCTTATTCGATAATTGCTAATGTTTGAATTGCTCAATAGATTTGAAACTTTGGATGACGATTTAGAAACTTTTTGACAACAATTTTTGAATGATATAACTATTATACATAATACAATTCATCTGATTTTTGGAACAATAATTCCTAGGACAACAAGGTTAATATTTTTAAGTCCTAAAAATATAGGTATGTCCTTAAACAGAATCCTGTGTTTTCAGCAATTTCATATTCAATTTTGTTTATACTTTAAAATTAATATTCTACATATTAAGTTTTGTCATTTTACAAGTTCCTACCCTTTCTTCTGTCGTTTAATTAAGAGCTTCGCTTTTATGGATATTGTCCTACTTATTTTGTATTTACAAATGATAACAAAACGTAAGTTAAAAAGAAAATATATCTTAAACAATTTAAAATATTTAAGATTTAATATGAGGATATTGTCTGCATACACTTTTTTTTGCTGTAAACTAGTCTCATAACTACAACTTGTATAAAATGTGGACTTTAATAATGGATGAAGGATATACGTGGATATATTGACAAGATAAAATTTGTTGTCAATTTAGCTTGCTAATGTGGACCTCATGTATTGGTCAGTTCGTTCATCCAGTAGACGAGGGTTTAGTTATTTTAGCCAGCTGTTAGCATCACATTATCAGAGTACATGAAAATCTGGAGCAATATCCAAGTAATAATCTATCTATTACTTTAATGTCCAGAAAATGTTGTTTTCCCCTGAGACAACTTTACTTTACTTTGTTGAAGAAGCCAACAACTTTTAACTTTATAAATTACAGTGCTGTGGTATAAATTTAGAATAAAGAAAATGAATATCACTTACACTATTGGCTGATATCAAAGACCCTATTGACGGTCGGCACAGGGTCCCAACCCGTGAATATAGAGTCTTTTTTAACCCTGTCCCCTTAATTCTTTTACTTTAATCCTACAACTAACAAATTTACTTTAATTTCATTATACATTTAAATTTCAATCTCAAAAAATCATAGCATGACTCACAATAAGACAATCTGTGTCCTGTAAACATCTAAACTGCAGCCGCCAGAATGTTAACAATATGCAGCCGTTTCAATTGAAAGGTCATGTATATGAAAACTACAGGCTTTCTTTCACTCTAGATGTGAAACTTTATTCCTTAGCCACAAGTGAGTTTAAATTTTCACTTTTATTAGTTAAAAGAAAAGACCAAAGTTTGGCAGACATGAAGCAAGTTACATTGTCATTCATTAAGTAAAAGAATAGAGTGGGCACAAGCTATATGTAACTCTACCCACAGGGTGGGGACCTTACAATTGAGTAGATACATAAGAGCAGAAAGCAATTTGCAAGCAGACGATAAAGGTCTTTACCACTAGGTTCAAGTAGTTGTCTGGGTTATCCATCTATGCTTATACATTTATTCATTCAGCAAAGTTTAATATTGTGCATTTTCATTTTAAAGAGAATTTTTCTTCTTAACTTACAAAGCGTTTTATTTTCAATAAATGCATAACATATCTGACCTTTATAATTACAACCTTCAATTCTAATTTTTTAGGCGTAAATGTCAAGCAATAAATATCGATTTTTCTTTAAGTTTCTGCTTAAATAGTTGAATATTTCCACATACTAAAAGACAGTTATTTTGACATCTTAGCTGCTAATAGACGTAATCTTTCCTTTCATTGTTAAAAATAATAAGATAATAAATATTTATCGCATAGTATTTTAGACAGTTTTCCGCGGATATTAAAATTGTTAGCCCCGAGGGACCAAAGGCCCGTGCTATATAAACTTATTTTCATTTTATGATTTTTATTTTAAAACTCGTGAATGTTTTATATGATTTTTCGGTATGGCTAAGAGAGAACTATTTCTAATTCAGCGGATATTAATCAGTCTCGAACCTGGAAAATACATAGAAAGCCTTTTTAAAAATAAAGATTAAATGACAAACCTAGTTGGCAGGAATCCCCCTCAGAGAACAGAGCCAGGCTGTGGTGACCATTTTGACCGCCAGGTTGAGCGAGCACAAAATCGGTCAACAGAAAATTTTCTTTATTCTAAAGATACAATAATTTATTTCTATTAATTTTATTATTTTAAATCTTAAATTTGTATTAGAACTCAAGATATTTCTTTTTTTAAATATGAGATTTAAATGAGTATTAAATATTTAGTAAAAGATATATAGTAATGGTAAGAAAAACAACATCTACAAAGGCAAAGCTCTAAAATCAGGTAAAATTTGTTTGATGAACGTACGGCATTCATAAATACTTCACCTCGTGAGAATAATTCTTGGTATTATCATGAAATTTTGGAACATTTTGGTAGGATAATTGTGGTATTTGTTTGATGGTAAACCAATCCTAAATCAAAGTATTTCTTAAAATAAAAGTAAGAAACAAGTACAAATGGTTGAAAAACAATCTAATTAATTTATACAATATCTGAATATACCCTCCTTAAAACAACATATTTTTTATTGTATTCATGTTTCATAATAACTAGTTTGGCCCTATAATTTACTCCTTCAAAAACAATTATATGAAAGTAATAAATGACATCGAATGCTTTGTTAAATTCAAACATGTTCTAATAAAAATTGCAATATTATTCAAGCTTAAACTATTATTGAAATACACACATTATAGAATATGTTTTTTTTTTTGTTTTGTGAATAAAAAATTAGCAGCTACGCCCTTGCATCTAGAGTCTTTGTATTCGAAAGGAGCTAAAAAGTAGCCTAAAACCATCCTAATACTTAAATCTGAAAACAGCCTAAAAACATCACAAGACTAAGTAAAGCTTATCTAAAATTGAGAACCAATTCGGTTTAGTAGATTTTGAGATTTTAAGCTTCAGACATTAGGATGTACCTGATCAACTTCTCGATTATTCTTTTCTTGGATCATTCTAGACAAAAAGTTTAGGGTTGGTCAATTTTAATACTCTATCAAATGTGAAAAAAACAGACAAAAAACAAATAGGCAAGAAAATTTGAAAAAAAGGGATAGTTAAAGTTGTCTATTATCTTTATATGCTACTAGCGGATACGGCTCTAGTAACCTTACTCGAGGGACTGTTGGGGGGAGGGGTAGTATTCACTTTTAATTTAATTAAAAAAAAAATAAAAATAATTTAACAACATGTTTTAGGGGATAGGGAAGAATTTTTTGACCCTTTGCGATTACCTTTTGGAGGGTGGAGTTAACCTTCCCTAAAATAGCTATTTTTCAAGGTTATATTGTGCTTCTTGGATTATTATAAACATTTGTAAAAACTTCAATTTTACCTGTTTTTAATTTTGTTTAGGTTTTTATTAGCCATCCTGGGTAGTTCCCCTGTATAGACACCCTCGTCAACAACCCCAACCCTGCTGCCACCCCCAGGTAGCTCCATCTCTGTGGCTGGCGTGTAGTACACCTCCTTCTCACTATCCACCCTGTCCGTGTATTTGAGTATCTGGGCTGGCTCCCACGTGGTCACTGACCAATCATATTCTTTACCTGAATGTAAAATAACGGGTAAAAATGGCGTCTAATGACAGCAAAGCTTTTTGAAAAAGGTAGCCTAAATTATTGAGAAAAAAACACAATTTTGAAACTATTTTGGTTAGGTTAGGTTAAGTAAAGTTTAGAAAAGCCCTGCAGGGATATTTCTCTGTATAGACAGATACACGCTGGGTAAGAGCCCCTGCAGAGCCGAAAATTTTTAAAAATATCTTAGGAAAAGTTTAAGATAAGAGATAGAGTTTAGATTGTACAGTAAAGGTTGGATAAAAGTACCAAATATAATATTACCAATATAAAATTTTGAGAGCAGTTTCTTCTTATCATTATCCTCATTTTCATCTTCCTCCTCTCCCTCATCCGCTGTGTGAAAGTCGTCTTCCTGCTCCTCGTCTTCCTTTCCTCTATCATCTCCCGCGGATTTTTCCTCAGATGATTTCGTGGATTTTTTATCCTTGGCTGTTTTCTTTTCTTTTTTGTCAGGTGTTGTGTCTACAACTACCTCTTCCAGGATGTTTTCATCCCATTCTTTTGTGAAGAAGTCATAGCCTTCCTCTTCTTTACGAAGATTTCCTTCAATCCGCTAAAATTGAATAAATTAAACCATCATTTTGTATCATTTTAACAAGGTTTTATGTTTAAATGTAAAAAAATAAATTATGCAAGGTAGTAAATACTAGAGTTTTTTTTTGCTAACCAAGTTTCTCAATTAGAGGAAAGCCTCATTTCATACATGGAATTGTATAGTTTTTTTTTCTAAATTAAAGTCTTATGGTGGTTTTAAGCTATATTTCTGCCCTCTTCTAGATTCTAGGTGAAGTCACTAGCATCCTAAATAGGCATATTTCTTTTTTAAATGCATAAAAATGCAAGATTTTTTTTTCTATATGGAGTTATTTGAATGCTACACTAAAATTCTAAAGAAATATTATGAACAGGGGTCGGCAGCCGCGCTTCAACCGCAACTAATCCTCATATTCAAACCCGTTTAGATGCTTTATTTTTTTTAAAGTAGGGATTGCCATATTTGGGATAGATGAAGACTTCTAGCTGATTTCTGAAATTTCCCTAATTCTTACAAGTGACTCACGGAAGGCTGTCAAGCCAAGATTATGAATGAATCGCCTCGTATTATAAACAGCTTTCCGCGGATAAAAAATGTACAATTATACGATTAAAACCAGTTTTTATATCCATGAGATGCCGAAAGAACAGGCTAAAAAATGGTTTTAATCATATGATAGTACATTTAATATTCTACTGGATATAATACCGTTATGTTATACATAATTTTTCCGTATTGCTGACAACCGGTTCTAATCCACCGGATTTTAATCGGCTTCGAAGAGATACTGGAATAAACTAACCTTGGCTTTGTTGGCATGCTTGGCAAATGCTGCACTGGCTTCCTCATCTTCCTCCTGAAGTATTTAAGATCCAAGTAGTAAGCTTGTTTGTCTGTAGCAAAGGATCTTGCTAACCACTGAACTTTACAGTGAAGCTTCGTATATGTCCAGTGAAGGTTTAAACTATTTTTGGGGAGGATATCTCTACCCTCCTATAAGAAATTATCCCCCCCCCCCCTTAAAAAAAAATATTTTTCCCTCTCCATTTTGAGTGCCCCTAGAGGCTTCTAGGGACGTAACCGCTAGTTGTTGTAAATAGGAATAAATCTATAGAAATGCCAAACAATTATAGTTATCACTTAAGATGCTGAATCAAAATTAAATACAAAAATCTGCTTCTAGGGTATAAAGAAAGTGACAAACTTCTCAAATATGAGGCTTAAATTAAAAATCATTGCTTGTTTGAAAAATTAATAAAGGTAAAAAGGTGGAGGATGATTTAATTTTTCAAAAACCAATAGGTGTAATGTTAAACCAAACAAGCAGGGTTTTAAAATATTGATTGGATTCAAATAGCTAAATTGAAAATGAATACCTACTGTAAGAAATATTTGGTAACATAAAAATATCTATTATCTACAATACAAAGTAGAACGATGTCTGTCTGTCTGTTTGTTTGTCTGTCTGTTTGTCTGTTTGTTTGTAGCGAAGGATCTCGCTAACCGCTGAACCGATCGGGTTCTCCTTTACAGGGTAGCTTCTCATAGGTCCCGGGAAGGTTTATAACTATTTTCTTGGGGGGGTGGGACACCCCCAACCCCCCCAGAAAAGAAAAATCTCCCCCCCCCAAAATTTTTTTTTTTTTAAACTAAAATTAAAATAGTGAGATCCACTCCCCCCCCCTCCAAATAAAAAATTCCCCCCCCCCCCCGAAATACGAAAAATTGGTTTGATAGAACATCTTGGGGCAAAGTATTATTATATACTAATACATATAATATTCTAAAATATACATACATGACCTAATACATTACCTTTAGTCTGTCTTCAATTCTTGATGATTGTGATCTAAGGTTTCTGCTAGGAGGCCTACTCATTTCGGAACTTGTCTTTTTTCTTTCCAATTTTAACTTCAACTTTTCTTTTGCTGATATCTTTCTACTTCTGTCTCGTTCACTTAGCCTGAATTTAATAGTTAAGCATTGGTAATGCACTACCCAGGGGTGTCCAAGCTTTTTTTTTATTTTGAAGTTTGAAGGGGGGGAGATGAGGGGGTTGAATTAAAAAGGGGTAATTTAATGAATTTTTAAAGATTTTGATTTTGGTAAAATGAGCGGTTTTGGAGAGTTTGGAGAGGGGGGGGGGATGAACAGTGAACACAACTATTACCCCACCCTTCGACGCCTATGACCCCCCAAAAAAAATTTTACTCCAAGAAAAAATTAAATTTTTTTTCAAACAAAAATAAAAATGAAGAAAGTGACAAAGTCACTAGTCTACAATGTGAGAAGTAGGGTGTTTTGTCTGTTTATTAAGATCTCACTAACCAATGAACAGGTTTATACTTTTATACTGAAAATCTGGAATCGTATAATATAAATCTATAGTATAGACTTAGTAATTTCAATACACATTTTATTATAAAATCACGAAACCTTTCCAACAAATATATTTAAAATATACCTTTCACTGAATTCAGATTCAGTTTTGGATCTTGTGTCCCAGGGTTTGTCATCATCCTCCCTTGTCTCTATCAGATCTGGGAGGGGGGATTTACCCCCCTTGCCCAACTCTGGCAGGGGGGACTTAGCCCCTCGGTCCTTTCCCAGATTAATTCGCAGCTCTATAAATAAAATTAGTTTTAAAATCAGAAAATGTTTGCTTATTATTATTTAAAGCAAAAGTATGATAAAGTGATCGTTGTAACAGGTAGCGCACCCACAGGTTGCCGGGAAGTTTTGAACCTTGGCCTATCATCGCGTCATAACTAAAAATGATAAAATGATTCCTACTCCTACTGTGTGAAATAGAGGAGAAAATACCTTGGCCCAAAACAGGCTAATCACATTGACATGCCCAGTTAGACAATAGTTGTAAAATCAAAGTGTTGCTTGTCTAAAGAAGTTTGATTGTATAATCACACACTTAATTGGCAAAATTCGGTTTAGAATACACTAAAATATGATATCTTGGCGCGGTGAATCCAGTCCTATAGAGGTTAATCTATAGGTTTATGTCAATGATGATTAAAAAAGATATATTTAGTAGCTGGACAAAGTGTCACAAAAATCATCCTTGTGACGTCATAAAAATGAGAGATTATCCATCTCTTTTTTAGGGGTTTTCTTTCCCACTTCTCCTCTCATCTCCCTTATCTTTATGACGTCACATGGCTGATTTTTGAGACACTTTGTCCAGCTACTACTTTATTTACCTTTACTCCGTTTCTGATCAGAATTTTCCTCATCTCCTTTCTCCTCCTCCCTATCAGAAATATTACTTTTACCATCCTCTATATCAAGACTAACATTCCCTTCCTCAATAGACAACCTTTTCTTATCTTTTGTGAACTTTTTTAGAGGATTTAAGCTTTTAAGTTTTGTTCCAAAATTAAATCTTTTCTTTGAATCTTCTTTTTCTTCTTTATCTTGATTTTCATCATCATTTTTCTCCTCAGTAACTTCAATAGAAACTTGTGTAACAATCTTTTCTTCAAGAACTTCAATAGTATCTTCTTCAGCTGTTACTGTCTCAGTAACTACAACTTTTTGTTCAACAGTTTCAATTACATTTTCCTGATCCTTTGTTTCAGTATTTTCATCAGGATGGTCATTTTCAGTGTCTTCAGTGGGTTTAGGAGGCTCTTTGGCGCGCTTTTTTCTCCGGGTTCTTTTTACTTTTACTTCCTCCATGTTTATTGCTTGATAACTTATATATTAATATTCGTCGTCACTTTGAATTACTTGAAATATTTTGTTAGATAATCTAGAAACATTAAATCAATTTTCATATAAAATTTTGTTGATGCTTTTCCCACCTTAATTTTGATTTATTTTTAAAAAATAAGGGGAAGGGGTCCAGTGCTCAATAGGCACTCTGTAGAAAGCACCATTTATAATTATCTTTAATTAAGGTGTGTTAGAAATGTCTTATCGATTTCAAACTTGGCTTGTTTGTTACATACGTCGATTTAAAACATGTTGATTTTTTACTCTTTAAAGAAAAGAAAATTGTATGATATAATTATTCTATTCATCTGATATTTAGAAATATGATTCTTAGAACAATAAGGAACAATATTATAAGCGAATATTATAAGTCCTAAAAATGTAAGTATGTCCTTTGAAAGTCTGATTGTAGAGCTTCGCTTTAATAGATGTTGTCATATTTGTTTAATCATATTTTAAATTATTTCAAAATGCAAAAAGTTACTAGACTATTATTTGATTAATAAAAATACGAGATATAAATGCCTAAATCTAAGTTACATGCTTTAGTTGAATTCTAGTTTAAACGGTGTTTATTTATTTATTTAGAATATTAGTGCTAGGGCAAAGATTGTTTGTTATTTAACATGTAAACAAATTTGGGCACGGTAGCCGCACATATTTTGGCAACAGTTGCGGCTAAACTGAAATAATTTTGCGGCTTCTGCTACGAGTTGTCTGAATATCAGGAATATTGTTGGATAAGACAATGGACAATCAATGTACGTAGAGTACACCCTAAAATATTATGAGCAAAATTATCCCATTTGTAGACTAATATCATATGAGAATGTTTGGACACTTCTAGCTTGTACAACTAAGTCAAGAGTCAATGAAAGTGCCCCAAGATTGTAAGCCAACGAATGAGTAAACGTGGTTATAAAATTTTGGAGACCAGTATAATTTACAGTCCAATATTTCCTCCTTGCTCTCTGAAAATAGGGCACCGTCGTTTGCCTACATATAAGCGGCTGAAAGGACAAGTACCTAAATTTTACTTCAAATTTAGCGATTAATTACGACTGCTGCAGCAGCTGCCGAGCCCTAGAAAGTTGATGTCTTGATGTGAACAAAAAATATGGATGTAAAAACTTGTGAATAGCTTACAGAATTTAAAACATATTTATCTTTAGTCGGCTCTCAAGTGTATTATCTATCTACCACTCATATTTCCTTAATAATAAGATATATTCAAAAACAAGGACGACAACATTCATAAACAGGATGCTTAATATGTACAAACCTGATTAGAAAAAAAACTTCACTTGTAGCATTAAACCTCATGATCTTAGGAATCCTTAGAGAGAAAAAAATTAAGTGAATGTAATTATTATCTATAATACAAAGTAGCTTGATGTCTGTCTGTCTTTCTGTCCGTCTGTCTAAAGCTTAAGTAACCTCAGTAACCTCTGACATGATTTGGCTTTACTCTTCAGGGAACATACCTACTAGTCCTGTGGTGTATTTTAAGCCATATTCTAAAGGGTTTATTTTTTTGGTAAATAGAAGTTTTTAAAAAAAAGTTCTTTAAATTTATTTTTGTAAATACAGAGAAACTGAGCAAACCCAGTTCATTATCTCTTATGGCTAGGCCCCTAGAAGCTAGGGGCGAAGCCGCTGCATCATATAAAAAGTAGGGTTGGGCCGGATACTTTTTTGGCCGGATACCGGATACCGAATATCCGGCTGATTTCAAATGCCGGATATCCGGTAACTGGCCGGATATCCGGCCAACGCCGGATATCTGGCAAATATCCGGTTATCCGGCCAAATAAAAGAAAATAATAAGAAAATTATAGCCATTTAAGATTTTAAAAAGCAGAGATTTTGGTGTAAAGTATAAAAAATTATAGAGCCGGATATCCGGCCGGATAGTTTCAATATCCGGTATCCGGCCGGATATCCGGCCCAACCCTAATAAAAAGCTTAAAATCGATAGGACAATTCTAACATACCTATATTAATTATAAGAAATATCCTTACAGAACTGATCTTATTGTAGAAAAGCTTTGCTCACTATAAAATAAAGTTAACAGTATTCGATAAAAAAATTTTATGGTTCAATATAAAAATACTTATAATCTTTTAAAGCCTAGACTGTGTAGATAATGTAGATCGTTTAGTAAACCTTTGTCCGACCGGCAAACATGCCCTAGTAATAAAAATGAATAAAATTTGTAAAAAAGAATGATCTATTTCTCATATTGCAAAATGTTCGTTTGTTTGACTTTCAGATTTTAGAGCTTACTTTTAAGGATGTTGTCATCCTTGTTATCATATGTTTAAATCAAACAAAATATTATAAAATTTCCATATTCAAATGATTTTCCATGACCACATTATACTTTACTTTGTTGTTCTGATTGTGGTCCAAAATTCATATATTTGGCGGGAGTTTTTAATTCATTATTTGCATAAATAGATAGATATTAGATAGTTTGATAATATTCAAGTACATTTTGTATTTAATGAAATTACAAGGTCAGATATGTATATTGTATATGCAACAATATATAAACAATACATGAGGGGTGGGGGGAGTATTTTTTTGAAATACCTAACATGAATACCTTGGCTGAAACAATATAAACTTTAAGTGTTATTATAACGCCTTTAGTGAAGCTTTAAACTTTAGATATTATAAAGATTTATTGATTTAATGCCTAGGTTTTAGATTTTCAGCATATCTTTCA
Source organism: Acartia tonsa (assembly GCF_053477335.1). Taxonomy (NCBI): domain Eukaryota; kingdom Metazoa; phylum Arthropoda; class Copepoda; order Calanoida; family Acartiidae; genus Acartia; species Acartia tonsa. The sequence continues at coordinate 43,374,854 of NC_137260.1, forward strand.
GTCATAACCTAAAATTTAGAAATTGAAATTGTATAACCTTTAATAAAAGATTTCAATCTAATTTTATTTGTGCAAATGTACAATTTCAATTGTTTATGCCGCATTTATGGAATTTTATATCATACATATTACTATAATGTTAGTATGTCATTAATACTTAAATATGACATCCAAACATGTCCAATGATATTATGCTATTCTTATATTTATAATTTTATAATTATGGTCTTGGTAGCAAAGTAAACTGCCCCATATATTTTATTACAGGGAATAAAAAATGAAAAGTCCATATCAGACAAAAATATCCGTACTTTAGGAAAGTCAAACAAACCGTCATATAAAATAAGTTCTAGAGTAGCCAGCTGCGCTAATATAATCATGATCAACATACCTTTCCAACTTTAAGAACATAGAACCAGCAGAGAAACACAATTCCTGCCAATACTCCGTTTATGATCAGTCCTAAAACATAAAATTGATAATTAAAGAAAGCCTGCATTAAATAAAGCGTTCTGCCTGCCGAAAAATCTGCCACAAGTAGACTTAAAACCCCAAGTTAGAAGCCTCCAGCTTCAATAACAAAAAAGTTATTCGCATCTTATAATAACATTTTAGGGAGTTGAAAATCTTTTAACTAATAAGCCTTTATAAAATAGAGAACTCAATTGGTTCATTAGTTATCGAAAGCTACAAACAAAAAACCTAATAGTATATATAATAGGACCAGCGGCTGCGCCCTTAGCATCTATTGAAAGGTCTTCAAAGGGACTGCCAGAAAAACATCTTAAAACCATCCATTAAAAAACTAAAAGACTAAAATTTTAAATCGAAAGAGCCAAAAACCTCCTAGGAACTTATGTGAAGCTTACCTAAAATAGAGAACCCAATTGGTTCAGTAGATTTCGAGATCTTAAGCTACAAACAACTTACTACTTTACAAAAGAGGATAATAAATAATCACATGATATTGAATTTAAACTAATGCTTTCGCCAAAACACAAAAATATTACTTGATAACTGTTTGTTGCTGAAATGGATCATTTCTTTAGAAAAGGATAATTACCATTTTATTCTGAAAAACAAAATGATGTACATGTAGTTAATTTTTATTTTTTTTAACCCGCGACCGTGGCTCAACACATTAATTGATAGCCCAATGTCCCCTCCATCCCTTACCTAACTGATATTAATTAGTTGAAAATTAATTTATCTTGTTATTACTGAGATAAATTTGTCCTTGATGAATTATCTAATTCATTTTTTTCATACTGTTTATTAAATTTAAACCGTTTTTATATTTTAAAAAAGATTTAGTTTTCCTTTTAAAATATAAATATTTTCTTTGAAAAGATTTAATGTAAATTCACATCCTGTTTTAACAAATTGTAGTTTAGACTTTAGTAAAATATTGGGTTTTATTTAAATTTTAAGTCTTAAGTATTACAAATATACATTATCACATAATTATGATTTTTATGCTTTCCTTTGTATGTGTATACTAAAATTCCTATGAGTATTATTGTTTTGAAAGTCTGCTGGTATATTTATATTATACTGGTTGCTATTATTATTAGAGGGATTATAATAATGGTAGGGGGTTTCAAATATTCATTTACATAATATTTTTTTTTTGGTTGGGGGAGGGGTTGCCTGCTTTAACATAATACTAGTGGCAGCAAAGAAGATAAAGATTCTTTATCTTCTTTGATCTAGATGCTTCGTCTTCTAAGATTTAAAAGTAGCCTGAAACCATCCCTTAACCTAAATCTTATAATCAAGATAGCCTAAAACCATCCCGGGAACAATGTGAAGCTTCAGAGAGAAAAACCATCCTTTTTATATTATGGGATACTTATCTATCTGCACTAAACAAAAATAAGCTGCATTATTCAGGTGTCTTAGGGGATAGGACAGTGGATCAAAAATTGATGTAAACCCCATATTGGGCGCTGATACTTTAAACCAACCAATAAAGATTTGATAAAAGTACCCAAAGTTTGTAACAAATATTCTTAAATTTATTTTTAAAAACTTTGGAGACCTGTATAACCTGTATAAGTCCATATACAATAATATTTATCAGATTTATATGAAAGGTAGTGGATAACTAACTCATAGGCTTTCTAGGACTTTATATCAATAAATCTATTGGTTAATATTTACTAGGCCCATGGTATCGTAGTAGAATAGAAAGCCATTCTAATTTTTTTACCTGGTTTTCCTTTTATAATGTCAAAGTAATAAAAATATTCTTTAAACGCTAATTTGAGATAGACGTCCCTAGAAGCCTTGCATTTAAGAAAATTATTGGAAAAATAGCCTAAAACTATTTCTTATACCATATAGAAAGCCATTCTAGTTTTTTTTACCTGGTTTACTTTTCATATTTTAAAAGTAAATAAAATAAATTTTGAAATACAATATCTTAGAAAGATGTCCCATCAGCTTTTAGGTCCTTAGTATCTAAGAAAATTACAAAAAATCGCGCAAAACCATCTGTTATATAGAAAGTTATTCAAATTTTTTTTTATCCTGGTTTTCTTTTTATATTTAAAAGTGTATAAATTTACTTTTAATGGATTAATTTTTCTTAGAGAGATGTCCTAGCCTTTAGGTGCTTTATGTTAAAGAAAAAAAATTAGAAAAATTGCCTAAAAATATTTTTTTTTACTTGATTTTCTTTTCATATTTCAAGATGAAAAAAAATTACCTTTAAACAATGATTTATCCTAGATTGATGTCCGTACCTTTTAGAAAATTATTAGAAAAATAGCCTAAAACCATCTCGTCTCTGAGATCTTTTGTTTCAAACATAATATTTTACTACTTTACATTATGAACTTATGTTGTTTCACCCTTGGTTTATGGGTTCAGTTGTTTACGAGGTTTTTATACTATGATTTTCAGGGAAAAAGCTTTACTTCCCCAAGTCTATTTATATGACATTATAAAAATTATTATTCCGGGTTAGAAACTTGACTAAAAATAGAAAAAAAGCTACAAAAACACTGAAAACAGTAATATAGATAAATTTCACACTTGAAAATTTAAAGCAAAATACAATACAATAATTACAAAAGTACATTGTTATAAAACAAATTTACAGTTCTTTTATAGCTATAAATATTCCAACAACAAAAATTACTTCAGTATAGAAAAAAATATGTAAGACGACCTGTAATCCTATTTGCACACACATACACACACACACGCACATACCTCTTAAATATACAGCGCACGGATGGATGGGATTAGGGTGGGAGGAGAGGGAAATAATGTGCGATTTCCTCCCTTCCCCCCCATGCCCGATTTTTAACCCCTCTGTAATACTTTCCACCCTTTATCTGATCCCCCATACTCTCTAATCATCTATATCTCCTTTCCCTTATGTACCCTCTCTATATCTCCGTTACACCCCCCCCCCTCCCCTCAAAAAGTAATTTTGTTTTTGTTCGAAGCACTTGCAATACAAGCAAATGTATGTTTTGTTTTGGACCGGGCCCACACTAAATTGTCAATAAAATTGCACAGTTTAAGTAAAATTTTATTGGGTTTTAGGCGGGAGATGTATAAACCAGCCATTTGGCCTCTTATCTATAAGAAATATGGCTCTTCTGGCTTCTTTCCCTTCGTTCCTTTCCTCTATCATTAATGGCAAGTCCGACAGGGCCACCATAATTTAGCAGAAAACATCAACTCAGCAAAGACTAGGGGTTAATATATCCCATAATGTTTCATAAAAGAATAGAAAGAACTCGTAGATTTTCTGAATCTTATTGAAAATTCTGATAAAAATTCCCGAATTTTTTTTTATATTAAATCAGTGTTTATTTAGTGAATATTTTGCCCTGAAGATGTTAGTAGAGTAGTATGTACCATGGTACAAGTATACTACACGCACAATGGTCCACAATTTTATGTGCAAAATTCTTAATTTATAAAGAATGAAGTTTTAACATATTTTTAGCAAAATACATGGAAAATTGTTAAAATTTTCAGATATTTAACATAGTTTTGATCTCTTCTATGCCATTGTACAGTGTCCAGGTGGGTGTCAATAGGAAGGGGAGGAAATACTTTGAGTTGTAAAACGGCTTGGAAAGGGAAGGCTTTGAAGAGGAGGGACCATGTTGCCAACGATCATGTTAGACCAATTTTTTTCAGCATATCTTAGTTTTGATTTTTATACTCTAAACCTTTCATTAGATGAAAATATGCAATTTTTGGAATTCGGAATACCAAATTCTTGCAAAATTGCGAGTTTTTTGGAAAATATTCTGACTAAAGATAATTTTACATAATTAATTACGTAGATATTAAATATTTAAATCCTTTAACCTTTAATAATACAATATCATTGTTGTGAGGGGGAGATATTTCATTTTTAAATATTAATTTAGTATGTAAAAATACTTATGGTAAAGACAATTTACACAATTTGGCAGTCTTGTTTGGGGAAGGTCTGTAAAGGGGAAGTGAGAGATGTTCCCGTAGTTTAGTATAATCAGCTGAGGGAAGCGTTATGCATGTAGCCTGCACAAAGTTTAAATGCCCGGCTTACAAGTTATAGGTTATAAATGTTAAGCCTTACAAAAAAGTAATGAAGTGAAAAGAATTGTATATAAATAATAGTTAATATTAGTGAATAAAAATGGTTTGGTGCAGCTCATATGCCCCCCAAGCTTGCCTGGAAAAGTAGATAATAAATTGAATTATTTATTGCTGACACTGTGTTTGTGTGTTGAGGGGGGGAATGGAGAGCTACTATAGGAAAGAATCTGAAACTTGATAAATAATAGGTTCAGCTCAGCTAGGATCATTCAATAAAATCAACCTTAGCCCTCTAGGGCCATCAAATGTAATGATTATTATAAAATCTATCATTATTTTTATAAAATTGCAAAGAACTACATTTTTCAATTCGTACTTTTTATTAGTTAGAAATCTCTATAAAAACCCTTTAGGATAATAATAAAATTATTGTAATAAATGCAATTTACTTTATATGTCTTTAAGCTATGAAAATTACACTTTTTCCTAATTTTTTTGGCCCGTTTTGTTTAAATTTAGAAATATTTAAGATATTTTAATTATCATAATACTTGCTTTAGATTGACTTTTAATGATAAGATTAATTTAAATACAGAACCTTACTTACTAAAATATTAATATATACATTACATATTTGTATAATATATTCATTCTAGTGGTTGCGCCCCTAGCATACTGGGGCTTTGTACTGGTAGGTAGGTGCAGAAAATAGCTTAAAACCACCTTAACTCTTTAATATGAAAAATACAAAAATTAAACGACTTATGTAAATCTTTCCTTATAATTGTGAACTCAATCGAATCAGTCGTTGAAGAGATTTTAATAGCCCAACATAAAATCTTTTTATAAAATAGGATAATTACATATTCATATATTATACTTTTAAGCAAGCAAAGTATATAAAGCCTAAGTATACAGAATTATTCATTTTTTTGTTTATTCAAAAGATTTAAAAGTAGAATAATAATAAGTTAGCCGTTCCTCTTGTGAGACAAGGGTAAATTTGTCCAAAACTAGTGTAGCAATAACAAACTAACAACATGAAAATGAACGATTTAAGCAATTAGACGTCGACATTTTTTTAAATAGAGTAAGTCAAACGTTTGATTTGTGTCTTAGGGTGGTTTTAGGCCATTTTAATGTTCGTCCCCCCACCCTCCCATGATAGTGGCGCAACTTCTAGTGAAAATATGCTCCAATTGTAGTTATTGGTCGGTCGGACGGTAATTCCCTAAAGTTTCTGCTATACCAATGACCTTATTTGCATATTCCTAACATTGTTTTGAATTATATTATGGTCTTAAAACAAACATAGGACACATCAAATTGTAGGAATATTTTTCCTTTTACATCAGAGGGGTATATTCTATAAAAAAAAATTGCGGACATAGAAGTCTCTTTATAGATGAAATATCAGAGATGTTTAGACACTTATGTTCTAAAGCTACTACTAATAAAGAAACTGGTTAACTGAACATTGGGTACCGGTGTATTTAAGGTCCAATGTCCCCTCCCTCCCCGTGAAATACTACTCCTAGTATTAAGCAGCTATTTATAGGACGTACAGACAGACATTCTAAGACCCCTGATTTAAAACATAAAGCACACAGACCTATATGATAAACCAGGGATTTAGATATAGGTAAGTTGAAGATAAATTGATAGTTGTTTCACTAAGAAAGAAATACATAATAGTCATTTTTCGCATCGCTTTGCCAGAGCCAGAGGGCCAAAGGCCCAGGTTAACTAAACTGGTATTAATCTTATTATATATATTTTGATATATGTGGAAAATTGTCTGTAATACGATGCCTTACATAAATTTCCAGTGGCTGAGAACTGGTTGTAATCCAGCGGATATTAATCGGTTTCGAAGCCATACTGGAAATAAATTTTTAAAGCCTTTATGGGGTGATAAATTTATCTTTGATTGACCTATCCCCCTTTCCCTGAAGTAGAGGGTGGGCCGGCCATAGGGGATGTTCTTTTTATGTTTCCGGTGTCATAGTGAGATTTTTATCACGGCGCATAGGGATAGGGTTTCCAAAGAATAAATAAACTTTTGTAAACATCAAAAACAACAGTTAAACGATTGAAATACATTCTATAAAAAAAAGTTCAGTACATACAGTGAAATGATGCGTTTTATCACAATAATAAATAAGATTGACTAAAAAAATATTGTTTGTTGTTGATTTATCTTCCACGCCTGCATCTTTTTCTTAATTTTAAGACTTTGTCCAGACGATCCTTTGCTAAAATAAAAAAAAAACATGTATCTTTGAATTAAATCTATTTATTTTTATAATTGGTTTAATTAAGATTATTATAAATTCCATTTCCTATCCCTCTCTAATCATAAACCTCTTTAATTTTTACATGTTCTGCTTTGTAGGCTGAGAGGAAATTAAATTTTCAAAAAAATCATTTGTTGTCTAATTTTTGCAATATTTTTATTGCCTTGCCATTAAATGTCTCATAATTTTGTTTGGCATTGTTTTACGGAGAAATAGCAAAAAAACTACACCTATCTTTGAATTACACCTTATTAAGACACAGCCTTATTTGGATCTTAAGTGAAATCAGTCAGATACACAAACATCCAACTATTAAAGCATATTTGTAAATTACTCAAGTAAAGATTCTTAACCCCCCACAGACGCGAAAGCAAGCGTCACTGCTCGCACAGATCCCGCGGCCACCACCATCACAAGGACCACTATCACCATGGGCGGCGGGAGCCGGTGCGTCGGTCGGCGCCAAGCCTTCTCGACATCGCCGCCAAATTTGTCGCCAAAACCCTGCCCTTCCAGCGGATAGAGGAGCGGTATCCGCGGATACCCGAGCCCGTGCAGGAGCGGCTGGTCTTCTGGGCCTTTCCGCGGGACGAACGTGATATCCGGATGTATTCCTCGCCCTGCGGCAGCCTGGCCAATCCGCTGGAGTACCAGAACTCGCCGTTCTGCCAGGGGCTGCGTCTCCTCGAGCAGGGCGCCGTCGCTAACGTGCTTCAAGTTGGTAAGTACAATTTGTTTTAATAGAGGCTCAACAATTACCTTATAACTCTTTGGAGTTATATCTGTTTGAGGGGGCTTGGGTGAAGTCTTACTCCCTTCTTGCGTTAATTATAGGCAGATATAGTCTCTAAATAAATGAATAAAATCATTCTTTTCTTATATTAGTTTTTGTTAGTATACACGTAAACCAATAAGTTTTTATTTCTGCTCTCAAAGTAAAAACTCTATTTTAGAGATAAAAAGATTGAGGTTTCTATAATAGGTCAAATAGTTTAAGATTGATATAATGAGCAAGTTATTTTATACTAGTGGCTACACCCGCTAGACTATTAACGGGGAAGGGGTTTGATTTTCTTATGTGAGTTAAATAAAGCTTCTATAAAAAGGACAGAAAGACATACAGACATACTTCGTACCCCCTTTTTAATTTCATAATTTATTGAAAAAAGTACACTTTTTAGAGCAATAGTTTTTAACAATGCTAAATTAATATAGGCATATCTAGCAGGGAACTAAAGGGATAAGCCAATGACCGATAAAGTAATGTACATCCCCAAATGATGATACACAAAATTACCCCTTATGTAGATTAGAATTAGTAGTTGAAACGTTTCTACACTCTATTTCACGAATCAACCAATCAAAATTAAATATAGGTATAGTCCCCAAAGTTATTTAGCCAACGAATAAGAAAATGTTTGGGGACCAGTGTAATAAAACAGCCCAATGTCCCTCTCTCCTGCAAATCTAGTAATATATTATAAACAATATCACACATCAATAGTCCTAAATATGGTTTGACAGAAACATATAATCATTGGTTACCATTAATAATATCAAAATTACGTGTTTAAATTATAGGACAATTATATCCATAAGTAGCGCTGGATAAAAAATAACAATAAATCATAATACAGCAGTAACACAATTGCATACATAGTTTTAACTCTAGCAAAGCTGTTGTAATTAAGGGTGTGTGTCTGTGTGAGCAAGTCTTTACAGAATTATTAGAGTATTTTTAAGTATGAGAACCAGTCATTCTTATCATTTGCTGATACGTACCTACGTACGGACATACTCAATTTATAGAGCAGTTGCGCTACTTACAAAAAAAAAGCTAACGGTACTTGAAGGTTTAGTGTGTGTTGTAGTGTTGGTTTATATGCAAATAATTAAATAAAACATCCCGCATGTAATCATTTAGTATTGAAAAGAAATTTTTGAAACCCATTTCTTGTTGAATCTAGGATTTATGACGTTTATTTTTGCAGTTGTATAGGATGTATTTATAGGCTTTGCATTTTTAAGTAGCCGTTTATCCATGTTTTAATTAATTTCCAGCCTTAAAATGGTTAATGTTATATTTTTTTTTTCATGAAAAATCCAGGATCGTGTGTTGAAAATATTTGTGATTGTGTCCACAACTAGTTATTTGGTTGATGAAACTTAATTATCAATCAAATTATTATTATGTGTGTGCTCTCTATGCGGTGGCTTTGCTTTGGTGTTTTTATAAGCAAATCTTCTGTACATTTAGGGTCTGTTAGAATTGTCCTATTGATTCCAATCCCTCCACAGGGATTACTGTATTGGTTAGTCATAACTTAGAATTCCTTTCAATTCATATTTCCAGCTATAGTGATTAATTAATCTTCGCTTATATGGATGTCTTCATACTTGTTTAAACTTTGCTTGTTTTATATTTATGCGGTTTCAATGTTTTATTTGTGTTTTGATTCGGTTTTATTTCGTGTAGGTATATTTTTTGAACCCAAAATCCGTTTTATTTATTATACGAGGAAGTAAAGTTTTTCATAGCAGCATAAAGTACTTTTAAAATGCAAGGACATTTTTTATCTGCAATTAATCTAGGTATGTTTCATAATGTAGAATATAACAAATGGGGGAGATAGGACTGTTAATGACACTAGTAAATTAACGTTTTCTTATTCACTTACTTGACTTTGGGTACTTTCGATAGATTCCTCGGTTGAATTATGTCTTTTACTTCAGCTTTAATACATGTTATTCTTAGGTATATTTCCCCATCCAAAAAGAAGGTCTTATTGGGAGGGAAAGATAAGAAAGAATGCCAAAAAAGCTTTCTGTTTTCTATCCCTTTGAATATTTTCAAAGTCTGTTTTAGAAACATTACAAGAATGTTCTTTTTGTAACTCTTCCTGTAGATAATGTAAAGTTACAATCTTAGTTTTAAAACATCTTTTACCTAATTTTCAATTTAATTTTATTTATTCTGTCAAACCAAGAAATAATGTGTCGACTTCTTAAAGTCAATAAAAGTCTTAATTTCAGACATTTACATGTTCATTTGATTGCTATTCACGTCGACATATTGTCCAACATTAAACATATTTTTGTCTATGCATACCATACAAATGGATGTAGAGTATACATGGATATTATGACAGGGGGGAAATTGTCGTCAGTTTAGCTTGCTAATATGGAACTCATTTATTGGTCAGTTCGTTCATCCACTTAAAGGGGAGAGGATAAGGTAAAGAAGGTGAAAGGGGAATATCGTTTGGCCCGCTGCGTGTTTCACTTAATTAGAGAACATGAAAATCTGGTGTAATAATATATCCATTACCATACATTTATAGCACAAATGTTCTGCAGGGAAAAGACACCAGTAGGGAAATAATTTGGTATCGTATGTGTATGAAATATGTGTAGAGCAAATAGTACAATATACACATTATATACCCCTTTAGCATAGTCTCTAAAACTCATTTATTATATGTGTACAGCATATTTATTAGAATTAAAAAGATTATTGAGAAAACTGCTTATTTTGTACACTAAACGTCTTTTCTAAATGAAAAATGCATGGAATACACTACACAAAATCCTCTAAAATTGAATTTTTATGAAAAGTACAATTATTATACCGTACAAATCTTGTTGCTTTCATTTTTCGTCCATAGTAAGCTTAGACTATAGAGAGCCAACACTATAAAATAGAGAGAAAATGAGAGAAAGGCAAAGTGGGCAGAAAATTAGATTTTAACAAAGGGTGGCTATGCCAGGGACATAGGGGGAGGCATACTTATTATTGATATCAATGGGTACCCAAAGTTTGATTATATCATTTTTCGGCTAAAAACTTTGAGTTCTCTATTTCAATATTGGTTTATACAAACTGGCAGTGTACAAACTTTTTCATTAATTTACATAGTTTTTAATCTACAAAAGTCAATTTTGTGTATCGTAATGGGGTGTACATCAATTTATCGTCCATTATCTTATCACTAGTTCCTAGATATATCTCATTTTTGGGGGAGAAAGTATTCTTTTTTTTGTTTTTACATTTCCTTTTTTCTTGCTACTCATCATAGAGCATAAGTACTAGGGATGGGAATCCGTCGAATTTTTGGGCCGGATTCGGATTCCGGATTCTGAAGGAATCCGTCAAAAAAAGTGACGGATTCTTGCGGATTCCGGATTCTTATTTTTGGCGGATTCCGGATTCGGATTCCGGATTCTAGCAGAATTTTAAAAGGCCGTCCGTCACAGAGGGATAGCTTTTTTCGTTAATTTATCACTATGTTACTTGGTTGAAGCCTTGATTTGTTTAAAGTGTTGACTTCCAGCATAACTAAAACATTTACATCACATTAGTAATTATTAAAATTTGTTATGTAGAAATTTTTTTTTTATCTTTGCCTTCAAACAGAGGGAGTTGTAAGAAAAAAGACGGTAATTTTAGCCTACCAATTTAGAATCCGGAATCCGCTATAAAAAACGGATTCCGGATCCGGATTCGGATTCCAAAATTGGCCGAAAATTGGGCGGATTCCGGATTCCGGATTCGGATTCCGGATCCGGATTCCCATCACTAATAAGTACACACAGATATTATATAGGATAATATACACACACAATTTGTGTGTGTTTGTGTGTGTGTGTGTGTATGATGGTAAGGAGGTGTACGTGATAGGATTACTGATTATTAGTTTGGACTCGTTGTACAATGAAAATCAGTTCCAGAACCAATCTATTCCTATAGTAAAACAGCTCAAAATCAAGCTACTCTGTTCAGAAACTGCACAGTAACATCACAAATAAGAAAACTTTAGAAATAATCATGAAAGCCACCATTTATATTTGTGATTAAAGTTTAAAGGAAGATCGTTTTGGTATGGGGAAATTATGATTAGTTTTAGATGCGTTTTTCAGTATAATTTTCACTATAATAATCTTTTCATATTCCAACAGCTATCAAAAACAGCATTTTTATTCCTATGGGATATTTGAATTATCCTATTATATAAAACAACAATGTTTTTTTGTCTGTAGGTTTAGATTTCCAGATCTACAGATCCTTTATAGTTCTCGAAATCAGGAAAGCTTTAAATATTCCCGGGATAGTTTGAATTGAGTATTGAGATGATTTTAGGCTTTTTTTCCTGACCATCCATTCACCTTCGTATTATAAGATCACAGCCTAAATGCTGGGGGCACAGCTGTTAGTTATACAATAAAGCAACATATTTTTTCCTAATTATGATTTTAATTTTTTAGATATTCACTATTAAGACTACTCTAAGCTCTTTTTTGTTATTTTTATTAATTATAGAACATTATACATAAAGCTATGAAATCGCATTAATTCAGTATTAGAAATGATATTGATCTTATTTTAGATTAATTTATTGATGTTATGAATTAAAAATAAATCTAGTAATCGAGTTCAAATAAAATATTTTATTCCCCCAACTCTAGATATCTCGAATATGCCTATGATTTAATCAGGAAGGGAGGGGGCATTGGACTGTAAATTATACTGGTACCCAAAGTTTTATGACAATGATACTTTGGTTACTTTTATTGAATTTAAATTGGTTGGTTCTAAGCTAAAAGTGTAAAAAATTATTAACCTATGAGTTTAATCTACAGAAGGGGTAATTTTGGTTATTGTCATCGTAGATGTACATTTATCTTTCATATTGTCTTATCCCTTTAGATCCCTGGATTGTATATAGAATCTCCTATAGTAAGTATTTATTTATTAGTTGCACCTCAAGTTCCCCCCCTCCCTCTTGCTCAATCTTTAATTCATGACAATTTCCCTTCCCCATCTATATAAAATCAAAATTGGGACACACACCACCCCTCCCTTTTTAAGCTCAAACATGTGTATTTATGTATATTCAACTAAAAGAAAATTATTCAGAAAAATATTTTTTTTTTAAATTATACGTCGATTGGAAAATGGTTTATTATGATTTAAACTTTGCTGGTTTTTTTTTTATATTTTTTTTTGTGTTGCACGTCCTTGTTTACGTTAGGATATATATTTAAAGGGGTAGTTTCAAGAAAGGCATTTGGACTTTATTTAGTGAACCGCATATTTTTTCCTGGTTAATTGGTTAAACTACATCTATATGGTATATATTTGAAAGAATTTCAATTTTCTACCACGTAGTTTTTAAAATATTAAGACTTGAAAATCGTCTTTTTAAATTGCATATATCACAAAAAGACGATTTTCAAGTCGTGATATTTTCAAAACTACGTGGTAGAAAATTGAAATTCCTTCAAATATATGCCATATAAATATAGTTTAACCCATTAACTAGCAAAAAATATGCGGTTCACTAAATTAAGTTCAAATGCCTTTCGTGAAACTACCTCTTTAGTTTTTCGTCCCTTTCGGATTTAATTTTGATTCCCCCCGGCCCTTGCAGGGGCACAATTTTCCTTTTCTACTTAAATGAACAAGTTTATCTCCCCCCCCCCTTTCTCTTACACCCTTATGTTCATGGACAGAGAAAGGTTTACAAGAATAATTTACTTATTGCCATTAAAAAACATTGAAACATAAAAAAACATAAAAAACATTTATTCAGTGACAGATTACGCTCCGTCTTACGAAGCAGTACATACAATAGTACACCAAGCTACTGCTTAGTACCAGGTGTACTTTACAATTTTTCATAATATTTATAAAATTTAATTTGCATGACTAACACTAGATGTTTAGTGTGGCACTGAGTAGGCTTCCCTAAAAATAGGAATATGCGCATCCGAGATGTTTGCATTGCCTGTTTTAGTATAAGTTATGTTATGTAGGGACAGGCTCATAAATAGGCGCAATTCATCATCATGCACAGTGAAAATTACCAAACAAGAGTCATTTTCATTATTTATTGAAAATAATCTAATTTAGGACGAACAATTTGAATCTAATGAAGTTTTTGTTTTATAGTATGCATTTCTCCATTAGGGTTTGTATTATACTCATTTTATCATTCTGTCAATTTTCCCCACCCCCAACTCTTGTCAATTAACCACCCTTTATTCCCCCTACCCCTCTTCTCTTTCTCTGCCAATTTGTGCCCATTGACACCTCCGTCATCTCTCCGAGAGGTAAGGGGGGAAGTGGGATAATAGGGGGTGGGGGTTGTGTCTTCTCCGCCCTTTAAATAATTGAGAATATGGTGCCCCGGAGACAAGTTAAATCCCCCCCCCACCGTTAACTGTCCCATAGGTATATGTGTATAGTGAAATTGAGAGGTAAGCGGAGCTTTGAGGAGATAGATCTCCCCTCCCACCCTTATTCTTCTTCCCTTAATTTTGCCCTCTAACGGAGAATTGAACTTCCTTTTCCTATTTTATCTTTGTTCGGGAATAAAGGGGTAAGACAATGAAAACAATTTTAACTTAGAAAGTTAATAGGTATTTCAAATATGTTCTTTTTAAAAAGAGGATCTTTTCTATAATTACGGTCGGTTCGTCCGTTACGGATGGCTCTTATCGATTATGATTGTTCTATCGATTACAAACCTGGCATAATAAATCCTGTATATTTAGGTAGAAAGCGTATAAACATTATAATCGTTAACAGAATGTCCATATACACCATTTCTGAAATAAAATCCGTGATTTTCATATCCATTATTTCCCTTTCCCTCTTTCTATCATCTTATTCTTTCCCTCTGTCTCTTTTTCCCTTTGTAAGAAACTTTTTAATTTGATTATGTTTGAATAGGTCGTAATCACTGCAAATATATTTCTGCTTGCCTAACTTACAACATTGTTAATAGAGTTGCTACTCTATGATTAGGGTCAGTCTGCGTGTTAATCCGTACTTCCGTCTATCTATCAATATCTATTAGACTGGTAGTCACGGGATTCCTCCCCACGGGATTCCTCCCACTGGATTCCTCCCAACGGGATCCCTCCCACGGTATTCCTCCCACACGGGACTCCTCCCACACGGGATTCCTCCCAACCGGGATCCCTCCCACGGGATTCCTCCCAAACGGGATACCTCCCACGGTATTCCTCCCACACGGGATCCCTCCCACGGGATTCCTCCCAAACGGGATACCTCCCACGGTATTCCTCCCACACGGGATCCCTCCCACGGAATTCCTCCCACACGGGATCCCTCCCACGGGATTCCTCCCAAACGGGATACCTCCCACGGTATTCCTCCCACACGGGATCCCTCCCACGGAATTCCTCCCACACGGGATACCTCCCACGGTATTCCTCCCACACGGGATCCCTCCCACGGTATTCCTCCCACACGGGATCCCTCCCACGGGATTCCTTCCAAACGGGATACCTCCCACGGTATTCCTCCCACACGGGATCCCTCCCACGGAATTCCTCCCACACGGGATACCTCCCACGGTATTCCTCCCACACGGGATACCTCCCACGGGATTCCTCCCACACGGGATACCTCCCACGGAATTTTTTCCAATTTTCAATTTTTCAGGGTGGGATGTCCTTCCACACCCCCGTACAAAAAAATTTGAAAAATTTTTTTTTTTCATTTTAAAATTTTCGGGGAGGTGGGGGTGACCTTCCACACCCCCCCAAAAATTTTTTTTCCAATTTTTTTTTTCATTTTAAGATTTTTGGGGGTGGGATAACCTTCCACACCCCCCTAAAAATATTTTTTTTTCCAATTTTTTTTTTTTCATTTTAAAATTTTCGGGGGTGGGGGTGACATTCACACCCCCCAAAAAAATTTTTTTTCAAATTTTTTTTTTCATTTAAAGATTTCTGGGGGTGGGATAACCTTCCACAACCCCCTAAAAAAAATTTTTTTCAAATTTTTTTTTTCATTTTCAATTTTGTTGGGGGTGGGGTGACCTCCAACACCCCCAAAAAAAATTTTATTCAATTTTTTTTTTTTTTTTTTAATTTTTGGGGGTGGGGTGACCTTCCACACAGGATTCCTCCCAAACAGGATACCTCCCACGGTATTCCTCCCACATGGGTTCCCTCCCATGTTATTCCTCCCACAAGGGACTCCTTCTATAGATGTTTCAATTTTTTCCCATTTTCTATTTTTCAGGGTGGGGTGACCTTCCACACCCCCGTAAAAAAAAAATTTTTTTTTTTCATTTTCAAATTTTTGGGGTTGAGGTGACCTCCCACACCTCCTTAAAAATTTTTTTTCAAATTTTTTTTTTTATTTTAAGATTTTAGGGTGTGAGATGACCTTCCACACCCCTCTAAAAAAAAATTTTCAATTTTTTTTTTTTTTCCATTTTCAATTTTGTTGAGGGTGGGGTAGCCTCCTACACCCCCAAACAAAATTTTATTTAAATTTTTTTTTCTTTTCATTTTTAAATTTTCGGGGTTGGGGTGACCTTCCACACCCCCCTAAAAATTTCTTTTTCTGTTATTTTCAAATTTTTGGGGTTGAAGTGACCTCCCGCACTTCCTTAAAAAATTTTTTTCAATTTTTTATTTTTTTTATTTTCGGGGTAAAGTGACCTTCCACACCACCCTAAAAATTATTTTTTCAAATTTTTTTTTCTTTTCTGGATTTAAAATTTTTTGGGGTAGGGTGACCTCCAACACCCCCTTAACTTTTTTTTTTCAAATAATAAAAAAAAATTTTAAATGGCAAAAAATATGAAAATTGAAAAATTTTTCAGGGGAATGTGGGAGGTTACCCCATCCCCCTGAAAAGTTTAAAATTTAAAATGGAGGAAAAAAAAATTTTTAGGGGGTTGTGGAAGGTCAGCCTACCCCAAAAAATTTTAAAATGAAAAAAAAATTTGAAAAAAAAAATTTTTTTTGGGGGTGTGGGAGGTCACCCCACCCTCAACAAAATTGAAAATAAAAAAAAAAAATTTGAAAAAAAAATTTATGGAGGTGTGGGAGGTCACCCCAACCCCAAAAATTTAAAAATGAAAGAACAAAATTTTTAGGGGGATGTGGAATGTCACCCCACCCCCAAAAATTTAAAAATAATCAAAAAAATTGAATAAAAATTTTTTTGGGGGTGTTGGAGGTCACCCCACCCTCAACAAAATTGAAAATGGAAAAAAAAAATTAAAAAAAAAAATTTTTTAGGGGGGTGTGGAAGGTTATCCACCCCCAAAAATCTTAAAATGAACAAAAAAAATTTGAGAAAAAATTTTTTGGGGGGTGTGGAAGGTCACCCCCCCCCCCCGAAATTTTAAAATGAAAAAAAAAAATTTAAAAAAATTTTTTTTAGGGGGGTGTGGAAGGTTATCCCACCCCCAAAAATCTTTCAATGAAAAAAAAAATGTCAAAAAAAATTTTTTTTGGGGGGTGTGGAAGGTCACCCCCCCCCCCGAAATCTTAAAATAAAAAAAAAAAATTTAAAAAAAAATTTTTTTTAGGGGGGTGTGGAAGGTTATCCCACCCCCAAAAATCTTAAAATGAAAAAAAAAATGTGAAAAAAAATTTTTTGGGGGGGTGTGGAAGGTCACCCCCCCCCAAAAAATTTTAAAATGAAAAAAAAAAATTTGAAAATTTTTTTTACAGGGGTGTGGAAGGACACCCCACCCTGAAAAATTGAAAATTGGAAAAAATTGAACATTTGTAGGAGGAGTTCCGTGTGGGAGGAATACCATGGGAGGGAACCCGTGTGGGAGAAATACTGTGGGAGGTATCCTGTTTGGGAGGAATCCTGTGGGAGGGATCCCATGTGGGAGGAATTCCGTGGGAGGTATCCCGTGTTGGAGGAATCCTGTGGGAGGTATCCCGTGTGGGAGGAATACTGTGGGAGGTATCCTGAGTTGTAGGAATTCAGTGGGAGGGATCCCGTGTGGGAGGAATACCGTGGGAGGTATCCCGTTTGGGAGGAATCCCGTGGGAGGTATCCCGTGTGGGAGGAATTCCGTGGGAGGTATCCCGTGTGGGAGGAATCCCGTGGGAGGGATCCCGTGTGGGAGGAATACCGTGGGAGGTATCCCGAGTGGGAGGAATTCCGTGGGAGGGATCCCGTGTGGGAGGAATACCGTGGGAGGTATCCCGTTTGGGAGGAATCTTGTGGGAGGGATCCCGTGTGGGAGGAATCCCGTGGGAGGTATCCCGTGTGGGAGGAATTCCGTGTGGGAGGTATCCCGTTTGGGAGGAATCCCGTGGGAGGAATTCAGTGGGAGGAATCCCGTGTGGGAGGAATCCCGATGGAACCATTAGACTATTTAAAGCAGGGATAAGACAATGGAAAATAGATAGATATTCCCAATCATGACAAACTAAATTATCCCTTCTTTAGATTGAAGTCATTGGATGAAATGTTTAAAACAAGATTTTAAAAAGTTCCCAAAGTTTTATGTTAAAAATGAAAGAATGTTTTTTTAAGTAGTACATTGCTTTAATTCTGTGCAAAACACCTTATGGAAATATGTATTTTAAAAATTTTTTATTTTATTTTTTATTAAAAGCGAAGCACTGAAACGGTGGGACAAACGGACATTAACACTTATATAGTGTCAGAACTGAATAATCAGAATATAAATGTATAAGAATCGGAGCAAAATTGTAAGTAAATTTGTTGACGGACCTACCCTAATTATAGAAAAGCGTCGCTTTTAAAAATAAAAAAAACCAGCAACAATTGCCCCTAAGCCTTGGATATGATAGTTAAAGTTAATCACAGGTAAAAGCAAAAATAATAAATGCCTTTACCCAGCCTTACTTTACTTGAGTATGCTTGTCAAATATTTGGGGGAGGGAGGGGGGTAGGGGTTTGGATTTTAATGGGGTAATAATATGGTTTTATAACGGGTTTGTTAAGGGGTGAGATAACCGTATTGGTTGATTTAACTATCACTATCAGTTACGCATAGTATAATGTTTATAGAATATTTTTAAATCATGATAAAGTTTTGTTTTTATGTTTTGCTTGGAAAGTTATGATTTGTCTATCTATCTACTCCCTTCCCCCCCTCTGCTAGCTTTAAATAGGGATACACATTATTACTTCTTGGTAGATTGAAATTTCTGGTATTAACAGATCTGTTAATACAGATAACTACCTCCCCTCTTTTTCATTAACCTTTTCGTCTGCTAGCAAATTGTTTTCAGCTAGTTGCCTGTGTTAATATTTCCGTTATAATTGGTTGATTTTCAAAGACCCAATTGAGAGTCGGCACAAGGTCCTTGCGATAAAGATATAGAGTTATATAACCCTTTGTCAAAACGCAAATAAATACAGATATGTCAACATTATACCTCCAAATTCAACTTTATTTCTAAATATATTTATCTTTTTAAATAATTTGTTTTTCAGTATAATTTTCTGTTTTCATTTCTAGTTGACTTTAGAATAATATTTATATTTTCTTTGTTTATTATTCAATACTTAACTTGGGGCCTAATAACATAAATTTTGTCCTATATTTCGATGATTTAAGTAGCGCAACTACTCTATAGAATTATTTTGGTATGTACGTTATTACCTTTGCTTTAATAAATACTTCGCTACAGTGCAGAGGCGTGTATAGGGTTTCGTTGAGAGGTTTTGAAGCATTATGTATGTGCAACCATTTCCTAATTTAGGGGGGGGGGGGGCACCTATTTATAACACCTTCCGCACGCTTATGCGTATTGGATTTAATTATCGCAGGTTTTATTTTAAACATGGCTTTGATTTTATTTAAGTTAAAATATTATTGTTTAATGCAATCTATGCAGTAGGTATTAAAAATAAATTTTGTTTTCAAGTATCAATTAGAAAGACAAAATTAAACTTTTAATATTGATTTTATAAATATATTAAAACAATATTTTTTTGCGGAATTTTGATTACAAAAATTTACCATACTCAACACATAGCTGAGTTTCAGAGCTGAAAATATAATTCCAAGTATCTTCTAGAGAGAGAAGATATACCTGGAATTTGCTGGTGCCCGGGTCTGCCAGCCTGCCTGCTTCCATCCAGATACACGTCCTGCCAGTATTTCAGTTTGTCATCAAATATTTATTTCTACTTATTTCAAGGATTCTAATTTCAAAGGAAAAAAATAAGGGATTAATTATAAACCTTTCATGGACCTATGAGAAGCTTCACTGTAAAGTAGAACCATATCGGTTCAGCGGTTAGCGAGATTTTAAGCTACACACAGACAAACATCCTGACATCCTGTTTCTTAAATATAAGGATAAAAAATCAAGTGATTAATTCAGTTTTGAAAGTAAATATGAATTAATATGCCAGTTTTCTGTCGGGTATAAAAAGCTAGTTCATATCCATAAATATCTCTAAACTGGCAGCCGAAAGTACCATTTCTTTTTGTGTGGGGAGTTTTGGGACCCTTTTTATATTTGTCATGCCAATGTAATTTGTATTTTAAACAGCGCAGCGCCAAAAATCAACTTTCTATTTATAAATCCCCCCGTTTCGACGACGCTAAAAAAAAGTTTAAGTTGTGTCTTTTATTATAGTGTTTGCAGGAATAAAGGGATAGGACAGTGGATGAATAATTGATCCCCCACTAGGTTTTATGTCAAATTTTTGTCTTCTGTGGTTTGTAAGGGAAACTTAAGGGAAGTAGATAAAATAAACCTCCATTGTTCCACCCCTCCTCCCTGACTTATTTGGCATGGATGTGTTAAAAATTCGGAGCCGCTTTCATTGTTTTTTTTTTCTGTATGGCGTTCTAGGATTTATATTATATTTAGGGGTGTACAACAAAGTATTAAACAATAAAAGTAGAGAAAGGCATTTATGAAAATATGAAGAAAAAAAACTTATTAAAAGTCGTACTTTTTCGCCCTAAAAGAGTAAAATCTTCTTTTATTTTGATCCAGCTTATATGTATATTATTTTACATATTTAAATCTTTATATGTCTATTTTTAAATATTTTTGTTGAAGTTCTACACCCCTTCCTACTGATAAAGACAGATACTCTACACAGAATTCTATCTTTTAAGTATGTATGATGTACTTTTAGAGAAGGAATTTTTAGGAAAGTATCATTTTCTATTAGTATAGTTTTATTGCACTGCTAAATTAAAGATGAAAAAAAAAAATACTTTACTATTTTGTAGCTTTTACTTCATATTGGTTATTTATTTAAAGAAAGAATATACTGCCCCTAACTTTCTATATAATAATGGCTTAGCACCTAGAGACTCTGTATTCGTAGGGGGGAAAATGAGGCAGAAAAATAGCCTAAAACCAACCCGGGAGCAATATGAAGCTTCCCTACAATAAAGAACTCAAGTAGTCCCGTGGTTAGCGAGATCTTTTCAAACAGACAAATAAAACCTGCCTTATTTTATGGTGTTTTTGAAATTTACTGACAGAAAAGTTGCCGACAATGAAACATTTATTCTTTGTTTGATTTTCTATCTAATGCTATTAACTTTTAACATGATATTTCTCGATAAAGCTAACCTATCAAAATGGCACTAATACTATTTACATTTTTGTGTCGTTATTTGTAAAGTACAAAATTTTTCTTAATAAGGATAAGTTGTATCTATAAAATTATTAAATATTAAAGTACTTCACTTTCCTTAATATTTTAAGATTAACGTGGCAAGATTGCAATATTATTGAACTTTTCACAAACATTAAATTGTATGATTTAATTTAAAAAGGTTCCTGAAATTGTATAAATGTACATGAGATTTGTACTTACAATCGAGCACCAACCTATTGACCTTTTCACATCCTATTCCAGTGAACTATCCATTACTGCCTGCCTGCCAGCAGCTGGGAGCTCAGTTGACCTGAACACTTTTTAGAAACCAACCTACAGGGATCTAAAGGGATAAGGCAAGGGCTGATAATTTTATGTACATCCCCAAGAATGATACACAAAATTACTCTTTCTTTGGATTACAATTAGTGGTTAAAACGTTTGGACACTCCACTAACCAAAATTCAATAAAAGTCTTCAAAGTTTTTAAGCCAATGAATAATAAAACGGTATTATAAAACTTTGATATATATAATTTAATATTATAATAAACATCCCAATGTCCTCTCCCTCCCTGGATCTCAGTTGACCTGAACAGTTTTGAGAAACCAACCTCTCACATATTCCCAGTATCAATTAGAATACATTTTCCAGCGAGAGCTAAGAGGAGGGGTGAACCATACAATGGAATCGAAAAATAGTTTCTAGAACTGTTATAGTACCCGAAATCACAATATATACATGGTGTTATTATTCTAATTTTGTACTGTGATTTAACAATGGCTGGTTATTTATAGAAACGGCCTTAATCTGCTTCCTATAATAGACTTGATATAAAGGCATCCTAGCATGAACTAGTCGTGATATGGGGCTGAGGTCTTGGAATTGATGGAGCAACCTGGTGTATAATAGAATATAAGGGGTTCAGGTCCAGTGATGATGTACCATGAATTCAATTATAAAGTCCACTCTAATTAACCTTTTCTTTTGGGATCTTAGCTACTCTTTAACTCACATTGACCGCATGTTTGTGCAACTACTGAGAAAATATTTTTTTTGTGACGATTCCCAAAACTCTTTCCGTCTGACTGTCCAACCATAACTCTCTGTAAATATGTATAGGTATATTTTTTTTTTATTTCTTGTAAAAATATAACCTTATGATTGTAAAGATGTATCCTTTTTTTTTTTTTTTAAGGATTCTGTAATAAGAATATGGCATTTATACGATCATTATATCCCTATAAAAATATATTAGACACTTGTTTCATAATGACCAACATATAAGGTATTTGTAGCAACTTTGCTACTACAAAAAATTCATTGAGAAAAAAGCTTAAGTTTTTAATTGGTTTTAAGAACACGAACTTTGCTCAAATGTGACGATTTTTTGTCCTTTAATTTTGTATGTTGAAATAATCTACCAATCATTTCCTTTTTTTGCCTAATTAATTGCCTTCTTTTTACCTTATTTGTACTCATAGTAGAATATAAACTAATGAATTATTATTATTTTCAGGTAAGCTTATTTTGATCAAGATTTTCATTTTCCAGAGCTGTATTTCTATGGACTGTGTATTCAATGTATTCATATATATTTGGTTCAATTCCTATATTAAACGTGATAGTTGCATGAAGTGCATTTCAGAAAACTGATTTCAAGCATAAGTTACAAGTTTACCATCAAACATATATAATTTTGTATCCTAATATATAAAGTAGTAAGCGTTTTTTGTCTGTCCCGAAGGATCTCGCTAACCGCTAAATCGATATGGTTCTCCTTTACAATAAAGCTTCTTATAGGTCCTGGGAAGGTTTTAAACTATTTTTGGGGAGGGTATCTTCACCCCCCTCCTCCCTCCAAAATAGTTTTTACTCTTTTGAAACTCAAATTTAAAATGGGATGATGTCGACTTTTCCCCCTCCACCCCTAAGTGCCCCTAGAGGATTCTAGGGGCGTAACCGCTAGTTACAATAAATAACAAACAACTAGACATTACTAAATTATTCGTCCTGCTGTTTTTGCGAAAATAAGCTAGCTAAGTATGTGAATTGCAAATAGCACGCGAATACGATTTTTAAGTCTTGATATTTTTTAAAGTACATGGTAAAAAAAATTTAAATTCTTTCAAATATATGCTGTATAAATGTAGTCTAAACCATTTAACAGCAAATAATATGCAGTTCACTAAATTCAAGTTTAAATGCATTTCGTGCTACTACCCCTTTCCATACAAGGCCCATGTTAAAAAATCAGTATAAAAATGATCTTGATTTAATACTTATCACAGGGGAGAACTATTACATACTATCTTTCCCGGCTTATATTTTGGTTTCTAAAAAGCTCTAAGTAAAGCCAAAAATACATCTTTTGGTATGTTAAGTTATAATATGAAAATAGGCATTTAAAAAAATAATATATAGTTTATAAAAAAAGCATAATGGCTGTTTGTTTTGGGAATGAGTAAATGATTATTTTATGCTTTTCAGTGTGTGTGTGTTCGTGTGTAGCATGTGTGTTGGGTTTGTGTGTGTGGACGGGTGGGTGGTGGTGATTTTGTGTGTGTATGTACACAAAATGTTTGTGTTTATTTTGTGTATCTTTAAGCGTACATTGTCATACTATGCCTTGCCAACACAAAAATATCATTTTAAACCCAGGGTTAAGCACTTAAATGTTGTAAAATATGTTATAAAGTATTATGTTATTGGACATTTTATAGGAAGGACCCACATCCATATACCGTCCATTGTTTTGTCCATAATTTCATCCAATTCTGAAGCTCTAATAATAATTTATACAGAAAATCAACAAGTTTTGACAATAAATATATTATGTTTATAATCAAGCGTTTTCTAAATAGTATTTTATATAATATTTGGCATAAATTGCAGATATTATCATAAAATATCTATGCCTATTTTCTTAGAAGTTTAGTAAAAAAATCAATGATTTTTACCTATGATATTTTGTATAGTATTTGGCATAGGGGTTCTCTGGTTTATTGCATAATTATTCAATTAATTTAGGATACTTTGCACTTACAAGGGGAGGGATAAGTTATGAAAATAATGGAACAGGCTAACAAAGTTATGCATCAGAATGGCTGGAAGGGTGATAATAGCTTCAATTTAATTTATACTATTTCAGCTTTCGGGCGAGATATTAACTGAACCATTTTTACCTTAATTTTTAATCGACTACAAGCTAGATTATTTTATCTAACAATAATTTCATGTCCACTTTTTTTTAACACCACAAAAATATAGGTACATTTTTTATTGTAAATAGTTAACTGTTTTTCTTTACATTTTGGTAAGATGGTTATTACTCCTAGTCAAAATTTTACTATTTGTTTATTATATAAAGTTTTCTATTCCTTTTTACATAAACACAACCATATAAAGGATTTAAAAGAGTTAGTTTAGATACATATACAGCAAATAAATGTACTTTAAATTAGCCATACTTATGAAAACAAAGTATAAAAAGATTGTATGATGAATTATTTTGGCATATATCTTGCAATATTCTGTTCTTAATCATCCTATTCTTTTTGCTTGGATAACTTTAATATGCTTGTCCTCATTTATACTTGTGGCGTCGCCCCTAGAGGCCTGAAGATTCACATAGAATTGTTTTAGGCTATTTTATTTTTAGATTTGAGACTTTGAGTGGTTTTAGGCTATTTTTCTGTCCATTCCCACTCTTTCGAAATAGAGCCCCTAGGACTAGGTGCTAGGGTGCAGCTGCTAGTCAATTTATTATTAAAGAAAAAGTATAAACATAAACATAGTTTTAAAGAAGAATCTTAAATCTAGCGTCCACTTTGGTTGTACTCCAGGCAGCCTTGGGCACAAAGTTCTGATAATGATTACATCTAATTTAGGTACTAGCATCTAGCCCCGATACTTAAACTCAGGCCCATGTTAGTTGTCTTTTGCAGGCGTTGGGACATTTTTAATTCCAATTTATCAGAATAAAAATCCGCCAATAACAAATAACAGTTATATATTTTTAAGTATATTAGAATTTTTTATTGAATACTAGTTGCTTCGCTCTTTATCCTTTAGGGGAATTCGAAGTATAACAGAAAAGTAGCCTGAAACCATTCAAGTTTTTCTTTTTAATGGTCTATGTCCTTGTGTTTTTGCTAGAAGGGCAATGTTTATTCAAATTAAGTTTAGCTTGTCCCCCCCCAATTTTTTCCATAAAACCATTAATTTAGGCCTCAAATCCGTTAAGATTTCGCCAACAACTAAAGAGATTTCATTCTTAATTTTATGGGAATCTTCATATTAATTCCTGGTAGGCTTTTGTATTCATGAATTCTGGAATTGTTTTGGCTATTTTTCTGCACTTATCCCCTACCTTCGAATACAGAGCAACTCCCTAGATGCTAGTGACGAAGTAACCTAACCTGATATTTATAGTTATTAATGGCTTGACCTAAAAAAAATTTCAAATATGTATCAATGAAAAATGTACTATAAGTATAGATGTATAATCCAGACAACTACATTGCCTAAGTGATAGAGACCCTTTCGTCTGATAGAAAATTACTGTGTTCATATTTCCGACATAGAGAACCAATACAAAATCGGGACAGGGCTCCCGCGGGCAGTTATATATAGCTCATGTCCCCTCTATTGTTTTACTTTAATATATCAATATTTTTAATGAAAACCTAAGGAAAATAGATGGTAGGTGAAAGAAAGAGAGAGAAATGGTTGGATTTTGCATTGAAGAATCAATATTATATCAATATTATATCAATATTATATCAATATTGATTACCGTTGCAAAATTTATATTTCACCCAATAACTCTTATCCTTCAATTGGGGCGCTTGTAACCCCCCACCCTTCCTTGTATTAATGGTAAATGTTATTTAAATAAACAAACTCTATGACTGTGCTTAGTTGAGTTTAGGTTAGGTTTACTTTAGTTTATGCGAGCCCATCGTGGGTTTTTTGAAAGTGAAGAGGGGGGGGGGGGTATTTTTTCTTTGCTGGCATGATATGGGATTCTACAATAGATTCTTATGGTTTTATACTATTTTATCAGAGTTTGCAGTTTTTATAAATAAATTCTAATTAAGCTTTCTAGCATATTTTTTTTAGTGAAGATACTCTTCACGTCCCCTTTGACAAGTGCCAGTGAAAAACATAATTTATTTAGAACTCTAAAACCCTTATTACCAACTTCTTAATCCGTTTGAAAATTTAAGTTTTATCTTTTAGTGAGTAGTATGTACTATAATTATACTTTGGATTTTTTTCAGGGTTCTAAAGGGATAAGACAATAGCCGTTAAATTGATGTACATCCCCTATGATTTGATTATATACAAAATTACTACTTCTGTAGTGTAAAATTGGTGGTTGAAACGTTTAAACATTCAACTTAATTAACCAACTGAAACAAATTTATTATAGGTCCACAAAGTTGTTAAGCCAACGAATAAGAAAATGTTATTATAAAACTTTAGGGACTAGGAACATCCTATTGTCCCCCTCTCTCTCTATGATTTTTTAAACTTTGGAACTAAACTGGAATGATTTTTTCAATGTTTAATTTTCAATACTAGAATAATGTTATGATAAGGTATCCTTTTTAAGTAGGCAATCTAGCTCAATAATTGAGCAGTCATCGGGCAAATTGGATTTTTATGATAAAAATATATACGTGTATTAGAAGAACCATGTGGAAAGGGTTGGCAAAATATAAAAATATATAAATTTTTGTTTTTTAAGTGCTGTAACTCTTTTTTCCAGTATGGCCTCGAAACCGATAAATATCCACTGCATTATAACCGGCTCTAAAAAATATGTATAGCATCGTATTATAGACAATGACAATTAAAATAAAAAAATCCTAAAGTTGAAACCAGTTTTAATCTTATAATTTTTTATTTTAATATCCGGGAAAAGCTGTATATAGTACGATGCGATAAATAACCTTTCCTAGCCGAGAGCCGAGATTAATAGTACTTGTTTCGTTTCAAAACTGGCACTACCCCCCCCCCCCCTACCACCACTGTTGTATATCTGCAATATTTTTTGTTTTTATTTATGCCTTTATCCCTGACATATGAAATACATTACACCTGATACGATGGAACCTGTAGCTAAAAAAAGGGAGGATAGGGAATATTTAATGAAATATATACCTGTATCTATTAGCATCAGGGATACAGGGATATGGCATTTGATAATATTATCTTCTCAAGAAATTATTATTAGATTTCTGTTTAATTGGTGGAAGAATAGATGTAGAAAATACGTTGATATTTATGACAGGGGAAAAATTGTCAATTTCGTTTGCTATTTTCCCTGTTATTTATTTGTCAATTTGTTAATCCAGTAGGAGGGAAGGGGATGGGATAAGAAGAGGGTGGAGTGGAGAGATCGTTATTTATCCAGCTACAAGTTTTATCTTGCTAATCTGGTGTAAGATCCAAGTAAAAAATAATCCATTAGTGGAAGAAAGGGATGTAGTTGGATTTGAATGCCATTGTCTTTTCCCTCCCTGATTTATGTATATATTCATGATGATTTAAAATAGGACAGATAAAAAGGGTTGGATAGGTATAATATATTGAAATAAAAAGGGGTAATGCATGCAGCTAAGAGCAGGTGTTTTCTATGATTATACTATGCTATACACCAGTTCTATCTCATTTCCCTCATTTAGACCGGTTTCTAACTTGATCTATAACCTCAATAACCGTAGAATTTCAGTGTAAATCAGCTCAACCTTGCACAGTGACTAATTAACTTAAAAAACTATGTTTACCAGGGAGGGATGGAACATTGGACTGTAAATTACACTGGTACCCAACATTTTATAACTGTAATATTTATCGTCAGCTGAATAACTTTAGGTACTTTATTGTAAATTGGTTGGTTCATTTAGTTGAGTGAAATGGTATATAATTTTTGGGAATGTATATTGATTTGTCATCTCCATTGTCTTATCATGTTTACTTGTTTAAGCATGTTGAGAGGAGTGCCTTAACAGATAACTTGTTGTATGTATTTGTTAATTTCAACAAAATACTAATGAGTTTTTTTATGCACTTTTGCCAAAGTACATATTTATCAACTGAAAATTTTTTAAATGAAAGCATTAAACCACCTAAAAACACTTTAAAATTTCCCCTAAAAAGTAAGATATTATGAGTCAGAATAACTTTATGTAATAGATTGAAATTGAAGATACAACAAATAAGCCTTAAAGTAAATAATCTGGATGGCATAGTTGGATGGAAGATATCCAAACTTATGACAATACAAGTTATTTTGTTTTGGCTTGAGATAATGTTGTTGTTTGTCCTTGTTTGTAGCGCAGCCACTCTATATTTTAGTTTGTTTGTCTGTACGTTTGTCTTGGTTTGTCCTTTAATTTATGTGTCTATAGTACTATCTACCTTTTTTTCTCTACAAAGTACATCCCTCTTTAGTATTGCTTAATTTCTGTATTACAGTTTATCGTTTTTTTCTTTCTAAAATGTTCTTTTTTATATTTACATTTTATCTGTTTCTTGATGCTGCGACATTTATGGATATAATGGTCCTTGCTTGTATTGAATCCAGATATAATATAAGTGTTTGGATCCAACTTTCAACTCAAATGGTTGGAGATACAATCCTAGCAGATATACACAGGGTGTCCCAAAAAGATACAAGTATTTTCAAATATATTTTGGGTCAACCTTTTTTAACCATTTTTGATGTACATTGTACACTGTATTTTTTGACAAAATTTTAGAAATAGGATTTTTTATCACAAAAGTTTTAGGACACCTTGCCTTAAATTCGGAGGACACCCTGTGTTGGAACTTAACTCTGTATGCCATCATTAGTTTGGCAAGTGGAAAACATAAACACCAAAGGAAGCTCAGAATTCTGTATACACAGTGCCCACATACCCCCCCCCCCCCCCCCTCCATAATTTTCAGGGATTAAAGGAGTGATGTTAAATATTTTTTGGAAGAAAATTTATTCCCAATGTAAAGGTTACAAAGACATGTTTAAAAATAAATTATCCAAAATATAATAACTTAGAACTCATTCCCTTACTCCTGGTGTCAGCCTGTTTTTGAATAGAAGAAGAAGCAGCATAACTATTATTCTAGTTTTCATAACTTTAAATCAGAATAAACTCAAGGCTTATTTTACACGAAGATTTTCTGTAGATTTAGGGTTGTCGTACGTTCCTACATTGTAGCTGGCATTTTTATTATAGAAGGATCCTTCCTGTAGATTTGAACTTTTTACGAACTATAAGAGTTTTTAAAACAGATGATTTTACAAATCTTAATTGATTTAATGGCGAATAAACTACAAAAATTAGACAAGCTCCTCCATAATTCTTTGCTTAAATCAACATTTTTTTGTGTATTTGTGCTATTTGATGTTTTTATGCTTGTTATTCAAAGAGAGTATAGTCGGAAACTTATGGTGTTTTATTATATCCGCAAAAATTTCATAAATGCCAAAAGTTATATATTTGCCAATAGCCAATGAAATGAATGCGATATATTGAAGTAAAAGAGATGTTTTGTAGCTGTAGTAATAATTGTGGTAACACTTGCTGATGTGATAGTACAGCAGACTTATTCAAGATCATACTTCTTTCCTTCACAATTCAAAACTTTCCCAAGGTTTTCATACTTAAATCTTATAAAATAAACAAACCAAAGTATTGTAGTGATGAATATTTATTAAGGTTAACATAAGATATAACTTAAGGTATAAGACAATGGATGATTTGATGTAAACCCCCAATTATGAATAACAAAATTACCCAAAAGTTTGGACCCTGTAATTTAAGTTTGTACAACCCAATCATGAATTAATAGTAAAGACATTATATGAGAGATCATTTGTATAAAAAATTGGCGACCATTTTCTTATCTAATTTTCCCTCCCTCCCTGAGTTAACCAAGACAATTGTTCTTTGTTATAGTAGGGAGGGAGGTGACATTAGACTGTAAATAACACTAGTACCCAAAGTTTTATAACCAACCTATCTTATTCGTTGACTCAAATCTTTGGATACTTTATTTGAATTTTGATTGACTGTTTCTAAACATATAGTGTCCAACATTTTTAACTAATAATTTAAGGGGTAATTTAGTTTATTATTCTAGGGGATGTACATTAATTCTTCGTGTAATGTCTTTTCCCTGATGATCCCTGGTGAGTTTTGGGATGATAAAGTAATGTTACCATATTTCAACTCTGTAACAAATAGGATCAGATAAACTTTAAACGCTCTTCTTGTTTTTCTGGCCTACCCACATAGCACTCTAAAAAAAACAATAATAATTTTCAGAAAAGGATTTGTTAAGGGAAATTTTAGAGTGACTGCACATTTTACAAAAGTTTTTAGACTTGAATGTAAGGCTGCTTGCATAGTGTTTAAAAGTCTTAGGAATCACTATTTCTGAAATCATGGTGATAGGACAACTACACCTCGTAAAAATTTATGTATAATGTCCTAGAAATCGTCATGCCTTAAATGGACATACTTCCTTTCTGGTAATAATTAAATTATAGAGTTGTTACGCTTTCTCGTACCTAACTTGTTTAGGAATCACTTTCAGTGGCTGCGATGCAAATGGTTAGTTATGAATGTAACAATCTAATCCAAATCTACCCTTATGCTCTGTAAAGGTATATAGTAGCTTTGGTGTCCAATATCTATGTACATAATATTCATATACAAATCACGAGTTTGATGGATATGTAAAACAAAGGTTTCTAAATTTGTTCAGGAGAATCAGTAGTATAGAATTATTTTTTTCCATAAAAGACGTTGGAGACATAGAACTGTAAATTCCACTGGTACTCAAACTTTTTCAACCATGTTATCTTATTCGTTGGATAAAAACCTTAGTTACTTTTATAAAATCTTGATTGGTTGGCTTAAACTTAAACAAAGATTTGTTAATCATCATTGAGAAAGTACATAAATTTATTGTCCATTGTCTTGTCTCTTAAGATTCCTAGGATTATTAAATCCAATATAAATAACATTTATTTTTTGTACTTCAGTTCTTTCTTTCACCTTATAGAATATTTAATCTATTGTAGTATGCCTTAATCCCTGACAACACATACATGCATATGGTGCATTATTTGCCAAATGTACCACTTTTCTGCACTACCTCTCCGATTTTGTTAATACTCTATATTTTGGTCCGTTGGGTCATTCAAGGATGCTGGATGGCCAAAAAAAAGTTTCAGAGTCCCTGGATGTCTAGATATCTAGCTATCTATGAAGGTAGGTAACAAAAATGTAAAAAACACCCATTTTTTCACAATTTTAAAAATTAATTTTTTCATCAATCTTACATCCAATCTATACATTTTATACACCAAAATGATCGTTTATTCATGTAAAAAGCGCACATAAAGCTATTTTGGCCAAAACTCTAATTTTATAGGGTGTCCAACAAAAAGTGTATTTTGGATATCTAGTGTAATACCCAAAATACCTGTCCGAAAAAAATCATTTTTTTTTGCTTAAATCCTGTGTTTTATCTGTGTGCATATGTGGTTTATAACGGTTCGGACCACCCGGGACTATAAGGTTGTCAAATTTCACTTTGGGACACCCTGTAAATGTGATTTTTGCGTCTGTAGAGCTAAAACTTGGTTCAAATTGGCTATTTTTTTCAAATTACTCTAATATGTGTCTTAGTATGTTTGGCCATAGTGTTTTCTGACCAGATCAATATTTTCATATTTTTTGGACACCCTGTATTTTCAAAAAAAGAGAAAAATTTTTTTTGTTTTTTTTTAAATTTCTTTTCTATTTTTAAGTTACTTAAAACTGTCATATAGATACAGATTTTGACTAATAACAATAATATTTGCCTATTTTACAATTTTTTACACTTTTGGGACACCCTGTGCATGTTTTTGAAAAATGATGGTTTTTGCCCATTTTTTGGGGGAAGGAGTCGTTTTAGGGCCATAGACTATTTCTTCATTTTTGTAGAACTTTTCAAGACACATCATTTGTTATCTATGCAAAAACCGCAAAAACCGAACAGTTTTGCCGTTATTCAGCGCCAAAGGCAGAATTTTTTACGTTTTTTGCCGTTCCCGAGGTTCTAATGGGCATTTGTGGTAAGAAGACCTTGATTTATCAAGATAACTTTGAAATACTTTTATTTAGGCATTTTAATTTACTAAATTTCATGTGAAGTAAATTTTTTTGTATATCCAACTGAATTTTGTCAAAAGGAATTTCAAATGCACATGATTTATGTTTCTTTTATCACTTATGTTATAGCAATTATTTATGTTATATTCACTTCATTTTCTTGTTTTAACAATTGAAATCCATCTCGATGAAAAACAGTTAGCTGCACAAAAAATTTTACTTAATATGAAATTTAGTAAATTAAATTACCTAAATAAAAGTATTTAGGAGGGATTGTGATAAATCAACGTTTTCTTACCACAAATGCCCATTACAACCTCCGGAACGGCAAAAACGTAAAAAAAATCCGCCTTTGGCGCTGAATAACGGCAAAACGGTTCGGTTTTTGCGGTTTCTGCATAAATAACATATGATGTGTCTTGAAAAGTTCTACAAAAATGAAGAAATAGTCTATGGCCCTAAAACGACTCCTTCCCCTCAAAAATGGGCAAAAACCATCATTTTTCAAAAACATGCACAGGGTGTCCCAAAAGTGTAAAAAATTGTAAAATAGGCAAATATTATTGTTATTAGTCAAAATCTGTATCTATATGACAGTTTTAAGTAACTTAAAAATAGAAAAAAAAATAAAAAAAAAACCAAAAAAATTTTTTCTCTTTTTTTGAAAATACAGGGTGTCCAAAAAATATGAAAATATTGATCTGGTCAGAAAACACTATGGCCAAACATACTAAGACACATATTAGAGTAATTTGAAAAAAATAGCAAATTTGGACCAAGTTTTAGCTCTACAGACGCAAAAATCACATTTACAGGGTGTCCCAAAGTGAAATTTGACAACCTTATAGTCCCGGGTGGTCCGAACCGTTATAAACCACATATGCACACAGATAAAACACAGGATTTAAGCAAAAAAAAATGATTTTTTTCGGACAGGTATTTTGGGTATTACGCTAGATATCCAAAATACACTTTTTGTTGGACACCCTATAAAATTAGAGTTTTGGCCAAAATAGCATTATGTGCGCTTTTTACATGAATAAACAATCATTTTGGTGTATAAAATGTATAGATTGGATGTAAGATTGATGAAAAAAATAATTTTTAAAATTGTGAAAAAATGGGTGTTTTTTACATTTTTGTTACCTACCTTCATAGATAGCTAGATATCTAGACATCCAGGGACTCTGAAACTTTTTTTTGGCCATCCAGCATCCTTGAATGACCCAACGGACCAAAATATAGAGTATTAACAAAATCGGAGAGGCAGTGCAGAAAAGTGGTACATTTGGCAAATAATGCACCATATATGTATGTGTATTAGTGGGTTTGCATTTGTTTGTGTGGCCAACATATAATGTATACATACTCTGGAATTCAGGTATGGCACATTTAAGAAAAACTTTTTGATTTTTTTTGAAAAAATAAGGATTTCAAATATAGCAAATGTATTTTTTTACAATATTTGGTACAATACAGAGCCCTAAATACCATAATCATATGTATACCTACATACATATATGTTTATTTTGACTTGAGAAATGTATTTTTTTGGATGCACAATCCCTTATCTATGAAGGACATTAGATAGATAAGGCCAGGACAAGCAAGTATAGATGGGTAGGTTAGCTAGGTTTGTTAATGGGTAGCACAGGGTTAAATTTTGGATTAATGGATAGAAAATTGAATCTATATAAATGTAGAGCATATTTTTCCATGGGCGATTTCACTTGAAAGCTAATACCTTCATCTAAAATTGATATACATCATCCCTGGACCCTGGATCTATAAGCAGCTTTACTGTAAAGGAGAACCGTTTCGGTCCAGCGCGGTTTTTTTGCTACATAGAGATATCCTGTTACTTTCTAATTTGTATAATAGCTACAAACCATTAGATTTCATTACATTTGAATCATATAATGGTTATGTATCATTTTATCTTGGGGAGTATGAAAATGATAATTTAGAATAGTTATTTATCGTTTTGTACCTATTATAGAGAGCTTTCCGAGGATATAAAATGAAAAGATTTAAATTAGTTTATGATTTATATTTTAATATTCATGGAAAATTTTCTGTAATACGATGCGATACATGATTTTTTAGCGTGGCTGAGAATCTGTTCCAATCCAGCAGATATTGATCGGTTTCGAAGCCACACTGGAAAATAGATTATGCTAATGCAATTATGATAATATACATCAGATAAAGTGTCTGTCTATAGATTTAATGATTATGAGGTCTGTTTGTTTGTTAAATTATCTTCTACTTAATCTTGATTAAATTCTACATTTTATGAATGCTTAGTTGATGCCTTAGAACTTTCAATACATTATAAACAGAATTTTTTTTTAAAAATGAAAAAAGGAAGTGTTTTACTATCTAAATGGGCTTCAATCACTCTATAATGCTCTCTTATATGTCTGTGTGTGTGTGTATAAATATGTTCAGCCCCCTTATATCCGGCGACAATGTTAATTATAATTTCTCTGTTTTTATTATTTCCTGTTGACCTGTTACAGATGGGGGTGATAATTACTCTGGTAATGGATATATTATTACTGGATGTTGCACCAGATTTTCATGTTTTTAAGTAAAGTGAAACTTGCAGCGGGCTAAAATAACGATTGCCCACTTCCTTTACCCCATCCCCTCTCCTCCTACTTGATGAACGAACTGATCAATAAACGAGTTAAAAGTTAGCAAGCTAAATTGACAACAATTTTCCCCTGTCATAATATCCACGTATATTCTACATCCTTTAGTCTGGTCGCTTTATGAAGCAAGATAAATATTTAGAAGTTTTAATTTATTTATATTATGTTAGTTTGTGTTAATTCATGAATTGTTTGAAGAAACGGTTGTAGATTAAATTAATTAACATTACCACCTCCCAATTAAAGGCTTTTGACCAATAATATCGTTATCATATTCGTCGGCTCAAAAACTTTACATAGATATTTAGTATTGAATATCAACTGGTTGATTCCAACTAGTAGTGTCCAAGCTTTTAAACCTTTATCTACAGGATGGGTAATTTTCTTTATAATCATTGGGTATGTATTGAATCATCGTCCATTGTCTTATCCATTGAGATCCCTGGCTATAATATGATTTTTGGATATATATAGATTTGGATGTGATAATTTGGCATGATCTGAGTAGGACACACTATGTACCAGGTCTGCAGTCAATAAATTACAGTTCAATCACAGCTTATTTAAAGGGTCTATGTGGTTGAAATTCTACTGTGTTTCTATATATCTATAGCTATAGAACCATTTCTAAGTTGGCCCATTCCAATTTTAACTTCAGTTAGGATTTATTTTTTAAATGAAATATTTAGAACTACTTGAATTTAGTAAGACATTGATTATAGAGATGCGATGCTTATGATATTATTCCTCATCAATTTATGATTAAGTTTTTACAATAAGATCTACAGGGTTGTTGTATTTAAGGTACCAAAGGTTTATTGATATGATCTCTCTGTTTATTTATTGGCTGTAAAACTTTGGGTACTTTTTAAAACTTTTTGATCAGTGCTATCCGTTATGACCGTTTAGACTAAAACACTTACTTATTAAAATAATTGCTTTTAACGTATCTAGCCAAGTATTCGAACCAACCAAAGTTTGAATGTACTAAAATAAATCAAAATCCAAGCCAAATCGATGCTATATAGCAGTTTTAGCAGCATAGCTACTTAATCAGTACTATTAGAGTTTGGAATTTGGTTTGTACGTCATTTGTAAGAAGATTTGAACTAATCAATGAAATAACATATTTCATTAAAACCTCTAGGGGGTTAGTCTACAATCCGCTTTGATTAAGGGGGGGGGAAGTTCTGACACTTTCGCGTAAACGGTGAGTATAGGCTTTATCTTTGGACTGAGAGGATAGGTTATTAGGGATAAAATCATTCTTATATGATGAATTTCCCCCAGATTTAAGATTTTTTGGATAGGCCTCCAGGTTCCGGAGCTCCAGGCCTCCAGGTGGTCTCTGGACAGGTAAAAAAATAAAAAATTTCTTATTTGAACAGTTAGAGGTAAGTTTATAAAACATCATAAGCTTCTTTTTATATATTATTCATATATTTGAAGAAAAAATTACAATCGGCCTCCAGGTTCAGGTGCTGCAGGCCTCCAGGTGGCCTCTGGACAGGTAAAAAATCAAAATTTCTTATTTGAACAGTTAGAGGTAAGTTTATTAAACAACATAAGCTTCTTTTTATATATTATTCACATATTTGAAGAAAAAATTACAATCGGCCTCCAGGTTCAGGTGCTGCAGGCCTCCAGGTGGCTTCTGGACAGGTAAAAAATCAAAATTTCTTATTTGAACAGTTAGAGGTAAGTTTATTAAACATCATAAGCTTCTTTTTATATATTATTCATATATTTGAAGAAAAAATTACAATCGGCCTCCAGGTTCAGGTGCTGCAGGCCTCCAGGTGGCCTCTGGACAGGTAAAAAATCAAAATTTCTTATTTGAACAGTTAGAGGTAAGTTTATTAAACAACATAAGCTTCTTTTTATATATTATTCATATATTTGAAGAAAAAATTACAATCGGCCGCCAGGTTCAGGTGCTGCAGGCCTCCAAGTGGCCTCTGGACAGGTAAAAAATCAAAATTTCTTATTTGAACAGTTAGAGGTAAGTTTATTAAACAACATAAGCTTCTTTTTATATATTATTCACATATTTGAAAAAAAATTACAATCGGCCTCCAGGTTCAGGTGCTGCAGGCCTCCAGGTGGCTTCTGGACAGGTAAAAAATCAAAATTTCTTATTTGAACAGTTAGAGGTAAGTTTATAAAACAACATAAGCTTCTTTTAATATATTATTCATATATCTGAAGAAAAAATTACAATCGGCCTCCAGGTTTAGGTGCTGCAGGCCTCCAGGTGGCCTCTGGACAGGTAAAAAATCAAAATTTCTTATTTGAACAGTTAGAGGTAAGTTTATAAAACACCATGAGGTTCTTTTTTTATATTATTCATATATTTGAAGAAAAAATTACAATCGGCCTCCAGGTTCAGGTGCTGCAGGCCTCAAGGTGGCTTCTGGGCAGGTAAAAAATCAAAATTTCTTATTTGAACAGTTAGAGGTAAGTTTATAAAACAACATAAGCTTCTTTTTATATATTATTCATAAATCTGAAGAAAAAATTACAATTGGCCTCCAGGTTCAGGTGCTGCAGGCCTCAAGGTGGCCTCTGGACAGGTAAAAAATCAAAATTTCTTATTTGAACAGTTAGAGGTAAGTTTATAAAACAACATAAGCTTCTTTTTATATATTATTTAAATATTTAAAGAAAAACTTACTATCAGTCTCCAGGTTTGGGTGCTGCAGGCCTCCAGGTTGTCTCTGGACATGTAAAAAATCAATATTTCTTATTTGAACAGATAGAGGTATACTTGTAAAACAAAGTAAGCATATTTTCAAATGTTATTTATGTATTCCAGGTATAAACTTAAAAATATTTACCTTAATACCTAATTGAAAATAAACTCATATTTTTATTATATTGTCTACTTACCTCATTGAAACCAAAAATTTAAACTACCATCCATATTTTATTGTAATGACCATTGGGAATCAGGCCATGTATTCGAAAATAAAAGTTTACCTTAAGAGTTAGAAGTTAAATAAAAACAAACATAAAATTAATTTCAAATGTCATTAACAATTTTAATAATAGGTAAAACTATCATCAGTTATTAATTACAGCTCCACCTGGAGGCCTGCAGCACCTGAACCTGGAGGCCGATTGTAATTTTTTCTTCAAATATATGAATAATATATAAAAAGAAGCTTATGTTGTTTTATAAACTTACCTCTAACTGTTCAAATAAGAAATTTAGATTTTTTACCTGTCCAGAGGCCACCTGGAGGCCTGCAGCACCTGAACCTGGAGGCCGATTGTAATTTTTTCTTCAAATATATGAATAATATATAAAAAGAAGCTTATGTTGTTTTATAAACTTACCTCTAACTGTTCAAATAAGAAATTTAGATTTTTAACCTGTCCAGAGGCCACCTGGAGGCCTGCAGCACTTGAACCTGGCGGCCGATTGTAATTTTTTCTTCAAATATATGAAAAAGATATAAAAAGAAGCTTATGTTGTTTAATAAACTTACCTCTAACTGTTCAAATAGGAAATTTAGATTTTTTACCTGTCCAGAGGCCACTTGGAGGCCTGCAGCACCTGAGCCTGGCGGCCGATTGTAATTTTTTCTTCAAATATGTGAATAATATATAAAAAGAAGCTTATGTTGTTTTATAAACTTACCTCTAACTGTTCAAATAAGAAATTTAGATTTTTTACCTGTCCAGAGGCCACCTGGAGGCCTGCAGCACCTGAACCTGGAGGCCGATTGTAATTTTTTCCTCAAATATATGAATAATATATAAAAAGAAGCTTATGTTGTTTAATAAACTTACCTCTAACTGTTCAAATAAGAAATTTAGATTTTTTACCTGTCCAGAGGCCACCTGGAGGCCTGCAGCACCTGAACCTGGAGGCCGATTGTAATTTTTTCTTCAAATATTTGAATAATATATAAAAATAAGCTTATGATGTTTAATAAACTTACCTCTAACTGTTCAAATAAGAAATTTTGATTTTTTACCTGTCCAGAGGCCACCTGGAGGCCTGCAGCACCTAAACCTGGAGGCCGATTGTAATTTTTTTTCAAATATGTGAATAATATATAAAAAGAAGCTTATGTTGTTTAATAAACTTACCTCTAACTGTTCAAATAAGAAATTTTGATTTTTTACCTGTCCAGAGGCCACCTGGAGGCCTGCAGCACCTGAACCTGGAGGCCGATTGTAATTTTTTCTTCAAATATATGAATAATATATAAAAAGAAGCTTATGTTGTTTTATAAACTTACCTCTAACTGTTCAAATAAGAAATTTTGATTTTTTACCTGTCCAGAGGCCACCTGGAGGCCTGCAGCACCTGAACCTGGAGGCCGATTGTAATTTTTTCTTCAAATATATGAATAATATATAAAAAGAAGCTTATGATGTTTAATAAACTTACCTCTAACTGTTCAAATAAGAAATTTTTTATTTTTTTACCTGTCCAGAGACCACCTGGAGGCCTGGAGCTCCGGAACCTGGAGGCCTATCCAAAAAATCTTAAATCTGGGGGAAATTCATCATATAAGAATGATTTTATCCCTAATAACCTATCCTCTCAGTCCAAAGATAAAGCCTATACTCACCGTTTACGCGAAAGTGTCAGAACTTCCCCCCCCCCCTTAAATATTAAACCAGGGATGAAAGGTAACATTCATATTAAAAAGAAATAAGGCACAAAATCCTTTATTAGTTAATTGCCTTTGAAATAAGGGTATATCGATAATATGTCAGTGATGGCCACTTATTTTTAGTTATCCTTTGCAATTTCAATTCAGTAGACAGCACTTACCAATACTCAACCTAACCTTACCTTATCCCTATTATACTTGAAATAAAGCCCCCGAGGGGAAATAACATCGAAAACATTACAAAAGCTTCAATCTTTAAATTAGTCTTTCATCTCTATAGTAGAGATTTACACAGATAAGCCAGAATTAAAGTTTAATTTAATTCAATATTCTCGATATTCTCATTTATTTAAAATATCTTTTTAAATACTAATAATTTTTTTCTCTTTCTTATTTAGAAAATAATCTAGCTCTGATTAAGAGACAGCGAAAAATATCTTAAAAACTAAAAAAATATTTACAAAATACAAAACATATTATTTTCTGTTACAGCATTCTATTGCACATTAAGTACAGAAAAAGACTACCTAATAATGATTTTTTTACATGCGGAAATATTTTATGATTTCGGGATACACATCTCCCTCCATTTTTGTGACTATAATCTTGCGAATAAAAGCTCTCTTCGCATGCAAATGTGTTTTGCGAAGATGAAACACAGATAAATATTTCGCAAAAAATTCTTATTTCCCCTCCTCCTCCCTTCTCTCGTTGTGTGCCGGGTTTTCGGCCATTAAAAAAGTCGAGAAAATATTAGATTAAAGGGATGGACGGGGTAAGGGGAATGAAGATCCCTCGATGGATGACTTTCTGTGGGTGTGTGTGTGTGTGTGTGTGTAGTCAAGAAGAACAGAAGACAGCCCTTCATTACTTCTGCTAAAAGGGGGTAGATTTTTCTGTGTGTGTGTGTGTGAAGCGCGAAATGAGTGTATTGAACTCTTTGTGCGCACGCACGTAGGCACAGCACACACAAACTCTTCTGGGGCGCACGACACATAAAAAGACACCAAGAATATATAGGAACTGGAGGGGGTACTACAAAAGGGGGGGGGGCGAAAGTGACACTTTTTGAAACCAAAACTAAGAGTCAACAAAGGAACTCAACTAAAAAAAGGGTTACAGGTCTGATATTTTGCATGGCAGTTGCTTTATAGGGGTACAATATGGAACTGTGAAGAAACGGCGGCGCAACCGCCGAAAACCGCCGTTTCCCGCCGTAATTTTTGTTGCCTTTTCTCGGCGGTTTTCGGCGGTTGCGCCGCCGTTTCTTCACAGTTCCATATTGTACCCCTTTAAAGCAACTGCCATGCAAAATATCAGACCTGTAACTCTTTTTTTAGTTGAGTTCCTTTGACTTTTAGTTTTGGTTTCAAAAAGTGTCACTTTCGCCCCCCCCCCCCCTTTGAAATTTAAAACAAAACTGTTGTTCTAGGTGTTAAAACTGTTTTAAGAATATTATTACTTTATAGTTTTAAAAATGTGATTTAAATAAGAATGAAAAGCTTTATTTGTAAAAAAAAATTCAATAATTTTGTAGTACCTACTGCTTGTTATTGTAACTAAGAAGAGGTGTGTTTAGGGACTAGGTTAGTAGTAACACTAAACTCTTAAAAGGGGTAGGAAGATGCAAAGAGTAGGTATTGATTAAAAAAGGGAAGGAATATACAAAGAGTATAGATATAAAGGGGAGTGGGTATATAAAAAATGACAAGAATAGTGAACTCGTATTTCATGGTATTCTTATGTTGGACTGGTTGCTAATCTATTATTTGCCAAAAACTGAAGCTGAATTTCTTGTATTCTTATTTTTTGTTGTTGGGATTGTTAGCATTCAAGATTTTGTGATTTTGCGCTTTCCCATAAAGTATCTGTTTAAGAACTGTCAGCCCCCCCCCCCCCCCACTTATTTTTAAAAATAAGGGAGGCGGTAATGATTTGTAGGAAGGGCTAGGATAATTCTAAAAATTCTATTAACCATTGCTTATAGACTCTAACAGCTAACACATAAAAGTTTTCGTCCATTTCTCTTTCCCTGTATTATTCAATTAACATGTATATATCTTCCGTTAAGCTATCCTTAATAAAATTATGATGAATATA
Organism: Acartia tonsa; assembly: GCF_053477335.1. Taxonomy (NCBI): domain Eukaryota; kingdom Metazoa; phylum Arthropoda; class Copepoda; order Calanoida; family Acartiidae; genus Acartia; species Acartia tonsa. Next base: position 43,416,665 of record NC_137260.1, read on the forward strand.
TGTTATTTTAGGTATGTTCTTTGTTTTTACAACAATATTACAAGCAGAACTACTTAATAATTCAGCTATGAAATAAAATATGTCCTATATGCCATTTTTTACCTTTCCTTTGTCTTTATGTACAAATCAAATTAATGAGCTAAAATAACAAAAAAAGGAAAGAAAAAACCTAAAAAGTTGAGTAAGACTAATTTCCAAACATAAATATTTATTGTTGATTTTACTAAAGGCTAGAACTATATAAATAGCAGGGATCAAGGGATAGGGTAATTGTAAGTATATATTTCTTCGATGCTTTCCTTTAAAATGCCTAATATTTATTTTACCTTACCCTTGCCTTGCGGGGGTCCCTACCATTATAACCTAACCTTACCTTTTAACTTTTTTTTCAAAAAATGAGGGGAAGGTTCTGTGCTCGATTAGAAACTTTGAGGGAAACCGTGAAATATTTATTTTACAATAATTGTATCTTATTGTTTTATTCAATCAAATAAAAAATCCTTAGAAAAGTTATCTCTCCCCCTCTGACTCCTGATAAAAAGGAGGACTATGAAGAAAGGGTTGTGGTGCTTGCATTTAGCGCAATAACAAAGGCAGAATTGTTTTTATAATAATTCACAAAGTGGAATTTAGAGTGAGAAAGCAAGACAGTTAAATTGAGCCACAGATAGGGACTAATAATATCCAATTCTGAGTTTTAAGTTAACCCTCAAATTCTATATACATTCCAGTCCGAGATCCTTAAGACAATGGACAATATATCCTCAAAATGGTGATAAACAAAATAAAAACCTCTGTAGAATTAAAATTATTTGTAGAAAAGTTGGGACACTACAATTTTAACCATCATAACAAGATTTAATAAAATTAACAAAAGTTTATGAGCTAACGAATAATTGAGCAAGTTTATAGAACTTTGGATACTAGTGTAAATTACAGTTTAATCATGACAATAAGGGTCCTAACCCAGCATATACCAATAACGAAATTAATTCGAAAAAAATCACGAAACTTATACGTGGTTTTCAGCTGTCGTTGGGGGGCAACACATCGTAAAATTAACGACCTCTCCATTTGCCCCCCAAATATTATTTTAGATTTATTTCACTTGTTGGTTATACCTTATACCTGGTCCTAAACCCGCATCGCACCTGTTTTCTTTTATTATTATTATTATTCCTATCCTAACACTATTTGCTTTGAAACAAGTATTCTATTATTCTACTTGTCATTAATACAAGTCTTTCTTCATGACAATAAGTAAATAAGTAATGCACAAAATTGATTAATGCTTACAGAGTCGTTAATAAAGTAATTTACAAAGTTTTAACTTGTAAAGCTAAAATAATGTATTTCAAAATTAATGCTCTAGTTATTTAGTTTATTTAAAAAGAAGAATTTTTTCACTATTTAATTTGGAACCGTTTATGTTTTATATCATCAAAATACTTCAATAAGTAAGCAGGTTAAAAATAATCAAGTTCTTATCAAAGCTTATTGTTATTTGTTTGAAAGTATATTTGGTGTGTTATGTATGGGGTTGCTATAATTATCCAAAAAACGACATGTCAACTCACTAATAGACTGGAAACCTATATCAGACAGAATAATTAAGGCTAGATTCCAATCAAGGCACTGCAAGTTGACCCTTATCCAATGCTATGCCCCAACAAATGACAAAAGTGAAGAAGTAAAACAAGAGTTTTATGATCAACTGCAATCAATCAGAAACTCAGTACCCAAACATGACATGTGTCTAGTTCTTGGAGATATGAATGCCAAAGTAGGAACTGACAGGACTGGAGTGGAAAATGCAATGGGACACTTTGGCATAGGTACAAGAAATGAAAATGGAGAACTTTTACTTGAATTTTGTTTAAATAATGATATGGTCGTAGGAGGTACATTATTCCAACACAAAAACATTCACAAATATACCTGGACAACACCTGATGGACAAACAAGAAACATGATTGACCATATTATGATCAATAGAAAATGGGTCAAATCAATGCAAGACTGTAGGAGCTATAGAGGAGCCGACATATTCAGTGACCATGAACTAGTTGTCAGTAAGATTAAATTAAAGCTGAAGCGTACTGGCCATGATAAAAAGAGTGAGATTGGCAGACAATATGATTCTTCAAGATTAAAGGACCCAGTGATAAAGAATGAATTTGTCTTAAAACTCAGAAATAGATTTCAAGTCTTAGAGGACCTAAATGACGAGACTGAGATCACTTGGACTTCAATTAAAGAAAACTTTCAATCTACTGCTAAGGAAATCCTAGGACACAAGAAACCAGAGAAAAAGGACTGGATCTCTGAAGAAACATGGAACAAAATAGAAGAGAGAAAGAATCTTAAAAACAAAATTCATAATGCTCAACATTTGGCTGACATGGGCAATTTAAGAGCTGAATATACTGCTAAAGACAAAGAAGTCAAAAAGTGCACAAGGAAAGACAAGAGAGATTACATTGACAATCTGGCTGAAAAGGCCCAGAGAGCAGCTGACTTCGGTAACATGAAAACAGTATACAACATAACCAAGCAATTAAGTGGCAAATATAACAAAAAGAGTGGTGAAACTATCAAGGCTAAAGATGGTAAATTACTCACTACAGAAAAAGAAGTTGCTGAAAGGTGGAAATCGCATTTTGAAGAAGTGTTGAACAGACCTGAACCTGAAATTACTGCTGAACCAGAACCAGGACATGAAATAGACATAGACACAAGACCACCAACTATTCAAGAAGTTAAAGCTGCTATACATAGTCTAAAGAACGACAAAGCACCTGGACCTGACTTGATAACTGCTGAAATGCTTAAGGCAGACATAGATCTTTCTGCTAGGACTCTGACTGATCTCTTTGATAAAATTTGGAGACAAGAAAAGATACCAACTGACTGGTCTAAAGGTATAATCATAAAACTACCTAAGAAGGGAGATTTGAACAATTGTGATAATTGGAGAGGAATTATGCTGCTTTCTATCCCAAGCAAGGTCCTATGTAAAGTTATTTTAAACAGAATTGATGAGAAAATTGACAATAAACTAAGAGAAGAACAAGCTGGGTTCCGTGCTGGAAGAGGCTGTGTTGACCAAATTTTCACCCTTAGGACAGTTATTGAACAATGTGTTGAATTTAACAAGCCACTCCATGTAAATTTTGTTGATTTCTCTAAGGCCTTTGACTCCATACACAGACAAACACTCTGGAAAATACTAAGAAGTTATGGTATACCTGAAAAGATGATAATTATGATAACTAAATTTTATGACAACTTCCAAGCTTGTGTTTCAGTTGGAAACAATAAGACATCTGATTTCTTTAAAATAAGCACTGGAGTTAGACAGGGATGCATTTTATCACCTATTCTATTTATATTGGTCATTGACTGGGTGATGAAGAAAACCACAGAGGACAAAAAACGTGGTCTCCAGCTGGGCATACTAGGACACCTAGAAGATCTGGACTTTGCTGATGATCTGGCACTGATTTCAGAAACAATTAAACATCTACAAGCTAAGACAGATAGACTAGTCAAATACGCAGGACAAGTCGGGCTCTTTGTTAATGTCAAGAAGACTGAAATTATAAATATACCTACAAACCCTGATCAAACTATAACAATAAATGGTGAACAATTGAAACAAAGCAACAAATTCACCTATTTGGGGAGTGTTATCAGCAGTGAAAATGGCTCAAAAGCTGATATTAAAACCAGGATTGATAAGGCTAGGGTTGCTTTCAACAGTCTACACAACGTTTGGAATTCAAAGAAACTTGCTCTGAAAACAAAAATCAGACTTTACAACAGTAATGTAAAATCAGTTCTTCTTTATGGAGCTGAATGCTGGAGAACTGTGAAAACTGAAACAAATCAACTTAATGCATTTCACAATAGCTGCCTAAGAAGAATTTGCAAAATATTCTGGCCAAACAAAATATCAAACATTGAGCTGTATGCTAAGACCAAGTGCAATAGTATTGAAGCAGAAGTGAAATTTAAAAGACTAAGATGGCTAGGACATGTGCTCAGAATGGAACAAAATAGGTTTCCAAAAAAGTGCTTAAAATGGAACCCCACCACTGGTAAACGTAAACGGGGACAACCAAAAATGACCTGGAGGCGGAGCACTGAAAAGGACCTCTTTAATTTGAAATTAACATGGGGAGAAGCTGAAGCACTTGCCACAAAAAGGAATTCATGGAGGAGCAGGGTGGCCGTATTCTCTGGACTCCACAGTCCAAAAGAGAGACGCGACTGAACTGAATATTTGGTGTGTTCCCTCTTAACGAATAGTGGACCACATAGAAACCCCCCCCCCTTCCTAATACTTACAAAATCTAACCCAACCCAAGGAAATATATTTGGAAGAGGTATTTCGTGCTCTTCTGGTCATTGGATGGATACTGCTAGGATTCCAAAGGGATAAGACAATTGACGAAAAGTGATGTACATTTCCAGTTATGATAAATAAAATTACCTTTTCTGTAGATTAGGACTCTTGGTTGAAACCCTTGGACACTGCTTGTGTGGACCAACCGAGCAAGCTTCAAATAAAGCCAACCAATTAAAGATAAAACTTTGAGGACCAGTAAATTTATTGTTCATTGTCCCCTTCCTCTCTGGATATTGCTGTATTATATTTTGTTGTGCTTGTTGTGCTTGTCTAACTACTCGGCATAATGAATAAGAAATATTTAAATTGCAAGTTCATGCAAAAAGTAAAGATTAGATGGGGCTTCGCATTACCTAGGTACCTACCTTTCTCACTATCAGGGATGTAGCTTAGGTAACTAAGTCAATAAAATTTCCTATCTACCATACCTTCTTACTCCATGGAAAGAGGAGTCAGTAAACTAGTCTTAAAAGATAATATATAGGGCTTAGCATTATCGATGTACTTCTTAACGTCAGGGAATTAGGAATAGAAATATTAAACAATTTTATCTTACCATTTTAAGGTGATAAAACATCTTACCCTCTTACTTTTCTTATTCCAAGTGATAAAGTAACTGGGCATTTTTACAAAATTTACTACTTTATAAAATAAAAGGGTTTAATGGTAGACAATACTAACATAAAATAACAACATATGTACAATACATACTTATTTGTATCCCTGTTAAAACATAATTTTAATTTAAAGTTGTATATTTATGTATTTATTCCTGACAATTATACTTTTCTACTTTTTCTTCTGACTGGTACCTATTATATAAATAACAACAAAACAACAATGTTTGATTTTATAATCGTTCCAACTGGTTTACAAGCCTTAAAAGTATGAAAAAAATAATTTTTCATTTGTTTAAATGATTCAAAGTGTTTCAGAGAAGAAAAAAAATTATTTAAATGTGTGCAAAAAATAATCCTACTCCCGATGAAAAATGAAAAGCAGATTTAAATGTCTTGTACTTTTATATATTTTTTTAAGCCCAATTCTCTATTGGTTTATTATATTCTAGAAGACTTTTTGTATCATGCAAAGAAATCGAAGTAGCGGGTTTCGTCGTATTTTCACAATAGCTTTTCTCTTATTTCTAGCCTTTGTGGGGTGGCTCTAACCCTGCGGAGCAATCATTAACATTTACCTAACCTAACCTTGAATAACCTTTCACATGCTACTGTGAATATACGACGAAACCCGCTAGTTCGTTTTCTTTCCTTGGTCCGACATTTTCAACTCATCATACTTTTTATATCTAATGAAAAAAGAAAGAAAGCATACCTATTTAAAAATCTTTTCTCACGCGTTCAGTTCATATTTAAAAATCATGTGTAAAGGGATAGGACAATGAAAGATAAATTTATCCTCTCCCTTATATTTATGTGTAAAACTCTGCACCTGTTAGTTAAATTATATTAGGAGGAAGAAAGATTGTAGATTAATATTATATAAACCGCCATTGCCCCCTCCCTCCGTGACTAATGATACCCAACCCTTTCCCCTTTATTTTGGTCCCCTTGTTTTTTGTGTGATATATAAATCGTGCTTAAAATGGATATAGTTAGCCTGGCAAAAATATGTATAGTCATAAATGTATAATAATAATAATAACCTAACAAGATATGGAAGAAAATATTTTGAAAAACAAATGAGTACCTAGACTTAAGCTTTTGTAGAATGACATTTTCTGTTTATTAAACCTTACTAGTATAAAATAGCCTAAAACTTTTTTAAAATCAGGGATCTGAAGAGATAGGAAAATAGATGATAAAATGAATTTCACCCCAACTATTGGTGGAGATGTTAATACACTTTTAGTATAGTTTGTACTGCCCAATCAAGTACCCACAGTTTTTAAGTCTACAAATAATATAACTTGTTTATAAAACTTTGGGGATCAGTATAATTTACGGTCCAATTTCCCCTCCCTCCCTGCTTTCTTATAGTTTTAAATTCGTTCTTTCTAAACCTGCATATTACCTATTTAGAATTGTAAACTAACTACATACATGCAAAAATACACAAAGGTTTTCTTGGAAAATTCCTTTTATAGACATACTAGAATAATTGCATTCACAAGCAGAAAAAATTTAACAGACATTGTATAAAGTTATAAACGTACTTACAAACTATTACAAGAGTCAGGGGAATATTCACAAAATTTATCTAGTATAGCAGCAAAATAAATCATATTTACCCTATAGAAATCCTATTAATAAAATCTTTGTTTTTTTGTATTAAGTTTAGAGAAGCTGCGCTTATAAAACTGATGGCAGACAAAAAAAAATGCATATACATTGCTCAGCACACAAGCTATCATTTTATCATTTCAAACTATCTCGGTGCACTTTACAAGAATATTACTTGGTAACCCCATTCAAGTCCCCCCCCCCCCATTCTGCTATTATCCCATTTCTTTTAATGGGGGCTTTGGTAACCCAACATTATTTATGTTCAGAGTTTTCCAAAAAGCCTATCCACCTTCAAAAATTAAATTTGACCAACTAAACATACCATAAAAATAAGAAATATATTGTATATAACTTTTGCGAGGAGGGGGAGGGGCTTACATCCCATCTTGATTTCAAGCTAATTGGATATTGTAACTTAAGCAGAAAATCCAAAAAGAGAAAAAATGCGCGAGCATATTCGGTGGAATAAAAGCCTAATAGAATGGCTTCAAATTAGGTTTCTCAATAAAAAGGATGAATTTGATTTTTGAAAAATACATTATATTTTATATGCTTGCTATAAGGTGCATATATGTAAAGCATTTGTCTTAAAAGAAGCAAATCTTTTTTACAATTCTTCAAATAAACTTAATCTTGATTGGGTTGTACAAACCTCCAGTGTCAAATCTTTTCAATCTACAGAATGCTAGTGTTTGTTATGATATGGGTTGAATATCAATTTATCAGCAATTGTCTTATCTCTTCATATGCCTAAATAAAATCGAACTCCTGTGATATAAACATGTTTAAAATTCTTCTTTGCTTTCCCTAAACACTTAACATTAATAAGTGCTTTACAATGATTTTATTGTACTTCAATTAGGTACTTATTTATTGAGGGTACATTTTTTGTTGATAAGCAGTACATACATGTACTAAATGCCATTGTACTCATGTACATACTTTTCAGATTAAATCTTCATTTGTTTATTTAAGTAAACATTTTCTAACATAACAAGGATGATAACATCCATAAATAATAAAGAGGAAGCTACATTTATTTATTTTTCGTAATTAAAGGGAAAAACAAGTAAATACATGAAATGAAAGAATTAATATTACGTTGGGATGGCGAAAACAATATAAACACGTTTTGCCATTCGTTGGCTTATAAACTTTGGGGTTATAGGATGATTCTTATAAGAGTGTCTAAACTTTTCCACAATCAATATTAATGTTCACTAGGGCAACTTGGTTTTAAACTGGGTTTTACATTTATATAGTGTCCCACCCCTCAAAAAAATAGCCTAAAACCACCACAGGACCAGTAGGTATATTCCCTGAAGAGTAGAATCCGATCGGTTCTGTGGTTACCGAGATCTTAAGCTTCAGACGGACGGACAGACAGACATCAAGCTACTTTGTATTATAGATTAAGTAATAACGAACACACCCTAATTATAGAATAGCATGGGCTTGGATATTAAAACCGAAATGTAGGGAGGATATGGGTGAAAGTAAATGTATGGTCAATTTATGTTGTAAACGACCATAGTTTGAGTCTAAACTATGACCATTCAGCCCCCATTAAGCTACAAACTTTTTACATTTACCCAGATTTGTTGTGCTTTATCTCTAGCAGCTTTAAAGTAGGGATCGTCGGCCGCCAAAGTTTACGGTGTAAGCTGCGGATTATTGAAGAATAGAATGCTTGGCTGGGGCTGCCGATTAGTCAGCAGAGTGTTTTACAGGCGGCTACCGCTACGTTGTTATATCTGCGGCTTGATGTAAAAACTGGAGCTAAAAGCGGCTGCGTATCCCTGCTTTAAGCAAACCCTTTTTTTCCCGGTTATAGTGTACTTAAAAAGAATGTCTGAGTTATAGGGATTTAGGAATAGGTGAAGAGGAAAAAATCTTAAAATTTCTTAAATCTTGTATAGATTTCTCAAGAAACCCTTTTTTTTTCATTTTAGATTAAACTTAGCTTCTAATTAAAAGTCCTAGCCCTCTTTACTTAAATTCATCCTTATTATAGAAGCAGCATGTTTTATTTATTTACTTCAGTAAACAGGCGTTTAATAAATGAATCATTGAACTACAATCCATATATTTAAAGTACTTATTTAATCTATTTATGATGCATTCATTACACATAGCTTACTAAAATAAAAATCACAAAAGATGTATTGGGGGATGGATAGTGTGACGATTTATTACAATGTCTGGTTAGGTTAGGTTATATTGGGTACTGGGTAGCCCCGCAGAAGTACAACGCCATTGCAATAATTTTTCGCCAATTTGAGTAAATACATTTAATTGAATTATGATAGTTTTATTGCAATATCATAGTTTATTTTTCAATTTTAGGAATTATTTTCCAGAATTGTGATGCTAGATAAACACACAAACAAACAATAATCACCGCAAATTAACATTTCTGCATGCCAAGTTATACATTTCATAACGGCATTCCTAAAATAGATGAATTACATTAGTGTAACATCACAATAGCAAGCTTTGTAAGGTTGGAATTCTACTGTAAACTGATAAAGTAGCAACCTCAAAAATCTGCCGAAAGTTGATTATAATTTACAGAATGATTCCTTCCATATCTCTACTGCTATTCATTTGCAGGTATTCGGGAAAAGACAAATGGCATTTCTAATAGCTAATTTTGGATGTAAATTGAACTTGAGCCCAAAGTTTTATAAACACAATCTCTCAAAACTTTGGGTTCTTATATTAAATATTGATTTCCAAACTTTTTTAACTAATAATTTTAATCTACAAAAGGGGTAATTTTGTTAAACATATTTGGTAATTGACATCAATTTATCTTCTATTGTTTGGTCCTAGGCATTTTATATCTTCCTTTTCAATAAAATTAAATTATCATATTAGGTTCCTTTATCCCTGAATAATTTGACAGTCTATACATATTCCAAGATATGTGTTCTGCTTTTAGATTTTGCTAATTATGGTTTTTATCTAAATATATGTAGACCCAAACAAGAAAGAGAATAACCATAATTTTATATCTTAAGTTCATTGGCTCTAAATCTATCTTATTCTAATGACTAAAATGACTAAAATATAAAACAAACAACTTTATAAATTTAGATACTGTTGTTCTTATTCCAATAGTTACTTTCAAGTGTCTTTGACACTGTAACGTCACTACATGGTAATGAGTTGTGCCTGTTCATGGGTCAAGGCACTACATTAAATATCAAACACTGGACATACATGTAGTTGGAGATTGTATTATTTATAAGCCTTTAGTATGATTCGTTGTGGCCTAGACTCCTTTATAAGTATTCATTTAATTTTTACACTTATACCTTTGTTCTATAGAAGTTACTGTGCTTAGAACTTGAATGTTGAATCAATAACGTCTCTATGTATATATGTACAATAAAAGTTACTAAAATCAATAATTTAAAAAGTTTGCATGGCTCTATGACAATGGTAAATGATGATACATAGATAAACATAAAGGCATGCAATCTTTTTATTCACATATAACATCGGTTCTATAGTCATAGATACTAAGACTTCACAGTAAGTTTAATGCTTTAATAAGCTTTTTTTTACATGTAATAAAATATTTTTAGAAACCGTCAATATTAGTGGTTGCATAGCTATTTGATTAATCAGAAAATTGAATGTTTAAAAAAGTACACTTTTTTTCAGGTAAGTGTTTTTGTGGAAATTTTTTCTCTTAAAGTTCAATAAGTATTTTTTGTAACAATTTTCGTACTCCTTTATATTTCAATGTTGTTTAAGTTTGCCTATTAAAATCTCTGAAAAGGCTGAACCGACGAGTTCATACAATTTAAGAGGATAATTTTTCTTGATTTGGCCAGTTCTTAGCTTATTTTTTCGCTTGATAAGTCTGTAGGTATAAAACAATGAATGAAAATTTCAAAAAACCTAACAATTACCACACAAAAACCAAATGAATTCAATCTTTGAAAGTTAACCCAACAACAAGAAAAAAGAAAAAAGGCGCCGGTATCATGAGAGGAAGTTGTTACCTCTAACGGAAGTCTTTATCGCTCAAATCAATGGAAAAATTAAAAATTTTGTTCTTCATTATTTTTTTTCTGTCTGTGTGTGTGTTTGATAGATTATACTCATTTAATGGATTTATTATCACTTGGATCTTACACCAGATTATTAATTGTTCTACGATTCTTTCCATCTTTTTATCCCATCCTCTTCCCTTCTACTGACCAATGAATGATGTCCATGCAAGCAATCTAAATTAATGACAATTTTTCCACTGTCATAATATCCAGGTATATATTACATCCATTGATTGATTGAACTCATATCCCTAGTTCTCTAGTCATGTCACCCATATTGAACAAAAACAAAAAGTGGATTTATCAGTTAATAAGATTGCCAAAAGGGCGGCTCTCCACCCTCCCCTCCCTCTCTCTCATTTTACCTTCTTTTCTCTATCTCTATCCTTTTACCTTTTTTTAACACCCACTGGGTGTTATATGATAAAACAAGGATGCCAGGAGTCATTAAAGAAAGATTAAAAACTGTACAAAGAAACAACAGACATACATTGACATTTATAGAGTTGCTGTGCTTTTCTTTAATATAGAAAATTTTGTAGAATCCAACGTTTATTGGTTTTTAATATGCACCATGTTCCATGATGTCTAATAATCTTAGGAATTAGCATGTTATAACGTTTATTATTGATTTGATATACTTCCTAGATTATTCTTTACTTTTACATGAATCTTTTAGATCGCTGTATGTACAGACCTAAAATGTACAGTAGACGCGCTTAAAAAAACTATTATTGACAGTCGATGAACCGAACAGCTGATTTTAAAGGGAATGTTGAAGAGGGAGAGGGTGAACTTTTTTTTGGCGCAACTTTTTAGCTTACCAAACAAGATCACATCTGACCTTGGGGTGGTGGGCTGTTATACATACACACACATAAAACCTCTCTTAAAAAGGGTGGACAGACGGACAGACAAAGCCCAACACAAAAATGGACAATATGTAGTTTAAAGGAACATAAAAACCAAAGGGAAACATTTCAGAGCTTTTATATTTATTTTTACAAGGTAACAAAATAAAATAGGATGAGGAGGGTTGGCCAGATTTATCCTTTTATGGGTGCGAAGCACATTTATAATCTGGCTGTCCTTACAGTTTAATTTAGATTAAATAAACATTAATTTTATGGGATATGGGTGGATTTTGGGCTACGGGTTGTCTTTACTCTTAAAACATACCGAGGATCAAGGACATGATAGACAGATCCAATTAGTCCAGCCATTTGAAAGATCACTTTAGTCAGACAATCTAACATCAACCTCATTTTTGTCTGAAATCCTGTTATGTATTTGTTCTTGTTTATCTTTAGTGTGTGAGCTTTGTCCATAAATGTCCTTGTTGTTTTTAAAAATTTCTGTGTTGTATTATGGATGTATCACTATTGTTAAAGCTATATGGGATGATGGCAGTGTCGTCATGCTTACAGAATCTTTTGTCTTTCTTGTGAAATATGGCGCGCTAGCTATAGCAGCTTCATGCTCTCATGCCGCGTACAATATTTTGCGGCAAAAAAGCGCATTACACGGCAACATATACAACATACACCTTTTGCATATATAAACAAGGAGAAGATAGGCATTGAAAAAGGGGGTTTAAAAGTTCTTACGATAATTTTTACATCTATTATGCTTTCTTTTTGCTGTTCTCTAAAGTGTTGTTTGCTTTGTTATGCTTTATAATGAAGATTTGTACATAAATATGTACATATACAAAGGTTTTATTCACGCTAATTGAACAATCTAAATTCTACATGTACTTATTTTTATCATTGCTAAAATATACAACTCGCAAAAACTTTGATTCATATCTTGAAAGAGAGGGCAAGACAATACCAATTTTATGTGTAGCCGATGTTTTTAGCTTCACTTATTGTTTTTTTTTAACAATTTCATTATTTATTTAAATGCCTCTAAAAGAGTAGTTTTCAAATTGTTTTTCATGTTAAAATTTGCTCTGAAATGATATTTAATTTTTTCCTAATTTCAGCCATTGCACATTGGGGCAAATCAACCAAAAAGGGGATTTAATTATTTAGTACCCTTAAAATTCATCTCACAAAAATTTCATTTGATACTTTTTTGTAGGTAATTTAACAACAAACAAATTTGCTTTTATGTTTTTTTCTGTCATTTGAAAGGAACATGGAGATAAAGGTCATTTTATGAAGGTAGATAGAAAATTACCAGATTAACCCCTCCCGAAAATAGCCCCCCCTTACCCTATCCATATATCTATCCATCAATCTATCCATCTATCTATCCATATATCTATTCATCTAACTATCCATCTATCTATCCATCTATCTATCCATCTATCTATCCATCTATCTATCCATCTATCTATCCATCTATCTATCCATCTATCTATCCATCTATCTATCCATCTATCTATCCATCTATCTATCCATCTATCTATCCATCTATCTATCCATCTATCTATCCATCTATCTATCCATCTATCTATCCATCTATCTATCCATCTGTCTATCCATCTGTCTATCCATCTATCTATCCATCTATCTATCCATCTATCTATCCATCTATCTATCCATCTATCTATCCATCTATCTATCCATCTATCTATCCATCTATCTATCCATCTATCTATCCATCTATCTATCCATCTATCTATCCATCTATCTATCCATCTATCTATCCATCTATCTATCCATCTCTCTATCCATCTCTCTATCCATCTCTCTATCCATCTATATATCGATCCATCTATCTATCCATCAACTATTCATCTCTTTATCCATCAACTATCAATTTATCAATCCATCAATCTATCCCTCTATCTATCCATCCATCTATCCATCTGTCTATCCATTTACTTATCCATCTATCTATCCATATATCTATTCATATACCTATCCTTCTATCTATCCATCTATCTATCCATCAACTATCTTGAATTTCGTGTTTAAAATGTCTTATTAGGGGTTTTGGTTATCAGAGCAATATGAGAATTTTTTAGTAGCGCAGCTACCCTATCACTAGCTTTTTGGACACTTACAAGTGTAACTAGGTTAATTGTAGTCCGATTTTAGTGTTCAAAGTGTCAAATTTGGGGTCATGGAATTCATTTCAGTAGGAGAGGAGGGGATGGTGTAAATGGGGGTGGATGGGGATCCTTATTTTAGCAAGCTACAAGTTTCACTTTATTTTTATGTTTAATAAATCCATTATAAATGTGGGCATGATTAACATAAATTTTTATTAACTAATATCTATATTTATAATGATATTATGATTCTTGTTTACTGTTTATATTTACATTAGCGGCTTCGTCCCTAGCCTCTAGGGGATTTGCCCCAAGAGGTAATTAAACAAGGATGACAACATCCATGAAAGAAGCGAAGCTCTGAAATGGAAGGAAAAACGAACATTAACACTTGTGAAGTGTCAGAACTGAATATTAATGCATGTCTATACAAAATTGTAATTAAAACTGATTAAATACATGTTACTGTTTAAGGACATACTGACGTTTTTAGGACTTGATTATAGAGATGCTTCGCTTATAACAATAGACATTATTGAAATAGGAATCAGTATTCAAAAAATCAGATGAATAGGATATTTTTTACATTCAAAATTATTATTTGTTGTCAAAAAAGTAAAAATCAGCTTGTTATAAATGGATGTACGGACTTTCTGGTAACGATTATAGAGTTGCTGTGCTTTCTAAGTCGTACCTAACTGTTGTAGAAATCAGCATGAAAAGTTTGAGATCGATAGGACAATTCTAGCCTGTTTAAGTTAAGTAAAAGAGCTAACTGTACCAGACGTACGGACGGACTGACCCTAATTATAGAAATATGAAAAAATTTAGGGGGATTTTTATTTTTGAAAAAGATCTTTAAACAACCACAGGACCAGTAGATATATTCCCTGAAGAGTAGAATTCAATCAGTTTAGTGGTTAGCGAGATCTTAAGGGATGGGCGGACAGACAAACAGACATCAAGCTACTTTGTATTATATATTAACACCTAGGGATCTAAGGAACAAAACAATAACCCATTTAATATGTACATCCCCAATATTGATACATATTTAATAAAATATATTACAAAATTATTTGTCTGTAGATGACAATTAGTGGTTGAAAAGTTTTGACACTCATCTTAATGAACCAACCAATAAAAAATCAATTTAATTTCCTGAAGTTCTTATGCTAACAAATATAAAAACGTTATTATAAAACTTTGAAGTTTGGGGACTAGTGTAATTAACAGTCCCCTCCCTTTCTAAATAAAACTGCTGACTTTAAACATGAATACCCTGTAACTACATAATTTAAAAACAAAGCATTACCAATAGACAGACAGAAGACTACTTGCTAATTCCAATTTAGAATGATTATAAGAACCTCACGTTATTTGCATATTAACTTTACCTTTCCGCAGTGAGGTAGGGGACATTGGGCTGTTTATAACACTAGTCCCCAAAGTTTTATAGTTGTGTGTTCAAACGTTTTAACTACTAACTTTAATCTACACAAGGGGTAATTTTGTGTATTATCATTGGGGATGTACAACAATTTATTGACCTTTGTCTTATCCCTTTAGATCCCTGATATTTGTAATAATCTATAGAAACGATTATTTAGTTACATTAAAACATCAAACATAAAGAGGTTTAGATTTAGGTTTAGCCCCCCCCCCCTCCTCCCCATCATTTAGTGCAATATATTTATTTATGTAAATATTTATTATTAACTTTAATTCTAAGTCAGAATAAATATTTCCCAATATGTCTATGTTTTTGTGTCTTTTATTTATTTGAATTATATCTTACGTTTTGACTTTAAAAGCGCATTTAAACGCCTTTTCTTACAAGCTTTTCGTGCACCCACGTTCAGAAAACGGGCTAAAAACCCCTACGGGGGCGCGGGGGGGTAAATGAAACCAGTACTGGCGATTAAAATATGTCTTTGGGTAATCAAATATCGTTTTTTTAGCCGGCGACACCCGGCGAAAACATGTTTCCTTTAACTGTCTTCTTAAATGTTGATTGAAAAACAAACATATAAAAACTAAAATCTTGACTTCAACTAGAATTATTTAAGACTAATTTCTTCAATTTGTGTTTCTTTCTTTAATACTGTCAAAATATATGTAATGCATGACTCATCAGAAGTTATTTTGTCTAATTACGTTAATTCTAAGAGATTTTATAATACTTTTAAAATTGGTGGTGAAACACAAAAAGTATGCCTTTTTCTGTAAGAAAATTTTTGCATTTCTTGACTTCCATGCATTAGAATGCTTACTTAAAAAGCGTATTTTCACGATTCCTTTGAAATCTGATGTACATTGGGTATGATAATACTCATAGAATGTTTAAAACTTGATTTGGGGGTGGTGAATTGTTGCCCCTTGTTGCCCCTATGTGCATTGTACTTGAATGACATTTTTCTAAAAAAAACTAAATTTCATGTTGGACAGCCAGTACATACCAGGTATCAAAATGGATAAGACAATGGCCGATGAATTCGAAGTACATCCTCAATGATTATACACAAAGTTATTCCGTATGTAGATGACAATTAATGGTTGAAACGTAAAAAATCAATCAAAATTCAATAAGTCCCCAAAGTTGTTGAGCCACTGTTTTAATAAAACTTTGGGGACTAGTGTAATAAACAGCCCTTTGTCCCCTCCCTCCCTGAGCACAGAGACACACTTATTTCAAATGAAAATGTTTGGTGCAGAAATAGGAGGGAGGAGGAGAGAGAAAACTATTTCGCAGAACAAAATCAAGTCCTATTCACACTCTGGAAAAAAGTAATCTTGCTGTGTGTGTGTGTGTGTGTGTGTGTGTGTGTGTGTATGTGTGTGTGTGTGTGCCCCTTCTATCCTTTCATCCCTTTCTATTTAAATTAAAGGGTTGAGGGGGGGGGGGGGGGAGGATTTAGTCGTGTCTGAAAAGGAATTTTGTTGACATTTTGAACTCCATTTGTCGGCTAAGAAAGACTTTTCTCTCCATCTCTTTTAGGTTTCATCTCTCCTTTTCAATTGAGCTCATCTATTTGAAACCCTTAGCTCTGCATGATATTTTAGAACATTTTCTTTAGATACATAAATTGTGTACAGAAAAAATCTAAATTAAGCTGATTGCCCTAAATCTACTTAACAAAACCCCTAAACATTGAGTAAATTTAAATTTATTGATTGGGTTAAGGCTAAAGATATGCAAATGCCCCCCTTTGATCGGACATTTTTCAACCATTTTTAGTCCCCCCCCCCATCCCTTTTATCTTCCCCCTATATAATCATTATTGTCCGACTTTTTTTATGGTTGGTTTTCAAGAATATTTTGTGGGGTGCGTTGAACTGAACCGCTCTTTGTACGCGCGTTAGCACACACACAGAAAGTCACAGATCTTAGAATTGACTAAGCACTCGCCGCCCGAACACCGCACGGACGGACAAACGCACAGTACACACATATATATATAACAAGGATGACAACATCCATAAAAGCGAAGCTCTGAAACGGTAGGACAAACGGACATTAACACTTGTATAATGTCAGAACTGAATAATCAGAATGCGAATGTATAAGAGTCAAAGCAAAATTGTAAGTAAATTTGTTGAAAAACTGCTTGATACAGGATAATAATTATGGACATACTTACATTTTTAGGACTTGATTATAGAGTTGCTTCGCTTATCATATTGTACTTTATTGTCCCAGGAATCAGTATACCAAAAATCAGACCAATCGGATAATTAGGTCATATACAAATTTGTTGTTAAAAATGTAAAAAAAATCAACATGTTTAAAATGGACGTACGGACATTCTGGTAATGATTATAGAGTTGCTACGCTTTCTAACTCGTACCTAACTATTACAGGAATCACCATGCAAAATTTAAAATTGATAGGACAATTCTAACATGCCTAAATTAACGAAAAAAGCTATTTAAAAAAGTAAAAAATTCAACATGTTTAAAATGGACGTACGGACATTTTGGTAATGATTATAGAGTTGCTACGCTTTCTAAATCGTACCTAACTACTAAAGGAATCACCATGCAAAATTTGAAATCGATAAGACAATTCTAACATGTCTAAATTAACGAAAAAAGCTATCCGTGACGGACGGACGGACGTACGGACGGACGTACGGACGGACGGACGTACGGACGGACGGACCGACCCTAATTATAGAAAAGCTTCGCTTTTAAAAAGGGGGAAATAATGGTTGAGAGAGGAATCGGATAGTTTTATGGTATGGCATAGCTAGAGGATGATATATAAAGTATAGTAGATGATGGGCTAGAAGGCAATCATTATGGTCTTTATTGAAGTACGTGTGTGAGTGTGTATGTGTGTGTGTGTGTGTGTGTGTGTGTGTGTGTGTGTGTGTGTGTGTGTGTGTGTGTATCACTAAAGATATTGAATAGCTGCTGCGGTTTTTAAATTTCATGGGGGAAGGAGGGGGGGTCCTGGGGTTAAGGACCAGCCCTGAGGAAAATGAAGATAATTTCTGATCTCTTCGTGGGATTCTTTATAGTTTAAGATTCATTTCCAACGGGTAATTTGGCAGTTTATGTGGCTTTAAACAAATATTTTTATATCATTTACGGGGCTGCCGTCATTTTAAGCAGGGAGGGAGGGGACATTAAACTCTGATTTACACGGGTAACAAAAAATTTATAACTAAGTTGAATTTAATTTTGGGGTAATTTTATTGAATTTTAATTGATTGGTTCTGACTAAGTGTCTATTATACTAAAGTGGTAACTTTGTTTATCATCATTGGGTATAGATCCATTGTCTTATCCCTTAAGAACCCTGAATTTTAGTCTCTGTCATTAAGTTTGTAATGACAGAGAGGATAAATAATTTATTGTGCCACAATAGAAATGTTCAATTGGATACAGGATACAGGGATGGAGGGAGTGGACAATGGGTGATAAATCACATCTTCCCCATACAATGCTTGGGGTATTGTAAACATTTGGATGAAGGAAGGGAAGTATATTAATTTTACTGCTATTGTTGACTCCCCCACCTCCCTGTATATTGGCTGACAAAGGCCTTTATTATGTTATGTATCAGAGGCTTTCTTCTAAATAATCAAAACAAAACCTATTATGACACAATACAAGTTATATTTCTGCTAAAAAATTATATAACAAGGATTCATTAAAAAAAGGAATTGGAAATGTAATTTTAATGACTATACCTTTGATTAATAAAGGGTTTTGCTACCTTTTTCTGAACAAACTCAAAAGCAAATGACTATAGAAACAATCGTTATTATAACATTAATGCTAAAATGTATTGTTTTCCTGCTGCATATTTATTCTGTTATAAATGGAGAAAAAGTATCTCTGGATTTTGATTGACAGAATAATTTAAACTTTATTAGATTTAATTACTCCTTTTTTATTGATTGATTTGTCATTTATTTCTTAATCTTTGTCAAAAATCATTCTTGTTATCAAAATCATATTTTTTTGTCGAGATAGAAAGGAAAAGAAAGTTTTTAGCATAAAAGTTGGTGAGATGATCTTCCTTCATGTGTGAATGACATGAGATGGTTTTTTTTCTTCTTTGCTCACACATACACTTACACATACACACACACACACACACACACACACACACACACACACACACACACAAGCACATATAAACTAATTTTCATTTTGCTTTGTCTTCAGCATAAATGAAGAGAAAGATATGTGTGCAGGGACAGATATTCTGAAATTTAAATCATGCAATGTTTTTGTTTTACCCAGGGATCATAAGATAAAGACAATGGATGATGAATTGATGTACCATCCTAATCATGAATACCATTTTAATAGATTATAATTATTGTCAGAAAAGTTTGGACATAGAAGGTATGTATAACCTAAAAGACACCTGAACTGACGAATATGTACCAATATCCCTTCTTTAACCTTGATTTTACCTAAAAATAAAAATTTATGGATGAAAGCTATTATATCAATGTTTTTTAGAACTTTAATAAACACTAATATCAAGTGATTGAAACAGATTAAAATTACAGAATAGTTGTCCCCCCATCCCTAATATTGTTTGTGTAAATGTGAGGAGACGACAAAAGTAAAGTCAGTAAGCGGAAAAGTCAGTTTGCTGCCTTATATTTACCAGGGATAAACGGATAAACATTTGACAATAATGGGTTTACGTGGATATTATTAAAAAATAACGTCAATTTATTTTGCTAACATGGAACTCGTGTATTGGTCAGTTCATTCATTAAGTAGTAGGGGAGGGTATAGGGTAAAGGGGGTTGGAGAGACATCTTTATTGTAGCCCGCTGCAAGTTTCACTTTATTAGAGAACAAATGAGAACAACTATTTTTCTTTATAATGATTTTGCATTAATCTGAATTGTTTGGACGATGGAAAAGTTGATTTTCCTGACTTTCTAAAACTTTTGGTTATTTATTTTTTCCTTAGTTCTAAAAGAAATGAATACACATATTTTATTATGATGATTATTATTGTATGCTATATATCATCACTTCTAAGTGTAGATACTTTTTTCATCTGGAGAATTAATTAGGTGTTACAGATCTTTTTCAAGTGTTTTTTTAGTTTTGTTATGAAAAAAAAAACTTAATTGGAATTTATAAATTTCAGCTTTAAGCTTAAAAAATAGACTATTGGTAGAAGATTGATTTATTAATTTCCTGTTCTAATGTCTGAAAAATCTTTTTAAAAAATGCATATAGAATAGACGTGGATATATTGACAGGGAAAAGTTTGTCGTCACATTAGGTTGCTAACGTGGACATAATTTATTGGTCAGTTCGTTCATCTTTTAGAAGGGGAAGTGATAGGGTAAAGGGGTGGATGAGGTGTATCGTTATTCTAGCCAGCTGCGAGAAATTAAGAGTTCATGGAAATCTGGTGCAACTTATGAAATACCTATTAAATAAATCTATATAGTAGTCATTGATTTTTATAAAAGAAAGCATTATTATTGATATAACCTCATACTAAAAGGTTTTGTTCCCTTAATATTTTAGGATAGAATTAATTACTCTAAATTTTAAAAAGAATGATATAAGGTAATTTTTAGAAAATAGCGGAAGCGCCCCCAGACTCGATGGCCATCAAAATACAAGATAGTTAAGGACTATAAAACTTTTTAAAATAATGTTAACGAATTCATAAACACAACAAAATAAATATAACGTCCTATAAAATAGTTAAATAGATTGGCTGCTATACCCATCCTTTAATCTTTTAATAAGAATCTTTACTGCTGTCCGTGTGACTGTGTACCCTCCATGTACTTGTAATGTACATAGTCCGTCCAGCCCTTTTGTCAATATTTATTCTAGATATGAAATTAACAAAAACAACTCTACTTCAATGGATATATTATTACTTGGATGTAACACCAGATTTTCATGTGTACTAAAACTCGCAGAGGGCTTAAATAATAATATCCACTCCTTTACCTCTTTTCATCCCTTGCAACTGGATGAACAAACTGATCAATAAATGATGTCCAAGTTAGCAAGCTAAATTGACGACAATTTTCCCCTGTCATAATATCCACGTTTTTTCTATATCCATTTCTACTACTCCATAAGAAATGTTTTTATACTCCACTAGCAGAGAGTCAGAGAGAGTAAAAACTTTAAATAAAAACACAAATTTTTTGGGTTTAGTTAGAATTTAAATCAAATTATCATATAAAACCAGTTTTTATGTGCAAAATATCTATACATTTGTTTGATACTTAAAAAATTTAATTCTGTATGAAATAAAGAAAATTTTGTCAATTAAGAAAAAATAGGTTATTTTTGGAAGGTACTATCAATTACAAGCGTATTATATCTTCTTAAATTCAATTCACTAATAAAATATGAAACTACGGTCATATTTGACAATCATAGAGACAGTCTTTGTTACAGAGTAGCTGCACTACTTAATTTCTTATGTTTGTACATAAATAACCAAAAAAAAGTTGAGAATAATGATAGATAGTATATGTAAAATAAATCATAACAAAACAAAGAATTTTTTTGTTATTTATAAGTAGCGTAGCTTCTCAATTACTTTGTGTTTACAATTCAAAGAAAGTTGAAAAATTAATAAGCTGTCCAATGCCTTTGTTATGAGCTGGGATTTATTTACAATACCTGCCAAAAAAATCTCCATTGTGATTCCCTTTTTGCTTACTCTCCTATTTAATAATACTTGACTGTTCAGTTTATTTCTTGTTGCTGCGATACTTATGGATAAAATTGTTCTTGCTTTTCTTGTATTAAAGTTTACTTATAAAAACGTAGTAATGACCTAGTCTCCTGCTAAATTAGTAATAATGATAGTTGTTTGATTAAGTAATTGCCACATGATTCATCAGTTTTATAGTTTAATATTTGTTATAATCGACATATTATTACTTGGATGTTGCACCAGATTTTTATTTACTTTAAAAAAGTGATACTAACAGCTGTAATTCCCACTGAAATACATGTACAATAGGACAAAGACAAAATTTTTTGCTTTAAAAGAAATATTTTCAAACCTACTATCTCTCCAGAGTGTATTATAACATTTTTATTATTTCATTTTATTAATAATGGTAACTGCTTAACGTGAAATATATTTTAAAGCATCATAGAAAAGGTTACGTTTTTAGAATTTTATCCTTTCAGCATAGTTTTTAAAAAGGTCATATTTTTAATAGTTCAAAGTAGCTCAATTATACTTTTATATAAATGTATAAAACAAATATTTATACATAAACATATTTTTTTTTCTTTTAATATATTATTATTTAGTAAACAAAGAACGATAAAGGGGGGGGGAAGTTCTGACACTTTCGCGTAAACGGTGAGTATAGGCTTTATCTTTGGACTGAGAGGATAGGTTATTAGGGATAAAATCATTCTTATATGATGAATTTCCCCCAGATTTAAGATTTTTTGGATAGGCCTCCAGGTTCCGGAGCTCCAGGCCTCCAGGTGGTCTCTGGACAGGTAAAAAAATAAAAAATTTCTTATTTGAACAGTTAGAGGTAAGTTTATTAAACAACATAAGCTTCTTTTTATATATTATTTATATATTTGAAGAAAAAATTACAATCGGCCTCCAGGTTCAGGTGCTGCAGGCCTCCAGGTGGCCTCTGGACAGGTAAAAAATCAAAATTTCTTATTTGAACAGTTAGAGGTAAGTTTATAAAACAACATAAGCTTCTTTTTATATATTATTCACAAATTTGAAGAAAAAATTACAATCGGCCTCCAGGTTCAGGTGCTGCAGGCCTCCAGGTGGCCTCTGGACAGGTAAAAAATCAAAATTTCTTATTTGAACAGTTAGAGGTAAGTTTATAAAACAACATAAGCTTCTTTTTATATATTATTCACATATTTGAAGAAAAATTTACAATCGGCCTCCAGGTTCAGGTGCTGCAGGCCTCCAGGTGGCCTCTGGACAGGTAAAAAATCTAAATTTCTTATTTGAACAGTTAGAGGTAAGTTTATAAAACAACATAAGCTTCTTTTTATATATTATTCATATATTTGAAGAAAAAATTACAATCGGCCTCCAGGTTCAGGTGCTGCAGGCCTCCAGGTGGCCTCTGGACAGGTAAAAAATCAAAATTTCTTATTTGAACAGTTAGAGGTAAGTTTATAAAACAACATAAGCTTCTTTATATATATTATTCATATATTTGAAGAAAAAATTACAATCGGCCTCCAGGTTCAGGTGCTGCAGGCCTCCAGGTGGCCTCTGGACAGGTAAAAAATCAAAATTTCTTATTTGAACAGTTAGAGGTAAGTTTATAAAACAACATAAGCTTCTTTATATATATTATTCATATATTTGAAGAAAAAATTACAATCGGCCTCCAGGTTCAGGTGCTGCAGGCCTCCAGGTGGCCTCTGGACAGGTAAAAAATCAAAATTTCTTATTTGAACAGTTAGAGGTAAGTTTATAAAACAACATAAGCTTCTTTTTATATATTATTCATAAATCTGAAGAAAAAATTACAATTGGCCTCCAATAAAAATTATAAAAATTAAAAACTACTTGCCTAGAAGATGAATCTATTAATGATGTGTCCATTATTTCAGATCTTGTTAAGTAGTCTAAACTGCCAGTAAATGTTTATATGAAAATTATGTAAAAAAAAAATTTGCACCCCATCCTAGATTATCTGAAATTAAACATATAGGTATTATCCTCTTATGATTTATTTTTCTTCAATTTAAAATTTTGAGTACAATAGAACCTGGCCGCGTCTCTCGGCCTTCTGGCCTGCCTAGCCACGGGTACTCAGCCCACTAGCCTATAATCTAACCAAACCTAATTGTAAAAAAGTGCCGCTACCAGGTTTTATAGTTTAGTTGGGGGATAGCAAAATTTTCAAAATTGAAAAAAAAATTTAAGAGGATAACGCCAACATATAATATTATTAGGTCCTACACATTGAGACTTCAAAGGTTTAAATTGTAGGAGTTAATGATATTCTCTTTTTTTTATTTTTACCTGTTCAAAGCCCGAAGCTCCTGAGCCTGGAGGCCAATTGTAATTTAAAATTGTACTTATTATAATATTATTTTAAAGGCCATTTGTAATATTGTCTTCAAATATATAAATAACTAATTTTTTTTTATATATCTGTTGTAATAAGAAATATTGATATTTTACCTGTCCAGAGTACACTTGGAGGCCTGCATCACCTAAACCTGGAAGCTAATTGTAAATTATTCTTCAAATATCTTTAAAGCATCTAAAAATAAGCTCATTTTGTTTTTTAAGTAAACTTGACCTCTAACTGTTAAATAAGATTTTTAAAAAAAAATTTTAGCTGTCCAGAGGCCACCTGGAGGCCTGCAGCACCTGAACCTGGAGGCCAATTGTAATTTTTTCTTTAGATATGTAAAAATATATAAAAAGAAGCTTATGTTGTTTTATAAACTTACCTCTAACTGTTCAAATAAGAAATTTAGATTTTTTACCTGTCCAGAGGCCACCTGGAGGCCTGCAGCACCTGAACCTGGAGGCCGATTGTAATTTTTTCTTCAAATATATGAATAATATATATAAAGAAGCTTATGTTGTTTTATAAACTTACCTCTAACTGTTCAAATAAGAAATTTTGATTTTTTACCTGTCCAGAGGCCACCTGGAGGCCTGCAGCACCTGAACCTGGAGGCCGATTGTAATTTTTTCTTCAAATATATGAATAATATATATAAAGAAGCTTATGTTGTTTTATAAACTTACCTCTAACTGTTCAAATAAGATATTTAGATTTTTTACCTGTCCAGAGGCCACCTGGAGGCCTGCAGCACCTGAACCTGGAGGCCGATTGTAATTTTTTCTTCAAATATATGAATAATATATAAAAAGAAGCTTATGTTGTTTTATAAACTTACCTCTAACTGTTCAAATAAGAAATTTAGATTTTTTACCTGTCCAGACGCCACCTGGAGGCCTGCAGCACCTGAACCTGGAGGCCGATTGTAATTTTTTCTTCAAATATGTGAATAATATATAAAAAGAAGCTTATGTTGTTTTATAAACTTACCTCTAACTGTTCAAATAAGAAATTTTGATTTTTTACCTGTCCAGAGGCCACCTGGAGGCCTGCAGCACCTGAACCTGGAGGCCGATTGTAATTTCTTCTTCAAATATATGAATAATATATATAAAGAAGCTTATGTTGTTTAATAAACTTACCTCTAACTGTTTAAATAAAAAATTTTGATTTTTTACCTGTCCAGAGGCCACCTGGAGGCCTGCAGCACCTGAACCTGGAGGCCGATTGTAATTTTTTCTTCAAATTTGTGAATAATATATAAAAAGAAGCTTATGTTGTTTTATAAACTTACCTCTAACTGTTCAAATAAGAAATTTTGATTTTTTACCTGTCCAGAGGCCACCTGGAGGCCTGCAGCACCTGAACCTGGAGGCCGATTGTAATTTTTTCTTCAAATATATAAATAATATATAAAAAGAAGCTTATGTTGTTTAATAAACTTACCTCTAACTGTTCAAATAAGAAATTTTTATTTTTTTACCTGTCCAGAGACCACCTGGAGGCCTGGAGCTCCGGAACCTGGAGGCCTATCCAAAAAATCTTAAATCTGGGGGAAATTCATCACATAAGAATGATTTTATCCCTAATAACCTATCCTCTCAGTCCAAAGATAAAGCCTATACTCACCGTTTACGCGAAAGTGTCAGAACTTCCCCCCCCCCTTAATTTTCATTTCCAATAAGCAAAGTTAAGATTAAGGTTATTGGTTGGAAAATTTAGACACTGGTAGTGTAAATAACCATTAAGTTTTAGCAGAGGAATAGAAAAGTAAGCGAATAAGATAACGTGTTTATTAAATTTGTGTATCAGTATAATTTCCAGTCCAATGTCTCCTCCGTTCCTTGAGGCAATACTATTATTCTTTAAATATTGGCCTCTGTACTTTATAGTTTTTTTTTTAAAGAAGGTGTATCAACTATTTTTTTTATAGCTAGCCGGTTCTTTTAGTAAGTAGTAGATGTAAAATTTTTCATAGAATTCAGATATGCAATCGGTTTTTTTGTAGACCTCTTATTTTTTAAGTAATTTAAGTTTTAAAAAAAAAAAATTAAGTCGATTTTAAGGTACTAAAATGCAACAAAAAAAAGAAAGAAAATGGTCATTATGAACAAAAATAGTAAGATCTTTAATTTGACACCTTACTTTTTCAATTCTGTTAGGTAATTATTGAAAAAATCGATTTTTTTAAACCCACGAGAATAAAAACTTTGAACTTAATTTTATTATTTCACAAATAAAAAAATATGGGTTCATATATACCATTAGAATCAGAAAAATATTACGAATCCATTGTAAGCAAAATTGAAAAAAAAAGTTTACAATATAGTATATAAACTACAATAAAAGGAATTATATGAAAATATCATATTATGTTGTACAGGCAACGTCTTAATTCTTCAATTGAGTATAAAAATGGGAAGGGGGTAAAGAGGGGGTAAAGAGGGGGTAAAGAGGGGGTAAAAAAGGGAAAACAATAGTGTTGTCTGAACAAAAAAAATAATTGGCCATTTCTGTAATTTTTTAATTTTTTAATTTTTTTCAATTTTGCTTACAATGGATTCGTAATATTTTTCTGATTCTAATGGTATATATGAACCCATGTTTTTTATGTCTGTTTGAGAAAATATTTAGGTCTAAAGTTTTTATTATACCGAGGTTAAAAAAATAGATTTTTTCAATAATTACTCAACAGAATTTTAAAAGTAAGGTGTCAAATTAAAGATCTTACTATTTTTGTTCTTACTGACCATTTTCTTCTTTTATTTTGTTGCGTTTTAGTACCTTAAAACCGACTTAATTATTTTTTTAAAAAACTTAAATTACTTATAAAATAAGAGGTCTACAAAAAAACCGATTGCATATTTGAATTCTATGAAAAATTTTACATCTACTACTTACTAAAAGAACCGGCTAGCTATAAAAAAAAAAGTTGATACAACTTCTTTTAAAAAACTGTATAGCTGCAAAATGTTTTGATTTTATGGAAGAATGAATCTGATAAAAATTGTGGATTAAATGTCGTGTAGGAAATTTGTATGAAATCAAATGCAAAGATCCGTAGGATTCCTTATTTTGCAATTGGACCATACCAACCCCCATCATCCCATTACATCAAAAATCTGAAGAAATAGGTAAGGGGGGAACACATGAATTTTAAGGGTATGGACGATGCGATAAATATCCACTAGCGGCTACGCTCCTAGAGGCCACCTGTAAACAAAACTAACCTCTTTATAGTAAGACTGGGGGAGTATTTGGTCCTTATATGAATTAAAAGATGTTGCCCAAAGATCTGTTATCACTTTCTCTGTATGAAGAAGCCAGTATAGAGTAGAGTATGGTATGAGGATCGTCAAATAAAATTATAGAATAAAGGAATATGCAAAATGCTTAAAATATGATTTTCTTTTTAGTAAAGAAGGAGCTGATGTGAGGTTTAAAAGTTTCTAATTATGCCCAAAAATATGTATAGCGTCAAAAAGGGTAGGATAATACATCTAAATAAAAACAATTTTTCCCCTTTCTGTCAAAATAACCGAACTACAGTAATAATATGATATTGTACACAAACAGGCAGAAAAACAAAACATTTTGTCAGAATAATTTGACATGATTTACCTGTCCTAAATTTGTGCAATATTTTTGCAAGGGTGACCCCTGTATGGCCAACCAGAGACAAGATAAAACATTTTTGTTCATGTCTCTCAACCAATGACAGCGCTTCTCTGGTTTGGGGGTAAGAAATTATTGGCCGGGTTTGAGGTTCTTTCTGATTGCGCAATCACAGTTGGTTTTGTAACTCACTTTTACTGTTTTATTACTGTTATACAACCTGTGAAAGACCATAGACCCAAACTTATGATGGTTATGGTTCAACCATATAATATCTGTGCTTCGACCAACTCTCTCTAAGAATGGATTTAAGATATTTTGCTTGGATTAGATTACCGAAGTAGAAATAGTAAAATGGTACTTCCACATAAAGTGCATGTTGAGCCCTCACCTTGCGGGACCTATACCCGCAGTGTCTTAATCTAGCGGGCTACCCATTACCTATAACCTAACATAATCTTAAGAAGTAAAAAAATATCGGAAAATGCCCTTTTTGGATGTGCCTTTATTTTCTAATACCTATTTTTTATAGCCCTTAATTTTAATAAAGCTACTCTATGTATAACAACACTAATATTATTACTATTACTGCGGAGTGAAAATCAGTGTATATGGAGGCCTTAAAACTAAATCTTTAGTGCCAACCAATTTTTTTCCCCAATGCTTTAATAGCTCAGTTATATGAATTCATTGTAGAATGCTTCATGCAATGTTACTGTCGTGCCCAGAAACCCCCACCCCTTATTCTTATAGATTAATTGTAGAAAAGGGAGGGTGGTAGTTTTTTTTTCTCTTCCTACACCTTAAGGGGCTACCCAGTACCAAATATAAACTAACCTGGCCTAAATTAAATTAAACTCATAAAAAAACTAATAAAAAACGCATCAAAGATTCATTTATGCAACTGCTTTGTTATTTATGTATGATTCACAATATTTTTACTTAAATGATTATAGAAATTTTCATTGATGATTGTACATCAATTTCACGTCTAATTTTGGTTTACCTAATATGTGTGTGTGTGTGTGTATTTGTTCAAGAAGGTGACCCTTGGTCTGACTATATTTATGTTGAGAAAATGTACTTTCCCTTCATTTCCCTTGCCATTAAGCATTTAAGCCTTTTATCCCACTTTGTCTATGTTTTAAGAAGATATATGTACTCCATAACTCGTTTTAATTGTCTCTCTTTTGGCTATTCGTGGCATACGACTTAAGAATTTGTACTTTTTGTACTTTTTCATCAACGTACATATTGTACAACTCCTTAAATGCACTAGTGTAGATAATATTTGAGGTAGTCTTGTCTTTTCTTTCCTTAATCATGTCCACAAAATTATTATAAAGATAAGAGTACAAAGTATTATCAAGCTAAATTGTTTCGGATTTCTGGAAAAAAGTTTGAATATGTTTGTGGGTCTGTGCTTTTTAGGCGGCAGGGGTGAATCTAGGCTATCTTTGTTGGTGTGTAAAGGAATCTTCCTTTAGGTTTCAAGCTCCTATATAGTCAGAGGGTACATTGAATATCATATGTTTTTTTAATCGTTGGCTTAAAAACATAGGTTACTTCTATTAAATCTTAATGAGTTGCTAGCAGTGTCCAAACTTTTCTTCAACCTATAGTTTCAATACACAAAAAGGGTAACTTTGTTTATTTACATTTCAACGGTACATTAATTTATCGTCCTTTGTATTATCCCTCAATTACCTTGTATGAAAGGGGTGAGTGAAGATAAAACAACTAGAAGAAATATTTTTATTTTAACAGCTTTTTTCCTTGCCTTATTTACCTGTTTTCTAATGTGTTGACATTTAACATTTAAATATTTATTCCAATACGAAATAATATACAAACATAGTTAAAACATAATAATAATAAAAAGATAAAATTAAGACATAAATCGATCCACATAGAACGAATAAAAGAAACAATGTGTATGTTAGGCTTAGTTTGATATGAAATTAATAAAATCATATATTATATTGTTATTCAAGCCAGCATTATGAAGGAGTTTACAAGTAAATTGAGATAAAAGAATAGAGTGTGCATAGAAATTGTTGTCATCCCACTTAATGAAATCGTCCTCTATGCTTATTTTTAAAGATCTATCTTTTGCAACTAAAATTAAATGGGATAATTGTAGATAGAAATCGTTTGAAAAGCCTTCATAAAACATATTGTATAAGTAAAAGTTTTCTTTTAAAAAGATGAATTCTGGCTTACTATCATTTAGAACATAATCTAGAAATAATGCAAGTTTATGTATAAAATAGGTAGGAAACACACAGAAATAGAGGGCATGTTCTGTTGAACTTATTATATTACATTTTGAACATAAATTTGAATCAGTTAATTTAAATTTATATAGTTTATTTTTACTATTTAATGTTCTGTTCATTTGTTCAAGGATAAAATTTTTATAATATAAAATAATTGGCATGCTAAATATTTTTTTTAACGACATAGAAAGCATTTCTTTGTCTGGAATATATAACTTATCACTCACTCTAGTTTTTAGTGCAGGTAGCTCACATGAGTTTTTATTTCTATGAATTAGTTTAAAATGGAGAGAAAATACAGATTTGTTCTTTAAAAAAACTGTTCCAATTGGAATCAAAAGTTGCTTTGCTCTCTTCATGCTAAACACACAATCTCTAGGAAAAGCTGTTTTTGTTGACTCTACTAGTTTACTCAATTTATTTATTAAAGAAACATCTCTAATTATATTCGATAGATCAGATTTTATGCATGGCAAAAACAATACATTTTCATCAATTTTTCTTGTTTCAAATATGGAAGCGATGGTTAGCTTCTTAGTTTTAAGTAATATATTTTCATCGTGTTTATTAAAAGGTGTTGAAATATTAGCAAAATTGGATGAAATAATGGGGGATTGGAAAAACGTGGATGGTTCATGTTCTAAATCATAAAAAAACTCACTTAGCTTATGAAAATAATTACCACCTGCACATGGATAAAGACTCTTAAAGAAATTTTGATGCTCAATTATTGTTTTATAACTAAATGTAGGTAACATTGCTTGAATGTTTAGATGTTTATGTTCTAAAATTAAGCTAATGGTAGTATCATTATGTTGGGAAGAAAATCTTAGACAATTCATAAAACTATTTAACCATATTGAAAATGCTTGGGTGTCAGGTTTTAGAAAGTTCAAACCACCCTGAGTGAAATCTTGTTCTATACGATTTTGTGAAATTTTATATCTGTATGATATTTTTCCATCAGGATTTCTACTAGACCATAAAAACTTTGAAATAATTTTCCAAATTGATTTACAATATTTCTCGTCAGGGGGATAAATTCTGTATACATGGTAAGCACAGGCTGATAATAAATGGCTACAAAGATTGCGTCTTTTAATCAAATTATAACTGCTTTTTAGAGGAATTGACTTTGCTTTTTTTTCAAGTTTACTACATAATTCATCATAAGTATGAATTCTTGCTAAATTTTGATTAAAGGAGAGGTAAATTCCAAGATGTTTAAGTTTGTCGACAATTTTCCCTATAGAAGCAAGATCGGGGGGGAAGGTGCCATGGGTTAAAATTTTTGTCTTACTAAAGTTTATATGAAGCCCGATACCTTTCTCAAGTTTGTGCAATAACTGTTTTAAATCATTAACATCCTTATTTGTCTTCAATTGAGAAATTAAAATAGAATCATCAGCAAAACTTTTAGGTTTGGTATGTTTCTTTCCAATCTTATAGAAAATATGCTTTAATTTTTCGCTGATTAAGCATCTTATAAATATATGGTTTGTAATTATAAATTTACTTCCACTGGGTGGGTCACCTTGAGCTGACCCCCTTTTTAACTTGTAGAATTTGGAGAATGTTCCTTTTATAGCTACTCTAAATCTACCGTTATTTGTAAGTTGATTAAACGTTTTTGCAAAACTACCATTGGGAAATATATGCAATAAGATTGAGTCAATAACTGAGGGTAAAATTGTGTCAAAGGCACGTGACCAATCAAGTGCAATGATTTGAGCATTGTCCTTCTTTTTAACAATGTGGTTTATGGCGGCTGTAATGTTAATTGATGCATTGGACATTGTTCTGTTAGGAACAAAGCCAAATTGTTGACTATGAATAATTTTATGAAGATGGACATTAAGTTTTTTATTCAGTGCCTTAGACAGAATTTTATACACAGTTTCCAATAACGCTATGCCACGATAGTCGTCAGGTGACAAAAGGTCACTATTTTTCTTGGCAATGAAAATTATATTTCTATCTTTTATGAATTTAAAGGGGCTTTGATCAATTTCGATATTGTATAAGTTATTCAAAGCTCTTGTTATAAAATTTGGAAAAATATTAATTAAGAACTCAAATAGAATTTTTGTTTCTGAAGTAATTCCTGGGGCAGAACAGTTTTTCATAGACTTAATTATATTCTTAAACTCAATAGATGTAGAATAAGGAGAAGTAAGACTTTTAATTTGCGGAAATATTTCATCTAATGTCAAATCATAGTCCTCTAGTAAACCCTTTAATTCAGAGGGGGGGATGTTTTCAGGGGACACAATTTTGGCATGATTTTCTGCAAATATATTTGCTAGTTTATGGGGACATGTTACTGTATTACCATCAATTTTTAATTTGTAATTCTGCTTCTTAAGATTTGGTATATGTTTAAATGTATAGCTATTGTTTGCCCCATCAACTTTTAATCTTTGCATATATTTAAATTCCGCTTGTGTAAAAACTAGACCTTTGAAATAATCTTGTTGGGTTTTTACTAGATTTTGGATTTGATTTAATGTATCTCTGGAATTAAATCTACTTAAATTTTCATACAACATGTTAACTTGCTTGTTAAATTCTTGTGTTTTATGAAAATTTTTCAGTTTATATTTAGAGAAAAAACGATCATGTTCATTTTTAAGATGCGTCAGAAGTTTAAAAAAAGCAGTTGTATCTTTATACTCGAGGCTATTAAATGACATTTCATTATCTAAGCAAGTTGGGTTTTCAACATAAAATTCTTTAGACTTTAACAAAATGCCGGGATCTGCGTAATCGAACAAAAATTCAGTAGCTTTTTTTTCTAGCATAGAGGTAAAGTCCTTATTTCGAAATAAATAATTTTTCCATTTAGGAGATGTATATACATATGGTTTTTTAAAGCTAACTGTCGCATGCATGTGGTCACTAAAGCTATTGTGCTCAAATCTTATGGAAGTAAAACCATCGAAATTGACAAAAAAATGATCTATATTGCTAGTATGTAATTTTTTATTTCGAATAGTGGACCAAGTATATGCATGATTACTGCCTAATTTGTCTGCTAGATCAAACAAGTTAAATTTGCTTAGAAATTTTTGTAACCGCTTAGCTTTACAAGAATGGTGAGGTGAATCAAATGATATATTGAAATCACCATATATGCAAAAATTGCTTATATTATTGTTTACAATGAATTTTTCGATTTCAGAAAGAACAGTAAAACACTCCAATATGTCGCATGGGAGATACACTATAATGTTCTCAATATATTTTTCTTTTATCTTCAGTCTAATGTAACATGCATGTTTTGATGAAATTACTTTAAAATTTTCAGTTTCCAAGCTATTATGAGAATATAATAGTATCCCTCCTTTTCCTCCTGACGTTTCCCCGATGTAACTACAATTATTTGGGAGATTTGGGGTATTTTTGCTAGGTTTTAATTTTGTTTCTAAGAGAGCATATAAGGAAGGTATGCCATTATTGGAGTATTCCAGTTCTTTGATTTTGTGTGAAATCCTATTTAGTCTATGCCTTTTGCTGTTACTTGAGAGGAGCCCTAGACCACGACAGTTAACAAATCTTATGTTAAAAGAGGAGTCAAATTGCATTCTAATCTTAACTTAAAACTAATAATATAACTATATAATAATAAGAAGAAGGGGGGGGGGGGAAGAAACAAACAATGAGTGTTCCTATAAAAAAGGGAATCAAAAGCCAAACTTTTGAAATTCTTAGTCCAAAGGGGGGAGGCGGATGTGCCACTTTTTGAAACCAAAAGTAAAACGTGCATGATCTCAGTCCATAAAAGAGTTACAGCTCTAAAATTCTGCACAGCAGTTGCTTTTGATTTGAATAATATGGAACTGTGAAGAAACGGCGGCGAAACCGCCGCTCCCGCCGTCTCCCGCCGAATTCTTTTGCCTTTTCTCGTCATAATAGACAATTAAAATAAATTCGGCGAAAAAAGGCAAAAAAAAATTCGGCGGTTTGCGGCGGGAGCGGCGGGTCCGCTTCCATTTCTTCACAGTTCCATATTGTTCTCCAAAAAAGCAACTGCTGTGCCGAATTTTAGAGTTATAACTCTTTTATGGGCTGAGATCATGCATGTTTACTTTTGGTTTCAAAAAGTGGCACATTCGCCTCCCCCCTTTAAATATGAGAATTGGCTTTGGACAACAGCCAAAAATTTAAAGGCAAATCAATGAAAGATTCTCCTAAAAATGCAACTTATGTAAAAACATATTCTACATTTTAAATCATCATATTACACATTGTAGCTATTATAAGTTAGGCCTGGATTTTGCTGTTGGTTGTAGGTTTGTTGGTGTGTCTGGAAGTTGCTGTGGTTGTATCCCTGCGGGGCTATGCCAGTGTGTAGGTGGACTGGTGCTAGACTGGGGTGCTGTGTTACTGTAGGAACGCTTGTGATAGGATATAATTGTTGGAGGGGAGGGGGGGATGTGGAGATGTGGGTTTGCTGTGGTGGAGAGTATAGAAAGGGGGAGGTATTGTGATGATCGTTGGAGGGAATATTGTAAAACTGTTTTTTTGTGGCATGGAGAAATGGGCTAGAAGAGGAAGAGCGTCCGCGTTTACTTTGATGAGTACTGTTGATAAAAGGGTTAGAGTTTTGATAATTGTTGATGCCGTCCACAGAATCTGAGGGAGTGTTGTGTTTGTTAGTTTTCTGTTGGATGTTCCTTTTAGGGTTGATAGAAGTGTTTGTGCGGTCTAATGACTGAATGTGTTCCATAATCTTTCCAGTCAATGTTTGAATGTGGATCTGCGCTTCCTCTGTGTTAGTGCTTTCCTGAAATATATGTCCGTTGCTTGCGCTGTCTGGGTTGATAGTTCGACTCTCTATATACTTGCTCCATGGTCCATTCTCAGTAACTTTAACAAAATATAGTGGGATTATGGATTTGTCTTTTGCCATAGAGAAATTCATAATAGAATAGGCAGTAATTTCTTTGTTCTGTTTTGCCAAGCTGAGAATAGAAGAAACATCTCTGACACGTTTCTGTAGTGTTGGGAAGCCTGTTAGGGCGTATTGAACAGTTGGCATTCTCTTACCAGCCTTGTCACAAACAGATTTCAGTATTGAGATAGCTTTATCACTTGCAACTTCAGAACTGAAGTATATATTCACTGGATAAAGGGATTTCCCATTCACAACTTTAGGCTTTAATTGATATATTTTCACTATAGCCTGGCTATTACCAAACAATGCCATAATCTGTTCACTGTGGCTTCCTCCATATTTCCACGTGATTTTGTCGACATGAATGAGGTCACCTATGTTCACAATGTGTCTGGCTTTGTGGATCTTAGCAAGTTCTGGTTCAGAATTGTGAGAGTTGAGTGTGCAGTTGGGTTTGGGGGCGTCGTTGATACCTAGGATATCTTTTATTCTTTTTATGTCTGAGTGACAAGTAGAACACTTATCTGTAGATGTGTTGTTGTTGACCTTTTCTAGGGCAGTAATTCTGTCTTGGAGTAAAGATATTACCTTCAGAGCTTCTTGGAGACTTGCTCTTACTGATTTGATAGAGTCATTTTTAGGGGCAGTTTTGGTATCTTTAGACTCTGTAGTTAGTGACTCTATGTCAACATCATTAGACATATTATTTTTTTCAAGAATATTTCTTGTGATCTTATTAAACATTCTTGCTGAGGATAATTTTTAATAATATTATAAAATATGATGAAAAAATATAGAAAATTGTCTTTTATCTATGCATTGATGGTCAAATGCTTGGTTGCACTATTTTTATTTGTATCACTTAGTTAGATGAGGGTTATGCAATATTGAAAATATACTATGTTAGGAGCTATTAGATCATTATATACTTTGACATAGATCTAATTACACACTTCAAAATAAGATGTGCCTTTCTTGGGAGCACATGTGCAACTCAATGTGTTGACAATAATAAGCTACTATGCACTTTTCCATACTACTAGAACTATCCAGTTACTTGGGTAAAAATATCAGGGATAAAGGGATAGTGCAACAGGTGATAAATTAATCTGACTCAATTCTTTTCCATCCTACCAGAATTATCCAATTACCTGGGTAAATATATCAGGGATAAAGGGATAGTGCTATGGTTGGGAAATTAATCTTTCTCAATTCTTTTTGAAAATCCTGTAGTAGCTGGTAAATATTATAAGAAGAAAAATAGCTGTAGACTTTTATTGACTGCAATTTATAGTTGTTTTTTCTACCTCCCTGAAAATATAGAACTTGAGTTTTCACTTTAAACATTAGTTGCAAAAAAAATATTAATATTTTTGAATTAGTGAACAAGTACCTAATCGTTTTTGAATGAACTGCATCCCTTCTTCCCTGTATATATTGATGAAATGTCTAAAGCCACAAAACTTAAGATATCTCATGCCTATTCATGGATACAGAATAGGTATATGTAATATTTAATTCCTCTGCTAAAGCCGCAAAACTTAAGATATCTCATGCCTATTCATGGATACAGGATAGATATATGTAATATTTAATTCTTCTACTAAAGCCGCAACACTTAAGATATCTCATGCCTATTCTTGGATACAGCGACAGATAATTGTACCAATTTTCGATACTCTAGTAAAATTGTCCTTCCAGCAGGCTAATATAACGATATTTCCCATGTACACTCTTTCCCCATAACCTCCCCTCCTACTTGATGCGACGAGCTGACCAATAAATGATGTCAATGATAGCAACCTTAATTATTATTATTATAATTGACGACAATTTTTGTCACAATATCCACGTATATTCTATATCTATTTAAAGAACACAATTGTTACTGTTTTATACTTAACTGTTTATCCCTGAGCGTAATAAAATATTTACTTAGTTTGACCACAAGCCTGTAGGGCATGCTACGCTTCTCTCTGTCGGTAAACAAATACAACAAAATAAATTTTTTAACAACACATTACATTTTCTTCCCGTGACTCAATATTTCGTTTTTTAAAATGGTTTGGTAGAGTTGGTTATGAAATTTTATTTTAGAATTTATGCTATTTGTAATCTCCTAAACTAGTTTTTTGATTTACTAGTGAATGAGCCCCTAGCATCTAGGGAATATATACTCTAAAGGGCAGAAAAATAGGCAAAACCATTCCAATTACCGTTCCAATGCTTGAATCTAAAAATAAAACGAATATTGTCCAAACTCACTTTAATTATTTTTTCTTATTTCAGGTTTTCACCTGTCTGGCGAGGTTGTTCCTGGCCGGTCAACCCAGACAACTGTCGAACCTGAGACACAATACAAGGTGTCCGTCAGTTTTGATAGGTAAGTCACCATCAATATTTTTCCAGTATGGCTTCGAAACCGAATAATATTCGTTGGATTAGAATCGGTTAAGTTCTCAGCCATATTAAAATATCATAAAAGACAATTTTTTTACGAATATTCAAATAAAATCATAAAGGGGGGGGGCGAAAGTGACACTTTTTGAAACCAAAACTAAAAGTCAAAGGAACTCAACTAAAAAAAGAGTTACAGGTCTGACATTTTGCATGGCAGTTGCTTTATAGGGGTACAATATGGAACTGTGAAGAAACGGCGGCGCAACCGCCGAAAACCGCCGAGAAAAGGCAACAAAAATTACGGCGGGAAACGGCGGTTTTCGGCGGTTGCGCCGCCATTTCTTCACAGTTCCATATTGTACCCCTATAAAGCAACTGCCATGCAAAATCTCAGACCTGTAACCCTTTTTTTAGTCGAGTTCCTTTGTTGACTCTTAGTTTTGGTTTCAAAAAGTGTCACTTTCGCCCCCCCCCTTATTACCAGTTTTGTCCGCCCGGGCCTGTGGCCCCTCGTGACTAACCAAATTCGTTTTAATCTCATTTTTTTTTATATTAATATTCGCGGAAAGCTGTCTATAATACGATTCTAAATAACTATTATTCTGCTGTAAACTTATAACATGTTGTTAATATAATAATTTAACAAATATCTTAAGACCTTGGGGTTACATTAGTTGAAGTACCCTTAACCCCTTTAGGGTTGGTTGTATTATTTATAAGGGGGCTATTAAAGGTGTAGGCAAGGACATTTACATTACAAGCA
The DNA here is from genome assembly GCF_053477335.1 of Acartia tonsa. Classification (NCBI taxonomy): domain Eukaryota; kingdom Metazoa; phylum Arthropoda; class Copepoda; order Calanoida; family Acartiidae; genus Acartia; species Acartia tonsa. The sequence goes on from NC_137260.1 coordinate 43,454,900, forward strand.
AGACATTATTTGTTAAAGCGAAGCCTTAGTACCTCCTTAAATAATAATACCTACTTAAGAGAAATCCAAGGGAAATTCATAGAAGATATAAATATGATTTAAGTTCTATGAGGAATATTAGACGAAATAGTTTTTTTTTTATTCCAAGCATTTAATCAATGTGTTGAAAAAACGTAGTAAATCACAAAATCAACCCTTCATAAAAAGTAATACCTCATTGTCGAAAAGCTTTGCTTTATGAATAAGACTTTCTAGAGCCCTTAAATTTTGTCGGCATAAAGATAAAATTGTATAGAACTTCATTAATTGGGGCAATCTAAATCCATGTATTGAAGCAACATGAAATAATTCTATTCAACAGCTGTTTTTATATTTTCCCGCGTTTGAGTTTAAAATACTACACACACACCCCCGCCGAAATTTTCCCTTCCTCAATCCCCTTATTTCTTATGCTTTAAACATAGATAAGTTTTCTGAAAAATAGTACGTAGAACATGGTATATTATGTCTTAGGAATAACAAAGATTAAATGTTTTTAAAATTGGCATATGGAAGTTTTTTATGCGTTAAATAAAAGTAATGTCTTCTGGCATGTTATCAACCTACAATTACAAGAGCTTCTTTGCTAGATTTTACGTTGACAATATGACAACAAAAAAAATTTACTTCAAAACTTCTATACTACCAGGGATTTCAAGGTATAAGACAATGGATGATAATTTTCATAACCCCATTAATTAGAAACAAAATTAACCCTTACAAAACATTGGGTACTTGATGAATATATATCGGAATATATGATAGTTATTAAGGTGTAATAAGTTGATTTTTTTTATTTCTTCTTTTACCTACCTATGCTTAATGTTAATTTTGGACAAGAATTTACCTAAAAATTTGGCTGCCCTGTTCAACCAATAATCTATGTACAAGAACACGCATCCCTTCCCCTGGCAGTAACCAATGTGTTGAATGTGTATAATTGGGAAAAAGGGGGGAGGGGGTGGAGGATTTTTCTGAAAAGGCTTTTTTAACTTTAAAAGCATTGAACAGCTGATGTGTGCTTCATACTAGAGTTTTATCAAATTTGGGGCATTTCTAGGACGATATGATTCCAAAAAAGCAAAGTTGCTTAAAAACAAAAAAAAATTGTTTTGGGCTGTTTTAGAGGGCGAAACATCGTAGAATTATCTAACGAACTTTGACAACCAACCCAAATATTCAACTTTAATGATAAAAATAATATAAAAAACGTACTGAATTAATGGATCCATACATGAGTCTACTTGCTTCCATGTTAATTACAATTTTACATGTTACAATTAATAACAAAATGGATAAAAAACATGTTTTCAACAATTTATCAAAAATTATTAACAATACTTTTTTTTCGGTTGATCTAATATTACTTTTTTTTTACTTCCTCTTACTTTTAATAGCTTTAAACATGTCTTGTTGTGCAATGCTGCGAATTTTTTTTATAAATAGTCCCAAATTAAGTTACCTTATTGTATATTGCAATGAGCTGCCTAAAATTTTTCTTTGTGAGATTTATATTTAAAGCGTGGGAATTTAAAGACTCCCCCCCTCTCCCCTTACTTTTCTAAATTATTTTCCCATTCCCACCTCGTTGCAGCTTTGTTTTTTTACTTATGGGGGTGGAGGGGTGCTTAAAAATATGAAAAAATAAGCTTAGGATTTAAAATTAACATTGTTTCCAAAGTTTCTTAATTAAGTTCTTACATTTGTTTCCTTTAAAACTTTTTTTATAATTGGTTCTATTAAACCTGCAAGGTCAAAACTTTTTAACCAATAATTTTGTTTCTTCTGTAATTAGGAATATAAAATGGGTTACCGTCCATTTTAAAATGTCCAGATTAAAGTAAATAGAAGAAAAGACAGACACCCATCTTACATAGTACTCAAATTTTAGTCCATACAGATGGACATTTTTACATCCTTTAGTTATACAGGATCTACTGAAAAAAATTATTATAAAGCACCACCATTCATATAAAAGTAACTTCAGTTAGGGGGGCAATTCTCTCCATGGGAACTAATTGGGTTTTCATAAAGGAGGGGGGGGGGGGGAGGATCTGGACAGTTAAAAGATTAAAAATTTAGGAGGGGAAGGGAGGGGGGGGTGGTTGTTTAGAAATAAGAGAAGCTGTTAAAAATAATAACAAAAAGTGTAGCCAAAAATCAACAGGATAATAATTATTCTGTCTCTTTTAGATCTAATAATGCTTGCCTAAGCTTTTTTGCTAGATGCTACTTTTTTGCTGGGAGGGAATTTTAAAACAATTTTGCTTTCATATAATTTTAGTTGAATATATATGTTAAGGGGAAAAGATTTCTTTTATTTCTATTCATTCTTTTCAAATTATGAAAACATTTTTTTTATGGGGCTTCCGTAAAAAATGACGTTACATTTTTGAAAATCGATTCACTTCATGTAAGTTTGATTTTAAAATGAGGAACACTTTAAAGGGGAAATGGGTAATCCCTCTCAATGAGACTAAAACTTGCCTATGACCTACTGAAAGTTTCAATAAAATATTTAAACTAGCGGCTACGCTCCTAGAGACCTTCTTGGAGGAAGGGGTTGGGGAGAACACCATCCACTTTGAGTTTTAGTTTTCAAAATAAAAAATTAAGTTCGGTTTTATTTTTTTAAGGGGGGGGGGGGAAGTTCTCTTTGGGTAGTGGAGTTATCCTCCATCAAAAATATTTATTAACATTCAATGGGCCTATAAATAGCTTCACTTAAAAGGTTAACTAAAGTTGTCCTTAGTAGGCAAAAATTTAAGAAAAACATACAGACAGACACACATCCTATTACTTCCATACTAGAATTAATTTTCTATGGGAAATAAAAATTTCTCAGTTAGACTTTGGTTGAATGTGTGCTAGGAAATTGCCTTGTCAAACATTTTTTTTGCATTAAAAGAAATTTGCTAGGTCTGGGGTCATGGGTCAGGTTGGTTTGAAAATTGCATCCACATACACACACACACACAAGACAAGATACCACATTTAGTGGCTTCATCACACCTTTCCATCCTTTCTTTGCGGCGCCCGGCAATTGGTTTTATGACAGGGGGATTGGATAGGAAAATGGAGGATTAAATTAATATACATTTCTTTCATCCCCCCGTATTTATAACCAACCAACGTTATAATTACTAATTGGTAGGCAAAAAAAAATTTTCGTCCATTGTTTTATCCCTGGTTTTATAGGCTTTCTATTCTTTGAATTCATTCATAAATCATTTTTAGAGGGATTACTGATTTTGTTTACCTATAGAGATGCTACACATCTTAAATTCTTAATATCATGAATTAAGGAATTAGACCGTTGAAACGAAGTCATATTAAAAAATTAATTCATAAAAATGAAAGTTGCATAAGTTTTCTCTAAAACAAGGATGACAACATTCATAAATGTATTGTAAGGGGTAATATAAGGGATATTAATGTCCTAAAACCATTCCAAGGATAGAAAACCGTCCCTAAATTGAGGACTCGATCGGTTCAGTCGTTAACAAGATCTTAATGGACAAACGAAATAACAATACCTATATATTATTTTACAGCGTAGAAAAGTTTTGCTTTTGAAAATTAATGTTAGTGTTATAGTGATAACAAAAATTATTGTTTAAAAATTATGAAATATTCACAGCTAATATTTACCTTATTAATCCACAATTTAGGTTAAATAAATGTTATAATTCATAATTATTTTAATTGATTTTACAATTTTAAAATTTTTGTATAATATAAATTTCTAATCCTTAGGTGTCTAGTTGTATTGCAACAAAAGTTATTATTATTGATAAAGCAAATCATAACAATTATCATAAAATCAGAGATGTAGGGTTTGTAGATTTTTCATTTGTTTTAATTTTGGACATTATTTCGACTTCTAAATGGCTAGGACTGATATTTTTCGTTGACTTAATATAAGCGAATTTTTCTTAACATTTTTATCGATATAAAGGCCAACTATTAACAAAAATATTATTAACTAGTATTTGTTAAAACGATATTCTAATAATGATATTGTGACTTAAGGCTTATATTGATATGATAACAGCAAAAAGCCAACAGGAAAACGCTGAACACTTCTATTTAAATGTTTTGATATTGTTCAATTTTTTCTCTCAATTTATCCCTTCCCTCCCTGAATAAAGGTGAATAATACTTAGATGCTTCATGCAGAGATTCCACAAGGGGGGTGGGGGTAAATAATTTTGGTTTCGTGGTAAAGGGGAGTTGGGGAGGGGGTATATAATTTAAGTAAGGGTTATCTAGATCTATGAAATGAGTAAACAATTGACCTGAGCTAACGTACACACATTGCGGTTTCTGACGTCATAAAAATTATAGAAGTTCACTACGTTTTAGACTGAAAATGGCTTGTTATTGTATTGTGATTGTTTTGAAATTAATCCCCCAAAATTCCGCCAAAAGATATAAAGGGTAGATTTGGACGCATATACATAGTTGAACCATTATAATTACCATATTTTCAAAACAGATTCAATATATTATTTTCAATAGACCATAGGTATTCTTATGCATATACATTTTGGGAAAACTATTTTGAAATAAAACTATACCTATCTATAATACAAAGTAGTTCGAAGTTTAAGATCTCAGTAACCACTGGATCGACAAGGTTTTGCTTCTCATGGAATATATGTATATGGTTTCGTTGGTTTTAAGCTATTTTCTTTTGGAACCCCAACTCCCCCCCCCAAAAAAAAAAAAAATTATTAATAAAGTTAAAACCTTAAAAACAAATAAATAAATGAATTATTAATACGTAGTTTTCAGTTTGTTGAGTCACTTTTCAGATAAATATTTGATATAATTCTTATTAATAAACAAAACTTGATATTATAGTAAATAAATTATAAGAGCTGTAACTTCTACACAAGTTTTATCATATTAAAAGATTTAATATTAAGAAGGGGAACAACATTTTTATGTTTATAAGCTATTTTAAACACCTTTCTCGTTATATTTTTAACACAGATTAAAATTATTATATATGACTTAATCTTGAAAAAAGGAATAGGCAAATGCCTAAAAAGAACACAAAATGTCAGGGAGGGAAGGGACAATAGGAATTAGATCAACTTACAACCATTTTTCCTTTTTTATATATTTGTGTATAAATGTCAAACGGAATTTTTTGCTAAGGAAAAGCAGTGCAAAATAAATTGCTTTTAGTATATTTATCCAATCTACTTTCGTATGGATAGTTAAAAATGAAATAATTTAGGCTAGCAATAAACATTCCATAACTATCATAAACATTAAACATAGCTAGCTAGGTATAGAGTAGATAGATTCACTTATATATGTATACACTTTAATGATTATAGAGTTGATATACATAGAATGACGATCCTTTGTGCAGGGGTTGAAATGTCTATGTACAATAGAAAAGTTATTTTAATAATTACAATAAAATACATTTTATTACAACAATAAAAATCTTAAGACACATTTAGATATATCATTTTTAAATAATTCAGAATTTACAACAAAAAATCTGTAGTCATACTGCGTATTTTTTGTGGTTTTCAGAGGCGTGCAAAGGTGTGTCTATCCACCTATTAGGCGTTTACCCTCTACATCCCTATTGATAAGGGTTTAACTTTACAGCCCTCTTAACCAGCCAAAGTAGGTGTAAAGCTAAAAAAGTAACACCACCCACACCCCCTTTAAATTAAAACTTAGGAACAGGTGCTTAAATTGATGTGTTTCGAGCCCTCTAGAAATCTCTACTGGTCAGCCTGTGGCAGCCAGGCAGGATAACTTTTCCATGAATTTATAATTTTGTTTTTGGGTTAGTGGTGGTGGTATTATGGTATGTAGCCTTATCTACATATTTATATACTTAACAAATAGATAAATAATATTAAAAGCGAAACTTCTCTACAATAACTGTTTGTGTGTCACAAAACCGATGTACATTCACTCCTATGGACTATTTGGGAATGAAGGAATAGTCGTATAGTATTAAAACCATTGATTGTGGGGTGAAACTATTCTATAATTGCAACCAAGAAGATATGTACGTTCTATGTAGCTTAAGATTTCGATAACTTCTGAACCGATTAATATTATGATGGCTTTACATAAAGTCCCGATATGGTTATGGGCTATTTGATTTATAGTTTTAAGTCATTAAATGGTATAAGGCTATTCTTATGCTTTCCCCTTTTAAGCAGAGCTCCTAGATGCTTTGGGTCAGTTTCCAGTGTTTATTAAGGAGCTTTGCTTTTTTGTTTTACATATAACCAATTAATATAAACTGCTGGCTGTTATCAAATGAAAATTTTTATGATGAATTTGGAGTTTTTGATTGTTTTCGGAATATTTTCTGAATTTTATATTTGGTTCTAATTGATTAAAAATATTTTCATTGGGTTGAAAGGGGGGGGGGGCGAAAGTGACACTTTTTGAAACCAAAACTAAAAGTTAAAGGAACTCAACTAAAAAAAAGAGTTACAGGTCTGACATTTTGCATGGCAGTTGCTTTAAAGGGGTACAATATGGAACTGTGAAGAAACGGCGGCGCAACCGCCGAAAACCGCCGAGAAAAGGCAAAAAAAAAATTCGGCGGGAAACGGCGGTTTTCGGCGGTTGTGCCGCCGTTTCTTCACAGTTCCATATTGTACCCCTATAAAGCAACTGCCATGCAAAATCTCAGACCTGTAACTCTTTTTTTAGTTGAGTTCCTTTGTTGACTTTTAGTTTTGGTTTCAAAAAGTGTCACTTTCGCCCCCCCCCTTTGGATATTTTGCCATTTCGAAACTAAAAGGTTTTATTTTATTTTCCCCTTTTAAATTTGGATGGCAAATTAGCAAATTAAATATGTACATTGACGTTTTCAATAGTTTGGCTAAATCTAAATTTAACGTTTTAAAGAAATGGACCATTAATTACACTAGTACTTAAAGTATTATAATCATATTTTCTACTTTTATTTTGATTGGTTGATTCATAAACTATATCAGCGTCCAAACGTTTTTAACGAATAATGTTAATCTAAAGAAGAGGTAATTTTGATCAACATCATTGGTCATATACATCAATTTATGACGAATCTGATATATATTTTTTCCTAGTTATTGTTGCGTAACTGGATACACAAATTATCCTTGTTAAATATTTTGATGAATATTTAATTTTTGAACTGTAATGAAGCTTCCATTGTCTAGAAATATGATATCCTAGAAATTATTGCTAAAGCAGTTGGCATTTCCCCAGAAACGGTATGTTGACCACAGAAAACCCCCCTTCCAACTTATTTTCCATTTCTGGGGTCCCGACTCTTGTCAAATCTAACCTAATCCAAAAAAGCATTAAATACATTGGTGTGCCCAGGGTTTTTGCAAGGGGTAAGTCTGCATAAAATGGATAAAAGGGGAAGGCAGTTCTATATTTCTATTCTTAGGATGATGTTAACCTCCCCCCCCCCCCCCCCCCCCAACAATTTTCAGAAATGTTTATAAACCACGTTCAGTTTGAGGGATATTGCAGAGCAGTTAAATGATTTATGTTTCAATTCAACGCATTACTTTTCAAATTATCATTAATATTTGTAGCAAGCAAGAAAATTTAATGTTTATAGGTTTCTTTAAAAGATTATACATTAAAGTAAACTGAGTACAAATCAGGAATTCAAGGATAGGTTTCTAAAAGATTAAGTAATGTCCAATAGAAAAGTATATTCATGTGGACAATTTATCTATTTATATCCTTGCACCCCTCGCAATTTCTTGTACAAAAAAATATTTTTTAAAAGCGAAGCTTTTCTATAATTAGGGTCGGTCCGTCCGTCCGTCCGTACGTCCGTCCGTCCGTCCGTCCGAGATAGATAGCTTTTATTCGTTAATTTAGGCATGTTAAAATTGTCCTATCGATTTCAAACTTTGCATGATGATTCCTGTAGTAGTTAGGTACGATTTAGAAAGCGTAGCAACTCTATAATCATTACCAGAATGTCCGTACGTCCATTTTAAACATGTTGATTTTTCTACTTTTTTAAAAGCAAATTTTTATGTGAACTAATTATCCGTTTGATCTGATTTTTGGTATGTTGATTCCTGTGACAACAAAGAACAATATTATAAGCGAAGCAACTCTATAATCAAGTCCTAAAAATGTAAGTATGTCCATAAACATTATCCTGTATCAAGCAGTTTTTCAACAAATTTACATACAATTTTGCGTCGACTCTTATACTTTTATATTCTGATTATTCAGTTCAGACACTATACAGGTGTTAATGTCCGTTTGTCCTACCGTTTCAGTGCTTCGCTTTTATGGATGTTGTCATCCTTGTTTCTTTTCTATTTAACTCTTTATGTTTTAAGTTAGTTAATTATAACTAGAAATAAGTACAACTTAGATAGTTATGTCCATAAGTAGAGCAGCAAGATTTTAAAAAGATCGCTAAATATGGAGGGGGGTAGGAGAAGGTCAACACCCTTTCAGACAAATTGGGAAGAATTTTCTATTTTATATACCTCTCTAGGTTCATACCCCCTAGAAAATTGCTGTGCACGCCACCACTTAATTGAATTTTCAATGGAGGTTTCAAAATCTAAATTTGTTGCTAATAGTATCTGTGAGCTAAAAGAAAGTAGACAATCATATACTATTTATAGAGTAGCTGCCCTACTAATAATTTATGTAGCCTTTAAAACACATTTCTTGCTAATTTAAAAGTGGGCATACTAGATTTTTATCATCATACGCTTTGTATAAGACGTGTAGCTTTTTTTTAGAAAGATATTAGTTTTCTAGAAATACAAGTTTCGCCAGTCTGTAGTGGCTTAATAACTTTTTTTTGTATGTTGAAAAATACCAGAATGTTTATCTAAGCCCCTCCCCTAAATTTAGTACAGCAGTTTTTAGTAGCGAAACTACTCTATATCTTCAAATATTCAACGTCCATCTATCTAATAATATTTAATTGTCCTCTAGCTATAAAGTTTGGTTTGGTTTCAAACTTGAAGTGTCCAAACCAATAATTTTAATCCACAAGTCCAGTGTCAAGATCCCTGTGTATTCTTGTGAAAACTCCACATATCAATGAATTTGAACATCCATTCTTCTTTGTATGTCTGTCCGTCTGTTTGGTTGTTCTAAAAACAATGATTCTGTGCTTCGTGGCATGAATTAGGTAATTCTAGTTTAAAGTAAAAATATAAGGCAAAAAAATCAGGGATCGTAAGGGAAAAGTCAATGGATGCTATATTAATGTGCAGTGCATCCTCAATAATGATAAACGAAAATACCCCTTCTATAGATTGAACCAATTAAGTTTTGTACCCAATGTTTTAAGCCGGATAATGAGAATGCGTGCATATCAAACTTTTGGTACCAATGTCCTCCCTGCCAAAAATTACAATATTGAAATAGATGTTTTACATTCTCTAAACAGAATTTTTTCTTTACAGTCCAATTTCAATAAACTAAAGAAAATATATTCATAAGTACATACTGCAACAAGGAGTATCAACTACAAAAGTAGCAGAGCAGGTAATAACAGATTGAATTGTATCTAATTATTAGGCAAATGTACTTAGCTAGTGGTTGCGCTCTTAGCATATTTGGGCTCTGTATTCAAAGGTGTAAGTAAAAAGGGGGCAGAAAGATAGCCTAAAACCGCCTCATGTTCATGAAGCGTCAGACAAAAACCTTTACTTTATATCTATAATACAAAGTAGCTTGATGTCTGTCCGTCTGTCCGTCCGTCCCTTAAGATCTCGGTAACCTCTGAACCTATCGGATTCTACTCTTCAGGGTATCTACCAATTGGTCCTGTGGTGGTTTTAAGCTATTTTCTTGGGGGGTGGGACACCCCCAACCCCCCAAAAAATGAAAATTCCCCCCCCCCCAATTTTTTTTTTTTTTTTTGCAGAAGATTTCCTTAGTCCTTTTTTTTTGCAGAAGATTTCCTAGCTCCTTTTATTCTTGCAGAAGATTTCCTAGCTCCTTTTATTTTTGCAGAAGATTTCCTAGCTCCTTTTTTTATGCAGAAGGTTTCCTTGGTCCTTTTACGAATTTCGCCTAAATTTTTTTTTGATCACCTCTTGGGGCAAAGCCCCTAGAGGCTAGGGGCGAAGCCGCTAGTAATAAGATAAAGACAGATAAAAATTTAAAAGATATCTTCATAAAAAAATCATAAGTCTATCTTACATAGTAGCTGTATAAATCACATTTTCTCCCAAATACAAACAGACGTACAGACAATTTGAGTTATAGAATATGTTCGCCACTTGAAAAAAAAAACATCAATATGTATAGAGAAAATGAACACACCCAAAATAATTTACAAATGTCTAAATAATTCAATGTTTCCTGTGTTAAAAAAAATTCACGTTTTTTCGCAGCGAAGGTATTTTATAATTAGGGTATGTTCGTCAATTAGTCATTCAGAAGTTTTATTGGTTCTAGTGCATTTCACGTTAAAAGGTTCCTGGTATCGATTATGTACAAAAATCAATGAACTTTAAAGGATTCCAGGAACATTTCACCGTGAACTGCACTAGATCCGTTCCTTTAATAAGATTTTATACATATATTACAATATATCGGTTCACTGTCTTCTTTCAATTATAACATAATGCTAGTTTGTTGTTGTCTATGTTTAGTCAAAATAGAATTACTTTATTTTGGTTTACTGTTGTTATCTTACAAAACAATGTTTATGCCCTACTACTGTTGGACATAATTGTCCTTGTTTAGTCAAAATTCTCCCACTTGTGCATTATTTAGATAAAGATTATGTAATATTCATTTATCAATGGATGTAGAGTATACAAGATTATACGTCGTCAGTTTAGCTTGCTAACATGGACATCATTTATTGGTCAGTTCATTCATCCAGTAGGAGGGGGTGAAGAATGTGGATTAGGGGTTTTGCTATTTTAGCCTGCTACGAGTTTCACTTTATTAGAGAACTTTATAATATGATGTAAGATCCAAGTATTGTTAAAACCATTCATCTATCTCAATTTGTTAAACTTCCAACCTTTTTAGGGTAACAATCTAGAATTTTTTTCAAAGTTGTGAAAAGCAGATACCTACATAATTACCAAAAAATGCAAATTTTTGTTGTTGTATATCACCTTAAACCGCATAAAAATGGAAACAAGGATGGCACCATTCTGAAAATGAGAACACCACTTTAAATTGTCATAGATTAAGGCAGGCTTTTAAGGACCTTAAGACCTTATATAGAATAACTTTACCAATTGACAATAACTTTAAATCTAAAAGTAGATGTTACATAATCTTACAATATCAATTTATACAGCTTTTCTACCCTAGGCAGTCTTGAACATGGTTATAACCTACGGAAAACCCCTATTTATAAAGTAGCCACGCTACTAAAAATGCAGAAAAAAAACTAATGTTGCTTGCATATAAAAATGTATTGTAAGAAACAAGTCTGTAGCAAACATCTGTGAAAATATTCACAACAATTTTTATAAACTTCATAATATTTACAGCTCTTCTATAAGAAAATTATGCACAATTTTTAATAATCGATGTGTAATAGGTAATATTTTCCAGTATGGCTTCCAGACCGATCAATGAAAAATCAATTAAAGCATCGTATTACAGACAATTTTCCATGAATATTTTAGTCAAAACTGGTTTTAATCTTATAATTTTTCATTTTAATATCCGCGTGAAGCTGTCTATAATACAATGCTATAATTAACTATAAAAAGGCGTAAAAAATCAAGGTCTGTCGACCTAATTTTGCTGTGAACAATCTGAACACCTTTTTTAGTAGCGAAGCTACTCTATAATTCACTTTTTAGTAGCAAAGCTACTCTATAATTCACTTTGTCCGTCCGTCCGTCCGTCAGTCAGTCCGTAACGCTATGGGGGAAATGGGATTTACTCAGCTCCTATAAAAGATAGAATGCTGAAATTTTTCGACAACATTCCCATTATTAAGGAGCACAATTGACTTTAAAACATCATTTGCGGTCGGACCGATTTTTAGCAGGTTTTAGGCTATTTTTATATTTTTCACATTTTTCTCCATATCTTCAGTGTTTATGGTCCGATTTTCAAAAAATTTTCAGTTACAGATATCAAAATTAGATTTCCTGTCGTTTAAAGAAACAATCATGAAGGCCAGACTGCCTTTTTAGCAGGTTTTAGGCTATTTTTATATTTTTCACATTTTTCTCCATATCTTCAGTGTATGGTCCGATTTTCAAAATTTTTTTTTAGTTATAGATATCAAAATTTAATTTCCCGTCTTTTAAAGAAGACAAACATGACGGCCAGACTGCCTTTTCAGCAGGTTTTAGGCTGTTTTTTTTATATTTTTACCATTTTTCTCCATATCTTCAGTGTTTATAGTCCGATTTTCAAAATTTTTTCAGTTGTAGATATCAAAATTAAATTTCCCGTCTTTAAAGGAAATACCATGACGGCCAGACTGCCTTTTTGGCAGGTTTTAGGCTATTTATAAATATATTTAACACTTTTTTCCATATCTTCAGTGTATATGGTCCGATTTTCCAAATTTTTAAAGTTTTTAAGGATTTAAAAATTAAATTTTTTGTCGTTTTAAGAAAACAACCATGGCGGCCAGACTGCCTTTTATCAGGTTTTTGGCTATTTTTATATGTTTTACATATTTCCCAAGATCTTTGTTTATTTTGATCCAATTTTCAAACTTTTATGGGATATCAGTATCAAAATAATTTTTCCCATTGTTATGAGCATCTTTAATATAATTTACTTTGACCATCGTCATCATACAAAATAAAACAAGGTTTCATATTTATTTTATCCAATAAATCTATTCTTGATTTTACTAAAAACCTTTTAAATCTACCTGTACGTATTCCCATCTACGATTTTTTGTGCTTCGCTACTTATGGATGTTGTCATCCTTGTTTCAATATAATAGGAACATAAAATGATAAAACTTCACTTGTTGTATCAGATGTAACTAATTGGACTAGTTTTTTAATTAAAGATATTATTTATTCAGACAACTAGTTTTGTGATTTTTTTATGCTTTTAGTTTCTTATATTTTGAATCCTTTTAACTGGTTACCTAATACATATTAGAATTGTCCATGTAGGGGGGACGTAGGCACTTGTAATTATGTGGCTGCGCCAGATTTAAATATATTTCATTCTTGTTCAGCAGATAATGTTTGCAAAATTGTTTGTCAAGGCGAAGAGCTCAAATTTTTTGCTCTATGATAAGAAACTTTGTCCTGAGGTGCTAAATTCTTAAGTAGGACAGTATTATCACAGCTTTTTATAGCCTATACTTTAGTTATAGCAATGTGATTTTTTACTTTGGGATAAATGTGTTAAATTAAGTTACTTAGAATAGATTATTAGAGAAAATACAACATATTCTACCTATTATTATGAGTCATTTTTCTATTAATTTATTGGAACAATTAAGTTTTATTATACAGATGTATTAGTCATCTTAAAGTTTCTCTTAAAGCGCCTAGAGAGCACTCACCCCCTCCCCCCTAATTTTAAAATAAATTGCGGGGCTATCCAGTACTCAAATTAACCAAACCTAAGTTGACCCAAAGTAATAAACCACCAAACAAAAAAATATCTCACCCACTCACCTTATTTTTAATTCATTTATAAATAAAGTGGGTGGATTTTGTGCCACAGAAGTCACTTTAAGGGAAACCGCCTTTTTAATAATTTGGCAGATATTGTAACTCAATCACAAACTAATATAATGTTTTTTTTCAGATGTAAAATTACCTCTGTGACGTGTAGCTGCAACTCTCGGGATATATTCTGGTGCCAGCACGTGGTTGCCCTCACTGTCTATAGAATAAGGAATACAGACAAGGTTCCAGTGAGGGTACCCATCTCAGAAACTTTATTACAGGTAAAATTAATATTATTAGGGATTTGTGTCAGGATTGAAATATGTGGAAATAACAACAGGGAGGGATAGGGCAATAAACTGTATATTACAATAGTTCCCAAAGTTTTATTATAATTGTTGCCATGAAAAATTTGGATCCTTGAAAATTGATTACTGGGTTTCAAACTTTTAAACAAATAATTTTATTGTAGGGATATTATTATAAAAAAGGTGAATTTGTTTATTATCATTGGGGATTTATATCAATTTATCGGCTGTTGACTTTACCATTAAAATCCCTGGTTAAAATAATTAAACAATAGGTTTGGTAATCTTTTATCTAATATCTATATGTATGCCAGATGTTCCATTTAAATAATCAAACTTAGATAGACTTCAAGGGGCTGAAACCATAACTTCTGCTAATGAATGTTTTTTTAGATGAACCGTGAGCAGTTGCAGAAGTTTGTCCAATACTTGATCTCTTCCCACCACACAGAAGTTCTACCAACTGCACAGAAACTATCAGATGAAATTCTTAGGTAACAACAAACAGACAAATTTGATTACAGAATAGTTTTGCGCATTCTCCAAATGAATCCAATTTGTTATAAAAATATTAGGTATTAGGCATTTGACATCTTATTTATCCTGTAAGTATGAATGAATATCAGGTCTAAAAGGCACTTACTTTTGTTTCAAACCAATTTTTCCGTTAGTAGAAATAATTTTAAGGGGGAAGGGGGTTTATATGTTTTCATCAACATTACATGATATAAATAGATTTAAATCCTTAATAAATTCATGTAACAATCTGGTCCTACAAAACACGCCTGCATTTTATATTTAAACATATTTTCCAGGAAATCTTCAGCCATCAACCAAATACCTGGAGCCCCGGACCCAACGGCGGGCCAGGATGCGGAGGAGGAGAACACGTGGCACCTGGACGAGGCCCAGGTGCAGGACCAAGTGAAGGCGTACCTGGAGCAGGGTGGATACTACTCCGCCTCCAAGCATCTCACACAAATGTTTGCCAAGGTAAGAGGTTTAATGTTGTTTGTGCAGTGCACACGGAGATTAAAATTATTGGAGGAAAAGTTCAAAACAGACAGTCTAAACTAAAGTATGTTATGAAACTGTTATCTGGTAATTTTGTCATTGTTGATGAAATATCTGGCATTGCATAAAAATTAAATGAGCTAGGTATATAACGTAAACATCAATTTTGATGATTTACTTACAATTCTTGCAAAAAAGTATATAGATATTTTGTGCAAAAAATAATTCCATTTTGTCTTTATACTTACATTTATACTTCCAATTCCATTTAACCAATTTGAAATAATGAAAAAGTTACTTTTACAACTTTTCTATGGACTCTCTGCTCAGTGCTCATAGAAAGCTTTAGGTAGAGTAGCTTATTTTGCCCTTGATAGCCTTAAACTAAAAAGCTATAGGTTAATTTTGACTATTTTTACCTATAGGCTATTTTTAGAATGAATTTTTAGCTTTCTAGAATATTTCAAAATGTCCACGGAATAATATGAAAAAAATTCATGTCGAACACATTTTTCAGCTTCCTGTCTATATTATTCTAAGATTTGACAGTAGGATGATATTTTCATCCGAATTTTTTTTTATTGTTTTCAACATTATTGATGTTGAAATCCAGGAAGGGAGGGGACAATGGACTGGAAATTACACTAGTACCCAAAGTTTTATATCCACGTTATCTTATTTGTTGGCTCATAAAACTGTACTTATTTTATTGGGTGTTTCTAACTATATTTGTCAAAACTTTTTAACCAATAATAAGTGGTAGTTTTGTCATCAGTTATGAATTTATCACCCATTTTCTTATCCCTTATGATCCCTGAAAAAAAAACAAGAAATTAGATCCCGTGCTGGCTCAGCCTTGTCGTCAATGGCGCAGCTACTCAATAATTCAATGTGGCCGAACGTTTGTATTATTTTTCTCATTAAAAATAACTTTGGAACAAAATTGTTTATGTAAGAAATATAGTCTTACTGGTCTATAATAACCCTGTAGCCAACCTCCCCTACATTTATTCTAGTAGTACCCATCCCTTCCTTATTATACTTTTGCTGTGATTTAATGGTTGTATACATCCCTGTTATATCTAGCTTTACACAAACAAAGATATTGTTTTCTTATGCGCCTCTTTCTCTCTAACTCCACATCAATAACATTATTTGGCAGCAACGCTACTCTATAACTATATTCAATGTCTGTATGTACATACAAGGATGTTACATAAAATGCTATTTACTTTGCTACTGTATAAGATGCGCGGCTGAAAGTTTAAATTGTAGATTCTCACAACTATATGGCATAATGAAGCATACAATAACATTAATAGGTAGAAGGACTGCTTTTTGACTGTTTTTTATGCAAACTTGTACTGTGCTACTTATGACATAGTTCTCCTTGTTATTTCACCAACATTCAAAATTATATTGGATGGCTTGTCAGTTAGAAGAAAAGAAAAATATACTACATTTGCTATTTTCTTCAAAGGTCCAATTCAAGGATATGGTTTTATTTACTTTTTAAAAAGAGTAGTTATTAAAAGGCTAAAGCTAACTTTTTTTTATGGATGGATAGGGTAATTGCTCTTGAATTAATCTACATTCCTCTCTTCCTACCACGAAAGGGTAAAAAGTGTAAAGAAAGACCTAATTTTTACCGTAGTAACTTTAAGATGTAAGTAAAAAGTATGAAGTCCTTAGAAGTAAAGAATTGTATGTCTTGTGAAAACCACATATGTCCTAGGAACAAATAAACATACTCATATGCTGCAGATGTAAGAATAGGTAACTGAAAAATAAATAAATCTTATAATAAGAAAATAACAAAAGTGTTATGTCATTTATTAGAAGTTAAATGATATAAATTTCTTTGGGGGGAGGGGTTCTTTTTCTAAACTAAATCAAAGATGCGGGAGTGGGAGAACCCCCACTGCAACCTTAAGGCGAAGGCCCTAGAGGCTAGGGGCGAATCTGCTAGTACAATATATTTCAATGAAAGTAATTTCTGAGAACCCCCCCCCCCCCCCCAAGAAAATAGCCTATAACCACCAAAGGACCAGTATATGCACTGAAGAAAAGAACCAATTCGGTTCAGTGGTTACCGAGATCTTAAGCTTTAGACAGACGGATAGACAGACATGGTTCTACTTTATATTATAGATATCATTTATATTTTTATTTTCATATTAAAGTTTCCTTTACCCCGAGATGACACTACTTTCTTTCTGAAAGTCGTATAAAACAATTATTTGATTTGGATCCTCTTACACATCCCCTTCTTTTATTTAATTTTCTTTTTTTTTTGTTGTATTTTTTATTCTTTTTTAGGGGTTTTACCCTACAAAAATGATATAAAACCTTCCAGTTAGGAAGATCTTTCGGTATAGTTCAGTTGATTAGACTGATAAATATTCTGTTACTTTTTTATATTATGAGATTTTTGTATTATTGAAAGATCTCTCTCTTTCTGTCTTCATTTCAAATGTTGAAGATCTCATTAACTGCCTATAAAATATATTAGTAGTGAATAAAAATATTTCTTTAACTTCTGACATAATAAAGCTTTTGTCTCGATACCATTTAGAAGCAGTATAAGATCCTTTTCAAAGATTTTTTTTAGTAGAGAAACGACTCTATGTTTCTCATTTAAAATGTCCGTCTGTTTGTCTTTCTCGAATATATTTGGTGAAACATGATTTTCTCGGCTTCTATCTAAGATAGTCAACTGAAATTTTTGTGAGGATTCCTTATACTAGTGAGTATGATTAAGTTGATCTGTTGGTAATGCTACAAAAGACACTTTGTTCGTTTTTTCATTCATGTTTTTTTAGTGCTTTGCTACTTATGGATGTTGTCATCCTTATTTTCTCTATAAAATAATATGATATACGTACAAAGTTTAAGTTCTAAGTATAATAGACGTTAGTTTTTATATTTCTTTAAGGATTTGACCTATTAAATTCAATGAATTTCATATTACTTAAATCTTTTTTTGAATAAGTTCATGTCATCTTTTATTTTATATCTTTTGTAACGTTTCCGCCTATGATGATTTTTTCTTCTTCTATGCAGTAAGTGGATATCTAATAATCTATCTGACAAAATAGTAAGATGTATTTGTGTCTGTCTTTATGAAATTTTGTGTATATTAGCAATTTACATTTTCAATTTAACCTATACAGCCGATTGAGTTCTCCAATTTAGTTTGATGATATTTCATTTTAAGATATTTCTTTTTCATTTCAAAATACCTCAGTTTTCATTGTTTCTAACAATTGAATTAAACTCTGAAATACTCCTATTGATTAAGTTTAAATTGAAATGGTTATTTTTATTGAATAAAATATTGAACAAATCTTGCTCCTATATAATATTCCCTTCTTATAAACTTTTCTCTCTCATCTCTCTCTTAGTCTCATTTATCCATTGGGCCATAGGATTCTTACACACAGACAGACCAACACACACACACACATATTACACAGAGTGTAAAATTGAAAGTTGGCAAAAATGCACATAAACTATAGAACGGGAAAGATTGGAGAGTGGGGAAAATATTCAGGGTGAAGACAACATGAGATAATTTTCAACAGCTCTTGCTTCCCCCATTTCCCCCAGCTTATAAAAGCAGAATTTTACTAATTTTTGCAAAGATTAACGCATTATCTTATCCCCTAATCCCTGCTAAATGTTCTTCTCTGAACATTGTTTAATCTATCTACATCCTGATACTTTACAACTTCAAACATCCACCCCCCCCCTTTTCACACAATTTTAGTGTTGAAAATCCCCCCCCCACTCTCCGTGTTTGAAACTCTCCGTTATTTCTTCGATATTCTGTGCGCGATTTTTTTCTCCGATAGAGGGTGACGGAGCCGGCATGGGTGAAGTGTGTGTGTGTGTAAGTCTTCCGTCCATATTGATCTTAGTCTGAACTCAATGGGCTTATAAGGGTGTGTTTAAGGGAAATTGGGGGGGATTGTAAATTGGGGGGGAGGTAGGGATCAAGTAGGGGACTGGGGTGAAAGACACAAAAGGGACGTGGAGAGGAATAGTAATTTAAAGATACCCCCCTCCCCCCAATATACTTATCTGCACTCCACCGTATCTCCTCCCTAGTCTCCCCAACCCCCTAACACAAAGATATAATCAGATAAATGGGAGAGAAATTTGCGAGGGGTTGATTTGACTCACTAAACACCTCTCTACTCTACTCTACTGACTGACATTTGTGTGTGAGTGTGTGTATATATGTGTGTGTGTATATATGTGTGTGTGCGTGTGTGTGTGTTTGTTATGGGTAAATAATGTTATGTTTGCAATGCTTATCAAGTATTTTGTCTTACAACAAGAGTGCTTAGTACTACACATTTCTATACCTTTCCTTTCTTAGGAAATTAGAGGCTACGCCCATAGTCTCTAGGGGCTTCATCAATAGGGGAGTGTGGTCAATAGCCTTAAGATTCATGACAAGCTTACATTTAAAGCACAATAAAAATTCTTACTAATATACACAATACATAGATATTCTGCCAAAAATTATAGATAAAGCAATTAGATTCTCACAAAAAAATCATTTAAGAAGGATTAATTTTGATATCCAATTATGAAAATGATAGGTATTTTATATTTTTTTAAAAGATGCCTAAATTTCTTCGTTTATAAAAAAAATGAAGCCTAGTTTGATATCAACCAGACAACTCTTTCATATCAATAATTTCAATTGGTATACTTTTTATCCCTGCCTTATTGATGTACAGACTAATAGAAAACTTTTGGCGCTTTCACTCAAACCTATTTATGAAACACTGAACCCTCAAAAAAAAAAATTCTACCTTCTGCGGGGAGTATTAAACTTGCGGGGATCTCTTAACCTTTACTAAACCTAACCTTAAATGAGCATAAAAAATACGCTTGTTTATAGTAACCGCCAATCCTTCTTTAATCAAAGCTATTATTATTCAGGTGAGAGAGATGCTACGGGCGCAGGACAGCAACGGGTCCCGGATGTTGGCCCTGATGACCGAGCAGTTCCTGGCAGACCCCCGCCTGGTCCTCTGGCACTCGCAGGGCACTCCCATGACAGACAAGTGCAGGCAGCTATGGGATCAATTAGGTAAGCTCACTTTCCAATATGGCTTCGAAACCGATTATTACCCGTTGGATTAGAACCAGTTTTTAAATTTTACTGAAAAATAATGTATAGCACCGTCTTACAGACAATTTTTCACGAATATCAAAATAAAAATCATAAATAATCTTATAATTTTTCATTTTAATATCCTCGGAAAGCTGTCGATAATACGATCTAATATCTTCCTATTTTTATTAGATAACAGTTTACTGTTTCTTTTTACATCAAAACTTTTAAAGTATTTTAAGAAAGGGGGGGGGGCGTAATGACATTTATTCGTAATCCGTGAGCAAAATGGTCTTAAAATTTAGCTAGACCCTTCAAACTTGGTATATAAGCCTAGTCCTATAGGTATTACATCTAAATGGCAAAAAAATCTAAAATTTTTTATTTTAAGGTTAGGTTAGGTATGAAAAACCCTGCGGAAATGGGGTTTTTAGGCTATTTTTGGTCTATTTTGATGTGGACACTTAACTTAAATTGTTTTTTCTTAGGGTTTTAACTTAAATACGCTGTATCTATTCATATGGACTTTATTTAAGATGATTCAGCAAGTCGGGGACCGACCCCAGGGGGCTAGGTGGGTGGCCCGCAGGGGTTAAGTGCCTTTTTCCCAATACATATGTTGTGATACATCTAATTATAGGTTTTTTAGGTCAAGGAACTCAAATTTAAAACTAAAATAAGCTTTAGACTAATCTGAAGCTAGCCCCAGCGGGCTAGGTTGGTGGCCCGCAGGGGTTAAGTGCATTTTTTCCAATATATATCATGTTATGTATCAAAATATAGGTTTTTTAGGTTAAGAAACTCAAATTCTAAGCGAAAATTAGCATTAGACTAACCTGAAGCTAACCCCCCGGACTAGGTTGGTTTTCTGCAGGGCTTAAGAGCATTTACCTAACCTAACCTAGAAACTTATTTATATTTTAACATGTTTTTTTTTATAATTTTTGTCTATTAATGATGACTTTATCTAAGATAATCCAGCAAGTCGGGAACCGACCCCAGCGGGCTAGGTTGGTGGCCCGCAGGGGTTAAGTGCATTTTTTCCAATATATATCTTGTTATATATAAAAATATAGGTTTTTTAGGTCAAGAAACTCAAATTCTGAGCGAAAATTACCATTAGACTAACCTGATGCTAACCCCCCCGGGCTCGGTTGGTTTTCTGCAGGGCTTAAGAGCATTTACCTAACCTAACCTAGAAACTTACTTATATTTTTACAGGTTTTTTTCTTTAATAAACTGTATCTATTAATAAGACTTTATTTAAAATGATCCAGCAAGTCGAGGACCGACTAATCTGAAGTTAGCCCCAGCGGGCTAGGTCGGTGGCCTGCAGGGGTTAAGTGCATTATTTTCCAAAATACATCTTGTGATATATCAAAATATAGCAGGTTTTTTAGAAGAACTCAAATTCAGAGCTAAACTAAGCATTAGAATAATCTGAAGCTAACCCCAGCGGGCTAGGTGGTTGGCCTGCAGGGGTTAAGTGCATTTTCCCAATATTTTTGTTGAGATACATCCAATTATAGGTTTTTTTTAGGTCAAAGAACTCAAATTCAGAGCTGAAATAAGCATTAGACTAATCTGAAGCTAACCCCAGCGGGCTAGGTGGGTTGCCAACAGGGCTTAAGTGCATTTTACCTAACCTAACCTAGAAACTTACATTTAATATAATTTTTTTAGGTTTTGTTTCTCATATAAACTGTCCATTCATGAGGATCTTATTTCAGATGTTCAAGCAAGTCGAAGACTGACCTCAGCGGGCTAGGTGGGTGGCCCGTAGGGGTTAAATGCATTTTTTAAAAAAAGTATGTGTTATAATACATCAAATTATAGGTTTTTTAGGTCAAGAAACTCAAATTTACAGCTAATAAAAGTATCAGACTAATCTGAAGCTAGCCCCAGCGGGCTACTAGGTGGGTTGCCTGCAAGTCTTAAGTGCATTTTACCTAACCTAACCTGGAACCTTACTTGTTTTTTTAGGGTTTTTTTTCTGGAATAAACTGTGTCTATTTATGAGAACATTATTTAAGATGATCAAGCAAGTCGGGGACTGACCCCATCAGGCTAGGTGGGTGGCCCGCAGGGGTTAAGTGCATATTTAAAAAGTATGTGCTGTCATACATAAAATTACAGGTTTTTTAGGTCCAGAAATTCAAATTTAGAGCTAGTAATTGAATCAGACTAATCTGAAGCTAGCCCCTGCGGGCTAGGTGGATTGCCTGCAAGCCTTAAATGCATTTTACCAAACCTAACCTAGAATCTTACTTTTTTGAAGATTTTTAATTGAATAAACTGTTCATGAGAACATTATTTAAGATGATCTAGAAAGTCGGGGACTGACCCAGGCGGGCTAGGTTTTACTTAGATACACAGTGTTCAGTCCTAAAGCCATCATTTAAAAGATTCTTCATACAGGAGGCTGACCCAAGGAGTCCTCATTCATAGACACAGTTCATTCAAGGAAAAAACCAAAAAATAAGTAAGTTTCTAGGTTAGGTTAGGTAAAATGCACTTAAGCCCTGCAGAAGATCTACCTAGCCTGCGGGGGTTAGCTTCAGGTAAGACTTATGCTTATTTTAGCTCTGAATTTGAGTTTCTTGACCTTAAAAACCTATATTTTGATATATGTAACAAGATATATATTGGAAAATAATGCATTTAACCCCTGCGGGCCACCGACCTAGCCCGCTGGGGCTAGCTTCAGATTAGTCTTATGCTAATTCTAGCTCTAAATTTGAGTTAACTGACCTAAAAAACTTATAATTAGATGTATCACAACATATATATTGGGAAAAATGCACTTAACCCCTGCGGGCCACCAACCTAACCCGCTGGGGTCGGTTCCCAACTTGCTGCATTATCTTAAAAAAAGTCCTCATTAATAGACAAATTTTATTCAAGAAAAAACATGTAAAAATATAAGTAAGTTTATAGGTTAGGTTATGTAAATGCTCTTAAGCCCTGCAGAAAACCAACCTAGCCCGGGGGGGTTAGCTTCAGGTTAGTCTAATGTTAATTTTCGCTCAGAATTTGAGTTTCTTGACTTAAAAAACCTATATTCTGATATATAACAAGATATATATTGGAAAAAATGAACTTAACCCCTGCGGGCCACCAACCTAGCCCGATGGGGCTAGCTTCAGATTAATCTAATGCTTATATTAGCTCTGAATTTGAGTTCCTTGACCTAAAAAACCTATAATTAGATGTATCACAACATATGTATTGGGAAAAAGGCACTTAACCCCTGCGGGCCACCCACTTAGCCCCCTGGGGTCGGTCCCCGACTTGCTGAATCATCTTAATTAAAGTCCATATGAATAGATACAGTGTATTTAAGTTAAAAACCTAAGAAAAAACAATTTAAGGTAAGTTTCCACATCAAAATAGACCAAAAAAAGCCTAAAAACCCCATTTCCGCAGGGTTTTTCTTACCTAACCTAACCTTAAAATAAAAAATTTTGGATTTTTTTGCCATTTAGATGTAATACCTATAGGACTAGGCTTATATACCAAGTTTGAAGGGTCTAGCTAAATTTTAAGACCATTTTGCTCACGGATTACGAATAAATGTCATTACGCCCCCCCCCCCTTAATTGTAATCTAAATCTTAAATTTTTGATTGTTTTAAAATTTCCCGGATACCATTTTACATAATTTAACTTTAAAAATTTGAAATTGTAAATGTATCTTTTTAAAGTGGTGCTAAGAGTGATTTTTAGTATTTTAAATAATTTTACAAAACTATACTTGAATTATTTTTAGTAAATTTGTCTTTCATATGGATAGGTTCTCACAAAACAAAATCATTTCTTAGAATTTTTATTGTGAATGAATCTGCTCTTTTATTACAAGAGGCAAAATAGCTTTTTTCTCAATGAAATACACCCTATAAAAATCTTATCTATAATACAAATTAGAACGATGTCTGTATGTCTATTTGTCTGTATGTTTGTTTGTAGCGAAGGATCTCGCTAACCGCTGAACCGATCGGGTTCTACTTTACAGGGTAGCTTCGCATAGGTCCCGGGAAGGTTTATAACTATTTTCTTGGGGGGTGGGACACCCCCAACCCCCCTAAAAAATGAAAATTCCTCCCAAAATTTTTTTTTCTTTTTAAAAATAAAATTAAAATAGTGGGGTGGACTACTCCCCCTCCCCCCCAAAAAAAAATCCCCCCCCCCCTAAAGATTATTTTTTTTATATTCTTATTTTAAATCTAAAATACAAAAATTTGGTTTGATCAAACCTCTTGGGGCCCAAGCCCCTAGAGGCTAAGGGCGAAGCCGCTAGTTTAAAATATTATAGGATCAATATTGACAAAGGTGATGTGAAAGAACTCCCCCTTCCTCAAAATGAAATAATAACTATAATGTTTATAATGTTTTGCTTGTTCTTTAGAGATAAGGCAATGGACGATTGATAATTAACAAAATTACCCCCCAATCACCGATTAAAATTAGTTCTATTTTTTGTCTTCAAAGTTTTTAAGTGAACGAATAAGAAATGTGTTATAACAAAACTTTGGGTACCAGTGTAATTTACAGTCCAATGTCATCTCCCTCTCTGACTTTGTTGAAGCAAGTCAACAAGTTCATTTACTCAACAGGTTCTACACAGGGTTAGGGATATAGCAGTAAAAAATATTTCTCGCTAAAAAAACATCCATAGAAATATTTTTTGATTCAGTACCTAAATAAAGTAAAAAATACTTTATTTTGTAAATGAACGAAATTAAAAATATAACATCAATTTCTTTTAAATCTTGTTTTTAAGTAGAATAAAAATTTAAGCATTGAGAAGTAGAATCAAATTTTACAATTTAAATCCACTTGTAACATTTTTTGCTTTTTTGTTAACTACATTATGGATGTAGAATATACATGGAAATTATGACAGGGGAAAATTGTCGTCAATTTATGTTGCTAAAATGTTACTCAATAATTTATCCAGTAAAAGGGGAGGTGATGGGTAAAGGGGTTGATGGGGGTATCCTTACTTTAGTCCGCTGCGAGTTTCGCTTTATTATAGAACATGAAAATCTGGTGTAACATCCAATTATTAATACATCCATTGCTTACATAAGTATTCAAATTTTCCTTCTTGAAATTTTAGTCTAGTACGCCTTAAGGATCTTAATAATATATTTGTTTGTTGGCTGAATATTTTTATGTTTGTCTTGTGACGAAAATTTATATTTTTAGTGATTCACCCTAGATTTTCTTTTCAGGTGCTCTGTGGGTGTGTGTTGTGTTGAACCCGATGGCCGGTTCCCAAGAGAGGAAAGCCTGGAAGGAGATGTTGACCAAGTGGACCAAGGTGGACGTGTGTCCGCTGGAGGACCCGGATCACAAGCCGACCGTCCGCCGCCGCCATGTCTCCGGTCTCAGCAACAATAGTGAAGACGATGCGACAGAAAACTCGCCTCCTTCAAACAACTGCTCTCCCTCGTGTTCTTCGTCGCGGCCGGCCATTCTCGGCCCCGACCCGACGGCTGCTGGCAGCCAGAGCAGTCGGAGGAAGCCGCGCACCGTGTTCCACAAGGCATTAGACGCGCTACAAATGTCCTGGCAAGATCCACATCTGAAGAAAATCATCCGGGGCCGCAGCAGCGCGGAATATTATATCAAGAAGGCGGACAGAGAGAAGGCTGACAAAGGCGAAAAGTCGGGAGAAAAGTCGGCGGATGAAAATGACATTGATAACTTTTTGTGGCATGAACACGTACCAACTGCTTGTGCCCGTGTCGACGCTTTAAGATCTCATGGCTATCATGCAGAAGCTCTGCGCCTGGCTGTTTCCATAGTGAGAACAATGAAGCGTAATCAGCAACTAGCCATTGCCCATTGGAGAAAACAGTGCCACAAAATTCTGAAAAATTGTACAAAATCTGGCGTTTCCCGACGGCCTGGCTATGCTTCCTGGGAAGGTTGGATTGGCCACCCGATGGATCCTATAGGAGCATTGTTCGAAGCTTTAGCAGAGGCTTCCTTAATCCCAGAAGACAGAGGTCGTATGGGCTTCCATTTAGACGACAATGTCCCCGAAGAAGGAGCAGTACCACCCCACCCCCTGCGCTACCGTCACATCCGTGTGTCGGGGACCAAGGACCGTGACGAAACCTACCTCAGTCTGGCCGTGGAGGCGGCCGTCCTCGGCATGGGCCAGCAGAGCATCATGCCGGCCGGGCTCTACAGCCAGGAAAAAGTGATACGTCAGGAGGAGAGAATTATCCAAAGATTAAGTGAACTACAACTAGACCCCACCCTCATATCAGTATTATGCAAACAAGCGGAGCTACTCCTGGAAATGGGTCCGTCCTCCTCCCTGGGCTGTGGCATTCATCCAGAATCATCGCCTGTACACGCCTTCTCAAAATTTATGTTCTTGGCCATATTACCGCACGCCCCTGATCTCGCGTTCACCTTGGGCAAGAAAGCCCTGCGTCTGCCCATCCTAGACGACAATAAGGACCCAGAGGACAAAGAGCGCAATGCCGCGGTGATGGTTATGAGCAGATTCCCGCGCTGGTTCACACTCGGCCATATTGAGAACCAGCAATGCTCCCTTGCGTCAACGCTTATCATAGCAGCCAAAGACAACCCCAACCAGTTGACCGGCATTATGGAGTCTGTCCAACGTCACGTGCATTCATCCTCACATCTGTTCAAGCTTGCACAGGACGCCTTCAGATACGCCGTGCCTCCAGAGGGACAACGCCATCATGGCCTGCTCAATGTTGCCTTCCAGCTTGGTCTGCAAGTCATGCGCCTGACCAAGAGCACCATGAACTGGCGCAGACGCGAGATGGTTCGTTGGTTGGTCACCTGTGCCATTGAAGTCGGCCTCGAGGCTCTGCTGTCCATTATGACCATGTGGAGCCAGCTATTTACACCCACCGAAGCCACAGGTCCCGTGGCCACCAGCCTTATGTCTCACGCCACTGTTGTCAGACTGAATCTCGACTATAGAAAGCAAGAGGAGCTGTCTAACTGTGCCAGAACGCTAGCCTTGCAGTGCGCCCATGAAGATCCACCTAACTGTGCTTTAAATGCCCTTACCCTGTGTGAAACAGACCCGATTGCCTTTGAGACAGCCTACCAAATTGTCACAGACGCTGCAGCCAATGGAATGACCTCATCCCAGTTATTTACCATAGCCAGGTACATGGAGCATCGTGGGTACCCGCACCGCGCCCACAAGCTCGCCATCCTTGCCATGAAGAACGTCAGTCTCACCTACAACCAAGACACGCATCCAGCAATCACCGACATCCATTGGGCATGTGCCTTGGCACACTCGCTGGGCAAGACAGAACTGTCGGGCTTGTTGCCCTTAGTTGTTGAAAACGTGAAATGTGCCACCGTTTTGTCCGACATCCTGCGACGGTGTTCCATGTCGGCGCCCGGCAAATCAAAACCATCCCGGCCGTTGTCCTACGACCGGTCCCCACTGCGCCAGCTGCTGGAGAGTGCCTTGGCCGCCTTTGTGACCACCACCCACTCCAGACTTACCTCAATCTCGCCCCGGCACTATGCTGAGTTCATAGATTTCCTCCTGAAGGCGCGGGAAACCTTTTTACTTGCGGCCGACGGCCACATCCAATTCCAACAGCTGATCGAGAATATCAAGACGACCTACAAGGGCAAAAAGAAGTTGATTGCTCTGGTCAAGGATAGGTTTGGTTAAAAGTTGTTTTTTGCTGGTTAATATTCTTTTCTTTAAAGCATATCTAGTTATGAAAATGGACATTTGCTGTATATTTAAGTGTGACATACTACCATAGAAAAATATACAGCTATTATTAGGACTGTTATTGATCAAAACGGTCAAAATCACTGACGAGTAGAGAAAGAAAACGTCCGTGCTTGATATATGTAAAAAAATCTGATCAATTTGAATGTGATAACGTTAGTTTTTTTGTTTAATTATAATATTAATAGACAGTTAAGTCAGTTATTTACAATAATACACACAAACCTTATTCCTTTCCTTTGTAATCTAAAAGCGAAAGCTTTGTGTTGATATACTATTTCAGCTTAAAATTGTGCCTTCACCTTTACACAATAATCCAAAAATCCATAATGCAACGCTTTTAATATATAATAAAGGTCTGAAAATGGCCAAAAACCTGCCCCACTCCTTTCCTATTAATTTGCTTATTGTACAGATCTCAGAAGAGAAACCTCAGACTGTTTTTAATTAACTCTACACAAAGCAGATTTCCAATCTCAAGTATTTTATTATTATCATCATGTATATAATATACAAACAACATTGTTGAAGAAAAAGAACAAAACACCTCAGTAATAGTATTCCTCCTTTTCTCAGTTTGTCAACAGTTTTATTTATCACAATATTAAAAATTTACATTGTAAAAAATGTATATTCATACTTGGAGTTTTTATTACAGTAGGAATGGCTTCAAAACCGATTATTATCCAAAGTATTGGAACCGGTTTTCAGTCATACTGAACAATCATGTATAGCATCGTATTATAGACAATTTTCTACGAATATCAAAATAAAAATCATAAAATGAATACCAGTTTTATTAACAAATCTGGTTTTAATGTCAAAAATTCATTTTAATATCCGCGTAAAGGTGTCTATAATACGATGCTATAAATAACGTTTTTATTTAATGAAGTTTATTTTAAATTAAAAGTTCCATCTATATTTCATAAATTATCGAAAACAGGTGACTTTAAATACCTATAAAGAATTGTAATAAAAATTTCAAACATAAGAATACATTTTTTATAGAGTAAGTTAAATTAGGCTGCAGCTAAAAACAAATCTTTTAACAACCATCTTCCAGTCAAAACCAGTCACATTTATGTAGGTATCTAATTTTATTTTAAAACCCCGAAAATTTTGACACATTTAGTTATTTATAGGTAATGATTATGTAAAGTAAATACCTAATGAAAATATAAAATTTTATACTTAAATTAATCATATTTAATGTAATATGTTACTTTATTTTACAAGAGCTTTAAGTTTTGTCCTATGCGATTTTATTTCATTTGCAGCTATTTGAAAAGTTTAAAATTTTATGTTTTCATTGTTATAATGTGATGTAAATAAATGGTATTCATGTTTCAACACGGTGTGCTACTAAATGTTAAAAGTTGAATATGTCACTTATCCGAAAGGAAAGCCTTATATTATATTTTTGGGGAAGAATCGTGTTAATAGATCACGATTCTACACCCTAGGAGAATGTTGTTTTCGTTATGTATAGCTGACACCTTTCAACTTTCTTCAACCGTGGAGCACAGCGTGCCAAGTTGATGCAGTTAGGAATGTAAACCTAGGTCTCACTTTTCATGACAATTCATTATGTATATGTTACAAGCTCATCAGCCATCAACTTATTGTAATATCATGTAAAATAATGTAATTTTTTTTAATATTTTCATTTTTTAGTATTATTTGTTATCTGTATGACCAAAAATTAAGGCAAGTTTTTTCTAGAAATGATTCTGAAATGTAGTATTTTTTTTCATTACTTTAGTTACCATAATATCATTATTATTAGGCTTTTTAAAAAAATATTTTAGGTTTTTTTTCTAGTTTATCTTATTTGTTTTGATATATTTATTAGTAATTACAAAAATTAATAGAAAATTATACTTTGTGTAGGTTTTAAAACAAGAGAACACCTTGAAGAATGAAGTTTTTACATTAAGGCAGTAATTAGAAAATTAAAAGCTTTCATTGCTATCAAGCAAAGCTTCTTATATCCCTTTAATTTGAATTTCTTTTAATGGAAATGTTTCTAAATTACTTAAATGAACTCTTTTGTTTT
The DNA here is from genome assembly GCF_053477335.1 of Acartia tonsa. NCBI lineage: Eukaryota > Metazoa > Arthropoda > Copepoda > Calanoida > Acartiidae > Acartia > Acartia tonsa. The sequence continues at coordinate 43,484,822 of NC_137260.1, forward strand.
ACTTTTCCAACACTTTGTTTTATTTTTACACAAAAAAAAACATTTAAGCTTGACAAAACCTTTCTTTTCAATCTTTTTGTTAGAGAAAATTTTTTTTTATGTACATTACCTGGCCTTTCATTTAAAAATTACCAAATTGGCATTGAAAAACTAAAGTTTTTATTTGATTTTATGCCTTTTTAATCCATCTATGCAGATTTGAAGTGATCATACTTATCTTTCCCAAAAACTGGCCATATTAATATAGTTGTAAGTTTGTTTGATTTAAATTAGACAAAAATAGTATAATATTTTTGAGCTTCATATTAATGGTGTTGCTTTAATTTTCATTGTAGTTTGTTTCTAGACCCAATTATTGTTTAACTCAGTTCATAATGATTGTCAATTTGTCTTTATAGAAAAAGAATAGCAGGATAAATTTTAAAAATCATAATTCACACAAAAATTATTTTCTTCAAAAAAAGCATTTTCATAATAGTCACATTACAAGCCAATTAATAAGTGTTATTAAAAATATAAAAATCTATGTAGTTTTGCTAAGCGGCAAGACATAAATTTTTAAATACATTAGTTAATACATACAGCTTCACTTTTAGTTAATACAAAACAAACTCAATTGTTAAAAGCAAAAAAAGCATTATTTTTCAACAATTTTCACATAAAAATTGCTTTAACATTGAATAATAGTTTTGTTATTTTTTGTTAGTTCTCTCTCTCTTTATTTAGTTTTTCATTGCATCGTTTTTCGTATATTTTCATTCAGTTAGAATTTATTATATTTTGTGTTATGTTATTATTATTATGTATACTTAGGACTATTAAAGTAACTATGTGTTAATATTATTGAAACTTTTTCCAGTTCATTATGTAGAAACAGATTATGTTCATTTTTTCATCTTTATGTCAATTAGTTAAAAATAAACAATTGAACGAAAGTATTATCTTCTTTTATGTAGTAGCGAAGCTACTCTATAGCAGGCGTTGTCTGTCAGTCTTTACGGCTAGGAGAAACGTGATTTGTGCGGATTCTTTAAATGTCAGATTTGTCTATAATGCTTTACAGGATTTGTAAGCACCTAATTCGCATCCACTTACTAAAAAATTAGTGATGAGATTGTATTTTTCTTCTTGGAGGGTGAAGATATTTAACCTCCCCTCAATACAGTTAAAGACCTATCGAAAACTTATCTGTAAAGAAGTATCATATCATATACGTCGCTACATACATACAAACTCAAAAAAATCTTTGTTACTTTTTAAATTCCGGTTTTTAAACGATAAATTAAGAAACACATTTCTAGTAAAGCTTCGTTGTTGTCAGCTCGGAGGTTAGTGAGGTCCTACGGCACAGATATCCTGTTACTTTTAATAAGGATAGAATAATACTGAAATTTCACAAAATGCCTACTTTGTTGCCACCTATATTTGACATATTTTGAGCAATCGAATCAAATGATCACCAAAATAATCTATAATACAAAGTAGAATGATGTCTGTCTGTCCCTTAAGATCTCGGTAACCACTGAACCGATTGGATTCTACTCTTCAGGGAATATACCTACTGGTCCTGTGGTGGTTTTATGCTATTTTCTTGGAGGGTGGGACACCCCAACCCTAGATATATCACACTTTTCTGGGATCTTGCTGAGTCAAGTATCAACTGTTGGGAATATCAAAGGATGACTCCATGCAAAATTTGAGCCGGATCCGGCCAAAACCGGCCGTGAATTTTATGAAAAACCGGTTTTTTTCCGGTTTTTAGGGGGTATCTGTAAATCGATTCAGCTGGAGCAAAACCGGTTAGAGGTACAAAAAATTTTACTTCACATGAAATTTAGCCAATGCAATTGCCTACAAAAATGTACTTCATCATCAACTTGATTGGACAACTCTTTCCCCTCCTAAATGTCCATTAAAACCTCGGAAACGGCAAAAATCGCCAAAAATCACGCCTTCGGCGGCAAATAACGGCTAAACGGTCAGCCGGAGGCGAATGAAACATAAATAAAGAAATGTCTGCCTCAAAAAGTTGTTCAACATCAAAGAGATGCTTGAAGTCTCTAAAACGACTCCTTCCCCTCCTTTAAGGGGAAAAACTGAAAAAACGTGATTTTCAAAAGTATGCCCACTTCGTGGGTGTGGGGGGCACTGAACCCGTCACCCCAGGGTCACCAAATATAAAGTCTAGGCGGCCCACAATGCTGAATTTTCACCAAGTGAAAGTCTTGTGTCATTATCTTTTATGAGAAAAAAGTTATTAATTAATTAAAATTTTAAATTGTGATTTTTTGATGGATTTCTTTGATGAAATGACAGGCTGGTCAATTTTTAGGCCATTTTTTGCGGTTTTTGGGCCGTCACGCCCATACGGTTTGAGATAATCTCACGGGACCTTTTGCCCGACCTAAGCCTGGTTATTTGTAAGGTCTAAGAAAAAAAAAATCCCGGATTGGATGAAGCACGACGTCGCTGCGTGCCGTCAAAAATCGCTGGTCGGCTCATTTTGCCCCCTCAAACCCTCACCTCGTGCCATTTTTCTGTGTAAAGATTATAATTATAATCTTTTGCGTAAGTCTGTTTTTTTTCCTAGACCTCACAAATAACCAGACTTAGGTTGGGCAAAAGGTCCCGTGAGATTATCTCAAACCGTTTGGGCGTGACGGCCCAAAAACCGCAAAAAATGGCCTAAAAATTGACCGGCCTGTCATTTCATCAAAGAAATCCATCAAAAAATCACAATTTGAAATTTTAATTAATTAATAACTTTTTTCTCATAAGAGATAATGACACAAGACTTTCACTTGGTGAAAATTCAGCATTGTGGGCCGCCTAGACTTTATATTTGGTGACCCTGGGGTGACGGGTTCAGTGCCCCCCACACCCACGAAGTGGGCATACTTTTGAAAATCACGTTTTTTCAGTTTTTCCCCTTAAAGGAGGGGAAGGAGTCGTTTTAGAGACTTCAAGCATCTCTTTGATGTTGAACAACTTTTTGAGGCAGACATTTCTTTATTTATGTTTCATTCGCCTCCGGCTGACCGTTTAGCCGTTATTTGCCGCCGAAGGCGTGATTTTTGGCGATTTTTGCCGTTTCCGAGGTTTTAATGGACATTTAGGAGGGGAAAGAGTTGTCCAATCAAGTTGATGATGAAGTACATTTTTGTAGGCAATTGCATTGGCTAAATTTCATGTGAAGTAAAATTTTTTGTACCTCTAACCGGTTTTGCTCCAGCTGAATCGATTTACAGATACCCCCTAAAAACCGGAAAAAACCGGTTTTTCATAAAATTCACGGCCGGTTTTGGCCGGATCCGGCTCAAATTTTGCATGGAGTCATCCTTTGATATTCCCAACAGTTGATACTTGACTCAGCAAGATCCCAGAAAAGTGTGGTATATCTACCCAACCCGCCACCCAAAAAAAAAAATCCCCATCAACTTTTTTTTTGGTACAGATGATACCAACAATTTGATGCTGCACCACATGTACTACATTTTTTATTAATTACTTTTTCGGGCAAAGCCCCAAGAGGCTAGAGGCGAAGTCGCTAGTAGAGATAATATAGAAACACTAATTTAGCCAATAGGAATAAAATGGAAGAACAACCCGGTCATTGGTCATAAGCGACGGATAGAGTTTTACTTAAAGGGAGTGTGAACGTAAAAATTTCTCATCTGATTATCAAATCTTCACATTTTCTAAGCACATTTCACTATACTGATCAACCAAAAACGTCCTATTAACAAAAATATCCAGGAATAATGCCTTGATTTTACGGTATTTTGGGAGGGAAAAAGGAAAAAACAGGGAAAATCTGAACATTTTTGTTTCTTATAATGTTTGTAGGGATATTTAACTTGTCATATATAGTTGAAACATTTTACTTACTGTTAAGGATTTATTTTATGATATAAAATTGCCAATTAGTTTTTTTATAACGTAGTAATTAGGTAATAAAGACCTATTTTAAATTCGTATTATTGACAAAAAATACCTCACTGTCTACAAAGGGTTGAATCTCATAGGTTATTTAAAATAATAATATCCTTTTTTATTGTGTTGGACAATAAATAACCCACTTTGGATAATTAGTTTACACTTTTATCAGACTGTTTATAAAGAAATATTGCGTCTTTATTATTTACAAATTTGTAATTAAAGGTGGGTGAGAGATGGGCCATCTAAAGTTAATCGGATACTAATAAAAAAACCTGTTTCTAACTTTGTTATTGTATTTGGTTTTCAATAAAAAATATTGCTTATTTTATCAATTTCTAAGTAACTATACATTGGTTTAAAGCAAGGATTATGTTAAAAGTCAGCTTAACCGTTAGGAAAAGTCAAGAACTATGTGAAAAAGTTTAATTTTAGCTATAATGGGAGAAAAAAACAATTTAATGCACATTTTATATAATACGGAAAATTTCTTCCTTTCCCTTTACCTTATAAAAATCGTCGGAAAAAGCCGTTTTTTAAGCAAACAAAAGCGCGTTTTGCTCTATCTGTGAGATATTATGAATGAGATAATGTTAAGATTTGATATTAAGATTAGAAAAATTTACGTTCACAGTCCCTTTAAAGTCAAGAAGATAAAACATTATGATAACCGGTTCTACCCCATCCCTTATTCTATTCCCCACTTACAGGTTGAAAGAGTGACGCAAATTTCAGACCCCAGATTTGGCGATTTGAGAAAAAATTATCTTTATATTATAGCGAATTAGATAATCTAGCAAGTATCGCTTTTATCTTAAAGAGATAAATAGTAAATCAAACGGCGAAAACTGAAATTTGCGTCACCCTTCCAATATAACGCATGACCGCGGCATTTTAAACCCAATCAAGCGATGAAGGGTGGAATTTCTTTCATTTCATTCTAATAATGAGTCAGCTATAAATTTAAAATAGTTGCATTACTTAGGATGAGGCTTTGTGTAAAAATTTCTCCGCTCGTGTAATGTTAAGCATATGACAATACATGTTAGTAAGTCAGCTATGAAAGATGAATTTATAGGAGTAGAGCAAGCTTTCGAGAAATTATTAAATCGAAAATTTTCGTCGCTGGTAAAAAAATTTTTGGGGTCAGATGAACCATCTAGATTATAGATCTACTTTGTCTATTACAAAAACTAACACAAGTTTCACATTAAGATATTTATTCAAAGATATCTATAATATAAAGTAGAACGATGTCTGTCTGTCCGTCTGTCCGTCTGTCCGTCTGTCTGTCCGTCTGAAGCTTAAGATCTCGGTAACCGCTGAACTGATTGGGCTCTACTCTTCAGGGATTATACCTACTGAACCTGTGGTGGTTTTAAGATATTTTCTTGAGGGGTGGGACACCCCTAACCCCCCCAAAAACAAAAAAATCCCCCCCTTAGAGGAGACTTCAACGTCAAATAAGGTGGTATCGAACATAAAAAATTAAATTTAACAAACAAAAACATTTAAAGTGCCACTAGAGGCCTCTAGGGGCGTAGCCGCTAGTATATATAAATAGAACTTCGTTAAGAAAGATAAAGAGATGGAAAATACAATACATGTAAATTGATGTCAATAAATAATAAAATAAAATGGACACAATGTCTATCAAAATTAAAATTTTGGGTTAGATTTTGAGGATAGTTTCAACTGTGTTTTTGAACATTTTACTCAAATTTTTAGAATTAATTTTGTTCACTTTGGGATATAATAGGTGAAACATGAGAGGCCAAGATTGATTGAGATAGCTAGGGAATCATTATTTCTACGCGTAATTAGTGAGTTTATCACGTCACAACGCCTTGCACTTTTTGCAGTAATATTTTATTCAAAAGTAGAAAAGTTCTGCCCCTTTGGTACCAGCAAAATAAATCTAACAAATAGAGCCCAAGGAGGGAGGTGACCTTGTTTTTTTTTACACTGGTCCCCAAAGTTTTATAGTAACGTTTTCTTATTCGTTGGCTTTTCAATGGGGACTTTTATTAATTTTAATTGTTTGGTTCATTAATTGAGTATCCAAGCATTTCAACGAATATCTAATTCTACAAAAGGGATAATTTTGTTTATCATCTTTGCAGATGTACATTAATTTATTTTCACAATTTTAAATTTTTCTTTTAAGCACTATAAAAGTTACAAAGAAGTTGTATCAACTTTTTTTTTTATAGCTAGCCGGTGCTTTTAGTAAGTAGTAGATGTAAAATTTTTCATAGAATTCAAATATGCAATCGGTTTTTTTGTAGACCTCTTATTTTTTAAGTAATTTAAGTTTTTAAAAAAAATAATTAAGTCGGTTTTAAGGTACTAAAACGCAACAAAATAAAAGAAGAAAATGGTCAGTAAGAACAAAAATAGTAAGATCTTTAATTTGACACCTTACTTTTAAAATTCTGTTGAGTAATTATTGAAAAAATCTATTTTTTTAACCTCGGTATAATAAAAACTTTAGACCTAAATATTTTCTCAAACAGACATAAAAAACATGGGTTCATATATACCATTAGAATCAGAAAAATATTACGAATCCATTGTAAGCAAAATTGAAAAAAATTAAAAAATTAAAAAATTACAGAAATGGCCAATTATTTTTTTTGTTCAGACAACACTATTGTCTTCCCTTTTTTACCCCCTCTTTACCCCCTTCCCATTTTTATACTCAATTGAAGAATTAAGACGTTGCCTGTACAACATAATATGATATTTTCATATAATTCCTTTTATTGTAGTTTATATACTATATTGTAAACTTTTTTTTTCAATTTTGCTTACAATGGATTCGTAATATTTTTCTGATTCTAATGGTATATATGAACCCATATTTTTTTATTTGTGAAATAATAAAATTAAGTTCAAAGTTTTTATTCTCGTGGGTTAAAAAAAATCGATTTTTTCAATAATTACCTGACAGAATTGAAAAAGTAAGGTGTCAAATTAAAGATCTTACTATTTTTGTTCATAATGACCATTTTCTTTCTTTTTTTTGTTGCATTTTAGTACCTTAAAATCGACTTAATTTTTTTTTTTTTAAACTTAAATTACTTAAAAAATAAGAGGTCTACAAAAAAACCGATTGCATATCTGAATTCTATGAAAAATTTTACATCTACTACTTACTAAAAGAACCGGCTAGCTATAAAAAAAATAGTTGATACACCTTCTTTAAAGAAGATCGAGCTAAAAATTTTCAAGAAATATAAAATTCCAGGCTAAAATATAGTTTGGGTCCCAATTTGGTAAAAAATTTGGCATATTTTAGTTACATTTGAAAATGTTTCAGAAAGGCGAAAAAAAATTATTTACAGAAATAATGTACAGTTTGTAATTTATTTTTGGTGGTCTTTTGTAAAAAGGCAGTTCTTAACCTTAAACCCTTTCTAAGTACTTCAATTTAACTTAAGAATGTTTTTTTTTCCAGTATGGCTTCGAAACCGATTCATATCCGCTGGATTAAAACCGGTTCTTAACAATACTGAAAAATCATGCATTGCATCGTATTACCGATAATTTTCCACGAATATTAAAATAAAATAAAAAATCGGTCCCTCGGGGCTTCCAAAACTGGTTTTAATCTTACAACTTTTCATTTCATTATCCGCGGATAGCTGTCTTTAAAATACGATGCGATAAATACTCATTCTTAATAATAAATTCATGTGATATACTGCGCTACTGAAAGAGCTGATGTTATTGGATAGTAAAATTGCATATATATATTATAATACATCTAAAACTTAAAATTCTAACAAAAATTAAATATTGTAAAAAATAACAAGAAGTTATCACAATCAGTAAATTGATTATAAAAAATTGGATCAAGTGCATTTCACTGTAAACTCAACTGTTCCTGGTAACGATTATCTTCAAAAAAATCTATGAACTTTTAAGGCTACTAACGGCCAAACGATGGAACGTATAGATTATGCTCGCAAAAAGTTGAATGGAAAAAAAGGCCTACAAATTATCTGGAAAATCTAGCCATTACTTAATAATGCAATCTTTTCGCAGCGCACATAAATTCGCGAAAAAGGCTTTTTTAATGCATCATAAGATCTTGGCTAATCCAGATTATTTATAGGCCTTTTCATGCCGCTTAAAACGGTGTAACATGTACGTTAAGCCGTTTGGCAGCTAGCAGCCTTTAAAGTTTATATATTTTCGGAGATAATCGTTACCAGTAACATTTTACCGTGAACTGCACTAGATCCAAAAAATTTGCTTAAAATTTTTGTAACAGTAAAGCAATAAAAACCTACTGAAATATACTAAAAATTAAGTTACAATAAATTTTGATTCAACGCTAAATTATATCAGATCTTAAGTTTCAATTTAATTTAAAATTAACATCAGATCTAACCTAGAACTAACGGCGGTTTTCCACAAAATACCAAGACAAGCACAGAAACCTACTCCTCATTTTGAGATAAATTGAAATTAAGCGATGAGAGGTAGTTTTTTAATTGATTATTTTAAGACAGGTTAGATTTAGTTACAGTATAGGCCTTCAGGGGTTAGGCATAGTGTAAAAACAACCCCACCTACTTATTTTCAATTCATTTTTAAATTGTGGGTAGTGAAGTTTTAGTGGTCGATAGGCACTTTGCGGGAAATCACCAAACTAAATAATGGGAATAAAATTCATAGAAGAAATTCCTAATTTGTTGTCATAGTTGAATTGCATCCTGACGGCCACGACGCCTGTGTTTATAAATGCTAGACTCCACCTCCACTTCTTTCCATCTTTTCTCCATACTTCACGGGCTGAAATAACACATAAAAATTATTAATATTAAATCTAAATCTTTAAACAAAGACAGTAACATCCATTTGTGGCAGACTTGAGGATGTAACATTTTATTTAATCATATCAATTTTCAAAAAAAAAGTCCATTTTTAGCAGGGCTTGGCAGCCGCTCGTCAGCTACCTGTAAGGGAAATCAACCTCTTACAAATCAGCAGGAAGTCTAAATCTGACCCAATTATAGCGGGATTTAACTTGAGGCTTAGTCGCGGCTGCCGAACAACGATTTTTAGAACAATTTTATTAGATTTTCCAGACAAAAATTTAAGAAAACTTTTATCTTTCTGTTTCCTTCTGTTCTCAATATATCTCATTACTGTATATGTCTGTTTGACAAACTAACCGACACATTAGCAATGGTAGAATAGGTGTAAAGAAAAACACATCAAAAGGATGAAAATGCACACAAAAGGTATTTAAAATTGTTGCAGGGGTTTTAAGCAAGTTTTTTTTCTGTGCTTTTAAATATTTTTAAAACAGTTTTGAGTTAAACTTTAAACTTTATTAGTGAGTGTATTTTGATTATTTTTGCGTTAGAAACATCGTCCTAAAGTCGATGTAGTGAAATATGACAACACAAACACGACAACATATTAGCTGTGCATTAATTTATGGATGTAGGATATACGTAGATTGTCGAAAAATTTGGCGTCAATTTAGCTTGTAAACAAAAGGTCGGTTCGTTCATCCAGTAGGAAGGAAGGGGGTGAATGTGGGGGTATCGTTATATTATTTTAGCCCGCTCAGTTTACATGAAAATCTGGTGTAACATCCAGGTAATAATAAATCCATTGCATTATTTTATGGTGATTGTTCGGTCGATCTCTCTTGCATAGTCAATTTTACTTACCTATTCAAGGTGGGGGGGGGGGGGGGTAGATATACCACACTTTTCTGGGATCTTGCCAGATCAAGTATCAACTGTGGGGAATACCAAAGGATGACTCCATGCAAAATTTGAGCCGGATCCGGCCAAAACCGGCCGGGATTTTTATAAAAAAAAAACGTTTTTTTCCGGTTTTTAGGGGGTATCTGTAAATCAAGCCCCCTCCTGGGTACGCCCCAATGATGATTTTTGCTTTAAGGTCTGATCTGAATTCCTCAACACTGGATATGACCCCTAGAGTCGAAAAAATGGTTAAAATCCGGTCTTTTGACCGGTTTTCGGCCATTTCCGGCCCCCCCCAAAAATTTTAAAAATCAAAATTTTATCGAAAATTAAAAAAAAAATGCTTTAAATTACATTTTTCATTAATAAATTTTCAAAAACCAAAAACCTTAGGTAATGAAGATAATTTTAGCAACTTAAAATGTGAAAAAAGGTTGAAAATTGACAAACTTATGTCAATTTGAAAAATGTTGGTAAATCCTAAAAATTTGACGGATTTATACATACGTTAGAATTTAGGTTGACTATGGTCTTTAAGACACGCCATATCCAATAAAATTGCAATGAGAGGGTCTAAATGTTTTTCTGAACCAAAATTCTACATACCCTGGCGGTTCCAAGGATATATCATTAAGGCCGTACGGCTGGCCAGAAAGCTTTTAACAGGTGGCCGACTAAAAGCCGAATTTGATAGTTATCAACCGTAAAAAGTAGCGATTTTCGTTTTTTTGGCCAAAACTCATGCAGGGAGTTGTTTATTGGGATTGACACACAAAAGCAAGTTTGTACAACTTTTTGGGGCGGACATTTCTTATGCATTATCTGAAAATTTATTAATGAAAAATGTAATTTAAAGCATTTTTTTTTTAATTTTCGATAAAATTTTGATTTTTAAAATTTTTTTTTGGGGCCAGAAATGGCTGGAAACCGATCAAAAGACCAGATTTTAACCATTTTTTCAACTCTAGGGGTCATATCCAGTGTTGAGGAATTCAGATCAGACCTTAAAGCAAAAATCATCATTGGGGCGTACCCAGGAGGGGGCTTGATTTATAAAAATCCCGGCCGGTTTTGGCCGGATCCGGCTCAAATTTTGCATGGAGTCATCCTTTGGTATTCCCCACAGTTTTTCTCATAAGAGATAATGACACAAGACTTTCACTCGGTGAAAATTCAGCATTGTGGGCCGCCTAGACTTTATATTTGGTGACCCTGGGGTGACGGGGTCAGTGCCCCCCACACCCACGAAGTGGGCATACTTTTGAAAATCACGTTTTTTCAGTTTTTCGCCTTAAAGTAGGGGAAGGAGTCGTTTTAGAGACTTCAAGCATCTCTTTGATGTTGAACAACTTTTTGAGGCGGACATTTCTTTACTTATGTTTGATTCGCCTCCGGCTGACCGTTTAGCCGTTATTCGCCGCCGAAAGCGTGATTTTTGGCGATTTTTGCCGTTTCCGAGATTTTAATGGACATTTAGGAGGGGAAAGAGTTGTCAAGTTGATGGTGAAGTACATTTTTGTAGGCAATTACATTGGCTAAATTTCATGTGAAGTAAATTTATTTGTATCTTTAACCAGTTTTGCTCAAATTTTGCATGGAGTCATCCTTTGGTATTCCCCACAGTTTTTCTCATAAGAGATAATGACACAAGACTTTCACTCGGTGAAAATTCAGCATTGTGGGCCGCCTAGACTTTATATTTGGTGACCCTGGGGTGACGGGGTCAGTGCCCCCCACACCCACGAAGTGGGCATACTTTTGAAAATCACGTTTTTTCAGTTTTTCGCCTTAAAGTAGGGGAAGGAGTCGTTTTAGAGACTTCAAGCATCTCTTTGATGTTGAACAACTTTTTGAGGCGGACATTTCTTTACTTATGTTTGATTCGCCTCCGGCTGACCGTTTAGCCGTTATTCGCCGCCGAAAGCGTGATTTTTGGCGATTTTTGCCGTTTCCGAGATTTTAATGGACATTTAGGAGGGGAAAGAGTTGTCAAGTTGATGGTGAAGTACATTTTTGTAGGCAATTACATTGGCTAAATTTCATGTGAAGTAAATTTATTTGTATCTTTAACCAGTTTTGCTCCAGCTGAATCGATTTACAGATACCCCCTAAAAACCGGAAAAAAACGGTTTTTTATAAAAACCACGGCCGGTTTAGGCCGGATCAGGCTCAAATTTTGCATGGAGTCATCCTTTGGTATTCCCCACAGTTGATACTTGATCTGGCAAGATCCCAGAAAAGTGTGGTATATCTAGGGGGGGGGGGGGGGGGGGGTTAATGCAACCATCACTTTTGCATGAGTAATCCTTAGTAGGTCTATTCTCCCTAAATCGAACAAAAAGTTGGAAATTTAACGGCTGGCGGTTCAGCTGTTTAGCCGTTTTTTGACTATTTTCAGAGCAAATTCATCATTAATTACGAAGGAATAAACTTTTTAAGACATAGTTTTGGTTTATTTCATGTTAAATGATAGCAATAACCATTTTTTTAAATTTCTAGTACCAACAGCTACCGGCTAGAACCGTTTGATAACGTTTTGGAGCGGCAAAAATTATTATGTTGAGATACGTTTCGTGACTAATTTGCCCTGAAGATAGCCAAAAAATGGCAAAACGGCTGAGCCGTTAGCCGTTACTTTTCCAACTTTTTGTTCGATTTAGAGAAAATACCTAGCAAGGGTTACTCATGCAAAATTTCAGATCGAAATGCGAATTCTAAGTGCCATTTATCATTGATTACGAGATGGTTGCATTAAAAACCCTCACCTTTTTAAAATTGTGCATATTTCTTTTATGGTTTAGTTTACTTACCATGTTTTTAAAAAGGATAAATAATCGTAATAAAAGAAACTTTGTGTCTTGGGATTATTAAAAATAATTATGTTCAGCAATTTAAAGATAAAAAACACACAAAACACACAACTTAAAATTTTTACTGTGCAAAACGCCAAGGTTCAGTTTTTTATTTGAAGTTGAGAAGGATAAAGAATTAAGGTCAAAAATGTAAATAAGTTGTAAAACAAAGGTAATTAAAAGCTAATATTATTAATCTAATATTAGTTTAAAGTCAAGTTAGTCACTCTGATCAAGTCCTTTGAAAGGGGACTATACACAAACTAGAGCAAGTGATCCTAGTACATTGCAGTAGCTATTTTAAACTTTTTTTTTATCTATGTAGGTAATAGGTTTCTGTTAGATATTGATACATTTTGTACAATGGAGGTAATATGTAAATACATGATCAGTACCTATAATTAATGTACTAAATCATTTGATTTTTCGGAAATAGTCCCTTTCGTGACATCGCGATTTGTCGTTTTTTTAATGGCTTTTTATAGGTTATTTTAGGTTTGGTTTTATTGGGTTAGATGATTGCCCCACAGGGTTAGGTAATTGGCCCCGCAGGGTTAGAGCCCCCCGCAGGGGCTAGAAATAGGAGAAAACCTACTGTGAAAAATACGAGGAATCGCCCCTTAAGGTGCGATGTCAAGAAAGGGACCATACCCGATTTTTCCCCTAATAAGAATTATATTTTTTCGTACATGAGTAATATTAGAAACCTAGACAATAGACATCCCTGCTATAAGATGCTAAAAATACTTGCTCTCGTTCGTGACTATCCCCTTTCTATGTTTTTAAAACTTGTCATAACTGCGCGTGTGTGTGTAATTTTATCACAACTAACAAGCACAGTTTTATTTGATATGTGTGTGCATTGAATTCTTACTATGACCTTCAAATTATTTCTTTCATAATTCTCCATTTTTCCTGTCTTCTTTTTATACTGAACAAATTGTTGTTTAAAAGCATTCCCATTTACAGATCATATTAGGAGTTTAGATATCTTTCATCCTATTTTCTTTTATTTCTCTCGATTTCACACACCCAAAAACAATGGATCATAAATTGATGAACATCCCTAATAATAATAAATAATTTCACCCCATCAATAGATTAGAAATATTTGGCGTTTGTAGACATGAACTTTAGACTTTATCTGTATAGGAAACTTCAAAACGTAATCTGGATTTTATCTTTTCAGTAGTATTCTATTTATAACAATCAGATGTATAATGTATTTACTTCTTAATACCTAAAATACAATCGGTAGGCGTTAAAAAAATATTGATGTTTCTGATATTAACACAATCATTGCTTACCTTAAATTCTCCTTCAACAATCTTGGCAAATCTTGAATGAGAAACTGTTCCGGATTTGATGGCAGACATCATCTAAATATCAGTATTGTTATTCAGATGAATGAGAAAGTTCAATGGGTGAATAAAGCGCAGTGGTTCTAATGCTCGAACATAATCAGTTGGTAGTTGCAGGGGTAAGGTATACAACCAACAAGCGAAATAAATCTAAAATAATAATTGGGGGGCAGATATCGAAGTCGTCAAATGTATTGACCCCAACGACAGCTGAAATTACTTGTATAGGTTTAGTGATTTTTTCCGAATTAATTTTGTTGTTGGTATAAGCTGGGAAGATGATTCGAGTATACCTACAATATTTCCAATATAATAATGAAATATGGATTCTCTTTCCTCTACTAAGAGTTTCTATTAAAAAGGGTGATTTAAATTAAAATGTTTTAGGCATAAATAAGAAAGTATCCAGGGATCTTATGGAATAAAACAAAAGACGATTGCACATTAAAATTATATGTGTAAAAGCTTGGCCGCTTTTATTTTGTAAAGACCAATAAACACACCTCGAACATGCTTAAAAGCTTTTGGAACAGTCTCCCCACCCTCACAGGAAAGCTCCTGTTAGGAATGAAGGTCTGACATAATTAAATAGTTTGTTTACCTGTAGATACTCCTCCAGCTCCACCTGTCCATTATGGTTTGTATCTAGTTCATTAAGAAGCTCATGCACCTCTTCACCAGTCAGTTCTACACCCTGATTCTAAATATGGAATATTCCATTATGGTTTGTATCTAGTTCATTAAGAAGTTCATGCACCTCCTCTCCAGTCAGTTCTACACCCTGATTCTAAATATGGAATATTTCATTATGGTTTGTATCTAGTTCATTAAGAAGTTCATGCCCCTCCTCTCCAGTCAGTTCTACACCCTGATTCTAAATATGGAATAGTCCATTATGGTTGGTATCTAGTTCATTAAGAAGTTCATACACCTCCTCACCAGTCAGTTCTACTCCTTGATTCTAAATATGTAATAGTCCATTATGGTTTGTATCTAGTTCATTAAGAAGTTCATACACCTCCTCACCAGTCAGTTTTACTCCCTGATTCTAAATATTGAATAGTCCATTATGGTTTGTATCCAGTTCATTAAGAAGTTCATACACCTCCTCACCAGTCAGTTCTAGAATCTAAACCCTGATTTAAATATGGAATATTCCATTATGGTTTGAATCTAATTCATTATGGTTTGTATCTAGTTCATTAAGAAGTTCATGCACCTCCTCACCAGTCAGTTCTACACCCTGATTCTAAATATTGAATATTCCATTATGTTTGTATCTAGTTCATTAAGAAGTTCATGCACCTCCTCTCCAGTCAGTTCTACACCTTGATTCTAAATATGGAATATTCCATTATGGTTTGTATCTAGTTCATTAAGAAGTTCATGCACCTCCTCTCCAGTCAGTTCTACACCTTGATTCTAAATATGGAATAGTCCATTATGGTTGGTATATAGTTCATTAAGAAGTTCATGCACCTCCTCTCCAGTTAGTTCTATTCCCTGATTCTAAATATGGAATAGTTGGTATCTAGTTCATTAAAAATGATTCCTACTGCTGCTGTGTCAAGTGTGCCACGTTAATCATTATAAATGCCTTGGACCAAAACATGGGCAACTCATTACCATACAGAGTAAGGACATCCAATGGTCTTGCAATCAAAGGGTTGATTGTCTGTAGGAAGTTTCTTCGCGTAATCATGCACTCTTCTTCAAAGAAGGGTCATATTGGTCCAGCAGTTAGAAAGATCTTTTGGTACAAACAGACAGACAAACTGTTACTTTACAAATGAAATTACCTTTAAAGAAAATCTGATATCGTTGACAGAAACGAAGCCTTTCTTTCCTTCGTCCAATGCGTTGAACTTCTGCACATACTTAGCGATATCAGCCTTAAAAAAAGATTATTCATTATATGATTGATTATGGTACATAAAATCTACCATTTTGGTTATGATTTTCCTTACATAGAAAAAGAGAACATTTTCAAACAAAACCAATTTTGGAGGTTTGGATTTAATTACAGCTTAGTAAATAATCTTATTGATTTGTTTAAAATTTAAAAATGTTTTAATTGTGAAATAATGACCGATCTCCATTCATATAATTTATAATATGATTTAATAAATTGTCTATTTTGTTTTATTCTATGTTCATTTTTTTAAAAGTGTGTTACCTTTTTATATGTTTCAGTATTATTTGGCCAAAACTTAGCATAATAAAAGGTAACACACTTTATTATGTTATGCATGATTTTTTCAGGAAGATAAATAAATCATTTAAACACACAAAAAATAAACATTGAAATAGGTACCTACAAAAAACAATATTTCTTTTAGCAATATAATTGTAAAAGAATATGTTTCTTTATTTTTATAAAAACCAAAAAATGTTACCTTAGTAAGATTAATGGGTATCTCATCTCTGCTAACCTTATTCACTTCTTTACCCATCTCCAACCTATAGAAAAATTAATTTAATTTCTATTTTGAAAATAATTAAAAGTTTATACATAAAAATTAATGAGTTAGAATCTTATTCATGAAAAATAAAAAAAAACTTATTGCGTCTAACTTTTGAGTCAAATAAAAATACTACTTTCTTCTAAAAGCTACACTTATTCTTTATAGATTCATGCCATTGTTTATAAATACCTAAAAAAAGTTAACATTTTGTTCATTTTAAAATTTTTATCATGTGCAATTGTCATTTTTAATTTTCATACTTAGAAGTCAATAAATGAATAAAAATAAATAGGTAGAGATAAATTGAGTTATTCAATGGTCAAAAAAGCCCCCCTCTAACCTTTCTTTGAAAGTAGTCATTACCTGAGAAATTCAATGGCATTTTCAGTTTGTCTAATCTTCTCCTTTTCATCCCACCCTAGCTCTTCAGCCATTATGTTTACTATGTTAGGTAGGGCCTCTTCAGCTGCCTTAATTATTAAGAAAGAGTTAGTATCAGCATCATCCCACCCTAGCTCTTCAGCCATTATGTTTACTATGTTAGGTAAGGCCTCTTCAGCTGCCTTAATCATTAAGAAAGAGTTATAAACAGTATCATCCCACCCTAGCTCTTACTATGTTAGGTAGGGCCTCTTTTAATGCCTTAATCATTAAGAAAGAGTTAGTATCAGTATCATCCCCCCCTAGCTCTTACTATGTTAGGAAGGGCCTCTTCAGCTGCCTTAATTATTAAGAAAGAGTTAGTATCAGTATCATCCCACCCTAGCTCTTACTATGTTAGGTAGGGCCTCTTTTGATTCCTTAATATTAAGAAAGAGTTAGTAACAGTATCATCACACTCTAGCTCTTACTATGTTAGGTAGGCCCCTTTTTATGCCTTAATTATTAAGAAAGAGTTAGTATCAGTATCATCCCACCCTAGCTCTTCAGCCATTATGTTTACTATGTTAGGTAAGGCCTCTTCTGCTGCCTTAATTATTAAGAAAGAGTTAGTATCAGTATCATCCCACCCTAGCTCTTCATCCCACCCTAGCTCTTCAGCCATTATGTTTACTATATTAGGTAGGGCCTCTTCTGCTGCCTTAATTATTAAGAAAGAGTTAGTATCAGCATCATCCCACCCTAGCTCTTCAGCCATTATGTTTACTATATTAGGTAGGGCCTCTTCTGCTGCCTTAATTATTAAGAAAGAGTTAGTATCAATATCATCCCACCCTAGCTCTTACTATGTTAGGTAGGGCCTCTTCTGCTGCCTTAATTATTAAGAAAGAGTTAGTAACAGTATCATCCCATCCTAGCTCTTACTATGTTAGGTAGGGCCTCTTCTGCTGCCTTAAATATTAAAAAGAGTTAGTATCAGTATCATCCCACCCTAGCTCTTCAGCCATTATGTTTACTATGTTAGGTAAGGCCTCTTCTGCTGCCTTAATTATTAAGAAAGAGTTAGTATCAGTATCATCCCACCCTAGCTCTTCATCCCACCCTAGCTCTTCAGCCATTATGTTTACTATATTAGGTAGGGCCTCTTCTGCTGCCTTAATTATTAAGAAAGAGTTAGTATCAGCATCATCCTACCCTAGCTCTTACTATGTTAGGTAGGGCCTCTTCAGCTGCCTTAATTATTAAAAAGAGTTAGTATCAGCATCATCCCACCCTAGCTCTTCAGCCATTATGTTTACTATGTTGGGTAGGGCCTCTTCTGCTGCCTTAAATATTAAGAAATAGTTAGTATCAGTATCATCCCACCCTAGCTCTTCAGCCATTATGTTTACTATGTTAGGTAGGGCCTCTTCTGATGCCTTAATTATTAAGAAACAGTTAGTATCATGGATATTAAGGAACAAGACAATGGGTTATAAATTAGTTTACATCCCCAATGATGATTAAATAATTGGTTAAAATGATGGCACGAGGGCGGTTTCCGTAGTGCCACGTTTACTTAACTATTTATCTTAAGACTAAATTTAACAATTGGTTGGTTCAGATTTTGTATTTGGAAACCACTAGTCCATGTGCTTAATGAGAAAAGCTCATAGTCTGATCTAAGCTATATTAGTCTATGATGCTAGTCTCACATATATACCCTATTTTCCTTTAGTCCATTGTTTAATATCAATATAACAAGTTATACCTATTTTAGGCAGTGATTTTCTGATAACTGAATCAAAGTGACCATGTGATCTATACAATGCTCTCCTGGAAAGCTAAGTGCAGGTAAGAGTTGGTTATCTAGGTAGCTTTTAAATAAAGCAAAGTTTTACTCCATAATTCTTATTTAAGTCTGTAATTGACGAAGCTACTCTATAACTAATTATATTCTTAAAAGAATCAAAGCTACTCTACAATTAGTTTTATAGGTCGGTTTTTGGGGTTACAATTTTAATATAAATTAGGAATTAAAACTTGATTACTTTATGATTTTATTGGCATAGTAAAATGAATTAAATAATTACACATCAAATTGTCTTTTACATAATAAGAAATAATACTAGATATATACATTAATAATAGAAAATATGTACAACATTAAATTAAACATATCTTTATAAGTTTATTCTATGCAGCAAATGCATTCAGTAAAGAATAAAAGCTGAGATAGTTCCATTGGGGTAAAATCCTTTATGTCATTAATTAGGGGCTCAAAGTCTTTCAAAGCTGGACTTTTCTTAACAAGCTTAAGTAATTTAGTTACTTGGCCAGGTTTAAAACCTTTATGTGCTTTCCTATCTTGAAGACACATACCAATAAGATTAGCTATTTGAATAGATCTTCCTAAAGGAACCAATGAGTCAAAGTCTATGACATTACTCTCGGTTTGGCAAGATGAATCTATCTTTTCAGGTATAGCCTCAAAGATAGCATTTAAATCAACTTCAGGCATTTCAAGAAGTAAACTTATAGGATCCATTATATTGATAAGTTAAAGTTAAAGTAATTAAATAGTTTAAATATAATTTTGCCTGTGAGTATGGTGAGGGTTTATGATTACTTCCTAGCTTGAAGATGGAGAGTAAACCAAAAATAGACATGCCTTACTGGGAATTCTGGATTTTATATATACTACAAAGAGAACCGCATAGAGAGCATATTTACCATCCCCTCAGGAGAATCCTCTGGAAGGAAAGAAGCTCCATTCTTTCCCTTTAAGCTTTCCCTTAGCCCTTTACATTCAATGGATGTTCCCCAAATAGTATTGCAGGGGAATATTAAAAATAGGTACTTTTTTTAGGGGAATATCAAACATTACCTTGACCTATTGCACAACGGTCTAAGGGTGGAAATTTGGCAAAAAAGTCATGATCAAATTTTCTTATTTTAACTTGATATTATTGATTTACATACCCCAGCTCATGCATAATGGACAAGGAAAAGAAAAAATAACGTTTGGAACTAAGTTTTTTTTTACTTCAAAGTTGGGTGAAATCAATATTTTTTGAAGGTCAAAAATCTACTTTTTATTTTCTACCTAGATATGAAAAATAATTTTTTTTTGCATAAATATCTATTAAAAACTTATTTCGTTCATATTCTTTTCAAATATATACACCAAATCAATAAATAAAAACATTTTTACTATATATTTTACCTTATAAGTGTTAATTTTATGCTTTGAAAGTAAATTTATGAAATAATTTTCGTAATTTTTTTACTGAAAAATTTAGCAAAAAAAATTAGTTTTCATCATTTTACTCCTAGTTGCGCTACCGACCCCATACCAAACCATATATGATTCTAAATTTTGAGAATATAATACAACTTTTAGTTAAGTTTCCAGAGTGGGGTCGGTAGCGCAACTTTAAAAATTTTTAATCTGAAAATTGCCCGTAAAACCTAAATTTGAGGGGGGGGGAGGGGAATTACAAATCACAACAGCAATCTTAATTTCTCTGTTATTCCATTACTATTAAAGATAATTGAGTAAAACTTTTTAAAATTAATCAGTAATTACTTGAGGAACAATAATTTTAAAACCGCGACTTACCCGCAGTTTCCGCAAAAAAAAACGCCGCCCGCAGATTTTAAAAACAAAACATTTGTTGCATATAGGTCATTTCTTTTTTTGATTTTAGTGTTTAGGGAAGGTGTTTGCAACTCTAGTCCTTAAAAGGAAAGTGCAAAAATAAATTTTGTAGTAGCGTAGCTACTTTCAAATTCGCAAAGTCCGTCAGTCTGTGTGAATCGATATGTAAACATCGTGAATTTCTTTGCTACGACTCAAGACGGTTAAAAGAAAATCTTTTTATGAACATTATCTGTACAAACAACCATCTAGTGTAAGATTTATTTGGTCTGTCGGTCTGTCGTTAATTCTCTTACAGACATTAGATATCTGTAGAGAAAATTTACTTTACTACGCAGTTTTATTTTGTAAGAAAGCTGATTTTTTTGTGATGATTAAGCTCACCAACAAGCATCTACTCTTTAGTTCACTTGGTCCCCTTATCTGTCTGTAAAACTCGTAAGAACATTAAGATTTCAAAGAGTAAATGTGCTCGTTTCTTCTGCCTTTTTTTTGTAAGATACAAAGCATTTTTATGTTATGATTTAGCTGGCAAATACTGTTTTAGTTTATTACTTGGTCTACTGGTTTTTCTTTACTGTTCTAAAATGAATTAAAGTTTGTTTGATATCAATTTTATGATGGTTATCTTACTTTTGGTTAGATAGGGGGGGGGGGGGCATAGATACAAAAAAATAATTAGTTCAGTTATGAGAATACTTTTTTCCTTTAAAACTCAGTCTGATACCTTTAAACAGAAGTAAAATTTTAACTTCTGGTTGGGCTAGAAAGGGGGGGGGGGTGGCGGTGTTGGCCCCCATAGGCCCTTGAGGGACAGTACTAAATTTAAATAGGTACTTATAATGGTAGACTATACATGTAGAAAAATACACTTAAGATACTTTACAAAAAAAAAATTAATCAATATCTTAAATAGGAAGCTCGATTAACCAGTCCTAACCCCTCTTAAATAAATTATAAATATTAAAAAGCAGTTGTAAGTGGATAGAAAAAGGTGTATTATAATACTTTTATTCAAATAGATCACACTTTTCTATTGACTCCAAACAGCCAAATGAGGTAGCAAATAACACGGCGGAATTCGGCGGTAGATGGCGGTTTTGGCGGGAAATCCCTATTATTTATTAATAATCGTTTACCTAGGGTAGTAATTGAATCAGGTTAAAAATTTGGTTCAATTATCTTTAAAAATAACAGAGTAGTAACAAAAATTATATTTTAAAAATCATCCCTTTTTGGTTACTCCCCAATCACATTCCTGTGCACGCACCTATACATGACCAACTTTAAAAAGTTGCCTAATGTAATATATTACTCATAATTTTTATTTTAATGAATTCGGACTGGTAGAAGTGTAAATATTTAAATTTGATTAGAGCTATACCAAATTTCCACTAAACCCCTTAAATAGACCATAGTGTATTGACCTACTGACCTATTGGCCTAGTGACCTAATGTACTTGTCCTTGCAGTACATTGACCGGTCATTAACCTATTGTACTGCAAAGTATGATGCAATATCGAATTTTCCATTTTAAGACAAGAATAGACATGTTTAAACAGGAATAGGTACTTATTTAAGGGGGAATATTCTACAGTACATTGACCTGTTATTGACCTATTGTACTGTCACAACAGTACATTGACCTGTCAATGACCCTTGTATTGCAAAGTATGATGCAATATCGATTTTCCATTTAAATACCAGAAAAGAATGATAAAAGGTTAATATTAACATGGCAAGGACTCGACCAATGGTTCCAAAGAAAATGTTTAAATTTCAATTTAATTTATGATGGGATATCAAAAATCTTATGCCACTGCTAGTGTTGAAACAAACCAATCTTGATTTAAAAACAGTAACCATAAGTTTTTAAGCTAACGACATGATATACTTTTAAAGCTTTTAATATATATCATGCTTTTTGACCTGATAAATAATACTCTTGCTATAAAAATATCATTAATATCTTTTGATTTATTTAATTACCTGAACATTGAGAAATGAAAGCCTGAGTCTTCTTGCCAGAACATCAATTGCAGTACATGCATATTCTTTTACTGCATAGCGAACCTAGAAACAGTAAAAACATTTAAGGACCTAAAAGTTAACAAATCAGTTGTTTTTAATGGAAATTCTTTTTAACTTAAACATATATTACTAGTTAATTTACTCCTAGCCTCTAGGGGTGGGCGAGGGATTTCAGGGAAATAGCCTGAAACCACCCAAAGATATTCAAGAAGCTGCCCTTAAAAGTACTGACAATTTGGACCAGAATTTTCCGAGATCTTTAGCAACAGATAATTAACCTTACTACTTATTATGATAAGACAGGGTATTCAAGTGTAATGCTTTGAAAAAGGTTTTGTAATGAAAAAAATAAGATTATTTTATACAAAAACTTAAGTAGTTTGGGGAAAAAAAATGTCTTTTTGTATGAATAGACAGAAAATTTTTTCGCAGACAATTGTTTTAGCAGTCCTTGCAACAACAAAATTACAAGATACTATAAGCTTTTTTAAAATGCATAAAAGTGCACAACCAACCTCTGCATCTATGTAAGGAAACTCCATATGAAGCCTCTTACCAACAATAGGCCATCTTTTACCAGTCAAGCCTGCCATCTTACCAACAGAGAATGCCCTAAATAAAAAATATCATGATGTATTCATATTTGATAAAAGTAAATCACAATCAAACGAAATTAAAAAGTAAAGTTAAGAATAGGTAGGTATTGTATATTCCAAATTAAAAGTTAACAATGGACAAACAATTTTTTAAAAATGTATTGTATAGGTACCAATTTATCATGATGATTCGTTCTACGAAGTGTATTTAAATAGTTAAGGTACTTAGAGTAGTGAACTTTTATATGTCTTAGTAGAATATATTAGGCATTGGATAGATATGATTATATGTTAAAGAATTTTTAACATTGACCAGACCAAACTTTTTTTATTTGACAATATCTAAAAAAGTCAAAGTGATTTGCCACATAAATTACATGAGAATGGTCTATTTTTTTCCAAATATGTATAGCCAAAACACCAATATCAGATAATCTTTTTCCACATATTTCACAAGAGTTATAAAAAAATTTAACAGGGGTTCCCCTAGGGACAAGTTACTTAAAAAAACAAAAAAAAATAACGTCCGGTTCATTATAGGACAGGTTTTCTATAGATTCTTTTTAAAAAAATAAAGAAAACCGTCCGGTTTACTTACAATATACACATTATCTCACGCGGAAATACCAACTAACCATACAACATATATATATACTAGCGGCTTCGCCCCTAGCCTATAGGGGCTTTGCCCCAAGAGGTGATCAAAAAAAATTAAGGTGAAATTCGTAAAAGGACCAGGGAAATCGTAAGCAAAAAAAAAGGACCAAAGAAATCTTCTGCAAAAAAAATGGGGGGGGGGTTGGGGGTGTCCCACCCCCCAAGAAAACAGCCTAAAACCACCACAGGACCAGTAGGTATATACCCTGAAGAGTAGAATTCAATCGGTTGAGTGGTTACCGAGATCTTAAGCTTCAGACGGACGGACAGACACCATTCTACTTTGTATTATAGATATTTAATATTTATATAAAAAGACAATTCTCATGTAATTTATGTTGCAAATCACTAACTTTTCTAGATATTGTCAAATAAAAAAAGTTCGGTCAGGTCAATGTTAAAATTCTTTATCACATAATCATATCTATCCAATGCCTAATATATTCTACTAAGACATATAAAAAGATCACTACTCTAAGTACTATACTAAATAATTTATTGGTCATTCTTTGTTGTTATGTGTATTTTGTTGTATAAAGAGTTTGAAGTTCTATTAACTAGTAAATGCTATCTAAGTTTTTGCCATATATAACATGCAACGAAGTTGAAAATAAAAATGAAAAACTCATTTTTTAAGGAAAATCCCTAGTCAAATCTTTTAATTTTAATCAATAACTTTATATTATGAACTACTACGTTATTTAAAATAGAAAAAACTTACAGTTCACTATTTTTTTCCAAATGCACTTCGTGAAACTATCCCTTTCTTCCTTGTAATTTAAATATCAACTATCAGGGATATTTAGGAATAAGACAATGGACGATAAATTAAAGTTTATCGTCAATGATAATAAACTTAATCTTCTTTTTTGTAGTAAGATAAAAAGAATAGGTTGACAAATTTTGACTCACTTGGTTGAAATTAACCAATCACAATTCAATAGAATTACCCAGATTTTAGAGCAAACGTAGGTATAAGATATCAGTTTTTCTAAACTTTGGGTACCAAAGTTATTTACAGTCCAATTTACCTGTCACCATAAGTAGCAGCCAAATGTTCAGCAACCTGGGTATCTACGCCAAGATCCTAAAACATTTCAATTTTTCAAATACAATTGTGACGCTTGTAATTTTATGACAATAATAACTTTAGGATAAAGAAGAAAATAAAACAAAGACTATTAAATTTTGTATGTATATAAATAGCGCAGTAACAACAAGCTAATAGAAAATTAGTGTAATAAAATAATAACAGTAGAAAATCTATAGGTAATTAAATTATCTCTTTTGAAAGCGTAGTTGAATAATTTTGCGCTAGTTTCTAGGTAATTTTACTGTATAAGGGAGATTTGCGTATGTTGTGAAAAAATGCGTAGATACTGTAATAATTTCAGATATTTGCTGTATTTTCATTTTTGAACCTAAGATTAATTCCAGTTATGTCATCACTGAGTTGCCAAAGGTTTGGGCCATACGATACAGGGCTTTTTATTTATGGCTCAGAATCGGTTCTAATCCAGAGGATATTGTTCAGTTTCGAAGTTATCTAAGAAAATAAATCAAGTACTCAGATAGAAACCTGTACTAACTGAATAAACATAGTGGGATTCCAGTTATGTGCTCCCTCCAGGAGGAGGCCATCAGTCTTGCTCTCTACTGGCTCCATACCGGCCTCCTTAACAGCTGCATCCACAGTCTCCATAGCCATGGCCCTGTAGGTAGTCCATTTGCCACCGGCAATAGTGATTAGGCCGCTGTCAGACACGTGGACAACGTGATTACGCACTGAAATAAAGGAATGAATATAGAAAAATATACATACATGGATTGGATATTATGACGAAATTTTTTTTGTCAATTCAGGTTGCTAATATGGACATCACTTATTGGTCAGTACGTTCATCCAGTAGGAAGAGACGGGATAAAGAAAGTGGATCGTTATTTTAGTCAGTTACAATTTTCACTTTATTAGAGTACATGATAATCTGATGTAATACCTATCTAAGTAATAATAAATCCATTGTAATAGTTGACAGTGTGGTTTTTCTTCTACTTGTCAACAAAGATCTCCAAAACTGCCTAAATTTAACACACATACCTAAACTTTGAGTATCTTCTGCGTTTGGATCCTTGACGAGGGGCCTGATACCCGACCAGGCAGACAACACGTCACCACGTCTCACGTCTATTTCTGGTGTCAGGTAGTTTTTCACCTCCTGTTTTTGGAGCATTTTTACTTTTCCAAAAATAAAATACAATGTTAGGCTTATTTATTGGACAAAACCTTGTGTGTATAATAAACGACCACGCCTTTGGAAGATTTAAGGGGCACTTAAGGAAAGGGGGGAAGACAACCATTAACTTTCAATTTTAGTTTTAAAAGAACTTTATAGTTGTATTTTTGGGGGGCGTCGATTTTTCCTGATAGGATGGATGTACCCTCCTCCAAAATAGCTATAAACCTTTCCTGTAGTAGAGAACTATCTATGATCATTTATAGATTTATTGATACTTAGTTTTGATATAAATAAAAATACGTGGTCTGAATATCTTAACTGTTTTATGTAAACTTAAGGATTTATTACAATTCATTTTTAGAAAAGGTAAAATTCCTTGAGAATGAACTGAATATCAGCTTCTGATGGACCTGGATGGTGAGAAACCTAAAATATTTTATCATTCAATAATTCTTAAATATTTTGTGATAATTTTTCCAGTTTTTTTTCCACGAATAATAAATAAAATCATAAAATGGTTAGTTGGCAAGGGCATAGGTCCCTCCGGGTCAGCTTAACTGGAATTAATCATATAAATTTTAATTTTACTATCCTCGGAAAGCTGTAATCTAAATCATTATGGAATGCTATATTATTTTCAAGAATAAGTTATAATAAAAACTTTAAAAGCGTTTGAACAGCGAAATAGTTTGATTCCTGTACCTATCCAATGAAAAAAAAATTTGTCCAACGTTTACTTAATGTCCTCAGTTACATTACCGACAGAACAATGAAGTTAATAGTAATTGAAGATTAATGTGGAATCATTACAAAAAATAACTCATCTATCTAAATTAGTGCTGCCAATATCAGGTTTTTCGAAATGTATTTCACAGGACGAACGGATATTTATAATTATAGTACAGCTGGGCTACTAATATTATTTAATCATTATTGGTATTAATAATCTTTACGAAAAAAATGGACGGGTATTCATAATCATTAATTATAGAGTAGCTTCGCTGTGACAAATGAAAGTTTGCTAACCTCACAAGGTGTGTCAGTAGTACCCGCAATTGTATGATTCTGCCAGGGAAGGAAGAAAATTACTCTAAATAGAAATGAATAATGAAAATTCAACAATTCTTACTCGTAGTGAGAAATGTTCTTTCTAGATATATAGAACTTATGTCCAGTGTATGGCTTCGAAACCAAGGGGGGAGTGGGAAGTTTGTACACTTAAAGGAAATGAAAATTCCGTATCAAATTTTGCCCTGGCATTTTGGGCTTGTTTTTATAGTTATCAACATAATTCTTTTTGTAAACTCTTATATATGATTGGATCTACCTGTAAAACTATGAAAATTGAATTTTGGGACTTTCCTTCTAGGGGCTAGTGGTGCAAAAGACTAAAATTTTAATTTATGAGCTGATTTTTAAAGATATTGAGCTGATTTTTTTATTGGAAACTATTTAGACATAACTGTAATAGGTAGTAACTACACATTTTATTTCCGCACTATCCTTCTAGGGGCTTTTGGGGTAAAACAACCCCCCCAAATACAAAATTTATAAGTTTTGAGCTTAGAAGCCCCTGATTTTTGAAATGGAACCTTTTGTTACATAAATGCAGGGTGGCCACAGACTTTTTTTCAAAATAGCATAAAATAGTATGCAGAAAAAAAGTGAATAGTATGCAATAGTATGTACAAATTCCATAAAATAGTATGAAATAACATGCATTTAACACAAAATAGTATAAAATAGCATGCATTTTTAACACAATAATGAGCTTTTAAATCAACTTAATGACTTAAAGTGCAGGCAGGGGAGGAAGGGGAGGGGGGGTCTTCAGGTGTTGATTCTTGCATAAACTATAGCTCATGCCCCTGACAGCTTTAGTCCAAAAAAAACTGCTCTGATGATCGAATGGTTAAAGAGATACCTAACTAGGGTTAGGTTAATCTTCAGGTCTTTTTGAGCCACGGACGGCTAGGGGGGAGGGGGCATTAAATTAACTTCTAGTTGGTTGATAAAGTTGGTAATTTAAGGGATTCCAGTTCATTTTTAGGGTTTTATAAAGCTCTAAAAGGCTGGAAGCATAGGGGGGGGGGGGGGTCAGGGGGAATGACTTCTAAACTTAAAAGTTATTTTATACACATTGTTTAAGTTTAAAATATCTGCACGGTTCAAATGCGATCCAAGTGAAAACTAAGGTTTGGTCAATTTTTAGGGTTTCATAAAGTCCCAGAGTGCTAGGGGGATTGGGGCTAAGGTGTTGCTTCTTGCTAAAATTATAACTCATGCCTCTGATAACTTAAATTGAAAAAATCTGATTAAATGGTTTAGGGATAATTCAGGTCAGGTTCATTTTTGGGTTTTATTGAGCCCCGGAGGGCTAGGGGGGAGAATGACTTTTAAACTAAAAGTTGGTCTGCACTAATAAAAGGTTAAGTCCAAAATATCTGCACGGTTTATTAAGTGGTTTTAAAAAAAAACTTAGGTTGCTTCAGTTGCTTCTTGCTTAAACTATACCTCTGATAGCTTAAGTCCAAAAAAATCTGCTCTCATGATCAAATGGTTTATAAGATAGTTAAGGTTAGGTTCATTTAAAGGCTTTTTTTAACCCCCGCGGGGCCAGGGGGAGTTGAAGTGGGGTGACATCTAACTAAATGTTAATTTACCCATAAAAGCTTAAGTCCAAAAAATCTGCAAGGTTCATAATTTTGTTTCCTGAGAACCCCCCCCCCCCCTTGATCTAATAGGCACCGAGTGACTTAAATAATGGGTTTGGGTATGACACTTAAGTGAGAGTAAGAATTTTTTGAATATCTCATTCCTAGCGGGCACAGGATGCTAGCAAACCTGGCAGGATTTTATATTAGTTAAGAGATCATAAACATCAGTTATCTATAGGATCATTTAATAATAAAAGTACTCCTCAATGCTATTAAAATTTTAAAAAAAGATATCTTTACACTGAATGTGGAAATACCAATAACTTTCAAAAAAGGTACAACAATCTGAACTGAACTACTTTCTTCTGGAAACAATTCTAAAAAAAGTGGTAATGATTGCCCCGCAGTGTTAGAGCCCCCCCCGCAGGGGCTACAAATAGGATAAAAGATACTGTGAAAATGCGAATAAACCCGATACTTCGCTTTCTTTTCATGATCAGTTCGTTTTAATTACCTAAAAATTGAAGATTTATCTGACATACAAATAAATTGTGGCAAATAGTAGGTATGCAGTTTTTTGGAAGATAGTGGAAATAGTATGCAGTTTTGGACAATAGTGGAAATAGCATAATTTTTTGGAATAGTATGCATAGCATGCAAAATAGTGGAAATAGCGGAAATAGTGGAAATAGCATGTTTGTGGCCAGCCTGTAAATGAGTTGATTAGCCACCTCATATTACATTTTGCACTTTACTTCTAGGGGCTTCTAAGCTCAAAACTTATAAATTTTTTATTGGGGGGGGGGGGGGGGAAGTTGTTTTACCCCAAAAGCCCCTAGAAGGATAGTGCGTAAATAAAATGTGTAGTTACTACCTATTACAGTTATGTGAAAATAGTTTCCAATAAAAAAATCAGCTCAATATCTTTAAAAATAAGTTCAGTACTTAAGATTTTAGTGTTTGGAGGGGTCTTTTTTCCCACTAGCCCCTAGAAGGTAGATCCAAAGTTTTACAGGTAGATCCAATCATATATGAGAGTTTACAAAAAGAATTAGGTTAATAACTATAAAAACAAGCCCAAAATGCTAGGGCAAAATTTGATACTGAATTTTCATTTCCTATAAGTGTACAAACTCCCCACCCCTTAATATACGCTGGATCAGAACTAGTTCGCAGCCATTCTGAAAAATCGTGTATATCATCGTATAACAAACAATTTTCCATTCATATTAATAAAAATGGTTTTAATATTAAAATTTTTCATTTTAATATCCGAGGAAAGCTGTATATAATACGATGCGATAAATAACTATTATTGTCAAAAACAAAATTTCGAGTTGAGAAGGGCTATTTACGCTTTCTAGGATTAGATTTTAAGTTGACCGACCGAATGAAAATAGAATATACGTGGATATTATGAAAATGGAAAATTTTTCGTCAATATAGGATATATATATCTGGTTTAATAACCAAGAAATAAAAAATCCATTACCTGCCGTCACTGGTGGCTGGATCAAGCAGACCCATGTTGGAAGGTGAATAGTAATCTGGCAAGATCACGTGAACTCCAGCGCTAGGACACACAATCTCTCTTGCCTTTCCATCGTCCATTTGTCTACAGAAAAGATATAGTTGAAAAGTTGTATGAAAAATAAGTACCTAGGTATTAGATTTTATCTAAAGCCAATTTAGTGACAAAACAATATGTTTTCCCTAGGTACCTATTTATCTTCCTAAACTTATTTTTTTATTCTGAACCATTCTCAAAGTATGTCCTAATGTACCTATTGAATTAACGTTACAAATCTCCTTCAAAATTTCTCCTTTTATTGGCCCAGTCGTTAGGCCCACAATACAGGAATAAATCCGCGGTCAAACAGTCTGTAATATGATAAAAAAAAAATATATTACCTAATAGAATCAGTAAAAGGTCCAGTGGCGTTGATGACACTTTTAGCCTTGATAACAAACTCCTCTCCATCAATCTCGTTCCTGCAGCGGGCCCCCTTCACCTTGCCATCCTCCTTCACCAGGTCCAGCACCTTCACATGGTTGGCTATGGCAGCCCCCAGTCTGGCGGCTGTTATTGCTATACTGATGCACATCCTAGCGTCGTTGTGCATGCCGTCATAGTAGACAATGGCACCGCATAGTTCGTTCTTTTTCAGCATAGGAAAGAGTTCTAGCGCTCGGTTCCGACTGACATACAGTGATAATTCTTAGCTTAAATTGAGACTACTTTAATTCTCAAAAAGATAAAAGGAAAATATATTTTTAGAATACTAGATATTATCATTTGGCAAATCGAATTTCTCACTCGCAATTCATTCACGCAACTTCCCCTTTGCTGTGTAAGAAGGGTGATAATTGGGTAGTTTAGATACTCAATAGTCAAGTACATTATATCAGTACAACCCTTACCCAAGCTCCTATGAGGAGAGCGTCATTCATTACGGTGACTTAATTTGGGACACCTGTCATACGCGGCGACGGTAAGGTAATAAAGAGTAGGTCCCTTGAGTCAGCGGGTCAAGTACTTGTGCTTAAGCGTGGACCTTGAGCTGGCCCTGGTGTCTCGCAGTGTCTCGTGTCTCGTCCTACTCCATGACTGCTTATGTCCAAACACTAAGAAACTATGGCTACACACACACAGTGGAAAGTTTTGTCTTTGAGTTAACCTTTATTTTAACCAAACTTTTTAAAAAAATAGGTACCTATCTAATTGAAAGTTCCCCAAATTCTACATTTTAATATTTATTTAAAAATAATATTTAGTTGGAAAATTAAAGATATTCAGGAATTTCAAGGTATAAACTGTTTTACTTTTTTTAATGATGATGATATTAAACAAAATTACCCTTTCAAATTAGTTATAAAATAAGAATTATTCCTGAGAAAATAGCTGGATGTCAAACATTCACTGCCGGAAACAAAGTCGTATGCCTTGATGCCAGCCCAGAAATACGGCACCTAAAATTGAAAAATATTTTTAAATATCGAATTTTAGAAAAAAATTACCCATCAAAAAACATTTTAATTTGGTATTTCAAGATACCTATTGGAAATCAAACAAAAGATTTCGTTCGCCATTAGAAGTGATTTAAATACCTTCACTTTACATTAAAGATCAATTAACCTCCTTATTTAAGAATAGTTTTCCAAGGTATACTTTATCCCGCAATATTTTTATAAAACAGATTTAATATGTTTTCATCCTAATTTTCCAACCCACCTGCCACCACTTATAAACAGGTAACATGATTGGTAACTGGAATGAGAGGTGCGGAGCAATCTCCAGCAGGTTGGCACGTTCATGCAGGGCCTCCTTCACCATTTTGTACTGCTCATAATCAAGGTTCATAATGGCTTTTTGCAGATATCTAAAAATTTAAACTTATGGTTACATAGACTTTAAATTTTTCGTATTAACTCTTTTATTACCCTATTATATAAAGTAGTTAGCATTTTTTGTCTGTCCCGAAGGATCTCACTAACCGCTGAACCGATATTGTTCTCCTTTACAGTGAAGCTTCCTATAGGTCCTGGGAAGATTTAAAACTATTTTTGGGGAGGGTGTCTTCACCCCCCTCCCTCTTAAAAAATATTTCTTTAATCTTTTAAAACCCAAATTTAAAATGGGATGAGGTCGACTTTTCCCCCTCCTACCTTAAGTGTCCCTAGAAGCTTCTAGGGGCGTAGCCGCTAGTATATACTAAAGTAACAGGATGTCTATTTGTCCGAAATATCGGGGGTTATTATATACTTATTCTTTATTGTCTTATACCCCTTATATCAATAGAACCTTTTTTTATTGATTTTATTAATCCTTTATTACATTTAGGCTTTTAAAAAAAAAACAAGGACGAATTCGAACAAAGTAAACGACTAACCTAACGCCACCATGAATAAGCTTAGTGCTTCTACTACTGGTGCCACTGCTGAAATCATCTAATTCTACCAGGGCAGACTTTAACCCTCGAGATTGGGCATCTAGTGCACAACCAGATCCTAAACATTAAGTTGATTTAAGATAGGGAAAATATAATTGTTTTTGAACAATCCAGAACAATTATTTTAAAAAGTCATGATAATATGTGCATTGAAATATTTTAAATACTAGTACAGGGGAAATAAATGAAAATATTTAGGTATTTTTGTAATAAGTGCATTGTTAAGCAAAACAATTTTCATGAAAGCGAAGTATACCTGTTAAAATCATCCCGTAAACATTTACAGGCAATAGACAAGGTAATTTCCCTAAAAAAACCTTGTCGATCATTGAAACCTCCCTTAATATTTTGATTGTTAGTTTGTTACTTCAGGTCAGGTAATGAATAACCCCCCTCCCCTCATATTTCCAATTTATTTTAGGCTATTATCGAACCTTCCCTTCAGGCTTGGGGTAAGGCAACTAGTGAAATATAATAAGCTTACTTACCAGTGGCACCTCCCCCAATAACTAGAACATCAAACTCTGTTGTTTTGAGTCGATCAATCTGTTCCTGTCTTGACGGCAGAGGCTGGCTGGGTCTGGCGTTTAGATTGTCTTTCAGGCTTAATTTGTTCCCAGTCTAAAGATAAAAAACAACATTTAACTTTGTTAGAGAACTTACGATGTTCAACAATCTTTTTAACTAATGAAAATTTAAAGTTGAAAAGTTAAAAATCTATAGGTAGGTAACGGCAAAACAGCCAAAGATTTTTTTATATGAAGATGTTTTTCCGTAATAAATATCAGTTAAAATCTTACAACAATAGGTAGGTATACTTAATGGGAAAGATAAAACAGCAACCATATCCGATCTTATAAAATAAACATTTTTAAGGCAAATATGCTGTTATTCTGAATTGTTGTAGAAAATGTTATAACCTTTAGCTTTAATCATTTTAATAAAAAATAACTTACTCCAGGTGGCATATTGGCAAATACCGCCAGGCCTCCAGCCAGAGCTCCAGTGGCCGCCAGGCCATATTTACCAATCCTTTTCCAGTTCCTGCTCAATGGATATATAATTTACGTGGATATTATGACAAGGGAAAAATTGTCGTCAATTTAGATTGCTAAATTTGGAACTCATTTTTTGTCAGTTCGTTTATTCGGTATGAGAAGGGAGGCGGTGAGGAGGGTGGGTAAGGGGTATCATTATATTTGCCCGCTTCGAATTAGTAAACATGAAAATCTGGTGTAACATCAAAGTATTGATATATCCATTGCCTGCTCGCCATTGTATGTAAATTTTAAACTGAACTACACACACACATAAAAACACACACACAGTTAACAAATCAGTCTGACAATTTCATATGATCTGAAAACATGTACATAATTTTTTTATATGATATTTTAACTTTTATGATAATAGGTAATTACAATGATTTATTACTTACAAAGCGTATCAGTTCTTGATATCTAAGTCAAAGATTTACATTAGGATTTATAAGCGTAATAGTTATTACTAAGGTACTTCTGAAGGCTAAATGTAGTTAGTTCATTTTCATAAATATAAAAACAGATAAGAAAAACTAGTTATACATAAAGAAAAAGAAAAGAATGAATTAGGAAATATTAACACAACAAAGAACAGTAAAAATCAGGTACAAGAGAATATAATATTTTGATAGATTTTTTTAACAACATTCAAACAAATGATTTTTCATTCACACTAAATGATAATATTTAGTCAGCATTTTGATAACAAACTTTTGAACATAATTACCAGATATTTTACTAAAGAAAGCGAGGCAGTCATATTATAATATACATATATACTTTACACTACATGAAATCTATGATTTAATCTAATCTTCTTCATCAATATTTCTATTCTGCAGCATAAGAGCAGCTCGTTTATTCATTCTAACTCCTTTAATGATATTTCTAGTTCTGTCCATCAAATCCTTGGCTGTTACATTTCTCATCTCGGTTACTTTCTGGAAAAAATATGAATGATAAAATAAAATGTTTTAAAATACCTAGGTACTAGAAATCCCAACCATAAAAAAATCTTTTATTGATTTTTTTCAATTCATTAGGTACCTTTCTCTGTTTTCAGAAAGAACTATTCTAAAAAGTAAAATACAGTCCTATTGTTATATGATAAAAAAATAGTAGGATGTTTGTCTGTCCTTCTGTTAGTCTGAAGCTAAATATCTCGGTCACCGCTTAACCGATGAAGTTGTGTCTTTTAACATAAATAGCAAAATATCTTACCTTTTTGTCTCCCCAGTTTGGAAGCTTTCCAGTTTTGGGCTTGTAGCCCAGTGGCTTGGCAAGGCTTGCCTTCAAATCAAAACCTTGTTTTCTTGCGGAGCCAGGTGTTGCAGCCATATTCACCGACCTGTCACATTTTCAAGCATAATTTTTGTTATCTGGGTTTGTTTAGAATTAAAGGGACAGTTCAATAAAAAGTACCTAAAAAAAGATACATAATTTTTTACCTAAGTATTTTCCTATTTATTACCTACCTACTTTTCAACTATTTACAACTTACAAATTAGTTTTATTTTTGATAAACTAGAATTCTTTGTTGTGCTGTTATTTATAATAACATTTAGATAGCTAAAATCCTTAAAGCTTCACGTAACATAAAACTACCAATCTAGAATTTAATAATGAGTTTATGCAGATTAGTTGAGATAAAGGATGTCAGAAGATAACTCATGAATGTTAAATTATGCATGAAATTCCTGTTGGTAATGTTGCTAAGAGCCACAGAGGAAGGTGTGCGCATAACAGACTTGTTGGCAGCAGGACCATTCTTAGGTGTCATGTCGACACCTGTCTTAGCTTTATTATTCACACTCTTTGACGGAGTAGGCCTCACTTTGACAGCAGAACTCTTGGTGACGGTGGACGGAGTAGCAATTGCCTTAGGCTTAGAGAAGTCGGATTTTACAGGTTCTGGCTTTTTTCTCATGACAGGTTTCACTATTTTTGGCTTGTTTCTGTTCGTAATTGTTGAGGTGGTGGTTGCTTTTGTTGCGGCTTTTACATCAACCTAAAAAATATGACAAAACAGAATGATAAAAGATTTTTTAATCTTTTGAATGACAACAAAAGCATGCATATGTAATAATCTTATATGCATATAAATAATATGTAATGTGCATAATAACTTCAAAATTAAAATCGAGTTCAAGTCTACGTGCTGTTTTAAGCAAATAAAAAGAAGGAACAAAATATTCTGCCCAATAAGCTTAATATATTTATGATAAGCCGTCAACATATATCCAAACTAAGTAAAATCCAAACTTGAATATTTAATACCTGTGATCGTACAGGCTTCTTTTTGCTCTCTGACAATTTGGCGGGAACAGCGGAAAACTTGAAAGGTTCATTCTTGCTTGGAGTACTTGTAGTTGTGCTGGTAGTACTGCCCCCAAAGTTCAGATTTAGCTTGGAGGTTGAGGTGACACTTGGCACAAAAGCTCTAGCCTTCATTTTCTCCATCAACTTGTTGTGCTCATCTCCAAGAACTTTTGCTCTTTGAATCTAAACAAAATTTCCTTTTTTTTACACATTATTTTTTTATCAATCCACCCTATTATTGCTATTTTAATCTTTAATAAAAATCCAACTTTTAAGATCACTTTAAGAACGCTTTCGAACATGTAAAACATTTACTTACCCTCTGGTCTTCAACAGAATTTTCGAATCGCTTCTTCTTTTTATCCAAATACTGGTCAAGACTTTCCATCTTGTTCATTTGTTTCTCATGAATTTTGCTAAAATCCGGCACCTTCCTGGCATACTTGACAAACCTTGGAATATTTGTGCCAGGTATAGTTTTCTTTGTACTGATGGACGGAGTGGGTTTCTTGGCTGACATAACACCAACGTTGCTTACACGACGTGGAGTGGAAACTCTCGAAGTAGGCTTTACAATCTTACCACCGCTGGAAGTTCTAGGAGTTGCTACTCTGTGGAGGCTGTTTTTAACTTCCGAAACTCGCCTGTTTTTCTTAACAGAACTGACACGTTGGCCAGTGCTTACCCTAACAGGCGTTTTCACTACAACTGGCGTTTTCACTGATGATTGTCTTCTCAAAGCAGGGGAGTTTTCAGTTTCTTTTGCCAGAGCTGACGATTGGATATTACCGATGGAAAGCTTTTTAGCAGATGATCTACGCTTGTTCATTTTGACGGAAGGTTTCTCTTCGTCTTTATCAAATGTGACATTAAGAGTATCTTCTTTAGCTGAGGTATCCTTATCAAATGTTGTGTTTAGCTCACTTTTCCTTCCCTTCTTACCTACAAAAAAAAATATTCATTTAAGTGTGGAACATTTTTTTAAGTGTTTCTGATTATTTAAGTATATTTCTGGATTTTGTCATCACACAGATATTAGAGTTTGTCAGATGGGTAAAATATTTAAAAGATTAAGATGACATTGATAATAAAAACACTTGAAACACTGTACTATGATTGATTAGAAAAACTATTGCT
Source organism: Acartia tonsa (assembly GCF_053477335.1). Taxonomy (NCBI): domain Eukaryota; kingdom Metazoa; phylum Arthropoda; class Copepoda; order Calanoida; family Acartiidae; genus Acartia; species Acartia tonsa. The sequence continues at coordinate 43,521,814 of NC_137260.1, forward strand.
TATTTCGTGTAATTAAAACTTTGAAGATACATTTGTTAATATTTTAGTATTATAATATATCCAATTATATAAAGTAATAGGGTTTTTATGTTTGTAGCTTAAGATTGTAATAACTACTGAACTGAATGAGTTCTTCACTCTAGGGAAGCTTCACATAACTCCCTGGATAGTTTTAGGTTACTTTCCTGCTACCTCCTGTCATCTCTTGAAGGCTAGGTGAGAAGCAACTAGTATGAACAAAAAGAAGTAAAAAGTTCATATAGCCAAGGTACCTGAAGAGGAAGTGGCTTCAGCGATGGGTGGATCCTCATCATCAGTCAGAAAGCTGCCATTCTCAGCGTTATCACGCAGAGCCTTTAATATTTCAGCCTTGGGAAGGTTGGCTTTGACTCCCGCCGTTTTTGCGATCTTTTGTAGCTCTCGATAGTTCATTTTACTGAACTCATCCATTTTGACGTTTTTTTTTTGTTTTCTCTAAAACAAATGGCAACAATAGATAGGTATATATTTAACAATCTAAAGCAACGTCTCTAACATATATTGGCTTTGTGTAATATTACAAGAGGAAAGGAGGGGTCAAAAATTGGCCTTAAAAAACACAACCAGATTTATGAGATCGAATCTTCCTTAAATTGCAAAAATAAGATGTTCATCGCAATTTTATATTAAAATCTGGAAAATTTAAGACAGTCTTCAGTCATATATTTCACATTTAAATTTGGTTAACTGATTCGTGTGATGATCACTAGTCAAAATCCAGGAAATCCCAAACCTCCTTGAAACAAGGATCCCAAGCAGGCCAATATTAAAGGCCGGAATTTAAACAAAAGTAAAAATAGATTTTACAAGCGCGCGATTTTTCACTTAAAAATGTTAAGCAAAGCAAGTCATAAATATTCTATATATTCATAGATAAATATTATAATGAAATATAAACATAATAAATTGTAATATTTTTGCATAAATAATGATTTTTCACCAAAATTACATAATTTTTGCAAGCTTTCCCAAACTTGTAGATGTTGTGTACTTTCAAAAATAAACAATTTAAACTTGTTAGGCCGTAGCGGCATTGCGAGTTTTGAAAGGAAAATTCCATGCACAAATACATATTGTCATTATTTCCCACAAAATTATAAGCTAAAATGTGAGGGAAAATATATTATAGAGAAAATATAATCCTACAAGATCAAACGCCGCGTTTTATTTTTCATAAACAAAAAAGTTTAATATGGGAAATAATATTAAAAGTCGGGGAGGGATGAGACATTGCAGTGAAAATTGTAACGTTAGCCAAAGTTTATAGACACGTTTTCTCATTGGTTTGCTTAAATACTTTGGGGACTTTCATTAAATATGAGATGTTGGATAGAAATAGCAGCTTCCTACTTTAAAGTTTCTCTTATATCCGATACATAAGTTTTGTTCTATGGTTGTCTATTTTATACAAAAATGTTGCCAGATTGATTTCGGAAAAATGACAATAATGAATACAATTTCTATATACATTTTGTATTCTTTAAATAAAACAAGACCTATAACGGTAATGTAAAGAAAAACGGAGGTTAGAGTTTTCTATTAATTCAGCACATAATAGTAAATTTATTCTAACACTATCATAAAAGGAAAAATTAAAAAATGGACAATTAGAAAAAAAGATTGCGATGTAACACCTACACTAATTATATACTCTGAGGGCACTCTAGGAGCACTTTTTTAGTGATCTTTAAAATTTTAGTCAATAAGTTAAGCGGATGTTTATAGAGATGCTTTGCATCTAAGAATTTAAAAAAAATGTATGTTGAAAAGATGTTAATCTGGCAACATTTGTTTATGCACATCCAAGCATTACTTGCCTGAATTTCATTTTCTGCAAAAATAATCACAGTTAAGCTATCCTGAAGACCTTTTATTGGCCTGATATTTTTTTCGTGTTTGGTCTATGATTAGGTAATCTTACAGGAAATATACTTTATTTATAACCTTTATCTTGTAATAACTAAATATTCAATCTTATCTAGTTTAAACTTTGTTGACCAATGTTTAAGTGATGAAATGAAGTAATGATTTTAGTAATATTAATAACTTTTACCTAAATGTAGTTTTAATACTTGAACTATGTTTAATTAATAAGTATATATAAAATCATAATACCCAAGTTAATAATTAGTTATAAAGCAGCTTCTTTTTTATATTAGCCGGCCGGTTTTTTAAACAAGTGTCTTTAATTAATGCAGTGTTCATTTTATATGTTATGTAAATTACAGTATACGTGTACTAAGATCTTTCAGTAGATAATTTTAGAGTCTGATTAAATAAAGATTTAATTATGCCTTAATCCGAAGTTTAATCTTAATTCTTTGGAATTGGAGATTTTAAGGAATAAGACAAATGGGGATAATAATTCATGTATGTACATTTCTACGAAACAAACACAAAAATATGAAAACATTGATGTGGAAAAGTTGTAATATTGTAAATTTGATAAAATTCGATCAGATATGTAATAAAAGTACTCAAAAGTTTAAAGCAACGAATGAGATCATATATATTTTTTATTTGTACACAATGTATAGTCCAATGACCACTCCCTTCCGTATATATTAAATTTAAGGTGTTAGCTGAACCAAAGACCTTAACCCCCCCCCCCCCCCCCCCTGCGGGGAGCTTCATAAAACTTCAAATCCCTAAGAATTGCTTAAGGATAATCTTACATACACGTATATCTTAACCCAGTCTATTTCATGCTTTTAAGAGCAGAAGAAATATTAAATTTCATACCAACGTAATTATGTTTCAGAAGTTTTTTTTATTTGTTTAATAGTTTTTTAACACAAAATAAAATGAGTGGCGAGGCTCGTCATTTCCGTTCGCGGAATAAAAGGAAGAACGACGGTAATTCCAGCTCTCCCACCGGTAACGGACACCCCAGAAAATCCAGCAAAGGCAGCGCAGTCAAGTTAGTAGACGACAGTGACCTGGTGCTATGGAAGTCTCCATGGCTTGTAGTAAAATATAGCACCCTGGAGGCGGGACACTATTTGCTGGATTGGTGCAGATGGTTGATACATCACAAGCTCACCCTCATATTTTTGTGTCTTGTAGTAGGTAAGATAATTTTCATGATTGATTAAATGGGGGAAGATTCATTCATTTTACGTAGGTATGTCTTGCAAAGTTGCAATGCAAGTAAGGGATTCATTATAAAATTTGTATATGTATTCTTACGTCAATGTAATAGAATGTCTGTCTTTGTTTATCTAAGGATTTTACTAACTACTGGACCGATATGGATCTCCTTTATAGTTCAGCTTCTAATTGGACCAGGGAATGCCTATAACAATTCAGGAAAGGGTAAATCCATGCTCACAAGATAAATTACTCACTGGACCTCCCCCCCCCCCTAAAAAAATTAAAAGTTTAGGGTAGAATTATCCCCTCTCTTTCCTTTAGGCGCGTAGCCACTATATTATATTACATCCCCTATAGAACACCCATTTTACTGAATTTTTATTTAGGTTTGATATCAGTAGCGCATAATTATCCTGGACCCCATCAGGTTCATTTACAATCCGTGGAGAAACTATTACTCTGGTGCGGCTGGTGGGTTGGCCTTGGTATCCTTAGTTCTGTAGGCCTCGGCACAGGCCTTCACACCTTCCTGTTGTACTTAGGACCACACATAGCTGCCGTCACCCTGGCGGCCTACGAGTGCCAAAGTACCGACTTTCCCGAGCCGCCCTACCCAGATGAAATTGTTTGCCCGGAGACTAAAACTGTTGTCACTATTTGGACAATTTTATCCAAGGTAAGAATCTTTGATAGACAAGACAGTTGCCGTTGAGGTGATTAGTTCAAATAGCTGCCAAAACCTTTAAAAAAAAACAGAAGCTGTTATTTTTGTACTGACTGCTGCTATATAATATTAGAAATATGGCATTGATAGTAAGATTAAGAAGAATGTCTAGTTCAAAAACATTTTTAAAATACATACTCCTCTAAAAAAGTAAACTGTTTTCAAATGCTCTTATATGCATGCACAAATCTATACAAAAAGTTCTTTGTTTACTTACCTTACACAAAAACACTTCAACAAAGAAATTCAAGCTTTAGCATTATTTATTGTTAATAGATTTATCTTTTTGCTAACCTAAATTACCTTTTTTTTGTATTTATAGATAGGTACCTAGTATTGACTAGGAAAAAAATTTAATGGCCGTTCTTTACTACCTATTGGAATGAATTATTTTCTGCTTATTTGAGAGAAAGACCATATTGTTCGTAAATTAAGTGACTTAAAGAAATAAATTTATAAATCAAAGAGAGAGGGGACAATGGGCTGTTTATTACACTAGTCCCCAAAGTTTTAAATTAACGTTTTCTTATTCGTTGGCTTAGGACTTTTACTGAATTTTGATTGGTTGGTTTATTAAGTTTTGTGTTCTAACGTTTCAACCAATGATTTTAATATACAAAAGGGGTAACTTTGAGTTTTATCATTGTGGATGTACATCAATTTATCGGCCATTGTCTTATCCTTTTAGATCCCAGCATTATAATGTATATTTCTCAATAGGTGAGACTGGAAGCTTTCTGCTGGGGTGCTGGAACAGCCATTGGTGAGCTGCCGCCCTACTTCATGGCCAGAGCCGCTAGGCTATCAGGTTCAGAGCCCGGGGAAGAGGAAAAAGAATTTCTAGAATTACAGGTGACAAAAATTTTATCAAAGAATGTTAACTACTTAAGTCCAAACACTAAGAAAGTATGGCTACACAGACAGAAAGAATGTTAACAAAAACTATGTGCAAGAAACTTTAAAGTTCGTTGATCCACATTAAAAGTATCTTAATTTTGCTCTCAGAAAAGAGATTTTTTTACTATTTCTACGCTCGCTATTTTATTGATCTTGAAACATGAGAGGAAAAAGAAATTAGCAAGTTTCACAATAATAGGGTTGAGGGGTGGTGTTAATTTATAGCTCATTTCTACATATTTGCACTAAAACACAAAATTAATGATATTTTAATTTTTCAGGAAAAGCTGAAGAACCCGGACACAATGACAACCGTGGAAAGGTGGAAGTACCGCGTTCAGTGGGCTGTCCAGCGTGTTGGCTTTCTTGGCATCCTGCTCTGTGCATCCATCCCCAACCCGTTGTTCGACCTGGCCGGTATTACATGCGGACATTTTCTAGTTCCTTTCTGGACCTTCTTTGGGGCAACACTGATCGGCAAGGCCATCATCAAAATGCACATACAGAAACTGTTTGTTATTTTTGCTTTCAATGAGGGACTGATTGAGCATGCCATTAGCTTTATACAAACTATCCCTGTGGTGGGTAAAAAAATGGAAGCCCCAATCAGAGCCTTGTTAGCCACACAAAAGGAGAAACTGCACAAGAAGGGAGCTGGGGCGGATGGTGACGTGCCAAGCGGAAATATTCTTTCAAGCATCTTTGAAAAGTTTGTAATGGCTATGGTCATATATTTCATTGTCTCAATTGTCCATTCACTTGCTCAGAGTTATAAGAAGAGGCTTGCGGATGCCAAAAAGAAATAGAAGTAGCCTAACTAGATTTTATCTTTAAGCAGATTTTTATAATTATAGTCGTTTTAAATAAGTGATTATGTATGTACCAGTTAGTAATATATTCTATTTATGCAATTTTTTATTTGGAGCTTACTGCATATTAGGTGATATTTCATTTTAAAAACATTTTTTGCATCATTAGTTATTTTAGTATGAAGGAGGAGTCGGATCTTATTAGCAATAATAACTTAATTTTCATAAAATTATTTATTTAATATTTCATTTATTAGGTATGATTATCACCCTGTTACAGAGTTTTATTTTTATTTGATTTATTTGGGTTATGTTTTGTGTTTATTTTTAAGAAAATATTTTGTTGCGTTTTTTAAAAGTATGTTTTGTAATATTTCTTATGGATCTAGTGCAGTTCACGGAGAAATTTTCCTGGTAACGATTATCTCCAAAAATCTATGAGCTTTAAAGGCTGCTAACTGCCAAACGCTGGAACGTATAGATAATTCTCGAACAAAATTTTAACCGGCAAAGAGGGCTTACACATTATCTGGAATAGTCATCAATAATGCATTGTTATCTTACATTGCACATAAATGCGCGTAAAAGACTTATTTTGCGCGTTTTTTCATCAGCAAAGCTTTCTCTGTGCACCATTGGATCTTAGCTATTCTAGATTATTTTTAGACCTTCTTATGCCGCTTATCACGTTGCCCGGGCATGAAATGTACATTCAGCCGTTTGACAGCCAGCAACCGTTAAAGGTAATAGATTTTTGGAGGTAATCGTTACCAGGAACATTTTACCATGAACTGCATTTGATCCTGATTTATTTGTTGTTAATTACTTTATTTTCTCTATTGAAAGTGCCAAAGTTGAACAATCAACTCAATTATTAGACTTTTGATTACCTTTATGCGTTATAGATACACTTTTTTTCTGTATGAAGTTTTGCTTTAAACACTTTTTGCACACTTAATGCATTAGGAGGCGATGTAATGAAAAATAGGGAATAAAACTCAATTATATTAGACTCCCTTTTGTTTATTTGGTCACTTTACTAGTAGAATAAATTTTACAATTCAATAATTTTAAAGGAAATTCGTTTTTTAAAGTTTTTTCATTCCGTTAAGACAATTTATCATAAATAACAAATAGAAAAGAATATGTACCATAAAGTTTAAATGATAGTATAATTTTATTTTAATCATAGATTCCTTTTTATGATGTAACATGATATAAAAAGTTAAAGCTTTAATTTTCTTAAGAAATTTTTGTCAATAACATTTCTTTTGACACTTAAATTTAAAATATCATATTACAATCTCAAAACATAGAAACACATTTCATCATGTCTGATAATAATATCTTGTTTGCGGTTTTTATCTATGTTGAAACTTATATAGTTGGGCAGATGGCAAAACTCGCCTTTTCTTTAAAAGTTATTTAAACAATTTTTTCTCACTCCTTTTAACTGTTTGATGATGAGTAGGTAATTTGAATTCACCAAAAAAACAAACTAAGATTGTCTTTTTAAGAAATGTGATTGTTTTTCATCTGCCTAACCGTGATCAAATGTAATGATAACAGGATTACTGGTGGAGCAGTTGTTATTGTAAACACGCCAACATTGTTATTCAACTGTGATTAGTTCGTGTTTTTATAAGTTTTATAAGTTCAAACAATTAGTTTTTATGACAATTCTATGTTTGGTCTTTTACAATTGGGCCATATTAGCTCAATCTGTTTGTAAGTGTTGTTTGGTTTTATATTTATCAAATTAAAGTCGAAGATATTTTAACTATATTTAAAAAGATATTAGGTGAGAAAAGAAAATATTATTATCAATAACAATAAACTTGTTTTGAATACTTGGTTCACAGGGATATAAGGAAAAAATCTACCTATTGATTAAAAAAAAACTTTTCCTGGAAGTAATAATTAGGTATATTTTAAAAAACCGTAAATATTATTAGGTGTATTCTTTTTCTTTGAAAAGACCCTTCTTATATCCATGAACTTATGTATTCACCCCCTTGAAATTTGTGAATTTGGTATGATAAAAAAATTGTGTTTCAGATAAAATTTGTGAGTTGTGTGTGTGTCAAAATGTGTGAAGAATTTCCAAGCTGGGCGCTCCAACCCAGAAAAGAAACTGGAGCCGCCCAGTTTCTGGCAAAGAATCCGGAATACGATGGTAGAGGCATCATCATTGCTGTCTTTGATTCAGGTTCCATTTTATATCACTTTTTTGTTATAAACCAATATGTCATACCACTCAGAGAAAGAAAATCTGATATTCAAATTGACATCTGACTCACTGGTATAAACATCCAAACATTTTTTAATATGCATTATGCATATTTCATTTTGAAAACATATTTCATAGCTATTATTAAAAAACGGTGTTTAATTACTGAAAATTATACACGAAAAAGAAACTAAAAACTCTTTTTAATTAGCCTAGGTCATTAGAACCTAAGGTCCAAAGGGATTGATCTTTTATTTTTTTACATTTTCCACGGAAAACTCGTCTATAATTTCAATCTACAGGTTCTATGGTTGTGTTCTTTCACCTATTCAAATAATTTATATTCAGTTTCAGTTCTCGGTAGGCAATTTGAGGTAAATTGTCCTATTAAATGCAATGATCCTTGTTATTATTCCAGGTATTGATCCTGCTGCAGGCGGTATGCAATGGACTACTGATGGAAAACATAAATTAATTGATAGGTAAAATATTTTATCATACAAAGTAGAATGATTTCTGTTTCTTACAACTGCTATGCTGGCCCTACTTATATATTAATTAGCTTTGCTACTTATGGATGTTGTCATCCTTGTTTTGTTTTTAAATCTCGCTGATGACTGAATTTATTGTATGCGTAGCAAATCTACAATTTAATTTAAATGTTTAGATACGACGGTAGTGGAGCTGGAGACGTAGACACTTCCACTGTTGTGGAGGTCAAGAACAATCAAGTCACAGGAATATAGAATAATATTATTATATCACAACAATTACAACTAAAAACATTTTTATATCAAACTATGTGTCCTAAATTTGTTATTCGTTGATATCTACGAGTTTGAACACAGAAGACATCTAAATTAGTTCCATATAGTTTTTATCAAAATATCACAGAAATTACAAACAATATCTAGGTCAATACATGATCCTTTCGTTGTCGATAAAACATTACCTTTATAACAACTTCAAAGCTTTGCTAAATTATTTTACTGTCTCAATAGATACCTACAGAATATTAAGTTAGTGCTTTTTGTAATCAATATTGTCCTCGTATGAATTCATTATTGGTTACGGAACGATTAGGCATGATCAGCTACCTGACCAGTTTTCTTAATTATTCTATGTATCCCAGGTCTTACTGGAAGAACCCTGAACATACCATCAACATTTGTAAACCCCACTGGAAAATATCATTTGGGTGTGAAGAATGCCACAGATATTTATCCTAAATCTTTACGTGAAAGGTAGGAATTTCACTCATTTCTAAGTGGATATCCAATCGACAAATTCTAACTGCTTTAAAGATTTATTTTAGATATTACCTAATATGGTAATGGTAAGGGTCTTGTTATGTTTTTTATCCCCATAAGTCCTAAGCTAAGAAAAAGAAATCATATTAAAAATTAATTTTAAAATTTTGACATCAAATGGATGAAAAAGTATCTATAAATTCATATTATAATGCTTTTTCATTATATGCCTCATTCACACTAAAAACGGTCGCTAAACTTTTGTTGTTACTTTTTTTATTAATTAGCGGCTACGCCCCTAGAGGCCTCTAGGGGCACTTGAGGGGGGGGGAGTCGAATTTGATAACCCAATTACTTATTTTAGATTTTCAAAGAAAAAGTAAAAAAAAAGTTTTTTGGGAGGTGGAAATTTTTTTTTTTTTTTTTGGGGGGGGGGGGGTTGGTGTCCCCCCCCTCATTTTTCATTTTAGTTAATTTTCGGGGGGGGGGGGGCATTTTCTTTTTTTGGGTGGAAATTATTTATAAACCTTCCCGGGACCTATGAGAAGCTACCCTGTTAAGGAGAATCCGATCGGTTCAGCGGTTAGCGAGATTCTTCGGTACAAACACACAGATACACAAACACACACACAAACAGACAGACATCCTGTTACTTTAGTATAAGGATTTATCACCTTAAGTCAGACTAATGGAAGCTGCAATAAGCTTTTTATTTAAGGATGGGGGGCTGGGGGGGGGGGAGTCCATTTTGGGCTAATTGAAACTTTTTTTGGCTTGTGGAAAGAGTGCGTGTAATAATGTTTTTATTTTTCATTTATCTTTGTCCACAAACAAAATAAGACTCGTTTGTTGGCTAGGTTGGATAAGGAGAGATTTGACAAGCTATGGGGTGAGCAGCACAAGGGCAGCATGGCAGAGGCAGTCAAGAAACAGAAGGCAGCACAAGAGTCTAGCGCCTCAGGCGAGGGTCCTCAAGAAGGCATGGCTATGAAGGTATAATCATTGTTCAAAGCAAAATAGAAACCTTTTATTATCTTTTAATATAATAAAGTTTACTTGTACTTTTAAAAATCACGTAAATGATTAAAAGGCATTTATGTATCTTTGATTAAAACAACACATTTGACGATTAACAAAGGGGAGTCGACCAGTCCACCCCCATTTTTAAATTTGTAAGAAATTTTTGGGGGGGTTAATCTTTTTTTAAGGGGCGATCTCTCATGGGAGAGTGGTTTTATCATCCCCGAGGATAGGTATAAATCTTCCCATGACCGATGTGAAGCTGCACTGTAAAGGAGAAACATATCGGTTCAGCGGTTACAGAGATCCTTTGGTACAGACAGACAGACACAGATCCTTTTACTTTTATAAAAGGATTAAACAAGAACAACATGTAAACATTTAGGAGCAGCTGAAGAAGGAAGATGTAGAGGCTGAAGTGGAAATGGCAACCTTCTTGGAAAAGAAATTTAAGTAAGTGTTTTAATCAGCTATCCGATTATCAACAATACTGAAAAATCATGTATAGCATCGTGTAAAAGACAATTTTCCACGAATATTAAAATAAAAATCATATAATTAATATACCAGTTTTGTTAGCCTGGGCTTTCGGCTCTACGGGTCTACCAAAACTGGTTTTATTATATATTTTTTTAATGTCCGCGGGAAGCTGTTTATAATACGTGCGATAAATAACAAGGTGTTTTAAAATTACACTTATTTGTTTAGGGATGGTAGCTCCGCCCACTGGTTTTCAGACCCTGGACCAGTTTATGATTGTCTGGTGTGGCACACTGGCACAGCCTGGAGGGCAGCTATTGATACCTCGGAGCAGGGGGACCTCGAGAAAGGTAGGAATTTTAGAAGCAAGTAAAATCGTTCTTACCTTTGTAAATCGACATATAAATTATTACTTGGATTTTACACATAAGGAAAAAGGATAAGAGGATGAATACTCACCCCTTTTTCATGGTAAAATACTACTTCCCCATCCCTAAATTTAGAAGCAGACGAAAATCAAAAGCCGCCCAGGGCTTTTTGTAAGTCAATCATAAATAATAATGTGAATAAAAAGAAAAGCGATATTTAGCAAACAGCCGTGGGCGGTCAGAATCAGCTGAATGTTCATTATGAAAAAAATTTCCCCCTTTTTAGAAATAGAAGGATTCATCTTTCATGAACAAATTTTTTTTAATAAAAATAAAATTCTATGTAATTTTTAATTAAAACATTAAAACGAAAATATCTAATCTAATATTCTTGCCCTAAATATGGAAATAGTAAAAAGTAAAAAAATATTTTTTTTTAATAATTTTTAATCCTCACATTTGAAAAGTAGTGGAATAGCAATAAATTTTAGCGCGGCAACAGCGCTGAGTAGGCCTCTAGGCCCACTGCCTATTTTCGTCTTCTAGTTGCTTCGATTCCTCTCTTTTATTTTTTTCTCTATGATTTTACAACAGAATTTCATGTACTCTGATAAAATGAAATACGCAACGGGCTTAAATAACGATTTCTCCCTTTACCCCATCCCCTCCTGCCCTATTCGATGAACGAACTGGCCGGTAAATGACAGGTCAAATAACAACCTAAATTGGCGACAATATTTTCTCTGTCATAATATCCACGTATTTTTTACACCTATTAATTAGGTATTATTGTAAAAGTTTATACGCTGCTAGTTTGTACCACCCAATCAAGAGTTAAGTATTTCCAAACTTCGATATATTTTTAATATTTTATTATACAGGGTTTTGTTTGTTTTAGGTCTGAATCTGGGAATCTTTCGAGAAACTTATGAATATGGCCGTTTGTCAGATGTCTGTAATGTTAATGTTAGTGTAAATATTTATGACGAAGGTAAGCTTTTGAACTTCAACTTCTGAATGACAACCCTGCCCAAACCAATGTGTAAGTGTAATACTGGGATCTACAGGGATATATGGCCTATAAATTTTTTACATCCCTATTGATGATACTCAAAGTTACCCCTTCTGTAGATTACAGTCAGTGAATATAACGTTTGTACACTCAACCTAATAAACCAACCATCAAAATTTAATTAAAAGTCCCTAAAGTTGTTAAGCCATCGAATAAGAAAACATCATTATAAGTAACACTAGTGTAATAATCAGTCCAATGTCCCCTACCTTCCTGGTTTTTAAATCATTATGAAATATTTTTACTCCAAGCTTAGTCTAATTGTTGGCTATAATTTATGTTTTCCTTAGGTAACCTATTAGAAATAGTGAGTATGCCTAGTTCACATGGTAACCATGTAGCCAGTATTTCTATATAATGATTATATTTTATTATAGGTAACCTATTAGAAATAGTGAGTATGCCTAGTTCACATGGTAACCATGTAGCCAGTATTTCTATATAATAATTATATTTTATTATAGGTAACCTATTAGAAATTGTGAGTATGCCTAGTTCACATGGTACCCATGTAGCCAGTATTTCTATATAGAAATTATATTTTATTATAGGTAACCTATTAGAAATTGTGAGTATGCCTAGTTCACATGGTACCCATGTAGCCAGTATTTCTGCAGCTAACTTCCCTGACCAACCAGAAAAGGTAAATTTAAATTAGCCGACACTGTCCCAGCCCTCCCTGGATTTAATTTAAGAAATCAAAATGGAATATTTTTTCCCCCATACAGCAATAAATGACACTTTTATGCATGAATCTTCAGCGATAATACAATAAACCGTAATTTGATATACATTCCTAATGATGATATATAAAATTATCCCTTCTGACAATTAAATTATTGGATAATAAGTTTGCACACTACTAGTTTTGAACCAACCAGAGTTGTGGATCCGCATTGATTGTATGCGGATCCGGATCCTCCAAATTTGGTCAGTGCGGATCCGGCTCAGGATCCTTGACAATAAAAATAAAATCACCAAATTTTTCAAAAAAAAAATTTGTTCCTTAATCTCGAAGTCAAAAATACTTTTAATTTTTAAGTCTGAACCTAAACCTTAAAGATTGGCTCTCATCACGAGAATGTCTTTGTAAGTGACTATTTTATATTAATTTAGGTAGATTTTTCCATTTTTTCCGCATTTTTTTTTAGTCCAAGGATCCGGATCCGCATTTTTTTGCGGATCCGGATCCTTGGACTCAAAAAAGTGCGGATCCGGATCCACAACTCTGGAACCAACCAACCAAAATTCAATAAAAGTACCTTAAAAATAAGATAACCTTTCCAATATATTCATTGTCGTTTCAAGATATATTTTTTATTTGACTAAACAATTACCTAGCTTCTGATATAACCCTTGTTTAATCTAGAATGGAGTTGCTCCCGGGGCCCAGGTAGTGTCCATCAGTATTGGAGATGGCAGGCTGTCCTCCATGGAGACAGGTACAGCTCTGGCCAGGGCCATGTCACATGTTCTCAGATCTGAACATTATAAGGTTGGTATCATCTGTTTAATAACTATTAAACTATTTAGTAGCTATTAAAGCTAGAACTTGATTTTTCTTGTCAACATTCTCATAAAATTGGAGCATATTTAAAACATCCATGGTGGCCCGACTGCTTGTTAGCCGCTTTTTTTTTACCTATTTCCAATTCATGAAATTAAGCCTTTAAAACATAAGATGTTTATCTACCAGGTTGACTTGATCAACATGTCCTACGGAGAGTTCTCGAACTGGTCCCACTCTGGCCGTCTGGGAGAACTAGTGGACGAGGTTGTTGGCAAGACTGGAGTTACCTGGGTGGCCAGTGCTGGCAACAATGGACCTGCTCTGTGTACTGTTGGTACACCACCGGATTTAAAACGCAATGTGATAATTGGTAAGCAATTTATTTCATTTTTAAACATTAGTTTTTAGTTAATATTTTTATTATTTACTAATGTTTTGGCTGCGTTCCTTGCATCTAGGGGCTCTATAATTGAAGAGGTAGGGTAGGGCAGAAAAATAGTCTTACAACATACCGGATATACATGAATCTATTAATTAAAAAGCCTAAAACCTTCATCTGTGATCCATTTACAACCTACCATTTTAAGATTGAATTGAGGGATCCATTGATCAGTTTTTTATGACAAAAAGACCACTAATTCTTTCTAATGCCTGGACCAACATATAAGATAGATATTTTTAGTAGATTAGTTATATAGGAGGAATGCTTCAAATAACTTTCCTTATTTCAGGAGTTGGAGCTTATGTATCCCCGGAAATGATGGCTGCTATGTATTCATCCAGAGAGAAATTGCCAGGTAATCATATTTAATTTATTTTCCATTAACCTTTACTAGAAAATATTTGTTATGTTAGAATTCAATGGTTCTAATTTCAATTAAGGTTTGTTTTCCTAATGCTTACCAAAAATACTATTCCTATTTATTTAATGCTTTTCCTCAAAGTATCTAGCGAGCACGAATCCCCCCCTCCCTTATTGTTTTTGAAATATTTTGAAAAAAAGGGAACGGAGGTTTTTTTTGGAGGTTTTTACCCTGCGGGGCTACTCTGTAACCAATACAACCTTACATAGCTTAAAGTTAATCATTAACACATCCATTCTTATTTTTAATTTATTCCAAAATGAGGGAATTTTATGAAAATCATGGTTGGTAGCGAATTAAACTTGTTCAATACCTTCTTTTTAAAACATGTCATTTAAAGATAATCGTACATAAGTATAGAGAACCAGGTAAAAAATCCTAATAATAATTTTAGGAAACACTTATACCTGGACATCGCGGGGTCCAACCATTGATGGTGATCGCGGTGTAACCGTTTGTGCTCCTGGCGGCGCCATTACATCTGTGCCTCAGTTCACCCTCCATGGGACCCAGCTGATGAACGGAACCTCCATGGCTTCCCCGCACGTGACAGGCTGCCTGGCCCTCATGCTGTCGGGTATGCGCGCTCAAAATCTCTCCTGGAGCCCGTTCAGTGTCAAGAGAGCATTAGAAAATACTTCAAGAAGGTACCTTTCACTTATCTATATTTGCTTAGGTACATTTAACAAATATGCCTTAAGAAGTGAAATACCGAAAAAAACATTGTATGAAATAATTTCATTTCTTCATCTTTGTTCATCTCAGAAAGGGAAGGGACATAATATTCAAATGTACATCACTGGTCCCCAAAGATTTAGAAAATACATCGATTCATCGTCCATTGTATTATCCTATAGGATCCTTGGTTTACCCATCTGTGTATCCTTCTTTATTTTAACAAATTCATTTCAACAAAGATCACTCTACCAGTTTTGTAAATTGAATAATATTTTTTATTTTACTATCCGCGCAAATTAGCTGTCTATAATACTATAACATAAATAACTAGGTATTAACTTTTCTTTAGGTTGGAAAATCAGTGTGTGTATGGGCAAGGAAATGGTCTTGTTGACGTAGAAGCTGCTTTCACTCATCTATCTACCTACTCAGAATCTAAAGACAGAGACGTCAGGTATCAGACTATTTTTTTTGTTTGAAAATATGAATAGTCATAATTTTGTAAGCACTGCAACTCTATAACCAATTTAAGGAAATAGATTTATCATACTGAAATACTATAAGAAAGTGTATTATAATTAAATCAATAATTCTTACCTACCCAAAATCAAAGAGTAATAGGGTCAAGCGGGGCATAGACAGGTAAGGGGCTAAACCGGTAATTTTTTACCCACCTTCATAAAATGACCTTTTTTTCCATGTTCATTTCAAATAACAGAAAAAAAACACAAAAGCAAATTTGTTCCTTTTTAAATTGCCTACAAAAAAGTAAAAATGAAAGTTTTGTGAGATGAATTTTAAGGGTACTTTTTGGGTCTCAAAGTCAGACGCTTTTCATCATGTTATCATTCTTTTTTCAATAATGATTATTTTTATCAAAAGGTTTAATATAACCTGCAACGGAAGCTCAGACAAGGGTATTCATCTGCGTGGCTTGAAGTCAACACGTGCTGCTGAAGTGCCCATCAGAGTGGAACCGGTTTTCCTTGATGCTGACAATAGACCAGCTAAGGTAAAAGTTTTTAGATATTAAACTTAGCTCTCAATTACCTAAGTACTTCTATCCACAAAATCTCAATTTATCTGAGAAAAATTTAATCATTTTTTACTTTTTGTTGCAATAAGAAAGATTAATTTTTATGTCAATTTATAGCACCTACAGATTTAATATTATCATATTGGATAAGACAATGAATTATAAATTCATATACATTATCCCAATGATGAAAGTGCATTAATACGTATGTTACCTCTATCTTTTTTAGGACAAACTCGACTTCAACCTTCGCCTTGTGTTGACCTGCTCGGCCAGCTGGGTCCACCATCCTATTCACCTGGACCTCATGTACACCACCAGAAACTTCCTCATCAGCGTGGATCCATCTGGCCTGCCGGCAGGACCACATTCCGCCTACATCAACGCCTTCGACAGCAGCTGTCCTGAGAAGGGAAAGCTGTTTGAGATTCCTATTCATGTGATGAGATCCGAGGAACTTACTAAAGGATTGAAGCCTTCTGTCACTCATAAGGTAAGTCAAATTTTCACTGTCCAATCAAAATCTTGAGGAATTTGTTAAATTAACTTTCAAATAATATCATATTAGATTTATTACCTAGGTAGATCATTAAGACTAGAAGCTATGCCCCCTAGAGGCCTCTAGCGGCACATAAATGTTTTCTTTTCAATCTATTTTAAGATCAGCTGTTTATCGAAAAATTCCTTCTAGGCGACACTTTTTATTTTTTGGGGGGATTTTTGGCAATTTATCTTGGGAGGGTGGTGGTTTCCTCCCCCCCCCCCCCATCTAACTATGAATCTTCCCAGGATCTTTGAGAAGCTACATTGAAAAGGAGAACCATATCGGTTCAGCTTTTAGTGATATCCTTTTGTACAGACAGAGATCCTTTTACTTTATTATAAAGATATTTATTTTTTGTAGTTAACATACAAGCCTGGAGACATTCACCATCATTTCCTGAACGTGCCTGAAGGAGCTACCTGGGCCAATTTCAAAATTAAGAATCTCTCACCTGACCTTGAAGGTAACATGGATTTAAAAATATTTAAGAATTTTGGTCTTCACCATTGAAATAAATTGGGTAAAAACTATGATATATACCTCCAATTATGTTAATCAAAATTACCCCTTATGTTGATTATGATTATTGGCATTGGAGGATGGTTTCAAACAAAACACAACCCAAAGATTTAATAAAAGTAAAAGCGTACGTCCGTAGATGCTAAGTTAACAAAAGGTATAAGTCCTTCTTTTGGCGCCATTATAATTTACAGTCAAAGTTACCCCTATCCCTAGTTTATTAGTCATAAAAATTGAGTTTCATACAGGAAAATTGAAGAGTTTAACATCTTTCATTGTCTAATCCCAGATTTATTGAATTTTTAGCTAAATTTGTGGTGCACACTATCCAGCTAGTTGATAAGAAGATGGTCCGCACCTTGGAAAACAGGAAGATGTTCAGGATCAAGGAGACAGGAGAGGATGAGGTCAGTTTTCTTGTTACCCCCTTATAAATTTGTTTATACATTACGTATTAGGATGACTTGTGTCTGTTAGTTCAAATCTGATTAGTCTGGAATCCGATTCCGTTATGGATGAATCCGCCAATTATTTTAGACAATCCAGTCATACTCTGAACACGAATTTGTAATAGGTTCCTCGAATTGCCAAACCTACTTTTTTTCCCTAGGTACCTGAGAAATAACACATTTTTTTGTCTGCAGATGAACATCCCAGTGAACGGGGGCCACAACCAGGTAGTTGAGTTCTGTGTGTCCAAGTACTGGGACAACCTGGGTACTGTTGAGACTGAATACACCATCACATTCCATGGAGTTCAACCTAGTCAAAGTAAGCTCAGTTAAGATTAAGAAACCACTGCACAGCCACAAATTTTTAAAATAGATACTAGGGAATGCTATTCTAACAAAAAATTCGAAGTAAAAATTTTAAATTGAATTAATTGGCTGAATCACAGCCTCTGCGACCACCAAATATTGATTTTAAACATTACTAAATTAAAATTAACTCTATTAACCTAATTTATACATACTTATGGACATACGATGATAATTCTTTTATCGCAAAAAAAATTAAAAAGAATAAGAAATAAAAAAAAGGGGGCTCTTTAGATTTATTTAAATCCATTTCAACGTACTTTGTAATTAGATGAACTTGTGATGCACGGCGGAGAGGGAATTATGCGTGTGGATCTAACCTCCAGAATTAGCCACGAAGATATTCATCCAGAAATTAAACTTAAAAACTCTGTACAGGTACAGTAACATTATCAGCTAAAAGACGCAAAACTATATTACTAATGTCCGTCTGTATGTCTGACTAAAACTTTTTTTGGGAAACGTCATTCTCTTGGCTAATATTTAATACAGACTGTTGACTGATTTTTTATGATAATTCCCTAACCTATGGTATACCAATATTAAGCATCTAGCATATAATTGTTGATGATCAGTGAACATTTGCACTTAAAGTTAAGTTTAAACTCACTTTGTCCGTTTTTCCATTCATGATATTTTGTGCTTTGCTTTTTATAGAGGTTGTCAATCTTGTTAGGCTCCTTTTAATACTATCATATGTAAAATAACTTAACTTGTTTTAAAAGGTTGTTGCAATGTCTTATATTTATCAGGTACTGCGACCCAACGACAGCCAGGTAGTGACCCTGGGTTGTCGCGACACTATCCCTGTGGGGCGCCACACCTATGAGCTGCAGCTGCAGTACGGGTTCAGTGTGCCCAAAGCGACAGAGATCACCGTTAATATGTCCATGCTGTCGGATTTGTTGTATGAAAGTGAGCTGGAGTCGCAACTATGGATGCTGTTTGATGCCAATAAGTAAGGTTTTATTTTGAAAGCAAAGCAGTTTTCTAATAAACCTGGGATGGAGGAGCCAATAGACTGTTTATTCATATTGTGTAATAAAGTTTTACAATAATTTACGTTTTCATATTCGTTGTTAAAAAAATGGGGTATTTTAATTAAAATTTTTGTAGGGTTTCGGCTGTGTTTATATTTTCGAACTTATTAGCTGATTTTAAAGAACCCATACAAAATAGCTCATCCCCCTCTATTCCTTTACTTTAATATCTATACAAAGGATTAAGTTTTCTATAAAATAAATAAAATTTGACGCTTTTTTGTTTTATTATGTTTCGTTGGATGGAATATTTTTTTTTCTAGGCGCTGTGTTGGTTTTGGAGATGCTTACCCCAGTAATTGGCCAGTGAAGCTGGAGAAGGGAGAATATACTCTTAAAGCACATGTTAGGCAAGAGAAGAGAGATCTTCTTGACAGGTAAAGCACATTTTTGTTTTGAGCGCTTTCGCATAAATTACACTCCTGGTGAGCACTGAAAACCTCCAACCCCCTCTTTTTTGGAATGATTAAAAATAAGGGAGAGGGAAGTTATAACATTAGGTTTATGTTAGGTTATATTGGTTACTGGGGTTAGATATATAAAAACTCCTCCCCCACCTCTTAAACTAAGGGAGGAGGGGGGGTTGTTTAAGGCACATTGCATAATTTTGTTTCTTAAGAGGTTTAAATTTTTTGAAGGTAAAAAAATGAAATATTTGAATTACAAATTGAGTTCAATAAATACAAATATAGAATTTCGTGCAAAATTAACACATAATGTATTTTTTTAGGTTTACAGACACGCCTGTCTTGATATCATCTAAACTGTCGTCCACCTTGGCGATGGAGGTCTACTCTTCACATTCAGAGGCTCTTGGTAAGTTTTCTGCTATGCTACTTTTGCGTTTCATTACTCTTGTTTTTTAGTAACTTTGGTTACAAATTTGCGTTACTTATGCATAGCATTATCCCTGTTTTTCTGAACACTAAATGAAAATAAATTTAAACACACGAACATTTAAGTTTCTGTGTCCAAATAGAATTCCATAAATAAGCATTAACTACTTTTTGAAATTTATCATTTTTTATTGTTATAATTTGGAAAGAAGGGCATAATCTAATTTATATTTCTTTTTAGTCGGAGGAAAGAAATTTGCAACGGAATCTTGTTATCCTGGTAAAATTGTGACAGCATATATCACCCCAGTCAACACGGACAAGCATACCAAGGGTGCAACTTTGGGTCAATACCTGCAGGGCACTGCAACATTTGCCAAGGTAACTTTGGGTCAATACCTGCAGGGTACTGCAACATTTTCCAAGGTAACTTTGGGTCAAAACCTGCAGGACACTGCAACATTTGCCAAGGTAACTTTGGGTCAATACCTGCAGGGCACTGCAACATTTGCCAAGGTAACTTTGGTTCAAAACCTGCAGGACACTGCAACATTTGCCAAGGTAAGTTAGGGTCAATACCTGCAGGGTACTGCAACATTTTCCAAAGTAAGTTTGGGTCAATGTCCTGCAGGGCACTGCAACATTTGCCAAGGTAACTTTGGGTCAATACCTGCAGGACACAGCTACATTTGCCAAGGTAACTTTGGTTCAATACCTGTAGGGCACTGCATCATTTGCCAAGGTATATTCCAAACTATACATGGATATATTGACAGGGAAAATTTGTGGTCAATTAAGGTTGCTAACGTGGACCTCATTGATTGGTTAGTACGTTCATCCAGTAGGACGGGAGGGGATGTGGTAAAGAGGGTTAATTAGGGTATCTTTTTTTTAGCTAGCTGTGAGTTTAACTTTGTTTTAAGTGCATTAAAATCTGGTTCAACATCCAAATAATAATATATCGATCTATATATTGAATATACTAAAATATTTTTTTTACTGGATATTTTTATAGCTTTAACTTTTTCCAGGATGATGGTGCTAAAAGGGTTGATGTTTATACCTTCAAATATATCTTACCAGAACTTGCTAAGAAGAAAGATAAAAATAAGGATAAGGTAAAGTTTTTCTGTTTTTTTTTCTGTTTTGTTATAATATATACAAGCTACTTCATCCATATAGGCCTACAGAAGGAAAGAGGGGAAAGGGGTGTCAATGCTATAAAAATAAAACAATAGATTGGGAGGGGTTAAATAACTATGTCCCACTATAAGTCGACTTTCAATTTGGTCATCCAATTCGCTATAAAAGAGCAGTAAAACATTTGCTAGCACACGAAAAAGGTCACGAACAATTGATCCAGATGGATGTCTGGGTTATACGTCTATACTTAATAGTAATACATTTATTAATTTCATTTGGGTTTTTAAAATAAAAAGAAAAATATATTTAAGCCTTCCCTGGACCTCTGAGAAGCTTCACTAAAATGGAGAATCATATAAGCATTTTGCGAGATACTTTCTTACACACAGAAAGACATTCTGTTACTTTTATGCTTTGTAAAGTACAATAGTAATGTGCTTAGCAAATGTTAGTTTCTGTTTAAATCCATTTCACATACATAACATGAGTATTATTTGTATTTAGGAAGCAAAGAAGACCAAGACTGATGATTTTGAGGCCTACGAAGAATCAGTGAGAGATACAAAGATCAGCTGGCTGGCCAAGCTTCCAGCTAACCAGCAACAAACAAAGGTATAGGAGTGCGCCCACACAAAGTTAACGTTTAACTCTAACTCGCGACTGTGGCGTTATTCATAGTACAACTACTCGTTGTCGGGAAGGTAATATTGATTCGAATCTCGGCATGACACCGCGTCATAACTAAAGACTTTAAAAATGGTTCTTACTGCCGCTATATCAGGTGCGCGACATAAATATTTGAAGTAGAGGCAATGCCTTGGCCCCAAAGAGGCGCAAATCAATAAAAGTTTCTTTAAAAAAATATCAGGGGTGTATATTCTGCACAAGATTTATTTTTTTCCCCCTGCTATAAAATTTTTTATTTTCTTCCCCCCCCCCCCCCCCCCCTAGTTTTTTCTCACCCAGTAGGGGGAAAATGGAAAAATATTTATAGAACTCTATATTTTATTTATTTTATCCCTCCTAGCACACATTTTTTAAAGTTTTTTTCACCAAGGAGGGGGGGGGAAATGGAAAAAATGTTTTCAGTTTTCTTAATTTTTACATTTTTTTTCCCTCCAACCTCTTATTTTTTATTCCCCCCCCCCCCTGAGCAGGGGATCCCATGTAGAATATACACCCCTGAAAAATATTTGTATCTTGCTTTAATTTTTATATTTTGAAATTTGAATATCCATAATTTGAGTCTTATAGATTTATATGATTTTGCTGTTCACATTCAAAATTTCAGGATCTGTACGCGGAGTTGATAGAATTGGGATCAGTATTACCAAGTGTGCATAGCGCCAGGCTCCAGGGACTACTGGCCCTGTCGCAAGAAAATAAAGACTATAAACTTATTGCAGAAACTGCCGATCAGGTTAGATATATTACTGGATGTAGATTGTAGAATATACGTGGATATTATGACAGGGGAAAAATAGTCGTCAATTTAGGTTGTTAACATGGACATTCATTGGTAAGTTCGATCATCCAGTAGGAGTTAAGGATGGGATAAAGGGAAGTGTCGTAGTGTTATATCACTAAGCCCAAGGCTAAACTGTAAGTTTAATTTTTTATAGTGGTTACATTGGTTACACTCCCTTTATGAAGAAAATAACGACTTAAAAATGTTTCTTTTCTAATTTTTATATTTTTTATCATTCGCTAAAATTGACAGTACAAGAGAATCCGGCTGAATTAAGATATTCATTTTTTAATCAGAATTCGAATGTGTTTAAGATACTGAATAGTATTATATAAAAAGGAAATAAAATATTTCAATGTAATCCGTAAGGAATATACGTAAATAAATACATGGATTGGATCAAAATAAAATATACGTTGTTTTTAGCTTGGTTTAAAATTAAGTATCAAAGAAGCGAAAATGCCGCTATTTATTATTACGCTGTACTTATTCAGGTGATGAAGAGTATAGATGAGAAGGAACTGTTGGCGTGGCTGGGAACAAAGTCAGACACGCGCGACAATGCCGCTGAAGTGAAGAAGGAGATGGAGAAGTACAAGGGGCAGCTATTAGAAGCATTTGCAGCTAAAGGAGATGCTCTTCTGAAAAGTAAGAATTTTGCACATAAGATATAAATATTATTAAACTATTTTTTTTGAGGGTTAAATTGCTATTATACAGATATCGTAAACCAAGCCCAATTTACTATTTTTCGTCATTTTCTATACAGTATAACCATCAAATGCCTTGTTAGGTCATAAAAAAATGGATAAAACATCAATTTTTGTTTCAAATCTTTTACGATATCTACAAAGTCACAGTCCCTTAATAATCAGACACTTCGAAGAGTAGCTAAATAAACCTTTTCACTAATTTCAGGGATCTTAATCCTAAATAATTAAGGCTCTATTGTCCCCTCCCTACCTGTATCTTATCTACCTTTATCCTTTATTTTAGTGGAAGAGGTGAAAGCTGGTGATTTAGATGAAATTTATTCAAGTATTCTCAAATATACAGACCCCACTGATACAAAGGTAAACATTAAATATTAATTTGATTACTACAAAAAAAATTCAATTATCGAAAAATAGCACGTGACATCTCGGGAACCAAAGGGATAAGACAATGGTAGATAAATTGATGTACAATTATGATACACAAAATTCCCTTTTATGTAGATTACAAGTAATGGATGAAATGTTTAGACACTCAACTTAATGAACCAACCAATCAAAGCTCAATAAAAGTTGTTAAACCAACGGATAAGAAAACGATATTATAAAGCTTTAGAGACTAGTGTAATAAACAGCCCATTGTCCCCTTCCTTCCTGGAAGATTCTTTAATCATAGCCGGATATTATATACAATAATTGCAAATTTTTCCATGCAATATTTTAACTGATTTTATTTTGTTGGAATTTAATCCACAAGGGAAATACACCTAAACCTCCAACCCATACATGTATTTAAACTTAGTGGTAACCTAACTAGTTTGTGGGCCCATCCTAAACTTGACTAACCCAACTAAATCTAACCTATCTCCTATCTAGTCATTATTAAGGTCTCACCTTCTAGTCTTATTAAATAAGACTTGCATTTAAAATTTTTTTGTTGCTAAATAAAATTGTTTTTATTTTTAGGTTGTAGGATTTGTTGTTAACTATCTGATCTACAACAAGCTATTTGCTAAAGCTTTGAAGTAAGTACAAGGATAATCTTAAAATCAAATGGTTTTATTCGCCTTGTATCAAATGCTTTCTTTATGTCTAAAATACAGTAATTAATATTGGATATTGTAATGGCTGCTAAACTATAAAGCGTTTCTCTAAATATAGCTGTTGGTTTGACTTAAAGTGGCGTGCACATGGTTTTGTTAGGGTGTTGCGCGAAGCACATTCGAAAAATTTGAAACTTTTTATGATTTTTGTCACCCCCTTTAATTGTTAGTGACTAAATATTTAGGAATAAGATATAACTATTAAGCGAAATAAATCTAAAATAACATTTGGGGGGCCGATGTAAAGGTGGTCAATTATACTTTGTGTTGACCTTCAACGATAGTTGAAAACACTCATAGGTTTCGTGATTTTTTTCGAATTTCGTTGTTGGTATAAGCTTCTAAATAACCGTACTTTAAATATTAGGTTTGTGGTAAAGCAGTTGGATGACAAGCAAACCAAGGATTTGATGAATCAGCTGGTTGATCTTCTAAGCAAGCTTGGCTGGGATCATGCCGCAAGGTAGGAGCCATGTTCCCCAGCGATCTAATAGGATAAGACAATGCCCGATAAATTGATGTACATTTTGTACAATCATCCCCAATGATTGTACACAAAATTACCCCTTCTGTTAATATTATGGGTTGAAACGTTTGAACACTCAACTTAATTAAACAACCAAAATTGTTAGACCAACGAATAAGAAAACGTTGTCATAAAACTTTGGGGACTAGTGTATTAAACATCCAATTGTTCCCTCTATAAATAGTTATAAAATTGAAGTTTAAAAACTTTTTTTTTATATCGTATGGATATCTCCTAACCCTATCTGTAAATTTCCCCTTAACCCTATGTAATAACTTAGGCTGTTACTAATTTCATAACAATAATATGTATTGTTAAATTTAAAGCGACTGTTTACTCGACTGTTGATTTACCAAGCTTCGTTTTTACGGATATTGTAATTTAACTATCATTTTTTAAAAGCGAAGCTTTTCTATAATTAGGGTCGGTCCGTCCGTACGTCCGTAACGAATAGCTTTTTTCGTTAATTTAGGCATGTTAGAATTGTCCTATCGATTTCAAATTTTGCATGGTGATGATTCCTGTAGTAGTTAGGTACGATTTAGAAAACGTAGCAACTCTATAATCATTACCAAAATGTCCGTACGTCCATTTTAAACATGTTGATTTTTTTACTTTTTTAACAACAAATTTTTATGTGATCTAATCATCCGATTGATCTGATTTTTGGTATATTGATTCCTGGGACAACAAAGTATAATGTTGTAAGCAAAGCAACTCTATAATCAAGTCCTAAATATGTAAGTATGTACATGAACATTATCCTGTATAAAGCAATTTTCAACAAATTTACTTACAGTTTTGCTTTGACTCTTATAGATTTATATTTTGAATTTTCAGTTCTGACACTATATAAGTGTTCATATCCGTTTGTCCTACCGTTTCAGTGCTTCGCTTTTATGGATGTTGTTATCCTTGTTCCTGTATAAAAATGATTCTGTTTCAGTTTGACAAAGCGAGGCATGGCAGCAAAATTTCCTACAAGTTACCAACCCTTCTAGAATATGCCTTCATTATATACATAGAAAATTATAATAACAAAATAATATTATAGGAACAATTTCCTTTCCATAATGTAGAAAAAAATTGAAAAAAATAAAGTACGCACTAAATTTGCGTACAAAAATAACACATGAACATAATGTATATCAAATTATTAAAGTATAGCAGGCTTTTAGCAAAATTGGTACTATTAAAATCATAAAAACAGAAAAATTCTAAAAAATATATTAAAGCTTTACTAGGATTTAAACACACACACAAAACATTTTATAAATTTTCTGTAAACCCCCTCTAGTAAAATTGTAGATATAAATTTTTGTAAATGTTTAAAATTGGAAAAGTACTAGGTCACCTGTGACATAATTGTAATGTAATAATATGTAATAGTAATTTTATAACACACTTTTTAGTGCTATTATTATATTTGTTGATTTTTTATCATATGTTTTTTTATCATTTAAATAAATTTTTTAGGAGAATTCAATTCTTATTGTTTTAGTTTTCTGGCTTCTCTATAACGGATTTACGTTGGTCTATCCGACATTTAAATTAACTGTCATGTATAAAAAATTAATCACCTTAGTCTGACCTTAATCTTACTAGCTTTTGTACCATTTACTTTATCTAACCTAATCTACTTAAAGCACATGTAATGTACTGTTAAGTTGGTTATGATGTTGTGCAAAAGTTGGTTGTTGAAACTTCTTAATATGTTAGACACTACTTTTCGCCTATAAAATTCTAATCCTGCGTTTGTCCTATATACTCCGACGTTTGTCACTCTTGCGTTATTTTATGAATAAGAAACTAATGAAATATGATATATTATTTAAAATAACAATGTTAATAATAATCAAATATTGATATATATTGGATATATATCGTACCTAAGTAATTGGGGTTTTCATACAATTAATATACAGATCTTTCTTCAAATATCTTTTTTCAATTTCCATGTTCTGCAAGTGAATTCGCGATATTCCTTCCCAGGGAGTAAGGGAGGGGACAATGGATCGAATATTCAATTTTTAGGAGTCTCAGACTTTGGGGACTGGCTTAAAGGGAATGTGCAAGAATTTAGCAGTTTCTGACTGAGTTTGGGGACTTGCGCATAGAATGCCGCTACTCGTTATGTATGTTTTGAATATTGCAGACGGGGAGAAGGGATAAGGGAAGTGGGGGGAAGGGAAATAAACACTCGTGTTAGTTTGGAATGTAGCAGACGGGGAGAAGGGAGGTGGGGGCAAGGGAAATAATCAGAATAAAAAGGGGCAGTCATATTCTTGCTAGCAGCTGGCCGGGTCAATAATCTTTTAATATAAAAATCACACCAAAAAACCTCAATATATTTCATCAAAAACAAGTTGTGATTTCACTTTACATGACGCTATGGAAATCTATTATTCAATTAACAATCTCTTTATAATTTCCTACAAATTTATTGGATTAAACTGGATTTCATGCCCTTTCTTTGATAACTCTTATATTGAATTAATTGCCCATTGTCCCCTCCCCTACTCCCTGATTCCTTCCCCTCTTGTTTTTTTAGTCTTACTCAATTGGAACATCTGCTTTTCACAAAAATCGGCGGGTATAGTCCTTTCCACGACATCCCTCCATAAGGAGCGATTCTTCGTATTTTTCACAGTAGCTTTTCTCCTATTTCTAGCCCCTGCGGGGGGCTCTAACCCTGCGGGGCCAATTACCTAACCCTGTGGGGCAATCATCTAACACAATATAACCTAACCTAACCTAAAATAACCTATAAAAAGCCATTTTAAAAATACGACTAATCGCCCCTTATGGAGGGATGTCGTGGAAAGGACTATACCCAAATCGGCTTCTGCGAACTCCAGATGCAGCTAAAACATTCTTCTTTTGAAGAATTAAAGCCAGCCGTTAAATTAAAAATAAAACAGCTACCCAATTTGTGGACAATTGCAGACGAGTATCCTTTTTTCAACAATGTAGGTAAGTCAATTGACGAGAGATTATTTTAAACTAGGCTTTTTAGCTAATTTGAAGGGAGGATTGTTTCGTGATTTCAACTTGCAAAATGTGGAATATTACCCATTTTTTGCATAGCATGGCATGCGACTAATAGGATATTTTTTTGCATTTATTGAAATTAAATACGGCACGATACATATTCATAATATACAGTGGGTAGATAAATTTTAAATACATCGTTTACAATAACACAGGATGAGGGGCATATAATTATTGTGCTATTTTCCAGTATGGCTGCGAAACCGAATAATATCCGCTGGATTAGAACCGGTTCTTAGCCATACTTAAAAGTCATGTATAGTATCGTATTACAAACAATTTCCCCAAAAATAAAGATACTAGAATTTAAACCACTTTTGTTAGCCCCGGCCTACTGCCCATCAGGGCTAACAGAACTGGTTTTAATCTTATAATTTTTATTTGATATCCGCGGAAAACTGTCTAAAAAACAATGCGATAAATATTTATTATTATATTTATCCGATCTCCTGTTGCAATATTTTATATTTAACATAATATGCATTATTTTAACAATAATAAATATGATATTTTACATTATAATTTCAATATTAAGCTCTTATTATTTCTACGTATATAATTGCAATTTTTATATTTTCGCCAAAATGCAAATTTGCAATATATGTAAATTTTGTAAAATTTGATGGCACATTTTTGTAATGCGATGGTTTCAAAAGTACACTTAAAAAGGGTATAGTAACTTACGCAATAATCCGTAAAATTCTAAGCAAACGTCCAGCCAAATGCGCTTATTAAGTCTAACTGTTCTTAATGTTGATCAAATGCATAGTATAATTTAACGAATATTTAAAAATAGTTTGACCTAATATGCGCATTTGACTGGAAGCTTACAATTTTAGAGATTATTGCTTAAGCTACTATTCCCTTTATTATTTAAAATAATACCCCAAAAACTTGAAAATCGTTTAAAATAAGAAAAGTTGCGCTTGTGCTAGTCCTCAAAGTTCTGAACAACCACAACTATTGTTTTTAGATCCATGTTATTAAGGAAGCAAGCACGTTCCAGCTTTTCTTTATAAGGGGGGGGGGGAGATAACTTTTAAACGTTTGAGTGGGATAATATAAAGTATATTTTGCAACTTTGAAAGGGGTTTCCCAGCCTGAGAGGAATAAACAACCCTTTACCCCCCCCCCCCCCACTTTGGACGCCTAGGCAAGGAAGGTTACGTTGAATAGAATATTAACCCTTTACAGTCGGGCCCCTAGCCGCACCTTAATCGGTCGGGGGGGGGGGGGGGGGGCGTTCAACGCCCCCCCTTCTTATCTCAGTTCCTATTAGAGCTAGAGGGCTAAATTTTTTTGTGCAAGTCCCCTGTTTGATAATGAATTTCCGACCTTTTATAAGTCTAAGTCAATTTTCGCTTCCTTCACCCTTTTATTTAACAACCTTTGTTTTTAGGTCTTTTTTTACTTAAAAATTTCAAACGGCTGTATTTTTCTTATTTTTGAAGCTAGAAGAAAATTTTTTTTCCAGAAAATGTTTATCTTTATGTAAATTTTACATTAGAAATATCAAAATATAAATTTCAGCGGCCGCAGCTGTACTTGGCAGCTGCCAGCCGCCGCAGTCGGCGGTCGGCGGGAAAACTGCGGCGGATCTTCATGAAATTTTAATACGTTATGTAGACATGTCAGAAAAGCTTAAGTTTAAAATTTGAAGTCTCTAGATCAAAAATTGCGGCCACAGGAGCCTTTTAAAGATTTCTGGAGACCTGGAGGATCAGGACCTGCAGGATCATACCTGGAACCTGAAAGTGACTTGAACACCTGTATTTCATATAAGGATGTACTACTAGAGGATTTTTTAGTAATTTGGTATGATAAAATGCTTTGTTTTAGTCAAAAAAATATTTTTGCTCTTTACCTGGATGACCCTGCCAGGTTTGCTGGCATCCTGTGCCCGCCAGGATGGAGATATTCAAAAAATTCCAACTCTCAGTTATGTGTCATACCCATACTTAAAAAGTCAAGCAGTTTGGGCTCTTTATCTTTCACACACAGAAAATGAGATAGAAAAAACCGGATGGGGGGGCGTTCAACGCCCCCCCCCCCGACCGTTAAGGGTTAATTGAATCACACGTACATTGAAGATGCAAAAATGTTTATGCAACGTTGGGGTATATACAACATGAATAAACCTACAAAATTTTATTAAAATTTATGGTTCAATATTTTCCAGTATGGCTTCGAAAACGATCAATTTCTGCTGGATTAGAACAGGTTCTCTGCCATACTGAAAAATCATGTATAATATTGTATTACAGACAATTTTCCACTAATTTTAAAATAAAATCCGTAATATTATCACCAGTTTTGTTAGACCGGGCTTTCGGTCCCTTGGGGCTAACAAAACTTGGTTTAATCTTATAATTTTTCATTGATATATCCGCGGAAAGCTGTCTATAATACGATTAGATATATAACTATCAATATATCTTTTTAGATCTGCTATTCTTCAAAGTTATCAGTGAATGGATTAAGTCTATCATCATAACTATGACCAGATATCCCCTTGCTATATCTATTCTCGTTCTTGTTGTCACTAGAATCTTTCCCGTTAACTTTCTTCAGATCATCACTCTCCTCCATAGGTTCCTCATTATTTTCCTCAATATCACCATCCTCCTCCTCGAAAGGATTAACAGTAATGTTCAGCTTTGGCTTTTCTGGTTCAATTTCTTTGGCATTGTTGGTCGACTCCTCGAGTGTATCATGGTTGAGGTTCGCGGATTTTCTGTTAAAAATATTCCTGGATTTTTCTGCTGGGCTGCTTGGCGGATCATTGGGTTCTCTGATGATAAGCTCGACATGAGATTTATCCTGTTGCAATGGATATATTATTCCTTGGATGTCACAGCAGATTTTCATTTTCTCTAATAAAGTGAAATAAACAATACCCTCCACCCCCTGCCCTCCTACTTACCAGTACATGAGTTCCATGTTAGCAACCTAAATTGACGACAATTTCCCCCCATGTCATAATATCCAAGTATATTATATATCCATTCCTGTTGTTGTTGCTGGTTGAGGAAGTGTCGCTGGTCTTCTTTAACCTGCTCCAGACTGTCGTTGGAGACATCACTCTTGTACTGGTCCTTGCTAGCTTCATAGTCCTCCTACAATGGATATAATATTACTTGGGTGTTCTACCAGAATTTCATGTGCTCTGATAAAGAGAAACTCCAGCTGACAACGGTACCCACCATTCAACCTATACCCTATCTATCCCCCCATCTCCTACTGGTTGAACGAACTGACTAATAACAAATCCCAATTATGATAAAAAATGATCCCTCATCTAGATTTTAATTATTTGTAACTATGTTTATAGAAAAATAACAAGGACGCCAAACTTCGTCCTTGCTAGCTTCGTAGTCCTTTCACAGATAAACAGAATTAAATAATCCATAAATAATGCCAAATTATTTCTCATCTAGATTTTCATTATTTGGTATTTAATTATAGAGACTAATTGAAATTATGCTTGGGAATAAAAATAAAAAGGATGCCCAACTTTGTATCTAAATTCATAACAAGGAAGCGAGATCTTAATCCCCAAAATTATTCTAACCTGAATAATTGAAGGTTTTCTGTAAATATTTCTTCTCGCTGGCTCTCGCAAAGATGTACATCTGTTGTTCATAGTTGGAGTTCTAAAAAAGAATATTATTAAAATAACT
The DNA here is from genome assembly GCF_053477335.1 of Acartia tonsa. NCBI lineage: Eukaryota > Metazoa > Arthropoda > Copepoda > Calanoida > Acartiidae > Acartia > Acartia tonsa. The sequence continues at coordinate 43,553,324 of NC_137260.1, forward strand.
TGAAAATTAAGTTAGTTTTAAAATATATATGTATGTAAATGTCAAAATTTTCGGACAGCACAGAAAATATTAAAACACAATCTGGAAGTAACTCAATTCGATCAACGTTTAGATATTTTTAAGGGATCAGGTGGCAGTTCCCTTCGGAGTGCCTTATTGAGCCCAGAACCCCCCACCCTCTTAATTTTGAAATGAATTGAAAATAAGTGGGTTAGTTTTCGTTTGTTCACTTTTGGTCAGTATAGGTTAGGTGATAAAGGGCAATGTGTAGCCCGCAGGCACAGAAAAAAAACTACCTAACCCCTACATTTTCAATTTATTTCATATGATATGTAAAAGTGGGGCTGTTAATGCTTGATGGGAACTTTGAGGAAAGGCACTGAGCTTTGTATAGATCTTTATTAGTTGTATACCTGGTTGGAGGTTGAGATCTTAATGATATAGAACTATATTAGTTGTATACCTGGTTGGAGGTGGAGATCTTAATGATATAGAACTATATTAGTTGTATACCTGGTTGGAGGTGGAGATCTTAATAATATAGAACTATATAAGTTGTATACCTGGTTGGAGCTGGTGATCTTAATGACATGCGACTATATTTTTTGTATACCTGATTGGAGCTGAAGATCTTAATGACAAGCGACTATATTAGTTGTATACCTGATTGGAGCTGGAGATCTTAATGACATGCGACTATATTAGTTGTATACCTACTTTGAGCTGGTAATCTTAATGACATGCGACTATATTAGTTGTATACCTGCTTGGAGCTGGTGATCTTAATGACATGCGACAAAATTAGTTGTATACCTGCTTGGAGCTGGAGATCTTAATGACAAGCGACTATATTAGTTGTATACCTGCTTGGAGCTGGTGATCTTAATGACAAGCGACTATATTAGTTGTATACCTGCTTGGAGCTGGAGATCTTAATAATATAGAACTATATATAAGAACTAACTAATAGTATAACTGCTAGGAGCTGGAGATCTTAATGACATGCGACTATATTAGTTGTATACCTGCTTGGAGCTGGTAATCTTAATGACATGCGACTATATTAGTTGTATACCTGCTTGGAGCTGGAGATCTTAATGACATGCGACTGTTGAATCCACTTCCAACTCTTGTTGTACTTAACCTGGCAAAATATATCTTTGATATTAAAGTCATATAAAAATAATTGCGAATCTATTAAAAAAGCCAATCCTTCTGTGTTTAAAAAAAAAACTGCGAGGGGGAACGATCCCTTAATATAATAAAAAAAGAATTCAGTAGCTTTTTTTCTCCTTTACACTTTTTTTATTATAACGGATATAGAATATACGTGGATATTATGACAGGTGGAAAAATGTCGTCAATCTAGTTTCCTAACATGCATATTACTTATTGGCCAGTTCGTTCATCCAGTAGTAGGGAAGGGGGCAAATGGGTTAGATGGAAGGATCGTTATTGTAGCCAGCTACAAGTTTCACTTTATTAGAGTACATGATAATCTGCTATAAGACCCAAGTAACTTATTATCTAACAGATTTAAGCCTATTCAGACAATCAATGAATTGAAATATATGTATTGGGCCATAGGCAAAACTTTTTAAAAGAAAATTTCATACTATAATCGTCCTTGTTTTTTTTCTAATTTTCTAATTAAAATAACATGCGTATCAATATCAGAAAAATATAAATTTGAGATGAAAATTAATTTGTTAAGTGTTTTTTTCCTTCGTTTGATTAAGTTTGATTTAATATGTTATCGCAAGAGTTTTAGAGTTTGGAAAAACATGTCATTTATAAAATAAATATAATACCTTTTCCTTATTAGGAATAACAAAAAAAGTCACGTTTCGTATTTTTTTTTTTGAGGATGACAAGTAGGTATTATGACAGGGCAAAAATTGTCGTCAATGCTGACATGGAACTCATTTGTTTTTCCAGTAGGAGGGCAGGTAACGAGGTGAGGTAAAGGGGGTGGAAGGGGAGATTCGTTTTTTTAATGCCGCTGCTTGTTTCTCTTTATTAGATCGAGAACATGAATATCTGGTGAAAGATCCAAGTAATAATATATTCATGAAGATAGTCCTAATCCTAAAGAAAGAAAGAAAACTACAACCCTATCTTAAATTTTGGATGTTCTTCATAATTTGTAAAGACAATCTTTTCACTCCATGTTTGTGTTTGGTTTTAAGAATACTCCCTAACCAATGGACCTATGTGGCTCTCATACAGTGAAGCTTCTTTTATTTACCAGGAAAGCTTTATTCTATATTTTAGAAAATTTGAGTAAACAGTAGTTTATGAGATTTTACCTGACACTAGCTCTACTGAAGCTCTTTCTTAGGGTACCAAAAGCTGAAACTCTTCCTAAAATATCATTAAATTATAATTTAGGCAAAATTAAAATTTGATTGTTTTATGAATTTTATCCAGGAATAAGGTAAAACCAACAAGCGAAAAAAATCTGGAATAATGTTTGGGGGGCAGATAAAAGGTCGTCAATTCTACTATGTTTTGCCCCCAACAACAGCTGAAAATCACGTATAGGTTTCGTGATTTCCCCCCGAAATAATTAAGTTGTTGGTATAAGCTGAATTTTATCATATCACTGTTTTAACATACAGGAAGGCTTCCTATCGCTTTGGATAGGTATACCTTAGGTATAACTTATTCTTCACTTATTTCGTCAGCAAAAGAAATTCAACATTTACGTAAATCCTTTTATAAAAGTTACAGGATGTCAGTCAGTCTTTATGTCTGTTGCTTAAAATCTTGCTCCAATGGCCCGAAATGGTTATCCTTTAAAGAGTAGCTTCTTATAGCTCCAAGGACGGTTTATAACTGTTTTGGTGGAGAGTACCGCCACCCTCCAAACAAAATTAATTTACTTTTTCGTTTTAAAACTAAAATGGAAAGTTGAGGGTCTACTTTTATGATATGTTAATGCCTAATGGTGTGTAAAAAGTTGCATTTTCCGCCTATCCTAACATTTATCACCCTGGTTACTAAAGTACAAAGAGATGGAAATTAAATTTCTAAAAATTAGAGCTCCAAACAATTCTTTTTTACCATTAACACAAGCTGCGCAATTCGTGTTTTAAAAAGGATGCTCTTTTTTAAACACTCTCATTCCACCATTGCCTGTTATTTTGTTCTTTACCTGTATTTCCAGTTTCTTCAAATGCAAAATCTTTCGGCAAGGCATTTCCTGATTTGACCCAGTTGAGAAAACTACAAAAATCCTGTCACCATATAGATTATTATAGAAAACAAAGTTAATAACAAAGAATTGAAATATTAAAGGTTTTATAGAAGCCAAATGTCTAAAACTTTATTTTTAAATTCATTTCTTATCTAAACATTATATATTTTCAATCAAAATCATAATTTTCAATTTAGTGGAATAATTTTTACAGTGACAGTTCACTGGTACTTAAAGTCAGGGATAAGGGATAGGAAACCTGGCCATAAATTAGGTCTCGGCCTGGTTTTGAAAGGGATCATGCAAATTTTACCATTTGCCTAATTTAATGACCTTACTGGCGGACGGCTCATATTGGCTACCGCTCTAAACCAATAGTGTTCTGTGATTTGGGCTTGTTTTGTATCAACCAATCACCAATTGGCGGCGCCAATTGGTGATTGGTTGATACAAAACAAGCCCAAATCACAGATGGAGGAAATTTTAGAAGCAGACAATTCTAGAAAAAATAATGATTTCGTCTGCTACGAAAAAATAAATATAAATGGTGTTAGATCACATTAGTTTAATTATTAAATCTGCTTAGAGTTAAACATTAAAAAAGGGCCATATAGAAAAAACAAAAATAACGGGATTATTTTTTTGGAAAGAAGGTAGGTACGAATTTTCATTTGATAGTTTATAAATTAGATGTTGTATTTTGAATTTTAAAAATTTAGTACGGAATTGATACAACACCTTAAACCTAATTTTTGTACAATACAACACAGTACAGATATATCATTACATTATAGTATCCAAAGAACTTGATAGAATGTTACCCAAGTGCATATTTATTTATTAATTTTGAATTTTAATTAGCAATGAAATTTTCAAATAAAATTTTTACTCATTAATAAAAATGCAAATAATACAAACTAAAATCTGTCTGAGGGAAACCCAACGATAGCATTCTGACAGTTCAAATTACCAAAGTAAAAGATAAAAAATTTTGGGAGAGAAAAAACTTCATTTTAACAAAAGCCATTAATATATAGGTTTATAAAAGTTATGTTTTTTACTTTAAACTAGTTACCTGAATTTGATTCTATACTTTATCTACACACACACACACACAGCTTTTTTATTAGCGTTTAGGACGAACCACTGCGTCATCCCAAAACTGGTTTATTAGGCCTAGGCTTGAAATAGGCCTGAAATAATATTTTCCTACGTTTCCCATCCCTTATCCCTGCCTAAAATAAATTTGCCCCCTTAATCCTCCACAAAATAGCCTACAATACAAGGCTTCCTGAAAATTACAAACCTTCCAGTTAATCTCTTTTTAAGGTCTTACAAGACAAGCCCAGGCAAAACATTTTAAGTTTGGATATCAGCCCATGAATCTATAATAATCTGTGCCTGATCAGCTGAGCTTTCAAGTTCATCTGCCACGAGACCCAGGTCACCAAGATCACCCTGAGCACCAGGTAAATTTAAGTCAGGGATATTAAGAGATAAGGTAATTGACATTAAATTTATATACAATCCCGATAAAGATAATCCTTCTGTAGATCAAATTATTAATTTAAATGTTTGTACTCTACTTGTTTGTACCAACTTATCAAGACCTAATCAAAGTTATAAAACTTTGGGTACCACAGTATAATTTACAGTTCAATGTCTCCTCCCTCCCTGATTAAAATAGATGTAATAATATAATTATTTTGGGCAAGGGCATCGCCAAAAAACTTAATATGAATTAGGCACATCTGAAAAAGCAGCAGCTGCTGGTATAACTTTCAACGTCTTTAGTTATCACGCGGTTTTTGCCGACATTCGAAACTATCAATTCCCCAAAACCTTAATTTAACTGTGCCTTTGATAAATGGTCCAGCCGCCTAAGCAATGACACAACAGATTCTACACTCCTGTCGATTATACCTCTCATTCCTTAAAAATTAAAAATATAATCAATTTTAATTACAGTGGTGTGCACAGGGTTTTGCCTAAAGTAGGGTGTGTGAAAAAAGGGGAAGATAGAACTTCCCAATTTCTATTTTAATAGGAGTGTTGGTATGCCCCCAAATCACCCTTCCGCCTGCTGAATTTAAATCTAAAGCAAAAAGAGACGGGATCCTTCAAGTACCTTCAAAATTTAATGTATAAGGGGCCATGTTTATAATTGTAAAATAAAATTTAAAATAAGAGAGGGATATTTTTTATGCTTCTTCACCCTGTGGGGCTATCAGTTCCAAATATAACCTAACCTTAGAAGTAATAAACGAATAACTACCCCTGTTATTTCTAAATATATTTCAAAATATGGAGTGAGGTGGGGGTTACTTCTTTTGTAATATGTTACTATTATGTATCATCCTTGTCACAAGATGATCTCATATCTTTATCAAAACATTTTTTATAAAATTTTTTTTAAGCGAAGCTTTTCTATAATTAGGGTATTTCCGTATGTCGTCCATCCGTACGTAACGGATAGCTATTGTCATTAATTTGGACATGTTTGAATTGTCCTATCGATTTCAAACTTTGCTTTGCGATTCCTATGGCAGTTAGGTATGATTTAGTTGGCTTGCAACTCTATAATCATCACAAAAAAAGTTTGCAACAAATTTATGTATAATTTTGTTTAGACTGCTTTTTATGTTATTACACTCTACAAGTGTTTTATTCGTTTGTCCTACGGTTTCAGATCTCGCTTTTATGGATGTTGTTTTCCTTGATTATTCAATTTTTTTTGCATATGTTTGATAAAACCTAATTCAGGTTAAGATCAAAATTAATGATAAAATTTGACTTTTTGTTTATATTTGATGTCATTAGAGTCTTAATACATCATAATATAACATAAAATTTGCAAAAATAATTATATAATTTCAGAGATTATTTATATATTTGTATTAAATCTGCTATCTATTAATGTTAGTTCTGGTTGCTTCGGTCCTTGTCTCTAAGGGTCGAAGGAAGATAGCCTAAACCAAACCATGACATTCATAAAGCTTCCATAAAAATTGCAACCCATTTGGAACAGCAATTTTCGAAATATTCAGCTTCAACCAAAATAACCTTACTACTTTATATATTACTAGCGGCTTCGCCTCTCGGGGCTGTGCCCCAAGAGGCAGTGGGAAGTTCTCTCCAAAATAGATTTGTTTTTAAAGAACAGAAATATGTATTATCAAAAATTTCTGATATTTATTTCCTTTGAATAATGTAATATTTCTAAAGCGTTGTCATTCTAAACTTGTTAATGTTCGTTTGTCTGACTGTCTAAATTGATGAGCTTTGCTTTTATGGATATTGATATCATTGTTCAAATCTATTTAGTATTTCTAACCTGCAAGAACCGTCGGCCATTTGTCTTTGAAAAACTCTTTCTGAATCCTGTTTGTTTCTGCCAGTTGGTGCGAATATTCTTCTCTAAATATAAGGAAACCCATATTGGTCCAGTGGTTAACTATATACAGGATATTTTAGGTTATATGTATATTGTATATGCTTATATAGAAGTAATAGGAGCTTTAAATGTCTTTTTGTCTGTTTGTAGCTAACCGCTAGACCGATATGGTTCTTCTTGACAATGAAGCTCCTTATAGATATATGGAGGGTACCACACACCTCTAAAGAAAATTCACCCATGAAAAACAAAACTCAAAAAAATCAATCACTCTTGCATGCTACATAAAAATCATGATGGCTATCACAACATCACCATATATTAAACTTAATCATAATTATAATTTTTTAAGCGATTTCTTTTTTTTTTGGTTTACTTTTTCTACAGTGAAAGGTCCAATTTGTATATTTCTAAAAAATAACTTTTAAGAAAATAAATATTACAAATATATTTGGTACATTTAAAAGAAATAAGTTTAATGATTACAGAACAACATATTATATTTCATGTTTAAAAACATCATATAACATGAATGACTTTAAAAATAATTAACAACTTTTGACTTCCATGGACTACAAGTTGTTGTCAGCGGAGACGCTTTATAATTTAGGTTTGGACGTCTGTCTGTCTGTCTGGCAGCTTTTCTGAGATCCTTGTTTGTCACTAGATTTAGAAAGTCATAAATTTGTTTTTAATGTAATGAGTGAAATTTGATTAATTAATATTACCCCATGTTTAAAATAAAATTAGCTATTGATGCGCTACTCTGTTTGATAAGTATAATAGTCCTTGTTAAAATTTATACCTTGCAATGAATATAGAATATACGTGGATATCATGACAGGAGAAATATAGTCGTCAATTTAGCTTGCTAACATGAAACTTGATAATTGGTCAGTAGGTACGGGATGGAGTAAAGTGGTTGAAAGGGGGGAGGGGGGTAATCGTTATTTTCACTTTATTAGAACTTGAAAATCTGATGTAATATCCAAGTAATGATATATTCCTTACCTTGCTTTGTTGTATTTTGCCTTCTTTTCATCTGCAGTATTCTTCAACTTCTGTACCTCAACCTCTGTCATATTCTTGTCTTCCTCTGCCCTAAGTAATTACACAATAGTTGGCATTTTCCAGGACTCGGCAGCCAAGGATCAGCCGCTTGTAAACCTAAGGGACAATAATTTGATGTATATTATATACCACCTATCATGATGGTGGACAAGTTTGAACACTGCTAGATTGTACAAAACAAGTTCCTTTGATTTTAAAGCTAAGGAATGAAATAACGTGTTTTCATAAGGCTTTATGGACCACTAAAATTTTCCCCCAAACTCCCTGAACATTTTACTGTACCTGAAAAGAGCATCTTCTGTTTTGCTCGCTTCTGCTTGGCGTTGGAAAAACTTGTCCTACAATTAAAATAACTAGATTTCAAGTAAGATTTTTAACAATAAGGGAACTGAGGTTTATTCTATTGCAAAAGATCTCACTTAAAGCTTGATTTTAGAGATCTATCTTACCGCGAAGCTTAATATATGACTTTCGATAGTTTTAGGATATTTAACCTATGAATTAAACCCTGGAGACTAGGAGTTTAGCTTCGAGTATAATCACACTTTTATATGAAACATATGATACCTTATTGGCTCATAATATAATATTGGTATTTTCAGCTTTTGCCATGGCCACCCCAAGTTATGAAAGTACCAAACCATGCATGAATTATGTAAATTAGTGTAATAATATAAATTATTTTTGTATGCTTTGTTGAAATATATATCTATTTATTTGATGTTATTTACTTTAAATAAACTTTATGATATATAAAAGTATTTGATAGCTAAATGCATTTAACTTCTTACTATTGACAAATGCTTTGTTAAAGTCAAGAAAACTAAAAGTTTTCTCCAGAATAAGAACAGAATTATCCAGCTCTGACTGGTCTTACCTTGGTTTTTTCCAGAATAATAACAGAAATATTCAGTTCTGACTGGTTTTACCTTTGGTTTCTTCAGAAAAAGGACAGAGATATCCAGTTCTGACTGGTTTTACCTTGGTTTTCTCCAGAATAGGAACAGAAATATCTAGTTCTGACTGGTTTTACCTTGGTTTTCTCCAGAATAAGAACAGAAATATCCAGTTCTGACTGGTTTTACCTTGGTTTTCTCCAGAATAAGGACAGAGATATCCAGTTCTGACTGGTTTTACCTTGGTTTTCTCCAGAATAGGAACAGAAATATCTAGTTCTGACTGGTTTTACCTTGGTTTTCTCCAGAATAAGAACAGAAATATCCAGTTCTGACTGGTTTTACCTTGGTTTTCTCCAGGATAAGAACAGAAATATCCAGTTCTGACTGATGCAAGCGGGCTTTCTCTTCCAATGTCCTTAAGAAAGGATGGTAGGAGATAATGCCGGATCTAGCGGTCATACGCAATGACAGTTTATGAACCCAAGATCCTGCATTTTCTCTGCAGCAATATTAAGAAAGAAGTTAAAACCAAGGGTAAAGCTACAAATAGCTGAGAATATCAGTTGAAATTAACATAAAAAAACGTAAATTTCTGTTTACTATTATGTATTAACTGATTTTGATATTTATTTTCATTTACCTCTTATTACTTAGTTATTAGAAACTATCAGTCAATTCTTAGCTGATATGATTTTTAATAATGTACTAAATATTTTATTTTGTGGAATCTCTAAATTGTTCCATTCCCTCTTTAATTCTTAAATGTTTTAAAAACCTTCGTAATAAAAGACTTAAAAGATTCGATTGAAATATAACTTTCTTTTCATGAAATAAAGATTTTATCAACGTAAATTAGCAAGTTTAGATTAAACTACGTATGAAAAATATTTTTTTTTTTTGTATCTTAAGTATATTTTTAAAACATGGATATTAGAAGTCTATAAATTAATTTTAAATCTTTAATTTCTCTTACGTCTTTTTCTTTTGAACTATAAAATAAGGTACATTTTGTCTTCAAACTTTCTGCTAATCAAAACATAATTAATAAATCATTAGGGCAACAAAGTTTTTATGAATATTACCTATGTTCAGAGCTCAAGAATTCTGCCTCCTCTTGATATTTTCCACCAATCTCACCTAAACAATAACAAGAGTTGTACAACAGATATCATTTATAGTTGTTGTAGTTGTCTCTGTTGCCCTAGCAAAATGGAGATAGTTGTCACTGCTTTTGGCCTACCTATTCTCTTGATATCAGGAAATACCCCATCTCACTTTGACGTCAATAGAATAGGTAGGCCAAAAGCTGTGACATCTATTCTCATTACCCTAGGGCACTAAACACACCTATATCAAGGATCTGAACTATAGTCCTGTAGTACAAACAGCAGATAGAAACAGGCATCATCTTTTTATTTAGGGATACTTTTTTAGTCGACAAACTTAGAGTAACATAACCAACTTCACAGTGTCGCTTAAGCTAAACGATTCTTAGTAGGGCTCGGCAGCAGCGCGTAAGCTGCATGTTGCCGCACGGAATTCAACCTTTTACAATTTTTAAAATCAGTTAGAAGCTAAACCTGAACCAAATTTTGTAATTCCTATCTTCCAAACTTTTTTCAAAGCATCCAAACGGGGTTTTAATTGAGATCTGATTCTTTAAGTGGATGCAACCAAGTGGCTGATATTAGCTATGCGAGGCTTTCATTAGCCACGCGGTCATATCAAACACTTTGGATATTCTTTGATAAATTTGGACAAAGCCCAAATTGTGTCAAAAATCATCCATGTGACGTCATAAAAGTTAGGGATTATCCATCTCTTTTTTAGGAGTTTTCTTTCCTACGTCTCCTCTCATCTCCCTCATTTTATGACGTCACATGGATAATTTTTGACACAATTTTAACACAATTTGGGCTTTATCATAAATTTGGGTTACCAGTGTAATTTCCAGTCCACTGTCCCCACCCTCCCTGGAAACTTATATGCTGAGCTAGAGCTCCGTGACAATATTTGTGAATCAAGATTGAATTGAAGATTTATTCATGCTTAGACCCACTTAGTTTTCTCACATTCAAACTTCATTTTTAGTAGCGAAGCTACTCTATAATTTACTTTTTATGTTTATTAGTCTGTCCGTAACGCTATGGGAAAAATGTGACTTTCTTGCATACTATTTAATATATACAGGTTATATTTTTGGGAAAGATTCCCTTTATGATTGAGCATCCTGTATGTAATTTACTTTGTCCGTCCGTAAGTCTATCATGCTTCTTAAACATAAGTACTTATTTTTTTATATAGGCTTAATCACTTATGATATTATGATTTATTTTTCTGTTCGTGACAACTAAAATTCTACTCAATAGCTCACTTAGACCGTTTGTCTTCCATAATTTGTTTGCTTCACTTCTCAAGGATGTTGTTATCCTTGTTTAAATATTATCCTTTATACAAGCCTTGAAGCAGTATATATGGTGTGTAGGGGTGTGTGTATGTGTGTGTGTGTGTGTGTGTGTGTGTGTGTGAGGTTGTATGTGTTTGTGTATGTGTGTGTGTGAATTGAAGCATTCAAATAAATTCATGCCAATAAACTTTCAATCTAGGATAAAAAGGTTTGTAAATGAGGACATAATTTGCCAAAACTTTTTTTGTGATTTAATTTTAGTTGTAATTTTAATACCAACCTAACTCCTTTTTAAAGTAATAAAAAATAAGTGGGAGTTGTAATTTTTGTTTTTTTATTACTTTTGGTCAGGTTAGGTTAGGTTATACTGGGTACTGAGTCGCCTCGCAGGGCTAGGGTTAGGTACCCCGTACTATATAGACATGGGAAAAACTACTCCTGCTTATTTTCAATTTATTCAAAATAAGGAGAGGGCTCAACAGTCAATTTATGCGCAAGCAGCACTACCTATATCCATCTGTAAAAGGGAAAAGCATTTTTACACACTTACCCAAAACTTTATCCCACATATTTTATTGGGTCATCTGGCGGGGATATATCATACATGTCTTAACCCAATTTAAAGGCTCTCCAAAGAATATTTCAGTTGGGAAGATGAAAACATGTTTTGTCATATTATTCATATCGGTAGCGCCCTGGCACATCAGGCTTTGTATTTGAAAAAGAGGAGGAGTTAGAAAATAGCTTTTAACCAATTGTGGTAAAGCCAACCTATGATGTAATTGTACAGCTACAGTGAAGCTTACAATTTCTGTCACTCTGTTATTATAATGATGGGGGCTATCTAAAATAAAAACATTTGTGAAGATTACTCTGACAAATGCGTGCGTACTCTAACTTTTTTTTCTCATCGAAATGGCTGAGGAGACCCTGAATTCTAGGCTATCCTATGAAAATATTTTAGTATTTGGCCTAATAACTAATAAAATTTTGAATAAAAAGTTGTCAGATTTTTAAGTGTATTAAAAAGGAAGGATTATATTGAAATTTGAGTATCTAAATAAGGAATATATATGTAACTTTAATCTACTTAAAGCTCATATTCTCAGATATTAATATTTCAAATCTGATTTCAAGTAATGCAATGTAATTAATATCTTTTTACTTACATATTAATATGATTACACTTTTTTTTGTTTTAGAAAAAAATCTGACAATAGCCGATTCTGTTCATTATGAGACAGGAGGAAAGATTTAACTGTAAATTATACTGGTACCAAAAGTTTTATATACAAAATATCTCTCATTCCTCAAAGAGGGAGGGGTGAAAAAAACAGACACTCAAAAGTTTTAAACCCCTAAATTTTTTTCCGATTCGCTCCATAGTTTAAAGCCTTTTGGTTTTAAATAATGGACATTTCATACCCAAAATGTTAGTTTTTTAGTTGTTAATAAAAGAATTGAAAAATAGACAATGAAAAATTACCAAAGATAGCAGCTAGCTGTCTGTGCTTCTCCGACAGATCTCCGAGGTAGCCAATAGTTGAGGTCCAGCTTAACCCAAGACTTCTTCCATCAGATGTCTAAATACAATGGATATATGGTATACGTGGATACATTGACAAGGGAAAATGTGTCGTCAATTTAGCTCACTAGTATGGACCTCATTTATTGGTCATTTCGTTCATCCAGTAAGGGGGAGGGGATGGGGTAAAAGTGGTGGATGGATGTTAACGTCAGCTGAGTTTATCAGAGTACATGGAAACCAGGTGCAACGTCCAATTTTAATTATAGTTATAAGATCAAGTAGTAAGGCTTTTTTGCCTGAAACTTAAGATTTTAATAAATACTGAACCGATTGAAATTTTCAATCGATGGAAGCTTTACGTATTTCTTAGAGTGGCTATAGGCTATTTTATTTTAAGAATTAATTCTTTGGATGTTTTTAGGCTATTTTATCATTCTTTGAAAACAGAGCAGCTCTAGATGCTAGGGGCGCACCCAATAGTACATTACAGAATCTATTAAAGCATGAAATATTCTAAAATGTACATAAATCTGCGATTACCTTATCTTTCTGAACTTTCACCAGTTTTGCAACACCCTTCGAGTATTCCTAAAAAATAAAATAATTCAAAATATAAATTGACAACTAGGGTTGGGCCGGATACTTTTTTGGCCGGATACCGGATACCGGATATCCGGCAAATATCCGGTTATCCGGCCAAATTACCGGATATCCGGCCAAATTACCAGATATTAAATAAGAAAAAAAAAATTTCTTCAGAAATCTTATATAAATTTACATAAAGTTAAACTTATTCAGAAAAAATGTTCTTCTAGCTTCAATAATAAGAAAATTATAGCCATTTAAAATTTTAAAAAGCAGAGATTTTTGGTGTTAAGTATAAAAAATGATAGAGCCAGATATCCGGCCGGATAGTTTCAATATCCGGTATCCGGCCGGATATCCGGCCCAACCCTATTGACAACTTTATTTCACTCTCTTTAAGGTTTTTGGTTTGACTGTTAAGGTCACGCTGACCACTTAAGCGATTGAGTTCTTAATTTTAGGAAAGTTGCAAGTATCTTCAAGGTTGGTTTAAGGCTACTTATCTGCCCCTTCGATACAAAGTCTCTAATGCTATGGAAGCAACAATTATTTATATCTAAAAACCAAATGTATTAACCCAAATAATGTATTAAAAATATAATAATGAAGATTTTATATTATCTAGAATCTTTATTTTAATATAAAGATATGTAATGTAGAAATCTGACACTGTTCTATATATATATTATCTTAAAATTGTACTTTTCACCTACTTCTACTTTAACAAGGATGACAACAGCCATAAAAGCGAGGCTCTGAAATGGTAGGAGAAACGAACATTAACACTTGTAGAGTGACAGAACTGAATATAAATGTATGAAAGTCGTAACAAAATTTTAAAGAATTTTTTTTGAAAACTGCTTAAATAAAAGATAATGTCTAAGGGTATACTTACATTTTTAGGACTTATAGAGATGCTCAGCTTATTACATTGTACTTTGTTATCATGGGAATCAGTATGTCAAAAAAACAGATTAATTGAAAAATTAAATCACAAAAAAATTGCTGTTAATAAAAGTTAATAATCAACATGTTTAAATGAATGTAAAGACATTCTGGTAACGATTATAGAGTTGCTACGCTTTCTAAATCCTACCAAACTACTACGGGAATCCACATGCAAAGTTTGAAATCGATAGGACAATTCTAACATGCCTAAATTAACGAATTCATAAAATAATGGGGAGGGGGGGAGGGTAGGTAGTTTTTCGTTAGTTGGTTTATTGCTTAAGGTCAGGTTAGGTTATGTTATATTGGGTACCAAAACCCGCAGGGGTTAGGTCTAGAAGAAAAATACCATCCTCCCCCCTCGCTTCTCATTATTTTCTATTTTTTGAGTATGAACTCTAGTAAAAATTAGATGTAAATATGTTGACACCTAATCTAGAAAGCTATCAACTTTGTTTTTACAACAAAATGCTGGATAAATAAGAAACATTTTCTAAGAAAATGAATTTAGAATATACAATGTACGTGGATATTACAACAGGAGAAATTATCGTTCATTTAGTAGGAGGGGAGGGGATGGGGTAAAGGGAGTGGCATCGTTATAATAGCCCGTTGTTAGTATCCCTTTATCATAGAACATGAAATTCTTAACAACAAGTATTAACATATCCATTTCCAAGAATTACATTTTAAGTGTGTTTTTCATATAACAGTGTTTTATATTAGAAAAAACACTCTATTTAAAAGCGAAGCTTTTCTATAATTAGGGTTCGGTCCGTCCGTGATAGAGAGTTAGCTCTTTTCGTTAATTTAAACAGGTTAGAATTGTCCAATCGATTCCAAACTTTGCATGATGATTCCTGTAGTAGTTAGGTACAATTTAGAAAGCGTAGCAACTCTATAATCAATACCAGAATGTCCGTACGTTCATTTGAAATATGTCGATTTTTAACTTTTTTGATAACAAATTTTTGTATGTTAAAATTATCCGATTCTTCTGATTTTTTAAAAACTGATTCCTATTAAACAAGGTACAATGTTATAAGCAAAGCATCTCTATAAACAAGTCCAAAAATGTAAGTATGTCCTTAAACAGTATCATATATTTATGCAGTTTTGCAACAAATTTACTAACAATATTGTTTGTACTGATGCATTAATATTCTGCTAATTCAGTTCTGACAATCTACAAGTGTTAATGTTCGTTTGTCCTTCCATTTCAGAGCTTCTCTTTTATGGATGTTGTCATCCTTGTTAACAAATGAATTAAAGCAAGGTAAACTGACGGAAACTAATTTGGTACCAACAGATTAATTTCATTTATAAAACCCAAAGTTTTGTGAAAAGAAAACGCGATTTAAAAATCTAAATGTTTTTTTTGCATTGCTGATCTGATCAGTTTTCAAAAGCTGCTTTACTTTAAGAAGTAATTGTTTTTGTTTTAAACTGATAGGTTCTACTTTCTTTTACTACTAGTAGATACGCCACTAGAGGCATCTAAGGACACTTGAGAGCCGGCAGGGAAGTCGACTCATTTTCAATTTTAGTCTTAAAAAGAAAAAGTAAAAACTTTTTTTTTTATAGATATCATTTTCCTCCCTTAAATTAGTTATAAACCTTCCCAGGACCTAGAAGAAGCTACACTGTATAGAAGAACTATATCGGTTCAGCAGTTCGTGATAGACATGCAGACAAACACTGATCCTGTTACTCTTATGCTCGATACTTCTTACAGTAAAAAACTTATTGTTCAATGTAGAATTAAAATTATTAGCTACAATTCTTATCATTGAAGTAAAAGATAACTCATTATATCTGGAATTATTTAGTTGAAATCCGCTAAGTACCCTTATGATTCAAGAAGCTTATTGTATATAATATATTTCATCTTTAGATTTGCAGCTTTTTTCTATTATTGATGCTGGCGTACATGATTTTCTCGTAAATAAAAATGAAAATCACAAAGGGTTGTCAAGATATTAATTATTTTGATTCTACATTACTTTTTACTACACTAGGGGCTCTGATATTTACATAGGAGAGCATAAAAATGGCCTTTTGTGAAGCTTCTCTAAAATGGAGATCTCAATCGTTTCAGTAGTAATAGAATTGAAGGATGTAAATAGGTGAAATTTATTCCAACTTTAATCCTCAATGTGTATTCTCGTCCTTGTTAAGTTGTTTTCTCTGAATTAGCACAAAATTTCATTGATGTTTGCATCTTTTACAAAATTTGCAAATCTTTACAAAGTTTAGGTTAAGATCTCTTTATTTCTCGAAAGCTAAACACAACACCCCCCCCCCCTCACTTAGCTGTTTATATAGCTTTCCTACTCAACAACTATTGTTGTTCGTCCGTCCGTATGCATGACCGATGTTCTTCAAAGTTCAGATATTGATTCAAAAGATGTTTCTAGTTCCAATAAAGAAATAAATTATGCTTTCCAATGGCAAACCCATGTGAGTATCATAACCTTTCGTGTGGCGTCTTGACCATTAGGGACTACCTAGCACCCAATATAACCTAATCAAGCCTAAATCAATATACAAACGAATTAAAAACTAACCCCCCCCCCCCTTATTTTCAATTAATTTAAAAAATAAAGGGGAATGGGAGGGGAGTGGTTCTGTGATGGACAAGGCACATTAAGGGAAATTGCCATTAAATTTGTATTGTGTAGGTAAAAATATAAAGATATTATAACATCTTAGAATAGATAAAATAGAATATTAAGAAATATACAAGATTTTTTGGGAAACAGCCGCAGTTACCCTAAAAGTACCTAGTCGAGCCCAGAACAACCCCTTCTAACTTATTTTAAATTAATTGAAAATAAGAGGAGTCGTTTTCATGTTTTAGTTAAACTAGGTCAGATTTAGTTAGGCTATAGTGGGTCCTTAGCTGAGCAGGGCTAGTGCACCGCAAATCCAGGCTAAATAAGCTACCTGCCGTTAATCTAGCCAAAAATCTGCATATTTTTAATACCTTTCAGGAAATTGCAAGAGATAAGTATATTTTGTATTTTCCGGCAATATGTTATTTTTGGCACCAAAGTTCTTTATATGTAAATAAGTTTAGAGTTTACTTCCACATGGAGGGGGGCGGGAGTTACATTGACCTATTACCTTGATTCTACCTACCCGGGACAAATAAGAAGCGCTCTGAAAGAGTCATATTGGTTACATATATGGGAATAAAAAAAGATCTAACATACCACCTGAGTAAATTCATTTACTTTTAGGAATAGACGTTAGAGCAGACGGACAGACAAACATATATTTATAGTTATTCAAAATGAAAAGTTGAAGGTTTTTTGTCTGAAGATAAAGATATCTGAAAATACTGGTCCCAATGGGTTGTGCTTTTCGAGAGGGCTTATAAATGTCATAGGATGTTTAAGGCTTTTTTCCTTAGGCTAGGGGCAAAGCAACTAGTTTTAGTTACAAAGTAGCTTCACTTTATATGATTACTAGCGGCTTCGCCCGTAGCCTCTAGGGGCTTCGCCCTATATAGTTATGGGAAGTCAACCCTGCTTAAAAGAAATATTCAAAAAAATTATTCTTTGTTTAATTACTCTGTGGTAAAATTAAACCCAGGCTGTGCGCTTTATGCACAAAAATTTTAATTTGTACAAATTAAACCCAGGTTGTTTGCCGTATACATAAAAATTTTAATTCGCAAAAATTAAACCTGGGTTGTTCGCATACACAAAAATCAAAATTAAAAAAAAAAATATTTAAATTTTTTTTTTGGGGGGGGGTTGATGGGGGCTTCGCCCCTTGTTGCAGTGGGGTTCCCCCACCCCAATTACTGGGTTTTGTTTACAAAAATTTAAAAAAAAAATTTTTTGAAAGTGGGGATATTTTTATTTTTTGGGGGGTTGGGGTGTCCCACCCCCCAAAAAAATAGCTTTAAACCACCAGAGGACCAGTAGGTATATTCCCAGAAGGGTAGAGCCCAATTTGATCAGCAGTTACTGAAATTTTACAAAAAATGTAAAAAAAAATTTTGGGGGCTGGTTTTTTTTATTTTTGGAGGGGGTTGGGGGTGTCCCACCCCCCAAGAAAATAGCCTAAAACCACCACAGGACCAGTAGGTATATTCCCTAAGAGTAGAATCCGATCGGTTCAGTGGTTACCGAGATCTTAAGGGACAGACAGACATCAAGCTATTTTGTATTATAGATTCCTTATTTCTTATTATATCTCTTGAGAAAAAAATGATGTCGTATAAGATGTAAATAATTGTATGAATAGATGTATAAAGAGTTGCATCTTTAGATTGCATCAGCAATCTTAACAAAGAGGAAAATCCTTTAAATAGCAGATCATATTGAATCCCTCCACCCAACAAAACCTACAAATGGGTTAGGTACATGAGAAGCTCCTTACTAATGTTGAGCTTAGAAATGTGATTATTTTAAAGGCCATGTTTTTCAACATTAATTTTTAAATTTAGTTTTTGCCTTCATGGTTCAATCTAATAACTTACCACTGAAGAAGGGGATTGAGGATTAGAGGGGGGGGGGGGGGGTGGGGGGGGGGGTCATATAGATCTCCAAAAAATAATTACGGGATAAATTTCATACATCTTAACTGACACACAAATTTTTGTAGAAGCTAAAATGAACTTTTCCCCAGCGTTTTCCCTGTAAACATTTTTTTTATGTTTCTTGAAAACTAGCAAAGCTACTCTGCAACTTTGTGAGCTTAAGGATGTACAAGGGTTCCAGAAGTAATTATCCCCCCCCCCCCTAAATAAAAATGGTGTGTGAAAATATATCATTTACCCTCCCCCCCCCCAAAAAAAAAATCTCTGAAAAACCCCCCACCAAGAAAGTATTTTAAACGACTCCCCTCCACCTAATTAGATTAAACCTCCCCTTCAGAATATAGAGCTTAGACGGCCTTGTTTAGTTTTTTTCTTTGCTGACTAGAAAGCCAGTCTAATAACCCGCGGTAAGGCAATAGTAATTTAAGAAACGGATATAGATAAATTGATATTATCATATTAGGTCAAATTATATTATATTTTTAGGCTATCTTACAAGTTATGGTTTACCAAGCCATATTAGAACCCTGACCCTAAGTCTAGGATACGAGTTAGGCAGTTTATGACTTATTGTGAGTTGGAGATAAGCTTCGCCTGTAAAAAAAGGATAAGTATCAATTTCTAATATCGTCCTTTCCAGAAAAATTCCAGATTTTTAATCAATTTTCATGCATTGTTTTAAGCTCATAGGAAAAAAAGTGCCTAATCAATTTTGATTACATATATGCATTTTGTTAAAACAATTGTTAATTATTATTAATACATTTATATAAATGGAAAGTAATAAATTATAATTACTGATGATATTACATTCCAAGAATTTTGAAATGAATACAAATTCAGCATTATTTTTACCATCATTCACGTTTTTAAGGCGATAACATTCTACATTTAAAGAATGTATGTGCTGAAGTCGGCACGTCTATCTGTACGTCATGTGGTACAAATATTTGAATATAAATGACCTGGCTATAAAGTTAGGTTCGTCTCTTTTGTTATCTCCGCTTTTTAGCAAAACAAGGATGACAACATCCATAAAAGCGAAGCACTAAAATCATTAGATACGGCAAACGAACAATAACTCTAGTAAAGTTTTAGAACTTAAAAAGCAGGACATTATTTTGTAAGTCTAAAAAAAATTGTACATAAATTTATCGCAATCCCCCATCCGGAAGGCTCAACTGTCTTTTCAAACAATGTCTTCAAAAGTAGAAATAATTCAACACTCATTCCTCTAAAAGAGATGGTCGGGATAAAATCTTTGGTGTCAATTTTACCCCTACCCCCAAATCAAAATCTCGTCACTGCCCTTGCAAGTTACTCTAAGTGCTTTAAATACCTTGTGTAATTTTTGAAGTCCAAAGGTCAAGGCAACATATTTTTCCAGCCAGCTCAAACATGTTCTAAAATAGCATTTTTGTTAAAACTAAAAAAAATCAGATTTATGTCCCATAAATTTCCCAATAAAAACAAACACTTTTACTAAAGTCTGTTTGTACATGCATTTGATTTCAATTTTTTATTGTTTAAATTTTTTTTTGTTTTTATGTAAAATATTTTTTGTTCAATATATGAGTATCATAGCAATTACTTACAGTTTTAGTAAAATATTAAAGTGATTTTGACACTTATATAATTTGTTTGTATCTATGTGGGACTACCAAACACATTAATGAAAACTAAGATTGGCTGGAAAAGTTTGACATCTGTATAAGAATGTCCCACATAAGATCCTTTCATAGTCCTCAGAATTATTCCCAGCTAAGTTTACCTGGAATATTTGGACATATGTGGAAGCCTGTCCCACATAAGATCCTCCCATATTCCTCAAAATTATTCCCAGCTAAGTTTACTTTAAATATTTAGACATATGGGGAAGCCTGTCCCACATAAGATCCATCCACATTCCTCAGAATTATTCCCACCTTAGTTTACCTGGAATATTTGGACATATGTGGAAGCCTATCCCACATAAGATCCTCCCACCTCTCATCAGAGCTGTCCATGTCTGAGTCGGACATTTTAGATCTGAAACAAGTTTTTTTTAAGGGAGAGTGTAACAGTCTTGTATACTTAAGTAACCGGATGTCTTCCTGTCTTAAAGTCTGTCTGTTTTAAAATGTCACAAAAGCAGTAGGAAATTATTTAGTGGCACTTTTTTTTTAAATGAGTGTAGGGAAAATTATCACACCATCTCTAAATAAATGCTTCAAATAAAATATTATTCATTAAAAGCTGGAAGACAAAAAGTACATTATTTAAGCAGCAAAATGAAGTAACTGAAAAAATAGTATTATAGAAGGAATGTTGCACCTCAAAAATATGAGTTTATTTTAATATTAATTTTTTTCTAACTCTAAAAAAGTGGACCTATCAGCTGACTAAAATAACATTCTACCTATTTTATCCGATCCCATCCTTTCCTTGTGGAGGAAAGAAATGACCAATAAAAGAGGAGTGAAGTAGCAACATAAATTGACGACAAAATTTCCCCTGTCATAATATCCAAGTATATTATATCCATTAAGCTAAGTATATAAACTTATCTACTTTTTATCTGTTATTGATATTTGTAACTTGTTTGACAGCTTATGTTTTTAGATGCACTTTTTCCTTGATGAATGTTTGCTTTTTAATCTAATCTAAAATCTATGATATTAAAATAAATCAAATACAAAATACATTCATAAGACAATTCTATATGCCATTGCTTTTTATTATAAAAACTAATGATTTTTTTTATTTGACTGCTAGCTTTACATATTTGGCGGGGTGATTTTTAGGACCCCAGATGCTAGGGGCGAACTATTTATTCTTTATAATTTGTAAGCTGCCCGGGTGTTCTCTAAATTAATCTTTTTTAATGACTTCTTCAAAATGGCAACTCTTTTTGGCTTCATATTCAGATTCATATTGATTTGAATTTAGCTTTTTCTTAATTTCATATAATTTATATTTTTCCAAGAATCCAATTTACCAGGCCGATGTGCGTGTATGTGTTAATTTTAGCTTTAAGCTTCATGAACCTTACACAATACCAAATTTAAAAGGGAAAAGGGATATTTATTCCACCTGTTTGTTGTATCTCAACGATTTGTTTATTCTTTCACCCATTGGAAAGTTGGTATCTTTAACTTTAGAATTTTCAAATAAAGGGGGAACAGATCATTAAGGTATTTGAGCAAGAAAAAATAACTGAAACTTTGTAAGGGGATGTACTTTTGAAATAAAATGCAAATAAGAAGGTTGGTTATTTTTTTCCTTAAGCCTTCAGTTGCGGAGGAGCCTTACCCTGCGAAGCCAATACCTTGGATGCGTAACCCTGTGTGGCTACCCAGTACCCAATATAATCTTACCTAACCTAAATGAATTAAACAGATATCTTTTATAATTCCTAAATGCCTGATAAAATATATGAGGCTTTAATTAATTACTTAATCTAATAAATACCTTTCCTGTCCTATTACAGAAGTGAACACACACAGAAATCTAACACACACACACATACTCACAAACAATACAAACACACACACACTCACACACTTGCTGTACAATTACATATTTGGTCACATCGGTTTTTACTAGCAAAGCTACTATATAATTCCCTTTGTATATCCGTCCATCCGCCAGTCCATAAGTAATGCTATGGGTGAAATGTGATTTCCAGCTATATGTTTGGTGTTGATTCCCAATTACCAATGAGCATATAATTGACTTGGTCCGTCATTCATCTTTCTTTTACAGAATTATGTTAAATTCAAAGGGTTATCTTGTGATTTTGTTGATTTATATACAATTTCCTGCCAAAGTAAACAAAGTAACAGCCATTTTTTATCCAACAAAAAAAGTAAAAAAAATTTCCTCTTTGGCTTTTTACTGGAAAACCGTATTTTCTGTATCTTCCTTAACCCTTGTTAGCTTTTTAATGCTGTGCTTTAAGTTTTTATGAACTAAATTGTTAGAAAATAATTTCTCTTATTCATTCGAAACCGACTAAGATCCGTATGGATAAGAACCGGTTCTCATCCATACGAAAAAAAACTATGTCTAGCATCGTATTA
The DNA here is from genome assembly GCF_053477335.1 of Acartia tonsa. NCBI lineage: Eukaryota > Metazoa > Arthropoda > Copepoda > Calanoida > Acartiidae > Acartia > Acartia tonsa. Next base: position 43,575,968 of record NC_137260.1, read on the forward strand.
TATCCAGTTTTGTAAGAGTATAAAACTAATATGATTGTACATTTTAAATCCAGTAAGCTGTTCTTATATCAGGTTCAATCTAAGGGGGTAAAATCTAGCTTGTCTTCAACCAAACCACTATAGGAATAAAATATTACACCTTGTACTTTTTATATTGATCTACTAAATTGATTTTAAAGAACACGTATTTTGTGTGGGCTATTTCATTTATAAATATTATTTCTAGTTAAATTTTTTATTTATGAACGAAATATCTTATTGATGTAATTGTAATGTGTTTAGGAATTTGCAATTTAATATTTGAATAATATAATTTTTATCTAAAATACAAAGTAGAATGATGTCTAAACAAGTTCTTTATTCATTACATGATTTCGTTACATGTTTTCGTTCAAGCAGCATAGAGGGTTTAAAGTAAGAAGTAAACCTTACTTAACCTAACCTTAAGATATAATTAGAGCAATGTTCTCAGTAGTTACAGCTATTATCTAGAATTTGTCATTCCATCACAAACAATAGATTTCTTATAACAAGTGAGGAGGTGATTTGCTTTCCCTCCAATTGAACGGAACACATTTGATAGAATATTTTTCTAGTCAAACCAGGAAATTTAGTGTCTTCGTCAATTTTCTACGTAATTAATGGTTTAATAAAAGAAGTACTACATGTGTATATCGACACACCAATAAAATCAACCTATTATAATCTTTATCTACATATAACGCTCTTCTAACGATGAAATCATGACTATACTCTTAAGGAAGTGCGACAAAGTTTCTTAAAAATCAGCCAAGTGACGTCATAAAAGTGATGGATTATCCATCTCTTTTTTGCGGTTTTCTTTCCCACTTCTCCTCTCATCTCACTCATTTTTATGACGTCACATGGCTGATTTTTTAGACACTAAGTCCCACAACCTCTTATGTTGATATGTTAACAGCACAAAAGTCAAATGAAATCACTTACATAAACTACATAGTTGATCAAGTAATGAATGAAAATAAACAAGTTTCTCCTAAAGTTGTCACTTATTGACTGAGTCAGTTAAAAGTACTTTACACATTTACCAAAAGATCTAGGGATAAGACAATGGTTGGTAAACTTTATTTCATAATGGTATTATATGAGAATTTTTGCTTTATAAAGCTGGTAGTTTTGGGGAAAAGAAGGGTTGTAAATTGAGTTAACCTGAGTTGTCCCCTTCCTCCCTGATATTTTTGCACAAAGGATGCAACAGTTAGCACAGTTGGGCAGATAAACAATTTATACTTACAAAACTTTACAAAGTGTCTAAAAAATAAGCCATGTGACGTAATAAAAAAAGAGAGAGATGAGAGGAAAAGTGGGAAAAAAACCCATAAAAAACGATAGATAATCCCTCATTTTTATGACGTCACATGGCTGATTTTGTAGACACTTTGTAAAGTTACCTATATTTTTCTTAACAAGAACAAATATGTCACCAAGCAGCTTAGCAACAACATGCTAATTAAGTAAGAAAATGGAAAGTTGAAGCTGCTTCAAAACTGCTTTGATACCCCAAATTAAAAGAGATCTATTAGAATGAGAAGTGGACGGTAATATTGGGAAGTAAATAGCCTAAAACTACCTTAAGACTTGAATCTAAAAGTGAAGTAGCTTAAAACCATCACGAACTTAAAAGGGAACCTGATAAGTTCGCAAGATCTTAAAGAACAAAGATAAATCTTATAACAATGCCAATACAAAATACATAACAAGGATGACAACATCCATAAAAGCGAAGCTCTGAAACGGTATGACAGAAGAATATTAACTCTTATAGAGTGTCAGAACTGAATTTACAAAATATAAATATAAACGTTTTGACAAAATTATATATATATTTGTTGCAAAACTTCTTAAATACAGAATTTTTGTTTAAGGACATACTGACATTTTTAGGACTTGATTATAGAGATGCTTTGCTTATAATATTGTATCTTACTGTATTAGGAATCAGTACTCTAAAAATCAGATCAATCTAATGATTATATCAAATAAAAAAGTGTTGTTAAAAAAGTTAAAAAATCAACATGTTTAAAATGGACGTACGGACATTCTGGTAACAATTATAGAGTTGCTACTAACTACCTAACTATTACAGGATTCATCATGCAATGTTTGAAAATCGATAGGACAATTTTAACATGCCTAAATTAACGAAAAAACTATCCGTTACGTACGGACCGACCCTATTTATAGAAAAGCTTCGCTTTTAAAAATACACCTTAAAATATTCCCAGTTATATAACTTTTTATATTTACAAGAAAATAATAAAACTTAACAGATTAATATTTTATCAGCCACCTAACTGTAATTGTTAATAGTTTAGTTTAAAATCTGTTTAACTCTTTAAAAATCATTTACACATTTTTGAAAGGGAGCAAATCTTTTCTTTAGTCATAGTCTTTTCTTTCACAGTTTTGCACTTTTCAATTGCTTTTGGAGGTGGGGTGTTGGACCTTCATGGGTGGAGGGAGTTGATTCAACTTTGTTGGGGGTGAAATGGCGTTAGTTTATCCCGTCCAAACAAAAAAAAATTAAAAAAACTTTACTCCGTGGTAATTACTCCTCTCACCCCCTAAAAATTGCTAGAAACTGATGTGTCATCAAAAAACACAAAGTAGTAAGAAAAGTTATTTTGGGTCACAAAATTGCATAAAGAGAAAGACAATGAGTCAAAGTAATATTATAATTGGTTGATGGTTCTAAATGATGATATAAAGATTTACTTGAATGGATTTTGTTTTTCTTGTTATGTACAGATTGTAATAATCTCAATAAAGATTACTAATATTAAAGATGAATAAGTAGAATTTGATATTAAAAAGATTTAAACAAGGATAACAATATCCATAATAAATGTATGAATATAGATGTTTAACTAAGACAATTACCTGGTTCTAGTGGTCGGCAAATTGATTTCTGTTCTTTTTTTGCGACTTGAATGCGATATATTTCCGATGCTATTGGCTGATATTCAAAGGCCCAATTGAAAGTCTGCACAGGTTTAACAACTGCCCATTATATCTTTTACTTTAATATATCCATTATTAATTAGAAAAGGAATAAAAAATCATAACAAAGTGTTAAAGTCAATACTACATGTACTTGCCTTTTTGTAAAGATTTCACATATTTTAATATAATCTTTACAGGAATCAGTGTATAATATTTAGAATCATTAGTACGATTCTGACATGCCTAAATCTTAAGACCAAGGCGTATATCTAAATTGTGAAAAAGCTTTTTTTTGTTAAAAAGCGTAGGATTTGAATCATTTTATAAATCATCAATAATGTGCAAAAAATTTAATAGATTTTGAACAAAGACGATTATTTTAGTAACAATTCTAAAACGTGGAGGAAGGGAGGGGGTTAAGTCGACCATCCCTTTTTTTATTTCAGGGGAGGATTCTGATTTTTTTATCAGATGCGATTTCTTTTAATACGTACCTTCCCCCAAAATAGATATAAACCTTTCCATGACATATAGATTTACTGTAACATCGCCAAGTTGTATGCAAGATCTTAGACCACAGACACACAAACATAATCCCGTTACCATTATATATTAAGGAATTATATTATTTGAATGAAGCCATTTCTAGTCATCTTTATATTTAATAAAAATATTAAAATAACTACTAAACTCTTTAAGTACATTGACTGTTCTTCATATTTTCTCCAGAATTAGTCTAAAAGTACTTACATTTTTTTTCAATAATAGTTATTTCTCTCAAAATATTAAAAACAGCCTTCTTCGGGTATGAAATGCACAATCATAAGATTAAAACCAGTTTTTAAGTCTTGAGATGCCGAATGCACGGGCTTTCTATTTTTGTATAGGCATAATTTTTTCGTATGGATGAGAACCAGTTCTAATCCACCGGATATTAATAGGTTTCGAATAAATACGAGAATAGTTATTTATCATATTTTCGTAATATTGATGAATGCAGGAATAGTTATTTCTCGTATCGTATATATTATAAACGGCTTTCCGCGGATATAGAATGTACAATTATAAGATTAAAACTAGTTTTAATCTTGTGATTGTACATTTCTATATTCGTAGAAAACTGGATATAATACGATGCTAGACATAGTTTTTTGTATGGATGAGAACCGGTTCCTATCCACCGGATTTGAATGAATACGAGATTAGTTATTTCTCGTATCGTATTATAAACGGCTTTTCGCGGATATAGAATGTACAATTATAAAATTAAAACTAGTTTTTTTAGCCCCGAGGTGCCGGAGGCACTGGCTAAAAAAACTGGTTTTAATCTTATGATTGTACATTTCTATATTCGTAGAAAACTGGATATAATACGATGCTAGACATAGTTTTTTCGTATGGATGAGAACCGGTTCCTATCCACCGGATTCGAATGAATACGAGAAAAAAAATTATTTCCAATGAACAGAGTAATGTTTTTTTATTGTATCAATATAAAGTGAATTATATAAAAATGTTCTGTAAGCCACAATATTACCCGAAGTAAAAAAAGAGCTTTTGCTCTGGTCAAAATGATTACAGCAACACTAAAAATTAATCTTTAAATCCCCCAAAAAAAGTTTATTGGGGACTTAATTAAAATTTGGGCTCTGCAGTCTGATTCTATAGGTGTCCTAGTATATTTTTGACCCATCATTCAAAAATAGGTTAAAAACAGTATTATTATTTTTATGAAACTTGATTTAGAATGCCAAATAAATCAAGAAATAACTATTTCTGTATGCAATGTTAATCTAAACATCAATAATAATGATGGAAAATTTATTTTCATTTCATACTCTGAAAAAAGGAATTGACAAAAAATAATAATTTTTATTCCAAACTTTTAAAAGAGCATGCCTATTTCTTATTGGTTGACACTCGATTTAAAATGAAATAATAAATATTATTTTAAGACCAGAAATAAATTTGAAAAAAAAATTTTCTCGTATTCATTCGAATCCGGTGGATAGGAACCGGTTCTCATCCATACGAAAAAACTATGTCTAGCATCGTATTATATCCAGCTTTCTACGAATATAGAAATGTACAATCATAAGATTAAAACTAGTTTTTTTAGCCGGTGCCTCCGGCACCTCGGGGCCAAAAAAACTAGTTTTAATCTCATAATTGTACTTTCTATTTCCGCGGAAAGCCGTTTATAATACGATGCGAGAAATAACTATTCTTTCCCCTATATTTTTTATTCCAAAATGCCAAGAATTAATTTTGAAAAAAAATAATTTTCTTTCCAATATTTTTATTCCTTTTTCTTATTGGATGTCATTTCGTTTCCAATGAGAGACTAGTGTTTAAATATTTTAAGGCTTATTCCAACATTTATTTTGAATATGATAATAGGAATATTCTTTCACTAAATGTGATAAAATAATTTATTGTTGGACAAAAATCCTCCATGTATTTGAAGTATTATTGAAATACATGGAAATTTCTTATCAAACATTCTAAACATACAATAATTTAAGCTAATATAGATTATTATCAAGCTATATAAATTAAATGAATCCACTTGCATAATTATTTTTGGTAGCGAAGCTATTCTATAAATCACTTCGTCCGTCGGTCTATCTGACATTTTAAAATGAATGCAACTCACGTTGTCCGTTTGGCAATCTATGATGTTTTTGTGCATAGCTACTTATGCAGTATGTTATCATCATTGTTTTTTTTTCAAACTAATTTTAAAACTTTAAAATCGGATGTTTTAATATGGATAAATAGGGATAAAGTAGAGAAATGTCTGTCCGTTCGTATATTTCTCCCTTAAGATATTGCTAACGGCAATTAAATTTAGTCTGTGCTTTTCAGGGAATATATCTAGTGGTCCTGTTTTGGTTTTAAGCTATTTTTTTCTGGGGGTTGTGTCACCAAACGCCTCAAATAAAAGAAATCTCCCACATCCAGGCTATGGACGAAGCCACCAATGATTTATACGAATAGCTAAGATGTAATATTCAATTGTTTATTTTCTGCCTTTATAAAATTTTACAAAAACTATACAATACATTCTTTACATTTCATTCCTTCAGTTTCTACCTCATTAAACTGTCTCATTCTAAATCACTAAATTATAACAACTAAAAATAATCACTATGTATTAAAGTTAACTATTTTGAAGATGATTGAAATATATTTTCACGTTTTGTTTATGCAAGAAAAAATGAAATATAACTAGACGTATTTCCTCTACGCAGAACTGCGCTCTGCCTGAACAGTGCATGAATCCAGGGAGGAAGGGGACATTGGACTGTCTATTACACTAGTCACCAAAGACTTATAATAACGTTTTCTTATTCGTTGTCTTAACAACCTCGAGGACTTTTATTGAATTTTGATTAGTTGGTTCATTAAGTTGTGTGCCTAGAATTGTCTACCACTAATTGTAATCTACAGTAGGGGCAATTTTGTTTATCATCATTCGGGATGTACATCCATTTATCAGCCATTGTCTTATCCCTTTATATCCCTGGCATGAAACTGACGTGCGACTGTCCACATAATGCGTGTCTGTGTGTTTGTGATTTTATAAAAGTGTCTCTCTACCCCTCCCACGCATAGCTAATTATATACAAATGCTTATGGAATATGTAGTTTTTTTTTGTGTAAAAGTGTTAAGTAAATTAACAAAAATTAATACTTTTTTTTTTTATGAATGTTTGATTTTTCTTACAATTTTGTTGATTACATAAGCATATTTTTAAGAAAATGGGTTAGTCATAGTCGTTAATTGGTTGCGCCGCCGGTTTTATCTGGTCAAACAAACAAATCCTTATACTAAAGTAACAGGATGTTTGTGTGTTTGTGTGTCTGTGTGTTTGTTTGTACCGAAGGATCTCGCTAACCACTGAACCGATCGGGTTCTCCTTCACAGGGTAGCTTCTCATAGGTCCCGGGAAGGTTTATAACTATTTTCTTGGGGGGTGGGACACCCTCAACCCCCCAAAAATGAAAAATCCCCCCCCCAAAAAAATTTTTTTTTTATTTTTTTTATTTTTTAACTAAAATTAAAAATTAGGGGGGGGGGTAGATATACCACACTTTTCTGGGATCTTGCTGAGTCAAGTATCAACTGTTGGGAATATCAAAGGATGACTCCATACCAAATTTGAGCCGGATCCGGCCAAAACCGGCCGTGAATTTTATGAAAAACCGGTTTTTTCCGGTTTTTAGGGGGTATCTATAAATCGATTCAGCTGGAGCAAAACCGGTTAGAGGTACAAAAAATTTTACTTCATATGAAATTTAGCCAATGCAATTGCGTACAAAAATGTACTTCATCATCAACTTGATTGGACAACTCTTTCCCCTCCTAAATGTCCATTAAAACCTCGGAAACGGCAAAAATCGCCAAAAATCACGCCTTCGGCGGCAAATAACGGCTAAACGGTCAGCCGGAGGCGAATGAAACATAATTAAAGAAATGTCTGCCTCAAAAAGTTGTTCAACATCAAAGAGATGCTTGAAGTCTCTAAAACGACTCCTTCCCCTCCTTTAAGGGGAAAAACTGAAAAAACGTGATTTTCAAAAGTATGCCCACTTTGTGGGTGTGGGGGGCACTGAACCCGTCACCCCAGGGTCACCAAATATAAAGTCTAGGCGGCCCACAATGCTGAATTTTCACCAAGTGAAAGTCTTGTGTCATTATCTCTTATGAGAAAAAAGTTATTAATTAATTAAAATTTCAAATTGTGATTTTTTGATGGATTTCTTTGATGAAATGACAGGCTGGTCAATTTTTAGGCCATTTTTTGCTGTTTTCGGCCCGCCACGACCAAACAGTTTGAGATAATCTCACGGGACCTTTTGCCTGACCTAAGCCTGGTTATTTGTAAGGTCTAAGAAAAAAAAAAATCCCGGATTAGATGAAGCACGACGTCGCTGCGTGCCGTCAAAAATCGCTGGTCGGCTCATTTTGCCCCCTTAAACCCTCACCTCGTGCCATTTTTCTGTGTAAAGATTATAATTATAATCTTTTGCGTAAGTCTGTTTTTTTTCCTAGACCTCACAAATAACCAGACTTAGGTTGGGCAAAAGGTCCCATGAGATTATCTCAAACCGTTTGGGCGTGACGGCCCAAAAACCGCAAAAAATGGCCTAAAAATTGACCGGCCTGTCATTTCATCAAAGAAATCCATCAAAAAATCACAATTTGAAATTTTAATTAATTAATAACTTTTTTCTCATAAGAGATAATGACACAAGACTTTCACTTGGTGAAAATTCAGCATTGTGGGCCGCCTAGACTTTATATTTGGTGACCCTGGGGTGCCCAACCTAAGTCTGGTTATTTGTGAGGTCTAGGAAAAAACAGACTTACGCAAAAGATTATAATTATAATCTTTACACAGAAAAATGGCACGAGGTGAGGGTTTAAGGGGGCAAAATGAGCCGACCAGCGATTTTTGACGGCACGCAGCGACGTCGTGCTTCATCTAATCCGGGATTTTTTTTTTCTTAGACCTTACAAATAACCAGGCTTAGGTCAGGCAAAAGGTCCCGTGAGATTATCTCAAACCGTTTGGTCGTGGCGGGCCGAAAACAGCAAAAAATGGCCTAAAAATTGACCAGCCTATCATTTCATCAAAGAAATCCATCAAAAAATCACAATTTGAAATTTTAATTAATTAATAACTTTTTTCTCATAAGAGATAATGACACAAGACTTTCACTTGGTGAAAATTCAGCATTGTGGGCCGCCTAGACTTTATATTTGGTGACCCTGGGGTGACGGGTTCAGTGCCCCCCACACCCACAAAGTGGGCATACTTTTGAAAATCACGTTTTTTCAGTTTTTCCCCTTAAAGGAGGGGAAGGAGTCGTTTTAGAGACTTCAAGCATCTCTTTGATGTTGAACAACTTTTTGAGGCAGACATTTCTTTATTTATGTTTCATTCGCCTCCGGCTGACCGTTTAGCCGTTATTTGCCGCCGAAGGCGTGATTTTTGGCGATTTTTGCCGTTTCCGAGGTTTTAATGGACATTTAGGAGGGGAAAGAGTTGTCCAATCAAGTTGATGATGAAGTACATTTTTGTACGCAATTGCATTGGCTAAATTTCATGTGAAGTAAAATTTTTTGTACCTCTAACCGGTTTTGCTCCAGCTGAATCGATTTACAGATACCCCCTAAAAACCGGAAAAAAACGGTTTTTCATAAAATTCACGGCCGGTTTTGGCCGGATCCGGCTCAAATTTTGCATGGAGTCATCCTTTGATATTCCCAACAGTTGATACTTGACTCAGCAAGATCCCAGAAAAGTGTGGTATATCTAGGGGGGGGGTAGACGACCCCACTATTTTAATTTTAGTTTTAAAAAGAAATTTTTTTTTTTGGGGGGGTATTTTTCAGTTTTTTAGGGGGTTGGGGGTGTCCCACCCCCCAAGAAAATAGTTATAAACCTTTCCGGGACCTATGAGAAGCTACCCTGTAATGGAGAACCCGATCGGTTCAGCGGTTAGCGAGACCCTTCGCTACAAACAAACAGACAAACAGACAGACAAACAGCAGACAGACATCGTTCTACTTTGTATTTTACTAGCGGCTGGGCCCCTAGCATATAGGGTCTCGATATTCTAGGGATATGAAAGGACAGAAAAATAGCCTAAAACCATACCTGGACTTTTTATTAAAATAAAATAGACTAAAACCATCTCAGGACTTATAAGAAGCTTCACAGTAGAGGATAATTATATCGGTCCAGCAGTTAGCGAGCTCCTTCGCTATAGACAAAAAAAGCTTACTACTTTATATAATAGGATATAGAAGATAGGGGCACTTGAGGAGAGGGGAGTTGAATTCGATAAACCATTTTTTTTGGGGGGGGGGGAGGGGAATTTTTTCTAGGGGCGATTTATCTTGTGAAAGTGGTTGTAACCTCCCCTAATATAGTTATAAACCTCCCCAGGATCTATGAGAACAAACAGACAGACACACAGGCATCCTGTTACTTTATTATTAGAATATAAATTGTGTCATGCACAAAAACACACAAACATATGAATTTTAAAAAGATTTCACTTTTTTTAATGTTTAAAATATGATGTTAAATTGTTGTCACTTTGTCACTCGTATCAAATCTCACAAACAAGTTTAGTTTTATCAAGTGAGGATAAAGGGATAGGTCAATGGTAAAGTAAAATAATAAGCTATGAGTAATATTCCCCTAAGGGCAGGTACCCTGTCCCGATTTTGTATTGAATCTTTAAAATCAGCTAATAGTGTAGGAAATATAAATACAGCTGAGCCCCAACAAAAGAAGAAGAAGGAATGTGATAGCAGACGAAAAGGTCTTTTGCCACTTGGGACAGGTAGTTGTATATCTAGTAAGAGGGGAATAATTTTGGGGATGGGGTTTAGCCTGGGGGGCCGAAACTAGCTTGGTGCCCTAACCCTGCGGAGCTACCCAGTACCAAATTGAATATAACCTAACCCAATATTACCTAAAGTAACAAACAAAAACTGTCCCTAACCCCCTTATTTTTAATCTCATTAAAAATGCTCGATAAGTCACTTTGAGGGAAAGAACATCACTTTATGTCTAACAAGGAAGAAAACACACCAGAAATGTACTGATGTACATATCACTTTATCGGTTCCTGATTTATGTAAGTTTTTTGTTTCTCACTGTGGCTATTTCCGTTTTACAGTGTGTTTTTTTTAGTATCTAAGCTACTCTATAATTAGAAATGTCTGTCCAACCCTGTAAGAAACGGAATCGGAGAAACTTGAATTTCTCAGCAGCTAATCAAGATAAACAGCATAATTTTGTGTGTGAAGATTCCTGTACCAATGTGCATACAGTTTACAACTTACTTTGTCAGACCGTCGATCATGCTACAAAAGAATAAATAAAAATATATTCATTCATAAAGGTTTCATGATATTATTTTTTAGTTTATCATATACTTCTTTCTATTTCCTTTTCTTTTTTATGACCATATGCTCTTTAACTAACTTTGTACGTTTGTCCACACATATTTTCCCCCACTACTTATGGATGTTGTCGTCCTTATTATATCTTCATAAATGAAGCATTTCAAAAATGCAAAGCTAGGTTTAGGGTAGAATATATCTTTGATTTCATCAATAACTGAGTCTTTTGAAAATTATAATCTATAGTTAATATAAAGTTTTTCTGTTAAGGATGTTTTCATTCTTGTGTGTTTGTTGTTTATATAAAGACAAACTTTGACACAAGCCTTTGATATAATTTTTTTTGTAATTTGAAAGCTTTTAATGTTTAATGATATAAAACAATTATGTTAAAAATAAACATTTGAAAATCTTATGAAAAACAAGGAAATAAAAGTGTAAAAAGACTTTTTTCTAATCTTTATAGACTACATTTGTCGCGATTTCCAGATTTCCACGGATATTAAAATAAAGAACATAAAAACCAGTTTTGGTATTAGTCTAATACGATGCTATGCAAGATTTTTTAGTATGGCTTAGAACCGGTTCTAATCCTGCATATATCAATCAGTTTCGTGGCTCGAAATGTTTAGAAATTTTACTCAAATCGATGTCTAGCTGTATAACTTCAAAGATCCTCTTATATAAACAAATTGTGTAAATCATTTAAAAATTAAAGCTTGACATTTGAATGTTATATAATTGTGTCCCATTCTGCACGTTTGTCGCTGATGAGACAATGGACGAAAAACTTATATACATCCCCAATGATATTGATTATAAACAAAATTACCCATTTTGTAGGATAAGTTCATTGGTTTCAAAGTTTATACACTACTATTTTGGGACCAACTATTTAGATTTACTAAAGATACCCAAAGTTTTTGAGCCAATGAATAAGATAACCTGGTTAAAAAACTTTGGGTACCGATGTAATTTACAATCCTATGTCCTCTCCCTCCCTGTTCGCTAGCTAGAAACTAAATGTCCTGACTATCAGAGTGAAGTATTTAAGTGGATGTGTTTAGAAAATTTTATATGGCAAAGAATAATATATTTTTAATATTAATAACTCTCTTTTACGATCCATTTTTAATGGCCGCAGGTACAATTCCTTTTATATGCACCTTATTTTTTTAAAATTTGTTTGCTAATTTATTTGCCCTTATATTTTTAAGAAAATGTCTTTCTGTAAAAAAATATTACTCTAAAAGGTTTGGGGCTTGTAGGAAATAAATTGAAAGGAGTACTTTGTTCTTTTTTCTCCATTTATGACTCTGCACGCTGGACCAAATAATTAAAATTACAGGACCCTCTTCTTTGTCCTTGAAAGATAAGAGTGTTTACAATTTCTAAATCTAGCATACCCCGTGATAAATTTCTGTGCACGCCAGTACTTATCAGTATGAGTTCTGGCTGTCTCGTGGGTAAATCCTTTGCAAAATGAAAATTGATAAAGACAAGTGCTATTTTTAATGCATTACACCCAGGGATAAGGGACCAAGATTCTACCAATAAATGTATAAGTGCAGTTGTATGATCCAGACAACTACCTGTCTCAAATGGCAGAGACTCTTATCGTCTGCTAGAATATTGTTTTTGTTCTTTTTTAGGGACTAGGCTGTTTTTATATTTCCGACGCTATTAGCTGATTTAAAGGACCCTATACAAAATCGATACAGGGTCCTTGCCCTGTGGGAGAGTTACATACAGCTCAAGACCATTATATTCTTATACTTTAATATTCAATTCTAAAGGAAATATTTCTTCCAGTAACCTTCCGCCAAATCATATCAGAATCACAAACAAACATTTGTAAAAATAGTAACTTTGAAACCCATTTCAAATTATGTTAGGCACAAAGGTTAGGAAAGCCTCGCAGGGCTAGCACCACTTAGGGATAGGGAACCCCAAGGGGCTTAAATTAAGTTGTTTAAAAATATTAAAATATTGGGAGGAGTTTTGGGGCGGTCATTTGAAAGAACCAACCCTGGGACGTCCAAGCTTTTATTTTGAGGGGGGTAAAATAAAGGGTTGAAAAGGTTTTTAGGGGGGAAAATACCCCTTTACCCCAACCTTTAGACGTCTATGCTTTTGTTCTAATTTAATAATAACCTAAAATATCAAATTCATTTTGTGTCATATTTATTATTTTTGTTTAGCCTTTTGTATATTCTATGAAAGGAATCAGAAAGGGAGGGAACATTGGGCAGTTTATTACTCTTACTTTAGTCCCTAAAGTTTTATACCGTTTTCTTATGCATTGGCTTAACAACAGTGAAGACTTTTATTGAATTTTGATTGGTTGGTTCATTAAATTGAGTTTCCAAAAGTTTCAACCACTAGTTGCAATCTACAGTGAGATAAACATAAATTTATTGATCATTGTCTTATTCCTTTATATCCCTGGAAAGGAATACTGAGCTGGATCTTTAAATCATTTTAGTGGTGAGCCAGATCGGGGTGCGCCGAATTTCAGCCAATCACAGCGCGGCATTTAGTAAAATGCTGTGCTCTCATTGGTGGAAAGTTGGCTCACCCCGATCTGGCTCACCACTAAAATGATTCACAGCTGAATTTATCTAAAATATTTATCTTCTTTTGTTAACACTTCATGGTGGTGTGTTTATTTAGATTTTGATACTGCAATAGTGAAAAAATATTATATTAGATATTCAACTAGAAAAATTAAAAATAAACTTGGGCCTTAAAGACAAATAATAACAATTAACATTTGATTTTAGAACAGAAAAATGTTTTGCTTTGTTGTTATGATATTTATTCATACACACATGCTCTATAAATCAGGATATGTCAATTTTCTCAGCTACCATAAAAGAATTTTACTTTGTTTTATTTCTTCATAATTAAAGTCCATTTGCTGTTTTCTCGCAAAACTATCAGTGAATCATCCTATTCCTCATTTACATATTTCGTTTGTGTAGACAATCCGTAGTCCTGAACCTTTTACTTTTATAATATTTCCTTTATAATTTTTAACAGTTAACTGCTCTTTTTTCTCATAAATTAATTTGGACATGATTGTCTTCATATACTAGGCATCTTAAAATGTCTTTTTAAAGACGGCTAAATTAAGCCCAAATTAAGCTAAATTTGCTGATGAGGTAAGCGCAGTTTAGATAAGAAAATTTAATGCTATAAAACAGAAAGGAACGATGAAATGAAATTATAAAGAATTTAGGGACGTGCACTGGGGTTTATCAGGTGGGTGCATAAAGTGCACGAGAAACATTCTCTTAAACAAAATCTAGTTTGGGAGAGGGGGTGTAGACTGTATAATAAAGGCAACAAGAGAAGTGATTTTATGGTTAGGGGTGGATATACCTCCCTTAGTGTCCAACCCATACATATTTTTTCTCTCACTATTTTTTACTTTTTTAACTTGACATCCCCTTAGCTGTTTTATAGGGTTATAGACCCCTTTCAAATGTGTGTAGGGGGGGGGGGGGGGGTGTAGGTTACTTTCCACCCGCCTTAATTTTACTAGGCGGATGCATATACCCTCAGGTCTGACAAAACTGGTTTTAATCATATAATTTTTCCTTTTATTATACGCGGAAAGCTGTCTTTAACATTCTTAATAACAGAGTAGCTTTATTTTACCTTTTTAAAGAAGTACTGTATAAACCCTAATCAAACAAGGATGACAACATCCATAAAAGCGAAGCTCTAAAATGGAAGGACAAAAGATATTAACAATTGTAGAGTGTTAGAACTGAATAAGCAGAATATTAATGCAAAATTGTAAGTAAATTTGTTAAAAAACTGCTTGAATACATGATACTGTTTAAGATCATATAAGACGATTCGCTTATAGCATTGTACCTTGTTGTAATAGGAACCAGTATTCCAAAAAGCAGATGAATCGGATAATTTTAGCATACAAAAATTTGTTTAAAAAAAAGTAAAAACTCAACACGGACTTTCTGGTAGCGATTATAGAGTTGCTGCGCTTTGTTACCCAACTGTTATAGGAATCATCATGCAAAGTTTGAAGTCGATAGGACAATAGGACAAAGAGCTAACCGTAACGGACGGACGGAAGGGCCAAACCAAGATAGAGAAAAGCTTCGCATTTAAAAATGCTTCGCCTTTTAAAACCTTCTATGTACTTATAAAATTTTGTTAGCATGGAATGTTGAAACTTGAATGAAATTTGATAGTTTAATCTTTCTTCTTCACATGATGAAGCACAAAACTTTATCATAAAAAATCATCCAACTTTGGCAATTTAGAAATTAAGATAATAATTACATGCAGTGGTGTGCTCAGCGATTCACCAGGGGGGGGGGGGTGAAACCATTAGGGGGGTAAAAATAGTGAATTTGGCCCTCCTTATTTCAATTTTAATTTGGGAGTTGACACCCCGATAACTTCCCTACCGCATGCCACTGATTACATTATTTTTTTAAAATTCTTATAGCATTAAAGTAATCAAAGCACGATATTAATAGTTTATTTAGTTTTTGGCCAAATACGTTTTTAAAAAGGTTTCGTGATTTTTAAAATTTATGTACATTTAATAAAATAAAAAGACATATAATTATAGGTACTTATTTGAAACATTTTTTTTGCTTTTTTACATTTTATCAAATAACCCTTTAAAAAATAATCATAGATATCGTAGGAAATCCCATGTGTACAGAAAATGTACTGTTTAAATTGAACCTTTAATTTATACCTTCTAATTTTTTCTGTTTTTCTCTTTTGTTAACCATAACTTTTGTGAATGCCATATAGAACTATCATACAAAGTATATATTTTTAACAAAAGATCTTCAAGCAAGACGTGAATATCCAGTTCATTCGATTCAGCCAATTATGAGAAACCTATATATATGTCATCAACCTATATACCTAAGAAATTACAAATTTAATCATTTCTCCATGATTAGATGTTATCTACGCTAAAATATACAAGTATCATCCTTGTTAAATACTGTACGCACAATACGCTCTAACTTAAAATTACTCTTCGTGATGATGTGTAAAATTTCGGTACTTTTTTTCATTCTACATATAGTTTCACCGAGAGAAAAAATGGTTCTTACTCCGATGAGAGGTTATGTGTGTGTGGGTGTGTGTGTGTGTGAGTGTGTATTTGTTGAATCCTGGTTTTACTATATGGTTTATGTGGATAGTTGTAAAGTGAACAGCCAACCTGCAGAGTGATACAATTTAAAAAAAAAATTATTTTCATACAAAAAAGGAATAAGAAACATTTTTCCAGTACTAGGATTAGAATTGGTTCTAAGTAATACCGAAAATTCATGTATAACATCCTATTACAGACAATTCCACTATGACTATAATACGTCTTAAGAAGTAAATATTACATTTTAAACTATGAATTCAAAAAAGCACTACCAGCTTAGTTTTTTAACTTAGATTAATTTAAATGAGTTATAAACTGACTTTAAAAACGAATTTTACAACTAAAATTATAAAATAATATCTGAACAATATTAATAAGTAACGAACTAAATTAACTTATTGATTTATTTCATTTTAATGTATGTATGTATATTTCAAATTCAATTATTATACATATGACAACGTTTATGTAAGTTTAAGCAAGTTTAAGTAAGTTTAAGCAAAGATTATATTTTGCCAAAACATATAAAAAATGGATTTAATATTACTTTGATCATACACCAGATTATCTTGTTTTATTCATAATAAAGTGAAACTTGTAATTGGTCAAAACAACAATTACCCACTTCATTCTATTCCTTCCCCTTCTACAGGATGAAAAAACTGACCAATAAATGATGTCAATGTTAGCAACCATAATTGACGACATTTCCCCCTGTCATAATATCCACGTATATTCTATATATATATAAAAAAACGTTTTTCTAGGAAAAATAAATAAAAATATTTTGGGAATAGTCTCTTTCGTGGCAATGCTCCTTAATGGGCGATTTGTCGTATTTTAAAATGGCTTTTGATAGGTTAATTTAGGTTAGGTTACGTTATATTGGGTTAGGTGATTGCCCAACAGGGTTAGGCAATTGGCCCCGTAGGGCTAGAGCCCCCGCAGGGGCTAGAAATAGAAGAAAAGTTACTGTGAAAAAAACGAAGAATCGCCCTTTAATTGTTTTATCCCTGTATTCTGAAAACAAGACAATATGAGTTGATTGTCTCATTCCTTAATATCCTTGGAAGTTAGAGACAATATGAGTTGATTGTCTTATCCCCTAGTATCCCTGGAAGTTAGAGACAATATGAGTTGATTGTCTTATCCCCTAGTATCCCTGGAAGTTAGAGACAATATGAGTTGATTGTCTTATCCCCTAGTATCCCTGGAAGTTAGAGACAATATGAGTTGATTTTCTTATCCCCTAATATCCCTGGAAGTTAGAGACAATATGAGTTGATTGTCTTATCCCCTAATATCCCTGGAAGTCAGAGACAATATGAGTTGATTGTCTTATCCCCTAATATCCCTGGAAGTCAGAGACAATATGAGTTGATTGTCTTATCCCCTAATATCCCTGGAAGTCAGAGACAATATGAGTTGATTTTCTTATCCCCTAATATCCCTGGAAGTTAGAGACAATATGAGTTGATTGTCTTATCCCCTAGTATCCCTGGAAGTTAGAGACAATATGAGTTGATTGTCTTATCCCCTAATATCCCTGGAAGTCAGAGACAATATGAGTTGATCCCTAATGTTTGGTTATGAGAATTGTCTCTCACATAATTTTGGTTATCATCAAAACTAGCAAAATTTTGTAACATTTTCTCAGGCTCGCCTGTGCAGACTAACTGGAGATACATTTCATGTATATAAATAAACTAGCGACTGTGCCCTAATCATCTTGGGGCCGGGTATGTAAAGGGTTGGGGGGCGGGTCAAAACTATAGCCTATAACCATAACAAAACTTGTATTTTAAAACAAATAGCCTAAATCCATCCGGAGACCTTTTTAAAGCTTCCCTATAATGATAAACAGAATCTGTACAGATGATATCGAAATCTTAAGCTCCAGGCTAAAGAACTCTTATTTCTTTATTCAATACTAGTTGCTTCGCCCCTAGCCACTAAGTGAAAATTAATCCATCTTTAAAGAATTCAAGATTTTTATATTTATTATATTATAGATTCAATTATCTTTCTAGTTATCTAATATCAAAGATTCAAACTAAAAATATTTAAAATTTGGTATAAATGTTTAAATAAACCTCTTTAGACATCTTTATATTACCTAACCAAATCTTTTTATGAAACTGTTTAAATATATTCTTCTTAGATATTGTGTAATTAGGAACAGATTAGGGTAACTTTTGTGTTTAATTAGACTAATTATTTATGTTTTTATTTATATCAAAATAAATTTGTAGTTGTTATTTTACATGGTGATTAACTACTTTCATCCACCAAAATAGCCAAACTCTGCCTAAGACCATTACTGTATGCTGAAAATTGTGAACCGATCGATCCAGTGGTTTTACTGGAGTGGACATTCATACATATAGCGTCCTGTTGGAATCTCTTGTACTTAAAATCAAAGTTGTTTCTTATTTCTAATATTTAATACATATATATATATATCTCCTGCAGGGGGCTATAACCATGCAGGGTCCTACCTACGATTACCATTGCTCTAGGGTTCTAACTTTAACTTAATCCAAATGTAATTCAAAGGAAATCGCCGTGGCATTCACAGGATTTTGACTCCATAATGGTGGATTGAACATTACGGGGGGTGTATCCAGTTCCGTAAATTTCCATGGGGGTGTGTATTTCCTTTACACCCCCTTCTGCACGCACAGGGTGTGGATCATTACAAAATCGCACCGAATGACCCTATTTTGGTGTCTAACAAACCAACAAATTATTAGACTTACATTGCTGGTGAAACCTAATTTGTATTCTGACATAGATGTGATTCTTTCACTATATATAAAAAGTAATAACTCTGCTACAATATCTGAACCAGTTGAGAGGATGATTGTTTTTCTTGTCCCTTAAAATAATAATTATGCCACTCCCCATATTTGTTTTAGTAATTGGATTATTTTTCCAGTTTAGCTCTCAATCCGATTAATTTCCTTTGGATTGAAACCGGAATTTACTATTCGCTTAAAGCTATTTATAATCCAAAACGATAATAGTTATTTCTCGCATCGTATTTTATCCGCGGATTAAAGCAAGTTTTGTTAACTTCTAGGGGCCGAAAGCCCGGACTAACAAAACTGATATTAAATGTATGCTTTTTATTTTAATATACGCGGAAAGCTGTCTGTAATACTATGTTATAAATGATTTTTCAGTATGGCGGAGAGCCAGTTCTAATCCTGCAGAGATTAATCGGTTTCGAAGACAAACTGGAAATATCTATCAACCTCCCAACTGAACACACACTCATACAAAAGTTATACATTGATAATGGGAATGTTTTTCTACATTTTTTCCATTCATTTTATATTTATGATGTACAATCCAATATTTATGAAGCCTTAATGTCAAACAATATAAAAACGTTTTAGTAAGATTTTTATAACGTTCTATTTTGTTCTTTTTAAGGTTAATTTTAAACAAGTATGAAGTATAATATCCCAATAGCCCTACATATGGACGGACAGACATAGTAAATTATAGATTAGCTTTGCTACCAAAATATAATTTAATTAGTTTTGTTATTACATGTTAAATAATAATATTCTTATCATGATTTTTTTTACTTTAATGTTTAAAGGATAAAAAATTTTCTCTTACATTTGAGATTTTAATTCGCCAATAAATCAGGAATAATTAACTTTTAGGAATTAATAAACGTACAAGAGACGTACTACAGAGAAAATGCACGTTTAAAAAAGTATTTATTTGAAAGAATTTGTATGTTTCAAGTGAGAGCATATTTTCTCATGAATATTAAAATTGATCATTATGGTTATTACAATTTTGCAAGTTCGTTTTTTTGTTATTTTAGAAACGTTCATGGGCTATCTATAATACAAAGTAGAACGATGTCTGTCTGTTTGTTTGTACCGAAGAATCGCTAACCGCTGAACCGATTTGTTGTTTGCATCTGTTTATTTTTTTCTATAAAAATTATATTTTTTGACGTGTGTATAAATTGCTTAAGGTTGCGTGATCTTTAACTTAATTAAGAAAAAAATTGTACAAATAGTGCATTTTCCTAAATAGCACTGTTTTTCTAATAAAAATTGTAATTTTGCAGAAACTGTAACTACATAGAAAATAAATATAAATTGACGCCAAGGCAATTCTAAGATGTAGCTGGACAAAGTGTCTCAAAAGTCAGCCATGTGACGTCATAGAAATAAGGTAGATGAAAGGAAAAAGAAAACCCCCCAAAAAAGCGATGGCTAATCTCTCATTTTTATGACGTCACTTTGCAAACTTTTTGAGACACTTTGTCCAGTTACTAATTCTAAGATGTATTCGGCCAGTAAATCTCATGAGGATAGAGTTTAACTTAAAGTCAAGAAAATAAAACATTATGATAACCCGTTTTACCCCATCCCTTATCCTCTACCCCACTTTTGCTTTCATTACAAAATTCTTCCATCCTAACTTAACAACGCTACTCAATAACGTAGCTCACCAAATTTACACATAAGGTGACGTTAACATGGGAAATACATATAATTAATTATGAAAATAATATATCCAAGTGCGTCTGTCGATAAAAAGAGAAAGACGCAATAAATCATTTAGCTCTTTATTTTTAATTTTTTAAGTTTAAAAATATTGTAATCGGCTATTCCTTGGCCGATTTAGGCTTTTAATCATATCCTGGCCGAGTCAAATTTAGACCGTTGACTAATCAAAAATCGGTTCAGTTAGAGGGATACCCAACGTCTCAATTTATTGCTACCAAAAGTCTTATAACTACGTTGCAATTATATAAAAACCCGTAAATTGAGTTTAATCAAAGGAGTATATTTCACATTTCAATCACGCCCCCAACCCGTGATACAGCGTGGATTTAATTTGTCATCGACCCTCATGAGATCCCCTCCATCCCCTCCATCTCTTTTATATATTTTTCTATCTTCTCTTCTCTTTCTTTCCCTCTCCTCAAAGCAACACCCATTTAGTCAGGGATATAGAGATGTGTAAACTAAACCAAAATAATGCACTCATAAAAATTAATTAGTGATGTTGCAATAAAAAATTTAGTGCTTGGCATCCTAAGTTTATCTGCATGTAGACCATTTTTTAATTCCCTAAAAACTTTAATATAAATTTTTGGTTTTAGAAAAATAAATAATTTCTACCGAATATTATGCTTTAATAAAATTATTACATAAACCCTTTGAAAAATTGTTAATTTGGCATAATCAAACATTAAATTATGAGAAAAGTGATGGAAGGTACTTATTCTATTGAGTTTTTTTCTGATTTGTAAATATTTATGATTCATCTATAATTTTTAGTTCTTGTGCCTCAAATGCACTGATTTTTAGCAAATTAACTATTAAAAATATGTAGTAACCATAGGACACATTCATATATTACAAGCATAGAACAACCATTGAAAATAAAAGGCACTGCTTCTAATCTAAAAATTCAGATTTGCTTATCTATTAAGTTAACAGTTTGTATTTGTTCAAATAAGCAACAACAATAATCTTAATAATGTTTCATGTTTACATTACTAAAGAAATCTTTTGTGTTTCAGACTTTCAGTTATTACAATTTTTCCAATAAATTTTAATAATGCTCTTGCTATCCTTAAAATCCTACTTCTAACTCTTTTTGCTAATTCTGCATTAGAATTGCAAGAATCTTTAAAGAAAGAAAATAGATTGCAACTATTGCAAACAGGGAGTGATTACATTACTATTAATGTCTATAAATAAATCTTTTTTTCACAAAGAAGATGAAATTTTGCTATTGTGCAAATTGTATCATTTGTGGACTTGCTAGCTGCTAATAAGTCAGTAATAATTGTTTTCTCGTTGCTTTTTAATTTGGAGATATGTAAACACATTTTAAGCTATGAGATGGTTTTTTTGACACCTTGTTAAGCTAGTCTTGGCACCTGTAAGCTAATTAGTTGTAAAACAATTCTTTACTGTACATACTTTTAGTTAATCTTTATTCATTAGCCTAAGATGTAAGTTTTTAATTAAAAATAGTTTCACCAAACATTTTTCTTTTGGTGTTTTGTGAATTGTATGTTATGCACCTTTATAATAAACTCATGATATGTGTGCATTGGTTCACATGTTAGTGTGAGTGAGTTTGCATCTACTTTTTTTTTCACATGACAAGTTGGGTATATTAACATCTTACCAACTTTTTTCTTCATGTGGTTTCACCTGGTTTGTGGTAATTTAAGGAAAAATAGTTTCTTTCTGAGGGTAAATATTGTATTTCCTCAACTCAAACTTAAAATAAGATTGGGTAGTATAAATGTAAAAGAGAATAAATATTAAGATTGACTTGCAAACTTTTCACTATTTATGAGTTTCAAATCCAAAACTTTTGAATAAAATAGAAAAATTTTCTTTAATTTATCTTCATTAAAACACAAAACCTTTCACTAGATTTTAATCAAGTTTACATGATATATTTCAATCAATGAAAAAGACAAAAAATGTAGTTTTCTGATTTTTTTGTAGCCAATTTTTCCTATTTTTCTATGAATATCTTTAACATTAAAGAATAGTGTAGAATAAGGTTTGGTTGTCTTGTGTGTGCAAGAACAGAGCTGAGGTGATAAATGATCATCTCTATCTTCTTCGCATAAAAAGTCACCATCATATGTATAACATGAATGTATATTAATACTAAATGTGTACCTAATTTCAGGATTAGGCTTAGGAAGAAATAAAAATTAACATAAAATAAAAAAGATATTTGGTGTAAACATTTTGCATAGTAGCAGTAGGATTAGTTTTTGAAATTTTTAACTACTTGATCTATTGCTTTAAGATTAAAACCCAATAAGTAAAAATAAGTAAAAGACGCTCAAATTTAAATAGTAATATACCAAGTATCTTTTATAAATATCCTAAACCAGTGGTCCAGTATACCAATTAAATCTTCTCAACTAAATGGGAATAGGGGAGTTGAAATAGAACAACCTGCTACTTTCTTTCTAGAAAATATGATGTTTAAACTTTAAAATTGTGTTTTCATGCAAGAACAATCTCTGTTGTGTTTGTGTGTACTTAACCATCCATCATGTCAACCTTTTCCTTTGGGAATGCAACAATGTATAGATACAAGAACAAGAAAATTTGCCAATCATTTGGTCTGAGTTGCAAATTTTATAATTCTCAATTAATATTCAGAAAATTTTATTTTCCATCAGAACATGAACACGGCGTTATATTAGCAGTACTGAATTTTTGAGTTGAAAATGTTGTTTATTTTGTTTATGAAATGAATAGAAAATCAAATCAAGTAACCTATACTTTAACTTTTGTTTCTCCTCTTTGTACCTACTTCCCTTTGATTACATCTTCAAACCTATTTTTCTCTTAGTTTCCCCTGGAAAAAACGTTTCAGTCTAGAGGTCTGTATTAAAGGGACCATATTAGCAGATATGATAATATTTACTTGTCTACTATGAACGATTTTCTACAGAATGATTATTATTAAGAGTAACATAATATATATTTTGAAATGAGTTGAGTAGAAAAAGCCTTTACAAAATGTTGTCATTTACTTTTCTATTTATTCCTGGAAACTACAGCATCAGTTTTATGGTTCGAAACTTAACTTTATCAAACTCTGGTTTATTCTACTTACTTCCATAAGATTAAACAATAAATATATAAACTATATGTACTAATGTAGCAAGAATAAAAGTTTTCTTTTTTTCTTGACAAACACAGCATTTTCTAATGATATACAATTTGTTCTGTAGTGACTGTGCTTTAAAAAAAAATTTAAGATCCCAAGTTTTCAATGATTTGATTCTAAAAAGCAAAAACACTATTGTGTGGGATTTTATTAAAAAGAAAACCCTAATAATTGACACTTACAAATGTATACAACTAGCTGACATTGCTGGATTTATTACTATGCAGCGCCTGTTTCAGGGCCTAGATTTAAAAAATTCATATATATCTTTATTTAATTGATTATGACGCAGTCTTGGTTCAGTATCTATCCATTAACAAGCGTACGCAAGTCATGTATGTCATCAATACATTCATCAATAAAATTATATATCATGCAATAATATCTTTTTATTTACATCATATGTGACAATAAACACGCACGAATTAAGACGAAATATGCGTTACTTTCTCTGGCATAGCAACTTAATACAAACTAATAAGGATGACAACTTTCATAAATAGCAAGACACAAAAAAACATGGATTGACAAACAGAAAAAGTGAATTAGAAAGCTGATGTTCAGTTGTAATGAAAACCAAAAATGTGCGAAGCAAAATGTAAGAAAACCACGAAACCTTGACAATAAGTGTTTAGGTTTTTAAAGCATGAACGACAGACAGACAGGCAGAACAATGTATAGACTAGATGCGATAAGGTCACATAAATGTTCACTGATATTTTCAGTAGGGTTGGGCCGGATACCGGATACCGGATATCCGGCTGATTTCAAATGCCGGATATCCGGTAACCGACCGGATATCCGGCCAACGCCGGATATCCGGCAAATATCCGGTTATCCGGCCAAATTACCGAATATCCGGCCGGATAACCGGCCAAATTACCAGATATTAAAGAAGCAAAAAAAAAATTTCATCCGAAATCTTATATAAATTTACATAAAGTTAAACTTGTTCAGAAAAAATGTACTTCTAGCTTCAATAATAAGAATATTATAGCCATTTAATATTTAAAAAGCAGAGATTTTTGGTGTAAAGTATAAAAAATTATAGAGCCGGATATCCGGCCGGATAGTTTCAATATCCGGTATCCGGCCGGATATTGAAAATGGCCGGATATCCGGCCACACCGGATATCCGGCCTAACCCTAATTTTCAGCTGCATATCTTAAATAGCAGCCTAGAAAATTACATTAGCCAATAAGCGTTACGGATTGACTGATTGACGGAGAGACAGACAAAAGTGAATTATAGAGTAGCCTAGTTACTAACAAGAACAATTATATTCTACGGTAATTATAATTTTAACCATTAGCCATTAACCCTTTCTTAAGATATTGCATCATGACATATACATACATTATATCCCCAAAGGACGAGTATTAAAGAAATCTGCTCGCTTATTGTTTTTCGCTATCTATCTTTAAATGTAAAAAACCTTTACTAATGTAGCTTCGCTACTAACATACAATATACATATACAGAAATGATGCACTTTGTATTTGTGTTTTCCTGATTGTGAAACAATAAAAACAAAACTAAATTAATAATTGGAGCTATTAATAGCTTAAGTCAAAAGTCTAGTTATTTATCGCATCGTTTTATAGACCGGATTCCGCGGATAATAAAATCAAAATTATAAGGTTAAAACCAGTTTTGTAAGGCCTGAGGGGCCGAAGGCCTGTGCTAACAGGTATTAATTTTATGATTTTTATTTAAATATTCGTAGAAAATTGTCTGTAATACGACGCTATACATGATTTTTCAATATGGCTGTGAACCGGTTCCAATCCAAGGGACAATAGTCGGTTTTCGAAGGCATAGTGGATAAAGGTATTTCAATATTTTTCACAAAAAGTGAATAAACATTAGTTCTAGCAAATTAGAATGGTTTTGTTTGTATCTAAGGTTAATAATTTTATAAAAACAACTAATGGATGTGCCCCTAGCATCTAGGAAAAGGATGAAGAGGAGGAAGGAGAGAAGCTAAATAGACTAAAGCCATCCCAATATGGGTAGCTGGACAAATTGTCTCAAAAATCACCCATGTGACGTCATAAAAATGAGAGAGACGAGAGAATAAGTGGGAAAGAAAACCCCTAAAAACGGATGGATAATCCATCATTTTTTTGACGTCACAAGGCTGATTTTTGAGACACTTTGTCCAGCTTCAAATAAAGTAGACCCTTTGTTAAGTTTCTGAAATGGAAGCTAAATATTTTTAATGGTTAGTAAGATACCAAAGAACAAACAAAGAAACAATAATCCTGATATAAAATAACAGGATTTGGGAGTGTGTGTAACGAAGAATCTCGCTAACTGCTGAACTACACTTCAGCTTTTTAAGGGTCCTAGGAAGGTTTATAACTATTTTGGGGGAGGGTACCAACACATTTCATCTGTTTCTTTTTCTTTTTAAAACTTAATTGGAAGGTTCGGGGTTGATTTTCTCCCATCCCCACCTCAAGTAATCCGAGAGGCCTCTAGGGGCGTAGCCAGTAGTCATTTATATAATAGAATTAAATATCCACCTCAATTTTTTTTGTTATCCCTTATAGACAATTAGTTTGTCATAGAATGGCTCTAAATTCACAATAACAATGAGTTTCAAAAATTTAGCACGACAAAAAGCTATTGTCAATACTTATAAATCTGAATGATATATTGTATATGCACATTATTAAGTGAGAAGCATTTCCACAGTTACTTTATGTCCGCTTCGGACATTTGTTTCTTTTTTTTCAATATCAAACCACTATAACAAGACCTATACCAATTAGGTATAATATTAAATCACTTTAAGCATGTTACTTATAGCATGTGATTGTTCACTGTTATTCAAACAGTGATCACCCAATTTTTTCTGTTTTATAACGTGAAATTTTTCTAAAGAAATCAGCATCATTATGTGCCAATATTTTGTACACAGACAAAAAGGAATCCTTGTTTATATTATAAAAGCAAAAAAATGTGCTATAGGAAGTAATTAATTTTTTTTTGAAAAAAATAATGTTTAGCAATCAGGGATAAAGGGTTGAGAAATTGATCTAAAACTTATTTTTATGGTTGTTTAGACTTTGGGTCTATAACCAGGCAATCTTTTCTTATTTTGGCTATCTTAAAGAATTTGGATACCAGCACAGAATGCCAATAAAAATATTCTTTCAGCAGCTAGGCATTTTGAAATTATCAATCCATAGCAGACAATAAAGTTTTAACTAAACCAAATTAAAAAAAGATTATTTTCATATCAGGTTTTCTCCTATTTCTAGCCCCTGCGGGAAGTTCCTAACCTAAAATATTATAAAATATATTCAAAAGCTACCGTGAAAAGCTACAAGTAAACGACCCTTAAGAGGCGTTGCCACGAAAAAGACTATACCCAAAAATGTTTTTTTTTCTGAGCATAGGAAGACCATGACAGAAACTCTACTTCTGTAACCATTAAAAAAGCTCCATTAATTGCCGCTTGTCCCTTCTCTAAATGCCTGTTGACACATAACTTTATTTTCTTAGAATTATGATTAGCCTTTGCATTTTTAGTAACGAAGTTACTCTATAATCCACTTTGATTGTCCGTCCGTCCATCAGTCAGTCAGTCCGTCCGTAACGCTATGGGGGAAACGTGATTTCTCGGCTCCTATTCAAGATAGATAGCTGAAATTTTTAGTGTAGATTCCTATTACATTGTTTTGTTAATCTGTCTGTTATTTGGGGTGCTAGATCGTTTCATAGATTTTCCTAGAGGGCTTAAATTTTCAAGGGTTAATAAATTTTACATTCTACATATTTTCACTAAGTTTTATTAAGATTTGTATATTAATTGGGGTGCTAGATCGATTCTCAGATTTTTAGGTTTTTGTTGTTTTCTCTATTCCTATTCAGGATTGATGACTGAAATCATCAGGGATTGAATATGCTCATATTTTACATATTTCCATTAGGTTTCATTAAGATTTGTCTATTAATTGCGGTGCTTGATCGATTCCTAAATTTTTATTTATCGTGATGTTAAAAGTTGGGCGATTTTACTATTTCATTAACTTTAATGTTTATTGTATGACATTGCTTCGATCTATAGTAAACTTTTTCCCGATATCCATTCATAATTTTTGAGCTTCGGTACTTAATCTTATGGATGTTGTCATCCTTGTTAAGAATCATGAATAAAGGGTTTGTAAATGAGTTATAACATGTCTTATTGTTTGAAAGTCTATTGATTTTGAAAAAGATAATTTTATTTTAATGGTTTAAATCATTTTCATATCATAGACAGATCATTTTATTAAATTGAGATACGAAAAAAAATAATAATTCTGATTAAAATGCATCCACCAGTGCACAATTTGCATCCATCACTAGGCTATCACCACAATAGCATAACCTAAACAAATTAAAACAAAAAAAAGTGCAACTAAAGGATAAAAATGTCTTAAAGGGATATTAAATCAATTAAAAGAAAAAAGTAAAAAAATATTTAAAAATTGAGAATCATAGAACAAGTTAATGAAATTTTTATATATTTTTAATTTCTACATCCAGCATATTGTTACTTTGCTAGAGTTTCTTATACTTATCACTTAAGGAGATGTAGCCGATCCTACAAATAAAATATTTTTTTTTACGCCTATTGGTGCTTTGTTTTAGATAAAATGGATCATGGAAAGAAAACGAAGTTGCGGGTTTCGTCGTATTTTTACAGAAGCTATTGAAAGGTAAATGGTAATAATTGCCCCACAGGGTTAGGGCTCTCCGCTGGGGCTAAAAATGGGAGAAAAGCTACTGTGACAATACGATAAAACCTGCAACTTCGTTTCCTTTCCATGATAAATAAAATATGATATCCTTATACTAAAGTAACAGGATGTCTATTTGTCTGTATGTTTGTGTGTTTGTACCGAAGAATCTCGCTAACCGCTGAACCGATCGGGTTCTCCTTAACAGGGTAGCTTCTAATAGGTCCCGGGAAGGTTTGTAACTATTTTTGGGGAGGGCACCACCAACCTTCCAAGAGAAATCACCCCTAAAAGAAAATTACCCCCTCCCAAATTCTTTTTAAAATCTAGAATAATAAATTAGGTTATTAAATTCGACTCTCCCCTCCTCAAGTGCCCCTAGAGGCCTCTAGGGGGCGTAGCCGCTAGTAGTATGATATTGTAATATATTGAATTAAATACCAAGATACTTCTTTGTATGAGCTTTGTTGGTTTAAGCTTATATACATTTAACTTTTTATTTGAATTTGATCAATTAATGAAGAACATATTAATATTAATTCTTTCCTTACTATCTGAGACAACCTTGTGATGTAAAATGCACATTTCCAATCAAAAGTCCAAGCAAAAAAAAACAAATCATTAAGTATTTTTGTTTCATTAAAAAAAATAATATCACAGATCGCTTTATTCGTGTTAAATGACGGAATCATTATATGTTATAGTAGATCATTTACGGAGAAATTATTGTTCAGTCAGTGATACATATCATGTATGTCAACTATTGTTATAATATACATATTACACATGCATAAACTAACATATTATATATGTTTATTATCTTAAAATCATAGATCTTTGATTTACAGGCGTACATTTTTTTTAGGGATTTAGAAACTACTGATCAATATTTAAGCCACTGCTATTTAAACCTTGGCTCGCTTGCCGCGCATAAGCTGCAAGTAAGCCTTAGTGAAATCGTCATATTACAACTTTAATATTCAGCTGGATGCCTAATCCTGTTCATGATCAAACAATCCATTTTTTAGGAATTTTTTTGCATAAGCGGTTTTACATTGTAGACTTATGCGCGGAAGAGGCGCAGCTGCCGAGCTTTGATTAAAACAAAGGGAATTGGCAATTGATTATAAAATGCAAAGATGGTGACCATAGAATAAAAAATACCCATTAGATATGTTTGGTCATTTAATGATTAGAAATATTTAAGCTTCTACAAAATTTAGGTCCAAGTTTAAAATAAAATGTCTATTTCACTTAGTATTCTTTGCTTTTTTGGATAACTAGCGGCTTCGCCCCTAGCCTCTAGGGGCTTTGCCCCAAGAGGTGATTAAAAAAATAAGGCGAAATTCGTTAAGGACCAAGTAAATCTTCTACAAAACCTAAAGAACCTAGGAAATCTTCTAAAAAACCTAAAGAACCTAGGAAATCTTCTACAAAACCTAAAGAACCTAGGAAATCTTCAGCAAAATGAAAAATAAGGGGGGGATTTTTTTCGTTTTGGGGGGGTTAGGGGTGTCCAACCCCCCAAGAAAATAGCTTAAAACCACCACAGGACCAATAGGTATATACCCTCAAGAGTAGAATCCGATCGGTTCAGTGGTTACCGAGATCTTAAGCTTCAGACGGACGAACGGACGGACGGACGGACGGACGGACGGACGGACAGACAGACAGACAGACATCGTACTACTTTGTATTATTGATAGACAGGTTTAAAATTTGGGCTCGGTAGTTTTATCATCAGCGCTATTTATAGAAGCTTTTTTTGTCAGCTTACATAAGCTATTCAATAAGACTCAGCCACCATCAGTCGCTGACTATACATGTCTAATTTACATAATATGTATATACATTGTTTAGATTAAGTAAAAAAATCCTGTTAGAATTCAAATTATAACAAAGATGATAATCTTGCAAAGCAGCAATTCTTTGTATTAGATAAATAACGAAAATTAATATTTCAGTAATCTATAGGGGGAAAAATAGTTACCGGCAGCTGCGCGTTAACCGCGAAAAGCCTCAAATTTAAACCAGTTTAAATGCTTTGAATTTTCTTTTGCCATATTTGAGTGAGGGTTGGGCCGATTTTATAAATTGTAAAATGTTGATTTCTCTGAAAAAAATACCTCAAATTAGAAATTATTTTAAAAATGGGTTCTTCATATTCTAAACTAAAATTTTCACAGTTGTAATACTTTTTTATTAACAAAGGTTTGCTTCTCAACATTATGATATTATTCTACAATTTAGATAATTCATAGTTCCAAATTCGCTAATATACCCTTGGGAGGGTTTATGATTATTTTGTGGTAGGGTACCCCCCCGGCACGCACTATTTTGTGGTGGGGTGCCCAATTTTGTTTTACTTTTTCTTTTTTAAAACTGAAATAAAAAATGGCGGGATCGAATTCAACCCCCCCTCCCGGCCCCCCCGCCACTTCAAGTACTCCAAAAGACCTCTAGGGGCGTATTCGCTAGTCATAAATAAGGCATTTAAAAACTAAAATCTTACCCAGTAACATATAGACACTATTTGCTAGAGTAGCTTGTAAAAAATAATTAACAATAAAATGGATCTAGGATATACGTGGATATATTGTTGTCAGTTTAGCTTAATATTATTATCTCATCTGTTGGTCACTTCGTGCATCCAGTAGGAGGGGAGGGGATATTGTAAAGGGGGTGGATGTGGGAACCGTTATTTTAGCCTGCTGCGAGTATTTCTTTATCAGAGTACATAAGAATCTGATGTAACGTCCAAGTAACAATATATCGATTATAATCAATACATAAGATTTACAATTAGTAACAAGAAAGTACGAAAAACTGCACACACGCTCAAAAATACAAATTTTCAAAAAGAAGACGTCAACTTTTATCCAGTTATTGTTTTCAAATCATCATAAAATGTGTTCAATAAGTTTTTTTGTGATTTTATTAATTTTCCCTCTAAATGTTAAATACGACAGTTTGTGTAATGAACTTGGTGAGTGTCAGCTCATACCAATAACGAAATTAATTCGGAAGAAAATCACGAAACCTATACGTGTTTTTCAGCTGTCGTTGGGGGGCAACACATCGTAAAATTGACGACCTCTCCATTTGCCCCCCAAATTTTTTTTTAGATTTATTTTGCTTGTTGGTTATACCTTATTCCTGGTGAGTGTAGTCCGTTGGTCAGTTATTGAGGAAATGTGATTTTTTGTCACGTATATTATTCTACATCCATTGATATATATATATATGTATATATACTAGCGGTTAGCGAGACCCTACAGACAAAAAAGCTTACTATATTATAGGATTATATATGTAGTTTAATTAGTTCTCTTAGAAGCAAATGAGAAGAAAAATACTTAATTTCTCTGTTTAGAAAGGAAATATTTATTGAATCAACAGAAAGAGTTATATTTCTCCCATTTTGTTGAAATAACCCCCTTAGAATAATATTAGGGTTTGTATCCATGCCGATGATTAAATATTCTCGCTAATTTTCTATAAATATAAAAAGTTGGGCAGGTGAATTATCTTTTAAAATAAATGCAGCAAAAATTTGACTGTTAATGAATGCAGATGTCAAAAATCCTTTAAATCAGTACGATATAAGAAAAAGTATGCAGTTAAATATAATACTAACTTGTAATGTTAAAAGCATCGTTTGAAATTTTTATTTAGTCTTGACATTTAGGGAAAAATTATAATAATTCACCACACCTTTAAAAAATGTACATTATTTTTCCTCCTTTCAATCTTTATATTTGTATATAAGATAATAAAATATTTAAATTACAGTTAAACCAATCGATTAGCACAAAAATGCTACTGAAATAATTAGTTATGTAACATATGATACTTGTCTAATGTTTGTGAAACAAATTCTATTTATTTAGTGAGAGGTTGTTAATTAGATTTTGTGGTACTAGAAATACAACTACATAATGTACAAACTATTTTAGTTATTTCAACTGATAAGAAAATAAGTAGAGCTTCAAGCAAATTATATCATTTGATAGATCAACAACAGTTTGGAATTGCATGAATTTAAGGGCCGATACATTGATGTATGTCCTAAATGGTGATTATCCCTTCTGTAGATTAAATTGGTGGTTTTTGAAACTTTTGGTCATTCAGTTTAATGAACAAACCAATCAAAATTAAATTAAAGTCCCCAAAGTTGTTGGCCAACAAATAAGAAAATCTTATCATAAAACTTTGGGGACTAGTGTAATAAACAACCCAATGTCCCCCCCCCCCCTACCTGTTTAATTGAAATGATTGATAGTATAAAGAGATAAAAGTTTAAAATTATGCCAGAAGTATTTTAAAAAAAATACTTTTCAGATCTTAGAGAATGTGGGGTTTTTCACAATGTTTGATAATAATATTTATACAAATAAAAAGATCAGAATCAGAGGTGGACTGTCAGGAGGTAATTATTTTTTCCAAGTAGAGCTTTAAAACAATTAACATCCTCAGGATTAGAACCAGTTCTCAGACATACTGAAAAATCATTTATATTCCCTCAGGAAAAAAAACTGGTTTTAATCTCATAAGTTTTTATTTTAATATCCTAAGAAAGCTGTCTATAATACAATGCAATAACCAACTATTCTGCTTCTCTGCAATTATACATGTATGGAATTAAATATCATTTTAAGCTAAAAATTATTTGAAATATCATGTTTCGTTCTCAAAGTTCTGTAAGTTTCTTTCTAAACATCTTAAGATCATCATCATCTCTACAAAAGTATCTTCTCTAATTCCTTTACTTCATCCACTAATTTAATTTTGAACTAGTTATCTTAATTAACGATTAATGATAAATTAATAATTTATATAATTTTACATAATTTTTTCTTCCATAATTTAATTAGCTTAAGAAATATTCTTAAACAAGTTAATTATCTTCACTAATCAAAAGGATAATTCTGTTTTGTAAGATTTTAAAGGAAATTTTACGTATATGCTTAGAAAAATGAAACATCAAAAGCATCAAAAAACGATTTGGGTTGGTTTACTCCCTTAAACTGAAAATTCATTTTTGTCAATTGTAAAAAAATGTGTTATAAATAAATATTTGATATTTTTGTAAAACAGTTTGTGATCAAATTTCAAGCCAAGGGAAACTGCATAAAATCTTATATAAAGACATACCCCTAGAGGCTTCCAGTGGCACTCTAAATGTTTTTCTTTTATAAAAATAATATGTTACCTGTCTATGTTGCATTCAAGCCTCTATGATACCTGTCTATGTTGCGTTCAAGTCTCTATACATAAAAAAATTTGATTTTTTTGTGATTTCTCTTGGGAGGGTCGTGGTACCCTCCCTCAAAATAGTTTTAAACCTTCCCAGGACCTATACGAAGCTACCCTGTTATAGAGAACCCAATCGGTTCAGTGGTTAGTGAGATCCTTTAGTACAAACACACAGACAAACAGATATCCTGTTACTTTAGTATAAGGATGTGTAAATATGTTGTGTTTTGTGGTAACCAAGAAAATAATAATTTCTCTTATCAAATGATGCTTTCTTTTATTTTCAGAAATCTTACGAGTGCAATACCATGCTGGTTAAGGACTATTTCATTTCATTTCATTAAGAAATATAATCTTTTATTAAGATATTTTATTTATAATATCATCAAAGAACATTTAAATATTTCTGTTTTTAAAAAAAACCTCTTCTTCAAATCCTCATGTTCATAAGAAGTGCAGCAATAACATGTCAATATCATAACCTTATATGAAATAAATATATTCAGTTATTTTTAAATTAAAAAGAGAAAAGTTTAATTCTTTAAACAATAAATTTGCCAGTGATATTTTATGCATTATTTTATAATAATCTACTCTGTGATTGTTATAGTAACCTTTTGAAGGAAGAGCATCCAAGTTATAATAGAATAGCTTCACTACAATAGTAACCATTATTTACATGGATGTCCAAGTTTTTATATTTAGGCGGATAAAATGAGGATTTTCTAAGGTTAGAGAAAAAAATCTAGGGAGTCAAAACGAGGGGTTTTAAAGTTTGAGGGAGGGAAACACCTTATTTAGTTTTTCCAAGGGCCATGATTCAGCAAATTAATTCCATTTGGAATTGCTGAAGATTAGGATATTTGTATGACTTGATGTTGGCGTAAAACCTGTTTTGGGCTGTAACTAAAGGGAAGTGGCAAAGCAGGAGGGGGGGGGGGGGGGCCGGGGGGGGGGGTGTTGGTACGAAGTGGTATGTGAGAAAATTTAACTTAGAACTGTTTTTCAGAATCCCTTGGTTTTCTTAATAAAAGTATAAATATTTATGTTCTTGATTTTGTTCAAACAAATATAAAAGAGTTGTTTGTTCAAAAGAAAAATATTGTTAGAATCAGTGGCGTGCGAAGCACTTTGATTTAGGGGGGGGCATTTTGATTATATATACTAATTTTAAATAAGGGCGTTTTAAGGGGTGGGATTATTTGATTATGGGCCTTCTAGTCCTTATCCCTTCTTCCCCATCCCTATTTCCCATTTATATCCCCCATCTCTTCCCCCCACCATCTCTTCTCCCCCATCCCTTCTCCCCACCCTGCAATGACCGAAGGGAAGGGAGCTAGAAAGCATCTTCGAAAAAAAAATACAGAAGATAATTTAACCTTCCCCCCCCCCCCCCACCACAATACATTTTTTATGGGTGGAAGGGGATGTTATAAAATCTCAGCAGGAAGGATGAAAAACCCCATTAGAAAAAATTTTGGGGGGGTGGAGATAAAAACACTCATTTTGGAAATAATTTACCAAAAATTAACCTAATATGTAAAACTGATTTTAAATATTTCTTTATTGTATGACAACAAGGATGACAACATCTTTAAGTAGCAAAGCACAAAAAAAAACATCCGACCTCCATGAATTTTTAATAGTTAATTATACTCCATAATGATGAGAATGTTAACATTAAGTTTTAGCCTTCTATCTTTAATTGCAGTTGAAAAATCATATTTCCCCTTTAGCATTACGTACTGACAGCCATAGTGGATTATAGAGAAGCTAAAAAGTTATATCAACATATCCTACCCTCTTTAAATGGCACTTTAAAACTCTGTTAATTTTTGATTAAGTGGTGTTTCCAAGGATTTATAAGGGCGGTGTGTGAAGCGCACCTAAAAATATTTACTAAAAATTAAAGACAACAAGAGTGGCGTATTTTATCAAGTTAGGAATATAGAGTGTAGTTAGTTTTAAGGGTTTTTAATGAAAATTCAAAATTTACATAAAAAAAACATGTTTTTTGTAAGGGTATGTACACAAAAAAAATGATAAACTTATCCTGAAAATAATATGACATCATATATATAGTTATACAGACAGACATACAGTGTTGAGAAAAAGGCTTAGATAAATATCAACGCTATTTCTTTTTTATATAAAATAACTTTTTGATTAAATATTTGTTGTTTACACATGTTTTTATAGAAATAAAAACAAAATATACAATATGATAAAAAGCAGAAACCATTTGGAAGGGCGCGAAGCGCAAATTTTTTTCTTCAAATATGCAGGGAGGGAGGGGTTTTTGGGCTATTTATTACACTAGTCCCCAATATTTCATATAAAATTTTCTTATTCGTTGGCTCAACAACTTTGGGGACTTGTGTACATACCCTTACAAAAAAAAATGTTTTCTTTATGGAATTTTGATTGGTTGGTTAATTAAGTCGAGTTTCCATACATTTCATCAACTAATTGTAATCTATATAAGGGGTAATTTTGTGTATCATCATTGGGGATGTACAAAATTTCTTTAGTAAAAAGTTTATATCATACAAAATAAAATACTTCCTATTACCTGGCTTGTTATGCTCAGTGAAAAAAGATTATAACCTAATTTCTACACTAATTAGAAAATTTGGTAAGGTTAAATGAATAGTAGCTGTCTGATTGGCGCGAAGGGCCAAAATTTTTTTTTTTTTTGGTATTTCTTGATCTTTTTTTGGAAACTGGGATAGTTTTGCTTTTTGTAGGGTAGGGGGCAAAAAGGGGCATTTTTGTTGACCAGGGGGGGGCAAAATGGGGCATTTTTCAACATTTAGGGGGGGGGGGCAGGGGGGGCAATGGCTAGGGGGGGGGGCAGTGGGGGCGTTTTGATCGCTAGGGGGGGGGGGCGATTGCCCCAAACGCCCCCTTCGGTTCGCACGCCACTGGTTAGAATTTTGAAGAGGAAAAGTTTGATACCCCGTTCCCTACGTAAATTAAGATATTTTGCAGTGTTGACAAATAAAACCCAGGGAGTAAGGGAGGGGACAATGAATCGAATATTCAATTTTTAGGATTCTCAGACTTTGGGTACTGGCTTAAAGGGAATGTGCAAGAATTTAGCAGTTTCTGACTGAGTTTGGGTACTAGTGCATCAAATGCCGCTAACTCGCCTAGTTAGTTTTGAATATAGCAGACGGAAGAATTTTTTATGAGATGGCTGGTTTAAAAAAAAATTCTCCAAAAAATATAATTTCATAGATAAAAACATTATTGTGATATTTGTGTAATAAACAATCTAAGAACCCTTATCTAACAACCTAAATATAATTCTTGTGTATAGTGGTATTTAATATCTAGGAATATGGGTTGAACGAGTTACAGGGAGATTGTTCTAGTAATTAATTACAGAAACATGATATCTTAGTTAATTATCAACAAAGGGATGTTTTTCCTCTTTAAATTTTGAAACCTCTCATTTTACTCCCGTCATAATTTTTCAAAAATACATTAGATTACCCCCCTTACACTTTTGAATCTCCCAATTTTACCCCTCACAAAAAAGGCTTAGGCGTCTTTGCTCAAAGAAACTCTTACTGCATGACTTCAAAATCTTGAACTGAAAGAGGGATACCCTGTTGAGTAGATATTTGACAGAACTTACACAGAATAAATATAATATTAAACTATGAATAATAATATAGAAATACGAAATTGAGGGAAAACTGCTATCATTTTGAAAGGGTTTAATTGTATAAAATATTTAGTTTAATTGACCTATCTTAATAGGCACACAAATCTAACATATTTTTGAACCTATTTTAGTACTAGTATACAAATCTATTATTTTATTGTAATTCCTGTCTGTATTTCTTGGGACCATTTTCTACTTACGACATATTTTAGTACTACATATTTAAGCAATGATTTAAAAAAAGGTTTGAATCCAACAAAGTTGAAAATTGAAATGTAAATGAAAAAAAATTAACAGTCAGTGAGTGACCACAATTTTGGTATGGTTACAAGTGATTTTGACCTGGATAGGATGTGCAGGTAACCAGGGATCTAAAGGGATAAGACAAATGCCGATAAATTGATGTACATCCCCAATAATTATTCACAAAATTATCCCTTCTGTAGATAACATTTTAACAAACCAATCAAAATTCAATAAATGTCCTCAAAGTTGTTATTAAAAAAACTTTAGTGCCTAGTGTAAAAAAACACCCAATGTACCCCTCTTCCCTGGCAGGTAAGATATAATTATTTACAGAGAGGGAGAGGATAATGGAGTGTGAATTACAGAGGCACCCAAAGTTATCATCAATTTTATCTTATTTGTTGCTATAAACTTTGGGTACTTTTATAGAGGTTTCATTGAGTGTCTATATTTTTCCATCAATAGTTTTAATCTACAGCAGGTGTAATTTGTTTTTCAACATTGGGGATGATACATGAGATTTATCGTCCATTGTCTTATCCCTTCAGATCCATGATTTTATAGCAGGCATGCTTAAATCTAAAGAAGTTGCAATAGTAACGACTCTGCTATACTTGACTTAAATTATATGGCTTAAAACTAATGAGGCACAAATTAGGTGGGATAATAAATAAAACCCCTGCAATTATAAAAAGGCTTAATGAAAAGTGAATTTCAATAGGTTAGCTATATTACACAAACAGACCGACATCCGCTTATTTTCTTATTTAATATTAAAATACCAGTTTAGACTCCATTCCCAAGAGAGCAATAGAATAATTCATTCATATATTTCTAATCAGGCATGTAGGAATAGGACAATGGAAATTTTCTTTTTATCTTTGAGTAAAAGATAATAAGCCAAGTTATAGCAACAGTTGTATAAAGGTTTTAAAAAGAAAACTTAATTCCATTTGAAAATGCTGAAAATTTGGATATAAGTATGGCGTAATGCTTGCGTAAAACTTGTTGTCGTTCTCTTTCAGGATTTTTTTAAATAAAAAAAAATTTAAAACAACCCCTCTCCCTCTCCCGGTCCGTTATTTTTTTTTTTTTTTTTTACAATTTTTAGGGTACGTTATATGGCAAGGAAACCGCTGCGGCCATAATCATTATTTTGCAAAGGAGGGTGGGGGGATTCATAAGAGGATTATACCGAAAATTTTCATTTAGATTTGTTTTTTGTTTTTAGAATTCTGGTCCCTTGTCCATGATTAATTTGTAAAATTAATCTTTTTATGCTATTACACAATTGTTTTAAAAACTTATTAACGATATCCTATTACATGTAGGATTCAATTAAATTTCTTTTTTGTTGTTTAGAAATAACTTTATAAATAAAAAAAGTTTCACATTATTCGATTTAACTTACTAAATTATTTTCTTTTTTAGTGCCGTCAAGTCTGCTATGAAATGTACCCAGGAAAATATTTCATGAAAAATATGCAAATTTTTGGTAGTCGTTAATTTATTTGACTGTTATCTCCAGGGCTCGGCAGTCGCGCGTCAGCAGCCTGTAAGCCTCAGGGAAATCAATCTTTAAGAATTTAGAAAATAAGCTATAAGTCTAATCCTGACCCAAATAACCAGGGCTCAGGCGTGGCTGCCGAGCCCTGGTTATCATACATTGTCAGTCGCTATCCTTTTCAATAATCCTTATACTAAAGTAACAGGATGTTTGTCTGTTTGTGTATCTGTGTGTCTGTACCGAAGGATCTCGCTAACCGCTGAACCGATCGGGTTCTCCTTAACAGGGTAGCTTCTCATACGTCCCGGGAAGGTTTATAACTATTTTCTTGGGGGGTGGGACACCCCCAACCCCCCAAAAATGAAAAATACCCCTCCCCCCCAAAAAAAATTTAAAATTATAAATGATGGGGAGGGGGGGGGGGGAGGGACCGGTCACCCCCTCCCAAAAAAAAAAAAATTCCATCCCCCAAAATATTTTTTTTTTACTTTTTCTTTTAAAATCTAAAATAAGAAATTGGGTTATCAAATTCGACTCCCCCCTCCTCAAGGGCCTCTGGGGCGTAGCTGCTAGTTAACAATATAAAGAAATATATAAATTACAAACCTGGATAAAAAAATGAGTGGTTCTAAATTAGTAATGGCCACACTTTTTAACCAATCCAGAGTATATATAGTTTTTTTTTGTTATTAGTGATGTAAACTATTTTTATCGCCCATTTTCTTATCTCTTAAAGGACTTGGAAGTATAGAAAATAAAAAAGTAATGAAGAAATTGATGTATATTTTATTTTTAATTTGTAAAACTATGAATGTCTAATCATATTAAATTTAAAAATATAAAAAAAATAATATTCTTAAGGAAAATATTAGGATGATTAAAAATTGAAAAACGCAATTAATTATAAACTTGCTTTTTAAGCAAATTTTTTTTTATTCATTTTAAGTTGGGTAACTATAAATCTGTTTATATCTTAAAATTTTACTTAATTACTGCTATCTTTTCTTTTTATATTCAAGTTAAAAAAAAGGCTTTATTTATATTCTATGTCATTTCGAATGGCATCACAAGTGTAATGTCAGTTAAATTACTTCGTACGGCCTTATCGTTACTGAGCAGATTTAGCACGTTTTAGATAATACATACCTTCTTAGTAACTGTTAAACTAAAAGAAGTAAATAGAAGCAATTCTAAAATCATTACCAGAATGTCCGTACGTCCATTTTAAACATGTTGATTTTTTTACATTTTTAACAACAAATTTGTATGTGACCTAATTATCCGATTGGTCTGATTTTTGGTATACTGATTCCTGGGACAACAAAGTACAATATTATAAGCGAAGCAACTCTATAATCAAGTCCTAAAAATGTAAGTATGTCCATAATTATTATCCTGTATCAAGCAGTTTTTCAACAAATTTACTTACAATTTTGCTTTGACTCTTCGCATTCTGATTATTCAGTTCTGACATTAAACAAGCGCGCGTTAATGTCCGTTTGTCCTACCGTTTCAGAGCTTCGCTTTTATGGATGTTGTCATCCTTGTTTATATTGAAATATTGTTGCATCACAGGAGTACTACGAATCTGACTGCGTAAATTCAGGTTGGAATACAAATCTTACAAATTTTTGTTTAATTTAGC
The DNA here is from genome assembly GCF_053477335.1 of Acartia tonsa. Classification (NCBI taxonomy): domain Eukaryota; kingdom Metazoa; phylum Arthropoda; class Copepoda; order Calanoida; family Acartiidae; genus Acartia; species Acartia tonsa. The sequence goes on from NC_137260.1 coordinate 43,616,794, forward strand.
CAAATTTGAATATAATTTTGTAATAAGTGATTATCTTTCCTGTTATATTGAATTTTGTATGGGTTTTGCACGAAAATTACATTAAAAAATATAATTTTTACATAAAAGAAATTCCTTCTATCGTAGTCAATTCCAAAAGTATCACAATAAAAAATAAAATCTTTACATAAACTTAATTCATTTTTAAGATTTCAAATTACCTCAAGTATCATTTTCCATTATCATTTAGAAATGTTAGTTGTAAGAGAATCCCTAAACCGTCTTTTATGTTAGGTTTCCTTTTCTATAAGATTTATTCAATAAATTCTTATGAATAGAGAAGCCATACCTCTTGTACATTTCCTTGCTTCTTTGATATAACTAAAGCGTTTGATAACTGAAAACCTATTAATATTCGCTGGATTAGAACTGGTTCTCAACATTACTGAAAAATTATGTATAGCACCGTATTACAGATAATTTTCCACAATTATCAAAATAAATATATAATTGTATGACAAATCTTAAACTCTCAGAGTCGCGGCAAAACTTCACCGAGTCAAGCTCCTCCTCAGCTGTATTTGCCAATGAACTGTGTACCAACAATTCAGAGACGAGAATAGGTAGGATGGTTTTGGTTGGCGTGGCTACTATAAAAGTATCATATATCTGGTTAGTCTTTAATAAATAGTTGCTTGATTGGTACTTTGATCTTTGATTGATGTATATTACTATTTTATTGCAAATTATAATAATCAGATAGACCATTTTATAATTAACCGAAATCTATAAGTTATACATAACGTGACGGTTGAGTATTAACACCCCACCTCCTATCTTTTTAAACAAATTAGAAAAAAGGGAGTAAGAGGTTTAATTTTTCCTCTATGCCTTACCCCTGCAGGAGGGCCCTTGTACCCAATATAACTTAACCTAACATGACCTAAGGTAATAAACAACCCTTTTTTTTCAATTTCTAAAAAAAATATTGGGGTGTGAGGGGATGGGAGATTATATTGCACTCTAAATTTTTATGTTTTTTATTTCATTATTTTAAAAATGTTTTTGTTTTTGTTTTTAGAATATTTGAAGCACTCTAGATGTTTGAAAGAGATATCTGAGCATCATTGCCATGACTACAACGAGGTATTTACATTTGATTCTATACTTAAGATTATTCAAGTACAACAAATTTTAAGTAATATACATAACTAGATTCTTGAAACCCTCTTCTGTACAATTTATTTAACAAATGTAATGTTTATTAGGGATCTTAAGGAATAAGTTATTAGACAATATGTTAATATACATATAATGATAAATAAATTAGAATGAATCCTTCTAGAGATTTGAATTGTTGGTTTAAAAGTTGGGACTCTGCTTGTCACGGATATACAAAGTTATCTGAACTACCGTATATTTTCTTATGACGTCATCTGGACGACCATAACTTAGAAAAGCTTTGGCCATTCGAGGGATGAAATTTTTTTGCAGGAGTCAAGTGCTTTATTAAGCTACTAGCGGCTACGCCCCTAGAGGCCTCTAGGGGCACTTGAGGAGGAGTCGAATTTAATAATTCAATTTCTTATTTTAGATTTTAAAAGAAAAAGTAACAAAATTTTTTGAGGGGGGAAATTTTTTTTTTTTGGAGGGGATGCCACCCCCTTATTTTTAATTTTAGTTGAAAAAATTCAAAATTTTTTTTTTTTGGTGGGGGGGTTTATTTTTTGGAGGGGTTAGGAGTATCCCACCCCCCAAGAAAATAGTTATAAACCTTCCCGGGACCTATGAGAAGCTTAGTTATATATTATACATTTTTAATTCAATACTTTAATAAGAAAATTATATTCCTTAACACTTTAACATTAACAAGAAAAATCTTTAGTGTGGCTTTTGTATAGCTAAAATTAAATCATACGAAAAAAATTTACTGATATAAAAAATGTGTTTGGTAGTTTTTCAGCATTTTTGTTTTAAAAATGAATATATACATAAAATAAATTTGACAAAAAATTTCTCTTTGTTTAACACCACACTTGGACACACAATTTATAAGCACATAGGGAGGGTTAAAATTAACATACCTTCATTAAGAAATCATAAAGCACCCACACCACTACCAAAAGCATTTAATTAGCACAATATACATTTTGTCTCAAAAATGATCAACAACACATTTTCAAAAATAAACAAAGACAGAAGCCATTAGGCTTGGTATGCCATGTCTTACACATTCTCTCACCTCTCGGAGAACAGTAGCAGACACGACTTAGACAAAATTTATCCCCCAAATTTACACATAATTTTTCCTTTTTTGAAAACACATAATATCCATGACACTGCTAGTAACCAACTAATCAAATTTCAATGAAAATATTAAAAGTTTCTTTTATTAAGACCATGCAGACTATGATAAATACATATGTACTGATGCCCTATACTACAGAAGAAGATTACAATCATAATGAAACAACCCTTTCTCCACAACAAATTTGTTGGTAATTTATTTTTTTTTTAAGAGGCTTCTTTTTCATTTTTTTTTGGGGGGGGGGGTGTCCCACCTTTCAAGAATATAGCTTAAAACCCATCACAGGACCTATAGGTATATACCCTGAAGAGTAGAATCTGATCGGTTCAGTGGTTACCAAGATCTTAAGGGACAAACGGATGGACAGACGGACAGACAGAAATACATCGTTCTACTTTGTATTGTAGATAATCATATAATTTTGAATTTTTTTATTATAAATCTTTTTGTCGTGGTATTGCCACTTATAATGATTGTTCTGAAACCATTCCTAAAAATCTAAAATATCTAATTATATTTTTAGTAGCTACAATAACTTTCTGGCCTGTGCTAAAAATTCTAAACACGGTGAGTTTTATATTAAACAAGGGATTAGACAATGGACGATATATTGATGTATACCCCCAATTGTGATTAACAAAATTTTTTCTTCTATAGTTATTGTTAGAAATGTTTAGACACTACAAGTTTGTATAACCAACCAACCAAGATTTAATAAGAGAAAAAAAGTTTTTAAAATCGCAAATGAGAGAACGTGCATCAGGACAATTTACAGTCAAATGACCCCAAGTGTCTTACAGCATAACAGCAGTGAGGGAGAAGGCATTGGGCTGTTAATTACACTAGCCCCCAAACTTTTAAAGTAATATTGGCTCAACAATTTTGGGGACTTTTAATTAATTTTGATTGGTTGGTTCATGAAGTTGAATGTCCAAACTTTTCAACCACATATTATTGTCTTCAGAGGGGTAATTTTGTCTATTATCATTGGGAATGCACATCAATTAATCGGCCATTGTCTTATCCCTTAAGATTTCTGGTAAAACAGATAACTACTTTTATCTTAAAATGAAAAAATGAATTAGTTTGTTTATTGCACTTTTCCTGGAACTAATAGTCGTAGTTGATATAAAAATTTGACCTAATCTATATTTCACTTAGTACAACTTGTTTTGTTTTGCATTTGTATCAACAATTACGCAGTTAAAATCATAAATAGAAATTAGATAATGAATGTTTGATTTTGTTTTTGCTTCTCCTTAATGACCTTTGATTTTACAGTGCAGTTGGGAGGTTGGACACATTTCTCTTCTCTTTAAAAGATAATCTAAAATTACTTTATGTATCATTCCAGCCTTGCTAAGAATATTCTGTAAATGGTGCAAAATATTACATTTGGTCAAATCCTTTAGAATTTTTTAGGCTAGCCCCTGACTTAGTTTTACATTTTCCTGTATATCTATGTAAGGCTAAGAAAACCCTAATTTCTATGCTAGCCTAGTTAATTTTATAGGATTTTGCCTATCACATGAACTTTTTAATTTGATGGCTTAAGGCTTTTTTTGATTTTTCCTAAACATAAACAATTGTTTCCATGGGGATAATGAAAATTTCCATGTAGGGGTTGGGGTTCAAGAGAAAAAAAATTAAAGATTCTAAAACTATGTGCCTTGTAATCATGATTAATTTAAAATTTGCTTTTTAAGAGAGAAGGATAAAATTTTACACTTGCTTTAATTGACCTTTAATTTTAGAATTGAAAAGTGTATGTTTTGACAACAGTTATGATTCTATCGAGAAAATACTAATCAGTACAATGCCTCTTCATCTAAGGGTAAGTAATTCTACTTCTAAAATATTTTATGTTTTTCAAGGACTACCCATTGTCCTATCCCAATTATATCCTTTTACTATGCTTTAGAATTAAAAATGTTAGAAAAATGTATTTCTAAATCAATAAATAATATTGGAGTTGTTAAAATTTTAATTGGTTCAACTGATTAACAAAATCATACTTTAATTGAACGCTTTAAAATATTAGCATGTTTTAGAACTACTGTGTCGAACTTGTATGGAAAAGACCTGAGGACTGGAATTGTGTACCAACACCTGACACTTCCCTCCACTGGTATCTTCTGTACATCCTCATACCAGTGGTTCTATTCTCTCTGCTGGCAGTTGCTTACAGATTTGTACCTTTCAAGTTATATTAATAATAACTCAGCTTAATGTTAGCAGCATTTACAGACAATTCGTCCTTCATATCATCAATGGATCTAAATTATTTGTATGCTTGTTGGCAAAGCTACTCTATAACTAATGTCTTTCTGTCAACATATCAATAAAAATCTAACCTACAGTGGTTATAAATGCTCAATAATGAACATGAAAGTCTACTTTTCATTAATTTAAAATTTATACAAGGAGAATTATATCTAATAGCAGCACTCATTTATTGTTAAAACACATATTGAATCAATTCCTTATTACAAATATAATTAGTGTTCTTATTGTATAAGTTTACTTATAATTAAAAATGTTAAATCCCCAAAAGAAGCCCAAATGAGTAACTTTGTTACTAAAATACTACTAATAATTCCTGTAACTAAAAATTTGGTTGTGTAAATGTCTATTCGGTGATATTCGTTACCATATCAAACTTATGTAAGTTGGAAGATTGAAATATATATCATTTCTTTAAAACTAAACAATCATTCTTCTTAAAAGTAATACTCGCAGTTGGGTATAATAATAGTACTCCCGTACACCCCCTTTACCTCATCCACTTCCCTCCTAAAGGATGAAAAAATTGACCAATATATGAGTTACATATTAGCATCCTAAATTGACAACAATTTTGCCCCTGTCAATATATCCAAGTAAAATATATGCATCGTTATCATAAATTATCTGAATTTGTTTTTGTGTGTAAAAACCTTTCCATGGGGTGGGGGGGGTTGTTGTTGTTGAAGTGAAATGTTTGGGAAAAAATAAATGGAGGGGGAAGAAAAGCCGGAGGAAACTCACTCTTTTATCCCCCACCTCAGGTACCTCTTACGGCATATCTTTAAATTATCCTGAAAAAGCAGAAAATAATAAGATTATGATTTTAAGAGAAGAGATTTTTTTTCAATCTGTCAACTTAATAATCTTGTAAACTTAACTTTATTGTGATATTGTGTAATGTAAAATCTTATTTAGTACTTATTATCATATTACTTATTTTGTATCTGATACTTATTATAAATGTATAGAATTTGTGATTTATATTGTAATACATTATAAAATTAAGGGTTAAAGATAACACATAAATTTTAAAATTTCAATCCTGAAGTTATATTAAAGTTTATAAGTCTAATTTTTGATTTCTTCCTATTTCAGTTTTACATCTCTTTTGTTTAGGTCAGGGACGAAGGACCAGGATTCTGACAATTGAAATGAAAATTTTTAAATTTCACCACAACCTAAAATCCTTCTCCCCCCCCCCCTCTTTCGTGCCTACTTCCCTTTAGTTAAAGCACAAACAAGCTTTACGCCAACATTATGCCATAAATATCCAAATCTAAATTGCTGAATCACGCCCCCTTGTTTAGGTAAATATACATTTTTTTTTCAAAATTAATTTAAATAACTACAATTTTGGTTTATTTATTTTGAAACAATTAATTATGTTGCTAGTTGGGTCTTGAAATCAGAATATCCAGTTGGATTTAAGCCCCAAAATTTTTTATTGCTTTATCTGTGTTTTTCTGATTCTTTTGATTTTTAATAAACATAAAAAGTGAAAGTTTCATTCAAAGGCCGCATGATATAATTTCAAAGGTTAAAGATTATCATACAATAAGTAAACTTGTCTCTATGTGGAAGTAAAGATGTAAATTTGTATCTTGTCAATTAGTATCAAGATTAATTATGTCATTTCTTACAACAGAGCTGATCTATAATTTTCATTTAAGGGGAGGGGACATAAGGACTGTAAATTAATTATACTGGTATTCAAAGTTTTATAGGCCATTACCCTAATTTGTTGCCTGAAAACTTTGGGCAAATTTATTCAAGCTTAATTGTTAGGTTCAAATAAGTAGCATCCATACTATACACGTGACGTAGGAGGAGGAGGATGTGAACACCACCCATAAAAAATAAATTGAGATGGCGTGCTTTTCTCTTTTCTACCCCCTCAAGGTTTAACAACCCTTTGATGATTCATTGTGCACGCCATTAGGACGTACATCAATTTATCCACTATCATTGTCTTATCCCTTTAGATCGATGCTGATTTTATACTAAACGCAGTAAGTAATTTTTGTTACATTTTTGCCGCACTTTTTAAAACTACAATATTATTTGAATGCCTGACGACAATAATCTTATTTTTAAAGTAAATATGTAACTGTTTCATATTTATGTTAAATTATCATTGTAATTCTGTTCTGTAATTAATCTTGCCCACTGATTCTTAATTTTTTGATATACCCAAAGCATTTGACTCTTGACCATGCTAGATAATTGTATCATTTCTAAGTTGTTAAGTTAGGTAATTGAATTATCAAAAAAATTATCATTTTTATATTAATTAGAGTTCTTTATCAGAAAGACTATGACTAATTAAAATTAATGTGACTTGAATTTGAACTAAATGTGTACAATTACCTACATATCGAAATTATATTATTTTGAAACATTGATATTAATTTTAATCTTAAGCGACTTGTTAATTGAAAGACAAATCCATTGATTTGAACATTTCATCTAATGACTTCAAAAATTTCTTTCATTGAACTTGGTCTTCTCTTTTAGTTAGCCTTTTCAATATATATTTTTATTAGTTATCTATCGCATCGTATTATAGACAGCTTTCTACGGATATTAAAAAGAAAAATTATAATATTACAACCAGTTTTGTTTGACCCGAGGGGCCGAAGGCCAGTGCTAACGAAACTGGTTTTAGTTTTACGATTTTTAATTTAAAATTGTAGAAAGTTGTCTGTAATACGATGCTATATGCTATACATGTTTTTTTTATTATGGCGGAGAACCAGTACTAATAAAGTGGAAATTTATCGGTTTCGAAGCCACACTGGTAAGCATATTTTTGCTCGGCTTTTTATTTCACCGTATCTTTTTCCTTTTTTTCATTCACCTTTCTAAAACTTTTCCCCTTCTCTTGTCTCCTTGTTTGCGCCTCAAAAAAATAAGTTGACCCCAATTTTACACCAGTATAATATTTAAACTATCCAAAATTTCAAATATTTTAAGATTATTATTATAAGAATGTTCTCAATAATTTAAAATTATAAATCCCTATATAAATTGAAAAATGACGTTATATAACTTTGTACAGTGTTCTATATATTATAGAAACTATTCTACATATTGTGATGACAATCTTGTAAGAAAATTAAATAAATATGTTTATGTCTTTCAATTTTGGTTTTATTGTGGCAGGAATTATCTACAAGTCTTGTCTGAAGGATGGTTTAAGTTTTGCTTTTGCTTCAGGCGAACGGAAAAGCCTGGAAAAATCTCAAAAAGATTATAGAATTTTATGTTTTCAATGACTTATTGGGTTTATTAATAACTAAATAGAGCATGGCCAACCGATCAGATATTCATTTTTACCACAATGACTAGAAAATTTCCTTACAATATGAATAAAGTAATATGTTTTATTGCTGTATAACAATCAATTGTTTCTCTTGACTTATTTTTAACTTTAGGAAATTGGAGCTTTATCCTTTGCTAATGAAATTCCCTACTACTTCCTTACCACCTCTCTCCCATAATACCTTTATTAAGACCGCCAGTTATGAATCTGTCCCCCTATTAAGTATTTGTGTCGGAGGCGTGCCGGAGGGGTTTAGAGGAGTGTCAAAACTTCCCTTAGAATACAATTTTTGAAAACTGCCCCTTCTTCACCCCCTAAATACTTACACTATCACTTTTGTCTTTGCACCCAATTAATGTATCTATGGTTTTAGACGCTTTTTTTGGCATTGGACAATTTTTTTTCGGTGTACACCAAAGTTAGAAGTCTAATAAACTTTTTTAGCTGTTCTTTTTGAGATGTTGTCATTCTCGTTAGTGTATATATTTACAACTTTTATCCCGAGGTTAAAAGCTAAAGTTGTAGAAAAAAAGTTTGATAATTTGGTTTTGTTGTTTTTGTGTTGGCACGCTTGGTTACACTCACCAGCTACACACTGCACAGACTGGAGCAATCACCCGCAAAACAAATTTTTAGCTAAATGAGCTATAATTTTCATCAAGTATTAAAATTAATATTAAAAAAATCTATTCTTGAAAGCTTATTCTTAATAATAGAATTTTTTTGTATAAAAAATATTTTCATTTAAACTAAACTCTTGAGTTGCATAGGCTCTGCAAGGCAAAGAATGGCTGCGGCTTTAAAAAAAAATATCAAACTTAAATAATCATTAGTTGAACCATTTTGTTTATGTATGAATAATTTTATTTGTGAGGTTTTTGCGGTTGCCGAGCCCTTGGTCAAAAGTATACATAGCGATACAAGGAAACAACACATGGACATGAGCTGAATATCAATCTTCCTTCAAAAATAAAAATAGGTGCCTCCCCACAAAGTGCTTGTGAAGCACTGAAAGTCATCCCCAACCCCCTCTAATTTATAAAAAATTTCATTAAGAGGGAGGAAGTGGTAATTTTTTGTTTGTTTTTTAATTACTCTATTTTGGTTTTTGTTAGGTCATAATAAGTATTGGGTTAGGGCCAACAGCAAGGTTAGGGCCCCAAGCAAGGTAAATGAAAAAAACACACCTCTTATTTTCAAAACATATAAAAATATATCAAGTTGTTTAGGACTGTTTTGAGATGAAAAATATAAAAGATAGTTTCCTGGAATGATAGATTAATAAGGTATGTGTGCAATCTAATGCTATTGTCCGTCTAACTGTCCCTCTGCTAGGAGAGGAGCCATTGTGTAGATATAAATTGATCATTTTGTACAGCTGTTTCACTAATGATTATTTGATCTCTATTGTGTCCTGTCAAAGGGATAATTGTATTTCACCTGGCCCCATTTTCCAGGATAGGGCCAGATATGTATAAATTGGTTTAATTATGCCTTATTTAGCAGGGAGAGAGGGAGGGGACAATGGATCGAATATTCAATTTTTAGGAGTCTCAGACTTTGAGTACAGGCTTAAAGGGAATGTGCAAGAATTTAGCAGTTTCTGACTGAGTTTGGGTACTAGCGCAAGAAATGCCGCTACTCGCTGTGTTAGTTTTGAATATAGCAGACAGAGAGTAATTTTAATATAATTACACGGCCCCCCTCCCATACTCTATTTCACTCCCTTCTTCCCCTCCTCCTTTTTAAAAGCAGATGAGGAAGGGAAATGGAGAAGGGAGGAAGGGCAAGGGAAATAAACAGGATAAAAAAAGGGCAGGGAGGCATGCACGTAATATTCTTGCCCAGCCTTACTCCCTGCTTATTTAGTACACAAATTGAATCTACCAATCATTATACCTAATCCATGTAATGTGTTTTTTTATTCTATATATTATTATTGTACATCTAAACTGAATCCTGTATTAGTTGATGGTAATAGATAATTTAGCGTAGCTAATCTATAACTAGTGAAGGTACGTCCGTCTGTCTATGTCGCTTGTTGTTACGAACCCCCTTAGCCGATCAATTGACAATCTAGGGTTATACATCTATTACCCTAAATATAATTAAGTCCGGATAAAGAGCTAAAAAATAATTTTTGGTGTAGGTAGAATTAATTCTGGCATTATAATAATGTTTATTCTCACACAATACGGTGACAATATGTGGAAATATTACTTTTTTCAACAACAAGGACGTATTTCTTCATAATAAACAAAGCTATACAAAAAGATTACTTAGCTTTTAGTTAATTTAGGCATGTTTGAATTGTACTATCGATTTCAAACATTGTATGCTGATTCCTGTTACAGTTAGGAACGATTTAGAAGGCATAGCAACTCTATAATCATAACCATAAAGTCAGTAGGTCTATTCATTAAACTTTTTGATCCTATTTAACATATCTGATTTTTAGAATACTGTTTTCTATAACAAATAAGGCATAATTTTTTTTCTCACTAAAGCATCTCTAAAATCAAGTCTAATCTTATAAGTATATATAAGTATAAAGAAAAGGTCTAAAAGTGAAGTGTAATAAAAGAAATAATATCCAACAATATTAATGCTTATATAAAAATATTTATACAAATGCATGCATATACATTTACACACTCGCACTCACACACACACACACACACACACACACACACACACACACACAAACTCTGAGTAAATACCAGAGGTCAGATACAGATAAAACCACTATTTATATTTATTTATTCAAGTTATATAAAGCCTCTTACATATGGGGGTTCTTAAGAAAGGAGAAGGCAGGGCTCGACACCCGACACTAAGCCTTAAATTTAAACATGTTTAGATGCTTTAAAAATTGTGAAAGGAAATAGCCATATCATTTAGACTTCCATCTGGTTTTTAAAATAGTAAAATAGTAAAATTTGTAAAAAAAAAAATAAAACTAGATAAAAAAAAATTTGTTTAAAATTAATTTATTGCATACAATACATTATAAGAAAATAAAATATTTTTAAAAAGAAATAAAGAATTAGCTAGAATATTAAGATTCAAATAAAATTTTATTAACTTTTATTGTTACTATAAAATTGGTAAATTGTACAGTTTTGACATCAGCAAAACATTAGTCAAAGTAATCTCTATCAAAATAAAGAATTTTAGCAATTTCCCTCAAAGTGCCTTGTCGACAACAGAACACCTCCACCCCACTCATACTTTTAAAAAAATCAAAAATACATGGAGATGGGGTTGTTTTCCTTTTTATTACTTTAGTTCTTGAAAAACAGTGGGGGAGAGGTTCACTGCTCGAAAAACACTTTAAGGGAATGCACAACATTTTTTAAATCTTTGAACTTCCTTTATAGTATTTGTTTGAATCTCTTTATTGTAAAGAAAATATACAATGTGTATTAAAATATTTTGTCAAAATCTTTTTTTATCTGAAAGTGAAGCTGGTAACCACTCTTCCATACCTCCAACCATTTTAATTATATCTTTAAAATTAGGTTCATGTACATGTTGTCATCTTAACTTGCAGGGATTATAAAAAAGAAGCTACGAGAGAGTATGATTACTTTAGCTCCACTCCCAGTGTAATAAGATGTTTGAAAAATCATAAAAATCATAATTAGAATATATACATAAAATATGACGATGAAATAAGTTATAAAAATGGTTCTAGGTCAAAAATACCTTGCCTCTGGGGGCTGCTGCACGTCAGCCGCGACTAAGCCTGAAATTAAAACCTCTAGAAAAAAAAGTTTTTTTTCTAAAAAGGGGAATGTCATATTTTGACAGATTTAGATAATTGTAACAGGCAACTGACGCGCGGCTGTCGCTCGCTGCCGACAAGAGCCAAATGATGAATTGTGAAATATTAAGAAACAACAACATTTTTCAGTTGCATTTAATCGTCGGCAGTTTAAATATCACAATTTTATCATAAAAGTAATAAATTAAAATATCTATTAAAAAAGAAAAAAAGAGCAAAGTTTTACAAAAAAATTAATCAAGACAAGTTATGACTTTTTCTAAATAAATCTTTTAAAGATTTTGCTATTTTATGCTATATCTATATAATTTATTTTACATTACATTTCTTAATTAAACTATTTAGAGGAAGAATATGACATAAAAAAAACTAATTTATGACAAAAATTATAATTCTTATGAAATTTTACTTTTTTCAGTGTACTGTGATTGCTATCAATTTAGAGCATAAGTCTGTATGAATGAAACTGATATTTTTTATGTTTTTATCATAAAGTTTTTCTCAGATGCCAAATCCCACTCCTTGACATTTATTATGTAAAATGATATATTATTATTATGAAGACCTACTCTAATCATGAAAATATTTATTTGAGATCAGTCAATTTGAATATTTTCTCTACGGATTATTTCTGTATTATTGTCTATCTATTTTTACGAATCTTGCTAAATATTAACTTCCAGGACGAAAGGGACATTAGACTGTAAACAATACTGGTCCCCAAAGTTTAATAAACAGGAAATTAAATAAACTTTTTCACCAATAAATTTAACCTACAGAAAGATATTTTTAGTTATCATATTTGAGGGTGAAGCATCCATCGTCTTATCCCTTAAGATTCCTGATCTATACAAATTTTGCTATATATGAACTTTAGCGAAATATCCATGGATATCATAAGGGAATAGGCAAATGGAAGACGAATTTTTCAATTTTTCTCATCTTTTATTGACATATTCCTGTATATTAGTAATTGAAAGCTATAATTATTCAAACAGCAGCAAAGTTTTCTGTGGCGTATTAAGTCTCAACCTCTCGGGTCTTGGAGGGCTATAATATTTTCTTACCACTCCAGGGACTTCAGAGCTTATTATTTTGAGGGGGGTAATTTAATGTATTTTTATAGAAGAAATTTTTTTTTTTGGGGGGGGGGGTGGTAATGAGGGTTGTCAAAGTTTGAGGGGGAAAACAACCCTTTACCCCCACTTGTAGACGTCTATAAACCAATCCCAACACAACAAACCGACAATTCAACATATAATAATGCTTATAGAGTAGCTTTGTTGATAAAATTATCAGTTTTGTCTTCTCCAAATTCCAGATCTTGATTTTGTGAATCACAACGCAATTGATCTTCGGTTAAATTTTGAATTATTTCTCACATCTCTGAAAAAAATATAGACCGTTAATGAATGTAGAATATACGTGGATATTATAAACGGAGAAAAATTGCTAAGATGGATAGAATTTATTATTCAGTTCGTTCATCAGGGGAGGGGATGGGTAAAGGGGGTGGATAATAGGATCTTAATTTTAGCATTCTACAAGTTTCACTTTTTCAGGTACATTCTAATCTGATGTAAGATCTTAGTCTAAATTAAATTGAATGTGATGAAATTTAATATTGTAAATTTGATTAAAAATTAAGAAATTGTTATAAAAATTGACTTTATGTAATACTTGATGTCATAATTTAATGAATATTAGATAATGAAAACAATTTTTGATGTATCTCTTTGAATTAAAATTTCCCGCCTGAATTTTTATGGAACATGTGGAAAGGTTGCGCGATTAATTTCTTTGTTTGATGCGTCTCCTTGCACTTATTTTGCATTTGTAATAAATCATTTTTTAAACATAAAAAAAACAATGGATATTTCTTACTTGTCTAATTAGGATTATTTATAGGCCTTCTCATGCCTCGTAACACTGTGCGCGGGCATGGCATAAACGTTCAGCTAAGGGACATCTAGCAGTCTTTAAAGACATATTTTTTCAAGCTCAAAGATTGTAGGTAATCAATACCAGGATCATTATACCGTGAACTGCACTTGATCCAAAATATAGCTAAATCTTATAAATTTACCTTAGTATGAAAACTGTATCACGATATTTTGTTTGTTTTTCTAATCTATGGAGTTGCTCCTCTAATTCTTCTAGTGCGTTCTTGGCCTGAAATTTTAAACAGAAATGTATATGTATATTAATTGAGAAAATGAGAAAGTAATACAATTTAACACATGATTTAAACATAATAAAATCGAAGCTTTACAAAGTGTCTCAAAAATAAGCCATGTGACGTCATAAAAATGGGGGATGAGAGGAGAAGTGGGAACGAAAATCCCTAAAAAAGAGATGGATAATCCCTCGTTTTTATGACGCCATATGCCTGATTTCATGAGACACTTCGTAAAGCTTCAATAAAATCACTAATTAGATAAATCAGTTTCTCGTATTCATTTGAATCCGGTGGATAGGAACCGGTTCTCATGAATACGAAAAAACTATGTCTAGCATCGTATTATATCCAGTTTTCTACGAATATAGAAATGTACAATCATAAGATTAAAACTAGTTTTTTTGGCCGGTGCCTTCGGCACCACGGGGCTAAAAAAACTAGTTTTAATCTTATAATTGTACATTCTATATCCGCGGAAAGCCGTTTATAATACGATACGAGAAATAACTATTCTTGTTTTTTTTCTATTTAATACAAATATTAAAATTGGTTGTAAGAATTAAATTAAATTTTGAATGTAATCTTATGTAAAATCTATGTTATTTGAATCCAGGAATGAGGTATAGCCAATATATAATAATCAAAATAAATCTAAAATGATCATTGTAGGGCAGATGAATAAGATTGTCATAACTTCTAAGAAATGCCTCTCTAAAAAGCAAGTCACGTAACGATATTTTTAAATATGATGTTTTTAATCTAAAGATTTCAATCTAAATGCAAACTATTTTTTTTATAATGAACGCATAGAAAAATATCTCATTTGAATGAAATATAAAAAACGTGCTAATCAATAGAAAATTATTAACAAGAAAACTAATTCAGTCGTTTTTTTTCATCTAAGCTTTACTAAACGTTGCCTTTCTATGTTTAAACTGTCATTTATACTGACTAAATTTTACAAGTTTTTACAAGATGTCTAGTTTATACTTACTAATTTTCACAGTTTTTTACAAGATGTCTAGTGTTTATAAAAAGTGTTTTATTTTTTTTAAAATTTGTAATGATACTTAAGTGGTAATTCAAGTATGAAACATTATAGGTTTTATTGAGATATATATTTATGTTAAGTGGTTCTTTATTATAAGACTTTTAACCTCTTAAACTTTCTAATTAAATCAAAATCACCAATTAATAATAAAACAAGGATGACAACATCAATATAGTAGCGAAGCAGAGAGATAATTAAAAAAATATGAAAAAGTTCGAAATTTAAAAAAATAAACGTTTCAGCCGTATTTTTTAATAGCTGACAGAAAAATCTCATTTTCCAAATAGTCACAAAGAAGCTTCGTTAATAAGACTATTTATTTTGTCAAAATTTTGTTGTCAAATTTTAAAACTGTATAAAGAAACTTTTAGTTTTCAAAGCGTAGTTTGTTTTTGTATTTAAAAATAATTTTGTTAGTTTTACTTCAGGTAGGTTAAGGTAAGCAAGAATAGTTATTTATCGCACTGTATTGTAGAAAACTTTCCGCGGATATTGAAATTTGAAAAAATCATAAGATTTTGTTAGCTCCGCGAAGCCGAAGGCCTAGGCTAACGAAATTGGTACCAATTTCATGATTTTATTTTAATATTCGTGGAAAATTGTCTGTAATATGATGCTATACAAGAGTATTGGAGTGAACCGGTTCCAATACAGCAGATATTAAGCGGTTTCGAAGCCATACTGGAAAAGGATTTATGCGAGCTTTTAGTATTTTTAAAAACACACACAGCAGAGTAGTGGTTAGTGTGGTTGTTAGATAACAGAGTATAAGGTGCAGGGGAAATATTAGTCAGGTCATGACACAGTTGTTAGATAACAGAGTATAAGGTGCAGGGGAAATATTAGTCAGGTCATGACACAGTTGTTAGATAACAGAGTATAAGGTGCAGAGGAAATATTAGTCAGGCCATGACACAGTTGTTAGATAACAGAGTATAAGGTGCAGAGGAAATATTAGTCAGGTCATGACACAGTTGTTAGATAACAGAGTATAAGGTGCAGGGGAAATATTAGTCAGGTCATGACACAGTTGTTAGATAACAGAGTATATGGTGCAGGGGAAATATTAGTCAGGTCATGACACAGTTGTTAGATAATAGAGTATAAGGTGCAGGGGAGATATTAGTCAGGTCATGACACAGTTGTTAGATAACAGAGTATGAGGCGCAGGGGAGATATTAGTCAGGTCATGACACAGTTGTTAGATAACAGAGTATAAGGTGCAGGAGAAATATTAGTCAGGTCATGACACAGTTGTTAGATAACAGAGTATAAGGTGCAGGGGAAATATTAGTCAGGTCATGACACAGTTGTTAGATAACAGAGTATAAGGTGCAGGGGAAATATTAGTCAGGTCAAGACAAAGTTGTTAGATAACAGAGTATAAGGTGCAGGGGAAATATTAGTCAGGTCATGACACAGTTGTTAGATAACAGAGTATAAGGTGCAGGGGAAATATTAGTCAGGTCATGACACAGTTGTTAGATAACAGAGTATAAGGTGCAGAGGTAATATTAGTCAGGTCATGACACAGTTGGGCAGCTCAACAATTATCAATTTATCTCAAAAGACAAAAAAAAAACTTTTTGAAGAAAAAAAATATATTTTTAAACGCTTATTTAGGGTTAGGTTGTACTAATGAGGGTTAGGGGAGCCCCGAAGGAATCTAGCCAACCGTAGGGGCTTGAACAAATTAAAATCTTGGGGGAATTCTAAGTGATCCACTTTTCTGGTTCTAACTCAACTGTTCTTATAATTCAAATTTTAAAACAGCTTAAAAGGGATTTTGAAGGGAAAGTTATGAAATTTAAGATAAAATATGTTTTGTTAGCTGCCCAACTGTAACAGTTGCAACATGTTATAAAAATATACAGGAAAATTATTTTGTCCTCTGTCTGCTTTGTACCATTCTTATCTGAAAGTAGACAAAATAAATATACAGACAAATTTATCTATGTATGAATTTCGTTTATATATTGGTTTTAAGCATTTTTTTTAGATATGGCTTTTTTGTCCTGTTTATTTATATTTTTAGTTGCAAAGGATTTAACCCGACATTTTGAAACTTTGAATTTTAAGAGATTTTTTTCATGGCTAGGCAGCCGCACGCCAGCTGCTGTATACCTCAGAGAAATCAAAGTTTTACAATTATAGAAATCAGCAGGAAGTTTAATCCTGACACAATATGGAAATCCTCATTTAAAAAAATAAAGCATCCAAACGGGTTTAAATTAGAGGCTTCGTCGTGGCTGACGCGCTGCTGCCAATACCTGTTTTTTTCACAATAGCCAATATTGAATTTATTCAAAAATTATCATCAAATTTAAATATGCTTATATTTTCCTTTTCTTATCTTACATTCAAATATCTTTAGAATTCAAAATTTGACAAATTTCCACAAAATCTCTGCACTCTGTTTACCCAACACTGGACCACAAACGGCTTGTCCCCCTTCCTGCCGACCAGAAAGAACAAGTGCACAAACAGCCGGAAGCCACTGGCAGCGGATGGCAGGTGTCCTACCTTCAGGCCGTTGCCTCCCTCCACCGAGTCAACTCTGATGGGCCCGAGAATGGCGATTATTTCGCGCAAAGATTCGCAGACAGCGCGTAGACTGTTGATATACTGGTTTGTTGTGCACTAAAAAGCCAAGAAAAATTTATCCATAAAGGCAAAAACAGCAAGATTTTTTTCCGACTAACTACCAAGGATTTTTTTCCTACTAAATATTCTATATTCTTTAAAATGTTTTAAATTTTATTTATTTGGCTAATGATTGAATAAAAACCATTAAACTGTGAACATTTTTGGAAGAAAATTAATTAAAGAACTATGTAAATTAAAATACATATAACAATAACAAGTCATATTAAAGGAACAAGATTTGTATAAAGATAAAGAAAAGTTATAGAAATCAAAATATTAATTTCAGTCGCGGTAAGCTGTCTATATTGCAATACTTTAAATTACTATTATTGTACTAAAGATTACATAAATCTTAAATCCCTCTCTACACAAATCATAACGTTTTAAAGTAGCTTAATTAATGTAAGTTTGATATCAACAAAGCGTTCGATATTAAAATTACCATCATAATGTCCTAACACATTTATTTTGATATACCAGCGATAGAAAATATCAATATGATAATCAAAACATAAATCCTCCTACGTAATCAGATTTCTGGAAAATTTAATTAACAATTTTCTCCTTTTTTTTTCATAAGTTTATATTTAGAAATGCAACTAATTCCCGTATTAAGAGAAACAAATAACAGAAGTTGGAAATGAAATGAAATATTTTGAAAATCATTAAACATCCACATATATTTAATTAAAAGATTATAGAATGGTTTACAAGCTATTATGCAAAATTCAGTAATTCGTGCCAGTAATTTGACTTATTTAAGATAAGATTGTCTCCAAGAGGTAATGGGAGGTAATGGAATCGAGTCTCGGCTCAAAAACGCGTCGAAACTAAAGATCTTAGAGTTGCTGCTGCTGCTCTGCCCGATGCACTACATTGACAGTTAGAATATGGGGGAATGCCTTGGCCCAAAACAGGTGCGACTAATTTTAAAATTGTCCCCTTGCGTGTTAGTAATGGAATAAGCTAGTTATAGAGTTGCAGCGCTACTAATAATGGCTTCAAAATTATTTTTACCTTCATTCTAATCCAATCCCATTGAGTAAGACGAAGAATACATCCATGCTTTTCCCACAACAAATATCTTTAATAAATAATTTATTCAATTTTAAAATCATTCAAATGTTTGATAATTTTGTGCTTTTAAAAAAACTAACAATAAATAGATATTTGATTTTTTTTAGACAATCATTCATTAACTATTAAGTTCAAAGAACATATTTTACTGAATCTTTGTTTAAATATTGCTAATTTTATTTGTAAAAAGTTAAAGACGTCCAAAATTTAATTAATAATCTTATATAATTAATCTAAAAATATAATCATGGAGGCCTCCAGGATCTTTTCTGGGAAAGAATGGGGGGAGTCCCAACAGTTTTAATTTTAGTTAATAAAAAAGTAAATACAAATCTTCTATGAACCTACAATTTTACTGTAAAGGAGATCCAAATCGGTTCAGTAGTTAGTGGACACTAAGCTGCAGACAGACACACATCATGTTACTTTAAATAACTATGGAATACTGTGCTTATATATACTTACCCTCTCATTTCTGATTGTCCAGGAGAAAGTCTGGCGGCTAAAATTAAAAACAAATATGATAACATCCATAAGTAGCGATGCACAAACAATTTAATGGATGTACAAACGAATATCACATAAAGAGCAGATGTTCAGTGGTCATAAAAAGGAACGTGATGATAGAAACCTTTTGAAAATAACCTTTATAGCATGAACAACAGACAGACGGACAAAGTAACTTATGAAGTCGATGTTCTGTGATATATGGAATCTTAAATAGAAGCTTAGAAAAATAACGTTTGCCCAAAATGTTTCAGACAGACGGATACTTCGATTTATATAGTAGCTTCGAAATCATTAGAAATTTCAAACAAGGTTTTAAAAACTTAAACAATCTGTATGTGTGATAATTAATTGGCGTTGATACAAAAGACCAACTCTACAAAAGACCAACACCTACAAAAGACCAACATTAAAAAATCGTAATGCTAGAAGGTCATGGCCGCAAAGCTCGGCCCCCTTGCCTGCCTATCCGCGGGCGCTCGTCCATCTTGCCTATAACCTTACCTATATGTATAAATGTTTAATGTACATTAAGTTATTTATAGTTTAGAATTTCGAGGATTTTACAAAAAGTGGTTGGTAGATTTTTTTCTTCAAATTTTTTTTTTTTTTTTTTTACAATATTTAGTTAAGGTTAGGTTAGGTTATAGGCAAGTGGGCCGAGCGCCCGCGGCTAGGCCTGCCAGATGGCGGAGCGCTGCGGCCATGTATTAATTATGTATTACTTTAATGATAAATTTGATGTTTATATAACAATATATAGGTGTTGGTCTTATGTAGGTGTTGGTCTTTTGTAGAGTTGGTCTTTTGTAGCAACGCCAATAAATTGGTAGTGTTGAAAAGTAAAATATTATTTTTCTGATACAATATGAAATAAACTCGATTGATATTGAAACAACAGGGTGAAATGAAATCACACGTAAAAGATGACCTATTAAATCTTACGGTTAGAAGTGCTGACAAACGTAACCTGGAAAACAGTAAAAGTGTCGAACTATGACGTCAGAAAAAATTAACAATTAACCAATAAGAAGCCAGTATTCACTGTGGTAAAATATATAGCGGCCTCTCATTGGATAATTGTTAATTTTTTCTGACGTCATAGTTCGACACTTTTACTGTTTTCGTAACCTGGCATCTTGTTTTTGTAGTCCCCAAAGTTTTATAATAACGTTTTCTTATTTGTTGGCTTAACAACTTTGGGGACTTTTGAATTTTGATTTGTTGGATCATTAAGTTGATTGTTCAAGCGTTCCAACAACTTACTTTAATCTACAGAAGGGGTAATTTTGTGTTTTATCATTGGGGATGTACATAAATGCATCGGCCCTTTTCCCAACCTTTTATATCCCTGATAAAAAGGTAAATGATGTTACCTAGATTTAAAAGATGGTCGCAGTAATCTATTTTCTGTTCTAATTTGTCTTTACTCAACTAAAAATAAGAATAATTATGTCCAACAGAAACATGTTCTTCTTTCTTTTTCCAATAGAACTTCTTCGGTTAAATAGAAGAACCATGTTAGGATTTGACTTTATGTGTCTATTTAATCATCAAACCTTAAAATCCAATTTAATAACAACACTTTAAAATAATTTTCTGTCTTTTTTTCTTCATTCCACATTTCTCTTGCTTTTGAATCTTGTTTTAGAAAAAATAAAAAATATATAATAATAATTGGTTTAAGTTTATAAAAGTATTTCAAGTAAAAAATCAAAATCCCTTAATTCCTTTTTAGTAGCGAAGCTACTCTATAATTCACTTTGTTAGTAGCGAAGCTACTCTATAATTCACTTTGTCCGTCCGTCAGTCAGTCAGTCCGTCAGTCCGTCAGTCCGTAACGCTATGGGGGAAATGGGATTTACTCAGCTCCTATAAAAGATAGAATGCTGAAATTTTTTGACAACATTCCCATCATTAAGGAGCACAATTGACTATAAAACATCATTGGCGTTCGGACCGATTTTTAGCAGGTTTTAGGCTATTTTTATATTTTTCACATTTTTCTCCATATATTCAGTGTTTATGGTCCGATTTTCAAAATTTTTTCAGTTACAGATATCAAAATTAAATTTCTCGTCGTTTAAAGGAACAACCATGAAGGCCAGACTGCCTTTTCAGCAGGTTTTAGGCTATTTTTTTATTTTTCACATTTTTCTCCATATCTTCAGTGTTTATGGTTCGATTTTCAAATTTTTTTTCAGTTATAGATATCAAAATTAAATTTTCCGTCTTTTGATGAAAACAACCATGACGGCCAGACTGTCTTTTTGGCAGGTTTTAGGCTGTTTTTTATGTATTTAACATTTTTCTCCATATCTTCAGTGTTTATAGTCCGATTTTCAAAATTTTTAAGTTATATATATGAAAATTAAATTTCCCGTCTTTTAAACAAAATAACCATGATAGCCAGACTGCCTTTTTAGCAGGTTTTAGGCTATTTTTATATATTTAACACTTTTTTCCATATCTTCAGTGTATATGGTCCGATTTTCCAAATTTTTAAAGTTAAGGATTTAAAAATTAATTTTTTGTCGTTTTAATAAAACAACCATGACGGCCAGACTGCCTTTTATCAGGTTTTTGGCTATTTTTATATGTTTTACATATTTCCCCATATCTTTGTTTATTTTGATGCAATTTTCAAACTTTTATGGGATATCTGTATCAAAATAATTTTTCCCATTGTTATGAGCATCTTTAATATAATTTACTTTGACCATCGTCATCATGCAAAATAAAACAAGGTTTTATGTTTATTTTATCCAATAAATCTAATCTTGATTTTAGTAAAAACCTTTTAAATCTACCTGTACGTATTCCAATCGACGATTTTTTGTGCTTCGCTACTTATGGATGTTGTCATCCTTGTTTTTGTCTAAACCTTCTAATTCCACGTGTAGTGTTTTTAAAATAGAAATAACTAACCAAAGTGTATGTGAGGTAGAGTAGCTTTGCTTCTAAAATTGTTCTTTAATACCTTTGAACCTTATTTACTATAATTTGAGCCTTGTATAACAAAATTATGTAAATATATAACAAATAGAAATTTGTTAAATTTTCCAATTTAAATTCTAGAAATATCAAGAAAAATGCGCATATCAAAATAAGGATTAAAACAACTATAGAAGCGAAGCTTAACATATCAGGAGGTCAGACAAACGAACAATAGCAAATATTTATATGTCTAAACAAAAAATTCGCATATATCTATCACAAAATTACATAAATAAGAGATACTTAATATGGACATACTTACATTTGAAGACTTAATTATATAAATGCTTTGCTTAAAACATTATGCCTCCTAATGATCATAGGAATCCATATACAAACAGTTCAGTAAATGGGATGATTATGTCATATAGCATATTGATTTTAAAAGCTAAAAACATCACATTTAACATGGACATTAAGACTTCTTGTAGTATTATAAAGTTGCTACTTTTTCTAAATCTGTTACAGAAATCAATAGGGCAATTTTAACATGCCTAAATTAAAAATATGAGCTATACGTTCCTTACGGACGGACCTAGAGGCCCTAATTAAAGAAAAGCTTAACTTTTAATATAGATAAGGAATATTTAAAGAAATGTTCAATTAATTTACATTTTATCTCCATTAAATCATGTACAAACAAGGATGATAAAATCCATAAAACGAATGCTTTGCTTACAGTTTTATGCTTTATCGTCATAAGTATCATCATTCAAAACATCATAAAGATATAAAAAATAATCCATATGTTTAAAAGTAGACGAATGGTTTCTCAGATAATGATTATAGAGTTGCTGAGATTTTAAAGTTTTACCTTATTGCTACAAGAATCATTATTTCAAGTTTGAAATAAATAAAATCAGAGCTATCCGTTACGATAAGACTGATGGACAAAATCGCAATGTAGAGATGATTCGGTTTAAAAGCCTTTAATTGCGTGTATACATTTTTGAAGCGCAACTACTTTACAATTAAGTAAAGCCTACCTTTTCTAGTTCATAACCGGGTTTGTGGCCATACAAATCTAAAATAATAATATGATTATGCATACGTTTGCGCAGTAGTTTGTGGAAGGTTGCCCGCGGATACAAAAATAGAATTGTAAATATTCTCAGCATCAATGAATATCTATTTAATAAGTCCGTCTATCTGTTTGGAAATTTTTTCTGGAAGCTAGAGACGACGAGAGGTGGAGTTATTTTCCTAAAAAAAGTAGATTCTACTCTCCTCAACAATCATTTTACCCCCAATTTGGGAAGCCATAGGCCCCAAAACCCTAAGACACCCCTTAATAAAATTTATGCACTATTCGCGCCATTTTAAGCCCCGCCCCCCCCCCCCCCAAAAAAAAAGGCTCGGACGTCCTTGACGGATGCTATTTTGGATGTAATTATCCCTGTTTTGAATTTTAAAATAATTTTTAATGAATAAAATAAACTTTTTACCTATCAACCTCCGTTTAACATCAGTTATAAGATAATGATTTTCGTGTAAAACATATCTCATCCTCCTTCAGTTTAATCAATAAATATAATATATCTAGATGGTCAAACTGGCTCCATAATCCGTAAACTTAAAAATAAATTCTAGCAGACAAACACCTTTTTTGTTATATGAGATCCATTTAATGATGAAATTTTTCGATGATATAATTTCTAGAAAGCTAACTTTATCCTAAGAAATTAAACTATTCATAGCTAACTTATTATGTTTTGTCATATACTTCACATTATACGGGCGAAGAAACTTTTACAGCTGACTCATTATGCGAACGAATGAAGAAAAAGGCTTTTTTTGTGCCAAAATCTGGACACTTCTAACCAATATCATGGCAGGATTGTTCTTTTACTGTTATCCCATTCGCTGATTTAGAGAGTGTGTCTCTAGATTATCGATATTTTAAACATATACGTCAATATTTCTTCAAAAACGGATATTTTTATTTTACTTTAATTTCAAAATTATGAATTTCCTTTGAATTATGAATTTTTTTTGATGAAAACATTTATTCTTTAATTAACAAGGATGTATAATTCGCATTTAAAAGTATCATGATGTATATCTGTCTGTGTGTATTTTTGTGTGTGTGTGTGTGTAGATAATTATCTTGCTAAACTCTGTACATATTCCTTCACAGTGTAGCTTCTTATAGGTTCAGAGAAAGTCTGTATTACTTTTTTTATATGGGGAGTCCTTTAAACCTAAATCAAAAGTGGAGGGTCGACTTACCTCCTCCTCCCCATATGTCCATTGTTAATGTAATTAACAGGAGTTTTCAATTTAAAGTTGTGTCACAATTCAAATAAAACCAATTTACCAATCCTAGGATTTGTCTATTAGCTTTTCAGATGCTTTCCATAAAAGTATTTTTTAAAACATATTAAAAATAAAGGAGGAGGTAGTTCTTTTCCTATTCCTACCCCCTGCCGGGGAACCTAACCCTGCTGGGCCTATACCTGCGAAGTCAAAACCCTGTGGGGCATCCCGGTACCCAATAACCTGATCTAAACAGCCCTAAAGTAATAAACATGCAAATGAAAAACTACCCCAGAATTTTTTTCTTCAAAAAAATTCTAAAAAGTGAATAAATTCAGGGAGAGAGGGGACAATGGGCTGTTGTTTATTGCACTTGTCCCCAAAGTTTTATAAAAACTTTTTCCTATTCGATGGCTTAACAACTTTGGGGGCTTAAGTGGATTTTGATTGGTTGATCTATTAAGTTGAGTTTTCAAACGTTTCAACAATTAATTTTAATCTACAGACGGAATAATTTTATGTATCATCGTTGAGGATGTACATCAATTGTCTTACCCTTTAGATCCCTGGATTAAATTGTTTAAACTTTCCTGAGCAAATTTTCATATTTTTCAGGTTCTGTTTCCTTGTCAACATTCTCTATTTCAGTCTCCCATTTTTCTAACCGCTCAGTTATCACCTAGAAAAAAACTAGATGATTCAAATCCTACATGAAAGCAATAGCAGGATGTGTGTCTGTGTGTTTGTACAAGAGATATTGCTCACCGCGGGAGCACTATGGCTTTTCTTTACATTAATGCTTGTGATTGGTTCTGGGAAGGTTTTTAACTATTTTGGGGGAGTGTACCTCCGAAACAGCGTATAGTGTCCAATAAAAAATGACGGTATACAATACAAATGACCAATGATAGGCCAGAGCTGGATCTTTAAATCATTTTAGTGGTGAACCAGATCGGGGTGCGCCAAATCACAGCGCGGCATTTTAAAAATGCCGCGCTGTGATTGGCTGAAATTCGGCGCACCCCGATCTAAATCACCATTAAAATGATTTAAAGATCCAGCTCAGTATACCATTTAAGATTGGTATTTACCAAGTACACTGGCCTATTTTTGGTTATTTGTATTGTATGACGTCATTTTTTATTGGACACTGTACGCTGTTTCGGTACCTCCCCCTTTCAGGAGAAATAACCTATATAAAAATTGGCCCAAGATGACAAAAGAATTCAAAATGCCTTCTCTCAATTCCTCATCAAACAATCAAAAATAATAAATCATATAGAAGCTCCCTTTCAAATTATAATATACTTATTTAAAAACTTTTATATTTTATAATCTTTTTTTCAAATATAATTTTGTAAATATTTTGTAAGTTTGAATTCGAAACATTTCTTTATAAATGAAAACTGAATAAGAAACTATAAATTAACAAGAAAATAAATTCAATTGATTAGTGTTCTAGTGAATGTGCCAACAGATTCTGGGGTTAACTATTAGAATGAGGGCAGGGGGCATATAAAAACAAATAAAATAGCCTGAAACCATTGCTAGAATTATGTGAAGTCTGATAAAATGAGAAAAAAAATTTATCATTGGTAAGCAATATCTTATTGGAAAAAAATATTAGTTCTACATTATACAATTGGCTCTTATATAATAAGATAGGTAATATGGTAATTAGACTGCAGTCAAATATTTCAAATCAATCTTTTTTAATGTAGCACAGCTGTCCAAAGTCAATAATCTTTATAAATTTACCTCATTTAAAAGAGTATTATCACAGTCTAAACATTTCCACTTGGTATCATAATCCATTGAATTTTCAGGCAACAAGTATGAATATTTACATTTCTCACAGTTTATAGCTGATACATAGGTACCTAAAAAAAAAGGATGAATATTTACATTTCTCACAGTTTATAGCTGATATATAGGTACCTAAACAAAAAGTTTGAATATTTACATTTCTCACAGTTTATAGCTGATATATAGGTACCTAAACAAAAAGTATGAATATTTATATTTCTCACAGTTTATAGCTGATACATAGGTACCTAAACAACAAGTATAAATATTTACATTTTTCACAGTTTATAGCGGATATTTAGGTACCTAAACAAAAAGTATGAATATTTACATTTCTCACAGTTTATAGCTGATACATAGGTACCTAAACAACAAGTATAAATATTTACATTTCTCACAGTTTATAGCAGATATTTAGGTACCTAAACAAAAAGTATGAATATTTACATTTCTCACAGTATATAGCTGATATTTAGGTACCTAAACAAAAAGTTTGAATATTTACATTTCTCACAGTTTATAACTGATACATAGGTACCTAAACAACAAGTATGAATATTTACTATTTATTTCTGTTTGTAGTGTGTACATAGGTACCTAAACAAAAAGTATAAATTTTCAATTTCTCCCAGCTTAAAGTGTTAAAATATTCAAATCTAAACTTACCATTTTCAGTTTTATCATTGCAGCGTTTGCATATACAGTCAAAACTCCAGGTGTTCTGAATATCTGATCTCCTAGAAAATATTGCACTTTACAATTTCTGACAGGATATTTTAAATAAACTCTAAATAAATATAAACTTTATCAATGTCTAGGTATAACATTGAATTAACAAGAATAGGAACAGTTTAACATTAATAAAGTGTTTGATGAATCTTATGTAAACATAATAAAGATTGATTTTAAAAATTCCATTTTAATCAAAAGTTTAGTTTTTATGCAAATTACAAAATTATAATATATTTTATAGTTTCACACTTCTAAGTTGTTCCTAACATTGCTTTACAAAATAAGCAGTTACCAGCAAAAAATATATCTAATGAGCTGGCACCTTTAATGATATTCTTTTTATGAATTTAATTGTAAATTGTACTTCTCTGAAGTTAACTTAATTAAATTTTCTTTGGAACTAATATCGTAAAAGGAAAAAAAGTTGTTAATAATAAAATCAGAATTCATAAATCAGAAATACAAATAAAATTTGCTATCAAATATTATTGAAACCTAACAAAAACTTGTAGGAAGGAAAATCTAATTTTTATTCAAAAAAACTTTTTGTGTTTTTTTAATCTTACTTAATAGTTTTTTAAAAGTACAAACCAAGTTTCACATTCTGTTGAAGAAATAAAAGTTTTCTATTTTACTTGAGATTGTCTCAGCTGCCATGTGTGGTAGGCGTCCACTATTTTACATCATTGGGGTGAGTCTTTTATAAAAGTCCTTTAAAATTGAGAACTCAATTCGTTTCAGTCGAGTTATTTACTTAGATTTTAATGGACAGACAGAAAACTTTAGAAGCGGCTATGTCTCAAGAAAAAAACTTAAGACAGAATGGTTATAAACGTTCCCTGTAAAGGAAAACCATATCAGTTCAGTGTTTACCAAGATCCTTCCCTACACAAACACACAGACAGACAATAAACATCCTGTTAGTTTTATAATCATATATGTAATTTACTTCAAGCTTAGATTGCTAAAAATTACAATTTTGATATTATTACTGTGCTTCTCAAGTATAGTATGCCAGTGTAAATATACACATTTTTACATAAACCAATACAAATGTAGAATACTTTATTTCTATTTTTTTTTTTTTGGTGAAGAGAAATAAAACTATAGCAAGTATGTGAGGTTATTGAATTAGGTTTACATACATACACCAAGGAAGGTAATATTCATTATTGCGGGGTTCTATGAATTATTTAAACAACCATATAATCATCTAAATGAAAAATTTAATCCAGTGCTTGGAATTTATAGTGTGGATAAGGGCAATTCAGTGCAAATTTATTTTAACTCTTTTTACCTCCTCCCCATTTAAAATTAAAACTTAAAAAGATAAATAATAAGGATAGTATATAAGGCATGGTTTTTCTAAAGTTTTCTTTCTACTTCTATAGAAGCTTTGCTTATATTAAGAGGTGCAATTTCAAACCAACCAATCAATATCTAATAAAGAAAGTGTGTAAAACGCACATCTGTAAATTATATCATAAGAATACCAACAGCAATTAATATATGACTATTTCTACCTTATTGTAGGGAAGCTTCGCTTCTATAAAAAAAAACGCTACCAGGGAGGGATGGAACATTGGGCGGTTTATTAGACTTGTCCCCAAAGTTATATGATAACAGTTTCTTATTCGTTGACTTAATAACTTTGGGAACTTTTGTTGAATTTTGATTGGTTGGATCTTTAAGTTGAGTGTTCAAACGTTTCAACCACTAATTGTAATCTCCAGAAATTTATTTATCAATTTTGGGGATTTACATCAATTTATTGGCTATCGTCTTATCCCTTCAGATCCCTGAAAGCTACAGTACATTATACATACCTGTACATTGTGCCAAAAAGATGAAAATAATAGTGATGGTATGACGTCACTATTTCTTCTCCAGCTTTTATAGTCACTGTAGACTCACATACATACGAGAAATCATCCCTTAACATTTCATTTACACATAAATGAATAATAATAGGATATTATATAAAGTAAGGTTTTTTGTTTGAAGCTTAAGATCTCAATAACTACTTAACTGATTAGGTTCTCTACTTAATTAAGCTTCACATAGGCCTATTTGTCTATTTCATTTTCAGATTTAGTCTAAGGATGGTTTTAAGCTAATTTTTAGCCCCTTAAATACAAAACCCTTAGATGCTACGGGCACAGTTGCTATGATATTAATTAAGATAATCAGTGCTTTCACATAAAGTGTTGATACTCCCCCCCCCCCCTATTTTAAAATAAATTAAAAATATGAGAAAGGGGTTCTTTTTTTTCTATGTCTATTTCTAACCCCAGCGGGTTGAAGGGGCTAACCGTTTGTGGCTACTCAGTATCTAATATAACCTGACCTGCCCTGATCTAAAATAATAAACAAATAAACGAAAAACTACCCCATTTAATTTTAATTTCAAATATAAACAAGCAATATTAGGAGTACAAAAATATTTTGATTTTTATACCTGGTTATAATTTTAACATTTGGTATACAGGCATGTGACATCAAGCTTGTCCATGGATACAGACCTAAAATTAGAAGATTTTAAAAAATTTCAAATGTATTTTGTTCATTGCTTTATCCGATTTATTTATGCTCATGAAAATGATAGCATCTTTTTTTGAATAAAGGAAATAGGATAAGGATCTGTCTGTATCTCTAACCACTGGACCGAGGTGTTTCTCCTTTACAGTGAACCTTCTTATAGGTCCAGGGAAGGTTTATAATTATTTGAAGGGAAGGTTCCTATCCCCCTCCCAAGATAAAACACCCAAAGAAAAAATATCTCCAACAAATTTTTTAAAATTGAAAATGGGGGTCAACTTTCCCTTCTCTCTCTTTTCTAGAGTGCCCCTAGAGGCCTCAAAGGGGCATATCCGCTAGCAATAAATAAATTACCTATTAAATCCATGCCATCCTCCTCTCCATCGTGAACAACAAATGAATTTACAGACAAAATTCCAAGAACATGCTTCACCTACAAATTAACAAGAACATGTTGTTAATGTTGAAGCTCTTTATAGTGCCTATAAAAAATGACGTCATACAATACAATTGACCACTGATAGGCCAATACACAGACTAAATTACCAATGACAGACCTGTATATATTTTAATATGCATTATAAAAAGCTTCGTTAATATGTTTTTATATTGGTAAAAAAAGAATAATTTTTGCCAGCATAAAACCTACCGAAAATTGTTGTAATCCAAGTTTAAGAGAAGTTTATCAAACATTATTTTTGTGGATTTTAAAAAATGTAATGCATTTCAAAACATTCAAAATAATATCTAATTGCACCTTCGAAAGATTTAAAATGTTCCTAATCATTACAGGAATCATCATGTTATGTTTGAAATTGACAAGTCGATTCTAACATGCTTAACTTTACTATCACAGGTATCCAAGTAGTAAATTGTAAAAGAATTCTAAAAGGTACCTCCGCATTGGTAAAATCTCTATGAAAGCCCCAGGTTACTCTGATCAAATCTGATATCTCCTGCAACAAAATATTTGAATTGTAGGGTCATATAGCTAATTTTATATAGAATACTTCAAAAGTAAAAAATATCCAAAAGTATGATTTAACTTTTTATTGAAATGAAAAACAGCCTATTAATACTATAATAAAAATCTATTAAATGATTTAATGCGCTTAATGCTTTAATTTTGAAATGATTCAGCTTTTGAAATTAAATCTAGTAAATGGCATAACAGTATCATGTAGAGAAATGCAAGACTGCAAGTGTTGGCTGCAAGGAAATAACTTAAAATGGAAAATTATTAGATTAATACTATTTTTGTTAGCCCCGAGGGCCCGAAATCCCGGGCTAACAAAATTGATATTAATTTTATGAGCTTTATTTCAATATTCGTAAAAAATTCTCTGAAAATTTGAGCTACGCATGATTTCTCAGTATAGCTGGATATAATACGATGCTAGACATAGTTTTTTCGTATGGATGAGAACCGGTTCCTATCCACCGGATTCGAATAAATACGAGAAAATTGATTAAGAAACTAATTACAACAATATAACTCACCCATGGTAAACTTTAATATGTAGGTTAAATACCAGAAAAATTATATCTAATTTGACTGTGGATGATGTATGGACCTGCTGAACAGGAAATATGAAAAATTTGGCTTCCGTTTTTCTAAGTGTTTATTAGGGATGTTCATATTTGTATTTTACTCATTAAATACTATTAAATTAATACTATTCAAATGTACTTGCAGCTGCGCTCCTAAAGGGTGTGCAAAAAAATGCGGACATTTTTAAAATTGAAATTGCGCGGCTTGTGTTAATAGTAGAAAATTCTTATGCATATTGTTAGAACCGTTATGAACTCTAGTTTTTGGAAATATAAGAACGGATCCTGTGCTACGTATAGTTAGGGAGCTACGTGGTGAAATGTTCCTATTGCCTTAAAACTTGAATTGCGAGTAAACCAGAAAATTAAAAAAAGTATTGAAAAAAAAAATAAACCTATTTTTAAAGCTTTTTAAATGGTGTCATGTACGCAGACTTGGTTAAAAAGAAGGCCAAACCTGCCATTAAAAAGCTTTATCCAGATAGAGATGCCATCTGGCAAGACGATGACGCTACAATACATCGAGGTAAAGTTGTATTGGATGCTGTAAAGTGTAGCTTCAAAACCAGGATCAATCCTGGATTCCTGATATCCAAGCTCCAAAGATGGCAGATTTTTGGCCTATAGAAAATGTATGGACCATTATTAAAGCTAGGATAGCATCTAAAAATACAAATACACTTAAGGATCTACAAAAGGAAATAATTTCCGCCTGGAAAGAAATTGATGCTGACAAAGATTTGTGCAAAAAGCTTATTCATTCTATACCAGCAAGAGCAAAGGCCATAATACAGAAAAATGGAGATCAAATCTTTAAAAATGATTATTAGTTATTCATTACTTCTTTGTTTGTTGTTAGTTTGTTAACTTTTTTGTTTGTTGTTAGTTTGTTAATAAATTAGTTAATTTTAAAATTTTTCTTGAATTCATTGTTTGAAAATAAAATATAAACTTGTTTTGCAATTTTTTTATTCAATCTTTTTATACTTTGATATTTGATAATTTACTCGCAAGTTAAGTTTTAAGGCAATAGGAACATTTCACCACGTAGCTCACTAACTATACGTAGCACAGGATTCATTCTTATATTTTCAAAAACTAGAGTTCATAACGGTTCTAACGATATGCATAAGAATTTTCTACTATTAACACAAGCCGCGCAATTTAAATTTTAAAAATGTCCGCATTTTTTATGCACACCCTTTATAAGAGTCTTCTATTTGATGATATAATAATTTGCATAAAAATAGACTAAAACCATTAAAAGACTTAAATCTAAAACTAAATAGGCATAAAACCATCCTGGTAAAATGAAGAACTCAATAGGCCCAGTAGTTATTAAAGTAGCAGCCTAACCGTTTAGATTGCAACTCCCTACTATCTGAAATATTGAGGAAATTTGAGTAATTTGAGCTCCAATAGAGAATAGAGATATTTCAGTAATTAACACTTTGCGTGAGGCAAACTCTTACATTTAGTTCTCCAGAAACAAAGACAAATATTCAAACATTTAAATCATTTTAAAAGGTTTCATTCTTTATCAAACTTTATTTTTTATTGTTATTTTTAATTTCTTTAAACACTTTAGTGATATTTTTCTAAAATACCACAATCGGTCCTTTGGAAATTTTATGCTATTTTCTAGGAGTGGGTGGGTAGAATACTCCTTTCTTTAAAATAGCCCCCCCTCTTCAATTTATAAAACAATTTAAGAGGGCTTCATATAAATTCTGTTTCGAGAGTATTTTTATAAAGTCTGAAGGGTTGGTTTTAGGCCTTTATGACTTTCCTTTCACCTTAGAATACAGAGCTTATTGAAGCTAGGAGCAAAGCAAGGTGTGTTACAAAAGAACAATTTCTTATCCTTATATTTTACCTAATTAAGGCTCCAAATTATATTTATTTCCGAGAAAATTTAACAAAAATACAAAATTCTAATACATAAGCATAATCTACAATATAATCTGGGTTTAATACCTATTATCTTTTAAAATCTTTTCCTTGTAGACAATTAAGACGCAAATACAAAGTTTTATATATATAATTTTCAAAATATCATGGATTAAATTAAGTTCAAAAATTCTTAGAAAAGCTTTCCAAAAATACTACTGAACTTCAATATTCGACAGTTTACCTCATATTTCAGGACCAGAAACAAACTTTTTTTTGTTGAAAAGATTGTATTTTTTATGCTTGTTTTTAAAAAGGTTAGGTAAAGTTAAGAAATAGTAAACCCATAAATGGGGAAGATTCTCCGGAGCGAGAGACTGATCAAGAGAAAAAAATACGGTATTTTAAAAGATAAAATACCGGGCTGAGGGATCTGTAGCCATGAAATAAGTTTGAGTGAAACCACCCAATTTTCTAGATATTTTAGAGATATTAAGGAGTAAACATACCTGAAACCTTTTCTTCTGATAGTTTGACTGGTTTTCTACATGGTCCATTAGCAGACAAACAAGCCGATATATTCTCTACAGGCGTACACAGTTAAATTTTAGAACATGAGAATCTTTACTGTAAAATTTCTTGTTTTTCTATTATTGTTACTATTCAATAAGTCTTGTGTGTTGGTAATTAATTACATACATTTGAGAAAGTGAGTAATTGTTATAAAAAAGCAGGAATTAAAAAATAATCTTGTCTTGAATTTTTTTTTATTTTAAATATTACAGTCAGTGATATTACATAATTACATTGAATATTTTCAAATAACTTTGTCTGCTAGAAGAGCAACTATTTTGCGGCATTCTGCGCTTGTATCCAAAGTTTTTGAAAATAGCCAAAATAAGAAAAGTTGCGTTGGTTACAGTTCGCAAAGAATGAATGTTAGATCCATTGTCCAATACCATAAAAGAGAGCCAGCATAAAATAATGGATAAGAAGTGAAAAATGCGCCAAAATACGTAAAAATGCACAAAATCGTATCTATGTTTCCATGTAAGTCTATATTACAAATATGAAATAGTCACTAGTAGTATGAGCTTCATTAACTTTCTTTCAGGCGTGAATGTCTTTTTTACATATTTACTCAATTTTTTTCTTGGAAAAAACTGGTGCTATCATGTTCTCGATTTGTTTTATACTAAATAGATTTAGTAATCTAGATGGACTATCATACAAATAATCTATCCAATATGAAAAATCACCCAGCCCTTAGTTTTATGACCAAATGAAGGGGGCTGGAAGTTTTTATCAAAATCTGAGACCTCATGCAGAAAAATGTTTGTTTTTCGTTAATAATGAGCCTTATATTTAGTCACATATGATTTAGTTCCATAATACGAGCGACGAAATTTTTGACCAATAAAATTTAATTTTTTAAATTAAGAAAACCTTTATTTAATTGTTAAGTGTGTTCCTTTTCAAAACAATAATATTGTAGGATTGTTCCTAAAATTGGTAAATCTAAAGATATTGTTAATCCAGACTTTCTATATATTTATTATTATACATTTTAAAAAGCTATTGTGAAAAAATCTTATTTCTAGTATGGCTTCAAAACTAATTTATATCCGCTGCATGAGAACCGGTTCTCAGCTACACTGAAAAACCATGTATCGTATCGTATTATAGCTAGTTTTCTAAAGATATTAAAATAAAAAACATGATGTTAAAATAAATTTTGTCTCTCGGGATTAAAACTAATTTCAATCTTATAATTTTTCTATATTAATATCCACAGAAGGCTCTCTATAATACGATGCGATAAATAACTATTAGAAAAAGCAAACGTTTCCCCTGTCAAGCATAATAACATTTAAGAAAAGAAAAGATTGTTTAGCTGGCGACAAGTTGCGATGTAGGAAAAGGAAACACCATAAATCTTAAGATATTTTATTTAAACAAAAAAATAAAACAATGGCTCAACATCCAGTATTTATAAAGTCTACAAAAAATATCCCCCCCCCCCCGCCTTATTTCAAATTTTCAAGTTAATGATTAAAAATCCATTTATTGCTCAATATTAAATTTAGCACAAGAACGCAGCGAGGTGGTTGACATTGGGCTGTTTATTATACCAGTCCCCAAAGTATTAGCTTTTTGGGGACTTTGGTGACTTTTGTTGCATTTTTATTGGTTGGATCATTAATTGAAGTGTCCAAACGTTTCAATCACTAATTGTAATCTACAGAAGGTGCAACTTTGTATTTCATCATAGATTTGTACATCAATTTACTTTACTGGCCATTGTCTTATCCCTTTGGATCCCTGATGAGAATCGCAACTGCATTTTCAAAATAAATTATTTGTCGGAAGGCATGTTCGCTAGGGCTCCAATTTAGAAATGCAGAATTTTGCCCAGCACACCTTTACTAATTGAGAAACAAATGATTGTTTTGTAGAAAATAAAATAGGAAAATAAAATGCACTTTTACGCAACTTTCCATTTCACACTTTTACCATAAAAAACCGAAACTTATCTACAATAGTATCATTAGAGTTTAGCGGTCTGTCTATCTAATTAAACGGTAGTGACAAGGATAGCTCAGTGTAAATATAATTGATTTACTATTTGATTCTTTAAATAATCCTATTATATTAAGTATTAAGTTTTTTTTTGAAGTCCTAGATCTCAATAACTTATAAACCGGCTGGGTTCTCTATTTCAAGTAAGCTTCACTTAGGTCCAGTGATTTTCATTGATTTATTTTTAGATAAAAGCCCTGTAATGGTTTTAAGTCATTTAGCTTTCCCGTCTTAATACAGAGCTACTAGATGCTTGCGGCGTAACCGCTAGTTAAATAACAGCTTATAAATTCATCAACTCTGTAACTATTACTAGAGAGGTAGAACACTTGTCTTGTACGATTTTTACTTTGCACTTCTAAATGTTGACATCCTTGTCTATTCTTGTTTAAGATATGTCAATAGGAAAATTAAATGTGCAAAAAAGTGTAAAGTATCCATTAATTGCATAAACAACTCCTAAAATCATAAATTACACACATAAGCATAAGTGTGTCATAAAATGCGAAGTTTTAACAATTAAAAAAAAACAAGGATGAACTATGAAATCCATAAAAGATCCATAAAAGCTCCAAAATCAGAAGGAAAAACAAAGGAATAACAACTATTATATACGATTAAAGAGTTGCAACGCTTACAAATTAGCATGCAATGTTTGAAATAATTAGAACAATTATAAAATGTCTTAATCCACGAAAAGAGTTAACCGTTACGGACCCTAACTATAAAAAAGCTTCATTTTTAAAAATAGTTATTTGATCTAAGGATCATATTTAATGCACTTAAAATCCTTACTTCTTTCATATTCCAATTTTATGTGTTGATTTATTTAATTAATGCAATAGGTGTCTGAAATATTTTATATGAATTTTACTCATTTATTTTTAAATAAAAGTATGAAAAAGCTACTACTATTCAAGTACAAGGGACCAGGAATCTGGGTAAAAATTTCACCACAACCTACTTCCTCTCCCCCTCCCTCTTACTATCTTCCCTTTTGTTACAGCACAAAACAAATCGCCACTTAAATATACAAATATTTAAAAAATTTCAAATAAAATAAATTTGCTAAATCACGGCTAATACTACCAAATCAATATTTATCGATTGAATCAAACTTGACAGTACATTTGTTTCTAAAATCGAAAAATACTGAAGAGTAATTCGTACTTTAATTAAAATACAAGCTGGCTGACTTACCAACATATCGACTTGTAAACTTGTAATGCTTTATAAAATCATAAGTAATAATATACACAACACAAGTATTGAGGATGGAAAAAAATTGCAGCAAAAATTGGCAACTCATGACTTTCTAAATTTGCAGGCTTATTTAAATTTTGAGTTGCTAAAATTAACAGCAAAAACTAGGTGTACTGCATAGAATTTTTACTTTAGAATATGAATCACATTTCAAACAGGACTTGGACGTTAATTGTAAAGAAGTTCCAGCTTTTCATTGGGTCTGGGCAGGGTTAAAGCCATTTTTAGGGTCGAGGTGTTAACTGCCTCCCTCAAGAATTTTTATAAAATTACAATTTTTTTTTGTTTCTGAAAAATCTTGTATATGTACATATATGTAATATTATCTTATTTTTGTGAAATCCTTGTTTAAATAAAGTATCTAATCTTGCGCAGGCTATACAGTGCAAAAATATTAGCTGCATAATGACGATTCTATTTAATCTTAAGTGTACTTTCTTGCAATAGTACTACGGTCATTTTAAATACAATTGTTGAAATTTTGTGAGTAAAACAGAAAAAAAATCAAATATATGCCCAAAATTAGTTTAACAAGGTCAAATATTCAATTTGAAGATCATTTGGTAATTCAGCGTAAGCTAACCTTATCTTTTATTTTTTTCTCCTAGAAAATAGGCAAACACATGTTTTGGATCAATATTAAGCTTTTCTGAAAAATAGAGAAGATTGAATAATGCCATTTTAGAGCTCTTTAATAACATAAACACAATGAGATGAACTAATTGTCAATATAAAAAGGAATGTATTAAATGTAATAATAGTCAAATGCCTTGGTAAAGTCAAAGCTACACAAATTGACCTTTATTAAATCAATAATATTTAAAGGTGTGGAAAGTCAGAGTTTTAATGATTTTAGTATTTCTATGTAATATTGAAATTGTTAGTAACAGACATAAATATATCATTTTTGACGGGAAAAATCTTAAAATATAATGTAAAAGTTCCCTCTACACATCAAACAAACAAGCACTAATGATTTGATAGCATCATAGCTTTTATCATAAAATTCAGTCCTCTATCTTTAAAATTAGCTATGAAAACACATTTCTCCTTTAGAAATTAGATATCCTACATACGATAGATAATAACCAGGCAAATCTTTACAAAAAAAATTGTATGTTTGTAACGGGACTAAGTTTCTAAAAAATCAGCCATGTGACGTCATAAAAATAATGAAATTATTCATCTTCTTCTTAGGGGTTTTCATTCCCACTTCTCCTCCTCATCTCCTTCATATTTATGACGTCACATGGCTGATTTTTGAGACACTTTGACCAGTAACGTTTATCGCTTATAGCAGCCGAATAAATTACATTTTTCACTTAAAACAAACGTACGGGAAGTCAAGCTTATTTAACATACCACCATAGTCACTTTGTGATTCTGATCTAACGACCGACTGACAAACTGTGTAGAGTTGCTGCGCTTCGTAAAACGTGAAAATGACGCACGGCAAAGTATTGACCGTAATAATTACACTCACGGTATTGTATATATAGAGATATCATACAGGAAGGGAGGAGATATTGGACTGTTTTTTTTTACACAAGTCCCCAAAGTCTTATAATAATGTTTTCTTAAATGTTAGCTTAAAACTTTGGAGACTTTTATTTAATTTTGATTGGTTAGGTTGGGTGTCAAAACTTTTCTACCACTAATTGTAATCTACAAAAGGGGTAATATTGTTAATTATTATTAGTGATGTAATTTTTCGTTCATTGTCTTATCCCTTTAGATCCTTGTATATTATAGGAATAACACAAACAGAGACAGACAATACAATAACTGGGTTCAACGAAAGTGAATTATGCAGGGAGGGGTGGGTGGGGGGGGGGGGGCATTGGACTGTAAATTATACTGATACCTAAATTGAAGCGCTGGAAAGTGTCATGTGTGACGTCATAAAAACACGTCAATTATCCATCTCTTTTTTATGGGTTTCCTTTTCTCTCATCCCTCCTTTTTAATGTATTTTTATTACGTCACATATAACACTTTCCAACGCTTCCATAAATTTCATATAAAGTTCTATCAATAATTGGACAAATTAAGTTGGGTCTAGGTAGATATACAAGATAAATGTGTCCAACCTATTCCACCAGTGATATTTATCTAAACAAGATGTTTTCTTTGGAGTTGTATGTATAAACTCAGGTATAAAGAAAAATTAAAAAAAACTGAAGATGGATTAAAAGTAATGAATTACTCTCCCTGTCTCAAATAAGAAGAGGGTAGTAACAGAAAATACCTTTAGCCGCACTCTTTAGCTATAACTGATTATTCTCTTTCTGACCAGCAGTTTCAATTTAAAACAAGCATTAAAATTCAAAATTAATAATTATTCAAAATTTACAGTTCTTCATTAAACAATAAATTTAGTTCGGTTTTAGGACAAACATCATACTTATATAAAAGTAACAGGATGTCTATCTGTCTGTCTGTGTTTCTGTCAACTGAGGAATCTTACTAACCACCGAACCGATATGGTTCTTCTTTACAATATAGCCTCCCCTACTAGGTTCCCTGCAGGCGAATCGCTAGTATAATATAAATCAATAATTATGTAATGTCTAAGTCTACATGTTTAAATTAAACAAACAAATTTGCTTTAAAGATAAGAAAACACCTTCCTAGCAAAACCCTGCGCACGCCACTGCTTGTAAATGCAACTTTACTGTCTCTTTCACGATACCCCCTATTTTTGGGACTTTCAATCTTTTTGAGAAACGCTAAATTAACCCTGTCAATTAACCATCACTTCTGCAAATATACTACATTGTAAAATCATAAGAACTGCACATTATTCAGAGAACTAGGGTACATAAAAATGTTAAATACGCTGTTTCAAAGTTTTATTAACGACATTGTCTTTTATATTGGCTCTTTGCTTTTATGTCTTTTGCAAATATAAAACATTATGCGGATGTGAATTGACACCATTTATAATATTTTGTTTTCAATTTTAGCTGTGTTCCTTGTCTGTAAGCTTTAGAAGGAGAAGTCTCAAGGGCAGAACAGCATCATACGTCCTGAAAATAATTTTACATGTTTAAATTAATATAACATTTCAAATTGATTGATTTCTATCAAACCTACCGAGTAAGTATTTTTTGACGGTTTGCCCTTAATTTCAGTCCACTTTTAGACGTTAGACGTAATTAAAGATTGCAAGAAACGTTGAAAAAAAATCATTTAATCTTTATATAATCTTGTTTTATAAACATAAAATAAAGTTTATGAATATATGCAAATTTAAATATTACTCAAAACTGTACATACATAACACTAACAGAGTGTCAGTTGCGTACGAAAGGGGGGGGGGGTGTTAACTACCCTTCTAAAATACAAATAAAAGGACTGCCTTCCCTCTTTTCTTAATCTTTTAAGGGTCACACATCCCTGGCAAATATCGTGCACGCCACTGCTCTGTGTACAAGGTCCCAGATAAAAACTTTTTTTAATATAGATGGCACATAGAAAATTGTTTTCTTTATATATGCAATGCATTTATGTTTAGAATTTTAAGACAATTTGTTACCGGGAGGAGAGGAGGGATGGTCTTCCTAAATAATTAAAGTCACAAATAATAGAATGTCTTAATTTTGGTTATTCCATTTTTCTAGCAAACACCCTGTGTTATTATGAGTTATATAAAAACACGGTAATGCTTTCAGACACCTAGCTCTAGCTGAGCAAAATTATTTACCAATTATGCTGAAAGGAATCACGGATAAAAGAAGAGTTAAAACTGTAAAATTGAATTAATTTATTTCTTCAGTGGAAGGAAGCTTTAAATAGTCATGAGATGATTTTAGACTTTTTCATTATCAGATTTAAGTCTTTGGAAGGTTTAAGGCTATATTTTTGACCACTTTGAATAAACAGTTCCATGCTCTGCTATAAAGAGTAAGCAATGCTAATTATGGTCCCACAATTAACATAATAATTAACATTTTGGGGCTGTGTTTTAATATACAAGTGTATCATAGTCAGGTGGATTGTAAATAAATAGACAATTACATCAAATATTTTTAGTGAATAAATATTTCAGTTTTTCCATGGAAAAAAAAATCCTGGAAAAAGTAAAAATATTTTAAAATTATGAAAATGCATTTTTGTAATTAATAAAAGTAATGCAGTCATGGGATTATATCTACGTTTTATTTTTGTGAAAATACAATAAAAACAGCTGAAAAAATCATTATTCTTTAAAAGTTTTTTTAATCCTTTTCAAATACTTAGAATCGATAGATAGACTTCTCTGTTACGAAAGAAAGTAAACTTTCATTACAGCACCCTCCCTCCAAATAGTTTTAAACCTTCCCTGGATCTGTAAGAAGCTTTACTTTAAAGAAGAACGATATGGAATCAGCGAGATCCTTTGCTACACACACACAGACAGACATCATGTTACTTTTATAAAAGGATAATAATGAGAAGTTACTCGATATGTATCATGGACTACCTGCCTATTTATCTGTATAAAATTATCTTTGATACGTGCATAATTTTGACAGTTTGAATAAAACTTATATGCAAGTCAGTATAGCAAAAACAGACAGATTTTAAACGATTTCAATCGTGTAATATATAATTCTGTAATTTAAATTCTTATGCTCTCTTAAAATTTCTTTCCTAAAACCCAGATTAATTAATTATATGGTTTAATAAGATATAATTTTTAATTGAAAAAGTAGTAAGGTTTTTAGTCTTTCCATCTTGTCTACCACTGATTTAGTTCTCCATTATAGGGAAGCATCTCATAAAAAATAAAATTTTAATCCTCGGGGTGGTTTTGGGCTATTTCCTTCCCCCTGCGAGTCCCTAGATACTTGTGGCGAATCAGCTAGTATTACACAATTTAATTTGCTTGATATCTGCCCTTATCCCACCCTATAAAACGTGCATTAGTTCTGATTATCAAATTTGCGTAAATTTTCCAGATATCTAGATTTATCTGTACTCTCACAAAGTGGCACATTTTCTTTTTGAATTAAGTTTATACAAGAACGACCGCGTCAATAGATGCACAAATTTACTTAAAATATTATTAACTAGCGGACTCGCCCTATAGAACCCCTTGAGAGTCAACCCCCGCCCATTTTCATTTTCAATCTTCAAAAAAAAGGAAGGGTTGGGTGAGGTGAGTGGTGATACCCTATCAAGCATCCTGTCTTACGTAAATAGGTTTCATATGTCTAATCAATCTGTGTTAAGCAGTTCTTTAGTGTAAAAATAGAATTGTCAGGTTCTTTTTAAGCTGGCTACTAGCTAGTGATAAAAAGTGCTGATGCTTAAAAATCCGTTTGATATATCATTTACGCAAGAAAAACAGCGAAGTATGCAGTATAGC
This sequence comes from Acartia tonsa, assembly GCF_053477335.1. Classification (NCBI taxonomy): domain Eukaryota; kingdom Metazoa; phylum Arthropoda; class Copepoda; order Calanoida; family Acartiidae; genus Acartia; species Acartia tonsa. The sequence continues at coordinate 43,658,902 of NC_137260.1, forward strand.
TGTTCTTTAATTGATTTTAAATGTTCCGAAAAGCAAAGCTCTTTACATTTTGGTTCGGTACGTCCATCCTTACGTTAGTCTGTCTGTAATAAATAGTTCTATTCAGTAATTTATTTTCCTGTCGTCCTTTGCAAGGTAATTTTTGTATTAGTTGTGTACAATTTAAAAATTAATGGCAAAAAATGCACACGTCCATCTTAAACATAGTGATTATTGGCTCTTTAAAAACATTATTTTATATAATACGATCACCTTTTTTACTTTGGAATATGGATTCCTAGGACCATTGGGCATCCCTTATATTAAGTCATAAAATGTTTATCCTTATTCTAAGCACACATATTAAGATTTCGAACAAAAAAAATTTAAACTTCAAAGTTCTAAATAATATAAAATATTAAATGCTGTGTTACTCTATATTTATTTTATTTGTTTGCTGGCTTTTTTTATTTCTCAAGCTTCGTTTTATGGATGTTGTCTACCTTTTATTTTAATAGGTTTTGATATTGCAGCTAATCTGAATCTATTTTATCTCGTACGTATAAAATCTAAATTTTGTTTAACCTGTTTGGTTTTCCAAAACCAGTGATCTTCACTTTCTTCTTTCTTTCCTAAATTAATATTTGAGTTAGAAATACAAACAGAATATTCCATTTTAGCATATTTAGAAATTTGGCTAAAAAATTCACAAGGTTGGTGGGGTGGGGGGGGGGGGGTGGGGGGAGGGGGTGGGGGGAGGGGCGTGAATGTTATGTCTATAGTTAACCAAAATCAAGTGCTACTCGCGAAACTAAACTTTCTGATCCTATCTAACTTTTATCGAGTTTTAATTTTGAAGCTACTCTGTGATTCTAGATAATGTGTCGTTTAATTTAGTCTGTAGATAATGTAATATAGATAAGAGAGCGAAATTATACTGGTACCCAATGTACCCAATGTACCCAATGTACCCAAAGTTTAATACACGTTCTTAATTCAATGGCTTAAAAACTTCAAACTAGCCATGTCAAAACTTTTTCACTAATAAAGGAATCTGCAGAAGAGGCAATATTGGAGATATACAACAATCTTTCGACTATTGTCTTATTCCTTAAGTTAATCAAGGCTGAAAACTTTTAATGTCACGAGTCTGACGTAGCAGCAATAGGTACCCAACTTTCTTTATTATTACGCTCCCGATTACGTGCTTATGCTTGACAACTACCCCACAACTGGCAGACACGTATAAACAGATCATTTGAAAACTTTTCCAAGTTTTTTTTACTTGCAGACAAACAAAGTTTCTCTTTGAAAGTAACAAAACAAAAGTGTTACAGAAATAAATATAATATACGTGGATATGTTGAAAGGTTCCTAAAATAGACCTTATTTATATTTCGTTCATCCAATAGTAGGGGAGAGGGGGTGTGGTAAAGGTGGGTGAAAATGGTATCGTTATTTTAGTCAGTTGTAAGTACCGCTTTATTATAGTACATGAAACTCTAGTGCAACATACAAGTAATTGTTATAGGTTGCATTAAGCGGAAGAAGAGACATAGTTTTATTTCAGTATTTTTCATGCTTTTTATAACCTTAAGATTTCGCTAGCCACTGGACCTATATGGTTCAGGAGAGGTTTACAAGTTTGGAGATGGTACTTCCACTAGAAAAAGCATATATAGTATTGCAACCCACCTAGAAAACAGTCATTATATATATACACAGGTTAAGGTAATGGCTAGGGTGGAGTTTATAAGTAAAATCGATTAATTTATTAAGAAATTTGATTTATACCTTGCTGCAAATTTGTGAAGATTCTAGAAACCAATGAATCAATTTTAGCACAAAAAACTATACAGTAACTTAAGATGAACTTATAAGTATCCTTTGTTACATTAAAGTTGGACAGTTTGGAGAATATTATTCTCTTTATATCTTTACACCAGCTACAAAAGAAAGAAAATAGTTTTTAAAGAAATTTCATTGATAGTCCATTGCCCCCCCCCCCTCTCTATTTCTCTTCATTTAGTATCTACATACATTTAAACTAAATTTGTTCAAATAAACTATAACAGGATATCAGAGGTACTAAAAAACCATATTTCTATTGCTAGTAAGATACAAATTTTGATTATATAAATGAACATGGTATTGAAAATAAGATTTGTGGAAGTTTTTGATCTAATTTGATACTTCATAACTTTTATTCAAATAAAATAAGTTTTCTAAAAACTTTTAGAATGATTGTGTTTTGTAAGAATTCATAGATATTATTTGAAGATTTTAATGTATTTTTCCTATTCCAAAGCTTAATTCTGGACATTTTTGAGGAATTTTGAGGAGTTGCTACTTTAGACACACAATTGCTAGCCAAGATCAGTGGAAACAAAGCAAAGGGGCTGTGGACAAGAACGAAGCATGAGTTTGGTCCCTGCCTTGGACGAGATGGCGAAGCCGCCCAAGTTCCTGAGGCCTGCTATATTCTGATTCCTGATGATTCCTGATAAACACACAATAAAGGATGTCTGTATGTCCACCAATATCTCCTAAACGGCTGGATCGAACCCTACACAATCTTCAAGAAAGTTTTCATTGGTCATTGAGGTGTTTAAAGTGGGTACAACTTTCCCTATTGGAGATAAGACCCTTAAGGAAAATTCCCTCCCGCCCTATTTTTTTCTTCTTTTTGTCGTTGTTGATGTAATCCTAATATATAAAAAAGAATAGTTTTTCTGTTGCAAAGGATCTCACTCACCACTGAACCTTTATGTTTTTCCTTTACAGTGAACCTTTTTGTAGAGGCCAGGGAAGGTTTTTCTCCACCCCTCCCCCAAGAGTAATCTCTCATAGAAAATAATGACACCGACCCTAGTTAGTTTCTTTTTTACTTTATATCTTTAAATTAAAGTTGAAAGTGGAGGGTTAACATCCGCCCTAACTGTTATGTCAAATGTTCCTTGAAGGCCTTGAAGTTGAAGCCAAATAATTCTAAATCTAAATTCTTACTTGGAAGAAAATACATTCTCGCTGGTGACTTTTAGTTTCTCTACATTTGTCCCCACATAATGGCCAGCCACAATCTACACATGTGTAGTATCCTGTCACTTTCCTAAATATATATTTATATATAATAGTCTACACATGTGTAGTATCCTGTCACTTTCCTAAATATATATTTATATATAATAGTCTACATAGTCTTTCTAAAGATTGCGAAAGCATGAAACTTTATATTAAAGATAAATAAAATTAAAGTAAAAAACATTGTTTTACTATAAAATAATAGTCTACACATGTGTAGTATCCTGTTACTTTCCTAAATATATATTTATATATAATAGTCTACACCACATGTTTTTAGTATCCTGTCACTTTCCTAAATATATATTTATATATTATAGTATACACATGTGTAGTATCTTATCACTTTCCTAAATATATCCTTATATTAAAGTAACAGAATGTCTGTTTGTTTGTCTGTGTTTTTGTACCGAAGGATCTCGTTAACCGCTGAACCGATCGGGTTCTCCTTAACAGGGTAGCTTCTCATAGGTCCCGGGAAGGTTTATAACTATTTTCTTGAGGGGGGGGGGGGACACCCCCAACCGCCCCAAAAAATGAAAAATACCCCCACCAAAATTTTTTTTTTATTTTTTAACTAAAATCAAAAATGAGGGGGAGGCCCACCCCCCAAAAAAAGAAAAAAATTTCCCCCCACGAAAAATTTTTTATTTTATTTTTTATTTTAAAATCTAAAATAAGAAATTGGGTTATCAAATTCGACTCCCCCCTCCTCAAGTGCCCCTAGAGGCCTCTAGGGAGCGTAGCCGCTAGTATTTATATATAATAGTCTACACATGTGTATAACCTATCAATTTCATAAATAGGTCCTAGGATGGTTATAGGCTATTTTACTTTTTATAAAAAGTCGGGGTTTGGTTTTAGACTATTTTTCAACCATACCAAATTTATATAACAAAATCAAGTTATTTATTAGTTTCTATTGTACTAACCTCCAACAGACAAGGCACATTGGTTTGGCATTGTTATCTGGACCTAGAAATAAAAATATTCTCAAAATTTATTTATAGTATTTTCTACATCAATGTCTTGACAATTTTATTTTCAGTTGTAACCTAATAACTCGTCTCAACTGCAGGTATGATATGTTTTTTCTTTACAGTGAAGTTTGTTATAGGTCCTGGAAAGGTTTATAACTACTTTTATTTTAATATTCGTAGAAAATTTTCTATAATTCGATGCTATACATATTTTATCAGTATGACCGAGAACCGGTTCTAATCCAGCGGATATTAATCGGTTCAAAAGCCATACTGGAGAGATAATACTGACCTATAACTGCTGGTTGATCAGTGAATATGACTTCTCCCGGGTTTATATCACGTTTAGCCACCATGTATCTTCCTATTGTGTCAGATTTACCTAAATTGTAAATGAAAAAAAATATAAGATTAATTTCAGTTTTGTTGGCCCAGAGGGAACGAAGACCCAAGTACAGGGTGCACCACATAAATCCGGACTTTTTCTTATTTTTAAACAAATAAACATAAAATCGCCAATTTTAAAGATTTTATTGAATTTTAAAAACTGGGAAGCAGCCTAGGTATATGACTATTAGATTATTTAATAAAATCGCCACCAGCCTCAATCACCGCCTATACCCGCCCCCTGAACCGCCCGCCGACCCTAGTCACCATGTCCCTGTTCAAGCAGGCGAAGTTCTCCATGACAGGAGCAATGAGAGAGGTCTTTTTGGTATGGGCGCGTCTATTGGTTCATGCTCTAATGGCGCTCCAGGCCCAAAAGTCCATTGGATTAACATCGGGGCTGCTGGGAGGCCACATCTCCTTAAAGAGTGAGTAACAGCAGGATCCAAATTAACCCATCTTTAAAGCTAACCTTTGACACGGCGGCTCTCATTTGGGCCACAGTTAAGCTAGAACAACGTTTTATACCTTTTTAAAAATGGCACGAAGATTAAAATTGGGTTATCAGCGCAATACATAGTCTAAAACGAGTTTCAAGATTCCATATGGGCCCCTGAAGTCAAGAACCGAGAAATTTTTAAAGATTTTTGACGTTTTTGACATCTTAAGATCTACAAAGATCCACTTTGTCGGAGTACTACAGCCAAGTAAGCTGAGAAAGAGAGCACTAGTCTTTTCTAGTGTCTTTGTGTGTATCTGATAGTATCTCCAGCAAGTTTCATTAGTCCATCTCACCTACAGATGGGCTGAGGTTAGATTTAGTAGGCCCAAGTCATAGATCCACGGTAATTTATTTGCGCAATTCGAATCTGCCTTGTTGAACATAAGCGCGGCCAGCTTGGCGTACACGTCCTCCACCGTCCAAAGATTTTCATTGGCAAAAAGGTCATTACCTAAGATTTTTATAGTAGGGTCAAACGTCCTGATTGGTCAAGTAGTTTTGGTGCTATGGTCGTTTTAAAAAAGTCCGGATTTATGTGGCGCACCCTGTAGAACTGGTTTTAAACCAGCGGATATTAAAAAGTTTCTATGCCATACTGAAAAAAAAATAATTTGAGGAAGATTAAGTAATCATAAAACCTCACTAATTGAACATAAGTATTGCCTGATTTATCCCACCTACCCTTGTCTGAAATTAATAATGAATATCTTATTTTCCTTATTAACCCAAAGAGTTTTATATAAGAAAAAAATATTTTAAGTTTTTGAGTTTTTAGTCCTTTGAAATAATAAAGAATCAAGACCAAATTTCAAGGTAATTTATTTGACAAAATCAGGGATAAGGGATGGGAAACGTAAGAAAATATTATTCCAGGCCTATTTTCCAACTAGGCCTAAAAAACCAGTTTCGGGATGCTGCAGTAGTTAGTATTGACAACTATCAACTAGAATAATGAAATAGCTAAATAAGTTCAAAGAAGATAATAGAATAAATTCAGGTAGCTAGCCATAAGTAAAAATATATCTTTTTTACCCAATATATAAATGGCGTTTGTTAAAATTATGTTTTGATATTTTTTTCTCCCATAATTTTTTTTATCTTTTACTCTAGTAATTTGAATTTTTCAGAAAGCTATCATTGGGTTTGTCGCTGACAGATTTTAGGTTGTGTTATTTTTAATTTTATCCATGAGTAAACATTTTATTTGAAAATATCATTGCTAATTAAAATCGAAAATGAATAAATTAATAAATAAGCAATGGGTAACATTCTATCAACTTCTATGGATACTATTATGTAATTATAGATTTGTACTGTGTACAAATTGACTAATAGTACAAAAATTAAGGTTAATGTGTTTTATCCATTCCGTATAGAATTTTTAAAATTTGAAATACAACACTTCATTTATAAACTGCCAATTGAATATTCTTAGCTACGCACTTCCTAAAAAATAATCCCGTTATTTTTGTTTTTTTCTATATGGCCCTTTTTTAATGTTTAACTCTAAGCAGATTTAATGATTAAGCTAATGTGATCTAACACCATTTATATTTATTTTTTAATAGCAGACGAATCATTTTTTTTTCCTAGAATTGTCTGCTTCTAAAACTTCCCCCAATTGGTGATTGGTTGACAAAAACAGACCGATTCTTATTGGTTTAGAGCGATAGCTACTTGGGAGCGTCCGCCAGTTTGATAGTAATTAATAATAGTTGCAATATCCTTTTAGAATCTAGGCCGGGACCTAATTAATGGCCAGGTTTCCTATCCCTTATCCCTGGACAAAATAACTTTGAATGATGCTAGTTGCCCAACGGCTGTCATCACAGTCTCAATAGGAGCAAAATTGAATGATCTAAAAAACTCATATATTTAAATACTTTTTTTTCTCGCGCATTTTTGTTTCCAGTGCATTTTTATTAACCTCTTTTTCTTGATAAAAGTACATTATATAGTGCAAGAATCATTGTTGTGAAAATAATTGGAATGAATTTGATATTAGACTCTTTTCACACTATTGTGTTGTATTTTTATATCCCAGACAAACTAAACAAGAATGATTATGATAATTGCTATGATGAATTAATAACAATAACAATAGCGCTTATATCATCGACATATTTACCTTCATATGATCATTACTATCAACGATATGAAGACAATTAAAAAATAGTTTAATTAAAATGAATTTTGCCTTGTTGTATACATAGATAATTTTATTTGGACTGTAAACTATACTGGTCCCCAAAGTTTTATAAACACGTTCTTTCATTCGTCAGGAAAAACTATGATATGCAAAAATATTATTTTGTTTATATAGTTAGAGGTATACATCATTTTATCTTCAATTGTATTACCCCTTAAGATCCCTGACTCTACCGCTTTCTTCAATTTTTGAAATTAAAAGCTAAAAAGAAGTTTCGCTTCAAAAATAATCAGAAAAATTGTTGAAATTTTTCCATTAACATCTTTTATATTGAGAACTTTTCAACACTAAATTAAAGAAATAATCAAAGAAAGATAAAACAGATTTTTTCTTTTGTCAACATAAATCCTAGACTCAATTGATTTTGGACCGTATTCTTTTTGTGTTGAAAATCTAACTAACAAGGAAAAGTATCACATTTTGTTAAGAAGTAAGGTTTTTTTGTCTGTAGCTTAAGATTTGACTATTGAACCGATCCGATTGAGTTTTTCATTTTAGGGAAGCTACACAATATTCTTGGGATATTTTCTTCCTATTTTCTTTAAAATTAAATTCTTTTGATGGTTTCACGTTATTTTACTGCTTATACCATCACCGTAGATGCTAAGGGAAGAGTCAATTGTTTATATATAAAATGATAAAATTTCACAAAATTATGGATGTTGGTAAAAAAGATGCACAATTGTAACAATTACATTTTATTTTAGGAAGATAACTACGTTAAGTTTTTAAGTTCGACAAGTAGACATTTTTTTATATACTTATAACAGACTCTACTTATAAAGTAGCTGCTCTAATAAAAATAAATTTTTGTATGTACGTCACTGGTTAAAAATTTCTTGCAAATTTAGTATCTTTCTATTGATAAAAATAGATTTTTTTTAAAGAGATGTATGGTAAGAATTTGGTTTATAAATGGTAAATCCACACAAGAAAATTCCACATTTGCTATGTCATTGCTTCAAATTATAACAAATGCAGTGTCCATCAAGAGGGGTTGAGAGAAACGTTCCTTATGGCATTGAATTTATTAGGTGTAGGATGTACTCAGTGATCTAAAGGGATATGACAATAGCCGATAAATTGATGTAAATCTGCAATAATGCTAAACAAAATTACCCTTTCTGTAGATTACCATTAGTAGTTGAAACGTTTGGACACTAAACTTAGTGAATCAAGCAATCAAAATTCAATAAAAGTCCCCAACGTTGTTAAGTCAAGGAATTTGGAAAACGTGATTATAAAACTTTGGGGACACGTAAAATACACAATGTTCCATCCATTAATCAAATACTTTGTTAATGTCAAATTGTCAACAACTGTGGTGTTTTTTATGTTTTTTTTTTTTTATAAAGTTATCAAGTTTTACAATTATTAAATTTAAAGCATATATCAAATGAATTACTAAAAAATTAAAAACTACATTTTGGTTCAAAGCCTGTTTACATAAATAGATAGAATTATATTATCGTATTATGGAAAGATTTCCGCGTATAGTAAAATGTAAAATCATAACCTTAATTTTGTTGGCTCGAAAAGGACGAAAGCATATTTTATGTTTTTATTTATTAATCGTGGAATAGTTTCTTGAATACAATACGGTACATGGTTTTTCAGTATGGCTTAGAACCAGTTCTACTCCATCCGATATTAATCAGTTTCTATGTCGAAATGGAAAAATTATAATTACCTATAGTGTACAGAACATCACCATGATCGGCCGCTGTCGGCTCATCATTATGATCTATCTCCAGCTGCGTAGAGCCGCCGTACCAGCTACTCAGCTGTTTACTGCTGGCACAATAGATATATTCACTGTACATTTTCTTCACTTGAAATAAAAATATTTTCACCAATTTCATCAAATTTTTGTGTGATTTGATTTTGAGATAAATATAATTAGGGCAAGGGAACGATTTAATTTAAGTTTAAATTTAAAAAGTCAAACAAAATCAATTTAAAAAAAAACTAGGGGAAGTTAATAAATTTATAAAATAAACTGTTTAAATTCAAGAAAACATATTTTACAATTTTAATTTGATTATAACGTTAATATAATTTTTTTTAGTTTAGAAATTGAATTTTAGTCAATATTTTAATGTTCTGAGATATTTCTTAATTAAGTTTTCCCTGTACTTTAAATATTGTAAGGATTTAGAGTTTAAAGAAAGAAAAAATTTGAGAAAATGAAAAAAAGTTTAGTTAATTACCAAATGCGGCAGTGTTAGGGCATAATGCATTATTTCAAACAGAAAACAACTAGAAGAAAAAAATCATATTGTCACAGCTAAGAGATACGTACATCCAGCTTAGGCATGTAAATTCACTAAATAAACTGAAGCGGTCACTTTAATTACTTTTACATAATATTTTACAGCACTAACAACGCAAACAAGAATCACAATTATCAAAAGAAACTCGACATTACTGTTTATTTTTCACTTACAATGTTATAATTATATTTGTTAGAAATTCACTTTGTCTCAAGTTGAAAAATCTGTCAAAGCTTGCGGTGGCTTAACATTGACCTTGTGTCTGTCTATTAGTAAACTAAAAGAAAAATTACAGTAACAGAAACTAATTATCTTACAGCTGTGAAAAGCATATGCTAAATATATATAAATGTATATTAGTTTTTTAGCCCGCGAACTCTAAAAGTCAGACTAAGACTGGAGAAAAAGAAATAATAATAAGTTTGTGGGCTATGTGAACATATGCATGCACTTACATGCCCCATGGAGCATTCCCCTGCGCCCCCCTAGAGCACCCCCCAACATATTAATTCTCCCCCCATGGACATAGAAAGCCTTGACTTATCCCCGCCGAAGTTAACTTGCCAGTTCAAATAACTTCATAGGTAAAAGAAACACACTAGAAAACTCACAACAGATAAAAAAGAAAATCATTATCGAATTTTTTACATAAAAGAAAAAGTAGATTAAATATTTCGACCATTAAATGAGGTTTTTCTTTACCCAAGTTAACTATTCTTAAAATTAAAAATAAAAACAATTGTGTCACAGCTTGTGAATGAATAATAATATAGATATAGTATATCCTTTATATAAATTAGTAAGAGTTTTTTTGTCTGACGCTTAAGATCTCAATAACCTTTATAATGAAGCTTCTTATAGGTCCCAGGATGGTTTTAGGCTGGTCATTTTTAGATAAAATAAGTCGTTGTATGTTTTTAAGCTTTCATTCCTATTATACTTCTATTATATAAAGTAGTAAGAGTTTTTGTCTTAAGATCTAAATAACCACTGAACCGACTGGATTCTTTGTTTTAGGGAAGCTATTTTTTTTTATAGATTTTAGTCTTGGCATGGTTTTAAGCTATTTTTCTAGCTCACTCCTAGCCCTTTGCTAGGGACGTAGTCGCTAGTAGATATATGTATATAGCACCTTGCAACTCTTTAATCTCACTGGCTAGCCTGGACGAAATAAGCTACCTGCCCGGTCATCTTTAGTATTTCACGCTCCAGGTATAATAGTACACACACATAACAAACGTATCGCCGGATAAACAGGGACATCTCAGGGATAAAGGAATAGGTTAAGGAAGGATAAAAATTTATGTTTGCGCCATTTATCAAAAAATAATAAATTGTTTCTCTGTGTAGAAATGAATCATTTTAGAGGATGTAAATAAATTTGTCTTACATGTACTTATCCATTCAACTTGGAAAAAATTGACAATATACTGAAGGAAAGATACATATTTTCAACTATTTAAATTGATTTGAATAATAATAGGTTTCTTTATAAATATTACAACATATTGATTTTTACCCTTTTATTCAAACATTATAATGGATTTGATCATTAATTAATTTAAATTTGTTATCATTTTCAAACAGACAAGAAAATGTTAGTGATTTAAAAAAATTATTTTGAAAAAGAAATCTACAAACCAAAAATTAAATATCTTCAAATGTTAAAATGTTTTTTAATTGTTTTCGGTGTTTTTCCATGTTTTTCAATGTTGCAATAATATCATAAAAATCCTCCAATGAAAACATCCAATACTGTTACTGTTAATCATTCTTATGCAAAAATCCTGATTGTATGGCCCTCTTACAGATATTTGTTAGAGAACACATCGTTAATTTAGTTGTCTGGAGGGAGAGGTGGGCGGATAGCCCAGTTTTAGAGGAAATGGGAATAGCTTACGATGACTAAAGGAGATTTTTAAAAGTAGCAAAACTTTAAAAAAGTATTTTGTGTCTGCCTGTAGGTAGTTGTGTACTGCATTTTTTAAAGGTGAAATTGATGAAAAGAAAATCGATGAAAACAAAAATTATGTCAAAAATAAGTAAAATGATTTGAAAAAAAAAATTACTTTCTATGCAATAGTGTAGTTAAATGCTTGTGAAATTCTTTTCAAGTTTTCATATTGATATTGTTTTACTAATGTATGCAATTGTCCTTGTTAATACTTACTATTGTTTAATTTCCCTATTATTTCCCCTAAGATAGTCCAAATAGGGGGGCTACCATTCGGACAACCGTCAAAAGTTAGTAGATGTATTTTTGCAATTTTAAAAGTATTGGTGCTTTTATCAATTTTAGTTGTATAATTGACAAAAGTTTTAACAATCAAATAAATAATCTATAAGATTGTAAAATTGGAGGACTGCCATTGGGACAATTTGAAAAAGTACAGTAGATGTATTTTTGCCAGTGTAATTTGGAAAGTAAGGATGTATTTATGGCAAACTGATTTATTTTGGAAAAAAAGTAGGGAGGGAGGGGAAATAGGGCTGTTTATTACACTAGTCCCCAAAGTCTTATATACTAACGTTTCCTTAATTCGTTGGCTTAACAACCTAAAGGACTTCTTTTTAGTTTCAATTGTTGGTTCATATAGTTGAGTCAAACGTTTCAACCACTACAGAAGGGGTAATTTTGTTTATGATTATTGGGATTGTACAGCAATTAATAGGCCATTGTCTTATCCCTTAAGATCCCTGGGAAAAAGGTATTAAAACTTCTGGCAAATGTACATCAAATAGATTATTTCTAATGTCAATAATACATAATAAACCTAATCTATAGACCTGTCAAATGTACACCCATTTTTACATAAAAAAGTATATTTGAAAAAATGTGGTTTGTTTTTATTAATTATGTCAATAAGTAATTATATTCTTTTATGACATGAAAAATACATCTAGTGTACTTTTGCTGGATGTACAAGTGCTATAGCCACTTCAAATACCTTAACATGAAAGCTAAATGCAAAATAAATAGGATAACATTGCAATGTATTTTGTTCACTATAAACTTATTTTAATAATGTACATTTTTCTGCTTTAAAGAATAGATATTTATCCAAATAAATTAGCAATTAACTATTTATTTTACCATGTGTGGAAAGCAGTCTATAATACGATACGAGACAGGAATTTTCAAAGCGGAAATAAATCGGATTTGAAGCAATTTACATATATAAAGTTACTTTTTTGTTGTTGAAAATACTGTAGTAGTAGCTTATCTATTTGTATGGACCCTAAATCATACGTTTTTATTTATTTTAGGATTAAAGGTTGCGAGATTTTCAAATAATTAACTTTATCGCTAATTATGGATTTAATAGTCCTTGTATACTTACTAGCAGTATCAACAGTACATTTATTTTTCCAGTATGACTTCGAAACCCATACATATCCGCTGGATTAGAACCGGTTCTCAGCTAAACTAAAAATTCATGTATAGCATCGTATTACAGAAATTTTCCACGAATATTAAAATGCAAATCATAAAATAAAAACCAGTTTTGATAGACTGGTCCTTCCACCTCTTGAAAAAAAACTGCTTTCAATCTTATATTTATCATTTTAATATCCGCGGAAAGTTGTCTATAATATGATGCAATAAATAACTATTCATGACCTGGTTTTAGTTTTTAAATGCAGTTTTAAACAGCTTGAGGTATGCTTTATATTTGCAATACAATTTGCAATTTTTCTTCCATACTTAATTTAATGACATTTAATTGTTTATTGTATAAGGGCAGAAACTATAAACTACAAAGCATTAAGCAAAGGTTTTTAAAATCAATATGGAAATAAACCTCAGGTTATGAACATTATTGATTCATGATTTTCTGACATTGAATGTAAACCTATATAAATATGCAAACGATCATTTCAGTTGTCTTTTTTATATATTGATATTACATAACCTATTATGAAGTAGTACGGTTTTCTATTTCTGTAAGGATAATTATTGAACTGATTAAGTTCTCAATTATTTGAAATCTTTCGACAGGTCCCGGGATAGTTTTAGTCTATTTTATTTTGCAAATTATTTTTATAAAGAAATTAAAATGTAGATGCAGCTTATAATAATCTGACAATAAATTACAGATTTGGCAAATTATCTTACAAAATTTTTTTCGTCGGAATTTGCGAGAAAAAAACCTTTTTTTCTGCTCAATCCTAAATGTCAACCCAAATTTTAGTGACCTTGATTTTTACGATGAAATTTTAGACAAATCCTAAACACATCTAAGACAAATAAAATTATATAAATAAAAAAAACATAAGAACAAGGATGACAAGTAGCTAGGCAAACAAAATATAGATGTACAAACGGATATAATGAGTTATAGAGCAGATATTCAGTGATCAAAATATGCGTAAAAGAAGAAAAAAAAACAAATAGAGAAGGTTAAGATATAATAAAAAATCAGGGAACCTTCTATTATATACAAATAAATTTATTTTGTAGCATGGCCGACAGTCGAACGGAATAAGTAAATTTAATACTGGAGGCTCTTTGGTATTTTCTTGAAAAAAATCTGCAGTTTATCTTAAATAGTAGCCTACAAAATGACTTTATATATCACGTATCATTACGGACTGCCAGGAAAGGGAATTATAGAGTATCTTCGCTACTAAAACCTTCTACAATGCCTGTCAGTACAGTACAGCTGTTCTAAAACTAGGGTATGTCCATAAATCCGACACTCCATCATAGGAAGTTTTTTTGTATGCATCTTTTAAAGCTTCTCTTTAACTATGGTATTATGCAATTGCTATATATAACCGTCACAAAGTCGTACTATCCAGGGTTAAAGGGATAAGCCAATGGCAGATGAATTGATGATAAACAAAATTACCCCTTAAAACTTTGGACTCTAATCTTAATGAACCAACCAATCAAAATTCAGTTAAAGTCCCAAAAGTTATTGAGCCAAAAAATAAAATAAATTTTTATATAACTTTGAGGACTAGTGTAATAAACAGACCAATGTCCCCTTCCTCCTTACGTACAATCGCTTACCACTGCCTTCTACCATTTAGTCCTGTAAGCATACCCAATAATACAAAAACCTATACAGGCTGATACAAGCATACACACATACCAACACATACGCTTACAGAAACTGTGTTACTGAAATTTCCATAAGGAATTTAAACTTTTATTTACTGAACATTTAATCATAAACAAATTTTATGTAATTTTTGAATAACAGCTATTTTTGAAATACATAGAAGATTAAGTATAATTTTTCCTCAATTAAATCTAAAAATATATAAAGTAGACAAATATCAGTTTGTTAAAATATATTTGTTAGTAAACAATGTTGTATGTTGTAGGTAGATGCAAGATTCTTAAATGTTAAGTGCTCGCTAAATATCATCTAAAAGTTCACCCTATTTATGTTATTCCGTGATAAAGAGATAGTTCAATGGAAAAAAAGTGTTATACTAAAAGTTTTGTATTAAAAAATGACAATTATTAAGTTGGAGAAAGGGGTTAAGATTAATTCAATTAAATTACCTCCTGTCTTTTCTGCAAAATATATATAAACACTTCCAATATGGCTTCAATCATATTTTTCGGACTCCCGGGGCTAATAAAACTGATTTTAAACTTATAATTTTTCATTTCAATATCTGCGGAAAGCTGTCTATAATACGATACGATATAACTATTATTCCTTTCAGTTATACAAGATATATGTAGAATTGTCGAAGTATTTTTTATTTTTAGGAAGCCTCAGTCAAAACTATAGTAGATTAGAGTATGGAAGCGACAAATCTGCTATAAAGGTACTATCTGAGGGTGCTGGCTGCTGGTTGTAGCTAAAGCTAAATGATTATGTTGATGCCGACTCAGGGTGGTTATGGCTGGGTGTGGCAATTTTGAAATTTGGTGGCTGTGGCTTGCTGAAAGGCTTGTTTGCTTACAGCTGAGAGGGGTCCGTGGCTAAGTTTCTGAGCCCTAATAAAGATTATAATAGGTCTTATATTGAAAGACATCTCCATTATTCACGATCAGTGTAAACCAGGGCTCGGCAGCCATGCTTCGGTCGCCTATTAGCCTCAGGGAAATAAACCTTTTACAATTTTAAAATTGAGCTGGAAGTCTAAACCTGACCTAAATATGACAATCCTTCTTTTCAGAAATATCACAGCATTCAAACAGTTTCTAATTTAATGCCGAGCCCTTGTCTTAACAGTTACAGATGTAAATATTGACAACCCGTAAATATAGAAAATCTTTGCTTTCATAACAGTTTATTTTAAAACTGTGTAAAGATAGAAAATATTGCGTAGATATAAAATCAAGTTTGATAAGTGTTCTATCTTATGTTTCTGGGAATATATTTCCTCAAAACTATATCAATATCTAAACAATCGGAAAAATACATTTTCTTCACATGGTAACTTCCTTCTCCCTCCCTTTTCTTGTATTAAAAGAAAAAAAACATTAATTTTTAATATCAAAATGAGAAGAATCAAAAACCAAATATTAGAATTATTTTCGCAGAACCTGACACATTACAAACTTTCCCGATTTTGTATTACTTTTGAGGAACATGAATCCAGTTACGTCATATTTTTCTTTCCCGAAAAAGGGAAGGGGGGAAGAAAATCTCTTCAAAAGAGATGGGGAAAACCCCCTTTTCTCCCATCTCTTTTTTCTTCCCCCCTTCCCTTTTTTCTTCTTTCCCCCTTCCCTTTTTCGGGAAGAAAAATATGACGTAACTGGAATCATGTTCCTCAAAAGTAATACAAAATCGGGAAAGTTTGTAATTTGTCGTAGAACCTTAATAAAGCTTTCATGAAAAAAGAACTCAAATCTTTGAAAACTTTTGTTGAGTTTATAGAAAAGGGGATTATTCAACGAATGAGGGGAATTAAAAACTTTTGAAAATAAAATATTTCACCAAATATCCGGAAAAGTTATGTGTCTAAATGTTAAATACTGAACCATGAAATGTTAAATCAAAATCTCCTATATGTTTTAAGGTCAATATAAACCACCAGTTGCTTCACAACTAATATTTAGGAGAGGGTGGGGGAGGTCATAAATATAGCCTAAAACCACACCAAGACATCTATAAAGCTTTCCTTAAAAGTGCAATTAATCTCGTAGATCTTTAAAAAACACTACTTGCAGCTTGACTTTGGCAAAATGTTTGATTACATGTCTAGAGTATTTCAATACGAAGCAGCTTATAGTGCATGCCTAATAAAAATGACTTCATACAAAACAAATGGCCAATGATAGGCCAGTATATATTGAATAGTGATATTTACCAATAATAAAATGTATACTGGCCTAACATTGGTCATTTGTATTGTATGACGTCATTTTTTATTAGGCCTTCCTAATAATGGATATTAGAAAATGCGTGGATATTATGACAGCGGAAAATTTGTCGTCAATTTAGGTTGCTAACATTGACATCATTTATTTAAATCATCCAGTAGAAGGGGAGGGGATGGGGTAAAAGGATTGGGTGGCCTTAGATCGTTATTTTAGCCAGCTACAAGTTTCACTTTATTAGAGTACATGATAATCTGGTGTAAGATCCTCGTAATAATAAATCCATTTTCCTAATATTCAGGTGTCTATTTCAGACGAATTAAATTAAGCAAATATGTGTAAAGTATAAAAATAATATCCATATCATAATCCATCTTTATATCTGTTACATAGCGCCTGTTGTAATATTCAAATAGTTTAATTAAGAGCTATAAATAACCCCTCCCCCCTTAAAAAACCTATATGTCAGATTAAGTATATTTCATATTAGCTTATAATTATTATGTGAAGAGGGGAAGGGGGAGGGGCACAACTTAGCGGTCAATTGTTTTCTTTAGCCACGCCCATCAATGATTTACCCGCCCCCAACTATGACAACCAATGTTAAAGGATTTAGGCGTTATTTTTATAGGTTTTAGATGTAATTATAGATAAGAATGTATATATTTACATGTGTTTAATAACTTTTATAGCGAAGCTTTTATACTTTTAGGGTCGGTCCGTCCGTACGTCATTTGCATTTGTCATTTATGCATGTTTGAATTGACCAATGGTTTTCAAACGTGCATAATAATTTATAATAATATTAACGTACAAAAATATTTTTGCTTTTATGATTACTAATAACAATGCCTCTTTATAGCCGACTTTGTCCGTTTGTCTGTCTATCTTTTTTGTATGAAGTATAGATCACAAAAATATTATATTTCAATTAAAAATATATTTAAAATGTATTTATAAACATATGTAAGTCTTCCCAAAAATCTTTCAATAAAAATTTTTCAGAAAATCCAAATAGGGTTTAAGCTATTTTACGGGGATTGATGCCAATTGAACCTTTTTCCTTTAAGTTTTAACATAAATTTAAAACAAAAGTAACTATCAGAAAATAAATAAACTTCAACATTTTGTTCATTGTAACTTTAATTTCTTTCTTAAAATAATCTTAATATATGTATAAAATACAAATATTTGCTAAATCAAGCATGAATAATTAAACATTTTAAGATAAATAATTTAATTTATACGGTTGGGGGAGAATTTATTTGTGCCAGGCGTGTGACTTTTATAGAGTGTTGTCAATAAACCATTCTTTAATCAAAGAATGTATTA
This sequence comes from Acartia tonsa, assembly GCF_053477335.1. Taxonomy (NCBI): domain Eukaryota; kingdom Metazoa; phylum Arthropoda; class Copepoda; order Calanoida; family Acartiidae; genus Acartia; species Acartia tonsa. The sequence goes on from NC_137260.1 coordinate 43,676,939, forward strand.
AAATTATACGTTTATGGTCCGGATTATACAGGATTGTACGGATGGGTTGGTGGAATTCTAAAAACAAAAGAAGTTTGGTTTTTGGCAAGCCCCACTTCATACTGAATAGCTCAAAAACTTTAGTTAAAATGTGTGATTATAAGAATGTCTTGTCCCATAAACAGGTTTAACAAAGATTCACAAGTTAGTCTTTTTCTCCTCGAGCTAGTTCATTGCATAAATAACAAGGATGACAACATCTAAAAGTAGCAAATAAAAAAAAATCACGTAGCAAGTTGTTTACTAGATGATCGTTGCTAAGGGGTATCTTTACAAAAAAAAAATAACAGTATATCTTAAATAGCAGCTGAGAAAATCACAATTTCCCCATAGCGTTACAGACGGAGGGACGTACTGACAAAGTGAATTATTGTGTAGCTTAGCTTCTAAATACTGCAGCTAACAACTAGCAACAATAGTTATAAAATAACTTTTAATGTAACTTTACAAAGTGTCTAAAAAATCAGCCATGTGACGTCATAAAAATGTGGGAGACGAGAGGAGAAGAGAGAAAGAAAACCACTAAAATCATTTTTATGACATTAAATGGCTGATTTTTCAGACATTTTGTAAGGTTACACTTTTGTTGATTATTTTACCATTTCTTTTAATCCTGAAATTAATGAAATCAAGAATGTTAAATCCATAAATAATAGTTTGAAGAAATACGAGCGTGCAAAATTAACAATTCCATCCAAGAAAAATTATTTCTATAAATAGCCTCATGTTGAAAACCATATGAAATTTTATTGTTTTTTAAAAATCTAAACAAGGGTTATTGATAGAATTGTTTTAGAATTATGAAATATTTTAATGCAGAACAAATTCTTTTCTTGGTTAAGATTTTTGAAACCAAGAAAATTATTTTGAAATAAACACTGAATCAGTCATATGAGTTACTCTATGAAACGTGAGCGTTCGTCTTTATGTGTGTGTGTTTGTTTTGTATTTTTGCTTCTATGTGTTTGTGTCCATTTTTAGATTTAAACTTTGGGATGGTTTCATGCTATATATATATATATCTGCCCTTTTCTTACCCTTTGAATTCAGAGCCCCTATGAGTTTCGGGCGAAACTGCTTGTCATAATAAAAAGAAGAAAAAAGTTAGTAAGATAGAGTTATTGCAACCCTTTTTATTTTAACATTTTATTAAATAGCTCATTTATTTCAAGCTATCTTTGATTTTAAATCCGCCAATAAAAAAGAACAAATTAATTTTGATTTCTTAACGTTCAGAATACAAATATAGAAAACCTTCGCCATTTTAAAATACCAACTTAATTAATATTGTGTTAATTATAGATAAAACAAAAGATGTAATACAATGGATTTATTATTATTTGGATGTCACACCAGTTTATAATGTACTCCAATGAAATAAAACTTGTAGCTACCTAAAATAACGGTCGCCCATACATCACCTTTTACCTATCCCCTTCCCTTCTACTGGATGAAAGACTGACCAATTAGCGATGTCCATGTTAGGAACTTAAATTGAGGACAATTTTTCTGCTGTCATAATATCCATATATTCTATATCCATTGAAATACCAAATCTCAAACCTCTATCACTTTGTTTGTAAACAAACCCGCCCACTTTGATAAAATCAGGGCTAGCAGGGAGGGGGATAAAGTGATTAAATGGACGTCGGTCAACGGTTGTATAGTATTTAGAAGCATAGCTTTTATAAAACAAGGCTATGCTCGACAAAATACCGGCCAAAAATATGGCTTTATTTCGTTACTTTTTTCGCTATAACTTTTCTGTATCATTAATATATATAATAAAAAAAAATATTCAGAGTTGGTTTAAAACTATGAAAAAAATTCAATAACAAATACCTAAGATTTTTGAGCGAATAAGATGTATCTGTAATTCACAGTCCAAGTTTCCCACTTCTACCTTGTTTTTTTTCCCCGAAATGTTGTATACCTTATTTACCTCAAATATATATGTATATATTTCAGGTAAATATAACCTGATAGAAATATTTAACCATTGTGCTGTAATTATTATTTCTTTGGTTAGAAAATTCCTATTTTACAACATATCAATTCTAAAACAATACTTACATCATTTTGTTTTTATGACTTTAATATAGAAGGCGTGATTAAAACCCCATTAAATAAACAGGCAAATTTTGTCATAATTTTGGAGAAAAGAACCCCAAATTCTTATTTTATGGCTTTGTAATTTCTTAACATTACATATGTACATTTTGGGTTTTATGCAAGACTTTAATATAGAAGGCGTGATTAAAACCCCATTAAATAAACAGGCAAATTTTGTCATAATTTTGGATAAAAGAACCCCAAATTCTTATTTTATGACTTATTAATTCATAAACAATACTTATTGACATTTTTGTTTTTATGACTTTAATATAGAAGGCGTGATTAAAAAACCAATAAATAAACAGGCAAATTTTGTCATAATTTTGGAGAAAAGAACCCCAAATTCTTATTTTATGGCTTTGTAATTTCTTAACATTACATATGTACATTTTTGTTTTTATGGCTTTAATAAAGAAGGCAGGATTTTCAAACCCATTAAATAAACATGCAAATTGTGTTATAATTTTAGATAAAAGAACCCCAAAATCTTATTTTATGACTTAGTAATTTATAAACAATACATATGTACATTTTTGTTTTTATGGCTTTAATAAAGAAGGCAGGATTTTCAAACCCATTAAATAAACATGCAAATTGTGTTATAATTTTAGATAAAAGAACCCCAAAATTTTCTTTTTTATGGCTTATTAATTTCTAAACAATACATATGTACATTTTTAAAAGCGAAGCTTTTCTATAATTAGGGTCGGTCCGACCTTTTAATATCTATTTAAAAGATAGTCAAAATGTGGAAGATGCTTAAAGTCCCTCCACAGATTATGACGTCATACTATAGAATAGCCAATGAGAGGCCAGTATACACTGTAATTGACCAATGGTAAAATTTATGCTGGCCTCACATTGATTATTTAATCGTATGACGTCATAATCTGTGGAGGGACACTAATCATCTTCCAAAATGTGTTATTATTTTGAACAAAGAACTTAAAATTCCTATTTTATGGCTTCAAACAATTAAAAAACAGAATATGCATATGAATATGATATGAAAATATTAGATTATTTCTACAAGTAATTGAATACCCTTGACATGTTAAAGACAATTTTAAAGCCATTTTTACCCCCTCTATTTGAAATAAACCCTGCCTTAAGATGTGCGGGCATGCTTCAACTATAGAAAATAATATCTTTTAGAAAATCTCTGTATAAAGTAAATATTTGTGTATATTCGTACTATTTTCATACACTACATTAACATTGTATAATGTCATACCCTAATTCCATGCTGTGTGTGAAAATTAGGGCTCGTCAGTCCTTTTTTTTTTATAAAAAATAAAAGAATAGAGGGTGCATGAGCTATATGTAACTCTGAACACATTGTGGGGACCCTGTCCCGATTTTGTATTGGGTTTTGGAAAGCAGCTAATAGCGTCGGAAATATAAACATAGCTAAGAACAGAAAGCAATTTGCTAGTAGACGAAAAGGGTCTCCACCACTTAGGCCAGGTAGTTATCTGGATTATACAGCTACATCTACATGTATGCATTTATTGTTCTGTTTCAATGTTCTTTATCAATTACAGCTTGCTCCACAAAAAACAACGGCTGCTGAGCCCTGTTGAAAAATACATTGAACTTTTGAGAATTGTAAACAAAAAGTGTTGACACTTTGTCACCCTAGTTAAAAACAAAAAATCTGCGAGCAGATTTTTTAGTAGCGATGCTATTCAACAAATGTTGTGTGTAGTAAAATAAAAGGTTATAAGAAGCTTTGACAGAAAATAGTGGTTTATATTTGTACATAAATTATTTTTTAATAGTTTTCAAATTAAATCTTTATTTTCTGCCCAATAAGTTGTAAGAAAATTGCGCTAATTTTTGATGAAATTTTCCTTGATATTATTTATTTGCTTGCAAACTTACAATATATATAATCCACAAAAATAAGGCTGGGTCTGTTCGGAAATAATGCAGGGAAGGAGTGGACATTGGACTGTAAATTTTATGCCTGTACTGGTTTTATGAATAAGTTCTCGTATTTGTTGGTTAAAAAATTTGGAGATGTTCACTCAGATTGGTACAAACCAGCAGTGTCCAAACTTTTCCACCACTAAATTTAATAGTTTTAAATAATTTGGGGTGTATATAAATTTATCGTCGATTGTCTTACACCTAAGATCTCTGGAAAACTGAAAATACAAGGACAATTAAGTCAATGAGAAAATTAAAAAAACCCTCAGGGCTAGCAAAACTCGTATTAATCTTATGATTTTTATGTTGATTTCCCATAAAAATTGTCTGTAATACGATGCTATACATGAATTTCTAGTATGGCTGAGAATCAGTTCTAATCCAGCGGATATCAATAGGTTTAGAGGCCATACTGGAAATATTTTTTAAAGTTATGGTCATGAACAGTGTACTAAAGTCAGCTATTAATACTTTTAATAAATGAAATAAGAAACTTAATTTTTGGCAAGTATTTCCAATGAAGTTACAGTCATTTTATTTGACGGCACGATCGAAGCTTTGTGTAGACGAACAGAAGGAAATGACTAACTTATATAGCCGTGCTTCGCTACTAAAAAGTTAAGAAAACAAATTTGTTAGATAATGTCAAGATAAAGTATATTACTAAAACACGAATAAAAACCTTTGATTATACAAATTAAGGTTATACTTATCTTGTCTTAAAAACGAGGCTTATCTACAATTAGGGTCAGTTCCGTATGTCAGTAAGTCTGTAAAGAATAGCTCTAAAGTTAGCAAGTTAGCAGTAATAGATTTTTAATGAAATATAAATCAATTTATTATATTTGAATTGATAATTTTACTAATTTCACGACCGTTTTGACCCTAAATAACCATTAAAAATTAACCAAAATTCGCCTAAATGATTAACCCTAAATATGAAGACAATTGTGAGATATTCTGCTTTTAAATGACCAAGGTACTCCGCCCCAAAATTCTTTAGCTACAGATAGTTTCATTTTGATTAATGATATTTAATGGATATAGTATACTTGGATATATTGACATGATAAAATTTGTCGTCAGTTTGGCTTGTTAATTTGGACCTCATTTATTGGTCAGTTAGTTCGTCCAGTAGGAGGGTATGTGATGGGGTAAAGGGAGTGGAAGAGGGAATCGCTATTTTAGCCAGATGCGATCATTACTTTATCAGAGTGCATGAAAATCTGGTGTAACATCCAAGTAATAATATATCGATTTGATATTTATACATTAATAAAAACCTTTTTACAGGGTGTTTCGTGAAGAAAATATTTTTTTTACAAAATGAGATAAATTTAAAGTTTAAAGATGAATATAAAAAATTGCTTTCCCTCAAAGCCATTTATGAGCCCTGAACCCCTTCCTATCTTTTGAGATAAATAAAGGAGAAGGGGGTAGTTTTTCCCCCATGCCCTAACCCTGTAGTAGGCCCTTATTTTATACATATTTATTTAAAATAAGGATGCAGAAATTTCTTGTGTTTAACTAGGTACTTTGAGAGAAATTTCCAGGTTTTACTTCGTGTTGTTTGACTAATGGTATTTTTAACTTTTGAATGAGAACACTACATGATTATTTTAATGCAACACCCTGTATTTAATACAAGTTAGTACATGAGAACATTACCATTAAATTGCTTAGAAAAATGTTGCAATTACTGAAATCTCCACCCACCCCACCCTCGCCCCACTCCTGCTGTGATCAAGGGCCCCGATTCAGACTTGACGGTGCCACGGCCACTATCCTGCCTCCCCCCACCTCCACCTCAACCATGTGAAGAGGGGGTAGGGAAATCCAGGGTAGCTAGGGTTAACACTTTGAGACCTGTGCGCAAAGGGACATCTCTTGCTGTGAGGACATTGCAACCTTTGTCGGTAGTTGACATGCAAATCTAAATGTTATCTCTCCCTCTCTCTCTCTATGACTGTGCTTTGATTCATTTCCAGCTAATCATGGGAGGTATTGCAGCTATAAATAATCAAACTTTTCATAAGCTTCCATAACAAAATGGTGTTGGTTTCATTCAAATTTGAATTATGCAGGTTATAATCTTATAGAATTAAAATTAAAGTTTTGGTAACAAGTGCAGCTTTATTTTTTCAATTTGATACAAGAATGACAACATTCATAATAGAGAAAAATATTTTATACAATTTAATATTTTTTAACTTGAATGAAGGAGTTACAGACAATGTCTAGTAAATTTAATTAACATATATTGATTTTTAGAGTTGCTACACTTTGAATTTTATTTTAGCTATTCTATTAAACAGTATAGACATACAGATTCACTCAAATAATATAAAATCTACGGATTGAAATAAAAACATCTTCAGATTGATGTGTTGAATTGGCTAACACAAAGTAAACAAAACAACGGGCAATTAAAAATCAAGAATAACATCATCAAATTATGCACAGCAAGTGAGATAAAAAAATATGGATATAAATAAACAAATACATTTTGGAATTTAAAAGCCATACATTTTGGATATACCTACACAAAAAAAGTAAAAATCATTAATACAACTTGAAAAATAGCAAAAGAATTCCCAGGAAGAATAAGATATCTAAACATGAATAAATAAGATGTAGAACCTATATCTTTCATAGCAACTAGTATAATTTCAATTTGTTAAAATTAAGTGGAAAGGGCAGGGTCTAGTTTTAGAGAAGCAGCGCTTTAAAAATTGACGTTGACATCCATAAAAGCAAACTTTAAAAGCAACTATATTAGGCAAAAATATACTTTGCTTTTTCATTTAATTTTAGATCCTTTTGAAACTTTTTTGTATGTCTTGTTTAAAATTTATGATTTTATGTGATTTTAAACACAGTTACATAATTAATTAATTGAATCTTGAATGAATTTTTGAAATACTATTTTGATGAATATGATAATTGTTTAGAATAATTATATCAATTAAGATAGGCATCTAATTAAACAGATTTTCATCATGAATAAATTCAAATTTTACCCTTTCTCTCCCCGTCTTTCCTTCGACCATAGGGATAGGTACATTGCATTAAAGTTTTCTTTAGTCTGCAAGTTTATGTGTTTGTCGGTACAGCTAAAAAAGACTTAAATTGCATAGTGTTTAACGTACAAGCTAATGCGCCACTAGTTTCTAGGGTTTCTGTATTCAAAGGAAAAAAGAAATAAGGTAAAAATAACCTAAAACCAACCCTAGATCTATACAAAGCTTCCCTACAATGGAGAACTCAATCCGTTTAGTGGTTAGTAATATCCTAAAGGACAAAAAAACTTACTAATTTATATAATAGGATAGAAAATATGACTTCGGCCTCTCGAGTCTAACAAAACTGATTTTAATCTTAAAATTTTTAATTTTAATATCCGCGGAAAGCTATAAGATGAGATAAATAGTTATTCATATTTTCATCTTTTTACTTATACACAATACCTTAACTTAACTTTCTTGGGCCTTCCCTTAACTAGAAGACCAATAATATTTCCCCTAATTTATATATTTACTTGAACATTGAACAATGGATTGGATTTAGAATAAACGTGAATATTATTACAGGGTAAAAATTGTCGACAATTTAGATTGCTAACATGGAACTAATTTATTAGAGGATTGGGTAAATGGGGTGGATGAGAGGTATCGTTATTTAAGCCCGCTGCGAGTTTTACTTGAGAACATGAAAATCTGGTGTATCATCCATGTGATAATATATCCATTACTTGAACCCTAGCTGACTGACTGCTGCATACTTTCTTCACACCAATTACTTATCATCTTGGCAGAGGTGTTAGTTTGTCATTACAATCATAATATTGCAATTTTAACAAGGAAAATTCTGTTAATTAGTAGAGCAGCTAGGACAAAATAAACAAATACGGACATAAATTCAATTAGAAATAGACAGCAGTCAAACCTACAAAGCTGTCTTTCCTAAATATATATTTAATATAAGAAAGCCTACACATACATCAGACGCTCATCTCATTAATAACAAAGCAAATTCTAAAAAGACAAATAAACCTTTGCTTTATAACGTTTTAAAGTGGTGTAGGAAGTTTTTTCCCCAAAGTTCTTAGGCTTCGCCTATTATGATTATGAATAGCTTTGCAGTATCAATCCCATTTCTAGAATTGTATTATGCTATGTTTAATAGTTTATGAAGGAAGAAAGATGCTTATTCATAATTATTATCAGATTCATTTCAGTTAAGATAATAATCAGGGCTCGACTGCCGCATATTTATATGTTGTGGTTGGATGCAGATTGCTAAGATAAAAGTCAACTTGTTTCACACAGTCTGACTTAGTAGCGGATTGTTCAATAATTGGTGGCTGTATAAAACATTAGGCGGTAAATAAACCAAAAAAAGATGCAGCTAATATCAAACATATATACGTATAACAGCGGCTACAAATTATAAATATATGTTGGCAGTTTGTGGATTTTTCAAAAGTTGGCGAACAGCTGCAGCTGACTTAATCTAGAGCGGCTAATTGCGGCTGCAGCTACCGGACGCTGATAATATTATTCAGGCCATTATCTAATAATCTGCACATACTTTTAAATCTAAATATTATGAATCAATGGATTTAGTTAGATTAAGGATAATCGTACAAATATTCTCACATTTCCTCATGGTCATGTCAACACAGCTGAAAAAGAATCCTAATTGAAATATCAAATGGACAACTTTTTCATAGACATTTATTAAAAATAGCAATAGTAATCTATATGAATGTATTTTTTGCCATCTATAATTTTTATAAAAAATGTAAGTGGCGTTTTTACAAGGGGTTTGGTACTGTAACTAGAGACTTTAAAAACCGTACCTACTATACAGGGACGTCAAAGCTTTTTACTTTGAGGGGGTGTAAAATGAGGGTTTTAGAGTTTTGAGAGGGGAAATCTAATTTTTTTATTTTATTTTGAGGCGAGTAAAATGAGGGGGTTCAAAGTCTTAGGGGGGTAGGCAGCCCTCAAACTTAGACAAAAATGCATACTGCATCTATGTCAGAAGCGTTAATAGTAGCAGGGAGGGAGAATGTCTTGACCAAATCAGACATAGTTAATAGTAGTAGGGAGGGAGAATGTCTTGACCAAATCAGACATAGTTAATAGTAGTAGGGAGGGAGAATGTCTTGACCAAATCAGACATAGTTAATAGTAGTAGGGAGGGAGAATGTCTTGACTAAATCAGACATAGTTAATAGTAGTAGGGAGGGAGAATGTCTTGACCAAATCAGACATAGTTAATAGTAGTAGGGAGGGAGAATGTCTTGACTAAATCAGACATAGTTAATAGTAGTAGGGAGGGAGAATGTCTTGACCAAATCAGACATAGTTAATAGTAGTAGGGAGGGAGAATGTCTTGACCAAATCAGACATAGTTAATAGTAGTAGGGAGGGAGAATGTCTTGACCAAATCAGACATAGTTAATAGTAGTAGGGAGGGAGAATGTCTTGACCAAATCAGACATAGTTAATAGTAGTAGGGAGGGAGAATGTCTTGACCAAATCAGACATAGTTAATAGTAGTAGGGAGGGAGAATGTCTTGACTAAATCAGACATAGTTAATAGTAGTAGGGAGGGAGAATGTTTTGACCAAATCAGACGCAGCTCAATACCAAATTAGATAGATATTCCAGATAATCCGAGTTCGTTACAATAAAATGGAAGTTAGTTCCTACGTATCTCTGACTGTTCATAAGACCAATAGAATGGTAATCCCTTTTAGCATAGGCTAAGAAGCTTGCAAGAAACACATATCATTATTTTTACTAGTTATAGAAATCACGAAACCTCGAAATATAAAAAAAAATCCATTTCACGAAACCTCGTGCCATAATGCTGATTTGCAATATTTATTATCAATGTTCAATTTATAAATTATACAATATCCATAAGTACTTTTCTTACTTTATTAAAGATTTATTGTGTATTAGAAAGAAAATTATTATTACTGCTCAGATATGTGGATTTATGGACCTAGAATAAAGATTCATAGAAAAAAAACATACTATTTTGGAGCAAAACTGCCAATTAATTTAAACATGTTGTTTGCTGTCAATCACCTAGATATTCAAGAATCTTCTTGCATATTCTGGAATTGTCAAGCATAATCCTTTAATTGGTGTAATTAACAATCTATCATACACATACTATGTTTTTCTTTGTACAAATACAAGGAGTTTAATTTTTGTGTCTATTTCTATTATGGATTGTTGGCTGTGAATTATATAACACTATATACTTGTCTGATATTAGTATAAAAATCTTTTTTTTTATCAATACTTGGTTTTCCTTAAAATATGTAGAGATCCTGCCGTTTTGGAGATCTGATGTAATAAACATCTATCCTACTACTAAGCTCTTATACGTTGACGTAAGCATAATTGTCCTGTCGATTTCAAACTTCTTTCTGTTACAGTTTGGTACAACTTAAAACCATAGTTAGAAAATTAAATTAACCTTTTCTATTAATCATATTCTTATGATGATGCAATCAAGATTCCTACGGCGATTCGGTACCATTTTATGGGCAAATCAATTTTACAAGAAATTCTCAAATGTATTAAAGTAAATTTGGAAAGCTACATTTTTAATTAGACGCTAGATATATGTAGTTGAAGATTGATCACGTTGTTTTCAAGTTTCATTTCTGTGTCTGATTTTTTGTACTTCGCTTTTGTGGATGTTGTCATCTTTATTTATCTAACCGTACTGCTAGTTTAATAATACCAAATGAATAAAACAGGTATATATTCTTAGTCAAATTTATTTATAGTTTTAATCATATTATTAATTATAAATGAGATCATATAATAATATTTTATCACAGTTTTACAAAATGCATTATCAAAAATTTACTAAAAATGGCACAAAGATTATAATAAATACATGATTTAATCTCTGATGAACAAATTTTTAAGCTTTGCACTCAGGCTGTCTTTCTTCTTCTTCTCTCCCATGCCAGGTTCATTGCAAGCCTGAAGGGTCTCGAAAATTGGGGCTGGTACTTCAATCTCAACCTCCTCGTAGATTTTGTCAACGGTCAACCGCTGGCACTTGATTTTGATCATTCTATCTGAATTCTGGCTGCTGGGCTTGGCACGCAGGGACATGCTGTTGCGACGATTTCTGACAGGTGACCTGGGGATGGAAAGAGTTGACCGGGTTGAGTTAAGGGAGCTGGACACCGAGCTTGACAGTGAGCTGGACAGCGAGCTGTTTCTTCTAAAGACATGGTGGGCAGCGGCGCTGGAGGAGGTAGATCTGGGCATCGGTGGAGACTGGAACTGCTCCCAGAAGTGGTCAGCAGAATCTGTGGAGTATTCCCGATCAAGTGTGTGCTCGGGGGTGGAAGTGGAAATAGGCTTGGGCAGCTGCTCTTTGTAAGCCTCTTGTACCTGCTCCATGGAAATTTTGGCAGCAAGCTCAAAAACTGACTCTGGTCCTTTGGTTGAGGTCTTGGCGGATGTTTCAACATAAGCAACAGATCCAATCTGTTGGGAAAAGGATCTTGCTTGGTCTGAAGATACAACTGATCTTCCACTCTTAGCCAAAGAAGTCAATGTAGATCTATCCGATCTAAGGTCTGTCTGGCAGCCGACCAAAAGGACAGGGGTGGCCGGGGCATGGCTGCGCAACTCTGGGATCCAATGGTTGATGGCACCGAACAAAGTGCTTGGATCACTGATCTTGTAGCACAAAAGGAAGACATCAGCCTCCCTGTAGGCAATCTCTCTGTGCTGGTTTGAGCCACGGGACCCGGCTGTGTCATACACGGTAAACTTGACACGGCGGCCCTCAATGGCCAGGCTGGTGGTCAAAGTTTCGAAGCCGGTCTTTGTGTAGCCCGACTCGAACTTGCCGGTTCTGAACTTGTTGGCCAGGCAGGACTTGCCGACCTTATTGTCGCCAACCATCACTACTGTCACGTCGTGTCTTGCTGCTACACGAACCATGGTTAGTATTTTAGTTTATTATTGTCACAAATTATATCTAAGAATATTAAATTCTATGAGTTAGTGTTAATGTTAAGCAATGCTTATCACGTCTAGTTGGCACGGAAGACAATGGTAAACTGAAAGAAAGGGTTGAAAGATTTTGATACTGATTTCTAGTCTAGGTAAGCACTAGTAGTGGACAACAATAATAATCTAGGGGTGCCAGATATATTCCCGTCTCTTTTCCTCTCCAATACGCCTTCGATACCCCATTTTGCATTCTTTAACTTACCCCCTCCCCAAAATTTGACCATTTTCCTCGGTCCGTCTACCCATTCCCTCCCTCCAACTTCCCTTGCCTGTGAATGGTAAATGTCAACCCCTCTTTTCACTCCAATAGAATTATCATCATCACCTCAGTTGACCTCTGCACCCCACCTCTACCCTCCCCCCATTGTTAAGGATTTTATCCCCCATTTCACTCACTAAGTCATTTTCAATACATCCTTCTCACCCCCATGAATAAAAGGGCTGTCGGAAAACTTTTAAGAATTTCAACACAAAAAATTAATTTAAGGCATCTTTTTTTCTATTTTGTACAACAAAAATAATAAAACTGTATAATCTATTTCAACCAACAAAGTAAAGTCATTTAAATGTCTAACCAACCCTTCAAGTTGAATAAAATTTCATAAGAAAAAACTAATTTTGGACAGTCCTTTGATGTCTTATGATGAACCCTCCCTTCATATTTCTTATTACTAACTAACGGGTCGATGACAAATTAATTCCACGCTGTATCACGGGATGGGGGCGTGATTTAAAACTCCTTTGATTAAACTCAATTTACGGGTTTTTATATAATTGCAACGTAGTTATAAGACTTTTGGTAGCAATAAATTGAGACGTTGGGTATCCCTCTAACTGAACCGATTTTTGATTAGTCAATGGTCTAAATTTGTCTCGGCCAGGATATGATTAAAAGCCTAAATCGGCCAAGGAATAGCCGAGTACAATATTTTTAAACTTAAAAAATTAAAAATAAAGAGCTAAATGATTTATTGCGTCTTTCTCTTTTTATCGACAGACGCACTTGGATATATTATTTTCATAATTAATTATATGTATTTCCCATGTTAACGTCACCTTATGTGTAAATTTGGTGAGCTACATTATTGAGCAGCGTTGTTAAGTTAGGATGGAAGAATTTTGTAATGAAAGCAAAAGTGGGGTAGAGGATAAGGGATGGGGTAAAACGAGTTATCAAAAGACCAAAAAATCTTGCCGGTGGAACAAATTCAACCAACTAACGAGGCAAAAAACACTCCACCACCCTTTAACCACCCCCTTAGCTTAACAAATTTTCTCCTAAATACCCCCCTCATTTTGCTCTAGTGACAAGAAATGACCCCAAACAATACCAATATTAATCTGCCGCCGTTGAGGAATTTTGTGTGCCTCCGGCGGTCACATGACCACTGGCAAGTGCCCCCAGGCTCTGGTCACGTGATCAAAGGGACACTCGGGTCTCTAAAATATCTCTGAAAAAATTTTTATTTATTAATTTCTTTAGAATACTTTAATATTACACAGATTATTGTACATGTACAATACATTTTTACTTTCATTAGATGTTTCAAAAGCAAGCTTTTATCATTTTCTTTGCTGAATTACAGTTTAATGTTTTTTAATTTCTTTTTTTTAAAACGAAGGAATTTAATAAATCTCCTTAACAAATCTTTGATTATATCAAAGACACTTGTTAGTAAAATACTAAACCTTTTGACATAAAACCTCCATTGTGGAGTGTCCCTTGTAAAATTATGATCACATGACCAAGTGGTAGAACCAATGAGCAAACAAGAGTGTCTAGTCTTCATTGATTTAGAGGTGTCTTTATGCATAATATAATTTTAATAGAGTATTCGGAATAGGGTTTCAAATATACATGTGTTTTTCTTGACAAATATATTTAGATAAGATAGAGAAAATCATGACTAAAAATATACTTCAACATGTCTTAAATTCTAATATAAAATATGCATATACCCAATTATGTAACACAAATAAACTTTTCTGTAGATTAAGCTTATTGGTTAAAAAGTTTATACATTTCTAGTTTAAACCAACTAATTAAGATTTAATAATTAATAGCAACCAAAGTTTATAAGATAACAAATGAGAAAACTAGTATAATTTTTGGTCTAATGTCCCCTCACCTCTCACTGACTAACTTTTGAACAATTTTTAAATATGTTTATTTTGAATAATGGGATTCGAACCCTCAAAAGAAACTCTGCTATTGTCTTCTGGGAAGAGAGAAGATCAAAATTGATGAGGCAGACTTTTGCTGCAGGGTAAGGGGCAGGGGGAGGAAAGGAGTGCAAAGAAGGGGACGTTGTTGAAACAAGGGTTAAGGAAGAAGGGATAAAATGAATTAGTCTCTCTTAATTTTTACCATTTGATCGTAGAAATAGGATGGGGGGGGGGGGTGAAAGGGTGGTTGATTGGAATTCAACCACTGTATGTTGTTGTATTATACCTTTTCCTCACAAAATCTATTTTTTAATCTTTCTTTCTTCTCCCTTTTAGCATCAACCATCCCCCATTTCACTCCCACTTCCCGTAACCCATTCTTTTAGGCTGATATTTTTTATTATTTCTAACCTAAATCCTTGTTTTTAAGTTCATTGATACACTTCCCCCTTCCCCTTCTTACCATAACCTTCAAAAATACCATTATGGCCTCAGCCAACGCCTTCTTGTACTAATTATTGACATCTATAAATATTTATGTCAATTAATAACACCTTAATGCAAGGATGATGATTTCCATAGCACCGAAAAGTTAAAAAAAAAACAATTCAAAAAGCAATATGACAAGCATGTAATCTAATAAAAATATTTTTAAGGCAAACAAAAAAATATTTAAGAAATTCTAAAGTAACGTCTATTTTCACCAAGTTATGAATAAATTAACATACAAAAAATCATCAAAATATTCAATATTCATTTTATAAATGAATCCAAAATCTAGTAAAATTTATATTAAGGAAAAGAATTCTCATGAAATTTTCTTATTTTGTAGAATCTATCTCAATATTATTGACATATTTGAAATGTAAACAGTTTAATTTACAGAAAATCTGATTATTTTCAACAAGGATGTCAACATCCATAAGTAGAATTAATCAGGGATCATTAATAAAAGAATTGGATGAAAGACAATTTTTATGTTTTAAGTAGAGGACAAGATTAATTTTCACAAGTAAATTTAATAGTCTCTCTTATATAGCAGCTGAGAAAATAGTATTTTTTCCTTGTATTGTTGAGTTGAGTAGTTGATACACATTGATTAGAAGTATCGCATATGATTATGCATATCTCATCCAGAAGCCAAGTTCATAACAGTCTACTTATAAAAATACAGACAGTCGCACGTACAAAGTGAGTTATAGACTGGCTGCACTACTCATAGGGCATCTGTCAATGAGTATATCTTATAATCAAGCTGTTTTATGTAACTTGAAACTTTTGTCTTTTTATCCTTTTCTTTAGCACCTGCCCGACTTAGTATATCAACAAAATATCACATTTAGTTCAGGGAGGGATGAGACATTGGGATTTTTATTACACTAGCCTCCAAAGTCTTATAATAATGTTTTCTTATTCGTTAGCTTAACGATATTGGAAACTTTTATTGAATTGAAAAGTAACAAGATGTCTGTAGCGTTTTAAACGTTATGGTTCTCTCTACAATGTAGATTCTCATACTTCCAGGGAAAGTTTATGAATATTTTGGGAATAGGTACCTCCTCACTCCAATAAGAAATCAACCCTACAAAAAATACCCTACTTATTTTTTTTTGCAAAGAAGAAGGGGTAGTTTGTGATTTTAAATAATATGCGGTTCTGATGACTTAATACTTTGATTTATATGCGGAAAAGAATACACACCGCATTTAGTTGTATGTGTGAGGTATATGCAGATTTGACCAGGGATTCGAAGGGATAAGACAATAGACAATTAATTTATGTACATCCTCAGTAATGGTGAACAAAGTTACCCTTTCTGCAAATTAAAAGTTTGGACACACTTGGAGATTTGATAATAGTATCCAAAGTTTAAAATACCACAAATGGAAGAGAGTGTTTATAAAAACTTTGGGTACCAGAACAAATTAGAGTCCAAAATCCCCTCCCTCCTGGAGGTATACGGAGCTTTGGCTCATTGACTCCCAGACTTTTAATACTCATTTTTCATTGAAATTACGACAACACTCAGGAATTGTAAAAACAGACTTCTGTCTTAAACAATTATAATTCAATTTAACATATTTTTGCGAGAAAAATTCAGTTTAAAAAGTAACAGTTTTTTTTCTAGCATGTACGTCATATGTCAAAATTATTGCATTTTTTCAATTGCAATTTAAAGGGTTTATGTGGTCATTGCTGAGGTGTTTTCGACATTTTATTTTTGAAAGGGAAAAAGGTTAGTATTTGCTTCGACTTCATCGCTTTAATAAAAGTGGCCATGGCTAACATAATATCGACATACCAAAAGTTATTTTTATGTTTATGTGCATATGATTTAAATGGTTGCTACGGTTGTGACATTCTTGTCATAAAAAAATATAGCACTTATCATAATTTTAAAACTTGCATCAATAATAATTGAATAGTTTATGTCAAATAAACTTTATATTGACTTATACATAATCAACATACCCATATATGAACTATTTACGTCTGGTTCACAAGATCAAACCCCAACAGAGTCTCAACCCGCTCATCTGTACCTAACCTAGATTTGAACTTAAATCTACCTTTCCGCAGAACAGAGATTGGCAAAAACTCTTTTAGTTCTAGAGCTGTAAGAGGCTGGAACAATCTCCCAAGTAAAATAAAATCCTCTACCAGCCTGGCTCAATTCAAAGTAAAGATCGACAAACACCTGTATACTGTACAAGAATCCTATGACTACCATATAATGTAGAACAATAAACTGGTAATAACATAATGAGTCAATCAATCTGTAAAATAATCAACAAATCAAAAGTTTTACACGTTATCCAGATTTCTGATAAAGATAAATATTTATTTATTTCTTATCATAAAGTCTGCCATACACGTGGACAATTTTGTTCTTGTTGGCGTGTATGTACAGGGAGGGAGGGGACATTAGGCTGTTTATTACATAAATCACCAAAGTTTTATAATGTTTCTTATTCGTTAGCTTAACAATTTTGGGGAATTTTGATTGGTTGGTTCGTTGAGTTGAGTATCCTTACATTTCAACAACTAGTTGTAATCTACAGAGGGGTAAATTTTGTGTATCATCATTGGAATATTACATCAAATTATCTTATCCCTTTAGTTCCCTGGTTTTCATATATGTTTTGTTAAACATTAGGAAATCAAATAATCTAGGCTCCTAAGTGACAAACTTCAGATAACTTATCTAGAAGATATTAAACATTATAATCATTTGCCAACTCAATTTTATTTATTCCAATTTTATTTAAGTTAAATATTATTTAAATAAGAATGAATATATAAACCCAGAACCACTTCATTATGCAATCTACATTTTCCTGGATATTTTGTCTACGGTAGTCCATAAGTGTACAGCTTTACAGTACATTGTATCTATTTGTTAAAGCAACACAGATGATAAAAGAAAAAGATTCTTATTAAAGTAAAATGCTTATATTTCAATCAAAATCAAAAATTTTTTTATTGTTTACCGATCCACTTCATTATGCAAATCAAAAGAAAATTGATGGGAAAACGTTTGTTTTGCCCTTTTCTCCACTTTAAAAAATTAATTCTGATAAAATAACAATTTTTTAATGGATTTATGCATTAATTATAATGAAAAACAGTTTAAGGTAGATTTTAATGATTTTTCTAAATAAGAAATAATTGAAAAAAAGAAATTCTATCCCTATCACTTTAGAGGACAGCTGCCGACCCCCAGTCTTATGGATGAAGCTAAATACATGTTAAAAGTAAAAATTAGCATGAAAAGTAATCAAAAATGTTTTAGATGTGTTAAAAAAATCCATTTTAAAATCTTGATTTTGAGGATGATGGCCTTTAAGATGCTCTTACTGGTGATGATGGTGAGCTAAATGTTATCAAAGTGCATGCCCATGATGGAAACTTATATATTAAACTATGGTTCAATTTTTGTAGTTATAGCAGCCTCCAGCCAAGCAATATTAAAAAAGAAAAAAATTGCAATTTTAATTGCTAAAATTCATAAAGTAAATAATGTAGTTTTTAGATAATGGTTATATTTCATGTTGAGAGGCTCCACTGGAGGCTGCTATGACTACAAAAAATGGTACATAGGTTAATAGACAGGTTGTTGTAATGGTCATGTACTTAGATAACATTTAGCTCACCTTCACCACCAGTAAGAGCATCTTAAAGGCCATCATCCTCAAAATCAAGATTTTAAAATGGATTTTTTTAACACATCAAAAAACATTTTTGTATACTTTTCAGGGTAATTTTTATCTTTAACATGTATTTAGCTTCATCCATAATACTGGGGGTCAGCAGCTGTCCTCTAAAGTGATAGGCATAGAATTTTTTTTCTTCAATTATTTCTTATTTAGAAAAATCATCAAAATCTACCTTAAACTGTTTTTCATTATATTTAATGCATAAATCCCTTAAAAAATGGTTATTTTATCAGAATTAATTTTTAAAAGTGGAGAAAAGTGCAAAACAAACGTTTTCCCATTGATTTTCTTTTGGTTTGCATAATGAAGTGGATTGGTAAAAAATAAGAAAATATATATTTTGATGGAAAAATAAGCATTTTACTTTAAAAAGATTTTTTTTTCTTTTATCATACGTGTTGCTTTAACAAATAGAAACAATGTACTGTAAAGCTGTACACTTATGGACTACCATAGACAAAATATCCAGGAAAATGTAGATTGCATAATGAAGTGGTTCTGGGTTTACAATAGGAGCAAAGCTTTTTAAAGAACAGGTTTTATAGCAGACCTAAGAAATTTAAATTATCACTCATTACCCTGAAATTATATAATAAAGTCCTAAAAATGTAAGGTTGTTATACAACAGTATGTTGTATTTAAGCATTTTGCAAAAAAATTTTTTTTACAATTTTGCTTAGACTTTTACATCAAACTCTGCTTATTCAGATATGCAAGTGTTATGTTCGTTTGTCCTACTGTTTCAGAGCTTCAATATTATGGATGATGTCAATCTTGTTTTCCAAATTTCTAAATATGACATTCTATAAAAAAAAGACCCATTAAATTCTGAGCAATCAAACTTTTAAATCTGGTAACAAATGAGAAAGCTACAGTTATGAGGTCAAATTTATTCAGTTATGTTTGGTAATACTGTTGAAAGTTTATATAAACAACGATGTTTACACAAGATTTACCGATGCCTTGGAAGATATTACCTTAGCACTTATACGTTAATTGCAAATCAACTATGCACCAATTGTTAAAGCAGGGATTTAGGGATAGGTCAACTGAAGAAATTTTAATCCTCTTAACATAGAGCAAAGGCTTACAAAAAAAGTAAACTGCAATGAAATAAATATTTTCAAAATACTATGGTAAATTCAACAAATGTCTCTTGGGTATATAATGCTATAAATTTTTATGTAATGCCAGCTTTTTTGTGTGTATGTTTAGATGTATTTATGAGCCAATTAGTTAGAGCATACGGTTGAGGAACTGCGTAGTGTGTACTATGCAGTACATAGAGAAAACCCAGGTAAAAATTTTATTCATATAAGTCAGGTGGACGCGACTGACCGATGTTCGTGTATGATTCCTTACATTATTGTAGAATCGCTATAAAACTTTAAAAAAAATTATGATCATTATTTTGTAATTATTTACCTGCCATTTAATTTTCACTATATCCATGTAAATGTATTTATATGTCTAATATGCTATGGAAGAAAATTTAAGTATAGAATAGACTAGGTATAATTGAAATAAATTTCTATGAAATTATTTAAAAATAACCTTCTATAGCTTCTTAATATAACACAACAAAGAACCCTAAAAATATGACAACAAACAAAAAACCGCAAAGAATATTAAATCAAAAAGATGCCTTTTATTTCTTTACCCATTATCGTCTTTGACACTGTTGTAAATCAATAAAATAATATTGTCCCTAATTTCCTCTGTAATTTGTATAAAGGTTTTCTTGGGTCTGTGTGGTCCTACTCCTGTGAGTTGGTCCTAGAGCCACAAAGTCACTGTGGTCTTAAATTGCAGTTGGGGACGCGAAACCAATGAATAGATATAGAAAATACGTGTATATTATGACAGGAGAAAATTGTTGTCGTTTAGTTTGCTATTACCCTGTCATTTATTAACAAGTTCGTTCATCCATTAGGAGAGACAGGAATGGGGTTGATCGTTATTTTAGACCGCTACAAGTATCACATAATTAGAGTACATGATATCTGGGGTAACATCCAATTAATAATAAATCAATTAACCAATGGTTATTGATTTAAAAATCATTATCCTCAAGCCCTCTTAAAAACATTATGTGTACTAAACAAAAAAGTATAAGCAGTACTTAAAAAAATGAATAGAATAATAAATTTTTTTACGAGCAATTTAATTAATTAATAATTTATGTTTCAGAATTTATAAACATGTCGATAAATAAGAAATTTATTGTAATCAGGTGTTTTTCGACGGATTAAAGGACGCACGAATGGTCAGTCAATGGTTGTAGAGTTTGGAAACCGTAATTCTAGACTTTTGTTTCCATGTTGTAAGTCTTGGTTTAGCGGGCACAACTGTCTTCAATTGTCCTTAGAATATTCAAGCCTGTTTTATATCAATAGACACAAATTTGACCAACACTAACCATTAAATGATTTTTATAATTTCCATGAAATTAAAATTTGATTTTCTATGCCAAATGAATCAAAATTTTAGGGTTTATATTGCTAAATATAAAATAATGAACCTTTTTATAATTGTATTATGATATTGTTATTTGATGTTATTAAAATAAATTAGTAATATAGTATTGTTAATTTCAAAGCATGAAATAATTTCACATTTTGTTTGAAGCCGGATAAAATTTTCATAACTTTTAACTATTTATAGACTTTAACATTCTATTAATGCTGAATTTAAAATTATTCTTTATTCTTTTGATTAAAAAAAATCGCCATATTACTTACTATATCTATAATATAAATAATTGTTTAAACTCAAGCAAAGCTCTTCTATTTCAAATTGATTTATTTTTATCTAAGCGAATCTTCACAAACATTTCCGCCATCTATCTTTAATATCATCTGTAAAAGTCCAGTATTCTCCGTTCGAATGAACACATAAAGTTATAGAAAATCTTTATTTTGTCTTATCCTACCATATAAAATAGACAGTTTTTTTTTGTCAGAACTTTAAGATCTCACTAACCACTGTACTGATTAAGTTCTCTATTTTTAGGAAATCTTTACATAATTCTTTGGGTATTCTGCACCCGTCTTCTACCCTTAATACAGATCCCCTGAATACCAAGAGAGCAGCCGCTAGACCCATAAAAAGGCCACATACTTTATGTGGGAAAATTTCGAAACCTTATTTTCCAACTACAAAAATATAAAGCTTTGATAAAGTGAAAGGAGGGTTATTCTCAACCATAATTGGAAATTAAAGCCTATAATTTTCTAAACCAAAGATTGAGGTCTTATTTGGTATTTCGTTTCTAATTTATACAGTCGGGTTCTAAAGTCGCCATTTCCTTATAAAACAGTAAGAACATGTCTTTTATAAGCAGACAATATATTGTGTTGAGATGTGACAGTATTTTTCTAGAACCCATAAATATGGGAAATCTGTTAGCTAGCATCCTTTTTCCTGTTTCAATTGTAAAGGATTTCTCAAATTATCAATTTCCTGGTTTATACAAAGAATAGAGCATCCATAAGTAGCGGAGCTTTGGATTAATTCAAAGGATTTTGAAGTTTTCAAAAAGTTTGATAAATTTCTAAGCCTAATGGCCGTTTTTACTAGCGGCTAAACTCCCAGAACCATCTAGGGGCACTTAAGGTGAAAGGGGGAAAAGTCAACGCACCCCTCATTTTTAATTTAAGTTTAAAAAGAAAAAGTAATTTTAGTGGGTCATTTTTATTGAGAGGGAGGAAATACCCACTCAAAAATAGTTAAAAACCTTCACTGGACCTATAAGAAGGTTCACTGTAAAGAAGAACCATATTGGTTTAGCAAATAGCGAGATCCTTCGCTACAGACAAAAAAACTTACTACTTTGTATAAAAGAATAAACATTGAGCTGGCAGACAAAGTGAGTTACAGACTGGCTATGCTCCTCAATATTAATTTGCACAATCAAGTAGCAACTACCCACGTAAAGAAGATTAGATTTTCTTTCAAAACTCTTTATTAATTTGAAAACACAGATTAAAACTTTTCTAGGGTTTTAATAGTATCATCATATTTTGCTCTTAATTATATTCTAAGAAATATGTCTATAAGTGGATACATAATATATATACGTGGATATTATGACAGGGGAAAAAATATCGTAAATTTATGCTGCTTTTTATCATGCAATTTTTGGTCAGTTCATTCATCCAGTAGGAGGGGAGGGTTAAAGAAGGTGGGGTGTGAATAGTTATATTAGCGTGTTTTTCTGCGTGTTTCACTTTAATAGAGAAAATGAATATCTGATGTAAGATCCTTTAAATAATCTATCTATTTGTCTATATAAAATAACCCTTTAATTAAACATACACGCTTTTCATAATATAAATAAATAGTACATTTGCACAAAAGAAAGGAAAATTTAGTGTTTTAAATTATCTTATGTACAAATAGAACATGACATTTGTATTTCCACTAAGATATCATAAACGGCTGGATTGATTGCTCAATCTTTTTCGGTGAATATTTCATTGATTCACGGATGGCTTGGGTATTAGACTCCCAGCCTTTAAAACACATGTTTTGAGGACACTTAGTCCCACAAAACAGTTTCTGGAGAAATCATCCCACCACCTCTAAGGGCTAGGGAAGCAACCAAAAATAAGTCAAAAGGAAAAAATTAATTTTGATATGGATACAGATTAGAGAAGGCTTAGCCATTCACTGACAAAGCTTTACCTCACTTCTTCCTTGTTTTTCATATTAACACTTAAAATTGATTGTTCAAAAAGAAACTTGACTTCTCTTTGAAGTGTTATTTTATTGTCAAAAAGATGTCAAAGAAAACTTCTAACCAATAATCAAAAATTTAAAAATTTTGGTATTTTCTGTATCTTTTAGACATTAAGAAAGTCTTTTTGTTTTCGATCATTTTTTTAACGTGTTTTTTTACATGAATTATAGTTTAAATCTTTAAAAGTTTTCCTAAAATACGTCAAAATCACAGATTTTACGATTTAGAGCTTAATATTGGTACTTTTTGTATATTTGTATACTTGGCAGAATTTTGTGTATTTGTTTTGTGTTAATTTAGCATTAATCCAGCGAAAAAACGTTACAAATGACATGGTCTACAAGGTTCATTTTTAATCATTGCAAACGCAATAAACCTACTTTTGACACTATCGCAGATGTTTTCCAAAAAATAGTACGCCGCCGAATTACAAATTACACTTTTAAACATGTTATCAGCCGCTTAGTTTTTTCAACCAACCGCTGCCAATTTGTATCTAAAACTGGCGTCTGCCGATCCCAGCTTTTTATTTAGTGTCATAAACTTAGCTTGTTGTTTTTTAAGGTTTATTGATTTAGTATATGCTAACAATATAGGTGTTTGGCATCTAATAAAAATAGTTCTTTAGGGCGTGAGGTAATATAAATAATCTAAATATTTACATGTTTAATAAGATTTTTATAATAAAATTTATTGATAATGATTAATAATAATAAAAGATTGAAAGTCTGGGAATGAATGGGTGGACACTTTTCCATCAAATTATTTACAACCATTATTTCTCTCACACTTAGAAACAAACTTATTATTACCCTACCCCCCCCCCCCCATCTCACTCCTCCCCTAAAATTAAAAATCAAATTCTTACCCTTACCACCACCAGAAAACGGAAAATAAACCAATTTTGCCTATTCCAGGAAAAGAGTGAAAAATAAATGAACATAAATAAGGCTTTAATTTGTAATGCTTGTTTGGTTAATTTAAATTTATTTTATTTGATATTCAAAAGTATCTAGATGTGTGTGTGTGTTCAATGAAATCTCGAAAACAATGGACCGATTGAATTTAAAATTTTTTGAAGAAATTGCCAGCTCTTTCCTAAATTTTTCCTTAATATTTATTTTTTGTGATAAAACAAACGACTAGAATCATCGGGAATAGTCCCTTTCGTGGCAACGCCCCTTAAGAGGCGATTCGTCGTATTTTTTAAATGGCTTTTTATAGGTTATTTTAGGTTAGGATAGGTGAGTTGCCACGAAAGGGGCTGTACCCGAATTATCCCTTATGGGTGAATCTCAGGGAGGCAACGAGTGGATCCATTTTGTAAAACCGTTTTTGTAACAATTTGTTTCTATTTATCTCTGACCCCCCCCCCCCCCATCCACTGCCTATTATCTGTAGTGGGTGGTGGGATAGTGCTGTTAAATACCATTCTTTCTATTTATATCTTCATGGTAGATGCTATCAGTCTTGAATCAGTAGCTAAAACCAAATTATCCACTGCCATATCTCACCATCTAACCCCCCCCCCCCCCTCTTTCCCTTGAATATTTCTATGTCCTCGTTCTTACATAAATTTCCTTTTGCTTTGTTTAAGCTACCTTCTTACCCCCTAAACTCCCCCCTTCCTTACTCCCCCACCTGTCCCCTCGATTAGTTCTAATCTGTAAAAATAAGCCCCTAAGCAGTAATTATTTTAAGATTTTCAGATGAATTTATAACGCTTAATATAATAATCCAAAAGTACCTTCGACAATTTCTTAAATTAGCTTTTCAAGAAAGACTTGGAATTGGCTAATCTCCTTTTCTTGATTAATTGATATCTTAAATAAATCAAATATAAAATAATCAGAAGAGAATGCAAAATAAATCTATGCAATTACAATACTTTTTATGAAAATTGAAGCAAAACGAATCTATAAACGTCAGTTGAAGTATATACTGATGTACTTGCAAACAATATCAAAAGCAAGGCTCGGTAACCTCATAGTCGCAGCGGCAGCTGCATTCAGTCGCGCGCACTACATAACCCAACCATCCTCATTCAAGCTTTTGAAAGGCCGCAGCCATAATAAGCCAAAAATTACTATCAGCCACGGCCACTCTTACCTACACTTATCTGTCGCCTTCCATTGCCGAGCAGCTATATCTTTGAAAAATCTACAGCGACAGTCTCATGGGGCGGCTGCTGAAAGCCAAAATTTCTGACCCAGCGACTAGCCGTGGACTAACCTAGTTTTCTCATCATCATAAAGAGTTAAATTACATATTAACTTATAAATAGATCTGCCAAGCCTGGGAGAAAGGTTTGATAAGATAAAAAGATATCAAATTCATATTTTAATGAAAATAATATGATAAATAATAAAAAATACTAGGTAAAGAATTAAGGGAAAACACATGAAGTGAATAATGGGGGGAGAGTTATTAAATCCCGTGGAATGCAGCAAAGACTTGCTATCAGTATTTACATCTCATAATTACTGTCCTGACCATTCAAATCATCTGTAAGGAGATATGGAGAAATAGCAGGGGAGAGGAGGAATAATTGTAAGGGGGGGGGGGGGGGAGGGGGTTGATAGAAAGATAAAGGTGGTTCTTTAGATGATTTTCATAGAAAAACCTAATTATATAATCCTTAACACAAAAGTTTAAAATAACTTTAAATCACCAATGGTAAAAATTAAGAATAAAACAAGGATGATTGCGTCAAAAAGCAGAATTGTTATCTATCACATCCTTTTATATACAGCTTTCTGTGGCTATTGAAATGAAAAATTATAAGATTAAAACCAGTTTTGTTTGCCATGAAGGGGCCGAAGGCTTTAACTAACAAAACTGGTATTATTTTTATTCTTTTTATTTTAATATCTGTGAAAATTTGTCTGTAAAACATTGCTGTACATAATTTTTCAGCATGGCTGAGAACCAAGTCTAATCCAGCGGGTATTATCCAGTTTCGAAGCCATACTGGAAAAGGATATCCTAAAAGTTCATTTAATAAAAGAAAAATGGAAAGACTTAAAGTTTTCATTAAAAGTTGTCATGAAGGAAACTAAAATGTACTCTAATTTGGTCCAGAGGAAAGTGTTATAAAAATACGTCTATTATCCATCTCTTTTTTAGTGGTTTCCTTTCCCACTTCTCCTCCCATCCTTTCTTTTATGACGTCACGCTTTCCGTTGTCCCCTATGATTTCTAAATTATAAAAAAATTAATGGAGCCATATTTCTATTTCTAAGTTATCATAACTGTCAATTCATTTACGTTATGAGAACAGATAAAAAAGAAAATAAACAAAAAACGGGAAACTATATATAGTTACTCTGTTTTAATTAAAATTAAAACTATTTATAGTTCTAAGAAAATCCCATATTCCATAAATTAAACTAATAATTTTATTGCTCTACTAACATAAACATTTCAATATATCTAATTATGAATTATCTGTTTAATGTCAACTAGGTTCAACCCTCGGCTCCTCCCTAATTCTCCAAAATAGAAAGATGTGTCTCCTCCCCCCTTCAAGACTTTATTTAGAAATCTTGGGTGGTATTTTATGGTTTTGGACGAAATTTAATCCCAAAAGATCAAATTAAAAGTTGTAATTCATCGAAAGAAAGTATAATATTAAGAAAACCTTTACATAGGATTCAAATTTCAACCCTAAAAACTTGAATTTTGTTTTGAAACTAATTATTGATATAAACAGCTAAGAAATACCACAAAGCATTTAATATAATTTGTCTGTGTGTAAATTAAATAGAAATTGATATTGTTCCTCCGCCCACTTAGCCCCCCCCCCCCCCCCCACATTTGTTAGTTCTCCCCAAATAATCTTAACCATCCCCCATACCAATTATAATTGAACCGACTTGAAAGTTTAATCTGTATGATATGTATGTGTAAGATGTACAAGGAAGCGATTTTCCATAAAGGCACCGATCGCACGAAAAATGCAGACAAAAATACTAATGACTTTTTTCATTAGCAAAACCTAACATATTTAGGCACTTTTGAGATGTTAATCTATCCAATAATTTAAATGAGTTTTACTTTCAGAAGCTGTATGAATGGTTAGAGGTGGTTTTTGCCAGTACAAGAGGCTATGGACAAAGCAACTAGTACAATTTTTTGTCTGAGGCCTAAGATCTCTGAAATTGTTGGTCAAAATGGGTTTTATTTAGGGAAGCTTTGTAAATCTCTTTAATTGGCTTTAGGTTATTTTTCTGACCTCCCTCCCCTAGAGGCTAGGAGCGATGCAACTAGTATAGTTTTGAAGTAATTTATACCATGTTGATTTTTTCTTCAAAATACAATTGGTTAGTTATTTAGCACTTAAAAACAACACCCACTGTTTGAAAAACAAAGCTTTAAACAATTTTTATTACATTTTAATGGCGCTATCAGCGACATCTAAATTGTCACTAGAAGCAAAGCTACTCTGCAAGTCTCATATGCTTATTTTTGGGTTGTCTAACCATGCTGTTGTTGTGTTATTTGAAAAATATAAGTTTGATATATAAAATGGTTTCATCATGGCTAAGCTACAAAAATATGAAAAAAAGGATCACTTACTAGTAGGTTAAGCGCTAAACCTTCAAGTAACATGTTTAACTTTGCTTAACCTACAAGTAACATGTTAAAGGGAGATAAAAAAGGGGGATAGGCAGACAATGTTAGTTGATGAGTGTTGACTACACACCTCTTCGACACGCTTATGAGTTTAATGGTCAATTTTAGTATTTCATTAAAGTGTAATATTTCCTATTATAGAAAGTATTAAGTTTGTTTTTGTCTGAAGCTAAAGATTTTGGAAATTTCTGGTTCGAATAAGTTTAACTATTCAGTGGAGATTTATTTATGTCTTAGGGTAGTTTTAGGCTATTTTTCTGACCTTCATCTCCATTTCCAAGGGGCTAGAGATGAAGAAACTAGTACATTATATGTTATTAGATTATTCTAAAAGCCTCCCGTTCTTGAACCTACCCATCCTTGTTTAATTTACATTGATTGGTATAGGTAGTATTTTATTATCTATATTCTTGTTTGTATGGCACCTCTTCTCTTGTTTTAACTTGTTTTGTTTTAAAGATATGTATTTCATAAAGAAAAGACATATACATACAGAATTACATATTATAGTACGAGACTTTTATTTACATCAACATAGCTTAGTAGCTGGAAATTAATCAGAAAAAACAGGAATCACTGTGTTATTAAAAACTCAAGAAAATCAGAGATAAAATTAGTTTCTTGCCCTGCATTTTGTAACAGTTTGAAGGAAAATTGGGTTAGGAGAATTGTATGGGCATGCAGGTTGTTTTTATTCCAATTTGAAATACAGTCTTCTTTGCTTAATTTGAGTGATTTGTCTTTTGCAGCTAAAATAAGATTGGATAGTTGAGTATATACATTTAACGAGAAATCATCATAATACATATTAAATAGGTAAAAGCTTTCTTTTAGAAAAATAAATTGAGGTTGTCCATTATTATACTTAATATCTAAAAAGACAGCTAGTTTATGAATAAAATAAGAAGGAAATAAACAAAAGAATAATGCATGATCTGTATTGCTTTCTGTATTACATTTGTTGCAAATATTTGAATCGACTAATTTGAATTTAAATAGTTTATTTTTGCTTGGTAGTGTGCGATTCAATTGTTCTAGATAAAAGTTTTTGAAATGTAATATAATTGGTAAATCAAAAAGTTTCTTAATAGTAAGTTCAAAAAGTTCCTTGTCAGGAAAGAACAGTTTGTCTCTTTTTCTTGTCATTATAGAAGGTAATTCTATGTCAATTTTAGATTTATACATTTGTTTGAAATGAAAAGAAAAGAGTTTCTTGTTCTTTACCAACAATGAACTAAGTGGGTTCAGGAACAGCTTGGATTTTTGCAGGCTGAAACTAGTAGCAGAGAAGCAGGGCTTGAACGCATCAACCACTTTTTGTAACTTGTTAATTAGAATTAGATCATGAATTGATTCATGTATATTGAGATCAAGAATTGGTAGATATAGAGCTTTGGCACCAATTTTTTTGCATTCTAAAATTGAAGCTATCGTGAATTTTTTTGCATTAGAAAGAATGTGTTTGTCATTTTTAGTAAAGGGTGTAGTAATATTTGCAAAATTGGATGTCAGAATGGGTGAAAAAAGACATGTTGATTTATCATGTTCAAGGTTGTAGAAAAATTCTAAAGCTTTTTCGAAATAATCGCCGCCCTTGCAAGGATAAAGTTCTTTGAAAGTTTTTTGATATTTAGTAAGAGTAAGAAAACTAAAAGTCTTTAATAATGACTTAATAGGCATGTGTTTGTGTGTGAAAATTAAGCCAATACTTGTGTCAGGGTGGTCAGATGCATACTTAAGACAACTCATAAAACTATTAATCCATATTGAGAAAGATTGGCTTTTTGGTAATAATAAATTTAATCCACCCCTTCTAAGATCTAATTCAATCCTTGGACGAGCGATTTTTGTTCTTGAAGTAATGGTACCATCTTCTTTTCTTTGAGACCATAGGAATTGCAGCACAATTTTTTGCAATCTTTGCAGGGTTTTCTCGTCAGGGTTGTAAACTCGGTAGATGTGATAGGCTGAAGAAGAAAGTAGGGCAGAGCATAGATTTCTTCTTTTTAGCAGATTGTATCCTGGCTTAAGGGGAAACCTTTTAGCTTTCTTTTCTAATTTATAACAAAGTTCATTATATGTCATTTCTTTAGCTAGTGTTTGATTAAAGGAAATATATATCCCTAAATGTTTAAAGTATTCCACGATTTGGCCTAATTTTGATAATTCACTTGGATATGAACCTTGAACTAAGATTTTTGTTTTGTCAAAATTTATTTGCAGTCCTATACTATTTTCTAATTTGGACAGAAGGTTTATAAGTTCCAACACGTCCTTGTTTTCTTTTAAAATGGTGCTTATAATAGTGTCATCAGCAAAACTTTTTGGTCTAACAGGGGTGGGTCCTATTTTATAATAAATATGTTTAATCTTAGTACTTTCTAAGCATGCAATAAAAATATGGTTGACAATAATGAACTTTGAACCAGAAGGCGAGTCTCCTTGCGACGAGCCCCTTTTAATTTTAAACCATTTAGAGAAATATCCATTAACAGCAACTCTGAATCTACCCCTATTAGTAAAATTAATAAAACAATGAGCAAAATTGCCTTCAGGGAATATGAAGGATAAAATGACATTAAAAACCTCTTCCAAAACCATGTCGAAGGCTTTAGAAAAATCAAATGATATTATTTGGCAATTAGATTGGGCTTTTTCCATGTGATTGATTTCGGCAGTCAAATTAATACTTGCATTAGACATTAATCTTGTGGGTACATAGGCAAATTGACCACTGTGGACGATTCTGTCCAAATATGACGTAAGTTTTCTATTTAAGGCTTTAGATAATATTTTGTAAACAATCTCTAACAGTACTATTGCGCGAAAGTGTTCAATTAAAGTCAGATCAAAGTTTTTTTTGGGAATGAAAATTACATTTCTGTCTTTTATCCATCTAAAGGGACTGTTGTCAATGTCTATATCATATAATTTGTTTAATGCTTTAGTAAAGAAAGTTGGCAATAAATCTAAGAGAAAAAGAAAAAGTGCTTTTGGTTGTGATGAAATTCCTGGCGCGCTTGTGTTTTTCATAGAATTAATAATCTCCCTGAATTGTTTTGTAGTTGAATATGGACTAGTGAGATTTTTAATTCTAGGAAAAATTTTTTCCATGTTAAGATCATAATCATTGAGCAAGTTATTCAATGTTGACTTTGGAACACACTCAGGGCTTATAATTTTAGCATGTTGGTTAGCAAACAAATTAGCCAACTTTTGGGGAGATGTTACTGTTTCTCCATTTGTATTGATTTTATACGACGTTTTTTTAAAGTTTGGTATGTGCCTAAAAGTCATGTTGTTGTATCCTCCATCATATTGCAGCCTCCGAAAATATTTAAACTCTGCTTGTGAATACACAAGAGACTTAAAATATTCCTGTTGACTTGATACAAGTTTCTGTATTTGTTCCACTGTGTCAATGTTGGGTTGATTTTTCATACTTTTGTACAGTTTAGAAATTTCATCATCAAACGATTTAAGCTTTATAGAGTTTTTTGCCTTGTCTTTTGAAAAAAATTTGTCATGAGCTTTTTTTAAATGTGTTAAAAGGTCAAAAAATGCTGAGGTTTCTTTGTATTCTAAATGATCAAATGACACTTCATTATCAAATAAGTTTGGATTTGTAACATAAACCTCTTTAGTATTTTTTAGGTGTTGTATTTCAGACAAATCATACAAAAATGAAATAGTTTCTTTTTTTAAAAGCTCAACAAAGTCTGTTTTTTTGAAAAGATGACTTTTCCATGTAGGAGAACAATAACTAAAGGACTTTCTAAAAGACACAGTACAATGCTTATGATCGCTGAAACTATTGTGTTGGAATTTTATTGAATTAAACATATTAATATTGCAGTAAAAATGATCGATTTTGCTAGAATGAAATTTACCGTTTCTGATTGCGCACCATGTATAATCATGGTTGTAGTTTAGTTTTTCAGATAAATCAAACAAGTTGAATCTATTTAATATTCTATTTAATCGTTTGGCCTTTGTCAGATGGTGTGGTGAAGTGTCGGAGATATTAAAATCACCATAGAAACAAAAGTTTTCTATAGAATTTTCCTGAATAAACAATTCTATTTGATGTAACACTGCTAAACATTCCTTTAATTCACAGGGAAGGTATACAATGATATTTTCAATGAATGTAGTTCCAATCTTAATTTTTACGTACACAGCATATTTTGAATAAATAACTTTAAAATTATCAAACTCAAGACTATTATGGATGTAAATAAGAATGCCACCTTTTTTGTTTGCAGTTTGCCCTACAAATTTTAAATGCCTTGGTAATTTTGGTATGTTTTTATCTGCCGGTAGTTTTGTTTCAAGTAAGCAATATAAGGAGGGAATGCCTTGGCTTGAAAAGTCAAGTTCTTGTATCTTATGGGAGATTCTATTTGTTCGATGTCCTATTTGGTTTGTGCATAGAGATCCTAACCCGCGTACATTGCTAAAAATGATATTAAAATTTTCTTTAAGAGACATAAAAAAATATTTACACTAAACTACTATACAAGTTTTTACAGAGCTTAATATAAAACAGAGAATGGGGGGGGGGCACGGGGGGGGGGGGGGTTGTGCTTGATAACACAGAGATGGGGGACTGGGGTTTCAGAGGAAAAAAACCTCTGAAAAGTATTTGCCCAAATTTCTAAAAGAAGTTTGGCTTTGGGCTCTGGCCAAAAATAGGTAAAAACAAATGAAAGATTTTTCCCTATAACAACTTACTGTTGAGAATTAATCATTCAATTAAAGAGAGAGCAGCTTATTACAATTATGCTGAAATGTTAAAACAAAAGCAACTCTGGTGTCTTATCCCTGAAATATAAAATAAATATTGGCTTTGTGCATTAATATTTGTATTTTTCCGCAGTGTTACTAATAAAATTAACTTTTGATTAAGAAATAGTTGGTGCTTATAGATTAAAGATTTTGTTTAATTGTGCTTATGATCCCTTTTCCGTGGTTTAACTTAGAAAACAGTAAAAATGTCCAACCGTGACGCCAGAAAAAATCAACAATTAACCAACAAGAAGCCAGTATTCACTGCAGTAAAATATGTAGCGGCCTCTCATTGGTCAACTGTCACCTTCCCCCGACGTCACAGTTCGACACTCCCACTGCTTTCTTTATCTTATAATTTTGTAATGATACAACTGTTTTTAGGTGCGAAGTTTCCTTTAAATAGTTCTGGTCCCTTACATATATTAAATAAGATTACTATGTTAATAATTGTTAAACGAGAAATGTTAATTAACAAAGTTTTTAGCTTGTCGCTGCTTCGCATTTATTGTATTAAAAAGCTTGTGTTTCCCCTATTTAAAAAAAACTATTACACAAGGATGACAACATTCTTAAAGGCGGAGTCCTAACTAGAAGAAATTCATAGATCTGAGCGTTATAGTACTTACTTTGTTGCAAGATGCAGTAACTTTTTCAAAATACTTTGTTTAAAAAAATTGATAATTAACTTCTTTGTTTTTCTTAGAATAATATATTGAAAATTCAAGAACGATTGTATAAGTAGAATTGATGTAAAAAAAAAGATTGAGTTCAGCACATTTCAAATGTAATCCATTGCTTGCGGTCGGACGGCCAGGATTGCAGACGTATGTACGGACATGTTGGCCTAATTGTAGAAAATCTTCGTTTTTATTGATCATAGAAACTAGAAGGCTACAATAAAAGACATTAGTTCAATCAGGGATAAGACACTTGTAGAGAGTTTATGTTTTGTAGTTGCATTGTATATATTCATCCTGGGGGTTTAGTTTAGACCATTGTATTTAAATTACTTCCTTGATCAAAACAATATGAGGGATTTAGGAGAGGGGTTGGAAAGTTTGGAGGGGGGAAGGGGGGGAATTCTGAGGTATTACTTATATGGGGCAGGCTGTAATCTCCGTGTGCTACAGGTGCAGGGGGTAGGGGAGTGTGGTTTTGATGGGAGGATGTGTGTGTGTTGATGTAAACCTGTGTGTCTTTTCTCATGATTTTATTTGAAATAAAATCCTGAGAATCCTGATTTTGATGGGAGGATGTGTGTGTGTTGATGGATACCTGCGAGTCTTTTCTCATGATTTTATTTGAAATAAAATCTTGAGAATCCTGATTCATAGAGCGTTTAGATGGAGATTTAGATTGAGGAGATTTGATAGATTCTGGCAGCATGTCCTTAAGCGTTGGTTTTGGGGGTGGAGGAGGGGGGAGGTATTGTGGGATAGTGTCATCGATATGTTGGAATATTGCTTCTTTCAGGTAAAGGCCTCTTTCTGTTTTCAATGTATCAGCCATGCCAGGAGCATTCTCAGCACTGAACACTGCCACAGATGCAGCATCTTTGGTTTTTGACCAGATTCCATGTGATTTGAATTGGTAAAGGGGAATGAGAGTGCCGCCTTTGATTGTGGTGAAGTTTGTGATGGAGTAGGATTGGACCAAACCATGGTGTTTAGCTTCGTGCAATGTTTGTGTCACAAGCCTAACCTTGTGTTGCAGTTCTGGATAGGAGGCCAGGGCAAACTGACAGGATGGCATGGAAACTCCATTGGCTTCACAATGGGATTTCAGAGCTGTCAGAGCGCTTTTTCTGTGTCCTTCAGATGCATAGAACACATTGACTGGAAAGACAAGCTTTCCATTGTACTGCTTGTGGCGCAGCTGTTGGATTTTGACAATGCCAGCATTATTACCAAATAGAGCTGCAATTTGGTCCCAGTGGCTGTCTTTGTACATCCATGTGTTGGAGTTGACATTAATGACAGAACCTATATTGCCAATATGAACAGAGCGTCCAATTTTGGCAAGATCAGGGGATGGGTTGTGACTGTTTAGGTTTAGATTTGGTGTTGGCTTTTTGTCAATGTCAAGTAATTGCTTAATGTTTTTAACTTCAGCTGAAATATCACTAACCTTACCGTTTTCTAGTAATGTTTTAACTAAATTTTGGGTTTCTTGTAATGATTTAGATAGTTTTTTCACTTCACTGGATAAAGATTTTATTTCAGCTTGGAGAGTAATCACCGTTGGGTTTGTGTTTTCACCATCACAATCCATTTTGATATTATTTGTCTATGTTGGTAGGGGGATGGTTTTTTTAAAAGAGGAGGTGGGGAAGGGGTATGTGAAATAATTAGCAGGGGTGTATAGCTAGAACAAAATTTTATATAAAAAAAAGATAACTGAGGAAAAAAATACAAGCTTGGAAAAAAAGGCAAGTATTTATGTACATAGTCATTCTTGGTCAAGGAGGAAATATAGAAGAGTATAATTCTTACCCCATTTAACATATTATTAATTAATTCATTCTTTCCTTATATAAAAGTAACAGGATCTGTGTCTGTGTGTGTATTGCTAATCACTGAGCCGATATAGTTCTCCTTTACAGTTTTGCCTCTCAAAGGTCTCAGGAAGTTTTTTTTTATATATATTTGGGTAAAGGTAACACTTCCCTACCAAGATAAATCACCCATTGAAAACAACCCAGCCCTCCCTCATTGGCCCCTAGAGGTCTCTATGACCGTATCCAGTAGTTAAAAATAATTTTAAAATGAATTTAAAATTCTTACAATTTATAACCCTATAGGCGAAATTTTAACTTATAACTCTATTTTTTTATTTAAACATATGTTATACTCTTTTCTAACTAATAATGTCTTCAATGCAGAACTTATTGGCTGTTGTGGAGCTATTGCATTCTTACATTCAAAGCATATAAAATAAAGTATTTTGTTTTACTTGCATGTACTAAGAAACAGATCGAATAAGAAATTTAGAATAGCTTCTCCAATTATTACAATATTACCAACGTGCTGACTCACAGACTCGTAAGATACAGAACATTTTCATCATTCAAATCTCCACACAGCACTGACAGGCTTACAGAAAAATTTATTTTTGGAGATAAT
This sequence comes from Acartia tonsa, assembly GCF_053477335.1. NCBI lineage: Eukaryota > Metazoa > Arthropoda > Copepoda > Calanoida > Acartiidae > Acartia > Acartia tonsa. The sequence goes on from NC_137260.1 coordinate 43,712,766, forward strand.
TCATGTTGTAAATGCGCATTAGTCAGGAGAATCTTCACATAAAGTAGTCTATTATAGCAGCTGGGTAAATCCAAATTTTTCTACATATATCAAATGACCGTCAGAGCATTACATACAAACTGATGAACTAAGTTAACTATGCAATGGATGCTTATTGGGAATCTTTTCAGTAAAAAAATTAGCCGTCCATCTTCAATAGCAGCCGAGAAAATCACATTAGACTGTCAGACATGTCTAATTATATGTAGAGTAACTTCACTACTTACTTTAAAAAATATACAACTTTATTAGACTAAATTTTCAAACAAAGGTGAATACTACCTTCACAAGTGGTAATAAAAATTACAGAGATTTCTAGGTATGATATCTATGATATAAATCTATTTACATTATAAATTAGCTAAAGGTTACAAGTAAATCCATAATAAAAAGTAGAACAATGTCTGTCCGTCTGTGTAAAGCTTAGATATCTAAGACCGCTAACTGATTTTTTACATTTTAATTAATGAAAATTGTAAATTGCATCTAACTAATTGGTCAATCTAAAGCACATACAAACATTAAAAGCACACATACATACAGACCTAATTGTTGTTTTCGGAGTGTTCACACAGACCTGCAAATAATATGTAACAGTGTGAGGTAACGGTATGATAACTTTTTTTCTATAATAACATTTTTTTGTTTTTTTTCTGTTAAACACCAAACCGATGAAATTCTTGATTTTATGCTATATTAGTTCTAGATAAAACCTTTGGGATGGCTTTTAGGCTATATTATGCTACCCCCCTCTGAAGCCTTCAAATCCAGAGCTTCTAGGGATGAAAATACCAGGATTCTAAAATGGGATAAAATTTAGCTAAATTTTATTCAAAACATAGGAACACCAATCTTTTAATTACATGTTTACTTACAAAGAAATGGGGCGGATTCTTTCAATGGACCATTTCTTTATTTCTCTTTTTATTTAGAGCAAAGATTCTTTATAGATCATATGCGTTTGTCGATTATATTTTTCCAGTATGGCTTCAATGCCGATTAATACCCACAGAATTAGAACGTGTTCACAGCCATACTAATACATCATGTATAGCATCGTATTACAGACAATTTTCCACGAATATTTAAAACATAAAATTAATGATGCTGTGAGAATTGGTGCAAAAAATATGACGTAACAAAAAAAATTAGCCAATGAGAGGCCGTTATTGACCAATGGCGGCAATGGTAGTGGCCGCCATTGGTCAATAACGGCCTCTCATTGGCTAATTTTTTTTGTTACGTCATATTTTTTGCACCAATTCTCACAGCATCAAAATTAATACCAGTTTCGTTAGCCCGGGTCTTCAGCCCCTCCAAGCTAACAAGCCCGGTTTTAATCTCATAATTTTTCATTTTAATATCAGCAAAAAACTGTTTATAATACAATGCAATAAATAACTATACCTAAATTACGATTTTCTGAATCATCCTTGTTTTTCTTTTTAGATTTTTTCTTTATCTTTAAAAGTATCGTAGTTGGTATTTACAGTTTGATACTAGTTAAAAAAATTAAGACGAAGAACAAGGACAACAAGAACTACAAGCAAACTCTAAGTCAGAAGAAAATAATTGCATAACTAACGTACATAGGTCATAATTAGACAGACATGCATACATCCTATTATAAAGTAGTAAGGTTTTTGTCTGAAACGTAATATTTTTAAAAGCGAAGCTTTTCTATAATTACAGTTACAGCTCTTTTCGTTAATTTAGGCATGTTAGAATTGTCCTATCGATTTCAAACTTTGCATGATGATTCCTTTAACAGTCAGGTACGACTTAGAAATCGCAGCAACTCTATAATTATTACCGGAAAGTCCGTACGTCAATTTAAAACATGCTGATTTTTTTCTTTTTTGACAACCAATTTTTGTATGTTAAAATTATCCGATTCATCTGATTTTTGGTATACTGATTCCTATTACAACAAGATATAGTGTTATAAGCAAAACATCTCTATAATCAAGTCCTAAAAATGTCAGTATGTCCTTAAACAGTAACATGTATTTATTTAGTATTGCAACAAATTTACTTATAATTTTGTATAGACATGTGCATTTATGTTCAGTGCTGACACTCAACAAGTGTTAACGTTCGTTTGTCCTTACATTTCAGAGCTTCGCTTTTATGGATATTGTCATCCTTGTATAAACTACTTTTTAATGTAGTTTTACGTATGTCTCAATATGGTTGTATTTAGACTACTTTTATGCCATCATTTTACACCTTTGAATAGAGATTCTGTAGATGCTAGGGGCGTAGCCATTAGTTAGTTACTAAGTGGCCATGCTACTAACAATTAATTTCAACCTTGTACAAAAAGACTATAGAACCCGCCATAGTTATTCTCTGACAGATAAAATCCGAATCTATGTCTCAGTATTAGAAACACCTAGAAAACTTGATTTTTAATCTTTTTGTCCCACTCTTGTTATTTTTAAGGCGTAGCTTCTCGAAAAGTAGGACTTATTTTTATGTAAATACGCAACGCTTTTTAGTATTTAAAAGCAATTTTTAGTATACAATTGAACCTCAATCAATACGGTGACTTTAAAATTGCTACGGTGCTTTCCCTCCAAGTTCCTAGCGAGCACAGAAAGCTCCCTCCCTTATTTTAAAAAATATTGAGTCGAGGGTGGGGGGGGGGGGATAATTTTCCTCATGCATACACTGTATCCAATACAACCTAACCTAAAGGGAGATTATTCTATGCTATTTTAGCTGGACTTCAATGGATATTGTTATGTTTTGGTTGTTATTGAGCTTACAAAAAGTTGACAGAAACTGGTCAACGAAGTAAATTAGATCTATTTAAGAGCACAGCTACGCTGTAGTGATGGAATTTCCGCCTGTTAGTTAATTAATAGATCCTTGTTTATTGATGAAAAACAGAAAATATCATATTTTCATTGTCTGCTAAAAACTCTATTTCCTTTTATATTTTCTTTCTTCAAGCTATGCTTACATTCTATTTTAAATCATAGCAATTCTCTTTATTGACATGCTTGTCCTTGTTGAAATCAAAATAAAGATAATCTCTAACTGTTTTTATAAATCTTCAAAAAGCTTTTACGTCTTTTATTAAAGAGAGAATAAAATTTATGTATATTAGGTTTTTCTTTGAAATAAAGAAGCTCAAATATGAGAATAAGGTTTCTCACCAAGACTAACTAATAATTTTTACACAGGAATACAAGGGCATCAAAGAGAGAAAAAGTTAAAATCATTGTTTTTTCTCTTTTATAATGTCCTCAAGGTAAAGTAACAGAATGTTTATATGTTTATTTGTCTGTAAGCCTTGTTAATCTTTCATTGTGGTTGTACTGTAAGATTTCTTTAACCGCTGCACCGATACAGCTCTTCTGAGCTTAATTTTCTTTTAGACTACGTTTTAGGATAGCATAACCACCCTCCTCAGAGAAACGTTCTTAGATAAAGTTATAACTTTTTACATTCTTTTTTGATGAGTAATCCTTTATATCCGTGTATAATATTGACCCACCCTATCATATTTTGTTTGATTTGTTATTCGAGGGGCTTTCAAGGAAACGGGGATAAGTAATTCAAAGATAAAATAGAATTTCCCCAATTTTCGACAAATATTAGGGCAATGTTTAGTGGTTTTAAATTGTTGAAATATAAATTTTTCTGCTATTTCCAAGTCCCTGTTATCCCTGAATATTTTGTAACATAATTGATAATGGAAATTTTAAAAATCATCTTGTTGCTAACAAGCAATATGGCTTTACCCGGATTTTTTTTGTTAGTAATAACATCCATGTTTTTTACTAAATTAACAAGGACTTTATATTCATAAGTAGCGAAGCAATAGCAGTTTAAAACATTTAAATAAGAAAAGAAATACAGATTATTATGTCTATTCATTTCAATTTGTTTTTCTAATGCTTTTTCAAATAATTATTTTAATTGAAGATACTTATAACATGAAATAATTATGTTAGATAATTATATTAAATCTTAGCATGCTTATTATGACCTCTGAAATGTCAAAAACAAAGGTTATTTGCTTTTATGAGAAGCTTTCTAATCTATCTTTATCTTCTTGTAAAATTCATTTGATGGTTAATATAAACATGTAAGTGCTTTGTTAGTTAGGTTATAAAATTCGTCTTCTAAAAACAAAAAGCAAGCAAGGGTTGAGAAAGGTATAGTGGCAAGCAAGCAACCCTTGCTATACTGAGATATGTAAATTATAGAGGGGTCACCACCCACCCAAATTCCAATGTGTTTTAAATGTGTTTTCACACATTTTCTCGAGGTTTTGTTTTTCCCATTCAACCCCAGTTAAACCAATGCAATGGATATATTAATTAATTGGATGTGACACCAGATTTTTATGTTCTCTAATAAAGAGAAACTCGAAGCGGGATAAAATAATGATCGCCCCAATTCCCCCGTTTTACTCCATCCCCTCCGCCTAATAAATAATTCCATGTTAGGAAGCTAGATTGACGACAATTTTTTACTTGTCAAAATATCCACATATATTCTACATCAATTTATGCCTACCTCGTTAATTTATAACGGGAAAACGAGTTAATACCGGATTTAATTTGATAAAGTTTTATCAAGCTATCAGTCTGTAAGTTGTTTAAGATCTTTAAAACAGCTGGCGTGATTAACTGTTTATTCTTTATAAAAGCGATTCTTTTATTCAATTAGGGTACAGCAGTCTGTCCGTCCGCAACAGATACCCTGAACGTTAATTTAGGCGATTTAGAATAGTTCTATAGAGTTCAAACTTTGCATGGTGACTTCTGAAAAATTAAAGTGCAATTCGAAGCGTAGCAACTCTAATGCCGTTAAATATTATCATGAAATTTGAAATTATGATTCATAAGACGATTAGTCATCATGTATTATTCAGAGCATCTTCATAAATATGTATCAATTTTAAAGATCCTGCAATATGACCATTCAACGACAAATTTACTGCAAATAATTTTGAAATATGATTTGTTTCCTTAAGATTAAAATTGCGGTCACTCTTTTTTTGTCAATGTGCGTTTGTTCGTCTCAATTTTAACACCATTTCAATTTAAATGACAGGATGTAACTACCAAGAACGAGAAAGACAGAATAAAGCAAGCTGTATAGAAAATATTTAAATAGAAAATTTCCTATCAGTACCTTTAAAATAGATAAAATGAGAAATTCAAAGAAACTGATATGATAAAAAGAGAAAGAGAAAATAAAATAAGATTTAAAGAAAATCTGATATAATGAAAAAGAGAAAGGCTAAAGATAAAATGAGATTTAAAGAAGCTTTAAAATAGATAAGTAGAGAAATTCAAAGAGAATTATATAAGTAAAAGGATAAGAAAATGGAAACGGTAGCTAATATGTTGGTTCTATAAAATTTTTGTAACAGTTTATTACAGTATTGCTTATGGGCCAAATAAGCAACATAATACTGTAATTTATTACCAAGAAATACTCCAAAACCCATCTAAGATGGTGTATCATAACCATTGAATAATCTTAATCACACAAGAATGCCTCACTTCTATAATCCCCTGTATAACAAAGGATACGCTAATGACCCACACATATATTTCAGGGATGGAGAGGACATTAGACTGTAAATCAATTTGTTACCCAATGTTTATAAACTTACTGTCTCATTCATTTGCCTATACAATGTGGATACTTTTATCAAATTTTGAATTGCAATGTAAATACTTTTCAAGCAATAATCTGTAGGGGGACAAAGTGTCTCAAAAAATAGCCATGTGACGTCAAAAAATGACGGATTATCCATTCATTTTTTATGGTTTTCTTTCCCACCTCTTCTTTCATTTTTACAACGTCGCATGGCGGATTTTTGAGACACTTTGTCCCCCTACAACAATTTGCAGGACCAGTAATTTTATTTATCATCAATTGATCGTCCATGGTCTTATCCCTTAAAATCCCTGCATATACATATGTACCTAAAAGAAGTTATGTGACGAGGAGGGAGCTCTTAATGTTTTTCAAGATCTTGGAGATGTCTAGAAATCTTGATTCTGAATATTGTAAGGTGATCAAATCTTAACCAATGGAGTTAGTAAATATTGAAGTTTAAACTTAGTCAATTAAATGTAAGACAATTCTCTAAATTTTGAGATAATTTTTATTTAGGTTCGAGCGATTTTTCTTGGAAGGTTGGTGGTACCTCCCTCCAAAAAAGCTATAAACCTTTCTGGGACCTATAAGAAGATACATTGCTAAGGAGAACCATATCAGTCTAGCTGTTATTGAGATCCTTCGGTACAAACAGACAGACACACACACTTAGATACTGTTACTTTATTATAAGGATAATTCAGTTTTTCTCTTACAAAATTGGAATCTTAGTTTTTAAAAGTTGAACCATTAAGTTGTTCAAGAATATTTGATATGATCTCATCAGGTATACATGGATTCGTAATGGTAGATATTTAATTAACTTTTTTTTTATATTTAAAAGCATGATTAGTTATTTATCGCATCGTATTATAGACAGCTTTCCGCGGATATTGATATGCCTCTCGGGGCTAACAAAACTGATATTAATGTTACGATTCTTATTTTATCATCTGATAAAAATTGTCTGTAAAACGATGCTATACATGATTTTTCAGTATGGCTGAGAACACGTTCTAATTTAGCGGATATTAATCAGTTTGGAAGCCTTACTGGAAAATATTTAATTTATCTATCCCTGTGTATCTCTGGATCTACAATTGGTATGTGGCAAGTTTCAGGGATCTGGTAGAGGCAAATATATATCAACATCAGAGATAATAGATATAAAAATAGATTAATATCTTTAAATATGTTAGACATTGTGAACCTAGACATTTTTTACAATATTCATATAATTTTAATATTAAATAAAATTTTATTATTTCATAAGGAAAAAGAATATATTATTTACAGTATATTTTTTTCAAGCCTTTTAAACCGAAAATGCCCCTAAAAATCTACTATTTATAAGGCTTTGAATAAAAGCGGCCAATGCTGACAATTTGTGAACCTTACTATTATGTTTATAGATTTATGTTGATATAATAACAGTACATAAAGAAAATCCACCAACAGAATTACCCTCCTTTTTCCTATTTTGACTAATTATTCAAAGTGAGTTCATATGTGTAACACATTCAAATATCTAACAATAATTTATTATGCTGCATGAGATGTGTCACATAAATAGTTTGAACTGGTTTTTGTTTAGATTTTTCTTATTTTGGTATTTCTATTCTACATTTAAACTTAGAATAGCAATTTATCATAGTTATTTATTTATCTTATTATAGACAGCTTTCCGCAGAGATTAAAATAAAAAAATTATAAGATTAAAATCAGTTTTGTTTTCCCTGTAGGGAACAAGGCTGAGCTAACAAAACTGGTTTTTATTTTATGATTTTTATTTTAATATTCCTTGAAACTGTCTGTAATATACATGGTTTTTCAGGATGGCTGAGAACCGGTTTTAATCGGTTTCGAAGCCATACTTAGAATAAGAACATTTTTAGCAAATGATTAGCATAATAAAACAATTTTTTTAACTAAGTAAATTTCTATATTGACTTACAGACATTTATGATAATGTATAGAGTAGCTCCTCTTTCATTTTTTTTTTATAATTTATAAACTGCTTCGAAATTGATGTCATTATTAATTTTAACGCTTACAATGGAGATGCGATCCTCAATTTTCAAATTCTTTGAACGTACATATGAGACTTTTACAGAAATGCTTCGCATCCACAACTATCTATCTATGCTTGATATAAAATCAACACTATATAGATCATATTATGAACCTTTGATTGACACGTGCCCTGCAATTAACTAGTAGCACTCAGGGGCAAGACACAATTACTTTAGCTAGGCCCAAGGCATTATTTGTATCAATTTATGCATTCATAGGCCTGTCTCTACCTATATGACACCATATATGGGTAACGAAAGCCTATTCATGGTAATCTGTATGTGATTTGCTAATAGTATATGTTTATTAAAGATATTATGTTTATAGTTAATGTAATCATATAAACAACCAGTACATATATGTATGCCTACAACCATGCCTGATTTACGTCACATATTAACACACAGATATTTAATTGCACAGACAAACACTAAAATCCTGGTCCAGAGCTAATGTTATAGCATGTACCTCTTGAATTTATTCAGTTATTTACTAACTCTCCTACCATCAACTTCTCTTTCTGGCTTTAAAAGGTAATGACTTAGTTGTTTGGCATGCATTGTAGTTTAAATTTAGGCCCCTTAGTACTTAGCATGAATTGAGCTCAGGCCTTATGTTAGAACTCTAACACTTAGCACAATTCACTGCTTAGGACTTAGGGCACATTTCTGTCCTACTCTACTTATAATTTTAACACTTATCCTGTAAATATTTCCATACTTAACTTATGCACTTGTGATATAAATACACTTTATAAAAACATTTTTCCTTCCTTAATACTTAATATACTTATATGATTCTGATCGAATATCAAAACCAACCATTTATTCTTAGGTTAAAGCAACATAATACTTCGCGTGGGTCTTTTGTTGAGCTTCCACCAGCTCAATCAAATTCGTATTATACTTGTGGGAATAGAGGGTTAAGCATTCTAAACAAGCGAACCGACGATGAGAGTGTCTATGTGTATTGCATTAAAATTAGGTTTTAGTAGTACTCATAGAAGAGCGGTCTCCATACCTAAATATGGACAAACGCCCCATTCGCACACACAATGGTGCAACTTACCGGTTGTATCTTAGAAAAATTTTACTTCATAAATTTTTTTTCTTTTTTTTCCTTACCGTACCCGAACCGCCTAAGGCAGGTATTTTTACCAAAATCGAATAATTGTAGCTATGGCAAAATCGGATTTACCAAAACCTGTGATACTATTTGAGAGCAAGGTTAGGACTATGAGGCGTTTGAAGAGATAGGGACTGAAAGGCACGACACAAATGCAATTGAGAGCCTCGTGTACGAGCAGTTGCACTAGCTGACACTCTAGAGGCCCTAGAGAATGCTAGCATATTTGTGGCCATTGGTCGCCGCCCTATAAGGACACTCGCACTGGTTGACACTCTAGAGGCCCTAGAGAATACCAGCACACCGGCACCTCCATGTCCGCCTCTCTTTAGTAAAACACTTGATTTGGAATAATCTATGATTGAGCTATGTGCAAAATTTTGATTTCTGGACTTAGTCAGAATTTTGAAATTTAGGAGTTGTGCTGGGTGGCGGAGTATATATAAATCTTCGGACTTAGTATGATTTTTACTTATTCGAGAATTCTCTAAGTGTTGAAATACTTGAATCTTTGATACTTAAACCAGAACTTATTAAGAATCAAGCATGGAGTAACTTTTCATTTATAAGCCATCAAAATACTATTTGTAAAGGACCATTTTGAACTGTCTTATTAAATGAAAACTTAGGAGCAAATCCTATAGAACACGGGAAACGCTGTTAGTTGGGATACATATTGTCTTTGGAGCCATGTTTCTGAAACAATATGCCGAAAGCAGTTAGTACTCTTGAGTCGTAGTAAAGGGCCAAAAGATTATTACAAACTTGTAGCATTTATACTCAAGTTAGACTGTACTAATACTTTGGTGCCGTTAGAACCGATTTTCTGAGATTTGCACTTACTTATACATGCCTAGGACTTATATTCTTAATGCAATTCTGATTTATATGCGGATGTATCAAAATAACTATCGCCTCTAAAATTTTGAGTTAAACAAAATATTTCAAAGTCTCAAAGATATTCTCAACATCGATCGGTTGGAATGATATAAGTGTAGACAAATTGCTGTATGCAATCAGAGAAATAACTCCAGAGACTTCCTGAGACTCTGAGCAAAATATTCCACTTTTGGACTTAGCACCGTTTCTATTTCTTTTGTTACAGAGAGAATCTCGAATTTCTGGACTTATAGTAATTTTTATGAAATTGTGAATTTGGTTGGAAATTTACCAAAATTCGGACTTGTAATAATTACGATTTTTCCAATTAGATTAACAAATTTCATTTTCCACACTTAAAAGAAAATTTTGTCTTAGAGTATTTTTGTCTTAGCCAAAATATTCCAATTATGGACTTAGAGAGATTCTATTTCTTTTGGTGAAGGATAATTCTAACACTCTAATACTTTATAATTTTAAAATCCTTAACTTAGCGAGATTTGCATTTAGTCAAAATATTCCAACAGTGGACTTAGAGTGATTCTATTTCTTTTGACTTATAGACAATCTCTAAAGTAGCGTTGTGAATGAACTGTTAGGAAATTTCATCTCGGACAAAATATTCCACGTCTGGACTTAGAGTAATTCTATTTCTTTTGTCTCAAGAAAAAATTCACTAATTTTGTACTTAGCATAATTTCATTGAAAGGTTGTGGACTTAGTCAAAATTCACTAATTTTGTACTTAGCATAATTTCATTGAAAGGTTATGGACTTAGTCAAAATTCACTAACTTTGTACTTAGTATAATTTCAATAAGAAAAATTTTTTTTGACTTAGTCAAAATTTGCTAATTTTTGTACTTAAGATATTTTTAGATTTTTTTTCCCAAGCCAAAATTTATTGATTTTGTACTTAGAATAATTTCATTAGAAACTTTTTGGACTTAGTCAAAATTTTCCAACTTTGGACTTAGAGTGATTCTATTTTATTTTGACTTAGAAAGTTTTTAATTCAATCTTAACTTAGAAATTTTTTGTATGTTCTTTACAAACATATACATAAATACAATAAACAGTTCACTCAACAATAAGTAGGACATGAAAACTAAATTTTTACTTGCTTTGCTAATGCTAAAATTTCTATTTCATGTGCCGCCAGAATACAACAGACAACTTGAGAAGAGTTATAAACCATCAATCATTAGTGATAGTGAATATTAGTGATTTAAAAGTATAGTCAACAACCTAAGCCCTATATGTAATTTAAAAGCACACTTATAAGAGACAAAGTTCTAGTAACCAAACGCAGCAAAAGGTTGCAGCAGCCTATCTTGGGAGTCTTGGGACGTCTCTAAAAGAAGTAGCAAGTAATATTGGAAGTACTCTACTGTCTTTATAAACATCCGGATTAAAACAAAGAAAGAACATTTTCTTTTTATACCATTGAGAAAATTTAATTTTACTTAGGATTATTAGCATAAAGTCTATAACCAAGTAAGATAAAGTGTGTACATATAGTTCATAATCTTTATAATCTAAAATTGTTACCTTTTTAGAAAAAAAAGTGCACTAATTCAGATAATTTGATTTTCAATAATTTTTGACCAAGCAATAACACCAACCTTGTAGTCTACTTTAAAGAGTTTGATTGACAACTTCCAGCGTATAGATTGATCACCTTGCGTAGGATATCACACTTCAGTAAGACACATAGAATATTGTGTTCTCACCAATTAAGTGGAGCACATCCGGTCTATAATAACCTTGAAAACAAACTGATTATATTCATATATATAGGACAATCTAAATTGAGTCTCAATAATATAGTTATAAGGATTGAAATCACAAGTGAAGCCCCATAATAATTCGCGAATAATACTTAATAGGATTGGTAGGCATACCCTAATACAACTATAAGTATTGGGTGCGAGATCTTTGATATTCAGGCAAAACAGTTGCAATACTATTAGAATATAGACGATCCTTTGGGAGTGAACCTTAGTAAGTTATATTCATAAAGCCTTACAGGAATAAGCAGATTGTAAGCTACATATCCTTAGAGTGAAGTAAGAATTCAACAAGGATTATAAATTGCTGTTTTTCTCAACAATAACATTTGCTAGGAAAAGTCGACGCCTAAGCAAATAACAGTTAGTTTGTGATAGTATATTAGCATACCCAAATTAACTTTGCTGCAAACTTTAACATTCTATCTAACTTTATAGCTAATTTGTATAGCTAACCAACCCACATTAGCTTTGTAAGCAAATATAGAATAAATCTAAGTAAAAGTGTTTCTACAGTTGAGCTTAATTAAGGATAAGAGTGCATTAGCGCACACTCCAGAATAAGATTCCAAGCTCACACGCAAGCATTCACGACGTAGAAACAACTGTAGGTGAAGTAGACAATACATACTCATCTATATTTAACAATTTTAAAAGAAAAATTTGTTATTGTAAACAATTCCTGATTGTTTTAACGTTAAGCGCATTAGTCGGTTTCTTCTTGTACCTCTGCTATTTAAATCCTAAAATAGTACAACATCTCATAAGCTTCTTTAAAGAACTCATAGAAAGTTTAAAAGCTTTAAGCTAGCTGTAATGCCATTATTTAATAAAAGTAAGAAAGATGACAACGCTGAAAAGGCGAACACTCCACGTCGAGGACGCTCGACGACGCCTGGAAGAAGAACTCCGTCAGCTGATGCAGCTTCTGCAGGAGATGATACACGAAGAGAGGAACCAATGCCCAACCAGGAGGAACCAGAACAGAATGGTGAGAGAACCAAGACGCCAGAACCAGACAGGGAATCTGTAAGATCCATACCCATGCGAGAGGACTCACCAGATGCACTGATCAGAGATCGATATGTTAGAGCAACACTATCAGATCCTCTGGGAAATTTCCTGTTCCCACAATTCCTGGATACAATAAGACTTTGTAACCCCAACTTACGTGTGGACTCAGAAATGATGAGGAACTTCTGTACCAACTACACACAGAGTATGAGGGAATACAAAGAGGAACAAAGACGTGAAGTTGAGTTAGAAGCCCAGCGTATTGTACAAGAGGAGAATGACAAACGCACTCAACGACACTTCAGTAACTTCACCAACCAAACTGGAATTAAACCACCAAGCAGCTATGCAAGTAAGAGCACCCTAAGCAACGATCAAAAGCTTAAGTTAGCCAATGGAACCTTCCCTCTCAAGCATTGCTTCAAAGGAGACGGCAAACCACCCTACATTACTGATTACCTATCAGAGATGAACACTGCTCAGGAGTTATGTAACCTCTCAAGATCAGAATTTGAAACCTTTATGCTTAGAACCACCACTGGCGAAGCATATACTACTATCCAGCAGAGTTTCAATCTTGGACTATCTATTGAAAGTGTCTACAATAGCTTACTGCTACAGTATGATATACTCATCAGCCCACAGGAAGCTCAAGCTAAGCTGATAGCCTTTAAGGGAACCAAAGCCATGTCATTCCCTAAGCTTGTCAGTACAATTCAGAATCTTGCCAGCAGAGCCGCTGTTCATTATACAGACAAGAAGGAAAGACAGAATGTATTCAACATAACTGCAGTGGAGGCACTCAAACGTAGCTTACCAACAAATAGCCGCAATATAGCATCTGAAAACCATCACAATCTCACACATGATCTTGGAAGATCCCCTACATATCATGAGTTGACCGCTTCCATGTATCCTAGAACTGAAGACCTAGATCTGGACCTACAGCAGAATGGTGTATCAGCCAGTTACAATGGAGACTTATCGCTTCATAAAAAGACAAACAACACCAACTACTCACATGACAGGGATACAAGAATGAACAGAGACAAACAGCCTGCTAAAATTGCCGCTACGTCAAGCTATTATAAAAGGCCAACAGTTAGAGAAGTTACTGCTAAACCAGCCTATCCTAAAACCTACAACAGAGAAAACAGGGATAATAGAGATAGACAACCACAAAAGAACACCAAACAAGATTATCATATCTCCTATGGTACATCCAATAAGCGCTACTGCGGTGCATGTGGTCAAAATTCCCACAAAATATCAGATGGATGCAGACTACTGTGCGATGACCAAGGACGACAATATCAAACAGCACTAACATCCGGATACTGCCCAAGCTGTCACAAGAAGTATGGCAAAGACTTATACCACGCGCAACACCTATGCCCTGGACGACCAGCAATGATGGAACTGTACCATAGTGGTAAAGTAAGACCTGGTGGTGTGTTTAAACAGGCATATGAAGAATGGGTTGACGCCAAAGCCAATGGACAATCCAAAGAGCGTGGCAGAACAAGTAGGGTTAACGCTATCACCGTTCGAATGGATCCAAATGACCCCAAGATTTTAGCGGTAGATAGTTCTGCAGCTATCATGGATGAAAATAGGAAAATGTACCTGAACTGTTCCGGCTGTATGTCAAATGGAAACTACGATGTATACATGACAGCTTTGTTTGACTCAGCAGCAGACAGAAATATCATGTCAACCAGCTATTTTGGTATGTTATTTGGAGTACAACAAAATGAGGTTAAGAACCATCTGGAAAAGAGTGACATGGTTCTCGTCAGCTATTCTGGACACAAAATCCCAGTAGCTGGAGAAATAACTCTCATGATTCGTCTCACACAATTCTCAGGCATCTATAGACCAGTACCATTTATGATTGTACCTGAGGAACACAAGAATGTCACACCTATGATCATTGGAATGAACGGCATTAGAGATCTCCAATTAGGGTTGACTTTCGTTGCGGATAATCACCCGCCAGCACCATATCTATACTCTATGTTCCATCCTGGGAGAGTACTAGATAGCCTGTTCTGTTCTGATTATGAGTTACAACTCTGCACAGGGACAATAGACAAAATTGAGCCTAATGAAACTCAGACTATAGAAATGAATATCAACCATTTCTTCAACTTAGCTCCTGGAACAAAAGTCATTCTCAGCGATGACCACATTGCTAATGATAGAAATGGAGGAATCAAAATTCAGCCTGGACAAACGCAACTGACTGTCAACAACCGAGGACAACTTAGTGGAAGAGCAATGATAACAAATGTCACTGAACATGCAATCACTAACACTGTTATCACCGGCTACTTGGAACCCAGCAACCAATTTGTAGTCAAGGAAATCACCACAGACTTTGATTTCACACAATCATTCCTACACAATGTATCTGTGACAACTGAGCTAGATGAGATTGTACAGGCCCTGGAACAACACGCAGAGAAAGCTACGGCTCCAGCCATCAATCAGATCTCACTAGACACCAGAAACAATTCAGTCCAACTCTTATAGCTACCAAAATACAGCGCCATCAATCTGGTAGAACGATCTTTCCCTTTAGCTGATGGATATATACCGAATCCTACAGCTATAAACAATGACACTCCAGTACCAGGAGTAGCCTTATCTGATTACCGATCTAATATTGATGAAATTCTAACTACACCAGATCCTGAAAAGAATAAACTTTTTGAAAATAGTGATGACGTTATTGAACTTGGCTTAAAACATATAGCTGAATCTGATAACCTCATGGACTACGTAACAGAACCTACTGGCTACAGTGTGCCTAAGGATCAGTTTGTTAAACCAGAGGATCTTGTGGTGCTGTCAGACTATCCACCAGAGGTAAGACATTATATAGAAGACATATTCCTAAAATCTTACCCTGATATCATATCTACACATTCTACTGATAGAGGTAACATGAGTAAATATCTAGGCAATTATACAATTAGACTAAAACCTGGTCAAACTTTACCCCAGCATAAGAAATTATATTATTTATCACCCGTAGAGAAAATGCAAATGCAATCTATTTTAGAGTTTTTGTTAAAGAACGGCACCATTGAAAGAGCTAATTTGGATGGGGATTCCTATAACAACTATGCAAGCCCAGCTTATCTGATTCCAAAGTCGGATCAGGGGAGCTGTCCTCGTTTAATTGTAAATTTTCAACAGTTGAATCCTTGTCTGCAATCTGAACCTGCACTGCTACCCACAGCAGAAAATTTGATTCAGTCACTAAGGGATAAATTTGTGCATAGTAGTAGTGACATGGCTAACGCCTTTCATAGTATAACGCTAGAACCTTCTTGCAGAGACCTAACATTGTTTGCAACCCCATTAGGAGCTTTTAGACATGCATCCTTACCAACCGGCATTAAGACTTCACCTGAAAGTCTATCACGCTTTATGGAAAAGATATTACACTGGGAATTGGTTTATGATGATAATGGTAATGTTGTAATGGACGGTGATTTAGCCAAGATGGTATACTCACCTATCCCAGAAGTCCAACACATTTACGATGATTTCATTGTCTCAACTGAACTAGCTAAAACTAGATCAGAATCATTGAATATACATTTTAAGATTTTGAAGAAAGTTATGGGGAGAATACACACGCATAAAGGAAAGATTAGTTTAAAGAAATCACAACTTTTTAAAAGTAGGGTAAATTTCTTTGGGTTCTTCATTTCACATAATTATTGCTGTGTAGATCAAAGGCGAGTACAAAAACTTCTAAATATTCCCATGCCTACTGATATTACTATAATGAGATCTTTTATGGGAGTACTACAAAGTATGCATAAACATTTAAGATTTGATATTATGGCTCCTACACATATTCTAACTTCACTTACCTCTACTAGAATAGGTAAAACTTTTGTCCCAACTCCAGAACAAAGACAAGCATTCGAAGACATTAAGAAAGCTTTAGCCTCAGGACCAATTTTTAGCAAATTAGTTAACTTATCGGCACCTAAGATTATCTTATCAGACGCAGCCGGCACTTCAACTGGCTCATATTCGGCAGTCTTAGCGCAAATAGTGACACCAGAATTACAGGCTAAAACCCTACCCCCTGGGCTAAACTTCGATGACCCTGTACACCATGTTATTTATGATAATAGGTTACCAATTTTACCCCTACCTTTGCAGAATGAAGGTGAAAACATTAAGGATTATGCGAAGCGTATGTCTGAAGATGGACCACCTGAGTTTGAATATTTGGCTAGTAAAACTTTGGGCTATCCTGAAGACACTGTACATAATAGTCTCGGGATATCTTTACAATTGCTTCTAGAACTAAATAAAGTTCAAACACCTTTGACCACTATCCTGCAACGAGCATCAAAAATTATACGTTCTACGATGTTGAGACAAAAGTATATTCAATTTGTATTTAATAATGATAGGGATAAATTCTTAGAATTTATTCGCAAACTAGAGCATGGATATGTATATCTAGATCCGCAACAACTCATATTTGAAGCTCTTAGTGTAGCTATGTACCGTCCTGTGATAGTTATCACAAATATAGAGGGTGCCAAACCTGTCACTCAACACTGTTCAGACAAAACAAAACCCCCTTTTGTATTTTTACTATATGGACACAAAGAGCAACACATAGTAAGACCTGCAATGGTCTCATCAACCAATAGCTTTAATTTAAAATCTTTAGCATCTATGTTTGAAATTATCGCATATACCTCAAAGAAAATTACCGTTGCTGAGTCAAGATTACATATCATAGACATTGAAATCCTAGGAATTATTTATGCAGCAAACTCGTTTAGAACTCTAATAGGTCCAAGCTGTGAATGTACCTTGTTAACAGACGCAAAGTGTGCTTACTATCTCTTCAATCCTAAAGCATTAACAGCCGTTAATAAGTTGAAAAGGTGGAATACCACTCTGTTAACTCTAATACCGAAGCTAACAATGTCCTTCTTAAGAGGAGAAGACAATTTGGCAGATTTCTTAACAAGGGCATATAAGGCTACTCTACCAAGCATTAAAAAAGTAGCCCTACCTAAATTTGTTAAATCTGGGTTTGAAGATAACTTACCCCAATATAAAGTTTGGACTATTGAAGAATGGACACAGTTCATTATGGATAACCCCGACTATTTGGGTTATGATGAACAACCCCCACAGCCAAAGCAACAAAAACCCAAAATCACCATAAATTCACTTGCCGCAGAACATAGAGTTATAGGCAAAGTACTAAGACCTTTGGAAATCCTAAAAGAAAGGATTAGCATAGAAAATATAATTGCAAACCAAAAAGAGGAATACTCTGATATTTACACACGTTGTCTAACCTCTAAATCAAACACCCACACTTATAAAAGACAGAACTACGAACTTAAAGACACAATTCTGTTTACAAAAATAAAAGGAGATTTAAAAGTTTATCTCCCAACCAAACTACTACCAGTATTAGTATGCTATACTCATCTTTTGTTAGTACATAGTGGAGAAATTAAAATGCTTTTAAATATGCAAAATTTCTTCCACCCTAATCTTAAGAAATATGTTAGAAATTACACTAGATCTTGTTTAAATTGTCAACTTCAAAATTCATCTACAAAACTAGAACAAGTAGGAACTTATAGTACAATTTCAAGACCTTTTGAATGTGTAAGTATTGACTACATACAATCCTTACCCCCCTATCGTAGTTATAATCATATCCTCACTATAGTCTGCCAACTAACAGGAATGATTCTTGCATATCCCATGAAATCACTCACATCCCGTGAATTTATAGACAAATTCATGTTTTATTTCTATCCTAATTTCTCCCCCAGACAAATACTGTGTGACAATGCAAAATCATTTTTAGAAAAGCAAAATTTGATATTCTTTGCTTCTATTGGTATCCGAGTTTTGTATTCTACTGCGTACTTTTCACCCTCTAAAGGATTGGTGGAAGCTAGCAACAAAGTAATAAAATGGCCAATCATTAAAATTTTAGCGCAAGACTCAACAACCTCATGGTTATATCTACTACCGTTAATAGTTCGACAATATAATTGCACTAAAATACCAAAAACTGGATTTTCACCCATGGAATTATTATTCGGGACACGTAGCTCCCTGTCTAAATTGTTCTTTGGAGCAATAAAACCGGATGAATATCACCCTGAAATAGCACGCACAGAAGCTTATGTGCAAGACCTCTCAGACGGTATACAAGAAAACTTGGACATTTCAGCAAAAGCTATTGAAAAGGGAAGGGAGGCAAGACTAAAGTATATTAACAAAACCCGCATACACAAACAATTTGATATAGGAGATCTTGCCTTGGTTAGAAATAACACTATTACACCTGGTGTTAACCCCAATCTTAGACCTATCTATCATATTTCACCCTATAGAGTTTTAGATGTAGGCCCTAACAGTTGCACGCTTGAAAGAATTTCTGACAAGAAGACTGAAATATTTAAATACTCTTTCAACGAAATCAAAAAGTTCAAGCCAATTGACGAACATTTTGACACCCTCCCAGAGGAAATAAGGGATATTATCACAAAGCCTTATAATAAACTCACAAATCAAGAGATAGCCACATTAGTTAAAAATGACACACTTCCGCTTATATTTCCGGTTAATTCAAAAGATCCACAACCAGGAATACGCGCACACTCACCCTTAGAAACACGAAAAGAAGCGTCACAAAATAAGAAACCATTAGATTCTGATTCGGACATAGAGGACTCAAGTGCCGACGAGGACATGACACTCGATTCCGTATTTATTACCGGAGGTCGACGACTTAGGAAAATAAATGATAGACATGTCAGATTTCGAAATGGCACAAGTTCACAACCATAATTTACATTTCCATTTACCCTGTAAACTTGTGAACAATATGATAATATGTTATTCTAATCTGATAACTAAGTTATCATATTCATGTAAATTTTCCCACTCAAGGTTATATATCCAGTGGTAAAATATACATCTTTTCTCTTCAGCAGGGGAGACCAACTATATGCAATATACGTCGACTAAGGAGTCGATCCCTTCAAAAACACTTACATAAAAAAAATTGCATATAGGAAGTTTTGATTCTGTATAGGCAAACAGAGTCAAACGATTGATACAGATTGTACAAAAATGCGAATGTTACAAATGTTAAATATGCACCCTAAAATATACACAAAAACTATTTAAAAACATTTAATACAAATTGTACAAAGTGTACAAACATAGCAGTACTAATAGGCAACCTATATATATACGCCTTGAATTATGATGAGTTGATTAGTTATTAGAAACTATAACCACTCTACATACAAAAAAAAATATGTCAAAAACTTTAATTATAACTTCGGACAGGAAACGCCCACTCAGAATTTTAGTAGTAGTAAACAATAACGATAACTTAAATTTTACCCTGAAATTGAGTCAGTTTACTATAACATATCCACAAGTGAGGAAATCACCAACCTTGTGAAGTACTACAGTTATCACATAACACGTAAGTCTTAACAGAATATTTTACAAAAGTTATAAAATGCAAACTAGATTCCGAAAGCCTATGCCTAGATCACAACGGGTTCTACATGAGACCTTCGCAAACCTAGTAGAATATTGTTATAACTTGCTTACGATGATTAAAGAAATGTTAGCGTTTAAAATTAGTTGTGGAATCAGCCAACCTAGTCGTATTGTACGATACTTGCATTGTCGTATACTTAGAAACACTTATAGAGACGCATACAACCGTTTGGTTATACGGTATAGACAGCAAGAGTATAGAAACCGACAGACTATAACAGACGAATTACGGGCAGTAGCACGCCAAATAGAGAATCTGAGAGACACAGTCCTTCTTATTTCTGGACATTGTACTCTCCCCACTATCCACGAAGAGTAAACTAGATTAAAACTGATTCTTATAATCTGATTTCTAACAATGACGTACGGACGTATCCTAACGATATAAAAGTTTTGCATATGATAAAACCTCTTGTACATATGTGTATTGATGTAAAATACTTATATTCTCATATATCTCTATGTAATTATTGAAAACGATAGGAAATTAATCGCATAAATCATAGTAGAGGTATCAAAAAGGACATAACAAGAAATTTTGTTATTTATACAAGTTATCATAAACCAAGTGAATGTAAGCTAAGCTAAGCACCTTGCAAAAATAAACTTTAATTATGTATCTAACTAAATTAAGGAACAGACAATAATACTTATAGAGTAGCTACGTAAACGGGAGTTGTACACAACAAATACTAAATCAGTAAATAACAGTGTATACGCTACTTAAAATTGCTATATTTATTTAAACAAAAGTAAATAATCTTTAGAAAGGTATAAAAATTTTGACAAATATTTTTCTTTGGTGAAAACTTAAATTTAAATCAATTTTGAAAACAGAACATAAATTTTTATTTTTTACAGTATTGGAAAAACATTATGATAGTAAGAAGTTTTCTGACAATTTAACATCTTAGTTAATATAATTTGGTCATAAGCTGTATATTGGCACATAATAAAACTTCGAGATTGCTAATACGATTAATCAAACGTTAAATGTTGAATTTGCGCATATAAAAAGCACATAGCCTAACAACAAGCCAACGTGAGCCAAAAATTTAGCTCTACTTGTTGGAATTAAGACTTAGTTTTAAACCTAAAGGGACCCAAGAACATTTTACCTTGAGACTTTAAAACTTTATGACTATTGTATTGAAATTTAAAAGGGAAACGCCTTTTATTCTAAGCCTTACTAATTAAATAGAACTTCCTTAATGAGATCATCCAATCAATGATATTACTTTAATTACTTGAGTTACAAACAGTCTTTACATGAGTTTTCTTAAAAATACTTGAATAAGCGTATGTAAATGATTTTGTCTAAACGTCAGTCTTTCGGTCTACTTAGATATTGGTTACAAAAAAAAATATATATGCTATTTACAAGTCCTCTCTATATCACAGCACAATTAAAATTCACGATTAATGCACAGGGATGGATATAAATGAAATTTAGAGAAAAGGTACTGAGTTGCGAGTTCGATTAAATATCTATATATACATGACCCTTACAAGCTAACAAGAATGAATAAACTGCGACATAAGGCTGTAATTACAGTTGTTAATATACTATTGAGAAAGAAAAAGGATCAGTTCGCTTACGAAGAAAGTAATTAAGAATTGAATGAAGTTTTAAATTATGGGCATAAAGAAAATACAACCTTATAATCATTTCCTTACATACTAAATATCCTTACAGACTAAACATATATATACATAATATAATGGCAGAAGTGTAAATTAATGTTTGGCTTGTACAGTATAAAAAAGTCATAGTGTCTAATAACAAAAGTCTTTACTTCATAGTGATTACTATTTTGACTAGTTACATAAGAATAGAAAATCTGTAAATTTAGTCACATGTTGTCTAAAACTGGTCATTGTCTTAAAATTTGTATGTCATATTTTCAACCAAGCTAACAGCGCCACTTCACGGCGTGCGTCTAGGGAACGTGGGACCCCGACGTCGAGGGACTCCCTCAACGCCGGAATCCTCCGTCCTGTTATTATCTGAGGAATGCGTAGCTGAATTGAAGCTACTCTCCGCTGACGTTATCTCTTCCAAGATGGCAGGAGTTGGAGTACGCATGGAGCGGCGCAAACGTTCTAAACTGAGGACCCGCAGTGGAGTGGGGTACTCGATCTCATCAGTCACCGCATTAAATCTAATTGGCGGGAGATCGGGGTCCTCGATATCGTCAACCAGTGGGACTAAACTGGCCGCATCCTAAAATTAAGAAAAGGGACATTATTAGACAATCATGTTAATAAATGTTCACAAGAAAATTTATCAACGTTAAATCCATATATGTTTGTGAGTCAATTTTTACTAATACTTTATCTAGAATCTTGCTATTAACTATTAGGAAGAAATTACACCATAGTTAAAGTAAAGTTATTGTCTAAAAGCATAGCTATCTGAGCTAAACAGCCTAGTCTAAGTTACGTAATTTTTGCAACGAAGAAATATTATAAGAGCTTATCAAACTTACCACAGACAAATCAGCTGCAGAAGGAGATTCAATGCGACTTAAGCACATAATAGAGCTCAAGGAAGAGCTGTCGCTGGATCCCTCAGCTGTCCTCTCAGAGCTGACTCGATTACACCTCCCCATATTGGTGTAAAACTGTGCCAGGGGGATGGAGTTGGTCGCCTAAAATATAATAGATCTTATTAGTTTAATCGCAACGCCAACAACGAGTCTAGGAAAATCAGGAAATGAGAATGCCTAAAATCCTGTAAAAGCTATATGATTAGGTAGCAATTCAACCCACTTTATACTAGAATTAAAATCTTAGATCGGTTCAAAAATACTTATGCAACCATACATTTTAAGATTAATATTCTACAAATAAAAGAATTTTAGTTGCAAATACCTCTAGATACGTGTACAAATGTACAGCCTCTTTCTGAAAATTAATAGAAAACTAAAGCATGGATACTTACATGTAAACGCTCTGCTTGATCAACAATCAACGGACGGAAGCCAGGACTTCCCGTCGAGGTTTCCAAGCCCGCAGGCACATTTCTTCCAGTAACCCGATCCTCAGTGGCAGACAAACAGTGTACGGCAAACAGGCCAATTCTGGACCTTACTTCTGCTGGAGTCGATGGACTAGCAGAGGGAGCCTAAAAACAAAAGGAAAACAATAAAAATCTTGATCTAACATTTAAACCCCTAATGAGAAACGTACGGCACGAGCAAACTCTTAACTTTCCCAGAGGGAAATAATATTAGGTTGCTACTTAATATTTTAGTAAATGTTAACTGGTATCTCAACTTAATTGCGGTAACCGCGCGGATTTCTCTGGCGACATGAAACGACGACAAACGGTGAGCGATATATATGGAAGAGCCGAAAGTCAACGTTGAGGAAGTGAGAATAGGACAGAACAACCCTGCACCTACATGATGCTTTATTAGACAAAACGGGTGGCTAGAAAAAAATTATACAAAACAAAAAAAAGAAATATACAACAGAAGAAAACTCACCTGTGTATCCGACAGAATATCATCAATCTCAGAGGACGCGGCTTCATACATGGTGTCCGACGGCTCCGCAGTTGGCGACATAGCCCCAGCTCTAGTCCTGTTGGTCCTGTTACTGCAGTGGAGAAGCTCAATGGTCCTGACGCCTATGTTTCGGAGGCGCGTACATACATCTCTTATCCAGCGAGCCAGCGACCTGTCTGAGGTGTTGTCAATACGTGTAAGAGTCTCAAGCCCTACAGCGCCGAAGAAGACCACTATAAGAGCACATGAAAACAAGCCTAAACCCAACAACATGTTAATTAAGCCATCCATGTTGAAGGTGTCCAGACTCGTCTTCTGGTCTCTCCCCAACTCGGCAGACCCAGAATCACCTCCGGCAACATCGTCACCAATGTCACCGCAGGAGTTCTGCATCACCGAATTGAGGAGAGACCAGATGATTTGTATCGTTCTACTAAGCATCAGTGAGAGATGCTCGTTGCCGAACATCTCCCCTTGATCCCTTTCGGACTCTACAGTACTTGTACCCCCATAGTCATCGACATCAGCAAGGCTTGGCATCCCAGACTGATCGCTGTACACTGAACTCGAGTCGTCTAAGGAGTTTTCAAGAAACGAGGAATTGGCAAGAGTGGCCGCAGCCGCCCTCATTGATTCCTCGAATCTTTCCTTAATATTCTGATGCGCGTCCAGGCTGTCAGGCACATACATTATGAGCGAATGTAAATTTAAAATAGAGGACTAGTGATTCTGAAAGGCAATATAGTAAAGTTAATTTTATGAAAAAGACTGTACACACGAATGTTATTTTTTGTATTTTAAGCAACTATGGTTGAACCTCCTAACCATTAAACTTTGATTTATCATCTAAAAGTAAAATTCTTTAAGTTAAAGAATATGTAATTAACTTTACATGATTCAAAGCTTGAAAATAGCTATCATTAAGCTATTCAAACATTAAAACTTTGTTTTATTAGATTCAATTAAGTTAAAGAATATGTAATTAATTTTACATGATTCAACGCTTGAAAATAGCTATCGTTAAGCTATTCAAACATTAAAACTTTGTTTTATTAGATTCAATTACGTTAAAGAATACGTAATTAATTTTACATGATTCAATGCTTAAAAATAGCTATCGCTGAGCTATCAAAAACATATTCATTATGATGTATTAAGCAATTAAAAACTTATATACTAGCTAAATCTGAGTATCTTCACTGATGTTTTAAAAAAAAAAAAAACACTTTCGATAAAGCTAGCTAAATATAATTTTTGTAAGCGACCATTTTTTTTAATATGGTTGAGTTACTCGTAACATAAATAACCTATCAATTAACGTCATTATAATTGAATTAAGTAAAAAGAAAATCTTATTTTAAAACCTATAGTAAACTTGTTTTAGAAGATTTGAATCAGGACTCAATAAGTTTTGATTATAAAAAGGGGAACGCTGTAATCAAAAGTTAAAACGAATAGAATGATGGAACATATCTGTGTCAATATAAGTTTTGTTTATGATGAACGAATTTAACTTTTGCAGCAGACGGAAAACGTAAACAAAACAAGGTACATCAATTTACCTGATGACTCAGATATGTCCTATCAAAACTACAAATATTATATAAAACAAAATTGTCATATACTGAAGACGTACCCATATTGCTTCTAACCCACTTTCGTTTAAAAACATAGTGATAAAGGCCTTATCGACGAAGAAAATAAGACTCTTGAGTCTTAAATAGCGGCTAACGAATGCAATAATGGGCATATCAACAATCTATAACATAAAAACATTCATATAAAACAAACGGGTTACTATATTTTATCACTTTTATATAAATTCTCTTGGAATTTAGCGGTAAAATTAAACACTCGAACGCAAGCTCCGCTCGCAAAGACAATTATTATATAAATGAGCATAATTACTGGGCCGCCAGCTTTTTATAACCTCGCTCAAATCCAACCCCTATCACTTTTGACCGCCCAAACATAAACAAAGGGTTGACAACTTATTGTTACGTAAAATTTAATTACGGACGTCGAACGATATATTTTATAGATATTAAGTTTAAAAGGTACACTTGATAGCGACGTAATGTAAGATATTAGTCTTTAAAATGATTAAAATTTATTCATGTTAAAAATAACATAAATACAGCTAATACCAACAATGGTATAAACTATATGTACATATACAAAATATACAAGCAAAGGGTTACCAACTATTGTTAGTAAAATCTTATATTTTTACATACATACGAGTAATGTAACCAAAGAAAATAATACGATATGTAAATACTAATTGTACTTATACATTTTTATATAAAATATTGTTTATATTCAGGAAACAGTTATATTTAACAGAAATAGAGATAACTAACCAATCCATTATAGGTCTATCTGTAACGAAAGAATTTCTAGAATATCCCAGGGATAAAAGGATTAATAAACGATTATTAAAACTTCTTTTGTTTAGATTACCATAGCCAGGATACCCCAAGGAACCGGTTGGAGCACGCGCACTAACTCTTTTTAGGATCTACCATGGACCAGCCTGGAGATAACCTAGATGATCATGGAGTATTGGAGCCCTACCACCACCCTACCTTGGACGGATTGCGGTTGTGTTCCTGTCAACACCTTGACACAATAGACGAGAACAACAACATCATCACCACACCAGAGTACGATGGATTCTCAGAGAACCTGTCCATCACCATCAGGAATTTCTTGTTAAATACAGCCCTGACTACCAGAGAAGATAGTAGAGTGGAGACCGATAGTGACACTAGCTCCAGCAGCACACTGTCCCTCTCTACCAATGACCTCAACCAACTCTACTATGACCTGGAAAATCACTCAATCACCTTGGACGAGAATGGAAACGAGGTAGCACAAGTGGACGCCCTTGGCTACATATCTACCTCACCCCCAACCTCAACCTACACTTCGAACGAGAGCACTTCACCACCTAGTTCATCATCAGAAGAAGCTGAACTATCCAGAACAACCAACGAAAAAACATTTATTGATGTGACAATGTTAGATAAAACTAAACCCCTCAAGAAAAGAATGTATTCTATTTGGGAGGTTTATCATCTTGTATACCCAGCTATGAAACTACGCAAATCATACTTTCTTAATGGAAAGCGTATTTAACTTAGCTTGGAATACATTATAGTTTATTATATATGCCTATATACTGGGACTACTAAACTTTTTCTTTTTCTCTTTTTTCTTTTTTAACAACTTACCCCCATTGGAGATGCGATCCTCAATTTTCAAATTCTTTGAACGTACATATGAGACTTTTACAGAAATGCTTCGCATCCACAACTATCTATCTATGCTTGATATAAAATCAACACTATATAGATCATATTATGAACCTTTGATTGACACGTGCCCTGCAATTAACTAGTAGCACTCAGGGGCAAGACACAATTACTTTAGCTAGGCCCAAGGCATTATTTGTATCAATTTATGCATTCATAGGCCTGTCTCTACCTATATGACACCATATATGGGTAACGAAAGCCTATTCATGGTAATCTGTATGTGATTTGCTAATAGTAAATGTTTATTAAAGATATTATGTTTATAGTTAATGTAATCATATAAACAACCAGTACATATATGTATGCCTACAACCATGCCTGATTTACGTCACATATTAACACACAGATATTTAATTGCACAGACAAACACTAAAATCCTGGTCCAGAGCTAATGTTATAGCATGTACCTCTTGAATTTATTCAGTTATTTACTAACTCTCCTACCATCAACTTCTCTTTCTGGCTTTAAAAGGTAATGACTTAGTTGTTTGGCATGCATTGTAGTTTAAATTTAGGCCCCTTAGTACTTAGCATGAATTGAGCTCAGGCCTTATGTTAGAACTCTAACACTTAGCACAATTCACTGCTTAGGACTTAGGGCACATTTCTGTCCTACTCTACTTATAATTTTAACACTTATCCTGTAAATATTTCCATACTTAACTTATGCACTTGTGATATAAATACACTTTATAAAAACATTTTTCCTTCCTTAATACTTAATATACTTATATGATTCTGATCGAATATCAAAACCAACCATTTATTCTTAGGTTAAAGCAACATAATACTTCGCGTGGGTCTTTTGTTGAGCTTCCACCAGCTCAATCAAATTCGTATTATACTTGTGGGAATAGAGGGTTAAGCATTCTAAACAAGCGAACCGACGATGAGAGTGTCTATGTGTATTGCATTAAAATTAGGTTTTAGTAGTACTCATAGAAGAGCGGTCTCCATACCTAAATATGGACAAACGCCCCATTCGCACACACAACAACAGAGTAATACAAAGTCAGTAAATCATAACAAAAAGTTTTATCTTCCTAAATCGATTCTATCATAAAAAAATAAAAGTTACACTGAAAACTATTTGCTTTGTAAACATGTGACATACAAAATACATAATTAAAGCCTTTATGACAACGGATATGATCGGTATTTTGTTTTGCTTGATTGGGGTTTTAAAGTTTCACATGATAATAGCTACTTTAAACAAAGTAGTAGGACTTTAAGTTTTAACTAGGACAACAATGTACAATAATAACGAATCTGGTTTGTTAAAAAGACTAACAATTTTTGTAATTATTTCTTTTTAAAACCCTTCCTTTTATCTTCTCTTGTATTCATTACTATTTATTTTTGTTAATGTAGGCCACGGATCTTAATGAAATAGTTATTTTGGGAATCTCTCTCTTTTTGACCTTTACAATCATTTTCATTACTTGACTGTAAGTTTGAAACTTTTCAATCTTTATGGCCCTACCTGCCAATATTGCATGTGTACATAAGCTTCGCTTCTAATAGCCACGTTGTCATTACTCTCTATCAGTGCAGAGGGCAGTAAAGTGGGGAAAGAATTGAAATTAAACGTTGTCAAACAGTTCAGGGAGGGAGGGAACATTGAAATGTTTAGTTTTTTGGTTGAGTGTGCTAAGGTTACAACCACTAATTGTAATCTAGAGAAGAGGTAATTTTGTGTATCATTATTGGGCTTACATTAATTTATTAATTAATTTATCCCTTTAAATCCTTGGAAACAGTTACTTACTCTGCATACCACGCCCCAATAATTATACTCCAGTAACAAGTATTGTAATAATTATATAGTAGCTTCTCATTTTTCAGTTATGTATATCAACCATATGATACATACACGTTCGCAAATATAATATATTCGTGTACAGTGGATTAAAATTGGTTGTCAACAAAAAAAGTATCTAAAGGCCTCTAGGGGCAAAGATTAGTGTTTCTAAATACATAAGCTGTTTTAGCTTAAAAATTACTTAAGGCAAATAAAGAGAAGCAAAATTTCAAATTTTCATTTACTGCATAGAACGACTGGAAATTATTTTCAAATGACTTCTGCTAAAAAAATGAAAATCCCAAATGGCCAAGATATGTAAATTTTCATAGAAAACTTTTTTAGAGGCCAGTTTTTTAAGGGGCAATACAAAGGACTAAAATATATTTAAAATAAATTAGTGGAAAGAATAAAAATTACATTTTTTCTACAAAGGACATGATCAAAATATGCTATATGTTGCTTGGTTAGACAGCTTGACACACATCTATACGTTTTAGAGTGATTTCAACGAAGCACAGAAACATACACACAAAAATAACAGTTCAAGTAAAAGTAATTTCATAGAGAAGGGGCAGTTAAATTTTTATAAAAACAAACTTTCTTTGTCCGCTGTTATCAATGTTATATATCACATAGGAGAGGACAAAGGAGTATATTATATAGTAGCAGCGAGAGAGACATAATTTCTTCAAAACATATACTTTAATGGGTGTTCGAATAAGTATCAGAAGATAAAATAAAAGAATTTTTAATATAATACAATTTTTAATCTTTCATAATTTTTTTTTCAGGGGATATTTCTCTTTGAAGGTGGAAGGATCTAAAAATCATCCAGTGACCTAATATAATCATTATTGAAAAGGAGGGCTAAATCGGTCCATTGCATTGGTTAGCAAGATATCTAATTAAACACAATCAGAAAGATACATACACATACAACTACTTTTTAACATAAGGATTTAATTATGAGAATATTGTTCCCAAGCAAGGTGATGATGATTAGGCCTGGAAACAATTGGTATGTTAATTGTAGACCATAACACCTTACTCACCATTTTTCAAGTCACCAACCTCCACAATTTTTTTGGTAACAAGAATAAAGTTAGCTTCTCTAGGTGTAACTAGAGTTTACGCGCCTAGAAGCATTTGGGAGGAGTTGCATTCTTGTAGGGCCGATTTCTCTTAGGAGGAAAGTAGTACCCTCCCCAAAAATAGTTTTAAACCTTCCCAGGACCTATGAGAATCTACATTGTAAAAGAGAACCATATCGGTTTGAGATTAGCTAGATCTGTTGGCATAGATCCTGTTATTAGTTAGATTCTCGATATGTTTTCCTAATTATCTTCGATTAACTGAATTCTTAACTTTACTGTATTACATTTTACTGTCATTTTTTTGTTAAAAATAATTTATTCTACATTGCCCTTGTTTGTGTTAGCATTTACAAGACAGCTTTTATAATTTAGTAACTGCACAAAAATTGATAAAATTTCGGCCAGTAGCAAAGTTTTGACCTATCAACCCGAGAAAATTGACAACAGACTTAAATAATAAATACTAAGCATAATCAATTCATACACGTTTCTTAATACATACTAAAAGTAAATATATCAAAATATTAGATAATAGCCATAAATAAAATATCATTCTCAATAAATTCGTAATGTCTTATTGTAAAAAAATCATACTAGAACAGATTTTCATCATTAATATTGATCATAAATATTTCAAAGTTAGATGAACTACAGGCTAAAAAGATAATTCTATAATTTGACTTATAAATGCACAAAGACTAACTCTTTAACAACTTGTATAATATAAAGTAGTAAGTTTATTTTATCTAAAGATAAACATCTCAAAAAATCCTTGTCCAAGTTTGCTGAACTTTCCAGGGAAGCTTTTTAAATGCCTTGAAAAGGATACAGTATATTTTCCTGTCATACAACACCCTCCCTTAGAGGCTAGGGCAAAGCAACAAGTTACAAAAAATTGAAATAATTCTATAATGCTTAATCTTGTTATATATAGATTATGAAAAAAGCAACGGTCACTCAACTTTTTAAGCATATCTCTGTAAAAATCCTCCAACTATTGGTTTATCAAGATTCCATGGTCACACTACCCACTTAAACTTTAGTTATCATATTATATCAACCAACACAAGAAAGTATTAACTATAAAAAAAAGTAGTGACAAATTTAAGTAGCAGGCAAATTGGCTTGTACCCTGGGAGGAAGTGAACATTGGACTGTAAATTACACAGGTACACTAAGTTTTATAACCACGTCGGGTACTTTCATTAAAATTTGATTGGATTGTTTCAAACTAGTAGTATCAAAACTTTTAAATTTATAACATTAACCTATAGAATTTTGTTGGTTAGCATTAGGGTTGTATATAGATTTACTGTCCATTGTCTTATCCCTTAAAATCCCCGGCTTGTACAAAAAATGTTCAAGATATGGTCACTTGTCATATAAATGGTCAAAATTGTATGTCAATATTATACTCCCAATTAGCAGGAATACAATGAAGTTGACAATTTGCAACAAGTTTCTTCATTCATAACAAAAGCCTACCTATATGTATCAATGTATCAATTATTAACCTATTCCCCTCCCTTCCCCTCCTTACTGTATACACGAACTAAACAATGAATGAAATCCATATTGGCAATATGAATAGACGAAAAACTTTCCATGTATACTTATATCCATTCATGTAAGGAGTAAAGACAAAACTCAACTTTACTCAACAAAAAAAAAAAAAATTATCTTAACCCTTACAGATCGGGGGGGGGGGGTCATATTGACCCCCCCCCCCTCTAGTTTTTCAATGTCATTTTTTTTTGTAGTTAAGATAGAGAGTTGTGACTTCATGACTTTTTAAGTTTAGTAATTATACGTCGGCAAGAGTTGATTTTATTAGGATATCTGGTCTGTGTCGGTCGTGGTGTCCGGTCAAAGTCGGTTGGGTAGCACCAAAATTAAAAAAAAATTCTAAATAAATCTTAATTTCTACATTATGACTTTTGTGTATAAGGTAGAAACCTAAATTTTTTTTGGTGAATACTGAGATATTAATGACCTTCTGAGAAAAGTGGTGTTATGACCGTTTGACCGCACCCTGACCGACTTTATGACCGATTTTTGTCCGGCTTTTACTACAGACATATATCATGAATATCGTGGCTTCTATTACAGCTAGAGACCTATAATTTTTTTTGGTAAATCCTGGAGCAATAATAAACAGATTAAAATATTAATTGGCGCCGCCAACCGCCGTTTTACCGCCGTAACCGCCGAAAATGGCGGTTTCCGTTATTTGCCGTTTTTTGGCGATGATCAGAAAAAGTAATTTTTTTGTTATGAAAAATAAAAGTTCGTCCTAAAATTTGGTCATCCTAGCTGTAAAATTGGCCGCTCTACAGCTGTTTTAAAATTTAGCGGCTGGCCGCTAAATAGTGGCTAAGGAGCGGCCTGACCGCTATGACTAGAAAAAGTAACAGAAGCCGAGATAGAGGGGGGGGGGGTCAATATGACCCCCCCCCCCCCGATCTATTAAGGTGGGAATTGGGGCCCTTACTTTTGAATAATAAAACAGTGATTGATGAAGTTTCAAAATAAAGCTATACAGGATAAAAATTAACTCTAATCTTTCTTTTAAAACCTACATAGTTTTGGTCTGTGACGTGGACTCAAATATTTTCTTTTAACGCTTTTCTACTCCCACTCTTTTAGTTTATCTGTTTAAACAACTTTTGTTTCCTGTTTAGTCGGTCATTTCAAGGATGTGACTTAAATCAAAATAAAAAGTTTGAGCTTATCATATCCTATCATATAAAGTAGTAAGGGGGGGGGGGGTTAATGCAACCATCTCGTAATCAGTGATTAAATGGCACTTACAATTCGAATTTCAATCTGAACTTTTGCATAAGTAATCCTTGGTAGGTCTATTTTCCCTAAATCGAACAAAAAGTTGGAAAAGTAACGGCTAGCGGCTCAGTCGTTCAGCCGTTTTTAGCCTATTTTCAGGGTAAATCCATCATCAATTACGTAGGAATCAACTTTTTAAAACTTTTTTTTGGTTTAATTCATGTTAAATGATAGCAATAACCATTTTTAAAACTTCTAGCACCAACAGCTACCGTGTAGAACCGTTTGATAGCGTTTTGGAGTAGAAAAGAGTATTATGTTGAGAGAGGTTTCGTGACTAATTTGCAATATAGATATCAAAAAAATGACAAAACAGCTGAGCCGCCTGCCGTTAGCCGTTACTTTTCCAACTTTTTGTTCGATTTAGGGAAAATAGACCTACCAAGGATTACTCATGCAAAATTTCAGATGGAAATTCGAATTCTAAGTGCCATTTGCTCACTGATTACGAGATGGTTGCATTAAAAAACCCCCCCTTTTGTGAGGGACAAAGTCGCTCAAAAATTCTGACGTCATAAAAATGAGGGATGAGGAGAGGGGTAGTGGGAAAGAAAACACTTAAAAGAGAGATGGATAATTCCTCATTTTTATGACGTCACATGTTGATTTTTTGAGCGACTTTGTCCCCTCACAGTAAGTTTATTTTGTAGATTAAGATTAAAATTTCGATAACTGCTAAACCGATCGGCTATTTTATTTTTCGATTTTATTCTTAGAAAGGCTTTATATTTTAATTTCTCCTTCGAACACAGAGGTAAATGCTAGGGGCACAGCAGATAGTATTTAAGAAAGGACTAATATATAAATTTTTAGAATGCAAATTTAAATCTCTACATGGATAAGTACCTGTGTTTCGGCTATGTAAAATATTTTAGTCAATATTTATCATAGTCTTATATTTTAAGAAACTTCAATATTACTTTAAAAAGGTATAGGAAGCTAGTAGCTTAAATTTTTTTTCTTTGTGAACAGAACAGACATTTATATAGTCTTCTAATTACTTTAGTGTATGATTGTATTGTATTGTTTGTTAATTAAATGAATTATAAATCCTCGACTAAATTTTAAATGGTATAGATTAATTACTAGAAAATAAAATGTAAACAAAGTTTGCTAATTAGAATTAACCAGACACAGTTGGGAGAATAAACGTATTTGTTCTTTTCATAATATACACTGTGATTCAAATAAAATTTGCGTTTTCCGTTTTTCTGACACAACCAGAAGGAATATAGAAAAAAAACAGTCCTTGTTTTCTGTAAAAAAAATACATTAAATTTATTAAAGGTATTTTTATTATCTCTAAAAATGTAGCCGCAATGATAGGTATGTGTAGATTATATTCCTTTTTTTTTTATCTCTTTCTCTTAATTGCTTAAAAATTTGATGGATATATTCCTCAGGGAGGGAAGGGACATTGGTTGTAAATAATACTTGCATCCAAAATTTAAAAAACCTCTATACTTGGTTTTAAAACCTTTGGAGACTTTCTTGATTCTTATGAAATTGCAATGTTTAAAAGTTCCCACTAATAATTTTAATCTACAGAATTGTAATAGT
Organism: Acartia tonsa; assembly: GCF_053477335.1. Classification (NCBI taxonomy): domain Eukaryota; kingdom Metazoa; phylum Arthropoda; class Copepoda; order Calanoida; family Acartiidae; genus Acartia; species Acartia tonsa. The sequence goes on from NC_137260.1 coordinate 43,747,045, forward strand.
TATTTCTCGTATCGTATTATAAACGGCTTTCCGCGGATATAGAATGTACAATTGTAAGATTAAAACTAGTTTTTTTAGCCCCGTGGTGCCGAAGGCACCGGCTAAAAAACTAGTTTTAATCTTATGATTGTACATTTCTATATTCGTAGAAAACTGGATATAATACGATGCTAGACATAGTTTTTTCGTATTCATGAGAACCGGTTCCTATCCACCGGATTCAAATGAATACGAGAAAATTGTTTTTCGTATGGATGAGAACCGGTTCCTATCCACCGGATTCGAATGAATACGAGAAAATTGTTTATTACAATTTTATTCATCGTCCATTTTCCTATTCTTAAAGATATCTGTGCACGCAACTAGTTAAGAAAGACCCAAGAAAAAATAATAACCCAGCCCTTTGCAATTTAAGATATCTTATACAAAGTAAAGTTTCAAACACCCTATTTGTAATAAGATAATAAATACCCTCAATCCAAGAAATTTATTCTTTAATAACTTTAGACCACATTAAGGGAAGATTTTGTTTTCCTAGGTCTTTGTTACACAAATACTTGTGGACAAAATTAAGAAGAGTCATCATTTAACCCTTTCTTAATCAATTGAACAATATGTTTTTTACTTAAAACTCCATTTTGGATTGAAAACAATTAAGAACAAGGATGACAACATATAAATGAGTAGGGAAGTGAATAACTGAAAAAGGTTTGAACTATATAATAACAGAAAAGCAGACAAAGTGAGTTATAGAGTAGATACTTAGAAGTAAGGAAAATCTTCATAATATTTGGTACCCTGCAAAAAATATCATAACCCCATAGAACTTTCTTTTCAAGAAAAAGCCAGCAATGACAACAAGAAAGATATACGGGCAGGTATAGTTATAGAAAAGATGCTTATAGGTTCCACTCATCATAATTTTCCATGTGCAGCAAAATCTCTTTTCCATTCATTTTTCAATATTGAATTTTCAGCAGTAATTTGCGAGATAAATCTTTCAAAAAAATTAGGGTCGTATCTTTTAATCCTTACTAGATTTAAAAAGAACAAATTTTTAATGCAAGAATAGTTAATTATTGCATTGTATTATAGACAGCTTTCCAGGGATATTAAAATAAAAAATTATAACATTAAAACCAGTTTTGTTAGCCCAGGGCCTTAATTTTTTTTTAATATTATTATTAGTGGTCATACATAATGATGATATTTTAAATCGCTGAGAACCGGTTCTAATCCAGCGGATAATAATCGGTATTAAAGCCGCACTCGAAAAATATTAAACATTCCCTTTAGGGTGAAAGTAAAAATAAAGTGATTTTGAGTAAAGCTATTTCTCAGCTTAAAAGACTTTAAAAATCCAATTTGGAACCTCTCTTTTTAATTTTGTTTACTAGTTCTGGAAGAAAGGGTTAATAATTGACCCACCCAAAACTGACTGCATGACACAGACATCTGGGAATTAAATCTCCAAAGAAAACCACAAGGAGATAGAGGAGAGAGGAGGCTGGCTACCAAAACATTCACCAAAACCAAAAACCAATCAATTTCAAATTATTATGTCACAGAATTTAAATGAGGAAAGGTTCAAGAAGGGGATGGAAATGGCGATAAAAATTAATTTATATCCTTTTCTCCTATACAATTTAAGGCAAACTAGAATTGGAATGAAAACTAATTTATCATCCATTGCCTTATTCCTGGCTCCACTAGAAGAATTACAATATTTGTACGTAAAATAAAAGAATAGTTATTTCTTTCATCGTATTATAAACGGCTTTCCGCGGAAATAGAATGTACTCGGCACCTCGGGGCTAAAAAACTGGTTTTAATCTTATGATTGTACATTTCTATATTCGTAGAAAACTGGATATAATACGATGCTAGACATAGTTTTTTCGTATTCAAGAGAACCGGTTCCTATCCACCGGATTCAAATGAATACGAGAAAATCAATTCTATAAATTAATCTGTCTGTGTTCTATAGTTTATATGTAAAGGCGACAAAAAGGCTCAACAAGCATTGACTTCTAAATCAAAATAAAAATAGAAATTTAAGATAATTTTAAAAATGAAAAAGTAGTTAAAGTAGGTAAATATAAAACTTCAAAAACAAAAATAAAAATCAGATGAGATTCTGAATTATTCTGAATTTATTTAAATTTTTTCTGGTAAAAGTTATTTTTATGTGGTTTATTATTTTGGTTTAACATGGTTTACAAAGGTTAGTAGGTGGCTTATTTTCCACTGTATTTACTTTTAAAATATTTTTATTTTAAATAATATGCAGTGTTTCTTTCTCATATAGCAGCCCAGTAAATAATAATTTTCCAAAAGCGCCATGGACAGAAAAAAATCATTGCATACTAGATAATCATTGGTAAGGAGATATTTTCTTTCCAAAAATCAGTTGTCTGTCATAAATAGTAACAGAGAAATAAAAATTTAAAAATGGAGGGTTATTTCAGGGCCAGATTATGTACAGTACATATATATTTTGTACATATCAGATTTTCTAGAGTTTTAAAAGGTGAATGGTTCTTAAATGTTCAAAACAAAGAAATTCTTACAACCATTTGTCAATTAATCTTTTTAAAACAGTATTTTAGAGGTTATTCAATCCTTCTTAACTTTTAAAACTTGTGCACATTCTTAGTCTACAAGGTGTATGTCATCATTTCAATAATTGAGTCAATAGAATACTGAGATCTCAGATTACTAAACCAGTATTTACAAATAGTTCTACTTATATTTATTCCGTGCAAATAAAGACGCAAGGAGCAACTAGTCTGAAACATTTCATAAAAGCGAGGCCAGACCACAAAGTTAATGTTGATATTCCCCAATGCAATGTTCCTATTGAGTACTAAACTTTCTCTTAAAGAATCAAACTAAATATAGCAAAATCTTGGTAACCACTGTACTGTTCATTGGGTACCTCTCTGGCAAAAAATAACCAAAAATCATTCTACATAGTAAGTTTATCGAGGCCACTTTTTTGTTCATAAGTAAAGTGGTGTACAGAACATAGATATGTAAAAGCGACACTGTTTTAAACAGCAGAGAATGAGCAGGAATGGAAAAGAGGAAAGAGAGAGAGAGAGAGAGTACATAAACATATTTGAATGGGAGTTGAATTTCAATGAAAAATGTTGAATAGGTCAGCATACAAAAGATCATATTTTCAAAATTTAAACCTACAAATCCACATTGCATTGTTGAAAGCAAAGCTACTCTGTTATGAGGAATGTCTGTCCGTTAATTGTATGCAGCCGCTAGTTTTTGTCTATAAACAAGTCTAATTCTGTGTACAATAGCTTACAATTTGCTTAGTAGCAAGTTGAGTAATCCTTATATAAAAGTAACAGGATGTGTGTGTGTGTGAAGCTTAAGATCTTACTGGAAATCGACTATGAAAAAAAAACCAACAAAATTTCTTTTCATACTTTTTATTTTTAAAATTACATGGAAAGTTGAGGGTCGAAATATCCCCCTTTTCTTCTCTCTATAGCCTCTATCTTTAATGATTGCTGAAGAATCTTTATATATTTTCTTTATTTGACCCTACCATGCAGACGAACATAAAGAAGTAAAAACCCAAGTTATGGGATACCAGCGCTAATTATAAAAGAATAGATTATAAAAATTTTTTGTCACAATTTTGTACTTACTCTAGCTTTATTCTTATGCAAAAATCCATCCTTGTTTAACAAAATTTAAACCAACAAATGTATATTAAATAGAACAACATAGTATTGTTTATTATTATACTATTCATTACTCTCTCTTCTACAAATGGTTTTACAAATATATCTGAAAAGATAAGAGTAATAAGAACAATAATATACATCAGCCGCGCAGAAAATCTAATGTTGTTCTTATATTTAAGTAGCAGGATGTCTGTATGTTTGTACCTAATGATCTTGCTAACTGCTGAACCGATATAGTTCTCCTTTACAGGGTAGCTTCTTATAGGTCCTGGGGACTGGAGAGTTTTTAAAATATTTTGGGGGAGGGTACCACCCCCTCCAAAGAGAAATCGCCCCTAGAAAAATTACACCCCCCACTACATTTTTTTTTTGTAAATTTAAAATGAAATTGAAAATTGGGTCGTCGAATTCAACTCCCCCCTCTTTAAGTGCCCCTAGAGGCTAGAAGTCTCTAGGGGGCGAAGTGCTAGTTATAATATAATACAGTAAATTGTTAATTTGTAAGGATGGAGAAAATCTTGAAAAGTAATAGAATTACGTTAAAATGAATTAAGAAATTTTACTCTTAAACAAATGATTAGAAAGGACAATTGTATATGTTGGGTATCACATTTGAATGACATACCCTAATCATAGAGTGCCTGCGCTACTTTTAGGAATACTATTTAACTGCAAAGCAACTGTAAAATATAGATAAGCATTTTGGTATAGAAAAGTTGATTGCATTCATCCAAACGAAAAATTATCTGAAATATATCTTCCGTCAGTTTCACTCAAAATGCCTAGTCGATCACAGAAACCTGTGCCCCTATTTGAAATAAATTGATAAGAATAATTTTTTGTTGTTGTTTTGTTGCTTTAGGTCAGGTTAGTTTTGGTTATATAGGATACCAAGCATCCCCGCAGTAAGACTAAGTAATCCTGAACATAATGTTTAATTTAAATGTCTTTTTATCCATATTTTATCTTGAACTTTCATTGTTTCTTTATAAGATTTTTTTAAAAGTTTTTTTTCTTAAAATGCATTTCCAAAATTAACTGCTATTAGATATAATCGTTACTTCTGATTATATATTTGTTTTATTATCCTTTATTTCGCTACATTTATTGTGTTATTGGCCCCTTAAGAAGATTAGACATAAATATAACGATAATTTAACAAGGAACATTTGTTTCAAAAATAGGAAAGGTTTTGGACAAGTTATTTAAAAACACAAAACTAATTAAAGCACCTTAAAGTTATTTTTTTTTCATTTTGTGTTAATATGTTTTAATATAAATATCCTACTACATTATTTAGTGAGAGGATTTTTTTTGTTTGTGCGTTAAGACTCGTTTACCATTGAACCGGCCGAGTCTTCCAATTTGGGGAAATTTAAGTAGATCCCGAAGCCTTTTAGGCCAATTTTTTGTCAATTCGAGTCTTTTGATGGTTTTATGCTATTTTTCTAGACCAAAATTGCTTGGAGAGTTTCCGCTCGTATATGAGAACAAGTTTTATTTATTTTCCATTTCTTTATTTTCATTTAATTCATGCAGATCATCTACTGACCAACAAGAACAACAAGGGAATTATAGAGTAGCTTCACACAGCATAAATCCTCACTTAAATCCACATCTTGGTTGATAGAGGATTGATTTTGTAATGTTATTGTTTATGGATTATATCAGATTTATTGTCAAGAATAAACAGGTTCAATCTCTACCCCAGCTAAACCTATTAATAGGGACAGGTACGAATATTCGCTTATTATATTTTCTTTTAATCAGGTAAAAATAACTAGTATTAGTTTTATATATTTGCAACAAAAACTATTGTTTGAAAGCAGAAAACTCATAAAGCCTCCTTTTTTTATGAAGCCTAAATTTTAGATAATTTGCAGTCGAAGTCACCAGAACGACAACTATCTAAATCTACAGCAGCCAGCTTGGTGGCTGATGGCGTCTGACGGATACAATTCAATCGATTCTGCCAATAGTTCAACAATTGAGACAGTATTACTTTAAAGCCAATCAATATCCGCTGGATTATAACCGGTTCTCAGTCATTCTGAAAAACCATGTATAGCAACGTACTACAGACAATTTTCCACGTATATTAAAATAAAAATCATAAAATAATATCAGTTTTGTTATCCCAGGCCTTTTAAAATTTCCTGCACGATCAAACCAATTTAAAATCTGAATATTTATCCTGTTCATTGCTATTAATAGAAGCAAAATTTGATTTTAAGCAGCGATTTCACTTGAATTCATTTACTAGAAATTATATAGATTAAAATCAATAAGAGGATATATTTACAGGGTAAACTTTATTGTCAATTTAGGTTGGTAATATGAACCTCATTTATTGTCCAGTTCTTTCATCCAGTAGGAGGAAGGTGGATGGTTGAGATCGTTCATTTTGCCAGCTGTGAGTTTCACTTTACATGATTACATGAAAATAAATAATCCATTTGAATACACTAATTTAAAATCTATCATTAAGAAATATTTAGTCTCTGCTTGATTTAGTTTAACTTGATCGACAGGCAAAGGCTTAACCCTTCTCAATTCTCCAGCTAATTTTATAATCTTAATCACACTTATTTTTTATCCGTAAATTCCTTTATCTAAACAAATAATAATCAATTAATGCAATCATAGTTGGATAGGGTATTCTGGTTCCTATCAAATAAGATTCCGTAAACGGCTTGTTTTTCTCCTTTTTTAGGAAAGCTTATCATTGGTTCTCTTGTTGTAAGTTGAGGGATAAGTCAACACCCCCCCCGCACCGAAAGAAATAACGCCCCGAGAGAAAAAAAAAATAATCACAACCCCTCCCGCCCCTCATAAACATTTATTAGTTTTTTTTTTACAAACAAAAAATCATCCGGAAGATGTAATAACTTTACAGAAATCAATTTAAATTATAAACTAGTTACAAATCATAAGATTGAATAAATGGATATTTATGATGTTTAAAATAATGAATACTGTAAAATTTCATATATGTATATGGGATAAAAACTTCCACAGTTGTTTTTACTAGTGATTTCTCCAATAGAATTTCTCATAAATGAAAACTTTATAAGAAAATCAATATAAAATCTATTCGTCGAACGATTTGTAAGATCAAATTCAGAAAAATTTTGACCTCAAGAAAAACGTAATATATTTTGTTTAACCAAGGATAATTTTGCACATAGTAAGCTAAGCAATGACAAACTTCAATTTTAAATTAAAATAAAAACAGTTTTAAAAACCTCATGGAATATTTAGAAAATTCAAATTTAAATTAAAATTGCAAAGACACAGCACAAAGCTTATCTTGTTATGTGTGTATTGTGTATTTACCAGTCTATACGTGTGTGTGTGTGTGTGTGTGATATGTATGAGGAAAAGTGCAGAAGTATGTTGGTACAATGGTAGGCATAAAGAGAAAAGTGTTGGCTTCAAAGTGCTCCATCAATTTAAAATAAAATGAAAATAAAAGAAGGTATAGTTTTCGTTTGTTTGTCTGTTACGTTAGGTCTGGTTAGTTTAGGTTATAGTGGTAACTAGGTAGCCCTGCAAGACTAGAACCCCCCGCAGGATTAAGGAATTGAAAAAATAACCCCTCCTTTTTTCAATTTATTTGAAAGATAAGGGGGGAGGTGGTTCAGTATTCGATAGGCACTTTGATGATGGACAAACGAAATATTCTATCTATAGAGTAGCTGGGCTACAAAAAAGCGTTCTCACGAACTGAAGACCACCGGAGTCACTGACAACAACATTCACAAAATTTTCTTAAACAGCGGCAAATCAAAACTAAACTTTTCAACAATAAAAATCATTGTTTTCATTGATACAAAAAAGAGATTACTTGCCCTTTTATATTGGTTAAGATGGTTAATAAAGGGGGGCATATCTAATTAGGGTACACGCCCCTGTTTCTCACCATGCAGAAGTCAAGAATAGGAATAAGTATTCTTACAAAAACAATGGGTCTAGCCAAACAACAATAAGCTACAGTTAAAAATAACGAGGACAGTTTCCTTTGTAGGAATAGGGCCGGGCCTTGCAAGGCCTAGAAACCTGATTTTTATGCAACAATTGGAAATAAAGGGGTTGTATCAATAAGTATGAATGAAAAAGGACAAAAAAAGAATTACTTCGGCTGTCCTTATCACACATATTCAAAAAAATGTAATTGAAATAGAAAATAGAAAAAAGTTAAAAGTAAAATTCAGGCATTTTTATTATTTTAATTGTTATAATGGGTTAATAAAAATTCAATTTAAAAAGTATAGAAATTATTGAATGATTATAATTTGTTTCTTTAGAATATTATTCTCTATTGCAATATTGAAGCCTTGAGCATGTCTATTCCCAAATTGACCATTGACCGGATTTACGGAGACAATAAGAAAATTCCATGGCTTTTCATTAATTAACCACGGTTCATGTTTTGGGGGCTTTAATTTTGGTATCTTTCAGTGGGGCAGCTTGAAACAGTTGTCTTAGCTTTGGTTTACTATAGCTACATTCAGTGGCGTGCAAAGGGTTTTGACAGGGAAGTATACACATTAAAAGTGGTTTTAAAGAGGTCCAGGCAGGGTTTTAATTCCAATTGTGAATGATATGGGGGTGACACCCTTCTACAATTCCTTTCTGAACGCTTATGGTTACACTTCTAAAATATAAGATCTGTTACGTCTTGCTGTTAACAGTATTTTTTTTAGTAGCGAAGCTACTCTATAATTTGAAATGTCCGTCTGTATGTATGTTTTATAGTTTTATACTAATAACTTGAAATTTTATATTCTTAAAGCGTTAATAATCAGATTTAAAAACTTTTTTTAATAGATCTAAGAAACAGCGTAAAGTGCCTCCAAAAAATGATGCCATACAATTAAATGACCAATGATAGGCCAGTATACACTGTAACTGACCAATGGTAAAATTCATACTGGCCTCTAATTGGTCATTCTATTGTTTGAAATCATTTTTTGTGGTACTTTACGCACTTTCTAGAGCTAAATTCCTAAAATTTACTTTTACAACGAAAATAGTCTTTAGAAAAGGGGCTTTTTTTTATTTGCCCTACTAGATCATGTTTTGGTTTTGAATGGATGGTGGCATCTTCCATCATCTTTACTTACTCCACCCCCACAAAAATTATCCACGCCCCTTTATTCTTTTTAACCCTCCCATTTAACCCCTAATTCATTCTTGAATTTGAAAACGACTACTTCCCTTCAAAAATTTTCACCCTGTGTCATTTCTTATCAGAGACATTTATTTTCCCAAATTTTTTTATAGGAAAAATATTCAACAAAGTGTTTAAAATAAATGCTTTAAGTTTTCAAATCAAAGATTGTTTTGGCAAATCAAAGCCATCCTATCGATATCAAACCTCATAAATTTTTTTTAATAAAATAAAATATAGTCTTTTTATCTTATTAATTTAGGGATCTTAAGCTAAAACCAACAATTTTCTTACATTCTAATGTCTCTTCCCTTTAAACTAAAAATCTTTTAAGGATTTATTGATTAGTTTTAATATTAGTAAAAAATCTCAACAATTAAAAACTTTGGGTCTTATTTTGAAAAACAATAGAGAAGTCACAAACTGGATGATGGGAAGTGGGTGGACGTGCCTTGAAAGGAAAACAACAAGGATGGAGACATTAAGGTTTGGGGGGGGGGGGGATATCTTTGTAGGATCTTGACCAAGAAGCAATTTTGCACATGGGCGTGGGTGGCCTAGGCTTTAGCAGGTTTAAGGAATAGGAATTTTAGTAAAAAATCTAAACGTTAAGTAAACAATGTCTTGTCTTATGTCTTTCTGTTTGATTGAAGCATAGAATATTAGCATTCTCTGAACCAATTACTTTTTGCTTTTCAAGGATCATAGCATAATTTTGATATATTTTCTTAGAGTTGGAAAAATATGGATGAATAATAAATGTAAAAGTATAGATGTATAAGTACCTAACCCAAGTGGTGGGTACATTTTTCGACTGTTAGCAAATTGCTTTATGTTCTTTTGTAGCGTATTGGTTGTGTTTTTATTTCCAACGCTATTGGCTGATATTCAAAGACCCAATTGAAAGACGGCTTTAATGGATGGATAACTTATCCCTTTTTCCTGATGTTCGGTAAGTGCCCTCTAGTCACATTTTTATTGATAATACCAGATCTTAGACTCAAGGGACCAATATCATTAATAATTATCAGTAGCCCTATTTTTTAAGAGAGCGAAGCTTTCATGCAATTAGAGACGTATGTCGTAAGTACGTCAGCGAAAGTGGCCTCTATGCCCCTAGAGAAAACGATGGGGTGGAGCTAACCCTTTCACGTTTGATTTAATTTTAGAAAAGAAAAATGTGATTTTTTCTTTAAATATATTTATAATCCGTTCATGGACCTTTAATAAGCTTCACAGCAAAGGAAATCCATTTCGGTTAATCGGTTAGCCAGATCCCACTCTATACATACAGACATAAAATTCTTTTATATAAGGATTTAAAGTATTAGTAGATCATTAATAATTAATGCACTTTTTAGCAACAAACCTAACCTTCTTTTAATCGTTTCACTTTATGGATGTTGTCATCCTTGTTTTATTAATTACGCTTGCTCTCGGTGTACAGAGTTATAAAAGCTAAAGAAAGAACAAAAAGATTATTTTCTGCTGATACTGATTATTGGATTTTGCTTCATTTTTTTTGTAGCATTGATTTTCTATAATTAGGAATATAAGACATATCGCCGTAATTCAATAAAGTGTTTAGTTCATCACTGAACCACTACTCTTTTTTTATAAATAAAATGAATGTAAGGGAGGCTTACTTTTTTGTTTGATAAAAAAACTTTTAAAACTTTAGGTCAGGAAGGTTAGGTATATGGTTAGGAAACCGCAGGCAAAGGACCAGTAGGGTTAGGGACCCCACAGGGATTAGGCATAGGAAAAAGAAATACTTACCAGCTTTATTTTCAATTTTCATCGAAATTAACGGTGAAAAATTAAGTGCTCAAAAGGGACTTTGAGGGAGAGGCCAAATATATCTTTTAGGAATCTAATCTTTGGATGGTGATTCCTATGATGAATGTTTGTCAAAATCTGATAAAAGTAACTAAAATTAAAGCTAGTATATATTTTCAATCTTTAATCGAAATCGTATATGTTTGTTGTTAAAGAGATAGAACTTTTAATAATATTTTATATTTCTATCACTTTTATTGAGTTTATCCTGAGTTTATTCTAAGAAATTAATCATATGTGCAATATTAATGTAAAATATTAATATCTTTGGTGTTTATGACATATCATATGAAATATGTATTTTTAAGTTCTAATGTCAATATTACCAACACAAAACAAGGATGACAACATCCATAAGTAGCGAAGCACAAAAAATTGTGGATGGGAATACGTAGAAGTAGATTTAAAGTGTTTTTATTAAAATCAAGAATAGATTTATTGGAGAAAATAAACACTAAACCTTGTTTTATTTTGTATGATGAAGACGGTTAAAGCAAATAAATTACATACTAGATGCACATAACAATGGGAAAAATATTTTGAAACTGTTAATGCAAAAAAGTTTTAAAATTGAACCAAAAATACCAAAGATATGGGGAAATATGTCAAACATATAAAAATAGCCAAAAACCTGCTAAAAGGCCGCCATTGTTTCTTTTCTTAAAACGCCCGAAATTTAATTTTAATATCTTAAACTGAAAACTTTTTGAAAATTGGGCAATAAACACCAAAGATATGGGGGAAAATCTGAAAAATATAAAAATAGCCAAAAACCTGCAAAAAGGCAGCCTGACTGTCATTGTTGTTTTCTTCAAAAACAGGAAATTTAATTTTGATATATTTAACTGAAAAAATTTTGAAAATCGGGCTATAAACACCAAAGATAAGGGGGAAAATGTGAAAAATATAAAAATAGCCAAAAACCTGCAAAAAGGCAGTCTGACCTACATCTTTGTTTTCTTCAAACGACGGGAAATTTAATTTTAATATCTTTAACTGAAAAATTTTGAAAATCGGACCATAAACACCAAGGATATGGGGAAAATTTAGAAAATATAAAAATAGCCTAAAACCTGCTAAAAAGCAGTCCGACCGCCATTGATGTTTTATAGTTAATTGTGCTCCTTAATGATGGGATTGTTGTCAAAAAATTTCAGCTCTCTATCTTTTATAGGAGCCGAGAAAATCACGTTTCCCCCAATTCATTAATTACGGACGGACAGACGGACGGACAGACGGACAGACGGACGGACAGACGGACGGACAGACGGACGGACAGACGGACGGACATTGTGAATTATAGAGTAGCTTCGCTACTAAAAATGTACCAGGAGAAAACATTTATTAGTAGCGAAGCACAAAAATAAGAAAATAAGTCTAAATAGACAGACAAATCTCCTTTAGGAGGGCATGTATAAAAAACAGATTTGTGACTCAGAAAAAATGTGTTCACCAAAAATCAGCCTTTTAATTTATGATGAATGAACCACTAGAAATATTTTTGTATAATTTCCTATTAAATTTAGAAAGAAGAATATTAATGATGATTCTAATTGAATTTGAACCCAACCAACTGATACCAATTAGTGCACATTTTTAGTAGCGAAGCTAACTTTAAACAAGGGCACTTGTGAGCGTCCGTCAGTCACTAAACATTAGGCATAAACTTGAATGAAAATGCTGTGTTTTATTACATCTCCTGTTTACAGTTTTCTTTTATTTTCATAATAAATTAAAATTGTAGCGCATTAGAACGTCGTTGGTTTGGGTTCTAATCTCCGCCAAACCTTGCTTAACTAAAAAAGTTAAAAGCTATACCTACGGCTGCTATGTCAGATGCGCAACATTAATGGTCAACGTTGGTGACACAAATCATTACCATGAACAGTGGGGACTTGATGTCTAATTTACTGTTTTTTTGTATGTTATACATAATAATTATCTACTGTTATTTCTGCGCTACTTATATACGTGCTAATCCTTGTTTTTACAAAAATTGTCCCTTCTTTAAATCTCCTAATAGAGCATAATTGATTATATAGGCTGGTCAACTTAGGAGCCACAGAATGATACCCAGATAATGGGGCAAGAATTCCATTGTTGTGTCCCTCCCAGTATCCGGTCTTTTTTAAGGATATGGGGGCCGGGGGGAGGGGTGCGCTACAAAAGAATGAAAATGTAGGAAATAAAAGAAGTAAGGGGGGGGGGGGGGTTAGGTTGTATTTTGTAATAATCAGTGATAATACCACCTTTGCTCTAAATAACAATTATGGTGCTCTTGCATACTCGCAGAGAGGCCTTTTTTTAACATTAATCGAGGTAGAAAATTGCATGAAACTAAATCATATAAACAAAAGTAATCAGATTAGAAGATAACTAATTGAGGAATAACCTGTGCGAACATCACCTAATCTAAAAAAAATAGATGAACTGCCTACTCACCTAGCAAATCTCTCTAAACGCGAATAAAACTAAAATTTTACAGAAAAAAAAATACAAAATATACTTTTAATCCCTAGCACAGTTTAATTGGTTTTATGCCTATGTGACCTTCTTTGTATCGTTTGAATAAATAAGCCTCCAAATTGACAGCTTGTGTGTTTAATTATCTCTCAGCCGCCATTTTTTAGCGGCCACGGCAAAAAGAGTTTGTTTCACATTTAAAATTGCAACTCTTCGCGTTTGAAAAGGAGAATTTTTTTGCTGAAATGATCGGACACCCACAATTACAGGCTATTTTTGAATAATGATGCCTATAACAATGCCCTACATCCCGTAAAATTTTCCTTTTTGTTGCTAATTTTATTAAATACTTGTTGTGTAAACTGTTCAACTCTTTTTTAAAAATAATTATTGTAGAGGTAGACTAAAAATTTTACATGCGTATTATATAGATTATTTTCTTTTGCTACTTAATTTTTTTGTACAATGATGATTTTATGTTAATTTATGTTTTTGGCAACTTTTGAATTTTAAGTTTAAATGATAATAGTAATACAAGTACGACAAAAAACAAATTAACAAGGCTTATAATACTTTTTGTTATTTGGAAACATTAGTTTAATCTAGCAATAATTTTAAAATTAAAGCATTCTGTATCCTACAGGTTACTAGTAGTAATGTTCGAAATTGTTCAGAATATCAACATTGGTATCAGATTCAGGCTAATTATCGAAAAAGTGGAAATTATTTCCCAAATAATAAAAGGTACATTAGAATGTAAATCTTTTTTATATCCTAAATTTTTAAACCAATTAATCGTACTCGTTATCTTGAAAACTTGAGGTACTCTACTAAATTACTTGGTTCTTAATTTGTAATGTCTAAACTTTTCAATTAATAGGTTTGATCTACAGGGATAATTTTGTTTATCATCCCTGGAATTTGCAGGGTTAATGATTTTTTTATCCAGAATATTAAGATAGTGATACTTCATTGATTTGATGTGAGCCAAGTAACACTCACTATACATATACACAATCACACACACACTCACATGCAAACTTACACACATTCACACACATACACACACACACACACACATCCTTGTATTTACTCAAAAGATAAAGATCTAATGCTGGAAACTATTCTGTGGTGTTTATTTTTCAAAATTAAGGATAATCCATGTACAGCAGCTCATCCAGGGAGTTTGAGACAGGTAAATGGATGAAGAAAAAAGCGCGTAGTAGCTGGGGAACAAAATACGTATTCAAAACGGTTTATTCGATTTTAATAATGGATATACGTGATTATTATGACAATGCACATTGGGGCAAATCAACCAAAAAGGGGATTTAATTATTTAGTACCCTTAAAATTCATCTCACAAAAATTTCATTTTATACTTTTTTGTAGGTAATTTAACAACAAACAAATTTGCTTTTATGTTTTTTTCTGTCATTTGAAAGAAACATGGAGATAAAGGTCATTTTATGAAGGTAGATAGAAAATTACCAGATTAACCCCTCCCGAAAATAGCCCCCCCTTACCCTATCCATCTATCTATCCATCAATATATCCATCTATCTATCCATATATCTATCCATCTACCTATCCATCTATCTATCCATCTACCTATCCATCTATCTATCCATCTATCTATCCATCTATCTATCCATCTATCTATCCATCTATCTATCCATCTATCTATCCATCTATCTATCCATCTGTCTATCCATCTATATATCGATCCATCTATATATCCATCAACTATTCATCTCTTTATCCATCAACTATCAATTTATCCATCCATCAATCTATCCCTCTATCTATCCATCTGTCTATCCATTTACTTATCCATCTATCTATCCATATATCTATTCATCTACCTATCCATCTATCGATCCATCTATCTATCCATCTATCTATCCATCTATCTATCCATCCATCTATCTATCCATCTATCTATCCATCAACTATCTTGAATTTCGTGTTTAAATCGTCTAATTAGGGGTTTTGGTTATCAGAGCAATATGAGAATTTTTTAGTAGCGCAGCTACCCTATCACTAGCTTTTTGGGCACTTAAAAGTGTAACTATGTCAATTGTAGTCCGATTTTAGTGTTCAAAGTGTCAAATTTGGGGTCATGTAATTCATTTCAGTAGGAGGGGAGGGGATGGTGTAAAGGGGGTGGATGAGGATCCTTATTTTAGCAAGCTACAAGTTTCACTTTATTTTTATGTTTAATAAATCCATTATAAATGTGGGCATGATTAACATAAATTTTTATTAACTAATATCTATATTTATAATGATATTATGATTCTTGTTTACTGTTCATATGAATACTAGCGGCTTCGCTCCTAGCCTCTAGGGGATTTGCCCCAAGAGGTAATTAAACAAGGATAACAACATCCATGAAAGAAGCGAAGCTCTGAAATGGAAGGACAAACAAACATTAACACTTGTGAAGTGTCAGAACTGAATATTAATGCATGTCTATACAAAATTGTAATTAAAACTGATTAAATACATGTTACTGTTTAAGGACATACTGACGTTTTTAGGACTTGATTATAGAGTTGCTTCGCTTATAACATTACACCTTATTGAAATAGGAATCAGAATTCAAAAAATCAGATGAATAGGATATTTGTAACATTCAAAACCATTATTTGTTGTCAAAAAAGTAAAAATCAGCTCGTTATAAATGGATGTACGAACTTTCTGGTAACGATTATAGAGTTGCTTTGCTTTCTAAGTCGTACCTAACTGTTGTAGAAATCAGCATGAAAAGTTTGAGATCGATAGGACAGTTCTAGCCTGTTTAAGTAAAAGAGCTATCTGTACCAGACGTACGGACGGACCGACCCTAATTATAGAAATATGAAAAAATTGAGGAGGATTTTTATTTTTGAAAAAGAGCTTTAAACAACCACAGGACCAGTAGATATATTACCTGAAGAGTAGAATTCAATCTGTTTAGTGGTTAGCGATATCTTAAGAGATGGGCGGACAGACAAACAGACATCAAGATACTTTGTATCATATATTAACACCTAGGGATCTAAGGAACAAAACAATAACCGATTAATATGTACATCCCCAATATTGATACATATTTAATAAATTATATTACAAAATTATTTGTCTGTAGATGACAATTAGTGGTTGAAAAGTTTTGACACTTATCTTAATGAACCAACCAATAAAAAATCAATTAAATTTCCGGAAGTTCTTATGCTAACGAATATAAAAACGTTATTATAAAACTTTGAAGGTTGGGGACTAGTGTAATTAACAGTCCCCTCCCTTTCTAAATAAAACTGCTGACATTAAACATGAATACCATGTAACTACATAATTTAAAAACAAAGCATTACCAATAGACAGACAGATAGACTACTTGCTAATTCCAATTTAGAATGATTATAAGAACCTCACGTTATTTGCATATTTACTTTACCTTTCCGCAGTAATGTAGGGGACATTGGGCTGTTTATAACACTAGTCCCAAAAGTTTTACAGTTGTGTGTTCAAACGTTTTAACTACTAACTTTAATCTACACAAGGGGTAATTTTGTGTATTATCATTGGGGATGTACAACAATTTATTGACCTTTGTCTTATCCCTTTAGATCCCTGATATATGTAATAATCTATAGAAACGATTATTTAGTTACATTAAAACATCAAACATAAAGAAGTTTAGATTTAGGTTTAGCCCCCCCCCCCCCTCTCCTTCCCATCATTTAGTGGAATAGAACTTGAAAATACTTATTATTAACTTAAATTCTAAGTCAGAATAAATATTTCCCAATATGTCTATGTTTTTGTGTCTTTTATTTATTTGAATTATATCTTAAGTTTTGACTTTAAAAGTGCATTTAAACGCTTTTTCTTACAAACTTTTCGTGCACTTACGTTCAGAAAACGGACTAAAAACCCCTACGGGGGCGCAGGGGGGTAAGTGAAACCAGTACTGGCGATTAAAATATGTCTTTGGGTAATCAAATATCGTTTTTTTAGCCGGCGACACCCGGCGAAAACATGTTTCCTCTTACTGAGATCATAAAAGTTGATTAAAAAACAAACAAAAAAAAACTAAAATCTTGACTTCAACTAGAATTATTTAGGACTAATTTCTTCAATTTGTGTTTTTTTCTTTTATAGTGTCAAAATATATGTAATGCATGACTCATCAAAAGTTATTTTGTCTAATTACGTTAATTCTAAGAGATTTTATAATACTTTTAAAATTGTTGGTGAAACACAAAAAGTATGCCTTTTTCTGTAAGAAAATTTTTGCATTTCTTGACTTCCATGCATTAGAATGCTTACTTGAAAAGCGTATTTTTAAGATTCCTTTGAAATCTGATGTACATTGGGTATGATAATACTCATAGAATGTTTAAAACTTGATTTGGGGGAGGTGAATTGATGCCCCTTCTTGCCCCTATGTGCAATGGAATATTTGACGTCAATTTAGGTTGCTAACAATTAACATGGACATCATTAATGGTCAGTTGGGTTTAAGGGTTTGGATAGGGGGTATTGCTATTTTAGCTATCTACGAGTTTCACTTTATTAGAATATATGATATTCTGGCCTAAGATCCAAAAATATACAAAAAACAACTTATTTTTGTCTAATATAAGTATCCCTATATTATAAGCATCCCTATATTCATGGTCTGGTAAATTCATCTTCATAGCAAATATGAAAAACAATGGGTCAAGTAATATAAGTGGCAAGCTTGTAAATACGGGTAGACAATTAAAAATGCGCGAGTATTATTGTGGTGATTCCAAGACAGGCAAGGATGGAAAACAGTCTTAAAGTCAAAGAGTCTAATCTGTGGAGTACAAAGGGTTTTGCCAAGGGGTGTTATTTATTGTAAGGGGGTGGATGCCTCCTTTTACGACCTCCTCGTTATATCATACTACCGCGTTTTTACCCGTATTGAGCAATTCTCAATTAAGGGCAAGAAAATCAGTTGATAGAAAAAAATCTAATTTGATCCACCTGAATGTATGATCTTGACTATTTGGTTGTGTAGAAGGCTCATGTATACAGGAAGGATTAAGGAAATGGACATTATTGTTTTTCACAGGTTAATTCTATTCATTAACTGATAATACTAGATCATAATCTTTATTGCTTTTCTCAAGGGATAGCTCCATACTTTTATTAATGATATAGTCTTAAAAGTATTTAAATACGGATGAAATAAATTAATAATAAACAAGGATAAAATATCCATAAAATCGAAAATTAAATCATAACCAATATACAGCAACAAATATATAGTTAATATACAAAAAGCATAGACTATAAATATGTCTAAAAATTGCTTTAAAAAGAACTTAATTTTTGCTTTAAGACTTTGTATAACTTTGTACCAAATAAGTTAAAAGGTTCATTAAATAATCTAGATGTTTAAATGGTCCTTTGGTCATAATTATATCGCTGTAAAGCCTTTAAAATTGTACCTCATTGTTACAGGAATGGAGATAATTAACAGTTTAAGAAAATCTGATGATCTTAACTACCCGCTACGTACGGACGAACGTATTAAGTAGCTTCGCTTATATATTGTAACTGTAATGCAATCCTTAATATTTTTTCTTTAAAATCAAAAGGAAAATACTTTCCCTTGGATTTCATTAATTCTGAACAAAAATAGCAAATTGTTAAGGAACAAATGTTTCTCTATAATAAAAGATAATCCAGCAGATAATAACACCAAAACCTCGTATTTAGAACTTCTATGCTTTAGATAAACATTTATTAAGACTTTCCTTTTGTTCTAAAATTTGTTTAATTTATAGAATTAAAAGCTAAATTGATAGATTTTATCCGATTTAGTATTTAACGTACATACAAAAATTATTTAGATAAACAATAAAATAAATTAATATTAATAATCCTTCAAATTTTAATTTGATTGTTAGTTAAGAAAAGCTTCATGTTTGAGCTAAAAAAATAAAAATGGCTGCACACGGCCACGGTTGCCGAGCCCTGAAAGTGATGGAACGAATGTAATAAAATAGAAAGTGTTATATTGACACAATAATATGAACCAATAGGTATGTATATAATTCAGTTGGGAGGTTAAACAATTTTTCTTATCTAAATACAACTTCAATTTTCCCCACTTGAACTTTACCAAATGTACAGGTTTAATGCTGTATTAGGTTTAATTGTATTAATTGTGTTAATGATTCTTTTTTTAGATTACTATTGTGTAATAAATTTAAGGATAAAAGTGGGCAAGAGTTAAAAACAGCTGTACCCCCACCGATCAAAGACTCAATTATGCAACCTCTTTGGTTATAAGATCATTTGTTCGATGTTGACTTAAGAATACTTATTTATCGAAACTGGTTTTAAACTTACAATTTTTATTTTATATCTGTAGAAAATTTTGTAATATGATGTTATACATGAATTTTCATTATGGCCGAGAAATCCATCGTATATTATTGGTTTTCAAAGGCAAACTGAAAAAAAACTTTCTCAACTTTTAAGGTGTAGGCTTGTCAAAATTTTCTGCAATCTTTTGGGTCCTTGAAGAAAAAGATTTAATGTTTTTCTTGCTTAAATGATAATTCTTATTAGCTAAAATCTTATCTAAAAGAAAAAAGAAATACAGAAAAACATGAAAACACTTTTGTTTTTGTGTTTTCTTTTACAAAAGTAGCAATCTTTATATTTAAGGAGAGGATAAATTTCACTTTGCTATGAATGTGGTAAAAATCATTCCTAGTGTCCTTAAATTCTGTTTAATGACAGTAAGTTTTAAAGTTAAAATATTACTGTATAATACTATGAATTTGATAATTCAAGTAACCAAAAGAATCATAATTTAGGTCCCTAAAATAGGACAGGGACATGAAATGAGAGTTATTATGGAGATGCTTAGATTATAACATTGTACCTTGTTGTCTTTGGAATCATTACACAACAACGCAGACATAGAAGGGTTAGTTGTTTAAAAATCAACATTAAAAAAAAAATACATCCAGACTTTCCTGTATCGGTTTTAACCAAAAATATTGACAAGAAAAGATATATTGTATTAATTTAGGAGTAATAGAAACAGGTTCTAAACTCACAGAATATACAACCCTGTGCCCATCTAATATGTGTGATTGTATGTATATGTGTAAGAATGATATTTAGATGTGGCCCTATAATTGTTTTTCAAAGGGTTTCAATGGATTCAATGGCGCCCATTTATTTCACCCCAATCGCCTTATTATTAAATATTCTTACAAATTGGTAAAAGTTAAAATGTCTACAATTATGTATGCTCGTCACTACGTCATTTGGATGGTTAGACAAGAAAGAGCTGTTCGATTCACTTTAAACTGTGCATGAACATTAAAATATGTTAAAGGAAAATATTATATGTATATGTCTTAATCTTTTTTGCCAACAATGATTTCAGCTTTAAAAATAAATGTTATTTTCTTTTTTGAAAATAAGATAGTTTTATTAAACTTTTTGTCAAAAAGAATTTTCAGCAATAATTAAATTTTTCCATTGTAATAATTTCCATTTGTACAAAAGAAAACTGGAAAATAACTTAATAAAATCTGTATTTTGTATATTTCTAAACATTAAATGTACAATAAATCTTTTAAATAGATCTTATTATTAAAATAGCCAAGGTTATAGCTAATATAATTATTTAGGAAAGGTTGTTTGAGGAGTTTTTTTTTTTTAATTTCCATTTGATTAGTATTTTTTGCTAGGTTTTTCATTCCTCTAAATGAGCTTATACATTAAATTGAATATATGTTTACATTTATTTGTTTCGTATTAATTTCTTTAAAAACTCTTTTAATTGTTCTTCAAAACATTAACGTAAATAAGCAAAAAGACACATGTGACTTGACAAAAGAACTCTAAAATCCAGAGACCTGAAAGTCTTTTGTCCCCAGCTTAATTTCTCTCGCCAAAGTATGTAATCAAGTGACCACAATTTTCAATTTTGGCGCGACTTTGCAAAGCTAGACTGTAACAAGTTATTGTGGATAGTTTAGGGGTCTAGATATCATGGATAAATGAATGCTTAAATGTAATTGTTTTTCTCAAGTAAAATCATTTTTATTGAGATATTTTGGAACATCACGATGCGCAGTTTTTCTTTTATGGGATGGGGGTAAGATTGGGGGGTTTATGTGAATCTTTATATTTAACTGTAATGTGATCTAGGACATTACCGAGGAGGAGACGACGTCCAAGCTCAATCAAGATCAACAATCTACCTCGTGATTCTGATTTCATTGATATTTGTAATATAAACTATGTTGTGCATTTAATATGTTTAATGTCTGTATTCATTCCAGACAAGTCCTGGGGTTTTTGATATTATTGCTGTGGCAGGTGTCCCACACGAATATATGTGTATGTTTTACAGAACCTAGGAAGATGGGGGTCGAGTACTGAGTTGTGTGTGGCTGCCTGTAATTGCCTAGGTATTGACTTTATTCTATTTTCACAATGGTAGCACAGGCAAAAGTGTAAAGATCTACGGGCCAGTTGATTATAAAAATACGGGAGACACACAACCCACTACTCAACCGAGCATTAGCGTAAGAAATGCTAACAGTATACTAGTGGAAAGTATACACAAAAATCTATAAGTGGAATATAGATTACAGACACTAGCGGATAGTGTATTTATGTTTGTCATTAATTAACATAAAGAAGGAGATAGAAATATAAACTTTATACCAAACAAGTTATATATTTTTTTTTGTAACACCGTTTATATACACTGAATAACTTATACCACTCTTGTTATATCAGAATGTATACATAGTTATTTTTATTCAGATAATTTTAGAATAATATACACTGAATAACTTATACCAATCTTGTTATATCAGAATGTATATACAAATATTTTATTCAGATAATGAAAAATAAAGAATAATAAAGACAACAGTTTTCTTTAATATAGTTCTTTATTGTTTTCTTTTCAGATAACAAAAATAACAATTCAAGGATTGTTTTTTTTGTGTATTTTTTTTCAGATAATTTTATTTTTTTCAGATTAAAGCCAAACCCCAGGCAATAATAATTAAAAATGAGCGACGACGAAGACAGGTATAGACCCTTAAGTGGGAGGGGTAACCAAAATAGGGCTAGACATCACACATCCATGCCGATACCCTATCTAGATGATTGTGACTCGTTTGAAGAGTATAAAGAGTTAGTTGACCTATGGGAACTATGCACAGATATAGAAGAAAGTCGTAGAGCCCCAATGCTTTTCTCAACTATACCCATTGATTCGAAAAAGTTTGGGGGGAATTTAAGAAAGAAATTAATGAAGGTAGTAAAACCAACATCTCTAGCTAATGACGCTGAAGGGATTAAGAAAATATTAGATTTTTTAGAGGAGAAAATAGGTAAGAGTGAGCACTGTAGGCAATTAGAGGTGTTCACACAATTCTACGATTATGTAAAAACAGTCAGCATGTCCATTTCAGAATACATTTCAGGTTTTGAAGAAGTTATCCAATTAGCCGCGGCTAATGAAATAGAATTTAAGGATAACGTAACTGCTTATATGCTTCTTAAGAAAGCAAAATTATCAGACATGGATTATAAGATGGTTATGACAGGGGTAAATATTAAGAAAAACTTTGAAGCAGGGACGCTCTACAAGGAGATCAAAGACAGAATGACAGATGTCTTATGTAATGCAATGGGACATGTTACATGTTGCATTTTTATCCAGCCATGATCATGATGTTTTAGTAGCAAATGGATGGCGCCCACCAAGAAGAGGTAACAACAGATCTTACCAGAAAGTACCTAGCAGGGACAACAGCAGGGATGCAAGGAACAATGGAAATCTAAATCCCTATGGGACAAATGGTAAGAGGATGACATGTCATCGTTGTGGTAGCCGTAGACATTTACTAGCAGATTGCCCAGATGCACACGAGAATAGAAAGAAACAAGATAAAAGAGGTAAGGAATATGACAGAAAAGACAAGAAAGACAGAGACAGAAACAGAAGATCAGGGACAAGGGATACATACATGACAGAAAGAAAGAATGCATCATCTGAAGAATCATTAGTCGAAACACAGAGTGATAGTTCAGATGAAGAGAAATCATCTAGGCACAATAGAAGATATGAAAATAGTCCAAGGAGACACAGGGACAACAGGGATAAAGATAGAGACTCATCAAGAGACAGTAGGACAGCAAGAGACACACAATCTGTGCACCTGACCACTGATAAAGTAGAGCTGAGCAAATTTACTTCAGAAACAATTAACTGTGCAGCGATGGACACTTGTTGCACAGCAAATGTGGCAGGTAAGAAATGGACAGATATTTTCATAAAATCTATGACAAAGGGCATGAGAGAGAGACTAGAAGGACCATTCACAAGTGAGACAACATTCAGATTTGGAAATCAAGGTGAGATGTCTTCCATTGGATTTTACAGATTGCCGGTAAAGATAGGAGGTGAAAACTACAAGATTGAAGTGGATATAATTGATAGTGACATACCTCTGCTTTTGTCCAAGAACGAAATGAGACGGTTAGGAATAGGCATTGATATGAAAAGAGACAGGGTAACTATCAATGACAAACCACTAGTAGTTAACACAACCTCAGCAGGACATTATATCATTGACTTACTGGACAAAGGAGCAGTATACGATATGCACCAAGTCCTTATGATTGATATCAAAAGAGCAGATGCAAAAGAACAAAAGAAAGTTCTTGAAAAGTTGCATGCTCAATTTGGTCATAAAAGTAAGCAGTCCTTTGTGAACCTACTAAAAGCAGCAGATAAATGGGATGAAAGCTACTCTAAGATTATTGATAAAATCATTGATGGATGTGAAGGCTGTGTACTAAGGCGTAAAACACCTGACAGACCAGTAGTAGCAATGAATATGGCAAATGATTTTAATCAAGTGCTTTCAGTTGACTTAAAGGTATGGGGAGACAGATACATCTTATACATGATTGATGTATTCACCAGATTCACTGTGGGTGAAGTGATCAAGAACAAACAACCAGAGACAATAGTAAATGTGATTATGAGACACTGGATCAAGTATTTTGGTTTAATGGAGGGAATAATCTCTGACAATGGAGGAGAATTCACCTCACATTTGATGAATGATGTCACAAGTAAGCTAGGGGTACATCTCTATACCACGGGAGCCGAAGCCGCTTGGCAAAATGGAACCCAAGAGAATAACCACGCAATTTGTGATGGCATGGTACATGGTACATTGCATGAATTCCCAGATATGTCACTAGACACTGCGGTAGCATGGGCATGTACAGCCAAAAACACTCTAGCCAATGTATACGGATACAGCCCATATCAATTGGTACTGGGACAAAATCCAAGATTGCCAAATATACTTGATGATCCACCCCCAGCTTGGGAAGTGAAGTCAATGAGCAAGAGACTGACAGAACATTTGACAGCATTACATGCAACAAGAAGAGAGTTCATTAAGTCAGAGAGTTGTGAGAAGATAAAGAAAGCTCTAAAACACAGAATTAGAACCAGCGACACAGTATATCAATATGGAGATATAGTATACTACAAGCGTGAGAATGAAGATCAATGGAAGGGTCCAGCGAAAGTCATGTTTCAAGATGGAAAAGTTATCTTTGTTAGACATGGTGGCTTTGGAATCAAAGTCAGTGCTAACCGACTGATCAAAGCTAAGAAAGAGCTAGTAGACAAGATCAAGAGAAAGAATGGTGATTTTTCAATCACAGTAGAAAGAGCAACAAATGAAGGTACAGAAGAAGACAAGAAGGATGAAGAAACAAGAGAAGAGAGATACATTCCTGAACTCTTTGTAGAAGAAAGGGAAAAACGAAGAATAGAAAGAGAGGAGAGGAAAGAGGATAACAATCAAGATGCAAGCGCAGAAAGAGTGGCTACAGAAATAGCTACCGACACAAATGCAGTTGGAACCGAAGATGACCAACAAACACCAGAAAGACCAACAAGACCTACTAGAACGCAAACAAGGAGCAAGACAATTACTAAGAAAAAGAAAATGGTGGAGCATGATTACAAAAGAAACGATAGAATAGAATGGAAGATAGATGAGAAATGGTATCCAGGTATTGTTACAGGTAAAGCTGGAAAGGCAACAGGTGCAGCTGCTAATTGGATGAACATCCAATTAGACGATGGATCAACTCCATTTAGCACTGACATTCTAGATAATGGTAATATTAGGAAAGCAGCAAATGATGTAGGTCGTAATGATACTCATGAAAAGAGAGTAGAGGAAGTAAATTGGGTTACAGTGAAGCTAGATAATGGAACAAAACCCTTTACAGCACACAAAGAAGACCAGAAAATCAGAAAAATGCATCCAGAAGATGTATTGTTCAACTGGGCACATGAAGAGGTATTGGCTGTTATGTTACCAAAGGAAAGGAGAAATACTCCAGAGTGTTTAGCAGCTAAAGAGACAGAACTAGACAAGCTAAAATCCTTTGAGACATACAAGGAGGTGACAGACAAAGGTCAGGAATACATCACGACAACTTGGGTTCTCACAGAGAAAGGTGATGAAATTAGAGCTAGACTTACAGCAAGAGGGTATGAAGAAACAGCAGAGTTCCCCAAAGACTCACCTACCATGCAAAAACCATCACTAAGGCTGCTTCTTACACTTGCAACATTATTCGGATGGATAATACAAGCAGTTGATGTAGCCAGTGCATTTCTACAAGGGAATATACTAGATCGTGACGTGTATGTGAAACCACCCAAAGAAGCAAATGCTGCTGGGAAGTTGTGGAAACTGTTGAAATGTTTGTATGGACTTAAAGACGCTAGTAGAAAATGGTACAACAAGGTTGAGAACCGTCTACTAGAGCTAGGTTTTAAGAAGAGCAAATATGATCCAGGATTCTTTTACCTAATTCATGGAGGTAAATTAATTGGAATGATTGGTATTCATGTTGATGATTTCCTGCAAGCAGGGAATGAGTATTTTAACAATCACGTGATGCCACAAGTCATTAAAGCTTTTAAGATTGGGAAATGTGAAATCAAGCAGTTCATGTATACTGGATTTAATATCACACAAGATAAATCTGGCATAACTCTTGACCAATCAGGCTATGTAAAGAATATACAACTTCCTGACATTGAGGCTGAAAGACTGAAAGAAAAAGACAAGGAAATGGATCAAGAGGAGTTATCAAAGTTGAGACAAATGGTAGGATCATTAAACTGGGCAGTCAGAGCAACTCGTCCAGATCTGTGTTTTGAAATGATAGATCTCTCAACTAAGTTCAAAGGAGGTTTGGTAAAGGATCTGAATCAAGCCAAGAAAACTCTTACGAATCTACAGAGGAACATGGCAACCATAAGACTTTCAAATGTCCATAATATCAAGGACTGTCAGATTTGGTGTTTCTCAGATTCAGCATTTAGGAACCTAAATGAGAAAGAAGATTCTGCAGGAGGTTTCGTGATTCTGATGGTAAACACTAAGACTGGAGTGTGTGCACCGCTAGATTGGAAAGCAAACAAGATCAAGAGGAAAGTTGCATCTACACTTGCAGCTGAAGCAATCAGTTTAGGAACAGCTCTTGATGCTGCTATAGCAATTAGAGGTATGATATCAGAAATCACAAACAATAGAGTGGATCTACAGATCAAAGCCATAGTTGACAACAAATCCACAAGGGATGCTGTATACTCTTCAACATGTGTAGATGAAAGACGTTTAAGGCCTGACATTGCTATCATCAAGGAGCTTATAGATGAAAAGACAGTGTCTGAAGTGAAATGGGTGAGAGGTCAACATATGTTGGCAGGTTTATGACAAAACGTGGGGTAAACCCTCTTCCACTCATGAGTGTCATGCAACAAGGCAGGATTAGTAAGGAACTGCTAAAAATCTGCATGGAATGAGAATATATCAAAAATGATTCCTCATTTCCTCAGGTTATTTTATTTTCAGATTTTTTTTTAGTTTTATTATTTTAATTTCTAATTCTTTCAAGGTATAACCAGGAACAGATAAAAACCCTGCATATTTTATTTCAGTTTTTTTCTTTTTAGGAATAACTAAATATGGCTATAAATTCTACATATAATTAGAACATATCAAAAATATCCTATAATTTATTCAGTTTTTTTATCTTTAATTGACTTCGCAGGACTATTTTTTTTAAAATCAATTTATTTACATTTTCAGCTAACACATAAAAATCATAATTCAAATATCCATTATCCCTGAAGGATAAATAACGAAAAAGGTCGTCGTTAATGAAAAACTATTATTTATGTACAAAATTCATTGCGGCATTATATCAGAAAATTGCGCAATGTAAACAATCTCACGTGCAAGGCTCACAGAGCATCGTATTAAACCAATTTTTTTTTAATCATAATTCTTTTAAAAGTTTTTTTTTATGCAAAAATGAACATAGTGAATGGTTTTATTATCAGTTTTTTTAAAGCTACACGTAGAAAATTTTTTTTTTGAGGAAAAATAGTTAAAAATTCGTACCATAAACCCTTCCACACTGTAACAACAATAACTATTTTTTGTTTTATTAGCAATTTTTTTAAGTCACACGTAGAGAACGATTTTTCAGGAAAAATAGCTAAAAATTCGTATCATAAATTCCTCGACACTGTTACAACAGTAACAACCCATCATACTTCAATAGTTATAATTTTTTTTTACAGTGAATATTATCTTGTATTTTTTTTACTGCAAAAATGACTAGATTTCTTTTAAATTTTTTACCAATAGATAGATAATTATTTTTCTTTCTGTTGACTTTTTTTTTAGGATTACAAGCTTCTGTATAGGAATATTAATAACATTTCTAAATTATCACAAAACAGATGCATTATTTTATTTTCAGATTTTTTTAAATGGAGGAAGCTAAAGGCCAAATAGAAGAGCCGTTAGGTGGTGTGGGAAATGATGAGTACTATGTGGAGGACAAAGGATGTCAGACAGAGTCTCAGGAGGGCGAGGTTGAGGTCGCTATTAGCGAAGGAATCCAACAAATCACAGGCACTTTGAATAATTTAAAAACGGCGGATCAAGGAGGGGTGAATGTCCAGGCTGGTAAAGACCATCCTGCTGAGCAGAATGACGTTGCTATGCAAATGGAGACTGATGAAATAAAACCGAATATAGTGATTATAGCGCCTTTTTTTATGCCACCAACGATATTGGACACAAAGGAAGCGGGGATAACCTGGATAGGTCTGCCTAGAATAACGATTGATTCTGTAACAAATAGAATTCTGGCGGAGCTTAAAGAATTGGATCCTAACAAGGCCAAATGGATTACTGTTAGTGCTTATCAGCAGTTCATTGTTTCACACAACAGTGCTACAATCGAGAGACATCTGGTTAAAATCATGGAAGCTGCTAGGGAGTCAAAAATTCACAAGATATCGCTGGCCACATTTTTTCATGTTCCAGAGGAAGAGAAATCTTGGGAAAAAATATCCATGATGAATCAGCATTTACGTCTGTTGAATTTAGACATGGGGATGCCACCAAACAATGTTCATAAAAGTCTGCTTTTCTCTTTCACTGATGGGCGTGTGTGTTATATCAGATACAATATATGGGTGGAGAGAATGAACAACACTGGGATAGGGTCTACACTCAACTTTGAAGGTCTGACAAGATACAAGAACTACCTGTTAAAGTTCATACACGAAGGGGGATTCAAGGATCACCAGGGACCTTTAGTGAGAGCCTTGGGGGGTGACGGGTCGCCAGCACCGCTATGCTTCACCAGAGGATACAAGAACAATCAAGCAATGCTGGAATTCATGAGGATTAAGGGATTGAGGTTGCCAGCAAAACCTGTGGGTGACAACAGAACTGACCAGGAGAAGAAGATTGAAAAAGCAAGAGCTGTAGCCAGAAAACTGGCAGAAGAGAGCAAAGCTAAGTATGGTCAAGATTTTGATGATGAAAAGGGGGAGCCTAGCAAACAGAAAAAGGGAGGAAGAGAAAATAGAATGAAGACTGGTAAAGAACGTTTAGATGAAAGAGACAAGAAGAGGAAAGAAGATAAAGAGCATCAGTTAACACTTGAAATAAATAAGTTAAAGATGGAGACCATGAAAGCGAGGAGTAGAAGTAAGAGCAAGTATGAGGAGTTCGAGAAGGAAATAGACAGGCTAAAAGATAAGCTGAGACAGAAGGACAGGCTGTTATCAGAACTAAGAAGAGACTTGGCCAGAGCGGAAGTTGACTGTGAAGAGTGGAAGGAAATAGCGGACAGGGCCAGAGGTCATTCCAGTGCTAAGCGAGCAAGGAGATACTAAATCATGATAAAGCTGCATGGCAGATTAAAAAGTTTTATAAATTATAATGAATGTGAATCTTTATATTTAACTGTAATGTGATCTAGGACATTACCGAGGAGGAGACGACGTCCAAGCTCAATCAAGATCAACAATCTACCTCGTGATTCTGATTTCATTGATATTTGTAATATAAACTATGTTGTGCATTTAATATGTTTAATGTCTGTATTCATTCCAGACAAGTCCTGGGGTTTTTGATATTATTGCTGTGGCAGGTGTCCCACACGAATATATGTGTATGTTTTACAGAACCTAGGAAGATGGGGGTCGAGTACTGAGTTGTGTGTGGCTGCCTGTAATTGCCTAGGTATTGACTTTATTCTATTTTCACAGTTTAGGTGGCCCACTGAGGTTTAAAAGAGAGTTTACTAC
Source organism: Acartia tonsa (assembly GCF_053477335.1). Classification (NCBI taxonomy): domain Eukaryota; kingdom Metazoa; phylum Arthropoda; class Copepoda; order Calanoida; family Acartiidae; genus Acartia; species Acartia tonsa. The sequence continues at coordinate 43,776,968 of NC_137260.1, forward strand.
CTATTTAATTTTTCTTTAATTGGAAATATCTAATTGACAGGTAGTTTATTCTTTACTTAAGTTTCTTTTTACAATTACATACAAATCTACAAATATATTCAATTTTTTTCGGTAGTAATTAGGACAAGCTAGACTATAACTACTTTTAAGTCATCTAGCAGCCTTTAGAGGCGAGGGAAATCGACCATCTACTTTTAATTTTAGTTTTAAACAGATTTAAGAAAAATTTTGCTGTAAAGGTGTTATTTTTTCTAGAGGTGATTATTCTTGGGATGGTAGTGGTTCCCTTTCACAAATTGGTTATAAACATTTAGTGGGCCTATGAGAAGCTTCACTGTAAAAGAGAATCAACTGGGATTAGCGGTTAGTGAGATCCTTTGCAAAACACACATATACACAGACAGCCACAAACAAACACATCCTGTTACTTTTATAACAGGATTAACATATCACTCTATCCCTGTTATAAATACTGAATGGCTTCTCAACCAATGTGATGTGTAATTGGATATTCAAGGGGTTAAGACAAAATGTTGAGTGTCCAGGGTTGGACATGGTAGAGGGAGCTTCTTTCAAAGATGATAGACAAATTTGGGGTCCGATTTTATACATACGTTTTTGGAGACTTTAGAATATAATTTTGAAGGTTTATTTATGAAAATATACAAAGTAAAGAGATTATTAAAACTATGCACTAATTAACCTTTTAGAATTTGTATTTCAGTGATAATTTTCCCTTGTACTTTTTAAATTGAGTGTCCTTCACTCTTTCTAAGAGCTAAAATTCTGGTTCCAAGAGTAATGGAGTAATGAAATATCATATCTCACCTCGTAAGCTGGAAATTACTAACCAAATAATTTACTAAAAACAATGAAATTAATTGTTTTAAATCCATTTTTTTCTTGTTTAAAAATTATGTTCTAAAGGCTTCAAAATCATATTATATTAACTATAATTGGGAAGACATATTTTTTTAAAAAGCCATCTAATGTATTACTATAGTGGTTATTAATTGGACAATCATTTTATTTTGATTTTAATTATAGCTTTAGACTTTTTTCTCTAATTTATGAATGTGTATATTTATTAAGTTTCTATAAAAATTCAGTCTGTTAGAAGTTATTAAAAACAAACAAAAGAAAAAATTTAAGAATGTGATATTTGAAAAATCTTTTAGAATGTAAAGATAGTAACAATACATAATTTGTTTTTTTTTACGTAGTATTATATTAAAATGTTTATTAGACTGTATTTTAATTTTAATAAAAATATAATATTTCAGCTTTTTTTCTGTAATGGCTTTGAATCTGTTGGGTTTAAAAAAAACCATCTATTCCTCCGGAGATGTGTGTACACAGTACACATTATACATTGTGCATCCGTGGACTTAGTAGGTTATTGAATGGTTAACTTGGCCTGAGAGTGATTAGGGTTAACAGTCAGGGATTTAGGGACAAATGATCCAACGGGTTTTTAAGTTTTTGTAAAAATAGGATAATTATATAAAATATCATATTGAATAGAAAACAAAATATAAAATCATATATATGAATAATCAATTCTTTCCCTGCATCCCTGTATGATTATTGTTTAAAGTGCTACCAATTAACCCTATCTCTGTATGGATGGAATGTGCATCCTTGATTCCCACACAAAACCTGGCCAAACTTAGGGTGTTTTCATTTTATATTCTAAAGTATCAGGATGTCTTAACACATGTCCTTCCATACATCCATTAAGGTCTATTAAAAAACGGCTGGATCTTTATAAAAGCCTATTGTTCTTTGACAGGTTTCAGGCTATTTTTGATATCTATTGATTTATTTCTTCCTTCCAGGATATCCTATATTCTATATATTCCGATTTTTGGACAATAATCTTATGATAAAATCTTAACAACACTCATATAACCGACTATTAATCAACAATGAATCTAAATTTGCAAGAAAAAATAATTTTAAACACCCTAGCCTATGCTTGAGTAACTCTTGAGAACCTTGTTTGTTATGTAATCTTATTACACCAGGTCAATAAGAGATTTTACCATCTTAGCCTAAACCAGGAATACAGGGAGAGAGGGATTACAAATTACAATGACAGCCAAAGTTCTCTTAATGATTGGCTTAAAAACTTTATTGGGGATTCATATCAGTTTATCGCCCCTTGTTTCTGGATTTTACCATATTAGTCAGTTTATAATATAAATTTTAAAATGAATACACTAGCTTGGCCTTTATACAGAAACTTTTATTAACAAACAAAGGGCTTTCCAACCAAGGTCGTCCAATCAAAGATATGGTTGTCTGTAAGATTATATAATTCATTTATCTAGTCCCTTATTTTATTAATTCAATAACATAATTAAATAATCCATTACAATAAAATAAATTTATTAAATTTTTTGTTTATTACAAATCCCTTGATTCCTGGGACAATAAGGTATTTTGCCATCTCCTATCTCTCAGTTTACTACATCTTCAATTAAATTCAAAGTTTGGGGATTAAGTAGGCCATTCATTTAGATGATTCTCATACATAATCATACATCTCAAGATACATATATTATAAGAAGCTTAGCCCCTAAAGATATCATGGGGAAAGAGGCCGATTAAGAGGGGAGGGGGAATACTCCCCCCTCCTTATTGTATAAAAAAAGCTTGAACGTCGTATTTGGTTGAAAAGTTTTCTTAAATTTAATCAAAGTTAAACTGTAATCTAATATAATTTTTGATAAGGGAGATATTAACTGAAAAAGAGAGTCACCCTTAGTAAAACGTATCTAAAGTATAGATGTATGACCTTTTCCGTCTGCTACCAAATTGTTTTCTGCTATTTGGCTGTGTTAATACACACCACACCATTGATTGATTTTCAATGACCCAATTGAGATTCGGCACAAGAAGATTGCAATTGGAAGATACAATTATTTAACCCTTTCTCACTTTAGTGTTTTACTCTAATCTTAGTAATATGTCTTTAAAGAAACTTTAGGCGAAGCCTCACTTATCCATGCAACTTAGACACAGCCACTCCAAGTCTAAGTCGCAAATGTGTAATCATCCGCAGCCACGTGGGTTAAAGCGTGATACAACTTTTTTGTTTAATTTGATGAATCTTTTACAGCTCTGTTTTATATTCTATTATTCTTTTTTCTTATTCTAGCGGTTACGCCCCTAGAGGCCTCTAAGACACTTGAGGGATGGGAAAGGGATGGAGGAAGTTGACCATTCACCTTCAATTTTAGTTTTGAAAGGAAAAATTGGGGGGGGGGGCGGTTAATTTTTCCTGGTGTTGATTTTGAGTTACTTTCCCCAAAAATAGTTAAAAACCAACCCTGGACATATAAGAAGCTTTGCTGTAAAGGAGAACCACATAGGTTCAGCAGTTAGCAAGCTTACTACTTTTTATAATAGGATTCATCCAAATTTTGAAATTTGGATTTAGTGTTCTCGTTTCATTTGAAGCTAATCCATTTGTAGTTATGTCCATGATAATTTACACATAATGACTTTCATTCATTCAACCAAATTAGATAAATTAGATAATACAAATTTACATTTAATTTCAATTTTGAATTAATTTGATTAACAATATAACCATTTATAATAACATTAGTAAATATTTCAGTGCTATTATCATTTCAATATAGACTAATATCGGCTGCGCGCCTATTATAAGAGGTCTGTATACAAAATAATAAGGAGAGTAGGAAAATAGCCTAAAACCAAACTTGGATAAACCAATTCAGGGAAAAACTGAAAAATCATTTATATCTTCGTATAACAGACAATTTTTCATGAATATTAGAATTAAATTAATAAAATTAATACCAGTTTTGTTAGCCCGGTCCTTTGGCGCCCAGGGACTAACAAAGATGGTTTCATTTAATATTTGTGGAAAGCTGTCTATAATACGATGCGATAAATAACTATTATTCTTTCCTTATTAAACACATTTAGCAGTACATTGCCTAGAAAATATATCCGTTAATTTTAGGATTATCAACTTTATAACAAAAGGATTAAATTACAAACTCGGCAGGAGGAATTACGGATTAGTATTGCCAGAAAAAGAGCCAATTTAAAATAGTTTTGATAATATTTATTTATAGCAGCGTATTCTAGTGGTATTGTTTAAGTTTTGGCTGTAAAACGATGCTATACATGATTTTTCAAAATGGATGAGAACCAGTACTAATCGAGCGGATATTAATCGGTTTAGAAGCTATACTGGAAAAAATTAGACTCGATATTAGGTGTTAAATGGTAAATTTAAATTTACTGGAAAAAAAATCATCAGGGACATTACGGTTGTGAACTATCAAACTATGTATAATGCCCTTGAATTGTCTTTTTTTTTTTTTTTTAAATTTAAGTCTTGGAAATTTTTTCTATCCTTCTATAATAAAATACAGAGTTCCTAGATTCTAGTATAAAAAAGCTAGGTATGTCTAATGCGGATTTTGAAAAATGTTATATTTTTAACGTCTTTTATTACTTGAAGTCATATGCTTATTTTATGTTTAAATAATTGTTGTTTATAAAACAGTTATGGTACAATAAAAAAAAGCTGCAAAATATTGGGCCTAGGCTGGGTTCTATGAATATTCTATAATATATAATTACAATAGTATGTTTTCCTCAGCGAGATAGTAAATGAACTGTGATTAAATCTCTGTGGAACCTAGAACTAATCTGATGACACTACCAGGGCAGGTGGTTGTAGAACTTTATCATTAGTTGCCTCAGGTGAGTTTTAACAGGGACAAAGGGAAAGAAATGGAAAAAAATCATGTTTTTATATTGTACAGATAAAAACTTTTTTTAAAAATAGAAATGCTTTTAGTATTGTAATTATAACATCTACTCTGTATTTAGAGTCTCTCGGCCCGATTCATTGTAACAAAGTCCATGTAAGTTAAATAAAATATCTTGTTTATCGACAAATCTTATGAATTTAAAACATAAAATCAGATCATGGAAAGAAAACGAAGTAGCGGGTTTCGTCGTTTTTACACAGTAGCTTTTGATAGGTAATTATACTTTAGGTTAAATTTTAATGATTGCCCCGCAGGGTTAGAGCCCCTAGCAGGGTCTAGAAATAGGAGAAATGCTTCTGTGAAAATACGACTAAACCCGCTACTTCGTTTTCTTTCCACGATCCATAAAATGCACAAAATTTTATTTTAAATCTATCTTTAATGTTTTATTTTCGAAGAACATTAATTTACTCAAATACCTGCTAAATTATCTTCTAAATGTACAGTGGGAGCATAATGTCAGCATAATTTTGCACTTATGGACAAAATTGTTCTGATTATTTATAAATCCGTTTCTCCATGACTAAGTAGAATAAAGAGGTGGACGGAGGGAGGGTATATTATAGGCAGATGCTTCCTCTTTGCACAACAATATTTCATAATCTCTGCATTCTTTATACCATCTAACCATCTAATTAACCACCTTTTTTCATTTGCAGAAGGCTGTAATTATGTTATTTTAGATAGATTCAGTTATACATTAGTAACAACGTGTTTTCTGTTTTCATAATTACTAGCGGTTGCGTCCCCACCATCTAGAGTTTCTTTAAAGGGAAGGGAAGGGCAGTAAAATAACCTAAAGATAAACCCAAGATAAAAATCTAGAAAATAAAATGACTTAAAACTAATCAAAGCTACAGAAAAAATTACCTTATAACTTATAATAGAACTAGCGGCTACGCCCCCTAGAAGCCTCTAGGGGCACTCAACGCTCGACCTCATCTAATTTTAAATTTTGATTTTAAAAGAGTAAAAAAAATATTTTTTTTGGGGGGGGGGTGAAGACATCCTCCCCAAAAATAGTTTAAAACCTTCCAAGGACATATAAGAAGCTTCATTGTAAAGGAGAACAATATCGGTTCATCGGTTAGCGAGATCCTTCGGGACAGATGCCCCAAGAGGTATAATTACATCTTCTATTACTTACCCAGCAGAACGGATCGCAAATTTTCGCACCTACCCAGCAGGAAAACATTTTCTCGATTAAATAACGAATTCGCAAAATTCGTAAAAAAAATAGTCTAATGTGTTCTCAAAAAAATTACTACTGGTGCTGCTCATAGTCTAATGTGTTCTCAAGAAAATTATTTTTTTTTTTGGGGGGGGGGGTAAATTTTCATTTTTGGGGGGTTGGGGGTGTCCCACCCCCCAAGAAAATAGCTTAAAACCACCACAGGACCGATAGGTAGATACCCTGAAGAGTAGAATCCGATCGGTTCATTGGTTACCGAGATCTTAAGGGACGGACAGACAGACGGACAGACATCGTTCTACTTTGTATTATAGATAACCTAAGCTACAATATTGCTAAAAAAAGTTTAAGCTTATTTATTTTAAGATAAAAGTATAAACTTTAAAAAGCTATGATTAATATTGCGGGTATAGTCCCTTTCGTAACATCGCACCTTATGGGGCGATTCTTCGTATTTTTCACAGTAGCTTTTCTCCTATTTCTAGCCCCTGCGGGGCCAATTACCTAACCCTGTGGGGAAATCACCTTATCCGATATAACCTAACCTAACTTAAAACAACCTATAAAAGGCGATTTTAAAAATACGACGAATCGCCCCTGACGGGGCGATGTTACGAAAGGGATTATTCCCAATAATGCTTATTTACTTCTAAATCGACTGAGTTGACCATTTTAGGGAAGCTGCGCATAGATCTGGGGGTGTTATTATTTTTATTATTTAAGGTTTTGAAATATTTTTTTTCTATCCTTATTACCCCCTGAAATGCAGACCCCTAGATGCTAGGGTCGAATATAGACTAGGAAATTATAGTTAATGGAATGAAAAACTGAAGTACTTTTTTGCCTGAATATAATCCACATTACTATTTTTGTTCCTATTTATAAATTGCAGGATTTTATCTCATTTGTTAAATTAAGTTTTTTTTGCTTATATACTATTTTGTAATTTTAAATCAAGGGAAAACAGCAACATGAACATAATAATTTGTAATTGTTCTGTCATCTGTTGTTTAATTTATATCAAAGCAAAGGAAACATAAAGATATTAAACATGCTTGAACTCAAAATATTTTTGTTATTTTATATTTACAATGAAAATCTTTGATGACACAAGTTATAATAAAACCGGACAAAATACACAATAAATGTAAATGTTTTATATTGAACAGGGCCGAATTCATGAATTTAGCATGCAAATTTGGTACGTGTAAACTACTGCATTATTGCATAGTGTTACAGGTATAAAAGTAATAAAACAGACGATGAATAATCCTTAATTATGACAGTCATAATTACCCCGTCTGTAGGTAAATAATTGGTTGAAGATATTGGACATTACTTTTAAAGACCTATAATTAGTCAGCCCATAAGTAAAATTTTTGTAAGCATTCGAATCTGATAACGTGTCTAGTATAAGGATCAGTATAATATAGGACATCAAATTAAAGGTCTTGAAATTAAAGAGCCTAATGTTTAATTAATTAAGATTTACTTATCTTTGATGAATATGGCCCTGAATAACGGAAAATATATAGTTCGAATCCTATAGAGGTGAGTGTCTGTGCTTAGCAGGGTGTTACTATTATAATTTGATTTATCTGCACCACAAATAAATCAGTGGAATGCGAATATATCAGGGTCGCAGGGATATGTAAATTAAAGATAAATTGATAATTTCCCAAATCTACTTGAATCTTAATACAAATAAAGAATATATCGTTTTTTGGATCCAGATTTTCATTTTCTCTAATAAATTGCTTGTAGCGGGCGAAAATAACGTTACCCCCTTATCCACCCCCTTTATCCAATCCCCTCCCCTCCTACTGGATAAACGAAGTGAACAAAAAAAGAGGTCAATGTGAGCAAGCTAAATAGACGACAATTTTTCTCCAGTAATAATATCCACTCACATTCTACATTCAAAACAAGATTTTATACTTTAATTTATCATTTGGCCTGTCCCTCATCCCTGGAGAAAAAATCTGAATGGAAATCCTAACTTTATAGGATGTAATTAATCAAAAGTCAGCTTAAAAAAAGGCTTGTATGCATAGTTTTCAAGTTGAGACAATTCAGTATTTCAAAACTTTATGGAGACCAATTCTTTTTACAATTTTTATGTGTATGTTAGTTAATCTATTTAGCATTAATTTTCTGAAAAATCTAATTGACTCTTCAATTTGTTTACGCTCAAAACTAGAAAAGTCAAGTATTAGTTAGGTTTCCTTTTAGCAAGCAAAAGTAAAATTTCTGCTAATAATAAGCAAATAATCGTTTTCAGCCGATGACTAAAAAAGTAAAATGGTATATTTATGGAAAGTTTCAAAGTTAATGAAGTTTATTTTACAATTTTACGTTTTTCTTATTTTCTTCCCTAAAAAAAGTAAAAACGAAAAAATAACTTTTAGAGATTTATTTAAAGCTACCCCTAAAGCAGCATATTTAGAATGATTTCAGAGTTAGCTTTATTGAATTAAAAATAAAACTTCTTTCAGACAACTGTTACATAAACCAGGCCATGATTTAGGGCCATTAGGGCAGGTGCTACTTAGTCATACTCGCCTTGCCTGGCCTGACCGGTCAATCTGTACCAAGCAACAGCTGCCATATGACAATAGATATTACGCAACTTTCTATTTATCAATAAAACTACTTCAAAACAAAATTTGTTTAGCATTTATTTTAATTTAAATGAAACATGGGTGGGTAGTGTTATTTAATTTTAACTTTTATATGAGCAGCAGTTATGGGTTAACGCTGGGTTATGGATTATGTAAGCAAGGATATTTATTCTGAAAATGGACTAGAATAAAAAAAGGCTTATCTAAACCTAAAATACATTAGAAAAGAATAATCTAAAAAAGTAATCTAGAAATTAAAAGTGTAGTTTAATAGCCAGGAGTAGCCCAGCTACATTTAAACAAGGCATGTCCGCCTTTCTACAAAACGACTGACTAAAGAAAATATGGAAAACATAATGTAATGTAATTGTAGTGGTTATTGTCAGCTTTTTATTTCAGCCCATTTTTTAGTTATTTTCGAATTATTGCCCTTGTTCCACAGGATGATATGGCTTGCACATGTCACCATTCAATAGACAAGTAAACAAGTAGATTAACCATGGTTTTAATATTTAATCATGTAAACAATTGTCACTCCTGATAGGTATACCTTTCCTACCTTGTCCCTGTTAGACTAATTTTCTAATTAATTTTTCTCTGATTTTATCGACTAATTTCTTTAAAAAAATGAGAGTATTTTTTTAATGAAGCAACTACAGCTTTAAATTTTGACATTATTAAAAAAGAAAAGCTCTAGCAGATCAAAAAATGAAAGACATGTAAAAAGGACTACCCAATTGGGCCTGACATTTCCAAAAACCTATGGCTTTATACACATTGAAATCTCACAATTTTTCATTAAAGGACATATTGTCGACATATTTTTTATCTATACAATGGTTTTAGACATCAACCAAAGGCTGCATATGGCGGTTTCAGATTCAATTTTGAGAATTAGTCATTTGATAACTTAATTCCCAAGTATTAATCTTATCTTCAAGTTGGCATTTTAAAATGACAGTATGACAGTGCCGGCTAATCTAATTGTAGGTATGTTGCTGACATATCGACATAAAATTATAATAGCATAAACTACAAGTGTTTTTTTAATATCATTTATTTTTAAAAGCATAACATAGTTCAATAATTTTAAATTATTTCACATGGAACATAAAAAATAGTTATAAATAACTTTTAAGCATTTTATATCTTAAAGTTTGCAGAGAGTTTTATTGTTGATAGAAAAGTGCTTAAATAGGATTGATAAGAATATTGGAATAAAAGACAATTAATCACGGAACCTTTCAACCTTTGTAAAGAGATTTTGAAAAAATCGCGCAACCTGTACTTTGAGAGGATTTAGATGTCTGGCTAAATGGCATTTCCAATAAGATATCCTATCCGTTGACTTTAGTATTGACCAAGGGCAGGTTTTAGGCTATTAAAGGGAATGAACAAGATAGATCAATTAAACCCCACCACATATGAAATTAAATTCCTAATTTTTCTGCTTTTCCTTAAATTATTTATTTGAAATTTTATAAAATTTAAAAGCAATTTTTGTATTGTTACTTGTATTGTATTTATTTTATAAAACTGTAAAAATTAATTTAGGATTAAACTATTAGCAGTGTTAATAAGTGTTAAGTGTTACAAATATGACAGTGCAGGTTTGTTATTCAATATTGGTGGACACAAGCAGGAAGTGATTATTACTTTTAAAGAGTTCTTAAAACCCTTCCTGTAACAGCTATCACAATACCATAATAGACATTACAACAAAGGAACTTACTGTAATATTAGGCAGGTAAACAACATTAAAACCAGCATTAGATACCAATAACCATTTTATTCCTTCCCAAGTTTATATTACTCTTTTTATTATAATTGAAAATGTTTATGTCATATCACTGTACAATTTGTTTAATGTACTTTTTATGGAAAAAGTTTTACGGAATCAAAAGACACTAGATTTGTAAACTAATAAGTATTCTAAAAAGGCCGTCAAGTCCGAATGAATTATCCATTTAAGGGAAACTATTCTATTTTCAATTTAAAGTCTTTTGATAGTTTTATGCTATTTATCTGCCCTCACCCTCAAAATTCAGAGCCTCTAGAAGCTAGGTAAAGCAAGTTAAGTTACAATTGCTAGATAAAAGAACCATACTAAGTTACTTATTCATAGATGCTAGTATATTCATAGTTCTTTTTGCCTAATAATAATGTACTAAAAGTTAACAAAGCAATTACGTATTATCCTTTTAGAAATTTTTTTTTCAATTTTAAAAATTTGAGTCCCCCCCCCCCCCTCCCCGACAGCAAACTATGAACTCTGGCCGCAGCGCTCGGCTCTCTAGCCGACCTAGCCGCAGCGCTCGGCCCCCTTGCCTAAAACCTAACCTAACCTTAAATAGTTGTTCGTCGTTGTCAGGGGGGGGGGGGTACTCAAATTTTCAAAATTGAAAAAAAAATTCTAAGAGGATAACGCCAGCAATTTGTTTTGCATAAAAATGTATAATTATTTCTAACAAATAAGGAAAAATAATAATAAACTTCATAATTAAGTAGTACATAAATCAAGTTGAACACATCCTATCACAAAAATGTTGTGCTCCTTGTTTATAGATTAATCCAGGAAATGAGAGTGGTGGGTTTTGACCAGGGATACAGGAATTCTTCTACGTTTATAGATGATCTAACGCGGAGGTTTTCTTAGTATATAAACCACATGAAACGTTTGGTACTTTTAAATAGTTAGGTTAGGTTAAGTAAGTAGTGAGTCTTAAAGGGTTAAAGTCTCTGCCACAAGGTATAGAAATATGTGTTTTCTACATAAAATGATATTGGAGGGTGAGGGGTGGGGGGTGATTTATAGGTATAAACACCTATCTTTCTCTCAATGGAATGAGTAAAAATGTAAGAGTGTCGGGGAGGTGAATATTTTATCATCCATTGACCAATCCCTGTCTCCCTGTATGAATAGTGGCTCAAGTGTGTTTTGGTTAGGGAAAGGATATAGGTTACATTACCTACCATTATTTAGTCCTTAGGCATATTTTAATCATCCTTATATAACGGAATTTTATACAAATTGTTATATTATTAATCCATATAACATTTAAATAAACTATATACAAGAGAGTATCCGTTCATAATGCATAGAACAAAGCAGGAGTAACAAAAAAAAGATGGATGATGATCATAAGGGAACCAAAACTTTAGAACAGGCTTTGCGTTTAAATTTGGAAATAAGAGGCTAAAGATCAACAAAATTATTGGCTCAAATAGGTTGTCCTTTTCAAGCAAATCTCTTTGGCTAGTTTTAAGCTATTTCCTGACATTCTCCGTCCACACCTAGAGACTAAGGGTGAAACATAGTATAAAACATTGTAGTATCTTTTAACTCTTATATTCTTGTATTTTGCATGTTTAATACATAAAAGCAAAATAAAACAAGCTTAACACAAAAAAAGAACATTGTTTTTAGTTGCCAATTATTGCCTTGCACTTTTTATTGTCAGAATATGGGTAAATAGGAACTGACTTCCGCAAACCTAATAAACTAACACTTTATTATGGGTAAAACTGGATATAGAGTTACAAAAAAGTAAAGGAGGTTTGATTTCAATAGCGTGCACAGGGTTTTGCCAGGAGTGAATAATTTTAAGGGGAATGTGACCTTTTTAGCTTGAGATCCCCCACTGGCTATTTTAGGGGGGGAGGGTGTAACTGTAAACACCTTTCATGAGTATTGTAGATAGATGATTGTGCAAGACCCTAAGGGGGTGTTTATTCCTTAAGTTTGGCAGGTGGTGATTGCAGCCCTCTACACCCTTTTTTACACACGTATTTTTCAAGATATTAGTATTAGAAAATTTCATGTTATTTGTACCTGTCCTTGATGGGAAGGGCTCACCAGGATCACGGGAAAAAGAGAGAGATGAAAGAAATCCGCCAACTTCCTGTTGACCACCACCACCACATGAACATTCATACAAATACGCGGCATTTCCCGGTCTTCCACTCACACAGCTCTTTAATGCAATCAAGACACCTGTCATATTACACAGATAAATAATGCATGAATTTTTAAAAATATGAATTATCTCTAAAAATTTTTTTTTATTTATTTTAATTTAAAAGTTACTTAAAGTTGCACTAAACTAAAAGCTATATTTATAGGTTTAAAAAAACATACATGTTCTATGTAATAAATAATAAGTCTCTTTTCAGGGAAGCTATAACTAAGTCAAATATCTAAGCAAAGATCAATAATAAAATGTTTGAAAATATGTATATTTCTGATACAAAAATTTTAAGCAGCCTAATAGAAGAATGAGTTTCTTGCTAGTCTTTTCAATACCAAGAAAACATATCTTAATTTTATTGAGGGACAGCGTGGATGTGATCAACTTGATTTAAATCAGCTGTCACTCATTATACTGCCATATAACACTCATATCTTCTTGTATATATGAATGTTAAGCTTTTTGTTGTTCACTTTTTTTATGTCAAGGCTAATCTAAAATATTACCCTGTCTCTCCGTCCGTCAGTCTATCGGCCAGTCCGTAAATGTGATAATTCTTAGCAGCTATTAAAGATAGATGGCTGATTTTTTGGAAGATTCCCTCCACCGATTAGCATCCAATATGTACAGCAATTAACTAAGCCCGTTGGTCTATCAGTCACGCTACAAAAACATAGAAATCAAAACATAAAAACATAAATTTATTTTTAATCATTGAACATTTACTCTGTAACTTACTTTGTCCGTTTGTCCGTCAATAATTTTTTTGGTGCTTTGGATAATGATATGTCATCCTTGTTCAATGCCTGTGCCCATTCATTGTGCTTTGTGTTATTTTTCCTGCTAAACTTTGGTGCTTGTATTACATCAATGCTAGCAGCTGCGCCCCTAGCATCTAGGGGCTTTTTTAACATTTAGACAGGGAAAAATAGCCTAAAACCATCCCAAGACTTAAATTCAAAAGTTAAATTGGCCTAATACCTTCTCTGGACCCATTGAAGTTTTCTTAAACTAAAGAACTCAATCTGTTCAGTATTCATCGAAATATTAAGCAACAGACAAAAAATTACTACATTGTGGAAAAGGATAATGTAATAGTCCCAATGCCAATATTGGTATAACGTTAATTGGCTAATTTGGGTTTGCAGTACCAATACACATCGACTTAATTAAAACATAAATATGAAGCAAAACAGCTTTTTTAAAGGCATGTTTATTACGTGGAATTCAATAAAGTAACCATTAATATCGAACAAGTCAAAACATTACTCAGAGTTTCAACAGGGTACCTATATCTTTATTTGGATCCTTGCTAAATGTACACGAATAAAGGCAAATATCTAAAACTTACTACACATCTATGCTACAGGTTTCTCAAGGGATAAGACAATGGATGACAAATTAATATGCATCCTAAATTTTGATGATCATAAGAAGCATCCTTCATAAAAAGTTTGGAACCAACCAATCAAATTTTAAAAAGTACTAAAAGTTTTTGAGTCAATGAATATGATTACATTGTTATAAAACTTTTGGTGATACCACACACCCCTCTTTAGGCGAAGCCACTAGTGTCTAAGGGCTAAGCCATTATTATTACACAAAGTCTTACAAAAATTTAATTGTTAGCGGGTTTCTTTGATTTAAGAATGAAATATGGTAAATTGTTTTGTCCTGCTGTTAGGCAATGTTAGAAACAAAACAATAATTTGTTGTCAACCAAGTTAATGTATAATGAGTTTCTATGTAAACTAATTTAGCTTTGTGTGTGTGTGTGTTTGTATGTGTATGTTTCAATTTGGCGGATCCTTTGCAATAAAAATCAGAGGTAAAGACATTGGTGGTTATAGGAAAGTTTCTTTAAAATTTAATTGAGCCTTAAACCCTGGGTAAGGATAAGAGGTGGTTAACCAAGAAAAGCAAAAATTTCAGGGCCAGGAGCACCTAATTAGTAGTCACAGTAATAAGGGACGAAGCAGAAATTGGACTGTTGATTACACTAGTCCCCAAAGATTTATTATAACGTCATCTTATTTGTTGGCTTAAAAACTTCTTGAAACTTGGGTTCATTAAATTGAGTTTCCTGATAAAATGATATCTGCGATTGTTACACTTGAGAAGCTTTTTTTTACCATCGTTCTTTTATCCCTGCATGCAATTATAATGTGAGTATGAAAACAAAGGGTGCATGTTTGTATGTTTGTATGTCGTAAGGGTGTAATTATAGAAATTCCTCGCAACGGGACATCTTTTTTCATCTCTTCCTACATTTTGAAAGGGAGGGGACATTTGGCTGTTTATTACACTAAACTCCAAAGTTTATAATAACGTTTTCTTATTCGTTTGCTCTTGAGAATTTTGAGATTTTTTATTGAATTTTGATTGGTTGGTTCACTAAGTTAAGTGTCCAACCGTTTTAACCACTAATTGTAATCTACATATCAGGTAATTTTGTATATCGTCGCTGCGGGATGTACATCAATTAATCGATAATTGTATTATCACTTTGGATCCCTTGCTACTCTACATGTCTTATAATTGGGCTAATGCTTTGATTTAAATCAGTAAAACATTTTGTCTGATTGTCCTAGAAATCTCCATTTCAAATGTGAATTTACAATCATAATAAAATCATGTGTCAAAAAAAGTTCAAACATGTTTGTAACGGACTTACGGACACAGCAGTATTATAGAGTTGTTTCTCTTTTAAATTGTACCATTTGTTACAGGAATCATTATTGAAGGATTAGAATTGGTAGGACGTACGCACAATAAATGCTTTGCTTTTTTGTTGTAAAAAGTAAGATGGTTAAAGTATAAACTGCTTTATAAAACAAAACTTACATTTATTTCAGTATTTTGTTTGTTTTATCAATTTACTGTTGGATATTTATTGCTAAGCTATAAAATAAAATGTTATTTTTTTTGCAATATTGCTTTACCAATACTTTGTATACGTTTACAGTATATTAAATTAAGGCTTGGTCCCTAGACTTGGGGGAACTTAGTAAGCAAGAGTATGGGTGTGTCGGAAGGGGTTGTAATGGGGTTGGGTGTCAACTCCCCTCTAAGAAGACTGCTCTCATTACATCTAAACGACTAGTCAAATGTAATTTTTCATTAGAAGTGTATTTCTGTATATGATTCCACGAAAAAATCCTTTGATAAGCTTCAAGTCAGTCTAAGGCACCTTAAAAGAATTCTCATGTAATTTCCAAAACCTTATTGAACGTCTTTAAGTTACAATTAGAGAACTTGAAATACAAGAAAATGACACCAGAAAAGCATAGCGATCAGCACCACATACAAAAACTCTCAACAATATTTAATTATGGGTACATTTTTCGTAGATTTTTCTTCAGAAGTTTAAGGATTATAATAAACCAATTTCAATTGAGCAGACCACAAAATTCATTTTAAATGAATAAATATCAATTAAAATTTGTACATTGAACTGAAGATTTAATTTCTTTTTATAGGAAATTTATTATGAATTCAGTTTTCGAAAAAAATTAATATTAATTTGATTTTTAATCAAATAAAATGATTGGCAAAATTTTTAGAATTATTTTTAACAGAAATTAAAACCGATTGCGTGAAGTAAGAGAAGTCGATTTCTAAAAAATTAAATATGAGTAATATAAGTGGTTGTGGGGAATATGGTGGGTCCACGCATGAGGTGCATGATCAAATATCTCATGATTTATCGTTCTTAATTACTGACTACTTTTATACAGTGGGAGGCGTAGTGAAACAAATTAGTTGGGGGGAAAAGACCAATTCAACGGTGTGCAGTCATTTCCGCATATTATCACATAAGCATATTGTTTTATCAATACACAAAAGCAAATTAAATTAGAAGTTGTATACAGTAGTGAGTGTAATGGATGTAAAGGGATAAGACAATGGCTGATAAATTTATATACATCCCCGATGATGATACTTAGAATAACCCCTTATGTAGATTAAAATTTGTGGTTAAAAAGTGTGAACACTCAACCTATTGATGCAACAAATTCAAATTGACTCAATCCCCAAAATTGTTAAGCTAATAAATAAGAAAACGTTATTTAAAACTTTGGGGACTATTGTCATTGCCCACTCTTTCTCTGCTGTACAAAGTTTATACTGTGTTAACAAGGACAAAAGGGATGAAAAGTAGAAAATGTTTTTTTTCATGAAATAAAAGAAATATATTTTTTTCATTAAATAAAAAAAATATATTTTGTATCATGTATATCAAAATATTGTAGACCCTAAATAAATTTAGCTAAGTAATTTACCACATTGTATTATAGACATCTTTCCGTGGATGATAAGTGAAAACAAGGTTCCAAATGCCTGAGCTAACAAAACTGGTGCTAATATTATGATATTTACTTACTACTCATTTAAAATTTCTGTAATATTAATAGTAATAGAGTAGCCCCGCTACTCTAAATTATTTTGTTTTATACCAACTAGGAACTAACGGCAAATTTTCAGATATTTAAATTAATTTTTTTTAAAAAGAATTAATTAATGATTATTAAAATCTCAAAAGCTTTTTTTCTAAGTTTGTTTCAAAAATTAATTTAAATACTATGAAGAAAAAAAATACTTTATCGATGTACTTAATAGCTTAATGTACTTTTCTTCAATTTATACATGGAATGCGTCGCATGTGTTTGAATGTATTCGCATCAATGTAAATTATGTTTGCAGGGATAAATGGAGTTGAAATATGGATCTTGAAATTGTTGGCGAATTTTATCTATAATTTAGATGTCTGTCAACCCTTAACGGTCGGGGGTGGGGGCGTTTTTTTTTCTATCCTGTTTTTTCTATCTCATTTTCCATTTTTTTCCATCCTGTTTTTTCTATCTCATTTTCTGTGTGTGAAAGATAAAGAGCCCAAACTGCTTGACTTTTTAAGTATGGGTATGACACATAACTGAGAGTTGGAATTTTTTGAATATCTCCATCCTGGAGGGCACAGGATTCCAGCAAACCTGGCAGGGTCATCCTTGTAAAGAGCAATACTAAAAAATCCTCTAGTAGTACATCCTTATATAAAATACAGGTGTTCAAGTTACTTTCAGGTTCCAGGTATGATCCTGCAGGTCCTGATCCTCCAGGTCTCCAGAAATCTTTAAAAGGCTCCTGTAGCCGCAATTTTTGACTTAGAGACTTCAAATTTTAAACTTAAGATTTTCTTACATGTCTACATTACATATCAAAATTTCATGAAGATCCGCCGCCGTTTTCCCGCCGACTGCTGACTGAGGCGGCTTGCAGCTGCCAAGTACAGCTGCGGCCGCAGAAATTTATATTTTGATATTTCTAATGTAAAATTTACATAAAGATAAACATTTTCTGGAAAAAAAAATTTCTTCTAGCTTCAAAAATAAGAAAATTACAGCCGTTTGAAATTTTTAAGTAGAAAAAGACCTAAAAACAAAGGTTGTTAGATAAAAGGGTGAAGGAAGCGAAAATTGACTTAGACTTATAAAAGGTCGGAAATTCATTATCAAACAGGGGACTTGCACAAAAAAATTTAGCCCTCTAGCTCTGACAGGAACTGAGATAATAAGGGGGGAGGTGAACGCCCCCCCCCCTCCCCCTGACCGATTAAGGTGCGGCAAGGGGCCCGACTGTAAAGGGTTAATGTAACTTTTTTACTACATTTATTTTTAATTTTTAAAAATTTTTTAGGTATTTTCCTTATAGGATTTCAAACAGAGTGATAGATTAACAGGGAGAAAAAACAAAGTGAGTTGCAGTGTAGATTTGCTTTTAAAAATTAGTTTATTTGCCAACATTTTCCTGCCATTCAACTTTCTCCTCACCCTCAAATGGTTAAAGATTCAAAAATAAAACAAATATATTCTGTTCAAGTGTACTCTGGTTGAGAAAAATATTGGAAAATTAATCAGTATTATTCTGTTAGTGAGTAAATTCATATCAGCTTTTTAAAAGCAAAGCTTTTATATAATTAAAGTCTGTCTGTCTGTATGTAAGTTTATTATTCTGGCAGAGTTAGCTCTTCTGGTTAAATTAAATAGGTTAGAATTGTCCTATTAATTTCAAACTTTGTATAATGATTCCTATAATAATTAGGTATGGTTTTTGAATTGTAGCAACTTTATAATTGTTACTAAAAAGTACATCTAAAACATGATGATTTTTTATTTATTCAGCTAATTTTTGGGTTTCTGATTCCTATTACAACAAGGTACATTGTTATAAGCAAATTATCTCTATAAATAAGTTGAAAATGTCCTTAAAAATTCTCCTGTATTAAAGAAGATTGCAACAAATTTACTTTACCTCAAATTTTTTTTAGACCTGTGTTTAGTATTCTTCTTATTAAGTTCTGATACGCTACAAGTGTTTATGTTCGTTTGTCCTACATTTCAGAGGTTTTCTTATATGGATGTTGCCAAATGAGGAAGTCTGTAATAAGATATGCGCCAAAGGGCAATAATAGGTAAATTTTGTTAATTTTATTATAATTCATGTATAATCATATCCATATTCCATAAAAAAATTTAAGGTGGGAGTTTGTACACTTACAGATTTCATCCTGGGACTTTCCCTCTAGGGGCTAGTGGAGCAAAACAGCTCTAGACCAGCCAATTTTGTATGTAGTCTATTACTGTAATCATAAACATATAAAAAACTTAATTGGCGTCGGCAACCGCCGTAAACGCCGAAAATGGCGGTTTCCGTTATTTGCCGTTTTTCGGCGATGGTCAGAAAAATATTTTTTTGTTATGTAAACTAAGAGTTCGTCCTAAAATTTGGTTATCATAGCTTTAGAATTGGCCGCTCTACAGCTGTTTTAATATTTAGCGGCTGGCAAAAAAAATGAAATAAGGGGGGAGGGGGGAAGTTAATACACTTATAGGAAATGAAATTCAATAGCAAATTTTGCCCTGGCTTGTTTTTCTAGTTATCAACCTAATTCTTTTTGTAAGCTCTCTTACATGACTGGATCTACCCATAAAACTTTAAAAATTTAATTTTGTGACTTTCCCTCTAGGGGCTAGTGGGGCAAAAGAACCCCCCAAACACTAAAAATTTAGGTTCTGAGCTTATTTTTAAAGATATTGAGATGATTTTTTTCCAGAAAACTTTTTTAACATAACCAAACTAAGTAAACATTACAGATTTCATTTTGAGACTTTCCCTCTAGGGGCTAGTGGAGCAAAAGACTCCCAAACAGTAGAAATTTTAGTTCTAAGCTTATTTTTAAAGATATTGAGATGATTTTTTTTTCAGAAAACTTTTTTAACATAACCAAACTTAGTAATCATTACAGATTTCATTTTAGAACATTCCTTCTAGGGGCTAGTGGAGCAAAAGACCCCAAAACACTGAAATTTAGGTTCTGAGCTTATTTTTAAAGATATTGAGATGATTTTTTTTTGTAGTAAACCTTTTAACATAACCGTACTAAGTAATCATTATAAATTTTATTTTGGAACTTTCCCTCTAGAGGCTATTGGAGCAAAAGACCCCCCAAACACTAACATTTTAAATCTGAGCTTATTTTTAAAGATATTGAGATGATTTTTTTACAGAAAACTTTCTTAATATAACCAATTAAGTAATTATTACAGATTTCATTTTGAGACTTTCCTTCTAGGGGCTAGTGGAGCATAAGACCCCCAAACACTAAAAATTAAGTTCTGAGCTTATTTTTAGAAATATTGAGATGATTTTTTCCAGAAAACTTTCTTAACATAACCGTACTAAGTAATCAATACAGAATTCATATTGGGAATTTCCTTTTAGGAGCTAGTTGAGCAAAAGACCCCACAAACATTAAAAATTTAGGCTCTGAGCTTAATTTTAGAGATATTGAGATGTCTGTCCATCTGTCTGTCAGTCTGTCCATCAGTCTGTCAGTCAATAATACTTTTGGGAAAATATGATTTTCTAAGCTGCCATTTAAGATAGAAGGCTAAAATTCTTTGTCAACATTTAATTTGTTGAAAAACTGCTTAATACAGGATAATGTTTATGGACATACTTACATTTTTAGGACTTGATTATAGAGTTGCTTCGCTTATAACATTATAGTTTGTTGTCCCAGGAATTAATACACCAAAAATCAGATCAATCGGATGATTAGATCAAAAAAATTTGTTGTTAAAAAAGTAAAAAAATCAACATGTTTAAAATGGATGTACGGACATTTTGGTAATGGTTATAGAGTTGCTGAGCTCTCTAAATCGTACCTAACTAATAAAGGAATCACCATTCAAAATTTTAAATCGATAGGACAATTCTAACATGCCTAAATTAACAAAAAAAGCTATCCGTTAAGGACGGACTGACGGATGGACCGACCCTAATTATAGAAAAGCTTCGTTTTTAAAAAGAATATTTAGCAATCCTCATAAGAAAATAACAGG
This sequence comes from Acartia tonsa, assembly GCF_053477335.1. Classification (NCBI taxonomy): domain Eukaryota; kingdom Metazoa; phylum Arthropoda; class Copepoda; order Calanoida; family Acartiidae; genus Acartia; species Acartia tonsa. The sequence goes on from NC_137260.1 coordinate 43,797,971, forward strand.
ATGTTTGTTTAATAGGGGGGAACTTCAACGCCCCCCCCCCTCCCAAACCTATTAAGGTCCAGAAAGGGTACCGACCGTTTAGGGTTAAGCATAGAGTAAATTCGCTACTAAAACTTAAACTCTAAAGTCATCCTAGATGTAACAAGAATGTTATTTGGTTTCCTGCGAAGTTGTCTCCGATACAACCGCTAATTTTTAAAATCAAATTAATGTTTTTGATATACAAAATAATAATCCTTTAATAATTTTTAGTGCATTTAAATATAGAATGTAAATATTCTAAATAGAAAAAAAATAATTTCTATCTAGGCGTTGCAAAGTTTTAAGTTCGCCAAATTTGAGATATGCCAGAAAGCCGGACCCACCTTTTTCCCCACAACCATATAAGTGTTATTACTGCTGTGTTCTTGTAAAATAGTTGACGCCTCCTACTGAGAGGTACGAGAGTATTGGGTTTCAGGGAGAAGGGGCGACCAATTTTAGATTCGGGAATATAAAATACAACCACTATCTAAAGCATTATCTAGAGTGGGCTGATACAAAAAAAGAGCATCCATAAAAAGCCCTCTTAAAAGGTTTATTAAGAATTTTAAAAATATCTTTCCTTTAATGTTAAAACATATTATGTATAATTTAAATCATATTAGAGTTGTTTTAATTTACATTTTGAAAAAGTCGAATTACTTTTTATTACTCGGTTGTAGCTCCCCGCATGGGCAGGAAACCAGGAGTCGCGGTGTCTGGACCCGGCTAAACACTCACACTGTGAACCATTTACTGTTTAACCCTGTATAGACCCTTGCAGCACCCCCCCCCCCCCCCCCCCCCACTTATTCCACATTGTTGTTACACAACACTTTCTTCTTTCCTTTAATTTACTAAAGAACAATACAACCCCTCCCCCACCCCCTGATAATTTAACCCTCTGAATAATCTGTAAAGATCTTGGATCTGATAACAGGGTGTATAGTGAAGAATGAAACTAATAAGCAGGCCCCAGGGCTAGCAAGAAGAAACTTTAAATTTTCACCCTTTATGATGAATGGTTTTTGTTCATAATTCTTTTAGCGTAGCTTATGTATTTCACAATAAATTGTCTGTAAGTCCTCAACGTTTTAAAGGATCTTTTTATTTAGAAAGGATATCCATTTATCGAGATGATCAAGGCTCTAAATAATGCCATTTTTGTAGGTGATGGAGTCATCCTAAGATTTTAAAACTTTTAATAGATATTTACAATTCTAAATTTCTGAGGCTTTAACTTTATTCTTGCGATCATAGGTTGGGAGCATTAGAAATATAACTATATTTCCCTATATTCCTTAAAATACATCTACTTTTAAACCTTTCTAAGCTGTGCTACTCATGAATGTTATTATTCTTGTGTGTTGTCTAACCCTTGAGTTAAATGATTTTGTATCCTGACTAGAAAACAAAGAATTCTAATTTTCAGTCATCTAATATTACATTTCATTCAAATATAATAAATTGTATAAAAATAGGGTTATTTTATGATAATATTTAAATAAAAACATGCCTAGAAACTCGATTTTAGGAAAATGAAATTAATAAGGCACTACAAAAGCAATCTTTCAGTAATTTGACTGAAAAAAAGTTAAAAAGATGGCGACATCCATAAGTAGAGAAGCCCATAGAAATAAACGAAAGAAGATCAGTAAAGTAGTTAGAAGGAGAAAAAGAACATAACAAATAGACAGACATAATAGATGATCCGCAGTCGTATGAATCCTGTATGATTCTTAACACAGACTGTCATCAGTCTACCATTGATAACAGCTGAGAATTACCACATTATTTAATTTAAAACTTATACCGACGGTTCAAGTAAGTAATAGATCTTATAAATTTCTATCAGAATAGTTAAAACCATTCTTACTTCTGGAAAATCTATATCTTATTTCTTTAATGTTGCATAAGATCTTTGTGTAATCTGATAAGGCGATGCTCGCATCATGCTAAAATGCACCCTATCCATTCTTTTTACCCCACCCTTTCTCCTCCTATTTGATGGCCGGACTGACCAATAAATGAGGTCCATATTAGCAAGCTAAATTAACGATATATCCACGTATTTCCTGTATCCTTTTTCACAGAAGTCCAAACTCGCAATCCAAATATTAAAACATGCGAGGTTTTGTGGTAAAAGATGTTAAGATTACATAGAATAAATAGTTTATTGTTCAACTAGTGGTTGCGCCCCTAACATGTAGGGGCTCTGTATCCAAAGAATAAAGAGGGGACATAAATATAGCCAGAAACCATTCTGAGACATAAGTAAAGCTTCCCTAAAAAGATAATTAAATCAATTCAGTGGTTATCGAAATCTTAAGCTAAAAAATTACTACTTTAAATAAAAAGATATAGTAATCATATTGACTTTGTAAAAATATTAAGCATCCTTAAATAACATAAGACAATAAGTTAAAGATATTTTAAATGAAAAAAAACTAAAAAGATTAAACATTTTGTAAGTGAAAAAAATTGCCATACCATATTTAACCAATTAATTGGTTAAAATACCATTTTAAATTATCTTTTCCTACAAATATTTTTATCCCATTTGTTCATCTCAGTTCCTTATTTATAATTAAATATAATAAGCATCCAGTGCTGTATCTACAAACTAATTATATTTATTAGAATCTGTATGTATTTGGCACTTTTCTCTCGGATTAACATAGTATGGCCATTTAGAGCTCGAACTTAACACCCCAATTTACACCGTGGGTCATAATATCCAGGCTTAATTCATTCTTTAGCGCCTCTACTGATCAATTCAGTGTTTAGGCGTCTTAGGCAGGGATCAAAAGGAATAAGACAATGGACGACTAACAAAAGCCTAAAGCCATCCTGAAATTGAAATCTAGTAAAAAAATAGCTTAAAACCATCATGGTACTTATATGCATCTTATCTAAACTAGTGAACTCGTTTAGTTTAGTAGTTCAAAATCTTAAGCTACAGGCAGAAAAACCTTACCACTTGAATATGCAATAGGATGTACAATTAACATGGCTCTTTTGTATTCCCTTCGATAAAAGAAAATTAATACATTTATACAAAGAATCCAAAGTAGTCCATTTTATTTGTTTTTTTTTATCCCCAATTTAAGAAAAGATTTTCATACCGTCCATTGTCTTATCCTAGAAAGATTACTATTGGCATATTAAAGGATCAGTAGAGGTGTAATATTTTTAATGAATTTATGTTCACACCATCAAATATAAACTATCATCCTTTCACACCAGGGCCTGGGTTTATCCCAGGGATCTCAAGGGATAAGATACTATTTGTGAACCCAATTGTGATAAATAAAATAACCTCTTATGAGATTAAATTTATTGGTGAAAACTATAAGTTTATAAACCCAATCATGATTTAATAATAAACCCCCAAAATATTAAGCAAGCGAGTCTATTAAATTTTAGGGTCAGTCTAATTTACAGTCCAATGTCCCCTACATCCCTGGTTTACCCTGTTTAACACTACCAGCCCCCATTCCAAATAGATTATTTCATTAATTGTAATACTATAAAGTATGTTCTCACGAGTTCCCAATTGTTTTTCCTCCATACACCAATCTTGATTAAATATGAACATTTTTCAAGTGATAATTGTGAGAGCTGGCTAATTAGATGTTGTTATCAGGGATGTAAAGGGATAAGACAATGGCCGATAAATTAATGTACGTCCTCAAAGAGTATTAACAAAATTATCCCTTCTGTAGATTACAATTAGTGGATGAAACGATTGGATACTAACTTGATGAACATAATTCAAGTAGGTCCCAAAAATATTAAGAAAACGTTTGGGGACTAGTGGAATGAACCGCCCAATGTCCCCTCCCTCCCTCTGGATAATGGTGAGTGGTGGCTAATAAGATGTTGTTATACACCTTTACTAAATACAGTTAGGCAGCTGAAATTACTTCTCTTCTAAAAACAATGATAACGTCATACATACAGATGCAACAAAACAGACAGTCGGCTAAAAGAACATTAACATACATCAGCATCGTAATTTTGTTTAGAATTCTGAAGCATAATTTAATGTAATAAACTTCTAAACTTGATTATAGAGATGTCTCGCATGTAACATTTTGCCTCATACACTTCAGAATTATCTTCCAAAAATCAAGTCAACAGGCATTTTTTAATACGTTGTAAAAATTTGATCTCATTGTCCAAGGAATTATACTACAAAGTTTTAAATTAATAAGAAGGTTCTAACATGCCCAAATAAATCAAAAGAGTTGCATATTAAGTTATATAATCTATTCCAATAAGTGTAATTTTAAGAGAGGTTATATTTTTTATTGGCGCAACTGCTTTATCCTGAGAAATATGATAAAGATAATAATTTGTTGTTATTATTTTAAAACACTGATAATCTTGGCTTAATTGTCAACAAATAATTATTTTTAAACGCGAAGCTTTTCTATAATTAGTGTCGGTCCGTCCGTACGTCCGTCCGTAACGGATAGCTTTTTTCATTAATTTAGGCATGTTAGAATTGTCCTATCGATTTCAAATTTTGCATGGTGTTTCCTTTAGTAGTTAGGTACGATTTAGAAAGCAACTCTATAATCATTACCAAAATGTCCGTACGTCCATTTTAAACATGTTGATTTTTTACTTTTTTAACAACAAATTTTTATGCGAACTAATCATCTGATTGATCTGATTTTTGGTATATTGATTCCTGGGACAACAAATTATAATGTAATAAGCGAAGCAACTCTATAATTAAGTCCTAAAAATGTAAGTATGTCCATAAACATTATCCTGAATCAAGCAGTGTTTTAACAAATTTACTTACAATTTTGCTTTGACCCTTATGAATTTATATTATGATTATTCAGTTCTGACACTATTCAAGTGTTAATGTCCGTTTGTCCTACCGTTTCAGTGCTTCGCTTTTATGGATGTTGTCATCCTTGTTGTGTGTACATTTTAGTATTATTATTTTAGTAGTGCAGCTTCTCTATGTTTAGGGTATGTCTGTCTGTCTGTAAGTCATGTGTAACAAATGGATTTTAAGGCATGTAAGATATGTTCAGCAAATTTAAAATTGCTCAAGATGATTTATGTAACGATCTTAAAAGCATATCAACAATATATTTAATATCATATTTGGGAGGTTTTGTAATGTTGATCAATAGATCAATAAATTATATTCCTTATAGAAATCTAACAAGATTTGTGGCTGTTGGTGTGTACCAATGGATCTCGCTAACCGCTGAACCGATATGGTTCTCCTTTGCAATGTAATTTTTTATAGGTCTGTAAAATGTTTGTAACTATTTTGGGGGACTGTACCACCAACCCACCACCCAAGAGAAATTGCCGCTAGAAAAAATTACTCCATACCCCCAAATTAATCAAGCCAATTTTAGTGACTTCAATATTAATTTGTCGTGTTAATTTGTCCGGTGTAATTTGTTATGTTTTGCTTATATGGTTATTGTCATCCTTATTCTTAATTAGAACTTATAAAACCATTAAAATGCCATGATACAGAAAACTAGATGTATTTTAGCGAATCCTTTTTAAATGATAATTAAAGGGTTTTTCTCTAATCTCAAATGAAAATTCTTATCTAGGTTTGTTAAGCCATCTCTGAGATCTTAAACAAAAAAAAAATCGAATAAAAAGCACGAGAAATTTAAAAGTCTTTAAAAATTATGCTCATTAAAAACATTATTTAACTATTACTTAGTTTTGTAAAAGAACAGTAATGGTAATACAGTAATAATAAATTACAAAACTTAGACACCAAAATCAAATTCCCTACAGTGCAGTGTACAATGGTCGTACGTCATAAAGTACAATAAATAAATTGTTTCAATGGATGTATTATTACTTGGATTGAAACACGCAGCGGGCTAAAATAAAGATTTCCCTCTTCTAGTCCATTTACCCCATCCCCTCCCCTGCTACTGGATGAATAAACTGACCAATTCAGAAGTTCCATGTTAACAACTTAAACTGACGACAATTTTCAATATTTATCCACGTATATTGTATATCCATTGATGTTTGTGAACGCCCAAAATTGGATCATACTGTCTGTCCCAATTGACATATCTAAAAAGCAATCACATATTTGTATACTTTTTGTTTCTAATAAAACTATTTTATAAAGTAGTAAGGTTTTTTAGTCTGTGGCTAAAGATTTCGATAACAAGGGAACTAATCAAATTCTTCATTCAATGGAAGCTTCACAAAGGTCCCTAAATGGTTTAAAACTATTTTTTTAAATAAGTCTTGGGGTGGTTTTATGCTATTTTTCTACTTATAATATCCTTTGAATACAGAGATTCTAGATGCAAGGGACGCACCCGCTAGTATCCAAAAAGCAATCACATATTTGTGTACTATTTGCTTATAATGAAAACTTATTTTGTTTTATTTTACCCACACTACACAACATACAACAACTTTAATTTAATGAATTTATAATGACTTTAACTATTTGGAGTCATTAAAGAAATAATTACATTTTTACCTAATTGAACAAAAAGAAAGAAACAAAAGGGATGATAACTGTTTTCTTTAGCCAGTTGGGAGCGTTAAACTAATGTGTGAGATTAAAAAGATGTTCAATAAGTTTATAACCTTTAAAAGGCGATCTAGGAATCACTTAAAAGTTACAAAAGGCATTATTTAAAATACAAAGCTGTAAGTGCATCAGGCTAAAAAATAGCCTATACACCAACGCTTTTTTATTTAAAAAGTAGGAGAGACAACTTAATAATTTTTAAAAAGTTTTTACGGTCCCAACTGTTCTTGTTTCCAATTTAGGTCATCGTTTTGTTTCTTTGTTACCAATTTGTTAATATAAATTCTGTAATTAACTTGTATTGAAGCAGCTACTCTAAAATCTTTAACCAAAAGTGCGCGAACAAGGGTTTCAACGCCCCCTTGCAAAAAATGTTCCATTTTTCAACACCTCATGGTCTATAACCCATAGCAAAATGTGTGCACTCATTTATTAAAAAATGTATTTCCGTCCTTTTATTTTATTAGATTTACAATTTTACATACTACTATTTGAAACATATAAATATATCATTGACTATTATTTATTCTTTAAAGAATGATAAATAAAATAAAATAAAATATTGTATTATTTATTGCAATATCAGTATAAATATTTAATTAAGTTGAACATAAGTTTAGTATACTTGATAATTATTTCATAATTTGCATAAATTATGAATAAATATACAGATATTAAATGCATTTGTTGATATTTTAGTACATTTTATTTATTTATTATGAAAAGGATTTTTAGAGGAAGTTAGCAAAAAGACTTACACACTGGTGGGTAGTAGTCGACCTACCAACAAATTGTGGCAGGTAAGGGACTTTTTTTTCCTTAAAAGTTCTAATAAGGGGGTGATTGTAGGTACTTACACCCTGTACTAACTTTCCTGTGACTATAACGAGCATTACTATAAAAACGCTAAATTTTTTGGACATATGCACAAACAAACAAACATTCTATTACTTTAAAAGATCATATCAAGAGTCATAGAAATTTAGAATAGGTGCGTTACTAAAGGGAACCCCACAAATCATTAGTTCAATGTAAAAGACAATCTATCTTTGCATTTACCCACTTTTTACACTCATACGGTTGGGCAACTCTAAACTTGTCTCTTTGCTTGAAAAATATAACCGTACATTTATATTGCCATCCTGCCTAACATATGATTTACTTTTTTGCTTTAGACTAATTACTTTTTATCTTTATATTTTTACTTATTTATTAAACTAATTTTCATTTAACAAGTAGGATACATTATAAGTATGCAAACTTGACAAGCACAAAATAAAGTCAGACTATCCTAATTAGACAATTCTTATTTAGCGTTACGGACGGACAGAAAGGCGAAGAAAGTTAATTATTGAGTAGACTCGACACTAATTAGAGATTTAATAGAAATAAACTGTTGTCTACATGTAAGGAAAAGATTTTAATCCGCTAAACTATCAACATATGTTTAACCATAAATGTTTCAAGTCTCTGGGATTTCCAACAAAATATATACATTACTCTACATATGCTACGAAACCACTTTTAAGCATTAGTAATATGTAAAATACAAACCAAGCAACCCAACATTTAGTACAAAGAATTTGGATTATAATTATATTCATTTGAATACTGTTTTTTAAGTTAATTTCATAGAAAGTAAATTACTTAGTTCAAATGAAAGTTATAACAAGGATGACAACATCCAAAAACAACGGAAAGTATAACTGTTGTTATGCTCAAGTGATGATGCGCAAAAAAAGTCAATTAAGCAGGGATCTAAAGGGATAAGACCATAGCCATACCCTAATAATGATACACAAAATTACCACTTCTCTAGATTTCAATTAGTGGTTGAAACATTTGGATACTCAACTTAATAAACCAACCAATCAAAATTCAATAGAAATTCCCAAAGTTGTTACGGATAAGAAAACGTTATTATAAAACTTTGGGGAAGTGTAGTAAACAGCCTAATGTCCTTCCATCCTTGGAATTTAAGCTTAAAAGATTTTAAGTTCTAAAAAGTAATAATGACATTTATAGAGTGTCCTGGACTATGCCCCCTAGAGACCTCTAATGACACTTTAGGTGGGGAGGGGGGGGGGGGGGAGAAGAAGAGTGGTTCAACTACAACTTTAAATTTCCTAGAATCCTGCTATAAATAGATAAAAAAATTCCTTGGACCCATCAGAAACCTAACTGTAAAGGAGAGTTATATCCAGCGAATAGAAAGTTACACACGGACATACACACAGACATCCATCCTAGATTTTAGAAATACGTTGCTTCCAATTATGTAGAACAACCCAGGGAAGAAGGGGAAATTATACTGGTACCCAAAGATATATAAACATTAATAAACATGCTCTCTCATTCAAGGGTTTAACAATTTTGGGAACTTTTATATTACTTTAATTGATTAATTCCAACTTGAATTTTAATCTAAAGAAGGAGTAATTTTGACAATCATCATTAAGGATGTTTATAATTTTATCGTTCATTGTCTTATCCCTTAAGATCCCTGAGGAGAACCACAAGTAAATCAACAATGATTAATTACAATGAAAAGGAATTATGCTGATTCAGAATATGTCATCATAGTCACGGATACAGGGATAAATCAATGAAAGACTAATATTTCTTTATATAAGGGAATAAATGTACATAAGATGAATAACCTAGTCAATTACCTGGCCCAAGTAAAGGGGACCTTTTTAGTCTTCTAGGAAATTGCTTTCTGCTCTTTTGTGCTCCCTCTATTCTTTTACTTTAATTTTAAGGGATTGTTGCATACTCATAATTGGGGAAAGGGGATTGGAAAGAAATGGCTGTAGATTAATTAACGAGTCATTGTTCCTAAAAATGGAAAATTATGTACATTATTTATATACGAGGAAAAGATTTTTAATCTTTAATTGACCTGTCTCTACAGCCCTGTATCATATATATGTTTATTTAATGTTATATCTTTTTATTTTGGTTTTATATATTTAGTATATTTAATAGCTTGACGTGAAAAAGTTTAACATTATATAAATACTAGAGTTGGCTCGATATAATTATCTCCCTATTGGCTAGTTTTCTATATGCATATCTATTTCTCAATAAATCTATTTTCCTCACCCGGCATGACTATCTAAAAGAAAGTAAATATTTAATAATTTAAATGATTTTTAAAAGATTTTTTTAAATTATATTTTTTTCTTTACATTACCATCACCAAAGGGTTAATGATGATGATTACAATTTTAGTTTAATATTTGAACACACAAAATGTCGCCACAATCGAATTCTTTTAAAACATAGTTTTCTTAAATTTATCATATTATAAATTTAAATTTTCTTTTTTATGATTAGAAATTAAATACATCAATATAAGGTAAATAGCAACATGAAATGAAAAAAATGAATTTATTTTTAATAAAGTAAAATAATGGGTCTTATCGTTCTGGGCAATGAGAGTTTATTATGGATTATTGGAGCACTATGAGTTTTAATCATATATTCCTTGGAAAACTTGAGCTCGTTTATAGACATTTATTTCCTATATAGATCTGACATGGATCTTGAAGCAATTAAGCAGGCCGTTTTGTACATGTTAAAAATTGGAAGATTTCATTAAATAAAAGTAATCGCAAATATACTTAGTAAATAACAGGATGATGTCTGACCAATCATCCCAAGAGAAATCAAACCTATAAAAACCCCACCCTCTTTATAATTAGCCGCTAGTTTTAATGAAAGGAATAATTCCCCATACAATGTTTAAACAAAATGCTGCGTCTTTATATTTGTCACGGCATTCCAAAACCTTAACATGATAAAACAGTTTTATCAATAGAAGAAATTATATTGGGTAGTAAAGGGCTGAAAAATACCTTTTAAAACAACGCAACATTTAAATTTAGAAATTAAAATAAAGAAAACACCATCACGGGACTGGCGTGAAGTTTCCCAAAAAATGAGAACTCTTTGATTAAGAGGTTCAGTCAATACTTTAACGAAAAAACAAACAAAACTTTACAACTTTATATAATAAAATTTTACATATTTCAGATGATATAAAATGTTACGGCAAAAGCTGCTCTGGTGCCTAACTTTCATAAGCTTTGTACAAACAGAAATTATATCAGTTATCAAAACGGAAGCCGGCGAATATCAGGTAAAGACTTAATCAAGAACGATATGTTAGCAAGTGGCGAAGTATGATAGATAAAATTAGCTAAAATAACATATTTGATATTCTTATTATAGAAAGTATCAAGTTTTTTTCAACTTTTTGGTTTCAGGCTGTTTTATTTTTCAGCATAACTGTTGTAATTTTTTTACTCCTTCCTTCCTATTGCGAATACAGAGCCCAAATAGGATAGAGGCGAAGCTTCTAATCTTAAAAATAGTACTATTGATAAATGAGAAATAGTTATATATAAAGCTTGTTATCAAAGAAAAATATTTTTTTGATTAATTAATAATTATAGTGAATAATTATTTACCTTATTAATATAACAGCTTTTCCATGAATAGGGCTTGTCCGTTCATAAGTCCGTACATCTGTCTTATATGAAGGAATAGGTATCCAATAATTAAACTTTTATTTTGTCATTAAAGTTCATTCAGCTTGCTGGACAATGGCCTTTACTATTTGTGGACATGGGTATTTTTCTTAGAACAAAATTACCTACACCATTTGTTTGCTGAATCATGAGATATTATTCTTGCTGCGCTACTTAGATACAGTCTTCTTCTTGTTTATATACATTTTAATAATACTAATTAGGTGAAAAAAGGTGTAGTAGATAATTGGATTGTCAGAGCTAATTTTACTGAAGAATTTCCAACTACTGGATGGAATTTTTTAGGTAAGATATTCTAATACATAATATACATGTGCTTGTGTCGGCTCTAAAAAATCATGGATAGGAATACGGAAAGGGAGATTTAAAGATCATTTGTTAAATTCAAGAATCACGAAACCTTTCACACATATTATAATTTTTTTAATATTTATATTTTGTACTGACAGACTGAAATAGAAAGTAAATTCTAGAGTAACTTCACTACTAAAAATATCTGCATGAAATAATGATTGTATTGAAAATCAACAAAAATTTTCATGGACTTAATTTTTCTAAAAATAAACAGAGCTTCAGCTTTAAATCAAGACTCCAAGTCACTAATATGACGCCGAAAGGCCGCTTTTAAGCACCAAAACGCGAGACTGCCAGGTTTAAATTATATTTATTACAGATATAGAGAGCAATGAGTACAAGGACGACACAGACCAAGCACTATCTGCTGGTATAGCTGAGGGTTATCTCACTTCTACATTTATACTTCAGTATCATAGAGGTAGGTAATCCTATATACTAAAGTAACAGGATGTGTGTCTGTGTAATTGCACGACTGATATTGAACCAAGTTTTCAGTAAAGATCTTAAATTTCTATGCAGATTTTTAATGTATATTTTAGGAAGGGGATCATTCAGAAATAGCCTTTAGAAAAAAAATCGCCCACCCCATCCCACCTTTCAACCTTTTCTTTTAAATAAATTTAAAGGGGGGTAGGGGCGATTAATACAGTAAACCTCTCCTCTATAAAGAGACCCTATAATGATAATATCAATTATTTTCGCGAAAACATATTTTTCTTTAATTATCCTTCTTATACAAAAATTTAAAATACACCCAATTAAATCAAAATAGTGTCTGGGGTCATTAAAATTTATCTTTCAAATATCATCTTCAAAATATAGAGAAAAACCATTGTAAAATTTTAATTATGTCAAATATTGAATTAGTTTATTTTAATTGTACTATTTTCTTATAAATTATATAATATCATCTTTTTCCTTAACCATTTTGTTTTATAAGAATACGTGAAATATTTTGAAGTCATAAAATATAATTTTTAGAGTTTTTGGAGAAACCATTTTGTTGGGTAGATCCTACTTTCTGTGAGTGGGCTAAAGACATGCTTGGGACAAATAAGAAATGGGTTGATGATATGATTAATCTGCATCCTAACAGCGACTACTGGCGAATGGTCAGGTGTGAAATTTGGTGGATTCAAAACATTATAGTATGCATGATGTACTTGAACGTAAAGCTTGATAGCCCTAGTGGCCAAAACAAAAGTATCTATTACTTCTCCATGACTAGTTAGGTCCAAACACTAAGAAACAAACACACACTCACACACACTCACACACACTGGTGGTTTCGCCCATTTACTCTAGGGTCGAAGCGATGGAAAGTGTCATGTATGACGTCATAAAATTGCCTAAATCCATATCTTTTTTTAGGGCCGGGTTTCCTTTCCAACTCATTCTCTAATCCCTCCTTTTACACTCTTTTATGACGTCACTCGTGACTACTTCCAGCGCTTCTCTAGGTTCTTTTTTCTCTATGTGCTAAGATAAATTTGACCACCCTAATAAAAAATCAATTTTGCTCTAAAACAAAAAAAATCTTTACGTGATTTGGACAAATAGATAGATAGACTGACAGACAGATGGACAGTTATATGGACAGATGACAGATGGACAGACGAAAAACAGACAGAAATCTATATTTAAAATCTATTAATATTTGCAAGTATTAATGGGGGAGGGGTAACAAGAACACAAAAAAAGACGACAATTAAAAATTTAAATAGATTTTTAGTTATTGCATTGTTTATATTTAGATTATTTTACAAACAGCTTGAAGGTTTAGAGATGGGAATCAAGCAAAAGATGGATTTCGGTCTACCAAAATTTACAAGTATTTATTTTTGTAGACAAGTTCATATGTAGGTTAATTTGTGTCGTTTTTCATATTGGAGAGTTGGTTAGGGACTAACTGAGAATCTGATTTTGTACATGTAGTTTCTTTCTCAACTTTACTGGACAAAAATCATAAAATAGTGTATACAATAAAATGTAAAAAACAAAGATATCCTAAAAATTTAACTTTTAGAAGCAATATTTTATTGGTTATTTGCCACGAAACCTTTAAGTATTAAGCAAATTAAGCCTTCTACAATACGTTCGTTAAATAAGACGTTCTGGTGATTCGAAATAATTATAATAATCATACTCTGCTTTGAATATGTATTTTCTTGTTGAATATGTACAAGTATATCTAAATACTAAATGTTCTTGTCCTACTTTGATAAAACTTTTTCTCTTGATCTTGAAAACTTTAATATAAGAGAAAAAAGGCTCATTAATCATTATAATTAGCAATCAATTCATTTTTACATAAGAGTATTCTCATTTTAAAAACGAAATAATTGTTGATTGATTACTAGAATTTTATATTCAAAACACAATTCTGTACATCACATATGAGATTTTAAAAATATTTTTAAAAAGCTTTAGTTACCAAATGTTCATAATTTATTAGACTTTAATTTTAATTAACATTAAACATTTGGTCTCATTATCACTTTTTTATTTTTTTAATTGCAGAATAATAACGTGACAAGTGCATTATATAATTATAAATATACAAATTCACAATACAAAACTATTTGGATCAAGTAAACAAAGATTTTGTTTTTAGATAAATTAGATCTTCATGCTGTTGTTATGATGTCCAACTTTTATCCAGACTTAGGTACAAAATTATTAATATAACAAGGATGACAACATCCATAAAAGCGAAGCACTGAAACGGTAGGACAAACGGACATTAACATTTGTATAGTATCTGAACTGAATAATCAGAATTTAAAAGTATAAGAGTCGAAGCAAAATTGTAAGTAAATTTGTTGAAAAACTGCTTGAAGCAGAATAATGTTTATGGACATACTTACATTTTTGGACTTGATTATAGAGTTGCTTCGCTTATAATATTGTTCTTTGTTGTCCCAGGAATCAATATACCAAAAATCAGATCAAACAGATAATTAGAACACTTAAAAATTTGTTGTTAAAAAAGTAGAAAAATCAACATGTTTAAAATGGACGTATTGACATTCTGGTAATGATTATAGAGCTGCTACGCTTTCTAAATCGTACCCAACTACTACAGGAATCATCATGCAAAGTTTGAAATCGATAGGACAATTCTAACATGCCTAAATTAACGAATAAAAGCTATCTATCTCGGACGGACGTACGGACCGACGTACGGACCGACCCTAATTATAGAAAAGCTTCGCTTTTAAAAATGAAAGTAAGAGAATAGAGTTGGCACTAGCTTTATCTAACTCTGCCCACAGGGCGGGGACCATTTATTATTTAACCCTAAACTTAAAGTTGAAAATTCATTATCAAACAGGGAAATACATAAAGATTTTAGATTATGGAACGAAAACGAAGTAGCGGGTTCCGTCGTTTTTTTCACAGTGGCTTTTGTTATATTAGGTTAGGTTAGGTAAATATTAATGATTGCCCCCGGGGTTAGAGCCCCCGCTGAAAAAAAACGGCGATACCCGCTACTTCTTTTTCTTTCCATGAAAAAATATTTATTTCGAGGATAAATATTGCATAACAATATATTATTTTAGGTGATTATATTTACAAGTATAAATCAGAAAATATACAGGTAAACATTCATACATAAATTCAATTCTATGATAAGTAGTAAGCTTTTTTGTCTGTAGCGAAGAATATCGCTAACGGCGGAATCGATATGGTTTTCCTTTAAATTAAAGGTTCTTTTAAGTAAAGAGAAGGTTTTTAACTAAGGTTTCACAACCACGACATCCCCTATAGGCAACCAGTAGATACATGATATATGGATGCAATTATACTTTAAATAAAACTTATAAACTTTACTGTAAATTGTAATAGTATTTTTTGTAAACGGATAGACTAACAATACGCACAGTGTTTTTACTCGATCCGTATAGCCACATGGCTATTTTCCATTGTAATCATTGTATTCTTCTGTTTTTCCGAAATAAAATTATTATTATTATTATTATTAACTACTGTTTGGGAGGGTTTTTTCGTCCTCCCGATAGAAACGACTCCCCTTACCAAAAAAAATATTTCATTTTTAAAACTCAAATTGAAAATGTGGGTGGGTCGACTTTTACCCCTTCACCTTAAATACCCCTAGAGAGTTTGTATCAAGGAGACAAAAGTAAACTTTTAAAACTTTGGTAGGTTTCCTGTTGAACCTATTTAAAAAGGTTACGTAGATTAACAAATAACGTTTCTACAAAGTATAATAAGCAATATTTTTGATAGGTTTCGCGACCTTCATGCTCTGTGTTAATAAAGCAAACAGTAAACAATCTAATAACCAGTCATTCTACTTGGCATGAATATAAAGCTATACCATTCAGGTAATTATTAATATGTTCAAACAGATTCAAAACTATTCGAAAAGTTTTAATGTTGGTTAGTATGTCATGTATATTCTAATATTATTTATATGTACATATTAAACAGAATAACAATATCCATAAGGTGTGTTTAATTATAGACTAGATGTTTAGTTGTCATAAAAAGAAAAAGAAAGAGAAAATTAGATAATTCATAAAAATCATAAGTTTTTCGGTCTTTAAGCATGAACGACTGACCAAAGTAAATTTTCTTACTGGATGTTTATAGATAAAAGAGTCTTCACCAAAAATTCCAGCTGTCTGTCTTAAATAGAAGCCGAAAATATAACTTTCTCCCAAAGCATGGTAATGGATGAGCGAACTGACGAGAGTTCAATGTTAGCAAATTAAATTTACGACAATCTTTCCCCTGTCATAATATCCACGTATATTTTATATCCATTTGTAAACTTTATTTAGAATGATGAAAAGATATTCCTTGAAGTATGTAAGAAATGAACGTGGTATAATTCCCGGTCATACAATATCCATGTCAAGTTATTCAGGTACAGAAAAACATTGTGTTGAGAAGCTTTGCTTCTGAATTCATGCATTAAATGCAGGGATCTTAAGAGAAAAGACAATAGACGATACATTGATTAATGATTATACACAAAATTACCCCTTCTGTAGATTACAATTGGAGGTTGAAACGTTTTGTCACTCAAATTAATGAACCAATCAAAATTCAATAATAGTTACAGAATTGTAGAGCTAATGAATAAGAATACGTTCTAAAATAGCCAAATGTCTCCTCCCTCCCTGATTAAATGAAAGTTTAAATGAAATATTTGTTTGAATATATCTGATTTAAGTGACAAGTTTGAGTAGCATAGCTACTCTTTAATCAATTTGTCCGTCTGTATTTCTCTCTTTGTATATCTGTCTATCTGTATTAATATTTATATGTGTATGTTCTTAGTTTATAAATCTATCTGCCTTTCCGTCTTTTTGATTGTTAGTCTTCCTTGTATATCTACTAAGAAAATCAGCAAAAATGCATTAAACTTTTACTGGATATTTATAAAGCTTCTCTAAAAAGTTCAAATTATTCGGACCTAGCATCTAGGAGTAAAAAAACACCTAAATCATCCTGGGACATTTTTGTGTTCATCGAAAACTTAAGCTTCAGATGAAAAACCTTACTACTTTATATAAAAGGATTATTAAATTTTTGAAAAAATCTAGAAAATAAAAACTATATTTTTTAGTATAAATCTATAGCTACGCTACTTGTGAATATAACCATTCCTGTTTGTAAAGGTTTAATCTACAGCCTGGATGATTTGTATCAGATCTCCTCTGGTCTATCTGTTATGGAGACAACACTTCCTGTTTATAATACCCAACTATTCTCATTTCTTGGCCCATCAAAACAGTTATTCACTCCTGTACGGTAGGTCACATGCATGGATAGATAAATGGAGCAAAACAAATGTTTTAAATTTTCTTCAAAACGTTTCAAAAGGGGAATGAGAGACTATCTGCTTAAAATTAATTTATTTGTTATTTTAAAGTTATTAGCTTGATATATATAGCTACATTAGTCATTACGTATTCATTTTTTTTCTTATCCTTATACTAAAGTAACAGGATGTTTGTCTGTTTGTGTATCTGTGTGTCTGTGTGTACCGAAGGATCTTGCTAACCGCTGAACCGATCGGGTTCTCCTTAACAGGGTAGCTTCTCATAGGTGCCATGAAGGTTTATAACTATTTTCTTGGGAGGTGGGACAACCCAAACCCCCCAAAAGATAAAAAATACCCCCCCCCCCCAAAAAAAAAAAAAAAAAAAAAATATTTTTTTTACTTTTTCTTTTTAAATCTAACATAAGAAATTGGGGTATCAAATTCGACTACCCCTCCTCAAGTGCCCCTAGAGGCCTCTAGGGGCGTAGCTGTTAGTAATTTATATATTAATTGGTTAAGAAGCCATACTGGAGAAAGTTTAAGTTACAATATTCACTAAATCTAGCCATCTCAGAAAACATTGGTCAGTCAGTCGAACAAACCTTAGTTAAAAAGCACATAATCATCTAAAACTATATGTTTATTTACTTGTTTAGAGCAATGGTAGCTAACAGGCTGTCTACAAGCGGCAGAGATTGGTGTCAGCTTTTCAAGGTAAAGCTGTCCATCTGTATTATGGACCGGACGAACCTGGGACATTATACTGCAAATAATCAGCCTATAATATATAAAATAGGGAAAGGAAAGATATCTCTTCGATTTGCCTGACCAAATGTGATTTCAATATTAAATGGAAAAAAATCAAAATAGTTATCACAGAATCAATTCTATGTGTGCTTAGTAACATACTATAGTATGTTGTTGATATTAACCGATCAAGAAAGTAATGAAAAAACAAACAAATAAGCACGGTTGTATTTGGGTAAGATAGTTCCCTGTCCCTAGAAAGTGAGCAGCTATAATTCTTTTCGTACTTGTTTCTATCTTATTCATTTTCATATTCAGGATTTTAACAGTGGCACTTATAACAACCAATGGATGGTGGTAGATTATAAAAAGGTGTGCAATTAAAGCTAACGCGCGACTGTTACACATTCGCATCCGCTCGTTGTACAGGAAGGTGAACAGTTCGAATCTCGGCCTAAAACTGCTTCATAACAAAGGACGTTAAACTTGGTTTCTACTTCTGTTATGTCAGGTGCACGACATTAAAAGTTAGAGTAGTAGGAATGGCTTGGCCCAAAACAGACGCAACTCTATTTTATGTCTTACTATCGATTACCTTATAGGGACTGACTGGGGAAGGGGTCCACCTTACACTTTAAATTTTAGTTTTCCTTTGCTACAAACACAAATACACACACATACACATCTTGCTACTTTTATATAAGAATTGCATTTATTTACATTTAGAAAAATGCAGAGTTGGGGTTACTGTATGTTCTAGAGCAACTACCAAGACAGATTCTTTACGAGGATGTTACAGACACACTTACGCGCTCAGGTATGGTGATCGTTCTTGTTTTACAAGGTGCTTTTTTGAAAGCAAAGCTTTTCTATAAGAAGCTACATTCTAGAGGAAAACTATATCGGTTAAGCAGTTAGCGAGATTCTTCGGTACAGACAGACAGACACACACAGATCGTCTTACTTTTATATAAGGATTAATTTGCATGTTGATAATATGCCAGGCCATAGAATTGACAGGCTACCTGGCCTTATAACTATAAATATATCTTTAGGTTATTGGGCCTCGTATAATCGTGCTTTCTTTCCCTCAGTATTCCAAGATTCAGGAGCACAAGTAAGTAAACACATTCTTAAAGCTACGTGTATGTTTGTCCTTCTGTAACGCCTGAGAAATTTTTGCCAGGAAAGGTTTATTTTGGGGGAGGGTTCCTATTACCTGCTTAGAGAAATCGCCCCCAGGAAAAAATCTCCTATTTAACAACAAAAATTAAAAGGGAAGATTGGACCCCCCCCCCTTCAAGTGCCTCTAGAGGCCCATTGGGGGGGGGGGGGTAAAGTAGCAGGGTGTTTTAGGCTATTTCTACATGTAAGTCTTGAGTTAGTTTTATGCTATTCTTCTAGAAAGTTACTAGTTATACATAAAGTGTTATATTTATCTATACAATTAAATAATTGTGTTTGAGTTAAATATTATTTTACTTTAAACATTATTTAGTTAATACGTAGGTATAAATCCATATATCAATATATCTCTTTGATTTATCAGTATATGTTGTCATCCTTGTAATTCAGGAGATGTATGACCGATGGGGTGACTGGTTCTCCCATGACAAGACTGCCCGAGCTAAATTATTTGAATCTGGCCATATGACAGTTACAGAGAAAACTAGCATGTACGCTCTTTTTAGGTACATATATACATTTTTTCGGATCAGAAAGAAAACAAAGTAGCGGATTTCGTTGTATTTTCACAGAGCTTTTCTTCTTATTTCATGCCCCTGCGGGGAAGGGGGGGGGGGTACTCTAACTCTGCAAGGCAATCATTAACATTTACCTAACCTAACCTAAAATAACCTATTAAAAGCTACTGTGACAAAACCCTCTACTTTGATTTCTTTCCATGATTCCATTTTTCTTGTTAATGTTAAATATTTCTAGTTTATTGAATTTTTGTGCTACTTAAGTAAAAACAAGCGGCTCCTTCACTGGAGGCCTCTTGATGGAAAGGGGGGAGGGTCTATCAACCCTGCGTATTACATTTAAGTTTTCGAAAGAAAAAGAGTGTTTTATTCAGGGATGGTTTCACTAGAAGCCCTCAACATAAATATGAATTTTCCCTGGAAGTATGAGAAGCTTTACTGTATAGTAAAACCCTTTTGATACATAGGGTAGCAAGATCCTTTAGTACAAACACAAAGATAGACATTCTGCTACGGTATAAAGATCATTATCTAATTATAAATTTTAGGTTTAACGATTATTTGAATTCATCTGAAGGAAAACCGCAGGGATGTAATGGTTCTATTCCTGTAGCTGCTATCAATGCACGGTAAAATTATATTCAGGGCTCATAAGAGATATGACTATGGTCGATAAATTGGGAGTTGGGTAAGGTCATAAGAGGTGTGGGAAATAAGGGGTATCGTTATATTAACCAGCTGGAATAATCCATTTATTCGAGTAAAAGAAACGGAGACCATATTTTTGTAGGATTAGGTAAAAAGTCTAATAATATTTTCTACCATTTGTAGAAGTGACTTACAAGATGCACGTATTGGGTGTACCTGGAGCCAGCTGGATCCTATGGAGGGCAGGAGGGACTATGGAGCCATTGATATAAAAATTATTGAAAGGTTATTTTTAATATGTTCAATTTATTTGTTTTGAAACCCAAAGTTTTTGAGTTTATCTACTGTTGTATATATTTTTCTTTTTTAATTCTGGTCCTGACTGTGTTGTACTAAAGAAGTTAAAAAGATAAACACTACAGTTATGATATATTTATACAACTTTCATTTTAGATTTCATTTTAGTTATGAAGTGTATGTTTTCCGGAGCGATTTAATTTGGGAGGGTAGAGGTACCCTCCCTCCAAATCGTTATTAGTTAAAGATACATACATAGCTTCAAAGGAGAACCACAATAGTTGAGCAGTTTTGAGGCCGTAAATTACAGCCAGACAAACACAAAGACATCCTGTAACTTTTATTCTAAATCGTTTTTTAATGTAGGGATGACATGGATAAAGGTCGGATGTATATAGAATCAGGACCAACTCATTTCAACCTGAAACCATTTTCTTGGATACGTACAGGTAAAGAAATTATTTTGTTATTTAGGATAGGGGTTTCTTATGCAAAACCCCTATCGGGGGCTCAACCATTCCCTGTCTATATATGCGGTGCCCTAAGTCTAACCCCCCTGGGCTACCAACTATTCAAAATAACCTAAACTTTTCTGACCATAAGTAACACACAAACAAAATTACCCTCCATTATAGTCATTTTAAAAAAAGTGGTTGGGGTTATGCTCAACAAGTTACTTTGTGTGAAAGCGAAAAAAAATAAATATAAAAAAAAATTATTCAGATGGAACCGGCCAAGGCCCACCTTCAATGTACAGTGAAGTCACCACATACAACTTTAGTGCTCTTCATCTATCCTGGGACACTTGGCAAGCTTTTGGTCCTACTGCTCAAAATCAAAAGTCGTCATCCAATACTGTTTCATTTGATATTTTGTTAATATTTGTATTATTTTTAGTTTCTGGATTATAAATTAGTACTTATATCCACGTGACGAAATAAGTTAGTTATTTACATAATTCACCCTTTTACTTAGATAGGTTAACCTATGATATAGATTAGCACACCCAAAAAACAGCGTGCGTGTAGAGAAAAGTATGAAGTAGTCATCTATCGCATTGTATTATAGACAGCTCTTTGCGGATATTAATATTGAAAAAAAATTAAAATATAAACCAGTTTTGTTAGAACCAAAGGGCTTTTTTAAAATTTATTTTTTAACATGATTTTTCAGTATGTCTAAAAACTGTTTCTTGTCCAGCGGATTTTAATCTGTTTCGAAGCCATGCTGGAAAACAACTTAAATTTTTCAAAAAAAGCTTAGACATAGGAATGTTATAATTAAAAAGCTTAAAAATATGCTTGAAGCTTTATTGCACTTACTTTGGTTAAAATAGCTTTGCTACATAATGTTTGTATTTTAAGCATATTTTTGATTAAATGCACTCATTCAAATTCTGTGATATGTTGTAATTAGGCAAAAGAGATAAAGATTCTGTTGAAGTTGCATTATATTCTTATTAATTACCACAGATAGTGTATATCTACAGAAGACAATTCTTAAACTTTCCATCTTAATAAATATTTATCTGTAATTTAAAGGACATTTTAATTGACCTAAATATAATTTACATAATCAAATATTTTTTGTTATTGATGTGATTAAAAAATGATTTACTTTGTACATTTTTCTGTCTTATCTATGACTAAAAAATACTAGTAATGAGATATAAATAAAATAAATATTAATATTAAATCCTGTATTAGTTTAAAAATGAAGTGTTTCATGTTATTGTTTTTGTTTGATATTGTATTTGGATTGTTTCCAGATTTGCCCTCAGATTGTAATAAATTTATTGTTGGGCATTGTGAACCTAATAATGAAGAAATTATAAGTAAGTGTTCATAAAAAGCGTAGTTTTTCTATAATAAGGATCGGTTCTTCCTTACGTTACGGTTAGCTTGTTCAAATTGTCCTGTCGTTTCCGATGTTGATTCCTGAAGGCAAGGTTTGGAAATTATAGCAATTCTATAATCGTTTTCTGAACGCGCATTTAAATTTTAAACATCCTGATTTAGATTTTTTGACAAAATGTTATCCTATTCACCTGTTTTCTGAAATAATGACTCCTGGGACAACACGGTTTAGCTCATGAACAAATTACAAATTACAGATTCATTTTAACATCCGCGAAAATCTGTCTATATTAAAATACGACAAATACCTATTTTAGGTGTAATTGAAATTGGTAATCTTGATATCTCCTTGACAATCTGTCAGGGACTTTGCAATGCGCAAGAAAACTGTAATACCTTCAGGTAATATTTGATTATTTAAGTACAAAGTAGTTTCGTTTAAAGGCGTTCACAGGATTTTAACTTAAAAGTGACATAAAATTAGGCCTTTGTTGTTTTGCTAAGGTATTGTTATTTTCAACTCCTCTTAAGAGCACCATTCAAATAATTGATATACATTCATAATAAATGATTTATTCTTTGGATACAATATTATTATTCAGATTTGATTCAGAAACAGGAGAATGTACTCTTCTACACTACAGGTAAGAAATTTAATATCATTATTTACTACATCAAAATTTAAAGATCTATGATGCTTCTTTAGATCAGCGTAATGGAAAGATGACCAGTAGTAACAATTGTCTCTTTTTGCAGGGATCTAAAGGGATAAGATAATGGCCGATAAATTGAAGTACATCCCCAATAATGATACACAGAATTACCCTTTCTGTAGATCAAAAAAAGTGGTTCGTGCACTCAACTTAATGAACCAACCAATCATGTCCCCAAAGTTGTTAAGTTATCCCAACAAATAAAGAGTTATTATAAAACTTTGGGGAATTGTGTAATAAACAGCCCAATGTCCTGTCCCTCCCTGTTTTTTTGTGTATAAAAACAAGTTAACTTATTGTTTAGATAACTTTTTTTTGGATAAATTATATTTAGATACACCTCTAGCTGTGATCAGGTTGGAGGATTGGAATCTCCAGACCTGGACACCTGTCTACATTTCTTTGATCAGGATCCACCCGGTTGTGATGGTTTTATACAGGAGGATTGCGTTATCAGGTATCACAGAGTTTTTACCCTAACTTTTTGCTAGTGAAAATTCTAGATAGTCAAGTCAAAATTAAATTAATTGTAAGCCCAATATCCTATATTATTACTTAGTTATTAATTAAGATAACAATATTCAAAAGAAATTTGTATACCTGAATGATGAGAAGGTTGTGTAATTTTGGGGTAAAGGAGTTGTGCTTCAGATGACCTATCCATTTTTTAATATGATAGATTAAGTTACCTGGATTAAAGTTATTTAAGGTTAGGTTTTCCCAACTAGATATGTAGATAGTGAGTAGAATACATTAATGAGTTAATTTCAAATAAAACTGTGACTTAAATTTAAATTCCTTGTCAATGACATTTTAATTTTAGTTCAGCGATGGTATTTAGCTTAGACTCTGTGAATAATATGCACTCTTGTCAAGTTTATCTTCAACTATTGGCAGCAACTTCAGGAAAACTAAAAATTAAATAGACAAAAGAGGGGTTATACCTTAAAGTGTCTTGTTGAGCAAAAATTCCCCTATCCTTTTATTTGTAAGAAATGCAACATAATAAGGGGAGGGATGGTTTACTTTCGTTTGTTTTTTTTTACTTTAGGTCAGGATAGGTTTGGTTATATTGGGTACTGTTTTCCCCTCAGGGGTAGGGCACTCCGCAGGAGTTAGGCATAGGGAAAAAAACGTCCCCCCTTATTTTCAGTTTATTTAAAAATAATGAAGTAGGTTATTAGTGCCATCATGATCTTTGTAAGAAACTGAGTTCAAATATACTATTTTTGCGTATTTACCGTCTAGTAAAGTTCAAAATCTAATTTTGAGTTTTTTGAATAGGGGCAAAATTTTTCACTTTTGATGTAGCCGAACACAGGTCAGCATACATTATATACACTTTCCAATAATCAAGGACAATTTTGTTTATAAGAAGCGCAGCTAGGCAAATAAATAGAGCCACTGTAGAGTAAGACTTGTATTTGTCATCAATATGTAAAAAGTATCTGACTCTGATTATGACGTAAAAAAAAATTAGCCAATGAGAGGCCAGTTTACACTGTTATTAACCAATCGTAAAATTTATAGTGGCCTCTCATTGGCTAATTTTGTTTACGGCATAATCAGAGTCAGACACTAGGTTGCATATTGCTTTATACTTTTTATATTTTCCTGACTTATTTTTTTATTTTCTTAATGTTAGAGTAAATTGTCACTCTTTCACAAGCCCCTGAAAAAAAATGACAGACTAAGAAACAAAGCATGTAAAGTACCATTATATGAAGTAGAAAGATTTTAGGTAGAAAGATCTACCTAACCACAAAACTGATTGTGTTATAACTTTTAGGCTATTTATCTCCCTACTCACCTTTTCCCCATAGAATCGAGATACAGATGCTAGGGGCGCATCCGCTATTGTACTTATTTTACCAAAATTAGTTTTGACATATTTGCATGTCATTAGTAAGTCATAAGCATAGATATGCAAGACTAAGCATCAATTAAAACTTAAGAGTAACAATAGATATATTATTACTTGGATCTTACACAAAAATTTTAATTTTTCTAATAAAATGAATGACGCAGCGGGCTAAAATAAAGATTCCTCCATTCGACACCCTCTACCCCATCTCCTTCCTTCCTACTGGATGAACGAACTGACCAATAAAAGACAAGGGAAATAGCAACCTAAATTGACTCCAATTTTTCCCAAATCATAATATCCATGTATATTCTACATCCATTATTAGTGACCTATATCTAATACAATGAAACCTTGTTCATTAAATCTAATTGCAAATCTTTAATAAAACTCTAGTCTATATGTTGCAACGTAAGTCTTAATTATCTTTTACAAGTAAGAGGGACAGTAATTGTCTAATTTAAAGAATTATATATAAGTGCAAAAGTGAGTATGGAATAGATCAATAGAAGAAAACTTTTAAATTTATCCTTTCACTATTTAAAAGAGGCATATTTTTTTATGTAGAATGAAATAGATATTTGTCATTTTTATCAAATCGTTTCCAATCTTTTCAACCAATAACTTCATTGTACTGAAGAAATAACAATGCTTATTATCATTGTAGATGAATATCAATCATCTTCCATTGTCTTATCCCCTAAGATTCCTGAAAGAAACCGCTGAAACCAGAGCTCGATCTTTAAATCGTTTATAGGTGATTTAAACCGGGGCGATTCATTTGGCGCACCATCAAATTATTAATATCAATCTTTAAATCGAATTTGCATGGGTGATTTGAATCGGGCAGTGGCGCGGGCCCGGCGCGCCAATGCCACTCACCGAGTGGCATTGGCGGTTTAAATCGGGGTGATTTATTTAATAGATAAATTTTTTTTTTTAATTACTTTAATATTTTATTGCAAAACTATCGTGAAAACATTTTTATAGTTATTTTTAAAATAAATTATATATTAATGTTTTATATAAAATACTATACTGACACGGTATTTTATATAAAATACCTTACTGACACTGCTTAAGTAATAAAGTTGTACTGGCGCGGATCGATATTTTAGTGAGTGCGCAAGCGATTTAACAACACCGCACCGAAAATCTTTTAAAAATCAGGTGCGCTGTGGCTTACCACCAGCGCGCCTACGGTTTACCTCTGAATCGCCCCGATTCAGCGCGGCATAAAAACGATTTAAAGATCAAGCTCAGAACAAAATGACGGAGTTCATTTATTTTGCAGTTACCTATCCACCTTTTATCTGTTCAATATACATTTTCCTGTATATCAAAATGATGAATATATTCAAATTAGTATTTTAACACTTATAGCAAAAGACAGATCATTAAAAATAAGCAAGGATGAACAAATATTGAAATTCAGCGATTTTAATTGTTTTGCTCAGAAAATGTTTATTGCTCAATTTGCTTCTAAAATTCTTAATAACACTGGAATTAATAGTAACTTAATTGATAAATTTATTGATTATTTGATGCTCAGTAAAAATAATGTCCACTTATTTCGCATTAGTTAGATATTATAATTTACAATATTGTATTATCATAACATGATAATTATACCAAATATTAAATGTGTTTAATTTGTTTCATTGAAATAAATTTTAAAACAACAACCTATCCACGTATAATTATACGCACAAATCGATATATTATTACTTGGATGTTGCATCATATTTTCATGTTCTGTGATAGGGACACTTGCAGATGGTTAATATAACTATACCCCACATCCATCCCCTCTATCCCAGCATATCCCTTTTATTTTATAAACGAACTGACCAATAAATGAGGGCCATATAAGCAAGCTAAATTGACGAAAACTTTTCCCATGTCAATATATTCACGTATAATATATCCTAAATTCATTTACGCACATTTATAAGTGTAAGAATTCACTAATTGCCTACAAATATTCCTCACACAAAATTAGGAAATTTTTAATGAGCACTTAAACGAACAATTAACATTGTTTCTCACATAATAATTGAAAAATTTATCTAGGTACAAATTCATTAAAGAAAAGGCTTACTTATTATAATGAATTTAGTATTACTTGGATCTCACACCAGATTATCATGTACTCTAATAAAGTCAAACTTGCAGATGGCTAAAAAAGACTCCCCTCCCCCCCATCCACGCCCTTTACACCATCCCCTGGATGTACGAACTGATCAAAAACGAGTTTCACCAACCAATCACAATTCTATAAAAGTGCCCGACGTTTTTGAGCCAATGAAAAAAGATAATGTGTTTATGAAACTTTGGGTAACAGTGTAATTTACAGCCCATTGTTCACCCCCACACTGAATTAAATAGCAATATACAATCTCAAAAAAGATGAACTCTAAGTGATAATATCTACTTTTAGATGTAATCTGTACGATGGTTTGGAAAAATCATGTACAAAATTTCTTGGACCAAAAACCCCTACTCTTCAATCCTGTATGTCTGTAGGTAATAAGATAAAAAATAACTATAGCTATTTCAATTATAACATTTAAACAAGAAACAATTTTTTTCCGAGAGTAGCAATTCTAACAATGAACAAAATAGTTTAATTTTCTAATGATTGTTTTTCTAAAACACTTGATCTTAAATTATATCTAGAATATGAAAAAATCTCTGAATAAAATCGATTTAATTGTCTACAAATAATTTATTAGGATCAACAACAACCATTTCAACATCAATTGCAACATCAACAATAATAACATCCACATCTGCAGCAACAACTACCACAGCTGTGGGATCAACAGATGGAAGCTCTACACAGTCACCGTCCTGTTCTGTACCTGAAGACATTACTAATGGTCATTGGGACTGTTCTGTTCAGGTAGTTATTAGACTATTCATTACATTATTAAGCAATAGGATGTTTGTTTGTCTGCCTTTGTGTGTACTGAATAACCTGTTAGCCACTGAACTGATATGATTCTCTTGTACAGTGAAGCTTCATTTAGGTTTAGGTCCAGGAAAGGTTTATGAGGTTTATGAATATTTTGGCGAAGGATACCTACTCTACACCAATCCAAGAGAAATTTCCCATAGAACTCCCATCTTTTTCAATCCTTTCCAATCCAATGCCCCTAGAAGCTTCTAGTGCCGTAGTGCACTAAAAGTTTATTGAAATTAAAGCTAATAACCAGATATATCTGGAAAATTCTAGTATTCTAGTACTTTAGTTAGGATCTTATTACCAAATTATCTCTGTATTCATCGTTTAGGAAAATGAAGAGGTTGAGACAAACGGAGTGTGCCAACTTTTTTGTAATCCTGGTTACATTGCCCCAGAAGGTTCCCAAATCATCTGCACTGCTGATCAAACCTGGGATACAGATCCTGGAACTTTAACTTGTGTTGATACAGTCCTAGCTGTAATTGGTGGAGATGTCAGTGCTATCAAAACTATGGAGATACTTGATCTTGATGCAAGTTGTGGAGATTCCTTGCTTAAATTGACTATCCTGCTGCTACCAGTGTTGCTCAATTATTTGGTACTGATGTTATCATGTGTGGAGGCAGTGTTGACTACATGAAGAACCATTGCCTATTGTTTGATACGCAAACATTAACATGGTCCCCTCACTCAACTCTTCTTAAAGATAGAACAAGTTCAGCAGGTGTAAGGGTTGGTAATAAATTCTTTATCATTGGCGGACTCCTACAGAGATCCAGTGAAGTTTTAGACCTGGATATGGACAAAACATGGAGGCTGATGGATACCCCCTTGCCAGGCAATGCCCAGTCAATTATATCACATTGTGTTGTGCCCTATGGAACCGATGCCTTCCTTCTAATTGGAGGATTGTATGATCTTACAGAGTCAAGAGCTGATGTTTATATGTTTAATGTCACAGAAAATGCTTGGTCATACTATGCTAATTTAAATAATGCCAGGTAAACATTGCTCCATTGAATGGCAAAGTTATAAAAAAAGTACTTAATATAACTATATCAAATCTTAAACTATATTGATGGCTATGATCCCTAAGAGATAAATAATATTAAGAAATAAAAAAATAATGAAAAATATTATTTACTCTGCTCCTTTCAATCCCCCCCCCCCTGTATCGCTACATAAATATTCATTTTGCTCTAGCTTAAAATTGAAAGTGAATTATATTTTAGATCAAACCATGCTTGTATCCACGTTGATGGAATGGTCATAGTAGCTGGAGGACAAGATGGAAATGAACCTACTGAAATACTAGATGCTGATTCTGATACCTTTAGAGTCATTAGCCCTCTGAATGTGGGTAGACAATCTGGACAAATGGGAGTTCTGCCAGGAAACAGGATTATAATTACTGGTGGCATAGCACCAGGTACAATATAATATTTGTTGCTGAGACTTTGTTTTTTCTTTAGTCACTTATAGCTACGAACCTAGAGGCCTCTAGAACTCTTTTTTGAGAGGGGTGGGGGCCTAGGGACGATAAGAATCGGTTCTCAGCCATACTGAAAAATCATGTATAGAATCGTATTACAGACAATTTTCCTCCAGTCATAAAATTGATAGCAAGTCTTAATCTTGTAATTCATCATTTTAATAACCACGAAAAGCTGACTAAAATGCTATGCTATGAATAACTTTTAATACTTTGTTTTTTTAGGTGGGGGACTAACATACGATACAATAGAAGAGTTTGATATAGAAACAGAGAAGTGGAATATTGTTGAAGAAAAGCTGGTGGTACCAAGAGCCGCGCATGCAGTTGTACCTGTACCTCGTTCTGTTTGTCATTAATTGTAATTTAACTATCTATACTATAAATATATCAAATATTTATTTCATTTCCTTGTATTTTTAACTTATTTAAATCAAATATATAACTGTAGATTTTGATTTTCATCAAAATTATTTTGTTTTTCTATGAGCTACTTTACTTTATAACAAGGACAATTATGCCCATAAGTGAATTTCTAAAATTAGACGTTATTACAAACGACCATGAAAACTTGAAGAGTGTCAGAGCTTAATAAGCAGCATATTAATATTTAAGTCTAAATCCAATTGTATATAAATGAAATGAAATGAAAATTACATAACATTATTAAAATAACGATCGGAGCTAACCGTTACGTACAGGCGGACGTACAGACAGACCCTAATTATTCAATTTTAGAAATACCACGTATTGTACATGTACATATATGAAGTAAAATTATACAGATAAGGAGAGCTGAATTAATAAACAATTAATTTAATTGACTACAAAAGGCATAATTTTACACATACAAATTAAGGAATAAAGTTGATTTTTTGCCTATTATTATTGTGTCTTTTAGTTGTGTGAATTAGAAAGCAGGTTAAAATTTTTTATTATACTCTACTTACAAAATACCAAGGGCATTATGGTTGAACTAAATCAGACGGCTTTCTCATTATTTGATTTCTGTAATAAACACACAATTTAACAATATTTACAACAACAAAAAAGTTTTAAAATGAGTTTAGAGGAAGAAATTGGTGATGTTTTAAAAGCTTTAGTTCATTTACAAGTAAGATAATTTTATATAATATAATCTTAAATGTTAAAGGTCTTTAGAAAAAAAAGTTTATTAGATTGAATTGATTAAAACTTTATTACACATAATAGAAGATGCATATATATATACTTGAGATACCAATGATGCTTCAAATAATTGAGTGTTTGTATATCTTTTTAAATTATAAAGATCTCATAAACAGTAGGGCCATGGTGTGAATGGTTTTCAGGGAAGCATTATGTTGGTACATGGAATATTTTAGCCTGGTGGTGTAAAGGAAAAATATAGTAAAACTATGTTGAAAGTTATATTGAGTTCCATAACACAAAATCTTTGGTCAGCAACTTAGAAATTGTGGATGCTATTAGAAAAGGAATTAATCTATATTTTTTTATTTTCCTATCCACGGACAACTGTCTATGATTTGAAATATTTTAGGATAATTACCTTACTCTTGTAAACAGTGAAGATGAATCAGCCTCAAATATACTTCAAGATTATAAGTAAGAATCATTTTAAAGGTTAAAATAAAAAAAAAGCATAGATATAAAACCTTAATACAACTTAAGGTTAAACAGACTGGCTGCGTTCATAACGCAAAAATTAGATGTAATAAACGTCAAGGTATAGAAATAGACTAACATAGGAACTTTAAAAAGACATACAGAGTGTGGGATGTTTGGTTTTTAAAAATCAACCAATTTATTGGTTGAGTAAGGAAAAAATTTGATGGAAGAAGAATGGCAACATCCATAAAAGCAAAGCTCTAGAGTTAGAAGGAAGGAAAAGTCCTGTAGATTGTCAGAACTTAATATGCAGAGCATTAATTTTGAGACTAAAAGAAATTGCAAAGTTTGAAATCAATGGGAAAATTCTAATATGTCTATTTAAACGAAAAGAGCTAACCGTTACCGATGTACGGACGGACCGACCCTAATTATAGAAAAGCTTCGCTTTTAATTAGGTAATAAAAAAATATTAAGGATAAAGTTGGTCCAGTTTTTTTTAAATTGACAAAATAAGAATTCCTACAATATTATGTTTTTATTGTAGAGTTTTGGTTGGAAATATGTTGGACTGGTCAAATCAACTGGATCAGGATTCAAAATTATCACTCTTTAACAACAGGTATTAATAAACTTGAGTTAATAGTATTCTTTATTTGAGTCAAACATTTATACCGTTTATACTGTGACCATTTATCCTTATATAAATAACAGGATGTCTCTCTGTCAGTGTGTGTAGCGAATGATCTCACTAACCACTAAACCGATATGGTTCTCCTTTTTTATTGAACCTTTTTTATATGTTCAGGGAAAGTTTATAATTATTTATAGAGAGGGCACCTCAAACCTTTCAATAGTCTCTAAACCCCCCCCCTACTCATAAAAGTGTTTTTCTTTTCTTTTTAAAAATTAAAAGTGGAGGGTCGACTTCCACACTCAACCCCGTTTCTAATGGCCTCTAGGGGCGTATACGCTAGTATAAAATGCATGATTTTGATCTATCTTTGCCAATATAATTTATTTAACTAGACTGTTTGTAAAGCTGTTGAGTGTGCGTCCTGCTTCCCTGTTAATTCCAGCTTTAGAAATTCTCCAGGCTTTTTCTGGTATCAGGTAAAATTCAAGTCAAATTAAATCCAAACACTCCAAATTAAATTAAAAATAAGGGGCGTTTGTTTGTTTAGCAAGGGTCAGATTATACATTATTATACATGTATTAGGGTCTATGTAGTTCTGCAGGGTTAAGAATGAAAGCATCTCAATTCTTGATAATGTTTTTTTTTATAGCGAAGATGAATTAGCCAAAGGAAATCTGAGATTAATGTACAGAATTAGTGAGAGGTTGGCCAGCACAATGACGTGGTGTGTACAGTCTTTACAGGTGAGATTAATGTACATAATTGGTGAAAGGTTGGCTAGTACAATGGCGTGGTGTGTACAGTCTTTACAGGTAATATTAATGTACAGAATTGGTGAGAGGTTTGCCAGCACAATGACGTGGTGTGTACAGTCTTTACAGGTGAGATTAATGCATAGAATTGGTGAGAGGTTGGCCAGCACAATGCCTTGGTGTGTACAGTCTTTACAGGTGAGATTAATATACAGAATTGGTGAGAGGTTGGCCAGCACAATGACGTGGTGTGTACAGTCTTTACAGGTGAGATTAATATACAGAATTTGTGAGAGGTTGGCCAGCACAATAACTTGGTGTGTATAATCACTACAGGTTAGTTCCGGCCGTTTCAGTGATCTAAATAGACACACATACAGATAGATATGATAGATATGTATACAGTCGAAAATATATTGTATAGGTATAAACTAAACAGAAAAAAATCATGCAGAAAAAAAATCCTTTAATTAAAGGACATTTGTCTGTAGGTCCTTATTGTGCATAGTACTATTGATATAGCACACAGTGGGTGGAATTTTCAACATCTTTACTTATGACCCCAACTTACAAACTTTGCGACAACGAGTTACTTCGTTTACTTTTCGATAATATGTCAACGATGATTTTAAAGCTTTCATAAAACTTTAAAACTAAAATCAACACAATGATAATAATTCCAACTAAATGAACTACGATTAATTTTTCCTAATTTTTAAAAACAAACAATTTTGTGGAAAAATTATTGTTTGCTTAAGCTTAAAAGGATGTAAAACTTACGTACTAAAAAAATTCTGATTAAAACAAATAAGTAATTAAACTGAATTGTAAATGATACTTCTGTTTGATACAATTTAAAAA
The DNA here is from genome assembly GCF_053477335.1 of Acartia tonsa. Taxonomy (NCBI): domain Eukaryota; kingdom Metazoa; phylum Arthropoda; class Copepoda; order Calanoida; family Acartiidae; genus Acartia; species Acartia tonsa. The sequence goes on from NC_137260.1 coordinate 43,831,408, forward strand.
AGCGTAGCATTTCTAATCATTATCAAAAAGTTTGTTAATAAATTTTTGAAAATATGTTTTTATAATTGTCCAATTATGATTACTATGACGATAAAGCTAAGCTTCACCATAATCAAGTCTTGAATGTATTTAAGTCAATATTAGGCATCTTGTTTGTTGCAGTATCTGACATTATGATTTGGTAAGGTTTCCTTTTTTGGATGCTGTCATCCTTGTTTTATTCTAAGAAATAAATACTATACCTTTTATATTTCTAGGGAACGCCGGATTCTCGCATATATTCTCAGAAAGATTCTAGAATCATATTTGAAAAATCTGCAAATATTTTGCAACGTTTTTGCGATGCTGATACTAATTTAACGAGGTAGGGTAATTCAATCTACGTCCCTTTTTATCTTTATATAAGTAACAGCTGTAATGCCCCTAAAAGCCTATAGATCTACTTGATGTGAGGGTTGGAGGGGAGAGGATAGGGAGAGAATTCTAAACACTTTTCTAGTTTTAAAAAGAAAATTAAAATAAAATTCTGAGGGGTGTTTTTTTATATTCTAGGGAACATTTCTATTGAGATGGCGGAGGTACCTTCCCCAAAATTAGTTATACATCTTCTGTTGACCTATTTAAAACTTCGCTGTAAAGGAGAAACATATCGGTTCAATTTATATTTGTTTTAGGCTATATAGTTCTTCTACAGAAGAAATATCGGACAGGACTTGTAACTTACTCTAAAAGTTCATTAAGATAAATATCAATCGTATTTTCAGACATATAATTTTACATCAAGAGGATATTAAGAAATCATTACAGACTTTCATCAATAGATACTCAGATAACCAATCTTTCAGGTAAAAATAGCTTGGTGCAATATCCGCTAGCTGTTTTATATACAAATCCGCAACCGATGTTATAGTTTTAATTTTTGACCCTCTGCTGACAAGCTGCAATACTTTTTGTACATTATAAAGTTGTATGTATAAATAAGAACATTATTTCCAGTATGGCTTCGAAACCGATTAATATCCGTTGGATTATTACTGAATTGGTTCTGATAAACCATGTATTATATAGTATTACAGACAATTTTAAACAAATAATAAAACAATAATTATTTACCTTTCCGTGGATATTAAAATTAAAGATTATAAAATTAATATTACGATTTTTATTTTCGTATTCGTGGAATATTGTCTGTTATACGATCCTATGCATGATTTTTCAGTATGCCTGAGAACCCGTTCTAATCCATGTGGATATTAATCGGTTTTGAAGCCATACTGGAAATAACTATTCTAGGTATTTGTATGAGGCTATAGATTCTGAAGAGGAATGTATCCGAGAAGAAGAGGCTAGGCTGAATGCTGTTGTTACTATACAGGTAAAAAAATAGACGAGGGGATATGCGAATAAGACAAGAATTGATTTATTATTACTTGGATCTTACACAAGATTATCATGTAATCTCTACCCACTTTTTCTCCAACCCTTCCCCGCCTAGTTGATGAACGAACTAACCAATAAAATCTTCTTAATTTTGATAGGTTAGATTTAATGTATAAATTATGTTTGTTATTTCATAAAATATTTAAGGCAACAGTTAAGATGTGGAGACAGAGAAAATTATGGAAAAAATTGAGGTTGGTATTTATATGAACTAAAAAATAATAGATTAAATTGCGAAATATCTCTTATAACATGAATTTGTTAAATTTTCTTTGTTTAAATCCAATATCTTTTGCTTCAGACAAAAAAAACTTCGGTGTTTTTGTGGTAAAGGGCTAAAAAGTAGTGCCAATAGGTCCAGCTATTACCGACATCTTAAGCTTCAGAAAGCCAGGCCGACAGACATCGTTCTATTATATAATATTTTAATTTAGAAACGGAATAGTTGCCTGCCAGCGATTTTATCGGGAGAAACGACAAGACTCTGATGGAGAAAAAGGAGGCAGCGGTGCTAAAAAATGTCCGGTCATTCAAACCCAGGAGGTAATGTTCCTCTCAGAGCTGAGAAGAATACAGAATAGACAGAATGGATTATATACTAGATACAGGTCAAATTAACATTTTTTTTCCAGTATGGCTTCGAAACTGATTTAAATCCGCAGAATTAGAATCAATTCTCACCCATACCATGCTTAGCATCGTATCATAGACAATTTTCCACGAATAATAAAATTTAAAAAAACATAAAATAATGCCACTTTTGTTAGCTTGGGCCTTCGGCCCCTCGGGTCTAACAAAACCTGTTTTAATTTTTCATTTTAATATCCGCGGAAAGCTGTCTATAATACGATGCGATAAATAACTACTAAACCACTCCCAGAGCATACATCCATACTTTTTAATTTCCCCTAATCAATTTGATATTTACCCGATTATTTTAGAACACTAGCTCGAGTAAATACTTCAGACTTCGGAGCCTACTTGGAGAAAGAAAAAGAAACTGCAGTTTTAAAAATTCAGGTACTACAGATACTTACAAGCTCTCAAACAATCAGCCTGTTTGTTTTTGTATTCTATGTAAAGATATTATAATTTCTAGCGGCTGCGCTCCTAGCATTTAGGAGCTCTGAATTCGAAAGAATAAGGAATATAGAAAAATAGCCTAAAACCATCCACAGACCTATAAGAAGCTGCCATGTAATGGACAACTCATTCGGTTCAGAAGTTATCGAAATCTTAAGCTACAGACCAAAAAACCTTACTGCTTGATATAATGGGATTTGCAAAGAAACTTTACTTTTGCACACACTCGTCCTTCCCTCGAAGTTTTTGTTGAGCAAAGACTCCCCCCCCCCCAACTTTAAAAAAATGCATTTGAAATAAGAGTAGCAGTTTATCGGTATTTCTTTAGAGCGTTTAGGTTGGGTTATATTGGGATATGTTTAAGGGGTAGGGCGACGAAAGGGTTATTCCTAAGGAAAATCCACTACCCACCCCCTCACACTGATTATTTTTAAATTAAGGGAGGAGGGTTTATCCGTGCTCAAAGGACACTTTAAGGGAAATCAACGGTTTTTCTTTATTACAGAAATGGTGGAGAACAAAGAAAAAATGTACAGGATCACATCTTGGAGGATTTCCAAAAGACATGGAAACTGTTATAACTGCTGCAATTATCATACAGGTATGATGATTTTTTTATATTGAGGGGGTGTGATAAAAGGATTCCTCTCCTTAATTTAACTTTTTTTTATAGGGGGGGGGGATGAATTGTCTCTAGAAGATTTGTCATTAAAGAGAATGGTGGGTACCCCACCCCCTTTAACATTTTTTCTTAAATTTTTTTTGTTGGGTTCCACGTCACGCCTAACCTAACCTGGAGCAATGTAAAACTTCCCTGAAAGCTATGGAATGATTGGTCAAATCATTTACGAGATCATAGCAGACATGCAAACAAACTGTGACTTTATGTTTAAATAGTTTCTTAAATTTATTGTTTTTATTGCAGCAATACAAACTTTGATTTTGTTAAATTTAGAATGCTACCCGAAAATGGTTACTCAGACGCAGACAGACACCAGTATGGAGTCAAATTCTAGCACCCAGGTATATTAAAAATATGTAATAATGTAACTACCGTCACGTTCTCCTATTCTTTGGCTTTACAACTTTTAGTTAACCATTCTTTGGTACCACAAACAAATATTATTCAAACTTTTCCACCAATAATATAAACTTATAGAGGGGGTAATATGGTTTATCGTGTTATGGGGTGTCAAAATATAGGACGATTTTTTGTGAGTTATATATCTGGACTTAATATTGTTTATTTGATAGTAATTAATAACATTTTATTTCCAGGATATTGACAGAGAGTAGAGTTAGAGAATTAAAGCTTGAAATGGATCTATGGCAAGAAAAAAATAAACATAATCCACAATTAGACAGTCAAGATGTTCATCAACTTTATAAACAGGTAATGGATTTAGAATATGTGGATATTGTGACAGGAGAGTGTTTGTCGTCAATATAGGTTTCTAATTTAGTTCTCAAATATTGGTCAATTTGTCCCTCCGTGGTCACAGCAGGGCTAGGGTTAAGTCATAAGGGGGGAGAATGGGAGGTATCGTTATATTAAACAGCACAGCTTGTAGGAACATTTTATCAGGATTTTCGAGGATTCTCTCACAATAACCACGTATATCTATTTAAAAAGTATACAAATTCAAATTGTCTTCCATTCCATGCCAGGGGTAAACTATTTTTTACAAAAATTTAACTCATATTTCCTAAAATTATTCCTATTTTTAAGAGCCAAGAAAAGTACAGAAAATTTCAGTCCAACCAAAGCTGGATGCGCCTTCTTGATCACAGGTAATTTGCCATGCCATTAATACAAAGTAATGTGATGCTTGTTTGGTCGGATGTCTATGCATTGAAATAGAGAGTTGTCAATCACCCATTTGAGTATATGGGGTCTGTCTCATGCATAAAAACGTGTGATGGCTTTGAATCTGTTTTTCCCACTGCAGAATAATTGTAATATCTTAGCTGTTTTTCATCTGTTTTTAATTTTTTTAAATGACTTTGAAATCTGATTTCTTGTCGGTCTATACATAAAGGGGAGAGTTGGCATTTGGTATCTGAAAAGGATTTTATTTATGAGAAATAATCTTGTAAACTTATTTATTTTCAGGTTGACAGTTTTAGGAGCCCAAGTAACAAACAATACTCAAGTTATTAAAGCAGCCCCCTCAATACACGAATACAAGTAAGATTCAGGGATCTAAAGGGAATAAGACAATGGCCGATAAAATTATGCACATCGCCAATATAGATACAAAAAAATTGTAAATTACAAATTATTTGGACACTCAACTTAATAAACCAAACAATCAATATTCAATTAAAGTCCCCAAAGTTGTTAAGCTAACGAATAAGAAAACGTTATGATTTAATTTGGGAACTAGTGTACCAAACAGCCTAATGTCTCCTCCCTCCCTTGTTAAACATGATAATTATAAAATATACTACTAAAACAACCTAAATAATTTGCAGGCCAGAAATGTGGAGCACTTATCATACCCTACCCCTGAATATTGCTGGAATGGCCAGGATTAAGCACCAGGTATAATATTAGTTTTCATTAAATTCCTGGAACTTTTATTAATAAAGGACAAATAAATCAACGAGTAGAATATGATAAACTTCGCCCCTAGCCTCGAGGGGCTTTGCCCCAAGAGGTTTGATCAAACCAATTTTTTGGATTTTATATTTAAAACAAAAATTTAAAACAAAAATTTCTTTGGGGGGGGGGGGAAATTCTTTTTTTTTTTGGGGGGGGGGGGATAGTCGACCCACTATTTTAATTTTAGTTATAAAAAGAAAAAGAAAATTTTTTTGGGGGGGTATTTTTCATTTTTTGGGGATTGGGGTGTCCCACCCCCCAAGAAAATAGTTATAAACCTTCCCAGGACCTATGAGAAGCTACCCTGTAAAGGAGAACCCGATCGGTTCAGCGGTTAGCGAGATCCTTTGCTACAAACAAACAGACAAACAAACACACAAACACACAAACAAACAGACAGACATCGTTCTACTTTGTATTATAGATAGATTATAACACTATCCTAATAGTAAGGTTTTTGTGGAAGCTTAAGGTTTCAGTAACTATTGAACCAGTTGAGTTATCTATTTGAGGAAATCTTCACATAGATCTTGAAATTTTTAGGCTATTATATATTTAAATTTGATTCTTGGAATACTAACTTCTGCCCTCCATATCCCTTAAAATACAAAGCAATTAGATGCTAGGGGCTCAGCTACTAGAATATAAAAAAGTTTAGTGCTGAAACGGCATTGTTCATTCAAATTATCTAAATTAACATTATCAAAAGGCAAGATAGTACTTTTGCTTCTGAAGATTTATATTTTGAAAATTCATAATGCTTCCTTTTTATTTTAGAAAATGTTGGAAAAAGCAAGTTGGCCAGAATGGAAAAGAAGACTTGATAGAATTGTCCCACTTGATTCAATTTCATAATTATTTCAAGAAAACAGAATTGTACGTGTTCCATTGTCTCAAATTTATATTGTAAACAAATAACACCTTTTTAATGATTTTGTTTGAACAGCTAACCACTGATCATATTGGGTTTTAAATGCTTCAAGTTTCAGTCTTGCAATGGATTTAGGCTAGCTTAGCTGTATGCACCCTCTCTCCCCTTGTAAATGATGACCTTCTAAAAGCTAGGGAATCAGTCACCAGTCTAACTTAAATATTTATAGGCGATTTCTCTTTGGAGCGTAGAGGTATCCTCCCCCAAAATAGTCATAAAATCTACCAGGAACATTAAGAAGCTACACTGTAAAGGAGAATTACATCGGTTTGGCGGTTAGCGAGATCCTTCGGTACAAAAACAGAGACAGACAGACTCACAAACACACAGTTAGACAGACTTACAAACATCCTGTTACTTTTATATATGGATTAAATAAACACACTAAATTACAAGTTCCTTTGCACACTTTTGTAAATATATGACAACAAATCAAACATCCTTCAAGGATGAAAAAACAATTATTTTCCAGATAAATCTTAAAATTCATTGTCTTATCTTTTTTTTATGATAAATTGTATCCTGTATTTGTACATGATTATAAGTCATACGTATTTTTAATTTGATATTTCAATTTTTGAAATTCTCTTTGAAAATTGAAATGTTAATGTAAGACAAATAACTTTCTGGCATGTATTATTTATTAGTCATAATTGATGTATTTAATTTGATATTTTGTTTACATTTGAAAATAAATAATTGCAAACTCGTTTAATGTTTACTATTTAGTCTACAAAAAAATTATAAAAAAAATGGTTTTTACTGGTTCTCTAATACAATTATACCTTAAAATATCTTAAAACAATTAAATGTTGGTAAAAAAAACTTCAATCTTAAAGTTAGGTTAACCTATTTAAAAAGGTAAACCTTTTTTTGCCTATCATGCTATTCACTATTAATAGAACTATTAGTCAGATTTTTTCCACAAATCGTTTTTTAATGCCTTCTTGTCTCTACGACTCTAAGGACCTCCAAAACGAAGGCTTTTAAAAATGTTGTGTGCGTCTGTTTGTCGCACTTTTTTCAGATATGTGCTCATCTGCCAAAGTAGTAGGAAGTATGATTGTCCTCTATATGGATAACTTAATTAGTTTTATTGAAGAGCAAACATGATGACATCATGTTACATAATTAAAAAATATTCAAGTCAAAAATTGAAAAAAAAAGATTTAATATTAAACAATTTTTAGCACGGGAAGGATAATAATAAATACTCGAGACTACAGATAAATCAATACAATATGCTTAGTAGTATCACAATCATAATTCAGAGTTCTATAGATTAAAATTAAATAAAATAAGATTTAAAATCTTTAAAATAATACTCAACTTTGTTTTACATACAAAATAAGAATAAAAATCATGCCGACGTACAATCTTGACTGCTGAGCTGTGCCTCATACACCAACATTACCGACAATTCCGACAGCATAACAAGCCGCCAGATCAGCGACAAGGTGGACATCTCCGGTGTATAATTTATATTCAGGTGCGGCCGTCAGGTCAGAGGCGATGAGAACAGCTACGACAACACCATAAATAGCGATAATACCAGCAATGACAACGAGTATGATGGACTTCATGATGTCCTCCGGCCTTATAACGGCCATGGCGGCGATACCGGTGCCGGACTTGGCGGTACCATAAGCGGCTCCCATGTCGCCGGAAACAAAAGCAGCTGTGGCTCCCATAACGCCATTTTGAGTTATGTGTGGTTTTTAGTCTCCTAGTGAAGGGAATCAAGCAAAGTAAGCTTGGTCAGTTTATATGGAGTTTTGTATATTATTTTGATCATTTTAAACAGATTTATATTTTTTCCGCTAAACAGCATTAGAAATGGAATAAGTTTTCATGAAAACTTGTTTTTCAAATTAAATGATGTACAATACTATTTCTGGTTGTGGTCATTCTTTTTTCCTAATAACTCACTATAGAGTAGTATTTTTTAAATATTTCTTCGAATACCACACGTTTTCTATATAATTAGAGATAACAAAATAATTTCCATATATAAACTGTATTGTTTTATCTATTTTTGAACAGTAATCAATATCCACTTGAGATTACAGGCAAAAATCATCATGTTTGTTACAAGCAGCAAGTTGGCAGCATTCACTTTAGCAGCTGTTTTACTGCCCAGCATGGCAGCTGCTAAGAGTATTGATATAGAGGACTTGCCCTCTGGTTGTGAAAAGTTTACAGTTGGCAAGTGCGATCCTGCTAAAGTAAGTTGTTTTCAAAATAATTTAGTAACTTTTGTGTGTGAATATTTTTTCTCTGCATTATATCTAAGAATATTAGGAGAACCCACCTTCAAAAAAGCTTAAAACCTGCTGTCTAAAATTAATACTTGCTCCCAGCTGTAAAAAAGAATGGAAATAATTCAAAACAAAAAATGTTTGGTGATTTCAGATGATTTTTTCGGGATTTTGGGGGCTACGCATCGTAGTAAAGACGTCCTTTTATCTGCCCTCCCCTCCCCCTCCCCCCGATTATTATTTTAAGTTTATTTCGCTTGTTTTTTTTGTACCTTATTCCTGACTTGCTTCCCTGATTATTCGAGACCTTGCTCACGCATACTCTTACATTTTATTATGCAGTTTGACGTAAAACATTTTATATTTTTGGAATAGTAGAACAGATTAACATTTTTCCCTTTTCTTAAAATTTGTGCATAGGAAAGTGATTTCATATAGGAGACATATGTATTAAGATTTGCCAAAAGCTTTAATATCTATCTATATTATCAGGATGAAGAGATAGCTGTTTACCACCTTCCAAACAATGAAGGAATGAACATGAACAGCATTTGCCAGGAGGTGTGCCAGATCCAGGAGGGTTGCAATTTCTTTGTTTACAATAAGGCAGCTGCAAACTGTACCCTCTATCATTACAGGTAAATAACTTAGATTTTGTGATCTTATTATTTAATTAGTTAAAAATTCACTTTTGAGTTAAGTCGCCACATAAAACATTTTGCTAACTCATAAGTATTATTAAAAAATCAACTGAACATTAAATACATTTAGAAAAAAATAATTTATGTTTATATAACTTTAAAGTAAGTTTATATTTTTTGAATTTCCTCCATCTGTAAGACAATGTTGTTTTTCTTTAACACTTCAAATATCTTATAAATAGTTACTTACTTGATGAATTTTTCAGATACCTGGACAGTTGTGCTCAGGTTGGAGGCACAGCAGAACCAAGCATTGATGACTGTGCAGCTGGCATTGACAGTACTTGTGATACCTTTGTCCAAGAAGACTGCCATTTTACTGGAGCTGATGTCTTCCATGAGACTTCTGTAACAGATGCCCATTCTTGTCAGAGATTGTTGCATACCATTGGATTTGCATACAATGCTAAATACTTTATTTATGATTCTGCTGAGCATAAATGTACCTTTTATGACAGCGATGAGTTTGACTGTGATAGTTTGAGTGGACCTGAGCTACCAGATCTGGATGAATGCAATGGTTCTCCCAGTTCCACAACCGAATCATCAACAGGAGAATATGAATTTTTATTTATGAGTTAACTGTTATATATTGTAATTATAGATAATGTACTTCACCCCCTACCCTTACAAAAAAGATAAAACATGACTTTAAATTCATCTTTATAAATTCATGCCTGTTGTAGAGACAACAACCACATCCATGCCTAACACCACAATAACCACAACCTTACCATCAACATCAATAACAACATCATGGCCAACCACCATATCAACAACTTTAATTCCAACAACCTCAGGAGCAACATCTTTCATTCCTACAACCTCAACAACAACTTTCAATCCAACAACCTCAACTGCAACTGTTATTTCAACAACCTCAACAGCAACTAATATTCCAACAACCTCAACAACAACTTTAATTCCAACAACCTTAACAACAACATCCACCACAACGATAACTACCCAAGGTCAGCTGAGACTAAATTTGTTATTTCTATTTGTATTGTTAGCTTATAAACCAAATAAACTTTTACTTCAAAGAATTGTTATTAAAGATTATTTTTTGAAATTGTATCAGCTTTATTTGCTGAATGTTACATTTTACAATAGCATTAGTGTTATTTTGTATGATTGAAAACAAATAGTGCACTATTAGGAATTAGATAAACTGGACTAATCCAAGACAAGCTGTGTACACTTATACTTGCTGCCTTTTTGTATACACTCAAAGGTATGGTGGTCTTATCATTTATTTAGTATTTAATAAGTTTGGATTGATTTTTGATGAAGAATATTTTGTTTTGTTGATATTTAATGATCAGTAAAACAAATTATTTTAATATTGGTAACTTTTTAACTTTTAGAATAAGTCTGCAATTAGGTTTTATAAAAAAATTTTGTGCATAAAAAGTAAAAGTAATATTTATTAAACATTCAAGAAGTTTTTTTTTTAAATATGAATTATCCTAATTGACAATTAAAGGTTAGTGATTACAAATCAAAGATAAGGAAATCCTGATTATACAAAGTTCATTAGCATTCCAAACAAAAGATTTTTATTATTTAATCAAAGTACACTATTAAATTCATAGATAAAGATTATAAATTATAGAATATTTTTCATCATACATATTTCATGTATGTATAATTACATAAATATTTTCAAATTATTAGTCCTTTTAGCCTTGATTGTAAAACTAGCAAACTATTGTAATGAATGCAAGTAGTAAATATTAGTTAAGATTTGAATGGACAAATAAGCCCCCCGTAGGGGTTAGGCATTTGAAACACCTAAATGATAGTCTAAAATAGGTCAGCTTAGGTTAAGTATCCAATCCTGCATTTGTCCACTCCTGCTTTTGTCCTGGGACCCAAATTTAATTTCATTTGAAAAAAGATGTTGTTTTATCTAATAACACGATGTTACTAAATTTGCTATAACATTCATGCTATCTGAAATATTAAAATATATAGTATACATCCGGTGCTTTCCCTCAAATTGTCTTGCGAGCACCAAACCTGACCAAAAACTTACACAAAAATATCCCTAACTTCAGTTTTTAATTTGTTTCGAAATTATAATGCTTTCTAGGCAGTTAGAAGAAAAGTGCCACATAAATAAATATCAATAATAGTACGATAAAAGAAAGTATTAAGAAATAAGGATAATTTTCATTTTCCCAACTTTTAGTTACTTTTCTATAGATTTGGACGGAAGTTGGTTTGATATCTGCTCCACAAAACAAAGCAGCAATTCTGTAGATCAATGTTGTAAGGTATTTTTATAAGTAAAGCTTCTCTACATTTTAATTAGCAACCATGTATTTTTCGTATTTTTTCAATACTCACACCAGCTAAATTTAATAAATAATTTAATAAGAAAGTCGGAACAAATTTCAGTATGGCTTCGAAACCGATCAAATTCCGCTGTATTAGAACCGGTGCTCAGCCCTACTGAAAAATCACTTATTGACTCATATTACAATCAATTTTCCACGAATTTAAAATAAAAGATTATAAAATTAATACCAGTTTTTTTAGACCGGGTCTTCGGCCCCTTGGGGCTAATATTTCATTTAAATATCTGCGAAAAGTTGTCTAAAATATGATATGATAAATAACTATACTATTTTAGTTTTATTGTTTTAAATTGAATTTTCATTCCAACATGTTTCTTACTTCTCTTTATTTTATTAGAGTTCAGAACTTGGAATGGCTGGCCATTTTTATAAGTTAGATAAAACATCCAGGTAAAAAGGATAAATAATGTTAACAAGGATGATAAAATACTTTTCAAGCGAATTGTTTAAAACGAAGTTAGGTGCTATTGATGACAAAAATGACCTCAAAAACATGTATGTATATGTATATATATATTTTGCTTTCTAATAAATTTCATTATTTGTAAATTAAAATCATGGCAGTGCAGTGTATAATTTTCTTCAAATTCAACTATGTATCTTGAAACAATTAATCAATATGAAATCAGATTTGTCAATATAATGTATGTAAAAAAGTTAGACCAGAATAACATGGATGCGGTCTAGTATATTTCTAGGACCTATGTGGATCAGACTAGGTCTAGTGTATTTCTAGGACCTATGTGGATCAGACTAGGTCTAGTATATTTCTAGGTCCTATGTGGATCAGACTAGGTCTAGTATATTTCTAGGACCTATGTGGATCAGACTAGGTCTAGTATATTTCTAGGACCTATGTGGATCTGACTAGGTCTAGTGTATTTCTAGGACCTATGTGGATCAGACTAGGTCTAGTATATTTCTAGGTCCTATGTGGATCAGACTAGGTCTAGTATATTTCTAGGACCTATGTGGATCAGACTAGGTCTAGTATATTTCTAGGACCTATGTGGATCAGACTAGGTCTAGTATATTTCTAGGACCTATGTGGATCTGACTAGGTCTAGTATATTTCTAGAGCCTATGTGGATCAGACTTGGTCTAGTATATTTCTAGGACCTAAGTGGATCATACTAGGTCTAGCATATTTCTAGGACCTATGTGGATCTGACTAGGTCTAGTATATCTCTAGGACCTTTGTGGATCAGACTATGTCTAGTATATTTATAGGACCTAGGTGGATCTAACTAGGTCTAGCATATTTCTAGGACTTATGTGGATCAGATTAGGTGTAGTATTTTTCTAGGACTTATGTGGATCAGACTAAAGCTTGCTTGGTACATGGCATGGAGGATCCTGCTGGAAGATACAGTCTGGTCAACTTTGAATCCAGGTAAAAAAATTTAAAAATTGAGTGTGGCTTCGAAGCTAATTAATATCCGCTGGATTATAACCGGTTCTGAGCCATACTTAGAAATCATGTATTGCATTGAATTACAGACAATTTTCCAGGGATATTCAAATAAAAATCATATAATTCAAACAAGTTTTGATAGCACGAGCCTTAGGCCCATCAGGATTACCAAAACGGATTCACCAATCATACATTATACTATATTTAAGGATTTTTGGGAATGATAATTTTATCTTGTTAAAGAATTAGTTCAGGTTGAAATATATTTTGCTCTTTTATAAAGTCAAGTGATTTTCAATGTTGATTTTTTAGAAGAGAATATAACTGTGTAATGAAATATATAGCTTCTAACAATAAGAGTAAGTTTTTTTAGAATAAAGATTATCAAAAAAGCCTTGTAATTTGCGAAAAATGTACAGGCAAAAAAATTATGTTCATCTTTACAATTGTATTGTACAATATCTATAAGTTTAAAAATTGACGTATAGCCCATTGTTCGTCTATAGAAAAGCTAAACAATACATATTATAGATTTTAATGTAGAAAGAAATAATTAAACTGAATTATATTGATTTTTAATAGATTTTTTTGCGGAAAGCTGTATATAATAATATTCTATAAATAACTACATGAAATAGAATGAGACCACTAATTCATATCTAAAAGTATAAATATTTTTTTATTGCAGATGTTGGAGCCATGTATATTGGTTTGAAGGCAGATTCTAATGACTATGCAAAAAATCTGTTTGAATGGGACAACCCATTATGTTAGTATTTATTACGATTAATTATAGTAAACCAATATAGGGAGAAAGGGTTAAATAACTGTATTTTCCTATTGTAATGAGCTTGTGCCGACTCTCAATTGGGTCTTTGAAAATCAATCAATGGTAACTGAAATATTAACACAGACAAGTAGCAGAAGGTCATTAGAAAAGGGGGGGGGGGGTAAAAGTTATCTGTAAATACATCTATACTATAGTATTACTACTGTTACTATTACTAGCGGCTGAGCACTTACATTTCTCTTAGGAATATTCAAATGTTTCTTTTACGAAATTAAGTACAACAAAAAATTACTGTAGTTTAATCACGAAACCTATCATAACAATTCATATTTGGAAAATCACGAAACCTTTCAGTTATTTGTTTAGAAATTAATTGTTATTTTCCGATTAGATGGTTTTGACGGAAGTTTGTTGTTTGATAATTGGTCCCCTGACAGCCCTAATGGAAGAGGGGACTGTGTTACTGTTCAGTTTGGAGAGGTTTATCAATATTTTTTTGAAATTTTCTTAAGACTAAATTTTTATAAATTTATACAGCTAAATGCCATTAGATTTAAAGATAATAAAGTATATATATTTATTAGATAACAACCCTAAATTTACTATTATGTACCTTTAATTTTGCTCATTTTGTACAAGCCTTTTTAAGAATATAGCCCAATTTTATTCTTCAAATTTTTCTAGGAGGGGAAGGGATAACAGAAAGTAAACCAAAAACTCTCTCTTTCTCTCTATAAATGAAACATAAAAAATGGCGAATTTTTAATGTTTTCATTCATGTTATATATTTTAGAATCTGTCCAGAAGCGGATTATGGGTAGACTCACCATGTAATCTTCAACTTCCAGCCATCTGTGAGAGAGCAAGAAAATAATTTCATATAGTTAATTTAAAAAATTCCTTGTTCATGTCATTAGAGCACCTAAATCAATCCCCCAAATTTAAAATTTTTTCTATTAGGCAAATAAGTTGAGTGTAAAGTTTGGAAACAGAGAGGTTGTCTTTGGAGATTCACTTACAAAAACAGAGATTTGACTAAATATTCATTCATATAGAAAAAAAGTTTTCAAATAAAATGTTATAAATAAAGTTTATTTTTTTTTTTTTTTAGGTCACATAGTAACAGTTTTGATATATTTTGTTCAACTTTTTATTTTTATTTTTGGACTATGCTTATTTAAAAAAAACATTAAGGGGCTACTTTCCATCATAGTGCCTAGAGATCACAGAACCCAACCCTTAATTTTTTCTATTACCAACCCTTACAGAAAGTTCTAACCCTTCTGGCATACCCTAATAAAAGCTAATATAACCTAGCTTAAGGTAAAATACTAACACTCGTTGGCGTAAGATAACCTCTATAATGTTTATTTATTTATCTATAAGATTAGAACGGAAAAATGGGTTAAACACAGGAAAACAAACAAACAATACTATCCAAAAATTTCTTAAATAAATAAATCAAAATCAGTCGTATTTAAACAATTTTACATTGTTAAATCTAACACTTCCTTAATTTGCAATATTATCTGCATACTTCAGACATTTAGGGAAAGGTTAATAGCGAATAGAATATTATCTAAATCAGTAATTTGATTTGTGATCACGCAAATTAATAATAAGAAAAAATATTTTAAAATGCATGTTTTTGGTCCTTATAGAATATGTAAGAGTTACACTGCAGGTTCGAATCTACACGCTCGCTAGGGCAAAAAAATAGGCACATATTGTACAATCTAAAATAAGTGAGCTGGATAATCAATGGTCCAAAAAGCTGTTGTTTAGATTCCTTACTTAAATTTATATAGACATATTCTTTCCGGTACTGCTTTGGAACCGATTAATATCCGCTGGATTAGAACCGGTTCTTAGTCGTTCTGAAAAATCATGCAAAGCATCGTATTACAAACAAGTTTCCACGAATATTAAATTAAAAATAAAGAGCTATGTGTGACAAATAACTGTTATTATAATCTTCCTTATTTATATTAACGCATTTTTTCATAATTATTGACATTCTATTCTTTTTTTCAAGCATAATGAAAATTTATGAAATATCTCACTTCATAACATTATCCCTTTAACTCTGAAATAATTGAAATAAGTTGAAATCCAACACTTCTGAGCTGAGCTCACCTAGCTTGCCTTTAAACACAGGAAATATCCTTCAATATTTCCTTATTCTCTTTAACAGCGGCTCAGTTTTTAAACATATTAACTTCAACAAAACGATATACCACTTTATTTAAAGCTTATTGAAATTTGATAAAATTGTATGCAAAATTAAAGAATTCATATTTTGATTTTTGTATTATGGTCTTTCAAATTTAGTTTACTTTCAAACTGCAAGAAGTTAGACCTTTTAACGAAAAAGAATTAAGATAGGATTGATAAGGTGAATAGGATTGGCTCTTTTTATATATTTTTTATATATTTTTCAAACTACAAGGTTACAATGAGACAATTCAAGCAGGCCTAAATATAAGAGCTATACATCCCAATGTACAAGCGATTTTAAAGACAAATTCCTAATCTAAAAAAGCATAATTAGAATAAGATAAATAAGCTTTAAAAACTGCTACCTAAGGGAATAGTAGAATAAATATTTTGGGTAGTAGAAATTGTTTATAAATCCCATACCCACCTTTCAAAGATCACTATGCAAAGTTTAAACTATCACAATGGCATCAAATTTAAATCATTGGACAAAATGTATATTATTCAGTAAATAATGAAAGTATCGAACTGTAAAATGTGTATTTTATGAATATAAAATTTTATCAATTTTCATTGTGACTTAACCTTTAGGGTGTATGTGTGTGGATGGGGGGTTATTTTACCACAACGTTTTTTTTATTGTCTTGTGTCTTGGGAAAAGAGCGGGAGGGTGGGTTCAAATAGCCTAAAACCAGCTATTGACCGGTACTAAACTTTGGAACGATGGGTGTAGCCTTTTACGAGATTTTAGCGAACAATAATAAAACTTACTTATATTTATGACGTTTCCTATAAACTCTACGGGTTTTTCTCAATGAATTAGTTCACTCAACCCTCTTGCCACTTAGGATTATTAGGATTACTCTTTATTGCCTTATTGATATATTTTTAAAAACAGGAGTTAACCCTACGAAAAATAGCCAAAAACATGTCTTAACTGTTTTCCAGTAAATTCTGTTTTAAAACACTTTTTAATTTCATAGTGATTTGTCCTAGTTATAAAAATGTAAACTTTTCAAATGTTTATGATCCAAAGTAAAGTAAGATTTTCTTTCTATAAATCAGTTAGGGATAGGAAATAAGTTTCCTTTATAGAAAAAAGGTTTAAGATTTCAGTTTCAAAAAGTTCCAGAAAATCCCAACGAAGAAGGGCAAAAAGGGTGTTTTGAAGTTATTAAACTAGTCACAAAAAAGGAAATAATAAGTTTTTCAGTTTAAAACAGCCTAAACCCACCCTAGAACCTATGTAAAGCTTGTCTAAAATGAAGAATTCAGTGAGTTTAGTTGAGTGCAAGTTCTCAAAGGACATAAAAAAACTTACTACTTTATATGAGGATAGGTTTACAAAGTAATGAACATGAAGGAACTTTATCTGCAAGGACCTAACTGTAGATTGTTTATAGTTTAAATTCACAAAGTCACACCGAAATGAAAGCAAACTTCCTTAGGACATATCTTTATTTTTATTAAACATTTGACTTAAAAAGGGGATCTTAAAAAATTTATTTATTTTCTTTATAAGAAGTTTAAAATGTTTGATGTTGTTTTCATAATATTAAATCATTTATTACATAATTGTTTTTGACTTTTATGGACTTGTTTTATTAAAACAAGGACGATTACATACATGAAACTAGAAGCGTGCAGAAGTGGGTTGTATACAGGTACATCTATCCCCAAGGCAAAATTAGGTGTTTACCACTTAACACCCTTTGACAGAGATCTTCATTCAGCTGATACATCCCCCTAAAGCTGTTAGGAGGGGTGTCAAGTTAAAAAGCCCCTCTTAAAGTTAAGGGTAGTGTGGAAAAAATTCGCACGCTTCGTCCATTCCCTACTACTTGAACAAATGAGAAAATCTAACATCTTTCATGATTTAATATGACCTATTTATTTGCCCTTCAAGTTACGTAAGACCAAACTACGTCTGCTAACCACTTTAAGAAACTTGAAGAGCATTTTTGCAACTATAAAATCTGTTGAAAAAGCCCAAATTTGGTGCCTTATTTCTAGAATGTATTATATTTTGATAATAAATCATTGAGTCTTTATATAAATTTAAACATATTTCAACAGTGTTAACCAGTGATAAAGGGATAACACAATAGATGAAATAAAATACTAGGAGGTTTCTCAAAAAATAATTGTAAAATCGGCTGTAACTGCTAATAACTTAATAAGGGTCAGAATAGTAAAAAAGAGTTTAAGGGCATACTTATCAATTTAACATTTTAAGTGCCGCTAGAGGCCTCTAGGGGCTCAACCGCTAATCTGTACATACAGTAACTTCATTCATCCCTGTGTTACTGATGCATCCACACACACACAAACAAACCAACATACACACACAGATGGAATGCCTAATAAGGCAAAAAGGTCGTTTATAAAAAGAGGCTCTCACAATACTAGGAATGGGGACACATAATCACCAATTTAAATCAAATAAATGGATATATGTAGATATTATGACAGCAGGAAAATGTTCGTCAATATAGGTTGCTAACATGGACATCTTTTTTAGGTCAGTTTGTTCATCCAGTAGGAAGAAAGGGGATGGGGTAACGTGGTAGAATGAAGGCAAATTTTAGCGTGTTTCACTTTATTAAATGTTTGATTAAGATATTATACAAAACAAATGTAAAATTTAAAATGAATCAATTTAAGTAAGTTTGAAAGTTTATGTTATTATTAATAACATTATTGATCAATTTAAAAATTAGCTTCGTTAAAAAACAAATATTGAGGTGTTATATGATTCAAATATATTAAAATTATGGAAACTTAGTCCCTGTATCTGCTCAAAACTCTATATAAAGATCTTCATTAACGGTTCGATTCATTAAATTGCTTTTTAACATTACAGATCAAATCATGTTCGACAATAGATAATTATAGATTAATGGTCAGGTAGTTTATTTCTCTCACCAAACTTATTCAAAACAAACAGCAGTCATTTTTTAAAGCCTGTTTCAATTTAATGCTCTTAGTTTTTTTTTGTTAAATAAGAATAACAAAACCAATAAAGGCAAAGCTCTAAAATCATATGGTAGGACAAACGAACATTAACACTTGCTGAGTGTCAAAAAGAAACACTTCGCACTTTCAAGTAACGATTATAGAGTTTTTTCTCTTTCTAATTCGTATCTTACTGTTACAGGAATTATCATGCAAAACTCGAAATGGATAGGGCAATTATAATATGCCTAAATTAACGATTAGAGCTATCCTGAATGAATGGACCAACCGACCCAAATTACGCAGAATCTTCACTTTAAAAATTTGTAGGTCATAACTTTTTGGTATTTTTACTGTTCTATGATGTTCTATGTAGACTACACAAAGTTAGCTCGCTCCAAAAAGATGTTAATTACTGACTAGATGTAGCCTTTTTTTTAAGCGAAGCTTCTCTAAAAGTTATGTACTGATCTGTCTGTGTTGTAATATATGTAAAAAAAACAGCTAAACATTTTCGAAAATATATTCTAGAACTGGATATGGAAAAGCAGAAAATAGCCTAAAACCATACCTAGACTTTTTATAAAAATAAAATGGCCTAAAACCACCCCAAGATCTATAAGAAGCTTCATAGTAAAGGAGAACCATACTGGTTCAGCGGTTAGTGATATCCTTAGCTACAGACAAAAAAGGATTACTAATTTATATAATAGGATCGGTGATATTATTGCTATGCTTCGCCACATGTGGAAAAAATGATGATTGTTTCAATATCTGATAATGATGGCTATAACAGTTACTTAGTTATCAGATGATTTTGCAAATATTGGGCTCCCTTCTGCAAATGGACAATTGTAAACAATTTAAAATTGCATTAAACTGATCATTGATTGATAATATTTAATGTTGATTCATTAATTAAAGTCCTATTTACTAGCAATAGGATGTGTGTTTTTCTATCATTATGTAAATTATGATATCTTAAACTAAGAAAATGTTTCCTCTGGCGAGCTTGGTGTTAGTCTTGATATGTAGATATGTTCGTGCCTTAGTTATATGACCTCGTAAAACACCTACCCTTTGAATATGTAAAAAAAAGAAAAGTTAAGAATTTGTCTAATAGCAAATGGTTACTATTGATGTAAGAAGCATTAGGGAAATGTATTGTACACAAAAAAATGTTCGAAATTTACATTTTTTGAGCAATACAGTTATACGAACGAACGTACGGCAAGTAGTTATATATCAAATACCATAGGCGTCCAAGGGGGGGGTAATGGGGCGATTAGGAGGGGGTATTTACCCCCCCCCAAACAATTTTGGGGGGGTAAATCCCCCCCCAAAATTGAAAATCTCTAACAAAAAAAATTTTTGCGCGCTTCGCGCGCATTTTTAATACTAAATTTTTGATAAAATTTAAATTACACCCCCCAAAAATTTTACCCCGGGGGTAAATTTGGGGGGGGGGGTAAACAAATTTTACCCCTGCCAACAGATTTCAGGGGGGGTAATTACCCCCCCCCCAAGCAAATTTTACCCCCGGGGTAAAAATTTTGGGGGGGGGTAAAAAAAATTTGCGGCGCGCTTCGCGCGCCATTTTACCCCCCCCAAAATAAAAAGCTTGGACGCCCCTGTCAAATACATAATGTAATACAAATGTAAGGCAACGGATATTGAACTTTTAGTGTTGTAAAACGTTTTATTTTTTGTACCGTATAGGTCTCTACAATTTATTCATATTCGTCTGTATGCCTACAGCTTTTTTTCAATTAAAGCCAAACATCTAGATTTTTGCACTAGTTAAGGAATTATGCAAATTAAAACAGCGTGTAGTGTCCAATAAAAAATGACGTCATACAATACAAATGATAAATGATAGTCCAATATACATTGTAATTTACCAATGGTAAATTGTATACTGGCCTATCATTGGTCATTTGTATTGTCTTCCTTGCTGTCTGTAAGGTTGTAGTCAGGGATCATAAGGGGTACGACAAAGAATATACTTTTATTTACAGCTCCATTGACGAAAGACAAAATTACCACTTATGTAGATTGAAATAAGTGATTTAATAGATTGGACATTGCTAGTTTAATTAAAATTTAATAAAATAACCCATTTTTTTGTTCAATGATGAGAGGACGTATTTAAGAAACACATTTAAATGGGTACCAGCTTAATTTATAGGCCTATGTTCCGTCCCTCCCCGGGTTGTAGTACATGTGATGACAAGGAACTTTAATACACATTTTACATGACACATTACACACATTCTACACTAACAGATACAACAGACATTATCCCCTGAAAACCACATTGAACCCCCTCTTATTTACAACCTCCCTTCTCCTTCAAATCATTGGCATGCATGCAGAGGGTTTGAGAGAGGTGCAGGTGGGTTCGAGGTTTAGGTTTTTATTTTTAAGACTACAAGAGGAGTGTTATTTTAATGTCTGTTCAAGGTGTTCAAGGTTCAAGGTGTTCAACCTCCTACATAATCAAAATACTTACACCCACCCGAAATTTAAGGGAGTTGTGACTAGTTTAACTTGACAACCCCATTAGATGTTTAATGGTAGGTAGATCTTCGAAAAGGGGGGTGAAGAGGGGGTTAGGGGGTGGAAACAAACGATCGGGCTTGTTATGGGGGCTCTAACGTCAATTGAAGGGAAATTGCCGTTACAAATATAAAGTGAACTTCATTACCATGATTCCAAGTTGTAAAACATTCAATCTAAAAAAAGCTGGCTAAATATCTTATTATATCATATTGGAATAAATAAAACTCCCACCCTCTCACTCTAAGTTTCTATAATTATCTCAGATTAGTTAAAATTGCATTATTCCAATTGATTAGGGCCCAAAAAAAACGAAAAGGGGGATCTAACGTTTTTTTTCTTGATAAATTAGAGATTGTAGTTTTAAAGATCTGTAAATGTGTTAAGTAACACTTTTTGTAACGGCTTTTTTTATAGCAGCGAGATATTTTTTTTAGATTAGATTAGATTAAATAAACACTACTACAGATAAGAAAAATATCGAAAAGACATTAAAAACTTCGCTAAAATGCCCCAAAATCTTTCTTGTTTTTTTTCAGGAACTTTTTTTTGAGACTTAATTTTTTTGGTCTTTATGTAATTAATGATAATTTTATTCTAAAAATGATTGCTTTATCTATCAGAAATCTTTTATAAGAAAATATAAAAAGATTATATAGACCACAACTTTGCATAATGATTCTTAAAACTGGTTAGTTACAATTTTGATGGCGTAGCAACTCTTTAATCGCAGGAATAGCCAACAAACGAATTAAATATAAATTAATATTTGGAGTGCAGATAAAAAGTGTTGCCCAGCTGAAAATCACATAATTTTTGGATAGATTTCTAATAGATCTCCTTTAATATTCTAAGTGCGGGTACTAAACTATTGACATCCATGATTTTGTATGAAATTAATCTTAAAATATCTGCCCATCCTTCCCTAATTGTCCATATGTAGGAAAATAATTTGGTGCTGCACCCTCCTACAGAGATGATTGATATTAATAGAGTTTTATTACAGATACAAAGTAGTTGTAACATGGACGATCATGCGCCAATGTTAGCCTCGGATAGCCTTTGAAGACGGGATACACCACTAGATCTTAATTAAGTTTAGCTCTAAATCAAACCATGCTTAATTATGTACATAGTTCAAAGTTCCTTCAGACAAACAACCCTTTAATTGCACGACCTTTGTCTAGAAGTTCTAACTGTGCATGATAAGGAGTTGTACTTGTTTTGGATAAGGCATTTCCCCTACTCCAACTATTTATGCCCTAAACCATTTTTTATTTAGTTATGACGCGGCTTCCCGACAACGAGCGGGTTTGCTACGTGTTACGCCGCCACAGTACTTAAAACTAAACATAAATCTTTCATGGTTCTATGAGAAGCTACACTGTAAAGGAGAACTTTATTAATTCAGCGGTTAAAGATACTTTAGTACACAGACAGACTTATACCCTTTTACTTTATAAAAATATCATAGAAGGACAGAATTACTTACAAACTAACAGACCAACAATATTGACAGTCTATAATTACTTCTATTATCCATTTAATATATGAAATAACAGTTTTAATTAAACTAAAACATGTCTGTCGGCAATTTCCCTCAAAATACTAGTGGACCCCCACCCCCTTTCTCGTCTCTAATCTTGATTTTGACTTTTTGTAGGAGAATCTTTATTATACCTTTTAAAGAAAGGTTTGTTAAAGTATCATAGATTTTCCGCAGGGCTACTCTTACCCGCGGGTTTAAAAATACCTGAAGGGGTTTAAAAGGAAAAAGAAGAAAATGGAAGGGAGGCTTTGTAGGGTCTACTGGTCCATAAGAGGGATATTACCCCGTATGTCTATACTGTTTAAAAGATGGTCAATTTTCGCCACTCCTTTTTTTCTTGTAGTGAGTAGGAAGAGGGTAGAAGCATAAAATTGATCCTATTTCAAACAAATTATCTTTTATATTGGTTTTTAGGCGGAGCCTCTCCTTAATTAGGGTTTATATGCAGTCATTTAAATAAACCGTCTTATAATTTCGTTGGATAAATTAGCAAAAATAAAGATTTATTAACTCAATCGATAAAATATATATATCTCTGTTCTTCTATGTATATATATGTTATTTAATGTAAAATAACTTATGCTTTTTAAAAACAACAGGATAAATAACATTGATGACAACACCTATTAAATTAAAACTTTAATATATTGAAGTTTATATAGTTCTTCTGATGAAATTATATTTATTTCATTTGATTTGAAACAATCTTGAATTCATAGATGTACGTACAATGCGTATTTAATAAATAAGGTGATTTGATCATATTAAAATATAGTTCAAAACGCATTGAAATCAACAAGGTTAAAAATGATTATCATAAACTAATGAAACCAACACAAACTCTCTAATGACAGACTATGTTGGATATAGAAAAGATTTGCATGTAAAAAGAATGAATATGTGTCCATATTTCACGCCATTGAAACTTAATAACCTCGTTAAGGCCCTTGCCGTACCCTTATTATACACTATCCACGTCGAATTTAGTTTTAAAGCGAGGCATTTTTATAAATTAAGTTAGCCAGTATGACATTCAATAATATTAGGAAACATTGGTTAATTAAATAAACTTAATTATTTTATCTTATTTTCATGTCTGTTAATGGTAAGGAAAATACTACAAGAATTGCATAGGCTTACCTAGAAAATTGGGTTTCTACCCTTTCGTAAGATGCTAACAATAATTAGTAAAATCCTACTATAAAATTTCTATATAAAGCTACCCTTAGAATTTTTTAACCTTACATAGAAATAAAGAAAATGTGCAAGACTTAGAGCATACGAAATTTATGAGATTGACCAGTTATACTTCAAATCATTGGTTTCAGAATGACTGATGACTAGAAGTATAGAGGATCTCTGCTACTAATCAAAGTTAAATTGATGTAATCAAAGTCTCCCTTTAATGGGTAATTTTATGCTAGTTAGATGTACTTCATTTAAATTATAATTTAACACTTCCTTGTTTATTCTAGATCTTATTATTCTTAAACATCATACAGAGTAATGATTATGCTAATTAGAACAACAAAAGGAACCCTGTTAAAATGCTGTGCAGTAGTATCCTTCTGATAAAGTAATAGGATGTTTGTTTGTCTGTCTGTAACAATGGATTTCGCTAACCGCTAAACCGATTTAGTTCTCCTATAGGGTAGCTTCTCATGGGTCCTGGAAAGGTTTTCAACTAATTTATTTTTGAATATAGGGAGTGTACTAGAAAAATCCCCCCCCCCCCTAAAACAAATTCCACCTTTAATTTTTTTTACTTTTTTTAAAAACCGAAAATAAAACAATTGGGATATCGAATTCAACTACCCCTACACAAGTGCCCCTAGAGGCCTCTAGGAGGAGTAGCCGCTAGTTAGACATTCTTGTAGACATTAGAGTTTATTATTAGAATAAAACTCTTTTACATATCCAAGAAATTCAATATGTTTAAATCTTTAAAACTTTTTTGACATTGGTTGTTAATGCAGATTAACTGCTGTTTTACTTTAAAAAAAACATTTATTATGTATGAGAGTAGCTACGTTTCATGAAAAAGAAGTTTAAGACCGAAGGAATTTTAATATTCCACTAAATTTAAGACTCAATGTTTTCAATATTGGATTTTTAAATACAAATTGTATTGGATTCAAAAGTTTTACTGGCTTTCTCTTTCTATAAACATAATAAAAACAATGTATATCTTTTCTACCAGTCATAGATTAATCAGGTATTTCTTAATTATTTTGCTTGCAATGCTATTTTTTATTTTACCTATGATATTATTATTATGATAATTGATTCAATTTCCGGAATATCTGATATAAATAAATATCTAGTCTATGGTGACTCTGTATGAAATAGTTTCCTTAATTATTAAATATCTGATAAAATAAATATCAAGTCTATGGTGACTATGCATGAAATAGTTTCCTTTATTATTAAATATCTGATATAAATAAATATTTAGTTTAGTCTATGGTGACTATGTATGAAATAGTTTCCTTAATTATTTAATATCTGATATAAATAAATATTTAGTCTATGGTAAATATTTATGAAATAGTTTCCTTAATTATTTAATATCTGATATAAATAAATATTTAGTCTATGGTGACTATGTATGAAATAGTTTCCTTAATTATTGAATATCTGATATAAATAAATATCAAGTCTATGGTGACTCTGTATGAAATAGTTTCCCTTATTATTGAATATCTGATATCAATAAATATCTAGTGTATGGTGACTATGCATGAAATAGTTTCCTGAATTATAGAATATCTGATATAAATAAATATTTAGTCTATGGTGACTGCATGAAATAGTTTCCTTAATTATTGAATATCTGATATAAATGAATATCTAGTCTATGGTGACTATGCATGAAATAGTTTCCTTAATTATTGAATATCTGATATAAATAAATATTTAGTCTATGACGACTATGCTTGAAATAGTTTCCTGAATTATAGAATATCTGATATAAATAAATATCTAGTGTATGGTGACTATGCATGAAATAGTTTCCTTAATTATTGAATATCTGATATAAATAAATATTTAGTCTATGGTGACTATGCATGAAATAGTTTCCTAAATTATAGAATTTCTCATATAAATAAATATTTAGTTTATGGTGACTATGTATGAAATAGTTTCCTTAATTATTGAATATCTGATATAAATGAATATTTAGTCTATGGTGACTATGCATGAAATAGTTTTCTTAATTATTGAATATCTGATATAAATAAATATTTAGTCTATGGTGACTATGCATGAAATAGTTTCCTTAATTATTGAATATCTGATATAATTAAATATTTAGTCTATGACGACTATGCATGAAATAGTTTCCTGAATTATAGAATATCTGATATAAATAAATATTTAGTCTATGGTGACTGCATGAAATAGTTTTCTTAATTATTGAATATCTGATATAAATAAATATTTAGTCTATGGTGACTATGCATGAAATAGTTTCCTTAATTATTGAATATCTGATATAATTAAATATTTAGTCTATGACGACTATGCATGAAATAGTTTCCTGAATTATAGAATATCTGATATAAATAAATATTCAGTCTATGGTGACTATGCATGAAATAGTTTTCTTAATTATTGAATATCTGATATAAATAAATATTTAGTCTATGGTGACTATGCATGAAATAGTTTCCTTAATTATTGAATATCTGATATAATTAAATATTTAGTCTATGACGACTATGCATGAAATAGTTTCCTTAATTATTGAATATCTGATATAAATGAATATTCAGTCTATGGTGACTATGCATGAAATAGTTTCCTTAATTATTGAATATCTGATATAATTAAATATTTAGTCTATGACGACTATGCATGAAATAGTTTCCTGAATTATAGAATATCTGATATAAATAAATATTTAGTCTATGGTGACTGCATGAAATAGTTTCCTTAATTATTGAATATCTGATACAGATAAATATATAGTCTATAGTGTCTATGCATGAAATAGTTTCCTTAATTATTAAATATCTGATATAAATAAATATTTAGTTTATGGTGACTATTTATGAAATAGTTTCCTTAATTATAGAATATATGATATAAATAAATATTTAGTTTATGGTGACTATGCATAAAATAGTTTTCTTCATTATTGAATATCTGATATAAATAAATATTTAGTCTATGGTGACTGCATGAAATAGTTTCCTTAATTATTGAATATCTGATACAGATAAATATATAGTCTATAGTGTCTATGCATGAAATAGTTTCCTTTATTATTAAATATCTGATATAAATAAATATTTAGTTTATGGTGACTATTTATGAAATAGTTTCCTTAATTATAGAATATATGATATAAATAAATATTTAGTTTATGGTGACTATGCATAAAATAGTTTCCTTAATTATTGAATATCTGATATAAATAAATATTTAGTCTATGGTGACTGCATGAAATAGTTTCCTTAATTATTGAATATCTGATACAGATAAATATATAGTCTATAGTGTCTATGCATGAAATAGTTTCCTTAATTATTAAATATCTGATATAAATAAATATTTAGTTTATGGTGACTATTTATGAAATAGTTTCCTTAATTATAGAATATATGATATAAATAAATATTTAGTTTATGGTGACTATGCATAAAATAGTTTCCTTAATTATTGAATATCTGATATAAATAAATATTTAGTCTATGTTAACTATGCATGAAATAGTGCTGCTGTTTCCTCAATTATTGAATAAAACAAAGACAAATAATAGCCGGGTCCTGGATTATCAGGCATACAAGGATATTTCAATATAAGATAAATTTATCCTACTTTTCATTTTTAATCTTTGACCGCTTTTCTTACATAAGAAATTTCCTTATGAAAACCCTGCGGGAACTAGCTTTAGATTTTAATCTTACATGACAAACTAAACCTATCCGTGGAAAGCTGTCTATAATAAGATGCTATAAATAACTGCTATTGATATTAATTTATCTTACGATTTTGGATATATTTTCCTTTTTCTCTCATTGACCTATCCCTGTATCCCTGCAGCAAAACAGAGAGCACGAAACGTTAACACAAACAATTCCAAAATAATTTCCAACTGTTTCTTTACCAACAAAAATAAGAATAATAAAAAAAACCTACGGTGACTTGAGACCGGTGCAGTGCAGGTTGGGGTCTTATTCTCAAAAATATGGTTAGTAGCACATCTACTCTATAACTCTTTATCCATGCATACAGTCGTTATGATGCATAATTAAAAAGTGACCGGAAAATAAACATTACAGAAAGAAATATCCTTATTGCTAAAAAAAAGTAAAAAAAAAATACACCAGTTTCCAAGTTAAAAGGACTAAAAACACAGATTGCTAAATCAATTGTCGATGGATGCAGAGTTAATTTTTTTTAATAAAGAATAACCCATTGACAACTAAAAAGCAAAAGCATAAAAAAAGGAGTTAATGACTAGAACAGACTATACACATATAAATATTTTTTCATAATTCTGGTAGAATACAGAGCCAGGCAAAAAAAGTCATTCTAAGGTGCTGCACAATAAATAAGAAAAGTCTAGATGATTAATTCTATAATTGTACCAATGCAATGGTACACAATGTTGAAAACATATTTGTTGGAAAGTTTATACATTTAATTACAAAATGCAGGTATTTTTTTATTTAAACAATAAAATTTTAGAATAAAGTTTTGCTTTGGGAAATTATATTGTCTAAATATTTCAGTGCTTGCGTTGTGTTGTGGCATCCTATTATATGAAAAAGTAAGTTTTTTTTTGTCTGTAACTTCAGATTTCGATAACTAATAAACCGGTTAGGTTCTACATTTTATGGAAGCTTCTTATAGATCCATGGATGGTTTTAGGCTATTTAATTGTTATATCTAAGTTTTTTTTGGGCCATTCTACTTTCCTTACTCCTTCGCAGCCACTAGTTGAACTACATGTGACTAAAAATCTTTGTTTGCTAGAAATTCTTTTAATGTTGGAGGTTTATATTGTCTGTTTGACCGTCTAGGATAATAGATTTATTATCTAAGGTTCTGCAGAATTGAAACAATTGGCTATTAAGCTATCAACACAATCTGTACCAAGATTTATAGCCAACACGCAGGCGCTAATTATTTGCAATTCCATCAATTCTTTGCTTGCATTCAGACCAATTAAAATCAACGAGGTCTTGCATTATTTACACATTTGTTTTTGTTAGCGAAGCTATGCTTCAACATTCTGCCAGTAGGAAGTAATATTTTGACTACGGCGTGGATAGCCGTAAATTTTCTGTTTTTAAAGAAATAAAGATCTACGAAGACCCTGCCCTGTAGGGGACGGGGTGGTTCTCTAAGCCTGTGGACTCCTTTAGGGGTACTATTCCTGCAAGACTCCACTACCCTAAAATAAAAATTAAACGCTAGTTTTAAAAGTTTTTATTATTATATGATTCAACTGAGATTTATTGTTAATTTGATGTAAAATTTAATTTTAAAAATTCAAGATACTTAAATGACCGTACTTGTTTAGCTTCAGTTATGTTATCATGCCTTATAGTTATATGAATCATCATTTTATAGAAACGGGAATAGTATAGTTGTATTATGGCATAATTTAGCTTCAAAATATCCTAATTAACCTGCTACAAATAGGAAGTACTGACCTTATTACAACGATAATTGAGTTCTTTCGCTTATCCATTCCTTAATCATCACTGATGGCTTAAAATCAATAGGACAATTCGTGTATGCCTATAATACGGTGAAGGTACTGGCTTATATCCGGTACACTCTAAAACTATTTCTTAATATTTATTGGAAAGTTTCGTTGCTATTGAAAACTGGCTTCTCAGTTTTTTAATAGTTTTAGAATTTGACAGAGGTAGTGCATAATACGTTGTGATTAATTTAAACAGTGTCGTCAAATCAAATTAATAGCAAATAAATTTTGAATTATCACACAAAAGTTTAAGTTAATTTTTTTGAAACAAGGCCGGATGACAACATCCATAAAAGCGAAGCACTGAAACGGTAGGACAAACGGACATTACAACTTGTATAGTGTCAGGACTGAAGAATCATAATATAAATGTATAAGGGTCAAAGCAAAATTGTAAGTAAATTTGTTGAAAAAAACTGTTTGATTCATTCAGGATAATGTTTATGGACATACTTACATTTTTAGGACTTGATTATAGAGTTGCATTGCTTATTACATTAAACTTTGTTGTCCCAGGAATCAATATACCAAATCGTACCCAACTACTAAAGGAATCACCATGCAAAATTTAAAATCAATAGGACAATTATAACATGCCTAAATTAATGAAAAAAGCTACGGACGGACGGACATACGGACGGACCGACCCTAATTATAGAAAAGCTTCGCTTTTAAAAATAGGTAGAATATAGGAAATATACATAGATAGAAACACATCTTATATTTTTCTAATTTTATTGCCTTGACTTTAAGATCTTTGATTAAAACTAGTTACAGGAATGGATTTTATTTTAATCTTACACCAGATTTTCATGTTCTCTAATAAAGTGAAATACAGGCTAAAATAACAATCCCCTCCCTCCTACCCCTTCCTTCCTACTGGTTACACGAACTGACCAATAAATGACAGGGGAAACAGCAACCTAAATTGAAGACAATTTTTCCCCAGTCATAATATCCACGTTTATTCTATACACAAACAGACTGTTAATATCACACTTATATAGCAACTTTGCTTTTTAACCAGCCTCGTAAAGATGATACATGAAGAAACCAAGGAAATTAACGATTTCCTCAAATTTATCTCTCTTCAATTGTGTTTGCCCTTCTCTCTTCCTTTCTATCTTTCTTCATATCTCTCTCTCTTTCTTAATTGTCCCTGAACTTAGCTCTCTCTCTCTATAATTGTCTCTCTCACTCTCTCATGGTATCCATCTCAGGGAGAAAGGGGACATTGGACTGTAAATAACAACGGTACCCAAAGGTTTGTAACCACACTATCTTATTTGTTGGCTCAAAAACTTGTACTTATATTAAATTTTGATTGGTTTGTTTCATACTAGTAGTGTCCAATTTATTCATCAATAATTTTGATCTAAAAACGAGTAATATTTCCTCATCTTTGGGATTGTATATCAATTCATCGTGAATCGTCATATCCCTTAAGATCCCTGAATCCCACTCTACAATTGTCCCTGTCCTTTGCTCCCTATATTTGTTCTTTAGCCTTCGCTTCATCCTTCCTTTATTATACTCAACAACCAGACAAAATATTCTGAAATTTTTTTTAGATAGAATCTAAAAAGTTAGTTTCGGTTTTGTGATTTGGCTCTTTACAACATTTTAACATCCAAAATGGAAGAAAGAAAGAAACTAAAAAACTCAACAATACCAAAGTTTAAATCTAAGATTAAACAGAGAGAACTAAATCAATTCAGAAGTTATTGAAAAGTACCCTCCCAAGAAAACTTACCAATCTGTCCTATTCTGCCTTTACTTAATTTTATCTTGAGAATATGTGTCTCTGACCTTGTCCTCATCCTATCTTTCCTCCAATTACGGAAGCTCGTGTCATACATAAAAACTAAAAAATGTTATTTTCTTACTTTTCAGTTGGGTGGCATTTATACAACAAACAAGGATGAAAACTTGATTAAAAGATAATTTTATTTAATAATAAGATATTTTATGCTATTCCATTATTAGCAACATCATTTATATTCAACAAAAATGTAATAATTCACAGAAATCTTCATGCAAAGTTTGAATTTAATAGGAAAAATAAGACGTAAGAACATAAACCAAGTATAGAAAATTTTTGCAGAAAGATAGCTATCTGAATTTGACAACGTATATGCAAATATTTTTGTAAACCTGCAAAGTTACCATGTAGGTAAATAAGGATACTTTTAATCTTTTATCTAATTAACACATTCCTTAATTAAAATCATTCCCTTTTTTGCATCCACACAACATTGCTTTTAAGAAGTTTTATTTCATTTTATTAAATTACAATGATAAATGTGCCCATTATCCGCGCAGCAAAAGAAAATACAACAAAGTTATTTCAAGTAAAAATACTAAAATCATTGACAAATTACAACGACTGTCGGTCTAACTATCGGAGGGATGGTACATTGGACTGTAAATTGCACTGGTACTCAAGGTTTTGTAGTTGCGTTACCTAATTTTTTAAAAATTTATTTCTTACCAAACTAGTAGTGTCCAATCCTTACCAATAATTACTTTGTTTCTTATAATTGGGGATGTTCATCAATTTATCGTTTATTGTCTTTTTTAAAGATCACTAGTTGTTACGTCATTTATGACAGTTAAATCTAATGAACGGACTTAGCTTTATCACAGAAAAGCTTTGCTTTGCAAAAGTTTTGGTGCAGTGTGTTTTTCAATAACCTCTGCAGTAAAAATACCAGAGTGCAACTTTTTTTTATACATTTTAAATGTTTGCAATGCATTCCATTTATTAAGAGCGTGGCTACTTAATAATTTACTATTTTTGTAAGTACATTAAATACAAGTAGTTTAATCAGTAAAAAGCAATAAGTTTTGATTATTAATATAGATGTTTTTACACTGCTTTATAATTAAACTTTTGTAAGATTTTACATGGCCCAACCATTACCCTATAATAACAGACAATTAGTTGATTATTTGCACGACCTTTGTCTGAAAGTATGTAAAGTGTAAGAGCAATCTCATAACAAGTCCTAGCATCACACCTTTGACAAAGCAAATCTAGGTACAATATGCAAAATAATAGTTAATAATAATTGTAAAATCAATCCTTTTTAAATCATCCAAACTACACTTAAAGTGAATGTCATTGTCCTTGTTATTTAAGAAGCTCTATTAAAAAAATCTTGTCATATACAAAGCTTGTCTCAAACTAAAGCTCATATTTTAATCTAATTCAACCCACTTTATCAGAGAAGCTCTGTGATTTAGCAGATTCTAAACTTTATTAAATATATATTTTTCCTTTTTTTACAGGTATATTCTTCAAAATTAAAATTTTTTAAATCTTTATTATTACACTATGGCACATTACAAGATACCTTAGTTTGAAAAATTGATAAAGAATCATATATGTAGGTGTAGTATCTGCTGCGGATGGAACTGTACTTGTTTTTAAATTGAATTGACAAGCTAAATTAGGACATTACAGGGTTTGCAATCATGTTCAATTTTTGGTAGCAAAGATTCTCTTTATATTGTACGTTTTCCTAATTACATTTATCTGTAGTTCGGTAATTAAAATTTAGCAATGCATGGTTAAAAATCCCCGAATATTAGCTAACCAGTTTTTGCGTTAATCAGAAAGATACATTTTCATCGCCCTTTTTTCGTTACCTGTAACTGGATTTTTTATTACTTGTAATTGTGTGTGTTCAGTGGCATGCATTAAGGGGGGTGACAACAACCACCTTGATTTGAAATTGGGAAGGTGTAATCTCCCCTTTTATTCACCACCTAATGCTTCCACATTCCTTGGTGAATTCCTGTGCACGTCATTTTTTTAATTATTTGTAACTGTGGTTTTTGTTTTCCACAAATATATTTAGGAAAGGTTATCATCAAATTTAGGTTTCGTTGTCCGCAAAATTTGGCTTTATTATCCGAAAATATGGGTTTTTTTACATGTAACTCATTTGTTAAAACTTATGGTTTTTCATCTTTCATTTATCAAATCTAAAAAAATATAAACAAGCTCCGCTACTAATTGAGGCGATTATGCTTGTTTTCAGTCATAATTTAGAGGATGTTCAAGCAATCTACTCAATTGAGAAAAACTATAATTTAATTTTGCAATTTAGGCATCAGTTTAAAAACAATCATATTGATTTACGGCAATTTTAGAAAGGAAACATGGACTGTTATGTTACTCAGTAGAGCGTCTGTCTGTTTTAACATCTACTCTTGCAATTCTTACAAAAAATATATTTTGATATTGTTAAATCAAATCTAAAAATAAATTGAAAAAGGTCTACAACTATTCAAACTATGAAAAAAAAGCTGAAACCATTTTTATTCTCGTCAATTTAACACCTCTCAAAATTGACACGAGAAAAAAATATATTATACATAAACAAGAAAGACTAGATCCGATACAAGCGAAACCCTGGCAATGTAATAATTTTCATATCAAAATTTTTGCTGTTGTTCTATCAACACAAGACTAATATCAACAAACTGTAAAAAACGTATGTCATGTTAGTAATATAATTGTAATAAAGAGGCATAATGTTGGATGTAATGTCGATGGAAATATAGTGATGATAGTGTATCTTAATCAATTATTAAATGCAAAACATTTTGTTTTAAATTTGTATATCTAATTTTAAGAGAAGTAGGGGTCATCGGACTGTAAATTAGACTTGTACCCAAAGTT
The DNA here is from genome assembly GCF_053477335.1 of Acartia tonsa. NCBI lineage: Eukaryota > Metazoa > Arthropoda > Copepoda > Calanoida > Acartiidae > Acartia > Acartia tonsa. The sequence goes on from NC_137260.1 coordinate 43,865,687, forward strand.
TCATAACAAAGTTAAATTTTTCATTGGCTCTAAAACATTGAATAATTTGATTTAATTTTGATTGGTTGGTTCAAAACTAGAAGTGAACAAACCTTTTGACCAATGATTTTAATTTATTAGAGGGGTTATTTTTTTTATCATAATTGGGGAGTGGAGATTAAACTAATTCTCTTTTGTTGTTATAATATAACGTCAGAAGTTCATTACCAGCATATTTATTATGTAGAGTAGCTTTCCTGGTAAAAATGCACCATGACAAATAAAAAAAATTCTCAGAGAATAATCCATTTAAGACTTCTGTAACAAAACCATAATTACAACGTCAATTTTTAAAACTTTTTACTGCTTCAGTTTGTGTACATAATATAGAATGGAAAAGGGATATTTTAAATCATTTTATTCATTTTAATATTGGGATATCTAAATCTTTAATAACGGCTACGCCCCCATAAGCATCTTAAAGGAAAAGGAGGGGAGGGGAGGTCGCCCCTCCACTTTATTTATAAAAAGAAAGCAACAATTATTTTTTTTTGGGGGGGGGGGTGGGGTTGATTTTTTACAGGAATCACGAAAACCTGAAAATATAGGAATCGATCTAGAAACCCATAACAGACAGATGGACAAAACAATGTATAGATTCGAATTTAGATGGTCATATGTCATAGAAATCTTCACTAAAAATTTTAGCTGTCTATCTTGAATAGGAGCCAAGAAAATCACGTTTATGTCTCTTACGGACAGACGGACGGTTATTGTGAATTATATAGTAGCTTCGCTACTAGAAAGATGTATAACTATAAAAAATTTTGACTATCTGTCCCTGTTTTAAATATAAGTATGTACATATTATTTATAGCCACATAAATGGGTGCTGGAATGTATTCATGTAGGAATAGGTATATTGAGAAAAAATCTACTAAATTCATTTTCTTAAATACTATCTTCTAATAATGGAGAGCGTGATTTGGGTGCAATTCCAACCTTAAAGTTTTGGCAGTTCTCAGAAAATAAAGCCAAACAAAATCAAACGCCTTTAGTAGTTGTGCAATTTTCCCCGTTTTGCAATTGTCTTGTGTTAAACTGCTATACCATTAAAAATTTTTAGTTTTTTCTGTTCTTCTAAAATAGATAACCACTTTATCCTTTCTATAACTGAGTCTTTTTTTATATTTAGTTATATTACACACTATTGGATACGCTTAGAGGACTCTATGAGCACTTGTGGTAGAGGGAAACTTTTAGTTTTTAAAATAAATGTAAAAAATTAGGAATGTGGTGGAATCCTCCCAAAAATAGCTATAAAGCTTCCCAGGACCTATGAGACTAGCTACACTGTAAAGGAGATCAATATCGCTTTAGTGGTTAGCAAGATCCTTCGGTACATATAGACAGGCCCTGTTACTTTTTTGTTAAAATTACATATTTATACTATTACAAGTATCGTTTTCTGATTCCTTCACCCACGGATGGAATAGGTTGCTGGTATGCATTTTCATTTTGGAGTGAATCTTCACTTCCGCATATGCATTACAAGAATATAAAATATATCCACTGGTTGGGGACCGTGTGTCGAATTGCAATTGGGTCTTTAAATTTTAGTTAATAGTGGCGGAAATATAAAAAGAAAGGAAAAGAAAACAATTTTTAGGCAGTTGTCTTGATTATACAATACATCTACTTGTACATTTATTACGTTATAGTAGCTAAAGAGCAAAAAGAAATAACCAAAAAAGTACCAAGTGTAATAAAGTAATGAGACAGTAGCAAAGAAGGAGGGGCAGTTTACATTGGTGTGACAATATGATGTTCTGATGATTGGCTAAAGACATGTGCGTAATTGATTACTCACCTTATTTTGCATCACTTTGCTGCCCCATAGAAAAATATCGAACGTACAAATGTAGTTTACTCATTAATTCAGTTATTATTAACAGCAATCTATATATTATTACTTGGATGTTGCATCATATTTTTATGTACTCCTAGTGATAATAAAGTAATACTCCCAGCTGGCTCAAATAACGATACTCCGGGCCCCTATCCACCTCCATTACTCTATTCCCTCTCCTCCTAATAAATGAACGAATTGACCAGTAAATGAGATCCATATTAGCAACCTAAATTGATTACAAATTTTTCAATGTGCATATTGTTCCAGCATAAGCCATATGTCAATAAAATGTTTTAACCACTGATATGCATTGCGTTTGATAACAAAATTAGGATTTTGGGGGAATGCCTTGTCTTGTTATCAGGTTCATCCATGTTAGCAACCTAAATTGACGACAATTCTTCCCCGTTTATTCTATATTCATTAGTTTAAGAAAAGGCTGCCTGATTTTATTCTATAATTATCTATGTATCTCACACATAATTTTAAAACTAGTTTCAACTTTCTATTCTGTTAAAGTGCAAAAGTTCTTCCCCTTTTAAGATAGCATAGCTTCTCTATAATTAGATAGAGCATGACATTTTAGGCCACTTTGTTCATATCATGAAGAAAGCAATCAAAAATAAAATAAAATCCTTCAGGCTTCAATGCTATTTGTTTTAATCAAACCAAAATCAATACTTCTTTAGGTAAGGATCTAAACTACTTTCAATTATCAATAATTAGGCCTAATATTTTGGGATTATTTTAGGTATTAATATAATAATTGCTTTTATGGATATTTTTGTCCATGTTTATAAAATGAGCCTAAATCTAGTTAGGAGCATGTCACAAAGATAACTTAAACAAGATAAACTAGGAATTTAATTAATTTACTTGTGCTTTTAATTATTGTTCAAGTATAGGTTTTTAAAATTGCTTATTGTCTGTCAATTTGTTTTCAGTATATAAGGTGAGGTATAAGCCATAATCAAATCTAAGGATAAATTAAGCAAAAATGAATTAGGAAAATGTCTGTGAGAATAGAATATGTTTACTGATGAACCGCTCGCATTTTTACAGAACTTCGTAAACCCCTTGGAAGGTTTTAGTCTTCTTATATGTTTTAGAAGAAATTTTCCTTATTCTTAAAACTTTTAGGAGTAATTTAAAAAAATTTATGAATTTATCTTAATACAGATATATTCATAATCAATGTATATTTTTAGTAATTAAAAGATATGTTTTCTTCATATAAGTATAAAACAAATTTTAAAAAATTAAGTTGACCGAAACAAAGTGCTTTTTAACCTCCCCGCCCCCTTTTTTCATTAATCATAATTGTTGTTCTCCTACTTTTCTACCTCCCAAGAACCCCTCCCCCCCCCCCTTCCCTCCCAGCCCTAATTTGACACCTTTTCCCTCATGTCTTATAATAGCTCTAAATATACAAGAGTTAACAGATAAGTAAAGGAACCAAACAAGAACAAAAATTCAAACATGATATAAAAAACGAAACTTTAATAAGGACCTACAAAATTTATATTTCAGTTATTTATATTTAATTGATAGGAAAGTTAATGGCATAATACATTTTATATGTGTATTTGTGTGTATAAGTTTTAGGGAGCGATGTAGTTCTAAAACCAATAATTATTACAATAGAAATAATTACTCATAAAGTTAAAAAGACATATTGATAATAACATAACCGAGTTAAAGAGTAGCTAAACAGTCAAATAATTTTTTTTTAAAGTTACCAAACCCTATACCTGACTCTCCTAGTTTCTCATATCTGGGAGAAGATCTCGGAGAAGGAAAGGATTGAATTTCACTCCATGTGTGTACTCTAAATTTACCCTTACTTTTACAGGGTGATTCTTTTAAAAGTTGGTGGATTTTTTTAGTCTTCTTGTAATTTGTATGTTCATTTGAATTTAACATAACAAATTTTTTTTTTAAAAGTATGTTTTAACATCCAAGTAGTTTGTTTTTTTCTTTGTTAGTTGTCTTGATAACTACTTTGAACTTATTTAGTTCTACATTTTAGAGAAGATTTGCATAGGTCTCTGGATGATTTTAGGGTATTTTATTTTCAATTTCAAGTTTTTGATAGTTTTAGGTTTTTCAATTCAAATAAATAGCCTCCTAGATATTAGAGGCACAGCAATACTAATCTTATATTTAGTTTGCAGCATTTTAAGTAATACCACACCAAAGCTTTATTAAAACCGGTTCTAATCAGAATTGAAAAAATCATGTATCGTATTGTAATATGATTAAAGACAATATTTCCTGTAGGCTAACAAAACATAACTTTTCCATCTATTTTCCAAACTGTCTGTAATGCGATGGAATTGATGTATTAAAAAAAAAAATTGACACCCTGTTGAGTATTATTTTGTTGATTTACAGATGTTAACATGTAAATATGATATGTAACATATTGATAATTTAAAATAAAGATGTTATTTTTCATAAATTTTGTAAATATTATTTAGGATGAAGTAGGTTCTAATAATGTTATCTTCAATAAACCTTGCCTAATCCGATGAAAAATCTCCATTATAATTTAATTTAAAACTCTTTTTGTTATTTGTTAAACTTTAAATACTTAACTAATTCTGGAAATAGATTTTCATAAAAAAAGTTTTACAAAAACCTACAGACGATCTTATCATTTGTCTCTGCGACTGTCTAAGAAGGGAAGCTACTCTATGTTTCTGTATGTCCGTCTGTATGTCAGGGTGGTGCGAAGAATGGATATCTTCAAAGAATTTACTTTAAAAAACTAGCTAGTTGGGGAAGATTTTTTGAGAAGATTCCCTGGTAAATGGGTATATATGTTACTATCTTTGTCCTTGCGTCTGTTTGTCTTTATAGATCGTTTTGTACTTTGTAAAGTCTAAATTTACTTTTGATCTACATATATATATTTTTTTTATTCTTCCTTGTTTTAACATGTCTATTATTTAAGAGTTAAGCTATTCTATGAAAGTCGACGTTTAAGTATTCTCTATATATACTATCTGAATAATTAAAAGAAAAAAGGGTTGTAGACGAATTAAAGTCTTTCTTCCTGCATTATTTTAAAACATACTTTTATATTGGCACGTTTATGTTGCGTCACTTAGGGCAGGATATGTTCTTTCTTGTTAAATGTGTGCTTCAATGAAAATCATGCAAAAAAACTGGTAAAATTTGTTGAGACATCACGAAATTGTCTTCTTTCAATTATTAACTTGTTTTCATTAAGGAATGTATAACTTTACAGAGATGAGGCAATAGTAAAAAATGTTATTCTATTAAAGATTTTGACCTAATTACGTTATATATTGCTTCCTTTCTCTTACAAAAATATCTTACAACCCTTACAGATCGGGGGGGGGGGGGGGTCATATTGACCCCCCCCTCTAGTTTTTTCAATGTCATTTTTTTTATAGGTAAGATGGAGAGCTGTGACTTCATGACTTTTTAAGTTTAGTAATTATGCGTCAGCAAGAGTTGATTTTATTAGGATATCTGGTCTGTGTCGGTCGTGGTGTCCGGTCAAAGTCGGTTGGGTAGCACCAAAATTTTAAAAAATTCTAAATACTTTTGTGTATAAGGTAGAAACCTATATTTTTTTGGTGAATACTAAGATATCAATGACCTTATGAGAAAAGTGGTGTTATGACCGTTTGACCGCACCCTGACCGACTTTATGACCGATTTTTGTCCGGCTTTTACTACAGACATATATCCTGAATATCATGGCTTCTATTGCAGCTAGAGACCTAAAATTTTTTTTGGTAAATTCTTGAGGAACAATAAACAGATAAAAATATTAATTTGCGCCGCCAACCGCCGTTTTACCGCCGTAACCGCCGAAAATGGCGGTTTCCGTTATTTGCCGTTTTTTGGCGATGATCAGAAAAAGTAATTTTTTTGTTATGAAAAATAAAAGTTCGTCCTAAAATTTGGTCATCCTAGCTGCAAAATTGGCCGCTCTACAGCTGTTTTAAAATTTAGCGGCTGGCCGCTAAAAAGCGGCTAAGGAGCGGCCTGGCCGCTATGACTAAAAAAAGTAATTTTCTCTAAAAATACACATGAACCACCAGAAAAAAATTTTACGTCTTTATCTGTAACAGAAGCTGAGATAGAGGGGGGGGTCAATATGACCCCCCCCCGATCTATTAAGGTGGGAATTGGGGCCCGATCTGTAAGGGGAAGGTATGAAAATTCAAATGTTTAAAGTTTAAAACTTTTAAAATTAGTCAACTTTTAAGAGTTGATCATTTTCCATGATAGTTTTCGATATAAATTTTAATCATTTAATGCTTGTGTAATGAAATAATATTTTTGTATGTACATAAAACATACATTTTATCTAATTTAAAATCCCCTAAACAGACAGTTAGATTAGAGATAATGAGATGACAAACATAAGCCTGACAAAATAAAAAAAAAACAGAATAAAAATGCCCATAATATTAAAAATGAAAGAAAAAGTAACAGTATGTCTGTAGCTTAATATCTGTGTTTTATTGGACCGATATGTATCTCCTAAACAGTGACGTTACTTATAGGCCCAGGTAATGTTTATGACTATTCTTTTTTTGTGGGGGAGGGAGATGGAGTTGAGGAGGTACCTCTACTCTCCCAAGAGATAATGCAACTGTAAAATGTTCCCGAAAAATTATTTTCTTTTTCAAACCATGATTTAAACTAGAGGGTGATGTCTTGATCAGTAAATAGATTATAGAGATGTTATGCTATGAAAACAGAATGTAAGGAAAACCGGAGACAAACAGGCACAGCAAAATATCTGGACTCAAGTTTCACATATATGAGATAGGTTCCAAGGCGTGCACAGTAATTTTTAATAAACATGCCAATCACTATGATTTTTAATTCTAATATCACATATCACAAAATATCTATATCTAAATATAGCATTTTTATTTTTGTAGCCTGACTGACAGTCAATCGGACCAAGTAAGTTATAGACTGAATTATTTTTGTTCACAAAAATCGTTTGTTTATATTGAATAGCCACATATTATCCTTACCATTAAGACTTACAGGCAGACGGACAAACAAAGAACTTTATTGAGTAGCTTCGCTACTAAACAAGGATGACACCATACAAGCGAAGCTTTGAAATGGAAGAACAAACGAACATTTACATTTACTATTAACACTAACTAGAGTGTCAGAACATATATAGCAGAATATTAATGCACAAGACTAAACAAAATTGTAAATATGTTGCAAAACAGCTTAGATACATGAAACTATTATTGGACATACTTACATTTTAGGACTTGATTATAGAGATGCTACGCTTATAACATTGTACCTTGTTGTAATAGGAATTCTTATACCAAAAATCAGATGAATCGGATAATTCTAACATACAAAAATTTGTTGTCAAAAAAGTAAAAACTCTTCATGTTTTAAATGGACGTATTGCATTTCTTGTAGCGATTATAGAGTTCCTGCGCTTTCTAAGTCGTAAAGGAATCATCATGTAAAGTTTGAAATCGATAAGACAATTCAAATCTGTTTAAATCCACGAAAAGTGCCAACCGTTATAGGCGTAAGGACCGACCCTAATTATAGAAAAGTTTCGCTTTTAAGAAACAATATTTTCCCATAAAAAAGTGAATGCACCCCTAAAACCTTGCAGACAACCCCTGAGTACGCCTATCACTAAGTTGAATAGTGATAAAACATATGATGGCAAATGTCATGGATGCATGAATTGAAAGCCAGTGGGTTGATGTGCCCAGGCAGGGAGGTGACAATGGTGATTAAATTTTCTTTCTTCCCCTACTAATTACCAGCTACTAAAGAAAGAACTTTACACTAAAAAATTTGGGGGAAGATTTTAATGGCGTCCATTGTCCAATCCCTGAATTCTTAGCATATACGTGGCATAGGTTTAAAGATCAAATCTTTATTTGTACAAGGATAAATATGTCCCTAAGTAAGAGAGAATATGTTAAATGAAAAAGAATAGTTGATTTTAGTCAGATTTTGATATTGATGGTTTATCTTTACACTATCTCCAAAATAGGTATGTAGAAAACTACCTATCACACTTCTATTCACATTTATAAATCTAACTAACTGGAGATGCATGACTTTTATGTTAGTTTACTTATTTTCCAAGTCTTTAAACTTAAAAGTCAAATTTATCTTTACACTATCGTCTAAATAGGTATGTATAAAATTACCTATCGCACTTAATAGTTAAACCTAACTCAAGAATGGTGACTTTTATGTTAGTTTACTTATTTTCCAAGTCTTTAAACTTGAGTTCATAATCCCCCCTACCCTTCATATGCACAAAATTTTATATTTGCACATTGTATTTGCCACAAACATCATGGTATAGGGACAGACATTACTAATTTTTTTTAATTCATAGTCTTTTAAATATTGAAATAAGACTGAAATGCCTTCCTATTGCTAAGGAAACAGCAGAAAAAAACGGCAAGACCAGTCGTTCCACAAGAAAGGTTTAGGTAGTTGGGCGGAAGGAGTGCGATATTTCTCGTAAACGCGAGAATAAACTCTCCACCTTTTTTTAAATTAACAATTGTCAAATTCAAGCATTAAAAAGTCGACGCAAACTATTACGATGGCTTATTATTTCAAAAAGAGCTAAAAAAGCTGAATACCTGTACCTTTTCTCTGACATCAACAACCCAAGTCAAACTAACCATAGACAAATAGGTAATTCATTAGTAGCAAAGTTACTCTATAACTTTATTAGTTTATAAATCTGTAGGTACGTTAAAATAGAGACGGCATGACAACAAGTAAGTTAAGTAGCTCTGCGCACAACCAAAAACTCAAAAAAATCTTCAAACCAAAAATCATAAAATAATGAATTTATTATTACTTGGATCTTAAACTAGATAATCAAGTACTTTAATGAAGTGAAATTTGTAGCTGGCTAAAATAACGACCTCCACATTCAAACCTAATACCCTTCTATCCTAATGGGAGGACAAACTGACCAATAAATGTCTATATAGCAACCTAAATTGACGAAATTTTTTTTTTAGAAACCACGTGTATTCTATATCCATTCATAAAATAGAAATAAGAAACATAAAAAATTTAGTTTGAGAACTATAAACCTGCAAAAACAAAGATATTAAATTATTAATTAAAAATCTTTTTATTTTATTTTTGTATTTATCTATGAAACAGAAGCCTTGACTTGTTAAGATGAAAGAGAGAAAAGAATATTGCATCAATTTACTCAGAACCATAGCTAGCTATAGACTATTGGGCATGTAGCTAATTATCGAAGACGAAAAAAGTCGCTCAAAAAAAATTCTCACGTTATAAAAATGAGGGATGAGGAGAGGACGATAGGGAAAGAAACCCCCTGAAAGCGAGATGGATAATCCCTCATTTTTATGACGTCACATTGAGCGACTTTGGTCGTCTTCTTTTTTTCTGGTGTTTAAGAATTCAATAACTTCCAGTATTGATTAAGTTCTCCTTTTTAGTAGGTCCCGGGATGATCTCTGATTCTAGCTATTCTTTAAATACCCCCCCCCCCCCCCCACCAAAACATCCAATTACAGAGCTGCTGTATGCTAGGTGCGCATACACTAGTTGTAAAAAAGAATATAAAATAAATCATTCTAATCTTCAATTTATTTATAAGAATTTCTAGTTTTAGCATGAATAATTAGAAGACGACGAAAGTCGCTCAATGTAACGTCATAAAAATGAGGAATTATCCATCTCTTTTATAGGTTTTTTCCCCACTCCTCCTTCTCTACTTGTCTCTAATTTTTATGATATAGATATTTTTCTACTGACTTATTTTATGGTATGAAATGCATGCAAACTGCAAAGCCCCTTTAATAAAAGGTACATTTTTCAACTGCCAATGCTATTCTACTTAATTATTCTATGTTATGAAGGAGCAGGCAAACTGCAAAGCCCTTTTAACAATAATTTGATCCACCTCATATTTGCCAGGCAGCACAGGGATATGGTTAAAAAGAATTTCAATTTTTTAACTGTTGTGTTTAGTGGATTGTGTTATCTTGTTTTAGGAAGACCATACTTTAAGTCAGTTTCTTTTGGAGTTGGCAATTTTTAAGGAAAAATAGCTTTGAACCCTAAAATGACCAAAAGGTATAATCCATGAAACCCAGTCCATGAATCTTTAAATGGACACATATCGTTTTTCTATGCATATTATATAGGTAGATTTTAGTGGGTTCGCACTTTTAATATTGTTACATACAATAATTACAAACATTTGCGACTAACCAGGCGATTAGGGCAGTATGAATCTTCAAAGAGATAAACATAATTATATTTTATTATGTAGATACCAGAATAAAGTTTATCCTTTGAATTCCTGCAAAGTTTAAACTTCCTTCTCTTCTTTATCTACCCTTTCTAATCAACACATAAACTTCTGGGATCTAAAGGGATAATACAATGCCCGATAAATTGATATACATCCCCAATGATGATACACATAATTACCCAATCTGTAGATTACAACAAGTGGTTCAAACGTTTGGACACATAATGAACCAACCAATCAAAAATCGATAAAAGTCCCCAAAGTTATAAAACCAACGAATAAGTAAACGTAATTCTAAAACTTTGGGTACTAGTGTGATAAACAGCGTAATGTCCCCACCTTGCCAGTATAAATATATATATCCAAATAAAAAAAAAATAAAAAACAAGGACGACAATATCCATACAGCTAATATTAAAAAAATGTGTCTACTAAATTTACTGAGTAATACTGTTTAAAATTTTACTGTTCTCTACTTGTTGGCTATTGTTCGTCCTTCGTCCTTGTCCTTAATACAATGGGAGGGAGAAAAATTAAATTGACACCCTAAGTTTTATAATCACGTTTATTCATTCGTTAGCTAAAAAATTTTGGGTACTTTTATTAAATTTTGATTGGTTGGTTTCAAAGTAGAATTAAGTGTTTAAACTTTTCAAACAACACTTTTAATCTACTAAAGGGGTAGTTCTGTTTCTCCTAGAAGACAAAGAAAGTTGCTCAAAAAAAATTCTGACGTCATAAAAATTAGGGATGAGGAGAGGGGGAGTGGGAAAGAAAACCCCTAAGAAAGAGATGGATAATCCCTCATTGTTATGACGTCACATTGAGCGACTTTCTTCGTCTTTTTTCTCCTCATTAGGGATTATATCAATATATCGTCCATTGTCTTATCCCCCTAAGATAATACAATTTACTTATCCAATTAATTCTATAAAATACTCCTTCCCTTGGTAAAACAAATTAAAAGATGAAGATTAAAAATTCCCACACTATATCAAATATGATTAATTAAACATATATTATTATGTGTGTGTGTTCAAGTTAATTTCTTTACATAATAGAACAAGAATATCAATATCAATAGTACACGATTCTTTTAAACAAATTACGATTTAACAAAGTCATAATAAAAAGCAAATATATTTAAGGACGAGGTGAGATTCAAACCATATGCCTATTGTTTCTAGGAATCTTATGTATCTTTAATAATAGCTGAGAAAATCAAAAAGGTCTACCACACCCTACCCTCCATGAAAGTAATCTTAAGAGGGTGGGTGGAGGGTTTAAATAACAGTAAAAGTGGGGAAAACTATATTTCGAATGCCCTCCCTTTACACGCCTTTGGTGCATTACATGATTCAATTATCTGAATATGTCTCAGCATTCTTGATTTATGTCTATTACAATGAGCATGCAATGTTGTATCTAGACAATTGACAGCCTCACTCTAATTTATGTCTATTACAATGAGCATGCAATGTTTTATCTAGACAATTGACAGCCTCACTCTAATTTATGCCTATTACAATGACCATGAAATGTTGTATCTAGACAATTGACAGCCTCACTCTAATTTATGTCTATTACAATGAGCATGCAATGTTGTATCTAGACAATTGACAGCCTCACTCTAATTTATGTCTATTACAATGAGCATGAAATGTTGTATCTAGACAATTGACCGCCTCACTTTAATGCATATTTCATCTGCTAGACGTTACATTGCAAAAATAATTTACACAAAACTGCAACATAAATAAAGAAAATGCATTAATTAATTTTAGATAAAAAAGTACAGTAAACTGATATACAGATATAATTGATATGTGCTTAAATCCTTGGAATAGAGCTTTTTAGCGAAGCTCAGAAGAATAAACAAAATTTAGTTTAGAACAAGAAAAGTTGAACTTACGGACGGACAAAGTAGATAACAGAGTTTTTCATGGACTAAAAGAATCCAACACAGCAGCTAAGAAAATCAAATTTTAAAACAGATGTAGAGTTAAAGCAAAGTATAATGTAGAATTTCAGAGAGAGCATCACAAAAAACATTTAGTCGTCTATCTTTAATAGCATCAGTATTATCACATGTATTCATTAAGTATATTGAAAAGTAATATGATTATTTCTGTCACTGCCCATGGCCCTAATCAAAATATGCCAAAATAAGATCAAGAGATATAATGCTAATGACTAAAGACACGATTAAAATCAATTTTTGATTTTTACATTTTGGTCATTCAAATAAGAAAATAAGAGTGGGACAGCTTGATTTCTTTTTAAGACTTTTTTCTGTAATAAAAGTTTTTAAAAGAACCATTCAACGGAAAAAATTACTTTTCAGTAGAAGGCTATGCGCTACTTTAAAAGCAAAATAAGATCTGATTTTTAAAAATACCTTTTTTACAAATTGATTAGCTATTTCAAAATTTTTGAGTAAGCTATTAAATATATAAATCTATGCAATGTGCACAGATAAAAAAATGACATGGTCCAAAAGATTATATTCTAGATAAATGTTTAAATTAGTTTCTAAACAAAACCTGTCTAAATAAGTTTAATTTCTGTTTAAAGTTTAGTTTCCTTTGAAATCCCTTTTATGGTTTTTAGTTAAAGGAAGGAATTATCCTTCTAATTTCAAACTTGTCATTTTTGTTTTTACTACAGCATCTATTTAATCAAAATTTTATAATGGTTGCAATTTTTATGTATCACCCATGCCTATAGAGTTATCGTTAATGTTAGTGGCGAAACTACTTTGTAATTATGTAGACTATATAAATATATGTTCGTCTCTCTGTCCTTTCTACGTACCTATTGCATAAATTTTTCTGTTTTATGACTAAGCGCTACTTATCAACATAAATGTTCTTGTTAGTAGCGAAGCTTCTCTATAATTATCTTTTTTTCTATCCGTAAGTCCGTAACAATATGGTGAAATGAGACTTACTCATCTGCTATTAAAGCTAGATCTCTGATTTTTCTTGTCAACATTCCCATAAAGTTATGGATGTTGTCATCCCTGTTTAACACTAAATTAAATGTTAATTGGTAAAAATTAACCTTAACCTTTTTAAAAACATACAAAACAAAGTATAATTACAGAATTTAAATGACTCCAAATTTTGTATAAAATTGTACAAGTTCTCATGAATTTTGACCATTCTCAGGAGATTGTCGATAAAAAATACAAATTATGCTTGTACCGGTTGGGAGGTTGCAAATAGTTGTCTTCTCTTTAAAAGGCATTACATGGAACATTTGTAAAGAATGATTACTTGTATCTGTATTTTAAACTTAAAATTTGTCTGCTATTTTTTTATGAACATAACTTAGATCATTATTAAACTATCTTTGGGTGGTAGATAATAGATTCTACAAGTAACAATTATGACCCCCCTCCCACCCCCTAAAGACTTATACAAAAAGGTAAGCTACATTTTAATAGCTACCCTAAGCACATTTTGTGTTTTTATATTTTCAATGACTAAAATGCCACTACCTCTCTCTCTCTCTGAAACACCCTGGTGGATTGCTCATCACTAACTAATATCTATTTAAAGTTTCTATCTAGATTTTAAGAGGGCAACATAGTTTAATCCCACTTTTGTACTTTCCTAATAGTTGTCCTTGTATAAGAAAAGAAAAATTTTGCATTAACTCCTTCTAAAATTCAGCTTGTACCTATAATTACGTGTTAATATATGAATTCCTGTTTTCAAGCTAATGACTAAATTAACCTCTACACCTAGATAATGTCTAGACAATTAAGCTGTTCCATTGGTCTTAATGGACAATGGAATATTTGAGAAATAAAAGATGTGATAAAATATAACTGTATTGTATTATTCAGCAATTGCAAAACATCTTACTAGACAATTAAAATCTAAAATAGTCATTAAAATTTAAATTTTAATTAAAGATTATACAATTCAAGCATTTTTAGATTAGGATTATCAAAATATAAAGTAAGTTAATTTTTAGTTTATCTTGTTTAGTGACAAACCCTAATTTTATAGAAGCTCCGCATATAAAATGACTAAAAAATCCGCCACGTTAATCCTTTTATTTGTCTTAATTACCAGAAATGTGCGTATGAATAGAATATTTTTGCAATCTCATAGCTAAGAAAGAAAGATAAGGCAGAAATCAAAAACCGCATTAATCCGCAATTTTTCTACCAGGTCAAAATTTCAGCCGCTTCTTTGTTTAGAAAAAATCAACCGCAGCCGCCTTTGTTTTTAATAACCTACTGGAAATTGCAGCTAACAGCTTATATTCAACCGAAGCTGCTAGTGTTATTTGTACAAATCACTGTATTAACTAGATTATTAAGAGCTTCAGCCTTTAACCCTTAACGGTCGGGGGGGGGGGCGTTGAATGCCCCCCCATCCGGTTTTTTCTTTCTCATTTTCTGTGTGTGGCAGGGTCATCCAGGTAAAGAACAAAAATTTGTTTTCGATTTAATCAAAGCATTTTATCTTACCAAAATACTAAAATATCCTCTAGTAGTACATCCTCATATTAAATACAGGTGTTCAGGTCAATTTCAGGTTCCAGGTATGATCCTGCAGGTCCTGATCCTCCAGGTCTCCAGAAATCTTTAAAAGGCTCCTGTGGCCGCAATTTTTGACTTAGAGACTTCAAATTTTAAACTTAAGCTTTTCTTATATGTCTACATAATGTATTAAAATTTCATAAAGATCCGCCGCCGTTTTCCCGCCAACCGCCGACTGCGGCAACTGGCAGCTGCCAAGTACAGCTGCGGCCGCTGAAACTTATGTTTTGATATTTCAAATATAAAATTTAAATAAAATAAACATTTTCTGCAAAAAAAAATTTTCTTCTAGCTTTAAAAATAAAAAAATTACAGCCGTTTGAAATTTTTAAGTAAAAAAGGACCTAAAAACAAAGGTTGTTAAATAAAAGGGTGAAGGAAGCGGAAATTGACCTTGACTTACTTAAGGAAATTCGGAAATTCACCATAACACAGGGGGAAAAATTTTAGGCCTCTAGCTCTAATAGGAACTGAGATAATGAGAGGGGCGTTGAACGCCCCCCCCCCCCCCGACTGATTAAGGTGCGGCAAGGGGCCCGACTGTTAAGGGTTAAAATTGATAGCAGGTAAAACTTTTATGTTTCTCAAAAGTATCCAATAATTGACAGCCATTATAAAAATTTGCGGCTGCCGAGCCCTGACAGGAAGAAAGATTAGGTAATCCTAAGTGTTTGCTAATTCAAGCGTTAACTTGACGCATTACCCTGCAATTATCTTGCAGTTTTAACAGCGTGGATACTCTACATTTATTTGTCTATATGCGATTTTTTATTTTTCTTATTGAAAGTAACAGGATCTATGTCCGTCTGTATGTTAGTACCGAAGGATCTCTGTAATTGCTGAATCGATATGGTTCTCCTTTACAGTGTAGCTTCTCATAGGCCATGGGAATGTTCATAACTATTTTAGGGGCCTATGAAAAAAAGACCCGTACAAAATTTTATTTTCTTCTTCCCAAAACTAAAATTGAAAAAAGTAGGGGGGCGTCGACTTTCTCCCCCAAAATCTCTAGAGGCAAAGCATTTAGTGTACAGTCATAAACCTATCATTAGAATAGAGCTACATGTTTCGGTACTTTACTCCATCTATATTATTTTCAATTGGTATATATTTCTAGTCTCTGCTGATGGCCCTAACCATGCGGGGATCTTCTATTCTGCACTTAACCTAACTTAACTTGAAATAAGCACCAAATTAGGTATTTTTTAAAAGTTTGTTTATGGTCCAGATACACTATCAGGAAAACCGTCCATGCTTTTATTAGTAATGCTTACTAAGTGACAGAGTAGCTTATTTATCCTATTTTATCTCCTTTTTGTTATTGATGGCATCCTTGTTCATTTACTTCTTTCACACATTAAGTAATTTTATACGGTTTAATGATAATTACTGTCTTTAAATTAGAGAGGCTTATGGTGGCTGGTGGTAAAACAAACAGTATGTGACTAACAGTCATATTGTTGGCTGCGGAGATACTTTATAATCATTGTGTTTTGTGTGCGTACAGTTTTGTCAGTTGTTGTTTGTTTCTATTAATCTTTTTTCCAAAAAGCTTAAAAGGTGGTTTATCTTAAAGAGCCTAGCGATCACAAATAACATCCCCATGCTCTTTTTTTTAATAAATTGAAAATAACCCTGCGGTTTCCTAACCCTGCGAGTATAACAAATCCAATTAAATCCAAAGTAACCTGCCCTAAAGTAAAACAAAAATAAGAAATCACTTCCCCTTATTTTACATATTTAAAAATAAGAGTGATAGGGGGGGGGGGCTTTTAAAGCTACGTCTGTAATTATGTTTTCATCCTTGTATCCAAGTTTTATTTACTTAAAGAATAAGTTTGTTTTGCTTGAAATGTCCTCTGAAATAATGGGGCCTTCAAAATAAACTTTACTTGGAATTTGTTAGTTTCTTATACAAATAATCTGAAAACAAGGACAGTTTAAACCGTAATTAGGGCGCAATCTAACAACTTTTTTATCACAAAACAACTGTAAATTATAGGAAAATATAACAAAATATTGACAAAGCCCAAAATACATAACTTTTGCACCACGTCGTCTTCCTGTGACGTCATAAAATGAGGGAGATGTAAGGAGAAGTGGGTTAGAAAATCCCTAAAAAAGAGAGGGAGAATATGATGTCACAGGAAGACGACGTGGTGCAAAAGTTATGTATTTTGGGCTTCGTCCAAAATATTTTGTCAAGTCGTAGGCAATCATGAAAGGAGAATATTGAAATTAGGATAATGTCAATGAACCACCACAAGTTAGTTTTATTTATATTGGTTACTAGGTAGGCTCGCAGGGTTGGGGCACCGCAGGTATAGGCCCAGCAGGCATTAGGCAAATAAAAAAAACTTTCCCATCCCCGTATTTTCAATGTATTTTAAAAATAAAAAAGGTGGGGAAGTCATCACTGATCAACAGGCACTTTTTGAGAAAGCACCATTATCTACCTTACTGGCCCTGGTTTAGTGTTTCATAAACTTTGCACTCATTTCCCTAACTTTTGCAAATTAAACAGTTTTCTAAAAAAATAACTAAAAAATACACTAATTTTCATTTAGACCCTAAAGCAACCCACTCCGAATTTCGGCATAAACTGCGTCAGAACTACATAGATAAAAATGGTTTATACTGTTACTTTGTCTTATGTATGTTAGTTGGACATGTTTATTGTAATTTACATTGGTCTCCAAAGTTTTAAAAAAACGCGTTCTCTCAATCGTACAAATGAATAGTGTCAAAACTTCAATATTCATATTTGATAAAAATGAGATGGTGTACATAAATTTATCTTTCATCAAGGACTTTGAGACAAGAGTAGCTAAATCAAAGTGCTGTAGGTTCTTTTAACGAGCTTTAAATAATCATCAAATAATAGTGGACATGACTGATATTTCACTAAAGTCCTAGATCTACTGTATAAAGCTACCAGTTGCTTCTCCCATAACATCTAGGTCGAAGCAGAAGATTTAATATTTATAAAGTTCCCAGAAAAGCACAACCAATTTGGACCAACAGTTTTCGAGATCTTAAAAGACAAAAAACTTACTACTTTTAATAATATTAATATAATTATGAATATACTCTCATGTTGAACTAGAGAACAACATTGTTTTCAGTCCATTTCAGATCACCTAACCAACGGGAAGGTGCTAGAGAAGTCTCATTTCAACAAAAAAGGATAATGACACAAAACTTCATAACCCCACTAATTAACTTTAGCCTGCTTGCATACAGTAGAACTTATATAACACAGCATACCAACCAAGGACTTAGTAAGAAATGCAAAATAACTTAAATAACCTTTTTATCAATTATCATATATTTTACGAAATGCATTAATTAAAACAAGAATGACAATGCCCATAAAATTAATCATATGGCTGAATTTGGTTTTTATTGCTTTGTTTCATTACCCTTATATAAAAGTAACAAGTTGTTTGTAAGTCTTTCGGTCTGTCTGTAGCTTAAAATCTCGATACATGAACCGACATCGTTCACCTTTTAATTAGAGCTTATAAATCCAGGTATAGACCTCTTGGAGTTGGGCAAAGGACTAAAAACTCTGTACTCAATCTGCACTTTGAGGAAAACGTAGCTTTGGCGGCTGGTGAGCCCTGTAAAATATACTTGACTAGAATTCATAAAAATGATTTAAAAATTTTTAATTTCAATCCTTATAATAAGGTAAAAGGATCTCTGTGTCAGTGTGTATCTCTATGTATGTCTGTTTGTACCGAAGGACCTCGCTAACTGCTGAACTGATACGGTTCGCCAAAATATCAAGTTCTCCGAAACTAGCGCCGCCTAGCGGCCTTTCAGAAGAAAAAAAAATATGTTCCGCTACAGGCCTCTAGGGGTGTAGTTGTAAGTAAGACTTTTGACTAAGGTTACCAGCAAATTATAGAATAGCTTGTCCTGTAAAAAGCAGAGACCCGGTGCCAATTTTCAGTTTTTCATTAGTTTACAAAAGTTAAATCAATTATTAAAGTTGTGCATTCGTATATTCTGTATTAATGACATTTTTTGCAGCAAAGCTATTCTTTAGTTTTTGTTTGGTTTACAAATGTGTATAAAGCTGTAAAAGAAATATGCAATCATTCTAAGACATATAATTTGTAAGCTAACAAGGATGACAACATCCACAAAAACAAAGCACTGAAACGGTAGGAAAACGGACATTAACACTTATATAGTGTCAGAACTGAATAATCAGAATTAAAATGTATAAGAGTCGAAGCAAAATTGTAAGTAAATTTGTTGAAAAACTGCTTGATACAGGATAATATTTATGAACTTATTTACATTTTTAGGACTTGATTATAGAGCCGCTTCGCTTATAACTTAATAATTATAATTATACTTTGTTGTCCCAGGAATCAACATACCAAAAATCAAATCAATCGGATGATTAGATCACATAAAAACTTGTTGTTAAATCACTCAAATTAAGCAAAGAAGACTGTATTTCAAATTGGAATAAAAACAACCTGCATGCCCATACAATTCTCCTAACCCAATTTTCCTTCAAACTGTTACAAAATGCAGGGCAAGAAACTAATTTTATCTCTGATTTTCTTGAGTTTTTAATAACATAGTGATTCCTGTTTTTCTGATTAATTTCTAGCTACTAAGCTATGTTGATGTAAATAAAAGTCTCGTACTATAATATGTAATTCTGTATGTATATGTCTTTTCTTTATGAAATACATATCTTTAAAACAAAAAAAGTAAAAAAATCAGCATGTTTAAAATGGACATACGGACATTCTTGTAATGATTATAGAGTTGCTAAGCTTTCTAAATCGTACCTAACTACTAAAGGAATCACCATACAAGGGGACACCCCTAACCCCCCCCCCTCCCCAAAAAAAAATGAAAAATACCCCCTCTAAATTTTTTTTTAATTTTCTTTAAAATCTAAAACACGAAAAATTAGTTTGATAAAACCTCTAGGGGAAAAGCCCCTAGAGGCTAGGGGCGAAGCCGCTAGTAACAGAAAAAGTAGATTATCTAAGTTTATATTTAGAATATAAAGAAATAAATGGCTACCAATCCAGAAATATCAGTGTTGAGTTAAAAGCGTCTGTTTATTTCTGTGTTTGCTTGTTTTTGTCAAATAGCAGATATACCCCAGTTATTGAGAAGTTGTACCTACTACTTATATAAAATGAAGTAGTTTATGCTGCAAATATATTTGTAGAGCAACAATATTTCAAATTGAGATCAATGTAGTGTGTAGTTAGTAGATGAATGATTGTTTGTTTTATACACTTACTGGCAATGTTAGAGTAATCCAGGGTTCCAGAGGTAGTACTCCCCCCCCCCCATAATAAATTATAAGTGTTAAATATAACACTAGTTGTAGGGGAGACATAGGTTCGAATATTAGCCCAACCGAATCTAAACATAAAAGTTTCTAATCAAAAAGTCTTTTATTAATTAAATTATAAAACAATATTATTAGGAAACGAGATATAAAGGGGCAAGCTATAATAGACACACCTCAGGATTGTTATATAACCACCTTCCCTCCCCAACTTAGATATTCTTCTTACGCCCTTGCTTAGTTGCCAATATGTGCTGTGCACGTTTGTCTGCATTATTTGCTAAATATATTTGCCAAGTGCAAAGGGTGTATTCTGCCAGATACACATATATGTATAATAACATATAAGTACATTTTAGCGTAGTTCATAAAGAAAAATTTTTGGTAGAATGGTGATTAGGTATATTTTAGCACTTAATTGAGAAAATAAAAGATTTTCACATTTATGTAAGTACTAAGTATATTTATTTGCATCAAATAGGTAATCACAAGACAGTATACGGCTATATCACTCTAAGATGAAATAAAAAGCTATTACAAATACAAAACATATAATTAACTTCAAATTAAGCATATATATTTGGCACATAAACCAATTAATTATATATATTCTTATGTAAAGTATCTACATTATTCTATGTGCAATAGTATGTATGTGTAAGGGGGAGTGTATGCGTGTGTGGATAACTCACGCAAAAACCGCATGACAAATAGGAAGCACTTTGGAAAAAATGAAGATTCATTGGGCATAATTGAGATACCTTTGCACCTTACCTACAAATCAGGGTTGCCAAAGTAAATAGTTATAATCTACAAGGCATGAATAAGATATTTTTGCAGTTGATATACATATGTATTAGGGTTGCCACAATAAATAACAATTTTTTAAAATTGAGATACCTTTGCAGTTAACATTTAAATCAGAATTGCCATAGTTTAGTAAGATTGTGAGGTTTTAGATATAATATTCAATTAACCTTTCTATTTGGGGTGCCATAGAAAGTAATGAATTTCTTGTCTACAATTCGGATTTACCACATTAAATGATGATTATAGCTTATTCATTTAGCATAGTTAAGATACCTTTGCACCTTACCTACTAATCAGGGTTTCCATAGAAAATGACGTTTTTGGATATTATTTTAGATATAATGTACAGTTAACCTTTATATAGGGGTTGCATTATAATATAAATATACCCCATTTGTCTTTAATTTAGACAAACTACATAAAATGAGATACCTTTGCTGCTAACCTGTAAATCAGGGTGGCCATAAAAAAATAAATTACTATTTTTGGTATTATATGTAGATATTCCTTTGTAGCTAAGTTACAAATCAGAGTTGCGATGGTGAATAATCATTATCTATTAAGGACATATTATCAGTGTTTTGGAGCTGGAGCCGGAGGCGGGATCATGGAGCCGCCATATTTTGCTGGAGCCGGAGCTGTAATTTTCGTTAAAAAACGGCTCCGGCTCCGGACTAGATAAATAAAGAGATTTTTTATAAATTATAATTTGGTAACTCTGTTTTGTCATGTGCAAATGCCCTTTTAAAGTTTTCAAGTCCATATTTATCAAAAATTGAACTTTTAAAACCTTTAAAAGTCAAAACTAAAAAATATTTTTTTATGGGGAAAAAATGTTGAGTTTTTCTTGATTTTAGGTCGGAGCCGGAGCCACACCAAAATTAAACGCCACCAAAACGCTGCATATTATAATACAAGCAATAAAATAAGTTTGAAAAGAAATATAAGAAATTTGAAAGACTTGTACAACAATAAGAGTTAAGTTTTATTCAGATATTGGCGGTTAACTTTTAGATGTTTCACACAACTAATACAGTTTTACAATCATTTCATGGCAACCTGGTTTGAGCACAGTTAAGAGCCAGCAAGTCATCAAGTTATTTAAAATTAAATTATTATATTTATTTTAATTTTCCTACAAAGTATCCTGTCACGTATAATGTAATAATGGATATAGAATATACATTAAGTGCAGTCAATAATTTTTTTTGGGTGGAAAATGGTTGCAGCTACTTTAAAAAAGGTAGTTAAATAATAATTAGTTTATGAAAAAGTAATTTTATGGTAAAAGGTCCATCTAAATCACATTTGTTACTTATTTGTAGTTCAAAAATTTTCTTAGAGTGACATTTTCATTTCGAAGACGACATTATTATATTTATAATATACGCAGCATTTATAACAACTTTAAAATCATCGTTACGTGACAACCAGTGGACGGATTTTAGATTGGTCAACGGATTTGAATTTATTACGACCAGGACTATTTTTTTGCCACCTTGGCCGACTAAATCGGCCAAGGAATAACCGGCTACGGTATTTTTAAATTTTACTTCTATTTTATGCAATTATTATCATGTCTACAACTTTAAAAACATCGTTACGCGACAACCAGTGGACGAATTTTAGATTGGTCAACGGATTTGAATTTAATACGACCAGGACTATTTTTTTGCCACCTTGGCCGACTAAATCGGCCAAGGAATAACCGGCTACGGTATTTTTAAACTTTACTTCTATTTTATGCAATTATTATCATGTTTACAACTTTAAAATCACCGTTATGCGACAACCAGTGGACGGATTTTAGATTGGTCAACGGATTTGAATTTATTACGACCAGGACTATTTTTTTGCCACCTTGGCCGACTAAATCGGCCAGGGAATAACCGGCTACGGTATTTTTAAATTTTACTTCCTTTTTATGCAATTATTATCATGTCTACAACTTTAAAATCACCGTTACGCGACAACCAGTGGACGGATTTTAGATTGGTCAACGGATTTGAATTTATTACGACCAGGACTATTCTTTTGCCACCTTAGACGACTAAATCGGATGAGGAATAGCCGAAAACGATATTTTTCAACTTAACATGAAGAAAATTTGGGCCGATTATGTTCATCGGCCGAATCCGGCCGAAGTCGGCCGATTTCCGGCCGGCCGATAACGAAAACAGCTTGCTAATACTGTTCCAATTTGGTTACACTTTTAAGGGAAGGTTTATAAATGTCTTAGGTTTGGTTTTAGGCTTTGTTCCTGACCTCCATCAGACTCCCCAATAGGATAAGGATCAATCAACTAATATTCTAATATTATAGCTTCTAAAATCCTTATTTCTGAACCGATTTTTAAAAAATAAAGGTCTAGCAGCACAGTTATGGGACCTGGAAAACGATTAAAGCAATCGTTATATGCGTGGATTGAATCATAACAAAGATATTAAAAACCGCATGAAGATTTAGGGTTAGCAGAGTTATAAAATAAAAAAAAAATTTAGCTCAAAGATATAAACTTTTCAGATAATTGGCAATTAAAATCCTTATTTGTATCATAAAAGGTAATAGCTGCACAATCATTCCAAATGTTATAGCCATTTTAGAGAATATTGACTGCACTTAATATACGTGGATATATTGACAGGGTAAAAATTGTTGTCAATGAATCTCATTTATTGGTCACTTAGTTCATCCCGTCCATGCTTTTATTAGTAATGCTTACTCAGTGACAGAGTAGCTTCTTTATCCTATTTTATCTCCTTTTTGTTATTAATGGCTTCCTTGTTCATTTACTTCTTTCACACATTAAGTAATTTTATATGGTTTAATGATAATTACTGTCTTTAAATTAGAGAGGCTTATTGTGGCTGATGGTAAAACAAACAGTATGTGACTAACAGTCATATTGTTGGTTGCGGAGATACTTTATAATCATTGTATTTTGTGTACGTACATTTTTTTCAGTTGTTGCTTGCTATAAATCCTTTTTCCAAAAAGCTTGAAAGGTACTTTACCTTAAAAAACCTAGCGATCACAGATACCACCGGCCCAAGCACCTCTTTTTAGTAAATTTAAAATATCCCTGAGGTTTCCTAACCCTGCGAGTATAACCTGTACCCAATTAAAGTAACGTGCTCTAAAGTAAAACAAAATTAGGAAATTCGATCATCTTATTTTACATATATTTAAAAATAACAGTGATGGGGGGGGGGCCTTTTAAAGCTACGCCTGTAATTATGTTATCATCCTTGTATTCAAGTTTTATTTACTTAAAGAATAAGTTTGTTTTGCTTGAAATGTCCTCTGAAATAAAGGGACCTTCAAAATAAACTTTACTTGGAATTTGTTAGTTTCTTATACAAATAATCTAAAAACAAGTACAGTTAAAACCGTAATTTGGGCGCTATCTAACAATTTTTTAATCACAAAAAGAACTGTAAATTATAGGAAAAATAAAACAAATATTTTGCCAAGTTGTAGGCAATCATGAAAGGAGATTATTGAAAGTAAGGTAATGTCAATGAACCAACGCAAGTCAGTTTTGGTTATGTTAAGTACTAGGTAGCCCGCAGGGATGGGGCACCGCAGGCGTAAAGCAAATAAAAAAAACTTTCCCATCCCCGTATTTTCAATGTATTTTAAAAATAAAAAAGGTGGGGAAGTCATCAGTGATCAACAGGCACCATTATCTACCTTACTGGCCCTGGTTTAGTGTTTCATAAACTTTGCACTCATTTCCCTAACTTTTGCAAATTAAAACAGTTTTCTAAAATTATAAACTAAAAAATACACTAATTTTCATTTAGACCCTAAAGCAACCAATTCCGAATTTCGGCATAAACTGCGTCAGAACTACATAGATAAAAATGGTTTATACTGTTACTTTGTCTTATGTATGTTAGTTGGACATGTTTATTGTAATTTACATTGGTCTCCAAAGTTTTAAAAAAACGCGTTCTCTCAATCGTACAAATGAATAGTGTCAAAACTTCAATATTCATATTTGATAAAAATGAGATGGTGTACATAAATTTATCTTTCATCAAGGACTTTGAGACAAGAGTAGCTAAATCAAAGTGCTGTTGGTTCTTTAAACGAGCTTTAAATAATCATCTAATAATAGTGGACATGACTGATATTTCGCTAAAGTCTACTACTACTACTACTACTAGATCTACTGTATAAAGCTACTAGTTGCTTCGCCCATAACACCCAGGTCGAAGCAGAAGATTTAATATTTAGAAAGCAGAACCAATTTGGACCAACTGTTTTCGAGATCTTAAAAGACAAAAAACTTACTACTTTTAATAATAGGATTATGAATATACTCTCTTGTTGAACTAGAGAACAACATTGTTTGCAGTTCACTTCAGATCACCTAAATAGCGGGTAGGTGCTAGAGTAGTCTCATTTTAACAAAAAAGGATAATGACACAAAACTTCATAACCCTACTAATTAACTTTAGCCTGCTTGCATACAGTAGAACTTATATAACACAGCTTACCAACCAAGGACTTAATATGAAATGCAAAATAACTTAAATAACCTTTTTATCAATTATCATATATTTTACGAAATGCATTAATTAAAACAAGAATGACAAGGCCCATGAAATTAATCATATTACTGACTTTGGGTTCTATTGCTTTGTTTACTATACATTATCCTTATATAAAAGTAAAAGTTCTTTCTGTCTGTCTGTTCTATTGTCTGTATGTAACTTAAAATCTCGATACATGAACCGACATCGTTCACCTTTTAATTAGAGCTTATAAATCCAGGTATAGACCTCTTGGAGTTGGGCAAAGAACTAAAAACTCTGTACTCGATGTGCACTTTGAGGAAAACGTAGCTTTGGCGACTGTTGAGTCCTGCAAAATATACTTGATTAGAATTCATAAAAATGATTTTAAAATTTTTAATTTTGATCCTTGTAATAAAGTAAAAGGATCTCTGTGTATCTATATGTATATGTCTGTTTGTACCGAAGGACCTCGCTAACTGCTGAACCGAAACGGTTCGCCAAAATATCAAGTTCTTCGAAACTAGCACCGCCTAGCGGCCTTTCAGAAGAAAAAGAAATACGCCCCGCTACAGGCCTCTAGGGGTGTAGTTGTTAGTAAGACTTATGACTAAGGTTACTAGCAAATTATAGAACAGCTTGTCCTGTAAAAAGTTAAATCAATTATTAAAGTTGTGCATTCGTATATTCTGTATTTATGACATTTTCAATAGCGAGGCTACTCTTTAGTTCTTGTTTGGTTTACAAGAGTGTCTAGCTCTAAGAAATATGCAACGTTACTAGGACAAATAATTTGTAAGCTGAAAATAAATTCTATTAATCCGCTCGTCGTAAGGAAGGTGTTGAATTCAAATCTCGGCTCAACACCGCGTCATAATTACAGACGTTAAAATGGTTCTAACCGCTGCTATGTCAGATGCGCAACATTGATAGACAGAGTAAGGAGATGCCTGGGCACAAAACAGGCGCAACTCTTTCCATGCACAGGACTTCCAGACAGAGGTCGTTCATTCGAAGAGTTGTTGTCTGTTGGGAGTTACTTAACCTATTACCCCGGGTGTTAGAAAAGCGGTTGTTTTAAAAGAGTAATAAGAATAATGTTAAATAAAAATGGCATCAATTCAGGTAAAATAAAAAAGGAAACACTTGTTTTTTAACGGAAATAATGTTGATTATTATTATAAAAGTGATAATCTATCATACAAAGTAGAACGATGTATGTTTGTCTGTCCGTCTGTCTGTCTGTTCGTTCGTCTGTCTGTCTGTCCGTCCGTCCGTCCCTTAAGATCTCGGTAACCACTGAACCGATCGGATTCTACTCTTCAGGGAATATACCTACTGGTCCTGTGGTGGTTTTAGGCTATTTTCTTGGGGGGTGGGACACCACCATCCTCCCCCAAATTTTTTTTTTTTATTTTTTTTTTTAGGGGATTTCCTTGGTCCTTTTACGTATTTCGCCAAAAAAAAATTTTATCACCTCTTGGGGCAAAGCCCCTAGAGTTATTGAGAAGTCCCCATCCTATATAGAATCGTTCGTTCGTTCCTCCACCCCATAGTTGTTTGAATTCAGAAAAGAAAAAAATGGGTGGTGGGTGTGTCCAACCCCCCATGAAAAAAAGCCTAAAACTACTAGGTAGGTATATTCCCCCAAGAGCAGAACCAATCAGACAGACAGACGGACAAACTTAGTTTTACTTTGTATTATAAATAAATTTGTATTATAAAATCAAGTCATGTTGGTGCAGTTAAAAACGTATGTTTCTTTTTATGTAAATGTATTTGTAGTTTTGGTTATCTGACATACCCCAGTTATTGAGAAGTTGTGCTACTTATATTAAATGAAATAGTTTATGCTGCAAATATATTTGTAGAGCAACAATATTTTAAATTGAGATCATTGTAGTGTGTAGTTAGTAGATGAATGATTGTTTGTTTTATACACTTACTGGCAATGTTGGAGTATTCCAGGGTTAAGGGGGTTGTACTCCCCCCCCCCCTCCCCAATATATTACAAGTGTCAAATATTACACTAGTTGTAGGGGAGACATAGGTTCGAATCTTAGCCCAACCGAATCTAAACATAAAAGTTTTAAATCAAAAAGTCTTTTATTAATTAAATTATAAAACAATATTATTAGGAAACGAGATAAAAGGGGCAAGCTATAACAGACACACCTCGGGATTGTAATATAACCACCTCCCCTCCCCGACTTATATATTCCTCTTACGCCCATGCTTAGTTGCCAATATGTGCTGTGCACGTTTGTCTGCATTATTTGCTAAATATATTTGCCAAGTGCAAAGGGTGTATTCTGCCAGATACACATATATGTATAACATAAGTACAGAGCTGGATCTTTAAATCGTTTAGAGGTGCGCTGAACCGGGGCAATTCATTTCAGCGCACCATTAGATTATTAATACCAATCTTTAAATCGAATTGGCATGGGAGATTTAGTGCGGCCAGTGGCGCGGTACCAGCGCGCCAATGGTACTCAACTAGTCGCATTGCCGCGCTAAATCAGGGTGAATCATATTTAATAAATAAATATTTTTTAAAAATTAGTTTAATATTTATTGCAAAACTATCGTAAAAACATTTTTATAGTTATTTTGAAAATAAATTATATATTTTTTTATATAAAACACCGTACTGACCCGGCTTAAGATATAAAATTGTACCGGCACGTATGGATATGTTATTGAGTGTCGCCAGCGATCTAGCAACACCGCGCCGAACATCTTTTAAAAGATCCATGTAAAATAGCACCATCAGCGCACCTCCAGTTCACCTCTGAATCGCCCCGATTCAGCGCACCATCAAAACGATTTAAAGATCCAGCTCAGTTTAGCTTAGTTCGTAGCAAAAGATTTATTGGTAGAATGGTGATTAGGTAAATATCATTTAATTGAGATGATAACAGATTTCCACTTGTAAGCTTATTTATTTGCCTCAAATAGATAATCTCAAGACAGTATACGGCTATATCACTCTAAGATGAAATAAAAAGCTATTACAAATACAAAACATATAATCAAGCATATATTTTTGGCACATAAACCAATTAATAATATATACTCTTATGTAAAATCAATTATTACAGAGAAGCTTTAACTATGTATAAAATAGGCAAATATGATGGGTTTCTGGAGTATTATCATACTTGGCATAAAGTATCTATATTGTTCTATGTGCAATAGTGTGTATGTGTAAGGGCGAGTGTGTGCGTGTGTGGATAACTCGCGCAAAAACCGCATGACAAATAGGAAGCACTTTGGAAAAAATGAAGATTCATTGGGCATAATTGAGATACCTTTGCACCTTACCTACAAATCAGGGTTGCCATAGTAAATAATGATTGTTTTGATAATACTTTAGCTAAATATTAAATTATGGTTGCCCTAGCAAATTACTTTTTCGGACAATATTTGAATATAATTGCAGCCAACAGTTATACAGGGGTTCCCATATAAATAAAATTAGTAAATATTCAGATTTTTAACAAAAAACAAGTAAAGCTCATTCATTTGGCATAATTGAGATACCTTTTTAGCTGACCTACGAACCAGGGTTGACATAGTAAATAATGATTTTTTATAATACTTTAGCTAACTATTAAATCAGGGTTGCCATAGTAAATAATGATTGCGAGAATATTTTAGATATAATATGCAGCTAACCTTCATATAGGGGTTGCCAAATTAGAGCTTAGCAAACTTTAGCTTCTAACTTTTAAATGTTTCGCCCAACTAATACAGTTTTACAATCATTTCATGGCAACCTGGTTTGAGCACAGTTAAGAGTCAGCAAGTCATCAAGTTATTTAAAATTAAATTATTATATTTATTTTAATTTTCCTACAAAGTATCCTGTCACGTATAATGTAATAATGGATATAGAATATACGTGGATATATTGACAGGAGAAAATTTGTCCTCAATGTAGATTGCTAATATGGATCTCATTTATTTGGTCAGTTAGTTATTCCAGTAGGAGAGGAGGAAATGGGGTAAAGTGAGTGGTTGGGGGTATCATTATTTTAGCCAGCTGCGAGTATTAATAATTAGAGTACATGAAAGTCTGGTGCAACATCCAACAAATAATATATCGATTAATATAACCAGGGCTGGGAGTGGGCATATCTGCCGTATTTTTTCAGTGCGGCTTTTTTGAGAAATGGAAGTTCAGCTGTGAAATATTAGAAAATTATACATTTTGTTAAAAAAAAGGTAACAGCTTTGAGAGCTGCTATCGTCAGCGACGAAAATGGCTCAGCAAACTTTTATTATTACTAACTGAGAACAGTAGCTTCAGAGGTAGATTGTCCAAAAAAGGGAATCAAGATACAATTACTTTGATGAACGAACTGATTAATAAATAAAGTCCATATTAACCTCAATTGACAACAAATTTGTTTCCGTCAATATATTCACTTATTCTATAACCAATAATATAGGCAGCGTTTATCTAACCCTGTATAATAATTATAATCAAAACTGCTTACTTTATTGTTTTTTTTAGGAGAAATAATTAAAAGTTAATTATAGCTTCTTTAAAACGTCCTGTATTTAACCAAGTATGAAATATGAAAGGTGTTTAGAGAAGCGAAGCTAATCTATATTTAGGATCTATCCGAACGTCCGCTAGACCTATCCTTAACAGTAACAGGATGTGTTCTGTCTGTGTATCTATGTGTCTAGCAAAGGATGTCACTGACCCCTACACCGATATGGTTCTCCTTAACAATGAAGCTAAAAATTGGCATAGGAAAGGTTTATAGCAATTTTGAGGGTGGTACCTCCACCCTCCCGAAAGCTCCTAGTAAAAAAATTACTTCCTCCATCCCTCCCCCCCCCCCCCCCCGAAATAATTTTATGATTGGGATTGGAGTAGCTTTGCTTATAAAATTTTGTATTTAGAACCCGAAATTAGAATTCAAATTACATAATTAAAGTGTTGATTTTTGCTGTTTTGCTCATTTTAGATAAAGAATGAATTCGTTTTGTTTATTTGTTTAAAAGCAACGTTTTTGCCGAAGAAAAACCAAATTGAATCATTTTTAATATTACTGGGCAAATACACTTTTTTTCCCACTAATACAAATATGTAAAATTAAAGTACTGTTACTTTCAACTAGAACGATTAACTACAAAGAAAGTAAATCTTTTATTAAGAAAAAAGGCTTTTTGAAATACAATTTTTATGCTTCCGCAGCCAAAGCTGGCTGTCCTATTGTTCTGTCTTATTTTGACCGTAGATGGCATTACTTTTATTACAAAATTAGATATCAGCTGTCAAAGACATCTAAGCTTTAATCATAAGTTGGAAGTTCCAAACCTTGCTTATTCTTAATACAAAACTAGCATAAGGGTTTTTTCTTTAAAAGGTTGTTTTTAGCCCATAAGCACGATGAGGGAAATCACCAAGAATTCTAAAAATCTATTTAATTAATTTACCATTAAATCACAACAAAACTAATACTGAATGACTAAACGTTCTACTCTAAGAAATAAAGAGTAGCATCGCTTAAAAAGCTAACTCTCGGTCAATATTTTTGTAAAGTTTCAAGTACTTGCACAAAAAACTTAAACAAACAAACTATTTTGCGAGTCATACTTTAACAAATTTTCTGTTGCTGTTTTTTTAGTTTTGAAATATAACAATTACTAGGGGCTAAAAAATTGCGAAAGGGGCATTTTTTTCTAGGGGTGGTTTCTCATGGGAGGGTGGCGGTACCCTCCACCAAAATAGTTATTACAGGACCTCTGTGAAGCTACACTGTAAAGGATAAACATATTTGTTCAGGGGGTAAGCGAAAGCCTTTGGTACAGACAGAAGGCACTCAAAGACCATATATTAAATTTGTCGTTTCAAAAAGGCTTTACTTATAATTGGACGTTATCGATCTAATAAATATGAATAAAAATTATTTAAATAGCTTTAATTTGGATAATTCTTAAATTGCTAATGATTTATTGGCGCGTCACTGCAGCCAAAATTACCCATGCGAACACAAATTATGTATAAGACAAAGAAATCTATAAGCGACAAATTTTAGTCTTTTCGTTCCTTCTCGTGCAAGCAGACTCGTCAGAGATTTATGTATAGGTAATTGGGAAAGAAAAATATGGTGATTACAAAGAACTATATCATTTAATAATGCTACATTCTACTATCTTATAATTCTACGTTTTCCTTGAAAGTCTTTTAAGGTAAGCCCTACCCCATTCTTATTTTTAAAAGCGAAGCTTTTCTATAATTAGGGTCGGTCCGTCCGTACGTCCGTAACGGATAGCTTTTTTCGTTAATTTAGGCATGTTAGAATTGTCCTATCGATTTCAAATTTTGCATGGTGATTCCTTTAATAGTTAGGTACGATTTAAAAAGCGTAGCAACTCTATAATCATCACCAAAATGTCCGTACGTCCATTTTAAACATGTTGATTTTTTTACTTTTTAACAACAAATTTTTATGTGATCTAATCATCCGATTGATCTGATTTTTTGTATATTGATTCCTGGGACAACAAAGTATAATGCCAGTAATAACTTTGCCGTGTTGGGGTGCACACGTACCTCTTCTGAGCTCTGTCTTGTGCTAGACTGAATTTTTTTAGTCTTTTTTTTATACAGTCAGCTTATAAAGAAATGGGCCGACAATTGTATAAGAACCTATTGGATTCTGAAGAATTTTAAGAAGAAAAAACCATCATGAAGATCAGAACAACTTGCCATCTCAGTGAAAGCCAACCAGAAATTTGAAATATAACAAAAAAATCCGTTTACATGGACTTTTGTTTTGTTTGATAAACATGTGTATTTATTTACATCTCCCCTTTTCACCACCTTCGTCCTGTCTACCCCTCACCTTTCCTTTCTCTTCTCCCACATGGTCAGGCAAATTGACCCCAAAGCCAATCTTCTCAAACATGTGTTTTCACCTCACCTCATCCTTCCACCCCCAAGCCATCCAACATCTACATATAGAATTACAAACGGAACCACAATAGGCATATCAGAGACAAAACAAATAAAATTTGGGGATATTTATTTGTTTCAGTTATTACTCCTGAATTGTCAGTATAATCCCTTGGTTGCTCGTGCCAGGCGTTGTCCATTTTATTATGAGCAGAGGCATTTTTAATTAAATGTTTGCGTCGTGCTGTAGACGAACTGTCTTATACTAAGGCATTTTCAAGTTAATCTTCCACCAAGTATTAATACAGAAGAAATCAGTATCCTGTACAAACTGTAAATATCCTCAATAGCAAAGCCGACGGTTTTATTCATCATTCTTTCCAGGGAATCTTCATTACATCAATCTAAAGAACATATCTGAAAGAAGAATAGCATCAATATATTCAACTACAAATCTATATTATCTATTATCATGTTGATTATATCATTATTATAATCTTTATTATATATGCATTATACTATGTTAGTAGGGAGAATAACATAGGCATATCATTATTTTCCAGTATTTAGCCAAAGAAATACTGAGACTGCCCTATTTATGGCAACATTGCGGCCCATAGTGCCCTATCTCACCTTTGATCCAAGGAGGATCAAGATGTCTTATGACAATATCTCATTTATAACGAATTTTATCTCTATCATATGTAGTTAGCTTATTATTAATATTATTCTCTGAAATGATAATGTTTTTTTAATTTATATGTATGATGTGTTCCTTTCAATTAAAATTATTTGTATTTTTATCATGTATGTTTTATTCCAAAAGATGAATAAATAATTTAAACACAAACAACAAAGTATAATGTAATAAGCGAAGCAACTCTATAATCAAGTCTTAGAAATGTAAGTATGTCCATAAACATTATCTTGAATCAAGCAGTTTTTCAACACATTATACTTACAATTTTGCTTTGACTCTTATACATTTATATTATGATTATTCAGTTCTGACACTATATAAGTGTTAATGTCCGTCTGTCCTACTGTTTAAGTGCTTCGCTTTTATGGATGTTGTCATCCTTGTTTAATAAGGGGGAAGGGGGAATGTTTTTCGTTTGTTTGTTTATTACAGTAAATCAGGTTAGTTTACTTTAAGTTATATTGGGTATTGGGTAGTCCCGCGGAATTACAGGAAAATTCGGCACAACATCCATGTAATAATATATCGATTAGTTATATACAAAATCATTTGTAATGGTTTATCCCTTATCCCTGAGATTAGTTATCACGCAATCAAAAAACCAAAATTATAACAAATTCTTTTACTTCACCTTTTAGCCAAAGAATATCATTAATAAAAGCGCATTTACTCTGTAATAAGGTATGTTCGTACGTCCGTCAAACTCTCTTTCTCTCTCTCTCTCTCTCTCTCTTACTATCTATCTCTATCTATCTATCTATCTATCTATCTATCTATCTATCTATCTATCTATCTATCTATCTATCTATCTATCTATCTATCTATCTATCTATCTATCTATCTATCTATCTATCTATCTATCTATCTATCTATCTATCTATCTATCTATCTATCTATCTATCTATCTATCTATCTATCTATCTATCTATCTATCTATCTATCTATCTATCTATCTATCTATCTATCTATCTATCTATCTATCTATCTATCTATCTATCTATCTATCTATCTATCTATCTATCTATCTATCTATCTATCTATCTATCTATCTATCTATCTATCTATCTATCTATCTATCTATCTATCTATCTATCTATCTATCTATCTATCTATCTATCTATCTATCTATCTATCTATCTATCTATCTATCTATCTATCTATCTATCTATCTATCTATCTATCTATCTATCTATCTATCTATCTATCTATCTATCTATCTATCTATCTATCTATCTATCTATCTATCTATCTATCTATCTATCTATCTATCTATCTATCTATCTATCTATCTATCTATCTATCTATCTATCTATCTATCTATCTATCTATCTATCTATCTATCTATCTATCTATCTATCTATCTATCTATCTATCTATCTATCTATCTATCTATCTATCTATCTATCTATCTATCTATCTATCTATCTATCTATCTATCTATCTATCTATCTATCTATCTATCTATCTATCTATCTATCTATCTATCTATATATCTATCTATCTATCTGTCTATCTATCTATCTATCTATCTATCTATCTATCTATCTATCTATCTCTTTCTCTACTCTCTTCTTTAATCTTCTCTTTGATATTAGCATAAGTTCCTTAGATTTTAAACATCTTTGTTTACTGATATCAAAATTACAACCTTCTCTAGTTTAGTACATAAGAACACATCATTTGATTTATTTGAATTTTATTTTCTTCTGAAAACAATTACTCTATGAAATTGTGTGTATTTAAGTTTACTTTTAAAGCATAAAGATTCACACTTGAGTGGACAAATTATATAATTGGTTGCTGCCAACGCCATAATATTACTAGCGTAGCTACTCTGTAATTCTTATCAGTTACTGAATTTTTTTGGTAAATAAATAAACCTATGACGTCACATAAACAAATCTAATTTAATTCATCTTGATGTAATTTATAATATCTTTAAACAAGCTTTGCTCGTCAGTCGCAGTCGTTTGCAGCTGCAGCTTAATGTTTGTTCAGCCGCAGGTCAATCCGCCAGTAAATCAACAATCTAAAATTTAACCTCAATTTTACAACAAAAAGGCTTTTATAAATCTTTCCTAAATAAGTTTTAAAGCTCCGCCAGCAATAAAAGTAATCAACCTTGTATAGAACTTGATAATTACCCCCCTATTTACAACAATTTTTCCTTCTTAATTCTTGCTTAAATTGTTTTCGAGAAATTTACTACAGATACTTTTTTCTACTTGTCAATTACCTCACACGGGCGAGGCTGCTTTAATGTTAGGGCCAGCAACGATGGATAACCAAGGGGAGCCAATCTCGCCAAACTCTCCTTAACTGTACAAACACCCGGAGTATTAGGTAGGTAATAAGTTGCGCCTGTTTTGGCCAAAGGTATTGCCCCTACATTCCCCCGAGATTAAGAATCATCACCTCCCGGACGACAAGCGAATGTGCTACATGTTAAGACACGGTCGTGGGTAACAAAAATATAATTTTGAAAAAATTACTTATTTTTATTTTGGTTTTATCTTGTAATAAAATGATTCTTTATGTATTTTTCCAAATGTAATTTCAATCTAGAAAAAGTGTAACAAGAAAAAACATCCAACATCATTCGAGTTTTTAGTTAAAGTATAATAAACCCTTAACACGCCCCCCCCCCCCCTCCGGTTTTTTCTATCTCATTTTCTGTGTGTGAAAGATGAAGAGCCCAAACTGCGTGACTTTTTAAGTTTGTGTATGACACATAACTGAGAGTTGGAATTTTTTGAATATCTCCATCCTGGCGGGCACAGGATGCTAGCAAACTTGGCTGGGTCATCCAGGTAAAGAGCAAAAATATTTTTTGACTTAAACAAAGCATTTTATCATACCAAAATACTAAAATATTCTCTAGTAGTACATCCTCATATTGAAGGTGTTCAAGTCAATTTCAGGTTCCAGGTATGATTCTGCAGGTCTCTGGAAATCTTTAATAGGCTTAAGCTTTTCTTACATGCCTACATAACGTATTAAAATTTCATAAAGATCTTCCGCCGTTTTCCCGCCGTCCACCGACTGCGGCGGCTGGCAGCTGCCAAGTACAGCTGCGGCCGCTGAAATTTATAATTTGATATATTTAAGATAAAATTTACATAAAAATAAACATTTTCTGTAAAAATAGCTTCAAAAATAAGAAAATTACAGCCATTTGAAATTTTTAAGTAAAAAAGGACCTAAAAACTTAGAGTGTTCTATTAACTTCCAGTCTTATTAATCAGCTTCTTTTCTCCTTTCTAAATTCTAATAATTCACTTTTAGGTTTCATGTTTTTCATGTTTAACATAGTTACCCCAACAGACCAACAAACATGTGTGGAGTAGTTTTGCTTCTGATAAAAAGCTGGCATCTGGGCAGCTATGGAAAATTGGAAAATTACGACCAAGCCCAGCTCAGGCCTACCTCCAGGAATGCAGGGATATGTCAATGAGATAATAAATTATACTTTAAAATACATATCTTACAGTCATGTCTTTGTCTAGATATCTTAATGAATCAAACAATTGACGAAAAATATATGCATTATCTTGATGCTCTTAATTAAATTGTTGGTGGAAAAGTTGGGACACTTCTAGTTTTGATACCCAATTAACGTCAAATAATAGTCCCCAAAGTTTTTTAAACCAACAAATTAGAGATTGTTCATAGCTAAAAATGTGAAATACTAAAGAGGGTTATAGGAAGGGGGGAACTTATTTATCTTCAACTTACATATCCCTGTATCACTGCTTAGCTTTCTGGAATTGACATAATAAATTGAGTTTCACTTGTAAATTTGAAATTGGTGCGGAGGGGGTCAAAAGGTTTTCATTTCTATCTCAGGCAAAAACAGAAACCGAAAACAATGACGAATTTTTGCAAAAATAGCAAAAAATCTTTTAAAACTAATTAGATTCGATAAAGATATCTCTAAAAAAAATTAACAATGCTACTTATATTATTGAACAGGAAGGGAGAAGATATAGGATTAAAGTTCACTCGTCCTCAAAATTTTATTAACACATTTTATCATTCGTTGAATTAAGAAATCTTTTAATAATCTTGAAGGAAATATGAGTGACCAAACTTTTTTAAAATAATTTTAATCCACAGAAGGGTAATTTTGTTTATCAAAATATAGTAATGTACACAACTTTATTCTATCTTTCTTATATCATTTTTTCAATATTTTTTTCTCAGTAAAACTAATATTTTCGCGTTATGAAAAGTTTATTTTTTACTCCTTTTAGGTTAAAATACAAACAGACTGTATAACAAATTTAAAAAATCTTGTAGAGCATTTTCGCCAGCAACAAGCAAAAAGCGCTGAAAGCCCAAACAAAAAGAATCTTACAAAGTTTGTAAAGAAAATGATAAGTTTGCTTTTGTTTAGTAATGACAGGACAATAATATTTGCAATTTCTAAACATTTTGCACCTTGCAAGCAAAAAAACTGCTCTGCAGCAAGAAAATGGTGAATATTCAAAATTATTTTTATGCTTTTGATAGATAAGCTCCTCTATAAGACCAATAAGTAGTAAGGCGATTTATAATACAAATACAAGATAATATAAAGAGCATAATGTTAGGGCTAGTCATCCGCGCATCTGCCAATTAAAGAAAGTTTAAGTATTTAAAAATTGTTTCTGTACAGACGGAATACCATAAAAGAACAGTTATTTATCGCATCGTATTATAGACAGCTTTCTGCTTATATCAAAATGAAAAAAAAAATAAAAGATTAAAACTAGCTATGTTAGCCCCGAGGGTTCTGATTGGCCAGGGCTAACAAAACTTATATCAATCTTATATAACTGATATAAATTTTCATATTCGTGGAAAATTGATTTTTCAGTATGGCTGAGAACCGGTTCTAATCCAGGGTTTATTAATCGGTTTCGAAGCCATATTGGAAAAATATTTAGACATGTAGTATATTTTTTTAAAGTTATCATACACAGATTTACCTGCAGCTAGTGACTGAAAAGCGGCTGCTGTTCCCTGCATACTAAAATGATGAATTGAAAATGTAAGAGAAAGAGTAGATGCTTGTTGGTCAGAGGAACAGACTGTATCATATACCAGCTGCAAATATTCTTTCTTTCTCACAAACATAAGTAACTCAGGGATCTAAAGGGATAAGACAATCGCCTCTAAATTTATGTACATATTTCCAATGATAATTCATAAAATTACCCCTTCTGTTGATTAAAATTAGTGGTTGAATCGTTTGAAAACTTAACTAAATGAACCATTGTCCCCTTCCTTCTTAGTGCTCGCTGCTCCGCTAATACTCGTCCTTGATTTATAGAGTGTTAAAAGCCTGATAAAAACAGGATACTTAAAAATTCTAAAATACTTTAATAAAAACTTTAAACTGCTGTTTATAATGCACATTTTTAGCAGTAGTATAACAAGGACAATAACAGTTGGTAGAAAGAAAAAATGCAATTGTCGTAAGGTGATAGGTTCCCACTGCTGCAATATCTAATTCGCGACAATACTAGTAAGAGTAGAATGAGGAATGACAAAACAGACGCCCAACTTAAAAACATGCAGGTTAGGACTTTTAGACAAAGGTCGTACAATCAAAGGATGGGTTGTTTGTAAGACGTTGCCATTGTAATCATGCACTTCACTTTTTTTGTCAAGACAAAACCAATGGTGGAATTTAATATATACACTGAGCATTACATATCTAACGGCCGACTAATAATACATTAAAAGTATCTTTGCAACTAAAAATTTGCATAATTATGTGTGCAAAATATTTGTAACGCAAAACTTAAAAGGTAAAGATATAATCACAAACATCAAAGCATTCAAATTTGGGTTAAATACCCACCAACTGTTTCTTAAAGGAGCTTTAAATATATCTGAAGAGGCGAGGCTATTCTATAAGTGATCTTTTTGTCTGTACTTCTCTCTATCCGCCTGTCTGCCTGTAACGCAGTACTTGCGTCGGTTCTCTTCAAAGTATAAATGCACTCTGCTCACTAAATTTTTATGAATTGGATTGTCAACCCCTTCCCCTCTTTTAAATTGAAATGAGAAAGGCCGGCCTAATATTATTTTTCATCCCCCTCACGTTTTACACCCCTAGGCAAGAGTGGGGACAATTGACTTTAAATTTTACTGGTACCCAAAGTTTTAGAATCATGCTCCTTAATTTGTTGACTTTAAAATTTAATCTATAGGAGGAGTTATTTTGTATATTATTATTATTTCAGCGAAGTTTATATATCTCTATTCAGTCACACGTTCTCTATCCCTCTTTCTCCCCATATAATATGATCGATAATTCAAACATTTTCGCTACCATTGGTCGCTAACGTCCTTATTTTATTATGAGCCACAAGCAATGTGC
This sequence comes from Acartia tonsa, assembly GCF_053477335.1. Taxonomy (NCBI): domain Eukaryota; kingdom Metazoa; phylum Arthropoda; class Copepoda; order Calanoida; family Acartiidae; genus Acartia; species Acartia tonsa. The sequence goes on from NC_137260.1 coordinate 43,905,104, forward strand.
AAGAACAACTAAAAAGAAATGCACCACGTACACACAACAAAATGGATTAAATTGGGAAAAATACTGACATTGGGTGTAAAGAAGAATTTAGGCAAGTTTCCTTTATTTGTCAATTGGATAAAATTACTCCCGCCACAAAAGACACAAGACCCCAAAGTCTTATAATCATATTTCTTATTCGTTAACTTAACAGTTTTTGGGATTTTTATTGAATTGTTTGGCTGGTTCTCATAGTTGAGTGTGCAAACGTTTCAACTACTAATTTTTAAATACAGAACATGTATTTTTATGTATTAATTTATCGGTCATTGTAATATCCCCTCAGATCCCTGAGCAAAACCTCTCTACATGTAATGCGTTCTTTGATATAATTAAGAATATTTAGCTTGTTATAAAAGGAAAAGATTTTAGATGATTCTTATTAAGCATATCTAGCCGTAAGCATGCAGAAGGAGGGGGGCGTCAACACCCATCACATAATTTGAAATTGAAATGTCTGTCTTTCCTTTTTTCCCTCATCCCCTGAGAAATATAAGAAATGCACTCCTAGGCGAAACCCTGGCCACGACACTGATTTAAGCCTATTTTTTCACAGAGAAAAAAAGAAAACGGGTGGGGATGTTCTTCAATTCAAAATAATTGGATGTTGCAAGATCTCTCCTAAATGTCCCTCCTACGCCGACAGTTCAACTGCAGAATTTTTTCTAAATGCATTGTATAGGATCTTAATAGTTTCAATGGGACCCTTTTTTTTCACAACTTTACAATCATAGAATAGCACCGTATAATAGACAGCTTTCGGCGGATAGTAAAATGAAAAGTTATAAGATTAAAGTTGTAAAAGGTTGATTTCTCTGTGGCTTTATAGTGGCTGCCGAGCCCTGGTCAAAAATGGTTCTTAATATCTATGATTTTAACTATTTTCTATAAGATTAAGCATAGACGTCCAAGGGGGGGGGGTAATGGGACGATTACCCCCCCCCCCATTTAAAATTTACCCCCCCCCAAACAATTTTGGGGGGGTAAATACCCCCCCCAAAATAAAAAATCTCTAATAAAAAAATTTTTAATACTATATATTTAATAAAATTTAAATTACCCCCCCCAAAAATTTTACCCCGGGGGTAAATTTTGTGATGCCCTTAGATGTTCTGGGCCGCACACGTGCTACAATTGAATATATAACCCGTCCCTGGTTCGAAAGAACTAGGCAAGCGGTTAATATATTTAACAGTCGGGATTGTCGCTTGAAAGTGTTCGACATTAACCTGGAATTCCTAGTAAAGGCAAGTCAATAGCTTGCCTTGATTGAGTCCCTGCCCTTTGTACACACCGCCCGTCGCTACTACCGACTTCGCGCCAGGGAGTAAGGGAGGGGACAATGGATCGAATATTCAATTTTTAGGAGTCTCAGACTTTGGGGACTGGCTTAAAGGGAACATGCAAGAATTTAGCAGTTTCTAACCAATCTTGGGGACCAATTATGAATGACGTCACGCAAAATCATGCATAATCTCGCGGCAAACTAGCGCGTCAACAAAAAGATAAACAATAACAAGCAGACAGAATATTTTGATTTTGAAAATTATTTTGTAAATTGAATCATTACATTTTTTAAAAGCGAAGCTTTTCTATAATTATTAAAAGCGAAGCTTTTCTATAATTAGGGTCGGTCCGTCCGTCCGTACGTCCGTCCGTCCGTCCGTAACGGATAGCTTTTTTCGTTAATTTAGACATGTTAGAATTGTCCTATCGATTTCAAATTTTGCATGGTGATTCTTTTAGTAGTTAGGTACGATTTAGAAAGCGTAGCAACTCTATAATCATTACCAAAATGTCCGTACGTCCATTTTAAACATATTGATTTTTTTTACTTTTTTAAATAGCTTTTTTCGTTAATTTAGGCATGTTAGAATTGTCCTTTCGATTTAAAATTTTGCATGGTGATTCCTGTAATAGTTAGGTACGATTTAGAAAGCGTAGCAACTCTATAATCATTACCAAAATGTCCGTACGTCCATTTTAAACATGTTGATTTTTTTACTTTTCTAAATAGCTTTTTTCGTTAATTTAGGCATGTTAGAATTGTCCTATCGATTTCAAATTTGCATGGTGATTCCTGTAAAAGTTAGGTACGAGTTAGAAAGCGTAGCAACTCTATAATCATTACCAGAATATCCGTACGTCCATTTTAAACATGTTGATTTTTTTACATTTTTAACAACAAATTTGTATGTGACCTAATTATCCGATTGGTCTGATTTTTGGTATACTGATTCCTAGGACAACAAAGTACAATATTATAAGCGAAGTAACTCTATAATCAAGTCCTAAAAATGTAAATATGTCCATAATCATTATCATGTATAAAGCAGTTTTTCAACAAATTTACTTACAAGTTTGCTTTGACTCTTATACATTCGCATTCTGATTATTCAGTTCTGACATTATACAAGTGTTAATGTCCGTTTGTCCTTCTATTTCAGGGCTTCGCTTTTATGGATGTTGTCATCCTTGTTATATCTAATTCTTGTTTAATGTTAATTCATTCCGATTATTGCGTTGTAGAAAGAAATTATATTAAGATTATTAGTTATTATGAGCAAAGCCTTCCTATAATTAGGTCCCACACATTTGTACGTCCGTAACGGTTAGCGATTTTCGTTACTTTAGACATGTTAGATGTTTCTTATTGATTTAATGTAAAGGCAAAAGTTTTTTGTCTTTAGCTTAATATTTCTGTAATTAATGATCCGATTAATTTCAAAATTTTAGGGAAAATTCACGAAGTCCTGAGTTGTTCAAGGTTTGTTTATCATTAAAATCTTAAGATGGTGTTATTTTATTTTTCTGTCCTGGATGCTAGGAGCGCAGCTACCAGTTATCCTAAGATATGTTACTTAAACCTTAAGATCTTTAAAATTAAGATATACTTATGTTCTCAACTATTTATTTATGTAGTATGAAATTTTGACGCAAGGTATCTCATTTTTATTTCGTTAAATGAAATAACTTGAGTTAAAAGTTTTGTAGGAAGGTAATTGTTTTAGTAAGTTTTGTAATATAATTTTTTAAAGGCTTTTTCATGTCTAAGCTTTTTAATAAATACAATAAAAAAAATTGGGTAAAAGAAGTTGTAAAAGTAAAATGGTATGTTTCCTTAATTTTCCGAAGTTTAAATAATAACAATTATGGAAATGAATTGTAAACAAGGGTTTTGATCTCTAGAATCAAGGCTTGTAGTAAGGCATCAGTTTAAGGATGGTGCATTTCGAATTAAAAACAATTCAAAAAGTCAAAAATTTCTACTAAAGGTTGCTATATTGCAAATACTTGTTTAATCTGGATATATATCTGGGTTTTCAACCTTAAAGGGTCACAACTATAAAATTGAATTAACTGCCCATTGTCCCCTCCCTTACTCCCTGACTTCGCGCGCCATTTTACCCCCCCCCCCAAAAAACGAATTACCCCCCCCCTAAAAAATTTTTACACCCCCCAAAATAAAAAGCTTGGACGCCCCTGAGATTAAGACTATTCTTAAAACTAAGTCATAGAGAGTACCTTTAACTCATTAATAAACCAAGTACAAAAATATCTTATTTTTGCAAGAAATCTTTTTAAATGATTCTTTAAAAATTATTTATTAGTTTTTAGGTAGTTTTTAAAATTTAAAATTGTTAAAATTTTACATGTCTTCTTATTTTTAAGATATAACTATTTTCATGAATACTTTATAATCTTTATTATTAAAAATATTTTTTTCCCTCAGTAGATTTGCACAAAAAATGATCGGCATGCAATTTTTGGATCATATATTAATCTAGTTCAAACTTGCACATTTTCTTTTTAAGCCACTAAAACCTTGCAAGAAATAGAGAACAAGGACAATTATGTCTATATATGATAAGCAACAACCACATTTTCGTAAAATATTAGCTCAAATTATATTGAGGGAGTATATATTTTGGATAAAGGGGTGTCGCCTTCCTACCCCACCCCCCTCCTCCAAAATAAAGACCCCCCCCCATAATAAATTTCTGTGCACTCTACTGTATCAAAGCAGAGAATGAGGAGACATTGGACTGTTTAGTACACTAGTCTCCAAAGTTTTATAAAAATAATTAGCATTTCTTATTCGTTAGTTTAACACCTTTGGGGACTTACATTTATTTAAGTAACCAAACGTTTTAACCACCAATTGTAAACTACAAAAGGAGAATTTTGTGCATCATTATTGGGGATGTACATCAATTTATCGGCCATTGTCTTATCCCTTTAGATCCCTAAATTCTAACACTTTTGTTATTAAAAGTGTGTCAACAAGGCTACTCAACTTTTATATAAATGATTAAACTTGAGAGATTTATTAATGGAGAAAACTTTTATCTTGTCATAAGGAAATATAAAACTTAACTTATTATTAAACTAAATAAATTATAATACATTCTTCAAAGAATGAAACCATGCAATAACTAACATAGTTAAATCTTCGTGTATTGGTTTTTTTTAGAGAAAACGGCGAAATGTCTTTCATATAAGCAAGCCTTTGATTGCCTAACCTTTGTCTTGTAATCTTAATCTACAGGCAGAGGCATTCCCCCTACGGTAACTATCTATATAGAATAATAACATAGCAGCAGTAGGAATAATTTAACGCTTTGTATAGCATTTACGAACTCACAGCCAAATCTGCAGTAAATTTTGGAGCGGCTGGCAGTCCTGTTTTGCAAAATTGTAATATAGACATGAAAAGATTGCAAATAATATAAACTTTAATATTGTATGAGGGTGGATAAACTCACAGTGCAAAATTTAAATCTGTCATCTAGTAATAGTCTTTTCAGGGGCGCAGGGATAAGAAAATTAAACTTTTTTCCAATATTTTTTTCTTATAATCCAAAGCTATCCATATTATATTATCTACTATAATGGTTGTTGCTAATGCTATTATGACAGGGGGAAAAAAAACAAGGAACAAAGATCCAGAAGCATGGGAGGGAATGGGGTATAGGGGGGAATGTGGTGAAGCGTTATTTTAGCCTGCTGCGTGTTTTACTTTATTAGAGAAGATTTAAATCTTATGTAAGATCCGAGTAATAATATATTAATTCCAACTATCAGTCTATGACTCAGTTTGTTATGCGTTATTTATTGAATTCTTTATTTCAATAACAACAAAAAACTATTCAACGTTGAAAAGTCGTTAGTAAACATTGAATTTGACACTTTTTTTGACAGGCAATCTTTATCCTATACAACCATCTCCGAAAAAGATGATAAGAAAGCAAGCGACCATGATTTTATCCTTCCTCTGTAGCTGCCATTCTAATAAGGAATCGGCAGCCGCAGCTTAATTCGCGGATACATTGCGCAGCCTTTTTTTCTGAAAAGATAACAGCTAAAACTTCCAAAACATAAAACAATCAACTTCCCTAACCGCTTGTGATTTAACAATTAGTTGGCAAGCCACCTTAAAAAAACAGTTTCAACAATAGAAGCAGCCGCCAAATCTTTTAATAATCCGCATCTTAGCTGGTCCAAAACTAAGCGGCTAACGCCCCCTTACTCCAACTAATAAATTCCATTGTCTGCTTGACTTCACAGAATGTCATTCCTAATTTATAAACTTGTTCTCAGACTTTCATACTGAAATAGTTGGGTGGTGGGAAATATTGCTGCCTTGTTAAAACTTCTTTCAATAAACTCTCTTCCGCAACTAAGCCTCAAATTTACACCCGTTTGAATATAAAAAGTTTATTTTCCATTAGGCTTTCAGGCGACTGCTTAGCCCTGCTTTTACCATAAGATGACAGTTTCAATAACTGTCATTAAAATAGAATTCTCACCCGTCTTTGCATTGCTTTAACCTAGCCTCTAGGGAGGTGAATGTATTTATTTTGAGGGAGGGCGATAAACTTTCTCTAGTTACCTCATCTCCAAGTCCCATGGGGTTGTCATAACTTCTTCCAAATAGCCCAAAGCCTTCGATGGACTATTATTAAACTTCCTTGAAAATTGTAGAATGATAACGATCCCCTCTCTCCACCTTATTTACCCCATCACCTCTCCTTGTACTGAATGAACGAATTGACCAATAAATGGCAGGGGAAATAACAACCTAAATTGACGACAATTTTTCCCCTGTCATAATGTATCTACATCCATTATTGCATAATACTGAAGTTTGCATATAATTTATGTATGTGCATTAACAAAATTAAAGCGAGAATCTTCATTAAACTTTCCAAACTTTGACTCAAGTTATTAAAGGAGAGAGCACTAACATTTTGAACTAGGGATACTAGGGACATGGCTATGTTATATTGGTCTTAATTCTATAATTAGGGTCGGTTCGACCGTACGTTCGTCCACAACGGTTAGCTCTTTTCATTAATTTAGACATGTTAGAATTGTCTTAGTCAAGAGAAACTAATATTTTCTAGAAAGAAATAGTTAAATATGATATACATTTGTGGTTAATAGCAGAGAGGTATAGGGACTGTTTATTACGCTAGTCCCCAAATTTTTATATTAACGTATTCTTATAATGGCTTATCAAGTTTGGGGACTTTTATTGAATTTTGATTGATGGTTCATTTAGTTGCGTGTCCAAACGTTTCACCACTTATTGTAATCCACAAAAGGGTTAAGTTTGCGTATTATTATTGGGGATGTACAGTACATCAATTTATTTGCCATTGTCTTATCCCTTTAGGTCCCTGGGTTTACAGGGTTTAGAACTTAAAAAGATGTATTACAATAAAAACCAGAGAAAGTGGAAGAGTTACAAAAATGCCTTTGTTGTCAAAATTACAATTTTTGGTTCATGTCATTTTTTGAATTATCCCTTTAAGTTACTATTGCACACATACTTAACCCCCCCCCCCCCTTTCAAAATAGAATTCCTCTAGTAGCAAATTGCACCTATATTCCAATCACCACCCCCCCCCCCTTATTTTGATTTATCAAAATTTGTTTCTTGCCAGGCTTCCGAAGACTAACCTAAACTAATAAATTTTTACTTTTTAAAATCGGATGAGGAGGTCATTGGTGGTCCAACAGCAATTGCAGGGATATTGGATGCTTTTCTTTTTATTTTTTTTAGTTTGACACATCTGGCCTCCTACAAGGAAACTATCTCCAACCATTTTCGACATGCATTGTGTGTTCTTTACAGCTGAAGATTCGAAATATAATTACAATGTATGATTGGAAATCTAAAAAAAGTAAATAAAATGTTATCAAAATAGAAGAAAACTAAATCAACTTTTTTTTAAAGTAAAACAAATTTAAAAAATAAAGAGTTGGTAAAACAAAAGTTTTTTTTATTAAGTTTTATTATATAGGTAGTAATTATCAAGTTTACTATTTTACATGAACCAATTTTATGTATGAATACTTTGGGAAGATAGGGTAAAATGTAATATAACAAAAGCGTAATGGGTAGTAGTTAAATCTCGCATCGTATTATAAACGGCTTTCCGCGGATATAGAATGTACAATTATAAGATTAAAACCAGTTTTTTAGCTCCGTGGTGCCGAAGGTACGGGCTAAAAAAACTGGTTTTAATCTTATGATTGTACATTTTTATATTCGTAGAAAGCTGGATATATTACGATGCTAGACATAGTTTTTTCGTATGAATGAGAACTGGTTCCTATCCACCGGATTCGAATGAATACGAGAAACTATATTTCTGTAATTCTAGCTGTAAATTTTTCATTTCTTAAGAGATTATGTATCCTTGTTGAGTTGATAGTTTTTGTCATATTTAGTTGAAAATTTAAGATGTGAATGAGTCAACTTTTGACATTTAACATTTTCACGGTGGACCTATTGTCATTCAGAAACTCAACTAGGATGACAACATCTAAAAGTAGCGAAGCACTTAGAATTCACAAAGTGAGTAATATGGCAGATGTTTAGTTCTCATAGTAATGAAAATAAAGAGAGAAAATATGCAAAACTCCAGGAAAATTACGAAACCTTAAAAAAATAACGTGTTAAATACATCTTTTAAAGCATGGTCGACAGACAGAGGGACAAAACAATGCTTATATTATAAGCGCATATGTTATCAGAATCTTCACTAAAAATTTCAGTTGTCTACCTTTAATAAAAGCTGAGAAAATCACATTTCCCCCATAGCGATAGGGACTGACTGACGGAGAGACATAATGAATTATAGAGTACTACTAAATGAAAGTATTTACTATTTAATAGAAAAATCTTCGGTTTTAAGTGCAAAGCTTTTGTAAAATTAAGGTATATAAGAAAATCATAATTGACTTATCGTCTGGGACTATAAATCATATATTACCCAAAGTTTTATAAACAGTTTCTATCATTCTCTAGCTTAAAAATGTTGTATGTACTTTTATAAAATCTTTTTTGGTTTGTTGGTTTGTTTAAACTAGTTTTAACGAAAAATCTTTATCTACGAAAGACCATTTTTGTTTCATAATTGGGGATGTACAATTTACATTAATTTAACGTACATTGGCTTATAACTTTGATTAAGTTTGAGAAGATTTTTTTCTAGAACTAAGAATTCTTATTTTCTCAAATGAAATCTCTATATTGACAATACAAGCTACACAATGAAATATTTGTCATTAATTTAGCATTAAAACAAGTGAAAATAAATTTAAAGTTTAATTAGTTTATTATCACAATAAAGCAAATTTAGGAAAAAAACAATACTTTTTAGTAGCGAAGCTACTCTATAATTCACTTTGCCCGTCAGTCCGTCAGTCCGTAACGCTATGGGGGAAATGGGATTTACTCAGCTCCTATAAAAGATAGGATGACAACATTCCCATCATTAAGGAGCACAATTGACTATAAAACGTCATTGGCGGTTAGACCGCTTTTTAGCAGGTTTTAGGCTATTTTTATATTTTTCACATTTTCTCCATATCTTCAGTATTTATGGTCCGAATTTCAAATTTTTTTCAGCTATAGATATCAAAATTAAATTTCCTGTCGTTTAAAGAAAACAGCCATGAAGGCCAGACTGCCTTTTAGCAGGTTTTAGGCTATTTTTATATTTTTCTATTTTTTCTCCATATCTTCAGTGTTTATAGTCCGATTTTCAAAATGTTTTCAGTTATTGATATCAAAATGAAATTTCCCGTCTTTTAAAGAAAACAACCATGACGACTAGACTGCCTTTTAGCAGGTTTTAGGCTATTTTTACATCTTTCTCCATATTTTCAGTGTATATGGTCCGATTTTCCTAATTTTTTAAGTTAAGGATATGAAAATTAAATTTTCTTTCGTTTTAAGAAACCAACCATGGCGGCTAGGGTTTTGGCTATTTTTATATGTTTTACATATTTCCCCATATCTTTGTTTTTTTTTATCCAATTTTCAAAAATTTTTTGAATTTCAGTATCAAAATAATTTTTCTCATTATTATGAGCATCTTTTATGTAATTTACTTTGACCATCGTCATCAAACAAAATAAAACAAGGTTTTGTGTTTATTTTAACCAATAAATCTATTCTTGATTTTATTAATACCCTTTTCCCATCTACAATTTTTTGTGCTTCGCTACTTATGGATGTTGTCATCCTTGTTTAATCTTTAAATTAATTGCTGAATTTGTATGTATAGTGAGAATTTTTCATTTCATTGTATTTTTTTATCAGGGATATATAGGGATAAGACAATGAATAATAGATTAATATAAATTCCCAATTATGATTAACAAAATTACCCCTTCTTCAGATCAAAATTATTTGTTAAAACTAATAGTTTGGAACTAACCAATCACAATTCAATAAAAGATTCAAAGTTTTATAGTTTACGAATAAGAATATATTTTACAGTCTATTGTCCCCTACCCCTGATTTTTATTCTAACAAAGCTTCTCTGATAATCAATATAAACATTGTCTCTGTAAACCCTCAACCAATATATGTGTGTATTTTTTATCCAACTTATGTGACGATTTCAAAAAGACTTTAATTTCTTATTTTTTACGTTTTAGCTAATCTATATACTTAGTTTTTCATAAATTTAGTCTGTATGATACTTCAACAAAATATTCGTAATCTCAACTGGCAATGCATGTAATCGATGTTGTTAGATTTCCTTTGTTGTTACTGGAGAGGTAAAATGTTTTCTCGTATTCATTCGAATCCGGTGGATAGGAACCGGTTCTCATCCATACGAAAAAACTATGTCTAGCATCGTATTATATCCAGCTTTCTACGAATATAAAAATGTACAATCATAAGATTAAAACCAGTTTTTTAGCCCGTGCCTTCGGCATTTCGGGGCTAAACAAATGGTTTTAATCTTATAATTGTACATACTATATCCGCGGAAAGCCGTTTATAATACGATGAAAGAAATAACTATTCCTTAAAAATAACAATCGACAGTAAATATAAAGATTAAATGATAATTTTTATCCCCAATAATAATAAATAAAATCACACCTTCTGTAGATTTGAATTATAAGCAAAATTATGGATACCACTAGTTTGGATCCAACCAATTATAAGCAAATAAAGGTACCCATCGTTTTGGAGCCAAATAATATGATTGGGTTCCAGAATAATTCACAGTTTAATTTTTGATTGACAAAATAGTTTTATTTGATTTCATATCTTTTAAATATTTTTTATGTTTTTTTATTCTACTTTTCATCATTGTGTACCCTGTCTATAAGGCTCTTTAAAAATATTTTGATATCAAACAAAATAACAATTGAAAAGCTGGGTGTTAAAATCAGAATCTAAACTCGAGGTGTGAAATAAAAATAATAAAAAACAAATTTAAAAATAACGATGAATAAACAATAAAATTTTAGGAGAAATTCAAAATGTGAAATTTGAATAAGCCTGTTGTAACTATTTTTCATATTTTTTATTATGATAATGTCCAAATACAGGCTTCAGGGTTTTACTTTTGGCTATCTCTCTTTTTATTTCCCCATGCCCTTTAATCACAAATAAATTGATATGCCAAAAGATATTAAAAATTTTGAAATGAAAATTTTGGCAAACTTACAGTGCAATATTGTCCTTTCTCAGAGACATTCAAATATCAACCACCGCCGTTGCCCTGTCAGGCCTGTGAGATTGGGTAAGGTCTTGGTCCCTAGAAAGGTTCAGCAATGAGAACTTAAAGACAAGGGCCTTGCAGTTCTATCCATTTATCCCTGAATTTTCATAGAGCCAGCAGGAGAAACTTGTTTTTTTTTCGAGATGAAAGTAGATTTGAGTAAAATATGAAAATGGCTCCAATATTTCACAAAATTTTATGGGCCCATGACCACTGTGCACCAGGGAGGGAGGAGACATTGGACTCTAATGTTAATTGGTACCCAAATTTATATAAATGGGATCTCTGATCAGTTGGTTTAAAAACTTTGATAACTTTTTAAAAATCTTGAGTGGTTTGTTTTAACTTGAAGTTTCCGTTCATCAGAATTAATAATTTAGAGAAGGGATAATTTTGTCTACTATCGATGGTATTACATTCATAAATGATCGCCCATTGTCTTGTCTCTTGACATCCCTGTTGGTGTACAGATAAAATACGCAAAATACAAATAAAGACATAGATAACATCTTTTTAAAGGCGGGGCGTTTCTACATTTATTGACTTTCTGTCAGTATATACTTCCTGATAGCTTAGATAGCTTATCAAGGCATTGTAAATCAGTTTAATGCTTGAAGATACCTGTAACAATTGGGCATACTCTTATTTTAGAAACTATTGCGTTCTGTGATTATCTATTATTTATATTTAAAATTACTTTTATTTTTGGATTCTACATATTGTTTTATTATTAAAGTATCATATAAAATATTGCTTTTGGCAATTTTAATAAGGGGTAGCTTTAAGCGTATTGCATTAAAATTAGCACTTATTGTACAATTTAATTATCAAGATTTTATAAGGAGCACATTCATTATCCAATTTAATTTTAAATTAGATTATTTGTATATAACCTTTCAATCTGTCATTAAACTGTTCAAATTGGTTCATTTACAAACAAGCAATGAGCAATATTGAGATACTTTTATAAAAATATTCATTGAAGATAATAAAAAATTAAAACGAGAGTTTTTTTCCACTGCACTGATAACGAAACTTTTTAAAGAATAAACTAGTTAATTAAACAATTCCTTTGAATAATTGGCATTTGTAGAGTTGCCTTGGAACAAAATCATAAATTTCTAAGATCGTAGCTGACAATCATAAAATATGGTTCAGATCAAATGTCTCTAATATCCATGGATCTTAAGGGATAAGACAAAATACGAAAAATTGATGTAGACCCCCAATTATAATTAAAAAATTAACCCATCAATAGATTAAATCTATTGGTGGGAAAGTTTAGACTCTGCTAGTATATTTAATAAAAGTTTTAAGTTATCAAATAAAGCCATTGTTTATAAAATGATTGGCACTAGTATAAATTGAAGTCCATGTTCCCTCCTTTCCTGCTAATATCAGAAAGTATATAAAACCAAGAAAAGTATTACCAATTAAAGTTAGGCAGGTGCCCCACCCCGCCCTTCAAATAACCTGTCTGCCCTTAAACCAATTTTCGCGCTCAAGTCTATTGACTATTTAGAAATGGTTTGCTTTATCATGATACGAATACTTTGAATTAAAAAAAATTTAAATGTTATCCCATATTTTAAATCCTGGATAAAATCCTGAATTAAGTAAATAAAAAAACTTCACTTTTTACTAAAGTTGAATTTCACTTTTTGACTAATCTGACAGATAAATGAAACTCTGTAATAAAAATTGTATCAATGGTCAGGGTTAAGGGATACAAATTTAGTTTTAACAATATTTTGTTAGGTATGTGGTTCGTAATTTGACACATATAAAAAAAATTCTTGACTTCGTTAATAAAAAATCAATATATGGTAGAAAGATTTAGTAACAATTACTTTTCAAAAGGGGCTTTATATCTTTTTATAAATCTGTTTTATTTTATAATGGATGGACATGACAAATTCTTTTAAATTTCAATAAAAATTTAGGCAATTTTATTGTATAGATCAACAGAGATCTACATTTTTTAGAAATAAAAACTTATGTACCAACTCCCCTCTCCCTGTATTCTGGGTGTATATAAGACAAGGCCAAAATTCTCCTCCCACACATTTCAGATTTCAATTGTGAAACATGGAAATAATTTCAATCAAATCCTTGCGAGTTATTTCAATCTCTCATAAAACCCAGGCAGGGACAGTACACTGGACATTAAACAAATATGGTGCTCAAAGTTTTATAAATCCACACTCTCATTCGCTGACTTAAAAACTTTGGGTACTTTGGGTAATAATTTTAATCTATAGAATATGTTTTTTAGTGTCTTACTATTGGGAATGTACATTTATTATCCATTGTGTTTTCCATTAAGAAACTTATCTCAATAAAATTAATCTATTTAAAGAAAAAAATAACAAAGAGGCAAAAAAATATTATTGATGAAAAAATAATATATTTTTTTTATAAAGCTTTAATAATTTCAAGCCATCAAGAGTCCACCCTTTTATTAAACATATTAAAAAACAAACGACAGAAAAACTTGTGGATATTCTCTAGATATAGAGTAGTTACACTATTAAAGCTTAGGGCTGGTTATATCTTACACTAGAATACACTTTAACAATTTTATAAATCCAACTTATTTATACAAATTTTCTGGACATTGAGTTTCCTCAAAATTTAGATTTTCGTGGATTTAAGGTCATGATCAAAAGATTGTAATAGTTGGGCAGACAAACAAATTGTCGTTTGCTTACAAATGTCTTTCGATGTTTATATCATGTTAAATAAAGAAAATACGCAGTAGGCTAAGATAACGATTTCTCCTTTCATCCTCTCCTCTCCTACTGGATGAAAGAACTGACCAATAACTGAGTTCCATGTTAGCAAGCTTATTGACGACAATTTTCACCTGTCATAAAATCACGTATATTTTACATTTTGTAAAATCTACTACATTGCCCTCAATTGTTTAAAAATGTTTTCTCTGTATACTATTCATAACATTTGGTTAGAGTGCGATTTAACTTTTTAGATTTTTTTATCTGCCTATCTGTAAAATTTTGTAAAATCTGTTCAAAGACAGGTTTATTTACATTTCTGATAAATCATATTTAATCCAATGGATTTATTATTACTTGGATCGTACACCAGATTATCATGTACTCTAATAAATTAAAACTTGTAGCTGGCTAAAATAAAGATCCCCATGAACTGATCAGTAAGTGATGTCTATGTAAGCAACCTAAATCGACAACAATTTTCCTTTGTCATAATATCCACGTATATTGTGTATCCATTAATAAATCATATTTAATCCTACTCTTTGGTTCAATATTTGGAAGTTTGGATTCAGATTAAGAATTTAAATAGAGAAGTTACTCTATATTTCCAATTGTATTTCTGTAATTTAACAACAGCATTTTATATTATAGATTCCATTTTTTCGGCTGATATCAAAGATAGATAGCTAAAATTTGATATGACATTAACTATCATCTATAGGCTTCTTTTGGAGATAAATGTTTGGAATTTATCGTGAAGATTCCCTTCAATGCATGCCAGTTGAAATATTTTTGTTATTTTGATAAGTTGATAAAATTTCATAAGCTCCCAATGGATGTTGACATCCTTGCTTTTATAAAATTAGTATCTCATTCTTATCAGAAATTCTGAATTACAAAGTATTAGAAGGTTAGTTTAAAAATCTATGAAAAGTTTATATTAAATCCACCAAAACTTGAATGTAAATTCTCTTGTTTTCATTCATTTTATGACTATAATTAATGAATGTTTCCATAGATTTAGGGTGTCAATGGTTTTATAGTTGTTTTGGTGTTACAACTGTAGGCGTTTACAATACTTTAAAAAGAAAATTCTCAAATTGTTCTAAATTACTTTTTTTCTGCCTTACAAAGAGGAATGAAATCTAGGGTGCTATCACACAAAGTGCCAGTTGAGAACTGATAACCCGCCCCCACTTTTATTTTTAAATGAATAGAAAAAGGGGTAATGTTTTATTCCTATGCTAAAACCCTACAAACGTACTTTTGTACAATTTCTGCTGTGTCTTAACCCGCGGGGCTACAAGTTAACCATTATAACCTAACCTAACCTAACATTAGCTAAAGTAATAAACAAACAAATTTTCGATATAAGTAGGAGGGAGGGGTGGGGGCTATCAATGCTCCCCAGGGTACTTTAAGTGAAAGCACCAACGAAATCTAAAATGGAAAATGACACACCTTTTACACCCTCTTTACAGATCATCTGGTAGTTTACATATAAATTAATATGAACCACCAAAGCTATATTGATTATATCCAGGGATCTTTAGTGTTAAGAAAATGATGATAAACAAAAAACACTTCTTTAGATCAAAATTATTGGTTGAAAAGTTTGGACACTACCAGTTTAGAACCAATCAATCAAAAAATGTAGAGCACTTTTGGCCGTTATGTTTTTATCGCATTTATATCACGCTTACCCATAACCATTTTTCTGTATTTTTACAGCATTATGGACGGACCAACCAACTTAACTTTAGGAGTAGCTTCGCTATTAGAAAGTTAAAAGTTATAAAAGTAAATTATGATGTAAGTTTTGCATTTTATCAAACAGATTTTCTCTAGAATGTAACAAGATACTGCTGTGAGATTTATACTCATTTTTCATAGATTTTATGTAATATCAAACAAGGACAAATATGTCCTAAAGTGTATGGTAATTTAAAGTAATATTTTTCATCAAAAACATGTTTTTAAAATCCGCTAAAAACAAGACTCAGTTCAGGATTCCGACATACGAAACTAATATTTGTTTATGAGACACTAGAATCTAGCGGAGTGAGAGTAGGGAAATAAAATAGCCTAAAACCACCCAAAGACATTTATTAGGCATCCATATGTAATATTTTGAAAGGTTGAAAGGAGGTTCAATGCAAGTGGCTAGGATTTGTGCATAAAAGAAATTGAAGTCAGATTGTTCTGTGTGTGCTTGAAATGGATATATTATTACTTGGATCTTACACTAGATTCTCAAGTTTTCTAAGAAAATGAAACTTGTAGCGGGCAAAAATAACAATACCCCCCAAATCCCTCATTTTAAAACATCTCATCCCCTCTAACTGGATGAACGAACTTATCAATAAACGAGTTGCATGAAAGCAAGCTAAAATTACGCCAATTTATCCCCTGTCATAATATCCACGTATATTCAACATCCATTGTGCTTGAATAAAATGCTTATCAAGTGCCATATCAGAATATCAAGAGTGTAAAAAGGGTCTCACTATCGTGTAAGTGCTTTCAATGGCTGATAAGTTCATAGACGATTAGAGAAAATATAGGGATCGGCAGCTGCAAGACAAATTGCTAAAAAATAAGCGGAGTGGAGCTTTGTATAGTGCCTACAAATTATTACGTCATACTGGCCTACTATTGGTCAATTAAAATGTATACAGGCCTGCCATTGGTAATTTAGTCTGTGTATTTGCCTATCATTGGTCATTTATATAGTATAACGTAGTTTTTTTTATAGGCACTATAAAGAGCTTCAAGCGGAGTGAAGCTTTTTATAGTACCTACACAAAATTAGGTCCTACTGGCCTACCATTGGTGAATTAAAATGTATACAGGCCTGCCATTCGTATTTAGTCTGTTTATTGGCCATTTGTATTGTACGACGTAATTTAACCATTTTACTATAAAGAGCTTTAAGCGGCGTGGCTGCGATTTATTAATTATTATTGGCTTTTGCGGCTGCCAATCCCTTAGAGACTTTATCTAAATGGAGTAACTCAATATGAATGAATACAAGAATTACAATAAAACACTGATTTTATTGATATGTTGTAAAGAAGGTGTATCAACTTTTTTGCTTTTTATTTAAGATAGCTAGCCGGTTCTTTCAGTAAGAAGTAGATGTAAAATTTTTCATAGAATTCAGATATGCAATCGTTTTTTTTGTAGACCTCTTATTTTTTAAGTAATTTAAGTTTTTAAAAAAATAATTAAGTCGGTTTTAAGGTACTAAAACGCAACAAAATAAAAGAAGAAAATGGCCAGTATGAACAAAAATAGTAAGATCTTTAATTTGACACCTTACTTTTAAATTCTGTTGAGTAATTATTGAATAAATCTATTTTTTTAACCTCGGTTTAATAAAAACTTTAGACCTAAATATTTTCTCAAACAGACATAAAAAACATGGGTTCATATATACCTTTAGAATCAGAAAAATATTACAAATCCATTCTAAGTGAAATTGAAAAAGTTTTAAAAAATTGTAATAAAAAATAAAAAAAATAAAAAGTTTATTTTAAGAATTGTAACTACTAAACTAGCCAATCACAAATCGCGAAAATTGACAAATCGGAAGCTTAACCTATAAAGTTAACCAATAGAATTGCCAAAAAAAAAGGAGAACGTTCATACAATATATACAATAGATACTACAATAAATATAGTGATATTACAAAACATTTAAAGAATGAAAAATTATGAACGAATATGCATCAGTCTGTTTATAAACTTCAAAACAATGCAGTTAAAAATACATTATTGTTTCTTGTGTTTAAAAAATATCTGCTACATTGCATTGTCTTTTGTTTAGGTTTTATTCAAGCTAACCCTTGAAAGCCGAAAATTATGATTCTTAAAATAAACTTATATTTTTTATTTTAGTTTTATAAAAGTTTTTCAATTTTGCTTAGAATTAATTCGTATTATTTTTCTCATTCTAAAACACGGTTGGACCCTCAGATGTAAAAACTTTATTTAAGTGTTTGGCCAAAATGACTTAGCAATTGTATCTGTAAGTACGTCTAATAACACCCTTTGCTATTTTTAAAATCCTAGAAAATTCTTTTTGCAAGAAAATTGCATAAATTCGCAACCTTTTTTAGAACCACTACATAACTCGAGTTTTAAAACTTTTTATATAAAATCCTTTTTACAAAAAATATCAATAATTACTTAAAATTAAACCTGAAAGAAAAAAATCTCATTACACGTGTTAATTTGCATGTTTTAGGTCTTTTTTTTGAGGAAAGTATAACTTCCACATTTTTGACAATAATATATTTTTTTAACATTTCAAAGTAAAATATAATAAAACTTAAACAATTTTTCTTGAATTATCAGTTGAAAATTTCATCAAACATGCAATTTAAGTAATGAAAATTTAATAAAATCATTTTTTGAATGTTTAGAATTACCAATTTTCTACATTTAAAACAAAATGTTAACAAAATTTAAAAACATTTTAACATATAACTTCAAAAATCAATAACATTTTATAAAAAGATGTTTCAAAAAATAAATCACTAAAAGGTATTAAAATGCATTTGAAATTACTTAAAATTAAAACGAGAACATCTTTTTACACTGTATTCTGTGTAATAGAGTTTAAATGACATGATTAGTAAATGAAATATTTCCTAAACTCATTAAGCCTTTTTGTGACTATATTAAAAATAATTTATTTTGTTTTATATTGTTTTTTTATTCAAATATTTGACAAAATTTTCCCTACGTCAATAAAATAAAGTCAGTTTTTTACTGTTTCCAGGTTTTTCTTTATAATTATAACAATTAAATATAATATAAATCTTCATTATCTTTTATTTGAATTATCATACACATTAAAATGTAAAGTATAAGCTAGAATAGCACTTTTTTCAACAAATATTTTAATGACATTATATCAAAATAATTCCTCTTAAATATCACACAACATATGATTGGGAAGTATAGCCATTTCTTGGAGGTATAATATTTACAAAAATACCATTAATTCTGTTTTTATCAGAAGTTAAAAAAATTGAACAATTCTAAAACAATGGTTGGCTGTCTAGATATTGAGTACACTAAGACTACGGCTCTGTTCTGTTGAAATAACGTTGCAAAAAGAGGGGTTCTGAAAGTAATCTACCTAATTTTTTTTAAAGAACCAACAAGTACTGTCAGTATCTTTTTTCTTGTAATCTAGCAGTAATCAAATCATAACACAATTTTCATGATAAAATATTCAGGTTTCTACTTCACATTTTAAAAAATATACTGATCAATAAAATGTTCAAAATTTTACTTTGTACTAATTGAAAAAATATGTTGTAATTCTTATTTTAAAGTTACATTTTTATCCCTGACAAAATCATAGACGACTTTTAAAGGCATCTTATCTAAACTTTTTGAAGAAAAACTTAAAAACGTTAATTAAGTATGAAAACTATTTTCTTCGATTTTTCTGAAGTTATTATCGCATTCTATGGGTTTTTTATTATCATTTACTTATATCGAAAGTGCCAAACATTGTACCCTAACTTATTCATTTAATAAAAAACCAACCGTGAAAAGTATAAATGAACACATACTTTTTATGCCTGTGAGAGGATATTTTTAATTTCAAAGTTTTGATTAATCCGAGGTTAACAAAATAGATTTTTTCAATAATTACTTAACAGAATTTCAAAAGTAAGGTGTCAAATTAAAGATCTTACTATTTTTGTTCATACTGGCCATTTTCTTCTTTTATTTTGTTGCGTTTTAGTACCTTAAAACCGACTTAATTATTTTTTTTAAAACTTAAATTACTTTAAAAATAAGAGGTCTAAAAAAAACCGATTGCATATCTGAATTCTATAAAAAAATTTACATCTACTACTTACTGAAAGAACCGGCTAGCTATCTTAAATAAAAAGCAAAAAAGTTGATACGCCTTCTTTAAAAATTTATAGATTTCTAAAAGTCCACTTTTCTAAACAAAACATAGATGGTCAATTAAAGTGTATCTATAAAAATAAGTCTTTTGATAGCCTGTGGAGGCCTCTAAGGGTATAGCAGCTAGTTAGAGGCTTTAATAGGCAATTGAGGTAGGGTGGGAGCGGGGGGGGGGTTAAGTCGACCTTCCACATTCCGTTTATATTTTTTTTTTTTTGGGGGGGGGGGATGCGGGTTTATCAATGGCCGATTTTTCTTTGGGGTGTTGAAGTTAGCAAAATCTTAAAGTACCCAAGAACAGGTAGACAACAACCTGTTTACAAAAACAAAAATCATTCTTTAAATTAAATTTAAAAATTAGTTTGTATGAGTGGCATGAAGGTGAATCTTTGTTAAAACTTAAAACTTGAAATTTTTTGCAATTTTCAGTAATTGAGGAACAACCAAGGAGAAACAATTGAGTTAAACAGAATAGACTAACAATAAATAATTCATTAAATTATTGAATATTTTTTAAAATTATAAAGGACCCTAATTTTATCTCTACAATTAAAGGAAGAAGCATCTATTCTAAAATGTACTTTGTCTGTCTTTCCATCAATTACGATGGGAATTATTTGAATTCAATCAATGAAAAGTGATTTTCTTGGCTGATACTAAAGAAAGATAATTACAATTTCGGGCATTGTCAGTTTCGTGACCTCGCCTCTTAAGGGAAATTTTGTCGTAGCTTTTAGCCCGACAGGGTTAGAGCCCCTCGCCGGTTGCTGAAAATAGGAGAAAATCTACTGTGAAAAAACGACGAAACGCCCCTAAAGAGGCGATGTCACGAAACCGACAACACCCAAAATTTCTTTTAAGGAAAACTTACTTTTTTTGACTGTTCTTGAGCAACTAGTAGTAAATTGTTTAATATTTCTAAGTTTCTCTACTTATGGATGTAGTCATACCTGTTAACTATTTCATAACAAATTAAAATCAAACATCTATTTGGTACTACCTCTATTGTTAACAAAGATGCAACTTGTAATGATATGTTCCAAGTTTGATGGAAATGAGTCTTCCACAAATCTTTCCCCCACATGGTCTTGTGAAAATTACAAATGAAGTATTGTTGTTGGTCCTAGTCAAATTTAAATATTATGTTTTAGTATGTAATTTTTATGTTTTCAATGCGTCTAGCATATCTACAATTAACATCATACGTTTCTAATTTTATGTGAGATTATATTCTAAAATTGTGTAATAATCCAAATTAAAAAAAGGATTAATTTTTTATAAATTTATCTATACATGTTTTCTCTATGTATATCTAATGAAAGTATATTTTGTGTAGGATAGATATATCATTTGAATTTGTAATTGTTCCGGAATATATGGTTTCATTACCATCTACTAATCTTTAAAACTAAGATCATTAAGATAAATACATCTATAGATTTGATAATTCATTTCTAAAGACATTTAGCTTCTTCAATAAAATTCAAGGGTAATCATCTTCACACAAATTATTATATTTATGAATTGTTGCAAAAAGTTATGTTGATTGATTTTAATCACTCTTCTTCAGAAAGCAAGAAATATAACATCCAATTGTTCCGATCCTAACTTAAACACATTAGCAGGCCTTAATAGAAGCTTTATAATAAAAGATATGGGAAATTGGACTGTATATTAAACTGGTGCCCAAAGTTTTCGCTCGTTAGTTTGCTCAATCGCTTTGGATACTTTTAATTAATTTTGATTGGTTGGATAAAACTAGCAGTGTACAAATTTTTCAATCAACAGAAAGATTAATTTTATTTATAATGACTGGGGATGTCAATCAATGATCAACTTTTCAACCAACAATTTTAATCTATAAAAAAAGTAATTTTATTTATAATCTTTGGTGATGTAAATCAATTGATCACCTTAAGCTCCCTGCTCTTTACTCAACAAAAAAACCAATTTAAGCTGTTTTTTCGCAATTAAGCAAAGGATAACGTTATATTATAGCAGATCCAATTTATCTTCTATATAAAACTTATGAAGAAAAGATGAATTAAAAGATAAAATCTTGCAAAAGGATTTTGCGGTTTTCAGCAATTTACAAGAAAAAAAACTAGGTTTAATCTATTTTAACTAAAACTGTTATTTTCAAAAGACCTTTGTGAAAAAATTTTATATTTTAATATTGTTTTCATTATATTTTTCTTTAGTTTGATTTTGATCATTGCTAGAAAAATTTTTTTTTTAAATTAAACTTTTAATTAAATTTTGACCTTGATTTTGATCTGTTACAGGAAAAACAAGAATGACAAAGATCAATTCAAACAGTTGCGAAGCATTTAAAACAATTTATGAAATTTATTTCAATATGGAAACCAATTAATATCCGGTAAATTAGAACTGGTTTTCATCCATAAAAAATTAAGCATAGTATCGAATAACAGAAATTTTTCACGAAAATTATCATAAAATTATAACAGTTTTGTTAGCCCAAGTCTTCGGCTCCTCAGGGCTAGCAAAACTGATTTTGATCTTATAATTTTTCATTTTAATATCCGCAGAAAGCTGCGATGCGATACATAACTATTCTAGGTCTATTATACAAAAGAAAGCTTATCTACATATAGAGTAAGTCCGTCAGTATGACCATTGTTAAGTTACAACCTTTTTCCCAGCGAATAGGAGAGCTCTGGGCAGTAAATCTAGACATTAAACATGATAATTGTCATATTATTGTGAATAATAAGGTACAAAATTCATGTCCATTTTTGTCATTTGATTGGTTCAATTTTATGGATATTTTTTGTAAATATCTTGATTTATTTTACGAGCCATAGGATTACATGAAAATTGTTCATCTGTTCAACAGACAGACAGTGACCAATGTTTGTTACTTGAAGAGTATCTCCGCTCCAACAATTTAATAGGTTTGAACACAGATGTACGTTACTGCATTGCAAGGAGTCACTAAAAGTAATTTATTTTCTCCTTACTGTTGGAAAAAACTTCGCCTCGCTCTGATGAATTGTTTCATAAATCAAAAAGTTGCACAGAAATTATTATTTTCTGTGTTATGTAGTCAATGTTAAAAGTGTTAAAGTAAGAAAATCTTAATTGAAAAGTTTGTTTGAGCCGATAAGGACTAACTTTTTAAGCACAAACATTTTTTAAAGACTCTGATTTGGCATGTCAAAATTGTACTTTCAATCAATTGAAATCACTATCAAACTATGCCCATTTTAAACATGTTGACTTTTATATATTTTGGAATCAATCTTTTACTATATGTATTTATTCTAATACAAAGCAAATCTTCTCTAAAATCCAGTCTAGAACGTTAGTACATATAAATCGAAATTTGATTAATTCTTATATCTTAACAGCCCTGATAATAAACATTTTAAAATTTTATTTAAGATTCCCATTTATGGATGTTGTCGTCCCAATTATGTCTTAAATTGAATAGTGTATTGTTGCTAATTAATATTTTTGTGTATAATCAGCCTTTTAAATATTCTAAATGTTGTTGTAATCAAGTAACTTTATATTTGACAACTTTGATACTGCGAAAAGTAGACCACAGGATGACAAAAATATGGTACAATCTTGTTTACAACAATACATAGAATAATATAGAGCAGAAGTATATCCTATGAAAAGAAGACCACAGGATGACAAAAATATGTTACAATCTTGTTTACAGTATTACATAGAATATCAACATTAGAACAGAAGCATATCCTATGAAAAGTCGATCACAGGATGACAAAAATATGGTACAATCTTGTTTACAACATTACAACATTACATAGAATAATAATAATGGAAAAGAAGTTTATCTTACGAAAAGTTGATCACAGGATGAGATGACAAAAATATGGTACAATCTTGTTTACAGTATTACATAGAATATCAACATTAGAACAGAAGCATATCCTATGAAAAGTCGATCACAGGATGACAAAAATATGGTACAATCTTGTTTACAACACTACATAGAATAATAACAATAGAACAGAAGTATATCCTATGAAAAGTAGACCACAGGATGACAAAAATATGATACAATCTTGTTTACAATATTACATAGAAAAATAACTATAGAACATAAGTATATCCTATGAAAAGTAGATCACAGGATGACAAAAATATGGTACAATCTTGTTTACAGTATTACATAGAATATCAACAATAGAACAGAGGTATGTCCAATGCAAAGTAGACCACAGGATAACAAAAATATGGTACAATCTTGTTCACAACACTAAATAGAATAATAACAATAGAACAGAAGTATATCCTATGAAAAGTAGATCACAGGATGACAAAAAATATGGTACAATCTTGTTTACAACTCTACATAGAATAATAACATTAGAACAAAATTATAGCCTTTGAAAAGTAGATCATAGAATAACAAAAAGATATTGCACAGTGTTGTTCTACAACAATACATAGAACAATTTCAAAAGAACAGAATTATATCCTATGAAAAGTAGGCCACAGGATGAAAAAAATATGTTACAATCTTGTTTACAACACTACAAAGATTAATAACAATAGAACAGAAGTATATCCTATGAAAAGAAGACCACAGAATAACAAAAAGATATTGTACAGTGTTGTTCTACAACAACAATACATAGAACAATTTCAAAAGAACAGAAGTATATCCTATGAAAAGTAGACCACAGGATGAAAAAAATATGTTACAATCGTGTTTATAACACTACATAGAATAATAATAATGGAACAGAAGTATATCTTACGAAAAGTCGATCACAGGATGACAAAAAAATGGTACAATCTTGTTTACAGCATTACATAGAATATCAACATTAGAACAGAAGTATATCAAATGAAAAGTCGACCACAGGATGACAAAAATATGTTACAATCTTGTTTACAACACTACATAGAATAATAATAATGGAACAGAAGTATATCCTATGAAAAGTAGACCACAAGATGACAAAAATATGTTACAATCTTGTTTACAACACTACATAGAATAATAACAATAGAACAGAAGCATATCCTATGAAAAGTAGATCACAGGATGACAAAAATATGGTACAATCTTGTTTACAACATTAGATAGAATAATAACAATAGAACAGAAGTATATCATATGAAAAGTAGACCACAAGATGACAAAAATATGTTACAATCTTGTTTACAACACTACATAGAATAATAACAATAGAACAGAAGCATATCCTATGAAAAGTAGATCACAGGATGACAAAAATATGGTACAATCTTGTTTACAACACTACATAGAATAATAACAATAGAACAGAAGCATATCCTATGAAAAGTAGATCACAGGATGACAAAAATATGGTACAATCTTGTTTACAACATTAGATAGAATAAAAACAATAGAACAGAAGTATATCATATGAAAAGTCTATCACAGGATAAAAAATATGGTACAATCTTGTTTACAACACTACATAGAATAATAACAATAGAACAGAAGTATATCCTATGAAAAGTAGACCACAGGATAACAAAAATTTGGTACAATCTTGTTTACAATATTACATAGAATCATAACAATAGAACAGAAGCATATCCTATGAAAAGTAGATCACAGGATGACAAAAATATGGTACAATCTTGTTTACAACATTACATAGAATAATAACAATAGAACAGAAGTATATCATATGAAAAGTCGATCACAGGATAAAAAATATGGTACAATCTTGTTTACAACAATACATAGAATAATATAGAGCAGAAGTATATCTATGAAAAGAAGACCACAGGATGAAAAAAATATGGTACAACAATACATAGATTACTAATATTAGAAACTATAAAAAATGTCTTTTTCGAGTCTTGACCAATATACTTCAAACAAGATACCTTAAAAATTTTAACTAATGCTGCTATGTTGGGCGCGTGACACTTATCTTTAAATTGTTGTTAAAGCCTTGGCCCATATAAAGACTCTCAGACATAGGGCGTGCAATCAAAATGTTAGTTGTCTATTGTCACCTAAAGAACAAGCGGGTGATGGCATTGTATTCTCTAGAAGTACAAGGGGAAAAAACAGCATACCTGACCATTTTTCTATAGTGATCTATGTTTACGCAGCAACAAAAATGCACTTTCCCTTAACTAACTTTTTTTCAAACTTTTTTTAAACACGGGAATAATATTTTTTCAACAAAATATCACATTTTAGGAAATTTTAATTAGATGGGCTAATTAGCATCAAATTTATCTTATTCTTTCAAATAAACTAAATTTTAAAATTTAAGAACAAAATATTTTTTCTCAATAATTTTACAATAAAAAACAGATTAGGTACAATTATGAAGGAAATATTTTTAATGATACTATTTAACAAAGACAGGTTGTTTTATCTGTAGCTTGAGATTTTGTTAACTGAACCGATCATGTTCCACATTTTATGGAATCTTCATATAGGTCATTGGATTCTTTTAGGCTATTTAATTTTCAGATATAAGTCTTAGGATGGTTTTAGGCTATATGAACTGCTTTTCCTACCTTAATTGGAATACAAAAATCCTACATGCTAGAAGCGCAGTTAGTTTTTATATAAAATACAAAAGATTTTTAAAAATCAACCTCTTGAAGTGTTTTGAGAGGTGTTATGATTAATTGTCACAAAAGTCCCAATTTAAACTAAAATGTCAAGCATCAGTGTTAAGCATTTTAGGAATCTTCTTATGAGGTTTTAAATCAATCAGACATTTTGAATTATTAATAAAAAAATTACTAGCGGTTGTGCCCTTAATATCTAAAGCTCTGCATAAAAGTGGTGGGAAAAGTTAGAAAAGTAGTATAAAACCGTCTTTAAAATAAAAGAGCCTAATACCATCCTGGTACCTATAGCAATATTCCCTAAAATGAAGAACTCAATCGCTTCGGTAATTATTGAAATATTAAGCTTCATACAAAAACCTTACTACTTTAAAAGAAAAGATAGTTGTCAAAAGCAAAGTTAAATTGAGGAAAAGGGCTACAACCATATTGCTTATCAATATTATATCTTTTAAGGAAACTGTGTGTTGATCATTGAATAAGATGCAACCAATAACCTGCATCCGCACAATAATAGAGTTAAAAATAGTAGAACATCAAAACAAATCCTTATACTAAAGTAACAGGATGTTTGTCTGTGTGTCTGTGTATCTGTGTGTTTGTACCGAAGAATCTCGCTAACCGCTGAACCGATTGGGTTCTCCTTAACAGGGTAGATTCTCATATGTCCCAGGAAGGTTTTTAACTATTTTGGGGGAGGGTACCACCACCCTCCCAAGAGAAATCACAATAAAATCGAAAAAAAATTTAGTATTTCCGCCGCATAGTGTCGCTAGCGTAGTCGCGCTGCGTAGAAGCATGAATTTAACATCGACAAATTATTTCTCAAATTAGATATTTAAAATAAAAAAAAACATTTAAATGCCACTAGAGGCCTCTAGTAAGGTTGTTTTGTATTTAGCCTAAGAAATAGATAACTACTAAATTTATTGAGTTCTCCATTTTAGGGAAGCTTTCCGTGGGACTTGGGATAGTTTTAGGCTATTTCATTTTTAGTTTAAGTCTTGCGATGGTTTAGGGCTATTTTAGGTTCTTTCTCACTAATTCGTATAAACTATAATGAGCCTCTAGGCTTTCTTAAAGTGTGAATGTGTTAATTAACTGTATTTGATTAGATTCACAGCACAAATTAAATCATAACTGAATTAAGTGAAGACGTTAAATTAATTTCCTACTGCTACTATGTCAGATGTTTGACAATAATAATATAAGGGGAAATAAGTCATTAGCCAAACGAACACACAACCCATTACAATTAACATCTAAGTCATTCAAAAAAAGGTTGTGTAATAAAAGTATTGTTTGTTTTTGACGATACAAAACAACTTTTTACAATAAACAAGGACCTCTAAAAAAAAGGTGGTTCAATAAATTGTTGTTTATTTTTACATTACAGCTTTTACAAGCCAATTTTGTTTTTGGATAAAAAAATTTACTTCTATTTATCTCTATTGCTTTAACCACAAACCTGCAATATAAAATTTATATTCTCGTCAGTATTAGATATTGGCAACTTTAAGTCATAAGATACAAGCGCTTCTGCATTTTTAAGTCATGGTTCATTTAGCTAGGATATTTTCATCTCACTTTCATTATTTCAATTTATTACAAACCAAGTTGATATCAAAGCTGATCTAAATGTAATATAAATGATTGTTTATGGGTCTGTCAAATAGGGCCGAATATAACTTTCTTCGTCCATTAATTAAGAAATTTACAGAATAAATGTAAAAGTATAGATGTATAACGCTATTGGCTGATCCAAAAATCAAATTGGAAGTCGGAGGTGGAAGGAAATTTTCTACTCGATTGCGAGGGAAATTTTCTTCTCGATACATATCTCCAAGGGTGTTCATAACTCAATTTCTAAATAGACATCCTGTTAATTAATTACATAGAATATGAAGCAGCTTTTTGTGTCTCATAAAAAAACATTTGGCCGAATTATGCCGCCCGACGTCATATTCCCTTCTAATATGACGTCAATGGGGATAGTTCGGCCAATCGTTTTAACATTTGCCTACTTATTTTTGAGACACTATAAGCTGCATCATAGAATATTTCAAAATTTGTATTAAATTATAGAATCTTTTTGCAGTTATAATGGCTTCTGCTAGTTAAAAAGAATATTGTTTCCAAGTGCACAGAAGTGTAAAAACTTTATCTACAAGTTATGAAGAAGAAGCCACAACTTTTAACAAGGACGATTACTTGCAACAGTTTCGTTAATTCCAAATATTTTCTAAAATTATGAATAGTATTTAGTGGACGTCCTAGTATAGTAAAGTATGTTAGTCAGGGACAAGGCAATAGGAGAATATTTGATATACGCACCTTATTTAATAATTTATTCCTATAATTAAATCAAAGAGTCATAAAACGAATTTATCTCTTTATTAAAGATTTTTAATAATTGGTGGAAATGTTAGGACATTGCAGATCTAAATGAAGATTTAATAAAAGTACTCAAAGTTTTCAAGGCAAAAAATTAGAAAAATTTTGGACTACTATACCGGTATAATCTACATTTCATGTCCCTTCCTCCTTGACTGAAGTGGCTTGATTAAAAGTGGAAATTGACATGCTGTTGCGTGTTTACTTCTACTACATAGTTATCTGCAGTGTATTGGTACTTTTTAACTACAAAATGCAACCAGTAAGAATGTTCATTGACTGCTTTTAGCAGCTTTTCAATTTTGCTAAACCTCAAGTTACCAAACAAAGCAAAATTACCGCATCACATGAAAATTTAGGACAACTTACTGACACACAAAACTTTAGCAGAGCTCCGTTTGCCAGAAAAAAAGTTAGTAATGCATTAATAGCAGCATAACTGCATATTATACTTTATGCATGCCAGAGATACAGGGATAGAACTTTGGACATTAAATTGATTTTCTCTCCAAATTTTAAGTGTAAAGTTCTGTTTTTACAGCATATAAATTGGACAAAAGAAAGGCTTGTAGACAGGAACGTTCAAGGGTAGGGGGGAGTAAAGGGGTGATTACCCCCCCCCCCCCTCCAAAAAAAAATTAAAAAGCTCTGACATACTTGCCTATTTGATATAAAGATTCCCCCCCTCCCCCAATTAAAAAAGCTTGGACGTCCTTGGTTGTAGATGAATGTAAATCCTTCTTTCCCAGAAGTGTGCGGAGAATTTGCACTTCCCTAAGCTATAGCTATAATAGGCAACAAAAATTGGAAGATCTTAAAAGAGTGCAGCTACTTAATAAAAAAATCCTGTGCCCGCCAGGATGGAGCTATTCAAAAAATTCAAACTCTCAGTTATGTATCATACCAATACTTAAAAAGTGACGCAGTTTGGGCTCTTTATCTTTCACACACAGAAAATGAGATAGAAAAAACGGAGGGAGAGGCGTTCAAGCCCCCCCCCCCCCCCTCGACCGTTAGGAGTTAACAAAATAGCAATACAAAATTTTGGTAAGGGGGAGAATTTATCCAAAGGCAATTTAACTTGCGAAATTGGTGGTAATCTCCCACCAAATATGTTTAAACATTCCTGAACCTTTAAAAAGCTACACTGTAAAGGAGAACCATATCGGTCCAGTGAGATCTAAAGCTATAAAACCAAATACACACACACAGACATCATGTTTATTTTTTATTAATCCATTGTTATAATCAATAATTAAAATTGTTATTTTTAGTTTTTATTCTTGTTCCGAATTATTACTTAGACAAGAATGTAATTCAAATCCCTCCAAGCATAAAGATTATTTAGACAGACTATGCATTTTAAGTAACAAGATACCTTTAAACCCGTGTTTAGGGACGTATACCAGGGGTTGGAGGTGTGGTTAAAACTACCCCACCTACTCCCTCCCACTTACATTGCTAAACAGAAGCCTGTGTAAGAAAAGAAAAGGATTTTGGGACAAACCCCAAACTGTCCCAGTTTGAGCAAGACGATTCCAGTGACGTCACATACGTTTCGGGAAAGAAAAAGGGAAGGGGGGAAGAAAATCTCTTCAAAAGAGATGGGAGAAAAGGGAAGAGATTTTCTTGCTCCAGCACTATATATCTAATTTAATTTTGTCTTATTATCAAGAAATACCATCAAAATCCTAAAGTCTAAGTACGCCCCAAGTCGTGTATATTATATTAAAGTAGTCAGATTACAGAAAAATATGTAGAAAAGTTGGTCTTAAATACTTTCTAATGCATCGAATTAAATATTTTTATGTAATTTTTGTTGTTATTAATGCTTAAAATATTAACCCAAATAAAAAAAATCAGGACAAATATGTTCATTAGACTAAAGCTATTTGGATCAGAAATAGTTTTATTAAAAGGGCAATGTTTATAGGTTTTGTAATTGCTTTATATAATCAAGTTTAAAGATATAGGACGTCGTAAATAGAAAAAATCGGTACTACGTCAAACCCTAGATACGTCAAACAGTAGATGCGACAAACGCTAGACAGACAAACAGTAGACAGACAAACCCTAGACACGACATACGCTAGATACGACAAACGCTAGAATGCGACAAACACTAGAATATGACAAACGCTAGATTTCTAGAGGGGACAAACAAAAGATACGACAAAACAAAGCAGGGGGTAATGTAATGATTAAACATTTGGTCATTTAAACATTTCCAAGAATCACATTTACTACCCCTTGCTGGCTTTTTATTATACTTGTAGGGGGTCATTACAAATAGTTTACAATGTCATTTTTAATTATGTAGTGTAGGATAGACTGGGGTCATTAGTAAAATAACATTTCTGATACACATTAAGAGATAAAGAGAAAGAAAGAAAATGAAAAAACGAAAAGAAAAAAAAAAAAAAAAAAAAAAAGAGAAAAAAAGAGAAAAAAAAAGAGAAAAAAAGAGAAAAAAAGAGAAAAAAAAGAGAAAAAAAGAGAAAAAAAGAGAAAAAAAAGAGAAAAAAAAGTGAAAAAAAAGAGAAAAAAAGGAGATAACTGATAGAAAAAAGAGAATCTTGAAACCCTTGCCTCGTCTGAATCATGTCCTTACCTCATATAATTATCATAGTAATAACTGACATGAAAACAGTATAACAGACAGATGGAAGGACAGAAAAACAGACAAATATTTATTGATCAAATCACTGGACCATTTTGGTTTCTCCTAGCAGTTCTTTCATCTTTCAAAGATTTCAAAGATAAAATTTCAGGAATAAGGATGACCTTAACTCATCAACTAGTAATAATTACTGAAATGGCCAGATTCATAGAAAACACTAATTATTTTTCTCGTATTCATTCGAATCCGGTGGATAGGAACCGGTTCTCATCCATACGAAAAAACTATGCCTAGCATCGTATTATATCCAGATTTCTACGAATATAAAATGTACAATCATAAGATTAAAATTAGTTTTTTTAGCCCTTGCCTTCGGCATCTCGGGGCTAAAAAAACTAGTTTTAATCTTATAGTTGTACATTCTATATCCGCGGAAAGCTGTTTATAATACGATGCGAGAAATAACTATTAAAAGTCTCAAACGAAAATTTACACACATCTACCCTATTCTT
Organism: Acartia tonsa; assembly: GCF_053477335.1. Classification (NCBI taxonomy): domain Eukaryota; kingdom Metazoa; phylum Arthropoda; class Copepoda; order Calanoida; family Acartiidae; genus Acartia; species Acartia tonsa. Next base: position 43,936,959 of record NC_137260.1, read on the forward strand.
ACATTTAAATACAAATTCATGTAATCAATTAAATTAGTAGGAGGTAATTATAAGAAATTACTCAATAAATGACTCATTAGACTTTTTAAATTGTGAAATAATTAATATAGATCTTTTTATTTTTTGTTGAGTGTGTTTTGATTTTAAATTTTTTTCAGGGGTGTAACATAACCTTTTAAAGTGTCTAAAATCTGCCCATTATCAATATTTAGCTTTTATATTTTTGTTTGCCAGTTTTAGTATCAATTAGTACGTGTCTTGCTTATTATTAGTTTTAACATCAAATTGTATATTTAACATTTAAACTATTTTGTCATTTCTGGTAATTCAGTTTGAACTTAATTTTTTTAAACATTTCCTTTCAGATAAGATGGATAGATGTGTATTTCAATATAAGCAAACAAAAAAAATTATTACACATATTTACATAATTATTAGCATGGTTTGGTACTTTCATAACCTGAAATGGCCATTGCAAAACCTGAAAATACCAAAGTCTCTACCAGAAGCATTACAAGAGATCAACTAAAAGACCTGCGAACAAGTACTTAGTATGTGGCTTTGCCATTTCCAATTAATGGAATTTAACATCACCAAAAAGAATGATCAAAGGTCGAAAATACTAAAATTTACAATTTGTTATTGACGTTATACAAATAATGCGGTAAAAATAAAATAGAAAGATATCAATAATTTATGAGCTATTAATTTATCACTATTCAAAAACAAAGAAGTGAACGTGACCATTAATAAATTATAAGTTATAAACTTATTATCTTTGTGTAAACTTTATTCTCAGTAAAAAGTGTTGGCCTGTTCTGTTGTAATGATATAGCCTAGCATAATAAATATACAAGATATAGAGTTTATCCCAAGTATAAAGTGTTGGCCTATGCTGTTGTAATAATATAGCCTATCATAATAAATATACAAGATATAGAGTTTAGCATAATAAATATACAAGTTATAGAGTTTATTCCAAGTAAAAAGTGTTGGCCTGTTCTGTTGTAATAATATAGCCTAGTATAATAAATATACAAAATATAGAGTTCAAACCAAGTATAAAGTGTTGGCCTGTTCTGTTGTAATAATATAGCCTATCATAATAAATATACAAGATATAGAGTTTAGCATAATAAATATACAAGTTGTAGTGGGTCTTACTTGAGATACTTGTAAAATAAGCAGAATGACATTTCGTGATCCTAAACGAGTGGACAGATTTTTATGAAATTAGTACCATTTTAAAGCTTTTATTTTCCTCTATTGATTTTACTTTTATTTGAATTTTTAAGCCCACAAATGACGGATCTCGAGTTCTAATTATGAAACATTTGTACTTATTATATTCTGTTAAAATCTTGTGATATCTCATATGAGGCCATATTTTTCCAAGAAATCGATATACATATAATGCTCCGCATTTATATGTATATTTGACCTTTCTATCATCTACGCGTGTAGGTTTTAGGCGATATTTAACTTATGTACTTTTGTAGAAGAGAGCTCCAGTTATCCAGGGATTTGGCATCCTCAATGCATCACGGAGATTTCCCCGGCACAACTGAACGTGACTAAACGGGAAACTCAACATACACTCCGGCCTGCTGATATATCCTACGCAGACCTACGTGTATCCCTAGCCATCCCTGCATGATCAGAAACGCCCCCTCAATACTTCAATACTCTCTGTAATTTTCCTATATGTATATTGATATAATATGTATTCATTAATTTTGTGTAAACTATACTTGTCTATTGAAAATACATCAGTTCCGCACAAACAGTTGTTAGTAGAGTATCAACTCCAATTTGTGGGCAGCTAATCCTAGCTGCAATTAATTATCCAGAAACATATAAAATCCCCTGTGGGTACTTGCGTGTAGTATTCGTTATTTAACTTAGCGGAGACGTACAAACGAAGGGAACGAGTTGCTTCGCTCTTGAATCGCTTCAGCCACAACGTTACCATTCCAACGTGAAGTGCCGCCACACCGCTCGAGGCGGGCTTTAATAGTTTTTAAAAAGCTATCTATCACGTCCGATCCGTTACACAAGTTATAGAGTTTATTCCAAGTAAAAAGTGTTGGCCTGTTCTGTTGTAATAATATAGCCTAGTATAATAAATATACAAAATATAGAGTTCAAACCAAGTATAAAGTGTTGGCCTGTTCTGTTGTAATAATATAGCCTATCATAATAAATATAAAAGATATAGAGTTTATTCTCAGTAAAAAGTGTTGGCCTGTTCTGTTGTAATAATATAACCTAGCATAATAAATATACAAGATATAGAGTTTATCCCAAGTAAAAAGTGTTGACCTGTTCTGTTGTAATGATATAACCTAGTATAATAAATATACAAAATATAGAGTTCAAACCAAGTATAAAGTGTTGGCCTGTTCTGTTGTAATTATATAGCCTATCATAATAAATATACAAGATATAGAGTTTAGCATAATAAATATACAAGATATAGAGTTTAGCATAATAAATATACAAGTTATAGAGTTTATTCCAAGTAAAAAGTGTTGGCCTGTTCTGTTGTAATAATATAGCCTAGCATAATAAATATACAAAATATAGAGTTCAAACCAAGTATAAAGTGTTGGCCTGTTCTGTTGTAATAATATAGCCTATCATAATAAATATAAAAGATATAGAGTTTATTCTCAGTAAAAAGTGTTGGCCTGTTCTGTTGTAATAATATAGCCTATCATAATAAATATAAAAGATATAGAGTTTATTCTCAGTAAAAAGTGTTGGCCTGTTCTGTTGTAATAATATAGCCTAGCATAATAAATATAAAAGATATAGAGTTTATCCCAAGTAAAAAGTGTTGGCCTGTTCTGTTGTAATAATATAGCCTATCATAATAAATACAAGATATAGAGTTTATCCCGAGTATAAAGTGTTGGCCTGTTCTGTTGTAATAATATAGCCTATCATAATAAATATACAAGATATAGAGTTTATCCCAAGTAAAAAGTGTTGGCCTGTTCTGTTGTAATAATATAGCCCGGCATAATAAATATACAAGATATAGAGTTTATCCCAAGTAAAAAGTGTTGGCCTGTTCTGTTGTAATAATATAGCCTAGCATAATAAATATACAAGATATATAGTTTATCCCAAGTAAAAAGTGTTGGCCTGTTCTGTTGTAATAATATAGCCTAGCATAATAAATATACAAGATATAGAGTTTATCCCAAGTAAAAAGTGTTGGCCTGTTCTGTTGTAATAATATAGCCTAGCATAATAAATATACAAGATATAGATATTAGAAATTTTTCTAATACAAGACCTTTTGAAGGTAACATCCAAGTCATGAAAAATCTTCTACCAACCTTGCATTGCAGCTTTATGGACAAGCACCCTATCTTTTTTTATTATACCAAGTCTGTTGCCATAACCGGGCCATGATCAAATACAAGCTGTGTATTTTACCCTCTATGCCTATGAGTCTTTTATTGGAGCAGATTATGAAGACATATTATCTTCTAACTTTTTGATAATCAACACAGCTTTGCAGGCAATATTCATCTTATCATATTTAATTCATACCTTACTTTTAAAATTTATTCTGCTAACTCTACTCCTAATAGTTCTTTTATTGGCACAGAAAATGTGGACGTAAAAAGTGTATGATTATATTACTGCAGTGCACCACTTAAAAAGAGCCTTCCCTTAAAAGACCAGACAAAATTTATCCCATAAAAGATCCTTTTATTGGTGCTATCCAAGCCATAAAACATTTTTCTACTAATACGACACCTTGCATTTCTGCTGTATAATCAACCTGTTTTTGTTTCTTTTTATTAAGTCTATGAATTTTACCCTCTACACCTAATAGTTCTTTTATTGGCACAGATAATGTGGACATACAAATTGTATGATTATATTACTGCTAAATGTATTAGGAAGACACAAGACTTTCCTTAAAAGAACAAAGATCCTTTTAGTGGTGCCATCCAATTTGTATAACATTTTCTATCAATCTGACACCTTGCATTTCAGCTGCATATATGCTCAAGTTTCATTTATATTTTGTATTCTGTTAATTTTTCCCTCTATGCCTAATAGTTCTTTTATTTCTTTTTTATATGTTGACTTTTAAGAAAATGATTCAATTAAAGTATTTTACCCTCTACATCTAATAAGTATTTTATTGGCACAGATAATGTGGACATAAAAAGTGTATGATTATATTACTGCAGTGCCGTACTTGGAAGATGGTTTTACAATCACATGGAATTCCATCACGAATTAGATATAGATTACATGTACTTTTTGCTCAAATAAGAATAACAAATAAATTTAAGTTTTTAAAGGTGATATTATAGTCATTTGTCCGAGGAAAAGTAAATGAAAAGTTTTAGAATAATTACTTTTTTTTTATTTATTTGACTTTTTCAATAAAATTGTACAATACACGTGGTTTCATCAAGGTTTAGAACTAGCTCTCACAATTTTTGATAAAAACCTTCATATTACTTAATTCATTTAATGTTTCATATAATAAATCTATCAGTATAGATGTGTAATCCAGACAACTACATGGCCAAAGTGGTGAAGACCCTTTTTGCTAGCAAATTGCTTTCTGATCTTTTAGAGGTACTGGGCTGTGTTTATATTTCCGACGCTATTAGTTGTTTTCAAAGACCAATACAAAAACGAGACAGGGTCCCCGTCCTGTGGGCAGAGTTACGTATAGCTCAAGCTTCCTCAACACTTTTAATTCTATTTTCACATTACACTATTATATTCTTTGCCACATAACCATCGCTTTTCCCTGGACTTTAGTGCATTCAGTTTTTTTCTCATTTTATTGGCCCGTGGACTTTTTTTTAAACAAGCACAAGGCCAAAATTACATAATTATTGGTATCTAAATTTAAATTCATAGTTTTGTTCTATAATTTCTTTCAGAACACAGCATTAATTAGGTTTTATAAGTTTGTACTTCCGCCCGCCAATAAAGAGATGTACATACCAAATAATTATACCAAAAATTACCTCATCTGTTTAGACACTCAACTTAGTGAATCAACCAATCAAAATTTAACAAAAGTCCCCAAAGTTGTTGTGCCAACAAATAAAAATCGTTATTACAAAAATTTTGGGACCAGAGTAATAAACAGCTTAATGTCCCCTACCTCCCTGCATTATATTAAACTATCGAACTTATGTGTATGCGTGCAAACCAACCAACATATACAATACACATACCAAGTATCTTTGCTCCTAACAGTATGAAAATAACTCTATTCTTCTTTTCATAAAGTATAAGAATGCATCAGAAGCATAATACAACCATTTTATATTCTAAATTATGACCTAAAAGTGGATAGAATTACAAGGATAACAATGATGATCGAAAAAATTCATTTAACATTACAAAAGAATAAATTCTGTAAAGATTTATGATTACATTTATTTATAACCATCCTATTCTACCAATTTTATGTCTAAATTTCAAGTTATCCCAGGATAGTTCTCTAAGAAATATTAAACCAACCTCATTTAATTTAGAAGGTAAAAAGCTCTCATATGGCTTTAAACCTTTCTTTATTATTTTTTATTCTAAAACACTTTGCCTCAAACACTTCAAAAGTTCAAACTTATGAAAACTTGGTCATTTTTTCAAGTATAGCTTCAAAACCGATCAATATCCGTTGGATTGGAACCGGTTATCAGACATTTTGAAAAATCACGTATAGCATCGTATCACAGATTAAATTCCAAATACTTCTAAAACCAACTTAATACTACAAAATGATCCTACCTACCTATCATACTGAAAACTGAGGCTTGTAGAGTATCTTTGCTCCTAAAAATAAGTAATTATGCAAATGTGCCCGTGTAAAAATCCGTGTAAAACATTGCAATGCAAAATCTTGTCGAATAATTTAACTTTATTGAATGGCCAATTAAGCCCTCAAAGAATCCGAGTTTCGTTTTTCATTATTCTTGTTTCTATGTTTTATTATCTTGAATTATATTGCCTGATTTGGTGTTGCTAAGCTTCACAATTAGATTTTTAACAAGGACAATTATTCCAGGGGTCTAAAGTGACAATGAACGACTGATTGGTGTCTGTAGATAACAATTAGTGGTTGAAACGTATAGACACTCAATTTAATAAACCAAAATAAAAATTCATTAAAGTCTTTAAAGCTTTTAAGCTCTGACATTTTTTTTTATTGTAGGTGCAATATTCTTGTATATGGTTAGCTTTACTAACTAACAAATAATGAGGCCTAAAGGGTAGCATTACTTTAAAAATATTGTTCGAATTTAATTTAGATGAATTTAATTTTTATTCAAATATACAAAATTATCATTGACATAAATATCCTAAATTGTGATTTGTGACAGAGACACGTCAAAAATGGAGTCAAAGGCCATGGATAAAGTAAGAATTATGGGGGTATGGTTCAACCTTATTGTATCTTCTTGAATTTAAAAAGATGTTAGTCTACATATTCATTTACTTTGCGTCGGCTGCAGATTATTGAGATGAAAACCACCTGGTTTTTAAAATGTTAATTTTTGGCAGTTACAGTTTTCGCGAATGTAGTTGCAAATTTATGAAATAGTGTAGCCCAGCCATGGATTTTAAGGGATAAGACAATTGGTAATAAATTGATGTAAACACCAAATTATAATAAAATGTATCCTTTCTATAGATTAAGTTAACGGTGGATAAGATTTGATTAAAGTCCGCAAAGTTATATCCATGATAAGACGCACGGCTTGAGACGTGGTTATAGCTGAATGCAGCTGCCGAGTGCACTGCTCAAACAGATACTGTCAATACTCACATTTTATCGGCTTGAAATTTCAATGAATGATAAAACTTACTCCGTCATAGATATTGTATGCCTACATATTCTATGAATTTCCAGATGAAACTATATTAAAATTCATATTGGTTAGTTATAATTTCTAGACATTTTTGTACTTTGTTGTACAGCAACTATATAAAAACAGAAGATATATTATATAAACAGAATCTTGTTGTTTTTATATAATTTATTTCGAGTTAAACATGGGTCTAAATTCTGATTTTCTTAATGATTTTCTTGAGTTTCTATTAAAACAAAAAAATAATATCTCATACTTCAAATGTACATGATTTATATTCCGTAATTCGTAATTTATCTATTATAAACATTTAAAAATATAAACAGAATCTAGCAAGAAAAAAACTATAAAAATCCAATCAAAAAATGACAAGTACAAAATATCCAAGTATAATTTTACATTTGGCACTGCTGCCTCATCTTTGGATGTTTTTCTCATAATGGTCCTAAAACTTGGTAATAAATCTTGTAAATGTTTTCAGGAATTAAAGGGATAGATCAATGCACATTGTGTTTTTTCATCAGGGATCTAAAATCATAGAACAATGGCTGATAAATTTATGTAAATCCTCAATGATGATAAACAAAATTACCCCTTCTGTAGAATACAATTAGTGGTTGAAGAAACGTTTGGTCACTCATCTTAAGGAACCAATTTATCAAAAAAGAAAAAAGTTCTCTAAATTTGTTGAGCCAACGAATAAGAAAACTTTTTTATGGAACTTTGAGGACTAGTGTAATAAAGAACCTTTTGTCCCTCCCTCTCTGCTTTTTCACTATTTGGCTGGGGTTACCATTGGCTTATCCCCTGATCCCTGACTTTGATGGAACAAGGAAGTATTGAACAAGAAAAGAAGAAGACAACGTTTCATTACAGACCAGAGACAAAGGGATATCGAATAGGACTAAAAATTGAAATCATTAACAATACTTATCACTATGGTATCTCATTGGTTTTTTTTATGGAAGTTAAATCAAAAAGTAATGAAGTATTCAATGACATCCAAGCTTTTTATTTCTAAGGGGGTGAAATGATATTTTTTTAAAGGTTTGAGTGGGTTACTCTCAGGTATTTCTCGGATAAGAGTAAATCTGGCACTACAATGGTTTATTTCGACAACAAACAGTCATTATAAATTCTCTTTTCATCCTATTTCCAAACTTATTTTTAGACAATTTATGAATTTTTGGATTTTTTAATTCTCCCTTTATCCTTATCAAAAAGCTAATAACGATCAGCTGAAATAAATTTCCTATTCGAGCCCTAGTTTCCTAAAGTGTACAGCAGATAACCCAATTATTGCAGACCCTATTTTCAGCGACTCCGGTCAAATGGAAAAGCGATTTAATGTATATACGATTTATACATTCAAAAGTTTTAATTTTTCAAATTTTGATTTTTTTTGAAGTTGGAAGCTTTTTTTAGCTAGTAGCAAATATTGAGATAGGACGCGGAAGCTACGCACACTTTCGGAAACTAAATTCAGTTCATCCTAATAACAGCTCTTCTTCTTTATTAGGTAGGTTGTATCATATACAGGGATATTAAGACAATGAACGATAATTTGGTGTACAACCCATTTGATGATAAACAAAATTACCCATTCTGTAGATTAAAATTATTGGTGAAAAAGTACAGAAACTGCCAGTTTAAATCAACCAATCAACTTAAGGTTTAATATTAGTTCCCAAAGTTTTTAGCTAACGAAAGAAAAAAGAATATCTATAAAACTTTGGGTGATGGTATAGTTTACAGTACAATGTCTACTCCCTCCCTGATATTACTTTACAAAACACACACACAATAAAGTATAACAAGAAAGTTGAAAATCAAGAGGGCGCAACCATGTAACACCGTCCTATAGAAAATCATCTATGATAATTTTGCAAATCTATATAAGAGAAATGGACAGAAATAAAACCTTTTTCAATCTGTATTTAAATATTTTTTATATAAAAGTAGGGTTGGGCCGGATACTTTTTTGGCCGGATACCGGATACCGGATATCCGGCTGATTTCAAACGCCGGATATCCGGTAACCGGCGGATATCCGGCTAACGCCGGATATCCGGCAAATATCTGGTTATCCGGCCAAATTACCAGATACTAAAGTAGCAAAAAAAAAATTCTTCAGAAATCTTATATAAATTTACATAAAGTTAAACTTGTTCAGAAAAAATGTTCTTCTAGCTTCAATAATAAGAAAATTATAGCCATTTAAAATTTAAAAAAACAGAGATTTTTGGTGTAAAGTATAAAAAATTATAGAGCTGGATATCCGGCCGGATAGTTTCAATATCCAGTATCCGGCCGGATATTGAAAATGGCCGGATATCCGGCCACACCGGATATCCGGCCCAACCCTATATAAAAGTAAATAAGTAAATTTGTTTCATAAATATTTTAACTTTGATTCAAAACCTTCTTGTATACCTATGTATGAAAATTAAGTTAAATATTTTAAATCAAAACTAAAGCGTAGCTCATCTCCTATATGTGTATGTATGAATGAATAAATACTGTTATTCATCCCTCTAAAAGTTTATAATTATTGTCCTAAAATTATAAAATTATGCCTATCTTACTCATCTTATCTGCCTAATACAAGTAAATGAATGTAGCAGACTATTTTGTCTCTACATCATTGCATTTTAGTTTGATTATTATTATGGTTGTTATGACTGCAATATTGTGAGACACATCCTGATAAATTTGATCTTAGTTGGAAGTTTTTAATTTTTATCAGGAGATAAATTAGATAGTTGTTGTTTTTAGGAGCAAAGATACTATATACATGACAGACTCTATAACAAGTTTTAAAAGCACAAAGGCTAATAACCACTAAAATATATCTTAAATTTTGTTTGATTTTTAAAAATTTCTTTAGTAAAGAGAAGCTTTACAAAGTGTCTCAAAAGATCAGCCGTGTGACGTCATAAAAACCCATCTTTTTTTTAGTGGGTTCCTTTCCCAATTCCCCCCTCATCCCTTATTTTTATGACGTCACACGGCTGATCTTTTGAGACACTTTGTAAAGCTTCAGTAAAGATAAATTTTTAAAGAAATATTTTTAAAACTCTCAAATATATACTGTATTAAATCTGACCCTCAATTAACCCTCTATCAATCTGTAACAAGGGTTTGTCTCCTCTGAGACTAGATAAAGAATAGGTGGATATATTGACACGGGAAAATTTATGTCGCTAATAAGGTCCTCATTTACTGGCCAGTTCGTTCATCCAGTAAATAAAATCAATGTAAATTGTTTGATCTGATTGCTTTGAATGACTTGAATATTGAATTAACATAAACTGTATGACAGTCTATGTTGATTTCTTATAAAAGTATTGTTAGCTAATTGGCTATTCTACTTTTTAAAATTTTGTTCTTGTTATCTTAAGAGGTAAATTTAAATTTGGTTGTTATTTCGGTATTTTTGTGTGTGTTAAAACCGTTTTATTAACGCAAGGAAGCTAATTTTTAGCGGATTTTATAATGCAATAAAGCAATTAATAACTTAAAAATAATTTATATTTTAATTTATGTGGTTTTCCTAATAGGATAGAGTTGAAATCAAAAGATACAATTTAATTAATTCTTAAATTTGATTTTTAGCTGTCTGGCTTTTCTACAAGAAGTAGTTCGTCAGTTTGTCTGTTATATGATATAATGAGTATATTTATGTCAACTATACATACGTTTTACAATAACACTATGAATAAGGCATTTTTAAAAGCGAAGCTTTTCTATGATTAGGGTCTCCGTATGTACGTCCGTCTGTTACGGATAGATTTTTCGTTAATTTAGGCATGTTAGAATTGTCCTATCGATTTCAAATTTTGCATGGTGATCCCTGTAGTAATAAGGTACAATTTAGAAATATAATCGTTACCAGAATGTCCGTACGTCCATTTTCAACAGGTTGATTTTTTTACTTTTTTAACAACAAATTTTTATATGATCTAATTATCCGATTGAACTGATTTTGGTATAATGATTCCTGTGACAACAAAGTACAATATTATAAGCGAAGCAACTCTATAATCAATTCCTAAAAATGTAAGTATTCCTTATTATTATCCTGCATCAAGCAATTTTTCAACAAATTTATTTACAATTTTGCTTCGACTCTTATATATTTATATTCTGATTATTCAGTTCTGACACTATGCAAGTGTTAATGCCCTTTTGTCCTACCGTTTCAGAAATTAGCTTTTATGGATGTTGTCATCTTTGTTTTGATATAATTAGTAATTACAGAACCTAAAATTGACATGAGAAAAATATCAAAAATTTCCTTAGAAAACACTGCTTATTAACCTATGAATATATCCTACCCAGGGAGGAAGGGGACATAAGACAATAGACATATACTAGTTTCCAAAGTTTTATAGGACGTTTACTTATTCATTGAATCAAAAACTTTGGGTACACTGATTAAATCTTGATTGGTTGATTCAAATTGCAGTATTCATACTTTTAGACCATCAATTTCAAATTATAAATATACATCAATTTACCTCCATTTTCTTATCTTTGAAGCTCCCTGATGCTAGCTATGTTTAATAATTTGATGGTTATTGATGGGCTGGGAGCTTTTTGTTCTTTATCAAAATTTGGTTAAGCTAATTGGGGCCCATGCTACATACAAATGGATGTATTATTACTTGGATATTACACAAGATTTTCATGTTTTCTAATCAATTGAAACACGCAGCAGGCTAGAATAATGATTCCCCCCTTCTACCTCTTTATCCCATCCAATACCCTCCTACTGGATGAACGAACTGACCAATACTGGAGTTCCATGTTAGCAACCTAAATTGACGACAATGTATTTCTCTGTCCTGATATCCATTTATATTGTATATCCATTATACATACACATTTTATACAAGCTTTGTCTTATCTAAGTCATTAGTTAACAATATTTTTGGTAGGTTTTTTGTTTATAAAATTGTAATCAAGTTAAGATTTGTTTTTCTCGTATTCATTCGAATCCGGTGGATAGGAACCGGTTCTCATCCATACGAAAAAACTATGTCTAGCATCGTAATATATCCAGCTTTCTACGAATAAAAAAATGTACAATCATAAGATTAAAACCAGTTTTTTAGCCCGTGCCTTCGGCATCTCGGGGCTAAAAAACTGGGTTTAATCTTAAAATTGTACATTCTATATCCGCGGAAAGCCGTTTATAATGCGATGAAAGAAATAACTATGATCATCATATGAGAACATTAACATGTTAAGTTACTTTTTGTTTCTTAATTAATTTGATAAATGTTTTATAATTTGAATGAAAAAAAAACAAGAATGATAACATCCAATAGCAGTGAAAAAGTCAAAGCCTAGTAATATAAAAAATTATAAGAATAATTAATAAGAACTATACTGGTTTCAATTTTATGATTTAGAATTTTTATTCTAGGAAAATTTGCTTTAATCCGATAAGATACATGATTTTTGATTGATGCTCAGATTCGGTTTTAATCCAGCTAATATTAATCGGTTTCGAAGCCATACTGGAAAGAGTTTTATATTTTTTAATCTCGCGTGCATTCTCGGTACAATGGGTATCTGTAATGTTGTGTACTGTTCCAGAGACTTTAGAGTAGCTGCATTGCTAAGTGTAAGTACGAATAAGAAATCGGCAGCCGCATCCACAATTGTTTAGCAAGCTCAATACACTCCTTTAGCCGCAGCCGCAAACCAAATCAAGTAATTCACAGCCGTGACAATATATTTGACAATATACAGCTGCATTGGCAATAATTTCGGCTGATCGCGGTTGAATAATAGAAGCAACCCGCATATTTCTAATATTCCACCGCCGCAACAAAGCCGCAGTAAAAATACGCGGCTGCTTAGTGCTGCAAATAAGAATTAATTTTGCAAAATACTTACAGATTAACAGATAATCCTTTAGTTTTTCTGTCCTATACTTATGCATTTAAAGGTAAAAATATAATATAGATTTTTAATCATATTTGATATTAATATAATATGTATATTTAATATTAATATTATCTTACATACAATTTAATTATATGGCTTCGTGTATACTCCTTAATTACTTATTTCATTATTGTAGCGTAGCAGCTATATAACTAGTAAATTGGATGTATGTTCCTACTACGCCGGTGGGATTTGTCTAGAATTTGAAGGGATAAGACTATGGAATGATTTATGGAAATTCCAAATGTTAATAAACAAAATTATCACTTCTGAAGATTTAGATTTATTGTTGAAAAGTTTGGACACTTCTAGATTGTACTAACCATGATAAAGCTCTAATAAAAAGTACCCACAGTTTTGATTAAGCCAATTAATGAAAAATGTGTTTAAAAACTTTGGGTTCCAGAATCCAGTGTAATTTACAGTCCTTCTCCTTGGCTACATATGGACATTATTTCTTGTTCTAATATTATATTAATAAAATATTCTAATGCTATAACTGTTGTAAAAACCAAGGATAACCAAGGGTAGCTGTGTTTTCTTTTCTGTCCAAACAATAATAGTTAAATTAATATTCAATAACAGACAACCAATCCATTCATTATATGACATTATTATGGAAATACTAACTGCACGTGCACGTGGTAATGAGTTGTGCCTTTTTATGGTTTTATGCAGCCCATCTATATTAAAGATTTAAATCATACGACTGACATAGCAGCAGTAATGGCTGTAATTCTTCTTGTTTTATTAATTTTCAATATTTGCCTATTATATTTGATTTTATTGTTTGCATGTTTGGGTTTAAATTTCAATGTATTAAAATTGGTGTGAAAACATTTCCGCAGATGTATAATTTTCTACAAATTATTGCAAAAGTTTAACATCACAAAAGCTATGTGAAGTTTGACTAAAAATAGAACTCAATTGAGATCTTAAGCTTCAAACAAAATAAACCTTTTTACTCCATAAGTTTATATAAAAGGACTAGCAGCATCTAAGGCGGTTGTTTTCAAAAGGTATATAGGGTAGGGCAGAAAAGTAGCCCAAAACCATCCTATACCTAAATATAAAACCATCATGACCTATGTGTTCCTTCCATTAAAAGGAGAACTTAATAGGTTTAGTAGTAAACTTAAGCTACAAACAAAAATTCTTACTACTTTATATTATAGTATTTAGTGTATTTTTTTGCGAAAATGAATACTATGCGGAGGTGAATTCGCACCATTAAAATTATATTTGCATAATTGTTATCTTATTTAAATCTACACCATCAAAAATTCATCAGAAGAAAGAGCGTGCACAGGATTTTACAATTTGGGAGAGTGAAAAAATTCCCCTCTAAAATAAAGAAATTGTTAGGTGCATTATGAGGTAAGTGTGGAAGGCTTTTGGAAAAAACAATTTGAATTTTAGCTGTTGAGATGTTTGAGAGAGTTGTTTGTAGTTTGACAAAGGGATGTCAACACCCCCCTAAACCCCACTATTGCTGCACACCCCTACTAAGAGTATGATAATTATTTACACAAGGCCCCAATTACATTAAAGGACGCCTGCAAGAAATAACACGCTTTAACTGCTGAAAGACTGCCACAAGAAGACCCAATACCCCAAATTTAAAGCCTTCAGCTTCAATAACAAAAAAGTTCTAGGCATTTCAAAATAGCATTTTATGTACAATGGAATTTTTGAAAGATTTCCAATGCTCATAAAAGAAAAAACAATATTAGATTACGTCGCCTAGGCACAAAATTATAACCTTATCTTTGTCAGAAATTTAGATTGCCTGTAACTGATTACATTTTTACAATAAAAACACCACATTTCATAGTTAAAATCTAATTAAAAAATTCGATTTAAATTGCATTTTTAAACGAAAATCATAGCGGAAACAAAGGGGTAAACTAATACAAACTTAGCTGTGATTGGTTGTTAAGCTGATTCAGCCTTCTGATTGGCTACAGTACATTCGGTACAACGCAAGTAAAACTTAATTTTTTTTAATGATTTTGACTATAAAAATGGGTATTTTTATTGTAAAAATATAATTAGTTACTGGAAACCTAAATTTATGACAAAAATAAGCTTATAATTTTGTTTCTAGGCCACGTAGTTTAATTTCAAAGTTTTCAACATGAGCATTGCAATTCTTTCAAAATTTTCATTGTAAATAAAATGTCATTTTAAAATGCCTAGAACTTTTTTGTTATAGAAGCTGAAGGCTTCAAATTTCGGGTATTTGATCTACTTGTGGCAGTCTTTCAGCAGTTAAAGCAGGGTATTTCTTGCAGGATTCCTTTAAAATAGCTGTTTTAATTCATTATTATATGTACATAAACAAATATTAGAATATATTATATTATTAATTATATATATTGTTAATGTTCCGTTAGAAATGAAATTTTAATGAATTTTTAATGATTTTTCCTCCAAATTTGGGTTTAAGTGTATATATTTTTTTTGATTTCTAAGATTCCATCAAATAATCAAATAACTTTAATATTTCAAACAGATTTTTTTTTGTGGTTGAATCACTTAAATTCTTTACTTTAGACAACAAAGACAAATTTTTAGCATATTTTGACATCAAAAGATAGCTTTAACATCAATTTATTTTTTTGCATTTTTTAAATCTACTGAAAAAAAATAAAACATACTATAAAGGAAGGGCATAAAAAGATTTATACAACAAGATCTAATAAACCTTTTTTAAAATTCTACATGTAGTGTACTTAATACACGTAATCAATTAAAAGTACTTGTACTTTCAATTAATTATAAATATCTTTTTCAGTTAAACCTCCTGCAAAATATTCATTATTCTAAGAATGATTAGTAATGTTTTTTTCATGATCATTGTATTAAGTTAAACTTGTAAATCTTCATTAATTAGACTAAGTATTTTTTCTAAAGCGCAGCTTTTCTATAACTGAGAAATGAAATTTGGCTAATGATTTTATTAAATCCTTCGTATTTTTTTGAAAGAAATTCAAGATTCTGGTTTTTCTTCTTGACTCTAAAAACGTTGTTCTCAACAATTTCATTCAGTCGCAGTTGCTCGTTCGTTGTTTTTTTTAATCTAACTGATATTTACATAGGCATTATGTCTATAGTTTGGTTTTATCACTAGAAGAGTCCAAATTTTATACACTTTCAAAGAAAGATGATATAGACTACCAAAATCTGATCTAATCATCTTTTCAATCGAATAATTTTTTAATCATTATCGTCAAATTCTAGTTGTGTTGAATCGCTTTTTATTGAAATATTAAATTTTTTTGCAAAATAATATTTTTTTCCTTAATGTAAAATATTTATAATATTTTAGACATATTTCAGCATAAAATAAGAAATTCATGCGAAAGTATGAAAATTAAGGAAGAAATGTGTAAAGAATAAGGCATAGCCAATCCACAAATAATGTCCAAAAGTAGCGCAGCATTCTAAAAAATCTGATAAATCCTTATTTAAAAGTTACCTCTTTGTGTAAGGATCTCGCTCACTGCTGGACCGTAGTGGTTTTTCTTTACAGTGAAGCTTCTCATAGGAAATAGTATAAAAATAAAAACAACAGATGACCCGCTACTAGCTAATGTGTAAATTTAATCTAGTCTAAAGAGTTGTTCATTTTGGAATACTTTTACTTAAAATATCATTTTACTTAATTTGCTCTGACGTGGTGACATACATCACCTATAGAAAAGCTGTGTTTCTAATAATGCGAGCATAGCGAAACTTTAAATGGCCGAGTTTTTTGCATTAGTAAAAATATGTTGTAAAAATTCCTTACCACCCACCTAGGATAGATACAACTTATCTGTCTCACAAGTTCTTTAACAAGGATGACAACATTCTAAATGGATATAGAATACGTTGATGTATTAACAGGTAAAATCTGTCGTCAATTAAGGTTGCTAATATGGACCTTATTTACTGGTCAGTTCGTTCACCAAGTAGGAGTGAAGGGGATTGTTTATAAGGGGTGGATAATTGGTATCCTTATTTAAGCCAGCTAGGTTTATCAATTTATTAGAGTACATAAAAATCTGATGTAACATTCAAGTAACTATATTATTATTCCAGGTTTGTTTAGGTTATGCAAGTTTTAAAGAAAAGACCCATAGGGCCAAATTTATAATAAATTAAGAATAAGGAGATGAAATATATTTTCAAAAATATCATAGAAAATTATAATAAGGCTATAAAATCTGATGTAACATTCAAGTAACTATATTATCATTCTAGGTTTGTTTAGGTTAAGCAAATGTTCAAAGAAAAGACCCATTGAACAAGGACTAAGTTTATAATAAATTAAGAATAAGGGGATGAAACATATTTTCAAAAAATATCATAGAAAATTATAATAAGGCTATAAAATTAGATGTAACATTCAAGTAACTATATTATTATTCTAGGTTTGTTTAGGTTAAGCAAGTGTTCAAAGAAAAGACCCATTGAACAAGGACCAAGTTTATAATAAGTTAAGAACAAGGGGATGAAATATATAATACCATAGAAAATTATGTATATAAAAAGAAACTGAAAAAAAACACGAAAACAGTCATATTTTTTTCATTCGTACAGACATTCCGTGATTTTTTAAAGCTACGCTTTTAAAAATTATTTTCTACTCTTATGAATAATGTTAATTAAGTGGGGGTCAGTGCATAATGAGTCATGGTATGTACAGATTTAAATTTAGCAAAATTTTGGATACAATGCCACTCTATATGTTTGATAATATTATGATTGGCTTGTTGGGTTAATAATATTTGGAATAAAGTAGGGGACCAGTGCATAATGAGTCATTGTATGTGGAGATTTAATTTTAGCAAAATTATCGATGCGGGTGGGTTATTTAGTTGAAGTATATCAAAAATATGTAAAGAAGTAAAGAAAAATAAATTTTAAAAAATAGTTTTTAGCAAGAAAAAGATTGTTTTAAAAGTTTTATACATCAGATATTATTGTCCATTTTAAAACTTGAAAAGTTTATCTTTTTGCAATAAAGTGAAAGCAATGAATAAAATCTATTTGAAGTATACGGTTTTATATTTAGTGATATTTTCTGTATGCTAAAGCAAGTGTAAACGTATTTGCTTAGTGATAACTTTTTTGTGAATATGCAGTATAAACGCTTGTTAAACAAGGATAAGCATAATAAATAGAATGAAAGTTAAAACGAATTATAAAGTAGATGCTCATTAAATTTCTTCAATAGAAAATGCATACCGTATTTAAAAGGTTAGAAGGACAAACTTAGTTTTAGACTAGGTGCTTATAGGCTCTAAGATCATAAAACTCTTTTTTTCAGACATATATCTACACAATCCAGTTTCCATTTAAACGTATCAAACAGGCTAAAATTTTATAAAAAATGAGAAGCTTCGCTGCAAAAAAAAGTAGTAAACCTTTTTTATTGCTTATGACTTTTCATTTACACACATGTCAAACATTTAACTTTGACTCTATAGCTACAGTCGTCAAAAATTGGAAAATTCGCAGTTGTCTGCAATGATTTGTAGATGATTCTCCATTGCAATTCACGGTTTTCTAGACATGCATTTAGACATTTGCTCGGAGAAGGTTTAAGGCTATTTGGGGAGGAAGGTTACAATTTCCCTCCTTCACCCGTCCCCCCCCCCCCACACTCACACACTAACCAACAAAAAATTAGGGGGAGGTGTGTAGTTAAACAGTTAAAAGGAAAAAGTCTGAACTCTAATTTATTGAAAGTAAACTGGATATACATATAAGATAGCCTGATATCTAGTTGCCGAAAGTGTACGCAGTTTCCTGGGTGTTTCCTCATCCTCGCTCAATATTTACTACTAGCTACAAATCTTCAAACTTCCCTTAAAAAAATCAAAATTTGAATGTGTAAACGATTTATACAATATACATTATAAATTTGAATTTTTTAAATTTTGATTTTTTTTTTTTGAAGTTTGAAGCTTTTTTAGCTAGTAGTAAATATTGAGCTAGGATGAGGAAACACTCAGGAAACTGCGTACACATTCGGCAACTAGATATCAGGCTATCACATATAAACCTAGTTTGTATGGTTGAATGACGGGATTCTTAGTTTTTGTGTTGTTCCATTATCATATTAGTGTACATGGGTCATTACCTGGTACCCCTCCATGGGTGTGCCTTCATTTCCGTAATTAATTCGAAGATCTAAGAGATGTTTATTGTTTAATCCTTATATAAAAGTAACAGGATGTTTATATGTTTTTTTGTACCGTAGGCTATCCCTAACCGCTGATCTGATATGGTCCTTCTATACAATATAGATTCTTATAGGTCCTGGGAAGGTTTATAACTAATTTGAGAGAGAATACCATACATACAGTGTGGTATTTAAAACACACCATTACCCCAAACCAATAGATATAGAATATACATGAATATTTTGACAATGCTTCAATGGTCCTCATTTATTGGTCACTCCGTTCCTCCAGTAAGAGAGAAAGGGATGTGGTAAAGATATTTTATCCAGCTGCGAGCATCACATTATTAGAGTACATGAAAATCTTGTGCAACATCCAAGTTACATTAAATCCATTACCCCAGACCTCCTTTTTGCTTACTCACATAATTGAGAACCAAAATTCAGGGAGAAGTGTTCATTAAAACAGTAGGGCAGCTGTAAACGTTAATAGCAGAGTAGCTTTTCAATGAACTAGTACAATTGTTTTTTAATAAAAGACATATCTTATACCGGCCTAATTAAAAAAAAATGAGAGACCCGTGGATCTAAATGGATAAGACAATGGCCGATAAATTGATGACATCCCCAATGATGATGCACAAAATGCCCCTTCTGTAGTTTAAACGTGTGGACATTGATCTAAATGAACCAAGCAGTAAAAATTCAAAAAAAAGTCCTCTAAGCTGTGAAGCCAACAAATAAAAAAAAATAATTATAAAACTTTAGGGACCAGTATAATAAACAGCCTAATGTCTCCTCCATCCCTGAGAGAGAGACCCTATAAAAATTCTAGGCTGTCATTACATGATTAACATACTCTAGGCAGTAAGAAAAGGGTGAGTCTTATCTTGTCAGGGATATTAGGGATAGGTTGATGGTAGATATTCTAATAATTTCAAAAGATTTTTAATATTATTTATTGTATAATAGCTTTATAGTTCTTATTTTCTTTATACTGATTATAAGTTGGGAATTTTTTTTTTAATTTCCATTATTAAATAAGAGGGGAAGGGTATTCGTTTGTTTGTTTATTACTTTAGGTCATGTAAAGATTAGGTTAGGTTATATTGGATACTGGACAGCCAAAAAAAGTTAGGGCATCGCCCTTTTTTTAAATTCATTTCAAAAAAAGGAGAGGAGGGGTTCAGTGATCGTGTAAAAGGGCTTGTTCCAATTAAAAATCATCTTTTGGGAATAGTCCCTTTCGTGGCAACGCCCCATAATGGGTGATTCGTCGTATTTTTGGATTGGCTTTTTATAGGTTATGTTTGGTTATATTGGGTTAGGTGATTGCCCCACTGGGTTAGGCAATTGGCCCCGCAGGGTTAGAGCCCCTCGCAGTGGCTAGAAATAGGAGAAAAGCTACTGTGAAAGGGATTATACCCCATCTTTTTTTTAAAACTAGACATATCCCTATATCCCGTCATTCATCATATATTCTAATTAATGTAGGAGACCTGGGAAACTAGGAAAAACGCGCCGGCGGTAATTTTTAGAAGTGTCATTGTCTGAATATATTATTGATTCTCATAATCTTCCTTAATGTATCCCTGTTAGCGTATACTAGCGAAGCTACTTAATCATACCAAATGTCCGTTTGTCTGCCTGTCTTTTCGTAAATACAATAAGGACAAACATGAATTCCTTAGCTGATACTAAGTGTCAAAAAAGCATATTTTTGCTTAATGTCACAACGTGGAGATTCTATTTAAATGCCCGTCTGTAAAGACGGTAATAGTTATTTCTCGCATCGTATTATAAACGGCTTTTCGCGGATTTTTATGATTGTACATTTCTATATTCGTAGAAAGCTGGATATAATACGATGCTAGACATAGTTTTTTCGTATGGATGAGAACCGGTTCCTATCCACCGGATACGAATGAATACGAGAAAAGCTTATACAGGATTTTCTTGACTGATACTAAGTGTAGTCGGTGAAAACTGTAAAGATTTCCATGTAAAGCATATTCTTGGTTGATACTTAGTGTAGTTGGTGGAAACTTTCTATGAAGATTCCCATGTAAAATAAGCATATTCTTGTTTAATGTACAACGTAAAGATTCTATTTATTACTAGCGAAGCTACTCTACCATTTAAATTGACCATGTTCGTAAAGACTGTAAGAGGTTATAAAGGATTTCTTGGCTGATTCTAGATGTATTTGGTGGAAACTTTCTGTAAAGATTCTATAGACCAATAAGCAACTAAACTATGATGAAAGTTTAGATTTTATATAAAATAAGCTTCTGAAATTCCGTGTGAAGATTCTCCTTTATTATCTAATTGGCTATATTGTTATTTTATTTGTCCGACTGTTTTGGTTCATTTTTATTTCGCTACCCGTTTTTATTTCATTTTTATAATAATTTATTTCTTTATTTAAATTTAAAATACAAGAAATAAATTTAAATAAATCTTAATTTTTCTTGACATATAATAATTTTTTTTAGATTTATTGAACATTATTGTCAAAAAAAGCAATAAAATAATTAAGTCTAGCAAATAGAAGATAAGGGTTCGGCAACCGCCATTGTATTTAATGGCAGACGCGTTTAACTTATACGCAGCCAGGGAATTTCAAATATTTTACCTTGGGTTGGGAATGGGTTGTGTAATTCTGCTCCCAGCTCAATTATTAATCGCTGAAGTATGTATTTGGTCATGTCTAAAAAATCCGAATTAGGTTAAAATTACAGTTGTGTCTCTAGTATCTAACACCGTATTTAACTAAGCCACAGCAAAGCAGCTCCAACAAACTGCTGCAGAATCTTGTCTGGGTGTCAGGTTTATATCTTTAGTTGTGACACTGTTTTTGGGTTAAGATTCGAACTAATCACTTCCCAGGCAATTTGGATTTGAAGATTTACTTTATATTTTTCCGTTATCCAAATTATTGGCTATTCATTCATATTTAGTGTTTATTATTATATTAAATTCTATTAATAGAGAGGATGAAGTTTGGTAACAAATACGTTTTAGGCAATCATTATCAACAAAGCTTTTGTTAATTTTAGGTATTTACAATAGGTTATGCTGATTCTTACGATAATATGGTATTAAATGCTGAAGATGTTAAGCCAACGAATAAGAAAAAGTTATTGCAAACTCAGTTAAATCAAAAAACAATGTCCCCTTCCTCCCTGCAACTTAATACTTTTTGGAGAAGTATTCATTATAATGATGTGGATTTTTATGTACATCAACTCAAATGATTTAAATTGAAAGATATGCTCATGTGGATGTTATTACACTTGTTTGAATTTTGTTTAGGAATTAGCATTGTGTTTATAATCCTAAAATTGTTTGTTTGCCGTTGGACATATTCCATTTTAATTTTATCGTGAATTGTTTGATTGTACTAAATCAAACACAGCTATTCATAGTTTAGGTTTCTCAAGAATAATCGCCAATTGTAAAAGAAAGAAAATCGTTTATGTAAGCAGGAGAGGTATAATATCAGTATTTGCTAAGAAG
The DNA here is from genome assembly GCF_053477335.1 of Acartia tonsa. NCBI lineage: Eukaryota > Metazoa > Arthropoda > Copepoda > Calanoida > Acartiidae > Acartia > Acartia tonsa. The sequence goes on from NC_137260.1 coordinate 43,959,477, forward strand.
CACGTAGAATACTTTCCTCTATTTTTTTGAGAAGTCATAATAATCTATATATATTTCTTGGATGTTGCACCAGATTTTCATGCATTCTAATAAAGTGATATTTGCAGCTGGCTGAAATAAAAATACTCTCCATCCATCCCGCTACCCCCTTCCCTAACCTTCTACTGTAAGAACGATCTTACTAATTAATAATGTCCATGTTAGCAAACTAAATTGACGACAATTTTCCCTATGTCATGATATCCATGTATTTATTATATTAAATAGCCTATGACTTGAATATAGCAAAATAAATGAAATTTTGAATAAAATTCTTACGCGCGTTGCAACCCTAAATTTAATCTCACTATAAATAAAAGTCTCCAAGCAAAACGGCAAACATTCATTCCTTTTTGTTTTCCAGTCGTTCATAAATACATTGGTTTAAATCATTTGTTGATAGACTGTTTTTAGTTTTAGGAGATTTAACTGAATACTCTAAAATATTTTGTTTGGATTTTTAGCTGTTTTGTTTTCTTACAGGTTTGTAACCTTGTAGGAACATTTTCGTGAACTTGAGGATTTGATCAAATAATAAAAGAGTTCCTACACTCTAACAAAAATTTATTTTTAACTAAATACTAATTTTAGACATTATAGATGTCAAATATAAAATTGTTTCTATATTTTTGTAAAAAATTAATGAGATTTAATTTGAAATTTAACTTCTATAAATTTGTAATAGGGCTGCATTAAAAGTAAACCACGTTTTTTATAATGAGCCACATTAAAATCTACTAGCGGCTTCGCCCCTAGCCTCTAGGGGCTTTTCCCCAAGAGGTTTGATCAAACCAATTTTCGTATTTTAGATTTAAAAGAAAAAAGAAAAAAAAACCTTCCCGGGACCTATGAGAAGCTACCCTGTAAAGGAGAACCCGATCGGTTCAGCGGTTAGCGAGATCCTTCGCTACAAACAAACAGACAGACATCGTTCTACTTTGTATTATAGATTGCTACTAGTAGCTTAACTGTTACATACAAGTCCGATCATTTATGTTGCATATCAAAAAATAGCTGCTAGAAGCTGCTAGACTTTTAGACAATCCTCGCATAAAGCAACAGTCGGCTAATAAATTGTCAGCTGCCGAGCCCTTCATGAGAATTAAAAGCACTTTTACTTAAAATTTAAATTTCTAATTTACACTCAAGATGTATAATTAGTAAACCTTAAAATACAAACTTAATAAGCAGAATTCCATAATTAGTTATATTTGCAAAATTTGTAAAACTTTTAGGTTGTAATTTAGCGGCCACACCTGAATATTTGAGCTAGAAATATGCTGTAAGTTTGTATGTTTATTCATGTATATAGGGATTGCTTAATATACTTGAATTGTAATAATGGATATATTATTACTTGGATCTTACAACTGATTTTCACGATCTCTAATGAAAATTGCAGCGGGCTAAAATAATTATATCCCCCTTTACCTCATCACCGTCCCTTTTATTGGTACGAACTGACTAATAAACGAATTCCATTTTATCAAGCTAATTTGGCAACAATTTTCCCCCTGTCTTAATATAAACGTCTATTTTACATCCATTTTTTGCTTTTGTGGGCTAGAGCTAGTGCAAATGTTATTATTTGGACTGGATTTTTAAGCTTAGGGGACAAAACTTGTGAATGACGTCATATTTTCTATAATACTGTAATCTTTAATAATTCAAAAGAATGAATGTCAAACCGTTATCATTATTGCGACCATTAATTTACCAATGGGAATATAAAACATTCTTAGAGACAAAATAAAATTCTATTGTTCCATCCCTAAAACCCTGCATTGCCAGTATCAATGTATAAAATATGTATGTGTGTATGTGTTTATATTGCTCTGTGGATTTGGATTTGTATTTATTGTAAACAATAGAGTATTATTAGACAAATCATTCATTTAGCAAGTTTTTAGTAGCAAAGCTATTTTATAAGTCTTAATTATTGAATAATACAATTATTAAAACATTTAGTTTTTGCTGTCGAAAAGTTTAAACATAAAATTTTAGATGTATGATTTCATATCTCTACTGCAGTAAAGTCATGTTTGTGATCAGTCTATGTATACTAACTCACATGTTTATACTGTAAGTCATAAAATTGAATTAAAGGAAACCTTGAAATTGTGTTTATTGAGTGGATCTGCATTTTTAGATTCATGGCATAATTATGAAAAAAAAACATGTGTTCTTAGAATTCCATGTTAGCAAGCTATCATTTTGTTAATAGTAATATTATTATTATCAGGGCAGCCTTATCAGCAACTATGACTCACCTGGGGCCAGAACTTTATAGTAGACCAAAAAGCATATACATCCTAACTATAACAAACAACCAACCCTTTGAATGCAAGACCCTTGATAAACTGTGCATGGTAATAAGTACCCCCTAATTTAGGCACAGGCATTCCCCCTTTAAATCTCTTTGTTTTGAACATTTTTAATATTTGATTAAATGCAAAAAATAAAATTTTATGGATCTACTGCAGTTCACGGTAAAATATTGCTGGTAACGAATATTGCCAAAAATCTATGAATTTTAAAGGCTGCTAGCTGCCAAACGGCTGAACGTACAGATCATGCCCGCACACTGTTTTAAGCGGCATAAGAAGGCCTACAAATAATCTGGAATAGCCTTAAATCAATAATGCATAATTATCTCGCAGTGCAGAGAAATGCGCGAAAAAGGCCTATTTTACGCGGTTTTTCTTTAGTGAAGCTTTCCCTGTGCATCATTGGATCTTGGCTATTCCAGATTATTTGTAGGCCTTCTTATACCGCTTATAATGGTGTGCAAGTATGATCTGTACGTTCAGCCGTTTGGCAGCTAGCAGCCTTTAAAATTCATAGATTTTTGGCAATATTCGTTACCAGCAATATTTTACCGTGAACTGCAGTAGATCCAATTTTATTTACAGAGAAATATGTTAAAACAAATTGTTAAATAGTTTATTGCTAATTAATAGTTCTTATTTTTAATTTTGTGTAGCGAATCTACTCTTTAGAATTGATGCGTTTGGTCCGTATTTTGTTTTGTTATTCAAATATTTAGAAACGTGTAATGTAGTTTTAGTAATACTTTGCAAACAGAAAATAAATTTAACTGAAAAGTAGAGGATAATGTTACATAAAATTGAAGAATAAAACATACCTTTCATTGAAATGAAAAGCGGCTATGCCGATAGAATCTAAAGGCCTAGTGTTTAAGTAGAAGTATAGCCCAAAACCATGTACTTGTTTACTGAATAAAGGAGAACTCAAACGTTTCATTGGAAGCAACGAAAGTTAAAATTAATTTCAATAAAAGTTTTCTCTAAATTTGGTTGTCATCTTCCTTGTTTTATGAACAAATTTGCATGGAAGCGTGGGCAGCTTCTTTATCTATGTCAATGTCAAGTAATTAATCTTTATACAAGGATAATTATGAATAACAATAGCGAAGCCAGACTATAGGAAATCTCAAGACACTTGGTGCGTTTCCTTAATGTGCCTTGCGAAGCATAGAACCTATCACCCCTCCATATTTTTTTAATAAATTGAAAATATGGGGAGTTGAGTTTTTCTATACGTCTTATCCCCACGGGACGCCCTATGAATGAATTATAATGAACTAACCTTCAGGGTTTCCCTTTACTCAATATAACCTTAAATAATCTGGCCTAAATAAGAACACAAACACAAGAAAAAAATAACCACCCCCTTATGTCTTCATTTTATTTAAAACTAGCGGCTATGCCCCTAGAGGCCTCTAGGGACACTTTAGACGGTTGGAGTTAAATTGGATAACCAAATTTTTTCTTTTGGATTTAAAAATAAAAAGTTAAAAACATTTTTAGGAGGTTTTTTTTAAACGCAAATGGGCAGACAGATAGAGAGACATCCTGTTACTTTATTATTAGGATAAAGGGGTATTATTACGAACTTTGTACTTTGTAAACAAGAAAGTCTCTGACGTAGTGATGGACTTACAGACAGACCTAATTTATAAAGTAGCTTACCTGCAAAAAAAATATTTGCAAAGTGCTAAATAATTAATTTTGATAAAAAGTTCAAAGCTTTTCCATTTATTAATTTAGATTAATCAACAATAACAATAATGGCGAAAGGGTTATTTTTACAATTTTTTGTTGAAAAGTTGAAATCTAATCTACAATTTACAGATACCTTTAAATCGATTCTTCTTTTAGGAGCAGCATTCTAATGATTATTTGCCTTTTTAGTTTTAAAATATGCGTACATTCTTTAGCTATTTTATACTATGCTTTGCATGTAGCTTCTATAATGAATTTTCTTTAAAAATACTACTAAATTTATGCTGCTACTGGACAGTTTTATCCTTGTTTCAAATAAACCACGGTGTTAGGGGAAGTCAATGGACTATAAATTATACCGTTTTTTACAGTTTTATAAATACAGTCACTTTTACGTTGGGTTAGAAACTTCAGAAACTTTATCAAATTTTGATTGGGTTTCACAAACCCCCAGTGTCCCGACTTTTCCAACAATAGTTTAAATCTACAGAAGCGGTATTTTTTTAATCGTAATTAGGGGTGCATCGTCTTATCCCTTAATTTCCCTGATCCAATCCAGTATCTATTGATATCCTTAAAATAAAGTAACAGGATTTCCGTCTGTTTGTTTGTACCGAAGGGTCTCGCTAACCGAACGGGTTCTCCTTAACAGGGTAGCTTCTCATAGGTCCCCTCCCAAGAGAAATCACAAAAATCGAAATTTAAAAAAAATATTTTTGCTTTTGATGACAGTCTTCAACGCAACATAGACAACTTATTTTTCAAACCAAATATTTGAAATTAAAAACAAACATTTAATGTGCAACTAGAGGCCTCTAGGGGCGTAGCCGCTATTAAGTTATAATGTAATGATACAGTTGCTTTTGAATAATATCATTATCAAATAAAGTTAATCTTCTTTTTTACTATACTCACTTGTTGGCTGCCAAATTCATCTTTTTAAAAGCGAAGCTTTTCTATAATTTAAATACTAACATACACAATTAGTTTCTTTGGAAATTTGATTCTGTAATGTTAAAATATTAAATTAATTGAAGTACTCCTACTCTACTGTAAAACAAATGTGTTGTGATTTTGTATTTCAAGTAAGACTGTTTACTATAGAAGCTGAAATTTTGTTTGGCTAGTAAGATCTCTAAAATGGACGAATTAATAGGTTAGCAATAATCAAGGTCCGGTTTTAAGCTATTGTGTTAATATGCATAATTCATAAGTCCCCATAATTACTTTTCCTGTTTTTGATTTTTTCATTCTTGTTATAACTTTATATGAAAGACCTGATATATATTTTATGTAAATGAATTCAGTATTCATATATGTAGTATACCATTATTTAACTGTTTAAACACACTATAATAGGCACCAAAAACATTAGTAGTACACACAATAGGTAAAGTCAAAAAATATAAAACATTGTGGCTTTAAAAGGTCATTTTGAAACTTCACTCTGATGATTTAGCAGGGCAGTAAACATTTGAATAGAGAATTCTGTTCGTATGCCTGTGTAAATATCTTCTGAATAAATGCATATTATTTTTAATGCTTGTTTTTGTTGGTTTCCATATACACAGCGCAAGTTAATGTTTTTTTCTTTCCCACTGCGTTATTTATTATATGTATTGTCCTTGTTTATTTTGCTTTGTTTTGAATCAATCCTATTTTATAAGATAGTAAGGTTTTTGGTTTGACCGCTAAGGTCACTATATCCACTAAACCAATAGAGTTCAGGGTGGTTTAAGGCCATTTTACTAAGGTTGGCTTAGGTTATTTTTGCTGCTCCTTCCATAAATATACCTTTAATGCTAGGGCTGCAGCATTTAATGCTTAGGTTAGGATTTTTTACCCCGCGACTGTGGCGTAACACGTAGTGCATCCGCTCGGTCTCGGGAAGGTGATAGGTTCGATTCTCGGCCCGAAACCGCGTGATAACTAAAAACGGTAAAAAATGGTTCCTACTGCTACTATCTCAAGTTTGCAAAAAAAAAATTGTTAGAGTAGGAGGAATTCCTTGGCCCAAAACAGGAACAACTCATTAACATGCACAGGTAGGAATTCTCAGACAAAAGTCGTGCAATCAAAGGGTTGGTTGTTTGTAGGACGTTTGGCCACGTGTTCATGCCCTTCAGTAGTAAGATTTGGTTCATAGTTACCCTAAAATAACATCTAAATGTATATCAAGTGCTCTACAGGTTAGGTTAGGTTTTTGACTAGTTTTTGACTATGTTTACTACATGTGTAATATGTGCATATATAGTCTTGATTTGGGACTATAACAGTGTAGCTACTACAATACATTTCTGGATAAAAAAGTTTATTATATCCGTATTCTATAAATATCTTGTACCAAAATAATTGTATTTCAAACACAAGTTTAATATAATACTCATTGTTTTTGAATCATCAATTAGGGAACATGTTCTTAAAACTGCTAGTAAAAGTTTATTTAACAGTCTAATGTCCACTCCTTCCCTGAAATTTTCTAGAGAATCTAAAATACGTCCATCTTATATAGCAGTCATGAACAGACGGACGTATGGACATTTTGATTTATATAGTAGATTCGCTAATCAAAGTAAGAATTTAAAGAATACGTCCTTATGAATGAAGGAAACAGAAGTTTGTTGCTTTTTGTAATGAACCAATGCATGGTAATGGGTATCCTGTATAATATCAACTATACAGAGAGAAGGGAGTTACAACCTTGTGTATCAGTATTATTATGATATAAACTAATAGTAATGGGTATCCTGTATAATATCAACTATACAGAGAGAAGGGAGTTACAACCTTGTATATCAGTATTATTATAGTAAACTAATAGTAATGGGTATCCTGTATAATATCAACTATACAGAGAGAAGGGAGTTACAACCTTGTATATCAGTATTATTATGATATAAACTAATAGTAATGGGTATCCTGTATAATATCAACTATACAGAGAGAAGGGAGTTACAACCTTGTATATCAGTATTATTATAATAAACTAATAGTAATGGGTATCCTGTATAATATCAACTATACAGAGAGAAGGGAGTTACAACCTTGTATATCAGTATTATTATAATAAACTAATAGTAATGGGTATCCTGTATAATATCAACTATACAGAGAGAAGGGAGTTACAACCTTGTATATCAGTATTATTATAATAAACTAATAGTAATGGGTATCCTGTATATTATCAACTATACAGAGAGAAGGGAGTTACAACCTTGTATATCAGTATTATTTTTTCAACAAAATATCCTACTTGGTGCGACTGTGCACAATTTTGCTTAATGATATAGAAAAGCAGATTCTCTTTTTATACAACATAAAAAGTCAAGGTGATTGAGAGAGAGAGAGAGAGAGAGAGAGAGAGAGAGAGAGAGAGAGAGAGAGAGAGAGAGAGAGAGAGAGAGAGAGAGAGAGAGAAAGAGAAAGAATAAGTGAGAGGGCAAATTAATTTACAACTCTTTTATTGTTTCCTAGATTGATTAAGGCTTGCGGTAGTGGATCTATTCTATAATATATTATGTTTGCATTGAGATTTTTTTAAAAAGGTCGTTTTGAAATTTTTGTCATTGTAGACAGTTTAAATTTGTGGTGTAACCCCTAAAAGTGCCTAGTTGATCACTGATAACCCTCACCCCCTAATTTTTTAAAATAAATAAAAATTATGGGGGGAAAAGGTTTTCGTTTATTTGTGTAATTCTTTAGGTCAAGTTAGTTATATTAGGTACTGGGTAGTCCCGCAGGGTTAGAGCACCACAGGTTAGGCATAGAGAATAAAGAGGTGGGGGGGGGGGGGGTATACAATGCTCGATATAAACTTTGAAAGAAAAAGGACCATTTTAGTTTATCACAAGTAGAATAACAGTCAAACATCCTTATATTTAGTTTATATTGAATCGGCCTAATTTGATAAATTCCATAATAAAAAGAATATAAAAAATTTGAAAAAGGCCCCTAGTTCCTATGTAGAAACTATTTTCTTTCTTTGTGTTAGTCACTCATAAGTCAGAATTTTCAAACCTTTTCTATTCTTCAAATTTATGATAAGCAAGGATTGTTATCTCCAAGTGAAGCTTATACAAACATATTGCAAGTTTTTGCTTTTGGTTTTTGTGATCTAAAAAATATTTTAACTAGGGAGCTTAAGGGGTGAGACAATGGCCTATAAGATGTATAACCCTATTGATGCTACACAAAATGATCCCTTCTGTAAATTACAATTAGTGGTTGAAACATGTAAACACTAAACTAAACTAAACCAACCAATCAAAATTGGATATTACTCCGAAAGCCAATGAATATAACTTTGGGGACTAGTGTGACAAGTAGCCCAATGTCCCCTTCCTCACTGACTTCAGCTCAACTCATTTTTAAAAATTATTTTTACTTAGAATTCACATATCAGTTTTCACATGTCTTTTAATAAATATAAAAAGACTGACTGACACCCCACAATTATATAGCATTGCTTCGCTAATAAAAAATAAGTCGAGAAATGTCTGATAAATGATGGGCCTAAGAATGGTTCGAATTAGTTGGGCAGCTAAAAAATATACTTTTACTTAAATATTATTTTCTCACTTTTTATCAACTTTGGTTAATATTTTTAAATAAATAAAGTTATTAAAATTTTGGTAAAAAATACTGACAATGTTAATGTGTACAACCCAGTAAATTTTTGACAAAAGTCCCCAAAGATTTTAATGTATTAGTTAGCATATAAATAAATCTTTGAGTACCAGACTAACATACAGTCCCCTGGTTTTAACACAATTTTAAACCTAAAAATCTCTTTTCGACATACAAATTAAATGGTTTAAGTTAACTAGATGACATTTTAAAACAAGAGACCATGGCTGAGATATGCTATTAAATGAAATGTGAAATTTTTGTCTGTAGCTTAAGATTTCAATAACTTCTGAACTGATTTTCCATTTAGGCGAAGCTTTACATTAGTCCTTGGAAGGTTTTAAGCTATTTTATTTTTAGATTAAAGTCATGGAATGGTTTCAGGCTAATTTTTCCCTGCCCTGCCCCTTCCAATACAGAACTCCTAAATTCTAAGGGTGTCTTAACCATAACGCTTTGGTTAAGTGTGACTTCCGAATTTGCGGGAAGTTCTAGAGATCTTAGTCTTTCAAGGCAAAACCCCCAATACCAGGAACCATCAAGTTCAACAGCAGGTTTGAGTATAGATTTATTGACACAAACTATTTCAAAGTCCTGAAATTACAAGATCAATTAATAAACAGAATAAAATATTATACGTTAACTTAAAACTTTGAGCACTAAAAAAATCTTTTTTTCTTTTGGTTAAAGAATCTTTGGGTACTTTGGCTTTAAAGGAAAATCATTTGGTTTATAGACCATTGTTAAATGCATAAATATAAGCTCATAAAAATTACTAAACATAATATTTGAATCATAATAAAGTTTCTTGTGTAGCTGGCTAAAGCCTTAAAACTTAATAAATCGGTCCTATATGCCATACAATTATATCTGAAAACGAAGAAAAAACTACCTGAAGTTCTTATGGTTTAAGCACCTGGCATACTAGGGTTATTCACGCACTCTGAGACCAATGTTAGGCCCGACTCAATTCTCCGAATGTCTTTATCCACACACATGTAAATCAGAAGTAACGTGGAGTCACCAAAACATAAACAACAATCTTACAATGCCGCAACTCTTTAGGAAAATTAAACAAAGACGACATTTTTTCTGGACTGGAATTATGGAATAAGGAAATTAATTTCGATCTTGATAAACACAAAGCTTCCTCGAAAAGAGGTTAAGACAAGGGGAGTATTCTTCATAACAAAATGTTGACAGAGAAGTTTAAAAGACAATAAGAACTAATTTATGATCATTTTTTTAATAAAGGCAAATATCATATATCTGCCAAACTGTAAAATATAAAAAATGGGCTTGTTTCAAGTCTAAACGGAAATGGTTTAAGGATTCCTCAGATTATTATTAATCTTTAAAATAGTAATCAATAATCTTTTTTATTATGATTTATTCATTTTTATTGTTTCTTTACACAAAGGATATAATTTTTCTTTTTTTAGAAGTGAAGCTACTCTACTGTTATAATATTTCTGTCTGTCAGTCTGTCACTATGTATTATCAAATTCTAACCCATTGTATGTACATTGCAACTTTTAAATATAAAAACCTTTCCCCGCTAAATAGCCTAAAACCTACCCCGGACTTTTACTAAACTTCACTGAAAATTGCGTTTCGATCTGTCCAACCGTCTACGAGAACTTTTGGAACTTTTTTTGCTGCGCTATTCATAGATATATTTTTTCTTGTTCTAGATAATTTATTATATTTTTATATTTATTGCATAATTTTATGCTTGATATAATTTAAGCGAAACTACTATAAATAATAATTCAATAAAAAAGAATATCTATTTATCGCAGCTTTTATACACAGCTTTCAGCAGATAATAAAATGAAAAATTATACGATTAAAAATAGTTTTGTCAGAGGGACCGTAGGTTCAGGCTTAAAAAATTGGATCAATTCTATGTTTTTTTTTTATTTTATTATACGTGAAAAATTGTTTGTAATATTCTTTTCTATACATGATTTTTTAGTTTGGCTGAGATCCGGTTTTAATCCAGAGGATATTACCAGTTTCGAAGGTATACTGCAAAAAAAATCAAGGATCGCCTTAAAACCTATTACTTAGATTCTATTTAATATTTTGTTTAGATAATTACATTTTAAGTTATACACATTAATCATGGAGAAAAAGATTTGTAAATTGGATAAAAGTTTTCTGTATGGGACAAAATAAAAAAAAAGTATATATATAAGTTTAAATATCTTATAACATTACCTTGTCTTTCATCTCAACAGACAACTAACTCTTTGGTTGCACAGACTTTGTTTGTTTGCCTGTCTGTAGGTCAAGGCCCCTTTTCTATTGATGAAACGCGTCTGACTTAACAGTAGTAAATACCGTTTTAGTCAGCAATCGATATATTATTATTTGTAAGTTACACCAGATTTTCATGTACTCTGATAAAGTGGTTCTTGCAGCTGGCTAAAATAAAGATACCCAACATCCACCCTTTTTACCCCATCCCCTCCCACTGGATAAACGAACTGGCCAATACATGTGGTCTGTATTAGCAAAGCTAAAATAACAAATTTTCTCTGTTACTATATCCTATATCCATTACCTAATTTTTAAACATCAACCTCAAAACATAAAATAAATCTATATTAACTAACTATTCCTAATTCCATGATTTTAAGCTATAAGTCGTGATATGAAGGGTAGTTAATAGTTCAAAATGAATGCATCAAAAACAAGGATGACAACATTTGTAAACAGCGGAGCCTAAAAGCCAGGGGAAAAGGGTTAGCAAACCTTATAATAGAGAATTTTTATATTAAATGTATTCTTATCAAATTCAGGGATCTTAAGGAATAGACAATTGATGATAAATTGATGTACATCTCCAATGATGATAATCAAAACAATCCAGATGATTAAATATATTGATTAGTAAGCTTAGACACTGATGGTCTATATTAACAAATTAAGTTTTAATAAAAAATCCCAAATTTTAAGCAATCGAATGAGAGAGCTTGATTTAAAAAAATTTGGTACTATAATAATTTATTGTCCATCCAATGACCCCTCTCTCTAGTATAAAACAATAATACGAGACAAAAATAACATTTTCAATCAACTTACGTACACGCCTAATTATAGAATTACTTAGACTTCTTTAAAATGATGCTCCTAGGATGCTCTTTAGACGTTCAATTCCCGTATTTTGCTCCCCCTAGTTATAAAACTTTAAGCATATGAACATAAATTAGGGCTACATTTTTTATAGGAATGTAAAAAGCTTTGGATTATAAAAGATTTCTATATTTTATATTTGTAATATTAAAATTTTTACAGGTATAAATTTTTTTTCACAGATCGGGAGATTTACAAAAACAGCCCCTTTTCAATTTTCTATTTTCAATGCATAGTCATTAAAGTAAAAGAATAGAGGGAGCCAGAGATTATATAACTCTACCCCCGGGTTGGTGACACTGTGCCGACTTTCTATTGGGCATTTGAATCTCAGCCAATAGCGTCGAAAATATAAACACAGCTGATTCGCTACAAAAGAACAGAAAGCAATTGGCCAGCAGACGAAAATCCTACCCTCTGGCCCCTTCATAATTGTTTGAATTATACATCTTTGCATTTATTGCATAGTCGACTTTACTTGAAATATTTGTAAAACTTTTGGTCCTACCAGTCTTAAGCTTGAAGGCAATTTTTCTCCACTCCTTGATTTTTTTGTTTACCACTGAATAGGGTTTAATTCATGATTAATTAGAGGATACAGAAGAAGGGTAATGTAGGATAAATTAATCTTTCTATCAATTTTGTCTAGCTACACCGAGGACGTCCAAGCTTCTTAATTTTTGGGGATTGGATTTTAATTAATTTGATGGATTCTCCCCTCCGACAAACTTCTACTAAAAACTCGCTATACTCGACCGTTTGTCTATAACACATTTTAAGAGAAAAAAGATTTACTTGACTGCTGTGATGTGAAGGACAATTGAAGGTTCTTGAGATGATTCCCTTGGTTGATTAATAAGCTCTACTTTTGGGTATAGTCCCTTTCGTAACATCGCACCTTATGGGGCGATTCTTCGTATTTTTCACAGTAGCTTTTCTCCTATTTCTAACCCTGTGGGGCAATCACCTAACCCAATATAACCTAACCTAAAATAACCTATAAAAAGCCATTTTAAAAATACGACGAATCGCCCCTTATGGGGCGATGCTATGAAAGGGACTATTCCCCTACTTTTAATTTAATCTGTCCGTCTGTCTGTCCTACTACAACAATGCTAAAAGGTATGAGTTCTGAGTTATTTAGAGTTTGTTAGACAATAAATCTTCTTCCTCTCAAGATCTTGAGATCTTAAGAAAATAGCATAAACCCATCCCCGGTGTTCTAAGGCTTCGCTAAATCAATCGGTACAGTAGTTAATGAAATCTTAAGATTCATACAAACAACCATACTACTTGAGGTAGTAGCAAGAATATATACTTTTGATATATACTTCGTTAAATCCAAACTAAAATAAAATGTTTAAAAAACCTAAGGTGAAGGTATGTTTGTACATTTCTTATAATTGATATAAATCAAACTATCATATTTCTGCACGATCAAATTTCTTTAAATCTGTAAAATATTGATTTATAAAGGTTTTCATGTGTATGTTGTATAAGCAATGATTTGTGCTTCTAAAGCAAACATTCAATATTTTACATAAATTTAGAACAAGAAAATAATAGAAGGGGTGGGGGATAACTTTTCGTACCTTTTTTTTTTGGGGTGGGGGGGGTCGGTGAATCCAGCTTGAATTAAGTTTTTTAGGTATAATAAACAAAATCGACAAGTAGTTAGCGAGATCTTTGGGTATTTGCTTCCTTTTTTTATATCATGTCCATAAGCCCTAATAATTCTAAGGGATAACACATCCCCAAAGATTATTACCCCTTTTTGTAAAGTGATTTTATATGTGAAAAGTTTGGACACTGCTGTTTGAACCGACCAATCATGATTTGATAAAAAAGCACGAAGTTTTGTAATCAATCAAATGAGAGAAAGAGTTTAAAACCTTTTTTTTTAATTTTTATTTGTCCTGTTCTAACAATGCTATGCAATTATGAAATCGAAGTTCACCACCCATTGAAGCACACATATTGAAGTAAAAGAATAGAGGGGATTGGGGTTAAATAACTGGGGTTTGGACCTTGTGTCGACTTTCAATTGGGTCTTTATATCAGACAATAGCGTCGAAAATATTAACACAGCCAAGTTGTTACAAAATAGAAATTGCTAGCAAACGAATAATGTCCCTCAAAACTTAAACCAGGTAGTTGTCTGGGTTATACATCTATACTTATACATTTATTTCACACATTATGAATAGAAAGGAGAAACCCTGCTAACAAAAAAGTACTTTAGCATATAATTTCTCTGACTTTAACGTGTCTTCAATGGGAATTACACCCACCATTAAATTTGGACTGAAATGGCCCCATTGTCGCAGTGGGAAAGGGCATGAGTAACATTTTTTGCCTTTCCATTTAAATCCACATTGCAATAGATGTATTACCCTAGAAAGGCTGGCTTACATAATTATCCGTCAAACTTAAAACAGAATTTCCAACAGACGAAGATTATTATTTGTACTTAGACACATAATGATTTAATCTAATAATACGAGGGACATAGCTTTGGACAATAAAATTTCCCTAAAGTTAGCTTCAACTTCTTACCAAAACGTGTACAATGTTTAACCAATAATATGGCCGGATTGTCTCTACGCTGTGTTCTTATTGGTCCAAATTACTGATTATGGATCTAGATGTACTATATTTAATAAATATTATTTATCAACATCATACTAGGGTAGGCCTTGCTGATATTTTGGAGATGCCTTCATGTATTCAGGGATAAGACAATGTAAAATAATTTGATCCCCCTAATTCTCATGTTGAAATTCTTTAATATAATGGTAAATATTGGGGGCTAGAAAGGGTTATAAATTGATTGAATTTGCTTGTCCCTCCCTGAGGATGAAAGAAAGAGTACGGGTGTAAAATTCCTACATTTTTCATAAACAAAAACATCCCCTTTTTTAATATATTTTACTTTTAGAAATGCTTGGCAGTTTGACATTTGTAGAACAGCTGACTGTAGTCTCAAATTGTTTTCAAATAATAGCTGTAAATTGTTGATTTATAATGTGTAACAAAAACGGCTGTGAAAACAGCTAATTTTTATTTGTGTCCAATCGCATACAGCGGTCAGATTGGAAGCTAGAGTTTAGCAGCTGATATGAATTAAAAGGCGGCTGGCTGGGGTAGCGTTGGGGATATACATGTGCAGTCTTCATAAACAAAAAAGGATTAAGCTGGATGAAATTGGTTGTTCATGATGCAAAAGCCATAAATGTGTAATAAAGGCAGCAGTGAATGTAAGGGAATATCCATATAACACACATCATGAATAGGAATGTGCTTAGCAAAAATATACACACAACTAGCGGCTTTATCCACAGCCTCTAGGGGAGTTGGGCAACCCAAAATTATTCTAAAGCTAAATAAAGCTTCAATAAAAAGAAAAACTCATATTTTCGACTTGGCAATTTCCAACAATGGAACAATTTTATTACAGACTTGTTTTTAGTGGATTTACTTCTGATTGGAGGTAGGGCAGAATAATAGCCAAGAACCATCCCAAGACTTAAACAAACCTTCCCTCAAAAATAACAATATAATTTGACAAGCTTACATTTCTACTTGACAAAAAAAACATAAAATTTATATTTTAGGATGTTAATTCATAATGATTAGTATAACGAACAGTTATAAAATTCTTTCACGTATTCATTCAAATCCGGTTGATTAGAACCGGTTCTCATCCATATGAGAAACTATGTCCAGCATCGCATTATATCCAGTTTTCTACGAATAAAAAAATGTACAATTATAAGATTAAAAATAGTTTTTTTTAACCCGTGCCTTCGGCATCTCGGGGCTAAAAAACAGGTTTAATCTTATAATTGTACATTTCATATCCGCGGAAAGCTATTTATAATACGATGCGAGAAATAACTATTCTGACAGTTTTACTTTAATAAAGAACATGAAAATCTTGTGTAGGATCCAAGTAATAATATATCCATTTAAGCAATGTCATTCTAGGTAAAGAAGGCATTTTCCCATCTGCCGAACTGCAATACATTTAGAAACCATGCATCATATGATATTCAGAATACAGATACTATATCAACAATAAAAATGCATTAAGCCATGGGTACAGGGACAGGTCAATGGATAATTAATCATCCTCTTTGTAAGATTCAACTATTGATTGTTGTTGATTATAAGGGGGAAGAAAGGGTTGTAGAATAGTATCAGTTTCCTTTTCCCTGGGATTAACCACAACAATGGATATAGAATACGTGGATATATAGACAGGGGAAAATTTGTCGCAAATTAGGTTGCTAATACGGACCTCATTTAATGGTCAGTTCGTTTATCCAGTTGGGTGGATGGGATGAGGAAAAAGGTGGTATCGTTAATCTAGCCAGCTGGGGGTATCACTTTATTAGAGTACATGGAAATCTGGTGCAACATCCAAGAAATAATATATCATTTACCATAACTTTCCAGACAATTCACATACAATGAATAATTGTGTATGTGTTCATTTATGGATGGGTAAGCCAATAAGAGCATGCATAAAAGTAAGAAAAATAATATTTAATTCTTTTGTAGGCAACTCAATTGGTCCCTCCGTCAGTCTGTCCCTCGGTATCGCTATAGAATCATTTTCTCGGTTGCTGTTGGGGAACACATTAACTCGACTTATACATTTTAATGCAACTGTATAACTCATGTAATTAATGAACACTTTTATTTAGGAATTTTAGTAAATATAAACCATTGAATTTGCATGTAGGCAGATTCACAACAGTTTTAACATAAAAGTGCTTCGCCCTTAGTTAATCATATTATACTTATTTTCAGGAACTTCCAAGCTTTTTATTTTGGAGGGGTAAAATGAGGAGTTTCAGAGGATTGAGGGGGGTAATCTAATCTTGTTGTTTTTAGTAGCGAAGCTACTCTATAATTTGAAATGTCCGTCCGTCTGTCTGAGACAAAGTGGGGGAAACGTAATTTTTTCGGCTCCTATAAAAGATAGACAGCTGAAATTTTTAGTGAAGATTCCCATGACATATGCGCATCTAATCTATACATTGTTTTGTTTATCTGTTTGTTAATTGGGGTGCTAGATCGATTCCTAGATTTTTTTTATTTACGTAATTTTCTCGACTCCTTTTCAAGACAGACGACTGAAATTTTGAGGGATTAAGTAAATTTGCATCCTAGATATTATTACTAAGTTTCATTTGATGGGGGTGCTAGATCGATTCCTAGTTTTTCAAGTTTTCATGATTATCTCATCTCCTGTTCAAGATAAACGGCTGGAATTTTTAGGGATTAATTAAGTCAACATTCTACACATTTCTATAAAGTTTTTTTTAAAGATATGATTATTGGTTGGGGTGCTAGATTGATTCCTAGTTTTTCAAGTTTTCATGATTTTTATTGACTCCTGTTCAAAATAAACAGCTGGAATTTTTAGGAATTAATTAAGTCAACATTATACATATTTTCACCAAGTTTAAGAAAGACTTGCTATTGGTTGGGGTGCTAGATCAATTCCTTTTAATTTTGCGTTTTGTTTCTTAGCTTTAATGCTTCAAAAGATATTATACATTTTTAAAAGGTTTCGTGATTTATTTCATTTAAGTCTTTTTAACATACTCAAAGGACTATTTTTTCCTGATGTTTATCAATAAATTTTGAGCTTCACTACTTATGGATGTTGTCATCCTTGTTTAATTTTTGAGAGGGGTTAAATTAGAGGTTTCAAAATTTGAGGTAGTAAACACCCTTTTACCCCCAAACTTGAGCCCTATGCTTAAAAGATTTTTGTTAGAATATTTTATCCTTTTAAATATGTTTACGTTTTTAAAAGCGAATCTTTTCTATAGTTAGGGTCGGTCCGTCCCTCCGTACGTCCGTCCGTCCGAGATAGATAGCTTTTATTCGTTAATTTAGGCATGTTAGAATTGTCCTATCGATTTCAAACTTTGCATGATGATTCCTGTAGTAGTTGGGTACGATTTAGAAAGCGTAGCAACTCTATAATCATTACCAGAATGTCCGTACGTCCATTTTAAACATGTTGATTTTTCTACTTTATTAACAACAAATTTTCAAGTGTTTTAATTATCCGTTTGATCTGATTTTTGGTATATTGATTCCTGGGACAACAAAGAACAATATTATAAGCGAAGCAACTCTACAATCAAGTCCAAAAATGTAAGTATGTCCACAAACATTATCCTGTTTTTAAGCAGTTTTTCAACAAATTTACCTACAATTTTGATTCGACATTTATACATTTATGTTCCGATTTTTCAGTTCAGATACTATACAAGTGTTAATGTCCGTTTGTCCTACCGTTTCAGTGCTTCGCTTTTATAGATGTTGTCATCCTTGTTTTTTTTTAATCTTCCAAAGCATGTTTTCAATAGATTTTTGTGACCCCCATAATCTAAACGCATTTTGGTTCAATACAAATATATATTTTTGTTGTGAGCGTAGCATGATTTTGTATTATAATAAACTATAACCATGCTATTTATGGTTATGGATGTAATCCAAAAACATGATATTAAAATGAACATCAAATATTATGGTGTGCTCTTTTTATAAGATCGAAGCTTTTCTACAATTAGGTTCTCGGACAATTAGTGTAGCGCCACTATAATACAATTAATCATTTAAAACATTATCATTTTGGTCTTTTAAACTATATTTTTAAGATAAAATAATTATCTGATTTATTTGCTTTGAAATTAATTGTGATTTATTGGACGGTTTGTCACAATATTATGAGCGAAGATTCTTTTTAAGCTAAACTGAAAATGTATTAACGTCAATTCAAAGCTTGATTGATTGATTGTTAGCTTGCTTCGCTCTTATAAATGTTGTCATCCTTGTATGGTTATGGTCGTGGTGTGTATCTTTAAAATATAATCTTTTTCCTTATAAATATAATATAAAGATGATTTTTTGTTATCAGTTATAGAATCAACAAGGATGGCAACATCCATACAAGCAAAGCTCAACAAATTAGACGGACAAGCGAACATTTACAAATATGAAGTAACTAAACATTCCATATTCAATTACAAAGAAGTTTGAACAAAAATCAAGTAGCTGAACGTAGTGTCATAAAAATGAGGGATTATCCATTTTTATGGGGGTTTCTTTCCCACTTCTCCTCTTATCTCCCTCATTTTTATGACGTCACGTGGATGATTTTCATTACGAAAATCGGTGAAAATCTATCCCTAAATTAGACTTAGTTTTTGAGAATTTATTATATAGAATTGTGTTTCAATTAACAATAAGTACTATCTGTTACGGACGTACAGCCCAACCCTAAAAGTAGAAAAGATTCACTTTTGAAAATGAAATATGTTTTGAGAAGGGTGTATACTGTGGAATAGTATTTGACTTTTTATGCCATCTTTTAGCTACATTAAACTATTTTTATGTTTGATTTTCAGACACAGAGCTACTCTTCAACCTATTATCGTCAATGTATTACAAGAGCTTCGCTTTCATAGGATATGATTTGCCTTGTTTAAAATGGATATATTATTAGTTGAATGGTACATAAGATTTTCATGTTTTTTAAGAAATGAAAACTCGCAGCGGACTTAAATAACGATACCCCTCATTCTCCCTTTTCCCCCCCTCCCCCTCCGCTCCTACTGGATTAGCTAAGTGACAAATAAATGAGTTCCATGTTAGCAACCCAAATTGGCCACATTTCTCCCCTGACAAAATATTCACGTACATTCTATATTGATTATTGAATAACAAATGAAATTGAACTTAAAGTTGAATATTCTATATATTCCTATTAAAATTTTCTCTTGAATAAAATCTATTTAATTGTTGTCATGTATGCCAATAATGATTAAAATTCTTCAAATTCCTGGGCCTAGCTCCCCTTCTTTGAATGTTTTAATTCCTTGTATAAAAAGAATTTGTGTTCCCAATTTAAAATATCGCATGTGAATTTTGAGGCTATAAATCTTTGGCATTAGCCCTTGTAGATCTAGATTATAAGTATGTGGGACAAAAGGTCACGAGAAGAAATCCACAGGATTTTTTATCACAAGGATGACAACATAAAAAAAGCAGCGATGTATATAAATTAAATTATATTTATTAAAATAGCAAGAGCAGCCAAGCAGACAAACAATGAAATAAATCTTATTATGGGTAAAACAAGTTACTACAGGAGTCATATTAAATTATCATCATTGAAATTACATTTACTTATAACTTTAAAGAGAAACACACTGACGGCCAGACAAAAATTTTATAGAGTAAATGAAATTTTCTTTAAAAGTTTCCATGCAAATATATAAAAATCTTATTGCATTTTGTTATTTCATCAAAACAAGGAGGGAAAAAAAAGTTGTAAGTTTTTACTTAAAGGTGTTTATCCAACCTAAAACTAGATGGGTATAATAGGGCCATACGGTTAATTGAATGAGGTGTGTCAATGTTAAATCAATACAGTTAGGCAGGTGAAAAACATCATCTTTTATTCAAAATCTTATTTTATCCAGGGATCTAAAGAGATAAGATAGTAGCTCATAAATTGATTTACATCCCCAATGATACACAAAACTACCCATTCTGTAGATTATAATTAGTGATTGAAACGTTTGGACACTCAACTTAATGAAACAACTAATCCAAATTCAAAGTCCCCAACGCTGTTAGCTAACGAATAAGAAAATAAGAATACTTTGTAATAAACAGCCTATTGTCCCCACCCTCCGTAAGTAAAGCTCTTATCTGCTACATATAAATATTTCAAGCAACAAGTTTATTTTTTATCTGCCAAACTATATAAGGAATTGGGCTTTGATTAGTCTTTGTATCCCATACATAAATATTTGTTTGTTTGGTGCATATATATATTATTTTCATGTATGGAGTGAGATACTGTGGACTTTATCGTATGGATAAAGTCTACTATAATAACAATTCTTGCATGTAAATTGTTGTTTCATCGATAAGACTTTTATTTTATCCAATTAAAAAGGTTAAAAAAATGTTATGATTTTGATAATGTTAGAGATGGTACAATTGGTGATAATTTGATATATATACTCAATTAAAATTATTGGTTAAAAAGTAAGGAAACTTTTAGTTTGTAACCAACTAATCAAATTCAACGAAAAGCTTTAAGGGAAGCAGATTAAAAACAATCGACAGTATATAAGCATTAGTTTTAAAAACCAAAGTCATGTAGTAAAAAAATTGAGCATACGATAAATATTGCAATAAGTATGTTAGGTATGTAATATGAATAAATAAATGATAAATTTACATCATGAAATGCATATAATAATAACTAATATTTATAAGCACTAGTAACTAGTAATTTTTGAATGTTTGATTTCTAAAGAAAATAGTTAGGCTTCTCAAAATAGTTTTCTTTTGGTCTCAATTCATAGAACGATTAGACATAAGATTATCAGAGAAGCATCTCTATAATTATGTCTTAAAATATAAGTAAGCTAGGTAATTTTGAGATTGATATAAACCGTATTTTTTATAAGAATATAAAATAAATAAACTGTAAAGTTAATCTATAATCATATTATTTAAAATAGTAAGGTTTATTTGGCATTTAAAATAAGCAAATTCATTATAGATTAGGAGTTCTATTTTATGAAATTTAATACTACGGACAGTTTTAGGCTATTACATTCCCTAACTGATTGCTACCGCTAGTAAGTTATATAAATGCATAGAGCACTAAGTGCTGTTAGGAAAAAGTGGAAGATAAGTGTCACCAAATATAGATATATCTTGTTTGGGTGTGTTCTTGGGAAATTATAAATTACCATGCAATATCATGCATTAATCTAACATAAATGGATATACTACTACTACGTGGATCTTACACCAGATTTACATGTTCTCTAATAAAGAAAAATAACGATTACCCCCTTCCACTTCCTTTATCCTTGTATTGGATGAACAAAGTGCAAAATAAATGAGTTTAATGTTAGGAAGCTAAATTGATGACAATCTTTTCCCTATTATAATATCCACGTATAATGTATATTCTAAATCCATTCATGCATTTAAACTAACATAATTACAAATATGTCGGACCAGAAATTAAATTTAAATTTGAAAATATAGTGAAATAGTTAACTTGGTCAGTTAGTTTGAATCAACCAATCAAAGTACGCAAAGTTTTTTTCCACGAATAAGAGAACATGCATCTATAAAAGACTTTAGGTATGTTCTCTCCCTCTCTGAGAAAACACGACAGCTAACTTTACAAATTTAAAGCTGTCAAATTTTTTAAGGCTGCTGTTTTAAAAAAACGATTAACGGTTCCGGATGCAAACTGTTGAAATTAATGGTGTAAAAAAGCCATTTTGTGGCAGCTGTGGATTGTTTATATTCTGTGGCTTATTGTTAAAATGGTCAAAAAGAGCGGCTAAATAATAGCTATAGCAAAGCATTCAGCTATAGTATCCAGTCCTGATTTAATTTTATTCTGATTTAGTGAAAGATTTTCCTTTCTGCCATTAATCTTTCCCTGATATAGTTGCGTCTGTTATACCAAATTGTGTGCATTTGTGCTTTATTAAACTGGATGCATAATGTTGAAATATCATCTAAGCTTTCCCCAAGGCAGGTTAAGTGCATATATCAGAGAGAAAAGGATGGATAAATGGGCACCATCCTAATTTTTTTGTGTAACATAAAGTAGTAAGTATTTTTGTATTTAGCTAAAGATCTCAGTAATAAATGGTTTGGTCATTAATGTTTTTTTCAAATGGGACGGTTTTAAAACATTTTGCGACTTCCAATTTTTTCTCTATATTTAATACTAGCGGTTATGCCCCTAGAGGCCACTAAGAGCACTTAAGGAGGGGGGTGTTAAATTTGTTAACCCAATTTTAAATTTTAGATTTAAAAAGAAAAAGAAAATTTTTTAAGGCTAGTTGGTGATTTTTTCGTTAAAATTTTTTTTTGTGTTGGGTATTTTTTTTCTATGGGAAATTTCTCTTAGGAGGTTGGTGGTACCCTCCAAAAATAGTTATAAACCGTCCCAGGACATATGAGAAGCTACCCTGTAAAGGAGAACCATATCGGTTCAGCAGTTAGCGAGATTACCCTGTCATTTTCCTATGCCTTTATCCCTGACATAGACGAATATGCATACACTAAGAATCATATTTTTGCATATTTCTATCTTGGCAAATTTAGTTAATAACTATGATAAAATACGGTTCTCATGCAAATTTATACTTTTACTTTTTTTTTAACAAAAATTATATAATTTTGAAATATAATATCTTATTTTATTAAGTTAACTTTAAAAGCAAGTGTATTTATGGTCAGATAAAAAATATTTTAGCTTTCCAAAAAAAAGTCTAGTAATATTTCCAGTATCGCTTCGAAACCGAATATTGTATTATATCCAGTTTTCTACAATATAGAAACAATTTTTTGTTTATTCGCGGAAAGCTGTTTATGATACGATGCGATAAATAACTAATCCCCAGTTATTGTTTCATAATACTCTATTTTCACAGTGCACGTACGAAGCTGTAGTTTCGGACAGACTTTATTGATTTATAGTTGTTAAGTAGCTTTGCTACAAGAACCAAGACAGCCCACAAGTTGTAAAGTAGCATCGCTTCTAAAATTAAATATTATTATGTATTTAACAATTAAGTGTTGCTGTAACCTTCTTTGTGTGGTGCTGACCTAACACAATGGATGTAGACAGGGTAAAAATTGTCGTCAATTTAGCTTGCTAGCATGCTATTGATCAGTTCGATCATTCAGTACATGGAGAGGGTGTGGGAAGATTATTATTTTAGCCAGCTGCCAGTATCACTTTATCAGACTGCATAAAAATCTGGTGCAACATCCAAGTAATAATATATCCATTCCTAAAACTTATTAGCGCCGCCACAGTCTCAATTAGGGTTCCTCTCTCTAACACTGTTATTCCAACGCTTTTGCATATTAGTATAACCCACTTTTAAGCATGCATAGTAGAGGGTTTCAAAATTCATTGTAATGGATGAATACTTATGTGCTGTTAAAGGCCATAGATATCAGAGATCTTAAGGGACAAGACAATGAACGATAAATGGATTTAAACCCCAATTATAATAAATACAGAAAGGTTTATATAATCTAAATAAAATGTAAAAAATCCTTCGAAGTTTTTCAAACCACAAATGAGAGAGCGGGCTTTAATTTTAGGCGTCAGCTTAATTTACAGTTCATACATATGAGTTTGAATAATTTTTGAATAAAAGTCCTCAATCGGAAAAATATTTTTTTCAAATATAAATAAGATTTATAAAAATCAAATCTAAAACTTAATTTTAAAACTCATGTAAAGTAGCATTTAGCTGTAAATATTGAGCCTTTAAAACAAAAGATAGAAAATTAAACATTTGATCAATATAAAGTAAATCTATGAGTTTTTCTTGCATGAACACGAAATTATTAAAAAGCAAACAATTTTGAAACACTATAATGCACAGTACTGCCCTGTTTGTTCTAGACTTTATTTTTTATAAGGCCATACACATTATAGCATAATATATAGCTCATACTTTGCATATAAAGTTAGAACACCATAGTATCTATACAGGGTGCTAATTTTCAAAGTTGTCAAATCTAAAACTTTATTCAAACAAAGTTAAAAGAAACTTATGTGTTTAGTAAAAAGGATGACAACATTCATAAAGCGAAGCTCTAAAAAATAAGGACAAACGAGCAATAACTCTTGTAGATTGTCAGAACTTTACAATCAAAACATTAATTTGTAAATCTAAACAAAATTGTACATGAATACAAAAGGTTTTTGTGAAAAAAAGTTAAAACCAGCATGTTTTAAAAGGAAGCTTTTTTTATTTTTAATGATAAATTTGAGTCTGAATATGGTAAAATTAATTCAAACTTTATATGGATCATTACAGCATAACCTCTTTTATGAAAAAGTATTCAATTTCTAAAAATAATAATTTTTAATTATGTTTTTTTTTTTGAGTTTATGACAATTTAATTGATTCCCCCTGTATTTAACCCACTTATGGTTTAGAGAGATATATTAATGGATAAGAGAAATGCGGGGAAGGTTAGGAAATTCAGGCATCAAGTAATAAATAATGAATTATTGAGGCAAGTTATTGCTTTTGTTATTCAATTTAGCATCGCATCTACCATGTAATTAAGGTCAGTATGAACTTTAAAAAGAAAATAATTATACAGTGTGTTTTTGAATGGGAAAAAATATTGCTTAATTTAACCCACTTACGATTAATAAAATTTAATTCAACATTATGTATGAAAATTCTATATAAATTAAACTGTTCTTTATTATTTGCTTGCTTATTGTTGCATCGGTATTAATGTTATTATTTCCAATGAATAGATTGCCATGCTAGATTGCTGGAATCCTCGAGTCTCCAGGATGGTAATGTAAAAATGTAATTAAAGACCAATCGACTCTAAATTATAAGGTTACTAGCGGCTACGCCCCGAGAGGCCTCTCGGGCCAGTTAAGTTAAGGGAGGGAGGAGGGAAGTCGACCTCCCCCGTTTCAATTTAAGTTTTTAAGAGAAAAAAAAAGATGGAGGGTAGGATAAAATTTTTATTTGGAGAGTAGAGGTCCCTCCCCCAAATAGTTAAAAACCTTCTCAGTTCATACACGAAGCTTCACTGTAACAGAGAACCATACCGGTTGAGTGGTTAGAGTTATCCTTTGCTACAGACAAAAAAAGTTTACTACTTTATATAATAGGATTGGATATAGTTTCCAACGTCTATAATAACCAACTTTTAGCAACATTACCAAACCCTATTTCCCTGGATACTTGGGTACTATACTGGTAGGATAGTAATAGGCCTTGCAAATTTGATAAATGTTATTGATTCGCATGAGTTACAACATACATAAAATAAATATTAGACAAAAATAAAGATAGAGAAGTTAGATTACAATGATTTCTAATAAAAAAAAACTATATATAAAACTAATATTTTTACAATAATTTTTATACGGCTGCTACTCTATCCTTCTTGTGTTTTAAAAGGAAAAGTTCCAACAATTCCTCAAAATGTAGTGAATGATTTTGGGGGGCGTAGCCGAAAAGAAAAAGAAAAATGAACAAAAATTAGGAATTAGTTGAAGGATGATTCCCCTTGGAGGGTTGATCTACCCTCCCCTAAAATAAATACATTATACAAGGACTTAAATATAATTTCTTTGAAAAGGAGAATCATTATGGTGAATCAATAAGGAAAAATACATGTAATTGTACAGTACATCCAAATGTACAATTACATCTTTATACTTCTAGATTATGATACTAAATGAATCTATTTAAAATAAATACACTTTCTCCTCTATATCCACTTACTGTATTGCCCTAACCCAAGCACATCCTTCTCTCTGTTTATGATATTCCATAAAGAAAAACTAGTCATTATTCTAACCTAACTAACTGTTTATAAACCCAATGTGTTCAACATTATAGAGATGAACTAAAGTTTTTTTTTACAGTTAATCACTTCAGAAAAAGAATATTGCAAGTAAGCAATAAACTGTGACTTTGCTGTATAGATAGCCAAAAGATCCGCTTATTATAAGGGTTCATGGGTGGTTTGGTATAAATCAACAAGAACACTTAGGTCCATTTTAGACAAAGAACATAAATATAAAGCAATTGATTACAAAAATAAAATCTGCTTCGTAGTCCTATTAACAAACAGACAGACAAAGTAAATCTTGGTTCGGATTCTCAGCTGGGAGAGAAATCCTAGCACTAAAAAAAATCATCTATTTCAAGTCCCTTAAAAATCCTACGAATTAGGTAATAGTATTTCCGACGGACCAAAAAATTCAAACAACAAATTCTCATTGAACAGATGAATTATCACAAAAACAAAAAATAATTGTACTAGAGAATAGGCCCCTAGCATCTAGGAGCTCTGCAATGGAAGGGGTAAGGAAAGCTGAGAAATCCATAGACTTAAATCTAAAAAATGACTAGCCTAAAACCTTCTTTGGACCTATGTAAAGCTTCCTGTAAATGAAGAACTCAATTGAATTAGTAGTTATAGAAATCATATGCTACAGACAAAAAAACTTTACTTTTTTATATAATAGGATAGTAGCAGAATATTTAAGGTTTTTCCAAAATATTTAAGACATATAGTTAGAATTATAGAGTAGCTTTACAAGTAACAAAAAGGGCAAAGAAATGATTAAAAGGCTTCCAAGAACAAAAATCATTATCCATCCAAAATTGAAAATAAATCTTGATTATTGAGATATTGTAGAATTATGCAATTTTGTGTATATTGGCACAGTTCTACAATAATTTTGCAAATCAGCTATTTTCAAAATTGAAAAAAATATTTAAAAAGTTTAAATTGTTGGGTTATTTGACCAAACCAATTGAACTTAAAAGCATTTAAATGACTCAAACTAAATTAGTTTTGGAACAATTATGTTTTTTTTTCTCTAAAATATTAAATAATATGAATACTTAAATATTTCTTATTGTGCAGCTACTCTATAACTCAGATTTGTACGACAATTCAACCAGCTGTACACCCCAGTAAGCTAATCAACTACAAACTTACTTTTATACCATATTTATTACCTCTTCTTCGTAGGGACGATAACCTGTTTTCCAGTATGGCTTCGAAACCGATTAATATCCAATGAATTAGAACCTTTTTAGAGCCATACTGAAAATTATTTGACAATTTTCCACTATTATTAAAATCCCAGTTCTGTTAGCTTTTGCCTTCGGCCCCTAGATCTAACAAAATCTAATCATCTGATCATTTGTTTTTCATTTTACTATCCGAGAACAGCTGTCTATAAGACGATGCGATAAATAACGATAAAACATTCCTATTTTATATAAGTATTTTTTGGTAATATCATTTTTCCTAAAAATATGTTTACTTTCTTATTTCTGTATAACACTTTACTATTCATGATAAAATATGGTTCAGTATCATTTATTCTGACATAATTGTCCTTGCTGTATAGGTATGAATAAAATATAAGTATTACACATATATGCAAAAACATATAAAATATCTCCAGACAGACGGAGAGAGAGTTATGAGCAAAAATAACAAGGATGACAACATTTGTGTAAAAGCGAAGCTTTAAAATTTTACATTGTTAAAAACGAACACTTGTAGAGTGTCAGAACATACAGAAAATTGAAGTTTTATGTCTATCAAAAATTGTATATAAATTTGATGACAAATTGCTTAAATTTAGAATAATTTTTAAGGACATATTTACAATTTTAAGGCTTTGATAATGAAGGTGTTTCGCTTTTAACCATATCATACAAAAAAATAGTTGTCCAAAAGTTAAAAATCCGCGTGTTTTAAATGCACGCACAGAAGAACTGGTACTAATCAAAAAGTTGCTACGCTTTCTAAGTAAGAAATCGATAGGAAAACTCTATGGCTAAATTAACGAAAAGAGCTAATTGTGACGTTCGGACGGACGTACAGACCCTAATTATAGGAAAGCTTCGCTTTTAAAAAGAATTACAGGGGCCTCCACCATAATTTGAACAGCTTCAATAGGTCCATTTGTATCCCGTATGTGCGCGCATTTACTTTATACGATGATGGACACCTAGCTGACCGAGAATTTATGCAGGTTTAAAAATACAAGGAAAAATAACCACTAAAACACTGATTAAAAAGGTTAAAAATCACCCAGCCCTTAGTTTTATGACCAAATGAAGGGGACTGGATTTTTTTTTTTTTATCTGAGACCTCATGCAGAAAAATGTTTTTTTCGTAAATAATGAGCCTGCTTTTAAAGTTGAAATATTGTTGGTCCTAAGAATATCTTTGTTTTTTACATTCTGGAAAATATACATTTTCCAAAACCCATATGTACATTCGTATGTACTGTACACAATCAGACCAAGTATTAACCCCCCATCAAATATATGTACATACTTAGTCATGCTCAATAAGGAGAATTTTTGCGCAATTTTTGTGAAAAGGTGGTTCAAAATTACCCCATATGATTTATATATCTACAATACATATGTAATCATTACTAATGCCATATTTACTTGCAATTCTATACACGCTATAAAAGGTAAAAGTATAAATATTTTAGGAAAATATGCTTATTATGGTGATTTTTGATATTTTAGTCTACACCTTAATTTAGTTGCCCTAAAGCAGAAAAGAAAATGTTTTTTACGCAAGAATATTAGGCATGCTACTTGTTAGTAGCGCAGCTACTCTATAGCTAAAGTATTGTAAGACCATCTTATAATAGGCTTAATCCATCCTTTAAGATATCTAAAGTTACCATAAAATGAAGAACTAAGTTCATGGTTAGAAAGATCTTACAGGACCAACAATCATTTTGACTTGCAATTTTTATATCTGTAAGCTTTGCATTTACTGAATATAAAACAAGAAACAATAATATTTTTAATTTGTTGCTGCTGAGCTACTTATGTATATAAATTTTCTTGGTAAATTATGAGTAATGGTATGAGCTATTAAATTATAGTTTAGTCAGTCATATTGTTTTCTTTTGCAGGTAAAATTATCTAATAGGTGTAATTAGACTGCGTTTTAGTGCTACCTCCTGTTTTATGACAGCGAAGCTTTTCTACATTTAGGGCCATTTTAAGTACGTTCGTCCGTCAGTCATTTGGGTAGTTCATTTTAGCCATGTTAGAATTGTCCCATCTATTGCATGATGATTTCTGTAAAAGTCTGATACACTTTAGAAAGCTCAGCCCCCTCTATTCTTTTACTTTAATAGCCAAACATCTAATTTCTAATGAATAAGAAACTTCATACTTAAAATATTTGTAGATGATTGTTAAGATTCCAAAATTTAAATATTAAAATTAAACATATAACTATATATAATTATTCATATAACTATTTAGTTAAGAATTTAATTTTAACAAGGATGACAACATCCACAAAGGCAAACCTTAACAAATCAAATACAAATATAAGAAAATACACATTAAAGAAACGAAATATTAAATGATTGTTTGTAAAATTTATTAAGCTTAAAGATATTTTATTCAAAAACCTAATTATTTTTTGAAGCATAAGTGTGGGTTACCTTAACAGCTATCCGTCCCTTTGTACTTACTAACAAACGGACAGATAATAATTGCAGAAAAGCTTTATATCTAGAAATTAAATCCTTCATTGAATATAAATATTTTGTTATAATGTATTAGGTTTAGTGTTGGTATTGGTATGTTATAAGTATGTTATAATAATCCTATATGCCCAAGGATAGATATTATCATTTACCAAACAGGGGCATTTACAAGAGGGTTAAGGTTTATAATCATAATTATCAGAAGCAATGGTATTTTTCAATATTTTATTATATTCTTAATGCTATTTTAAGATTTTTGTAATATTGAATATAAGGTTAAAGAAAATATCTGGTTAATTGACTTAAATAAAGTTGAAAGCTTTTTCTCTGAAGCTAAAAATATCGAAAAATGCTGGTTTAAATGACTGGTGCTTTTTCTGGCTTTTTTAACTGTCCTTCCCTAGAACCTTGGGGTGAAGCAACTAAAACCTCTTATAAATAATATGAAATCATTTCTTGTCAAATAGCTTTGTGCCCCCTCCCCCACCCTTAGAAATGTCTGTGCACACCCTTATGTGGGATGTGTGAGTTCTAAGTTGCAAGCACACACTTCTTGCACATTTATAATCACATCCCTTTAGAGGCAACGTTCATATGAAACTGCTTTACAATATTGTAACACAAAATAAGAATTTTAATTTAAGAATTGGGAAAGTTTGCTAAAGTTTATAAAATAATTAGTTTAATGGATAAGGAATATTTTTCTGTAGCTGGGGTTGATCCGTCCGTCTTCCTGTAACAGATAAGACTCAAGGAATAAATTAATCTATATTGATTTTATTATATAACGCACTAAATGCTTCGCTCCTAGCCTCTATAGGAGAGAAGAGAGTTCCGAAAATTGCATAAAACCACATTAATATATCATAAATCTAACCTGAAAATACTCACTAGCAATTCGTAACTGATATATAAAAAAGTAATACTTGCTAGCTTGAATGAACACTATTATTATTGAGTGAAGGATGGATAGGGGTTATCACAGGGATCTAAAGGGATAAGACAATGGCAGATAAGTTGATATACATCCCCAAGGATGATATACAAAATGTAGAATTACCCCTTGTGTGAACCAACCATCAAAATCTAATAAAAGTCCTCAAGATGTTAAGCTAACGAATATGAAAACGTTAATATAAAACTTTGGGGACAAATGTAATAAAAAGCCCATTGTCTAGTACATAGGCGTCCAAGGGGGGGGGGGGTAATGGGGCGATTACCCCCCCCCCCCCCCCCCCAAATAAAAAGCTTGGACGCCCCTGGTCTAGTACTCCCTCCCAGGTTATCATATCAGAGGAGAGGCTACAAGTGATAAGAACTACATATACAGACAAACATTAGAATTATGCATTAGAACCAGTTCTTTACAGGTTTTTAGGTTTCAATATTTTATTAAAATCAAATTAATACTCATACGGAAAGTGTCATGTGTGACGTCATAAAAATACGTCTTAAAGGAAGGATGAGAGTAGAAGTTGAAAAGGATGGATTAAGACGTATTAACTGACGTCGTACATGACACTTTCTGTATCTTTAAAATAAATGCTAAAGTTTTCCGAAAAGAATAGTCATTATTTAAATATTTCAGGGAGAAAAAAACACTCTTTGATAACTCTGTTATTAAGACACAGATAAAGATAAGGTAGGAGAGTTTAACGAAAGATAGAAAAACAGATAGATTGATACAGACGGAGATACATACATGAAAAGGAGAGAAAGGGATATAGAGACATAGATAGATTGAAAACAGAACAAGATAATTGATAAAGAAATAACAAGGATGATAACATTCATAAGTAGCATAATTCAGAAATAAAAAATAAAAAAAGACAGAGAAGGTGAATGAGGAGAATATTTTACGAATTTCAGATGCCTATCTTATATGTGTTAAAGATGGACTAACGAACAATATAAGATTAAGCTTATAGTTCATAGTAATATTCAAATTAAGAAATTTTAGTAATCTACATATATTAAATAGAGGCCAAGAAAATGTTCTATATGAAAAAAATTCATTTCTTTAATTCATTTTATAAGATGATTGCAGAATAAAAGTGAATTTGCCTTGAGCATAAAGATTACAAAGAAAATCTCCCATCCAATTTTGGTTACCACAAATATAAATATAATTGGAATTTTATATGCGACAGTTAAATTTCTTTCACGATTTCAACTTTTTAACATTATCTTTATTTCCTTCAACTATTCAAAACTAACTGATCTTCAAGGATCTTAAGGGATAAGATAATATTTAAATATACATTTACCCTTTTTGTATATTGCAATTATTGATTGAAAAACTTAGTCACTGCTTTTTTGAACCAATCTATCAAGATTTAATAAATGTCTCCAAAGTTCTTGATTCTACAAATGAGAAAACGTAAGTTATTAATACAATATTTGGGTACAAGCATAATTTACTGTCCTATGTTCCCTTCCTCCCTGCTGTTTAATTTTAAAACCATTTTAACAAGGAAAAAGTAGAAAATTTGAATGATGTTTTAAAGGGAATAGACAATTCTATGTTTGAATGATTTTCGGCTGTATTTTTGGCAAAGAATGCCTGTTCTAAGGGCAAAGAGCCAGAACTACGGTTCTGGCTTATTCAACAATACATAAAATTGATCTGAAGGATATTTACCCATGCCATAGTCGACCACAAGATGGTTATATTGAGGTCTACAATATGCCATCAAAATTACAATATTATTGGCGCGATTGAGATGTAATTCATATATTTGGTTTGGTTCAGGGAGGGAGGAGACACTGAAAAATAAGTTACACTGGTATCCAAAGTTTTCTATCGCGTTTTCGGATAGGCTGTATAAATAAACTTTTATTAATTCTTGATTAGTTGGCTTAAGCTATAAATGTCCAACCTTTTCAGTCAATAAGTTTGATCTACAAATAGGGTAATATTGTTAATCATCAATTTGTATGTACATAAATTTTTCTCCAGTGTCCCCTCCCTCCCTGCGTTTGGTTGCCTCAATATTCCTATTTCATCCTATATTCATTACATATTTAAGTACTAGATATGTAATTTATTTTTTAGGTTAATTATAAGCGGAGCTTTGCTACATACATATTTTAGACAATCTTCTGAACTTGAGTCATAATAGCACTTTTTATGGATGTTACCATCTTTGTTTGAATATAATCTAATCTATATTTAAACTTTGAGAGTGTTGGGTAGTATATTGTACAGTTATAGATAATAGAAAATTATAGAGGGTAAAGCAGCCGTACATTTTCAACCATCCGCAAGAAAAGATACAGCTACTAATAAGTTAATAATGCAATAAATGACAGACAGCGATTTATCTTTTTATTTAGCAACTGGAAAATCTGCTGCTGCTGCCGAGACACACTTTTAAAACTGCGGTAAAAAGTATATAAAATAAACACAGCTGGATATATTTTGCTAAGCAGCAGCCGCTAAAAGTCAACAATTCTATACCAAAGACGAGCCGCTTCAAAATTAGACTTCTCCCAATCCCTAAAACACAAAGCGTATATTTTCTTATGTACATTTTCTTTATCTCAAAATAATTTGTTTTCTACAGTTTCTTTATCTGAATAAATCTGTTTTGATAATCTAAAATTGATTAAAAACAATTTGGATTAGAAAATGCAAAGATTTAAAATAGCAGATTTATCTACATGTCTTGACATCATGGGAGGGAGGATACAATGGACTATAATTTATACAGATTCTCAAAGTTCTACAACCAAGGTATCTAAAAAACTTTGGTTACAAATTTTTCAACCAATAGTTTGCTAATCCAATCTACAGTAGCATTATTTTTTAATCATATTACCAATTTATCTTTCGTTGTCTTATCCCTAAAGCATTTATTTTGCTTTTTAGCTGGAAACTTTCTTGCTAATTAATTGTTGGTCATGCATAATTGTGCCTAGAAAAATCATCACGATACTTTTACCATGACGTCGAAATTTTAATATTTTTTATTAAAATATTTTAAAAGGTTATTTTAGTATACAGGCTTAAATGCATCTAATTTTGATTTTTAATATCTAAAAATATTTTCAATCAGCAAAGATACTTTATAACAGTTATATTGGTAAGTCTGCATGTCCTTCTAGATTTAAAGTACAAAGGGATCTTCTGTTAATTGATTGTGTAATTTTTCTCTTCAAGTTTTTTACATTTTCTTAAAATCTATGTTGAACCAGATTTTCATGTACTAGACTAAAGTAATACTCGCAGCTGGCTAAAATAACGATAAACTCGATACATCTCCTTTACCTAATCCCCTCTCCTCATACTGTATGAATGCACTGACCAATGCATGGGGTTCATATTAGCCACCTAAATTGACGACAATTTTTCCCCTGTTAATATATCCATGTATTCTATGTCCATTCATATGATGCTTTAGATATTAAGAGGTTTGTGTTAATATGGTATATTCATGAGAGCTGCGCTATTAATAAACAGTATTGCACTCGTTCGTCATTATCACTATCTAAAAGTCATGTTTTAGCAAAATAATAAACCTTTATAATTTTTTTTATATTTTATTAATGTTAATATTAAATAAGTACACTTTATACTAGGGAAATTTTAGGAGCAATGTGATTCACTTTAAAGGAGAAATATATTGGTTAGCATACACACTAACAGACTGATAGCCTCTTACTTTTGTATCAGGATTATGGGGTGAAAATTTAAATTCTGTTAGGGAAGTGTTAAATACCATTCCACAATCTTTTGTATAGTTTAATAGAGGGGAGGGGGGGGGGGGGAACGTTGGCCCACGAGGGATTTTCTCCACTCCTACACGCCCTTGATGTAAACTATAAGTATGTAGGAAGTACTACGTACGGTAATTGAAAGATCGTTTTCAAAACATTTTTGCTGAAGTGTCCAAGAAATGCAAATTAAACTCATCAAAAATCAATTGCAAATATTTGGCAATATGTTTGTGTGTGTGTCTGTGTGAGTGTGTGTGCGTGTGTGAGTTGTGTGTATGTGTGCAACATCAAAAACAAATTCTCGTGTACCATGGACACGATTTTAAAATTAGTTTTTTAGCCAATTAGCAAACCCAATTGCTCCGTTCCAGCAACAGCAAAACCCTTTCTAAGTAACTGCGGGCGTAGCAACTATATAAGTTCTTTACTTTTTCTCTGTAGTTGGTTGGTTAGTTAACTAGTTTATCAATATAGTTTAATTTTGTGCCGGGTTCACTCAAATTTCTTATGGCACAATCCCTATCCTCAATACTCATCTAAAAATAAAATGAATATAAGCGGTGGGGGTAGTTTTTTTTTGGTATGTTTATTACTTTAGGTCTGGTTAGGTTAGGTTATATATGCCCCTCTGAA
Source organism: Acartia tonsa (assembly GCF_053477335.1). Classification (NCBI taxonomy): domain Eukaryota; kingdom Metazoa; phylum Arthropoda; class Copepoda; order Calanoida; family Acartiidae; genus Acartia; species Acartia tonsa. The sequence goes on from NC_137260.1 coordinate 43,994,799, forward strand.
TTAATGCTCCCCGTAGGAGTTAAACATAGGGAAGATAAACTAACCACGTTATTTTCAAGCTATTTTTTAAAATAGGTGGGAGGTCAGAGCTCGAAAGGCTCTATGAGGGAAAGCACCAAATTCGTAGAATAATAGTTTGAACAACAGCAAGATGAGTTATGCTGCATATGCGCAAAAAGGAGCAACAACCCCACAAATACAGGGATAGGTCAATGACGATTAATAATCTACAAACCCTTTCACCATCAATTATTACAGCTACCAATGGCAGAATTATGTACAAATTTACTGAAGGTAAGACTAATTTTTCATTCATTGTCCAATCCCTGTCAACAACCCGTTATATACATACATCAATTTTGTATTACATACATACATATATGCAAAAACAACCACGGATTTAGGTATAGGTAAATGGAGGAGATCTAGAATTTCTCTAGAAGCTAGTTTATTATTAAACGACTTCAATGTTTCAAATTATTATGAATTATTAAGTTAGGTTAAACGGTTGTTAGAAATTGAGGGGCAGGCTTCCTAACAAGTTTCTACTAATGTTTATTTTTTATTTAAGGGAAAGTTTATTTTAATTGTATTTAGCTTTCCCTGCATCCCTGAAAAGCAATAATTTGAAATATTGAGACGGGAGAAGATTGGAAAAGGGATAGGGGGAGAGAAGAAGAAACAAAATGAATAGGCTGGACTGGAAGGGTTCGAAAACCGCCAATTCGGGCAATTGGCTAAGATATGTTGATAAAAATAACATATTCCTAATGTTAAATTATTTAGTACAATGTCTGTCTGTTTGAGGAAATAGATCATAGTTACCTATGGACTTAATTTGCTCTACTTTTCAGAGAAACTTTACTTTTGTCATGTTATTGTTTAAAGGGATAGTAGAAACCCTTGCTCTTTTATCAATATTAAATATGATCGTTTCACCTCTACCCTGCAGTGGCTTATCTCAAATAGTTATTTTTTTGCTAAATAATCCCTTTATTTCAATTTTATGAGGTAAGGGTAATTTTTTAGAAGAGGGTTGATCGATCTTCAGTAAAATAGCCTAAAAACATCTAACTACTATTTTCTCATTCTTCTGTGTTTGTATTAGGTTGTTAAAGCAAACTAGTGAATTGCAGAGTAGCTTCGCATATTCAAAACGATTACAAGAAGTTTTGAAATAGAAAATGACAATGAGGAAAACATTCATGAAAGCGAAGATCTGAAACGGGAGGACAAGCGAACATCAGGATATTTTTTAAGGACAAACTTACATTTTGGACATAATTATAAAAATGCTTCGCTGGTAACATCTTACTTTAGTATTCCAAAATCAGATGAATGGGAAAATTAAATCACAGAAAAAAAATGTTGTTAAAAATGTTAAATCAACATTAAATGGACGTGCGTACATTCTGGTAACGATTATAGAGTTGTTTCACTTCAGAATTCGTATCTAACTATTACAGGAATCGCCATAACAAGTTTCAAAATCGAAAATGCAATTCTAACATGTCTAAATTAACGATAAGAGCTGACGAATGGACCGACCTAAAATATAGAAAAGCTTCGCCTTTAAAAATATGAAGAATGATGACAAAATCAAAAAATCTTTCAATATTTTGTCAATTTATGCAAAAATATTGTCAATAGAAAATCAAATTTGAAATTTGGAAATTTTTCATTAATTCGTATTTGAATATCAGTTTAATTTTAAATATAATAGCTTTTCTACATGAAAAGGGTCATTCCTAAAACAATATGGCACGCTGAACAGGGGAGATTTTTTTAAGGAAGGTGTAGGTACGATCCCACAAATAGATTTTAAAAACTCGGGAATAGACCCTTTCGTAACATTCCCCCATTAAGAGCGATTCGTCGTATTTTTAAAATGGCTTTTTATAGGTTATTTTAGGTTAGGTTAGGTAATATTGGGTTAAGTGATTGCCCCAGAGGGTTATTTAATTGGCCCCGCAGGAGCTAGAAATAGGAGAAAAGCTACTGTGAAAAATACGAAGAATCGCCCCATAAGGTGCGATGTTAAGAAAGGGACTATACCCAAAAACTCTTTAGGCCTATTACAAGCTTTACTATATTAGAGAACCAAATCAGTTCAGCGGTTAGCGAAGTAGACAAACAATTACTATATCTAAATATTATGATTTATGTCCGTTGTCTGATTTCTTAATCTACGCATTTGGATGTTTTTTATCCTTGTTAATATAAGATTAACTTCTATGTATGTAAAATTAATTTAATCTAATGTAAGACCATTAGCTTGATATTAATATGATTAGTTAAAGATACCACTAGGTTTACCTTTTATAGTCTCAATAATTACATTTTCCAAAAGCTTCCACCCTTGATCATCAAACACTGGCTGTTGCTAATAGTTGGGAGGATGATTATATTTTAATCACATTTGTAAAAAGCAATGTGACGCCATAAAAATGAGAAAGATGAGAGGAGAAGAAGGAAAAAAACCTAAAAAAGAGATGGGTAATCCCTCATTTTTATGACGTCTTATGGCGAATTTTTGAGACACTTTGTCCCGCTACCGTGTATTTTATCGTTCATTGTTTTATCCCTGAAGTCAATATCAAGGAGAAAGACAAAATTTTTATTTTATGAAATCAAAATCCAAGATTGGTCTACTTTAAAGGCATCATAAAAGGAAAGAAGATTCTTTTTGTCTGCCAAATTATCTAATGTGTATGCCCTAATTCGGTTAGCTATGATCGGTTATGTTTGTTTTACTAGCGCAGATATAGAAACCATTAGTATCAGGCATATAGACAATATTAAGTATGCTAAAAAGACTCCCGATAGGTTCTGAATTTCAAACAATTTGACTCTAAACCAACTTCAAGTTTTCCTTACTAGGAGTATCTAGTCTATAACTTACTTTGTCCGCTTAACAGTTTGACTTTTTTTAACGCTATAAACTTATTTTAGAATAAAAGGATTTAATATTTTTTTATATTCAACTGCTGTGCTTCAAAAGAAGATAATCAACCAATATTCATCTTTAGTTTTTTACTGGTCCCTATGTCTCTGATTAGAATAAATATTGGCATGAAAACAAATGGTTTAAACTCTGGAGATCATTTATTTGAGTAATCCAAGGCCATAATAAACTTGATGCATATAAATACATATGTTTAAAGGGACACTTGTACTTATATAAGCGCAGGCGCTTTCCACATCATTATACACATTGCTTTAATTTGTGGGGTGCCCAGAGAACCATCAAGTGTGGGATATTTTTTTTATGGCAGGTTAAAATCAACAATCTTTTTTTTCAATTTGGGGGAAGAGGGTAAATACCTCCCACTCCCACCTTCCTTATACAATTCTAGAGCTTTCCTTTTGAAAATTTATCATAAGTAAACCTAAATGTTGAAATAGTTGGCTTGTTTGTGCTTATTATGCATGATTACATATATATCAATATTCAATACAAATTACAATACCATATAACTCAAAATAATAAAAGATTAAGTAGCGTTATGGTATTTTCAAGACAATAGGTGCACACAAGCTATATTCTTTGTGGGGGGGGGGGGGGGGAGAACAGACTCATAAGAAAAGAAATTATATGCTACAAAACAATTATCATCATTCTAGAAAAATTTGAATTTTATGTTTCAATAATTGTAATCAACAAAGAAATGTTTTTGATCGATCATGTGGATTTAGTACTCAGTTTTATAGAGAAAAAAAATTTTAAGTTTTATTCTTATTCTTATGTCCTATATTAACTTATTTGAAAAAGCTTTACTAAAAAAATCTGATAAATTATGATTTATAAATAATCTCTATTACAGTTACATTTTATTGAAGAAAAATGTTTTTGCTTTTTGTTTTATTGACGACTATTTCCTTATGTCATTAGATATAATTTCATCATATTTGTTTGGTTTGGTTTATAATATTTTTTATAAAAAGATACACTTTTCTACATAGTAGGTAGGTCCGTCCGCAACGGAAAGGTATGATGGTTAAATTACACATGATTCGCCCTCCGCTGATTCCTTAAACAATTAGGTATACAATAGAAAACTTATCAATTATTAACTGTACCAATACTACCACCAGAAAGTTCGCAAGTCCATTTTAAGTATGTTTAATTTTTAGCAGTTTTAATAAAAATTTGTCCCATTTGATTTTTTGAGCTTCGATTTTATTGATGTAGTTATCCTTATTTTATCAAAATATTTACTTGATTTATATCAAATACAACTATGTGTGTTTGTTTTAATACTGGTCTGTAGAGGTTTGTGTTTGAGTACAGGACAAAGTGTGAGCTTGTTGAAGAGATTTAAAGGGATAAGGCAATTGCCGATAAATTGATTTACATCTCCAAATGATACAAAAAAAACTATTCCTTCTGTAGATTAAAATTGATGATTGAAACGTTCGGACATTCAACTTAAGGAACCAACCAATCAAAAGTCAATAATTGTCCCCAAAGTTGATGAGCCACGATATAGAAAAGTGTTATTATAAAACTTTGGGGACTAGTGTAATAAACAGCCCAATATCCCCAACCTCCCAGTTTAAAAGAGCTAGTATTGTATGGTAATAGTCTTTGAATACGACGAACGGAAGGACGTCCAGACGTCTTAATTTAAAGTTAGCAGCGCATCTAAAGATTAAATTTTTATATCTTTCTAAAAAGCTCTAAAAGACACTTTTGGCTTTTTTACAGCCCAGTTTCGTCTTTGTTTTTTTTCGCCATTTTGAAACTTTATTGCCTTTTTGTTACTGTGCTTTAGTTTTATCTTTGTAGATTAAATAATATATGAGTCCTGCATGAAAAATACTGTTAGAAAATATTCAAATAAACTATAAAAAGGCAATTTTTAAATGTTTTAAAGAGCATATTCGTGAAATATGAAGATAATCGTTGACACCATCAAATCTTACCCCCCGCCTACAGATGGGGCATGCCCCTCTAAAAATGAACCCCTCCCTTTTAATATTATGTATAAATAGACTGTTACCCTTCCTAGTTAACTAAAAACTTGGTCTCAGCAGCCATAGCCGGATTCTGTTTTGACTAGCCGAAGCGTTTCTATTGAAAAAAAAACACATCTGCAATAGGACATTATTATTTTTAACCAATCCTTAGCTACAGCCGCTAAATAAATTAGTGCTCTTTTTAAATTCACGCAAGAGCTCGGCAGTTGCAGCCGCTAACTATAGCGAACTGCAAGATGCCTTGATATGATGACAATTCGCACCAAAGGTGCAATATTTCAGGCAATCTGCAGGCATCAATGAGCCAAAGACGCCAAAATATCTGTGTCTCCATAAAAAAAAGCATGACTGCCGAGCCCTAATTCAAACCATGCATAGCCATTGATTCGTTTTTGATAGCAGATTTTTTTATACATATGACAAAGGCCTAATCTTTTTAAATATTGTTGTGTGGAACTGTTTGTTGTTCCCCAGGGATATAAAGGGATAAGGCAATGGCCGATAAATTGATGTACATATCCCCAATGATGATACACATAGTAACCCCCTTCTGTCGTAGTTGGAACGTTTGAACACTCGACTTTGAACCAACCAATTTAAATTCAATAATAGTCCCAAAGTTGTTGAGCCAACTAAAAAAAAACTTTATTATAAAACTTTGGGGACTAGTGTAATAAGCAGCCCAATGTCCCCCCTCCCTCCCTCCCTGTTTGTTCCCAAACTCCCCTCCTTGACCTTTTTATCTGACATTACGGGCCATGGTGGTGGAGTCTCTTCTTCCTTATCTCCCCTCGAGAAGCGAAGCTTCTCTATAATTAGGATCTAAACGTTTGTATATTGGCTGCAAGGATACTCTACAACAAATATGTTGTTATGTTAATATAAAATCAAGCTTCTATAAAGCAATTAATCTTTGATATAAAGTAAAACAAGTTTTCGTCTGACCATTAAGATCACTGTAACCACTGCACTGGTTAGATTGTGTACTTCATTTCAGGGTTGCTTCAGGTTCGCCACAGGACCAGTAGGTATATTCTCTGAAGAGTAGAATCCGATCGGTTCAGTGGTTACCGAGATCTTAAGCTTCAGACGGACGGACAGACAGACATCAGGCTACTTTGTATTATAGATATTAAGAGGTTACTCTAATTCAAGCACTCCGAAATCAAGACGTCAATTAATGACTGTTTATTTTTAAGATTATACATCTTTTGGATGGTGTAGTCCTTGTTGATCCCTTTTTTTCATATATTCTTGGTATAAACTCAGTTCAAACAAGAATGAAAAAGTCCCATTATAAGCGAGGCACAATTAATAGAGAAACATATGTACAACGATAGCTCACAAAGCAGTCTTATTAACTTCAGAAAAGAAGAGGACATTGGATTGCCTCTAAATTTTAATGGTAACGATAGTTTAATAAACACGAACTCTCATAAGTTTTAATGTATCTTTATTGGGTTGGTAGAAACAAGCAGTGTCTAATTTTTTCAACCGATACTTTTTTTAAATCTACAAAGGGATAATTTTGTTTTACATGCATTAATTTATCGTCTATTGTCGTATCCCTCTTGATTCCTGATGAAGTCCAACAATGTAGCTCATGATATAAACTGAAGGACAAGCTCTATTTATAGAAAAGAATCCCTTTTATCACAGCAAAATATTCAACAAAGGCCTTTCTTTGTAGATAAGCTTAATGTGGCTTAATTCTGTGAGTTCACATTTGCTGGCTAATTGGGGGGAGCAGGGATCTTAGGGGATAAGACAATGGACGATAAAAATGTGTACATCCCCAATAATGACTAAATTTTCCCTTCTGTAGCTTTATCATTAGATGTAGAGTTTAGAACAAATTAAAATTTAATGCAAGTACCCAAAGTTTTTTAGCCAATGTGTTTTATAAAACATTGGGTACCAGTGTAATTTCAAGTGCCATGTCCCCTCCCTCCCTGGGGGGTGAAGAAAGGGTTGCTTACTGCGTCATCATCACTAACTTCTTGTGTGGTGGGCAGCGAAGCTTTTATATAGTTGATGTATGTAGTGTGTATGTTCTTTTTGACTAATTTTTCACCAGATGAGGTCAAAAATGCACTTTTTATAACCACTAGGATAAGAAAAGCCATTACTTTATTTTTGGAATGGTTTCAGATTTTGTTTGATAAAGTGTATGATTGTTCGACCTTTGTCTGGAAGTCCTAAATGTGAATAAATAGCATTAAAAAGGGCTTAAATATTTTCCCACCACTTACTTTTAACATCAACCTAATAATTTATTTGAAATTATTTTATCTTTGGTTGATTTGGTTCTTGTTATATTACATAGGTAACTACAACAATTATATGTACATAATAATAGTCATACAGTATTATAATAATTATGCCCACTTCAATAGGCCTTTGTAACCCAAAAAAGACAAAAACAAGAATGGATTTATTCAAAATTGATAAAATATTTTTTTAAAATCCATATGAATCTACATATAATTTCTTGAACATCGGATGCATAGTATTGACCTAATTACATTTTAAGACTTGATTACAAATATGAATAATTGTGCTTAATTGCCCCATGAATCTATATGGCAAAAACCAAGTTGGAATAGAATTGCTATGCTCTCTAAGTTGTACCGAACTGATACAGGAATTATCATGCCAAGTATGAAATCGATAGGAAAATTCAAACATGCATAAATTAACGATGAGAGCGTAATTATAGAAAAGCTTAGCATTAAAGATAAATAAGTGCATTTAAAATATTTAAAATTTTAGCATTTAGAACTGCACATTCACAATTGTCGTTAGAAATAGAGAAAAACACACACCTCATAGTTTTCTTCCCTGTTAAACTTAGATGTATTGGGTTGGCTTACATTTTCAGTGATTTGTGTCGACTTTATAATATTTAGAAGAAAAAGAATGGCTGATATTTTGTTGTTAAGCTAGTAAGCATGATATTTACGTCGATATTAGTGCAAACATAAATCATGGTTTTTGTTTGTCCGTTAAGATCGAGCTAACCGCTGAATATATTGAATCCTACAATTCAGGAAATCTTCTCAGTGACGTGGTATGGGTTTAGGCTTTTTTCATTGTTGAATCTAAGACTTTGGGTGGGTTTTGGCTATATATATATCAACTTCCTTCCCCTTCAAATAAAAAGGGAATAAGCCAATAATACTCCTTAAATATAGCCAGGGGCTGTGATTAATTAAATTTGAAATTGCGGTAAATTTAATATTTTGTTGGCGTAGAACTTAAATTAAATTAAACTGAAGGGAAGTGGGTAAGAAGGGCGGGTATAATGGAAAAGGGTTTTGGGGAAATACATATTTACTCAGAATTGTTCGTCGGAATAGCATTCCCTAGTCCCTGCATATAGCGATATATTAATAATCCCATTTTTATGCTAATAAGTGGAAAAAGATTAACAGGGTGGTTACCCAATCTGTCTTGTTCATAGTCAGGGGCGTCCAAGCTTTTTTTTTTGGGGGGGGTAATTCGTGTTTGGGGGGGGGTAAAATGGCGCGCGAAGCGCGCCGAAATTTTTTTTTACCCCCCCCAAAATTTTTACCCCGGGGGTAAAATTTGATTGGGGGGGGTAATTACCCCCCCTAAAGTCTGTTGGGGGGGGTAAATACTCCCCCCAAATCTGTTGGGGGGGGTAATTACCCCCCCCAAACTAATTTACCCCGGGGGTAAAATTTTTGGGGGGGGTAATATAATTATGTAAAAAAAGTAGTAAGTAAGGTTTATTTGACTATATCTTCAGATTTCATTACTTTTAATACTGAGTTCTCCTTTTTAGGAAAGCTTCACATAGATCCCATGATGGTTCCACACTATTATAGGTCAATCCTTTGAGTGGTTTTAGGCTATTTTTCTCCTCCCTTTTTACCCTTTAGAAAACACGAGTTCTTAGATGCTAAGGGCGTCACTACTATTCAAATATATAGTAGTATCTCATTCTTTAGAACATAAAAATACAATAATTAACTCACTAACCAATGAACTAATATGATTATACTTTAAAGTGAAGCGTCTTATAGGTCCTGGTAAGTTGTATAACTAGTTTTGAGACACCCTGACATCCTCCCAAAAGAAATCGCCTATAGAAATTCTTTTTCATTATTTAATGAAATATTTAATTTAGTTAGGTATCTATTTTATGGAATCTTCAGTGCTTTACAATTACATCATAGATCCCCGGGATGGTTTTAGCCCTTATAAAGGCCCAAGCAAATAAAACATGATCAAACTATTAAATTTTTTGTTATCATGGTTAAGAACGTTTTAACTGGTTGGACTATATTGGGGTATAGTCCCTTTTGTGGCAACGCTCTTTAAGGGGCGTTTCTTCGTTTTTTTCACACAAGCTTCTCTCCTATTTCTAGCCCCTGCGGGGGGCCAATTGCTTAACCATGTGGGGCAATCACCTAAACCAATATAACCTATCCTAAAATAAACTATCAAAAGCCATTTAGGATATACTTTTCATTAACTATCTGGAGACCAAACGAGGAACATAAAATATATTACACCTCAAGGCTCGAGTCACACTATGACTTTTTTTAGGGGGGGGGGGGGCGGGGATTACTCCCTCCCCCCCCCCAAAAAAAATTTTCAGTAAAATTTTTTTTTAAGAACATTCAATTTGGGGGGGTTATTTTAAATTTTTTTAAAGAACATTTATTTTGGGGGGGGTAAATACCCCCCCCAAAATCGTTGGGGGTGCCTACGGCACCCCCAAGGTAGGGGTAATTTTTTTTTGGGGGGGGTATTGTTCACAAAATTTTGGGGGTGCCTACGGCACCCCCAAAATCGTTTGGGGGTGCCAAATGGCCCATTACCCCCCCCCTTGGACGCCTATGTTCATAGTAATTACAGTTATTTGCAAAACATTATTTTTCAGAGGACTATTTGAAAAATTAAGATGCATATATGTACATTACACAAGCATGGAGAAAGGGAGGGGACATTGGACTGTAAATTACAGTGGTAACCAAAGTTATGTAACAACGATGACCCGCGACCGTGGCTCAACACGTAGCGCATACGCTCGTCGTCGGGAAGGTGATAGGTTCGAATCTCGGTCCGACACCGCGTCATAACTAAAGACGTTAAAAATGGTTCCCACTGCTACTATGTCAGATGCGCGACGTAAATAGTTAAGAGTGGGGGGAATGCCTTGGCCCAAAACAGGCGCAACTCGCTATCATGCAACCATGCCACCGCAATCATAAGTATTGTATGTATGTTCCAAGGTGCGTGGAGAGAGGTCTAGTACCAGAAGTGACACCTAGCACCCTATAATCTTTAACTTTTATGTAACAACGATATCTTATTCGTTTGGGTACGTCATTGACTTATGATTGGTTGGTTTCAAACTAGTTCTTTACAACCATTAATTTAATCTGCCAAAGGGATAATTTTGTTTATTTTTCATCTTATTGTTCCTTAAGATCCCTACATATACGGATAATGTACTTATTTATATAAAGATTCAGAAACACAATTTGTTACCACAGTGTTAACTTTCATCAAATAGAAAATTAATTGATGTTCATTCCCGATTATGATGAACAAAATCAAACCTTTTGTAGGATAAAATCATAGCTGTTAATGTTTATAAAATGTTATTTAGTACAACCTAACTGGAGACTAGTTATGTATTGATGTAAACAGTAGGATATATAAGTTTTCCGGAATTTTAAAGTTAGGGGGAGATTTGAAATCTGCATCAAATTTTAAGGATTTTTTATAAAATTCGTTTTTTCTATAATTCTTTATCTAAAAGCGGAAATGCATTTTAAGTTAATTAATTTTGACCAATAGGATAGTTGGATTTTAAACTACCTGCGCTCTAATTGGTTAAATGATGTACGACATCCAATCAGAGCGCAGATTTTTTAAATTCACCAATCACAGATGCCAAAATTAATTAACTTAAAATGCATTTCCGCTTTTAGATAAAGAATTATAGAAAAAACGAATTTTATAAAAAATCCTTAAAATTTGATGCAGATTTCAAATCTCCCCCTAACTTTAAAATTCCGGAAAACTTATATATCTTAGTAAACAGTCATTCTTGTATTTAGAGTACATAGGTAAGTGTGTGCAATAACTATTTTGCAATAAAAAGATCCGCTATGCTCATCAACAGTTTTTGTCCTACTTAAACATTTGCACTATGCCCTTCCTACTATTTTTATAAAAAAGGGAAAGGGATTTTTGTTATGAAAAATCAAAAATAGATGTTCTCTAGATATATGGACTTCCTAGGGGGTTTTTACACAATGCCCTTCCTCCTACTTCTATAGATTGATAGGGTTAATGGCATACTGTTGCTCTTATTTACCTGATATTTACATAGACAGCAATTTCACTTAATAATCTATGTTTTCTTTGAAATGAAATCAAATTCAGATTTTTCTTTGTTTTTGAGTGAAAATTGTGAAGAAAAAATAACTGTTTCTGAGAATTAAGCTTATGTAATATTCATATTCAATCGTTTTTCAATCACTTTTTTGTTGCATAGTTTCTTTATAATACTCATATGTTCGTCTGTTAGTTTGAAAAAATAAGTCAATATCAAGAAAAGACGTTTAACGTTTCCTAAAACCAATAAGATATAGATTACATAATCAGTCCGTCCGTTTGTTATTCGCTTCGCATTTGACTCCCAATTTTTGTGTAAAGATTTTTTAAAATATGGCTGTATCCTATAATATAATGTAAGTTTTTTTGTTTGTTTGCATGTTAAGATCTTGCTAACCACTGAATCGACTAAGTTTTTCGTTTTAAGGAAGTCTTAAATAGGTCTATATATTATTATAACCTTAGATTTGATTTTTGGGATGGTTTTAGGCTATTTTTTCACCCTTCCCTCCCTTCTTCAATTACAGAATCTCTAAATGCTAGTTGCGAAGTCACTAGTAACCTGTATGGCATCCTTCTTTCTATTGTGTAGTAATAAAAATTATATTTGTACATGGAACGTTTGTACGAGATTTTATCCGTCTTTAATCATTAGATTATTGTGTGTGCTTCGCTACCTATGTATGTTGTCATTCTTGTTTAAGCTTGATTATTGCATTTTTTGAGAAATATTTTCCATACGGTACAATTTTCTTTGAAATTCTGCCGACTATTGAATTCAGTTCAAAAAAGATTGATTACATTTTATGATTGGTCATTTTTCTGTTTATATGACAAAATATATATAATGGGATGCTTCCATTAACGGTATCTACAAGGGTAGGCGTTTAGGCTTCCTTTAGACCAAAAGTTTCTAAGGGGGGGGGGTGCACTTTTTTGAGGAGGATTTGAAAGACCCACTTTGTTCTGGTTTAAGAGAGGAGTTGAATGATGACTTCTATTCCGCACATCCCTGTTTGAAAGTTACAAAATGAAAACTATATGGTAGAAAACTAATAATCTAAAAATCTTTTGATATTAATAGAGTTATAGTTCTCATGACAATTTCCCTTAAATTGCATAGTCAAGCACAGAAAATCCCTCTTTAATTAAAATAGATTGAGAATAAGGTGTTAGTTTTTTTGTGTTTGATGCTAGATTGGGTAAAGGTCAGCCCTGAATGTTTATGGCACTTCAGGTATCGGACCCGTAGGATTCGGTGCCTTTGAAAGGGTGCTGCATAATGGGAAAAAAACTAACCCCTCCAACTGTATAACAAATGTGGGGTTTCTATGCTCGCTTGGAGTTTTAAAGAATAGCACCGTTATCTTGAAACAGTAATAATACTGAGATAGCTTTCATCTGATTCTTTTTTTGGGAACAACCCTTTTCTTTAATAGCAGTGACAAATGTAGTATAACTAAAGAGGATATGACAAATGGTTTTAAAGGCGTAGCTTCTCTAAAATTCACCTTTCTCCACCCATGTATGTTCTAAATTATTAAAATATGTTTATAGATGTACGTTTGACAGAAGTATGGGATTAAATACAGGGAGGGATGGGACCGTAAATTATAAACACGTTCTCAAATGCATTGGCTAAAAACCTTTGAGTTCTTCTATCAAATCGACCAATAATTTTTTTGTTAAATTTATTTGTTTATTGGGAATATTTATCATTTAATTGTCTATTGTCTTATCCTTTAGATTCCTGGTTAAATAGTTGATTTAGCGCAGAATAACTCTTGATCTAAACGTCAAATCATCTTTACATTTAGTCATAAACAATTTATAGACAAAAGCTGCTAGAAATAAGATCCAGAAATAGCCAAGAAAATAGTCCATACTTGTTATTTTGTTTAAAATAATTCCAAAATACAACCATACACACACATAAAATCTGCGTCTATTGAAAAGTTTTACAACCGCTATAACAGACAGCCACACTGACTAACAGACAAATAGACATAATAATAGACATGCACACAGACAGACAGACAAACGCGCGCACACGCACAGTCAAGCCAGGCATCTATAGGGATAAGACAATGGCCGATAAATTGTTGTACATTTCCAATGATTATACACAACATTATCCCTTCTTTAGATTACTCATAGTGGATGAAACATTTGACATTCAAGTTAATAAACCAACCAAACAAAATTCAATAAAAGTCCAAAAAAATGTTGAGCTAACAAACAATGAAACGTAATTATAAAACTTTGGGGACTAGTGTAATAAATAGCCCAATGGCCCCTCCCTCCCTGCAGACAAGCACATTAACAGTTGAATCACAGAACCCTAGATAATAATATGAAAAATGACGCCCTGTGTTTGAATTGTGAATTGTAACATAAGAAATATATGTATGGTTGTACGTACAGGGTGTTTCAATTTTTTTAAACTTTCAATAATTTTATTTTATTAAAGAATTGATTCTTATGTTAGAAAATTTAATTTCTAGTTTTTAAAGCTTTTAAAGTAGGTTGGAAGAATTAAAGGGATAAGATAATGAACGATATGTAAATTCACACCCTGATAATGATGTACATGATAGTCACCTCCATTTGGGACCATTAAAATTTAAAGTCTAATGTCATCTCCCTCCCCAATTCAAAAGTGACAATTTAGATGAGGGTCCTGAATATGTATATATGTTTATATGTATTATTGTATCTATTCAAAAGTCTTGAATAACACCCGTTTCTATCAAGGTTATTAATGAGAAAAACCATATTTTTATAATCAATCATGAATCTAGAGGGACAATGGCCGTTAAATTGATGCATATCCCCAGTGATCAAAAACAAAATTATCCTATCTGGAGATTACAATCAGTAGTTGAATCGTTTGGACTCTCAACTTAATGAACCAAACAATCAAAATCAAATAATAAGACCTAAAGTGTTTGAGCCAACGAATATGAAAACGTTATTATAAAACTTTGGGGACTAGTGTAATAAACAGCCGAATGTAATACAATTAAAACCAAAGCCGAATCGTCATAGGAATAGGATAAACAATGTTTGAACTGTGTATTCAAAACCTTGAATATTGTTTCGGCCTATCTATTGTGGTATAGAGGGCATAATGGCACTGCACGAATATTTATCAAACATACATACACGATGAATTGGTTAGATAAATGCTGGAAATAATATCATTGGTTATATAACAATTTTGAAATGTAAATAAAATAATTTTCTCTTAAATTATCTTACAGTCAAAATTATAAGTTATTTACTTTAATTAAGGTGCCTAATTATCCTAGGAATGACCATTTTTGTATTAAATGGACTAAGAATTATTATTATAAAACGAACTCAATAACCTCTATAGAATTACCTTAACTTTACAAAAATGTTCATTGTTCATATAAGTTTTAAAAGCGATAGGAAGATTCTATCATAACTAAATTACGACTTTACACCCACTAACGGATGAATGTTTATTTCAAATCCTAGATTAAGAATAAAAATATCTGTATATAAAAGTAGAGATCAAGGGTTATATAGAGATAAATATAAGCAACACATTCAAAAGGATAAATACACAACAACATAAACTTTAATAGTTGCGCAGGTACTCTATATCCTTGGTAAGTCTGATGATAGTCTGAATGTAAAAATTGTTATAACTTTCTATAATTGTAAGCGTAGAATACAATTTCAATTATCCCATTGCTATAGAATAGAAGTAGCGAAGCTCATGAATATATGAAAGTAAAAAAAACATCCAACCAAATAGAAGACTAGTTTCTCATTGTTCATGGAAAACATTTCACAACATTCAAAATACAGCAAAATAGACAAAAAGACGTACATGCCAAGTTTCATATGTTTCAAATATCATATGTACATTACTGACAGACCGACGGACCATGTGGGTTGTAGAGTAGATGCTCATTATTGGATAGCACATAAAGATAATACAAAAATATGCAGTCTACATTTAGAATGAAATTTAATATTTCATACATCAATACAGACCGACCAACGGACCAAGTGAAGTATATATCAAAGATTTATAGAGAAGCTTCGCAACAAAACAAAAAACTGTTGCTAAATCAAATAAATGAACTCTACAGTTTGTATTTCTTGGCAGGGAGGGAGGGGGCATTGGGCTGTTTATTTCACTAGTCACCAAAGTTTGATAATAACGTTTTATTATTAGTTGGCACAACAACTTTGGGGAATTTTTATTTAGTTCTGATTGGTTGGTTACCTAAGAGTCAGTGTTTAAACGTTTTAACCACAAATTGTAATTTATAGAAGGGGAAATTTTGTGCACCGTCATTTGGATGTGCATCATTTTACCGTGCATTGTCTCATCTCTTTAGAACCCTGATTTCTTAAATACAATAGGATTTTCTCAGTATTAATTTTGCCATCAAACTTTTCAATCAAATAAAATCAAGAATGACAATATCCGTTAAAACAAAGCTAAACATGACCAATAAATCTATTGACAATGTGTAACCAAAAGCCAAATAATTTGGTATAAAACATTTCTATCAAATTAGTTTTTTTTTTAATTTTAATTAAAAGTTTCGCATTGGAAGCCACTTGCCAGCTACCATGAAACCCTTCAAAAGTAAAAAGATTTTTTTGCTGCTGGCATCTTAGTTGTTGAACCACCTAGTCTTTAAATTAAGGTGTTTCTAAAAGCATAATATGATACTAAAGTTTTTTTTCCTAATGTATAGACCCTAATTTGAGAGAATCTTTATGTTTCAAAATGTTAAAAATCCGCAGGGAGGAAGGGGACATTGGACTGTAAATTATATGGCTAACCTAAGTTTTATGAATACAGTAACTCTTTGGCTTGAAAATTTGAAACCCTCTGTGCCTAAACTAATAATTTCAATATACAGAATGGGTAATTTTGTTTATAATAATTGGGAATGTACATCAATTTATTGTCCATTGTCTTATCCTTTAAAAAACCTTGTAAATCTGAGACTCAAATTAACCCCCGCCACACGACTAGACGGATAAATGAAGTTTGAAACCCGTCCGAGAGCCTCAGTCCCCCATCCTCCACCAACCCGCCCACCTCTCTAAGCTCCCCGTTTTATATTCGCAATAGTGCAAAAATTCTTGGGATGTAATTGCGGATATATTGGCATCAAATTAGGATCATGCATGAACAGGCGTTCACAGGGGGTGGTGTGGAGAGTGATGAACAGAGTTTTTTAAAGTAGTTTTAATGGTTTTTTTTGTATTAATATCTTAATGTCGATAATATGTAAGCCTTAACTAAATTTTTGATGTCATATAGCAGACTTAAACAAATTGCATGTCGACAAAATGTTCAAATTTATTATCAGGTGCGTGCACAGCATTCACGGAAGGGGGTAATACCTTTTTGATAAATAAAAGGGATGGAAGTTCTTTACGGGGATGTTAACACCCATCTACATTCCCCTTCTTCATACCACTGCACTGGTTATGAAACTAAGAATAATAATGGTAGTAATACAGACAAAATTATTCAGCGCGCTTCGCACCCTCACTTGCCATATTTCTGTTTGCGCCCTTGCATGTACATATATGTGTGTGTGTGTGTGTGTGTGTGTGTGTATGTCAATACTATGGAATCATGTATCTAAACTCATGATACTAGGAATTATGATGGTAGGATACTAAAGCTACATGCTCGCTTTAACCCCCAGGATTCTTAAGGGATATGACAATGGACGATTAATTTATGTACACCCCTTCTCAAGATCAAAATTAATGGTGTGAAAGTTCGGACAGTGCTAGGTTGTACCAACCAATGAAGAACAATTCCCCCAACAAATAGAAAACTTTGTGTACAAGTATGTTTTACAGTCCAATAGGCCCTCTCTCTCGCTTCCCTAGCCGTGGTTAACCCCCAAACTTTTTATATCTGTTCGATATAGAAAATTTAGGATAATAAGTAGTCTTCCCTTAAAATGATTTATTGGTTCATATTATATATATGAATGAATTAAAATCGTTGATTGATTGGGAAATTTTGAAGCCGATTTTATATAGTTTTTATGATGGACTTTTCTCTACATTTGGAAATACCTTTTTTTCTAAAATGTAAAACAAAAGAAAATTTCACAACCAAATATTGATATAGCTTTTACACAGTATTTTTGGGGTTTTGTCCTTATACTTTTTTAACCCACGTACATTCTCGGACTAATTGGTTTCTTTCATCAATATAAGTCCCTGGTCGCTGATTCCAAACAGAAATGAAATGTTTGAGGTGCGTTTCTGATTATTATTATTCTCTTACTCAACATAACCAAAGATGGTATAAGGCTCCGGGTTTAAAGATTTATTTTTTGAACTTATTGAAGATAATCTGCAATTTTTCGATTATAGTATCAAAGGTTGGCTATCTCTAATCCTATTAGATAAAGTAACAAAATGTCTCACAGTCTGTCCGTTTGTATCTGGAGCAAAAGATCCAATTCTAACCACTGAACCGAAATGGAAGCTTCTTGTAGGAACCGAGAACTCATCCTTTAAAGAAGTCACCATAAATAAAAAGTTAGATGCGTTATCTTTTCTTAAAAGTGTCCATATAGGCCTCTAATGGCGCTGCCACTAGTTAAACGTAATCTCCTAATTTATAAAATAGTATTTTTTTTGTCTGTAGCTTAAGATCTCAATAACTATTAAACTTTTAGGGTTCTCTATATTTGGCAAGCTTCACATAGGTTCCGCGATGGATTTAGGCTATTTCATAGTTAGGTTAAGGTCTTGGGTTGGTTTAAATCTATTTTGATAGCCTCCTTGGTTACAGAGTCCCTAGATGCTAGGGTTGCAGACGCTAGTAAAAAAACAAAACTTTAGAACGTTATTTACAATAAAAATTGATTAAAACCCGAGTCAATATTAGAGCTTTCGTATTGAACTTATAACCTTAACCTTTCCCTTCTTTGTATCTCCTTTAACCAGGGATACAGGGATAGAACAATGGTAGATAATTCAATCTAAAACCTGGTATTTCATTTACCAGAAACCAGAAAAGCACATATAGAAATTTGAGCAGAAATATTTTTTTCTATTATGGCTTCGAACCAGTTCTCAGCCATACTGAAAAATCATGTTTGGCATTGCAATTCCACGAATGTTAAAATAAGATTGATACCAGTTTTTTTTATCCGCAGAAAGCTGTCTGTAATACGATGCGATAAATAACTATTCTCTATTGTTTTATTCCTGCATCCCTGACTTTAATTCTCTCTTCTCTATTTCTATGTTTATCCACCTACACCAGGGATAAAGGATCAAGAAAAAGATTTCTGAAACGGCTGGCATAGTAAGTCATAATTAGTGATTAATTGAGACAATTTTACTAAATGAATATTGCTCAGTTATTATTGTAGTGTTTTTTCTGTGCTTCGCTTTTTTACGAAGTAGTAATGATATTTTGTTTGCTTATTGAAATCTAGCAAACCGTTGAGCCGATTGGGTTCTCCATTCCAGGGAAGCTTTAAATAGTTTCCAGCTATTTTATTTTTAGATTCATGAGATGGTCTAATGCTATTTTACTGCCTTTCCTAGATATAAGGGAAGCAACCGTTAATATTATAAATGCCTGTTATTGCTGCACTACTTTTTGGCTTAACCAGCAGATTCGCCCCTAGCCTCCAGGGGCTTTGCCCCAAGAGGTGATCAAAAAAATTTTTTTGTGAAATTCGTAAAAGGACCAAATCTTTAGCAAAAAAAAAGGACCAAGGAAATCTTCAGAAAAAAAAACAAAAAAATGGGGAGGATTTTTTTGTTTTTGGGGGGGTTGGGGATGTCCTACCACGCAAGAAAATAGCCTAAAACCACCACAGGTCCGGTAGGTATATTCCCTAAAGAGTAGAATCCGATCGGTTCAGGGGTTGCTGATATCTTAAGGGACGGACAGACATCATTCTACTTTGTATTATAGATTATTCTTGATTTCATATTCCCCTTTTTCCTGAGTACTTGGTCTTATAAATCTTTCTCTGTGTCTTCTTAAAGTTAAATTCATGATTTAGAAGAGTAGAAGATAGCAGGGAGGTAGGGACATTGGGCTGTTTATTACAATAGTCCCCGAAGTTTTATAATAACGTTTACTTATTCGTTAGCTTAACAACTTTGGGTACTTCTATTGGTTCAATAGGTTGAGTGTTTAAACGTTTCAACCACTAATTCTAATCTACAGAAGGAGTAATTTTGTGTATCATCATTGTGTACATAAATTTATCGGCCATTGTTTTATACCTTTAAATCTCTGAGAAGATGGGTTACTTAATCCATAGTATACTAAGTTCAAATGTTATTACAAAACCAAGGATGATTAAAACTATTAGTTTAGCAAAGCTTTTACGTCAATCCTAAATGACAAGTATGATTGCTATAAAAAATAGCGAAACTTAAAGCTAAATTCATGATTTAGAATCTAGTAGAAGGATGATTAAAACCAATAGTTTAGTAACGCGACGTTGATAGTTGTTGGTTAATAAAATTATATCGAATTTTTCAGCTATTAGTATTTTTAGCCCATTTGCTATTGGATTGTTTTAGGTTTAACATTTACAGGTGTTTAAAAATTTGTATTTCTTCTAAAATGCATACTTTTGCTTATGTGTAGAGCGACGTAAGTCAGGTGAGCTTACAAACTGACAGACTTATAAGTAGGTTTTTAGAATATCTTTGCTACAAAAAAAACCTATTCAAATTGTAATATAAAGCCTATTCTCTGAAAAAGGCTAAGTTGTATTTAAATATTTAGTGAAATCATCATATTTTATGTAATTACTTTATAGCCTCACAATAGAATGATTTTTAATATTTTTCTTGTTATGCAATTAGGGATTTTGACAACATTGATTGTAAAGATATTAAAATAGTATCCAGGGATTTTTGATCTTAAAAAGAAAAACAAATTTATTAAGGGGTTATATCTTGGGACGGTACCTTCCCCAAAAATAGTTAAAAACCTTCCAAGGACCTAGAATGAGAAGTCTAATTGTATAGGAGAACCATATCGGTTCTGTGGTTAGCGAGATCCTTCGGTATACAAGATAGACAGACATCCACTTTCTTTTATACATCAATAAATGATTGCTTATAAGTCAACCTGTATGACGAGAATAGCAATTATATCTTTTTAGTAGCTGCGCTATTAAAAATTATAGATTGACCGTAATGGATTAATGAACCAACCAAAAATTTAGAAAAGGATTAAAACTGTTTTCAAAATCTTAAAAATATCAAAACAAAATCAGTAAAATCCGATATTGCGCAGCTGAAGCACTGATGACAAATCCCTACCCCATCCCTAGATATACCACACTTTTCTGGGATCTTGTTGAGTCAAGTATCAACTGTTGGGAATATCAAAGGATGACTCCATGCAAAATTTGAGCCGGATCCGGCCAAAACCGGCCGTGAATTTTATGAAAAACCGGTTTTTTCCGGTTTTTAGGGGGTATCTGTAAATCGATTCAGCTGGAGCAAAACCGGTTAGAGGTACAAAAAATTTTACTTCACATGAAATTTAGCTAATGCAATTGCCTACAAAAATGAACTTCATCATCAACTTGATTGGACAACTCTTTCCCCTCCTAAATGTCCATTAAAACCTCGGAAACGGCAAAAATCGCCAAAAATCACGCCTTCGGCGGCAAATAACGGCTAAACGGTCAGCCGGAGGCGAATGAAACATAAATAAAGAAATGTCTGCCTCAAAAAGTTGTTCAACATCAAAGAGATGCTTGAAGTCTCTAAAACGACTCCTTCCCCTCCTTTAAGGGGAAAAACTGAAAAAACGTGATTTTCAAAAGTATGCCAACTTCGTGGGTGTGGGGGGCACTGAACCCGTCACCTCAGGGTCACCAAATATAAAGTCTAGGCGGCCCACAATGCTGAATTTTCACCAAGTGAAAGTCTTGTGTCATTATCTTTTATGAGAAAAAAGTTATTAATTAATTAAAATTTCAAATTGTGATTTTTTGATGGATTTCTTTGATGAAATGACAGGCCGGTCAATTTTTAGGCCATTTTTTGCGGTTTTTGGGCCGTCACGCCTAAACGGTTTGAGATAATCTCACGGGACCTTTTGCCCAACCTAAGTCTGGTTATTTGTGAGGTCTAGGAAAAAAAACAGACTTACACAAAAGATTATAATTATAATCTTTACACAGAAAAATGGCACGAGGTGAGGGTTTGAGGGGGCAAAATGAGCCAACCAGCGATTTTTGACGGCACGCAGCGACGTCGTGCTTCATCCAATCCGGGATTTTTTTTTCTTAGACCTTACAAATAACCAGGCTTAGGTCGGGCAAAAGGTCCCGTGAGATTATCTCAAACCGTTTGGGCGTGGCGGGCCGAAAACAGCAAAAAATGGCCTAAAAATTGACCGGCCTGTCATTTCATCAAAGAAATCCATCAAAAAATCACAATTTGAAATTTTAATTAATTAATAACTTTTTTCTCATAAAAGATAATGACACAAGACTTTCACTTGGTGAAAATTCAGCATTGTGGGCCGCCTAGACTTTATATTTGGTGACCCTGGGGTGACGGGTTCAGTGCCCCCCACACCCACGAAGTGGACATACTTTTGAAAATCACGTTTTTTCAGTTTTTCCCCTTAAAGGAGGGGAAGGAGTCGTTTTAGAGACTTCAAGCATCTCTTTGATGTTAAACAACTTTTTGAGGCAGACATTTCTTTATTTATGTTTCATTCGCCTCCGGCTGACCGTTTAGCCGTTATTTGCCGCCGAAGGCGTGATTTTTGGCGATTTTTGCCGTTTCCGAGGTTTTAATGGACATTTAGGAGGGGAAAGAGTTGTCCAATCAAGTTGATGATGAAGTTCATTTTTGTAGGCAATTGCATTAGCTAAATTTCATGTGAAGTAAAATTTTTTGTACCTCTAACCGGTTTTGCTCCAGCTGAATCGATTTACAGATACCCCCTAAAAACCGGAAAAAACCGGTTTTTCATAAAATTCACGGCCGGTTTTGGCCGGATCCGGCTCAAATTTTGCATGGAGTCATCCTTTGATATTCCCAACAGTTGATACTTGACTCAACAAGATCCCAGAAAAGTGTGGTATATCTACCCATCCCTCCCTCAGATATGAGATGCTAGTTTTAGGTTAGGTTCAGTTTTTGTCAAGTTTTTGTAAGTAGTAAAAATAAAAGCCCAGTGGCGTGCACAGAGTTTTATCCGTGAGTTGTAAACTATTAGAGGGTCATTCCTCACAAATTTCATTTTTAAGGGGACTGTAGACACCCCCCTCCTGTACTCCAATAAATAATTTTAAAAAACAAAGAGGGGTATGAATCGTAGAGAGAAACACTATTGCACTAGTCCCCAGTTTTATAATAGCGTAATCTTATTCGCTGGCTTAACAACTTTGGGGACTTTAGTGAATTTTAATTGGTTGTTTCTTTAAGTTAAGTGTTCAAACGTTTCAACCACCAAATATTAATCTACAGAAGGGGTAATTTTGTGTATAATCACAGGGCGTGTACATCATTTGTCTTATCTCTTTAGAACCCTGATGAATTGTGCTCCACTCGCAAAATATGATATTTTACCGCAAAATCAAATATGTTTTAGGCGTCTGTCTTAAAAATATTTTGATTCATCCTTTGTTCATTTACCATATAATATTATAAACAGGGATAGACGGAACATTCAAATTACTATGATTATTATACCAAGTCATACTAAGAATCTTTATGTTTGTATAAAAATTTTAATGTTTTATTCGACTATTAGCAAATATTAGAAGTAGTCAGGACTGACATATTAACGACACGCCTTATTTCAATATATATCTACCTTATAACGCCATTTTAAAAGTGACTATCCCAAGACTTTATAAAGCTTTCCTAAAATTTGGTATTCAAATGGAACAGTTGTTAGTAAGATTTTAACAGAAAAACAAACCTTACTACTTTTCCTTTATCCTATGTATCCTAAATGTAACGGGGAGAAGAAAGGTCTAAATAGAGAGATTTGGTCAGCCACGTTTTTTGGTGGGATTAATTTTTAGTGGCGAAACTACTCAATAATGTTAAAAGTTTTTAAGTTTTAAATGCTGATATTGATAAAATGTCAGCTTTAGTCCCTTTTTAAGCCAATATAATCGATATAAATAACAATAATTAATAGCATTACAATAATATGTCAGACATTATTACTTTTATTTAATGCCATGAAGCAGGGGCGTCCAAGCTTTTTTATTTGGGGGGGGGGGTAAAATTTTAAAAATAAAAATTTTGGGGGGGGGGTAATCTATATTTCATAGAGGTATTTTTTTATTTTTTTTTTGGGGGGGGGGGTAATCACCCCATTACCCCCCCCCCCCTTGGACGTCTATGCCATGTAGTCGACATATATTATTATCAATATGGCATGTCTACAGAATGCTACTAATATTGACTGGGTCAAAAGATAATTAGGTAAGAAATTTGAAAAAATAAGGTATAAGGGAGAAATTTACTTTCCAATATAGCTACTTATCCACTGGAATAGAATTAAAACCTAGGTCATACTTAAAAATCATGTATCGTATCGCATTATAGATAATTTTCCATGAATATTTAAAGTTTAAATTATATGATTATTGTCTGTTCTTTTGGCCTACAAAATTATTTTTTTTACTCAGGATCTGTGAAAAACTATAGTAATATGAAAATAACTATTTTGTAATTGCTTTGCTACTGTGGAACATAATCGTCCTTGTTTGACTATATTTGATACAGCTGAACTCTTAACATTCCATTTACAATTTGAAACCATTATTTCTACTCGCTATAACGTCTTAATTGCCTTGTAATCCAAACTTATTCAACAGTGTGGCTAATAAAAAGCCAAGCTATGATCCAAATCGATTCAAGAGTGTGGCTATTAAAAAGCCAAGCTATATTCCAAACAAATTCAACAGTGTGGCTATTAAAAAGCCAAGCTATATTCCAAACAAATTCAACAGTGTGGCTATTAAAAGCCAAGCTATATTCCTAACAAATTCAGCAGAGTGGCTGTTAAAAAGCCAAGCTATAATCCCAAACCATTGAACAGTGTTGCCATTAAAATCCAAGCTATAATCCAAGTCAATTCATCAATGTGGCTATTAAAAAGCAAAGCTATAATCCCAAACCATTGAACAGTGTTGCTATTATAGGGCCATGCTGCAACTCAAACCCATTCAACAGCGTGGCAATTAAAAAGCCAAGTTATAAGTTAAACCAATTCAACAGTGTGGCTATTAAAAGCAATGTGATTTTCAGAAACATTTCATAAGTGTGGCTATTAAAACGCCAAGCTATAATCTAAACATATTTAACAGTGTGGCTATTAAAAAGCTATTTCTTATAGAATTCAAAGGTAAATTAGATTATCATCCATCGCCCAATCCCTTCTTCCCTAAAGAACCACCCAAGACTTAACAATGTAGCATGACTGTAAGACAATACTTGCGCAGCAAGGAACCCAATTTAGATTAAGATGAACCAGGGAGGAAGGGGACATTGGGCTGTCTATCAAACTATTCCCCAAAGTTTTTAAACAAAATTCGTTGGCTCTGCATCTTTGGAGACTGTTATTGAATTTGAATTTGTTGGTTCATTATGTTAAGTGTCCACATGTTTTTAATTGTAATCCACAGAAGGTGCAATTTTGTGTAGCATCATTGGGGATGTATATCACTTAATCGGCCATTGTCCTATCCCTTTGGACCCCTGAAGATGAACCCAGATGGCGAACTACAAAATAAATTCCTTTCCCTATCATAAAAATCACATTGAAGGATCGAGAAATTGAGACCTATTGAAAAATTATAGACTTGGGTTCTTTTTAGAATTAAAAGAAAAGATACTCTACAATATCTTCGTTGGATTTATCCAGGAATCTTAAGGAATTATACAATAGACGTTGAATTTATGCACACCCCTTTTACGATAAACAAAATTATCTGTTCTGTAGGTTAAAATTATTTGTAAAAAGTTTTAGACAACGATAGTTGGTCTAACCTAATACCAGATTTTATTAATTGGTTTTAAGCCACAAATGAGAGAGTGCGCTTGTAAAACTCTGGTGACAGTGTACTGTATTCTTCCTTTACAACACATGAAAATGATTTTTTATTATTTCACATTAAGAAAACACTGGCAGATAATATAATCTACATGCCTACATTTTCCTTAATATTAGCAAACCCGAATTCTGAAGGTTAATTAATCTAACATACATTAATTGATCAGGAACTTTGTAATGATATCATCCTTGTTTTATATCCTTAAATTTTGAGGCTTGAAATTTCTTTTCGAAGAACACCTTCCCAAGGTTGTTTGATTCGTTATAATTTTAACAATGGATAGAGAATATACGTGGATATTATGCCAGTTGAAAAATTGTCGTCAATTTAGGTTGCTAATATGGAACCTATTAATTGGCCAATACGTGCATACAGTAGTTAAATTGAGAGGATCAATATGCTAGCCAGCTGCGAGTTTCACTTTACTTAGATAACTTAAAAATCTGGTGTAAGATCCAGGTAATAATAAATCCATTTTTCTAGCTCATGGTTTCTTACAAGGGCGACAATTGTTGGTTATTATTCTATTGGATAAAGGTAGGTTTAAGGCAATGTATAATAGATTACTCCAAATAACATAAAACACAATCATTATAATGATATAATGACCAAGTCTTATTTTGATATAACGACCAAGTCTTATGTTGATATAAATACAGCATAAAATATTGACTAGGATGGATCAATCAAAAGTCGATTTTCACCTTAATACCTACATATATAGGCTACAAAAGACAAAATTTAAAGAAAAGTATTGTTTGAAAAATTTAGTTATTATTATCTTCAAAAGACCACATACTTAAAATAATTCTAAGCAACTTTAAAATTTAATAAGGATGACAACATCCACAAGTAGTGAAGCTTAGCAGGGAGTAAGGGAGGGGACAATGGATCGAATATTCAATTTTTAGGAGTCTCAGACTTTGGGGACTGGCTTAAAGGGAATGTGCAAGAATTTAGCAGTTTCTGACTGAGTTTGGGGACTTGCGCATAGAATGCCGCTACTCGTTATGTATGTTTTGAATATTGCAGACGGGGAGAAGGGATAATGGAAGTGGGGGGAAGGGAAATAAACACTCGTTGTGTTAGTTTGGAATGTAGCAGACGGGGAGAAGGGAAGTGGGGGGAACGGAAATAAACACTCGTTGTGTTAGTTTGGAATGTAGCAGATGGGGAGAAGGGAGAAGGGAGGTGGGGGCAAGGGGCAACGGAAATAAACAGAATAAAAAGGGGCAGTCATATTCTTGCTAGCGGCTGGACGGGCCCAATAATCTTTTAATATAAAAATCACACCAAAAAACCTCAATATATTTCATCAAAAACAAGTTGTGATTTTACTTTACATGACGCTATGGAAATCTATTATTCAATTAACAATCCCTTTATAATTTCCTACAAATTTATTGGATTAAACTGGATTTCATGCCCTTTCTTTGATAACTCTTATATTGAATTAATTGCCCATTGTCCCCTCCCTTACTCCCTGGAAGCTTAGAGATTGTTGGACAGACAGACATATAAGGTTAGTAATGGAGTAGTAGATCTTTAGTCTAAGGAATCTTCAAGAGAAATTGAAGAAGCCTATCACAAATTACAGTTGATTGTATCATAAATTCAACTCTTGCATATTTTTAAGCTTCAAAATATTTCGTTTCTTTAAAAACACTAGGCTACCCTAATTTCATATAAGATTCGCTAAGAAAACATCACATGTTGTTTTTACTTTGAGTTTTAAACAAGAATGACAATACCTATAAAGAGTAGCTCATAGTTCTAATTTGATTAGCACATAGGAAGCCCTTCCACAAAATTCACCCTTGATTACTAAATTGTCAAGTTACTTAATAACTTGACGTGTATACACTTTGAAAACTGACGAACAGACACAAGCTTTAGAACAGCATAGCTACATTGATGGCAAAAAAAAGTTTTTATTTGGTCACTAAATTTTATCAACCATGTTTAAAGTTATGACGTACTTACAAAGAAACTATAGAAAAGCTTGGCTTATAATTATACCATGGTATAATGATTAATCATCTCAACTAACGAGATAATTGCACCCCTAACTAAATTAAAATAACAAAAACATAATAATTCTATAGTTGTATTTATACAAAAACTATCACAGAAAAATATTTGCAATTAAGAGACGAGGTAAAAATTTTCAGTGGCTTGAGGCAAAAATAATGGGTGTTCGGGGACTTGATCAAATAGAAATTCATGTTTGTAAAATAATTATTTTTAAGAAAATACAATTTAGGACTTAAGTTATCTACTAAAAAGAATCTTGAATTTTAAAATTTTAATTCTTATATAAAATTAAAATTCTTGCTTAAGTTCTGTTATTTTAGGGCCCCCAAAGATTGAAGCTATAGTATGGTGGAGAAATTATTGGCTTAAGTAACCAGTTTATTTAACAGATGGGCAACTCAAAATTAATTTGTTTTCTCAAAAAACATTGAACTTCTTTTACAAAAGATTTAGTAAACTTTATTTGAATGGATAACACATTAACCAATATAAAACTAGATGTTCAATTGCATATTTTGTATCTATAAAAAGAGGGAGAAAAAAGTTTTAAAGTAAAGAAAATTAGTTAAGCTGCACAACTTTTTAAACCCAAGCCCAAGTATATTGCCTCAAGTCTGGACTACACATAAAAAAAAGAAACAATAGGTCAAAGAATTCGGTGGAAAAAAAATACATTCCTCGGAAGCTTTTCAATTGGCTAAATAATGGGAGTTGTTGGGGTAGAAAAATTCAGTTGCTTTCATCCAAATCATTTAGGGAAAAAAGAATTTAAATTACAATAGAAAATTGGTTTCTAACGATTTCTCTAATCTTTGTTTCTTTGCATTTATAACAATTATGAAGAACTTTACAAATTTTAAAATTTCTTTGGGCTAAAGCAGTCGATATTTTTTTTCATTCATTATCATTTTTTAATCACTATATATGAATATGATTTACATAACATTCGTTTTATGGTTCTTTAGACTTTTGAACATCACTGTTTTGTAAGGATAGATAATGGAAAGAGGATTTTTAAAGCAGCAGATGATTTTTTGTATTTGTTGGATATTTAGAGTTTTTTTAGTTTGCAGTTTTAGAAAACAGACACTTGATTTTGGTGCCAATACCGCCGACTCCGCTACCGCCGCGCTTTTCAGACTTTGCCAGTTGGCGGTTGGCGGGTAGCGGCGAGCCAGTCTCGGTATAGGTTTGCATAGTCTCGTATATAGGGGCGGGTACTTCTATTTCAACCTCCTCGTAGGTGCGGTCCGCCGTCAGTCGCTGGCACTTGATGGTGATCATTTTCTCCTCCTGTTGCCCGTTTTTGCCGTCCTTGGCCGATTTCCGCGTCACTTTCGGCGTCTTTTTCGTGGTGATTGAGATGGTGTTTCTGGAACTATTGTTGATATGTGTGATACTGTGCATGCTCGAGTCACTCTTTGTACTGGACAGGGTTGAAGACTTGGACCTCATGCTCATGGAGCTCAGGCTGCCCATCAGCTTGTTGCGGTTGCCTAGGGACGGCGACCTGGCGGCGCCGGAGGCTGGCGTGTGCTGGTTCATCGGCGACCCACTGCCGACACTGCTGCCGTTGGCTCCGGAACCTGGCACTGGCGAACCGTGAATCGGGTTCAGGGAAGGAGAGCGTGGAGATCGTCGAAGATTGCGGGCGGACAGGGATGGCGAGTCGCATGACTTGTCCGAGCCAAGACGGTGGCTGTCCTTGCTATTGCTGTTGGCGGGTGACGCCGGTGAAACCGGCGCGTTGAACTGGTCCCAAAAGGCTTCGGCTGGCTCGAGGGACAAGAGTGATTCATCGTTGGACTGGCCAAGGCCGCTCTCCTTGGTCCTGATTAGTTGACTAGAACGGTTGTTCTGATGCTGCTGCTGGTTCCTTGTCACCGACACACTTCTGTTCCGTGTCTTCCTGGCCACCATGGGTGAGGGAGTCGAGGAGGAGGAGGGTGTCAACGAGGATTGGCGCTGGTGGTGAGAATTGTGTTGGTGCACAGGATAGTGAGGGTGGTGGACTGAGGACAGAGGTGTGTGGACAGGTGACAGGGGAGTATTGTGCATGCCCATAGCACCGCTGGCCATGGGGGACAATGGGGAGTGAACTGGGGTTATGTTGGGACTATGGATGCCATTGTGGGGTGGAAGGGGTGGTGGTGGGGTGTGACAGTGCAAAGGCTGTTGCTGCTGTTGAGAAGATCTGACTGGTGAAAGAATTGGTGACAAGGGCTGCGACTGCTGCTGAGACTTGCGGCGTGTTGAGGGACTTGCAACCGCGGCTGGTCCATTTAGGTATGGCGGTGTTGGGCGGCCCATGGCCATACTTTCAGGCGCACCTCCCTGTAAGGGATATTGTTGTTGTTGTTGTTGTGTTGGTGAGGTTATCTGTCCCAGTGCTGTAAGTGCAGCAACTTCCATTGCTGCTTCAACTCCTCTCGTTGATGTCCTAGCTGAAGTCTCTACATACATAACAGCCTCAATCTGTTGGGACATAAACAGAGCCTGCTGTGAGGACACAGGACTTTGGCCCTGACGCGCCAGACGATCTAGCGTGGCCGCCTCTGTGCGTCCGTCGCTCTGGCAGCCGACAAGAACAAGCGGAACTCGCGGCGCGTTGGCCCGCACCTCCGGCACCCAGTAGTCAATGGCGGAGAAGAGAGACTGCGGGTTGGAGATGTTGTAGCACACCAGGACCACGTCTGCCTCCCTGGTGACGAGGCTGCGCGTAGTGTCTGGCTGCTCCTTGTTCCCGGATGTGTCCCAGATGGTGAATCTGACCTGGCGCTGACCAACTGTCGACTCGGTTATGTAACGGTTGAACGTCGTCGCGGCATAATTCTGAAATAGAAAAAAAAACATTAAAAATCAATAATTAAATGTCATAAAAAGTTACAAAATCAAATTGAAAGCTTTCTAAAGATGCTTGTAAAAAGAAAATATCCATTAATAATCTGAGTAAGGAAGCATAATGCCTCTAGACGAGACAAAAACTTTAATTGCTATTATTTCAATTTTAAAATTTCTTTACTAGACGCGCCTAGCTAGTAATTTATGTGAAAGCATGAATTATAGCGACACAACACAAAACACAAAATATGAACATAAAACAAAAATACACAGTTCAGACACATACACAAAAAAATACACAGACACACACTCACAGAAATACACAAAACAGACACATACACATACACAAAATACACACACAAATACCACATTAAATTTAATTTCTTTATGGGGAATGGAGATTTTTTAAATTTAAAACGTCATATGTGCTCATAAAAAAAATCTAAAGCGCGCGTGCCTTGCTATCAATAACATTTTTTCTTGTGTTTCGTGATGGAATTTGATTTGACTCGAATTATGACTTTGCAATGGTATTTTATAGGATGAACCGCGACAAACAGACAAACAAACACACGCTCAAACACTCGCCGGGTGCCAAAAATTCCATAGATGACTAGACACTAAGCTAGGGGGGTAAGAGAGTCATAGAGTCGTGATAGATAAGCTCCTATCATATATACCCTTAAATCCTATGTAGAGGGACTTATATGTATTAAATAATTGGTAGCTAAGAGAGGAAAAAAAATATTTTGTAATTTAATAATATAAAGTTATAATGTGTTTGTATGAACTTTAGAAACTCTGAAAATGTTGACAAAATTGGTTGTGGCCTTCAGAGATGCTTTATAAATGCCTTTAGTGGTTTTAGGCTATTTCCTTATCTAAATCCAGTAGTTGAAGAAAAAAGAAAAGGCACAATGAGGGTTAAATTTAAATATATGGAAACTATATATGTATCAAGTAATCCTTTTAATCAACCAATTACGCTAATATTTACCATTTTGTATAAGCTTTATCCCCCATCCCTGCAAATACCTTGAAAATGAAACACTCCCTTTCCTTCCCGCGTATATCTGTTACTTATCATCCCTCCATTTAGGATTTACAGGGAGGGAGGGATCAATGATAATTAAATCAAGTTTTAGTCCTTTTTAATCCCCAAATTTCAGTAAAATGTAGACAGTAAATCATATTTAAGAAGTAAGGAGATAATTGTATTTATTTCATTGTTCTATCCCTGAAATCCGTGATGATTTCACACTATGACACTAAGATATAACATGTGCTAGATAGACATTAGGGATAAAGATAGGATTCGAACCTATTACGGGGGTTGTGTTAAAGATCAAATTTTTGTATCACTTTAATGAAATATTAGTCATGGGTAAATTGTATTATCTTAATTAAAAGGTTGCTTATTTTGCAGATAAATTAACGTACAGAAGTTTTTCATCATTGTAAATAATTTTCTAGATTGTTTTAAATGCAAGTTTATAAAGAAAATAAAATACAAAATATTATCCACCATAAATGTGACAATAAAATCGTGTAAAAATTTCACTGGCTAGTTTTATAATCTCTTTTCAAGCTATTATCACCTAGTAATGTTTTGGGCAGGGGTAGGGACATGTTTTTTACAGAGATCTTAAGGGTAAGACAATGAACGATAAATTGATATACATATCAAATGATGATAAGCAAGATTACCCCATCTGTTGATTAAATTATTGGTTTAATAGTTTGGATCAATCAATCAAAATTCACTAACGTACCCAAAGTTTTTAAGCCAACGAATTAGATAGCGTGGTTATATAATTGCTAATTCATTTTATATTCCAATTTCACCTTCTCTTTATATTCTTATCATGTAATATTTGTGGTGGGTGTTTATTTCCATTGTTATAAAACTTTTTTTTAAATACTGTTTTATTTTACACATACATACACATGTATGTGAAATGAATAAAATGACTAGAATATATGTTCGTGTCCGTGGGAAACGTATGTGTCGTGTCACAATAAAAAAGGATTATGAGTGTGTCTATGGGCGGATAAAAAATAGGGACACAGCCCCATAGGATTGGAATGGTCTTCTAAAAAATTAATTTGAATAGCAATTTTTTAAATCCTATAATTCAAAACCAAACCTTATTCATATTCTTTTTATACCTACATTTATTTTGAAATTAAGGCGTCTAAATTTATCATTAAATATTTTTTTCTAAGTTTATTTCAAATAGTATGAAAGTTTAAAAGAAATCCCAGTAATCTTTATCCTAATGGCTAATATCATGGGGGTTTATCTTTATTAACTTTTTTCTTTTAATAAAAAAGATATAATAAAAAGATTAAGGTTGGAGAAAGTAATATGAGGATAATATTAAATCCATTTAAAAAGTGAAAGGATGTCTCTCTGTCTATGTTTTTGATGTGTTTGGTCTGTGTAGGGAAACTTTTTAACCCCATTTCTTAATGTTGAAATATTAGCGAAGCAAAAAAGCACAAAAAACGGCCTTAAACCCCCAAAAAGGAAGGAAATAAAAATGAATGGTGGATCAAGGCACGAGTGAATATGCTCACAGGGATAAGGCAATGGACATTAAATAATCTTCCCCCCAACATATATAAAAAATATTTGTGTTTAGTAGATGCTATACCGAATTGGAAAAAGAGGACTGAACCAGAGAGAGAGAAGACAATGGACATTGCACTAGTCCCCAAAGTTTTATAATAATAACGTTTCATTAACAAAAATGGGTCCTTTAATGTATTTTCATTGGTTGTTTTATTAAGTTGAGTGTATAAACGTTGCAACAACTAATTTTGTGTATCATTATTTTGAATGTACACTTTATCAGCCATAGTCATATTCCTTTAAAACCCTGGGGCTGAAGAATAATTTTCTTGTCCCCTTCCTCCCTGAGTGAATATGCTCATGATAATGCTATAAAATGTATGGTTAAGAAAATTTGTGTAGGCATGAAAATTATATATTGGCTCTGCAGGATACTAAAACCCTTTGCCAACTTTTTATATACATACAAGGTCCTTCAGGCCATACGTACTGCACACTGTAAATAATGCATACTACACTTTAAAAGTTCAATGTTTTCCTCTATTTGAAGTTGATATTCCAACGTGAATACTACATTTTATAGTGTACTTTAAAAGTAAAAAATACCTAATGCTTTAGAAAGTAAAAAAAAAACTTTTGAATTAGTTTTGAAATAAGCATGTTAAAAAACATGACAAATGCCTTTTTTTTTAACTGAAACATTTTTTGTAGAAAAACTACTCTAAAAATTCTGTCTTTTTTGAATATCTACTCATAAATCATTGAGAAATCAAATATTATTATAAATATATGCAAATAAGAATGGAAACTAACACCTTAAGCATCAAAAACATTTATATTTTCGCTTCTACACAAAAACAACGTTCTTGTTTTCACTATTTATGTCCAAAAAATATGAGCTAAATGCCAACAACAAAAAAACAGTAAATAGCTATTTGTAACTTGTTATATAATCACCTTTCACAGAAAAACAGGCAAACAAAACATTTTTCTATCTCAAAATTTTGCTAGATTTTTTGTACAAGAAAAAATCATTAGTCATTTCAGTTAAATATATTACGTCTTTCCACCCATTAAATCTATAAAAAATAAATCCTGTTAAAAATATATCATTTTGTTCACACAAAAACAAAAAAATCCAAATCTAAACATGTGAAGAAAGTTTTGGCATGTATGGTAAAGCTTATGAATAATAATATTGAATGACTCGCAGAACCAAAGCTTCATCCATCTTAAATTAATACAAAAAAGCTCGCTATCCAAAATTAACAAAGAGAAAAGTGTAAAGAGTGGCGATAAAAAAGCTTGTTTAAAAAATAATAAAATTCTATATAGAAGAAAAAGATAATTAGTACTTTTATCGTTGATCGGCAGCCCAAGTAAGCTGCCATTTAAATGCAATTTGACTGCTTAAAAACATAACTTAATTAAAAAGATATAGAAAATTAAATTTTAGCGTATTAATTTTGACAAATATTTTTTAAAAATTGCTAAAAATGCGCCACATAAAAAATACCTATACATTTGATGCAAGATATATTTGTATTCAAATTTATTCATGATTTCCTCCGTGATAGCCAACAAAAGTTTTACATATTTTATCATGTAAATGCATAATCAAGCCTTTTGTGGGGGATATTATGCACGTTTTTATTTTATTTTTGTTTGTCAATTACTTACATAGGTGGTTTTCACTTTTTAAGCAATAAAAACAAGGATGAAAACATTGTAGGCTAAGTAAAACATTTTTTTAATTTTTTAAAAATACATTGCTTTTACCCCAAGGACGTCCAAGCTTTTTTTTCTTTGGGGTGGGGGAGGGATAATCACCCCTTCCTCCCCCCCTCCTTGGAGGTCCCTATTTTACCCTTACAAGATAATAACTTACAGAGGAGCTTCGCTACAGCTTGAAAATGATAAGCCAATGAAAAAACCATTAAAAATTATATCCACAAACAAAGCTAATGAAACCATAAACACCCCACACCAGGGCGTTCAAAGAAAAAATCTATAAAGGGCGGTGAGAAATTATTGATTTTTTGGTTTAATTGTGTTTCCTATTTTTGGATCATTAATATTGTTGTATATGTGAAAGCCAGGCCATTGGCACGCATGTGTTTGTGAGTATATGCCACAGGAAATATCAGGAAGAGAGGGAGGGCACATTGGACTGGAATTTATATTGGTCTCCAAAATAATAATATACATGTTTCTACATTTCTTGACTTTTTTTCTTTTGGGCATGATCTTGTTTAATTGGTAAAGAAATGATTTAATCAACAAATGGGGTAATTACTGTTAATCAAAATTGGGGGTTAAATCAATTTAACGTGCGTTGTTTTATCCCTTTAGATCCCTGGAAAATATAGATTTCTTTTCATAGCAAAATTGGTTTCGTGGTCATGCGTTAAAATGTATCCAAACGTGGTAAAGAAAAACGCAAAAAGGGGACAGTCCAATAAAGTATAAATTAATCTTCTACCTAATTCTTGTGTGTATAATTCTGTAATTGGTAGCGGGTAAATAATAAAATATATTTAGCCTTTTTACTTTTTTTTACTTCTTCTTTTTAAAGCTAAAATTGAATATGTATATTGACTTAGAGGCCTCTAGGGACGTAGCCACTGCTGGGTGCAAAATATTCAAGATTAATGAAAAACACCAAGCATCGCTACCTAATCATTTTTAAAAATCCACAAAACAAATGAGAATTATTTAAATAATGGACATTATATTTCTTTTAGTCTTAAACGGAGTCCATCAAAATTGTAATGACTCTGTTACTAACTCCTTTGTGGTTTATGCCAGGAGGGAGGGAGACAACAATGGCAATTATAAAATACAGAACACCACACAAATGGTTTTGGGGGAATTTTTTCTCCATTGTACTATGCCTGCGTTTAAATGGCCGCACATTGACGCATATTATTATCCTAATGCCATAAACCGGAAACCAGTATATATTAAATATATATGGATTATGGTTTATGGACTTGGATAGCTATAGATCAATAGTCAGGTTGCGTTTTTGCAATGGTTTGACATAGCAAAACATGATACTAATATAGATTTTCACACAAATATGTTTAACTACTATTCCCCCAATGAAAAAAGGTCCTTCACCAGGTAATATGAATATAACTACCAAAGATGGAAATGTGTTTTTTTCCTATTACACAATACTTTATTTCAGTATATTTTAATTGGTGAAAAAGTGCCATGTAATTCTATTCAAAATATTCTATGATTGGTGGACTAATAGCTATACTACTAGTTTCCAGTGAAAATCTATAAATCATCAGCCAAGCGTGCAAATCAGGTGAAAAAAAGTTGTCAGATTTTTATTTCACATTTTCAACTTTTTTTCTCACCAATGCATTGGAGGGTAATTATGCTTAGATTTTCATTTCCTGGCTATTATTGTCATTATGCCTGATTTATCTAGTTTTTTTTATAATTTAAGCAAAAAATAAATGTTTATTTATTATATTTTGATCAATTATAAATTTTAAATTTGTTTTAATGTTCTTCTCTTGTCTATATTGACTTAAATCAAGCAGAACAAAAATAAAAATAAAAACAAAAACTTAGTAATGTTTCACTAATTAAACATATTTACGATGAATAATGAATGTTTAAAAACTAAAATTATGTTTACTTTTTGTTTTTCTAAATTTTTTGCTTTATCTTTATTATTTTTGTATAACTAGGCATTTAAATTCGGCTTATCTTTTTGTCAATGACAAATATGAGACTAAGCGAGAACACAATTTTTGTTTTGTTTGCTTTTGAAAAAATGTTATTTACTTTTTACCGGATGTAGACACATTCATCCGTAATAATCTTTTAAGCCTTCTCAATTAGCTGCAGCATAAAAAATGACGGCTGAATACAAAGCAGCCGCAAATCAATAAGTCAACATTTTGCAGCCGCAGCCAAACCGCCCAAAATTAGGCGGTTACTGTGTGAGCATTGATTGTATGTTATTATAATTCAATTGTTAGAATGTTTGAAAAAGAAATAATAGAAATATAAGGAAGATGTAAAATTAATTTCTCAGTTATTTAAGAATTGCAATCCTTGACAATAATCCTTACAGACTTGTAGTGGTCGTAAAGTTCAGGGGGAGGGGGTGGAGTAAGTCAGGGATCTTAAGGGATAGGACAATAGACAATAAACAATTGTATATCCTCAATGATAATAAACAAAATTAACCTTCTGTAGATTAAATTATTTTTGATTTTTACTACAAATGAAGCTTACATAAAATTAACTTAGAAATAAAACTTTGGATACCTTAAAAATTAACAGTCCAATTCCCCCCCCCCCCCTGCCTCCCTGGGGATAAGTTGACAGCTATTTTTCAGATTATATCAAAACCGCATGAAAATAGGACAATGAAGATAAAGCATATTTATACACCACTGTAATGGATCTATTATTATATGGAACTTACACCAGATTATTATATACTCTAATAAGGTGAAATTTGTAGCTGGCTAAAATAATGATACACTCCCTTTACCCCACCCCCTCCCCTCCTACTGGATAAACAAATTGACTACAATTTTTACCATGTCATATTATCCACTTATATTTTACCTCCCTTAGGTACTGTTTGATTTACAGACTATTTAACCTTAAATAAAAACCTAGATTAACAAAGCTTAAATAAATATAAATATAGCATTTAAGTTAATAACAAATTTCCCAATTTGTCTTATTTACTCAGGAACGGGACACTATTTTTCATTTGAATCATATAACCTTTGTGTGACAGTAAAGGATTTTAAGAAACGGTATGAAAAACAACTAAAACACTTTTAGAAATTTAGTGAAACTTCATATCAATAAAATTGCATGACTTTTGTCCCAAGTTTTAAAGTAAATTTCTTATTTAATATTTTTACCAATCTTTTGACTTATGTACATTTGTATATGAAAATTTAGAAAAATAACAATAATTTGAGCTTCTGAAGTTCTTCCTTGTGCAAAATATGTTTTTTTGCAAAGATTTATTTTTGTTCTGGGAGATACTTTTGCAAATACAATGGCACCTGTCATCAGGGAGGGAGGGGACATTGGGCTGTTTATGAATCTAGTTCCCAAAGTTTTATAATAATGTTTTCTTATTAGTTTGCTTAACACATTAGGGGCCTTTATTGAATTTTGTTTGGTTGGATCTTTTAGTTGAGTGTTCAAACATTTAAACCACTAATTGTAATCTGCAGAAGGGGTAATTTTTATGTATAATAATTGGATGTACAACAATTTATTGGCCATTGTCTTATCCCTTTATATCCCTGACCTGTCATACTTAATCTGGACTAAACAAAAACAGGGATAGGACATTGGCATTTAATTAATCTCCCAGGTATTACACTTTGCTCTTATGGACAATGGCATTCTTGTTGTACAGTTAAATTGATAATATCCAGATTTTTTTTATTTTGTTTCGATAATGTGAAAGTCATTTACAACGCAGCAGGTCACATTGCAATTCTTTTTATTTCCAGCCAAAAACTAACTTTATTAAGCTCACATAAAAAATCCTCACTGCTGAGATTAATTTATTTGTTCTTTTTAAATAGTAGCGAAGCTACTTTACAAATAGGGATTGGCCGTTCGTACGTAGTTAAAAAAATTCGTAAATGGTATATAAGATGATAAATTTTACTATTTTAAAAGCTCGTATTTGCTTTACTACTTATGAACATTATTATTCTGGTTAGACTAGTAGTTAAGTAAAACATTTCTGAACTAAAGCAAATGCATTATAAAATTAAAATTGTTATAATACTTTATTTTTATTGGTGTATTTGTTAATATTAAATCCAACTAATTGGATTAACACAGTTTGGTTTATATCAATGTACAGAACACAATACATTACCGTTTTAAACAGGGATATTAAAGGATAAGACAATGGACAATAAATTGATGTACATCAACAGATATGATTATTATGCCGTAGATAAAATTATTGGGGGAAAAACTGATAGTTTGTACAACCCAATAAATATTTTAAACCAACGAAAGAATATTTGTGTAAAAACTTTATGGACCAGTATAATTTACAGTCCCATGTCCCTGCTCCGTTTATTCCTGCGTTTTACACTATTTTTCCAAACACGCTATGTGTGAAATGATATAATCTAATATGATTAATAGTTCATTTTATATGACAAAGATATTTTGTCATTATTCCTAAGTAATATCTTCCCACCTCTGGGAATTTAATCTATCTAGAAAATTTGCAAAATACAGTTTCATTATATTTTTTTTATAAACCTTACATTATATTTTATGTCAACAACAAAAAATTTTGTAAAAAAAATATTTTCTAAAAGCTTTGAAATGAACACAAAGTAGGTATTTGTCTAAATTTTGTTAAACCTTGCCGACAAGTTTTTAATAGCATGGTATTTGAATTTTGCATGCCAAATTTTCAGCAAAATATTTTGGCAAGAGCTATAGATCAAACTATAAGTCAAGTTAAAAGTAACATTTCTAGCTATTTCACCCCAAATCTAGGAATTTTTCGCACAAAGACACTTTCTTTTTTTATGGGTTGGGCTTTAGGTTTCATTTTTTGCAATATTAAACTTTTTATTATCGATTTTAAAGCAATTTTTGAAGAATCCTTTTAAAACTAAGATAGACATGTGTGTGTGTGTGTGTGGGTGTGTGTGTGAAGGGTGTGTGTGTGTGTTCTACCATAATTGTTCCTAATCTAGATTAATAACAAGAGAAATCTCTTTTCATGACATGATAAATTTACTTCAAGGTGTTACAGCCACAAACTTAAAAGGAGGGTTTCCAATGAAGGGCATTCTATCAAAAGTTAATAGTTCTAATATATTAACATGAATATTTTATTATGCACAGTTGTATAAATAATCAAGGATTTAAAACTACTTGGCAAAGGATTACTTTTGTTTGGAATAACTTTACATAGAAATAATTATGTTAAAAAATCAATTTTGCTAAATGCTCATAATGGAACCACTCCTTTTATCTAAAGGTGTTATTGTGGGCACAATGTGTGTGTGTGTGTGTGTGTGTGTGTGTGTGTGTAAGTAATCAATGATATGTCGGCCCAAATTTCTGCCGCAAATTACTCATAATCGACTGAACACATTCAACACTTAATTCAAATGGGCAGAAGATTAATTCTAATTTCTTAAACAACAATCTTACATTACTATTTGATTCCTCTATTTAAATATATTGATATTTTTAAACAAGTCATATTCAAATATTGATTTAGATAAGAGTAATCAAATTAGATTTATAATTGAAGAAAAATTTTATGTGCTACCCAACTCTATTTGGAGTGTTCTAGGCCCCCCAAGGAAGAAAATTAATTGCTTACTCACTTTTGATACATTCAGCCTTGTTACCAATTATAGAATATTTCAAATTTTTCGTGGATTTACAAAAAAAAATTTGGAAGATTTTTTAATTGTCAAAATTAATTAAATATATAATTTGTGCTTTGATTTTGTAATAAATAAATAAATGATAATTTAAAATAAAAATAGATATTTTTAACACCCTATTCTTCCTAATAGTGTTGGTCATTGTGTGCCTTTTCAATTTCAGTGGGGGGTTCAGAATTAATAATATGAGTATGACGCGCCTGATAAGAGTCAGGGATTTTAAAGGATAAAACGATGGACGTTAAATTGATGATAAACAAATTACCCTTTCTGTAGATAAAAATTATTAATTATTGGTTAAACAGTTTGTACACTATTAGTTTGGAACCAAACAAAATTCATCAAACTTCATAAAAGTATAAAATTAAGGAAACATGTTTATAAAATCTTTGGTTAGCAGTATAATCTCTAGTCCATGTTCCCTCCCCCCCTGGGTAGACCACTAGGTAGACCACATACATAGACAATCATGCCTGCCATTGTCACTATGCACTAGATATGTTTCATTATTCCTGCCACACTAGCCAATAAATCATGTTTAAGTGCCTTGACGTGTTAAAAGAAACATTGGCATATATGTACATATACATAGTTACATATAGGTGAAAGAAAAAGGAATTTTATCTATCGCATAGAAGCTAAGCAAATATTTTAACAATGGCTTTCTTGTACACATACACACACACACACACATTCTATAAGCAGTGAAATTGGGAGGAAAAATGTGTAAAATGTTGAGGCATTTTTAACTGCTACAAAACAAAACAGTTTAACAACAAATAAAAACAAATATCTAAGATATTTCTTACTTTAAAAAAAATATTATCTTTACTTTAAAGAATAAAATAACTATTATCTTAAATTTCAACACACATTAATGTAATTTATGTCTTTAATTGGTCTTTAAAACACGAATAAAATATGAATAAAAGATATATCCTAGAGGAGATATAAATAAAGATTAAAATTAATGCCTAACCCTTTAATCTAATCAATCTACGCCTACAGAGTTAGACCAAAACAGTTGGGTAACTAAAAAAATAGCCCTTTTCTTTTTCTAAATGCAAACCTTCCTTTATTGCTGTTTTATTTCTAATGTATTAGTTTAAAATATTAACCTACAGTAAACAATTTTTTTTTCAAATTTAGGTTTAAAAAGAAACTCAATTTAGTTATTTTAAGAAAATAGAATATAACTCAACAACCTAACTGTCCAAGCATGGAAAGAATACAAAATTTAGTGATCTTGACATTAATAGAAAGACTGCACAAAGTTGAAGAATAAAAGAGTTGCACTTCCTTAGTTTTAACTTTGAAAAAAAAACCAAGAACAGCAGTAATAGTTGCAGGGGCCGGGAAGATTAGGTTTCTTTTATATTATGTAACTTTAGTTCTAATTTAACAAAAAAAAACCTATTCATTGGTCTTATAGTCAAAGGCAAAATGAAATTATATCGTTAGCAAATTATATGATTGCTGTTAATTTTACTGTAAGACTTTATGTCGACGTAAATTTCAGGCTTTTGCCAATATATAAATGTATCATTTAATAACTTCTTTTAGCCATTGTATTTTTTTATGAAAACATATATTCTTTTAATAGAAATAATTAAGTTAATGAAGTGCTGTAAAATGGGTAGATAGTGAAAAAAATATCTCCTTCTGTTTTTAAACACGTTGCACAAAGTTTTTGCATTAATTAAATTAGAATTCAAAATTAAATTTCCTTTATATGGCTCTCACAACCTTCAGCCAGGAAAAATCCCACAATTTACCAGTGGGGCCACAGAAACAATTCGCATACACATAATTGTTCATATTTTTTAGTAGCGAAGCTACTCTATAATTCACTTTGTCCGTCCGTCAGTCAGTCCGTCCGTCAGTCAGTCCGTCCGTCCGTAACGCTATGGGGGAAATGGGATTTACTCAGCTCCTATAAAAGATAGATTGCTGAAATTTTTTGACAACATTCCCATCATTAAGGAGCACAATTGACTATAAAACATCATTGGCGTTCGGACCGATTTTTAGCAGGTTTTAGGCTATTTTTATATTTTTCACATTTTTCTTCATATCTTCAGTGTTTATGGTCCGATTTTCAAAATTTTTTCAGTTACAGATATCAAAATTAAATTTCCCGTCGTTTAAAGGAACAACCACGAAGGCCAGACTGCCTTTTTAGCAGGTTTTAGGCTATTTTTATATTTTTCACATTTTTCTCCATAATTTCAGTGTTTATGGTCCGATTTTCAAATTTTTTCAGTTATAGATATCAAAATTAAATTTCCCGTCTTTTAAAGAAAACAATCATGACGGCCAGACTGCCTTTTTAGCAGGTTTTATGCTGTTTTTTTTATATATTTAACATTTTTCTCCATATCTTCAGTGTTTATAGTCCGATTTTCAAAATTTTTCAGTTATAGATATCAAAATTAAATTTCCCGTCTTTTAAACAAAATAACCATGAGGGCCAGACTGCCTTTTTGGTAGGTTTTAGGCTATTTTTATATATTTAACACTTTTTTCCATATCTTCAGTGTATATGGTCTGATTTTCCAAATTTTTTAAGTTAAGGATTTAACAATTAAATTTTTTGTCGTTTTAATAAAACAGCCATGACGGCCAGACTGCCTTTTATCAGGTTTTTGGCTATTTTTATATGTTTTACATATTTCCCCATATCTTTGTTTATTTTGATGCAATTTTCAAACTTTTATGGTATTTCAGTATCAAAATAATTTTTCCCATTGTTATGAGCATCTTTAATATAATTTACTTTGACCATCATCATCATGCAAAATAAAACAAGGTTTCATGTTTATTTTATCCAATAAATCTATTCTTGATTTTAGTAAAAACCTTTTAAATCTACCTGTATATTCCCATCGACAATTTTTTGTGCTTCGCTACTTATGGATGTTGTCATCCTTGTTTTAAATCTTCTTTAGGTAAGGTTATTTACGGTAGTGCTATGAAAAGTCCCGCAATTCCAGAACACAGAGGCTTAACTGGTATTAAGAAAGGAAAAGAAATGGTCCAGTTGTAAAATAAAAGGATTTTCCCTTCCTTCTTTGTGCATTTAACTTCATTTGCAACATTTTAAAAATTCATTTGGCTTCCGATTTTTTTCTTTTCTTGGAAAAGATATGAAAATATCATTTCATTTTAAAAAGAAAAACTTCTCTAAAATTGTTCTACTTGTTGTAGGTAAAACTTAATTATTTTTATTATTTTTTGAAATTTAAAAAAGTAAGGATCTAGAGTTTGATTTTATTTTATTTGTAAATCTAATTTTTTAAGATCAATTTAAGAATTTAAAGTTGCGTTTAGCAAAATTAAGAGATATTATGCAACATGTCAAGAATTGGAGATTATATTTTATTGAGAAATTTGCAATTTTTCACATTTTTTGTTAGAAAATAGGCATTTTAAAATCTTAATCTGCAGAAGCATATTTGGGCAAGCATGTGTCTGATTACAATCACGCTGTTTCATATAAATAAGTAAAATTCCAAAGTAAAAGATTTACATCCATTTTCTATAGAAATATTTATGTCACATGAAGCAGTTGGATAAATAGAATACTTTCCTCTCACTTAAAAGGTTATGGTTTGGTACTTATATCTCCTTCAAACATTTTTATAACAAGAATACATTAAGTCGAATTATATTTCAATGGCATTTATTCTATAACAACGTGGAACGATATTCTAGTAATGACATTATGACTACAGTCTTGTGTTGATATAATAACAGCAAAGAATTACACAATCGCACGGTATAAATCGCTATTTTTGTAACAAAATAGAATTTATACTTTAAGAGGAAATTTATATTTTGAGTAGCCCAACTTTGAAATTTAAAAATCTAATTGTGTTATTGTTTACAATAGGCTTCAAGTACGTACACAAGTGCACATGGAGATATAGATATGTCAAATTTTGAGCGAAAACAGATTACTTTAGAAATTCAATGTATAGGCAGTGAGGGAGGGGACAATTGACTGTTAAACATACTGGTTCCCAAAGTTTAATGAAAAAGTCCAATCTTTTTTTGTCTAAAAAATAGATAAACTATCAGTGGCCAAACCTTTTAAATTAAAAATTTTAT
Source organism: Acartia tonsa (assembly GCF_053477335.1). Taxonomy (NCBI): domain Eukaryota; kingdom Metazoa; phylum Arthropoda; class Copepoda; order Calanoida; family Acartiidae; genus Acartia; species Acartia tonsa. Next base: position 44,039,270 of record NC_137260.1, read on the forward strand.
CTAAAAAGGGTAATATTGTTTATCATTATTAAGGGTGATTTCTCGCATCGTATTATAGACGGCTTTCCGCGGATATAAGATGTACAATTATAAGATTAAAAACAGTTTTTTTAGCCCCGAGATGCCGAAGGCACGGGCTAAAAAAACTGGTTTTAATCTTATGATTGTACATTTTTATATTCGTAAAAAGCTGGATATAATACGATGCTAGACATTGTTTTTTCGTATGGATGAGAACCGGTTCCTATCCACCGGATTCGAATGAATACGAGAAATCAATTTATCGTCCATTTTCTTATGCATGAACTGAACATCCTTGGTAAAAGACCATATGAAATGAAACTCTATACAATCTTTTAAACACCTAGAGTTGTAAATTTGCGATCATAAATTCTATTTGTAAAACTTTGGAATGGGGGGGGGGGCGAGTGAGGGGGGTTATAGGTGATGGGTGTTCTCAAATTACTATTTGCTAACCTTCAAGCCACACAAAAATGGGGGCAAGAATAGTGTTATAAAACAGATAACTTTAGATCACTAGTAAGGTAGATAATTTTGCTCCACAAAATACATTTATAACAAATTAATATTATCTATATTATGAAATGATTTTTTGTACACAATTACACATAAAAAGACATTATCGAATTTTCAATTCCTTTTCATTGAATTATATTAAAAGAAATGAAATTGAATAAAATATGGACTTAATGATTTTAATATCATGCAAGAAAGTATTAAGCTAAAATTTATAAAGATGTTTATGAGAAAGAAAGCCATATGTTCATATGGTAAATTCCGTGCTTGTAATAAATCTGGGAGGTAAACTATAAGAAAATCAGGGAACTAAGGGAAATTGCACTCAAGAAAAAAAAATGTTTTTTCGCAGTATACAATTAGTTTCTTAAAATTATCATACTTTTCTTTATTAATAAGGTTGTAGACACGTTTTTATACAAAATGATACCGAAAAATGATATGTCTAGAATCTAGATTTTATTTTAGCAGACAGAAAAAATATTTTTGCTTAATATAATGAACTCTTTACCTCCTTGTAAGAAACCGCACACCTTAAATCATTAACTCCACCTTAGGGATCAATTTTGCTCAAATTTCCTTAGAAACCGAAAGCTATCACCCCTACCCCCCCCCCCCTTTCCTCTCCTATATGTTTATTAACTTTCCAACTATCCCCCCTCCCCTCGCCACCCCAAATATGACTAGGAAAACAATTCCATATTACACCCCTCAACTTTTCAATATCCAAATTACCTTTCCAATTCATGTTCACACGATCCACATAGAACAATATGCGCCTCTCCCCACCTTCCCCAACCCCCCACTAAAATTTCATTAAGGGGGGGCATATATCTCCTCCCATATGGAAATGACTTAAAGCTCCTAATTTCCCTATCCTTCCTCGATCAACGCCCTTCCCTACCTCCCATCCCCTTAATTAAAAAACAACTAGTAGTTGTTTTTCTTTGACAAAATGGTAAACTTACCCAAGGATTATTAAATTAAAGTTATAAAAGAAAAAAAATAATTATTTAAAAATTCTTTCTTAAAATTTAAGATGTTTACAGATAAGTAAAAAAATGTTTATAAAAATTGTCATAGCTCTTAAAAGCTTGAATTATAAATGATATTCATTTTTGTCAACTTTATTAAAATAGTCCTTGATTGGTAATCAGTGAAGTAGCAAAGAATAAGAGAATATTATTGACTACTGATTAAAGATCCACACACCACACCCCTTTTCCCTTTATTTATAAACAACGACCCCTTCCTATTTTTCTAAATATTTAAGACAAACAAAACACAAGTATCCGATGTCCTTCTTCTTAAAGCGACAGTGTTTTAAATTTTAGAAAACAACATTTTGAGAAATAAATTTTTGTTTAAAATTTTTATCTTAAAGTAACAAAACTTAAATAAATGATAATTTTTAAAGGAAATCGTTGGTATAATTTTAAGAGAAACAATCCCTTTAATAAATTGAATGACTGTCTTCCTAACTCTACGCCCCCCCCCCCCTTAAAAAGGGTGCATAAAGATTGCTATCAGTAAACCTGGGTATTAATGTTTCCCCTGCCTAATTATCAACAATTGAAAAACAATAGCTTACTACTTCTTATCAGGGATCGGGTATAGGTCAACGGAGACAAATTATTCCCTCTATACAAAAAAAATTGTCTTGATAAAGAGACTTAGGGATAGGTTAACGAAGAAACATTATTATTTCCCCAATACAAAAAGAGATAAAGAGACTTTGATATTTTGGCAATGAAGAATAATTTTTTTGCCATTGGTCTATCCCCGAAGTCCTGGCGCTTATTAGAAAAGCAGATTCATTAAAATCAAATTTAAGGATTATTTTTCTTTCAGTCTTGAATAAGTCTGGATTAAACAAGACCAATTAAATCAACATTTACCAAGGAGGGAGGGGACATTAGACTGTAAATGAAACTGGTGCCTTAAGTTTTGTAGATACGTTAATTTATTATCCGTTTCAAAAAATGTAATTCAAAATTTTTTCCACCAATCATTTTAATCTACAGGAAGAGCATTTTTGTTTATCCTCATTGGTGATGTTAATTGTCTTATCCCTTCAGGTCCCTGACATGTACTCAACCACAGGATTGTCAAATTATAGAACTAATTATTTATTATTATTTTCATTCAAACAACCTGTCCTTCTACTCACAGTCTCATAAGATTTAATTTCTAAAATTTGAGGATAAAAATTAATTAATTTTAGATAATAACCAATTCAAAAACTATTTTGAGTTAATTAGTAAAATATGAACAAGGAAAAATACAGTTCCGCAGCTAAACTTAATTGTTATTTTTTTTATTTGAATAATATTAAATCATATTAAGATAAATAGAATAAGTCGACTCGGTAAAATGCATTAGGTAACAATCATTTCAATTGTTATGTCGATTATATGGTCACTAAATAAAAGTGGCAACGGCTGACACAATATCAACATGCTATTCTTAAATGACTTACTACTTTATATAGATAAACAAATAAAAAAAAACAGAATAACTGACATAGAATCTACATAACATTATGCTACATACTTGTATTGCTATGTTAAATACACAAAATTTTGATGGTGTAAGTTAAAAAAAGTGACTTAAGGACTAACATACAGACAAGGTCTAGATGTACAGCAGCTACGCTCCTTAAATGGGCAGTGCTATAGTACACAGGAAACCTTGGGAAGTGATATTGTGGCCGCGCCATGACAACAGGATAAAACCCAGGGATCTAAAGGGATAAGACAATGACCGATAAATTAATGTACATCCCCTAATGATCATACACAAAATTACTCCTTTTGTAGATAACAATTAATGGTAGACACGTTTGGACACCAAACATTATGAAGTAACCAATCAAAATTCAATAAAAGTCCACAAAGTTGTTAGGTCAACGAAAAGAAAACGTTATTATAAAACATTGGGGACTAGTGTAATAAACAGCCCAATATCCTCTCCCTCCCTGGAAAAAAAACCATCTATCCTCAAGCCATTACAAATATAGGTAATCAATTATAAAAATAAATAAGGATTATTATATCCATCAGTAGCGGACCAATTATATGAAAAAAGGACAGAAAACGTAAATCAACAAAGAGAATCTTCTCACACATAGGGCAATGTAATGTTAATACAATTATGACAACATTTTCAATTATATCTATTAAATGAGAAGGTAGTAGACTAGACTACAAAGAATAGACGTACTACAATGTGTTGGTTATAAAGAAGCCCCACTCCAAATAAATCCGGAGTGTATGAGGAAAGGAAGTGGAAGAAATCAATGCAGATGATTGGTCTGTCAAAATTCACTCAAAATTTTGGAGTTTCAATCACAAAATATCACCCCTAGTCCAAATAAGTCAAACAACATACCCTTTTAAGTTTAAAAGTTGTGTTTTTCTATGCCCTATGGAGATTAAACTAAAGTTAGATAACACATGAAGGTAATTGACAAATTAAACTTGACCTTAAACGTACCAAATTTTCTAATTTATATTTTGATGCTTTAAAGTCTAATATATCTTAAATTGGTGCTTAATATCAAATTTGCCGTGAGAAATACTTATCTTATTATTGAATCAAAAATGTTGTAAAACTTAATTTTCACACATACCAACATTAATACATCAGAAATTTTGTTGGGAGCGCGAAGCTACTCTACAATTTTGTAAGTTGTAGGTTTGTCTGTCTGTCTGTCTGTCTAGCATTATAAAAGAAATAAGACATCTATATAAGGCAATCTTATCAAAAATAAATCCGCCAAAAATAACAGAAATCTTTGGTAAGACAACAAGAAGCTGACTTAAAAGTCAAAAGGCTCTTCATTGACTATCATATTTATTATAAAATCTTCGCTAATTTGTAATGTAATCTATCTTGTTTAATATATTAGGACCTTGAACACATCTTGTCCTATTCCATGGTGTAAAGTTTCAGTTATCCTGCTGGTAGCATCACGCAGAATTATTAAATTTTAAAATTGATATGACGCCATCATAAGGAAACGGGAGAATGAGAGAGATAGACAGATTGGGTAAAATTTTTCCAGAGTGTTCATTCGTTTACACGCATTTTTTTAGTTCATCCTTGTCAAAATTATTTGTAGTTATCAAATCAACATTGATTTCCAGTCATAATGACATTAGAATTCATCTATGTCCATAATATGTGAGGCACGGCCATTTTTTTTGCTAAATAGTCGAAAATATACAATAAAGAAATTGCATGTAAAAATAATGTCAGCCTTGATCCCTTTTTTAAATGCTTTGAAGTCGACATAAATAATTATCATTATCAATATTAATAGAACATCACAAGTAAAAAAAAACTAAAATATTTCCTATATATTTCTTATTTAATAAAAGGTTTTTCGCAGATTTATTTGCACACCCGTTTCCTAGTCGAGGCTTGGCACTACAAACATCATTTTTCACTCACAAGTTTTGTTATTGACAAATTTTACTTTAAAAATTCTGAACATTAAGCAAGCTAGCAGCCAAAAAAAAGTATATTTTCAAATATAATAAATCTTGTATCAGGGGAAAAAGTCAATTAGTGATGGGTGAGAAATAGGAAAAATGTAGAATTTTTTATGGCTTTAACTATATTTCACATCCTTCTACATGGTGTTAATAATTGAAGGGCACACACAGACACACACATACACACACACAGAGATTAATATATAAGTGTATGATGATATCTACTAGTTTTGCTCCCATAAATGTAGAAAACATGGTGTTAATTTTCACTGCCAAACGAAAAATCTAGCTCGATTATTTTTCACACATATATATTTTACACCAAAAGTCAAGCAGCTAAAATATTTTTTTAATATATCTTTTAAAAAGCTAATATAAATTTAAATTTAATAATAAATTATCCTTTAGCATATTTAAAAGTTAAGAAATAGTAAAGATTAATTTTTAAGCTACCCACCTAACTTGAAAAAAAACTACATTAACAAAAAAATTTCTCTACTTAAATCTAAAGGTCAAAATATGGCATTTTAAGTCTTAAGTAGGAAGGTGGTACTTCACTAGAGGCGGAAAGTTATACAACAACAATGTACTCAAACAATGTTCAGGTCCATTAGACTGACTTTGGGCCTTTCAAAATGCCCTCAGGGAAAAGATTTCCTATTGTATAATCATATTTAAGGCAATAAAAAAGAAATTATGTTGAAAATGAAATCATGTTATACAAAGTAGAATTGTCTGAAGCTTAAGATATCTATAACTACTAAACCGATTGGGTTCTCTGTTTTAGGAAAGCTTAACATAGGTCCTCTGATGGTTTTCTGGCTTTTTTTATTTTCAGATTTAATTCTTGGGATGTTTTTGGGCTATTTGCCAAGACCTTCTCTATAAACAGAGACCCTTGATGCTAGGGGCGTATCCGTTAGTGTTAAATAAAATGATAGTTAAGTAATGTTATGTCTAAATTAATTAAAACTATGAGGGCTGAGAATTGAGTGAGTTTTTTTGTGTATGTATGCACCATGCGGGCAATTAACTGAGAAAAAAAAATAAGCGAAGCTTTTCCAAATTAATTGTACGTCTGTACGTTTGTAATGGATTGCGCTTCTCGTCTTAAGCTTAGACATGTAAGAATTGTTAAATTATTTTCAAACCTTACAAAAATAAGGACTCTAAAATTGATAAAATTAATTTTTTTTTTTTTTTTAAAGAAAATAAGGCATAATGTTACAAGCATAGCTCCTCTACAACAACATTACTTTAGACTTATTTAAATTTGTGTTAATGTTTTGTTTGTCCAATTAGCTGATTAGTTAAGCTACGCTTTTATGGAGGTTGTCGTTCTTTTTTCGTCTGTCAACTCAACTATTATTGCTTTGTTAGGGTGCCAGCTCTCCATATTTGGCGCATAAAAAAAGCTAATTCTCTTGACATAAGCTTTCAATGAGCGCTCATTTAAAGAAAGAATTTGAATAAAATTTTGAATTATTTATCAACAAGAGATGAAATGTGAAAAGAAACATGGATGACAACGGCCATAAAAGCGAAGCTCTTAACAAATCGAACAGAATAACATACATTTAAAAGTTTTCTTTAAAAAAGAATAGAACATCATCAGTTCTGTGTAACTTTAAAAGCTATCCGTTTCAGACAGATCTAGACTGACGGATGGGCTAAAATGTGGAAAAGCTTCGCTGTAAGTAATTTTTGTGTTCACTGCATTAAGTCAGAAGCTATACTAAACTGAAAACTCTATAATTATTACAATAAAACTCAGAAAAATAAAAAAAAGTGAGAAAAAGTATTTGAAGTAAAAAAATTAGGAGAGAGAGAGTGAGGGGGGGGGGTAAGAGAGAAAGAGAGAGAGAGAGATAGAGGGTAAGAGAGGAAGAGAGAGGGATATCGAACAAACTTTAAAACTCAAATAAACGGCCAACCAGTCGTGGTAGAAAAAATGCAAACAATTGGGCCAATAAAAATCAGAAAGTTCAGCCATTTATTGTGATTACGCTGGGCAGCTAGACTTATTTCCCTACTAGACTACGAATATTTTTGTTGATATAAAACTTTTCTATTTTTACATCCAGTTAAACTACAAAACTGAAGAATGTCCACCGAAATATATTTCAATAAATAACAAAGAAGTGTCAAAGACTTTTTAACTCAGTGAATTTATTATTTTCCATTTTTATCGACTAAAACGGTACTGACTAAGTTATAAAAGCTTCACATGGGTCCTTGACAGGCTTAGGGTTTTAAGACATTACTAAGATATTTACAATCTATTAAGCATTACATCTAGAAACTTATATCTGCCAAAATCTAAACATATTATTATGACTTAAGTTTAAGTAATACAATGATATTATCAGCTGATAAGTTTAACAGAGTAAGCAATATCGTAAAAAATCATTTACAAAGTAAATAACAAAAGTAAGTAATGAAATAGAATAGGAAAGTTTATGCAGGGAGTAGGGGGACCATGGAAGTTAAATAAATCTAAAACCCTTTCTTCATTCTAGCATTTACTAGCTACTTAATGTAATGTTTCAAACATAAGAATTAATAAATCGCCCATTGTCCTAAACTTATCTTCCTGCAATTTAATGGTTTATTTTCATATTTGGAATTATTGTATATCAGTCCATTTCATCTATATAGATATTAGTACTAGATGTGTAATTTTGTATGATTTACCAAAATCATATCACACGTAATTATATAATAAGTAAGGAGATGTGCGTGTGTGTGTAAGATGTAGTTTAACAAGTACAATTATGTCTATAAGTAGCCCAGCTGTAATGACTGTTTAACTGTATATCCTAAGATTAAATTATCATTTACAATATTATGAATAATTCTTCATATTTAAAAATTGGCTATGAAATACATAGGGGGGGGGGGGTATGGGACATAGAACTTTAATTACACTGGTACCTAAATTTTTATCAAGTTGAACTCTTAAATTTTGGGTACTTTATATTTTGATTTAATGGTTCCAAAATATTTAGTGTCATCCAAATTTTTCAACCAATAATTTTAATCTACAGAAGGAGTAATTCTGTTTATCATCATTGAGGATATATATATCAATGCACTAAAGAGCAGCTACGTGCCTAATAACTAAAATTACAGGGTATCCTTAATATAATGCATCAAACTAGCAAAATTACTTCGCGTCAGATTAGAATTCCTCGTGTAATTGAAGTCTTCAACATACATACGGGGCAGGCTAGAACATGATCTTGAAATTATAACAACATCATAATTTCAATATCAGGGATATGGGGATGGGACAATGATAAAAATAAAATAATCTTGCCATGAAATAAATTCTGTAATTTTGTGGCCTAAAATTTCCGAAGAGGAAATTTTTTTTTTATGTTGGTAAAATAAAATTTATCTCTCATTGTACGATCTCTATCTCTCTGATATCAACTATATCTACTTTATGTAATCAAAATGAGGGTGGGTTAGGGTATCGATATGATGCTTAATTTGGCCTCTAAAATTGGAAAATAATAACATATATAAGGGGGCAAGATTTAAATCGCGTACTTAATCTAAATAATTCAAAATTAGATCCTTTAGAAGCCAGGGCTCGGCAGCCTTATTAGACCTCAAATTGTTTGGTTAGCAATATGTTATAACTCGCAGTCAGGCCGCACTTCAAAATGTGCTGAAGGGGGTTGTCTACACCCCCTTACCATTTTTCACCCCTCTGTTTACGCCACTGTTAAAAAACTGTTATCATCGAAATTCAAACATAAACATCAATAAACATTCATTTGATAAGGAAAAATCTTCGAAAATTGAGTTCATCAAAAAAATCAACAAAACGTCATGAAATTCCTTGTAAAACAAATGTCTTGCCAAACAGTTGATCCCAATTGAAGAACAAAGCCCCTAACTGCAATAAATCACTTGATACAATATTTTTTTGCAACTGTGTTTGTGGCATAGATCAATAATGTAGACTGTAAAGTACAGGTAAGAAAAAGACTTCACTTAATATTTGCTCATAAAAACATAAATTATGGAAGTTTCAGTCTATCTTTAAGCAGCTAATTAATTTTAAATCAGCCAATAAACAAGAGACTATGTTTGTGCTTGGGCCCAATAGTGCACTATAAGCTACCTGTCTTACAATCTATTGCAATGATGCTTTACTCAAATGCCTCTAACCTTGTGTACTTGTCTTATGTTGTGAGGATACAATTTATCTAGCTGTCAATGATAATCATTTTATTATGCAATATATCGGCAGGGATATGTTACTCGAGAATAAATAAACCCATATGGCAATTTAATCATGAATCTAAAGGGATAAGACAATGGTCGATAAATTGAAGTACATACCTAATGATGATACAAAATATTTCCACTTCTATAGGTTAAAATAAGAGGTTGAAACCTTTGAACACTCAACATAATGATCCAACTAATCAAAATTAACGGAAGTCCCCCAAAGTTGTTAGGCAAACGAAAAAAAAGCGTTATTATAAGACTTTGGGGACTAGTGTAATAAACACCTGATTATAAAGCATTAATTTATCTATCATTGACCCCCACTCATCCATGTATTCCTAAGTATTACTAAGAAGAAACTTACTTTATCAAAAATATTTGTAACACGTTGAAGCAATTATAGATGACTAACACGTTTTATTTATAATCAATTCAAATATTGCAAACAATAAAAATTCAACATAATGGTGCAAATTCGTATTATTTCGCTCTTATCTTTCTAAAATAGTCATTTATCGCAACGTATTATAGACAGCTTTCCGCGGATATCAAAATGGAAATTGTACAATTTAAACTAGTTTTATTAGATCCGAGGGGCCGAAGTCCCTGGGTAACAAAATTTTAATTTAAGATTTTTATTTAATATTAGTGGAAAATTGTCTGTAATACTATGCGATATATGAGATTTTAAATAATAGTGAGAACCGGTTCTAAATCAGCGGATATCAATCGGTTTCAAAGTTATGCTGGAAAAAATGTGTCAAACGATGATAAATTTGTGATTGATGCAAGCATAATCAAGAAATAAAACACAGCATGAATGATAAAGATAAATTTCATCATTAAACAATGATTTATAATAAAAATATGTCGTAAGACTACAGCATTGGCAACTCCTACAAGCGCCCAACGGAGCAACCATATCCCCCCCGCTCTCAGTATTTAGGTTTAAGAATTGATATGTAAATATTCAGTGGGTGGGGGCAGACTAACAAAGCTTAAAAACTAAAAACTATTTTTTTAAGGTAGAAGGGAGATATTTAACTGCCTTCTTGACACCCTCGCTTAATTTTTTTTTTTGGGGGGGGGGGTGGTGTGGTCCACTATCATTTGAAGGAATTACACCCAGCATCGTTAATCAACACAAACATATGATGAGAAATTGGCCAAATTTTAGGATTGCGTAAAAAAATATTTTGTAGATTAATTCTAAAAAATACAACACACTACAATAAAAAATAAACGGTATAATAACACAAAATTGCATGATAGTTTAAAATTTATTTTAGTATTGTTTGTTTTAAACACTTATCTCTGCTTAAAGGGCACTTTTTATTGCTTCCTAGTTCTTAACAATTGTATTCGAGTTTAAGCATGCAAAATTATTTTTCTTTTAAATACTTGACATAAAAATATTTCATTCAATTGAATATTTAAAAAGCCATCTGACTTGTCCGTCTCGTTAAGGGATAAAGAGATAGTTAATTAGAAGATAAAATAATCTTTCTATTAGTTTGCTAAGTATTACATTTTTTATAATTCTTATCGGCCAGCCAGCTACTAAAAAGCTGCCATACGTTAGAAATAAGATAGCTTATTTTTTTTATATTTTCGGCCGAATTCCTAAAAGGGCAGCTAAACGGATTTGAATAAGTGTCTTGTTTACGGCTGGCTCGGAGTGCTAGATATAATATAGTACTTTCCTAACTTTAAAAATATTAATTTATCAATTATTAACATATCCCTGTATTCGCAGTCTCGTCACAAGTTCTTTATAAGGACAAGAAGTACTTATTAAATACAAAGTCTCCATAATGTTTTAATTGACAAAAAGCCATTATGTTCAGATGACAGCAATCAACATAGCATGTCATTATTCAAATGGATATAAAATATACGTGGATATTATGACAGGGGAGGAATAATTTAACATGGACATTAATTTATGGCCAGTTCGTCCATCCTTTAGAAGAGAAGGAATGCGATAAATGAGCTGGATGGGTGGTTGGGATCGATATTTTAGCCAGCTATAAGTTTCGCTTTATTAAGGTACATGTAATCTGGTGTAAGATCCAAGTAATAATAAATCCATTGTCATTAAAAAAACAAAATCAAGATAGCCGTAATTGAAAAACTTTAACAAACCCTTATTCCAATTATGCGAACTCACATTCTGATTGTCTGTACTGAACTTTTTCAATTCATAAAAAAATGTCAAATTTAGATGCACAAAAAAAGAATTATAGAGATGCCATGCTTCTAAAAAAAAATTGCATATTTGTTTACTATTATCAGTAACTTTTGCCCTACATTAAATTGTATTTATAGATCACTTAAAAAAGACCTGTAAATGTTTAAAATTCCTGGACCCAGTGAACTATAACAATAAGGGCAGGCCTGAAGTTGCAAAGAAGAAGCTATTAAGGCCAATCTACAAATCTAGAAATAATACAAATATGACAATTTAAATTTTGAACTTGTCTTTTTTGAAACAACAAAAAAATGTGTGTATCTAAATTGGCTTAATAATATAATAGTTGTGTGTGACAACAACATCCCCTCCCCTTTCAAATATTTGCATAAATTATATTAGTAGCGAAGCTACTCTATAGCTGAAGTCTGTCTGTACGTCCAAACATTCAGTAATTAAGCTTTACTTCCTTGTAAAGTGAAGGATTTTAAACTCCAATTTAACTTATCTTAATATCATATAGTTGTGTTTCATTTTTTTGTGGTTTACATATAATACCGTTTTAAAAAAGCAACATTAAGAATATTTCTATGAAGAAAATTATCCTTATCATTCATGACTTACATGTTTTATTTTCTTTTATTAAAAACAAGTTCTAAGCAAACATGTTTTTTTCTGAAACACATGAAAAAAAATAAAAGAAGTTTGCATATTATATTAGACACATAAAAAAGAAAATATAAAATTACATGTTTTTGTATGCAATTATATAATGAATGATGTATATAATTATTCTCTATAAAAAAGCCTAGTTCGTGAGAAGTCTATTGTCATGTGTACAGGCTTTCTCTTGGACCTGGTTGTTAGAAATAGCCTGATTATTCATCAACAGTTTTACAACTAGAAACCGCCCCGAACTATTTCTCACACTACTAAACCAGTGTCAAAGTTTTAAAGCAAGGTTTGGCTTTGAAAATGTCCCCTAAAAACATTTTTTTCTATTGCGAAGTCTGAATTTCATATTAACAAACCGCAACCGATCAATTTCGAATAATCTGCAGCCTTAGCCGTAACAATCAAAATGTTCTTAAACAATTTGCAGCCGCAACCACAAAACTGCTCGCAGCAAAAAGAAGAAGCCGCCTTTTCAACATTTTTCAGGTATATGACGGCTGCAAAGTCCTGTTTTATTTGAACTTGAATTCCATATAGCTTGTAAAATTTACGGCTAAACCTTGTATAGAACCATGTAGTCATATACATAGGACATGATAATAAACTGATTTCCTATTTCAAGAGATTCAGGCCATAACGACAGCACGACACTATTATAGAGAAGGGTGAGGTGGGGATTAGTAGAAAATTACTTATTAGAAAATAGTAAGAATAGCAGTAGAGGGGGGTAAGTAATAATGATTAAGCCAATTTTTCTGCCCTATTTTGGTTGAAAAAGCCCCCGTTAAAAAGGATAATTATGTCTTTAAATAGGGTTCAAGTATGGTATTTAAATCAGTCAAAATTATCTTTAAAGACAAAGCTAATGGATTTTTTTCAAACATAAAATAAACATTTGTTCTACATTTTTAAACCAATTTAAAAGCACAGAGGGAGTTTTGTCAATAACAATAGAAGTTCAAAAAAATAAAGGAATCGTGACAAACTATTCATTCTTTCAAAGACACCTAATAATTCTCAAACATAACGCTGTCAAATTTAATAACCCAGTCTCAAATATTCTTATTTTTGCAACACAAAGGTGGAATTTTTTTTTATTCTAAAATGTTATCTAATATCTAAAACAAACTATAATTAAAAATGATGTTCTAAATTAATGTCCTAATTTAAAGTTGAAAACGTTTTAATGAACCTATTTGATGAGAATGAATCTTCCTTTTTATATCAAGCATACTCAAACATTTTATATAAAAACTAAATCTTCATTAAAAATGAATAGGTTTATGTAACAAACCTCAATTTAAATTTAGACAGAAATAGATGACTCCCCTAACTCCCCCCCCCCCCACCCCCACAACACCTGCTAGTAGCAAACCCCATCAGGAAATTGTTCTAATTTGGGATATAAAAAAACGTCAGACACCCCCACCCCTCTTTCCCTCTTTCTATGTGTTATCTAATAGCCTGAAGGTTTTATTATTACGGACAAATTTGATACAATTCGAAATCCAGCTGAGATTTTGATGACCAGGCTAGCTTTACATGTAACTAATGATTACGTGTTGTAATTATGTCCCAATTTGTTGGTGTTAAAAAGACTAATATAGTCAAAAAATGTCGCAAAAATTCTTTATTTTATCTAAAAATAGAAGGCTAGACTTTACAACCGTCTAAAAGTCCAAATTTGTAAATTTTACTGCCCTAGTTTAGGAAGAAAGATTGAAAAATGCCATTTGTATCCAGATTGATGATTTATTAAAAAAGATAAAACAATTTTGCTATTTTCAATTAGCATAAAAAAATCTACGAGCCAAAAAAGGAATTCGTTTCTCAGTTTCTATGAATTTAATTCTAAAGGTTCTAAATCTTAAAGACTGTGGGAAGAATGGAATTAGAGGTTGAACTTTTTGATTTTAATTAAATATAAAAATTAATCACAAAAATGTAGACAAATAAAGAATTAAATTCTACAAATCCTACAATTGTTTTTAAGAAAAACAAAATTCTAAGGAGTAAAAAAAGTAAAATTGAGCAAAAAGTTTGAACCCAGTTATTAGCCAAGACGAGCTCATTTTCTTGGGTTGGCTAGTTTCACACGGTAAAAAAAATAATTCTTTTTACAGTAATACTTTTTATATAAAGTAGTAATGTTATTTTTGTCTAAAGCTTAAGATTTTAATAGCGCCTATACTGATTGAGTTCTACTTTTAAATGGAAGCTTAACGTAAATCCAAGGATGGTTTTAGGCTGTTTTTCACCCCTTCTATCCCTTAGATACCAGGAGCACATAAGCTCTTATATCCTTATAGCATATAATTAAATCTTTAAATGTATGATTTTTTTACAGTGTATATATGATACATATATTTTCATTTAAAGACTACTCGGGCTTTGAGAAAGAGATAGGTGCTATTACCATCACTAAATTACCAGGGAAGGAAAAAATGGCTTCCCATTGGGACAGGCATATAATTATGCTACCAATAAAACCTATTCAACCCAAAGAAAGGAAAGGAGGAAGAAATAGCTGGGGTTCAAGAAGGTTTAAAAAGTTGGAAGGCTGGAAATATATTTCTTTCTTTAAAAAGCAGTCTAAGTATATTGTTTCTCCTTATTAAATCTTGCCTTTTAATTTAGAATTGTATTCTTTAACTAATTAAATAAATTTGTCAGAAAAAAATAAAATCGATATAAAAAAATATTAACTATTCTTTTATAAACTTCTAATAAAAAGTACAATGTTTTTCAGACTTACCAGTTTAAAAGTTAGAATCAAAATAGACGAAAAAGAAGTACTGCTAAATCTTTACAGTTTTATATTTGGATAAAATATTATATATTTTTCTTAAAAACACACACACATATATAATACCCATGAAACAATCATGTTTTAAATCATACTCTGACAATTACTTATAATTTAAGACATTTCATTTGCAATTAGTAAAAACAATAGGCCTACACTATTATACACCAAATAATCACACACACACACACACACACACAAACATATATACACACACAAAATATATAGAAAACCATTTCAACAATATGTCTTTATATGACATTTGATATGAATATCATATAATTAAATAACAGTATTATAGGACATTTGTTATGAATAATAAAGAATTTTTCATTTCATTTACATAGATGACATTTTATTTAATATTTACATTTATTGATTTTTATGTCAAATATGCAGATTGTGATTAAATAATAAAAACAAGGATGACAACATCCATAAGTAGCGAAGCACAAAAAATTGTGGATGGGAATACGTAGAAGTAGATTTAAAGTGTATTTATTAAAATCAAGAATAGATTTATTGGAGAAAATAAACACGAAACCTTTTTTTATTTTGTATGATGAAGACGGTTAAAGTAAATTACATACTAGATGCACATAACAATGGGGGAAAAAATTTGAAACTGCAAAAAAGTTTTAAAATTGGACCAAAAATACCAAAGATATGGGGAAATATGTCAAACATAAAAATAGCCAAAAACCTGCTAAAAGCAGGGAGGAAGGGAGGGGACAATGGATCGAATATTCATATTTTAGGAGTCTCAGACTTTGGGGACTGGCTTAAAGGGAATGTGCATGAATTTAGCAGTTTCTGACTGACTTTGGGGACTAAAATATGAATGACGTCACGAGAAATCATGCAACATGACGGGGCATTCTTATGCTAACTAGCGCAATAATAAAAATGTAAACAATAAACAAACAGACAGAAAATTTTTACTTTAATTGTTTTAAAATCATAATGAAAAAATAATTATGGAATATTTGTTTGCAGTTATGATTATATAAATTATTGTATTTATTTTTTTTAAATTAATAATTAAATTGCTTTTAGATATCTTTCATTAATCAAATTTAAAATAAATGAGTTATAAAGTAGCTACGCTAATAGAATATATTTTATTTTATAATATTTGTATCCTTTTATATATAGAAATACGTTTTTTGTATGTTGATATAGTTCTCCATTATAGAGGGCATTACATTACAAGATAAAATTTAGTCTAGTGATGATTTTATAAAAATTTTAAAAGCGAAGCTTTTTATAATTTAAGGGTCGGTCTGTCCGTACGTCTGTCCATTACGGTTAGCTCATTTTGTTAAATTAAACAGATTAGAATTGTCCTATCAATTTCAAACTTTACATGATGATTTCTATAACAATTAGGTATCACTTGGAAAACGAAGCAACTCTATAAGAATAAGAATATTTTTCAGATGAAATCTTGTATAAAATGCAAACAAGCAGAAAATGTGATACTGCCTAGGTTTCCAGGAGAACAACAAAATGGTTACGGTATATATACATTTTTTATCAAAACAAAGTTGACAACTACCAAAGCATAGAAATTTAAATATTAAGAAAATATGTTGTAATTAATGGAATGTTAGGAAGGGAAAGACATACAGATTGACATTTTTAATCATACTGTACATTTGCCACTAATTATTAACAGTTAGAAGATTGCTTTTCGGTTATCATTTCATTCTTATTAGGTACCTAATTTTGAGAAAAGTAAGGGAATAGTGAATAGTCCCTTACGTAACATCGCCCCATATGGGGCTATTCTTCGTATTTTAAAATGGCTTTTTATAGGTTATTTTAGGTTAGGCTAGGTTAGGTTAGGTTATATTGGGTTAGATGATTGCCCCACAGGGTTAGAGCCTCCCGCAGGGGCTATAAATAGGAAAAAAGCTACTGTGTAAAATACGAAGAATCGCCCCATATGGTGCGATGTTACGAAAGGGACTATATCCAAAAGTAATTTCCAGTTATGGTTTTTAAAAGCGAAGCTTTCTATAATTAGGGTCGGTCCGTACGTCCGTCCGTCCGAGATAGATAGCTTTTAATTAGGCATGTTAGAATTGTTCTATCGATTTCAAACTTTGCATGATGATTCCTGTAGTAGTAAGGTACGATTTAGAAAGTGTAGCAACTCTATAACCATTACCAGAATGTCCGTACGTCCATTTTAAACATGTTGATTTTTCTACTTTTTTAACCACAAATTTTTATGTGATCTAATTATCAGTTTGATCTGATTTTTGGTATATTGATTTCTGGAACAACAAAGAACAATATTATAAGCAAAGCAACTCTATAATCAAGTCCTAAAAGTGTAAGTATGTCCATAAACATTATGCTCTATCAAGCAGTTTATCAACAAATTTACTTACAATTTTGCTTCGAATCTTATACTTCTATATTCTGATTATTCAGTTCAGACACTATACAAGTGTTAATGTCCGTTTGTCCTACCGTTTCAGTGCTTCGCTTTTATGGATGTTGTCATCCTTGTTTAACTAGGTAGCAGTAGGTAATAATTTCATTGGTATTTATATTAGTTCCGAATTAATATTTTTGCCTTTCAGTTAAGCCTATAAACACTATAAAAAATATTTATTTCAGATGACTAACAAAGAGAAAATTAGCTTTCCTGAAAGAAGATGTTATTGATATGGTGCGAACGTGCAAGAAAGAATTTAAGTTACATCACGGAGGGAATCTGCAGCGTGTAGGGGTGGTCTGTAGTTTGACATTTACATAATTTTATTTTTTTTAAGCGAAGCTTTTCTATGATTACGGTCGGTCCGTCCGTACGTCCGTCTGTACCTCAGTCACAGAGAGTTAGCTCTTTTCGTTAATTTAAACAGGTTAGAATTGTCCTATCAATTCCAAACTTTGCATGATGATTCCTGTAATAGTTAGGTACAATTTAGAAAGCGTAGCAACCCTACAATCAATACCAGAATGTCCGTACATCCATTTGAAACATGTCGATTTTTAACTTTTTTGATAACTAATTATCCGATTCTTCAGATTTTTTGAAAACTGATTCCTATTATACAATGTTATAAGCAAAGCATCTCTGTAAACAAGTCCTAAAAATTTAAGTATGTCCTTAAACAGTATTATCTATTTATGCAGTTTTGCAACAAATTTACTTACAATATTGTTTGTACTGAAGCATTAATATTCTGCTAATTCAGTTCTGACAATCTACAAGTGTTAATATTCGTTTGTCCTTCCATTTCAGAGCTTCGCTTTGATGAATGTTTTGATCCTTGTTTAATTTTATTTAAAAGGGGGTCATTTAGAAGTTTATTTTACTTTTATCAATTTGTTTTATCTGATACTTTCCAAAATATGTTTTATTAATACTTTATCAATAAAAAGTAAATTTTTTGTAACTAGACCAAATATAATTAGGAATTAGAACCATAAATCTAAATACAAAACTAGAAATATCCTTGAGACATTTTATTCTGCAACCTTTTTTATTCATAAACATTTTTTATCAAGTTATTTTGTTTATACCTAGTGTGTGTAACTGTGTAGTACGTCTTAAACTGACAATTTTTTTAGATTTTAAAAAGTTAATCTAATTGATTTTATTTTTATTTATTATTTTGTTGTAATTAAATCAGGGTAGCCCCTTTCGTGACAACACCCCTTAAGGGGAGTTTCTTTGTATTTTCACAGTAGCTTTTCTCCTATTTCCAGCCCCAAGCAATTTTGAAAATACGACGAATCGCCCCTTAAGGGGTGTTGCCACGAATGGGACTATACCCATAAATCATTTTTGATTCAATTGTTTTATATTAACAATTCTATTGTGATATGATATATACATATATGTATTATTTAAGTAGATTTTGTTGTTATTTTAATAATTTTTAATACAATTGTTTTAACTGATTCTTGTTTATTATTTACTAGCGGCTACACCCCTAGAAGCCTCTAGGGGCACTGGTAGGAGGAGGAAAAGTCGACCTCATCCCATTTTAAAATTGAGTTTCAAAGAAGTAAAAAAACATATTTTTGGGGGGGAGGGGATGAAGAAACCCTCTCCAAAAATAGTTTAAAACCTCCCCACTGTAAAGGAGAACAATATCGGTTCAGGGGTTAGCGAGATCCTTCGGGACAGACAAAAAACGCTTACTACTTTATATAATAGGATTACGATTTAGAAACAATAAAAACTCAATTGTTACTAGAAAATCCGTACGTCCATTTATAACATGCTCATACACATATAATAGTAAGCTGCGCTAATATCCAATAAAAAGTAGTAAGTTTTGTTTATTTATAGCTTAAGAATTTGGTTACCGATCCGATTAAGTTCTACATTTTAGGGAAGATGCATAAAGGTCCTGAAATCCTTTTAGACTGTTTTTATAATTAAAATCTTAAGATGGTTTTATGCTATTTTTCTACGCTAAATTCTAAAACTAATATTCTTTAGTAAATGAATTGCTACCAAGTTCTTTATCTTGATAATCAGAGGCTATTAGTAAAGTAGAATTTGGGGGATGGTGCATTTTGAATTAAAATTAATTTAAAAATGAATAAATTTCCAATAAAAGTTGCACTATCAGAAATACTCGTTTTATCTGGAATTATCTGGTTTTTCAACCTTAAAGTGTCACAACTATAAAATTGAATTAATTGCCCATTGTCCCCTCCCTTCCTCCCTGTGCTAAAAGGCAGTTTGGCCGCCATTATTTCTTTTCTTAAAACACCAGAAATTTAATGTTAATATCTTTAACTGAAAAATTTTTGAAAATTGAACTATAAACACCAAAGATGTGGGTAAAAATGTGATAAATACAAAAATAGCCAAAAACCTGCAAAAAGGCAGTCTGACAGTCATTGTTGTTTTCTTCAAATGACAGGAAATTTAATTTTGATATCTTTAACTGAAAAAATTTCGAAAATCGGACCATAAACACCAAAGATATGGGGAAAAATGTGAAAAATATAAAAATAGCCAAAAACCTGCAAAAAGGCAGTCTGACCGTCATTGTTGTTTTCTTCAAATGACGGGAAATTTAATTTTGATATCTTTAACTGAAAAAATTTTGAAAATCGGACCATAAACACCAAAGGTATGGGGAAAATTTGGAAAATATAAAAAAATAGCCTAAAACCTGCTAAAAAGCAGTCCGACCGCCATTGATGTTTTATAGTTAATTGGGCTCCTTAATGATGGGAATGTTGTCAAAAAATTTCAGCTCTTTATCTTTTATAGGAGCCGAGAAAATCACGTTTCCCCCAATTCATTAATTACGGACGGACGGACGGACGGACGGACAGACGGACGGACAGACGGACAGACGGACGGACGGACATTGTGAATTATAGAGTAGCTTCGCTACTAAAAATAATGTTCTTTATTGTTTACCTGTATAAAAATATGCTCACAAAATCTGGTGGCCAGACAGGTTTTGCCAACCCTAGCATCACCTACCAGCACGACCACAATTTCATCCGGTTTGCTGGCGGTCAGCCGCCCGCTGGCAGCTGCACTACTGCCGCCGCTGTTACTCACTTTTCTGCCGGCTTGCTGTTGACTCATTATAATGGTCTTAGATGTTAAGGGCAAACTTATGTCATATGAATATTTCAAGTAGCACTGCTACTCTATAACTATAATATGTTTTATTTTTCCTTTATAGTTCACAAATTCTTCATGATATGTACGTACACTATATCAGTTCAAAAACCACTTTAAAAAACATACACGTAGTATCTGTATGCTACGCTGACTCTTTCAAAAATTCAACTAAAGGTTTTTCTTTCGCGCTTTGCCCCCTCTCCCTTCCCTTTTTCACTCTGTTTATCATCTTCACATTCCTTCTCCCCCTTTCTCTCTCCTTCTAATTCCTTCTCTTCTCTATTTAAACCGTGGATGACAAAATTTAGTGTGTATGTAAAGGCTCTTTTTCATATGATATTTTTGTAATTGAAAAAAAGCGCAGGAGGCAGTTTGCGTTTTTAATACACTATAATAAAAATGGACTAACAAAGAACAAAATTGGGGATAAAACATATTTTTAAAGTGAATTTTTCTAAATTTTGAACTTATAGATCTAATAGTATTTTAAGTACTAGCGGCTACGCCCCTAGAGGCCTCTAGTGGCATTTTGAATGTTTTTTTTATTTAAAATATCTAATTAGAAAAATAATTGGTTTACGTTTCGTTCAAGTTTCTTTTTCGGTAGGGGTAATTTTTTTCTAGGAGCGATTTCTCTTGGGAGGATGGTGGTACCCTCCCCCAAAATAGTTATAACCCTTCCCGGGACCTATAAGAAGCTACCCTGTTAAGGAGAACCCGATCGGTTCAGCGGTTAGCGAGATCCTTCGGTACAAACACATAGACATCCTGTTACTTTAGTACAAGGATATGAAAAATAAAGAATGATTATATTATTTAGATAAGTACTTTACTTTTATTATCATATCATCATTAAAAAGAAAGCATCTTTATAAATATGATGTCTTTAGGAGAAGATGTGTCTTTATAAATCAAGTGCATCTAAAGATTTCTTATAAAAAAAAAATTTATATTTTCTTGCTGAGACTTCTAAATATTAGCAGTTTTAAATCATATCTTTTTTACTTTCCTTGAGTTAAACATAGATTGATATCTTCATTTTTCTAGCTACCCCCATCTTACCCCTCTTAAAGTCCCTGGATACTAGGGGAGCAGTTGCTAGTGAGTTATAATATACAGTGAAAACTATAAATAAATATAAATATTGGGTAATTTTTTAAAAAAACAATAGTAAAAATATTTTATTAGATTAAAAATGATTTATAAAATGAGAAAATATTTCCTTAAATTGTGTATTATTTTCTTCAAAATGAATAAAAGTATCTTGAACATATACAGGGTGGGGCAAATAAGACCGGACAAACTTTAAACGGCCATAGCGCCAAAACTACTTGACCAATCAGGACGTTTGACCACACTATAAAAAGCTTAGGTAATGACCCTTTAGCACAAAAAAATCTTTGGACGAAGATGGACGTGTACAACGAGCTGGCCGCGCATATGTTCAACAAGGCAGATTCCAAATGCGCCGGTGGTTTAAACTGGCTTCTCGACTAGGGCCCCCTAAATCTGACCTCAGCCCATCTGTAGATGAGGTAGAGTTATGTAACATGCTGGGGATACTGTCAGATACATAAGTAGGACACTTGAAAAGACTAGAGCTCTCTATTTGAAATGGCTTGGACATAGTACTCCAGCAAAGTGAAACGGGGCAGATTTTGAGATTTAAAAAACGTTAAAAACCGTGAAAATTCGTGAAAATTTCTAGGTTTTTGACTTCACGGACCCATATTGAACTTAAAAACTCATTGTAGACTATGGGTTGCGCTGACAACCATAGCTGAAACTTCATGCCATTTCTAAAAAGGTAAAAACGTCGTTCTAGCTCAACTGTAGTCCAAATAAGAGCCTCCGTGTATAAGGGTAGCTTGAAAGTTAGGCAAATTTAGATCCTGCAGTTACTCACGTTCCTAAGGAAATGTGGCCTCCCAGCAGCCCGATCTTAATTAAATGGACTTTCGGGCCTGGGGCTACTTTGAAGCATGCACCAATAGACGTGCCCATGCCACAAAGACCTCCCTTATTACCACTATCAAGGAGAACTACGCCAGCTTGGACAGGTACATTTTGACCTGGACCTGCCGGCGGTTGAGGAGGCGGGTAGAGACGATGATTAAGGCTGGCAGCGATTTTATTGAATAATCTAATAGTCATATATCTATTTTGCTTGCCAGTTTTTAAAAATCAATAAAATCTTTAAAATTGATGATTTTATGTTCATTTGTTTAGAAGTTAGAATTTGTCCGGCCTTATTTGCCCCACCCTGTATATTGACTTGGTAACCATGTCCGGAACAGCGAACTGAGCAGCTCTGCGCTTCTTTCATCTTCATATGCGTCCCGTTTATTACAAATCTTCCTCCCCCCTTCCCTATATACTTTACTACTTATAGATAGACACAAACTAACTCTTTCATTCTATTGGTTAGAAATCATGATCACGTGACTATTTTGACTAATGAGAAATCAGTAAATTATGATTTTTTATAGTACTTTATGAGATGTTTCCTAATTAGAGCTTGAAAAGTTATTAGGTCATATTAAATAAACAGCAAAACTCTTCTACAATAAAGATATACCCCACCCATCAATCCATTCGTAGTCACAATGCCTAACGGTTTGACAGGGTTAGCATTAATAGATATAGAATATACTTGGTGGATATATTGACAGGAAAATATTTGTCATAAATTTAGGTTGCTAACATGGATCTTATTTATTGGTCAGTTCGTTCATCCGAGAGAAGGGAAAGGAACGCGGCAAGGGGCGGGTGGGGGTTATTGTTAATTTAACTATTGATATATCAAAAAACATTGTCTGTTAGAAATGCCTTTTTATGATGCACAAATTTTTTGTCAGAAAGACCATACAGGGTAACAAATTTATTATTTTACCATCACTATTTTCATGCAGGGATCTAAAGGGTTAAGACAATGGTCAATAAATTGATGTACATACCCAATGTTAATACACAAAATTAACCCTTTAGTACATTACAATAATTGGTTGACACTCAACTTAATAAACCAACCAATCAAAATCCATTAAAAGTCCCCAAAGTATCTCTCTCTCTCTCTCTGATGTTATGATCCTTGTTGCGAAATAGAGCAATTAATCATTAATCTCACGCTTCTTATTGATTTGTCAAAGCAGACAAAATTTTTAAGGTCAAGAGACATTTTTAATCAGCCTGTAAAAATTTAAATTTCAGGTTTAATTTCTAAATTCTAACTAATTTTATTTATAGACTTTATCCTTAAAAAGGTAAAAAGTAATGGATATTTTACAAAAAATTAGCGAAGCTACTCTACAACTCTTTTTGTCTGTCTCTCATTCCGCAACGCCAAAGGGAAATTTGATTTTCTCGGTTACTATTCAAAATAGTCTGCTGATTTTTTTGTTTGAAAATTCCCGATTTCAATTAGCATCCAGCATATAATTTACTTGGTCCGCAAGTCTTACAGTTATGCTACAAAAATATGATAAAAGTATAACATTTAAAAAAAACAAATGTGAAAGGTTTCGTGATTTCTGAAACATATTAGAATATATGTCAATCATACAATATCATCTACTGTTGATATGACTTTGTCAGTGTTTCCATACATGATTTTTGAGTGCTTAGCTGCTTAAGGATGTTGTCATCCTTGTTTTTTTTAAAACAATCTTAAATATTATGAATAAAAGAAAAAGTAGATTTAAGAAATTAAGTTTCATGATAATTATGATCTTTCATAATAATAAATGAGAAAATAGATAAGATTATGAAGATAAATTGATATATATCCTCAAATTATGATGTACAAATTTTATCCCTTCTGCAGATTCAAATTATTGGTGGAAATGTTTGGAAACTGAAAGTTTGTACAATCCAATCAAGATTTATTTAGAGTCGCCAAAGTCTTAAAGCCAAAAAATGAAGAATCGTCTGTATAAAACTTTGTGGGATAATTAAAATTTATATTCCAATGTACTCTTATATTTGGATAAATGAAAACAGTAAAAGTGTCTGACTATGACGTCAGAAAAAATTAACAATTAACCAATGAGAAGCCAGTATTCACAATGGTAAAATATATAGCGGCCTCTCATTGGTTAATTGTTAATTTTTTCTGACGTCATAGTCAGACACTTTTACTTTTTTCGGATAAATGAACATTCGACCTGAGAAATAATTAGAGCTGAAAGTTTGGAATGTAAACATATGTCTATACTATTGATTTTTATTTTAAATTAATAAAATCAGACTGAAAATTAAGATCATTATCCGTTTTATAGTGTCATCTTACAAAGCTTAAGCCATTAATATAAAACTTTTATTTCAAATGTACTTAGGAGCCTTTTTAAGTTGATAAATTTATATTTCCTTTGATAAGAAAGAAAGGTTACCATTTTATTTCCATTGTTTGTTTGGATATAGTCCCTTTCGTGGCAACGCACCTTAAGGAGCGATTCTTCGTATTTTTCACAGTATGTTTTTTCCTATTTAAAGCCCCTGTTGGGGGCTCTAACCCTGCGAGGCCAATTGCCTGACTCTGTGGGACAATCACCTGACCCAATATAACCTATCCTAACCTAAACTAACCTATAAATAGCCATTTTAAAAATACGACGAATCGCCCCTTAAGGGCCGTTGCCACGAAAGGGACTATTCCCGTTTCTTTTTATAATACTAGAGACTATGCTCCTAGAGGAAGTCAATCCCCCCCCCCCCAACTTTAAATTTTTTGAAAAGGAAAAGGTAAAAAAAATTTGGAGGGGGGCATTTTTTTCTATAGGACATTTCTCTAGTAATAGTGGTGGCACCCTCCTAGAACCTATGAAAAGCTACACTGCACTGTAAAGAAGAACCATATCGATTCAGCCGTTAGCGAGATCCTTCGGTACAGACAGACACAGATCTTTGTAATTTTAAATAATGATAAAGTTTTACTTATGATTAGGACACTAAGAAAAAACGTTAGTAATATAGCAGCGATGATACCCTACATTTATTGATTGTTACATTGACAGCAATGCATTAAAAGTAGAATAATCAGCTGAAAAAATCAGTAACTAAAATATTCTAAACTTACAAACAATGAATCGTCCCAAGGAAAACTATGACGTCAGAAAAAATTAATAATTAACCAATGAGAAGCCAGTATTCACAATGGTAAAATATATAGCGGCCTCTCATTGGTTAATTGTTAATTTTTTCTGACGTCATAGTCAGACATTTTTACTGTTTTCGTCCCAAGAGAGAAGGGATGTTGTCACATCTAACATATATTTTATGTCAAAAACAGTTGTTGAAATTTTTATTTAACATTTTTTGTCTCTGAAAAAGGTGTCCAAAAAAAGCTTAAAACCTGCCCTGAACAATATCAAACTTTTTATAAAATTATGACAAGATTGGACCACCTGATTGCGAGATCTCAGCGGACATACACACAGAGCCATGCATACATTTTCATACTGTGTAGGATATTGGAAAATCTTTGCAAAATTTAAACTGTTTCGTCCTTGTTTTTTGCGTAACATTTGGCTCGGGAATTATGACTAGTTAGTGGTAAATATATGTGTTGTTCCACAGGGAGGGAGTAGCAATAGTAAGAGGAAATGGACTTTAAATTATACAAGTCCCCAAACTTTTTCAGACACGTTTTAAATTGTTGAGTTCAAAAGTTTGGGTGGTTCAAGAAGGTAAAATTTTGTTTATAACCCCCCCCCCCCTCCCTTAAAGGGCCCCCACCCAACCAATCATAAGCTACAAAGGCATATTTTAGGACAAGAATTTAGGATGAGGTAAAATTAACATCCATTGTCCTATCCCCTGCAGCCGTGGTGTTGTTGCCCTCGTCAATTTCTTATTCTACATAATCAGAAAAACATTCAATACCAAGGCATATGTGAGAAATCATAGAATAATATTGCACAGAACAGAGGTGGGTTCTTAAAAAGAAAATCTACTAAACGTTTATTTAAATTTAAGAAGAGTATAGGCAAATTAAAAAAAATAATAAAGATTGTAGATTTTAAACAAATAATTCCTTCTTTCAATTATAAAATATTTTATTATTATTAGGTGGCATTAGCACCTGTCCAAATTCTATGTAAACTATTGTTCAGTGTAAAAATGATTGAAGTTTGTTGTATTTTCCTAATGGAACTGCAGTATTGTTTAACAATAATTATAACAATACTCTTTTTTTTTGATTGATTTCAAATAATTTCTGACAACTTACTTAGAGTTACTTTAACTAACGATCTAATACTTATACACAATATTTACAATTTTAAACTTTTTACCAACTACCCGAGTACCCACCCCCCTCAAATAAAAAAAGCTTGGACTTCCTTGTTTGAGAGGCTGATTATTAATTTTTTAGTAGCTGCATTTCTAAAAAACAAGGATGACAACATCCCTAAAAGCGAAGCACTGAAACGGTAGAACAAACGGACATAAACTCTTGTATAGTGTCTGAACTGAATAATATATATAAAGTATAAGAGTCGAAGCAAAATTGTAAGTAAATTTGTTGAAAAAACTGCTTGATACAGGATAATGTTTATGGACATACTTACATTTTTAGGACTTGGTTATAGAGTTGCTTCGCTTATAATATTGTTCTTTGTTGTACCAGGAATCAATATACCAAAAAATCAGATTAACCGGATAATTAGATAACATAAAAATTTGTTGTTAAAAAAGTAGAAAAATCAACATGTTTAAAATAGACGTACGGACATTCTGGTAATGATTATAGAGTTTTCTAAATCGTACCTAACTACTACAGGAATCATCATGCAAAGTTTGAAATCGATAGGACAATTCTAACATGCCTAAATTAACGAATAAAAGCTATCTTTCTCGGACGGACGTACGGACGGACCGACCCTAATTATAAAAATCTTTGCTTTTAAAAATTTGAACATAGCAGAAGGTTGTGTGATTTTTAATGCAGTATTTTAATCAATCTAATTTTGCCCATTAATTTCATTATTCTTATTCAGATGATAAATTTAAAATAACCAGATTATAAGTTCTTTTTATCAAATATCTAAGACAGGTTAATAGTTGAATAACATCTAAAATTGGGGTCTTACCAATGAAGCACCAAATTTCCACTTTTACTTCACTCAATGATCTTCTAGAAACAAAATTTAAAATATGACAAATCATACAAAAGGAAGCTTTTTTTTGGAGAAAAGAATATGTACATAATTAAGTAATTTAATGAAGGAGGAAAAGTAGATAATATAATAGTTATTTATCGCATCGTATTATAAACAGCTTTCCGCGTTTATTAAAATGAAAAAATAAAAGATTTAAACAAAACTGGTTTTAGTTTTATGATTTTTCATTTTAATATCCGTGAAAATTATCTGTAATACAATGTTATACCTGATTTTTCAGTATGACTGAGAACCGTTTCTAATCCAGCGGTTTCAAAGAAATACTGGAAAAAGAATTTGATACCAACTTAAGAGATATAAGTTTTCCGGAATTTTAATGTAGGGAGTAGATTTGAAATCTGCATCAAATTTTAAGGATTTTTTTATAAAATTCATTTTTTGTATAATTCTTTATCTAAATCGGAAATGCAAATTAAGTTAATTAATTTTGGCATCCGTGATTGGTGGATTTAAAAAATCTGCACCCTGATTGGATGTCGTACATCATTCAACCAATTAGAGCACAGGTAGTTTAAAATCCAACTATCCTATTGGTCAAAATTAATTAACTTAAAATGTATTTCCGCTTTTAGATAAAGAATTATACCAAAAACGAATTTTATAAAAAATCCTTAAAATTTGATGCAGATTTCAAATCTACTCCCTACATTAAAATTCCGGAAAACTTATATCTCTTAAGTCCAACATACAATTTTTATGAGAGGTTTGGTGATTCCATTTACTAACATTTTCTACTTTTCAAATGTTGATTAAAAATACCCAGGTTCTACGAAATACCAGAAAAAAAACTCGTTTTACCAGAAAAGTGGTAAAGCTGGTCAACCTGGTATAATATACCAGTTTCGTGGTAAATTTTACCAGCAAAAATTTTAGCCAAAAAATTAGTCAAATTTTACCATTTTTTTTGTAAAATTTGACGAAACAAAAAAACCCGTTTTTTGTGTTTTAAATAAAAAACAGCTCTTCATAAACAGTTGTAGTACTTTAAAATAATGACTTTTATACAATGAAGCCTAAATTTAAATTTTTTTTTTTTTTTTCAATTTTACCACTTTTGGAAGTTTTACCAAAAATGTGGTCAATTTTACAACTCTATTTTTCAGGTTAAGTCCGAATTTTCGGACTTAGACAAAAAAACACAATTTGGTCAATTTTTACCAAAAAGTTGGTAAAATTTGACAAGGTATTTTTTTAGGCTAAGTCCAGATTTTTGGACTTTGCCAAAAAAAATGAACTTGGTAAAATTTGACCAACTTTTTGGTAAAAATTGACAAGGTAAATTTTTAGGCTAAGTCCAAATTTTTGGACTTTGCCAAAAAAAAAAACTTGGTAAAATTTGACCAACTTTTTGGTAAAAATTGACAAGGTAAATTTTTAGGCTAAGTCCAAATTTTTGGACTTTGCCAAAAAAAAAAACTTGGTAAAATTTGACCAACTTTTTGGTAAAAATTGACAAGGTAAATTTTTAGGCTAAGTCCAAATTTTTGGACTTTGCCAAAAAAAAAAACTTGGTAAAATTTGACCAACTTTTTGGTAAAAATTGACAAGGTAAATTTTTAGGCTAAGTCCAAATTTTTGGACTTTGCCAAAAAAAAAAACTTGGTAAAATTTGACCAACTTTTTGGTAAAAATTGACAAGGTAAATTTTTAGGCTAAGTCCAAATTTTTGGACTTTGCCAAAAAAAAAAACTTGGTAAAATTTGACCAACTTTTTGGTAAAAATTGACAAGGTAAATTTTTTGGCTAAGTCCAGATTTTTCCAAACAAACATCCTTCTACTTAATGATAAACATCGCAAATAAAATATAATGAGGAAATATTCAGACCTAATACTTTCCAAACAAAGCATCCTTTTACTCAGCACTATTTGCTTTCGTTATATCGAATATGAAATTAATAAAATATGATGATAATGATTTTATTTAGAATTTATTTCATATTATAACATAACAGGTCATATAGATATTATCCAGGTCAATACTGAAACTACAAAAGATTGGCATCCAAGATAACAACAGTCTACTACTGATGCCTAAATGTCGATTGATAACAGTGCCACCTGGAGAGGTAAATTGTAATGCTGCTTTTATGGAGATTAATGTACTGAAGAACAATCAGGCAAGTCTCCTACCTGGAGGTACTCTGACTATTTGGCTGGAAGTTATAAAACCTGGACCTGAAAGTGCAGTATCCTGTCTCTCTGGTGACCTGGAGAATTGTTTTGAGGATCCAGAGTTTACCATGATTGTTTGATAGAAACTAGTACATCCAAATTAAAAGTGCACAAGTTTATACTTGCCTCAAGATCTCCAGTATTTAAGGTAGGTTTTTCCATTCTTACTTGTTAATTAAATTCTTGTCAATATTTTTAGGTAAATTTTTAGGCTAAGTCCAGATTTTTCCAAACAAACATCCTTCTACTTAATGATAAAAATCGCAAATAAAATATAATGATGATAATGATTTTATTTAGAATTTATTTCATATTATAACATAACAGGTTATATAGATATTATCCAGGTCAATACTGAAACTACAAAACTTACTAGTATCGTTTCTGTAAATAACATTTTTTAGAATTTTAGCTTGTGGAATGTTTGGAGCTCTCGAGTAGAACTTAATTAATAAACACCGATTGGGCGGATTGTAATCAATACGCTTTATATGTTAAAGTCAATATTTTTTAGAATTTTAGCTGTGGAATGTTAGGTGTCAACATTGTCGTCATAATAAACACTGATTGTATATCAATACGCTTTATTTAAGTTAATTTTAACTGACTAACAGAATATTCTCTGTTCAACATTGATCGTCATAATAAAACTTATTAGTATCGTTCTGTAAATTATTTGTTAATTTTAACTGACTAACATATTTTAACATATTTTCTCGGTTCAACATTGTCGTTATAATAAATATAATGAAATTTTTTGTATAATCTGTGACTGTTACATGTTGAGATGGAACTCTCGTTGTTCTCCATGGAACTGCAAAGCTCCACGTACTTCAAAACTGGTTCAACTCCAAAATCCTGAAAAAGAATATTCATTTTTAAATTAAGCAATTAAAGGATTAACAAATCAAAAAGGCCTTACAAAAAGGAAAGTTAACGGTTTTGGGAAAATTTCATGGAGAAAGTAGATACAGCTTGTGTATGTGCCTGCTTATTAGAGAAAGTTTAATTCAGTTATCAATACATAACCAGACTGAGAGAAACTAAGAATGTCTTATAACGGGAATTTGGAGTTATGGTATGAATTAAATAGTCGTATGTTAGTACTAAGAGAGAGTCTAGAGATTAGAGCCAGAACTGACAATGTCGAGATCCAGAGGGAGGTTTGTAAGAGGTTATATCAACATGGATGGATTACTACACATCTTAATCGCTGCCGTCCTTCCCCTCTGCTGCCCGCCGCTGCCCAGGCTGCCGAACTGGCAGCTGTTCTTCACGAAGTAAACATGCACGAGGATGAATGTAATGCTGTTTAGATTTTAATAATATCCTGAATGTACTGTTTCAATAATATAAAGTAGTAAAATCTAATTTTAAATAGCTACCTATCTAGTACATTATTTTTATGTATTAACTTTTGTCTAACCAGTTTAATATCTATCTAATAAATTTAATAATAGCTTAATTGTTAATATAATTTAGTATACAGTTTCATAAAGGTAGTTCGATGTGTGTCTGTGTATATTAACTTCATATTTGTTATGCTTGTATACATGGAAACTACCTTTTGGGGCCGAGGTGTTGCCGTAGTTGCGTGTAGGATTATTCCAACTATCTTTTATTACAAATAATTAAACACTTACTTTTAACGGATGAATTTCTGATGGCAACAGCTTCATGTTGGTGCTTAAGAAATGTTCCACGGTCGAATTGCGGTCAGCTTATAATTAGAGAATACACCCAGCTGTGTGCGAAGCTAAACCTGAAAAAGAATATTAATTGAAATATAATTTATATATATTTTTAATATTATTTTACATAAAACACATCTTATAATATCTTTCTATTAAGGGTATAAAACTTCGTTACGCTTAAAACAATCATAAACCTTAAAGGGCGAATATAGGTTGGATATAATATGAGCTTATTTCAAAGGTGCTATTATATAAATTATAATAAATAATTTAAAGATAATGACATATAGCTAATTGTATTAGTCTGTTTACAGCTTATAAAACCTGTCTAACTCAAGATAATATTATGTAATTAGTGTGGTTCCCTAAGAACTCAAACACTCTACCGGTATCACACAAGGCTTCGTAGCAAGGTTGAATTAAAAAGGTTTCGTTAAAGGATAGTCTTAATAACATGGCCTAAAATATCCATGTTCTTATTAAAATTATTTTAACACTTACTTCTATGTAAACCATTCACTAATTGCAGCGCCCATATATTTTCTCACGAATCTGATTCCTGGTTAAGTCTGAAAAACAATATTAATTGAAATATAATTTGTTAATATTTCTATTATTATTTATATATATTAATAGTAGAATACTTTAAATATTAAGAATAGGATAAAAAGTCGTTCTTATATCATATATCAAAAAGGTTTAAAAAATTATAAAACAAACAGTTTATCGAAGTAGCTTAAAACCATGCGTAAGGTCCTAAATTATATTGATTTTTTTATTACATTATTTAAAACTTACTACTAAGTGAGCCCTTCTTTAATTGCAGCGCCCAAATAGTTATTTCTGATGAATCAGTGTTGCTGAACCTGAAAAACAATATTCAATTTAAATATAATTTATTAATATTTCTTACATTCATATATATTAAACCCGGATTATTTAATATTAAGAATAGGATAAAAAAAAAGTGTTTCTTAGATCAAATCAAAAAGGTTTAAAAAAGGCTTAAAACAATTATCCTATTATATATATTAATATTGTTCTCTTTTACAACGAAGCTTTTTATTTATTTTAATCTATAGCTGAAACTCAAATTAAAAATAGGATGAGGCCTCGACTTTTCTCTTCCTACTTTAAGTGCCCCTAGAGGCTTCTAAGGGGCATAGCCGCTAGTAAAACTTAAACCGTTAATCGAAGGCAGCCTAAAACCGTACGCTCAAGGTCCTATATTATTAATGTTTTTATATTAAAATTATTTAAACACTTACTTTTACGCAAACCACTCTTTGATTGCAGGGTCCATATACTAACAGCCAAGACTGAAGGTGGACACGTACTTTTTTAAACATCTGACTATCATCTCTTTGATTGCAGGGTCCATATATCAACACTAACAGCCAAGACTGGTAGACATAACATCAAGTATCATGCCAGTATAGCAAGGTACTTTTTTAAACTTCTGAATATATAGCTCTCTAGGAGTTCTTAACTGACATTCATATAAATCTTGTGACATGGACCATCTCCTGTCAATCATACTTGGATATAACACGTATTTTCTCTAAGAGACTTGAACTATAACACTCATTGTTTACAATAGTTTTCAATCGGTATAGCGGCATTCATGCACATGCTCTGTACAGGTATACAACTTTATATTGAAAAATATTTCTTTTATATCCATTGCAATATATTTTTTTATATTTTATCGATGATATTTCATTTAAGTCATTGCCAAAAATATATTACATTCACATTAAAAAAAATTTACATTTATTTAACTTTCGTAACCCTGTTTTCAGATGATAAAATCAACGTGCTGGACAAAGTTGCCAAACTTTAAAAAACACCTTATGTATATAATATCATTTTAATATTTTACCGGTTAATTAATTAAAACTGCATAACTTATATAATTCATGAAATGTTATTATTCGTTGCAATTTTACGATTAAAAATATAACTGTCTTGCAAAGTGTTTTGCCACCTATTCAATCTGTATGTTGGCAACCGTAACTTTCCATCGGCGCAATAATTCAACTGGACTATATGACTACGGTGCATTTTTGTATTTTAGTAATCATTTTTAGTGAAATTACAGTGAATTAAGACGTTAATATGTATCATTCTGTTTTATAATTCAAATTTTATCATTAATTATTGAAAATTCTTTCTAAATATTCTTCGTATTCGTTTTTTCTCCCATTTTTGGGACTCTTTTTAGCTTACGTAATATACAGGACTTTTTTAAATGTAAAATTAATAAATATATGTCTTGCACCGTAGTATAAACGGATTGTCGCAAATATAGGAGTACAATTATAAGAATGAAACTACTTTTTTGGCCCAGAGGTGCCGGAGGCACTGGCTAAAAATAACTGTTTTTAATCTTATGCTTTTAGATTTTTATATTCGTAGAAAACCATGCATATAATACGATATGCTAGTTACCTAGTTTTTTGGCGTATGAATGAGAACACCTGTTCCTATCCACCGGATTCGAATGAATACGAGCTATTTTTATTTTGTAATTTTTTATTTCTTAAATATTCTACCTTTTCAGATAGTTCTGAATAACAGGCTATTCAAGTTAATCACCTGGGTACGCGTACATCATAATAACAGGTATGGGTGTATATTAGCTGTATAAGATTTATTTTTTTTCTCCTGCTACAAAATTTGTTCTAAATAAATAGGGGGGGGGGGGGAAGTTTTGACACATTTGCGTAAACAGGGAGTATAGGCTTTATCTTTGGACTGAGAGTATAGGTTATTAGGGATAAAATCATTCTTATATGATGAATTTTCCCAAGTTTTAATATTTTTTGGATAGGCCTCCAGGTTCCGGAGCTCCAGGCCTTCTCCCCCCCCCCCCCTTGTTTAAGGACAAATAAAATACCGGAAAGTTAAAAAACATTAATCACACCCCTCCCAAAAATAAACAAGACAAACAAAATAATCATTCCTCAAATTAGGATGGATCCATACCAATACCACGAGCTGCATGACAGATGGGACGCCCTCATGGTTAGGATGTTGAGACTCTTCTCCAAGCTAAATATTCGAGTTCAAGAAGAATCATGTGGCATTGATGACGCTGTTGAAATAGTAAAACTCTTATACCATCACGGTTGGGTAGAGACACACTTAAAGAAGATTGAACCTATGCCCGAGAATCTCTACGAGAACGAGAGACCCCGCCTGGATGATACCGAGAGACGTGTCATTGACCATGAAGCCGACTGTGCACCTTTCCTCACCAACGTCAGCCCTTTTTTCTAAATAAAACCCAGAGTAACAAGGTAAAAACTACGAAATTATTGCAGGGGTGTATATTCTGCTCCGGGGGGGGGGGAGGGGAGGGGGAAAAAAGAAATAAGTGGATCAATGATGGAAGTTGCTTCAAATCACATGCTCTTGTTCATGGCTAGTTGTCTTTTTTAGCAGGGGAAAAAATTGTTTTTAACCAAAAAATGTTTCAGAATTCTTTGAGTTTCTTCATTAAAAAACGCTTTAGTTTTCTCATTTTTAATTCAATGTTCTTTCCTTTCAGGGAAGAGAAAGGAGAAGCTAGGAGAAGCCGAGCTCGCCGCCGGCGATTTCATCCAGCCTCCGGATATCCATGCTGAAAGCGAATTTTAATTGTAATTTGTGGCGTTATCCTCTTAGAAAATTTTGTTTGTATTATTTAACTCCCCATCCCCCCCCCCCCCCCCCAAACTAAATTGCTGGGTTAGGTTAGGCTAGGTTAAGTTATACGGCTAGGTAGAGGCCAGGGGCCGTTTTTCTAGGGGGGGGGGGTATTTCCTAAGAGGATAACATCAATTTGTTCTTTCAGAACATTTACGTTAACCTCTCTTTGATTGCAGCGCCCATATATTTTATAATTAAGTACCCATGGTGACAGTGATTGAGCCCCACTGGTCGTGCAGATATATAATTTCCTGCATATAAACATTAATAAACATTATTTACCCCTAAAGCCGACGATTACGTATGCACGTGTACAGTTTTTTAAGCTTCTGGCTATAGCTCTCTAGGAGATCTTAATTGATATGTTTTATTTTTTGTTTTTGTTTTTTGTTTTTTTTGTTATGTTGTTTTTTATTATTTATTATTATTTATTTTATAGCAAATTAACAAATTTTCTGGGTTCAACATTGTTGTTATAATAAAACTCCATGCAACTGCAGAATTCTGCAAAAGTCACGACCAGTGGGGCTCGATTATATATGCGTTCGTCGGCTTTTCAGGGAAGGCAGGAAATTTATATAGGTATTATCCAGGTCAGGACTGGAACAAACAAAATTTTATGTATATATTGTATATAGTTATTTTTTTCAAAGTAAAAAAATGTCAGACCAACGCTGGATGACGTATGTATAATTGGATCACAATTTTGATAGGTAAGTTTAATTAATTTTATAGACAATCAAAGAATAAATAAGGGTATTTTCTTGTTTGTAACTCTAACTCTTTATTTTGTGAGTTCCTTTGACATTTAATTTTGGTTTCAAAAAGTGTCACTCCCCCCCCCCCCCCCCCTTTTTTACTTTCTCCTTCTTTCGTTATATGTAAACAAGTAATAACCTTATTATTATAACCAGGGGTGTATATTCTGCACAAGATTTATTTTTTTTCCCCTGCTACAAATTTTTTTATTTTTTTTCCCCCCTAGATTTTTCTGAAAAAGTAGGGGGGGAAATAGAAAAATATTTAAAGAACTCTATACTTCATTTATTTTATCCCTCCTACCACACATTTCTTTAGTTTTTTTTCACCAAGGAGGGGGGGGGGGGAAATGGAAAAAATGTTTTCAGTTTTCTTAATTTTTACATTTTTTTTTCCTCCAACCACTTATTTTTTATTTCCACCCCCCCCCCTGAGCAGGGGATCCCATGCAGAATATACATCCCTGATTATAACATATACTTCTTATTTCAGGAGTTACCTATACACCCCTGTTAGACGTTATTGCAATGGGAGACAATTTGATTGGTACACTCTCTAAAGCTCTACTGAAGCGTATAAGAAGTGGAGATAAGAGGAAAAATGTACAGGTGACTTTTTACAACTAATTATTTCTACATATTTAAGATGAGACCTTACTTTTCATTACTGTACTTAAAGTATAATCTATGCTCGACTTTAATTTCTATTTTTCACTTGCAGTCAGCGCACTATAAACATGCTTGCTCTTACACCAGTATAGTCATATGTACTGTAATCAATTGACACGTGTAGCTTGCCCAAATAACGATCCATAACAACTCCCCTATATTATTTTAAATAAGTAATTCACTAATTATGTAATCTTTTTCCAGTTGCAGCATAAACTGAGGTCCATAAGAAAACTCTTCTGTAATGCAACGAGAAACAGAAAATGGCGCAAGAAACCTCCACAAAGTGAAGACAGTCAGCCATTACTAGAAGAAGAACAGCAGGAGGATTTGATGGATGTGGAATATGAGAACGAAACTGCATCGTCAAAAGGTAACCTACAATATCTGTAATATAAAGTAGAACGATGTCGGTCTGTATGTTTGTTGTTTGTTTGTCCAAATTCCCACAAACATTGTCTCCCAATTTTTGTTTTTTATTTTCCTTTCAATCTAAATTTCAAACAATTGGTTTGATCAAACGTTAGTTAAGTTTGTCTCAAGATATCCTTGTTCCAGGGGTGTATATTCTACATGGGATCCCTTAACCTAACCCACCTTCACCCACTCTCTACATTTATCTACTTTTTCTGGAATTTTTAATTTTTTAACTTTCTAATTTGACTAGTTTTTCTTTACGGCATTATCCTTATACTAAAGTAACAGGATGTCTGTGTGTCTGTTCAAAAGGATCTTGCTAACCGCTGAACCGATTGGGTTCTCCTTTACAGGGTACCTTCACATAGGTCCCGGGAAGGTTTATAACTATAAAACACCATGTTTAACATCGTATTTTTTTAGGTAAAGTTTGTACAGGCTGCAATACCAACTTCACAAAGGAAACCGAAAGTATATGTTATCAATGCTACGCAAACCAAGTTTTGGAGCGATTAAATAACAATCCTGAAGAAACAAACTACATTAATATTGTTGTAGACAATATTAACAACAATAATACCAACGATAATAATGATGCAGACAATGACAGCATTCAAGATGCCGAGGACTGGGAATTGTTTGATATACCTGAAGATGATTTTGACCCAGATGATGACGATGACCCTGATGACGAACCTGATGGCGAACCTGATGGCGAACCTGATGGCGATCATGACGGGGATCCCTTCAAACATCTTACAGAACTTGAGAAAGAAATTGTTAATGATTTCAGAAGCGTTTGTGTTCTAGACAACCCCATCTCTCACAACAAAGTTAGAATCATCCTGGCAATTCTGAAACGCTCGTGTATTTTCAAATTTCCGTCATATAATACATTATTCAAACCCAAATACAAAGTTGAAATCAAAGAAAACAAATATAATCCTACAAATGCTCCTGGTTCACTGATTGAGTGCAGGTATGTTTATATACGATTTAGAAAGCGTAGCATTTCTATAATCATTACCAGAATTTCCGTACGTCCATTTTAAACATGTCGATTTTTCTCCTTTTTTAACAACAAACTTTCAAGTGTTCTAATTATCAGTTTGATCATTCTTTGGTATATTGCTTCCTGCGACAACTTGAGAACAATATTATAAGCTATTATTAGTTAAAAATATATTTCTTTTTCCAGATTCCCTACCTATGAGATCCTCCAAGACGCCATCACAGACTTTAAACGGTTGAATGGACAACAGGCCGTTGATGATCATATAACTTTTGACATCTCGGGCGACGGAGTGAAAGCAGCTCAGGGATCTCATATCTCCTATTATACTGTCTGGATTAGGTAAGTAATTAATTTATTGTGGATTTGAAAGGGTTGGGTTGGGATAAAGTTCTTTTCATATACAGCATGACCCTCGAAAAAATATTTTTTAGGAATGGCACCCTATATTTCAAAGGATATCAAAATATTTGTTTTACATCAATTGACAGCCCAGATTTTTAAAGCCAAAGTTTAGGAAACCATTCAATAAAGAAATAAAAAAGAAAACTAAGTTTACAATTGATACTTTTTTCTATTGCATACATATATAAAAATCTGTCTTACTGTATACCAGGACTTAATTAATACCATAAGTAAACCTAGTTTTTACCACTTTTACGGTAAAATTTTACCAGCCTTTACGTTTTATAAATCAGTAACTACAATTTTAAGTCTAAGTTATTAAATGCTATTATTATTAATTCTTCTTTATTATTTCAGGTTATTCTTCAACAAGGATTTCAGTGTTATATTGCCAGTCAGCATATTTGAGAAGACGAGGAGGCGTCCCTACAGTTACAACTTTCTGGATAATGTTACCCGATTCATCAACAAACTAATTCAAGAAGGATTACCTGGACATACCTTTCAATGTAGAACCATCATCCACGATGCCGTTGCGAGAGCCGATGTATTCGGCATTCTTGGCCATGGATCAAAAAATGGATGCCCACACTGTGACCTTCCAGGGATGGCTTTTTCACAGACTTATCTCCGTCAAAAGAACTTGGTATTGTTCGAATCAATGAATGTATTTTACCCCAGTGACAGTCAAAATATGGGTACGCCGAGGTCTGACGAGAAATTCCGCAAGTTAGAGGAAAATAATCAGAACATGAAAACCAGTTTTTCTGAGCTTGACCCGAGCTTGGATTTAATACAAGATACCCCCAGTGATCCGATGCACGCGTTGCACCTGGGCTATGTAAAGAAAGTGATGACGTACCTGAAGAAAGGACGTAATAGTTATCCAGAATTGGAAGAAGAAGACTTAGTTCAAATGGAGAGAATTACAGGGATGTACTGCATTTGACTAAAGAAATGACGCGTAAAATAGGTGTTTTCTTCGCGCATTTGTCGGCACTGCGATAAAATTCTGCATTTTTAGATTTATGTCTATTACACATTATTTGTACGCCTTGTTATGCCGCTTAAAAGAGTGTTAGTTTGAAAAGTTTAAAGAACTTAAATTTTGAAAATTTTCTCCTTATCACCCATATTTTACCATGAACTGCAGTAACTCCAATTATAGATGAAATCAACGATCAATTGAAGCTTGTTGGCGATTTTGATCGCGTTCCCCGTACGTCCATCATGCGCCTGACAGAGAAGAAGCTAGCCCTCAATTTGAAAAGTTCTGAATTCAAAGTACTGGGCTTTTACCATATGATATTTTATGCAGAGGTAGGTTTTTACCATATTATAATCTTTTTAGAATTTAAAGCTTATTTCAGTTTCATTATATTGTATAGCAATAACATTCTTTTTAAATTTGCGCACGTGTGCTATATTATATATATATTTCTATTGAGGAGGGTGGACTTCCAATAAGTATATAGGGCGAAGCCCCTAGAGGCTAGGGGCGAAAGAGCTAGTTTTCCCTTAAATTATTACAATGTTTTTTTTTCCAGTTGGCAAATCTTAAAGATGAACAACGTCTGATATGCAAGTTTTTATTCCACATATTGCGCTGTCTCGAAGAGCATATAACAACTGAACGTGTGGCTGAGCTCAAGACCATGATAATGGTCCTGAACTCAAAATTGGCGGAGATGTACGGCGAATCGTGCTTGAGTTACAATACTCACATGCTTTACCATATGCCGGAACATGTCCGCCGATTTGGACCATCCATGGCGTTCAGTTGTTATGCTTTCGAAAGTGCCAATCATGTGATTGCAACTTACATCCGAGGATATAATTTTGGCCTTAAAGAGGTTTCAAACAGGTAATACTATTTTTTTTTAGTTGAGTTCCTTTGACTTTTAGTTTTGGTTTCAAGAAGTGTCACTTCTCCCCCCCCCCCCACTCTTTACAAATTTTAATGTAATTTTTAAAAATGTAACATAACTTTCTTTCCGTGTATTGCTGATCAAACACTTAAGCTATAACGATTTCACCAGCAACATACCTTTCCGTTTAACAGCCATTAATGACATAAATGACATATTTAGATTGTTGATATTTCACACAGTGAAACCGTACATAAATGAAAAGCTGGCTGTCAGGGGAAAAAGGAATGCCAACAAACGAAAGTTCGAAAGAAATCAATTCTATACAGACTGCCAAGACCTCTACTTTGTCCCAGACTGCCGTCGTGATAAAACAGTATGGTTGGTCCACAAAGTGAGGACATTTTTTCCGGCATACACCTTTCCTGAAGATTCCAGAATAATAGGTAGGGGTGTATATTTTGCACATGATTAATTGTTGTATAGAAATATTTCATGAACTATACATTTCATCTAATTCCTTTTTAACCTACCACAATTTATTTGTAATTCTTTATCATGCCAGGAGGAGAGTGTGGTAAAGGGGGGAGGGGGGGTCTAGGAAATATGAATTAAGTTTTATGGTTTTAAACACTGAAAATATACACCCCTGGTATTAGGAGTAGGCAAGACTGACGATCCCGAAGACTATAGCCATCCTCCAACAGAACTAGCCTCCAACCTACTGAAGTACAGAGTAGCACATATCTCCGTACACCTGTTGCATCAAGATGTCTCCATCGTAATTCCTATCGGAATTTAATTTTGTACATTGAAAGCAGAGAAAGGGGGGGGGGGGGGGAAATGACACTTTTTGAAACCAAAACTAAAAGTTCCATATTGTACCCTTATAAAACAACTGCCATGCAAAATTACAGATCTGTAACTGTTTCTTTAGTTCAGTTCCTTTGACTTTTAGTTTTGGTTTCAAAAAGTGTCACTTCCCCCCCCCCCCCCCCCCTTTTGTTATAATATGTATGTAAAATGTTGTAAAATTCAACTGAAGGCCCTTCCCTCTTTATTTGGAATTTATGTGAAATGTACTTTAAAATATTTTTTTCATTAAAATTATTTTTTATAGCTAATTTTAAAAAAGGCATTTCAACTAAATTTAGCAAAACCCTACCTTTTTGGCCATCGATGGGTATGAAGTTAAAGTGTTATAAGTCTAGTCTGTAATTTGAAAGAGTACATGTTTGCAATTTAATTTAATTTTACATAAAATTTTAATTTCTGTCTACACATTTCAGATTTAAAACTATGCAAATTGCCCATGCCAACGACCTGGATCGAACAGCGTAACTTCGACTGGCAATTGATCAAGCTAGATCCCAAAATGACGAGGACTGGAAAGAGTGCTAGTTCTGTAAAGGTAAAAATTATATTTAAGGCCTAATTTACTATTGTACAAATTGCTGCTACCCTTCGCTCTTAAAACTTATAAATTCGCATGTTACCGGATCGAAAGGAAAACCTTATCGGTTCATGCTTAACAGACCACAAAAGATTATTGACCAAGTATAATTATTTATTAATTTTCCACAGTGTGTTTAACATTTGATATTAGTAATTAAAATTCTAGGGGCGTAGCCACTGCTATCTAATATCTTTTTATGCATTGTAAATACAACAATTATTTCTTGTTTTAGAACAACAAGCCTACTGGAGGTGGCAAACCTAATTTAAGTGCCAGAGGTGGAAGTGCCAAAGCTCCAAGTGCCAAAACTGGAAGCAACAAATCTACTGGAGGTGGCAAAGGTACAACAGCAAAGGTAGGATTTTAAGTTTTATTGTTATCGGTTTTTGGTTTGTTGGTGTTTTGTTGTTAAACTAAACTTACTAACATGATGTCTGTTTGTGGGTTTGTACCAACAAATCTCGTTAACCGTTGAACAAATTGGGTCCCTCTAACCATATAACTTAACCTAGCCTAACCTAACACAGTCATTTTGTCGGGAGAGGGGGGGGGGGGAGGGTAAATTTTTAAAAAATAGAAGAAAAAAATTAGGATAATGCCGGTGTTGTTTAAAACTATAATCCTCGGTAAGTAATGCTTTACAATAATTATCTATATTATTTTTAGAACACAACTGGAACCACAACATCTCCAAGGAGGCCAATAAATATTACCCCACCTCCATCTCCACGGGCACGGCACCACTCCGCGAGTCAACGGACCGCGAGAGTTCCTCCTGCAACATCATCACGATCCCAGTCCCAGTCATCACGACCCCAGGGATCATCTGGCCCTTCTGGTGAGATGGAAGAAAGCGAGGTATTATTTTTATTTCATTTTGTCATCCAGAGGATACAAATTACAATTATTTAGGATATATATCGACTTAGCCTGGAAAAAATAACTTGTAAGATTTGACTAAATTTTTGGTAAACATTGACCAATAAAAATTTACCTTGTAAATTTTTACAAACAAGTTGGTCAAATTTTACCAAGTTGATTTTTTGGTCAAAGTCCAAAAATCTGGACTTAGCCTAAAAATTTACCTTGTCAATTTTTACCAAAAAGTTTGTCAAATTTTACCAAGTTTTTTTGTTTGTCAAAGTCCAAAAATGATGGAAGATGCTTAGGATCACTTGCTCTTGTTTGTGGATAGTCTTCTTTTCTACCACATAGTTTTTAAAATACCAAGACTTGAAAATATGTGGTTTAATATGTTTCATTTTAAGGATTTGTTCACCGGGGCCGTTATGAACCAAATTCAGAACCAATTTCAGCAGCTACGTACTTTC
The DNA here is from genome assembly GCF_053477335.1 of Acartia tonsa. Taxonomy (NCBI): domain Eukaryota; kingdom Metazoa; phylum Arthropoda; class Copepoda; order Calanoida; family Acartiidae; genus Acartia; species Acartia tonsa. Next base: position 44,082,497 of record NC_137260.1, read on the forward strand.
TTGACCTCACAAATGAAAAATCAATTAGAGCCCATTAATGCGTCCATCAGAAACTTGGTAAACAAAACGTCCACAAACCATGAGTTAGTGAAGACTGAAATCAAAGACCTGCAAGACAGTGTATCAAGAGATATGGCTGAAAATACTAAAACCCTGAAAACAGAAATGAAGAAAACCGGCCAAATTGTGGAAACCTTGGTGACTGATCTAAGAAGACTGACCAATGTGGATGAGCTTGATGAGGAGGAGGCGAATAAAGGGCCTAGTGAGAATCAGGAGGTTGTCGTGGACCAGATTTTCTCACCAGAATATTACAGAGAAAGAATAAAGAACCATGACCCCTTGGAAAAAGAGGGTTATATGAGAAGAGAAGAAATTATCTTTTTCATCCAAAATTTCGAAGACTCACTGAAAGTGGATATAGGCTGGCAAACCTTACTGAAAGTATGCAGAGACATCATAACCTTTTTGTATGTCGTGTTCGAGCAGTTCACCTTTGACGTCCGCATCACAGCTGCCTTTTGGACTGCTCCGGAAGTTATTGATGACGAAACTGGTAAGTAAATATTATTTTGTAAATTTGACATGATGAGAAAACGTTTAAAACAGGGAGAAGGGAGGTGGGGGCAAGGGAAATAAACCGAATAAAAGGGGCATTCCTATTCTTGCTAGCAGGTGACCATGTACAATAATCTTTTTATATATATATTTTATTTTTGAAAATAAATCTTGTGCAGAATATACACCCCTGGTACAATAATAAACATGTACCTATGCAGAGTTAATTGAAAATTTCATTATTATTTCAGTGGAACGTTTCTTGGATCATTGTAAGGTAGTGCTTAACGAGACGTACCTACATGAAGCTATCCCACCAAATTTGTGGAGAACAGGAACCTATGTGTCTTCAAGCGACCTTTTTCTAGTGAGGAACCACATACAAGCTTGTAGGTAATTCAATTATTTATCGCATCTATTCCGCGTCTATTAAATGAGAAAGTGGTAGTTTCACAAAATGCATTTCAATGTTCTTTAGTTAAAAAAGTAGTTTCACGAAATGTTAACTGCATATTGTATTCTTGTTAAATTGTTAAACTACATTTCTATGGCATATGTTTCAAAGAATTTCAATTTTGTACCATGTATTTTTTTATGTGGCAAGACTTTTAGTTCATCTTTTCTTGATATATGTTATATGTTATATATTGAGACTGTTTTGATATAAACCCTTTTTTTATCTAGGTTCTTGCGCAATTTCGATCACACTTTTAAAAAGGACGCGAATGGTTTTTGTGAAAATAAGAAGAGGGCCGAAGATTATATGATTGCTAATGAGGATCCTGTCTGCTGGAGGCTATTTCGAGGGATAGTAACGCGAAAACAAGAACGCGCATTGTCAACCTCAAACTACACGTATGAACAGGTTTTTGAAATCAAGCCAAGGAAGGAGACAAGCAATAAGAAAGGCAAGAAAGACAAGAAAGACAAGAAAGACAAGAAAGACAAGAAAGACAAGAAGGAAAAGGCACAGAAACGATCAGCCTTACAGATGTGTGAATTTTATCTGGCCCCTGCAGAGATACAAAGAATTAAGCGGCGTATTAAACCGAAGACAATCACAACTTCAACACCAGGTGTTACAGCCGAAGACAGGAAATTTTACCACATGTTAGGTGCCCACTCAATGGGTTGCTTACCCCACGAAGTTCAAGGAAAGAACCAGATTTACTTGAGAATAAACAATGACAGGTCGAGAAATTCATTTCAGATCAAAGATTATGCAGACATGGCAAAGAACCCCAAGCAATTTTTCAAGACAGTCCATAGTAATAAGAAGGTTATACAAACAGCTATAATGTATTATTCGTACGCCACAACCAATTTGAAACCAGAAATGAGTGAAGAACAGACAAAGATTCACAATGCCAGTGAGAAAGCAACTAGAATTTCAAGAAATAGAAAGATGAATGCTGCTGATGAATCCACTGCTGATGATTGCACTGCTGATGATTCCACTGCTGATGATTCCACTGCTGATGTATCCACTGATGGTGAAGAAAATGATGATGGAGGCAATGCTGTTGAAGCCAATGATGTTGAAGAAAATGGTATGGAAAACATTGCTGATGAAGAAAGCAACAATGGTGAGGAGCTTGTAATTGATGACGGAGGCGACGACGTTGAAATGAATTCAAATGATGATCAGATTGGGAATGACTTACGCATACCACCCGCGGATAATCCAGCAGTAACTCCAGAACCAGTAAAGCATCCAGTAAAGCCACGTAGGTTATATGAAGATCAAATTGTCAACAGCCAGTCCAATAATAAACCCAAAGTAGATGTATTTCAAAACATCACAAGCTCCAAAAGGAAGAAGCATGGAAAGGGCTCGAAAAAGTCGAAGAAGGTAATTATTTCTGAAACAGACGATGAGGGCCAAAATGTGGGAAATCTTGATGATACAGTCCCAATGCAAGATGATGAACAACCACCAAACTTTCCACCACTGCAAAGACAGAAAGAATTTTATGGACGAAATAATTCAATCACAGGTACATATTTGTTGAACATTAATTATTATTTATAAGTTTTATCTTTCCTCGTATTGTGTATATACTGCACAAGATTTTTTTTCCTCTGCTACTAATTTTTTTTAAATTTTTCTTCCCCCCCCCCCCCCCCCCCTAGTTTTTTTTCACCAAGTAGGGGGAAAATTGAAAAATATTTAAAGAACTCTATGATTTATTTATTCTATCCCTCCTACAACACATTTCCTTTTAAAATTTTTTTTCAACCAAGTAGGGGGGGTGGGGGGGTGGAAAAAATGTTTTCAGTACTTGCTTTTTGTTTGGAAACGTATAAAATTAATGTATAAATTAATTATTTACAGGCAACAGTAACGAGAGACAGGTGACTGGAAAGGCAACAAGTGTCGTGGAGGAAAGCAGCAGTGATGAGAATGATGAGGATGCCGAAGGTATTGTTATTTATAGTTTGAAAAACGTAGGAACTGTATCACCTAAATTTAAGTTTATTAATATTTTATTTGAGAAGTAGTCTTAGATAAAAACCCTGTGGATTAATTTTGTTTTAAGGGAAACTTCGTACAGGCCCTGACAGGGTTTTAGGCTAAAATTTGTATGGGCGCAGCCGCTATCTATAATACTAAGTAGCTTAATGTCTGTCCGGCCGTCAGAAGCTTAAGATCTCAGTAACCACTGAATCGATCGAGGTTACGGTAAAATTTTACCACCTTTTAAATCGTATAGGCTGGTAAAATGTTACCATAAAAGTGGTAAAAACTAGGTTTTTTATGGTATTAATTGTATCCTGGAGATCGGATTCTACTCTTCTGTGTATTGGTCCTGCGGTGATTTTAAGCTATTTCCTTGGAGGGGGGGGGGGGGGGGTTGGGTAACATTTATACTATTTGAAATAATGACTATAATAATTATTTAGATGATGTGGCGATCATTCCAAAGAAGAACCGGGAGCGAAGGCAAACCGCATTGGAAGCCGAAGAAAAAACCAAGAGACAGCTGGACTCCAATGACCCATCATTCGAGGTCAATGACCCATCATTCGAGGTGGATAACGAAGATGACGGAAACCAGAGTGACGAAATTTTGGAGGTTGAGGACAATGAGGGCAAGAATGACGGCAATGCAAGTAAGGAAATTCAGATACATCCATGTGGAATAATATTACCCAAACTTGCCATTATAATTCACAATCACAACCACACGGGTCATTATGAGGTTGTTGCAGTAGGCTCAAATGTTTCGATATACAACCAAATGGAAATTTTAGAACTCATCAACATTGACGGTAAGTTACAGGTCTTAATGTAATAAATGGGGGGGGGGGGGGTGGGCGAAAGTGACACTTTTTTGGGGCTTTTATTGGCGGTCCTCGGCGGTGGCGACGCCGTTTCTTCACAGTTCCATATTGTACCCCTATAAAGCAATTGCCAATGCAAAATTCCCCCTTTTATCTTTGATTGGCATATTAATATAGGGTAAAAAATATTGCTTGTTTTCATTTGAATCTGATTAATAGTAACTAATGTTCATATAGGTATGGAAATAATATTGAAGCTACAATTATGTACATTTGCTTTAACATTTTTTATTTCTTTGTAGGAGAAAAAGCAAAGTGGAAAAAAGATGGAGAAGAAGGTGAATTTTCTGACATCAAAGAAGAAGCACCAGAGAGTGATGAGACAGATGAAGGTCATCAATCAGACCCAGACACTGGAACTGGCAGTAGTAGTAGTAGTGAAGAAGAAGAAGAACAACGCAAGCCAAAAGCAAAAGTGGCCCAAAAGCCAAAGCCTACCAAAGAAGTTCCTAAACGTCCCAGAAAACAAACAACATTTCCATCAACGAATCAAATTAATGCGGTGTTGTACAGAAACCAGAGCAGAGCAAGCACGAGCACAGCACAAATTAATTCAAGCCGGGAATATGCTGAAAGCGCAGGCACATCAAATCCTGATGAAGACGTAAACACAGAACCAGGTTGTAGTTATAGTCCAGAGCCAGGTTGTAGTAATAGTCAACTCAGTGAGCAACCTAACCAAATTAAGCTGCAGCAAATGTTGAACAGAACAAATACACATTTGCCCGATTTCGGCCAGCGTGGTGAGGCTCGGACAAGAAGAGATGCCAACAAACGAGTAAAGGACAACATGAAGAAGCAAAGATTGTGGGAACAGGGACACAGGCCTGAAGATGATGAGTTAGAGAAGAAGAAAAGATCAACCTCCAGACCACCACAGAGAGCAAGTTCTCAACAATGTTCTCAAAACATAAACAATTACGGTATCTTTGGCAGCTACATTACAGCTGATTCGGGAAAGGGGTGTATATTCTGCACAAGAAATATTGTTTGTCCACGGCTAAAAATTTTTAAAATTTACAAATGTTTTCAGTTTTCTTAATTATTACCTTTTTTTCTTACCTCCATCTATTTATATTTAATGAAATCTAATATACATCCCTGAGCATTCTTGGAAAAAATATTACACATCCGAACCATGTAGAATATACATCCCTGGCAGAATGGAGACAAGTATTATCCGTCGGAACCTTCGTCTGAAAACGAAGAACAAGACGAAGAACAAGACGAAGAACAAGACGAAGACCTGATTATAGGTCGCAGTCAATCCCAATAATTCCAGGACTTTACGTATATATATATTTATATGTAATTTTTTTTGATGTCATAAGTTTCATCTTCAATTTTTTTTTATAATATCTAGAAAGGAGTCTTTTCCCAAAATGCATTTGAAGTTAATTTAGTGAACCGTATATTTGAACCTGTTTAAATGTGTTTAAACTCTATTTATATGGCATAAATTTGAAGAAAGTTAAATTTTCTACCACGTACTTTTACCATCTTAACAAAGAAAAATATGCAATTCACAAAATTAAGTTCAAATGCATTTTGTGAAACTACCCCTTTCCACCAATTAAGTTTAATGAGCTTAAAGTTAAGAGCTTAAACTGAAAATTTTTTGTTGTATAATCTGTCGCATTTTTTGTAATTCAGTATATAGCAGTTGTAGTTTACCCCCTAAACTAAGGAAAAAAGTATTCAGAACTAGCTTTTGTTAATTTTATATATTTGTTTAATTTTGTAGAAAAATATTATATATATGACAGTTATCGTAGGGAATGTTTTAATTAATACGGTGGTAGATTTCCATGGTAAAATGCGTAATGTTTATGTGCTGTATTAAAAAAGAGAACGTTTCAAATTTGTATAAACTTTTTGTAAATGTTAAATTTGTCTATATACTTGTTTACCAATATGTGATCTTGCTGGCCACCGTATTATATTAAAATTCCCTACGTCAGTTTTTTGGACATTTATTAATGAAAATTTAATTACCAGTGAGAATTTGTTTCTTTTCAAATTTAATATAGAATGTCCGACATGACAGCCACAGCAGCAGCCGACTTAGAGAGAGACGAACAGCACGAAGAACAGAAGCCGGAAACCACAAGTGGGTGAGTAATATTTTAATATGTATAAAACGAAGTAGAATGATGTCTGTCTGTCTGTCTGTCCGTCCGTCCGTCCCTAGCTATATTTTGGTAACCATTCATCGAATCGGATTCGACAATCCATCACAACATAATTACATAAATACATATTACATATTTTTTGGTAATTACTTCTTTGGGCAAAGGTCCGATTACCTGGGATATATAATATATATTTATATATTTCAGTGATAGCGAAAAACAGAAGAACGAAATGAGTGTGTCTGAGCCTGAGCTGCCTGCTAAGCTGGATGACCTGACTGATACCCCTCCTAAATCGTCTGATACAGAAGATTTGAACCTAACTTTGGATTGCACTACGTAAGTTTATTTATTTTTGTTACCATTCTATTTCTGTTCGGAAGGTGGTAGTAGCCGGATTGAAAAGAGTAGGATAAACATTATTGTTATGGCGAATAATTATAGTTTCATTCAGGGGTGTACATTACGCACAAGATTTATTTTGTTCCCGGGGTACAAAATTTTGTATTTTTTTCCCACCTATTTTTATCTCACCAAGTAGGGACGGAAATGGAGAAATATTGAAAGAACTAAAATTTTTGGTCCTACCACACATATTTTAGTTATTTTCCCCCCACCACCTGAACAGGGGATCCCATATAGGATATACCCGATCTGTTCAGTGGTTATCGAGATCATTCGGTACATAAACACGGACATCCTGTTACTTTAGTATTATTTTTTTTTATTTTTCAGGGACGACGATGGATGGGAGACAATGCAGAAAATAAAACAAGACCTTAGGGCAGCAAAGCAAAAAATTGCTTCTTTGGAAGAGGAGATCGCTTGTTTGGAAACACAAACAAAGTAAGAAATTTTTTTCACTTCTTTTTTTGGTATTTAATCCGGGCGACTGTGTTGTAAATGATTTTTCGGTACAGACAAATTCACCTTTATATATTACAAAACTAGCAAGTATGCCTCTAGGGGTAAGGTGGGAGGGGTAAATGTGGACCAAAAAAAAAGTTTACTATTTAATTATAATATGATTGCTTAATTCAGGGAGCAATCCAAGAGATGTCCGGCGGCACAAAAGGATGACCAGAAGGTCGGACAAGCCTCTGTTATGGAAGGAGAAGCAAAGTAAGATATCCTATTATATAAAGTAGTAAGCGTTTTTTGTTTGTCCCGAAGGATAACCGCTAAACCGATATTGTTCTCCTTTAAAGTGAAGCTTCTTATAGGTCCTGGAAAGGTTTTAAACTATTTTTGTGCAGGGTGTCTTCACCCCCTTCCCCAAAAAATATTTGTACTCTTCTGAAACTGAAATTGAAAATGGGAAGATGTTGATTTTTCCCCTTCCAACCTTAAGTGCCCCTAGAGGTTTCTAAGGGCGTAGCCACTAGTTTCTTTTAATAATCTTTTTTCATACTTTATCCGGGCGACTGTGTTGTAAATGATTTTTCGGTACAGACAAATTCACCTTTATATATTACAAAACTATAGCAAGTATGCCTCTAGGGGTAAGGTGGGAGTGGTAAATGTGGACCATAAAAAGTTTACTATTTAATAATAATATGATTGCTTAATTCAGGGAGCAATCCGAGAAATGTCCGGCGGCACAAAATGATGATCAGAAGGTCGGACAAGCCTCTGTTATGGAAGGAGAAGCAAAGTAAGATATCCTGTTATATAAAGTAGTAAGCGTTTTTTGTCTGTCCCGAAGGATAACCGCTAAACCGATATTGTTCTCCTTTAAAGTGAAGCTTCTTATAGGTCCTGGAAAGGTTTTAAACTATTTTTGTGCAGGGTGTCTTCACCCCCTTCCCCAAAAAATATTTTTACTCTTCTGAAACTGAAATTGAAAATGGGAAGATGTTGATTTTTCCCCTTCCAACCTTAAGTGCCCCTAGAGGTTTCTAGGGGCGTAGCCACTAGTTTCTTTTAATAATCTTTTTTCATACTTTATCCGGGCGACTGTGTTGTAAATGATTTTTCGGTACAGACAAATTCACCTTTATATATTACAAAACTATAGCAAGTATGCCTCTAGGGGTAAGGTGGGAGTGGTAAATGTGGACCATAAAAAGTTTACTATTTAATAATAATATAATTGCTTAATTCAGGGAGCAATCCGAGAAATGTCCGGCGGCACAAAATGATGATCAGAATGTCGGACAAGCCTCTGTTATGGAAGGAGAAGCAAAGTAAGATATCCTATTATATAAAGTAGTAAGCGTTTTTTGTCTGTCCCGAAGGATAACCGCTAAACCGATATTGTTCTCCTTTAAAGTGAAGCTTCTTATAGGTCCTGGAAAGGTTTTAAACTATTTTTGTGCAGGGTGTCTTCACCCCCTCCCCCAAAAAATATTTGTACTCTTCTGAAACTGAAATTGAAAATGGGAAGATGTTGATTTTTCCCCTTCCAACCTTAAGTGCCCCTAGAGGTTTCTAGGGGCGTAGCCACTAGTTTCTTTTAATAATCTTTTTTCATACTTTATCCGGGCGACTGTGTTGTAAATGATTTTTCGGTACAGACAAATTCACCTTTATATATTACAAAACTATAGCAAGTATGCCTCTAGGGGTAAGGTGGGAGTGGTAAATGTGGACCATAAAAAGTTTACTATTTAATAATAATATGATTGCTTAATTCAGGGAGCAATCCGAGAAATGTCCGGCGGCACAAAAGGATGACCAGAAGGTCGGAGAAGCCTCTGTTATGGAAGGAGAAGCAAAGTAAGATATTTCTTTTAATATTATTTTTTCATACTTTATCCGGGCGACAGTGTTGTAAATGATTTTTCTGTAAAGACAAATTCAACATGTTCCTTTATTTATTAAAAGCGAGTACTAGCAAGTACGCCTCTAGCTGGGTAAGGTGGAAGGGGTAAATGTGGAACCAAAAAGTTTACTACTTAATTTAAATAGATTATTATATATATATTGTTTAATTCAGGAACAAAACAGCTGCAGCTGGCTCTCCAGAAAATTCGGATGAGAACGAGGTTAAGGAAGTCACTGTTATGGAAACACCAGCAAAGTAAGATTTTTTAAAATTACTACTTTATCCTGACGACTGTGTTGTAAATGATTTTTCTGTACGCTAAACCCTCTAATATGAAGTATATCCTTAAAGTTTCTTTTGCCACTCCCTTCCCTTGCCGGTACCTATGAGAAGAACCCGATCGGTTCAGCGGTTAACAAGATCCTTCGCTACATACAAACAAAAATCGTTTTACTTTGTAGTATAGATTGTTTAATTTCAGGATGAAAGACCAACCGGATTTTGATATAATTTATGAGAACATAAAGAATCCAGGACCAAAAAGCCCAGGTATAGTACAATATTTATACTAGCGACTGTGCCCAAAGCATATAGTGAAACATTTCTGTACTACATTGTATTATTACACTAAGTTAGGTTAGGTTAGGTTAGGTTAGGTTAGGTTAGGTTAGGTTAGGTTAGGTTAGGTTAGGTTAGGTTAGGTTATGTTAGGTTAGGTTAGAATAGGCTAGGCTAGGCTAGGCTAGGCTAGGTTAAAACTAGAAATATTACTCTTTCTATTAATACACTAGGTTAGGTTAGGCTAGAAAAAAAACTATTGTAAAATTGAAGTATTTTTTTGTAAAAAAAAGTAATTTTAAAAAATATTTTAATTTCAGTGTATGGGGTGTCAGATGATGAGCAGGAGATGTTTGAACCACCCCCTCCTACAATCCGGCCAGCATCAAAACTGAGTAGGCGCAAAAGAAGTGCAACACCGGGGAAAATCAAGACATGCGCCCATGGACGCAGTCCCCGAAGCGAGCTGCCATTGGACACGAGACTCATCGAATGCACCTATATGTGCCCAGACTGCCGCGTCTTCTTTCACAAGAGGCAAAAACAAAGAAAAGAAGGACAAAAGTAAGCTGATGTATAATAGTCCTTCCATCCAGTCAGATCATATATAAACTATTTGTGATAAAAAAGTGATATATATCAAGATATCTTGAGTCAAAAAATATGTTTAACCACCTTTAATTTGTACGTACATTAATCTTGACAGTTTGACAGTTTTGTTCTGACGATGAAAATATTCATATAAATATTATATTTGAAACCGCTATTCCTATATAGCAAAATTTTTGAAAATTTAATAATGGAAAGTAACTTCGTGATATATTTTTCTTGTATAAAAATGTTCTAGTATAAAGTACAATTAGAATCCAGATCTCAGCAATTAAAACCTATGTATATTTGTGTTAATTTCTCAGCTTAAACCGATTAAACATGCAGTTATATTATCTGTAAAACTATGTAATATTTGGCCATTTAAACCACGTCTAGAATTATAGACTAATTAAGAAAATTTCTGTGAATATATACCTATATAGTATCGCGCTATCGTACCTATGTAAATCATTATGTAAAAAAAGTGTTTCAATCAATAAAGTTAATAATGAAAACAATTTTTTTTTTATTTTTGCGTTTTGTGTACAAGCGAGGTTTTTCTATAATTAAGGTCGTTTTTTACCACTTTCTCGTGATTTTTACCACCCGTTTTTACCACAATTATTGGTAAATTTTTACCATATTTACCCTATTTCTGGTAAAATTTTACCAGTTTAGGGCAAAAATATTACCAGGTGTTGAACAGTTTTACCACTTTTTTGGTAAAATTTACCGCAAATTTCTGGTAAATATTACCAAAAAAGTGGTAAAAATTGGTCAAAATCTGGTATAAATTTGCGTCCTAAAATGGTAATATTTTACCGGAAATCTGGTAAAATTTTACCGATAATTGTGGTAAAAATCGATGGTAAAAAGCGTCTCGGAGTACCACTAAAAGTGTTTTTACCACGATTACGGTAAAATTTTACCACCTTTTAAATCGTATAGGCTGGTAAAATTTTACCGTAAAAGTGGTAAAAACTAGGTTTTTTTATGGTATTAATTCCGTCCTGGGTATGCACTTTGTATTTTCTAATTCCAATTTAGAAATGGCAATTGGATTTCTAAATGCTCTTTCTCTGGAAAGGATATTAACAATATTCCTCTAATTGTTGTAGGATTCACCAATATCCCCCTAATATTAGAAAATCATGACCTCACTTTAGGTAAGGTTAAGTGGGGTTCAAGGCCTTTATAATTAGAACTCCCCACAAGAGCTAGAAATAAATTAAAGGGGGGTGAGGGGTTGTGTGATTTACTAAGCTAAATTGTGGACCATGCCAAAATATTAAGTTAGGGCTTAGGATAGAATTGAATTGTAAGTTTGTAATTTGCAGGAAGGGCAAGGTCAATGAAATAAAAAAATTTTCATCCCAAATCTTATTTTCCTTAAATTTTGAGATAAACTTTATGTACTACGACTGGAGAAAAGATTAAACTATTCTCCATTGTACTATTCCTGATAATTTGTGAATGAAATGTGATCTATCAAACTGTGCCACTACATAATCAACTGCAAAATAAGCAAATCTTATCTAGGATTTGATATAAAACAGGACCATTAGAAAAAGGTTGCTAAATAAATGATCAAAGGAACCAGATAATAAATGTGTTTTCTAAAACTAGCGGCCTTGTCTAAACCTCAAGTTGCTTTGCCCAAACAGAGGTTATTTTATTAATGGGCCAAAGTTAGGGTTTCCATGGCCTTACATAGAAATAAAGGACTATGTACGAATTAGGAAACTTCTAGGCTAGCTTACAAAATTTGATAGGGTTTGGCTCAATAATATCCTATAATATAAAGTAGTAATTTTTGTCAAAAGCTTAAGATCTCAGAAAATACTAGTTTGAATGTTTTTTTTTCGAAAAGCTTTATAATTGTCTTAGGTTAGTTTTAGGCTAGGGGCGAAGCAGCTAAGATTTTAAAATGTGACAAATTGATCTCATAATTATACATTTAGCTTATTACAAAAAGTCATTTAAAACTTTGTAGACTATTGCATTGTATCCCTAAACAACAAATGGAACAAACATTTAGATTAGGAGAAACTAAGCACAATGGAAAACTCTTTGCGTGTTAAAAATGATGTATTTTACATTATTACAAAGATAGATAATAAGATATTGTTAAGGTTTTTACATATGTATATGAAGGAAATCGATATTGTTTTCTTGTGGTTTAAGTCAAGTTAGAGAAGTGCATAGTAATCCTATACTTCCAATTTATGTATCCTATTCTTCTTCATATATATCTCAATGGCTCCGGCTCTAACCTCGTCGTGTGTGTCCTCACTGTCGGGAGATCTCCACACTTTTTTTCAGAGGGAGATTTCTTTTCTGGTAGTTTTGACATCCCCCTCTTTCTCCCGAAATAGCCTAAATGATATTCTGTACCCATGACAAACAGTCCGGCCGTTTACGAGATTTTTTTTAGTTCAATCACATACATAAACTCAGAACTGCAAAGATATAGGATGTAGACACAAAAGAAAACACATTTAAATAGTTAAAGGATATACGTGGATATATTGACAGGGGAAATTTTGTCGTCAATTTAGGTTGCTAATATGGAACTCTTTTATTGGTCACTCAGTTTGTTCACTTAGCAAGAAGGGAGGGAATTGTGTTAAGGGGTTGGATGATGGTATCGATATTCAGCCAGTTGCGAGTATTACTTAATCAAAGTTTATGAAAATCTAGTGCAACATCCAAGTAATAATATATCGAATCATACTTGCTACATATTTTCTCACAATTTCACGTTTTTAAAGTTACATAAATGTATCAACATGATAACTCAGCCATTTAAATCGGCATGGCATGGACGATTTATATTAATCCTTTGTATTATTGATTACCAAGGAGGGAGGGGACATTGGCTTGTAAGTCATACTGCCCAAAGATTTTAAACACGATACTTCATTCATTGTCATAAAACTTTAATGATATTGGGTCAATGGAAGATTAAAATTCTTAAGTTTTGCAGGGAGAGGACAATGGACTGTAAATTATACTGGTACTCTTAGGTCCTGTTGATTTAACTTGGCGCTTTCACACAAAGTACTCTGTAGAGCACTGATAGCCCACCCTTCTATTTATGAAAAAAAAATTGTATTGTTTGTTTACTACTTAGGGTTAGGTTACATTAGGTACTCGGTAACCCCGCAGGTTTAGGCATATGAAAAAACTACCACTATCTTATTTTCAATATATTACAAAAATAAACGGAGGTTTCCAGTGCTCAACAGGCACTTTTGGTGAAATCACCCTCAACTTTATAACATTACACTATGCAAGAAAAGAAGAATTTATCTAAAAATGCATGTGTAGAGTAAAAAAAATCCACCAAAAAGATGAAAATATTTACAATACATAGTTGATATAATGTAAAAGATATACCATATATTTTTCTTATATTATATTTTATTACAAATATTCATATGATATTCTTTATAAAAGTGCATAAACTACATATCAAATGCATTTTTCTTACATTTATAAAGTACAATAACCTCCATATTTAGCGAAGCCTTTCCTCAATTGTTAAAAATTAATAAATTTATACTAGTTATTCATAATTTCTATGAGCATTTAAAAAAAAATTTGCTTCCTCCTATGAATAGACGATTAAAACCCTGCCAGGCATTTTGAGTATTTTCTTTTCCTTAATTTACCTCACCTAACATAACAAAGTTTGCTTTATCGAGGAAACCAATTGTAAGCTACTTTTTAAATAATCTTTTATTATTGTATTATAAAAATCGAATTATTTCTTTGTTTTTCATTGCTTTAAAACAGTTTTTCTACCCTTTAATGCAAAATATACGAAGCTTTACATAGGCACTATAAAGAGCTTCAAAATATAAATCACAAGCGACAAAAAACTTTAAGAGTAGCTTCCATCAAAAAGCAGATATCTACAGTAAATTGCTTTTCTTTTTCTGACAATAGAAAAAGTTTTATTATGAGATATTCTATTCTGTATATTTGCAAAAATAATTTATTATTATTTAAGCAATTTTTTTTCTTTAAAAAAAGCCTATTTTAAACTTTTTCTCTAATTGTGTCTTTCTGATAAGATGTTAATTTCATTGGCTGTTTTTAAAGTGAATCCCATAAAATTATTCTGACAGTAATATTCTTTGTTACAAAAACATTTATTCTCTGAAAAAAAGCCTTTGCTTTATGTTAGAATATTTTAGTCAAAGAAGGTTTAAATTCTGAAAAATGCTCTTCCCTAGTCTTTTGAAATCACAAAATTAGTACAATACTCTTAGAGTAATGTTTGAAGTTGATAATAGTCATAAAGTTTCAGACAATTACTGTGCTTAAATTGTAATAGAATTTATTTGTATGTATAAGACGCTTTTTTCAGAGTGGGGAAGAAAATATTAAAGGGGAATAATAATATATTAATAGGAATATAATTTTCTTTTCAGATAAACAACTACATATCAGATGACAAATCATTTACTTTATCTGACCTCTGACCCTTTTTAAAATTCCCCTTACCCTTTCTTTTAATTGTTTTTTCCCTTTTCTAAATAAACCCTCTATTAACTTTTCCCATATTTACCCACTCCCTTTCTGGACATAGCTCCTCTTCCCTTTTTTAAATTTGACCCCACCCCCTTAACCCACCCAATTTTCCCCCATTATCTACCCTTCTCCCTCCCTATATCCACCCTTCTTCCCCTATTTATCAAACCTTTTCCCCCCATCCCTCTATCTGGTTCAACCCTCCCCCACCCTTTTCTATTTCTTTTCCCTACTCATCTCCCTTCCTGAATCATCCCTTTTTCTCAGGAAAATGTTCCCCCCTTCTTAATCCTGATTGGCTGCATTGGTGACACCCCCCTACCCCACCCCATCCCCCCCAATGACATGAACGCCTCCTAAAAGCTCACCTTCCCCTTACCAATCTATGCGCGCTTCTGTTTGTTCTTGTTGCCTTTGGTTCCCTCTTTTTCATTTTAAATTTTACCCCTTTTATAAGCTTACCCTCGACCTCTTCCTCTTACTCCACCTTTAAAAAATAATATCTTCCAACAAAAATTTATTTAAGAATTATTTTTAATATCAATTTAATAAAAATGTAAATTTCATAAATAAAGTTTTAGCAATAATAATCAACAACAAAAAAAACATTAACATGCACTATCAGAGATAATTGGAATTCTTAATTTTGATTGACATCATAAAAGTATTTATTCAGCTATTATATTTAATTTTAAACAGCTGAATTTGTTTAATAGTTTCATTTTCACTCTAATATAGTAGTTAAATTGATTACCAATAAAGATGATATTAAACAGATACTTATTTCAGAACATACACAAGTTCTAAAATAAGGAAGTGTTCAAGCGAATTTTTTATTGGTTTTTATTAACTTATATCAGAAAATGTGCAAAATTGTGGAGATTCAAAAGCATGAACAATTATAAATTTTATCCTAATAATTACATAGTTTTTAGGAACAAAATATACATCTGTTCAGACCTTTGGACAAGTTTAAACAGTTTCTTTTAGTATTCTTTGTTTGTTTCTCTGAGAATCTTGAATTCGTCTTTATGCTTTCTTGTCTAAAACTACACTGAAGTCTGACGCCCACCCCCCCCCAAACATCCAAAGGTTAAAGTGTTTTTCTAATGAAGCAAATTATTGGAGAGCAAATACTGTATTTACCACGAAATTGTAAAAAAGAATTTATCTTTCGTTTAATATCCCAAATAAAATTTAACAGAAAAATTAGTAATATTTTAATCACTTTAATCAGTCCACATACCTCTTATAGGCTGTGAAGCTTCCCCAAAAATTTATTCAGTTCAGTCATTAGTTTGATGATAACATAAACAAAAAAAGAATATTTGCCTAAAGAGAGAGTAAACCCCATACTTAGCATTTGTTGTAGAAAAAGTCAGTTTACATCAACTAGACTGACCATCTCTAAATAATTACTTTTTTAATTCAAAATTTTTTAAGAACACCACACATTAGAAATATAATAATAATTGCATGCGTAGGTGTAAAAAAAGGGGTAGTTTACTACCCATAGCTCAAACACTCACCCCTCCCCCCAAACACACACACACACACCCTCTAGCTAGCATCTTTAGCCTGTAGAAATAAGAAGGTAATGTTCAGGGAATGGGGGGGGGGGTATTGATATATAAATTATTATGGTACCCAAAGTTTTATTATTTGGCTCTCTCAGTATGGTTTTTTTAGTCAATAATTTTAAAATACAATGGAGTATTTTTGTTATCCTCATTAAGGATGTTCATAGTCTTATCCCTTAAGATCCCTGCATATACATATGAAGATACAAATCTAATAATAGTATATGTAAACAAATATTCAGGCGTTGGGTTGCTCTGTAATGTAATAAAAAAATTAAAATAGAAAAAAGTAACTAAAGTTACTATGAACATCATATTAATTCTTTGTGATTATATCACAAAAAAATGATAATCAATTTTTAGAAAGATGCTTAAGTTCAGATGATTAAAATTTCCGCAATTACAGTTAACTAACCACTCATATTATCATAAAAAATATCCTTGCCTACAAAAAAAGAATTATTAATATACATTAGTTTATCGTATTAAATTATCTAAAAAAATTTATTCATTTTGGGGATGTCCTTATGTACATTTCTTTGTTTATTTATTTCAATAAGTTTAAAAACAATTTCTAATGCAGTTTTTGGGAAACACTCAAGCATGTGTTATTAATGATTGCATATTCAAATTTCTTGACCCTATTGAAATATTTGGACCCCTGCTAATCTTTTTTCCATTTTTTCCCTCTTAAGAAGTTCAGACAAAACTAAGGTTATTAGAACATCAAAAGTTAACTATTTTTATATAAAAAACCAAAGGTAATTTTTTATTTTTGTTTTAAATATTTTATTCTTTTAAGGAATCTAAAGATTTTTTTATAGAAGTTTTTTCTTCTAAAGTCAACTACCTAAAAGTTTATGCGTTAGAAATACTCCTAACTTGATTACTATGGAGATTTTATAATGGTGATTTTCCATGCATTATGCAATTATAATAATCAGGTTTAAGATTGAACAACTAGGGTATCATGAACTTATTTAATGCAAAGCTTTTCTATAATTAGGGTCGGTCTGTCCATCCACAATTGTTTGCTCTTATCGTTAATTTAGAATGACCACGCGTCTATTACAAACATCTCTATAATTAAGTCCTAAAATGTGAGTATGTCCTTAAATTGTATCCTAGATTTCAGCAGTTTTGTAACAAGTTTACTTAAGATTTTGTTTAGACTCTTAGATTTTTATTCAGTTCTGAGACTTAAGTGTTAATGTTCGTTTGTCCAACCGTTTCGGAGCTTCGCTTTTATGCATGTTGTCATCCTTGTTTTACCTATGTAACACTAACCACGTGTTATTATATAAATGAAGTAAACATAATAACAAGGCTACAGGGATATGAAAATTACAGGTGAATATATCTCTAATTTGCTTAAACTGAGCTTTTTAGACTGACTGAAAGCTGAATACTAAAGGACAATCCGCAATGGTATTTTTAAAATCCTGAGATAAAGCCTCTAGTTTTAGATTTTTTCCACCGCAAAATTAGGTATGACACAGCGGCAGTCGCCGCTTAATTTCATCGGCCTCGTTGACTGAAACCAAGCTTGAACCTTAGCCTATCACGAAAGATGTTTGATGAAAATTAAAGACTGATTAATCTATCCATGCATTAAAAAAGGTATGATTAATCAAAATAACAGTGAACAAAGATTAAAAGTTCTACTGGGGGTCAATTACTTTTTAAACAAAGTTATAAATAATTGTTTTATTGGGCAATAAATCAAAGGTTTTGTTTATTAATTAGGCAATGTTAGTCACCAGTCTCTAGTAGGTTTATTTCATTAATCCTATTATACAAAGTAGTAAGGTTTATTTTGTCTTTAGCTTAATTTTTCGATAGTATCTGAACTGATTGAAGTTTCCATTTTAGGGAAGCAGCTTCAAAAATTTCCAGGGGTTGTTTTAGGCTATTTCTTCTCTGTCATTCAACTACAGAGCCCCTAGTTGCTAGGAGCACACCCGCTAATCATTTTTAATAGGGCATTATGAATATGGGATCTCAGAAGAACATATAATAAATATATTTTTAGCTGTACAATTACATTGTCATTTTGAAAATGTAAAACTTCCATCTAAAAATATATATATGAATAGAAATTACAAATAGAAGTAAGCGAAAATAAACTTTATAAAATATACTTTATTTGAGTAAAATAGTTTTTTCTTCGGATGAACCATCCATAGCTGCTTCTAAATCAAGTCAAAGAATATAGGGGGCATGAGCTAAATGTGTCTTTACCCACGGGGTGTGGTCCCTTTGCCGACTTTTAATTTCGTCTTTGGATATCAGCCAGTAGCGTCGGAAATATAAAGACAGCCAAGTCGCTACAACTTGGGCGAGGTATTTGTCTGTGTAATACATCTGTACTTTACTGCTAAATCTATAGGACAATTAAATCCACAAATGATTAACTAAACACATACAAAGTTTTTTTACTTTCTAAAACGAATATTAAAGAACTGTAAAGTTTTATAAAGAAAAAATGAGATATGAAGAGGATTTTTTATATGGAAAAAAAAAGAAATGATAGACGTAAAATTTTCTAAAGCATAAAGGTTTTTATAATTGACATAGTTAAGAATATCCATAATGAAAGTAAAAAGCCAAAAATCACTTCTTAGTATTTACATAAAAAAGTTTGAAATAAATTTTTTTTCGGTTCCAGGACAAACGCAGGAGTCCCAAACGCAGGAGTGTTAAAATATAAATATAATTAAGTATTTCTATACAGATTAGGTTAGGTTAAGATATGAATGTACAAATAAGCTCCCGCAGGGGTTAGGCATTTAAAAAACCTAAAAGAAGGTCTAAAATAGGTTAGGTTAGGTTAAGTGTCCACTCCTGAGTTTGTCATAGGACCGTTTTTTCAAATGTGAAAGTACATAGAGTGATTTAGTTAGTAGCTTAACACAGTTCAGACATGATAAAATTCAATCTTCATATAATTGACTTCAAAAAATAATTTCTTGAAAAAGCACAGCCTTTCTAAAGTAGGGTACGTCCGTCCGTCTGTAACATATAGACCTAATCGGCTTACTACAAGCAATAATAAATTTTTTAGTTCTTCAAATTTATTTTATATTTTCAAAGGCGAAGCTTTTCTATAATTAGGGTAGGTCCGTCCGTAAGTCACGGTTAGCTCTTTTCGTTAACTTAGGCATGTTAGAATTTTTCTATCGATTTCAAAGTTTGGATGTTGAGTTCTATAACAATTAGGTACAATTATGAAAGCGTTGCAACTCTAAATAAATACCAGAAAGTCCATTTTGAATATATTTTAGCAAGATTTATTTACATAACAAATTATCCTAATTTCATAATTTATGAAATAATGAATCCTCTAACGATAAGAGAAAATGTTGTAAGCAAAAAATATCTATAATCAAGTCTTGATATGTAAATATATATTGGCTAATTTTCGTTTGTCTGGATGTCTTATTTTCCTAGCTTCGCTTTTATTGATGTTGTTATATACTTATTTTTTCAAAAACTATGAAATATACAAACATAATATTTGTGCGAATCCTATTAGTCAACCCAGACCTTTATACTTTAACTAGCGGCTTTGCCACAAGAGGTGGTGAAAAAATTAAGGCGAAATTCGTTAAAGGACCAAGGAAATCTTCTACAAAACATAAAGGACCAAGGAAATCTTCTACAAAACATAAAAGACCAAGGAAATCTTCAGCAAAAAAAAAAAAAAATAGAGGGGGGATTTTTTTGTTTTTGGGGGGTTGGGGGCGTCCCACCCCCCAAGAAAATAGCTTAAAACCACCACAGGACCAATAGGTATATACCCTGAAGAGTAGAATCCGATCGGTTCAGTGCTTACCGAGATCTTAAGCTTCAGACGGACGGACGGACAGACAGACATCAAGCTACTTTGTATTATAGATATGAAAAAACCATATTACTTTAGGTATGCCAATCTCAAGCAGGCTTTAACTATATATATCTACAAATTAGGTTGACCCTACTTTCAAGGACATCCAAGCTTTTTTTTTTGGGGGGGGGGGGTATTTAAAAAAAATATACGGGTGCAAATTCATTTGGGGGAATAATCACCGCTTTAGCCCCCCTCCCCTTTGGACGTCCTTGCCTAATTTGTATATGAATATACCTAACATTGACGCTTTTCCACTTATATTTCAATTAATTTGGATTAGTCTGAAAAAAAACTTAATATTTGGTCAGATGTTAAAAATCTGAATGTACAAGATATTTGGTTGATTTGATATTGGTAAATAATGGTGATATCATGATGTTTGAAATCAAGAGGACGATTCATACATTTCTTAATTTACTGAACTAATGTTGGTTTACCTTTCTATGAGTTGCGCCTATTTATGGGCCTAGACATTCTCTCAATCTTATGTTAAGTGTCCCCTAAAAGACAGAGCGGCAATAGATATTTTAGCAATGTGTCTGGGACTCAAATTGATCAACTCCTTGAAAGACATCTTGTTACTTTTATATTCAGGACAATTCTTTTGCAATATAATACTGTTATCAAAAACTTTTCCTTAACAAATGATGGTTGATTTTAGATGTGCTGAAATGAATTGCCTATTTCTTCTTCAATTTCCAAAGTTGTACAGCAGATAACCTAATTATTGCAAACGCTATTTTCAGCTACTCTGGTAAAGGGGAAAAGCTATAGGTATAATGTATAAATCATTTTTACATTATACATTCAAAATTTTAATTTTTCAAATTTAGATTTTTTTTGGAAGTTTGAAGATTTTTTAGCTAGTAGTAAATATTGAAATAGGACGCGGATGCTAGGTACACTTTCGGAAACTAAAATTCAGTACATCTGATTTTATGTTGTAGGATCATGTAGGTAGAACACACAAAAAAGCCATTTAATTGAAAAATCTTTTTGGAGATCACTATTTTGAATTTTTCTATGGCCATGCAAAGGACGAGAAAGAATTTTAAACTGGTTGGAAAAGTAGTGTTTTCATAAGGCATAATATTACCTTTCTCAACTTGATCCATATTTTGTGTATACTGCACCTGACAAGATAATGCAATTTAATGAAGATAAAATTTTGGAGTGCAGCTCGTATACTAATCAGTCTTCCACCTTCAAATTGAATATTATCCATTGAACACTTTCAAAATGTAGCTTAGCTATGAAAGTAAGCTTTGTTTTGGCTTAAAATATGATTAATCAAATTTCAAACTTTAATACACTAGAAAATAGTCTCTTATATTTATACTTTTTGATAAAATTGTATGTATAAATAAATAATTTCAATAATTTGTGTATTTTATTTCTAAAAAAATCATTCTTGGTTTGATCGAAGAAAGGATTAAGATAAATTGTCAGGGAAAAGTGACAGATACTAAGTAATTTTAATGCAACTTGTGAAGAATCAAATTGTAGTTTGAAATTTAAACAAAGATGATTACATTCAATATTAGCGAAGTTGTTTGAAATGATAAGCAAAATATAAAGCCAACTTTGAGAATGTTAGGTAAAGAGAAATAAATTACATAGAAAAATAGATAGAGAATATAATTGTCCAAACATAAAATATTCATCAAATAATCATAAATGCATAAGCGTGCGGAAGGTGAATCTTAACAAAACCTATTAAATTTTCTTCCCCTTTTTCATCCTATAAAGAAATCCATCCCCCAGGCAAAACCCTGTGCACGCACTGTATAAATGCAAGTAGAACATGAGTACAAGGATATTCATCTTCGCAACATTATTTTGCCATCAGATCCCACAATCGAAATACTGTTAGTGCTTTGAGTTCGTCGTTGTCAAGTAATCCATGCTAATTTCCTTTTTACAATTGTAAAAATGTATTAAGGGAAAGTAATACAATCGGACAACCCTAACATTACCGAAAAACAAAGGGGCGGACAGACAGACACAAACTTCTAAAAAGTTGCATTGCTAAAAAAATAATTTAGATTTTATTATTGATTAATTAAAATGGATAAATATCTAACCTTTTTTTCTGAAATATGTTACTTATGTGTACAGTGAACCTTCTGGGAGCCGGAGACTTATCCCACGGAGTTTGCTTCCATATCTTAATTACCTAATCAAATATTATCCGTGTGTAAACATGGAATGCAAACTGCTGCAGATAAACTCACTTCACAAAACGTTAATCCTTTCATCAACATAATTAACCCTGGATAGGATGGCTCTTTTTAAATAAGGTGGGGGGGGGGGGGGGGGGTAGATTGTCTTATTGTAATTGAATCAAATACCTAATCATAAAATAGCAGCATTAAATTTTGTTAACACCAATTAGAAAAAAATATCAATGGTATTCCTAGTTTGCCTTTATCTTTTGTCTTTATCAAATTTTAAAAAATTGAGATTTTAATCAAAAAGATAATTTAAAATCTATTTAAGATTAAAATTAATTACCAAAGTACAATTTAAGAGACCTTGCTGCATGAAGGCGGGCGCCTGCTACTTAAATTGCAGAAAACTATTGCTAAAAAGATAAGAAGAGATTTAAATTAAATTTAGTCTGCAACCAGTCACAATCAAGGTTAAAATAACAATTATTTTTTTTGTACATAATGATACTAACTTTTTATTTAATTTTTCAGAAAAAAATGAGTTTGATAACCTCTGATAAATACAGGAAGAGAGGTTTGTATTATTAAAGTTGTGCGATAGAACCATTAACTTCAAAAATTGGGTGGAAGGATATTCATTTGAAGAGTATCAAATTTTTTTGTTATTGAAAAAAAAATTTTCGTTGGGGGATTTTTTTTATATGAGGGTTGTAGTACCTGTTTCAACAACTTGCCTTAAACCTTCCGTAAAATTTTTGGACAGTTGGTCCAGCCGTTTAAGGGATCT
This sequence comes from Acartia tonsa, assembly GCF_053477335.1. NCBI lineage: Eukaryota > Metazoa > Arthropoda > Copepoda > Calanoida > Acartiidae > Acartia > Acartia tonsa. Next base: position 44,105,414 of record NC_137260.1, read on the forward strand.
GAGAGGCCATACAGACCGCGCGACATCTTGTTAACTAAGTACTTCAGATTATTTCTTAATATACACAACAGAGCCGCCTATTTTAGCAATCTAAAACTCACCTTTTCATTGACCTAATTTGTAACCGCAAGCAAGCCGCTCAATGATTAGGCAGCTTCTTAGCCGCGATTATTTAAATCAATCTGAAATGAATTTTTAAAAATCCCACGTACTACTTAATTAACTTGTAAGATAAAAGTGAGGTTACTGACATTAGGATATGCAAATCTTTAAATGCAAATATATGTATAACAAAATCCCTTATAGCGTTAATAATCATCTTGTAACACCTACCCTTTTTTTAAGATCTTAGTTTTTAAAAAATAAGGTGTATTTTAGGAAAGCTTGGGTATAAAGACTTTAAATATAGTTTAAAAGGCCAAATATCATAGTTATTAAAACAGACTGTCTTCTGTTTATACACACAGTCACTATAAAAGCTGAAAATTATTTTGGCTTTGAATCCGATTATTTTCAGCTGGATTAGTACCAAATCTGGGCCATATTGGAAAATCATGTGTCGCATCATAATATATGTAGATGCTAAAAAATGGATAACAAAAATCATAGAATTAATCCCTGTTTTATTGGCCCGAGTAATGTGTCCCTCGGGGCCAATACAAAAGAAATTCATCATAAATTTTTCTTTTTACTATCCACCGAAAGCTGTTTAGTAAACTATTTATTATATTCATATCTTTTTGTAAATCTATCATTACAATCTGCTGAAGTTCACTAAGTGTGAAAACAACATTTTCGGAGACCATTATTCTATGCCATTATTTTTGAGGTCCTTAATGACATGCAAATGCCAAAAAAAAATATTTCTAATAACCTTCACTCTGGTATTTAATCAAAGTTCAAAACTACATAAAGGCCGAACATTTTTGGTCCAATTGCATTTCAAGTGATGCTACCAAACATATTTACTTAACTCTTGTAACATTATCTGTGAATTAATCCTTCATCATACACACATAATGTACATCTTTATTTGCATAACTGAAATTCAAGAGTACCTTTCTTATGTAAGTTAATGATTTGAGGAAAATTCTTGTACTATCCAGGGCCGGGAGGGAGGGGACAATGGACTATTTATTAAACAATAAACAAGGTTCCAAAGTTTTAAAATAACTTTAACTCCTTCGTTGGATAACAACTTTAGGATTTCATTGAACTTTGGTGGGTTGTTTCAATAAGTTAATTATCCAAACGTTTCAACCACTTATTTCAATCTACAAATGAAATAATTTTTGTATCGTCATTCAGGATTTACATCAATTTATCGATCTTTTAGATCCCTGTGTACTGTCATACAAAATCTTAAAATAATAATTAAGATAATTACAATAGAAATAGAAGAGTAGAAGAATATTCTGAACCCTTTTTTCGTCAAATCTAAGAGAGAACATTCCTAGCAGACAAAAGTATTGTTTACTTTCGACTCAAGCTGATGTGGATTCTTAAAAAATGAAAGACTCGCTATTCGATAGTGAGGCAAAATTATTTTTGTGAAAAATCATCCAAAAGCACATTAAAAATCTACAAAAATTAAACAAAATCATATGTTAATAACCCTCTTAAGATTTTATTTCATTTTTGTAAATTTTTTTATTCGATTTTAGAGGATTTTTCACAAAAATAATTTTGCCTCACCAGCGAGTTGCCAGCCTAACTTTTTTTTAAGAATCCAACTTTGTTTCAAGCTTTCAAATTGTAAACGAAATTTTTGGGCAATTAATTCTGATTCCGCAAAGCTTTCTACTAAGAAAATATACTGTTAACAGCTGACTTTTATGTATGTATGAAATGAAAAAAAACATGCCTTCGTAGGAAAATGTGTACATAATTTCAACCAATGAGATCCAATGTAAATTCCGATGCGATTCTCCTATTGGCTCAATCAGACATTCCCTCTCTTTCTTAGTACCTTTATTATAATTACTTTTAAAATCATCTCAAAGTGACAATGCAACTCTTTAGAATTTATAACAACAATCAAATAACCCCTGTAAATTATGGACAAATTTAAGCCATTTCCGAGGTCCGAAGTATCACAAGTTTAATTGTTTTTTACCTGAGACTAACTTTGTTGATTTTTTCTTTCTAACAATGCTCTTTCATTAAATATTGATTTGTAAGTTAAAATATACATTCCCATATAAACAACCCTTTAAATAGTGGATGTAAATATTCATTTATTTCCCTGGTATCTCATTTATATCCCTGGTATGATTTCAGAAGATTTTTAAATTTTTTTGGAAGATTTTATAATTTTTATTAATTACTAAAAGAAAGAAAATAATCTCCTTTTTTCATATTTATAATATTTTTTTGAAAAGAACACTTATTTTCAATATATATAATTTAGCATAAAAATGAGTTTTTGTTTAAATGAGAATGATATTCCTGTCCAGTTTTTTGGACAGGAATATCATTCTCATTTAAACAAAAACTCATTTTTATGCTATCGGTCCATCATTTATTCCCTCGGGTAAGAAATATTCATTCCTAAACAAAAAACTGGACAGGAATACCCCATTTCTACCATTTTATTTTCTAAATTGAGTTCTTTTGTTCATCATAAAAATCCCTCTAAGTGCCCATGCAGACATCTAGACAATTTAAATTACGCCCATTTCTACAAAGTATGGTAAGACATGTCTTTCTAAATCAAATACAATAATAGTAAAGCATGTAAAAGTCTTTCTCGTATTCATTTGAATCCGGTGGATAGGAACCGGTTCTCATGAATACGAAAAAACTATGTCCAGCATCGTATTATATCCAGTTTTCTACGATTATAGAAATGTACAATTGTACATTCTATATCCGCGGAAAGCCGTTTATAATACGATACGAGAAATAACTATTATCGCGTTTCTAAAAAAATCTTGTGAAATAATTGATGTTATCGTCCTATAAATAAGAAACCTGTTATTTTAAGCAATCTTTTCTTGATTAGGTTATGATGAGTGTGGAGATATATTACCTGTTCACATAGCATTGGTTTTAATACTCATTACAAGTCTAGCCACCTTTTCTATTTGTATCTGGATAAGGTAAAATTAAAATTATTTTCAAGCTAAACCCTACAGGACTTTAAGGGCACTTATAGGCGTGGCGGGAATCCATCCCCGGCCCCCACCACTTTCAATTTCAATTTTAGTTTTGAAAAGAAAAAGTTTATAAATTTTGGGTGGGGAGATTTTTCTTGGAAGGCTGATGATACCCTCCACCAAATAGTCCTAGGACTTATGACAAGGTAGCAAGATCCTTCGGTACAGACATACACAAATCCTGATACTTAATTATAGGAATTATCACGTTCTCAAAAAGATAAAATGATAAATAATGAATATTTTTATCTTTGCAGGTTTGACTTAGATTTCTGGGAATGGGTGCAGGAAATTAAATGGTAAGAGTATAATTAACTCACTCTAAAAATTACTTGTCAAAATTCCTCAGACCCAATAATTATTTTTTCAATTGATATTATATAATAAAGTAGGCACGAAAATTAACATTCCACCAAACTTCGGACCTCATTTCTAAAAGAAAATGTACAACTGCCAAACTGATGTCTGAATAAAAAAAACTAACCCTCAAGGTTTTTCTTTAATAAGTCTGTGTCTAAGTCATTTATTCCAGGCTATGGGCATGCATGACATCACAAATCCCAATTGGAAAAGGCAACAGATTTGGATTTTAGACTAAATCAATAGAGATAAACTAGAGAAATGCTCTCTAAGATAGGATAACATTAAATAAACAACCCGGCCATGGTATTAATTGGAAAGGTCGTAATTTATCTATTTACTTCGCATACTGAGTCAGTATAAATAGTCGCATTTCTTAAAATTAAGCTTTTCTTGAGTTAATTAGGTATATCATGTAAAAATATATTGCCTAGTATGGTGCACAACACAAAAACTATAATGAGTTATTAGCTTAATATGATTGAATTCCTTAGGATAAAGTAAGCTCGAACAATTTTGTCGCTTTATTACTTAAAGAAAAGAATAAACTAAGGTGTTCGTCTGATAGGATTCAATTTATAATAATGACCAATTTTAGGGTCAGGTGGACCATATAGTTATATTATAAGTCTATTTTAATAATTATTTCTCGCATCGTATTATAAACGGCTTTCCGCGGATATATTTTTTTCTTTAAGTAATAAAGCGACAAATTTTTTCGAGCTCACTTTATCCTAAGGAATTCAATCATATTAAGCTAATAACTCATTATAGTTTTTGTGTTCGCACAATACTAGGATATAAATTTTACATGATGAAAACCGGTTCTAACCCACCGGATTAGAATCGGTTTCGAATGAATACGAGAAAATCGATTAATGATATTAAAACCAACACATTTTCAGGTACACATATTGGAACGCCATGTATGTGATAATGGTTGCAATGTTCTTTAAAGCTGCCCTTTCTGTCGCAGGTTAAAATTTATATTTCTCGAATTAGTTTATAGACAGTTTGCTAATGTATACAAAACATGAATAGAACTACATTTTATTTTTTGTTCCTTACTCTAAATGTTTATCTTAAAAAGCCTATCAAGATTTTTTTTAAATGGGGGGAAAATTTGTTTAGGGGGTGCAGTGAAATCACCTACGTACTCGTAACCCCTTGAATGTACTTGTCCCTTAGAAAAAAAAACTAATACCTGAAGATTTTTTAAAGATCTTACTGGATACACAAATATTAAGCAGTTACATAAAATCCGTTCCTAATAAATTTCGTCAAATTTAAGAACAACTTAACCTTAACAAAGCGTTTGATTTAACTTTCTTTTTAGGAATGTGGAGCCTTATTAAGGAGTCAAGATTGGGGCTTATAATTTGTACAATATCTCATTTCTTACTTTTTATACTTCATACTGTAGGTAATTAAATATGTTTTATAATAAAGCTATTTTCTTTATATATCTTTGCAATTAGTCTTTTCCAGTATGGCTTCGAAACCTATTGATATCCGATAGTTTAGAACTTAGAATCGTATAACAGACAATTCCACGCATCAACAATCGTTTAATTAATGCAAGTTATGTTAACCAATGCCTTCTGCCCCTCGTGGTTAAAAAATCTTGTTTTAATCCTAAAATCTTACGTTTTATTATCCGCGGAAAGCTATCAACAATACGAAAAATTACTATTATCCAGCTGTTTTTCTTCTAGGTGCTGTGATTATTTGTATTTATGGAGTAGAGGACAGTTTGGTAAGTAAAAACTTTCATAAAATTATTTTTAAAATAATTTTGACAATTTATTCTTCCAGAGTAAAATTTGCATGAGCAATCAATGTTAATTTACTCCCTAAATTTTGTACCAGCCTATTACCAAAATACAAGAATGACAACTTCAATAAAAGTGAAGGAATAACAAACGAACAAACACTCTTGTAGAGTGTCAAAGCTTAATAAGCAAAAATCAATCAAGAAGTCGAAACAAAATTGTACATAAATTAGTTGCAAAAATGCTTAAATATAAGGACATACTTTAATTTATGAGATGATTTTATTATAGAGATGCCTCGCTTTTAACATTGTACCTTGACTTACGGACTTTCTGATAACGTTTACAGAGTTGCTACGCTTCCTTCATCGTACATCATCATACAAAGTTTAAGATCGATAGGACAATTCTCTAAATTAACGAAAAGAGCTAACGAGATATCAAAAATCTATGAATATAAACGTTGCTAGCTGCCAAACGGCTGAACGTACACATCATGCCTACACACCGTTTAAAGCAGCATAAGGCCTAAAAAGAATCTGGAAAAGCCAAGATCTAATGTGCACTACGAGATAATTAGTATTTATGACCGTTAGTAGCATTTAAAGTTCTTAGAATTTTGGAGATATTCGTTACCAGGAACATTTTACCGTGAACTCCAGTTGACCCGAATATTTATTGCCAGGTTTTAAATGGAGAACTGCATGATGTTTTAATAAAGTTGGTATATTCGTGGGATACAGATCCAAGGGCAAGAAGGATTCTTAAAATAATACAAGAATATGTAAGTTATTTTTATAAATATCCATAAAAATGTTTGATTTTTTATATCGGTAATCGTTATCTTACCAAAAGGCCTTCGCCATTTTATTCTATTGAAAAATAGAAAATAAATATATTTGGGGAGATTGCCGAAAACCTTCCTACATTTTTGGAGGAAAGGAAATATAGACAGAAAGTGCAAGGACATCCTGTTGCTTTAGTGTATAGCATCAGTCCTACTCTTGAACGTACTTTAACCAAGGTAGGCTGCTGTGGGGCGACTGGAGGCTCAGACTTTCTAGATGTTCTAAAGGCAATTCCATCTGAGGTAATTTTTTTCATCCATTAGTGCCTAAATTTGTTTGTAATTAAATTATTAAAAAATAAATTGGGAGGGGGGGCCGTGGGGGGTTACAACAATAATTATGAATGATGGCAAACAAATGTTACCTTTATTCCTAGTGCCGGCATCCAGTTCATGGAAGCGAGTTTGCTCATGGATGTGAACAGGTAACTTAATTTTTTTCTAAGGTTAGTTGGGGTTCAAATTTTCAAGGACTTCGGGATATTCTAATAAATATTTTCATAAATTATTTTTTTGAAGAGGTAAACAATCCTTTAATTCCCCTCCAGACTAGCCGACATTAACGAGGTTACAAACTTTAGTTTGATAGAAATGAAAGGGGGAAATTTCAATAATAGGTTAGATAGATTGATTAAAATTGTTCGCGTTTTCTAATGAAAATAATTTTTCATATCAAAAAAAGATTCAATGGCGGATTATCTAACTCGAGTAAAACTACATGTTTTGTTGTAGGCAATGGCTTGGTGGCTGGAGCCATGGACAGCGACTTTAGCAGGTCAGTACATAACAGTGCGACAAATAGCAATATAGAGTAGACACGATGAATAAAATGATAAAAAAACAAGTAAAATAATACGCAGTAGAAGCGACCGTATGCAGAATACACATTTCATGAAAATAGAACATCAAACTTGCATTATAAATAAACTAGCGGCTACGCCCCCTAGAGGCCTCTAGGGGCACTTGAGGAGAGGGAGTCGAATTTGATAACCCAATTTTTTATTTTAGATTTTAAAAGAAAAAGTAAAAAAAAATATTTTGGGGGGTGGAATTTTTTTTTTGGGGGGGGTATTTTTCATTTTTGGGGGGGTTGGGGGTGTCCCACCCCCAAGAAAATAGTTATTAACCTTTCCGGGACCTGTGAGAAGCTACCCTGTTAAGGAGAACCCGATCGGTTTAGCGAGATCCTTCGGTACAGACACAGAGACACACAAACAGACAAACATCCTGTTACTTGAGTATAAGGATAAAAACATAATCGACAGACAAACGAACAACGTGAGTCAGTGGTTTCCCGATCTCCAAAGCAAAATTAGGCTACCTTACCAATATAAAATCCGAAAAAATATATTTTTAATTAAGAAATCATGTGATGACACAGAGACTAACGAACTGGTTTTAAAGTAGATGCGTATTAAAAAGCAATCTATGATAACAAGTTTGATTTACTCTTAAGCATGACAGATAGACCGACCGACTAAGCAAATTATAGAGTAGATGCTCATGTTCAGTATATAATTATTCACAAGATAACAGTGAAGTAACCCCCCCCCCCCCCAAGTAATTCAATGACTCCAAGCATGACTCACAAACGAACGATTACCTAATATTTATTTTATGACAGAAAAAGCAAGTTATTGAATAACTTCATTAAAGGAACCCTGCAAAGAATATACCGCTTTAATTACTGAAAGACTGCCACGAGTAGAACCCATACCCAAAATTAGAAGCCTCCAGCTTCTATAACAAAAAAAATGATAGACCTTTCAAAATGATATTTTTAGTACAATGAAAATTTTGAAAGTTTTTCATTGCTAGTATTAAAAATTTCATTATTAAAATACGTCGCCTAGAAAAAAATTATAAGCTTATTTTTGGCAGAAACTTAGGATGCTAGTAACTGATATTTTTAAATAAAAACGCCATTTTTTAGAGTCAAAATCATTCAAAAAAATTTCAGTTTAATTTGCGTTGTACTAAGAGTACTGTAGTTTGAGAATGCCAGCCTTTAGGATTTCCAGCCAATCAGAAGTCTGAGTCAGCTGAACAACAAATCACAGCTGAGCATCTGTATTACCTACATTAGTTTAATTTTTTACCGCTATGATTTTATGCTTTCAAATGTAATTTAAACCGAATTTTTAAAGAGGTTCTGATTAAGAAAAGGTGTTTTTATTGGTTATCAGTTACTGGCAGCCTAAGTTTCTGACAAAAATAAGCTTTTAGTTTTGCTTCTAAAAGTCGTATTTTAATAATGAAATTTTTATTATTAGCAATGAAAAACTTTCAAAATTTTTATTGTACTAAAAGTATCATATTGAAATTTCTGTAACTTTTTTGTTAATGAAGCTGTAGGCTTAAAATTTTGGGTATTTGGTCTACTCTTGGCAGTCTTTCAGCAGTTAAAGCGGTTTATTTCTTGCAGGGTTCCTTTTATAATTCGATAATTTCATGTACGTACAGGTTCATCTGTGTTTTTAGCCTGCACTGATGTCTTTTTAGCTGTCTACCTTTTCAGGTAATATTAACAGCTGATATTCAGAGGTGAGTTTTCAAAAGATAGAAGGAAGAATACAAGCTCAACTACAAAACATAAAGAAACAAATTCATTAGGCCCTATTAATATGCCGTCATTCTATTGGCTAATCGGGGCATATTTGTAGAGTCAAATGAATGCGTTTGTTCTTGTTTTGAATGTTTATTCTTCCTTCTACAGGGTGTTTTTTAATAGGACAAAAAAATTACTTAATTTATCTAACTTGTCATTGACAAAAGTTGATAATTTGTATCTTAATTTCTTCATTGGGTTGGGGAGTTTTGTATAAGAAAAAATACTTGGCGATTTTCAACAAATTATGCCTTAAAAACCGTTTTTTTCTAAGTACCTATTTTTGGATCATGGCCAATTTAAAGGGTGTGCAAAAATACATACATTTTTAAAATACAAATTGTGAGGCTTGTGTTAATAGTAGAAAAATGTTATGCATATCGTTAGAATCGTCATAAACTCTAGTTTTTGGGTGTTTAAGAACTATTCCTGTGCTACGTATAGTTTAGGAGCTACGTGGTAAAATGTCCTAACTTACCTAAAACTTTCTCACATTTCCTAACGTAGCTTCTATATTACAAATAGCATAAATATGATACATATATTTCCAAAAACTAGAGTTTATGACAATATTAACGGTATGCGTAACATTTTTCTACTATTAACACAAGCCGCGCAATTTGATTTTTAAAAATATACGCATTTTTGCACACTCTTCAAATTGGTCATGATCCAAAAATTTTCCAAAATAGGTACTTTGGAAAAACCGGTTTTTAAGGCATAATTTGTTGAAAATCGCTAAGTATCTTATTCTTATACAAAACTCCTGAACCCAATGAGGAAATTAAGATATAAATTATCAACTTCTGTCAATGGCAAGTTGGTTAAATTAAGTAATATTTTTGTCCTATTAAAAAAAAACACCCTGTATCATCTTAAAACTCACCTCAGAAGATTTTCCAATCTTAAAAATCAGTCAGATTTCATAAGTTTCAAAATTTGTCCAGTGCCCTCCAAAAATCCAAATTTGATCTATAACACACTAATAGCTGCGCCCCTAGAGGTAAAAGGGGTAGGGGAGAGGAATTTTTCTCTTTGAAGGGTGAGGTTAATCCTTCCCTGAATCACTTGTAAAGGAGAACTTTGTAGGTCAAACATACATCATATTACTTTACTGTAAGGATGGACAAGACATAAACCTACCTAATTCCTAACTTGAAATTCATGTACCTAATATTTTTTGCAGGTTTATAAAGAGGATGGATAGAAACTTATAGCTTACTTCAAGTACTAATAAATATGTTAGATTGTCAAATTATTTTATATTTTTAATGGTGAATCTTTTCTATGATTAGGGTAGGTCCGTGCGTCTGAAACGGACAGCTTTTTTCGTTAATTTCAAACTTTGCACGGCGATTCCTATAGTAGTTAAGTACGATTTAGAAAGCGTAGCAACTCTAATCGTTACCAGAAAGTCCGTACGTCCATTTAATAAATGTAGATTTTTTTACTTTTTTAGCAACAAATTTTTATGTGATACAATTTTCCAATTGATCTGATTTTTGGAATACTGGTTCATAGGACAACAAAGACGATGATATAAGCGGAACATCTCTACAATAATATCCTAAAGTATGTCCTTAAACATTATCCTGTATTCAAGCAGTTTTGCAACAAATTTACTTACAATTTTATTTATACTTACCTATACATTACTTTACAGCTCTTTCCCTTATAAACGTCAGACGATGATTGAAAAAAGTCATAAGCTGGCTTCACAAGAGATCATGTTCTTGATTGTAAGTCTACTCCAAAATTCCATACACCGCGTCGCCTGAAACGTTATTTTCTGGCTCCTGTAAATAAATTTGAAATATTCAATTAAGTAGCTAAAACTCACCCAAACAACAGTGTAATCAACAGATCAGGTAGACAGGATCAATGCCATTTTACCCACTCTAAAATACACATGAGATCTTCAGTTAAACATAATTAAAACCCCAGAAATACTCACTCTGTAATGGGTATAGAATAATAAACCAAATGTATATAAATGATAAAGATATTAGCAACATGATATATTGAATTAAGACATATAAAACACAGTATTAAATATTTGGTCTTTTAAACAAACATAAAACTATATTGAAGAGTCCTCCTTCATATTGGACAAGAACGTCGGCCTCTTCAACATGTAGAACTCCTTCCATAGGTAGGTATATGATCTTTTAATGGCCACATCACAGGATGGTCTAAATAATAACAAAATATGTATTTCTACAAATCATCACACTAATTACAAATTGTTTTTTCTTTTGTTCTTTTTATCATTGCACTTTAGACTTGTGAAAATCATTTGGACTTTTTATCACTAAACTTATCTGACCGCATAGACAGTGTTAAAACTATGAATAGCCTATTTATCATCCATTGCCCAATCCTCCTCCTTGGCATAGCGGCGACCGGTGATGCGTCTACTAGAGCCATCCTCATACAAACTACGCAAAAACTTATATTCCTTCCTCATCCTATTCACTTGTGCTTCCAGAACCGAAATTTGCCTTTCCATGGCCTTGTTGCTCGCAAACACTTCTTTCCTGGCATGCTCAGCCTGCTCTGCCTGCTTACGCCATTCTCTAGCTGCTGCCTTTTGTTCTTGGACTTGTACTTTGACAATATTCAGTTCTTGTTTGTATTGGTCAGCCAATTCTTCATTAACCTCAGCCGCACGTTTATATTCTGCCAACAATTGATTCTCATTACACTTTCTTTTTTCTTTTTCTCCTTTGGAGCTTTCATCCTCATCAGAGCTGTCCTCAGAATCCTCATCAGAGGAATCACTGGAGTCACTGCTGGACTCGCTATCACTGGATTCGTTTACAGCCCGGATAACTCTTTCTTCATCCTCCAAGGTTGATTTCTTTGGCACACAGGCATCGTTGTCAACTTCAATGACCAGATTTTCCATCGGTATTTCCTCTTGTCCCCAGGTTGGTCTTGGAGAAGACTGCAGAATTTCTTCCAGGTGATATTGTAGCGCAGCTTCTCTATCCTCCTTGGTCTCCATATGACCATACCTGTATAAATACCAATATTTCCAACCAGTGGGTTTCCATTGACTAAATGTCAGTCTTTCAGCCAAGGCTTCCTCCTCATTTCTGCTGACCAGATTTCTGTCTTGAAGACATTGCTTAAAAAAAGGGTTTATCATGTACCCTGGAGTGGCAGCTAGGGGGGGGGGAATTTTAATTCTGACGGTTTTGGCCATTGCACCATCTGGATCCTTCTTGCCCGTAAAGGCATTATCGAATACTGTTATCAGATGGCCTTTGAGTCTGATCAACATCTCTGGGGATGGATACTTTCCTACACCCAACCCCAGCTGGAAATCCGCGTAGCATCCTGGTTTTGTTCTCAGAGAGAAATCAGTCTCAGAAATTGTGGTCATGGCCATTTTATGTAGATTTAGTGGCGACATGCCCATGCACAGGTTGTAGAGTCTGATTCCATCATTAAGTTTGGCCACTTTTTCCCATGCATGTGAGAATTCAGGCTCAAACAGGCATGTGCCAAACAGAACTTTGTTCTTTTTCTGACCTCTCCAGACTTCCAGAATTTGAAAAATGTGGTCCAAAATGACCTCGTTGTCGATGGTGGCTGCATACTTTTGGTACGCAGACACAACAATATTCTTAGCTTGCGTTTGATCTGCTACTGCTTGTTTGATTGTCTTGGTTGTGGTTTGAAGATCATAATTCCATAGTGAGAACCATTTAATCCTGGTCTTTTCCTCGTCAAAAATGCGTTGTGGCATTGCGTGATACGCGAACACAATATCTTGGGCATTGCTCGCCATTGCGGTCAAAGAAAAATCGTTTATCTGAAATGAAATATTGGTCATCAGCACAAAAAAAATTTTCTATAACTTCTTACAATAAGCAGGAAACTTGTTTGAAATTGTGATTTTTGGGATGGAGGTAATATTTTTTTTAAATGGATTGTTTTTGCAATTTTTATATAGACTGATGAGTAAAAATGAACTTTGACCTTTTTTAACTGTTGAAATCCTATTCTTACGTATGATTTTTATTGAAATTTTGCTATGGATTGCACTAAATAAGCCACGTCCGCTACAAAAATTGATTTTTGTCACTTTATTTCTTTACCGGGATCGCGGGATCGCTGTGAAATGCGCATAAAATGCCGCGTTCCGTTTTTTGTGTTGCATTTGATTCTTATTCTACGAATCTGCCAAATCATCGTAACTTTTCTTTACCACAACAAAGCTTCAAGGGAATGCGCGTTAAATAAATCAATAAACATAGTGTTTGTTCTTTTGTTAATTTTTGGGTGCTTGTGTTATATACATATTTACAAGGATTGTGTTTGGTCTTTAGTTTCTATTTAAGACCGCATTCAGAGTATTTTCACTCAGTTTTCCAGATTCTAAGGCTTCTAGTAAAGGAACCTTGATGACACCCCGTTTGGTTAGTATGTCAGCCAACATCTCCTTTCCAGCCACCCAGCAAACCTCTAGTATTCTTCCATCATCAATCATGTCTTTGATAATCGCTATGTCAGCTCTGAGCATTCTTTCTGAAACATCTGATTCGGAGTATACAGCAATTTTTGCTGACATGTTGTCAGTAATTGCCCTCACTTTCAGATCCACTACTCCTTTTGTCATTTCTTTGATCTGTGTTTTGAAGCCTAGCGCAGCATCTATTCCATTATAGAGAATCTGGGTCTCTGCCCCTAGGGTGCTGTGAACTTTTCGCTTGAGCTTGTTTGTCTTCCATTCAATAACAGCACTATGTCCAGTGTTGATGTTGACTAAGAAAACAATATAACCACCAGCGCTATCAACTTTCTGGTTCAGATTTCTGAAAGCTGCATCTGTGAATACCCAGATTTGACAGTCTTCCCAACTTAGTAGGTTTGACACTTTTACTGTCACTTCAGCTTTCTTCATCTTTAGAGCTACACTTTGAGCTCTTGCCAGATCCTCTACTTTCCCTCCTTTGAACTTTGTGGAGAGTTCTAGGGCATCAAAAGCAATGTCTGGCCTGGTTGCTCTGGCTGCCCAGTTGATCATACCTGTAATCTGCCTCAACTGAGTCAGCTCATCCTGTGTCATATCTCTTTGTTTGTCTTTCATACTTTTTACATCAAGTTGCGGAATCTTTGCTTCTTTCACGTACTTGTTTTGGTGAAAGGTTATACCATCAGCTGCTTGTTTCATGTAATAACCTGTATACATGAATTCTCCAGACTCCATCTTGCCCACTTTGAACTCTTTAATCACTTCCTCCATAATCCTCTCGAATTCAGGAGTTCCAGCTTGGAGAAAGTCATCGACGTGTATGCCTACGATTCCAATCAGGACACCATCTTTTATCAAAAAGAACAGACCTTTATCCATGCAAGACTTTTGAAAGCCTTTGTCTTTGAGCTTGTTTAGTACTTTGAAATACCATTTACGGCTGGCATCTTTCAGTCCGTATAGGCATCTGTTTAGCCTCCACAGCTTATCTAAAGCATTTGCCTCCTTTGGAGGTTTGACAAACACTTCTCTGTCCATTTTGTCACCCTGTAAAAAGGCACTTGAAATATCAACCGTCTTTAGAGTCCAACTGTTGGTTGCTGCAAGGGCCAGTATCAACCTAACTGATCCTTTTTGCACAGTAGGGCTGTCAGTTGGGAATTCTCCAGTTTCCTGAAAACCTCTAGCTGTTAATCTTGCTCTTTTTTGATCACCTTTTTCAGTTAGAACCCATACTGTAGTTATCCTTTCTTGACCTACATCATCTACTTCTTCAAAGGTGTCAAAAGCTTTCAACTTGTTGAGTTCATCAAACTTTGCCTGCATCACCTCTGGTGTGTTCCTTTGTTCTTTGGGAATCATTACTGCCAGAATTTCTTCAGGTAAAGTTAAGAAAACTGCTTCTTCCTCATCCTCAAGTCTTATTTTTCTGTCATTTATTCTGTTTACCTCCATCTTCTTTCCAGAGTCTAACTTGATGATGAAAAGTACTTCGTCTTCTTCTTGCACTTCTTTTTCTTCATATCTTATCTGGCGTTTGGATACTTCGTCATGGAATACGTCTCCATTGTCTAGTTCTATGTTGAACCAGCCAGCATTTCTACCTCCAACTTTTCCACCATGACTCAATATGGATCCTTTTTCCCACTTTCCATTTTCAAAAATTTCAATTCTGTCTTTCCTCTTGAGCACTTGATTCGCATTCTGAATCGTACCATCTTCATTGAAAGCTGGTGCTGGTCTTTGATTGACTTTCTTTCTTTTCTTGCCTTTGCTTATGCTGTCTTTTCGAGTTTTTGCTGCATTCTCAATCGTCTTGTTCTTGCTGTTGTCTAAACTTTGTTGTGATTCAACAACATTACCTTTGTTTGTATCACTGATAGCTGTTGTTGGTTCTTCTGGCTGTTCATGTAAGTTTTGTTGTGATTCAACAACATGATCTTTATTTGTGTCATTGTCAGCTGTCATTGGTTCTTCTGGCTGTTCATTTGGAAAGTTGTCTCCTGTTTGTTCTTTGTCAATTCGATTCAGCCTGTCAATCTGTAGCTCATCCATTCTTTGTTGTATCCATTGTTCATGCTCATTTAGAGTTTCATCAAGTTGAGATTGTCTGCTTTTCTCCTCATTGTTGTCTCTTTGAGTATCATCTTTGTCAGTGCTCTCAGTTCTATCATTTCCTTCATTCTCTGAGACAGGTGATTCTATGACCTCCTTGGCTTTGATCTGTTTGGCCAACTCAGGTCCTGCTTTAAGCAGTCTATTAGCACTAACTCTGTAGTATGAGGCTCCTAATCTGATAAATATCACCTTGCTGTCTTGGAAGACCACTTTGGCTGGTCCTCTCCATTTGTCTTCTCCCTCCTTGTGAAAGTACACAATGTCTCCATTTTCATAGACTGTGTCTGCAATCCTTATCTTTGCCTTTAGTGCTTTTCTTATCCTCTCACTTCTTTCAGATTCTATGAAGCTTTTCCTTGCAGCATGCAAGGCTTCAAGTGTTTCTAAGAGTGATTTGCTCTTTTCTGGCTCTTCCCAGGCTGGCGGAGGATCATCCAGAATGTTTGGAAGCTTGATTTGCCTCCCAAACACAAGCTGATAAGGAGAAAATCCTCTCACATTTGACAAGGAGTTTATAGCTGTTATAGCCCATGCTAGAGCGACCTCCAGTGACATATTAGGATATTCTTTCATATTTGACCTAACTATGTTATCTGTGATATGATGATTTCTCTCATTTAATCCGTTCTGCCAGGGGCTGTATGCCCCTGTAGTCAGAAGCTGGATGTTTAACGCGCTTGCCACCTCACGCATGCTTTCATTTGAGAACTCTGTTCCATTATCACTCAGAATCTTGTCAACTTTACCAAAGATAGGTAGCCATTTTGTGGTGATGGCCTTTATGATTGTCTCCGGTTCTTTGTTTCTGACAACTGTTGCTACTTGAAATCTCGTGAAATGATCAATCATGTACAGAATGTAGATGCCCTTGTGAAAATTCCATACCTTTAGATCAATGGTCAACACTTGTCCAAAGTCACTGGATAATGGTGCTGCAACTGCTGGCTTATCTGGTACTCTCTTGCGCAATAGACATCCTTCACATTTTTCCATGATCTTATTTATCATAGGGTCAAACTTTTCGTTCCATTTCCCTGCATCTTTGATAATTTGGACAAGCACTTTCTTTGGTCTATGCCCAAATTGTTTATGGATCTTATCCAATCTCTTAATTTGTTCTTTTTCATCATCTGTTTCTAATTCGGTGATATTGACTTCATCTAGAGCTTCATTCTTTTGCAGAAGGTCAACTATGTAATGACCAGCTGTTGTTGTGTGCAGATCAAGTGGTTTGCCATTAATGGATCCTTTATCATTTCTCATGTCCAGGGTTATTCCTAACCTTTTCATTTCAGCTTTAGAGAGAAGTAAAGGAATATCAGAGCTAATGACATCAATAGTGATTTCATTGTATTCCCCTCCAATCTTTACTGGAATAGTGTATTTGGCCTTTGACTTTAGTCGTCCTTGGTTTCCGAAGATAAAGGTTCTCTTTGATTCAATAGGTCCTTGTACATTCTGCTTCAAATCTTCTGGTAATGTTTGTAGATATACTCTCATCCATTTCTCTCCTGTCACACTTGCAGTGCAGCAGGTGTCCAGGGCAGCCATGTTTATGGCCTCAGCTGTAAAATTGTTCAATTCTTCTTTGTTGTCAGAACAAAGCACAGTACAATTTACACTTTCTTCTCCACTTTCTTCATCTGTTCTTTCCATGAGTAGCTCTTTTTCTTCCTCTATACCTTGTTCATTTACTCTGGTTAAGTACACTTTCTCATATTTTCCTTGCCTATTCCCTTTATTGTCATTCTTTTTCGTGTTTTCAACGGAATCAGGACAATCTGCCATAAAGTGTGTGGTTGAATCACAGAGTTTACATCTCATTGGTTTTCCATCTGGGCCCAAGGGATTTCTCTTTTTCGTTCTTAATTGAGAGAAATTGCCGGATTTTGTGTTATTTCCGCTGTTTTTGTTCCATGTTTTCCTATTTTGGTCTCGTGAATTCTTATATGAGGAGTTTTGGTATCGTTGATAATGGGTTGGTGGTTTCCAACCTCTGGATATGTAGACTTCCTCGATACGATTCGAAATGTCGTCTTCTCCGTTAGAATTTTGAGTAAGGTTTATTTCCTCATTAATTCTATCATTTTTATCATTTAATTTCGAACAGACTTCACGTAATTTTCGTTTAATGGTTTCGTACCGTTTGCCATCTTGCGCCAAAAAATTGCATACGCCACGTATTACGGTTTCTTCTGTATTATCTAGATTTGCACATTCAAACAAAGTTAATGCTAAAAGTTTGTCATTCTTTATGTTAATATCTAACTGTTTGGCCTTTTCATTAATGTTCTCAAATTCGATGAGAAACTGATTTATATCTTGGTTTTTACGGCGCTTAATATTGGTCATTTGTCGCTTTGTTTCAAATAGTTCTTTTTCCTCATCTATAAATACGCGCGTTTTTAGAAAATTTATTACACGTTCGATACCGGCTTCATTGTTTATTAGTTCCGTTGCAGGACAGCTTTTAAAGAAATCATCTTTTAGAGTTTTACCATATTTTTCTGATTCTCTCGGCAGTTCAGACGCAAGAAGGTAACCCTGTTGGTCTTTGGCAAGTTCCGTTGCGTTGGACCATGCCCTAACACAAGATATCCAAGTGTTAAAATCACTAAACTCATTTAGAAGCGGCACAGGGACAGTGTTTCTACCTTTCTTGTCGTAGCTGTCATAATATCTGTTTCTAGGACTGTCGTAATAATCATATGGTCTTTGTCTGAAATTGTCGTTTTCTGTAGGTTGTCTGTAACTCTGTCTTTCGTTACCTACGTCCTGTCTCTGTCTTGTATAGTCATCATAGGAACGTTGTTGTTGTCCTTGAAAGTCTTGATAGTTATTTGGTCTTTGTCCAATAGGTTCATAATGATTAATTGGTCTTTGATCATTATAATTAGATGGTTTTTGTCTGTTATAATTATCCTGTTCATTTGGTCTTTGGTCATTAAAGTTAGTTGGTCTTTGTCTGTTATAATTATCCTGCTCATTTGTTCTTTGGTCATTAAAGTTAGTTGGTCTTTGTCTGTCATAACGATCCTGCTCAATTGGTCTTTGTCTGCAAAATCTTTCAAATTCAAGAAATCTTTGCATGCGAAATTCATCAAATTCATAAGTATTTGGGTTATCCGTATAAGGAGCTGTATTATAAATTTTAGGCCTTGCACCCCCACCGATGCCTCCGCCCTCTACTCTTCCATTATTATTATTGTTTTCACTGTCATCTGTCAAGCCGCCGTCAACATGGCCGGTTTGATCTTTATCCATTGTATCGCTACTTTTTGACTGTAATCCTCCCTCAAGAACATTATCAGTACGTTTTTCGCCGTCGTTTTCCCCGGTTCCGCCAACCGCGCCGGATTTTTCAAAATTATTAGCATCCATTTTTATTTCTGGGGTTTTTTATTCTTTTAATTTAACATAACCTTAGCCACACCTCTGACTTTGATCTTGGCCAATACCCCTCTGCTTTTGGACTTGGACAAATCTTTTAATTTTTAGAGTGATTGATGTGCCTAAGCTGAACTTTTAATTACACCGTGCCGTAGATCGTCTCTTGCTTCTTGCTGCTACCATTGAAATATTCAATTAAGTAGCTAAAACTCACCCAAACAACAGTGTAATCAACAGATCAGGTAGACAGGATCAATGCCATTTTACCCACTCTAAAATACACATGAGATCTTCAGTTAAACATAATTAAAACCCCAGAAATACTCACTCTGTAATGGGTATAGAATAATAAACCAAATGTATATAAATGATAAAGATATTAGCAACATGATATATTGAATTAAGACATATAAAACACAGTATTAAATATTTGGTCTTTTAAACAAACATAAAACTATATTGAAGAGTCCTCCTTCATATTGGACAAGAACGTCGGCCTCTTCAACATGTAGAACTCCTTCCATAGGTAGGTATATGATCTTTTAATGGCCACATCACAGGATGGTCTAAATAATAACAAAATATGTATTTCTACAAATCATCACAAATTTTTGTAAAGATTTCGCCGACCAATGCAATGGGCATCCAGTCTGTAAATCGGTAACGGTATAAGGACTTTGATAAGAGTCAAAATTTTAATTGGCATCAGCTGTAAAATAGCGAACCAAATGCTATCATTTACGTGCTAATTAACTTGCTGAATAGGAATCTACCCTCTTAATTCGTCGGTATTTCTGTATATAGCTGGAAAACATAAAATTTACGTTGGAAAAACTAGGTTAAATTTTTTTGTTTTAATGCTTCTCATCTTCATCCGTTTTTTCCCTTCTTATGGATGCAAAAATCTTTATTCAAACTCTATTTACCTACCAAACTAGAAGTTAAACAAAATGATGTTTTGGTGTACCTAAATTGTATCTTAGTAAGGTGCATGAAATAAGGGACCGACGCAGACAACCAACCCTTCGATGGCACGTCCTTTGTCCTTAAGTCTTGCTTATACGATAAGCGCCTAATCTTACAATTTTCGTCACATGCCCGATATGTGAATTAAATGCATTTATTTCAGTTTTAATAAATACGCAATGTGAACTAAGACTCCAACTTATAACCTTTAAGACAATATAAGCAGTTATTGTAAGTTACCTCTCCAGTTAGGAAGTTCTTTTACCTAAGAAATGAAATATTTCTAGAAATATAGCTTATAAGGAGTTATTCAGTAGTTAATTCATTGAAGTAAAAAAATGAAATCCATTTTACCCGACAAAACTTCGTAAAAAATAATACGGGATTAGACTTTGTATCTTTTATCCAATGAATTAACAAGTCGTTTAGAAGTTAACGCTTGAAGTTGTTTAAAACTGCTTTCATGAATGTTGTAATCTTAACATAAGAAAAAAAAACTATCAAGTACCTATTAATATTTTTTATTTAGAGAATTTAAACAGTTCAAAAATATAGTTATTACCGAATTAATGAATTCAAAAAAAGAAAAGAAAATGAATTTGCAAATAACCGAAAATATTTCTATTAATTCTTTAAGTAGTTTCATAAAACGGGTTGAATACTTAAAATATTTCAATTTTAGTTTTCAAAAAAAAAAATAATATAGCACAGAAAAAAAATTATCCACTCCAACGAATTTTGAAATCTTTTATTGAAGGAAAATATCTATTATATCTTATATACAAATTATCCAAATAGTAAAATATAACACCTTACAAATGATATTTGTTTTGAATGGTTAAGAAAATTGACCTATGACATTAAATAATTGCAACAAGTGACTTGAAAACATGTCATTTACCTAACCGAAGAATATCAAAAACATTTTATTTACCTCACCAGAAACATGGGATAATGCACGTAAATAAAAACAATTTTACGCCAACTTTTCTTGTGTCGTGAAACAATTATTTTGACAAAATAAATTGTTAATCAGCATTGCAAACTAAAATCCGCCACCAATTAACAGAAAATTAACTTATTTATGTCCGGTAAAAAGTTGGCATTAAATAGTCTTAACTTAAGCAGCATTACCCCCTTGTCCTAGCCAGTAGCCAAGCAAACCATTACCTAGGTGGAACCCCTTGGGTCAGGTGGTTATGAACTCTTTCCACCTTCAGCCTACAAAAAATATTATATCCCCTTCTCGAATCCAGGGAGATTAAAAGTAGCAGTAGACAAAGCTCAAGATAAAACGTCTCAATATTAATCTAAAATGCGTGTTTTAATGAATTCGAGAACCTTAATGGGGGATAATTTAAAGTTTGAGCGTTTTTAGGTAACGTGGTAGATTTAAAATTGCTATAAGACAGACAATCAGTATTTAACCAACAACTGAATCTGCTATCTTAAAGAACATATAGATTTTGGCTTTAAATCAAACATAAATTTAGAAAGCCAATACTTGAACTCTCTTAATTTGATCTGAACTGATTTTGAAAATGAACGAATAGTTCAGACTTAGAAGAAAAAAAACATCCTAACACTTTTCAGGCTAAATTACCAAACAATTTACTGATACTCAAGGAACCCAAATGAAATAGAAAGGACTATTCATGAAAAGATCTGTAGAAATTTGAAACTGAGCTCAGTAATAATTCTACAATTTTAGTTATATTTAAATATAATCTATAATATAATTGCAGAGTAGTAAAAACTTAGATTTTCATTTCTTAATTTTTTTTAAATGGTTAATTTCTAGGTACAAATCTTATTCGCGAATAGTCCTCTAAATACCGTACAATGATTATTACTTGTATCGAGTAATAAACATTACCTTTTTCCTTTGGCCTCATCCGGGAGATCTGCTCCTCCCAGAGTTGGTCTGGAACAAGTAAACATTAACCAAACAAAAATAATTCCGGTATTTATATTTTATTTATAATTTTGATATTTGTCAAAAGCCAGAAACAATGTATAAATGAATATCAATACAATGAATCCAGGTTTCATTTCTTACTTAATGGCTTAAAATGTAGAAGTTTTTTTAAGAAAAAAATGTGTCGAGAATGCGAGATATCCCCTCATTCATTTCTTCAATTACTATCAAAACTGCTAACAGCTAAAAGTCTGCTGGCTACTCACACAAGATCAAACATTATTGAAACTAAAGATCAAATATGAAAGTTAGTGCTGAAACAATATTTTTGAGCGGATTTTCTAGTGCCGCGCTAAATCACCAAGCATAATAAAGCTTTGTTTTTAAGTAAGGGCTTAGGTTAAACAGCAATCCGTTCAGCAGCTAACCGCTTTCAAAGTCAATATTAGAAAATGTATGAGGAGATCAATCACAATTACAACATGAAATAGAAAAGATCTTTGATTTAAGTCGAATTAAAAATAAGCAAAGGCTTAAAGGTGATTTTCAAATATTAAAATTATTACCTAGGTGTTTTATTAAAATTAAAAAAAAAAAGATTTTGGGCTAAAATTGTAACCTTTGCTTATCTCGAATACAACTTTAAGTTTTGAATAAATAAATGCTATTTTTAAGGTGTTATTGTGTTGCGTCTCTTGCCAATATTATTTTCTTTTTTTTTATTATTCGATCATAACACAGCAAGTTTTTTTGGGGTTTATCATCCAAACATATTTTAGTATAGGAGTGGAAATAATAGGAAAGACAAAAATGTGTTACACAAAAGTACAAACACAAATAAAAGCAATTTTAAATTTAGTTTTATAGATTTGGTCAAAACTGCAGAATATCACAGGGATTTAATAAGTGAGGCAGCTTTACAAATCTATCTAGAATTATTTGTACTCAAAATAATAGAGTGACTCGTATTATTATAAATTACTATTATATAAACAAAAAATAAAAGTTTTTTTAATGAATTTACAACTGATTTTCATATAGAATCCAGAGCGGGTCGAAAATGCTTCTCGGAAATTTGTGGTAATTTCTCAGCTCAACCATTCCATCACAGCCTGAATGAATAAGTAAATCAATACCTATTCAATACCTAACAAAAATGTTTTCTAACAAATCAAAAGCAGTCTTCGTAGATTTTTTCATCTCAATTCCAAGGATTACGAGATTGGCAAAGAAAGGTAAAATAACCCATTTTCTCTTTAAATCATATTTTAGAAGTCAGAAAAAATATAATTTAATTTATTAGGTACAACACAAAGTCTCAATTGGCGTTGACTTTTGTTATTTTGTTGAAAAAAAGAGTGAACTGAGAAACGGCAGTAAAACAGGTAATCTGCCTCGAAGCCATAGACTACGCAAAGATAAACTGATCAGAGACTGTAATTTTTTTTGTATATAAAAATTGAGAAACATCAAAATAATCTTCCATTTACCAATCCCCTATCAAAATCTTTTTTTTATATTATCAGAAACACTTTTAGACGTGTATGTAAATTTTTGCTCGATATTTAGTTTAAGTTTCTACCTTAGAGAACTTTCTTTATTTCATCCAAACATTGGGGAGGTGGGAGATTGTGACCTCCTTTCACATGGGCAACGTAAATGTCAATCAGAAACTGAAGTTCTTGACCAACAAGCTTTATTCTAGCCTCTAATACCTCGTTTTCCTGGAAAAGAAAAGCAGAAATTAGTTACATTATCAAAATACTAGCGGATGCGTCCTTAGCATAATGTTGCTTTGTTTATAGAAGGGGAGGTACGGGAGTAGAAAACAGCCTAAATCCTTCCCAAAATTCTAAGTCTCGTTTTAATATATCTTAAAACCACCCCAGGACTCATAAATAATAAAATGGTTTACTCAATTGAGTCAAGAAATCGTAAAAAAAAAACTTTATAAAAAATAAATGACGCATATTACCTAAAAACTTTTTAAAATATTTTGGCCGAAAAAAGTACGGTTGACAGTAAAATTATTCCTTGACAACATATAAACCGGTTTTGACCAGAAATAAACCAGTAAATTCTAGGTATCACCCAGATTAGGCCTCTTTGAAAAAGCATGACGAAATTCCCAACGTATAGTATCAATCTGACGGAAGTGCTACAAAATGTAAAAATTCTAATAATGGCAATAAAAAAGGATTAATTAAGAATGAAAATAATCAAAAATACTTACACATTTCATTTCAGTAACTTTTTCCAAAGTAACTTTGTTATTTGTCTTGGACTTTTGACGAGATTTCTTCACAGCATCGTTATTTTTAATACGTTTTTCTTTGTACTGAGGATCGTCTTTGGTTAATTCTTTCTTGCCCAAAGGAATTTTATTTGTTGGCATCTTCATTTTAACAGATATTAATGTGAAAAAAAAGTCCTAGGTTATAAGGTATTAATTTTGAGGCTGGATTGTGATGTTATGATGAAATGATTTTAGGTACTTTAGCAGAGGTTGTTTGGCGTGAATAGCTTGTTAAAGCTGTTTTTATAAAGAGTTCTCACAGGCTGTGATGGATTCCGCTCCTTCCTTTTCTATAGAGTTTCAGTGTTCTTCAAGGTTT
Source organism: Acartia tonsa (assembly GCF_053477335.1). Classification (NCBI taxonomy): domain Eukaryota; kingdom Metazoa; phylum Arthropoda; class Copepoda; order Calanoida; family Acartiidae; genus Acartia; species Acartia tonsa. Next base: position 44,129,649 of record NC_137260.1, read on the forward strand.
TAACTCTGAAATTTAGAATGTTCATAGGTTAGTAGTTTGAGCCTCCATTTTGATGAAGTTAATGTCACCTCTCCACTAGATCACAGCTACAATTTTTAAATAAAACAGAAACCTTTCTTTATGCCACGTCTACTATTTTTAGATTAAGCAGACTTTTGATTTTAATAATGCAAAATTTGAATGAGCTCAAGACAATAAGGCAATATTTGTCCTAAGAGCTGGTTCTAACAAAGAATTTTGACACAAGATTTTCGTGTGGACGAAAAGTTTGGTTCAAACTAAAGTTAATTCTACGACAAAGCCTAAACTTTATAAAATAATATGATGAAAGGTCTACTACAAAATATATAAAAACATGATGCAATGCATGAATTTTCACGTAAACTCTACCCACCATGACGCAATTCTAGTTTGTATTTTGCTAAGGCAAGGCAGAATTGAAAGCCTCTTTTTTATCGGTTGTGTATAACTGCTGCTTTCCCTGACGCGCAATATATAGCTTCATGTGTGGGGTAGAGGGGCAGACAGGTTTTGTGTAGACCTTATTTCCAGATAGTAACACAGTCAAGATAAAAGATGGATCAAAAATTAACAAATTAACCTTAAAATTCCTCATATCTATCAAAAACTTAATTTAAAAACTGAACACATTTACAAACAATACTATTCTTTCAAAGAATAATCACAAAAAGGCATATAAAATACGTTAACACTTTAAAACTTAGCCAGTATAAAATTAACTCCGCCAAAAATGCCGTACTGACACGACTAGGTGGAAAACAATGGTGCAATGGAAATTCAGAGAAAAATATTATTCATTTTAATACTAAAATTATGCGTAAATTGCTATAAATAACTTTTCAAAATCAAACAATAATTATATCTGCATATTTGTAATGAGAAAACATGTAAAGATTCATTAGAATGTAGAAAATATTTGATATTTTGACTTAAAAATAAAAATGTTGTCACTAAGCGAGAATGTGTCTCACTCTTGCGAGAAAATAGTTGAACTAAATAAAAGAGGGTTCATTTTAAAACTTTTAACATAATTAAAGTTAAATTTATAACTTGTTTTAAAAGAAAAAAGAGAATTTTAATAAATTAGTAGTTTCACCCCTCCCCTAGCCTCTAAGACATCACTTCAAGATGTGACGGGAAGTCCCCACTCCATCATAACCTTCTGTAAGTTATATACAGATAATATTATAAAAAAAATTCGCTAATTAAAGTATACAATACATGGCATAATATATCGCAATATCTCATAACTAAAACTGATGATGAAAACTCTTGAAAATCATTATTATTATGGGAGGGTTGAGGGTGTTTTACACTCCAAAGAAATCAGGGATAAGGGATGGGAAACGTAAGAAAATATTATTCCAGGCCTATTTTCCAACTAGGCCTAAAAAACTAGTTTCGGGATGACGCAGTAGTTAGAATAAAACTATGAACAATGATGAAATAGCTATTATATGAATGCAAAGAAAAAAAGTATAGAATAGAATTCAGGTAGTTGATTTCACCAATCATAAAATATAATAAAAACTTTCCAAAGAACCAATATGTTAGTGGCTTTAAGTAGAATCCCGTTATTACTTCGCCAACCCCCCCCCCCCCCATTTTAAAAAAAAGTTTTTTTTGAGATGGTTAAATCTGATTTATTTTCAAACATTTTAAGGGGGGATCTACTTCACCCCAAAATTTGTATTTAGAAATAAACACCGCTTTAGCCCCCCAGCTTTAATAAATAAATTAAGTAGATTTGAATAAGTACATGGGTAACATTCTATCAACTAATTGTTCCATAGCATACATATAAATTAAGAATTTTTAAAAAAATTTATTTTACGTTAAATATTAACAGAAAAGTTCAATTAAGTGTGCAATAATTTTTACCAAAATTAATGAAAATTTTTTTTTAACAAAACACAGTACACTTTTATTTACATATTGAACTAGTTTTGTATTTGTAATCATTTAGGTGGGTTATCAATTCCACATGAAATGTAACTTTTAAATTGTCTAAAGACAATGAGTTTTTCACATTGTTTTTAAAGTTTAAAATGTTGAATCCTACTCAGTCTTCAAAAAACGATCTCTCCATTTATGTTTTGCTATATGGACATTTATTAATGTGTAGATTTAATAATAAGTTGATGTGATTGAACGTCATATATATTGTTGTCCTTCTGATAGCAGAAACTTTCCATTGTTGTCTTTCTAATAGCAGAAATTTATGTTTTCTTGAATTAATTTAGCCAATAATGAACTGGGGGACGCGTTTGTTATTAATAATTGGTTAATGCTAAAAGCAAGTTTCAGGCTATTGGATATTAGCCTACAGCCAATAATGAACTGGCGAAAATGAGTTGATTTTATAGGCAAAAAAGAAAAGTTGCCCCATCACTTTAAAAAGGAGGCTGAGACCTAATTTTCGGTCAGGTTTCCCATCCCTTATCCCTGCAAAGAAATGGAATGGAACATCAGTGAACCAATATAATTATACATATATCATAAGAAACACAACTTTGTAGTACAGCGGTTACCGAGATCTTAAGCTTTAAACAGACGGACTAATATAGTACTACTTTGTATTATATATGTTGTAAAAAATGTCTTCATGTAAAAATAAGCATAAATTTAATTTTCATAATTTTAAAATGAATCTGGCCATGTTATTGAAAGTAAACAAATTTTCCGCGGCATTTGCACTTTTATTGCAAAGTTTTGTAATGTGGCCAAGTATGCAAGAAAAAAATACTCTTCAGATGTTTTTATGTCTTTTTTATAAAAACTAATGTAATTTACTAGAATTAGTTTTTGTTTTTGCAAACATTAAACATAGTTTCGTATTCTGGATACAAATAATAAGCCTAACTACATAATACTATAAATTATAATCTATTTTGTTCAATAAGTTTGGCCACATTTAAAAATAACTTGTAGTTGTAAATAGTTTGCACACAGACAACTTGATAAGTTGACAAGTCCAATACAAAATACAAGTTTAAAAGTTGCACTTAAGATAAAAATTTAAAGAATTTAAAAAACGAGACATGATAAAATGGCACAAATTGCAGCTTTGTACTGTCAATTTAAAGTACTTTTTTGTGCTAAAGTTTAGATTTTTTACCTAAAAAATGCATTTCAACTTTTCAGTAGGTATATATAATATTAAATATGACTAATTTTTTTTCTGTTTCAGAAATGACAATTTATTAGATATAAATGGGTGACACCAATCATAAGCCGATTATAAATAATGGTAATAAAGATTTTGTTTACATATTTCTTACCTTATATTTATCGACATAATTTAAATTAATATGTAAAACAAAAATACCCTTCCGACGACTTAAAAAAAAAAAATGGCCTATCCCCAGCGCGAAACTATAATTAAAAGGTAGCCTGCATGCTACGTTGTTCGATATCGTTGGCGATAAACGTTGGAAAATCGTCCTTTCAATCTAAAGGTAGCATGCGATCGAGACCGCCATCGATATCGTAGCAGAGGAGTATAAATTAAAAGAGCGAGCGAGAGAGAGAGAGAAAGAAACATATCTTACTCTTTATTAAATTAGGCCGGGAATGGTGTGATCTCTCGCTCTCGCTCTTTTAATTTATGCTACGATATCGATGGGGAACTCGCATGATATCTTTTGTTTGAAAGGACGATTTTCCAACGTTTATCGCCAACGATATCGAACAACGTAGCATGCAGGCTACCTTTTAATTATAGTTTCGCGCTTAAAAAATTAGGTGGTAATTCATGGCGAAGAGGATTGGAGGTAGCATGAGACTCGGTACATATATTGCACGAGCTCTATGGCGATTCCATAGCGAAATATCTTGCTGGGTCAGCTTAATAGATTAGAATGAAACGGTTATAAGGGGGGGGGGGGGTTAGATATACCACACTTTTCTGGGATCTTGCCAAATTAAGTATCAACTGTGGGGAATACCAAAGGATGACTCCATGCAAAATTTGAGCCGGATCCGGCCAAAACCGTTTTTTCCCGGTTTTTAGGGGGTATCTGTGTTTCTAAAATATCATAGTCTGCTCATACCCCTCTGTTTATATGCACTGCACACTTTCCCTCACCCCCACCCCCTTTCTCTCTCCTAAACTTCACATATTCAGGGGTGATAAAATTGGTTAATTTTGATATTATCTTTTTAGGAAAAGGAAACAAAATTCAAATCAATATCAAATCCATCCTTAAAAGGTAAGACGACTGTTTTATTTTGTTTTCTTATTATATCAAGGGCGACCACTATTTACGCGCGTTATGTTCATATTGAACACCATTTTAGGTTTTTTGGTACGTTTTTGTTCGTTATTGATTTTTGTGTACAATAGGAACATTTAAGTATACGTTAATATTGTACGTTTTTTCTGTATTAAACTTTATTTTTTTTTAAACTTACCTTATTAGTGTTCAAGTTAAGTATTTTATATAGAAGTACGTTCCTAGCCTTAGAAATGACTTTAAAAAACACAATTTTTTACAGTTTTTAATGAGAATTGTCCAATTTGTAGAGATTTTTTGAGATTTTCTCAGGCTAGGAATGAGGTATTTTGAAACGGACAAAAGTGTCTAATTCTACTCCGCAAGGCCTTTCCCGGAAGCACCACGAAGCCATAGTTTTGATGCAATAAATTTTTTACCTCGATAAGGGGGACCTCAAAATTTCTAAGTGCTTGTACCGTCGCAATTTTTGAATTACAGCATTGAATATTTTGCATAGGTCATTTTTTTTGCATAAATCAACCATATTTTGGCTGGGGGCCAAAGTTTATCAAATCTGGGAACTGGCTAGTACACATCATGTAGCTTGTTAAATGGAAGGTGAACAATAGCCTTTGAGGATGGGATACAATACATATCTCAATTTTAGTTTTTCTCTGAATTAACCAAACTTTGCTTAATTCTGTGCAGGGTTATATGGTCAAACGTCCTTTGTCTTGAAGTCCTAACTTTGCACTGTTGCGCCTGTTCATGGGCCAAGATATTCCTTCTACCTTTTCTATTGATGTCATGTCATGCGTCTAACATAACAGTAGCTAGATACCTACAATGTTTAACGCTTCTGGTATGTTTTATGCTAGCTCGACAAAAAGTTTTTTTTCTACTTAGGCCTTCCAACAGTAACACCGATCTACCTGAAAGTCAAAACAATGTAAATTCACAATCTACCTCTGCCCGTGATAAACTCCCAGCTGCGCTTAGTAGCTCACAAACTGCCAATAACGAAGATGATAAACCAATTTCATGGAAAACCAACCATACAAAGCAAGAGCACAGAAGTAGGATAGACTCTAAGAACGATTATTGCTATAATAAGAATTATGATGAAAAAGGGGTAAAACGATCTAGAAGAACAAGCTCTTCTGACCATTCAAGCCCAAGTCCCATTGACGGTATGTTTCTCTTTTTTTTCAAATTTAACATTTATATGTCTTTTTTCTGTTCGCGTTGTGTCTTTCATAATCTTATAATCCTGTCAATTGTAGCTGGGTCTTAAAATTTGCTTTATATTATTAAGATTAAAATATTAACACGTTACACGACACGTACTGAGTTTTAACCAGGGATCTAAAGGGATAGCCGATTAATTGATATACATCCCCAATGATTATACACAAAATTACCAATTCTAAATTACAATTATTGTTTGAAACGTTTGGACACTCAACGTAATGAACCAACCAATAAGAATCCATAAAAGTCCCCATAGATTTTAAGCCAACGTTTTTATAAAACCTTTGGAATTGTGTAATAAACAGATCAATATCCCCTCCCTCCCTGGGTTTAATCGTATATATAGGTACTCATCAGTATTTCTACGTACTGGTAGGTATGTATTTTCTTTTCACCATATAACAAATTTTGTACTTTTTTATATTCAGCATATGTGAATGCCAGAAAAAAGAAGGCCAAGTCAAATCAAAATGAGAGAACTACCAAGAATGTAAAACCCGAGGACTATGAACTAAATAAGGTCCTATTAGATGCAGTAGATATAGCAATAAAGAGAAAACAACAAAAATTACAATCTGTACAGAACAAATTGGGAAAGATTAGGGCAGACGAGGTAATCAATGGTATAGTTTACTGTTACTGTAGAGACCCCATGATACAAAGTTATAAAAAAAACATTATAGAAATCTAAATGAGTTAAAGCACTTGGTTATACAGGATCTCTTCATTAATCCTATCTTTAGTTTTTTATTTTAAAAAATATGGAAAATGTTTCTAAAATGTGTCTCTTTAACTATTATCTATGCATATTTTAATGTTTTATTTACAATAGTGAATAATATACAGGGATGAGATATAATAATAGATTCTTATTATTACATATTTTATTTACCATCAAATGTAAGATTGTATTCCTAAACAAAGAATCTTCACATAGGTCCCGGGGTGGTTTAAGCTAATTATTTTTAATTTCAGCCTTCTTACAACTTTGAGGATAGTCTCTAGATTATAGGGGCGCAGCCGGTAGTCATTAGATAATATGGAATTGAACCTTACAGAAAAGGAGAATTAAAATCCTCACATCTTCAGTTATATCGCACATTTCTCTTATTTACATATTTTTATTTATGTATTTCTTATTCGAAGGAAAAGAAAAGGAAACCAAGAAACAAACATCCAGACCAAGATATATCATTTTCTCTTTCGTCTTCAGAAGATTCCGAAAACAAGGCTGAAAACAATGTCACACAAAAATCAAAAAAGAAGAAAAATCGTAGAAGAAGAAAGTCTGATTCCAAATTCGAGAAAAATAGTCATAACAATTCAGGGCCAATTAATAATAGGAGTGAAGACGTGGCTTCTACATCAAATAAACCCGCCAGCAGAAACTCGACACCTGTTATAATGGAGGAAACTAGGAATACGAATACAAAAAGGGATGTATAGTTTAGATGATATTTAGATTGAATCTATTTTTTAAGTCAATGGCAAACTGTAGTTTTAATTGTCAAAAACTGCTATATTAAGCAAGAGGAGGGAAATTTATTATATGAACTTGTAAAACAAAGTAATCAGTACATTTAACAATATTCTAGAAAGGTAGAAATTCTTATATTGCTACCAATAGGCAATGAAATAGGTAGGTAAATATTAATATATTTTTTAGTAAATAAATACGAGTTTTGTGTTAATTTCAGAAGTTCTTCCTAATACCCTGCCTAATACCTCTTTTTAAATAAACAATGTACTTAACAATCTTTTTTTATGGGATCTCTAAAAAGACACCTTCCTCCCTTTATATTTAGTAAAATAAAAACACAAAACAAGCTTAAGACTATGCAACCGCGCTTTAACATTAAATGAAACTAACATAAATACTATAAACTTTGCTTAAAATCTAAACTACATATAATATCTAGTAATGAAAGTCAAGGCTCTCTAAGGGAAAGAGTACATGCAGTTCTTAACAGAAGTTCCGAAGTAAATGAAATAACGAGGAGAAAGTCACCAACAGCTGGCTCATATAGGAGATCTCCCAAACAAAGTCGCACTAGATGTTCACCAACTGTAAGCCCACAAAGAAGTCGCTCAAGGCGAACACCTCCGTTGAGTCCAACTAGGAGTTCAGGCCCACTAAGCCCAACAACGCAAAGAAGATCACCCTTAAGCCCTACGAGGTCATCAAACTATAGAAGATCAAAAGTTAGGACAACGTCACCTCTCAGCCCAAGAAGATCACCAGTAAGAGGTCATACTCGGGTATCACGAACATCTAGAAGTCCTGGAATGAGGTCGGCGAGTCCTAGCAGGAAAAGGGCGTCAAGACACTCCAATAGTCCTGTTAGGCATAGATCATCACGAAGCCCTGGTAGACGTCAAACATCTAGAAGTCCTTCTCATAAATCTAGATATATGAATGATGACACATACAGGTTTGTTTAGTTTTAAATAACTTTATATCTTAGCATGTACCTGAGTCATGTAAAAAATAATAATTGTATAAATATAGGTACTTTTTTAAAGCAAGCATAGCATTGAAATGTATTTTTTGTAGGTATCTAAAGTTTTTTGATTAATTGAAAACGAATACATGTAGGCAATCGTTCCTAAAAAATACTTAATTTTAGTTCAGTTAAAGAAAAAGAAGATCCAAAACATAAGCAGTTTTTAAGGTATTAAAACTACAAAATTTCGATTATAGTAAGTTTTCTAAATTGCAATGTTTTGAAACCGTAATTTGTGTTTTTTACAGCTTCGTTTCTTTGCTCTGTTTAAAAAGGTTTTTATTTTAGATGGAGTGTTTTTTAATCGATTTTAGATTATAGAATATTTATCTTTTGTAAATTTTCATATCTATCGATAAATATCCTCCGTCATTTTCCCTGGGAATATTAAAACAAGGATGACAACATCCATAAAAGCAAAGCTCTGAAACAATAGGATAATCGGACATTTACGCTTGTCAGTACTATACTGAATAAGCAAAATTTAAGTGTATAGGTCTAAACATAATTGCAAGTAAATTTGTTGCAAAACTATTTCCCTGGCCGCGGCGTTCGCCCTCCTGCTTTTAAAATTAATCTGAGCTAAAAGTAAATTAATCTTAGGGAAATGGAAGAATTTATAAATAAACCTCTGGCATCATCTCAAGCATATATAAACGCTGGGATAAATCCTCCCCCATCACAACTAATCCAGACCAGCCACCCACCACCTGCAGCTGTTGTGCCAGGTAAAAAATTAACAAAATTAATGGATGTAGAATATCCGTGGATGTAATGACAGGGGTAAAACTGTCGTCAATTCAGCTAACATGAAACTCGTTTATTGGTCAGTTCGTTCATCTGAAAGGTTTGGAGGAGATGGAGTACAAAGGTGCAAGGGGGTAATCGTTATTTTAGCCCGCTACAAGTTTCACTTTATAAGAGAATATGAAAATGTGATTTTAAGATCCAAGTAATTATATACCTATCCATTATGAAATTACGAATTAAAAAATTTCCAGACAAAGTTGCTTGCTTACTCCTTTCTTTTGATTATTTTTTTTTCAGGTCCCATGTATTCTGTACCTGATCATGTGGCATTTCCAGGATATTCCACCACTGTACCTCCGCCTTATAATATTCCAATATTACAAGGATCACCAACTCTTGGAGTAGCACCTCCACCTTTGCAGTTTTCCAGCCTGGGTTGTTCAGGTAAAATATATAAATAACAATTCATACCGTATGAAAATAAAATCCTAAAATTTTGGCTCCACCCCAAATTGAGTGTCTCTGCAACATAGTTGTAGGCTGAGATGAAAGCTTGATTTAAAAATCTACCAAGGTACTAACAGTATGATGGGAGTCGGAGGGCTATAAGGGAAAACTCAATCATTCCATTAGTTGTTGAGATCTTGACGGACGGACAGACAGGCAATCTACCGTCAATAAAAAAAATTTATTCAGGTGCAAATGAAATCCCTGATAATTCGGCAGTGCAAAATCTACAAGATATCATCAACAGTGTCTATCATAGAAATCTTCAGCCGTTGGTTTTACCCCCGCCAGTTCCCTGTCAGGAGGTTGCTGCTTCTAGTGCTCAAGGTAATGGAAAAATGCTGATGTGTGTAATTGTATTTGCGTGCAGGGAGTAAGGGAGGGGACAATGGGCAATTAATTCAATATAAGAGTTATCAAAGAAAGGGCATGAAATCCAGTTTAATCCAATAAATTTGTAGGAAATTATAAAGGGATTGTTAATTGAATAATAGATTTCCATAGCGTCATGTAAAGTGAAATCACAACTTGTTTTTGATGAAATATATTGAGGTTTTCTGATGTGATTTTTATATTACAAGATTATTGGACCCGGCCAGCTGCTAGCAAGAATATGACTGCCCCTTTTTATTCTGTTTATTTCCCTTGCCCCCACCTCCCTTCTCCCTTCTCCCCGTCTGCTACATTCCATACTAACACAACGAGTGTTTATTTCCCTTGCCCCCACTTCCCTTATCCCTTCTCCCCGTCTGCAATATTCAAAACATACATAACGAGTAGCGGCATTTCATGCGCAAGTACCCAAACTCAGTCAGAAAAAGCTAAATTCTTGCACATTCCCTTTCAGCCAGTACCCAAAGTCTGAGACTCCTAAAAACTGAATATTCGATCCATTGTCCCCTCCCTTACTCCCTGATTTGCGTGTTAACTTTTTTATCATTACCGACGCGAGGTTAGTCTGTGATTTTATATACTCTTAGGTCCATCAGTCCAGTAACTAGAAATTAAAAGGGTAGTTTGTGATTTTTTAAAATTAGTTAGGTTGGTATTACATTTATTTTAATTAGGGTTGGCAATCCGTCCAATTTTTGGTCCGGATTCGGATTCTTTCAAGAATCCGTCCAAAAATAAAACGGATTCTCCGCGGATTACGGATTCTCCGCGGATTACGGATTCTTATTTTTTTGGCGGATTCCGGATTCTAGCAATATTTAAAAAGGATTTTTAAAAAAACAATGGATTAAATTTTACCGGGTACTGGGAAGAATCTAAAGCTGCGTTTTTTCATATTTTCACAGAAGCTTTTCTCCTATTTCTAGACCCTAGAACCTAACCTAACTTTGTTACAAATTTAAATATATAGTTGGACTAAAAATGCTCAAGACGCTAATTTTTGCCTAACAATTAAGAATCCGAATCCGCTATTAAAAAACGGTTTCCTGAATTGGATTCTGGATTCTAAAATTAGCCAAGAATTGGGCGGCTTCTGGATTCCAGTTTTCGGATTCGGATTGCCAACTCTAATTTTAATGTAAATCAAAAAGGTGCCATAATAAGGAAAACGTAAGAGGATGTCTTTGTGTTCATATTGATCTGGCAAACTGCTGAACCGATATATTTTTTCTTTACAGCTTCTTATAGGCCTAGGGAAGGTTTATAATTTTGATGTGTAGGAGGGTACCGCTACCCTCTGGAGAGAAATAACTCAGAAAAAAATTTCTCTCCTCCCCCCAAAAAACTAAAGGGTCGACTTACACCTTCCTCCCCTTCCCTTAATCTCTCACGTGTCACAAGAGGCTTCCAGTAAAAAAGTTAAGAAATTCATTTTCATTTACTCTTCAAATTGTGTATATTTCAGCATTGCCTAATCCAAGATATGATCCAAGTCACCATGTCTCAAAGTCTAATCCAATATATCAAGGAACATTATTAATCTTGATATTTTAGGAAAAAATGATGAAATTGTTTTTGCATGCTATTAAAGTTAAGTTTATTTTAAATTTTAAAAAGGCAAAATATGTTAATTTTGTTTCGAACATTTTGATAATCTTTTATACTTTGTTTGGTAGGTGTTTTTTTTTCAATTTGATACATCAAGGGATTACAAAATTCTGTTCTAAAATCTTTATGACTGAGCCAATCATAAATAGGTGGTAGATACTTTTTCAAAAAGGCAAACTACAGTTTTTACTTCTTTAAAAAAATTGTAATAATCTTATTTTTTCGGCTAAAACATTAAAATTTTTTCCTGAAAATGAAAGTCGATCTGGTAAAGTAGTAGGATATATTTGTGTCTCTTTAAATATTTTTTTTGCATTTTCGCCTTTTTTCTTCGATGTTTAAATTTTTTTAGGCATTTTATTCATTTTATAAAAATTCTAGTCGCTCTGTAGGGCTTGTATGTCTGTTTATGAAAGGAAAGTTTCTATTTTTTGAAAACTAAATTGTTTTGAAGCAATTTCTTAGATTAGATTTTCATTTTAAAAAGGGCCATGTTTTCATGAAAACTAATCTTGTTTTATTGTTCTCTATAAGCTCATAAACAGTAAATAATGTGAATACAGATGAAACAGCACACAAAAGTATAAATCCAGATGAACATACACCTGAGGACGCTGATGAAATAGTAGTCACATTTGGGCGCAGTCTTAATGAGAGTGTAAATAAAAGTGCCGAATTAAGAGATGAAGTTGAGGATTATATTTTTCATGAACAAGTGAATGCTGTGTACAGCGATGGCAATGAGAGTCCAACACGTTCTAAAAAAACAGACAATGAAATAAGGTAGGCAAATCAATTATTCTGCTGCTTATTATCTGCTCAAACTGAGTCATACCTATTATTTAAGAATTGGGATTTTGTGCAGTTTAGGGTTAAATGTTGCTAAATCTATTAATTCAAAAAACAAAACAAAAAAAGGCTACTTGCACCCAAACGACGGCACGTTAAAATAACTTTATATTTTAAAGTCTCCTTTTTTATCCTCAATAAAAAGTAACAGGATTTGTCTGCCTGTATCAAAGGATCTCGTAAACTGCTTAGCTACTGTAATATTTTGTTGGTAGTTAAAACTGGTTTAGAAATATATCTATGAAAAATATTATCTAATGTTCTCATTATAATTAACAAACTTTCCTTGGACCAATGAGAAGCTTTATTGTAAACGAGAACCAAATCGGTTCAGCCGTTAGCGAGATTAAAGGTTTTAGTATTGGGTAGGTATCCTTTTATATAAAGTAGTAAGCTTTTTTTGTCTGTAGCGAAGGATCTCGCGAACCACTGAACCGATATGGTTCTCCTTTAAAGTGAAGCATCTTATATGTATAGGGAAGGTTTTAGAATATTTTAATTCTAGATTTATCCCGTCAGATTGTTTTAGGCTATTTTCTGCCCCATGTATAGTATTTCCCTTTAAATAAAGAGCCCCCTAAAATTAAATGCTAGGGGCACCATCGCTAGTTTTAAATTAAAGTATTAATATTTCTTAGTTATTTATATATTTTTAGGTTTTACTCGCCTTTCCGGGATGGTCATTCAAATAATCAACAAACTAGACTGTCTTCAAGAAACCATGAGTTTTCACCTGAACAATCCCCATCTAGAAAAAGAACATATAGTAACTCAAATTCAAGAAATAGAAAGAGCCGATCGCCAAATGAGAAATTATCAACAAGTTGGGAAAGAGACAGTCCTCCAAGGAGGTATAACAGAAAGGAATGGTCCCCATCACCTGACAGGAACTTGAGACAATCAACGTCAACATTTAGAAGGTCACCCTCACCGCCATACCCAAGACGATCTTTCTCACCATCTCAACGAGAGTCATATAGAAAGTCAACCTCCTCCTCATCACCTCAAACTGTAAAGGATTCATTTAGAAGATCTCATTCGCCACATGCAAGAAATGACAGGCTTTCAATAAGAGATGTAGCAGACAGTAACAGTCTTAGAAGATCAACTGCAACCTTATCACCACCACCATTAAGTACATCTTCGCCACTTCATTCAAGAAGAGAATCAGCAAGAAGAAATTCACCATCAGGCAATTTAATGAGAGGTGCATCAAGAGTAACTTCATCATCACCTACTGATAGACAATTATCGTCACAAGAGCAATCAAGAAGAGGAGGATCAAGAATGATTTCAAAGTCTCCAACCATAAGCAATTCATCTTCAAACAGACCGTTATCAGGACAATCGTCAAGAGGAGAGCTATCAAGAGTAACATCTATTTCACCTCAACCTCTCAATATTCCACTAAAAAGACCAGTATCTTTACAGTCTTACAGCAGACCAACTTCATCATTATCATCCAACAGACCAGAAGCCTCTCAATCTCATAGTAGACCATCTTCATCATTATCAAATGAAATATTTACAAGACGAGAAGACTCTGCTCATAAAAGACCAAATTCTAGCCATTCTTGGTCTAAAGAACATGAACCAGCTTATGAAGCTTCAATGTTTACCCGAAGATCATCTTTTAACTTGGAGAATACAGAACAAGATTATGATAACATGATGTCTCTAAAGAGAATTAACAATATGGAACAAACACGAAAAAGTCTTGATAAAGAAAACACAAATAATCAACAGCAAAGAATATCAGCTGACTTTTTAAAGCTCAAAGAAAAGGCATCACAGCTTTTGCAACAACCTAAGAAACTGCCCATGAAAAAAACTATTGATGAGGTCTTGCAACAGTATAACAGAGCTCAAACTTTTACAGAACCAAATGATCAAGACAACATTATGAAAGAATTGGAAGTAAAAGATGATATTTGTAGAATTCTTGTTATCCAGTGTTCAATTCAAGATCAGAATAGGTTATTAGCACTATTACAACCGTTCAATGAAATATGTACAATGGCGTTGAAGCCTGCCAGTTCTGGTGAGGCAAAAGTTGAAATATCAATCAAAGATTTAAAGTTTATTGAATATTTCAAGAGCTTTTTAGAATCCCCGAACTGTAGTTTTCTTGTCAAAAGTAAAATAACTTGGGAGCATGGTGAACTTGATGTATTGTGCACTAGTAGGAATGGTCTGAAAACTGAATTTATCAACATTACCATGAAGACTATCAAAGCTTTTAGCGTTGACGATGGAATGCAACAATTACTTTTAAAAGTATGCGTTCAAGGGAGATTTGGATTCTATGAGAAACTCATCCGTCCAGATAAAACTGTTAAGACTGAAATATTAGATCTTCTACAATTTAAAGTAGATGAAGAAATATTCCAAATTGAAGGAAATACTGTTTCTAGTAAAGATGTTATAACTGTGAATAAGCTGTTTAAGGATTTGTTGACTCTGTGCATTGAAAGTGAGGCTAATCTTTGTGTGCTGATGACTGAAAGTTGGGATGAAATGAGAGTTTTGTCTCATTTATATGCAATATCTGACCCACAACCACAGCTGGCTGAAAGGAAAGTTGACATATTTAGATCAGAATTAATTCACTATTTGAGTCTTAAAAAGTTATCTTTTTTCTTCATCTAAACATATAGGTATACTAAAAAGGATTTTCAATCGTATTATGAAGTATTTAGAAGTCTTATCAGCTGAAGTAGTAGGATGTATGTGTGTCTGTCTAAATCTTCACATCTTTCTTTAGATGTTCAATTTTTCATTTATAAAATCATCAGCTTTTATTATAAGCAAATGTCGTCTAATCCATGTTTTTATACATTTGACATCTGGCAACAAAAAGTAAAAGAAACTAGGGACCTAAAGAGATAAGATAATGGCCGATAAATTAATTTACATACCCAACATTAATGCACAAAAATACCCCATTAGAACACAATTAGTGGTTAAAACGTTGTACACTCAATGAACCAACCAATCAAATGTCACTAAAAGGTGTTACTTGATACTTGGCTTGTTAATCTTCATTTTCTACTGGTGTAGCGAGTTGAAGATGTTGGTACTGATAATTTTGTTATCTTTTGCTAATTCATATATTTTTTCAATTTTGATCTAAAGCTGGCCACTGATGTGGCATGTTTGATATCACTTGGTAAACTATTCCATGGGTCGACAATTCTGAAGGAAAAGAAGTTTAGTCTGATGTCAGAATTAGCCCTTCCTTTCTTTAGGTTAAGAATATCAGAGGTTTGTCTTGTTGTGACTCTGTTTTGAGAAACATTTACAGTTTCAAGTCCACATTTAACATTTCCAATGTTATGAAGAACTTTGTAGCACTGGACAAGATCAGCAAAATTTCTCCTTTTTTCAAGAGTCCATAAATCAAGCTCTTTTAAACGTTCATGGTAATCTTGTGATTTCAGACCAGAGACCATTTTAACTGCTTTGATTTGGACAGCTTCGATGTTTTTAATGTCTGTAAGGTTCCAGGGGTTCCAGACAGATGAAGAAAACTCCAAATGTGGTCTCACATATTGTTTGTACAGCCTTATAAAAACATGTTTATCTCTGTAGTGAAATGACCTTGATATTTGGTTTAAAACAGCTTTAGCTTTGTTGATAATTTCATTACAGTGGCTTGATGGCTTAAGGTTGGAAGTTATTCTTAATCCAATATCTCGTTCAGAATCAACTGTTCCAAGTTTAATATTATGTCAATTATGATATCATCATCAAGGTCATTGATATATATTACAAAGAGAACTGGCCCAAGTATACTACCTTGTGGGACACCTGACCTGACCTTACCTGGCCTTGACTTCGCTCCTTGTATTTCAACCCACTGAGTTCTGTCTTTAAGCCAAGATTTTACAGATCCAGTTATTCCATGTGCTTCCAGTTTCTGTATTAGCTTGTTGTGTGGAACTTTGTCTAAGGCGCCACTAAAGTCCAGATACACAATATCAACAGAGTTTCCTTCATCAATCATTTCAAAAATTTTGTCTAAAAATTCCAATAGATTTGTTTGACAGGATCTCTTGGGCATAAATCCATGTTGAGAGGGTTTGATTAGGTTGTTAATTATAAGGTGATCTATCATGTGGTCACGAATAATAGATTCATTAAGTTTGCATACCTGGCTGGTGAGAGATATCTGTCTATAATTACCTGGCTTCCCTCGTGATCCTCTTTTAAATACAGCAGCTACTTTTGCATCTTTCCATTGTTGTGGAACTTTGCCTGTACTTACTGAAGCCTGAAAAAGTTTTTGCAATGGTCGGGCGATATGATTCTTAGTTTTCTTTAAGAATTCTGCAGATATCTTGTCAGGACCTGGGGCCTTGCCAGTTTTAAGTTCGTCAATTTTTGATATAACATCTTGTAATCTAACATTTATATGAGATAATTCACTATTCATGTTTCGTTTTGGTATGTTTGGTCCATTGTCATTGTCATCATTAAAGGAACTACAAAAATGATCATTTAGTGTTTGGGCCATTTCAGCTTGGACAAGAGGGCCAACACTTGGTTTACAGGACATTTTATTTTTCACATAACTATTGAATTTTCTTTGACCACTGTTTCCACTACTTTTTGATATTTTTACTTTAAGCTTTTTTTTAGCACTTTTAATTTTTTTTTACATTCTTTGGAAAGTTGGGTAAAGCATTCTTTGTCACAAGGATTTTTGGTTCTTTTCCATTTCTTGTATGCCCGATTTTTTTCTGCTAAGTGTTATAATTTCTTTGGTCATCCATCTTGGTTTGTTGGTTTTAATGGTTTTGTTTGGGATATATTTACAAATTAATTCATCAATCACCTTGGTTAGTTGTCTCCAGCTCATTTCTACATCATTAGATACAATCCTGTCCCAGTCAATTTTCTCTAAATCTTCATTAATTTTTTGGTAGTCAGCTTTTCCCCAATCTAGGATTTCTTGTTGTGTGTTTTCTGGTAAAATAGAATGGTCTGTAACAATTTTAATACAGGTATGATCACTATTACAAAGAGGGCCTAAATCACTTACTTCAAGTATAGAATCATTATTAGAAAGAACGAAGTCAAGAACATTGTTTTTTACATGTGTTGGGAAGGTCACAAATTGGTTAAAATTGTTCTCGTTACAAGTGTCCAGAAATTTCTGGCTTGCAGTGTCGGCAGCAATATTTTCACTCCAGTTGATTTTTGGGTAGTTGAAGTCACCAATAACAATTGAATTATCTGGCATAGATGAGATTAATTCTGTTAGTTTATCATTATTATAGTTACTACAGTTTGGGGATTTATATACAAGAAAAATGTTGGTGGTTTCATTATTTGTTTTCACACTAAGATGTAGATATTGGTTAAAGTCAATTGTGCAGTCATGGGATAAAACCGTGTGTCCTTTTTTTATGTACACTAATAATCCACCTCCAATTCCTTCTCATGTATCACTACGATCTTTTCTTAGTTCTGGTATTATTTCATAGTTTTTGATATTTAATACACTATTCACTATGTTTTCATTGCACCAGGTTTCGGTTAGAAGTTAATATCAGGTTTTTGTTCATGTGTAAGTAACTCAAGTGCAGAAAGTTTACTTATTATACTCCTTGCATTGGTGTATATTATGTTGAGTTTACAGGGGGCAGACTCTTTGTTTCCCTTCCCTTTTTGTTGCCTACCCCCATCACTATTTATTCTCTGTTCTCCTCCTCCTCTGTCATTGATGGTCGTGTTCGTTTGTCTGTTGTTATACTTTCTGGAGTCCTCTGTCTCTTGGACCCTCCTCCCCTCCTGGTCCATGTTGTGCTGTTTCTCCTTCCCCACCTTTCTGTTTGATCTGTGGATTTTTTCGCCCAAATCAGTCTTTTTTGGCCTTTGGGTCCTACCACCTTCCATTCGGAGTTTAAAGCCTGTTCTTCAGTTAGCTCAGAGTTACGCTTATGCATTTCAAGAATGAGGTTGTCCTCCTCTTTCCTTTGCTGGTGGGTAAGGTCAGGTACAAGGTAGACCCCATCCCAGAATTCATTGTCAGCAAGAGATCTGCAGTTTTTCATAATTTCAGATTTGGTATCAGTGTGTCAACTTTTTTTTCCCCAAGGCGTCTAATAAACTTGATATCTTTATCAGGGTTTATCGTAACTTCTAGGGTGTCAGCCACCAGTCCAGTCCAATGAATATCAAGTTCTTTCTTTTTTAACCCTGGCCAGGAATCATCAGTAACTTCAGGGATACCATGAATTATCAAATTTTTTTTCTTCTCCTCTCTGTCTCTTAATTCTTGAAAGACATTTTTTTCAACATTAGATTTTAACTGTTCTTGTTTGTTATCATTCTCGTTACAGCGTGTTTCTAGTTTGCTTACTCTAGTATTTGTATCATCTTTGTCTTTTTGAAGCTGGATAATATCATTTTTTATATCTTGGATATCCTTGAACATGGCAGCTACCTTATTTGATAGGAGTTCACTAGCCACACTACATGCTTCACAACACCAATTAATGGAGAAACCTTGTCTATTTTCCTTGACAAGATATTTGTAAAGCTCTGGTGCAATTTTGGAACATTCAGTATGGGTCCATCTTTGGCATACATGGCACATGACACATGCTTGCGTTTTGGTGATTTTATTTGTGCAGACTAAGCAGGGTGGGCTTTTGGCATTAAGTCCTGTACTCATCTTGACAGCAATTTTTTGGTATCTTATTTCTTTTTTTTTTGATATCTTTTCTTTAGTATTTTTTTGGTATATTTTTTGGTGTCTTTTTTTTGGTATCTTTTTTTGGTATCTTTTTTTGATATTTTTTGATATTTTTTTTGGTATTTTTTTGGTTTTTTTGGTATTTTTTTGTATTTTTTTGTATTTTTTTGGTATCTTTCCTTGGTATCTTTTTGGTAACTGTTTGGTATCTTTTTGGTATCTTTTTGGTGTCTCTTTGGTATCTTTTTGGTGTCTCTTTGGTATCTTTTAGGTATCTTTTTGGTATCTTTTTTTGGTATTTATTCTTAGTATCTTTTTGGTATAGTCACTCGACACAGCTAGTTTTGCTTTATACACTTCAACAAGCAAACTTCATAACTTCCAACTGTTTCTCCAAATCTCAATCAATTCTCGACATTTTTTCCGGCAGCCGCCGGGGAAGACATTTTTATATGAAAAACCTCTTAGTGAAATGAATCAAGCAAAGTAAGCCCGGTCAGTTTAGGGTTAAGCCAACGAATAAGAAAACTTTGGGGACTAGTGTGAAAAATTGCCATTTTCCCCTTCCTTCCCGAAAAGAAACATTCTAATGGTTTTATATTGAGTGTTTTTTAAAGTCAAGAAGTCATAAAGGATATGTTAATTTAATTAGAATCAACATGCTTGGAGTATTGAACAACCATCGCATGGGAGCTGACTTCACCTTTACTGGTTCTACAGACCGTACAACAGCTATTAGGAACATAGAGGAAACATATACCCTTAGGATATTGAATGATGAACAGATTAACGTGTTGCTACGGGATAATTGTATACCCTGCAAGCCTAACAGTTTCCTGTTCTGGACCGAGATACCCGCGGTGGTGGCGCACTGGTTGTGCTTTGTATCATTGGAGTTCGGGTATGACGAAAACGGAGAGATTAGACTGCTTATGATCGAGTACACAATAGCAGATCACAACAACACTCAAGTTTACAGGAATAAAAGTGTTTGTTCCTCAGCTACAGATTCAAGGTTCAACTATAGAGGTATTATTTTTTATTAAGCCTCTTGAAAAAAAGCATCTAGTGTTCACTTCTTCCACCAATTCAAACATTTGAATACTTTCTCATCATTTCTATGGTCTGGGCCATCTGAAATGATGGTCCCCAAAACGTTTGTCTGTCTGTTTGTTAGTTACTTTAATAGAGACACG
Source organism: Acartia tonsa (assembly GCF_053477335.1). Classification (NCBI taxonomy): domain Eukaryota; kingdom Metazoa; phylum Arthropoda; class Copepoda; order Calanoida; family Acartiidae; genus Acartia; species Acartia tonsa. The sequence continues at coordinate 44,149,648 of NC_137260.1, forward strand.
CTTACAGTCAACCCTGTTGTTTCGATATTAGTTATAAAGAAGAGAAATAAAAAGTTGTTAATATGTATAGTTTTATATACCTAAGGAATTAGGTAACTATAAAAATTAATTGACATTGTTTTGAAAAATATCATTTTTAAGGCAAAGAAGTAACAGAATTGGAGGCAATGACCAGTTTACTTGAGGCAGTCGAGATTTATAGTAAAACACACCATGCCAGTCTTGTTGTTTTCAACTTCTATCTAAGCCTGCCATGTATACTATATTTAGTCAAGCGTTACTCTTTGGAGACCAAGTTTTATACAGTATTCAAGTCTGTAATACAGTTTGTAAGTCTAAACATAGGTTTTAGCCCCAGCAGTATTGGCCCAATTTTACAACGAACAGAAGCCAATGCGAATAGAGAAGATTCCTTTCTAATGCTTGATAGTATCTGCAGAAGTGTTGTTAAGCCAGTTCTAACCAGAGCTGCCGTTTCTATGGTGGATGTTCATTTCTATGGTTTCGCGCATTTTCCATTAAAATCCAAGAAGGTTACCTTAAAGCAAGAGACCAACACTTTAACTGTCACGTGTGAGCTTATGTGTGAACTGGAAGATCTTGCAAAGTGTAATGTAAGTGAGTTAGTGTTCATACCGTGTTTTAGGTTAGATAAAGTGCTGGAAGTTGAAATTACAGTTGTTGAACTATCTAAGAAGATATTTACTGTGACAGTTAAACATGCTGAGCCTGTCGACAAACAACATTTAACAAACTATTCCAAGATTTCTAAAAATTTTATTGGATTCATTCAGGAAAGTAAACTTTAATAGTATTAAAAAAAACACTTTAATTTACCCTGTTCATTGAGCTGGACATCTTCTCTACCCGTTAGTATGTCTGTAATGCTCTAACGGGTATTTATTTATCAAGGTGAAAAGTGTTTCTCTCTTCTGCTATTTTATTTAAGATAGAGGTTTTATAATAGGTGAAGAATTGTCGTTATCTATAATACAAAGTAGCTTGATGTCTGTCCGTCTATCCGTCTGTCTATCCCTTAAGATCTCGGTAACCACTGAACCGATTGGATTCTACTCTTCAGGGTATATACCTATTGGTCCTGTGGTGGTTTTAAGCTATTTTCTTGGGGGGTGGGACACCCCCAACCCCCCCAAAAACAAAAAAAATCCCCCCCATTTTTTTTTTTTTTTTTTTTTTGTAAGAAATATCCTTGGTCCTTTGTAGAAGATTTCCTTTGTGGAATATTTTTTTTTACAAATTTCACCTTACACTTTTTTTACCATCTCTTGGGGCAAAGCCCCTAGAGGCTAGGGGCGAAGCCGCTAGTCTTTAATACAAAGTAGATGTCTGTCTGTCTGTTTGTACCGAAGGATCTCGCCATCCGCTGAACTGATCGGGTTCTCCTTAATAGGGTAGCTTCTCATAGGTCCCGGGAAGGTTTTTAACTATTTTGGGGGAGGTTACCACCACCCTCCGAAGAGAAATCACAAAAAATCTAAATTTTTAAAATATTTTTTGGAGACTTCAACGCAACATAGAAATAATCTGACAAAATCTGTTAATTTGTATAATATCGTTTGAAATAAAATGAACATTTAAAGTGCCACTAGAGGCCTCTAGGGGCGTAGCCGCTAGTATTCTATAAACAACTTTATCCGAATGCGGAAATTTTGTTTAAGAATTCACAATGCAATTAAGCAGCTCATTTTTCCTTCCTGACTGTTCTTACTAACTTTCATATTCAATATCTTTGCTACATATGAGTATTGTATCTGTAGATTATGGTCGAGTTACTCTCTGCTAAGGGTTTTTATAAAAATACCCCCCCCCCCCCCCTTCTATTTGAATAACTTAAAAGTTTACTCTGTCTCATAGACAAGTCCATACACGGTTTTGATGCCTAGAATAATCCCACACATATTCTACACACGTAGCACTGTCAAATCAACAGGTCCCTTGATGACAGTGGATCTGCCAAGCATGCCAGATTTGCAAGATTATGCCACCCAATCAGTCTCAGTTGAAACAACTAGGATCATCCCAACTGAACAGGTTGATCCTGAAAATACTGTTGCAGATCCAAGAATTAAACAAGGCCCAGCTAAAATCACTGCAACGGATTCCAGAAAATCAAATGCTGACAACCCTAAAAAATGTGTTGAATCTGTTACAAAGGTTGCTCTAAAAGATAAGACAACAGTCAAAGCTAGTGTTGCAACAAAAGAAAAAGCTGCCAACGAAAATACCAAGAATGAACAAGGTAGTAACAATGCAAAGGAACCAAGTCAACCTGCAGCAGTAATAAAATCAGAATATGCCCTGCCATGGAAAAAGGAGGAGGTGAATATAAAGGAGGACCAAGAAGTTGCTTTCGATGTTTCTCAACTTTATAACACCCAAATAAATACCAATAATGGCGATAGTGATTCTGATATTGATTATGAACCGCCAACAGCTGCTGCAAACAATAAAAATGATGCTAGAACCGAGGAATATAATGAAGTTCCTGATGCGATGATTTCAATGATGGGGGACAGAAAACAGTTTCCACCATCAATGAAGAATCAAGCTAAAGATACATCTAAAGATCAGCCTAAACACAAAGATACTTCAAATGGTATTACCAAAAGTAAAAGAGAAATAATGAAATCCACAGAGAAGAAAAGTGTAGAACAATCTCTACATCTGCTGAGCTCCTTGACTACCTGTCCGAATTTCAAAGATTTTGCTGTGACTTACCTAAACATGTTTGTAAGTACTACATTTAGTTTTTTTTTATTATCCCTGAAATATAATTAGGCAAAAGCAAGAGTACCTATGCCCTTCCACTTTTTAACAATTTTTTTGGTTCAAGTTACCTAGGATTGTAACGCACTGGATAAAGACAAGTTTCGGTGATTTCCCACTTTTAAGATCTGACTGCATTGGAACTGTCGAGGAAAAAAATACATTTTTATTGATTACTTTAGGTTAGGTAATTAAAGGTTAGAAATAATCCCGTGAGGATATGGCTCCGCAGGTTTGGATCTACCCGAAGGGGCCGAAAATAATCTTTTAAGATCAAAATAAAGTGCTTGCGTTTTTTTAAAAAGAAGGTTTATTTTCAAAAATATTATTTGTAGGGACTGGAAGAGAAAGATTCCTGTGACGACATAATCAACCATATAAACTCTACTCTTGAGCTAGATGACGTGCAGCCCCTGCTCCAGATAATGAAGGAACATACAGAAAAGTTTAGGGTGGGTCTGAACCCGCAGCTTGTCGTTAACTTGATTCAGGTAGGATGTTATTAATAGATATTATGACCGGGTTGCTAACATGGAACTCATTTATTGGTCAGATTGTTCATTTCATAGGAGAGGAGAGGATGGAGTAAAGGGGGTTGGTGGAGGGTATTGTTATTTTAGCCCGCTGCAAGTTTCACTTTATTAGAGAACATGGAAATCTGGTGCAAGTAATAATAAAAATCCATATAACATTAGTGTTGGAAGAGGTTTGCTTTTTTTAATAGACTAAGGGTATTTTTTTAGGGACCTTAAGTGATAAGACATGGACGATATAATAATCTATAATACAAAGTAGCTTGATGTCTATCTGTCCGTCCGTCCGTCCATCCGTCCGTCCGTCTGAAGCTTAAGATCTTGGTAACCACTGAACCGATTGGATTCTACTCTTCAGGGTATATACCTATCGGTCCTGTGGTGGTTTTAAGCTATTTTCTTGGGGGGGTGGGACACCCCCAACCCCCCCAAAAATGAAAATCCCCCCCCCCAATTTTTTTTTTTTTTGCAGAAGATTTCCTTGGTCCTTTTTTTGCAGAAGATTTCCTAGGTCCTTTTTTTACGCAGAAGATTTCCTTGGTCCTTTTTTTATGCAGAAGATTTCCTTGGTCCTTTCCTTTCGCCTAAATTTTTTTTGATTACCTCTTGGGGCAAAGCCCCTAGAGGCTAGGGGCGAAGCCGCTAGTATTTATATACATTCATACATAAAACTATCCGCCCTTAATTATTGATAAATTTTTGACGCTGTTATTTTGGAAAAACCTTATCAACTTAAAGTACCGACCCAAAGTTTTTGATGAAACTAATAAGATATCTTAGTTATAAAACTGGGCCCCAGAGTAATTTACAGAACAATGTCCCCTCACACTCTATCTGGGTATTTTACTGAAGTAGAATTGGATATAGAGCAATATCAAACAAATTAGGGTTGGCAATCCGAATCCGGAATCCATTTTTTAATAGCGGATTCGGATTCTTAATTGGTAGGCTAAAATTGGCGTCTTGAGTTTTTTCTTTCAACTCCCACTTTTAGAAGGCAAAGATAATTATCGATTCATTATACACAATATCTTTTAAAATCTGGTTCGATTATCGGAAGTGAAATATAGAGAACACCAAGAACATTAATTTTTAGGACCTATGTAACACTTAATTTTTTTAATTTTTTTGAAAAGCCCTTTAAAATATTGCTAGAATCCGGAATCCGAAATAAATAAGAATCCGGAATCCGCAAGAATCCGCCATTTTTTGGACGGATTGCCATCCATAAAACAAAGGGGGGGGGGGGGTTAATGCAACCATCTCGTAATCAGTGAGCAAATGGCACTTAGAATTCGAATTTCCATCTATAATTTTGCATGAGTAATCCTTGGTAGGTCTATTTTCCCTAAATCGAACAAAAAGTTGGAAAAGTAACTGCTAACGGCTGGCGGCTCAGCTATTTTGCCATTTTTTAGGATCATCATTGGGGATGTACATCATTTTATCAGCCATTGTCTTATCCCTTTAGTTCCCTGGTTGTATCTGCACATTGAACATTTAACATATAATTTAAGTAATGTGACTTATTTTAGTAAATATCTAGTTTTGTTTTACTTATCTGATTAATCAGATTAAAATTAAAACACAATACAATTAAAATTATGCATCCTTTATTATACTATTGGGAGCGAAACTAATCATTTAAGATGATAGACGATAAAAACACAGCCCAATTACGAAGAAAATAACCCATGTTTTTTTTTACCTAAAGGTTGTTCAAATCTAAGTAAGATCATCACAAAAGCTGTCTTTAAGCTGTCTGAAGGACAAAAACATGATGGAAAATATGAAAAGCATTAATAACATGGCTGTAGATAATCTTTATATTATCATTGAGACTAAACAAACTAACGGACAATCTTATTGTATGAAGGCTTTGCTTTTAATAAAATTATCCATAATATTTTTTATGTATATATGACACTCATCAGTTTGTGTATAGAAGGCGAGGCGTGCTATTGTAGTTAGACCCAGGGATTCAAGGTTAGGTCAATGGAAAACAATTTGACTCATTTATTTAAAATCTTAAACTTTTATTTAAGAAAATGTTGCTTCCTGTACTGTGGTTGAGAAGCCACAGTACTTTTAAAAATTAAGAAGTAAAAAAAAGTATTATGGGTAAATTTTTTACTGGGGAAAATTTCTCTTTAGAGGGTGTTATTACCTTCCCCCAAAATAGCTATAACCCTACCCAAGACACTGTTAAGGGAAATCATATCGGTTCAGCGGTTAGCGGTAGAATTCGTTACAAAGAGATAGACTTGCTATTAGAAATATATTATAAGTTTAGTGCTTTTCTAAATTAGACTCCTTTTCGCTTTTTTATTTGATTGACAGAATTAAAAATATAGAAAGAAGTGTTTTTATGTAAAAAAAAGAAAGAAAGTAAAAGTAATTGGTATATATAAAAATAACATTTTTATGCATTTTACAATTATGTTTGCTTGACTACGTCGGCACAATTATTTTTTTTCCATTCATGCTTGATTATACCTATAATTCATGTATTCTTATATAAAATGATATCATACAGGTCTTTATACATGGAAATTAATTGATCCTCCATTGTTTTAACCTACTCTAAAGAATTTTAATACTAAAACAGACTAAAATCTAAATGAAGTTTTAAGTTTCCCCAAAAAGGAGATGACAATCAGTTCAGTATTTATTAAGATTTTAAGTTTCAGATTATAAAGTACCTAATATTTTAAATTATAGGATAAAGCATTTTACTTTATGCTTAAGTAAAATATTAGTTTTTTTTTCTTTCACTTAGCCCTGGCTCCCTAGATATTTAACATTATTATGCAGAATCATACCTAATCGAGTTTAATGTATTTATAATACATATTAAATAAATGTGTGTAGAGTCAGGAATGAGGGGAAAATTTCAATCAATTTACATTTTAACAAGGATGACAACATCCATAAGTAGCGAAGCACAAAAAATCATAGATTGGAAAAGGGTATTTATTAAAATCAAGAATAGATTTATTGGATAAAATAAACACGAAACCTTGTTTTATTTTGTATGATGACGATGGTTAAAGTAAATTACTTAAAAGATGCTCATAACAATGGGAAAAATTATTTTGATACTGCTATCCCAAAAAAGTTTAAAATCTAATATTAAAAAAAGATATGGGGAAATATGTAAATCATATAAAAATAGCAAAAAACCTGGCCGCCATGGTTTTCTTAAAACGACAGAAAATTTAATTTTTATATCCTTAACTTAAAAAATTAGGAAAATCGGACCATATACAATACACTGAAGATATGGAGAAAAATGTGAAAAATATAAAAAAAAGCCTAAAACTTGCTAAAAACGAAGTCTGGCCGTTATGGTTGTTTTCTTTAAAAGGCGGGAAATTCAATTTTGATATCTATAATTGAAAAAAATTTGAAAATCGGACCATAAACACTGAAGATATGGAGAAAAATGTGAAAAATATAAAAATAGCCTAAAACCTGCAAAAGACGCAGTCTGGCCTTCATGGTTGTTTTCTTTAAATGACGGGAAATTTAATTTTGATATCTATAGCTTAAAAAATTTTGAAATTCGGACCATAAATACTGAAGATATGGAGAAAAATGTGAAAAATATAAAAATAGCCTAAAACCTGCTAAAAAGTGGTCCGACCGCCAATGATGTTTTATAGTCAATTGTGCTCCTTAATGATGGGAATGAACTGTCAAATTATAGCATTCTATCTTTTATAGGAGCTGAGTAAATCCCATTTCCCCCATAGCGTTACGGACGGACGGACAAAGTGAATTATAGAGTAGCTTCGCTACTAAAAATTCTACAATAGGAGTTTGAAAAAGGGGTCTTAAAAGTGTAGTAAATTAGAAAAGTATCACAGTAGAGTTTCTGTCCTTGCCAACACACAACTTAATTGTCTGATTACTCTAGCACCCTAGATATTTAAAATTCGGCAAAATATTAAAAGTTGCGTTTGCTTTAGAACCCAAAATTTAAGACAACCAAAATAATAAATTTTAAATCCATTGTTCTAACCTTATATCCCTGCTTATTCTATAGTGTTAAGTGCGTTTTTGTATGTTACTTGGTAAACAGAAAAAAATGTTCAACTTTCTATTTAATGATTAAATAATCAATTAAATATATATTTGTATAATTAAAATGAGCTTAAAGAATTTTATATAATTTTAGTAACGATGACAATATCAATAAAATTACCGAGTTTGTTTCATATTTTCATAAACTGCTTCAAAATTCTTTAAAAGTTAAATAAAACAATTCTGAAAAATTGAAATTAAGTACCTATCAGGCGTATAATAATGAGGAGGATTAAGAAGCATACAATACTTAAAATAAAAAAGAATAGTAAAGTTCAATGTGAATTCTAATGTAAAAATTTCTAGTTTTAAGACCATTAATTTTGGTAAGATTTGGTAAGTTACATGACAAAGTGTAACGACGGGCGAAGGATTTTATTTATACTATCTATAGAGTAGTTTCGCTACTGAAACTATTCGTTATAAAGTGTGTTACTTTATTATATGTTTCATCAATATTTGGCCACAACTCAGCCAAAAATGCTTACAAAATAGACCTTTTTCAACCTAAGATGCTCAAATACTTCATTTACAAGCCCCATCAATCAGTTTTGAGATATCTCCATATTTCAAGGAAAATTTACAAAAAAGGCAAATTTGGGTGTTACCTTTTTATATGCTCAGATACCATAAAATCAATAAAAAGATACTTATTTTTACTTTTCTCTCATTTTTAAAGTTTGATTCTGTTAAAGTAAATATTCTTGAAGGGATTTATGCATTGATTTTACAGAAACATAATATTTGGTGGAAATAAATGATCTTCAAAAGAATTTTTTTTGGAAAATAAGAAATTCAACCCCCATTGCCCTAGAGGACAGCTGCTGACCTCTAGTGTTCATGGTTTTGTCAAGTACATGTTAAAGAAAAAAATAGCCAAAAATGTACATAAAAAAGTATCTTAATGTGTTAAAAAATTAAATTGTTTAACTTCAAATTTGGGGATGCTGACCTTAAAGATGCTCTTACTGGTGGTGATGGTGACCTGGAAGGCATTGAAGTACATCAGCATTATGGCAACACAACTATTGATCTATGTTCTGATTTTTAAATTCCTGGCAGCCTCCAATGAAAAAATACAACAAGAACTTTTCAAAATCACAGTATTTACCTTATAAATTTGAGAATAAAAAAATCATTTAGGGATTTCTCTTGATTGGAGGCTGCTAGGAATATAAAAATCAAAACATAGATCAATAGTTGTGTTGCCATAATGCTCATGTACTTCAATGCCTTCCGGGTCACCATCACCACCAGTAAGAGCATCTTTAAGGTCAGCATCCCCAAATTTGAAGTTAAACAATTTAATTTTCTAACACATTAAAATATTTTTTTTATGTACTTTTTTGGCTAATTTTTTTCTTTAACATGTATTTAACAAAACCATGTACACTAGAGGTCAGCAGCTGTCCTCTAGGGCGATGGAGGATAAATTTCTTATTTTCCAAAAAGAATACTTTTGGATACAATTTATTTCCACCCAATATTATGTTTCTGTATAAATCAATGCATAAATCCCTTCAAGAATATTTACTTTAAAAATCAAACTTTAAAAATGAGAGAAAAGTATAAATAAGTATTTTTTTATTGATTTTATGGTATCTGAGCATATAAAAAGGTAACACCCAAATTTGCCTTTTTTGTCAATTTTCCTTGAAATATGGAGATATCTTAAAACTGATTGATGGGGCTTGTAAAGGAACTATTTGAGTACTTTAGGTCGAAAAGGGTATGTTTTGTAAGCATTTTTGACTGAGTTGTGGCAAAATAATGATGAAACATATAAAAAAGTAACACACTTTAGACGGAGATAGAAAACAACAGCAATTTTAGAAAATCTTTGCTAGTAGAAAAGTTTATTTTACCAAAAAAATATCTCATTCATATTTGGTTATCTAACGCACTCGAATCAATTGATTTGATTAATTTGAAATGCATTTCATTGTAGTGCAATTTATTTCATTTCCTTCTCCCACTTTCTTCTTTTACTCTCTTTCTCTTTTTTTCTACTTCTAATTTCTGAAGTTGGGAAGTTGAAAAAACTTTCTTATCATAAAAAGATTAGGTAGTAAAAGACTAATAGTAATGGATATAGAATATAAGTGGATATAATGACAGGAGAAAATTTGTTTTCAAAGTAAATTACTAACAAGGACCTCAGTTAATTGGCAGTTCGTCTATCCAGTAGAAGGGGAGGGACGGGGGGGGGGGGGGGGGTAGGGGTTGTTATTTAAGACAACTACAACTTTCACTTTATTGGAGTACTTAATAATCTGGTGTAAGAACTAAGTAACAATAAATCTTTTATGATAAGGTGGAAGCCTGTAATATACCATTACAATATTAAATAGAAAGTAATATTTTTAAAAGTGAGAACTGTTTTCAACTTCCCAACTGTCCTATGTGTGTACGTGTGTTTGTGTTTGTTTTGGGGGTAGAAATTGATGCAATATATATGAACTAGGCCCTAGGCCTGACACTGCAGAGTTCAATGTCAATAAAAGGCCTTCAGTTTTTCATTGTGTGGCCTGCTATAGGTGGTTAGTTGTGATTAGGGTCGACAATTCTTTTTATTTTTTTTAAATTATCGAAATTGTGAATTTAATCCTGTCATTGTATAAATAAGCCAAGTTTTTATACATTTACCCTCGGTCCGTGCTATAGAATAATAAAATAAAATCATTCTTTTAATTTCAAAAATCTTGTTCGTGTTTAAACAAGTTTTTACATGATGTTATTACCCTATCAAGTATAACTTATGAATGGTGATTACTAGCACGATTATGCCATGTTTTAAGTGAAGTCCTGAAAAAAGAATGTTGATCTTGTATTAATCTTTGTATTGTCCGTCTGATTTTGCCATCCTTATTCTATCTCATATATTTTTAAGTTTTATCAGACAAACTTACATGAGATATTTGAATTTTGTTTTACGAGAGAAACTTTAAAACTTAAAATCTTATTTAGATTTTCTTTGTTTAAATTTTTCTTTCTCTCACAGCCGATTACAAGATCATTGGGGATACGTACACAACTTACTACTTTATTTTATAACTTGTGGCTGCGCTCCTAGCATCTAGGGGCTTTGTATTTGAAGGGATATGAAAGGGCGGAAAAATAGCCTAAAACCACACCCGGACTTGTTTATAAAAATGAAATAGCCTACAGCCATCTCGGGACATATGTGAAGCTTCACTCTAAAGAAGGACCATATCAGTTCAGCGGTTATCGAGATCATTCGCTACAGACAAAAAAGCTTGCTACTTTATATAATAGGATACTGGCTGCACCTTTATCATTTATGGACTTCATATTAATCGGGGAGAGATAGCCTAAAACCATTCCAAGACCTGAGTCTTATAATGAAATAGCTTAAAATGTAAAGCTTCCATAAAATGGAAAACTCGATCGGCGCGGTTGGGTAGTTAAGAATTAAATAGCCTAAGCTACAGACAAAAACATTGCTACTTTACATAATAGGTAGAAAAATTAATAACATCTTATTATTACTTTAGGAGCAACATGAACTATTCACTACTGATCATAACATTGAAACTTTTAAAGCTGCTAAGGTTCTTATGCACATGTTCAATCAAAAATATCCAAACAAAAATGATAACAAGCAAGAACATGAGAATGCAAAACCAGAACAAAGTTCAAGAAATAATTCTGGTGGAAATAGAAAGTCTATAGAAAAGCAAAAAGAACCAATTGACATTGCTGAAAAATCAAAACCAGGTGGTGTGAACAAACAGAAAAAGAATGCTGACCGTGCTAATGATGTAGAGCTAGTTGATTTAGAAGAAGAAGTTGATGAAATAAGTATGATTCAACATTCAAGCAATGTCCTTAGCTCAAATCCTACCAATCAAAAAACTACCAACTCTTCTAATGTCAAAGCCAGTAATGCCTCCCACCGATCAGTTGATGCTCATAGCCGCCCCCAGATAGTACTTGCTACCAGCCGCCACCAAACGGTTGATGCTACCAGCCGTCCCCAAACAGTTAATGCTACCAGCCGCCGCCAAACAGTTGCATCTCGGCGCTCCAGCTCTCCTGATTATGTGGATTTTATGAGTGACAATGAAGATATTATTATTGAGGAATCAAAACCAAAGGTTATTGACAGTCAATGAAAAGTTTCTAACATTAAAAAAGGGGGATGTGGAAAATAACCATTTGGGCAGGGGGGGGGGGGTTTACTCGAGAACCCTTAGAGCTAGAGGGAGCTAATTTTGGATATAAGCTTCTATGGGGCCAAAGTTACTTTTAAAATTATCGTCGACCCCCCACCCCCCCCCCAATTTTTTTTTTTGGGGGGGGGCGGGTGGATTATACTATGGGATGTTTCTCATAAACGACTTGAGATAAATGGAGCAAACCTTGGGATACAAGTTTTGTAGGCCTATATTTGATATTAGAATTATCGTTGACCACCCACCCACCCCAAAACCCCTAATTTGGGGGGGGGGGGGAGGGGCGGGTGAATTATACTATAGGGTGTTTCTCATAAACGACTTGAGATATATGGAGCAAACCTTAGGATACAAGTTTTGTAGGCCTATATTTGATTTTAGAATTATCGTTGACCACCCACCCACCCCAAAACCCCTAATTTGGGGGGGGGGGCGGGTGAATTATACTATAGGGTGTTTCTCATAAATGACTTGAGATAAATGGAGCAAACCTTAGGATACAAGTTTTGTAGGCCTATATTTGATTTTATAATTATCGATGACCACCCACTCACCCCCAAACCCCTAATTTTTTTTTGGGGGGGGGGGGGCGGGTGGATTATACTATAGGGTGTTTCTCATAAACGACTTGCAGCAATTTTATTTTGGGTGCTACTCCCTTAGTTTTAGAGATAATTGGATGAAATCTTTTGGGCTGGGTCACTAATTACCCCAACTATTGGTATCTTTAAAAAAACGGCTGCGAGACCGCCGCTTCCGCCGCCCGCCGCCATTTACCGCCGCCACTAAAAAAAAATTTTTTATTGCATTTCTCGCCGAATTAGGCAATTTGGAATCATTTGAGACCATGTTATTTTTTTCAAAAATTTTTCACCTTACAAGCAACCCTGCGGGGGATTTAGTCATTTTTTTCAAATTCTCAAAAAAAAATAACATGGTCTCAAATGATTCCACATTGCCTAATTCGGCGAGAAATGCAATAAAAAAATTTTTTTTGATGGCGGCTGTAAACGGCGGCGGGCGGCGGGAGCGGCGGTCCCGCCGCCGTTTTTTTAAAAAGATACCAATAGTTGGGGTAATTAGTGACCCAGCCCAAAAGATTTCATCCAATTATCTCTAAAACTAAGGGAGTAGCACCCAAAATAAAATTGCTGGTATGTCGTGTGATAAGTCACCACATTTCCCCCCCCCCCCCCCTTTACTTACAATTTTGTTTCGACTTTTATTTTGGGTGCCACTCCCTTAGTTTTAGAGATAATTGGATGAAATCTTTTGGGCTGGGTCACTAATTACCCCAACTATTGGTATCTTTAAAAAAAACGGCAGCAGGACCGCCGCTCCCGCCACCCGTCGCCATTTACCGCCGCCACCAAAAAAAATTTTTTATTGCATTTCTCGCCGAATTAGGCAATTTGGAATCATTTGAGACCATGTTATTTTTTTCAAAAATTTTTCGCCTTCCAAGCAACCCTGCGGGGGATTTAGTCATTTTTTTCAAATTCTCAAAAAAAAACATGGTCTCAAATGATTCCAAATTGCCTAATTCGGCGAGAAATGCAATAAAAAAAATTTTTTTGATGGCGGCAGTAAACGGCGGCGGGAAGCGGGAGCGGCGGTCCTGCCGCCGTTTTTTTTAAAAGATACCAATAGTTGGGGTAATTAGTGACCCAGCCCAAAAGATTTCATCCAATTATCTCTAAAACTAAGGGAGTTTTGTAGGCCTATATTTGATTTTATAATTATCGATGACCACCCACTCACCCCCAAACCCCTAATTTTTTTTTGGGGGGGGGGCGGGTGGATTATACTATAGGGTGTTTCTCATAAACGACTTGCAGCAATTTTATTTTGGGTGCTACTCCCTTAGTTTTAGAGATAATTGGATGAAATCTTTTGGGCTGGGTCACTAATTACCCCAACTATTGGTATCTTTAAAAAAACGGCTGCGAGACCGCCGCTTCCGCCGCCCGCCGCCATTTACCGCCGCCACTAAAAAAAATTTTTTTATTGCATTTCTCGCCGAATTAGGCAATTTGGAATCATTTGAGACCATGTTATTTTTTTCAAAAATTTTTCACCTTACAAGCAACCCTGCGGGGGATTTAGTCATTTTTTTCAAATTCTCAAAAAAAATAACATGGTCTCAAATGATTCCAAATTGCCTAATTCGGCGAGAAATGCAATAAAAAAAAAATTTTTGGTGGCGGCTGTAAACGGTGGCGGGCGGCGGGAGCGGCGGTCCCGCCGCCGTTTTTTTTAAAAGATACCAATAGTTGGGGTAATTAGTGACCCAGCCCAAAAGATTTCATCCAATTATCTCTAAAACTAAGGGAGTAGCACCCAAAATAAAATTGCTGGTATGTCGTGTGACGAGTCACCACATTTCCCCCCCCCGCCTTTACTTTTAATTTTGTTTCAACTTTTATTTTGGGTGCTACTCCCTTAGTTTTAGAGATAATTGGATGAAATCTTTTGGGCTGGGTCACTAATAACCCCAACTATTGGTATCTTTAAAAAAAACGGCGGCGGGACCGCCGCTCCCGCCGACCGACGCCGTTTACAGCCGCCGACAAAAAAAATTTTTTTATTGCATTTCTCGCCGAATTAGGCAATTTGGAATCATTTGAGACCATGTTATTTTCGAGAATTTGAAAAAAATGACTTAAGTCCCCTGCAGGGTTGCTTGTAAGGCGAAAAATTTTTGAAAAAAATAACATGGTCTCAAATGATTCCAAATTGCCTAATTCAGCGAGAAATGCCATAAAAAAATTTTTTGGTGGCGGCGGTAAACGGCGACAGGCGGCGGGAGCGGCGGTCCCGCCGCCGTTTTTTTTAAAGATACCAATAGTTGGGGTAATTAGTGACCCAGCCCAAAAGATTTCATCCAATTATCTCTAAAACTAAGGGAGTAGCACCCAAAATAAAATTGCTGGTATGTCGTGTGATGAGTCACCACATTTCCCCCCCCAATTTACTTACAATTTTGTTTCGACTTTTATTTTGGGTGCCACTCCCTTAGTTTTAGAGATAATTGGATGAAATCTTTTGGGCTGGGTCACTAATTACCCTAACTATTGGTATCTCTTAAAAAAAACGGCGGCGGGACCGCAGGGTTGCTTGTAAGGTGAAAAATTTTGAAAAAAATAACATGGTCTCAAATGATTCCAAATTGCCTAATTCGGCGAGAAATGCAATAAAAAAAAATTTTTTTTGGTGGCGGCGGTAAATGGCGGCGGGCGGCGGTCCTGTTGCCGTTTTTTTTAAAGATACCAATAGTTGGGGTAATTAGTGACCCAGCCCAAAAGATTTCATCCAATTATCTCTAAAACTAAGGGAGTAGCACCCAAAATAAAATTGCTGGTGTGTCGTGTGACGAGTCACCACATTTCCCCCCCCAATTTACTTACAATTTTGTTTCGACTTTTATTTTGGGTGCTACTCCCTTAGTTTTAGAGATAATTGGATGAAATCTTTTGGGCTGGGTCACTAATTACCCCAACTATTGGTATCTTTTTAAAAAAACGGCGGCGGGACCGCCGCTCCCGCCGCCCGCCGCCGTTTACAGCCGCCATCAAAAAAAAAATTTTTATTGCATTTCTCGCCGAATTAGGCCCCCCCTTGAGATAATTGGATGAAATCTTTTGGGCTGGGTCACTAATTACCCCAACTATTGGTATCTTTTAAAAAAAACGGCGGCGGGACCGCAGGGTTGCTTGTAAGGTGAAAAATTTTTTTAAAAAATAACATGGTCTCAAATGATTCCAAATTGCCTAATTCGGCGAGAAATGCAATAAAAAATTTTTTTGGTGGCGGCGGTAAATGGCGGCGGGAGCGGCGGTCCTGCTGCCGTTTTTTTTAAAGATACCAATAGTTTGGGTAATTAGTGACCCAGCCCAAAAGATTTCATCCAATTATCTCTAAAACTAAGGGAGTGGCACCCAAAATAAAAGTCGAAACAAAATTGTAAGTAAAGGGGGGGGGGGGAAATGTGGTGACTTATCACACAACATACCAGCAATTTTATTTTGGGTGCTACTCCCTTAGTTTTACAGATAATTGGATGAAATCTTTTGGGCTGGGTCACTAATTACCCCAACTATTGGTATCTTTTAAAAAAAACGGCGGCGGGACCGCCGCTCCCGCTTCCCGCCGCCGTTTACTGCCGCCATCAAAAAAAATTTTTTTATTGCATTTCTCGCCGAATTAGGCAATTTGGAATCATTTGAGACCATGTTATTTTTTAAAAAAATTTTTCACCTTACAAGCAACCCTGCGGCCGTAAATGGCGACGGGCGGCGGGAGCGGCGGTCCTGCTGCCGTTTTTTTTAAAGATACCAATAGTTGGGGTAATTAGTGACCCAGCCCAAAAGATTTCATCCAATTATCTCTAAAACTAAGGGAGTGGCACCCAAAATAAAAGTCGAAACAAAATTGTAAGTAAAGGGGGGGGGGGAAATGTGGTGACTTATCACACGACATACCAGCAATTTTATTTTGGGTGCTACTCCCTTAGTTTTAGAGATAATTGGATAATTGGATGAAATCTTTTGGGCTGGGTCACTAATTACCCCAACTATTGGTATCTTTTTAAAAAAACGGCGGCGGGACCGCCGCTCCCGCCGCCCGCCGCCGTTTACAGCCGCCATCAAAAAAAATTTTTTTATTGCATTTCTCGCCGAATTAGGCAATTTGGAATCATTTGAGACCATGTTATTTTTTTTTGAGAATTTGAAAAAAATGACTAAATCCCCCGCAGGGTTGCTTGTAAGGTGAAAAATTTTTGAAAAAAATAACATGGTCTCAAATGATTCCAAATTGCCTAATTCGGCGAGAAATGCAATAAAAAAATTTTTTTTTAGTGGCGGCGGTAAATGGTGGCGGGCGGCGGGAGCGGCGGTCTCGCAGCCGTTTTTTTAAAGATACCAATAGTTGGGGTAATTAGTGACCCAGCCCAAAAGATTTCATCCAATTATCTCTAAAACTAAGGGAGTAGCACCCAAAATAAAATTGCTGCAAGTCGTTTATGAGAAACACCCTATAGTATAATCCACCCGCCCCCCCCCCCCAAAAAAAAATTAGGGGTTTGGGGGTGAGTGGGTGGTCAACGATAATTATAAAATCAAATATAGGCCTACAAAACTTGTATCCTAAGGTTTGCTCCATTTATCTCAAGTCGTTTATGAGAAACACCCTATAGTATAATTCACCCGCCCCCCCCCCAAATTAGGGGTTTTGGGGTGGGTGGGTGGTCAACGATAATTCTAATATCAAATATAGGCCTACAAAACTTGTATCCCAAGGTTTGCTCCATTTATCTCAAGTCGTTTATGAGAAACATCCCATAGTATAATCCACCCGCCCCCCCCCCAAAAAAAAAATTTGGGGGGGGGTGGGGGGTCGACGATAATTTTAAAAGTAACTTTGGCCCCATAGAAGCTTATATCCAAAATTAGCTCCCTCTAGCTCTAAGGGTTCTCGAGTAAACCCCCCCCCCCTGCCCAAATGGTTATTTTCCACATCCCCCTTTAAATGGACTATTTTATTTTTATGAAATTTTCTTATTGTTGCTAGTAGCGCATCTTCTTTACAAATAGAGTGAGTCCAATAGACTACAGTATCTACGAAGTTACATGTTTTTCTATCATTTTGTTACAGCTTAATGTTCCTGCCCTACAATTTCATAAGCTTTAGGTATCTCATTCATATTTTCGTTCTTGTTATAAAACCTAAAATGGCTGTCATTTTAAAATAAACAGATAAATCCAAGTTCTTCCACAAGACGTTCAGAGGGTGTAAGGTCTGCCTCACCTGAAATTTCTTTTATTGATTTTGACCAGCAATTTATTCAAAATCTTGAGGATAAAAACAAAGGTTAGTTTGTTTGGTTATGCTTGTCCTTGTTTTGATCTTTCAAGTAAGGCTTCAAAACCGATTAGTATCCGCTGGATTAGAATCGGTTCTCAGTCATATAGAATCGTGTATAGCGTCGTATTACAGACAATTTTCCACCAATATTAAATTTGATAAAAACCGTAAAATTAATACCAGTTTTGCTCGACCGGACCTTTGGCTCCTCGGGGCAACCAAAACTTCTAATTTTAATCTTCTAATTTTATATTTTAGAATTCAGATTTTTTCTTTTTTCTCCTATAATAATTCCACCTTCTCGTCCATTATAATTCAAGAAAGTTTTAAAGCGAAGCTTTCTGCAATAAGGGTGGATACGTCGGTTGATTTAGGCATGCTGGACATGTTTTATCGATTTTTAACTTGGCATAATAATTTTTTACAACAATGTTTCATATAAGGTATATATTATAATTATCCTATTCATCTTATTTTTGCAAAAAAATTATTTCTACGACGATTAGGCACTAAGTATTAATTGAAGCATCTTTATAACCAAGTCTTATAACTATGTCCATGTTAAGCATTCAATATTTCAGTAATTTTGGAATAGTTTCACACGCAATTTTTGTTTTCACTTCTAGATATTGTTGTTAGATTTTCCTTCGGATTTTTTCAGCTTTGCTTTTATGGATATTGTCATTCTTGTTTAAATAAATACCAATTCTATATCAGGATCAAGTTCTAGAAGAAAGAGCAGAGGCAATGAGAAGTCCAGGGACAAGACAGCTGATGTTGTTACTCTAGATTCTGATGATGATGGCCCAATAACTCTAGAATGATAATTAAAAACTCGAAGGTTATAAATAGTAGGGCATTATTAACCAAATGTGCCAAAATTTAGTTTGTGTTGACTATTTAAGTTAAGGTAGAAGAATTCCTTTGACATGCAGGATTTTTGTCAAAAGTGTAAATAGATTTTTTTTCTACCTAAGATTCAAAACAGTTGATATTACGATCATGATTTTATACGGGTAGTTCCACAAAATGCATTTAAACTTTTATTTAATATTTTTCCTGTTAAATGCTAAGCACTATATTTAATACTAGCGGCTATGCCCCTTGAGTCACTTTGGGGAATGGCAGGGGGGGGGGGGTTAGTCGACCCTCCACTTTTCCTTTTTGTTTTAAATACTAAAAGAATAAAGTATTTTTTTTAAATCTCTAAGTACCTTAAGTCGTTAAATGCACTTTTTGGAACTATCCCTTAATTTTGCATTATTTGTTATTTGAGCTTATAAATACCTCTTGATAGCTTTTTGTTTTTAGTTTGTTAAGAAAATTTGCAGTGCTTGGCAGCCGCGCATAAGTCTCTAATTTTAACCCGCTTGTGTGAATAAAAAAAGACAGACTGCAAAGATGAATTGTCACTTTAGGAATAGGTTTAGACATCCAGCTAAATTTTAAAATTATTATATGACAATATCACTGTGCCTTACACGCGGCTGACGCGCAGCTGCCGAGCCCTGCATTTAAGTCTATAATCTGTATTATGTGGGCATTTCTAAAAATATTTGAAACTTATTAATACTTTAGCGAATAACATGCGCTTTAAATTTTAAAGCTTTTATTTTAGATAAAAATTAAAAATAGTTCTAAAATTCTCTAATACTGGGGATATGAATGTGATTTAAAGCTTGTTCTACTATGTGATATTATTCATTTTTTTAATTTTTCTAAAAAACAATTATCAAGTCAAAAATACTTTATTTTCAAAAAGTTGTGAATTTGTCAAAAATTTCTAATAACTTCAAAAAGTAAAGAAAATTTCTTATAATATTATATATTTTTTTATACCTAATTACTTTTTACATTTTCAGAGATAAAATGACAAAAACATAATAGAAGAAAAACAGTAGTTGAAACAGTAAGATGCTGTCAGTACTTAACTCTTATCTCTCAAGTATTACCGTGAATCAAATTATATTCAAACAAAAATTACATCAAATATGAAGCAACTTTCTTCTACCACTTGTCAAAACATAGAATAGATTTTATTAGAATATTTATTATGTATTCTGTATCTAACTTAATATGCCAGTGATATAACTTGAACTGTAAAGTATTTACAAATCTAGTCAGGGTGTATTGGAATATGCCTATTCTTGTCTGTAGTTGTTGTGATAACCAGTATTTTGTGCCATAACTGAAAAAATGACCAGTAAGGTAAAATATTTTTTTTTGATTGAAGCTACTTTACATGTATCATATGTTATGTTCATAATTTGTATTAACAAAGGAATATTTGTCGTTAATTAAACTTGCTAAACATGGGCATCATTTATAGGTCAGTTCGTTCATCGATTAGGAGGAAAGTGGATGGGGGCTATCGTTATTTTAGCCCGCTACGAGTTTCACTTTATTAGAGAGCGTAAAAATCTGGTGTAAGATCCAAGTAATATATATTCAGTAATACAAAACCCTGTACTCTACTGTTTAGGTAAAGCTAAGAGGGTCAGAGCTGCGTGACATAGTGTCTCCTGGCCGCTACTATCCCAAGCTGTTATTGCTGCTATGCGCCACTCTACTTTTCATCATGTTTACCTGGCTGCCGCGAGCAGCCGAGGACAAACAGCCGTCTGGGCCGCTGCCGTATGTGTGGGCGGCCAACCAGTCCAGAGAAGCGGCTGTTTGGGTCAGACCTAGGGAGAAAACTGAGCTTATTTCACCGCAGGTTACTTGCTTCATACTTTTTTTTAGTCGTTTATTAAGATCTCTTAAACTAATGTTAGGTAGGGGGAGGTACATTTGACTTTTATGGGGTAGGGGATGGGATTCTCTTGAACGAGTGAAGTAGTATAAAACTAAGTACTGCGGACTTCAAATCACTCATTCGACTTTTTCCATGAAAAACAGTTAACAATGCTTGTTTATTAAGATTTCTTGGCTGTTTCCCTTTAAGTGTCTAGTCGAGCACAGAAACCCCCTTCCCCATTATTTAGAATAAATGTAAAATAGCGGAGGAGGTTTCGTTTTTTACTTTAGTTCAGGTTAAGTTATCTTGGATAAAAAGTAGCTTTTAATGGTGCGAATACTACAGGGTACTAGGTACAGGGTTATGGCCCCCTATTTTATTTTAAACATAATTAACGGGGGGGGGGGGGGGGTTCTGTGCACGTTATGCACTATAAATTACCCCTTCTGTAGATTAGAATTAGTGGTTTTGAAACTCAACTGAATTAATGAGTCAACCAAAATTCACTAAAGTCCCTTAAGTTGAATAAGAAAACTGTGTTATAAAACTTTGGGGACTAGTGTAATAAACAGCCCATGGTCCCCTCTCTCTTGATTTACTTAAATATTTGTTTAGATGTGTGATCCTAGTATAACCAGTTCCTTTCCATACCTGTTGATAGTTGTCTGTAGTGCAATACCAAATTTTGATGCTAGAATGGCTATAAGGTATGTAACATCACTGTGTACACATACGAAAAGATGTTTTAAACGGGTAGAGAGGGTGTAAAAAGAACCATCCCTGTTTTTTCTGTTTCTGTTCTATTTGTTTTATTTTCCCTTTTGAGGTTGTAAGAAAATGCGGGAAATGAGTTACAAACTAACCCCTTCTGTAGATTACAATTAGTGGTTGAAATGTTTGGAAACTCAACTATATACACCAACCTATCAAAATTTAGTGAAAGTCGCCAGGGTTGTTCAGCCAACCAATAAGAAAACGTTATTTTAAGACTTTGGGGACTCGTGTAATAAACATCCCAATGTTCTCTCCCTCCCTGGGTGTAATGAATAAAAAAATCAACTTTTTTTACCAATTTATTTAACAACTTTCTCCTTTTAAACTCCATATAACTTTGCTGTTTTTTGTCAGGTCCTCCTGGGGTAAGCAAGAAGAATTAGTACCTGGTATACAAATAATATTCCTGGTGGGCAACGTGGAGAATACCTGGAACAGCACAGATCTGCCAGAACTAGAGAAAGAAGCGGAAATGTATAATGATATATTACAGGTATATTGGCCACAGTTACTTGAATAGATATACTAAAGATAGACTAATTAAGCTTTTTACAAATTAAAAATATTCTGTGTTACGCAAATCTTATATTCATTGATTTAATAGGATTTCATAGTTAATTGATTAGTCATTGCCACTTTTATTTTAAGAGGAATTTAGATTTAATTACCTACGCTTTTCTAATTTTAGGTTTTTTTTATAGACACTATTCGCATCTTTTATAGGAGATTTTATAAATTCTTTTTTGGGAGATTTTTATAGATATTTATTTATCATATCAGGGACGGGTGGTTTTCAAAAGAATTCAAAGTTGTTGCACTGCATTTCTTATTTCAGGAGGATTTAAAGATAGTGACGCATTTCTTATTTTAGGAGGATTTTATAGATATTTAGGCAAATTTTACCATCAAATTATCATTTCTTAATTTAGGAGGATTTTATAGATAGTTACGCAAATCTGACAATCAAATCTCTGATGATGTTGAAATGGTTCAACAAAACATGTGATCTGGGCAGCAAGTGAGTCATATTTAGAATTTTTATTCTTAAAAAGGCTACTTTCAAAATATTGTTTATTTGGGGTGGGGGGGGGGGGGTATTTTTCATTTTTTTTTGGGGGGGGGGGGGTTGGGAGCGTCCCACCCTTCAAGAAAATAGTTATAAACCTTCCCGGGACCTATGAGAAGCAACCCTGTTAAGGAGAACCCGATCGGTTTAGCGGTTAGCGAGATCCTTCGCTACAAACAAACAGACAGACAAACAAACAAACAAACAGACAGACATCGTTCTCCTTTGTATTATAGATTAACTTAACACTCGATGTACCAATTATGATAATACAGGAAAATTTAAGTATGCGTGAATATTATGACAGGGCAAAAAATTGTCGTCAATTTATCTTACTAATATGAACTCGTTTATTGGCCAGTTCGTTCATCCAGTAGGTGTGGATGTGTTTAAGGGGGTGGAAGGGGAAAATGGTTATTTTAGCCCGCTAAAAGTTTCACTATTAGAAAACATGAAAATCAAGTAATAATATACCTATCCATGAACAGGAAGAGAGTGGAATATCTGATGAAGACAGATGATGATATGTATATAAACTTGGCCAAGCTGAACGCTGTTGTCAGACAAAATAGAAAGCCAACCCTGTTGATGGGGTCCCTTATTTGTAATGCAGTTCCTATCAAGGTATAATTAATCGGCAAAGCATCTCTACAAGTGTTGAAGTGTTAGTTTGTAGAAAGTTTGGTTATACCAGGAATTACACTAGTCCCCAAAGTTTCATGTAATAAAGTTTGATTGGTTGGTTCATTAAGTTAAGTGTCTAAAGTTTTATCTAATTGCGATCTATAGAAGGGGTAATTTTATTTATAATCAATAGGGATGAACATTGTACATCAATTTATCGGCCATTGCACATAGGGGCAAGAAGGGGCATCAATTCACCACCCCCAAATCAAGTTTTAAACATTCTATGAGTATTATCATACCCAATGTACATCAGATTTCAAAGGAATCGTAAAAATACGCTTTTTAAGTAAGCATTCTAATGCATGGAAGTCAAGAAAAGTATGCCTTTTTCTTACAGAAAAAGGCATACTTTTTGTGTTTCACCAACAATTTTAAAAGTATTATAAAATCTCTTAGAATTAACGTAATTAGACAAAATAACTTTTGATGAGTCATGCATTACATATATTTTGACACTATAAAAGAAAAAAACACAAATTGAAGAAATAAGTCCTAAATAATTCTAGTTGAAGTCAAAATTTTAGTTTTTTTTTGTTTGTTTTTTAATCAACTTTTAAGATCACAGTAAGAGGAAACATGTTTTCGCCGGGTGTCGCCGGCTAAAAAAACGATATTTGATTACCCAAAGACATATTTTAATCGCCAGTACTGGTTTCACTTACCCCCCTGCGCCCCCGTAGGGGTTTTTAGTCCGTTTTCTGAACGTAAGTGCACGAAAAGTTTGTAAGAAAAAGCGTTTAAATGCACTTTTAAAGTCAAAACTTAAGATATAATTCAAATAAATAAAAGACACAAAAACATAGACATATTGGGAAATATTTATTCTGACTTAGAATTAAAGTTAATAATAAGTATTTTCAAGTTCTATTCCACTAAATGATGGGAAGGAGAGGGGGGGGGGCTAAACCTAAATCTAAACTTCTTTATGTTTGATGTTTTAATGTAACTAAATAATCGTTTCTATAGATTATTACATATATCAGGGATCTAAAGGGATAAGACAAAGGTCAATAAATTGTTGTACATCCTCAATGATAATACACAAAATTACCCCTTGTGTAGATTAAAGTTAGTAGTTAAAACGTTTGAACACACAAGTGTAAAACTTTTGGGACTAGTGTTATAAACAGCCCAATGTCCCCTACCTCACTGCGGAAAGGTAAAGTAAATATGCAAATAACGTGAGGTTCTTATAATCATTCTAAATTGGAATTAGCAAGTAGTCTATCTGTCTGTCTATTGGTAATGCTTTGTTTTTAAATTATGTAGTTACATGGTATTCATGTTTAATGTCAGCAGTTTTATTTAGAAAGGGAGGGGACTGTTAATTACACTAGTCCCCAACCTTCAAAGTTTTATAATAACGTTTTTATATTCGTTAGCATAAGTACTTCAGGAAATTTAATTGATTTTTTATTGGTTGGTTCATTAAGTTAAGTGTCAAAACTTTTCAACCACTAATTGTCATCTACAGACAAATAATTTTGTACTATAATTTATTAAATATGTATCAATATTGGGGATGTACATATTAATCGGTCATTGTTTTGTTCCTTAGATCCCTAGGTGTTAATATATAATACAAAGTATCTTGATGTCTGTTTGTCTGTCCGCCCATCTCTTAAGATCTCGCTAACCACTGAACAGATTGAATTCTACTCTTCAGGTAATATATCTACTGGTCCTGTGGTTGTTTAAAGCTCTTTTTCAAAAATAAAAATCCTCCTCAATTTTTTCATATTTCTATAATTAGGGTCGGTCCGTCCGTACGTCTGGTACAGATAGCTCTTTTACTTATTTTAAACAGGCTAGAACTGTCCTATCGATCTCAAACTTTTCATGCTGATTTCTACAACAGTTAGGTACGACTTAGAAAGCACAGCAACTCTATAATCGTTACCAGAAAGTCAGTACATCCATTTATAACAAGCTGATTTTTACTTTTTTGACAACAAATAATGGTTTTGAATGTTACAAATATCCTATTCATCTGATTTTTTGAATTCTGATTCCTAATTCAATAAGGTGTAATGTTATAAGCGAAGCAACTCTATAATCAAGTCCTAAAAACGTCAGTATGTCCTTAAACAGTAACATGTATTTAATCAGTTTTAATTACAATTTTGTATAGACATGCATTAATATTTAGTTCTGACACTTCACAAGTGTTAATGTTTGTTTGTCCTTCCATTTCAGAGCTTCGCTTCTTTCATGGATGTTGTCATCCTTGTTTAATAACCTCTTGGGGCAAATCCCCTAGAGGCTAGGAGCGAAGCCGCTAGTATTCATAAGAACAGTAAACAAGAATCATAATATCATTATAAATATAGATATTAGTTAATAAACATTTATGTTAATCATGCCCACATTTATAATGGATTTATTAAACATAAAAATAAAGTGAAACTTGTAGCTTACTAAAATAAGGATCCCCATCCACCCCCTTTACACCATCCCCTCCCCTCCTACTGAAATGAATTACATGACCCCAAATTTGACACTTTGAACACTAAAATCGGACTGCAATTGACATAGTTACACTTTTAAGTGCCCAAAAAGCTAGTGATAGGGTAGCTGCGCTACTAAAAAATTCTCATACTGCTCTGATAACCAAAACCCCTAATTAGACGATTTAAACACGAAATTCAAGATAGTTGATGGATAGATAGATGGATAGATAGATGGATAGATAGATGGATAGATAGATGGATAGATAGATGGATAGATAGATGGATAGGTAGATGAATAGATATATGGATAGATAGATGGATAAGTAAATGGATAGACAGATGGATAGATAGAGGGATAGATTGATGGATGGATAAATTGATAGTTGATGGATAAAGAGATGAATAGTTGATGGATAGATAGATGGATCGATATATAGATGGATAGACAGATGGATAGATAGATGGATAGATAGATGGATAAACAGATGGAAAGATAGATAGATAGATAGATGGATAGATAGATGGATAGATAGATGGATAGATAGATGGATAGATAGATGGATAGATAGATGGATAGATAGATGGATAGATAGATGGATAGATAGATGGATAGATAGATGGATAGATAGATGGATAGATAGATGGATAGATAGATGGATAGATAGATGGATAGATAGATGGATAGATAGATGGATAGATAGATGGATAGATAGATGGATAGATAGATGGATATATAGATGGATAGATAGATGGATAGATAGATGGATAGGTAGATGGATAGGTAGATGGATAGATAGATGGATAGATAGATGGATAGATAGATGGATAGATAGATGGATAGATAGATGGATAGATAGATGGATAGATAGATGGATAGATAGATGGATAGATAGATGGATAGATAGATGGATAGGTAGATGGATAGATAGATGGATAGGTAGATGGATAGATATATGGATAGATAGATGGATATATTGATGGATAGATAGATGGATAGGGTAAGGGGAGCTATTTTCGGGAGGGGTTAATCTGGTAATTTTCTATCTACCTTCATAAAATGACCTTTATCTCCATGTTTCTTTCAAATGACAGAAAAAAACATAAAAGCAAATTTGTTTGTTGTTAAATTACCTACAAAAAAGTATAAAATGAAATTTTTGTGAGTTGAATTTTAAGAGTACTAAATAATTAAATCCCCTTTTTGGTTGATTTGCCCCAATGTGCATTGTCTTATCCCTTTGTCATACACTTCTTTCGTTTCATCGCTGTATAGTGTATAAGAGTAGAAAAAAATGAAAGAAATTAAAAACAATGTAATTTGTAAAAGAATATCTAATTTGTAGCTTTATATATGTATAAACATTTTTTTCCACTTTCGATTGATTAGAAATCACTCTATTTAATGAGAAAAATCAGTGGCGTTATAAATTTCAATGTTAAGAAGGCTGTTAATTGTCTTAACACCATTCCTGCACGCTCATGAGTGAATAGTTAACTTATTCAGAGATTTATACTTTATTCCATAAAAATGATATTTGTTATTAGGACCCTCACAACAAGTATTATGTGCCTCAGTATATGTTCTCAGAAAAGAAATATCCAAACTATAATAATATTTATTATTAGTACCCACACAACAAGTATTATGTGCCTCAGTATATGTTCTCAGAAAAGAAATATCCAAACTATAATAATATTTGTTATTAGGACCCTCACAACAAGTATTATGTGCCTCAGTATATGTTCTCAGAAAAGAAATATCCAAACTATAATAATATTTGTTATTAGGACCCACACAACAAGTATTATGTGCCTCAGTATATGTTCTCAGAAAAGAAATATCCAAACTATAATAATATTTGTTATTAGGACCCTCACAACAAGTATTATGTGCCTCAGTATATGTTCTCAGAAAAGAAATATCCAAACTATAATAATATTTATTATTAGGACCCACACAACAAGTATTATGTGCCTCAGTATATGTTCTCAGAAAAGAAATATCCAAACTATAATAATATTTGTTATTAGGACCCTCACAACAAGTATTATGTGCCTCAGTATATGTTCTCAGAAAAGAAATATCCAAACTATAATAATATTTATTATTAGTACCCACACAACAAGTATTATGTGCCTCAGTATATGTTCTCAGAAAAGAAATATCCAAACTATAATAATATTTATTATTAGGACCCACACAACAAGTATTATGTGCCTCAGTATATGTTCTCAGAAAAGAAATATCCAAACTATAATAATATTTATTATTAGGACCCACACAACAAGTATTATGTGCCTCAGTATATGTTCTCAGAAAAGAAATATCCAAACTATAATAATATTTATTATTAGTACCCACACAACAAGTATTATGTGCCTCAGTATATGTTCTCAGAAAAGAAATATCCAAACTATAATAATATTTATTATTAGGACCCACACAACAAGTATTATGTGCCTCAGTATATGTTCTCAGAAAAGAAATATCCAAACTATAATAATATTTATTATTAGGACCCACACAACAAGTATTATGTGCCTCAGTATATGTTCTCAGAAAAGAAATATCCAAACTATAATAATATTTATTATTAGAACCCACATAACAAGTATTATGTGTCTCAGTATATGTTCTCAGAAAAGAAATATCCAAACTATAATAATATTTATTATTAGGACCCACACAACAAGTATTATGTGTCTCAGTATATGTTCTCAGAAAAGAAATATCCAAACTATAATAATATTTATTATTAGGACCCACACAACAAGTATTATGTGCCTCAGTATATGTTCTCAGAAAAGAAATATCCAAACTATTTAAGTGGAACTGGATATGTCATGCATAGGTAAGGGTTCAGCTCATAAATGTGAAATATTCAATATAAATTAATAATAGGTTAGCTTAAGACTTTCACATCAATATATCGAGAAGAAAGCTTTGATTGATAGGGAAGTTATTCGCCTTTTTAAGCAATATATCCTTATATAAAAGTAAAATGCTGTCTGTATGTGTGTTAACGTCTATCTGTCAGTACCAAAGGATCTCGCTAACCGTTAAACTGATATGGGCCTTCTTTACAATTTAGCTCCTTGTATGTTCTGGGAAGGTGTATAAATATTTAAGCGTAGGGTACCACCACCCTCCGAAGTTTGAACCCAAGAGAAATTGCCCCCAGAAAAAAATACCACTTTGAAACTTATCTTTTAATCTCATCAAAACCTGTGGTTGCTTTTAATCTTTAAACATTATTATTGTATTACAATTACATTAATAAACCCATATACGTATAAATCACAAGTGTTTTTCAATACATCTCTCCTTTAAAAATTTTAATCCTGTTATTGTATTGCATAGAGAGACAGCCAAGAGAATATATGAAACAGCCTTAGAGACTCCAATATTTCATATGGAGGACATCTACCTCACTGGAATTACATCCAGGTATAAAAATCTACGAAAAAATTTGAAGCTATGCTTTTCTATACCTTAAACTTAAATATGTGTAATATGTATTAGTCATGTAATCTTACTTAAAATGGAAATACAGACCTTTTAGTATTAATTACAGAGTTGCTACGCTTTCTTAATTTGTACCAAACTATTGTATCTGTTTGATAGGAATTTGACATTTCTACCATTTACAAATAAGTTATGAGAGATATCCGTTACACACGTACAAATGAATAAACCCTAAACATAGAAAGCTTTGCTTAAAAAAACTTTATATCTTCATAGGTAATTGTTTTAATGAAATTTTGT
The DNA here is from genome assembly GCF_053477335.1 of Acartia tonsa. NCBI lineage: Eukaryota > Metazoa > Arthropoda > Copepoda > Calanoida > Acartiidae > Acartia > Acartia tonsa. The sequence continues at coordinate 44,178,595 of NC_137260.1, forward strand.
GTTATAGGAAGTTAGGACTCCGGCCACAAGACAACATCGGCTTCTCATACGTGAAACGTAACATGAACAACACCTGTCTCATCAGCCAGATAGTGACCGCCCACCAGGTCAAACCTGAACAGATGCTGCAGGTCTATGGTGCCCTCCAGTCTGATAAGTACGTTTTTATTTGCTAAGCTACTCTGCAAGTCTCTAGTGTCGGTATTTACATTGTGTGTCTGATTTGAGGTCTTCATTCATGAAGTAGGACTAGACACTATTATATAGCAATGGATATGATATACATGTAACATGAATATTATGAAAGGGGAATTTTTTTAGCTAATTTGGGTACGTTTCTACAGTAGGAGTGGAGGGGAGGGGGTATCATAATTTTATCCAGCCACAAGTTTCACTTTTTTAGATTATATGATATTTTGGTGTAAGATCCAAGTAATAATAAATCCATTGGCATGTGTCCCAGGTTTATTCATTATCGAAAAAAAAACCTTCTTCATATTCCTTAGCTAGTTTATCTATAGAAGTTAACTAGCTCTAAAGCTCTCATGAGATCAGACAGCCAGTCAAGTCAATATGTACTTAAACGTGGAGCTTTAGACGGCCAGGGTGGCTGCTATACAAAAAAGCTCTCGTCCTACTTTATGACAACTCCAATCACTAAGAAACTATGGCTAAACACACATCTCTTAGAATCTAGCTTTAAAAAATTCAAAGCCGTTCCAAATCTGTAAATATTAATGTGTAATGGTTATACTTGAATATGATTCAATTGATATATTATGTTTTCTTTTATTTTTAGAGTGAAGAAATGTGCAGTGCTAAAGCCGAAATTACTCCGGCCCCATGGTCCCAACAGATGTATGTGGTCTAAGAAATTCTATTCTACTAAAATTAGAAGATAAACAGATCTTTATCAGAGTATACACTCAGTTTTATGTTTCTTGTAGTAGCAAAAATAGATGGAATTACATTAATATGTAAACCTATCCAAAAAGTTATTTATAGGTATTCCTAGTATTGTGATAGGTACACAATTTATGTAATTCTACTTAAAGTCAAATTGTCAATTTAAAACACTCTTCTGTGAGTTATCAATTCAAATTTTTTAAAAATTTTAGTGATGAAAAAAATATAGATTTTTCCTTCCTATACATATAACGAATTTTTATAAGGAATCAATAAAATTTAATTAACTTTCTATAAAATAATCCTAAGATTATATCATAATTCAAAATTTAATCAAATAGGATAGTTTCACCAAGGGTCTTCAACTATTTAGCCCATTAAGAAGGGGTTTTTAATGCAACCATCTCGTAATCAGTGAGCAAATGGCACTTAGAGTTTGAATTTCGATCTGAAATTTTGCATGAGTAATCCTTGGTAGGTCTATATTCCCTAAATCGAACTAAAAGTTGGAAAAGTAACGGCTGGCGGCTGGCAGCTCAGTCGTTTAGCAATTTTTTGCCAAAATACGAACTCTAAGTGCCATTTGCTCACTGATTACGAGATGGTTGCATTAAACCCCCCCCCCCCCCCCCCCCTTAGTATAATGGTACCTAACCGGCATCAAAAACTAATCAAAAAGCTGAGTTTCTGATTAACATGCATGAAACTATCAAGATTTAAAAACTTTTATAAGATAAAATGACTTCCAATTCATATTTTTAATGCCAAGACTCATTATGCCAATTAAGCCACTACTTATTACTCAGAATATAGCTCTAAAAAATGTATTATAAGGACAGATTTTCTTAAAAGTTATATACTGTTAAATTTGCCAGTTTTCTTGTCGCAACTTCTAAAAATATCTCATATGAAATTATATTTAAACATATATATTTTTATTCTATCTGAAAAAGATAGTTGATATCTAAAATCATATCCTTACGGAGCTTTTTACAAATGCACTTATGAAAAAAAAGAGCTTTTTTAGTTTGTAGATTTTTTTACAAAAACAAATTTTTTCACATTTTTATTTTATTTGTTAGCTCTAGTTTACTTTTGTGTATCTTAAGATTAAATTAAAGTATTAGGTAATTATTTTTATTAAAAGACAAATAATTGAGTATTAAATCTGCAAAGAAATATTATTTAATTCCTTTTTTTCAGTGCCATAAAAAAGCAACATGGCTTATTAACTTTAACTTTAATTATAAAGGCTCTGTATTAAATTGTTATTTTGAAGTAATTAAACAAATTTATATTGTATATTATTATGAACACTATGTATAAGTTGTCATATTAATTAAAGGGACTATGCATGAACTTATAAAGCTTTTTAATTTTGTTACTTAACGCTATTAGTCCAACCTTTGTTAGATTTATTTTTTCTAAAATTTAAAACCTATTTTCCAGTATGGCTTCGAAACCGATTACCATTCGCTAGATTAGAACCGGTTCTCAGCCATTCTGAAAAATGTCAGACAATTTTCCTCGATTATTAAAATAAAATTCTTAAAATTATCACCATTTTTGTTAGTTTGGGCCTTAAGTAGGGGCTTACAAAACTGGTTTTAATCTTATACTTTTTATTTTAAAATCCGCGGAAAAAAACTATTCTTATATCAATATGGAATGAAATAGAATTAAAGGAGGATGTGCTTAAGGACCATTTGGGCAGGGGGGGGGGGTTTACTCGAGAACCCTTAGAGCTAGAGGGAGCTAATTTTGGATTTAAGCTTCTATGGGGCCAAAGTTACTTTTAAAATTATCGTCGACCCCCCACCCCCCCCCAAAAATTTTTTTTTTTGGGGGGGGGTAAAAAATTTTTTTATTGCATTTCTCGCCGAATTAGGCAATTTGGAATCATTTGAGACCATGTTATTTTTTTCAAAAATTTTTCGCCTTACAAGCAACCCTGCGGGGGGACTTGGTCATTTTTTTTCAATTTCTCGTTTATGAAGGTATATCTTAAATACAGTATGCTACTCTCTTAGTTTTAAAGATAATTGGATGAAATCTTTTTGATTGTGTCACTAATTACCCCAAGTTTTGGTATCTTTAAAAAAAACGGCAGCGGGACCGCCGCTCCCGCCGTCCGCCGCCGTTTTCCGCCGCCACCAAAAAAGAAATTTTTTATTGCATTTATCGCCGAATTAGGCAATTTGGAATCATTTGAGACCAAGTAATTTTTTCAAAAATTTTTCCCCTTACAAGCAACGCCGTTTTTTTTTTTAAAGATACCAAAACTTGGGGTAATTAGTGACACAATCAAAAAGATTTCATCCAATTATCTCTAAAACTAAGGGAGTAGCATACTGTATTTAAGATATACCTTTATAAACGAGAATTTGAAAAAAATAACCAAGTCCCCCCGCAGGGTTGGTTGTAAGGGGAAAAATTTTGAAAAAAATAACATGAACTCAAATGATTCCAAATTGCCTAATTCGGCGAGAAATATAATAAAAAAATTTTTTTGGTGGCGGCGGAAAAGGCGGCGGGAGCGGCGGTCCCGCTGCCGTTTTTTTAAAGATACCAATAGTTGGGGTAATTAGTGACCCAGCCCAAAAGATTTCATCCAATTATCTCTAAACCTAAGAGAGTAGCATACTGTATTTAAGATATACCTTCATAAACGAGAATTTGAAAAAAATGAATTAGTCCCCCCCGCAGGGTTGCTTGTTAGGGGAAAAATTTTTGAAAAAATAACATGGTCTCAAATGATTCCAAATTGCCTAATTCGGCGAGAAATGCAATAAAAAATTTCTTTTTTGGTTGCGGCGGAAAACGGCGGCGGACGGCGGGAGCGGCGGTCCCGCCGCCGTTTTTTTTTAAAGATACCAAAACTTGGGGTAATTAGTGACACAATCAAAAAGATTTCATCCAATTATCTTTAAAACTAAGAGAGTAGCATACTGTATTTAAGATATACCTTCATAAACGAGAATTTGTAAGGCGAAAAATTTTTGAAAAAAATAACATGGTCTCAAATGATTCCAAATTGCCTAATTCGGCGAGAAATGCAATAAAAAAAATTTTTACCCCCCCCTCCCCCAAAAAAAGATTTTTTTGGGGGGGGGTTGGGGGTCGACGATAATTTTAAAAGTAACTTTGGCCCCATAGAAGCTTAAATCCAAAATTAGCTCCCTCTAGCTCTAAGGGTTCTCGAGTAAACCCCCCCCCCCCCTGCCCAAATGGTCCTTAAGCACATCCTCCTTTTATTGCATTAAGTAGCCAAAATTATAATATACAGAAAAAGTTCCCTTTAAAACTTATTCACAAAGCTTCCTTATTTTCCATACTGTGCTTTAATGCAATTGAGATAATTTTCATGTCACAAATAAAGCTTTAGATATAATTCTTCTTAAAAATTTCTTTAGAGATGTTTTGATTTAATTATTGAAATAGTTTTTAACCAATGATGATTTAAATTATCTTTAAAATTAATTGAAAGTATATAATGCAAATTATGTTTTTTTTACATAACAAGAAATCTTAATTCCATTGCAGTATGGTGTCTTAAATAGAATAAAACTTAGGTTTTTATATAATTAAAGATATAATATATTGTTAGTCGCAAATGTATAGTCACAAAAAAATATATGAAGTATACATTTTAATCTCATATCATTATAGTTATTTATCGCATCGTATTATAGACAGCTTTTCGTGGATATTGAAATTAAAAATTATAATATTAAAACTGGTATTGATTATATTATTTTTATTTCAATATTCCTGGAAAATTGTCTGTAATACGATGCTATACATTGTTTTTCAGTATGGCTGAGAGCCGGTTCTAATCCTACGGATATTAATCTGTTTCGAAGCCATACTGGAATATTATTGAATTCAATTGTTTTTTTCCTTAAATTGTAAATTTCATTATAGTGATAGAGAGATAGGCCAATGGAAGTTTTCAAAACAAGCTTTGTAAAGCTTAAAACATTAAAAAGATATGTTTTCTTTTGACCTATCGCTCTATCCCCGATTTTTCCTCTCTGCTTAAATTTGCAACATGATCTGAAGTTGGGACAAAAATGACATATTTCCTGAAAAATTATTAAAAAATATAAATTTACAGTGCATGATAAGTTAAAACGTGTTTTGGCTATTTTTACGTAGTTTTCATAGTTTTCGAAGAATGTTTATGTGAAGAAACTGCTATATAAAGCCAAAACAAACTTTAGCGTCTTTGTATAAATAAATTTTAATATCTATAATTTAGATAGGTTCTTATACATATGTCAAAAAAAATTTTACTCTTGGTTGTTAAACTAATAAGCTCGTCAATACTATACTCGACCGCCACACTCCCATTTTCAATCTAAATTTTAAAAATAAAAGGGAAAAAAATTCTATTATTGTGGTGGAGTTACCTTCCCAAAATTAGTTTTAAAAACTTCCCTGGACCCATGAGAAGAATCACTAAAGTAGAAACATCGGTTCAGTGGTTAGCAAGATTCCTCGGTACAGGCAGAAGCACAAAATTAATCCATTCGAAGAAATAGATTAAATCTATTGGTGGCAAGATTTAGACACTTGGGACCAGTATAATTTACAGTTGAAAGTTCCCTGCATCTCTGATATTTTGAGTCTCTAGGGCAAGATTAAGTTAAGTAAGAACGTCCATACAGGCACAGCAAGTGTAAAAATTGTTTACATATAAGTGACATGTTTTAATTTACCTAATCTTTAATAGGTAAATCTCGCTTCAGGCATTAATTTTATTGTTATCTGACAATACAGTGATAAGTCAATGAAAGAATAATCAAAGTTTTTATTTGTGAAATTCTACCTGGTCTTAGTGAGAAAAGGGTTTTAGATTAAGTTAATCTTTATAGTATCGCCCCTAGGGACGCTTCAAAGAAGTGTGGGGGGAGGGGGGAAATTATGAGGTATCTCCACTTTCAAAAAGAAAGAGGTCAAAATTGGGAGGAGATAATATTATTTATATTAAAATTTATCTGCAACACTGTCTTCCAACAAATAAAAACCTAAGGCAGATTCTCACACAATAATATTGGGGGAGATAGAAATATCTTTCAATGACCTATCTCTGTATCCCTGTTATGACGTGCACTACATTATTGCATACTAGTATATTGTTAATTAAAGTCTCATTAAAAACTTTGTAACTTGTTTATGTGCTGTGATAATAAAAATTGTATGTCATTAATATTTTCTTTATTATTTTTTTGGTTTACAATCATAAAAAAGAAACCATAGATATTGGTAATCCTATTATATAAAGTAGTAAGCGTTTTTTGTCTGTCCTGAAGGACCGCGCTAACCGCTGAACCAATATTGTTCTCCTTTACAGTGAAGATTCTTATAGGTCCTGGGAAGGTTTTAAACTATTTTTGGGGTGGGTGTCTTCACCTCCCTCCCTCCAAAAAGATTTTTAAAAATCTTTTGAAACTTTTAAAATGGGATGAGGTCCACTTTTCCCCCTCCTACCTTAAGTGCCCCTAGAGGCTTCTAGGGGCGTAGCCTCTAGTCCTTTTAATAAAGTAAAAGGATGTTTGTCTGTCTGTTTGTCTGTTGGTTTGTACCGAAGGATTTCGTTAACCGCTGTTCCGATCGGGTTCTCCTTAACAGGGTAGCTCCTGATGAGCTTCGAATTACTTTTTAGAAAAATTTGCAAAAAATCACCTTTCCCACTTGGATTCCAATTTTTCTCTTTAACAATGGACAGGCGGAAAGAGTCAGTTAGATGCTCATTTGCCAGGATTATTGTTAAAATCAATCATAGACAAAATAGAAATAAAATTGCCAACACTCATCCTGAAGTTTCTTATACCCTGCAGGGATACTTCTTGATGCCTACCACAAAAATTCCATTCAAGGATAAAATCGAACAATCAATCGTTTTATCCTTGTTTTGCCAAAAATGTATTCAACATACTTATGGATTTAAAATATACATGGATAATTTTTCAGGGACAAAATTGTCGTCAATTTAGGTTGCTAACATGGACATCACTTATTTGTCCGTTCGTTCATCCAGTAGAAGTGGAGGGAATGGGAGGATCATTATTTTAGCCAGCTACAAGTTTCAGTTATTAAAGTAGATAATAATCTGGTTTAAGATCCAAGTAATAATAAATCCATTAGCATACTGCACCCATTCTGTTTAGTTCCTCTGCATAAATTTGCATTTTGTATCGTTTTGTTTGCAAAAATTCCGCGCATGTCTAACCCATGCCTAAATGCGCAATTTCCAAAACTTTTAGGTTGACCCAATATTAAAGTAAAAGAATAGAGGTGGCACGAGCTATATGTAACTCTAACCATGGAGTAGGGACCCTCTACCGACTTTCAATATCAGATAATAGCGTCGGAAATATACACAGTCAAGTCGCTTGTACAAAAGAGCAGAAAACAATTTGCAATCAGATTAAAAAGGTCCCCAGGTTGTTTTCCCTGAATAGTAGCGAGTTTTAGAAATTTAAATAAATTGCTTTAAAATTAAATAGAAAATGTAACAAAGACAACCAAACAAAGTATGACTTAGAAACCATCCATAACCACTGGATTTGAACTGATTCTGAGCTGAAAAGGCAGGTATCGTATAATAGACATCTTTTACTAATAACAAAACTGGAATTAATCTCATAATTTTTAATTTTACTATTCGCGGAAAATTGTCTTTAATACAATGCGATAAATAACTTTTATATTGAGTGATTGAGAAGATGGCCGGGTTGGGGGTGCCTGCGGTCAACTTACTGAATAGGGAAATCATCCGCCTAAATTTAGAGTCATGCAAATCTAAATGCCTAGCCGCTCAAGGGGTGAGTCTTCAGTTCCGCCAATAATCTCATTATCTAGCAATAAGGAATACTAAGTGCACTTTATTAGAATACCTCAAACTAACGTCCCTCTTTCTTAAAGGTCACCATTAAACAGCTAACACCCATTTATTGCATAATGCTTATAATACTAGTTCAATGGATGTTAAAATATACTTGGATATTATGAGGGGGGGGGGGGGTTTAAGCCAATTTAGGACTCATTTATAGGTTAGTTCGTTCATCCAGTATACTGGGAAGTGGATGGAGGGTATCGTTATTTTAGACCGCTGCGAGTTTCACTTAATTAGAGAGCATGAAAATCTGGTGTAACATCCAAGTATCAATAAATCCATTGCTAGTTCAAAATTGCGTTTAGATAAATATTCGGAAATGGAGACACACCACCCTGAGTACTATTTGTTTCAGATATGACACACAAGCAAACCATACACCCATAAACTACATTCTTTATCTAGATACTAGCGGATACGCCCCCTAGAAGCCTCTAGGAGCACTTATATATATATCAGTTCAGCGGTTAGCGAGATCCTTCGCGCTACAGACAAGAAAAAGCTTACGACTTAGCTCCCCTATAATTCCCTTGTGACTATTACGAATGAGTTGTGGAGTAGATTCTCTAACATTATAAATCTATGTAATATTATCAACCCACTCTTAAGAGTTATAAGACCTTCCCTTCTATGTTCTAATTTAGAAATCGTTATACAATTACTTGGATGTTGCATCAGATTTTCATGTAATAAAGTTATACCCATAGCTGGCTAAAAAACGAACCCCCCCTTACCTGACTTGACTACATGTTTTCCTCTATCAGTTTATCCACGTATATTCTATATCCAATTCTTGAAAAGTTATAAGACCTACCCTACCCTGTTCTAATTTAGAATATGAATAAAGAATATTATCACATCCGAAAATAAATAAGAAGGGTTCTTTGATGAGATTGAAGCAAATGTTTTCAATTAACTAGAGGCTTCGCCCCAAGAGGTGATGAACTAGCTGGGTTTGATTAGATTCGCTGTAGGAAATTAAGTCACATTTTAAAGGATTTTTTGTGAACACAGATTGAGTTCCACAGGGCGGTGTTCTGTTGATTTGATAATATAATACATATGTGGAAGTAAAAACACACCCCACACATGTAGTACCATGGGCTCTGTATAGGGTACTATAATAATATAATACATATGTAGAAGTGAATACACACCCCACACATGGAGTACCACAGGGCTCTGTATTAGGTACTATTATAATATGATACATATGTGGAAGTGAATACACACCCCACACATGGAGTACCACAGGGCTCTGTACCAGGTACTATTATAATATGATACATATGTGGAAGTGAGTACACACCACACACATGGAGTACCACAGAGCTCTGTATTAGGTACTATTATAATATGATACATATGTGGAAGTGATTACACACCCCACACATGGAGTACCACAGGGCTCTGTACCAGGTACTATTATAATATGATACATATGTGGAAGTGAGTACACACCACACACATGGAGTACCACAGGGCTCTGTATTAGGTACTATTATAATATGATACATATGTGGAAGTGAGTACACACCACACACATGGAGTACCACGTGGCTCTGTCTCTGTTCTGGTGATTTGATAATATAATACATATGTGGATGTGAATACACACCCCACACATGGAGTACCACAGGGCTTTGTACTAGGTACTATTATAATGTAATACATATGCAGAAGAACATGGAGTACCACAGTGCTCTGTATTAGGTGCTATGATAATATTATACATATGCGGAAGTGAATACACACCCCACACATAGAGTACCACAGGGCTCTGTTCTGATAATATTGTGAATGTAATTCATATACGGAAGTGAACACACACTAAATAAAGAACATAAGTAACACTGTGTGGTATTAGGGTTGACCCAATAATCCAATTTTTAACAAAGATTTTTAATTTACAGTAGGGGTAATTTTGTTTATCATCATTGGAGATGTATAGGAATTTATCGTCCACTGTCTTATTCCTTAAGATCTATATTTATAGGATATTCGTAATAACTCTAGAAGCCATTTCTTAAGCATTCATAGAACTAAACATGCCCTTGTTATAAATTTCTTTCAATGAGCACAATAATATGTATGTACAAACCATATACCACATAGAATAACAAAGATAGAATTAGCCACTTTTGCGTCTACATTAGTAAACCTAATTATTATAGTATAACTATACAGGTACAATCAGAGGTGAAATTACATATCTATATTATTCTATGACTCTTTCATGTAAGGTATCTCATTACACCCCCCTCTCTCCCCATTAACATTTGAACAGAACTAGAGCATAGTTTATAGCCACAACATTCTATGTTTACAATAATAAGCTACATAACTATTTATCCATATTAATCTATGATTTTTCCTTATGAGATATCTCATTACACTCCCCTCCCTTCTAAACAGATAAACAAAACTAGAGCCAAGATTTTAGCCACAACATTCTATGTTTACAATAATAAACTACCTGGCTATTCATATATATTAATCTATGATTCTTCCTTACGAGATATCTCATTACACATTTAACATTTAATTTTACCTTGCAAACGTCTTCAGCTCTTATAAAAAGTGTATAAGTATAAAATTTTAATCCAGACAAGTACCTGTAATAGTCGAAGCAAAATTGTAAGTAAATTTGTTGAAAAAACTGATGATACAGAATAATGTTTGTAAATACATTTTTAGGACTTGATATAAATGTACGGACATTCTGGTAATGATTATAGAGTTGCTACGCTTTCTAAATCATACCTAATTACTACAGGAATCACCATGCAAAGTTTGAAATCGATAGGACAATTCTAACATGCCTGAATTAACTAAAAAAGCTATCCGATACGGACGGAATAGGTTCGCGTTTAAAAATATGTGCTTTCAACTCCCGAAATATTAAAGACCTTGAAACAAACAACTGCTATTTGAGGTGGGTTTGATTTATATACTATTATTAGTGGATTGCCTTAAAAATATCATATTACTTTTTAGCGAAGCTTTTCTATAATAAGGGTAGGTCCGTCCATCTGTAACGGATAGTTCTTGTTCTTTGTTAGTTTAGGCATTAAAGAGTTTTCCTATCGATTTCAAACTTGTCATGGCGATTCATTCAGTAGTTAGATGCAATTTAAAAAGCGTAGCAACTCTCTAATTGTTAGCAGAATGTCCGTGCTTTCATTAAAAACATGTCGATTTTTAACTAATTTGTATAGAATTTTCTATGTGATATAATTATCCTATTGATCTGATTTTGGAATACTGATTCATAGGACAATTTTATAAGCAGTATTTGAGCAGTTTTTCAACTTGGCTGTGTTTATATTTCCGACGCTTTTGGCTGAAATTCAAAGACCGAATTGAAAGTTGGAACAGGGTCCCCACACGTACCAGGAACATACATTTAAATAACCACTGCCCCCTCTATTCTTTTACTTTAATGATCTTAATGTTTCTGATTAATATAAAATGATTTTTTTTTAATATGAGATAATGTTCTTTGATGTTTAAAACAAAAAAAATCGAATAAGAATTTAAGAAAGTGTCTTTGCTTTTTGTCATCTAAATATGTGGGATTGAAGGTCAGGGTTTAAAAAGGACGCACAAATGAATACAATAGAAAATTGTCATACCTCCATGGAGAAAGGGGGCATTGTACTGATCCTGAGTGTTTATGAACTTATTCTGTTATTCGTTGGTTTAAAAATGGTGGATTCAATTTTGATTTATAATTAGTCTATACAAAATAACAATATCCTTCTTTTCCAACAATAATTTTAATCTACACAAGGATTAATTTTGTTTATCATAATTGGATGGCCTATTAAATCTATCGTCCATTGTCCTATTCCTTAATATCCCTGCATACCACAAAAAGTTCGTCCATACGCGGTTATTGTTTTTATCAATCAAAACCTCTCCTCTTTGTCCAGCCATATTATTCTTGAATACAGGGAAAGAACAATTGAAGTAAATTAATCTTGTCACAGATTGTTAAAGTTAAATACTTCCTTTAGGTAATAGTTTAATTGATTAGTATTACCCCCGCGGCTTAATTTGGAGGCATAGACGTCCAAGGGGGGAGGGGTAAAGGAGTGATTACCCCCCCAAAATTCTTATTTTCAAAATTTTACCCTTCCCCCCCCCCCAAATAAAAAAGCTTGGACGCCCCTGTTTGGAGGAGCTATAAAGATTTTAAGAAAAATATTTTTTTTTACACTTCCCCCTAACCATACAAATTTTACCCTCAATTTAGGTTTTAACCTGTCAAAATTTCTAAAAACTTGGATGTATTCGTCCTTGTAAAATAACATTTTATAGGTTAGATTAGAGTAGCTTGAATTGTTTAAAGATTAATATAGTTAGGTTAGGTAAGCCTCGTCTAGCAGTTAGGCGCCCTGCAAGAGTTGCCAAAGACTTGAATAAATTGGAAAAAAAATATTTTTGAAACCCGAAGTACATCAAATTAGTACCTTTATATTATTTAGATATCTAAATTTCACTTTCAAATCATTAAAATCTTGCTTATATCTACTTCTATTTTAAATCTATTTCAATGAGGATAAATTTTCAAACCTCCAATTCTTCTTGGTGAAAGTTTGGGTAGAGAAACATAATAGACATAGATGATCTAGATGGCTAATCTAGCCCAATATCCCGTCAATTGATTTATACAATTCATACCAATAATACGATCGACGAAATTTAATCATTTATAGCTGACTTATGATGCTTATGTTTTGTCATATGTTTCACATTATACAAGGAAAGAAATTTTTATACCATTTTACCCAAGCAAAGCTTTGTCCTAAGAAATGCGACTATTTATAGTTAACTCATTATACGAATGAGATAAAAAATTGTACCAAAATCTGTACACTTTCTAACCAACAATATGGCCAGAATGCCCCACAACAGTTTTCCCATTGTTGGCTGATTATGAAAGTAAGTATCTAGATAATTTATATCTATTAGAAAGATAAAGATAAAGCGGAGAGACCATTCACACACACATAACTTGGAACACCACGGAGTTAAAAAATTCATCAATTTCCAAGTTTGTTTGCTTGGACCATAACTTAATAGTAGATCGCTAATGACATCTATGGGTTCTCGGGGAGGGATGGAAAATTAGGCAGTTTATTATACTAGTCTTTTTTTAATAACGTTTTTTTTATTCGTTGGCTTAGCAACTTTAAAGACTTTTCTCGTATTCATTAGAATCCGGTGGATAGGAACCGGTTCTCATCCATACGAAAAAACTATGTCTAGCATCGTATTATATCTAGCTTTCTACGAATATAAAAATGTACAATCATAAATTAAAACCAGTTTTTTTAGCCGGTGCATTCGGCACCTCTGGGCTAAAAAAACTAGTTTTAATCTCATAATTGTTCTTTCTATATCCGCGGAAAGCTGTTTATAATACGATGCGAGAAATAACTATTATTGAATTTTGATTGCTTGGTTCATTAAGTCGAGTATCCAAACATTTCAATCAATAATTGTAATCTACAGGAGGGGTAATTTTGTGTATAATCATTGGGGATTTACATCAATGGGCTTTGCATTCATAGAGATAGGAAGAAGTGAATAATAGCCTAGAACCATCGCATTACTTAGATATAAAAGTAAAATAACAAAAGACAATCCCTACGTGAAGCCTTCCAATAATAGAAAACTAAATCGATACAGTAGGTCAAGAAGCAAAAAAAATATTTTATAAAACCTCGACTAAGATTCTGTGCATATATTTATCGAGAACCTTACAGTCAACATACAAGCAAATGGACATTCACTATTATAGAGTAATAGCGTCCATATTCTGAATTATTATTTTATAATACAGAAATCCTCATGCAAGCTGAAAATAAAATGTCTTTTAGAAATTGTAGAAAAGTCTGAGAGGGTTATTTTAGGACCAACTTCTTAAATCAAATTTTTAAAACCCTTAAAATCCTACTTTAAAAATCTTCTGCAAAACTGCAAACAATCAAAATGAACTTTTTGGTAGAAACTGTTAAAGGCTATTATGGTCTTTAGTGTAGATTTTTTTTGTTAGAAGCTGGGTTTTATAACAAAAATTTTATACTTAATATCTAAAGCCCTTCTACTGACTTTTAGCTAGTGTATTTTGCCCATTTTTAGACTACGTAGGCTCTATTTTTTAGAAGCCTTAGTTTAGTTGTTGTGTAAAAGTTAGGGGCCACCCGCTGGGTACGGGATTGAGCGTAGGGCAAGGACAGTGGCAGATAATAAAAGTATTTAATCATGTGATGTTAGTGTGCATTTGATATTATAGAATATGTGTTAAGGGTATTATATGTCCAAATAAAAGTTTTAAAAACAAAGATTAGAATCAAACAATGTTTCAAGCAGTGTGTAGTGTGTAGTGCACCTTAAATTTAACATCCCTCTTAAATCAAAATTGAGAGAGTCAGAGATGTTCAACCTTCCTCTAAATTTACAGGGGGTGTTGTGCCTTTTTTAACTTAAAACCCCCCTTGGCTGTTTTAGGAGGGGGGGGGGGGGTGTAGGGGTGTAGAATATTGTCAAGGGGAGTGGAAACATATTTGTATCAACCTCTCTTAATTTTCCATGTATACTTCTCCCTTCTGCACTCTTTAGGTTTAAATCTTGATTAAACACAACACATATATTACATGGTTCAAATCGATTTAAATCTGTGGATGTTTGTACCTGTTCCTTGGCTGTGGGTCTTAACAGTAGAGAAAAGGCTCTCCAAACATTATGTAACAAAGGGAAAATCATGGAATCAATAAAATAGAATATAAGCTAATATTTAGTATTCTTATCATATTATAACGATCATGCAATTTTTGAGAAAGACTAAACTACACAACTTTTGTGGAACCTAGTAAAAGTGTCTGACTGAGATAATGACGTCAAAAAAATTAACCAATGAGAGCCCAGAATACAATGTAATTGACCAATGGTAAAATTATAGTTGCCTCTTATTGGTTAATTTTTTTGACGTCATAATCTGAGTCAGACGCTTTTACTAGGTTCCTTTTCCCTTTATATGACGTCATATAGGAATCGTCTTTCTCAAAAGTGACACAAAAGTTATTTAGTTTAGTCTTTCTCAATTTTTTTAAGTATAGCTTCGAACCGATTAATATCCACTGGGTTAGAACCGGTTCTCGGCCATACTGAAAAATGATGTACAGAATCGCAATACAGACAATTTTCCACGAATATTGAAATAAAGATTATAAAATAAATACCAGGTTTGTTAGCCCGAGCATTTAATCCCCAAATGTTGACAAAACTGTACGATTTTTCATTTTAATATCCTCGGAAAACTGTCCATAATACTATGCAATAAACAACTATTCCAGCTTTTGACACCAATTTTTTATGATAAATTTGTCTTATTGGTTTTCAAAATTGAACTTGATTTCTGATAAGTTGATCTATGGGGAAGATTAGCGTATTATTAATTACATAAAATTTTAGCAATTTTACAACATATTAACTTTGGAGTTTAAACCATTGTCCCCTATTTATAAATAGTCATTTGTCTTGCTTGTTGAGCTAGGCTTTTATGAATGATGTAATCCTTGTTTTATATAAATTACTATATGTTATTTTCTACCTATTTTTTTCTATGTAAAAGAACATTTTTATCTTATCCTTTGATACATTGAAAAGGGGTAGAGTAAAACCCAAAATTGTATTGGGGTAAAGATGTCAAGGTGTTTTTAAGGCTAGGGGGCTATGTATTGCAGTTGGGTACAATGAAAGGTAAATAAATTATACAATTTTTCATTGCTAAAAAATTGTAAATTTTTAATCAAAACGACTATTTAAATTTTATTTTCTCACGAATAATTTTAAGTTATAGCATTTTTATTTAGGAAAGATAATGTATGCTGAAATTTACCTATTCCTTTAGCCTGATACATTGCATCTTTGCCCCAGAGCCAAACTTTGTAAAGCTAGGGACTTTTGCTGCATGGTATGCGGACAATCTGTTATAGACATAGTTAGGATAGACCAATCTTTGTATAGCTAGGGCCTATAGATGCATGGCATGAGGACACTCTGTTACAGACATAGTTAGGATAGACCAATCTTTGTATAGCTAGGGCCTATAGGTGCATGGTATGAGGACACTCTGTTACAGACATAGTTAGGATAGACCAATCTTTGTATAGCTAGGGCCTATAGGTGCATGGTATGAGGACAATCTGTTATAGACAAAGTTAGGATAGACTAATCTTTGTATAGCTAGGATCTATAAGTGCATGGTATGAGGACAATCTGTTACAGACAAAGTGAGGATAGACCAATCTTTGTATAGCTAGAACCTATAGGTGAATGATATGAGGACAATCTGTTATAGACATAGTTAGGATAGACCAATCTTTGTATAGCTAGGACCTATAGGTGCATGTTATGAGGACAATCTGTTATAGACATAGTTAGGATAGACCAATCTTTGTATAGCTAGGGCCTATAGGTGCATGGTATGAGGACAATCTGTTATAGACATAGTTAGGATAGACCAATCTTTGTATAGCTAGGACCTATAGGTGCATGGTATTAGGACAATCTGTTATAGACATAGTTAGGATAGACCAATCTTTGTACAGCTAGGACCTATAGGTGCATGGTATTAGGACAATCTGTTACAGACATAGTTAGGATAGACCAATCTTTGTAAAGCTAGGGCCTATAGGTGCATGGTATTAGGACAATCTGTTACAGACATAGTTAGGATAGACCAATCTTTGTATAGCTAGGACCTATAGGTGCATGGTATTAGGACAATCTGTTATAGACATAGTTAGGATAGACCAATCTTTGTATAGCTAGGACCTATAGGTGCATGGTATTAGGACAATCTGTTATAGACATAGTTAGGATAGTACAACCTTTGTATAGCTAGGACCTATAGGTGCATAGTATGAGGACAATCTGTTACAGACATAGTTAGGATAGACCAATCTTTGTATAGCTAGGACCTATAGGTGCATAGTATGAGGACAATCTGTTACAGACAAAGTTAGGATAGACCAATCTTGTATAGCTAGGGCCTATAGGTGTATGGTATGAGGACAATCTGTTATAGACATAGTTAGGATAGACCAATCTTTATATAGCTAGGACCTATAGGTGCATGGTATGAGGACAATCTGTTATAGACATAGTTAGGATAGACCAATCTTTATATAGCTAGGGCCTATAGGTGCATTGTATGAGGACATTCTGTTACAGACAAAGTTAGGATAGACCAATCTTTGTATAGCTAAGGCCTATAGGTGCATGGTATGGGGACAATCTGTTACAGACAAAGTTAGGATAGACCAATCTTTGTATAGCTAGGACCTATAGGTGCATGGTATGAAGACAATCTGTTACAGACAAAGTTAAGATAGACCAATCTTTGTATAGCTAGAACCTATAGGTGCATGGTATGAGGACAATCTGTTACAGACAAAGTTAGGATAGACCAATCTTTGTATAGCTAGGACCTATAGGTGCATGGCATAAGGACAATCTGTTACAGACATAGTTAGGATAGACCAATCTTTGTACAGCTAGGACCTATAGGTGCATGGTATTAGGACAATCTGTTACAGACATAGTTAGGATAGACCAATCTTTGTATTGGTAGGGACTATAGATGCATGGTATGAGGACAATCTGTTACAGACAAAGTTAGGATAGACCAATCTTTGTACAGCTAGGACCTATAGGTGCATGGTATGAGGACAATCTGTTACAGACATAGTTAGGATAGACCAATCTTTGTACAGCTAGGACCTATAGGTGCATGGTATGAGGACAATCTGTTACAGACATAGTTAGGATAGACCAATCTTTGTACAGCTAGGACCTATAGGTGCATGGTATTAGGACAATCTGTTACAGACATAGTTAGGATAGACCAATATTGTATAGCTAGGACCTATAGGTGCATGGTATGAGGACAATCTGTTATAGACAAAGTTAGGATAGACCAATCTTTGTACAGCTAGGACCTATTATTCTATAGTAGGGGTAATTTTGTTCATTATCATCAACTTATCTTCCATTGTAATATCCCTTAAGATCCATCCCTGTTGATGACAAAGGTTAACTCATTGCCAGGATATCATATAACAATGCTGTAACAATCTTAGGATCAACTGATCAAGTCTGGAATAAGAAATGAGGTATTTTTAATAACTTAAAGGCTGCTAAAGGCCAAACAGCTGGTCGCACAGCATAAGGATTAACACAGCAAGGCCACCTTTTATTCTATAGCCGCTAAATCTCAATTATGCACAACAAGCTCGCAGCGCAAGTAAAATGGCATAAAAGATAGATTTATCCTGTTCCATTTAATACGGACAATTATGTATAAATGCCGATTAAAAAATTTAAATACGTAAAGACAGTGACCAACATACAAGACTATATACATTGCAGCTTCATTTCTATAAAGCAATTACAAATGTAAATATTTGATATTTGAGCTTTTTTGCAGTTTTTGTATTTAGATTAGTAGTAAATGGTGAAACTTATTAGTCTAGACAAATTGCTAGGTTTTTTTTACTGATGTAGTCACTGCACTCTATAATTTACATCTGTAAGTTTGTAGGTGAGTCTGTAAGTTTGTAAGCGCATATTCATAATGAAAATTCATATTTTTCAACGATTTTTTAGAGATGATAATTAAATTGATTTCAATGCGTCAGAGATATTTCAAACTTTTTAGTTACAAATATAAAATCATCAAAACTAAAAAAAAACTAAAAAAACGTATGCTAAAACTTGTGATAAGGCTACACTTAACACTACTTTTTTATGAACACAGATAGACAGATATGGAGACAGATAGATTTACAAAAAGACAGATGTAAAGACAGACAGACAGATAAATAGAGATATACAAAGAGACAGACATAAAGACAGATAGATAGAAAAATATACAAATTTACAGACATAAAGACAAACGTAGTATTTCTAAACAAAATGAATGCTTAAGATCAGCAATTATTTCTTTTGTAGTCTCACTAAACAGGGCTCGGCAACTGTCCATTTTTAGAGCAGCTAGGCTGCAGGGTTTTGATTTAAAGAGCAGCTCGTATAGAACTTTAAATAAATGACTTCGAATATTTAACAGTTAGTTGTGATTAGCAGTCATATTGGTGATTTTAAATTTTTCAAAAACTTTGATAAATTTGCTGCTTCTTGCTGCTACTGCTGTCGAGCCCTATACATCAACATTTTGGGGGAAGGGGCTAGAGAATTTGTTTTGTCTTAGTTTTTGTAAAAGTAAAGATAAGCATAACAGATTCTTAAACTTTCACACATTGTCTCATTACCTTATTTCATCATTCACTAAAAAATGAGGGAATATTTTTAAAGAGACAAATTGAATAAATTATCTCGAATTTGTGTAAATATAATCATATAATTTTATTATTTTACAAGAAAATATGAAAAGGGCAAAATATTTAAATTTGATTCCAAACAGTTCAAATGAAATAAAATCCTTACAATAAAGTGGGTGTCTGTATGTTATTATTTTTTTGTTTGTTTATACCAAAGGATCTCACTAACCGCTAAACCGATATGGTTCTCCTTTACAGGGTAGCTTCTCTAGGTAGGGTAGGTACTGGGAAGGTTTATAACTATTTTGGAAATGTGTAATACCCCCCCCCCAAAAAAAATAGGGTGGAATTTAACTTTTTCTTTTTGTCCCTAAAACTATAGGGGGTCAAATTAAATTCACCATTACCTAAAGTGCCTCTAGAAGCTTCTAGATAAGAGAGATAGAAAGTAAAAGTTAAAAGAATGAAAAATAAAGGCGTTGGAAGGAGAAGGGAAGGAGAATTCTAGGGGGCCTGAAGTGATGGGAAGTGGTAAAAAGTGACAGGCTGACACAAACATTTATAGAATAGCTTCGCTACTAAAAGAACAATATAAGTAAATGACAGAAGCGTCATATCTATTTCAATTGTAATATTTCCATGACTCGAGCATTGTTGTAAGTAAATTACGTATAAGTATTCAATTTATTAGAAGGCCAGCCGTCATTTGCTATCATTAAACAATTCTAAATGAGAATTTGTTAGTCATAACTCTTTTGACAACAAGGGTGACAATGTCCAAGGAGCTTTCTTAACATAATTTTTAAATCATAATACGGCGAAGGGATATGACATTATGAAGATTAAAGGAGCCTAAACCCACCGAAGACTGAAATCCTATTATATAAAGCAATAAGGTTTTTTTTCTGAAGTGAAGGTTCAACCTCCTAATAAAAAATAATTCTCACCAAAACTTTTCAAAACTAAAATTCAAAGGGAGGGGGGGGGGGAGTTGCCCTTGAGACTTCTATGGCCGCTAGTTTAAAAAATAAGTATCTTTGGACCTCCATGAAGGTTCTCTAAAATAGAGAACTCAACCTTTTCAGTGGTTAGCGAGATCTTAACAAACGAACAAACATGAAGCGCTATACTTTTTATATTAAACATTAAGTATAACATATTAGAATTCTTAAATGATATTCAAAAACTTATTTCCAGACATACCCTAATTATAGAGAATATTCGCTCTTATGAACGCTGAAAGGGGAATGTCCATCTAGATTTCTAAGATTTCATTAGCGCATATTTCAATGCTGATAATTCTTTTTTTCTTCCCTTGGGAGAAATGGGTTAAAATGTTTGACAATTATAGAGTAAATGTGTGCATGTCCTATCGATTTCAAACATTGTACAGAGATACTAATGTAACAGTTAGTTAATATAATATGTGGCAACCTATCTATAATTTTAAAATCGAACCTTTATTCCGCACATCCATATCAGACTATTTTCTTTTTATAGAATACTATACTAATTTTTTTATAATGATTAATCCATCATGAAAAAGGTATAATAAATTTAAAATTTAAAGGTTTTTTTTATCCAGGGATGGAGAATACTATGATAGTTTAATTAAACTTCACCCTTATTCTTCTGCGTAGTTTAATTATGCTTCACCCCTATTTTTCTTTTTAGAATTTAGCTCTTAGTAGTAGCCTGCAAACATAGGGGAAAGAAAATGGTGAAAATTAGTTTTAATATCATTGACCTCTCCCTCCCTCCCATAATCCCTGCCAATAAGATAAAATCTGTGTGACAAAAATGTAAGGGAGGGAGGGGACATTGGGCTGTTTATTACACTAGTACCTAAAGTTTTACTGTATCGTTTTCTTCTTTGTTGGCTGAACAACTTTGAAGACTTTTACTGAATTTTATTGGTTGGTTCATTAAGTTAAGTTTCTAAACGTTTCAACTACTAAATGTAATCTACAGAAGGGGTAATTTTGTGTATGTTTAATTGAGGATGTACATCAACCATTGTCTTATCCCTTTTAATCCCTGCAAAAATATATTGGCTTTCCAAGCTATTTCCTTTAATTCATTAAATATCTTTAATCTTAATGATTGCAAAGAGACAACAGCTTGGGTCATAAACCAAATCCTTTAAAATCCTTCAAAAATTCATTTTTTTGTTATGGCTTTTTTAGCATTGAAACTAAACTTAATTATTCAAAAAGTATAGTTTTACAATATATGAGTTACTGTGGTTTATGGCGACTTTTTGAAGTTAATAATAATGACCATAGCAGACGCATTTAATTATTGCTATAGACTGATGTTCTAAATGGACTTGCGGGATACCTAGTAATATTTTCTAAGTCGTACCTAACTGTTACAGGAATGATCATGCAAAGTTTAAAATCGATAAGACAATTCTATTATGTCTAAATTAATAATAAATTAATAAGAGCTATCATTGGATGACATACAAACAGACCCTAATTATTAAAAATCTTTTGTTTTTTAAATATAAAATTTAAAAACCTTAAACTCTGGAATGTTGCTTGGGCTATTAAATATCTTTAATTCTAATGATCGCAGGCGATGGGAATAAGATAATATTCCCTGTACACAGTGGGGAGGGGACATAGCACTGTAAATTATACTGATTTTCAAAGTTTCATAAACTGGTTCTTTTATGCGTCGGGTTAACAAATTTGGGCACTTTGGTTACTAATAGTAGTTCTAAAACTTTACAACCATTAATTCTAACCTACACAGGGGTCATTTTGTATACCAGCATTGGGGATGCACATCAATTTATCGTCATGTCGCTAAAGATCCCTGTCTTTGCAACATATTTAATAGCTTTCCCTCACTATATAAATTACACATTTTCCATGTGGTGAAATAAAATAAGGATAATAATGTCCATAAGTAACGCAGCAATAACAAAATGAATAAAATATATGTAAAAGCAATTTTCGGCCGGCATTGTTAATAAATCACTGATATTGACTTTTTGGATTGATATCGAATTCTTATGGATTACAATGATGTACATACCCAATTATGATAACAAAAATTACACCGTCCAAAGGTTAGAATTATTGAAAAGTTCCTATTCTTTGTTTGAACCGACCATTTAATCTATAATACAAAGTAGAACGATGTCTGTCTGTTTGTCTATTTGTTTGTAGCGAAGGATCTCGCTAACCGCTGAACCGATAGGGTTCTCCATTACAGGGTAGCTTCTCATAGGTCCCGGAAAGGTTTTTAACTATTTTCTTGGGGGATGGGATACCCCGAACCCCCCCCCCCAAAAAAAAAAAAAAAAAATTCTTTTTAAAACTAAAATTTAAATAGTGGGGTCGACTACCCCCCCGGGCCGGCCCCCCCCCCGCCCCCCCCCCCTAAAAAAAATTCCCCTCCCCCAAAGAAAATTTTTTTTTAGATTTTTAAAAAAAAATCTAAATTACGAAAAATTGGTTTGAAAAAACCTCTGAATATTTCCACCATTCAAGACATCAAATCCCCCGGTAAAACTCGTGCACGCCACAATTCTTTGATCACTATTATGATTCTAATGTCCCCTCCCTCCCTGAAAATAATAAGTTCTTTAGCCATTTTTGGTTACGTTTTAATTTCTATAGACGCATACGGACGTGCTATGGACTAATTTATAAAAAAGTTTCTTCTTTTTTTAGTATAAACGAAAGGTTTTAATTTAGTAAAAATAAGTTAAATTTATTTAAATTCAGGTCTGACCAAAATAGAAGCACTTAAGGTTGAACCCTAACTTGAACCTAACTACAACAGGATAGTGGGGGGGGGGGGGATTAGGACCAGTAGTTGAACTTGCAACCACAAAACGGCAAATATCCAACATCCGTTGTGTGTCTGTATTACCGGCATGGCATACCAACCACTATTACTGCAGGCTCTTATTATTAGTACCCATTGTAACTATACAATGTGTATGTGAATTCACCACCCTTGGATAGGGACAGATTTTCTAACATTTAAAAATAAATCGAATTAATAATTGTTTATTATAAATCAGGGATCTAAAGAGAAAAGCTAATGCACGACATATCAAAATACATCACTAACGAAAATGAATTATGTTAATCATAGATTGAAACGTTTAGACTAAGACACTGATATTTTAAAACCAACTAAATAAAATCTAATAGAAGTACTTAAAGTTTTTGAGCCAACATATTCGATAACGTGGTGTTATTTCCAGTCCAATGACCCCTCTCTACATGTGAAAAATTAATCTTTCTATTTAGAGTACTTTAATAGAAAATGAGTCAAAATCAATCTTTGAAATTCAAAAATTTTAAGTAATTATGTGTTTAAATTCTTTAAATCCGTTTGAGTTAAGTTTGAATGCTAGAAATTGACAACAAAAAAAAAGATAGGTTAATATGCACGCACACAAATATCATATTATTAAGATGGATCAAAATCTCTGAATATTAGTCCCTATTAATGTGTGCATGTGCGACGTATGACCCTGAATTTTGTAGACATGAAACTTTAGGGGGGTTGGATTATCTTGTGTGTGGGGGGGGGGGGGGGAGAAATTCCTGCGGGAAAATATTGTTGAATTCTGGCTTCAAGAGCTACACACACACACACACACACACACATCAGATACTGGATGCAAGAGGGGTTACAAAAAAATAAATATTTATATTATATATATTTTAATGGCTATGTAGAAATGGAGGGGACATTTGACTGTTGGTTACACTGGTACCCAAAGTTTTTTAATCATGTTATCTTATTCGTTGGTTTAAAACTTTTTCTCGTATTCATTTGAATCCGGTGGATAGGAACCGGTTCTTATCCATACGAAAAAACTATGTCTGGCATCGTATTATATCCAGCTTTCTACGAATATAAAAATGTACAATCATAAGATTAAAACTAGTTTTTTTAGCCGGTGCCTTCGGCACCTCGGGGCTAAAAACTAGTTTTAATCTCATAATTGTACATTCTATATCCGCGGAAAGCTGTTTATAATACGATGCGAGAAATAACTATTATTGATTTGATTGTGATTTCTTCCAAACTATAGTAGTGTCTAAAACTTTTTAAACAAAAATTTTAATGGTAATCTTGTTCAAGATCATAGTAGATGTATTTCAATTCATCGACTATTGTGTTATCCTTTATGAGTTTACTTCCCTCACTGACTGACCGAATGAATCTTGAGATAACTGCTTCCAACAGAAAACTAGTGAAAACCTTTATTACAATGGTTTGTGGCACCATTTTTCCACCACTAAGCACTGTAACAGGCAGCCAATTTCTCGTGGTTCGTGCCCATGTAACTAACAAGGACAATTATATCCATAAGTAGCGAAGAAATAACAACAAGATAACAATAATCAAGATTTTAAAATAACAGTAAAGTATATTTTACAAGAATACAGGTTATTTTTTTTTTGGAATGTTTTAATATTGTTTTGAAAATATTGGAATAAGAATTGATATTATAAATGTCATATTCGTTAATCGATTTTTTATTACTTGAATCAACACCATACTTTTATGTACTCTGATAAAGTAATACTCGCAGCTGGATAAAATAACGATTCGCCCGATCAACCCCTTTTACCTCATCCCCTCCCCTCCTACTGGATGATTTAACTGACCAAAAAATGCGGTCGATATTAGCAAGCTAAATTGATGACAAATATTCCCCTGTCATTATACCCTCGTATATCCTACATTCATTTATTAGTTAGTTAGCTAAAAATACTTAATTGTTGCAAAATACTTAATTAAGCCGGAGTAACTAACGGACAGATATTAATAAAAGGGTAACTTTGCGACAAAAAATGCCGCGTTATTATCAGCACAAACACAATGTATATGCTTAAGTTTACATACTCAACTCATTTTATGCCTATTTAAAGTGTAAAATTGCCTTTTTTCTAAACTTAATTACAAAACACTTTGTGGTATAGTGTCTTTATAAAATTTCTAATATTAAATTATTTATTTGCGGTTTTGAAAATTATTTAATGATTGAAAAAAAAGCTTCTAAGTAGATCTTTTTTTCTCTACTTCTTTATTGGAAGTGTAGGACTCATCACACACAGAAAATTAAAGTGAAAAAAAAGGGAGCAAGAGCTAGCTATATGTAACTTTCCCTCGAAAGGCAAAGACCCGGTTCAGGTTTTAGCCGATAGCTGGTAAAGAAAATAAAGTTTCTGTAAAAAAAATTTGAAGGTTTTTACAAAAAAACTTATTGATAAAAATAGATTAGACTTATAGTACAATATTTGCTGCCACTTTAATCCTTCAGGTAAAAAACTAACTCAAACAATAAAAATTACACACAAAGGCTTCTAACAACATAATTGAGAAATTAATTTTTGTCTACTATTTAAAAGGTCCTTTATATTTAGGGGAGAAGGTTGACTGGAATATACATCTATGTATACATTCAATCACAGAAACACTTGCAAAACTAAAAAAAGTTTAATGAAAAAGAAAAATGTCAGTAAATTGTCTTTTTTATAATCAACAATGATAGGTACTAAATGTCTAAGCCTTCCTACTCCTAGACAAAATTATTCTTGTTTGAAATGAAATAATTATTGATATAACCAAGAAGCATGAAGTTTTTAAGTACAACTTCAAAATTAGTTTTCTCTTTGTTCAATTAGAAACATAAATGTTAATAAATCCTGATTTAAAAGTAACAGGATGTCTATTTGTTTGTGTGTGTAGCTTATCAAATCGTTAACAGCTGGACTGATATGGTTCTCCTTTAAGTCTTTTCATTAACCTTATTTTAATAAGGTAGGTAAACTATTATCTTTAAAAATTTGCATTTTTCTAACAATGGAAACCACAAAAAAGGAACTTTTAAAGCAAGTATTTATTACTCTTAAGGAACTAACCAAAAACTGATAGTAAAAGATAAACAGGGTTTTTGAATAGAAAAGATTTTTTGCACTTAGATTATTTTCTTTTAGAATGGACAAGAGATAAACATACAAGGACATACAAAATAATCTTTAGGATAACCAAAAAAAAGATCTAAAAGAAAATATCAGACAAAGACACACAGATAAATCAGGGATCTTAAGGGATAAGACAATTGCCGAAAAATTTATGACGATACAAAAAATTAACCCTTTCTGTAGATAAAAATTAGTGGTTGAAACGTTTGGAATGAACCAACCAATCAAATTTCATTAAAAGCCCCCAAAGTTCAGCCAACGAATAAGAAAATCTTATTATTATAAAACTTTGGGTACTAAATAGCCCATTGTCCCCACTATCCCTCGAGAAATAGCATCTGAGACAGACAAACAATTTCTTAAGGACAGGCAAACACTGCTTTGTACAAAGCGAAGGAAAATATGTGAGGCCATTTTCTTCACAAATAAATTACATTTCAAATAATGGCCATAAAATGTTGATTTTCACCAAAAGTAAGATAATACTTTTAGTATTAACTGGCATTTATACTAAACTTAGGTTTGATCAGGTTTGGATTGTACAAAGTACCATTCTCTAAACTCTAAAATTACTCCCTGACAGTACACAATTTTAGTTATAATCAAATAAATTTAGAATTTATACTTTATCTATTTAAAATTCCCTCTTTAAAAAGTAATATATATGTATTTATGCTTGTCCTTTAGATTCTCGTCATCTGTAAAAAGCGTCAGTTTAAAAAAAGGCAATTTAGCACTTTTATTTTCATTAAAAATTGAGGAAAGTGACCGCCGTAAAAATGGTTGGCATATACGCTATACGCTAATATGTATCATATACATAGATAGATAGATAGATGTTTTATTAGCTCGGGAAAGAAAATTGAAAGTACTCCTCATATATATATATAGTTCTCTTTCATTGGGAAAATATTCATTCCCCTTTGTGCGTACGGACGGACGGACGGACAGACGGACCTCTGCTTGCATCCTATCTTTCTCTCTTTTTTCCTTCTTTTTCCATGGTTATATTTCAGGAATAAAGGTACAGACTATTATTATTTATGATAAAATTCGAAATTAAAAAAAACATTTAAAGACCACCAAAAGTCATATTTAACATAAGTGTCTTTTAAGGACGGACGAACTAAAATATCCTTGTTATATAGGAGCCGTTCTAAAGGAAGATTATTTTTTTTTAGATTAAACATTATCTTTAAATGTCTTTATCAAATAAGAGAATCACATTAATCTAAAAAATGATATTTTGAATTATGCTTTATTCATGTTGTTCAATTGTATTTATTTGCCTTTTTGCATTTTGTGTAAGCTATACAATTATCGTATAGATAAGTTAAACTAACAGAAAAAAATCACATTTCAGTTATCTTAATTTCATTTTTGTATTTTCGAATATACTCTACCCTCATCCCGTGTATTCCTGGCAAAACCAGTCTTAAAGCCATCTCCTTGTTGAAGGACTTGCTCGCCCTAAGCTGTGTAGCCCCCTCCCCCCCCCCCCCTACACACTCACATCACAATACCATTTACCATCAACGTAACCTTGAGGAACACGCAACGCACGACGCGCACGCACACAGCGACAAGAAGAACACACGCACACTTAGCCCCCCTTTCCCTCTATATTCCCCCGTTGTATATAATGGAATTGCTTTTCAACCCTCTCTTTCATTTACTTCCCCTTCTTTTTCCTTCCTTACATCCGTCGTCGTTCGTACACAAAATATGTGCGTGTGTCTGTGCGTGTGTGTATACGCTCTTTCGGTTCGACCGTCGCTAAATCTATCTGTTCAAACTTACACCACAGTCGTTGGAATAATGTCCTTGCAAACAGTCTGAGGATGGTGGCTACAAAATCCACAACAACAACGGCCACAGCCGGCCTCGGCGGCCAGCCGCTGGAGGTTAACAACAACGTGAAACAGAGGCATGTAGTCAAGACCTCCAACAACGGTATTAATAATGACAGTGACATAATTAAAGATAACCATGATATTGCTAAGCTGGATATATCAGCTCTAAGTGAGGACATACATAGCAGTGATGGTAATACAACCTCTGCCAGTGATGTTAGTGACAACTATGATCGGACTAGTGAAGAGTCACTAAACGATGATGATCATGATGTTATTGATAGTTCTGACGGCGGAGTTGATCCGTACGCCGACGGCATTGAAGTGACTGGAGTGGAGCAATGGTTGTGCGTCTCCAGGCTGCCTCCAGACCTCACGGAGGCAGATTTCTATGACCTCCTGAGAGAGTTCGGAGGCGTTAAGCATTATTTTCTAGTCTTTTCAGAGGAAACAGGTATGATTAATGTATTCTATCATAAAGAGGGGATGGTTATCAACACCACCACCACCCCCCCCCCCCCTTCAAAAAAATTCTTTTACAAAGGCCCAAGTTTAAAAAAACTCTTATTGCAAATCTGTGACTACCTTTCTGATTATGAAATCGACTTTATGCCAAGTTTTTTTTGTTGATTAAAATATTTTGAATATTGAATATAAATTTTGAATGGTCTTAATTAAGTTGAATAATAAAAAATATAATCACAAACAAACTTAATTAACCGTCATTCATACACATTAATGAAGGTCAAATTTATTTATAGTTATGGTCGTCATAATGACTTTTAAGCCCATGGCTTAATTGACCAATAATAACATCTTTTACGATTCTAAGTAGCAATTTTTACATTGTTTCAATAAGTTTAAAATAAGATAATTAATTTTGTGACTGTCATTGGCCATTTTAAATTAATCTTGTAAATGATTTTAACTAGTAAAGACTTTTTATCTTGGATAAAAGAATAGAATATAATTTAAATCTCTTAACTACCTCATTTTAAAAAGATTTTTATGTCAATTTTATTTTTAATTTTATTATAAAAAAGGTCATGTTGTTGATATATCATTTACAGGGTACGTTGGACTGTATAAAATATTATGTTACCCAAAGTTTAGTAAACACCCCTTCCAACTTTGGGAACTTTTTTTTAATCTTCCGATTGATTGGTTCAAAGCATCAGTGTCCAAACTTTTCAACCCCTAATAATAATCTAAATAAGGCGTAATTCAATTTATCATCATTGGTGTTGTACATCAATTTATTGTGTTTTTGTCTTATTACTCATGATTTCGGTCAGCTATCAACTTTTTTTACTTGGACGATAAATTGATGTACAGCCCCAATTATGACTGACAAAATTGTTAAACTCCTTAGTTAAAAAAGTTGGGGGGGAAATTTTGGACACTGCTGTGCTATTTCTTATTAGTCAATCAAAATTTGATTTAAGTATATAAGCCAACGAATGAGGAAATGTGTTTGTAGTCAGAAGTGAGTTAAAATTAACCTCCATTGACCGTATCATGTCTCCCTGCCTATAATGGCAAATGAAATGATATATATTACAATGAAATGGACATTTTGGCCTTCTTTACCATTTATAGAAATAATCCATTTACTGGATTGCAATGGTCAAATGAAATGGAATTTATCCATATAGAAAAAAACGTGCACCATCAAAGAATTTAATTCGGTTGTAAAAAAAAAGAATTGCACTTTGAACGGATTTTCAACGTTTTTAATCGATTTTAATCATGAATGTATTCATAGTATTTTCCAATATACCTATCCCCTTTTGGGATTAGAAAAAGTATATCTTAAAGTTTATTTTATTAAATATATTATTTTCACTCATGTGACCCAGTAGACCAAGAATGTACGTTTATGTTTAAAAAGTACAAGGGCAAATAACCACTAAAATACTGTCTTTTAAAGTAGAATTCACATGGTCATTGTACATGTTAGAAAAAAAATATTTGTAAAACTGTACTGTATAAAATTGGATCCTTAATTATCCTAATATCAACATTTACCTAATTTTTATCGACATTTGAAAAACATTTAGGTCGACTTCTTGAATCATATATCTAATACTAAAAACAACTTTAATTATCTTTACTATATTTGTAACATATATACATCTGTAGATATAAAATTAAGTTCTTTTTTGCTATTGAACTACCCCTGTTGCTAAAATAGCAAATGAGATAAAATGAAAGATTACTTAACCATGGATAATTTTCATTAACATTCTTTAGAAGTTTTTTCTCTCTTGCCATCTGAAGAAATTCCATAAGCCAATGTCAAAAACTAAAAACCTGTATTTCCTTTATTTTAAAGATTATTATATGATTTTCTTTATATCGTGCATGGACCACAAACTAATTTTAAAAAAATGTATTTAGATGGGTTAGGTTAGTATAGAATTAGAAGAGTCCCATGTGTATAGTACCCAGTTGGAATAGGACACCGAAGGGTAAAGCTCCCCAAATGGACTAGAGGCATATAACTTAACGTATCAAATAAAATAAATTAAACATCTAGGCCATATGTTATTCAAGAATTAATAAAGCGTGATTAAAAGATGGTGGTTATTGAGTTCAGTGATTTAATTAAGTATTTATAGGATTCAGGGAGTAAGGGAGGGGACAATGGATCGAATATTCAATCTTTAGGAGTCTCAGACTTTGGGGACTGGCTTAAAGGGAATGTGCAAGAATTTAGCAGTTTCTGACTGAGTTTGGGGACTTGCGCAAGAAATGCCATTACTCGCTATGTTAGTTTTGAATATATATAGTTTTGCAGACAGAGAGTAGTTCAAATATAAATACACGGCCCCCCTCCCATACAATATTTCACTCCCTTCATCCCCACCTCCTTTTTAAAAGTAGACTAGAAAGGGAAATGGAGAAGGAGGTGGGGGAAATAAACAGGATAAAAAGGGGCAGGAAGGTGTGTGGGTCATATACTTGCCCATCCAGCTACACGCCTGCCTGCCCCTTTTTTCCATATTCATATCACTTGCCCCCAAATCTCTTTTCTCTTTCCCTGTCATCTGAAGAGATCCAGGGAGATATTTCTAGTAATTAATTACAGAATGGTTATGTCAGTCTGTAATACTGGTAATCTTATTTTCAAACGATTGCTTTTTTTCTTGGAACTTTTTTCTTAGTTTATGGTTTTCTAGATTTAATCAACAATCACTTTACAATTTCCACCATATTTTCGGGATTATTCTGGTTTTCATTGCCTTTCTTCAAAAACTCTTAAATTAAATTAATTGCCCATTGTCCCCTCCCTTACTCCCTGTATAGGATTGCATTATAAAAATCTAACCTGCTTTACAAAAACCAATTTTATTTGTGGTTTGAGCTATTAATTTAGCAGGTTAATAAAAATGTCATCAGCACATAAGGTGGAGAAGATAAATGAATTATAACATAGAAAAAAAACAAGTATGATTAAATGCAAAAGTATTCCCATTTCCACCTAATAATTAACATTATTTGTCGCATCATACCAAAGACGTTAAAAATAGTACCTTCCGGCTTTCTTTGTTCGGCACAAGACATTGAAAAGTGTGAGTGTGTGCCTTAGCCCCAATAACAGTCGCAACTCATTACCATGCACAGTGAGATCTCCAGACAAAGATCGTGAATCAAAGGGTTGGTTGTCTGCTAAGACATAAGGATTTATAAGGGGAAAAGAATGATAAAGAAATTAAGAGGTTGGGTAAAAAAAGTGAAAAAGGAAAATAATAAACAACAACAGTCACTGACTGTATTACAAACAAACAAGAGTTTATAGTAGAGTAGCTGTGCTCCTATCAAATGATGTTGCAAAAATGATTTCAATTATTTCTGATTCATCAACTTTTGGCCTTTTATATCTTTTATATCAGGCGTGTTTAACCGTTCACAAGTTCTTTTCAACAAATTTCGCAAGCGCTTCTCCACTAATAGGAAACAAATTGCAGGGTTTTTGCCACAAGTGATTGGAGTTATAAGATACAGCAATCAATGTTAAGCTTGATATTTAATGGTTATAGTTTTTTTTCAGCAATGATTAAAATTTTATTAGAGGAATTATAATGTTTGTGGATAAAAATGTCTTTCAGGGTACCTTTATTAAATTTTGATTGGTTGCTTTAAAACTAGAAATGTCCAAAGTTTTCAATCAATAATTTTAATTTACAGAAGGGGTATATTTGTTCATTATCATTGGGTTGGGGATGAATCAATTTATCGTCCAATGTCTTATCCCTTAAGATCCCTGCTTATCGAGCTATGTTAATACATATATGAATATTGTATATTGATAAGTCTTAGCCTAAAACGCCCTTTATTGTAAGTATTATTATCCCCTTTGTCTGCAAAATGTCAATGCAAATCGCCTCTATTCATTTATTGAGGGTATCACAAATTTTATTCTAATAGTTATTTATCGCATCGTATTATAGACAGCTTTCCGCGGATATTGAAATGAAAAATTATAAGATTAAAACCAGTTTTGTTAGCCTCAAGTGGCCGAAGGCTAAAAACAATTACTAATTTTAAGATTTTTTTAATATTCGTGAAAGGTTGTTTGTATTACGATACTATACACGATTTTTCAGTATAGCTGAGAATCAGTTCTAATCCGCAGATATCAATCGGTTAGTTGGTATCTAAATCAAGTGATTTATTTACAATACCTGCAAATTTTTTTTTAACAATTCTAAACATAGATACACCATTATATTTTCCATATATTGTTTTTATTTGCGAAGCTACCCTAAAATCTTAATACTTATGTATCCAAAAATTAATAGCTGGTATGTAAATAATTTTCCTGAACAAAAATGACACCCATAGCGTAGGTTATAAAATAAAATAAAAAAAATTGTCTTGTATTGAATAACCTTTGGTGTATGCATTAAGTAAACAAACAAAGCCAAATAAAGAACAATTAATTTATGTAAACCATTAGCAACACAAGCTAAATTCTGCAAAATAGTACGTATGTTTGTATGTGTGTGCCCATTAAGCTTTAGCAAACGGGTGCAGTGGACGAAATAATCAACAATTTGCATGAAAGTTGGGGTTCTGAAAGGCAGTATTTAGGCTATTTGGCGGATCATGCGTAATTCCTACCGCTCATGAGAGACATTAGCCCAAGAAAAAGAAAAAAACAGTTTTCTTTACTTTTTTCATGTATGACTAATTTAATTGTGTATAAGTTTAATTATAGAAAGACTTCACTCCAAAAGTTCATGCACTGTTGGAGTATTAATGTCCTCTTGTATTCTGGGATCAAATGAACAAACAACAATCCCTTATTTTTAAGACAACAAAAAGGTATTGTTTACATAGGTAATGACCACTTCAAACATGTTGTTGTATCTGCTTTTTGCATTATAGTGGTATTGCTTAGAGAGGGAACATTGGGGCTGTTTATTATACTAGTCCCCAAAGTTTTTTAAAGACAAATTTTATCCGTTGGCTTAACAACTTTTGAAACTTTCATTGCATATGATTGGTTGGTTCATTAAGTTTAGTGTCCAAACGTTTCAACCACCAATTGTTTTATAAAGAAGGAGTAATTTAGTACATCATTGAGGATGTACCTAATTTTTTAGCCATTTTCTTAACCTTCTAGATCTCTGGGTATAGCTTCTTTTTTTTTTAATATCACAAAAAGTATCCTTAAATGATTTTACTATTTCATTAAGTTTTTGTGAAGGAAGAAAAAGATTATATATTTTTTGTGTAAATTATAGACAACAATGACTTCCTTATTTGTTTAAATCATTAGCATTTAATTTTTTTTAAGATTTAAGATGTAGATTAACTATTTTAGCTTTTTGTTAAAGTTTTTTTTTTCCGTCTTAATTTAATATTATATTTAAAGCCTCTTTTGATTTCTACTCTTTAATCCTGTAGTTTTAAATGTAGTAATCCTATATCATAAAGTAGTAAAGATTTTTTCTCTGAAGCTTAGGATCTCAATAACTTCTGAACTGATCAAGTTCCCCTCTTTAGGATGGCTTAACATAGGTCCCGGAATGGTGTTAGGCTATTTACGCCTTGGGTTGGTTTTAATTAAGTTATTTTCTGACTCTTAAAAACACTTAAATACAGATCCCTTGATTAACATCCAGGACTTTTAAGGGCTAGGCAGCCTCCAAAGCGTCCCTTTTGTGGATTGTTGATTCATTGGCGGCTGTAATTAAATCTTTGGATTGTTAAAATTTTGCGACTGCAGGATGCTAAAAGTGTGCCTAACATTAACAGTTGCCGAGCCCTAGTTTTCAATTTGAATAATGTATCTATGTTTTGAAAGTGTATATTTGAAAAAGTTTCACAATACCACCTATCTATATCAGGAACGGCATGAACATAAGACTGTAAATTAACAGGTACCCAAAGTTTCATAAAAAAGGGGAATAGTCTCTTCCGTAACATCGCCCCATAAGGGGCGATTCGTCGTATTTTTAAAATGGCTTTTTATAGGTTATTTTAGGTTAGGTTAGGTTAGGTTATATTTGGTTAGGTGTTTGCCCCACAGGGTTAGAGCCCCCCACAGGGGCTAGAAATAGTAGAAAAGCTACTGTGAAAATACGAAGAATCGCCCCATAAGGTGCGATGTTACGAAAGGGACTATACCCCAAAAAAAGTTCTATTATAGTTATTATTATTTGGCTAAAAAAACTTTGGGAACTTTTATCAAATTTTGATTTGTTGGCTTAAACTTGCAAAGTCTATTTTTTAACCGATAGTTTTATTCTGCAGAATGTGTAATTTTGTGTATTAGCATAGGTACTAATCAATATATGGTTCTTTGTCTTATCCCTAAATATCCCTGAAACATATATACACATGAGACTAATAATATTCGTGAGCCATCATTATTGAATATCAATCTTAACAATATTTTCTCTCGTGAGAGCATCATTTCAAAATAAATATCTATAGTTTACAGGGATACAATAATGGATTTACATTTCCAATGATGATGCACAAATTACGTCTTCTGTAGATTACAATTAGGGGTTAAAATGTTTATACACTCAACTTAATAAACTAACCAATCAATATTGAAGGAAAGTCCCCAAAGTTGTTAAGCCAACGAATAAGAAAAAATTATCATAAAACTTTTGAGACCAGTGTAATAAGAAGCCCAATGTCCCCTCCCTCCCTGTTTAGAGTTTATCAAGAAAGGTGGGGACATACATTGGACTGTAAATCATACTGGTACCAAAAGATTTATAACCACAATTGAGTTAGTTGGATTTGAGTACTTTTATTGATTTTTATTGTTTTTTTTCTCCAAAATTTGAGTGTACAAACTTTTAAACCATAAATTGTAATCTAAAAAAGGAAAATGTTTACTTTTATAGGGATTTGTATTAATTTATCGTTCATTGTCTCATCCTTTAAAATCCTGGTGGATTTTAAAGAAAATAGGATGCTAAAAAGGATATCAACATTCTAGTGCTTACATGTCTTGATCGATCCAGCCGTTTTCGAGATCTTATAGGACGCTCTAACATTCACACACAAAACTCCCTTATCTAGTATAGAAGAAAGATTAATCTTGTATTGACCTATACCTACCTTAATTTATAATAAAGCATAATAAAGGATTTTAAAGATAATATTTAACAAATAAGCATTTTAAAAACATGCATAATTGAGTATTTCAACATATTCTTGAGGTCATTTGTTTAATTTTAATATCATGTACAGCTTATTAAATGCACAGTGCACATCTCTCATGAAAACTATAGAACAGATTCAGGTAGCCTATTCTACCTGAGCTGAATCTTTAAATCATTTTGGTGGTGCGCCAAATTGGGGTGCGCCGAATTTTAGCCAATCACAGCATTATATGATATGCCGCGCTGTGATTGGCTGAAATTCGGCGCACCCCGATTTAGCGCACCACCAAAATGATTAAAAGATTCAGCTCTGTAGATAAACTAACAAAATACAAAAAGGTTTTCCTTATGTTTAAAAAAATGTTTTTTTTGAAAAGTCTATTTTTAATTTGAGGGCGCTAACCCTACGGGCTACTGAGGGTTCTTTTAACCTTTACTTAACCTAACTTAACCAAATAAGCAAAAATTCTTTAAAAGTTATTTTTTTACTTAAACCGACAAAAAAAACTATCTGTTAGTGTTGAGCGGTAATCGAGATCCTTCGGTGCAGACAGAAATAGACAAACACAGTCACACACACAGATAGACATCCTGTAACTTTAAATAAGGATTACATAAAATATTATCTTTTTCAACTAGGATACATTATTCAGCTGTCCCTATTATTCTATGGAGCTCATATATGTATAATATAACTGTTTGTCCGCGGGCAGGGCAAGGGTTCTATTAAATGCAATCAAGGGAGTGTCCCAAGTGTAATTAATGCCCCTGGCTGCAGTTTAATAAACAATAAACTTTTTTAGCATTTTTAGGAACGTAGCTACTCTACTAATCATATGCTTACTTAATTTAGCCTTGCGGGATTCTTGATCAATGTTATAAAAGTAAAACAACTTCGTGTAGCTAAGCTTACCTAACTAATAACAACCTAACCTAACCTATATAGTTAAAAATGTAAAGCAGTTGAAAGAATTGGTATTCTAGATATACTTTATCATTTTTAAGCTGCGCTAATATGTTATCATATGATGATCGTCCTTGTTTTTTACATGCGCATTATGCTGTGCATTTTTTGGTTCCAAAACATTATTGAATTAAGTGGAGAGTAGAACGTGTCTTGGATATAAAGTTCAAAGCATTTAAATGGTTTTAACCAGCATTTAATGTCAGGGATCTAAAGGGATAAGACAATGGCCCTTATATTTATGTACATCACCAATTTGGGTACACAAAATCACCCCTTTTGTATATAAATTGTGGTTGAAACGTTTGGATACTCAACTTAATGAACCAACCAATTAAAACTCAATATTAGTCTCCAAATATGAAAACATTAACTTAAAACTTTTAATGTCCTCTCCCTCCCTGGTTTAATGTGTTAGTAAACCTTGACTTAAATCATAGGTTTATTTTACACTTATTTTAAAAGATATCAATTACAATTAAGATTTTAATTTTCTTTTATTTTTAATGGCAGTTATGACTGTAAAACGATCATCTTAA
Source organism: Acartia tonsa (assembly GCF_053477335.1). NCBI lineage: Eukaryota > Metazoa > Arthropoda > Copepoda > Calanoida > Acartiidae > Acartia > Acartia tonsa. Next base: position 44,215,711 of record NC_137260.1, read on the forward strand.
AAATTTTACAAAAAAAATGTGCAATAAACTGTATAATTATAGAAGTAATATTTTATGTGTAACTGTCAAGACTCTGTTTGACGAACGGACATACCCTAATTAAAGAGTTGCTATGCTACTATTTAAAAGTTAAGTAAAGTTAGCTTTTATGTAAATGCATATTAAAGTACAAGCAATAAATATCATACAAGGAAAAATATTAGATAGACAAGTGTTATGCAGGAATATATGAAAAGACTTGGCAGCAGCCCATTTTTAGAGTTATTGCCTTATCGGATGTGAGATGTCGATTATTTGGCAGCAGCAGCTACTATACTGCTTTTAGCCGCGACAAACTGCCATTCTTATGCCCCTAAATTACAGTGGAACATTAAATTGAATATTAGAAACTTCTTTAAGTTTTGGTTAGGCAAGGTTAAAAAGAGGCCAGCATTGTCAATTGGATTTTAAACAAAAATATGAATCAAAACCATTTTTGGGGTTATCTTAAATTTTAATTTGATTACACTTTATATTTTACTTATTTTCCTAACCCCATATGCATGATTTTGATTATTAATACCCACTATATAACAGGAAAGGTCAGGGTTACTTCATAAATTTCATTAACTTGCAGGGGGCAAATTTTTTAATGAAGTAGATAACAACCAAGTAAAAACTACAGGTTTTTTAGAACTTAAAAAATATAGTAGTATCACTTTAAAACTAAATCCTGCACTCCTAGTTTTTAGGCGAGGAAGAATGCATATGAACAATATATAAAGCTTTTTTGAAAAAGCAGAATAAAATGCGTCCATTTGTCAGCGAAATCTTAACGAATAAAAAGACAGATGCATTCAAACATAATTTGCTTTTATCCTATCCCCAATTCTAGCAAAATTTCATCCTTGTTATTACCAAATTTAATACCTATGTAAAGGTTATGTATAACAGACATAAAGACGTGTATACAGTGTATATATATATGTGTGTCTTTTTAAGTATATTTTAATACATAATATATGTGTGTGACTCAATGTCAACCTTGTACAGTAAGGAAAATGAGAAAATAACACTTTTAAAAAAGATATTTTACTTTTTTCTATAAACTAAACCTCTACGGCCTTAGAGGCCTCTATGGGCACTTAAGGTGAGGGGGGGGGGGATGGTACCCTTACCCAAAATACTTATAAAACTACCCAGGATTTATGAGAAGCCTAATTTTAAATAAGAACCATATCATTTTACTGGTTAGCAAGATCCTTCAGACAGATTTATAGACATCCTGTTACTTTTATATAATGAACTTTATGAAGAAGCATTTGTTTTGCTGCTATATATTTAAAAAATTACCAATTTTCTTTTTATTATGTATTATAGATTTCTTTAAATGTTCTATATATGTATACCAAACCATACTTATTTAAATTTTAAAAAATGTTGAATTGGGGTTTTCAGAGTTTGATTTAAATATTTTATTAAAATAGGAATCATTCTACGCATAGAGATTTTTGAATGAGGAAAACCTATTTTTAACAGATTAGAGATATCATTCATTTGCCCAGCTCACCGTGTTCCAGAGAAGCCAAAAAATGACAAAAAATCATAGAGAGTGTATATTTTAAAATTTTGATGAAATTTTATTTAAATAGCAATAAGTATCCATATATCTATTAATATAATGGCGAAATTTTAAATATCTCCATCCTGGCTGGCACAGGATGCCAGCAAACCTGGCAGGGTCATACAGGTAAAGAGCAAAAATATTTTGTTTGCCTTAAACTAAGCATTGTAAGTTACCAAATACTAAAATATCCTATACCAGTAAATACCAATATCAAACTTAAGTGTTTAAGTCAATTTCAGGGTCCAGGTATGATCCTGCAGGTCCTGATCCCTCAGAAATCTTAAAACAGCTCTTGAGACCGCAATTTTTGGCCTGTAGACTTCAAATTTTAAACATAAGCTTTTCTAACAAGTATGTATGACCTACTGAAATCATATGAAAATCTGCCGCCATTTTCCCGCCGACCGCCGACCACCGCCGCCGAAATTTATATTTTGAGATTTCTAATCTAAAGTTAACATACAGATGAGCATATTTCTTATTTATTTTCTGTGTGTATATGTAGGGAAGGAGGGGACAATGGGCTGTTTATTATAATTGTCCCCAAATTCACCAAATAGCGTTTTCTTATTTGTAGGCATAACAATTTGCTGGACTTTTATTGAATTTTGATTGGTTGGTTTATTAGTTGAGGGTCCAAACGTTTCAATCACTAATTGTAATTTATAGAAGGGGTAATTTTGTGTATTAGCATTGGGAATGTACATTAATTTCCCGGCCATTATCTAATCCCTATAAATCTCTGATATGTAAGACTTTCATTTTATTTTCAATTTATTTGAAAGGAAGCATTTTCTATCTTAAACAATACAAATTCTATTTTTTTTTTAATAAGTATGTAAGCACCTTTGGAAAAAGGTTGCTTTATAAAAGGGTGAAGGGAGTAAATAATGCTAACAAATTAAATAAGAATATATATTTGAACTAGGAAACGACATTAAAATTTTTAAACTTCTAGCTTTAATGGGTTCAGATGTGGATATAAGTAGGGCATTCCCCCCCCCCCCCCCCAATAAAAAGGTAAAATGGTTCAGATAAGAGCCTAGACATTTAGGGATAATCTTTATTTAAAACTTTTCTTTACTTTTAGTTTAAATGAATATGTGTTTTAAATAAGGAGAAAAAAAATTACTTTTAAATCTTAAAAAATTGTTATTTTTTTTATAGACCCAGTATCTTTAGGGCTTAAAAAAACAAACTTCGCATACTTTCGCATACACAGGGTAAAGTTCTTTAATATTATACATACATCTAATATCACCATGTAAGAGGATTTGCTTGCGCTCTTTTGCGCTTAAGAGATCTGGAACCAAACTTAAAATTTTCATTAGAAAAAAATTTTCTATTCTACAGAAATCGGGTAGGCTAAGAAAACCATCTACAATTACAACAAAAAAAGGAGATTTGACTTCTTTTAAAGGCTAAACGTATAAATTATTACATACTGATTCCAAAAATATATAGTACTTAAAAATAGCTCTAAAAATAAAGGGTCCACACTGATTTGAAATGTAGTTTAGTTGACCTTAAAAATAGTTGTTAACAATGATGAAAAGGAACTTAATTCCATACCTCTGGTATAATTACACATAAAAGTTTTATTTTTCATAGTAAAGAGCTAATTCTTTCGGCTTTATTTCCAAAAACTTGTGTATATTACTAAACAATTGTTTAAAAGTGTATTTTCCAAAATGTAAAAAACGATTATTTGTCACTCTCTGGAACATAGTGCAGCTGTAATATCTTATGTTAAGAAATGTCAACCAAACTATTGGTGTCCTATCATTTTCGCCAAAATTAAAACAGCGCACAGTTAGATATTAATATTAAAGAGAAAGGAAAATTAATATATTGTAGAAATTTTGTTTTTCCCAAATTTATTTATTTTGACATGTTAATGTTTGACACTTTTTATTTTCGGCGGCGGTTTTTGTGCGTTAGTAATGGCATAGCGCTAGAATCATGTCATACAAATATTTCATAATCCATGCGGTATAGGACACGGTTACTAACATGCTTAACATTTAAAAATACACATGGGAAAAATCTTACAGCTTATACATATTTATAAAAATCTTTCTAGCAATTACAAACCTTTAAAAAATTCCTCAAAAAAGTGTTCAATGTTTCACCATGTTGATTTGATATATAACCTTGTAATCGTGATACCTTGAACGTTTAGGCATAATGTTTTTAGAGTAAGATATCTATGATCACCTCTTAAAAGTTAATAACAAAATAATAACTTTGGTTTGTTTGGTTCGGTGGTTTCCTTTAATAAATATTGTCATTCTTGTTCTATGTAAAAACCAACTTTCTTAGCATCAAACTAATAAATATTTTTTTTATTACAGGTATGTTGTAAGATATTTTCAATTAAAATTTCAAATTGCCTCAGAGCTCCCCTTTATGATAAAGATACAAGAATAGGTTCTGTGCAGTTTTTTGTGATTTATGAATCTTGCAAATCTAATGTATAGATTTATTACCTCAGATAATCAATTAGACATCATCCGTTTTACTTGAAAATAATTCAAGATTCTTATTTATATTTAGTCACAAATGGTTCAATTCCAATACTTTTAGGAAATCTATTTTCCAGTATCGCTTCGAAACCGATTAATATCCGCTTCATTAGAACCGGTTTTCGGCAATACTGAAAAATTATGTATAGCATTGTATTACAAACAATTTTCCACTAAGATTAAAATAAAAATCATTAATACTAGTTTTGTTAGCCCTGGCCCTTGGATGGATAAATATTCCCAAATCAAAGCTTAATTTAAAAAAATTCAACAATCTAAACCTGACTAATTGGTCTAGTTTAGAGATTGTATATCTAGACTTTTTACATTTATTATGTAAAGTTTAAATGGATTTCCTTTTTAGATGTTATGCAGCACACACTGCATGTTATTGATACTATCTTTTCAGGGAGGGAGGGAGGGGACATTGGGCTGTTTATTACACTAGTTTCCAAAGTTTTATAATAACACTTTCTTATTCGTTGGCTTAAAAGCTTTGGGGGCCTTTGTTAAATTTTGATTGATTGGCTCATTAAGTCCAAGCGTTTCAACCAATAATTGTAATATACAGAAGGGATATTTTTGTGTATAATTATTGGTGATATACATCAATTTGTGGACCATTGTCTTATCCCTTTATATCTCTTATCTCTTAATTTCCAGGGGAAAAGAAATGAACACGTACTTAAATAGAAATACTTGTAACTTCGCCTCTAGCTTTGAGGAGAAAGTTGGGTAAGAAAATAGCCTAAAATCAACCAAAGACATTTATGTAGTTTCCCTGAAAAATAAAATCAATTTAGACTAGCAGCATCCGAGATCTTTAGCTTCATTTTGTAGAATAGTGGCTTCGTCCATAACCTCTTAATAGGAGGGAGGTATTTACCCACCCCCCACATCCTTACATTTTTTATTAAAAAGATAAATTTTTCTTGAATCATATCTCCAATGGAGATACTGACAGACAATCAGGCAGACATGCGGACTACCTATTATTTAAATTGAAGGATTTGTGGCTTCGGTTTTAAAATCGAAAGATGAGAAACTTTTGTAGGTTTTTTCCTTTGGCTCTATATTTTTGAGAAAAGTTTATCTACTCTATAAAAAAAACTGTATTGGCTGAAGGGCAGAGCCAACAAAACAGGGACTAATTCTATGAATTTTCTTGTCTCCTTTAGTCATACTATAAAATGAAAATCTTAATCTCGGTTGCTTTTCAACTATTTACCCTTTTCCTTAATCTTGGATCTCTCTTACAAATAACCTTCAGTCAAGATTTTTTAGGTAGTGCACCTATTATATGATTGAAAAGGCGGTATATTCTCGTATTTTATTAGTGATGCATTTTCCCCTCACTTTCTTTCAAATTGCATCCCTTTAATTAATTCAATTAGAGTAAGTCTAACTTAACCTAATTTTGATATTCGTATATGTGGGTGGGTCTAACCCTTGCGGGTATCTAGTTTATGAATGAAGCTAACCTAACAATATTATAACACACTTAGATATCGTACCCATTTTTACCTAACCTCCTATGACATTTTTTGTAACCTTATTACAATCCCTTGTGGGTAAATCTATGTTTAATAGTTGGTGGTAAAGAATCTAAATAGCAAAATAAGGAATTTTGCCAAAATGGTTTATGAACTTTTTTTTACAAGATATTTATATTCAAAATCTTAAGAGTTATGCAATATTAAAAGTATTTAAGAATAACATTAGTTTTTTTTTATAGCTTGGCCTTCAATATTAAAAGCAATAAATTTGAAAACCGCAATAATCCTTTAATGAATTTATATTTTATTATCTATATTTTATCAAATTTTAAGTTTTTAATTCTCCTTATTGTCTACATACACCGTTTTAGGTCTCCTATACAGGAAAGTTTTTTTTTTAAATATGGTAATTGGTAGTTCAACCCTTCTAAGATATATTGCACACTATCTCTTTGGATGAAGCCTCTGGAAGCTAAGGTATAAGCCACTATTAATAGTATGGTGATAGTTTTTTTTGTTTATCTGAGATTGTTATTAATTTTATCATTTTTACTTTAATTTTCGTGTAATACGATGACATACATGAATTTTCAGTATGGCTGAAAACCGGTTCTAATCCAGCGGTTATTAATCGGTTTCGAAGCCATACTGGGAAATTCTTTAATTTACTAAATCATGTTAGATAAAATTATCTTTTCAAAAGTTTGGTGGGGTGTGCCAAAAGTTTCTTCACGTTTTAATAATTTTCTTTTAGTTTTAAATAAAAATAGAAATTTATTATGAATTAAATATGCTAAGAATTCGTTAAGTCATGAATTAAAACACATATAAGAAATAGTTCAAGGTTAAATCAAACATATATATATATATACATATTCTATTTTCATAATGGGGATTATTATGTATAGGATCAATACAAAGTCACTTGATCAACAACCCCTTTTGCTGCTAAATAGCTAGCTATCAAAAACCTTAGATTTCTTTCAACAACCTCTTTAATTACCGACTTACCATAGATATAATGCAATTGATTTTAATTAGTTCAACTTTTAATAATTTTCACTGTTGGAAATATATTAATAAGCTCAAGTCAAAACTAAAGTTATAAAAATGATCTAATACTTTTGGGGTTGGTAATTTCATCCGAATTATTACAATTAATCACCCTTTTGTTGCATGTCTTTTGTTTGAAAGTTTAAATTTTATATTGTGGAAGATTTATCATTTATCAACCATTTTATTGTACATTGTAATTTCGCCATTTTTGGGGGTTTCCCTCAAAGTTCTTAGTCGAGCGTAGGTCAGCCCGCAGGGTCAGGGCCCCCACAGGAGTTAGGCTTAGGTAAAAAAAACTACCAACATCTCATTTTCATCAAAATTAGGGGGGATGGATTTAGTGCTCTGTAGGCACTTTGAAGAAATCTTTCCTTTTTTCACGAGTGATTTGAGCTTATACCATTTCAACTTTCTTTGAGTATAGATAATAATCTTTATCTTTATAGCCCCCCACCTGTAATAAAATAAAAGGAATTGACTGGTATTTAAAGTTTATTGGAAGTGAAACCATAATTCCAACTGTAACTGTCATTATTAATATTATTTCAGGGCCAAATAGATTCGGGGATTTGACAATAGGAAAAAATTTCAAAATTCAAAAGTCTATGTGCGTCTGCCCTAAACTGGAAAGCATAGAATAGTTATTTATCGCATTGTTTTATAGAAAGCTTTCCGCGGATATTAAAATAAAAAATTGTAAAATAAATTCCAGTGTTGTAAGCCCCGAAGAGCTAATTTAGTCCCAGGCAGAAAAATGGTATTAAATTAATTATTTTTGTTTTATTATTCGTGGAACATCGACTAAAATACGATGCGATACTTGATTTTTCAGTAGAGCTGAGAACCGATTCTTATCCAGGAGATATTAATCGGTTAAGAAGCCATACTAAAAACTCCTAACAATTAACAGAAAGTCATTTTCGTTGATACAGAAAGAGCTCAATAATTGTTAAGGTTCTCTTGTCTGACTTTATAATTTGTTAATAAGTTCGTGAATCGTTGGAATCAAGCTTTAAACTAATCTTAGACAGCAAATCGAATATGGTGTTATTCTAAATATTTGAAGAAATTGCTACTTTTACAAAATAAAATCGAAAAACGTGGGTTTCACACTTTTTTGTTTATTTTTTACAAGATTGAGAAAATTTAAAATTTCTCTAAAATATTGTGATTGTTGTAGGCGTTAAAATTAATGAAACTTTGTGTTAGGTGATAGTGCAGATTAATTTAAAGCAAATTAGAGAACAGCTTTTTGTGCAAATTTGAATTTATGTTTTTTTGCAAAGCTACACTAAAGGCCAATATGTAAGCCGTCCAAGTTTTTTTTAAAATTTTGAGAGGGTTAAAATTGGGGGTTTGAAAGTTTTAGAGGGGTTAAACAACCCTTTACTAACACCCTTGGACTTCTATGAGTGACATGATATTAATTTTTTTCTAAATTTCATGTAATTGTCACGAAGAAATAAGAATCTCTGCCAAATCTAATAGATATACTGTTAACATATTTGTTACCATTACAAAAGTGGTATTGGCTGACAGTTAAAAAATTACAACGATGTGGACAAACTAAGAGTGGTCTTGATTTACAATTTAAAGATATGCAATATTCTTTCATAACATCATCGATTATTGTAATAGTTGTCATTTCTGACATATTATCAACATGGCATTATTCTAATGAAATTAGATTTAGGGACTAAAGACTTCTGTTTTTATAATAGCAAAAAGTACATCTACAGACTTAATTGTAGAATTACTACATTTGTACGTAGATGTCCCTGATCTCTTTTTAAAAATCCAAGGCTTGATCAAATAAGGACAATGACCTTAATTTAGTCAAATGCATGGCATGGTTACCTTCAAATATAATATCCATTTAGCCCAAGGATGGACAATTTTATTCCAATCTTCAGTAAATATCAGGGATTAGGAGGGATAAGACATTGAACGATAAATTGATTCAGACTCTCAAAGATGATAAAAAAATTAACCCTTCAATGCAATGGATTTAAATTATCAGAATGGACAAGATGGACACTGTTAGTTTACACTAAGCAAATAAAATTTAACAAACTTTTCCAACGTTATAAAGCCAGCGAATTGGAGAACGTGCGTATAAAACCTTTGGTATGTGTATAATTGACAGTCCCATATCCCCTACCTCCCTGAGTGCATATACACATCTCATAATTGAATCTAACTTCATCCAATTTTGTTTTGTCCACCTAAACTTATATAGAGATGGACCAAGCAATTATGGGGGGGGGGCAGATATTCAGCAGCCTTTGAATTATTTATGTTTGAATATATTTTCAACTTTTGAATCAAGCTTCTTTCATTTTATTCTAAAACTTTTAGAGTAACAGTAAATTGACCTAACTTAACTAAAAACAAGCTTTAAAAAATTGGTCTATTTATTACACTAGTATTCAAAGTTTAATTATAAAATTTTGAATTGTTAGCTTAATAATAACTGTGGAGACTTTTGAGTTTTGATTGGCTGGTTCATTAAGATTAGTGTCCTAACGTTTAAACCACTTATTGTAATCTATAGAACGGGTAATTTTGTAAACCATCATTGAGAATATACATCAATTAACGGCCATTGTCTTATCCCTATAAATCCTTGCTAATAATATGTTCAGGCTTCCAGGAGCAGAATTGGCTACCAAAGCATTCATCTATTATTATCTTTTGATGGAATTCAGAAGAATTCACATGTGGTGGAGAGATAGAGAGGGGGGAGGGGGCAGTAATATGAAGATTTCTTTCTTAGATTATTGAGAAGGGTCAAGGGTATCCTATACAGAGGATAGGGAACAATATTTTGAAAATTGGGAAAAGTTTTGCTCACAAATTTATCAAACAATTTACCAATTCTTAATTTGTGTGTTTAATGAAAAGGGATGTAGAAAGAATAAAGGTTGTGTAATGTTTGTATCACAAACTGTTGCTACAATTAAAGTATTCGTTAGAGTTTAATATCATTTTAAAAAAGACTTTAATTCCTAAAATGGATATAATTTCTTATACTCTGATAATTAGAGTTTTGTATTTTCTTTCATGTTGATTATTATGCAGAATGATGGTCTATGTTACAATTCACACTGGGGCAAATAAAATAATATATTTGATTTAGTTATTCTTTATTATTATTCAATTCGCAAATTTGGCGTTTTCTGGTTGAAGAATTAGTTTTTAACTTTTTGAATCTTTACAGGATTTTCAATTCTTGACGCTCCTCTAAAATTACTCTTAGTTTATAAAAAAAGGGTTTGGTGCATTTTAAATTTTTCAAAAGCCCGATGTCGAAAAAGGGCTGCACGAGAAGTATTGGTGATATAGCATAAAAAATTAAGTTTACAGCTGGCAATCAGAGAAATCATATTTTAACCATCTCCTTGCCCCACAGTGAAATGTATAGAATTTTCTTCTACTCTCTGATAGTGTGAATGAGGTTTGACCTTTTAGTTATGGGAAACTTTAGTAGGCAAGAATTTAGCAGCGCAGCTTCATTATATAATTGGTCCTCCGTTTAACGGTTAATGACGCACTGGGCACGTAATTCAATTTTCTAAAACAACCATTTAGCTTCATTCAACCAAGATGGGCTACTATACAATTTTATGTGTTGGTGTGCATGTAACTTCTGTTGGTAATGTATTTGTTACGTAATTTGACAAATTTAAAAGCCCATTGTTATATTACCAATAACACATTCATATTAACAGAAAATAATGGTAAGCACCATCAAGGCACCATGGCACGCACCAAAAGGAAATTTTGTAAAAAGATTTTTTAAAAATCTTATGCAAAGAAGCTTCGCTCTATTCAACGTATTAATCCTTGTTTTTTTCTCTATTAGATGTACAAGGTTTTATTCCACATAATTTCTCTATTCAGTTACACGGACATCTTTACGCAATAACTGGGACAATTCTGGTCATAAGTAGCGCAGCAATAACAAGTATGAAAGTGAAATAATAAATAAAGTATAGATTACCCAATTATACATACATGTTTAATAAGTAAATAACAAATATCCTAGTAAATGCACAGCTACTGTAAGTGTGTTTTGAGTGTGTGTACCAGTATAAACATGTATGATGGAGTACTTGATACACATAGAAGTGGGCAATGACAGAGAGGGAGGATACACTAGACTGTAAATTACACTAGTACCCAAAGTTTTTAACAAATTTATCTTTTTCATTGATACAGAAACATTAAGTACTTTTATTAAATATCCAAACTTTTAATTAATAAACAGGGTAATTTGATTTATCATAATTATGAAAGTAAATCAATTTGTTGTTCATTGTCTCATCACTTGGGTCAATGTACTTTGTAAATAAGTAAGAAATAGTCAATTTACTTAGCGAACCCTGAAATATATACTGACGTACAGACATAATCCACGTATAAAGTAGCTACACTTCTAACGAGCAATAAAAACGTTGAATTATCAATATTCAATTTCTTAATTGGTGGGTTATTATGCTCTAATGATTTGCCAATGGCCGATTCCACCATAAAATCATGGATTTTTTCACATCAGACAAAAAGAAGGGCTCACCAGCCGCGACTAAGTCTCAAATTTAAATCCGTTTGGATTATATGAACTTTTTTCAATAAAAGGGATTGTCATATATGGATTAGGTTTAGACTTCCAGCTCTTTTTTTTTTAAATTGTTTAAGGTTGATTTCCCTGAGGCTTACAAGTGGCTGAGGCGCGGCTGCCGAGCCATGGAAAAAAGTCTTGTATTGTATTGAAAATAATCAATGAAAATAAATGAATAAATACAAGTATGATTATGTTAAACAGAAGCGAAGCTTATTAGAACAATAATTGGATAAGTACATATAATAAAATTGTAATCTAGTTGTAATGCCCAGTGTTAGACTAAATATTGATGTAAATATCAGTAAAATTACGACTTGTCAATTGTTAATTTAGTCAATCCAGCCAGAAGAGAGCATTACAGACAAACGTACTGACCAATAAATACACCTAAATAGCATTTATACCTTTTGTACTAAAACAGTACAATAATAAAGAACCATTAGTGAAAAATAAATTAATGAGCCGTGACTTTAATTCTATCAAATTAACACCACCAGTCTTTTAAATCTTTTATTCATCACTGATGTTGCAATGGTGGATGTAGAATATACGTGGATATTATAACAAGGGAAAAATTGTTGTAAAATTATATTGCTTTCCCCTATCATTTATTGTTACTTTTTTCATCCAGTAGCAGAAGAGGTGATGGGTAAAGAGGTAGAATGGAAGGGGATTTTTTTAGCCCGCTACGGGTTTTTATCAGAAAACATGAAAATCTGGCGTAATATCCAAGTTATTATAGACCATTGCATAGTTGCAATGATATGTACTTTAAGTCAATCCAATGGTATCATATTATCAAATTATTAGAAGTCCAAATTATTAATACAGCTCAAACTGTCTCTTCTCTTTTAACGCCCTCTCTATCTTATTTGCTTTTGGGTAATTTTTCAAATTTTTATAAAAACCAGTTGTTTATAAATTTTATAATGCTTCAATCAAGTGGTAAGTTTTTTGTCTCTAACTATTGAAGTGAAATTAATTTTTTATTTTAGAGAAGCGTCGCATGGGTTCCGAGATGGTTTTATTCTATTTCATTATTAATTCAAGTCTTAGGGTGGTTTTTGGACTATTTTCCACTTTGATCTCACTATAAATATGTACAAAGAGCACCTAGATGCTCGGAGCCCTGTCACTGGGGCAGTAAAAGTAGCATGTTCTAAATATTGCAAAATTTTAATAGTGAATATTAAAAGCCCATTGCACCCTCTTTCTTTGTTGTATTATAATATTTACATATTTTTTAGGTGCAAAGCTTCTCCAAAAAAATACTTGTATGACCTTTGTTGATCACAATAATACATTTTAATCAGAACACCTATAATATTTATTAGACATTTCCTTTATTTAAATCAAATCAAATGATTATTTATTTTTAATCCAACCAATTAAACATTCAAAATATGAGTAAATATTTCCTATTTTAATATGTATCTCAAATCCGAAGATTATTAAAGTGCCTCAACAGATTATGACGTCATACGATAGAATAGCCAATAAGAGGCCAGTATACAATGTAATTGACCAATGGTAAGATTTATGCTGACGTATGACGTCATAATCTGTTGAGGGACCTTAATTATCTTCTCAAATCCTAAAGATTCTAATAGATACAGCAATGATCGATAAAAAATGATAATAGTTATTTCTTTCATCGTATTATAAACAGCTTTCCGCGGATATAGAATGTACAATTATAAGATTAAAACCAGTTTTATAGCCCCGAGGTGCCGAAGGCACGGGCTGAAAAACTAGTTTTAATCTTATGATTGTACAGTTTTATATTCGTAGAAAGCTGGATATAATACGATGCTAGACATAGTTTTTTCGTATGGATGAGAACCGTTTCCTATCCACCGGATTCGAATGAATACGAGAAACAAAATTATCGCATCTGTATTAATAGAAAAGTTAAGACACTGCATAGTTTTTACCAACAATTTAGATTTAATAAAAAGTCTTAAAAGTTTTTAAGCTAAAGAATGAGGGAACTTGTTGGTATAATTACATTGTCCTCTCCCTCCCTCTCGTAATTATTAGCATTCCCTTTTTGTTCTTTCTGATAATTTAATTAAAAGCTTCGTTAGCATTGGAATTAATCATCCTAGTTTTTATAATACTCTCTGGCAATTAACTCCCACTCAATACTAATCTCTGATCATCAGGGAGTACGGATATGTCAACTGTAATAAAAAAATTGTTTTGCAAAATCTTTTTTAAAAAAATGATGCTTATCTTTATTAGAAATAGATAAGAAATGCTGTAATTCTTTTAACACAGTAATATTATCGACTTGGTTGAAATATTTTTGTCAGCATCCCTTATCCATGTGTCGATGCTTGCTGAAGCACAAGCACATGGTTTAGATTAGCACCACAGTTTATTTGCTCAAGCCTACTGGTGCCCCATCAAATCCGCGCATTTTTAAAAATATACCAAAAAATCACCGTCAGTATTAAATCGACAATTTAAAAGTATTTGGAAGCTTTTCTATGCGATCATTTCTAAGCGGCCAATCACAACAGTTAAATTGCTAAATGCATGGCGGTTTAATTATGAATTTAGATGCAAGATACATTTTTATACATAAAAAAGTGTAAGAAAATTTGTTGAGCTTAATTAATAGATATTTTGAGAATGTGAAAGCACACTAGATGATTATTTGCTTATATACGTTTTTTAAATAGATTAAAAAGAGTATCTGTTCTTAAAAATACTATAGGTTTATATAAAAGTGGATCGATATGAACAAGTGTTTAATAAGATAAAGACTATAAAACACAATATTTTAATAAGATACTAATCTCCTTACCAAGCCAAAACTGTAGTAAAATGTTGTCTTTTTAGGTTGTCTTAAACAGAGATACTTTTGTTAGGTCATTGGAATGTTTTTATGTCAAAAAGAAAACTTCTTTTGCTTTTCAAATCAGGAAATATGGTGTAGGCACCACTTCTCCTTATTCATGGTGCGCCAGACGCCTCTAGGGGACCTGATGCTTCTTGTTTGAAAATGGTCCTAAATTATTTAAACTCGTGGTATTTGTTTATGGTTGCAAGGTGCGTAGGATATTTGGTATTCTTCTTCAATATTTATCAGATTGCAAACATCCACGGATTTTAAGGGATTTGGCATCATACAGAAAATTATTCTCGCCATTTTTATTTTGATTGGAAGTAAAAGATACTTTATAATTGATCTCTGACTCTCTATAGAACCTATTGATGTCGATCTGTCCCTTTATGTCGATGATATATGATCAATGAGCCTTTTTATTATATGCCAATTAGTTGATATAAACCTTTGAAATTTTAACCAAGGCTTCCATTAATGTTTGGCTGTTCGACAAGTTGAAGTTTATCTAACATTCATTTTTTTCTTCGGATGATATATCTCTTATATTCCCGCCAAAGATTTGAAGTTCATTGAGCGTTTTATAGTGGTTTGATTAATAGCAGTAAAACGCCTCAGAAATAACTTAAATGATATCCAAAAACGCAAATTAAATTGAATTTAACAAACTTACATGTCTATTCAGTTTCAATTGAAGTTTATTTTGAATTTTAGATGTAAAAACATTAGATCATAAAATGAGCAACATTTAACATTTTAATATATTCAAATTTTATTTTTATAGAGTTAATTAAAATATATCTTAGACTTTCGTATGAGATAGATCTACTATAGAGTTTGGCCTTATATCATTTTAATTTTCGCTCTTTTATAGTCCTAATTAAGTTTTATTACCAAAAGTATGCTATTTTACAATTTAATAATTTCAATATCTTTCATGCGGACAGTGACAAGATAATAGACTACAAAATTAAATTGTCTTTTTGTTAAAAATGGCATATTTCTATCTCGTAACAAAGTTGTTCAAGAATTACAATTAGCTCTCGGCAGATAATTTAGCTTTTATTGCAGCTAGCCACAATTTAAGGCAGCCATCAGAAAGTCAACAACCTCACAGCAGCTGCAGCCGTTGCCATCTGTTATTGACTGCTAACAGCTTGAAATCATATTTCAATCGCGACCGCCTAGATTTTATCCCAGTCGTATCATTTAGTTGGATTAAAGCTTAAAATATCTTTTCTCGTATTCATTCGAATCCGGTGGATAGGAACCGGTTCTCATGAATACTAAAAAACTATGTCTAGCATCGTATTATATCCAGTTTTCTACGAATATAGAAATGTACAATCATAAGATTAAAACTATTTTTTTAGCCGGTGCCTTCGGCACCACGGGGCTAAAAAAACTAGTTTTAATCTTATAATTGTACATTCTATATCCGCGGAAAGCCGTTTATAATACGATACGAGAAATAACTATTATATCATTTTCTATATCTCTTTCCTAGATTTTATCTATTCAAATATCATAAAATAGGTATAAATGCATATCATTTAGTAATAAAACATTTAAGAATGGTAAAATAGATAAATAAAACATTTAAGAATGGTAAAATAGATAAATAAAACATTTAAGAATGGTAAAATAGATATACTAAAGATACCAAACCGGAAATTTATTTTGGTTAAGAATGTTCAACCCCCTGACGAACAGTTGGGAGGTTGAATATATTTCTTCTCTTGAGTATATTCCCTTTCGTGGCAACGCCTCTTTTCTCCTATTACTAGCCCCTGCAGGGGGCTCTAACCCTGCGAAGCAATCACATTACCTAATATAACCTAACCCTAAAATAACCTATTAAAAGTCATTGGGAAAATACAACAAAACGCCACTTAAGAGGCGTTGTCACGAAAAGGACAATACCCTCTTAACAGATTACTATTTATCCTATCTTCGTTGTTTCAAGGTCCCCTATGATATTAGATTTGTCCACATAGATCTCTTTTCTAGAATATTATCTACTTAGTCTGATTTTGATATACGAAGAAATATACATTACTTTATATAGAGAGGCAAAACAGTTATCACTCTAACGATACTCGAAATAGTAATCTAAGATTATAATTTAACATGATTTTTTAATAGAATTCTCTTGAAATTTTAATAACATTTTGATAAGCTACCCAACTTTATTACTACTAACTTATGCTCTATATGGGCGTTTAATAACCATAGTAAAATATGTAATATGAAAGACAAAGAAAATTAATCCCAAACCACCCTAAAATCCTTGAAAGCGAGCTTTTTTAAAGCACAAGAAAATAGACACAAAATTAATGATATTATTTGAAAAGGGGGGGTTGGTTGCAGGGATCTAAAGGGATAAGGGATAAATTGATGTATATTCTCTATGATAATACACAAAATGATCCCTTTTGTAGTTAACAATTGGTTGGTCAAACGTTTGGACGCTCAACTTGATTAACCAACCAATTAAAATTCAATAAAAATATCCAAAGTTGTTAAGCCAACGAATATGAAAACGTTACTTTAAAACTTTCAGGACGAGTGTAATAAACAACCTAATGTCCCCTTACTCCCGGGGTTGGTTGGGGGTTGTATGAAAATGAAATTATTGAAAGGGAGAGTGGTTAACCAGCCAACCACCCAAAAATAAGACCTACTTTTCATTTCCTGACCCTTTTTGAAAAACAAGGACGACTACATACAAAAAAATTTCTAATGAATAAAGTTAAATTCATTATCAACGTGTTTTTGAAATTTAAGTAAAAAAGTTTTTAAAAAAAGGTGAGAAAAAACAAACCTAAATGAGGAATGAAATAAGGATGTCTATCCCTCTTTTTGTGTGTGGGGTTCTTCTTTACAGTGAAGAGTCATGTAGGTCTATGGAAAATTTATATCATTTTGAGGGGGGAGGGTTTTCAACACTCCTAATAGAAGTCGTCCCTAGAAATTTGCCCCATGTTTAAAAAATGGAAAGCGTAGGATCGACCTACGCTTTCTGACTGTCCGTAATCAATAAACCGATGGGAGGCAATATTTCAGAGAAGCTTAATAAAGATTCCACTCATGTTTTACCTATCTTATAGCTAGGCTGGTAAAGTATTGAGAGGTTTCCCTGCCCCTTTCAACCAGTAGTCTCTCCTAGACTTTACGATCACAGAAAGCCAGACCAACGTGTAGTAATTGTATAGTAGCATTGCTTCCGAAAAAGAAGACTATTTCTTAATTGCTTGAAGAGTGAAAGTTGGACTTTTTAGGGGAGGGGAAAAATAAAGGGGAAAGAAAGAATGAAACATTTTTGGCGCCCAAAATGAAATTACATTTTAAAAGCGGGCTTAGCTAAATTGAAAACCTTTGTGCTCAATATAAAATTTTAATTTATTTCATTCAAATATGAAGCAATTATATAATATCTTATATACAAATGTAGTTGGATGGATGTGTGTGTGTGCATATCTTGTTACATAATATCTCTAAAACGACTGAAAAAAGCTTGGATATTGAAGTGAAGGATTTACATATGAAGAAAACACACAAAAAATCACCGAAGTAATTTTTAGTACATTTCTCCAGTATGGTCAGAAACAGATTAATATCCGCTGGATTTGAATCGGTTCTCAGCCATACTGAATAATCATGAATAGCATCGTATTACAGAAATTTTCTACGAATATTAAATTAAAATTCATAGAACTAAAATTAAAAGAATTTAATTTAATGCCCGAGCCTTTGGCCCCTCGGGGCTAAAAATATTGGGTTATCTTATACGTTTTCATTATAATACCCGCGGAAAGATGTCTATAATACGATGCGATGAATAAATATTTACACCTTTTTGTGTCAATATTTTCTTTGCCGCCCATTCAAAACTTGCATTTTTTCCCTTTTTTTGACCTAAAGCGCAAAAAAAGTGTAAACAGAGCGAGAACTTTTGTTTAAATTAGTTTTCTTTAATCAAAGTATTTTAGTAAAAGTTTTAATTTTAAATTTAATATTCTCTTTATTTTATAGGTATGTTATAAAACCAAAACAGTGGGAGGCTTCAGCCTTGTTTTAGGCTATTTCATATGATTTTATCCTTTCCACATTTCTACGTGCGAAGATACTGCATGGTATATTATAAGTCCAAGCTGCTACGCGCCGAGCATTTAGGGGCATTGCTTTTAAAGGAGGAGAAGGATAGAAAATGGCCAAAAACCCTACAACATTCGTTTAATAGACTTAATTGGTATTGGTGTTAGTGAGATCGAATTAGCCTAGAAAAGAACCTTACTACTTTATATAATACCATAACATAGAGTGCTCAACACAGTTTAATTAAACATGTTATTTTCATTTGATAAGTCCAATACACAGTGTTTCATGTTAAAAACAATCTTCAGTTGAATATGAATAGCATTGGTTGAATTGAACTTTTCAAGACATAACCTTGCCTGAAAATTGTGGTCTGCATTTAAAATACAGTACAGACACTAAAATAATGATCGCCTTAAATTACTTTATAGATTTGTACAGTTTTGAATAAAATATCTGGCAGCTTTCACATAAAGTACCTTGTTGAGCACAGAAAACACCCCCTCTTACATTTTTTATAAATAAGGGTGGGGGGTTAGGGGGTTGGATGGGAGTTTTCTTTATTTTCAATTTATTAAAAAAAATAAGAGGGGGGGGGGGGGTTATAAGTGCTTAAAATGCTATGTCTGTGTTTACTTTAGTTATGTAAGGGGTAAGTAGAAATTAAACCACTAAAAATAAGAGGGAAAGGGGGAAAACTCATGTAAACTCGTTAATTTAAGGGATTTGCCATTAATTTTACAAAAGCGTCACTTAAATTAATTTGTTAGGAAAAAAATTGCACTTTCAGTACAAATAATTAAAATAATAGATAAACACTAAATATTCCCTGTATATGTATAATGTATCTTACAAATTTGTTCCAACTTGTTAAATTAAAAAGATTCTGTTTCTTTTCATTTAAACAATGTATAATAGTTTACATTTACATGTATATTGTAGTTTTGGTTAGGTATACAGGGATCAGACAATGGATATTTATTTAATTCTCCACCCCTATTTTAGTGATTTTATAATTTTTCGATTGAAGAAATGCTTGTAGAATGATTTTTTAACATTATATAACTCAGATAGATTAATGTTTTATCTTATTATATTACTAAAATAAGAAGCACGCTACGCCCCTAGAAGCATCATAGGATTGGAATTGGGGGGTGGAGGGTGGTTGGATTCCATCTCCCCCAAGTTTCTTAAAGAAATGGGGGTTAATTTTATAAGGATGGTGGAGATACCTTTCCCATAAATAGTTAAAAACCTGTCCTGTACATATAAAAAGCTTCACTGTAAATGAGTACAATATATCGGTTCAGTAGAAATGCTAGAATTTAAAGAAAATGTCAGATTATATTCTATATTATATAAGTACAAGTTTCACAGGCTATACTGTAGTAGTTCCTAAATTTATGCTCATTCCATGTTTTGCATCATCAAGGATCTTAAGGGATAGGACAATTGACGATAAATTGATGTACTCCCCCAATTATGATAGAAAGTTAACCCTTCTGCAGATTAAATTAATGGTGGAAAGTTTAAACCACGCCAGTCTGTACCAACCAATCAAGATTTAACTGTTATATTTTTTTTTGTAAAACTTTAAGTACCTTAGCTGGATCTTTAAATCGTTTAGTGGTGCGCTGATTCGGGGCGATCCAGTTCACCCTGGTTTGGCGCGGCAATGTCACTCGTTGAGTGCCATTGCCGCACCACTGGGCGCGCTGATTCGCCCATTCCATTTTGATTTAAAGATTGAAATCTAATAATATCTAGGTGCGCCGAACCGGATCGCCCCGATTCAGCGCACCACTGAACGATTTAAAGATCCAGCTCAGTAAAATTTACAATCCAATGTCCCCTCCCTCCCTGTATATATTTTAGATTTATGCTTTACATTTGTCAATCTTGGAAATTTAAGTTTTAACTGTGTATATGAGGATATGAAAAATGGCTGTATGTCTGTTTCACATCTAAGGAGCATAAAGTAACATGGACAATTAGGTTCATAAGGAGCGCAGCAATATGATGCTATCAAGAGTTCAAAAGGGGGGAGGGGAAATTGGTCTGTAAATTACACTGGTACCCAAAGTTTTATACTCCTAGTTATCTTCTCAGTTAGCTCCAAATTTTTGGGTACTTTTATTGAATATTGATGGTTGGTTTAATACTAGCATTGTTCAAATTTATCAACCAATAATTCTAATCTACAGAAGGGGTCATTTTGTTTATCAACACTAGGGATATATATAAAATTTACGTCCATTATCTTATCCCTAAGATCCCTGGGATATTATTTATAAACATTTCTCGTATTCATTTGAATCCGGTGGATAGGAACCGGTTCTCATCCATACGAAAAAACTATGTCTAGCATCGTATTATATCCAGCTTTCTACGAATATAAAAATGTACAATCAAAAGATTAAAACCAGTTTTTTAGCCCGTAACTTCGGCACCTCGGGTCTAAAAAAAATGGTTTTAATCTTATAATTGTACAATTACATTCTATATCCGCGGAAAGCCGTTTATAATACGATGCGAGAAATAACTATTATAAATAGACAGATAAAATTAATATCTCAAAAACAGGAACGTAGAAGTCACTTTTATGTCAGTACACCCAACGAAGTATGGACAGTCTGACACACCGACATGCCATTGTTATGAAGAAGTTGCGCTTCTAAAAAGCATGGCGACGCGACAACCCAGAAAAATCTTTTAACACCTCATTTCTTCCAGTCTTTAAATAAGGATAGAAACAGATATATTCATAGATTTTAGTTTATTTGAATCATTTTTTACTATTTTGTGTATATTTATGACCTTTACACCCTTAATTCAACATTTCCATGGATAATTTCCCCAAAGAGTGAACGCAAGATGATTTAAAACAATCAGAATTTCTTTCCATTCTTTGAATGGGTTGATTAGTTTAACTTGAAGCCAGGATCTTAAGGGATAAGACAATGGGAAAAATATTCTAACCCATATTTTCAATTGATTTAAAAAATAATTAACAATTGTTTTGAAATCTTACACATAAATAATTTTAATAACTATTTAAAACTGCAAAATAATAATAATTTATGTCACAATTGTCTAATAATTCAATGACAAACAAGAATAGATTTTTTTTTGGATCAAAGCCACTCTGTAAGTCTTATATAGGTTAATATGCAACTGTTTCGTGCTATTATTTAAAAAGTAACCGGATATCTGTTGAACCGATGTAGTTCTTCTTTATATTGTAGCTTCTCATAGGTCCTATGAAGGTGTATTTACATGTTTCCTAACACAATGACAATCATAAATATTAGTATCTAGTGTCTACCGAAAAAAAAACTAAAAATACTGCAATTAATTTAAATTCTTGGCCCTGCGCGCAGTTACTCGACCACAACAAGATTTGTGATGGAGCAAATTCACTAAATTTTGTATTTTTTAAAAATTGTATGTTTGTCCTTTACGATCTTGTAAACGGCTGGACCGATCGTTTCAAATTTCATATAGATCAGGGAAGATTTTTTATTCGAAGGGGGCGGAGAGAAATGTTTTGAGAGATGGTCCAAAGAAAATGTAAAAAGTGGGGAGGGATTATACCCTTGGGGGGAAAGTACAATAAGAACATAGATAATGAAAAAAATCCAAATCATAAGAGAAGGAACAAAATTTCAAAGGTAAAACAAGAGGCGTAGTGATTTGCAGACGTACGGTCTCACCTAATCCTATATTAGCTGCGCTACAAATTATTAGTTGTACAAACATTCATGAATTGTCCCTGAAAGTTCATGTCATTTTTTTACTTATTTTAAGGGATAAGACAATAAACAATAAATTATTGCCAAATTAGTCCCAATGATGACAAACAAAATATTTCTTTGAAAGTTAAAAGTTTTGACACAGATAATTTTAACCAAGATATCAAGATTCAACATAAGTTTTAAAGCCAGCGAATGAGAGAACATGTTTATAAAACTTTGGGTACTGGTATAACAAAATTAAGTGCCCAATGTCCCCTCTCTCCCTGGCTTATATACTACTTTCCTTGCGGCGGTCTTACAAAGGAAAGGAAATAAAAAAAAAGGGGAAATGCCTTGGGAAAGAGAATGCATGAAGGGTATAGAGTTAAGTATAACAGTGTGCATTCATTGTAGCAAAAAGCTTTTGGCTGGCATAACATCTCCTTATTCTACTTTTCATGTCCCAAACCCTATGAAAATTCCCAAGATAGTATTAATATTCACAATTATTACTTTAATTCAAATGCCCTTAAAGCAAAGTAATTTTTTAAACTATATTTTTTAAAATATTATATATCTTTTTGATAGTATTAATATTCACAATTATTACTTTAATTCAAATGCCCTTAAAGCAAAGCAATTTTTTTAACCTATATTTTTTTTAATTATCTAATATCTTTTTGACAATTTTTTGCTGTTTTAAAATAAACTTATTTTGCTGTAATCATCGCACACCTAGTGTTACATTATGTCATGATAAATTAAACCTTGAACTTATAAATGTGTATACAACATATTAAAAAGGGTTACCCCACAATTTTCTTAATTGTTTCTCCCAGAAAATTGAAATGTTTTTTTTTTTAAAGTGGTGTAATATAAGTTTATGTATAATAGTTTTAAATATAGCTGAAAGTTTTTAACAAGTTAATAAAAAAGAAAAATTTAAAGCAATTTTGATTATTTGTTGAGAGACCAGGGAGATACTAATTCATTTACTTAAAAAGTTTAGGAACTTACATCTTGAATGCGTTGCCCTAAGTAGCAGTTCCAAAATGTTGCACCATTTAATGTTTTAATGTACAGAAGGGGAAAATTTGTTGATTAAATAGCTATAAATCTTTCTAGGTCCTATAAAAAGCTTCTCTGTAAAGGAGAATCCGATCGGTTTAGCGGTTAGTGAGACCCTTTGGTACAGACAGACATCATGTTACTTTTATAAAAGGATTAAAAGCTATGTAGTAGTCCTAATAAAAATTACAAATAAAGGCATAGAAAAAATTGAAGCACTTGTTATAAAATAACTTAGAAAATGGAACTAATTGTACATACTTTAAATTTCTTCATTTTTAATAGCTCTGTAACATGTTGAAATTTGTGACAAATGCCCGGCCATTAAAACCCTTCTCCTTCACAGATTAATTGTCTTTTAATTTTTGCGCCCTTTTTTGTTAATAGCTTGAAAGTGTTTAGATATTGTTTTCTTTTCAAGTCTTAAGTAGACACTTCATTAATAAGCTATTGACAACACACATACAAGAATTTCTCGGAGTATTATAGTACATTTGTAAAAATCCTGAGTGTTTGGTTAGAATCTGAATGTTTTAGCAGGTACTGTCTATGAATTAAAAATGTGTCTGTTTTTTTGGAAGGAGAAAGCAATAAAAATCAAAATTGGGTAAAAATTTGTCATTTTTAACTAAAATCTTATTTTTAAAAAGTAATCTACGGAAAATAACGTAGCATTTGAAGATAAACTTTCCTTTCCTTAAATTTAAAGAAAATAGAAAAAGAATGAAACTCTTTTTTATTAATATTGAAGTGTAACCTAGTGAGGCCATTGATTTTGAGTGCAACTGTTTCCGGCTGACTGAAGCTAAGTTATTTACAACATGATTGGAGATCATTTCATTCATATTTCCATGGATATATGATATACGTCGATATATTAACAGGTTAAAATTTGTCGTCAATTTAGCTTGGTAATATAGACCTCATTTATAGGTCACTTCGTTCATCCAGCAGAAGGGAAGGGGGATGGGGTATTAGGGTTGGATTATATTTGGGGGGGTATCGTTGTTTTAGCAAGCTGCGAGCATCAACTTATCAGAATACATTAAATCTGGCCCAACATCCAAGTAATAATATATCCACTTAAATTTTATTTGTAAAGAAAATAGTCTGGCCTTGTCTTGTCCAATGCTATTTCATGGTTTTTTAGAAGAAGCGCAGCTTCTCTATTATTAGAATTTATTCGTCTAATGTAAAATAAATTGAGACAATACATGATTTTTTCACCAAATCAATATCATACCTTTTACTCGAACGTCACTAATTTTCAGAAATTTCAATTTAAAGAAACGTAAAAAAATTTATATTTTCAGAGTAGCTTTTCTCTTTACTAAGAAAATTCTTTTTTTGGATCATGTTACTTGTAGATGCAGCGCTTATCACATGTTACTTGTAGATGCAGCAAACTCATACGTGTTACTTGTAGGTGCAGCAATATTACACATGATATTGAATAGCAATCTGGTTGCACAAATTGTAAAATGCATTATCATTATAGCGATCCCTCCACTTGTATTCATCCAAATAACTTTGTAAGAAGGTTCTGGTTTAATTTGGTTTTAGATGAAGGAAGTTGTTTGGGGTTTTGAAGTTCTTTAGAAATTACTAAAAAGATTATTTTCAATAAAAATATAACTAACATTGTCTGCCTATCTCCTTTTTTATATCTCCCTTTAACATGTTACTTGTAGGTGCAGCAAAGTTAAACATGTTACTTGTAAGTGCAGCGCTGCATCTACAAGTAACATGATCCCTTTTTTTATTTGAATGAAACAAATGATCTCTAACATGACGGATAACTTGTTTTTCAGGAAGCTTCATATAGATGTCCAAGTGGTTTTATGCTATTTTCCCATTACTGATAGATCCTTGAGAATCTAAAAGAGCTAACTTTGATGGAAAAAAATACTTTATGGAATTACTTGACTTGTTATAAATTTACTTTATGCGTGTATTCCTTATAGATTGTTTAAGCTATACCGATATGGATATTATCAACCTTGTTTTTGTTGCATTTTATTCATTGAAGTGTGGTTATTTTATTTAAATATTTTTTGTTAGACCACCTACAACCACTATGGTGCGTCTTCACATCCGCATATCACCACATCTGTAAAACAAATTTAGTCGGAATTGTGACAAAATAAGTACGTTTTGCTATCATTAAACTATCGATATGTCAATCTTTTGCCAGCCATCAGTACTTTTTATTAAAGCCATTTAGAATATTTAAATGTTGACAAAAAAAGTTATTATAGAAATAGCAGCTTTTTATAGCCATATAGTCGACAAAATACTTTAAAATTCTATTTAGATCGAATGTCAACAGTTTTACTGGACATAGTTGCAAAAAGACACAATAGCAAATGTCTAAGAGGAGCTCTAAACTGGCGAGAGCAAAGTTGAAAGATCAGTGTTATAAATTGTTTTGATGTTTTATAATATGATACATGTGCTGAACTGAATGCACACTAAAACTAAATGGTTAGGCTATTTTTCTTTTCAAATAATTTGTTTAAATAAATTAAACAATAAAATATTACATAGTCATTTTAAGATGTTATTAGGAATTCTTTAATATTTTTATTAAATTTATTTGATGACATTACGATTAATAAATAAATACAAAAAATTTCTGGCTCCTGCAGGTGACATGTATAGGAAAATTTTCTTCCATTTTTCCAGTGCAATTGAAAATTTTAACATTGTTTTTGTTAAAAAATCACCTATCAATCTAATTAATTTTATTAAATTTGCAGGTTTGTGCAAGGGATATGGACTGGCAGAGTTCAAGGACGAGTGCGGAGGTCTGCAGGCTCGCCATGTCCTCCATGATACAGACCTCAGAGGCCATAGTATCCACTGTGAATGGTTGAAACCGGGAAAATACACTCAGAAACTTCTTCAAAGCAAAGTAAGTCCTTATTTTATTAGTAGTAGCAAAGCTGCTCTATACATCATTATGTCTGTCCGTCCGTCACGCTTTGGAGAAAATAGATTAAAATATTTATTCATTCCAAATAGAATCAACTTTTTTATAATTAGTTATTTGCATTATATACAAATTTTGAAGAAAAAAATTTTTGATGACATCAAAATTTCCCTTACAGATGATGTTTAAAACCAAAAGTACCTACTGAGAATATTTATAAATAAAATTTTACTTTTTTATCATTTTTCATTGATCACGCTTGAGGCTAAGCCCCTAGCTTCTCTTGTCTTGTGTCAATATTTCAATGAAGATTATTTAAACTGTTTTTGTAGGTGTATGATCCCATCACCTACCCTCCTCCTATATTATCATGTACTCCAATAGAGTAAAACTTGTAGCTGGTTAAAAAAACGATCCTCTCTACCTCACCCCATTTACCCAATCCCGTCCCTTCCTACTGGAAGAACGAACTGATCGATAAGTGATGTCCATGTTAGCAACCTAAATTCTATATATCCATTAATGCGCCCAATCATTTAGTGTTAGAGAAGGAAGAAAGAGAAAAGGAGAGTTATAAAAGAAATACACAAAAATTAAGAGAAAGAGGAATAGGATGAAATGTTAGAGACAAACACACACAAAAACTTATAGAGTATCTTTACTACTACTAAAAAGGAAAATTAAATCCGTGATTTATGTGAAGAGCAACCACTAAATGCAGTTTTCCAAAGAATTAAAGGTCATGCAAATTTAATTTTTTATTTGTCACATTTGTTTTTCTTACCTTTTATTTATTAGTTAAGCTACACTGTAATTCACATTGTCTGACCGTCCATCTTTAGTAATAAAAAAAGATTTTTTCTTCTGTTATAAGAGATATACTTTTGATTTTTCCACTAATAAGCATCTTCTTTTTAACTCGCTTGGTCGGTTGATCTGTCTGTAATTCATTAGGAATGTCACATTTTTTGGGGGTATTAAATATTTATATGACAAAGGATAATATTTTGCCCGTTTATTTAATTATTGCTTTGCTAGTTTTGGATGTTGATTTACTTCATTTTTTCTAGATTTCTCGCGGATAAATTAGTTGGGACAGATTCATTACAATGGTTAATTAGTCTTGTGTGCATAGGTGTGGGTGTGTGTGTGTGGGTGTTTGTTTGTGTCTGTATGTCTAAATATAATGTCTGATATGTGAGTCTTTTGTTTTGATTCAACATTAGAATTTTTTCTGCAATTTAGGGATGTCCGTTTTCTGAACTTTTAGAATATCGAATCATCATATCCCTTTAAAATTTTAAACTAAGTAATTTATTAAGAAAGGTGTCTTTGAATTGTTGTTAAAAAAATAAGTTTATGTTCAATTATATAACTTATGTCTGTTTAAAACTATCTAATCTAAAGATTTTAATCTTACTCCCTCCTTTTATTGAGATTAAGAACAAATTCTTGTGGGCTAATTCGAAGAAGACTTATCAGTTGTTTTATGTATTTATTATAGAAATGGATATAGAAAAAACGTGGATATTATGCAAGGGGATTTTCGTCAATTTAGGTTGCTATCATGGATATCATTGTGGTGGAGGAGGGGAGTGGATGGGGGGATTGTTATTTTAGCCAGCTACAAGTTTCACTTTATTAAAGTACATGATAATCTGATGTTAGGTCCAAGTAATAATAAGTTTATTATTAATAACCATATACAAAAATGTGTCCAAACTTTGTAAATCGCTTGGGTTAAAAGGTTCTTGGCCTAGTATTAACATGTATGTACTTTTAGTCTATGAATTGAAATATTTTTCGCATGCCATATCACTCCACAGCTAGTCTTACCCCAATTTTTAGAAGCGCAGCTGCTCTATGATTATACCTTTGATTTATAAGTCTATTCCTGGTATCATTTGAATCAAATATTTCTAGATTCTTTTTTTGGTGGTTTTTTATAACAATTTTTCTTGGAAATAACAATTTTTCTTGGAAACCCTTGCCGATAATAGTTATACAGATTCCCTGGATAAGAAACTGCTCGGCTCGTCAGTTACAAATAGACAGACAGATATCCTGTCTTAGATATACTTTTATATAAAGATATTATGATGCTCTATTTTGAATTTTCTATTCCATGTTACCTTAAAGATTAAGCAAGTGAATAAAAGAGGGGGAGGGAATGGACAATGTAATATAGTTTTCAGGGATACAGGGATAGGGAACTAAAAGATAAATTATTATTACCCCAAAATCCTTGTGTAAATATTTTTGAAATTTAAAGAAAGATATTACATTAAATGAGCGAAAGACAAATTTATCTTTCATTGAACTATCCCTATCACCCTGGAAGAACTAACTAACTAATGTCCGAGAAATATGCCAGGAACTTGGAGTATGAGTTATGTCCAGCAGGATTGCTGCTGCTGCTCTGCCTGCCAAAATTAATGGGTGTATCTGTAGATGAAGGGAACAATCTTTACATTTTTCATTTTCTCTCTCTCCCCACCCCCTTGTCTCAAAGTTTGCCTCTTTTTAAACAGTGAAGATTTTTCTATAATTAGGGTCGGTCCGTCCGTCCGTACGTAGCGGATAGCCCTTTTCGTTAATTTAGACAAGTTAGAATTGTCCTATCGATTTCAAACTTTACATGATGATTCTTATAATAGTTAAGGTATGATTTAGGAAGGGTAGCCACTCTATTATTGTTACCAGAATTTCCGTGCGTCTTCTTAAAACATATTGATTTTTATCTTTTTCAAGTGATATAATTGTTCGTTGGTCCTACCGTTTCATAGCTTTTCTTTTATGGATGTTGTCATCCTTGTTTTTTTTTCTAAACTTTCCTTTAAAAAATATTTATTCATAATAAGCTTTATTAATAAACATTATAAGGTGTTTTAAATATCTCTTTTTTTATTTCTCCGTAAAATGCATTAATTAAGAAAAATTTAACTTTTTAGTCTATGAATATGCGTATACTATGTTAATTTTCATTTTATGTGTCTATGCAAATGTGTCTTTAAAAAACAGGATTTCTATTCTTTATTTGTTAGTGTATGTAAGTCTAACGTAGAACTCTAATTTCTCCCAAAATATTGTGGAAAATATGACATGGGAAAGAAGTCCAGTAGGAAAAAGGGTTAGCCAATTAATTCTGTGCATGCAGTCAAACGCCCTTCAGACAACTAAATCTTTAATTGTACTACCTTTGTCTAAAAGTCCTAACTGTGCACGGTAATAAGTTGCGCTTGTTTTGGACAATACATTAGGTATTTATATCGCGCACCTAACATAGTAGCAGTAGGAAGCTTTCTTATATCTTTTATAATAGAATCTGCCAAAACTGGATGAAAACCTTGCAATTCTAATGAAGCAGGATGGGGGATTTAGCGGTCCACTTGCACAGCGAGGGAAATTACCCGAAAAATCCCCCCCTGACTTGTGATCATTAGCTTTGAAATATTGGGACAATCTCCACTTTTTAATGAATTTCTTTTCACGTGTAATTCGAGATTTTTGTCCAAACTTTTAGCTCAGCAAACAATAAGATTTTTCTCCTCGCTCCAAATCATTTACATTCATTTATTATTTCTTTTTTTGCATTTGTTAAGTCATGTATTTTCAGGGACAAGACAATGGAAGATAAATTAATGTAAATGAAAATCCCCAATGATATTAACAAAACTACCCCTTCTGGAGATTAAAACTATTGAAAAATTTTGACAAGGATAGTTTCAACCAACTAATCAAGATTTTATAAATTTTAAAAGTTTTACATTTTTTTACTATTTACTTGCAGTGGCTTCGCCTTAGCTCTAGTGTGCTTAAAAAAAGTACGTATAGAATCCAGGGAGAGAAGGGACAATGAGCAGTTCATACACTAGTCCCCAAAGATTTAATATCATTTTCATATTCATTGGCTCAAAAACTTCTGGGACTTTTATTGAATTTTGGTGGATAGTTTATTAAGTTGGGTGTCAAAACATTTCATCCACTTATTTTAAACTATATATATATACTATTTTGTGTAAAATCATTGGGGATGTTTATTAATTTGACGGGCATTGTCTTATCCCTTTATATCCCTGAAAAGATCTATCTAGAACTGAAGCAAAGTGCAACTTCGGATAAAATTATTCTTGTTGTAATGTATGTAATAGATAATAAGTGAGGTGTAACCAATAGTTTCATTCTTGTGATGCAATCCTATTTAGATCTTTATTTTGATAACAATACAAAAGATGTCCAATCAAACCCGCTAATTCGCCTATTTTTATATAAGCAAAGATTATATTATTTATGATGGATTATTTAAAGAAGCAGTGTTCTAAGTTTTCCACATATAATCTTTGTTTACAAAAGTATTAGTCATATGTATATCAATTCATCGTTTATTAAAAGATAAAAGTATAATAAATAAATTAAAACTTCACATGAAAGCTTTAGCATTGCAATATATAAATATGCTATAAACGACGGTAAAATTTTAATCAAGTAATGTATAGGTGAAATATAGCTTTAATTTTCGAGCTTTGGGTTTGATCAACAGGTGAAAATTAAAAATAGAAAAAAAATAGAAAATTTATTTTATTATTTTCTTAATGGTATTTCAACTGAATTGTTGCAATTTTATAATATAATGACAATATTATTTTAAACTGAAGTCTTTAAAAGTATTTAATCAAAATCCTAAGTAGGAAGGAAAGCTAAATTGAAATTAAAGAATTTATGCCGACTTAGGTTAAAAGAGTATTTCTTATGTATTATATTTCAGTTGGGTGGATGAAAAGGATATTATAACCTTACTATTATTATAATTGGCTATAATTTTTTTTCATGGTTAAGACAATGGACGATAAATTGATTTACATTCTCAATGATGATAAATAAAACTAACCCTTCTCTATTTTTAAATTCTTGTTTGAAAAGTTTGGACACAATAGCTGTTAAGCAACCAATCAAAATTCAATAAATGTACCCAAAGTTTTTCAGCCACCAACAAATAGAACGTGGTTATGAAACTTTGGGTACCCGTGTAATTTACAGTTCCTTGTTCTACATTTTTAATAATTATATGGTTTTTAATGAAGTGTCATTAAGGTCTTAGATTTAAGAAGTGTAATTTACATGATCATCCCAGCTTGATTAGGGCAAATGTTCTCGTATTTCAAATTACTGAAATTGTGGGTGCACCCAAGCGCAGAGAAATTCCTTCCTACTTCCCATTTCCTTATCAGAGAAGCATTTAGCAACTTTGCACAATACAAACATCTAAATAATCTTAGAGGAAATAGAAAAGAGTGGAATAAAAGTATCTTAAAGGCTTGCATAATAAAAAAAACATATTGATAATTGAGTTAAAACAAAAAAGTAACTTTTCACCGAAAAGATCAGAGAGTTATTACAAAAGAGAATTTATTTTACTTTCTACAAATAAAACCTCTACATAGCCATAGAGTTAATAGAAAAGAGCATTTTAGCTATTTTACACATAACAAACATCTAGAATCATAGAAGTATCAAAGAGTGTATTTTCTAGGATTCATACATCTATAAAGTTAACCTGTACTTTTCTTATTGTTCATGCGATTAAACATTAATGTGGTTTTTATATAAAGAAGTTCACCTCAATTTAAACTGATAAAAGAAAATAGTTGCGAGATAACTTCTTCATATTACTGCCTGCTATATAAATCGAATTATTTAATTACAACGCTCATCAAATCGCCCTTGTAAAATTTCATTCCTTCTGAATTTACACAAAAAATCACGCACCTGTCCTACACGCATAAAATGTAGAAAAGTTTGGATTATTTGGATTTTATATATTCTTTAAATAAGTTACTTCCTTCTTTAACATTCTTTTATACATACATATACACATATATTGAGTCTTTTTATCATGTTGTCTCATTTGTTTAAATGATAAAATCAGGATTACTAGACATAAATATAATAGTTGTCATGTATTTAGTTCTGTCAACGAACATTAAGATAATATACAACAAAATGGATGTATTTTAAATTCTAATTTAAAATTGAATAGTTATTTATCGCATTATATTTGTACAGCTTGCTTTCCGCGGACTTTGAAATAAAAAATATAAGATCAAAACCAGTTTTGTTATTTGATTAATATTCGTGGAAAATTGTCTGTACCATGCTTTACAAGCTTTTGCAGTATGGCTGAGAACCGGTTCTAATCCAGAGGATATTAATTGGTTTCGAAGCCATACTGAAAAATAATTTAAGAGAATAATGACAGGATATCTATGTGTCTGTGAGTCTGTCAGTCTATCTCTACCAAAAAGATCTCGGTGACCCCTGTACCAGGCAGGCTTTAGGCTATATTGCCGGCGCAAGAAGTAACTCATTTTAGAATAAGAAACCTGATTATCACTCTAAATTTTTCTGTGATAGAACTAACCAATACCATACGCCCTTTTAAATGTAATGTAAATACAAAGTACAAAGTCATAATGTCATCTATTTAACTTTTTGTCATAAAGAAATACCACATGACTAGTATTTTTTACATGTGACAATGATGACAAACCCCACTAAAGGGAGCAAATAATTTTAAAGATTTAAATAAAATTTCTCTTCCCATAACGTATTATATAATTTTTTAATTATTTAAAATTTTTTGATTATTTTAATCAATATGTACAATTATTTAGATCTAAAACTTATACATTTTTGAATGGGTTTAAAACATATTGCTAACCGTTATATTTTATGTTGAAGTTATTTTGACCATTTATACATTTTAATTCAATTTGAATAAAATTAATGAAAATAAATGAAAAAAAACCCTAATTTGACATAAAAGCATTCATTCAAGTGTAAAGAATATCAAAATTCATTAGGACAGATTTAGCGTGGACAATTTTGTGTTTAAAATTCAGGGATAAAGTGAAAGGCTAATGGAGGTAAAAAACTTTTCTTAATCTTAAATTCACTGGTTCTTTCTCTTTATTGCGATTTACCTTAAAGTGCCTAGTAGAGCATAGGAAACCTCCTTCACCCTTTTTTTAAAATAGATTTAAAATAATAAGAGTTTTTCTTGGGTTATTGAATAAAAAACTAAACCAACATTAATTTTAAGTTAGGGGGCGGTTGTGCTATATGGACACTTTGAAGGAAATCAACCTCTTTGCTAATTCTATAATCATTATATTTATTTACTTGAATTAAAAAAATTGTTATCTTCAATTTCCATATCCCTGTATCTCTGATAGTATGAACATTATTGGCTTGTGTGTATTTATGTTCGTTACATGCACGGATAAAAGGATAAACTTGTTTATTTTTTATTTATAAATCATCAAGTTTAGAAAAAAAATTTAATGCTTGTATGATTATTTTCACAGAAAATATGCATTTCAAATTATAAATGTTTTATTTCCAAATGTCTAAAATCGCATAATTCCTCATTATTGCTTACCAAAAATGGTTGCTTTGTCCATTTACTCTCCAATGGATGCCAGGAAAAAAGCCTAAATCCACCCCTTTATATTTCATAAGAATCTCTAAAAAATATGAATCATTCGGACCAGCAAGATCTTTACATTCAGACAAAACCCATGCTGCTTTATATAATAAGATTTAGTGTCGATTAATTAGGGAAGTAAAATATCGTTTAAATGGTTACCAATATCTTAAGTTTCAGTTAGACAGACGGAAAGGCATCGTTCACTTTGTATAATAGAAAAGTATTTTTTTGTCAATCTTTACATTGCAAGCAGTTTTTTTGTGTGTTTGTGTGTTAGGAATTAGAATCTGGCGTGGTCAGCGGAATTTATTCAA
This sequence comes from Acartia tonsa, assembly GCF_053477335.1. NCBI lineage: Eukaryota > Metazoa > Arthropoda > Copepoda > Calanoida > Acartiidae > Acartia > Acartia tonsa. Next base: position 44,249,501 of record NC_137260.1, read on the forward strand.
AGTTCTAAATTCCTGTCCTTGTTGCTGTGGCGTAGCTACTGTATAATTCACGTTTTTATTTGTCTGTATGCACGTACATACAAACACATACATGCATTGCATATATGATTAGAGAACAGCTAAAGAATTAGCGGATATAATGTTTATCTGAAAGAAATAGATTCCGATTAGTTACATGTACAGAGTTTTGGCATTTCTTATGGGGGAGACAGCTATTCCCAATTTTAATTTTAAGGTGGTTGTTGAATCTTGATACCCCCAACAACCCCTTCTACTCGCTTATATTTCGGATGGTTTAAAGTAAAATCGGTAAAGGTATACGGCAAAGAAAGTTTTACTTGATGTTTAACTTTGGTCATAATGTCAATGTATAAATAGGTGACTTCATATTTTCTATCATATATGACAACTAACGTTATAAAGGGTAAAAATCTGTTAAAATATCTGCGCTACTATTCAAATAATTGTTCTTGTGTGTTGACTACATACTAGCTGTAAACTGATTGAACGCAATCACAAATTTAATTTCATAGCTTTCCTTCCGTTTCACTTAGCCTCATTGCATTTTCATTAAGATTTTATGCATACATTTTATTATTACACTTTATAAATTATAGCACATAAAAAAAGAAAATTTCTTATGCTTCTTTAATCTTGTTTTATTAAAGCTTTATTTTTTGAATCAATATTAGCATCCCAGTAATTAAGATAAATAATTTTAAGATTAAAACCAGTTTTGTCAGGGACCGAAACCGCGGGTAAATAAAAATGGTATTGGTGTTATGTTTTTTATTTTAATATTCGTTGAAAATTATCTGTAATACGATGCTATACATGATTTTTCAATATGGCTGGTAACCAGTTCTAATCCAACAGATATTAATCTGTTTTGAAGTCATACTGGAATGAAAATTACTAGTAAAAATGAATAAATATGACAAGAATAAATCAAGCTTAAAATTTGCAAGTTTTAAATAATTTTTTGCAGCTCATAACTTTTGAAAAGTTTGAAAGATGATTTTTTCATGTTTGCTCAAAATATTTTACTCATTTCTTGATTGACACTTTGGACATAGAATAAAAATTTAAAGGATTAGATATTTTTTATGAGTGATTTTTAAAAACTCTAGCAGCTGGTTTTAGCCTCTAGGGGCTCTGTATTCGAAGGGAAAGGAGAAACGATGGAAAGAAAAGTTGGTATAAAACCATCCCAAGACCTAAAGCAAAAACTAAAATTACATAAAACCATTCCGTAAAACTTGGTGAAAATTGGGATGAAGAAGGTGTTGTACATGAATGGAATAATTAATCATCCTTCAAGAAAAACTTATATTTATTTCCAATCTATCTAGCAGCTGTTCTGTGATTAATTTTTCATAAGAATTTTGCGAATTTTAGGTCAAAAATTTTTTTTCTTTGAAAGTGAACTTAAATAACCCTTATTTTTACGAACATTTAAATACAATAATAAATTGATAATTAGTTATAGACAGTTTACCGCGGATAGTAAATAAATTTAAGAGAAATTCCCGTTTAACCGGCCTTGAGGGGCCTAGGGCTCGGACTAACAAAACATGGATTAATTATTTTTATTATACATGGAAAATTTTCTATAATACGATTTGATACATGATTTTTCATTATTGCACGAAACAGTTTTAATAAATCAGCGGATATGAAATGGATTCATAGCAATATTGGAAAAAGATTAAAAACTATGAACCTAAGAGTAAGACTAGCCTAATATTTTGTTCTTTTATGCTTATGATTTTTTTTTATTTTTAGGTATTATATGTGGACGAGCTACCGCCGGGCTACAAAGATATGAGTCAATTTAGAAAATTATTCTCAACATTTGTATCACCACCTTACTCACAGGTAATGTACCTATTGATTTCGAATTCGTAGATATTGTGACAGTTTTGTTGTCAATTAAGGTTACTAATATAGTCCGAAGATATTGGTTAATACGGTTCTCCATGGTCAGGGTAGTGGATGGGGGTAAAGTCATAAGGGGCAGGGCTAATGGGGGTATATATTAGCCAGCTGAAAGAAACATTATATCATGGTATGCAAGAATCTCTCAAAATATCCACTTAAATATCCATTATTGTAGCTAAATATAAAATTTAATATTTTAAAAAGCTTCTGCTGAAAAGGTTTTACTTGTAATGTTTTTTCCCTAAAACCCATTTCCATTCTACGACTTTTTTTTAAATTTTAACATTTGTGATTTTTAGAATATTTTCCCCCTTGCACAACAAATTTAAATTTGCTTGCATTTGCTTAATTTTTTTTCTTGGGGAAGATGAAAATTAGAAAAAATGTTGAATCTGTCCAAATGCATTTGGGTTCATTTCAATTTAATGCTGTGTGATATTTTGGTGTGTGTTTAATATAAATGTATATAGATGACAGGTCAGGTAGCTTATGCTTGCTAAATCTAGCCTGTTCAAAATATAATTGTATACTCTAGCTTGTTGTAACATTGGGCCAATTATTATAAATCATATACATTTATTGTAAAATGCTTTTAGACAATTATGTATTCTTAATAGCTATCTGTAAGTGTTTTTGTGTCCATTGAGACATTTTTAACGGCAAAGTCAATGATTTTTGAGGGGTGAGTGACTTTTTAAAATTTAACCATCCCCCCCCCCCCTTGATTGTTCTAGGGGGTTGTAGAAGACCCTTGTATATAGATGTTTTTGGGAGTAAACACCTAGGGTTATGTATCCACCCCCATTAATCTAGGGAGCTGGATACACCCCATTTTCTGCAAGCCCCAGGTTCCAGAGTATATTCTAATTAGTATTCTATGATGGTATGCTTTTAATTTGTGTGTGTGAGTAAAACGAAATCCGATTCCTAATTTGCTTGCATTTTTAAACGTTTTTTTTTGCGCAAAAAAGTCTCTTTGAAATACTTGCACAGCAGTTTGTGTGTTAGAGTATGTATTTTAGAGAATGGCTTTTCTATACTTTGCTTTTTATACATCTTACATGCAACATTAGAGTTCAGAAAGAGGGTGTACGGGGTGTCTAAACGTAACCACCCTCCCACCTAAAAACAAAATATTAGGAAGAATTGCCTTTCTCTTTTCCAATCTCTTAAAGCTTTTTGATGGATATATTATCACTTGGATGTTACACCAGATTTTAGTAGTCTCTAAAAAAGTGAGCTCGTTTTTGGCTAAAATCATGATTCCTCCACATCCACCCACTTACCCAATCCCCTCCTATAATACTGGCTGAAAGAGCTGACCAATAAGTAATGTCCATGTTGGCAACCTAAATTGATGTCAATTTTCCCCTGTCATAATATCCAAAATATCCATTATACCTTATCATGTAGCCCTGATCTATCTTATGATAAAAATCATATGGAGTTATTATACATTTTGTGAAAGTTGCACTTTATAAGATATATTTATCCTTGTTTTATGTGTGTGTGTGTGTGTGTGTGTGTGCGTGTGTGTGAGTGTGGCTAACGAATTGACCTAAAAGTGAGGATTTGTTTCACGCCTCTAAATTAGCCAAGCTGTGCGATATCTGCTAGAAAATCACATTGCAATTAAATTGTTTGAATATCTGTGCGAATCTGCTTTATACCAGGGATGCGGGGATAGTTCATTGAAAGCTATGTCAATCATTACCAAAACTGAACAAAATTACCCATCTTTTATATAAATTTTCCACTTTTTTATTTACCTTTTTGAAGCATTTTGTAGCTCTGAAATATCAATTATCAGATATAATTATTTACATTCCATGTTCCTATCCCTGTATCCCAGAGTTGGCAATTTTAATCCTGATTTGCCTGGTCACATTATTTCTATCGACAAAGCAGTTCTGGAAAAGTAGGTTGCGAAAGAAAAAAAAATGGGCTCACATCATACTTCAACCCCCCCCCCCCCCAAAAAAAAAAGAAAGAAGATAAATAAATGAAAAAAATAGAACCCCTGAAAGGACATTTAAAATGAGAGTGGGAAATTTTCAAATGGGGTTTAGGGTAAAAAATCTGCAACTTTTATGTTAAACGACTGTAGTAGTAGTTTTACAACAAGGGTCCTATGACAAACGCAGGAGTCCCAAATGCAGGAGTGGACAAACGCAGGAGTGGACACTTAACCTAACCTAACCTAACGTATTTTAGACCTCCTTTTAAGTTTTTTTAATGCCTAACCCCTGAGGGGGGCTTATTTGTACATTCGTATCTTAAATAACCTAATCTGTACAGAAATACTTAATTAAATTAATATTTTAACACTCCTGCGTTTGGGACTCCTGCGTTTGTCCTAGAACCACAACAAGTAATACAAATATTTTGATTGACAATATTATTTGTTATCAGGATATCTATATGTCTGTCTGTGTGTCTTGGTAATTGCTTGGTAAACCTGGTTCTGCTTTACACTGAAGCTTCTTTTAGGTCCTATATCTATTTTGGGGGAGGCTACTCCATCTCGAAAGAAATTGCCTTTAAAAGATTCCTTACTAAACTAAGTTTTTTTCCTTGATAAAACTAAAATTGAAAGTAGGTGGTTAAATATCCCCCTTTCTTTAAGTAAGGTGCCCCAAGAGGCCTATAGAAGCCCTTTAGTACTAATATAAAAGTACTAAACTAAAATTACTTTGGATAATTATCTGGGCTGTACAATAAATATTTGTGTAATTAATTTCAACAACAAAATTCCTTTCTCGATTGACATTTTTACAATTTTTTCTTTGTTCCGAAAATGGCTTCACCCATAGCCTCAGGTATCTTTATTTTGCTTTAATTTTTTCATCATATATAATATAGATTAAAACATTCTTCTCTAAGTTTTATATATGAACATAAATTCTAAATAAAAGGAAATTAAAAAGTCTCACTTTAAATACAGCTTAGCCTGAGAAGCCGCTCTAGAGGCCTAAATTAACAAACATACTATCCAATGAAAATGAAATGATATGAAAAGAATTTGAATTAAAACTTGTAATTGTAAAATAAGCTATCAAAAGCAATAAAAAGATAATTTTGCAATGCAAATGTTTCCTTTTATAGGACGGTAATAGCCAAGTAAATCAGGGAGGAAGGGAACATTTATTTCCAAGTCCTCAAAGTTTTAAAATAACATTTTCATATTTCTTGGCTCTACAACTTTGGGTACTTTTTATTGATTTTTGATTGGTTGGTTCATTAAGTTGAGTGTGCGAATGTTTCAACAACTAATTGTAATCAACTGAAGGGGTTAGTTTGTGTATCATCATTTAGGATGTGCACGAATTTATCAGCCTTGTCTTATCCCTTTAGATCCCTGCAAGTAAATGGCAGATAAAGAGATAGAAAATATTTCTGTGAATTTTTGCTGACATTTCAAATTTAGCATTCACAGTAATTTTCTGATTATGACTTCAAGCAAAATGGACAAAATTTGTTGGGAATAGTCCCTTTCGTAACATCGCCCCATAAGGGGCGATTCGTCGTATTTTTAAAATGGCTTTTTAAAGGTTATTTTAGGTTAGGTGATTGCCCCACAGGGTTAGGTAATTGGCCCCGCAGGGTTAGTGCCCCCCGCAGGGGCTAGAAATAGGAGAAAAGCTACTGTTAAAAATACGAAGAATCGCCCCATAAGGTGCGATGTTACGAAAGGGACTATACCCAATTTGTTTTTATATTATTTGTCAGAGATTTAAAGGGATAAGACAATGACTGATAATTTAATGTATATCCCCAATGATGATACACCAAGTTACCCCCTCTGTATATTTCAATGATTTATTGAAACGTTTTGATACCTAACTAAATTAACCACCAATTAAAATTCAATAAAAGTCCCCAAAGTTGCTAGGTCATCGAATAAGAAAACGTTATTGTAAAACTTTGGGGACTGGTGTAATAAACAGCTCAATACTCCCCCCCCCCCTCCATGATTATTTATACATTATTGCGAGCTTTATACAATGTATAATATACATTGCAATTTATTATTTACGATAATATTCAAATAACCTAATTATCCCAAGACTTAAATTTAAAAGTAAATAGTCTTAAACCATCCCAGGACCTATTTGATGCTTGCCTAAAATGGAGAACTACATTGATTCATTGGTCAGCGAGATCTTAAATGATAAACAAACCAAACGTTACTTCTTTATATCATTGGATTTCCTTTAACTTGTAAGTGTTAGTACCCTAAACATATCATTCACAAAAGCTGCATATTATTGGCCATCGGACTATCATACATAAATTGTAAGGTAGCCTCACAATACACAAATAATATTAATATCTATAGGAGTGGCTTAATGGCCAAACATTTATTTAGATATAATAGCAAGACATCCCTTTTTCCGCATTATAAAAGCATATAAAAAAATATTATTGCTTTTTTAGTGATTAGATTATCATTTTAGAATCAGCTACTTTTATTCATCTTGGATTCTTGTTTTAATTTTTGGATATCAAAGAATACAACCACACCCTACTTTTATCAATCTAAATGTCAAATAAAGTTTATTTATTCTCAATTTTATTTTATAAAAAAAATATCTATGATTATAATGCACTCTGCATTTAGGCCTCCCATTTTAGAGGCGGCTGGGTTTGGTAAAAAAAAGTCAAAATTCTGCTGTAGATTATTTGATTGATGGATTAGATGAATTTTGTTAAACTGCGGCCATAGCTGATTATTTATCTAGGCGGAAAAAAAGATTACACTATTAAGCCACCTACTTGCAGAAGATTCTTTCCAGTATGGGTTCGAATCCGATCACTTTCCGCGGGATTATTGTATTAATTTTGCTTTTCATTGTTGTAGTTTAGTATTGTATACAAAAAGTCTTTAAATAAAGATTTTTATGTCTATTCTATTTAAGTATTATAATAAAGAAAGAAAGAATAGACAGTTAGAATGATTTTTATCTTGAATGTTGTCAGAAAAAAAGATCTTATAATGTAAACAACAAAACCTTTTATGTGTAAACTTCCTTGATGCTACATTTTTTTGGAGAATGATTGAGTGATTTTATTTAAATCGTTTTATCCACTTGAAAGCTTACTGAGAATAGAGACAGGTTTTCGGCTATTTTAATCATGTCTGAGTAAAATTTAACTTTGTAATTTAGTTTTAGGAATACTGACATGATATTAAATTCAAAATATTACCTAAACTTGATTTTTAAAAATTATGATTATTTCGCCCTTAGTCTAAAGGGGATACGATAGTGATCAGTAAAATTGCCTTATTCAACATCAAGAAACTTATAAATTTTCTCTTAAAAGTACAACTAAATAAGACCAGCATTTTTAGAAATCTTTAGCTTCAGACAAAAAAAGCCTTTCAACTTACTTTTATTGAATGGAAGATATAGATTCTTTAACTAATGCTTTGTTTTGGTTATAATGTTGACAAAAATATCCGGTAATTCTACTATTAATAAAACGTTTTGTAAAGATTAAATTCCTTCAAAAATCTTTGAATATCTGTCATTTTCTCTGATGAAGGTCTTCTAAGAGGAAGTGAAGTGCAGTGATGTTGATTTAAACCAAATTTTATCCTTCAATAATTTTTTTTCCTTCTAATATGTGATTTTTATGACAAGAAAAATTAGGGTTGTCATTAGTACGTCCTTCAAAAATGTTATTAATAGCGACAGGAAGATTATATTAATTTCAATTTATCAGTTTCATAATCTTTTGTTATTAACATGATTAAACAACCGTGGCAACATTAATAAATTGATCACAACATTAAGATCTTCGACAGTAAAAAAGGGATCGGACAATGGGATATGATTCAAACTTCTTGAAATTCCTCCTTTAGTAACTAGTAATTATGGAGAAAGTAGGGTTGTAGATTTATATGATTATCATGATTTATCATTGCTAAAAAAAGACGTTTTTTATATATAAAAAAAAATAGACTAGTCCATAATACTTGATAATAATCTTTTTTTAAATTGCTATGAAGAATGGACTGGTCTAAAATTGGAAGAAAGTAAAAAAACAGAAATAGACTGGTCCATAATAGGGGGAAGGTAGAAAATACACGAGAAAATAATTATTTTATTTGTTTAGATTGCTATGAAGAATGGCCTGGTCCAGAATTGGGGACTGGTAGAATATACAACATCAGAACAGGCGGAACAATTATGGATGAACAGAGATACTCTTGTCCTTGATGGAAAGAGAATTAGGTAATATCTTATTTCTTTTTTATAAATCACCAAATGCCAGTAACTATAGATTTATTCCAAGGTATTCAATTGTTTCTGCATAGATAAACATAAATAAGACTGTTTTCAAGCAACATATTATTCAGCAAAATTATAATGACCGCTATATGCGAATTTAAAGGGTCTTAATCTTATTAACTTGATGTAGAATTCCTATAGTATTTTATTTTTAATTCGGACTGCTAGTTTGTACAACCCATTAAATATATTAAATGAAGAAACACAGTTTTTGAGCCAATGAACTAAAAATTTTCTTTGTAAAACTTTTGGGATCAGTATAATTTACAGTGCATTATCCCTTCTTCCCTGGCAAATTCCCAATCTCACATTAACAGCTCAGTGCCATGACGACAATAAATTAGTAGAAATATGCGCAAATTTCAGCTTTAATCTTGCAAATAAATGTGTTGCTATAAAGTTGCAATCAATCCAGGGTGATTTTCTAGGACCAAGGCTGCGGACTCGTAGCCACACCTTTTCTTTATAAACTTGATTGTGCAAAACAAACTACAAATGTCGAAACAATTCCACCTATCATTTCAAAATGGGGGAAAATTTGTTCATCATAGTTGGGGATTCACTACATAATCCCTTTTCTTATCCCTAGATATCCCAAAAGGTTAAAAAAGACCAACTTATATTCCATTAACTTTGCCCTTTTATCAGTGAGGAAGGGGACAATGGACTGTAAATTACAATGGGTATCAAAGGTTTATAAACATGTCTCTCGTTCGTTGGCTTAACTCTTTACAGACGTTCATATCTTGATTGGGTTAAACAAACTAGCAATCTCCAAACTTTTATCCAATGATTTAATCTACACAAGGATTAAATTTGTTAATTATACATAGTTAGAGGTGTACATTGTCCATTGTCTTATTCCTTAAGATCTCTGCAAAAAAATGAAAAATTTGCACATAAAATGTAGCTCCACCTCCCTGGCTATGAAGGCATAATGTCCAAGCGTGTGCATAGTTTTAGTCTACCTCTATGTACCTGTTTTTATTAAACCTGACACTTTAAATTTCACGCTTGTCCTCTACTACATTCCTATAAACTCCTCTTTATTACCGGGGCTCGGCAGCTGCGCCACAGCCGTGCATAAGCCTCAAATTTAACCCGATTGTGTGCAAAGACAAAAATTCCGAAAAGATGGATTGTCTTTTTAGGAACAGGTTTAGACATCCAGTTGAATTATAAAGTTATTATATGACGATTTCAGTAAGGCTCATACGCGGCTGACAAATGACTGCCGAGCCCTGTTTACTCTTTTTTATGCAAAATTTAAATTAGATTAAAGTTTAAATTTATGAAAACATTTTTAACCTCTTAGATTAACATGACAACTAATCTAAATTCACAAAAAAAATTTAGCTCACAGTGATCTATGCAAATTAAAATTCAAGTGCTATTTTTTTGCAAATTAGAGCTCACAAATATTGGCCAATCCACTTTGTATTGGTGGTGGTATGCTTTGTTGCTTTTTTTTTCATTCTGCGTTGAAACAAATCAAAAACAATTGAACAAATGTGAGAACTTCAAAGACGAATTGTTAAAGGAAAAAGGGATTTATTTATGGCTTTAAGATTTGTCATTGAGGGTAAAGAATATATTTGTAAATACAAATTAAATTCAAAAAGGATGACAACATACATTAGACGGTAGAACAAACGAACATATACACTTGTGTTGATAAGAAGGATTCTGTTTAGGGACATACTTGCATTTTTATGACTTATTTTACAAAAAAAAAGTTTAAATTCAGCATGATTTAAATGAACGAATATAGAGTTATACTCTTTCTATATAATATCTAATTGTTTCAGGAATAATCATGCAAAACTTGAAATCAGTAGGACATGTCTAAATTAACAAACAGAGCTAACCATTAGGGATAGACGGGCGGATGTACAGACACGAATTATAGAAAAGCGTCGCATATAGCAGGCCCTATGGTGGCAATTTCGGTTTACTTACATATACCTTCAGTCGTGCAAACTTAAAAGACTGAAAAGGCGACAATAATGCTCTGAATTAATTTGCATTGTACTTAAAGTTTACAATTAACACAAAGTAAATTTGATTATTAGACCGTAGACACGAGAAATCCGTAGGAAACAAAGACTTATGCAAATTAGCTTAATGATTATATGTAGCGTAGCAATTCTACAACCAAGTTATATTAGTCCGTCAGTCATCTATTTCTATTGCATTTATATAATTTTGGGATAGATTATACTGATTTTTCGTTCAGGCAAATGAATATAGGATATATGTACTTGGATATATTGACAGGGGAAAATTTGTTTTTAGTTTAGCTTGAAAATGAGGACCTCATTTATTGGTCAGTTCGTTCATCTAGAAGGGGGAAATGGAATAATGGGGGTGGATGGGGGATATTGTTATTATAGCCAACTGCGAGCATCACGTTATCAGAGTACATGAAAATCTGTTGCAACATCCAAAGTAAAAATAAATTGGTTTCAGACATATAACCAATGTTGATTAATAAATATGTTGTTACTGTACATTTGTTAATGTTCGTTTGTTTGACCGTCAAATTTATTAAGCTTCTCTTTTACGAATGTTATCATCCTTGTTTTACATGTTACGTAAGTAGATTACGTTTGTGCTAATTATGTAAAGCTTGAGTAGTTTTATTTATCATTATGCTAAGTTAATTAAGAGCAAATCATGTCTTTATCTTGTAACTGTATGAAACATCAGGGAAGGAGGGGACATTGGGCTGTTTATTACAATAGTCCTCAACAAAGTTTTAAAATAACGTTTTCTTATTTGTTGCTTAAAAACTATGGGAAGTTTTGTTGAATTTTGATTGGTTGGTTCATTGAGTTGGATGTCCACATGTTTTCTACCACTGATTGTAATCTACAGAATATATAATTTTGTGTACACCATTGGAATGTACATCAATTTATCGACCATTGTCTTATTTCTATAGATCACTGATTATACATGTTAAATTTGTTTGTTCAATATTTGAATAAACAAATCAAACGAACGTAGAGTGTCTGCGCTTTCGATAGGAAAAGAAAAAACAACATGTAATATTTCCAAATATATAATTAGAATAAATTAATATATTAATATATAATTATTTTAAATTTTTATTTTAGTATTCGTGAAAAATTGTCTGAAAATCAATGATATATGTACATGATTTTGTAGTATGGCTGAGAACTGGTTCTAATCCAGAGGATATTAATCAGATTCGAAGTCATATTAAAAAAGAATTGATGCACTTTTCTACTTGTACCTATTTTTCCCCGGAATCACCAAGAAAAAGTCTAACTAGTTCAAATAAAAGATTCAAGGAATCTGTTCTAATCAAAACACAAATTTACTTTGCATTTAGTAATTGCCTTAAAAGTCAATTGTTTGCCTACATTTAAACAAAATCATTAAAACATATAAAAAAACAACTACTTAAAGCTATAAACGATTCTATTATATCCAAAAATGTTGTGGTAAAAAATGTATAAGGTAAAAAAAACAACAGCAATTATTTGCATAAAACAAACAATAAATTGGTGGAAATTTGAATCTGTAAACTCATTGGAGCGCGGTGGCGTGGCGTACCAAGCAAAGTGTTTCCTCATTTTTACCATAATTAAAAAAACATAGCAATTTTACAACCGCTTCGTCTAAATATTTATAAACTGCCCAAAGACCAATGAGAAGCTACACTGTAAAGGAGAACCGTATCGGGCCAGCGATTAGCGAGATCCTTCGGTACTAACATACAGATAGAGATCCTTTTACTAAATTATATTCTTTTTTTTAAATCATCCTGTATTTTTTGTTGATTTGAATTTTGCTTTTGAAGCTATAAAAAAAACCTAAACTATAGGACAGCTTTGCTATGCCAAGAAAACCCCCTTTTTCAGTTGATTTGTGTGGACACTCACAACTCTCAAGTTCATGGATTTTAGAATTCTGAATGTTAACAACATTTGCGTTGGTTTTAGCACATGGAATATCTTAGATATATGGGCAGGTAGATTATTTTACCCATTTTTACGACAGTTAAAATACATGAAAACTTTTAATTTGTTTCATGCAAAATTATGGAATTAAGATTAACATTTTAAAGCTATATTTTAACAGAGTAATGAAAAAAATGAGAGCATATTTATCCTTTAGCTTTTTTTTGTGGATTTATCAAATACTTTTGGATAATCTAAGAAAAGAAAGGGTTGGAGAATAGGGAGAATATTAATTAGTGGTTTCACACAAAGTGCCTTTCAAGCAGTGACAGGGAGCCCTAACCATGCGGGGCTTCCAAGTACGCAATAAAGCCTGACCCAATGTAATAAACAAAACAAACTTTATTTCAAAATCAAGAAGGGGGGTTCTATTCTCGACAAAGTTTTTTTAGGGGAATAATTTTCCTTTATACGAGAGAATTTCTACATAACACTCATATATTGCTAAAGCCTTCTAAAATTTCAATAAGCTACCTGGCTACTTGTCTAAATTAGTCTGTGTCTACAACATTTGCGTTGGTTTAACTTTTGGAACATGATTATTACACAATGATATATAAAACATATGCCAGTTTTGTTCGGTCAAAAGTTAGATAATACTCAATTATGTAAAGTAATACATATGGTATTCATTGAGGATTGAAAAATTTATTTCATTATTTTAAAAGAAATATTAAAGATATTGGGCATAAATTGTATTATATTAGGAAAGGTTATTTCGCCCAAAAATTAAGGTGGAAAGGAAAACAGACTGACATATAATACTTTTGGAGTAGCTTCGATTTGAAAGTAAGAATTTTGTCCTGTAATATAGAATAGTGAAAAAAGACACTTAAAATTAACATTATGCGCAGTTTTCTTTTGTCAAGCAGTTGTTATCTACATTTTCGTTGACATTTGAAATTGTCTTTATTATTCAGAGAAAATAAGATTAAAAAGAACACATTTTGAAATGGTCCAAGTTTAAGACGATAATGCAATTGTTTCGAATTAAAAATGAAGAATAACAAACATATAAGAAAATAGTAACAAGGATAATCAAGTAATCAAGATAATGAAGTAATGATAAAAATATGATAAAGGACCTGCTGCAATAATTGGGATGTTGGGTCAGGGATCTTAAAAGATAAGACAATGGACCAGTGTTATTTACAGTCCAATGTCTCCTCCTTGATGTTATAATTTTAGTAACTTGAGATCAACTACAATGGTCTGTAAGATGTTATCACTAATTATTTTAGGTTTCAATAAAAGTTATATACTATTAATTAATTTAACAGCATAATAAATTCATGATAACTGATGATTATTTTCCAGAACTAATTTAAATTTAATTAGCAAAACATTATGACATGTAATAAAGCCTTGTCTATGAGATAATTTGACTACACTAATCTTTTTCCTTCCTCTCTTTTTAATTTTATCAGGAGCAAAGCTTTTTATAATTAGGGTATGTTTGTATATCCGCTAGTTTATGATTAATTCCATGAGCAACCCCTGATGTAATACCCAAATGTATTTTGTATTCCTCTCATTAGCCATTATATATAGATATATATAAGTTAATATTATATAAATATATAAAGCTACTATTAAAACATGAAATATCTTTGTAATAAGATATATCATAGAATATTTATATATTATGCTGCGTTTTTGGAACATTTTTTATCCTTGTTCAACTAATATTCTTATTCTTCCTGTATCGAATAAAATCTCCATGCAACAGGGATCTTGAGGGATAGGACAACGGACGTTAAATCTTTGTTCACCCCCAATTATAATAAACAAAACGATACCTAATGTATATTAAAATTACTGGGGGGAAAGTTTGTACACTGAAGGTCACTTTCAATAAAAATACCCAATGTTTTAAAACCAACCAGTGACATTTTGGGTTTTTAAAACTTTGGGTACCTATGTAATTTACAGTCTAATGTTCCCCCCTCCCTGAAATGTAAGCATACAATGAGAAGGAAGTCAATTATTTTTGCAAATCCTCTGCTAGTGATATATATCATTTTCGCACCGTATTTTTGTTGCAAATTTTGTAAATTGCCCTGCAATATAAACAAGGGCTTGTCGGCTGCAGCAGCCGCGCTCCTTATCGTACAAACGACGGGAAAATTATTAAGAAAAAAACTATCCGTCATGTCGTCATCTCGTTCACTGCAGAAGTATTCTCAGCTGCCATATAGAGAATAAAGAAGCCGCGGCATCCGTGAGGCGAACCCCGCTCACATACCCGCCAAATTTGTAACCGAATCGCACAAAAATAGTGCGGCTGCCGAGCCCTGATTTAAACTACTACAAGCAAAAGCAACAATTTACAGTTTTGTTGAACATTGATTTTTATATTTTTTTATGATTAATATAAGTAATGTTGTAATGATTTATTGTAAAGTAACATTTTATATAATGTTGCTTTTATTGTCATTTAACAATATTTTGGCAATATTTGTTGAATTATAAAATCATTATTTGGAATTACAATTAACATTTCTGGCAAATTTATCAACTATGGATTAAAAGGCATACCTAATTGTACATTAATAGGTAAACCTAACATATTTTTTTGTATGTTTAAAATCACGTACTCTAATAATTCATTCTGTTTTTACCATTATCTTTAAAGACTTAGCCTTTTTACTATAGTTTGAAAAATACTAGCGGCTACGCCATTGAAGGTCCTTTACTAGTGAAAATTAAAGGGGGGGGGGGCGAGATTGACCCACCACCTTAAATTTTAATTTTATAATGCACAAACTGTTTATGAGGGGTAGAGTTATTTTTTTCTGGTGTGATTTATATTTGTCAGTAGTAAATGAAATTCTATTACAAACAGATAGACACACATACTATTACTTTTTTAGAGGATTGTGCCACTCCAAAACTTTAGAAAGACATTCAAGGTTTTAAGTTTTGTTTCTTAATGTAAAATGTTAATAAGACCTATCCTTTCTACATAATTTACTTTCAATTAAATAACAAGCAATACTTTTAATTATTATTTTATTCAGTAAAAACAAAAGTGCGAATCATTTTTTTTGTGGCAACTCTCAAAAACAATTTCACAATAAATCTGCTAGTAATCAAGAATACATGTATGGGTTAATGATATATAAATTTAGTTTGACTTAAAATTCCTGTTTTTACAGTTATAGACATACATTTTTAGCTCTTGAAGTTTTACATACCAGAAAATATTTTTAGATCCCATTTTACTATCCCCCACTCTCTGAAAAATGCAATTTTAATGCTAAATACCTAATTGGTATTTACCGAATATTTTTTGCATAAGATTTTAGCAAAGAATTTAAATATTTAGTGCAACCAAGGAGTGGGGGGCGAAGCCTGGGTCAAAATACAACAAGAACGATTACATCAATTTATAACATAGCTTTAAATATTTTCAAGAAAAATTGAATTTTATGTATTTACTTTTTCAAGCAATCAATTTAACCATGTGTACCATTAACATATCCATGCTTTATTTTTTTGGTATTAATTTTTATACTTTTTTCTATTAAAAACAACCTACTCATTTAAACTTATTTTTTGTATGAGTCTACCTTAACCACGGATATTACCGACAAAACAACCAACCGACAATCATATGAACATATATAGAGTAGCTTCGCTCATAATATTATGTTTTGATCTTTAGGCATAAGGAAATGAACAATTTATAACCTAACCTTTATAAAATTGTTTCAATAAAGGGCAATCCAATTTTATTCCCATAATCCCTTTTTTATCTTTTTATCTTCTCTATTCTTAAATAAAAAAATCTAAATGGCAGCTATACTTCTTGTCAAATAAGTAAGTCTATAAAGGTAATGAAACGGCTAAATATGGATAAAATCAAAGAGATTATTTTATTTAGAAGTTTAATTTTCATCATTTAAGATAATTATCCCACAAAGTATTAAATAAATAGGACGAGTCAATCAATTCTAATATATTGTTTATTTCAGAGTTCAGTTTTGTGCTCCTAACATTCCAGCAATCAATATCTACATGAGCTTCATCAATAACTCCAATGGAAGGTAAGAATTTTGGGATCTAGTGCAGTACATGATAAAATGTTCCTGGTAACGATTAACTCCAAAAATCTATAAACTTGATAAGCTGCTAGCTTCCAAACGGCTGAATGAACATGAATGCCCGTGATAAGTAGCATAAAAAGGCCTATAAATAATATGGAAAAGTCAAAATACAATGATGCACAGGGAAAGCTTCACTGACGAAAAACAAGTAAAATAAGTCTATTTTATTTATGTGAATTTCGAGAGTAATTATTGAGTAATGCCTACCATATTTAACATATAATTGATTATTCCATTTGATTTTGAAAAATAAATAAAAAATTTTATCTTTTATAATATTCGGCCAAAATTATTGGTTGAAAAGTTTAGACACTTCTAGTTTTAAACTAACCGATGAAAATAAAAGTACCCAAATTTTTTAAGTCAACGAATAAGATAAAGTGGTTTTAAAACGTTGGGTATCAGTTTGATTTACAGTCAATTTCCCCCTTCCTCCCCGTACCCTCAGAAATGCATACATCATATTACAATAATTTGTAATATACTTTGAATAACAACCAAAGGAAAGATATGAAATTTTATAACAACAATAAAACAATAAAAAAACATATCAAATAACAATTAATCATGCATGAATTAAAACTTATAAAACCAAAATGAAATCAAAATTTATTAGTTTTATGACAAATATAGTTTAGTACAATAAAAATTAATTCAATTGTTTTGGCATAAGGGAGAATTGAGGAATATGGGGATAGGTAAATGTGAGATAAATTAATCTTTCGTCAACCAATATACGCGAAAAAGAGTGTTTTAGAATCATAGATATTTTTGTATTTTTATAGAAGAGAATTTGTTGATTTTTCTCCAATAAGTGGAGGTTCAATTTATTATACATTTTTCAGTATGACTTTAAAATTGATTATTATCCTCTGAATTAGATCCAGTTCTCAGCCATACATGAAAAAAATCTTGTATCGTATCTTGTATGCTAGAAAATTTTCTACGAATAATAAAATGATAAAAATTTTAATTTTTATACCAGTTTTGTTACTCCTGGCCTTCCGATTTCTTATGATTTTAAAATTTACTTTTCTGCGAAAAGCTGTCTATAATACGATGGAATAAATATCTATTAATTTCCCTTTATCCCTGGGAAATATTGAATAGGCAATATTCAATAAGTAATTACACATGAAACCAGGGATGTAAAGGGATAAGACAATGGACGATAAATTGATATACAATTATACACAAAATAACCCTTTGTGTAGATTACAATTAGCGGTTGAAACGTTTGAACACTCAACTTAATGAACCAACTAATCAAAATTCATAGTAAAAGTCCCCATAGTTGTTAAGCTAAAAAATGAGAAAACGTTATCATAAAACTTTGGGGACTTGTGTAATAAACAGCATAATGTCCCCTCTATCCCTGCTTGAAACTAACAAGTATGACAATATTCAGAATAATAATAACAACACGTAGCTCTGCCATATTGTCCTTTGAATCATCATACCAAGTTTGGATTTGATATTCCAATCATACGCATGGAGGGAGGGGCCATTTCGGTCCCAAAGTTTAAAAACATGTTCACTCATTCATTTGTTTAAACCCTGTGGGGGCTTTTATAAATCCTCATTGGGTTGTACAAAATAGCTGTTTGTTTAGCAAAATTAGAAATGTTCTTTAGTTTATTGTTTATTAATTGTCTTTTCACTTAAGATCCCTGTTAAATAAATCTGACTGACTTACCATTATACATTATGACAGAAAAGCTTCGCTCTAATAATGTAAACAAATGACGTGGTTACAAGAAATTTGTTCTTTGTTTTATACTCCAATCATTAAGTTACATGAATGAACATTTTTTGTTGTGAACTTTTTGTAAAATAGCTTATAGGCATAGATTATTGAGCCATTATTCATTAAGAAAAAAAGTGTTTTGTATCTTAAAGCTTTGAACAAAATATGCATTTGTTGATAAAGATTGAAAATTTTAAAATGATTATTCCCTCGTATTATTGATATCTGTCTTTCTAGAGAAGCTTCTTAAACATTCAGGATGGTTTTATTTTTGGAATATTTAATTTCAGTCACATAGTGTTAGTCGGTTTTAGGCTATTTTATGCTACATGCTAGGGGTGAAGCCACTATCTATCTTATTAAATTTCAGAAAAATATCATAATTTGATAATTGAATCTCATGGAAGTATTAATTTAGCCAATGAAATATTTTTATTAAAAACATATTAAGATAAATTCTAATAATATTTGTATTAACAAGATTGTTAAAATCAAATTAACAATGACAATTATGTTAATAAATGGCGCAGCATCATCAAGCTAGTAAAATACATTATCATAATATTTTTGAAAACTTTATCTATATTCAGTAAATGTAATTTTAGAATGAAAATAAGTTTGTTATATCAAAGCTTTTGAGAATAAAATTTTTAAAAAGTATTTATTTTCTGTGCATTTGTGTGTGTATTGTCTGGTCAAAGTTCGATGTGGACGGACAGATATAGTCTGGTTATAGAGTAGCTGCGCTACTTATAAGACATGATGAGGAACTAAATGTTCTGAATCAGCATAAAAACTTTACATTGTTCACTGTTTTTAATTGCTTCTTTTAAACTAATGTCATGAATATTTGACATAAGCAATTAAATTTTATTAAAAACAAAGATGATTATGCAACAATAAAAAGTTAAATAGGATAGAATTTTAGCAGATATAAAAGTGGTAGGTAGTGTCTATTAGTTTCTTTCTGTCTAAAGATCTAACTGACGGCTGAAACGATTTGGTTCTCAGCGGAACCGGAAAAAAATTGACAATCCCCCTAAAAGCCATTTTATCTAAAAACAAATTGCGCAAATAAACTAGAGGCTAGGGCACAACTTTTAGTCTAACAAATAAAACTCTAAAGCAAATTTGTAAAATTAAAGTCTTTAAAGTTGTGAAATATTACTATTTGTCAATTTATATTTTCCAACATCAAAAAAAAGCAATCTTCTTTTTATGGTAAATTCATGAATAAAAATCACATTAGGGTTTTCTGCAAGTTCTTTAAATGCTTATGTTGGGAGCCAAGTTACTCTATACTTCAAAATATCTGCCGGTCTCAAACATTTTGGGTGAAAATTGAGTTTTCTTGGCTCCTATGAATGATAGACTGGTGTATTTTTTGTAAAGATTCTATCTACCAATATGCATCCAGTATATAATTTTCCTGGTTCATTGTTCTGTCGGTCATATTACAAAAGACACATTTATATGAATGTTTAAAGGTTTCGTAATTTTTTATAATTTTTTCCGACAAATAAACGTCTGTTCTTTAACTCATTTTGCTCGTTTATTCATCCAAGATTTTTTTATGCTTTGCTACTTTTTATGAAAATTAATTGTAACGTCATTAAATGTTTCACGTGACTTTTGCTTAGTAACATCAATTTTAAGATTTAAATTTACATTAAATTAATCCTTCAGTTTTGCTACTTTTTGACGCAATTGTCCTTGTTAAAATGCGTACATGACAAACCAAAATATGAGCCTTAATATTTTGGTGGCAAAACACATTTCCTTTTCGCTAGTAAATTATAAAGACACATGTAGAGTGTAACTAAGGTGCACACAAATGCACTTCCAAACGAGGAAAACAATATACAAAGCAAGCATACAATGTAATTATTATTATTTGGATCTTACACAAGATTATCATGTACTGAAATAAAATGAAACTTGTAGCTGGCTAAAATAATGATCCCCCAATCACCCCATAACTCCATCCCCTCTCTTCATGTATGAGCAAACTGGTTAATAAATGATGTCAATGTTAGCAACCTATATTGACGACAATTTTCCCGCTGTCAAAATATCCACGTATATTTTAACTGTATAACCTAATAATATATGTAGTTTCTACATTAAAGAAACTATGATAACAATAAGCTATATTTCATTGCATTATAGTAAGTTTTTCATAACCATGTTAGTTTGTTTTTGAATTATGAAAATTTAAAGATGAATTACTTAGAATTTAATAAGCTTTCTGACAAAAATATCTATTACTGTTAATTGAGACCTTCTTATAACCGAAAAATTACAATGACGTAAGTACTCTATATAAGTCAGAATTATAGAAAAGATTCGCTTTTAAATTACATTAAACATATGTGCAATTATGAGTGATAAAGGAAGCCAAGCATTAAAATAAAGAGTTTCAAACAAAGAACTTATTAAGAGGAAGAATATATAAATAAGATTTTTGGTTAGTTCATTTTAACTAACTATAATGGATGTTTAATATACGTGGATATTATAACAGAGGTTGCTAACTCGTTTATTGGTCAGTTCGTTCATCCAGTAGGAGGGAAGGGGATGGGTAAAAGTTGGTGGAAAAGGGAAATCGTTATATTAACCCACTGCTATTTCACTTTATTAGAGAAAGTGAAAATCTGGTAATAGATCCAAGTAATAATAAATCCATTATAATTATGATCCTTCTTACATTCAATATTAAGGAAGCTTATCGAATTTTGATGGGTTGGTTTAATAAGTTGAGCATCCGAACGTTTCAACCACTAGTTTTAATCTACAGAAGAGGTAATTTTGTGTATCATCATTGGAAATGTACATCAATTTGTCGGCTATTGTTTTATCCCTTTATATTCTTGGTTATTATCCCCCAGCCCCTATTGTATTGAACCACAGATACTAAAAAGACTGCAATCCTATTATATAAAGTGGTAAGGTTTTTGAGTTTGTAGCTTAAGATTTCGATAGCTACCGAACCGATTGAGTTCTTCAATTTAGGCCAGCTTTACGTAGGTCCCAGGATGGCAATAGGCTGTTTTAATTTTAGATTTATGCTTAAGGATGGGTTTAGACTTTTTTCTACACTCTTACATGCAGAGCGCTTAATTGGTTTTTAAAGAGTTGATCATTCGTCTGGCTTAAGATTTCTAGTTTGCCTTGCAAAAGAAACAAATAATGTTTAATCAAGCTTTAAATTAAATGTTTATACAGTTAAAGAGGTAGAGAAATTTGTTTCAATGTGTATATTGCATAGGCCTTACACAGAGAAAGACAATTATAAACCATTATTTATCAAGTTAAATCATATACTCTTGAATGTTTATCAATTGATTATATATTCCGTTTCAATTTTGTTTTTCTTTTATTAGAAAAAATCCTAATTTTAGTGCTGTAATGGATATGTATTAAATAGTTGTAAGTTTTTTTGACTGAAGCTATATCTCAGAAAATCGGTTGTACTTTTCAGGAACCTCTAAGGTCTTGGGGTGGTTTTATCCTTTTTTCCTCCTCGGGTTAACAAATTCCCCACCTTAAAAAACAGAAAATGAAAAAAAGATCTTAATTAATTTAAATCACCGAAAATAAGTCCCCATTGCTGCTGCCCTAGAGAAATGAAACCAGATTATCCCCCATCACAACCCCCCTCCCCCTCCCCCAAGACTACTCTACTTGCATGGTTTGTCCGTGAAACAGTTTCTCAGTGTCAATGTCATTGGTGCAACCAACGCGCGCACACACACACATTAAATTTAAACTTGAAGTGTTCCAACAAAAACGTCAAAAACAATCAAATGTTAATAATTTTTTTTTGTTGCATTAAATTTTCAAATAATTTAGAAGTTTCATCATATTTTTTTTGTTTAGGCTATTAAAAGGCTTTTCAATTCAATTCAATTTTTGAAGAAAATTGCTAAATTAAAAATTTATTTTCGGCTAATTGTACAACATATAATAGCATTGTATCTTAATTGATTTTAATATAAAAAAAACATTACCGAAATATACATTGACATCTAAAATGTCTGAATTTATATTTTGTTTTTAAGTTAGCTCTTATATTCTTAAATGTTTATTTGTTTTGCTTCATTGTAACCACACTTATATAACTTGTATCAAGATATGTACTTAAACAAACACACACACACACAGACATACACAAACTCAAATGGGCATATTATGTATATTACTAAAAGAAAATCGCTCTACTTTTAACCCTTAACTTAAAAACATATGTATAACCTTAAGTTTTAAGTTTAACTTACAAGTAATCGTGTTTATAAAACTTTGGGGACCAACCGGTATAATTTACAGTACTATTTTCCCTCCCTCTATGATTTTGTTAAAATTAGTTAGATATCATTCTTTGGATCTTATATTCAATTAAAAGTTTTTTGGATGCTGAAGCTTTGATTTTGACTCTTTTGAGACCTTTGAAATCAAAGGTTTAGTGAATTCTTTCACATTACATTTATTTCTAACTACCCAACTATTATAGGATGGATTAATATTTAGTCTGAATGAAAAACACAAGGTCATTTGATATTCAAGTTTCTATTTATTCAAAATTGATTGTGCTTCAAACAAGGACGATTCAGTCTAATAATAGCGTATCTGTTAGAGAAAAATCCTTAGTTTCATATTGTTAGGTGTGTGTGTGTGTGTGTTTAATGAGTCAAGATTATTCGCAAAATTAGCAGATGAATAAAGATACATATAAGAGCTCTTTTTGGCTCTTTAAATATCTTTTAAATCATAGACAATTTCATATACAAGGTAGCTACGTTTTTAGATGATTACAAGGTTGAACAGGTTTTTGCAAGGGGGTGTCAAACACCCTCCAAAAAACAAAATCGAGAGAGGTGTACGGATGGTTGAGCTTTAGGGGGGTGTGATACTGACAACAAGAGAGGGGTGTTGTTGTATTTCACCCCCCTACACCACTCTTCTACGCGCTTCTGATTACAAGGTTCAATAATCTTCAATTTTGCTAGCCTCTTATTTTCTTGAGCCCTCTTGTAATTTTCCACATCAATAGATCAGATGCCTTTTTATCTCTTATCAAGGCCAAAAAAGCAACAAGCTTTAATCTCAAACCAATACTCTTCATATTATTTATTATCTAAAAAAAGAAAAGTCTTGAATTTTTAAAAAAATTTTAAGTATCTTAAATCAATTAAATCATCGTAAATTATGATTAATCAATCATTTAAGATGAATAAATATAATTGATTTGATTTTGTATGTCCTTCAATACAAAAACATATTTTTAAAATGCCATGAATTTGAAATGGTTGGTTAGAATGTAGTGTCAAAAATATCACTTCTTGTGTAAACCAACCTCTCTATTCTTTATTTTCTTTGTTACTAGAGGATTTTACCGTTCTTGTTAGTAGCAAAGCTACTCTATTATTTACTTTTGTATCCGTCCGAACGTAAGTAAGGCTGTAGAGGAAACGTGATTTTATCGGCTGCTATATAAGAAAGACGGCTAATCTTTTTGGTAAAGATACCCTTTACCAAAGATTATACAGTAAAACATCAGTCTCTCAGTCATGCTATAAAAAATATATTAATTTTTCTAAGGGTTAGTGATTTTCTATTATTTAATAATCGCATACTATCTCTCTTTTTTATAACCTCTGAACATCTGCTCTATTTGTTCATTTATAACTTTTGTGCTTCGCTACTTATGTATGTTGTCATCCTTGTTTACGCTGTAAATTAATTCTTTTAAATAATAACTCCACCTTCCCTTGTATAATTATTTCATTGAGACAATTAAACTCTTGTTTAAATCTTGTATAAAACATAAAACACGCAATTATTTCAATTATCTTTTGTAGTATTTAAATGGATATATTAGTACATGGATCATACACCAGATTTTCATGTTCTCTAATAAGTGAAACTTGCAGCAGGCTAAAATAAGGATATCCCCATCTACCCCTAAACCTCATCCCCTCACCTCCTACTTATGGAACGAACTGACCAATAAACAAGTTTCATGTCAGCAACCTAAATTGACAACATTTTTCCTTTGTCATTATATCCAAATATATTCTATCTCCATTAATATTTGTATTGATCTTTTAACACACAGCTTTTTAGTAGAAAAGCTACACTACACATACGTTTTACGTGTATGTCTTTGCCGTCATTTTACAGTGTAGTGTCCCCACCCTCGTCGATTTGTTGCCATAAAAACTTAAGTTTCTTTTAATAAAATTTGAATTGGTTGGTCCAAACTTGTCCACCTATACTTCCAAACATAAAAATGTAATGCTGCTGTAACGATATTTACAAAAAAGAAGTAAGTCAACACACCTGTTGTGTTTCCAACTGAGCTGTGCTTCAAATTATTGCATTTATCCTCGTCCATAATGGATATATTATTACTTGGATCTTACAAGTTCTCTATTAAAGTGAAGATTTCAGCTAACGATTCCCCCCTCCAACCCCTTTAGAGCCCTCCTAGTGGATTAACAAACTGACCAATAAACGAGTATCATCTTAGCAAGCCAAATTAACAACAACTTTTCCCCTGTCATAATATCCACGTATATTTTACATACACTTTGTTAATCAAAGTTTACAACTTTTCGTTGATTTTTGATAAGATATTATCCTTGAGGTGAAAATTGGTATACTAGGCTTAAATATTATGACCCCCATAAAAAACAAGTTCTTAGGAAAAAAATCCTATAAAAATGGATATAGAATGTATGTGGATATATCTAAGTTGCTAACATGGACATCATTTATTGAACAGTTCGTTCATTCCTTAGGAGGGGAGGAGATTGGGTAAAAAGGGTAGATGAGGGGATAGTTCTCTTTAGCCAGCTACTTTTATACTACTTTGGTCATAAGGAGGCAATCTCAATAATTATAAATGAAATGCAACACATCGAGAGGGTCGATATTAATTTATTGTCTATTGTCCCATCCTTGTATCCCTAAAGTCTAATGTTGAATACAGATCATGATAGGACCTTGAAATATCCCTGTATCCCTGGTGGGGACCTAATGTTGAATACAGATCATGATAGGACCTTGAAATTTCTTTATATGCACTAAACTCCGCTCATAAACCTGTGGGTATAGAGATACGTAACTAGGAGAAAAAAAATATAAAGTTAAATTTATAATAAATATTATTTGATAAAGTTCCTTCTTATGTAAAGCTTTTGATTTTAAAATAAGTGATATAATGAAATATATAGCCTTTTAACTAGAATTTGAATATTTTCGACATTAAGAAAAACACATTAATATCTTGAAACAATAAAAAACTTTAGTGGAATATTTTTTTGTCATTTTATAATCTATACTAACATACAAAGTTGATTTTTATATATTTAGCTTTTTACTTATCCCGGACATAAACCAACACATACACACAAAACAGAACCATAAAGAAACACACAAAAATAATACACACAACCATATTAACACTCGCACATAAAATAGACACACTCAAAACCCTGAAGAAACAAACATACAGAAACATAGTGTGCTCAGATGAAAATTTTGCTCAAGTCCATTTTTTAGGACGCGTGAAGTCCATTTTACATCCATTTCTTCCATTTGAAGTCCATTTGGGAAGAAGGGGATAAAAAAGGGGAAGGGGGAGACAACTTTTCACAAGTCCATTGAACATCGAGAGGTTGTTTTTTTTTCAAGTCCATTTAAGGCTTTCAAAAGTCCAATTTTCGAGAAAAATAGACTTGAAAAGTCCATTCTGAGCACAGTAACATACACAGAAACATCCACAAACATACACAGAAACACCCACTCACCAACATACACAGAAACACCCACAAACACACACATAAACTTGCGCACACATAAAAAAAACCTGCAGAAATGAGGGATGCCAAGATGTAAAAGATATTGGTGCAATTACATGCAAATATACGCAATTTCCCTTTATTTACAAGTGGGTCATTCAAGCCCCTTCCTTTACAGAAAGTGCCACTTTTTAGAGAAGATATTCTTAATCTTCTTAAAAGAAACAAGACTTCTATCTTTAATAGCAGCTGAGAAAATTAACTTCAACCACTAAAAATGAAATTTTCGCAATAGCAATATGAACGATTGGAATTTCAAAGAAAGTTATTCACTAGATGTCTATTGGTCACAGGAATCTTCACAGAAAAATGCCATTATCTATAATACAAAGTAGAATGATGTCTGTCCGTCCGTCTGTCTGTCTGTCCGTCCCTTAAGATCTCGGTAACCACTGAACCGTTTGGATTCTACTCTTCAGGGAATATACCTACTGGTCCTGTGGTGGTTTTAGGCTATTTTCTTGGGGGGTGGGACACCCTCACCCCCCCCCCAAAAAACAAAAGAATCCCCCCCCCATTTTTTTTGCTGAAGATTTCCTTGGTCCTTTTACGAATTTCGCCAAAAAAAATTTTTGATCACCTCTTGGGTCAAAGCCCCTAGAGGCTAGGGGCGAAGCCGCTAGTATACCTATAAAGAGAAGGGTGGAGGGAGTACTTTACTGAAAATATGGATTCTACCGAAATATAAGCACATAAACATGCAATATATGCGTAAACAATATATTCAATTTCTTTTCTTGATAGCTCTATAAATTTTTCCTTTATAGTGCTATGAATAGGCTCGGCAGCTGAAAATATGCTGTCATAAAAACTGCTTTAAATACTAGCAGCTACTGCTGACATTTGAATATTCATTCCATTACGAAATAATATAAAAACATAGTTAAAAAATAATATTAGATAGGTAAAATTAAGACATAAATCAATTTACATAGAACGAATAAAACAAACAAGGTGTATGTTAGGCTTAGTTTGATATGAAATTAATAAAATCATATATTATATTGTTATTCAAGCCAGCATTATGAAGGAGTTTACAAGTAAATTGAGATAAAAGAATAGAGTGTGCATAGAAATTGTTGTCATTCCACTTAATGAAACTGCTAATTTCTTTCAGCGGCGATTTCTTCCTCTAAATTGTTATGAAACTTCCACAGTTCTAAAGAAGCTTCACTATAAAGATGTACTAAAATATTACTACTTTTTATATTTCGACGACTTTAGGAACCCAGTAAAAGTGTCGGACTGATTATGACGTAAAAAAAAATAATTAGCCAATGAGAGGCCACTATAAATTTTACCATTGGTCAATAATGGCCTCTCATTGGCTAATTTTTTTTTCTACGTCATAATAAGTCCGACACTATTACTGGGTTCCGACTTTAGAATACAAATAGTAAAAATTGTAGCTGCGCTACAAATAATATTTTAATAAAATGTATTTTTCCATATTTAGAAGTAAAGCTATAACTCTAAAATTCACTCTGTCCGTTCGTCAGTCTGTATAAAACATATAAAAGGTTTTGTGATTTTTAAAATATATTTTTTTATTGACTTATGAACACTGAACATCTGCTCTATTAATAACTTTGTACATATTTCCATCCATGATTTTTTTGTGCTTAATTACCTAAGAATGTTGACATCCTTGTTTATCTCAATGATCTTTTGCATCCTATATTTGCAAGCAAGTTTATTGATAATAAAATCTCTAGTATCTGATAAAATATGGTGCACTTCTAAACAGGGAGGGAAGGTACAGTCTATTACACTATTCCCCAAAGTTTTCTATTAATTGGCTTAGCAACTTTTTTGGGGACTTTTATTGAGTTTTGATTGGTTGGTTCATTAAGTTGAGTGTTCAAACCTTTCAATCACTAATTGTAATCTACAGAATGGGTAATTTTGTGTATCTTCATTATGGATGTACATAATTTATCGGCCAATGCCTTATCCCTTTAGATTTCAGAATTCTAAACCTTATTTTTTTTTAAGTTTGTAAATTAATTCTCTAGTAACCTTGTTTAAATCTATTTTTATAAAAAAAAAATGTCACTATGTGCATGACTGTTTAATTTTTCTTTAGAGGAGCTTCCTATAGGTTCTTAGAAAGTTTTAACTATTTTCGGGGAAGTAATTAAAATAAAATAATAATGATAAAAAAAATGTTTTAAAAATCTCAGGTTTCAGGGGTATAGGGTCTAGGGACGAAGCCACCAATAAATTTCTTTTTCATTTTTGAAATAATTATTTTATAACTGTAGTTAAAATGGTCCTTGACAACCATTTGCATTCTACGGACAGACACATCAGATTTTATCTGGTTCTTTTTAAACCCAGTCATTTTTGCACAAAAGTTGACAATCTCTAAAGAAAATTCAGGCAAAGTTTTTCTCAATGTTTACCTTATGCTTATTGTTATTTCTAGGTTGAATGAGAAGTCTGGTCCTTTGTTAGAAGACAGTCCTGGACAGAGTGTTTACACACAGCTGCAAGCTTTGGCTAAACATAATCCAGCCTTCCTCCTTTCTCTTAATTCCATTATTACAAGGTAAATTAAGATTTTAAAATGTGATTTTCTTGCACAAATTACAATGTGCATATCTGTTAGCAGCATCAAGGGGCACTTAAAGGAAGGAAGTTGGGGTAAGACCTTCTACCACTTTTTAAAAAGAAAATTATTAAAGAAAGGGGGTATTTTTTTCTCTTGATGATTTCTCAAGGGAGGTTGAAGGCCCAAATATTTATAAACCTGGACCTATAGAATACTTCATTGTTTGGGTGAATCATATCAGACATGCATAAGACAGACTGACATCATGTTACCTTATAATTTCTTGTAATTTCTGTATTAATATAATATTCTTTTTTTCAGCAACATTATTCGCGAAGAATCCGAGTCAAAATCAGCCGTCAACCTTGTGCAGGCGGCTACAAGCACAGCTGCTAACCTGGCAGCCGTAGCGGCCAAGCTGTCAACCACAGAAGCAGCTTCTTTGTCAACTGCTTCTCCTCCAGGTGTCACTCTACCTGGATCTGGCAGTTCTTCAGCGCCTAGTGGACAAGTTGGCGGTCCTGGTGGTCAATCTCTAGAGGCTGTTGTGGCCTCCCAGCTAAAATCTGATCCAAATGGTAAAGACCCACAGCTGATGAACATGCTCTACTCCGCATTCCAAGCTTTCATAAGCAAACAACAAAAACAACAGCAACAGCAAAATCCACAGCAGGTTGTGTTTTCTTCGGCATCGAATATGCAGTTGCTTCCGGCGTCTTCAGGGCCTCCATCTATGCAGATGGCACCGCCACCGCCAACCACTTCAGCTTCAACAACATACTCACAACCTCCCCTACCGCCACAACACCAACAAGCACCAGCTCAACACCACAACCCTGAGGTTGTATCCCCACCGCCGCCTTTACCCCAACATCATCAGCAACAACCGCTACCATTACCGCCAAACGGCGGAGCCCTAGCCCACCTCCAAGGCTCACCACCGCTACACGAACTCTCCCATCACCAAATATCTAGTCATGATAATAATAACGGGGCATTGTTACCGTCACCACCGACCCATCCCGCCGCCGTCACGGCGTGTCCAACCCTGACAACCCATTACCTACCCATTGATGCTACAAATCAGCTGGCGGCCGCCTGGCAGTTTTCTCTGGCGGCTGCAAGTGCACCCACACATTTCTTGTACCCACCACAATACTTACCCTTTCAAACAGCTGCAACTGTTGGACCGCTGTTTTCACAGCCGCCAATGATGATGCATCCGCCGCCGCTTCTCGAAACTCCGCCGCCACCCCCACAAACTCCCATTCATATCAGTGCTTCGGCGGAACTGTACCCAACGGCTGCAGGCGGAAAGAGAAAACAGTCATTAAATTACTTCAAAAACAGTTACCAATCTAAAAAACTTTGTACTGGAAATTAGTGAAACAAAACAGTTAAAATGTAAATAGTCTTTAAATTATATTTTGTCGTGTAAATTATTTTAATTCACATATTGTGCCATATAAATGTTAAAACTAGTCAATTAATGTAAAAAAAGGTGTTTTTAACTTTTAAATTTACTTTTTAAAAGTATTCTATATTTTAAAGCTATTTTACCAGCGAAAAGCATAAAAATGTCTGTAAAAGTTTAGGTTACATAAAATATTATATTTTAAGAAGCCTATTTTTTTTATTCAGCATGTATTTGAAACCGATTAAAATCCGCAGTATTAGAATCGGTTATCAGCCATATTGAAAATTAATGTATGTATAGTATCGTATTACAGACAATTTTCCATGAATATTAAAATGAAAGTTATGAATTTAATACCACTTTTGTTAGCATGGGCCCTTGGGCCCTCGGGTCTAACAAAAACGGTTTTAATCTTGTGACTTTTGATTTTAACATCTTTGGAAAGTTGTCTATAATACGATGAAATAAAAAAAAATATTATTCAGCATTGATACCTTATGAACTAAGCTTGCCAAGATGGAAAGATTTTCAAAGGTTTCGCTCCTTTGCTCCAAACTAGTCCTAGTCTGTTGCGTGGCATTCTATTTTTATATACATTTGCTTCATTATTATATTTTATATTCTTGTATATAATTATTTTTATTATTAAAATTATAACAAAATGATTAATTAATGTGCTTTTTTGGAAAAAAAAATGGATCATTTTCCTTTTTTACCTTAGTAGAGCAAAGAATCCCCCCACCTCTTCTTAACTTAAACTTAAATTAACTTGTTTCTAACCCCTGTAGGGAGAATTAACCTTACGGGACATAGCCTAACATAATAATAGATAACAATTTTGCTACTCAGTTTTTTTAGAGGATTACGTGATTAGGAGAGGGGAGAGAAATTGCGGGTATAGTCCTTTCCACGACATATCTCCATAAGGAGCGATTCTTCGTAATTTTAAAATGGCTTTTTATAGGTTATTTTAGATTAGGTTAGGTTATATTGTGTTAGGTGATTGCCCCACAGGGTTAGGTAAATGGCCCCGCAGGGTTAGAGCCCCCCGCAGGGGCTAGAAATAGAAGAAAAGCTACTGTGAAAAATACGAAGAATCGCTCCTTATGGAGATATGTCGTGGAAAGGACTATACCCGAAATTGCTCCACTAAAAATTATAAGGAAATTACCAAGAGTACTGTTAAAATTTTGTTACAAATAAATGTTTAAGTTTTTATATTTTTGTGTCAATTTTACCATTCTTTTTTTAGTCTGATTCTAAATAAATCAATAGTAAAAATAAAATCATATTTTGTTTAGAGCACATAATAATTTGAAAACTTGAACTATTATTTTTGATATGCTGTGATAAATGTCTAAATTATTATATATTGTAAAAAGATTATGTTTTTTTATGTAAAGAGTAATAATTTAATAAACCTTAAATAATATATAATATTTATTTTTTATTCTATACAACTACAGGGTTAAATCTTAATGAATGTTAGCATCAATAAAAGCAAAGCTCTACAATCAGAAAGGAAGGACAAACGAACAATAACTCTTGTAGAGTGTCAAATATGTTGTAAAATTGGAATTTGGGATACAGTAAAATTACATACTTTCATTTTTATGATTTGATAAAGAAATGCCACACTTATAATATTGTACCTTGTTGTCCTGAAATTATTATTCCAAAAATCAGATGAATAGGATAACAATATCATACAAAAAGTTGTTATCAATAAAACAAATCAACATTTTTGAAGTTTCAAGTT
This sequence comes from Acartia tonsa, assembly GCF_053477335.1. NCBI lineage: Eukaryota > Metazoa > Arthropoda > Copepoda > Calanoida > Acartiidae > Acartia > Acartia tonsa. The sequence goes on from NC_137260.1 coordinate 44,281,175, forward strand.
ATTTTCATAAAGAGGTTTCGTGATTATTTATAACTTCTATAATTAGGGATGGAGGGGATATAGAACTGTAAATTAAAAAGCTATTATTATCCGTAGTTTTGAAAACCCTTTCTCTCATTCGTTGCCTTAATTATGTTGGTTAAATTTATTAAGTTTTGATTGGTTGGTTTAATTTTAATCAATAGAAGAGGTAATTTTGTTTATCATCATTGTAGTTCAATTTATTGACCATTGCCTTATCCATAAAGTAGATAACTGATTTTAAAAGGTATTTGGTCGGCTTTAACACCCACTCTCTCCATCAAGCGTCCGAGACTTTCATAAAATAAAGTTTATGGTTTAAACTCCAATTACCAACTGAGATATTATATTCTTATAACGAAGACGACATATCAAACAGTATTCATATTCATGAAATAATCAAGAATGACAGCATACATAAAAGCAAAGAAAAAATTAAAATATTGAAATGGCATTTTTAATTTATCTATGTATATTTATTAGGTATATATATGTATGTCTCCTTTGAAAAGCATTATCGTAAAGGAGAAACATATCAGTCAAGCGATTATATAGCAAGATTCTTTTATACACACCCATAGATACAAGACATCATATTACTTTTAATTATAATTTTTCTTGTTTATACATGTATTATTACAAAAAATGAGTAGGGGAAAATTTGTCATTTTGTCTAGTCAATATTCTCCCCTCAGCTTTCCTGGACTACAGAAAATAAATATTAACGTAACTCTAGTAAGAAAATATTATTAAACTATTAGTAGGGAATTTACCATTATATAAACAACAAGACCAAGTGAAATCAAACAAGTATGGAGGGGGGAAGTAGTTCCCAAGCCGATGATTCCTATATCAATACGGATATTATGGATAATGATAATAGAACAGATGCCAATAGTCTGAATCCTAATAATGGATTTGAAAACTTTTCTAAGAGGTAAACCTCCAAATTAAATTTTTTTTTTTATTTTCAAAAAGTCTAAAAATTTTATAAAATTTCCAAATTTTTTTCCTATGCCATATAATCATTATGGAGACAAATTGTATAGCTCTCTAATGCGTTAACATTAGATAATATGACGTTATAGTCATCAACAAAGAAAATACTACCCCATATTTCAGACTTGTGGAAAAGTTAGATGCCCATAAATACATACCTCATAAGTTTATACAAAAATCCATTTCCACAAAACTATCATTAAAGTTCAGCTTAACGTATGATATACATTTTTTTCAAAATCATATTTATGGAAGTAAAACTAAAGTTAGGATTTTACATAAACTGTATATTGTTAAACATTATTATCAGAATTTATAAAAACAAAAATATAATATAATTTTAAATTAAATCATTATCCACATAGAATATACGTGAATATTATGACAAGGGAAAATTGGTTGCTAACTTGTACATCATTTATTGGTCATTTCGTGCATAAAGTAGGAGGGGATGGGATGATGGGATAAGGTAAATGGGGTGTACGGGGGTTAGTGTAGCCAACTACGAATTCAATTTTTACTTAAACAACTTTGTTTTCAGTGACCTGAGCAACCTGCCTGAGAAGCATCCGAAGATGTTGGCATTCCAGACCGCCATCAGAAAAGTCCTTCAGAGACAGATTCAACAAGTACAACAACAAATCATAGAAGCAGAGAATACTTTGGCCGAAAGGTAAATAATAAATGTTTGTCACATTTTATTATAGACAGCTTTCAGCAGATATTAATCTAATTATGTCTATATCAATATTCATGGAAATTTTCTGTAATATGATGCTATACTTGATTTTTCAGTATGGATTAGAGCTGGTTCTATTCTAGCAGCGGATATTAATCAGTTTTTAAGCCATACTGGAAATAGAATAGAGCCTAATTTCGAGAAGAAAATTTTTTTTATTAAATCAAAATTTATTGTTCTTTTTGATTAGAGTGCGTGATTTATAATTTGAATATATGCTAAAAGTTTAATCCCTGTACCTTAATCCTTGTCTGTAGCTTGAGATCTCGCAACCGCTGAACCGACATCTCCATCTTATAGGTTTAGTAAAGTTTTACAACTATTTGAGGTACGGTACACCCCCTCCCTCCATTTAATCAAGAACCCCATGAGACCTCTAGGAGCATAGCCGATGGTTAATAATAAAAATGGTTACTAACAAAAAATATAATTTAGGAAAAAGGTAAAAGAAGAAGCAGCTAAAACTCTTCATGCTGAACAGAAGAAATTAGTTCTGGAAGAGGAGAGAGTAAGACAAGCAACCAAAAAATTGGACAAAGTGAGACAATCCAGGATCAAGATTGAAGAAAACAACAAGGTTCAAAAGAAAGAACTGGAAGAATTGGAGCAACAAGTTCAAGTAAAACTAGTTGAGGCTGACAGAGCCAGGGAAAGAATGAATACAATGGCTAATATGGTTCTGCAAGCACAAATTTCCAGACTTGAAATGGAGAGTCAAATGAGGGTTGATCAAGAAAATGCTGCCAAGGGTGAACATGATCTGAAAGAAATTGAAATGTCCAAAGAAGCTCAGGATGCTCATATTGCACGAATGAATGATCAGGTAGAAATGTACAGTCTTCAACTGGAACAAATCAAAGGACAATCCTCTGCCATGGAAACAGCCACAGATGAAATCAAGCAAAGTCTGAAGAAAGCTGAAGATGAATTGAAGCTGGTTGAGGCTGAAAAGAAGAAAATGTTTGCCAACTGGTCAAACACTGTTATCAACATCAACAAAAGAGATGATGCTCTTGCTAACTTCGAAGAAGCTCTGGAAACTCAAAAGACAAAACTGAAATCTGTCAAGACTGAAATTGACAGCACCAAGGATGAGATTCATGCTTGCCAGATTGAACATGAACGTGTTACAGGTGTAGCTGGCAGAATTGACAAGAATAATGCACAGAAGAAAAGTCTAATTGGTAGACTTAAAAAGGAATCTGAAGAGAGTAAGATTGAGTTAGCTAGACTGGAGAAGGTTAAGGATGAATCTGAAATGATGCTTGATACTATTCAGAAAGATTATCTTGATCTTCACAAAGAAAATGAAGCTATCAAAACTAAGATTCTTGATCTTGAATTCCAAAAGAGAGAACTGGAAAAGAAGGTACTGGACTGCTTGCGTGATCAAATGGCAAGTGAGAAAAGTTCAAGTGAAGCTGACAAACAAATCAGAGAGATTAAGGAAAAGATTAAAGTTGTCTCATCAAAACTAAAAATTGAACAAAACAATCAGCTAGAACTGGACAAAGAGATAGAAAGGATGAAACTGCTTCAAGTAACTGATAGGCACAAAAAAGATGAACTGTCTATTCAGATTTCAATGCTAGAAGATGAAGAAAAAAGAGTCACTGAGCTGTTAAGATCAACAACATGTGCCATTGAAAAAGTTCAAAGTTTGATCAACCATGCTGAAAAAGAATTTACAAATCTGAGCAAGAAAAATGGACAAGAATCTTCACCTCTAGAGGCTGAAATTGTCAAGTGTAAGGAAGAAATTGAGAAGGTGGCAAAGTATTGCAATGAAAAGCGGAAAGATTGGACTAAGAAGCAAAATGAGTTGATCAAGATTCACATGAAGCAAGATGAAACCAGACAAGATCTTGAGCAATCAAGGAACAAGTACACAATATTACTGGACAAGAAAAATAAAAATGAAGAAGAAATTATCACCCTAAATGAGAATCTAACAAAAGTAAGAAAACGTATTGAAAATTTAGACTACACCATCAAGAAACTCAACAAAACTCTATCTAATGACAGAGTTGAAATAGGTGAGCTTGAAAAGAAGCGCAACACCAAGATAACAGAAGGTATGGCTGCTGTTAGTGACATAGATGATGAGATCTCAACCATTAAGTGTGCCATTTCTGAATTTGAACTTGGGCAGCAGACAGCTCTGTGGGAGGTACAGCAGGCAGATGGTAAGCTACTGGAGTGGGAGGACAAGGTTAAGTCCTGCCAGAACACGGCCAGCCACCTCGGGGAGGAGAAACAGAAGGGGGGTGAGTTGGAGCATATGAGATGTGAGGTTCATCATCTTGAACAAAAACTCAAGGTAACTTCCTGATATTTTTTATTTAAACATATCTCTTTATAAACTAAATTGAGAAAAACACATTACCTTTTGTCCAAAAACACAGTGGCTGTATTTTTGCTAGTTAAAAAAGTGGTAGCACCCCCTTTTAATTTTAAAGAATGATTTTAAATATATTTCCCCTTCCAGTAAAATATTGACCAAACGAAATTTTATTTTAAGAATTATAGAAAAACTTTTTTACAATTAAATGAAGAAATTCTAGAAAGAATGGCAGTCTTTTGAAATAAATGAAATTTTCAACCATTTAAAGCGTAGCAACTCCAAGTTTACAAATTGTATGTATGTCCATTGTTTAAGGAGTTAGCCAGAGCAACTAAAGAGTTGATATCAGAACTGGAAGGCTCTGTGTACAGGAGAGAATCAATGTTTCAAAAGATGAATATGAAAACAAGCCTCAAGGAATCAATTTTGTTAAAATTTAAGTTTTGTTTTTATTATATCTAACCAGCGCAGTTGAGCCCCTAAGCATCTAGCTAGGGGATGGCAAGATAAGATAGGACACGAAAATGACCTAAAACCATCTCAGGGATTAAATATAGAAAAAAATATCTCATCCCACCCCAGGACCTATGTGGAGCTTTCCTTAAATAGAGAACTAAGCCAATTCAGAAATTGTTTAAATCTTAAGCTTCAGACAAATCTGCTTTATATAGTAGGATAATCAATAAAACATTATAACTCTTTTATCAAAGTTAGTTAAGTAAATAATATAAAGTAAAAAAATCACGAAACCTACAACATAATTTTTCTCTCTCTAAAAGCCTTGTTACATGTGTGTATATTTGTTTTTTATAATTAGATCACTAAAACAGCTTGAATATCAGGTCTACAATTTTAGGATAGGTTTTAATCTATTTTTTACTTAAATTTATCTATTAGAAATGGCCATATAATACATACAAGTATTCTTTTTTCTTAAATGAAAGTTTTGTTTTATTAGAAATATCCAAATAACACTATTGAAACTGCTACTAGACCGAGTCTAAGAAAGATAAATCTGACAAAACTCTTGTGACCAAGAAGATAAATGATCTGAAGAATATGCTCAAGATTGTTGATGTTGATCTTGGCAAAGTTAAATTTCAGCTCAGGTATTAACAATGGATATATATCCACCACACCATGCTCTCCTCTCCCACTGGATGAACGAACTCATCAATTAATGAGTTCCATCAGAGATAAGTGAAATCTAGACTATAGAAAAAAGTACAATTTATTGCTTTACAATTTTTAGTGTTTTTTAAAGGTTTAAAATCCTTGCCAATTTAAACCACCTACCCTGTATTTCCAGTATATTCAGTGGTATTTTTTGTTTAGTGAGGCGGAAAGTCGGAGAAAGGAACTTGATGACGATCTGACCGCTGAGCGCAGCGCCCTGGTAGCTTGTGCTGACCGCATGGAGGAAATTGATAAAGAGATTCAACAGGTAGGTAGGGTAAAATAAGGGGGGGAAGGGACATTGGGGTTGTATTTCACACTGGTACCCAAAGTTTTATAATCACGATATTTTTTATATTATTTAAACTTTTATTCAACTTTGGTTCCAAAAGAGTACAGTTAACAACTAGCAGAAATACACAGATGTTTTCATGTCAAAATGTAAATTGTATACATACATTTGCCAATAATACAGTCCTTCTATAAATGACTGCCACAAATACATCTAACACTGGCATTTATACATTCATTGATTATTTGTCAAGTGGCAAAAATACATCCAAGATTGATTTGTCTAATATATATCGACAATCTGGCCAACAATGTTCTGTTTACTGATCCATAATTCCTTATTTTCTTGTTAATTAACTACTTTTTTAAGGTGGAGGGTGAAAGAGAGAAGAAATTCTCAGTACTACTTCAGTTTCAGTCTAAATCTAAATGGTACAGACAGGTAGTTACTTTTTAACATTTCGTAGTTATAAGCTGGATGGAAAAGAAATTATAGGTTTACCTTTCTCCCATATAGAGATGCCTAGCAATCACACAGGGTAACCTACCTGTTAATTCTGGTATCAAATGCTATGCTAAGATAAGATCTAAAAAATAAGGATAAAGTACTCTCAAAATTATTCCTACACATTGTTTTAGTCCCAAAAAGCTTTTTGACTTTCGTATTATTAAATGTTCTTAAATATAAGCAAATTTTATAGTTGAAGTAGTTCAATGATATTTTAATTTCAGGCAAAAGATGAACATTACCGCTTGTATAAAGGTAAATATAAAATATTTTTTTAAACATAAAGACTAGAGCCTAAAAACATTTGGTCGGATTAGGTCGTAGTTTTTAGATAATCTTTATAAAAAGCTATCTTTTTACATAACCTAATAGATGTCTGAGTATAGTCTATCATAAACAATCATTCCAAAGTAAATAACTTTCATATTGTTGCATAATTAATTTATTCTTATTAAATCTAAATTCAACCATCAAAAAGTTCTATTCCAGGAATATATCATATAAATTCTCAGTAAAAGCAAAGATGTCCTACATGTAGGGTTTGACCTTACGTCCATAACGCAGAATCTTCTTATCATTATAAAGAGTTCAACTTAAAAAATTTACAAACTTACTTATGTTCATTTGAAACATGATAATTTTTCCTGTTCGTTTGTCTGATCGTCTGATTAGTTGAACTTCCCTTTTATGAATATTAAGGATCTACTGCAGTTCACGGTAAAATATTGCTGGTAAGCAATATTTCCAAAAATCTATAAATTTTAAAGGCTGCTAGCTGCCAAACGGCTGAACGTACAGATCATGCCCGCACACTGTTTGAAGCGGCATAAGAAGGCCTACAAATAATCTGGAATAGCCATAAATCAATAATGCATAATTATCTCGCACTGCAGAGAAATGCGCGAAAAAGACCTATTTTACGCGTGTTTTCTTCAGTGAAGCTTTCCCTGTTCATAACTGGATCTTGGCTATTCCAGATTATTTGAAGGCCTTATTATGCCGCTTAAAATGGTGTGCGGGTATGATCGGTACGTTCAGCCGTTTGGCAGCTAGCAGCCTTTAAAATTCATAGATTTTTGGAAACATTGCTTACCAGCAATATTTTACCGTGAACTGCAGTAGATCCAATATTAATTATACTAGGTCGAGATGATTGGGGACCTGAAGAGAAAATGGACAAGATAAAAGAAATCCTAGGTAATCTTATCCTGTTTACCAATGTCAATCAAGAAACTGTTTCCTTAAACCAACCCAAAAAATGGTTAGCCTCTTTTTTTTTAATAGCAAAACCTTTTAAGCAGAACCTAGCAGCTTCGACTATGCCTCAAATTAAAACCTGTTTGGATGCTTTGAATTATTTTAAAGAGGGATTGCTATGTTTAAGTCAGGTTTAGATATCCAGCTGATTTTTAAAACTGTAAAGGTTGATTTCCCTAAGGCTTACAGGCGGATGGCGCACGGCTTTCGTGCCCTGCTTTTAAGCATTAGATCTACTTTAATAGGCCGTCGGTGACTCGGTATAGTTAAGTAATTTTAGTGTCAGGGGTGTATCAAATTTACCCTTTTTAACCCCTTTGGCTGTTTTAGGGATCTTAGACTTTTATTAAGTTGCAAGTTGATAGGAGTGGTCAGCTTAATATTCCCAGTATACAGTTTTATATTTAATTATTCAAAATAAATTATTTAGGTGGATTGAAAAGTCAGTTTCCAACACACGAGAAATCTCTGGTCCGAGTTGAAAACATGCTCACTACATTCAAATCTCTGAATCTAAACAATATTCCTATCTAAATCTTAATTGGAAAAGTGAAAATTAAATCAGTTACGTACAAAGAGATTCTTTAGTTGGGGGGAGGGGGTTGGGTATGAATCCTTGTGTGGAGTGTAAAAAATGTCTGTGCTTTTGTGATGATAATTTAATATTCTTATAATTTGTAACTTTCTATTGTTTTAATAAAGTAATCAACAGTGTTTGCATATCTAATGATATTCAATTAGTTATGAAAGAGAAAGATCTAGGCTATGTTTTTAAGCAAAGAGTGTAGGTCAGGAATGCTTAGAGGCTGTGGGCAAAGCTACTAGGACAATTGAAAGTGTAGACAAAATTAGTGAAATTCTGATTTAATCACGCAACCTCTTGAGTCTTTAGTTGATTTGAATAATCATATATATATCAATGGATTTTGTGAGTTATAGAATGTATTTGAATTAAATGAAGACTAAAATTTTGTTAATATGAGAATGACAATCCACATATTATTTCTAAATCTCAAGAAGACATATTATAAGAAATGGTTTCAAAGGGCATGAGAATGACGCAGGATGGTATGAGGATGACGACCGACTTATTATACCTGAATTTAAGAAGACATAATATAAAAAATGGTTTTTAGATGGCATGAGGATGATATGAGGATGTAAACCCACTCATTATACCTGAATCCCAAGAAGACATAATATAAGAAAAGGTTTCAAATGGATAGGGATGACAACCCACATTATATGAGAATCCCAAGACATACTTTAAGAAATGGTTTCAGATGGCATGAGGATGACAACCCAATTATTTTACCTGAATCTCAAGAAGACATATTATAAGAAACGGTTTTAAATGGCATGAGGATGATATGGGGATGACAACCCACATTATACTTGAATCTTAAGAAGACATATTATAGGAATGGTTTCAAATAACATAAGGATGACAGCCCACTTATATACCTGAATCTTAAGAAGACATATTATAAGAGTTTTAGATGACATAAGGATGATAACCCACATATTATATCAGAAGAAATCTAAAGAAGCATAATATAAGAAATGGTTTTAAATGGCATGAGGATGATATGAGGATGACAACCCACATTATATAAGAATCCCAACATATTATAAGAAATGGTTTTAGATGGCAACTGGCACAAAAACCAGGCCTAGTTCATCAAGCATTAGAAAAAAATCATCATTAAAATTTTTGCGGTCTAAAATACCTTTGACTATTTTTACATTAGTTATTTCGCCCTTAGTCTCTTTTAGAGGATGGAAGAGATAAATAAGATAGCGTAAACCCGATAATTATAAAGCTTATCTGAAAAGCACAACCAGACAAAAAAATTACTGTATTATATTAAAAAATGATGTATTATTTTTTTTGTAAACTTGTGGATGCGACCTTAGCATCCAATATACAACTTTATGTATTAGAAGGGGTATGAGGATTTTTGTCAAATTTTTTTCATATGAATAGCAGAATCCTAAAGAACTCCGTTTGTTAGTGTGTGTGTGGGGGGGGGGGTGTGTTTGTGTGTCTTCCTATACCAAATGTTAAAATTTGACATTAGCCTTCTTCTTTTCTCTCACACACACACTCACACACACATGCCACCACTTTCACCAGAAACTTCTTCCTTTCACTTTCCTATGGCCCACTCTCCCTTTCACTATGCCATAATACTCCCCCCCCCTCAAGCCCCTAATATGTGTCTTCCTTTTATTTTTAACCCCTCCGGTGGTGAAAAGCGGGGTGTCCCCCCGTCCTCCTTCGGCTCCTTTCCCAACTCCGTTATTTACCACAAATTTCCACCATGATAGAAACCATACCCCCTTCAATGAAAAGACTGTCTGTTTAAAATTATTTTCAGATTTTTGTTTAAAAGCACAATGTACATAATATTAATTATCAACCTTAAATAATATAATGATACTACTAGTGGCCTCTCCTTTAGACTCTATCCTTATATAAAAGTAACAGGATCTGTGTGTGTCTGTCTGAGTGTACCGTAGGATCTCGCTAACCGCTGAACCATTATGATTCTCTTTTACAGTGTAGCTTACCACACTACCTGGGAACAACTGTCAAGAAAATCACCCGAGAAACATATGACATCCTCAAAATTTAGTTTTACTCTTATTTTTAAATCTAAAATTTACTTCATATCACCCTTCCCCCAACAAAGAGGCACGATATTCCTACTTTTATAAAAGAAGAATAAAATAATGTAAAAATGTGTGGATATCAAATATCATTTATAGAAAATATTCGACTGTACAGACCTTTTAAAGTTTTCCTTCCCTGTGAAATTCCCCCTACCCCCCATCTCAAATTTCCCCCAGATTTTCCCGACTATTTCCTATTTTCTAGTTCCGGTGCAAGTCTGTCAGGGCTTTAAACAAATTTAACTAGTTTTTTTAGTAGCGAAGCTGCCTTATTTTCCATTTTGAATGTCTGTCTGACAGTCGTGCGTAACGCTTTGGGGGTAATGCAGTTGCTTGCACAGCTATTTCCCCAATCCACTCCCCCCACTACTTAATAAAAGATTTAACCTATAAATGAGTTCCATGTTAGCAACCTAAATATACGACAATTTTTCCTCTGTCATAATATACACGTATATTCTACATCCATTTTTATAACAAATAATTTTTAATATTTACATAGGAAAAATTCATAATTTATTTTATTTTAAAAACTGATCTTGGAGAAAATCTGATCGTAAATGAAGGGAAAATTTTTCACTAAGTACTCCTAAATTAAACACTTATAATCATTAAAATTTATAAAATATAGATTGAACGGACTTCAACTAAACTTTAGGACTAAAATTTTCCTTGTTTTATAATCAAAATAATACAAAATTATAAAATGCGAGTTATATTTTCATCTTTAACGATTTTTTTAAAATAAAAGTTTACTACAAAATATTTTAAAGGTACAATTTCATGAATAATTAACCTAAAATATATCTATTGAATTATAGAAGATATGACGGACAGGCACAGTTTAAAGATAGACATCCTTCTACTTAATGTATCTTCTGAAGTGGGTAATCCTTGTAAAACGACATTAATGAAACAGAAAAAGGTATCGTCTTTAGTCTTTAAATTCAAGGAACACAACATCATGAATAATTATCTGTCACAAAATGCTATCCTTGTACACAAAGTAGTAAGTTTTTTTTTGTCGGCAGCTTAAGATTTCGGTAACCACTGAACCGATTGAGTTCCCCTTGACTTCGGATGGTTTTAGGCTGCAAATATTCAATTCAAATATAGGAGCCCTAGCTGCTAGGGGTGCATCCGCTAGTAAAATAAAGAATATGAAAAAGAATATAAAAAAATTAAACTAAACCTTAAAAAAATAAACTTAATTATTTTTATGATAAATAGGTAATTTCATTCAAAATCAAAATTGATTTATATGATTAATATTTATCTAACAGACCATCAATTTTATAGTTTATAATTTTATAAATAGAATTATTTTTAATGATTAATGATTTATTATGTTTTAATTTGTCATTTTTTATTACTCTTAAGGTCGAGATATTTTCTAGGCCTAAACGCATAGGCCTCATTTTTATACACTATAGTGTATCAAAGCCTCTTTTTTTCGAAAAGATGGATGGTATGTTGAATTTAAAGTTATAATATGATGATTTCAATGAGGCTTAAACGGAACTGATGTGCAGGCGCCGAGCCCTGCTTAACACATGCCTAAAGTCAACTTTTAAAAGAGGAAGGACAACTATGTTTAGGGGTATGCAATCAAAAAATTGTGTAGTAGTAATGACAACAAAATTCTGCCATTAGAATGTCCATATTACTTCAGCAATTACAACTTTTTTATTAAAGTATCATAGTAAGCATACATAGACGTCCAAGGGGGGGGGGAGTAATGGGGCGATTACCCCCCCCCCCTTAAAATTTTTTATCCCCCCCCCAAAAAAAAAAGCTTGGACGCCCCTGTAAGCATAATATGAATTGAATATAAATTTGTTCCAAAAATGTTTTTTAGGACTCGATTATAGAGATGCTTCGCCTTTTATGATATACTGTGTAGTCCTAGGATTCCTTGTTCCAAAAATCAGATGAATAGAATAATAATACTTTTTTCTTTATTATAAAATCAACGAGCTATCATTTACGGACAAGAGAACGTATAAACTGACGTACAAATCGACCCTAATTGTTGAAAAACTTCGATATAAATAAAGAAAAATTTTCTAAAAAGTTAATATTTGCTTAATACTCAATATTTTACTCTTTTGCATAGAATAAAATATATTTGATGCAGAATTTTCAAATATGAGTGATGAATAATCATCTTATATTTGAGTTGTGTAGCTACTATACAATTCGTGTGTGTTGGTTTTCTGTCTGTAAGATAGTTCTATTTTAGTACTTTATGTTTACAAAAGAAGAGAGTCTATCATTTAAAAGACAAAATTAAAGAGAGGACCATTAAAATGATATAATAGTTATTTCTCGCATCGTATTATAAACGGCTTTCCACGGATATAAAATGTACAATTATAAGATTAAAACCAGTTTTAATCTTATGATAGTACATTTTTATATTCGTAGAAAACTGGATATAATACGATGCTAGACATAGTTTTTTCGTATGGATGAAAACCGGTTCCTATCCACCGGATTCGAATGAATACGAGAAAATATTATGAAGAAAAAAAAAGCTGAAAAAACATTGAGTATGGTATTGAAATTTCCTTTAGATCCTCAATTTAAAGGAGAGGATTCGAGCCTTATTTTTTTATTTTTAAAAAAGGGAGAGGGTGGCAATATTTTTTGAGGGTGATTTTTCTTTGAATTCTCCACAAAAAATAATGGGACTTTTTAAAGCTTCCATATGAGGATATATTAGTGAGATATTACGGACAGACAAAAAAAGACCATACTTCTTTGTATAATAATATATTTAATGGGATTAATATTTTTGTAACTTTGGCAATATAATCGTTCTTGTATAAAATAAAGGAAATAAGACCCCCTCAACTTGAAATTATCTTCCCTTTTTCAATTCACGTGAAGATTCCCCCATTCAACCTTGACAAAAACCAGGAAACAATTCCGCTCTCATCTCCCTCTCTCTTCATTTTCTCTCCTATCTTTCTATCTGCTTTTTCCATATGGTAAAGAAATTTTATTTTACATTTTTCAGTAATAGTCAAAGCTGACTGTATCGTATCCTATAATATAAAGTAGTGAGGTTTTTTTGTCTGAAGCTTAAGATCTCAATAGCCAGTGAACCTATTGGGTTCTCTGTTTTATTTAAGGTACTGTGATGTTTTTAGGCCGTTTTATTTTTAGATATTGGTAGGGTTTTAAGCTATTTTTTCTAGACTTAATCTGCCCCTGAAATACAGAGACCCTAGATGTAGCGCAAATTATAAATATCGGTTCTTTTGCAATAACGACATCCCCATCAGCCTTTAGTTACATGACCCGAAAATTTTCTCTCTCATTCCAATTAATTAAAGTAATTCTTTCCTAAATAATAAAGAAGTAGGATGACTGTCAGGATGTAGGAATGTCTAAATGCCCCTTAATATCTCACAAACGGATTGACAGATCGTCCCAAAAATGTTTAAGACTCTTTAGAGAAGATATGGCGATGGAAATAAATCCCACGACCAAAATATTAACAACATCTTGGGGCGATTCAAGTAATATTCCTTTTAGATAGCTTTTTTTTCTAAAAAGACATCTAAAGTATTATTAAGTTTAAGATAGCTTTAAAACTTAAAAGTAGCATAAAAAATGTGAGCAAGTCTCTGTATTTCTCTCGTATTTTCCTTTCACAGCCGTTATATGTTATATGTGACGTGACTTAACGCGCGCACCGTTACATTTTTTCATAGCTAGGCTGGTCACGTTTATCCTATATCCGTTTAAAAGATAAAGTAGATTGTCTGTAGATTAAGATTTCGGTAAATACTGAACAAATTAAGTTCTCTAATTATGCAAGCTTCTATAAGGTCCCTGGAGTGCTTTAGGCTATCTAAGTTTGGTTTTAGCATGTTTTCCAACTTTCCTTACTCCTTTGAATACATAGCTCCGAGATGCTAGGAGCGTAGCCGCAAGTACTTTGAAGAAAAGAAAATAGAGATATAAATCTTTTGCTATATCTAATTATTTTAAAACTGCTAAAAATATAAAAATACCTTTTTATATTTCAAAAAAGTGTTGTTTTTTTATATTTTAAACATTGATTTTTAAAAATTCTTCCTATTAAGAATTCATGTTTTTGTAGCGTCTAAATCTCGAATGGGGGAATTTAAACACCTTAAAATTTGTTTAATAAGATGGAAAACATAAAATCTTGTTTGTCTGTTTTCCTGAAAAGGAGAACCTAAATGAACTTAAAAAACAAACAGACAAGATACATTTTTCAATGGGATAATTAATACTTTTACTTTAGTAAAAAATATTTGGATTAAAATTCTCATAATTTTTTGAACCATCCTATTCTATCAGAGGATAGTAGGAGAGGGGTAAAACTCTGGAGATGCGCTGACACACACACCCACATACACTAACACACAGACTCACACACACTAACACACAGACTCACACACACTAACACACAGACTCACACACTAACACACAGACTCACACACACCAACACACAGACTCACACACACTAACACACAGACTCACACACACTAACACACAGACTCACACACTAACACACAGACTCACACACACCAACACACAGACTCACACACACTAACACACAGACTCACACACACTAACACACAGACTCACACACTAACACACAGACTCACACACACCAACACACATACTCACACACACTAACACACAGACTCACACACACTAACACACAGACTCAAACACACCAACACACAGACTCACACACACCAACACACAGACTCACACACACCAACACACAGACTCACACACACTAACACACAGACTCACACACACCAACACACAGACTCACACACACTAACACACAGACTCACACACACTAACACACAGACTCACACACACATACATTAACACACAGACTCACACACACTAACACACAGACACACACACACTAACACACAGACTCACAAAAAAACTCACACACAGAAGCAGTTAAACTCACACAAAATTTAATACAATCAGAGAAAGATTATTTTTCTTTGAGAAAAAATATAGAGATTAAAATAGGCACCAACTGCTGTTATCAATGATGAAGATACCCGAAATGCCTTGGCCCCTACTATGTTAAGTTAGGACTACTAGAGAAAGTTTGTGCAATCAAAAGGTTCTGTTATGTGACATAAAAAAAGCAGAATAGGACAGACAAAGGAAGATAATCACGTTCTTTCATTCGTTGGCTTAATTTTTTGGGAATTTTTATCAAATCTTGATTGGAATATACAAAAAAGCAGTGAATAAACTTTTATTTACATAATGGGTAATTAAGTTTATCATAATTGTGGGTGTACAATGCACATCAATTTATTACCCCTAAGATACTTCTACAGAGTTCAAACTATTAATTTATTAATCAGAATACATATCCCCACCACTAAATAGACTTGGAGAAAGTTTGGGAGCCACGAGAGTGTGTAAAGAGAGAGAGAGAGAGAGAGAGAGAGAGAGAGGAAACAAGAGTGAGTATTTCTAACTGTAGCGAAGCTTAAAAATATAGATTTTAGGTTCCATTAATTTCTCTCCCTCCTTTTTAATTATTTTTTTGTTAAAAAAAATATTTTTGCACCACATTGTTAGGTTAGGTTAAGTAAGGGTTAGTACGACCCAGCAAGGGTAAGAACAGGGTTTCTATATAGAGGATGAAAACAATTTTTGTTAAAAGTTAGAAATAAGGAGGTATGTGTTAGTCACATAAACCTTAACTTTAAGACTCGTTATTTCGGCACAAGTATTTGAAGTTTTTAAACCACCCTGCAAATTCTGGATGCAATCTTCCCAAAAAAAAGGAGAACTACGACAGGTTCAGTGGTTAGTAACATCTAAACAGACGACAAAAAACCTCATTTTGTACGTAAAATATAAGTAAATAATACATATTTTTTTAAATCGAATTTATGAAGAAAGACAAACAGACAGGCCCAACTATAAGAGACAATTCGCTGCTTCAAAATCTTCATTCAAAATCCAAGCGTAAATTTTGTGTGTGTGTGTGTATGTGTGTGTGTGTGTGTGTGTGAGAGTGTGTGAAAAAGACACACACGGGAAAAGAGAAAGAGTAAAAAACGTATGACAAGTCATAACACAGATATGATTGGAGAGAGGGGCTAAAAAAAGAGAGGAGGGGGGGATAGGAAAAAAGAAAAAAAATGTACAGGAAGAGGGGTACCACAGGGCCAAGTTCGTGGGTAAAAGAAAATTTTGGTGAAATCCTTTAAATTATGTCATCTGTACGCATGTACTTAGAACAAATATATTGTGCTCTAATTACCAAAATTTTCTCAGATTTTCAGAGAAATATTTTCTTATGGGTAAAAAAAGAATATTTTTACATTTTCTTTGATAGTCACCTAGGCAATATGAACTGACGGACTAAAATTGAGTTAAATATCGGATAATATTCTTGTGGTAGGAAAGGAGGTGAGATTAATTGTTCTAGAGATTTTTTTCTAACCTATTTACTATAGCAGCTTGAAAGGAATCCATTAATTTTTAGAGACGTCATACTCATTAGTTTACTTAATTATTGTTAAGCTGCTTTTTTTCTTATTAGGGATCTTAAGGGATAAGACAATAACCGAAAATTGCTTTGTACATCCCTAATGATGGTAAACAAAACACACCTTCTTCAGATTAAAATTATTGGTTGAAAAGTTTTTACTCTATTACTTTAAATCAGCCAATTAAAAGTTGATATAAGTATCAAAAGTTTTTGTTTGTAGTTTACAGTCCAATGTCCCTCCCAGGTTAGATTGGACTTCTATCATATGTCAGCGTTGTCAATTGTCATATGATATTATGATGTCGACATAAACCATATTGAAAGATAGGTCGACGCAATGCTTTCAAATTTGAGAATAGTTATTTATCACAACGTATAATAGACAGCTTTCCGAGGATATTAAAAAGAAATTAAAAAATTAAAACAGTTTGTTAGCCCCTATGGGCCGAAGGACCAAGCTAACGAAACTAGTATTAATTTTATAATTTTTATTTTGTTATTCGCGGAAAATTTTTTGTAATACGATGCTGTATATGATCTTTCAGTATGGCTAAGAAGTAACTATTACAGTACTGTTCCTAGGAATTTGAATGGCACACATATATTCAATACAAAAACCAATTTAAATTCACCTAGTTTTTTTTCCCGTAAACTTCCTTATTTGTTTTTTAACACTTGATAAGATTTTTAGGAATTTGCTTGAAAAATAACCTACTTTCACATGAAGAGTCTATATACAGTTTGTATTTATATACAGGGAGGGACAGGGCAATGACGGTTGATTAATTTACAACTCCTTTTTCCTCCTTATATTTACCAACGAAAAATGCATAATTTTATTTTTTATGATTAGTGGAGATTATTTTATTCTTCATTGACCTATCACTGCATCCCTGGTATTTGTCTCTTGATAAAGATCCGCCGCCGTTTTCTCGCCGACCGTCGACTGCGGTGGCTGGCAGCTGCCAAGTACAGCTGCGGCCGCTGAAATTTATGTTTTGATATTTCTAATATAAAATTTACATAAAAATAGAATTTTCTGTAAAAACATTGTTCTTCTAGCTTCAAAAATAAGAAAATTACAGCCGTTTGAAGTTTTTCAGTAAAAAGGACCTAAAAACAAAGGTTGTTAAATAAAGGGGTGAAGGAAGCGAAAATTGACTTTGACTCACTTAAGGTCGGAAATTCATTATCAAACAGGACTGGCACAAAAATTTTTAGCCCTCTAGCTCTAATAGGAACTGAGATAATAGGGGGGGGGGCGTTGAACGCCCCCCCCCCCGACTGATTAAGGTGCGGCAAGGGGCCCGACTGTAAAGGGTTAACGGCTCAATTGCAATTAAGATTAAAAATGGAATTTGAGACAATTTTTAAATTAGAATGCACGAACACTTTTTCCTGAGTAATGCCAATTTTAGAACCTTTATAGTTTAAAAGTTTTCACTTTCAATCAAATCAAAGTCTATATATACACTTATATGGCATGGAGTGGGGAATTTGAATGGACTTTAGTTTACTATTACATTTTTTAGAGTATCATTTTTTGTTTGTGCTAACCTTTGATCCGATAGAGTTCGCCATTTTAAGGAAGCTTCGCATGTGTCAAATAAAATCAATCAAAATATTAAAACACAATGATGGGATCAGAATATTTACATAGATATATTGTTTTTATATTTTCTTATTTTATTTATTTTAATACACAAGAAATTTCCTATATGTTTCTTAGAGGCAGGATCCAACGCAAAACGCTGGAAAGTTTGAGTTTAAATCATGCCTTTGGACGGTTTTAGGCCATTTTGCTGTCCTTTCCAAATTCCTAGGTCACATAGCCCCTAGATGATAGATGATAAAGTGGCCTAGGCTGACAATTATACCTGACTTTTATAATTCAAGTTTATGTCCAATTACTTATAGCTATCCTGATATTTTTTCGACAAAATTATTCTTTATTTACTTAATTATTCTATAGGTATGAAATAATAGTACATGTAAGTACCTCACTAATATATGTATACGCTCTCTTTTCGTGAATTTAGTAAATCAACCGGAAACGCCCTTCCCAAGTCACGCGCCCGCCCTCAGCCCTTCGGCACTACCCCTCACCCCCCTCCTAACAACCCTTAACTTTCAATTTCATTCAAAAGCCAAAAAAACTCTCTGGTTCGGAGCCAAAATGGCTTGTGTGTCTTCAATTAAAAATTGCTTCGATTTTCTTTTCGGTTGGGCAGGGATCTAAAGGGATAAGACAATCGCCGATAAAATGTACAACCCCAATGGTGATACACAAAATTACTCTTTCTGTAGATTACTAGTAGTAGTCGAAACTTTTGGAGACTCCACTTAATGAACTAACCAACCAAAATTCGATTCCTGAAAGTTGTTAAGCCAACGAATAGGAAAAAGTTATTATAAAACTTTGGGAACTACTGTATTAAACAGCCCAATGTCTCCTATCTTCCTGTCTTTTAAGACTTTTTATGTGTTGTTCTGTTTAAGGGAGAGAGGGGGTTGTAATTGTCCTAACTGCTAAATTACTTCCGCAAAACCCCTTTGAATGCCTTGTTAAGAGCCCACAGGCGGGGAAATCTATAATCTAATCTACAACAATGATGGCAACATCCATAAAAGCGAAGCTCTAAAACGCTAGGACAAAAAGACATTAACACTTGTATTGTGTCAGAACTGAATAATCAGAATATAAATGAAAAAGAGTCAAAGCAAAATTGTGAGCAAATTTGTTGAAAAACTTCTTGATATAGGATAATGTTTATGGACATACTTTCATTTTTAGGACTTGACTATAGAGTTGCTTTGCTTATATTATTGTACTTTGTTGTCCAAGGAATCAGTTTACCAAAAATCAGAACAATCGAATAATTAGATCACATAAAAATTTGTTGTTAAAAAAAGTAAAAAACCAACATGTTTAAAATGGATGTACGGACATTCTGGTAATGATTATAGAGTTGCTATGCTTTCCAAATCGTACCAAACTACTACAGGAATCACCATGCAAAGTTTGAAATCGATGAAATCTCACATGCCTTAATTAACGAAAAAAAGCTATCTGTCTCAGACGTGCGGACGGACGGACTGACTCTAATTATAGAAAAGCTTCGCTTTTAAAAGAACACAATACACCCCCTACACAGAAAAAGGGACTTTCATTCAGTGATTTTTTATTTGATTTAAATCATGACATCTTTGTTTGTTTTTCAGTTTTTTAACATTCTTCCTCATATTGATAATCAACCCAGAGGGGATCTTAAGGGATAAGACAATGGATGAAAATTGGATCTACAACCCCAAATACGATGAAGTTATTGTTTGGAAAGTTTGGACAATTAATGTTTTTACAGCCCTACCAAGATTTTAGTTTCCAAAGTTTTAAGCCATCGAATGAGAGAACGTGTTTATAATGTCCAATGGCCCTTCCCTCCCCTATTGCAGTCCGTGTATCCCTCCAATCGACGTATAACTAAACCAATAAATTTCTTTAATATGTGAGAATGGATTATATGACAAGGTTATTTTTGGACGTGTACGGTTTATTGGACATACAACAATTATATTGTAGCTTTGCTAATAATGAGTAAAGAATCTTTGAAATTTATTTAATATATTTCAATTTTCAGGAAGAACATATAGAAGTAAAGATCACTTTTAAGACTGGTAATTGATTATTTTTTATTGAAAAAAAATTATTTTACATTTAAGAGTTTTAAGAATTTTTTAAAAATTTCAAAAATTAATTCTTTTAAAAATTATTGCCAGTCATAAAAGAATAGAATCACAATAAAGAGACGTTTTTATGTTAGTGGATTTTTTAACAACAAAAAATTCAAAAATAAATTTTATTTATTCAAACATTATTAAAGTCTTATACAGTAAAACAAACGGAAGACAGGGATTAACAATTTCAGACCAAACATCATTTTTTTAAAGATCAAAATTATATTTAGAAAACTTTGATTCAATTTTTATGGCGGTTTTTGGAAGCAGATTATTTTATTTATTAAAATTGGAAGATTTTTATTGAAAATTACATTATTTTATGACTCAAGTTTTAATATTATAAATTTAAGGTATAAATTATCCTAAATGCTTAAAGAAAAAGACTAGAAGCATACTTAACATTTAAAAAATCTATTGTAAGTTTATAATAGAGAAAAATAATTTTGTTGACTATTTTTATAAATCAGCATTTTTAGGATATGTTTAGAGTATGATATAGGTCTACAAAAATATTAGCATAAAAAAATTTGCATCTACTGTGCAAAAAAAACAATTTGGCATACAGCTAAATTCAATTTAAACATTTTTAATATAGAATACATAAGCAATAAACATTATTAACTAAATAAATGTAATGGAAGCATAATTTACCACACTAATTTTTGGCTTTAAAAATAAATTAAGTAATTCCTTACTGTATGTAGTAAAATATATGGAAGGCATTTACTTAAGTTCCACAGGGGAAGTATAAAGCTTAGAAATTGCTTTTAGTTTTAAGTTTTTATCACAGAATCTAGATTTGGGTCATATCAATGTATTTTATAATTTAAAGAACAAAAGATTTCTAACATTGGCGAGCACAGGGTTTTGTTACAAGGGTATTAACCTTAAAAGAAGTAGGCTGGCCACACAAAATTCCCATTGGAATGGGGGTATTTATACCCCCTCCCGCAAGCTTATGTTTGAAAAAAATTTATTTTGAAAAAATTACATTAATTGACCACAAATGTTATATAAGATACAATATAGAAAAGAGAGTAAATAAGTTTAGCTGACATGATTGTCATTTTTTTGGTTTTTCATGATCACACCTTGATATAGCTGCTTTTCACAGGGCTGCTAGCAGCTAACAGTAGCTGTTCTTGGGAAACAGCTAGTCTTAGCAGCTATTAAGAAATACATACTACAAAAAAATTATATAAAAACAACTTCATAAAACGTAAATTTTTCTAGAAGTTAAAATATTTTTTTAATTGTCATTTATTCTTCATTTAGAATCTTTAAATATGATTTATTTTAATTTAATGACTTTAAGACTAGAGAAATCAGAGGTGGGCCTTTCATTTCATTTTAACTAAAATATTTTTCATTTTTTCAGTTCTTTTCAATAAAGTATTTAGGAAGCATTTAAGCTTTAGTTTATTGATTATCTGAGAAATTATGTTTAATGAATTATAAGTAACAATGTAAAGTTTTATTATTGTTATTTTTCTAAAAAAATCAAAGTATATATGTATGTATATATTGTAGATATAAAATCACGACAACTTTGGTGTCTCTAGAAATAGATAGACAATAATACAATGACGTTTCTCGAAGTCATACGCGGTCATATGTAAAGTTAAAGGATGACGCAAAATTCAGATCTCAGTTTTTGTGATTTGAGAAAATTCCTGGCGAATTAAATAAGTAGAGAAAATAAGTAAATCAAATCGTGAAAAAACGAGATTTGAATTTTGCGTCAACCTTCCAACATTGAGTATGACCACGTACGACTTCGAGAAACGGCATTTTATTAGTGCCTATCCTATAAATACTCAATTTTTTACTGAATCTGACTTTATGTTGTTATAATAATACAGAGAATAAATATGAGCTAGGATATACAATACATTTTATGTAGATTATACAGAGATTAAATAGGCTGACAATTGGAAGTTTTTTTTGCTGTTGTTGAAAAACACCAAAAAATGTTCAAAATGTAATTCAACAAACCAATTTAACGCTTTAATAGTTTATAGCGGCATGCTGCGCCTGGAAACTCTCCAGGTGCTTGGCTACTTCCCGCTGTACATGCTCCGGAAGGACACCCACACTGGAGAAGAGACTGCGTAGCACACCAAGTTCCTCTTGCAGCAGCTCATTTTTCTTCTGCAGCCTGTCGTTTTCGCGCGCCAAAATCTTCACTCTCTCCTCGGTTTCGCGCGAGCGCAGCTTGGCCTTTTCGCGCGACTTACGCACCGCCACGTTGTTGCGCTCTCGCCGGCGCCGATACTCATCCGTTGACTTGATCACCTCGCCGTTGGGACCGATATTGGGACTGAGCGGGCTGCCCGGCATCTGCGGTGGCGGAATTTTCTTCTTCTGCAAGAGGTACTTTGGTTGCTGCTGGTGCGAGGAAGAATTAGAAAAGGATTTTAATGTGGATAAGGTGTTGTTCATGGCGGCGAACGGTAGCGACGGAGAGGTACCGCCGTTGCACTGCTGCGAATTTGGTGACTGCTGCGGAGAGAACTGATCTGGTAGGATGTAGTTGGTGGTGCTGGACACACCCTGGCTCTGGGTACAGCTGCCGCCGTTCTGGCCGTGCTGACCCCCCGCCATACCGCCGTTGGTCATGGGGTAGTGCGGCCTGGCGGTGGACTGCGCCTGTGCGCAGGAACTGTATTCTGACTCCATAGGCTCTTGTTTCACCTACAATACAACAAGTATAAATAGAATGACCGACCAGCCGACAAAAAATGTATAGAATGACATTTTATTTTAGGTTGTATATTTGCATTGGCCACAAAAAAAAAGTCTGAAAAACAAACAGTTTTCAATGATAAGAAAAAGGTCAAATATTTTCTATCAATAAAATGTCCAAAAGCAAATAAAATAACATTTCTAAACCACAAAAATAGAAAAAAAAATTTAGATATTTATTTTGATAATTTGATAAATGTGATAATGTATGTACTTTTTCACTGAAAATTATATAAATGTCTTTTTTAAAAAGCTTGTTATAAAAAGGACAAACTCACGTAAATACAAAGATTAATTCTCCAAATAAAAAAAATGTTGAAACATATTTTCACCTAAAATTGCGGGAAAAACTGCACGTGACAATTTTCATCAAGATGTAACACGTTTAGGCTTTTACGTGCATTTTAATGTTTCATAAAAATGAAGTTTTATTTTCATACATACGTGCATTTATGCTCAGGGTTACAGGAATTGCTTAATGAAGAATAATAAGTCTTCCCAATAATGTGTAAAGTATTCTGCCTGTGAATCATTGAAAAACATGGAAAGAAAACGAAGTAGCGGGTTTCGTCGTATTTTCATAGAAGCTTTTGTTAGGTTATTTTAGGTTAGGTTAAGTTAGGTAAATGTTAATGATTGCCATACAGGAAATAGGAAATAGGCCCCGCAGGGGCTATTAATAGGAGAAAAGCTACTGTAAAAATACGACAAAAACCCCTACTTCCAAAATATTTTATCCCCAAAAGACTGAATTTCAGTATCTACTTATGTTCCAATAGCCTTTCCCTGAATCCTTAATACACATGCCACATTAAGTTTAAGTAGATATAAAGGTAAACATGCATGCCAACTACAGGATGGGTTTTGTCACGTTGTAAACTTTTACATTTACACTTTGTAATTAACATTTTATGGACCTTACTTTAACCCTTAATAATTGGTAGGATGTATACACTAAACAGGGTTGGTAAATTAACAGTGGATCATTTGGGTTCACGTTTTTAGGTATGTGTCATATCGGTTCTGGGCAAGATTCATTACATTTTAGGAAAATGTATATATTACAAATTGTTCCAAAAAGCCATTTATGAAGAGAATAATTTAGAAGCTAAGCTTTATAGATCCCAAATATAGATGATAATTCACATTAAAGAAACGATTTACAAATAAAGAGATGATAAATAATAATATTAAAAAGATTAAATGATATACATAATATTATATTTAGAAAAGGTAACCTAAGCTTTTTATAACAGGCACAAACTATATCATGTATAATACCTGAATATTTTGGTTTATGCTCTGTTGTGTAATTTGGTTGAATCCAGCTGCGTGTACAGATCCTGGCAGGTAGGCCAGCGGGTTCCTCATAACATTGCCATACCCACCGACATATCCGCCGTTAAACTGATTATGTTGCAGCGGAGAGCCTTGGCCGTCGGACCCGTTGCCCACCGGAGAATTCTGACCGGAAGATCCACCAGAGCTTGGCGTTTGACCGCGCACCATGCCGCCGTTCATACCGTTGTTATTACCGCCATTGGCAGCGTTTAACCAGTGATTAGCTGCATCGTTCTTTTTCGCCGTGTCCATAAGATCACCAAACAGATTTTCATCGGTAAATTGAGAGTCATCAATGAGGCCGTGCAGGTCAAGGGAGATTTCTTGTGTGGCCAGGTCGGCCAACTCAGCATCGGTATGCTCTGTGTAGGGCTTCTTTGTTTCAACCATTTTGCAGCTAGAGTTTACTGCGCCGGTTATGTTACTTTCAGAAGATGCTGCTGCACAGCTGCTGAATGAAGTGGTAGTTGTAGCGGCGGTTGTTACAACACTGCTTAACGTGTGATGGTCCAAAATTGGCGCCTTTTTCCTAAAGGTGTCACTAAACCCGGAGAGAGGAGACATTGTTGTTGTCATAGCTTGTATTACAATCTTTGTCTACCTTAATGCTTAGCATATTGACATTCAGAATGTCAAGTGTCTTGAAATTTCGCGGTGCTTTTTAATGTCAATATTATACACCTCTGCTGAGCTATTAATGTCACTGGTGGTCAAACACTGAATTGATAATAGAACTGTCACTCAATGATAAATCCTTATAAAGTTTCTTATCTTAAACCACAAAAATATATAATTTTTAACAGTTTTTAACTTTGTTCATTAGATAATCTGACGTAAATGTTTTTTCTTCTTAAAAGTTAGTATATGATAACCCTATTTATGTGCTAAGTGGTTTTTTTTCAGCCGACTTTCAGCAAAGTTTCTCTCGGACTGATTTTTGAGAGTATCATATGTGCGTTAGGTACTTTGCCGGGGGGGGGGGGGGGGAGGGGTGGTTTATATCCTATTGAATGGTAGAATATGAGACGCGACGGCTGTGACGCTTGCTGTAGGGAAGGAAGTAGTATTATATAGTAATGTGAAAACCAAATAATAAAGCAGAAACTGAAAGGGAAAGTATTTAGGGGCTGACAATTCAAAGGGACGGGGGCTTGGGAAGATTCTTCGTGTAGTGTGCCATCAATTTCGCACAGAAACCAGTTTAATCAGAATAGCAAGTCATTCATACATTAAGATTGTTGAGAACTTAAAATAGTAAATGTTTCAACAAAGCCAAATTGTCATTTTAATATTGTAGTTTTATTATCCAAAATCATATAAACCAACAATCAGAATTGCAAAATATTTCTATTAGAAACTTAGAAAGTGTCTCAAAAAATTAGCCATGTGACGTCATAAAAATAAGGAATTATCCATCTCTTTTTCAGGGGTTTCTTTCCCACTTCTCCTCTCATAACTCATTTTTATGACGTTACATGGCTGATTTTAAAACTTTATATTATTATATCTAAATTCTTTATAATAGCCAAATATGTGTTTAAGTATATTTAGATATCTAGTTTTTTCTTTTTTTTAAATTTTATATTAATTATTTGGATCTAATAATTTGACAATAAGAAATGGTCTGTTCTTCAACTTTGATATTGAGATCAAAAGAATACTTTGGCTATAACAATATATTGACACTGCTTTTCTAATTTTAGCTGTATTATTTTGACCTATTAATATTCTGGTAGAAGTGATGACACCCCCTCTTCGTAATATCCTAGAATTACGGGGGCATTTCTGGCGAAAGTATATTTTACTCTCTCTCTCTCTCTCTTTCTTCATGGTTTCTGACTAGGCCCTTTTTTCTACACACCTCTTCCCCTTCCTACACAATCTAAAATGCTCCCTTTTTGAGAATATCAAGCCCCTAGACCCCCCCGCCCCAACCCCCTTTAATTCGCCGTCGGTTTTTTTCTCTATGTGATCTTCACTATAAAGCTAGGCATATTGTACCATGTATAATATTGTATACTATATAGGCCTTAACATTTATTATGTACCACATATATGAGAATTTTCAAGCATAGCTTTTATAGAATTTCGGTTTGTAAGTCAATCATAAAACACACGATAATCTTTTAAAATATTAAAATAACAATATACTAAACTTATTGTAAAATTAGCACTTTTTCATAAGAGTTATTTCAATTTAGTAGTTTAAGAGTAATATATAAATTATCATAATTTTTCTATTATTCTACATAAATAAAATTGAACCACCCCTCCCCTCCTTATTTACAATTTTTGGAGAGAAAACATGTTTCTAGCTCCGGTTGAAGCTCTAACCCCGTGGGGCTAAAATTTAACCAAAATTAAGCACCAATAATATATTTTTTCTCTCAAAAAGTTTGTTTCTGGCCAATTTGCGACATGAAGGGATCCGCTAAACTAACTTTTAACTATGCTTTTATAAAACTTTAAAACATTTTATTCCAACCATTTAAACTTCAATAGCAAATTATAGAACCTAATAATGAAATTGAAAATGCAACCACATATTTTCAAATACATAGAATTATTTTTTTGCAAGTTGTATAAATGGAAGCACCCAAAACTATGTTTGTCATCATGATTTTGTTTAAATAAGATAATATTGCTTTTTATCAAAGTTTAGCTTAGATGTAAAAAGTTGTCTCATATATTAAAAGAATATCTGAATAACTTTAAAGCTCTAGTTTTTGAAAGGTTACTGGTTATACAAAATAAATTTGTTCAGTTTAATGTAAATTTATTATTTTTTTACTTTTTACACTTTTGGAATATTTCCTTCTTGTTACACATAGTTATATATATATATATATATATAGGTTTACCACGCGGTTTCCAGGGAGGGGAGGGGAGGGGAAATTGTACTGTTTATTACACTAGTCCCCAAAGTCTTACAATTACATTATCTTATTCATTGGTTTAACAACTTTGGGGGCTATAATTAATTTTGATTGGTTTGATCATAAAGTTGAGAGTCCAAACGTTTCAACCTCCAATTGTTATCTACAGATGGGGTAATTTTGTGTATCATCATTGGGGATGTACATCAAATTATCGGCCATTGTCTTATCCCTGCGCGGTTTCCCTTGTTCTTCACTTTCCCACAGAGAGAGGGAGAGAAGCATCGTCATAATCTTCCTCCAGACTTTCATCAGCTTTACTTTTTCCAGGATCAATGACCTTTTTTGTAAATATATATGTTGTGGGATATATCACTCTTTCTCTTACTGCATGCCAACTTCAATGAAAGCAGTTTTTTCTTCATTTTTCAAAGTACAAAGGTGAAAATAGAAAAACAAGGATGACAACATCAATAAAAGTGGTACAAAGGAGAAAATAGAAAAACAAGGATGACAACATCAATAAAAGTGGTACAAAGGAGAAAATAGAAAAACACGGATGACATCATCAATAAAAGTGGTACAAAGGAGAAAATAGAAAAACAAGGATGACATCATCAATAAAAGTGGTACAAAGGAGAAAATAGAAAAACAAGGATGACAACATCAATAAAAGTGGTACAAAGGAGAAAATAGAAAAACAAGGATGACATCATCAATAAAAGTGGTACAAAGGAGAAAATAGAAAAACACGGATGACATCATCAATAAAAGTGGTACAAAGGAGAAAATAGAAAAACAAGGATGACAACATCAATAAAAGTGGTACAAAGGAGAAAATAGAAAAACAAGGATGACAACATCAATAAAAGTGGTACAAAGGAGAAAATAGAAAAACTATGATGTCAACATCCATAAAAGCTAAGCTCTAAAATGACAAACAAACAATAACTCTTTAGAGTGTCAGAACTTAATAATCAGAATATTAATTTTTAAGTAGAAGCAAAAATGTACATTTAATGGATAATTATACCATACAAAAATTTGTTGTTAAAATTCAGCATGTTTTAAATTTACTTACGAACTTTCTTGTAACGACTATAGTGTTGCTACGCTTTCTAAATCGGACCTTATTTGATATCGATTTGACAATTATAGCAAGTCAAAATTAACAACAAGAGCTAACCGTTACGGACGGACGGGCCGACCCTAATAATAGAAAAGCTTCGCTTTTAAAAACGATGCACTAAATTTGTCAATCACATAAATCAAAGTTTAGGGATCTAAAGTTTAATCATTAAAAGCGAAGCTTTTCTATAATTAGAGTCGGTCCTTATAACATCCGTCCGTAACGTGTAGCTCTTTGCATTAACATGTTA
Organism: Acartia tonsa; assembly: GCF_053477335.1. NCBI lineage: Eukaryota > Metazoa > Arthropoda > Copepoda > Calanoida > Acartiidae > Acartia > Acartia tonsa. The sequence goes on from NC_137260.1 coordinate 44,309,794, forward strand.
GATGTGCATTATGATTTCAAACTTTGCATGATGATTCCTATTACAGTTTGGTAAGATTTAAAACATGGTAATTTTTTCATAAAATAATTAACCTATTCATCTGCTTTTCGGAATAATGTTTGCTATGACAACATGGTACAATATTATAATCAAAGCATCTCTTTAATTAGAGACAAGGTTCACTATCGAGTAGAAATTCAATACAAAAGTATGGTTTCCTTTGGTTTATTTAAAAACTTTATTTCGGGATACTTTACACCTATTTCTTTTAAAACTTTGATCAGAAGAGCAAATTATGAACAAAAGAATCTATAACAAACACAGTTATTGAAGCAAAACTTCTAAACAAGAATTAATTTCGTCTAAAATCATGAACACTTGTTGTAAACCAGAAGTTAAATAAATATAAATGAATAAGACCTATATCAAACTTTTCGTTCCACTTTCAGTTTAAATATTTAATGCATTTTTTTATCTAAAATTTTAGGGGCATATGGTCAGTAAAAGTTTAATATACTTTAAGATTTAGGGACCATAAAGATCTGGATCATAAAAAATGCTAAAAAAAAGGTTTTTTTTCTTTTGCAGAAGTTTATATGGAGTATGGAACAAGGACCATACGTCGAATCCAATACCATCTAAAATGTAGAAGTTAAGCTAAGTAGACAAACAAATATATTCTTCTATGTTTATAGGATCTGTCATATAAATGTGTTAAAACTTATCATTCTAAAGTACTGCAAAGTCTATATTATCTATTTTTATTTTTTTAGGTAAGAAGTTGTCATTTTATATTGAGTTATTAATGGAAAAAATGTGCCTTGTTTGTATCATGAAATAGCATGCATTCAGAATTGCCTACAAATAAAGTAGTATCCTATTATATAAAGTAGTAAGCGTTTTTTTGTCTGTCCCGGAGGATCTCGCTAACCGCTGAACCGATATTGTTCTCCTTTACAGTGAAGCTTCTTATAGGTCCTGGGAAGGTTTTAAACTATTTTTCGGGAGGGTGTCTTCACCCCCCTCTCCCACAAAAAAAATTATAACTCTTTTAAAACTCAAATTTAAAATATAATGATGTCGGCTTTTCCTTCTCCTACCAGTGCAGTGCCCCTAGAGGCTTCTAGGGGGCGTAGCCGCTAGTAATACTATAAAGTAGTACGGTTTTTATGTCTGTAGCTTAAAATTTCGATAACTACTGAACCAATTGAGTTCTTCATTCTATGGAAGCTTCACATAGGTCCCTTGGTGGTTTTAGGCTTGATTTGTTTTTAGACAATTTTTCTACAACTTCTAGATGCTAGAGGCACAGCCGCTAGTTTTTGATAATTTAGTGTTAAATATAATTTAAGGGAAATCTAATCATAATCTAAATGTACATTCACGAAAATAAAAGATTAGAAGATATAAACTTAGTATCTATGACACAGACAGATATTCAGTTATTTGAATCATAAGACGTTTGTGTTAGAACAAGGATGACAACATCCATAAAAGCGAAGCACTGAAACGGTGGGACATACGGACATTAACACTTGTATGGTGTCAGAACTGAATAATCAGAATATAAATGTATAGGAGTCAAAGCAAAATTGTAAGTAAATTTGTTGAATAACTGATTGATTCAGGATAATGTTTATGGACATACTTACATTTTTAGGACTTGATTATAGTGTTGCTTTGCTTATTCCATTATACTTTGTTGTTCCATTAATCAATATACGAAAAAACAGATCAATCGGATGATTAGATCACATAAAAATTTGTTGTTAAAAAAGTAAAAAAATCAACATGTTTAAAATGGACGTACGGACATTTTGGTGATTACTATAGAGTTGCTACGCTTTCTAAATCGTACCTAACTATTAAAGGAATCGCCATGCAAAATTTGAAATCGATAGGACAATTCTAACATGCCTATATTAACGAAAAGAGCTATCCGTTACGGACGTACGGACGTACGGACGGACCGACCCTAATTATAGAAAAGCTTCGCTTTTAAAAAGAGATAGGAAGGAGAAAAAAGGAAGAGACATTCACCAAGCAGAATAGAGCTTTGAGCTCGCAATTTTATCCTTTTTTTACAAATGTTTCTATGTTGAAGGGATTGCAATTTAAAACGGACAACGTTATACACTGGACAGACTAAAACGAACACTTATAGAGTATCTTCGCTACAATTAAACAATTGGATATGTCTTTAAGAATTGGGTTTTGTTAACAAGGAAAGAACACATTGTGTAAAATAAAAGGAAATATATTAAATATAAATAAATTCAAACAAAACAAAACTTCATATAAATTAAAATCGCCGAATGTATGTTCCTATTCCGACTAAGGAAAATTAATTTTGTGGTTTTATTATATTATCAAGTACAAATAATTGATTTTACTTGGTGATAAAATTCGTTTAGATTATGATATTATTATTAAAGTCATTAAATCGTTTCATAAAAGAAATTTAATATAATTTTTTTATTTATCAAATAGTTAACAAGTGTTTTTTACCGGGGCTTTTAAAGGACAATTAACGATAAATTAATATACTTTTTGTAAAGATTTTATTTATTGGTAGAAAAGTTTGGTCACTCCTGATTTGTACAACCCAATCAGATTCAATAAAAAGTTCCTAACCTAAAAAAGTACGAATGTTTGATAGCCCAAGCAGGCCAATGTACCATTCCTTTAGGTTTGAAGCAATAATCAAAGTAATAGTTATTTCTCGCATCGTATTATAAACAGCTTTCCGCGGATATGAAATGTACATTGGGATATCGGGGCTAATAAAACTGATTTTAATCTTATGATTGTGCATTTTATATTGGTACAAAACTGGATATAATACGATGCTATACATAATTTTTCGTATGGATGAGAACCGGTTCCAATCCACTGGATAATAATCGGTTTAGAATGAATACGAGAAATATCTTTCCACTATGGCTTAGAAACCGATTAATATCCGGTAGATTAGAACCGGTTCTCAGCCATACTGAAAAAAATGCATAGCATCAAATTACAGACACTTTTCCAAAAGTATTAAAATAAAAATCATAAGATTAATACCAGTTTTGTTAGCCTGGGACTTCAGCCATTCGGGAGCTAACAAAACTAGTTTTTATCTTTTCAAATTATTCAGCTCCCACTCCGCATCTTCACCATGACTTTATGAATCTTTGTTTTCTATTTAACATGGTTTAATTTTCATTGCCCTTTTGGGTTCAAAGACCAACCAACAAACACATAAAGCTTGTAGAACAGCCTTGCTCCAACAAAAATCTGTCAATTTTTCTTTCTATTTGTTATGATTTACAAGAAAGGATGTTTTTAATTGTTATGTTTTGATTTGGAGTCAAGTAGCAGTGGCGAGCAAATATTTATCACAAGTTGTTATGATATAGTTTAAACCCATAATACATAGAGTTTTGCCTACAGAATAATCATTAAACATTGAACAATTACATACATAAGTAGTGAAGTTTTTAAAAAAGAAAGAAGGCATAGAATAGTTATTTATCGCATCGTATTATACACAGCTTTCCGCGGAAATTAAAAGAAATTATAGGATAGGGTGAAATCTAATGATTTTTATTTAAGTATCCGTCAAAAAATGTCTGTAATACGATGCTATACTATTATGGCTGAGAACCGGTTCTAATTTCAACGGATGTTAATCGGTTACAATTAGCCATACTGTAAAAATTACTATAACTACAACTCTTTAAGTTACTCCTTTCAGATTTTTATTCCTTCAGACTTTTGCTCTGATAGGTAAAAGTAATAATGAAAAGTTGTCAATTTATGACAACAAAGTTTGAAATAATACTTTTTTATAATACAATACTATTAACACACTTTAACTTGCAATCTTAACAAGTACATATATTACTAACTAACAAAGTTAGGGCACTTTCCCTCTAAGTTCATACCAAGCATTGGACCATACCATTCTCCTGATTTTTGAAGAAAATTGAAAATTGGGGAGAAGGGTGGTTCCTTTGTCTAACCCTGCAGAAGGCCCTGACCCAACAAGGTCTATACCTCCGGTGTCATTACTTTGTCGGGGCTACCCTTTACCCAATATACCCTAACCCAGACAGGTATATATAACGATGTACAGGTCGCTTCACAAATTTCAGGAAAGCTAAACAATGTTAGAGACAAAATTTACTATGATATTAAAATTAATGACTTTAATTTCTCAAACTTTGGTATTGTATTGTAGTAATGATGGGTTCAAAGGTTGTGAGAAAATGTTGTTGCACTGTACAGGCCATTGGGCGGTGCCAACAGTAGAATAGGTTCTTTCAGGGTTATAAAAATAGGTTTAACATTTAACATTATACGTACAAATGGATTTATTAGTACTGAGCTTGATCTTTAAATCGTTTTTATGCCGCGCTGAATCGGGGCGATTCAGAGGTGAACCGTAGGCGCGCTGGTGGTAAGCCACAGCGCACCTGATTTTTAAAAGATTTTCGGCGCGGTGTTGTTAAATCGCTTGCGCACTCACTAAAATATCGATCCGCGCCAGTACAACTTTATTACTTAAGCAGTGCCAGTAAGGTATTTTATATAAAATACCGTGTCAGTATGGTTTTATATAAAACATTAATATATAATTTATTTTAAAAATAACTATAAAAATGTTTTCACGATAGTTTTGCAATAAAATATTAAAGTAATTAAAAAAAATATCCATTTATTACATATGCAATGGGTCTTTCGTTTGGGGCTCAGTGCATGATTCACCCCGATTTAAACCGGCAATGCCACTCGGTGAGTGCCATTGCCGCGCCGGGCCCGCGCCACTGCCCGATTCAAATCGCCCATGCAAATTCGATTTAAAGATTGATATTAATAATTTGATGGTGCGCCAAATGAATTGCCCCGGTTTAAATCACCTATAAACGATTTAAAGATCAAGCTCTGGAATCTTACAAGATTATCATGTACTCTAATAAAGTTAGAGCTAACTAAACACAGTGCGATCTTTTGAAAAAAATCGGGACATCCAAAAAATTTTAAATCAACTGTTATCTATCCTAGGACCTAATAATGGCTGTAAGTAGACAGCTATGAAAGAAATTTTTGAAAAAATATTAACTTTTGGCGGATTTATGCCATTTTTAAAAAGGGCAGTGAAAAATTTCTTTTCAGTTTTGATGATTTTCCAGATTTTTTTACACAATTTTTACAAAGCAACAAAAAATACATTTATGTTCAGCTTATGCAAATAATTTTTGATTGAGGTACTTTTCAGATACCTGTACCAATGTCTAATCAAAGAAAAATTTTTTTAAAAATATTTTTTTGGTGGTGTAAATTGACATTTTGTGAGAAAATTTCACGAAAAATATTAAGATTTTTAACCCCAAAAAATCAGTTTTCTCCATTTTACCCAAAAACGGCCAGGAGGCCCCGGGTTTTGCAATAATAATATTAATATGCAACATGTATTGTGTATTATACAGTTTTCACAACCTGGGGCCTCCTGACCGTTTTTGAGTAATTGAGCATTTTACATTGAATGGTTTGAACAATTTTGTTCTTGTTAATTTCAAATTTTCCTTCGTTAGAGGGGGAAGGAGTCATTTTATGGCCCAAAGTCATCTCTGCAATATTTTCAAACTTTTTAAGGTGGATCTTTCTTGACTTATGCATCATTTGCCTCTGACGAACCGTTTCGCCGTTATTTGCCACAGTTGGTGTGATTTTTAACGATTTTTGCCGTTCTCGCGGTTTTAATGGACATTTAAGGGATAAAGGAGTCGTTAAATAAAGATGACTTATAAATACTTTTATTTTAGCAATTAAATTTGCTAAATTTCATGTTTTCTAGAAAAATTTGTAGTTCTAACTGGTTTTGGCTCAGCAGAAATTCAAATTTGGGGATTAATTATAATATTGCAAAAACATTATATACGCATCAGAGAGAGAGAGAAATATACGTTTGAGAAAGAATATAATTTAAGTAATTATGTTTATATTCTTATACAAACTTTAAATGAAGATAGCTAGACTTAGAATAAAGGTATTAACACAAAACCAAAAGTGTTTTGAAAATTATGTTATTGTTGTTTCTATCTGTAAAAAAAATATTTGAAAACATGCCTTATAAGTGTCCTATTTTACTTATACTGGACCTACCTAAAAATGCCAGGACTCGCACTGGGTGCACCTGACACTATATTCTTGTTCACAAACATTGTTTGCATTGAAGAAATATTTACATAGACGTTGATTTTGTTAAAATATTCCTATCCTAACTAAAGTTAAGAAGTTTTAAAGATTTTTTAAAAATAGGGTAGCTTCGCTCCTCCAAAACAGCAAGATGTACTTACCAAATGCACATTAGAAGTTAACAGAGGCAAAATTTAAGTTATTTCCGAGTTAAAGCAAAAGAAATTACATCATTTCTTCAAATACAAGCTTATTTATTGAAGTTTACTTTTGTCTACTCTAAATGTCCCGTTTTTTGGCAAAAGATCGCACTGTGCTAAAATAACGATCAACCCATCCACCCTCTTTACCCAATCCCCTCTCCTCCTAAATAGACAAATTAAATAGACTCTACAATACAACCTGCATATATAACCTTGTAAAAATGGAATTATTTACTCCTTAATCAACACTAAAACTTGCATAGACAAATTAAATAAATTCTACAATACAACCGTAATATATAACCTTGTAGAAATGGTAGTATTTACTCCTCAATCATCACTAGAACTTCCATAGACAAATTAAATGCATTTTATTTTTTACAACAGTTCACTTCGTTCAGGGCATCAGGGATAAGTAAACAGTGTATAATGTACTTTTTTTATTAAGCATTACATAGACAACTGACAAAGTAAGATATCCTAAAATTTGTAGGACATAAGATGTGCTATTTGCATTATAAAAATTAATCTAAATAGCAAATTTAAAGTCTAGTTATATATCTCTGAATTTGAAAATTCACCTTAATGATGTAATAAACAACAACACCCCAAAAAAAGTGTATCAGAATCAAACAATGGGGCCTTGTTATTTTATCTGAGATAATACAATAACATAATAAAAATTTCAATAGAAATGATATAGCTTCAATCTATAATACAAAGTAGAATGATGTCTGTCCGTCCGTCTGTCTGTCCGTCCCTTAAGATCTCGGTAACCACTGAACCGTTTGGATTCTACTCTTCAGGGAATATACCTACTGGTCCTGTGGTGGTTTTAGGCTATTTTCTTGGGGGGTGGGACACCCCCAACCCCGCCAAAAATGAAAAAATTCCCCCTCAATTTTTTAAAATTTATTTAAAATTTGTGGGGGCATCTCCAGAGGTAATTATTTTCTTTCTTTAATTACCTCTTGGGGCAAAGCCCCTAGAGGCTAGGGGCGAAGCCGCTAGTTTAATATAATGCGCAAATAAAATGCTAGTGTATACTAAAATTAAAAATCTATTTAATTTTTCTTATTAAGATAATTGACATTATGATTATTATCCTAATATTCAATAAAACTGGCTATTTTTCTATATGGCTCAGAACTGGACAATTCCAGCAGATATTAATCGGTTTCAAAGCCGCACTGGATTAACAAACATAATTTCGTCTCATTACTTCCGTGATCTCGTAGATGTAATTCATATCTATAATACAAAGTAGAATGATGTCTGTCCGTCTGTCTGTCTGTCCGTCTGTCTGTCTGTCCGTCTGTCTGTCCGTCTGTCTGTCCGTCTGTCTGTCCGTCTGTCTATCCGTCTGTCTGTCCGTCTGTCTGTCCGTCTGTCTGTCCGTCTGTCTGTCCGTCCCTTAAGATAAAGGTAACCACTGAACCGATTGGATTCTACTCTTCAGGGAATATACCTACTGGTCCTGTGGTGGTTTTATTTCCTTGGGGGGTGGGACACCCCCAACCACCAAAAAAACAAAAAAATCCCCCCCCCCATTTTTTTTTTTTTTTTGATGAAGATTTCCTTGGTCCTTTTACGAATTTCGCCAAAAAAAATTTTCTATCACCTCTTGGGTCAAAGCCCCTAGAGGCTAGGGGCGAAGCCGCTAGTATCATATAGAGAATAAACATAGTTCATTAAACAGAAAAGAATATTACACGCGTCTAACCTAAAGACAAGCAACCATACAAACGCTCAGGACTTGTAGAGTAGCTCTGATACCAACAAAACCACTTGCAAATAATCTTATTTTCTTATAGATAAATTTGCTTACAAATATTCTGTTATCTAATTTTTGCTTGCAGTAGTGTGTGTGAGAGATTTCTTTTTGTATGGGTCATTGTAAAAAGCAAAGCAATTCTACAATTATCAATATATATACACATTACACATGTCTTAAAATGATTTAGATTTTTTTCTATGTGAAATTATGTAAAAATTAGGGTATAAATATAAATATTTTCAAATTTTAAAGATCGATATTGTTCTTAAGCGAATATAACCCGAAGGAAGCCGCCCCATCCCCTGTCCCTGGAAAAAAGACTAAAACCATCCCAGTACCAATAAAAAGCTTCACTTAGAAAGTATCAGCGATTTGCTTAAGACCTTTAGAACTGTCAAGGTTCGCGGGACATTTGATTGTAATAAATAGTTTTATGAACACGCTCTCTCATTCGTTTTGTTTAAAAACTTTGGGTACTTTTATTAAATTTTGGTTGGTTTGGTTTAGCAATGACCAAAATTTTCAACCAATGATTTTATTTATGGATTGGTTTACATCAATTTATCGTCCATTGTCCATTAGGATCCTTGGTTACTTCAGAGTAAGAAAGATTTTTTGTTTAAAAATCATCGAGAAAATAAACCCTTCGCCTTTCTAAAAGTTGTGATTCTTGTTAATCTCTCTAGTTTAATTAGGAGGATGACTTTACTGTAAGCTGAACTGTGACGCTGCAATCTCATCACTGCTACTAAGCCGGGGTTTTCCCTTAAAGTGTCTATCGAGCAATGAATCCCCCCCCCTTCCCATATTTTATATAAATCAAAATAACGGAGGAGGGTCCCCCAACGACCTGGTATCCAATTTAACCTAACCCAACCTGACCTAAATAATAAACTACCCCCCTACCCTCTACTTATTTTTCAAAATATGGGGGGGGGTCTGCTCCCGAAGAGGCAAATTGAAGGAAATCGCCACTAAGCCTTACTTTCATTCCGAGAATAAGAAGAAAATTGACTATACAAAATATAGAATGGAACAAATTGGAATAGGTCAATTAAAAACACATACACGCACACAAATTCACATGGTATTTCTCTCTTTATTTTTGTACTACTGACTTAGCCCTTGATCGTATTTTTTAAAGTAAATTGCTAAAAGTACAAGACTTAATTTTGTTTTCTTGTTGACATTTATTCCAAATACTTTATAACTGGGGTATAGAATATATTTGGATATTATAACAGGGGAAAAATTGTCTTGTGTAAGATCCAAGTAATAATATATTCACTTTTCGCTATGCTATGTAAGATTAGCATCTTATTTTGGTTAGATTCCTTTAACTATATGGTATGATTGTAAAACTCTAATTTAGCCACTAAAACAATACTTTTTGTAGTATATAAGTTAGTTACTAGTGATTGCATCAATAGCATCTAGGGACTCTGTCTTAAAAGGGATAAGAAGGGGCCATAAAAAGATCCTAAAATCATCCCAAAACTTAGATCTGAAAATAAAATAGCCTAAAACCATAAGAGCTTGTTTAAAATAGAGAACCCAGTCAGTTCATTAGTTATTGAGATCTTCAGACAATAAAAAACCTTATTACTTTATATCATAGAATATAATTTAGTTATGATATATGCGCTTCGCTACTTTTGAACAGTGTTATCCCTTTTTTCAATTCTCTGAACAGATTTTCCCTTAATTCCCAAACTTTTACTTTCATTTTCCTTCAGGCGAGAAATAAAAAGAAGTGGTTCAGAAAAAAGTGCAAGTATATTTTTAAACTAGCTGCTTCGCCCCTACCATGTAGGGGAGTGGGTAATAAATAGCCTAAAACCATCCTAAGATATTTATACAACTTCACGAAAAGCATTTACTAAAGATGATAAGCTTGAAAACCTTGTGGCTTTATATTATAGGATTAGCGACTGCGACCTTACCATCTAGGGCTCAAAAACGAATGTGAAAGGAAGGGGTTAGAATAAAAGTTCCAATAAAATAGAGAATTAAATCTGTCTAGTGGTTAGCGAGATCTTAATAGATAAACTTTATTACTTTATATCGTAGGATAGAAACGAGGAGATGACAAATATACAATTTATAAATTATAGTACACACATATTTTAGTATATTTGCCCTGTCAAAGCTGAAAAAAATCTTTTTTATTGGAATGGTTTTATATCGACAAACGGCTATAATAAAGAGTTGAAAAGAATATATAATAAAGTTGTAAAATTGTTAACTACTTTCTCCAATACCACTTAATTGCATGAAAAATCATTTCAATCATTTATTATAATTGTAATTGTACCAATTTGTTAAAATTCCCTTTGGGCTTTGTAGACTTCCGTTCATATACATACAAAGGGCTTCAAGTATTAAAAGCTGTTTTGAAAATGTGAAAAACAAATAATCATATTTTTCTATTTAAAAATAGTCATAAAACTAAAACAGAAATAAAGATGACAAGATCCGTAATAGGTCAACTAATCTTCAGAAAATTACCTTTGATAAAAGCCGAGAAAATCACCTTTCTGCTATTAGCCGTATTAGAAGTAGGACAGACGAATGACAAAGTATATGATTATGTTAAAGCACAGATTCGGTTCTAGATAGAGAGAAAAAATATAGCTTAAAAACTTGAAAATAGCACTATATGTTACGTCTCTGGAAAATTAATTCAGATAATTTGATTCAACTATCAAATAGACACATAGGCGCTTCCATTGTAAATGTACTGTGGACTTTTTTTAGTAGCGAAGCTACTCTATAATTCACTTTGTCTGTCCGTCAGTCAGTCAGTCAGTCATTAAGTCAGTCAGCCAGTCAGTCAGTCAGTCAGTAACGCTATGGGGGAAACGTGATTTTCTCGGCTCCTATTAGAGATAGACAGCTGAAATTTTTAGTGAAAATTACTATGACATGTGCGCATCCAATCTATACATTGTTTTGTCCATCTGTCTATTAATTGGGGTGCTAGATCGATTCCTAGATTTTTACTTTTTTGCAATTTTCTCAATTCCTGTTCAAGATGAATGGCTGGAATTTTCAGGGATTAAATAAATTCAAATTCTACATATTTCTATCAAGTTTTATTAAGATGCCTTTATTGGTTGGGGTGCTAGATCGATTCCTAGATTTTTAGGTTTCCTTGATTTTTTCGATCCCTATACAATATTGACAGCTGAAAATTTTAGGGATTGAATAAGTTTAAACTCTACATATTTCCATCAAGTTTTATTACGTTGGGGTGCTAGATCGATTCCTAGTTTTTAAAGTTTTTGTGATTTTCTTAACTCCTGTTCAAGATAAACGGGTTGAATTTAAAAAGGTTTCGTGATTTTTATTATTGAAGTTTTTTATAACATACTCTATAGATCATTTTCCCCAGATGTCTATTCATAATTTTTGAGCTTCGCTACTTATGGATGTTGTCATCCTTGTTTTTATTCTTTATCAATAACACGCAAATAGTGTTCTATATTGTATACTTTCCCTCATTCTAAATTTCTATATAATTAAAGAGAAAAATCTTCAGACTTTCATTATCAAAAATTGTACCTTAATGTTTTTTTTTTTTTTTTTTATAATAATAATAATGTTTATTTGGTGCTGCCAGATACCCCCTAGCTTAGGAGATAGCACATACAATACTCTAAATTGCTGCTATCTATCGACAATTTAGAGTTTACATTATGATGTTTAGTCTCATACAAAATAAAATAATATATACTAAGAGATTAATTATTAACTAAATATAAATTGGTGGAAAAGAAGTAAAATTTTCAGGATATGCACCAGGAGCTACAGGAGTACTATCTTGACCAAAATGGGGATAGTGTATTTGATTCCTGAAGCCCCTTTTTAAAGGAGACGAAAAGAAAAAAAAGAATATAAAACAAATTAAATGTGAAAGGGAAAATTGAAACTTTAATTTAGTTTAATTGAGTTGTGAGGATGGTAAAAAAAGTAAAAAAAAACACAAATAAACATTTATATTATGTTAGAGAAATCAGTAAATAATAAGAAAAATGAAAAAAAAAATATATGAAGGAATTTAGAGAAAAATAAAACAAAATTAATATGAAAGTAAAGAGAATAAAAAGGAAAAATAATAAGATAGATCATTGTTGTATATAATTTTAATACCATATTTCAAGTTTTTAAATATCATTGAAGATTAATAAGTAAAGTTTTTATAAAAAGAAAGGAGAAAGAAAAAAAAACATAAAAAGGAAAAAAAAGCAATACTTCAAGCCTTTGTCATTGTATTATTTTTCAAAAAAAAACAGAAATTTCTCAATTCAAAATAATATTTTTTATAGAATGCCACTTTGAGCTTTGCCCTATATTCAACCCTCCCCTCCCCGCCAAAAAACAACACTCCCCTCCCCGCCAAAAGACAAACCCCCCCCCCCCCTACTTAAAAAAATCACTAGGTTTTTTATGAAATCAATTTTCAAGATCTGTTTATGCACTCAGAACAGTTTTCTCTATTACATATAAAATTAAGTTTTTCCAACAAAAAATCTTTGAGTTTCATACAAAATTGTTTTCTTGACATAACTGTGCTAAAAGTATAAATAACCTCGTCATTATTATTATCATTTTCATTTTCAGGATTAGGATTAGTATTAGGAATAATGATTTCATTCCATAACTTTGGTAGATCAGAGTAAGGGAATTTTTTAAATGTCTCAAGTCTAACAAATGAAACATTGTACTGTTGATTATTTCTAAGGACTCTTGTTGTTCTTGTGCTATTTCTAATCCATAAGTTATCAAAAGAACATGGAAGCCTATGATTAACGTAATCAAACATAAATTGTAATTTAGAATAGACAATTTGTTGAGTTACAGGAAGAATTTCTAAATTTTTAAATAAAATTGTAGTATGTGCATTATATTTTGAGTTGGTGATTATTCTCAGTGCTTTTTTTTGCTGTTTTACAATTTTATCAAGAGTTGATGCTGCTGCACTTCCCCAAATTGGGGCACAATATGTAAGATGGCTATGGACAAGTGAATTGTATAGAGTTTGCAATGCTTTTCCACCAATAATATGTTTTGCAGCATTTATAGCAAATAATGAGCGTGAAATCTTTTTATTTATCATATCAATATGATATTTAAAGTTTAATTTAGGATCTAGATAAACACCTAGATATTTAATTGCAGGAGTTTCACTCCTTGAGTTGACATATGAAAGTTTGTGTACCAAATTTGGATCATTTTGGTTATCATTATTGTGATCAAGATTAATACTAATGCTATCAAAGTCAATTGTTGATTCATCTTTTGTAAATATCATAAATTTAGTTTTTGATGGATGTAGACTTAACTCATTAGTTCTAAACCAATAAGTTATTTTTCTTAATTCAATATTAAGAATATCAATAATATCATGAAGGTTTTTACCCGAAATTAAAAAACTGGTATCATCAGCAAAAAGTAATGTAAATAGAGTAGTACATTTAGCTAAGTCATTGATATAAATTAAAAATAGTAAGGGTCCTAAAATAGAACCTTGAGGTACACCTTTGTTAATATATTTCATATCAGACTTTTCATTGCTGATGTAAACAAATTGTTGTCTATTTGCTAAGTAATTTTTAAACCATGTCAATTCTGTACCATTGATTCCAAGCTTAGAAAGTTTGTCCAGCAAGATTCTATGAGAACAGCAATCAAAAGCTTTTTGTAAATCACAAAAGACTCCAACTGTATACTTTTTATTATTACTATTCTTTACAATTTCATTTATTAGATGAAAAATGGGCTGTATGGTTGACTTTTTTTTCTGAAAGCCATATTGATGTTTGTAAATAAGGTTATTTTCATCAAGATATGCAGTAAGTTTATTTGCAACTATTTTTTCAAGAATTTTTGAGAAGATTGGCAAAAGACTTATTGGTCTATAATTAGACATGTTACTTAATAGATCCGATTCTTTTGTTTTAAGTTTGAAAATTGGCAAAACTTTGGCTATTTTGAGCTCATTTGGAATGTTGCCTGATTGTAAGGATAAATTTATAATGTGAGTGAGAGGAATAGCAATATTTTCAATGATTTTTTTCATAAGTTTATTAGAAACACCTAGCATGTCTTGGCTTGATTTAGACTCTAGACCATTTACAATTGTTACTATATCTTTGGGCTGAATATGAGTAAATGAAAATATGGAGTCAGATGCAGTGGTATAATAAGTGCAGTCTCTATCTGATGGATTTATTTTAGTTGTAATATCATCTGCAATGGTTGTAAAAAATTCATTAAATTTGTTAGAAATATCTTTCCCCTCCTTATAGCAAACCCCATCACTAAAAATTTCAGTTATGACTGAACTTTTGTCATTTTGCTTCCTTATTGCTTCCTTTAATATTGACCATGTTTTTCTCAAATCATTCCTATTTTCTTCAAAAGATTTTTGAAAATACAATTTTTTCCCTGTTTTAATTGCTTTATTATAGCATTTTCTATATTCATTGTATTTAGAAATGTTTTCTTGAGTTGGTTCTCTAAGTTTAATGTCATATAACTCAAATTTTGTCTTTCTAGATTTAAGCAAAGCATTTGTCATAAAAGGTTCAACTTTATGAATATTTTTATTTAGTTTAACTTTTTTAAATGGGAAATGTCTTGAGTATGACTCATTAAAAATACTATAGAATTTATTATATGCATCTTGAGCACTGTAATTATTAGACACAGAACTCCAATCAGCATTTAACATATCATATTTAAAAGAGGAAATATTTTCCTCACTAAAATTTTGAGTTTGAATAAAAACAGGACCAGACTCTTTAACTTTGTCGAGAATAATAGTGCAAGTAGGGAAATGATCAGAAATATCTGCTGTAATAATAAATGACTCAAACTTATTTTTATTATCATTGGTATAAATATGATCTATGAGAGTAGCACTTGTATGATGTTTAGGGCAAGTACATCCAAACTTTTTTCAGGGGGGGTGGGGAGTGGGAACATATTCACAACTTTTATCATGTAGGTACCTTTACATAGGTTAAATGTCCCAAATTTACCTGATTTTATCAAAGGGCATTGAACAATGGCTTGAAGCAGTAAATAATATTAGGGGGTTTCAGTGTTTATGGTGGGGGTAATACCCTCCTTTCCCCCGTTTCTTTTGGGGAAGGGGGTAAACAAACTTTACCCCCACCCGTTGTACATTATTAACTTAAGGTTGAAAAGACCAGTAAAGAAAACATGATTTTTTCATGTTATGGCCGAATTCAGACATGTTATTTATCTTTTGTATTCTAGATAATCTTGCCCAATTCTTCCTAATCATTCTTATAATCTTGTGGTTAGCAAAGTTCAAAGAATGATTATATAATTAATAACTATAACATGTTTTTTTTAAGCAAAGCTTTTAAGAAATACAGTCTTTTGGTAGTTTGTCTAGCCTTTTGCAAATATTGACACATTTTCCAACAAAATCTAATGAAAACTGTGGTTAATGGAAATAGTATGACAGTGGACATTTTGTCGTTAGTTTAGGTTGCTACTATAGTCCTCATTAATTGTTCTTTATGTTCTTCTAGTAGGAGGGGAATACATGAGGTAAAATGGGTGGATGGGGGGTATCGTTATATTATCCAGCTGGAAGAAACATATTATCATGGAAGTCGATAATCTGTAACAATATCCACGAATTCTATATCCTTTATGAGGATACGAAAAATTGCAACAACTAATTTTCTATGGATTTCAATATCCTTGTTCTGAATCGTACATTGTACCCTTTCTTAAATGCATATCAACTCTAAGATTATGAGATTTCATCATATTGTGTTATTAAATTCTATGCAGCCTTTGTTATTAATTAAGGAAAATTACAAATTAAGAAAAAGTGCACGAAAACGTATGTAAACTGTATTAAAACTACTAGTCCTGGGCTAATATAAAAATAATTTTTTATGAACGTTAAATTTTGAATAAATTTACATAAAATGTATTAAGAATTATTGGATTTATCAATTCTTTGATCTTACACCAGATTATCCTGTAATAATAACATCCCCTCCCATCCTACTAAATGAACGAACTGGTCAACGTGTGATATCTATCTTAGCAACCTAAATTAACGACAATTTTTCCCCTGTCATAATATACACGTATATTCTACATCCATTTAAAAATTTATTTTTTTGGATTGCCGTACATTTTTCTCTTGAACAAATGGTTGGCCAAAAGAATGTGAAGAACAGACAAACGACATAACATAAAAGGATAATATCTAATGGTCACTAAAGATGAAAGTTTTTTGGGCCATTGGTTCATAAAGTAGAGCTTTTAGCCTAGATAAACAAGGATGACAACTTTCATTAGACCAATAAGGTTATTCTGAGATATTAGGGCAAATCCTATAAAATTTTCTTGACTAGCCTCGAAGTTAACGATTTCTTAGACTTATCCTTTTAAAAAAGTAACAGGATGGCTGTATGTCCGTCTGCATCGAAGGATCTTGCTAACCGCTGAACCTATATGGCCCTCCTTTATAGTGTAGCTTCCCATAGGTTCCAGAGGAGGTTTTTATAATTGTTTTGGGGGAGGATACCACAACATTCCCAAGAGAAATAACACATATAAAAAAGAACACCCCCCCCCCCCTATTTAAAACATTTTTTTTCTACTAAATTAAAAATAGGTCGAGTGGTCGAGATAACCCAATCCCAACCTCAAGAGATCTCTAGGGGCATAGCCGCTAGCATAGATATAAAGGTATACGTATCAATACTGACAGACAGACGAACTGCCCAAATTTAAGAGAAGTATTTTTAAGAATGTGTGTGTTTGTGTGTTTTTTTTTTAATATCCTGTATGTACCATATTTAGCCTAAAGTAGAGTTTATAATATAGAATTGTACAACAGATGGTTCTACAATAAATCTCAGGCCAAATTCACAAAGGTACTCCAATTATTAAATATATGGAGAGTTTTAAAAATTTGGCTTTCTCAATAAAGGATTGGCGTCATACTTTGACCCTGTGTAAAGTAGGATGTCAGAAACCATTGCTTTTAAGTCTACAATTACACGTTCATGGCGTTGTTCAGACAGGATGACCATTGTCAAATACTCAAAATTATTATTTTTCCTTTAAAAACAAACATCTAATACTCTTGAGCATAAAAATTCCTAAAAAGAAAGGGGTTAAGTCACTATCGTTAACCACTGAACCGATTAAGTTCTCCATTTTAAGGAAGTTTGATATGGGTCTAGGGATAGGTATAGGCTATTTCAAATTAAATTTTGGGATAGCTTTGTGTTGTTTTTTTGCAACCTCTTTCCAGAAAAAGATTTGTAACATATTCATTTAAAGAATAAGGCCGACTTTTTATTAATGAAGCTAAGTTAAGGTAGGTTAAATAGGGTTTATGTGTATTAATCATACCTTTGTAGCAATAAACTTAATTTTAATTATAAAACATTCCATTAAAAATTTCTTTACATGCTATAGGATATGATTGTTTGCATTTTTACAAATTGGATAAAGTTGATATTTGTAATGGATTTATTAATACTTGGATCTTACACCAGATTATCATGTAAGCTAATAAAGTGAAACTTGAAGCTGGCTAAAATAACGATCCCCTCATCCACTTCCTTTACCTCATCCCCTTCCCTCCTATTAAATAAACGAACTAAATAAATTGAACTTTTCGTAAAATTATTACCTGATCGGTCCAGAAGATTGCAAGATCTAATTGATAATATTTTTTGCTCCTTTCCCCCACAGCTTGCTACACAGCCTAGAACCTGCCCATACCAGCAACCAACCTTCATAACAAATTTTAGATCTCTTTATCAGTATAGTTGTTTAATTGACAAACGGAACCATTTAATTTAGATAAATCTGCGCTAAAATTGTAAAAATCTTTCCTTGTATAGTATAAATCTATATTAATCTCGTTAATTACATGGTTGTATACAAATTTATTTGCTTAGAGTGGACAGGATTGAAAATTCAATTATTTGAATTGTTTTGTATCATATGATGTTTATTTTGGTACAGAGAAGTCCAGGGGGTACAGGGGTTTTTATGCCTATCAAACTTTGAAACCCTCCCTAAAAAAATTGAAAATACTATAGATTGCCCCCTCATTTTACTCCTTTCAAAATTTTTAAAACTACATTAGATTATCTCCCTCAAATCCTTGAAACTCCTTGATTTACATCCCCCCCCCCCAAAAAAAAAAAAGCTTTTACGCATAATTGCTGGACTACTTATGGTCATATTACTTATGGTTATTGTTAAGAACCTATGAAAGTGTACAAATGGGGATCTTTAAATATACAAACATAACATGATTAAAATCTCTGAATGTCAGTCCCTAATCCCTGAGCATGGTGAAAGTAGCTAAATAGTGGAAGCATGCATAGTAGACTTAATACCCCTAGATGGTCTCTCAGAAACAATAATCGGTACAACTTAAAAAGAATAATTTTAGAAGACGTTTTTGTTAATATTTAGTCACAATTGATTCATTCATATAATACGAGCATTAAATTCTTAAAAATTCGTTCTAAGAATCTAAACAATCATATAGACGGATTGTTCCTACATTGGGTTCTAATTGGTCTAATTTACTGATTATGGATCAAGAATTACTATATTTATTCATATTTGCTTGAAGCGTATCAATTCCAAACCACTTGCCAATAAATTTTAATTGTTTTTCAATTTTTAATTATGGAATAGTTTTAAATCGTCTACTGCTTTTTTAGAACCTTGTTTAGAAAAAATCAAAGTAGAAGTGTTTAATACGTCTATTTGTATGTCAGTCTGTAATGCTACTAAAGAATAAATATAAAATTATATAAAGTAGGAAGTTTTCTTTTGCCTGTCCGTTAAGATCCTTTTAGCTGTGATCATTGAACTGAACTCCACTTTAGTAAAAATTTATATAGTTTTTTTGCGATAATTTAGTTATTTAATTTTTAGATAGCAATTTGGGGGGTTTTGCTATTTTACCCCTCAAAGTGCCTAGAGAGCACATAACCCCCGACCCGCCTGCTTTATTTTGAGAAAAAAAATTGAAAGTAAATCTTTTTTTATGCCTACCTCCATTGGGGGCCATAACCCTACGGAACAACCCTGTGCCCAATAAAACCCAACCTTAAGTGACACACAAAAAACTCCAACCCCCCCCCCCCTTATTTTCAATTTAATTCAGCATAAGAGAGGGTTTCTATGCCCGACTAGGCACTCTGAGGGAAACTGCAAAATTCTTTAAATGCCCTTTTTTTACTAATACATGTTTAGCTATGCAACTATTGGACATAAATGATTTGTTTTAAATCTATTAATGGTTGTCATAGTTTGATACCATTCCCTCTACTATCCTAAATCCAATGATACGAGAGGATATGATGAGATTATCAACCATATGGGATGAAAAAATCAAATATCAATTAAAGTATTATAGATCTACTTTCTCCATCGTTTTCCCAAGTGTCAACTGACAAACAGACACTTCCCCAAATGGTTTGGTATGTTTGAACGCTAAGGTATGGCAGCCGCTAAAGTCATACTTTCGCAAATGCCGGAGAAAAACTTCTAGTCCGCCTCCAATTAAGGCGATTCCGCATCGCTGATAAACATCGTTTTTAGTTTTTGAGTGATTTTTTACTTACTCCTGCAGGGGTTAGTTCAACCCCACTCCCCCTTCAAGAAAAATAAAAATTTATTACGTAACTTAACAAAGCAATAGATTATTTTTAGTTAGCCGAACACTTTAAACAAAAAAATACACCAACACTGGGTTGGCTGAAATTTTACAGTTTTTACAAGGTTTTCTGGGCTGTTTTCTGAGCGTTTTAAAAAAAACAATGCTATGAATACAAAAATGACTGACGGTCACTTGTTCCAAGGCAGATTATATGTGACAAATACTGTCAATATGTTCAATGTGGGGAGAACCATACAGGACGGCTGAAGATCCCTTACTCAATGGCAGATTATGTGACAAATACTGTCAATATGTTCAATGTGGGGAGAACCATACAGGACGGCTGAAGATCCCTTACTCAATGGCAGATTATGTGACAAATACTGTCAATATGTTCAATGTGGGGAGAACCATACAGGACGGCTGAAGATCCCTTAGTCAATGGCAGATTATGTGACAAATACTGTCAATATGTTCAATGTGGGGAGAACCATACAGGACGGCTGAAGATCCCTTACTCAATGGCAGATTATGTGACAAATACTGTCAATATGTTCAATATGAGGAGAACCATACAGGACGGCTGAAGATCCCTTACTCAATGGCAGATTATGTGACAAATACTGTCAATATGTTCAATGTGGGGAGAACCATACAGGACGGCTGAAGATCCCTTACTCAATGGCAGATTATGTGACAAATACTGTCAATATGTTCAATGTGGGGAGAACCATACAGGACGGCTGAAGATCCCTTACTCAATGGCAGATTATGTGACAAATACTGTCAATATGTTCAATGTGGGGAGAACCATACAGGACGGCTGAAGATCCCTTACTCAATGGCAGATTATGTGACAAATACTGTCAATATGTTCAATGTGGGGAGAACCATACAGGACGGCTGAAGATCCCTTACTCAATGGCAGATTATGTGACAAATACTGTCAATATGTTCAATGTGGGGAGAACCATACAGGACGGCTGAAGATCCCTTACTCAATGGCAGATTATGTGACAAATACTGTCAATATGTTCAATATGAGGAGAACCATACAGGACGGCTGAAGATCCCTTACTTCATGGCAGATTATGTGACAAATACTGTCAATATGTTCAATATGAGGAGAACCATACAGGACGGCTGAAGATCCCTTACTTCATGGCAGGTTATGTGACAAATAATGTAAATATGTTCAATATGAGGAGAACCATACAGGACGGCTGAAGATCCCTTACTTCATGGCAGATTATGTGACAAATACTGTCAATATGTTCAATGTTCACCACTTTTTACAACTTTCACCAGCCAGATATATTTTTTAATGGAGTGTGGCAACTCTACAGTTATCTTATTTAGTCTGTCAAATTTATAAGAATGTTACATGTAACGTGACTTGTGATGCGCCGCGCTGTATGATTGCATTAAAAACTTGAATTAAAGTTTAGTTTTCAATATACGTGTGAATTGAATTGAGTGCAACTTTTATATGCTACTTAAGATTACTTAGGAATTATATGCAACAATTGTCTGATGAGTGTTTTAGAAAGTTGTAACAATTAAAGATTAACTACGCGCGTTCTTGTTTATTGCTGAAATAGATAGGACTTTATTTTTCAAAAAATTTATTTTTAAAAATTCAGTGTTTAAAAGACAAAAAAAATTTTGGGGAAGGTAAATTGGAATCGCGAAAGTTTAGATACTCTTCTTAGATTAAACCTTGCCAATACAGGAATCTCTTGGCTCCCAAACTAATTAAATCTTTGTGTTACTCTTCAAAAAATGTTCTGCAAAGGAAAGCCATATAGGCCCCATGTTTATTGATATATTTAGGTACAAAAATCTGGTTTCTTTTATGCATGGAAAAGTAAACCTATCTACATTTAATACGGGAACATTTACCTATCTTTTAAATTATTCAAACTATCATGAATAAAAAGTATTTTAATTTCACTTATCTTGATGTTTTTAAATATTTTAGAAATAAATCTCAATATTATACTTTTAGTTGTCCTGAAGAGGACAAAAGTTAATTATATTTCTCCAAATCGGTTTTTTATAGATAGATAATTGAAGATTGATGATCTATCTACTACCAGTTTGGGTATTGCAGGTCCAACCTGACCTGATATCCGCCAGCCCGTCTTCCGTCTTCTTGGCAATGTTGATCCCACTCAGCACCTTCAACAGCTCCTCGTCGTTTCGCATGGCCAGCTTCAGCGGCCGCGGGATGGTTTGCTGGATCCGAGGCGGTGGTGACGCATCCGCCGCCGATGGCAAATACGTCCAAAGGTTAGCCATAGTTCTGGAGATGACGGTCTCGAACCAGTTGATGGTGATTCCGGATTTCTTGTCCTTCACTTTTACGACGACAATTTTTTTCTGTTCAGACATGGAGAAGGTTATGGTTTGCACACTTTGGAGGATTAATCTCAACTGGTTAAAACTTAATTTTAATTTTATGTACAGGATTAAGGTAAAATATTCAATTAAAGGGGATGGGAGATAATTAGTTTGTATTGTATAAGGATATGTGGAAGGTAAAATGGGCGGAGATTTTAGATGACCACCTAATCTTTAATAAATAACACGTAGTTAATAGTCAAGGTTAAAAATCACGTAACAAATCTTACCTAGCAGTCATATAACAATTTTAAAGTGTGCAAAATAAAAAATTGTATCCAATTTATCTGATAATGGGATATTTAGAAAGAAGAAAATGGACATTATTTTGATGTACATTTCCAATGATATGATAAACAAAATTACCTCATTGTACATCAACTTATTGGATGTTTGCTAGTTTGAACCAACCAATCAAGCTTTAATAAAAAGTACTTTAAGTTTTAATCGAATTAATGAAAAAGGGTGGTCTTTAAAAAACTTTAGGTACCATCCTTATAATAAAGTAACAAGATGTTTGTCTGTCTCTTTGTACCGAAGGATCTCGCCAACCGCTGAACCGATATGGTTCTCTTTTACAGGGTAGTTTCTAATAGGTCCTGGGAGGTTTAAAACTATTTGGTGACACCACAGCACCCCCCCACCCCAAGAAAAATCGCCCCTAGAAAAAAAATCCCCCCCATAAAAAAATTAATTCAATTCATTTCCCTGAGATACCTAATAAATTAAGAAATTGAAAATCTAAATTCGTATTAAACCTTAGGTTTTTTATTTGTGACCCAGGTCAAAATTTTTCAAGCTTTTTATGCAACATACATATTACTTTTATTAATCAAATTAATGCAGGTAAAAAATCCCCGCCCCCTATAAAGCACCTGCAAAATGATTTTCAATGTTACAACTCCGCCCATTATTACTACAATCTAATCCAATAAGGGGGTGGGCTGTATAGAAGCATGAATTCTTTGGGTATAAATAATAATGCTTTATTGAATTTGAATCAGTTTACATTTGAACTTCCAATCAACAGAAAATCAAGATGACCGGCAGAGGCAAAGGCGGCAAGGGATTGGGCAAAGGCGGAGCCAAGCGCCACAGAAAGGTGTTGAGAGATAACATCCAGGGTATCACCAAGCCCGCCATCAGGCGTTTAGCTCGTCGTGGTGGTGTCAAGCGTATCTCTGGACTTATCTACGAGGAGACCCGTGGTGTTCTTAAAGTTTTCCTTGAGAATGTGATCAGAGATGCTGTAACCTACACTGAACACGCCAAGAGGAAGACTGTCACCGCTATGGATGTTGTCTATGCTCTGAAGAGACAAGGACGCACCCTGTATGGATTCGGCGGCTAATATTTTGTTTACAGTTACCTGCAGTACCTAGTTAATCGGTCCTTTATAGGACCAACTAAATTTATAAATGAGAGAAATTCTACATAAAATATAAATAATGGCTTTGCCCCTAGCATCTACACCAAAGCTAAAGAAAATGTAAATTTAAGCATTAAATACTGTTTTACTGGCCCTTTACTAATAGCATTGATCCCCAGCAGCAAGAATACAAAATGACATTTGGCGATGCTTATTCATATTTATATACAATACATAGATATAAAATTAACGTGGATATTATCACAGGGGAAAAATGGTCGTCAATTGTGGTTGCTATAATGGACATCATTTATTGGTCAGTTCGTTCATCCAGTGGAGGTCGTTATTTTAGCCAACTACAAGTTTCACTTTGTTAGAGTACATGATACTCTGGTGCAAAATAAATCCATTGTTATATTAAAAATAGGAGCTTAATATCATTACAAGCAGACTTAAAGACAAACCATTAAATAATATAAACCCCGAACAAACATAATATGCAAATCTGAATTTTCAAAATAGCAGCTTTATTATTCATTTAGGATGATTTTACATTAAATATGAAATGTAGATGCCTCTTTTGGCTACAAAATTCCACTGTTATTTTTTAATTAATCAGCACCAATAAAGCACAAGATCTCAAAATAGCATTTGGGGGAAATACTGGTGAACAAACATATTATGCAAATCCAAAACAAAGCAATAAAAAAAAGGTTTTTTGGCACTTTTCTCTTCTTTTAAAGATTGATTATGATAAAATAATAATTATTTAAGGGATTTATGCATTAATTATTATGAAATATAGTATAAGGTAGAAATTAATGATTTTTCTAAATAAGAAAAGTTTGAAAAAAATAAATTCGATCCCTATCACTTTAGAGGAGAGCTGCTGACCCCCAGTCTTATGGATGAACCTAATACATGTGAAAGATAAAAATTACCCTGAAAATTATACAAAAATGTTTTTTTATGTGTTAAAAAAATTCATTTCAAAATCTTGATTTTGAGGATGATGACCTTTCAGATGCTCCTGTTGGTGGTCATGTTGAGCCAAATGTTATCTAAGTACATGCCCATTACAACAACTTGTCTATTAACCTATGTACCATTTTTTGTAGTCATAGCAGCCTCCAATGGAGCCTTCCAACAAGAAATATAACCATCTTCTAAAAACTACAGTATTCACCTTATGAATTGAAGTAAATAAAATTGCAATTCTTTTCTTTTTTAATAATGCTGGGCTGGAGGATGCTATAACTACAAAAATTGGATCATAGTTTAATATATAAGTTGTCATCATGGACAAAATAACAGTGGAATTTTGTAGCCAAAAGAGGCATCTACATTTCATATTTAATGTAAAATCATCCTAAATGAATAATAAAGCTGCTATTTTGAAAATTCAGATTTGCATATTATGTTTGTTCGGGGTTTAGAAACTCTATAGAAAACACCGTATAAAAATCTATCTCAAATGTCAGCCGAGAAAATAATGTTCTGACAGACTGATATTAAGAATTGTAGAGTAGCTTTGCTCCTAAACACAAAATAGTTTATGTATAATATAAATGTATATTGTCAAAGAAAACAACTAATTACAATAAAATTATTAACAAATAGTCTGTGGGCTTTGGATGAAGAACTATTTTATAAGCAAGACTTGGAAGTAATTCTTACTTTAATTTTTCTGTGCTTTCCCTCTCATTGCCTATAGAACATGGAAATCATCCCCTCTGATTTTAAAATTTAAGTAGGTTGGGGAGAGGGGGTGTAGTTAAGTTCAATACAGGCTTTATTATGATTGCCCCCCCCCCCCCGCAGTATCAAAGACGCCTGTATGGGTTTGGCAATGGAAAAAATAACTAAAACTCTTATTTTAAATAAAAAGGGAGGGGGGGGGGGTTGCTAGACACGCTCTTTGTGGGAAAGCACCGGCTTTTCGAATTATATTGCTTATTGGTGTTAGTCACAGCTGAGCTGATCAAGAACATTTGTTGATATAAATACCGATAACAAACAAGGATGACAACATCCATAAGTAGCGAAGCACAAAATTTCGTGGATGGGAATGACCGTGTCATGGTTGTTTTCTTCAAACAATGGGCAATTTAATTTTGATATCTAAAACAGAAAAAAATTTGAAAATCGGATCACCAAAAATATGGGGAAAAATGTAAAAAATTTAAAAATAGCCAAAACCCTGCAAAAAAGGCAGTCTGACCATTATTGTTGTTTTCTTCAAACGACGGGAAATTTAATTTTGACATCTTTAACTGAAAAAAATTTGAAAATTGGACTAAAAACACCAAAGATATGGGGGAAAATGTAAAAAAATATAAAATAGCCAAAAACCTGCAAAAAGGCAGTCTGACCTTCATAGTTGTTTTCTTCAAACGACGGGAAATTTGATTTTGATATCTATAACTGAAAAAATTTTGAAAATCGGTTCATAAACACCAAAGATATGGTGGAAAATGTAAAAATAGCTAAAAACCTGCAAAAAGGCAGTCTGACCGTTATTGTTGTTTTCTCTAAACGACGGAAAATTAATTTTGATATCTTTAACTGAAAGAATTTTGAAAATCGGACCATAAACACCAAAGATATGGGGGAAAATGTGGAAAATTTTAAAATAGCCTAAAACCTGCTAAAAAGCCGTCCGACCGCCAGTGATGTTTTATAGTTAATTGTGCTCCTTAATGATGGGAATGTTGTCAAAAAATTTCAGAATTCTATCTTTTATAGGAGCTGAGTAAATCCCATTTCCCCCATAGCGTTACGGACTGACGGACTGACTGACGGACTGACGGACGGACAAAGTGAATTATAGAGTAGCTTCGCTACTAAAAATAACATGTAGGTAGAAGAAGAACTAAATTTAATCATCCATCTCCAGCTGTTTGAGCAGCTGTATCCTCCTTCTCTCCAACTCCTCCTCACTCAGCTCCCCCTCCTCCTCGTCACTGCCTCCCCCTCTCCCCTTCTTCTGGTCTGGGGAGGAGCTACGAGATTTGGGGCTCAGACTTCTCTTCTTTCTTCTCCTGTAAAACAAAGTATTAAAATATTTTTAAAGACAGCTGTACAGTCCAGTAAATGTCTTATTATAAAAAGTTTTTTGTTTGCTTGTTAGGGTCTCACTGAGTCACTAACAACCAAACCGAATACATTTTTTAGGGAAAGTTTCACATTGGCCCTGGGATGGATTACGGCTATTTAATTCTAAAAAAGCCTTGGAATGGTTTTAGGCTATTTATCTCACCCTCCCTTACTATCCAATAAATAGAATCTAGATGCTAAGGGCAAAGAAATAGAGCTCAAAATAGTTTTCATACTAATATTTGTAAAATCGAACAAACAAAAATAAATTGTTAATAATCTTGGTTTCGAAAGTATTTAAACTTAGATCACAAACGGCCAAGACACACTATATATTTCAAACAGCCATGATACTTCTTCAACAGTAACACTTTTGAAAAAACGAGCAATCCACGCTAATGTTCTATTTGATTGAATAACTTACTATTTTAGCTAAACATGGACTGCAACCCCTAGTACCTAGTAAACAGCCCAAAACTACAGTGTTTTTTTTTTATGAGCACTTTTTTAAAAAACAATTTTACCCCACTTATAGTTATCAGAATTTAATGATTAATGGCTTATTTTCTTCGTTTTTTTAAGGGAAATTATGAAACAACAAAAAAAAATACAGTTTTTGTTGAAGAAGTACAGTAAAATTGAAAATTAAAAACTTAGGTGTCAACATATAAAAATGGTTTTAGCGCATTTTTCTTAAAAAAATGGATTTTCTGTAGTCGACTTTGGGGGGCCAGTACTCCCTCCCTGGTTGAGATATGACCTTCAAACTTTGATATGTTCTAGTACATGTCCCTAATAGTATCTGTATACATTTTTAGCTCTATATCTTATCTTTGAAGTGTTTAGCAGCCATTCTTGCAAAAGGTTGATTATTTGAGCATAAGAAAAATACGCTAAAACCATTTTTAGATGTTGACACCTAAGTTTTTAATTTTCAACTTTACTGTACGTTTTCAACAAAAACTGTAATTTTTTTTGTTGTTTCATAATTTCCCTTAAAAAACGAAGAAAATAAGCCATTAACCATTAAATTCTGATAACTATAAGTGGGGTAAAATTGCTTTCAAAAAAGTGCTCATAAAAAAAACACACTGTATTAATGAAATACCTTGAACTTTCTTCACTACTAGATCTTGACTCACTCTTGGCCTTCTTCTTTTTCTTTCTTTTCTTTTTCTTCTCGTAATCACTTTCACTCTCGCTTTCACTCACATCTATATAAACAAGGATGATAAAATCAATGAAGCACAAAAAATCATTCCCAGCCAAATGTTATGTTCATTGTTTAGGTTAAGAAGGCCTACTAATAAAATTGCCTACTAGCTTAAAGATTAATAAAATCTACTATTATCACAGCATGTAAAAGATTTTTTCCTTTTAAAAGCTGCATAAAAAAAAATTTATTCTACTCAAAAAAAAAATTGTTGCACCACAGCACTTGTGTTTTTTAATGTAAAAGAATAGTTTTTTTTATCGAATCGTATTATACACAGCTTTCAGCGGACTTTAAAATGAAAAAAAACTGAGATTAAAACAATTTTTGCTAGTCCCAAGGTCTGTAGGGCTAACAAAATTAGCATTAATTTTAATATTCGTGGAAAATGGTTTGTAATACGATGCTATACATGATTTTTCAGTATGAAAACCAGTTCTAATACACCGGATGTTAATCGGTTTCGAAGCCATACGGAAAAAAAAACATTTCCAGCACTGAGAACAAACCAAAAAGCTACCTGAATGTTTATGTTTCTTCTTTTTCTTTCTGTCCTCCGTCTCGCTGTCACTGCTGGTGGCAACCTTCCTCTTCTTCTTCGACTTCTTCTTGATCTTCTTGCCGTGGTTGTGGTGACACCCGTCCTGCTCTTTCAGGTAATCACTGCAATAATGGATATATTATTACTTCGAGCTTACACCATTTTTTTATGTTCAATAATAAAGCGAAACTTGCATCGGGCTAAAATAACGATTCCCCCTTTTCCACCACCTTAACCCCAACCCTCCTACTGGATGAACGAACTGACCAATAAACGAGTTCCATATTAGCAAGCTAAATCGCCAATTTTTCCCCTGCAATAATATCCACGTTCAATCATCCATTTCGTTCTATATTGTTGTGCTTCTTTATTAAAAGAAATATTTGCGATGCTTTTATGGGTGTTTTAATCTGCAAAGTTCCCTTGAAGTTATGTGATCTAAGATTTTAAAAGAGGATTTGAACGATTAGGCAAGGTAGTTGTATTTTGAGGTACAATCAGGGTTGTCATTTTGGGCGGGCGGTTTTGGGCCGCCCAATATAAGGTCCTTTTGGGCAGTTTTGGGCACCCCCCTTTTAGGGAGAGAGAAAAAGGGGAGGGGGTTAAAAATCCTTATAATAAAGTAACAGGATGTGTATCTGTTTGTTTGTGTTTGAAATCGCCCCTAGAAAAAAATTGCACTCCCCCAAAAACTTTTTAAAATTTTTTTAAAACTAAAAATAAAAATGGGAGGAGCAAACCTACCCCCCCCCCCCAAAAAAAAAAAAAAATTATTCCCCCCTCCAAATTTTTTTTTTACTTTTTCTTTTCAAATCTAATAGGTATAATAATTGGATTATCAAATTTGACTCTCAAGTGCCCCTACAGGCCTCTAGGGCCGTAGCTGCTAGTAAAATGTATAAATTAGTAAGTTTTTTTTTGTATCTAGAGAAGGATTTCGCTAACTGCTTTCCAGTGGAGCTTTTATAGGTCCTGAGATGGTTTTAGGCTATTTTATTTCTAATAATAAGTCTAGATATGGTTTTAGGCTATTTTATATCCTTTTTATATGCT
Source organism: Acartia tonsa (assembly GCF_053477335.1). Classification (NCBI taxonomy): domain Eukaryota; kingdom Metazoa; phylum Arthropoda; class Copepoda; order Calanoida; family Acartiidae; genus Acartia; species Acartia tonsa. The sequence goes on from NC_137260.1 coordinate 44,339,330, forward strand.
TTTTACGACATTTGCCCATAAAAGGTGCCCAAAACCACTTTTGGGCGCCCAAAACCCGCCTAAAACCCTTTTGGGCAATTGGGCCGCCCAATATAAAAAAAAGTGCCCAATTCGACAACCCTGGGTACAATGTATGTTAACTGTGAAAAAATGGCGGCGAAACAAAGAATATACTCTTATTCCGGCCGATTTTTTTTTTGTTATAAAAATCTAGAACACATAACTTTATTGGATCTAAGTAGGTATATGAAAACACCCCCTTCTTTAACTTTTGGACCATATATATAGGTTGAAATAAATGGAGCGATCCATTTTTAACATGTTTAATAGCTTAAACCTTACATAATACGCTAGTTGTCAGGGGAAAATGGGTTGGAATCTTGTACCAATCTTGTACACTCTCCCAAAAAAAGCTCGATGGTAAAACTTACTTGAAAAATGATTCAGCTTTCGCTTGTGTAATGGATTGACAGATAGGTTTGTCTTTAATAACTTCCCAAACATCTTCAAAGTCACTTTTCTCGTCAACTTTCAGCTCCTCGAACATGTCCCTAAAATGATCAGTTTTAACATTTAATTTAAAATTTGTAAAACTATTTTACTTTTTAAGTTTTTACTATGGCCCCATTCATAGGTAGTTTTTTTTAAATTTAATATAATATACTTTACAGATGCGATATCAGAATATTATTGTATATTACCACGTAGAAAAAACAAAGAATTCTTTTGCCTATGTTGTAGAAGTGGAAAGGGAGTGGAGTTGAGTTACTTTGTGTTTAAATAAGTGACCCCCATTCCCACTTATGAGATGAAAAATATCCTGCCAAAGGGTACCTTAATTCATTTTCAATCTTTCTGAGCTTCTTGTTTTCTTCCTTCATTTTTTCTTTTTCCTTAGCTTCAGCCTTCTCTACAAGTGAGTTGTACGTCAGCTTTACGTTTCCAGCATCTAGGGTGGCGGATCTCTATAAAAACAACAAAATAAAATCCTCATATAAAAGTAACAGGATGTAAGTTTGTGTGTGTTGATTAGCGAAGGATCTCGCGTACTGCTAAACATAAAGGGTACTCCTTTTAAGTGAAGCTTTTCAAAGGTCTAGGGAAGGTTTTTACCTACCTATTTGTGGGAGGGTACTTTCGCCCTCAAATGGAAGAATAGCCTTACGAAAAAAAATGCATCTTCATCATCACAAAAGATGTTTAAGACGTGGGTCCTCATTCGCATGTGCCCCTAGAGGCCTCTAAGGAAGTATCCGCTAGTAATATATACTTGAAAATGTTAGAAATCGGATAACATTACTACGAATACATTTCCCTAATGTAGCTGTACATTTTTTTCCTAAATATTAATGACATTTGTTTTATTTAGGTTTTATATTTTTGGCTTTAAAATGTTTACATACCTTATCTTCACAAACGACTGTAGCGAACTCTTCAAATGTCGTCTTTGCCTGGACATCGTACTCTCTTTCCTTTAGGATGTCCTTGATGATCTTCTTCTCGTCGGAGAACCTGGCCTTCAGGTCCTCCACGTAGAACTTGAACAGGTCCAGCGGAGTGGAGCCTGGCTGTCCCAGCATAGTTGAAAATCTAAACAAATATAAATACTTTGTAATCTGTTATCATTCTTGTTTGAGAGGCAGGATGTTAGTCTGTCTTTCCTGAACCTTTTTCTTTTTAATGCCAAAACTTACGGTTGAAATATTTCCCCACAACCCCTTTAAAGTTCCACGAGTAATTTTTTAGTGTGAAAGAGATTTAATAAAATGTAAAAAAGATATTGTGTCTTTATGAGTAAAAATTTCTTAACAAAAAGGGCAAAATGGAAAAGAATCAATATTTACTACAATTTAATTTAAATATGATTTTTTTAAACAATAGAGAAATGTATTTCTTCAATTAAAGCTCAAATATTTTTCCATGCAAACACTAACCTTAAATCTTGAGAAACAATGGAGTACAACTCCATCCAGAGAGACATGCTGGTCAACTTGCCCTGCTCATGAAGTTCATCAAGCAACGCAATAAATGCGTCACGGTTCTTACGCTGTTGACGCTTGACGCGCTTCTTTTCACGTTCCTTTTCGGAGTCAACTTCCTTCTCCAGCTCTCTAGAATATAAACAAAAAATTGTATTTGTATTTAAAATTGCATTTTTATTTAGTACCTAGTGTAGCATCTCATCGTTGTATAAAATGTTTTAATAAACTTTTTTGCAGACTTTTGGTAAATCATCCATAAAAGCGAAGTCGGTCAGACAATCGAGCATTAACAATTTGATATTCAACAATATTAGAATTCCTTAAAAACGCGATGCTTAAAATGATCATACTCACAATTATAGCAAAATTATAGATATTCGTCGTTAACATTATGCTTAATCAATATTCAACCCCCCCCCCCCCCCCCCAAAAAAAAAAGGAGTGACGACTGTCGATAACTGTATAAAAATACACAAAATTCTTACCTTATATGATCTTCATAAGTGATGAGAGCATCCTCTTTATCCATAGCCAACAGCTCATCATCATCCGCGAAGGCTGGGTTGTCCAGCAACATCTGCTGGGCCTCCTCCCATGTTGTGTTGAACTTGATCTTTGTCATCTTGTCAAGGATGTCCGCCAGGCGGGTCATGTTCTTGCGCCGCAGAGCCTAGATATGGTAGATTTGTGAGAATACTGTAATGGATTACATTTTTTGAAAGAATTTTCAAGGGTGAAATATTTAAATATTGACTAGGTAGGTAGGTATGTATTTTTAAAAATCATACTCAGGAATGTGTATTATTAAAAATTCCAATTCATGAATATATTAAACTGTTTTTAACCTATTTTTTTATCATATATCAAAAATATACTATGACACCAGTAGAATCAGACTGCAGAGCCCAAATTTGAATTAAGTCCCCAATAAACTTTTTTGGGGGGATTTAAAAATCAATTTTATATGTTGCTGTGATCATTTTGATGGAAGCAAAAGCATTTTTTAGTTTGGGGTTAAATTGTTTCTTACAGAACAATTTGATGTGATTCAGATTATATCAATACAATAATAAAAACTCTACTCTGTTTGATGCAAATAATTTTTTTCTAAAACAATAATTTATATAAACCCCGAACCACTTCATTATGCAATCTACATTTTCCTGGATATTTTGTCTTTGGTAGTCCATAAGTGTACAGCTTTACAGTACATTGTTTCTATTTGTTAAAGCAACACGTATGATAAAAGAAAAAGATTCTGTTTAAAGTAAAATGCTTATATTTCAATCAAAATCTATATTTTTGTATTTTTTACCGATCCACTTCATTATGCAAATCAAAAGAAAATCAATGAGAAAACGTTTGTTTTGCCCTTTTCTCCACTTTTAAAAATTAATTCGGATAAAATAACAATTTTCTAAGGGATTTATGCATTAATTATAAGGAAAAACAGTTTAAGGTAGATTTTATTGATTTTTCTAAATAAGAAATAATTGAAAAAAAAAGAAATTCTAACCCTATCACTTTAGAGGACAGCTGCCGACCCCCAGTCTTATGGATGAAGCTAAATACATGTAAAAAATAAAAATTTGCCTGAAAAGTATACAAAAATGTTTTGTGATGTGTTAAAATAATCCATTTTAAAATCTTGATTTTGAGGATGATGGCCTTTAAGATGCTCTTTCTGGTGGTGATGGTGAGCTAAATGTTATCAAAGTGCATGCCCTTGAAGAAAACTTATATATTAAACTATGGTCCAATTTTTGTAGTCATAGCAGCCTCCAGGCAAGCAATATTAAAAAAGAAAAAAATTGCAATTTTAATTACTAAAATTCATAAAGTAAATTATGTAGTTTTTAGATAATGGTTATATTTCATGTCGAGAGGCTCCACTGGAGGCTGCTATGACTACAAAAAATGGTACATAGGTTAATAGACAAGTTGTTGTAATGGTCATGTACTTAGATAACATTTAGCTCACCTTCACCACTAGTAAGAGCATCTTGAAGGCCATCATCCTCAAAATCAAGATTTTAAAATGGATTTTTTTAACACATCAAAAAACATTTTTGTATACTTTTAAGGGTAATTTTTATCTTTAACATGTATTTAGCTTCATCCATAAGACTGGGGGTCAGCAGCTGTCCTCTAAAGTGATAAGGATAGAATTTCTTTTTTTCAATTATTTCTTATTTAGAAAAATCATTAAAATCTACCTGAAACTGTTTTTCATTATAATTAATGCATAAATCCCTTAAAAAATTGTTATTTTATCAGAATCATTTTTTAAAAGTGGAGAAAAGTGCAAAACAAACGTTTTCTCATTGATTTTCTTTTGATTTGCATAATGACGTGGATCGGTAAAAAATAAAAAAATATAAATTTTGATTGAAATATAAGCATTTTACTTTAAAAAGAATCTTTTTCTTTTATCATATGTGTTGCTTTAACAAATAGAAATAATGTACTGTAAAGCTGTACACTTATGGACTACCGTAGACAAAATATCCAGGAAAATGTAGATTGCATAATGAAGTGGTTCGAGGTTTAGAAGAAATTTAACATTAAAATAAAACATTTTATTCTGAAGTCTGAACCAATTAAAAGTCTCGTTTCATTTCAGTTTTTTACAATTCAAAAAAGAGTGTTTTCACAAAGTGACTTTTTTCCAATGTAGTTAAATAATTTTTATTTAATTAAAATGAAAAGAATGAAAACTATACACATAAAAGATACATGCTTTTTAAAAATATTTAAAAAGATAAGTTTGAATAATCTTATATTTTATCATATTTGTATATGAGACAAAAAAAAAATTTGTTGTATTGCGTAAACGTTTGTTGTCATCTTTCACTTTACAGCCAATTTTTTTGTGTTTTAAATAAGTGATGGAAAACAAGCACGATAAAGTTAATTCATTGATATATTGTAAAGAATTAAGTTTTTAATGAATTAATTTAGATGAAATCAAAAGGCCTAATTTTACTCTATACCAGAATACTATATATATGAAGCAAAACACTCTAAAAGCTACGAATTTTACCCAAATAAAAAAAGACCTTTTGCTCTGATCAAAAAAGACCACAGCAACAGTAAAATTAATTTTTAAATCCCCTCAAAAAAGTTTATTGGGGACTTAATTCAAATTTAGGCTCTGCAGTTTAATTCTACTGGTGTCATAGTATATTTTTGATATATGTTTTAAAAATAGGTTAAAAACAGTTTAAGGTATTTTCATAAAATAAATTGGGGAAAACAAGGAAGGAAATGTGGGTTTGAGTGGGGGAAAGAAATTCAACTTATTTGAAAATATATGTACAGGGTAAACTTTTCAAAAATGTATTCATTTTGGTTTATGTAAACCAAACAAACTAAAACTACCCTTCCACCATTATCTTCAATTTATTAAAAATTAGGGGGGGGGGGGGGAGTTGTGCTCAACTAAACACTTTCAGGGATGCCCCTCATTTGTTTACCTTAGCCTGTTCCTTCTCCTTCTTGGCCAGATTATGAACAACATCATTGAATATTTCCTTACGCTCAGTTTCCGGGACAGATTTCCAGAGGGGTAGCTCTCCGAATATTTCTTCACACTTGTAAAATCTTATTGTTGAACTCATCCTGAAATTTGTAATATGATATTAATAAATAAAGTAAATCTAGATCCCTAATAAGAACTTCGAACAAATAACAGAGTGTAAGATTCACTTTATAGAACAGCCATATCATTTCCGCAGTTATCGGTAAATTCAGATAGGCACAGGGGTGTATATTCTGCAAAATTGACCCTGCTAAAAGGGGGGTAAACAAAATTTTTAAAAATATGTAGCTGGAGAAAAAAACTAAAATAATGTGTGGTAATATAAATAAAATAAAGAGTTTTTAATTTCTTTTCAATTTTCCCCCCTTCTTTGCTTGAAAAAAAAACCAGAAGGAAAAAAAATTTGCAGCAGGGGAAAAAATGAATCTTGTGTGTGCAGAATATACACCCCTGGAAAGGCATCCTATTACTTTTACATGATTACCTGTCTGTTGTCATAAGGAAATTCTCCAAATCCTCCTTATTCTTGATAGATGTCAGCCTACTCTCCTCTTTCTCATCCTTCTGTTTCTGGATCTTGTACTCGTTAAATGCCTGCTTCTTTTCTGCCAGCTTCGACAGAACTTCCCAGCGTCCATCCTTCTTGATCATGTTCAGAGCTGTCTCCCAATTAGCTGATGAGGGCACATTTTTCTCCTAGGAATTAATGGGAGAAAATGATTAAAGAATTCTGCAGAGACATGAATGTTGCATCTAAAAAAACTAGTTTTCCTGACAATAGTTTAAGTTACTTAGATCTATAAGTTATTTTATAAATCTATTTAACTTATTAGTGGTAAAAAAGGGTTAATAATCACCTTTAACAAAGCTTTGAGTGCATCCATGGCCTCCTTCTTGTCCCTGTACACAATCTGTTTAGGTGGTTCTATCCTGGGAGGCAGGGCAATGTTGGCAGGTTTGTGCGGATCACTCTGCTTAAATGCTGCCAGAGTTGCTGCCATAGCTGCGTCCAGCGCTGACTTGCTTGAGGCTGACGTGTTTGGACTGGCTGTCGCAGGACTTGATACGTTCACTTGCTCGGCTGCTAACCGATCCTAAAATAAACCGTTTTTTTATAAACATTCTTCATAAAATTTACAACATAAAAATTAGTTGAATAAAAGTTTTTTAAATCCTGTTACTTCAAATGTCTCATTTTATCCTTTTATAAACCTTTATTTCTCTTACTCAGAGTGTATGACGAGCCCTGCACTTAGATAGACAACAAACATCACAAGATTATAAGACTAAAAAAGTAGATATGATACTAAAAGAGAAACTTTTTAAATAACAGTCCTGTAGGTATGTTTTATTGTCCTGGACAAACTACTAGCTTTTAAATACATTATAATATTTTTACAGAGAATGAATGATTCTAGTAGATAGACAGACGGACGTATGGCAACATAGAGGTGGTGCACTAATAAGATAATTATCATTGATCAATACCTAATGCAGGGGTGTATATTTTCATAATCTCCCCTCCTTCAGGGAGGGAGGGGGAGAAAATGGTTAGAATGTATATACAATATACATATTTTTAATAAATAAAGGGGGGGGGGGGATAGAGTGGGAAGGACACATGAAATGATGTGGTTGTTACCTTTAATTCTTGTAATTCTCTTGGTATGACCCACACAGATTCTTTTGTTACGTTGTTGTGATAGTAAACCTAAACATTATATCTCTATCAGGAATAATAACAAGTACTATGATATGAAAAATTTGGGGGCCATATTTCTTAATTTGCTGAAAGGGCTTAAATCAGCTGTTTACGGTGATTTTGTTGGCAGAATGTAAGGTTTAAAATGCTATAATTATTCTACTGTTGTAAACTCATTATTGGATCATACTATTAATGCTAACAGATGTTCTTTAAGCTTAACTTAAATATTATTTTTCTTATTATTTTTTAAATTATATTTTAATATCTGAGGTGTAATTTATCTTAAATGAAAAATTACCAAATATTTATAGTTTAGGTAAAACTTGTATTTTGAATAATCCAATAAAAAAAAAACTTACTTTTCCATTTTCAGCTTTAAATTCTTTCCATGGGCATTGGGCCAACATCTTTTCTGTTGAAGATTTCATGCAGAGTGGCTTCTCCCATATACTTTGCTGAATTAAAATATAAATCATAAAATGATTCATTTTTTGAGGCATCTTGGGAAACTTGAGGGAAGGGCATTAAAAGTAGACCGTCAACTTTCTTTAAAAAGTTAATATGTAATTGTTCTTAGGACAGGGGTGTATATTCCGAGTGGGGTTTTCTGCTAAAGTGGGGGGGGGGGAAAAAAGTGACGGGAAATTAAAAAAAATGAATTGAGCCTCATTTGTAATGTATTTAATAAAATTAAGAAGAAAACTTTACTTAACTGATTTATACATCTTTTTTCCTCCTCCTTGGAGAAAAAAACTAGAGGGGGATTGTAATTAAATATTTTTAGCAAAGGAAAAAAAGGAATCTTGTGAAGAATATACACCCCAGTCTTAGGATGAAACGTAAGGGGGAACGAGTGGGAAAAAAAATAAGAAAGAAGCTGAAAGTTGGTCCCTGATTTGATTACTCCCTAACCCTTGTCTAATAATGACATAGCCTATTTTTTAATGAAACACTGGGGGGGGGGGGGGGATAGGTTAGTGTGCTTTGCAGCGTTGTGGAGCCGCCATATTTTGCTAGAGCCGTAATTTTCATTAAAAAACGGCTCCGGCTCCGGGTTAGCTAAAATAAAGAGATTTATTATTAATTAGGGACAGGTATAATTTTTAAGTTTTTCAAGAAAATTTTTATCAAAATTTGAACTTTTAATACCTTCAAAAGTCAAAAATAGACTTTGCAAAAAAAGATATGTTGCGTTTTTCTTGATTTTAGGTCGGAGCCGCACCAAAGTCAAACGGCTCCCCGACGCTGGTGCTTTGGGTACGGTCCAATTTTTAACCCTACAAGGTATAACTCTTAAAACACCCAAAAAATGTAAAATCTGGTTACCTTAGTCACGGAATTATAGAAGTATGTCCTGCCATCCGGAGCCTTATGCTCCGTCCAATTTTTAGGATCCTCCGCCATTTTCACTCTAGTCTAATATCTGCAATTTGTTTCAGTTTTAACATTCTTTATGACTGGACTTCATTTGTAAACAGTTTTAATATATTTAGTATGCAAATATTATGCTATATAAATAATCATATAGTATAATATAATAAAGCTGAGTAAGTTTGATTAGTGCAAAAGTTAATTCCATTCAGATATCAAAGATCAAAGTAAGCAATATAAAAAGAAAACAACAAGATTTTATTTTTTTGGTTGTTCGTCTTCTAAGATACAGTTCTCTTCTGGGTGATTAATTCCCTGAAAATAAAATAAAAAGTTAAACTCAATAAATCATCATATCATAAACTCAATAAATATTTAGGACCCTATAAATAGCTGTTTATAAAGCATATAGATGAAGGACATAAAATTTGCCCTAAACCGTCGCAAAACTTAACTCTTTTAATAATAAAGAAAGAAACTATCCCAAGACAAATGTGAACTAATTTGAAGAACTCAATCGGTTTATATATCGAAATATTAAACTAAACAAAAAATATCCTATAATTAAAGTAGTAAGGTTTTTTTGGTATGTAGCTTAAGGTTTTGATAACTACTGAACTGCTTGAGTTATCCATTTTAGGCAATTTTTCTGCCCTTCCTATCCCTTCGAATATAGAGCCCCTAAATGCTAGGATATTATTTGCAATTATTTTGAAATATTTAAGTCGTTATGTACGTAACGCATTTATAACAAGCTAGCTGTATGTTTTACAGTGGATAAATGTGTAATTATGAAACAAAATCCACTATAAGATTCATTATATAGACAGATCTTAATTCTGTAAATTAAATGCAAGATAAAAAAGCTTTAATAGGACACATAAAATTCTAAAATTAAAACTACCTCAAATTATTCTCCGATTCTTTAATATTCTGTTCTAAGTAAGTTTTATTTGTTTCCAAACTCTTGATTTTATCCTGAAAACAAACAACAGATTAAAATGATAATAATATTTGTTTGAGAAAGTTATATAGACAAAAAAAAGTATATTTTTCAGCAGGCTAATCGCCAGCTATATTTGGTTCAGTTATATTATGTCAAATTTTTAATTTTTAAATGTTCAATCATTCTGAAGCAAAAGAGGGTAGGTAGGTAAAAATAACATATGAAATAATAACTAGAAAATATTTCTTATTGCAACTAACGCTTGGGCGTGTTGAAGGGGGTTATCGACACCCTCCTCCCTTAGGATTGAAATTAGGATGGGAAGGCCTATCTTCCCCTTATTTTATCCCCTTAGTGTTAACGACCCCATATCAAAACAATGCGAACGCCAATAGTCTAAGATAAAACATCTAGAATAAATGTGCCTCATTTCAATACCCTACCTTGCACAAAGATTGTTTAGTCTCTAGTCCCTCCCTAACATTCTTGATATCACTGAGAATAAACATTCTGCCCACAGACTCGTACACCTTGGTACCCTCGGGCAGGGCGCCGATCTCCTGGTCTGTCAGCATCGCGTGAGCAACCTGACGCTTGAAGTTATCAACCTAAACAAGAAGAGAGAAATAAATATAATAAAATATAAACAGAATCAATTCCAGTATTCAAATTTATGCAAATAAAGTATATAATCACTGATTACGCAACCATAATGTTGTAAGAATAGTACCTAGGTATCATACAAAGAATATAAGTTTCCATGACAACTTACATGTTTGTGTTATAAAAAAAATTTAATATCCTCTTAATTTTGAAGTCCATACATAAAACCCAGAACGTCAAGAAAATACTTTCTGATAATTTATGCCAAAACATGAAAAGAAAACGGTTAAGATGATTTCAAGATTTCATTCGAGAGACACACCTCAGATATATAGCTACATCCTACTACTAGACATCCAATTACTACGTACAACACATACACACAGACAATCCTTTTGAAGATCATTGATTTCTTATATCAAAAAGGTTTCTAATATGTTATTACCTGCATATCTGTGAATTTAATTTTTTGTTTGGTATCAACCATTTTCATCTGTAGCTCAGTGAAGGCCTTCTTCAACTCCATATCAGGTGCAGATGCCATTGTTCTATAGTTTTTACTACTTAATCTGTAAATAAAATATATCAACTTAAAAAAGTAAACAGGGTGTGTGTCTGTCTGTGTGTAGTACTGCATGCTAACCACTTAACCGATATGATTCTCCGGCTTTAATCATATAGCTTTTGAGAGGTCCAGGGAAGATTTAAAACTATTTTGAAGAAGGATAACACCAACTCTACCAAGAAAATTTGCTCCTACAGAAAAATTACACCACCCCCCAAATTTTTAATTCTTTTAACACTATAGCTGAAATTCAAATGAGAGGGGCATCTTTAACTCCCCTCCGCCTCCAGTGCAGTGCTTGAGGCCTCTATGTGCGTAACCACAAGTTTATATATAGTATTTAATAACATGCAGGATGTCCGTCTGAAATTAAGGGTGTATGTTGCTAGCAAATTGTTTAATTGTTAAACTTCTCATTTATATTCAATGAAGAAGGCTTATAACAAAGGTTTTTTTTCTTTGTCAGATCACATCTCTTGCTAAGCACTGAACCAATTTTCCAATTAAGTAAAGATTCATACAAGTCCCGGTTGTGTTTTATGCTAATACTAGCGGCTTCGCCCCTAGTCTCTAGGGGCTTTGCTCCAAGAGGTTTGATCAACCTAATTTTTCGTATTTTAGATTTAAAAATAAAAGTAAAAAAAATTTTTTTGGGGGGGGTTGGGGGTGTCCCACCCCCCAAGAAAACAGCTTAAAACCATCACAGGACCAGTAGGTATATTCCCTGAAGAGTAGAGCCCAATCGGTTCAGTGGTTACTGAGATCTTAAGCTTCAGACGGACAGACAGACATCGTTCTACTTTATATTATAGATTTTTATTAATTACATAACTGAAATTTATATTTTATAATTTCGCTTTTAAATTATAAATATGTAAACTTAGTTTTGTTTGAAATAAATCAGAAACAAAAATAATTTTATTAATAAATTTATATTCAATAAACAGATTATAATAAACACACACATTTCCCCCTTTCCCTTTACTTGCGGCTTCTAGACAGTGTGCTCAGATGAAAATTTTGCTCAAGTCCATTTTTTAGGTCGCGTGAAATCCATTTTACATGCACAAAAGTCCAATTTTGTCAATTTGGGAAGAAGGGGGGCAAAAAAGGGAAGGGGGGAGAAAATTTTTAAAATTTTTCTCAAGTCCATTGAACATCGGGAGGTTGCTTTTTTTCAAGTCCATTGAAGGTTTTCAAAAGTCCAATTTTCGAGAAAAATGGACTTGAAAAGTCCAATCTGAGCACAGTGCTTCTAGAAACTGTGGTAAATAATGCCGCGTTTTGCGCACTGCAAAGACGACATTCACATTCCTTATTCAAAAGGGATATACTATATAATATAAAGAAGTGTAAAGAAGTATAGGGTTTTCCCTTGAATATAAACAACTACTGAACCAATTAATTTCTCTATTTTAGATAAGCTTAAAATAGGTCCTGTGATAGTTTTACGCCATTTTATTTTCAGATTTAAGTGTCATTATGGCTTTAAGCTATTTTTCTTTCCATCGAATATAGCTAGGGTCGTATCCCAGGGAGAAAGGGAGGGGACAATGGGCAATTAATTCAATTTAAGAGGGTTCGCTGAAAAGCAATGAAAACTAGATTTATCAAGAAAATTTTACCATAATTGTAAAGGGATCATGGTAACCTAATTTAGAACAAAATTAGTTCTAAGAAAAAAATCATTTACTTGAAAATTAAATTATCAACACATCACAATGTAGGAAACATTCTGTAATTAATCACTAGAAAAATCTTGTTTAGAACTACCTCAACCCTTCTGATATATTTATAAATGACCCCTGAATTCAAGCGGTTCTTAGATTATTTAAAACATAAATATCACAATAGAGTTTCTATACATGAAAAGACATTTTCTTGGGAAAAAATATTTGTTAAAACCAGCAATAAATAACAAACTTTTCTGTCTGCATATTCAAAACTAGCTCAGCTAGTTAGCGGGGCATTGATGCGCAAGTCCCCAAAATCAGTAAGAATCTGCTGTATTCGTTCACATTCCCTTTAAGCCAGTCCCCAAAGTCTGAGACTCCTTAAAAATTGAATATTCGATCCATTGTCCCCTCCCTTACTCCCTGGTCGTATCCGCTAGTCCTATAATAATAAGTTGTACATTGTCTACAGCCAAATATCTAGAAATTTTTTGTCAATTTGTTTCAAGTAAGTTTTATAGATATGTTGGTGTGGTTTGAAGCTATTTTGCTGACCTTCCCGCCCTCATTTAGTTGGTTATAATGTCCCAACCATCAAACAAGTAAAAATGTAAAAAAAAAAAAAATAAACATTTATTTTAAATATGACCTCATATGTCTTGATTGTTGAAAATTAAAAAAATAAACCACAAAAATAAGATAAAGCATTTTTAACATGTTGTCAATAAAACAAATATGTATTTAGTTACAATATGTAGGAAAACAACTTATAGTATAGTGTTCAAGAAGATTTTAGTTAAACTTTGATATTGAAATAATTAGAATGGCTACAAACGAAGATGTTGAAAAAAAGGAAAAATCACCAACAAATGAAGATATGGATATGAATAATTTTGCTGCTAAAAAGACTGCGACGTCTGGTAAGAATGTATTTATTATTCTTTTTATAAAGATATTATAATTCATTAAATTTTATAAATATTATCATGAAATTATAAGAAAATATTTTATACATTGCATTGATTATATTCCAATATAAAGAGACCAATTTCGTTCAGAGCATGCTAGGTCCCGTGATTGTTTTAAGCTATTCTATGCTCGCTAGGCACTTTTTAGAAAAGTAAAACCGTTTTCTTTCTAGGGGCTTTGAGTTTTGGTTTGATATGTTCTAATTCAGATCAGGTTGCACTTAATTGGAATAGGATAAAGTTTCATGGAAAACAAATGATTAAATATTACAAAACTGTTTTTTTTTATAAAACAAAAGTATTTGCAAAAACAAATTTGATTCTGTATTGCTTAATCCTATTAAAATAAGCTTTTTTTTTGTCTGTAACGAAGGATCTCGCTAACCACCCAAATGATATGGTTCTCCTGAACCGTGATGCTTCTTATAGGTCCTAGGATGGTTTTAGGCTTTTTTTTTCAGATAAGTCAGGTTATATTTTTAGGCTAATTTTCTGCTCTTCCATATGCATTCGAATATAGAGCCCCTAGATGCTCGCCCCCATTTTTAGCTGCTATTTTTTTTATATTTCTATAAATAATAAAATTTTCATATGAAATAAATACAACTTATATATTTTCATTATATTCGCTCCTTTCCAAAATAAATAAAATTACCTAACTTTTTTTATGAATCCCATTTGTGTTGTCTAGAATATTTGAAAAAACAAGGATGACAACGTACGTTTAAGCAAAGCTCAACAAATTAGATGTTAGACGGTCATGCAAACGAACATCAACAATTATATAGAGGCAAAACATTAGTAAGCAAGGTTGACAACATCCAAAAAGCGAAGCTCTGAAACATTAGGAAAAATGAACATTAACACTTAGTGTGAGTACTTAATAAGCAGAATATATAAGCAAAATTGTAAGTAAATTTGTTTAAAAGCAGGATACTGTTTTAGGACTTAATTATGGAGATGCTTCGCTCATGACATTGTACCTTATTCTATTAGGAATCAGTATTCTAAAAATGAGATGAATATAATAATTATATATCACATGATAATGTTGTCAAGAAGGTTAAAAATCAACATGTTTTAAATAAACGTAAAGACATTCTGGTAACTAAATCTACAGAACAAGTCTTAAAAGCATAAATTAACGATGAGAGCTATCCGTTACAGAGGTAGAGAAGAATGGACGGGGTGACCCTGATTACAGAAAAGCTTCGCTTCCAACTTTTAAAAATGTTTTCTGTAAGTGTTAGAAAAAATTGGACATCTCTATCATCACCGACAGACAGACAGAAGGACATAAGGACAACCAGCTATAAATTATAGAGTAGCTTCACTTTATAAAAGTAAAGTTGTTTTATTAATTACAAATGTTTGTTAGATAAGATCTCTGGTTGTGCTGGAATCTAAAACAGAATTAGATTATGCTTGTCTTGCCATTTTAGTTGCAAGTCTCTTATTACAGGTTACGTCACTTTTATGGCCTTTTAAACAATGAAAGGCCCTTTACCTTAATGAGCATGTCGAGCATTGACTCCCCCCCCCTTATTTTTAAAGCAAATTAAAATTAGGCATATTTTTTTCTGAAGCCCTACAAGGTGGCCCTAACACTGCAGGACTTTACAGCACCCAAAATAACTTGACATAGCCTAACCTAAGTAAAAAACAACGAAGAACTTACCCCCCCCCCCCCCCCAGAAACCCCGTAATTTAAATTTACTTAAAAAGATATTTAAAAATATTAGGGATGGGTTTCTGTCCTCAACAATGCACTTTTAGGGTACATTTTAGAAAGCGTAGGTTATAATCGTTACCAGATCATGTACATAGGTCTTTAAATGTTTATTTTTTTACTTGATTATTTAGGATTATAATCCTGATTTTTGGAATAATGATTCCCATGACAACTAAGTATAATATTATAAGCAAAGCATCTCTACAATCAAGTCCTAAAATGCAAGTATGTCCTGAAACAGTATCCTGTATTTAATAAATTTGGATAAATTTTTTTTTAGACTGAAACATTTATATTCTGCTTATTAAGTTCTGACAATCTAATAGTGCTTGTAATGTTCGTTTGGTCAACCATTTGATTTTATACTCAATTTATATAGATATTGTGATCCTTGTTATCTAGATAATTGCAATGGGTATATTAACAATGTTGGGTACCAGTGGCAAGATGACAAAGGCAAGAAAAAGAAAACAGGTTCAGTTTTTTATCTATTTTTAAAACAAGGATAATTACTTCTAAAAATGCTTCTACACAGTAGATACATACAATAATGGATGTATTATTATTTGGATATTTTACCAGATTTTCATGTTCTCTAATAAAGTGAAACAGGCGTTAGATTAAAACACTAGAGGGAGAAAGGGTTAAATAACTGTATCTCCCCACCCCAACCGCCTCGTGCAACCTTTCTATTGGGTCATTGAAAATCAACCAATGGTGTCGCTTATATTAACACAGCCAAGTAGCAGAAAATTATTTTGAAACAGACGAAAGAGGTCTTTGAAAAAGGAAGGGAGGTAGTTGTCTGTATATATATATACTATAGATCTGTTCAACAGGCTATCATAACGATAATCCCCACCCCCTTCCCTCCTGCTGGATAATCGAACTGACCAATAAGCAAGTTCCATGTTACCAACCTAAATTTTCCCTTGTCATAATATCCATATTTATTCTATAATCTGTCATACAAATTGTTTAAAAACATGAACTGAAAGCAAGAATTTAACTATAATTTCAACAATCTACAAATTTTAATTTAAAAATCCGATAATAATCAAAGAAAATACAGTAAATTTTTTAATCATAATATCATAATTAAAAAAATATTTATATATTTTTTAAAATTTAGACTTATATGAATAATACGGCCATGGTCTTATCTTTTCTTATTACGGTTCTAAATATTATGGCATCAGTATTCAGAGGTCAGTTTACATAAGCTGTGCTACTCTATATAATACTAGCGGCTTCGCCCCTAGCCTCTAGGGGCTTTGCTAGGTTTGATCAACTTAATTTTTCGTATTTTAGATTTAAAAAGAAAAAGTAAAAAAAAAAATTTTTTTTGGGGGGGGTATTTTCATTTTTTTGGGGGGGTTGGGGGTGTCCCACCCCCCAAGAAAATAGCTTAAAACCATCACAGGACCAGTAGGTATATTCCCTGAAGAGTAGAGCCCAATCGGTTCAGTGGTTACAGAGATCATAAGCTTCAGACGGACAGACGGACAGACAGACGGACAGACATCGTTCTACTTTGTATTATAGATGTATGTTTAGGTCTGTACGTTGGGCCTTTATCTATTATGCACGTATGACGTCATTTTGTATGCTTCATCATTGTGCTGATAACTCGTGAGCATCAAAATTCGGGATTAAAAATTTAAATGGTTTTAAGCTATTACGGTGTTATTTTATTATGTTTTCGGTTAGTTTTAGGCTATTTTTTCTGTCAATTGATCTCTATTTATGCAGCTAATTTTGCGTATGTCAAAAAATTTTATTCTTTGAACTATGGAACATAACAGGGATCTAAAGAGATTAGACAATGGCCAATAAATTAATGTACATCCCCAATGTTGAGACGCAAAACTACCCCTTCTGTAGATTACAATTTGACACTCTACTTAATGAGTCCACTAATCAAAATTCATTGAAAGTCACCATTTGTTAAGCTAATTAATAAGAAACATTAGCATAAAACATTGTTGACTATAGTGTAATAACCAGCCCAATGTTGCCTCTCCCTCCCTAGGAATCTAACCATCCTTGTTTGTCTGTGCCAGTGACAGAAACCAGGATCCTGGCAAACAATAACAATTCCAAGTGAAATATTTCTTCCAACCCAATTCCTGTTTTTTTTTTATCTCCTTCGTGTCCCTATCTCTTTGGTTGAACCCTATAAACAGTTTTAGTATAAGTTTACCTTTGAAAACTAATAAAAAATTTCGTCAATTTCAAGTAGAATTAAATTTTCGAATCACGGCTAAATGGTCTATACAAAAAAGTTAAATTTGTTGCAAAAAAAATGTCTGCAAATTCAGATTTTCCGCACGAGTTATTTTATGCTATTTTAATTCTTTTATAGCTAGATTGCAAATAAATCTACATTGATGTAATTTACACAAAACCTAAAGAAAAAATTAACTAATTTAAATTTTAAATTTTCAGGTGATTTACAACCGATTCAGAGAAAAACGTGAATGATATATTCTTATTTTTATGAATCTTTGAATTTGAAATACATCAAAGTAACCATCGACGAAATTTGGAAGACTAAGTTACTATGTTATTTTAAGTTTTTTTCTCAATAATGCAATAGTATATTTTTGTATGTATACTTCCATAAATAAATGTTATTATCGATCAATGTTATTCTTTAAACGCTACAAAAAAAAAGATATAGTGTATATAATTGAAAGAAATTTATGAACACTATATGACAGTTGAAATATATTACATTTGGAATGTTGTCAAAAGTTTTTATCTAATCTTACATAACCAAAAAAGAGAAAGAGAAGTTTTTTGAATAGAAATGCTCATAGTTTAATGCATAATGATAAGATCTTTTAAATTGCTGGACTACGATGAATTAATTATTAAGGAAACTTGATCAAGTTATACTAAAGGGTGTGCAAAAAATGTGGACCTTTTTAAAAATCTAATTGCGCGGCGGTAGAAAAATACTACACATACCGTTAGAACTGCAATGAACTCTTATTTTTGGAAATATAGGAACTGTTCTTGTGCTACGTATAGTTAGGGAAATATACTTAGCACAGGAAACGTTCTTATATTTATAAAAATATGAGTTCATAGCAGTTCTAACGGAGTGGGTATTATTTTTCCACTATTAACACAAGCCACGCAATTAGAATTGTTTGCACACCTTTTATAATCCCAATATGGCGAACACATTAAATGTCTACCATTAATTAACAAGGATAACAACATCCATAAAAGCGAAGCACTGAAACGGTAGGACAAACGGACATTAACACTTATATGGTGTCAGAACTAAATAATCAGAGTATAAATGTATAAGAGTCGAAGCAAAATTGTAAGTAAATTTGTTGAAAAACTACTTTATACAGGATAATGTTTATTGACATACTTACATATTTAGGACTTGATTATAGAGTTGCTTCGCTTATAACATTATACTTTGTTGTCACAGGAATCAATTTACCAAAAATCAGATCAGTCGGATGATTAGATCACATAAAAATTTGTTGTTTAAAAAGTAAAAAAAAATCAACATGTTTAAAATGGACGTACGTAAATTTTGGTAATGATTATAGAGTTGCTACGCTTTCTAAATCGTACCTAACTACTAAAGGAATCACCATACAAAATTTGAAATCGATAGGACAAATCTAACATGCCTAAATCAACGAAAAAACCTATCCGTTACGGACGGACGGACCGACCCTAATTATAGAAAAGCTTCGCTTTTAATTAAAAAGTATCCTGAACAAAGTGGTAAATTATCTATATATAATTCTTATATAAAATGGAAATGAACGACAGACAAGATATATCTGACAACATTCATCTATTTAACTCTGTGACAAATATAGATCCTTTACATCACAATAAAAGAAGAAAATTCATTGAAGAAACTATGCTTTCCCTCAATTATCTAAGGAGCACTTAGTCCCAATCCCAGAAGACTTAGGGCTTTTTAAAAAGAGTTTTGAAATTTTAGTGATTCTCTACACACCTCCCAAAACCCATCCCTATGTGAGCACCTCTTTGTTTTAGCTGCTATTTATAAGCTGCAAAACATGGATATGACAGACGAACATTAACTCTTGTAGAGTGTTTGAACTAAATATACAAAATATAATAAATATATGAGTTTTGACAAAATTATACGTAAATTTGTTGCAAAACTTCTTAATGTTTAAGGACATACTGACATTTTTAGGACTTGGTTATAGAGATGCTTCGCTTATGATATTGTACCTAATTTAATAGGAATCAGTTCTCTGAAAATCAGATGAATATGATGGTTATATCACATGAAAAATTGTTGTTAAAAAGTAAAAAATCTACATGTTTAAAATGGACTTACGGACATTCTGGTAATGATGCTACACTTTCTAAATCGTACCTAACTACTAAATGAATCATCATGCAAAGTTTGAAATCGATAGAACAATTCTAACAAGCCAAATAAACGAAAAGAGCTAACCGTTACGGACGGACTGACGTACGGACCGACCCTAATTATAAAAAAGCTTAGCTTGTAAAAATGTTAAATTCGTGCAAGGCTCTGTAAAATACAAAGTAACATCCAGTGAAAATAAAACCGAAACAAACAAGAACGATTAAGTTCTTAAGTAGCGCAGAAATAAATTGCAAATAATATTCTAAAAATTTATATTTCAGAATAATTTTGTAAAATTAATAACCAAGTAAGGTCATAACAAGAATAGATTTAATAAAAAGCATACATAATTACAGATGTAGTAAGCTTTAAAGAACATGATCTACGTGTTAAAGAATAATGCATTTGAATTAAGTTTAGATAGTTTTTATAATGGATATAGAATATTCCTGAATATTATGACAGGTGAAAAATTATCGTCAATTTAGGTTGCTGGACATAATTTATTGGTCAGTTTGCTCATCCAGTAGGATGAAAGGTGATGGGGCGTTCGTTATTTTAGCCAGCTACAAGATTCATTTCATTAGAGTACATGATAATCTGGTGCAAGATCCAAGTAATATAAATCCATTGTTTTAATAAGTCTAGCCCGGCATGGCTTGATTTTAATCTTATTTCCACCTTACAAGCCAAGCCCAGAAAAATTCTTAACTTTCTAGTAGCAACGTTACTCTATACTTTATTCTTTTTTTGTGTGTGTGTTTGTAATGGACAAAGAAATAAATGAAATTTTTTATTAAATCAAAAAGAGCCGTATTCGTCAAGCGGCTGTTGCAAACACACAGATAGAGAAAAATATTTTGCTACTTTTATGAGAGAAATGTTGCTTCTATGACTTTTCATTTTAAATTCTTTCTATGAACCTTTCCGTTTGTATTTTTTTTTAATTCACAAAAATAACAATACAAATAAAGCTTTATATTAATGCTCTTTAATATCTTATTAAATATTTAATATCTTTATAATGTACTATGTAATTTAATTCATTCATCCTTGTTAAGAATGGTTTTAGAGATTCTAATTCAAAGACGTAGAAAAAAATTATGGCTTATTATTTTATGAACGCAAATGACAATTAGCTAAAATCAAAGTTTTTGTATATTGAGGATGTGTCTGTCCGTATGGCCATAACGTATGGTTGTGATCCTTAATTAAGGCATGTTACAACTATAAAGCAGATTTCCATAACAATAAGGTAAAATATTACGAAAGTAGCTGAACTCTACTATAGCTATTTCCAGAAAGTCGTCTAACAATTACGTTTATTAATATTTATGAAATTTTACTCAGACTTTTGATTTGTGTGAGCTCCGGTTTTTATGTAGGTATGTTGGTTACTTGTAGGAAATCCTACAAAGCACAACAATGGATCTATTATTGCTTGGATCTTACACCAGATTATCATGTACTCTATTAAAGTGAAATTAACGATCCCCCCATTCCCTCCCCCCCTTCTGGTTGAACGAATTGACAAATAAATGATGTCTATGTTGGTAACCTAAATTGACAAAAATATTTCCCCTGTTATAATATACAACATCTTAATAGTTTTAAAGATGCTACTGTGCTTAAAATTTATTGGCAAGACAGCAAGGAAATTTCATGGTAATAAATGTCTCAACAAAAAACAAACAAAAGTCTTTAATTACAATTTGTAAATAGACTGTATATTTCAAGTGACACTAACGTGAGGAGATGCCTTAGACCCCAAAATTTATATTTTTTACGGAGTTAAAGAATAGTAGAAACGTATTTAAAATCTACTTAATTTGAAAATATATGTAAAACTAGAGGCTACGATCCTAGATGCCTATAGGGACACTTTTTTATTTTGGATGTAAAAAAGAAAAAGAAAATTTTTTTCGGGGGCGGGGGTTAATGTTTTTCTAGGGGCGATTTTTCTTGGGAGGGTGGTGGAACCCTTCTTAAAAATGGTGATAAACCTTCTCAGGATCTATGAGAAGCTACTTTGTAAAGGAAAACCAAATCGGGCTAGCAGTTAACGAGATCCTTTGGTACACATACACAGAAAGACACATAGACACAGATATCCTTTTACTTTACTATAAGGATTTAAGTTGCTGAGCAATTTTATAAAGACTTTTCATATAAAACCTGTTCATTCTAAGTTTCACTTTCTTAAAAGGACTGTCCACAAGAAAAACAAAATTTAATTTTTAAAATCTAACCTGAAACTATTATTCTCTGTTCAATTTTAGGCATAATTTATTTTTGTAGCATTGCGATCAAAACCCTTTAAAAATTTTGACTTTCAATAATTAGATCCTCCCTCTCCTTTATTTGTGCTCCTTTAGTGCCTGTGAACTTTTAGCTCATATTTTTGCCGCTCTCGCTGCTGTACATCGCGGTACATCGCTTAAGAATACGTGCTCCCCTCCCCCTTGTTCAGAACGTAGATGGAGGCAGAGCAGAGTTTGTGAGCGATGTACCGCGATGTAAAGCGGCGAGATCGGCTAAAAAAAGCATAGATTGTGTGGCGGCGAGCACCGAAGTCTGCTGTTTCTGGCTGATTGGCCTATGTATTATTACACGTTTTTTTGCGTATGAGAATGAATAGGGCGCGGCGAAAAAAAAATTCTTTAAAGTATGTTTAGTTATAGCGGGAGTACAATAAGGCAGAGGACTAAATTTTCAAAGGGCTTTGATCGCGATGCCACAAAATAAAATATGCCTAAAACTGAACAGATAATAATAGTTTCAAGCTAGATTTTTGAAAATCTAAATTTGTTATTCTTGTGGACAGTCCTTTTAAATAGAAATGAACATTCTAAGTTTATAAAAAGGTGAAATTTATTTCTTACTTGTGCTATCCACACGATTACATCTGCACGGGGAATTACCAAAATATTTGAGTAGAAAACATAGATGTATGTATGTATATAATGTACATTGTACATACAAAAAGGGTTTCCTTCTAAGGAAAAACATAATTTATTGTTCATTTTACTGATTAAAAATGGTAGAAAGTATCAAGTAGCAAAATTTATTGCCTAATAAATGTAACTAGCGTCTCAGCCCTCAGCATCTAGGGAAAAAAATGACAATAAATACCCCTCAACCAAGAAAACTATCCTTAAAATGTAACTTTTGAAGTAAAGAAACATTTTGTTTTTCTACATGATGCAATTTTTGCAAGAAACCCTACTTAATACCGTATTCATAGGCGTGCATAGAGAAACTTCACATGGAGAGGTTTCCTATCAATAACCTCATACAGGTGAGGCTGCTGTCCATGACACTCTAACGTCAGGTTCAACAACCAAGGATAAATTAGGGTAGCTAAATCTCTCCTTGTTCATTCCAGGCATTCCCCCTGCTCTAACTATTAATGTAACGCACTTTACATAAAAGCAGTTGAAACCATTTTAAACGTCTTTGGTTATGACGCGATGTAAAGCGGAGATTCGAACCTATCACCTACCAGGCGCCGAGCAGATGTGCTACATGTTGCGTTAAAATTGCCAGTTTCACAGGGAGAATTGTATAAACCCTCTGATAATTTTGGGTAGGGAAATAGAAATTTGTAGGGAAATCTATTGGTAAAGACAAACGCAAGAATAGACAGACATCGTGTTACTTTGTACATGAGAATTCTTTTAAGTGATGCAATTATTGCAATTTTTCTTTGCATAAATTTTTGGTTTAGAATGGTACATTACAACCAGTGGCGCATGTACAGGGGGTGTTTAAGCTATAAAGGGAGGGCAGGGGAAGGCAGGACGTCACTGGTTATATTTTCATTGTTTCATGTGGATAACACAATTCTTACATGTCTAAATTAGATACAAGATCCTAATTGTAAAAAGAAGCTATTAACATTTTTTTCAAAAAAAATTTTCCCCAGAATGGTTTTCTTTCTACTTAACTTAGCTAGATTAAAACCAAAAATATAGTAAAAGCCTTAAAGTTAAGGGAAACCTTTTTTTGTTTTAAATAGAATCATTTAAAATTTTCGGGGATTTTTTGTAATGATGCAATTTTTACACTCTTATTTAACAATTTAGTTAATTTATTCAGTTTTTATTAGATAGAATCAAAGATATAATAAGACAAAATTTACATGGTAAATTCTTAATTTTTTACAAAACAAGTTTTAACACTATTTTTAGCGCTAATCAATATCAAATAAGTAGTTGAAAAATATTTAATAAAAAAATATAAATACTAATCTTTTTACTTCAAAATTATTATCTACTTACTAATATTAGAGATATCCTATAATTCAAAGTAGTAAGGTTTTTTTGTCTTTAGCTCAAGATCTCGGAAATTGCTGGTACGAATGGGTTGGTCTTTTGATGGTTTTAGGCTATTTTACTTCCCCTAGACGCTATGGGCGACAATTAGTAATCTAAATATTATTACTTGCATCAATTACACATTTGAAGAATTCTAGAGGAGTATCCTTATTAGCTACCTGCCCTGTGCCCTAATTTGAAGAATTCTAGAGGAGTATCCTTATTAGCTACCTGCCCTGTGCCCTAATTTGAAGAATTATAGAGAAGTATCCTTATTAGCTACCTGCCCTGTGCCCTAATTTGAAGAATTATAGAGAAGTATCCTTATTAGCTACCTGCCCTGTGCCCTAATTTGAAGAATTATAGAGGAGTATCCTTATTAGCTACCTGCCCTGTGCCCTAATTTGAAGAATTATAGAGGAGTATCCTTATTAGCTACCTGCCCTGTGCCCTAATGCTTTTTTACGGTCCCTATAACATTACAGAGACAGCAAAACACAAGAACGCAAAACAACTTACCCAGGGATCTAAGGGATAAGACAATGGAGCATTAATTGAAGTACACCCCTGATATGACAATCAAAATTACCCATCCGTAAATAATAATTATTGTTTGAAAAGTTTGAACGATGCTGGTATGTACCAACTAATCAAAATTAAAAAAAAAATCCCCCAAAGTTTTCAAGTCAACGAATAAGATAACGTTTTCATAAAACTTTGGGTACCAGAACAATTTTCAGTCCAATATCCCCCCCCCCCTCCCTGGCAAAAAAGCCCATCTATGATTGATAGAAGTGGTCGGGCGATGTAAGAGTGGAGTATTTTCTTAACCAAACATAGTGGTATTAGTATGGCCTGGGACAATGCTTAGCGAGCACGTTATATTACGCGCGGCCAGAAAAAAAAACTTGTTTTACAAGCTGTGTTTTAAGAAAAAGTTGTTTTTTTTTAGTTAAGGAATTTTGCAATTTTCAAGTGTTACTAAGTTAATTTTAGTGTTTTTATTTAAGTGTTTAATAATTATTTTTCAAATATTGTGAAAAAAAAATATTTAATTTTATTCAAAAGTTAGATTAAAGAAAAATGATAGTTAGATAATACATCATTATGACATTAAAATAAAATGATCATCTTTAAATTACAATATACCTTATGTCATGCATTTTTGATACTTTAAGTTTTAAAGATATGTCATTATTTAAATAACACAATTGGCACTATTTATTCAAATAAAAGTGATTCTTGCTGATAATCTACTAACATTATAATTGTAGTCTTGTGTTAATACGACAACATCTACCAAGGGCGTGCGGAAGGGGAATTCAAGTTCAACATACCCCATCAAAATGGTTATTAAGGAAACCTGTCATCCCTTTTAAAAGCCACTTTTAAGATTGTAGTCTCCTTGGAAACGCTGTGCACGCCACTGACAACTAAACAAAATTAAGGGTACTTTTTAAATTGTAATTGGTTAGTCCCCAACTAGTAGTGTCCAAACTTTTTAACCTATAATTTTGTTCTACAGACGGAGTAATTTTATTGATCATCATTGGATATGAATATTAATTTAATTCCATTATCTTATCCCCTAAGATCCCTGATATAACCTTATTTTCTCTATCCAGAGGGAGGTTAACACCCCCCTTCCACACGCCCTTGCTTTATGACTTATGTAGTTGTATTTCTATTTTTAAAAAGCCCACTAAGATTTTATTCTACTTACTCACAGAAAGTCCTATCTTTTTTTGATTATGCCCTAGCAGGGACCTAAAGGGATAAGACAATGGACGATAAATTGATATATTTATAATATATCCCCAATAATGATAAATAAAATTAACCCTCTCTTAGATTGAAAAATTTAGACACTACTAGTTAGGAACTAACCAATTAAAATCAATAAAAATACTCAAAGTTTTCTTTATCTACAGAAATGGTAATTTGGTGTTTCATCATTAGGGATGTATGTCAATTTATCGTCCATTGTCTTATACCTTGCAAAATTAAAAGCTTACTTTTATCTTATTGGGTTGAATTCGTGTGTAAAATATTTGACCTTATCCCTCCCTTTACGGCATCAAAATAGGCATTTAACTGGTTTTCTCGTATTCATTCGAATCCGGTGGATAGGAACCGGTTCTCATCCATACGAAAATTATGTCTAGCATCGTATTATATCCAGTTTTCTACGAATATAGAAATGTACAATCATAAGATTAAAACTAGTTTTTTTAGCCGGTGCCTTCGGCACCACGGGGCTAAAAAAACTAGTTTTAATCTTATAATTGTACATTCTATATCCGCGGAAAGCCGTTTATAATACCATACGAGAAATAACTATTCCTAGTATTTTCAAAATTCCTTATACATTTACATCTTAATACAAAGATAGGTCAATGAGATATAGGTTAATTATCTCAAAAGATTATTCAAATATTATTTTTTAATTATAAGAAATATTTAGATTTATACTTTAATATTGAATAATAATAATTTAACGCCCGTGGACCTATTACTGCGTACCGGTATTAAAAGACCGCAGAGTCATAAAAGCTCCAATTTTAAAAATAACAAGGAGGACATTATCCAAAAAAAGCGTAGTAAATCAGATATACCAACATTGAGAATAATAGAAGAACAAATTTTCAATATTATGCAGGAGCATGAAGAATACCTTTTGTGGATATCTATCCCAAATTTACTGATATACCAGTAGCATAATATGGACATACTAACAATTTTAGACTTGATTATAGAGATGCTATGATTATAACATTTTTCGTAGAGGATGTACGGAACCTAAGTATAGAGAAGCCTAGCTTTTAAAAAGATTACCAAAGCAATAAAGTAATAAACCCTTATAATTTGGTAATACTTTATATTTAGGGTTGGTCCATACGTTAGGCATGCAAGAATTACCCTGTCGATTTAGCTTGATGGTTCCTGTAACAGCAAGGTACAATTTAGAAAGTGTAGCAACTTTATAATGATTGCCAGAAATTCAATTATAAACATAATTATGTCTATTGAAGTATTTGAGTAGTTTTTGGATAGTCATATTATTAATGTTCGTTTGTCTCACCGTATAATTTGTCGTGCTTCGCTTTTATGGTGTTGTCATTATTGTTTTGTTTTTTTTTGTCTTGTAAATGCAAAGCTTTTTACATTTAGGGTATGTATGTCTGGCCTTCGGTAACGGATTGCACTAATACCATACGAGAATCAACTTAAGGATTTCAACCCTTTCACGGGGATTCCTGTAACATTGATGTATAATTTTGGAAGCATTAGCCAAACATCCATTAATAAAATCATGTTATTTTTTTTTTAAATGAAAACTTACTCTATAAACTTGATTTGATTCCTATAACTATATGGCATGTCCATTTCAACATAATTTATGCAATGATTTTTGCGAGACAATATGTAATGAAAGTACGTCTATTTCAAGCAAAGCCTGTATTTATGCAATATTATTGATGTATATCTGTTGCGAATTTATGTCCCTGCTTCTAAATAGGATTCAGTTTCTTTAGTTGTTCAAGTGTTGTCACTATATATTTTTACATGTTCGTATGTCCGTATGTACGGTGCGTTAAATTTAGGTTGTGACTTACATTTTTGTTGCTTTTACTTAAAATGCATGTTAATAAACGCCCCCACCCCCTCCTCTTTTTGATTTCTTAAATATATTGAAAAGAAGGGGGTTTTGGGTTTTTTCTTATGCTCAAGGCATAGCCCTTTTAAGATGACCTTAGCTACCTCCCCCCAAATCTTATTATCAATCTATTTTCAAAGAATGAGGGGGGTGTTTCAGTGGTCAACAAGGTGCTTTGTGTGAAATGTCCATATTTTTCAGATGACTAAATATGAAACGAATATTAAAAACTCCACCAAAGGTAAGCTTTGAATGATTCTTGATAAATTATCTAAAATTGCATTATATGTAGTTTTAATTTTTACCGCTAGGAGTCTCATTTTTAAGAAAAGATATTAATGAAATGACATATATGTTAAACAAAAAGATTATTGTAGAGAAACAATTATCTAAAAATTAATTTCAAAACTAAATTTTAATATTCTGTGTTGATGTCTAAGAATTTAATTGCAAGCCTAGTAAAAAAAGTTTTAATGCTTACTTGTTTTATCTATTTTAACTTGAATCAAACATCTATCACTTGAATCATTTATCTGTAGACGTTGATCTAGTTAATCAGCGTTAGTACTAATTTAATCCTTTACTTCCATGAAGTAAAGCGTCCAGAGAGAGAGGGGACTATGGGTTGTTTTAATAGATAGAAAATAAGGAAGATGATATTCAAAGAAGCGAAGAGTGTAAATTGTAAATTCAAAGATATATTCTACTCATTGCACTATTTCTTATAAATAGTTCCCAGGGAGTAAGGGAGGGGACAATGGGCAATTAATTCAATTTAAGAGGGTTCGCTGAAAAGCAATGAAAACCAGATTTGTCAAGAAAATTTTACCAAAATTGTAAAGGGATCATGGTAACCTAATTTAAAACAAAATTAGTTCTAAGAAAAAAATCATTTACTTTAAAATTAAATTATCAACACATCACAATGTAGTAAACATTTTGTAATTAATCACTAGAAAAATCTTGTTTAGAACTACCTCAACCCTTCTCATATATTTATAACTGACACGTAAATTCAAGCGGTTCTTAAATTGTTTAATACATAAATATCACAGTAGAGTTTCTATACATGAAATGACTTTTCTTGGGAAAAAATATTTGTTAAAACCAGCCATTAATAACAAATTTTTCTGTCTGTTTATTCAAAACTAGCTCAGCTGGGGCCGGGCATTGATGCGCAAGTACCCAAAGTCAGTTAGAAGCTGATGTATTCGTGCACATTCCCTTTAAGCCAGTACCAAAAGTCTGAGACTCCTAAAAATTGAATATTCGATCCATTGTCCCCTCCCTTACTCCCTGATAGTTCCTAAATATTTTGAAAAGTAAAGAATAAAATATTCCTGCAGAAAAAGAAAATGACGAAAGGGGTAGTTGCACGAAGTGCATTTAAACTTGAATTTAGTAAACTGCATATTTATTTCAGTTCAATAGTTTAAACTACATCTATAGGACATATATTTGAAAAAATTATAATTTTCTACCAGGTTCAAAATAACAATATTTGAAAATCATATTTTTGGGGTATGTTCAACATAATTGACTGACATTTTTGCACACAAAAAAACAGCAGGATGACTATTTTGTTGGTGCCAAATTGATTGTTATTTATTGCAATATAAAATTATATATGTTGGATGGTATTCTGGTAACTTATGCTTGTTACCAAATTTATTCAATGCACTTCATGCAACTATCCCTTTAGATAAACTGTATTACCCATAATTCTTAAGGAATAAGACAATAAATTTATGTAAACTCCCAATGATAAGCAAAATTAACAAAATTATTGGAAGAAAAAATTGGACAATGTCAGATTTTCACCATACAATAAAGATTTAATTAAAGTGCCCAAAGTTTAAGTTACAAAGGAAGGATTTTTATAGAACTTTGGGTACCAGTACAATTTACAGTCCAATGCCCTGTCCCTTCCTGTCATTGCCAGAAAATAACCGGCCTTCAAAAATATCCCTGACGTACAGAAGGACAAGCCCTAATTGTAAGATCTTTAATTTCTAAGTTTGCTTATAGATAATAACATGTTATTTTGGTTGGATATAGTATATACTTGGTTATTATGACAGTGAAAAATTGTTGTCAATTTAGATTGCTGACATTAACAACACTTATTGGTCTTTCAGTCATCCAGTAGGAGGTGTGGGGGGGGGGGGGTGGCGAATGGAATAAAGGGGGTGGATGGGAAATCCTTATTTTAGCCACCTACAAGTTTCACTTTTAGAGTATATGATAATCTGGTGTAAGATCCAAGAAATAATAAATCCATTTATTAAAAACTTTCATCAAAAAGTGAAAGCTGTTCTAGTTCTAGTCATGGAATTTTAGTGATAGGACATTGGTCGATAAATTAATGCAAATATCCAATGATTAAAAAAAATTTCCTTTTCTGAAGATATCAATTCTTAGCTGAACGAACCAATCAAAATGTAATAAAAGTGCCCAACAGATAATAAATCATGATTATTAAAAATTGGGTAAAAGAGCAATGTCCCTTACTCCCCAGTTTCTGGTAAAAACGAGAATAACCACATTAATTACTCAAAACAAAATGTAGGACAAACTCAGGCAGGAAGTGAGGTCATATTGGACTGTAAATTATACTGGTACCCAAAGTTTTGTTAATATTTGATCTTATTGGTTGGTTAAAACTAAAGGCGTTCAAACATTTCAACAAATAATTTTATTCTACAGAAAGGTTAATTTTCTTTATTATCAATTTATCATCCATATTTTTATCCCTTTGAATCCCTGTGGACAAATAATTTACAATAGTGCTTTGGTTAAGATCAAAATTAATGTTTTAAAAATGTTTGAAATAAAATAAAACAATGGACTTAAAATCATGATCTAAATAAAACATTCTCTACGTTGATAGCTGACAGATTAATCTTAATTCTGGCATAGATTTGCTTTCAATTACAAACATAGCAAACTTTTTATGAAGATATCAGGGAAAACAGGATATGTCAATGGAAAATGTTTTAAAATGCCTAAAAAGGATAATTATGCCAGGGATCTAAAAAGACAATGGCTGATAAAGAGGGAGGTCATTTTCTAGTAAATCCCGTAAAGGTGTGTGTTATAAGGCCTAAAAATAGTAGTAGAACGATAAGGTGCTCTATATATTTGTATTCCCTATTGAATAGAACAATAGGGAAATTTTTTTTTTTTTTTTTTGATAACTGTACCTGGAATTTCTTTTAAAAATACGAAATTTCTATCAAATGCTTTGTTTGGCTCAAACTGACAAAAATTTTAAAAAATATAATTATAATAATAATGTTTTCTATAGGTACAAGGTAAAGGTTAAGAACAATCTATACCATTAAACAAAGGAAGAAGCCATTCTTTACAGGTTGATTTATTCAAGGTGACAAAAATTAGTTTTATGTTTGTGGAATTTCATGTTTGTTTGCTTTGAAGTAGAAGGTTTCAATGTGCATTGTTTCATTTCAATTTCACTACAGCGAACAACTACATTTTAGAACATTTTTTTCTGTAAATTAAACTTTCATTATCAAAAAACTAACTTGTTTTTCAACTATATTTTGGCCAATCTTTATTATAAAAAAAAATATTCTGGCTTTAAAATAGGATTTGAAACTAAAAATTACATACTACACAACAAGCAAAGAAAGAATTTACGACTTAAAGAAACCTTGATGAAAAGAAAAGACAATTTATACATTTAGATAGTCCATATGACCCCATTTTTCATCAAACTTTATAAGGTATTTTTTTAGATATAAACCTTTAAAAGCAAGATTTTAACTACCTAATTAAGCAAGGGAATTAAACCTTAAAGAATATCTATTATTTATTCAATTATGGTTTTCAAATATGGTTTTAAATAAGTTCCAATAGTAAATGTTCAATAATCTATAGGAATATTTACAAATAAATAAGCCATGTATCTTTAATATCTGTTAAGAAAACCATGGTTGAAAACCATAGCTTTATATGAAGATGCATCTCGTAAGGTATATATAAAGTATCTTAGAATACAAATAAATTAAAATTACAAAATAAAGAAATAAAGATTATGATATCTAAATAAAAATGAAAGTAAGAAAATTAAACACTATAAAAGCCATTGACATGCAACCTCCACTTTGAATCTCTTACCTTCTTATATAGATTGTATATCTGAATGTTTTCAAAATTGTCTGTATGTAACTTGTTGTGTTGGTTTGTTTCACTAAGTCATTGTATTATTGATTTGTTAAAGTTTCATTTTAATGTTCACTGCTCGTACAACCTGTAAAGAATGGCTTCTTCCTTTGTTTAATGGTATAGATTGTTCTTTACCTTTACCTTGTCCCTATAGAAAACATTATTATTATAATTATATTTTTTTTTAATTTTTTTCAGTTTGAGCCAAACAAAGCGTTTGATAGAAATTTCTTATTTTTTAAAGATATTCCAGGTACGGTTATCAAAAAAAAAAAAATTTCCCTATTGTTCTATTCAATAGGGAATACAAATATATAGAGCACCTTATCGTTCTACTACTATTTTTAGGCCTTATAACACACACCTTTACGGAATTTACTAGAAAATGACCTCCCTCTTGATGTACATCATCAATGATGATACAAAAAATTACCCCTACACTCAACTTAATGAACTAACTAATCAGTATTAAATAAAAGTCACCAAAGTTGTTAATACAACGAATATGAAAATAATATTATAAACTTTGGGTACAAGTGTAATAAATAGCCCATTGTCTCCTCCCTCCTTGTAATTATTACCAAAAGAAGCGCAGCAACAAATCTTGGATAAAATTGAGGTAGCGGGACAATGTGTCTAAAAAATCAGCCATGTGACGTGATAAAAATGAGGGAGATGAGAGGAGAAGTGGGAAGAAAACCCTAAAACAGAGATGGATAATCCCTCATTTTTATGACGTCACATGGCTGATTTTTGAGACACTTTGTCCCGCTACAAATCAAGCAAAGTAAATTGTTACCTTATGTAAAAAACTTAGTTTA
This sequence comes from Acartia tonsa, assembly GCF_053477335.1. NCBI lineage: Eukaryota > Metazoa > Arthropoda > Copepoda > Calanoida > Acartiidae > Acartia > Acartia tonsa. The sequence continues at coordinate 44,371,789 of NC_137260.1, forward strand.
TTCGCAATCCTTATATAAAAGTGACTGGATGTCTGTCTGTGTGTGTACCTGTTTGTAGATAAAGAATGCAAGCACTAGACCGACACTGTCTTCTTTACAGTGAAGCTTATTAGAGGTTCAGGGAAGGTTCATATTATCTTCTATTTATCTATTAATATATCCCTGATTCGCATTGTGATACCCTAAGGCAGAAAATAGCAAAGAAAAGATATCTTCCTCATTTATCATAATTTAGACTTGGGTTTGGCTACAGCAATTTATTATGCTTTCATTTACATTTAAACAGACATATGTCTATTTGAAATCAATCCAATATATCTTTGACGATGGAAATTTGAAACTCACGGGTCAATATTTCTCAAATATTCCCCCTATTTTCGAACTGTCCAAAGTCGTTTATAATAATTAGGGAAAGGGTTGAATTTGGACATGAAACATAAATATTAAAATCTTTTCTAAATTTTTACGATCCTGAAAGTTAATATTTACTGATATTTTCCAATAAATTTTTTCGTTCCGTCAAAATTTGGAAAAATAGCCAATATGGCTGTCTAGAAAGAACACGAAACCTCTACACCTAATATTTTCTCAGTGTTTTTTTTTACTTTTTATACAATTTTTTTTTAAAAATTAAATATTGATGAGTTTTTTATTTTTATAGAATGAATTATAAAAAAAATAATATTGGTTGATTGGTTTTTGCGATATCAGAACTCAGAACCATATCAGTTTTACTTTTAAACAATTCAATAAATATGAAAACTTTAAAAATTAAATATTGATGAGTTTTTTTTATTTTTTTAGAATGAATTATAAAAAAATAATATTGGTTGATTGGTTTTTGCGATATCAGAACCATATCAGTTTTACTTGTAAACAATTCAATAAATATGAAAACTTAGATATAAAATTTGTATAATAGATAAGACTTTTAAATAATTTATTCTCCCCTTTCTTTATTCCAAAAATCTCGATTTTTCTTTCATTGTCATATCCTAGTATTTATTATGTGTATTTGTATTGTCGTGTGAGTATGTGAGAGGGTTGTAAAGGATAGATAAATTACCACCCCCCCCCTCTCCCTCACATAGCTGTTAAATCTTAAGATTTTTTGTTTCAGGCTTTCAGCGTATCTACTCTATAATAATCCACCTTCCAAAGTTCCAACACCCTACATTCTCCAACCCTCTACCCTGCTTACTGTCTTCTACATTTCAACTCAACCATATATCAAACTTGCTAATATCATAAAGTGAAAGAAAAGTTAAAAAATAAACCACCAATAACCATTAAATAATGTATTAATCATTCTAACTCAAGTAATATGTACTAATTTATTATTTAACCTAACATACTAACAAAACAATAATCATAACTTTTTTTACTTTAATGAAATAAATAATCTAAATAAATAAATAAACTATGTTGACTTAAATAAAATGAAAATAAATATTTTTATTTTATTTGGATTGGAGTTAGTTTTGTAAATTGTAACGTTTTGTCCTTGTTCTCTAAGGTCTCATATTTCCTGTATCATGAGTTGACCCTTAGCTTTATGCGGTCATAAATGTTCCCCCCCCCCCAAAAAAAAACGCTGAATCGATAATAATTTATTATACTAGTGTAGTCTCACCCCTCCCCTATTTAAGAAATGTTGTCTACCCCTACCTCGCCCCCCCTAGTTTGAAGGTTGACCGTTACGATACAAATATTGACCCCTCCCCTCCCCCCCCCCAAGAAATAACAATTCAAAACATATGGAAAATAGGAATTAGCGAAGCTTTTCTATAATTTGTGTTGGTTATAGACGTCAGTTAGTATTACTATTTTATATAATTTATAGACAGAATACTTACTTATAATTATACTTATGCATTTATGTTAATGTTCCCCCCCCCCCCCCCCCCCAAGAAATAACAAAACAAAACATATGGAAAATTCAAAATACTAGGAATTAGCGAAGCTTTTCTATAATTTGTGTTGGTTATAGACGTCAGTATGTTAGTATTTATATAATTTATAGACAGAATACTTACTTATAATTTTGATTATACTTATGCATTTATGTTAATGTTTTGCTTTAATGGATATTGTCATCCTTGTTAAAAATATTTCACACATCCCATTCCCAACACTTCATATTTGAAGATATCTAGAATATTATTAATCTTAATAATTTCTTGGAAACCAACAACAAAGAAAAATAGTAAAAATGGTGGTAAAAATCTAAATTTGTAGGGGGTAATGATTTCCTTGAAATTTCATTTGCTTACGGACCTTTGAAGTGACAACATTTGAACATATACTACAGTACTACAAATTCATATCATCTACATTCTACATTCTCTAGTATTTATTTTGTTGCATTGTTTTACTTTTGCTATCGTTATGGCGGAACAAGGACAGAGAGTCAGAGTTGACCGCAGGCGCAACGTGATGATGGATGACTTGGTTCCTTACTTCCCCCGTACTCTTACCTGCACAGATCCAGAACCGGCTTTATACCCCGACCTGATGCCTGGATGGTTCGCCCATTATCAGGTCCTACACAGATATTTTAAAGATATATGTAACCTGCTTTTCAGGTCGGGGTTTCAGTCGGTTCGTAATATGGAGGCGCTCAGGCTATTTAGTGAAGGAATTGGTATATACCAATTCCTTCACCAAGCCCTTCCATCTTCTCAGCGGACACGCGAAGAAAATGAACTTGTTCTGCAGCAACTTGAAGCCAAATGCAACGGTTACCGTGACGACGTTATCCAATCGTTAGATGTCTATGACCGTGCCATTAATTTAGATGGCACAGTAGATCTATCATCAGATGAAGACGAATATCCCGATATCTCCGGCGATGTAAATCCATCTTCCGATGATGACGATATTGACGCCATCCTGGAAGTTCTGGAACACGAAGGTGGCGCGAGCGCGAACTCTACCCGTGATGACTCTGAGTCTGTGATCATTATCGATTGATAATTTGATTGATGTTGCGTTGAGTTGAGATCGTATTCCTGTGAATATTTAGATTCCACATAAATAACTTGACATATATATGCTATAATAATAAAACTATGAAAAATAATTTTCTTATTTTTATTTAATTTAATTTGTAATTGCGATGCTGCTCTATAATTTGAATTTCTTAATGTCTGTTACTAAGACTTGCGAATGCGATGAGACTTGGTTAATAATTGTATGAATCTATCCTATAATATAAAGAAGTAAGCTCTGTTTGTCTGTAGCTAAGGATCTCGCTAACCACTGAACCTATATGGTTCTCCTTTACAGTACAGCTTTGTATAGGTCCTTAGATGGTTTTAGGCTAGAGAGACGTTTGATATAGTTAAAGTTTAGTTAGGTCGTTAATTAATATATGTTTACGAAATACTTATGTTTCTGCCATGATTATTTGTGTACTTATTTTAACTTTGAAGACATAAATTTAAAATTATCAATAGCTATAGTATTTCTTGCATCGTTAAACGGCACGTCAGGGCTAAAAAAACTGGTTTTAATCTTATGAAATTAAATTAAAGACTTAGACTTGGTTAATAATTGTATGAATCTATCCTATAATATAAACTTATAAAGAAGTAAGCTCTGTTTGTCTGTAGCTAAGGATCTCGCTAACCACTGAACCTATATGGTTCTCCTTTACAGTACAGCTTCGTATAGGTCCTTAGATGGTTTTAGGCTATTTTTCTGCCCTTTCATATCCCTTCGAATATAGAGCCTCTAAATGCTAGGGGCGCAGCCGTTTGTATCCAAGGAAGAGAGACGTTTGATATAGTTATTTGATATACTTAGGTAGGTTAGGTAAGCGTTCCACGTATTTAAAATTATCAATAGCTATTTCTTGCATCGTTAACGAATAAAAGCTAACTATCTCGGACGAAAAATCAACATGTTTAAAATGGACGTACGGACATTCTGGTAATGATTATAGAGTTGCTACGCTTTCTAAATCGGACGGACCGACCATAAGAATGAATAAAAAAGTGTATTATTTCGAGTTTCTTATCACATTTATTTTTACAATATCACGAATATGAATATGAAATGAATGAAATACAAAATGAAAATGAAACAATGAAATTGAAAAAAAAATTAAATGAAAATGAAAAAATTAAAACTAAAGAAAAGGGGTAGTTTCACGAAATGCATTTGAACTTAATTTAGTGAACCGCATATTTTATCCTGGTTAAATGGTTAAACTACATTTATATGGCATATATTTGAAATGAATTCAATTTTCTACCACGTAGTTTTTAAAATATCAAGACCTGAAAATTGTCTTTTTTGTGATATATGCAATTTAAAAAGACGATTTTCAAGTCTTGACATTTTAAAAACTATGTGGTAGAGAATTGAAATTTTTTCAAATATATGCCATATAAATGTAGTTTAACCATTTAACCAGGATAAAATATGCGGTTCACTAAATTAAGTTTAAATGCATTTCGTGAAACTACCCCTTTAAAAAATCTGCAAATTTACGAAAATTAACAATAAAATCAATAATAATATATATTACAAAATTAACAATAATCAATTTGAATTCTATTATGAAATAATATTACAAAATTATAAATATTAATTTAAATAGAATTCAAATTGATTATTGTTAATATTGACTGTGGCGTGCGCACCTATTGTCAAATTGAAAATAGGTACGACACGGTCACGACGAGGTTCTTGCTGTGGGGGGGGCTGTTGGGGGGGGTTTGGAATGGGGTCTGGCTGTTGGGGGGGGGGCTGTTGAGGGGGGTCCGGCTGTTGAGGGGGGGGCTGTTGTTGAGGGGGGGGCGGGGGCTGTGGTGCTTGATGGGGAGCCGGAGCAACACCAACATTGTTGTTGTTCCCCATCTGGACAACCTGTTGAGCATGACCTTAATAAATTAAATCAAAATTAAAATTAAAATCTCTCAGGAGGGTGGTCGATAGATCGATGTACATCCCCAGTGATTTTCCCTTCTGTAGATTACAATTAGTTCCATAAAAGCCAAAAAAAATACATTTTAATTAAAGAGCCAAAAAAAATACATTTTAATTAAAGATCCAGCTTAGATTTTTTGACGCATTTTTTTGGAGCTTCTCTTTTATGCATGTTTTCATCCTTGTTTTATAATAATCATGTAAGCAATTCTGTATGATATTTACTATTAATTTAAATGGTTAATTTTTCAAAATCATAAAATATCTCAACGCAATCAGATTAAATTAATTCCAAAAGGTGAATTTATTATTTCAAAGTAAGGTTACTGGACAAACGCAGGAGTCCCAATTATATATAATACCTTGTCCTCTTGGAACATTACGGCGTCCATGGCCTCGACGATGCCCATCAGGCTGGGGTTCAACAGGAACAGCGGCAGCCACACCTTAATGAATTAAATCTTATTTATTATTTCAAAGTAAGGGGACTGGACAAACGCAGGAGTCCCAAACGTCGGAGTGGACAAACGCAGGAGTGTTAAATTAAAATATTAATTTTAAGTATTTCTGTACAGGTTAGGTTAGGTTAATATGTACAAGATATATAAGACTTGGAATAGGTAATAATAAAAATATGATTATATATAATACCTTGTCCTCTTGGTTGAACAACCCGATCATCTCGTCCATGGCCATCATCAACAGCAACAGGAGGAACAGCCACACCTTAATAAATTAAATCTTATTTATTATTTCAAAGTCCCAAACGTCGGAGTGGACAAACGCAGGAGTCCCAAACGTCGGAGTGGACAAACGCAGGAGTCCCAAACGTCGGAGTGGACAAACGCAGGAGTGTTAAAGTATTACAACAGCCACACCTTAATGAATTAAATCTTATACACTAAATAAATTTATTAACTTAGTCCTATAGTTTATACAAACGGACAGTTTAACTTTAAAGTTTAAACTTTACAGTAATATAATTAAACTAAAGAGTAGCTATACTTAAAACAACGATGACAACATCCATAAAAGCGAAGCACTGAAACGGTAGGACAAACGGACATTAACACTTGTATAGTGTCTGAAGTGAATAATTTAAATATAAAGTATAAGAGTCGAAGCAAAATTGTAAGTAAATTTGTTGGAAAACTGCTTCATACAGGATAATGTTTATGGTTATACTTACATTTCTAGGACTTAATTATAGAGTTGCTTGCTTCGCTTATAATATTATTCTTTGTTGTCCAAGGAATCAATATACCAAAAACCAGATCAAACGGATAATTAGATCACATAAAATTTTGTTGTTATAAAAGTAGAAAAATCAACATGTTTAAAAGGGATTTACGGACATTCTGGTAATGATTATAGAGTTGCTTTGCTTTCTAAATCGTACGTAACTACATCATGCAAAGTTTGAAATCGATAGGACAATTCTAACATGCCTAAATTAACGAATAAAAGCTAACTATCTCGGACGAAAAATCAACATGTTTAAAATGGACGTATGGACATTCTGGTAATGATTATAGAGTTGCTACGCTTTCTAAATCGGACGGACCGACCATAATTATAGAAAAGCTTCGCTTTTAAAAAGGTAAATTAAAAGGTAAAAAGGAGAACCCGATCGGTTCATCGGTTAGCGAGATCCTTTAGTATAAGGATTATTTATTCATTATATTACACTTGGAATAACTAAAAATAAATAGAATTCAATATATATTATACCTGGGTCAAGTCGTTGACGTCGTTCAAGTATTCGCAGGCTCCTTCGTTTCGTGCTGGGTCTAGATTTCATATTCGGATATTTATACTGAAATAAATTATTAAGGTAATAAATAATAATAATTAGTATTTTTCATAATGCAAATGCAGATATAATTCAATTTCAAAACGTTCACAATATAAGTATAAAAACACTGCAAAATCAAATATTAAAAAATAATTAACTTTATAAGTTTATTTTATGCGTATATAAAAAATAAAAAATGAATAATAATTACGCATTTAAAAGAAAGAGAAAGGCGTTGAAAAGGTAGAGAAAGCCATTAAAATAAAGGGGTTGTATGCAAAAATGTAATTTCATCATTACCTTCAGATAAGCCGCTAAAATTTATTTTGCCTTTTCTCGGCAGTTTTCGGCGGTTGCGCCGCCGTTTCTTCAACTCTTTTTTTAGTTGAGTTCCTCTGTTGACATCCGCCTCTCCCCTTAGTATCCAAGTAACTTGAAGTTGGCTGGCCCATCTCTCGTTCGTCGCCAACCTACAATTTAACTTTCAATTACAAATTTGTAAAATGTAAATTATCTTTATAAACCAACCTAATGCCGTAAAATCAATCTTCGATATTTATTATTTAGAAAATGTTAAGATTTTTAATTTGTTAATACTAATAGTCTAATAGCATGAAAAAATTTTATCTTTACATACCCTTTAAAATAAGTGGCATCCGCATTTAGAGCCTAGAGGTCAATATCAAACATATATGGGTGGGGGAAGGGTTTTACATGTAAGTAACACCTTTATAGTCCCCCCCCCAAAAAAAAAAAGGGAAGGGCAATGGGCTGTTTATTTTACACTAATCTCCCCCCCCTCCCCTATTTAAGAAGGGTTGCTATATGAAAAGAAAGGGTTGAAGATTTTGAATATATATATGACACCTTTATTATAACCCCCCCCCCCCAAAAAAAAATACAAAGAATAATCCCTTTATTTATTTAAATTTTCCTTTATAAAAATTTTCCATAATATATATATGACACCTTTATTATAACCCCCCCCCCCCCAAAAAAAATACAAAGAATAATCCCTTTATTTATTTAAATTTTCCTTTATAAAAATTTTCCACTAATGCTGGGTGACGGGAGAGAGTTTTTTTAACTTTTAAGAAAGGTTTATATATATGACACCTTTATAAATTATAACCTTATATTATAATGGCCGATAAATTGATGTACACTCCCAATGATGATGCACAAAATTACCCCTTTTGTAAATAACAATTAATAGTTGAAACGTTTTTACACTCAACTTAATGAAGCAACCAAGTCCCAAAATTCCCCAAGTCCCCAAAATTGTTGAGCAAACCAAAAAGAAAACGTTGGTATAAAACTTTGTTTTTAAAAGATATGAAATGATACAGATATTCATAATATCATTATCATCAATCTATTCTATAATTGGCCAAAAAGCCTTCATAAAGTGACAAACAGCAAACTGACAATAATGCTGAAAATCCTTGTTATGTAACTTCCAATATGTAACTTTGAAGCAATTTTGTTTGTCTACATTACCGAATACTTTTTTAATTCTATTCATCTCAAATGTAACTTTTCTTAAAAATAGGTTTCTAAAACTTGAAATATAATTTTTAACTTTTCTTACCAATGAATGATGAAACTTAAGTATAAATTGAAAAACAATTTGAAATATTCAGCCTCTAACGGCAAATTTATTTACTAAAATTTCATCGTATTAAATCCAAATTAAATCTTGTTGTTTCCCCCCCCCCCCCCCTCCTCCTAACCATTACGTTATGATGGGTGGAGAAAAAAAGATTACATATAATTATATTCAAATAAGAAGTGTTGAAAAAGGGGGGTGGGGCAGGTTTCAAATAATCTTTAATCTTTTAATCTTTAATCTTTTACGGAGGGTAAATTAAGTGTTAAATTACCCCTTCTGCAGATTAAGCATCAAATCCTCCCCCCTCCTCAAGGGGAAATTAGGAGAATTCTTAGTCTTACATGTCATATAAATATTTTCCAACACATCTCATGATTTCCCTTGTAGTAATTGGATACGGATTACCCCCCCCCCACACTTTCTTTTATGTGTGTTTATTTTATCCCTTACTATTCCAAAAAATAAAATTATGGGTGGAGTTACTGTTAAGTTGTTAACCCTTTTCTTCCCCCAATCATCCAATGTAAGCAGTAACCTGGCCATTTTCACCACCTTAGGCTTAAAGTCATAAAGTCATAATTAATATTAATCTTTTTATTTTAGTTTTAGTTCAGTTACAACATCGTTAGAGAATGGCTGAGCCTGACTCTAATAAAGTTATAGGTGACCGTCAGATTGACGATGATGACAACATGTCCGATGTTTCGGATGTTATTAATATTGACAGTGAGGTTGTCCAAGCTATGCCTGACTCTTCAGTTACGCGTAGTTTCCGTGAACGTAAGATCGACGATGCAAGTATATCCGATGTTTTGGATGAGGTTGAAGATATGTTGGAGGAAAAGGAGGGTTTTGGGAACCCCACAAAAAAAATAACCCCCATTGATAACATTAGGTAATAATAATATTTTCATTTTATATTTAATAATGTTATAAAAAAACTAAAAGGGGTAGTTTCACGAAGTGCATCTACCCATGCTAAAAAAATTATAGAAATGGGATTTTTACAGTAACTTTTTATTTATTAAGCTCAAATGCATTTCGTGAAACTACCCCTTATAAAATTAGTGGGTTTCGTCGTATTTTTACTTTTTATTTACTATTAAACTGTTTTTAACCTATTTTTAAAACATATATCAAAAATATACTATGACACCAGTAGAATTAAACTGCAGAGCCTAAATTTGAATTAAGTCCCCAATAAACTTTTTTGAGGGGATTTAAAAATTAATTTTACTGTTGCTGTGGTCTTTTTTGATCAGAGCATAAGGTATTTTTTTATTTGGGTAAAATTCGTAGCTTTTAGAGAGTTTTGCTTCATATATATAGTATTCTGGTATAGAGTAAAATTAGGCCTTTTGATTTCATCTAAATTAATTCATTAAAAACTTAATTCTTTACAATATATCAATGAATTAACTTTATCGTGCTTGTTTTCCATCACTTATTTAAAACACAAAAAAATTGGCTGTAAAGGGTTAAATAGTGAAAGATGACAACAAACGTTTACGCAATACAACAATTTTTTGTCACATATACAAATATGATAAAATATAAGATTATTCGAACTTATTTTTTTAAATATTTTTAAAAAGCATGTATCTTTTATGTGTATAGTTTTCATTCTTTTCATTTTAATTAAATAAAAATTATTTAACTACATTGGAAATAAGTCACTTTGTGAAAACACTCTTTTTTGAATTGTAAAAAACTGAAATGAAACGAGACTTCTAATTGGTTCAGACTTCAGAATAATATGTTTTATTTTAATGTTAAATTTCTTCTATATAAATTATTGTTTTAGAAAAAAATTATTTGCATCGAACAGAGTAGAGTTTTTATTATTGTATTGATATAATCTGAATCACATCAAATTGTTCTGTAAGAAACAATTTAACCCCAAACTAAAAAATGCTTTTGCTTCCATCAAAATGATCACAGCAACATATAAAATTGATTTTTAAATCCCCCAAAAAAAGTTTATTGGGGACTTAATTCAAATTTGGGCTCTGCAGTCTGATTCTACTGGTGTCATAGTATATTTTTGATATATGATAAAAAAATAGGTTAAAAACAGTTTAAGCTCAAATGCATACCCCTAATAAAATTATAATAAATGGGATTATGAAAAGTAGTGGGTTCCTTTGTATTTTTACAGTAACTTTTTATCTTAGGGTAGGTAAATGTTATTTATTTATTTAATTTTCAGTTGCACTCCAGTGTAGGAAATGTTGGAGGAAAAGGAGGGTTTGGGGACCCCCACAAAAAAAATAACCCCCATTGATACCATTAGGTAATAATAATATTTTCATTTTATATTTATACCCTAATACCATTAGGTAATAATAATATTTTCATTTTATATTTATACCCCTAATAAAATTATAATAAAGGGGATTATGAAAAGTAGTGGGTTCCTTTGTATTTTTACAGTAACTTTTTATCTTAGGGTAGGTAAATGTTAAAAAAATATCCTTACTTACTTTTGGTCAGGTTAGGTTGGGTCGCATTGAGTAATCCATCCTCCGGGGCGAATTCCTTCCATGTTCAGCAACTCTCGGTGCTCTACACACCAAGAGAGGCCATTTTTTTTTAGAATATAATCCCAAATTTGGTAAATTTGGTGGGTTCTAAAAAGAACCAGAGAAAATTGTAACAAAACACAAACACTGAAATGCTTTATTTATTTATTTATTTAATTTTCAGTTGCACTCCAGTGGCGTCAAAAATAGCTGATCCACAACGGAAGCGCATAATAACAAAGTTGTGTTCACCTCCAAGGGTGAAGAAAAGAAGAAAAGAGTCTTCTCCCCAATCGAGGTAAAAAAAACAAGTAGCCAAATAATTTTTTTTATTTTGTCCAGAGGGTAAGGGAAAAATAATATTAATTAATAATTAAAATAATAGGCTAATTTTTTAAGGTCAAAACCTGCAAGCCCAGAACCTGAAAAAACAACTTCACCCCCCAAACCTTCTCCCCAATCGAGGTTAAAAAAACAAGTAGCCAAATAATTTTTATATTTTGTCCAGAGGGTAAGGGAAAAATAATATTAATTAATAATTAAAATAATAGGCTATTTTTTTAAGGTCAAAACCTGCAAGCCCAGAACCTGAAAAAACAACTTCACCCCCCAAACCTTCTCCCCAATCGAGGTAAAAAAAACAAGTAGCCAAATAATTTTTTTATTTTGTCCAGAGGGTAAGGGAAAAATAATATTAATTAATTAATTAATTATTTTAAGGTCAAAACCAGCAAGCCCAGAACCAGCTTCACAAACAACACCAGATACATCACCAATGCGCCCACTCAACGTAACGCCGCCGCCGTCTCCATCACCTACAAGTACAACAGCCACACCTAAAGCCGCAGCCACACCTACAACACCAGCTGGAGACACACCTTCTTCAGCACAGTCATCCCCAGCTGGAGAAAAGCCAAAAGGGAGAGGTGGCCTTAAAGCAGGATCCAAGAATAAACCCAAGATAAACAGTGACAGTTCGGAACATATGTTCATCAAAGGTAAGCTTAAATTAGTATAATTAATATCAATAACATAGGTAGTAACATTAAAAATTTAATTGACAGGATGTCTATTTGTCTGTACTTAAATAAAATACATTATATTATATTTATAATTAATAACCATACAATCTCAACCGTAAATACATAAATTTCTAGAATACTAGTTTGTTTTACTTTACCTATATATTAAATTAACTGTTCTATTGATTACCTAGACTGCGTGGATACAGTACAAGGTGACACACACTCGCTCTATGACCGCCTTGATGGGAAGAGGATAACATATAGTAATGGTGATAAGGTACAAACATAAATACTAAAAATAATAATAAAATGTAGAGGGGGGGGGGGGGGGGCAAAAGTGACACTTTTTGAAACCAAAACTAAAAGTCAACAAAGGAACACAACTAAAAAAAGAGTTACAGGTGTGAGATTATTAAATAAAATGTTTAATAAAATTAAAATTACTTCAGGTTTATGTCTACTTGGTTAAAGTGCTTGAAGATCATGCTTACATGATCCCCAACTACCCTGGAAAGGGTAAGCATAAGACCCCGTGGGGGCGGGGGTGCAAATACTGTCACTTCAATACCTGGGATGACACATACCACGTGAAAGAATGCCCCACAGATCCAAAAGCAAGGAGAGATTTTATACTGCAAGAAACTAACCTTCTTAGGTAATAATATTAAGTTGACATAAAATAACATGATGTATTAACGCAACGTGCCAGAGCCGTATAATTTTGATGCGGCTCCGGCTCCGCGGAGCCGTATTTGGAAATACGGCTCCCGGCTCCGGCTCCGGCTCCAGCTCCGGCTCCGGCTCCTACCTTAAAATTAATATATCAATTTTTTTTCATTATTGAATTTGATAAAATAAGATAAATAATATAAAATATTTTGCTTTTATTTGATTAAAGCTATATAAAAGTAGAAGGATGTGTGTCTATTTGTTAAGTAACAATAGTTTTTCAGTTTATTATATGGAAATAGACCGTTGCCAAATTATAATATTACTTTAAAAAATCATTTTTACCTAGTCCGGAGCCGGAGCCGTTTTTAACAAAAAATACGGCTCCGGATCCGGCTCCACCAAAAATGTTGCTGCTCCCGGCTCCGGCTCCAGAACACTGGTATTAAGTATTCATAAACATTGATTAAAAATATATACTGACGGACAAGGTGAATTATAGAGTAGCTTTGCTAAAAAAAATAATATTTATTGCTTACCTGTTTAGGAGGTTTCGCCATCACTGGATCAATGACCACAGAGATGTTTACCGAGAGTATAGGAAGGGAGTGAACCTGGCCAGCTTTCAGAGGAAGTTTCAACAGGCCCAGGCAGATGCTGAAGTTATCCATGAAGTCAAAATATACACCACTGCCTTAGAAGCGCTGCGCCACATCACAGGAAAACTGGTTAATAATGAAAGTTTCCTTCGCTTTAAGGTAAATGTATGTTTAATATTTTTGATCATATTTGCTGTTATCTAATGTCTCATACCTATATTTTTTTAAACAAAATGAATTGAAAATGATTGCTAAAATCGAAATATATCTTCATGTCAGTTAGAATAGTGTATTTTTTAAAAATAGGTTGAAAAACATACTAACTTTAAAAAATTCGCTTTAAGGATAAGGATGGCAATGCCTTTGACCATCTCATCGCCAAGCAGGTCGGTTTACTTGAGAAAGGCAACAAGCAGGCTGTTCCCACCAGCAAACAGCTTCATAACTGGCTGCAGGGGCAGCACAAGTATTACATGGAATCCTTCAAGAAGATTTTAGAAAATAAAGGTATTAATAACTATTAACTATTAAGTATTATAATTTATAAACTAAAACATTACTAAATAATTTCAAAATCTGAAAGAAATAACAAATACTTAATTTAAATTATCTTTACTTCCGCGGGTGTGTACATTGCCGAAATCGAAGGAAAGGTGCACACCTGCGGAAAAAATGTTAATATTTAATTATTTTAAATAACAAATAATTATAATCAATATTATCTTTGTTTCCGCAGGTTTGCACCTTTCCTTCGACTTCGGCAATGTTCACCACAACTATTATGAATAATATAAAAGAATTACTAATTTTTCAGTAACTGCAAACTATACCGATGCAGAAGGTCCCAAAGAATTGTTGCTCGCCTGTGAACAGGTATAAGTTTAAAATTAATTCTTAGAAATTTAGAATGACCACAAATACCTAAATGATAATTTGATTAATTACTTATGTTTAGATGCCTAAACCCGATGCTTCCGGCCGCAGCATCTACGAATATTTCGAACAACTGTTGAAAAGGTTTGGGCTTGAGCATTATCAACTTCTCAGCTCCACATCCGACTCGGCTGCCAACTGTGTAAAGGTAATGAAAAATTATAAATTATAATTATAAAATCATAACTATTTAATAGTTTTTTCTCGCATCGTATTTTAAATGGCTTTCCGCGGATGTAAAATGTACAATTGTAAGATAAAACCAGTTTTTTTAGATGAATATTTGAATGAATACGAGAATTAATATTCTAAAACAATACCATTAGAAAGTAAATCATTAATTTATTTTTCATTCTTTAGTCCGTCAAGATACTCAATGAAGAGCACGGGAAAACCCCCACAGAGTATACAAGTTACATGAACCATGAGGATGAAGATGAGGAAGTCAGTGATGATGATGATGATAGTGATAAGGAAGACACACCTGAGGCTGATAGTGAAGATGAAATCCCGTTGGATATGGTTATAGATGAGGTTGACAAAGGAGTTGCACAAGCAGAAGATTTAGATGAGGTTGAGGATGGTGTTGTAGAAGCCGAAGGTGAGGGTCAGGATGGAGGTGAAGAAACCCTGGCAGGAACAAGACAAGGCGATGGCGGCATATCAAGTGCGATTTTCTACAGGTCCATCGCCATCAAAGATCCACAACAAAGAGAGGGTAAGTAAAGTTAAATTAAATTCATTCCCAAAAAATTCAATGAATTACATTTAATGATTTACAGGGGTAGTTTCACGAAATGCATTTAACTAAATTATATTAATTTATTAAATTATTTCTTTTCAGCAATCACAAAAAAACATCCAGAAAACAATGATATGTGATGAGCAAAAATGTGGACTAATAGTGGGAGGCGTTTGCCTCAACCACCAAGTCGAGTTGGCGTTGAAGGCAGCTGCCAAAGTTGTAAGTAAATTAATTAAATGATTAATAGAACCAACTAAATAACTTATACAGTAACTTAAAAAGTTAAATAATAAATTATACAAAAACGTGAAAATTAACAAATATTATATTTTTTAGAAAGGGAAGAGGTACAACAGAACCATAATTAACCTGGCAAAGCTGGTCAGTAAAATTATGAATAACAAGAAGCTGCGTCGCATTTTGGCAGAGAGTGGACAACGTATGCTTACCAGATACGTGGAGACGAGATGGAGCTCCAGAATGAACATGATAAAGCGGTTCTTAGAGATGTTTGACAACAAACAACTACTTCAGAAGGTGAAAAAATCCGTGCAGGATCAGAAAGGTAAACCCAAAAAAGTTAATTATAATTTAAACAACAATTTAAAACTAACAAAATTACCAACTTAAATTTCTCTCTGTCCCTTAATTAAACAAAAGAGAAAGGTAACAAATAGAAGTTTATTAAAATTTAAACTAAATAAATTATTTCTTCTCTCGTTCCCTTAATTAAAAATTAGAACTGTATATATCAATAGAATTAATTTTTAATTTTTATTTTAGTCAACAAGAAGTTTGACAATCTGTGGCCAACACCTGACCAGGTTCTTGCCCTCAGAGAAGTCCTGCAAGTGTTGGAGTGTGTGGATACCATGCTGACAATTCCCGCCCAAGCCCATGAGGCCACAATCGTCCAGATGTTCACCATGCTGGATACGGTGTTCTTTACCCTACAGACAAGTATGCCTGGCAACTTATTCGCTAGACGTGTATTCAAGTTCCTTCACCAGAGAGTTAACAAGATTGTCCGTAATAATGCAGGCTGGCAAGTCTGCCTCTACCTACACCCCCTGTCACGCAGTCATTTGGAAATGATTGCGAGTGGCACACAAAGCTTTACGGTGACACAGGATGAAGCAAAAACAATCTTACAACAAGCACCCAAAAATTGTAGGTTGTTGGGTGAACGGCTACACCGAATCTCACTGAGAGCCAACCTAAGTCCTGAAGAAAAGGCAGATGAAGAGGCCGACCTGCGTAGTGCTAATGCGGATGCCGACAATGAGGATTCCGAAGCTGACGAGTACGATTCTCCAGCAACTGCACCTCCCACAGGTAAAGATATACAATATTAATTAAAATAGATAATAATAATAACATTAGTTAAATAATTCAATTATCATTTTTATTAATTATATTTATGTATTACAGGCATGATGACACCCATCCAAAAGATGTTTTGGAACAAACAACAAGAGTTCAAACAAATTCAGGCTCAAGCAGCAGCCAAGAAGAAAAAGAAAGAACAACGTGACAAACAGAAGGATCCCCTGGACGTCATGAAGAAACACCTGAAAGCTGGGCTGAATTATTGGAATAATATAGATGAATCCAAGTTGCATGCCTTGACATACGGTTACCAACGTGAAGTCGCTAAGATAAAGGAGGAAATTGCGAAAGTCAAAAAATCTAAGTCCAAGGATTTCGATGTTGAAGAACGCCAGAAACTGTACAAACAAGGAGCAATGACCGCAAGCCACAGGATGCTTACTACCAGGTATGAACATGTTGCAGAGCAGATATGTTATCCCCCTGGACTTGTCAGTTTGATGACCAACTTCAACAACTTACCTGTTTCTAATGCGAGGTGTGAGAGAATTTTCTCACACCTCAAATTAGTTTACTCATCGAGGCGCTATAACCTAGAGAAAGACACCATCCACGCCATCATGTTCTTGAAGATGAACAAGCTAGTCCCCAAGAAGTCCCAAGCATTTTGGGATAGACAGGTAAAAGTTACCAAGAAGACAGCAACCAAGGAACTGGAAAAGTGAATGAAATAATTTTTGTAAATATGTTTATCATATTAATTATGTTGGAAAGAAATAAAGTAGAAGTAAAAGTAAAACAAATAATTTAATGAAATAATTTTGTGTTTTTTAAATATCTGTATCATTACCATTATAAAATAAATGTTGTAATAAAACCCAAAAAACTGTTTATTGATATATTTATTTTTTTTGCAGTATTGTTATTTAATTTAACAAGGATGAATAATCAATAAGTAGCGAAGCCAAAAACATTACTCAAATCATACTTGTCTTGTGTCTTTATGCGTGGATGGTCTCTTGCTCGAGGTTCTAGAGTAAATAAGTTGGACATCAAATGAAAGTAAATACTAAATATCCAAAAATAAATTTGAATTTCAATTAAAGGGTGATGGAAAAAAATAAAAATGCGTACTTGCCGCTTCGCTTATATTATTGTACATTCAAACATCAGTAAACCAAAAATCAGACCAATCGGATAATTAGGTCACATAAAAATTTGTTGTTAAAATGTAAAAAAAATACGGACATTAATGTCAGAACTGAATTATCAGAATGCGAATATATAAGAGTCAAAGCAAAATTGTAAGTAAATTTGTTTAAAAACAGCTTGATAATCAGGTTTAATATGAGCGTACATTTAAAAACGAGTTTCAACGCAAAAAAACGCGGAGCCGAATCTAGAAATACGGCTGCGGATGTGTGTATATTTGGTAACATATGGTTTTTAAGTTTAATTTAAGGAAATAGACCGTTAAATCATATTATTACTGTAAAAACTCACTTTTAACTAATGTGGAGCCGAGCCGTTCTGAACGACGTAAAAAAATGCACGGAAATTCTTTTCGAACACAGGGATTCAATATTTTTAGGTAAGACTAAGACTTATTGATAAAACACACCCGATACTTTGTAATTTTGGAACGATATAAAAAAATAAAAAAAAACATAATTAAAAACAAAGTATGGAGCTTGCCGAATTATTCACAGTATAAAATCTGTGCGTTTAAAATTGAAATTACCAAAAGGCAAAATAAGAATAATTAAGTTATAACGAACAGACTTTTCACTTTATATTTACAAATTATTACAAAATCCTTACCTTAATATACTCTACTAAATAATTAAGTGTTACCGCCTTCCGAAATAGAAAACATAGCCTATTATTTTGACGTGCATGTACTCTTATGACATTCACGCAAAACAATAGACTACAATAATCCTTTTCGGATGACAGTACAGAATTAGATCTTGTGTTGACACTTGACTTTGTTTCTTTCTTCTTTTTTTTATAACTATATTTTCAATTGCAAATAATATTTATCACTTTATTTTATTGTATTAATATAATTCCATTTGAAGTTTTCACATTGTATATTAAATTTTTTATTATTTTTCACTTTTCTTTGTATCTAACTAACGCGTAGTATGACGTGTCAATACACTCTGAAATTCAAATAAGGACTGAAGAACTATGTGTGTGTGCACCTCATGGAGACACGAGGTAGAAATGTACATGGGTAATTAGAAACTTCAATATAATTTATTTCGTTATATTTACATTTTTTAAAATAAGATTTTTTAATATGTTTTGACCACGGTAAATAATAAAAATTTGTTGGAGGAATTTTTGTGTATATATTTATCCCTGATATAAATTGAACAGCATACACCGGAAACGGATGATATCAAATAACAGGGAATCTATAAATATATTGTTACAAATACAATTACAAACTATTATAAGTTAACTTTAATATATTTCATTATCGTTATATACTTTTTTTACGTAATGCAAAATTATACTTTTTGAATATTAGGAAGAATTTTTATTTTACCCTGTAAAAAAAGCAATGAAAAAAGTAAGACGTCTAAAATGTCGTATTCTTAACAGGTAGACTTTTTGGAGTAAGGAAATTATGTCATCACATTAATTTCATAGAAAGAACCTAAAAGTCTAATATATCTAGTAAATTTTATTTCGGAATTGTTTAACGAACATACTTCATTTAAGATTGCGTGATTTATTTCGAAATAGAAATATAAAACGTAAAAATTTATTATTTTTCAAAATCTTCTATTTATTTACGAAGTACTTCGTAAATAAATATTAAGAAATTTGAATATTTAGAAAAATAGAAATAGGGAGGTATTTTTGAACGAACGGAGAGGGGAATAAATATCATATTTTTGAAATAGAATTCTTGCCCACGTTAATTAATATTCCCCAATTTCAATATTTTCATATCTCTAAATTCCCTTCTAAATTTTCTCGAAATACGATACGTTTAGGGTTTGGAATACTTAATATTTTAAATATCTAGTAGACACATCATTGCATTTAAAGGATAAATATGAATTTGAAAGCTCGTTAGTATAAAGATAATAAGGATGGCAACATTCAGAAAATCAAAGCTCAACAGATCAGACAGCCTGACATCGAACATTATTAACAAAGCATTTTAAATTTGATATTATTCCGAACTTTGAACTAAAATTCTGTGTATATGTGTCACAAAACTTCTTATTATGGACAAACTTAATACATATATTTCAAGAATTATTTTGCTTTAAAATTATGCCTAACTGTAGTCTCAAAAATTAAACAATTTTGAAAATGAACATCAGACTTCCTTTAGATAATTGTAGAGTTGCTGCGCTTTCGAAATTGTACCTAATTATTACGGACGGACTGACACTAAACGTACAAAAGCTTCGCTTTAAAGAATAGCGAGGAAAATTAAAATAATTTATCATAAAAATTAATTACTTGTTAGTTAATAGTTACCTAATTAATTATCGACATGGGGGGTGACGTGTTCGATTGAAAGGAGTTATAATCTATACTTTACTGTTTCTATGTGAAACAAGGATGATAACATCCATTTAAGCTCTAAAAACAAGAAGGAATGACAAAGAAAACTCTTGTAGAGTGTCGGAACTAAATAAGCAGAACATTAATTTGTCAGTCTAAGTAAAAGTTGTTGTCACAAAAGTTAAACATCAGCATGTTTAAAATAGACGTACAGACTTTATAGTAACGATTATAGACTTGCTACATTTCATAAATCGTAGCTAATTGTTATAGGAATCACCATGCAAAGTTTGAAATTGATGGGACAATTATAATATATCTAAATTAATGAAAAGAACTAACTGTTACGAATGTACAGACGTACATACCCTAAGTATAGGAAATCTTCGCTATATAAAAATGAATAAACAGACGTAAATTTTTTTATCTCAACGCACCTCCAGAAAAAAAATCTTGAAATTAAAAGGTTGGTTGTCTGATGGGTGTTAGTTTAGTCAGAGTTCTTAAAGGATAAGATAATGAATGATAAATTGATGTGCATACTCAATAAAAAAATGTATAAGGGTTGGTTGTCAGCAAGTTGCTTTCGGTGTTTGACATTTTTGTAATCGCATAGGGTTTAGATTTCTAAATTTAGTTCAAAAATTTTGGTGAAGTACCAAAAAAATCAATTCATGCAAATAAATACTTCTTATAACACTAGGTTACTCTTACGTGATAAAACAAATATAAAAAGGCGATTGTCCGTCTAACGATGCAACTTATTGTAAGATTTCACTAACAGTCAAAATGATTTGAATGTCCCAAAACAGGTTTTATCAATTCAAAAAAGGACAATAAAACCCTTTTTAGTAGCGAAGCTACTCTATAATTCACTATGTCCGTCCGTCCGTCAGTCAGTCCGTCCGTCCGTCCGTAACGCTATGGGGGAAATGGGATTTACTCAGCTCCTATAAAAGATAGAATGCTGAAATTTTTTGAGAACATTCCCATCATCAGGGAGCATAATTGACCATAACACATCACTGGCGGTCGGACGGCTTTTTAGCAGGTTTTAGGCTATTTTTAAATTTTCCACATTTTCCCCCATATCTTTGGTGTTTATGGTCAGATTTTCAAAAAATTTTCAGTTAAAGATATCAAAATTAAATTTTCCGTCGTTTGGAGAAAACAACAATAACGGTCAGACTGCCTTTTTGCAGGTTTTTAGCTATTTTTACATTTTTTACATTTTCCACCATATCTTTGGTGTTTATGAACCGATTTTCAAAATTTTTTCAGTTATAGATATCAAAATCAAATTTCCCGTCGTTTGAAGAAAACAACTGTGAAGGTCAGGCTGCCTTTTTGCAGGTTTTTGGCTATTTTATATTTTTTTTTTACATTTTCCCTCATATCTTTGGTGTTTTTATTCCAATTTTCAAATTTTTTTCAGTTAAAGATGTCAAAATTAAATTTCCCGTCGTTTGAAGAAAACAATAATAATGGTCAGACTGCCTTTTTGCAGGGTTTTGGCTATTTTTAAATTTTTTACATTTTTCCCCATATCTTTGGTGTTTATGATCCGATTTTCAAATTTTTTTCTGTTATAGATATCAAAATTAAATTTCCTGTTTGAAGAAAACAACCATGACGGTCATTCCCATCCACGAAATTTTGTGCTTCGCTACTTATGGATGTTGTCATCCTTGTTTTGAGAAGTAGCCACCCTAAAAAATTACAGCACCCTCCCCCCACTAAAAAATGTGCATAAAAAAAAATTTGGACTTGGGGCGAAGCTACTAATTTGAATAAAATTGTTGAATTCCCAACAATAACACGGCACTTGATTTTTATCAATAGAAAAGTCTGTGTCAAAGTAATGATGTACATCTATAATACAAAGTAGAACGATGTCTGTCTGTCCGTCTGAGGCTTAAGATCTCAGTAACTGCTGAACCGATTGGGCTCTACTTTTAAGGGATTATACCTACTGGTCCTGTGATGGTTTTAAGCTATTTTCTTGGTAGGTGGGACAGGTGGGACACCTCCAACCCCCCCCAAAAAATGAAAAACACCCCCCCAAAATTTTTTTTTTCTTTTTAAAACTAAAATTTAAATAGTGGGGTCGACTACCCCCCCCCCCCAAAAAAAAAAAAAAATTTCCCCCCCCAAAAAAATTTTTTTTTAACTTTTCTTTTAAATCTAAAATACGAAAAATTGGTTTGATTAAACCTCTTGGGGCAAAGCCCCTAGAGGCTAGGGGCGAAGCCGCTAGTATACATATATTATAAATCCCAACCCAAAAATTTGTTATTTACAAAATTTTCAGGGCCCTCTATTAGATTCTAATTATTATTTAGTAGCATTTGGTCTTTTTTAAAAGCTAAAACGTTTAAGTTTTAAAACAAATTGTCTGATTTTTTAAAAACATTTCATAATTAAGATTGTGATTTGCCAAAAATAAAGTAAAATGTCTATTTAAACCAGGGATCGGCAGTCGCACATCAGCCGCGACAAAGCCTCATATTGAAACCCGTTTGGGCCCTGCATTGGATTAATTATCAATTTATCCTTCATTATCTTTCCCTTATGATCATTAATAAACCTATATTATAAATTAAAGAATAAAAACTAACCTAGTCTAAAATAAAAAGGTAACATGGATGACAACATCCATAAAAGCGAAGCACTGAAACGGTAGGACAAACTGACATTAACACTTGTATAGTGTTAGAACTTAATTATCATAAAATAAATTAATAAGAGTCAAAGCTAAATTGTGAGTAAATTTGTTGAAAAACTGCTTGATACAGGATAATTTTTATGGACATATTTACATTTTTAGGACTTGATTATAGAGTTACTTCGCTTGTTACATTATACTTTGTTGTCCCAGGAATCAATATACCAAAAATCAGATCAATCCGATGATTAGATCACATAAAAATTTGTTGTTAGAAAGTTAAAAATTAAACATGTTTAAAATGGACGGACGGACATTTTGGTAATTATTATAGAGTTGCTACGCTTTCTAAATCGTACCTAACTACTAAAGGAATCACTATGCAAAATTTGAAATCGATAGGACAATTCTAACATGCCTAAATTAACGGGAAAAGCTATCCGTTACGGACGTACGGACGGGCCGACCCTAATTATAGAAAAGCTTCGCTTTTAAAAATACATTGAATTAGTATCCAGTAATAATACTGCCATTCTTATTTGTGATATATTATAAAGAATAGTTATTTCTCGCATCGTATTATAAACGGCTTTCCGCGGATATAGAAAGTACAATTATGAGATTAAAACTAGTTTTTTTAGCCCCGGGGTGCCGTAGGCACCGGCTAAAAAACTGGTTTTAATCTTATGATTGTACATTTCTATATTCGTAGAAAGCTGGATATAATACGATGCTAGACATAGTTTTTTCGTATGGATGAGAACCGGTTCCTATCCACCGGATTCGAATGAATACGAGAAAAATATTTATCGTGATTTAATGATTTTTGTTTTTTTTTCAGGCCCGGCCTATCTCAACAACGGCAGATGCATTATCAATAATGAGTTCATCGCTATCAACCCCGGCCACACCAATATGTTTCTTTCCGGCAGCGTCATCATCAGAATCAACACTGAAACCTTCATTATATCAACTACATGCTATTGTTAGAGAAGTAAGTTATTTTTCACTGATTTTTAAAGATTTTAGTTTCTCTATAAGTTACCAAACATATGACTCAATAACTGACTTACAGCTCCCATAGAGGTATCTAGGAGCACTTGAAGGGAAAAATAAAATTAATACAGAGGTTAGAGAGATTCTTCGGTACAAAAGCACAGACAGAGAGTCGGACATCCTGTTACTTTGATATAAAAGTAGTAAAGTTTTTAGTATTTAAAAAAAATAATGGGCCAAATCCTGTACAATTTTCTAGGCTAGCCTATGAATTAGCCTTTCATAGAGGAATAGTTACGACTTTGGAAACCCTAACTCCTAGACTAGCCTAGACATTTTTTATTCATTTCTTTCTATTCAGAGAGATTTGGAGCAAGTTATTAACCACATAAAATACCATGACGTAATTGACATCAACACATTAAATGACTCAGGTTAAAATTTAATTTTTATTTGAGCAGCAACTCTTTAACTCTTAGCCGTGTGTTCGTCTGTATAAATGCTCTGCCATATCAACATTATTGTTCTTGATTAGAATCACTGCATCGCTGCCTCACCGAATTTTTTTGTGAATAATCCTCCAAAATCACATAAAAAATCTACAAAATGTAA
Source organism: Acartia tonsa (assembly GCF_053477335.1). Classification (NCBI taxonomy): domain Eukaryota; kingdom Metazoa; phylum Arthropoda; class Copepoda; order Calanoida; family Acartiidae; genus Acartia; species Acartia tonsa. The sequence goes on from NC_137260.1 coordinate 44,395,760, forward strand.
CAAAATCTTATGTTAATAACCCTTCTATAATTTTATTCAACTTTTAGTTTTGTAACATTTTACAAAAACTTTTTTGGTGAGGCAACAATGCAATGCAGCGAACCCATTTTTTAAAAGAATCCACCTCTGATTTGTCTAAGTTGTACAGAAAACAATTAAAATTGATTTATGATTAATTTTATATTTTGTTAAATGATGCGTCATTTTTTATCTTAAATTTATACTTCCTTCTATAATTTAAAGGACGCCTGCAAGAAATAACACGCTTTAACTGCTGAAAGACTGCCACAAGAAGACCCAATACCCCAAATTTGAAGCCTTCAGCTTCAATAACAAAAAAGTTCTAGGCATTTCAAAATAGCATTTTATGTACAATGGAATTTTTTAAAGATTTCCAATGCTCACAAAAGAAAAAACAATATTAAATTACGTCGCCTAGACACAAAATTATAACCTTATCTTTGTCAGAAACTCAGATTGCCTGTAACTGATTACATTTTTACAATAAAAACACCACATTTCATAGTCAAAATCTATGAAAAAAATTCGATTTAAATTGCATTTTTAAACGAAAATCATAGCGGAAACAAAGGGGTAAACTAATACAAGCTTAGCTGTGATTGGTTGTTAAGCTGATTCAGCCTTCTGATTGGCTACAGTAAATTCGGTACAACGCAAGTAAAACTTAATTTTTTTTAATGATTTTGACTATAAAAATGGGTATTTTTATTGTAAAAATATAATTAGTTACTGGAAACCTAAATTTATGACAAAAATAAGCTTATAATTTTGTTTCTAGGCCACGTAGTTTAATTTCAAAGTTTTCAACATGAGCATTGCAATTCTTTCAAAATTTTCATTGTACATAAAATGTCATTTTAAAATGCCTAGAACTTTTTTGTTATAGAAGCTGAAGGCTTCAAATTTGGGGTATTTGGTCTACTTGTGGCAGTCTTTCAGCAGTTAAAGCGTGGTATTTTTTGCAGGCTTCCTTTAAGCGAACACAAATAAAGAATTATAAAATCAATCTTTCATTATCATATTCTTTTCTAATCTCCTTTAAGGGATAAGACAATGAACGGTAAATTGATGTACATCCCCAATGATGATAAAAAATTACCCCAAGCATACTGTAGATTAAAGTTATTAATTTAAAGGTTTTGCTATTGGTAGTGTGAACCAACCAATCAATTTAATAAAAGTACCCAAGCTAGTTTTAAACCTAACAAATTAAAAATGTTTAGAATTTCAGAAAAATCTACAGTCCAATGTGCCCCGCCTCCCTGAAGTAGCGGGACAAAGTGTCTCAAAATCAGCCATGTGACGTCATAAAAAAGAGTGATTATTCATCTCTTTTTTAGAGGTTTTCTTTCCTACTTCTCTTATCATCTCCCTCATTTTATGACGTCCCATGGCTGCTTTTGGAGACACTTTGTCCCACTACTACCTTTATTTGTATTTGTTAGGTTGGTCCCCTCTACACATAGCTGTGAGCCGTAACCATCCTGGTATTGTACAAGCTCTACTTGACCATGGAGCTGATGTCAACCTGCTAACCAGGTAAATCATATAGTTACTTTGCAATGTTAGTCATTACTTCTGTCAGAGATGTCGGGTTAAACTAATGAATGTAGACTAAGCTATAAAAATTGGAAAGAATTTTAATGAATATAATAGATTTGAAATCTGCATAAAATTTTAAGGAATTTTTATAAAATTCGTTTTTTGTATAATTCTTTATCTATAAGCGCAAATACAAATTAAGTTAAATAATTTTGACATCTGTGATTGGTGGATTGAAAACTATCTGCGCCCTGATTGGAGAAGCTTAAGTGACGTACATCATTCAACCAATAAGAGCGCAGATAGTTTCCAATCCACCTATCCTATTGGTCAAAATTTATTAACTTAAATTGGATTTGCGCTTTTAAATAATGAATTATATAAAAAACGAATTTTACAAAAAATCCATTAAAATTTTATGCAGATTTCAAATCTATTATATTCATTAAAATTCTTTCCAATTTTTATAGCTTAATAGCTTAGTGAATATTATGACAGGGAAAAATTTGTCGCCAATTTAGGTTGCTATTTCCCTGTCATTTAATCTAGTAGGAGGGGATGAGCAAAAGAAGGTGGTAGGGTAGGATAATCTTGTGAAAGATCCAAGTAACAAAATATCCTTTGTAAAACTTTCTGGTTCATGACAGAATTTTAAAACATAAAATGCTGATAATTTATTAAAGCCTCTGACAAAAAGACCCATTAAACAAAAGAGCTCATGTACAAAAGACTTATGTTGGTCCTGTGTCTTTAGGTCTTTTGTACCAACGCCGACATTAAAATGTCACTTTCAGTGATTTATTGACAAATCTGCAATAGATATAAACCTTATTTATAGATTTACTTTTACTTTCAACACGTCTTTTTATGATTACAATATGTCAAAACGTATTCTTTGCAACTACTGTATTACACTTTTCTGTTATCCTACATCAAAAATGTTTTTTATTGTTTAGAAATGGAGATTCTGCCTTAAAACTATCCATAAAAGCTCGGGTAAACGACCCAGAAAGGGTGAGAGACAACCTGATCATTGTGCAGCACCTGGTGGACAACGGTGCGAGTCTCACATCCCTGGACAAGGACGGTCAGTCTCCATTGCAGTTGGCTCAACACTGGAAAAGAGATGATCTCTGCCCACTTCTGGACATTAAGAGGTAGTTTTTTTCAAAATCTGACTAAAAAAGGAAACTGAGAAATAAATTATTTTCCCCTCATTACAATATTTTACAGTCTATTATATAAAGTAATAAGATTTTTCTTTGTAAGTCTTAAGATTTCAATAACTACTGAACCTTTTAAGAATTCCATTTTACGGAACCAAAACCACAAACATAAATTATAAATAGCAATTTACCAAAATTGTACTTTTATACAAGGACTCTACAACCGCCTTTTTACCCAGGTCGTGTTTGGTTTATGTTTTTTAATCAGTCGACAATAGCAACGGGAATTTTTTTATTAATGAAATTTAAAACCGCTGCAAAATGGCGGTTGCGATTTCATTTGCAGCTGCCGAGCCTTGCCTTTTTACGTTTGAATTTAACTACAATTAAAAATTGAGATATTGTTGAGGGTTTGGTCTAACATTTTACACGGATTTTCTCACGTAAAATATTTACATTCTTGCAAAAAAAGAAAGCAATGCCATGAAATTTGTAGTTAATAGTAGCAAAGCTACCCTTAAATCACATTGTGTTTGTTAGTTTGCAATGCTTGCGTATTTTTATTATTATTTTGATGTGTATTTTTATTTCCAGTATGGATTCGAAACCGATTAATATCCGCTGGATTAGAACCAACTCTCAGACATACTAAAAAATCATGTATAGCAACGTATTACCGACAATTTTCCACGCATATTTAAATAAAAATCATCAGAACTATCAATATGGATAACATCTTAACATTTTTAGTCCGGGACTAAGGCCCCTCGGGGCTTATAAAACTAATTTTAATCTTATACTTTTTCATTTTTATTGTATGGAGCGATAAAGAACTATTACAATAATGTTCCTTTCACTCAAATCAAGTAAACAATTTACAAAAGTCCTATATCCTTACCTCTATTTTGTATTCGGCTTTGCTGGCTTATTATGCATTTTCCCTTGTTTTCATACTTACATAAGTATTAAAATTACGAATGATAAAATTTTGAAGACGATGATCTTTTTAACCACGGAACAACCCTACCAAATTCCTCTTCCGTTTGTCATCAAAATCGATATATGTCACTTGGATGTTGCACTAGATTTTCATGTATTCTGATAAAGCAATAAAAAATAAAATAACAATACCCCCCATCAAACCACTTTATCCCCTTTTTTTCCCCCTCCTTCTGGATGAACGAACTGACAAATAACTGAGGTCATTATTAGCAAGCTCAATTGACGACATTTTAATCTTCAATATATCCATACATATCTTACATTTATTGTCGTCAATTTGCTTCTTCAAGAATAGTTTTGTATAGCATACATTATGAACATTAGTTTTTATTTATCGAGCCTTACAAAAGCTAGAAAGATAAGGCTTTTGTTAAAATTGTGCTGAAAAGGTACGCCACTTTTTGACATCAAACTACCTACTAGGGGACCCACTCCCCCTCTCCACTTTGAAAGGTCATAATTTATTAATCATGCAATGGCCTATAACCTTCCCTTAGAATTTTGGAAGGATTGGGACATGCAACATACAGAGATACATCATGTTCCTTGATCAAAGAAAAAATTATTTGTTCAGCTTAGAGAATCAACCTGTTGGCGGTAAACAAAATTTAGAGAACTCAATACAAACAGATTCTCCAAACTCTATTAAAGGTAAGGTTATTATTTTTTTTTTAAAACCCTTAAACTGTTTTTAACCTATTTTTGAATGGGGGGTCAAAAATATACTAGGACACCTATAGAATCAGACTGCAGAGCCCAAATTTGAATTAAGTCCCCAGTAAACTTTTTTGGGGGGATTTAAAAATGAATTTTTAGTGTTGCTGTAATCATTTTGACCGAAGCAAAAGCTTTTTTTTTACTTCGGGTAATATTGTGGCTTACAGAACATTTTTATATAATTCACTTTATATTGATGCAATAAAAAAACATAACTCTGTTCATTGGAAATAATTTTTTTTCCAAAACAATTAATTTCATTGAAAAATCTAACATTTACAATAAAACAAATAATTCTGAAATCTAACCAATAAGAAGTCGTGTTTTATATAATTCTTTACAATTCAAAAAAAGAGTGTTTTCACAAAGTGACTTATTTCCAATGTAGTTAAATATTTTTTATTTAATTAAAATGAAAAGAATGAAAACAGTACACATAAAAGATACATACTTTTTAAAATTATTTTAAAAGATAAGTTTGAATAATCTTATTTTATAACACATTTGTATATGTGACAAAAATAAATTTGTTGTATTGCATAAACATTTGTTGTCATTTAACCCTTTACAGCCATTTTTTATGTTTTTAAAATAAGTGAGATAACACAAACATGTTAATGTTAATTCGTTGATATATTATAAAGAATTAACTTTTTAGTGAATTTTTATAGTAAAATCATAAGGCCTAATTTTTCTCTATACCAGAATACAATATTTATGAAGCAAAACACTCTAAAAGCTACGAATTTTACCCAAATAAAAAAAAGACCTTTTGCTCGGATCAAAATGATCACGGCAACAGTAAAAATTAATATTTAAATCCCCCCAAAAAAGTTTATTGGGGACTTAATTCAAATTTAGGCTCTGCAGTCTCATTCTACTGGTGTCATAGTATATTTTTTATATATGTTTTAAAAATAGGTTAAAAACAGTTTAAATATGTTCCTCTATTAAGGGATTTGACAATGGACGAAAACAATGTGCTTCCGAATTAATAAACAAATTACAACTTTATAGATGTCCATAGATAGATTTTTGCCCCAAAACATTTTTTCAACGAATTTCAGAACGTGTGTTAATAATTTACAGTCAAACACCCCCTCTATCACTTATAAATCAAAATATTCTTGATACACTAGATGGCCCTCCGAATCCATTTAAAGAAGCACTTGCTGAGTATATGGAGAAGAGAGATAAACAGAAAATGTTCCATGTTTTCTGTCAAAAAGAAGATGTTGATATTTTACAGGTAAAATTTCGAAAAACTCGTTGTAAAAAGCTCAGCTTCTTTTTTATTAATGTTTATATGTTCCCGCGTCATTGCTAATCTTGTGCAAATTTGTGTGGATAGCAGGGGCTGTGATTTAGACAATTAATTCAATTTGAAATTTTTGCAGATTTGGATATTTCAGTTTCGCTAGTTGGCGTAAAACTTGTTTTTTTTTATTCTATAAGTTAAGTGAAGTGGGTTGTGGGGAAATTTTCACTTCAATTGTTTGTCAGAATCACTGTCCCATGTGCCTGGTGGATACAAAAAATGTCAGATTGTTGCTACGCCCGTCATTATTGTTTTTTTTGAGATTTTATTCAATTCATGTTTAAAGCTTCTCTATGAATTGATCAAAAAGGTCAATACGTTCATTTTAAAATAAGCACATTATATGTATAGTACAATTTTCAAGAAATTAAAAATAATTTTTATTTAGAATCTCGTTATTGATATTTTGATTTATGCAAATGCACACATTTTTATATGTCTGCATATATCTTAACACTAGTGGCTGCGCCCTACGCATATTGGGCTCTGTATTCAAAAGGGTTTGACAAAATAAAAAATAGCCTAAAACCATCCCGGGACTTATATCAAGCTTTCCTTTTCATGGAAATCTTATAAGAAAGTATTATAACTGAATTTTTGCCTATCATTGTTTTCTAGTTGTTTGTTTTGTGACTCTTTAAAAAGGATTGGGGATACATCACTTCCGTATAACATAATTTTTTACTTTTCATCAAACGTTATAAGATCTTAAAATGAAGAATAAGCACAAATTTCTCTTTCCAATTAAATCTTTAAAAACACTTCATGTCTTTTGTCGAAGAAAAAAACACTTTGAATTTCTACATGGAGCACTATAGAATCATTTAAATTATTGGTTATTTTTATTGGAAGATTTTTTTAATTCAAAGATTTTTCCTTTTGAAACATAAAATCTTAAAGCATTGAAAACATTGAAAACCTAATCTTCAAAGAAATCGTAAAAACTTTCTAGTCTGTATAAGAATGTTAAAAATAATACCTCAGTTATGACACTTACGGAAGATATCGCACACCAAATATTTTTATTTAGGGTCTGCTTGCGGAAAAGGATGTTGACATAAATGCTCTTGGAGTGGATGGACTCACACCTCTGCAAACATCTTTACAGGTTCATAAATAGCAAAGCTATATCACAGTTTGCTTTATTGGTCAGTCTGCCCGCCTGTTTATAATGCGCGCGATACGTAGTTCTTCCTTCATTTGGAAGAAGAAAGGGTTTTAATGAAAACAGTAAAAGTGTCTAACTATGACGTCAGAAAAAATTAACAATTAACCAATGAGAGGCCGCTATATATTTTACCATTGTGAATACTGGCTTCTCATTGGTTAATTTTTAATTTTTTCTGACGTCATAGTTCGACACTTTTACTGTTTTCGTGTTTAATAGAGGAACATGAATCCAGAAAAGAAAGGGACATTGGACTATTAAATAATACTGGTTTTTTTACAGTTTTATAAACACGTGCTTAGAAACTTTGGAGACTTTTCATTAAATCTTGATTGGGTTGTTAAGCTGGGAGTGTCCACGCTTTTCCACCAATAATATTAATCTACAGAAGGAACAATTTTGCTTTCAATTCTAAATCTTTTAGTTATTGTTTGGGATTATAATACAAATAAAAAGCTAAACAAATGAAAAGAATAAAAAAAAGAAACTATGATTTTTTTTTGTTTTTTAATTAAGGAAGGAAAATGGAAGACTGTGGAGTTTTTATTGAAAAATGGTGCTTCTGTTGATAAATATACATCAGGTTCCAGTCTTTTTATATTTGTATTTATATTTTGCCTTGGCATTAGATCAGCTTGGGTGTATTAAAATGTGCATTAGCAAAATTTTCGGTAAAACCAAAAATTCTTAAGTCCTAAGAATTTTGGAAAACATTGAAAACAGAAAAAAAATGAAAATTTAGAAATTTTAAAAAAAATCTAAAAAACTGTAAAATATATATAAAAATTTTAAAATTATTATAAAATTTTACCTAAACCTGTAGGGAATAGCACCTAGAAAATACACTTAGTATTGAGAGGCAAACACAAAAAAATAACCTAACTAAAATTCCTTTAAAAAAAAAATAGAACAAAAAATAAATAATTTAAAAGCCAATATGTTATTATGTTTAGGCTACCATCCAATCTCCATAGCTATATTGATGAATAAATGGGAGATGTCCAAGCACTTGTTGGACCATACCAATGATGTTAAATCCTTGCACAATGAAAGACTGCTTGACATAGGTAATTATAGAGTAGCGACGCTGCTACTTCACATATGAGCTCCTGTTTGTGTCTGTCTGTACCTCTCTCCTTATGTCTGTTCTTCTGAAAGGCTGTGATAGGCTGATTTTTTGCTTCTTTTCTTCCTGTTACTTGCCATGCTTGCCCGCAGGAATAAGGTATAGCCAACAAGCAAAATAAATCTAAAATAATATTTGGGGGGCAGATAAAAAGGTCGTCATTTTTACAAAGTGGTGCCCCTTAGCGACATCTGAAAAATATGTATAGGTTTCGTGATTTTTTTCTATTTAATTTGGTTGTTAGTATAAGCTGGTTTGCTCATCTTATCACATCAAACAGCTTTGTAACTGCTAGGTAATAGTTCTTCTTTAAAATATTTATACTGAAGGTATTATTATGCAGGGTAAGTTAATCCATCCAGAGACTAGTGGCAATAACAAAGTACTAATATTACTGTTCCTCACGCTGCGCGCGGCTTTGTAGCAGCTAAAGATTTTATATTTTATCTCTACATAGGAAGCAGCTTATAGTGCCTAATAAAATATGCCGTATTACAATGCAAATGACCAATGATAGGAAACTATACATTTTACCAATGGTCAATTGCAATGTATTCTGGCCTATCATTGGTCATTTATATTGTATGACGTCCTTTTTTATTAGGCACTATAAGCTACTTCTCTACAAAGCCACTCGCAGCCGCCAAGAGTGTCTGTAGGCGTGGAACCTAGGACCTGCTATCAAATTAACAATGTTTAATTTGATTACTGACCAAATATTATTTTGTCATTTCAGCACTTAAAAACTCCAAGCTTGGCGAGGAAGGGAAGCCTGGTTACGAGGCAAATGTGATATTCCTCCGACACCTCGTGGAGAAACTTTTTGTTGCCATCGAGGAATGGATATACAATACACCTGGATATTATGACAGGGTTAAAAATTTTGGTTTCTAACATGGAACTCATTTGTTGATATGTTCATTCATCCAATAGAAGGGAGGTAAGGGGTAAGGGGGTGGATGAGAGGGGGGTCGTTATTTTAACCCGCTGCGAGTTTTACTTTATTAGAGAATATGAAAATCTGGTGTAAGATCCAAGTAATAATATATCCATTAATGAAGGAGTGTGACAACAGCCATACATTTACTAAATCTTATTTGGATCAGCGGTCAGATCAGTTTATGAGTAGAATTTATAACAGGTACTTACGAATATTAAAATACTAAAGACGTTAAAATCATACCAAGATGTTAAATGCGAGAGTATAGGAATTGATGCATTGGCTTGTAAACAGGCTGAAATAATAACTTAGCATGTCACATTCATAGTTTTATTAAAGGTACAAATAAGACACTAAATAATATCTTAAGTTGAGTATTAGCGTAGATACTCTATAATTCATTTTTCTGCCAGTTCGTCCGTCAGGAACGCAAAGGGGAAAATGTGATTTTCTCGGATGGCTGATTTTTTTGGTGAAGAATCCAATTTCTGATCATTCCTTATAAAAGTTTCTTGGTTCGTTGGTCTGTCAGTCACGCTATAAAAATATAAATACTGAAACATATAAAGAACAACTGTGAATGGTTTCGTAATTTTTTTCTATGTCTAATATAATTCTGCTCTTTAAATGGTGACTGTATTTCCTTCATACTTTTTGCCTGTTGCTATCTATGAATGTTGTCATCCTTGTTAAAATATATATTTTTTTTTTCAGAACCAAACATTTATTTTCGCAGTATTTCAAAATCATGACTATATTCTTAAAACGTGATTATACAAATGCATTCAGGTAAATATAGTTTTCAGATTTATTAAACTTCATACTTACATACTTATGACGTCATTAGAGAGATGAGATGGGAAAAAATGTTAAATGACTAACTTTTAACAAAATTAGAGAAAACCAAGTACAAGAACGTCCAAGCCTTTTATTTTTATGGGGTAAATGAGGAGGTCTGATGGGGTTAATTTATTGTATTTTTTAAAAAATAGAGGTTAAAATGAGGGGTTTTTTTTAAATTTGACGGGGGTAAACACCTCTTCACCCCCACCCTTGACGTCTATGACCAGGTGTACAAACTATATCTGGATCATGGAAAGAAAACAAAGTCATTCCTAATTAGGACAGAAGTCACTGAAAATTGGTCTAAGGAAGGCTACTTATGTCCTTCATCTAACAAAATCTAACTTAAGGGAGGTGACTTATGTCCTTTGTCTGACAAATTCTTACATTAGGAAGGCTGCTTATGTCCTTCAAGTTGCAAAACTTAGCTTTTCTGTCCTTCACATAGCAAAACCTCACAAAACATAGCATTTCTGTCATTCACATAGCAAATTCTTGCAAAACATAGCATTTATGTCCTTCACATAGCAAATTCTTGCAAAACATAGCAAATTCTTGCAAAACATAGCAAATTCTTGCAAAACATAGCATTTATGTCCTTCACATAGCAAATTCTTGCAAAACATAGCAAATTCTTGCAAAACATAGCATTTATGTCCTTCACATAGCAAATTCTTGCAAAACATAGCATTTATGTCCTTCACATAGCAAATTCTTGCAAAACATAGCAAATTCTTGCAAAACATAGCATTTATGTCCTTCACATAGCAAATTCTTGCAAAACATAGCAAATTCTTGCAAAACATAGCAAATTCTTGCAAAACATAGCAAATTCTTGCAAAACATAGCATTTCTGTCCTTCACATAGCAAATTCTTGCAAAACATAGCAAATTCTTGGAAAACTTAGCATTTTTGTCCTTAACATAGCATTTTGGTCCTTCACATAGCAAAATCTCACAAAACATAGGTTTTTCTGACCTTTTTCTACCAGGAGATCAGAACTAAATCAGAACACACATAACAAGAGTTTTACATAATTTAACTCTGCATAAATTATGATAATTCATTATTATTACCCCTCCCCCCCCCCCCCTATTTAAAATTTACCCCTGCATAAATTATGATAATTCTTTATTATTACCCCTCCCCCCCCCCCTATTTAAAATTTACCCCTGCATAAATTAAGATAATTTATGCTGAGTTAAATGTACTGTTTGAACTTCTATCTAACAGGATATGAGAACTTAATCAGAACACACATAACAAGAGTTTTTACATAGTACATTCAGATTAACAATTATTCAATTGGCCCCTTTCCAGTCCATCATATGACATGGGAAGGAGGTTGAGGAGCATTTTATGCAGCCTAAATTCTACTATGCTATGCCACTTTTCCTAAAAGGCGTCATAGCTGGCCTCTTTTGTGTCCATCATATGACATGGGAGGCGGTGCTATGTAGGAAAAGTGGCATTGCATTCTTGGGAATTTAAACTGCATAAAATGCTCCTCAACCTCCTTCCCATGTCATATGATGGACTGAAAAGGGGCCAGCTATGACGCCTTTTAGGCCCTAGAATGCAATGCCACTTTTCCTACATGGCACCATAGCTGGCCTCTTTTGTGTCACAACCTCCCAGTTCTCATATCCTGTTAGATAGAAGTTCAAACAGTACATTTAACTCAGCATAAATTATCATAATTTATGCAGGGGTAAATTTTAAATAGGGGGGGGGGAGGGGTAATAATAAAGAATTATCATAATTTATGCAGGGGTAAATTTTAAATAGGGGGGGGGGGAGGGGTAATAATAATGAATTATCATAATTTATGCAGAGTTAAATTATGTAAAACTCTTGTTATGTGTGTTCTGATTTAGTTCTGATCTCCTGGTAGAAAAAGGTCAGAAAAACCTATGTTTTGTGAGATTTTGCTATGTGAAGGACCAAAATGCTATGTTAAGGACATAAATGCTAAGTTTTCCAAGAATTTGCTATGTTTTGCAAGAATTTGCTATGTGAAGGACATAAATGCTATGTTTTGCAAGAATTTGCTATGTTTTGCAAGAATTTGCTATGTCAAGGACATAAATGCTATGTTTTGCAAGAATTTGCTATGTTTTGCAAGAATTTGCTATGTGAAGGACATAAATGCTATGTTTTGCAAGAATTTGCTATGTTTTGCAAGAATTTGCTATGTGAAGGACATAAATGCTATGTTTTGCAAGAATTTGCTATGTTTTGCAAGAATTTGCTATGTGAAGGACATAAATGCTATGTTTTGCAAGAATTTGCTATGTTTTGCAAGAATTTGCTATGTGAAGGACATAAATGCTATGTTTTGCAAGAATTTGCTATGTTTTGCAAGAATTTGCTATGTGAAGGACATAAATGCTATGTTTTGCAAGAATTTGCTATGTTTTGCAAGAATTTGCTATGTGAAGGACATAAATGCTATGTTTTGCAAGAATTTGCTATGTTTTGCAAGAATTTGCTATGTGAAGGACATAAATGCTATGTTTTGCAAGAATTTGCTATGATTTGCAAGAATTTGCTATGTTTTGCAAGAATTTGCTATGTGAAGGACATAAATGCTATGTTTTGCAAGAATTTGCTATGTGAAGGACAGATAAACTATTTTATGCAAGATTTTGCTATGTGAAGGACCAAAAAGCTAGGTTTTGTGTGGTGAAGGGAGGCTACTTATGTCCTTCATCTTGCAAAATCTTTGTTAAGGGAGACAAGTTATGCCCTTCATCTAACAAATTCTCACATAAGGGAAGCTACTTATGTCCTTCCTAGGAAGGTGACTTCTGTCCTAATTAAGGAATGACTTTGTTTTCTTTCCATGATCCGAATTACAAAATGAACATGGATAGGAAAAAATCTCATCTCTCAGCGATGCCTCATTAAAAGAGACTTTACCTAGAGATTAATTGCAATGAAAAATAAAATTTTACCATTTTTTTAATGCTTAAACTGTTAAGTATAATAATTTTAGGAAAATTTACTTCAATATTTCTATGGAGGACCAAAATTCTTTTTCTATGACAATTTTTAATTCACTTGCACCAGGTAATAACAGAAAAATATAAACAAGGACGATTAAGTTGAACAGCAGCAAAGCTGCTTGGTGTATAAAATATTTAGACCATAGTTATTTTACAATTATGTACAAGTTGATGGATTAGATAAAAAAATTCTGACAACCGTAGGATTAACGAAAGACAGGCGGAAAGACAGACCGTCAGAAACACTTGTAGAGTAGCTTTGCATGTTCAACATCGTATTACAGACAATTATTAGTCCGAGCATTAGGCCCCTCTGGACCAAATAACTGGTTTAAATCTCATAATGTTTTATCTGCGGAAAGCTTTCTAAAATACATTGCGATAAACTAATACAGGAGATGAAACAATTTCATTTGTGAAATGTTTGGTGCTGGAAGCTGTACATCACGAATCTCAAAGCAGAAAATTTCATATTGAAGAGTAAGTTTTTTGTTAAATCAATGTTTTCTACAATAATGGGTTTTAGGTCAGTCCATTCACTTTATGAAATATCTGATTTTAATCTTTTTAGTAGGACAGACTAAGCTCAAATTATTTTTATTTGAGCAATATCAAGTGTTTTCCATGAATATCAAATAATCAAACTATAATCTTCATGTATCTAATTGTATATCATTGAAAAATACACTATGTATGTTTTTAGTAGCGAAGCTACTATAGAATTAAAATGTTCGTTCGTCCGTACGTCTTTCTGTCTGTCAAAATTTAGTAACATTATGTGGGAGACTTAAATATTTCGACTGCTATCCAAGAGAGACGGCTTAATTTTTTCAAGTTTTCTTGTACCAATGACCATCCAGTATATAATTTACTCAGTATGTCGGTCTATCGGCTACAAATTTAAAAATGCTTTGTTTAGAATTCTTGTTGACTATGAACCAAAAGAGAACAAAACGAATATGATATCATCCGATGCCAAGTACCTGAAAAACAAACCTTTTGACAGAGTTGATCTCAAAAGAACTATCAGCAGAATTGAAAAAGAGGTCAATTTAGTTTTATTAGTTTCTATGCTTCTATTTCAGATAGAAGGCTGCTTTTTTGTTTATATTCCCCATACCTTTTAATTTTTTTGATCAAACTAGCAGTGTTTAAACTTTTCTATCAATAATTGTAATCAACGGAAGCATTTTAGCATTTAGAGACAATTTTGTTCGATAGGGCTTGTATGGCTATATATGAAGGTATAGATTTAGATTCCAATGCAAAAAGTTTCATAAAAAATCCATAAGTAGCGAAGTTTGGACAAAATTATGCAATGGACAAGGTGAGTTTTGGAGCAGATGTTCAGTTGTCACAACAAAGAAAAGAAAGAGAGAGAATATGATAAAACTCAAGAAAATAAGGTCTGTGATCTATAGACAAGCGGACAAAATAATGTATAGACTATGTAGATGCGCATATTTCAATAGCAGCGGAGAAAATCATACTTCCCTCATATCATAACGGACAGACAAAGTTAATTATAGTGTAGCTTTGCTACTAAATCTTTTTTATTTGTTAGGACATAGAATATGTTGGTGAGTCCCGTATGTCTGTGTTGGACAATATATCCGTAATGAACAGGTGGATGGCCATCAACATGGTCCAGGAGGTCCAGGGACAGGCCATACGCATCATGAGGCAGACCTATGGAGAAAATAAAGATAGGTACAAGATTATTTTAGTTAAATATGATTTATGACAGGTATACCAAGGGATTTAAAGGGATAAGATAATGGCAAAATTTTGATGCACTAAATTACCTCTTCTGCAGATTACAATTAGTGGTTGAAACGTTAAGATATTCAATTTAATTAACCAAAAAAAAAAATTTATTTAAATTTTTCAAAGTGGTTGAATAAGAAAACTTTATTATACCACATTCATGGCACCATAAAGGTCGTAACACTATTTTTGCTCTTTACCTGGATTACTTTACTGGTTTGCTGTCATCTTGTGGGCGTCATGTTGGTAAAATAAAATAAAACATTTTTAGGGACCCTTCAGTGTCAACACTTTTAAGGATAAATGATTAATTTTTTAAATTTTTTATTTGCCTTAATATCTAATATGTTTTTTAGTATTTTAACACTTCTGGCATCTAATGGACGTTGTGAGGCGCTTTCATACATGCTTACCAAGAATCCAGCTAAAGCTCATGTAGGAACTTCTGAATATTTTCATACTTGTTTATTTTGATTGCACAGCTATTTTAAAAGTCCTATAAGTTGGTCTATATACTGTTTTAAAAACATAACTTAAAAGTAAAAACAAAAGATGTAACATGGATTTTTTATTACGTGAATCATACACCAGATTTCCAAATAAAGTGAAACTTGTAACTGGCTAAAAAAATATTCCCTCCTATACACCGACACCCGCATTACCCCATTCCCTCATCTCCTACTGGATGAACGAACTGATCAATAAGTGATATTAGCAACTTAGATTGACTACACTTTTTCCCCCTATCATAATATCCACGTATATTCTATATCCATTGATGTAACTGTTTTACGGTAGAATTGGCCAAATATTCAAAAGGATTAAGTAATTTCGACATTTTTCATTTTCATAGTTAATCTTGGAATTAAAGTTGCATTGTTGGTAAATCACTCTATTTTAAAAAATGTAATAGTTATTTCTTTCATCGTATTATAAACGGCTTTCCGCGGATATAGAATGTACAATTATAAGATTAAAACGACACCATGGAAACTGTCCCAATTTTGTATAACTTTTGCGGAACATGTTCCAGTTACGTCATATTTTTCTTTCCCGAAAAAGAGAAGGGGGGAAGAAAATCTCTTCAAAAGAGATGGGGAAAACCCCCTTTTCTCCCATCTCTTTTTTCTTCCCCCCTTCCCTTTTTTTTCTTTCCCTCTTCCCTTTTTCGGGAAAGAAAAATATGACGTAACTGGAACATGTTCCGCAAAAGTTATACAAAATTGGGACAGTTTCCATGGTGTCGATTAAAACTAGTTTTTTTAGCTCCGAGATGCCGAAGGCACGGGCTAAAAAAACTGGTTTTAATCTTATGATTGTACATTTCTATATTCGTAGAAAACCGGATATAATACGATGCTAGACATAGTTTTTTCGTATGGATAAGAACCGGTTCCTATACACCGGATTCGAATGAATACGAGAAAAAGTATTTTTTTGTTAGGTTGCTAAAAATGAGTTGTACAAATTGGAAAATCGGCATGGACAAAACCTTCTGGAAATCATACAATCTCAGGTATCAAAGTTGAAATATTAGCATTATACATTTTATATTCGCAGAAAACTGGATCTAATACGATACTATACATAATTCTTAGGTATGGCTTAGAACAAATCCAGCGGATATTTATCATTTGGAAGCCATTGTAGAATAGTTTTTAGCAATCAGCAGATTTTATGTCAAGCAGATTCAAGGTCCAATTGTGTACAAAAAAAAGGATTAAACCAAATTTAAATCTATAAACAAATTTTAATGGCTTTTTTCTGTTGTACTCTTGTAAGTTATAAGGTTTTTGTGTGTTCAGGGAAGGTTGACATAGGTCCCTGGATGGCTATAGACTATTTCATTTGAAAATATAAGCCTTGGGATGGTTTAAGGCTATTGTTATGCACCCTCTTTAACCCAACTACCATAGAGTCCCTAGATGCAAATTACTTTTATTGCAGTGCTAATTTCCAATTTTAAAAAAATTGTAGGGTACAAAATTAATCCGACAAAGAGAAGAGCTTCTAGATCTCATTACTGAAAAACACGAAGAGGACAAACAGGTAAACATGAATTATAGCGAAGCTACTCTTATACCATTGTCAGCTGGTCCTTGAGTCGGTAAAAATGCTACATTATAATATTATTTTGTAATTTGAATAGTCAATAGAGAAAATGACATAATTAGTTTTACAATATTGCTTAAAATATGTATTTAATAGATAAAAAATATATTAACTTAAATCATATAAGAGGTTAACTCACAAACAAAATATTAATCATAATATCAATTCTGATATTACAAATTATTGCGAGCATGTTTGCTCTTATCAGATGTCAATATAAAATTTAAAACATTAAGGTACCACTATGTTAACAAGGCATACCTAAATTTGTGTTTAAGGCGAAAAATCTACCAAAACTTTGTTTTATTTTAAGCGAAAAATCCACCGAAACAATATTTTGTTTAGGTTATTTTGGAGAAGATAAAACATCTGACTCCAACATCCAGGTATGATAAATCTATTACATACTTTATCAAAAGTAACAGGATCTGTGTCTGTCTGTGTGTACTGAAGAATCTATCTAACCGCTGAACTGATTCTCCTTTACAGACTAGCTTCTCATAGATCCTGGGAAAGTTTATAACTATTTTGGGTACAATCACCATTCCAAGAGAAATCGCCTTTAGCAAAAAAATTACCGGACATAATTTGTTTTAAACTAAAGCTGAAAGTGATGAGTGGTAATATGGTGTTTTTGTCTATTTTTAGGCAATATTATCATAAATAGGTCATGGGGTGGCTTTAGACTGTTTTTCCCTCTGCAAACCCTTCGAATATAGAGCCCCTAGTAATATAAGTCATATTTCAAAACTTATTTTGCCCAGAATGATGAATTTCACAAAACCATGCAATATCTATTTCATTATTTTTTTTGGCTATGCTTCAGTTAATATTTTCATACTTGTTGTTTAATTTCAGAGAAGGAAAAGATACGCTCATAAGTCTGATGGGTAGATTTGAAAGAACTCCACAAGATAAATTTAAAATCTTTTTTTCAGGTAACAAATTAGAGTTTTAAAATAATTTAAAAGTATTAAAGACAACTTTATGCGGATAGTGAGATGAAGATTTTAAAAATTTATTCCAGTTTTGTTAGCCCCGAGGGGTAGATTGCCCGGGCTAACGAAACTTGTAATACTTTAATGATTTTTATTTTAATATTTATAAATATAAAATTGTCTGAAATACTTGTTTTTTCAGTATTTCTCAGAACAAGTTCTGATTGATACTAATCGGTTTCAAAGGCATGCTGGAAAAATTAAGAAAAAAAATTTAATGAAAAGTTAAATCAGTTCATTATTTTCCAGGTTTGATACCATTTTTGTTGACAGCAAGTTTATGGATTACTGATATTGCCACAGACATTCAGGTATTGTAATTAAAGAGATTAGAAATTAATCATATTAACCAGGGCTTGACAGCCGCTCGCCAGCCCCGACTATACCTAAAATTTAAACCTGTTTGGACGCTTTAATTTAAAACAAAGGAGGAATTGCCACATTTGGTAAAGGGCTAATTTCTTTGAGGCTTATAGGCGGGTGATGCACGGCTGCCGAGCCCTGATATTAACTTGTGAAAAGTCGGAATTGGCTTTAACTTGATATATAACCTGAGCTGTTACCAAATATTATAGTTATATTCAAACAGATTTGTAGTACTAGATGGGCCATCATACACAAAAATCCGTTTAACTTAAAAATGAATTTCTAGAAGACAAACATATTTGTTTATGTTTAGTCACATATGATTTATTCCAATAATAAAAGAAACGAAATATTTTGACTATATAAATTCCCAAAAGCTAGCCTTATTGTAATAGCTGACATATTTATATGGATGAAAGGAAAAAAATAACTGCTTTTTCGTGCCAAAATGTATTCACGTTCTAACCAATAATAAGGATTGTTCTTTCTTGTCCAATTTACTAAGTATTGACTATATCAACTATATTTACCATGATTTTTTTCCACAAAGTTTTAAATATTTAGGTGACAATTGGAAGTGCAGCCTGTACCTACAACTGTAAGTTTATCTATAATACAAAGTAGAATGATGTCTGTCTGTCCGTCCGCCCGTCCGTCCCTTAAGATCTCAGTAACCACTGAACCGATTGGATTCTACTCTTCAGGGTATATACCTATTGGTCCTGTGGTGGTTTTAAGCTATTTTCTTGTGGCGTGGGACACCCCCAACCCCCCAAAAAACAAAAAAAATCCCCCCCATTTTTTTCTGCTTAAGATTTCCTTGGTCCTTTTGCGAAATTTGTTAAATTTTTTTTTAATCACCCTTGAGGCAAAGCCGCTAGTATTTTCAAAAAGTAACAGGATGTAGCTCTGTCCGTCTGTATGTCATTGTAACGAAAGATCTTGCTAACCGTAGTACCGATATGGTTCTCCTAAGCTGCGAAACATTTTACAGGTTCAACCCAAGGATATCCAACCTTTTTATTGTGGAGGGGATATAAAATCTCGAGATGGTGAGGGTAGGGAAGGAGTCCTTAGTTTTCATTGACAGATTGTGAAAAATTTTAACAGTTTTATAACTTTTGTTATATTATATTATTTTTAGATACATTTGCGTCCTCCATAGTAGGTTCACTCAATTGTACCAGGTTAGAACATTTTAGTTTTTAGATTTATAAAAAAAAAGATTTTTAATCCCTTATATGAGCTAGCTATAAGATGGGAAGTGAAATAATAACAACAACAAACAGGAAGGGCGCGGGCATTTAACTTTGAATTTTATTGGTCTTAATAAACACATTCTCTCATTTGTTTATCTAATCTTAATTGATTGATAAAAACTAGCAACCTCTACGCTTTTCTATCAACAATTATTTACTAAGTATATTTGCGATTACTTTTATTTAATGAAATCTTCCAATTTTTAACATTTACAAAACGGCCTGCTTTATTGCATCAAGATCCATGACAGATCTATATAGGAAATAAACGTCTATAAATGAGCTCGAGTCTTCCAATGGTAAAGTGTTTAAAACTCATAGTGCTCCAAAAATCCTCATTAAACTCTCATTGACCAAAGCGATAAGACCTTTATCCTATTTGTTTATGGAATGAATTAAGTTTTTCACTTCATGTAGATATTTGAATTACATTGAAGTATTTAATCCTTATTTCATAAATAAAAAATATTCGTTCATAATAGAGTAAATCTAAGAAAACTGTATTTTAAAAGAATTCGATTGTGGCGACACTTCCTTTGTGTTAAAATATTAAAACTAAAATTTTAATCATATTAACCCTTTGGTGATAGTAATGTGAAAAAAATATAATTGAAAAAAAAATTTTAAAATCATTTAAATTAATAAATATTTACTTCTTTCTTTCAGATAGTAATGTCGGGGGAGGAAAATTGATTTATTGAGAAATAGATAATAGATTTGTACTTATAGAAAACTAGCCAATAGCGATATAGTTATATTGAGCCAACTCTAGTAATTTATATAAGAAGCAATTTTGTTTATCATAATTTGGGGTTTTAATCTATTTACTTTCCATTGTTGTATCCTTTAAGACTTTCAAAGCTTTGGATTTAATCTTCCTTGTTTTATTCTTAGATTTGAACGTTCCGAGTGGGTCGTGTTGACCAGCCTATCCGCTGCCAGCATAGCCCTACCTTTCCTCTTCTTTGCTGTTCTAGAGATCGCAATTTCACCTGAGCTTTATGAACAAAAGAATATTTTACCCTCACCCTATAATAAACCTTTTAGAATTATAGGTAAGCAATGTTTGAGGAGAACTTTTTCTATAAGTCTTCTGTGTCTGTAGGTCTGTTTATACTATTGCAATAAAACTAGAGCTTATTTACAGATTATTAGTGAAAAGCTACTCTATAGAATTGCATTTTGGTACGACTTAAGGTCTGTGTAGTAAATAAGCACATCAGCTAGCTTAGAAAAAAAACATTATGCAATTATGCGGAAGCTTTACTACAAAGAAAAAAAGCGCAGTTACATAAAGGACCTTGTTGGTCATTGATTACCCCCCTCCCCCATATTTGTACGGTGAAGGAGGTATAAGTGATCAACAGTCAAGTTTTGTGAAAGCACCCAAAAAAACAGTTTTTAGGGGATGGATTAATAGTAAGAAAACATTATTCATAATTCTATTGATGTATAGGTTTGATATTTGCCCCGTTAACCAGCAGACTCATGAGAGCTATCAACCAAATTCAACTCAATCTTTCTAACTCAGGTATTAAGTCAGGAAAAATAATACCAGAGATCTTAAGGGATAAGAAAAAATAAGAGAAATTGATGCACATTCACATTTAATATGAACTAAATTTTACAGTCTAGTCCCTAAGTTGAAATCATTACTAGTGCATTTCTGGCAAACTAAGCAATAAATATAATATGTTCCTGGTTCCTTCATATCAAATATATATCACAAACAAGTTATTCAATTGCTTATTTTAGGAAAGGTTAGGTTAAGTAAAGGTTGAAAGACCGTGAGACCTCAGGGCGTAGAATTATTTTTAAAAGTATAGCAGGAGAGAGTTTCAGTTATCCAAAAGTACGTTTGATTGAAAGCACCAATTTACTTATTTTAAGGTCTTGAGCGAATAAACCTGCGTAAACAGCTAGTGAGTTCTACTAAAAGAATGGTTGTTATAGCCGTTACCGAGGTCAGCCTCGAGGCCAACTACCAGCTGTTTATCAATTTTGTTCTCTTCTTTCCGAATATTTTAAAGTAAGTGAATTTACATTATAACAAGAAGTTCTTTGGTCAAAGTAACGCGAATAACGTCATATTAGTCCATTATTCTGATATGACGTTATTCGGGATACTTCGGCCAAAAGTTTTATAGGCAAAAAATGCCAGCTTCCATATGATGAAGCGAAGTACAACAAAATCACGAATATACAAACGGACAAAGTTGGTTATAGAGCGAATGTTCATTGCTCATAAAAAAAGAGATTTTTTTGAGATAATAGTTACCAGGAACATTTAACCGTGAACTACACTAGATCCAAATAATTTAATGGTCTCTTTTTATTTTAGAATCATGATAGAGATAATAGAAGCTCTTGTGGATGGAAAAGTAACTGTTCACACCCTAGCTTTGGAAAGCAGGTTAATATTTTATCAAAATTATTTAACGTTAAATCTCCCCCATTACCTATACTCATTTTTAAAAGACTCGAAAATAAAAAAGGCAGTGTGAAAACGTCCAAGCTTTTTTATATTTTGATAGGGGTTAAATGAGGGGTTTTATAAGTTTTAGGGGATTAATCAAAGTATTTTTTTAAAATTTTGAGTGGGCTAAAATGTTGGTCTTTAAAATTCATTTAAAGGGCTATGCAGGCGGTTTGATCCCTCAAATCGCATATGACCGCAAACGGACCATTTTCTGGAGAGAAAATATATTTTGATGCTTATGTTAAGGTTAAGTAAAAGTTATTAAAGCCCTTCAGGGTTAGAGCACCCCGAAGGGACTGGAATCATTTTCTTTTAATTTAAGAAAGGATAAGGAGGGGTTTCCGGTGTTCAAGAAATATGTTAGAGACAAAAAGCAAAAGTTACATCAAAAATTTTAATTGCAGGAGTGTTGCAATAATCTCATCATTTGTTACTTTGGTGTGGGTCAATTCAGCCTTCAAAGTTTATTCCAAACAAGGTACAATTTTAGCTTATTTTTATTTTCGCTGGGATCTTAAAGGATAAGACAATGGACGATGAAAGCTTATGAAAAACAAGATTACTCCTTCTGCAGATAAAAATTATTTGGAGAAAAGTTTGGATATTATTATTAAGTTTGGATTAAAAGTCTCAAAAGTTACATAGCTTTTGTCAGGGAAAAGGGAATTTGATTCTGACAAACAATTCTAAATGAAAATTTCCCCACAACCCCTTACCATATTTCCCCCCTCCTTCTTACCCTTCACTTACCTTCAGTTACATAAAAATTTAACCTTACTCTAAGTCTAAACTAACAAAATATTTAATTGTCGGTAATTTCAAATGAAATTAATTGGCTGAATAGCAGCCCATGGCCTTTATAAAGTAAACCAAGTTATTTTTTTTCAAAACTATTATTACCATTATATGTATTTTGAACGAAATCAAATTTAAAATATAATTCTAGGTGCCCTAGATTTTACAGTAAGTCCGTTGGCCAGGATCCTGCTGATATTTACCTATGCCACAGAAATCCTGGGCCGTCTCATTATCATTGCAGATCTTTCTTATACCTCTACAGATCCTGATCAACCAGGTACGAACATTCATTTCCAGTAAGGCTTCGAAACCGATTAGAATCGGTTCTCAGTAATAATGAAAATCATGTATAACATCTTATTATAGACAATTGGCCACGAATATTAAAATAAAAACCATAAAATTAATACCTGCTTTGTTACCCCATACCTTCAACACCCTGGTTTTAATTTAATATCGTAGGAATCTGTAATACGATGCGATAAATAACTGTTTTGGTTCAACTAGCCGTCCGTAGAGGTCTCTAGGAACACTTGAGTAAGAGTGATGGGGGAGGGAGTCGACCCTTTACTTTGAATTGTAGTTTAATTGAGAAAAAGGAAAAAAATGGGAGGGGATAATTATTTCTAGGAAAAATATCTTTTGAGAGGGTGGTGGACGTACCCTTCCGATACAATGAGAAGCTGCAAGCATTTCTGTAAAGTAGAACCATGACAGTTTAGCGGTTGGTCATATACATACACACAAAAATACCCTGTTACTTTTATATAAAGTAAACATACATTTTCAGAAATTGGAGTGGTAAACTGGCAGGGAGCCTTGATTTTCTTCATTGTTCACGTGACTGTCTGCTTCATACTCAACATACTTCTCAATGATAACTCTATCAAGGTTTTCAGAATATGAAATATTGTAGCCCATTCTCAGTCAGTCTAATGGATATATTATTAATTGGATCTTACACCATATTTTCATGTTCTCTAGTAAAGTGAAACACGCAGCTTGCTAAAATGAATATTTCTCCCTTCCACCCCTTTTACCTCATCCCCTCTCACCTTGCTGTATGAACGAACTGACCAATAAAGGACACGGGTAATACCAACCTAAATTGACGACAATTTTCCCTTGTCATTATATCCATGTATATTATTATCCATATCAGTCTTTGTGTTCGATATTGTTAGACTCAACAAGGTTGACAACAACTAGTAAAAGCGAAGCTCAACAAATCAGACAGCCAAGCCAACATTGACAAATACAATTAAGATATAGAGATTATTAATTTCTGTCAATGGCAAGTGGGTTAAATTAAGCAATACTTTTAACTTATTAAAAAAAACCACCCTGTATTAGGTAATATACAATAATGTCTAGAAGCTTGCAAAAAAATTCAGTAAAAAACT
Organism: Acartia tonsa; assembly: GCF_053477335.1. Lineage (NCBI taxonomy): Eukaryota > Metazoa > Arthropoda > Copepoda > Calanoida > Acartiidae > Acartia > Acartia tonsa. The sequence goes on from NC_137260.1 coordinate 44,419,794, forward strand.
GTTCCAAAATTACAGACATACTTATATCTTAATATAAGATTTATAGAGTAGTTTCGCTAATATTACGTCCATATTATGAAATTCTTACCTGTAGAAACACTACAACCACCCGATGTTCTACCTGGAGGCCTTAATCAATGCCTTTAACAGTCTTTTCACCTACTCAGACTATGTCATGTATAACATTGAGGTAAGCTTTATTATCTACACTAATGGATTTATTATTACATGGATCATACACCAGATTATCATGTACTTTAATAAAGTGAAACTTGTAGCTTGCTAAAATAATGATCATCCCATCCACCCCCTTTGCGTCATGCCCTCCCCTTATACTGGATGAACGAACTGACCAATAAATGACAGGAAAAATAGCAACATAAATTGACGACAATTTTTCCCCTGTCATAATATTCACATGTATTCTACATCCATTTATATATTTGTCTGTTTGTCCGTTGGCAGATTTTGTAAAATTTGTGCAAAAAATCACTAAACCTCTTACTTGAAAAATTTTATTTATTTTGAGATGTAATACAAAATAGCACTTTCAATGAAGCAATTTTGCGATTTTAAATTATTTTTTAAGGAGAGAATAGAGAACCATCAACCAACATTTTTGAGACAAGCTATTTTTCAAGCAATATTCTTTGTGGAGTTTTTATGTAAGCTTTGTTTTTTTCAATTTTATTTTAGCTATTAACGGCTACGCCCCTAGAGAATTATATGGGTACTTGATGTAGGGGGGGAGGGAGGAATTACCAACCCCCATTATCAATAGTAGTTATGAAAAAAAGCCAAGTAATTTTTCATACTCTTTATATGTCAAGTATCTTACATTGCACCAGTTTTCTCGTCCTTTGTAATGACGAAGTTTTGGCTAAGATTCTAGCCCATGTCCTCGCCTATAAATTTTTTAACCATGACACCCTTTGGCTATATTAAAGTAAACCCTTTTCATGGGGGGTGTTTTCATCCCTCTTAATTTTACCAGGGGTTGGAAGCTCACCCCTATTCATTAACTGTCCTTTTTTCAGGGGCCTTGGTGTCCGGAGAAAGAGCCACTGTTACCAAAATAAGAGATGAAGATGGAAATGACATTGATCTTTCCAATAATAGGTATGCCCTCACTCAAAGTGTAATATACAAATACTATTTTTTTTGCTATAAAACATAGTCATATCCTGTTACATAGTGTAGTAAGGTCTTTATGTCTGTAGCTTAAGATTTCGATAACTACTTAACATATTGAGCTCTCTATTTATGGAAGCTTCTAGGTCCTTAGATGGTTTTAAGCTATTTATTTCCTATATCTAAGTTTAGTTTTATGCTATTTTCCTTCTATTATCTCTCTTTCAAATACATAGCTTATGGATGCTAGGATCGCAGCCGCTTGTAGTAATTATGAGAATATTATAATTTGATAGATTATTTAGGTAAATACTTATATAGAACTAACAGACAAAATTTCTATTTAAACTGTATGTCAAAAACGTGTCAATCATGGCCACTTTTATGCTTCATAGTTGATCAGCCATTAATCAATTCGACTGTAATGCGTCAATCCTTTAAATGCTTAAAGGGGCATATAGGGGCGCAAAGGGAGAAGTTTGGAGCAGATTTATATCCTAAAACTATCCTAAAATCTATAAAAGCATTCTCTAAAATAAAATAAAAACTAGATAAATTCAGTGGTTAGTGAAATCTTAAGGACAAACTAAAAAAATTACTGCATTATCTAAAACAAAAATTGGTTGGTTTTTAATATTTTTTTTTTTCTTAAACAATCTAAATATTTATTTATTTGAATGGCTGCCATTTACTCATCCGGCAAAAGTACAAAATATGTATTTTATTTTCGCTCGTGCAATTTAAAAAGTACGGATGTACATATTTATGACAGACTGAATTTTAGCTGAATATGTCGCAAACTTACATATAACATCCATAATACAAAGTAGAACGATGTAGAACGATTTGTCTGTCTGTTTGTTTGTCTGTTTGTTTGTAGCGAAGGATCTAGATAACCGCTAAACCGATAAGGTTCTCCTTTACAGGGTTGCTTCTCATAGGTCCCGGGAAGGTTTATAACTATTCTAACTATCACCCCCAACCCCCCCAAAAAATGAAAAATTCCCCCCCCCCCCAAAAAAATTTCTTTTTAAAACTAAATCAAAATAGTGGGGTCGACTATCCCCCCCCACAAAAAAAAAAAATTCCCCCCCCCCTCCCAATTTTTTCTTTTTTTCATTTTTGTTTTAAATCTAAAATACGAAAAATTGGTTTGATTAAACCTCTTGGGGCAAAAGGGGCGAAGCCGCTAGTATTATTTATAGTGGCAATAAAACATCCATGACTGGCAAAAAATACAAGTGCCTAATCTGAACACATACCAAATATACATCCAATTATTTTTATAGAAAAGTTGTGTTTACAAGCATACTGTGTGTTATCTACATTCTTGGATTACTCTTGAGAATTCTATATTACAGGTAAAGGTAAAAGACTTCCAAGGGTGGGTTAAAGAGGTGTTTACCCTCCCCCCTTCCCTCTCTCAAACTTTCAAACTCTTCATCTTACCCCTCTGGAAATTTAAAAAATACAATTACCCCCATAAAACCTTAGGAACCCCTTGATTTTTTATGTGTTATTGCTGACTCAACCCAGTTTTAGATGTTGCTAAATATTCAGGTTTTTTATGGAATATTATATTATTTGGGAGCTATTACTTGAGTTGGCTATTGGATAGGTCTTTGGAAGGCCTTTAATTACCCTTTTGTAGCCTAATTTAATGATAAAATAAGCGTAGAAAATAAGCTTTTGAAGGTTCTAAATATTGACCCCATATATTGTTGTAAAAAATTCATATTATTCCCAAGAGTGCATCCCTGGATGATAAAGCTGAACATGAACTGGACCTTGCGAGTCATGGGCAAGGAGGTGGCTCTGAGGTCCTCTGACCAGGAGGCCGCCCCCTACCTGAGGACTGTATTCAGAAAGAGGACCTGTACGCGTAACGCAACCATCAAGGATAGAATGTGGCATCAATATGTTCAGGTATATAAAAAAAAACCAAGGATGACGACATCCATAAAAGCGGAGCTTGGCAATTCAGAAAGCAAACAATATTTTAAAAATCTGATAATCATTTTATGTATAAAATTTCATTTTGTTTGTATTTTAACAGCATTGCTATATTCATTTGTTTTAATGTATTTATTAATACTTGGATCTTACACCAGATTATCATTTGCTCTAAGAAAATGAAAATCGTAGCTGGCTAAAATGACGAAAACCCCCATTCCCCCTCTCCTGCTAGATGAACGAACTAACCAATAAACAATGTATGTTAGTTGGATGTTGCACCAGATTTTCATGTTAAGTAATACTCGAAGCTGGCTAAAATAACGATAACCCAATCCACCCCCTTTACTCCATCCCTTTCTTTTTCTCCATGACCGAACTGACCAATACGTGATGTCCATGATAGCAACCATAATTGACGACAATTTTTCCTCTGTCATAATATCCACTTATGTTTTAGTCTGTTGTAATCAACAAGGACATGAAGCACGCAGCAATTCTAGGCCTGCAGCACGGCAACATCTGGGCTAAATCACATAAATTTGACATATCAGACGACGAAATAAAAACGCTGCTAGCCAACCTAGACGACCTAATGGTGTTGAATAAAACTAATATAAAAATATCTGGTGATTGTTATGAAACAAAAGATATCAGCCACAATGTGCTGAGTATGTCAAGCTGTCAGGATGTGTTGCACCTGGCTAAAACTAAGAAGACCTTGGTTGTTGGGGTCAGTGATGACCAGTTGAGTCTTCATCAGGCTAAAAGTATTTTGAATGCTCTAGCTGTAGGGTTGTCTAATCGAGGTTTCTAGTGATTAAACAACCATGCGGGGTTCTTCAGACACCCCTAATGCTTTGGGGATTCCGTATTCTCTTTAATTTTAGTTAGGGCGGAGAGGGGGTTGAGGGTAAAATATTTGTGTTCAAAGAAGATTTTTGAGTTGTATTTATAATAAAAATATTATTTGATGATTTGATTTTTTATCTAAATATGAACATTGTTTGAAACAATCAAAGGATTTTTAACACATAAAACTTTATTTTTACCTGTTATCTAAAATCTAGCAATTTTTACTTTTCAAAATTGCATATCAATGACATATTTTTAAACGTTAATAAATTTATCATTACTTTTTTCTAGTCATATATAGTATTTACATTATATACTTTAGTATTATATTATTTTTTACTAGTTTAGCTGCTTTTTTCGTTTTATATATATATATTACATGATTTTTGTTAGAAATTTGCAAAACTTTAAAAAATAACTTTTTATCTTGTTTGTTGACAAAAGTTTAATCACGCAACCTTTTAACTGAAAATTTTTGAATTTTCTATTAAAAGATAAAATTATTTGCATATGATATTAGTGCCATAATATTAATGATTTTTAATCAAAACCATTTGTCAAAATCTTAAATTTGTTTAATCAAAAATTAAATACGTAATTTAATATAGTAATTTTATTTTTTTTTAAAGCGCGAGTAAGTTTTTTTTAGAATTGTGTTGAAATGAAATGAAATATTTATTTTATATATATTATACATAACATGGTATAATCACAAACAAACAATAAAATTGTGTTACTTAAATTGTCATATTTTCAATTTTGTCATTTCGATCAGCTTTTTTATGACCTTACTACTTTACAATGAGAAAATTTATCGCGTCATATCATAGACAGCTTTTCGCGAATAGTAAAATAAAATATAAAGATTAATTCCAGCTTTGTTGAACCCGAGACCTCGGCGACCCGGGCCAACAGTATTGTTAATAATTTTAGTATCTATATTTTCATTTGTGAAAAAATGTACACAATATGATTTTTCAGTATTGCTCTAAACCGGTTCGAATCCAGCGGAGATAAATCGGTTTCAGTGGAAAAAATAACCATTGAAAATCTTCTTTTATATCTGAAAAAAAATTTCTTTTCAGTATCAATATTTTTTGTCAATATTTAGACATGTTAGAATAGTCCGATCGATTTCAAACAAGCATTAATTTTAACATTTTTCCACACACAATTTTTATTCATTTGAATTTTGATGTTTCTAAGGCGATTTGTTTCAAAGTTACTAGAGTAGTCTCCTATAATATAATCACTTAAAAATTTAGCAGCAATGTCAGATTTTTTGTTTATTCTTCTTTATGTCTGATTTGTTGGGCAGAGCTTTTATGACTGTTGTCATTCTTGTTATTAAAAAAATACAACATCATAGCTAAGACCTTATGGATATTGTCATCCTTGTTATTTCAAGATAACTATGTCATAGCTAAGACTTTATATGGATATTGTCATCCTTGTTATCTCAAGATTACCATATCTAGGCAAAGACTTTATAGATATTGTCATCCTTGTTATTTCAAGATTACTATGTCATAGCTAAAGACCTTATGGATAATGTCATCCTTGTTATTTCAAAATTACTATGTCATAGCTAAGACTTTATGGATATTGTCATCTTTGTTATTTAAAGATTACTATATCATAGCTAAGACCTTATGGATATTGTCATCCTTGTTATTTCAAGATTACTATTTCATAGCTAAGACTTTATGGATATTATCATCCTTGTTATTTCAAGATTACCATATCATAGCTAAGCACTTTGGTTTTTTATTTCAATCTTGATTGACACACTGACACTAATTAAAATAAACAAATAATGGATATATTATTACTTGGATCTTACACCAGATTATCATGTACTGTAATAAAGTGAAACTTGTAGATGGCTAAAATAACAATCGCCCATCCACTCACTTTACCCCCTCCATCCCATCCTACCGGATGAACGTACTGACAAATATGTGATATCCATGTTAGCAACATAAATTGACAACAATTTTTCTCTTGTCATAATATCCACGTATATTCTATGTCCATTAAATAAACAAATACTTTCGAACGGAAATGTGATATAAATATACCCCCCCACCCCCCAATCCTTGGTAAAGCCCTGGTTATGAGTAGTGAAGCTACTCTATAATTCAAAATGAACTTCTGTTCGTTAAGGAGTTATTTTCTCTGCAGCTATCCAAGATAGGCGATTGAATACCTTGTAGCAATTCGCATGCAGTATAAGATTTACTTGGTCAGTCAGTCATGGTATAAAAATGTAATTATGAAAACATATGTAGTATTTTCGTGATTTACTGTTTTCTGATTTATGATTTCGATTTCTTCTTAATTTATGAGCACTGAATATTTTATCTTTTAAACACTTCGTTAGTATGTACATGTTCATGATTATTATTTACATATATTTTTGATAATAGTTGCTTTTGGTTTAAAAATAGATTACATAAAATTCAATTTTTTTTATTCATAGATAAAAATAGTTTATATTTAAGGGAGGGATGGCAGCAACATGGCATAAAATCTTTTAAAGATTAATTTGATTTAAAAATAAAATAGCCTGGAGCTTTGCTAAGCTGCTCTAAACTTAAAACGATTCAGTAGTTTACGACATTTTAACGGACAAACAAACAAAAAGGCATACTGATCAATATAATCAATGAACTTTTCCGACTATAGGAACATAACCCTATCGGGACAAATATGTTTATATGGTGAAAAAAATTGTCTGTCCGTCTGTCTATCTTCTGAAATATTATGCACTGTGTTTGTGTCATCCTTGTTTTAATAAATGTTTATAATATTTTTGAAACATCTTTGAACCCAAACTTAAAATTAACCATTCTTATATCTCAACCCCCTCTAGGAATTCCACACATCCATTTATAGCCCCCCCCCCCCTCCTCCTAAGATGCCAAACTTCAAGGATACTAAGAGACAAGACAATGGAAGATGAATAAATCTACATCACCCAAAACAATGAGCAAAATCTTCTTTAAATATATTAAAATTGTTGATTAAAGCCGTACGTACCAAAAGTTTTAAGGCAACAAATGTATATAAAACGTTTGATACTAGTATAATTTACAGTCCTATGTCTCCTCCCTGGGCTAATTTAACTCCTACCCCATCCTCCCCCCGCCTCCTATTTCCTTTGCCATGATTTCGGAAGTTTTTGGTAGCACAGCTACTCTACAAGTTTTATGATTTTATTGGTCTGTCGGTTCTTTAGTAGTTAGCTCAATTATACTAATACACCATCTTCTATTTCCTGCCTCTCTATAAAGTAATTTCGAAAGTTTTATTTGTAGCATAGCTACTCTACTAGTTGGTCTGTCGGTTCTTATATTAGACTCATAACCCTACATCAATTTCCTGTAGTGATTTATGATTTTTTGAAGCGTAGCTACTTTATTAGCCTTGCATGTAGGTCTGTCTGTCGGAAATTTATTAGACTCTAAAATGAGTAGGAAGTTCTTAGAAGTAAACTTGTGGTTTAGAGAAGAAAAAAAGTTTAAAAAAATAAAAAGGTAGTTTTGAAAAAAAATCTAGCAATAATGGTTGTTTTAGATAAGACATTCAGGAAAAAAATAGTCCAAAAATTTGAATAGCGCTACTATAACAAATTGTCTCAAAAACCAGCAATGTGACGTCATAACAATGAGCGATAATCCATCTCTTTTTTAGGGGTTTTCTTTCCTTCTTCTCCTCTCATCTCCCTAATTTTAATGACGTCACAAAGCTGATTTTTGAGACACTTTGTAAAGTTACAGCGCTACTGTTGAAATAATTTGTCCTTGTTGAACCTTGTCTGCTCCTCCGACGACCCCTAACCCCACTCCCCTCCCCCTCCCTACGCTATCCAACAACGACCATATATTCCTAGCCAGCTTAATTTATAGGGACAGGGATATAGTATTAGAATAGTTATTTATTACATCGTATTATAGACAGCTTTCCTCGGATAATTAAATGAAACCTTAAAAGAATAGAACTAGTTTTGTTGGCTCTTGTAGGGGATCAAGTCGGTCTAACAAAACTGGTATTAATTTAATGATTTTTATTTTATTTTTAATATTACTGAAAATTGTCTGAAATACGATGCTATACAGGATTTTTCAGTAGGACTGAGAACTGGTTCTAATCCAGTGAATATTGAACGGTTTTGAAGCCACACTGGAAAACTTTTTTTCAGATTATCGAATCTTATCTATTAGTTTTTAATTGGTATTTAAAGAAATATAAACAAGAATTGCACTTGAGGCATTAAGTTAGAAGGCTAAAATCCATAGCAAACAAAATTGATTTCTTCAGCTGCCTTTTCCCTGGATCCATCCATCCATCCATCTAGCCAGCTGGAGTAATAGATATTATTATTATACATATGTGCCAGAAGCCATCAACCTCTCCCCCCCCCCTCCCCTTCACCACCTTAATGACCCCTCTATCTATTCTTAATATAACCCTCCGTTTTAAAGCAAGACTTTTGTACAGTTTATAATTGTAAATTCTTAGAACGTTGTTTTGGTAAGATTTGGATGATTTCCCACAAAGTACCTGTTGAGCAATGAAAATCCCTACCCCTTATACCTTTAAAAATTGAAAATAATGGGAGAGGGGTAGTTTTTTGTATGCCTAACCCTTGCAGGGCCTAAACCTACGGTGGTTTAACCCTGTGGGGATAACCCGGTATAGCTTAACCTGACCTGATTTAAAACTAACTCCCTCTACCCTTATTTTCAATTTAAACATAATATTAGGGGAAGGGGGGTAGTTTCTGCCCAACAAGGCATTTGAAAACACCAAAAATTGTCCACATACTTTGGATAATTGTTAATAAAGCCATGTTATCTGAACACAAATCCTTAAATGGCTTTCAAAGCTTTTCTGCTATGGATAGTATGCACCTTGTTATCTGCCTCCTACCATATTCCCCTTCTCCTAAAATTCTTTGAAACTTTATCTTATCTTTCTTATACCAAAACTCCTGCAGGGGGACGGCTAATTCGACAACAGAAATAAATTATATCATTGAATTTGACGTTTAGAGAACCCAGTAATAGTGTCTAACTTTTTATCTTTGTGACGTAACAAAAATCCATCTCTTTTTTAGGGGTTTCCTTTCCCACCTCCCCTCTCATCCTTCGATTTTTGTTACGTCATAAAGATAAAAAGTTAGACACTAATACTAGGTTCCGTTTATAAGGAAAATTGGCGTAAATTCCCTCAAAGAGGTTAGTCGAGCACAGACACTCATTTTTTAAAATTTAAAATAATGGAGGGTTGTTGGTTTTATGTTTGTTATTACTATAAGTCGTAATAGGTTAGGAAAAATTGGGTTGTAGGTAGCCCCGCAGGGTTTATACACCGCAGGTATAGGCATAAAGGGGTTCAATTGATACTTTTTATATTTTTGATAAAAGAACAATAATACATCAAATTGCATGTTGTAAACTTTCCGCTATGGTTCAAAGCCCTTAAAAGTTCCCCTTCCTGACTTTTGCTCATCTTTATATCTTCCTTTGCCCTTTCTCCCCCCCCCCCTTCCCACTTTCCTCTGCTCGGCTCCGAACCCTTGCTTACCATGACCCCGTGCAACCTCCTATGCTCCCCCTCCCCCCCCCTCCCCCCACCCACCCCTCCTCCTACTCCTATTTCCTGCTCCGGTTTCTTATCACGAGCAGATAATGAGGAGAAGCGGTACAACATCATTTCCACATAAGGCCATACTGTCAAAAGTTATTACTTTCGCTAATTGTTTATGTAGCACAAATACCCCTTTATCAATCAAAAACATCAACTTAATTTAGTTACTACTTGTGGCTTCTCCCCTAGAATCTAGGTTCCGTATTCTTAGGGTAAAATTAAAGAAAATAGCAAAAAATCCTACAAATATCTAAAATATAAAGCTTAGAACCCTCCCGGGACCGATGTAAAGCTTCTCTGAAATGGAGAAGCTAATTGGGGCTATGTAGTTAAGTAGTTATCGTTATCTATCTACACACAAAAAAATCCTACAACTGTATATAACCATATGAAATATGGCTGATTTGAAACATTTTGCTTTTATAAGACTCTAGCGGACGCTAAGGCACACCTAAGGGGCAACAGACTCTAGGAGGATAGAGGGCATGGGAAAGAAAAGGGAGGGGGAGCTAAAGTTACCATATGTAATAGTTTTTAATTTCTCTTAAATTTAACTAAATTTATCTAATTCTTGGGTATATTTAGGCTTAAAATTAATAGCGCATCTACTACAATTAGATCAAGTCCGAGAGACCGGTTTCCATTAAGGCACTAAAGAGGGGAGGTCAAAATTGTACATCACATTTCATTTCACAAAACTAAAATTGCTCTAAATTATTTTTAAGAAGAAAAATAACAAAGAAATAAAAAGATGAACTAAGCAAATTTTTGAGTGTAGATTTATAAATAGTTTTTATAATCACAAAAAAAAACATTGGGTGCATTCAATTAAACCTTTTTCTTGGCCTCTGCTATTGATTTCAATTTTTAGAAAAAAGACAATTTCTAGCCCCTGCGGGGTACTTTCCCTTCTTCTTTCCTAAACTTTACTTAACCTCTTCTAACCTAAAAGAAGCATTAAAAATAGAGAAGTCGGGAAGGGAATATAATAGCTTTAAACCATCATAAAAAACTTAAATATATAAAATAGCCTAAATCATACCAGGACCTTTGAGAATCTTCTCTTTATTTGATAACTCAATTAGTTCAGTTATCATTTAAACCTTTAGCTACTGATAAAAAAAAACTTTATTACCTTACATAGAAAAATTTGAAATAATTGCGCATCTTAGCCGATTTACGTATAAACTCACGGTTTTGATTGTTTTCATAATTATCTTAATGCATGTTGAAACCTATAATTGACTAAACGGACACGGTAGTAGGTACCTTGCATAATATGAAAAACATAACTGTAATTATAGAAAAGCTTCGTCTTTATACATAAATACATATATGTATAAAAGTGGCTTGAAAATAAGGAAAGCCTTTCAGTTTCGCCTGGCTCAATTTTAATTGTTTTAGATGAACCTAGTTTTCCCCAGGAAGGAAGGGGACATTGGTACCCAAAGTGTTATTTAAAATTATTTGTCCGTTACCTTAAAAACTTTGGGAACTTTTATCAAATATTGATTGGTTGGTTCAAACTGCAAGTGTCTAAACTTATCTAACCAAAAATTTTATCTATGGTAGGGACAATTTTGTCCATCATCATCATTTGATGCACATAAATTTGTCTTATCCCTTAAGATCCGTGATTTTCCCCCTTGCCATTTCCCTTTTCTTTTCCTCCTATATACTGCTTAAGAAAAGCATTTTGTTTGTGATGGGTTTCTCCTTTGAAATACTTAAAGAGACACTCTGTATTTTTGGTTTCTTTCCTAGAAATAATACCATGTCTTGTAGTAATACATATAAGTGAATGTTTTACATATTACATATTATGAAGTTTTACATTGACATATGAAGGGAGCAAACATGCTCAAAACAATTTGTAATGTCTAAATAAATATTTGTAAAATTTATATTTTTTTGTGAGTTAACCTTTTAAATAAGTGAATGTAGTATTTCAAGGGAGGGAGGTGACATTGGACTGTGAATTATACGGTATTCAAAGTTTTATAACCACGTTCTTATTCGTTGGCTCTAAACTTTGTGTAATTTTATAGAATTGTGATTAATTGGTTTGAAACTCGTAGTGTTCCAAATTTTCAACCAATAGTTTTAATTTAAAGAAGGTGTAATTTTGGTCCTAGGACAAATGCAGGAGTCCCAAACGTCGGAGTGTACTAAACTAACCTATTTTAGACCATCTTTTAGGTTTTTTAATTTTGACTAACCCCTGCGGCGGGCTTAATTGTACATTCATACCTTAACCTAATCTAATCTGTACATAAAATTAATATGTTAACACTTCTGCGTTTGTCCACTCCGACGTTTGGGACTCCTACGTTTGTCCTGGAACAGTAATTTTGTTTATCATCATTAAGGATGTATATAAATTTATTATCCAAAATGCTATTAATAATACTTATCTTAAATGCCTATTCTATAAACTGAAAGTTATTTACAAAAATTTAAAAATGGTTTCTTTTGTAAAAAAAATGAAACATGTGAAGTGTCCTTTCGAGTAGGGGAATTTTGAGGCAAAACTTGGAGCTTTCTAACTGTAGTCCATGCACTATAGGTATACACTATAGGTACAGAGATATGGAATAATATTATAAATAATAATTTATGGTAAAACGTCCCTCACACAACCAACAATTGATTACAAGACCTGAAATTGTGCATTGATATGAGAATTGCCTGATTTGGGCCAAGGCATTTTCCCATGCATTTACTATTTATGTCGCGCACCTGAAATAACAGCAGCACCATTTTTAACATCTTTAGAGTCGGGCCTAGATTCGAACCTATCACCTCCGACATTTGCGGGTTTACAGAGAAAGTTAACTTTATCTGAAAAAATATTTCTGCTTCCAAGAATCATCTGTACACCTTTCATTATAGATTACAGAATATCTATCCATATCCCTAATATACCTAACCTAAGTTGAGTAAACATTATCATGAATGAGAATATTACCTCCTAAGTGGTGGCTGATGCAAAAAAAGGGAAAACATCAGGAAAGACGGGACCTGGTGCGTCCAAGCTTTTTTTTGGGGGGGGGGGGGGTAAAATGGCGCGCGAAGCGCGCCGCAAATTTTTTTTTACCACCCACCAGGGATGGACATTCAACTGGTACCCAAAGTTTTATTACCAAGTTATCTTATTCGTTGACTTAAAAACTTTACTAACTTTGGTTGAATTTTGACTGGTTGGTTCCAAACTAGTAGTGTCCAAACGTTTCAACCAATCAGTTATATCTAAGTATACATAGGTTAATTTTGTTAATCATAATTAGGGGTATTCATCAATTTACCGTCCATTGTCTTATCCTTTAGGATACATGGGGGAACATAGGTATAAGGGGAATAATACTCCTATATTCTGGTCCTCTACAGGTAAGATTTTGGGCAGGGATCTAAAGTGATAAGACAATGGCAGAAAATTTAATGTACATTCCCTATGATGATAACAAGATTACCCTTTCTGTAGATTACAATTATTGGTTGAAACGTTTGAACGCTCAACTGAATGAACTAACCAAACAAAATTCAGTAAAAGTCCCCAAAGTTGTTAAGCCAACGCATAGGTAAACGTTATAATAAAACTTTAGGGACTAGTGTAATAAACAGCTCAATGACCCCTCCCTTCCCGGTCTTCTGGTGTGTTTATGTGTGTGGGTCCCTTGGGCAGCACCGGATAAAGCAGAAAACTAACACCAGCTAAAGGTTAAAAATTCTCAACAATTTCAGCCAAACAACTTAAAGCAAGATTTTCAAGAATTTCTATAACTTTAGGCAAAATGTCTTTGAAGTAAACTTTTGTGGTTTGTTTGCTTAATAATAAATTATATGAAATTTAATGTTATGGACGAAAGTATTTTTTTCATGGGATGATTCTTAGATTAGAGGGGGAGGGGGGGTCGGAGACCAAAAGCATTAATGACAATTTTAGACATTTTGGTCTGTTGGGTTTGAATCAAATCTTACTGGTAATCACACACACAAAAATGTAACATTGGGTTGAGTATTAATTATGAATGAAAGATCAGGAAATGCCTTTAACAAACATATGGGAAATGCAAGAAAACAATCTAATCCTTTAGTAGCGATACTACTTATGGCTATTTTAAAGAGGCTATGGATAATGATATGGTGTGTCAAAATACGAAAAAATGCCCAAAACCTGCCAGAAGCTGTACTAAGCTTATGCGAGACCTACATTACTGGATCGACATACAATTATACATAATCCGAGACTGTGGCGTAACACGTAGTACATCCGCTCGTTGTCGGGAGGGTGACACTTCGTCATAACTAAAGACATTAAAAATGATTCCTGCAGCTTTGTAAGCTGCGCGACATAAATAGTTAAAGTAGGGGGAATTCCTTGGCCCAAAACAAACACAACGCAATACAATGCACAGCTAGGTCTTCCAGACAATGATCATGCAATCAAAAGGTTGTCCAAGGGGCGTTTGGGCTTAAAATCATACACATCATTAAGCAAGATTAGGTACTGAGATACACCAAAATAAAATCTCTTGGTGTATACCGTCCTCTATAGGCTATCTTTATAGGTAAATAATAAATCACTGAAGAGCCTAACTCCAATAAAATTAATGAATCGCGTTAGGGATTTCACATTCATTAAAATAATTTCTTGATTAAGGCACTTTTTATGTAAGGGGGGGAAATAAGGTGACTTTAGTATTTCGCAGGGATCATAAGGGATAAGACAATAATGGACGATAAATTGATTTACATCGCCAATTATGGTAAATAACATTACCAGTTTTGTAGATTAAAATCATTGATTGAAAAGTTTGGACACCAACCATTCAAGGTTTAATAAAAGTATCCAAAGTTTTTAATCCAGTGAATAAGAAAACCTGTTTGAAAACTTTGGGTACCTGTGTAATAAACAGAATTATATTCCCTTCTTCCCTGGTATGAAGATGGGTAAAACCTTGGGTATGTGTATGCGTGTGACTGTGTGTGTGTTTGTTATATGTGTTGTGTAAAATGTAATAAATAAGTAGAAAGCCACTGTAAAGTTGAAAAACCTTCATTAATGGCCCCATGCAAAGGTTTATACCCCTTCTCCTTTCTTCATCTTAAAAATCTTGGAAAACCCCCACCTTTTTGTCCCATGGAAGAAGAGAATATAATACATTCAGGGTTTCTTTTAATCTGTATACACGTTTCCATATAACACAGGAAAATTTCACTGTATTCTTACTATTGGGGTAAAAAGTCCTATTGTCCTATCCCTCGGTAACTATCCTTTCCCCAAATCCTCCTTTATGAACCAGGCCGTTTATTACACTAGTCCCCAAAGTTTTTATAATAACGTTTTCGTATTCGTCGACTTAATTACTTTGGGGACTTTCATTGAATTTTGATTGATTGGTTCATTCAGTAGAGTGTCCAACCAATAATTGTAAACTACAATTGGGGTAATTTTGTGTATCATCATTGGGGATGTACATCAATTTGTCGGACATTGAATTATCCCTTTAGATCCCTGTTTATCAACACTATTTTAGAACCCTTGGTGCTTTTGTTTGTGATTGTGTGGGTGTGTGTGTGTGTTTGTACGTGTGTATGTAAGAGCCTGCTGGCAGGTTGACCGGCCTCCCTGGCTGTACCTGGCTGGCTGGGTGGGTATGCATGAGTTTCTATGTGCCAGTAATCAGGTATACCGCGCACCTATACAACCCAAACACACAAGAACCTTAAAGGTAATTATAATTTTTACCTTTTGAAACCATGTAATAAACAAATCTTTACAAAAGATATTTAAGAATCCTTATTATAATCAAAAAAAAATAAAGCTAAAGCTTAATAGCCAAATTTTCTTAAAACTTACAAATATATTATTACATATACATATATATATGCAAGTGTACACAAAAATCTTTGAGAAAGCTTTGTGTGTTTTTATATGCAATGCTTTTTAAGTTTTACTTCTTGTGTGGTTTTTTTAACAGCGTGTTATTTACAGGATATATTTTCCTTGTGAAATATTTTAATGATAAAAAATCCTTAGTTGTATATTGTAAATAACAGTTAAATTTATTTGTGATAAAAAATATGTAAGTATCCTATCATATAAGGTATTATTTAAAGGGTTTTATTTTTGAAGCTTAAGTTATCAACAACTACTGAACCGATTGAGCTCTCTTTTTAATGGAATCTTTACACAGGTCCCGTTATGAGTTTAGGCTATTTCATTTTTAGATTTAAGTCCCTTTCTGCCCCTTGAATACAGAGCCCCTAGATGCTAGGACCGCATCCGCTAGTATACCAAAAAAATTTGAAATAGAAAACGATTAGAAAACTTGATTTTTATGGTATGGTTTTATTTATTCTATATATCCAATTAGTGACTTCGCCCCTTACCTCTGAGGTCTCCGTATTTGAAGAGGTAGAGAGGGGTAAAAAAAAGATTAAAATCATCTAAAGACATTAATCTGAAAAAAGAATTGCCTAAAACCAACAAAGGGCCTATGTATAGCTTACATAATATAGAGAACCCAATCGGTTCAGTAGTTATTGAATCTGAGGCTTCAGAGAGAAAAAACCTTATTCTTTATATAAAAGAATAAAACATATTTATGCGAACTTCGCAACTAATGTAAGTATACTATCCTTGTTTCACCAAAGTATTTATCCAGCTGCGCAACTTTGAAAATATTTTGGTTTTTGTGTTCTTGGTTTTAATTTCCCGAGTATGGAAAAATCCATTTCCCAGAATCCTTGCAAATGAGATGGTGCTAAATGAAATCAGGGATCTAAAGGGATAAGACAATGGCCGATAAATTGATGCATATCACTAATGATAATTGTATACAAAAATAGCCTTTCTGTAGATTACAACTAGTAGTTAAAACGTTTGTACACTCAACTTAATGAACCAACCACTTAAAAATCAATATGTGTCTGCAAAGTTGTAAGGCAATGAATAAAAAAACGTTACTATAAAACTTTGGGGACTAGTGTAATAAACAGCCAAATGTCCCTTAAATGCAAGTGGATTAAGTTTCTTTGAGACTTTTTCTATTTAAATTTTTTTCTAATCATTACTTTTAAGCGCAGCTTTTCAATTATTATAGTAGGTCTATCTGTCTATAACGGATGGCTTTAGTCGTTGTTTGGTCATGTCAGGAGTTTTCCTATCGATTTCAAACTTTGCATATTGATTACTGCAACTGTTCAATACAATTTTTAGACAGCGTAACAACATTATATAATCAAAAAATGACAAACTCATTTATAAGGTAGCTCCTCTGATTGCAAAGTTTATATATAGAATGTAAAACCATAAACTTGAATAAAGATACTTTCCTTGACAATGTAAGCAAAAAAAGTTTGATAAACATTTATTTCTGACACTCTCTAATGGAATATTGGTTTCTGTGATGGAATTAAAGAAACCTTTCTTGATTAATTTTAAACCTATCTATATCAATGTGTTAATGTTAAAGTATACTAGCTAGTATGCTAGTATAGCTCACCTAAATATTTGGTTTTCGTGTAAATCAACTTTTAACAAGTTGCCTTAATTATCCATTATATGCCAGTAAAAAATTAGTTGGGCGGGTTTGGAATATTAATTTAAATTGTATTTTAATAGCATCAATGTTTTTTTTTGTACTTATAACTTTTACTTAACACCTTTGAAAGTGTAGTTTAGAGTAGTATAAAAAGCAATCATCTTTCTAAATAAAAACCAGTATATTTTCTAATGTTTTAGTACAAAAAATGGCGAATAAAAAGTATTTTCTCGTATTCATTCGAATCCGGTGGATAGGAACCGGTTCTCATCCATACGAAAAAACTATGTCTAGCATCGTATTATATCCAGCTTTCTACGAATATAGAAATGTACAATCATAAGATTAAAACTAGTTTTTTTAGCCGGTGACTTCGTCACCTCGGGGCTAAAAAAACTAGTTTTAATCTCATAATTGTACATTCTATATCCGCGGAAAGCCGTTTATAATACGATGCGAGAAATAACTATTAATTCTTAAACCACTCATTTCTTTTGTATTTTATATCTTGTAATTTTTGGGCGGGAGAGTTTCTTTATTTGAATCTTTACATTCCTTGCATATTTGTTAAATTATGCTTGAATTTTATTCTTATGACAAAGAGATAGGATGTATGCCCGTCTCTGTGTCGGTCTGTCTGTCTGTCCTTGTCAAAGAATTCTCTGGATGATTTTTTTTCTTCTTTTCAGGAAAGATTGACACTTGTCCCGTGATTGTTTTATTTTATTCTTTTCAATAAGGAGGGGATATATCAACTATATAATTATTTTAAAATTTTCATTTAATAAATAAACAAACTAACAACCCAATGAGTTGCTATGTGTTCTTATTCGTTGGCTTAACAACTTTGGGGACTTTTATTAAATTTTGATTGGTTGGTTCATTTAGTGTCCAAACGTTTCAACTTCTAATTGTAATCTACAGACGGGGCAATTTGTGTATCATCATTGGGGATCAACATCAATTTATCGGCCATTGTCTTATCCCTTTAGATCCCTGTTTAATGTATTAAAAGTTTAAGAAATGCCAATATTAATATTAATTGGCATGGTTCTGTAAATATTTTTTACCCCTAGCTAAGAAAAATATATTTGTTTACATGTTGTTTTTATAAAATACCATAATTGCAATTATGCATTAACATTATTTGTAGCGCAGCTACCATATAGCTAGGGTAGGTTAGTATGTCCTTGCAATGGATATAGAATATACGTTAATATTATGTAAGGTGAAAAATTGTCATTCAGGTTGCAAACATGAACATTGCTTATTAGTAAGTTCGTTTATCAAGTATTTAGGAGGGGAGGGGATTGGGTAAAGAGGGTGGATAGGGGGTATCGTTTATTAACCAGCTACAAGTTTAATTTTATCTAAGTACATAATAATCTGGTGTAAGATCCAAGTAATTATAAATCTATTGTCATTGCTAGCTTGATATTTTTAATCGGGGGTGGAAAATTTATCACTTATTGCCCTCTTCTTCCATTCAAAAAAAATTGTTAATTCAACAATTTGGTTCAAATTAAAGTTTAATAAAACTTTTGATAAACCTTAAATACAAATTCTGTTATCATAATTATATTAAATATGTGTCATAAATTTATCAACAATTTGTTAGATACCATTTGATATGCTTTTTGAAAAAAAATGCATATAATTTTTTATATTACTTTTTCTAAAAATAAAATTTTATTTTATATTTGTTTGGTCCCAGGGACTTTCAAAACAATGGTTTCTATAAAGTTTGTCTGTCTGTCAGTCCCACTCAATTTAATTTTCCATTTCTTCGGCGATATTAATTGGCTTAAAATATTCTTTCATTTCAAGAGGGCATAAGTTTTCATGAGAGCTAATCTTGTTTTGGAATTTATTTTGTATAATTACAATAAAATATATAAAATTCTAAATTGAAGGGCTACAATGTTTTGAAGTTAACTTAAGAATCTTGCTAATCAATTAGGTTCTACTAATTTTCAGGGAAGTTTCATCTGGTCGTCATTCATTTTTTCTTCTTCTTTTGCATTTGGATTGGCTATTGATTAGAGTTAGAAATTTTAGAATATCTTTGCTCCAAATTACATACATTCGTCATATTACAGAAACTAATGTATATTGGTTTTCCATTTTTTGTTATCTCTCCAGCCAAATGTTGCCGAACCTTTTAATGGTATTGTCAATGATATTGATAAGCAAGCAAGCATTTTACAATGGATATAGAATACATGGATATATTGACAGGGTGAAAATTTTCGTCAATTTAGCTTGCTAATATGGACCCTAATTATTGGTCAGTTCGATTATACAGTAGGATAGGTGCGGATGGAATAACGGGCTTGAATGGGGAAGGATAAACCGTTATTTTAGCAAGCTGAAAGTATCACTTTATTAGAGTACATAAGTATGTGGTGCAACATTCATGTAATTATATATCAATTGATGTAGTCTTATCAAATGGTAAACATGTCTAGGAGAACTGTGACTGTATGAATCAGTTTACCATATTACAACCACTCTACACCACCATGCAGTGTGCTGTGCAATTCTCTTATCAATATACTATTATTTTTTGTTTTTAGTGATATTCATTTGTACAGTTTAGTTATTATTATATTATTATCACATGTTTATTTAGCTGGTTTAGATTTTAAAACTATTTTCAGTAAGGATTAGAACTGGTAGTACTAAAAAATCATGTAGAGCATCGTATTTCGGACAATTTTTCACGAAAAATAAATTATAAATCATAAAATTAAGACCAGTTTCGTTAGTCATGGCCTTCGGCCCCTCAGGGCTAAAAAACTGGATTTAATTTAAAATGTTTCTTTTTAATATCCGCGGATAAGAACATAAAATAATATAAAGACTCAAATCTAATAGGAATGAAATGCACCACATCCACTCCAGGGCCTTTATATAGCTTTCTTGAAAAATTTGTTTTTCTGAGCTGGATCTTTAAATCATTTTAGTGGTGAGCCAGATCGGGGTGAGCCAACTTTCCACCAATGAGAGCACAGCATTTTATGAAATGCCGCGCTGTGATTGGCTGAAATTCGGCTCACCATGATCTGGCTCACCACTAAAATGATTTAAAGATCCAGCTCTGGTTTGCGAGACCTTAACGGACAAAAAAACTTACCACTTTATATATGTTAGGATCATAGGATAAATAAAATAATTATCCGTTAAATTGTAATTGGTGAATGATCTTTTTAAACCCGAGGCTTTTCTGTAACTAGGGCAGGTTCGTTATCCGTAACTTTGGTTAAATATGTTAGCAAAGCAACTTTACAATGTTTTTTTTCCGCTTGGTTTTGTGAAATATTGATCCCTAGAACGATTAGGCTGAGAATCTCGTTTGGTTACCTTACATTTAATGTCCGTTTGTCTGCCCGTCTGATTTGTCAAGCTTCGCATTAATAGATGTTGTCATCCTTATTCTTTATACATATGTACGCTAGCCAGAAATGGTGGTGGCTCTAAAATTGTTCTTAAATGGTACTACAAAATATTATAAATTCTTGTCATTTTGTAGTGTTGCTATTAAAGGACGCCTGCAAGAAATAACACGCTTTAACTGCTGAAAGACTGCCACAAGAAGACCCAATACCCCAAATTATAAGCCTTCAGCTTCAATAACAAAAAAGTTCTAGGCATTTCAAAATAGCATTTTATGTACAATGGAATTTTTGAAAGATTTCCAATGCTCATAAAAGAAAAAACAATATTAAATTACGTTGCCTAGACATAAAATTATAACCTTATCTTTGTCAGAAACTTAGATTGCCTGTAACTGATTACATTTTTACAATAAAAACACCACATTTCATAGTCAAAATCTATGAAAAAAATTCGATTTAAATTGCATTTTTAAACGAAAATCATAGCGGAAACAAAGGGGTAAACTAATACAAGCTTAGCTGTGATTGGTTGTTAAGCTGATTCAGCCTTCTGATTGGCTACAGTACATTCGGTACAACGCAAGTAAAACTTAATTTTTTTTAATGATTTTGACTATAAAAATGGGTATTTTTATTGTAAAAATATAATTAGTTACTGGAAACCTAAATTTATGACAAAAATAAGCTTATAATTTTGTTTCTAGGCCACGTAGTTTAATTTTAAAGTTTTGAACATGAGCATTGCAATTCTTTCAAAATTTCCATTGTACATAAAATGTCATTTTAAAATGCCTAGAACTTTTTTGTTATAGAAGCTGAAGGCTTCAAATTTGGGGTATTTGGTCTACTTGTGGCAGTCTTTCAGCAGTTAAAGCGTGGTATTTCTTGCATGCTTCCTTTAATAATGATATATTTTTATTCGTATGTCTGTCACTCTGTCAAAGCAAGTTATAAATAAAAGCTAAAAATCGACTTTTAGTATAAAAGTAGCTTACTATTCGATCAATGCAAAATGCCTGTTTACGCTTTTGAATAATTTTAGACATATTTGTTCCATTTGACAGCAATAAAATCGAGAAATTAATTTTTTAAATTGAAAAGAATATAAACAATAACCATGTTTTTTTTGTAATTTTGAGGAACCATTGTTTTAGCCTAAAAATCCCAGCAAGGGTGATAAAGGGGCCAGGATACTAAAAATGGGAGAAATAAAGGTTTTTGGAGCCAATTTTAGACCTTGGTTTTGTCGGAGGGGTGTGAGGGGAGAGAGAATGGAGGGAAGGAGGTTTGGATAAGGAAATGTAATGAGGGGGGGGGGGAGTGCAAATAGGGTCAGTTAAGAAATAAGGGTGGTTGATAAATGGGGTTAATGGTATTTAGGAAAGAAGATAAGAATGATGGGGGGGGGGGGGGGGCTGAGGGGTATACAACGCAACGGAGAAGCTTGATTTGACTTTCCAAGAATGTGAGAGGTATCATATTTCAACTAAATTTCAAACAAAAATCTATATATTATCATCTTTAAAAATTACCATTTTTTGGTATTGGAATATAACAAAGTAGCTGGAAGAATGTTTATATGTGTTTAAAAAAAAAATACTTTACAGAAATTAACAGAAAAGTGTAGTATTGGTTTTGGGTAGGCATATTTTAGGATGGGTCCCCGCCTTTTTTTTTTTAGAGAAATGGCAACAGACGCCTGTCCCCCCTATATTTTGTAATAAAAACAGAACTAATTTTTTTTATATCTTTCTGGAAATAAGTGTTAGTTCAATTTGGATTTATTTGACAATAAAATTAAAAATGATTTTGATTAATTTTATTTCCTTATCAGCAAAGGGACATTTTAGACCGGAGAAATTTTGTAAACAAAATCAGCTGTTTACTTTACTTGCAAACTTTTGTTGTCGACCTTTTTAGTTTAATATTTTCTTGGTTAAAAATGGATCTAAAGTTAGAAAGGCAAGTTTTTATCCCAGCTACGTTTTTTTTACCTAAAACAAAGAAGTGCCTCATATTGAATGTATTTTGAAATTCGGATAAATTCTGTAAATATTTGCGCCTTAAGTTTTTGTGAGTTAAAATTGCATATGTTGAATTTATAAGGATGTACAAACTAGAGATAGGGCCATGCATTGTGCCAATGGATGTAAAATATACCTGGATATTATGACAGTGGAAAAATTGTTTAATAAGGTTGCTTGCATGACTATCATTTATTGGTCAGTTGGTTAATCTAGAAGGAGAGTAATGGATGGGATAAAGGGCGTGGATGCAGGGGTATCGTTATTTTAGCCCGAGAGTTTTTTTATTAGGGAACATGAAAATATGGTATAACATCCAATTAATAATATATCTATTATCAAGCCTCTTTGGCACAGCCTAGCAGCTCATTTGGATATAATACATATGTGTACAGTCAACTACATCCAGATTTAATTCTGGTGTATTTATTAATGTATAGAGCCATGCGCCTGCCAGCCACACACTCACACACATGGACATACAGACAGACAAACGTACAAATTTTTAAGATACATATGTGTGCCAATTGAATCAGGAAAGGAGGGGACATTGGGCTGTTTATTACACTAGTCTCCAAAGTTTTAAAATAACGTTTTTTTATTCGTTGGCTTGTCAACTTTGGTAACTTTTTTTGAATTTGATTGGTTGGTTTATTAAGATGAGTGTCCAAACGTTTCAACCATTAATTGTAATCTACAGAAGGGGTAATTTTTTATATCATCATTGAGGATGTACATCAAATAATCGGTCAATGTTTTATCCCTTTAAATCCCTGTGTGTTCCCTCTCTCTATGTATAATATGTGTTGTTG
This sequence comes from Acartia tonsa, assembly GCF_053477335.1. Classification (NCBI taxonomy): domain Eukaryota; kingdom Metazoa; phylum Arthropoda; class Copepoda; order Calanoida; family Acartiidae; genus Acartia; species Acartia tonsa. Next base: position 44,443,169 of record NC_137260.1, read on the forward strand.
TATTACAGTAATTGTGTCATGAATTGCCTTGAATTTATCATGTGAGCCTGTGAGGTTTAATGGCTCCGTTCGGTCGTCTCTCCTCTGCCTCTCCTTCTCCGACGGAGAATATTTGGGGAGGAGGAGTGGGTACGTAAAGGCACTTGATGTTATGCAAGAAGGAGGTACATGTACTTATACCAGATGGGGAGAGGGAGGGTGGTGAGTTAAAATTCAATTGAAGCACTAAAATGGCGAGCTTATGTGTTTGTCAGATTTTTTATATGTGTGTGTGTGTTTTGAGGGGTTTTTATATGTGCAATTGAGAAAATGTGAGAAAGGGCAGCTAGAGCCAGGGCTAGAGCTAGAGAGAGTTATTGCAACGGAGGAAAGGAAAGAGATAGAAAACCTCTCTAAGAAACCAGTCCTCTCCGTGAGTTGTAGCCATAATTGTACATGTGGCATGGACGGACGGACAACACATCACCCAGCATGGAAAATGGGCGTGAGAAGTGGGAAACAAAATGTGGGAGGAGGATTTTGGGGTGAGCTAGGCATTTTATAGGACCAAAAGAAAAAGAGAAAGAGAGAGGTTTTTATACTGGATATAGAAAATATGTGGATATTATGGCAGGTGAAAAGTTGTCGTCAATTTGGGTTGCCAACATAAAACTCGTATATTGGTCAGTTCATTAATCTAGTAGGAGAGGAGAGAATGGGGTAAAGGGAGTTATTTTAGCTCGCTGCGAGTTTCTTTTCATTAGAGAACATGAAAATCTGGTTTAACATCCTTTTAATAATATATCCATTGGGTTTATCTTGTAGTTAGGGAAAGGAATTGCTTTTATGCCCCTTCTCCCCCTTCTTCTCTAACTTGTATCCCCCCAACTTGTTGCGCTGTCTGCTAAGTGTATGTGTGGTATACCCTCCCCCTTCCCTTACTCTCCTTTAACATATGTGCCCCTACCTCATAAAAAGGGAAACAAGACTGGTCGGAGACAGAAAAGGGAAGCAGAGGTTATAGATAATGGGAGGAAATGTATTAATAGGGGAGACGGGGGGGGGGGGGGGGGCTGAGCTAACCTAGCACCTTCGTCGGAGACACAGAAAAACCACAAAAACCTAGTTTTGTACAGGGCTCCCAGAGTAGTGCATTTGGGCACCCTTTTTTACAAAAGGTAGTGCATTTGGAATTAAAACTCCCTTCACCCCCTCCCTTTTAATTTTCCCCCCTTCCCTTTTTCCTTTCCCCTCCCCCACAAATTTACAAAAGGTGGTGCATTTCCATTTTCAAATCTGGGACCCTTGGTTTTGTATTTGTTTCATTTTCTTTTTCGCATCAGAGGAGGGAGGGGCTGCTTGCTACACTTGTGATTAACTAAACAAACAATAACAAAATAAGGTAAAGAGTTTGAATATTTTAGTTGAAGTTGATAAAACCATTTCATGATACCAGAAACCAATATCTACACTTTGGCTTTTGGTATAAGGCTCTATGTAATTTTAATTATTGAATAAAATGGCAACTTACTTCGATTGTTTTACTCAAAATTTAATATGAATTTGGTCTATGGGGAGGGAAAGTTTAAATTAATGTACAACCATTTATACACTTAATATTAACTACCTATTAAATGAAAAATTTTATCAGTAAACGTCATATTTGCTGTTCATAAGTAGAACTTAATTGTTTAATGACCAGTGCAGTGTACATATAATTCATAGAAATTTAATATTAAGATTTTAGACCGTCTAAAAATATTATAATTAAACCAAGTGTTTTAATAAGTTTTATTCTGTGTATTTAACGTGTAATCTTGTATATATTAAACTATTATAAATGAATGCTTAAAGAAAAGTAAACAGAATAATGTAGTTATCTTAAAATTTTCTTATCTTTGGAGTTCATTTCTTTATTAATTTTCAATAACTTAAATTACCGTATTTGAATTGGTAATTAAAGAGTTTTGATAATATAAAATTAAACTTATTATGAAGCTACTTCATTTTATTAAAATACATAAATTACAAAACATAAATGGATCATGGAAAGAAAACGAAGTAGGGGGGCTCTAACCCTGCGGGACAATCATTAACATTTACCTAACCTATAATAACCAATCAAAAGCTACTGTGAAAATTTGACGAAACCCGCTACTTCGTTTTCTTTCCATGATCCCACATAAAAAATATAGCACACATTATCTAAAAAAGTAAATCTTTACTGTATATTACTTTTCTGTTTTTTTTTTGTAAAAATTGTCCTAATATTTTGATAAAAAATCTAAATTATTATAGTACATTTAATTAATTGAATAAATAATATTATTCATTTATTATATTCTATTGAAATGATATTCTACCAGCTATGGTTCAGTTTTTCACAGGTGTTTTACATCTTTTACATCGATCCATAATATCAATTGTAATACAATGAAAAAAAAAGCATGACATACAACTTTAAATCATATTATATCCTCGATTTATTCACATTTTGATGAAAAAAGTTTTTATTTTTAGTAAAGTCCTTTTTTTTGATTTAGGTTATTTTGCAGTAAAAATTATTTTCCATAATTAGGGATGTAAGGATAGGTTAACAAAGAAAGATTATTTCTTCAATAGTTAAATTTTCTAATATTAAAATACTACAAAAATTTGTATTTGATGTTGTTAAAATTAAGACCTAAAGAGAGGGTACCCACATTTTTATAACCACGTAATCTTATTCGTTGACTCCAAAATAAAAAATTGTGGGTAGTTTTGATTAACTGGTTCCAGACTAATATGTAGTGTCAAAACATTTGAACCAATGATTTTTATAAATAAAAGGGCTAACCTTATTAAGGATTTATATAAATTTACCGTCCATTGTCAGATCCTTACTTGGTCCATATGTTGTGCACATGCAATTCTGTATGGTAGGAACTTAATCCATGAATATTGCACCTGTAATATGAATTTATAATATACTTGCCTTTAATAATAATTATTCCATGTTGGTTGTATGATGAAACCCTGAGTTAGATCTAATTACTGCAGGTGTAACCTGATACCAGAACCTAGCAGGCAGCAATACTGCCTACCTAGGCATACACACACACACATACACACAAGCCATTGTATGGTTACACTTAATCCTTCCTTAGTTGTTTTTCTTTGTAAAAAGTATAATCTTATTATTAGTATTCAATATTCACAACATTTTGCATGGATTTGCATGGTTTAGCCAGGAAGTTGCTCAAAAAAGTTTGAGGGGTTAAATTTCGTAATCTGGTAGGCTTAGGATTTTTACGCAGCTTCTCTAAAATTGAAGTTAGTATGGCTACACTTCTTTGTGTTATCCTTATTGTTTTTTCTCCTTGACTTTTAAAACTCAACTTTGTATTGTTTTTGCCCCCCCCCCCCCTGAACTGTCTAAATGGGGCTTTTCCACAAGATTAATCACTGCCCCCATCCCCCAGAATTTTGCAATAAATTTAAACAAGGGGGGTTTAGTTTTATTTATAACCCCTGCGGGGTTTATACGTGCGTTGCCCTAACGTGCTGCGGGGCTACCCAGTACCAAAAACAATCTAACCTAACCTGCTCCAAAGAAATAAACAAACAAACGCAAATATTACCCTCCCCCCCAATCTCGTTTTTTAAAATTATTTCTAATATATGGGGGGGGGGGGTGCAGTGATCAACAGGCACTTTTAGGGAAACCTCTGTCTAAATGAATAATGGTGTAAATATATTGCTTACAAAGAGATGATGAGCTATGCTAAGCTTGCTGTGTGTGTATGTTGTTAATCTAGGTCATGCTCTATTTCAAGTGTTAAGTATGGTTCATATTTACTAAGCAAGGCAAACTGCTGCTTCAAAATAAAACGTAATAGAAAAATAGAGGAGTACTTATTTTAACTCGTTTAATACTTTTTAGCTCGACTTTTTACTGCTAGAATACTTTTAATTTATTTTCCGAAATTTTGCTTCGGTAGGTTTTTTATTTATATTTCTTTTCTCCATTTATTTTACTTTTCTCCGTTTATTTTACTACGTCTATTGTATGCTCTCAGAGTATATCAGGCCCCTCTTCTTACAAACATTTAACGCAATAATAATAATATATCAATTTACTCAACAAGTACATATAGTGCTTGGCTTCACGTACACTAAATTTTGGATTTCTCAAATAATTAATGATTTGGGGGGGAATATCATTATGTTTTTTTGGGGGGGGAAAGAGTTATTTGGTTTTTGAATAATAATATCCAACATTAAGATGTATATCATGAAAATACATAAATGACAACAAAATATTATGAAAATGTGGGAAAAAATTTATTTTCTCAAGTTGATGTTTGTCGCGTTGAAAATGCTGATGGTATCAATTAAATATTGGACCCACATAGTTTTTCAGTCAAGAATTATGTTAACAATTATTCCCCAATGGGCTACTCCCCCCCCCCCCCCCCCCCAATGATTATTATCAAAATTTTGAACACGCTTCCCAATTCCACAAGTGGCTGTGGCATATTATATTTGAAGCATCATGATATTGGAAAAATTAGTTGATGTAAATATTTAGTAAACTGGTTTATTTATTATGTTGTGTGTGTGTGTTTATGTGTGATATGATACCCAGTCTTAAACTGTTTTTAACCTATTTTTAAAACATATATCAAAAATATACTATGACACCAGTAGAATTAAACTGCAGAGCCTAAATTTGAATTAAGTCCCCAATAAACTTTTTTGAGGGGATTTAAAAATTAATTTTACTGTTGCTGTGGTCTTTTTTGATCAGAGCAAAAGGTCTTTTTTTATTTGGGTAAAATTCGTAGCTTTTAGAGTGGTTTGCTTCATATATATAGTATTCTGGTATAGAGTAAAATTAGGCCTTTTGATTTCATCTAAATTAATTCATTAAAAACTTAATTCTTTACAATATATCAATGAATTAACTTTATCGTGCTTGTTTTCCATCACTTATTTAAAACACAAAAAAATTGGCTGTAAAGGGTTAAATAGTGAAAGATGACAACAAACGTTTACGCAATACAACAAATTTTTTTTTGTCACATATACAAATATGATAAAATATAAGATTATTCAAACTTATCTTTTTAAATGTTTTTAAAAAGCATGTATCTTTTATGTGTATAGTTTTCATTCTTTTCATTTTAATTAAATAAAAATTATTTAACTACATTGGAAATAAGTTACTTTGTGAAAACACTCTTTTTTTAATTGTAAAAAACTGAAATGAAACGAGACTTTTAATTGGTTCAGACTTCAGAATAATATGTTTTATTTTAATGTTAAATTTCTTCTATATAAATTATTGTTTTAGAAAAAAATTATTTGCATCGAACAGAGTAGAGTTTTTATTATTGTATTGATATAATCTGAATCACATCAAATTGTTCTGTAAGAAACAATTTAACCCCAAACTAAAAAATGCTTTTGCTTCCATCAAAATGATCACAGCAACATATAAAATTGATTTTTAAATCCCCCCAAAAAAGTTTATTGGGTACTTAATTCAAATTTGGGCTCTGCAGTCTGATTCTACTGGTGTCATAGTATATTTTTAAAATATGATAAAAAAATAGGTTAAAAACAGTTTAAGGGATAAGATAATGTAGGATAAACTGATAATTGATGTACATACCTAATCATTATAAAATTACCCCTACTGTAGAAAAGTTTTGTATAGGGTATTCAAAAGTATCCAAAGTTTTTCAGCTAACCAATTAGAAACATTGATTATAATACTTTGGGTACCAGTGTAATTTATAGCTATTGTCCCTTCCCTCCCTGCTGTGATACCAGAGACAAACTAAAATTTATGTATCTTTTAGATTATACATATATGAGGAGGACACATATGTGTGCTTCATAATGTACAATCTCTTCCGCACATTTTATATATATTTTTATCATCAACCCCCCCCCCAAAAAAAAAAAAATAATTGATTTTTATTGTGCTGTCTTTTTGCAAATATGAAATGCGTTTGTGAATATACATCCAACTTTTAATATAATAATAAATAATTATTCCATTTTATTTTTTATCCAAGTTTCACTTTATTTTATTAAACAACCTATAAATTCCAGTATGGCTTCGAAACCGATTAATATCCGCTGGAATAGAACCGATTTTTCAGCCATACTGAAAACTTACGTAATTGCTTTGGTAGAATAAGAAAATATTAAAATAATCCAAAAGTTTAGAAGAATTGGTGAAAAAAAGGCCATGACGCATTATCTTTTGTATAATTTACAAGATAATCTTATAAGAAATTTTCCTCTGAAAAGTTGCCCTTTGTACTTGACTAATTTGGGTTCTTGGATTTTATATTCTAGATAACATATGTGGAGTTTTATCTACGTACTTTAAGTCATCCAATTTTAATGAATAGATCTCCTATTTAAAAGATTATTATACGTAAATTTAGCAAAATCAAACCCCCCCCCCCCTAATTTAATATTTTTGGATATTTTTAAAAAGTTTACAAATGTATTGTACATTTGTTGAAAAAGATTTATTTTGAACCTTGATACTAACATATGGATTTGAAGATCCACATAAGCAAGATATTAAGCTTGTATAATATAGGGGGGCACATGTCTTATATGCTTTACAGAGACATATTAGGGGGGGGGCTGATGGGGGATATAAGCCAAGTATTAACAAAGAAAGTCAAAGAATTTTAGGTTCTCTCGGAGTGAAGGTTTTATTTATGCATATGTACATTAAGTATATACATAGGAGGGTATGAGGGGGGGATGGATAGAGAGATAAATAAATGAATATTGTTTAATAGACAGTAATGTGTAGGGGGGGGGGGGTGGAGTGAAGGTGTGAATATGACTTTAAAAAAGGGGTGGAGGAAGGATGAGAAAGCCAGGTGTTTAAATTTTGGTTATCATTTCAACTTTCCCCCCCTCTTTTATTTCCTACAAAAAAATCTTTATATTTAAAGATTTAGAGCATCTGTATATTGAAAGCAGGGAGGGAGGGGACATTGGGCTGTTTATTACACTAGTCCCTAAAGTATTTTACTTATTCGATTAATAACCCTGGGGAATTATGATTGGTTGGTTTAAAAAGTTGAGTGTTAAAACGTTTCGGTAACTAATTGTTATCTTCAGAAGGAAAAATTTTGCGTATCATAATTGGGGATGTAAATCAGTTTATCTGCCATTGTTTTATCCCTTTAGATCCCTGCAGTGTAAGACAAATAAATGAGCCTTTACAACATTTTAATGCTTCATATATTTTCAGATACTATCTCTCATCGCTGGTCCAGGCGCGGCTGTAACAAAATAACAAACAAAGCCCTCACATAAAATTACACTTTGATGCCCAAAAATTTACAAAAGAAACTTTGCCCCACACGTGACAACTAACCTATCCTGTGTGCCACAAGCCAACCGGAAGAGGGGGAGGCAGAGCCCAGGATGTCGAGCTCCCCGACCTCGCAGATGTCGCAGGAGTACTGCCTGAAATGGAACAACCACCAGACGACCATCATCAACGTGATGGACACCCTGCTCGAGGAGGAGAGCCTGGTGGATGTGACTCTGTCCGCGGAGGGTCAGCTCATCAGGGCCCATAGGATTATTCTCTCCGCCTGTTCTCCCTACTTTAGGGTAAGTTACATTTATATAAACTTTTTGTTTCCCTTATGATCAAAGGAGACAATGTATTGTACAAAAAGTCTTATAAACTTGTCCTACCATTAGTTAGCTTTAAATTCTTGGGATTGGGGGGAGGGGGTTTTAGATTTGGATTTAACTAAGAAACATTTTCTAAAATATTTCTATAATAATCTAGTCTTTCAATGAGAAGTATCATTTTGTTATAATTATGAGGGCGGTGGGGATTAATCCACCATTAACCTATTCCTATTTCCCTGCTTGTGATCTATTTCATGTAACAGCAACACTTTTACACATTAAAGACAAATCAATAATTTGGTAAAATTGGGATTTTTTTTTTACTAGCATAAATCAATGAAATACACTCACACATATTGAGTTTAATATCGCATGTTTGTATGTTATATTAAACACAAAAATATAATCCTTTAGATGATAATATGAAAATAGAACAAAATGTCCTTGAATTGAAAATATGTATCCGCTTCCTGGACAAACAATTTTATCTAAATTCCACAACCTGTAGCTAGCTAGCATCATATATATACAGAGAGAAAGTTATTTTATTATTGTCATAATATAGGAAATAGGAAGTACTTTTGGTATTTTAATATTTTTATACAGCTTTATATACTTCCGTCTTTGCTTCCGACCAAGAGAAAGTTTTTATTAATATGGTATTCTTTTATTAAATAAAATTTTTGTTTGTACCTTAAAATCTCGCGAACTACTGAATCGATTCAATATCTCCATTTTTCAGTTTCACATAGCTCACGGGAGCTTTAAGGCAACTGTATTTTACTAACATTAGGTCTTTGGCCGGTTTTCGGCTATTTTTCTATCCCTTTACATAACATATGTGCTAGGAGCGCAGTCACCAGTTAAAGAAAACATTTTCATAAATATGATAAAATATCATTGTTCTGTTGGAATGGATTAGCATAATGGTGATATTTTTTTTAGAAAAATTACCATTTTGACTGACCCTATCTCATGTTAATTGACACTAAGGCTAGAAATTTGATATCTTTGCTAAGTTTAAATGGTTAGAATAGGGTTGGTCTTAAAATAAATTGATAAAATTATATTTTTCCGTAAGTCTTAAATAAGAGGTCAATAAGAAGTATTTAGGTATATTGTCATAAATATTTTACTTATGTTAATAAAATCTTTTTCATAGAAATATCCCTTAAAATTCAAAGCATAGTTGTAAACACGCATAATCCATATTCTAAAGTTGAGCCAAGTTGCATACATGCTACACGTACTTTTCTAAAGTAAACAAAACCTTATCAAATTGGCATTAAAATAAATAAGGATTGAACCCGCGTTCTAGTTTTTTTTTTAACGATCAACATATGTATTTAACAAGGGTTATTTTAATGATCCCCTTCGGGGGGGGGGGGGGGGGGAGGGGGCGTACCATAGACTCATATGAAACTTCTGGAAAAATAAAACTCGCCGGGACAAACAACTTTGGAGATCTTTTATAAACAGACATTTTATTAGAGGATTGAAAATCATAAATGGAAATTTTATTATTTTGATTTTAAAATGTAAATAGAATGAATAAGGTTCAAAGACCACAATCCTAACACCTCGCTACTTTTCATTTGCCTCAGCAGAGAGATAAGAAAATTTTATTAAATCCATTTTATGTAACAGGTTCAATAGGATTAATATTTGATTCAAAGGGGGGGGGCGAAAGTGACACTTTTTGAAACCAAAACTAAAAGTCAAAGGAACTCAACTAAAAAAAAGAGTTACAGGTCTGACATTTTGCATGGCAGTTGCTTTAAAGGGGTACAATATGGAACTGTGAAGAAACGGCGGCGCAACCGCCGAAAACCGCCGAGAAAAGGCAAAAAAAATTCGGCGGGAAACGGCGGTTTTCGGCGGTTGCGCCGCCGTTTCTTCACAGTTCCATATTGTACCCCTATAAAGCAACTGCCATGCAAAATCTCAGACCTGTAACTCTTTTTTTAGTTGAGTTCCTTTGTTGACTATTAGTTTTGGTTTCAAAAAGTGTCACTTTCGCCCCCCCCCTTTATATATAAGTAACAGGAAATCTGTCTATGTGTCTTTAGTTTAAGGCGTCACTAATTGGTGGAACGATATGGTTCTTCATTACAGTAAAGCTTCTTATAGGTCCAGGGAAATCTTTGTTTTAGTAGCAAGAAAAGAAAGTGGAGGGGTGAATTACCCACCCGCCCCCCTCCTTCTCTGTAGCTACTATTTTAATTTTTATGACTAGGCTACTTAAAATGTATAATTTTCACATGATCATAAAGTTAAAGGATTAATAACAATTAGAATGAGGACAATAATAGCCCCTATTTCCTTGTTCTAATTTGGCCGTGTCTCATTAATCGGGGTCATAATCCCTTATCCTTCTCCAATTGATCCGTAATTTTTTTTATCGCCTTCTTTATTTCCTGGTTCTTATATTTTCAAATTAAGTTTATATTTTATTTGAGACAGTTTATAGGAAAATTTGAAAAATTATGTAGATCTTCCCCCAAATAATACATTATTGTATTAAATATTCCCCTTTGCTGAAAACTAGATAAGGGTTGTGTAATAACCATCAGATTTTGATGTAGAGTCAATATTTCCCATACTCTGTGTTTAGATTTCACATACATCAATTTTAGATTGGGATAGATTTCTATTATTCTTATTCAAAACTCTCTTTGTAGCACATATGCAAGATTAATAGAGGGGGGGAGGGGGTAATTGCCACTTTTCAAATCACTTCAAAAATTCTTGCTAAACACTTTAAATGTTAATCAAATTAACCATTTTCAACATTTCCTCCATTTTCCAACAATATTTAAAGTAAAGCCGAAAAAATACGGGACAGTTCAATATAAAAAAATAACTACATTTTTGAAGACCAAATTCTGTTTAAATCTAAACTTTAAAACCTTTTTTTAATAAGTGAGGCATATAATTAAAATTAAACCTTGGACCAAATTTTTGTCAACCTGCGTCATTAACCTTATTTGTTTTCTACAAATATTGGCTGTCTTCAAGTTTAAATCTTATCTTTCCTCTGCAAGTAGATTACAGCTGAAATTATGCCAACATAAATTTTAAAAATGTACCATGATTCATGGGAAATTATGTCTAGCTTTTTATCTCTCTTCTTGTAATTTTATACATGTAAAGAAAAGGGAGTAAGAAATTGTAAAGATCCATGAATCTAGTTTGACCTGGATATAAACCTTGTGACCAGCCCAGCTACAAGTATGCCTAGCCTAGATGGGTATTTTATATAATAGGTTTCTTAGGAGGAGGGGAGGGGGGCTATAAGAAAAGGAAAGCAGGTTTATGTGCCTTGTTTTGTATGTATTGGCGGACACATCAACCTAGAGCAGCTGCCAGGCTGGCTGGCCTGTTGCATGGATTGGATACCTGGTACACCTTGCTGCCTTTTCATGGGGAATGTAAAATATCAAGAAAAAGGTACCTGGCCTTTGAGATGATAAAAGGGCGTGGGGGGTAAGAATGTCTGCAGCAATTTATGGGGAATAGACAAGTCAAAGGGGAAGATATTAGTGGTCCCTAGGGGGTGACAACCTAGAGAGGGCAACTCTCCCATGTGGGAAGGAAATGGATTAGGTATGGGAGCAGGCAAAAAAGTGGGGGGAGGTGGGGTAAAGGAGGCTCAGACAAGATGCAACTCATGCTAGTTTCTAATAATCTCAACTTTAAAACCAGGGCTTAATATTTACACAAAATGATTTTAATAATAAATCTTAAAATGTATTTATTATAAGTTATTTAACTTTTTCTTTAAAGCATTCTTTTAAAAAAGGATTTATTTTCATTTTCTTGGAAGGTACACCCTTTAATACAAAACCTTAAGGTTGTGAGAGGGGGAAATTGTAAGATAAAGCTAGATAGGTAGATGTACGCAATTTTAAGTTGAAACGCTTGAGAGCGCGTCTCCTCCCAGAGTATACATCGGAGACATGCATGGGGAAAGCATAAGAAAGAATAGATAGATAGGAGGGAAAGAGAGGACTGACTAATGAGTATTTTCCGGCGCAACTTTAGGTAGAATTTAATTTTGCTTATGCCACACAGAACAGCTCCTTTCTCAACCAGGTTAGGGACCTCCGCGCCCCTCATTTACTGACTTTCCCTACTTTTGTATTTATAGAAAAATTGAGAATTTTCATTCACTCCCCTTCTTATCTAATCCAGTCCCTTCCCGTTACAAAAAAGCCAAGTACACCTTCCACTTTTGTTTATTATTCTACCAGTTGAACCTAGTTGACCGGGCCGGGGTTGCGCGGCCTCTACAGAATGATAACTATGTTCCTTTCTCTACCCCACTCCCCTTTTTTTCCTTTTCTCCTTTTCACTGGGCCGCTTTTAATTTTGTACAAACAAAAATATTATGTACAGGAAATCCTTCATTAAAAAAACTTCAAATTGCGCGACTTGAAATATCGATTTCTATTTTGATACAAACTAAACTTAGGTTTCGTGTTTTTTTTTTATTTCTAAAAGGCTGATATTATAAGACCCAATGTATTTATTTTTTATTTTTAGTCCCTGTTCAAATCTACGTACATGTTGGACAAGCATCCTGTTGTTGTCCTGAACGGAGTCGACTTTGACAACCTGAAATCCTTGATAGAGTACATGTACAAGGGAGAGGCCAATGTTCCCCAGCACATGCTGTCATCATTCATACAGACGGCCGAGACTTTACAGGTACGCGGACTTGCCGAGGGTGCCAGCAAACAGAAGCTGGAACGGGTCGCAGAAATGCACTCTTCCCCGCCACCTCTAAACATCCCCAATATTCCTCCACCCCTAAATTCTTTCAAAACAGAAAATGGTCGAAAGAAAAATAACAACATGGTGGACTCAATTTCTGGAGGTATTCTGGCGGCCAGGCTGGCGCACATGGTAGACACACCAGTAACAGCCATGCCCGGTATGTTTGACCTGCACGAACATCTTGCCTTCGCCGCCAGACAGGTCGCACAACACCCACCTCCTACCAAGCGCAAAAAAGTGAACCAATCTCCCATGAAGGCAGGCGAGACAAAAAGTGAAGGTCTTTCTGTGAAAAAAGACTTGCTGTCCAAAAACTCGAAAGTGACTCCCAAATCGCAGAACATCATGAGCTCAGGAAACTCTCTGCTGGCCGCGCCAAACAATAACTATGAATCTGATTCTGACGTGCTGAAGATTGACGAGGATCCGGACAACACAAAGAACGGCGATGATGATGACATTGCTGATAAGGAGAATGGAATGGACAGTGAGGAGGAGGCTATGAGCAATAAGGAGCTTGCTGAAAGAGCAGGTATGTTTTTGCACTTGATGTCCTATCAAAATGCAATTGCTATATGCTTTAAATTATGTTTCTTATAAGGTTAAGCAAGTTATATGGGAGGTGGAGGGGTTGGGGTGGACAAGAACAGATCATGTTACCAAACTCTTCTCTGAAGTTGAAGAATTTTAAACAATCTTTTATTGTTCTATCACTGTAGACTCGATAGTCGACAAGTTGCATAAATTATGAATTCAAAGTAGATCTGCCGAAAAGCATTGATTTTTAAGGATTAAATTGTAAAAATATATTCCTCATTTTAGTGCCAGCAATTGGATTTATCAACCCCTGGACAGGCGAGGAGATGGGAGCAAACGAAGATGAGGATTCAATTACAGGTAGAAAATTCATATCCATATACCTGTCCAGAATTCTGATCGAGGAAGAAAACGAAGTAGTGGGTTTCGCCGTATTTTCACGGAAGCTTTTCCTCTATTTATACCAACTGCAAGGGGCTCTAACCCAGCGAGGAAATCATTAAGAATTACCTAAACTCACCTAAAATAAAAAGTATAAAAACGACGAAACCCGCTACTTCGTTTTCTTTCCATGGTCCCAGAATTTTTTAAAGACAAGCATAAAGTTTTGAAAAATAGTATTAATAATAATAAACCTTTGCAGACAAATATTTACTCCCAGATTTAATTGATTTTCTCCCCGCATTTTCTTTTTTTCCCTAAAAGTTTATAAAAATGTTTGTCTCTAAAGCTGTTTTCTACTTGTATTTCTAAATCTTAATGTCCATGTGTTTTTGTTTTTGTGTGCATCTTACTAATAAAACTAACCTCGAGTAAAACAGGAATAGGGACAAAATTAAGTAATTTTAATTGATTTGATTCATGTGAATTTTTGGGTTATTTTCTCCCATTAAACAGTAATGTTTTACATCATGATTCTAACTATTAAAATTTCTTAAAAAGGTCCCAGTCAAAGACCTGTAGCAGTCAAAGGAATGTGATTTAAGTTCACTTTTAAATTTCCTGAATTTTTAAAGAAAATTTCATTACACAGACAAGCTGCCCATTTTTAAGCATTAGGTAGAGGTTTCTAAGTCATTACAAAAATATTTGATATCCTTTTTTTCTTATATCTTACTAAAGTGTAAGAAATGCATTTTTCTGTACAGTTGAATTTTAAATTAGTTAAGATTTTTTAATATTTTTGTGCTCAATTTGTTTGAACTTGTCTAGGACATTTTCTAAAAATAAATTCTTTCTTGCATTTTTTTGTCTGGGCTGTGTAAGGTTTCGTGATTTTTAAGAATGGCTCAAAATTACTAACTCATGTGTGAATCTTTTACATAGAAATAAATTTTTTTAACAAAATCTCATCTATTTAACATTCTTTTAATAAAATTATACGAATCTGCTTTGATGTTTTGTTGATGTTTTTTGTTGTTGTTAGTTGTTTGCAATAGAACTAAGTATATTTTAGAAAAAAATATACTTTTATAAAGGGGACTTTTCATGAATAGTTTTTGTTCGTGAATGGTCCCCTTTTAAATAATAATCTGTGGTCCACACAATCTGAGACAAGAGTTGGATCTAACAGTGAACAGTCTTTTCAATATTTTTTCTGCTTTACAATATCATATTTTTTCATGCTTTTATACAAACAAGACAGCTTTTGGAAATGATTATTTGATTGCAGTTGCAAAAAAATTAAGGAGAAATTTCTCCCCCAGCCATTTAATCTCTTTTAAACAAACACTGTAAAGAGATTTTTAAAAAATGTATTTTACATAAAATTAACTTTTATACTGCGTCCAAATAATCATTTCTTTAAAATTGGCGGGGGAGAGGTAAAACTATGTTTTCAAAGTAATCATATTTTTAAAAAATAATTTTGCTACATATTTTTTTCTATTTTCCTGATTAATTTGATAACATGGTTTATAGGAAAACCCCTAAAGTTGCTCCTGAGACAAGAGAGGAAATTGTCACTTTTTTTCACTTTCTAAACATTTTTTTGCGGGGTTACATTTTTGAGAAAAAAATATTAGTTTTACACAATCTCCCGCCACCAGCAAAAAGTAAAACAATTTGCCATGATATCCAAAAAAAAGACTGTGACAAGATCCTCTCTTGTTTCAGATGGGAGCAGCGTTGGCCCAGAGGGAAGGGGCTGGCCAGCCCCCGCCCCAGGGGGACACAATATCTCTCCTCCCCCGCTACACATACTGTCGGTCAGCGGCGGGGGCGTGAGCTTGACGCCCACGGGTCCAACTAACAACAACAACAACATCAGTCACAGCCCGACCAGTCACGGCGGTGGCGGAGAGTTGGCCTCGCCGACACGGCTGAAGCGGATAACTAACACGGATTCTGTATTTACAATGTGCCAAACGCCGGAGGGCACAAAATTTCAGTGCGCCATGTGTGCGCGAGTCTTTAACCTTAAGTGTACACTGTTACGGCACGTACGCCACCAACATCAGGGCAGATTCGTACCTCATCCGTGTAAAACTTGCGGCCAAATATTTAAGCGGACGGACCACCTGAAGGTCCATATGAAAAAGATTCACAACGTGATATTACCCAACACAATGACTAATCACACCTCCAACTCTAGTCCTCTTGTTAATACTGTTTAAGATAATTTATTGCTCAATTTAGAAATTAGATGCTCAAGAAATTGTAAATTAATTTGCTCATAATTATTATTTATTTGCTCAAAATGCAATGCTTGTTGAAAATCGTAACCTTAGTGATTTAAATAGAACTAGTCAGTTAATTGTTATGTTTATAGATGATATTTACCTAGTCTTCTTAATAATTAAATTATTTTCAATTATCAGATGGTGTGGGACCAACCTTTCCATCGCTGGACAACTCCCTAAGCTCACTCCGGCTGGACATATCCGCGGATAAATCCGGCATGGGCAATAACAGCCTGATGGCCGGTGGCACACCAGGCCAGGACGGCAAGGATCCGGTGACGAACAAGTACGCCTGCCAGCGGTGTGGCCGCTCCTACCTGCACCAGGCCACCCTGGTCCGCCATCAGAGGTATGAGTGCGGCATAACAGCCTCGTATCCTTGCAGGCTTTGCGGAAGGAAGTTCAAACGTAGGGATGTCCTGAAAGGACACATGGAAAAGTGTATGAACAAGACCACGGCTGCTCTGACAACGTCTAGTCCTATGGTAACCTCCAGCAGTCCTCTGTTAACCTCCAGCAGTCCGCTGCATGGAGCAAGCAGTCCGTTGGCCCCTACTTCAGTACCATCCATGCCGTCAATTTCTCCATTTCCAGGTCTCATGCACTGACCTCAACTATAGAATAGAATAATAAAACGTTATATATTTAATAATTATGTATGTATCAACTAATTGTAATTTATGTAATATTCTTTACCGACATGTCTTAGTGGGCCATTATATATTTTAAAAACTAAAATTTATTTTGTTAAATTTCTCCGTTAATGGTCTTTAAAAACCCAAATTATGCCACAAACAAGGCTTTCAACAATCAAAAATGTATAAAAATTGAAATTAGTCTCTAAAAATATGTAAATATTACAATTATGTGATCATTGGTAAACCTTTATGTGCCTTGTTAAAATTTTTGTACAAAAGCATGTTCCTATATAGATTATTTTTATCATGTAAAAATAAGAGTTGTTGACCTGACAATCATTTTTGTAAGGAAAACTGTTCTCTGTGAATGCTGAACAATTGGTGCCATTTTGTTGAAAGTTTCCAAAAATGTACTTATATTTTTTTGAAACTCATTTTTGTAAAGTTTCCACCTGTATAGAATTATGTATAATTTGTAACTAAATTTATAAACGACTGAATATTGAATTTAAACAAAGAAAATGTACAAAAAAAAACAGAAATTTCAACTTTTTCATATTTTCCTAAAAAATATTTGTAAATTTTCCAATACCAAATAAAATCAATTCTCATTAATTTATACCAAGCATTTTAGTTTTGTTTTCTAACAGTTATTTCACTATTATTTAAAATGAATTATATTAGAACCTAATGCAATACTATGTATGATTTATAATATGTAATAATGTATATTATTGTAAATACTATCGGCATTATTAGAGCTATATGGTTTTATATATAAAAATTAATATAAAAATCTATTTCTTTATATGTGAACCTATAACTCTTAACAAAACTGGATAGAATCCTTTCTTTTGCATTTGGGACACTCATACCTCCTCCCTACACCTAAATTTTAAATTCTTCTGGCACTTTTCCTAACAGAATCACAAAATCTTTTTTTTACGAGGAAGGGGGTGGCTTAAGTGTTACAATTGCAAAATAGGATATTCTGCCCACAACTGCATGGTCTTAGAGCTTTAATATGAAAAGAAATACCAATATAAAAAAAACTTTTTTACGAGTTTTTGAGCTTTAACAACGAATATTATCTCTAAAATAATATCAAAAATAATTTTTTTTATCTTGTTTGTGTTTTTTTTTTTGACACAACATTGGGATAAAGGGCATTACATATTTTTGGCATTTTTCTCGTCTTATAATAACATCCTTCATTTATATTTAATTTATGTTATATATAGTCACTAGTCATATCAAACACAAAAATATTTTTTCAAAAAATAAGCCAAATATAATAATTTTGCAGCTTATATATAAATCAAAATAATGTTTATTATTAATAAATCTTGAACTGATTATTAATTTATGTGCCAGCCTTATTATTATTATTTTTTACATTGTGTTCTTTAGATTATTTTGTGATTTTTGTAAAAATATAAATTTTGTAGTTCAAACTTTTCTTTTCTTTCTTTTCGCAATGCTGAATTATAGTTTTATGGTTTGTCGGTAATGCATTTGATACAGCCCACAAAAAAATGCGAGGGATTTTAAATATAAACCCAGAACCACTTCATTATGCAATCTACATTTTCCTGGATATTTTGTCTACGGTAGTCCATAAGTGTACAGCTTTACAGTACATTGTTTCTATTTGTTAAAGCAACACGTATGATAAAAGAAAAAGCTTCTTTTTAAAGTAAAATGCTTATATTTCAATCAAAATCTATATTTTTGTATTTTTTACCGATCCACTTCATTATGCAAATCAAAAGAAAATCAATGGGAAAACGTTCGTTTTGCCCTTTTCTCCACTTTTAAAAAATGATTCTGTTAAAATAACAATTTTGTAAGGGATTTATGCAATAATTATAATGAAAAACAGTTTAAGGTAGATTTTAATGATTTTTCTAAATAAGAAATAATTGAAAAAAAGAAATTCGATCCCTATCACTTTAGAGGACAGCTTCTGACCCCCAGTCTTATGGATGAAGCTAAATACATGTTAAAGATAAAAATTACCCTGAAAAGTATACAAAAATGTTTTTTGATGTGTTAAAAAAATCCATTTTAAAATCTTTATTTTGAGGATGATGGCCTTTAAGATGCTATTACTGGTGGTGAAGGTGAGCTAAATGTTATCTAAGTACATGACCATTACAACAACTTGTCTATTAACCTATGTACCATTTTTTGTAGTCATAGCAGCCTCCAGTGGAGCCTCTCGACATGAAATATAACCATTATCTAAAAACTACATTATTTACTTTATGAATTTCAGTAATTAAAATTGCAATTTTTTTCGTTTTTAATATTGCTTGGCTGGAGGCTGCTATGACTACAAAAATGGGACCATAGTTCAATATATAAGTTTTCATCATGGGCATGCACTTTGATAACATTTAGCTCACCATCATCACCAGTAAGAGCATCTTAAAGGCCATCATCCTCAAAATCAAGATTTTAAAATGGATTTTTTTTAACACATCAAAAACATTTTTGTATACTTTTCCAGCTAATTTTTATTTTTAACATGTATTTAGCTTAATCCATAAGACTGGGTGGTTGGCAGCTGTCCTCTAAAGTGATAGGGATAGAATTTCTTTTTTTCAATTATTTCTTATTTAGAAAAATCATTAAAATCTACCTTAAACTGTTTTTCGTTAAAATTAATGCATAAATCCCTTAAAAAATTGTTATTTTATCAGAATTAATTTTCAAAAGTGGAGAAAAGGGCAAAACAAACGTTTTCCCATTGATTTTCTTTTGATTTGCATATTGAAGTGGATCGGTAAAAAATACAAAAATATAGATTTTGATTGAAATATAAGCATTTTACTTTAAACAGAATCTTTTTCTTTTATCATACGTGTTGCTTTAACAAATAGAAACAATGTACTGTAAAGCTGTACACTTATGGACTACCGTAGACAAAATATCCAGGAAAATGTAGATTGCATAATGAAGTGGTTCTGGGTTTATGTCCTCTTTGGGGCTATGCGACTCTACGGGGACAAGTCCTCTCCACGCCACCTCAAACACAAGCAGTGTAACGTGCTTAATCGTCCATTGCATGGTAATGAGTAGGGTAACATATAACAGATAACTAAATATTTGATTGTACGACCTTGGTATTATAGTCCTGTGCCAGTGTGTATCCACAAGCATTTAAATTTTTTTTTTTATGAAATAACTGGATTTCAAAACTGCCTTTTGAAAAGACCTAAAAATATCTTTTTTTGTCCCTTTTTTCACTGTTTATAGTTACAACTTATTAAGATACTAGTGGCTTCGCCCCTAGCCTCTAGGGGCTTCGCCCCATGAGGTAATGGAAAGTCAACCCTCCAGAATAATTTTATAGTTATATTTTCAAAAAAGTTATTCTTTGCCGAATTACTCTTTGGTAAAATTAAACCCAGGTTGTGCGCCGTATGCACAAAAATTTCAATTCGTAAAAATTAAACCCAGGTTGTTCACCGTATATCTCGTACGGGGTGAGCATAAGCGAGTACCCTGTATGCGGCGCAAGCTCTGATAGTCCCACTGATTGGACCACATATACACAAAAATTGAAAACTCTCCTCTGTAAATTTTATTTAATGCCTATAATTGCAACAACTTTTTAAAGATGTCAATTTTTAAAAGTTACAAAAAGCCCAAAAAATTTTTTTGGTGAAATTCTTTTTTTTTTTTTGGGGGGGGGGGGTTCATGGGGGCTTCGCCCCATGGTGCAGTGGGGATCCCCCAACCCAATTACTGGTTTTTGTTTACAAAAATAAAAAAAATAAAAAATTTGGAAATAGGGATTTTTTTTATTTTTAGGGGGGTTGGGGTGTCCCACCCTCCTAGAAAATAGCCTAAAACCACCAGAGGACCAGTAGGTATATTCCCAGAAGAGTAGAGCCCAATTTGTTCAGCAGTTACTGAGATTTTACAAAAAATGTAAAAAAATATTTGGAGGGTTGGGGGTGTCCCACCCACCATGTGCAGTGGGGATCCCCCAACCCAATTACTGGTTTTTGTTTACAAAAATAAAAAAAATAAAAAATTTGGAAATAGGGATTTTTTTATTTTTAGGGGGGTTGGGGTGTCCCACCCTCCTAGAAAATAGCTTAAAACCATCACAGGACCAGTAGGTATAATCCCTGAAGAGTAGAGCCCAATCGGTTCAGCGGTTACTGAGATCTTAAGCTTCAGACGGACAGACAGACGGACAGAAATGAAGCTACCTACTTTGTATTATAGATTATTCTCAGTTAAAAAAAAATTGGCGCTTCCAGCACCGAAACCGGCAAAAACAGGCAGTTAAACTTCTGTACCCCTACTTAACCCCCTAACAGACCTCCCTCTATCTCGGCTCCTGTTACAGATAGAGACGTAAAACTTTTTTCTGGTGGTTCATGTGTATTTTTAGAGAAAATTACTTTTTCTAGTCATAGCGGTCAGACTGCTACTTATCCGCTTTTTAGCAGCCAGCAGCTAAATATTAAAAAAGCTGTATAGCGGCCAATTTTAAAGCTAGGAAATCCAAATTTTATGACGAGCTATTATTTCATTAAAAAAATACTTTATCTAACCATCGCCAAAAAACGACAAATAACGAAAACCGCCAATTTCGGCGGTAAAACGGTTGGCCGCTAAAAAGCGGATAAGGAGCGGTCCGACCGCCATGACTAGAAAAAGTAATTTTTGTCTAAAAATACACATGAACCACCAGAAAAAATGTTTACGTTTCTATATGTAACAGGAGCCGAGATAGAGGGGGGGGGGGTCTGTTAGGGGGTTAAGTAGGGGTAAAGAAGTTTAACTGCCTGTTTTTGCCGGTTTTGGTGCTGGAAGCGCCAATCTTTTTAAAACTGAAAATAATATCTTAATAAGTTTTAACTATAAACAGATAAAAATATTTTTAAGCGCCGCCAACCGCCAAAATTGGCGGTTTCCGTTATTTTTCGTTTTTCGGCGATGGTCAGAAAAAGTATTTTTTTGGTTATAAAAAATAATAGTTTGTAGTAAAATTTGGTTTTCTTAGCTTTAAAATTGGCTGCTCTACAGCAGTTTTAATATTTAGCGGCTGTCTGCTAAAAAGCGGATAAGGAGCGGTCTGACCACTATGACTAGAAAAAGTAATTTTCTCTAAAATTACAAACATGAACCACCAGAAAAAAGTTTTACGTCTCTATCTGTAACAGAGGCCGAGATAGAGGGGGGGGGGGATCTGTTAGGGGTCAAGTAGGGGTACAGAAGTTTACTGCCTGTTTCGGTGCTGGAAGCGCCAATTTTTTTTTAACTGAGAATAATATCTTAATAAGTTGTAACTATAAACAGTGAAAAAAGGGACAAAAAAAGATATTCTTTAGGCCTTTTCAAAAGGCAGTTCTGAAATCCCGTTATTTCATAAACAAGGATGACAACATCCATAAGTAGCGAAGCACAAAAAATCGTCGATTGGAATACGTACAGGTAGATTTAAAAGGTTTTTACTAAAATCAAGAATAGATTTATTGAATAAAATAAACATGAATCCTTGTTTTATTTTGCATGATGACGATGGTCAAAGTAAATTATATTAAAGATGCTCATAACAATGGGAAAAATTATTTTGATACAGATATCCCATAAAAGTTTGAAAATTGCATCAAAATAAACAAAGATATGGGGAAATATGTAAAACATATAAAAATAGCCAAAAACCTGATAAAAGGCAGTCTGGCCGTCATGGTTGTTTTATTATAATGACAAAAAATTTAATTTTTAAATCCTTAACTTAAAAAATTTGGAAAATCGGACTATATACACTGAAGATATGGAAAAAAGTGTTAAATATATAAAAATAGCATAAAACCTGCTAAAAAGGCAGTCTGGCCGTCATGGTTATTTTTTTTAAAAGACAGGAAATTTAATTTTGATATATATAACTGAAAAATTTTGAAAATCGGACTGTAAACACTGAAGATATGGAGAAAAATGTTAAATATATAAAAAACAGCCTAAAACCTGCTAAAAAGGCAGTCTGGCCGTCATGGTTGTTTTCTTTAAAAGACGGAAAATTTAATTTTGATAACTATAACTGAAAAAATTTTGAAAATCAGACCATAAACACTGAAGATATGGAGAAAAATGTGAAAAATATAAAAATAGCCTAAAACCTGCTAAAAAGGCAGTCTGGCCTTCATGGTTGTTCCTTTAAACGACGGGAAATTTAATTTTGATATCTTAAACTGAAAAAATTTTGAAAATCGGACCATAAACACTGAAGATATGGAGAAAAATGTGAAAAATATAAAAATAGCCTAAAACCTCCTAAAAATCGGTCCGAACGCCAATGATGTTTTATAGTCAATTGTGCTCCTTAATGATGGGAATGTTGTCAAAAAATTTCAGCATTCTATCTTTTATAGGAGCTGAGTAAATCCCATTTCCCCCATAACGTTACGGACTGACGGACGGACAAAGTGAATTATAGAGTAGCTTCACTACTAAAAAAAATTAAAATGCTTAGGGAATGGCTTGGAAGGTGAATTTAGGTGTTCTGCATATTTCAACTTAAACACATAAGGCCTAAGATATGATATCCCAAAAATCTTTTGTCAAAGTCTACTCTACACCTAGCGCTGGCGATTTCATTTTTCACAGATATAAAATGCATGATTTTAGAAAACTGACTGGCGCTAGGTGTAGAGTAGACTTTGACAAAAGATTTTTTGGATATAATATCTTTGGCCTTATGTGTTTAATTTAAATATGCAGAAGAGCTTAAAACCTGCACATTACTGAGATATTGTTAAAACCGCCGTGCTACCGTTATCTGTTGATATTTTACATGCCTGGCGTTAGGTCGCCAGTAGAGATAAAGAGCTGAAATTTTGTACATATATTTCTAGGCCCCTAAAGTAACTTTTTAGGTTAGCAGAAGAATGAAATTCGAGAAAGGGTATTTTCATGAAAAGATCTAATAACCAACAAGCGAAATGAATATAAAATAATAATTGGGGGGGGGGGGGGGGGGCAGATAATAAGATCGGCAATTCTACTAAGTGTTGTCACCTAACGACAGCTGGAAATCACGTATATGTTTCGTGATTTCCCCCCCAAATTAATTTCGTTGTTGGCATATGATAAGCTGGGTTGATAACTGAAATGTTGCAATTCAATTGACTAGAATATTTTGGTATTGGTTCTGAACAGCGGCGTAAGGTTGGGGATTTAAACATACCCGTAAATTTAAAAATTGGACCGGATTGCTTTTATTCACCCCCTTCGACCACAAATAACCCGAGAAATAATGATTTCTATTTTCGAAAAAGATGCTGAATTAAATGTCGTCATATACTAACCGTAAATTCTAAAACAAAATATTGTTTTTTTTTCAGTTATAACCGGGAAATATCAACAGAAATTTTGGCAGCAGCCTAGTCTAACTATCTTATACAAACGAAATTAATTCGAAAAATTATCACGAAACTAATACGTGATTTTCAGCTGTGGTTGGGGAAGGGGTGTGTGTGTTAGGGTTGGGCCGGATACTTTTTTGGCCGGATACCGGATATCCGGCTGATTTCAAACGCCGGATATCCGGTAACCGGCCGGATATCCGGCCAACGCCGGATATCCGGCAAATATCTGGTTATCCGGCCAAATTACCGGATATCCGGCCGGATAACCGGCCAAATTACCAGATATTAAAGTAGTAAAAAAAAATTTCTTCAGAAATCTTATATAAATTTACATAAAGTTAAACTTATTCAGAAAAAATGTTCTTCTAGCTTCAATAATAAGAAAATTATAGCCATTAAAGATTTTAAAAAGCAGAGATTTTTGGTGTAAAGTATAAAAAATTATAGAGCCGGATATCCGGCCGGATATTAAAAATGGCCGGATATCCGGCCACACCGGATATCCGGCCCAACCCTAGTGTGTGTAACTAAAATTAACGACCTTTCCATCTATTCAAATATTAATCTGGATTTATTTCGCTTGTTGGCTTTAGTTAAAAAGTAACCTCTATCTTAACATGCCTTAAATAGGCCTAAAAGACTGTCAGGAAGCACCATCAGCGTGCAGAGATTCATACACAAAATTTTCAATTCTGAAAAAAAGTGAAACTTGCAAGAGGCAAAATAAACAATTACCCTCTCCCCGGCCCTGCTACTGAAAGAACGTGAGTTATATGTTATTAAGCTGGATTGACGACACTATTAAATCTATCTACCACAAAAAGGAGTAACGTTAAAATAAAGCCAATACTGGTTTAATATCAACAAAAGATTTTATTATTATCAAATATTAATATTACAATACAACATAATCATTACAAAGGTCATACAAAAATATAAATTCAAATACAATACTATATATATAATAGTTATAAGCGTAAAATTTTCCTTTTTGGTCTTTCAAAAATAATAATCTAAATGTCAAGATTAAAAGCTAGAAATCAGCGTCCAGACAGAATTTATTGTCCTCCTTGCTGGACATGACCCCCATCTTCTGGTACTCGCCCACCCTCTTCTCAAAGAAGTTGGTCTTGCCCTCCAGGGAAATTTGCTCCATGAAGTCGAATGGGTTAGTGGTCTTGTATACCTAAAATGAATAGAATTGTTAAAATTGCCTTAATTGAGGTGTTTTATGCGTATCCAATTGTTTATAATAATGTATTAATAGTTTTGTTGAAGGGTTTTATCTTATCTCTAGATGCTAGGGGTACAGCCGCCAGTGTAGAGTAAAGCTTTTAGAAGATGTCCTGCATTAATAGTGAACCTATTAAGTACAACGATTTTATTTAAACTGAAGGGAGAGTTAGACGAATTTACGACGCAGTTATTTAAAAATGTACCGTGGAAAATCATTTCGAGTAACGTCCCCAGTGAGAGGAGAGTTTACATGAAAGAGGTTTTTAAGAGTTTATAATATTACCTTTTCACACTCAAGTTCAACAAGGAGTCTGTCCGCTACGAATTTAATATATTGCACCATCAAATCACAGTTCATACCTAAAAAAAATATAAATATTAGACAAATAATAAAAGGTTGCGTGATTAAGATAGAACTACAACCACCTAATCTTTAATATGAAAATGAGAGGGGAACGGGGTTTCAGTTAGCTTATACCAATAATGAAATTAATTCGGAAAAATAATCACGAAACCTTTACGTGTTATTCAGCGGTCGTTTGGGGGCAACACATAGTAAAATTGACGACCTCTCAATTTGCCCCAAATATTATTTTAGATTTATTTCACTTGTTGTTTATGCCTTATACCTGGGTTTAAGTACATTGTAAGGCAACTATATAAAAAAAATGATTTTTACCTATTAAAGCCACAGGCAGGGCATCAGTCAAAAATTCACATTCAATGGCCACAGCGTCCTTGACAATCTCATAGATCCTGTCCTGGCTGGGCTTGTTCACCAGGTGCCTGAACATCAGACAGGCAAAGTCTGTGTGCAGACCCTCGTCACGAGAGATCAACTCGTTGCTGAAGGTGAGGCCGGGCATCAAGCCGCGCTTCTTCAGCCAGAAAATGGCGGCAAATGAGCCGGAGAAAAAGATGCCCTCCACGGAGGCGAAGGCAATGATACGCTCGGCGTAGCTGGCGTTCTTAGCGTTGATCCACTTAAGGGCCCATTCGGCCTTCTTCTTGACGGCGGGGATTGTGTCAATGGCGGTGAAAAGTTTTTCTTTCTCTTGACCGTCCCTGTAAAATGATAACGTTGGTTTGGCTCGATTTTTAACATGGAAAGACTGGCATATTTGGTTAGATTTGTAAAGATATGAATAAGGAGAGAATAGGCAAAGAACCATAAGTCATGCGACCTTTGCATGCAGAAAAAAAAATTATTTCGAGAAGAATAGACGAAACGAGTAGGTAAAGAAATAAAATATTTTGCAACCGGGGAAAGATGAATCTTGTGCAGAATCTAACCCGTCTTAAGCAGTTCGGCTGGAATAATATTGAAACCAATAATTTTGGATAATTTAAGCTTATTTGGTCTACAATATTTCTTTATCCCGGCTTTAAATTGAAATTATGTTACGTACCTAATATAGGTATCTATCAAAAGACTGTACATCTCGCTGTGGATATTTTCAATAGCAATCTGAAATCCATAGAAACAACGTGCCTCGGGTACCTGTAATAAAAAAATAATTCAGACCATGATTTCAACTAGGAATTTTCATCTTTTTACATAGGTAGTTATCAGCAAAAAGTAAAATGAAAAATTAATGCAATTATTCAAGTTTGATAAGCCTTAACGGGCCGAAAGTTCAACAAACAAAATGGGTTTTTGTTTCGACTAAAATTAAATGTACATCCGAATGATAATTAACAAAATAACACCTTTCGATTTATTGGTTGAAACGTTTTGATTTTCAACTTAAGAAAACCACCATTCAAAATACAATTACCCTAAAATATTTAAGCTAACAAATAAGAAAAGGTACTTAAATAAATAGCAGTCCAATGTTCCCTTCCTGATTTTAAATAATGATAAAATCTTTACCTGAACCTCCTGCATGAATCTCTCGACCAGATTTTCATTGACAATACCGTCTGAAGCTGCGAAGAAAGCAAGAATGTGGGAAATAAAATATCTTTCATCTGGCTTCAGCTTCTCCCAATCTCCCAAATCCTAAATTTAGAAATTGTGTAATTGGTTGGTTTGAGACCAGCGAATTTCGAAGTAATAATCTCAATTAAATATCAATAATAATTCACTTAATTAGTTTAGTTGTTCATAAACGAAAAATAAAGCAACTGCTTTGAATAATGGCAGATAAATTTGAGTTCTCCTTCACATGGTAGCTTCTCATAGGTCTAAAGACGGTTTACAACTTTATTGGGCCGGTAGAGTAACTAGACACACACAAATAAATATAGTAACAGAATGAAGTAAATAGGATGCAGTAGATTGTAGATCAATCTTAAAAACAGTATAAATTTAGAAGACAAACGTTTCTTAATCAAATAAAAATAACAAAAATCGTATGAAAAAAGGTTACACCAAATCTAAAGGGGCACTTTGATTTAGATGAGGGAAAGGGGATTTTTCTAAATGTTCAAAATGCCACACCCTAAACAAAGTGCTTCGCACGCGCCACTGCTAGAAATTAAAAATACTTAAATATGACAAGCAAATAAAATAAATGGACACACAATTAAGGCGAGCAGATATTCACAGGTAGTAAACAACGAATAAGCGATGACGGACAGAATTTACAATAATGTATTTTTAGCCTTAAAAAAACTTTACTATAAAAGTAACGTTTCCAGCGTTAAAGACGGACGTACATACAGTTAGAAGTTTATTATAGAGGAACTTAAAAATAAAGACAGTCACTACAAATAAAAATTATGAAAAACGTTTACCTTAGAAAGATCAACCTCTTCCGCAGTCCAGAAGCTGGCCTCCGCCTTCTTATACATCTGCCAGATAGAATTATACTGGATAGGCAATATCACAAATCTGCGGGGATTCTCCTTCAGCAGCGGCTCAACCTCGTCCTGTTTCTCATTGCCAGCCGAGAGATCAATAGGATCAACTTTCTTGCCAGCGGCGGTAGCTGTGTTGTTCTCCTTGTTGGAGATGCTGAGATTCTCGATGCTAGTTAAAGTCATTTTGATTAATTCTAATTTTATTACAGTATGATGTCAAGAGTTTGAAAGAAAAAATTTAACTAAGCTTAATAAAAAATTGCCGGTGAATTTATAATATAATAAAAAGCGCGGGTTTTGTCCGTTTAGCCAGTTTTTCCTATAGGGGGAGGGAGTAATTTAAAGTGGGGTGTAAGGAGGGGTAAATGACCCCCTACCGACCAGTCCGACAACTTTTCTATACAAAGTAGTAATTTAATAGAGGGGAATGTACTATACTTTAACTTCAAATGACGCGCCAAGCGCTGTGATTGGTCGAATTTGACAGACCTATGCGTCATACTCGCCTCTCATTGGTCGATACAAACATGACCCCAACCTTGTATAAGATACAGCTTATAAAATACGAAAATTCTAAAAAATTTCTAAGTTGCAGGAATTGAGGAATGATGCAATAAATAATAAAATGATCCTACTCATTTAAAAAAGAATTCCTGTCGTAAAAACTGGTAAATTTATTTTGGAAAGAGGAAAAAATGAGTGCGATATATTAATTTTATTTCAGTTACCCTATCCCTCTCTTTTATACCACTTTTTAGATGCGTGAACAGGGCATGGCGAGTTTTTAATCAATGGTTTTTACTCCTTTTTTTACTTTTAAAATTTTTTAGCTGTCTTTCGCGCCCTATTTCTAATTCTATATGCGATGAAATAAAATTTACGGTTCGCGATAATTCTTAAATAAATAACATTATCTTTTCATTTATCATTAAATTACAAAGTTATCAAACTTTTTATTTTCGTAATTTCAGATATTTTCACCCTCTCTCAATGAAAATTACAAAGTACGCCTTTGGTAATAAGTGCACTTATGAAACCTTCCCCTTACATATTTAAAAATTTTACCCTTCCCAAACAACCCCCTACAATTAGAATCCTAATAGATCTAAGAGGTCTAGATACCCAATCGCTTGATTGACCATTTGGAATCCACACCCTATAACACACTATAGTATAGATGTATATACAGATAATTACCTCCTATCATTATCAATGACCTTTTTCGTCTGCTAGCAAATTGTTTTCTCCTATACTTCGCATGGCTGTATTAATATTTCCGACACCATTGGTTTGATTTTCAAAGACCCAAATGAGAGTCGGCACAAGGTCATTGCGATAGGGAAATACTGTTAAATAACCCTTTCTCCTTCTAATGTTTTACTCTAATAGCTGTATAACAATTCGACCCCATTATTGGGTAAAACTAGAAAATACGCTACCAAACATCTGCATCTTTTAATTTCATTCTTACAATAATTTAGCATTGACAAAAATATTTCTAGGATAAAGCATTAAAAGTACGTTTATACATTTATTAAAAAAGCTGAATGCTTGAGAAAATTATCCTCAAGAAATTCTTAAATAAAACATAAACTTCTGCTAGAATTTCCTATTTAAGTATGACGGATAATTGTATCGTAATCGATCATCTAGAGAACTAAATCTATTACAATCCCATTATCCCCATCCAACCCCTAGAAGTGCAACTTTCCAAAATTTTTGTTTGACAACTAAGAAATGACGCTATTCAAGAATAATCCTGAATTTCACCATTTATTATCAAAGCTTAGCTTTGCGTCGTCTGTCTGTCCGCCAATAAGAAACTTATTGCGTATTTATAGACGCAACCGAAAATTCCTTTAAATATTTTAAAATTAAATGGTTCAAACGGCTAAAATTATAGAATTTTTTTTGTCATGTGCATTAATTAAGATCACGAAAACAGTTAATTACACAATGACAATATAAAACTCCTTTTAAAATACAATTAAAATGAAGAACAATGAAAAACATGAAATTGTATTTATTTGTTGGTTTTAAAAACTGTATATGTATTATATATCAAGTCCATTACAAATAGAAATGCTTTTAAGTTTACATATTACATAATAATATAATTTTATTACAATTATTGGATCAGGTCAAAAATACGAAGAAAGTTCTTTATTAAAATAACTCAAATAGCTGCTAACGGCTTAGCAATGCAATTAAGCGTGGAAAATCTTTGTCTGTAGAGAACATGCATCGCGCGGCGAACGCAAACGCGCGTTTTCTACTTGCGGGCTTTCCACGTATTCTGTATTTTTGCAGTTAGCATTCTTTTAAGCTTTTAAAAATCCTTTTTTCATACTTTAAACTTGATTATACATCATAGTATAAATAGTAAAATTATTTATATTATTTAGAGGTTTACAGACTATGTTTATATTAATAAAAATTTTAAGATATACAGAAAATAAATATTGAATTGGTCAACTACTTAAAGATTTTTTCATGTAATTTTAGATAAAATTACTAGAAATTAGGCATTTAAAATAAGGTAAATATAATGATATAATTTAATACTATGTTCTTAAAGAAAGCCTGCAGGAAATATACAACTTTAACTGCTGAAAGACTTTGGGGGTATTGATACGTCTTTCAGCAGTTAGAGCGGTGTATTTCTTGCAGGCTTCCTTCAAATATAAAACTTTTCATTAGCTAAAATTTTTTTTTTTAATAAAAACTTATAATTAATTTGAATTTTAATGAACATGTTTTTATCTAATTCATAAAAAGGAGAATTTTTTAGATCTCAATGATAATACAATTTAACACAAAAAATCTGTTATCATAAACTCTAAAAAAAGGAATAAAAGTTGGCACAGATTTTTTTCAGAATAATTTTTTTCAACCCATTGAGTTCAAAATAAACGATTATAAATAACAGTTTTTTATTAACTCTGGTATTATGCAAAAAATAATAAACTACGTTATTATTTACCTATTTAAACCTTTATTCAAACATAAAATGTAGAAAACTGATAATGTTTTCAAGTTGTGCGTAAATTAGCAAATTTTAGATGTGTTAACAATTTTAATTTAAAATGCATGATTTTCAGGGATTCAATATTGGTTGCATTATGAATGGTTTTGGTTACATTATAAGATTTTAAATAGCGCAGCACTACTCTATAACTAGGATTTGACTGAAAAATCTCCCCAATAACTGATATAAAATAAGATGTTGTTAGTTTGTCTTTGCTGTGCTAATGGTTAACATTATTCCTGATATTAAAGGAAACCTGCAGGAATTACACCGCTTTAACTGCTAAAAAGACTGCAAAAATTGGACCCAATACCAAATTTAGAGCCTCTTAAATGTAATTATAAGATGTCGGTAACTTTTTTGTTATTAGAGCTAGAGGCTTCAAATATTGGATATTGGGTCCACTTGTGGAAGTATTTTAGCAGTTTAAGCGGTGCATTTCCAGCAGGCTTCCTTTAAACTATCTAAACATACACAAAGTGATAAAACTTAAATAAAACACTGCTATGAATAGAAACTAATCCAGTCTAATATAGACGCTTTAATATCTTTTATTTATTATTAAATTACGGCAAGATTTTAGAAATTTAATTATTAAATGCAAATTTGAACTGGGGTTTTTCATTGTTTAAAAAACTTAAATAATTTCTGACTAGTAAATAAATATTAAAGCAAAGTTTTAAATGATTACAAAATAAATAGAACTGTAAAGTATAATATAATAGTTTTAAAACAAGCAAATTTATAGTAACTAATAATATTGATAATTTCAGAAACTTATGAGACCTTATTCATAAAACTTTCTGCATAACTAAAGCTTCAAGAATAAGGCCTCGGATTTGTATAATATTACAAACCCAAAAGTGGTTACTTTCAATTATGATCTTTAGGCTTTTTGCAAAATGTTTTAATATGTAGCAAAAATGATAAGTTTCGTGTACTTTTTATGATGGTGCATACGAAGGGGGCCATCCTTGATTGAGATTTAATAAGTTGTCATACTTAACACAATGAAATGAAAATGAAGTTGTCATAAATGGAAATTTAGTAATAATATCAAAAAGAAAACGAATTTACTTTTATAGGTAGTCAGACTATAAAAATCTCTTGGATGGCTTTTGTCCCCTTTCTTGTATCTGATTATGTTAATATCAATTTTTAAGGTCTTCCCAGGCGGCGTCGTCATCCCAGTCCTCGTTCCAGGCATCATCCTGCAATATAACCAATGATGAGGAAATGTGGAAGTTGCCACAGGACGTCCGAGCTTTTTATTTTGAGGGGGGAGGGGGGGAGTGGGTTGTTTCAAAGATTTTGCTGGGGGTAATCAATGTTTTTAAAAAAACTTTTAAGTGGGGTTAAAAAGAGGGGTTACAAAGTTTGAGAGAGATGTATCAAATGAGTTAATACACTTTAAGGGTCAGTAATACTGATAGTCCTTCCTAATGTATGAAGGTTCAGTACATAATTTCTTAGTAAGTTAAAATAAATACTATTATATTGGTTATTATTTTTTCTGAAAGAAATAGTACATTTAAAATATTAAATATTAACTTCGTAATTCACACGTACTATTTTATCAAAACAGTAAGATTTTAAAATAGTCCAATGACGCGCGAAAGAGGGCAAAGGGCGTCAAAGCTTTTTCATTTGGGGGGAGGGGGGTAAAAATTTTCGGGTGGGCAATCTTATAGGCCAAGCTTTTCAATTTTTTTTTCGGGAGGGGTTAAAATTAATTTTTTTTTGGTTGGGGTGGGGGTAATCACTAATCACCCCTCCCCCCCACCATTGGACGTCCTTAGGGGTGTTCTTATTTGTAAGAAACGTCTTCCCCTTCTATAGCCCCTAAAATTTCACTCCCAACCCTCCCGGTGAATCACCGAGTACGCCACTGTTCAAATCCTTTACCTGGTTATTAGATTTAGTTGTGGTAGAATCATTGCCCAAGTCAATGAGCATTCCTTCGTTCTTCCCCTTGATAGTATTACTGGCTCCGCCCTTTGCCACGGCGCTCTTCTTCGGCTTATCTACACTGAAAATAAAAAAATAACGTTAGTATATATTTTTTTATTTCTTTTTTTTTATGATGTTTATTTTTATTCAAAGCTATACTCCTGAAATAAAACTGTATCTTTTTAAAATTCACTTACATTTAGAGAGCTATACACTGTGAACTACCCAAGTTTTAATAACAATGTTTCTAAAACATTGAGAAATTTTATTGAATTTTTTATGGTTCCAATCAAGTAGTGTCCATACTTTTCATCCAATAATTTTAAATACAACAGTGATTTTTTTTTGTCATCATTAAGGTTGAATATGAATTCATAGTCCAATATCTTATCCCTAAGGATGCCTGATATGTAATAGCTGAAAACAGGGATAGCACAATGGCCGATAAATCGATCATTGATAGGAAAAAGATTGAAGTGCATTAATTTGTGTTCGATTATCCAAACCAACCATTGACAGAACAAGTTTCTTCATAGATTTATGGGAGAAGATTCATTTAGTGTTTCAAATGTCTATTTGTGTTTAAAACAAACTTACTTTTAAAGTAAACTCATTAAAAACATAATATCCCAGTAAGGTATATAGTAATTGCTCTCAACAGGAATAAAAAGTATTAAAATAGTCTATTAAGTAAGATATTTATTACATCTAAGTGAGTGAACCCAGAGCTTAGAAAACTATAGATCAGTATTCAAGTAGCTAACTATCAGCGAAATTGGATAAAAAATGTTGGTCCTTCCTCTCTTGTAAAGAAACATGGATGACAGAATGATAAAAATAAACATTGTTCTAATTTACATATCTCTTTTTCAAGCTAAGATTAATTTTTCTTTCTTAGTCTACATTTATTTAGTTGCTAAATACTCGAATTTTAACATAAAAAAATTAAGTATTATGAGGTGTTTTAATATTAAGAAACGGAATAATTAAACTAGAGAACAAACTTTAGAAGATATTCAGGTACAGAGACAGGTGTTATGAATTATAATCACTGGAAAGTAGTGATTACTATTTAGGCCAAATATATTGCTTTTCTACATCTGTAATTAGATCAAAAAATAATTTTTTTTGTAAAATTCTTCATATAAAAGTAAAAGGATGTCTGTCAGTCTCTTCGTGGCAAAGAATCTTGCTAAACGCTGAAGCTTCTTATAGATCCAAGGAACCCTTGTGAATATTTTGGGTGAGGGAACCTCCATCCTCCGAAGATAAATCAACGTCCTCATTATTTTTACTTTTTCTCTTTAAAGCTAAAAATGACATTGAAGTGTCGACTGCCCCTAGAGACCTCTAGTAAACATTACTGATATTATTTTTCCAGTTGGATAGTTTTGAAGCAAAGTGTATCTTCTTGTGATGTATCCCTGCCTTCTTGAAACCAACTCAGGGATCTGAAGGGACAAAACAATGGCCGATAAATTGATCAACATACCCAATGATGATTTACAAAATTACCCCTTCTGTAGATTACTATCAATGGCTGTATCGTTTGGACACTCAACTTAATGAACTAACCAATCAAAACTCAATAAAAGTTCCCAAGGTTGTTAAGCCAACTAATGAGAAAACGTCTTTATTAAACTTTGTGAACTAGAGTAAAAAACGGTCCATTATCCCCTCCCTCCATTCCTAAAACCAACTACACCAGAAGAACTAATATTAACTTTAGGTTTGCACAGCAGTTCTATAATTATAATTGAGATAGCAAGAAGCTATAGAAACTTTCTTGATATTATATTTATAGGTCAGTTTTTATTGTATTTCCTAAAATGTATATCATATATATGACATGTTACCAACTGCAGCCATGTCAGGCGCGTGATATCAATAGTAAGAATTGGAGGAATGCCTTGGCCTATAAATATACGAAACTCATTACCATGCACAGTTAGGACTTCCACCACAAAGGTCGTGCAATCAAAGGGTTGGTTTAAAGAAGCGGAGTATGTTTTAAGGTGCGTGGAGAGGTTTAGAGCCCAAAGCGACACCAAGCACCCTAGATGTTATCTATGTAAGAATATTTTAAATTGAACAGACCAAACATTAATCAACCTTTAATTAATCAAACTTCATGAGTCTGTAATTTTTTCAGACCAATGTCTATCGGTCAGACCCAAATTGTTGAGCATCTACGCGACTATAAAGAAAATAACAACTTTTGGGAATAGTCCCCTTTGTAACATCACCCATAAGGGGCGATTCGTCGTATTTTTAAAATGGCTTTTTATAGATTATTTTAGGTTATATTGGGTTAGGTGATTGCGCCACAGGGTTAGAGCCCCCCGCAGGGGCTAGAAAAAGGAGAAAAGTTACTGTGAAAAATACGAAGAATCGCCCCATTAGGTGCGATGTTACGAAAGGGACTATTCCCGAACTTTTCTGTAAAAGAGAATTTTAATCATTGACGTCAAAAGCTCAAAGTCAAGATGAATTTTACATTTTCTAGCTAAGAAAGGTATTAATATTCTGTCATATTTTGAGAGATATCAATAAGAAAGTATGCAAAAACTTTCCAAAATCTAATACTAAACCTAATATTTTAAAACTTAAATCTTTTCAATAAATTAAGCAAAAAGTAAGTTATCCTATAAATAAAGTATTTTTCTGTAGCAAAGGATCTCGGTTACCGCTGAACCGATGCGGTTCTCCGTTACAATGAAGATTCTTATAGATCAAGGGAAGTTTTTTGGGGAGGGTATCTTCACCCTCCTTGGTGGCGTTTACGATAGTTTATTATATAAGGCTTAGCTATTTGAATCAAAACATTTGATTTCTAAATCAAATCACATTCAAAGCCATAACCTTTTATTCTAATCATTAAATCAATCATTTTCCAATATATGAAAGTATTAAAATCACTAAAATTTATTTTCTAGTATATATACATAGTATTCCTGTAAGTTGAGTAAAGGTAATAATAGAATTAAATGTGACTACAGCTAATGGAATGCACATATCCTGTATTCTATAATGGATTTATTATTACTTGGATCTTACACCAAATTATCATGTACTCTAAGAAAGTGAAACATATAGTGGGCTAAAAAGAAATATCCAACCCCATCCCTCCTATACCCCATCCTCTTGCTTCCTACTGGAAGAACTAACTGACATATAAACGAAAGAAGAAATAGCAACTAGAATCGACGACAATTTTCTCCCTGTTATAATATCCATGTATATTGTACATCCATTATTCAAATAATGGATGCTTGCCAGAGATAGGTACTAAGATAAACAAAAATGGATTTAGAATATACATGGATTATGACAGGGGGAAAATTGTAATCATGACATCATTTATTTGTCAGTTCGTGTATCCAGTAGGAGCAGAGGGGATGGGTCGTTATTTTAACCAGCTACAAGTTCCTCTTTATTGGAGTGCATGATAATCTGGTTTAAGATCAAAGTAATAATAAATCCATTTAAACAAACCAGATCTTAAAAAGCATGAAAATCTTCAATAACAATTAAGAAGTCTATTTCATTTATGAACTGAGAAAACGCCATTTCCCAAGCAGGACAGGTCAATCTTCACAAAAAATCCAATTGTGATTTCATGTGGCAGTCGCAGCTGATAAAATTACAAAACATCAGACGAACAGGCTGAAAAATCTGTTGTTATAAATCATTTGAATTTCATTATGTATGAAGTTATTTCTATTTTCATGCCATGCCATTGTTTCCATGTAATAAAACTAAATTTTTAATTTATTCGCTTTACTTATACAGAATACCTTTCTTTACCCCTATATAAATATATGTAAAACAATATTATAGCTGTGAGCATTATTGCATTCTAAACCCTTCTTAATGGGATAATATTATCCCCTTAATGCAAGTATGATGAATACATTTATCATTTATAAAATTCTTTTCTAAATAACATAGTCCGTACGTCCTTACAGGATAACTCAACTTATCTGGAAATTTGTCCAATGAAAATGTCGTACAGAAATAAAACTTAGTGGTTATTTATAAAAAAATAAATATTTTAACTTATTAAAATACATTTCTAAATATTTTATTATTTTAATTTTAATATTTGTGGAAAATTGTCTGTAATACGATGCTATACAAGATTTTTCAGCATTGCTGAGAACCGGTTCGAATCCAGCGGTTTCGAAGCCATACTGTAAAATAATTTATTATTATTTCCCTGTTTATGTCACTGTGTCTATGACCACCCTTTCCATTCCATCTAAACTTATTAACTTTGGCAAATTCCCTGTATGCCTTTTCTACCAAGGCAAGGAACATATATTCATTAATCCTAAAGTAGTAGGATTTTTTTGTCTGAAGCTAAAGATCTCGGAAGATGCTGGTCCGAATTGGTTGTCCTTTAAAGGGAATCATTATATAAATATCGGGATAGTTTTAGACTATTTTCCTGACCCCTTCCGCCCTCCCCTAGATATTAGGGGTGCAGCAAATAGTTTCAACATATACGAAACATAAAAGATTACAAAAGTTGGTCAAGAAAAACACTAAAGGGTTTAAGAGAGAGAGAGAGAGGACTATGGATGGAAAAAATCATTCTTACAAATAAGAAAAAAATACTTTCTTGGTAGAAAAAAAAATTGGGGAGAAGATGGAAATTTCGATTTTGATTTCCATTGTCCTTTTCAAACCTTTTTCTCAAAAATATTAAAATACCTTAGGCAGAAAGTAGTAAATCTGGTTTTAAGGGAGGGAGGGGAATCTAGTGCAATAAAACTAACTTTCATGAATAAATTCACTGAATATCTGTCAATGTCCTAGCTTTTCAATGTGTAATGAAGGTAGATGCTAGATTTGCATTTAAACTTATATTACTTTAAATTAATGGCCATGAGTAGTTTATGCTCATAAGCTTCTTAGCAAATGGTCAAAGTATAAGAAGATATATTTGTATTTTCTTTTTTTTATGAAGATTATAAAAATGCAGGGATTTAAAGGAATGAACAATGGTTGATAAATTGATGTACATCATAGATGATACACAAAATTACCCCATCTGTAGATAACAATTAGTGGTTGACACTCAACTTAATAAACAACTAATCAAATGCAAAAGTGTAAGTCCCCAAAGTTGTTAGGACATCGAATAAGAAAACATTATTGAAAAACTTTAAGTAGTGTAATAATCAGCCCAATGTACCTTCCCTCCCTATTAAAAATGTGTATTAATTTCTGTTTAAAATGCTTTACTTCTTTCTAATTTTTAGTAGAATACATATTTAGCTGTAAAATGTTCATTTAAGTTCCATATGTTGACAGGGTACATTAGGCTGTTTATTACACTAGTCCCCAAAGTATTAAAATACTTTTTTTTCGTTGGCTTATCACCTAGGGGACTTTAATTAAGTTTTGATTGGATGGTTCATTAAGTTAAGTGTCCAAGTGTTTTAAGCACTAATTGCAATCTAGACAGGATAATTTTGTGTATAACCATTGGGGATGTACATCAATTTATCAGCCTTTTTTCTTAATCCTTTAGATCCCTGATATGTTGATCTAGGCATTCAAATAAATTGAATTAGTAAATGAGACTTTGAGACATTTGATTAATATCCAAAGTAAACCACCAATTGAATTTCATTGACACAAATCCATGATTAATCAATAGATATTTGTCTCAAGTTAGCCAGGGCAGGAGGGGACATTAAGCTTTTTATTACACTATTCTCCTTTCTTTGAAGACTTTAAGTAATTTTTATTGGTTGGTTCAATCACTAATCGTAATCTAAAGGAGAGTTTATTTTGTGTATTATCATTGAAGAGTTACATCAATTTATTAGCCATTGTCTAATCCCTTCAGATCCTTGCATGTTAGCAGTAATTAAAAAAAGTTTGACTGGGTAATTATTAAGACAAATCTGTGCCAAATGAATTAAAAAAGGGACATTTTCTTCTAAATATTTATGAAAGTGGTGAATAATATTTCTCTTTAAGATTTTAAAATGTCCCAATGTTATTTGAGCATATTTAGTTAGAACTAGCTCACTAGCCGATAAATTGATATAAATCCCCAATCATGAAACAAAAAATTACCCCTTCTGTTGATAATAAACGTTTGGACACTCGACTAAATGAACCAACCAATGAAAAATAAAAGTCAACAACTTTGTTAATCCAACGAATAAGAAAATGTTATTGTAAGACTTTAGGAACTAGTGTTATAAACAGCCCATTGTCCCCCACCTTCGTTACTACACATTAAGATTACATTCGGTGAATTATCAAAATATTTGTGTAAATATAAAAAAGAGTCAAACTATTACCTGCTAGGTATGCACTGGATGTAGAATATAATTATACGTGGATATTATTACAGGGAAAAAATTGTGTTAAATTTGGATTCTTAACATGGAACTCATTTATTGGCCAGTTCGTTCATCTAATAGGAGAGGGGATGGGGGAAAGAAGGGTTGAATGTTATTTTAACCAGCTGCAAGTTTCACTTTATTAGAGACTATGAAAATCGAGGGTAAGATCCACGTAATAATATATCCATTTATGCACTCTACTGTAAAACTTATAATTTATTTGCCCCCTGTCTAGAACTATTCTGATTTTTTCCTTGAGAAAAGTTTTGCACAATGCCCCCCTTTACACACACACACACACACACACACACACACACACACACACACACACACACACACACGCACGCACGCACATACAACCACACACCATCTTCTGTAAATGATTAATGGTGACTTTGAGCACCAGAAAATATCAAATTCAGAAAAAAGTTTTCCAGAAATTTTTTATCCTATCCACTAAAGTATCTGGTTGTTCAGTAAAATCTCGTAAATATCTTAAATGGTTGCTCCAGGAAAAAATCAGTGTTGGCCCTGGAGGGTTTTAGTCTACTCTGTGAGAGGGGTACATCACCCTTCTCAGAGATATAGCCGTTGGAAAATATTACCGGCCCCCTACCCCCTCACTATTTTTCTAACTCCCGGCCTTATCCTAATATTTTTTTATTACAAGGGGTTATCATAAAAAGTTAATTTAAAGAAGAATCTTGAAAGTTTTTTATCTAATATAAGATACCTATTGACAATTAATCTCTAATTTTCCCCATCAATGAAATGTGTATAGCAACTACTAAGGATTATTCATTGATGGTCTTCAATAATTCAAGGAATAGTTAATGGGAATAAAAAAAAGTACTTATAATAATAGATTCATATGAAGCTTTACAAAGTTCTTAAATGATCAGCCGTGTGACGTCATAAAAATCCATCTACTTTTTTAGGGGTTTCCTTTCCAACTTCTCCACTCATCCCTAGTTTTTATGACGTCACACGGCTGAGACACTTCATTAAAGTAAAACTTCATTCATAAGCTAGAAAAACCAGTAATACGCAAATTTTTATGTACAAAAAAAGCATTTTGTATCTTTAAGTGCTTAAAAATACCTATATTGTTTAGTTTCTTAAAACATTACTAATATATAAAACTAGAGTTGGCTCAATATAACTATCTAGCTATTGGCTAGTTTTCTATAAGTACATATCTATTTATCTATTTCTCAATAAATCAATTCTCCTACCCCGCCATTACTATCTAAAAGAAAGAAGTAAATATATATTAATTTAAATGATTTTAAAAAGATTTTTTCAATTATATTTTTTCACATTACCATCACCAAAGGGTTAATATGATTAAAATTTTAGTTTTAATATTTTAACACAAAGGAAGTGTCGCCACAATCGAATTCTTTAAAAATAGAGTTTTCTTAGATTTACTCTATTATGAACGTATATTTTTTATTTGTGAAATAAGGATTAAATACTTCAATGTAATTCAAATATCAACATGAAGTGAAAAACTTAATTCATTCCATAAACAAATAGAATAAAGGTCTTATCGTTTTGGTCAATGAGATTTTATTGTGGATTATTGGAGCACTATGAGTTTTAAACACTACCATTGGAAGACTCGAGCTCATTTATAGACGTTTATTTCCTATATAGATCTGTCACGGATCTTGATGCACTAAAGCAGGCCGTTTTGTAAATGTTAAAAATTGGAAGATTTCATTAAATAAAAGTAATCGCAAATATACTTAGTAAATAATCTTAATATCAAAACTAACAATTTTTAAGTCCCTCTACCATTCCATGCAACCATGTTGATCCTATTCCAGAATCTTATTAGAGAGTAGATGGGGAATCAACAAAGTTTACTTTATTATAATCTCAAGGATTTCTCTTAATACAGTATCTATCTTAGGTACAGTTAATCAAAAATTGTCTCAAAAACTTTGGGTACTTTTATTGAATTGAAATTGCTTAGTTCCTAACTTGTAGTGTCCAAACTTTTCAAAAAATAATCTTAATCTACAGATGGGGTGATTTTGTTTATAATCATTCGGGAGGTACTATGATTTATTGTCAATTGTCTTATCCGTCAAGGTCCCCGGTGAAAAATAAAAAAGTAAATGACTAAAAATTAGTGATGGCAATCCGTCGAATTTTTGGGCCGGATTTGAATTCCGAATTCTTAAAGAATCCGTCAAAAAAAGTGGCGGATTCCGGACTCTTAATTTTGGCGGATTCCGGATTCGGATTCCGGATTCTAGCAATATTTTAAAAGGATTTTAAAATCTTTTTTAAGAATTAAGTGCTACATATGTCCTAAAAATCAATGTTCTTGGTGTTCTCTATAATTCACTTCCGAGAATCAAACCAGATTTTAAAAGATATATAATAATATATAATGATGAAAATCTTTGCCTTCAAAGAGGAGGAGTTGAAAGAAAAAACTCAAGACGCTAATTTTAGCCTACCAATTAAGAATCCGGAATCCGCTATTAAAAAACGGATTCCGGATTTGGATTCGGATTCCAAAATTGGCCAAAAATTGGGCGGATTCCGGATTGCCATCCCTACTAAAAATTTAAAATTAACATTAACATTGACACACAGTCAATTTATAAACGTTCTTACTACTGTACAAATAGATTTCAATCTTTAATAAAAAGACTCTTTATCTTTTGGATTAAATGAACTAGCAATTTTTTTCCTTACGGTCCCCGAACAGATTATAAGAACTTAATTAAAGCCATGGAATGTTTCAATCAGTTTCAAAGGGTAAACTTTATATGCCCCCTTCAGTAATACCCTCCTTGACTTAAAGTTTTATTTCCCAATAGAGGGGGGGGGGGGGGCGGGGGGTTAAAACTCTAGGTCACTTAATAATGTAAAGCAATTTCTTGAAACAAGCTTAAAACAACAAATTCTCATATTTTGTTAGTGGTAAATATACATTTCAGACTGTCCCATATTCTTTGAAATGTCTATTGGAGGCCAGGGTAAAATCAGGGATCTCAAGGGATAAGACAATGGATGATAAATTAATGTACACATGCAATATGATAAACAAAATTTCTCAAATTCAAGAAGGAATCCAAAAAGTTTAAGCCAATGAACAAGACAACTTTGGTCACAAAACTTTGGGTACCAATATACTTTACAGTCCAATGTCCCCTCTCTCCCGGCCTGGTATGAATGAAAGGGAGAAAAGTTTATTTGTAAAGTTTTGCTTAGCCCAGTTTCAATATCCTTGTATTCAATTTTAAATTTTCTCTACATTTTACCAAGAACTATTTCAAGTAGGTAAGGGATATCATTTAAGGACGGTTAATATGGAGGGATGGGACATTGGACTGTAAGTTACAGGCCTACCCAAAGTGTTAAAATCACGTTAAACTTTAGTTTTATTTTATTGAATTAAGATTGGTTAGTTTTAAACTACTACTATCCAAACTTTTTTACTAATAATTTTATTGATCCTCATTGTGGAAGTATATTGTCTTATCCCTTAAGTAAAAAATAGCAGGTGAGTCTGACCAGCCACTGTCCTCCCAACCTTTACCCCAGTCATCTGATTATTATTATTATACCTGGAATTAGGTTTAGCAGGTGAGTCTGACCAGCCACTGTCCTCCCAACCTTTACCCCAGTCATCTGATTGCTTGCGTCTAGAAAAAAATTACAATAAAAATAGTTGTTAACACCCAACCTAACCTGAATAAAACCATTCTGAGGGGAAGACATTTATAATAAAAACTTTAAAATATAAAATGATATTGTCCATTTATTGGTCAAAAGAAGATTTAGGTAGTTTTTAAAAGACATTTTGACTTGTTTTGAAAGAAAGAACCCAGTTAATATTTTATAATTTTTTTGGGGTTGGGTTGGAGGAAGGGTGATTTTTTTCTATTGGCTATTTCATCTGGCAGACAGACATCTTGTTACTTTTATAAGAAGGATAAAGGTAAAAAGTCACGACTTAGTTTCATATATAATCTAAGGGAACTCAATCCTTAAAGGCTTGGTG
Organism: Acartia tonsa; assembly: GCF_053477335.1. NCBI lineage: Eukaryota > Metazoa > Arthropoda > Copepoda > Calanoida > Acartiidae > Acartia > Acartia tonsa. The sequence continues at coordinate 44,486,256 of NC_137260.1, forward strand.
TAAAGAAGATTTTAAACGCTTTGCACCAACTAGAGGAAATAATATCAAATGTCTTGTTTAGTTCAAACTGTAAAAATCATAAAAAACATATAATCAAATGCCATATCGAAATGCAATTCCTTTGGCTAAATATATAACATGCATCATAATTTTTTTTGTGTCTAAGCATTTTTCGATCAGACGCAATTAGTTATACTTTTTTTCATAGAATGTAATTTTTCTCTCTCATTTAACAGGAACCAAATAAATGCTTGAAGGTGCTTGGATCACTTAGCTTATGTCACATATTAACGTTTTCAGAACCCTTTAAGACATAAATTTAATTAAAAACTAAATTAAAGAATTGTATGTACTCGGTAGAAGTTATATAAAGTGTGGAGAAGATGAACACTTATCCTACTAAGATTTAGTTGAGTGGACTTGACATAGAAGTGTTTAATGAAAATAAATAATAAATTAATGATTTTATTCAACAACAATTCTAATTGTCTTAATTCCTTGAAACTTCAGAAAAGTGCATTTAAAAAGTAATTTTAAGACTATCGATTTAGTATAAAAATCAGGACCTAACTTAATTACAGTGTAGATAATAAAAATATTTGCTGAATAGAAAACATCTTTCAATTATTAAGTCATGTAACACTAGCACCACGTCATACCGAAAGACATTAAAAATAGTTTCTACTGATGCTATGTCAGATGCGCAAATTTAGTAGTTAGAGAAGGAGGAATTCCTTATCCAAAACCAGGCGCAACTCATTCACAACATACAAAAGTCGTGCAATCAAAGAGTCCCCAGAGGTTATCTAGGTTAACACTTCATAGCACGACCTTGGTTAGTTCCAACTACATTGTAATATAATGGCCAAGGCACCACCCCAAAAAAATAAAAAAAACTTACTGGGAAGTGTCCTGGAACCCCTGGAAGTCCTGTGAATTATATCCTCCTGCTCCTGACCCTGTGCCAGACTGGAAGCCAGAAAATTGTTTGGAGTAACCATTGCCGCCGCCCCTATCCTCGTCCAATAGAGAGTCCTGCTGGTAACTAGAGCTGAAAATAAAGAATACATTAAAAATAGATCATGATTACCTTACATTATCTTAAATTATAAAAAGTTTAACACATAATATGTTTGTAAGGTAAACACATTAAATTGATTATTGTTATTTATCGCATTGTATTATAGTCAGCTTTCCGCAGATATAAAAATGAGAAAATATAAGATTAAAACCCAATTATGTTAGCCCCGAGGGGCTAAAGAACCTGGCTGATAAAACTGGGAATAGTTTTATGATTTTTATTTTCATATTAGTTTGTAATACGATGCTATACACGATTTTTTTTAGTGCGACTGAGAACCGGTTTTAATCCAGCGAATATTAATTGGTTTCAAAGCCGTACTGGAAAAAATCCTTGAAAACTGTTTTAAATACCTAAGGTACCTACTAAAGTAACTATTGGAAGTTTTAAAAGTAATGGATAGTCATTAATAATGGATAGTCATTAATAATGGATATATAATGTGCGTGAATATTATGACAATGTAAAAAAATAACGTCAATTTAGGTTGCTAACATCGACCCCATTTATTGGTCAGTTCGTTCATTCAATAGGAGGAGGGAATGGGGGTGACGGGGGTTGATGGAGGGTATCGTTATTTTAGCCAGCTGCCAGCATCTCTTTATTAGAGTACATGAAAATCTAGTGCAACAAGTAATCATATTGATTTAAAGATCTTCCTTTAGAAAGAGGTTAAGAACCGCAAATAGTTTTCCATTAAGTTTCATTATTCTGGCAAGGTGACAAGTTTACTAATCCAGTATAAGAAGAAAATTAACAGTCGAAAGGTAGAAACAAAAAGAAATTCTGAAAATATTTTTTGGTTCTTTTTTAAAAAGAAACCCCCCCCAAAAAAAATTTATAAGTTTAAATGATGTATATTTCATAATATATGAGATAAGCAGAGAGTAGTCCCTAAAGTTTTATAATAACGTTTTCTTATTCGTTGGCTTAACAACTTTGAGGACTTTAGTGAATTTTGATTGGTTGATTTATTGAGTTAAGGTTTCAAACGTTTCAACCACTAATTCTAATCTAAAGGGGTAATTTTTAATATAATCATTGGGTATGTATGTAGTATGTACATTAATTTATCAGCCATTGTTTTATCCCTTTACATCACTATGAGATAAGCAATCTGCATTTAAGATGATTTTTAAACAATTATAGAAATAATTTCCAATTAATAAGGAAAATCTTTGAAATCGCCTTATATTGACTAAAACTTTTCTGATTTAATACTTTGGTATTATGTAAAGTACTATATTGCTAAAATATAGATGAATTCAACTCTTAAAGTACATATTAGTATTATATCCCAATAAATATATGTAGATCTAGATCCCTAATCTAAAACAGAGTTTAGGAACAATCCAGCCATATTATTGGTTAGAACGTGTACACATTTAGATACAAAAGGGAAGTTATTAAGTCCGCTATAAATATTTGAAATATCGTCAAAAAAATTAATCGCTCTTGTTATTGGAATAAGTCATATGTGATCAAATACAAACAATTCTTAGTTTGCTAGAAATTCCTTTATAAGAAATATTACGTCGGAAAGACAATCTAGAGTAATAAATCTATTTGTCTCACTACCCCCCCCCCCCCCCCCCCCAGTTACATCAAGTAAATAACCATGGAGAAAGGGGACATTGATCTGTTAATCACAAGTGTACTCAAAGCTCCATTAAGTTGAGTGTCCAAACCTTTGGGACCAATAGTTTTATTCTGTAGAAGGTGTCATATTTGTTTATCAAAGAGGACTATCCACGAACAAGAGCACGTGATTCTAAGTACCTTCCAGCATTGATCCTGAGTATTTTCTTTCAGAATATAATAGGTCACTATCAATAAATAATATATTGACGAGAGAATTTATGTTTCACCACTTGAAGTTGAAGAAAAGTAAAAAAATGTCCACCATTTTTCGTTTAAATTCTATCAAACGTTTTGTTGAGTTCGGGGTGTCTTTAATTGTCCATGTTGTCAAATGATAAAAATTTAAAAAAAGTCAAAAGCACATTTACTATATCTCATATGTATGTTTAAATTAATGCTAGTATGGATTAATTTACAATCTATATAACACGAGTATTCGCATATGTATCATCAAATATCCATTTTATTAAAAGAATTAGCTTCATAAAATTTTTCAAAATCAATTAAAATAACTAAAAGAACATGGTGAAACATAAATTTTCTCGTCAATATATTAATAATATATGGTGTCCTATTATATTTTGAAAGAAAATACTTAGGATCAATGCTGGAAGGTACTTAGAATCATGTGCTCTCGTTCATGGATAGTCCTCTTTGGAATATAATCAATTATTCAACCTCAGTCTTATTCCTACAGATCCCTGTAAATAACTGAGATAATTATATTTCTTTTGTATACATAAGACAAGTATGCAAGTGATAATTGAATTTACTTACCAGAATTTTTCTTAACAATAAGTACACATATATAACATAATAACATATACAAGATTAATATACAAAAACATTACTCATATAATAGTTATTTATCGCATCGTATTATAAACAGCTATCCGCGGATATTAAAATGAAAAATTAAGACTAAAACCAGTTTTGTTAGAAACGAGGGGCTGAAGGCCTTGTCTGGGCAAAAGTATAATACAAAGAACAATAAACTATACAGTATACAGACAGATAACTCCACAGGAGAAAGTAGAATTGTGATAACGAGGACAATCACTTTTGTTTACAACTCCAATCATGAATCATGATTGGGGATGTAATTAATTTATTGCCCATTGTCTCTTCCCTTAACATATCTGGATATATTTAAGGTATTGTGAATGTGAATATGTTATTCTTAAACAGAACAATCTACCTGACTCTAGTTCTATATTGCTCTATGGACAAGTCTATAGAGAGAAAGGAAAGTGTGTTATCTGTAATTCGCTATGCAGATATGAATATTAATATTCATAATTCACAGAGGTTCTACACAATTTACTTGGGGCGTTATTATATAAATTATGATTATGTTCATTATCTTATTTGATGCAGTAGGTACTTTATATGAATAACATAACATATTCAGTTTATTGCTTTGTCTATAAACTAACGGCTGCACTGAACACTTAGGGGCAAAAAATAGCCTAAAACAATCTCAATAACTGTGTGAAGCTTTCATAAAATGGATCATTAATTTAAAACCCTTAATTCTTTAGATTATTCTTTAAAGTAACAGGGTGTCGGTCTCTGTGTGTGTAGCAAAAGATCTCACTAACCGCTGAACCTATATGGTTCACCTTTTCAGTGAAGCTTCTCAAAGGTCAAGTGAAGGGTTGTAACTGTTATGTGGTAGGATCTAAGCTCACCTATAATAAAGTTCCCCACCCCTCCATAGAAGATTAAATGTGGAGAGTCGACTATTTTTCTTGAATTATAATTTTGACCAACGAAGGTAAAATGAGGCCATTGTGTCTAACTGACTGTTAGAAGGAGAGGCGAGAAATAGAAAATTAGATGAAAGAACCTATAATGAAGATTGGTGCTTGGGGATTAAATAAGAAAATAATGTTAATCAAGTTAATATTAATAAATTTATAAGTATTATAACAAAATATTTAAAAAATGTAATTGAAAGTGCAATATATATTTTCTAAGAATATTTAATGAGAGTTCATACTTAGTCTCACAATTTTCTCAAGGATTTGTTTTAATTTTAAGGGTCTCTTAGTTTAATATAACAGTCACAATTTTACAAAGCTGATAATAGTTCTTATATAAAAATAACAGGATGTCTGTCTGTGTGTAGTGAAGGTACTCTTTACAGTGAAGTTTCTCAAAGGCCCATGATGATTTGAACTATTATAGAGGAGGATACAACTTCCCTCCTCAGAAATATCACCTTAAAAGAAATTGCCCCCCCCCCCCATGATTTTTTCTTTTTCTTTTAAGACTAAAAGTGTAGGGTTGACTTCCTCCCTTCCTCATTAAAGCCCCTTTAAAATATAAACTGACATTATTTGGCAAATGTAGTCTCATACTATGCAAATGAATTATGATATTGCCATACCTAATGTATATGTTAAAGCATACATATATATGTTAGGAAGGGAGGGAGGGTAATGTAATACTATAATTTGATTACTTAACTAACAGGTATACATACATGCATATAATGATGCACATATAACAGTTGGAATATTGAAAATATTTCTATTATCTTTAAGAAGCTTACCACATGAATCATTTTTGATGATTTATGTAAATCAAATAAATGTATATTTTGTTTGTAGAGAAGCTACTATATAATTAATTTTGCCTGTCCGCCCATATGTTCTCAGTCCGTCTTTCAGTCTATCAGTCTTTAACACTATAGGGTAAATGTGAAGATAGACTGCTGAAATTTCAGTGAAGATTCCCATGACATGGGCATCTAATCTTTATATTGTTTTGTCCGTCTCTCTGTCAAGCCTTCTAGGAAATACATAACACTTATTTCTTTTAGATTTTGTGATTATATTTGATTTTTTTCTTCATATTCTCTCTCTTTCTTATGCCAACTGTACAGTGTACATCTGATTTACATTTCACTTTGTCCGTTTATCCATTCCTTGATTTTGTGTGTAAATGATGTCATTCTTCTTTATACAAGTTTCAAATGAAAACATATTGAATAGAAATACTCAAAACTGAAGTAAACCTTTCCATTAATATTGGATTTCTATATTTTACTAAAGAATTGTGGAATTTTAATTCTCTTGTCTGTATTCAAACAATTAAAGTAGTATGATAAATTAACTTATAAATATATCAATAATTATAAATATTTTATATATAAAAAAACTGAACATTACAAATCATAAAAATCGCGCAAAAGAAATGTAAAACAATCTGGCAAAAGACAAAAACCTCATTTGAGGAGAATAGAGCATAAATATTCAGATCTAAGGAATGCATTTGACACCTGTCATCACAGATAACCAAACCACAACAGCTAAACTTTTTTCCTCTTTTCAATTTTTAAAATGGATTTTACATTTTGAACTTTTGATAGTATGCTATTCATATTTATATCATTAAATCATAAGCATTTTAAAATGTCTAACTTCAAAATTGTCAAATCTATCAATAAACATGTCTAATTTTAAAAGCTACTAAATGATCAACTTCCAAATTGAAATTTGTTTGTTTAAATAAATATTAGTTTTCACTTTAACCATATTTATTCTGATAAAATACCTAAGAGATCAAAGAGATTTAAAAGTGAAGGGCAAAATTAAAACCAGTGCAATCCTTGAAATTCTTATTTCTTTGAATACATTACCTATATAATTTCAACATGTATTTATACTACTAAAACATACTTATCAGACATTACCTACTTAAATTCACATGTATTTATAGTACTTAAACATACTTATCAGTAATTTATATCAATGTTTTATTTCAAATCTAACTAAACTATTACAAAGAAATCAATTTGTCAAAAACCACTTGGCATCACGTTCCATGGTTGGGAGAAAAATGAATGGAATACACGAGACGAATATTTCCATGAATCAAAAACTATTTCAGGTCAGGGAGGGAGGGAAGGAGACATTGGGCTCTTTATTACTCTAGTCCCTAAAGTTTTATAATAAAGTTATCTATTGGTTGAGAACTGATATAAATTTTGATTTGTTGGTTCATTGAGTCGAATGTCCAATCCTTCAACCTTAATTGTTATCTACAGAAGGGGTATCCTACTTGGGGATGTACATCAATTTATCGGGCATTGTCTTATCCCTTTAAATCCTTGAATATTTCTGAAACTATTTCAAGTTTGTTTAGTTACATTTTGTATACATAAATCTTTTAATGCCAGGAATAGGATAACTTATTCTTTAAATGTGCTTTAGATCTTGTTATATTTAAGTACATGTGAGATCATTAGGTAAAGACAAAAGATAAACATAAATTTATGTAAAGCAATGTTACCCCTTTTGAAGATTCAAATTATTGGTTGCCAGTTGAACCCAAATATGATCAAGTTTCAATGAAGGCACACAAAGATTTAAAGCCAACGAATTTGATAGCGTATGATAATACTAAATTCATAACATTTGGGTTATTGAATATCTTTCCCCCCTCCTTGTGCAATAATTGTACATAAAAATAATTGGCTAGTGTCTTAAGAGTAAGGACTCAATACCAGAGCAACAGAAAATAATTATCAACAAGAATATTAATGCCCATAACCAGAGCAGCAAGAAGAAAATACCTTAACTCCTTTCAGGAAAGAAACACTTATATATCTACTGTAAGATCTCGCTGACAGATGGTATTATAAACAATCGTTCACACGAAAGCTTAAACTTTTTTGTGGGGAGGTTACCTCAAGCTTCACCAATCTCTTTAACGTGCCCCTAGAGGCTCCTATAAAGTCAAGAAATATTTTATAAATGTTATGTTATTAAGACAATTTAGCTAAGTAAAAGAAATATTTAGTGAGGCTCTTTGAAGAGAGACTTATCTATAAGATAAATAACTGAAATAACTTAGTTATTCAGTAGTTTCGCTTTAACATAAAAAAAATAATCCATCTAGTACTTGATGCCATTACCAGTTATTCATTTGGATAAGTTCCAACTAAAAACATTCTGTACATGATTATTATACATATTTACATTAAGAAACAGGTTTATTACTCGATTTATCAGAAAGATAATAGAATATTAAGGTATATTATGAATATGAATCAAATTAAATTCTATTATGATGAAATATTTTTTTAAAAATTTTGTAATTGTTTTTATCTATAAAAAGATATTCTTTATTGTAAGTAAGGATAATTAAAACAACTCTTTGAATTTGCTTACTTTCATATTAAAGAAGTAATAATAGCCTATCTAATCAATAACTATAACAATTTCTTTTTATCTTTTCTTAGAACTTTTCACATAAATAAATCCCATTACTTTGTGCCTGTTTAAAAGGATGAGGTTTTATATTTTCTGTTCCTCTCCCACTTTAAAAATGTTTCTATTTAAAAAGATTAAAGGCTTGGAATGCACAACTTGATTTTTATCCCAAATATCAAATGATTAAAATATATGATTCTGATTCTTTCACTGAACATACAATTCCCCAAAAAGTTAGGTAACCATTATTTGTCTGGGAGGTAGAAGGCATTGGACTGTAAATTATCCTGGTACCCAAAGTTTGTAAACTCGTTCTCTTATTCGTTTGGTTATAACTTTGGGTGCTTTTTCGAACTAGTAGTGTCCTTACTTTTCCACCAACAAGTAATGTACATACATCAATCTATCGTCCACAGTACTATCCCTAAAAATCTCTGATTATTAGTATAATCATCCCAGAATATAAGTCAGGTTGCGGACAATGGACCGGGACAATCATGTATCATGGGATACAGGGACAAGTAAATACAAGATAACAGATATTCAGAGAGAAGGGTCCCCAAAGTTTTACAATAAGATTTTCTCATTCGTTGGCTCAACAACTTTGGGGACTTTTAATGAATTTCGATTGGTTGGTTTATTAAGTTTAGTGTTCAAACGTTTCAACCACTGATTTTAATTTACAGAAGGGGTAATTTTGTGTGTCATCATTGGGGATTACATCTATCGGCCATTGTCTTATCCCTTTAGATCCCCGAGAGATAATAATCTCTTTAAAATTCTAGAATTGCAACAATCAGTGTGAAAATTAGGCAAAGATTGACTTATCTACCATTTACTTATCCCTGTAGGCCTTGGAGTTGTCTACTGATGAATTGACCACAACATAACAATATAGACTCCCCAACAGTAATCAGGTTAAGTACATATGTTAGTAGTACATGTATGTAATAGTTGACAGGGACATGTTTTCAATTTTTCATTAATTTGATTGTGAAATTAAATCAAATTGTACCAAAATTAAATTGTCAAACTGAAATAAATAAATAAATGATTTTTTTTGTATGATAAGAACAGTTTCCAGCCATAAAAACAAAAGTTTTTAACATTTTTATATAGATTCTTGGGTTTCCATTTCAAATATTGAATTACTATTTACATTGTTAAAAAATAGTTTAAACATTCAGGTTGCATTTTTCGATTTTTGTCTTTTTCAAACTGAAAAAAAACTATGTACATGTATACATACATATTGGAAAGTTTATGCAACAAGGTCTGGTGTTCTATAAAATATGCATTACATCTAAATGTATTTATGGGTATCGAAACCAAATTTTCCTCAAGTGAGCCAAAGGAGACCTCTCATGAATGAATTTCAAAGACAAACAGACTACAAATAAAATGGGGGACCGCAGGTACATGCCTAGCAGGGGTTAGGAATATAAAAAATAACCCTCCATTTTAATTTATTTTTAAAATAAAGAGAGGGTGGTTATCAGTGTTCGACATGCACTTTGTGTGAAAGCGATAAATAATAATAGAAGATAGAATTAGAAAATATCACAATTTTAAAACTAAAAAATTACAATATTGTATGTTAAATCCTGTGTAAAAAATGACATTTAAATATAGAATATGTTAGTATGACTTAATTAAAGCGTTTGATACCACCCATCCTAACAAAATATAATAATTCTTTTATAGGTGATATATCTCTCTAAACCACATTCATGAAAAGTCCCCTGTTGCTAGACAAATAGGGTCTCTATCCTAGCCAGCATATTTATGGGAGGTAATGTACAACAAGTTTGTATGCTAATGCTGTATTCATGCAAATTGTCTAAATCCTTTTATTGCCCCTCTCCACCATAAACATTATCCTCCTGTCCTTTCCAACAATAAACCAAAAGAATATTAATTCAGTTTGATTTACATTTTTTTAGAATGGAATAAAAATATTTCTTATGTGTGTTGAAAAAATAAATAAAACAATTTGCAAATAATCCAAGTAATCACATGTTAAAATGTACAAAATGTCAAGAAATGACCATCCTTTCAACTAACATCCAGCAGTAACCTATTATATAAAGTAGTAAGTTTGTTTTGTCTAAAGCTTATGATCTCAATAACTACTTGACCGATATTTAATGGTTTCAGGCTTATTATTTTAAGAAAAAGAACTTGGGTTGGTTTTAATCCATTTTTCTCTCTGCCTCTTCGAATACAGATCCTCTAGATACTAGAGACGTAGCCACTAGTATAATAAAAAGTTGTTTTGCTAAAAAGGATGTAAAATAGTAAGTAGGTATACAAGATTACTTTATCTCTAAATGAGAGTAAGAAGCATATCTAAGCATAATGCTTTATAATGAGAATCCTATTATGTTAATGTTCTGGCTTGTCTGATCTCTACTTCCTCTCCCAAAACTAACCTCTCTATTAGGAAAATCTTAATCTATTTTATGCAGCAAAGCCACTGTACCAATACCTGCTTGTCAGTCAGTTGTCAGTATATCATTTTCAATTTAAACAAAACTAATCTATTACACAGCCAAAAAGTTCAATTACTTAGATTTATGATATCAAAAAGAATAAGGTTGCAGCACTGTGTTGTATTGAATTAAGTGTTTTTCAATTTGATTTAAAGGAATGCTTTTGATATAAGAACTAAGAACTAATTTTTATCAGCTATCAAGCCCAACTAATTCATTTTACCTAACCCTGGTTCTTAGTATGAAAGGCGTCCATATTTAATATACTCTAATAATTAGAACAAAACAGTAAGGTGCTGTTGAAATTCAAGCAATTTAAAGAAAAGAATAAACGGGTATAGTCCTTTCCACGACATCTCTCCATAAGGAGCGATTCTTCGTATTTTTCACAGTAGCTTTTCTCCTATTTCTAGCCCCTGCGGGGGGCTCTAACCCTGCGGGGCCAATTACCTAACCCTGTGGGGCAATCACCTAACACAATATAACCTAACCTAACCTAAAATAACCTATAAAAAGCCATTTTAAAAATACGAAGAATCGCTCCTTATGGAGGGATGTCGTGGAAAGGACTATACCCGAATAAACCATAGACAAATCCTCCATATAAATTAATTTAGCTAGTTTTCTCTCTTTTCTTCCTTTTGGACACAACCATCCTTGTTTTGTATTGTGAATAAAGACATAAATCTTAAAGCTGGAAGCCCAGCTCAGATATTTGATTATTTATTCAGATAAACTCTCATTATTTATTCTACACACACGCAGACATAATGGTACATAAAATCACACACACGCACAAACATTAAACAATCAAATACTTATATCTTTATATTAAAGTAGGTAAGGATGTCTGTCTGTCTATTTGTCTTTATGTTTGTACTGTTCTTAAAATCTAAAAAAATGGGTTATCGAATTCAACTTCCCCCTTCTTATGAGTCCCTAGAGGCCAAAGGGGCATAGCCGCTAGTAAAATATATAAAAAAGGAATTACATTAAGAATTCAAGAACTACCTTATTGCAAATACCTACATTATTGTTAGTAAATATTGGAATTAATAAGGATATACTTGGATATATTGACTGGGAAATATTTGTCAACAATTTAGCTAGATTATATCGACCTCATTTATTGGTCATCTTGTTCATCCAGTTAGCGGGTAAAGACTGGGTAAAGGGGGTGGTTCAAGGTTCGTTATTTCAGCCAGCTGCGGGCACCACTTTATTAGAGTAAAAAATGCAAATCTTATGCAACATTCAAGTAATAATGCATCCATTAGTCGGTTAGACGAAGGAAGGCATTTTTGGTGTACTTTAAAAGCTTATGTCTAGTCCAATACAGTAATCGCACAGACCTATTAATCTGAAAAACTTTGATAAAAAAAATCATTTATGTCCTTAAAGGCGACTTTCCTTCACACATGCGAACACAATATGTGAAATAATTCGTCCAAAATCTCTGTAGTGAATTCATTTAAAATATCAAATATAATACCATACAATAAAGAACACAATGTATATTTTTGTTATACATATATATATAAATGTTTTTTTTTGACCTTACTCACATTTTTTTACTCTTACAATAATGACAATTAACATTTTAATAAGGGATATTACTCATTTCAAGTTTTTCAAAAATATTTACATTAAGATTTTTTACCTAAGTTGTAACCAACCAGTGTGCGCGGATCAAAGTCCACATTACGATTGAAAAGTTTGTACACTATTAATTTCATGTCAAGAAATAATTAAATTTTGGGTACAAATATAATTTACATTCCAATGTCCTCCCACCCTCCCTGTAAATATTTAATATTTTAGCTTTAAATACCAGTATGATGAGATGGTGGAAGCTTTATAAAAAATTAATGAAGATGATCTTACTTTTTGTCCTCGAGAGAAAACTTTAGATAGGATTTGTCTAATTTAGCTATGAGAAGATCCTCTACAGAGTCTGAAGGTTTGACAGGGTCAGCAGGATGATCTGACATGGGGGTAAGGTCAACAACATTATTTATTTATAATATTCATGTGATGTTAATAATAGAATAAGGTCAATATGTCGAAGTAAAACTAAAATAAAAATACAATAAGAAAAGTGCAGGTAAATCCATTTAACCCAAAGTTTGGGGGGAGTCCCTTTGGCATCAAATTTTTTTGGGGGGTGGGGTTTTTCCCCATCCAATCAAACCCTCTTTTTTTTATGCTCCATTTAAGCCCCTTGGTTTTTACAAATCAGGTAAATAATTAACATTTGGCACCAAAATGTGGGTTTTACCTACCCACACACCCTAATCTTTAATTTTCAATTACATCTCTTTTAGGATTTTGTACCCCCAAAAAAACTAAAGCTTGGACGTGCTTGTACTTGTTTAAGGGGGGATGCGGAAGTGAAAGTCAAAGAAACTCAAGAAAATAAAGAGTTACAGCTCTGAGATTTGACATTGCAGTTGCTTTAAAAGGGTACAATAAGGAAGAAATGGCGTCGGAACCGCCACTCCCGCTGAAAACCGCCGTTTCCCGCAGAGTTTTTTTCATTTTCTCGTCAAATTTAAATATAAGAAACGACAGGAAAGTGGAAGGCTGCTAATGCAGGAGAAGAGAGGTGTGGTTTTACTAGAAGTATGATGCCGTTAAATATATTTTATCTTGACACTTGCCATTTTTTTCAATATTAACATATTGAAGTGTTAAGTGAAAATATAAGGAAAATTTTCATGAAAAAAAAGTGTATCTCAGATGACTGAAAATTGTCTGATTTGGCGAGTAAAGGCACGGCGGGAAATGGCGGTTTTCGGCGGGAGCGGCGGTTCCAACGCAGTTTCTTCACAGTTCCATATTGTACCTCTTTAGGGCAACTGCCATGACAAATCTAAGAATTGTAACTCTTTATTTAGTTGCGTTCCTTTGACTTTTAATTTTGGTTTCAAAAAGTGTCACTTTCGCCCCCTCCCTTTGAACTTATTTTAAATAGGTTATGTTGTGTGGCTGCCTGTGTCGTTATCCTCCGTGGAGACAAGGAGGTGGGTGGAGCACTCCTCCTCCACCCGGAACTGACCGTATCTGGTGGCGGCATGCCCGTATCTGGAGGACGGGGTAGGCGTGTACCCGGAAGACTTGCCGAAGCCAAATATGCTGGCTAAACTCGCCATTTGTGTGTGGATGTGTATGCAATTTTTATCTGAAGTTAATTGAGAAAATGAACAAACAATAGAAAAGGTTTTGGTGCTTTCCCTCAAAGTACTTATCAAGCACTAAACTACCCTCCCTTTTTTCTAAATTTGAATATAAGGGATGATTGTGGGTTCTTTACCTGCCGTGCCCTGAACCTTCTGGGCTAAACAGTACCTTTTATAACCTAACCTGCTCAGAACAAACGTAAAACTAACCCCTAATTATTATTAATTCATTTCCAAAAACAGGGGGGTTTGTTTTGTGCTCAAAAAGGAACTTTGAGGGATGTCTTATAAAAAAAAGCAACTTAAATGAGAAAAAATAAGTGATTGTTCTTTGCAATTTTTAAACAAAAGAGAAAAACTCTTAAAATCTCATATATGTTAAGGAAAAATATAAAATGATTAGAAAATTTTCTATTAATACATTTTTAATTGATTTATAAATATGGATTTAATTATGTCTATATTTGCTTATTTCTCATTATTAATTTAAATAGGCAGAAATATTACGTATTATAATATCTTAGGAATCAATTTAGACCACGAATTTAATATATTAAATCGTTATTATGTTTGTATTTAAAATTTTAAATCACTTTTTTTGGGGGGAATTTATCACAAACAAACCCACATTTTCCAAACAAGTAATTTTGAAAAAACGTCCTATTCAGCTAAAACCCTTACAATCCAATTTTATTCCACACGCATCTGAAAGAACTGTCAAGAAATTTGAAACTTTTTAATATATATCTAGAAAATGCTTTGCAAAGTTTAACCCGAAGTGATGTAAAAAGATAAAATGCTTATTTGCTGATGATATAGAAAACTTTTTTCATGACTCAAATATTATAAATCTACAAAAAAATGGATTTTAGACAAAAAAATAGATTTTCTTACGAAAATGGGCTGAGAAAAAGAGATGGGATAGACAAAAAATGCATTCAAACATTGCATGATTTATGTCAAATAAAATCGCGTAAGTCGGTGACATTACTTAGAACCATTTTGCGTTATTTATGACACTTTAACATTAATAAAGCATTTAACTATAAATATTCGTCATAATTTGTCTTTTTAATCTTTTCTTATTTAAGCTTCCTACTAAACTCTGACGTCATAAAATGTAAAATAAATTCGAAACTTGAATTAAATTCTATTTTTATTAAATAAATTATTAAAAAAGAACGCAACATTTTAATTCCGTTCTTATACAAAAGTCAAGATGTACTGTAATTCAATTTTCTCAATTTTAAGTAACTTAAAAGAAGTTATTTTTATTTACATTCTTTCACTAAATTATCATTAAAATTTATATGAAAATATGGCAGTTTAATCACTAATAAAGTTTATATCAAAGAACTTAGGACATAAAAATCCTGTACAGAAAAATAGTCTGCAATAAAAAAGTAACTCTCCCTTCGGAGATATTTTATAAAACTGGTTGAATCCCCCATTCTATACATCCCATCTCACACTTGTACACACACACAAACATAATATAAGAGAGTATCTCAGATTCTATCTCTCTCTTTCTCTATTCCCTAGTAAACCCTCTCTCTCTCATATAAAATATATATATAGAACCAAAAACTCTTAAAAGAGAAGACAGACCATTCCCTCCCTCCCCTATTCTAACTACCAGACCATGCTGATAAGACCTTTCTCCTTTGCAAAAATGTAAAGGCTTGCAAATATTGTTTACAGCTTGAAAATGTGCAAGACTCAAAGGACTCTCAAAGGCTGATCTAAAAAGTTGAAGGATGGTTATGAGAGGCGCTGGGATCTTTAATAATTCACGTGTCTATCTTATTCAATATACCTATTTGTTTTCATGAATTGAAAATGTGTCTAATTATTTTTAGCAAAAATGAACCTTTATTGTAAGGTTCCTTGACCTCTACAAGCAATCTATGATCTAAAATAACAGGATTATTGCAATTTAAGTATAAAAATTATCATTTACTTTCGATTATTGTTAAAAAGATTAGTTAAACTTTTAAGTTATTACAATACTTGTTTGTGAGACAAAAATGATAAATTCCTTTAGAAAAAAATGTTCAGTTCAAAATTTCTTACACCATGAACCATGTTATTGACTAATAAAATCCCTAAAGCTACAAATTAACTAACGCTTGAGTGTATTATCTAATACTGGATAAGGTATAAAATCAAGCGGCTGTCTGGCAGCTGCAAAAAACAGCTAGTAACCAAATTTTAATTAATCATAAGTAAGTAAATTTAATATCCATTATAAAAGTAAACAAAGGATGAATTGTCTAGAAAGCCCCACAGGAGGGAAGTAGATTAGTTTTCAAAGTAGAATTTATTTAAAGTCTGCACAAGGTTTAGACAAGGGATACAGGGATGGGTCAATGGAGAATTAACAGTTATTTATTGCATCGTATTATAGACAGATTTCCGCGGATGTCAAAACGAAATATTACAAGATTAAAACCAGTTTTGTTAACCTGAGGGTCCGAAGGCCTATGCTAACAACGCTGCTATTAATTTTATGAATAATATTCGTGGTAAATTGTCTGTAATACAATGATATACAGGAGTTTTCAGTATAACTGAGAACCGGTTCTAAATCATTGGATATCAATCGGTTTTGAAGCCATACTAGAAAAAGTATTATCCATTAATAAAAAAGAAACATTTAAATCTTTAATTACTACTTACCCATTATCTAAACGTAAATTACTTTCTTTAATGGAAAAAAGGTATTGACGACATTTAAAAGACATAATTTTAGAGGGCGAATCTATTTTCTCCCATTGTCATTGCCCCAAATCCCTGGCTTTGACAAAAGAATCTGTGTGTGTGTGTGTGTGTCTCTGTTTGTTAAAAAGTTTGTTAAAATTGTTCTCAAGTTTAAACACTTTTTAATATTTCAAAACATAAGTTTGATTCTCGGTGGATTTAAGAGCTTCTACTAAACCAAATCATTTCATGGTGCTTCCTCTAAATTACCCTCCCCCCCCCCTTATTTTTGAAATAAATAAAATAAGGGTGGGGTAGCATTATTCTGTTATGCCTAACCCTTTATCCTTATTTATATATTTTTCAAATTAAGAAATTAATGGGGGGGGGGGGGGAATACTTAAATTTCCTATTTGATTTTTATATCTAATATAATAAAGTAACTGGATGTCTTGTCTACAAGAATTTATGTCAAGTAAGCTCTCTGAAACCACTGGACCATTGGTCACCGATTTACATGGAAATTTTGTATCAGTCCTGTTGAGATATTCGACTATTTTGGGATGGTTGATCAACTCCCCAAAAAGAACAGTACTATTTAATATGCGTTGATGGATGTTGCTAATTTGCTACCCTAGTCAAAAAAAGATCTTCAGTGTACTTTCAGAGTATATACTTAATCCAATATTGGTAAGACAAATTGGACGCTTACACATAGAAAAGGAAAAATATGCATAGATGAGACATGTGAGATTTATGCATACTTACAAACAACCACTTTACTGGAACAAACAATATTATATTTGAATGGGTTATTGCGGGTATGTCAAATCTATTGGATAAGGAAAATAAAATGAGTTACTTTCTTAAAATTATACAGTATCTTTTGTAGCGAAATAATCTAAACATTGCTTTGTTGGTCTGTTTGCCGGTTATGTAGAAATGAACATTATTTTATAAAAAGGTTTCGTGTTTTTTGGGGACTTATTTTTTTAAAATTGGGTAGATACATACTTATCGGCCGTTGTCTTATCCCTTTAGATAAGATTTCATATTAGGCAAAACTAAAAAGAAAGGTTTAGGACATAAAAAATGTAGAAAGAAAATGCACAAAGTTTTAAAAAAGTATTACTCTCTCAGGAGAGAAGATTAAAAACAAATATTTTCCGGAGACAGGAAAAGATTTTCCAGTATGGCTTCAGCATCGATTAATATCCGCTGGATTAGAAGTGTTTCTCAGTTATACTGAAACACCGTATTATAATCAATTTTTCAAGAATATTAAAATAAATCATAAACTTATAACTAATTTTGGTAGCCCTGGACTTCGTCCCCTCGGGGCTAATATAACAGATTAAATCAAATAATTTTTCTTTTTAATATCCGCGGAAAGCTGTTTACAATATGATGCAATAAATAACTATTTAGTGATTTAAATTATCTAATACTTGAGTGATACTGGATTTAAATGTAATAGGTATACATTAATCAGAATGACAACATCCTTAAGAAGCGAAGCTCATTAATTTAAAACAAAAATAACAGACAGACTGAGCATGACCGACATACCGATAGACCCAATCACAATCTCACCACATAGCGTCGTACTAAGATGCCTTAGCATTAAGTAACTATTTAACATTGAAGTTCAAAAGAGAAGAGTGTTGGGGAAGGGGGGGGGCGTGTTTACACCACCTCGGAATGAAGAATCCCCCTCCCCCTACAAATTTCTGTAAATGCACCTGATTCAAAATAAATGAAATAACAGATTATAAGTCACAATAGCTGCAGATGTTTTCATGTTTCTTCAAGTGAGATTGAATATGTTTAAACTTTTATCCAACTTTTCATGCTACTTGTTTTCAATAGCGAAGCTACATTATCAGTTTTAACTGGTATGTGATCTGTCCGTTTCATAGATCATATGTACTAAAGGGAAGAAGGAATGGGGGAAGAATTAAAGAATTTTTTTTAATGAACAATTTTTTTATTTGGGGGGGGGGGGGTTAAAGGTGGAGGTACCCTCCCCCAAATAGGTATTAACCTTCCCTCGATCTAATACATGATACACTAAAAAGAGAACCATAACAGTTGGCGATATAGACATGAAGACATCCTGTTATTTTTATAGAAGGATATCCAGCTAATGAAATATTATTAAAACATGAAATTTATACCTAAAATTTAAAGTTTCAGGTACCTAAAAAAAGGAATGAATAAAACATTATGTCGGCATGTACATAGTTGTAAAAGCAATGCATAAAACTTCAAAGGGCAAATTATAAGTATAAAAGAGCAGATATAGTACCTATGATATACACATTAATGCACGTATACCATAAAGTTATACCCTAACATTAAAGGTCTCACAGAACTTGTAATGTTGAAGTCTATAAACTAACCACGCTAGTATCTGGGACATACAGGCAAACTTCCGATAGCTTTCAATGAGGCTAAAATCTAAATAATAAGCCTTATTCTATATCATTTTTAATAGACCTTGTATTCAAGCTGTAATTAAAAATAATCATAAACATTTTTCAATTAATTAAGTATAGGAGGTCTGGTTTTTGTACTTAACTATGGTTTAATCGGTGGCTCCTACCGTTCATACTTAACCATCTAGAATTCTATACATTTATTGTGCAATGTGAATACTTCAGGATGAAAGGATATGGAAAAGAATTTTTTTTATTATGATAGTAAAAAACAACAATTTCCTAGTAATTTTCTATAAAAAGTAGAATATCAATAACATAAAAGGGAATCTGTATTCGAAGAGAAAGGGAAAAGAACAGAAAAACAGCCTAAATTCAGCCCAGTGAAAATTCCCTAAAATGGAGATATTACTCGGTTCAATAGTTTGTCAGTAGGATAGATGTAAAACAGTTTTTCATTAGATATAATATCTCTTTTCTAGGAATGATAGATTTATTATTACTTGGATCCTAAACCAGATTATTATGTACTCTAATAAAGTAAAACTTGCATTTAGCTTATAAAAAAATCCGCCCCATTTACCCAATACCCTCCCCTCCTACTGGATGAACGACCTAAATTGACGACAATTTTTGCCCTATCATAATATCCACTTATATTCTATATTCATTCTAGGAATACTGTGAGTACATTGAATATAATGTAAGGTACAAAATATGGACACAAACAACTTTAATATTTAATCAACAGGAATAAAAACAGTTTAAAAGGCGAAGCAGAGTTCTAATAGGAATTAATCTATGGTCTAGTGGATCATAATTTCAGGGATTTTAAAGAATAAGACAATGATTGATAATTGATGTACAACGCCAATGATGATAAACAAAAAAACATTCTGTAGGTAATAAAATAACAAATGAGAGAGCAAATTTAAAAACTTTGGGTACCTGTGAAATTTACACTCCATTCCCTCCCTAGATTATTTACATTGGGCTTCTTAAATATTCCATAACTTTGGGGAAGAATATTTTTAAAAAATGCTGTTTCCTAAAATTCTTAAAAATGTGGTCTAAAATAAACTAAATGATTTAGTTTATGTCCCTTTACTCATTATATATTTTTTCAACATTATTTTAGAAAAGTCACGCTTTGGATGCTAGGCACAAACATGTTGAATTATAAAAATCTACCTTTTTTGCCAAATATTTTTTCATATTAAAAAACAAAATATTATTATATTAATATGAAATAGTGCATTTTTGTTCAGGGATCTAAAGGGATAAGAAAATGACCTATAAATCGATGTACATCCCCAATGATGATACACAAAGTTACACCTTCTTTAGATTTAGATTAGTGGCTGAAGCATTTAGATACTCAACTTTATGAACCAACCAATTAAAAAACCGATGAAAGTCGACCAATAAGAAAACGTTATTTTACAACTTCAGGGACTAGTGTAATTAACAGCCCATTGTCCCCTCTCTCTCTCTCTGATTTTTGTTTTCCTTCTACTGTAAAAAAAAACCTATTAAAAACTATTTAAAGTACATATTATAATAATGTACTGTACAGCTAACTTTAAATTCCTACCTTTCATCTTAGGGGATTAAAGTTGGTAGAAAGTTTCATCATAGAGTATAAACTATATAAAAAAGGCAGCTAAGAGAATATTTGGGGCTAGCTTTCATCATTTTTAATACCCAGAGTTAAAGGGAGTTTTTACTAGTACCCAAAGTTTTATATGCAAGTTTTATATCTTACTCGTTGGATCCAAAATTTTAGGTACTTTTCTTGATTATTAATTGGTCATCATATGGGTTCATATATCAATTTATTGTTCATTGTCCATTGTCATATCCCTTAAGATCCCTGACTAATTTCAATTATTATTTTGGAGTAATACAGATAACATTTAGATAAAAGGAAAAAAGCAAAATAAATATTTTTAAGGCTTAATCTCTGTTCCTTTTTTAACAAGAGAAATGACATTGTTTATTAGATAATATTTCTTCCCCCCACTAGAAGCTACCCAGAGTTTCACAAAATAAAATTGGGAAGGGGGAATATTTTATTTCGATGTCCTTTATATCCTTGGTAATGGACATATCATTGCTTGGATGTTACACAATATTTTTATGTTCTATAACAAACTGAAACTCGCAGCGGGTTAAAATAACGATCCCGCATACACCCCCTTTACCCCATCTCCTCGCCTCCTACTGTATGAACGATCTGATAAACATATGAGTTCCATGTTAGCAACCTAAATATACAACTTTTCCCCTGGTCATAATATCCACGTATATTCTATATTCATGTCCCTGGTTTCCATAATGTTATGTATAATATCAAATAACAAGTTTTATATTCAAGTGGCCTCTATTTTTAAAAGCCTATCGTTTTACATGACAGTTATATTGTCAAAATTTTGTTTTAAAAGCTTCGATTCAACTATTTTTTGACGCAATATTAATTTGAGTTAACTTTATAATAGACTAGAGGTCGCGGTCTATGGGTTCTATGTTCGAAAGAATATAGAAGGGCAGAAAAATAGCCTAAATTCCATACCCAGACTTAATTATAAAAATAAAGACAGACACAAACCATCTAAGGACCTACAAGAATCTTAACTGTAAAAGCCATATCGGTTAAGCAATTAGCGGAATCTTTCGCTGTATAATCTGTTTAATAAAAATAAAAAAAACTTACATTCCATTAAAAGTAGCTGATCTAAGGAGGCCAGAATCCTCACAGGGTTGATAATCAGATCTGAAAGCAAACAAACAATCATCATTTATCTTTGTAGATTTGTTATTGTCTTTAAACATCAATAGTAAAAAATTCGAAGCATCTCTAAAATGCTACATACATACATATAAGCACAAAAAAACCTATGAGTCTAGCATAATATGATTTTTATTTCCTAATATTTTAACGCAAAGCTCTTGTCGTTAATTCAAGTATTTTGAATTGTCCTATTTCTTTCAAACTTATGATTTATGTTAGAGTTGGGTACAATTTAGAATGCGTAGCAAATAATTTATTTTTTCTATGATGTATTTGTACTTTTTACTTGATTTTTAGAATATTGATTCCTTGAACGAATATGTATAGTATTATCATAAGCAAGTGTTTAAATGAAAGTCTATTCCTATTTAAAGAATCAACATCCTGTATATAAGTAATTTTGGGATATATTTATCCTGAATTTTAATTGAGAATTCTTAATAATATTGATTGTAAGTACTTTGTTAACCAACAAATGTTATAAATGTTCAAATGTATATGGCGGACTGATTTATTAAGATAGCTTTCAATGATGTTGTCGTTCTTGTTTCTTTCAACTATTGTAAGATTTGTCTTGGTTTACATTTTATTTCACATTGACAAAATTGATCATTTGTCTCCGTAGAATTTATTTTATTCTTTCTAAAATCAAATTGTTCAATTTTAAAAACATATTTTTTTTAATAATAGCAAAGCTACTTTGAAGCATATCTGTGGTAAGCTAAAGACGCTGAAAGAGCTTTGGCCATTTAATTAATTACAATGAAAAACTATGTTTACATCCCGAAACTGAATAAAATCCTTCACAATTTTAACTGAAATTTAAGTGCTGAAACCAAGGGACCTCAAGGAATAAGGCATTGGCAGAAGAATTGATGTAAATCAGCATTAAAGATACACAAAACTACATCTTCTGTAGATTACAATTAGAGGTTGAAACGTTAGGACATTAAATAAAAAAGTTCCAAAATATGTTCAGCCAATAACTAAAAACGTAAGAAGCCGCCCAATGTCACCTTCCACCCTGGCTGAAACCAGTGTCTCTTGTCATAGGAAACATAAGTTAATAAAGGCTAAAGATAACAACTTTATTACTAACAGCCCTAAAACATTTGGTGGGTATCGTTCTAAATTCAATTTAAGTTATTCTTACTTATTTTTAGAAGCGTAACTTTTCTACAATTAGGTTTAGTCTGTCAATAGCGGAGCATGATTTTTTTTGCTACTTTGAATAAAAGCTTTGCATTATACAATATATATATTCCTAAATAATATTAAATGCGTTGTTACTCTATATTTGTCAATGTTCGTATGTCTATCAGTCTGAGTTGTTATGCTTTGCATTTCTAGATGTTGTCGTCCTTGTTAATCGAGGAAAACGTATGAATACTCATTCCTATTGATTGTTAAAGAGACACTACAGAGGTTTGGATGTATTATTACTTGGATGTTACCCCAGATTTTCATGTTCTCGAATAAAGTGAAACTTGTATCTGGCTACAATAACGATTCCACCTTCCCCTCCCCTTACCCCTATCACCTCCACTCCACTCAACCAACTGGATGAACGAACTAGACGATAAATGATGACGATTTTAGCAACCTCAATTGACGACAACTTTTTCCCTGTCATAATATCCACACATATTCTACATTCATTGCAGAGATATTAAAAGTATTGTACTATCTAACCAGAAAACAAATCTCCCCGCTTTCAAATTTAAAATGTTTAAAACTGTCAAGTATTCAATTCTATTGAATAAGAGTGTGTAACGAGAGAGAAGACATTGTACTGTACATTGCACTGATCCAAAATTTTAAAATCACATTTACTTATTTGTTGCCTAAAAAAACTTTGGGTACATTTATTTAATCTTATTTGGTTGTACAAACTAAACTGGCCCTTTGCCAACCAATAATTAGAGAAAGACTTATTTTTTTTTTATCACCACTTCAAAGGCAAACATTAAAACTACAGAAGTAAAAGTATGACAATATTATTTATCAGCGTTGCGGAGCCGTTTGATTTTGGTGCGGCTCTGGTTCCGGCTCCGCGGAGCCCCCTGTGAAGATAGCGGCTCCAGCTCCATTTCCGGATCCGGCTCCGGATTTTGCTCAGGATTCGACCTAACTCCGGTTTATAACTATTTTCTTGGGGGGTGGGACACCCCCAACCCCCCCAAAAATTGAAAAATCCCCCCCCCCCCAAAAAAAAACATTTTTTAAAAATTTTTTAAACTAAAATTAAAAATGAGGGGGGCGCCCCCCCCCCCCAAAAAAAAATATTTTTTTCGCCCACCCCAAATTTTTTTTTACTTTTTCTTTTAAAATCTAAAATAAGAAATTGAATTATCAAATTCGACTTTCTCCTCCTCAAGTGCCCCTAGAGGCCTCTAGGGGGCGTAGCCGCTAGTAATTAATAAAGAATCTCTTATTTTAGCTAACCCGGATCCGGAGCCGTTTTTTTAACGAAAATAACGGCTCCAACTTCGGCAAAATATGTCGGCTCCATGGCTCCGGCTCCACAACGCTGTTATTTATCATCTGATATTTGAAAATAAAATTGATGCAAAATGAATATTTTTTTGTCTTAATTCTATTCTAATTTCAAGAAGAATTGTCTAACTCCATGATATCGATTGTTCTCAGGTAAACTCATAGAATAAAATAGACCAAATCAATAAAGAGCCCCTTTTACAAATTAAATCTAGGAAATTAGTGACAGTAATGGAGTTAGAATAAACGTGGATATCATGCCAGGTTGAAAATTGTCAATTTAGCTTGCTAATATGGAACTCGTTTATTGGTTAGTTCGTTTATCCAGTAGGGGGGGGGGGGGGCATAAATATACGAGCCGTGGTAAATTCTTCTTAGTGGTATTGTAATTTTCTAATACCATTTTCTAATCCACCTGACCTTTATTTGTTCTATAGTTTTCCTTGGGTTTCTACATGTAAGCTTGTTGGAAAACCAATTTCTCCGGCTGTATTTGGAATTTCAAATGAAAGGTTGGGAGGAATGTTGGATTAAATTTAAGCCTTAGAGATTACTATTCCAATAACGCACATTTGTCTGGAACAATGGTGTCATTTAACAACTCAATCTAAAAATTCAAGGTAAGTAGATAACTTGATTTCCATTTCTAGTTATCTTTTAATTTTTGTTGATGGGGGACATTTTTTCTAGTGGCGGTTTCAAACAGAGATACAGACCAACGTTATCTTAGTTCTATAAGCAAACATTAAAGAAGATAAACCCTATATTTATTTTTCTCGTATTTATTCGAATCCGCTGGATAGGAACCGGTTCTCATCCATACGAAAAAACTATGTCTAGCATCGTATTATATCCAGCTTTCTACGAATATAAAAATGTACAATCATAAGATTAAAACTAGTTTTTTTTAGCCCCGAGGTGCATAATTGTACTTTCTATATCCGCGGAAAGCCGTTTATAATACGATGCGAGAAATAACTATTAATTTTTTGTTATGTTAACAGAAAAGTAATGTGCTATTTTCTGAAATCAACTACACAAATAAGCTGCATTTAAAAAAAAAACTACTTTCAACTTACAGAATGACAGTAAACGATAAGTTTGTTTACATCTATAAAAACGATATAACAAGAATACCTTATAGGAGTACCAAAAGTTATTTTTAGCTGAAGAATGAGAACGTATATAGAAAACTTTGAGTACCAGTAAATCTTACAGCCCAATGTCCTCTCCCTTCCTTTCCTGGTAATTCTTAAAAATCAATCTTCAACTCACGACAGGTGTGAATGGGGTGAAATTGGGGGGTGGGGAGATATGGCTTTAATTATTTCACCAAATATTTCATGTTCAAGTTCATTCTTTAAATTAAAATTGTTTAACCTAGGTAAACAAAAAAGTATATTAAGTTGTGAAATCAATATTTTAAAATGTTCGGCTTAGCAAAATTAGATTAATTCTTTTAATAGATGCAAAGAAATGAAACCAATGATCAAATTAAGAGTTTTCATCAAATTAATCGAATTCTCAAGTTAAAAGTTGCAAATTTAATGCTTTCTGTTGTTATTTTTTTGGATTTTTAAACCAGATTTTGTTTTTCTATACAAGATTGAGTACAGGATATTGTTAAAATTTCAAATATACTTTCAAAAGAATAATATAAACAATTTGCTTTGACAACAATCAAGTTATTCATCTTTAGAATATTGAAAAACAAAAGAAATAAATTCTATGGAAAACAAGGATGACAACATTTATTAAAGAGAAGCTTGAAATGCTGATAAAAAACAAAGAACATTAACACTTGTAGAGTGTTAAAACTGAATAAGCAGGATACAAATGTATAAGTCGAGACAAAATGGTAAGTGAATTTGTTGCAAAACTGCTTAAATATAGGATATTGCTAAAGGACATATTACATTCTTAGGACTTGATTACAAAGATTGTACCTTGTTGTAATAGGAATCAGTAATTCAAAAATCTGATAAATAGGATAATTATATCACATTGTTTCCAGAAAGGTTAAAAATAGACTTGTTTGAAATGGACGAACAAACATTTTGGTAACGGTTTTAGAGTTGCTACGCTTCGTAAATCATATCAAACTGTTATAGAAATCATCATGCAAAGTTTGAAATCAATAGGACAATTCTAACATGCGCAAATTAACGAAAAGAGCTTACCTAGTTATATAAAAGCTTCGCTTAAAAAAAAAATAAAATACAGAAAATAAAGAAAAACCAAATATTGAAAGAGTAAGAGTTTCTGCACTTTGAAAAAAATAGGACAAAGCAGAATTAGAACAAGTTTATATGCAATGTTATGAACATTTGATCTTTATATTGGAACAAGAACAACATGGTCTAATACTAGCAAAACTTTCAAATTAAAGAGAAAAGTAGCTTGCGGGTAAAAAGTGTGTGTTTTAAGGCTTAAAAATTGTAGTAGAACGATAATATTCACTAAATATGTGTATTTCTTATTGAAAAGAACTATAGACAACAATTTTTAAAAAAAGTTAATATAAATTTTTATCGTTCTACTACTGTTTTTATCTTAAAACACACAAACTTTACAGATTTTATCCGCATCCAACATTTCCCTTTTTTCTATTGTAAAGTTATAGCAAATTTTGAATTAAAACATTGCATGTCATCTCTATAAGTGTCCGCTTCCCTAACTGACTGACTCACAAAAAAATGTTGTATAAGGCCATTAGAGTAAATGCTGTTAAAATGCTCTGGGAGTCAAATCTATTATAGTAGATTTGATTTTTATTCTACAAATTTCGCAGGAAGGCGAAGACAACGAAAATTAAATAAAAAACTCTCTTATTCCCTCTCTAGCAACTGATGTACTGTAGGTCAGTCATTCTATGTTAAATTATATAAAGTTACGCATCTATAATCAATTTCGGTCTTGTTTCGAATTGGTCAATTGAAAGCACATGCGTATAATCATGACACAGAAATGAATATATGTGCATTAAAGACGCACAGACTAACAACACATAAATGTTTAATAGATGCTTCGCTCCCAAAAATGCATATTTTGTAATGCTATCCCCATTAATGGTGCAGTGTGAACACTTTCAAGGATTTAGGTATCAGGTTTTTTTTATTTTAAAACCAGTGGAAAAGGAATAATTGTGTAAGTAAAGATATTGTATAACATCTAACTAGCCCAAGTAGGTACCTTGTGGTCTGCTAGCAAATTGTTTTCTTCTCTTTTGTAGCGACTTGGTTGTGTTTTTATTTTCGATGCTATCGGCTGATATTCAAAGACCCAATTAAAAGTCAGCAAAGGATTCCCACCCCGTGGGTAGAGTTACATATAGCTCAAGCACCCCCTCACCCCCATCTTATACTTTAATGAAAATGGTATACAAATAAACATTTTTCAAATATTTTAATATGTAAGTGTATATCCTCTTATCCCTGGCTAATACTGAACACTATAAGCCCCGGGGACCAACAATACAAAAGTTTTCCGGCATGTTCCAGGAAGAACATCCTATTCCTTCCACAGGTGATGTGTTAATTCAGGGCCCGGTTTTGTACATTATACTTTTTGTACGTATTTTCTCGACATTTTCAAATTGTTATGATGTCTAATTGCTAAAATTGTCAAGCAAAAACATTCTTAGGTCTAAATACTGACTAAACGTTTAGAAGCAATATTTTACGGGCTATTTTGTACTTCTTTATACTCGCGTACAGCCTCCGTCTACTGAGTTTTTGTCATTCGTTTTTGTTGGGTTAAGTTAAGTGAGACCCGGAGGGTTAAGGCTATTAGCACAAATTTTGAATAATGAAATAGTTATGTTAAAAACTGTGTACCTAACATTGCATTATTCTTTGACCCCAAATTTAAACAATATTGAAAAATGAGCTTATGTAGAGGGGAATGTAAAAAGTTAGTATGGCCCACTTTCAAATTAAGGGATGATGCAAGTTTTGCTACTAAGAAATGTTGATACTAGTTAGTAACATAAACTTACCAAATTAAGCAGAACTAAAAGTTAAATAGGTAACAAAGAAATGTGATAGAAAAAAGTTTTAGTATAATAAGAAAGGATGGAGAAGACATAGGACTGTAAATTACAATGGTGCTTTAAGTTTTATTACTGCTTATCTTATTGGTTTGCTGAAAAAATCTTTAGGTACTTTTATTGAATTTTAAGTGGTTGGTTAGAAACTAGTAATGTCTAAACTTTTCAACCAACAGAAGGAGTAATTTTGAGTATCATCATTGGTTCTTGTCTTATCTCTTGAGATCCCTGATATTTTGTCTAATAACCAGGTTGTGGATCCGGAAGGATCCGCATTTTTTTGAGTCCAAGGATCCGGTATAAATTTATGGAAAAATCTACCTAAATTTATATAAAATAGTCACTTACAAAGACATTCTCGTGATGAGAGCCAATCTTTAAGGTTTAGGTTCAGACTTAAAAATTAAGAGTATTTTTGACTTCGAGATTAAGGAATAAATATTTTTTGAAAAATTTGGTGATTTTATTTTTATTGTTAAGGATCCGGAGTCGGATCCGGAGTCAGATCCGGTAGGATCCGGATCCGCACTGACCAAATTTGGAGGACCCGGATCCGCATACAATCAATGCGGATCCGCAACACTGCGTAATAACCAATTACTTTATAAAAATTAATAATATTCAAATCCTTTTCATATTTTCCTTTTGTAATATTTTCCAAAGAATCAGAAACAAAACTCTTATGTAATCCTTAATTTTTTTTCTGGTGCCAATTAGAAACTAATTTTAAAGTTCTGTTTGAAAAGTTGTAATTTAATTATAAATCATATAGACAGGACAAGTTTGTAGTACGACTACGTGTGTACTGAAACTTATTTTTTATGTACAGTCAATAACTCAATTTTAATCTATATTCATTACAGAGTAAAAAAATGTTCAGGGGCGATTTCTCTTTGGAGCCTGGGTAGAGGTATCCTGCCCAACCCTCTCCTGGAACTATTCTAAGCTTTAGTGTCAGAAGAACCATTTCGGTCCAGTGGTTAGCGTGATCTTAAGCTACAAATAGACAGACACACACTCAAATAGACAGCCAGTAAGTTTTACATAAAATTTACAAAGAATTTAAAACTAGTAAACTTACTATATTTTAATGTTTTTAGGCTTTCGAAATGTAAGTTTATAATCGATAAGACAATTCTAACACGTATAAAATTAAGTTTCTACCTGGTTGACCCCCAGAGAGATGTCAAGTCAAAATTTTTCTTTCCAACAACTTCTGTAACCTGTGAAAAAACCCGAATAAATTTGCATAATCTAACAAACAATGGAAACATAATTAAAAATCTTATTAAGATTTTCGCTAGAAAAGTTTGAGAGAAAATAAAAAAATTCTGATTAATTGAAGAATAAGCTCTCAAACTCTTTGTTTAGCATAAATGAAATTAAAATAAATTGGTATTTTTGTCATGAAATGATAAAAAAAATTACTGTAGAAAAAATCGAATAAATGGGCATAAAGAATTCTCCAAAAATATCTTAATAATTTTCCTGACACTACAGCAGTTGCTATGTTTCAAATAGTTATTTATCTCAACGCACCGCGGGAATCAAAATAAAATATTAATAAGATTAAACCAGTTTTGTTAGACCAGATGGGTCGAAGGTCAGGGCTAACAAAATTAGTATTTAGTTTATGATTTTTATTATAATATTCGTGGAAAATTGTCTGTAATTCGATGCTATACATAATTTTTACAGTATGGCTGAGAACCTGTTCTCATCCAGCAGATATTAATCGGTTTCGAAGCCATACTGGAAAAATATTTATTCCTAAAGATTTTTAAACTGTCTGACTTTACCTTTCCAGCAATGCTGGTGGCGGAGGATGAAATATTTGTCAACAAGCTTCCATCCTTCACCTAGACAACAAGCACAACATGCTACATAGAGGGGGGATACTAGAGCTAGGGATAAATGCCAGGGATTGAACAATGGACGATAAATCAATGTTCCCCTTCAATTATAATAAGCAAAGTAAAACAAACACTTTATATAGATTAAAATGATCTATGTAAAAGTATGGTTATTGTTGATTTGTTAAAGATTTTAAGCCAACGGATGACAAAACTAGTTTAAATGCTTGAAGGATAAAATGATTCAAAGGCCAATGTCATCCCTGCCTGGGTAAATAGTTGAACATTAAATAAAATAGAAAGTATTGCTTCAAGACTATTCATGGAGTCTTTTTTAAAGTATTATTTTTTTGCAGTGTGTATTATCAAATGCTTTTATTTAGTCTAAAGTACATTAATCATTGAGATGTATTGTTTTAGACTAAAAAAAACATTTGATGACTAACTTGATAAATTCATGAATAATCCTGTATTTCAAAATACTATTTATTTTTGCATTTCTAGACCGGTATGACAAAAAGACATGCAAACTTAACATGATAAGAATTCAAAACTAAAAACTAAGTAGACTTTAAAATATGATTTTGTTTGAAAACTTAATTTAAACTAACGAAATAACTTTAACATACAACAATGTAACTCTGAATAAAAAGATATTTTTATTACAGTGATAAGGGAGGTAAAACTAAAGAAGAACGAATATTAAATATTTAGTTTAATTTTCGAAGACCTAAAAATCGTCGTCATTGTTTTTATTTCAAAGCATAAATACGACCTTTGGAACACGCTTAAGCCTAGATATTGTCTCATCTCTCTTACCACTGCCAAAAATGGTTCCTACTTCATAATTTGACAAAATATGGAAGTAATAGAAAATAATGAACATTTTACGCATAGTATTACCTTTTCTGAAACTGTATCAGTAATTTCAGATGCCTTCTGTCCAGCTATGGATGTAAACTTCCAGCCAACCTGGAAAAATATAATAGCCACAATTAACAAAACAAAATTAAAATAATGACTTACATAGTTTTTTCCCCCTGATGTAAAGTTTCATGTATAAGAGCCTCTATTGTAAAGATTATTCTCAAGCAGCGGCATGATGAATTTGTGTTTTAAACACTTGTTACTATGAATCAAAAGATGATTTGCTTTAAGAATAAACATGTGAATATTGTAAAAAGTATTTTGTCTTATTATCAGTCAGAATTAACGGGTGAGGGCTCGGGAGGAGGGGGGGGGGGGTTTGACAAATTTTCGTAAACAGTTAGCATATGCTTTGTCTTAGGAGTGAGCGGATAGGTTATTTGGCAATTTGGAATGTAGTTTCCTTATAATTAACTAGCGGCTACGCCCTTAGAAGCCTCTAGGGGCACTTAAGGGTACAAAAAATAGTTTAAAACCTTCCCAGGACCTATAAGAAGCTTTACTGTAAAGGAGAACAATATCGGTTCAGCGGGCGGTTAGCGAGATCCTTCGGGACAGACAAAAAACGTTTACTACTTTATATACTAGGATAAAAAAAAGGTTCAGGTGCAGCAGGCCTCCAGATAGTCCTAGATACGAAAAAGTGTCAGAAATCCCCTACCCCCACGATTCATTACAGCAATAGAAAATCATTGTGTTAATGATAGTGTACATTTAACAAACTTTAAAAAGCCATTGTGAAACTTTAATGTAAACTAATAAATATAAATTTTCTATACATAGTCCATAGATATTATGATAAGTGGCGTGCACAGAAGTTCACCCGGGGTGTGTACAATCCTTTAGGGGGGGGGGGGGATTCAGGGAAAGGTAGTTCTTTCTCTTAAGTTTATAAAATTTCCTATTAAAAACAAATTTGGGCGCTTTCCCTCAAATAAAAATAAAAAAATAATAGAAAATAAGAGGGGATGGATTTTTATGTCACGTGTAACCCTTGCAGGATGCCCTAACACATCGGGGTCTATAGTATACCTGCGATGCCCTTACACTGCGGGGCAACCTTGTACGATATGTAACCTAAACTAAACCAGAAACTAGACCTCGAGATATCCCAAAACCAATAAGCAAAGCGACAACTAATGCCTTTCATAACCCTTTTGATTTCCATTTAACCCTGTATAAGTTTGTAATGTGCTCGTTTCACAACTTAGATGAAAGTATTTAAAGTTGTGTGCCCCAAGTTATTATTATTACACAAACCTCACATGATTTATCATACGAGTAGCTGTGAAATAACTAAAACTTGGAATTGGTTGTGCAATTGGAAACATGTTTATTTGTTACTTTCCTATAAGTGCCTAGCGAGCACAGATACCAACCTCCCTTTATTATAGAAATTAATGTAAGGGATGTTGCAAATATATTTGCATCATTGCAAAAATGTACAACCTGCTCCACGTATAGTGAGGCGCTCATTGGTATTCAAGGCTTTGCTTTAAGGCAGCCAGTTTATAGTTATCATGTATTAAACATCATGCAATAAGTTAATGTACATCTATTTATCTGCCATTGTCTTATCATTTAGATCCCCAGTTAGTTTTTCTACTTCATGCCTAACCCCTGCAGTACCCATACCTGCGGTGATCTAACCCTCCGAGGCTACATTGTTCCCACCGATAAGCTAATCCAATCTGATCAAAATTAAGTTTGGGGGAGGGGTCTATGATCGAATAGGTAGTATGAGAGAAAACACCATTTATTTTTAATCAGAGTACGTATCTTACTTAAACTTTTCCGAATATACTTTTACAAGGACATTTTTGAACACAACTTTTACAGCAGCAAAAGCTGGCCCTATATTGCAGGAAAAATAACATAAAACAGTAATACTGAATTTTTTTTTATCATATGACGTCACAGGTTTCAGGTGTGAGAAGTCCACTTTAAAATGTTGACAACTCAGCCCCTTTAAAATTGACCCTCGTCGTAGGCAAAACAGAGGTTTAGGGGGGTTTGCAATAAAGACGTTAAGAATGGTTCGAAATACCTTAATTTTTTATATCCCAACAGTCAATTGAATAATATACAGACATTTTCAAGTTTTAATGTTGCTACTCAACTAGTAATAACCTTTACAAACTAAAATAAATTAAACACATGCCCTGATATACTTTATTATGATATAATTCTTTTTTTTTAATGTTTAATATTAGAATGTGGCCCTCAAATTATGAAAATGTAGGTTCTAACGATTTTTACACAATGTCTTAAAAAAATCAGTAATTTCGCAAAATAGCGAACAAATAAAGCTATACTACATAGAAAAAAAATGGTTTTTAATACAAATAAGAAAATCCCATAAAAATCGACCCGAAAAATCACCTATGGCAGAGTGACAGAGACCTGTTTTAAAGATGGAAAAGGTAAAAACTACACTTTATTTGCAAAGAAGGTAAATACTATGCTTACCTCAGCAACCCTGCTACCAAGGTTACCCGCATTCATGGACAGGCTGGATATGCTGCTGGTCAGCCCGGTCAGCCCATAGAAATCCTGAACAAAAATAAATAAATTAAAGTTTAGAAGAAGACTGTGTACTGTATCCCTAATTATAAGCATATATGATTTAGATGCACATCGATATTGTAAGTATTAATCCGTAGGCTAAACTTAGATAGATAATCTTCGTGCACAGCTGAGTTTACGAGCCTAATAGTAGGGTATAACTATATATCAAAAAGAAACTTAAGGACTATAAAAGCTTAAACTCAAACAGTTGGCTCTCTCTTTCCGGAGTACCCAGCTACCCGAAACTGCGAAATTGTCATTCCCCTATTTCGAACTGCATACATTAAGCATTAAATTGAGCAATAGTCTATGAGATTTTAGAGAATTAAAGTTTTCCTTGTTCAAAAACATCAATGAAATATGTAACTTTTTCTTACAAAACAAGACATCAAAGTAGACGTTTTTAATAGCGTAGCTACTCAATAAATAAGTCGTGTCTATCTGTTAATGACTGATTGGGACTTACGTGAGCTAACTTTCTTTTTCACAAATGGGGTTAAACTCAAAACATAATGGAGTATTTTAAATAAAAGTAATCTTAAACAATACTCTTTCAAACTAGGATATTTCTATCACATCAGAATGTTGGTGTGCTACTTTTGGACATAATAGACCTTGTTTAATAAAAAAATCAAACTCAATACAAACAAAGAAAATAAGAATTTGTCTTTTGAAGTTTTGAATCTAGAAAATGTTTCCTTGTAAACTTTACTCTTCTACAAACTTGAGTCTAATTAGATTTACAAAAATCAATGCTCTACCTAACCAGAAATAAAGGAATGAGTAAGATAACAATTCATTTACCAGAATTTGGTACTTAGGGGCATATTTTTTCATTTCGTTCGCATTATGAGTCAGCTATAAATTTTTGCATATCTTAGGAAAAAGCTTTTCTTAGGTAAAATATTAGTGTAAAAATTTCTTTCCCCGTATAATGTAGATCATAGATATATTGCATCCAAATTAACAAATCCATGGTGGCTTTATTAGCCTCGAGCCATTAAAATAAATAAAATACAAACACAGCACGTGTTTTTTCATAACTTCCTAACAATCCTATAAAAAAAACTCTTACAGATCTTTTTAGTTATACATAGCTTAGATACTCTAGGGGTTATTTTATTTAACTACCAGCGGTTAAGCCCTTGGAGGGCTCAAGGGGCACTTATGGTTCTGGGGAGGGGTTGGAAAAAACTTCTGCCCATTTTGAAATTCTATTTTAGGGGGGGGGGGGGAGCATTTTTTAATAATGGCGATTTCTCTTTGGGAGAGTGGTTGTAATTGCCTTCAAATTATTAATTTATAAACCTTTCCCTGGACCTATAAGAAGCTACAATGTTTCGGAAAAAAATCGAGTACAGACAGACAGACAGACCTTCTGTTACTTTTATATAGGATAAGTTTTGACACAGAGAGAAATTAGAATTAGAGGTAATTATTTCATCATTAAAAAAAACTTTTGTCCTGAAATAACCTATGTACTCTACCTTAAAATTAGATAGTAAAGTTTGATTGAATAGATGTGCAAACTTACATTTTACAATTTAGAAGCAACATTATAACTTCAAATGCCCAAACGTCAAATTTGTTGTTGGAAGACATGATTTTCTCAGACTCTAATAAAGAAAGACGCCCGATACATCCTTAGTGACTTCCCTAACTAGTTTACATATACACCTGGATACCTAATGTGATAAACTTATTTGTTGCTTG
Organism: Acartia tonsa; assembly: GCF_053477335.1. NCBI lineage: Eukaryota > Metazoa > Arthropoda > Copepoda > Calanoida > Acartiidae > Acartia > Acartia tonsa. The sequence goes on from NC_137260.1 coordinate 44,521,405, forward strand.
ATTCTAACTAATCTACCTAAAGTTTTAAATAATTTTGATCTACGAATGTCTAATCTTGATAATCATTATCAGGGATGTATATTAATTTATCACCCATTGTATTGTCCCTACATTATTCTAAAACTAAGAGGAAATATATTATGCATAGAATATAATAATATTAGCAACATAAATATTGTTTTTCCTGCCATCATATCCGTGCATCTTATCACAATATGGCAAAACATCCGTATACACAAACAAACCATATAATACAACAATAGAAAGATAGAGACATGTAACTAATACAGAACTTTAAAGATTGAATCCTAATATAAAAGTAAGACTGAAGGATCTTGCTAACTGCTGAACCGATATGAAACTCCTTTATAGTTAGCTTCTGGGGTGGTTTATGATTATTTTGAGGGAGGGTGTCATCACCCTCCCAAGAGTAATCGCTCTAGATAAAATTACCCCCCCCCCCCTCCTCATATTTTTTTCTTCTACTACTGCAGTTTGTTTAAAGTCTACTAAAAGGAGTAATTTCTGAAGAGTCAAGACTATTTAAATAATAGAATTTTATTTCTGCAATCACTGAGTAGACACTGTCTTATCTTCGCTAAGTAGCCAACAAACGGAGAAATTCTAATTATAGTGTAGCTGTACTACTAAAACATAACATTTGTATACATGTTTGTTCTGAGAAACCAAAGTTTCTTTAATTCCAAAACTTTTCTTACATTGGTATCTTGGCTTTTCAGTTCTCATCTAAATTTTCCCAGGGGTCGAAAGGGATGAGACAATGGCTGATATATTCATGTACATTACTAATGATGATACACAAAGTTTCCCCTTTTGTAGATGAGAAATAATGCTTGAAACTTATGGACACTCAACTATATGAACCAACCAATCAAAACTCAATAAAAGTGTACTTTCCCAAAGATGATACACAAAGTTTCCCCTTTTGTAGATGAGAAATAATGCTTGAAACTTATGGACACTCAACTATATGAACCAACCAATCAAAACTCAATAAAAGTTTCCAAAGTTGTTAAACCAACTAAAAAGAAAACAATATTATTTAAACTTTAGGTACTAGTGTAATCAACAGACCAAAGTTCCTTCCTCCCTGAAATATTCCTTATTTTTCCTGTTTGGGGGGGGGGGACGGTGGTAGCCTCCCCCCTCCCTCTTGTTCTTACTACCCAACTTTATAACAAAACCTTTGCATGTAGAGAAACATAAACAAAGAAAAAAACAACTAACATTCAAATTAAGGATGGTTCAGCAAGAATCTTTTTAGTAGAGAAGCTACTCCTAAAGCCACACTTCAATTGATATAATATACGTGGTTTTAATGTAAGGAAAAAATTGTTGTCAACTTTGCTACTAACATGAACATCATTTATTGGTCAGTTCACCCAGTAGAAGGGTAGGGAAAGGGGTAAAGGGAGTTGGATGGGGGATATCGTTATTTTAACAGGCTACAAGTTTCATTTTATTAGAGTATATGATAATCTGGTGTAATATCCAAGAAATGATAAATTTAAGATATGTATCAACTCAGTACAAAAAAATACCTACCTAAGTTTTATTGTACTTGTCTTTAAATGTTAATACCAGCGATATGAAGGGATAAGACAATTGCCAATAAATTCCTGTAATTCCCCAATGATGATTAAAAATATTAACCCTTCTGTAGATTAAAATTATTGGTTGGAACAGTTGAATGAAGCAACCAAACAAAATTCACCGAAGTCCCCAAAGTTGTTAAGTCAACGAATAAGAAAACGTTCTTACAAAACTTTAGGGACTAGTGTAATAAACAACCCATTGGTTAATAAAATCTTCAAACCAAACTAGAAAATGGCAGAAAATCCTCTGATCTTGAAGAATTTCGGAACGCCATGACCGTACATACAAGATTTGAAAAGTTGTAGCGGTGATCTTCAATAAGTGCCTGTATAACACTAAATCCCCCCCCCCCTTAATATATATTCTAAGTTTTAAAATAATGGAGAGAGGGGTTATTATTTCTCATGCCTAATTATTTGGGGGGGGGGGGACCTAATCCTACGGGGCCTGTACCATATATCACCTAACCTAAAGTGAAAAATGAAAAACTACAACTCACCTTTTTTTTAATTTATTAAAAATATTACGGGGGGGGGGGGGCGGGGCAGTGCTCAACAATGCAATTGAGAGAAAATGCTATTATAGCTTCGTGTCCGAGAGATACGAGCATAAAGTTTGCCCGCTTCAGTTTGCTTAAATTACGCTATAAAATTGTAAAATGAAAGTTTAGATATGGAATTTTTAATACATCTCATACAATATTTATAAATATGCATCTTTATGCTGACTTTGAATATATATCTAAATTATTAAAAACAATAAATAAAACTTAATTTACAAATATTGAAATTAATGTTAAAAATATGAAAAAATAACTTTTAAGATGGAAGGTTCGAATCTCAGTCCAATCAAATGCATTAATAATAGTCACTAATGCTGCTTTGTAATATGCGTGACATAAGTAAAGTAGGTGGAATGCCAAGGCCCAAAATATTCACAGCTCATGCCAGTCCTATAGTTTCAGAGATCCTATGCATCAAATAAACAAAAATCCTTATTACTTTATTCAATTACACAGGTCTTTAGTAATGTCCTTTAAGATATCATTGTAACGTTTTAGTTCTCCATTTTAAGGAAAGCTTTACATATGGCCCAAATTGATTTTGTTTTGTTATTTACTGCCTGCCCACCATTCCATGGATGCTAGGAGTGTAGCCACTAGTAATAGTAGAGATAGCATTTTATTTATATTAATTTTGTCATCATCAAAATATATCTCTTAAGATATAGAATATATGTGGATATTATGACAGGGGAAAAATTGTCTTTAATTTAGATTGCTAACATGGAACTACTTTATGTAGGAGAGGAGATGGGGTAAAGGGGGTGGATGTGGGGTTATGGTTATTTCAGGCGAGTTTCTCTTTATTATAGAACATGAAAATCTGGTGTAACATCCAAATAATCATATATCCATTATCCCTTATCATTTGCAGCCACACTTCTCTAGTACACAAGCTCAGTGCAGAAATGATAAAATAAAATTACACCACGTCTTTTAATGGCATTATACACACACACATACACACACACACACACATGCACGTTCTCTTGAACAGGAATAAATATAATGTAGGTAATAATATTGATTATATTCAGCTAGGATTTAGCTATGAGCCTAATTTATATAGACTCTTTATGTATCAGGGATCTTAAGGGATAAGACAATGAAATGGACGAAAAATTAATGAAAACTAAAATTATTCTGAAGAAAATTTTTTGTTGTAAAATTTGAACACTACCAGTTTGGAACCAACCAATCAATATTCAATAGAAGTACCCAAATAAGAGAGGATGTTTATTGGGTACCAGTGTAATTTGCAGCCCTATGTACGGAGAGCAGTGTCTAAGTGTTTCGTCCAAAAACATTAGTAACCACTGGACCACTTGAGACACCCCTATAGGGCTAAAACATTGAAAATAAAATATAAAAAGAATGTGTCTGAGTAAAATATACTCTTAACTTTATGGGAACAAATATGTCTTTCTTTATTTTATACTAGCGGCTGCGCACCTAATACCAGGGGCTCTATATTCGAAGGGATATGGGAGTGCAGAAAAATTGCCTGAAACCATACCCAGACCCTTTCTTATATATAGTAAAATAGTCTAAAACCATCAGATGACCTATGAAAAGCTTCACTGTAGAGGACAATATCGGTTCAGCGGTTAGAGATCCTTCGGTACAGACAAAAAAAGCTTACTACTTTAATGCTTTTTTCTGTAGTTTAACTAACCGTGTTTTAACTACTGCACTTTAATGTTCATTTCAGTGCTTGTATTTTATTGCTTTCTTTCCCTCTTACTCGCAGATTTAAGTACTCAATTTCACAACAAGGATGACAACATCCATAAGTAGCGATACACAACAATATTAAAAGATATCACAAAAGAAGCTTGTTAATCTAGGAATTTAATTTTGAGGGTAAACGCCAAAAAATCAAACCTGGACAGAATTGGATTTAACAGGAGCCACAGAGTTACCAAAGCCAGCATACTTTCCACCTTGGCTGGGAGGCAGGTTTCTGTAATAAATCATTAGTTAACTGAACTTATCATCTTAAAAATGTTAAAAAAGGGTTAAACGAATGATATTGGAAAGGAATCCAATGACAGGGGTGTATATTCTACATGGGATCCCCGGCTCAGGGGGGGGGGGGGGGAATAAAAAATAAGTGGTTGGAGGGAAAAAAATGTAAAAATTAAGAAAACTGAAACATTTTTTCCATTTCCCCCGCCCCCCCCCCCCTTCTTGGTGAAAAAAAACTAAAAAAATGTGTGGTAGGAGGGAAAAAATAAATAAAATATAGAGTTCTTTAAATATTTTTCCATTTTTCCCCATACTTGGTGAGAAAAAACTAGGGGGGGGGGGGGAGAAAAAAAAAATTTGTCGCCGGGGAAAAAAATAAATCTTGTGCAGAATATACACCCCTGTCCAATGATTAGGCAATGTTTCTTTGAGTTTTGACCTAAGTCATCATGGAGTAGGTTAAGGCCTTAGCCATAAACATTAACAACTTATTTTCCGTCCATAAACAACAAAGCTACTTGTCACGCAGACAGATAGTGCCAGGGATCCTAAACTTTATAGAAAACCGAATGAATTGAATAGATGCAAGGCATCTTGAAGTAAAAAGGAAAGATGTTTCCATTTTTCACCCCCTCAAGGTTTCACACACCCACTGGATAAATCTGAATGAAATGACAAAAAACTTACTCTGGTCTCATGGCATTTTCATGCTGTTTTCTACCAAAAAAATCTTCTTTCTGGGCTTTGAATTCTCTGGAGTTTAGGTCAGGTGCTCCGCCCCCCTGATAACCTCCTTGATACCCGTTATCTGAGAATCCTGAGAAATGAACAAAAAAAATTAAACAAGATCTAAGCAGAGGGAATGCCTTGACACAAAACAGGCAAAATTCATTACAATGCTCCGTTCAAACTTCTAGACAAAGATCGTGCAATCATAGGGTTGGATGTCTGCAATAGTTCGTATGTTGTTATTAACCGTCCTTTTTAACCAGTCACAGAAATATACTGTACAGACAAAAGAGGAAACTTTGCAACCAAAATTAATATTAACCTGAAGAATAAGTACTGCTTGATTTCATGCTAGTAGATTGTCTGCTGCCACCAGTGGAATTATTATTGGATGGAGTTACATACGAAGATTTATGGTCCTTGGCTGTAATAATATATTCATTTTAAAAGATAATTATAGATTACCAAGATTGGTTTCATACAATGAGATTAAAGAAATCCATGTTTTAAAATTGACTAATTTAGTAGAAATACTTCTACTACGTTGTATGTCAGGTGTCTTTAAGTTGTAATTTTGTTTATCATCATTGGAGATGTACATCAATTTATCAGCTATTGTCTTATCCCTTTAGATCCCTGGGACTGACAGTGACATGAGACAGCAGGTCAAGTAATAATGTGCTTAAACGTGGATAGCCCTAGTAGCTTTATAAAAGTGTCTACTATAGTACTACTAGTAGCCATGAGGACAAAGGTCCAAACAATAAAAAACTATGGCTAATCAATCAAATGAATTTTTCCTGAAGAAGTTGATTCACTCCATGACTCTCCCCTGGCCTCTGTAGCCAATTTATCCCTATAAAGAGCAGCTGCTCGGCTGTTGTACTTTGTGTTGATTGGTGCAGAATCTGACCAATCAGAATACTTTCCCAGGAATTCTTTGGCCGGACGGTTCCCGCTAAGTTTCATTTTCTCCAGCTCCACATCTTTCCATTTGTCCATTGTAAGGGACCTTAAAATAACAAAGTCAAATAAGTATTGCAGAGAGAGAGGGGACAATGGGCTGTTTATTACACTAGTCCCCAAAGTTTTAAGATTACATTTTGTTATTTGTTGGGGTGTTTAGTGAATTTTAATTTGTTGGTTTATTAAGTTGAGCGTTCAAATGTTTCAACCAATAGTTTAACGCTACCGAAGGGATAATTTTGTGAATCACCATTGAGGATGTACATCAATATATCGGCCATTGCCTTTCCCTTTAGATCCCTGGGCGTGTGTGTGTGTGGGCTAAGATATTGCAAATTTTGGAACAAACTGTTTACAATTTTCATTAGATTTACTTTTATTCAAGGAAAGGTTTTAGGCTTTTTAGCTTAGAGACATGGCTCCGAAATATAAAATAATTTCCCCATTTTTTTGTTCTTTTAAAATGTTTAGTGGTTGTGACCAGAAAATAAAAGAAGATGGAAGGATAAATACTCATTCTTTTATTACTTATAATGCAAAAAAATATACAAAAGAGATAAACCATCAATATAGATAAACAATTCTCTTACAAGTAGAATATTGTAAATCTTTGTACGTATTAAAGCTTATTGAATGAATGCACTTTTGTTACTAAGATAAAATAGTTTACATTAGTGGCGGTCAGGAACCTTTCTAACCCAATTTATCTTCTCATATGTACTGGAAAATTTGGACAATTCTTGTTATTGCCAAATGGAACACTAATAACTCATTATACAATATACATAAATAAATAGATACTCCATTTTAGAACAAAGAGCAAATGTGGTCATTTTTGGTTAAAATGTACTTTTAAGAGATAATAATGTTTTTATAAAAATACAGGTAAGCAAAGCTGAAATAGAATCCGGACAATGGATATCCATGATGTTTGCAGCGGGCTAAAATTACAATTTCTCCCTTCTACCCCTTTTCAGAATTAAGCAGGCCTCAGGAACTTGGGCGGCTTCGCCATCTTGTCCAAGGCAGGGACCAAACTCATGCTACGCTATATTCATTATCAAACCCCTTTAACTGATATTCCAGGGAGTAAGGGAGGGGACAATGGGCAATTAAATCAATATAAGAGTTATCAAAGAAAGGGCATGAATTCCAGTTTAATCCAATAAATTGGTAGGAAATTATAAAGGGATTATTAATTGAATAATAGATTTCCATAGCGTCATGTAAAGTGAAATCACAACTTGTTTTTGATGAAATATATTGAGGTTTTTTGGTGTGATTTTTATATTAAAAGATTATTGGACCCGGCCAGCTGCTAGCAAGAATATGACTGCCCCTTTTTATTCTGTTTATTTCCCTTGCCCCCCCCCCCTCCCTTCTCCCCGTCTGCTACATTACAAACTAACACAACGAGTGTTTATTTCCCTTCCCCCCACTTCCCTTATCCCTTCTCCCCGTCTGCAATATTCAAAACATACATAACGAGTAGCGGCATTCTATGCGCAAGTCCCCAAACTCAGTCAGAAACTGCTAAATTCTTGCAATTCCCTTTAAGCCAGTCCCCAAAGTCTGAGACTCATAAAAATTGAATATTCGATCCATTGTCCCCTCCCTTACTCCCTGCTGATTAAGAGATATAAGTTTTCCGGAATTGTAATGTAGGGAGTAGATTTGAAATCTGCATCAAATTTTAAGGATTTTTTATAAAATTCGTTTTTTGTATAATTCTTTATCTAAAAGCGAAAATACAAATTAAGATAATTAATTTTGGCATCCGTGATTGGTGGATTTAAAAAATCTGCGCTCTGGTTGGATGTCGTACATCATTCAACCAATTAGAGCGCAGGTAGTTTAAAATCCACCTATCCTATTGGTCAAAATTAATTAACCTAAAATGTATTTCCGCTTTTAGATAAAGAATTTTACAAAAAACGAATTTTATAAAAAATCCTTAAAATTTGATGCAGATTTCAAATCTACTCCCTACATTAAAATTCCGGAAAACTTATATCTCTTACTGCTGATATTCGGTTATTGTGTTTTTTATTAAAAAATCTAGGAATGGTGGAATAATGTTATTTTAAAGTTTGCAAAACACTGTATACTGTATTTAGTCTTTATGAAAAGAATTTCTGATAATCTTTTAAAAAGCGTGCCATATTGTTCAATCAAAAAGCTTTGAAACGTCAACATTTTATGAAGAAGTTTTTCATTGCAGAAAATATTCCTCTTTTTCCTCTTAAGTTTTCTTACTATTTTTGAAATGGAAGTGCATATTATTTAGAATTTCTGACCAATGTCTAAATGTAATTAGAGATTGGCTGGAAACAGTGAACTTTTCCAACACTTCTCACTTAGTTACACAAATTGATAATAACTTTTTCGTTGTCAACATAAAATTCCTTCTACGATGGATAACTTTTATTGAAAAAACACCATTTTTCTATTATTTTCTTATTACAAGATTTACCTAACAAATGATAGATGTACTCCAACCCCCCTGTGCTTTCCAGAGCACTCGAGACATATCCATATTCCATAGGAAACACTGGCCCACTGGGGGTTGTGGGTTCCACATTCAAAACATTTCTAAAATTAATAGAAGTTATAATATTAAGACATAGCTAAAAATCTGTCTGTCTGTCAGTCCGAATGAAGATTAAGATCTCGTTGACCGATTGTGCTCTGCTTATAACAAAGACTTTCCTTGCTGATCATAAAATGGTTTTAGGCTATTTTCCACTAGTAAAACATGATGGTTATCTACTTTGTATATTTAAAAAACAAGACTTCAGCGAAGGGGGAACGTAGAGTCGACCATCCACTTTAAATTTTATTTCAAATATTAAAAAGTAAATCAAAATTAGCAATCTTTCTTAAAAAGCAGCCGAGAAAATCCATAGAGTTACGGGTTGACTGACGGACGAACAGCCAAGAGAATTACAAAGAAGCTTCGCTCCTATACTTTTATGATGTTAAAAAATAACATCTAAATACATGCGGGCTCAAAAATATAGATTTTATGATAAAAGAACATAGGCATAAGCAACACTTACGTGATTTTAAAAATTGAAAATTAAAATCCTTTCTTTATTTGTAGAGTAAAATCTACCTATTGTATTTTGCAATTTTCAGACTGTTAATATTGCTCGGAACAACACCACAATCAACAAATTTAAAAAAACCTTATCAAATTCTTTTTTGTATAATCTACCAAAATACATTTATTGACAACACATTAACTTACATTATTATCATCTTTAGGCCGGAGCTCTGCTAAAACACGTCTTGTTCTCGGACTCGCCATCTTATTTTCACTATCTCTCACTTATTACAATTAGATTTCTGAAATTGTGGTTAAAATTGAGAATAATTAATTTCTTAACTAAAAGTATCTTTTACGCAAAGATTTATTCCAATAGATAAACAGTTATATAAAATAAAAATAACATGTTGTAATAAACTGTAATGATCACTCTATAATATAAAGAAAACAATTTAAGTAAATTACTTTCCTTTATGATTGAAATAAAAGAGTAACATTCTTGCGAAGATGTGCTCGCTTTCTAACCAGATTAATGTGCAGGTCGGATCGTTTTAGTGTTCCTATTGGTCTAGCTGAGGGATTATCTATCTAGACTTTTTATATTTATTCTATTCACAGTCTTATCTCAATCGAATTGAAAATAGGTAAGAGTCTCTTTAGGAATTATATCAATATAATTGAATATATACTTGGATTATATTAAATACAATATACAGAAGTGTAAACTGTCAACAGTATTTTCATACGAAAAGATTTATTTAACCCAGTGAGTCGATCAAGGTATAGCGCGCTATTGATTTTGTTTTTGATGACACGTACCCACGTTCAGTCAGACCAGACATATATAAACCCTACTTATAGAATAGCTATGTTATTAGTGGTAATATAAAGCTTACTCAAAAATTTTCCAAAAATTAAACTGTACAAAAATGGATGTAGAATATTCCTGAAAATTTTGACAGGGGGGGGGGGGGAATTTAGGTTGCTAACATGTAACTCATTTATTTGTCAATTCGTTCATCCATTAGGAGTTAAATGAGAGGGGGAGGGGTATAAAAAGGAGGATGTGGTGGTTATTATTTTAGCCTGCACACCTGCTCACTTTGTTAGAGTATATATGATAATCTAGTGTAAGATCCAAGTATTAATAAATCAATTTAAACAAAACTCTGCCACTATACGGTCTACTTTAAACTTATTAAACATAAATTAAACATATTTAAAATAATTAAAAACAATACTATTAATTTAACAAGAACAGGTAAAAACTCATTAGGTAAGCTAAATATATTCAATTCCTTTTTTTTCAAATACTTAACTTAAGATTATAATATTTAAGTTTCTTATTATATAGGATATCTTTTATGGTTATAAAAAAAAATTTATCACTTTTCTGACACGATTTTACAATAACTATTATAATTATGTTAATTAAAATGTCGAAATACAGTTTATTTCACTTAAAAATAACTAAAATATGTTAATTTTTGTATTATATTAGTAGCAAAGCTGTCAAAGATTACGTGGCACACACACACAGAGAATAATATTGTCTGCTACTAAACTCTCAGGGTTAAGGAAAACAGCTGACGCATGGATTTTTTCGCGGATTTTTTACATAGATACCAAAGCTAGCTTTTAACCAAGAACTGTCAAATCCTTCTCAATTAATAATAAATGATATAAACTAAGAATCCATGTTAAATTTTTATTATACAAAAGCTGTTTGCATATTTTTAAGTGAAAAAATACGGTTTATTTGCTTTCTTATCCTTACTTTCTCTTTCAATATTATGATTATTGAGATAAATATTTAAGAAAATTTATTTTCATTAGCTTTTGAGGATATGATGAAAAAAGCTTAAAACCACCCTAAGACTAATAATTAAGATTTCACAAAAAGCACAATTTAAAATTCTTAAACTAATTTAATTTCCAACTGTATAATATCCTGCAAATTAAGAAGCAGTTTTAAAGTGATTGAGAATCTAATTCAAAACTTAACAGTGGTTTAGAAGGGGTTAATATAAGCAATATTGAAAAGCATTTTTCTAGATAAGCCTCCTAATTTGATTTTTATGAAAACAAATTTAAAAATTTGTTTTGACTATTTCTCTTTAATTTTTTTTTGTCAATAAAATAACGGAAAAAGTTTCAGATTATTACTTATAAACAAAAAATCAAGAAAACTGCTGTCGTAGAAACCATTCGGTCCATTGGTCCATGTTATTGTATTAAGCTAAAGCTTCTACATGGATGCTACAAGAACGATATTAGCTTCCTATACCCTTTAAGATGTGCCTTTTAAGATCTCACTAAACACTGAACAAATTGATTTCTTTATTTCAAGGAAACTTGAAGGACAACCATGCTCCAAATACACATTCCTGGACTGAAAGATGGGGTTGCAACCGATATTTTACATTAAAAGGTTAGGACAAACTAATTTAGACTAAAACCAGGGATGTAATGGGGTACGACAATGGGTGTCAAATTGATGTTCATCCCCAATAAGGATACACAAAATTACCCCTTCTGTAGATTACAATTAGTGGTTGAGACGTATAACCATCTAACTTAATGCAACAACTAATCAAAATTAAATAAAAGTCCCCAAAGTTGTTAAGCCAATTAATGAATAAAGTTTTTATCAAACTTTTGGGATTATTGTAATTAACAGCCAAATTACACCCCCCCCCCTCTCCTCCCTGCTAATAACAAATAAGAAATAATGATAATTAATAAATAATAATAATTGTATTTGGCTCATATAAGTTTATTTTTTTTTAAATTTCGGTAATCAATATTACATAAAGACATGATTTATCACAAAAAAATTAACTGGGAACAAAAATATTTAATTATCAAATGCATTTTAATTAAGGTACAAAATATTAAGTATTCTGATCAGGAAAATCAAAATATAAATGTTAATATAAATAAAGTTTAAGTTTTAAAAATAGGTTTTAAGAAGAAAAAACAAGATCAATAAGGATCAAAATGACATACAAAAATGATTTTTATTTTGCCTAAAGTTTATTCTTTTATTACAATTATATCCTATTTCTATAACTGTTCCGAAGAACAAACATAAAAGTGAACTAATAAGAATTATAGAGAGGCTATGCAGTATAATTGTACATTATTATAAATAAAATCACACAATGGAAATATTATGATCAGATAATACTAATACATATTAATGGATAAAAATCACTGGTTTTTAAATAGTAGTTTTTTATATAAAACCAGTCCGTTCAATTTGATCTATGGCCACTTGCACATTTTGATCAAAAAGATCTGCTCTGATGGGCATCTCTAGGGAGTAGAAAGGATTCTTGAGCGCGTAGTCGGAGTACAGCTCGTATAACTTGTCCAACAGCTGATTTATACCACTCTATAATAATAAAACAAATTATTAAAAGCTAAGCTTTTCTATAATTAGGGTCGGTCCGTAACAGTTAATTTGTTTCGTTAATTTAGACATGTTAGAATTGTCCTATCGATTTCAAACTTTGCGTGATGATTCCTGTAGTAGTTATGTGCGATTTACAAAACTCTATAATCTTTGCCAAAATGTCCGTATGTCCATTTTAAACGTGTTGACTTTTAACTTTTTTAACAACAAATTTTTATGTGATAAAATTAACAAATTGGTATGGTTTCTGGAATACTGATTTCTTGGACAACAAAGAACACAATATCCTGTATTTAAGCAGTTTTTCAGCGGACTTATTTACAATTTTGTTTCGTTTGAACATTTATATACTGATTATTAAGTTCTGCCACTATAAAAGTGTTAGTGTTAGTTTGTCCTACCGTTTTAGAGCTTCGCTTTTATGGATGTTGTCATCCTTGTTCATACATGATTAATTTCCCGAAAGCTAGATTTGTCTTAAGAGTAACAACTCCTATTTCTAGCCCCTGCGGGGGGCTCTAACCCTGCGGGGCAAATCACCTATCCCTGTGGGGCAATCACCTAACCTAATATAACCTAACCTAAAATAACCTATAAAAAGACATTTTAAAAATACGACGATGTTACGAAAGGGACTATTCCCGTACTACTATATTTATTCTTCAAATGTTTACACTTAACATTGATGTAATTTTAGAGAATCCTTTCAGCTGTAAGAATGCAGGGAGGGAGTACACATTGGCTTGTTTATTACACTAATCCCCAAAGTTTTATAATACCGTTTTCTTATTTGTTGGCTTAATAACTTTGGCGACTTTTATTGAATTTTGATTGGTTGGTTCATTAAGTTCAGTGTTCAAACGTTTTAACCACCAATTGTAAACTACATAAGAGGTAATTTTGTGTATCATGACTGGGAAGTATTAAGTACATCAATTTAATGGCCATTGTCTTATCCCTTTAGATCCCTGGGTGTAAGAATGTAATATTTGATTATATTGTATTTGCGCACATGGAGTATAATTTATCTTACTGCCAGCACCAAAACAAACTTGACTTGTTTATCTCCAATGGATATATATATATACTTGGATCTTACAAAAGATTATCATGTACTCTAATAAAGTGAAACTTGTAGATGGCTAAAAAAATCCACTCCTTTGCCTTATCCCCTCTCCTTCTACTGGATGAACGAACTGACCAATAAATGATGTATATTTTGGCAACCTAAATTGATGACAATTTCCCCCCTTATCATAATATCCACATATATTCTACATATATCCATTTTATCTCCCTACATTGCAAATAATCCTTTTCCAAGGGCGTGCATGCACAGTGAAATAGTTTTAATTACAGAGAGTCAAGAGCGATAACGTATGGTAGTAGCATACATTTAAGGAGTAAAAAAAGCTACTCAATATCTCGCCTTATTCGTACGTCTGTACAAAGGAGAATATCTTATTTATTTGTCTCAGTCAGTCAGTCCATGACGATACGGAGGAGATTTGATTTCTGGCAAAAAAAATGATTTTGTTTGTTCGGCAGTCATGCAAGATAGGGCTTGGAATTTTCTTTTGAAAATTACACGAGACAATGCGCATCTAATCTACAACTAAGTTCAATAACGTTGTTGGTTTCTTTTCCTTGTAAAAATAGGATTAATTCCTCTGATAATCATTGCTAATCAAATATATCTTTCTTAGAATTGAATGAATTTAAGGCCAAAATTATTAAGACAAGCTTTTCATTTAAACTTAATTTAATAAAAGAAACTAAAGAGACAGTAAAAGGAGCCTATTTTGCCATTATGTAATAGAAAAGAAAAAAATGCATCAACATTTTCCTTCATCTGAAAGACCGCTTTACTACCGATGGAAATATTACATCAATTATCAAAACACAATCTTGCAAAACATAAAAACAACTTCAAATAATGCTCCATAGGGGGGAGAATGAATTTAATTTATTTTCTTCTTTCATTATCAGCGGAGCTTTTCTTGTCAGTCTGTCAAATATGGCTTGGCGTATTACTACCTAGTGCCTTAGCCCCTAATTTCAATGGACTCTGTGTATCTGAATGGGGAAAGAAGGAAAAAATTAGCTTAAAACTATCTAAAGACTTTATAAATATAGAAAAGTTATAATCATCTATCCTATCATATAAAGAATTATTTTTTTCTCTGTGGTGAAGTATCTCGCTAACCGCTGAACCGAAATGGGTCTCCTTTACAGTGTAGCTTCTGATATGTCCAGGAATGGTTCAGACCTATTTGGGGGAAGGGTATATTCACCCTTCCAGGATAAATCGCCCATAGAAAAAGACCACCCGCTCAAAAAAAAATAACCATGTTTTTACCTTTCCCTTTTTTAAACTAAAATTCTCTCTAGGGGCGTAGCCACTAGTTTACTTTAAAAAGTCAAATTTTAGGCGACATATTTCAATGGAAGTTATCATTCTTGTTTTGTATACAGTTTCATTGAAGAGGATTTATCTAATTCTTTTATCTAACAGCGTTTCAAGTGAGGCTAGAAAGGGGGGAGGCGGATGTGCCACTTTTTGAAACCAAAAGTAAAACGTGCATGATCTCAATCCATAAAAGAGTTACAGCTCTAAAATTCTGCACAGCAGTTGCTTTTGTGGTGAACAATATGGAACCGATCCCGCCGATTTTTTTTTCTTTTCTCGCCATAATAGACAATTTTCAATCATCTGAGATACACTTTTTTTTCCATAAAAATTTCGCTTACGTGAAAGTGTCACGTGAAAATATAAGAAAAAATGAGAAAAAAAGTTTATCTCAGAGGATTGAGAACTGTCTAATTTGGCGAAAAAAGTCAACAAAAAAATCGGTGGGAAACGATTCCGCCGCCGTTTCTTCACAGTTCCATATTGTTCTCCACAAAAGCAACTGCTGTGCAGAATTTTAGAGTTATAACTCTTTTATGGGCCGAGATCATGCACGTTTAAGTGGCACATCCGCCTCCCCCCTTTAACAATAACAATAGTGTCCACTTGCAGCGGGGTTCTTGGAGAATCTTATAGGTGGTTTTATTTGATCCACTCTACTTTCTTTAATAGGTTGCCTCGTTCCCTCCAATTTTCTTTACTTTTGTATCAAACATTTCTCCAGCTTTACCATTTCCTCTGTGGAACACTGTTACCAACCCTCATATCCCAGAGATAATTCAATGGATCGAACGATAAATTTACATGCATCCCCAATAATGATAAACAAAATTATCCCCTCTGTAAACTGAAATTATTGTTTGAAAAGTTCTTTAACTAGGTAATAATTTAAGCACCAACCAATCATAATTCAATAATAGTACCAGAAGTTTTTGAGCCAAAATACTATAGGTAGTATTTCAGTGTTATAAAACTTTGGGTACTTTTGTAATTTAGAGTCTTATGTCCCCTCCCTGCCTCCTTTCTTCCCTCCTCAGCTTTTTTTTTTCATACAGCTATACGTGTGTTTGCTATTGTTTAGATTACTAATGTAAGTTATCGCCTATATGATACTGACCAACCCAAACTAAAACTTGTAGAGAGGCTTTGCTACAAAGAGAAACATTCAAAGCGGAATCTCTCTGTTCGAAAACTGAGTTTCAATTACGAAACAAAATTTTCTTTTAATTAAAAAGTAAATTTTCACATGTTCATGATACAAATGTAAAATTAATTAGTGTTTGATTTGAGTCTGGAGGCTAGACATTTTGTTTACTTTTTAAACTTATACAAACTGCAAATAAACTGATTTAAAAGCAAGGATGGTTTTGTTATAAGACGCCTAACATAAAATCAATAACAAAAGCTGGTTGATTCAACTTTTATACTATTATATAAGTGAAAAGGTTTTTCTATCTGAAGCTTAATATTTCATAGAATGGAAGGTTAACATAGATATCAGGATAGTTTTGGGCGATTTAATTTTAATTCTTGGGATGTTTTAAAGCTATCTTTTAAATCCAGGGGGCACAGCCGCTCGTATAAAAGAAACGTTATTTGTTTCCTTATATAAGTTGATTATTAAATAAGAGTTTCTTTTTGGTGTAATAATATCTTAAGCCATACGGATTTATGAATAAAAAGGGCCGGGATCACAGGTTTCGTCGTATTTTGTTGGGATTTTTTTTAGGTTAGGTAAATGATAATAATTGCCCCGCAGGGGCTAGAAACAGGAGAAAAGCCACTGTGAAAATACGATGAAACTCGCTACTTTGTTTTCTTTCCATGATCCATAAAAAGAAATAAATTTAATCATAAAGAAAAGAAAAAGTTGTTTATAAAAATACAAGAAAATGCATGTTTACTTCCTATAGAATATATTGATGTGGCTTTTTGATGCACTGCACTTATTTATAAAACAGGATAAAAACATACATATTTATTGAATAAAAGCAAAGATTTTCTTTGCTACTGGTATGTCCGACAAACCATCAAATGGCTGGCTTTTTTCTCATTTTAAGACAGGATAAGGTTAGATCACCCACCTTTACTTTTGAATGAGTGTATAAAAATATGCATAAAATATAAGAAATATTAACTGCTTAAATGCTTAGCACATTTTTGTTAAAGTTCTTACAAAAGAGCTTTTTTTTGCTATGTGTAAAATTCTTAGAATACCTAGAATTTCTTTAAGTAAGTAAAAGAATTTGACAACAAATTTTACTGTTTCAGAAAGAAAATTTAGTTCAATATTTTCAAATTTTCCCCTTTAATATTAATAGATTAGGTTGTTATGTTATTTTCGGTACTAGGTAAACCAACAGGCAAGGAAAAAAACCTTACCCACCCCTATTATTTTCAATTTATTTTAAAAATAAGGCGAGAGGGACAAAAGGTTTTGTACTCATTAGGCTCTTTAAGTGACAATTTTTTGACTGAATGATTATAAAATATGAAACCTGTTTTAAATCAGAGACAACAATAAATTTAATTCCAGTTAATGTTTGGCTGCAGTTCAGTTTAAATGTGTCAGATTCCAGCTCTAGAATTCCAGAAGATCCCTAAATCAATAAAATAAGTAATAGTATACTGTATAGATTATGTAACCCAGATAACTACCTGGATCCAGTGTTGAGAAGTGGGACCCTTTTGTCTGCTAATTGCTTTCTGCTCTTTTGTAGTGACTTGGATTTGTTAATATTTTCGACGCTATTGGCTGATATTCAAAGACCCAAAAAGAAGTCGGCACTTGATTCACGGGGTGGGGAAATACAGTTATGTAACATTTTCCCCCTATATTGTTTTACATTGATCATGGAACATATCGTAGTAATAATAGTTGTTTAGTTTTTTTCCATCCTTGTGTTTTGATGGGTAGAAAAGTGTACCTATTCTGGACTTAATTGTACTGCCAGTGCATATAGAGGATAGAACATAGTGTACCTATTCTGGACTCAATTGTACTGCGAGTGCATGTAGAGGATAGAACATAGTGTACCTGTTCTGGACTTAATTTACTGCCAGTGCATGCAGAGGATAGAACATAGTGTACCTGTTCTGCACTTAATTGTACTGCGAGTGCATGCAGAGGATAGAACATAGTGTACCTGTTCTGTACTTAATTGTACTGCCAGTGCATGTAGAGGATAGAACATAGTGTACCTGTTCTGCACTTAATTGTACTGCGAGTGCATGCAGAGGATAGAACATAGTGTACCTGTTCTGTACTTAATTGTACTGCCAGTGCATGTAGAGGATAGAACATAGTGTACCTGTTCTGCACTTAATTGTACTGCGAGTGCATGCAGAGGATAGAACATAGTGTACCTGTTCTGTACTTAATTGTACTGCCAGTGCATGCAGAGGATAGAACATAGTGTACCTGTTCTAGACTTAATTGTACTGCTAATGCATGCAGAGGATAGAATATAATGAACCTGTTCTGGACTTAATTGTACTGCCAGTGCATGTAGAGGATAGAACATAGTCTACCTGTTCTAGACTTAATTGTACTGCCAGTGCATGTAGAGGATAGAACATAGTGTACCTGTTCTTGACTTAATTGTACTGCCAGTGCATGTAGAGGATAGAACATAGTGTACCTGTTCTGGACTTAATTGTACTGCCAGTGCATGCAGAGGATAGAACATACTCGCCAACACAATCTTCTCATTTGTTGTTATCTTTGCCCGGCCAAACTTTAGGTTTACTGGGAAATTTTCTTTGTTCTCTAGAAACTAAAATAAACTTTGGTAATTACAGGAATCTTACGGGATAATTCAATGGACGATAAATTAATATTTATCCACAATTATGATAAACAATACGAATCAGATTGTACAATATATATAAAAATATTTTCAACCTTTCTTTATGTCAAGAGAATAGATTTTATCTCATTAAATGTTGTTATACAAGTATTCTTTTACAATTTGATCTCAATAACTATAGAAAGAATTTAAATAAAAATTTCAAAATCCTTTTCAAATAACAAAATTCTCTTTATGTAAGTACAAAATTATCAAGGATGACAATATCCATAAGTAGTGAAGCACAAACAATTAAAGATGAGAATACAGGCGAGGAGATTTAAAGTGTATTTGTTAACATCAAGAATAGAAATATGCTGGAAAAAATCACGAAACCTTTCTCATGTATTTCTATATGAAACATGACTGACAGACCGACGGACAAAGTAAATTACACACTAAATTCTTACAATATAGAGAATCATCGCCAAAAAATCAGCTCTCTATCTTGAAAAGCAGCTGAGAAAATCATATTCCCCCCATTGCGATACGGACTTACTGACGAATGGACGGACAATGACTATTATGTTGGGCGAGATCCTCCATGATTAAGGTTAATTTATAAAAGAAGCACATCCGCTCCCCTCTCCCCCATCATTGTCATTTATTCGTAAAATATTTTGTGTTAAATTCAATGCTAATATACATTTAATTAACAAATTACAAAATATTTTTATATTTTACACTTCCAATTAAATAAATTGTGTAAAAACTTAATAATGAAAATTAGTAGAAAAACAACACGGCAAATTAATACCTGGCTTTCCTAAACCGAAAAAAATATTCTTTTTACCTCAAGAACATTTTTTCCATCAGGAAGACAATCACCATTAAGCTGCTGACCATTGACCGCTAGCAGGACATGACCGATATACACACCATCTCTCTCTCCATACGCCACGACTATCCTCTTGTTTTCAAGCTTCAGCTTCACATCAAGAGGAAATCCATACGTCTAGATTAGGACAAACTATCATCCTTGTATGAAAGTAACAGGATGTCTTTGTGTCTGTCTGTGTAGATCTTGTTACCCGCTAATCCGATATGGTTCTCAATTACAATGTAGCTTCTCATAGGTCCTGGGAAAATTTATTACTAATTTGGAGGGTACCACCAAAAAAGGTTGAATTTCTTCCCCAACTCCAGATTAAGTTTAATTTTGTCTGAAGCTAAAGACCATCTTTGACCTCTCCTGTAAACTGTAAAGAAAAGTTAGTTTTTCTTTTTGCAACTTCTGTTCATTCCCACTTAAACAAAGAGATGGGCAGGTTACTGGTAAAATCCGTAAAGGTTATGTGTTATAAGTAAAAAACAGTAGTAGAACGATAAAAATTTATGTTAACTTTTTGAATTTTTTTATGTCTATAGTTCTTTTCAATAAGAAATACACATATATTATCGTTCTACTACTATTTTTAAGCCTTAAAACACACACCTTTACGGATTCTACCAGAAACCTACCCCTCTCTTTAAAAAAACTCTCCAATTTTGCTATAAATATTTTTTTCACTAAAAACTTTCAAGATTTTAATATCTTACTTTCTCATTTTCTTGCTGTGGAATATTGTGGTCATAATTAAAGATAAGTCCTCCAGACTTACTCACAATAAATATATGATAAATGCCCATTTTAAAACATTAAATTCATAAAATTATCTCTGAAAATAGTAAATGCAAAGTGTTAACAAAAATAATATTTAGAAATATGGTGATTAAAAAAAACAATGTGATCACATGTTGATTTTTGTCTGGTACCCTTGATCTTGATTAATTTTCTATTTGGCAACTCTGGTTTTGATAAAATAAATCTGGTAACCACGTTTCTCGTATTCATTTGAATCCGGTGGATAGGAACCGGTTCTCATGAATACGAAAAAACTATGTCTAGCATCGTATTATATCCAGTTTTCTACGAATATAGAAATGTACAATCATAAGATTAAAACTAGTTTTAATCTTATAATTGTACATTCTATATCCGCGGAAAGCCGTTTATAATACGATACGAGAAATAACTATTCCTGTTTCGATAATCCATCAAGATTTGTTAGTCCCAGTGTTGGTTAGTGTCATGAACTTTTCTGTCCTTGTTTTCCATTAGTTTTCTGTTTATTAGAAGGTGCTGATGAAGTTCCATTTTCATGGAGTTGGTCCTTCTTTATTTTTACTCCTTTTACCTTGATATAAATAAAAATCTAATACATATTATTATTTCCAGTATGGCTTTTAAACCAAAGCCCTTGAATAGAACCAGTTTTGAGCCATAATTAAAAATCATTTATAGCATCGTATTACAGACAATTTTCCATGAATATACTTATAGAACATATAACTTCGTAAAAATAAAATAAAGTATTTTTTTATCTTGAAATTTGATTTAGGTTCCATAACAATAAACTTTTTGTTCTCTTACTCTGTTTTACATTGCGTTTATTAAACGACAAACACAGAACAACTTGACGAGTGGCTAAACTTCTAATCCTAATCGAAGGATGTGTTACTGACCGCTGAACCTATATAGTTTTCCTTTACAATGAAGCTTCTCATTTGGGAAGGTTTAACTATTTTGGAGGAGGGTACCACCACCCTCTCAAGAAAAATTCCCCGCTCCCCACCCCCAAAAAAATTAAAAATTTTTCATTAAAAATCTAAAATTCAAAATATAAGGGGGTTGTCGAATTCCCGCCCCCTATCACCTCAAGTACTTTTAGAGACATCTAGGTTTGTAGCCGCTTATGAATAGTAACTATCATAGTATACCTTGGGGTTAGGTGCATAAGGATTCTCTCCGTTGTAAAATTCCTTTAAAAGTTGTATAGATTCAGGTGCCCTGTGCCCACCAGAAACTAATACCCGGTAATTTGGATCTAAAAATTAAATTCATAAGAACAAGTAATCTTTTGATCAAAAGTAGAACAGCTTGTAGAAATTTTCATTTACATTTTCAATTTATCTCAAAGAGTGTCGGAAATTTGTGTGATAAGTAACGCTTAAAACATTTTATAATAAAGGTAAACCATTTGTGTGACAAATTGACAATTCATGTAAAAATACCTAATTTCTGCATAGTTGCCATGAGATTTCCAACAGAACCACATCCTCCAAATTTATCATTAGCACAGCCGTAGTAAATTGCTTTCACTCTGATTTGTTAGGTTTCATTTACAAGCTATTTCAGACAGATTTTTTACAAATTTTCAGATGTAAGTTATCTATAGGTAGACAGATTTCTCCGGATAGTAAAATGAAAAATTTTATAATAAATTCCAGTTTTTTTTCTGGACAAACATAATGGTACCTATTATTTTAATTTTTTTGTGAAAATTGTCTATAATTATTTTTCAGTATTTTTCAGCATGAAACCTTTCCTGACTTTCATAAGGGCGGCAGCACACATAATACAAGGTTCAACATTTACATAAACAGATATCTCAGAATACAAGTCACTGGAGGGTACTCCAAGCTTTTTACCTGCAAGAAAAAAATATAAATCCTATGTTTAAAGTAGTAAGTTTTAAAGTATTGAGTTCTCGAACTAAAGGACCGGTGGATAAACATGGGTCCCTGAATGGTTTAAGGCTATATCATATCTAAATGTAGGTCATTCAGACAGAGTTCCATGACGATATGGCCGATATTGTTTAATAATGAGCCAGTCTTAAAACACATATCTTTAAACACAGGATGTTTGTCCAGAGGCGACAAGTAAGAAGCGAAGAACCAAAACAAACTATCATCAAGAAAAAATATAGTAATCACAAACTTTTTAGCACAAATATATAATGGTCTTTTGTAGCATGACCGACGCGATAGACCAAGTAACAAATATACTGGATTGTTAGAGGGAACTCATCCAACGATATTTTAGAGACGGGCGGACAGGCATTTCGAATTATAGGGTAGCTTAAAAGTTATACCTAGATTTTCTACATCATCAACCGCATTGATTTCAGCATGTCTTGTTGCATTTTTGGTTTGATTTACTGTGTTTCTTTGTTCAGAAATAATCTAAAAATGGTTGTTTTTGTCGATTTTTTCACTTAATAATTTAATTTACACTAACTAAATGCTTTGCCCCTGGCCTCTGAGGGCGGTTGAAGGAAGGAAAAGAATTTTGAAGGAACCCCCCCCCCAAAAAAAAAAAAAAAAATAGTAATAAACCTTCCCTGTAACTATTAAGGCTTAACATGTCAGTCTCGTAATTTCATAGATCTTACGCAACAGACAAACATCCTTCTTTAAAAAAAAGGATTTCTATAGTATTTGTCCTTTTTAAATGTAAAAATGTTGTTACCTCTCCATTGTCCCTGACGAAAACACAACCAATAGGAACTTCACCCACAGAAAGAGCTTCATGAGCCTGAAAAACGAAGATTCAGACTGGAAAAACTTTTTATCAAGACGAGAATTTCAAACTTTTCAGAAATAAATAAAACAAGAAAGTTGAAATAACTGGGCCAAAAGGCGGTGCAATTCATTTCACGGTTAGAACTTCCATACAAAATGGTTGTGTAGTCAAAGAGTTGGTTGCCAACTTGCCTATACTAAGTGGGAATGCTTCCGTACAAAGCAATGGTTGAGTAGTCAGAGTTGGTTGCCTAAACTAAAGTAGGAATGCTATATTAACTTTATTAACACAATTTTATTAATTGAACTTTAAAAAGGTTACATAGCAAAATTTTCCATTGTCCCTTTTAGGACGTATCTCATCCCTATTCATAAGAATATCCATTACAGTGTCCCAGATTAGAAAATTTTGTTAAAATTTTGGCTCCCAGCCAAAATATGGTTGATTTATGCAAAAAAAAATGACTCATGTAAAAGGTTTTTCCTGTAAAAAAAAATTGCGACGGTACAAGCACAAAGTTCTTATACCGTCGCAATTTTTGTATTACTGAAAAAAATATTTTGCATGGGTCATTTTGTTGCATAAATCAACCATATTTTGCCTAGGGGCCAAAATTTTAACAGACTAACAAAATAAATTACTACCTTAACAAAAGCTTTGCTCATAAACTCATCCTTATAATCCCCCATTACTTCTGGAAAAATAAATATTTATAATAACATACCATATTATTAGTTTTATTCATTATTATACATTTTCTACGAAACAAACAGGGAAAGTTAATTGAAAACACTTAGAAACTTTTTAAATTAATTTCAATTTACTTGAATATTAAATCTTCTGAGAGAATAGGTAGGTATGCTTGTTTAAAATAGAAATTTTAAATCTCAAACAATTTCAAAGGGTACATGTACAAACGAAAGCGTGATGTAAAGATCCTTTCAGCAGTGATGTCAGACATTTTTTTATTTTAAAAATTTTGAAAATGTATACTAAACGAGTTAAGATTATAAATCATTAAATGCTTTGACACCAAAGTAAACATTTTCTTGAGGAAAAATATATATTTATCAAAAGGTTGGTAAATTGTAAAAATGTATACAATTTGATTAATGTACTTTTGCATTTGTTGATGCAGCATTTGTTGATGTTTTGCCGTGATAATTTATTTTGCACAAAACATTTCATATTTCATCACATATGTCTTACATTTAGAATTTTTTCCATATAAAACCATGGTTCAAAACTTATTTTTTAGTTGATATATCTATATAAAACATAAACCTAACAAATACTCAAAAAATACTCAAAATCACTGTTGGAAGGTGCTTAAAACTGCTCTCGTACGTACTCTTAGTGCCCAATAATACAAATGAGGAGGACTATTTTTCTTTCTCTTTATGTTCTTCTATCAGTTTATACACGTCTCTAACACCCTGTCTCTCCTCACGGAAGAATTTTTTCCTTGAAGTTTTGTCATGGAACAATGCACTGGATTTCATTTTGTACAGTTCATCCCTCGCATTCTTAGATTCAACTACATCCTGAAAAAAAAGGATAAAGCTCAATAATTATGGATGGACATTCGGAATAAATTTACTATAGGTAGAGCATTGTCCTAAAAAATAAACATTAAACTAAAATAAATCATGAAACCTTTTCAAATTTATAACAATAATATCAAGAAATGAATCAAGCACCCAAACCAATAAACAAATCTTAATGAAACTTTGTGGGAATATGTAAATGTAATCTTATTCCATCCCTGAAAAATTTCAGCCGTGTATCTTGAATAAGAATAAAAAAATCATAAAAACTTAAAATCGTAAGAATCAATCTGGCACCCCATTAGATTGACGACTCTTTATGACACTGGATGAAAATATGAATAATGTTGACTTATTTAATCCCTGAAAATTTCAGGCTTCTATCTTGAAAAGGAGCCGAAAAAATCACGTTTCCACCTAAACGTTTCAGACGATAGGACGGACATTTCAAAGTATAGAGTAGCTTCGCTACTAAAAAAGAATTTTATTTAAATGGCTAATTACTTGTGAAAATAAAGAGCAAATTAAACCGCCTATAACAACTAGAGTATTTGAAAAAATTGCAGCAGACTATCCGTCCCGCTGAACGCTTCAATGCGGTTGGCGGCAGTCGTGTAAGTGCGGTTGGCTATAAACAACCTCCCCCCCCCCCAAAAAAAAAAAAAAAAACTGCGACATGAAGAACCCATCACCATTTCCTTCATTGAATTACAAGTATATTATGTTTCTCTGTACTTGACAGTCAATTTGAGGGGGAAAAATATAAAATAAATGATAACCTGATCAGCATACGAAGTAATAAAATTAGGTGGGATGAGGGCGGCAGCTACAACCCTGCCCTCCTCCATCAGATAATTGTATGTGGATATTGCTTTCTCTGTAGACAGACACTCTACGGAGATTCCCTTCTTTCTCATTGCTAAAATGGAATAGTTATTTATCGCATCGTATTATAGACAACAAGGAAAAGTTAATATTTACTCCATTTTTATAGGCTGTTAGGGGCAGCAGTCCCGTGCTCACAAATCTGATATTGATTTTTTTTTGAATTATTACTCGTGGAAACTTGTCTATAGTACCATACGATAGGATGATCTATCAGAATGGCTCAGAACGGGTTATAAACCAATGGAAAAAAACCCGGTTTGAAGTCATACTGAAAATAGTTTTTTTTTCTCATTTCTGCAATACAAGAACTTTTAAACCGCCCATCCATTTTAGATTATTACATGGAAAAAAGTTTTTTTTGTATATATTTTTAAGCTCTTTTGTAAATATGCTTATATAAAAAAACAGCAATGTTTAACTACAATTTATCTGCAAAATATGTATCAATAATTTAGAATTTTCTGAATAGAGTTGTTAACAGAGAAAAATATCATGGCAGAAGGGATTGGTCAATGAAAGATAAATAAAAAGTTAAAGGTACTATTCTTAAAAAAGGTGAATAATATATATTATAGGTTTAAGGAATGTTAGAATGCTGTGAATATAATAGGAAGTAAGTTATTTTACCTTATTTAACTATCCATATGACACTGAGTGAAAAATGCACTACAGTTATTTCACTTGAATCTGCATGAAATTCGCATACGGACTAGTTTTTTGCATTGCAAATTTGTACTGTAGTTGTATTTTGTCAGAAAGATAGGCATTTATTTATTCGAGAAATTTAAGGTTTAAAAATAAAAGAATTCAGGAATGATTACCTGGAGTAACTTTTAAAAAGTTTAATACCTTTATAAAATCTAGTACATTTTAAACGACCACACCGTTTTTGAGAAGCTATGCTACAGATAGAGAGATAGACAGGCTAAGATTGATACAATCAAATATACAGACAACTAAATAATTATTATCATAGACAACACACCAAAATGAAAGCGTAGATACTCATAAACAATTTTGGGGAATAATCCTTTTCGTGACATCGCACAAGGGGCGATTTGTCGTCTTTTTAAAATGGCTTCTTATTGGTTATTTTAGATTAGGTTAGGTTATATTTGGTTAGGTGATTGCCCCAAAGGGTTAGGTAATTGGCCCCGCAGGGTTAGAGCCCACCGCAGTGGCTAAAAATAGAAGAAAACCTACTGTGAAAAATACGAAGAATCGCCCCTTAAGGTGCAATGTCACGAAAGGGACTATACCCCAGTTTTGATCACAAAAGAATATGACGAAATGTTGATGTTAGGCTTTTTTACCTATCCGTACAACCCTGTCTTAATTCTAACATTTTCTACAAAATATAAAACTGAATTATTTTCCTTCCTATGTTTTAACAAAGCTGCTTATAGCTTACCTAATAAAACAGGAATAGAAACTGGGTCTCGAACATGCGACTCTTCCCCGTGTCCAATCACAATCAAATCAAGTCTGAAAAAAAGAAAGTTAATAAAATTGATAATTCAGTTTAATATGTTAACAGGGATGGCGATCAGAATAAGATTAATCCGCTAATTTTGGGAACAAAATATCAATATCCGAAATCCTTGTAAAATATGGATTTTTGAAATTTGCTTTGGGTTGTAATCCTTGCAATATAATAGGTTTAGATATATCAGTTTTATTTCCTCAATAAACTCGATTTTTTTCCTATCAATACTAATAAAATCTCGGATTAAGTATAACAAAAAAACGAAAAAGCAGTGAAATTTTTTTTTGTTGGTGGAAGAAGTGAACATTCGATGCCTTTTTTTCTACTATAACCCTAGTAAAATACCCACGCCTTTTCATTGCTATGACGTACGGTATGACTTACATCAACATACAGAAGGACATACAAACATACCCTTGAAATATGTAGAGCAGCTATGCTACTTTATAATAATACTAACTTTGGTTCTAGTAAAGTAAATAATGATAAAGATTCCATAGTTATATCTGAGGCCTTCATTACTCTCCATCTGAAAGAAATAATGTATTAATGTTTAATAATGTATAGTTATACTAACGGGTAAGCTAAGTAAGTTGAATTCGATAACCCAATTTTTTATTTCAGATTTATTCTAGGAGCGATTTCTCATTGGAGGGTGGTGGTAACCTTACCCAAAATAGTTATAAAACTTGCCAGGACCTATGAGAAGCTACAATAGAATGAAGAACTGAATCTGTTCAGTAGTTATCGAAATCTTAAGTTACAAACAAAAAAAAGCTTACTAGGATAACTCAGCTAGGATAACTCTACTCTACGTCTTTCTTGATTTTTAAATATTTATACTTATAGTTCAAACCCTAGGGGCTTCGCTCTAAGAGATGATGAGAAGTCTCCCATCCCGAATAGATGTCGTTCTTTAAGCTTTAGAGATATTATCACAAATTGCTCTGATTAAAGTTACTCTCTGACAAAATTAGTCGTACACTCTCATAACTGTAATTGACAATTAAACACTTGAAAAATCAAAAAAAATATTATGAAAGAAATGCTTACTTTAATACAGCATTGGGAAATACAATTGTAGGTCCAATAACAAAGGTATTGTCATTTAATCTGAATCCATTACTTGAATAACTGTCTATCAGATTTGTACCAATTAAATCCTGAAAAGTATGTATTAGTACAGGAAAAGCTACTATTCAAAGAATAATACGCATTTCCCCTCAAAGTGATTTATTGAGCAAAAAAGGGATCCATCCGCAACCCCCTTATTAAAATGAAGAAGGGGGTTGAAGTTTTTCATTTGTTTACTTTAGGCCAAGTTGGGTTATGTTATCTCAGGTACTGGGTAGCCCTGCAGGTTTTAGAAATAGGGGGGGGAAACTACAAACCCCTTGAGATCATTGATTGTTTTACATGTTTTCTATAGTTTATTTGAAAATGCTACATTAGATTATTAAGTCCATTACATGGTGTTTCATTATTTCATTAGTATATTCATGCAAATGAAAAATTACGCGTTTTTCGAAGGGATACATACATACAAACATTGCATTTTTCTATTTTTATGTTTACCTGATTTAATATAGAAACTGTAGTTTTGCCAGTGCCCTCATATGCCCCCTGCCTATCAAAACCATCATTAACTGTATGAACTCTTCTTATTCCTAGCATGTACTGATTACAAAACACTAAAAATAAATAGATAAGTTGTAAATTATGTACATATGTCATATAGAATATACTGGATATTAATACACTGGAAAAATTGTCGTAAATTTAGGTTGCTAACATGGACATCAATTAATGGTCAAACGTTAATCCAATACCTAAGATTTTTAACTTTTTAGAGTACATGCTAATCTGGTGCACAGTGGGATCATTTGAAAAAAATCGGGACATCCAAAAAATCTAAAATCGACTTTTATCTATCCTAGAAATTAATAATGGCTGTAAGTAGACAGCTAGAAAAGAAATTTTTTAAAAATATTAATTTTTGGCGGATTTATGCCATTTTTAAAAAAGGTAGTGAAAAATTTCTTTTCAGTTTTGATGATTTTCCAGATTTTTTACACAATTTTTTCAAAGCAATAAAAAATACATTTATGTTCATCTTATGAAGAAAAAAAAATTATTGAGGTACTTTTCAGATACCTGTACCAATGTCTAATTAAAGAAAAAATTTAAAAAAATATTTTTTTGGTGGTGTAAATTGACATTTTGTGAGAAAATTTCACCAAAAATATTAAGATTTTTAACCCCAAAAAATCAGTTTTCTCCATTTTACCCAAAAACGGACAGGAGGCCCCGGGTTTTGCAATAATAATATCAATATACAACATGTATTGTGTATAAAACAGTTTTCACAACCTGGGGCCTCTTGTCCGTTTTTGAGTAATTGAGCATTTTACATTGCATGGTTTGAACAATTTCGTTCTTGTTAATATCAAATTTTCCCCCGTTAGAGGGGGAAGGAGTCATTTTAGAGCCCAAAGTCATCTCTGCAATATTTTCAAACTTTTTAAGGCAAATCTTTCTTGACTTATGCATCATTTGCCTCCGGCCAACCGTTACGCCGTTATTTGCCGCCGTTGGCGTGATTTTTAACGATTTTTGCCGTTCTCGCGGTTTTAATGGACATTTAAGGGATAAAGGAGTCGTTAAATAAAGATGACTTAAAAATACTTTTATTTTAGCAATTAAATTTGCTAAATTTCATGTGTTCTGAAAAAAATTGTAGTTCTAACTGATTTTGGCCTAGCAGAAATTCAAATTTGGAGATTAATTATAATATTGCAAAAACATTATACCTATACGCATCAGAGAGAGAGAAAAATATACGTTTGAGAGAGAAAATATTTTAAGTAATTATGTTTATATTCTCATACAAACTTTAAATGAAGATAGCTCGACTCAGAGTAAAGCTATTAACACAAAATCAAAAGTGTTTTGAAAATTATGTTATTGTTGTTTATATCTGTAAAAAAAATATTTTAAAATATGCCTTATAAGTGTCCTATTTTACTTATTCTGGGCCTACCTAAAAAAGCCGGGACTCGAACTGGGTGCACCTGACGCTATATCCATGTTCACAAACATTGTTTGCATTGAAGAAATATTTACATAGACGTTGATTTTGTTAAAATATTCCTATCCTAGCTAAAGTTATAAAGGTTTATAGATTTTTTAAAAATAGGGTAGCTTCGCTCCTCCAAAACAGCAAGACGTACTTACCAAATGCACATTAGAAGTTAACAGGAGCAAAATTTAAGTTATTTCTGTGTTAAAGCAAAAGAAGTTACACCATTTCTTCAAATACAAGCTTATTTATTGAAGTTTACTTTTGCCTACTCTTAATGTCCCGATATTTGTCAAAAGATCCCACTGTGTGGTGTAAGATCCAAGTAATAATAAATCCATCTATGGACTTGTCTATGTGACCACAGCAATAACGTATTAGATGGCATGCCTTGGCCCGTAAACAGGCGCAACTCAAAAACCTTACAAAGTTCCAGACAAGGGTCGTGCAATCAAGAGGTTAGTAGGCGTTAGAGTGTATTACATCCTATTACAAGCGGAGAAAATTGATTCGGCATCAATAACACTCCCCTTAACATACCTATTATGTTTTATTTACATGTAAAGTAATTTTAAGAAGTTTTTTTATCTTTTAATATGAGAAATAAATTATAATTTTATACCATTATATAAAAGTAACAGGATATCTGTCTGTCGTCTGTCTATTTGTAACGCGGGATCTCGCTAACCGCTGATCCGATATGGGTCTCCTTTACTATGTAGCTTCTCATAGATGGCGCCACTGTATTCTTACTTGACTTCAAGTCCTACAAGGGTGTCGAAACCTTTTCTTTTTAAAACTACAATTAAAAGGGGAAGGATTGCAAAGTCGACCCCATTCACCTGAAGGGCCCCTGGAAGCATTGAGGGGCGTAGCCGCTAGTATAGGTATAAAATGGATACCTGGAATTGTATTTTCAATAACTCCAGGTGCAGTCAGCCTGATGGCAGGAATACTTCTGCCAGCCAGAAGGCTGGCCTGTCGTAACATTTTATCTGAAAGCATTAACATACAAGTTTATAAAGTTTCAGACTTAATTGTATAATAGAAAATCACAGCCAATTTTTTCAATAATTTTGTTAAATTTTTTTTTTATTTTCAATAATCTTTACAATGGTAAATAGAAACTCGTAACAATTAATTTGAATAAAATGAATTCACAAAGGTATCCAATCCAATCAGACTGGAAAATTCAGGTACAATTTTCATTAAGAAAAAATTTTACTACACATTTTCGCCAAATAATGATCATTGTAATAGAAAATACGGTGCTATCACTCAAAGTGCCTGGCATGCATAGTACCACCCTTCCCTTCTTATTATTATTTTTAATCTAGGGAAATAGAATACAATAAAAACTAAGCATTCCCATTTCTTTCAGTTTATTTCAAAATGAGAGGAATTTCTGCGGTGAAATTGGCACTTTAAGGTTAACAATTCAATGTTTCATGGCAGAAATATAATTCAAATTAATCATTTTTTAGCTCTGTTCAGCGAGTGCAAGTAGACTATCAAGAGTATGTATAGAAGGAACATCCTTATCTTTATCAACAAGGATATCTTGATGCAAAGTGTATTCTTCAGTAATCTTCTGCTTGCTATCAGCTCTCATGGATATTACCTTCTTCTTTGGCTTTGTTTCCTTAATAGTTCAAAATTGATTTTTACTGGTGAAACTACTCTACCTATAATATACTATATTTTTTTTATAGAATAGCTTCTATTTCACCAATTCGTTTTTAAACAACATTGCTAAACAGTTTTTTTTACTTAGCCTTTTGCTAGGTAACCACAAGACCTACATACATGATTCTCCAGGTCCAGGAAACTACATTTTACTTTTAAAAAATCGAGAGTAAAATGTTAAATTTTAACATTCTCCCACCCTTCATTTCGTGAAGAGCCGCTAGCATTAAATATTTCTAGTTTTAAGCAATTCACAATAACTAATACTTACTTTTTGGCCGCTGACAACTGGCAGTTGCTGTTCTTCAACTTCTTCTACAGTTTTATGCTTGCTTTGTATGTGTTTCTTCAAATTACCAGATTGAATAGAAGCATAGCTGCATAATTCACATTTGTAAGGACGATCATTAGTGTGCTTGCGAATATGACGCCTAAAAAATAGTTAACAGGAATAGATTTCAATGTTTAAACTAAGATTTTTTAACCTTCTGGAAAACAAGGACATTATAAAAGTTAAATGATAAATAAGCATTAAACATATAATAATCTCACATTGAAAGATTGATTAGTCCTGTATAAATCACATATTTGAATGTTTTGTCCTTAGTTTCTATTCGTATTCAATTCAACTTTATTGTTTATCTACCTATGCAGAATAGTAAAAAATCTGTATTTGAATATGTATATTTTTTTGTTATGTTTTACAGGGTAGCTTCTCATAGGTCCTGAGAGGTTTACAACATTTTTGGGGGAGGTTACCACCACCCTCCCAAGAGAAATCATCCCTAGAAAAAAATATACCAACCCTCCAAAAACATAAACTTAAATCTAAAATAAAAAAAAACGGGTTATGGAATTCAAACCCCACCCTCAAGTGCCCCACTTGAGGAGGAGAGAGTCGAATTTAATAACCCAATTTCTTATTTTAGATTTTAAAAGAATTTTTTTTTTTTTTTTTGGGGGGGGGGGGGTGCCCCCCCTTCTCATTTTTAATTTTAGTAAGAAAAAATTTAAAATTTTTTTTTCGAGGGGGGGATTTTTCATTTTTTGGGGGGGTTGGGTGTGTCCCATCCCCCAAGAAAATAGTTATAAACCTTCACGGGACCTATGAGAAGCTACCCTGTTAAGGAGAACCCGATCGGTTCAGCGGTTAGCGAGATCCTTCGGTACAGACACACAGACACACAAACACAAAGACAAACAGACATCCTGTTACTTTAGTATAAGGAAATATACCTAAACATTTAGATAATCTTACAAGGTATTTATTTTATTGTTTAGAAAACACCAATTTAAAAGATTCAAAGCACTTTAATATTGTTTCAAGAGAGATACTTTTGAAGGCACTGTAACGTACCAAAAAAATACCCTAAACTTGTTAAAATACAAAACAATAGGTAATAATAATTCTTACTTGAGAGCACTCTTATCACCAGTTTTATATGTACAGACAGTACACTGAAAAGGCTTGTCTCCAGAATGTTGCCTCACGTGAAGCCTCAAGTTTGTGTTCCTTAACATTTTGAGCATTTTTAATTTTTATTTCTTCTTAATTAAACAATATTTCCAGTATGGATTTGAATCCGATTAATATAAACTGGATTAGAACCGGTTTCTAAAAATAAAACAGAAAATTTTAAAATTGGTACAAGTTAGTTGGGTTGGGTAGGGACTTCGGGCCCTCGAAGTGAACAACACTGGAACTAATCTTTATATTTTTTTATTTTGCTATCTGTGGAAAGCTGTCTATTATACGATGCGATATATTTTTTAATTTACTAACCTAGAACATTTATAACCACAAATTTTGCAGATGTACGGCTTTAACTTGGAATGTACAGCCTGAACATGTTTCTTCAAGATCTTACTGTCTGCCAACACTTTCTGGCATATATCACATTTTCTCGTTTTGGCCCAGTTGGGGATTTGACTTCCATGCTTTTTTAGATGCAATACATAATGATTCCTAAAAGTAACAAAAGACATAAGTTTTATGGTTTAATTCATAAATAATTAATCAACAATTGGTTTGACTTTTACTATATATTTAATAATAATATAAGACACCTTGACCTTAGCAAAATATTTGTGAAGTTAACTAAGTATTTAGGGTTCTGTTTAATTAAATTTTTTTTGTTTCAATAACTAGATCTAACAAAAAAACATAACTCTTTTGTAATTAAAACAAGGGATGCTTTAAACAAGATTTAATTCAGCCTAGATGTAAAATTTTTATAATAACTTCATTAGTATAGCATAGAGATGTGTACACACATGCATCAGAAACCTATATTTCTAATTCTTAATTTATTTTAAAACGTGAGTCGGCTCTCTTTGCGTTGTAGGGCAATTTTTCTTGGGAGGGTGGAGGGTTGGAGGTACCATCCAAAAAAAATAGTTATAAACCTTCCCTGGATCCAAAAGAAGATTTAATTTTATAGAAATCCAATTGAGGAGATCTTTCGCTACACAAAGAGAGACATCCTCTTACTTTTATGAAAAGATAAGATGCAACTCACCTTAATTGATTCCTTTGATTAAACCCCTTCTGACACACCGAACACTGGAATGTTTTGAGATTATCATGAGTCTGGAAGTGTTTCTCAAGGATGGCCACAGAACAGGCCTTGTAGGTCCGACACTGACGACATTCATACATATCATAATCCTAAAAGACATAATGTACCAAGATATAAATTGAAATATTTTTTTGGGGATAATGAGTTTCTTGGGATAATTTTTTTAAAGAGGGTGGTACTGGTGGCACCCTCCCTAAAATAGTTTAAAAACCTATCCTGAATCTACGAAAAGGGACAAGGGAAGGTGATTCTGACAAACAATACTAAGTGAAAATTTCCCCACAAACCTCTTTACTTATTTCTCCACTTCTTACCCACTTCCCTTCAGTACCACCAAGAAACAAGTTTGACGCCAATTATACGCCAACAAAATATTCAATTTCAAATGGAATTAATTGGCTGAATCACAGCCCCTGCCTTTTTATAAAGATTAAATACCTTATTATGAACGGTATAAAGATGATTAGACAGGTATCTCCACCTGGGAAACTCAGAATTACAGAACGGACACACCAGAGACATCTGTTGTTGACAATTATCACCAATAATGGTTTGCTGGTGACAATTGGTGTGAAACTCAAGAAACTTTTCATTCTAAAAGAAAAAAACTTAATGTTACAAAAAAGGTAAATTTCAGTAGTAGTTCTTTTAATACTTTTTACTATTTGGCGGTTTCCCTTTAAGTGCCTATGATTGCACAACATAACCCCCCCCCCCCCCACAGTGGTCTATTTTGGCCTTTTGGTGGACATTTCACCTACCTCTACTCAAAGTCAATTTTCTCCGCCTGTAGTTTATAGAATCGTTCAAAATAAAAAGTGTGCGCCTTATTATTACCCAATACAACTCGTATGTACATCTAGAGAAGAAAAACAAAAGCCAACTGGTCTAGAAAATACTTTGAAACTTAGCCAAAATTTCATATTTTCATATTTTTTTCTTAAGTCCTAGAGAGCCTAAATTCGACGTTATAAAGCAAAAAAACATTAAAAAACCTTGAAGCATTAATAAATATTACTGTAGAAATCATTATATAAAGGTAAATGGTCTATTACCGAACTTTGTGCAACATACATTTGATAAAACTAATTGAAGTTTCTTCACCCTTATTCTACGAAGTTATTTTCTCTTAGATAATTAATAATAATTAATGTAATCTAGTAATAAAAACAAGGATAGGTTACTGGCAAAAATTATTTTATTACAAAGGAATTTATCTAAAAATGTTGTTTTTGTGGTAACCCAAGTCTTTGCTTATTATCACGAAATAAATACACAGGGATATGTTACTTGAAGACAATCTTTTTGGCCCCAAAAGAAAGTTTCATACAGCATGTAATAGCAACGACGAAGGGTACATATGACCGTAAATTACACTGGTACCCAAATTTTTATAAACACGTTATCTTGTTTGTTCGCCCAAAAACTTATTGAAATTGATTGGTTGGTTTCAAACTAGAAGTGTCCAAATTTTTTTACTAATAATAAAAGGGATAATTTTGTTTATCATTATTAGAGATGGATACCATTATCAATTAATCATCCATTGTTTTATCCCTTTAGATTACTTATGCAATAGTACTAATGGGAAGGAAAATGATTACATTCGATGACTGAAAAGTCGGAGGCTTTTTTCTTTAAATGCCATATCTTTGACGAAAATAAAATTTTCAGATGGTTTTAGTCTAGCAATGGATTTATTATTACTTGAATGTTACACCAGATTTTTATGTTGTGAAATAAAGGGAAACTCGCAGCAGACTAAAATAACTATACCCCCTTCCCCCTCCTTTACCCCATCCCATATCCTACTCGATAAATGAACTGGCCAATAAACGAGTCCCATGTTAGCAAGGAAATCTCGCAGCGGACTAAAATAACAATACCCCCTAATCCACATCATTTACCGCATCCCCTCTCCTACTCGATAAATGAACTAGCCAATAAACGAGTTGCATGTTAGCAAGCTAAATTGACGACAATTTTTACCCTGTCTTAATATCCACGTATATTCTATATCCATTAGTTTAGATGGAACCCGAAGCTATAGCATAAAGGGTACCAAATGCGTTTGCTAGTTTTTATTTTGTGTAAAACGTAATCATACTATAGATGTTAAAAAAGGCTGCAGCTTTGTTAGGCACTTTACTTTTAGAGTATGGACATTGCATTGATCCTTGAATTGATAAATGTAACAAGACATTTTTATTAATATTATACCTACTAGTTTAACAAAAATCAAATTACTGTTAGAAAATATGTTTTAGATATCTTACATAACAAACACACAAATTTAAACATTAATTTTTATATTATGTTATTAGGAAGAAGTAAGTTAAAATACATTAAAAATTAAAATTAACAGAGAAAAGAATAAAAGATTATTTTTTTTCTTTTTCATCAATTGCAATTTTAGAGTTACTCTAAAAAGTTAAAGTTAAAATTTGAAATAAACCGGGCCCCGTAACAACCCAAACTAAACATAAAACTATAACATTATACCTGTATCTTAAGAATAATATATGGTTTGGTATGTTACGGGGCCCGGTTTTTGGTGAAAAACTTAAAAAACTGAAAATAATTGCCAAAATTTTTTGCAAAAATATTTAGGAAATGACATAAAATTTTTAAGAAACAACTATAAAATGGATAAAAAAAGTTTTTTAAAAAACTAAAACTAGGGTTGGGCCGGATAGTTTTTTGGCCGGATACCGGATATCCGGCTGATTTCAAATGCCGGATATCCGGCAAATATCCGGTTATCCGGCCAAATTTTAATAGGTTATTTTAGGTTAGGTTAGGTTATATTTGGTTAGGTGATTGCCCCGCAGGGTTAGGCAATTGGCCCCGCAAGGTTAGAGTCCCCTACGAGGGGCTAGAAATAGGAGGAAAGCTACTGTGAAAATACGAATAATCGCTCCTTAAGGAGCGTTGCCACGAAAAGGACTATACCCGCAAAAAAAATTTCTTCATAAACTGGTGTTTTATATTATACTAGCGGCTGCGTCCCTAGTATCTAGGGATATTAGAAAGGACATGAAAGTGCAGAAAAATAACTTAAAACCTTACAACGACTTTTTTATAAAAATTAAACGGACTAAAACCACCCTGGGACCTAAAAAGGAGAACCATATCGGTTCATCAGTTAGCGAGATCCTTCGCTACAGACAAAAAAAAGCTTACTACTTTATATAATAGGATAAAATTAAGGTTAAAACTTAAAAATTAAGTAACTATTAAATCTCCTTAGCAAATAAATCTAATTAACTATTACTACCCTCAATATGTAATATCAACCCCTAACGGTTGGAGGATGGGCGGGGAGGTGGCGTTAAATGACTGCCCCCCCCCCCTCTGTTTTTTTCTATCCCATTTTCTGCGTATAAAAGGTAGAGGGCTACAACTGAGTGACTTTCGAAATATGGGTATGAAACATAACTAAGAGTTGAAAATTTTTAATACCTCCTTCCTGGCGGGCACAAGATGCCAGCAAATCTGGTAAGGTCATTCAGGTAAAAAGTAAAAATATTTTTTTTACTTAAACAAAGCATTTCATGTTATCTAATACTAAAATATCCTATAGTCGTACATCCTCATATGTAATATAGATGTTCAAGTCGATTTCAGGTTCCAGGTATAATCCTGCAAGTTCTGAACCTCCAGGTCTCCAGAAATCTTTAAACGGTTTCTGTGACCGCAACTTTTTACTTGAAGATTTCAAATTTTAAACTTAAGCTTTTTTATATATCTTCATGACTTATTACAATTTCATAAAATCCGTTGCCGTTTACCTGCCAACCGTCGGTTTGCGGCTGGCAGCTGCCAAGTACTGCTGCCACAGCCAAAATTTATGTTTTGAGATTTCTAATATAAAATTTACATAAAGATAAACATATTCAGAAAAAAATTTTCTTCTAGCTTCAATAATAAGAAAATTACAGCCATTTAAGATTTAAAAAAACAGAGATTTTTGTTGTAAAATATAAAAGATTATATTGCCGGATATCCGGCCGGATAGTTTCAATATCCGGTATCCGGCCGGATATTGAAAATGGCCGGATATCCGGCCACACCGGATATCCGGCCCAACCCTAACTAAAACCCCAGTTTCCTAATATATCATGTATTATTATGAATATAAATAGGTGAAGAAACTTCATTGTATCAATGTAACACTGAAAAAAATATTTTTTTCCAAAGATGGTGAAAATTCAAAAGGCAAAATTCATGACGTGAAAATAATCCTGAACCTTCATGTTTCAAAGTTTATAATTCATCAACCAGTAGTTGAAAAGACAAAAACTCTTCAGTTTCATATGAGATAGGGTATATATTTTAAAAATAAATTAATAATTTTGAGGAATTCCAATGTTAGTTTTTTGCGAAATGTCCGGCCTTAGACCACAAAAAAGTGAGATGCCAAAGTTATCCTAAATATATTTAAAAATTTTCCTTGGGAAAAATACATGACAAAATTTTTAAAGACTATTAGGAGGTTCCTAGGGCCATAAAAATGACGAGAAAGCTTTAATTTTTTTAATTGGTAGATCCAGGAAGAAAAACTAGACGCCTCTAATTAAAAAAAAAACATCAAGTAAAGATATTTGGGCGTTCTCCTCTTAGAAATATTTTTTAAAATTTTAAAAAGTTGAGTACCCTACCGATATTTGAATCTAAAACTAACCTTAAAAGTGGAATAACAATTTTTAACAGAGCACACCCAAATCCGTTTTTCAGCATCTGTCTCCAGATTTGTTCTATTTCTATTTAGCCTATGAAACTTGTATTCCTCCTGTTAGCAATGGATATAGAATATATGTGGATATTATGACAGGAGAATTGTCGTCAATTTAGGTTGATAATATAGAACTCATTCATTGGTCAGTTCGTTTATCCAGTGCGAGGGGCCGGGAGGGTTGGATGATGGGGGGTATCGTTATTTGAGCACGCTTCGAGTTTCACTCTATTAGAGAACATTAAAGTCTAATGTAACATCCAAATAATAATATATCCATTCCTGTGAGAGTCTGCCTCCACCAGATCCTGTTGTCAAGTCATGGTCAACATGATCATTCAGGTCATCCTCGCTGTCAGACAGCTCCTTAACAAGATTTCATGATTTTCTGGGCTGCTATTGAAGGTAGACAGCTTATATTTTTAGAAGATACTCCGGCTGTTAAGAATGTTTTCTCTAACTCACCTGGCCTTTAATAATAATACGAAAGAGGTTTGAGTTCTGTTTGATAAATGTAATTTCCTCGGTTGCTTTATGAATCAGATTTAACAAGAGGATCATTCTTTATAGTTTTCTCTGTTTTATGCTAAAAAAATAAAAGTGCACAACAAGCATCATAGCTTTACTACCTATCCTTCTTATTGATTTTCCTTTTTAGAGAAGCTTCAGAGTTTTACGGGATAGTTTAAGTCTATTTTATTTTAAGATTTAAACCTACACCTTCGAATACAGAACCTCTCTACACCCGGGGCAAAGTTATTAGTTAAAAATAATACCAAGTTTTGAGCATCAAGACCGTCTTCATGCTCCATCTGTTCTTCGTCAACACTTTGTTCAATATGAAGATCATCATCACTTTCAGTACCATTGAATGATTCATTAAAACCTTCTTTTAATCCTATAATATAAAGTTTCTATCACAAGCAATTTGCATATGATCTCGGAAACGGTTCGAGGATGCATAGACGCATGAATCATGGCTACAGTAATAAATATTGCACATTTTGAATTAAAATATTATTTTTGAAGAACAATTTATCTACCTTTTTTCTATGTAAAGTTACAAAAAATCTATGTTTAGGAAATATAAAAACGGAGGTAAATTAAGATTTTCCCGATATAAAAAAATCGGAATGAATGGAAGATTAAAATGTCTTAAATTGACCTTAGCATGTGTTCCCAAAAATAGATTTATTATTACTTACACCAGATTATCGCATACTCTAATAAAGTGTAACTTTTAGCTGGCTAAAATAACGATTCCCCCCCTCCCATCCCCTCCCCTCCTACTTAATGAACAAAGTGACCAATTAATGATGTCAAAGTAACCAACCTAAATTGACAACAATTTTTCTTCTCATAATATTTAAATATATTCTATATTCATTATTGCCCACTTACTTCTTTCTTTGAGTTTAAAGATGGCGACTTGGCACTTGCTGGTATGTTCTTTATACTCGGTCTTGTTGTTTAACTTGACCCCACAGTTGTTGCACTTGTGCTCCACACAGTTACCACTTCTCACATGCATCTAATAAAATATATACATATTTTTACTTGGATGTTACACCAGATATTAACATCTATAATACAAAGTAGAACGATGTCTGTCTGTCTGTCTGTCTGTCTGTCCGTCTGTCCGTCTGTCCGTCTGTCCGTCTGTCTGTCCGTCTGAAGCTTAAGATCTCAGTAACCACTGAACCGATTGGGCTCTACTCTTCAGGGAATATACCTACTGGTCCTGTGATGGTTTTAAGCTATTTTCTTGGGGGGTGGACAACCCCTAACCCCCCAAAAAATGAAAAATATCCCCCCCCAAAAAAAAAAATTTTTTTTACTTTTCCTTTTTAAATCTAAAATACGAAAAATTAGGTTGATCAAACCTCTTGGGGCAAAGCCCCTAGAGGCTAGGGGCGAAGCCTCTAGTATTCTTATAAAGTGATGCTTGCAGTTGGCTAAAATAACGATACACCCAATCCACCCCATCCTCGTCCCTTCTACTGGGTGAACGAACTGGCCAATAAATGAGGTCCATATTAGCAAGCTAAATTGACGACAAATTTTCCCCTGTCAATAAATCCATGTATATTCTATATCCATTCAACATGGAAATTTATTAATATTAACGTCCACTATAGGATAGAAGGTTAACACACATCCTTTGTTTGGAAGGCATAAATGTTTCCGGGCCAAAGTATTTCTGCCACTATTTCAGTTTCAGTGAGGGAAGGGACATTTGACTGTAAAAGGAGGATGTGCATAAGGACCATTTGGGCAGGGGGGGGGGTTTACTCGAGAACCCTTAGAGCTAGAGGGAGCTAATTTTGGATTTAAGCTTCTATGGGGCCAAAGTTACTTTCAAAATTATCGTCGACCCCCCACCCCCCCCCCCCAATTTTTTTTTTGGGGGGGGGGAGGGGGTAAAAATTTTTTTTATTGCATTTCTCGCCGAACTAGGCAATTTGGAATCATTTGAGACCATGTTATTTTTTTCAAAAATTTTTCGCCTTACAAGCAACCCTGCGGGGGGACTTTCAAATTCTCG
Organism: Acartia tonsa; assembly: GCF_053477335.1. Lineage (NCBI taxonomy): Eukaryota > Metazoa > Arthropoda > Copepoda > Calanoida > Acartiidae > Acartia > Acartia tonsa. The sequence goes on from NC_137260.1 coordinate 44,562,865, forward strand.
TTTATGAAGGTATATCTTAAATACAGTATGCTACTCTCTTAGTTTTAAAGATATTTGAATGAAATCTTTTTGATTGTGTCACTAATTACCCCAAGTTTTGGTATCTTAAAAAAAAACGGCGGCGGGACCGCCGCTCCCGCCGTCCGCCGCCATTTTCCGCCGCCACCAAAAAAGAAATTTTTTATTGCATTTCTCGCCGAATTAGGCAATTTGGAATATGAAGGTATATCTTAAATACAGTATGCTACTCTCTTAGTTTTAGAGATAATTGGATGAAATCTTTTTGATTGTGTCACTAATTACTTCAAGTTTTGGTATCTTTAAAAAAAAAAAACGGCGGCGGGACCGCCGCTCCCGCCGTCCGCCACCAAAAAATTTTTTTCCATTGCATTTCTTGCCGAATTGGGCAATTTGGAATCATTTGAGACCATGTTATTTTTTTCAAAACGGAAAACGGCGGCGGACGGCGGGAGCGGCGGTCCCGCCGCCGTTTTTTTTTTAAAGATACCAAAACTTGGGGTAATTAGTGACACAATCAAAAAGATTTCATCCAATTATCTTTAAAACTAAAAGAGTAGCATACTGTATTTAAGATATACCTTCATAAACGAGAATTAAACGAGAAAGTCCCCCCGCAGGGTTGCTTGTAAGGCGAAAAATTTTTGAAAAAAAATAACATGGTCTCAAATGATTCCAAATTGCCTAATTCGGCGAGAAATGCAATAAAAAAATTTTTTACCCCCCCCCCAAAAAAAAATTTGGGGGGGGGTGGGGGGTCGACGATAATTTTAAAAGTAACTTTGGCCCCATAGAAGCTTAAATCCAAAATTAGCTCCCTCTAGCTCTAAGGGTTCTCGAGTAAACCCCCCCCCCCCTGCCCAAATGGTCCTTATGCACATCCTCCTTTACTGATAATCAATCTTTTATTTGACCAAGTTGACTCAGTAAATTTTGGTAGCTTTATTGAATTTTGATTAGTTGGTTTTAAACAAGCAGTAGAGGCCAAACTTTTCAAATAACAATATTAATTAACTTAGGGGATAATTTGTTAATCATCATTGAAGATATGACCTACCTTCATTTTCTCCTCACTTGACATACAGCTGCTGCAAGTTGTGCAGATAAATACTTGCTTCTTCTCTTTTACTAAGAAGAACTGGAAGTAGGAAGGTCTCTGGTCAGGTTGTCTGCCAGTTTTATCACAGGTCTGAGTATCATTTTCATCAAGTATAACAGTGGTTGCTGTACTGGATCGCATGTTGTACTGAATATAAAATGTGTCAAAATTGCGTAAAAAAAAACAATACATTAACATAAAACACTGTGAAATTTTTCCTTATCCTTTCATAAAAGTAACAAAAAGACTTTTCGTCTGTAGATTAAGATCTCTCTAACGACTGAAATTATATTTTCTTCTTTACAGTGAAGCACCTTTTAGGCCCAGGGAAGATTTTTGGGGAGTTTAACTCCACCCACCTAAGAGAAATCGCCAAGAAAAAATTACTTTTTCCCTACTGCCTTAAGAGGATCGTAGATAGATAACAACGATATATAGATCAGTCTTCGCAGTTGTTTATTTTCTAGAAAGTAAAAACTAACAAATACTTTAACATGGGATTTATTATTGACTGGATGTACGCCAGACTTTCTTGTTTCCTAATATTGTGAAACACGTAACTGGCTAAAATAACGATTCTCTCCTTCTACCCCCTTTACCCAACCCCCTTCATTGGATGAACATCCAGACCAATAGGTGATGTCCATATTAGCATCCTAAATTGACGCAAATATTTCTCATATATTCAAATATTCCATATCCATTACCTTATCACGTTGATCAGCAAGGACAAGATTCGACTTTGTATCCAGCCTTTCATCCCATTTTAACAAGTCCAAATGCTTCTCTTTCACATGCTCATACAACACATCTTTATAAACAATAAGCTAAATGATTATTTTTAAAAGCGAAGCTTTTCTATAATTAGGGTCGGTCCGTCCGTACGTCCGTCCGTACGTCCGTCCGTAACGGATAGCTTTTTTCGTTAATTTAGGCATGTTAGAATTGTCCTATCGATTTTAAATTTTGCATGGTGATTCCTTTAGTAGTTAGGAACGATTTAGAAAGCGTAGCAACTCTATAATCATTACCAAAATGTCCGTACGTCCATTTTAAACATGTTGACTTTTTTACTTTTTTAAATAGCTTTTTTCGTTAATTTAGGCATGTTAGAATTGTCCTATCGATTTCAAATTTTGCATGGTGATTCCTGTAATAGTTAGGTACGTTTTAGAAAGCGTAGCAACTCTATAATCATTACCAGAATGTCCGTATGTCCATTTTAAACATGTTGATTTTTTTTACATTTTTAACAACAAATTTGTATGTGACCTAATTATCCGATTGGTCTGATTTTTGGTATACTGATTCCTGGGACAACAAAGTACAATATTATAAGCGAAGCAACTCTATAATCAAGTCCTAAAAATGTAAGTATGTCCATAGACATTATCCTGTATCAAGCAGTTTTTCAACAAATTTACTTACAATTTTGCTTTAACTCTTATACATTCGCATTCTGATTATTCAGTTCTGACACTATACAAGTGATAATGTCCGTTTGTCCTACCGTTTCAGAGCTTCGCTTTTATGGATGTTGTCATCCTTGTTAATTAATAGCTAGAATATTTTTATTCTATTTATTAAGATATAAAATACTAAGAGGTATGCTTAGAAAACTTCATATTAATCTCAAAAGATATTTTTGTCTATATTAGAGAAATATTATTATATAGGTATATTATTATTATAGAAAGGGGTGAAAGTAAGGCAAATGGTAAGTGCAGTGGTCATGAAAAATAAGGAAAAGAGTGAAAGAAAATTAATGGAAGATAAGTCCGACTTCTTTAGGATAGTTTTTACTTAGATATACCCTATAATGATGAAAATGTTGACAAGAAAAAAGTGACATGAGGTCTAGCTGTAATAGCAGCTGAGTAGTGAGTAAATCAAATTTCCCCCATAGTGTTACGGGACAACGGACTAAAGGACATACAGACAACGTAAATTATAGAGTAGCTTCACTAATAAAAGATAAAAACCTCTGTAAGAACAGGTAAACGAGCATTGTCTGCACTTAAAAATAGTGTAGATTTCCACAAAATCTTCTAGAAACATTTTTTGTTCTGCTGGTTTGGTTTTCACTGGATCCCTAACAGTGTACACTCGAGATTTATTGTCATTAGTATCACTAAAACTTTCATCTTCGTGTGTATCACTTTCTTGATGAAACGAATGGTTAGGAGATAAATTGGAAAAGTCTTCTCTGTCTTGGGAAGAAGGTAGGGTAGTGCGGGGTTATTCCGGTCAATTTTTTGCTTCAACTTAAAAAAAAACATACTTCCCAAAAACTTTTTCCGGTTTTTAAGAGTGCAAATGAACGATATGGCAATAACGAAGAAGCCTGTCTTGGTCCCATTAAGATCTCGCAACTAGAAGTCGGTCAAAAATCGGTTTAAAGGGCGGCGGTTGGCCTATACCGGAATAACCCCACCGGTGGGGCTATTTCGGTCAGTTGACTTTGGAGGGGTGGAACACCCCCTTAAAATATTTTTTTTTCACATTTTAAACTATGAGTAGAAAGCTGAGGTCATTAGCTTTCTAACGGTACTAGTCGCATGTAGATCAGAAAATTTTTTGACCACATTTTGCCCATTTTAAAAAAGTCGGTAAAATCGCAAAAAAAACGTCGATTTTTTTCATGCAAACTTTAAATAAAAATCATACTTTTTATTATATGATTAGGTTTTTTAAGCTTTATACATAAATTAGAGGCAATTTCTGATTTGCAGGTCTTGGAATTTCTTGAAAAAAGTGATTTTTCCCCAAAAAATTTTTAATTTTAAAAATCCTGCCAGTTTTGACAGCAGTTTTTGATACATTTTTTCTTGTCTCAAATTGGCTAGAATTGACCTACAAGGGTGGTTAAGGTGTCTAAAGATGCAAAATTACATGCCTGACAATTAACTCGAAATAATATGGGGTCTAACCCTAATATTTCAACACATTTTATGCAACAGGAATTTTGAAAATGCAAAATCTTGAATATGTACTCTAAATCTTAGAGATAGAACCCATATCCTGGGGAGTTTTTGTTAGGACATGCAAAGAGCTTTCTATAGACACCTTAAACACCTTTCTAGCTTAGTCCTAGCCGATTTGACATAAAAAATCCAAACCGCGCAAAAATCTCGAACACCCTCTTATACGAAAAAGATGCAAGGGTTTCATATGGAATTTTAAATCTTCTAGCAGTCTTTCTAATAGACATACCCCTTCTTACATGAGCCAATGCAGCTGATACATCTTCAGGAAAATATTTAAGGCGTTCCTTTGGGTGATATACTCTTCCCATTACTATAAAAATGTGTCTGAAAAATTTTTAATGTCTTTACAAATTGAAAAGCTTAGGCAACAAAACATGACATATACAAGCAGTAAAATGACTAGTAATGTACATCACACAACAGGCAAGGCAATGATTAAAGCTTAGGTCATGCATTTAGGTTGTTTATGCTTCCAGATCACCTAAATAAAACATTAGGGTATTATACAGTTATAAATACAGTAATAAAAAAAAGTAAAAGAAGTGACCGGAATAGACCCTTTTTTTGAGACGAAAAAAAAAATTATGAAAAAATCAAGTTAGAACAACGCCTCCAATTGCAAACGATAAATGAATGCCATATCTTTCATTTTACAAAAACCCGGGGGTCGATAGGACTTACCATTTTTTCACAATTTTAGATTGAACATGGCCTATTTTGAAATTTTTTTTTTGCAATTTTTTTGCAACTTTTTGAGGGCAAAAAAATCATAGCAGGAGTGATCTGACAAAAATTTGCTGAAGTAAGAAATGAAAGCATAGGCAATAAACTACAACTTTGCTTTTCTGAAGATCTCTCGCAAACGTTTAGAACACCGTTAAAAAACGGTTTTAAAAAAGTTGGTCGAGTGACCGGAATTAGACCCCCCTACCGCATTAACCCCGCACTACCCTATTCTTGTTTGTCGTATTTGAGGCAAATCTTCTAGATTATGAGATGACTGGGCATTGGCTGCTGCTATGCTGTCGGGTGACAACAAATTGTGATGGTTGCCAGCAAATCTTTGATTGGAAAGTAAGTTCAAGGTTTGTAACGATGGTCTACGCTGCTGGCCAGGTTCTTCCAGATGTAGTTCTGATGGTTGGACGTGATGGACAACTAGATTTGAGATAGGTACAGTGTACACGGGAAGGTTGGATGTATTGATTGTATGGACTCTAAGGTTGGATGAATGCAGATTAGGTTGAAATGATATTGGACTTGAAGTATGATCAGCGTTACTGTAAATACTATCATTCTAAAAAAAATCATCAGAAAAGTGTCAATTATACCTATATACCTATAAAGCTTTTGAAATTCAAATCAATTCAATTCGTTCCTTGTTTTATATGGTTTATAATCACGTTTCTTTATTCGTAGGCTTTAAAACTTTGGGAACTTTTATTTAATTTTTATTGGTTTAATCTACTAAAGGGGTAATTTTGTTCATTGTCATTGTAAGTTATTCAAAATCACCTGGATATTGAGAACCTCTTCAGTCTTAACAGGTAGCACATCCTCGTCATGTTGTCCTCCTCCAACTTCAATAGGAAGAACATGGTTATGATGATGATGATGATTGTGCACAGTCACCTGAAGAACCTCCCCAGATGTGTCGGTTATTTGTAACACCTGCCCACCATCTTCTAGCGTTATAGGAAGCAGTTTCGAATCTCCTGACATTTCAATTCAAGAATGACGAACTCAGTTTTCCCGATGGCTTCCCTAAAAGTGCCTAACAAATGTGGGCCTTTACCTGTGGTGCCCTAATCCTGCCTCACTACCCAATAAAACCTAACTTAACCTGACCTCAAATAATATTCAAATAAACGAAAAAAGTTATTCCCCCCACCACCTGTTATTTTAATTAAATTTAAAATAAAGGAGGGGAGTTTCTAAGTTTTCAAATTTCTGTGCTTGACCAAGTACTCTGAGGAACCCATCAAACTCCAGATATTAAAAGTATCGGCCATTTCTATGTCTGTTTATTGAGCTGAGACATTCCTTCTAATCTTATTATTAGTGCCCTACGTCTCAAATTAGTCAATATTTATTTTAAAGTTTATAAAGTGGCTTATAGATAGGTATTCTTAAATTCCTCTGATAAGTTTAGCATCATCAGCAGTCATAACAACAGTACCATCAGCTAAAGCTATTTCAGGTATCTCTTCAATAACTCCGTCTACATTCTAAACAAAAGATAGTTTTTTTGGAAAAACTAATCTTAAATGACTTGAAAAAAATTTACTGTATTTCCCTTTTGGTAATTTCCCTCAAAAAGCCTGTCGAACACTGTCCACCCACCTACAATAATAAACAAACTAATGAACTAAGGGAGGGTTTTATTTTGCTCAATAAGGAACTTTGAGAGAAAATGCTTTTTTTCTCTCTAATAATAAATTAAACAAAAAAAATGTTTTAACGCGAACATAATGAAACATTATTTGATTGATGTAATATAATATTATTTTTAAATTTGGTTACCTCTGTGAGTTGAAATACAGTGCCAACATCGGCCATGTGGAAGCCTTGCCTTCCAGGCTCCTCATCTACAAATAACATCAATATTTTATTTCTATATTATTTGCTAGTGGCTACGCCCCTTAAGTCTCTAGGGCCACTTCACATTATACAAATAATTTTAATTAGCTCCAAAGTAGGGGGTGTACAATCAGTGGCGTGCGAACCGAAGGGGGCATTTGGGGCAATCGCCCCCCCCTAGCGACCAAAACGCCCCCCCTGCCCCCCCCCTAGCCACCGCCCCCCCTGCCCCCCCCCCTAAATGTTGAAAAATGCCCCATTTTCCCCCCCCCCCTGGTCAACTAAAATGCCCCTTTTTGCCCCCTACCCTACAAAAAGCAAAACTATCCCAGTTTCCAAAAAAAAAAGATCAAGAAATACTCCAAAAAACCTTACCAAATTTTATAATTAGTGTAGAAATTAGGTTATAATCTTTTTTCACTGAACATAACAAACCAGGTGATAGGAAGTATTTTATTTTGTATTATATAAACTTTTTACCAAAGAAATTTTGTACATCCCCAATGATGATACACAAAATTACCCCTTATATAGATTACAATTAGTGGATGAAATGTATGGAAACTTGACTTAATTAACCAACCAATCAAAATTCCATTTAAGTCCTTAAAGTTGTTGAGCCAACAAATAAGAAAATTTTATATGAAATATTGGGGACTAGTGTAATAAATAGCCCAAAAACCCCTCCCTCCCTGCATATTTGAAAAAAAAATTTGCGCTTCGCGCCCTTCCAAATGGTTTCTGCTTTTTATCACATTGTATATTTTGTTTTTATTTCTATAAAAACTTGTGTAAACAACAAATATTTAATCAAAAAGTTATTTTATATAAAAAAGAAACAGCGTTGATATTTATCTAAGCCTTTTTCTCAACACTGTATGTCTGTTTAAATGAATAACTATTAAGATATATAAGTTTTCCGGAATTTTAAAGTTAGGGGGAGATTTAAAATCTGCATCAAATTTTGATGATTTTTATAAAATTCGTTTTTTCTATAATTCTTTATCTAAAAGCGGAAATGCAATTTAAGTTAATTAATTTTGGCATCTGTGATTGGTGGATTTAAAAAATCTGCGCTCTGATTGGATGGCGAACATCATTCAACCAATTAAAGCGCAGGTAGTTTAAAATCCACCTATCCTATTGGTCAAAATTAATTAACTTAAAATGCATTTCCGCTCTTAGATAAAGAATTATACAAAAAACGAATTTTATAAAAAATCCTTAAAATTTGATGCAGATTTCAAATCTCCCCCCAACATTAAAATTTCGGAAAACTTATATTATCTTAATAACTATATATGATGTCATATTATTTTCAGGATAAGTTTATCATTTTTTTTGTGTACATACCCTTACAAAGAGACATGTTTTTTTTTATGGCAATTTTCATTAAAAACCCTTAAAACTAACTACACTCTATATTCCTAACTTGATAAAATACGCCACTCTTGTTGTCTATAATTGATTTTAGTTTAAAGGGGGAGTAAATATTTTTATAGTTGCGCTTCCTGCACCGCCCTTATAAATCATTGGAAACACCACTTAATAAAAATTAACAGAGTTTAAAAGTGCCATTTAAAAAGGGTACGATATGTTGATATAACTTTTTAGCTTCTCTATAATTCACTATGGCTGTCAGTATGTAATGCTAAGGGGGAAATGTGATTTTTTTAACTGCAATTAAAGATAGAAGGATAAAACTTAATGTTAACATTCCCATCATTATGGAGTATAATTAACTTTCAAAAATTCATGGAGGTCGGACTGCTTTTCAGGACGTTTTTGGCTATTTTTGTATCTTTTAAATTTCGGGTATAGTCCTTTTGTGACATTACCTCTTAAGGTGCATTTCGTCGTATTTTCACAGTAGCTTTTCACCTATTTATAGCTCCTGCGGGGCCAATTGCCTAACCCTGCGGGGAAATCACCTGACCTAACTTAACCTAGAATAACCTATTAAAAGCTACTATAAAAATACAACAAAATGCCCCTTAAGAGGCATTGCCACAAAAGAGACTATACCCCAAAGTTTTCCATATTTCTAAGAGATTTTTATATCTGTAGATGAAAGGAGTATTTTTTTATTTTTTACATAATTCTTTATATCTTTGGTTTTTATGGTACGATAAATTTTTTTTGTGGATTATAAGATTTCAAAAAAATAAAATTTCTCGCTGTTTCGAGCATCCAGTATGTAATTTACTTTGACTGTCATCACACAACATACAGGAAAAAGGATTTGTGACTTTTTCTATCTAAAATATATATTTATTTTAACAGATGCTCTTTAAATCTACTTGTCTGTATTCTTATTAATGATTTTTTGTGCTTAAAGATGTTGTCATCCTTGTTGTCATACAATAAAGAAATATTAAATCTGTTTTACATATTAAGTTAATTTTTGGTAAATTATTTCCAAAATGAGTGTTTTTATCTCCCCCCCAAAAAATTTTTTTTTAATGGGGTTATTCATCCTTCCTGCTGAGATTTTATAACATCCCCTTCCACCCATAAAAAAAGTTTTGTGGTGGGGGGGGGGGGGGGGAGGGGGAAGGTTAAATTATCTTCTGTACTTTTTTTTCGAAGATACTTTCTAGCTCCCTTCCCTTCGGTCATTGCAGGGTGGGGAGAAGGGATGGGGGAGAAGAGATGGGGGGGGAAGAGATGGGGGATATAAATGGGATATAGGGATGGGGGAAGGGATGGGGAAGAAGCAGAGATGGGAAAAAACCAGGTTTTTTTAAAAAAGATCAAACCAGTGTGGTTTATTTGGTTTAAACCGGTTTTTATTGGTTTTTATTAATAAAAACCAGGTTTTTTTAGTTTTTTTAATAATTTTTTTGTTTTTTTTAAATAATTTTTTTGTTTTTTTTTAATAATATCCAAATTAAAGTATTCTAATTTAGTATAAAGGGGTAGTTTCACGAAATGCATTTGAACTTAATTTAGTGAACCGCATATTTTATCCTGGTTAAATGGTTAAACTACATTTATATGGCATATATTTGAAAAAATTTCAATTTTCTACCACATAGTTTTTGAAATATCAAGACTTGAAAATCGTCTTTTTAAATTGCATATATCACAAAAAGACAATTTTCAGGTCTTGATATTTTAAAAACTATGTGGTAGAAAATTGAATTTATTTCAAATATATGCTATTTAAATGTAGTTTACCCCATTAACTAAGAAAAAATATGCGGTTCACTAAATTAAGTTCAAATGCATTTCGTGAAACTACCCCTTTAGTATAAAGATTTAAACTATTAAAAGAATTTTGAATTAGGTATTTATGTTTTTGACTGTATTTTTTACATTATAAAAAGACTAGCGGCTAGGCCCCTACCTAGAGGCCTCTAGGGGCACTTGAGGAGGAGAGAGTCGAATTTAATATTTGAATTTTTTATTTTATATTTTGTAAGAAAAAGTAAAAAAAAAATTTTTTTTGGGGTGGGCGAACATTTTTTTTTGGGTGGGGGGGGGGGGGTGGTTGCCCCCCCCCTCATTTTTAAATTTAGTTAAAAAGTTTTTTTTTTTAAATTTTCGGGGTGGGTTGGGGGTGTCCCACCCCCTAAGAAAATAGTTATAAACCTTCCCGGGACCTATGAGAAGCTACCCTGTTAAGGAGAACCCAATCGGTTCAGCGGTTAGCGAGATCGTGGGTAGAAACATACAAACACAAAAACACACATACAAACATCCTGTTACTTTATTATAAGGATATAACTGGAAAGATAGGCCTTTGTATTAAAAAAACCATTTAAACCATCCCACCTTGGTTTTTTTTGGTTTTTTTAGCTTTTTTTTTTTGGTTTAAACCACTTGATTAAAACCACGTGGTTTTTATTTTGCCATCCCTGGGAAGAAGGGATAAGGACTAGAAGGCCCATAATCAAATAATCCCACCCCTTAAAACGTCCTTATTTAAATTAGTATATATAATCAAAATGCCCCCCCCTAAAGCAAAATGCCCCCCCGGGGCACTTTGATTTAGGGGGGGGGGGGCAAAATTTTACAAAATCTTAAAAATGCCCCCCCCTAGACAAAGTGCTTCGCACGCCACTGTGTACAATTACATTTTATTATATACTTTTTAGAAATTAGGTAAAGAAATTCAACTTAATTAGAATATAAACACCACTGGTGATAAACCCACAATTGATTACCCATTTTTTCCCTAATTTCCGAAGTTGTACGACAGATAACCCAACTATTGCAAAAGTTATTATCAGCTACTCCGTTCAAAGGGAAAGGCTTTTTACATTTACAAAGCGATTTATACTTTATAAATTTTATTTTTTTTAATTTAGATTTTTTTTTGGAAGTTTGAAGCTTTTTTAGCTAGTAGTAAATATGGAGATAGGATGAGGGTGATACGTACAAAATCGTAAACTAAAAGTGAACTGGTCCCACTGGTAACTAATTTAAAAAGTCATTTGAATTAACTAAATTTTCTGAAAAAAATATATGATCTTACCCTCATTATTAAAAATATTCGACTCCATCTTTAGACGCTTTCAAATCTCATCCATATTTCATTTTTATTTCTAGAATTTTGAATATATTTATTTATTATGAATAGTAATCTAAAATTAAAATAAATTTCTATGTTGTGGCAATTAATTACTAAGGTACACGTGTCACAGACTTCTGGGATAAAATTCAGGGATAAAGGGATAAAACAAAGGAATATATTTATGTCTAATGACTTATCCCTGTTTCCCTGAACAAAACTAAAACAGTTAGAATAATGATTATGTGTATATCATCAGTGGGATTTTGTTTTCATAACATTTAATTGCACGTAAAATTAATTTACAACCAGGAATAAGGTAGGTAGATAAAACCAGCAATTTTAAGGCCCCCGAAAATTCTCTCTTAATTTTTTCTAATTTTACATCGTAGAAGTAATAACATTAACTAAGTAAAAAACTTTAACTGCTATGTTAATGTTGAACCTTAGCTCTATGGAAACATAGACGTCCCCTTAAAATAAAATGCTTGGACGTCCCTGCATAGGAAAATCTAATTAATTGGTATTGCAGCTTAGTAATAATATCATATAAAATGGAGTAAAAAACATAGGTATGTTTTGTTAAATTTGTCATTTGACTCAAAATCGGTGAAAATTTATAAGTTTTGCCAGTAAAAAATAGCAGGTTTTTACTCTCCTAATCACTACAAAGTATACAACCAATATTTACTTCATAGAAAAAATAAGTACCACAATAACTTTCGAGAATAGAAAATATCACAGATAATACAATATAAAGTCACATTACATATAAATATAAAATGATAAAAAAGTGTATACTAAAAAAATAAAGTGCATTTTACAACATCTTTAGAATTTTAAATTTTGCCTTTGTCAGCATAATTTTACTTCTTGTTTTTTTGTACTTTAAATCAATCTTACAATTTGTAAAGTTTTACTTTACGCAAACTCTATAAGCATCAAAATTATTGAAACCGCTATATTACATATAAATCTCAATTACCTAAAGTAAATTAAGATTTAGCAATGGATATAGTATATGTGGATATATTGACAAAAGAAAATTTGTCGTCAATTTAGGTTGCTAATATGGACCTCATTTATTGGTAATTTCGTTCATCCAGAGGAAGGGATGGGGTAACTGGGGTGAATGGGGGTAAATAATGGTGGTATCATTTTTAGTACATAAAAATCTGGTTAAATATCCAGGTAGTCATAAATATTTCATAAATATTGATTGCTTTAGCACTTAAAAATTGTGGAAAACTTTTATGTCTTTGGAAGACATGTGAAAAGTGTTAATTTAAAGTATAAAATCAAAATGAATTAAAACTTTTTTTAAATCTGACAATAAAACATTTAAAGTGAGCAACACTTTTGATTGAAACATTCTTAAGGGATAAGACAATGGCCGATAAAATGACAATGAAATGTCGTCAAATGTTTATAAACAAAATTACCCCTTCTGTTGTATTAAAATACTGGTTGAAACTTGCGTAAGAATCAACCAATCAAAATCTTAAGTTGTACCCAAAGTTTTTAAGCCAACAAATATAATAGTTTTTGGTACCAGTGCAATTTACAGTCCATTGTCCCTTAATTCCCTGAATAACATTACATGTATACAATACATTCTACTTAGATACATTAACATTACAATAAGTAAAGATAAATCTAACATCCATTGTCCCATCCCTACATATCCCAGGATATAATCAATTATACAATATCTTTATAAAAATGCCTTTAAAATCTAAAATATCACCATATTGAAATGGATTATATACAATAACAATATTGCTACAACCAAAATTTTATATTGGATATAGAATATACGTGGATATTATGACAGTGGAAAAATTGCAGTCATTTTAGGTTGCTAACATGGAACTCATTTATTGGTCAGTTCATTCATCAGATAGAAAGGGAGGGGATGAAGTAAGGGGGTGGATCAGGGGTAACATTATTTTAGCCAGCTGGGGGTATCACTTTTTTGAGAACATGAAAATCTGGTATAACATCCATGTATATTTCCATTAGTTTGATCAGTCATAAAGCATTAAAAAAAATATTATTAAATAAAATGGTACATTTCAAAATATCATTTGGAGATCTTTTCTTCATAATTATGTAAATTTTCAAATTAATTTTAAGAATATGATTATTATTTTCACACACTTGTTTTCTATTAAGGACAATAGGTACAGTACATAAGTAGCGCAGCAGGTTTATTTTGAAGAGTCTTGAATAGGTCCCAGGATAGCTTTAGTCTACTTCTTCCCCTAGATGCTAGGGGCGCAACGACTATTAACATGAAAATCGTCTATAATTACTACCTTTAGGGTTCTTTTAAGCTTCAGTATACCTTAATTTTATGAGAATCTACACAAATAATAGACGGACGGACGGACATCCTTGAGTTAGAAAATAGCTGCACTTCTAAAAATCACAATTTAATCATTGGCAACATCAATAGAACACCAGGAAACATTTAGACAAACTCGTATAACAATTAAAACATTCATTTTGACACCAATGTTCTTGAACTAGAAAAGAAAATATACTTTATAATTTCATTTTATGTGATATACCTAATGATTTATAAGTTTTCTTCAACCATAAAGTTTCTCATCTGTATCCACCAATAATAATGCCTTGTATTTCCTCATCCTTGTTATTACAGATCTTCGTGTCACTTGCCTTGCCTGTCAAGATCAAGAATCTTATTAACCCCTGTGTAGACCTGGTTGATAGCCTCATATTCAGTGAGGCCAAGTCTGCGAGCATTTGATATGTCCATGATGCCACCTTTAACATCTGAGTGCTCGCCATGCGTGCCTCGAACTTGCAGCCCAAGTTGTTTAGCCTCATTCTTGACCTAAAAATTGCGCAAATGAAATGTTACATACAATTTAAAAGCAGATTATCTTATTTGTTGCCTTAAAAACTTTGGGTACTTTAACTGAAACTTTATTGTAGGGTTGGGCCGGATACTTTTTTTGCCGGATACCGGATATCCGGCTGATTTCTAATGCTGGATATCCGGTTCCGGCCGTATATCTGGCCAACGTTCGATATCCAGCAAATTACCGGATATCCGGCCGGATAACCGGATATCCGGCCGGATAACCGGATATCCGGCGTCAAAAATCAGCCGAATATCCTGTAACAGGATAGTTTTAATGTCCGGTATCCGGCCGGATATTGAAAATGGCCGGATATCCGGCCCAACCCTACTTTATTGTTTGGTTAAAACTTTTCTCTCATAATTGGGTACGTTCATCAATTTATCGTTAATTGTCTTATACCTTAAGATCTCAGGTGTTTTCAAATAGCAATAGCAATAGATTAATATGGTGAAAGAAAAATGTAAATTAGCTAACTTTACGTCTAGCTAATCAAAGTTAAGTTACTAAGATAAGGATTAAAATTATTTTATAATACATTTAAACAAGAAATTACCTCTGATTGTTTTAAATTATTAAATTTCAGATGAACTGAAGCTCTAAGTGTTGTTCCAATATTCGTAGGACAAAATGTGAGGAAGCCATAGTAGGGATCATGAGCAAATTTTAGGTGGCTTTCCAATATATTCATCGATTCTACTAATCTGAAAAATAACATATTGTAGAAGAATAAACAATATATTTAAGTAATACTTAAACCCAGCTTATACCAATAACGAAATTAATTCGAAAAAAATCTCGAAACCTATTCATAGTTTTCAGCTGTCGATGGGGGGCAACACATCGTAAAATTGACCTCTCCATTTGCCAACCCCCCCCCCCCCCCCCAAATATTATTTTAGATTTATTTCATTTGTTGGTTAAACCTTATAACTGACTTAAACCATTAAAATAGCAATAAGAGCCAAAGTCCTAGAAGATTTGCTTAAATAGGTACATTAACAAAATATTAAATAAATCATGATTTCTGTACCTTTTATAAATAGCAAAGAGATCGCCACCTTTGTCCATAGAAATGATGCGTAAATGATCTTCTTCATTAATCCAGACAAGAAATTTTTCATCATTAGAAATGTAGATACCACGTCCTGTTGGCCAATGCTGGCAGCCCCCACCCCCCTTGTTGAATCTAAATAATTTGGATAGGTATAAATTTGATAAATTATCTCAATAAAAATTGTCTACACAGTCTACAAAAGATGACAAAGTTTTAACTTTTTATCACTGCAAGATGCCTCCATTAACATTTTATTTTATTTCATAAACAAGGATGACAACATTCATAAGCAGCAAAGCACAAAAATCATTGAATAGACAATTAGACAAAGTGAGTTGATAGAGAAGAAATTTAGTATTCATGACAAAAAAAAGAGAGAGAATATGCAAAACTCCAAAAAAAATAACGAAAGGGATAGTTTCACGAAGTGCATTTTTAAAAAAATAGTGAACTGTAAGTTTTTTCTATTTTAAATAACGTAGTAGTGCATAATATAAAGTTATTGATTAAAAAAGATTTGACCAGGGATTTTCATTAAAAATTGAGTTTTTCATTATTATTTTAAACTTCGTTGCATGTTATATATGGCAAAACTTTTTTGTCATAAATACAACTTTAGATAGCATTTACTAGTTAATAGAACTTCAAACTTTTTATACAACAAAATACACATAACAAAGAATGACCAATAAAATATTTAGTATAGTACTTAGAGTAGTGATCTTTTTATATGTCTTAGTAGAATATATTAGACATTGGATAGATATGATTGTGATAAAGAATTTTAACATTGACCTGACCGAAATTTTTTTATTTGACAATATCTAAAAAAGTTTGTGATTTGCAACATAAATTACATGAGAATGGTCTTTTATATATATATATATATATATATATATATGTTGTATGGTTAGTTGGTATTTCCGCGTGAGATAATGTGTATATTGTAAGTAAACCGGACGGTTTTCTTTATTTTTTAAAAAGAATCTATAGAAAACCTGTCCTATAATGAACCGGACGTTATTTTTTATGTTTTTTAAGTAACTTGTCCCAAGGGGAACCTCTGTTTAATTTTTTTTATAACTCTTGTGAAATATGTGGAAAAAGATTCTCTAATATTGGTGTTTTGGCTATACATATTTGGAAAAAAAGACCATTCTCATGTAATTTATGTGGCAAATCACTTTAACTTTTTTAGATATTGTCAAATAAAAAAAGTTTGGTCTGGTCAATGTTAAAAATTCTTTAACATATAATCATACCTATCCAATGCCTAATACATTCTACTAAGACATATAAAAGTTCACTACTCTAAGTACCTTAACTCTTTAAATACACTTCGTAGAACTATCCCTTTAAAAAAAAAACGTTTGCATCTTTTGAAGCAGGGCCGATAAATAGATGGACAAAATATATAGATTAGAAAAGTCATAGGAAAAGTTTTAGCTGCTTATCTTTATTAGCAGCCGAGAAAATTACGGACGAACCGACGGACAGACGAAGTGAATTATAGAGTAGCTACGCTACTAAAAATAAGTACTTACCGATCACAATCTTCAAACATGAAATGTCTGTCTACCAAATCTTTTCTAAATTCTTCGGTCATCTCAGGTAATGAATGGTAGGTTCCAGCAAAGTTCTGTTCCAGGACAGACCTTACTGTCTGCTCCAGATCAATTAAGTTTTGTTTTGTCATCTTGCTATTCAATGGATAGCCTGAAAAAGTAAGTTAAAATAAGAATGAAAAAATCCATAAAAACAAAGATACGATCAAGTCTAAGACATTATTAAATGAAGTATTTTACCAGCCACACTTATTGAATTTAACCAACCGAAGATTTTTTTATCCAATCTTAACCAAACAAATGCCATCTAGCTAAAAAAGATGCGTAGATTTCATTTCTGGCAATCAGAAAATCCGCAGAAATCGAATTCACGAGTTAAAAAGTTTCATTAAAAAAAACCTTACACCAAAAATAACAAACAATAATTATAACGACGACTTAGTTTCTTTTTCCTGTTTAATACGAATATTGAAACTAATTTTCAGGCATGCATGTTTGTTGGTATAGTACTTTTTTTAGAAACCAAAATACAGACATATTTAAAACTACGAAATTGTATATTAGTTACTAGAAAGATTATACTTTTTTCTTGCTTTAAAACAACTTTTTGTACATAAAAACCCGTAATGTCTTCATTATTGACACAAACATGCATGCTGTATAGTTTAAAAAAATTTAGTCAAATAAAATACCTGATTAGAATACAAAGCAAGAAATAAAGGTTATCAACTCCCTATGAACTTTTTGTGTTAAATAGAATTATTATTAAGAATAAAAGAGTTTCAAAAAATAGTAAAATAACAAAATGTTAGGTGAATTATTAATAAGAATAAAAGAGTTTCAAAAAATAGTAAAATAACAAAATGTTAGGTGAATTGTTAATATTAAATCAATCAAAAAATGTTTTACATTCTTATAATTACTTTCAATAAAACATATGTATGCTCAAGAAAGGTTATTTATAATTATGAATTCTACTAGTGTAAAATATATAAGGGGAAATAGTTTATGAAGACTACACAAAATAATTTTAAAAATTACTTATTTTTATCTTTTTTTTTAATCTTTAACAATTTTAATGTTTTTATTATGTAAATATATAAAGTATTATTCAAACTTAAAGGATTTAATCTTTTTCTTTGTAACTTATATGTCTAAACAGTGTAAAAATGAAGTTATTAATTACGAATTTTCAAATCATTAGATTTTAATACAGTTTATTATAGAAATAAAGAATAATTTCAACAAAAAAAAATTGCTACAAAAAGGCTTACTGTATTATTAAACTAACTTAATTGTATAATTGCATTCATTTTGTTTATTTACCTTGAAAAATGAGTGTTTAAGTGCTGCATTGGTTAAAATCAAACCTAAAAGTGCTCTTTATGCAGTGACAGAGTGAAAAAATATATACCTTGTTTTATAGTTTTTGATCTCTTTTTTTTATATATTTTTATCTGATATGTATATCAAAATTTAAAAGTATCTATTTCATTAGATATTCATACTTTGCTAAAACGTCTTGGTTACTTTTTGCACTATATTTGCTCTAAAAAGGATTCTTTATCGGACTTTCACATTTAAAATGAAAGATTTTATGCCAATTATTGTGTTGATTGTAGAAAAAAATAATTATTATTATATTAAAGGCTGTAAAATCTGAAATTGCTGAACCTTTAACAATGATTTATACCAAATCTTTCCAAACAAACGACATTCCTGCTGATTGGAAAGATTCTAATATCACACCTGTCTTCAAGAAAGGATCCAAAAGCAATCCTTCAAATCACAGACCTCTTGCAATGACTCCAATTCCATGTAAAATAATGGAATCTATCATCAAAGACGACATTGTTGCCCACCTTGAAGAACAGAACCTGATCAGATCTAGTCAACATGGATTTACCAAGAATAGAAGTTGTGCAACTAATCTTCTTGAATTTTTTGAAAAGGTTTGTCAAATTTTTGATGAAGGCGATTCTATCAATCTTATCTACCTTGACTATGCTAAAGCATTTGACAAAGTTCCCTTCCAAAGGCTAATTGTTATACTTAAAGCTCATGGCATCAATGGCAACCTTTTGAAATGGATTGAAAACTGGATTTCTGGCCGCAGACAGAGAGTTGTCCTAAATGGTGTGTTCTCAGAATGGATTGAAATTCTTTCAGGTGTACCACAGGGAAGTATCCTTGGTCCAATCCTGTTCATAATTTTCATCAATGATATTGATTGTAAAATACTTATAGATTTGATGAAAAAGTTTGCAGACGACACCAAAGGAGCCCACAAAATAACCAGTGATGAGGACAGAAAGATTATTCAAACAACACTTGATAATCTTTTCAATTGGAGTATTCAGTGGGGCATGGAATTCAATAAAAGTAAATGCAAAGTTATGCATATTGGACGTAAAAACCCTAAATTTGAGTATTTTATTGACAATGTTAAGCTCCAGAAAATTGACAGTGAAAAAGATCTTGGTATTCTAACCTCCAGCACATTAAAACCATCGCAACAATGTCAAGAAGCTGCAAGAAAAGCCAACTTTGTTCTCAACCAGACCCTGAAAGCTTTTCATTACAGAGATAAAACAGTGTTTCTTCAACTGTATAAACGCTATATTCGGCCCCACCTGGAATTTTCTACATTAACTTGGAACCCCTGGACTGCTGCAGATGTTGAAATATTAGAACAAGTCCAGAAGAGAGCTGTAAACTCTATCTGTGGCTGAAATAGCTCAAATTATGCTGATAAACTGAAGGAACTAAAAATCACATCACTGGAGGACAGACGTACCAGATTTGACATGATCCAAGTCTACAAAATCCTCAACAAAGTTGACAAAGTTGAAGAAAACATCTGGTTTACAAGAGCAAATGTTAATTTGGGAAGAGTCACTAGACTAGCTGCCAACCCACTCAACCTGAAGAAAAAACGGGTAAACACAGATGTCTACAAAAACTTTTTTTCCAATAGGGTCATCGACCTATGGAACAATCTACCAGATAACGTAAAATCTGCAAGAAACCTGTACATTTTCAGACTGGCCAGCCAATTTTGAAAATAAAAAACGTACATAACGTACACACAAAAAATACGTTACGTACATAAAAAAAGTAAAAAACGTACAAAAAACGTACATTCCTAATAAAAATAAGTTAAATAATTTCCTAGTTACCTATTATCAATACATTTAAGTCTACTAGCAGCTACCTGTAAAGGAGAACCATAGCGAACTGACAGACACAAGATATTCTATTAGGCTATTACTCTATTTAAAAGAACTAGCGTCTACGCTCCTAAAGGCCTCTAGGGGCACTTGAGGAGGGGAGAGTTGAATTCAATAAAAAAAACATGGATGACAACATACATAAGTAGCGAAGCTCAAAAGTTATTTATAGACATCTGGAAAAAAATTAACTTAAAATCAGTGAGCAATTAAAATTCATTTTTGGGGGGAGGAGGTAGTTTTTTTTCTAAAGTCAATTTCTCTTAGGAGGGTGGATGGTGATACTCTTCCCCAAAATAGTTATAAAACTTCCAAAAACCTATGAGAGGCTATCCTGTTAAGGAGAACCATATCAGTTCCGTTGTTAGCGAGATTCTTTGGTTCAAACAAAGACATCCTGTTATTATGTACAAAGTATAGCCTATTATAAGGACCAGCGACTACGCCCTTAGAGGCCTCTAGAGGAACTTGATTAGGGGGGGGGGGGAGTTGAATTCAAAAATCCATTTTTTTTATTTAAAAATAAAAAGTAAGAAACAAGCATGACAACATCCATAAGTAGCGAAGCTCAAAAGTTATGGATGGAAATCTGGGAACTATATAAACTATACCTAGAGTAGTGTCGTAAAAAATAAGCATTTAACTTATTTAAATAAATTCAGCCCCCCAACCAATAAGCAAATCTCAATGAAATTTAGTGGAAGTATTAAGAATGAAAACTAATACAATTCCTTGAAAATTATAACCGTCTATCAGGAATATGAGTAGAGAAAATCACAAAAACCTATACATCTAGGAATCGATCTAGCACTGCAACAAAAAGACAAACCTTAAAGAAACTTTTTGAAAATATGTAGAATGTGAATTTATTTATTCCCTGAAAATTTCGGCCGTTTATCTTAAATAGAAGTCGAGAAAACCATGAAAAAAAGAAAATCTAGGAATAGATCTAGCACCCCAACCAAAAGGCAAATCTCAATTAAAATATGTAGAATGTGAACTTATTCAATCAAAAAACAGGAGCCGAGAAATTCACTTTTCTCCGATAGCATAATGGACTGACAAAGTGATTATAGAGTAGCTTCGCTAATAATTTTTTTAGTGAGGGAGGGGGGAGTAGACCACCCCCATTTCTGATTTCAATTTTAAAAGAAAGAGAAAATAGGGGAAGGGTGGTGATTTTTTTCTAAGAGTAATTTCTCTTGGGAGGGTGGTTGTACCCTCTCCCAGGACCTATGAGAAGCTACCCTGTAAAGGAGAACCATATCGGTTTAGCGGTTAGCGAGAACCTTCGGTACAAATAAACTGACAGAGAGACATACATCCTGTTATTACGTACTAAGTATATTCTATTAAATAAAGTAGTAAGTTTTTTGTCTGATGCTTAAGTTTTTCATAACTACTTCACACAGTTACCGAGATGGTTTTAGACTATTTTTCTATCATTTTGAATACAGGTTCTTGAAGGGATATGGAAGGACAGAGAAAATAGCCTACAACCTCACAAAGATCATGTCGGTTCAGCAGTTAGCGAGATTCTTCGTTACAGAAAAAAGGATTTATAGGATAAACATATAATAGGATATAGGGTTATTTTGTCTATTGCTAAAGATCTCAGAAAATACTAGTCTTTAATACAAAGTAAATCAATGCCTGTCTGTCTAAAGCTTAAGATCTTGGTAACCGCTGAACAGATAGGGTTGAATCTTCAGGGAATATATCTACTGGTCCTGTGGTAGTATTAGGCTATTTTCTTAGAGTGTGGGAAACCCACCCCCCAAAAAAAATCAACCACCCCTCAATTTATTTTTGTAAACTTAGTAATGCAAATCAGCGGGGTGGGGGAACCCCAACCACACCCTGGGGCGAAGCCTAAATGAAAAAAATAATCAAAATCTTTTTTTATATTTTTTTTGACAAATTTCCAACAAACGATTCTATAAAAGAGGGGACGAAGCCTCTAGAGGCTAGGGGCGAAGCCTCTAATCCTAGTAGAAAGTAAAAAGCTTTAAGTGTCCCTCCCCCAAAGAAAATAGCAAAAAAACATCACAGGACTATTAGGTATATTCCATGAAGAGTAGAGCCCAATAGGTTCAGTGGTTACTGAGATATTAAGCTTCTGATATACAGACGGACAGACATCATTCTACTTTGTATTATAGATAATATACTATTTTTGTAATACTTTTTGTACAAATACAAATAAATATACAAATACTTTTATACTTACATTTGATTCTTATTCTTTAAAAACTGAAGATACCAAAAAATAAGACTTCTTACTCCTAAACTGAGCACCATATGATATCTCGGAAAATTTACCCAAGTATATAAAGAATTTGAAAAAAATTATCGTAAAATCTATTAAAGGGGTAGTTGCATGAAATGCATCTAAACTTGAATTTAGTCAACTGCATATCTCTTTCTGTTCAATAGTTTAAACTAAATCTATAGGACATATATTTCAAATCCATAAATTTAAACTGTAAGTTCTAATAACATATATGCATAATTTACCTACATATTTTCGTACAAAACATACAAATTACTTTTCTGCTAATATTTGATTCTTATTATTTTAAAAAAAACGTAAAACGTACAAAAATACAAATTTCAAAATACGTTACGTACACATATCAAAATAACGTCCAGAACGTACACAGATTCGATGCGTAACGTACAAAACGTACACTCTGGCCAGTCTGCATTTTCAAGAAAGAATATGACAAACTTTAAAGACTTTTAACAAAACCGTTAATGTGAAGAATATTCTATTAGTGGTACTTATATCTGTGATAAAATTAACATGTTTTGATGTTGCCCTAATATTCTCGATATGCTCCAGTAGGGGCCATGAGAATTATATAAACATAAACATATTTATATGCAATTTTCTATAATAAAATGTGAGAAATGCCTTTTTTCACATGTAGGGCGAAAAAAGTAACACTGAAAATATTTTTTATGTCTTAAGCATGTCCTAAACTCATAGATAATAAACTTTCATAAAAGATTTATTTCAGAATATGTCATTTAAGGCATAAAATTAATTTTGCAAATTAACATTGCAAATGTTTGCCAATAACTTTTAAAAATGATTTCTGCGGATTTTCTAATTTACATGGGTGTTTTCTACACATTTTCCTCTTTCTAAAAATGCCTTCCTCATAAAGATTGGCTTCCGGAAAGTATATACTTTCTGAACATGAAATGTGCAGCTTCATACTAAAGTAATAATATTTTTGTGTGTTTCTGATTTTTTAGGTAAAAAGTTCAGCATACCTTCAATAGATCTTGCAATTCTAATTCTGGTAGAAATAACTTCACTGCCAAACTTTCCAATAGTATTAACATTACCCCAGGTATGGTTGGGTTGGCCAACAAAATCTTCTGGAAGGTGGTGGTAGTCTTTAATGATTGGCAACAGAAGTGACTAAATGCGAATATTAATTGCAGAATGACCTCATAAATTAAAATTACAGTGAACTTTTTATGAGACAGACATTAAGTGAATAATGAATATTATGGAAAGAAAAATTATTACTATACAAAAATAACTAAGTTTCCTTTGAGGTGAGGATATTAATAAATTCTCTTGTATTCTTAGTTCAACTAAAAATCTTAAATACTATCGAATTCAGAGATCTAAAGGAATAAGACAATTGCCGATAAAAATATATGTATCTCCAATGCTGATACACAAAACTACCTCTTATGTAGATTACAATTAGTAGTTGAAATGTTTGGACATTCAACTTAAAAAAAAACTTACGAATCAAAATTCAATAAAAGTTACCAAAGATGTTAACCCAACGAAAATGAAAACGTAATTCCAAAACTTTGGAGACTAGTGTAATAAACAGCACATTTTTCCCTTCTATTATCATTGCTTTGGTTCTGGTTAATTAAAAAATGGACGATGGACGTTAGTTATACCTTGAAAGTATGATAGGACTCGGTATCTGGAACCAGGACACCAACACTAGAATCTGGGTTGGACAAACCTATTAATTATAAACCACATTATTTCATAAACTATCTATTTTTACAGAATTATAAAGATATTTAAATTTAGTCTCATGATTTGTTCAAAAGTTTGGCTATTTGTAATCTTTAGGTAAACATTTTTAGGTACTAAAAATGTTATAAGATTTTATAAGTCATTCATGCTTTATAGGTATAAAATATCATTAGCTAGGTATTTTGATAAGTTTATTAAAATTATTGTTTGTTGAAAGTAGGAATATTTCACCTGTTTTTACAACGTCAAAAATGGTTGAATGAAACGAGCTTGTCATTTGATGTTTTAAATCCGCAAAAATTTCTGGAGTCAAATGTTTCTTTAGTAATGAATTAGATTGAATTTGATTGTTCAGGTACTTGGTTAGTTTGTCCTCTAGCGCGGCATTATTCAGAACCGACAGCTGCTCATCTGCTACCTAAAAAGACAAGAAAATAACTCCTTAATGAAAGTAAATATTAACTTACCTAGGTACCTACTTAAATAAGGAATTTGTCGTACTAATGTTCGTTAATTTAGTAGGAGGTGTAATCAGGGTGTAAGATTTAAGTAATAATAGATCTATTTTACCTGGCTGATAACAGAGTTGACTAAAGTGGCAAAGGTACAGTTACACTTGTTATATTCCTCTTCTGTGAGAACAGCCTTGTCGTGCAGATACTTGTGACTGGCTAGCAGATGGATTGTGTATCTATCAATATATTTTAGAGTTTTTTAAAAGAAAAAAAAAAACACATTAAAATGCAATAAAAGCTTACATAATATTTACTGTTAGCAGTATGGATCTGTTCAGTAAATATTAAAATCTAATTTGAAAGAATTTCTTTTTAGATTAGGTATTGATTTGAATGAAAGAAAGAGGGAGGTAGGTTGTCCTAAGACTTAAAAACAGTAGTAGAACGATAATATTCACTAAATGTGTGTATTCCTTATGTTTTGTCTATAGTTCTTTTCAATAAGGAATAAGCATATATTTAGTGAATATTATCGTTCTACTACTGTTTTTAAGCCTTAAAACTCACAATTTACGGAATTTTAGGACAACCTACCTCCACCTTTGTGGATGTCAAAACTTTGTATAAAACTTTCGTTTTTACTTTAGTTATAGATAGAGTGGCTTCGCAACCAAAATATCTGTTTTACCTTTTACTATAATCCTGCCAGTTTTGTTGATACAGCTCTTTATCCAGAGCCTCTACCCCAAACTCTGTGTACACCCGGTGCACAAGTCCTGGACGTGGTACCAGGATCTGTTTGGTGGGAACCTCTCCACCATTGTAATACCATTCAGACGGGTGGTAATCCCTACACAATAAATTTCATTCGGTGGCGTACACAGGGTATTGCCAGGGAGGTGTAAATAGTAATTTGGTAGAAAGGAGAGCCTCTCCAATTTCTTAAATAAATGGGAGCGTTGATAATTCCTGCAACGCCCCCCCCCCCCCCCCCTAATTACAATAATACATCTCAAAGCAAAGAAGGGAGAAAAATTTCATAAACAAAAAAATGTAGACAATAGGTAGTATCTTGAATAAAATATACGAAATTTTTGCCTCCATCGTTTCACTCAGTCAAAACTAGCCATTTAATGGATTAAAATGCATATGTCTAATAACTAGTTTGTATATAATCTAAAAAATCTTAAAAAAAAACTCTCAAAAAAAATTTCAAAAACAAGTATATATAAAATAATAAAATTTACCTGTAACTCTGTAGCCAGAGTTTTAGAAACCTGGCATTCTTGTGCGCCACAATCACTTGATTTCCTGTGTAGGCTCCTTCGGGCCAACCAATTGCACATTCGTAATGGCGGAAGCTATTCAAACTCTTTACTACAAACACGTCCCAATCTGAAATATTTTTAGATTAAAGATTTTTATGTGCTCTGATAAAGTGATGCTCCCAAGCTGGCTACAATAACGACAATTTTATCCAACGGCCCCCTTTACCCCATCCCTTCCCCTCTTATTAGGTGAAGGAACTGACCAATAAATGAGGTAAATTTCAGCAAGTTAAATTGACGACAAATTTTCCACCGACGTATATCCTAAAATAATATCCATTTTTCTAATAATATTATATACATACCTAGGTAAATGCCACCATATTTAGAAAGAACTTGTAGCCTAGCCACATCAGCAGCGTGGTGCACTATGGCAAGCTTTACTCCAAACACATGACTGGGCTGGGGGAGATGCTGGATAACCAAACCATCACCTTCAAAATTAAAAAGTTCATAACTAGAGTTATTTTCTACTATTAACACAAGCCACGCAATTTGAATTTTAAAAATGAGTGTATTTTTTCAATTTTGCACAGTCACACCCTTTAAATCCATAAATCTTCGAAAAAAGGCCTTTGGAAAACCCGGTTTTTAGGGCATAATTTGTTGAAATAATCATTTTTAAATATTTGAAACTTAAATGTCTCATAATAGGTTTTCCAAATATATAAAGCATTTTACAAAATAGATTTATTTTCTATGCATAATTAAGTTTTTTTTAAATTATTTCTCTTGAATGACCCTGTAGACTGACAGACATAAGGTACCTTAAATATATAGAATTGTATTTCAACTAAAAATAAACAAATCCTTACCCATCACAGATCGCAGCACCGTCAGATACTTTGACTTTTCCTCCATCTTTACATTTGTATGCAACATCATATGTGATGGCCTATGGTAATGGATATAGAATAAACGTGGATATTATGACAGGGGAAAAATTTTCGCCAATTTAGATTGCTACCATGGATATCACTTATTGGTAAGTTCGTTCATCCAGTGGAAGGGGTATGGGATGGGGTAAAGGGAGTGGATGAGAGCGATCATTATTTTAGCCAGCTACAAGTTTTACTTTATTAGAGTACATGATAATCTGGTGTAAGATGCAAGTAATAATATATCCATTCCTATGGTTCAACCAGGCACTCAGCATGCACACAAACATAACAAAATCCACATCAGTCTTGTCAAAAATGATAAAATGAATAATATTGGGGACCAGCAGCTTCCTTGAGCCCACGGTGTTGTTAAACCCGGAGAAATCATAGTTGGCCAAAGTTCTGGAGGAACTGAGATAACTGGTTTCTAATTTAACTAGATAGATGATCAACAAGGCTGATATTAGCAGAAGCAGCGCAGCAAACCGGTTCTTCCGCATTTTATTTTAAAGGGGGGATGGGGGTTTGCGGGGAGGAATTTTTGGGGGTTTATCTGAAATATAGCGTGTATAATAATAATTATGTGTGTTGATAATTAACAATGTTAAAAGTGTGAAGCAAATGAACTAAAAAACATGAATTTATTTATTTAGAAGAAGAAGTGAAATTTTGATAGAAAAAGCTTTTGCAAAAATTGAAAGCCCAAATGCGACACACACAAAATCAAATACTTATGTAGCAGAATCAAAACAAGATTGTTTATTATAATGAAAAGCAAATCACATTTACAATGAGTATTTGGATGGGTTGATTATGATTTTTTTTAAATATTATTTTATGTACATAATACTTTGCATATATTTAGCATACAAAGTTGAATATTAAGAAGCAATAACAATGTAAAGTTAGGATGAAAATGTCAAAAAGTTCTAAATCTATTTTTTTATTAAAATCTGTCTGAGCATTTTAGTTGCATTTTTGAGTTACCACAGAGTAAAATGCTTTTATATTTATAAATTACAAATGTTTATGTTAGAAAAGTTAAATATTTACATTGATATGGTTAATTAGACAATTTGTAGTAAATTTTTTTTGAGAAAAAAATCATGAGATTCGTCATAAACTCTCTGATAAATTACATAAAATACACCCCCTCGCTGAAAAC
This sequence comes from Acartia tonsa, assembly GCF_053477335.1. NCBI lineage: Eukaryota > Metazoa > Arthropoda > Copepoda > Calanoida > Acartiidae > Acartia > Acartia tonsa. The sequence continues at coordinate 44,590,655 of NC_137260.1, forward strand.
CAAGTTTAAATTTTCAAAGCACCTAAGTCAGGCCTTAAAATGAACATGAAAATTCAACTTTGGGTAACTACTCACAAATTCGAATTGATCACACGTTGCAACTCGCAGATTCTTAAATATTAAGATTTGTAATTACCTTTTCAATTAAATTTTTTAAAAATCTTATAAGTCTTTAGTTCTTGCACAGAGTTCAAACTCGGTTTCCAGGATTGGTTAAAACATTGATATTTTCAAGAGATTATAAAATTACCTATGCTTTTTTTTGTAAAAAAAAATTACCTAAACAATAAATGAGTTAACATGATGGGTGAACAGAACATAAAACTTTGGGATGAACATTAAATAATAATCAAATAAGCTCAGAAAATGTGCTAACATACAACATAAAGCGTAAGCAACAAAAAGATATCCAAAAATAAAATTATCTTTATACAAAAATCAAACAAAAGTTTGCATCAAGATTTACAAAAAAGGTAACAAACTAAATACCTTTATTTCCACAGAGCAAAAAAATAATACAAAGCTAAAAATCAAAGAAAAAAGCTCTAGGGTATTTTTTGCAATTTAATTGTTTAAATAAAAATAAGTGTTTAAGCAAAACAATTAACATTTATGCATCATTATATTGTAAATATATAATTAAAACAAAGTTAATAACACTAGATAGATATATTATGTGAGTATTTTGTAATTGAGATTATAATGATAAGCTTAGATATTTACAAAAAAAAAACAGGGCTTACAAGTCTCAATAATATTGATGTTTTAAATATTTAATCAATAATCTATGGCTGCCTTGAAGCAACAAAGCCCTGATAAATAGAAGTTGAATAGATTGATAAGCTGTCTTTGGAGGTCTTTTAAGAAATATTAGGTGGTTATATTGTAATTGTAATAGTAAAATAAGATTGAAATAGTTAAAATATGGATATAAATTGGGATTAAACTTAACATTAAATATATTATATATTAATGAAATAGAAAAATATAAGTATATAATAATAATCATTAAATAAGCATTAGTATCATTAAAGCTTTTATAGACTCAACAAAGCATAAAGAGTAAATTAAATTATTTTAATTTCTAAAACAAGACATACTTACTGAACAAAATTGGTCGGGTTTTTGATTAAAATTTTAATTTCATTTCTGACAATGAAAAACATTTTTAAATCTATAAACTTTATTCCTAATAACATATTTTTTTTTTGTTAAATTTGTGCTTAATATTTTTTCTAAAAGAACCCACTCGGTTTTTTCTAATTTTACTTTATATAAAAATTGGGACGACAATTAAGAAGATTGGTCTGGACCCTAATCTAAAAAAAAGGCACAAAAATTGCATTGTTTTTTCATGGGTTTAGGTTTTACTTTACGACTTTTATCACATCATCCAATAGATAAATAAAATTTGAAATTTCAGCTTGTTTTTTAAAACATCCTAGATTTGCAATTTTTTAGGAAAGATGTTAATAAAATAGTTGAAAGAGACATGAGAAGAATCTAATCAAGCTGAAAAATCACCTTTTAAACTTTTACCTTAATATCGTTCACACAAAAACTATAAATTTCCTATAAAGAAATAAATGCCTTATCACATTTTTTCTACTTAAAACTAATCTTAATGCTTTGGTATTGGATAAAAATAAGCTAGAAACATTTCTAATTTGGTTTCAAGAGATTAAGTTCTAAGATAAATATAAGAGATATGATTATGGTGGCAAGTGGCAAGAAATATTCACCATCAATGATTTTACAAATTTTGGATACAATTAATATCTTTAAAATAATCAAAGCTCGGCAGCCGCGCGTCCGCCGCAACTAAGCCTCAAATTTAAACCCGTTTGTATGCTTTAATTTTTTAAAAGAGGGATTGGGTTGATTTCAGAATGTCAGCTGATTTTAAAACTCGTAAAAGGTTGATTTCTCTGAGGCCTACAGGCAGCTGACGCGCGGATGCCGAGCCCTGATAATAATTACCAAACTGAGTAAGATTATAAAGACTGTATCATTATGTCATGAAAACTTTGGCAGTTATAAGAAAATTTTAAAACTTTGTTTTTTCTTAACGTCTATATTTTTATCAAACTAATTTCATTATAGCTGCATTAGTTGAAAAAGCTTAAATATTTGGTTACTAGTATGAAACATTTATGCTGATAGTTACAAAGCCGATATGGTAGCAAAATTCAGAAAGTAAATCATAGAAGACGTTGGTTAATTGTTCAATTGGCCTTTAGCGGAAGAAATGGTGGTATTATGACAAGATTCAGAACAGTAGTAAAAATTTTTATACAGGTTGTCATGTTTGCTTTTATAATAATGAGATTATAAATGTTTGAAAACCATAATAATGATTTCATTTGATAAGTCACAAGTTAGATTAATAACATATTTATATAATATTTTTAAAAGGACGTAGCTAGGGTGTGTTAAGTAGCTGTTATCATCTTTGGCGATTGTAAACTAGTGTACTGCCTGTACATTTCATAAAGTACAGCACAGTACAAGGACAGTGTGGTGTATGATTAGATAAAGATTAGGTTCATAACAATAAGATCAACAATGGACTAGAACATATTTGATGTTGGCTGTACTACTACAATATCTTGGGGCTGATGCTAGAAAAAATATTATCATGAGGACATTTTGTAGTCAGGGGGTAATAATGGAAGAATTTAGAACCAGGTTGTAAAGAGAGTTGATTGAGAGGAAGGTATTTGCCCGGCTGGTTTCACACATCATGGCTTGGTCACGTGGCAGGCTGGAGGAACAGGTTACCTGAAATAATAGGATGTCATTCTGGCTGTATCTCTGTAAGTATTTGTGTTTTAAAAGATTTCACTTACTGCTGGACGACATGATCTTCATTTACAGAGAAGCTTCATATTGGTAAAAAAGGGTATTTATGTAGTGACGTGCACAGGGATTGAAAGGGAAAGGTGGGGGGGGATTTTGACACCCCCCTATAACTTTTGTAGATGTTCACATTTTATTGAATGAAAATGTTACCTTATGATATTTGTGTATAAGATTTGGTTCAACACTTCTAAACACAGTAATATTGCTCTTCAGCAACTTCTCATATAAATCCACATCCTCTATCCCCCAACCTTTGATATTGGTATTATATCCACCCGCCGTAATGATATCCTTCTTGTAGCCGGCCATGATGCCGTACCCAAAGTCTCGCCAGTAACCGCCGGCGTCTTGGAACTCACTGAAGACGATGGGAAAGTAGACGGAGTGTGACTCGACTGTGAACCGACGCACGTTTTCCAGTGCCTATAAATTTTAACTTTGTTGGAAAACATATTTTAGTAAGGTTATGTCTGGCAATGAACTAAGTTTAGACAATCTACATAGATAGAAATTAAAGAAAATTTGTCTTTATTAATATAGTCATAATTTTGGTAAAGTTAATCTCATGTACAGATTACGAATTCCAAGAGGGTTGGGCTACCCAGTGCCCACGGGGACTAAAAGAAATGTAAGAAAGTGTAATTAATAGTTAATACCTACCTATCAAAGTTGTATTATAAATTTAAAAAAATAATTTTTAAATTAATCTTTTTCTGTTTATCTAACAAAATCCTGCCTTGAGGTTGAATTTAATGTCCACATCCAGAATAAACACAAGATCAGAATCGCGGCAATGCGCAAGACCTTCGGACAAGCCAACACCGCGCGAAAACCCGCCAATCCCATTCTTGCCATTGACCCCCAGCTCGACAATTTGGAAGTGGAAGCCCGGATAGTCCTTCTCGAGGTTTGCAACTTTGGATTTGAGCAAGTTTTCAATCTCCGCACCATGGGTGGGGTCACGAAATAGGACAACCAGCAGTTTCACTGGCTGCATGTTCAGTAACACCTCACGTTCATAGTCCTGACAATTTAATGATTGTTTGTTATTTATTTTGTTAATTAAAAAAAAAGATGATTTTAAAATCCAATTCAGGAACAGATTATCTACCTAATTTAACCACTTATATAAAAGTAACAGGATGTATTTCTGTCGGTAGCAAATGATCCTGAAAACCACTGAACCGATATAATTCTACTTTACAGTGAAGCTTCTTAAAGATACAAAGAAAGTTTGGATATTTTTGTGCCTACACTTCGAGAGATATCGTCCTTAAATTTATCCATTTACCTAATTTTCTTTAGTTTTAATGGAAAGTGGAGGGTCGACTTTCTCCCCTCCTCCTTCCCTCGATGCCCCTAGAGGCCTGTTGAGGCGTTCCCAATAGTCCTAATAAATAGGAAGGCAGGTTATCTTTACGTTTCCTGTCCCTGTATTGAGAAGATCTTTTTTTAAGAGTGCTTTTTTCTAAAAGAATAAACAAAGATATTATGAATTCTCTATTGGCTTTTGCTATCCCAATAAAGACATTATAATTATAAGAAAAACTACAAACAACAACATCCCTGAAGAAATCTTTGTAATGCTGAAAGCTTATTGTCACCGGAAATAGTAAACAGGATTGTCATAGCATGTCGTTCATCTGTATCATAACCCGGAGCATCGCCCGGTACCACGATAGGAACAGCCGGAGTCGGCATTGTGTCAACTTCGCGCACATGAACGTGCGTTTTTAGGATGACCTCGCGCGCAAACACATGCCGCCGCACTTTTATTGTCATCTTTTTACCCTTAAATTTCTTGTAAACCAGCAGAATGTCTAGAATATAAACATTTCCAAATCGTGGGTTGTGTTTGACGTATGCATAGTACAAATCGCGAAACTCGATCGTCCGGCCGCGCTCCCGCGCGTCTAGGTTGATCTTGGCGACGACTTGGGTGATGATCCGGTTCAGGGCTGAATTCATTTGGTTGGGAACTTTGACCTTCTTGCGACCTTCCTTAATTGAGTATAAGCTGTGCCCGTAAATAAAATCCCAGTCACCTACAAAATAAATAATATCACAATAAACCTTAGGCTAAAACGCACATCAAATAAAAGAAATTAAAGGAAATGTGCATAATCTAGGTAATGAGTTTCTGGGTTTATTTCATAAAACCCTCAAGGTTTAAATGTTATAAACAAATAACATTTTGAATTCCCTAGGTATTTCAACAAAAGAACAGGAAGTTAGCGTAAAAAGTTTAATACCAATCAAGGATTTTAATGGATAATACAATGGATAATAATATTAATAGATAATTATATTTATCATTAGCGTTGACTAAATTACCCCTTCTCTCAAATTATTAGTTGAAAAGTTTGGACACTACTAGTCAATCAAAATTCAATAAAGCTTTAAGCCAGTGAATAAGTTAACGTCTAATTTCCAGCCACCCTTCCTAATTACAAAGCTAAAATATAGGTTTGTATAGTTCATTTGCGGATCAAGTCAAGCTGAGTATGCCAATAGCCTGTTTTGGCACACGCTACTTGACTTGGGGGGATGTTGGCATACTCTACTTGACTAGGGGGAATATTGGCACACTCTGCTTTACTTGGCGTAAAATTGGCATACTCTGTTTTACTTGTCAATATATGCTTTTTCCAAAATTTTGAAATAATTTATGTATATATACTAGCGGATCCAACCCTGCCCCCCCCCCCCCTCGATATCTCTAGGGGCATTTGAGGGAAGGAGAGAGCTGAAAATCTCCGTTACATTTAAATTTTAAAAAGAAAAACTATTGTAACAAAATTATGGTATTTTGAAGGACCAATAAGAAGCTTCATTGAAAGAAGAACCATAACAGTCCATTGATTAGTGATATCTTTTATTTTGAAATTTTAATGGTTTTAGGCTAATTTTCGTAACTTTTCTACTACTTGGAATAGAGAGCTCCTAGATGCTAGGGACGCAACTGCTAGTTTATATATTTTACGTACATATAGTAGTAAATTTGTAGGTTGAAATTATAACATAAATCGGAAAATATGTTAAATTCATCTTTTTTTATTTTTTTATCATGCTACTTTGTTTGCTAAACTATTGGCATACTTTGCTTTACTTGGTGAAATATTGGCATACTATGTTTTACTTGGGGGAATATTGGCATACTATACTTGACTAGGGGGAATATTGGCACGCTCTGTTTTACTTGTTGCCATTGGCACACTCAGCTTGACTTGATCCTCTTTTGCTATTAAAGTGATTTCAATAAAACATCACCTTTTACATAGGGCAAATCCTCTAAATTATCAATACTTCTTACAGATACTTCTTTAACATTACCCTGTCCAACATTATATTTCATTGGGTCTTCTTTATTACCTCCAGTTAGGGTATCGAGTTCGAATCTTAATAAAACAAGATTTATTTCATCAAAATTTAAGACTTTTTAATCTATGGATTTTTATTACTAGGATCTTACACAATATTTTAATGTTCTCTAATAATGTGAAACAAACAGCGGGCTAAAATATAAGCTAAATAATTCCCCAGTCTTTATATCCACGCATATTCTACATCCATTCTTTTTATCATAACTCAATACAAAGCTGAAAAGTTTTTAAGATATTTTCAAAGCTAATGAGCGTGAAAAAGTCAAGAAAATACATGTTTTTTTAAAGCTATTACCTTAATTTATGTTTCATGGTCATCTGATGGAGCCGTCGTTTTGACTTGATCTTAAGTGCCAGCTTTTCCATGTTACTTGGCGTCTTGATCGGATGGATTGTAATTGCTGTGTTTAATATGTTCTCATTTAGGTTGTCAGGTTCAATTTCTAAACCCTAAAATAAAAAGAAAGGATATACCTACCTATTCATATTGGTAATTTTTTATGTATCCTTACATAAAAGTAGGACCCAACATGTAAAATCCTGAGATAAAAAAACTCAAGGCATCAGACTTTTAATTTTAATCAACGTTTCGAAGGCAAAACTGCCCTCATAATCAGGATTTTTTTTCGTCCATGAACATTGTTAACAAAACACAAAGTGAAACATAAAAGTAAAAGTGCCTGTGTGTGTGTGTGAGTGTGTGCAGCGAAGCTCTTTATAAGGTTTATATCTATTGGGTACCTCCATCCTCCCAAGATAACCCCCCCCCTCCCAATTTTTTAAATATTCTTTTTAAAAACTAAAATTGTAAGTGGGGAGTTTATTAAAAACCCTCCAAATAGGTGACACTGGTCATAAGACATAGCCGTCAGTAAAAGTATATTCTAACCTTGTCATCTTTGCCTCCAGCTCTATGGTAGAACAGAGTCTGCATCTCGAATGCCCAGGTACAGGCATGACCAGTGGCCAGAATGACACACCTGCCAATCTCGACGTCCTCGTGGTTTGTCAACAGGTTGGTTAGACACGTGTCTATCTTTGGCACAAACATTTGTAGTGTTGATCTAAATAAATTGTTATCCTTAGAAAAAATGGCCTAGATGCACAAGATTTTATATAGCTTTAATCTAAAAAGGCACACAAACATCCTACAACTTCAGCATATAGACATCCAGTAGCTGAAAAAAAAACTATTGAAGAACATGCTTTTAATGTCCTTTAAACCTATTTTTTCTATGCCAACATTGGAGAGTGACAATAATATTGAAGCTAGGTATAACATTTTGTTTACTAAATCATTAAACAAAAATGTAAACAAAAATATTTATTTATCTTCACCTGGACATAATCATGCCAGTGCCGCCCATACAGAAGTTCTCATTCCACTGGAGGGACAGCCGCCCTTCCTCCTCGCCTCTGCCCCTGCCAGCCTGACCCAGAAAATGGATCCTGTCAGAGTCAATGCCGAGCAGGAAGTTGAAAAGGTTTTCAGTGTTCACAAACACGTCGTCATCTGTTCGCATAAACCAATAGGATCTTAAACAATAGGTAAGTATTTTTAAAAGTCTTTAGGCTAATTTTCTTTCCCCTCCCTCTCCCTTCAATAGATATTAGGTGCGCAGCAGCTAGTATTTAATGATGAATAAAAAAACAGATTTTGCATGGCATTTGATACATGACAAAAACAAAATCTAACTACTTACGAGTTGCCATAATGATTTTCAATCCATCTGAACATCTCAAATGACTTCCTCTGGGGAGGATATTCATTGTCGGGCACCCCATCCAGGACAACAAGCTCCAGGGAACAGTCTGGACCAGGGTAGGTCTCGTCGTCTGATGTACCAACGAAAAATCTGACCGTCCCGCCCTTTCGAACTTAACAGAAACGTTACATTAGCAGTTGCTTTATTTAAAATTCCTTGTTTCGAGAATTTGGATGTTATTTATGTTTGGTCCATTAAGATCAATAAAACGTCTGGACTGATTGCTCTCAGGGAGTAAGAGAGGGGACAATGGGCAATTAATTCAATTTAAGAGTTTTCACTAAAAAGCAATGAAAACCAGATTTATCAAAAAAAAAAATGACCAAAATTGTAAAGGGATCAGGGTAATATAATTAAGAACAAAATTAGTTCTAAGAAAAAAATCATTTACTTGAAAATTAAATTACCAGTACATCACAATGGAGTAAACATTCTGTAATTAATCACTAGAAAAATCACCCTTAGAACCTCGTCAACCCTTCTCATATATTTTAACTGCTACCTAAATTTCTTAGATCGTTTAATACATAAATATCACAGTAGAGTTTCTATACATGAAATGACATTTTCTTGAGAAAAAAATTTGTTAAAACCAGTCATCTAAGGACAAATTTTCTGTGTGCTATATTTAAAACTAACTCAGCTAGTTAACGGGGCATTGATGCGCTAGTACCCAAAGTCAGCCAGAACCTCCAAAGTCAGCCAGAACCTGCTGAATTCTTGCACATTCCCTTTAAGCCAGTACCCAAAGTCTGAGACTCTTAAAAATTGAATATTCAATCCATTGTCCCCTCCCTTACTCCCTGGATTGCTCTGCAATTTTCATAATAATGGACATAAGATGGTTTAAGCTAATTTAAAGTCGATCCAAAAATTCATCCCCAGTCTTTATTCAAAACAAATGTACATATTTGGTAATTAAAACAGACTTTTAGAAGATCATAGTATATGAAATACAATTGACTTTTACAAAACTTAACTAACCTATATCAGAAGCCCATGACCGCCAGACACTACAGCCTCTGGTGGACAAATATTTCCTGGCCGACATGATACCAATGAATATTGGCGTCCTTGTTGTTTCCCAGGCGCTGTCTCTTTCGAGGCCCAACCGGGTGTCAAACCGGTTTTGCTCTGGGTAGTAGATGAATGCGACTAGCAGTCCGACTAGAGACCCTGAATAAAAAATCGGATAAAATCGTTGAATTTTTTGTAAACTTAAATTCATATATTTTTCTAAATTTTTAGCATCATTGTTTATTTTTTAAAGCATTTGATGGCAATTAATGAAATAAACTATAAAGAAATAGCAATAAATTATAGGTCAAAATAAGATTTTGATACCTAACTATTTTAACTAAGATTTCTGATGCACGTTTAAAGAAAACTTGACAATGACAACTGAGCCTTGTGGGATGTTTTTTTTTAAACTACAAAACACTCAGTGTTACAAGGATCATCATGTTTGAATTTTAAATTATATTACCTGTAAAGAACTGGACTATTGCAGACTTGAACCTTGCTATTTTCCTTGCCATTGTAATTATGTATTGTGTGTGTGTGTTGTTAAAAAATATTGTCAAAACTATTGAATATCACAGCCAAAGTTTTTCAGAACAGATAATTAATAATTCACTCCTACATTCCATCTGAAAATTATAAAAACAAATAAGGTAAAAATATAAATAAATTAATTTCATAATCATGATCTAAAATTTTTTTAACAATCCATTATAAAAATTAGAATCTTAAGTTACAATCCACTGCACTGGTTTCAAATTATCAACATTTCAATATAACATCATATTTTTGCCTGAAGTTTTTCATTTCATACCTAAGCTTTCAAAAAATTAATTTTCTTTAAATGCAAATTGTATAGGTACACAAATGATGAAATATCACCAGTATTTATAAAATACAAAAACATTCAACTAAATTACAATCTTAAATAACCTCTATTCAACTAAATTACAATCTAAAAAACCTCTAAAAACGAAAATAAACATTTTATCAAGGCAAATTAAATTTACAACTTAAGGTTAATTTAAATAATCTCCTGACGGTCAATCCTGCATTTGAGCACTTTGACAGCCCTATCCTTATTCAGGGTCCTGATCTTTAGTTCTGCCAGGATGTTGGCAGCTCCCTGGTCACAGGTATCCAGCAGTCCAGTTAAGGTCAGGCTCACCATGCTTGTTGGAAGCTTCAATAGTATCAGAACATCCTGTAAAAAGATTTTTTTTGTTGACTACAAAACAATGTAATTATCTTTGCAGTGCAGTGATAGTATTGGATATGGAATATACGTGGATATTGTTGCAGGAGTAAAATTGTAGTCAATTTAGGTTACTAACATGGAACTCATTTATTGGTCAGTTCGTTCATCCAGTAGGAAGGGTGGGCATGGGGCAAAAGTGATTCCTTGTGCCCACTGCGAGTTTCACTTATTAGAAAACATAAAAATTTGGTGTAACATCCAAGTAATAATTATATTCATTTTTGCTAGTATACAAGCATACTTCAAATTACCATTGAGATAACTAAACTATTTACCATTAAATGGTGAAAGTATGCTCTTGGAGTATTTGTAAACTCTCCAAATATTGGGAAGAAACCAGTAACAACGTCATATTCTAACTGTTGGCCTCCAGCTAAGGCAAATCTAAAAAAACAAGAACAATAATGTTCATTATTTGTTTAAAAAATAAAATCATATTGAAACAAAATTAGCTTTCATGAAAATAGCAGCTGAGAACTTCACCTTTTTCCTAGTGGCATTACGGACTGACTGACAAAAGGAAGCAAATAACTTACTTATTATGAAGAACAACTTCTTCAATAAGGAAGGTGTGTATTTTTGCAGCAAGCTGTCTCCAAACATCCTAAGAAAAATACAAGAAAGTATTGAAATAGTTTTTAATGGCACCTTATTATAGACAGCATTCTGCAGATAATAAAATAAAAATTGTAAGATTAATTCCAATTACATGAAATATTATTTTTCAGAATGGGCCAGAACCTGTCCTAATCCAGTGGATAATAATCGGTTTCAAAGCCTTACTGTTTAAGTTGCATAGTTTTACCTGGAATGAATCAGGATTAATCCTTTTCCTAGCAGAATCTAGACCAAATGCCAAGGTCTGGAGCATCTCACAGGCTGCAGGACTTACACTTTCCACTGGTAGATCTTCTATAAACCATTTAGTCTACAAAACAGAATGTCTTTTTAAACTGAAAAATATTGTCCCAACTTATATGACAGAAAGAAGACAATAAAGTGTCATCATTTTCAATGGTTGTTAATTATTTTTTAGAGTCTGTATGTAAAAAGTGGTCCTTTAACCCTCACAGTTCCCAACGAGCACAGAACCTTAATTGAAAAAAGGGGTGGGGTGTGGAGTGGAGGGTTATACCTAACCCCTCTGGGGCTTCCTCAGTATTAAATATAACCTAACCTAAGCTAAAGTAAAACACTAACAGACGAAAAACTTCACATTCCCCATGATTTTCAATATATTTTTAAATAAGGGAGGAGAGGTCTTTATGCAGGACTAAGCACATCGAGGGAAAACGCTACTTATGATTATATTTCATTATGCAGGATAAATTTTCCTATGAATGATAGAATTGTCCTACTGATTAAAATCTGAGAATATTATTTCGTGTAAGTTGAGACTTTAGTAGTAATAGACAGGGATCTAAAGAGATAAGACAATGGCCGATCAATTGATGTACATCACCAATGATAAAACACAAAATTACCCCTTCTGTAGATTACAATTAGTTGTAGAAACGTATGGGCACTCAGCTTAATGAACCTACCAATCAAAATATCCAAAGTAGTTTAAAGATCAAGAACGCTATCAAAACGTTATAAAACTTTGGGTACCAGTGTAATAAACACCCCAATGTCAATTTTGAAATTTGTGTTTACCTCTGATCTATATTTGACAGATCTAGCAGTGACTGTATAATAGATACACTCGACAACTTCATTGATCAGCTGATCTCGAACAAACTTCAGACCTTCTATTTCACTCTGAAACACTGTCCTAAAAATCATATTTTGTTTTTAAAAAATATCCTTACTTCTAATGTTTTAGCTCTATAAATAATCAGTTAAATAATAGGTAGGTATGTTATTAAGTCTTCTTTTGAAATGTTAATGATTAAAGCAGTGTATTCACGCGTTTATTACCCCGTGAGAAAGGGGACATTGGACTATAAATTATACTGGTCCCCAAAGTTTTCAAAACACATTCTCTAATTCGTTGACTACAAAACTTTAGGGACTTTTATTAAATCTTTATTGGTTGTTTCTTCCATCTAACGATGTCTAATTTATTCCACAAGTAGTTCTATTATTATATTGTTATAAGTAATATGGGGTGTAAATAAATTCATCGCTCATTGTAATATACTAGGTATAAGATCCTTGATTATTTCACATTTTCAATGATCATAATTAGATAATTTTTGGATCATGGAAAGAAAACGAAGTAGCGGATTTCATTGTATTTTCACAGTAGCTTTTGATAGGTTATTTTAGGTTAGGTTAGGTAAATGTTAATGATTGCCCCGCAGGTTTAAGAAATTGGACCCGCAGGGTTAGAGCCCCCACAGTGACTAAAAATAGGAGAAAGGCTACTGTGAAAATACGACGAATCCAGCTACTTCGTTTTCTTTTCATAGTCCTAAAAAATATAATAATATTCTAATTAAAAGTATAACAAACCTGTCAAATTCAGGTACTGTTACATACTCCTCCATTCTCCTTTCACCCTCCTTTTCTTCTTCATGGTTATCAGTATCTTCTCCATTATTAGTAGATTTTTTAGCCTGGCTCAAATCTAGCGCCAGCTTCAGGAAGAATGGTGTCTCCGCCCAATTAGCTAAGACTAACATGAGGTGGTCCAATGTGTTTAGAATAGGACACAGGTTCGAGCTTAGCGGGGATTCCTTTTCATGGCGGACTATTTGCACCAGACGTACTCGGAAATCCTTAATAAATAAAAATGATTTTTTATTCTACTTGAAGAAAGGGGGGGGGGGAGTTTTGACACATTTGCGTAAACAGTGAGTATAGGCTTTATCTTTGGACTGAGAAGATAGGTTATTATGTTTAAACTTGGGAAAATTCATAATATAAGAATGATTTTATCCCTAATAACCTATCTTCTCAGTCCAAAGATAAAGCCTATACTCACTGTTTACGCAAATGTGTCATAACTTCCCCCCCCCCCCCCCCCTTGTTTTTTTTTGTTGTCTGAAAGTGTCTAGTGAGTAAAAAACACCCTCATTTTAAAACTAAATAGGTTAAAAATATAGGGGGTGGGGTTAGTTTTTTCTTCATTATGCCAAACCCTGCCCATACCTACAGTGGCATAACGCATGAAAAACTGCTATCCTCCCCTTTATTTGAAATTTTTAAAAAAAATAATGGGGGGAGGAAATGTTCCTACTTACCTCAACTAAGCTAGTTTGTAAATCCAAAAATTGTAATCTATGACTGGAAGATGTGAGAAGCTTGTATCTTTCTGTAACTGATAATAGCAGAGCCAGGAACATCTCACCAGCTCGCGGGGTAAAACTTCCACCTAGGAATTAAAGATAAGGAAAAAAGTCATACATTTTTTTGTGATTTTAATCTCTATTCTATACAATAGTTATGAATATTGGAACTTCTTGTAAACTATTTGATTTCCTCATTCAAGCAAGTGATTTTAATAATATTATTACTTCACAGAATACATTTAGTCTGTGACTATAATATTATAGGATTTACTTTTAAATATTAAAGATAATCTTACCGACTTCACTTTCCCAGACACTGGAGCCAGTTTCCATGAATAGATTGTCCACTTTCTCAAATGCAAATTTTCGTTCCATTGATAGCCATCTACAAATAAGATAATCATGTCTATTGAGACAAAATATGCTAAAGTAGTTAAAAACACGGACCATCGTTTGTATATAAACAATGCTGTTAAATTAAAAATCTTTAGATAAATGGCAAAAAAACAGAAAAAGGCCATAGGTACTATTTGATATATATTTTAATAAAAATTGCATTGTCGACGAGCAAACAAAAGAAAAACGTTCTACCTGTTAAAAACATTATTTTCTGTAAGAGGTTGTAAAATACTGGGTTCTGTTGCTGTATACTGCATGGTCTTACCAAGGTCTCCAGAAAACCCTAAAAATTTTATATTTTGTATATTTGTGATACAGGTTTGGTTTTGTATCTTTGTTTAAGTTATTATTATTGTTTATGTAGGTAGGTATAAATTGTATAAAAGTCAACTTTACGTAACCATAATTTTTTAAGTATTGATTTTTTAAAGTTACCTAGCATAGCAGGGAGGGAGGGAACATTGTGCCGTTTATCACACTAGTCCCCAAAGTTTTATGATAACTTTATAACTTATCTTATTCGTTGGCTCAAAACAATTGGGGACCTTCAATGAATTTTGATTGGATGGTTCATTACATTGAGTGTCCTACCTAACGGTTCAACAACTAATTGTAAAAATAAGGGCTAGTTTTGTGTATAATCATTGAGGATGTACAACAATTTATCGACCATTGTCTTATCCCTTTAGATTCCTGAGCATATGAAACAATTCCTCCTTTTCTTATTAAAGAAAACGGCTTAACATACAAACAGATCTTAATAACAAAGTAGGATTCCATTAATATCCTTACCTACAACTTCATCTATAGTGTAAGCAAATAGAACATCATCATCTAACACAAGAGGTACATCAACAATATCATTAATATCCTTACCTATGACTTCATCTATAGTGTAAGCAAATAGAACATCATCATCTAACACAAGAGGTACATCAACAATACTATGAATATCCTTACCTATAACTTCATCTATAGTGTGAGCAAATAGAACATCATCATCTAACACAAGAGGTACAACAACCATACCATTAATATCTTTACCTATGACTTCATCTATAGTATGAGCAAATAGAACATCATAATGCAACTTAAGTGGTACATCAGCTTACCATTAATATCCTTACCTATAACTTCATCTATAGTATGAGCAAATAGAACATCATCATCCAACACAAGAGGTACAACAACCATACCATTAATATCCTTACCTATGACTTCATCTATAGTGTGAGCAAATAGAACATCATCATCCAACACAAGAGGTACAACAACCATACCATTAATATCCTTACCTATAACTTCATCTATAGTATGAGCAAATAGAACATCATCATCCAACACAAGAGGTACAACAACCATACCATTAATATCCTTACCTATAACTTCATCTATAGTGTGAGCAAATAGAACATCATCATCCAACACAAGTGGAACATCTACTTCTAACTTTTCTATAGCCATTAAAACCAAACCCTTAATATATACATGAGTAGCAAAGCAAAAATATCATGAATAGATATACACAGACAAAGTGATTTAAAGAGCTGATGTTTAGTGATCATGATTTAAAAAAAAAACATTTAAAGTAAACAAACTTTTCTCATTTGTTTTATATAGGTTATAATATTTTATAGCATAATTAATAGAGCACAGGATGCTCATTGTCATAGATAATCTTCACAACAAATTTCAGCCGTCTATATTGAATAGCAGCCGAGAAAATCACATTTCACTCTTGGCGTTTCAGACTGACTGATGGTCCGACAAACAGAAAAATATTATAGAGTAGCTTCGCCAATAAAAATATGAATTCTGCGCTTAGTAAAATCAATAGGTACATTTCTTATTTTTTTCTTTCCAATCCCCTTTTATCAGCTATAACAAAAAACTTTGTAAGGAAGAACATGTTGTCCTAGTAATGTAAAAAAAAGACCAATCTATGCCTGGCTAGGATCATCATTGACAACACAAACAAAAAATGATTACCTTTGCAAAATCTAGAACAGCTAGATCGTTGATGCCAACTCTATCATAGGCTGGTTGAACATATTCATTCAGGAACTGCCTACTCACAGAAACAAGTATTTCTGTATTTTCAATAAAATCAAAACTAAAGCATAAACCTTATATATTTCTTGGAGATTTAGAACCTTTTTATAGTTGTAACATGTTTGTTCAGTACATAAAAAGCGCTAGAAATCACTTAGGTACCTAATTGTAAAACAAAAATGGGTTTAGTTCCTTATCGTAACATCGCACTTTATGGGGCGATTCTTCGTATTTTTCACAGTAGCTTTTCTATTTCTAGCCCCCGCGGGGGGCTCTAACCCGGCGAGGCCAATTACCTTGTTAAACCTGTTTAATTTAGGGGCAAACCTGAGACACAGTAGCCAAGCGGACAACCATGCCCATCTACCTCGCCATTTTATTAACTCAATGTGATGCAATAGTTTATTTACTTTTCTTTAAATTTATTTCATTTTTGCCAAATTCAAACAAAATCAAATCAAATACTCAAAAATTATACTTTCTTGCAGAATAAAACCAATAAAAGAGTTAAAACCACCTACTCCGAGGCGACCGCCAAATCAAGGAGAAGGCTTTGTGGAAGTAAACTCTAGGTAAACCCTTATTTTGTTATTCATCATTTGTTGTATCAAAAATTGCCAAAAGAAACAAAAGACCTAACTATCTGAGATTACTAGTGTCGAAATATTTGTTAACAATAAATCCATGCAGTTTCAAAATTTTGATAAAGAATAAAAATCCATGATAGTATATATATAGTTTGTTATTGTTTAGAATGTAAACTGCCGATTGAGCACCTACTAAGTTTGCATCCAAAAAAATAAACTAAGGTAAATTGTTATTTAGCAAAATAAAAGATCAACTATTCCAAAAATACCATAGCAATCAAGTATTTATAAAAAAAAAAAAAAAAAATTGAAAAGTTAAAAGTCCTGATCAAACAAATTTCATTTCAAATTCAATTTTATCACTTAAAGGATAATTATATTGTATATAATAATGAATTATTTGTAGATTGTATCTTACTGTTCAATCCATCGCCAAT
Organism: Acartia tonsa; assembly: GCF_053477335.1. Lineage (NCBI taxonomy): Eukaryota > Metazoa > Arthropoda > Copepoda > Calanoida > Acartiidae > Acartia > Acartia tonsa. The sequence continues at coordinate 44,607,655 of NC_137260.1, forward strand.
TGTAACTGTAATCAAAATCCAACAGAGGTACACAAATTTATTTGAAATATTTTCTTTTAAATTGAGAATTTCAATTAGCAACTCATGTAACGAAATTTTATTTGTTTCAGCACATTCATCAGCAACGATCAAAGCAAATAGCATCAAAAAAGCCTCATATAGCCACTCTTTAGTAAGTTTTATGTTATTTAATTATGAAATATGTAGTATGGGCAAAGTTATTCCTTGTATATATGTCGTTTGTTAAACTATAAACTCTGAAATATTATAACTGAGCAATGAGTACCTATAAAATATTTAATTGCAAGATTTTATCTTTCCATAGTTAATTAGATACTCTATTCAGGAAATTAACCGATTATGGATAAATTAATACTTCAGAAGAATGAAAATGTCCATAAGAATTAAGTTCTTCAAGTCATCATATGAGGCTCCCCAGGTACGCTGACCTGTAAAGAATCCCAGTATATCCGCCATCAGACTGGGGCAGCGCATACCTAACCCTGTGGGACAATCACATATATAATATAACCTAACCTAACCTATAAAAAGCCATTTTAAAAATACGACGAATTCAAAAATTAATATAAAACACATTCCTATGAGATATAGCCCATGCAGATAACTGAGAGAAAAACCACTCTGGCTTCATTGGATTATTTGTCGTCTTTGTTCCCAGGAAATGGAACTTGAACCTTTTTCTTAAAGGTTTCATCAAAACTAAAAAAAAGTAAAATGTCTTAATGATAAGCCAATTTAATTAAATTAATTCTTTATGGTAAAATAAGAACCTATTACTGTTATTTACATCTCCCTTTAACTATTATAACTTTAACTTTAATTATTATTAATGGCACTTAAAAGTATTAAAATTAGACGATTATGTCTGGCAAAAACAAACATTATGTAAACTTACCTACTTAATATATTGCAGGAAATTTTTTTGGTATGTATGATCAAATACCAGAAAAATTATATTTTCAAAAAAAGGTGTACTTTATTTTCACTTTCAATGAAGTTGGTGTTTATGTAATTGTTGAACATTTGTCATTCATATTGTACGCTTACCTTTAATTGGCAACCAGAGGTGGTTCTGTATGTCGTCTTTGTTTTGTGGTGGTGTTTCAATTGACAACAGAATTTCTACGGCGTCCTGCAAATTGTTAACCTCCTCCCGTCCAATTCTCATACAGTCCAACCCGCTTGTCGTCTAAGAAAAATTGAATTTTATCAAAATTACATCTTATTTTTATATAAAGTAGCTAGTGCGCCCCTAGCATCTAAGAGTTCTCTATAAGATTGAATAGGAAAAGCAGAAAAATAGCCTTAATCCATCCCAAGACCTATGTAAAGCTAGGTACAGGTGTTATTGAAATCTTAATCTTTAGACAAAGATCCTAATTACTTTATATATATATAGGATGGGCTAAATTTCTATTTGTTCGATGATTAAAATATCTAAAACTTTTTGAAACATTCTTACCTTATTGTCTAAGCTGTCAATGAAAGGACAGTTGAAAACCTTCAATGCTTCTTGTAGTTTTGTGATATATTTTTCTGTAAGAATGTTGTACCAATGGCTTTTTGTAGATTCCACGTAAGTACACAAGTTGGAACACTGAAAAAATAAGTTAAAACTTTACTACATTAGTCCCCAAAGTCTTATACCTAATGATGTTTTCTTTTTTTTTGGCCATACAACCTTGGGGACTTTTATTGAATTTTGATTGGTTGGTTCATTTAGTTGAGTGTCCAAAAGTTTTTAACATTATTTATAATCTACAGAAAGGGTATTTTTTAAAATCATAATTGGGGCTTTAAATCAATTTATCGACCATTGTGTTAGACCTTTAGATCACTGCATTAATTGCGTTTTCAAATTCAAAGTAAAATAGAGAAAAGAGAGAGGAACGTAGATACATTAGAATTAAATAAGCCAGGAAAACCCATGAAAAGGAAAAACTCTTTTTTGATTCAGAAATAGTTTTTCTAGTTTTACTAGTTCATAGAAAGGTGGGGCAGGACTTTAGATAACACTGGTATCCAAAATTTTATACTTACGTTATCTTAATCGTTTGCTCAAAAACTTTTAGTGCTTTTTTTGAATTTTGATTGGTTGGTTCAAAACAATACCTAACTTTTCAACCAATATAAATAAATCTATAGAATGTGTACTTTTGGGGTATGAATAAAAAATCGTTCTATGTCTTATCCCTTAAGATCCCTGGATGTCTTACATTCTATTTAAATGAAATACTTACTTTTGAATCTTTGAGAGATGTTGAAACTTCTACAATTCTTTTATATGCATTTATTATCTTAAAGTAACAATATTATAATATTCATATTAATGTTATAAGAATAGTTTATAGTCCAATAGAATTACTAATGTATCATTTTACTAGCAGCTACGCCACTACAGGGCTATAGGGGCACTTGAGTATAGAGGGCAGAATGGGCTCCCCACTTTCATTGTAGTGTTTATAAGGAAAGATTTAAGGGGATGAAATAGTTTTTTTTTTCTAAAGGCTATTTCTCTTTGGAGGGTGGAGGTATTCTTCCCAAAATATTAATACACCTTCCCTGGACCTATGAGAAATATCAGTGGAAAGGCGAGATCCTTCGCTACAAAAATAGAAACAAACACCCAGTTTTTTTTTTATACAAGGATAATATATAAATTATTAAATAAACCTGTTCTTTATCTTGAGTCTCTAAGGAAACAGAAATATCCAGACTAATCTGTTCTATTAATCGAAGCCATAGGGTGTACTGAAAATAAAAATATGTTCTTCAAATCAAGGTCATAGGGTGTAACAAAAAGACATGATGTGATATTTAAAGATGGCATTGCGTGGTCTAAAGAGACAAATATTTCATTAATGGAAGACGAAGGGTGTACTAAAAAATAAAATGTTCTATATTTTTAGGGTATACATAGATAGGTACTAAAAAGAAGAAACAAAAGTAAAACATAAAATGAAGATCTCCCAAATTTCTTGATATAAGGAAAGTATAACAGCTAGGAAACATAAAAAATATGACATTGATAATAAATATGATTTAAACTACTTTTTTTGTATTAGAAACTAAATTCTAACCTGGGTAACTCCTCGCACGATAGAGATATCATTTAAAATTTGTTTATTATCATGCTGAAAATTATCACATTCTTCCATGCACTCCCTAAAACAATGGATTTATTATTACTTGGATCTTACACCAGATTATTATTGGTGTACTCTGATAACGTGAAACTTGTAGCTAACGAAAATGACGATCTCCCTGAAGTAACCTAATCTAACCTCTCTTAAAATAAAAAAAAACAAAGAAGAGAAAAACAACCCAATTTTATTTATAAAAAGTGTGGATGGGAGTAGGTTCTCGACAAAATACTTGAGGGAAACAGCCAATGATTTTAATATACCTGGCTTTATCAATTACAGTCTGATTTTGATCTGAAATCTGACCTACTCTCTTATCAAGCTCATCTCCTAAAAAAAGCATAATTTTATACCTAGGATGACAACATCCATGAGTAGCGACGCACAAATCAAAGTGATTTATAGAGCAGATATTTAATTGTCATAAAAAAAGAACAAGAAGATGGAGAATATGCAATACGGACGGACTGACAAAGTAAATTACAGAAGACTGTTAATTACACTGGTATCCAAAGTTTTTTAATCACGGTAACTTATTAGTTACCTTAAAAAAAGGTATTTTTACTGAATTTTGATGGATTAGTTCATAACTATGCAGTGTTCAAATGTTTCTTCCAATAATATCAATTTACAATCTGGTCTATCATCGTTCAGAATATAAATACATGAATTTGTCGTCCATTTTTTTATCCCTTAAGATCCCTGTACAAACATAAAATTAATGATTTAGATTTTTTTCTACCTGAGTTGAGTAAGTCTTGTAGTTCGTGTGAAATAGACGAGTTAGCATGGTCTAGCTTTTCTTCTATGCTACTCTGTTTCTCTAGTAGGCCTTCCCTATAAAGAACAATAAAGGCTTATAACTAAAATAGCGTTTGATTAAAAAAAAAATTATTGCACAATTCTATTGCAGGAAATAGTGGTTTCTCTCAAAGTGCCTGATCGACCACTGAAAACTCCATCAGGGGTTAAAATACCCCATAATTTTACTTATGTTTAAAAATAAAAAGGGGGGGGGGGTTTCTATGCTCGTTGGGCAATTTAAATAAAAACGCACTTCTACTACATACTGCAATTTTGAAAAATAAAGGACATTATCTCTGTTTGAACCCACCTGTATTTGTCTAGTTTACCAAGAGAAGATATATCACTGAACTCATTATTAATAGCCTGGATCACCCTTAAACTCAAATCATTATCCATTATCTGAAAATTTACATAGGTAGGTAAATAATAATAATATTCTAAGCACCATTGATTTACAATTATTTAGAACCATTGATTTCACATATATAATAAATATAAATAATAAGGCACACACAGTTTAGGTTTTAACAATCATTGTCTAAAACATTTATACGACAATGCAATTCTAAAAAAAGGGGACATACATAAAATATTTTAAACCAATTGAATTATGCTTAATGTAGATTTAAAATTGACAAAATTACTAAATGTCTGTCCCATTAACATTCCAATCATCAACATTTTTTTAAGGGTAAATACTTACTTTTTGGATTTTATAAAATAGGTTTGTATAATGCTACTTTTTAAAATGTTCTTCATTGTATAATATGTAAAATCTTTTTAGTTAAATACTGAAATGTCTAAAATATTGAGCATTATACAGATGATGAATTACATATAAAATGTCTAAAACTATGCACATATAATAATGGAAAAAAATAATAATGTTTCTCAGAGGCCAGCAGACAAAAACAATATTGGCAAAAACTGAGAAAACAAAAAAAATACAATATTATGTGGAAGACACGTACATATGTATAATATAATGTAGATTGTAAATTTCATTAACATTTATCTAATAATAGTATCCTATAGAAATAGGTAGAAAGTAAATCAACTCTTTGGTTTTCAATATTTGGCATTGACATAGGTTAAATCAAAAGTTTTTGAAATAGATAGATAAATTGGCACATGGGTTGACTAGATTAGTTTATAATAATTTTAACATAATATTTGTAAACCATATTGAAAGGGAATGGTTTTAAGGTAATAATATTTGAGATTCAAGAGGATAATAAAATTGAAAATACTTAAATTCCCTATGTTTGTAAAAATTCAAATTAACCAGGTATGGGATTTAGGTCACAAAATTAACTTTGGCACTTATGTTTTTTTTCGCTGTAGACCTCTCTCTCCCTACCTGGTTATAAACAACGTCCCGTATTTTAAAGCCACAAAATGACTTGTGAAGATATAAACCTGGCGTTTAGTTTATTCCTCTTCATCAGAATAATAATATTCATATTCAGATTCTGGCGTAGTGGCCTTGGTCCAACTGAGAATAGAACCAGGAGGCGGCGCGAAATAGCCGGCGGTAACATTGCCGCGATTGGCCAGGCGGTCGGCGATCCTCTTAAGGCGGATACGGTCCAGATTCTTCTGTAGATGAACGGCCACACGATTGCGACATTCGTTAAATTCGAAGTGAATTCCAACCTAGTAAAACAAGGCTTGAAACAATATCATGAAAAAATGCATTTGTTTGTATAATACTAATCTTATTATGTAACTTTTCATGTTCTTTAAAGTTAAGTAAATTTATTTTTGTTTTGGTAAATTATCAATCTGTATACCTTTAGTAAAGTCTTATTCTTCTCAATAGACTTGGTTATCTCCATTTCAACTCTATTTCCTAAGACTTGGGCTGCCTGGTTGTGAGCTGACAGTTCTTTCACAGACTCTTTGATATTACAAGACTAAAAATAACTTAATTTACAACAAAAAACAACATATTTGAAGAAATCATAACAACAATATCTCTTCTAGAGTAACTTTAAAACTCGCATTTTTTTTAGAATAAGTAAATATATTTTATAGAGATCTAAGGGATAAGACAATAAATTGAAGCCAACCCCAAACGATAAAATTTATTGGTTGAAAAGTTTAGACTTTGTTAGTTTGTAACCAACCAATCAAAATTCATTTAAAGTACCCAAAGTTTTGAGACAAGGTAGGTAATTAACTAGGTAACAATGTCATTTACAATCCAATGTCCCCTCCTTCACTAATATTTTATTACCTCTAAAAGCTTGGATAGAGTTTTTGGTGTGATGCAATTGGATGAGAGGTTGAGTTTCTCAATGGTGTCATTACACTCCAGAGTGTGGGCCAAGTTGGCAGCGGCCCAGTCAGTCAATCCTGTATTGGATACTGACAGCTCAGTCAATACCTGAACAATTAGAAATCACAGGTTTCAATAATAATTGCATCAGTTCTGTTATTTTTCATAAAGAATCTATTCCCAATGGATTCATTTTAAAAAGTAATACTTACCTAGGGTTCAGTACAAGAAAAAAATAGTCATTTATCGCATGGTATTATAGAAAGCTTTATTCTGTGTAAAGAAAAAAATATTTAAGATGAATCCCAGTTTTGTTGGCTCGGGCATTTATAAATTTTATTTTATTGATGCTAAAAAAGATAAATAATCTTAAAAAAGGAAAAGTAGGCAATATCTTGAGAATAAGGAAAAGTTTCTGGGATAAGATTAATTTAGATATATCCTTTTTGTTACCAATTTTCATACCTAAATGAGAAGAACTCTAATATCTATAGTAGATGGAATAATGGATTTTAATTATATAATAACCTTATTATCAGCCAGGGCATGGAAAATCTCTAGGAAAGTTTTCTCTGGCACAGAAACATTGTTCAGATTCACCTCAGTTTGTTCTTCATCCTAGCAAATAATATACTGTAGGTAATATTTTATTTTATAGGATTGTTAATATTTTAGACCAAAATGCTTATTACCTTACTTTATAAATACATCAATGCATTTCAATAGAATATTAATAATAAGACAAAAAATGGTAAAAGATGCGTAGATGTATGTCATTTACTAAGTATATTTGCGATTACTTTTATTTAATGAAATCTTCTAATTTTTAACATGTACAAAACGGCCTGCTGTATTACATCAAGATCCATGACAGATCTATATAGGAAATAAACGTCTATATATGAGCTCGAATTCTCCAAGTAAAGAATGTTAAAAACTCATAGTGCTCCAATAATCTCTATTAAATTCTCATTGACCAGAACGATAAGACCCATTATTCTACTTTTAGCATCATTAATTCAGTTTTTTAAATTCATGTTGCTATTTGAATAACATTGAAGTATTTGATTTCTATTCATAACACAGAAAACTTAAATTTATAATATAGTAAATCTAAGAAAACTTAGTTTTAATATAAATTGATTCGTGCGACACTCCCGTAATGTGGTCTGATATTAAACTAAACATTTTAACCCTTTCAGGAAGAAAATTTGAGATGAAAAATATTAGGAGTATATTTTTTTTAAATGTTAAAAAAAATGAAGCAAAACGTTAAATCGTGTATTGTTACATTAAATATAGATAAAACTGAATAAATCAGTTAAACAGATATTATAAAATAAGACGTTAAAGGCATAATCTTTATGTGCAACTTAATATTTTTAAAAGAAAGAGAGAGAACGGGTGGATCGAGAGAGAGGGAGAGAGAGAGAACGAGGGGATAGAGAATAGAGAGAGAGAGAGATTTAGAGAGCAAGAGAGAGAGAGAGAGAGAGAGAGAGAGAGAGAGAGAGAGAGAGAGAGAGAGAGAGAGAGAGAGAGAGAGAGAGAGAGAGAGAGAGAGAGAGAGAGAGAGAGAACGAGAGAGAACGAGAGAGAACGAGAGAGAACGAGAGAGAACGAGAGAGAACGAGAGAGAACGAGAGAGAATTAGGGGATAGAGAGAGAGAGAGAGAGAGAGAACGGGGGGATAGAGAGAGAGAAAGGGGGGGGGGTACATATTGAATTTTTGTATAAAATAAAATTTGAGTAAATATATCATTAAACAGCTTAAATACAAAATATTTTATTTGGACATACTAATGTGATAGAGCAGCTATGTAAAGCAATGGTAAAAAATAAAGATTTTGACTTTGACTTCATTGAAGGACATAACAGTTTCAAAAATTTTATTGTCGAGTTTGAATTCAATAGGACAATTCTAATATGCCTAAATTAACAATCAGAACCATCTGTTAGGGATATTCGGATGGACAGACCAACCCCCACTGTAGAAAAGTTTTACTTTTAACAAGAAATAGATCATTAACATTATACAATCCCTTTTCAAACTGACCAATAAATGAGGTGCATACTGGAAATGCTATGTTGGGAATATTTACACAATTTTTCAGCCATTGATTAGTAAATGAGAAAGTCACATTTTCTCCTAATCCTAGCCAACAGACGAACGGACAGACATTTTGAATTATAAATGAGATTCGCTACTAAATAACAGCGGAAAATAAATTTTGCAAATGTTTCATTATAATCTTGATAAAAAATTAAAGCCATCTAATTTTAATAGCAGCTGAAAAAACGTACAAATATTTTAGCTATAGGCAGACAGAAGTGCATTGGTTTCCAAAAAATTAAACCTTCTATATTAAATAGCAGAAGGGAAAATAAACATTTCTCCTACAGTAATTTTATTTATTTCAGAGCACTTAAGACAGAAAGTAAAACTTTTTAAATTTAAATTTATTGACTTCGCTACTAACATTTAACAGATAAATAACGATGACAAAATCCATAACTATAGAAGCTCTTGAATTAAAAAAATAAAAGGCAAAGCAAATGATAGCAAAAAGGGTGCACAAAAGACAGACATACTGAGTAATGATACTTAGTGGTATTTGAATCTTTACACAAAAAAATATCTTCGATAAAAGCTGGGAAAATTATTTAAGAGCATTACCGATAGACCGACAGACAATATTATTCTTAGAGTATACATGCTTTGGTCAGCAAACATAAAATAAGCCTTCTGTCTTAACCCTGAAAGATCGGGGGCCCTCTACAAATTCTTAATACATCGGATTTTATACCTTTATATTTGCATCAGCCTTCTACCTTTCCAGTACGGATATTTAATATTCTCAAGAACATTACAGACCAGTGAACAACGTGAGCTGTAGGCTAGTAGAATAAATATGATTACTATAAATGGAGAAAAGAAGAGAATTATGGAGGGATTAGGTTTACATGTCAATTTGATTTTCATTGTCCTACCCCTCCTGCAAAATTTGAAAAATACTGAAATGGGTTAATTTAAAATAATAGGGGTATTTATTTATCTCCCTAATACACTAATATAATCTAATAGCATAAAAACTACAGTCACTCTAATAGCGGTATACTACCTTTTTTTTAAAAGAAATGAGTCAGTCAGTGAGGGAAACGGATACTAATAAGGATTCTGTGCACTTAAGATTTTAGAACAATGTGAAGAAATGTGTACCTGTGTTTTAATCTTTTCCAGGACTTCGTCAGGATTTGTTGGATTGGGCTCTTCAGGTGGATAAACTTTTAAAGGTGTAGCCTTTGTTATTCCATCCCAACCTAAATCCTCATCAACCTAATTATAAAAATGAGTTGAAGACACTTTGTTGTTCACAAAATATATACGCTGGTGTAACAAGAACGATTGTTAAAAAAGAAAAGCAGAACAGCTATTGGGGAATATTTTACCTCGTTGTCAAACTTATCATTGACAGCATGATGATACTGCTCCTGATTAATCATAGAATGTAGTCCCATAATACCAGCCAGATCAATCATATCCTGTGTGGAGGCCTCGTTCAGAGCCAGCTCAATTTCCTCTCCAAGGTCAATGTCCAGCTCAAAGTCAGCTGTGTCTTCGTCCTCTCCCTCTCTTTTGGGGGCCTCCCACTTCTTACCACGAATAGTGCCTGCAAGAATTTTAATAATAAACATTGATATTTGATTATATGCTCGTTGAAAAAAAGTGTTTAAAATAGGAAACAAATTATAAATACCATTTAAAATTCCCTTTAGCTTTCATACCTGGGACATGAGGTACATGATCCACACGGTCTGGAGTCTTTTTAGCTTGGTCGTAGATGTAGTTCAACAGCGCTTTCCTGTTCAAGGGACCAGTAGGAGCTTTCTCACAAACATAGGTGCACCTATTTTAATAAAAAAAAAAACGAATATATATTTGGAATGTGTTTAGTTCAAGTAAAACTTGTAAGAACTAATAGGAGATTCATTTTTAAACCATATAGTTGTCGTAACTTCTAATAAAGGGGGGGTTTTTTAATGCAACCATCTCGTAATCAGTGAGCAAATGACACTTAGAATTCGAATTTCGATCTGAACTTTTGCCTGAATAATCTTTGGTAGGTCTATTTTCCCTAAATCGAACAAAAAGTTGGAAAAGTAACGGCTAGCGGCTCAGCCGTTCAGCCGTTTTTTGCCTATTTTCAGGGTAAATCCATCATCAATTACGTAGGAATCAACTTTTTAAAACATCTTTTTGGTTTAATTCATGTTAAATGATAGCAATAACCAATTTTAAAACTTCTAGTACCAACAGCTACCGTCTAGAACCGTTTGATAGCGTTTTAGAGTAGAAAAGAGTATTATGTTGAGAGAGGTTTCGTGACTAATTTGCAATATAGATATCAAACAAATGGCAAAACAGATGAGCCGCCAGCCGTTAGCCGTTACTTTTCCAACTTTTAGTTCGATTTAGGGAAAATAGATCTACCAAGGATTACTCATGCAAAATTATAGATGGAAATTCGAATTCTAAGTGCCATTTGCTCACTGATTACGAGATGGTTGCATTAAAACCCCCCCCCCCCCTTGTTTATAATTTTAATTCAAACAATTTTGTATATCTAATCTTGGACACATGTTCAAAGTCTTTCTAATAACATAAATTGAAATATGCTCGATAAATGCTATATTTATAGTATCTCATTCTTATGCTTATTTAATTTATATTTGCTGGAATATTTATTTTTATTGATACAAGTCAGCTGTAACCAACAACGGAATCAATTAAAAAAATACTTGGTAATTTCAGCAGATTTTTTCGTGATTTTAGGGGACAACGCTTCGTAGTAAACACGATCTTTTTGTCTGCAACCCATATATTATTTTAGATTTAATTAGCTTATTGGCTAAACGACCTTATTCCTAGGTAAAATTACCTGGAACTGGGTGGCATATGTGCATCATCAGGATCTGTATCCTCAAGAAGCTTCTCAATTTCCTCACTGGTAAGTTTAGTAAGCAGCTCCTCAATCTCCTCGTCAGTAAGAGGAGCATCGTTCACCTTTGATTATGTAAATATCTTAATATGATTTTTAAACCAAAGAATCCTTATTTGAAAATAACAGGATCTGTGTCTGTTTGTCTATTGTAGCGAAGGATCTTACTTACCTCTGAACCGATAAGGTTCTCCTTTACGTACAGTGCAGTGTAAAAAGATTCTCATAAGTCCTGGGAAGGTTTATAACTATTTTGGGAGAGGGTATATCACCACCCTCCTAAAACTAATGCCCCTTTTAAGAATGTCTACAAAAAGAATTTTGCTTATATTTTTGGAACCAAAAATTAAGTGGGTAGGTCGAAGTCTAAAAAATTTAATTAAAAATAAGGATTCTTGTTTTTTTCAGCTTAGATCGACGTGTGTACTATTTTCACAAAATCATAAAAATAATTTAATTATAGTTATATTATACCTAATTGTGGGTTAATATTGTTAATTATATACGAATTGATATTTAGGCTTGCAAATGTTTTACCAAAATTAATTGTAACATTTACAAACTAGACAATTTTGAGCATATATGACTCATTGACTACGTGCAAAAAAAATCAATATTTCTTTTTGATATCTTGACTACTAAGCTATTTTTATCATCATTATATAACTGATTGAGTTTTCTTTTTGGTAAAGATTCACATAGGTCCCAGGAAGATTTTAGGCCGTTATGTTTTAAGATTTTATCATGTACGTTTTATATAGGAAGGTTTTAGGCGCGCCGTTATGTCTAGGAATGGTTTCAGGCTATTTTTATACCCCTAATAAGGAACCCCTAGATACTAAGGGCGCAACACTTCGTAATTGTCAATATATAAATATTAAATCAATACTCCATATACGTGGAACTGTCCTTTTACTTGTTTTTGTGTTTTTTTTTTTATTTTTTTTTTAGGTTACTAGCTCTTGTGTATTCAGTATTATCTTTTAATTTTTACCTTTCCAGTAGTGGCAGTTGACGTCATTTTTAGTAATAAAAAATGTAATATATTATTTTTAGTAATAAGACTAGAAATAGTTTTAATATGGCTTTCTTTTTTTACATAAATAAATTTTTGTCTGTGTATGTTTAATTTTGGACTCAATCTGCGCGTTTGCCGCAACTAATTATGGACAAGCCAAGTTGCCAACATTCATAATGTAAAAATGGCAATAAACACGAATTGAACATTTTATTTTAGTTTTCTTTCACAAAATTTTATACTTCTAATTTCAAGTCATGTTAAAATTACCAAAAATGTTATGAAAATAAAAAGCATTTTAAATATTTTAGAATATAAAAATATGTATAAATTTTGGTATAATATAAAATCGGTTGGCTAGTCAAAGTTTCTACTTTCCTACTCTTATTCCAAAGTGGCAAAAGGGGAGTTATTATAAATATAAAACTATTTCTGAAAGGTAGACTTTATCAATTAGAGCAATTATGAAGAAACTTTATCAATTAATTGCTTAATATAATCATGTAAATCGCAGGGAGGGAGGGAACAGAAGACTTTTATTACACATGTCTGGAAAGTTTTATCATAACAATTTCTTATACATTAGCTTTACAACTTTGGGGACTATAAAGGAATTTTGATTTGTTGGTTCAGTAGTTTCAGTGTCCAAACGTTCTAACAAATAATTGCAATCTACAGAAAGGATAATTTTATGTATAATCAATTGGAAGGTACATCAATTCATTGGTCATTGTCCCTTTAGGTCCCTGTGTAAATCGAGTCTGCAGCGGTGTTTTATGATTGGGCTCTATTTGTAAAAACTGCATATTATGAAATAACCTTTATACAAATTGATTCCTGAAAGCTTTAATTACAAAAAATGAAATTGAAACTTAATACTTTTATTCAATATAATATTAATCATATATGTATAGATTACAATGTAACATGGAGCAATATATTATAGTTCAAGCTCTGTATTCATAATTATGTGATGGTGCATTGAAAATAACCTTGCCAGATCCTCCGAAAATTCTCTTAGTCAGGTCAGGGTCCGGATGGGCTTGGAATGGCTTCTTCTCATTATTGCTGACTGTTGGAATAGAGTTTGGTGCGGGTGGAGCTGGCAGGGCGGGAAGCAAAGGAACAGCACTGGGCTGGATAACCTTGGGTGCTACAGTATTTAGAGTTTGTACATTGGATGAAACTACAGGATCCAGGCTAGCCTTCAATGTTACAGGTCTTAAAGGTACAGGAGCAGCTACAGGGCGAGTGAAAGGCACAGGGGCGATGACAGGGTTAGCAATAGGCACTGGACTTGCTATGGGAGCAGGAACACGTTGAATGGGGGCTGGTTGAATAAAGTTAGGCCTTGAAATAAGAACAGTTGGTCGGCTAAGGCGGATGGGAGTAACTGATGGGGCAGGCGCATTATTGAGAGTGATTGGTTGAATATTGTTTTGCAAAGAAAAGATTGGAACTTGAACTGATGCAGTTTGAATCTCCGCTTGGTTTACAGTTTCTTGGGATATTTTTGTTTCTGATGAATCATTAGAATTTTGTTGATCAGCTTCATTTCTTTGTGTCTCCAAGGGAATTGCTGATAGAATTTGGGGGCGTTTTGGATGTCTCAGCCTGATTCTTCTCAAAGGACCTTTGATCTTATTTACAAGAACAGGTCTTGGTGAGTTGGAAGGAATTGAAGACATAAGCACTGCTGATGGTCGTGGTGATGGGTTTTGTCGAAGCCTAACAAAAGCAGCTGGCTGGGGAGATGGTGGAGAAACTGGGGCAGGTGAGGATGACAGCTGCACACTTGGAGTTGGTGAAGCAGCAATCAATGGAGCAACAGGAGCGGCAGAAGAGACTATAATGGGAGCTGCTGTTTGGGATAATTTCACAATTGAAGGAGCTGGGGATGGCAAGTTGTTAATAGCAGCATTTGAAAGCTTGATAGTTGAAGCTGGTGAAATATTTTGTTGTTGTCTTACACCAGCTGATTGGGATCTTTGAGTCTCTTGAATAATTTGACTGGCCGAATTATCTATATAATCGGCTTCATTATCAATTCTATTCTGGACTGGAGAAGTCTTAAAAACTGTGGGTCTTCTGGGATCTGCTAGTCTTGGGCGGACAAGTTTTCTAACTTTTCTAACTTGCTTCTTCACTGGTTCATGGGGTACAATCTCAACAAAGTTGGCCTTTTCAATGTTGTCTAAGATATGGTAGCCAGTGTCATCAGCCCTATACCTGAAAAATAATTTTTGGATTATTTAAACTTCTATGAAGATTTATCAGAGCATAAAATACATTTGCCACATCTTTCCTTGATATAATTTTCTTACCTGACAAAACAAAAAATAAAGAAATAAAAATTTATATTAAGTTCACTTTAAACCGTTATACAGTAAAAATGAGATAAATTAAAGAAGAATCCAACACCTTCCCCCCCATTAAAAAGGAGTGAAGTTTTTAACCTGATAATATGGAGAGTGCCAAAAGGATCAACCCAACTATACTCTCCACTCACAACCTAAACATTAATCAAATAAAAGTCATCTGAATTTAAGATGATAATTATCACAAGATTACAATTTCGTTACAATGAATTTAAAGAAAGTAATTGGTTTGTCCCTCTAAATTTGACTTTAAAATTTCAAAGATTATGAAAAAATGCCTGTATGAATAGTTCAAATCTAATTGAGCTATTCATTTTTGATTACATTAAAATCAAACAAAGAATGAAAGATTTAAAGATAAGCTATGCTCACAAACACAAAATGTAAGAATAACAAGAACGATAATAATTATAACTAGCAAAAAACAAATATCATGGATGGACAAACAGACAAAGTGAGTTATATAGCAGATGGTAAGTTGTCATAAAGAAGAAAAATGGAGAGAGATAATATGCGATAAATCATAAAAATCACAAAAGTAAAGTATCTATTTCTTTTGGAGCATGGCCGACATACTGGCAGACCAAGTAAATTATATAATAGATGTTTATCCATACAGGAAATCTTTACCAAAATTTTAGCTGTCTAAATAAGAAAGCAGCCGAGAAAATCACATTTCCGCCATATTGTTACGGACAGACCAACTGAATCATTGATAAGCTTCGAAATAATAAATTGAAAATACATTTCTTGACATAAGAAACATTCCTAGAATTCTAACATAATCTATCAACAGCCATTGTATATAACTATCTATCCATCCATCCATCCACAGTTGTTGTATATTTCAACAACAACATTGATTTATATCTGGAGATTTAACTTGGGCAGATATTGTTTTTAAATTGCAAGGTATTTGTATTTTGCTGTTGAATAGCATAGTAGCCAGGGATTTAAGTGATAATGCTTTTTGAATTGCTTTTTTTGGCGCTACAATTTTTCTCATTGGCAGGGTAAATTTTTGTAAAAATACTTAATAAACCAATGGTAATTGTTTTCTAAATTTCATAAGTAAAACTAAATTTTTCATCAATTTTATAGAAAAACTACCAAAGGCTACCTAATTGATTTCTATATTTAATGTAAAACTTTGAGAAAAAAAATAATTTTGTCAGTGAGATATAATACGATGCTGGACAATGGACATAGTTTTTTCGTATGGTGAGAACCGGTTCCTTTCCACCGGATTCAAATGAATACGAGAAAATTGATTATCTAAAGAAAATATTTGTGACAATATACTTTTAGAATATCCATGAAAAATTCTGAAGAGTTATCCACACAAATCCCTGTTAACAAAAATTGACCACACAAGAAAAACTAAAGGGATGAAACAATGGCAAACAATTGAATACAGTAATTCTACAAAATTGTCAAGAACAATTACTTCACTGAAATAGACAATTCCTACTTATGCTCATTTTATATTAGTGGATCTTCGTCTGTGATTCTCGACTGCTAGTTTTTTTTTTTGTAATTTATATTTAAATTTAAATTACAAAGTAGCTGAAATAGAATGCAAAAGTATTTTTTTAAAAATCTGTTATGCATTCTTTTATACAAAATTATGTCACCTTTTTGGTTTCATGAATGATTTACTAAAACAGCATGAAAAAGTGATATTCAAAGAAAAATTAGTCTGTTTAAATCTATGCAAAAATAAAAATATCTAAAAAAGTTCAATTATGGCGTTAGGAACGGGGGTGCAGAGAGATGTAGACAACTCCCCCCCCGCCCCCCCCCCCCCCCTAAAATTTATAACCCCCCTGATCACGCTAATGGTTTTCAATAAACTCTAGCTTAAGTTATTAATATCAATATTTTCAATATGATCATGCCAAAATCGTAGAATTTGGTATAGTTCATAGTAAAATGTTGCTAGAACATTATAAAAAAGAACTTCAAAGGCTGCTAGCGGCTGAAAGCGCATTATAAATTGGAACATGAAACAGGCATTGATTGTATTTATAATATTTTTTTGCACCCCTAACTTGGGGATTTATTTGGTATTGGGGCGAGTATTTACCCTAAAATGCATTAGATGGTATTTAGAAGATTTTTGGCACCCCAAACTTAGGGGTTAATATTATATGGGGGCGAGTATTTCTTTAACGTACTTCAACCAACAATCTTTAAAGATTTTGTCTTAAACAAATGTTTGAATTGCCAGTTACATTTATCTGTACTATAGATCTAAAACTTAACTTTAATAATCTATGCCATATATACATAATTACTTTTCATTGTAGTCTAGAGTAAACCATGCATAACTTAGATTTTGTATGAAGAAATAGCTTTAAATGTTCATACAATAAGAAAGCTTTAATAAGAAAGACTTTATTTAAATATTTCTAATCAGATTATGTATTTATCAAGTTTTAAAAAACTATACAAGTTCTTTATCGATCCTTTTCATAATTTTGACCTTATTATTTGGATGAAAAATAAGACCAAGTTTTGTTTTCCCGGGAGTGGTATTAAGTTTATGTTTTTTTTTATTTTAATCTTTGTGGAAAATTGTCTGTAATACGTGATCCTATACTGCTTTTTTTACAGGATATATATCCGTCGAAGAGATCTTATTAACGCATACAAGCCAAACTACTTTAGTAAATAAAATATGTCAATATGAAGTATCAAAAATAAACAAGAGAGTAAGATTCTTTTTAAGATAAATGTTTAAAAGATTTTGATGACAAGATATCTTTATACAATTCATTGTGTTTTACACAAATTTTGATCAGTTTTTATATAAAAAAATGTTTAAAAAAAGGGTCCTCTTGATATATAATTTGCTAATTATATACAAAACAAGGATGACAACATCCATAAGTAGCGAAGCACAGCAATTAAATAAGAATTTAGATATTAGTTGTCAAAAGCAGACCGACAGTCAAAGTAAATTACATACTGGACGCTCAAAACAACAGGAAATTTTATTTTGATATTTCTAACTACAAAAAATTAAAAAACGGACCATAATAGCCAAAAACCTGCAAAAAGGCAGTCTGACCGCCATTGATGTTTTCTTGAAACGACAGAAAATTTAATTTTGATATCTTTAAATGAAAAACTTCAGAAATCGGGCCATAAACACCAAAGATATGGAGAAAAATGTGAAAAATACAAAAATAGCCTAAAACCTGCTTAAAGGCAGTCTGACCGTCATAGTTGTTTTCTTGAAACGACAGGAAATTTAATTTAGATACTATAACTGAAAACATTTTTGAAATCGGACCATAAACACCAAAGATATGGAGAAAAATGTGAAAAATACAAAAATAGCCTAAAACCTGCTAAAAAGCGGTCCTATCGCCATTGATGTTTTATAGTTAATTGTGCTCCTTAATAATGGGAATGTTGTCAAAAAAATTCAGCCTTTTATCTTTTATAGGAGCCGAGAAAATCACGTTTCCCCCTAACTAAGACGGACAGACGGACAGACGGAAATTTCAAGTTATAGAGTAGCTTCGCTACTAACAAGTTATAGAGTAGCTTCGCTACTAAAAATACACATGTTAATCAAATTACTTTTATTAAATTAGCTGAAAATTATTTTAGTGTTTTAGATTTAGTGTTCATATTTCATACCAGTGCAGAGGCACAGGGTATTGCAAGGAAGGTGTAAACCTAAAGGGTGTGAAAAAAGGGGAAGTAGGCCATATAGATTTAAATTTTTAACGGGGTTTTAACATCCTCTTTTAATGCCCATATTTTATAATGTTTTGATTTATAAAAAGTTTTAAAATCTACATTTTTCATCTCACAACTTATCCTGCAATATTTTTTTGTTTTGTCAGTTGCAATGTAGAGCCCTAAACTTTAGGAGCGCAACTGCATTTAACAATATTTTCAAGAAAAATTTATAAAAACTGAGCTTATATACATATTAGTGGGATTGCTACTTATAAGTCATTGTCTACTAACTATTGTCCTACGATATAAGATGTTCCCTTAATTCAACAGGTTTTAAAAAATAAAAACTAGTTTTTAAAAAAAATTTTGATTCTTGAAACATGATTTCGTAATTTCTATGTAATTTTGTAAGGTTTTTTTTTTCTCTTGAATAGCAGCTAAAATTACTCTTGCTAAATATAAATCAACTTCTTTTGTTAATGTAGCATGAGGTTATGCCTTTTAGATATAAACTTCAAATACTCTTTTGGTATTGTAGAAAAAATGCAAGTAAATGATTATAGATATGTATCTTTTTTTAATTTAAAATCTTTTACCTTCAAAAAAAGTTAGTAAATTATTTTTGGAGTTATTGTGTGTTATTCCTATCTTAATTGTATTTAAAATAATAATGGACATACGGACAAAGTGTGTTATAGAGCAGATGTTCAGTTGTAATAACAAAGTAAAGAAAGAGAAAAAAACTCAAAGAAAATCACAAAAACCTTAAAAAATAAGGTCTACTTTCATTTGAAGCATGATCGACATACTGACGGACAAAACAAGGTATAGACTAGATATAAAATATCATATGAATCTTCACTGAAAATTTCAGTTGTCTACCTTTAATATCAGCCGAGAAAATCAGATTTTACCTATGTCGTTATAGACTGACTGACAGACAGACAAAGTTAATTATAGAGTAGCTTCATCAAACAAACATTACAATACTTTTACCTTATATAAAATTAAGGTGAAATGACAATTATACAAATAAGGCATTTTGGTGATTCTATAAAAAGTAAAATTGCCCCTTTCTTGCTCATTCAATCCAAAAAATCCTCCATTCAATTAACATTTGTCATAATTATTTTTTGGTACCTATGACTCTTAGGATTTGAAAATTATATGAATTTTATAGTGTCAAAAATAATTAAAACCTTGCTAGGTCCTATAAGAATCTTCACTGTAAAGAAGAGCAATGTCTGTACAGCAGTTAGCAAGACCTGTCGGAATAGATACACAGTCAGACAAACATATAGACATACATACATCCTATTACTTTATAAAAGGGTTAGCCTAGAGTTATATCACTTACTTGGTTATTTGAGTTTTGTGTGTGTTTTTGGTATACTTGTTCTTTATCATCTGATACCTATAACAAAATAGTTATTGAACAAGGACGACATCATCTATAAGTAGCGAAGTACAAAACAAGGATGACAACATCCATAAAAGCGAAGCTCTGAAACGGTAGGACAAACGGACATTATCACTTGTATAATGTCAGAACTGAATAATCAGAATGCGAATGTATAAGAGTCAAATCAAAATTGTAAGTAAATTTGTTGAAAAACTGCTTGATACAGGATAATGATTATGGACATACTTACATTTTTAGGACTTGATTATAGAGTTGCTTCGCTTATAATATTGTACTTTGTTGTCCCAGGAATCAGTATACCAAAAATCAGACCAATCGGATAATTAGGTCACATACAAATTTGTTGTTAAAAATGTAAAAATCAACATGTTTAAAATGGACGTACGGACACTTTGGTGATGATTATAGAGTTGCTACGCTTTCTAAATCGTACCTAACTATTACAGGAACTACCATGCAAAATTTGAAATCGATAGGACAATTCTAACATGCCTAAATAAACGAAAAAAGCTATTTAAAAAAGTAAAAAAATCAACATGTTTAAAATGGACGTACGGACATTTTGGTAATGATTATAGAGTTGCTACGCTTTCTAAATCGTACCTAACTACTAAAGGAATCACCATGCAAAATTTGAAAGCGATAGGACAATTCTAACATGTCTAAATTAACGAAAAAAGCTATCCGTGACGGACGGACGGACGTACGGACGGACGTACGGACGGACGGACGTACGGACGGACGGACCGACCCTAATTATAGAAAAGCTTCGCTTTTAAAAATGATTATGGAAATTCGGATAATGTGATTTTTTAGAGAAGGTATTCAGTAGTAAAAAATCAAGAATAAAAAAGAAAAATACACGAAATCTTTTTTTTATATATTCTTTATGCTTTAAATTTACATTTTTTAGCATGGCTGACGGACCATGTAATCAAATGCTCAATGTTAAAAAGAATTTTCCCAAAAGTTCAACCATCTATCTGGAATAGCATCCTTTAAATTTTCCCATAGCGCTACGAACTGGAAATGTAATGACGGACGGAAAGACAAAGACAAAGAGACAATCATAGAGTAGCTTCGCTACTAAAATACACTTTTACTCTACCTTGTATTCAAACTGATAAGATCTAGGTTGGTTACCATCATTGTCAAGTCCATTTCCATTCAAGTTGGCTCCACTGCCGGCCTGTAGCCTTCTTCCTGATCTAGGCTGCTGCGCAACTCCCAGGCCGCCACTAGGCTGTTGCACCGGAGCAGCTTCTTGAACCGGCACAACGGCTGCACTTGTTGCTACTCTCGGGCTGGCGGCACTCTGTGTTGACACAGCGGCTAGTCCAAGTCCGTCAGCGGGTGCTCGGCGTTGCTGGAAACCAGAATCTGGAGAGACACGGCCAGCATCAGCAATTTGATGTTCTTGTGACACTTCTTCATGGTCATGATGAGCATCGTGCTCATGACCATCAGCATGATGTTCTTCGTGATGATGTTCACCTTCATGTCCATGATCATGACCATGGTGATGTCCATTGTCACCCGGAAGAAGGGATCTACTTCCCCTGTTCTCATCTGAAACAGAGGATTTAAAATAACTCAGAATTTAAAAAAGTAAACATTGTTAAAACAGATTTCTCAGATAGTCTATAACAGACGAGCATTCAATTACTTTAAATAATAAACAGGAAGAAAAACTTTTTACCTAACTTTCCAAGATTGTAGATGTCAATTTCAGATTGAAAAAGTTGGTCAATAACATCATCACCCTCAATAGCAGCAGCAGAAGAATGATCTAAATTATACAAGAATATTAAGCGAGTCATCATAAAATATTGTTGGTAGCGCAGCAACTCATTTACAATGCTGTTTGCATTATCCGACTTCCACTACTAGTATTGTATATTCCACCCTTCAATTTTCCATCGAGGTCTCTAGGGGAGTTATATATATATGTATAATCTTTACCAATTTAAGTTTTAAAATCATACCTGGATGGCTAGGAAGATCAGAAAAAGCGCTGGCTGCCAGACATAAGGTTACCACACCCACACACCATACCTGAAAAGAAAATTTTCTCTTATATATATTTTGTAAAAGAATCGTCCTGTTGATTTGTGTCTTTGTGGAATATGTTATTTTAGGATAAAGCAATATAATCCATATGTAAAATCAACAGGATGTCAGTCTGTCTCTGTGTCTGTGCTGGACCGATATGTATCTCCTTTTAGGCCCAGGGAAGGTTTATAACTGTTTTAAGTACCTTCACCCTCCCAATAGGAATCGTACCTGAAAAAACCTCTAAAATAAATTTAAAAAATAAAAATAAAAGCGAAAGTTCCTCCAATCTATAGAAGGAGTAATTTTGTTTATCATAATTTGGGATCTGTACTAATTTACCGTCCGTTGTCTTTTCCCTGAAGATCCCTGGCTAAAACAGAGTACAAAATGACTAAAACTCAGGGCTCGGCAGCCGCGCGTCTGCCACCTATAAGCCTCAAGGAAATCATGATTTTAAATTTTATGAATCAGCTGGAATTCTAAACCTGGCCTCAATATGGCAATGCCTCTTTAAGGAAAAAAATTAAAGCATTCAAACGAGTTTAAATTTGAGGCTGACGCGCGGCTGCTCAGTCCTGCTAAAAAGTAGGAAAATGAAGATGTATGATTTGAATCAGTTACCTTGGATGTTTTGAAAAAGAGGAAACACCCAAAACTGACCAAAATTATTTGAAAAGACATATATATACTGTATACTATCAATTTTAGTTTGTTATTTTTATATGCAAGCTCTCTAATTCATGGATTTTTATTTTTATAAGGGAAAGATTTCTATAAATACAAAATTCTTTTTTATTTTGCCAATAAATAAGTATAAGCAATCCGCTTAATTTAATTTTAGTAAAAAGGTGTCAGTCTGAATGAAGTCTAAAATCTCGCGCGATGTCCGCTAAAACGATTAGGCTCAGTTTTAAAAAAAATAACCTATTGGTCATATCATAGTTTAAAAGGGGTAACGACAATCACCTCCAACAGCAAAAAATGAAAAAACTGATGACGGGGAAACATTTATAAAATAAACAAAACATTTATATTATAGATTTTTAAAAGAAATAAATAAAAAAATGATTTTACTGAAAAAATATAACATTCTTGAAAAAGGACGATTCTGACTTTTCATTGATATGTATAGAGAGAAAATTTGGCATCTTCGCATTTTGAATTATTTGGATGCCATTAAAAGGTCAAATTTTTAACTTCACTATATGTTTAGACATTTTCAATCTATATGTGTTCATTATTGTAATTATTTTCATTATCATATAAATTCACTTTTGATATACATACATACTAAAATTATATTTGGTTCGCTGTTAAATTTGAGCCTTATAAGGCTAAATCAATAAAATTTCTTAGGTTTGCCTATTAGTTATATTTCCCTAGTCCTTTATGTCTAGTTAGGATAAGGAAAATTTTATAGGATTTGATTCAAGATCAAGAATAGTTATTTATAAATTTTATTATTTTTATTTTATTATTCGTAGAAAATTGTCTGTTATACAATGTTACACATGTTGCTTTACAATCAGTAGTACAGACACGAACACTTTATAGAGTAGCTTATCTACTAGGATTAACAAAAATGTTTTTAATAAAATTGCCTTTTCTCAAATTCTCATCTAAGAATTTATTTTTGGCAATATAAATTTTGATATTGTAATTGATTTTTATTGTGTATTCCCATAAAATTCCATGTGTCTCTACAAAGGCGCCAATAATAGCCAATTTAACAAGGATGACAGCATACATAAAAAGCGAAGCTATACAAATAAGACATGCAGACGCACGAGCATTTAGCAAATGTATAGTAACAACAATGCATATAACCTTCAACATTATTTAGAAGTGTAAACGAAAATTTAGCGTAATTCTATTTCAAAATTTTATAAATATGATTTACTCACAATTAAACATTAAGTAACTAAAATTCCCAGTAATCAATTTTTAAAAGATATCATAAAAAAAACTTTTTAAAAATCTTATTCTGCATAAGTTAACTCGATACGACCTTTCCAATCAGACGTACGAACGGACATACGAACCGACCCTTAGGTAAAAAATCTTCGCTGAAAATTTTACAAAGCGTCGTCTGTTAATTGTCATCCAATTTAAAATGTGTGAATTTCTCAATTAAACCATAAATTCTTGTTATAAATCCAAAACATTTATTCTGCTGTCATCACAAGGCAACATGTAATAATAATAGAAGCAGTAGCCTGCGGAAGGAGGGTGTAGGGGGATTCTCTACCTCCTCAGGCTCACTTCTCTACTAGCAAATAATTGTGCACGCCACAATATAGAAGACAAATGGCATATTTCCTCAAAGTTTTTGAATATATATAGAGTAGATGCTTATTGCTCAAAAAAACTTACAACAAAAATCTATTTTAGCAGCTGAGAAAATACTGACAGACTGACATATAAATATAGAAAAGCTTGGCTAAAACGAAAAATAACAATGAAGAAACATTTTTCTCGTATTCATGTGAATCCGGTGGACAGGAACCGGTTCTCATCCATGTGTCAAAAAACTATGTCTAGCATCGTATTATATCCATAAAAATGTACAATCATAAGATTAAAACCAGTTTTTTAGCCGGTGCCTTCGGGGCTAAAAAAAAACTAGTTTTAATCTCATAATTGTACATTCTATATCCGCGGAAAGCCGTTTACAATACGATGCGAGAAATAACTATTAAAATATTGAAACGTATATAAATACAGGGAAGACGAACGATTTTTGATTATAGCGGGCTGTATAATGATCTATATCCCAGTAAACTTCTTTTAATAATGTGCAAAAAATTGGAATTATTTAATAATAGCATAAGAGATATCAAGTCGAAAGATAGCAAAACATGACAAAGCCCAAATTGTATTAAAATTATGTCAAAAATGATCCATGTGACGTAATAAAATGAGGGAGATGAGAGGAGAAGTGGGAAAGAAAACCCCTAAAAAAGAGATGGATAATCCCTCATTTTTATTACGTCACATGGCTCATTTTTGACACAATTTTAACACAATTTGGGCTTTGTCGCGAAACATATCTAAAAGTGTAATATATATCTAGAAAAAAGACATATAATTTTTCATACCCTTTCTTCCTTTGAAAAAAAGGATAATTCTACTGAACATCAAAAAATATTTTTTTAATGCAGCCTTTAGTTTAAAGAAAAAATCTGACAGGCAAAAAAAACTACATTTCTTCTTATTGTTACAGGTGGCAAAGTCTATGACAGTTTGCTACTCTAGATGACTTCTATTTTGCAACAAAAAATTGCAGGCATCTCCTAAATGACTGTATCGCAAAATTGATGATAATTATATCATTTTGATTAGACTTGCATAATAAAGTGTTCGTATAAAAATACAAGTCTTAATTTTGATAAAATAAGGATTTATTTGAGCTCTTCTCTTAAAACTTATGCTTAAAAAGTCTTATAGCCGAATGAAAAAAATAACTTTTTGTTGTAATTTTTAATAAATTTGTTTGACATTTGCAATAGCAGAATTCTAGTTAACATAGTTAAATTCATATTTTTAAATTTAAAATATTGAAGTATTTTTTAATGAAACCAGCGGCTCTTCCCTAGCATATAGGGTTCAACTGGGTTGGGAAGGGTCAGAAAAATAGCCCAAAACCAACTCAAAACTATGAGAGGCTTACTTAAAAGAAAAAAATAATTGGTCCCGTGGTTAGCGAGATCTTAACGAACACAATTAATTTTTGATTGTTACAATTGGTGGTGGACAATAAACATGCGTTTGATTTGACAAACACTATGGGACAGGCAGCCCAAAATAAAATTCCAATAGCTCGCGGCTCTATATCATGTTATAATCTGTCAATGTTTCTCACTACCAATAATTTGATATATTCAATTTGACACATTTTTTTAACAGTGAATCTTTTCTCAAAATGGTCAATACAATCGTATTTTCATATCTTTTTTCGTTTATTAAGGCATGTTAAAATCGATTTCAAACTTGACATGATGATACCTGTAACGGATAGGTACAATTTTATATTTATATTCATTATCAGATAGTCTGTATTATTATATACTACATGTGCATAACCTTTACCTTAAAAACATTGTAATTAATTATCTAAAGAATTGACAACCCAGCTATGAAAGTAATTGTTCTTGTTTGTTTTAATATTTTGATATTACTAGCTGCCTTGAACTTGTATATTATTATTTTACAATACATATTGTAAAGAAATATTTATTTTTATACAATCAACATAACAAGGATGATAATATTCACAAACAATGCAATGGCGAAGTTAAAAAAACTGTGAGTTTGATATCTACACAAATTAGAGGGCTGTTCCACGTTAAATATAAGAGAAAATTAAAGGTTCGGGCCAAAAATACCAAAAAGAATGTTAAGTTTATATTTTTTCTATGTCCAAAGAAGGAAAACTTATATTAATTCATTTAAATCATTTTTTTTATTTGAGATATTAAATTTAAATTTATTTCGAAACAAGGGAAGGGGGGGATTTGGTCTGTATCCGACTAGGCACATTGAGGAAAAAAACTTTAAAAAAATTAATAAAAAAATTCAAAAAGCAGAATAATTCAAATAACATATCTATGAAACTTTTAAATCTAGTTTGTCCATCTATTCTATGTCAGTTACTTAACTGTAAAAAAAAACATATATGTTGAAAATTAAAAACTAATAGGGTTAATTTGTTTTGAATGCCCCAGGGCTAAAGTAATACAAAATATTAATTTATACAGAACACAGATTTGAAATATAGGGTTATTACAAATGATTATAGGCTTTTAAACTATGTTTTACTGACCCAAATCATAAATCAAAAATTCCTTTTCTTAATGCGGGACATTTTATCTTTTTAAAAACTTTTTGCCTCAAAATTTTTCATCAAAATAATTTTTTCTGGAATAAGAATATTGATATTGGTGCTTTCACTTCTAATTTTTGTAATAAATTGAAAAATAGGGGAGGGTTAGTTTTTTCCCTTATGCATTACCCCTTAACCCTTAACTGATCCCCCATGGCTACTAAGTGCCCAATTTACCTAACTTAACCTAAAAAAATAAGCAAATAAGTTAAAAACTGTCTCCCTTCCATATATTATTTATCAAAAAAATACTTATATACATATTTATACTTTGTATAAATATTTTTTGAAAAAATTTGTACACTTTGTTATGTCCTTTACATTTATATCAAATAAAATATCCACGTAAATTTTCAAAATTTCATCGAAGACTTAATTTTTGTATGTTCTTATTTTTCTTACCTTCAAAATCATTTTTTGTGCAATTTAACAACTGACAAAACACCAAAAAAATACGGAAAAAGTCAACAGTAATCAATTTAGCATACGTCTGCTGGCGTCAACGAATAAAATTCAACTGCAGTGGTGGTATTCTTGCGGAGATGACCTCTTCTTTGAGTTATCTACTCCCGCTATTTTCTTCTCCTACCTTCCCCAACTTTTTATCACTCCCAAAACTACCCTTTTCAATGCCCCAACAACCCTCTTTTCACGACAGCAACAGCTACTACAACAGTATTGTTGTTGGCCTCAATTGTCCGCTGATAACAGAAGAGGGGGGCCGGGTGGGCGGGGGGAAGATGTTCTATTATTGCTGTTGCTTTTATTCAGGGAAGCAGGGATAGGCAAAGGTTGGATAAATCAATTATCTAACCCAATATAATAAATAATACTAATTTTATCTTAGAAAAAAAATCTACTTTTTTTCGGGGGAAGGGCGGATGAATGATTCATTGCTTAGTTTATCTTCCAATTATCCATCCCTGAATCTATGCTTTAAAGGGACAACAGCACATATATGTAGGAAAAGGGAAGTATGAATTAAAGAGACACAAAATAAGGGGAAATGGGGGAGTTATGGACGCAAATTTTGTAAACGGCCCACAACGCAGGTCAAGTCGGAGACATTTTAATGGTTTATACGGTATGTGCGTGTGTGTGTGTGTGTGTGAGGTGTGTGTATGTGTGTGTGTTTAATAAGAAATTTTAGGAATGCTATATGGTAAATATAAGGGATCTAAAGGGATAAGAAAATGTCCGATAAATTGATCATCATCATTGAGAATACACAAAATTTCCCCTTTTGCTTATTAGAATAAGTTGTTAAAACGTTTGGACACCCAGCTTAATGAACCACCAACCAATCCAAATTCAAAAAAATCCCCAAAGTTACTCTTAAAAAACTTAAGGGACTATGTCCTCGCCCTCCCTGGGTAAAGATATGAAAAGTGAATGCTAATAATCGAGAGGGAACCTGTACACGTGTAGAACATTTACAAAGGATTAATATTAAAATTTAGAAAATTTGATATGATTTAATTAATGACAAAAATTGTTAAATACACAGGACAGTAAGAAAGGGAATAACAAAATAAAAGTAGAAAAAGAAAGAAATAATTATGTGTATTGAAGAAGAGAAAATAATGGAATGGCTGCCGTTGCAGCTGAGACAGTAGATCAGATGATTGCGGTTGCGGCTGTAGTATTTAAAAGTATTAAGGATAAAAAACTATATCTAAAATTGTATTTAAATACAAATGGTCAATGTTCATAACCTTTATGAGGAAGAAAAAAAAAAGATTCTAGATGTAAAAGATGTGATTTAATGATTAGTCACTTTTTTTTGGAAAAAAGAAGATGAATGTTTAGATGGTCACAGTTTTATTTCTAGCCCACACATTGTGAACATTAGATTTATTACTCTAGATGGGCTATCAGACCCAATACCCTATCCAACTTTCCAAGGAATTTCTAGCAGGTGAAGATTTATTTATGGATGATATAATTTCCCGAAATTAAGCTTTACACGATTTATAACTGACTTATAATAAACTAGCGGCTTCGCCCCTAGCCCTTAGGGGCTTTGCCCACCAGGTGGTTATAAAATCATTAAGGTTAAAAAAAGAAGAAAGACCTTTCCAATTTTAATTCTAATGGGGCGTCAACACCTTCTACCGCACGCCACTGTATGGCCAGATTGTTCCTTTACTTTATTCTTGTTGGTCTAATTTTTTACTGATTAGGGATCTAGATCTACTATATTTATTCTATTACTCAGGCAAGAATTGATGGTTATATGCATAACTAGAGTTGGCTCGATATAACTATCTCCCAATTGGCTAGTTTTCTATATGCATATATATTTCTCAATAAACCTATTTTCCTCACCCGGCATTACTATCTAAAAGAAAGTAAATGTTTAATAATTTAAATGATTTTAAAAAAGATTTTTTAAATCATATTTTTTTACATTACCATCGCCAAAGGGTTAATATGATTACAATTTTAGTTTAATATTTGAACACACAAAGTGTCGCCACTATCGAATTCTTTTAAAACAGAGTTTTCTTAAATTTATTATATTATAAATTTAAATTTTCTTTTTTATGATTAGAAATTAAATACTTCAGTATAATGTAAATAGCAACATGAAATGAAAAAAATGAATTTATTTTTAATAAAGTAAAATAATGGGTCTTATCGTTCTGGGCAATGAGAGTTAATTATGGATTAAAATTTGAGCTCGATTATAGACATTTATTTCCTATATAGATCTGACATGGATCTTGAAGCAATTAAGCAGGCCGTTTTGTACATGTTAAAAATTGGAAGATTTCATTAAATAAAAGTTATTGCAGATATACTTAGTAAATAAGAGTTACCAATAATTTTAAGCTTAAATATTTTTATAAAAGGTATTACAACAGAAGAAAAACAAACTATTTTATAATGTAAAATTTTTTCGTTGCTTAAAATTGTATTTTTTATAGATAAGAATTTGTATGTTTTTTTTTTACTTCAGTTTAATCCAATTAAGAAATTATTTTATTAATAAAACTTTATTTTTTTTAATAGTGTATAAAAATATGTCATTTTAAATAGAAGATTATTTACTAAATTTATAAACAAAAAATTTGATTGCAAGTTTACCTACTATTCTTTCCCTGATTCTTAGTCAGTATCCTAGTTATTATCCTTTTCTTATTTTAGAGATGTCCTAGTCTATTGTACCTTTTTAAAAGCGAAGCTTTTCTATATTTAGGGTCGGTCCGTCGGTACGTACGTCCGTAACGGATAGCTTTTTTCGTTAATTTAGGCATGTTAGAATTGTCCTATCGATTTCAAATTTTGCATGGTGATTCCTTTAATAGTTAGGTACGATTTTGAAAGCGTAGCAACTCTATAATCATTAACAAAATGTCCGTACGTCCGTTTTAAACATGTTGATTTTTGTAACTTTTTTAACAACAAATTTTTATGTGATCAAATCATCCGATTGGTCTGATTTTTGGTATATTGATTCCTGGGAGAACAAAGTATAATGTTATAAGCGAAGCAACTCTATAATCAAGTCCTAAAAATGTAGGTATGTCCATAAAAATTATTATGTATAAAGCAGTTTTTCAACAAATTTACTTAGAATTTTGCTTCGAGTCTTATATATTTACTAGCGGCTTTGCCCCTAGCCTCTAGGGGCTTCGCCCTATAAAGTTATGGGAAGTCAATCCTTCTTAATAGAAATATTCCAAAAAATTATTCTTTGTTTAATTACTCTGTGGTAAAATCAAACCCAGCTTGTGCGCTTTATGTACAAAAATTTTGATTTGTACAAATTTAACCCAATTTGTTTGCCGAATACACAAAAATTTCAATTCGTAAAAATTAAACCTAGGTTGTTCGCATACACAAAAATTTAAATTAAAAAAAAATATTTTTTTTTTTTTTTTTTTGGGGGGGGGGGGATTCATGGGGGCTTCGCCCCATGTTGCAGTGGGGTTCCACCACCCCAATTACTGGTTTTTGTTTACAAAAATTTAAAAAAATAAAAATTTTGGAAGTGGGGATTTTTATATTTTTGGGGGGGTTGGGGTGTCCCACCTCCCAAGAAAATAGCTTAAAACCACCAGAGGACCAGTAGGTATATTCCCAGAAGGGTAGAGCCCAATTTGATCAGCAGTTACTGAGATTTTACAAAAAATGTAAAAAAAAATTTTGGGGGGTTGGGTTTTTTAATTTTTGGTGGGGTTGGGGGTGTCCCACCCCCCAGGAAAATAGCCTAAAACCACCACAGGACCAGTAGGTATATTCCCTGAAGAGTAGAATCTGATCGGTTCAGTGGTTACCGAGATCTTAAGGGACAGACAGACGGACAGACATCAAGCTACTTTGTATTATATGTAGATATTCTGATTATTTAGTTCTGTCTAAAACGACCAAGCTAATATTGCTTGATTCACTTCTACAAGAGACAAAATGAATTGAAAATGATTGCTAAAATCGAAATATATCTTCATGTCTTAGAATAGTGTAATTTTTTTAAAAATAGGTTGAAAAACATACTAACTTTAAAATATTTAGTTCTGACAATATATAAGTGTTAATGTCCGTTTGTCCTACCGTTTCAGTGCTTCGCTTTTATTGATGTTGTCATCCTTGTTTAAAAGCAAAGCTTTTCTATAATTAGGGTCAATCCGTCCGTACGCCTGTAACGGATAGCTTTTTTCGTTAATTTAAGCATGTTAGAATTGTCCCTTCGATTTCAAACTTTGCATGGTGATTCCTCATGTAGTAGTTAAGTACGATTTAGAAAGCGTAGCAACTCTATAATCATTATCAAAATGTCCGTACGTCCATTTTAAACATGTTTAAAATGATTTAATGTTTTAATGATTTTGTCATCCTTGTGCAATGTGCATTAAGTGGGTGGATATTTTTCGGCTTCTTTATACATAATAAGTTCAAGACAAAAACATACATGGATTGATTTATATCTAAAAGATATTTATTTGTTATAAGTTTGAAGATATCTAATTTGAATGTAATGAAAAATGTAAATTGCTTGCATTAATTTGCTTTATTGTCATGAGAAGCATTACAAAAGTATATAATGTAAATACCAATAGGAAACTTTTGTGGATATT
Organism: Acartia tonsa; assembly: GCF_053477335.1. Taxonomy (NCBI): domain Eukaryota; kingdom Metazoa; phylum Arthropoda; class Copepoda; order Calanoida; family Acartiidae; genus Acartia; species Acartia tonsa. The sequence continues at coordinate 44,639,440 of NC_137260.1, forward strand.
CAACTACCATAGGGGAAAAGTGTAGATATTCAACTACTCTTGGGAATAATGCGTGGATACTCAGCTACTATTAGGGAATTCGTGGATACTCAGCTGGTATTGAGCTCTGGCACCGGTGTCCTGGATAGGAAACAGGTTTTTTTTGACATACGCCTCACAAGACCTATGTAGTCATGACCGGGAGATGATGATGGTTCAGTACATGACTTTCGTTAAATTACAGCTAATCATTTTATTGGATTTTTTTGAAAATTACTTTTTTACCCAAAATTTCTTAGTTTTCCCCCCCAAAAAATCTCAATTTTCTTACATTTGCTGCTTAGTTAGGCTAAATTTAGGCAAGAAAAGTATAAGTAACAGCTGTACTGAAGATTGGGCTATCACCTATAACAAGATCTTTTAATGGAATAAGATTAGTAGTCGGAAATTGAGTAAGAGTTATTTACTTTGATTTAATGTTCAACAATAAATATGCACGTCAGAACTGCTTCTTTTTTTTTTTCAAGGTTTTGACAATAATTGACATGGAAGACAATAAATACAGAAGATATGTGACAGACAGATGGACATTCAAACATATAACAGACATTAGCAATACTTTCTAAAAATTCTGCAACTAAACACTTTCTAAGGCATATTGCTCATTGATGGTGAAGGTTGCCAGCCCTTTAGCAGCTCTTTCAACCTTGTTGTTAATTTTTTGTTTCTTTGGCAATCTATTTTTGGAACCAGCAAGTCTTCCTCTTTTTTTTTTGCCACTGCACATAGGGGCAACAAGGGGCAACAATTCACCACCCCCAAATCAAGTTTTAAACATTCTATGAGTATTATCATACCCAATGTACATCAGATTTCAAAGGAATCGTAAAAATACGCTTTTTAAGTAAGCATTCTAATGCATGGAAGTCAAGAAATGCAAAAATTTTCTTACAGAAAAAGGCATACTTTTTGTGTTTCACCAACAATTTTAAAAGTATTATAAAATCTCTTAGAATTAACGTAATTAGACAAAATAACTTCTGATGAGTCATACATTACATATATTTTGACAGTATAAAAGAAAAAAACACAAATTGAAGAAATTAGTCCTAAATAATTCTAGTTGAAGTCAAGATTTTAGTTTTTATTTGTTTGTTTTTTAATCAACATTTAAGAAATCAGTAAGAGGAAACATGTTTTCACCGGTTGCCACCGGCTAAAATAACGATATTTGATTACCCAAAGACATATTTTAATCGCCAGTACTGGTTTTATTTACCCCCCCGCGCCCCCGTAGGGGTTTTTAGCCCGTTTTCTGAACGTTGGTGCACGAAAAGCTTGTAAGAAAAGGCGTTTAAATGCGCTTTTAAAGTCAAAACTTAAGATATAATTCAAATAAATAAAAGACACAAAAACATAGACATATTGGGAAATATTTATTATGACTTAGAATTAAAGTTAATAATAAATATTTTCAAGTTCTATTGCACTAAATGATGGAGAGGAGAGGGGGGGGGGGGCTAAACCTAAATCTAAACCTCTTTATGTTTGATGTTTTAATGTAACTAAATAATCGTTTCTATAGATTATTACAAATATCAGGGATCTAAAAGGATAAGACAAAGGTCAATAAATTGTACATCCCCAATGATAATACACAAAATTACCCCTTGTGTAGATTAAAGTTAGTAGTTAAAACGTTTGAACACACAACTGTAAAACTTTGGGGACTAGTGTTATAAACAGCCCAATGTCCCCTACCTCACTGCGGAAAGATAAAGTTATTATGCAAATAACGTGAGGTTCTTATAATCATTCTAAATTGGAATTAGCAAGTAGTCTTCTGTCTGTCTATTGGTAATGCTTTGTTTTTAAATTATGTAGTTACAGGGTATTCATGTTTAAAGTCAGCAGTTTTATTTAGAAAGGGAGGGGACTGTTAATTACACTAGTCCCCAAACTTCAAAGTTTTATAATAACGTTTTTATATTCGTTAGCATAAGAACTTCAGGAAATTTAATTGATTGGTTGGTTCATTAAGATGAGTGTCAAAACTTTTCAACCACTAATTGTCATCTACAGACAAATAATTTTGTAATATAATTTATTAAATATGTATTTATTAAATATGTATCAATATTGGGGATGTACATATTAATCGGTTATTGTTTTGTTCCTTAGATCCCTAGGTGTTAATATACAATACAAAGTAGCTTGATGTCCGTTTGTCTGTCCGCCCATCCCTTAAGATCTCGCTAACCACTAAACTGATTGAATTCTACTCTTCAGGGAATATATCTACTGGTCATGTGGTTGTTTAAAGATCTTTAAAAAAAATAAAAATCCCCCTCAATTTTTTCATATTTCTATAATTAGGGTCGGTCCGTCCGTACGTCTAGTACAGTTAGCTCTTTTACTTAACTTAAACAGGCTAGAATTGTCCTATCGATCTCAAACTTTTCATGTTGATTTCTACAACAGTTAGGTACGACTTAGAAAGCACAGCAACTCTATAATCGTTACCAGAAAGTTCGTACATCCATTTATAACAAGTTGATTTTTACTTTTTTGACAACAAATAATGGTTTTGAATGTTAAAAATATCCTATTCATCTGATTTTTTGAATACTGATTCCTATTTCAATAACGTCTATTGTTATAAGCGAAGCATCTCTATAATCAAGTCCTAAAAACGTCAGTATGTCCTTAAACAGTAACATGTATTTAATCAGTTTTAATTACAATTTTGTATAGACATGCATTAATATTCAGTTCTGACACTTCACAAGTGTTAAATTTCCTTTGTCCTTCCATTTCAGAGCTTCGCTTCTTTCATGGATGTTGTCATCCTTGTTTAATTATCTCTTGGGGCAAATCCCCTAGAGGCGAAGCCGCTAGTGTACATATAAACAGTAAACAAGAATCATAATATCATTATGAATATAGATATTAGTTAATAAAAATTTATGTTAATCATGCCCACATTTATAATGGATTTATTAAACATAAAAATAAAGTGAAACTTGTAGCTTGCTAAAATAAGGATCCCCATCCACCCCCATTTACACCATCCCCTCCCCTCCTACTGAAATGAATTCCATGACCCCAAATTTGACACTTTGAACACTAAAATCGGACTTCAATTAACCTAGTTACACTTTAAAGGGCCCAAAAAGCTAGTGATAGGGTAGCTGCGCTACTAAAAAAATCTCATATTGCTCTGATAACCAAAACCCCTAATTAGACATTTTAAACACGAAATTCAAGATAGTTGATGGATAGATAGATGGATAGGTAGATGAATAGATATATGGATAGATAGATGGATAAGTAAATGGATAGACAGATGGATAGATGGATGGATAGATAGAGGGATAGATTGATGGATGGATAAATTGATAGTTGATGGATAAAGAGATGAATAGTTGATGGATAGATAGATGGATCGATATACAGATGGATAGAGAGATGGATAGAGAGATGGATAGATAGATGGATAGATAGATGGATAGATAGATAGATGGATAGATAGATGGATAGATAGATGGATAGATAGATGGATAGATAGATGGATAGATAGATGGATAGACAGATGAATAGATATATGGATAGATAGATGGATAGATATATGGATAGATAGATGGATAGATAGATGGATAGATAGATGGATAGATAGATGGATAGATAGATGGATAGATAGATGGATAGATAGATGGATAGACAGATGGATTGATACATGGATAGATAGATGGATAGATTGATGGATAGATAGATGGATAGGGTAAGGGGAGACTATTTTCGGGACGGGTTAATCTGGTAATTTTCTATCTACCTTCATAAAATGACCTTTATCTCCATGTTCCTTTCAAATGACAGAAAAAAACATAAAAGCAAATTTGTTTGTTGTTAAATTACTTACAAAAAAGTATAAAATGAAATTTTTGTGAGATGAATTTTAAGGGTACTAAATAATTAAATCCCCTTTTTGGTTGATTTGCCCCAATGTGCACTGGAATTATTTGGTTTGTATTCAGAAGTTTCTTTCATTGTTTGGGCATACACTTCCTGCTCATCATATATGTTAAAATTGGGATGCTCCTCTTCATAGTGATCCTCTATACGGTTAGGTTGTATCCTCTTGTCACAAAGAGTACAGTCTGTCCCATTGACAATCTCCTGTGTGAATAGGCTTTGGGACTCTTCTCAGGGAGTAAGGGAGGGGACAATGGGCAGTTAATTCAATTTTATAGTTGTGACCCTTTCAGGTTGAAAACCCAGATATTTCCAGATAAAACAAGTATTTGCAATATAGCAACCTTCAGTGGAAATTTTTGACTTTTTGAATTGTTTTTAATTCGAAATGCACCATCCTTAAACTGATGCTTTACTACAAGCCTTTGATTCTAGATATCAAAACCCTTGTTTACAATTCATTTCCATAATTGTTATTATCTAAACTTCGGAAAATTAAGAAAACATACCATTTTATTAATTTTTTATTGTATTTATTAAAAAGCTTAGACATGAAAAAGCCTTTAAATAATTATATTACAAAACTTACTAAAACAATTACCTTCCTACAGAACTTTTAACTCAAGTTATTTCATTTAACGAAATAAAAAAGAGATACCTTGCGACAAAATTTGATACTACATAAATAAAAAAGTTGAGAACATAAGTACATCTTAATTTGAAAGATCTTAAGGTTTAAGTAACATATCTTAGGATAACTGGTAGCTGCGCTCCTAGCATCCAGGACAGGAAAATAAAATAACACCATCTTGAGATTTTAATGATAAACAAACCTTGAACAACTCAGGACTTCGTGAATTTTCCCTAAAATTTTGAAATTAATCGGATCATTAATTACAGAAATATTAAGCTGAAGACAAAAAACATTAAATCAATAAGAAACATCTAACATGTCTAAAGTAACGAAAAGAGCTAACCGTTACGGACGTACAAATGTGCGGGACCTAATTATAGGAAGGCTTTGCTCATAATAACTAATAATCTTAATATAATTTCTTTCTACAACGCACTAATCGGAATGAATTAACATTAAACAAGAATTAGATATAAAAAATGTAATGATTCAATTTACAAAATAATTTTCAAAATCAAAATATTCTGTCTGCTTGTTATTGTTTATCTTTTTGTTGACGCGCTAGTTTGCCGCGAGATTATGCATGATTTTGCGTGACGTCATTCATAATTGGTCCCCAAGATTGGTTAGAAACTGCTAAATTCTTGCATGTTCCCTTTAAGCCAGTCCCCAAAGTCTGGGACTCCTAAAAATTGAATATTCGATCCATTGTCCCCTCCCTTACTCCCTGGACTCTTCTAGCATATCCAAAACATTGTCTGAATAAATTTGTTTACTTCGACATATGTCAATTTCCTTCTCATAAATCTTGTTTTCTTTCTATGCAACACTGACTGTGCTGCATTGTTCATTGTTCATGTAATCTGAGAAAGTACTGCCAGTCCCAGTCTGTGCCTGCAACCTTATGGCTCCGGATCCGCAGCTGGAGCTGCCACCCCGTCCGTCTCCAGTGGTATTTTGCTTCGGACTCAATCCAGATTTTCAATCTGGCTTGCTTGACCGCCAATTCCGCCACCGTTGTTGAAACCATTACTGCCGTTGTTTGCCCCGAGGTTAAACCGGATCCACCGCCGAAACCAGCCTTATAACCGCACTTTTCAAGGATGCACTCAGCAGCAGGGTACAGTGACGGGCCAGGCGAGTGATGGCTCGTGTACCAGGACCCGTGCAGCCAGCTGACGTCCACAAAGTTTAGGGCCTTCCCTAATACCAGGGAGGTTGATGCTTTGGGCAGGGTAACTCTCTTGTAGAAGTGAATCAAGCAATATTAGCTTGGTCGTTTTAGACTGGCCTTCATAGGCTTTCACCTGGCTTCAACATGATTCAATCTATCTGACTTTGCCTTTGACTAAGCAATATTATGTTTTAGCCCTCAAATTTCTTTCACTAAAACTTTCTCTCCTGTCAATCCACCTGTTAAACTTCTTGATCCAGTTTCAAGACGTTGAAGTTACCATCCCTACCCTTCAACTTTAACAAGTATGCCTCATAATACTGTCCACTAAACAGGGTACCTCTCTCCACCCTGATATAGCTAGACCTCTATTCTAGCTGGCTGACATGGTTCACCCAGCCTTTAAATCTTGATGGAAGCTAGTTTAGAATTCTGACTCTTCTTTCAACTTCCCGTTCTGGTACTTGTTTGTTATTGAACTTGTGGCTTGACTTTTGCCATATGATGGGATTACCTCAAGATTCAGAATAAAATTTCAAGTACTCTTACTTTTTAAACCCTGTGGTTGTGGTTAAAACTTACAATATAAAAGCCCGTTGTCATGGGGTAAAACAAATTAAAAACTCTTGGTCATATTCAAAACCTGGGTATAAGGGTTACTAAGTTAGAGATCAACAACGACCAAACATTAAAATGTTAAAAGTTAAGATCAATACCTTTTTCTCTATCTTGAAAAAAATCCATTGTTGGACCATATTGACTTTGAGCATCTAAAAAATGCAAGGTAATTTGAGGATATCAAATATTTCAACTTTTGCAACTGAATATGGATAAAAAAAAATAAGGTTATTGGGTCCTAACAAAACACTCATTAACACTAAACTATGAGATTATGCTAAGGAAAACTTAAACTACTATGTAAAGCAAAGTTATAAAATTACTAACCGATTAATTCTATGCCAGGATGTTCTTTCTTGTAGTGTTTCTCTATTTATTTAGATGGAAGAACTTTTGCACAAGCTGAACATGTTGTCCCACACCCTTCCCAACATCCACTTCCATTCTCTCCTCTTCTAACATACAGTGGTATATATTCTGCACGAGATCTCTGGCTAAAGGGGGGAGGGGGAAATAAAACTATCTGCAGAAGGGGGAAAAAATGGAGAAATAAACAGTCCTGAAAACATTTTTTCCTTCTCTTTCCCCTCCTCAGGGGGAATAAAGAAGAAAAATATGTGTGTGGTGGAAAAAATGAATAAGAAAAAGAGTATTGAAAACATATTTTCATTTTTAACTAATCATTGAGGGAGAAACAAGGTTGGGGGGCTGAAATATTTTTTTGCTGGATGGGGAAAAATGGGGAAAATGTGCAGAATATACACACCTGCTAATAAATTGATGGATTCTGTACTTCCAGTAAGTTGAGTGGAGTATATTGTACTACAGTCCATGACACCTTGATCCGTGTCCACAATACTTGAATCTGGAACAAAACAAATTCAATGTCATCCTGTACATTCTTAATTTAGTACACATATTACTAGAATACATGCAACAATGTATTATGCCAGGAACACGCAAAATTGCAATTGAATATCAAGGGGGGGGGGGGATTAAGTTCTGACACTTTTGCGTAAACAGTGATCATAGGCTTTGTCTTTGGAGTCAAAGGATAGATCATTTAACAATAAAGTTTATTTTTTGGATGTAGTTTTCCTATTTTCAGGTACTGCAGGCCTCCAGATTGTCTCTGGACAAGATGAAATTTTTTTTTTTAAAGAGTTAGGGTTCAACTTATAAAACAAAATATGCATCTTTTATCTTAAAATAAGTAAATAACATTCAAAAGGATACATATTTTGTTTTATAATTTGACTTCTAACTCTTAAAAAAAAATTTATGACTCTGGCAGAGAACAAAATTTTTTAAAATTAGGTTAGGTTATAGGCTAGGGGGATGAGAACCAGCAGCTAGGCATGCTAGAGGGCCGAGCGCTGCAGCTAGACAGGCAATAGTGCTGAGCGCAGCGTCCAGAGTTCATAGTTCTGTCGGGGTCTGGATGGGGTATTAATTTAAAAGAAATTGAGAAAAAATATCCTAAGAGGATAATATTATTAAATCCCCCCTCCCCCCAAAACACTATAAAAATTACAACTTCTGAGCTTAAAAGCCCCTATAAGTAATGTGCCTAAATGAAAGTTGAAACATAATTCAGTCCTAAATATTATACTAAAATATCATTTCTTTCCTCCCCCCACCCCCTTCTTACCATGCAAGTCATACAGGGATACACTTGTAGTTCTTCCATCTTTGTCAACTAAGAATTCAATTAAAATCTATTCTCCTAAAGATTGTGTCTGGACTAGAATAAAAAAGTTATGTATTACAAGATAAACAATTTAATTACTCATCACTGTCAAAGATATTTTCTGAACAATAGGGATGTGACAGATAGCAGATGTGACACTTTTTGCTACCAAAACTAAAAGTCAGAGGTACTCAATTTTAAAAAAGGAGATGCAGCAATTTTGTTTAGCATGCCTTGGCACTGGAAACCATTCCTTAGTGAAAGAAAACAATAAGTTTAAAATACCTGAAGATTTAGCAGTAGTATTCGTGTCAGAATACCAAGGCTTTTTGTTGAGCTTTGGTGCTTTCACATGATCATTGTAGAATTTCACGTATTGTTTATTTAAGAAGTTTGACTCTAGTGTCGCCAGCACTCGCTTGCTAGAATCAGCCTCATCTGTTTGTTCATATGTTCTTTTAGTGCTCTCCCTAGATCTTCTAGCCCTAGAATTTATTCAAGGGTAAATATTCACAGAGATAGGGGACAAAGGATTTTTTATTACACTAGTACCCAAAGTTTGGATCTACTGCAGTTCACGGTAAAATATTGCTGGTAACGAATATTGCCAAAAATCTATGAATTTTAAAGACTGCTAGATGCCAAATGGCTGAACGTATAGATCATGCCAGCACACTGTTTTAAGCAGCATAAGAAGGCCTACAAATAATCTGGAATAGCCATAAATCAATAATGCATAACTATCTTGCAGTGCAGAGAAATGCGCATAAAAGGCCTATTTTACGCGTTTTTTTCTTCAGTGAAGCTTTCCATGTGCATCATTGGATCTTGGCTATTCCAGATTATTTGTAGGCTTCTTATACCGCTTAAAATAGTGTGCGGGTATAATCTGTATGTTCAGCCGTTTGGCAGCTAGAAGCCTTTAAAATTCATAGATTTTTAGCAATATTCGTTACCAGCAATATTTTACCGTGAACTACAGTAGATCCCAAAGTTTTTATTTATAACCTTTCCTTATTTGTTGGCCTAATAACTTTCTACACTTCAGTGAATTTTGATTGTTTTTTGAGTGTTTAAGCATTTCAACCACTAATTTTAGTCTACAGAAGGGGTAATTTTGGATGTCATCAATGGTGATGTACATCAATCTATAAGCCATTGTCTTATCCCTTATGAAGCTTATGTGTATTTAATGTCCACATATTTTGTCAATATAATACACTAACTAACACTTACCTAACTCTATGATTGCGCTTGTTGTGGGATTTCATTTTCCAAATTAAAATATTGTACACACTTTCGTGGGTCAACAAATTTCCCTGGATTTTTAGCCGAATGTTGCTGGGTAAATTATTTGCTTTTAGTTTCATTGCAGCTTCTTCATGTTGACACAGATCTTTGGCTATGTGATGCTTTTCTGGTCTGATTCCTTTGAGCAGTGATTGTATGTCAAGGTTTTTAGAGTAACTTCCACATTTTTCAGACAAAAATAACAATAGAGGGGAGGGGGTTATTGCAATCATCTGGTAATCAGTGTGCAATTGGCACTTAGAATGAGTTTTGGTATCAAAAAGGGTCACAACCACCCTCTCTCTTTTTAACAAGTGTATTATTATCATTATCCCTAATTTTGCTTTAAAAGAGCCCAAACACAGCTAGTCAGCTGCATCGCCAGCTTACATTTATTTACCTTCATGTTCAATGTCTTCAAGCCAGGAGTCTAATTGAAATCTGCTCTTACTTCCATCACTGTAGAGAGTTTCTCGCACTAAGGAGTCCACATTCATCTGTTTGGTTATTAATTTTGTTATCCAGGATTCATGCTAAAATGTACATCCAATATTTAATCCAAATTTTTTCAGAATAATTGAAGACACAGGGGTGTAGAGAAGTAAAAACATAAATAAGCTGACGATTAGTTAAGTTTTATTATAACAATTTTTTTACTTTTTCGTTGGTTATGAATTATTTTCATTGATTTTTGTCTGCCAGGATAATAACTTGTTACGCGGCAAATGTGCGCTCAGAACCTGCTAAATCCTTTAAACTGTTTTTAACCTATTTTAGAAAGGTATATCAAAAATATACTCTGACACTTGTAGAATCAAACTGCAAAGCCAAAAATGAGAACACATCGATTTTTATTAGGATTTTAAAGTTTATTTTTTACTATGAATTAAATCAATTTTACTGAATCGTGATGTTTCTTTCCTTTGTGGATAAAATACTCAGCTTTTAGAGTATATTGCTTCATAAATATTGTATGCTAGTATACAGTAAAGTTAGGTTTTTTGATTTTATCTATCAAAACTAATTAAAAATTAATTCTTTACAATATATCTATGAATTACCATAAAAATGTTTCATGTCTATTATACATTAAAACACATAAAAATTTACTTAATCCATAGTAAAAATGTTTCCCCTTCTCTAACGGATGAACGGATATTTTGAATTATAGAGTAGCTTTACTACTAAAAAGGGTAGTCAATACATACCACGCATTCTCATTTCTCAATGTTTTGTAGGAGATACAGCCACTTTTCTCTCATGTTAATATCCTCCTTCTCATCTATGTACTTTACTTCTTCCTTTTTCTCTGTTGAATGTATTTCCCGTGCTTCTTTAAAATTTTCACCAAACATCTCCTTCATTGTACTCTAAAAAATAATAATGGACGTTACAACAATATACTAATACCAATTTTTTTCCATTAGGTTAGGTTAGGCTAGGAGGCTAAGTGCCAGCGGTTAGGCATGCTATGAGGCCATTCTGCGGCCATGGTAATTATTATTTTTAGGCTACCTATTTCCTAATAAGATACCTAAATATATGAAATAATATTTAGAACAAAAATAGTGTTGTAATTACAATAGATTAAATTACCTAACAACCTTCACCTTATTTTAGACAACATTAGATTTCATCACCTTGGACCCTAATTCTTACCTAGAAACTTTTTTATAACTTACCATATCAAGACATAAATCGTCTAAGTTTGTCTTCAAGTTTGTCATTTCTTCTTTAATATCATTTCGTCTGTTGTTAGAGACTGAGGTTATGCTTTCCACCATTTCTGTTTGGTAACGAAGCAGGGAGGCTTAAGAAATAATAAAACAATAAATTCATTATTTTTTGATTGGAACACTCACCAAAAACATAATTTCTTATTGTAATCAATGCTGCAATGTACCTATTACTTTTTTAAAATTTTGATTGCAATATCCATTACTTTAACAACAAGTGGAGACATGAATAAAAAGAATTTCGCAGCACTTTTCAAACATTGCCAAATTATCTAGTCTAGAATATTCATTCAAGTATTGCTTAAAAACCGATTAATAAGATCAAAACCCATTCAGGAGTGTATATTCTGCAAATTTGACCTGGCTGAGGGGGTGAGGGGTAATAGAAATAGGAGAGAAGAACTGTAGTGTTAACCCCTTTTTCATAAATCTGACAAAGGAACTCCTCCAGCTGAAAAAAAACTTTAAAATTTTTCAAGTATATAATTTCTAGAAAGCTAACTTTATATTAAGGAATTCAACAATTCATAGCTAACTTATTAAAGGATTTGTAATATGCTTTACACTATACTAAACAATAAATTTTAACACAATATAATTCACGCGAGAAAAGCTTTATCTTAAGAAATGCAACTATATACAGCTGACTCTTCATATTAACAAAATGAAAAAATTATCCCTTTCCTCTTACCCATATGTGTACAGGTCCTGTTGAAAACGTAACGAACGTACTGTTGTATTGCTATTTGTTGTTATTTTGTTTTTATATAATTTATTTCGAGGTAAACATGAAACAAACTATGAATTTATGTATTTTAAATGTTTATAATAGATACGAATTACGAACTAAAGATTATAAATCAAGTACATTTGAAGTCCGAGATATTATTTTTTTGTTTTAACAGAAACTCAAGAAAAAAATATGATTTTATTAACTTAAATTCATAAAAGGATTTTTATTATTTTACAACGATTGCAATAGATGAAGCATATTTATTAGTAATGCACAGATAAAACATAGATGTGAAACAACAATATGAAGGCAGTACTTCATGTGATGGACTTGATTCGAGTAAAAGTTGAAAGAACAGCTCTAATTAACTCTAATGAAAAACTAGAAAACTTCAGTTTAATTCAACCAATGAGATTTCATGTAGGCTCCGATGCGATTCATTTATTGGCTCAATCAGACATTACCTCTCTTTCTTAGTACCTTTATTTGGGGGGTAAAAAATAAAAAAAAATATGTGGTTGGGGGAAAAAAATGTAAAAATTAAGAGGAATGAAAGTATTTTATTCCCACTTTTCACCCCTCTTTGGTGAAAGAAAAAAATATAAGAATATGTGAGAGGGGAGATAATATGAATAAAATAAAGAGTTTTGAAAATATTTTTCCATTTTATGCCCTTCCTTGCTGGGAAAAACTTGAAGCGGGAAAAAAACTAAAAAAATTTTGCAGCAGAGGAAAAAAAATAAATCTTGTGCAGAATAAACACCCCTGAACCAATTTTTATCCAGTACCTTCAGTAATGTGGGGTTAAAAACAAACTGCTTTTAATCGCAGAATGGTACATTTATTTTCATCTTCTTCCTCCAAATGTCTACAGCACTGTTAATTATCTAAAACAATTAAAATTTGTGTAGAATACTATATCCAATTTATTATCTATGGAAACCTTCTCTTTCGTATTCATTCGAATCCAATTCTAATCCAGGGGATTAGAAACAGTTCTCAACCACACGAAAAAAACTATTACAATGCAATACAAGAAATAAGTATTACCTAATTCAGTGAATTTTAAGAATTTTCCTAATTTAAAGATAAAGTTACATAAAATGGGGATTTTTAATGCAACCATCTCGTAATCAGTGAGCAAATGGCACTAAGAGTTCGAATTTCGATCTGAAATTTTGCATGAGTATTCCTTGGTAGGTCTATTTTCCCTAAATCGAACAAAAAGTTGGAAAAGTAACAGCTGGCAGCTCAGCCGTTTAGCCGTTTTTTGTCTATTTAGGGCAAATTCATCATTAATTAGGTAGTAATCAACTTTTTAAAACGTATTTTTGGTTTAATTCATGGTAAATGATAGCAATAACCATTTTTAAAATTTCTAGTACCAGCTCCTAAACGGCTTGAACTGACTAAAAATGGCTGCCAGCGGCCAAGAGTATGAACAGTATATAGGGCTTGTGACGGGTCTAGAGGTAAGTTTTTATGGGTGCTGAGATCAAAAATGCTTCCAAATATAGTGGCGACCCGTCCATATTGTAAACTTTATGTACCTTAGTAATCTTGTCTTCCAATTGGGGCGTAGGCAAACTCTTTCTTACTTCCTTAATATTTAAGTTATGTTTATTGATATGCAATGTTATTAGTTCCTGTAAATAAGGGGGAAGGGAGGTAATGGAACCATCTCATAATCAACGCCAAGTTTCTTATAGTGGCGGCCCATCCATATGGCAGCTGCCAGAGGCCAAGAGTAGAATGAGTACATAGGGCTTGTGATGTGTCTAGGGGTAGGTTTTTAAGGGTGCTGAGCTCAAAAATGCTTCCAAAAATAGTGGCTACCCGTCCATATGGCAGTAGACAATTGTAAACTTTTTGTACCTTAGTAATCTTGTCTTCCAATTGAGTCATAGGCAAACTCTTCCTTACTTCCTTAATATTTAAGTTATGTTTATTGATATGCAATGTTTTTAGTTCCTGTAAAAAAGGGGGGAGGGGGGGGGGTAATGGAACCATCTTGTAATCAACGCCAGTTTTCTTAACAAAATTTGGATTTTAGTTGCCATTTATGCATTGATTGCAAGATGGTTGCATTACCCCCCCCCCCCCACAGGTTTTTACGATGCCATTAATAATATAAGTTAATTGTAAAGTTGAAAAAGATGTAATGCCTTTAAACTTGAATTTAACGAACATCATATTTTTTTCCTGTTCTATAATTTTCACAAAAACTGCCTGCTAAAAGCCTACTTTAGTCTGAATATTGTCATGGCTAACCAGTATTTCTATCATATCCTACAAAAACATTTAAAGGTTCACTTTAACTAATACTTCCAACTTGTTCAATGCACTACCTGCAACTATCCTTTCTATGTATTCCTACCTGGGCAATCTGAAAATCTAATTTCCGATTTACAATAGCTTTCTTTTGTTGTGTGGATGGTCCAGATATGCTTTTGCTTGGTTGTAGTGCTCTTTTGGCAGAAAAATAAGTCTCATAATTGAGATTTTCATTTTTGGCGTTTGTTGGGGTGTTCATTTAGTCCTCTTAATGCATTTAATCTGGAAATGTAAATATAATATCAATCATATTTGGAATATATTTCCAATATGATTAAAATATTAATACATGTCATTACAAAAACAATTAAGTAAATAATTTTTTTCAACTTTTAATTTTGATTATTACTTTTAGCTGCCAAACAAGATTTATCAAAATTACAAACAAAATAGGAACCATTAAAATATTTTGACAGAATAACTATACATTTATTCTCATATGTTCAATACTATCATTTGCACCCATGGGAAGGAAATGAAAGGTCTGAAAATTAGTCTTATTACCTAACAAGACTTAATTTTTTAAAAGTAATGTCCCAAAACAAACTTATGATAAGCCTCAATGTAAAGGAGAACCATATCGGTTCAGCAGTTAGCAAGATCCTTCTTTACAGACAAAAAGCTTACTAAAGGGTGCTGCAAATATTTTAAGAACTAGGTGGTAAAATCTTTAAACTGACTTCAAACTTTAATACTTTAATTTCAATTACATATAGCACATGAATTGTACTAATTCAAAAGGCCCGTTTTTTTCAGCACACCATTTAGTTTATTCATAAGATCAAGATTTTTAAAGTACTTAAGTATTCATAATTATATTGCATTTGTGGGCATTAAATTATTTACTGCCCCCTTCATAATCTTCAATGTACACATTGAAAAATATGAGTTTAATTCTCAAATCTTTTACATTCAGGATTTCAGGAGGTCCAAGATTTTCTATATCCACAATACCTACACCAATGTTCCTAAGAAAACAATTGTAGTAGTCTGATTATAATGATTTGTAGTGCTAACACATTCCCCCTCCCCCCAGCATTAATGTAATTTTCTGTAAGGAGAATAAGTAAATAAGATTAGGTATTGATTTGTGGTTGAAAAACTAAGCTTCCTCGAAAAGAGGACAAGACAATAAGAATCCTTAGGCATATGACCGAAAACCGAGATCTTTCATTACTGGCTACAAAAAAACATCCTCGCACTGTCCAATGGAGTGATCGACTCAGTAGTTTACACTTAGTCTTACCTTGATGGCTCAGGTTGGTTATAGACATCTAACCAAGTTTGGATACATTGTGCTAAGACTGTTTCATTATCAAAATTTTGATTTTCCTGAACCAGGTATGGCTTGTTCTCAAACAGGAAAAATTTACTTCCATTGCTTTGTTGCCTCTGTATACGGCTGCTTAGTGTTTTTTCAATAAAAAAACTGCACTAGTATCTCATTATCATCCTATTAACAAACAAATAAGGGGGGGGGGAGTTCTGACACTTTTGCGTAAACAGTAATTATAGGCTTTGTCTTTGGACTTAGAGGATAGGTTATTAGGGATAAAATCGTTCTTATATGATGAATTTCCCCTTTAGAATTTTTGGATAGGCCTCCAGGTTCTGGAGCTCCAGGCCTCCAGGTGGTCTCTGTACAGGTAAAAATGAAAAAAAAAAAAAATTTAAGAGTGAGATGTCAGCTTATGAGACAAAATATGTATGTTTTTTCTTCAAATTTGTGAATAACAATCAAAAAAAAGCATATTTTGTTTCATAAGTTAACCTCTAACTCTTCAAAAAAAAAAATTTTTTTTTTTATTTTTACCTGTACAGAGACCACCTGGAGGCCTGGAGCTCCGGAACCTGGAGGCCTATCCAAAAAATCTTAAATCTGGGGGAAATTCATCATATAAGAATGATTTTATCCCTAATAACCTATCTTCTCAGTCCAAAGACAAAGTCTATAATCACTGTTTACGCAAAAGTGTCAGAACTCCCCCCCCCCCTTATTTTTTCTGTATTCCTTCTTGTTGCATCAGAAAATTGGAAAATTCAGTTTATTGTATTTGTAATTGTGCATGCATTGCTTACGTTTTAAGTTTTAGTTCATGATGTTGCTGAAAACAGAACTGATGCTCAAATGCGTATTCAACTGGAAACCAACCAGGCGGATAAAACTGCTTTGTACCAATTAGATGAACAAATTGACCTTGTGTGGCAGTTTCCTATGGACCATCTCCACCAAGGTTTTTAATACATTTTATTAGTGGGTTGAGGGGTGTAATATACAAAATGATGGGAAGGGTTTTTTTTAAAAAAAGGTTTCTTTCTATAGGCCTAGCAGGGTTAGGGGACACCACAGAATTTGGTCAATTTGGAAAAAAACCACCCTCCCCCTATTTCAAATCTATTTTGAAAATACACAATAGGGGAGGGGGAGTTGGACAGTGCTCAACAGGCAAGTTGTAGAAAAGACTATTAATTAATTTTTAATAACAAAAAAAATCCTTCTACCCTTCATATTTTGACCTTTTTAGCCTCAAGTGATAATTTGTATATGTAAAATTAAAATAATTTGTATCTGTAACTCAAAAGTAATTAAAGAAGTAGACAAATATGATTCATTTCTCAACTTCAGAGGAAATTTTGAAAATAATAGTATAGAATGTCCGTATGTTCTTTACAGGGTTCGGAAGCCGCAGCCGCAGCCTCAGCCTCAGCCACCATCAGCCGTGCGGCTTACGAGAAGCCTCAAAATGAGCCGCGCGGCTTCCTCAGCCACCCAATAAGCCTCAGCCTTAGTCGCAGCCGCGCAGCTTAAAGAAAACATAAGCCACTGTAAGCCTCAGCCGTATTCAGCCACTGTAAGCCTCAGCCACTGTAAGCCTCAGCCACAAAACTCCAATTCAGCCACATTAAGCCTCAGCCGCACTAAGCCTCATTCAGCCAACACCCCTCTAAGCCTCAGCCGCAATCAGCCGCGCGGCTTATAGTTGGGGAAGCCTCAGCCACACTCAGCCGCGCAGCTGTTAATAAGTTGAAGCCGCAGCCGCACTCAGCCGCGCGGCTTCAAGAAAGCCTCAGCCGCAGCTGCAAAGTTATGATTATGCCGCAGCCGCGCGGCTTGATATTTGTAAGCCGCAGCCTCAGCCGCAGCCTCAGCCGCAGCTTAATTTTTTAAATTCAGCCGCAGCTTTGACACAGCCGCGCGGCTGAGATATTGTAAGCCCCAGCCGCAGCCGCAGGTGCTAAATTAGTACAAGCCTCAGCCGTCAATTCAGCCGCGGGGCTTAATTTTCATTTAATTTTGTCCGTCTGAAGCTTAAGATCTCAGCAACCACTGAACTGACAATGTTGTCCTTCTCAGGAATCCTTTTACTAAAGTAACAGGATGTCTTTGTGTCCCCGACCCCAAAAGAAAAAAAATTTTAAATTTTTTAAACTAAAATTAAAAATGAGGGGGGAGGCACCCCCCCCCAAAAAAATTTTTTTTTTTACTTTTCTTTAAAAATTTAAAATAAGAAATTGGGTTATTAAATTTGACTCTCTCTTCCTCAAGTGCCCCCTAGAGGCCTCTAGGGGCGTAGCCGCTAGTTATATATATATTGACATTGGATGGTTTTGAGCTAATTTTGGGGTGGGGGTCAGACATTTCCATCGCCCAAAAATAATTTTTTTAAATGTATTTTTTTTTAAATGTTATACTTTTAAATTTTTTTATATTCTTTTATAAAAATTTTATCTTAATTTTTTTTTTAAATTACAACATAGAAACTACCATCTCGAACAACTACAAAAAGTTTGAACCTGTAATGTAAGTGGTAATGTGAAGCTTCTTATTGATCCAGGGAAGGTTTATAATTTTTTTGGG
Organism: Acartia tonsa; assembly: GCF_053477335.1. NCBI lineage: Eukaryota > Metazoa > Arthropoda > Copepoda > Calanoida > Acartiidae > Acartia > Acartia tonsa. The sequence goes on from NC_137260.1 coordinate 44,657,459, forward strand.
GAATGTATCTTTTCTCTCCCAAAAAAAGATGACCCTCAAAATAAATTATTTTTGTTTCCCTTAAGTATTCCTAGAGGTTTTAGGGGCGCAGCCACTAGTATCCTTTAACCATTAACTCATTACATATTAAAACAGGTTTTAAAAGTATGTACATAAGAGTTATACCTATGAAATTTAGCACCCAATAATTTATTATAATTGTGATATTTAGACCTAAATTTTTCTTCAAAATTTCTGTCATCTTTGGTCTAGGGGTTAGTGTGGCAGTCGTGTGTTGGAAAGGTTCTTGGTTCAATTCCACCAAGAATTGAATGTGATTAAAGTTTTTATTCTGCTATGGACAATGGACAATAATTTTTGTTTCCTCTCATTTATATTTAGTTATTTTCCTCTCAAGTTGAAAAAAAATTATAAAAGGAGGGTGGATATAATGTGTAAAAAAAGATTAGAGGAGATTTGTTCTAGGTAAACTTACATTAATTGTAATATTATTAACTAAATTTTAATATAAAATTGCTTTACACCTATGTTCTAAGGGTTAGTGCACAGGGAGTAAGGGAGGGGACAATGGATCAAATATTCAATTTTTAGGAGTCTCAGACTTTGGGGACTGGCTTAAAGGGAATGTGCAAGAATTTAGCAGTTTCTGACTGAGTTTGGGGACTTGCGCATGAAATGCCGCTACTCGTTATGTATGTTTTGAATATTGCAGACGGGGAGAAGGGATAAGGAAAGTGGGGGCAAGGGAAATAAACACTCGTTGTGTTAGTTTGGAATGTAGCAGACGGGGAGAAGGGAGGAGAGAGGTAGGGGCAAGGGAAATAAACAGAATAAAAAGGGGCAGTCATATTCTTGCTAGCAGCTGGCCGGGTCCAATAATCTTTTAAGTTATTTTGTCTGTAGATTAAGAATTCGATAACTACTGAACTAATGAAAACTTTTTAAATTGCCTTTTCCAAGTTTTTGAATTTAAAAAAAAAAAATCAACCAAACTCCCCCCTATTTTCCCATAAAAAATTAATAAAAGTCACCCTTCATCCCCCCCAATTTTTTTTTCTTCTGGGATTCGAACCCGGATGATAGATGGTTCAAAGATGTTACCATACCAAAAAGCTATCAGAGCTCAAATATTTCAAGATGAAAATTTGTCTTATTTTTAGATCATTAAGTATTATGATGTCTGTTTGTTTGTCTGTCTATCTGTTTGTACTACAGGATCTCGCTAACTACTAAACCTATATGGTGCTCCTATTCAGGGTAGTTTCTTATAGGTACTGGGAAGGTTTACAACTATTGTGGGGGAGGGTACCATCACACTACCAGAAAAAAATTGCCTTAGAAAAAAAATTAAACATCACCCCAAAATTAAAAATGGGATTTACTCGCCCCGGCCCTCCCCACCCAATAAAAATCACCCTACCCCCCAAAATATTATTTTAATTCAGTTCTTCTTTTTCCAGTACCTATTGTTTAGTATTTTTTGTAATAACTTCATAATTACATTTGTCATTAAGATTATGTGACATAAAAAGTTTGTCATAAAAATTATACCCATGAATAATTGTAATAAAAAGCACTTTTGTAAAAAAAAACATTTTTCATAAGAGGTAAATTAGTAATACATTTATTGCAAGTGTACATATGATAAGCATTTTAAAGACGATTATTTTTAAGACAAATGTAACCTGCGTACCATGGCTCAACAAGAAGCGCATCTGCTTGTCATCAGGGAGGTAATAGGTTCGAATCTCGGCCAGACACTGCGTTATAACTGAAGACATTAAATGGTTCGTACTGCTGCTATGGCAGGTGTGCAACATGTAAAGTTGGAGTAGGAGGATTTCCTTGGCTCATAAACAGGCGTAACTCATTACCATAAAACTTTCAGGCAGGTAGTTCAATAAAAAAAAAGTTGGTTGCTGGATAGATGTTACTTAAACTAATACAGAAAAGGAAAGAATTGGTTCCCCAAGGTTCAACAAGTAGCGCATCATGTAATAGGTTCGAATCTCGTCCAGACACTGCGTTATAACTGAAGACATTAAATGGTTCCTAGGTGCTAGGTGTGCAACATGAAAAGTTCCTCGGTTCATAAACAGGCGCAAAGGAAAGATATAATTCCCCTTAGTTATCCAGGGTTGTTGGACCTTGAGTTAATGTCATAGAAACCCTCGACCGTGGCTCAACATGTAGCGCATTGGCTCGTCGTCTGGGAGTTGATAGGCTTTGTACTGCATCATAACTAAAGATGTTGAAATAAATTCCTACTGCTAAAAAACTTGTATAAAACTTTGGGTACCAGTATAAAACTTTGGGTATCAGAATAAATTTTTGTCTATTAGTATAAAACTTTGGGTACCAGTATGAAACTTTGGGTACCATTATAAAACTTTGGGTACCAGAATAAATTTTTGGCTATTAGTATAAAATTTTGTGTACCAGTATAAAACTTTGGGTACCAGTATAAAACTTTGGGTACCAATATAAAATTTGGGTACCAGTATAAAACTTTGGGTACCAATATTAAAACAAAATTTTAGGCATTAGTATAAAATTTTGGGTACCAGTATAAAACTTTGGGTACCAGTATAAAACTTTGGGTACCAGTATAAAATTTGGGTACCAGTATAAAATTTGGGTAACTGTATAAAACTTTGGGTACCAGTAGAAAACTTTGGGTACCAGTATAAAATTTGGGTAACTGTATAAAACTTTGGGTACCAGTATAAATTTTTAGTACCAGTATAAAACTTTGGTAACCAGTTTAAAACTTTGGGTACCAGTATAAAACTTTGGGTACCAGTATAAAACTTTGGGTTCTAGTATAAAACTTTGGGTACCAGTAAAAAACTTTGGGTACCAGTATAAATTTTTAGTACCAGTATAAAACTTTGGGTACCAGTTTAAAACTTTGGGTACCAGTATAAAACTTTGGGTTCTAGTATAAAACTTTTGGTACCAGTATAAAACTTTGGGTACCAGAATAAAATTTGAGTACTAGTCTAAAACTTTGGGTACCATTATAAAACTTTGGGTACCAGACTAAAACTTTGGGTACCAGTATAAAACTTTGAGTACCAGTATAAAACTTTGGGTACTAGAATAAAACTTTGGGTACCAGAATAAAATTTGAGTACTAGTATATAATTTTGGGTACCAGTATAAAACTTTGGGTACTAGAATAAAACTTTGGGTACCAGAATAAACTTTGTGTACCAGTATAAAACTTTGGGTACCAGTATAAAATTTGGGTACTAATTCTGAATCAAACATTTGAAAAAATCCTGCTGTCCTCCCCCCTCTTCCCTCCACTCCTATTCTCACAACCCCTAACCACCCTCAACTCTCCAAAAATGTCCTAGAATGCATTTAAAAAATTCAATTTAGCCGAAGCCTCAGCTGCAAAGCTTATTTTGTAATCAGCCATAAGATCAGCCGCAAGGCTTAATATTGTATTCAGCCGCAGCCGCATTCAGCTGCGCGGCTGAATTTAATTCAGCCACAGCCTCAGCCGCACGGCTTTCAGTAAGCCGCAGCCTCAGAATCAGCCGCGAGGCTTAATTATGTTATCAGCCACTCTCAGCCTCAGCCTCACTCAGCCGCGCGGCTTAATTTTCCAATCAGCCACTGTAAGCCGCAGCCGCTATGAGCCGCGCGGCTTTCAGTAAGCCGCAGCCTCAGCCACAAATCCTTCAGCCACTGTAAGCCTCAGCCACCCTCAGCCACTGTAAGCCTCAGCCGCTCGAAGCCTCAGCCACAAAATTCCAATTCAGCCACTGTAAGCCTCAGCCACCCCAATTCTTATTAAGCCTCAGCCGCATTCAGCCGCAGCCACTCTCAGCCGCACTAAGCCTCAGCCACTCTCAGCCACTTCCAGAACTATAAGCCTCAGCCACATCAGCCGCAGCCGCAGCCGCAAATTAGGATTCAGCCGCAGCCGCGCGGCTGATAGCGCGGCTTCCGAACCCTGGTTCTTTACAAGCATATCGGAAAGACTTTTTAAAATAAAATATAGCGCAACTTTTCTGGTTTAACAATAATTTACATACCACCAGAAGCTCAAACATTTACAATGGATGTAGAATATACGTGGTAATATGACAGGGAAGAAATTTTCGTCAATTTAACTTGCTGACTTAGAACTTATTCATTGGTCAGTCCGTTAATTATTTACTAGGAGGACAAGGGGTGGGGTAAAGAGAGAGCAAGGAGGAATCGTTATCTTAGCCCGCTGTTTCACTTTATAAGAGAACATGAAAATCCGGTGTAAGATCAAAGTAATAATACATCTATTGCATTACCTTGTTCTTGTTTTTTCCTTTAGGCCTTATTTACTTGTTATAGGCATTGAGTATTTTTATTTATTGCTGCTGCGCTTCTAATTAATAAAATTGTTCTTGTTGTTTTATTACGACTAACGGATTATAATTCCAAGGTTTTTCATGGGTTGATTTATTTAAGAAACATTACTAATAATGAAAGAATGTTTAGACTTTCTATAAGTCCTGTTATGAATCACCTTATGTGTTATGGGTTTTTGAAGACAAGTTTTAGAATATCCATTAAGACATATCTTAGTATCTAACCAAAACATACATAGCAAAAGTACAACTTATTACAGCTAACTGTTCCTTTTTAAATTTTTAAAAGGACGATTAAATGTTCAATATAGTATTAGGATATAAGACCATATGAACGCTTTAGCTGAAAAGTTTTTATTATTGATTCATTTACAAGGCAAAATAATGCATATTTGAAGTTTTCATAAAAAGGATAATTGTAAAAAAAAACTAAGTGCTTTTAGAATTACATTATTACTGAAAAGTAAAAAATGCAATGTAGCAGTTTAGCTTATATTGCATCCGACCAAAAACAAATATTCTAATAAAAACATATTTTGACGCTCATTTTAAGGTTAAGTTAGGTTAAGTTAAGTTAAGTTATTTAAAGGTTATTTAAGAGCCCCATAGAAAAAGGGCTCAGCAGGGTTATAATATTTTTTTTCTATAACAAGGGAGGTAGGTCAGAGGTCAAGATAAAGATTTTAGTGAAAGCTCCTCTTATCTAATAAAGCTTACCACTTTAAAAGATGAGTAATACTTCTATATAAGGTTACACTTGACCGCCAAAATCTAACAAACTACATGTAATCCTTTAGTAAAGCTTTTATAGGTTCTGTTTAGGTTTTTATTGTTTTTCAAACAACATCCAAAAGTAAAAGTTGTAAAAGACAAAAGCTGCTCAAAAGCAGTCGGACCGCCATAGATATTTTATAGGTCTCAAAATGCTCCATAATGAAGGGAATGTAAATATAAATAATGAGCCATGTATATTCAATAGAAGCCAAAAAATCATGTCTTCCCCAAGACATTTCGAATTATAGAGTAGCTTTGCTACTAAAAATGATTGTGCTATTCTACTTTTTAGTAGTATTAGAAGAGCATAGGCAAAGCAACACAATAAAAGTGACCATTTTAAGGAAACCCTAAGCATAAAAATGGGGGTAAGAAAAAGTAATAAAATGAAACAACATTAGCACATGGAACTTTACAATAAATGGTTGCAAATATAAGATGGATAAAGCACTTCAAGAATTTGGTAAATAAGCAAGGATATTAAAATGCAAAAATAGTGAAGCCTAATAATATAAATAGGTATGATTGGGAAGTAATTAAGAAAATCTTACGACTAAATGTATTGCTCACTGTTCAAAAAGATATTTGAATTGAAGAAAATTGAATATATGCTATTAAACTCTACATTCATGCTTATATTTATCCATTAACCAGACTCAGACGAGCATAGACAGCAAGGCTTCTAACTTTACGAGGATGGACACTTTGAGATACTATAAAAAAAAAAAAATTGAAAGTTAAGTTAGAGCAGGGAGGGAGGGGACATTTGGCTGTTTATCATACTAGTCCCCAAAGTTTTATAATAACCTTGTCTTTTTCTTTGTCTTCTCAACTTTGGGGACTTAATTGAATTTGGTTGATAGATTAAGTGTCCAAACCCCTAATTGTAATCCTAAACGAGGCAATTTTGTGAATCATCATCGAGGATGTACATCAATTTATCGGTAAGTTTTAGCCATTTTTTAGAGTATTACTTTAATTTTTAAATAGTTATATCTTAATTTGAAAAATTAAAGTAATAAAAAAATATACAAGAAACATATAAAGGAAAATAAAGCATATATTTGTGTTAAAGCTGTAGGTAATAGGTCTTATTTTTAAAAATATCTAATTAAAAATTTAGATACATTTCTTAGAGTGTCACTTTGCATATAATACATTCACTAGTAGCTATTTGGCATTGAAAATGTATTAAGCTAAGAATATTATTATAGGCAAATATCATTAAATATTCTTTTCATATACATAGAAATTCAAAAGCTAAGTGGCTGAGTTATTAGTATCGGAGCTATTGTACATGTAAACCATGTCGTGCATAGAGTAGATTTTCATATGCCAGACAACTTTAAACTATTTTAAATTCGAATATAAGGGCGATTCCCCTCTTAAGTATAAGAACCACAACCGAATTTTTATAGAAGAAAATAACTTTTTTGATGCCTTTTTTAGGTTAGGTTAAGTAATATAGAAGAGCTCTGCATGGTTAGAAATAGGGTTAAAGATTTTAAATAATTGATCAGGAGTTAGTTTCAGTGGTCCAAATAATGGTTTAAGTGAAAGCACCAATATAACGTAATTACTGTCCATATTTGTATGCTTGTTAAAGCTGCGCTACTCATGAACATAATTGCTCTTGTTCCTCAATATTACTTGAAGTCGTGTATATAAAACTAAAGTGCATGAATATCATTTTTCTTATTTTTTTCTTTCACAAAATAGAATGATAATTTTATTATTGTTGCAATAATTGAAATTCATATACAATACAAAATGTCTTTTATTTGTATGAACCAAAATATCGCCATTTGAAACCATATGAGTATCAACTAGGTTAATTGTAGAAATGCTTTGATCAGAAATGTTATCAACGACTTAATAATAGATAAAGAATGCATGGATATATTGACATGGAAAATTTGTCGACAATTTAGCTTGCTAATGTGTACATTATCTTTTGGTCAGTTCGTTCATCGAGTAAGAGGGGAGGGGGTGGAGTAAAGGGAGTGGATGGGGGTATCGTTATTTTAGTCAGCTGCGAGTATTACTTTATTTATCAGAGTACATGAAAATCTGGTGCAACGTCCAAGAAATAATAAATCTATTGACGTAACTGTATAAGTCTTTTCTTTAATTTCAGGTCAAAATTCGTTTCGCCTACTTTTTTCTGTTTTACGTTCTTACATTCTATAGACAAGCAAATTTGCATTTTCAAAAGCGGGGCTCGGCAGCCACAGTCACAGTCACAGCCACCATCAATCTCAGCCGCCTAAATTATAACAAGCCTCAGCCACAAAATTTAAAACAGCTGCAGCCGCGCGGTTGAAGTTACGGGTGCCGACATAGACGTCCGAGGTTTGGGTTGATGCGATGTTTACCCACATTAAAATAATATGCTTGGACATTCCTGGCTGCCGAGCCCTGTTTAACAGTATTTAAGATTTTTGGCTGTTGTTTAATTATATAGTTAAATTTCATCACCTATTAAGGAAATGTAAAATTTTTGAATATTTAGAAAAATTTGACGTTAGATTTACTGTGAGAAAAAGGGTTATACTTTAAGTTTCATAAAAAATGTAATGGCCTTATAACTTTTGGAAGAGATACAGATTCAAAAAAAAGTTACGGTCAAATTTACTAGCTATCTTTGAGCCTCTTTCAACAGACCGACGGACGATTGACATATATAATAGTAGTGCTACTAATGACCTAACCTAATTTACGTTATTAAGATAGCCCCTATATGATAAGAAAAGGAATTCCTAATTGTTTTAGCAAAATTTTTATCTTAAGTATGTTAAAAATACCCCTTAAAGATTTGCTCCTGTATATTAAAACTAGGGGCTGCGGGTTTAGCATATAGGGGAATCTTATATTCCAAATATAGGATATATGTGTTTTATCTGTCTGACTGTGATTTAAAAAGACTATAGTTAAGTATTTTGCTGTTTTTAGACGATCATTAAATTGGTTTGGTTGGGTTTTTACTTTATTTCCCAGGAGGGTGTGTTATTATTATAAAAAAATTACCTTAATTTTTTTCTCTTCATTCTGATTACAAAATCGATGCTATCCTTATTATGGACCTTGTTTTAATATCCTGCCTATGCCCTTGTTGATTATTGGTATGAGATAAGGGGAAAGAGTGACCTGACTTTGTACCACATAATTATTATAGACCAATCATTAAACAGTTTTTTTTTTACTTTATAGACCCAGGTAATCTTTTTTTTACTAATCAGTTTTTAAATAAGGGAAAAATTTCTTTAGACTTTTGGGAAGATTTTTTTATGTCATTTGCTTTCTACAGAGCCTTGAAACATAGAGTGGAAGATATTGGGCTAGAGATAGCACAAAACCATCCACATATCTCTATATATATAATGGGATAAACCAAAAATCCTTCTTTTGATTTTCTAAGTTAACTCTAATGTTTGTCAAGTGACCAAGTGGAATAAATGTAAGTCAGCCATCCCAACTCAAATTTTCGGCAGTTTCAAACACAACATAAATTGTCCTCAACCAACCAGAACATAACATAACGGTAGCGTCCCTGAAAAGAAGCAAAAATGTAAATAATAGTGTTGTTACGATTCTATTATCGTAACAAATTCTTGGAGGTAAATTCAAAATCGGAGAATGGCTGTAATGGCAAATGTGAATTGCTAAAAATTTTCCGCCATTGATAATAATGATTATAATTACCTAAATAATATATAAAGAAAACAAAACATGTTGCTATCAGACAAACGAACATCAACACTTGTATAGTGTCAGAACTGAATAATTTAACTACTTCAGGAATCACCAAGCAAGGTTGAAATTGATAAGACAATTCTAACATGCCTAAATCAACGAAAAAAAAACATTTCGCTTCGGACGTCAGGAATCACCAAGCAAGGTTGAAATTGATAAGACAATTCTAACATGCCTAAATTAACGAAAAAATGCCATTTCGCTTCGGACGTACGGACGGACTGACCCTAATCATAGAAAAAAAATTATAAAATAGTTGATTAAAATCAGCAACATTTTAAAAACACTTGCAACATAAATAACGGTAACAATGAATTTTTTTTATTTTTTTAAACTTCCCCTTGAAAATTGACCCCAGAACTAAAGATGAGCTTATATTCTTTGCCATAAAAACTATTTCGCCTCTAATAGATTGTTTTTTCCTACTTTTTTGGAGTGTCCGTTCGTAATAGCTCATTTTTTAAATTTTGACATGTTAGAAATGTCCTATTGATTTCAAACGATTCCTATAACAGTTTGATAAAACTAAGAAAGCGTAGCTATACAATATTGTTTATCAGATTGACTGTATGTTTATTTGTTCAGCTAAAAATATATAAGAAAGCGTAGCTATTCAATATTGTTTATCAGATTGACTGTATGTTCATTTGTTCAGCTAAAAATATAAGCAACTTTGCTAATATGTTAACCTTCGTTTTGTGGTCGTTGTCATCCTTGATTTATCAAAATTATAAAAAAAATTTAATTTTTTTTTAAAAATCTTTGATTCGTTTTACAGTTTTACTCAATCTTACACAGAAACGAAATTTATGTATGATTTCATCCTTGTTTTATTGTATTGATATTGCAAATAAATGTATCATATCCCCCAAAAAAGTATCAGATTTCCTTATTCAATATTGAAGTCATATTTTAAAATATGGCCGATACAGTTTGTAAATTTTTATATTGCTAGAAATAGGAATAGACATACCAAGTTTAAAGTTGACGGGACAATTCATACATAATTAAATTAACGATCAGAGCTTACTTTTACGGATGTACGGACAGACCAACCGTAATTATAGAAAATCTTCGCATTTAGTAAACTGATGCTCATAGCACTTGATATTATTTCATATTATTAAAATTTGATCAATTTCTTTCCATATTTGGCTTTAGAATAAGCAACATTTTACATGAATTACTTATATGGACATTTTATTTATTAAAAGTGAAGCTTTTCTACAATAAAAGTGTGACCATCCGTTAGTCTTACTATAAGCTTCTGGTTTATACTAAAGTTTGCAGTTACAATTATATATATATTTTTCAGTGAAGTTTTCCATTGGTCCAGCAAAGATTTTAATCTATACAGCGGGGAAGGGGAGAGAAGAGAAGTAACCCCCCCCCTCCAAAAAAAATACGCCTTCTGAGAGCTTAATTTTCAAACAAGCAGCGAGTTACCTTGTTTAGACAAACAGCCATCCTGTTATCTTTATATGCATAAGAATGTTTTTATGAAATCTGTTGAGCCTGGCATATAGGAATTTTGTTATCCTTGTTTATAATATGATGTAAATTAATGTATATGATCACTACCATTTGAGGTTTCTCTGTCATGAAATTAAAAAATAACATGCAGGAGGTGCGAGGGCAGTAAAATAGCCGAATACTATCTCAAGACTTCTATATTGAATATACAGCCAAGAACAATTTAGGACCTATGTAAAGCTTCCCTAAAAAAAGGACAAAAAACTATACTTACTGCTTATATAATTTAAAAGGATATATCTTTTTTTCAGTCGCTAAATTAGTTAAAACTTAAACAAAAATATTTTAGTTTAGAGTGTAATCATTTAAATTATGAAATTAGAACAAAACTCTGTTGGCTTAAAAAACCAATCATTAATTTTAGATGCGTGGCTGCTCTATATCTGTAAGTCAGTACGTTCTACAGTAGACCCGTCACAAGAATATAATATATACTATCTGTATATTGTACGTAGTCTACGCAATTTCACATCTAAGAATGTACTCCAAATTAACTGAGTACGCAATAATCTCACATTAAATCACAGTATAACAAACACTAATTAGACCGAGAATGTACGCAAGTTTTAAAAAGTGCAAGGGTAATAACCACTGAAAAGCTGCTTCTAAAAGTTTAATCAGTAATTAGTTATAAAAATCTGTTTACTGTACCGTTACTGAGATACTAATGGACCAAATAATCCTTGTTACAATCTTGATATATTTGTAATATATAGCAGTAAAATAGTTGAAATGCCCTATCAATTTTAAAGTTAGTTAGAAGATAATTAAATTTGTAATTATATAACCCTGTTAAATTATCTATGTTAGAGTTTATTTAAAATCGCAAATATTTGATTTGTATCGTTTATTACATGGATCTAATCGTCCTAGGAATCATCATTTAAAAAATAATGATAGCAGGAAAACTTTGTCATGTAAAAAAGTATTGTCAAAATATTTAGATTATAGATTTGTTACGCTTGCTATAGGAATCCACAGGCCTAGTTTGAAATCGATAGGTCAATTCGAATATGCATTAAATACTGATCAGTGCTATCCGTTAAGGATGATCGGACGTACAGACGGACGGACTGACCGACCCTAATTAAATATGTATATAATATATATGTTATCCCGTCTTCATGTGATAATAATCCTAAAGATTGGGAGGGGAGAATATTATATTATAATTCCTTTAAAACTCCGCAATATTGTATAAACATACATGTATATAGTTTTGCCAGAATTATTATAGCATAGGCTGGGCTAGTGAAATCATTATTAGTAAAAACAAAACCGGGAAAGTGTGAAAACCTTAGTTATTACTTACTAATATACTACATACTGTGAAAAGGGAACACTTGACTTTTAATTTATTTGCTTAATTCGTTGTTCTCCAAAATTAGTATATTTCTATGTTATGATATATTGCACACGGGTTAATTTACAGAACCCGCCCCATCCTTCCATTACTTAAATTTTTATAACTTCTATTGGGAACTGGGTATAATTGGCGTTCAAGCTTATTATTTAAATTTTTTTGAGGGGCTGGGTGTTTCGAGTGAAGTGTTGCGGAAAAATAGTTCTCAGGATTGGCCATAGGAAAAAGTACCCCAATGTAAAAAAATCATTTTGAAAATATGGGGCCGAGGGTAAGCGTTTTCTAGTATAGGGTTTTGTATAATGATTAGAATTATTTCTAAATTTTATATTTAATCATAATATATCTATAGTTTTTAAGTTAAATTAAGTTAAATTAATTTAAATTAATAAGCAAATAAGTTAAAATCAAAGATCATACCTTTAATAAAACAGTTTGAAGTTGTGAACGAAAGTGAAATAATAGAGTTATAATAGATAGATAGAGTGATAGAGAGATGAAGTCTGAATAGAGAAAAAGCGTAAAAAATCCACGTAAACTGGAAGCAAGCATGTGGCTAACTATTTCTAATTTTCTAATTCTACTATGTACAACTGCATGGCTTGTTGATGCAAGTAGCAATGAAAAGTTCTCAGTTGTTTCACTGGGACCTAGAGAAACTAAAATTTTAAAAGAAAACAGTAAGTAGCATTTTTTAAAACAGGGATTAGACAATGGACGATAAATAGATGTACATTTAAATAATGATAAACAAAGTTACCCCTTCTGTAGGTTAAACTATTAGTCGAAAAGTTTGGATACTGATAGTTTGAACCAACTAATCAAGATTTAATAATCGTGCCTATAGTTTTTAACCCAACGATATGTGTAAGTATTTATAAAACTTTGGGTACCATTATGACGTATGCTCATTGCTCAGTCTAAGGTCCACTACCAAGGGATCTTAAGGGATAAGATAATGAACGAAAAATGGATGTACATTCCAATGATGGTAATTAAATTTACCCATTCTGTAGTTTCAAATTGTTCGATAAGTATGTAAACTGCAAGTTTGAACATGCCAATGCTCAGACGGACGGGTCTATATTTAAAATTCCTCCCTTTTTATAGAGTAGCTTCTCTACTCCAATCTTACAAAAAATATTTATATTTCTTTTTTCAGTTGATCTAGCTCTGTTACAAGATCTGAGGAAAATTTGTTTAATTAAATATTGAAAACAAGATAAAAAACACATTTGTAAAAAATGCCAGTATTGGTTGTAAATTTGGCCGACAATTGTATGTGTTTTTGTCAGTCTTGAATGTAAAACTGACATTAACCTTATTTTGTAAAATATATTTTTCCAGTAGTTTTAATGTTTTTGTCAAATAAACGGCAAAAATTAAATTTGCTATATGTAATAAATGGATTTATTATAACTTGGATCTTACACCAGATTATCATATATATTCTAATAAAATTAAACTTATAGCTGGCTAAAATAACGATCCCCCAAATTTACCCACTCCTACTGGTTGAACGTACTGAACAATAAATGAGTTCCTTGTAAGTAACCTTAAATTGACGACAATTTTTCCCCTGTTATTATATCCATGTACATTCTATATCCATTACTTTTGCTTTCATCACGGATAAAAATAGTAAAAAGTTAAATCGAATCAAAGGAAATGAATAAAATTAATTTTAACTAAAGTGAGTCAGAGCTTGAAAAACTCTTGGCGGCTTTGGAGAATGAGGTAATATTGTGAACATTTTTAAATTAATTTCATAAAACAATTGGTACTTTCACTCATCTACTTTCTTACCACCAGACCCCAACACACCTTATTTTTAGGTGCCCTGTACTTCGGGATACTATCCCTGAGGGGATCTTCTAACCTTTACCTAACCTAAAATATGCATAAAAAATCGTCTTTTAAAAAAACTACGGTGGTTGACAGTGCAGTGGTCCAGATCCGTTTAAAGTCATGCTACCTTTCGAAAATGCATTTAGAAATGAGAAAAATACAAGATCATTGAATTTTAGAAAAATAATAATATTTGTTAATTTAGGAGGAGAACACAATACTAGACGTGGATGATTATGAATACTTAGAGCAACTTCTGTTCAATAAAACTGAGGTTTTATTCCATTTTCTCTGTTTTTTATTGTTCTCCCTCTGTAACCACTGAACATCTGCTCTATAACTTACTTTGTCCATTTGACCATCTATGTTATTTTGCTTTGCTACTTATGTATGTTCTCCTCCTTTTTTATCTATAATACAAAGTAGAATGATGTCTGTCCGTCTGTGCCTTAAGATCTCGGTAACCACAGAACCGATTGGATTCTACTCTTCAGGGAATATACCTACTGGTCCTGTGGGGGTTTTAGGCTATTTCCTTGGGGGTTGGGACACCCCCAACCCCCCAAAAAACAAAAAATACCCCCACCAATTAAAAAAAAAAAATTATTTAAATAGTGGTGGAGTGGGGGCATCTCCAGGTAGTAAAGATGTAATTATACCTCTTGGGGCAAAGAAAAGGGAGGCTAGGGGCGAAGCCGCTAGTTATCCTTTAAATAAGTAAATAATATCTATATCTGACCGACTTATATTTGATAAATAAATGATTTGTACCTAATTAATAAATATAGTGACAGGGGCGTGCGATAGCAAGGTGAAGACGGGTGTCTTCACCATTTAAGGACAAAAACTCGGAATAGTTGCTTTCTCCCTTTTCTTACAACCTAAAGGTTCTCCACCCGTAATATTCTGTACACGCACCTCATTTCTAGACGAAACAAGGATGAAAGCATCCATAAAGAGAAACTTCAAAATCAGATGGTAAGACTAACAAACATTAGAGTGTCATCACTTGAAAAGCACTACATAATCTAACATGCCTAAATTAACGATAAGAGCTATCTGTTACGGAAGACAGACCAACCCTAATTAAGGAATAGCTTCGCTTTTAAAAAGTAACAAAATTTAAACTATTTAGGATATATCAGAAGAGATAGGACCTGAGCTGCTTGAATATTTAGACATTGAAGAAGATCAAAGTCAAACACAAGAACAGGTTAAAAAATTCTTTTTTAAAAAAGCTGCCTGTATGTATTTTTGTCGGCCAAGATCTCGTGAACAGTTGGACAGATCATTCAACATTCTTATTTTTTTTTCTTTTATCAAAAGCACACAAAAAAATTATGGGGAGGGGGTGGAAAACTCCACACTCACCTCTTGAGGCGAAGCCCAAAGAAACCAAGGGTAAAGCTACTAGTGAGCTAAACAGAATAAAACGTATTTCTTATCACATTCACAAGTGTAGTGAAGGGGGGCTGTCAAACGGCCTACATTTGACTTCAGCTTATATAAGAATTGCTAATTTTTGTATTTCATTTTAGACCCAAAGTTTTGCTGCTGAAATACATGCCCACAATCATGTCTATATCTTTATTCCATCAAATAAATCTTTGCTACCTATAGACAGGTTAGATAGACAGATAGATAGATAGAAATACATGCCCACAATCATGTCTATATCTTTATTCCATCAAATAAATCTTTGCTACCTATAGACAGGTTAGATAGATAGATAGATAGATATAAATATATGCATACAATCATGTCTGTAACTTTATTCCATCTAATAAATTTTTACTTCTTATAGATATTGACATTAACGATAGGTAAACAGAAATAGACAATTATAGCTACAATTTCAATTGAATCCTCGCTTAAAAAATTTAATTTTCGCTTTTAATGAACATAAAGGGTTTTCATTAAAATTAACATTTATTTGTTTTAGTATACAAGGATTTCTGGAGTTATTGTCTCTGAATCCTGAACTTTTGGCCACAGTTGCGCCATCTACAAACAATCAAACACAGTAAAAATTTGTTGAATTATATATTATATTAATCAAAATATATCAAAAAATAGTTTTTTTTTATGAAGAAATATCCATATAAAATCACGAAACCTTACAGATTTAAAATTCCATTGCATTGGTACATCCTTTTTTTCACGCGTATTTTATTCATCTTAGAATCCCTACCTTTTTAATACGAGTTTTAATTTTGGTAGCAAATTAATATTAGGAGAAAGATATGGGTGTAAATTAAATAAAGCAATTTTGTCTTATCCCTTTATCCCTGCTTTATTTCATATCATCCATTTCTATCTTTTATAGGACGTGTCCGCCAGTAACAAATAATGGAGAACAAGGTATAAAACTTTTTCTGGTATCAAATTTTTCAGTATGGCTTCGAAACCGATTAATATCTGCTGTTTTTAAGCCATACTGAAAAATAATGTATGGAATGGAATTACAGACAATATTTCATAAATATAAAAATAAAAATAATAAAATTAATACCAGTTTTGTTAACCCGGGCCTTCTATCTCTCGGGGCTAACTGATTTTAATCTTTAATATTTCATTTTAATATTTGCAGAAAGCTGTCTATAATACGACGTGATAGATAATATTATTGATAGTATTTTCATGAATTGTTCTATGTAATAATCCTTTCAGATTTAAATTTTTTGCTTATTTAGTTAGCAGCACTACAACAGCTAGCCCTAGCCTACCAGGAGCAATGACTGGAAGTTCAGGCATGTATGGTGGAGATAATCAACTAGCTGAAGGTACTACTGATACCTGAGATCTCATAAATTAAATGAAAACTTACTGAAATTAAACATCCTAATATATAAAGTAGTGAGGTATTTTTTGTTGTTAGTTAAGATCTTGCTAAACACCAATCCATTAAGTTATCAATTATATGAAAACTTTAAAAGTTTGGTGATGGATTTGGGCTATTTTATTTCTTAAGTCTAGTCTAGGATATTTATCTGCCTACTAAGCTTCTAATTTCAAAGTTGTGTACAAAAGCTGCTAAAAAAGTTGTATTATTAGGGCATGATCTGGGTAACAAATAATCTTTTGACGATTTTAAGGTATAAGTTTGACAACAAGTGCCCCCACGTCACCACCCAAAAGAACTACTACCCCGGCTACTACACTACCTCCCATAGATCCAGTACCTCCTAACTCTGGTACTCAGGAACAGACAGGTAACCATTCAATCTATCTATGACGTTTCTATGTATCTATCTATCCTTACATCTAACTATTTTCTCTAAATTCAAATATATCTATTTAATTTTATGACTACATGATATATATGTATATATATCTAGTTATCTGCAGATTTTCCACTTCTCTTTTGTCTGTCTGAATAAAACTGACAATTTTTACACTTTGTAACCAATAGTCTCGTCGTATTGTTCCTACACTGTGTTCATATTGGTCAGAATAAAAGTGGTAGATTATTTAGACGTGTCTAAATTTATTTATATATCTATTTATTTAGGCCAGCAGTCCACTACAACAACCCTAGAAACACCAATTGACCCAGTAAATAATCCTGATTCAACAAGTAACAGTAAGCTAAACTATATTTAGTTTTTTGTTAATGCTTACACTTGTGGCTTTGCTCTCAGTTTCATTTTCATAAAAATCAAGGCCATCCAGGGAAGTGATGCTTTTTTATTTAAATAACTCACCAGCTAGTCCAATAACAATAACAAATAATCAAGTGGTAAAGTTTCATAAAAATCGGACCAAGATTTCATTTTTTGCACAACACAGACAAAAACAATTAAATAGTAGCTTTGCTAATAAATATCAATACATTACATAGATATAGAAGTTTATAATATTAATGGAGGTCTCAAAAATATTTCTCATTTGAATTCAATCATAGTTATTTCTCTTATCGTATTATGAACGGCTTTCCGCGGATATAGAATCTTATGATTGTACATTTCTATATTCGTAGAAAACTGGATATAATACGATGCTAGACATAGTTTTTTCGTATTCATGAAAACCGGTTCCTATCCACCGGATTTAAATGAATACGAGAATAACTAATTACGGGTTATTTTTAGGACAAACAACAGGAGTGACATCTTGTGGCGATACTTCAGGACAAACAACTATCAACTTTATAAATCCTGATTATCCATCACATACAAGTCAACAAGGGGATTGTATACTGACTCTTGAGGTTCAGACTGGTGTTTGTCAGGTAAAGGATACTTGGTAGATAGGACCAACATCAACTTTATAAATCATGATTATTGATCCCTTACAAGTCAAAACTAAATAGAGATGGATATTTGATAAAAAGGATTTACAACAACTGTATGAATCCTGATTATCTATCACATACAAGCCAACAAGGGGATTGTATACTTTTAAGGATTATACTGTCGTTTTCCAGGTAAGTAAATAGATATATCGATAGAAAAATGAATCAATCAATGTTTAGATAGATAATTCGATGGTAAGGTTTTTTAAAAAAAATCCTGAGTAATTGAATAATGATATAGGTAGATAAATGTAAAATTAATTGCTAATTAACATAAAAAGATTCAGACCTCTTTTATCAGGTTCGTGTAGATTTTGTAGACACCGAGTTATCCCAGCCTGTGAATGGTGTGTGTAATGATCAAAGACTTATTGTTGGAGGGGATATTTGGCCCATGGGGGTCAAAAGCTTTTGTGGTAACAATTCAGGTAATAATGGATGGAACAAGAAGAAATTTTTCATACTTAAAGATTTGACCATGAATCATATTCATCTTTTAAGTAAGTTTTTATGTTTGTTTGTATGTTAAAATCCAGATAACAAATAAATTGATTTAGTTCTTCATTTAGGGTTTCATATAGGTCCAGTGTTTGTTTAGTCTTTCTTATTTTTAAGTTTTTTTTGACAATAATAGGGTTACTGGATAACTAGAGCCGTGTGCCTGATGCATCTATGGACAATCTGCAGCCTTGTTTAACAAATTCAGAATTTATACAAAATATTAAAGATATTGTGAAATTTTATTTTTAGGACAACACTTCTATATTGAAATGAAAGAATCACAAGCAAGCAGAAGAGTTTATTTTGTTGTAAGGTAGTAATTTTACCTTTTCTCCCAGGCAATATGATTCAACAATTGATTTCAATTCGAAATTGGCCAAACTTTGGTCATCCATTGGGGGTTAAATCGGGTTAAAACTCTAATGAGAGGAGGATGTGAAGAGTAGAAATAACAAAATATATCTGATTACTGATAAAAAAAAACCTTCTAAATAATGCATCATTATATTTGTCTTTAAGAATATTTTTATTCTTTAAAAACGAACATCGTTGTATGCTTTAAGGTCATCGTCGACTGTACCTTTTAAATTTGGTCTTTGGATTACACAGATCAAATGTGATGGATCATCAAGGTATCAGGTTAGATATTCATTTTAAGTAACAGGATTACTGGCTGTCTGTTTAACAAGATATCTGAAATATCTGTACTAGTTTAGTTATTTTTCTTGAAGCTTCCAAATGTCTTTTGATAATTTACATAATTACTTTGTATAATTTCAATTCATTTTTAGTAGAATTACAACTGGGGAAACATAACATTTGCTGACTTAAAATTGTTGCTATTTAATTTTTTTAAAGCACTGTTACTGAAATATAAGATCATCTTCTAAAGATTGTTTGTAAACAGTTTTTCTTTTAGGCACCTAGCGGCTGTTTCCAGTACTATCCTAGCAGTTATGGCGCTATTTCATCTTTTAATTATGGAGGACTATACTATGTAGATCAGGTAGACATCTAGTGGTTGTATTCAGTACTATGCACAGACAGTTTTGGCGCTATTGGCCATTAGTCTTAGTGTTATAGAAATTATTTTATGTAGTTCAGGTAGACACCTAGTGATTTTTAAGCCCTATAAAGCCTACTTTTGGCGCCATTCAGCTTAGTTCTATGTGGAACAGGTAGACTCATATTGGTTGTTTTCTGTACTTCACAAAGACAGGTTTGGCGCCATTCTTCTTAGTGTTATAACACATTATACCATGTAGATCAGGTAGAAACCTAGTGGTAGTATTCAGTATTAAATACAGGTAGTTTTGAAGCCATTCTTAGTGTATTGGCAGATTATTCTATGTAGATTGGTTAGACAGTGACACCTGTTGTTTGTTTTAAGTATTAGATAGTCAGTATTGGCGCAATTCTTCATAGCGTATTGACATAATGTACAATATATAACAGGTTGACACCTAGTGGTTGTTTTAAGTATTTTAATAAGTTGTTTTACAATATTCATGGCAGATTATGTATTGATATTTTTTTTAGCATTACCGAATCTGTATAAAATCAGCTGAAAGTGCTTGTGATGTTGTTTTCATTGCCGATGGCCCGTTTATGATAGGTAGGTTTTTTATTAATAGTATGACTTATTTGTATAATACTAAAGATGCTAAAGACTATTGTCTGCTTTTTAAGAGAGACAGCTATTTTTTGGTGTAGATACTCAAAGCATTTATAAACATAAGTGAAATGTTTCGTGCTTTTCTACATCAAAATATGTTCGAATTTTGACCACTAAACATCTGCTTTTTAAATCACTTTGGCCTTAAGTCTGTCCATAACTTTTTTCGCTACTTATAATTGTTTTAATTGTTGCTTTTTAACATTAATGTATAAAAATTGTAAATATTTATGTATATTTTTCAGAAAAGTTTGGCAATTTCAAAACTTTTCCTTTCACGAGGTAAATCTTTCATATTCTATTTTATCTGATGCAATTATGTGTTTGGATATCGGTCATACTGCAAGAAGGAATAACATCGTCGACTAATTAAGCTTCAAAATTAATTATTTCTAATCTACCTTCAAATAGAGAGCATTTAAGTAAACTTGAGACAGACGTTAGGACCAGGGGCGTCCAAGCTTTTTAAAGGTGACACAACTACATTATAAATAGAGTGTGTTTGTACACTTACGTATTACAAGCCGCCAACGTTTTCGTGAATTTTAGATTTTTTTATTTTCTTTTTTTTTCTTTTATTTCCACACTATACTCAACTTGTCCTTGTTAAACTAGATTTTGCAGCTATGTAATATTAGCATCCATGTTAATATTGAAATATAGGGGACAGAGATATAACACCTAAATACAATTATTTTCCTAGATTTAAATAACAGTTCATTACAGCACACAAATATGATTCTACAAGGGCTATTGCCATTTCTACAACGAGCAAAAATACAATTACTGTGACTCTTAGGGTGGTTCATTGTTAAAACATAGTTACTATATTGCTGCATTCGTCGAATTGCCGATTTATCAACATGATAACCTATTAACCAAAGCTTTACTTTTTTGATCGGTGGCAAAGTTTGAGACAAAACATTTATTTTCTGTGTCTTATTCCTATCCAATACATGATACATACATATATGTATATTATTAATTAGCAATGGAAGTTTTGGTATTTATTAGAAAAGTTTACAATTCCTATACAATTCAATTTTCCTTTTTCATACACTGTAAAAAGTACTTTTTACAGTTTGGCTTCTAAACGGATTAATATCTTTTGGATCATGTATGGCATCGAATTACTGACATTTTTCCACGAATATTAAAATAAATTTGAAAAAACTAATACCAGGTATGTAAACCCTTGCCTTCGGCCTTTCGCGGCTAACACAACTGTTTTAAATCTTTTAATTTTGATATCCACGGAAAGCTGCCTATAATACGATGCGAAAAATAACTATTAAACACTAAAAAAATTACATCTATACAATTCTTAATTTTAGAGCTGGGGTGACTTCAAGTTACTGTGTAAGGTAAAATACATTAATGTAATCAATCAGATTTTTATAGTAGCGAAGCTACTCTTTCATTGCAAATGTAAGTATGTCCGCCCGTTTGTCTGTAAGATACGTTTAGGGGGGAAACGTGGTTTTTCGGTTGCTATTGCTCTGACGGTTATATTATTTTCGGCTTTTATTATTGATTGCTAATTTCTTTATATTAAAGAATACTCCAGACCAATGAGCATCTTATCTAATTCACTAATTCATCAGTATGTCTGTACTGCATTAGAAGTCTTTTTATAGGGGAGAATGAGTTTTTTCTCTTTTAAATATTAAAGATTAAAGGCTGTTTTTTTTATGTCAAAACGTGAAATGGATATTGTCATCTTGGTTTTTACGCACAACCTACTTTCATTTAAATTTTACAAAATTAATGGCATTATTTTATTTGTATGATTTTTTTTAGAGATTTCCTGTTAATACCTTGTGCGAGACAGGGTAAGATTCAATTTTTTTTTTAATATAGCATTTTTTAACAATACTATAAAAATATTCTATTTTTAAATGTAAAAATTAAGTTTTATAAATTTAACTAATTCTTGTCTTAACCTTATTAATATTTTTTTTTTTGGGGGGTGGGGAAGACAGGTATGTAGATCGATTTCCGTAATTATAAGTCAATATATTTTTTTTATATAGATTTTAGTTCTGTAACCCATGATAGATACTGTGGTGGTCAGTTGAGCTATAAACATGGAGATAAGGTACAGGGAACTTAGATAGATAGATACATATACTAAATAGATAGATACTGTGGTGGTCAGTTGAGCTATAAACATGGAGATAAGGTACAGGAAACTTGGATAGATAGATACAGATACTATATAGATAGATAGATTCTGTGGCGGTCAGTTGAGCTATAAACATGGAGATAAGGTACAGGAAACTTGGATAGATAGATACAGATACTATATAGATAGATAGATTCTGTGGCGGTCAGTTGAGCTATAAACATGGAGATGAGGTACAGGAAACTTGGATAGATAGATACAGATACTATATAGATAGATACTGTGGTGGTCATTTGAGCTATAAACATGGAGATAAGGTACAGGAAACTTGGATAGATAGATACAGATACTATATAGATAGATAGATTCTGTGGCAGACAGTTGAGCTATAAACATGGAGATAAGGTACAGGAAACTTGGATAGATAGATACAGATACTATATAGATAGATACTGTGGTGGTCATTTGAGCTATAAACATGGAGATAAGGTACAGGAAACTTAGATAGATAGATACAGATACTATATAGATAGATAGATTCTGTGGCGGTCAGTTGAGCTATAAATATAGAGGTGAAGTATTATCGTACTTTTTGCTTTATGTTATTTTGTTCAGGAAAGTCGAGGTTTGGTGGCCTCCATAACTGGAAGTATAATATCTCTGGAATTTCATTCTGAAAATACTCTTGGAAAATATATACCAGAGCATCATAAACCTGGATTTAAAATAAGGTAATTAATCACTTTTTTGGATGTATATTGTACATATGTGTTCTTGATTCACTTAAAATGTGTTAAAAAACAAGGAAAACAACATCCAGATGAAAGATTTAGTATTAGCAAAACAGAAATACAGTGTTAAAAGGTCTTAAAATTACACAAAAATGTTATTACGGATGATAATTGTAACTAAGTTAAATCCGTAAAATAGAAAAGCTTTTCTTTAATAATTATTTATCGCATTGTATTATAGACAGCTTTCTGCAATGAAAAATTGATTTTATGTTTTCTTATTTTAATATTCGTTGTATTGTCTGTAATACGATTCTATACATGATTTTCAGTATAGTTGAAGACTGGTTTTAATCCAGCGGTTATTAATCGGTCTCGAAGGCAAACTGGAAATAATTTCAAAATTTATCTTCAGGTACACACAGACTTCAAGCAGTTGCAAAGTTTAAAGACTTTTAAAAAAATTTATTATTATTCTATTTTGATATTGTTAAAAAATATAAATTTGTTTAATCTATTTATCTTGTATTTTAATAAATCTTAAAGAAATAACTCAACATATACTTGCAGCTACGCGCCCATAGCATTTAGGGGCTTTGTAAAGATAGAGGAAGGGAAAAGAAATGGCCTAAAAACACCCCTAGACTTCAATTTCCAATATGAAAGCCTAAAATCATCAAGAGATCTATGTTTAGCCCCCCTAAAATGGAAAACTAAATCAGTGCAGTGGTTAACAAGATCTTAACATATATGTGTATCCTATTAAATAACGTAGTAAGGTTTTTTAGTCGGTAGCTTAAGATTTCGATAGCAACTGAACTGATTTATTCATTCAATAGAACCTCCACAAAGGTCCCGAAATGGTTACAAGCTAGTGATTTTTAAATAAGTCTTGGGATGGTTTAAAACCATTTTTTCTGCTTTTCCTATACTTCAAATACAGAGTCTTCAGACATTAGGGGCGCAGCGGCTAGTAACAAATATTTAAAATTTGAAAATCATGGTAAGTAGAAAGCCACGCAAAAAATTAAGGATAAGCAAGGGTGATAATATACACAATAGCATAGATTAAAATTTTAATTAATCAAAAAAAACATAAAACTACTATTATATAAAGAATTATTTTTTTTGTTTGTTGGTCTGTTCAAATATCACAAACAACTGAACCAATTAAGTTCTTCATTTTAGATTCATAGAGGCTCTGATTTGATTTTAGGATATTTGTTTTTGAATTTAAGTCTTTGGATAGCTTTAGACTATTTTGTTATCCCCTCCCTCACAAAGATGTTATGAGCTTATTCGCTTTAGTTATTCAAAAAAGCCATTCAGAGCCAAATATAAAAAATGTCTAAGATAAACGTACGTATTATATGGTACAGATTTGCGAGGATTTCAAAAATGCCTCTATTAGTGAGGAATCAATATTCCAGGTTCAAAAGAGCCATCCGTTTGCAACCTAAACGTATACAAATCTATGCTCTAAAAAATGAAAAAAAAAGAAGAGGGGAGGGGGAGGGGAGGTTGGCGCAAAAGGGAAAGTGGGGAAAATCAGTGACCAGTGAACCACTACGCGCACGCACGCACGCACGCACGCACACAAACACGTATGGGAGAAACCAAATGTATATGGTCGAACTCTAATGAAGGGTAGTGGGGGAAGGGTATTATGAATGTGCATATAAAACCCACGAATTATATAATTTATGATTATCGTTTATCATTAAAAAACAGAAAAAATATATAAAAAATTTAAATAATTGCTTGCTTTATAACAAAATTGTTACATTTAAGCTTGAATTAAATAAACAAATATTCAACAAATAAATGGTTTTCTTAGCTACATTGTAAGTATACCATGACAAGGCATTTTGCAATTTTGACTGTTTTCTCTGATACTTGGTAGTCGTATGTGATTTCTTCTGTTATATTGTGTTTTATCATATTAATGAAATGTTAATATTCATATAAGTTAAAGTTTATATAAATGAATTTTAAATAAAAAAAGAATAATAATTTTAAATTATAAATCATTGTTTGTGGAGGAGGGTGAATAGGTTATACAAAATTGGTTAATTTATATCTATAATACAAAGTAGAACTATGTCTGTCTGTCCGTCTGAAGCTTAAGATCTCAGTAACCACTGAACCGATTGGGCTCTACTCTTCAGGGAATATACCTACTGGTCCTGTGGTGATTTTAAGCTATTTTCTTGGAGGGTGGGACACCCAAACCCCCCCCCCCCCAAAAAAAAAAAAAAATTTGTTTAGGCAGCACCAGAAATACTTAATTTAAAAAATAAATTACCTCTTTGGGCAAAGCTCTTAGAGGCTAGGAGCGAATCCGCTAGTATTGTTATAAAATAATAGACAATATAAAGTGAAAAAGTGAAACTCGCTTTTTATTTTTTAAAATCATCATTATTGTCACGGCTCCTTAATAAGTGCAATATATATAATCGTCCTTAATGACAACGTTTTTTTCCAGTATGGCTTCGATTAACTGATTAATATCCGCTGGATTAAAGCTGGTACTCAGCCATACTGAAAAATCATGTATAGCATCATATAATAGCCATTTTTCTACGAATATAAAAATGTGAAATCACAAGAAGAAAAAACGGTTTTATTATCCTGTGCCTTTTACATCTTGGGGCCAAAAAACTGGTTGTAATCTTATAAATATACATTTTATATCCGCGAATAGCTTTATTATAGGATACGAGAAATAACTATTCCAGTAGGTAAGGCTTCCAAACCGATTAATATCCGCTGGATTAGAGCCGGTTCTCAGCCATACAACGAATATCAAATTAAAAATGATAATATTGATACAAGTTTTGTATCCTGGGTCTTCAGTCCCTCGGGGCTAACAAAACTGGTTTTTATCTTATAACTTTTTATTTGAATATCTGCAGAATTCTGCTATAATACGATGCAATAAATAACTATTATAATATTTTGTAGGTATAAATGTAACAGCGTTGACTTACAACACTGAATAAATTTCCTACAATCGTTAGCTAATTGTGATTTGTGACTGACATACAAAGGGAAAAGTAGGTTGCGGGTAAAATCCGTAATGGTTGAGTGTTTTAAGTTAAAAACATAAGTAGAACGATAAAAATTTACCTGAACTTAAAAAAATTGTCTATAGTTCTTTTCAATAAGAAATACACATATTTAGTAAATATTATCGTTCTACTACTATTTTTAAGCCCTAAAACACACACTTTTACGGATTTTATCCGCAACCTACTTTTCCCTTTCTCTGGTATTTGTCGACTATATTTCATGGCTGACAAATTATTATTATGGCATATATTTGCTCGGAGCTGACTTATTAGATCTACTGATAGTCCTTAACTTTATGAACTCAAAAAATGAGAATTTAAGAAATCGTGTTTATAAAACTTTGGGGAGCATTATAATTTATAGTCCAATATCCCCTCCCTCCCTGATGAGAGATTTGTGGAAGACGGAGGAGGGGGAGTAACAATGGATTTATTATTCCTTGGATCTTACACCAGATTAACAATTACTCTAATAAAGTGAAAATTATAGCTGGCTAAAATAACGATTCCTTCCCAGTCTCCCCCTACCCCATCCACTCCCCTCCTACTGGACGAAGGAACTGACCAATAAGTGATTTGCTTGTTCAAAACCTAAATTGACGACAATTTTTTTCTAGCATAATATCCACGTATATTTGTATATCCATTTCTAAAAGAAATTAATTAACTATTATTGCTTGGATGTGTTTGCTGTGTGCCCATTCGATTGGTTTCTACACCTATTATAAAAGCAATAAATGCAGGGAGGCGACATTGGACTGTAAATCTTGATTGGTTGGTTCAAACTAACAGAGTCTGAAATTTGTAGTACTTTTTGTTTCTTCTAATTGGAATGTACATCAACTCATAAGTACCCTTTTTCTTATCCCTTATGATTCATGATTAAAGCAAACTGTACACTATAAAATAAAATAACTCGGAGCCAGACCATACATAGATATATAATAACATATAAAGTTACCCTATAAAACTTGTGTGTTGTTGTTTTCATAACAGCATGATCATGGTGATTTCAATAATGACATTTTGAGAATAGCGTTACCATAATTATCTTCTTGGTTAGGAAAATAGACAGTACAAAACCTCTCTTACCAATCAATATCCGAGAAATTCTACTTCTAGTAGATAAAAAATATAGATGGAAAGAAAAGAGTGAAGTTTAATTTATTTTTCATGGAACTCTCCCTGTCTAAATGATCAAATTTTCAGTTTTAGATTAATTTTTGTGCTTTAAAGCTATGTACCCATCTCCCCCTTAAAGTTACTGTGGGCGAAACTACATAAAATCTTTTATGTATTTGTTAATTTTATTGTTTTATCTTTTCAGTGAAAATGTTGGTTATAAAATGTCGAGTTTTTGCAGTGCTTTTGTGCTTAATTGGACCTTCTTTGTCAAAAATAGACTGGGGTGATTATATTCAACCTGAGGTTTGTTTACATTTTCCAGTATGACCTCAAAACCGATTAATAACCGCTGTATTAGAACCGGTTCTAAAAAATCTGCATATTTCCACGAATATTAATATAAAAATCATAAAATTAATTCTTGTTTTGTTAGCCTGGTTTTTTTTGGCCCCTCAGGGCTTACAAAACTGGTTTTAATCTTAATGATATAATACGCACAGTAACTGTATTTTTTAAAAGCGAAGCTTTTCCATAATTAGGTTCGTTCCGTCCGTACGTTCGTAAGATCTTTTCGTCAATTTAGACAAAAAAAATTTGAATGATTACAACAAGGTACAATGTTAAAAGCGAAGCATTTCTATAACCAAATGTTAGTATGTCATTAAACAGTATCCTGCATCTAATCAGTTTTGCAAAAAAATTACTTACAATTTTGTTAAGACTTACACATTTATATTTTGCTTATTCAGTTCTGACTCTTTGCAATTGTTAATTTTTGTTTGTTTTACCGTTTCAGAGCTTCGCTTTTGTCATGATTGTTTTTATTATGTTTTAGGACTTGGGAAATGATGGAAGTAAATTAGAGGCATTAATAGAAGAAGATCTTAGTAAAGTAAGTATACAATTAGAAAAGAGAAAATAATGATACAAAAATGGTTTTGAAATGAACTTGATTCAATATGTAAACTTAAGAAAAACCGCAAGAAGGATAATTTAGTGTTTTCTCTTAAAGCGCTCAAATTGAGGAAAAGTGGGGAGGGGGGCGGGGGTATCACAATTTCATTTTTTTTTTACTTTAGGTCAGGTTAGGCTAGTATCGCACGGTTAGGTCACCCGCAGGGGTTAGGTGAATTGACAAAATACTCCCCTTATTTTCAATTTATTCAAATTAGAGGAGGATTGTGTGGTTAATTAAAATTTACATTATCTATATATTTTTAGGTTGATTTTTCAAATCTTCCCATTGAATTCGAGTAAGTATCTTCATTTCATGAAAATACCTTAAAATAGAAGCTTTTAGTAGTCCCCTTAAAAAATAACGTCATACTGGCCTACCATTGATCAATTAAACTGTATGTATACTGGCCTGCCATTGATGATTTAGTATGTGTATTGGCCTATTATTTGTCATTTGATTTGATTTGATGAAATAGATTAAAAACCTTCATAGGACTGAAATATAGAATTAAAGTAGCCTAAAACCATAATTATTAATATGAATCTTTCCTAAATTAGAGAAAGCAAATGTAGGGGGGGGGGGGGGAGGGTGGAGGGGTTAATGCAACCATCTCGTAATCAATGAGTAAATGGCACTTAGAATTCGAATTTCCATCTGAAATTTTGCATGAGTAATCCTTGGTAGGTCTATTTTCCCTAAACCGAACAAAAATTTGGGGAAGTAACGGCTAACGGCTGGCGGCTCAGCCGTTTTGCCATTTTTTGGTTATCTGTAGGGCAAATTAGTCACGAAACCTATCTCCACATAATACTCTTTGCCACTTTAAAACGTTATCAAGCGGTTCTAGCCGGTAGCTGTTGGTACTAAAAATTTTAAAAATGGTTATTAAAATTAAACCAAAAATATGTTTTAAAAAGTTGATTCCTACGTATTTAATGATGAATTTGCCCTGAAAATAGGCAACAAACGGCTAAACGTCTGAGCCGCCAGCCGTTACTTTTCCAACTTTTTTTCGATTTAGGGAAAATAGACCTACCAAGGATTACTCATGCAAAATTTCAGATCGAAATTTGAATTCTAAGTGGCATTTACTTATTGATTACGAAATGGTTGCATTAACCCCCCCCCCCCCCCCCCTTATCGAAATCATAAGTTACAGACAAAATTAACATACTACTTAATATGAAGGGATTAACGCAACGTATTGTATGTTTATGTCAACTTCAAAGTTCCATTGCAGTTGTTCATTATTTTTTCTTGCTATTTTAGAGATGTAGAAGTAGATGCAGAGTGTGAAGACAGAAGATTTAAAGTCACTGGTTATAGGTAATTTCTATCCAACTAAGGGCTGCGGGCTTTAAGGGGAACCTTAAAAAGAAAAGGAGAGAGCTAGGAGTAGTTTACAACCTTATTTTTTTTGTGGCAATTGAGGATTTTTTTCCATTCATATTTTTTTTTAAATTTTGCAAATTTTTATCAGATTTTAATAGTTAACTATTGTATCGTATAATAGACAGCTTTCCTCGGATATAAAAAAAGATAAAGATTAAAACCAGTTATCTTTATTTTCATTTACAAAAGGCATTTGCTCTGAACTAATCTTGTTAACTGACAGTTTTATGCAGGTATATAACCAAGAACAGAAATGGTGAACAAGTTGGAATAATTCTGACACAGAAGACAGTAATCATCGACACTGATGGAGTTGTTTTATCGTAAGTTTTTTCATACTTAAAATTGAGGTTTAAATCAAGGATGGAGGGGACATTGGGCTGTAAAAAAACCCGATTGCATATATAAATTCTATGGATCATTTTACATCTACTAATCACTGAAAGCACTGACTAGCTGTTTTAATAAAATATCACAAAAGTTAGGCCACTTTATTTACGTATAATTTTGCCATAACTTTTATATTCATATTTTGCATATTCAGTTATGACACTCTAAAAGATTTAATGTTCGTCTGTCCCTACCGTTTCAGAGCTTCGCTTTCATGGATGTTGCCCAACTTGTTATTCTTTCATTTTCTAGTGGAAGAGCGGGAGGAAAACCAGATGAACGTATAACCTATCACAAACATTTCAACTGTTATAATCAAGATGATCCACTATTAGTTAACCATATAAAGGTAAGTTTCTGTCAATGCCCCAGTCACAAAGGGGCGTGGCTCAAAGGAGTAATATCCACCCCCTCAAGTTTTTATAAGTTATATTAGCTCCCCCCACAACATAACAAAATTTACTCTTAACAACTTTGAGATGTTACATCCCCCCCCCCTAATAAAAAAAAAATAAATTATGTTTCGCACTTTACGCATAGATTCAAGCCATTAACTTTTAGAAACATGTGCATTTTTGACATCTCATACACAGGCAACCCCCCCCCCCCTCCAAAAAAAATAAAAAAATAAGGGGGTTGATAATTTTCACCTGTTTAGGAAGAAATGCTGATATCTCCAAATGGCGAAGATTTAAAGTTGTCTAACCCAATAGAGGACAATATTGGTATGATCTTTATTTATATCAGATTATTTTCTAATATACTTATAATAAAGTAACAGGATGTGTGTTTGTCTGTGTGTCTGTACCGAAGGATCTCGCTAACCGCTGAACCGAGCGGGTTCTCCTTAACAGGGTATCTTATTATAGGTCCTGAGAAGGTTTATAACTATTTTGGGGAAGGGTACCACCACCCTCCTAAGAGAAATCACAAAAAAATCGAAAATATTTAGGAGACTTTAACGCAACATAGAGAGGTATCCTAGAGACTTGAACAAAAAAACATTTAAAGTGCCAATATTGTTATAAAATTACATTTGGATATACGTCTACAATTTCAAAGTGCTCTAATATTTGTTATAAGCGAAGCTTTTATTTAATTGGGGTCATGTTGATTTTAACTTTTTCAACAAAAAATTTTATGTGATAAAATTATCCGATTGATCTGATTTTTGGAATAGGTACTTAATTCTAGGACAATAAAGTACAATGCTATAAGCGAAGCATCTCTATAATCAAGTACTAAAAACGTAATTATATCCTTGATCATTATACTGTATTTAAGCAGTTTTCAACAAATCTACTTGCAATTTTGATTCGACATTTATACATTTATGTTCTAATTTTTCTTTTCGGACACTCTACAAGTGTTAATGTTCGTTTGTCCTACCGTTTCAGAGCTTTTCTTTTATCGATGTTGTCATCCTTGTTGATAATAAAAAACATGTAGATGCAAATTCTAATATGATTATAAAATGAGGGAGATGAGAGGAGAAGTGGGAAAGAAAACTCCTAAAAAAGAGATGGATTATCCCTCATTTTTATATTACGTCACATGGATCATTTTTGATACAGTTTTAACACAATTTGGGCTTTTGTCTGTTATTTCATGTTTGTGCAATAAACAATCTAAGAACCCTTCGTGTTATCTTGAATTTTGGTGGAAGTTAATAATATAGGAGAAGGGATGAAGAAGTTCTAAGAGTGATTTTTCTAGTGATTAATAACAGAATGTTTACTTCATTGTGATGTAATTGTAACCCAATTTATAAGTATATGTATTTTTCTTAGAACTCTTTCTCATTTTGAGTTTTCTAATTTAGATGACCATACCATACACTTTACAATTTTCTTCAAATTTTCTGGATTAATCTGGTTTTCATGACCTTTTAGCAAAAACTCCTTAATTGAATTAATTGCTAATTGTCCGCTCCCTTCCTCTCTGGTTACTATCTCTAAGTATTTTTCTAACCTAAACTGCCACAAAATGTACATTATCTTACAATTACAAAAATGATTTTAGATGGTGAAGTTGGTCAACCACTTGATGTTGATAGAATTGTCTTTGGAGGTAAATATATTTTTTTTTACTAGAAATAAGATAATAGGCAGGGATAAGACAATGGTTAGAAACACATTTACTCAATAAATCATAATAGACATCTAAGCATATGATATAGCAAATAAACAGGCGGTTTTTGACAGTCGAAAAAAATGTAGATACTATTTTCCAGTATTGGTTCCGCTGGATTAGAACCGCTTTTAAGCCATACTGAAAATTCATGTATATTATCGTATTACAGACAATTTTATTTTACAACCATGAAAATAAAATCGTAAAATTATTACCAGTGACGTATAGTAATAGCAAGAACAAACAGCTAAATATTCCTATAAAGTGTATTAATTCAAGACAAGACAAACATACAATTATAATATTAAATATTAAGACAACTATTCACTTTTATGTTCGTGTCGTGTTGCAGAGCAATGTCTTGCTCCGAAACGGTTGACACAAGAACTAAAAGCTAAAATACAAAATACATGCATTGCTCTTAAGTCAGGAAGAAAGGGACTATACATCACATTTCTCCCTGGCTTTAACATGAACCTGGATTTCAAACTGTAATATTTCAGATTAAATATAACAATAGGTTTTTACATGTTAATTATCATATATATATTATGAGTAGCGTTGAACGCTTATTAAATAGATAATAATTGATCTGGTATGACACCTGCCATATTTTTTTTTTTTTATATATATTTTATTTCCAGATCTTTAAACACTTCATATACATTTTTTTTTTATTATTTTGGTTCATTAGAACTCTTTTGTGTTTTTTTTTATATATTCCTTTTCTCTTTATGTGTTTTTTTTTCTTTTTAATATTTTTTTTAAAAAAAACATTGATTAACATATAATCATTGAAAATGCATTGATTAACACATAATGCATTAATTACATAGTTATCATAAATGCATGATATAAAAATAACACTGGTTAACATATAACCATCAGATTTAAACATGGTATTATAGAGCATTAATATGAAACATTAATTTTAAACCTTTTCGAGACTACTACTGCCTCAACAAATATTAAATACATAAAATAAAATAAAATATGAATTAATACACATAAACTATAATTATTACTTTCTTTTTCCAGACGTTCTGCTCTTCTTGCCAGATTCTTCAATATCCATAGGCATGATAGCTTCATCATCATTCACTCCAAGTTTTGCGGTCTCATCACACAAGCCGTCTTGAGACATCCTTGCCTCAGTATCACCAAGCATATGGAGACATCTTTCAAATCCACTAGTAACCGCAACCGAAATCGAGGTTGCAACGTTATCAACCTCCTCCTGATTATCCAAAATCTTTTGATGCTTACGACTAACCTCCTCCCCAAATTTATCAAGCATCATCAATATTCCAGGCGTGTGTTCCATCCTCATTTCCTCCCTCGCTTGTTCATCAACACGCCATTGCTGACCTGACAATTCAAGGTCCAGACAAACAGGAATGTTCGGATTTAAGGGCTGATCCATCTGAACACAAACAGGATCCCCAAACCGAGTAACCAATTTGAAATCACCCTCGAACCACTCATTTACTTTGTGTTCAGGATTAAACTTCCACTCAATATTGGTTGTCAACAAACTTGTATAAACTTTTCCATCCAACTCCAATCTAAGTTCCTTTACTACATTCTCTAAAGTAGTATCTGGATCACATAACAATATCTGCTTGGCTAGAGTCGGACGGAGACGCTTGCAGCGCATCTGCATTTCCCAGGTCAAAACTCTTGCGTCTACTTTATCATTCACCAGACTACCTGCGTATGTAGCACTCACCAGGTTATCAATTATTTCTCTTTGTCCATCCAATCTAACATAACGTATCTCAGCTGGCATCTCTCCACTGGTGATTAAACTCACCGAATTCACATTTACAATGCGTGGAATGTAGACCGATAAGTTCATGTATTCATTCACCTGAATAGAGTCAATAAACACTTTAGCACTCAAATCCTGTTCAGACTTTCCATCAAGCCAATCTTTCTGTAACTCGAACAAAGTTGTGGATGGCATCTGCTTCAGAATAAAGGATACTTTATTCACGACGTCTTTCCAATGTGCCAGGAGCCGGATAGCTGACACAACCTGCGTCTTCAACCTCAGATCAACGCTATTACCCACCGTTCTCAACACCGTCTGAAGGCTCATTCGCCCATCTGCAGGTATGACGTCAATTTTTGAAAGTTGATGCCAATCATCAAGTTCCCCCATATGTTTGATTATGGGTAACAATTCGCCCAACGTTTGACAGCTTTTTCTCTCATCTCCATCCAGGTATTCAATCTTAGCAAGCAACACCAAACTTGGTAAAATTTCGCAAACAAGCTTAGAGAGAAATATGGTTGCACTCAACTTATTCAAACTAGTTGTCTCATTCCATGACAACTTTCTGTTTATAGCTTTAGAATGCTCACCAGCCGCCATCAGGTTGAGGTGTCTTGAATTCTGGCTGGTAAAGATAGGGATCCTGTCCACAGGCCAGTCTATGGAGTTGATGCATCTCCCCATCTCTAACTGCACCGAAAGCATGTTTACTAAATTCAACTTAAACCTTGGTTCATTATCAATAAGACGAGCTAAATCTGCCAGTGGCATGTCCTCACTGCTCAAAAATATGTTCTTCGTCGCCCTGCCCACACTCAACGTGGGCAGCTCAACGCGCGACATTACCAACACCAGCCGAGATGCAGAGTTGCTGACCAATGCAGACACCGGTAGACCAGGTTTGACTTGATTTCCTTCATTGACAGATTGTTTGTGGCGGCCATCTTCTTCGTTGCTCAATAACTTTTGATTCATTGTTGCCGCCGTAACCAACCTGCAAAAATACAATATAATTAAATTTCAGCATCAGAATTTAAAATCTAGCATTAAATTCTTCCTCAGTAAATCTTTTTTTATAACACCATGAACAACAACAATACAAAAATGCCAACATAGGAATTATACCTAACAACAACATTAACACAATCAAAACAAACTTAGCAAACAATGGTAGTATATCTTTGAACAAATGTTCTAAACCAAACCAAGGACCTGTAACCTGTTCGAAAAATGACAACTTATGATCAACAAAATCCAACTTAGAAGCTTGTCCATTAAAATCCTCAAAATCCTCTAACCCCTGATATTTAATAGTCTTATTAAAATCAGCAATAAACACCTTTTCATCGTTCAGAAAAATCTTTTGTCCCACATGTTCAGATTTTTCATTGGCAATGTGCAGAAGTTCGAGTCCCTGCCCCTGATTCCCAAGGAACAAATTGGCTGTCAACTTCAAAAATACCGGACTTTGCGAGCAATTTAACAATTTTATGTCCTCTACTGCAACAATCATTCTACTATATTCTTGTATTCCAACTGTCTCACCTTTATATTCCACCAGCAAATGTCCTACTGCACATCCATAATCCACACCTAACTTTACTGGAATTTCAACCGCTGTACACTTTTCATACTTAGCAATTTCTCCCAGGTATATAATTCTGAACCCATGATGCATCTGTACATTTGATCTAACTTCTGTTTGAGCACATCTAGAAATACTAAAAAGTTCCATCATCCTCTCATTCCTTTCTCTACTAGCCAAAAACATAGCATTCAACTCAAATCTAGCTTCTTGTTTTAACAAATCCCCAAAATAACTTCTAACAGCCGCCTTCGGTTCCTCTAAAAACTTGATACCCTCCAATTCTGTTACAAAAATGTTGAAATCCAGATGCTGCAAAGTAAGTTTCTCTGTTCCCATAATTTTAACTAAAATATTCCTTTCCAAGTTAGAAACAAAAAGTTGTTCATTCCACGTAGTTAAATTAAATGTATCTTGAAAAACTACCTTAAAATTACTGGCCGGTTTTCGTACTACATACGGAAAATATGGTGAAGTTGATGTTGCCCACAAATGATTTTCTTCAAAATTCGCCACAATCGTCTTTTTATCATAATCCATAACAACATTTCCCTTGATCAAAACGGGTGTATTTTTTACTAAAATATGCAAAGTCCCAATAGCAAAACCTAAATTGAACCACATATTGTGCGCGTATATTCCCAGTGTCTTGCATTGAATATTTTCACCACCAACATCCCAGAAAGGTGACAATGTTCCATTAACCGTGAAACTGTGAACAGTTGGCAAGTCTATGTTTACTTTAAAACTAATACCATCATGCTGATACTTGCCAGAATGAAAAATCCTTCTACATTCATCCATACTCAACTCTACCTGTTTTTCATGTGGCACGTCTAATACGTGCACATGACTCGCGGTGCCGCAAAACCAGCGCTCCAATTTTAGTCTAACCTCACAACTAATGGCTTCCGACAGTATAAAATCGGTTTCTGCTAACCCCAATAATTCCACAGATCTGACCGGTTCCATCCTATCATGCAAACAGGCAGCTGATCTAAGTTCAACATCACTTATTTGAGAACAATCATAAGCTGCTAACCGTGGATCCTGTGACGTATACATACCACCAACAATAATCAAACAATAGGTCTGCATCACAACAACAAATAACAAAATATCCAAGTACCTGACTCCTCTATCATCCTTGGATTTCTTCACAGGTACTGGTCCAGCACGTCCACTCTTTGAACTACAAGCGTCAGGCGACCTCTTTCGCATACCACGATCTCCATCTCGTCTATTCCGGTCATGTCTATCACCACCGCCGCTTCCTCTCTTGTCATCACGCTCCCGACGGTTTTCGTGGTAATCTCTTCTCCTGCAAATATTATACAAATTATTACAAATATTATTTTTTAATCAATTTTGCGAGGTTCCTAGTTACTACATCTGCTACTGAATAACGTTCTAATCTGTCTTTATCTCTGTTTTGTCTATCCTCTTCCAATTTTTGTGATTGTACTTCATTTGTAGAACCTTTAGGACGACCTTTAACAGGAATAGTCTCAGACATTTTTTGCAGTTTTGCATTATCTAACGATCTATCTAATTCATCCTCCTCAACATCCCTACCTCGTTTAACACTTCCCCTTCGTTGTTCCAAGTTTACAATTTTACTTTGCAGTTTTGGAAAAGTGTCCTCTAAAATACTCATCCGAGACTCTAACTCTCTAGCAGATTCCATGTTAACATCCTCTACACCCAAACTGTTGTCTACTAAACTATTATCAGAGGCATAATCTCCATGAAAAACACTATCCTTACTAATAGTAGAATATGTAGAGTCTAACTTAGTTTTGTCAGTCGTATCATTCGTATCTACACTGTCAGAAATATGAGTACTTTCCAAAGTATCACTAAGATCCTCAACTAAATCATCTAAATTTTCATTATCCTGAGATACATTTGACCTCTGCTGTGACAACCCAACACCCAAAAAAGATTTCTCCAAAAAATCTGGTGTTACCTGTCCATCCTTCCGCCTTCCAACCACCTCTGGACTAGCGCCACAGCTATTCTCCTCTTCAGAAACGCCTGAACAAGTTAAATTTCTTAAAGTATTGGGAAAGTCATAGTTTACTTTCAAGGTATTATCCACAGAGAAAAACTCATCTGTAATCACTAAGTCAATCTTTTCATCTGGAGTCAAGTCTAAAGTACTCTCAATAACATATATTTTATCCCTTGGTACAATTCTTACCCCTTTGTCTTTCAATCTACACTTTTCTAGGGGTTGAATCTCGAACAAACTGTCAGAAATTACTTTTGTCACTAGACACGGACCCACCCATAGTGAGCAGAGTTTACGAGCTACACCAATCGTTGTGACGTCATAGTAAATATAACAATAGGAATTTATAGCTATCGGCCGACCTATCCTTTCTGTATTTTCTACCTGTAAATACTTCTCAGTTCTCTCTTGTCCAGTTCTCCAATTTCTGTCAAGGCACTCCAATAACTCTGAAAAATTCATATGTTTAATTTTCGAGCGGGTTAAAGGATCAAATGAGTCAAGCGGAAGCTTAGGGTTTCGTAGAAACATCTTGAAATACGGGGAACATCCTAACCTCCGATTGAAAGAAGTGTTCATACAAAATTGTGTAGCTTTAAGTTTATGAGCCCAATCTCCATCTTAAAAACGTAAATCAGTCTTAAGAAACGAATACACCGATTGGTTGTATCTTTCACTATAATTCGAATTTGCTGATCTTGGAGGGATAAATATTTGTTCAATTCCCAACCTTAAACAAACTTCCCTAAAAACTTTTGATTTGAAACTTTGTGCATTGTCAGTCCTGATTCTCTCGCATAATCCCCAAACAGAAAATAAATTAAACTTCAAACATTCAATAATTGTTTCAGCTTTAACATCCTCAATAGCAAACAACCACACATATCTAGTACAACTGTCAACTACTATTAAAATATGCTTACAAATGACTCCATTATATTCACACTCATTCAAAGGACCTAAAGCATCTATGGCCAACTCTGCCATAGCTTCTCCAGCCAAAGGAGAAAATTCTATATTATGATTATGTTTTGGTTTTTTACGTCTATTCAAACAAATGACACAATTTGCAACTGCCGCCGCTACATATTTAGACACATAGGGAAAAATGAAGTGACGATTAATCCTGCTCAAAGTTTCCAAATAACCCCTATGCCCCGCTGTAACATCTGCATGAGCTAACAAGAAAACTTTATTGTACATTCCAATAGGTACCACTACCCGTTCAATAAATTGAAATTCTTTCTGGAGCCGCATAGGTGAAGTCAAGATAATTAAACCATCTTTATAACTCAAATGTTCAAAAAATCTTAATATTTGTTTACCACGATAAGGCATTTGAGACAATTCTCTGGACGTAGGTTTTACATTATTTACAATAAATTCCCTCACCTCAACTAAAACAGGATCCTTCTCCAGGCTACGACTAAATTCTCTCGCCTTCAATCTGGATGCTATTTGACTGGCCGTCTCTGCTCCAATTCCTGCAATAAGACACAATTTAGGATCTTCCAATTGATATACAGTATCCAATATTAACTCTCCTTGTTCGTCCGTCGATAATTTAGATATCCTATCTTTACTATCCTCTAATGCAGTACGTGACAATATATCAACATTAGTATGCATCTTGCCCTGCCTATGTACAACCTCATAACTGAAGGTGGATAAAAAGTTTATCCACCTTATGGTGAGACCAACAAAATATCCGTTCTGCCTCCAAGTAGATAGATGTTTCAGTGCAGCTGAATCAGTTCTCACGATAAACTTCTTGTGTCTCAAATAACATTCAAATCTTTCAACAGCATTTACTAATGCACATAATTCTCCTTTATGCGCTGCATAATTGGCTTCATGAGTTGAACAAACACGTGACCAACACGATATCATCTTCTCTTGCCCATTTTGTTTTTGACTTAACACCGCAGACATAGCTGTAGATGACCAATCTGTATCCAACACAAATGGTTCAGCCTCCATCCTCCAATCCGGGAATGATTTACTTATTTCTTCACAGAACAATTCTCTAGTCTTTGTAAAGGCTTCCATACTTTTTTCATCCCATTCTATTTTACTACTGTTTCTGAATTTGTTCAATGGTGCCGTAATATCAGAAAAATTCTTGAAATATGAACCATAATAATTTATGAAACCAGTAAATCTTTGAATATCTTTACCTGTTTCAGGTACTGGCCAATTCTTAATCTTTTCAATATATGCTTGGTCCATAAATATGCCTTCTGCATTTATAATATGGCCCAGAAATTTCACTTCCTCTGCAAACAATGTACATTTTCCAAGATTAATCTTGAGGCCTGCTTCACAGAATGTTCGTAGTAGAGTATTCAAATGCTCCAGATGTTCCTCCACATTCATACTATATACAAGAACATCGTCCAAATAAACTAGGCAAAATGCCCTTAATTCAGGACTCAAATCCATTACTCTATCCATCAACTTTACAAATGCACTTGGAGCATTGGTCAATCCGAACGGAAGCCTCTTGAAGCAATACTGCCGTCCATTAGAACAAAACGCTGTATATTTCCTGACAGATTCCTTCAAGTGCATTGAATTATACGCCGAAGTAAGGTCAATAGACGTAAAAATCTTCTTTCCTCCAAGTTTGTCAAATAGCTCACCAATATTAGGCAAAGGGTAACAGATCTTCTCAGTTATCTCATTTAACGAGCGGTAGTCCAGGACAAACCTGACTTTTACCTCGTTAGTATTTCCAACCTTCTTCTTAACAGCAAAAATTCCAGAATTAAACGGTGAATTACATTCTTCTATCACATCTGTTTCCAACCATAAATCAATCTGTTCTTTTAGTTTCTCTGCATGATGAGGATTGAGTCTAATCATCCTATTTTTGAAAGGTTGAGCTCCAGGAACCAACTGAATATCATACTCCTCCAAAGTACAAGATCCAATATCCGTAGGGTCAATCGATAACGCCTTGAAATTCTTTAAAAACAAACCAACTATTCTTCCTTTCAAAGAAACATTATCTTTTAAAAACGGAACTTTATCCAACTTCAATTTATCTTTAATAAAACGAATCTTCTTTAATGTTGTTGACACATCTTCTTTAACTCTGTTCTCTTGCAACATCGCTATCTTCTCCGCCAAAAACAAATTTCCAACCAAAGTACCAGCAGGAACAGATTTCTTAACAGTTTCAAAATTCGTGATTTTAGTCATAATTTTACCGTTTTTTCCCACCTCAGTAATTCCTTCATTTATCAACAAGTTGTTTCGGCTACAGTAACCTTGTCTAGGAGCTATATAACACAACTGTCCTTCAGGCATATTTCCCTTAGTTGAAACTTCTACCACCACTGTACTTAATGCTGGAATTTCTATTCGATTTTTCAATGAACAAATCCATTTTTGGTCTTGTAATTCAGCTACATTAATCTCAGGTTTCTTAGTTCTTGCTTTCTCCAGTTTCTCCAAAACCGTATGAACCAAATTCTTCACTACAATTTTTCTTTTAGCTACTAAATTCACACTGATTCCATGCATCTCAATCCTGTTGCCGTCCTTGGCAAATATCGTCTTCACGTTATTTTTGTTCAGCCAATGACTGCCTAGATTCATAGGTACAGTCATGCCAGAAATAACAAAGCAATCTTCTTGAAAACTGTGTCCTCCAATCTGAAATTCAACATTCCGAACAACACCATCAATCTTGATGCTGGAACCCTGCACGCCTGTTGCTTTCGAATCCGTTTCTTCAATCATACAATCAAGCTTTCTAGCCAACACTTGAGATATCAGGCAGCCTCGTGCATTGCCGCTATCAATTAAGGTCAGGATTTCCATGCCACCAATCTTCGTTGGAACGTAGACTTCAGCCGCTCCAGCCGCCATCTCAGAATCTTCATGAAACTTAGAAACAGCTATCTAACCAACACCAGCAGTTATGAGGTTGTAACTATCCAATTGTCTATCAATTAACTATCTATCTGTCTACAACAAATAACAAAATAACGGAATAAAACAAATCACTCACCGACAATATTTCATCCACCAACAGAAACGTCCAAAATATCTCTTAATCCACAATCAACAAAACTTCTCTCCGGCCAACAGAAACATCCCAAAATATCTCTTAATCCACAATCAGTAAAACTTCTCTCCGGCCAATCTAAAATATTACAAACTTTTAGATGCCAATTGATGGATAAATCACTGTAAATAAGAATTAATATCGATATTAATATATATATATATAACAAATTTTTGCAAGACTACTTTTCGAACAGCAATATATATATATAATGGTAATCAAATATTAACAACATAAAACAAAATCTTAACAACTCACCATCAAATAAATAATGATGACAGTATCTCCCAATCACCACAAATACTCTTCTCAGCCAATCTAAAATAAAATACAATTATTTTAGATGCCATATTTAAATGTTTTCACTGAACAAATAAACTTGCAATACAATAAAAGAAATTGTATTAAGAAATATGACATGATCAAATATTATCAATCACCAATCAAATTAATCTTTCCAAATACCATAAGTTCAATTCTTTTGTGATTCAATAAAATATTACCTAACAAAACTATTATTGTCAGATTAAAACTGAGATGTATAAAAGGTTTAAAAGTCGAAATTCAACTAACTATATATCTCAATACCTGAGAGCACCTTCTTGCGCAGCTCTGCTTCTCTGCGCAGCTCAACTTTCTGCGCATGGCGCGCCCCACGCCTGATAATCATTGCAGCTACCTCTCTACACCACCCCATTTTGCGCATACCAGCTCTGAGAGATAGTGCAAATTTTCTTTGCAAATATGTTCACTCCCCCTTTTTCTCAAACAAAAGAGACAGCTCCACCATATCTGCGCATACCAACTCTGAGAGATAGTGCAAACTTCTTTGCAAATATGTTCACTCCCCCTTTCTCCTCCAACAAAAGAGACAGCTCCACCATATTTGCGCATACCAACTCCGAGAGACAACCCCTCCCTTCCTTCATAGAGAGAGACTACTCCACGATTATATCTAATGCATTATAACAATTTTGCTTCATGAAATTCTAAACTTC
Source organism: Acartia tonsa (assembly GCF_053477335.1). NCBI lineage: Eukaryota > Metazoa > Arthropoda > Copepoda > Calanoida > Acartiidae > Acartia > Acartia tonsa. The sequence continues at coordinate 44,699,935 of NC_137260.1, forward strand.
ATAAAAAATTTTGCTGAATCCACATTACTAAATCGCAATATAATTGTTTTAAAATCGAATACTTTAAACCACAATAACTGACTCAACTTTTAAAACAATTTTCCACATTTCATCAAAATTTAATACTTTTCAAATATCTAATTTCACATTTTTATCAAATTTGATTCAATTTAAAATTCAATTTAATATTTTTCAATAGCAATTTTACAAAATTGTATTCCTAATTCGTTTTTCATTTTCACTTTTTATTATTCTTATCTCTGTTAGACCCCACAACAGTCTGAAACAAAAATGAATTTTCCTAATTTCAACAAAACATAATCAAAAACTAAATTAATTATTTTGATTTCCATTATAACATAATCTCATAATTTCATATACGCTTATAAACAATATGTTATCTTTTCATAATTCAAAATAAACCATCAAAATAAATTATCACAAAATTAGAGTTGCTTCGTTCACTCTTTATCATTAATTTTGTTTTGTTGTTATTTATTTACAATGCGCATAAATCAAAACAATGCCGCGTAACAAGTAGAAAATGGAATAAGGTTTTAATGATTATAATACATACAAAACATTAATACCATAAAATGTCATCTATAATAGCATTATTCCATGCCTCAACTTCCGCTACAAGATCGTCTTCATAATCACTTGCCCCTAAACCATCGACATGCGCCACTTCCTTCGTATCCTCCCCTTCTTTCACCTCTCCTTCAATTTCACCAACCAATTTCTTTTTATCAATACTATTTTCATTCTTTTTAAAACTCTTTTTCCCCGTCTTATAAGGAACAAAAGGCTTGTTTCCCCACCGCAAAAAGTATTTTCCTTTAGGATTAGGCAACTTTTTATCTCTAATATCAAAACAATCCCTCATCATGTGACCTTTCCTGTTGCAATAATAACAAATAAAACCACCTTGAATTGCGCCAATTAAAGGAATAAGTTCAGCTGGTCCACCAAATTCATCAGCTAAATCAATTTCACATTGATTTATTTCATATGACAAATTATCTTCATCACTAACCTGATCAATAGTTACAGGATTTGACTTGGAACCAACGCCACCAACCATCGTTTTAGCCAAAGCCATCTGGTTTGTTGTACATCCTCTAGCCATTGACCCTGAAATTTGGTTAAATTGTAGCCCTTTAACAATCAATTGTGCTTTAACTATTAACTCTGTCCGAAACTTCGTTATCATTCGCACTTGTCCGTCACGCTCCAAATCCAACGCAAATTGACGCATCTGATTAGCCAAAAGTGGAGATAAGACCACATTACACACTTGAGAATAGAAATCCATAAACATATCATCAGTTGGTTTCGGATACGCACGTTTCCAGAAAGATAGTATCTTATCAAAAAATGCATCAATCTTATCATTCTCATGTTGCTTAACACTCAAATACGCATCTTTGCACACATTTTTCATGTCGGGTGGTAAAAATGTCTCTCGCATCTTACACAAGTACCCCTTTAATGTTAATTGTCTATTCTCAATATCAGCAGGTTTTAGTGTATAACCACAAGCGGTTCTTACACCCACACATCTATCAAACAAAATTTCCTTACACACTTGATGATTAGTCATATGATAACGTCTAGTAGTCATCCAAAATCTCTCCAAATAATCATCAAAGAAAATCACATCATCGTCAACCGCAAATTCAGGCGCATTTTTTCTGAACTGATCATCAAGTTTAGCACACGTTTCATTGTACCTATGAACATTCTCCTCCCCCTGCGAAACATACAAAGATCTATCTGGTACATAAACAAGAGATTTACACCAACTAACCTGCGATTCACTCAGTCCAGCTTCAAAAAAATTGAGCGTATTAAAATCCTCCGCATTAACCTCAGAAAGGGCTGGCCACCACATGAGAACTCCATTGTAGATATTATCCACAGCATCAACCTTAGACAATTCCCAAAGTTTTATGATCTTATCTTCATTTCCCTGCATACCACCAAAAATAGGCCGAGAACCACTAGCAAACAATTTAGGCTTCTCCTCTGATCCTCCAAATCCTCCAGATCCACCAGCCGTCCTCTGCCACGGCATAGAGTTATTCAAACCATTCTGCTGTTTATTCGACCCATTCTGCTGGGTATTCGAACCATTCTGCTGGTCATTCAAACTATTCTGCTGGGCAATCTTATCAAGAATTCGCTGCTGGCCAGTCATAAACTCATCCACAACTGTCACATTCTCAGTTTTGATATCATTATCAACACTAGGCTCCATCACCTTATTAAGACGATCTTCCAAATCGTCCATCCGAGTAGCCAGTCCAGTAACCGCAGCACTATTAGTATCAATATTATCCGTCAATTCCTGAACTTTCGCCTCCAACGGCTCCACTCGCCCAGTCAAATTATCCAGCTTAGTCCCAAGATCACCCTGCATCGAGGATATATCACCCTGCAACGAGGCTATCGCCTCGAAGATGTACTCCAGCCTCTCCTCCAGAGACAGCTTCCTGAAGTGAGCAACGTCCAACTTCATCGCTCACAAAAATTCCTGAACAAAAACAAAGTGAAGAAATAATACAATTAAAAGAAAATCTGAGCTATAGATTCGTACTACACTACTGCGCCAAAATGACGTATAGTAATAGCAAGAACAAACAGCTAAATATTCCTATAAAGTGTATTAATTCAAGACAAGACAAACATACAATTATAATATTAAATATTAAGACAACTATTCACTTTTATGTTCGTGTCGTGTTGCAGAGCAATGTCTTGCTCCGAAACGGTTGACACAAGAACTAAAAGCTAAAATACAAAATACATGCATTGCTCTTAAGTCAGGAAGAAAGGGACTATACATCACACCAGTTTGTTGGCGCGAGAATTCGGCCCCGCGGGTCTAACAAAACTGGAATTAATCTTAAAATTTTTACTTTTTCTGCGGAAAACTTTCTATAATATAATACGATAAATAACTATCATGATTTTTTCAGGGGAATTGAAGAACGGATTTTTCCTGGAGGCCGGTGCTTTTGATGGAGAATTTAATTCTGATTCCCTGTATTTTGAAATGAATCATGGATGGACTGGTCTGTTAGGTTCGTTTTTATGTTGTTTTTAACTATTTTTTTAGTTTATTTTAACACGGCCAGAAATTAACGGCCGGATGTGGATCAACTTCAATCCATTTAAATCATGGCATTTGTAAATTTAAGTGTTGAACCTTATTCATGTTTCCCATACATTCCTTTAATTTTTTCATGTTGTCATTAAAAATAAAATATACTAAAACCATCTTAGGACCTCTATTGAGCCTCTTAAAGAGAGAACCAAACAAAAAAGACTTAGTGCTTTATATAATAGAAATAATAAAGTTTATATGTTTAGTTGAGCCTCATCCTTATGCTATGAGTGAAATCAAGGCCCGCAATAGAAATGCTACGCTTATTCAGACTTGTCTTTCTACAGACACAAAACCTCAGGTATTAATGCAATGAATCTAGTACAGTTCATGGTAAAATGTTCTTGGAAACGACTATCTACAAAACTCGGTGAGCTTTAAAGGCTGCTAGCGGTCAAACGTCTTAGTACAAATTTTAACCAACACAAGAAGTCCTAAAAATAATCGGGAATTGCCAAAATAATTAGTAACACTCAGTTGTCATGCAGCGCACATAAACGCGCGAAAAAGATTTTTTTTACGCGTGTTTTCTTCAGCCAAGCTTTATTGGTGCATTAATTGATTTTGAAACTTCCTAGTTTTGAAGCAATATCTATATTCTTATTAAATTGTTTTAGGTTGTGAACTTTGATCTGAGTGGTAGTGTGAGGAACGAAACACATAGGTATAATTCTTTTATAAAAGTAATACGATCTATGTCTGTCTATCTGGACCGAAGTTTCTCTGTAACCGCTGAACCGATTTTATATTTTTAAGTTTCACTACTTAAAGATATTTATATCCTTTTTTAAATAGAAAAATAACAAATTTAATCTTAATGCATTTTTTATGAAAATTTCAATAAATTTTATTTTACGCTTTAATTCTATTTGAATTTTGATTAGATTTACTGATTATGATATTTTTCTATGTAGGGAATCCATGATGGGAATTACTTTAAATCCAATTGATGACAATTATGTAAAGGTTAGTGCTTGTTATTATTCACGCAACCCCCATGTGTCAGAATAGCCATTTCTCGTATTCATTTAAAACCGATTAATATCCGGTGCACGTGGTTTAAAACCGGCCATACTGAAAAATTATGTCTCGCATAATATTATATACAGTTTTCTACAAATATAAAAAAGTACAATCATAAGATTGAATTCTGCATGTCGGGGCTAAAAAAACTGGTTTTAATCTTAAATTGAACATTTATATCCGCGGAAGCTGTTTATAATAAGATGCGAGAAATAACTATTATCGCAACTTATTAACTTATTACAGGCAGCTTTTCGCGAGTATTATAAGATTAAAAGCACTTTTGTTAACCCCGAGAGCCGAAGACTCATATTAATTTCATTTATATGCACCTGTAATTTTAAAACATATCTACCCTATTTATATTATATTTGGAACACCTATCATACTTAAATTAATAATTAATACATAAATATATATTGTTGAAATTTAGTTATAATTATTTTAGATGCAGTGTATGCCTCTTTACTCAATTCTGATGGCCATGGGTAACCCAACTGTTCATCACTTCAGGTAAAAAGTTTGGTCCTCGGACAAACACAGGAGTCCCAAACGTCGGAGTGGAAACTTAACTTAACCTAATCTATTTAAACTATTTTATAGGTTTTTAAATGCCTAACCCCTGCGGGAGCTTATAGAAATATGTACTTAATTAAATTAATATTCTAACAATTTGAAGATATTTTAGTTTAAATTGGAATATATATTACTAGCAGCTACGCCCCTATTATCTAAGAACTAGATTTTCAAAGAGGTAAGATGTGTGCAAAAAAATATTCTAATACCATCCCCTGGCTTATATCTAAAATTAAATAGCGTGAAACCATTCCATTGCCTATGAAACCTTCCCTAAAATCTGTTCTGTAGTTATCGAAATCTTAAGCTTCAGACAAAAAAAACTTACTACATAAATAGGATTATAGTTAAGAAACAAGTGTTAATGCATTATAAAACCATCATTTTAGGGCAACATATAAATAAAAAGATCATTGAGATAAATAATGTTTGATTTTTTTGGCCCCGCAAAGTTGTAAAAAAGTTCTTTTTTAAACTGTCTTTATGTTATTTCTTTTTTGCAACCCTTTCTATAACGCAAATCAATTGCATTTTTACAGACCCACATACACCACCCAACAAACACAGCGAGCATAAATTACTCAATAAATCATAATAATTATCTTAATTTTAACCACTATATTTCAAAACTATATATTTGATCCACGTTTCAATGTTAAACATTGTCCTTGATGCATTAATATTTTCTAATAGAATAAAAATTTCTTATTTATATTATATATCTTTGTTCTTGTTTTTTTTTCAAATAAGTATTTTCAATAAAATTAAATTTTCTAACTCATATTGTATTTTTGGTTATTTTTTTCTAAAAATGTTTTTTCTTCAATAGAATGAAATTTCTTCTTTAAATTGTATTTTTTGCTCGTATATACGTATAAAGACATATATTTGCTGAGTAAAACTGACGTTATGTATTATCAACAAAATTATATATTTTGCAAGTGGTCTAACTCCACCCCCCCCCCACCCCCTTTCTTGTTATTTGTTAAGGAGGAGGATGGCGCGGGGATTTCTGAAGAGGGTTTTCATTCCTACCAAAATATTATGAATGATAACATATTCCCTCTGGAGCTTTTTTAGGAAGGATGGGAGAGGGATAAATCTCCCACAAATGAACATGAAGCCCCCTCCCCCTTCCTTCTTTATTTTCCTATGTGAACACCTTAGGCTACAATTGATAAATAATGGATGTAATCATCTTATTTAATGTGTAAATTGAATTTGTAGAAAATGGAAAACAAAATTGTATTCGTGTGTATGATGTGAAATAAAAATTGCAATGTTATTTCCTTTCACTTACAATTATTTTCAATTATAAAAGAGTTTACATTAACAAAAATAACAAAAAAAACATTAAAACCTTGTAGCGCCAAAACTTTTTTTGTGAAGGGCTTCAAAGGGTATCGTAATAAACTCTCCAAAAACTTTTGGGGGTGCCTATGGCCCCTCTAAACTAAGAGGTATATTTTTTATGGAGGGAAAGGTAAAATCTAAAATTTCAAAAATTTGATGGGTAACTAAGACACCACTAAATTTGTTTTGTGGGGGCAATCACACTTTTCCCCACCCTCCCCCTTGGAGGGCCCTAGGTTTCATGATAAAGTTACCAGAATCCATTATGAATGATAGACAGTGAGAACTACAGTGTGCTTTTATTTAAAGTATTGTATTTAATCCTCTTACCATTGACATAAATTTATAATCAATATCTTATTTTTTTTTATTAAGAGACTCTGCTTCCAGGAGCTGGCTGCATTTAAAGTCAGAACAAATACTTTAGAATTTGTTGTCATTCCATTAATTTTTCGAAAATCATATACATTGAAAAACATGTTTTTGGGGTTCCAGGACAAACGCAGGAGTGTTAAAATATCAATTTAATTAAATATTTCTATACAAATTAGGTTAGGTTAAGATATGAATGTACAAATAAGCCCCCCGCAGTTGTTAGGCATTAAAACACCTAAAAGAAGGTCTAAAATAGGTTAGGTTAGGTTAAGTGTCCACTCCTGCGTTTAGGACTTCTACGTTTGTCATAGGACCGTTTTTGGGGTATAATTGGTGGAAAATGCGAAATATTTAAATGCCCAATGAAGAAAATAAGATATTGATTATTGATTTCTGCCAACGGTAAGTTGGTTAAATTAGATAATACTTTTGTTCCTTTAAAGAAAAACACTGTACATTTAGTTACACACATTTTTAAGATATGTGTTGACGAACAAATTTGAAAAATGAATCTTTTTTTTCAGCTTGGACGTGGAAGGTGCTGAATTTGCTATCCTACGAACTATTCCTTGGGACAAGGTTGACATACAGGTGCATACAATAGCTACTAATCTCTGATTTGTTGACCCGAAGACAATTATTTTTCATTTTACTATCCGCGGATAACTGTTTAGAAAACGATACGATACGTGTATTTAGATAAGGCTAAAATAAGTTTTAATTTACTGGAAATTAATCCTTTTTAATGAAATAATTAATCAATTTTAGACGCTGAGTGTTGAAACCCATCTTTTGAACAGAATTTTTCCAGGAACAAGGTATAATTTAACATTTTTAAAAATTCTTTCAAATAGCTGCAAGTTAGTCAAAATAATAAAAATGACTGCATAGTCCTTTTGAATTAATAGCTTTATCAAATTTAAACCTAATCAGCTTGCGTTTCTAGAAGTTTCTTATTGATAACAATTAGAAAAAAACTGATCTTCATTTTATTAAAAAGCATTAGTTTTCATGAGCTTTATTAATTTTCTGTCATCGTTTCATTTAAAATATTTGGCTTGACGAAGCCCATTTTGTTCCGAATTTGTATCACTTTTGAAAAGTGCGACTCCAGTTACGTCATATTTTTCTTTCCCGAAAAAGGGAAGGGGGAAAGAAAAAAAAGGGAAGGGGGGAAGAAAAAAGAGATGAGAGAAAAGGGAGTTTTCCCCATCTCTTTTGAAGAGATTTTCTTCCCCCCTTTCTTTTTTCGGGAAAGAAAAATATGACGTAACTGGAGTCGCACTTTTCAAAAGTGATACAAATTCGGAACAAAATGGGCTTCGTCATTTGGCTTGTGGTAGCTGTGTTAAGTACCCCAGGGAAATTGGGATAGCATAGATGTCACTACTTTTGGCCTACCTATTCTATTGACGTCATAGTATAGGCAAAGAAAAAGGGAAGGGGAAAAGAAACCTTCTGGAAAAGATATGGGGTATAGGGTATTTCCTGACGTCAATAGAATATGTAGGGCACAATAGACAGCTACCGGTTTGTGGTTTTTATGGCATAATATTTTTTTTAATATGATGAAAACTTTGTAGGGAAGAGCTGATACAGTTTATGGATGAAGTTGGTTATAAAATCATACCCTGGGGACACACAATTTCAAATGAGCAAAGGTAATTTTTTTTTTTTTTGGCAGATACACTTTTTTTTCTGTTAGCAAATATCTTTTTGTTCTTTTATAGGTCCTCTAATCTTTCCGACGCTATTGGCTGATACAAAAATGTTTACCATACCCACTTAATTCTTTTACTTTAATGTAACCCTTAGATTGCATTTAACCTGAATAAAATTTATTGCACTTTATTGCCTGCTAGTATCTGCGTTGATGGCGTTCAGCAAGCTTGTCAGTTTGGAGAATAACTTTTTAGTGTCATATATGAATATTAGATCCCATCTCTTTACCCTAAATTTAAGAAAAGTGTCTAAAAAATCAGCCATGTGACGTCATAAAAATGAGAGAGACGAGAGGAGAAGTGGGAAAGAAAACCTCTAAAAAAAGAGATGTATAATCCCTCATTTTAAGACGTCATGAGGCTGATTTTTTTGTGACATTTGGTCCAGCAACAAAAATACAATCAAACACGATTTCAAAGTCTAAAGCACACAAATAACCAACCACAAATGTACCTAGTTTATTTTTTTTGTAGAACTTTTATGTCCACAAATGACGATCTGTTTGTGAGAAAGGATATTCCCTTGAAGATGACCAAGGAGGAGAAGGAGAAGCTTTACGCCGAGGAGAACAGATCTTATCCAGATAAACCAAATTCAGAATTTAATAGGTAAGTCTAGTATCAATTATATTAATAGATAGGTAAGTCTAGTATCAATTATATTAATAGATAGGATAAAAGTCATGTACATTACCCTATCTGTAAATTTAAAGTAATGATTGAAAAGTTTGGACCCTTCTTGTTTGAATCAACATTTCAAGATTCAATGAAAGTACCCAACGTTTTATGGAAACAAATGAGAGAGCGTATTTAAAAAAAAATTTGGTACCATAAAAAAATCCAGTCCAATATCACCAATCTCTCAGAGCACACACAAGATATTTCTTCGATCTGACAAAAAATTTTTTTTTGTGAAGATTATATATCTGCAGAGCACCTCCTCTATACCTTTGTTAGTCCGTCAGTTTAATGTGTTTATTATTTGCAGGAAAGACCCAGAATATACCTACAACAGGGAAGAGTATAGACAAAGCAAACTTAACAAAAAAGATGAGCTATAAAAATTATTTCCTAAGTGTGTCTTCCCATATGTATTGTGATAATCAAATTTATGAATCTCATTTTCAGTATGGCTTCTGAACTGATTGATATCCGCTGGATTAGAGCCGGCCCTCAGCCAAACTGAAAAATCATGTAAACCACCGTATTGTAGACAATTTTCCACGAATAGTAAAATAAAAATCATAAAATGAAGAGCCCCTAGGGGCAGAAAGCTGTCTATAATATGATGCGATAAATAATAATTAAAAAATTTTCATTTTGAAGTAAAAATTTTGATTATCTTCATACTTAGTTTTATTTTTTGGAAAAATATAAATGATATGTGATTTTATTTATACCCGTTTGAAATTATATTTGTTTACTCTTAGTATATAAATACTCATTACTCACTCGTGTTCAATATTTTGTTATTTGCATGTTAGAGTAAAATAATAGATGGTGATGGGGTTGAATAACTGTATGTCCCCATCCCATGGACCTAGTGCCGAATCTCAATCGGGTCTTTTTAAATCAACCCATTGTGTCGGGAATATTAACACAGCAGAAAAAAATTCGCTAGCAGACGAAAAAGATCCAGGTAGTTTTCTGGTTATACATCTATACTATAAATCTCTTAAATCACCTGAACTTTATATTAGTTTGGGTTCAAATGTTTTATTGCGTTTCATCATCATTTTTCCTTATACAAAAGAAAAAGGAATATGTTCTTTCTATTTGTGTGTAGCGAATGATTACGCTAACCGCTGAACTTATATGGTTCTTTAGTGAACTCTTTTGGGGAGGGTAATGGGTACCGTCCACCTCTTTAAGAAAAATCGCCCCAAAAAAAGTCTCCCGCGCCGAATATTTTAAATTTTCTTTTGAAAAGTGAAATTGAAAGTAGAGTGTAGACAATAAGGAGTTTTAACTTTATCAAGGGGCGTAGCCGCTAGTGAATGTAAAAAATTTTAAAAGATTGACCTTACCATAAATTTCATCAGTGTATACTTTTGTCTATTTGTATGACCCAGTTTCTAAGTTTTTTTACATGGTTTTTCAGTGCATTAGACCAACATAGACCGCATATATTCTAAAGTACATTTTACTTTAAATTTGATGATTTATGTAATTAAATAGAAAAATTCTGCCAAGAAAAGATAATAGCAAAAAAGATTCAATATTTCTGGTAACGTCCAAGCTTTTTATTTTGAGGGGAAAAACTGAGTGGTTTTAAAAGTTTGAGGGGGCTAAACTATTGTATAATTTAAAATTTTGAAGGGGGTAAAATGAGGGATTCCAAAGTTTGAGGTTAAAGATATAAAGAAAACTTTCTAAGGATGAAATTGGTTTATTCTCTATTAGTTTGTCTGTGTGTACTCTATTGTCTATTAGTTTGTCTGTGTGTATTCTATTGTCTATTAGTTTGTCTGTGTGTACTCTATTGTCCATTAGTTTGTCTGTGTGTACTCTATTGTCTATTAGTTTTTTTTGTGTGTATTCTATTGTCTATTAGTTTGTCTGTGTGTACTCTAAATCTATTAGTTTGTTTGTGTGTACTCTATTGTCTATTAGTTTGTCTGTGTGTACTCTATTGTCTATTAGTTTGTCTGTGTGTACTCTATTGTCTACTAGTTTGTCTGTGTGTACTCTATTGTCCAATAGTTTGTTTGTGTGTACTCTATTGTCTATAAGTTTGTCTGTGTGTACTCTATTGTCTATTAGTTTGTCTGTGTGTACTCTATTGTCTATTAGTTTGTCTGTGTGTACTCTATTGTCTATTAGTTTGTCTGTGTGTACTCTATTGTCTATTAGTTTGTCTGTGTTTACTCTATTGTCCAATAGTTTGTCTGTGTGTACTCTATTGTATATTAGTTTGTCTGTGTGTACTCTATTGTCTACTAGTTTGTCTGTGTGTACTCTATTGTCCAATAGTTTGTCTGTGTGTACTCTATTGTCTATTAGTTTGTCTGTGTGTACTCTATTGTCTATTAGTTTGTCTGTGTGTACTCTATTGTTTATTAGTTTGTCTGTGTGTACTCTATTGTCTATTAGTTTGTCTGTGTTTACTCTATTGTCCAATAGTTTGTCTGTGTGTACTCTATTGTCTATTAGTGTGACCCAGTTTCTTCAGCTTTTAACTTTTTTGCGATGTTTTATCACGTCTGCTAAAAATGTTTTTCCTCCAAACTAATATGTACTAAATATCACATTATTTGAAGGAGTTTCGGAAATGTCTTCGAAACGGATTAATATCCCCAGGTGTCGAACTGCTTCCTAGCTATGCTAAAAACATCATATAACAGACAATTTTCCACTGTATACGATGTAATAAATAACTATTCTCGCCTAATTTTGTTGTTGTTTATAAAACAAAGGATGTGTTTGATTTTTATAGTTAATTTATCTGATGTTTTTGGTTAAAAAAAAGACTTTTTGCAGACAAGAACGAACAAACTTTTTGCTGCTCTCATAATCTCTCTTCTAATCCTTCCTCGAGTGTTTTTGCTACAGTTATCTTCCAGGTTTCAGGTCACGCAGCTACTCCATACACAGAGGTTATATCCATACATCCAAACGTATCTCTGTCTCAACAGAAGCAACTTCTGTATCTCAATCAAAATTATTTTAGGGAAAACGACATAAATTAAATACAAAAAAAAAAATTACGGCCGGGCATTTGTGATCTTTCAATATTGTTCTAGACTACTTTAAACAGTAACACACAAACAAGGATGACAACAGCATCCATAAGAACTTAAGAAGCGAAGCACAAAAAAATCATAGATGGACAAAGAAAGGTATAAAACTGATGAAATTGAGAAAGATAAGTGTGCGACAATAAAAATGATGAAATCTGAATAAATAGGTATTTTCTAGCATGACCGATAATCTGATAGACTATTCAAGTTGTATACTTGATTCATTTTTAGTAAGGTGTTAATGACCAACAAATCGGCATTTCCATAATCATATAACATTACGGATAAATAAAGGTAATCATAGAGTAGCTTCGCTACTAAAACTAGAAAGAAAGAATATAATAAAGAATATAGGATAGAATATAAGAACATTCATTCATACAAAAGTCTTACGTCTAAAAATATCTGGATGTTATTGTATCATGTTAGGCAGGAAGGGGACATTGGACATTAAATTATACTGGTACCAAAAGTTTTGTAAACAAGCATTCTTATTTATTAGTTAAGTTTACAATGGGGTAAAATTTTTTTTTGGGGGGGGGGGGGTAATTTAAATTTTTATGTTATAGATTTTTTATTTTTTTGGGGGGGGGTATTTACCCCCCCAAAATTGTCCTATACCTCCAGATCCCTGGGATGAACTGCACATATAAATAAAATTGTACAACAACTTTAAAATATAAATTAACATAAAGTGTGTTACTTTATTTTATGTTTTATTATTATTTGGTCACAACTTGGTTAAAAATGTTCACAAATCAGACCTTTTTCGACCAAAGATACTCAAATGGTTCCTTTACAAGCCCAATCAATCAGTTTTAAGATATCTTTGTGTTTCAAGAAAAATTTATGAAAATACTAAAAAACAGCAAATTTGGGTGTTACCTTTTATATGCACAGATACCATAAAATCAACAGAAAAAATACTTATTTTTACTTTTCTGTCATTTTTAAAGTTTGATTCTGTTAAATTGGCTATTCTTGAAGGGATTTATGCATTGAAATATACTGAAACATAATATTTTGCAGAAATTAATGTATTTCAAAGAAAGAAAATTTTAAAAATAAGAAATTCGACCTCTATCACTTCAGAGGACAGCTGCCAACCTCCAGTTGACAGGATATAGTTAAATACTTGTTAGCAATAATAATTAGCCCAAAAAGTAGAACAAAAAGTTTTTTTAATATGGTAAAAAAATGATAATCTAAATCTTAATTTTGGGGATGATGATCTGAAGGACGCTTTTACTGGTGGTGATGATGACCCAGATCGTATCCAAGTACATGAGCATTATGACAACTCATCTATTGAACTATAGTCCAATTTTTGTATTTGTAGCAGTCTCCAATTAAAAGTTGTAACAAGAAATATAACCATCTTTTAAAAACTACTATATTTACCTTATGAATTGGAGAATTTAAAAACCATGATTGTATGTTTTGGGATTTCTCTTGATTGGAGAATGCTACAAATACAAAAACCGGACCATAGTTTAATAGATAAGTTGTCATAATGCTCATGTATTTGGATACCATCTGGGTCATCATCACCAACAGCAAGAGCGTCTTTAAGATCATCATCCCCAAAATTAAGATTTAGATTATCATTTTTTTACCATATTAAAAAAATTTTGTTTTACTTTTTGGGCTAATTATTATTGCTAACAAGTATTTAACTATATCCTGTCAACTGGAGGTTGGCAGCTGTCCTCTGAAGTGATAGAGGTCAAATTTCTTATTTTCCAAAATTTCTTTCTTTGAAATACATTAATTTCTGTCCAATATTATGTTTCAGTATAATCAATGCATAAATCCCTTCAAGAATAGCCAATTTAACAGAATCAAACTTTAAAAATGACAGAAAAGTAAAAATAAGTATTTTTTCTGTTGATTTTATGGTATCTGTGCATATAAAAGGTAACACCCAAATTTGCCGTTTTTTAGTATTTTCATCAATTTTCCTTGAAATATAAAGATATCTTAAAACTGATTTATTGGGCTTGTAAAGGAACCATTTGAGCATCTTCTGTCAAAAAAGGTCTGATTTGTGAGCATTTTTGACCAAGTTGTGGCCAAATAATAATAAAACATAAAAAAGGTAACACACTTTATAGATTAACAGTTAAATCATTATAAGACAATATTACAAATAAATTTTAGAGACTAGTGCCTTGGGGAGCCTAGAACCTTGCTGGTTTATGCCCAAGCTTACTGTGAGTCTGTGTCGAATCTTTTCAACCAATAAAGTTTCATAATTTTGTTTTCATAATCGGGGTTGTACAATGTACATCACTTTATAGACTTTTGTTTTATCCCCTAAGATTTTGTCTGAGAAAACCATTTTCCTATCTTTGCCCTTTGGAGTATTTTCTGAGTGTAAAGTTGCAAGCTGGCAGCATGAATATAAATTATCTAGTTGGGAACAGGGAGGGAGGGCACATTGGACAGTAATTTTACACAGGTATCTAAAATTTTATAACCACGTTATCTTATTCGTTCGCTCAGAAACTTTGGGGACTTTTATTAAAGTTTGATTGGTTAGTTACAAGCAGGCAGTGTTTGTTTACATTTTCCACAAACAATTTCAAAATACAAATGATATAATAATTGGGATATCCAATGTCTTATCCCCTAATATCCCTGAGTTTGGATTTATTTTCTTGTCATATCTGGGTTACATGGAAATATATACACACACGTGAAGTGTAGACCACCAAGTAGAGTTAATTCAATTAGAATCTTTTTAGTTAGGTTGTAACTCAAATCTTATATAAAGACTGATTTGAGCCCTCTAGCTCTAATAGGAGCTGAGATAATAAGGGGTCGCGTTCAACGCTTCCCCCCACCCCCTTCTCCGAACGATTAAGATGTGGAAAGGTGCACGACTTGTAAAGTTTAAATATGGTTAAGTTAAATGTATAAATAAAAGCAATTTGCATTAATTTATTGAAAATTAAAATTTTATGAAATGTTTTCTTGTGGCCATATTAAATTTTCCTCAGAATTGTGCTACAATTAGTCCTACAGTTTATAAGATCTTGTTTGAAAAACATATGTTCAGAAAGACAGATAGACTTCCTGTTACTTTAATACATAACTAGCGGTTACGCCCCTAGAGGCCTCTAGGGTCTATTCATGAGGAAAGAGTTGAATTTAGTAACCAATTTTTTTTATTTTAGTTTTAAAAAGAAAAAGTAAAAAAAAATTTTTCTGGTGGCGTTGAGAAGCTACCCTGTAAAGGAGAACCCGATCGATTCAGGGGTTAGAGAGATCCTTCGGTACAAACATACAGACAAACACACAAACACACAGACAGATAGACATCCTGTTAATTTATTTATTAATGATATGTTAAATTGCTGAAGATGTTGAATCTATCTTGCCCCAGACAAAGAGTCAAGAAAAAAAGTGTTCATATATATTAATATACATTCCAAACATTTAGGTCAAAGAATATATTTAAAGGAAGATATTGCTTTATCTAAATTTATTTTCTTTCTTAAATCTAAATTTCAAGAAAGCTTCATTTATGTGTAAGATTAGTTTCAGATTGACCCTCGATTTTTAAATTAGTATAAAAAGAATACTTTTTTTCGGGGGGGTGGGGGGGTTAATTTTTTAAGGGTTATATTTCTTTCAATGGTGGATGTACTCGACAAATAACAAAAACCTTCCCAGCAGCTGTAAATAGGTAAAGCAGTATGGATCTTTTCTTTTAGTACAGACACATAGAAAGAAAGACAGACGGACAGACAAACATTTTTAATAAGAAAGCTTTTTACCGGTTCCCATCTAAGTGCTTTGTAGAGCACAGAAATAAATTAAAAATAAGGTTGGGTAGTTTTCCAGTTTGGTTTACGTTGGATACAAGGTATCCAATCAGGGTTAGGACTCCCCCACATTTGGTTTTGACTTATTTTAAAAATGTAAGAGGAGGGGGTTTTATGTGCCCGGTAGGTACTTTGAGGGAACGCACCAGTTTGTCTTTTCACAATCTGTAATATCACTTCTTTATCTGATTCCATTTGTCCCCATGTCTCCAGTCTTCATATAAACTTCATATTTGTAAAAAAGGATAGTATGCTACATTAGAGGGGATACTTTTTCACAAGCTGAATAAACTTATTTTTTGTTGGTGCTTGAGGGGATTTTACGTCTAATAATTACCAAATGACATGAGATTATAAAGGATACATTTTGAAGGTTTTAAAAATCAGTTAAATGTCCAATCCATGGATCTTAGTAAACTGTATTGGAATGGATTTGGATATAGAATGTACGTGGATATTATGACAGAGGAACATTGTGGTCAATTTAGGTTGCTTATTTTGACATAAATTATTGGTGGATTGGGGTTTTCGTCATTTTAGCCAGCTATGAGTTTCCCTTTATGAGAGGACATCATAATCTATTTCAGGAAGGCTATTCTATTTTCAGATCTAAGTCTTGGGATGGTTTTATGTTATTTTCTAGTCCCTCTCTGTCCTTTAGAGTCTCTAGATGCTAGGGGCATAGCTGCTAGTAATAAATATTTGTGTAGGTAATTAAAAAATATTTCAGTCTTTAAATGAAATAAAACTTGAATTGGTACGTCTAAGCCATATTTAAACTTAGAGTAGACATAAGTTGCCCAACCTAACTAATCAAATGATACACATAAAAAGAAGAATAAAAAGAAAATGGATAGATTTTTCTAGCAGACAATGGACGAATTGTAGCAGAATCTGCCGTCCTTTATTACCATACATAGTTTCAACAACTTTGTATCATACAAAGTATCCAATCATTTTTATAAGAGTCATTTAGTTTCCTAAAATTCCTTTCTATTTGACATTGTGTGTTTAGAAAACAGAGGCTTTTTTATGTAATAAACTGAAATGTTTTTTTTGCTTTCCCTAAAAGTATCAACTTACTTTTTAAATAAACTAGCGGCTACGCCCCTAGAGGTCTCTAGGGGGACTTGAGGAGAGAGTCGAATTTAAAAATTAAATTTCTTATTTTAGATTTTAAAAGAAAAAGTAAAAAAAAAAATTTTTGGGGGGAGCGAAAAAAAATTTTTTTTTTGGGGAGGGGGGTGCCGGGTGCCCCCCCCCTCATTTTTAATTTTAGTTAAAAAAATTCAAAATTTTTTTTTTCTGGGGGGGATTTTCATTTTGGGGGGGTTGGGGGTGTCCCACCCCCCAAGAAAATAGTTATAAACCTTCCCGAGACCTATGAGAAGCTACCCTGTTAAGGAGAACCCGATCGGTTCAGCGGTTAGCGAGATCCTTCGTTACAAACAAACAGACAAACACACAAACACACACAAACACACAGACAGACATCGTTCTACTTTGTATTATAGATAGTAAATTTGGGGGAGGATGGTAGTTTTTTTTCCATTCCCAACCTATGCCTTACCTAAGGTTCTTTGACAACTTAAAACTTTGGTTTATGTAAAATATAATATCTATTTAGTTATTAGTAGCATTAAATGAACGCCTTTTATATATCTCAAACTTTACTTGGTTGAAGGAAAACTTGGAACATATTGCTTATGGGACAACTCAGATATATCTCAACATTTATTTTTATATATTTAGTGATTCAGAGATAGAACAAATAGGAGGTAAATGATTAAATTCTGCCTTTTATAGCTGGTAAATTTAAGAGGGAGTAAGGGTTCTGGATGAAAGTCACACTCCCCTAGATACATATGTAGATTTTAGACTAATATTCCAGTTTTTTTAGGCCTGAATAATATTATTGTTATCAAGCTTTATTTTTTTAATAACCTACGCGATTTTTAAAATGCTTATATTTTGGATTGGCTTGAAGGTTTTAATGGCAATAGTTTTCTTCAATCAAATTATTAAATATAATTACAAGTTTTTTGGACTATTTTCCTACATTATTACTTTGAATTAGCCAATATGGTGGATTTTGAATGAAAAAATTGCTTAGATATTTTTTTCTATTATATATCAAACACTGTTTTATGTCCAAAGTATAAATTTCTTCTGAGGTTTTACTGGCTTAATTTTGATTTCTTTGCTTCAGTTAGGTGGGATACAGGGGAGCCCTGCAGGGTTAGGGCCTCTTGCCTAGGTTAAGCATAATGATCCTTTCCCCCAAAAAATTCAATTATTTATATTAAGGAATGAAGAGGGTCATCAAAGAAGTTATAGAAAAGTTCCCTATTTTGAAATGACAAACCTTTAACAACAGTCTAGAAAATTGGTATCCTAAAAGATATTTTGAATTTGGAAGGTATTGAATAGAATATGTAGAATAGTATTCATATAAGATATATATTTATTGATATCTGACAAAATAAATCACATTCCTTATCACATGAGTTTAATACATACAGAAATTATATAAATAGACAAGAAACAACATTTATTTACATTATTTTTATAGAAATTTAATGTTTTATAGTTTTAACAAAAACATTAAATATCTATTCCCTTAAATCTAATACAACATTTTTATACTTTAGCATTAAAATGTAAAAATATAAAAATGAGGGCCCTTATAAACTAACCTCTACCAAAATTAATTTGTAATTGTAAGTTCTAATACAAGTTTACAAATATCTTTCATATTTTTTTTTATTGTCAGTAGAGTTCCCTTAAAGCTAAAGTAGGT
Organism: Acartia tonsa; assembly: GCF_053477335.1. Lineage (NCBI taxonomy): Eukaryota > Metazoa > Arthropoda > Copepoda > Calanoida > Acartiidae > Acartia > Acartia tonsa. The sequence goes on from NC_137260.1 coordinate 44,718,522, forward strand.
ATAAATGCATGTAGCCCTTACGAGCTAATATAAATTACAGAATTTTTAATTTCTATTAAAATTAAGAATTCTATAATAGAGCCCTTACAAACTAATATAAATTACTGAATTCTTAATTCATATTAAAATTAAGAATTCTGTAATAGAGCCCTTACAAACTAATATAAATTACAAAATCCTTAATTTATATTAAAATTAGGAATTCTGTAATAGAGCCCTTACAAACTAATATAAATTACAGAATACTTAATTTATATCAAAATTAAGAATTCTGTAATAGAGCCCTTACAAACTAATAAAAATTACAAAATCAATAATTAATACTAAAATTAAGAATTCTGTAATAGAGCCCTTACAAACTAATATAAATTACAGAATTCTCAATTCATATTAAAATTAAGAATTCTGTAATAGAGCCCTTACAAACTAATATAAATTACAAAATCCTTAATTTATATTAAAATTAAGAATTCTGTAATAGAGCCCTTACAAACTAATATAAATTACAGAATACTTAATTTATATCAAAATTAAGAATTCTGTAATAGAGCCCTTACAAACTAATATAAATTACAGAATTCTTAATATATTAAAATTAAGAATTCTGCAATAGAGCCCTTACAAACTAATATAAATTACAAAATACTTAATTTAAAATAGAATTAAGAATTCTGTAATAGAGCCCTTATAAACTAATTTCAATCTATAAAATGATTAAAAATTTAATAGCTTTCATTGATTTAGCAATAGGCTCCAAACAACAACTCAATTTTTATATTTCTATTGAACAAAATCATTAAGATAAATAATTAATTTGTTTAATTTTAAATCCTCAAAATCTTTTTAGATTATTGAAAATTATTTTCAATCATTTTATAAAAAGGCCCTTACTTTCTAATACAAATTACAAAATTATCAAAATTTATAAAGATAGGTAGAATAAAAGTAAAACATCAAACCTGTAATAATGTTATTACATATATATGTAAGTAAATTTTTGATAATTTTATAACAGGTCCCTTATAAGCTAAGTGCAGACATAACCAGGGTGACTTAATAAATAATGTAACATCTAACAACATATAAACACCCTGCACTTTAAAGTAATTGTAAATGCTTGCAGAACCAGCTACAAGCCAAATGTTTGATATCTGTCTATCTACCAAGGATTTGCAACTGCAGCAATACCCTTATCACCGCGTCTTCTAAAGTATAAATTAGTTTGAAAATTTCATGTTAGATGGCTATAATAGCAAAAGAGAAGCCAAACTGTATTCAATTGTTCAATTAGAAAAGACTCAATAGTGGATTTATATAAGTTTAATAATCTCAAAAAATACAAGTCTAGCAAGCTCTTCAGCTCATATATAATATATTTAGGAATTTTTAGTTCTCAAACATACAAAGAAAATGATAAATTAAAAGTTTTCTACTTACATATATTCTGCATCCTTAGGGTTAACCTAAATATATTTTAAAATAAAAATCACGTATTTAAGGTTATTAGAATATTTCTATGAATTACTTTTTTGAATCTTCCACTTTAAATTTTAGTATAAACATAACAGAAAGTTTGAGGACATTTTTTTCTCAGAGAGAATTCTATTTTGAAATACATATATCTATATATTTCTCTAAAATTGTTATAAATATTTTCTGGATCTAAAAGAAGCTTTCCTGTAAAGAAGAACTAGAGGGAACTTACAGACAGTTTCTATAGGATTACCTTTGTAATGCTTCCAACTTGACTTCCAGGACGTTTACTCTTGTAGTACCAGTACTCAACTGCCAGAGTTATTATGGCCAAGCCAATACCTAAATATTTCCCACTTTTGTAAACATAATCATCAAATGCCTTGTTGTATTCAAACTGTATTTCAAATTGATTCTAAAATTACATTTGCCTATAATATTTTGAACTTTATTCTATGATTAAAAATAATGCTACTACTTTTTTATATTGAAGAATTAACCAATTAAAATTAAAATTAAATTATATTTTAAAAATTAGAGAAATTGAAAAAGATAAATGCAACTCACCCACAAAAACAACAATAAAGACACCACCAATATTATGAATAGAGATACCACCACCCTCACCCTCTGTATCATCACAAGACTATAAATATAATAATATTATGAATAGAGATACCACCACCCTCACCCTCTGTATCATCACAAGACTATAAATATAATAATATTATGAATAGAGATACCACCACCCTCACCCTTTGTATCATCACAAGACTATAAATATAATAGTATCATGGATAGAGATACCACCACCCTCACCCTCTGTATCATCACAAGACTATAAATATAATAATATTATTGATAGAGATACCACCACCCTCACCCTCTGTATCATCACAAGACTATAAATATAATAGTATCATGGATAGAGATACCACCACCCTCACCCTCTGAATCATCAAAAGACTATTAATATGATAATATTATGAATAGAGATACCACCACCCTCACCCTCTGTATCATCACAAGACTATAAATATAATAATATCATGGATAGAGAAACTGTGTTATCCTAAAATAAGTACTGTTTTTTAAGCCCACAAAATAAATATATGATATTTAAATTTAAATTCACTAGGGCAGTTCCATTAAGTATATATTTAAAACAAACTTTTATTGACTAATAAATGGACACTTGACTTTGTTAGAAAAGCTTAATGAATTTCAGTTTTGTTTCTTATTAGTTACATATAATTTTCTTCAAGGAAAATTGATATATGTTTTGAGTTGAAAGAAACAAAATAAAGTTTTTACCTTTTTCAAAGGATTTTGATTCCACCATTTCTCTTTCAAATTTTCCAACTTTCGCTGATTTAACAGTTTTAATATTCTAAATATATTTCTAGATTTAAACTTTTTATTTCAAATATTTTGAAACTTTTATATAAAATATTCTTTGTCCTTTGATGAAAAACTTGATAATAATTTATTATTAACAAGCTTATATTCTTTTTATTTCTAGACAAAAAGACATTAGAAAATATTGAATATGAAGCAAAAAGGGGTTTATTCAATAATCTTTAAATGTCAATTGTCTGTAAAGTTAAATCATCTTACAATAATTCCATATTCTTCTAGTGTTTTTCATGGTTGTTGAAAAACTTATACAAAATTTATTCAATGTACAATTTTTTCAACTCTGAGGTAGTCCAATCATTAAATCAAAAATTCAAGGGGTAGTTGCATGAAGTGCATTTAAACTTGAATTTAGTGAACTGCATATTTTTTGCTGTTCAATGGTTTAAACTGAATTTATAGTGCATATATTTGAAAGAATTTTAAGTTTTTACCATGTGGTTTGAAAAATGTCAAGACTTGAAAATCGTATTTTTGTAATATATTAAATTTATATAGCTGGCTTATTTTCACAAAAACAGCATTACGACTAATATAGTGATGTTTAATTGTTTGTTATTTATTGCAATACAATGTTATATATGTTTTATGGTGTACCTATAACTTATGCTTGAAATCATTTTTCTGAAATGCACTTCATGCAACTTTCCCTTTATTCAAAATTAATCCTTTAACCCAACATAATTCATAAAAATTTGTAAAAATATTTTCTTACGCATCATTGAGTTGATCTTTGAGTGGTGAGCCCTGTTGTACCGCCAGGGCGTAGGGCTTCCTGGAGAACTCCTCTCCAACCATCTGCAGGTCACAGTTGATCAGGGTCTGGTACCTGATGTCCGTCGCATCACCTAATAAACATGGATTACACTAGATAGATACATCATTTGGGCTCTAATCATCAATTTTCAAAATCTAACCAATTGATTGTTAAATTGGTCAGTTAGTTCATCCAGTAAGAGGGGAGGGGAAGGGGTAAAAGGGGTGGATGTGGGTAACCTTATTTTACCCAGCTGCAAGTTCAACTTATCACTATATTAGAGTACATAAAAATCTGGTTCAAAGAGGGGATATGCAACGGATAAAATTAACCTTTAAAACATTTCTGACCGAAAAGGAATTTTAAAAAATTGAGTTTTAGAACGCGACCACTAAGAAATATATTTGATTACTTATTAATATGCAAAGACGACAGTCAAAAAAATCTTTGAATCAGAACTATGGCTTCATGGTGCTCCCTGGAAAGGCCTTGAGGAGCTGAATCAGGAACTTTTGTCCGTTTCCAAATATCTCGTTCCTAGCCTTAGAAATCACTAAAAAAACACATTTTTTAAAGGTTTATTGAGAATTGTCCAATTTGTAGAGGTTTTTTAGACTTTCTCAGGCTAGGAACGAGATTTTTTGAAACGGTCAAAAGTTCCTGATTCTACTCCTCAATGCCTTTCCTGGGAGTACCATGAAGCCATAGTTCTGATTCAATAAATTTTTGACTCCCATTTACAAATAGCTATACAATTGAATGTCTGGTCGTCAGCGGTTTCAAGACTTAGGATAAATTTTAAATTATCCAGAGGTGTATTATACTCATACAAATCATTTGCAGATCCCCGCTTTGGCCTCAGAAAAAAATGTCTAAAATCGACCCACCCTATTCAACATCCATGTAATTATGTATCAATCTTATAAAATAATCAATCCCATTCAAAAATCAATTCACTTTATATAGCAGCACTAAATGCAAATTTATGAAAATCAAACCAATAACATCTAAATTCAGAGGTTACAAATAAAATTACCAGAAATACAACCTTTATAAATTTATCAAAAACAAAATATCTTACTTTGGCGTATCTACTAGTATAATTGCATTATTCTTACCCAAGAAGGCAAAACCTTCAGAAGAGGAGGGGGAGGCTCGAACTCTGCTCACAAAAATATTTTAACATGTGAATATTAACTTATTTTTTTTACTGTATAATACTTGTTTGGACTTTCTTAATCAATACTAATCCTTATATAAAAGTAACAGAGTGTCTATCTTCAATAAAGGATCTCACCATATGAACCGATATTGCATCCTTTACATTGTAGATTCTCATAGGCCTGGAAAGGTTTATACCTTTTTTTCCGGGTGAGGGTACCACCACCCTCCAAATAGCAATCGTCACTAGAAAAATGACTTTTCAAAATTTTTATTATCCTTTTCAAAACGAAAATTGAATGTGGGTTGTCGACTTCGTCCACTCCCCACCCACTTCAAGTAGTAAAGTTTTTTTTGTATGAAGATTAATAATTCGATAACTGATTACAAATGTTCCGGAAAAGGCTTTCTATTTTTAGATTAAAATCTTGGTTAGGTTTAAGGCGACACACAGAAAACTGTCCCGAATTTGTATTAATTTTGAGGAACAAGACTCCAGTTACGTCATATTTTTCTCTCCCGAAAAAGGGAAGGGGGAAAGAAAAAAAAGGGAAGGGGGGAAGAAAAAAATGATGGGAGAAAAGGGGGTTTTCCCCATCTATTTTGAAGAGATTTTCTTCCCCCCTTCCCTTTTTCGGGAAAGAAAAGTATGACGTCACTGGAGTCTTGTTCCTCAAAATTAATACGAATTCGGGACAGTTTTCTGTGTGTCGTTTAAGGCTGTTGTTTTGCCCATCCTTTCGCCTTCCTTTCGCCAGCCACTAGCAAAAAATAAAGTGTAAATAGATTTTTCAATGGTTTAATATATTTCCTTTCATAAGCTTCTTCGTCAGTTTCTGGTAGTTTCGCTTCTTGCATACTTTGCCATATCTATGTGTAGAGTATATAACAACGGATAGATGGATTTGTAAATAGATAGATAGATATTTCCGTTTAGCTTTGCTTTTTATACTTATAAATTTTTTTCTCCAATACTAGGAGAAAAAAAAATTAGATGTACAGTAATTCATGACGAAGATGGATAATAATGAAATATTTAAAAACTAAAGTAGTATATTGTCCGTTTAAGATCTTTGAAACCATCATATTACCCACCAAAAAATAAAAAGCTTGGACGTCAATATCTTTGGGCACAGCCCAAAGTATACTAAAAAACTGTCAGGTAAACAGAGCTGGATCTTTAAATGTGTAGCTGTTGCCGTAGCCTAGCCGTTGCCGTACCCGTAGCCGTAGCCGTACCCGTGGCCGTAGTCGTGGCTGCAGTCGTAGCCGTAGCTTAGCCGTCGCCACTGCCAGTGCTACCAATAAAATATGGATTTTTAAATGTTTGAAGTGTTTACGTATTATTTTTTTTTCGTCATATTTTTACTTAAAATTCAAAAAGAGGTTGTCATTGAAAGATCGCATATAGCCGTGGCCACGCGTAGCCAATTTGATTTAAAGATCACTATTAGATTAGTGGCTGTACCTCTGGGAGCGGCATCGGCAACGGTTACACATTTAAAGATCCAGCTCTGGTAATTTACATTAGTAACAAGTAGAAGTATCAAAATAACAAAAGTATTACTTTATATATTTTGTATCCAGAAATAGTTAATTAATTAATATTATATGCGAGTCAACATGAAAGGAAGATATATGACTTAAACATGTATTTATTTCTATATGTAATTTGTTACGATTTTGTAATATATTACATGTTTTATAATATAAAATGAAAAATATATTTATGATGGGGTTAGGTGTAACTTTTCATTTTTTTCCCTTTTATTTAAAAGTTTATTTATGTGAAAGCTAATTTTCTTTTTTTCTATAAATGTATTCTATAAAGTTTGTTGTCTGACTGTCTTATTTGTTGCTTGTTTATCTTACAGTATTATAGCATTAAATCATATGTCCTTTTTAAAATCCGTTTTCAGCATTAATTTTATGGATATTTTTCACTCGTTTTACCTTGGTATATTTGTCTGACACTGGATAATCCCAGACAGCCAACTTGGATCTCTCCAACTCTGCCAAAGAATCATCAAGTGACATATCCTTCCAGATTCTAAGTAGGAAAAATGTGAATTAAGATCTAAGAAATAGTTTTGATTTTAACCTTGTAGTATTTACAAACAACACCATGATTTCAGAATAATATTTTTGGGGCAAGAAATGTGTGTGTGTGTGTGTTTTTTTTTGGGGGGGGGGGGGTCATAGCTGTTTCACCTGCATGACCAGTAGCTATATTCTCTAAAAAGAAGTTCCCAATCGGTTCAGCGTTTAACAAGATCTTAAACTACTTCAGACAGACAAACAGTCATCGTTGTACTATGTATTATAGAGTATAAACTTACTCATAAAATCTTTCTTCAATGTAGGCCATCCTCTCAAAATATGTAGCTGAAGCTGAACCATTCTTTGGAGCATACCTAACATAAGATTATTTATCAAAATTGATATACAACTAGTGGCTACGACCCTTAAGCCCTCCAGGGCATCTTAAAAGGGTTGTAAATGTTGACCCCTGCCCATTTAAAACTTTTTTTAGGAGGGGTCTTTTTTCTAGGGGCATTTTGCAAAGCTGTATCCTCCCTCCCCCCCCCCAATAGTTATAAACCTTCACTGGACCAATGAGAAGCTACATTGTAAAGGAGATCCTTCGCTACAGACAAAAATAAGCTTACATTTTATATAATAGGATTAAGGAGGTAACATTTGTGGAGAAATATTATTAAAAATAATTTATTAATAGTTTTCCCTTTTAAATCATTTGATGGTAATCTCTATTTTAATATAGATAATGTTGTTATTTAAAGAGATTTAAACAATTTATAGTTTAACACTTACTTGATTTTATATTGTTTAGCAAGATCTTCTAAGCTTTCTACTGGGGTTTCCAATCTTTAGTATATACAAGTATGATTAGTCATTAGGATTGAAATACAATGATGACATTTCAGAGAAGCAAAAACAGTTTGTATAATATAATTTTTACAATAGCTAGCTTAATCTGAAAAAAATCAAACTTTTTATTAAAGATGAATTCAAAAACTTCTGCATTTTTTACCATAGTATGTACATGTTCTAACCAACGATGTGGTCGGATTGTTCCTACACTATGTTCTATTTGGACAAATTTACCGATTAGGGATCTAGGTCTATTATATTTATTGTAGATTGCTATGGATAAAAAACATAATAATCAATGGGTATACTTTTAGGAAATTGCATAGGCAGACCAAAAATCGACCTTATTAGGTAGCAATGATTATCTAAAATTGTCTTCATAACAGCTGTACCTTGAAACAGTAAGGAAAGCAGCCAAGTTGGCAGTGTAAGAAGCAATGATGATGAAACCAAACAACCACCAGGTCGCGGCTACAAGTCTGCCTGATAGATTTTTAGGTGCCTCACCTAAAAGATTCAAATTAGATATAAAACGATATTGGTGTGAACCCTTTACTAAAGTAACAGGATTGCTGTCTGTGTGTTTGTGTGTCTGTACTGAAGGATCTCGCTAACCGCTGAACCGATCGAGTTATCCTTAACAGGGTAGCTTCCCATAGGTCCCGGGAAGGTTTATAACTATTTTTGGGGAGGGTACCACCACCTCCCAAGAGAAATAAAAAAAAGTCGATAAAAATTAAATATTTGAGAGACTTGATCGAAACATAAAGAGGTATCATAGAATTTTAAGGCAATAAATAGGTATCGTATAGACTTGAACATAAAAACATTTAAAGTGCCACTAGAGGCCTCTAGGGGGCGTAGACGCTAGTAGAAAAACACAGAATAGTTATATCTCGCATCGTATTATAGACAGAATTCGCTGATAATTGAATGAATTAAAGAATAAAAACTGTTTTGTTAGCCCGGAACTTACAAAACAGTTATCAATTTTATTATTTTTATTTCTTTTCTTTTTAATTCGTTGAAAATTGTTTGAAATGAGATGCTATACATTAATTTTCAGTATGCCTAAGAACAGGTTCTAATCTAGCGGTTATAAATCGGTTTCGAAGCCATACTGGAAAACTATTTACCTCCACCCTGAGGTGTGAGTGACGTCATACAGAACCACAAACATTCCTTGAGATCGAATAATCTCTTTTCATCATCATCCACATACTTCTCCATGTTATTCTGATAACTGTATGGTGACCATCTAACAAAGTATTAGCAAATTATTTCCAATTTGAAATGTTATAAAAGAAAAAGATAAATACATTTTTTTAGAGGGGGGGGGGGGGGGAGGGTAATTTTTTCCAGAGGCGATTTCTATTGGGATCTATAAGAAGCTACAATGTAAATAAGAATCATAGCAGTTCAGCTGACAGCAAGACCCTTTATTACACATAGACAGTTACACACTCAAAGACAATTAGATAGACATCCTGTTACTTTTATATAAGGATGATGAACATTTTTTAATAGTTTCTCTATGAGATACATACATAGCACATATGCAAAATGAATTTTCTTAAAATGTAAATTTGTAAAATACAAAAAGTTATATTGACTTTAACAAAGTGTTTGATTGGCTTAAATAGTAACTTTCAAAAAAAATGTATCAATTGTTTGTAATGAATGAATTGTTCCAATCCCCTGGATGGTGGGGGCTAACCAATAAAAAAATTAAGCAAAGGCTAAATTTTTAAATATGATATCTTTACAAATCTATACAAGAGCTGTAATAAAACAAGGACCCAAAGGGATAAGACAATGAAAGCAGCTTATACCAACAATGAAATAAATTCGGAAAAAAATCACGAAACCAATACGTGTTTTTCAGCTGTCGTTGGGGGGCAACACATCGTAAAATTGACGACATCTCCATTTGCCCCCCAAATATTATTTCATATTTATTTTGCTTGTTGGTTATACCTTATACCTACGATGAAAGATAAATTGACGTACATCCCTAATGATGTTATACAAAATTACCTCTTCTTGTGTAGATTACAATAGTGGTTGAAAAGTTAGGACAATACAATTAATGAACCAACCAATCAAAATTCAATAAAAGTTCCCAAAGTTATTGAGCTAACGAATAAGAAAACATCTTGAGACTAGTGTAATAAACAGCCCTGTGTTTCCTCCCCCCCTGGCAATAAATAGGAAGTTCTCTAGTGGTGAAATTTTATGTTTATAAAATAGATAAAATCTTACTTGTCAAATATCCAAATAATGATGGAAGTGACAAAATATGCAGCAAGAATACACATCCTAAATTAAAAACAGGTAAATAAAGTAGCTTTCACAAAATTCCGTAAAGTTGCGAGTAAGATTCGAGTCAAATGCGCGTATTAGGTCAAACTGTTTTTAAATATGCGTTTAAGTATACTATGCATTTGGTCAACATTAAGAACAGTTAGACGTAATAAGCGCATTTACGGAATATTGCAAAAGCTACTATTTCCTTCATATTATTATTGTAAAGAATCTAAAAAAGAAAAAAATTTAAAATATCTATATTTGCTAATTAATATTTTACCAAACAGAGTCTTCCAAGACGGATAAGAATTTGAACAATGATGTAGGAACCTAGTAAAAATAAAAAATAAATAAACATGAATTATACATTACACCATTTAGTGCTGGTTGATCATTGATAACACCCCCCCCCCCTTTAAAAAATTCAAATATGTAAGTAACTTGGGTAGTATTTCCCCCCCAATTCCTAACCCCTGCATGGGGCTCTAATCCTGCGGGGCCAAGAAGTTCCCAATATATCCTAATCTTACCTGACACACAAAAAACTTCCTTCCTCGCCCACCCCCGGAATTTCAATATATTTCAAAATAAAGGCTTTGTGATTTTTTCCCTTCTCCTAACTAATGCAGGGTGGGGGTGCCTAACCCTGCGGTGAGCCCTAAGAAGTACCCAATGTATCCTAACCTCACCTGACACACAAAAAACTTCCTTCTAGGCCCACCCCCGGAATTTCAATATATTACAAAATAAAGGGAATGTGAGTTTTGCGCTTGACTCAAAATTTAATTTAAAAAATTAAGATTTTTACCTCAGGTTTTTTCATAAGAATAGATATTCCCACCAAATCATAATATGGAACTGTAAAATCTACCACGTTCTCCCGCTCTGCCATTACACTAAATAGATATTTAAATCAAGGGATAATACAATGGGCGATAAATTAAAGTACATCCCTAATGACTATACATAAAATTACCCTCTCTGAATGGTAACTGAGTAAAAAAAACTAATCTTATTCTGCAATTTAAGGGATAAGACAATGATCGACAAATTGATGTACATCCCCAATGATGATTTACAAAATTACACTTTCTGTAGATAACAATTAGTGGTTTTAACGTTTGGTCACTCATTAAACCAACCAGCCCCCAAAGTGACACACAGAAAACTGTCCCGAATTTGTATTAATTTTGAGGAACAAGACTCCAGTGACGTCATATTTTTCTTTCCCGAAAAAGGGAAGGGGGGAAGAAAATCTCTTAAAAAGAGATGGGGAAAACCCCATTTTCTCCCATCTCTTTTTTCTTCCCCCCTTTCCTTTTTTTTTCCCCCTTCCCTTTTTCGGGAAAGAAAAATATGACGTAACTGGAGTCTTGTTCCTCAAAATAAATACAAATTCGGGACAGTTTTCTGTGTGTCCCCAAAGTTTGTAAGCAAACGGATAAGAAAAATATTATAAAACTTTGGGGACTATTGTAATAAACATCCCAAAACTCCTCCCTCAATGTATTCAATTATTAGAACATTTTTTTCAGAAGCAGAGGTTGACATCTGGAAAAAAGTATATTTCTGTAAAATGTTTGTTCTATTTTTAAATATATTTCAGATTAACAGACGGAAATATAAACTAAATATCTGTATAAATTCTCCATTTTACCCATAAAAGTAGATATATGACACAATTAGAGGTTACACTATTGCCTCATGCACCCATTTAAACAAAAGAGCAATTATTCTAGACCTCTCATTAGTAGGTTTTAAATACTTTAAAGGCACAATTAGAGGTTACACTGTTGCCTCATGTCCCCATCTAAACAAAAGAGCGATTATTCTAGACCCCTCATAAGTAGGTTCAAAATACTCTTTAAGCACAATTAGAGGTTATTGTATTTTTTTTGTCTGTAGATTAACTACTGAAACGATTGTGTTCTCCATTTCAAGAAAGCTTCACATATTTCCTGGAATTCCTTTTAAACTAAAGTAAAAGAATAGAGGGGGCATGAGCTATATGTGACTCTTCCACAAGGTGGTGAACCTATCACGATTTTTTATTCTTTGAAATCATCTAATAGCGTCGGAAATAAAAACATAGTCGAATCCCTACAAAAGAACAGAAAGCTATCTGCTAGCTGACGAAAAGGGTCTCCACTACTTGGTCCATGTATTTTTCTCGATTTTACATCTATGCTTATACATTTATTGTTTTTGGTCTAGTTTACTTAGGGACTCAGACGCTATTTTCAAATAAAGTAATATTTCGTATACGTTCAAATAAATATTTATTAAATTACAATTTAGTTGTTATTTTTACTCTGTGGGAAAAATTGAAAAAAAACAGAGAGATAAACCAGAAATGGGCCATTTAGTTTTATGGTGTATATAAAACTACTTAATGCTATTTTATACAGTTAAAATGCTGAAAAAAATACTATTTTTCTATCAAAATGATTTTAGTTTATTTCAATATGTAATATGAAATGTTTTCATTGACAAAGTTATCTATAATACAAAGTAGTAGGATATATCTCTGTCTCGGCAACCACTGAACCACTAACCTAACTTTTATGCAACATATTTTCACAAATTGGTTAAATATTGATAAAATTCCTTTTTAATTTAATTAAACAATTACATTATACACATCCACTGTAAATTATGATGAAACAATTGTTAACAAGACAATAATCTTATAACAAACAAACATTGCAATGTCCGCCATTATCTTAATATTAACTGAGAAGGGATGTAGAATATACGTAGATATTATGACAAAGGAAAAATTGTTCTCAACTTAGCTTGCTAACATGGAATGGGTTCAAGGGGGTGGTGGTAGAATCGTTATTTCAGCCCACTGCGTGTTTAACTTTGATAGAGAAAATGCAAATCTAGTGTAACATCCAAGTAATGATATATCCAATTACCTGAGAGCTCCAAGACCAATATCAGCATTTTTGTCAATTAATTCTCTCATCATTCCGTTCCATTGCATATTCTCGTCCATGGTCCCATATTCCTACAATTATTTTACGTTACAATGGATAGAATATATGTGGATATTATGACAGGGGAAAATTGTCTTCAATATAGTTTGCATACATGGAACTCATTCATTGATCAGTTCCTTCATCCAGTTGTAGGGGTAGTAATTTTGTAAAAGTGATAGGTGTAGGATTTCGCTATATTAGCCAGCTACGAATATACTTGTAGCAGGCTAAAATAACCTTCACTTCCTTCCACTCCCTTTAACTCATCCCCTTCCATATCTACTGGATGAAGGAACTGGCCAATAAATGACAGGGGAAATAGCAACCTAACTTGACGACAATTTTTACCCCTGTCACAATATCCACTTATAATCTAAGTCCATTGAAAAATAGGTAAAAATACAGCATGACCCTCAAAAAAGTATTTTTAAGCATCTGCAGCCCTTATTTCTCAATGAATTATAAAAAAATGCATATGTCCTTGTTCTCCATAGTATTCCACATAAGTAGATATAAAAATATTTTTTTTACCTCCATTAACACCGGAGATTTTTAGAGCTAAAGTTTTGAAAAAGTGACTGAGGAAAAAGTAACTTTTAACATGAAACGACTTTTTTAGCAAAATTAAGGTAGAAATCCTTTTATTTTTGTTACTAGCAGAAACTTTATACAAAAATGAAATAAAAAATTTAGTTTTTGAGTAAAAAGCATTTTTTTACACATATTTTTTGAGTCTTTTTAGTTTAATGATATTTTGAAAAACTAACTTATTAGGCAAAATTTTTTAAGATTAAAAAAACAAATAAATCTTTATGAATATAGCAGGAAAATTGTTTTTGTTTCACAATCCTAACTTTAATAACAAAAAAGTTATGAAGAAAATAAAATTAAAACATAATGATTTTTTTGTCTAAAAAGCTTAATTAACCCCCTATTAAATTATTGAGATGTCAGAAAAGTAGGCGGAGCAACTGTCATAATTAATCCTTTTCTCAAATAAGGGTTAATAAATAACCTAAAATTTGCAAATTATCAATTGATTCAGTAGTATTTTTTGCCATTAAAAATTTATATTTTTTGGTGGAATAAAAAAGAAATAATTAGTTAACTTGTTTTTCTTTGTGTCTCATTATTCAGTTGCCAGAAAAACATAATATAACCATCCAAAAACTAAGAGAAACAAAAAAAAATTCTTTTTCTCAGTCACTTTTTTAAAACTTTAGCTCTATAAATCTCCGGTGTTAATGGAGGTAAAAAAAATATTTTTATATCTACTTATGTGGAATACTATGGAGAACAAGGACATATGCATTTTTTTTTTAATTCATTGAGAAATAAGGGCTGCAGATGCTTAAAAATACTTTTTTGAGGGTCATGCTGTATATATAAGATATACTTGTTAAATATCTATCTTTCTTTGTTCTATCACTGTATCACTTACCCCAACAATTGAAATTTCATATTTAAAGTTCATCATTTCTTGTAGTTCATTGATTAGGTCAATACAAAATCCAGTATAGTTTCCTGAACAGATAATAAAATGAAACCAGCTCTGTTGCTAACAAAACTGGTATTAATCTTATGATTTTCATTTTAATTCTCTGTAATAAATTGTCTGCAATATGATCCTATACATGATATTTCGGTATGGATCAGAGCCGGTTCTAATCCAGCGGATATAAATCGGTTTCTAAGCCATACTGGGAAAAGTCCTAATATATTTAAATTGTAATATTTAAATATTTATTAACTGGATAATGTAAATCAGCAAATTTGGATGGCAGACTATATAAATTATTCACTTATTTAGAAAATATTTGGTGTGCACTCCTAAACAGGGATCTAAATGGCTGATAAATAGATGTACATACCCAATGATGATACACAAAATCTCCCCTTCTGTATTACAATTTGAGGTTGAAATGTTAGTACACTGTTTATAAAAATCCCAAAAGATGTTAAGCCAACACATATGACCACATAAATGTAAAACTTTGGGGACAAGTGAAATAAACAGCCCAATGCCCCCCCCCCCCTGATTCTCTTACCATTTTCATCCTTCATGACAAAAGGTGCCTGGAGGACGGACACGACCCTGTACAGTGTGGTAGCGCCCAGGTTAGAGAACATTTGTTGCATGGCAGGCTCCAGGTTCATAGTCTCCGGCTCCTTAGCACTCCAGCTTCCAAAACTTTTACTAAATTCATTATTGGGTAACAAAATTAACTCTCAAAAGATTGCACTGAACTTAAAAAGATAAGTTGTGCTAGTATGTTAGGTTTATAACTGCGGAAAGATGTCTGCAATACGATGCAATAAATACTATAATCTGATCATTAGAAACTTTTGAACTTATTTTATTATACGTTTAAAAAACTCACAGTATAATATCTAATGAAAAAGTAAGTTTTCACTATATGCCTACATGCCGACAAAGATAAAGCTTACCTGTCAATAAGTTTTTCTTGTTTAATTTCATAGCTGTCAATTTTAGCAGAAAATTCCATGTGGGCCGTTGAATCCATTATTTTCAGGGGACCAAAGGCATAATCTCTTTTTACACCCTTAAAAAATAATACTTTTTCAAAAATCTGTTTCAAATCTAACTTTTTTTTTCAAACAGTGGCTTCCCTCAAAGCAAGAGAAGGTTGTATGTTTGTAGATGCACACGGAGATTGAAAGTGAGAATCCTTTGGTAAATTTTATACGAATAAGCTTCGGTCACAGCTGAGTGTATTCTTTGTTACTTTACAATTACAAGAGTTTCATCAGATGTTCCTCTTGTATGTATGAGTAGCATGGACGAGGCAATGCATGATTAGAATTCTAACCTACAATTCACCCTCATTACAACCTAAGGGTACTGCAGAAAAGGTTGCATGATTATATTATTACAAATTATAACTGAATTTGTCAAAATAAGTATAAAGTCTATATGGGGACTTGAATTTGGTTTCTTGAAGGCAACAATATTTTAGACTAGCCTACAGCTCACGTTGTTCGCTGGTCTGTAATGCTATTGAGAACATTAAATATCTGTAGGGAAAATGTAGAAGGCTGATGCAATTATTATAGTATAAAATCCGGTCAATTAAGAATTCGTAGAGGGCCTGGTCTTTCAGGGATAAGACAGAAGGCTTTTTTATGTTTGCTGACCTATGCACCTCTACTCTATGAATAAAATTGTCCGTCGATCTATCGTTAATACTCTAAAATATTTTTTTTTTCAGCTTTTATCAAAGATAAACTTTTAAATGTTGTGTAAATATTCAAATACCACTAAGCATCATTACTTACTATGTCTGTCTGTTGTGCACCATTTTTGATTTCATTTGCTTTTCCTTTTATTTTTTTAATTCAAGAGCTTCTATAGTTATGGATGTTGTCATCATTATTTATCTGCTAAAAGTTTTATTCCTTACCTTCTTCGTTATTCTGTCTATAGTGCTTTGGAATTAATAAAATTAATGCGGGGGAAATGTTTATTTTCCCTTCTGCTATTTAACATAGAAGATTGAATTTTTTTGAGACCAATGCACTTCTGCCCGCCTATCCGTCGATCATCAGTACTGCATAAACACAACTTTATTTTCTGATATCAAAGACTGCTAATATTTTGTGTGAAGATTTGTATGACCACTGCACTGATCATTGTTCGTCATTCTGTCAGTTATGCTCCTTTTCCTTCTTTTTGCTTTTGTGTTTTTACTTTTACAATTAGGAACGTTGCTACATGTGGATATTATCATCCTTGTTGATGATTTTTAAACTCAGGGATCTTAGGAGATAGTGTAATATATTTATTTTACATCCCCCATGATGATAAATAAAGGTAAGCCTTCTGTTGATTGAAAAGTTTGGACACTTCTTGTTTAGAAGTGACGAAACACAGATAAAGTTTTTTAGTCAAAGTGGTTACTAAACTTTGGTTCACAGTGTTATTTACAGTCAAATGTTCCCTCCTTCCCTAAGCAAACGAAATTTTGGAATTGAAACTATCCTTCTTACTCTATAATTCACATGGTCCATTAGTCTCTTGGATCGAGACATAATATTTTGATAGCTAAAATATTTGTTTTTTCATATGTTATCAAAATTAGATGGCTTAAATTTTTAATTAAGTTATAATGACATATTTGCAAAATTCATTTTCATTTAGTAGCGAAGATTATCTATAATTCAAAATGTCCTTCCGTTCGTCTGTTGGCTATGATTAGAGGAAAATGTGATTTTCTCATTTGCTATTCAATGGCTGAAAAGTTCTGTAAATATTCCCTACATAGCTTGCCAGTATGGGCCTAAACTATTGTTCAGTTCATTCATCCAGTAAGAGGGAAGGAAATTTGGTAAAAGGGTTGTATATTGTTGTTAATGATCTAAGAGCAAAAATTTTTTACAGTGGGGGTTTGTCTGTCCATCTGTACGTCTCTAACAGATAGTTCTGATTGTTAATTTAGGCATATTAGAATTGTCCTATTGAATTTAAACTCTACAATAAAATTCTTGAAATTGTTATGTCCTGCAATGAAGTCAAAGTAAAAATCTTATTTTTTTACCATTGCTTTACATAGTTGCCCTATCACCATGACGTTAGTATGTAAAATAAAATATCTTGTCTTTTTGGTAAAATCTAAATATTTTCTCTCCCTCTCCCCGTTCTCTCCCTTTCTCTCTCTCTGTGTCTCTCTCTCCCCCCGTTCTCTTTCTCTCCCCCTCTCTCTCTCTCCTTCTCTCTCTCTCTCCCTCTCCCCGTTCTCTCTCTCTCTCTCTCTCTGTTACACGTAAAGATTTCTACAACTTTAACATATTAGAATATCTGTGAACTGATTTATTCAGTAATTTGTTTTATATAACAATTATATAAAATTTATATTTATATAATTTTTTAAAGATTAAAATCCTAATATTTTTCATTTCAAATTTTTGTCCTGAAAGGGTTAAAATGATTAGTTTAATATCTGACCGCATTACAGGGAGTGTCGCACGAATCAATTTATTATAAAACTAAGTTTTCTTACGTTTACTATATTATAAACTTAAGTTTTTCTGTTTTATGAATACAAATCAAATACATCAATGTTATTTAAATAGCAACATGAATATAAAAAATACATTTATGATGCAAAAAGTAGAATAATGGGTATTATCGTTCTGGTCAATGAGAATTTAATAGTGATAATTGAAGCACTATGAGTTTTCAGCGATATATGTTTGGGAGATTCGAGCTCATTTATAGACGTTTACTTCCTATATAGATCTGTCATGGATCTTGATGCAATACAGCAGCCCGTTTTGTACATGTTAAAAATTGGAAGATTTCATTAAATAAAAGTTGTCGCAAATATAGGTATTAAATAATGCACTGTAAAAGATGAAAAGCTTTTCATTGTAAAAGATAAAATAATGCAAACCTAAATTCAGATAAAGGTTGATTTTTTATGTGTTTAGCAATTATCTTGCTTTTCAATAAACGACCACCCTTATTATTTCAAACTCAATTCTGGGACAAAAGACTCAGGGAGGAAGGGAGGGGACAATGGGCAATTAATTCAATTTTATAGTTATGACACTTTAAGGTTGAAAAACCAGATAATTCCAGATAAAACGAGTATTTCTGATAGTGCAACTTTTATTGGAAATTTATTCATTTTTTAATTAATTTTAATTCAAAATGCACCATCCCCCAAATTCTACTTTACTAAAAGCCTCTGATTATCAAGATAAAGAACTTGGTAGCAATTCATTTACTAAAGAATATTAGTTTTAGAATTTAGCGTAGAAAAATAGCATAAAACCATCTTAAGATTTTAATGATAAAAACAGTCTAAAAGGATTTCAGGACCTTTATGCATCTTCCCTAAAATGTAGAACTTAATTGGATCGGTAACCAAATTCTTAAGCTATAAATAAACAAAACTTACTACTTTTTATTGGATATTAGCGCAGCTTACTATATGTGTATGAGCATGTTATAAATGGACGTACGGATTTTCTAGTAACAATTGAGTTTTTATGGTTTCTAAATCGTAATAAATAATAAACAAGAATCAGTTAAAACAATTGTATTAAAAATTATTAAAATAACAACAAAATCTACTTAAATAATACATATATATGTATATATCATATCACAATAGAATTGTTAGGTAAATATAAAACAATTAAATCAAAAATGATTTATGGGTATAGTCCCATTCGTGGCAACACCCCTTAAGGGGCGATTCGTCGTATTTTCAAAATTGCTTGGGGCTGGAAATAGGAGAAAAGCTACTGTGAAAATACAAAGAAACTCCCCTTAAGGGGTGTTGTCACGAAAGGGGCTACCCTGATTTAATTACAACAAAATAATAAATAAAAATAAAATCAATTAGATTAACTTTTTAAAATCTAAAAAAATTGTCAGTTTAAGACGTACCTACACAGTTACACACACTAGGTATAAACAAAATAACTTGATTAAAAATGTTTATGAATAAAAAAGGTTGCAGAATAGAATGTCTCAAGGATATTTTTAGTTTTGTATTTAGATTTATGGTTCTAATTCTTAATTATATTTGGTCTAGTTACAAAAAATTTACTTTTTATTGATAAAGTATTAATAAAACATATTTTAGAAAGTATCAGATAAAACAAATTGATAAAAGTAAAATAAACTTCTAAATGACCCCCTTTTAAATAAAATTAAACAAGGATGACAACATCCATAAAGGCGAAGCTCTGAAATGGAAGGACAAACGAATATTAACACTTGTAGATTGTCAGAACTGAATTAGCAGAATATTAATGCTTCAGTACAAACAATATTGTAAGTAAATTTGTTGCAAAACTGCATAAATATGGAGATGCGACCCTCAATTTTCAAATTCTTTGAACGTACATATGAGACTTTTACAGAAATGCTTCGCATCCACAACTATCTATCTATGCTTGATATAAAGTCAACACTTTATAGAGCATATTATGAATATTTGATTGACACGTGCCCTGCAATTATCTAGTAGCACTCAGGGGCAAGACACAGTTACTTTAGCTAGGCCCAAGGCATTATTTGTATCAATTTATGCATTCATAGGCCTATCTTTACCTATATGACACCATATATGGGTAACGCTAGCCTATTCATGGTAATCTGTATGTGATTTGCTAATAGTATATGTTTATTAAAGATATTATGTTTATAGTTAATGTAATCATATAAACAACCAGTACACATATGTATGCCTACAACCATGCCTGATTTACGTCACATATTAACACACAGATATTTAATTGCACAGACAAACACTAAAATCCTGGTCCAGAGCTAATGTTATAGCATGTACCTCTTGAATTTATTCAGTTATTTATTAACTCTCCTACCATCAACTTCTCTTTCTGGCTTTAAAAGGTAATGACTTAGTTGTTTGGCATGCATTGTAGTTTAAATTTAGGCCCCTTAGTACTTAGCATGAATTGAGCTCAGGCCTTATGTTAGAACTCTAACACTTAGCACAATTCACTGCTTGGGACTTAGGGCACATTTCTGTCCTACTCTACTTATAATTTTAACACTTATCCTGTAAATATTTTCATACTTAACTTATGCACTTGTAATATAAATACACTTTATAAAAACATTTTCCTTCCTTAATACTTAATATACTTATATAATTCTGATCGAATATCAAAACCAACCATTTATTCTTAGGTTAAAGCAACATAATACTTCGCGTGGGTCTTTTGTTGAGCTTCCACCAGCTCAACCAAATTCGTATTATACTTGTGGGAATAGAGGGTTAAGCATTCTAAACAAACGAACCGACGATGAGAATGTCTATGTGTATTGCATTAAAATTAGGTTTTAGTAGTACTCATAGAAGAGCGGTCTCCATACCTAAATATGGACAAACGCCCCATTCGCACACACAATGGTGCAACTTACCGGTTGTATCTTAAAAAAAATTTTTACTTCATAAATTTTTTTTTCTTTTTTTTCATACCGTACCCGAACCGCCTAAGGCAGGTATTTTTACCAAAATCGAATAATTGTAGTTATGGCAAAATCGGATTTTCCAAAACCTGTGTAACTATTTGAGAGCAAGGTTAGGACTATGAGGCGTTTGAAGAGATAGGGACTGAAAGGCACGACACAAATGCAATTGAGAGCCTCGTGTACGAGCAGTTGCACTAGCTGACACTCTAGAGGCCCTAGAGAATGCTAGCATATTTGTGGCCATTGGTCGCCGCCCTATAAGGACACTCGCACTGGTTGACACTCTAGAGGCCCTAGAGAATACCAGCACACCGGCACCTCCATGTCCGCCTCTCTTTAGTAAAACACTTGGGTTGGAATAATCTATGATTGAGCTATGTGCAAAATTTTGATTTTTTGGACTTAGTCAGAATTTTGAAATTTAGGAGTTGTGCTAGGTGGCGGAGTATATATAAATCTTCGGACTTAGTATGATTTTTACTTATTCGGAAATTCTCTAAGTGTTGAAATACTTGAATCTTTGATACTTAAACCAGAACTTATTAAGAATCAAGCATGGAGTAACTTTTCATTTATAAGCTATCAAAATACTATTTGTAAAGGACCATTTTGAACTGTCTTATTAAATGAAAACTTAGGAGCAAATCCTATAGAACACGGGAAACGCTGTTAGTTGGGATACATATTGTCTTTGGAGCCATGTTTCTGAAACAATATGCCGAAAGCAGTTAGTACTCTTGAGTCGTAGTAAAGGGCCAAAAGATTATTACAAACTTGTAGCATTTATACTCAAGTTAAACTGTACTAATACTTTGGTACCGTTAGAACCGATTTTCTGAGATTTGCACTTACTTATACATGCCTAGGACTTATATTCCTAATGTAATTCTGATTTATATGCGGATGTATCAAAATAACTATTGCCTCTAAAATTTTGAGTTAAACAAAATACTTCAAAGTCTCAAAGATATTCTCAACATCGATCGGTTGGAATGATATAAGTATAAATAAATTACTGTATGCAATCAGCAATAATTCCAGAGATTTCCTGATGCTCTGAGCAAAATACTCCACTTTTGGACTTAGCACCGTTCTATTTCTTTTGTTACAGAGAGAATTTTGGATCTCTGGACTTATAGTAATTTTTATGAAATTGGAACTTGGTTGGAAACTTACCAAAATTCGGACTTGTAATAATTGCAATTTTTCCAACTAGATTAACAAATTTCATATTCCACACTTAAGAGAAAATTTTGTTTTAGAGTGTTTCTGTCTTAGCCAAAATATTCCAATTATGGAGAGATTCTATTTCTTTTGGTGAAGGATAATTCTAACACTCTAATACTTTATGACTTTAAATTCCTTAACTTAGCGAGATTTGCACTTAGTCAAAATACTCCAATAGTGGACTTAGAGTGATTCTATTTCTTTTGACTTAAGGGCAATCTCTAAAGTAGCTTTGTGAATGGACTGTTAGGAAATTTCATCTCGGACAAAATATTCCACGTCTGGACTTAGAGTGATTCTATTTCTTTTGTCTCAGGATAATTTCACTAATTTTGTACTTAGCATAATTTCATTGAAAAGTAGTGGACTTAGTCAAAATTCAATAATTTTGTACTTAGTATAATTCCATTGAAAGGAAATTTTTTTTTGGACTTAGTCAAAATTCACTAACTTTGTACTTAGGATAATTTCAATAAGAAATTTTTTTTGACTTAGTCGAAATTTATTAATTTGGCACTTAAGATATTTGCATAATTTTTTTTCCTAAGCCAAAATTTATTGATTTTGTACTTAGAATAATTTCATTAGAAACTTTTTGGACTTAGTCAAAATTTTCCAACTTTGGACTTAGAGTGACTCTATTTTATTTTGACTTAGAAAGTTTTTAATTCAATCTTAACTTAGAAAATTTTTTTTGTTTGTATGTTCCTTACAAACACATACATAAATACAATAAACAGTTCACTCAACAATAAGTAGGACATGAAAACTAAATTTTTACTTGCTTTGCTAATGCTAAAATTTCTATTTCATGTGCCGCCAGAATTCAACAGACAACTTGAGAAGAGTTATAAACCATCAATCATTAGTGATAGTGAATATTAGTGATTTAAAAGTATAGTCAACAACCTAAGCCCTATATGTAATTAAAAAAAAAGCACACTTATAAGAGACAAAGTTCTAGTAACCAAACGCAGCAAAAGGTTGCAGCAGCCTATATTGGGAATCTTGGGACGTCTCTAAAAGAAGTAGCAAGTAATATTGGAAGTACTCTACTGTCTTTATAAAAATCCGGATTAAAACAAAGAAAGAACTTTTTCTTTTTATACCATTGAGAAAACTTAATTTTACTTAGGATTATTAGCATAAAGACTATAACCAAGTAAAATAAAGTGTGTACATATAGTTTATAATCTTTATAATCTAAAATTGTTACCATTTAGAAAAAAAAAAGTGCACTAATTCAGCTAATTTGATTTTCAATAATATTTGACCAAATAATAACACCAACCTTGTAGTCTACTTTAAAGAGTTTGATTGACAACTTCCAGCGTATAGATTGATCACCTTGCGTAGGATATCACACTTCAGTAAGACACATAGAATATTGTGTTCTCACTAATTAAGTGGAGCACATCCGGTCTATAATAACCTTGAAAACAAACTGATTATATTCATATATATAGGACAATCTAAATTGAGTCTCAATAACATAGTTATAAGGATTGAAATCACAAGTGAAGCCCCATAATAATTCGCGAATAATACTTAGTAGGATTGGTAGGCATACCCTAATACAACTATAAGTATTGGGTGCGAGATCTTTGATATTCAGGCAAAACTGTTGCAATACTATTAGAATATAGACGACCCTTTGGGAGTGAACCTTAGTAAGTTATATTCATAAAGCCTTACAGGAATAAGCAGATTGTAAGCTACATATCCTTAGAGTGGAGTAAGAATTCAACAAGGATTATAAATTGCTGTTTTTCTCAACAATAACATTTGCTAGGAAAAGTCGACGCCTAAGCAAATAACAGTTAATTTGTGATAGTATATTAGCATACCCAAATTAACTTCGCTGCAAACCTTAACATTCTATTTAACTTTATAGCTAATTTGTACAGCTAAACAACCCACATTAGCTTTATAGGCAAATATAGAATAAATCTAAGTAGAAGTGTTTCTACAGTTGAGCTTAATTAAGGATAAGAGTGCATTAGCGCACACTCCAGAATAAGATTTAACGCTCACTCGCAAGCATTCACGACGTAGAAACAACTGTAGGTGAAGTAGACAATACATACTCATCTATATTTAACAATTTTAAAAGAAAAATTTGTTATTGTAAACAATTTTTGATTGTTTTAACTTTAGGCGCATTAGTCAGTTTCTTCTTGTACCTTTGCTATTTAAATCCTAAAATAGTACAACATCTCATAAGCTTCTTTAAAGAACTCATAGAAAGTTTAAAAGCTTTAAGCTAGCTGTAATGCCATTATTTAATAAAAGTAAGAAAGATGACAACGCTGAAAAGGCGAACACTCCACGTCGAGGACGCTCGACGACGCCTGGAAGAAGAACTCCATCAGCTGATGCAGCTTCTGCAGGAGATGATACACGAAGGGAGGAACAGATGCCCAACCAGGAGGAACCAGAACAGAATGGTGAGAGAACCAAGACGCCAGAACCAGACACGGAATCTGTAAGATCCATACCCATGCGTGAGGACTCACCAGATGCATTGATCAGAGATCGATAT
The DNA here is from genome assembly GCF_053477335.1 of Acartia tonsa. Lineage (NCBI taxonomy): Eukaryota > Metazoa > Arthropoda > Copepoda > Calanoida > Acartiidae > Acartia > Acartia tonsa. Next base: position 44,743,253 of record NC_137260.1, read on the forward strand.
GTTAGAGCAACACTATCAGATCCTCTGGGAAATTTCCTGTTCCCACAATTCCTGGATACAATAAGACTTTGTAACCCCAACATACGTGTGGACTCAGAAATGATGAGGAACTTCTGTACCAACTACACACAGAGTATGAGGGAATACAAAGAGGAACAAAGACGTGAAGTTGAGTTAGAAGCCCAGCGTATTGTACACGAGGAGAATGACAAACGCACTCAACGACACTTCAGTAACTTCACCAACCAAACTGGCATTAAACCACCAAGCAGCTATGCAAGCAAGAGCACCCTATGCAACGATCAAAAGCTTAAGTTAGCCAATGGAACCTTCCCTCTCAAGCATTGCTTCAAAGGAGACGGCAAACCACCTTACATTACTGATTATCTATCAGAGATGAACACTGCTCAGGAGTTATGTAACCTCTCAAGATCAGAATTCGAAACCTTTATGCTTAGAACCACAACTGGCGAAGCATATACTACTATCCAGCAGAGTTTCAATCTTGGACTATCTATTGAAAGTGTCTACAATAGCTTACTGCTACAGTACGATATACTCATCAGCCCACAAGAAGCTCAAGCTAAGCTGATAGCTTTTAAGGGAACCAAAGCCATGTCATTCCCTAAGCTTGTCAGTACCATTCAGAATCTTGCCAGCAGAGCCGCTGTTCACTATACAGACAAGAAGGAACGACAGAATGTATTCAACATAACTGCAGTGGAGGCACTCAAACGTAGCTTACCAACAAATAGCCGCAATATAGCATCTGAAAACCATCACAATCTCAGACATGATCTTGGAAGATCCCCCACATATCATGAGTTGACCGCTTCCATGTATCCTAGAACTGAAGACCTAGATCTGGACCTACAGCAGAATGGTGTATCAGCCAGTTACAATGGAGATTTGTCGCTTCATAAAAAGACAAACAACACCAACTACTCACATGACAGGGATACAAGAATGAATAGAGACAAACAGCCTGCTAAAGTTGCCGCTACGTCAAGCTATTATAAAAGGCCAACAGTTAGAGAAGTTACTGCTAAACCAGCCTATCCTAAAACCTACAACAGAGAAAACAGGGATAACAGAGATAGACAACCACAAAAGAACACTAAACAAGATTATCATATCTCCTATGGTACATCCAATAAGCGCTATTGCGGTGCATGTGGTCAAAATACCCACAAAATATCAGATGGATGCAGACTACTGTGCGATGACCAAGGACGACAATATCAAACAGCACTAACATCCGGATACTGCCCAAGCTGTCACAAGAAGTATGGCAAAGACCTATACCACGCTCAACACCTATGCCCTGGACGACCAGCGATGATGGAACTGTACCATAGTGGTAAAGTAAGACCTGGTGGTGTGTTTAAACAGGCATATGAAGAATGGGTTGAGGCCAAAGCCAATGGACAATCCAAAGAGCGTGGCAGAACAAGTAGGGTTAACGCTATCACCGTTCGAATGGATCCTAATGACCCCAAGATTTTAGCGGTAGATAGTTCCGCAGCTATCATGGATGAAAACAGGAAAATGTACCTGAACTGCTCCGGATGTATGTCAAATGGAAACTACGATGTATACATGACAGCTTTGTTTGACTCAGCAGCAGACAGAAATATCATGTCAACCAGCTATTTTGGAATGTTATTTGGAGTACAACAAAATGAGGTTAAGAACCATCTGGAAAAGAGTGACATGGTTCTTGTCAGCTATTCTGGACACAAAATCCCAGTAGCTGGAGAAATAACTCTCATGATTCGCCTCACACAGTTCTCAGGCATCTATAGACCAGTACCATTTATGATTGTACCTGAGGAACACAAGAATGTCACACCTATGATCATCGGAATGAATGGCATTAGAGATCTCCAATTAGGGTTGACTTTCATTGCGGACAACCACCCGCCAGCACCATATCTATACTCTATGTTCCATCCTGGGAGAGTACTAGATAGCCTGTTCTGTTCTGATTATGAGTTACAACTCTGCACAGGGACAATTGACAAAATTGACTCTAATGAAACTCAGACTATAGAAATGAACATCAACCATTTCTTCAACTTGGCTCCTGGAACAAAAGTCATTCTCAGCGATGACCACATTGCCAACGATAGAAATGGAGGAATTAAAATTCAGCCTGGACAAACGCAACTGACTGTCAACAACCGAGGACAACTTAGTGGAAGAGCAATGATAACAAATGTCACTGAACATGCAATCACTAACACTGTTATCACTGGATACTTGGAACCAAGCAACCAATTTGTAGTCAAGGAGATCACCACAGACTTTGATTTTACGCAATCATTCATACACAATGTATCTGTGACAACTGAGCTAGACGAGATTGTACAAGCCCTGGAGCAACACGCAGAGAAAGCTAATACTCCAGCTGTCAATCAGATCTCACTAGACACCAGAAACAACTCAGTTCAACTCTTATAGCTACCAAAATACAGCGCCATCAATCTGGTAGAACGATCTTTTCCTTTAGCTGAAGGATATATACCGAATCCTACAGCCATAAACAATGACACTCCAGTACCAGGAGTAGCCTTATCTGACTACCGTTCTAATATTGATGAAATTCTAACTACACCAGATCCTGTAAAGAATAAACTCTTTGAAAATAGTGATGACGTTATTGAACTTGGCTTAAAACATATAGCTGAATCTGATAGCCTCATGGACTATGTAACAGAACCTACTGGCTATAGTGTGCCTAAGGACCAGTTTGTTAAACCAGAGGATCTTGTGGTGCTGTCAGACTATCCACCAGAGGTAAGACATTATATAGAAGACATATTCCTAAAATCTTACCCCGATATCATATCTACACATTCTACTGATAGAGGTAACATGAGTAAATATCTGGGCACTTATACAATTAGACTAAAACCTGGTCAAACTTTACCCCAGCATAAGAAATTATATTATTTATCACCCGTAGAGAAAATGCAAATGCAATCTATCTTAGAGTTTTTGTTAAAGAACGGCACCATTGAAAGAGCTAATCTGGATGGGGATTCCTATAACAACTATGCAAGCCCAGCTTATCTGATTCCAAAGTCGGATCAGGGGAGCTGTCCTCGTTTAATTGTAAATTTTCAACAATTGAATCCTTGTCTGCAGTCTGAACCTGCACTGCTACCTACGGCAGAAAATTTGATTCAGTCACTAAGGGATAAATTTGTGCATAGTAGTAGTGACATGGCTAACGCTTTTCATAGTATAACGCTAGAACCTTCTTGCAGAGACCTAACATTGTTTGCAACCCCATTAGGAGCTTTTAGACACGCATCCTTACCAACTGGCATTAAGACTTCACCTGAAAGTCTATCACGTTTTATGGAAAAGATATTACACTGGGAATTGGTTTATGATGATAATGGTAATGTTGTAATGGACGGTGATTTAGCCAAAATGGTATACTCACCTATCCCAGAAGTCCAACACATTTATGATGATTTCATTGTCTCAACTGAACTAGCTAAAACTAGATCAGAATCATTGAATATACATTTTAAGATTTTGAAGAAAGTTATGGGGAGAATACACACGCATAAAGGAAAGATTAGTTTAAAGAAATCACAACTTTTTAAAAGTAGGGTAAATTTCTTTGGATTCTTCATTTCGCATAACTATTGCTGTGTAGATCAAAGGCGAGTACAAAAACTTCTAAATATTCCCATGCCTACTGATATTACTATAATGAGATCTTTTATGGGAGTACTACAAAGTATGCATAAACATTTAAGATTTGATATTATGGCTCCTACACATATTCTAACTTCACTTACATCTACTAGATTAGGTAAAACTTTTGTCCCAACTCCAGAACAAAGACAAGCATTCGAAGACATTAAGAAAGCTTTAGCTTCAGGACCAATTTTTAGCAAATTAGTTAACTTATCGGCACCTAAGATTATTTTGTCAGATGCAGCCGGCACCTCAACTGGCTCATATTCAGCAGTCTTAGCGCAAATAGTGACACCAGAATTACAGGCTAAAACCCTACCCCCTGGGCTAAACTTCGATGATCCTGTACACCATGTTATTTATGATAACAGATTACCAATTTTACCCCTACCTTTGCAGATTGAAGGTGAAAACATTAAGGATTATGCTAAGCGTATGTCTGAAGATGGACCGCCCGAATTTGAATATTTGGCTAGTAAAACTTTGGGCTATCCTGAAGACGCTGTACACAATAGTCTTGGGATATCTTTACAATTGCTTTTGGAACTAAATAAAGTTCAAACACCTTTGACCACCATCCTGCAAAGAGCATCAAAAATTATACGTTCTACGATGTTGAGACAAAAGTATATTCAATTTGTATTTAATAATGATAGGGATAAATTCTTAGAATTTATTCGCAAACTAGAGCATGGATATGTATATCTAGATCCGCAACAACTCATATTTGAAGCTCTTAGTGTAGCTATGTACCGTCCTGTAATAGTTATCACAAATATAGAGGGTGCCAAACCTGTCACTCAACACTGTTCAGACAAAACAAAACCCCCTTTTGTATTTTTACTATATGGACACAAGGAGCAACACATAGTAAGACCCGCAATGGTTTCATCAACCAATAGCTTTAATTTAAAATCTTTAGCATCTATGTTTGAAATTATTGCATACACCTCAAAGAAAATTACCGTTGCTGAGTCAAGATTACATATCATAGACATTGAAATCCTAGGAATTATTTATGCAGCAAACTCGTTTAGAACTCTAATAGGTCCAAGCTGTGAATGTACTTTGTTAACAGACGCAAAGTGTGCTTATTATCTCTTCAATCCTAAAGCATTAACAGCCGTTAATAAATTGAAGAGGTGGAATACCACTCTGTTAACTCTAATACCGAAGCTAACAATGTCTTTCTTAAGAGGAGAAGACAATTTGGCCGATTTCTTAACAAGGGCATATAAGGCTACTTTACCAAGCATCAAAAAGGTAGCCCTACCTAAATTTGTTAAATCTGGGTTTGAAGATAACTTACCCCAATATAAAGTTTGGACTATTGAAGAATGGACACAGTTCATTATGGATAACCCCGACTATTTGGGTTATGATGAACAACCTCCACAACCAAAGCAACAAAAACCCAAAATCACCATAAATTCACTTGCCGCAGAACATAGAGTTATAGGCAAAGTACTAAGACCTTTGGAAATCCTAAAAGAAAGGATTAGCATAGAAAATATAATTGCAAACCAAAAAGAGGAATACTCTGATATTTACACACGTTGTCTAACCTCTAAATCAAACACCTACACTTATAAAAGACAGAACTACGAACTTAAAGACACGATTCTGTTTACAAAAATAAAAGGAGATTTAAAGGTTTATCTCCCAACCAAACTATTACCAGTATTAGTATGCTATACTCATCTTTTGTTAGTACATAGTGGAGAAATTAAAATGCTTTTGAATATGCAAAATTTCTTCCACCCTAACCTTAAGAGATATGTTAGAAATTACACTAGATCTTGTTTAAATTGTCAACTTCAAAATTCATCTACAAAACTAGAACAAGTAGGGACTTATAGTACAATTTCAAGACCTTTTGAATGTGTAAGTATTGACTATATACAATCCTTACCCCCCTATCGTAGTTATAATCATATCCTCACTATAGTCTGCCAACTAACAGGAATGATTCTTGCATATCCCATGAAATCACTCACATCCCGTGAATTTATAGACAAATTCATGTTTTATTTCTATCCTAATTTCTCCCCCAGACAAATATTGTGTGACAATGCAAAATCATTTTTAGAAAAGCAAAATTTGATATTCTTTGCTTCTATTGGCATCCGAGTTTTGTATTCTACTGCGTACTTTTCACCCTCTAAAGGATTGGTGGAAGCTAGCAACAAAGTAATAAAATGGCCAATCATTAAAATTTTAGCGCAAGACTCAACAACCTCATGGTTATATCTACTACCGTTAATAGTTCGACAATATAATTGCACTAAAATACCAAAAACTGGATTTTCACCCATGGAATTATTATTCGGGACACGCAGCTCCCTGTCTAAATTGTTCTTTGGAGCAATAAAACCGGACGAATATCACCCTGAAATAGCTCGCACAGAAGCTTATGTGCAAGACCTCTCAGACGGTATACAAGGAAACTTGGACATTTCAGCAAAAGCTATTGAAAAGGGAAGGGAGGCAAGACTAAAGTATATTAACAAAACCCGCATACACAAACAATTTGATATAGGAGACCTTGTCTTGGTTAGAAATAACACTATTACACCTGGTGTTAACCCAAACCTTACTCCTATCTATCATATTTCACCCTATAGAGTTTTAGATGTAAGCCCTAACAGTTGCACGCTTGAAAGAATTTCTGACAAGAAGACTGAAATATTTAAATACTCTTTCAACGAAATCAAAAAGTTCAAGCCAATTGACGAACATTTTGACACCCTCCCAGAGGAAATAAAGGGAATTATTACAAAGCCTTATAATAAACTCACAAATCAAGAGATAGCCACATTAGTTAAAAATGACACACTTCCGCTTATATTCCCGGTTAATTCAAAGGAACCGCAACCAGGAATACGCGCACACTCACCCTTAGAAACACGAAAACAAGCGTCACAAAATAAGAAACCATTAGACTCTGATTCGGACATAGAGGACTCAAGTGCCGATGAGGACATGACACTAGATTCCGTATTTATTACCGGAGGTCGACGACTTAGGAAAATAAATGATAGACATGTCAGATTTCGGAATGGCACAAGTTCACAACCATAATTTACATTTCCATTTACCCTGTAAACTTGTGAACAATATGATAATATGTTATTCTAATCTGATAACTAAGTTATCATATTCATGTAAATTTTCCCACTCAAGGTTATATATCCAGTGGTAAAATATACATCTTTTCTCTTCAGCAGGGGAGACCAACTATATGCAATATACGTCGACTAAAGAGTCGATCCCTTCAAAAACACTTACATAAAAATTGCATATAGAGAGTTTTGATTCTGTATAGGCAAACAGAGTCAAACGATTGATACAGATTGTACAAAAATACGAATGTTACGAATGTTAAATACGCACCCTGATATATACAATAAAACATTTAATACAAATTGTATAAAGTATACAAATATAGCAGTACTATTAGGCAACCTATATATATATGCCTTGAATTGTGATGAGTTGATTAGTTATTAGAAACTATAACCACTCTACATACAAAAATTATGTCAAAAACTTTAATTATAACTTCGGACAGGAAACGCCCACTCAGAATTTTAGTAGTAGTGAACAATAACGATAACTTAAATTTTATCCTGAAATTGAGTCAGTTTACTATAACATATCCACAAGTGAGGAAATCACCAACCTTGTGAAGTACTACAGTTATCACATAACACGTAAGTCTTAACAGAATATTTTACAAAAGCTATAAAATGCAAACTAGATTCCGAAAGCCTATGCCTAGATCACAACGAATTCTACATGAGACCTTCGCGAACCTAGTAGAATATTGTTATAACTTGCTTACGATGATTAAAGAAATGTTATCGTTTAAAATTAGTTGTGGAATCAGCCAACCTAGTCGTATTGTACGATACGTGCATTGTCGTATACTTAGAAACACTTATAGAGACGCATACAACCATTTGGTTATACGGTATAGACAGCAAGAGTATAGAAGCCGACAGACTATAACAGACGAATTACGGGCAGTAGCACGCCAAATAGAGAATCTGAGAGACACAGTCCTCCTCATTTCTGGACATTGTACTCTCCCCACTATCCACGAAGAGTAAACTAGATTAAAACTGATTCTTATAATCTGATTTCTAACAATGACGTACGGACGTATCCTAACAATATAAAAGTTTTGCATATGATAAAACCTCTTGTACATATGTGTATTGATGTAAAATACTTATATTCTCATATATCTCTATGTAATTATTGAAAACGATAGGAAATTAATCGCATAAATCATAGTTGAGATATCAAAAAGAACATAGTAAGAAATTTTGTTATTTATAAAAGTTAGCATAAACCAAGTGAATGTAAGCTAGTCTAAGCACCTTGTAAAAATAAACTTTAATTACGTATCTAACTAAATTAAGGAACAGACAATAATACTTATAGAGTAGCTACGTAAACGGGAGTTGTACACAACAAATACTAAATCAGTAAATAACAGTGTATATGCTACTTAAAATCTCTATATTTATTTTAACAAAAGTAAATAATCTTTAGAAAAGGTATAAAATTTTTGACAAATATTTTTCTTTGGTGAAAATATAAAATTAAATCAATTTTGAAAACAGAACATAAATTTTTATTTTTACAGTATTTGAAAAACATTATGATAGTAAGAAGTTTTCTGACAATTTAACATCTTAGTTAATATAATTTGGACATAAGCTGTATATTGGCACATAATAAAACTTCGAGATTGCTAATACTATTAATTGAACGCTAAATGTTGAATTTGTACATATATAAAAGGCACATAGCCTAACAACAAGCCAACGTGAGCCAAAAATTTAACTCTACTTGTTGGAAATAAGACTTAGGTTTAAATTTAAAGGGACATAAGAACATTTTACCTTGAAACCTTAAGCTTTATGACTATCGTATTGAAATTTAAAAGGGAAACGCTATTTATTCTAAGCCTTACTAATTAAATAAAGCTTCCTTAATGAGATCATCCAATCAATGATATTACTTTAATTACTTGAATCACAAACAGTCTTTACATGAGTTTTCTTAAAAATACTTGAATAAGCATATGTAAATAACGTTGTCTAACGTCAGTCTTTCGGTCTACTTAGATATTGGTCACAAAAAAAAAAAATATATATGCTATTTACAAGTCCTCTCTATATCACAGCACAATTAAAATTCACGATTAATGCACAGGGATGGATATAAATGAAATTTAGAGAAAAGGTACTGAGGCGCGAGTTCGATTAAATATCTATATATACATAACCCTTACAAGCTAACAAGAATGAATAAACTGTGACATAAGGCTGTAATTACAGTTGTTAATATACTATTGAGAAAAGAAAAAGATTAGTTCGCTTACGAAGAAAGTAATTAAGATTGAATGAAGTTTAAATTATGGGCATAAAGAAAATACAACCTTATAATCATTTCCTTACATACTAAATATCCTTACAGACTAAACATGTATATACATAACATAATGGCAGAAGTGTAAATTAATATTTGGTTTTGTACAGTATAAAAAGTCATAATGTCTAATAACAAAAGTCTTTACTTCATAGTGATTACTATTTTGACTAGTTACATAAAAATTAGAAAATCTGTAAATTTAGTCACATGTTGTCTAAACTGGTCATTGTCTTAAAATTTGTATGTCATATTCAACCAAGCTAACAGCGCCACTTTACGGCATACGTTTAGGGAACGTGGGACCCCGACGTCGAGGGACTCCCTCAACGCCGGAATCCTCTGTCCTGTTATTATCTGAGGAATGCGTAGCCGAATTGAAGCTATTATCCGCTGATGTTATCTCTTCCAAAATGGCAGGAGTTGGAGTACGCATGGAGCGGCGCAGACGTTCCAAACTGAGAACTCGCAGTGGTGTGGGGTACTCGATCTCATCACTCACCGCATTAAATCTAATGGGCGGGAGATCGGCGTCCTCGATATCGTCAACCAGTGGGACTAAACTGGCCGCATCCTAAAATAAGAAAAGGGATATTATTAGACAATCATTTTAATAAAAAATTCACAAGAAAATGTATCAATGCTTATCCATACATGTTTGCGAGTCAATTTTTTATACATCACTAATACTTTATCCAGAATCTTAATATTGACTATTAGGAAGGAACTACACCATAGTTAAAATAAAATTATTGTCTAAAAGCATAGCTATCTGAGCTAAACAGCCTAGTCTAAGTTACGTAATTTTTGCAACAAAGAAAATAAGGATATTATAAGAGCTTATCAAACTTACCTCAGACAAATCAGCTGCAGATGGAGACTCAATGCGACTAAGGCACATAATAGAGCTCAAGGAAGAGCTGTCGCTGGATCCCTCAGCTGTCCTCTCAGAACTGACCCGATTACACCTCCCCATAGTAGTGTAGAACCGCGTCAGGGGGATTGAGTTGGTCGCCTAAAATATAATAGATTTTATTAGTTTAATCGCAACACCAACAAAGAATCTAGGAAAATCAGGAAATGAGAATGCCTAAAATCCTGTAAAGCTATATGATTAGGTAGCGATTCGACCCACTTTTATAATAGAATTAAAATCTTAGATCGGTTCAAAAATGCTTATGCAACCATACATTTTAAGATTAATATTCTACCAATAAAGAATTTTAGTTGCAAATACCTCTAGATACGTGTACAAATGTACGGCCTCTTTCTGAAAATTAATAGAAAAACTAAAGCATGGATACTTACATGTAGACGCTCTGTTTGATCAAAGATCAACGGACGGAAGCCAGGACTTCCCGACGGGGTGTCCAATCCCGCAGGCACATTACTTCCAGTAACTCGATCCTCAGTGGCAGACAGGCGGTGTACAGCAAACAGCCCGACTCTGGATCTCACTTCGGCTGGTGTCGATGGACTAGCAGAGGGAGCCTAAAACAAAAAGAAAACATTAAAGTCTTGATCTAACATTTAAAATCCCAATGAGAAACGTGCGGCACGAGCAAACTCTCAACCTTCCCAGAGGGAAATAATATTAGGTTGCTAATTAAGATTTTAGTAAATGTTAACTGGTATCTCAATTTAATTGCGGTAACCGAGCGGATTTCTCTGGCGACATAAAACGACGACAACGGTGAGCGATATATATGGAAGAGCCGAAAGTCAACGTTGAGGAAGTGAGAATAGGACAGAACAACCCTGCAACATCATGATGCTTTATTAGACAAAACGGGTGGCTAGAACAAAAAAAAAAATATACAAAACAGAAAAGAAATATACAACAGAAGAAAACTCACCTGTGTATCTGACAGAATATCATCCATCACAGAGGACGCGGCTTCATACATGCCTGTATCCGACGGCTCCACAGTTGGCGACGTAACTCCAGATCTAGTCCTGTTGGTCCTGTTACCGCAGTGAAGAAGCTCAATGGTCCTGACGCCTATATTACGGAGGCGCGTACATACATCTCTTATCCAGCGAGCCAGCGACCTGTCTGAGGTGTTGTCTAAACGTGTTAGAGTCTCAAGCCCTACAGCACCGAAGAAGACCACTATGAGAGCACATGAAAACAAGCCTAAACCCAACAACATGTTAATTAAGCCATCCATGTTGAGTGCGTCCAGACTCGTCTTCTGGTCTCTCCTCGACTCGGCAGACCCAGAATCACCTCCGGCAACATCGTCACCAATGTCACCGCAGGAGTTCCGCATCACCGAATTGAGGAGAGACCAGATGATTTGTATCGTTCTACTAAGCATCAGTGAGAGATGCTCGTTGCCAAACATCTCCCCTTGATCCCTTTCGGACTCTACAGTACTCGTACTCCCATAGTCATCGACGTCAGCAAGGCTTGGCATCCCAGACGCGTCGCTGTACACTGAACTCGAGTCGTCTAAGGAGGTTTCGAGAAGCGAGGAATTGGCAAGAGTGGCCGCAGCCGCTCTCATCGATTCCTCGAATCTTTCCTTAATATTCTGATGCGCGTCCAGGCCGTCAGGAATATACATTATGAGCGGATGTAAATTTAAAATAGAGGACTAGTGATTCTGAAAGGCAATATAGTAAAGTTAATTTTATGTAAAAGACTGTACACACGAATATTTCTTTTAGTATTTTAAGCAACTATGGTTGAGCTTCCTAACCATTAAAACTTTGATTTATCATTTAAAAATAAAATACTTTAAGTTAAAGAATATGTAATTAATCTTACATAATTCAACACTTAAAAATAGCTATCGTTAAGCTATTCAAACATTAAAACTTTGATTTATCATTTAAAAATAAAATACTTTAAGTTAAAGAATATGTAATTAATCTTACATAATTCAACACTTAAAAATAGCTATCGTTAAGCTATTCAAACATTAAAACTTTGATTTATCACTTATAAGTAAAATTTATTTTAGTTAAAGAATATGTAATTAACCTTACATGACTCAACGCTTAAAAATAGCTATCGTTAAGCTATCCAAACATTAAAACTTTGTTTTATCAGATTCAATTAAGTTAAAGAATATGTAATTAATTTTACATGATTCAACGCTTAAAAATAGCTATCGCTGAGCTATCAAAAACATCTTCATTATGATGTATCAAGCAATTAAAACTTATGTACTAGCTAAATCTGAATATTTTCAATGACGTTTTGAAAGTACTTTCGATAAAGCTAGCTAAATATAATTTTTGTAAGCGACCATTTTAAAATAAATATGGTTGAGTTACTCGTAACGTAAATAACCTATCAATTAGCGTCATTATAATTGAATTAAGTAAAAAGAAAATCTTATTTTAAAACCTATAGTAAAATTGTTTTAGAAGATTTGAGTCAGGACTCAATAAATTTTGATTATAAAAAGGGACGCTGTAATCAAAAGTTAAAACGAATAAAATGATGGAACATATCTGTATCAATATAAGTTTTGCTTACGATGAACGAATTTAACTTTTGCAGACGGAAAACGTAAACAAAACAAGGTACGTCAATTTACCTGATGATTCAGATATGTCCTATCAAAACTACAAATATTATATAAAACAAAATTGTCATAGATTGAAGATATACCCATATTGCTTCTAACCCACTTTCAATCAAAAATATAGTGATAAAGGCCTTATCGACGAAGAAAATAAGATTCTTGAGTCTTAAATAGAGGCTAACGAATGCAATAATGGGCATATCAACAATCTATAACATAAAAACATTCATATAAAACAAACGGGTTACTATATTTTATCACTTTTATATAAATTCTCTTGGAATTTAGCGGTAAAATTAAACACTCGAACGCAAGCTCCGCTCGCAAAGACAATTATTAATAAAATGAGCATAATTACTGGGCCGCCAGCTTTTTATAACCTCGCTCAAATCCAACCCCTATCACTTTTGACCGCCCAAACATAAACAAAGGGTTGACAACTTATTGTTACGTAAAATTTAATTACGGACGTCGAACGATATATTTTGTAGATATTAAGCCTAAAAGGTATACTTAACAGCGATGTAATGTAAGACATTAGTCTTTAAAATGATTAAAATTTACTCGTGTTAAAAATAAAATAAATACAGCTAATGCCAACAATGGTATAAACCATATGTACATATACAAAATATACAAACAAGGGTTACCAACTATTGTTAGTAAAATCTTATACTTATACATATATACGAGTAATGTAACCAAAGAAATTAATACGATATGTAAATACTAATTGTACTTATAAATTTTTATATAAAATATTGTTTAAATTCAGGAAACAGTTATATTTAACAGAAATAAAAATAACTAATCAATCCATTATAGGTCTATCTGTAACGAAAAGAATTTCTATAATATCCCAGGGATAAAATGATTAATAAAAGATTATTAAAATTTCTTTTGTTTAGATTACCATAGCCAGGATACCCCAAGGAACCGGTTGGAGCACGTGCACTAACTCTTTTTAGGATCTACCATGGACCCGCCTGGAGATAACCTAGATGATCATGGAGTATTGGAGCCCTACCACCACCCTACCTTGGACGGATTGCGGTTGTGTTCCTGTCAATACCTTGACGCTATAGATGTGAACAACAACATTACCACCACACCAGAGTACGATGGATTCTCAGAGAACCTGTCCATCACCATCAGGAATTTCTTGTTAAATACAGCCCTGAATACCAGAGAAGATAGTAGAGTGGAGACCGATAGTGACATTAGCTCCAGCAGCACACTATCCCTCTCTACCAATGACCTCAACCAACTCTACTATGACTTGGAAAATCACTCAATCACCTTGGACGAGAATGGCAACGAGGTAGCACAAGTGGATGCCCTTGGCTACATATCTACCTCACCCCCAACCTCAACCTACACTTCGAAAGAGAGCATTTCACCACCTAGTTCATCATCAGAAGAAGCTGAACTATCCAGAACAACCAACACAAAAACATTTATTGATGTGACAATGTTAGATAAAACTAAACCCCTCAAGAAAAGAATGTATTCTATTTGGGAGGTTTATCATCTTGTATACCCAGCTATGAAAATACGCAAGGCTTACTTTCTTAATGGAAAGCGTATTTAACTTAGCTTGGAATACATTTATAGTTTATTATATATGCCTATATACTGGGACTACTAAACTTTTTCTTTTTCTCTTTTTTCTTTTTTAACAACTTACCCCCATTGGAGATGCGACCCTCAATTTTCAAATTCTTTGAACGTACATATGAGACTTTTACAGAAATGCTTCGCATCCACAACTATCTATCTATGCTTGATATAAAGTCAACACTTTATAGAGCATATTATGAATATTTGATTGACACGTGCCCTGCAATTATCTAGTAGCACTCAGGGGCAAGACACAGTTACTTTAGCTAGGCCCAAGGCATTATTTGTATCAATTTATGCATTCATAGGCCTATCTTTACCTATATGACACCATATATGGGTAACGCTAGCCTATTCATGGTAATCTGTATGTGATTTGCTAATAGTATATGTTTATTAAAGATATTATGTTTATAGTTAATGTAATCATATAAACAACCAGTACACATATGTATGCCTACAACCATGCCTGATTTACGTCACATATTAACACACAGATATTTAATTGCACAGACAAACACTAAAATCCTGGTCCAGAGCTAATGTTATAGCATGTACCTCTTGAATTTATTCAGTTATTTATTAACTCTCCTACCATCAACTTCTCTTTCTGGCTTTAAAAGGTAATGACTTAGTTGTTTGGCATGCATTGTAGTTTAAATTTAGGCCCCTTAGTACTTAGCATGAATTGAGCTCAGGCCTTATGTTAGAACTCTAACACTTAGCACAATTCACTGCTTGGGACTTAGGGCACATTTCTGTCCTACTCTACTTATAATTTTAACACTTATCCTGTAAATATTTTCATACTTAACTTATGCACTTGTAATATAAATACACTTTATAAAAACATTTTCCTTCCTTAATACTTAATATACTTATATAATTCTGATCGAATATCAAAACCAACCATTTATTCTTAGGTTAAAGCAACATAATACTTCGCGTGGGTCTTTTGTTGAGCTTCCACCAGCTCAACCAAATTCGTATTATACTTGTGGGAATAGAGGGTTAAGCATTCTAAACAAACGAACCGACGATGAGAATGTCTATGTGTATTGCATTAAAATTAGGTTTTAGTAGTACTCATAGAAGAGCGGTCTCCATACCTAAATATGGACAAACGCCCCATTCGCACACACAAATAGATAATACTGTTTAAGGACATACTTAAATTTTTAGGACTTGTTTATAGAGATGCTTTGCTTATAACATTGTACCTTGTTGTAATAGGAATCAGTTTTTCAAAAAATCTGAAGAATCGGATAATTTGTTATCAAAAAAGTTAAAAATCGACATGTTTCAAATGGATGTATGGACATTCTGGTATTATTTATAGGGTTGCTACGCTTTCTAAATTGTACCTAACTATTACAGGAATCATCATGCAAAGTTTGGAATCGATAGGACAATTCTAACCTGTTTAAATTAACGAAAAGAGCTAACTCTCTGTGACTGAGGTACGGACGGACGTACGGACGGACCGACCGTAATCATAGAAAAGCTTTGCTTTAAAAAAAAATAAAATTATGTAAATGTCAAACTACGGACCACCCCTACACGGTGCAGATACCCTCCGTGATGTAACTTAAAATCTTTCTTGCACGTTCGCACCATATCAATAACATCTTCTTTCAGGAAAGCTAATTTTCTCTTTGTTAGTCATCTGAAATTAATATTTTTTTTAGTATTTATAGGCTTAACTGAAAGGCAAAAATATTAATTTGGAACTAATATAAATACCAATGGAATTATTACCTACTGCTACCTAGTTAAACAAGGATGACAACATCCATAAAAGCGAAGCACTGAAACGGTAGGACAAACGGACATTAACACTTGTATAGTGTCTGAACTGAATAATCAGAATATAGAAGTATAAGATTCGAAGCAAAATTGTAAGTAAATTTGTTGATAAACTGCTTGATACAGCATAATGTTTATGGACATACTTACACTTTTAGGACTTGATTATAGAGTTGCTTCGCTTATAATATTGTTCTTTGTTGTTCCAGGAATCAATATACCAAAAATCAGATCAAACGGATAATTAGATCACATAAAAATTTGTGGTTAAAAAAGTAGAAAAATCAACATGTTTAAAATGGACGTACGGACATTCTGGTAATGATTATAGAGTTGCTACGCTTTCTAAATTGTACCTTACTACTACAGGAATCATCATGCAAAGTTTGAAATCGATAGGACAATTCTAACATGCCTAAATTAACGAATAAAATCTATCTATCTCGGACGGACGGACGGACGTACGGACCGACGGACGTACGGACCGACCCTAATTATAGAAAAGCTTCGCTTTTAAAAACCATAACTGGAAATTACTTTTGGATATAGTCCCTTTCGTAACATCGCATCATATGGGGCGATTCTTCGTATTTTTCACAGTAGCTTTTTTCCTATTTATAGCCCCTGCGAGAGGCTCTATACCAACGGGCCATTACCTAACCCTGTGGGGCAATCATCTAACCCAATATAACCTAACCTAACCTAGCCTAACCTGAAATAACCTATAAAAAGCCATTTTAAAATACGAAGAATAGCCCCATATGGGGCGATGTTACGTAAGGGACTATTCACTATTCCCTTACTTTTCTCAAAATTAGGTACCTAATAAGAATGAAATGATAACCGAAAAGCAATCTTCTAACTGTTAATAATTAGTGGCAAAGGTACAGTATGATTAAAAATGTCAATCTGTATGTCTTTCCCTTCCTAACATTCCATTAATTACAACATATTTTCTTAATTTTTAAATTTCTATGCTTTGGTAGTTGTCAACTTTGTTTTGATAAAAAATGTATATATACCGTAACCATTTTGTTGTTCTCCTGGAAACCTAGGCAGTATCACATTTTCTGCTTGTTTGCATTTTATTAAAGATTTCATCTGAAAAATATTAAAGATTCTTATAGAGTTGCTTCGTTTTCCAAGTCATACCTAATTGTTATAGAAATCATCATGTAAAGTTTGAAATTGATAGGACAATTCTAATCTGTTTAATTTAACAAAATGAGCTAACCGTAATGGACAGACGTACGGACAGACCGACCCTTAAATTATAAAAAGCTTCGCTTTTAAAATTTTTATAAAATCATCACTAGACTAAATTTTATCTTGTAATGTAATGCCCTCTAAAATGGAGAACTATATCAACATACAAAAAACGTATTACTATATATAAAAGGATACAAATATTATATTATATCTTGTCAATAAAACATTTGAAAAAGGAAACCAAAAATCGCCACGTGTCACTAAATTTTTATTCAGAAATGTGTGTGTATATTGAGACGCTTGTTTGTGTATGTATTTCTTTCTAATATTGCCATACACTGAGCTATAATCAACAGCAGAAAATATATTCTATTAGCGTAGCTACTTTATAACTCATTTATTTTAATTTTAATTATTAATTTTAAAAAAATAAATACAATAATTTCTATAATCATAACTGCAAACAAATATTCCATAATTATTTTTTCATTATGATTTTAAAACAATTAAAGTAAAAATTTTCTGTCTGTTTGTTTATTGTTTACATTTTTATTATTGCGCTAGTTAGCATAAGAATGCCCCGTCATGTTGCATGATTTCTCGTGACGTCATTCATATTTTAGTCCCCAAAGTCAGTCAGAAACTGCTAAATTCATGCACATTCCCTTTAAGCCAGTCCCCAAAGTCTGAGACTCCTAAAATATGAATATTCGATCCATTGTCCCCTCCCTTCCTCCCTGCAAAAGACTTCTCTGAAGCATTTTCATTTCTACTCTTTTCCAAATTTTTGTTCTCTTTGTAATTATTTTAGGATAATTCTATTTAAAATGATGGTCCAGAACAAAAAGAAAGAATATTTTTAAAAATTTTCTATTATAAAATGCACTTTTGCCCTGTTGAATATTTTGAATGCAAACAATATAAACAGGGGCGTCCAAGCTTTTTATATTGGGGGGGGGGGGGTAATTCGGTTTTGGGGGGGGTCGCAAATTTTTTTTACCCCCCCCAAAATTTGCTTTGGGGGGGTAATTACCCCCCCTAAAATCTGTTGGCAGGGGTAAAATTTGTTTACCCCCCCCCAAAATTTACCCCCGGGGTAAAATTTTTGGGGGGGGTAATTTAAATTTTATAAAAAATTTAGTATTAAAAATGCGCGCGAAGCTTGCAAAAAATTTTTTTGTTAGAGATTTTCTATTTTGGGGGGGGTAAATACCCCCTCCTAAATGGTTGGGGGTGCCTACGGCACCCCCAGGGTAGGGGTAAATTTTAAATGGGGGTGGTAAAATGAAAAAAATGTTGGAGGTGCCTACGGTACCCCCAAATTCGTTTGGGGGGGGGGGGTAATCGCCCCATTACCCCCCCCCCCTTGGACGCCTATGAATATAAAATCTTTTATGGTGAAAATGCTTTCATAAACATAAAAACTGAACCTTTTATATGCAAATTTATCACACACACATTTATCTATCATTGTAGACTAAAACCACAGTACATTGGCAAAACAAAAAATCGTATTTGTGATAGATTTAATGCCCATAACAGTTCCATTAAACCAAATTCAACCCAATCCAATCTCAATATTTGCTACTAGCTAAAAAACCTTCAAACTTCAAAAACAAATCAAAATTTGAATGTATTAACGATTTATACATTATACATTCAAAGTTTTAATTTTTCAAATTTTGATTTTTTTTTTTGGAAGTTTGAAGGTTTTTTAGCTAGTAGCAAATATTGAGATAGGATTGGGAAACACCTAGGAAAATGTGTTCACATTCGGAAACTAATTTCAGTTCAACGGATCAATAGCTTTTAAAACTATAAGAAAATGTATTTATAATAACATATTTAAAATCTTTTATTATCTATCTTTACCTAAAACCCGCGGTATTAGCGTAATTGGTAACGTATCAGTGAGGTGTCGTGTTCGAATCAGGACCACACCGTATCATACTATAGACATTAAAAATAATTCCTACTGCTGCTCTTTCAGACACGTGGCATTAATATAAAGGCAGGGGGAAAGCCTTTGCCCATTAACAGGCGCAACTCATTTTCATGCATAGATAGGACCTCCAGACAAAGGTTGTGCAATCAAGGAGTTGGTTGTTAATTGGGTGAAGCTATATTTACCTGTAATTTACTCCTGAAATCTACAGGTGCCGCAGGTTCTGTAGAGTCATTGCATTTTCGTGCTTGGACACCCGCCAATAACCCTGACCTATTAAATATGCAGTTTTAATTACAAAGCCTGCGATGTTTTCAACTCAGGTTAGGTTAGGTGCCCCATAGGCCTTGCAAGTATAGCCCCCCCCCCCCACCCAACCCACAGGGATTAGGCATAGGGAAAAAATAAACACCCCTCTTTATTTTCAATTTTTATCAAAAATTAGGAAGGGGGGTTTCAAACGCACTTATAGGGACATCACCGCATGAATTTTTGACATTTTCTATTATTCTCAGCAGAATGGAATTAACTTACTTGCGAAGTTCATCAACAGCATGAACGGAATTGACGATGGTATCAAAATAGAATCCAGCCTCAATTGCAGGTTTCATAGTTAGTCCATATGACTTCTGTTTTTATTAAAGATGCATTATTGAAAATAAAAGGTTACCACCTTTCCAGGGATGAGTGATAATACTAGTACCCAAAATTTTATAACTAGTTCTTTCAATTCATCTTTAAAACTTGATTGATTTGATCAAGCTAGTAGTGTCCAATAAATGACCATATACATCAATGTATCGTCCATTGTCTTATCCCTTAAGATCCTTGCACCTATCCCATTCAATGATATCAACAATGTAAGTTAAGTTTTTTTTTCTCAAAATATTTATGAATCTTTTCCCTGAAGACTTTTGAGTGAGCTTTTAGAGTCGGGTAGAGGGTAGAAATATGTTAGCTTCATATTGTTACAGCAGCTAGGATCAAATTCAGTCTGTGTCTCCTATAACATGAAATTATAAGAAAGTATTACAATGGAATTATAACAAAGAGAACATAGGTTTAAATATGTTATTGAATTCTGATATTTTAAAAAATAATGTTTTTTTAAGGGCTTATCAGCAGAGTCGGCCGCCTATAAGAGTCAGGGAAATCGACCTTTTACAATACTAAAAATCAGCTATAAATCTAAACCTGACCCAAAATAGCAACAAAAAAAAATTTAGAAGGCTTAGTCTCGGCTGACGCGCAGCTGCCAAGCCCTGTTTTTTATTAATTACATTTAGATCTCGCTAACCAATAAAATTATCGAGTTCTCGATTGTTGGTAAGCTTCACATAGCCCCTATTGTGGTTTTAGTCTATATTTCTGCTCGTTCCTTTCCTCTACAAATACAGAACCGCTAGATGCATGGGGCGAAGCCACTAGTAATAAAAAAAACTCCTACCATGGTGCCAGCAAACCAAGAATATTTTTCTCCATACATCTTCAATGAATCAGCAACTTTAAACACCATCTTTAGAGTTTCTGAGCTAAAATTAAGAAAAGGAAATATTTTAAACGAAAAAACTAGCTTGATTCCAATTTTCAGTTATAAACAACAAAACATAAAAAGATAATTGAAAATCTATGATTTTGAATGATATATAGATATTATGTAATTGTTTTTTTGTGCTAAAATTTCTGTAATTAAATAAAGACTTTTTTATGTAACTATTAATCATTTAGAAAAATAAAGTATGCTTAAATAAAACATATATTTACCTTCCAAGAATAAAATAATTATAGATACTAACAGATTCTAGCCTAAATCATTTTAAACTTAATATTTTTTTACTATTACTTTAAAAAGAATTTGTAACAAGTATGACATCATAAGAAGCAAAGCACAAAAATTCATTGATTGACAAACAGACAGTGAATTTCTAAGATAATGTTCAGTATCCCTAAAAAAGAAGGAAGAAGAACATTACTTTGATTATTTTCACTTGATAAAACTTAATTATATTAAATACTACAAATAAAGTTAAAAATGTTCCTCATCAGTTGATCTTTAATTTCTTGGTTTGTTGTGGCCAAAGATTTGATTACATGTCTCACTGGCATGTTCAACAATAAAGTTCTCAGCTTTGAAGATAAATCTAAATAATAAAAATCAGTTTACATCAATTAATCTAAACTAATAAATCAATAGTAATCTATCTTGAATAATAGGCGAGTAATTACGTTTCCCTCTTATCACTACGGACTAACGGATGGATGGACTGACTTACAAAGTGAATTATATAGTATCTTGATTACTAAGGATAAAGTGAGTTACAGAGTAGCTTTAGGTCACATTAAATACAAGGGGAAGTAGATACATGATTATAAAAATTACCAAAAGATTCATCATATAAAATTCCAGCGTTTGTTAGATTCATATTTTGTGCCAGAGTTCGCAAGATCTCAGGATAAATGTCTCCAGGGGGATAAATCTGTAAAAGAAAAACAAGGATGATTGCAATAATCACAATTTCTATTAATTAACAGAAAAGAAAGTTCGAACATTTTTTACTTACATTGTAACTTAGCTTTAAAAAATATTATTAAAAAAGAAGAAGCGTTTTACTTTTTATTTATTGTAGATTTACATTCAACGACCTTTCATGACAAAGTTCACTCACAGGGTTATATCAAATGCCATGTACACATCCAAATGTACGTTTTAAGTTCAATGTACTTATTTCAAGTAGAGGGATTGGGATAACATAAATAGTAAGAATTTTAGGCTTAATCACAGTAAAGTAAAGAGGTAGTAAAATTTTTATTTAAATTGCATAATAAAACACATAGTATTAATGTACATAGAAATTAGATATTTTATTAAGTTTTTGATATTTTAGTAATTATATTAATTAAAATCAATTAAAATTGGTAAATCCTACATGCTAAATTTTCTGGATTGTTCTTATGCTGATGTAGATACACACCTCCTCATAAAGAAAAAAAACCCACTCTTGGGGCATAACACATACCTCCTAACCCCCAATCCAAGCCCAAAAAGGCCTCTTAAAGTTATTGAAGGAGCTACTAAATTAAATACAAAATAATACCTGAACAACTTGCTGATGAATTGCTGTGTTATCCTCACTTGTGTCCATCATATCTTTCATTCTAATAATAAGAATAAATTTAAAATATAATTTTATGTTCTGTATAATAAGATTAAATAAAAATTAAGATTCATTGATTGTTCAATAAGCAATCCAGTCATGTAATACTACTTATACATCACGTATAAGTATATGGTGTTTGAATAAATACAAAGCTCTTACCCCATTTCACTGTAACCAGGAGATGTTATCACACTTGGAATTCCAATGGACTTGCTAAAATTTAGTTTAGACTTTGAGAAAATGAAAAAACATAGGCGTCTAAAAAAATAGGTATTTGGATAACTATGGTTAATTGGTATCACCAGTACAATATTCATTCCTTTAAAATCATATTTAAAGGAACAATCTACATTATTTTGGCAAAAGGTCTGTAAAACATAAAAAAATGTTTGATTATGCTTTAGAATTTTTTTTCTTTATAGTCATGGGTTAATCTAGTCTTTTTGAACCCATGCAATTTTCTCAGAATTAAACCCCTTTAAAAGCTATGTAGGTAGTTAGAAAGATATTTTCATGCAAATTCTAAACAATTCCTGAGATCCATGATAAAATGATCTTCCATTCCATGCTGAAGATCAGCCAGGTATGCAAACAGATGAGGACTTTCACCATTATCCACAAGTGCATCCAGCTCAGAACATACTAGAAAAATATCGCTTAATTTATGAATGGTACCTTGAATTTTGTAAAGTAATTAAAAAGTAATTTGTGACATCTCAATTGATCAAGATGAGTTAGAAAATTGGCGTATTTAATTTAATATCTAGAGTTTTAGGTTTAATGTTACTTCTCTTAAGTTATCAATTATTTTATGTATGTCCTTTGTACAGAACAGAAAGTACTAACCTTCAATTTGTAAATAAAATATGTTATTATACAAATACATTTTCCAAATATATGAGAGTGCAAAATATTTTACCAATGTCTATATTGATTCAGTGTAATCCTGAAGTGAAAATATTTGTACTGCAAAGTGTGCAAACAAACACCAAAACCTTAGACTTTATCATACTTGTTCAAATTATTCATTTTACAATGTGGGAACAGACACTTCAAATTAGAATACCCCTTCAAAAAAGGATTTTTAGTTGTAGAGGGTTAAAATGAGGGGTTTGAATGATTGTGGGGGGTAATCTAATGATTTTTTAAAGTTTTGAAAGGGGTTTCAAAGTTTGAGGGGGGTAAACACCACTTTACACCTACCCTTGGACATCTTTGATTTCAAGTCTTAATTTAAATCTAAATTTTACACAATATTTTAAGCTGGAAAATTGACAGTTTTGCATGGACATGTATGAGATGTGCAGGTGTACCTGTTGTAGAAATATCTTGTTCAGGGTCAACAATTATCATCTTATTTACTCCAATTTTTACTTTTGCTGAACTACTCTCTGATACAAATTTAAGAGCAACCTAAGAAAGTTTAAACTTCTTATAAGAATATGGCTGTAGACAGGTAAACAGAATGAATTGCTTCTGAAGTATTAAAAAACTCCAGTAAGGTAAAGAAGAAATCATATATTGAAATAAGGGGGATGTATTTACCCCCCAATGACTAAACCACTGCAGGGGTCCCTAACCCTGCGGGGCCTATAGCTGAGATCTCTATTCCTGTGGGCCTATTCAGTACCAAATATAACCTAACCTAATGTAACCTAAAGTAAGAATAATAAAAAATACTCCCTCCACTCTCATTTCAAAAGAGGTTTTGTACTCGTTGGAGCACAGTATTTCTAAGATAAGTTTATTTTAAACTATATATATTTTAAAATCTTAATGGAGAAAGCTTAATCTTTAAGACAATCTTTAATTTCAGACCTAATCTATCTTGTCGTAGATTCTATCATTAATTTACAAATTGGAATGTTTAGATTTATTTACCTCAGCGGCATTCTTAGCAACCATGTTTTTAGAGTCAGTCACAATAACTAAACAAAAATATGACAATCATATTTCTTTTTATAGAAATTGAATGAGTTATGAAAAAAGAACTTATTTTCCAGGCTTACAAACCAATTTAATATCCGCTGGATTACAACTGGTTCTTGGACATACTGAAAAATCATATATAGCATTATTTTACTGACAATTTTCCACAGTAATAAAATAAAAATTTTAAAATTAATACTAGTTTTGTTAGCCCGGAACTTCGACAACTCAGGACTAACAAAACTTTTTAAAGCGGAAAGCTGTCAATAATACGATGCGATAAATAACTTTTCCAAACTTAAAACTTAATTTCGATAATACTTACAAACATTGACAGAATCTGTATCTTGTGTGTGGACCATGTTGACGGCTAAGATCACCAGAACAGCAGAGACAAGGGGTAATCCCAGCTTTACCGTAACCACACACATCTTTAGCTAATAAAACAAAACCTATTATTTTTCATTTAAATCAAGACTATTACGTGTATAGAAAATTGTAAATATTAACAAACAAACAGTTCGACCTAATCGGAGGTTCTGGGAAACTTTATAACTATTTTGTTGGAAGGTACTCCCTCCCCCGAATTTTTTTTTTGGGGGTGGGGATATCCACTCCTCCAAGTACCCATAAAGGCCACTAGGGGCATAGCCGCAAGTCAGTAACAAAGTTTCCAAATTGCCAAAAGGTAAATATCCTTTTCAAAATTACAAGGACTAAATACCATTCAATTTGAACTTCGACATTGAATAGCTGATTCATTTCAGCTAGATTGAAACCCTTAGGGCAAACAAAACGGGAATAAATATTTTCATATACCCATCTGCGGACAATTGTCCATAAAATGATGAAAAAAATAAGCAAACCTTATTTTTCCTTTTCTACTGTCCTGAATTGTGACCTGTCTCTTTCTACATCCTGTGAAAACTGATGGTAGAAATGCTTCTACCTATCATGATATATCCTTTTTATATTCACATATACATAATATATATGAATTGTATATTAAAATGTCACTTTATAATGTATGTATCACCAATAGGTCGCACAAATGTTGCCTGCTCTCGGAGGGATAATAATAGTCTTATCATATAAAATAGTGAGGTTTTTTTGTCTATAGCTTAAGATCTCAATAATTACTGATTTAATTCTCCTTTTGGAGAAGCTTAACATATATATACCGGGATGGAATTTAGCTGTTATATTTTTAGATTTAATTATCGGGTTGTTTTAAGGCTATTTTTCTGCCCATTCCATACCCTTTTATATACAGAATCTCCTTGATACTAGTTGCGCAACCGCTAGTACAGTACATATCATATAATATAAGACCTCTTAAACGAAAGGTTTTGTTTTTACTTGTAGAGGATAATATTTCGACCAAAGATAAAATACAAAAACTGTAATTTTCTTGTTTATTAGTGACTTAAAAAGTTAAAACGTAAATATCATAAAACAAATGAAATATCATACGTTTAATAATTGTTTTCTCTCTATTTATTAAAAAAATATTTTGAGTCCCACCAGAATAAAACTTTTTATTGGAACCTTGTTAAATAATTAATTAAGTTTATCTCATATATTTAAATGAAAAATAATCAATAGGCTAATTAATTATTAAATATGTAATAATAATAATTAAAAAAAAAACATATATAATACCATTAGAAAGTAAATTTTTGTTTTTATAAATATTATATCAATGATTATTTTTAAAAATTGTTTTCATATCTTATTGTATATTAAATTTAAAAGGATATTTTAGAATCAAGGCTTTTAAATATTAACAAGGAAATATTATAAAAGCATAATAATTTTATAATTGCTTTTACATACATAAGTAATTAAAATATTCGATGAGGTTAATTTGTAAAACTTGTACATATTGTTTATGTACTTTCCTTTTTTTGTTCTGGTACAATTTATGTTCCTTATTATAGTACCTGAGCCTTTTAACCTTTTATTTCCATTTTTGAACATCAGGCCTGGCTTACGTTCAAGTTTTTTTAATTTGAGGTAGATTAAATGAGGTGTTCAAAGGTTTGAGGGGGTAATCTGGTATATTTATAAAAAAATTTAGGGGGGCAAGATAAGTAATTTCTAAGTTTGAGATGGGTAAACACCCCTTTGTCCTCTACCCGCATTCTTGGAAGTATATGCCTGGCTTCAAAAATTGGTTATTGTTAAATTGCTTTACTGATAGACTGGCCAAATACAGGAATTGTAGTTTGATGTGTTTATGAACATAAGTATGATCATTTTCATGTATTTTTGATATGCCGTACAAAAAGTTGAAATATTTGTGGTTGTCCATTGCAAAGTTGTAAATGGCAAATGAAGAGTTATCTGTTTATGACATTTGAATAGTCAAATATTCTGACATTTCTGATCAACATACACACACACACAGACGGACAAATAGATAAACAGATAGACAGACAAACGTCATATGTGCAAAGAAAACTTTGTCAGACGAATTTCAAAAAGATTTTCTTTCCCTCTATTCTTGTATTTAAAAAATATAAGTATGAGTTTAGCTTAGAATTGTAATCTATAATACAAAGTAGAATGATGTCTGTCCGTCCGTCCGTCCGTCTGTCTGTCCGTCTGAAGCTTAAGTTCTCGGTAACCACTGAACCGATTGGATTCTACTCTTCAGGGTATATACCTATTGGTCCTGCGGTGGTTTTAAGCTATTTTCTTGGGGGGTGGGACACCCCCAACCCCCCCAAAAACAAAAAAAATCCCCCCCCCCATTTTTTTTTTTTTTTTTTTTACAAATTTTACGAATTTTATGAATTTTACGAATTTTACGAATTTTACGAAATTTACGATTTTTACGAATTTCGCGAATTTAATCGCAAAATGTTTTCCTGCTGGGTAGGTGCGAAAATTTGTGATCCGTTCTGCTGGGTAAGTAATAGAAGATGTAATTATACCTCTTGGGGCAAAGCCCCTAGAGGCTTGGGGCGAAGCCACTAGTCTATAATACAAAGTAGAACGATGTCTGTCCGTCTGTCTGTCCGTCTGTCTGTCCGTCTGTCTGTCCGTCTGTCCGTCTGTCTGTCCGTCTGAAGCTTAAGATCTCGGTAACCGCTGAACCGAATGGGCTCTACTCTTCAGGGAATATACCTACTGGTCCTGAGGTGGTTTTAAGATATTTTCTTGGGGGGTGGGACACCCCCAACCCCCCAAAAAAAGAAAAATATCCCTCCCCCAAAAATTTTTTTCTTTTTCTTTTAAAACTAAAATTAAAATAGTGGGGTCGACTAACCCCCCCCCCAAAAAAAAAAAAAAATCCCCCCCACCAAAAAAATTGGTTTGATCAAACCTCATGGGGCAAAGCCCCTAGAGGCTAGGGGCGATCCGCTAGTAGAATAAATAGTACCTATTTGTTCAACTGAAATTTTTTTTTCTTCAAAGCCTTATCCTTAAATAAAAGTAAAAGGATCTATGTCAGTGTGTTTTTTGTACTAAAGAATTTCGCTAACCGCTAAATCGACAGGGTTCTCCTTTAAAATGTAGCTTCTCATAGGTCCCGGGAATGTTTGTTACTATTTTGCTAAATGGTTCCATCATCCTCCCATGAGAAATCACCACAAGAAAAAAAATAACCTCCTCCCCACTATTTTTTTACTTTTTCTTTTAAAACTAAAATTGTGGGGTGGGGCATTTCTCTCCACCCTCAGATGCCCAAAGAGAAAAATAGGGGCGTAGCCGGTAGGTTTTAATAGATACACATATGTCCTTGTTTTTAATCAAAACTTCTGTATAAACTAAAAAGCTGTCTTTTTCGTGGAGAATTTTTGATTGAATTTCTTAAAAATAGTTTTAACATTTCCAACTTTCTGTCCGTGGGAAAGTTGGAAAGTAGTTTCGCAGATCTTAACATGAAAATATTGCACTCAATCAAATATTGAATTTATATAAATATATGTAATTTGATCAATCAAGGGAAAGGTCACTTCAGGATAAAATTACCCCTCTCTTAATATTTGCATGCTACTTAACGCATACTTTTGTTATCTGAAGCCAATCTGTTTTTAAGTAAAATGAGAATCTCTTAAATAAATTTGTCTAGGACAGTTTATTTTCAGGATCTGGGTTAAGTGCTTAAAAGTTGAACAATTTATCCTTGCAATAAAATGAGGAAGGTAGGGTACAATGGACTGTAAATTATACTTGTACCTAATTCATTGCCTTATCAACTCTAAAGACTTTTATACATATAAAATCTAGATTTGGTTTCACAAACAAGCAGTGTCCAAACTTTTCAACCAATAATTTTAATTTACAAATGTGTAATTAACCTTGCGATTTGGTCAATACCACACTTTTCTCTTGGCACTAATTCTGAACTAAAAAACATCAGTTCAAGCATACAAGTACTAAAAGTAAATAAAACCTCTGAAAATATTTCCCTTTCCAATTACTTCATTTGAAGTTGTATAAATGAAAAAAGTTTTGAGATTGTGTTCTTAAGTGTACTTGCATCTAGGGGCGTGCACAGTGGGGTAGAGTGATGTACTTTAAAAAAAATGAAAGAGCTTGTATTAGTTAAATTACTGGAATAATTCGGCACTGGTAAGCTTGGTCAAAACTGACAGTCCTCTTTATCAATGTTCAAAGAAATTTTATAAATAAAAACAAGGATGACAACAACCATAAAAGCGAAGCTCTATAATCAAAAGAAGGACAAACGAACAATAACTCTTAGAGAGTGTCAGAGCATTAATTTGTAAGTCTGAATAAAATTGTACTTAAGTTTGTTGCAAAATTGCGTGAATTCAGTATACAGCTAAAAATGACAAATATTCATTTTTAAAATTCGATTATAGAATGCTTATATAATAATGTACCCTGTTGTCCTAGGAATCATTATTTTAAACATCAGATAAATAGAAAAAATATATCATACAAAATTTTTTTGTCAAAAAAGCTATAAATCAGCATGTTATAATCGACCTACGGACTTTCTGGTAACGGTTATAGAGTTTCTACGCTTTTTAAATCATACCAAATCATCATGCAGAATTTAAATTGCACAGGACAATTCTAGCTTGTCTTAATCAAGGAAAAGAGCTAACTGATTCGAACACACGGACAGACGGACGGATCCTGATTATAGAAAAGCTTCGCTTTAAAAATTGAAATAAACTGAAACTGTGCATTACATGGAGGTTGATTATCTAATTATCCATTGAGCTGGTGTTCCCATACAGATCATATTTTGTAAAATATTTTTTTACGTATTAATTTCCCTGATCCATGTATAAAAGTGAAAAATGTTGAAAATAAGAAGAAATGACTCCAACTCATATAACCGACATACTTTGCCAAAATTATAAAAGTTTTTAGTTTGTCCAGATCTTCTAGTCCAATAAAGAAAGAAAAACAAGGATTACAACATCCATAAGTAGCGAAGTTCAAAAATTATGAATGGATATCGAAAAAAAATTTACTATAGAGCAGTGTCATACAGTATATATTAAAATTGATAAGATAGGGAAATAACAAAACCTTTAAAATCACGCAACCTTTAAAATAACGAAAATTAAAAATCTATAAATCGATCTAGCACTGCAATCAATGGACAAATCTTAATGAAACTTGATGGAAATATGTAAATTATGGGAATATTCATTCCTTGATAATTTCAGCCATCATTCCTGAATAGGAATCGAGAAAATCTTGGGGGGGGGGGGGCCGGGGGGGGGGGGAGGCGGGGTTCTCTGCTCAACAAGGCACTTTGAGTGAAAATGCAAAAAATCAACTCTCATTGTTAACAGACATAAATATTATTGAATTTGTTTTTGGCCCCTTTAATTTCCATTTTCTGATACTTATTAGCTTATTAATCAGGCTTATTGATTAACAAAAATATTTAAAATTATAAACTAGGGGAAATATTATTGATATTTTGTCTTATTAAACAATTTCAAAAATACAAATCTATTATTCATGATGGAAGATATTGAAATATCACTCAATCAAATTAATAAACAAGGATGACAGCACATATAAGTAGCGAAGCTCAAATGTTATGGATGGACATTTGGAAAAAAAATTAACTATAGAGCTGTGTCATAAAAAAATAGACATTAAACATTAAATAAAATAAATCACGAAACATTTTAAAAAAATATAATAACATGAAAATCTACGAATCAATCTAGCGTTGCGGACTGAATGACTGACTGACGGACGGACGGAAAAAAACTATAAAGTAGCTTTGCTACTAAAAAATTTTAATATATAGGTTGGGTGATTTTTAATGTTCGTTTGCACAACGCCTGAATGATTGATCTTTGCTTTCATTTGTAGAATGTAGATGCATTATGCATGCTTTAAAGCTTATGTCTTTTAGTTTAATATTGCTATTTTTAAAAGCGAAGCTTTACTTTAATTAGGGCCGGTCCATAAGTCCGTCCTTCGGTCCATTTATCGCATAATTAATTTATTCATGTTACAAATGACCTACCGATTTTAAACTTGGCAGGGTGATTCCTGTAGTAGTTAAGTACGATTTGAAAGCTTAGTAACTCTATAATCGTTACCAGAATGCCATACGTTTATTTAAAACATGTTGATTTTTAAACTCGCTCCACCTTTTTCAATTTTAGTTTTAAAAAAGAAAAAGTTAGAGCGGCCTATTTTTCTCTTGGCAATTTCTCTTGGGAAGTTAGTGGTACCCTCCCCAAAAATAGTTAATGATCTCTCCTGGACCTACTACTGGAAGCTACTCTGGAACAGACAGACATACTCTTTAGTTTTAGTGTGTCCTACTATCTTTATACTTTCTTTTGCAAGGTCTTCCATTTAATATTACCAAAGTGTTGTATTTACAAAAGAGCATTTCTAATTGACTTTTTAAAAATATCTTGATATGAAAGTAACAGTATTGAAAAATTCTTAACGATTAATAAATTTGCCAGGCTTTCAATGAAAAAAAATTGATTTTACTTTGATAAGTTATAATTTGAATATTTGTTATTGCAAAGCATTAATATTTTTTAGTAATGAAAAGATTAGGTTTTATGCGTAAGTGATAGAAGTCTATAGTTTTTATATAAAAGTTTTTAAGGTTTATTGGTTTATCCTGGGTTTACCCTGTCACCACTCCTCAACTTCTTTCCATCTATAATGGATATAGAATACGTGGATATATTGACAGGGAAAAAAATGTCATCAATTAAGGTTGCTACAATGTATTGTATTGTATTGGTCAATTCTCCATCCAGTAGGAGAAAAAGGGATGGGGTATAGATGGATGGATGTTAGAATCGTTATTTTAGCCAGAAGCGAGTATAACTTTTTTTAGAGAAATTAAGAAAATCTGGTGCAAAATCCAGGTAATAATATATCGATTCCAGCAATATTCCCACAAAAGATTGATACAATTCTTTTTATTCAGTTTCACAGCTACTCTATAGGTGTAAGTGTTCTTTGTCAGTAAGTTCTTCTGTTAGTCTGTCTATCTGAAATGTTAGGTTGTTTCCTATACAAACTTAATTTTGCATCAAAATATGCATATAAAGGTAACACGATGATTGTCTGTCTATGCCGAAGAATCTCGCTAATCGCTGAACCGATGTGGTTCTCCATTACAATATCCTGGAAAGGTTTATAACTATGTGGGAGAGTATAACATTACCTTCCCAAATTTTATTACTTTTCACTTAAAAATTAAAATTGAAAATTGGCTTTCCCTAAAAACTCAAGTGC
Source organism: Acartia tonsa (assembly GCF_053477335.1). Classification (NCBI taxonomy): domain Eukaryota; kingdom Metazoa; phylum Arthropoda; class Copepoda; order Calanoida; family Acartiidae; genus Acartia; species Acartia tonsa. Next base: position 44,775,343 of record NC_137260.1, read on the forward strand.
CCTAGCACTCATTTTGTTTAGATAAAAGGGGTTGGGAAGGTGTTAAGCACTCAGTGTTAAAGTAATTTTGGTTTATAATGATTCAAAATTTATGTTTAAACTTGTAGATAATGTTGAATAATAAAATCGTTGTTACTCTATAGTCTACTATAGCGGCTATGCCCCTATAGAACTCTAGGTCTTTAGTTTAAAAAAGAAAAAGTATAAAAAATTTTTGACGGTCATTATTTTCTAGAGGCGTTTTTTTTGGAAGGTTGTAGTATCCTCCCCCAAAATAGTTTCAAAAACTTTTAAGAATCTACATTACAAAGGAGAACCTTATAAGTTCAGTGGTTAGCAAGAACCTTTAGTACAGACAGCTACAGACATTGCATTTATATAAGGATATTTGTTAATGTTCGTTTGTATGATTTTATGATTTGTTAGTTTTCGCTTTCTTTGAGATGTCATCCTTGTTAAAGTTAAAAGCAAAGCTTTTTTACAATTAGAGGCATCTCTATCCTAAAGATGAAAGTATGTCCTTTAATTGTATCCTGTATGTAAGCAATTTTGAATCAAATTAATGTATAGTTTTGTTTAGAATTACATATTATCAAGTTCTGACAATCTAATTGGTCGTTTGTTCTTCTGATTTGAGAGCCTCACTTTTATGGATCTTGTCATTCTTGTTTTGTACTATGATCAAATTAGCAATCAAAACTTCTTAATTGGAACATCAACAAATGTTTGAAAATATTTTTCTCGTATTCATTCGAATCCGGTGGATAGGAACCGGTTCTCATTCATACGAAAAAACTATGTCCAGCATCGTATTATATCCAGCTTTCTACGAATATAAAAATGTACAATCATAAGATTAAAACCAGTTTTTTTAGCCGGTGCCTTCGGCACCACGGGGCTAAAAAACTAGTTTTAATTTCATAATTGTACATTCTATATTCTATTCCAGTTTTTTTAGCCGGTGCCTTCGGCACCACGGGGCTAAAAAACTAGTTTTAATTTCATAATTGTACGTACATTCTATATCCGCGGAAAGCCGTTTATAATACGATGCGAGAAATAACTATTACAGTATGGCTTCAAAACAGATTAATATCCACTGATTGGACACATCAGGGCTAAAAAAATTGTTTTAATCTTATAATTTTTTATTTAAGTATCTGCGGAAAGCTGTCTATAATACTATGCGATAAATAACTATTCCTCGAAAAAATTAACGGTTGAGTGATTATGGACTCATTAGATTTGGAAATTCAAAATTTAACTACGTATCATCTGAATAGTGCTATTCTATAAATAGGCCTGTTTGTTCGTCGGTATATTTCTAAGGACAGGTTACTTTAAAGATGACATGCAAATTCAGGATCTGATTTAATGCAGTACATATAGAGCTATAAAATTTTTAAAAATATTTTTCGAAGGTTTCTATAATAAAATGTAAAAAACAAAGAGATTTTTTAAGTCCCCCCCTCCCCCGAATCCTTTTAGTAACAAAATTATATGCATTTGCCCATATACTTTTTAAACTTGCGCATATTATCATACTACTTCGTATCTCTATTATACAAGATTAGCATAACACAATAATTTTAGTTGCGCGTCTTACATATATAATTATTCTTGTTAAATCTTAATACTGCTGTGAAAGTAGGTTATGATAATCACGAAACCTCATCAAATAATTTAAAGTTTTAATTTGATTTTAGTACTAATAACGAAATAAATCACAACTTGACAAAAATAATGATATACAATATTTCAAATATGGGTCAATTGGAAAATAAAAAAATTGCCTCAACCTAAAAAGCACAATTCTTAAATGTAGACACATTTTAATTTCGTGTTTAAAATTGACCTAAAGACTTTTTTGTAAAATTATACTGGCAGGGATCATCAAATTACCATGCAAAGCTTGAAATTAATTGTACAATTGTAATACGCCTATATTCACGAACGATACCACACTGATTAAAGAAAAGGTTCGCTTTAAAATCACGTTTCAAAACATGTTTTTACAATCTTTTTTTTTATTTTATAAACAATGAAATTAAATAAAAAGTAAAATTAATGACATATAAATAGTATGAAATATGTTGAAGCAAAAAGTGTATATATTTTGATATTATTACTTATACATAATACGTAATTCTGTAGTATGGACAGACTAAATAAGTCATAGAGTTGCTACGCTGTATATATATAAAATGCTGTAGAAGTACGATTAATGGCGCATCATCGAGATATAAAGTGCGAAGTTTTTGACTCATTGAGCACGGAAGGGGCCACCACTCAAGAGGCAAGGAATTGGCAAAGCTGGTAAAGAAAAAAAACAAAAATCCTCATTCCAGCGCATCGGAGATTTAGAGAAGGTGCAATGGATATGGCTGTTCTCACGATGTTGCAAAAATTTTCTTCGTATTAGACTATTTTTTATATTTTTTTCCAGAATGGCTTCGAAACCGATTGATATTAGCTGGAATAGAAATGTCTGCCAGCTATCATTTATAGCATTTTCTTTAAAAAAAAACTAATTTTGTTATCCTGGGTCTCCGGCCCTTCAGGTCCAACAAAACTAGTTTTGATTTTATAATTTTTCATTTATATATCCGCTGAAAGCTATCTATAATACAGGGTGATAAGTAAAAATATGCAAAGAATTTGAAGTAGGCCTCCATAATTCTTACACCATGAGGTTGTCATGATCTGCTCTGCTTGCTGTTAGCATGATAAGAGCCACACTTCGGCTATGTCCTAAATCCTCATTTTTATGACCTGAATAGAGTTTTTTCAAGCCAGAGTGAGGTTTATATTATCCATTATTTGTCCCCCTTGACTCGATGATAGCCAGGATACCAACCTTAGCTTTAATTCTTTACAAATGTTTTCTGTCTGGCCTGACTGACTGACACATTGTCCGAACATTTCAAGTGCAAATTATTGTTGGTCTGTGGGAATTCAGAATCATCCGCCTACTAGTCCGTAATTCACTTCATATTTGTCAATGTAAGTTCGTCCGTCTGATTAGATGAGCTTCGCTATTTTCCATTTTGCCAACCTACCCTATTATAAAAAAAGTAGTAAGAGTTTTTGTCTGACGTTTAAGATCTCAATAATAACTGAACAGAATTGGTTCTCTTTTTTAAGTAAACTCCATATGGGTCCTATGGTGGTTTTAGGCTATTCTATTTAAGACTGAGGATAGCTTTCAGCTACAATTTCCCTGACCCCTCTGTCCCTTCGAATACAATAACCTTTTAGGCTAAAGGCGTTTCCGTTAGTTTGTATAAACAGCCTTAAGTTTGTATTTTTAGCAATGGAGGAGGCATTGCATTGGGAATGGTTTTGGAGGGCAGATAAAATAGTAGGAAGGTCTAATGATTCTAGTGGGTAAGAAGACAGGGATATTGAGGGATAGGACAAGGGACGCAAAATTGATGTACATTATCAATGATGCTGAACAAAACTACCCCTTTTCTGTAGAGAAGTTTTGAATAAATTAATCTAAATTCAATAAAACTATCCAAAGATTATGAGACCATAAGGTTATAAAACTTTGGGTACCAGTATAAATTATATTCTAGCGTCCCCTGCCCCCCCCCCCCCCCCCTGGTAAGAAGAGGTATTGATGATTAAGTGGTAAGAGATGCAATTTTTAGACAAAACACACCCTAAAAGTTTAAATTCAAACCATCGAGGAACAAAAATAGACAAAATTTGTTGTATGAAAGTGACTCTATGGAACTATTTCAATCGGAGTTAATATCAAAATGAATTAACAAAAAGATTATTATGAATGCTAAAAATGTCTTATTTTTGTACGGGAAGCAGTGAATAATAACCAACCAAGTAGTAATGGGTGACAGATTTCAGGCAGAGGGGTAGTCGTATAAACAAACTAAAAAAGGGAAGTGTAAAGTGGAGAGGAACAGTACTTGAATTCTCTAATTTTGGGGTTAAGCATTATGATCACTCCTCTCAAACCATCTCTTTTCACCTTCGTCTCCATGTCTAAACTTTAAATCTTCCGCCCCCCCCCCCTCCATCTGTAACATCCCTATTTCTACCCACTTCCATTTAATTTAACCTCCTTATAACCCACTTCCATTTAATTTAACCTCCTTATAACCCACTTCTATTTTCCAAGCCACCGGCGGTGGTTTACCCTTTTCTTCTCTTTAAGATGTTTTGTCTTTTTTCCCCAAATGTCTCTGAAATTTCAACTCTCTATCTCTCTTTCTCTCTATCTTCTCATCGCATTCTCCGCTTATGTTTACCCACTACCATTCTCTTCCTATCCAACCATCCCCCACCCCTCCCTCCCGCGATTCTCCAACGATTCCTCCAACCATATCCCCCCCTCCCTTGATCCCCCTACCTCTTCTCTGCTATTTCTCCGGTGTTGGTTGCCCTTAGTTTATCTCCGACATGCAAGTCGAGCACAGCAAAGTGATCATACACCGTGACTATTTGAAAACGTAGAAAAAACTAATTTTACACAATTATATTTTGTGTATGAAGATGAATCATGATTCATAAAACCAGTGATTTTTTATCAAGTTTGTATATCAATATTTCAAAGAATAATATTTTAAAATAAAATTTAAATCTGTTAAATTTCTATTATCATGTTATGTTAGAGATTAAATTTGAATTTTGGCACCAAAATGCAAAAACTTTTGTTGAAAATATCCGTTTCATGATTATATAGAATATACATTAGATACATGTTATAATATAGTATGTATATATGTTTTTTCAAAGTCAAAGTTTAAAGGCCGGTAATGCACATTGCACAAGCCAACATTGAGTGAACTATTTTCTATACCTACCGGGAAAATTAGGCTGCAATTTTCCTGTAGAAAAATTAGATCACGATTGAGTAAAGGGCCATATTACTCAAAATTTCTTTGAAAATTTAGGACCCTAGTTTCTTATATAACACTATCGGCTGTGTCCTTAGAAGCCTCTAGGAGAACTTGAGATTGTATTGGGTTGAATTCGACCTCCTCCCAAATTTTTATTTTATTTTAAAAAGAAAAAGTAAATAGTTCTTTTTTTGTAAGGAGAACCATATAAGTTTAGCGGTTAGAAAGATCCTTCGGTACAGATAGATAAAAACACACAGAGATCCTGTTACTTTTATATAGGATCTAGTGGCTGCGCTCCTTACATGTAGGAGCTTTGTATTCAAAGGAGTAAAGAAAACAGGCAACCTATGAGATGCTTCCATAAAATGAAGAACTCAATAGGTTCAGCAGTTAGCGAGATCCTACAGACAAAAAAACTTATTACTTCATATAAAAGGATTATTATTTATTTTTAAAATTTGATTTCTTATATAAGCCAAACATCTGATAAATCTTATACATATTCAAGATTTCTGTATTTCTCAAGGTGATTTACTGTTTGTGTGTAGTGTATTATCAAGGATTTGGGGACTTAAATATGGTCAAAACAAGGATGACAACATCCATAAAAGCGAAGCTCTAAAAGCAGAAGGAAAAACAAACGAACAATAACTCTTATAGAGTGCCAGAACTTAACAAGCCGATTATGATTAATTTGTAAGTCAAAACAAAATTGTACATGATATCATATTTTATTATAAAGACGCTTCGCTTATAATATTAAACTCCTAGATCGAGATACAAAAAGTAAAATACTACTTCATATAACATAGTCCCTTACCCCTGTGCGTGTGAGTATTTGAGTTATACCTACAGAGAAAGTTGAATTCTAAATCATCTTTGCATTTACCTAATATTTATTTCAATAAAAATGGATCCGTTCCACAGAATTTAAAGATGCAAATTTTGTTTTGTGAGATCACAAGCTACAGACAGACATCCATTTACTTATACGGATTATATCTGATTGTCTTTCTGTGTCTAATCAGTGGCGTGTAGAGGATTTTGACACCCTCTATAAACCAAAATCGAGGACGGTGTAGGGGGACTTGATCTTTAGAGAGTGTGTTACAGTGTTAGGGGGTTGGATACACCACCCTAGGTTTCAATCAACCCACTATGTCAAAAGTAAAAAAAGTTTTTTTTCACACCCTCCTTAAATTTAAATTGTGTGAGGGATTTTACGACACCATGGAAACTGTCCCAATTTTGTATAACTTTTGCGGAACATTTTCCAGTTACGTCATATTTTTCTTTCCCGAAAAAGAGAAGGGGGAAAGAAAATCTCTTCAAAAGAGATGGGGAAAAATCCCTTTTCTCCCATCTCTTTTTTCTTCCCCACTTCCCTTTTTTTTCTTTGCCCCTTCCCTTCTTCGGGAAAGAAAAATATGACGTAACTGGAACATGTTCCGCAAAAGTTATACAAAATTGGGACAGTTTCCATGGTGTCGGATTTTACCTTGAAATCCCTTGGCTTTTGAAATTTTAAGGGATTTATCATGGGGTGAAGACCTTTGTCAAGAGGAATGTAGATGGGAGTAGAGTGGTGTATCCACACCACCCAAATTTTGCCAAGGGGGTTGTATACACTTCCCTTCTGCACGCCACTATGTCTAATGTATTCTTGAAATTCTTAAGTGTTGATAATGTGTTAAACCTCAATGGTAATCACATCATAAAAAAGATCAATTCCCTAAGCGTCTCAGTTTAATTAATTTCGTCTAAATAATAAACCTTCCTTATATAAAAGTAACAAGATGTTTTTTCTGTCAGTTTTTGTATGTCTCACAAACCGCTGAACCGATATGTTTCTCCTTTATATCGTAGCTTATCAGAGGTTTTAAAACATAAAAAGGATTAAGAGAAAATTTGAATAAGATTTAAACATGATAAAAATTGAATGTATTACTCCATGTATTATTATATACAATACCATACTTGGGTATAGTCCTTTCCACAACATCCCTCCATAAGGAGCGATTCTTCGTATTTTTAAAATGGCTTTGTGTAGGTTATTTTAGGTTAGGTTAGGTTATATTGTGTTAGGTGATTGCCCCACAGGGTTAGGTAATTGCCCCCGCAGGGTTAGAGCCCCCTGCAGGGGCTAGAAATAGGAGAAAAGCTACTGTGAAAAATACGAAGAATCGCTCCTTATGGAGGGATGTCGTGGAAAGGACTATACCCCCATACTTTGCCATATTCTTAAATTCAGAAAGCTCTTCAGTTAAATATATAACATATATAAATACATTAGAGTGTTTCTAAGTTAAATTAAAGTAGTTTTTAGAATTTAATTTTTACAATGGATATAAAATATAAATGGATATTATGAAACTAGAAAGTTGTCGTCATTTTAGTTCGTTTTTACAATATGAGGGAATGAGATTGGGTAAAGGGGATGGAGGCACCATCCCAGTTGAGGAGTGAGATTCTACCCCATACGAAAAAATAAACCCCCCCCCCCGCCATCTGTCAAAATAAACCCCCCCCCCGGCATCATTTGATTTTGTACCCCATCTTAAATTTTGGTCCCTGTAATTTTCAATGTTTAAAACAAAGCTTGGTGGTAATAAACTATGAGTTATAGGGGTAAAATATTACATATAGGGTAAGTATGTAAAATATGTGGAACAAAAATCACACAAGGAGGTCCAAAAATTAATATGGGGTCATTTTTTCATGATGGGGTAGCTTCAAGTGCTTATATCTGGAGAACCGTAAGAGATAGAGGCCTAGTTGCTTGACTGTGGTAACTCAGATTTACATAAGAAAGCCATTTATGCACATGGGGGACCAAAATATGATATGGGGTATTTTTTTCATGATGGGGGCAGTTTCAAGTGCTTATATCTGGAGAACTGTAAGAGATAGAGGCCTAGTTGCTTGACTGTGGTAACTCAGATTTACATAAGGAAGCCATTTATGCACATGGGGGACCAAAATATGATATGGGGTATTTGTTTCATGATAGGGGTAGTTTCAAGTGCTTATATCTTGAGAACCGTAAGAGATAGAGGCCTAGTTGCTTGACTGTGGTAACTCAGATTTACACAAGGAAGCCATTTATGCACATGGGGGACCAAAACATGATATGGGGTATTTTTTTCATGATGGGGGTAGTTTCAAGTGCTTATATCTTGAGAACCGTAAGAGATAGAGGCCTAGTTGCTTGACTGTGGTAACTCAGATTTACATAAGGAAGCCATTTGTGCACATGGGGGACCAAAACATGATATGGGGTATTTTTTTCATGATGGGGGTAGTTTCAAGTGCTTATATCTGGAGAACCGAAAGAGATAGAGGCCTAGTTGCTTGACTGTGGTAACTCAGATTTACATAAGGAAGCCATTTATGCACATGGGGGACCAAAATATGATATGGGGTATTTTTCTCATGATGGGGGTAGTTTCAAGTGCTTATATCTGGAGAACTGTAAGAGATAGAGGCCTAGTTGCTTGACTGTGGTAACTCAGATTTACATAAGGAAGCCATTTATGCACATGGGGGACCAATATATGATATGGGGTATTTTTTTCATGATGGGGGTAGTTTCAAGTGCTTATATCTGGAGAACCGTAAGAGATAGAGGCCTAGTTGCTTGACTGTGGTAACTCAGATTTACATAAGGAAGCCATTTATGAACATAGGTGACCAAAATTTGATATGGGGTATTTTTTCATGATGGGGGTACTTACAAGTGCTTATATCTGGAGAACCGTAAGAGATAGAGGCCTAGTTGCTTGACTGTAGTAACTCAGATTAAAGTAAGGAAGCCATTTATGCACATGGGGGTACATAAACTAATATGGGGGTCATTTTTCTATGATGGTGGGTAAAAATTGAATATAGGGGCCAATTTTTTATGATGGGGTTGGGGGTTGAAATTAGGTTAGGTTAGGTGAAGTTAGGTTAGGTTAGGTTAGGTTAGGTTAGGTTAAAATGGGTTAGGTTAGGTTAATATGGGTTAGGTTAGGATAAGATGGGTTAGGTTAGGTTAAAATGGGTTAGGTTAGGTTAAGTTTGTTAGGTTAGGTTAAGATGGGTTAGGTTAGATTAAAATGGGTTAGATTAGGTTTAGTTGGTTCATGTTAGTTTAAAATTGGTTAGGTTAGGTTAGGTTAAGTTAGGTTAGTTTAAGATTGAGTAGCCCTGCAGAGTTAGGGTCTCCTGCACAGGTTAGGTAATATTGAGGAGCCCTGCAAGGTTAGGGCCCTCATGGGGGTACATAAATTAATATGGGGGTCATCAATATTATCTAACCTAACTTAACCTAATTCCCTCTCCACCAAAACAAATGGCCCCTATTTTCAATTTTTACCCACCATCATGAAAAAAGAAACCCCCAACAAATTTTAGTACCCTATGTTCATTAATGGCTTCCTTATGTAAATCTGAAAATTTTGCAGGGCTCCTCAATATTATCTAACCTAACTTAACCTAATTCCCTCTCCACCATAACAAATGGCCCCTATTTTCAATTTTTACCCACCATCATGAAAAAAGAAACCCCCAACAAATTTTAGTACCCTATGTTCATTAATGGCTTCCTTATGTAAATCTGAGTTACCACAGTCAAGCAACTAGGCCTCTATCTCTTACGGTTCTCCAGATATAAGCACTTGAAACTACACCCATCATGAAAAAATACCCCATATCAAATTTTGGTCCCCCATGTACATAAATGGCTTCCTTATGTAAATCTGAGTTACCACAGTCAAGCAACTAGGCCTCTATCTCTTACGGTTCTCCAGATATAAGCACTTGAAATTACCCCCATCATGAAAAAAATACCCCATATCATATTTTGGTCCCCTATGTTCATAAATGGCTTCCTTATGTAAATCTGAGTTACCACAGTCAAGCAACTAGGCCTCTATCTCTTACGGTTCTCCAGATATAAGCACTTGAAACTACCCCCATCATGAAAAAAATACCCCATATCATATTTTGGTCCCCTATGTTCATAAATGGCTTCCTTATGTAAATCTGAGTTACCACAGTCAAGCAACTAGGCCTCTATCTCTTACGGTTCTCCAGATATAAGCACTTGAAACTACCCCCATCATGAAAAAAATACCCCATATCATATTTTGGTCCCCCATGTGCATAAGTGGCTTCCTTATGTAAATCTGAGTTACCACAGTCAAGCAACTAGGCCTCTATCTCTTACGGTTCTCCAGATATAAGCACTTGAAACTACCCCCATCATGAAAAAATGACCCCATATTAATTTTTTGACCACCATGTGTGAGTTTTAACCCCTTGCTTCAATTTTAATATCATAGCATTGTTTGCTAACCCATCTGTGTTTTTCAACCAATCATCATGTTTGTTGACATCCAGAAAAATGTATATTATGTAGTTCAATAATCTGCCACTAGATGTTCCTATTTCAAACAAACATTTGTTTTTTTTCTTCAATGGAGCCAAATTTTTATCTTAAAATATTAGGTAAAGTAAAGTATTAGAATATGTTGGTGATTTAGTATAAAAAAAGTCTTAAAAGAGAAATAAAAAAAATAAATAGAGGCATTTTAAAATTTTATTCAAAATATAGGAAAATATAGAAGAGTGAAAGGCATATCTTCACTACAGTGGAGTATGGTAGCTTATGCTACCCTAATATAAATTCTTTCGCGCGAGGCTCACCTCGCAAACCCCTCCAGACTCTCCCCTCCCCCCTACCCAGATTTTATTTCCCCTTCTGCTAATCATTCCCCCATCTGTCAAATCAGACCCCACCTTCCAATCCTGGCCCCATGTTCCTATTTAGACCCCATCCTTCATTTTTGTCCCCTGTTCAATAATTTATCCCTTCTCTGACATTATTTTGTTTCTCTTGGAGAGGTACAAAATATGAAGATGGGGATAAATTAACATGATGGGGACAAAATCATAAGATGGGGTAAAAATTTCATGATGCCGGGGGGGGGGGGGGGTTTAATTTGATAGATGGCGGGGGGGGGGGGGGTTATTTTTTCAGATGGGGTAGAATCTCACTCCTCAACTGGGAACTTGCCGGGGATGGATGTGTGGTGGTGAGTTTATTATCTTAGCCTGCTACAAGTTTTACTTCTTTAGAGTACATAATTATCTGGTATAAGATCCAAGTAATAATAAATCCATTATTATTACCTTCATCTAGCATTGAACAATAACATTATAATTAAGATAGCAACGAAGTATAATGAATATAAAATTCTTTATTTCTGAAACAATCTAATTATTCAATATACATACATATATTAAATATACACAAAGAATATCAACTTTTCAACAAAATTAAATTAGGAAAGTTTAATTACCAAAACAGAATTTTTAATCTTGACATTGCCTTGATTATTAGAGTTTTAATTTATGTGTACTATGGTTTAAAGTAGTAGGACGTTTTTCCTCCTATTATATAAATGAGTAAATTTATTTGGTCTGTAGATTAGGGGTTCAACAACTACTGAACCGATTCAGTTCTCCATTGAATGGAAGCTAAACATAGATCTTGGAATGGTTGTTTTAGATTTTTTCATTTATTTATTTAAGTTTTCTGATGGTTTTAGGCTTTTCTGCTTTCCTTGCCCCTCTAAATGCAAAGCTCATAGATGCTTGAAGCCCAGACGCTAGTTTTCTATATAGTAGTAGAAGGATTTTTGTTTTTGTCTAAAGCCTAAGATTTGAATATCTAATGTATTGATTAAGTACTCCTTTTTGTGAAAGCTTTACATAGGTCCCTTGATGGTTTCAGGCTATTTTTCTTCCCATTTTTTAACACAGAGCACCTATATGATAAGGGTGCACCCGATAGTAACTATTTATCTAATAGATTGGTTCTATTGGCGGACTTCTTCAACGATTCTATGCAGGTTTTAACCTATTTTTGAATAATTAACATATAATTAAAATAAAAGGCTTGGACGTCCTTGCTTGAAAAACATTAGAAACATTTAATAACAAAGTTATATAGGACACACAGATATATCAAAATATGCTGGTAGTACATTATTCAGGGATCTTAAGGGATAAGACAATTGGAGATAAATTGATTGACATACCCACTGATGATAAACAAATAAGCCCTTCTTTTGACACTGTTGCCTTGAACCAACTAATCAAGATTTAATAAAATACGATCGAGAGAAGGTGCCAAGACTTCAGAGGTGGATTCTTAAAAAAAATTGCCCCACTAATCGCTTAGTGGGGCAAAATTGTTTTCGTGAAAAATCCTCCAAAATTACATAAAAAATCTACAAAAATTAAATAAAATCTTAAATGTTATAAAAATCTTAAATTAAAATGTTAATATCCTTTCTATGATTTTGTTTAATTTTTGTAGATTTTTAATGTGATTTTGGTGGATTTTTCACGAAAACAATTTTGCCCCACTAAGCGATTAGTGGGGCAAATTTTTTTTAGAATGTACCTCAGGTACTTTGTAATATTTAAAGTCCAATTTCCCCAACCTTCCAGAATTTTTTTTGGGATTCTTGTTTCTAAACTTTTAAAATGCCGTTCATGTGATTTCATAGGATATCGGTAGCCATAATGCTTTTAAAAATATTTTTTTTAACCTTCATAGAAAGCTTCCACTTTGTCAAGGAACTACCAAAATACCTGAGTGCATCTCTATAATTGAGTTAAAAAAAGATAATTAGCAGATACAAAAAATATGGTTATAAAAAGACCACCTTCCTTGTGCCTTTTGATTTAAAATTGTATCTAACTCACACATGTAATTGGGAGGATTATCTTTATGCATATTAGAGTATTATAGTAGAGTATAAGTACTTCGCCCCTAGCCTCTGGGGGCCTTATTATATGTTGAAGATTATAGGTACATGATTAAATTAAGTAAAAAATTTTTTTAATTTTAAAGAGAATGCTGTTCTATTGGAAAATATTTCAAGTCATAATCGATAAAAATCAAAGAATGCTTTTCTTTTAAAACATACCTTTTAAGTATTATTGTCCAACAAAAAATAAAATTGTTAGAAATTAGATTTAATCATTATTCTAATTAAGCAGTGGCGCGCAGAAGGTTATGCATTATAGAGTAGCATCGCTAATAAACAGTTTGCTTTGCTATTAAAAAGCATACCACCAACAATCCTATTTAAAATTGATTCCTGCAAAGTAAAGGGCGTTACTCATGTTGAGAACTCACACACATACACACTCACACAAACACTAACACACACATAAAAAAAACATACACACACACAAAATTTAAATTTAACATTTGCTCGTTCTAAATGTTACTTCTTTATTTTGCATCAAAAATTGTAGCAACTCTTAGATTTACTTTTGTTGTACATTTGATATCATTTAAATGGCACAGATTTTCAAAGATTAGGATATGATATTCCGATTAAACCCCCCTCAAAAAAAAGAAAGATTGGGTTTGACTATGTAAATCCACTCCTTCCAAAAAGGTTTGATACGTCCAATTAAGGAGATTCCCTCCCCTACTCAAAATAAATAGCTTAGACGTCCTTTTCTGCGCCATTAATAGGCAAAATTGTCTCCAGGAAAAAATCAAATGATAAGTATAATTGACTACTGAATAAGATATGTTGTATTATTTCAAAAGAATGGAAATAATTTTCCTTGTTTGTTGCGTTATATTTTGATAGAATATTTAATTTACATTCCTCTTATTGTTGAATGTTGATATGTAAAGATTGGTTTTCATAAGCTTTACAAGTTTGATATTTAAAGGTTGATATCAAATGTAAAATGTTTTTGAATATTAACATTTTTTTTTCTTTTCTATTTAATGTTTTGTTATTAGACATTGACGAAAAATTCTTTTGATCTAACATGGCCATTTTTAGATATGCATAATTTTTAAGGTAATATTAGGGAGGAAAAGGACATGAGACCTTAATTTTTTAAACAAGTTCTCTCATTGGTTGGCTTAAAAACCTTGGGTATTTTTATCTTGTTGTTTGGTTCAAACTAGCAGTGTTCAAACTTTTCCACAACAAATTTAACAGAAGGGATACATTTGTTTATCATCATTTAGGATGTAATTCATAAATTCAATGAATATTGTCTCATCCCTTAACATCTCTGATGTATTCCTCAGTTTTTTTAATAATTATCAATAATATAAGACCGGTAGAGTAGCTCCACTAAAAAAAAAATGTTTACAGGTGTTTAATATTTAATGCAGTTATAATTATTATTAAGGAATCATAATGCCCTTCAACTTTGTTGATAAGTGGATAATGGATTATTATTATTATCAACATATAATGTATCATGTATGAACAATAAATATTTATTATGGCGGTTCTTTGTTGATCTTTTGTTGCACCACCACCCTCTAAAGTATAAAAAATCTCTTATGAGCTAGGCACTGACGTCCAAGGTGTGTTTGTAACTCCTCATTCACCCTCCTAAAAATAAAAAAATCTTTAGTTTATCCCCCTCAAACCTAGGAAATCCTTTATTTTATCCCCCTCAAAATAAAAAAGCTTGGACGTCACTGAAGCTAGGGATATATGTATATATATCTCAATACAGCCTTAAAGTTACTTTAAAGACCAAAGATAATCATCCCTAAAAACTATACATGATGATAGTTTTAACTTTTAGGTCGACTATTACTAATTAATGAAAGGCTTTACAAAAGTGAAACTTTTAAATTTGCAAGAGAGAGAAAAGGTTAACCTTTGACGTAGTTTATTGATATTTTTGTAGCAGGAAAATGTAAAAAATAAAATCCACAAAAAAAAAGAATTTAGTTGTTCAAACTGTCACTTAGTGCCTTCCTTCCAATAGAAAATAGAATTTATTATTTGGTTCTAAACCTAAACTTCGCTGCAAAAAAAATATTTCTTCGAAGATATCTTTCAAACGATAAAAAATTATTATTACTTTTATATTACATTTAATAACCCCTTATATTCTTATTTCAAAATAGACTTAATTCTTTTTTTAGTAACACAGCTACTCTATAATTCTGTTTGTCTGTTCGTTAGTCATTACCGCTATGGGTTAGATGTTATTTTCGCAATTGCTACGTAAGATATACTGCTAATTTTTTGTGTTGAGATACCCTTACAAACGAACATTCAATTCCATTCCATTATATATAATATATTTGGTCAATAAGGTAAAATCAGATAGAGGACATATATAAAGGGTTTCGTAATTTTTTAAGATTAATATATTCTTGATTTATGACTACTGAACATCTGCTTTTTAATCAGTTTGTTTGGTTTACAAAATAATGGAATAAAAAGCGTTATACAATATAAAAAAAAACTAAAAGTGTCAATTCCCTTCTTTTAGCAATGTCTAATTGATTAATGTGTCTGAGCTGAGACTATATAATGTACGTACTTAAGAAAAAACAAGGCTACACACGGCCATATGAATCTTAGTGAAATAAAAAAAACAGAAAATGCAATGTAACATGCACATGTGGAATAAAAGGTAACGACTGTCATAAAAAGCCAAGTTCTTTAGGTAAAGATCCAAACACCATATGGAATCAGATACATTAAATCTTTTTCTAATATACAATAAACTATTTTCATAAATATACATTAATAGACAACCCAAAGCTAAGCTTTAGAAACATGTTGTGCGCGGGAGAAAAAATGAATGTAATTTATCCATCTATCTATCAATAGAAAATGTATTACTTGGACTAAAGTGTGTTGGATGTAGTCAGAGGAAAAGGAATAAAAAAACTAGCCCAGAAATAGTTAGATTCAATATAAAACCTATATACACTGTCTGTCTTTATGGCGGTCAGTCCTTAATTCTATGGAAGAAATATTACTTTAATTGGATGTATAATTCACTTAGTACTTCAGTCTGTTGGTCATACTCTGAAAGCATCTAATTTATAACTTTCCTGGTCCGTCAGTCTGTCTGTAATGATCTGGGACATCAAATTTTAGCATGCTATTGTACATTACGCTCCTAATTAACCTTGCATCTTTACAGTTTATTATTTTGGTTTTTAATTTACAATATGGCAAAAACTTTGTAGTGTTATAAATGTATTTTTAATAATTATTTCTCGCATCGTATTATAAACGGCTTTCCGCGGATATAGAAAGTACAATTATGAGATGAAAACTATTTTTTTTAGCCCCGAGGTGCCGAAGGCACCGGCTAAAAAAACTGGTTTTATTCTTATGATTGTACATTACTATATTCGTAGAAAGCTGGATATAATACGATGCTAGACATAGTTTTTTCGTATAGATGAGAACCGGTTCCTATCCACCGGATTCGAATGAATACGAGAAAACTTTTTACTTATCCTAAAATTTCTTTTTATGTTATATGTGTAATTACAACTCTAAGATATAGATGAACTATCAATAGTCAAGACATACTACGTGATTTTATTTTATATGTAAAAAATACTTCTTTGTTAAATATTAAACAAACGCAGGAGTGACAAACGTCGGAGTGAACAAACGCAGGAGTGTCTAAAATATTAAGTTGATTAAGTATTTCAATACAGGTAAGCTTAAGTTAAGATATGAAAATACAAATAAGCTTCCACAGAGATTAGTCATTTAGAAACCTATAAGATGGTATAATATAGGTTAGGTTAAGTTAAGTGTCCACTCCGATGCGTGCCAATCCTGCGTTTGTCATAGGACCGTCTGACATCCATATATTTTATAACTTTTCTAAAATTTCTAAAAGTTATAAGATTTTTATAGGTATTTTCAGTTACTCCACAATTTTTTTTAATGAAATAACTAGGCAGGATTGGGTTAAAAACTGTATTTAAATTAAAGGGGTAGTTGCACGAAATGCATTTGAACTTAATTTAGTGAACAGCATATATTTTCCTGGTCAATGGTTTAAATTATACCTATAGGGCATATATTTGAAAGAATTTCAATTTTCTACCAATTCAATGAAGTCTAATTGCTTGTTATGTATTGTAATAGAAAATAAAAATGTTTGATGGTATATTTGGAACTTTTGCGGCTTTGCCTGAAATAATTATTTCTGAAATGCACTTCATGCAACTATTCCTTTAAATATTATTTAAAGTATGGAATTTTTAAAAACACATAAGAAGTTAAAAGTTTTAAAACGTTCAATGAGCTAAAGTATTGAGGTTTTTTTTACGTTTGTAAGTTAAAAAATTAACTGATTGCGTTTTATATTCTAGAGAAGCTTCTCTTGGGCCAATCGTTCTTTGAATTGGGAGTCCCTGACTTCTAAGGGCGCAACCTCTATGTCAGTACAAAAAGCATATTGCTTCTAATATAACAGACACATTTTTTCCTTAACATTATATATTTGTGTAATAATTATTCATAAGCTTTTATAAACAAAACTAGTACTGCATCCATTAAATTAATAACTTTTGTCCTCTTATTTAGGTCATTTTTAGTTTTTTAAAGTCCATTTGAAATATGTTTTGAGGAAATGCCTTAAAACACTAACGGATACACTCAACTCACCACTTTTAATTTTAGTCTCAAAAGACTTTTTTTGAGGCGATTCCTCTTGGAAGGATGAAGGTACACACAGACAGACTGCCAAACAGACAGACGTCCTGTTACTTTCATATAAGGATATGTAATAGAAATGATAATTTAAATCTTTATGTTATAACAGATCATGTTACTAAAAAGCTACAGCCACGGTTGTAAAAAAATGGAGGATGGCAGCTGCTGATTTGTGAATTAGGCGGCTGATAACTAATATTGCGTCTCCAGTCATATTGAGACTGCGGTTATAAAGCACTAGTTTTATTTTTAACATAATAATATAATTATTTTAATATATAATTAAAAATTTAGGTTTGAATTTTAGGCATACAATAGTTATTTACCTTCATAATATATATAAAAAAATTTCTATCCAATAATGTATAGAATATAAAAGAACATATGATTAAGTATATATTTGTTTGTCTGCTTTATTGTATGGGCAGACCACACACACACAACCATAGACCAATCAAAAATATTGTTAGGAGCCAGTATGTCTTTCAGTACATGTCTGTCCATCTGCCTTTCCGTATGACTTTGTATCAGGGGCGTCCAAGCTTTTTAATTTGAGGGGGGTAACGGCAACCCCAAGCTCATTCAGGGGGGGGGGGTAATCTTTATTATAGAGGCATTTTTTTTATTGGGGGGGGGGGGGGTAATCAACCCTTACCCTCCCCCCTTGGACGTCTATGCTTTGTATGTATGTTTGTTTGTTTGTATTCTGTTTTTCCGTATACTTGTTGAAATATATTTCGTAAGCTTTTAAACATAAACATAAACGTAAACATATTTATTTGGGCATAGAAATTAAACAAAAAAAAGTCATACAATCAAAAAAATATAATATATAATTAAAATTACTATAACAATAAACAACCTAAATCCTTATCAGTTTTGCCCGGGTAACCATGAATAGATCACTATGGATCTGTCTACTTTGCCCAAAATATATCAAACATTTATCCGTATGTCTGTCCATATACCTATCTGTATGAGTTTCCGTATATGTCTGTCCGATTGTCTGTAAGAATGTAAAATTTACTCATATACTGTATGAGATAGAGACTATTGAAATTTCTAATAGTTTATTCAGTCTCGTTTGAGAAAGAGGCTTTTTTTACATGGGATAAAAGTTATTTATTGCATCATATTATAGACAGTTTTCCGCGGATATTAAAATGGAGAATTATAAGCTTAAAACTAATTTCGTTGTACCCATGTTAATTACACTGATTTTAAATTTATGAATTCGTGGAAATTTGTCTATACATTATTTTTCCGTATAGCTGAAAACTGGTTCTAACCCAGCGGATATTAATCGGTTTCGAAGCCTTACTGGAAAATAGGTTACTTCTGGGTGTAAGGAAAAGCAATGAGATTAACATTCTAATGTTTGTCTTCTTTATTGCATGTTATAAATCCATAATGAATATATATAACACATAATACAAAATATGTATTATTCACATACGCATTAGATAATTTTTTTTATTAGCGAAACTACTCCATTATTCCAATTTCAAATTTCCTTTTGTCAATGAACCATGTTTTTTGGGGAACTTGAATTATTTAAGGTTTTAGTTTAGATAGATGACTGAAATTTGTAGTGTAGATTCCTTGTGAGCATCCAGATTTTAATTTGCTTTGTCCGTTGGTCTATCATTCATGCTACAAAACAAAAATAAATATTTTCATTTGAGAAGATATAATGATTTTTTATTTATCTTTTTATTCTATTCCTCTTTTTTTATGACTAACGAATTTCTGCTCTACAACTTACTTTGTCCGTTTGTTCATCAACAATATTTACTTAGCTTTGCTACTTATGGATGTTGTTTTCCTTGTAAAATGTATTAATAATCAGGATGACAACATATAACATACATTAGAAGCAAAACACATATTGATATGGAAAATCTTCATAAAAAATACCAGCCGTCATTTCAAATATCAGCAGAGTTTAGTTGAATGTCACGTGCCTGATATGTAGTTAGGAATTTTTAAAAGCGAAGCTCTTCTATAATTAGGGTTGGTCCGTCCATACGTCCGTAACAGATAGCTTTATTCGCTAATTTAGGCATGTTAGAATTGTCCTACGATTATAAACTTTGGATGGTGATTCTTTTAGTAGCTAGGTACGATTTAGAAAGCGTAGCAACTCTTTAATCATTTCCAAAATGTCCGTACGTCCATTTTAAACATGTTGATTTTTTTACTTTTTTAATAACAAAATTTTATGTGATCTTATTATCCGATTGATCTGATTTTTGGTTCATTGATTCCCGGGACAACAAAGTATAATGTTATAAGCGAAGCAACTTTACAATCAAGTCCTAAAATGTAAGTATGTCCATAAACATTATCCTGTATAAAGCAGTTATTCAACAAATTTACAATTTTGCTTCAACTCTTATACATTATATATTCTGATTATTCAGTTCTGACACTATACAAGTGTTAATGTCCGTTTGTCCTACCGTTTTAGTGCTTCGCTTTTATGGATGTTGTCATCCTTGTTCTGTATAGAATTTACATCTTTTCCTTTATAATTATAAAACAAATAAATTAAAAATTCTTGTTAATTAATCGAAACAAAGATATTTGTTTCATTAAAATTCTAAAATTATCATTATTTTATTATTTTCATACAATTAATCAATTTTCTTTGTGTTACAATGAGAAATCAAAGAGGAACAATAAACAAGGATGATAAATTCTCAAATGCGTAGCAGCTAGAGATTAGATAATAGTAAAAAGAGATTGATTTAGAAGAAGGAGGGGGATGGATTTTGAAAAGACAAAAAGTGAAAAATATGAATTTAAAAATTAAAAATGGAAATAGAGAATTTGATGTTAATGAAAAAAGAGAGATAGATAAATAATCTAGTTAAAGTGAAAACGAGAAAAAGTAGAAGTAGATAGAGAGAGACAGAGATGGAATTAAAGAAAATCATTAGGATAGATTAAGACAAATTGCATAAAATATACAAATCAACGAAAAATTTAAGGAAGTTACGACACTAAAAATTAAAAAAAATGTTGATCTGAGGAATATCAAGAAAATTACCAGTGGCTGATACAATAATCCTCCATTTTTATGTACGTTCCTTCAAACCAGCAATGAAACCAAGTTAGCCAATCATAATCCTGATATAAAAGTAACAGGATGTCTGTCTGTGTGTACCAAAGGATCTTGCTAAAGGCTGTTCTACTTTACAATGTATAGCTTCTCTTATAGGTCCTTGTAAGTTTTACAACTATTTTGGAAAAAAAGGACTTCTCCCCCAATTTTTTTTTACTTTTTCTTTTAAAACTAAAATTTAAATCAAAGATGAGATTTCCACTTACAACTGCCTGATTTAGGCTTGCCTTATATCACAATAATTTTTTGTTCATCTTTTTGAAAACACTGTCTGTCTGTAAAGAAACTAAATGTTAAAACTTCCCTGGAAAATATCAAAAGTGTCAGCGCTTCTGTATATCAAACTATTAAGATTAAATTTGTAATAAAATACATATTATAGTTTTTTTTAATGAGAAACCATCATTCAATTACTTATAACTTCTTATCGTATAATAGATTATTAATGAAATTCGAATTATATTCAGTTAATTGTTTTTGCTAAAAAAAAGTTGATAAAAAAAACAAAGAAAAAATATTTTGTTTTGTTTAGAACCTTTGCCAAAATTTTCTAAATTGATTCTGCAGTTAATGACTTTGATAATTTTGTTTTTTGATTTCTAAAACTTTTTGAATAGTTAGACGTTTATTATTAGAAAAGTTTTTGAACAACAACAGAAAACACACTTGAAATTTTAAATTAAGAAATGTTTTTGTTGAATTTCATTAAATGCTTTATTTAAAAATCAAAATATAATTATAAAGTTTTGGTCAGTAATTCTTATTCTTAACATAAATATATTAAAATATGGATGTCATTATATAAGTATGTCGGTTCTTATCCATACTGAAAAATCATATATTAAATCGTATTACAAATAATTTTTAACGAATATTAAAATAAAAATCATAGAATTTATACTAGTTTTGTTAGCCTGGGCCTTCGGCTCATAGGGGCTAACAAAACTAGGTTTAATCTTATCATTTATCATCTTAATATCCGCAGAAAGTTGGCTATGATACGATGCGATAATAATTATATTCTTAATAAATCTTATTCATATTTCTGCAGTTTTCTATATATAGACAACAAATAAAATTCCACTCAAAGTCCTAAAACTTTGCCGCCACCGCCATCCACCAAAGCTCCTCCTTAACCCACTTTGTCCGTCCGTCCGTAACGCGATGGAGTAAATTTGAAATTCTCGATTGTTATGTAAGACAGCTGCCCTAGAAGACTGAAGTTTTTCTAATTATTTCCTGCATAAATAATCATCCAGTACATTGTTCCGTTAGTCTGGCAGTCAAAAGACATTTTTGTTTTTTTTTCCCTCAATGTTTTGTGATTTTCTATACATTTCTAATTTTCTTTCTTTTCACCAATTAACTTTTTTATTATGCTTCGAAACTTAAAAATGTTGTCATTCTTGTTCTAGTAGTTACGAAAGATGAAAAACTTTTCAAAGTTTTTAAGTCATCGATTTATGCTTTTTGTGAAACTTTTATAGAAAAAAAACAAAGTTCTAACTGTCAAGACAATAAATAAAGAATTAAAACTTTAAAAAGTACAGCATTAAAGCAAAATTAGATTTAAAATTTAAATAAACCAAAATACATTTGTTTATATTCTATATACTACAGTATATTGTTTTCTTTAAAGAATTTTGAAGGATCAAAGTATTGATTTCACTTATAGGTCAATCTGTAGTTGAATGATAAAAAACTTTCATGATTAAGCAACAATTTTAAAATGTTGGAATTAAGTTTTTTTATTATAATATCAATAATGATTACTATTAAATCAATTTTGTTAACAAAACTTATATTGAACAACTTTTAAGGATTAGGATTCAGCAACAATTTGAAGTATTGGACTGTAGATGTTATTTAAATGCGACCACTGAATATTGGAAATGGTATTGCAACACTAAACTATTGGACTAGTGTTCATACAAAATAAGTAATATTTCATTTAAAAAAATAAGACGATAACTTCGTTATACTTTATTAAAACAAAATTTTTTGTTCTTTTATTTTTATGTAAAATTGAGAAGAAAACTTAATATTGGCAAGAAACTAAGGATCTTATGGGATGAGACAATAGTAGGTGGCTTAAGTCACGTGACGTCATAAAAATGAGGGATTATCCATCTCTTTTTTAGGGGCTTTCTTTCTCACTTTTCTCATCGCCCTCATTTTTATGACGTCACGTGTCTGATTTTTGATTGACTTTTTCACCCTACAGTCAATAGTCTATAAATTAATATACATTCCTAAAAATGATAAACAATTTTACCCCATCTACAAGATTGAACCAACCAACCAACAACAGTACACAATATTTTTTAATTAACAGTCTAATGTCACCTCCCTTCCTACAAAGAACTGTAGATTTTACTTCTTTTAATACTTTTATGAAAATTTGAAATATTGTAGTAACATCTGCTACATTTTATAAGTGTTTCTCTATGATATATGCTAAGTGCGTATCATATTGCAATTCTATATAAAAGCATAAATATTGAAATTTAAACCCACTCTCTCTTTTCCTTATTCCATATTGCTAAACACTTTTGATATATATTGAACTTAAAAAATTAATTCTCTTTCTTTATAATATTATCATATCTTTCCTTGTAAAATTATCAATTAATTTGATATATCTTTCGTTCTTTCTTTCTTATTCAATATATCTACCTCTCTTTTTCACTGTTTGATACTTTTTCCAGTATGGCTTCGAAATCGATTAAAATCCTCTGGAATAGATCCAGTTCTCAGTCAGAGTGAAAAATCATCAATTTTATAGTGAATGTTAAAAAAAATTATAAAATTCAACTGGTATTTTATATTTTTTTTTTTCATTTCAATATCGGCGGAAGGCTGTTCATATTCATTATTTTTGTTGAAATAACCCCACACTTCACAGGCAATAGGCCTGATAGCCTCTTTTCTTCATGTCTCTGTGGGAATTTCACAAAACAGAAAAAAATTACCATTTCAATAGCGAAATTATCAAGCATCATAATTTGTTTTGCAAATACGTAATACGCTAATAAGAGGCAAACCATCTTTTTTTAACTCCTTTAAAATTGTCTAAAAAAGATGTGTCAAATAAATACATAAACTGTAATATGTATAACTAAAAAAATTAGTAATTTTTGAGAAACACCGATTTTCTGACCAAACAATTTAGTGGAATAATATTTGTAAAACATCTGGAGCTATCAATACAGTAGTAGCGCAGTTATCCTGCTATGAATTATAAAATCGGTTTTGTCAAATTACATATGTACAATAAAGATCCAAAGGTTCATTAGTTTCTGCATGTTAGTAAATGGTTACTGGGTAAGGGGCACCGCAGGTATAGGATAAAAGGCCCCACAGGATTACATCCTTCCCCGCTGGGGTCAGACATAAGAAAAAAAAAACTCGTTAATTTTTTTTTTTTTTTAATCAGTTCTCAATGGGCGGACATTTTGTGTAAAAACACAAAAAATGCCATCAAATAGAGCAAATTGAAAGTTGACCGACTATCTATCAAAAACAAATTGAAAGATACTATTAAAATTATACCTTGTAATGGATATAACAATCCTTGTTAAATCTCATACATTACAAAACACAGAAAGAAGACACATTTCAATCCTATTTCAACTTCAACTTAACATGTACTTTAATGTAGAAAATTCTTTTTTTTTGTATTTTTGTTTCGATGACTTTTCTTTTGATAACCAATACGAAATTATATTACCTAGTGATTCTAAGTGTTGCTGGTTTTCAAGAGACCCCCTACATCACTAAAATTTATATCAAAAAAAGTATGTAGTGTAGGCATAATGCCAATGTCAGCAGAATATTATTTTTAATGTCAATGATCATCGCTTTTAGTAATAGCTCTATAGTCGACATGAAATATTTTATCAATAATACTATTATTAATTAAAGGGATTAGTCTTATTAAAGAGTATTAGTGAAGTTTTTTTTTCAAATTCTAAATAACCTTTTATTTAGGGGCGCAGCGCAAATAGTAATATAGGGTTTCACAACTTTTAATTGATTTAGTTTACTTCTATTTATGATTATTGTCTAAATGAGTTTTATCATGATAAATGACAATTAATAGGATTATATTAAATTCAAAATTAATATGAAAATAATTGACTGTACATTAGTACACAAATTAATCTTTTAAGTTTATATTAAGGATATTCATAAAAATAGCCTAAAACCTAACAGATAATGATGCACTGATGCATACTTAGCTTAAATGTTTAAGAATCTGATGTTTTCAAGATCCTAAGTAACACACAAGAAGACTTGTTCAGGACAGGAAGTGATATATAACAATTAAGAGAGAGAGGGTTCAATGGGCTGTTTATTACATTAGTCTCCAAAGTTTTATAATATTTCTTTCTTATTTGTTGGCTTAACAACTTTGGGGACTTTAGAAAATATTAATTGGTTGATTTATTAAGTTTAGTGTTCAAACGTTTCAACCACTAATTGTAATCTACAAAAGGAGATATTTCGTGTATCATCATTGGGGATTTACATCAGTATATCGGCCATTGTCTTAACCCTTTAGATCCCTGATATCAATTAGCATGGACTCGAACCTAATACCACATTTGATGGTAACCTTGATTATTGACCAAGTGGCAAAATCGTTGGCTTGTGAAAACCAAGGTTAGGAAATAATTTTAGACCCCTAATTGTCAACAGCAGCCATGCAGCAGCTCTTAGGAGTACGGGGTTCGGGTCATTTCGGAAAAGGAGATTCAGTATTTTATTATAACTCAAAATTAGCAATTTATCAAAATAAAAAGCATAAGTTTAACTTTAAAAATTAAAAAGATCACCGACAAACCAAAGTACATCCCCAATGATGATAAACAAAGCTACACCTTACTCTAGATTACTATTATAAGTTGAAAAGTTTGACCACTGCTAGTTTAAACCAACAAATCATAATTTAATAAAAAGCCAAGTTTTCAAGCCAACGATAGGATAATGTATTAATAAAACTTTGGGTAGCTGCATAATTTAGAATCAATGCCCCCCCCCCATTCTTTCAAAACCTATGGTTTTGAAACAGAGAAGAACGATTATTTAAAGTTAGATATGTTTGATGCCTTTGAACAAAACCTTCCTAAATTGTCTGAAATGTCCTAAACTAGAAATCATTAGTAAATATTTGGTAGATTTTATGAATGTATAATGTATATTATTTGTATGTTTACTTTGCATGCTTATAAAGGAGGTATTATAGAGTCATCGATAATAGATTTTTTTTATAAAAGAAGCAATGCTATTCTTCTTTTTGAATGGTTCAGAACAGAAAGCTCTTAAAGTGAATTTAAGCTAGTTAGTATTGCCTATCGAATTCAAACCCTGCCAGATGATTCCTGTTCAAATAAAGGATAACCTATTTTTTATTGTTTTTTTTATAAATACAATATTTATATGATACTATTCTGAACTGATTTCAAACATATTATTTCCATTACATAATCTTTCTATTAATGTCACGCATCTGACATAGAACAATAGATTCATCTTTTCTTAGGGATTCGAACCCTTCTTAATCGGTTTTAGTACCTCGAAATGTCATCGGTCTTCTGTATTTAGTTTGAAATACCAGGTGGTATATTTACTATAACACGCACATTTACACACACGCACACATTTACACACACTCACGCGCGTACTTACTCGGTCATTTCTTCTATGTTGTATATACAAAACGTCAAAAATTCTAATGATTGGAAAAACAAATGTAGTGTAATTTTACTTTACCTATAATGATTGAAAATAGGGTTATATAATATACTAGCGGCTTCGACCCTAGCCTCAAGAGGTAATTAATTTTTTTTTTTAAATTTCCTGCTTATAATTTTTTTAGGGGGGTGGGGGGTTCGGGGTGTCTCACCTCTCAAGAAAATAACCTAAAACCACCACAGGATCAGAAGGTATATACTGAAGAGTAGAATCCAATCGGTTCAGTGGTTACCGAGATCTTAAGGGACAGACGGACAGAGAGGCTGACATCATTCTATTTTGCATTATAGATAGTAACAAACGGACGGTCAATTAATCATAAATATTTGAGTCATAAAAACTAGATTACTAATTTAAATATTTTTGCTGTTTTTAAAGGTAAGGCTCTAGTTGTTTATTGTAAACAATTTTGTCATAAACTGTCATTTTCACTTAAATATGAATCATGCACGGTAATAATATAAGAATCATCACAAATAATTATACATTAATTTACATAAAATTAATTGGATAGAACTATCTCGACCTTCCATTTTCAATGATAATCTTCACTGTAAATGAGAACCATATCTGTTCAGTGGTTAGAGATCTTTCGGTACATACATATTGATATAGAGAGACAAAATTTAAACAATTTTCAAAATGGACAAATTTATTAACTATTGAGCCAGCGGGGTGATGATATTCAACTCTTTTTGATTTAAGAAACGATAATATTTTTGCAATTTCATCTTACTTAAATCTAGGACAAATATTTTATAAAATATTTTAATATGAAAAAGACAACTAGCAAAACAAACAAAAATTTATTTGTTAGAATTTAATATTGACAATAAAATTTCTCCAGCCGCCATTCAATTTTCTTTCATGTACTTAAACTTTTTTGACAAAGTTAAATAGAGATATTAGACTGATTATTAATGCAAGAAAATTATTAAATATTATTTAATTATAATTCTTCTTGGTCCTTTTTGGGTGTGTAGGGGGTTTAAAACACCTCCATAAAATAAGAAATTTTACAACCCTGTTTACTTTTTTTGTTTTGCCTAATTTT
This sequence comes from Acartia tonsa, assembly GCF_053477335.1. NCBI lineage: Eukaryota > Metazoa > Arthropoda > Copepoda > Calanoida > Acartiidae > Acartia > Acartia tonsa. The sequence continues at coordinate 44,802,679 of NC_137260.1, forward strand.
GAATATCAAGTAGTTTAACCTGTTTCATAATTTCTACACGCGCCTGACTTTATAGCATCAATCAAAGTTTAATCATCCTTAGTTATACGCGGTGTTGGCGCTTCTCTTAAATTCTGAAAGTATCTCATGTCACATTTAACATATTTATATAATTTTGTGTGAATGTTCTCTAAGATCGACAAAATGGCTAACCAAGTTGTTCTATAAATATTAAGAATAATTATTTATTGCATTGTATTATAGACAGCTTTCCGCGGATATTGAAATGAAAAAATGATATGAATTTATTAGCCCTGATGGGTCGAAGAGGTGGGCTAACAAAACTAGTATTAATTTCATGATTTTTATTTTAATATTCGTGGGAAAATGTCTGTAAAACGATGTTATACACGATCTTTCAGTATGACTGAAAACCGGTTCTAATCCAGCGGATATTAATAGATTTCGAAGCCATAATAGTGTTTAATTGATTTAGGATAGGAATTAGCTCTCTTTGCGACAATAAACGACAATAAACAAAAAAGGCTCTAATATGAACTCTATTATATAGGAAATCTTTTGCTTTGCTTTTCTTTTCGGTGGGATGAAAAAAAATCCGAAAAATTTTGATTTGTTTCCCATGCATTTTATTTTACTAACTTTCTCAATGACCAATTAATGGTTCAGGATGTATGGATGATATTTTGTATTTCAATGGAATTGTTATTACTTGGAACTTACACCAGATTATCATGTACTCTAATAAAGTGAAACTTGTAGCGAGCTAAAAAAAAAGATCCCCACCAACCACCCCATTTATCCCATCCACGACCTTCCAACTTGATGAATTAACTGACCGATAAAAGAATTCCATGTTAGCAACCTAAATAATGTTCACGTATGTTCTATATCCATTTTTATTTTTTTTATATACCTCTTAAAAGTTACTATTAAAACGTTTATTTTTTTTCATAATATTTCACATTTTTTTATAATAAAAGAAAAAAATATAATTCTATAACATTAAGAGGAAATCAACACAGTTAAAAATAATCCTCATTTAAAAGCAATATTCGATAAAATATTAGACAATCGTTTAGTTAAGCGAAGTATCTCTGTGAACAAAATATTAATCCTCAAAAACTGGATCAAAATTAAATTAGCGTGTTGCCTTCTCTGATTCTGTGTATTCTCGTTCATGTTAATAATCTGTCTAACCACTTTCATATTCAGACTTATTAGTAGGGCTCGGCAGCCGCCTGTAAGTCTAAAAAATCAACAATTATAAAGATCAGCAAGAGTTCTAAACATGAACCAAATATGGCCATTTCTCTTTCTAAATAAATTCCAAATCATCCGAACGGGTTTTAATTTGACTCATAGTCACTCACAGCTGACGTGCAACTGCCGAGCCTTTCTTATTAGTGTTAAATAGCTACTTCAATAACTAAAGATTTCAACTTCCCGACAAGTTATCCTAAACAATAGTTTCATAATGTTCAGTGACCAGAGAAGGTTTTAGGCTATTATTTAATACAACTTTTTTTTTCTTTTTCTTGTGGGCCACATTTGTGGCAAAGCTCTCGGAGGCAAGAGGCGTAGCGCTACAAAATTTATGTAATTTCTTACACTCAATCTTTTATTTTATTTAATATTTTTTCTAAAATTATTTTCATTACTTTGGAAATGGCAATACTTGTTTTATAATCAAAGCGGTTCGGCGCTTTTACTTATGATTTTTATGAAAAAATACTGGAAATTTATAACAGCCTTGTAAACTTCATACATTAACATGTGTAGTAGTTGGGAGGGTGAAATAGTTCTCCTTTCTTGAATAAAAACTGCTTATTAGGGAAGGGGAAGTGACAATGGAGACTAAAGTTTTGAACTTCATAATAATATTCGTTGGCTTAAAATCTATTTATTGAATTTTGTTTGGTTGGTACTAAACTAGCAGTGTCCAAACATTTCAAGCAAAAAATATAATCTACAGAAGGGGTAATTTGTTTATCTTCTTTGAGGATGTATATCAATTTATCGTCTATTGTCTTATCCCTTAAGATATCTCCACCACTTACAACATTTAATCATGACAATCTTTTAGTTTGTTTAAGTAGGGACAATCATAATAATAATAACAGGAAATAAGGTTTAATGAAATATTTATTCAAGAAAGTAGAAATGTTTTCATCGTTCCAACTGTGTTCATATTAATTTATGCATACATGGTTAATTTTTATGTGTGTATGTGTAACTGTTTAATTTTCTTTTTTTTTATGAGTCAAGCTCTAGCTTCTCTAACTTTTTATCCACGAAATCCGAAATTGGAGAAGGCAATAAAAGCGAAAATAAAATGCGTTAAAGATAATTTTAAAAAAATCTTGTTATCTTTTATAGTTTACGAGATAGTAGGGGACACTGGAATATAATCAAACCCTATATTCGAAGTAAGAATCTGGAATAGGGTTAGGTCTTTTAGAGTAGACTACTATTACAATTAAGCTTTACAAATAACTGTAAGGTTTTGTTTGTTAGAAACTTGTGCAATCTAAAGATATTTAGAAAAGGTCGTGAAATCAAAGGGTTATTTGTATTAAGGGTATTCATTAATCTAGGCCTTTGGATCAGATTTTTTAACCTTCAACAGCTAAAATGTTGTAAACGCAACTTTGACACTTTTGTTTCTTGTTATTCTACCCTTTTTTTTGCAAAATGCTAATTGTGGATTACTTTCTTTCTTTTCCTTCAAAGTTCCTCATTCAAATTAGTATACTTGTTAAGAAAAGGACATTTTTACTTTTCTTTTTAGATTTTGTTACATTATCTTTAAATTACACTATCTAGGTCACAAAAATAGCTTAAAACCACTATAAGACATTAAAATAGCTTCAGACAAAAAAACTTTATATAATAGGATTTTAGATATAAAAAACAATTTAGGAAATATTATGTTTTACTTGAATATTTCAGATTTTGATTTAAAAAATTAAGATATGAAGGGAAAATATGTTTAAACACTAATGTTTATGCTATAAGGTATTAATTTTCAAAATTACTGTTATTATAAAAAGAAATTATAGGTGGAAACATTATGAAAGAAAGCTCTGTAGGAGTCAGGGAAGTTTTATATCAGTGATATAAGGTATTTTTTGTTAACAAAAATTTATAATATTGCCTTCATACTAACTAATGTCTTTATTTACAATTGATTAAAGGGTAAAAAAGGATGACAACATCCATAAAAGCGAAACCCTAAAATAAGACCGTTGGACAACCGAACACTAACACTTGTAGAGTGTCAGAAGCATAATATAGATTTTTAAGTCTAAACAAATTTGTATCTAATTGTAATGTAAAATTGCTGCAAAAATGCTAAAATACAGGATATTGATAAAGGACATGGTTTAATTTTTAGGCCTTAGTTTTAGGGATGCTTTGCTTTTATAATTGTACATTGTTGTTTTAGGAATCATCATTCGAAATATCAGATAAAAAGGATTAATATATATTACAAAAAGCTGCTAGGCTTCTTAGATAATACCTAACTATTACAGAAATCCTTATACAAAGTTTGAAACATGTCTATATTAACAATAATTATAGAAAAGCTCAACTTTTAAAAATAAGATTCATATGTCTATTGTATATTTGTGAATTTTATTTTCAAATCAAAATCTTTTATTTCCTGATTATTTTTTATGGGAAGAAAAGAAAAAGGATCCTTACTTATCAACTTTTCTTTTCTTAACTGTTCTTAATTTTTAGTTTGACAGAAAAGTAGGCTGTTCTTATATTAAAGCAGAAATTTAGAAAAAGCAAATTTTTAATTTCTAGTTTATTGTATTCTTGTTTTCTTAATTTTAAGAATTGAAATCGATTTATATCATGTTATTTAATTCTTGTTTAAGGAAAAGTCCACATCGCATGTATAATTTTTATACATTCAAGAAAATTCTTAATTAAATTTGCTATTTTTAAAGTTAAATATTTTGTGAAAACATCCAGAAAAGTTTGGGAAAAATCGTAAAAGCGCTGTCATAGCTTTTTATTCTTTGGACATGATGATTGTAATTTTGTCATTCAATTAGTATTTTATAATAGTACACAAAATTATATCTTATTTTTCTCTATGTGTATTTAAGAATCATTAATTTTTAGAAACGTAGCTACTCTATAACTATCCTTGTGTAAAATTACATGTTGTCTTTATGTGTCTGTCTTTGTATAGCGAAGGATATTGTTTATTACTGGTCCGATATGGTTAATCTACGGTAGGTCTATTTACAACATTTGGAATGATGGGGGTGAGGGGTATCTCCACCATTCCAAGAGAAAACATCGATGAAATTTTTTTTTTACTATTTTTCTCTACATGTATATATGAATCATTAAATTTTACTAACGATAAAATCCTTATACTTAAGTATAACAGGATGTCTGTTTGTCTGTGTGTCATTTAGTTTGACTAAAATTAAAAATGGGGAAGGAGCAACCCCCCCCCCCCAAAAAAAAAAAAATAAAAAATTCCCCCTTCCAAGAAAATTTTTTAAAAACTTTTTTGAAAATCTAAATAATAAATTGGGTTATCAAATTAGACTCTCCCTTCCTCAAGTGCCTCTAGAGGCCTCTAGGGGCGTAGCCGCTAGTATATATAAAAGTAACAATATGTCTGGATGCATGACAGTGTGTTTATCGCGAAAGATCTCATTTGCTGCTAGACTGATTTTTTTACAGAGCAGCATCTAAAGGCACCTTAATTAAGGATTTGTTTTAATCTTAAAAAAACCTGTCCTAAGTTTTCATGGAAACTAACTTATTATAATTTCAATAAAATATTTTAATCACATTTCATATAATTTTGTATAAGAATTGACATTTAGAGTTCTAAAATTAGATTTTAATTCACTTGTAAAGTACAAATTGCAAATCTTATTTCAAGATCACGAAATTTTAAAAGGAAATTATGTAATACTGAAATCAACGAATATTTTCCTTAAAATATTTGTTTAAATATTATTTATTTTGAAATATTAGCGCCATATTGCTTCAAATATTGTTCAGTAAGAAATTGTCAAGTTAGGAACTATTAGAGTTAGAAAAAGCACAATATTTTTTATTGCATGAATGGTTTTTTTATTACTTGGATCTTACACCAGATTATCATGTACCCTAATCAAGTGAAACTTGTAGCTGGATAACATAATGATGCCCCCCAACTACCCCCTTTACCCCATCGCCTCCCCTTTTACTGGATGAACGAACTGACCAATATATGATGTCCATGTTGTAACCTAATATGACTACAATTTTTCGTCTGTCATAATATCCACGTATGTACAATGTACATTCCTTATTCATTTTTGTTGGGGCTTGACTTTAGAAAGGGGCGGAGTATCCTATAACTATCCTAAGACATACATGAATCTTTCCTGTAGGCACTATTAGAAAAATAAAACTCTAGACATCTATAAACAGATTTTTAAATTAATATCTGAGAAAATCTTCGAAAATATTAATCTAAAATCCATCTATTGTCTAAATAAAGTGAAGAATGTATCAAATTTTGTAAAGTGATCGGTAACAGTTGACCAAATTAGATCCCTAACTAATTACTTTACTTTATTTATCGCATTGTTTTATAGACAGATTTCAGCAAATATTTAGATTAAAAGTTGTAAAATTAAAACCAGTTTTGTATTCATAAGGGGCCAAATGCCCAAGTTAACAAAACTGGTGTTAATTTAATGATTTTAAGTTTAATAATTGTGGAAAATTGTTATTTATATGAAGCTATACATGCTTTTCCAGTATGGCTTGAAACCTGTTCTAATCCAACGGATATCAATCGGTTTCGAAGCCATACTGGAAATGGTTTTATGATATTTCGACAGGGACCTCTAACAATAAATGTCACTTTTAGCCGACGGAGGTGTATAGAAATTACGTGAAACCTATCTCTAGATTTAATTTTAAACCTCACGCAACAACGCAGTATGCCCACTGACAGAGACATATATTATGATGAAAAAAGACCCTGAAACATAAAGTATTAGAAGTTTGTATATACATTCACATCTTTTAAAAAAGTGTAATCTTTTTATATAAGATGTCAGAGAAAATAAAAGCTTTGATATTACCTCAATTTTTTCCTTTTTCATGTATTACCAATCTTTATAAAAAAATTAAAAATCTTTTTTTGTATATTATCTCTCCCTACTGTATTATGGTGAATTCTAACTATATTTTACTTACTTTACTGTGTTAATTATATTTTTGACACTTTAAATGTTTTGATTATAATGAATAATATTTTTGGCTGAATATACTTTTTCCTTAAGAGATCTAAATTATTAGCTAAATTTTTTATGACATGATATCTGGATGTTAATTTCTTTTTCCTTTTCAGACTAAATGATAATGTCCTAGCTAATATCTGATCCAAATGAAAATGTTTTTAGCTGGGTTCCTCTGGAACCATTGGTTCTGGGTAACTGTCCTCATTTTTACAGGTATTTTTATATTCTTGTTTTTTTAGGTGGGTTTACATGTGTTTTAAGATGAATATATTCATTGAATTTAATAGTTGCAAAATTATAAATGCTGTGTTAAAATCCACTTTATATTATTATCCGCTGGAAATCATTCATTTCTAGACCGCAAAGCAAACAATATCTTTTATAGGCTTTTATAAATTTGTCTATGCAATACCAAAAAATTTAGCTTGCTACACTATTTATTAGGACCATTAAACCAAAGCTAAGTAAGCTACTAAGCCTCAAATTAATGTCCGTTCGAATGCTTGGAATTTTTTTTTGGAAAAAAAGAATTGCCATATTTGAGTCAGTTTTAGACTTCCGGCAATTTTTAAAAGGATAAAAGTTTGATTAGCTTGAGGCTTAAAGTCGGCTGACAAGCGGCAGCCGAGCCCTTTTTATAGAATCAACCCTAAATACTATTTTATCAAAATATGAAATGTAATTCTAAGGTTAAATGAAAATTTTTCCAGAAATAATATTCTGAATATTTAACTAAATGGATTCTAGAAAATTTACTCGAGTACTTCTAAAGAAAATTCTTTTTGAAAGAAATTTATTTCAACAAATTTTATCCAAGTCGATAAAAAAGATGAGTAAATAGAAAAAAAGTAAACAATTTAGCAACAAAAAATAGTTATTTTTAAAAGTTTAAAGTTTATTGAACCCGGTATTAGTGTCTTAGAAATTATCTTAGTGACGTAACTAAAAACGAGGGATTAGAGGGGAGGTGGGAAAGGTAACCCCTAAAAAAGAGATGGATAATAGAGGTGATTGATAATTGATAATTGATAAAGAAAATGTAGGAAATAATTTATACTCTCTGTACTTTCTACCATAGATTAATTAATTTGTATTTTCTAGACAAGGATGACAACATCCATAAAAAAGAAGCACAAAAATCAGAAGGTAGAACAAACGCACAATAGCTAGAGTGTCAGAACTTAATAAGCAGAATATTAATTTTGAAGTCTAAATGAAATTGCACATAAATTTGTTGCAAAATTGCGTAAATAAAGCATACAGTAAAAGGACATACTTCCGTGCAAAATTTGAAATCAATAGTATAATTCTAATATGTCTAATAAATGTTGTCAAAAAAAGGTTGAAAAAAGTCCGCATATTTGATTAAATTTTTCTTAAAATCCGCATATTGATATAAACTATAATATATTATCACTAGCAGTAACATCACTAGAAGCTTTTAGGGTGGTAAGGGGGAAAGTTCATTCTTCCAATTTTCAATTTAAGTTTTAAAACAAAGAAGTAAAATTGCGGAGATGGTACTTTTTTTCTAGGTGTTATTTTTTTTGGAGAGTGGAGAGCCCTCTTCCTAAATAGTTATAAACTTCTCTATACCTATAATAAGCTTCACTGTAAAGAAGAACCCTTTAGGTTCAGCGGTTAACAAGATCCGTTGCTACAGTCAAAAAAAGCTTAGCTTACTAATTTATATAATAGGATATAATAAAGTAACAGGATGTCTGTTTGTCTGTCTCTTTGTTTGTTTGTTTGTCTTTTTCTTTTAAAATCTAGAAAAATAAATTGGTTTATTAAATTGGACTCTCTCCTCCTCAAGTGCCCCAAGAGGCCTCTAAGGCGTAGCCGCTAGTAATAGGATACAGTAACAAAATGCTAATCCTTATATCAAAGTAAAAGAATGTTTGTGTGTATGTGTCTATTTATATGGAAGGATCTTCCTAACTAATATGCTTCTCCTTTGCAGGGACATAGGTCATGGGAAGGTTTTTAACTATTTTAGGATAGGGTACCTGCACCCTCACGCGCTTAGAAAAAAAACCACCAACATTTTTTAAGTTTTTTTCTTTTAAAACTAAATTGTCCTTTTAAGTATATCTGTCAGACAGACAGACAATAAATACAGGGTGTTTTTTTTTAATGGAACAAAAGTATTGCTTAATATAGCCCACTTGCCATTGACAGAAATTAATGATCTATATCTTAATTTCTTCATTGGGTTGGGGAGTTTTGTATAAGCAAAAAATATTTAGCGATTTTCAACAAATTATGCCTTAAAACCCGTTTTTTCAAAACCACCTATTTTTGGAAGATTTTTGGATCATGACCGATTTTAAGGGTGTGCAAAAATGCATACATTTTTAAAATTCAAATTGTGCGACTTGTGATAATAGTAGAAAAATGTTATGCATATCGTTAGAATCATCATAAACTCTAGTTTTTGGAAATATATGTATCATATTGATGCTATTTGTAGTATAGAAGCTACGTTGGAAAATGTGAGAAAGGTTGACAAGTTTTAAGTAAGTTGGGACATTTTACCACGTAGCTCCTAAACTATACGTAGCACAGTAAAAGTTCTTAAACACCCAAAAACTAAAGTTTATGACGATTCCAACGATATGCATAACATTTTTCTACTATTAACACAAGCCACACAATTTTAATTTTAAAAATGTACGCTTTTTTGCTCACTCTTTAAATTGGTCATGATCCAAAAATCTTCCAAAAATAGGTTGTTTGGAAAAACCGGTTTTTAAGGCATAATTTGTTGAAAATCGCTAAATATTTTTTTCATATACAAAACTCCCCAGCCCAATAAAGAAATTAAGATATAGATTATTAATTTCTGTCAATGGCAAGTAGGTTATATTAAGCAATACTTTTGTTCCATTAAAAAAAAACACCCTGTATATGGAGCAGATCTGTATAAATATAAGGTATCTTGACTAAAACTTACAGCTGGCTATCTAAAAAGCAGTCGTGAAAATAACATTTCTCCAACAATAAGGTTTTTTAAGCATGACCGACAGTCAGACAGACAAAATAATGTATAGAGTAGATGCAGGGGGGGGGGAAGGGGTGATTACTTGAGGGCACCCTCAAATTTTGGAAGTCGTTAAGTAGATGCACATATATCTTGGGTATAGTCCCTTAGATTAGATTAGATTAGATATTTATTTTATGACACACATAACAAGTAAAAATAATAACAGTGTTATAATACAGGTATTAAATATTCATATACAAACAAAAAAATTGAATATGAATAAAATATTAAGGACAGATCAAATAATAATTATGTACAGTGTCAAAGGACTAAACAATCTCGTGAGAGGTAATATTGGATAGCCTTTGCAATAGATGATATACAAGTTTAAAGAAAATAAAATAGGAATATGAAACAACAACAGAAATTAACTAAAAGGATTATATTTCATTCCAATGTGAAAATGAGGGAGTGAGGAAGGGTGTATGTGAGAGGACTAGAATATTAGATATTAAAATATTTTTAGAAAATAAAATTGATAATAGATGAAGTATGGAGTTAAAGCTATTACTTAATTTAAATTTCTCAAAAGACATGAGCGGCATAAAATTCTATTACATGTGGTTACAATTCTATTTAGTAGGCACTTTTTAAGCTTGCTTATAAATTGCTTTTTAGTCAAACTATTTCTTATGTTGTCAATATCATTAAAATTATTCCATAGAGTTGGTAAGGAACAGTAAGGTAGTCTTTCAACTAGAGAAATGCGAGAAGCAGGTATAGTTAGATTATCATCATTTCTAAGATTATAATTGGCAATTAAATCACCCCTACGGGGCCACATGTTGTTAAAAGACCTAGGCAACAGATCGTTTTTGTATTCATACATAAGCTTAAGTTTAAAAAAGATACACAAAGAGTCAAAAGGTAGAATTTGAAGATTTTTAAAGATCGGACCAGAGTGACTATAATATGTTGCTTGTTTTATACATCTTACAGCCATTTTTTGCTTTATTTTGATGGCATTAAGAATTGAAGGCGATGCACAAGTATATATTTGAATTCCATAAACTAAATGGCAGTGAAAAATAGAAAAATACAAAGATTTCATAGCACTTTCTGTTAAAAGGCTTTGACATTTCCTTAAGCAAAAGAGAGATTTAGATAGTTTTTTGTTTAATTCTTTTATATGAAACTTAAAATTTAGGGCTGGATCTAGGTAAATGCCCAAAAACTTGATTGCAGGGATTTCACTTTCATGGTTTACAAAGTCAATTTTATGTTTAAGTAATGGATTTGGATTCAGTGTATTGGGATCATTTTCATCAAAGTAAAGGTTAATTTCATTCCAAGGTATAAGGGATGGGGATGGGGAAAATATTGTAAATTTGGTTTTGTTGGGATGTAAACACATCTGATTGGCTCTGAACCATTGAGAAATATTTTGAAGTTCAGTGTTAACAAACGAAATAAGATCATTAAGGTTTTTTCCCGAGGCTAAGATTGTTGTGTCATCACAAAAAAGGAGAAGTTTAAGTAATGTTGACTTTGGAAGATCATTAAAAAATATCAAGAACAAGATTGGTCCTAAAATGCTACCTTGAGGCACACCACTATCTACTTCTAATGGTTCAGAGTCAAATAGCCCAAGCCTTACAAATTGAGTTCGATTGGAAAGATAGGACTCAAACCAACTAAGCATATTACCATGAATACCAAATTTACGAAGTTTCATCAAAAGTGTCTGTTTAGGCACGCAATCAAATGCTTTTCTAATGTCACAAAAGATGCCAATTGTGTATTCTTTTTTATTCATAGCTTTACTCACATGATTTAGTAAGTGTATCATAGGATGAAATGTAGAATTTTTAGCTTGAAAGCCAAACTGAAGTTCATTAATCAAATTATTTTCAGACAAATAATCTTGCAAGTGGTTAGCAATGTATTTTTCTAATATTTTAGAAAAGATTAAAAGAAGTGAAATTGGCCTATAGTCATTTAAATTAAAAGGATCACCGCCATTTTTAAATACAGCAGTTATTTTTGCCATTTTAAATTGATCTGGTACATTTCCAGATTCTAAAGATTGATTAAAAATAAAACACAATGGATCTAGAATTGGTGTAATAATTTGTTTTAACAAGAAGGAGGATACTCCAAAATAATCAACAGACTTTTTACTTTCAAAATTATTGACAATTTCAATAATGTTAGCTGGTGTAATATGTGGAATGTTAAATAAAAATTCAGATTCTTCAAGATAACTATCAGGTGGCCTGTCAGTAGGATTGATAGTTTGCCTAATATTATGTGCAATATTTGAAAAGTGCCTATTAAATGCTTGACCCATGTTGTTTTCACCAATAATATCAGTACCATCTATTACAAGTTTTTCAGTTGAGAAATTATTTTTTGACTTAAGCCCAGCGACTTGTTTTATAATCTGCCAATTCTTTTTAAGGTTTCCCTGGTTAGCTAAAAGAAGATTGCTGTAATATACTTTTTTGGCCGTTTTTAAAACTTTGTTGTAAGCATTTTTATAGTTTCTATACAATTCTTTATTCACTTCCGACGGATTTTTTGAAAGCTGAGACTGTAACTGAAATTTTCTAGCCCTAGACCTAAGAATCCCCCTGGTCATCCAGGGTTCTATCATGTGATAGTTTTTATTAAAACGAATTTCTTTCAATGGAAAGTTCTGATCAAATGCTTCCTTAAATATTTTCTGAAAAGTTTCATAGCTATCTGTAGGGTTATTATGGTTATAGACTTCAGTAAAAGGTAAGTTAGTTAATTTTTCTTTGAAATTTGCAATATTATTTTCAGAGAAATCTCGACTTGAAATTACTTTTGGGGTTGGCTGATATTTGTTTGTTTTAATAATGTGAAAAGTTGAGAAATGATCACTTAAATAGGTGGTGATTATTCCAGCCACCATTTGGTCTTTAACATCATTAGTCCAAATGTGATCAATTAAGGTTGCTGAATTAAGATTATTATGGCTAGATACTCTTGTTGGGTTAGAAATAAGTTGCAAAAAGCCAGCTGAAAACAACATATCAATAAACTCAGCAGTGTGATTATGAGAATTAAAGGAAAGAAGATCAAGATTAAAATCCCCACAAATGATTGCTTTACATTTGCGTTGAGAAATAGAGTCTAAAATACCCTGAAAATGCTCAAGAAACATTTCAGTTTGCATAGAAGCTGTTATATTATTTACTCCTTTACTTGGGCTACGATAGAAATTACCTACAAGAAGTTTTTTTCTATTGCCAAGTTCAATTTTAATGAATAAACATTCAATTATTTTTTCATGAAAGATAGAATATTCATTTAATATAGAAAATTTTAGGGATTTTTTAATATAAAAGCCAACCCCGCCACCTACAAAAGTTTTCCTTGTTTTGTATAAAACTTGATGGTAGTCATTAAGTTCATACATGGATGGCATAATTATGGAGAAAGTCTCTTGCAAACAAATTATGTCAAATACAACCCCTTTACTTTTCCAGAATGCAATTAAATCGGATAAACTAGAAAATTTAGAGTTTAGAGATTGTATATTTATACTTAGAAGTGAGATATTTTTAGAATTTTTAAATTTTTGGCTAAAACTTTCTGGGCAATAATATGAAGAATCAATATCAATGTCTTTGTATATATCTAAATCTACATCAAAGTCAGAGTTTTCTGAAAAAAGAAGCCTATGCCAATTTCGATTTTGTAATGCATTAACTCCATTTTGATGAATTAATTCCTCCATTTAAACATAATATCCAATAAGATAATATTTCTCACATACACACAAAAAAAGGGGAGGAGTTGCTTTAAATTAACCATGGGAAAACAAAGATATGAAATGGGGCCGGCAGAATAAAAGGGAAGGGGGAGGAGTTGGTTTAAAAAATTCATGAGAACACGGTGATATAAAATTATGGCGGCAGAATAAAGGGGAAGGGGGATGATAATCCGTGCATGAGCACAGGTGAAAATTGTGGTCAGGTTAAAAAGGGATTTATAGATATGTTAGGGTGCCTTAAATAATCATTAAATTAAAAAAAATAAAAAGGGCTCATGACAATGCCTCTTAAGGGACGTTTCTTGGTATTTTCACAGTAGATTTTATCCTATTTCTAGCCACTGCGGGGGGGGGGGGCTCTATCCATGCGGGGCCATTTTCCTAACCCTGCAGGGCAATCACCTAACCTAACCTAAAATAATCCATCAAAAGCTACTGTAAAAAAAAATACATTAAAACACCTCTTAAAAGACCTTTTCACTTAAAATTTCAGTTGTCTTTCTTCAATAGCAGCCAAAAAACACACAAAGCATGTTTTAAATGGACGTACTGGCTTTCTGTTAACAATGATAGAGTTGCTTTCTAAATTATACCTAACTGTCATAGGAATCATCATGAAGAGTTTGAAATTGATAGGATAATTCTAACATGTCTTGTTTAATAATCTAAAATCAATTAATAATTTTATCTAATTTCAATTTCAATTTATCTATGAAATAAATGTAAAGCTGTACAGGTTAAGGCTACTATCTGACTCAATACATTTCTTTTTCTCCTCTTTTTAGCAACCGAATGAAAGTAATTCTTTTCAATTCCAGTTAATTATAAGAATTGGTAACATTTGCTTAGATATTTATTTTATAAAAACATAGCAAAAAAAATAATAACCGTATTATAATACAGGTATTAAATATTTATATACAAACAATAAAATTGAATATGAATAAAAATTAAGGATAGATCAATCAAATAATAATTATGTACAGTGTCAAAGGACTAAACAATCTTGTGAGAGGTAATATAACTTATGCATTTTAAAAAGATATTTGTTAAATAGACTGATTATTTAAAGACATATTTGTTAAATATGTTGCTCTACTGGATATCATTACCCTTGTTAGAATGTACCATTCATAAAGAAGGTTATTTTTTAATGGCAAAACTGTTTAAGCTAGCTTTTTTAACAATTACGTTCAAATTCCGTTAAATCTATTGATATAAATAATCTAATAATTGATTGTTTTGTTTTTATTCGTAATTGTCTTTTTTATATATACATTATTATGCTTAATTAAAAATTTCTGATAAACATCTCATTATATTTAAAGAAAAATTAGCTGTCTCTAAATTTAATATAGAAATAAAATTATTATGGAAAATCAATTGATTTTTCATGGTAAAAGGTATAAGTTATAAAATACAGACGAATTTATAGATGTAATCTTGAAAAGATAGCTTTAATTTAAAATGATAAATATGCGTTATTTTTACCAAAAACTAGACAAAACCCTTTTTTGTTGTTGTTGATAGCAATATCTTATTTCTTTACTCTCGTTTATATATAGTTTTAACCTAATATCTTTTGATTTAATTGTTATTGGTTTGAAATTTTGACTAAAAAGCTGGCTTAAAAAATAGCTCATATGTGATAAAATATATAGCATTTTGCGCTAACTTATGAGGTGTTTATACAATAAGTATAATTATAAAAGCAAATATTTGAAAATTATTTTAAATCATTCAATGTTTAATGTAAGATTAAGCCAATTATTAATCACGAAATTACATATAGGTTTTTTATTATTTTGCTAAATAATCTATAAAATATTTACACATTGTAAGTCAACTCTTGAGTTATGTAAGAAGTACAATATCAGCTGATAGATCTTATTTCAATTTTGAAAGATAATTTTATAAAAAAAAAATAAAAAAAAAGTTGATTTTGTTTTTTAAAAGTGAGCAAAAATAATGTAGAATTTTTAGAAATATTTTTAATATTTTTTAAAAGCACAAAAAATCTTGATTTCAGGCCTATATTAACAATTCTTAAAAATCCTAGTAGTATCGACACATCCTATTTTATTTACGTCACTAAGATAATTTCTAAGACACTAATACCGGGTTCGGAAGGGTTGCTTCAATGGCACTATGTGCGAGGTAGTTTTTTGCCTGTTAAGATTTTACCTGGGTTTGGGGTAAAAATGAAAAGGCAATTTTTCTGAATATCTTGTTTTAAGGGGGTGTTTACACCTCCCTATGCACGCCACTGGTTAAGAACTGTTTAAGTTTTCTATCTTAAAGAAGCTACACATAGATGGAAATATAAGTCTTGCCTCCTCCCTCCCCCTTATAATTTAGAGCCCTTAGATGCTAGGGGTGCATACGCAACTTTATATAAAAATGATTAGCCAACTATAGTGTTATGAAAAAAGCAAAAAATGCAATATTTGTTCATGCATCAATAACGTAATATTTAAGAATAAAAAAAATATTTAAATATAATTTAATAGTAAAATTATCAAATTTGAAGGAAGTATAAAGATAAAATATTGTAAAGTTATTGCAAATATAGATTTATTTAAATTAATGTATAAGCACATGCATAAGACGTTGCAAAAATATCGCGTTCACTCTAAAAAATAGTCCTATAATGTTTGCTTTTTACGAACTGTTTTGAACTGTCAATAATTCACTTGACTTGCTTTTAAAAAAGCGCAAAGTCCCCTTGCAATGCTTTTTTAAAATTTTTGTGAGAGGGGCAATACACTAGAGCACCCAAACCTAGAATTTGTTTGAGTCTCAAAGTGTTTGTAAAATTAGCCCTAAAATATACATTTCATTATTAGATAAGTTATTATTTTAAAGATTTCGACTTAGCATACCATTGAAATGCAGGTTTTACCTTGCTTAAGGTATGAAAGCTTAGAGTAAATTAAATAGATACTAATAATCTCCACTTAAAATAAGCGTTGGAAAATTCAGTTAAAGGGAAATGAATGATAAATCTACAAGCTGATTTTTCAAATTTATGGACATTGTATTGCTTTCATTTATGAAGAGATAGGGTAATTGATTTTCTTTTATTGACCTTTCCCTATAACATTTAAATTTTTAGCATTTGTTAAACATACTAAAATTAGGACAAAATTTAGTACTAAATTTTTACTAGTGTATTATGTACGCATGGTTGGACGCTAAACTCTGTTTAACTCAAGCTTGGTAACCATATTGCATAAACTAATAGTGTTTACACGTTAACTTTAATCATTTGAAAGTAGCAAGTCTGAAGGTTCAAACCACATACTTTATTTTGTGATAGATCTTTTATGATTATTTGATTTTTCAAGCCATATGAATTTCTCTTTAACAGATGGACGGATAAAATAATTTTTGAGTTGTCAAGGGAAAACCAGTCAAAACTCAGCAATATCAGGACAGATAAACATACACTCAGCATTGCAGAGCAATTTCGCTTCTATAGTTTATTAGTGCTATGCGAATGAAATCTTTTTGTTTAAATTTTTTTTTATAATTTTGACATTTTTGTGAAAACACTGTAAAACTAAACTAGGAAGTAGGCATGCCACATTTATTAAGGATATGAAGTTATTATCATATACCAAAGTAATAAATACAAATAAATATAAATATTGCGCTAATAAAGATGCACCATAATAAATGAATTTGGGTTGTGTTTCCTATGTTTAACATTTATTTTATAAAACAAGGATTATAACTTCCACAAAAGTGAAGCTTAAAAAATCATATGGGTTTTACAAATTTTGAAATGTTCTAGCATTTAAAATAAACTAGACATCAACTATTTTAAGCATAAAAATGGCAAAAATTCGTTGCAATTTTTTTAGCAAATTGTGTTAATGTACTGTGATTTGAATGGTTATGCCTTTTTTATAATGTTTGCATTACATATCATTTTATGACATAATTATTCAAGACACTTGATTAAATCTGCATAGCATATTATTTAGTCCATTTGGAAATTTCATATTTCATCAGAATTGTGTCGAAAAGTACAAAATAAAATCAAGATGATATAATCATATTAAACAAGCTTAAAAACAATTTTCATGTCATCTCATAAAGTGAAACATGCAGCGGGATAAATAACCCGCTTTACCCCATCCTGTCCTCTCCTCCTGGATGAACGAACTGACCAACATGTTAGCAAGCTAAATTGACGACAATTTTCCCCTTATCATAATATCCACGTATATTATACATTCATAGGAACAAATGATACAGAAAAACAAATTAAAAAATTAGGAAAAAATTACCTAACATTTTAATAATTTTATGATTTTTAAATTTTTGTTTTAGATTTTGGTGGAATATGTAATTGTGAAAGCCTTCAAACAGAAAATACAAGTAATTTTGAGGTAAGGTTTAAGTTTTAAAAGAGAATATAAGTTGACAATAAGCTGATGCACTTCCAAAATAATGATAAACAATATTACCTCTTCTGAATATGAAAATTATTAGATGAAAAGTTAGAACACTAATAGATTGGAACCTACCTATTAAAATTCAATAAAAATGTGGTTATAAAACTTTGGGTACCAGTGTAACTTACTGTTCAATTCCCCCCCCCCCCCTTGCTTTGCTTGTTTACAAATAAGTTTTAGAGAAGCTTTTAATATGAGGGAAACACGTATTTGGTTTAATGTGCATATATATGAATCTATCGTGATTTTTTACAACCATGATTAAAACATAAAACATCCTGCTTTGACGTAATTTTAAAGCATAACAACCCTTAATTGGATTATATAAGATCTCCATGTAAGTTTTAAAAAGGTACAGTAGCAAAAAAATACATACATATTTGATATAATATTTTTCTCCTATATAATATAAGTAAATCTTTGTCTTTTTGTGCTTTAACTATTTGTCTAAATGCCTATTTATTTATCTTTCTTTCTGTCTATCTGTTCATCCATCTGTCTATCTTACTAAAGGTCTGTCTATCTGTATATCAATCAGTATTGGTCTGTCTTTATATCTGCCAATCAAAATCTGTCTATCTATATACCTTTCAATCAGCCTATCTTTCTTTATAAATGTATTTATGTCTATCTTTCTTTTCCCTATATGATCATATAAACTAAACCCATGTAGTTTCCTCTTAAAATGCATCAATTACAATTGTGGTTATTATATAAAAGCATTTAACCAACATGTTATTAGTGGTTTCTTTTAATTCATACAGACTAATTTATCTAATTTATATGCTAAAATTTAATACTATTAGCCTAATTAATTTGCTCTGGTTTTAGGTTATGCCATTTATTTTGCAATTTTCTTAAAATAACCACACAAGTTCTATTATTTGTTTGCTCAGAAACTTTCGGTACTTTCAAAAATCTTTGTTTTTAATTAGCAGTGGTAAAACTTTTCAACCAATTAATTTAACCCAAAGGAGCAGTAAATTTGTTTATGATCTATCACATTGGGTATGTACATTAAATAATCGTACATTGTCTTATCCCTGAAGATCTATTGAAGCTAGGATTCAAAGGCACTCAATGTGCATCTTCTATATAGATTGTTTATTCGGTCGATCAAGCATGTATTGCATTAGTTTGATTTTTTTTCTGTGTATTAGCCCTTGACTCTATGAGTCATATACTGAAAGGAAAACTTTCTTATATTTTTATAAATTGTTTAAGTTTATATGTACTTTTCATGTAATTTCTCCTGCTTAATTTCACGTATGATTAACAGTAAATAGATAGCAGAGAAAAGACGAGTAAATAAGTATTCAATTTAGTAAATGTTCTTTTTTTAACTTTTTCTATAGAAAAAGTTTTTACAGTTTTCAATTCATTTCCCCTGATAAAAGGACAAAATAAATATAAAAAGATATTTTTTTTTGAAAAATTCGGATCAAGACATTTTAGAAAAATTTACTATATCAACATAAACAAATATTGTTTGTTTTTTAAGCAAGGGTGGCAAGTTTGATATCAATAGGGCAATTTTAACATGTCTAAATTATAGATAGGAGCTATTCGTTACAGAAGTACGATCCTATCCTAATTTTAAAAAACCCCGCTTTTGAAAATGATTGAGGGAATTTTAGGACATAGGCGGATAAAAAATTGTGATAATTTTAATTCGCAAATTAAGATTACATACAAGATAATATAATTTCATCAGCTATAACATAATAACATTTATGTCATATGTTTTTAAGCTGATTCTATCAAATTATTATCATCACGGTAAATCTAGTATTAAGATTAAAATATATTTTTGGTTCATTTTCTTAATGGAGGAAGATAAAAATTAGAATTAAATTAAATCGACTTCAACCTTGATGTAATGAATCATGTAACAATTGGCGGTTTACAAGTTGCAGTATTTGCAGTAAATTTTTTACTTTTTGAGTGGTTAAGGTGAATTACTTTTCTTTAATCGAACTAGCTTATTCTATATATACTTAGTGGGGTGCATAGAGATTCACCAATGGGTTTGTGAATATCTTTAGATTAGAATTTACACACCATACATCATCCCCTTTCACATGCCAATATATTTACCTAAGCTTAATTAAATACTTGAGTAAATAATTTCAAATTTAATTTGTCCTAAATTAAAGTTAATAACATAATATTAGAAATTGTCATTAATTAAATGAAATTAGATTAATAAGATAATTTAAATGTTTACTGTGCAATTTGTACTCCCTCACTTCCTCTCTCTCTTTTCCTTATTGTCTCTCTCTCTCTCTCTCTCTCTCTCTCTCTCTCTCTCTCTCTCTCTCTTTTCATTCTCTCCTCTCTTTCTTTTTCTCCTCCCTCTCCTACTCCTTTTGGTTGTGTAAGTAATTTGATTTGTGTTTAAATTCAGAGAAATTTGATTTGTCTCTTTAGTTCTATGTTGCTCCAATAGAAGTATATTTTTAGATAACTAATTAAAGAAAAAGGATTTGTAATTCTAGGCAAACTTTGTTTTAGTAAAAGATACTCTAAGATTATTTTTTTCCTCTTAAATCTTTTAAAGATCCATAACTTTCATATTGATATTTCCGTATAAAGGTGATTTAATAAATTTTTGAATTTTCCCACTTTTAGAGCTAACTTTTTTTGACAAAAGAAACAAAAATGGTTTTAAAAAATTACCATTACAATTCTTATTGTAATTGTTAGTCTATATCTCAAAACTCAATTATTTCTTGGCTATGTGTAAGCAAGATGAACTGAAAATAGTTGCCGAATGTGTACGCAGTTTCCTGAGTGTTTCCTCATCCTAGCTCAATATTTACTACTAGCTAAAAAAGCTTCAAACTTCAAAAAAAAATCAAAATTTAAAAAAATCAAATTTATAATGTATAAATCGTTTATACATTCAAATTTTGATTTTTTAAGGGAAGTTTGAAGATTTGTAGCTAGTAGTAAATATTGAGCTAGGATGAGGAAACACCCAGGAAACTGCGTACACATTCGGCAACTATTTTCAGTTCATCGTAAGCAAGGTATTCTTACAATTAAGCTAAATATTTTATATCAATCAAGTGCAAATAACTAAATATAACATTTTTTACAATATGAAATCAATATTTAAATTTAATATATTTACAGGGATTGTTAAATATATAACAAAATGACTACTTCTAACTTCTGTAAAATTTAGTCTACAGCTGCTTGAATTCTGGTTGGTTTGTTGGAACTTCTGGTGAGCAGCCATGCATACAATTACGTTTACAATTCAATAGGCAAACAAATAGAATTTAAACAAATTAAAGGAAAAACTAATCCACTTCCTTTTGGATGTCTTTTATTATATACAATTAGAAATACCTAAGATTTTTAATTACAATTAGATTTTGTAAATTTGAAACTTAATCTATAATAAATTACATAAATTTTTTACTATTTCATTTTTGATTTTTTTAAATAAGATGATTTATGAATGGCTAAAAATTATCTTTAAAAAAATCATAAAAAAAAGAATTTATATATAAAGAGTGAAATTTTAAAAATGTAAATGAAAAAAAAATAACATGCCTAAATTAACGAATAAAAGCTATCTATCTCGGACGGACGTACGGACCGACCCTAATTATGGAAAAGCTTCGCTTTAAACAATGTAAACAAATGCACAGAATTTTTATTCTTTATTAAATTATTTTTTTTCTTGATGAACTATACTTAACTAATGATTACTCTATATGTATAAAGTCAATTATGTTAATAGACACACTTAAGGGATCTTAAGGGATAAGACAAAGGCTAGGACGTTCAATCTTTAATAATAAGCAAAACTACTTTCTGTAGATTATAATAATGGTTGAAAAGTTTTGACACTCCCAATTTGAACCAACCAATCAAGAAGTCCCCAAAGTTTGCCAATGTTTTTCAGAAACTTTGGGGACTAGAATATTTAATACTTCAATGTCCTCTCCCGCCTCCCGGGTTACATTAAGAGAGCAAATCAATTTAATTTCATTAAACCTTAAGCAGCATACTAAAACGGAAGTAGATTAAAGATTTGAGAAAAGCTGGTCAACATTTCAAGGAAAAATAACCAATTAATAGTAGTTTCTAGAAAGATTAGAATAAAAACATTTCAAGATAGTTTGATTTTCTAGCCACTATAAAAGTTATTTTTCTACTTGAAAAGAACATCAAGCATTTATATAAACAATATCCAAGATCATTGTAGGGTTTTCCAGTACTGCTTCGAAAACGATTAATATCCGCTAGTTTGAACCGGTTCTCATTCACACTATCGTATTGCAGACAATTTTTCACGAATATTTAGATAAAATCATAAATTAAATACCAGTTTCAGGAATAACAAAACTGGTTTCAATCTTATTTTTTTATTGTAATATCCGCTGAAATTTGCCCATAATGCGATGCGATAAATAACTATTATCATACATAGTTTTTGAAATGTAATACCAATTTTTGATTCATACGACCTGAACTCGTTGATACACCTAAAGCCATTGAAGGTTTCCTTTAGTATGTGTAAGGTGTATGAAGTGTACCGTCAACTCTATTTTTATTTGATGGAATTAAGACAGTTATCACCATCTTCAGTATATATGGGTAAAATTTTGAGTGTTGATTCCAAATAAAATCCAGTAGATAATTTACTTGGTATGCCTGTTTGTCGGGCATGCTTAAAAATACTCAATCTATAATACAAAGTAGAACGATGTCTGTCTGTTTGTTTGTGTGTTTGTTTGTGTGTTTGTTTGTCTGTTTGTTTGTACTGAACCGATCGGGTTCTTCTTTACAGGGTAGCTTCTTATAGTTCCCGGGAAGGTTTATAACTATTTTCTTGGGGGGTGGGAGAAGAGTTTTATAAATGAAAGGTTAGTGATAAAGGACCAATATAATTAATGTAAACAAGGATAACACAATTCATACGAAAAAAGGTAGATAATATGCAAAAACTCCAATAAAATTACGAAACCTTTCAAAAATAACGTTTATATCTTTTAAAGCATGACCGGCAGACAAACGGACAAAACAATGTATAGATCAGATGTGCATGTGTAATAGGAATCTTCACTTAAAATTCTTTAATAGCAGCTGAGAAAATCACATTTACCCCATAACGTTACGGACGATTGACGGACTGACTGACGGACGGTCAGATAGAGTTGCTTCGCTACTAAACAGACAGATAACAAAAAAAGAAAAGGATGATAGAAAGATAGATCACTATCTTTGTGATGTTCACACTTAGTTTACCCCAAATTTTTGCTATTCATTACAATGATCTATTAATTTACAAGCATCGCTTCATTTTTTAGTGCTTTATCAGCCCGACGGCTCAGTAACAACTGTTTAAATAAATTTGACGTACCTTGTCTCTGTTTTAGTTCCTAAGAAATTTCTTCCCAGTTTAAAAAGGTAGAATAGTAGATAAAAGATTTTTAAAAAAATCTTTTAAGAAAATAGTCAATTTCCCTAAAACAAACAATGAGAAATAAATGAATATATAATTAATAGATATATTTACATTTAAAAATTTGTAGTCAATTAAGGTTGCTAATATTATCTCATTTAATTCATCCAGTAGGAGGGAATGGGGTATAAAGGGTTGATCAGTGGTATCGTTTTTTAGCCAGCTGGGAGCATCACTTTATTAGAGTACATAAATTCTAGTGCAACATACAAGTTATAATTTATCGATTGAGAAAAAGTTGTTACCCAACCTGTGTATGATATTTGTTACAAGGATATGATATCAATTCAAGCGAGTGAAAGATCATTTTTATTAACGCCAATGGTCAGATATCATTGCTTTTCTAATAAAATCAGGTAGGGAGGGGACATTTGAATAAAATTTTACTGATACCCAATGTTTTTACGGAGTATTTTATTTGTTGGCATATTACTTGATTTCTTGTTACAAAATAGCAATGCTCAATCTTTTCCACCATTAAACAGAAATGTCACATCATCATCATCATTGCCTTTTAGTTCTCGGCAGAACGTAGGCCATGCACAATGGTTCTCCAATCTTCCTTTGTTTCGGCATGTTTTGAGGCATTGCTGAAAGATGGAATTTTCTTTTCTTTCAGTTCACTTAGGAGTTCCCTCCTCCAGGTTGTTTTTGGTCTACCTGGTTTCCTCTTTCCTATGTGGGGGTTCCAAGTCAAGGCTTGATTGGTTATATCATCATGCCCTTTCCTTAGAGTGTGCCCCAACCATCTCCATTTTCTCTGTTTTATTGTCAGTTTAATGTCTGACATATCACTGCGCTCTAGAAGCTCAGCATTTGTGATCTTATTTGGCCAAAAGATCTTGTGGATTCTCCTGAGACATTTATTGACATATGTCTGTAGCTTGGAGACCACTGCTGTGTTTAGGAACCAAGTTTCAGCCCCATACAGCAAAACAGAGAGAACATTTGACTTGAACAGTCTTAACTTATTTTTTATGGAGATTTTTGGAATTCCAAATTTTGTTCAGGCTAGCAAAGGCTGTCCTAGATTTGTTAATTCTAGCTTTAAGATCTGTTAAAGTGCCTCCAGCTTCATCAATTTTACTTCCAAGATACTCAAAACAATCTACATCCTCAAGAATTTGGTCTCCAATAGTAATTGGTTCTTGGGAATTTGCATTTAATCTGAGTATTTTGGTTTTAGGAACATTTATTTCTAGTCCAATTTTCTTGGAAGTTTCAGCTATCCTGTTAGTCCTTCTTTGCATTTGACTTCTTTTGCTTGTTAACAAAGCAATATCATCAGCAAAGTCCAGATCTCCTAAATATTTGGGATTGCCAAATAGCTCCCAGCGAATGCCATCATTACTGTCACAGTTCTTCATGATCCAGTCAATGGCAAGGAGGAAAAGGAAGGGAGAAAGAAGGCATCCTTGTCTGACGCCTGTTACAATCTCAAAAAAGGTTGATAGTTTACCTTTATACATTACATTTCCACCTCCTTTATGATAGATAGCTTTAATGATATTGATTATCTTTTCTGGAATGCCATAGTGTCGGCAGATTTTCCAGAGAGATCTTCTGTCTAAAGAATCAAATGCTTTTTTTGTAATCAATGAAGTTTACAAAAAGCTCAGAGTTCCATTCCTTGGATTGCTCTATGATGATTCTTAGAGAGGTTATCTGATCAATAGTGGAACAGTTTGGTCTAAATCCAGCCTGATTAGGTCTTAGCTTTTCATTGACCTTCTTCTTGATTCTATTAAGAAGAATCTTACTAAGGATACGGCCAGGTACTGAAAGGAGCATTATCTCTGTAGTTTCCACATTGGGTCAAGTCTCCTTTTTTGGCTAGTATTGAGATATGTCCATTCTTCCAGTCCTCTGGGCATAACTCATCATTCCATATCTTTGTGATCAGAGGTAGGATTGCCTCAGCAGACGTATCTAGGTCTGCTTTTATGACCTCAGCTGGAATGTTATCAGGTCCAGCGGCCTTGTTATTTTTCAAACTTTTAATGACCTCCTTGATTTCCAATAGATTTGGCGCTCGACAGTCAATGTCAAGTGCATCTGAGGGTGGAATCTCAGTTTCTTCCTCTGGAACTGGAAGATTCAGCAGTTCAGTGAAGTGCTCTGCCCATCTATTTAGAATATCTTCATCAGTTTTAAGGAGTGAACCATCCTTGTCCCTGATGTGTGATCCTGATTTGTGTACTTTACCTGCAATGCTCTTAGTAATCTCATAGACATCTTTCATTCTATTTTGATTAGCAGCATTTTCTGCTTGCATAGCAAGGTTTTCCAAGTGTTCTTTTTTGTCAATTCTGACACTTCTTTGGAATTCCCTGCTAAGCATCTTATACAGGTCTTTATCTTCTGGGGAGTTTCTAGAGAGTGTCTTTTGTCTTACCTCTCTTCTTTGATCCATGAGATCAATGGATCTTTGAGTGATCCACGGCTTTTGGTTAGCCTTTTTGAAACCTAATTTTTCTTGGCTAGTATCATTATAAACTTTTTTGATACCTTGCCAAATATCTTCAACTCCATCATCCTCTTGAAGAGTCAACAACTCAAATCTGTTCTTTAGAGTGAGCTTAAAATCTTGTAGCTTTTCAGAGTTTTGAAGGGTTGTTAAGTTATATTTTTTCCTGGGGTTAGGCTTTGTGTCCTGCTTTTTAAATCTAAGCCGAACTTTAGAAGATAGAAGATAATGGTCTGAATTAACATAAGGTCCTCTTTCAACCCTGACATCAAGGAGAGACCCTTTAAAACGTCTAGATATACAGATGTGGTCTTTCTGATTAAAGGTTCTTTGATCTGGTGATCTCCAGGTGGCAGTATGAATCTTCTTGTGTTTAAAGATGGTTCCACCAATGACAAGTTTGTTTTCAGTACAAAAACTTACAAGTCTATCACCATTGTCATTTTCCTTGCCATTACTTAAGCCTAGGCCATATCTGCCCATGACTTCTTCTAAATTCTCATTATTACTCCCCACTTGAGCATTGAAATCTCCTAGGAGCATGGTCAGGTCCTTCTCTTTATGACCATTCTTAAATACAGAGTCAAGCTGGTCATAAAATTCGTTTTTGACCTCTGTATATGCTTGTTCTGTAGGAGCATATGCTACTATTATTCTCAGATTGATGTTTTTATCCGAGGATTTGAAGTAAGCCTCCATTATTCTTGGACCATGGGGTTGCCAACTGATCATGGCCTGCTCTGCTTGCTTGGTCAGCATAAGAGCCACCCCTTGATTATGGCCTAGATCCTCATTCATATGGCCTGAGTAAAGTATTTTCAAGCAAGAATGATGTTTAAACTCTCCATTATTTGTCCACCTTGATTGCAAATTTTTGCTGGTCTGCGGGAATTCAGAATCATCCGCCTGACTGGTCCTTTAGAGGTTTCCCAGCCAAACATCATATTGTTGTTTCCAACCTCTACTTCGTTCCCGAGCCCAAAGTTAAATTGGTCTTTACTTTGTGCAGATTGAACGTGAGCAGGTTTTTTCTAGGGAAGGATTGTTAGCCCCACCCAAACCCCCTGAACTGGGGGAAGTGACCAGAATTCAGTCTGGCATCTACCCTAGGACCTTTCCAGCACAGTAGGACTCTTCTGGTGTAGCTCCTAGGATCATTGATGCACGGTGCAGGATGGACGGCGTGCACGTAACTGGTCTCCCATCCAAACAGAAATGTCACACCTACAAAAATCATTGCTATCCCTCAAAGTGCAAATCGAAGACTGAAATAACCTCCCCCCCCCCCCATATTAATTTCAGAAATAAAAAAAGGAGGGGTAGTTTTTTCTTTTTCCTAAAACTAACCTCAGAGGAGGATCCTCTGCGGTGCACTAACCATATTGGGCAAAAAATTTGGAATGTTTGATAAAAGCTAACGAACTTATTACTGGCCTTGTTTTTATTAAAAGCGAAGCTTTCCTATAAATAGGGTCGGTCCGTACGTCCGTCCGTCCGAGATAGATAGCTTTTATTCGTTAATTTAGGCATGTTAGAATTGTCCTATCGATTTCAAACTTTGCATGGTGATTCCTGTAGTAGTAAGGTACGATTTAGAAAGCGTAGCAACTCTATAATCATTACGAGAATGTCCGTACGTTCATTTAAAATATGTTGATTTTTCTACTTTTAAAAAAACAAATTTTTATGTGATCTTATTATCCGTATCATCTGATTTTTGGTATATTGATTCCTGGGACAACAAAGAAAGCTAAGCAACTCTATAATCAAGTCCTAAAAATGTAAGTATGTCCATAAACATTATCCTGTATCAAGCAGTGTTTTTAACAAATTTACTTACAATTTTGCTTCGACTCTTATACTTTTATATTCTGATTATTCAGTTCAGACACTATACAAGTGTCAATGTCCGTTTGTCCTACCGTTTCATTGCTTCGCTTTTATGGATGTCGTCATCCTTGTTTTTATTTTATAAAGTCGACAAATAAGAAACTTATAATAAAACTTTAGGGACTAGTGTATTAAACAGCTCAATGTCTCTTCCCTCCGTGGTAAAATAAATTTAGTTACAGGGAGAGGTAAATCAAAGATTAATCAAATTGCTCTGAGAGAATTATACTTTTCTAATATATGCAAGATTATTAAGCGAAAATATCTTTCATTACCATATCCTTGTTCTCTGATGAAAAATAATTTGAATTTAAAATTTTACGTATGTGATAATTGTTGTAAAATCAAGAACAAAATATGAATTTAAATTAAGGACTTCCCTGTTTAAAATTGCCACATGCAAAAAAGCAACTGTGTTACTATATTACTGTATTAGTGAGTGCATTATGAGGAGCAAAGCTACTATACAACTTGGTTGTGCACTCTGTACAGCTTGTGTCTGAAGTTCTGAACTCTCTCTCTCTATATAGATAACATAAATATGTATTACATTAGTTTAGTCACCTTAGAATAAAATTTAATAAGTTTTGTGTGAATTTCTCTATGAAAGTGGCATAATTAACAACAAAAAACCTCAAAAAATCCTTAAGTATTTTTGTGCTTTTAAGTGTAGTCATTTAAAGTAGAACGTTTTTGAAACTAATTTTTTTTTGTAAATGCTGGTCCGAATTGGTTAGGAAATTATTAAGAAATGTCTTGTAGTGCTTACATACTTTTTTGGACTCTAGCTAGAAGCTAGGAGGGAATAAACTAGTATGTAATAAATATCTTGAATGTTTACAAAAATACATAATAATGTTCTTGCAGCGCTGATTTAGTACAATATTATCCTTGTTTGATACAGCTAAAGTAAAAAGACCGCTGCATGTTTTACATAACTCAGCTGTCACACCCCTCCTTAACACAAATAACATTATTTTTTTTCAATTTTGAAATACATTTTTCATAAAAAAAGTATGGTTAAGTGAAATGATTTATTTCTTATAAATATGTATCCATGGGAAATGTACTTGAAAAAAAAATCTGCCAACATTTCCAATGTTTAAAAGCTTTTTATTGCATCGTATTATAGACAGCTTTCCGTAGATATTTAAAATAAAATAATTTGATTAAAACTAGTTTAAAAGTAGTCTTTTTACATCTTTGTGAATGATAAAGCTCGAAAATTGTTGAAAATAAAATAAAAAACATCTTTAAAAATCACAAAAGTTGTGTGAGTTGTTTTAATGAAAATATTCCATGTAGGAAATAAAATTAGTTTGAAACCATAATCATGAAATATATTAAAATATTGTTGCTGAGCAGATTATTTTAGATCATTTTTAAACCCTACCAGATTTAATTATTTTTTAATTTAAACCTAAAGGGATTTTATTTAATGCTTTTAAATTAACCTGTTGCTTCGCCCCCAGCCTCTAGGTGAGGGCGTGGGATGTCAGTGTAATATCATAAAACCATTCCAAAACTTTTTATAACTTCTTTTAAAAGTACAGACAATTTAGATCAATATTTTCCGCTTCAACCAAAAACCTTACTACTTTTTATAAAGAAAAATATAGATCAAAAGGAAAGATTACTATTGAGACAAAATGAATTGTTTCTATAACCCTTTAGCGCAATATTTATTGCAAATTAAATGAAATTGCAGAAAAATTGGCGGCAGAATAATTTTTTTTTTTTGGAACCATATCATTATTTTTAAATATTTTTTTTAATACAACTTTTAACAGCATATTTTCTAACATGTTTTACCTGTCCATCAATAAATCTATTATTAAAATATAACGCTCCATAATAAGCTATTATGCAAAATTTAAGGTTCTAATATAGTGCATTCTTATAAAGGGACACTTACAGGGTGGGGCAAATAAGACCGGACAAACTTTAAACGGCCATAGCGCCAAAACTACTTGACCAATCAGGACGTTTGACCTCACTAAAAAAAGCTTAGATAATGACCTTTTAGCACAAAAAAATCTTGGGACGAAGTTGGACGTGCACAACGACCTGGCCGCGCATATGTTCAACAAGGCAGATTCCAAATGCGCCGGTGGTGGTTTAATCTTGATTCTCGACTAGGGCCCACTACATCTGACCTCAGCCCATCTGTAGGTGAGGTAGAGTTATGCAACTTGCTGGGGATACTGTTAGATACATAAGTAAGACACTAGAAAAGACTAGAGCTCTCTATCTGAAATGGCTTGGCCGTAGTACTCCAGCAAAGTGGAACGGGGCATATTTTGAGATGTAAAAAACGTCAAAAACCATGAAAATTCGTGAAAATTTCTCGGTTCTTGACTTCAGGGACCCACATTTAACTTTAAAACTCATTTTAGACTATAGGTTGCGCTAACAACCCTAGCTGAAACTTCATGCCAATTCCAAAAAAGTGAAGAACGTCGTTCTAGCTCAACTGTGGTCCAAATAAGAGCCTCCGTGTATAAGGGTAGCTTGAAAGTTGGGCGAATTTGGATCCTGCGGTTACCCACGTTCCTAGGGAAATGTGGCCTCCCAGCAGCCTGATCTTAATTAATTGGACTTTTGGGCCTGGGGCTACTTTGAAGCATGCACCAATAGACGTGCCCATACCAAAAAGACCTCCCTCATTGCCACTATCAAGGAGAACTACGCCAGCTTGGACAGGTACATTTTGACCTGCACCTGCCGGCGGTTGAGGAGGCGGGTAGAGGCGGTGATTAAGGCTGGCGGCGATTTTATTGAATAATCTAATAGTCATATACCTATTTTGCTTGCCAGTTTTTAAAATTCAAAAAAATCTTTAAAATTGACGATTTTATGTTCATTTGTTTAGAAGTTAGAATTTGTCCGGTCTTATTTGCCCCACCCTGTACTTACCTAAATCTTATATACCTACATAACTTATTTATGTAAAAAAAGATTTAATTCATACTTTTAAGCCCTGTTGAATTTTGATTATTTGGGCATAGACTTATGTTTATGTCAACATATAAATTAAAATTTCTATATTATAACTTAGACATAGGTTTGTAATAGTTTACCTGATGTTTGCAACGACATTATGTTGTACATAAAAATTAATCAAAGTATACTCTTTCCTATACTTATTACTCATAGAAGGGTTGTAGTACCCTCTCCCAAATAGTTATAAACCATCCCTGTGCCTATGAAAAGCTTCACTATAAATGAAGAACCATATTAGTTCACCTGTGAGAGAGATCCTTCACTACAGACAAAAAACCTTTTAACAGGAAGATTTACTAAAATATTATTCACAAAGCAAAGTAGCGTGGCGTCCTTTTAATAAATTTTTCATCTTAGCTAAAAGGCTCAATCATGCAAATCCATTGGTTAAGAAATTAGCAAATTTTCATGCCAATCAATTCCTTGAATTTTGCAAAATTCTTAATAGAAGCACAACTACCCTAAGAACAAAGTATGTACGTAACTTAAACGGTTTAGGAAAATTTGACCTTTACTCCCTAGTTTATAAAATGTAAAATAAATCTTATTCTTGCAAATAGCTAACAAATACTAATGTTTTTTTTTGATGATTTCTACCATAATGAGAAATAATTTCTGACTAATATTTCACATGAATTCCTGTAGCATTTTTCGGGAATAGTCCCTTTCGTGGCAACGCCCCTTATGGGGCGATTCGTCGTATTTTTGAAATGGCTTTGTAGAGGTTATTTTAGGTTAGGTTAGGTTATATTGGGTTAGGTGATTGCCCCACAGGGTTAGGCAATTTGCACCGCAGGGTTAGAGCTCCCCGCAGGGGCTAGAAATAGAAGAAAAGCTACTGTGAAAAATATTAAGGTGCGTTGCCACGAAAGAGACTATACCCCATTTATCTATAGTACTTTTGTAATATTTTGTCTGGTCGTTGTTGCTCAGCTACTTGAAGACATAATTGTCCTTGTTGAGTGTTAATTTACATTATTTGGCAACAATGCCAAGAGCATTTTTATTATAAAAGTGCTCATTTAATATTTATGAAAACACAAATTACTCACAATTTTAAAAGATCGAAAATAAGAAAAATGTCCAACACTGTTAGAAAAATATAATTTGTGTCTTTCTTTAGGCTCGTTAATATCTCTATAACGGCTGAAATCGTATCTCAGATGACTCTTTTTTAAGCTCTTGCTATCATTTAAAAGAATTAGAATAATGCCTATGAAAATTTAATTCTAAAAAAGTGTTTTGCATTTTTTTGCTGTTTTTGAGTCACACTAATTTAATTTTCTTAAAAGATTCTGAAGAAAACAAGGGGAAATTAATAATAAATTTGACCAACCTGATTTTTATTAAAAATCACAGTTGCCCCCCACCCCCCACATTTGTTTTTACTTTTATAGCCTTACAGTCAAATATTTTAATATTAGAGGACCAAAACTATGCGGGACTCTCAACACAATTAGAAAATTAAAAATTAGAAGGGGCAATTGGCTGGATCAGTAATATTTGACATAAAATCACTTCACATAAATTCATTTCACATAAAACATTTGACATAAAGTATTATTTGACATAAACTCATTTGACATAAAGGTACATTTGACATAAAAACGTTTCACATAAACTCATTTGGCATAAAAGTACATTTGGCATAAAGATACATTTCATATAAAGGTATACTTGACATAAAGGTACATTTGACATAAAGGTACATTTCACATAAAGGTACACTTGACATAAAGGTACATTTCACATAAAGGTACCCCGAGCATGGCAACCGGTGAACAGAATCTCAGTTCTGCACCACAAGCCTCGCACGACTGAAGTTCCCATGTCTATACAGTCATATTTATATGAAAATATTTTTAGAAGATTTTTGAATTTTTTTTGAAGATTTTCTTTTAATAATAAATAAAAATTTCTAAAATCTTTTAAAAAAAATGGAAAATCTTCAAAAAAAAATTTCAAAAATCTTCTAAAAATATTTTCATATAAATATGACTGTATAGACATGGGAACTTCAGTCGTGCGAGGCTTGTGGTGCAGAACTGAGATTCTGTTCACCGGTTGCCATGCTCGGGGAAAAAAATGACAACCTCGGGTACACTTTGAAATGTATCTTTATGTGAAACGTTTTATGCCAAGTGTACCTTTATGTCAAATGTACCTTTATGCCAAGTGTACCTTTATGTCAAACGTACCTTTATGTCAAATGTACCTTTATATCATATGTACCTTTATGTCAAATGTACCTTTATGTGAAACGTTTTTATGTGAAGTGTACCTTTATGGCAAATGTACCTTTATGGCAAATGTTTTTATGTTAAATGTACCTTTATGTGAAGTGATTTTATGTCAAATGTTTTATGTGAAATGAATTTATGTTAAATGATATTATGTCAAATATTACTGATCCCAATTGGCTCACTAGCGTTTTAGGGAATATTGCTAAATTTTCCTTAAAAATGAAATGAATGAATTAATGTTCATTGATCTTGAATTAAGAAATTAATCAAGTATGTACAAAGTAAGTATATCATATACAGGGATACGACAATGGAGATAAATTTGTTTCTACTGTGTTTTAGAATACAACGCTGTTAGTTTGATAATATTGGCCGAAAACATTGGTCAACATAAATTTTCTTTAATCTCTAAATGATTGTAATCTGTTCTTAGTTTATTCAATTATAAACCAAAACTTTTGTATTTTTCTTTCTTGTACATTTTATAGTAATTAGCAGGATTTAGGCTATTTATTGAATCAATAACTATTGAATTTATTTTTATTTAGGAAGCGTGGAGTGACCCAACTGTGATACACCTCAACTACAGCCAAAGTGATACATCCAAGCCACCGGGACAACCAGAAACTTTGCCCAGCGGCGGCTACACAGCAACCTTACCTGGCAACGGCCACACAGCAACCTTACCTGGCAACAGCCATGGCAGCAGGAAACCTTTGCCTAACGTTCAAACTGGTGAACATTTAGATGCAGAAAAATCAGTTGTTGCTAGCAGTAATCAAAGAAATGGTAGCAACATACAAAACTCAACCAAATATTTAGGTAATTATTATTTTAATCATTAAGAAATGAACTAAAGGTTTAAAGGTTTAGAATCATAGCATATTTTCCCTTTAGCTCCTAACATGAAAAAGCTTTTTAGAAAATAAATAAAATTGTGTTTCCTTTAACTTGAAGATATAAAAAGTACAAAAGCCAAGAGAAAGATTTTAAAAAGAATTTCAAAGTTTTGTTTCTCTTTTTGAAATTTGAATCCAGGAAATGTAAAGTTTTTGTTTTGAATTAAATATTTTCTTACTAAAATATTTAAACCCTTTTCTTTTCAAGTTTAAACTTATTAATGGCTTTGCTCCTAGCCTCAAGGAAATTTTCTCTATGGGGGGGAGGGCATCCCCCCAATATTATTTTTTGTGTGCAGTGAGAAAGAGAAAGAAATTTTATGATTTTACGGGGGCCATACCTCGTAAGGTGAATTTACGCTCCCCTCCTAAAACTTTTATGAATTCTCCCCTGGACTTACTAAACTATTCAGATGAAACTCCAAACATGAAAATCGGAACCAACGCCGAAAACCTAACGGTGATAGAAAATCTACGAGCAGTTCTTGAAAAATCCGCCGACGAAATCAATGATAACCATGACAAGGATATGGTTGAGGCGAGCGGGAGTGGGGATGGAGAGTTGGATTCGTCTGAAAGAAAGAGCAAATCAATTGATCAGGCTAGTAATTTTTTTTTATTCTGAATCTAACCAGGAATCTTTGAATCCTTTTTCTAGGGTATTGTTTTAAGTGACTAACTAATAAAATTTTCTTTCTTTGTATCTATCTATCAATTTTTGTCTAGCCATTATAAATGTTTTTGTCTAATTAGACATACTCTATGTTAGCCAATATTATCTTAAATTAAACATACTGTTCAATCTATCTATCTATCTATCTATTTGTTTATATAACCTTCTATCAATCTATCTTCCAACCTATCTATCTATCTATATTTTCAGTTATCAATTGTGATTGTGAAGCCCGAAGAAATCTCTTTTCTATTTCCATCAGCGAGAAAAATTCAACAAAGGAAAATTTTACTTTCAAATTATTTTAATTATTATTCTTAGAATAGCAGGGGTCAAGGAATGATTAATACGTCAGCCATACCCTCTTTTTAAGTAATAACAAGGATGACAACATCCAGAAAAGCGAAGCTCTGAAATGGAAGGACAAACGAACATTAACACTTGTAGAGTTAACCTTGTTATAATATGAATCAGTATTAAAAAAATCAGATGAATCGGATAATCTTAAAATACAAAAATTTGTTGTTAAAAAAAGTAAAAAAATATGATTATAGATTATAGAGTTGTTGCGCTTTCTAAATCGTACCTAATTGTTATATGTATCATCATTCAAATTTTGAAATCTATAGGACAATTCTAACCTATTCAAATTAACAAAAAGAGCTAACCATTACGGACGGACGGAACCACCCAAATCTTCGCTTTTAAAAAAATTTAGTAATTGATATTTAAATGGGTATGTCCTCTTCAACTTTTATGTATTTCCATATTTTCAAAATAGAAGATTTAGATTTTGAACGAATATTTATGTCTCAAATACCTATGTTCCTTAATCTTAGAAAACTTTGAAAATTATTTCCATTAGGTAAAAATTAAAATTAATTTTAAGATATTCCATTGATCTTGGCATAATAATTACTTTTCCTCAAAGTGATCAGTGACATCCACCCCTTCCTTGTTGAAAAATTGAAAATAAATGGGGAGGGGCGACTGCTTATTTCTTTATGGCCCTGTGAGGAATATAGCTTTGATACCCTAACCCTTCGGGTCTATCCTGTAACCAATATAACCCAATTTTGCATTTATGTTAAGAACCAAGTATTACAGTACCAAAAAATATTGTGCATACATGACACTTTTGATTTCAATCATTTAAATGATTTTTGTTTAATGTCAAGGTTAAATAGAAATTTTTATTGTTTATGTAATGTAACAAAATGTAAAATAGGACCTTAAGTTGAACGTGACAATTAACAAATGAATAGGAATTACATATTGTTAGCTTGTCGTTATTCACTCTTAGTGTTTATTAGGGGAAACAACTCTACTTATTTAAAATGTATTAAGTTTTTGTAATCTCTTATGAAAAGACATTAAAAAGCTTTCTTGAAAACCTCACTTTAAAATAATAGAAATGAAATGATATAAAAAATAATGAAACTCTTTTAGATTTAGATGTGTCAAATTGTAACTGTGTTAAAGAATTTATTTATCTTGTTTTTGACGATTAAGCTCTTTTAGCTGATTTAAAGGACCATTTACAAAATTTCATGTCAGACATACTTAAAAGCTGGCTTTAATGAGATTACCTACCATGCTAGGCTAGATTAAACAGTGGTTTCTATAAACCATTTTTCTAGTATGATTGCAGTATGATATATGTCAATAATAAGTTGAATTATTGCTGTTATGTTAGTGTGATGAATAATTCTAGTTCCCATGTTAGGTTAAAAAATTAGATGATGCGAGTTGACGCGAGGTCTGATTTGTGGTTTTGGTGTTTCACCTCCGATACATGGATAATGGATATTATAAACGGGGATATATTGACAGGATAAAATTTTTCGTCGATTTAAGTTGCTGGAATGGACCTTATTTATTGGCTAGTTCGTTCTTCCAGTAGAAGGGTTGGGGATGGGGGAACAGGGGTAAGATTGGGGTATTGTTATTTTAGCCCGCTGTAAGTATGGCATCACTTTTTAAGAGGACATGAAAATCTGGTGCAGCATCCAAATAATGATATATCGATTGATACATTGATACATCTTTTATTACCCTTTTAAAGGGACATTGTAACATTCTAAAATGTATGTTTTTCAATTATATATGTAGATTGTATATCATAGAGGACAAATTTAGGCTAATTTATTTCGGATGGAAGTAAATTAGTTTTTGATCAATTAAAAACTTTTATGTGCATGTAATGTACACTTATGTCCAAAAAAGTATATTTATCAAAACTTACAGCGAATAGTTTACCTTTAAATTATTATTTTATCATATTTTTTTTATCATTAAACCTCAACATATGAAATTACTGTTTTATGATAAAGCCTAGAGGTGTTAATTTAGTGTTAATTATCCTTAAACATTGATGAAAATGAAAACTAATTTAATAATACAAATATTTAAATTGAGAAAATGTTAGCAATTTAAAATTAATTCGGTATTCTGTAAAAATTGTCATTGCTTTTTAAAATATTTAAAGATATAAGAATCTTTCTAAAAAAAGGCATATTAATAACCATTAAATCTTATTTAGACAAAATTGCTTGAATTACAGGAAAAACTTTTTAATCTAGAAAAATTTTAGTCAATATATAAAGCAGTACGTTTTATTTTTCTTTAGCTTCAGATTTCAACAACTACTCCGATTGAGTTTTATTGGGGGGAAGGTTTATATGGGTCTTGGGGTGCTTATTCTATTTAAGTTTAGAGTTGAGTCATAGGATGGTTTTAGGCTTTTCTTCTGTCATTCCCTACAGATCCCCTATATGCTAAAGGCTCTGTCGCAATTTAAATAAGGATTAACTTTTCAGTGCATGAATGTAAATTAATAAAATAAACGGTTTGATTGCAATTATTCATGTTGTTTTGGCACAACTCGAATCCAAAATTTATCAATTTATAAATAAAAAACATGCCAGCTAAAAATATGCTGTGCACAAAAATCAAAATCATTTGACTAATTTTGGTAATATATTATATTAACATGTCTTTTTTATGTATAAAAATGGCAATTTGCGTAGAGTCATCCTGCCAAATCACGCGGAAGTACGTTCAATATTATTTTTTTTTGCAATCATTAATAAAACTTGGCATAATTATAAATCGTTGTAGCAGATCAAACAATTTTATATTTATCAAGTTTTTCAGGGTTCATAGGGATTATGAAACTTTCTATATTTTTCTCATCTCTGAAATTAATCAATATTAGTAGCAAGGTTTCATTATGATTCACGTTATCGCAAAGAAAGAAATGTGATTTTCTCAGCTGCTATTTAAGATAGAATGCAGAAATTTTGTTGTAAAGATTCCCTAAAGTAACGAGCATCTTCGGTCCGTAGGTCAGTCACGTCTTGATACAAAAATTTAGATGTATTGTACATATACTCATATTAATGATTTAAAAAGTTAAAAAATTCAGGATTTTTGTGCTTCGCTACTTGCTTGGATAAAAAGGGAAACTAAAACTTTTTTTTAGAAGATTTTTTGGAAAGTTATTAGCTAACTTTGACAATTTTATATTTCAATATCTCTAGTATTCCTGCAATTTGGTGCAATGAATTCTAATATTTTTTTTTCTTGTATTTCCTGTTCAATACTTGGATATTGTGGTTTCAATAATTTTGCCTTTTCATGCCATCTTACATATTATTGTCAAATCTGAGTCATTTTTAATATTTTTAGATGTAATATGTTGCTTTTGTCACAAGTTATGTACTTTTAATTTCTTCCGGTTTCTTTTAATATTAATCCAAGTTTAAGGTAAAAAAAACCTTTTTAGGTTGAAATTTTGAAACAGAAACTATATAATATTAATCCTTTTATATCATACTCTCACTATTTAAAGTAGTAAGGTTATTATGTTTATCCAATGAGATCTCACTACTAAACCAATCTCCAATCGGGGAAGCTTGACATAGCTCCTTGGTTGATTTATGCTATTTGGACGTCCTAGGGGGGGGGGGGGTAAAGTGGTGATAACCCCTCCCCTCCAAACAATTTTGAGGGGGTAAATACCCCCCACCAAAATAAATAATCCCTAACAAAAAAAATTGGCTCGCTTCGCGTGCATTTTTACTACTAAATATTTAATAGTATTTCATAATTAG
The DNA here is from genome assembly GCF_053477335.1 of Acartia tonsa. Taxonomy (NCBI): domain Eukaryota; kingdom Metazoa; phylum Arthropoda; class Copepoda; order Calanoida; family Acartiidae; genus Acartia; species Acartia tonsa. The sequence continues at coordinate 44,840,977 of NC_137260.1, forward strand.
GTAGGTACCAATTTTTACATTATTAAATTAACCCCCCCCCCAAAAAAAAAATTTTACCCCGTGGTTAAATTTTTTTGTGGGGGGGGGGAATTTACCCCTGCCAACAGATTTCAGGGGTGTTAATTACTCCCCCCCCCCAAAGCAAATTTTACCCCCCCCCCCAAATAAAAATGCTTGGACGCCCCTGTTATGCTATTTCATTTCAAAAACAGAGTTTTTGAATGGTTTAAGGCTATTTTTCTGCCCCCTTTCTACCCTCTTGAATATAAAAGCCCTTAGATGCTAGGGGACAAGCAACTAATATATAGTACATGTAAAGTAAGGCAACCCAATAAATGTTATTTTGTTTTTGTCTCAACCATGACACTTTGGTTGAGTGTGACTTCTGAATTAGCGGGAAGTTCTCGAGATCTGTTGGCGAACATACAAACCCCCAATACCAGGAACCATCAAGTTTCAACAGCAGGTTTGATTATAGATTTATTGATGAAATTATTTCAAAGTCCTGAAATTACAAAATCAATTAATACAAAATTCCAGTTTTTTATAACCACGTAATCTTAATTGCTTTTTAAAATCATTTTTCTCTACGGTTAAGAATCTTTGGAAACTTTGGCTTTAAAGGAAAATTATTTGGTTTAATAAATCATTGTTAAATGCAAAAATAAAAGCACATAAAAAATTACCAAAACATAATATTAATCATAATTAAGTTTCATGCCTAGCTGGCTAAAGCCTTTTAAACTAATATAATCGTCCTATACACCATTCTTCTTAATAAAATTAACAAATTCTACCTGAAGTTCTTATGGTTTCAAATCCCTGGTATACGAGGGTTGTTCACGCACTATGAGACCAATGATAGGCCCAATTTTGTTCTCCGAAATCTTCACACACTCATATCTCATTCAAAAGTAACGAACGTGGGCGCATCAAAATATAAACAATCCATACCGCGTCACTTTATGAAAGGAAAGTCAAACAAGACGACATTTGCGCTTAATTTAGGATAATGATAAGGAATTAATTTCGATCTTGATAAACACAAAGCTTCCTCGAAAAGAGGTTAAGACACACCCCCCGTTTGAAAGTCAAATTAACTTCCTTAACGAGATTCAAGGTTTTTTGCGCTGAGCACTAGCAACATTTCTCACTAAACTCAACTCACCATAATCACATGAGAATGGCCACATCCCAAAAAACGTGACAATTTTTTGCTCCTAACTTAATGAAACCCCGTGAAATGCATACACAATATTATACTCCTCACTAGGACTCATAATACCTCACATTTTAGGATAGAAGGATGGGGATTGGTTTGTACCATACAATATTCCAGGCACATGACACTCACAAGATCACATACACAAATCCTAAAATGGATAATCCTATTAATCATGATGTTGTAAATATAACAACTTATACTAAATAATAATCATTTCATAATCAATAGGTAATAAATCATTATTAATAAATCAATAAGTACCTACGAAATCAGGTTGAAATGTAAACAATAATGGTAAAATAAAACGAAATAAATCTTAGACAAGAAAATTAAGATTTATAGGTACTTAAAACTAAATTTGTTAAGCATCAAAAAGAGTAGTAAGAAAAAATATTTCAAAATCCTTGGGCAGAAAGTTTTTCAAACTTAATGAATAAGAACTGTACTATCTTAATCAACAATAAAACTTTTCAATACTTAAATAATAGCAAAATAATAATAATTTTCGTTAGAATTTTCATCGAAATTATAAAAAAATACCAATTTTTCTTTGTAAAAAAAAATGCGACTTTAAATATGAATTATCAATCATCCCTTGATCTGAATAAAAATGTTTTACTTGATTGAAATTCATATATAATTTTTAAAAAATCTGCTAAAAAAATACTTGATTTTTTTCTTAGAATAAATATCGAATCACGCAACCTCGACACATTTATTCTTTTTTGGTAAACTTTTCAGGTAAGTTTTATAATGAATTGTACATTTGAAAAGAAATTAAACTCAATAAAATTAAATTTGAGCATATGAAATAGAATAAAAATTAATCGCATTTCACTTGATTCTTATTTTAGGCATAAAAATAGGCATATGAAAAATGTGGCTTTTTACTAAAAAAAATCTCAATTTCCATAAAATAAGAATCAATTATTAATCATAATTTTTAATAACTGCCTGACTGATACAGCATGTTCTTCCAGGGGAGATTTATCTGACAGCCTGAACAAGACTCTTGCAGTCTTTCTCCCATCCTCAATCCTTGTCACTCGGCCCATCCGCAAACATCTCATCAGCGGATTGGTACTCGTAACCAGAACTATATCTCCGTCGGCTAGCGGCTCCGCCATCTCATCTTTCCACTTAGACATCCGTAATATCTTCGGTAGAATCTCCTGGCGGTAGGCAGTCCAAAACTGGGCAGACAAATCTTCTAACAACTTCAACCTCCGGTTTCATCGCCACATTGCACAACGGCTGGCGGTCAACATTTCCCAGCAGCTGGCCAGGGGTAATCAGCCGCCAATTCTCCACGTCGTTCGCAGCTTCTATCGTCAATGGTCTGCTATTCATCAACTTGCTAACCTCTGCCAACAGCACCAGGAGCTCGTTAAAATTAACAGAACTATTCACCAACTTCTTGGACAGCAATCTCTTGGTTAATTCCACCATTTTCTCAGCTTGCCCAATAAAATGGTGGGCTCGGGCCGGGATCTGAGACCAAGAAAACTCTACCTGGCTGCCCAACTTCTGCTCTAAAACCTTGCGAGCAGCGGATAATTGTGTGCCCATGTCGCTTACTATAACCTTCGGCAGACAATGAACAGCCTCCAACTTGCGCAGGGACAACAGGATACTGCTGGTATCATACTTCTCCAAGGCATCTAACCATAGCGCCCCTGAGAACCTGCAGACTACCACGAACACCCACACCTTCTTCGTTGCTGTCTGACTCCTCGTTTTGGCGGCAGATCTCCTCGTAACCAGCGGACCCATCAGGTCAACTTGCACAGCTTCAAATGGCCTGCTCGGGACCAACTTGTCAGGTAACACATCCTTCATGGTAGTACGACATTCCTTGGCCCTCTCAACACTGCAGGGCCAACACTTCCTCACTTCCATGATGGACAACCTCCTTGCCTTCACAATCCAGCACCAACGGCGGCTCTCAGCTAAAGTTCCACGGACACCAGAATGAAGCTCAACATGCGCTTCTCTCATAATGATAGAAGCTAACCAATTACCAGGCTCCAAAATTACCAAACCTGGCATGTCTTCAAATAGCATTTTACGGCCACCAGTAATGGCGTCAATGACGGGCTCGCCACGACCAACCATCTTAAGAATTTTCATCTCCCTGGTCACATATTTACCTCCGGGACCAACGACAGGCCAGGTCAATGATACTTCATGCACTAATGGATTCAATGATGAATAATTGCCTTTAGCGTCATTTATTCACTCATCCTGTTGGCTCCATGACACAATGAAAAGTTCCGCCGCCGCCATAAAATTGTACAAAGACGGCTTGTACACAGAATCTGCGGCTGCTACATGACTACCAGCGGCTGTAGTCTTGCCTTCTTGTCTGCTCTTTAGCTTCTTCAACCAGGTGTTCGATACTTGCAGGACAGCTGCCATAATACGTTTGGCCTGTCCAAATGATCTCCTGTGCTTAAACCTAAAGACATCTTCAGCGGCTTCTCCGGTAACTTTCATCGAACATAACTTAACCATTTTGGTATTCAACTCTTCCGGTGGTAAATCCTGCTTGACTTGCTCGGCAGTTTTCACCGGCCACGCACTTTCATCCTGGCGCAACCATTCTGGGCCCAATCTGTACCTGGAACCTGGACCTAAATCTGATACCTTGCAGGTGCTTCTGGTGCCCAAATCTGCAACATTGTGTGTCCCTGGGACCCACCTCCAGTCATCCTTGTTGGTTGCAGATTGGATTTCTCCAATGCGATGAGAATTAAATGTGTTCAACATGGCACTGTTGGAAACAATTTGTAATAAAACACACGATGAATCAGTAAAGTACATCACTCTGATAACATCAAAGGGCAGGGCATCTCTGATGGACTTTGACAACCTGGTGGACATCTGGCAACCCATCAATTCAAGGCGTGGAATTGATTCAGTCTTGACCGGCGCAACTCTTGATTTGGTGGCTAGCAGGAACGTTTCAAACCCTTGCCTAGTTGGCCACCTCAAATATGCCATACATGCATAGGCCTCTGATGACCCATCCGAAAACATCATCAAGGATGGAAGGCCAGTTGGTTCCTCCGGGACCACACAACGGTCAAACTCCAATTTAGCGACCTCAGCTCTGTCCTCCAGCGACTTAACAAGTTCATCCCGTAGACTTTTTGGAATGAAATCTTGCCAGCCCAAATTCAGCAAACATGTTTTCCGCAGGACAAGTTTAATTCTCAACAGGATAGGGCTGCAAAGCCCGAGCGGGTCGAAGGTCTGGGCGGCGAACCTGTGAACCATCTTCTTTGTCAGATTCTCGTCCAAGGCGTCCTGGAGGTTGTACAAATCAGCATCCTCTTTCACTTTCTTTCCCTTGACTTTACCATCTTGGTTGACTCTTGTGGCGATGGATAACACATCAGTGGCTGGCTTCCATATCAGCCCAAGAACCTTGGTTGGCTGGCAATCATCACCAGAATAAATGACTTGTTTGAAGGAAAAACTACCTTTGCTGATAATTCTGTCGGCTTCTTTCATCATCTCCTTGGCTTCTGGCACAGATCCTGCTCCCGAAATAACATCATCTATGAAGCTGTGCTTCTCAAGCTTGACTGCAACTGGAATCTGAGGTAACTTGAAATCTTCCTCAGGGTAGGTAGGTATTTGTGGCTCCTTCCATAGTTCAGGTTTTGCAACAATTTCACTACCATTAATCTTACCCTCTCCATACATCTCCTTGACCTCTGCTTCACTCTTTCCGCCGAACAGGCGGGACGTCAACTTCAGGGCTGTAACTGCCAAATTTCCCGCAGCCAACTCGCCAAAATTCACAACTTTAGTCAGGTAAATTTCAAGTGGACTGTCTGGCGTCGGGGAAAATAAAACTCTCTTCATCTGGCTGTCGAACTCTGTGGCCAGGATGGAGTTATAAAACTTGGAAATGTCCGCGGTTAAACCAACCTTGTAACCGCGGAAAAGCAACAAATGATAAAAAATCTTCTGCATTGGCGGCGGACCTCCCAGCATTATGTTATTAAAACTGGTGCCCTTGAACGTCAGAGAACTATTTGCACACAATCTCATGGGTGTGGAACTTGAATCCTCCTTGAAAGCAACCACTATTGATGAACAAGACTTAGGCCCTTCATACTGCAATTCTTCAGGCGTTGCTTTTTGAAACACGCCTCTGGATATGGCGTCATTGAATACCTGCACATACATATCATAGGTACCTTCTTTGACCATCTTGGCACGATCCTTTTCAGCAATTTTGCGGGCTAAACTCTCATTGTAGGGCAAAGTGTGAGGATCTTCAATGTAAGCATATTGACCTGTCCACTTGTTGGATTGCAAGTCTAGTGTTAAACCTGCCTCAATTATCCTCTGCCTCTCACGCTGGTCCCAGGTAGTGCCGTCGGCCATAGCCTTGCACTCTTGACAGGCAGTACATCCTGGACAAAGTGCCTGCGGCTGTACGCCAAACGATTCAGACGTCAGAAAGTCTGGCAAGGTGCCTCCACTGACACTGACAGCCTTATATGCCGACTTTTGATCTCCAGCTCCACCGTCAGCACTTGTACAGATAAAACCACTACCAAAAATGGTTCGCCACAACATAGACTGGCCCACTTTCTGGTAGGTTGATGGAAACACGTCAGGATGTGTATTTCCAATGATGATATCTAAGCCTCCACTAATATATGTAAATCTTTCTGGCGGCATCTTAAATATTTCGGCGGCGGTTTCGGGGTGGACCGAGCGCATCTTGTTGGCCCCGCCGAGGGTAGGCATGACAGCTGCCTCAAACTCCCTCAAATTACCGTCCCTATCCTTCAGATAAAACACAACATTGCGGCAGGAAGACTCACTGCCGTCAGCTACAGAAATAGTTGTATATCTGCCGGTAGATTTCAGCTTCAACTTGTTGGATAACTTCTCAGACACAAGTGGCAAATTTGCACCAGAGTCAAACATGACAGTGGCGTGGCAGGTGCCGCCGCCAGGTGCTACAACAGGAACTAACTGAAGTAAGAAGGTACAGGGGCTGGGTGCAGAACTTGACTTGTAGACTGTATTCACACCAGCACTAGCCTCATGGAGCAACCTACTATGATATCTGTCGCAATTATTGGTGCCACAAACACCAAGCTTATCCGATTTATTACACTTGTCAGCAGCATGGCCGTCACACAGGCAGAGTTCACACAACTTTTTCTGCTGGACAACTTTCTTTCGGTCAACCACATCCATCTTCTTAAACGTGAGGCAACGGAAAATCGGGTGTTTCTCCTTGCAGCTTTCCACAGGACATGTACTGTTCCACTTGGAAGCCTTGTCCTTTCCAGCCTTTCCATTCTTATTGTCGCTGCGGCCAGATACTTGCGCGGCGGCAGCTCTGTCACGATTTCTCTTGCCGGCGCTAGTGTCATAGGACATATCACCGGCCAACATTGCTCCCCTGGTCCTCTCCAGCAGTTCTACAATCTTCTGGATGTTTGGTTGGTTCATGCTACCTAGCTCCATCATAATTTTCTCTCTCAGGCTATCAGGGCACTTGTCTTTGAAAATATGAATAAGAGTTAGGTGGTGGTAATCCTTAGCTGCAGAACCAACGATGGCTTCTACTTCCTGCATCGTGCTCTTGAAGGTAGCAATTGCACTAACCACGTCCACAGGTTTATCCACAGGTTTCATCTTGTTCAGCTTAGTTAAAATCTTCATGAACCGGCGGGTGTTTGATAAAAACATCTGATCGAGAAACAACCATTGTTCATTATGATCTCTAATTGCTGACACTTGCTTGCGTAGCTCCGGGTTGGTTATCACCTTCTCCATACACAACATCAGACTTAACCTCTGGTCAGAAAATCCGTAACCAGCGCATAGATCCTTAAAGACCTGTTTAAAGTTGGAGTAATCCGTGTCAGTACCGTCGAAGGACGGCAGCAAACTGTTGTCCCAGCGCCCATACTGCGGGTTGGAACTCCGAATATCCACGGCAGACATACTTCTGGAGAGTATGGCAGGTGTCCCACTCTCATCCAAGTTAGATGAACGACGTTCCATCTCTCTAAGCCTTCGGTACATATCACGTACTTCTTGGCCAACTCCATGGAAATTTTAAGCACTCCCATGTCCATCTTCACCTTCTCAATGACGTCGAGGTTCCTGGCGACAGTGCTTGACCTCGCGTCGTCTGAATCATTGTCAAGCCAGTACAGAATTTTTGTACACTGCTCCAACGACGCATAAACTTTATCTGCAACAGTTTTCTGCTCACTAGCTTCATCCAAATCACGCTTGAACTCGCGCAGCTCACTAGTCTCCACGGCAGGTTTTAGACTTTTTATTAGGTCAGATTGGTCCTTGACCTCACTAAAAATGTCACGAATTGATTTTAAATTCACATTTTCACATGAACTAAAACTTTGGCAGGCTTTTAGATTGTCATAAAACACTTTTAACTGTTCGTCAAACACCTCTAGCCTTTCACTGCCAATAGCGATAGCTCGCTCAATTTTCTGCTTTTTGGTTAGTGGCATATTGATTCACTAGGTACTTATTTCACAGAAAAAATTGTCACAGTTTATTGCATCAATAATCACTGGATGCTATTGATCTCTTGAAGAATGCTAACGCCTATTCTTCAGATCCTTTGAAATTGTCTCAACCATGACACTTTGGTTGAGTGTGACTTCCGAATTAGCGGGAAGTTCTCGAGATCTGTTGGCGAACATACAAACCCCCAATACCAGGAACCATCAAGTTTCAACAGCAGGTTTGATTATAGATTTATTGATGAAATTATTTCAAAGTCCTGAAATTACAAAATCAATTAATACAAAATTCCAGTTTTTTATAACCACGTAATCTTAATTGCTTTTTAAAATCATTTTTCTCTACGGTTAAGAATCTTTGGAAACTTTGGCTTTAAAGGAAAATTATTTGGTTTAATAAATCATTGTTAAATGCAAAAATAAAAGCACATAAAAAATTACCAAAACATAATATTAATCATAATTAAGTTTCATGCCTAGCTGGCTAAAGCCTTTTAAACTAATATAATCGTCCTATACACCATTCTTCTTAATAAAATTAACAAATTCTACCTGAAGTTCTTATGGTTTCAAATCCCTGGTATACTAGGGTTGTTCACGCACTATGAGACCAATGATAGGCCCAATTTTGTTCTCCGAAATCTTCACACACTCATATCTCATTCAAAAGTAACGAACGTGGGCGCATCAAAATATAAACAATCCATACCGCGTCACTTTATGAAAGGAAAGTCAAACAAGACGACATTTGCGCTTAATTTAGGATAATGATAAGGAATTAATTTCGATCTTGATAAACACAAAGCTTCCTCGAAAAGAGGTTAAGACAGTTTTATTGAATAATAAACATGGAATATATTTTGATTTCTTAGTCCAGAAAAACACCAACTCGTTGTCATGCAATAAAAAAGAATAATTTGTTGGGATTAAATTAAAAAAGAAATATTATTTATTCAAACAGTTAAATCTGCCAATTTAAAAAAAATATGATTAGCCAATGGGTTACCATAAATATATTGAAAAAGTTATCTTTTTATAAATACCAAGAAAAAGAACAATCCTATTAACTGAATTGATATGGTTTTCCCATAAAGTGAAGCTTATTATAGGTCCGGTGAAGGTTTTTAATCAATTTGGGGGAGGTTATCTCCTTCTTCGAAATAAAAAATAGCCCTAACCCGCCTAAAAATATTTAGTTTCAAATTTTTCTTTTCTTGAGTGCCCCTAGATGCTTCTAGGTGCGTAGCTGCTAGTATTACTTAAAAAGTAGAACACACGTATAGTCTTTATCCTTTATCTATTTGTGTTTGATCAACCATGTAAACAGAAGAATACATGTAAAAACTTTTATTAGGAGTGTGTGCAAGTGTTTTGTGGATTTTTCTTTGGTTGTATGCATTGTACACGGGGATATTGTAACTGAGTAAAAAAACTAATATTATTTAGCAATTTAAAGGGATAAGACAATGATCGACAAATTGATGTACATCCCTAAAGATGATTAATTACCCTTTCTTTAGATAACACTTAGTGGTTGAAACGTTTGGACACTCAACTTATTTTTTCATTTTCTGAATGAGGTCTTGGCTTAGGTTTAAAGAATTGGTGCAGATTGTACGAGAGTTGGTCGTCCGCGGTTTTTGATGGTTGCTTATTATTAAAAATCCTTAGCTGCAGATTGATGAAAATTATTGTATCTAAGTGATTTTCTAAAAAAAAATCAGATAAAAGAGATTATATAACTTAAAGATTAAAGGACAAAGGTTATTTTCTATGGAATCTTACCCCTTTCCTTATTGAATGTGTGTCTGTATTTGTTTTAAGAAAGTTTTTGTATAGATGCAATAGCCTAGTTTCTATATAATAATATTTTTGACAGGTTAACCTATTTGTAGCAGGATCGGATGTATATTTGTATGTTTTTTCCAGGGAAGCTCAGTATTGATTCAAGGTCATGGAAAATGAAGTAACATTAACAAACCCACAATCTTTTTTTTTTAAATATGTGTTTAAGATATTCGATACTATTACTATTTATACTTTTTAAATGACATTATACAATGAACAAATCTTATTCTATGACGTTTTTTTTTTGTCTGAAGATTAAGACCTTAATAACAACTGAACAGATTGGGTTCTCTTTTTAGGCGAGCTTCACATAGGTCCAATGATGGTTTTAGGCTAATTCATTTACAGATTTAAGTCTTTTGATGGTTTTAAGAAATTAAAACATTTTTCTGTCCTTTTTAATACAGAGCCCCTAAATGCTAAAGGGCGAACCTACTAGAATAGTTATAAAGTATATACAAAAATATTTCTTCATTAATTTCCATTTTTGTACTTTTCTCCTTTCTGTGTGATTTTTTTTTATTTGCACATCATTCGATTTTTTTAATTTTTCCACCTAAAACTTTTTAATGGATAAATGGTATATAAACACTTTTTAGAAAAATCTAATTTTAATCCATCAACACACTACGAGCAGAAAAAGATGGATGGTTAAATTGATGGATAGATAAATTCAGGAACATTTAGGGAAAAGACAATATACAAAAAATTGATGTATAACTATTATTATGATTAACAATATTGTCCTTTCTGTGGGTTATGATCTTAGTTGGAAAAGTTTAAGCACTAACAAATTGTACCATAATTTTAAGATTACACAAAATTTTAAGCAAACGAATGAGAGAATAAGATAACATTGGGTACTGATATGATTTACAATCCAATGCCACTTCACTTCCTGGAAAAAATAGTGCAAGTTTTGTTCCCAAAAAGTAAATAGATATCTGTAAAGTAAAGCAAAATTAATGAAAATAATAACCTCTACTTTTAAGAAATCGGTAATATCCTGTAAGAATTTTTTTTTTCAATTTTGAAAATTTGAGTTACCCCCCCCCCCCCCTGACAGCGAACTATGAACTCTGGCCGCAGCGATCGGCTCCCTAGCCTGCCTAGCCGCAGTGCTCGGCCCCCTTGCCTTCCTAGCCGCGGCGCTCGGCCCCCATGCCTGCTTAGCCGCAGCGCTCGGCTCCCTAGCCCATAACATAACCTAACCTAAAATAGTTGGTCGCTTTCGGGTCGGGAGGGGGGGAGGGGGAAGTACTCAAATTTTCAAAATTAAGAGGAAAACGCCAAGAAATCTTTTGTAAACCTTGTAGGTGAGAAGGTGAGAATTATAGTTGAATTTTCAAATATTTGTAATAAGAAAGTTTATTTTATTGATCCAAGGTTTTTTAGCTGTATTTTATGAACACGGCAAAACTTTTTTCTTTGCAGAAATATTAGTTATGAAACATAACATAATGTGATCAATAAAACCTCATAATATGGTGTCTGCCAAAAATAACGTATTTATCATTTTTCTTTTTTTTGTTAATAAAAATAAATTTTGTTTCCAAAATATTAGAATGACGATTTAAAATTAGTTTTAAAAATTATATCCTGATAATTTTATACATTAATTATCACAAATGAATTTTGAATGTTATTTTAAATGAAGAGCATCTATTCATTTTATTTTAAGTAAGTAGCACAGCTACTCTTTAATTGAAATACTTGTCAGTTTATCTGTCTGTGGAAGTGAGTTTTTAAAACAACGTTATATGTACTTTATAATAAATTTCAAAAACTCAACTGAGCAAATCAAAAAGACTCAAAAAAGTAAAATTATTTTTGCAACAGGCCTACATACATTGATCACCCCGAGCTGCCTAAACCCATGGTGAGTGGATCCTTCACACCTCGCTGGTACTACAACCCAACACACAAAGCCTCTGGAAGGATAACTACGCCCACCACCACAACTGGTCACATCAAATCTCGAGTTGTGGCTGAAAGAATATTTACTGAGGAAGAGGCCAGACAAATTGGCAATGATAAGCTTGCTACTATTGAGCACAGAATTGAAACAGCTGAGATAAGCTCAATGAGAAACATTGTTCATACTATCAATGCTTCTGAGGAGTTATTTGTTGATAACTCTAAACAGCTTATGAATGATGAATTTATACCTTTGTCAGAAAGTTCTAACCATGATTATTTGTCAGAAAAAGAATTAATCAATGAAACACAAGAAAATTTTGGAAGTTTAGAATTTATTGATTCCTACCAGCAAGAGTATAATAAGAATCTTGAACATTATGATTTAGAATATGAATCAAGTTCTGAAAGAAGTAATTCAGCATCAGCTGTTGGTGTCAGCATGTCAACTCTTGGTCTTCTGTTTGCTGATTCAGACCTAGAGCATGTAACAGAGAGAAGTCGATATAATAATGACCACCATACCATCTCAACCATACCCACCATACACAAGAGAAATGGTAATAATAATGTTCCACACATTAGTCATGATGACTCTGATAATAATCACAGCATACAAAGGGAAGAGAGTCATGCTGATGTTAACATCAAGGAGGAGGGGGAGAACAGTGAAATTGATCTTGCCAATTCAACTGTTAATATTAATGATAACCATAATGAGGTTAAAAGTGATAGTAAAAGTGAACTTGAGAATGTTCCCCCAAGTGAAAGTGACTCTACTGAGCAATTAGACTCTGACAGGGACTCTACTGATATAGAGCAAGATAAGAATGACTCTAATGATGTTAAAGAGAGTAAAAATAAGAGTGAAAATAATGCAAAGACAAATAATGAAGACTTTTCTGAATTTACAGAGAATATTAGTGGTACAAATAATAATGATTCAGGAATGTTTACTATGTTTAGTTATTTTTATCATTAAGTTTATTGAGGACACAAGAAATATTTAAATTATATTTCGAAACCGATTAATATCCGCTTGTTTAAAACCGGTTCTAAGCTCTACTGAAAATGTATACCATCGCAATACAGACAATTTTTTTCGAATATTAAAACATAAACCATAAAATTAATAGCAGTTTTGAATGCCCTGGCCTTCAGCCCCTAGGAGCTAACAAAACTGGTTTTAATCCTATAATGTAATGCGATGCGAGAAATAACTATTTCTTATCCTCTAATGCGTGGTTATTGTTATAGTTTGGTTACTGAATTTCAAATAGGAACTAACATAAAATTTATGACCATAAAGAAAGGTTTAACAAATCAATAATGTTTAACATGTAAAACAAATAGAACTTTCGCTTTCAATTCTTATTTTATTTTTAAAATTTACTTTTAGTTGGGTTAGGTTTAATAGTATTTAAGCCGATTAAGTCCATTCTAAACGAGTATGCAATTTTTAAAAAGTTATGTCTAAAATAGTTTACAAAACTAACATAAAACTGTAGGTGAAGAGATAGAGAAGACAGAGAGACTGGTAGAGAATATAGATTATGAAGTGTGGAACCAGACCAGACCTGAACAGGATCAGAACAGGCCGGAACAGGGCCGCTCACTAGGCCTGGAAATGGCCAGGTCGGCCAGGCTGCCGAACCAATTTTTAAAACAGGTTTGTTCATTGAAAATCTGTTTCTAATGAGATTAGTAATTATTAAAAATTTACTTCCATTGTTGATATTCTTATCCAGGTACACGAAGAAGAAGAGGCAAGTTTATCCTCTGGAGGCCATATCAGCCTCCAGGTGAAGCGCAGTACCTTCTTCCTGGACGTGAGCTCCGTTGTTGGCATCGCCATGGGCCTCGTCTCTTTTCTCATTCTTATTACAGGTAAACTAACTAATTAAACTTATTATCCAGGCCATAAACCTTTTAGGATTTAGCTTGTCCTAATTAGGTGGGAGATTAATTTATGTTTTATTGATAATGTTGTGAAATAAATGATAAATTTTATGTAGAAATAGCGCAGCTACTCTAAAATTATGAATGTTCGTCTGCATGTCGGACTGTAATTTTGCCTGAAACACTGAGTGGAATCGTGGTTTTCATAGCTCCCTTTCAAGATATAAGGCTAGAATTTCAAGATTTCCTATAATAGAAATCTACCCCAGTATACTTTCTATCTTCTCCGTTTTGTCTATATAGGTGTAATTTGCTAATTTTATCAAATACTCTCCCTTTCTTACTATCTCCTCTCTTTTTATGACTATTAAACATATATAACTCTCTTTGTCCATTTGTACAACAATGCTTTATTTGAGCTTCCCTACTTATAGATGTAATCATCTTTGTTAAAGTAAATTTAAGAAACTTCTATTTATAAATTTTCTATGAAATACTTGATTATAAAGTAAGACCTCTGCTTTAAAGATTGTTAAAATTCTGCAGAGGTTTACAATGCATTTTCAATACTCTAAATATTTACATGTTTACAGGGATTCAGAGATATGCCAATGAAAGAGAATTTGATCTTTCTGTCAATTTAATATGAATGGGTGTTTAGTGTTTATGTTTCCTTCATTTAAAATTTTTATCAGAGAGTTGAAAAATAAATTCATGAACCAACCAACTTCTTTTTGTTTGTTTTTTGGGAGGGGGGGAGATGGATTATACACTTCCCCCTATTTAGCTTGATAATATTTAATCAAATATTTATTTATTCTCCATGTATCTATCTCTGAATCTGTCTTAACCATAACACTTTGGTTAAGTGTGACTTCCGAATTTGCGGGAAGTTCTAGAGATCTTAGTCTTTCAAGGCAAAACCCTCAATACCAGGACCATCAAGTTCAACAGCAGGTTTGAGTATAGATTTATTGACACAAACTATTTCAAAGTCCTGAAGTTCTTTAGGTTTAAGCACCTGGCATACTAGGGTTATACACGCGCTCTGAGACCAATGTTAGGCCCGACTCAATTCTCCGAATGTCTTTATCCACACACATATAAATCAGAAGTCGCGTGGCGTCACCAAAACATAAACAATCTTAAAATGCCGCAACTCTTTAGGAAAGTTAAGCAAAGACGACATTTTTTCTGGACTGGAATTATGGGATAAGGAAATTAATTTCGATCTTGATAAAAACAAGGCTTCCTCGAAAAGAGGTTGAGACAGAATCCCTGTAATATTGTGAATTATGTCTTTGTTAGAATGTGTAGAGAAATAGAATGTGACGCGTTTCAATGAATATATTTGGATATTAGATTTATTATTACTTGGATCTTACACCAGATTATCTAATAAAGTGAACTTTGTAGTGGGCTAATATAACTTTTTTCCCATTCCCTCACCCTCTGCTAGATTAACAAACTGACCAACGAACAGTGGAAATAGCAATCTAAATCGACGACACTTTTTCCCCTGTCATAATATCCACATATATTCAACATACATCACATGATTTACTATTTTTAAGAATTATCAAGAAACATATTTAATTCAAAATATCTTGTCAACATATTCTTTAATAATAAGCAAAATATACATATATTAATTCTCTGATATGATATTACCTAGTATTTGAAAATAGGTAGATTTTATCTCCCAAATATCCACATATCTTAAATAGAATTGCTTCTTTGGGAGTAAATTTGTAAAATAGTGAAAATAGAAAATATGTCAGCCAATGTCACTTTTCTACAATCTATATTGGCTTCAGCTATAAAAATTGTCATCAAAAAGTCCGTCAGTGTATTTTTATTGTACTTTTAGTTTATATTTTCTTTGAAAATACCAAAATTTATCCAAACAAATTCATTATTCAGTATTTTCATTTATTTGAAAACAACCACCTACCTGCAGAATACTAAAATATTTATTTTCAAAACCAACATACTATATACTTAAACATGAATGACAACATCCATAATAGCAAAAATAAAATAATTAGATAAGCATAAATACATTAAGGTTCAATCATTGAATCCAAACTGTTTTATTTAAAAGTTACAAGCGACTGTGCTCCTAGCATCTAGAGGTTCTGTATCCGAATTGGTATTTATGAGAATATAAAAAGGCTAAACCATTTCAAGTCTTAAAACTACAGTTAAAATAGCCCAAAACAACACCGGGATACATGTAAAGCTTCCATAAAAGGGTTCGGTAGTTATCGAAATCTTAACTACAAACAAAAAAGCTTACTACTTTACTTTTCATAATAGGATAAAGAAATTTTTTTTTATTCTAAGTACAATTTGGTCTTCAGACAGATCTTTTGATAATCAAATCACATAGAATTTAGAAAATGCTACTTTTACTACATCATACTTTGATGAACTTAATTTACCAACAGGGCTATAAAATTTCACTGACTTGCTTGGCATAGACCCGCCGCAAATTGTAGAAAGGCTTCACTCTGTGAATGAAAATAAATGGTAAAATGGTTTGACTTGTTGGACTTAAAATTCAAGTAGGTTTGTGCTTTTTATGTCTGGAAGAAATAAATGTAACCAACCCAGTAATACATGAGCTGAATATTATATGTTTGTACAATGATTTTAATGATTTTTTATATCTCTAGTGGAAGATAGGTTTTTAACATTCTTCTATTTTCTCGCAATCATCTCTTGCATAAATATACTTGGTACTTGAGGGAAAGGGAGTCGATCTTCACTTTTAATTTTGGTTTTAGAAAGAAAATATGAAATAAAAATTTTGGGGAAGGTGGTTTTTAGCGACGATTCCTCCTGGTAGGGTGGAGTTGCTCTCACCCAAAAATGTTCTAAACTTCGCTGTAATGGAGAACCCTATCGGTTCTTTAAACACACCAAAAAATAAATAACCAAGAAAATATTTGAAGAATTTTCCACTTTGCACTTTACTAGACGAATGGAAAAACATTAAAGAAAATGGTTTGCTGGGAAACATAAAATAACTATAAAATGTTAAATAAGACAAGTATAGTAATACCCATAAGATGCAAAGCATCATAATGATTGGTATCCCTATAGATTGCCTACTAACAGTGAGTTAATTTATAGATTATCATTAAAGTTGTTACATAAATAAAGTCTTTAAATGTTAACTATTGCTGCCATTATTTCATATTAGTAGGACATCGAGATGAATGCCTTGCCTGTAAAGAGGATATTGTCTTTAATTCTGTGTAAAAAGTGCCCGTTTTTTCATATTGCCTTTTTATAATAAATGTTTGGATAATATATGGATTATAATCTATAGAGTATCTTTGCACCAAAAGTAAAAAATAGGTCATATTTATTTGCAAACCATTTCTATAAAATTTTAAGTTTAATAATATTTCATTTATTTTTTCAGGAATTGCGGGTGCTTTTATTTACAGAAAACATATCAAGGTAAAATTATTTTATATAACATTAATGTAGTAAAAGAATGTCTGTCTGTACGAATTTATCTTAAAATCTCGCTAACTGCTTTACATAATTATACTCTCCCCAAGTCAAACTATGGATTTAGGCTATTTTCTTCGGGGAGGGCATACAGAAAAAATGTTACAAATTTTAAATTTGTTAAGTTAATACTAACCTTATAGTCTAAGGAGAAAGCCAATCGTTCTTTGATAAAGTAATGCTTGATAGGAAATCTTTGTATTTTTAGTGTTTTTTTTAAAAATAATTAACTAAGCCGTTAAATCTGTAAAATTAAAGGCTTTGAATTATTAATCATATCTAATATTAACCTTAATAAATTTTTTTAAGGCGAAAAACCAAGGAGAAAGATTTTCCAACTTTGACAGTTCAAGTATGGCGGACAGTGATACCTTTAACTCCATCAGTTATGCGGACTGTGCCGGTATTGATGTTCATAGGGTGAGTACTGAGTAGTTTATATAATTAATATATGAGTATAGATGTGTAATCCAGACAACTATCTGGTTTCAGTGGTGGGAACCAATTTTTGTCTGCTAGCAAATTGATTTCTGCTCTTATGTAGCGACTTGGCTTTGTTAATATTTCCAACGCAATTGGCTGATAAGGTTATTTAAGAAAGCTTTCGGTGCGCTTCAACCCTCCCAGGCTTGATTTGCTTTATACAAATTCGTAGGAATATTTATTACATTTCTGAAGTTAACACTTTATATTACCAAAAAATTGTAATATAATATTTTAATTTGGAAATTTGAATCAAGTAAAAATTGAATTAGTTTATGTAAGTTTCTTCTAAAGAATTATACAATTATTTAATTTGTATTTTCTTATTTGAATATCAAACAAACTGTATAATCTGTTTACACAAATATAATATTTCATAAATATTAAAATAGTAGGTATTATGTGCATTTTTATGTTTGTAGAAAAGAATTATTAAATTTACCTGTAGTTTAAAAGGGAGTAAGGGGTAACGTACAACATCCAACTTTGAATACTTTATTGATTACAATAGCAGCATGATTTATATCATAACTAGAGAATTATCCTTTTTTTATTGCGTCTATTAGATAGATTATAACTCTAGTGTAATACATCTATTGTTATTGTATCAATGTATATAATGTTTGTTCTAATACATATAAATATATTAAATACATAATAAAGCTTAGAGAAGCCTTTCATTGCAAATGATAAAATTAATATTCCACAACAGAATTAGAATAAAAATATCCACAACAATTAACAGTATAGCTTTTATCATATGTAATCAAATTTGAAATATTATAATCAATCCTTATATAAAAGTAACAAGATGTCTGTCTATGTATGTGTGCATAGCGAAAGATCTCGCTAGCCGCTCAACTGATATGGTTCTTCTTTTTAGTAAAACTTCAGTATGTCTTACTCTGATGGGATAGGGTGCATCCACCATCCCAAATAAAAAGACCCTAAAAAAAGATGCCCTCCGCCCCCTTATTTTTTTTTACTTTTCTTTTAAAACAAAAACTGATTTAAAGGGACATGACCACAAGAGAAAAAGTAAGAAAAGCATCGCACTTATTATAAGATTATGGGATGTGAAGATTAGAACAAACACGAAGGATATAGAAAATAAAACGTGTTTGTTTCATAAATGTTTCATCTGTACTTGATAAGCTGATTTATACTTCTATTAACTATTTGCAATACAATTTATCCCTTTATTTTATACTTTATTTTTGCCCAAGGCCAATCTCCTGCTTTCCCATAGGACAAAAGCTTACAGAGTAATCACCTTACAACTTTAAAAGAACTAAAACATAATCTTTATTTTCGGTATTATCCTCTTAGAAATATTTTTTTCATTTTTGAAAATTTTTAGTAAATACATGTAAAATGGTTCAGGACGTGTGAGAAAACCTTAGTTTTTGAAAAATTTACATATATGTCCTATACAAAGAAGTTAGAACACTCTATTGCAACTCTATAGTCTCCCCAATGGGAAAATGTAATCAGAAATTGCATTGATTTTGCAACTGCAAAGTCCAAAAGCTTTGTTTTCATAATCATAAGATGATTAGGTTTAGATACCAATGTTAGGCACAGTGGAAAAAAATGTTGAAGTTTTCTAAAAATATAACTAGGTTTACATATTAGTTTAAGGCACAATGGAAAAAATATCATTACTACGTTTATCGAAAAAAGCACATTTCTTAAATCAGAAAATGATTAATAGATTATACTCGGATACGAATGTTAGGAACAGTGGTAAAATAAATAAGAAAAAAGTTTTCTGTGTTTGGAAATAAATCAACAGTGAATAAAGCCCTTTTAATTGTAGACATTTTATAGTTTTAATCTATAGTTTTTTAATCAACATGACAATTATCTGAGGTATAACATTCTGTATGAATAAATCTACTTGACTCTAATTAGTTTGTCATTAAAATCCGCCAAAAGTATGTAAGATAAATTTAAAGATTCCATAATATTTAAATTGTGCTTTTTCTGTATTACCCCTATAGCATAAAAGCACTCTAAATTCTCTTGATATTGAATAACTTCCCTATTTATTTATTTACCAATCCAAAATCTGGATTAAATCTGTTGCACCACAAATTTGCATTTCAATTATTTATTTTACTTCTGCAAATTACATAATATTTCTTATTTTGCCAAAATTTTAATGGTTCTTATTTTTATGAATTATTAATTCGACAAACTGTGGTTATTTACAATTATAAATTTTATTTTTCATATTCATATTAGCGGACCGACCATCTAAGGGATCTTTATTCGAAGCAGAAGGAAAAAAAGATAAAACCTAAAACCATCCAAAAGCTTAATAAGATAGTCAAAAACCTTCCCGGGACCTATTTTAAGCTTCCTTTTAACTCGATACTGGCGCAACTTTATTTATCGCCATTTAGCATTTAGGGAAGTAAAATAGCTTAAAATAATCCTTTAATTTAGAAATGAATATCTATAAAACATCCTGAGACCTATGTGAATTATCTATAAAATCAAATACTTTATCAAACTAGTGGTCGGCGAAATCTTAAATTTAATTACAAATTTAATTAAAACCATACAACATTATATAATTTATTTGGCTGGCTAGCTGTCTTCTATTCCTTCATCTTTTTTATCTATCTATATGTTTATCTATCTATCAATGAATGTGCATCAGGAAATTAGATTGTTGATAAATGCCGCAACTGTCAAAAATTGAGGTCTTTTCTTTATCATAAACGTATTGACAATCTCGAACATAATTTTCTAAAATATATACATTTTGATGGAAATTATTGAAAAAGAAAAAGATTAATTTCTGATTCTGACAGCTTTAAAATAGAATATATTTTTTTCTCTCCTTTATCTAATTTTACAATTAATTTCCCTTATAATAAGCACGACGGACATTTCTTTGTTTGGAATTTTTTTCCCTTCTCAGAATTGTCTAAAAAAGTGTCAAAATCTTAAGTTTTAAATGTCAAAATAAAGAAAGCTTATTTCATTTTGTAAAAGTCATGGTTTATTTCCATTTTTAACCCATAAATCTTGCTGAAATGTTTCTTCAGATTTGTGGCGTACAAAGAGATTCACCGAGG
Organism: Acartia tonsa; assembly: GCF_053477335.1. Lineage (NCBI taxonomy): Eukaryota > Metazoa > Arthropoda > Copepoda > Calanoida > Acartiidae > Acartia > Acartia tonsa. The sequence continues at coordinate 44,861,499 of NC_137260.1, forward strand.
GGGTGGTTGAAACATTGAGTGGAGGAAAAGTCGAGCCACATTAGGGAAAACAATTGTAATTTTACCAATTCTTTTACTTCTTTTTTCGTATAGTGCATGATATAACTTTTAAGGTATGGGTAATTGCCTTAGCCAATAAACAGATAAAGCTCATTTGTTTGAATAGTTAGGACTTACTGACAAAAGCCATGTAATCAAGAAATCATAGTGTCAAATAAGCACACAATAAATCCATTAATTTATCTTTAAATTTGTACATTTTTGTGGTATTGTGGAAATAATTTTTGAGGAATATGGCCTACTTGAAATTCTCATTTTATGCCTATATTGTAAAAGTGTTTATACAAAAAAGTAAAAAAATACGGATTGAGTGAAGTTCACGGTAAAATTTTTCTGGGATCGATTATCCCCAAAAATTTAATAACTTAAAGGCTGATAGTCCAAACGGCTAAATGTATACATTATGTCGCACAAAAGTAAGCCTACAAATAATCTGATAAACCCAATAAAGTTATCTCGCAGCACACATAAATGCGTGAAAAAGACTTATTTCACGCGTGTTTTCTTCAGTTAATCTTTTTTGTACAGCAGTGGACCTTAGGTATTCCAGATTATTTATAGGACTTAAAACGATGTGCAGGCATAAATGAACTCCACTATATACAAAATTACTAACATAATCTTAAGATATTTTAGTTTAAGCAAAATAAATATATGTACATTATTTGTGGCATATGACGACCACCCTCTTATGATGACATTGAGAAACGAATAAAATGTATAGACCATAGAGGATTATAAAATTTCTTTTTGCAAGGTCATACTCATAATATGTACGTAAATATAAGTTAACAAGGATGACAACATCCATAAAAGCGAAGCTCTGAAATGGAAGGACAAACGGACATTACCACTTGTATAATGTCAGAACTGAATAATCAGAATGCGAATGTATAAGAGTCAAAGCAAAATTGTAAGTAAATTTGTTGAAAAACTGCTTGATACAGAATAATGATTATGGACATACTTACATTTTTAGGTCTTAATTATATAGTTGCTTCGCTTATAATATTGTACTTTGTTGTCCTAGGAATCAGTATACCAAAAATCAGACCAATCGGATAGGTCACATACAAATTTGTTGTTAAAAATGTAAAAAAAATCAATATGTTTAAAATGGACGTACGGACATTTTGGTAATGATTATAGATTTGCTACGCTTTCTAACTCGTACCTAACTATTACAGGAATCACCATGCAAAATTTTAAATCGATAGGACAATTCCAACATGCCTAAATTAACGAAAAAAGCTATTTAAAAAAGTAAAAAAATCAACATGTTTAAAATGGACGTACGGACATTTTTGTAATGATTATAGAGTTGCTACGCTTTCTAAATAGTACCCAACTATTACAGGAATCACCATGCAAAATTTGAAATCGAAAGGACAATTTTAACATGCCTAAATTAACGAAAAAAGCTGTTTAAAAAAGTAAAAAAATCAACATGTTTAAAATGGACGTACGGACATTTTGGTGATGATTATAGAGTTGCTACGCTTTCTAAATCGTACCTAACTACTAAAGGAATCACCATGCAAAATTTGAAATCGATAGGACAATTCTAACATGTCTAAATTAACGAAAAAAGCTATCCGTTACGGACGTACGGACGGACGGACCGACCCTAATTATAGAAAAGCTTCGCTTTTAATAATTAGACATGTCTATCTTAAGATTTGGATAACCCTATTTTGAAGTAAAATAACCCCCCTCAATCTTATTTTTATACCCCTTATATTATAAATTTCATTAAATCATACATAGAGTACAATCTAGAATATAAAGTTGTTTAATTGAGATCTTTAAAACGGATGGATACTTACATTTGTGCTTTTTTGATAAGCTACAAACGTCAACCCCTAGTTGTTAGGGATGTAGTTTTCAACTTTGATATAGAAACCACTTGTTATAATATTTTTAATTATAAAATCTTAACCCTCTAATCTAATGCCTCAATTTCTGAGGGATTTCTGCGGATTTTGTAGGGAAGGTTAATGTAAAATTTTTACATTACACATACTTCAAGCTGAATATTAAAGCACATTGAAATATAAGCATTAGACGTTTTTAGTTTTACATTCAAATATTTTTACTGTATTTTCATAAGCGAGGCTTGAACTCATATGATAATCATAAAATTATTTTACCCAGGATCTTTTATTAGGATTGCACTTTGCATAAAACTGTAATTTAATTATGATTAATCATTTTTATGTTTTAATCTACTTCAAGAATTTGTCCATTACATTTTAATTTTATTTCTTTATTAGGTATTTCAAATTATTTTTTGTTTTTAATTTGACTATTTCTTTTTTTTTAAATCATTATTTAAGAAAAAATTTACATAGGTTTTGTTAGCCTTAGGCCTCTTATAAAAACGTTCTGATTGTCTGGGCAATTTCAAGAAATTATATGAAAAAAAACTTCTAAAATATTAACTTCTTTTATTTGAAGCAAACGAAAATGATTGTAACGATTAAGATGTGCTTTTCCTTGGGGAAAAATGTATCATATATATTTTGAGGTGGTTTCACTCTACCTCTTCACTTCCAATGATGTTCATTAGATGCTAGGGTTGCAGTTGCTAGTGCTTGCTTGCATCTGCTGACAATAAAGCTTGAACGTGAATATGAGTGTCCTTTAAGCATGTGTAGTGACCAAGGACGAGGGAGACATTGGGCTGTTTACAAAGTTTTATAATAACGTTTTCTTTATTCGTTGGCTTAACAACTTTGGTGACTTTTATTGGATTTTATATAATCATTGGGGATTTACATCAATTTATCAGCAGTTGTCTTATCCCTGTAGAACCCTGATGTGTAGTAAGATTGTTGAGTGTTGGTGCGTAGTGCAAGGATTTTACCAACAAAAAACTAACGGAAGTCTCGCGTGCCACAACTATAAAGTCCCTGATCTTAAGGGATAGGTAAATGGCCTAAAAAATACTAGAAGGTTAGATATTTTGGTGTTTTTCCTAAATTATTTTTCAAAACAATTTAAAATAAGAAGTGTGATACTTTTTCATTTGTTTTTTTTATGGCTTTTTTGTATTAGTTAAGGTCAGATTGGGTTAAGTTATAATGGGTATGGAAAGCACCACAATCTTAGAACATCGCAGGGTTAAGCATCAGAAAAAAATAACACTCGCTAATTTTCAATTTATTTTTAAAAATGCTCGACAGACACTACGTGGGAAAGCACCAATAAAAAAATTAAAAAAAAAACATTATCTCTACTAAAGACATAGAAACACAAAATAAATAGTCTAATTAACTAATCTATTTAACCAGAAAAATTCAACCATTTTGATATTTGTTTGTTAATCCTTTCACTTATTACACACAGCTGGTGACAATTCAACCGCTCACAATTCTTGTCAGTAGGAAAACAACGTTTTTTATTTCACATCAAAAAATTAGTTGGGAAAGAAATTGCATGATGATGGTTAGGAGGTTGAATAATAGAGTTAGGAGACTAGATGGTTATGGAAGTTGAATAATAGAGTTAGTAGACTAGATGGTTAGGGAGGTTGAATAATAGAGTTAGTAGACTAGATGGTTAGGGAGGTTGAATAATAGAGTTAGTAGACTAGATGGTTAGGGAGGTTGAATATTATAGTTAGTAGACTAGATAGATGGTTAGGGAGGTTGAATATTAGAGTTAGTAGAATAGATGGTTAGGGAGGTTGAATAATAGAGTTAGTAGACTAGATGGTTAGGGAGGTTGAATATTAGAGTTAGTAGACTAGATGGTTAGGGAGGTTGAATATTAGAGTTAGTAGAATAGAGGGTTAGTAAGGCTGGATAATGGAGTTATTAGATTAAATGTTTTCAAAGCTGTATTATAGAGTTAGGATATTAGATGATTAGAAAGGATGAATAAAGATTTATTAGATTAGATGGCTAGAGAGGCTAAATAATAGAGTTAGGAGATTAGATAGTTAAGAATGTTAAATAATAAAGTTAATAGATTAGATTGTTATGAAAGTTGAATAAAAGAGTTAGTAGATTAAATGGCTAGGGAGGTAGATTAGTTGGTTAAGAATATTGAATAATAGAGTTATTATATTAGATTCATAGGAAGTATGGACAAAAGAGTTAGTAGATTAAAGTCTAATAATAGAATAAATAAATAAAATTAGATGGTTAAGAAGGCTTTATAATAGTGGTAGATCATTTGATGGTTAGAGAGGATGAAAATAGTAAGAAGACTAGATGGTTAGAGAGGCTGAATAAAAGAGTTAGTAGACTAGATGGTTAGGGAGGGAGGCTGAATAATAGAGTTAGTAGATTAGATGGTTAGAGAGGTTGAATAAAAGGGTTACTAGATTAGATAATTAAGACGGCTGTATTATAGAGTTAGGAGACTAGATGGTTAGAGAGGCTTATTGATATATGTATCAGATTAGATAGTTAAGAATGTTGAATAATAGAGTTAATAGATTAGATTGTTAGGAAAGTTGAACAAAAGAGTTAGTAGATTAAATGGCTAGGGAGGTTGAATATTAGAGTTGGTAGATTAGTTGGTTAAGAATATTGAATAATAGAGTTATTATATTAGATTCATAGGAAGGATGGACAAAAGAGTTAGTAGATTAAAGTCTAATAATAGAATTAATAAATTAAATTAGATGGTTATTGGTTAAGAAGGCTTTATAATAGTGGTAGATCATTAGATGGTCAGAGAGGATGAAAATAGAAAGGAGACTAGATGGTTAGAGGAGATGAATGATAGAGTAAAAATATGAGATAGTTATAAGGCTGATATTAGAGTTAAAATATTAGATTGTTAGAAAGTATGTTGTAACAATTAAAGTAAAAGTTAATTTATGTGATTTTTAATTACAATATTGCATTTCGCAATGTAGGTATGTTTTTGTTGATAAAATAACTGTAATGGTCACTAAATGAGTTACATGCAGACTAATTGTTTTTATAACTTGGGAATATTAATTAATTGTATTTTTATTACATTAACAAGAATGACATTATCTATAACTGGTGTGGTTTTGTAAGTTCAGAGAGTTTCAAAGCATGTGCTGAAAGAATTTAAATTTAATGGGTCGGTTCTTTTCGTATAAGATTAGAATATTGAACCATTTTTATTAGTGTACTTCATATCTTTTGCTATAAAGTAGTAAGGTTTTTTTTATCTGAATGTAAAGTTCTTGGAAATTTTAGGTTACAATAGTTTGTATTGCAAGGGAATGCAGTTATTAAAAAATATTTTATATGTATATACAAAAAACGTATAATGAACAACACTCTTACTTTTATGTCCACTATAATCATTTTTGACAGACTTAGTGAAAAAGCTAGTTACAGAGTAGCTATACTAATAATGAATCTATCCACCTATCTTTTCATGACAACTTGATCGTGCATTGCTCTTGTCATGAAAGTTTTTATTATACAATAATAATAAAATAATTAACTCATTACCTTTATAATTGATTAATATTTCTTAGTTGCGAAACTTTACTTGCGCTTACTTTGTTTGTAAGATTGTTAAATAGCCCAAAACAGTATACCTAGAGGCTTTGATTACACAAAATTTTTCTGATAGTCCTAGCTATTCATGTTGGCAGTGAGTTGGGGCAATTCTTAGAACTGTCATGTTATTTAAAATGGATTTTTAGTCTAATTATTATATAGTGAAAAGGCTATGAATAATTCTTCATTGATTACTAGCGGATACGCCCCTAGATTTTAAAAGAAAAGGTTAAAAAATATATATATATTTTTTTTTTGGGGGGGGGGTCAATCACCCCCTTCCTCTCATTTTTAATTTTAGTTAAAAATATTTTTTTTTGGGGGGGGGGGAGTGGGGGTTTCAGGAGCGATTTATCTTAGGAGTGTGGTGGTACCCTCCCCCAAAATATTTTCCAAGGACCTATGAAAGCTACCCTGTAAAAGAGAACCATATTGGTTCAGCAGTTAGCGAGATTCTTCAGTACAAACAGATAAACAGTCGGACATCCTGTTATTCTATTATAAGAATAAACATACTTTTGTTATGAACAGTTTTGTTTTTGTTTGTCGGATTATCAAACTTGATTTCACTCGAGAAAAGTCTGATAATTTTTTGCTTGATTATGAATGTGTATATCATACTAACTTTCTCTGAATTAATTGTCATTATTCATCAAATTTCTCTCTTTTTTCATTATCACGAATAAATTAAAATTAAGATTAAAAATATTTTTTTAATTATAAAGAGAAGGGCAATAATATTTAAATCAGGGCTCGGCAGCTGCGACTAAGCCTAAACCTTTTTGGATGCTTTAAAAATTTGTTGAAAAGGGGGGTTGCCATATTTGGGTTAGGTTTAAACTTCCTACTTTAAAATTGTAAAATGTTGATTTCTCCGAGACTTTATTGTCTGAAATTCGATGCTATACATGATTTTTCATTAAAGCTGAGAACCAGTTCTGATCCTCGGATATTTTAAAAGGCATCAGTTTTCATGAAATCTAATCTTGTTTTATTGTTTTCACTATTTGATGACAATTCAGTAATGTTATGATACTGGAACATGATTTGTTTTAATTTAACCTCAGAAAAAAGTAATTAGTTACATATCAGTATATCAGTCCAAGGCTCAAAGTTAAGTGTTTTCTTAATTAAGTAGTTTTTTAGGGGATAAAATAGTCATATTTGGTACTCTTATGAACACAAGTGAGGTTTAGATTGCATTTTAAAACGCATTAAAGAATTGTTTTCGAAGCCAATGTGATTTTCAACTTACCTCTCAATTTAAACAAAAAAGTTTAGGCGGCTATCATTCATATAATATTTAATATAGAACAAGCCACACAAAAATAAAAACATTTAGATCGGTATAAAAGCCATGATTTAAGGAAAATACATAACAAAAATATCTCATAGCAGCAATCTGAAGAACAAGATCTGTTAATAGAGTAGCTGCGATTATTGATTTTTTAAAGTCGAAATATTTTTGATGTTTTGCATGGACACTGTAAAGTGATTAGTTGTTGTAAGGCTCATTACGTGTTATACTGGAGACAGTAATGGAGCACATGGATACACACACACATTTAGACAGACAAACAGCCAGACAAACGGACAGAAGGACAAATAGACCTATAGATCGTTGAGGTGGACGGAAAAATATTTATGGATAATACAAAAAGACACACTCATACATGCTTAGTCATGAATTGCCTGCTGGGAATCTAAGATTTCATCTTTTATTTAATTTTCACGAATATTTATGCAATAGAATTAACAAGAATAATTTTCTACATAACAATTATAAAGGGCAAATTTATAAAATATTATCATTTACTTAAGCTTAAAATTTTGAGTTAGAATAAAAATTTGAGAAGATTTTTTTTGTCAGTGAATTTCTTTAACTGTCAGATAAGGAGCAATTGTAGAGTATGTGCGCTACAAATAATTGCGCAACAAGACTACCAACAATTGGTTCATAATGTTACACACTGATACACTTTTTAATTATCCACAAACAACAATCATTACTTTTTATTACAAAAAAATTCATCATTTTTAATGAAATCAATATTTCTTTTCATTACTTTTTCTACCAACAGAAAACATAATTTTTAAGTGTTAGGACTTTTTATTAGTTTATTCAATGCTATTTGTTACGCCCCTAGAGGCCTATAGTGACAATTAAAAGAAGGGAAACGACACCTTTAACTTTATTTTTTTTTTAAAGAAGTAAACACAATTTTGGAGAGGTTTTTTTTCTAGGTACCCTCCCCTAAAATAGTTTTAAAAGCTTAGTTGTATAGGAGAACTAAATTGATCCAGTGCAGTGGTTATCGAGATCTTAGACTAAAGATGAACAGCCACACAAAAACATCTCTGAAAACTTTTTGAAAAATTGGATTTTAACAGTGGAAAGTGGGTGGTTAAATGGAAATAAATTGAAAATTATTAAATTAACACAATTCTTATATAATGACAAAAAATCTTGAAAATCACATAAAAAATTGTACTTTGATGCTAATGATTTGGATATAAAGTAATTGTTGTTGGTACCATTTAGTATTTTGTAATTAATGATTTTATGCTGCGAAACATAATGTTATGTACAGTTCTTTTTCATTAATAAAATTATCTCCAAGACTACATGTAAAAAACGTCATGGAAAAATGAAAAAAATCTGCTATATCAAGATTGTTAAAAGATATGATATCCTATAGTTTAAGTAAATTTCTTTTGAGTTTTTTATTATAGGGAATATAATATAAGAATTTGGGGTTTCCCCTCAAAGTGCTCTGTTGAACACAGAAAACCTACCCTTATATTTGAAATTAATTTAAAATAAGAAATTTGGGTTTGTTTATTTATTGCTTTAGTTCAGGTTAGGTTAGGTTATATTGTTTACTAAGAAGCCCCGCAGGATTAGCCCCCCCCCCCCCAACCTCCTTGAATGTTCAATATAGTAAAATATAACAACTCTTAATTTTAATCTTAATTAAATTTTAAAAATAAGGGAGTATTAGACATACACTCAGAGAAAGCACTGAGTAATTTTAAGAGAAGAATAATAGTTTCCACCTCCCAACTTGTAAATGACATGGGAAATGAAAATTAATAGTTCTGTGTGTATACATAATCTTCACTAAAATAAGTAAGATAATTAATCATAAAAACATAGCTGTTAATCACAAAATTAATAATTTTCAGTTATCCCAATATATAAGAAGAAGGAAGTGTGTTTGTCTTTCTGGCTATTAAGGTCTCACAAACGGCTAGACTGATTTGGTTTATCTTTTTCTAGGAATCTATTAAAAGAAGGATGTATAACTGTCTGTTTATATCACAAACGGATGGACAAACTAAGATTGTTTTTTTTCTGGGACTCTTCATAATTGTCTTGTTAAAATTTACTCTATTTTGGCGAACTGATCTGCTTAACCCTTACAGATCGGGGGGGGGGGGGGGCTCAAAGAGCCCCCCCCTCTAGTTTTTTCAATCTCATTTTTTTTGTAGGTAAGATGAAGAGCTGTAACTTCATGACTTTTTAAGTTTAGTAATTATACGTCGGCAAGAGTTGATTTTATTAGGATATCTGGTCTGTGTCGGTCGTGGTGTCCGGTCAAAGTCGGTTGGGTAGCAAAAAAAATTTGAAAAAATTCTAAATAAATCTTAATTTCTACATTATGACTTTTGTGTATAAGGTAGAAACCTAAAATTTTTTGGTGAATACTTAGATATCAATGACCTTCTGAGAAAAGTGGTGTTATGACCGTTTGACCGCTCCCTGACCGACTTTATGACCGATTTTTGTCCGGCTTTTACTACATACATATATCATGAATATCGTGGCTTCTATTACAGCTAGAGACCTATAATTTTTTTTGGTAAATCCTTGAGCAATAATAAACAGATAGAAATATTAATTTGCGCCGCCAACCGCCGTTTTACCGCCGTAACCGCCGAAAATGGCGGTTTCCGTTATTTGCCGTTTTTCGGCGATGATCAGAAAAAGTAATTTTTTTGTTATGAAAAATAAAAGTTCGTCCTAAAATTTGGTCATCCTAGCTGCAAAATTGGCCGCTCTACAGCTGTTTTAAAATTTAGCGGCTGGCCGCTAAAAAGCGGCTAAGGAAGAGTCTGACTGCTATGAAAAGAAAAAGTAATTTTCTCTAAAAATACACATGAACCACCAGAAAAAAATTTTACGTCTTTATCTGTACCAGGAGCTGAGATAGAGAGGGGGGCTCAAAGAGCCCCCCCCCCCCCCCCGATCTATTAAGGTGGGAATTGGGGCCCGATCTGTAAGGGTTATATATAATTATTCAAAAACAATCCTTTCTTATAAATATATAGGCATACCTATAAAGGAGATAGATACATCTATAAATAGAGATAAGTAAACCTGCTAATATTGTACAAAACCAGCCTTCCAATTCGTAATCATTTCAGGATAATTCAAGTGAAGAGTTGTACAGCCTTGACAATGACTCCTTCCTGAACAGCCTGGAGGCCATGACATTCCCTGAAAACTGGACCACAAAGCATACCAACCTATGAACAGGTACAAATTTTGTTTTTAAGATATGCTCTAAAAGCTAAAAAAAGTCATTCACATTTATTGTTGCTTTTAAAATATTCCTGATGCAAATGTAAACTATTTTAAAATTGGGGAACCTCCTCAGATAAAAATGTACCTAATTGCAATGACGTCAAAATTCCGTTTCAGTTTATTTGTAATTTTTGGTTGAATATTGGGTAACTACTACAGATTGTTAAGTTGTTTTTTCTCCAAATTTAAAAAAAAAATCATGAAAAAAATATTTTAATGTGACTGATAGTTTTTATTTTATCACTTCCACAAAGCAGAAACAATATTAAATTAAATATTTTCAGGAGTTTACTCTGAGCTAAATGGATTTCTTGACAAAAGAAATCTTCAAACCAAGAAGAAGTAATTTTAACACCAAATTATTTTGTTGATATTGCTAATACTATTTTTTCCACTGGATTTTTAGAAGTGCATTTTTGCAATTTTTACATTATTTTTCTTTTACATTTTGGTAATATCCCTGAGACTTCTTTAAACCCCACATTATTTTCCCCCTAATCACCCCTTCAAATAATTTATGACAGTATTATTACTTTAATTATTTGATATAACATTTTGTTAAAATATTCTTAAAATTGTTAAAAGTTTTTTTTTGCTTTGGTCAAGTTATAAACAGTATTATTTCATTATAGTAAGGAACATTTGATTTTTAAATTCATATTTCTTTTAAAGACTTTGAAAAGTTCTATAAAATATACCAAAAGTTAGTAATATAAAGAATCACTTTTAATTTAGTAAAGATAAAATTGTAAGGCCATTAATTGAAAACAAAATTGTAATAAAACGTATTCTATGAATATAAGTAAAGTAAAATCATTTTTAAAATAACTTTTAAATTCATACAATTTATTAAAGGTAGAAAATAATACTAAAAGATAAGACACAAAAAAATTTGTGACCAGGAAATGAGCTTAATATGAAAATAAAATAATCTATGTAAAAAAGATATGAATTGTAAATAATAATAATTAAAATAAAATATCTTATCATACAGGGACTGAAATAAATATGATTTTAAACCATGCAAATTAAGGTTTCAAAAACTTTTTTTTTAATGTGTCAATTGAAAATTTAATGGTTAGTTTCATAAAGAGAGTTTGATTATAAAGTTATTCCATAAGTTATTATGTGCATTAAAACGAACTGAATATGTAGTCATCAATTTCTACTAATTTCTTAAGTGTAATGCATTTAATCAACTTTGAAACATTATTGATTTACTTATCATTGTAAAAGTATCTTTTACAAAGAATTTGACGAGTTTAATATAAAAATTTTATAAGAAACTTTTCATAATTAACATGGCAAATACTATTTTCAATCTCTTTCATAGATCAACTCTTTTCTCTACAATATTATTACAATGTTTGACAAGCATGTTTTATATTATATTTATTCCTATCCCTAATTATAATATCACCACCAATTCTAATAATATTATACCAAAGAATATTGTTAATATTATTTCATTATGTTTTCATTATATAAAAAAGGAAAAATTACCTAATTAAAATTTATAACCATGATATTATTATTATATCCTTTATTATGATTTTGATTATTGAAAAAATGTTATTTAGTGTGTATTATGTGTATAGTTGTTTTTATTTTTAGGACAAAGCTTTTCTGTAATTAACTATTTTTGAAATCCGCCAAAACATTTTTGGTTGTTGAAGAAATTATACAAATCAAATTAGTTTGGAACTCAATTGATGGATTATTCATTTTCCCCCTTTTCCTGTTATTTTGAGGGATGGATCAAAGTTTATGTAGGTGTTCATACAATATTTGAATTATTAATAAATAGCTAATGAACAACATATTACCCTAACCAAAATACGCATAAGTCACACACTAAGAAATAAACCCAACATATTATTTTAATTAATTGCAATATTTTTATGAAAATTTTTGTTAATCATTGTTAAATTAAATTTGTAATAGGCTATTTAATTATTTGCAGTTTTAAGGGACATTCTAAAGTGATGGCTACTACTAGCAATTTCAGAGATAAAAGATTGTTTAATGAGAGAATAAATTTTTTAAAACTCCATTAATTCAAACATTACAAAATACCTCATTGCACATTGAGAATATTTGGAGATTTTTGGGTGTGGATTAAATTTTCTTCAGTTGACGTATCCATGTACATTGGTGTATATGCCTGACTAATTATCTGGCCGGGTAAGCATCAAGGTCTCAAATATGGCTATGCACAATACATGTGTCAATTGGATTTCCTACAATCCCGATACAAATGCAAATTTTGTTTTGCGAAATTTTATGCTTTGCTAAAAAAAACTTGTTTCATTTCACTTCATAAAGTTAACGTTCTTTAAGTAACAAACAAATGTGGTTTTATGTCTTTATTGCATCTAACCTATTCTTAGATAAATTTACAAGCATTAAAAATTGATTATCGGATGACAAACTTGTATTAACATATTAAAATCAAAGTTTTTTTTATTTGTGCTTTTTTAGGAAACAATATGATTTGCAGGGACATCCAAGCTTTTTATTTAGGGGGGGGGGGGGGGTCAAAATGAGGGGTTTCATAGGTTTGAGTGAGATATAAAATATATTTTTGAAAGTTTCGAGGGGTTCAAAGTTTGAGGGGGGTAAACAATCCTTTACCCCCACTCTTGGACGTCTATGGTGATGTGCTATTTTTAATGCTTATTTGTAATTCAATTCTTAAATGTATGAACATCCACATCAATTTAATATAGTGATATAGATCAGGGGGGAAAGGTTTAAAAAAAGGGGGAAAAGGTAACAACAATAACGCTAACTATGTTACGCTTTTCCTATCACGAAAAAAAAATACTTTATACATTTCAAATTTGATTGTGATTTTATCTAAGTTTACGTAATAACTTAAAGATTACTATTAGATTTATTTTTCTAACTTTCTAGAGTATAATTTTAAGTGTGATGATTGATATATAATTGTTTTAATCGATTTTTTTATACGTAATTTTATTTTGTAATAGTTTTATCTTATATTTTTTCATCAAGAAAATAAAAAAAAATTTAGTTTTAACTCTAATACTGATCTCAATTGCATTGTTTATATTAAATATTTAAGAAATACTTTTTAAATTTCATTTTGATAAATATAAAAGATATCTTTTAAAGCATTACAAAAATTTGGTGAAAATATATTTTAAACCTTATTATTTTAATTTGTAAGAAAGCTTAATAAAAACTCACTGTTATCATATATTTCTGAATGTGAATAATAAAATTTGTATGTTTTATATTTAACGCAAATAATGTTATTATATAATGTGTAAAATTTTATTTTGTGCAAAAGTTTCTCTTTTGTTGATTTAAAGATCCGAATTTGTTATTATTTTACATGTTATATAATAATTTTAGTGTACCATATCACTATTAAAGAAAATATAACCATTAATAAAATAAATTAGTTATTTACTACAAGTAAAAAAAATAGCTGATGTTAACATCTCCCAATATTATTTATCGAACAAGGGTGACAACATCCACTAAAGCATATTTCTGAAGGGGGTTTAAAATCCAGGTGTCAACCCCTAAATAACCCTCTTCTACACCCCCTCTAATGCACCCCCAAAAGTTTACACCTCCTTCGATTTTAGATGATGGGGATGTCAACATTTTCGATACGATGCACGTCACTGTTTTAAAGCATACTGAAACAACATTTCATCCAATAAAATATTTAGCATAGACATTTCTGACTTGCGGAAAAGTTTGAAGCTCACATTTTTTTCTCAATGAATTCAAAGAAACAACTTGGATAAATTAAAATGAAAGAATTAAATCATATTCAAAGGTATTTTGTGACCCATATATTCTGTTTACAAAAATCAAAAGTTCTATATTGTCTAACTTTTGAAAAATCGTTCTTGTTTTTACTTTTTCCCCCTGCAAAATCTCTTTTATTTAAATATTTTGTCTCGCAAACTTCCTTTTCAATTACAACCTTTGTTAGACAGCATCAAGGCTTGAAAAATCAGGGAGGGAGATGAAATTGGACTGAAATTGCACTGGTACCTGAAGTTTTAATAGTTATTTCTCGCATTGTATTATAAACGGTTTTCCGCGGTTATAGAATGTACAATTATGAGATTAAAACTGGTTTTAATCTTATGATTGTACATTTTTATAATCGTAGAAAGCTGGATATAATACGATGCTAGACATAGTTTTTTGGTATGGATGAGAACCGGTTCCTATCCACCGGATTCGAATGAATTACAGAAACAATTTTATCTTATTCGTTGGCTTAAAACTTTGGGTACTTTTTAAAAATTTTGTTTGCTTTCATGGGGTTTTTCCTAATTTACTAGATTTAAGACTTTCAACAAAAAAATTAGATGGGGTGATTTTGTTTATCATCATTAAGATACCTGCTTGAAATAGTTAAACATACATTCGATTGAGAGTCTTATTAGAAGATAAATTAAATAACCATTTCTAATTTGAACAATTAGTAAAATTGGGGGTGGTTAACTTTTTTCAGTGGACAATTTCTCCCTCAAATAGTTGAAAATCTTCCTGGGATGTATAAGAAGCTAAACTGTAAAGTTACACTAGAGTTATATAGATTCTGCGACGAACCCCAAACTGTCCCAGTTTTGAGCAAGACGATTCCTGTGACGTCATATAAAAAGGGAAGAGGGGAAGAAAATCTTTTAAAGAGATTTTCTTCCCCCTTACCTTTTTCCATCCCGAAACGTATATGACGTAACTGGAATCGTCTTGCTCAAAACTGGGACAGTTTGGGGTTCGTCAGATTCTGCGGTTAGCGAGATGCTCTGTACTAACACAAAGATAGAAACACATCCTGTTACTTTTGTATAGGGATTACTAATATGTATATTATACTAAAGCATAACATAGTAGGCAGTAATTTAGTTAAAGGCAGATGGCATATATACGTGTGTGCCATATACATACGTGTTCAATTTTAAAGTAAAGTATTGATTATTTTATAACGAACTTTTATATTAGGTAAATCTATAATTATATCATGTACTAAGTCTTTTATAGTATGCTTTAATTAATTGTTTTAATATGAAGGAATAATCTTTATATACGGGGGGGAGGGGGTAAAACTTTATCCTTAATATAAAAGTAACAGCTGGTCTGTGAGTACCGAAGGAACTTGCTAACCACTGAACCGATTTGGATCTCCTTGACATTGTAGCTTCTGATAGGTCCTGGGAAATTTTTTTTGAGAGGGGATGGGTACAACCACCTTATGAGATATCGTCCCTAGAAAAAAATGCCCCCCCCCCCCCACACACATAAATTTGAGGAATTTGAGGGGCGAAAAAGACTAGATTTGGTCAAATTATTTTCATCTAATATCCGCGGAAAGCTGTATATATAATACGATGCGACAAATAACTATTCTTAATAGACATACTATCTATTCTCAAACATTTTGTAAAAAGAAATATTTCTGGTTTTGGCAATCTTTATTTAAAATAAAGAATTCTTTTCTGCGCCTAAACAATTATAACCAATGATTGTATAATAAATTTTTATAACAAGAATAGAAATTTACATTGAATAAAAATATTTTAAAAACATAGGTAGCTGCATAACTAGTTATAAAATAAGAGAATACAAAACCTAAAAAGCTATTTCCCTGCAAGAAAAAACTCAATTAAAAAAAAGTTTAATTTCCAAACTTTAAATTTGTCATAATTGGGAATTTTGAAGTTTCAATTAAAATTACAAGTGGTTTTTTTTGCTGAATCCTTTAAACGTTTTTTCTGAAATAAAATAACAAAATATTCTACGTTAAAATTATTTGTAAAAAAGGCTCTAACTTGGCTAATTAAAACCTATTAAAATTTGTGCTAATTTGTGAGACCATTAAAATTTAGTTTTGGTTTTGGGTAAACTACGCTAGAGCAATTCCTACAGAGTACTTTTAGACTTATCACAGAAATTAAGAAAACCTTTTTCTAATTCTTACTCCATTTTTTTTTCTAACATAGCTACCCTATTACTAATTTATGTTCATACGCAATTTTGCCCGGACTGCCATTGAATGCTAGTTTAAAGTCTCTATAAATATGGACCATTTTATCTAACTCTATTGGAATGAACAATCAGCTAAAACGCTTGACTGCCCCTTATCATTCTTTAACGCCTTATCATAATTTTATTTAATTTCCTCGTCAAAAAAAACTGAACCTCACTTTTACAGAAAGTACCATGTTGAGCGCTGATAACAACTCCCTTTATAAAAAAAATACCTTGAAAATAAGGGGGAGAAAAAGTTTTTCGTTTGTTTTTTGTGACTCGGTGATAGATCAATATATTGAGGTCCTTAGACGATCATATTGAGGCAAAAAATATTTGGCAGGTTCGCTTCACGAAAATATGTTTTAAATAGGTTATTATTAAATTGTATTTTTCAAAAAAAAATATCTTTTCCACTTTAATTGCTCCATATAATGGTGATATTTTTACTTTTGTTAGTGTTCCTCCATTTAAGAACATTTAAAACACTATCGGTCAGGAATACTGTACTCGAACAAAATCTATTTCCCTTCCCATTTTACTCTTGTCTAAAAAATATATTTTATATATAAATACAGTTCTATCAAAAACTACTATAGCTTTTCCAGAAAGTGCCTAGCAAGAACAAAAACCCCGCCCCCCTTATTGATACAAATTAGAAATAAAGGGGACTCTAAACTAATGGGGTCTATACATGCAGTGCACTAACCTTGCGGAGCCACTCTGTACCTAACCTAACCTGACCTATACGAACACCCGAAAAAGTTCCAAAATTATTGGAGATGCAACATCCAAATTTCAAAATTCTTTGAACGTACAAACAAGATCCTTATAGAAATGCTTCGCATCTAGTTCACTTTATTTATATTCTCTATAAATTTAACACCATATAAAACTTTGATCTGAATAATGATTGACAGGCCATAGTAATTATCGCGCGCACTTCAGGCACAAGACACAATTACTCTGGTCAGCCCTTAGGCACTTTTTATGTATTTTTATGCATTTACAAGTCTATTATTACCAATAAAATACAATATATGGGTAATACTAGCCTAATGATGGTAATCTGTATGTGATGGAATATTGTTATATGCTTATATAAAACATTATATCTATTGTTAAAGTAATCATGTAACCATTATGTAATACTAAGTATACCTATAGCCATAGCTTCATTTACGTCACAAGTTTAACATACAAACACCTTATTAAACAGACAAGGACTTAGATCCTGGTAAATAGTTGTTGTTATAACTTGCACCTTTTAAAATAGCTCAGTTATTCATTGACTCTCGAACTATTAAGTTCTTCTCCTGGCTTAAAGGTAATGATCTTAGTTAATTTAGCATGCATTGTAGTTTAAATTTAGGTCCCTTAACTTTCATAACTTTTCATACTTAACTGATTCACTTGTAATGTAAATACACTTTATAAAACCATCTTCTTTCTTAAGTGCTTAATATACTTATATGATATAGATCAAACATCCTAACCAGCCATTTATTCTTAGCTTAAAGCAATATAATACCGCGCGTGGGTATTTGTTGAACTGCCACGGGTTCAACCAAATTAGTATTATACTTGTGGGAATAAAAGGAAAAGCATTCTTTACTGACGAGCCGACGCTGAGAATGTCTATGTGTATTGCAGTAAAGTAGGATTTAAGTAGTACTCATAGAAGAGCGATCTCCATGCCATAATATTGGACACGCGCCCCATTCGCACTACCATTATGGAGGTGGGTTGCACTTTTAGGTAGACCTCATTTTTTTTAGGGAGGAGATGATTTTTTTTGCATTTTTGAATGTATACTTTGATTTGAACGAATTAACTTATTTTCACTTTTTTTTGGCTACATTAATTTTCTATGTGTCAAGTCATTTATCAAAAAATGACCAAAGTTATCACTTTTGGACACTTACAGAGATATTTTTTAGGTTTGGATTATAAAAGTACAAGTCATTCACAATTGAAAGGTTTGGTGATTTTTTTTAGATTATTTTCTGAAATTATTAAATTAGGCGTAATCCTTAAATATAAAGTAGTAAGGATTTGATCAGGTGATGATTGAGTCAGGCAAGATTTATATGTGGGGGGTAGTCTTCCCTTAACCCTTACCCTAAATGCTAGAGGCGAAGATGCGTGTGTCTTTTTTTAGTAAGATTTTTCAGATCAACTTTTCAAGGAATCAAAATCTTTAGTATTGAGATAAAATCAACCTTATTCGACGTTCACTCAAAGCCCAAAAATAATGGACTTAAAAGTGTATTAAACTGTATATAAGACATTTGCGAATATATTGATACCATTAATTTGCCTCTTAGATAGAAAAAAGTATGTTTTTTTAATATTTTTCTCTTGCTACAAATCAAATTTCAAATTTGAGTCACCAAAAATGCTAAACTAATTTTTGCTCTAGAAGAATCAATTTTTGGAGTTAGAAAGTGCTTAATACCTCATTTTAATCGCCTGGCATTGCTTTATAATATACAGGTAATGACTTGGTTTTTTATGGAACAGCTGACTAAAAAATCGAGGTTTTGTGATAAACCCACTTTTGTTGTTGCTCCATAAATGATATTTTTTTCCCCAATTTTTTTGGCTGTAAAGAAGCTTTATATATTCATATAACATCCACCTAAATTTGACTTTTGATATTTTATTTATAACATCACCAGAGGGAATTGAATTTTGGAAAAAAAATATCAATTTATATTTTACACTGCTATGCATTGTTCTTGTTCTTGTTTCTAAAAAATATTTATATTATAAAAAAGAGAATTATTTAATGCTTCTATAAGTATGTTTATTATTTTTCTAGGCTAAATATAACTATAATTACACCATTTTAAAGTTAGACATCTTAACATATTAACACAATTATTGAATCGGTCTGTATTATTAGGCTGGCAACCCTTAAAACAGCTGCATTTCATTATCCTATTATATATAGTAATTATTATATGTATAAACACACTTAATTTTTTAACTTTTTATTGATGGAATACATATGTTTCTCTATAAAAATAGATCATCAGTTCCAATTAAGATGTATAAAATAAGAGTTAAAAAAAATATATATATATGTCAATGCATTTTGAATCCTTTTAAAAGACTAAATAAGAAAGAAGTGTTAGAAAATTGTGCCCCCTGCGGGGTTTTTTACTGCTTATATCCTCTTAGGGTTGGGGGGGAATTAGCATCTTTATATAAAAAGGGGGAGGTGTTTGAAGAGAATCTTTAAAGAGAAAAAAATAGGTCATATTTTATCATTTGCAGTTTTACAAATTAATACATATTATATAAAGCTTTTTTGTCTGTAGCTTAAGATTTCGGTAAAGTATAAGGCTATTTTACTAATTTCCTTACTCCTTTAATTACAGAGCTCCTAGATGCTTGGAGCGCAGCTGCTAGTAAATAAACAAAGTAAAATGATTCCTGAATAATTGATTTACAAATTTAAAAAGCAAAACATTTTTACAATTAGGATGTATATATCCACGCCATGGTTAGCTCTTTTTGTTAATTCAGGCGTGTTAGAATTAATCTTAAATGTTGGAAGATGATTTTTGTAGCAGTAAGGTACTTAGCAACTTTATAATCATTACTTTATGTAAAGGGATGTCCCGGTGGGGGGGAGGGGGGGGGGTTAGGGGGTTAAGGGTTATTAATTAATTTGGGGCAACCCCATAATTTTTAATCTTCCCCTTCCCCCCCCCCCCCCAAAAAAAAAAAATATAAAAAGCTTTGACGTCCTTGCCTCTATTATATAAAGATTACCCCACAAAATGAACATGGGGATGCCCAAATTTAGATATTTCAATTCCCCCCCCCTTCCCCCCAAATCAAAAAGCTTGGATGTCCTTGATTAAGTAAGCTCATTTAAAACATACTGAAATCAATTTGTGTACAACAATTATCCTATTTAGTTTTTTAGTAGTGAAGCTACTCTATAATTCAAAATATTTGTCCGTCCATTGTCTGTCCATTCATCTGTATGTCTGTTCATTGGTATGTCTGTCTGTCTGAGACAGAAAGGGGAAAACGATATTTTCTTGGCTTCTATAAAAGATAGAAGGCTGAAATTTTCATGGATTGAATATTCTCTCTCTCTATCAATTCTCCATATTTTCATCAAGTTTCATTAGGATTTGCCAAAAAACTGGGGTGGGCTATATCGATTCCTACATTTCAAGTTTTCATGATTTTCTCTACTCCTATTCAAGTTAGATGGTTGAAATTCCGGGATTGAATACTTTGATATTTTGCATAATTTTATCAAGTTTTATTGAGATTTACTTATTGGGGTTCTACCTCAAACATAGGAGTCCCAAATGTCGGAGTGGACAAATTCAGGAGTCCCAAACATCGGAGTGGACAAATGTAAGAATGGGACAAACATCAGAGTGGACAAACATCAAGGTGGACAAACGTTGGAGTGGAAAACATTGGAGTGGACATTGCTTAAATAAAACCTAGAAGTGTCTACTATTTTAATAATATTACAATTTTGAAATTTTTTATACCCTTGTCTACAAAATAATGACTATGGCTGCAGCGCTCAGCCCCCTAGCCTATATCCTAACCTAACCTAACTAAGAAAAGTAACGGGACGAAGGTAGGGGGGGGCTGTTTTTGTATAAAAAAAATTCAAAATTGAAAAAAAAGTTTGGGACTCCTGTGTTTGTCCACTCCAATGTTTGTCCCAAAAATCCTGCGTTTGTCCACTCCAACGTTTGTCCCACTCCTGCGTTTGTTCCACTCTGACGTTTGGGACTCAAGCATTTGTCCCTCCAATGTTCTTCCACTCCTACATTTTGCATGGAACTGATTATTGGTTGGGGTGCTAGTTTGATTCCTAGATTTGTAAGTTTTAAGGATTTTCTTTACTCCTATTAAAAAAAATTTAAAAGGCTGGTTTTATACCCCCCATGATATATTACGGGGGGTGATTACCCCCATCCCTAAAAAAAATTACCCTTTTACAAGCACCTCCCCCTGGATACTCCTGCACTCCCCCTTGTAGTGACTAGGCCAACTTTATGGTCTCTGGTTTCAGGAAGCCCATTCAATTATGAGAAGTTCACATTATAAGAGCACTCTTACAGCATCCTCTCTATTAGCATTACATGTGTAATGCATTATAGACAGACAGATAGATATTGTGAGGGATCCTACACTTTATAACACCTTGTTTTGCATGGTAAAAATTGTTCCAATAGTTCTTGATATTGATATTTTATTTAAAAATTACAATAACTTGAATATAATGATGTTTAAAAAATGCTGAAATTATATTTATATTTAGACTAGAAAAATGATTAACATACCTATAGAAGCATTAAATAATTCTCTTTTTAATTATAAAAATATTTTTTAGAAACAAGAACGAGAACAATACATAGCAGTGTAAAATATAAATTGATATTTTTTTCAAAATTCCAAAACTATCCAGGGTCCTATAAGAAGCATCCATAAAACACAGAACTCAATAGGTACTGTAATGGTCGAAATCTTAAGCTGAAGACAAAAAAGATTACTACTTTATATAATAGGATAATGAAATGCAGCTGTTTTAAGAGTTGCCAGCTTAATAATACAGACCCGTTCAATAATTGTGTTAATATGTTAAGATGTCTAACTTTAAAATGGTGTAATTATAGTTATATTTAGCCTAGAAAAATGATAAACATATCTATGGAAGCGTTAAATAATTCTCTTTTTTGTAATATAAATATTTTTTAGAAACAAGAACAAGAACAATGCATAGCAGTGTAAAATATAAATTGATATTTTTTTTCCAAAATTCAATTCCCTCTGGTGATGTTATAAATAAAATATCAAAAGTCAAATTTAGGTGGATGTTATATGAATATATAAAGCTTCTTTACAACCAAAAAAATTGGGGAAAAAAATATCATTTATGGAGCAACAACAAAAGTGGGTTTATCACAAAACCTCGATTTTTTAGTCAGCTGTTCCATAAAAAACCAAGTCATTACCTGTATATTATAAAGCAATGCCAGGCGATTAAAATGAGGTATTAAGCACTTTCTAACTCCAAAAATTGATTCTTCTAGAGCAAAAATTAGTTTAGCATTTTTGGTGACTCAAATTTGAAATTTGATTTGTAGCAAGAGAAAAATATTAAAAAAACATACTTTTTTCTATCTAAGAGGCAAATTAATGGTATCAATATATTCGCAAATGTCTTATATACAGTTTAATACACTTTTAAGTCCATTATTTTTGGGCTTTGAGTGAACGTCGAATAAGGTTGATTTTATCTCTATTGTATCATTTTTCAGAGATAATCTAAAATAAATTTCAACGATGTTTAACTTGAAAATCAAAATGTTTAACTTGAAAATCAAAATTATATACTTTTGGTACAAGACGATTGACTCTACAGGAAGTCTAACTATCCGTAGTCTTATCTTATGAGCCTACTCTTACCATTTCTTTACCTAACATAACATAAAGTTGGTATATGTTTAGTAGAATTGCCTCTTTTGTCTTTTATATAGTACAAAATAAAATTATAACTTAATTGTTTATAG
This sequence comes from Acartia tonsa, assembly GCF_053477335.1. Taxonomy (NCBI): domain Eukaryota; kingdom Metazoa; phylum Arthropoda; class Copepoda; order Calanoida; family Acartiidae; genus Acartia; species Acartia tonsa. The sequence goes on from NC_137260.1 coordinate 44,884,229, forward strand.
AGCAGCTTCCATAATAGGCCTACAACTTACACAGACGACGTGAAAGCCTCAAAGAATCCTTTAGTTCAATGAGCTTAATGCCTGTTCCGGCTAGGGATAAAGGGATATGTCAGTGATTTAATTAATTTAAGTGATATGAGAGTTACTCTTTTTTAGATGAAATAATTACATATTATGATTTAAAAATCCTTATTTGTGTATTAGATATTAAAATGTCTGTTTGTCTATGCTTAAATCAATTGAGATCCTTAAAACGGCTTGGTCTGCGATTTTCAGGAAATTTTTTGTTTGTGTCTTATCCCTTTGATTCTATAAATTTGGTGGCTGTCTTACTTCAGAGATTTGATAAATGCCAAGTGTTCAAACAAAACTACAATTTAGATCTATGATTTAACGATAGGTAAGAAACTAATATTTATAAATAAAGACAATTTACCTACTTTTCTAATAAAACTTTTTATATTGAAAATATAATAAATTATTCAATTGGTAAAAGAATTAAGCTTATTCAATTAGCTTACTACTTTTTCAAACAGTGTGATATCATTGCATTCAGTTTGGTAAAAATATTATTTTTATTATATGAACAATTTTAAAAAAAACATACTGCCAAAAAATGTTACTCATTGCCCCCTCCCCCTCTGCTCTTTCTCTTTTTTCCTCTTTACTTACTTCTGTAATTTTTCTTTCCAATCTTTTTGTTTATAATCAATAGTGCATGAACTATGGATTTTAGGAGTTTTAACAAATCTTCAGGGTTTTCTCTGCGAGGGAGGGGACATTGGACTGTAAATTACACTGGTACTCAAAAATTTTCAACCTTGTTATCTAATTCGTTGGCTCATAAACTTTGGATACTTTTGTTGAATATTGATTGGTTAAGTGTTTAGCGCAATAGTATTGGGTCTTCAGCATTGGCAATATTTATTTTGTTATTGGGGATGAATGTCAATTTATCGTCCATTGTCTTATCCCTGAAATAACATTAAAACTTTCAACCAAAAAAATTGAGTTTATGATTTTTTCATGTTGCAATGAAGGAACACTAAAATATTGTCTATCCGTAATATCTATAAATTAAAACTTAAGAGAAAGCAGACACACAATTTTTGATGGTGAAACTTTAAAAAATTAATTAAGTCTGAAAGTATTATTTGCTTTCATGTATATGTACATAAATAAGGATGACAACATCCGTAAAAGCAAAGATCTTTAACGGTAGGACAAAGGGACATTAACACTTTTATAGTGTCAGAACTGAAAAATCAGAATATAAATGAATAAGAGTCAAAGCAAAATTGTGAGTAAATTTTTTGAAAAACTTCTTGATACAGGAAAATTTTTATGGACATACTTACATTTTTAGGACTTGATTATAGAGTTGCTTTCCTTGTAATATTGTTCTTTGTTGTCCAAGAAATCAGTATACCAAAAATCAGAACAATCGGATAATTAGATCACAAAAAATTAGTTGTTAAAAATGTAAAAAAATCAATATGTTTAAAATGGACGTGTGGGCATTCTGGTAATGATTATGGAGTTGCTACGCTTTTTAAATCCTACCTTATTACTACAGGAATCACCATGCAAAGTTTGAAATCGATAGGACAATTCTAACATGCCTAAATTAATGAAAAAAGCTATCCGTCCAACCCTAATTATAGAAAAGCCTCTCTTTTAACAATGAGAGCTATGACTATTTATTTTAACTAGTCTACATTGAGTTTTAATAAGTTGCGTGCACGAACAGTGTCTTGCCAGAGGGAATGAACGGCTGCGCTTACCCCAATGTTTTGACAACCCCAAGATGTTTAGGGAGTATAGACTTTACCAAGAAGGTGCAGGGGAAATGGAGAATAGACACTTAGCACGCCTCTGGTTTCACTAGAATAAGTTTAAGGAAAAAAGAATAAATTTACATCTTTAAAGTGGTTGATGTAAAATATAAAATGATGAAATGTTACAAAATGTCATAATCTTAAAATAAATATGAGAATCAATGAAACCAGATCCGCAACACAAAGATATTTGTTCCTTGTTTGTTTATTTAAAATTAACCACAAAGAAAATAAGAAATTTTGGCTAGTCTCTAAACTAAATAAAAATTTTAACAATTTATTTTTGAAGATTTTTAAAATAAAAAATAAACCTCGAAAACCATCCATTATTATGACGGCTAAATTACAGCTTCAGATTGTTTAAAAATGGCTAAATAGTCAGTCTTGGCTACCTAAAATTTGAACATCGATCTTATTATCCATTAACTGTATTATTTTCTGTAGTTTGTATAAAATTTACCTATGAAAAACAGTCGACTAGAGCTGCGGATTGCTCCTAGTATGGCTTCGAAACTGATTAATATCCTCTGTATTAGAACCGGTTCTCTGCCATACTGAAAAATCATATATAGCATCGCATTTCAGACAATTTTCCACGAATATTGAAATAAAAATCATGAATTAATACAAATTATATCAGGGCTAGCAAAACTGGTTATAATCTTTTAATTTTTCATTTTGATATCAGCAGAAAGCTGTATATTATACTTTGCGATAAATAACTATTATGCTTAGTTTTTTAAGTACATTGGTCTATACAAATTATCTTTGTGAACAGATTGATTAGCTTTTAATGGAAGAGTTATACTACTAGAATTTCTTTTAGACAAAATTTAAAGAAAATTTACATAAATTTTTTTAAAAACTGATTTTGTTTATATATGACTGATGGCTAATTACAGTCTGAACTTGGTCTATTATTGAAATCTAATTTGTGTTTATCTTCTCTCTCTCTCTCTCTCTCTCTCTCTCTTTCTCCCTCTCTCTCTCAATAAGAAATCTGTATCCCACCCTGATTCATGTTTTGGATGACTGGCTTTCTTTTTTCTAGGCAATTTATCTTCTTATTTTTAAATTGTTTTTATTGGTATTAGTTGCAATTAATGGTAATTTCATTTAATTTAGTGCTTTTGAAAAAATTGAATTTTTACTTTTAAACCAATTCAATTCAGGAGGAGTGCGGAGGAGTGCAAGAGGAGTAGCACCTATTTGGGGGAGTGATAAATCCACCATCCCAAAAAATATCCCCTGGAAAATACCCAGACAATTTTTTTCACTTCTTTATTTTAAAACTAAACTTCAAATTAAATTTTAGAATAAAGATAAATATAAAATTCTTTTTCCTCTGAATATATTTGAATATAATTCTTACATAATATCATATTTCCCTCAACTTCGATCAAAGAAATTTTGGTGTACTCTCCTGGAATTGCTTGTAGAGCAATGAACTCCCCTAATTTTTAATAAATTGAAAATAAGGAAGGGTAAGGTAGGTTTTCATTTGTTTGTTTATTAATCTAGAGCAGAGGTGGATTCTTAAAAAAAATTTGCCCCACTAATCGCTTAGTGGGGCAAAATTTTTTAAGAATCCACCTCAGGTTAGTTTATGTTATATTAGGGTAAACTCGCAGCGAAGGGGCCCTGTTTTACGAAAACAATTTTGCCCCACTAAGCGATTAGTGGGGCAATTTTTTTTAAGAATCCACCTCAGGTTAGTTTATGTTATATTAGGGTAAACTCGCAGCGAAGGGGCCCTGTTGTTATTTTAAAAAAAACCACTGTTTTAATTCATTTCAAATTTATAAAGGTGGGGTATTTAGTGCTTAACCGGCACTTTGAGGAATAGTACCGAGACATTTCTCATTTTCTAACTCAAATAAAGAGCAGATAAGTTATAGAAAGATTTATTTTATATTTATGAGAATGTCTCTCGGAATTCAATAAAGTTCACTGACATCAACTTTTTATCAGCAAAGCTACTCTATAGTTTAGTGTTAGCTCTCAGAGCATACAGTCGCATGCACAATGTGAAAGCTGCAGTAAACTCACTTGTGACTTAAGTGAGTAACTTCACACAAAAAATAAACTACAACTCAAAATGGATCTAAGTGAAAATATCTACATTCTACAAACCCAATTCAATGTCAACCACATTTCTAAAACAATATCAACACTTCATCTTCAAAATTTCATAATCCTCATAAATTAAAATCGCTACTATGTCATCTTTGCCTTCATTTATAAAAATAAAATTCTTCAAATTTAAAATATTTTACCTAAAACGGCCATTTATCCCAAGAAAATAAGTAATATTTCATAGTCAACTTAGCCTTCAAAAAATTAATCTTCCATCAAATCTTCTAATATAACTTAATCTGCCAGACATTAGTTGTAAAATCATGCTTACAACACTCACTTCTGAATATTCATAACAAAATTGGCCTAGCATCAGAATTCTGCTTTCTAAGTGTGTGGGTTAGCATTTTTCTAGGTTTTATGCAAGTCTCCAAAAATTAGTCCTTAGATTTACGCTTAATGGAGTGGGGCATGAATCTATTTTGACTACATATAATAATTTAAAATTTCAGAGGCGTTTTTTATTAAGTAGATTTAACAGCAAATGTCACCAATATCAACTTCAAACCTAAAATAATGTATCCTAATCGGCCACCACGTTCAATTCTTAATCTGCTAGACATTAGTTATAAAATTATACTTACATCATTCATTCTGTAATAAACATGACAACAATGGCCTAGTATCAGAATTTTGCTAGCTAAGTTGTCGGGTTAGCATTTTCTATTATAAAGGTCTCCCAAAATTAGTCTTTAGATTATGCTTAAGAGGGCAAGGGCATTTATCTATTTATGACTACATATATTAACCTAAACTTTCAGGAATGTCAATATTGTATAGATGATTTAACAAAAATGTCAGCAATGTAAACTTCTCCAAACCAAATTACAGTATCCTAAAAGGCCACCACATTCCATTTTAATAAATCACAGCTGCAAACAATTTAAACATCTAAATATAGAGTAGCTTCCTTCTAAATATCACAATAAAATTTTTTTATTTATGATACAATCAGCATAATTTTCTTCTAAACACACAAATCAGCATATTTTTACACTTTAAATGACATTCATTATTTCTACAATTTTTTTACTTAAAAAACTTCATTATAACTACAATAATAACTACATACATAACTACAATATAACTACATTAATAACTACATTTATAATTACAATATAACTACATAATAACCACCAGTTAAGTCACATTTAATTTTGCAATCATATCTCCAGGGGGGTTTACTCCCTTATCAGAAAACACAAACCGCGGCTTGGGTAAACCCTCAAACTTGACTAATGGTCATAAATGAGGTGTCAAGTCGCAATTATTTACTTATGACTGACTTTATGTTCTTTTTTGCATTATGATTAATTGTAATTGTTTTTTCTTCTATAATCCACTTACATAAACGTTGTCATATGTATAATAATTGAATTTGAAATATACATACATACATTTACTATGTCTGTCCGTCCCTCAGTTTGTAACACTATAGGGTAAATGTGATTTTCTTGCGTGATATTTAAGATATATAGCTAAATTTTAGGTGAAGATTCCTATAACATATGTAAACTATACATTGCTTTGTTCGTCTTTCTGTATTAATGCAAAAACATAAACCTTATTTTTTAAAGTTTTCGTTCTCTTCTTTGAATTTGTACATTATTTCTTTTTTTCATAAGTCTGTTATAGATTTTGTCATACTTGTTATCATCTTCAAGGGAGTATAAATTAATTTGCCCCCCCCCCCCCCCCCCAATATTATCTTAGATTTATTTCGCTTGTTGGTTATACCTCATTCCTGAATTTTAATTTTAAAACAAAAAATTATATATTTTTTGGAGATGGTAATTGTTTTTCAGGAGCGATTTCTCTTGATAAAATCGTTTCACTGTGCAAACAGATATGTTGGTAAAAATTTTGACTATTTTCATTTCCATTTCTGAGAGCTTCTTTAAAAGTAATTTTTTATTACATGAAAGTAAAACACAATTCTCTAAGATTTAATTTAATATTTTGACATAAAGAAGTTAATTTATTCTCTTATTATAAACCTCTTTTTCAAATGAAATTAATTTTACTACAATCTACTTTATATTTTGAGACTGACGGATAGGAAAATTTAAGAAAATTTTTCTCTCTTACAATTTTCCTTTACCTTTTCAAGATACTACATATAACCAGGGATCTAAAGGGATAAGATAATGGCCAATAAATTGATTTACATCCCCAATGATGATACACAATATTACCGCATCTGTATATTACAATTAGTTGTTGACATTGTCATTCAACTTGATAAACCAACTAATCACAATTCAATAAAAGTCCCCACAGTTGTTAAACCAACGAATAAGAAAATGTTAATATAAAAGTTCAGGGACTAGTGTAATAACCAGTCAAATATCACCTCCCTATCTGACATATAACACTCTCATTTGCGTAGGGTATATATGTCTCTAGAGAACCACAGTCTGAAAAGCTGTGTTCACCCAATCCTATAAAAATAAGTATATTATCTCTGTAAAATGATATTTCATAAAGCAGAGCTTCTCTAATGTTGGTTCTAGCTGTAGGTCTGTAGGTCTGTAGTTGGTAGGTATGTAAAATCGTCAGTTGGTTAATACGATCTTTTTAAACCTATTCGAAAACAGAACTAGAACGGAAGGCGTGATTCTCCCACAATTTTTCAGGTTTTTTTGTATATGCCTAGGTAAGGTTTCAGGCTATTTGGTGAAGGTTTTCTTACCTTCTTAAGAAAAAATTACAAATCCCAAAAGAGAAAAACAAATATTTTGAGAACAATTACCCAAAAAACAATAATTGTTTTTTATAAAAAGTATTTTTTTATAATACTAGAGGTTTCGCCCCGAGTACCATAGGGATCCGCATTTGAAGGGGAAGGAATAGTCAGAAAAATTGCATTAACCATCCCAATACTTAAATTTAAAAATTAAAACAGCTTAAACCCCTCCCGGAACCTGTATGAAGCTTCCTTAAAAACTGAATCGGTTCAGTAGTTTTCAAAATCTTAAGCTTCAGAAAAATATAAGAAGTATATAGTTTTTTGCTAAAAAAAAATTTACAACATTATGAAATGTATATGAAGTCTGACACAAACATAATTAGATTCAAACAAACTTTGAATTCTAGTTAGAAATTCATACCTAATGGGTTTATTACAGGGCTCGACAGCCGCACATTGCAAGATCAAACAATTGGCGATTGTAAATTGTTAAAAAAGGGCAACTGGCTGACATGACGGTTGTATGACCTTTCTGACTTTTAAAACAACTGCGGCTTCAGGTGAGATTTAAAAAAAAACATGAGATCTAGTAGATTAAGAACGTAAATTGCAAATATATTTTTTTTGAAGGCGCGCTTGACTACTGCTGCGGCTGCCGAGCCCTATTATGCATACACCAACTGCGAGACCAATGTTAAAACTAGAACTTTTTAACGAGTCATATATTATTAAATTTAATAAACTAAATTTTACCAGGCTGTTACTTGTATTATGTTATTTTCAATTAACCTATTACAATAAAATTTGAAATTAGACTAAAATCCTAATAGAACTATTGGTTAATACAGCAAAGCTTTGATAAATTCTATTACACCTTAAAAAAAACATTTTAGATTGTATTAAAATTTGTATCAAAAGTAAGTGTTCTGTTAATTTCTGTTGTAAGCTACTCAGGGAGGAAGGGGATACAGGACTGTTAAATTAAACCGATTTTCAAAGTTTCATCCACATGCTTCATCGATCATTGGCTTAAAAAGTTTGGGTAAATATATAATGAAATCATGATTGATAGGTTCAAAATTATCAAAGAAAAATCTTAATCACAGGGTAACGTTATTTATCATCATTGGGAGTGTACATAAATTTATCGACTTATTTCTTACTGTCTTACTTCTTAAGATGCCTGAAGTCAAGTGTCTTGTTTGTGTTGTTAGATATTGTGAAGGATATAAATATGAAGCGACTAGTTCAAGCTAAGGTTTACTAAAAATAATCACGAGATTTGGTGATTATTTTTACACTAGCTATAAATCTTTAAAAATAATAAACCTAAATGCAATTCTAGGTTAGAGTAACTTTCCACCAAATATAAATATAATTCTAAAAAGTTCTTTAAAAACATGACAATAGGAATTAACATTATGGGTCAGCTTAAGGTTATCATATTTCTATTTACATTATTCTTTCTTGGTTGGCTAATAGTAAGGAATTACATTTAACAAATTTAATTGAAATAATTACCCTTAAAAAATGATCTCCCAACTGTCCCTTTAGAAAATCCGCAAAAAAATTGTGGAACGGAAGGACAAGTTGCCCTAGAAAAAATGGTTGAGTGTTGAGTTGAAGGCAGCAATGTAGGGATTGGTGAATAAGCTATATATTAGTATGGTCCCAAATTAAAAAAAAGTAATAGTTCTTCATGAACTGGAATTGATTTAATGTTTTTTTAATATTTGTTGCTATACTCTGTTGTTCAGTATCCACGGAAATTAATCGGTTTCGAAGCCATACTGGAGAAGTATTTCTCACTCATAATTAAGAGTTATGCGGAAAAAGTTAATTAGATGTTATTAAATAAAATAATCTTACTTTGCCTATGTATATACCTCTAATGGTGGGTTATAATTAATCACATTAAGATCTTAATAATACGGCACTATTCATCTCTAATACCATTTGATTACTCTACTTTTATCAAAAAAATTTACCGTGCATGGGTCTCTAAGGAGTACTCCATACTTTTGCTAATTGTGTACTTACCCATCCCTGAATCCCTGAGATGAAGGAGAGTTTGGAAGGAAAAAAGATGTTGTGAGAAACTAAGGATTTGTTGCTCTCACGAATAAAGGTATTCAAGGTAAGAATATTTATTTATCGCATTGTATTATATACAGCTTTCGGCGGATATAGGATTGAAAAATTAAGAGATTAAAACCAGAGGTGAATTCTTTTGCCTCACTAAAATTTTAGTAAGGCAAAATTATACCCTCTAAATTTTTAGTGAGCCTCATTGATTTTAGTGAGGCAAATTTCTTTTAAGAATTCACCTTGTTGAATTCAGTTTTGTTGGCTATGTCATGTAAAATGAGGAACAATTAAAATAGAAATTAAACCACACATTTGTGATTTTTTTAATTCTTAGGCTAAGTTTAGTAAATGCTTTGCTTGAACAAAAAGGTCTAGTTCCACTTTTTTTCGTTTTTTATTCCTTTTATTCTAGAGGGTATAAAGTTTGTATTGCACAATTTCAAATCTAGGCGGATAGTAATAGATAGATAGAAAGACAGATAGATGAGCGATTAGATAGATAGATAGATAGTAAGTTGAATTAATAGAAAGATAGATGACAGGATATATTCTTTCTTACAAATTTAACTGAGTTTTTGGTGGGCCAAGGACTCTTTAGTGAAGTGTTAGAGTAATCCTCAACTAGATATTAGGGTCAAGGTTTTGGCTATTTTAAGGAGTTGAAAGATTTCAATATAATTTCCCACATCCAACCAAAAACCCAGTTTACCCAGTTTTACCCAATCCTCTGACTTTTACAAAGGGTAAATCATATCAAACAGTACTTGGATGAGCGTCTATAAGCCTGTTCGAATCAAAAGATCTCAGTATTGGCGAGATCTAATGGATTCTGATTTTCGCTCAAGCAATTCATTTAGAATTAATTTTGTCTGTTTACTATATAATACAAAGAAGTCAGTCTGTCTCCTGAATGAAGATTTTGATATCGATTTTGACCTACTTGTCGTACCAAAGACTTAGGGTTTTATCTTTTGTCAGTCCTGGGGGGCCAAAGGCCTGGGCTACCAAAACTGGTATCAATTTTATGAATTTATTTTACTATTCGTTACCACAAGCAGATTTAAAGATATCTTGAATATTACAGACTTACAAGAAGACAGGCACGTGCACAGAAATTTTAAGAATGTCGTGAGCTTTGAGAGGATGAAATCAAACATCAAACGAGTAAAAAAATACAGAATATCTTTGTGTGTTCAGTAAAATCTCTTAAACCATTGACCCAATAGATTAACTATTTTTAGAGAAACTTAATATTAGACCTAGTCAGGGTTGAGACTTTGCTGCATGAGGAATTGATATGAAACTCCAACAGATAGAGCCCAAAAAAATTGCTAACAAATTTCCCCAAAAAACGTTTAATCGAATTACAGCAAAGGAAATATTCCGCTATTATGCAAATTCATTGTAAAATGTCCAATCAAGAAATGAATAACTGAATGAATATTGTTAAAGAAATAGGTAAATGAAGACGTTAGTTTCCCTTTATTAATTTGAAAAACAAGAAACAAACCAATTTAGATTGGGTCTCTAGATTAAGTCTTGAACTGAAAGTAGAATCTTGCCCGAAATAGGAATTTGTTGCTGTCAACCTCTACTTAACCTACAATAAAAATAGAGTAAGCAATAATAAAAAGCTGCTTTGTGTAATTCATAAATTTATTAGAATAATGATTTTATTGTATTTTCCAGTACTACATCCCTGACTTTCTAATACTAACTGCACTTGGATGGCAAATGAAATGAATTACTGATTAGTTTCCTTAACACCAATATCCTAATGTCAAATATTACTGGGTACTGCAATACACCAATAAACAAGGATGAAAACATGCATAAAATCTATGTTAAACAAATCAGAAAAAGGAATAGATATACATATAATATACGTGGATATTATGACAGGGGGAAAATTGTCCTCAATTCAGGTTGAAACATGGACATCATTGATTGGTCAGTTCTTTTTTCCAATAGGAGGAGAGGGGATGGGAGAACGGGGGTGGATAGGGTGATCGTTATTTTAGCCAGCTACAAGTTTTACTATATGATTTGAAGGCATGATAATCTTGTGTAAGATCGAAGTAATATTCATTGATTAGGGTCCAACAAGCAGTAACAAGAGAAGATTGACAACGGATTAAAGATATATTATTCAGAGGCATGATAAAAATAGCTTTTATTTGATGAATGCTGTATAGTTTGTATCAATGTATATGCTACTGATTTCTGCGAACAACAGCTAACAGTTGCTATTCACAGATCACTTCTTTATTTTTACAGGAATCTTTAAAAGTTTCATTTTGAAAGACTTGAGTGGGTTTAAAGGTAATTGAGCAGCTGATGAGCTTTTCTATTGATAAATTTTTTATACCAGAAATATTCTTTCAGTTCTTGTTTATATTTTGCATGCACAATTAGCTCAGTGCAAATAAATTGCAAATTTTAAGCTTCAGCTTCAATCTTAAACTTTTTTTTATTTCTTCGCTTCTTCACATTTTTTTAGTTTTTATAGTAAAATTGTGTTGACTTAATTGTAAGGTTGTGTCAAAAATCTATGATTTTTGAATTTTTGTCACAAATGCACACAAACATTTTAAAGAAAAAAAAACATTTATTGGGTGTGAAGAAGTTTAAATGAAAGAATGTCAAAGCTTATTGTTGAAAAAAGTGTAGATAAAAAAATGTCTTTTCATTTTGTTTGAAATAATATCAATATATATTTTAAAGATGGCTTTGCTATTTTTGTATTAATCATTATTGTTTTACAAATAACTCTCTAAATGGTTGCCTTTAACTTCATTATTATTGGACATAACTGTCCTTATTTCTATAAAGTAATTCTCAAGTAATCTCATACAAATACTTTCAATTACATGTGTTGAAAATGTAAAAAGGATATACGTGGATATAATGACAGTCAATTTAGCTTACTGATGTGGACCTCATTTATTGGTCAGTTCGTTAATCGAATAGAAGAGCAGTGGATATATACGGGGTGGATAGGGGTATAGTTATTTTAGCTAGCTGCAAGCAACACTTTATCAGAGTACGTGAAAATCTGGGGCAACATCCAAAATACTATACATACATCGATTGTTGAATTAAGTCAGGAACTGATTACAGGGAAAGAAAAAAACATTGCAGAGTATTTAACAAAAATCTTATATATTTTATATAGGTATTGCCTACAAAGATACCAAAGAAACAGTTATGTCCATCCAGTAAAAGTTACCTCTTTGAATAAAAATACTCAAGAATTGAGATAAAGTAGATATAAAAGAACAATCCCGCCCTATTATTGGTGAAAATGTGTACAGATTTTTAAACAAAATGGCATATTTTGTTCATTTCGATCTTATAGTTTGACCTCGAAAAGAAAGGTAACCTATATTTCGCACATTTTTAGACTGACATAACCAAAGTAGAACTCAAAAAAGGAAGCTATCAGTTTTTAAATCAAAATAAAATCCGTTTTTAATAATTGAAATTAGGCTAAATACTGTTTAACTAAGTCAGGTGCGCGATGTAAATAGTTAAAGAAAGAGGAATGCATTGGCCCATACACTGGCTCAACTCATTACTATGCACATTTACAAATTCAAGAAAAAAGATTGGTTATAGCAAGTAATTAATATTAGCCTTAATTGTAATCAAAGATCACACGAACAGCATATATATTTTATGTTAGGGCTATGAGAACACCTAAAAATGTAAACAATTAGAGATTATGTGAATTGTCTCCAAGCAGGCTAGATTAGCACATTTTATATCAAGTTAAAAGGTAAGTAACTTTTAAACTTTTTAGTAGCGGAGCTATCCTATGATTCACTATTTCTGTCCGTCCGTCTTTCAGTCAGTACCACAGTAATATTAAGAACTATAAGTCAGAACAGGAGTGGATATTGGACTGTTAATTAAATTGGTACCCAAAGTTTTATAACCACGATATTTCATTAGTAAGTAGTTAGTTCAAAAACTTTATGTACTTTTAATTGGTTAATTCCAAACAAGTAGTGGCCAAATTTTTCAATCAATAATTTTAATATAAAAAGGTATAATTTGTTTATCAACAATGCACAATAATTTATCTTCCATTGTATTATCCCTGACTAGGTATATCTTTTTACTAATAAGTATCTAAATGCATAGAGCAAATGTGGGAATTAGAATGGAAATAACAGTAATGATAATAACTATTTTAATGTTTTCTTGACAAAATAAAAACATTAAGTTTATCTAGCCGTGAACTAGGACAAAAAGAGTTTTACATATGAATGTACAATGTACATATGTATATTTCATGTTTGTAATTTGTTTTTCAACAAACTATTACTTTTAAAAATTAGGGTGAAAAAAAAGGTTTTAACAAAAATTTCCATATTGTTCAAGGTACGACTAAGATTAATTATAAAACCTTTCTTTTGACAACATCTATAAGTAGCGAAGTACAAAAATATTAAAAGATATCACGATAGAAACATCTATATAACAACGTCTATCTTAAATACGAGCCGAGAAAAATATGTCTCATCTAAACGTCACAGATGGATATTCGAATTATAGAGTAACTTCGCTACTAAAAAGATGATGGTAACCGTTTATACCGTGCAATCCAAGTTATTATTTAGGTAGCCTGGAATTTTCAGCTGCACTATTTTAGGACTATAGGGAAAGGGTAAAAACATGAAATTAAAATAAATATTTTTTAGAGTTTGAAAACTCGTGTAATAATGTACATAACAAATTCATGTCTGCTCATTTGTTAGTCAGAACACCACGTGCTCTTTGAAATTAGTAACGTTGCTACTTTATATATTAGGTCTATTGTGTTTATTTTTTATCATGCTCAATATGATAAAAAATCCATTTGTCGATTTAGAAAATGAATATTAAATAAAATAAAAGAAGAATTATTGATATAATATTACAAGCCCCACATATTTTTAAGCAGTAAAAGTAAATCTATAATCACTATCTTTTTTATAAAAAGAAGTGAGGTTTTTTGTCTGAAGCTTAAAATTTTTATAATTACAGAACTGATTGAGTTCTCCGTTTTATGGAAGCTTCGCATTGGATTTTTCTGATCCTTCTGACTTTCTGAAACAACACGTACAATAAAAAGATTGGCCTTAAAGATTAAAAAAAAAATTTTAAAGATGTATTCATTCCACAATTTTAAATATAAATGACCTTGTGTATAAAAAGAAATTAAGTTTTAAATTATAATGAATTTGCTGAAGTCACGCTTTCCTGGAGTTTAGAATGAAGTATTGTAGCTAAGTGTTCATAAATGTAAAAACTTAATTACAACTCGTTAATATACAGGTACAAAATGAGCACAGATACTTGGGATGTCTTTCTATCTTATTTCTTTTTTTCTATGCCTTTCTTTCCATTTTACAATCTCTATTCTCACTTTAAAGTTTTTCTCTTTATGTCTTTAAATATTGTTTTCAATCAAGTCTCTACAATTTTTCTTTTCTTGAAATTTTCTTCTTAATTCTGTCTTTTAAAATTTTTCTATCATTCCTTTTTATTTCTTTTCTTTACTATCAATCTGTTATAGTTATTTTTTCCCTTCCCTTTTTCCTATAAAAAAATAAATACATGTTTCCCATTTGTTGTATCTGGCAGCCTCGGCACAAGTGTGGGTCAACCTATTGTTAAAACTCGGCAAGGGTCAGTTTCTCCTTTTTTATCCCATATACACTACACACACACACATATCAGGGATCTAAAGAGATAACATAATGGCCGATAAATTTATATACATCCCCAATGATGATGCACAAAATTGCCCCTTATGTAGATTACAATTAGTAGTTGAAATGTTTGAACACTCAACTCAAGGAATCAATCAAAATTCAATAAAAGTCCCCAAAGTTTTTAAGCCAATGTATAAGAAAAAGTTATTATAAAACTTTGGGTACTAGTGTAATGAACAGCCCATTGTCCTCTCCCTCTCTGCATACATATACATTGACATGATAAGGATAGAACAGAGTGAAAGCAAAAACACACAAACATACAAAACTAAATTGTTTCAAAGTAAAACTATTGTAGAATTGTCTGTGTGTTACTTATGCTGGTGTTTGTGAATTTTGTAAGTAAAATTTTGAGTCTATTTGTATGTATACATATAGTATGAGTATTTTTTATCCTGCTTCAAACAAGGAAGCTGGGAGTTTAAAAGTGAGTTCAGGACGGAAATTAAATATATATCAGTGTTATATTATGTGAAAATAAGGAAAGTGTATCTGATCTTAGTTCAGTTAGATTTTAAAAGAATTCATATTTTTCATGTTTTAAAATATGATATACTACATACTCTAATGAAAAAGAAGATTATTTTAATAGATTTAGTTTAAATATTGTCTTTTAGAAGATTTTTTGTCAAAAGCTATTCTAAAGTCTAGTTGACATATATTTGTAGATTAAAAAATTTTTTTGAATCAAATTAATATTCATTTTGATTTTACAATTTGGAAAAATTCTTGTCAACATGAAAGTTAGTTTTTAAAATTGTTTAAAAATAAAAAAAATAATCTAATCTAAAAAATATTTTAGTTATACTTATATTATATCAAATTTTTTGAAGGAA
This sequence comes from Acartia tonsa, assembly GCF_053477335.1. NCBI lineage: Eukaryota > Metazoa > Arthropoda > Copepoda > Calanoida > Acartiidae > Acartia > Acartia tonsa. The sequence continues at coordinate 44,899,578 of NC_137260.1, forward strand.
AAAAGGGGTATAGTCCCTTCCGTAACATCGCACCTTATGGGGCGATTCTTCGAATTTTTCACAGTAGCCTTTCTCCTATTTCTAGCCCCTGCAAGGGCTCTAACCCTGCGGGGCCAATTACCTAACCCTGTAGGGCAATCACCTAACCCAATATAACCTAACCTAACCTAAAATAACCTATAAAAAGCCATTTTAAAAGTACGACGAATCGCCCCTTATAGGGTGATGTTACGAAATGGACTATTCCCGAAAAAAGTTTAATGTATAACCATATGTCCTAAACATCTTTTGGGAATGAAATTGTTTCCTTATTTCAAAACTTAGTGTTGCTGTCAGCAAGCTTTTTTGAAGAGGGTGAAATGAGTGGATTCAACGGTTTGAGAGGGGTAATAGAGTATATTTTTTAATTTGAGGATAAAAATGATATGCTGAAAAGTTGGAGGAGGGGTGTAAAAACCCCTTTTTTCACCCCCTTGGACGTCAACGGCTGTCCGTATACTCTTAATGTATTTTTAAAAGCGAAGCTTTTCTATAATTAGGGTCGGTCCGTCCGTCCGTCCGTCTGAGATAGTTAGCTTTTATTCGTTAATTTAGGCATGTTAGAATTGTCCTATCGATTTCAAATTTTGCATGGTGATTCCTGTAGTAATTAGGTACGATTTAGAAAGCGTAGCAACTCTATAATCGTTACCAGAATGTCCGTACGTCCATTTTAAACATGTTGATTTTTTTACTTTTTTAATAACAATTTTTTATGTGATAAAATCATCCGATTAATCAGATTTTTTGATTACTAATTCCTATTACAATAAGATACAATATTATGAGCGAAGCATCTCTATAATCAAGAATTAAAATGTCAGTATGTCCTTTAATAAGTTTTGCAACAAATTTACGTTTAATTTTGTCATGCCTTATATTTTCATATTTTGTATATTCAGTTCTGACACTCAACAATAGTTAATGTTCGTCTGTCATATCGTTTCAGAGCTTCGCTTTTATGGATGTTGTCATCCTTGTTAGTAAGAAAAAAGAGATGATATTTATCAAAGAAACACAAAAGTAAAAACAAACTTCAAAAAAAATAAAAGTATGAAGATGAAATATTTGAAAAATGCTTTGATTATTGTTTGCATTGAAATGCAAGATAAAAACATCATCAAGTATTTACAACTACGCAGTGCAAATCATTTTAGAGACTAACTCAAAATTTGTTCTTATGGTAATAAAAGCGAAGATCAACAAATTGGTATCAAACTTTATTTTAAAAATAAATAAACATTAAGAGTGCCACGATTTGAGTATAATTACCAAATATAACAGAAAAAAGTCACAAATTTCAAACTAGGTTGGGGTAAATGCCCCTATTACACTATGCTCTGTGACTACCCGTGTAATAATTTTAAAATTTAATGCAACACAAAAAAAGTAAAAATGAAATCAGTTTAAAAATCTTTAGATCTACAGCAACCAGAAGGCTTGTAAGAGGAGTACTGCCCCACAAAATAGCCTAAAACCTAAAAGTAACAATACTTAATTTTTCTCCAAATTGTTGTTAATGAGTCCATCCTTTCACTAGATCTTACTGGAGAAATAGACTTACAGGTATATTTCCAGCTTCTTTACTATTAGGATTTGACAAAATTTGAGTTTATCCATTATTTGTTGATCATTAACTCTTACAGATCGGGCCCCAATTCCCACCTTAATAGATCAAAGAGCCCCCCCCCCCCCCCTGTATCTCGGCTCCTAGTACAGATAAAGACGTAAAATTTTTTTTGTTGGTTAATGTGTATTTTTAGAGAAAATTACTTTTTCTAGTCATAGCAGTCAGACCGCTCCTTAGCCGCTTTTTAGCGCTAAATTTTAAAACAGCTGTAAAGCGGTCAATTTTGCAGCTAGGATGACCAAATTTTAGGACGAACTTTTATTTTTCATAACAAAAAAATTTTTTTTTTTATCATCGCCGAAAAACGGCAAATAACGGAAACCGTTATTTTCGGCGGTTACGGCGGTAAAACGGCGATTGGCGGCGCAAATTAATATTTTTATCTGTTTATTATTGCTCAAGGATTTACCAAAAAAAATTATAGGTCTCTAGCTGTAATAGAAGCCACGATATTCATGATATATGTCTGTAGTAAAAGCCGGACAAAATTCGGTCATAAAGTCGGTCAGGGAGCGGTCAAACGGTCATAACACCACTTTTCTCAGATGGTCATTGATATCTAAGTATTCACCAAAAAAATTTTAGGTTTCTACCTTATACACAAAAGTCATAATGTAGAAATTAAGATTTATTTAGAATTTTTTCTAATTTTTTTTGCTACCCAACCGACTTTGACCGGACACCACGACCAACACAGACCAGATATCCTAATAAAATCAATTCTTGCCGATGTATTATTACTAAACTTAAAAAGTCATGAAGTTACAGCTCTCCATCTTACCTACAAAAAAAATGAGCCCCCCCCCCCCCCCCCGATCTGTAAGGGTTAAGGTATCTACAGCTATGGAAAGCTGCGTAAATGAGTGCAGTTTGAGCAGGGATACAGGAATAAGTGAATGGCAGTTGAATTTTATTGCGTTTAAATAGAATATATAATTTTTTGTAGCTTGATTCAATTATCTTGAATGTCCAAGGGGGAGGGGGTTTGAAGGGCTCCTCCCAATTTTGTAAAAATATTCCACCCCCAAAACAAATCTACTCCTAATTTTATGAGGGAAGGAGAATATTACTGTACTACTTATATTTAACTAATTACTTTATCTATATTCGGCACACAAAAATAGCTTTGCTTATTTTTCATGAAAACTTGCGATTTATTGGAATTATTTGAATTTCTGATGTGCATCGCAAAATAATGTAATCATGTTTAGATTTATGACTCATAAAATAATCTCTTTAACTTTTTCCAAAGCAAAAAAAGCTTTATAAGTTCCTAGTGGCTTCGCCTTTAGACTCTAGGGGTAAGAGGTAATTAAAAGAAAATTATGTACATGCCTAAAAAAATTAGGCGAGTATGGGAATCCTTACATCTTCTATTACCTACCCAACTGAAAAAATTACGAATGGGTCGCTAATTTTCGCGAATAAATGGCAAATTCGCAAAACATATGCGAAAAAAATTAGGGTGGGGGTTTCTGTTTTTTTTTTTTTTTTTTGGGGGGGGGGGGTTGTCCCACCCCCAATCAAAATAGCCTATAACCACCACAGGACCAGTAGCTATATTCCCTAAAGAGTAGAATCCAAGATCTTAAGCTTCAGACGGATAGACGGACAGACGGACAGACGGACGGATGGACAAACATCATTCTACTTTGTATCATAGATACATAGAAAATTATTTGTATCTTCTTTTTGGTTAGTTTAGGTTAAGTCAAGTAAGTTTTAGAATATCCCCGCAAGGTCAGAGACCCCCCCCCCTCCCAGATACTAGGATAGAAAACAGAAGTCTGGGGTCGTTTTGGGTGGTCAACTTTTTCAATTATGGGATTCCTCTTACTAATTTCAATTGTATTAGTCTCTTAATAATTATTTGACATACTTATTTTAAGTTGATTCATTCTGATATAATTTGCAATTATTAGAAGTTGAACAAAGTACATTATAATTGTCTATAGTATTTGAATTAGGTAAAGTTATGATTTGAACAAGAAGATCACCTCCATAGAGGCGTAGCTTTTTAAAACATGTGTTACATGCAACTAACATTACAATTCAAAAATGTAGTAATAAAACAAAATTGACAATAGGTTAGAGAATGTTGATAAGTGTCTTTGTGATGCTGCGCAAAATGGTACAAAAAAATGACGTCATACTATAAAGTTGTCCAATGAGAGGCCAGTATACATTGTAATTGACCAATGGTAAAATATATACTCGCCTCTCATTGGTTATTTTATCATATGACGTCAATTTTTTTGTACCATTTTGCGCAGCATCGTCTTTGTCTGTCTGTTCATCAATCCCACAGCTTGTCAGTCTTTAACGCAATGGTGGTAATGTGATTTTCTCAGCTGCTATTTAAGATAGACCTATGATTTAAATCATAAAAAGCATCAACTATACAAATTAATCGGTCAGTCCGACGATCATGCTACAAAGGACTGAGTAATGTTGTCATTCTTTTAGTTGATCTTAAAAATACTATTTCAATTTTAAACAGAAATATCTAGAAGATACCCAAAACAAATTCTTTTAATTTTGATCCCTGACATTTGATTTGCAATTTTGACATGATTCAAATTCTTCGTTGTCTGTACTATTTCTATTCAAACAGTTCAAACTTTCAATTCTTGATCATAACAATCAAATTTTGTTAAAGTAAAATAAACTGCTTTGAATCTGCCGTTTTCTGCCGATAATGCAATAAGTTCGAATTTCTATCCAACTCCACGTCTGAAGTTAAAAATGGTTCATGATGCTACTATATAAATCAGGTGTGCGAATTTAATAGTTAAAAAATAAATGCATTTCACTTATGCGGGCACAACTCATTACTATGCAAAGTTTTAAGGTTTTCTGTAGGACTTTTGGCCACGTTTTCATGTACTTTACTAGCAATTTATGGTTAAAATATTCGCTAAAACAAGACCTTCTGATATAAAGAGTTTGTCCAATTAAATCACATAACTTTAATACTGTACTAACTAATAAAAAAATATATTCCCAGCTTGCCAACTGAAAGAAAATTTTATACTTTTTCAGACAAAATGCCACATTTCTACAGATACCGCTCAGAAGATGATGATCTACAGACACATTCCCGCACCCCAGCCAGAACTACAACTGGTGTGTCATCAGCGAAGACAGATGAAGCGCATGTCAGGTGTGTAATGCCACACTCTCTCTTATCCTTTATAATGTCGTCTTCTAGGCACGATTCCCGCCAACCAGCCTGTGACACTGTGATGACGTCATCAGAGGAAATTCATGTCAGGTACGCATTGACACTTTAGTTTTGGTTCTCAATTGGAGTACATCTCAGGTTTGTTTACTAGTTTCTGTCATAGTAGGAGAAACAAATAATAATCCAGGTGGCCATTTTACATCTTACCCAGGTAACGGAGGACTTATTAGCATTGCAGGTAAGCATTATTTACCCCATTAAACCTATTTGGTTCATGAAAAGCATTTAGTCTTAAAGTCTAAAATTAGATAGAAAAGGCAATCTTTTCTTCAATGAAGTTTGTTTTGCAAAATTAATGATATTTCTTGTACATATTTTACTAAAACAATATATTGCATGATTTATATTTTTGATAATTGGATTTCTGATAACAAATTGTTTGCAATTTGCCGCAAAAAAAGTTGAATCCACTATATGTCGTCTTTTGAGAAAGATGGAGATGATCTATAATTGTGCTAACTTTAACATTGCTTATTAACTTACTTTTTAATCTTGTCCGTCTAGGTTCTTAGTCAACCAATCAATTATGGATTTATTTAACCATACATATTTTTGTTATTAGATGTCTTGGAATAGCCGGAGAATTGTGTATTCCAAGTGGAGATGAAAAAAACAAGGAATCACATTAATTTGCCCATTTAAAAAAAATTATAGAAATAGATAGAGGCCTCTATCGGTTCTTTTTGAATATTTTTCTGACGATCTCTCTTAGAAGGGTGGTGGTGCCCTTCCACAAACCCCATAGTTATAAACCTTCCCAGGATGTATACGAGGCTACAATGTAAAGGTGAACCGTATTGATTCAGAGTTTTGCAGGATCCATTGCTACAGACGAAAAAAAGCTTTCTTTAATAGGATAAGTCTCAGGTGCTATTTCTTTTATTTTTTATCCTTACCAAATGATTCCATTATTGAGTGATTTATATTTAAGCTGCGCTAGTATTTGACAAGATTCAAAATTTAATAGAACATTTAATGCAAGAATTTTTAAAGTAGAATTATAGAAAATACAACAGGAAGTGTTTAAAAATATCTTTGCTAAAGAATTTATTTACAATTTACTTTCTAAAGTTAAAAGATAGACAGATAGGGAAATACAAATATCCATGGGAATATAAATCAGGGAAAGTGAGGAAAAGTCAATGAAAAATAAATTAATCCCCCAATTTTCTGACTTTAAATTTGGATTGAAGTATAAGATAGATTTTGTGCAGTGTTTCATTAAAGAATTTAAAGAGGTTTAATTTAACATTCCCATATAAACGACCCCTTAAATAGTGAATGTAAATATTCATTTATTTCCCCGGTATGATCTTTTATATCCCTGGTATCATTTTTAGAAGATTTTTAATTTTTTTTGGAAGATTTTAGAATTTTTATTAATTACTAAAAGAAAAAAAAATAATACCAGGGAAATAAATGAAATTTAAAAACCAAAATTAAACCACATTTTAGCATAAAAATGAGTTTTTGTTTAAATGAGAATGATATTCCTATCCAGTTTTTTGTTTAGGAATGAATATTTTTTACCTAATGTTTTTTTTTATGTAAAAAATATTCATTCCTAAACAAAAAACTGGATAGGAATACCCCATTCATTCTTCAATTCCTGAATCCCTGCTGTAGATAGAAAAGTAAAATAATCCTCTAGTTGAAAGATTAGCAAAGCTTGAAAAGAAAAAATACAGATTTAAATTGAAATAAATGCAATATAGAAGAAACTGCAAAGAATAAGACAGATGATAAGTGACTATATGAAAAACTGACTTACAAATATAGAGAATTAAAGAGTAGAGATATATTTATTAATAATATTTTTGGATCATGGAAGGAAAGCGAAGTAGAGGGTTACGTCGTATTTCCACAGTAGCTTTTGATAGGTTATTTAGATAACGCTTTGTTAATGTTAATGATTGCTCGCAGTGTTAGAAAATAGGCCCCGCAGGGTTAGAGCCCCCCACAGGGGCTAGAAATAGAAGAAAAGCTACTGTTAATATACGACGAAGCCCGCTATTTCGTTTTCTTTCCATGATTCCTATTTTTTAAAACATAAATGAGGGGAAAATGTTAAAAATAGATTAAATACCCAGTGATAAATGCTTTGAATAAAAAAAAGAGAACAGTAGAAAAGAAAAAGAGAGAATGTAAAGAAATAAGATAAAAAAGGCAAAAACAGTAGAGAAAGATAGAAAGTTTAAATATAAAAAAAAGAGGTTGAGTGGTCAATAATTGACAATGCACAAAGTTTTTCATATATTTTGCAAGTATTTATGCACAAGAATATATTTTGTTTTTTTTTAAATAGCACAATTTAATCATCCTAATTTTTTCAGCTACTTGTTTTCTTTCTTTTTTATAAAATTGATTTTATCTATATAAAGGTATGGAGATTAACCATTAGGTGAACCCTTGAATAAGCAGTGAATATTAAAGGGAAAAAGTGAAGAAAAAAAACAGACAAACACGACATAGGGTTGACTTGTTGATTAAACTTGCCTCCAAATTTTTTTTTACATGGTTGGAGAATGAGATTTAAAATATTTTTATAATTCAAAAATTATTTTTTTTATGCATTGTAAAAATACTATTTGCAACTGGAGACAATAAATGCAAAACACCTATTGTGCTTAATGTTGTTTTTGTACTATTGCATTTTTTCTAAATAGTTGCTATAACAAAACTTATTAAACTAGAGTTAGAAATATTACACTTTTTATTTCACCAGCGGCGCATTCGATGATATAGAACATAGAAATGTAATACCACGCCTTCCCCCCCCCCCTTCATCCTAATGATTTTCAAATGGTTTCATGTTTGCTTTGGAACAGTTTACAACAAGGTAGATTTAGATCTTTACAGTCAGTCCCAAGGTATTAACATCCCAACTACTGGTTTTCACGACCTTTGTCTGGAAGTTCTAATGGTGCATGGTTGTGAGTTGCCCCTGTTTTGTGCCAAGGCATGTCTCCTACTTTTACTTTTGATGTTGCACAACGGATAGATCAACTTTAGGTACAACTATAAATGTTTAGCTATAATGAGGTTTGGGCCAAGATTCGGACCCCTCACTTTACCGATATGGCGTAATCAAAATAACCCAATTCTAAAATATTAAATTGGGTAAATTAATGTGACAAATATAAAACTGGTAAACACATAGGTCAACATCAATTCTCTATTCTACGAGTTGGACAAGACTATTAGGAGTCTTAAGGAAAATATGTCAATTAAAATATCTATCTATCTAAAATACTCTGCCCCCTATTCAAGAATTCACACAATTCGAATATCTAATTAATACTAGACATTAGGGATAAATAAGGGGATAGGCAAATGGACAGTATAATCATCCCCATTCCCCTTCATACTTTAATAAGACAAGTGTGTAGGTTAAAAAACATAATTCAAAGCCTTCCTTATTTCAAAGAAGATTTTAAAAATCAATTAAAGACAAAATTTTAAATTAATTGATAAAAAATAAATTACTTTCTATTAGCATATTCTTGCAATCCTGGTAAGAAATACATGTGTTACTTTCTTTTATAAATAAAACTTTTGTTATTTTACATGTGCTTTGGATTATAGATAAAATTCCAAAGAAACATGTCTCTAAAACTGAGAGTGACCTGAATAAAGTATATTTCATGAAAAAAAATTTAGGTATGGATTAAAAAGTACATTTAAAATCACATTTATACTCTATGACTTAAGGTTTATTTGAAATATATTTAGATGAAAACATCATATTGGAATAAACCATATTTTTTGTTTGATCAAATATTTTTAAAAATGGCTGGACTGATTGTGTCATGTCCCCCTAGGATTGGGGTGAAGTCGCTAAATTCAAATTATAAAGAAACTGGTATTTGTTTTTTAGTTAAAATAGATTTTCATATCAAATTATACATATAAATAATGATATTGTAAGCGCAGCAACTATAAAAAAAATTGACATCATAATAGGAGGAGAACGAGCAATTGAGAGCTGAAGTAGACTATCTAAAAGACATCTGTAAGGTAAAGTATTTTATAACCATATTTCCTAAATTAACGTCAAAAAATTGTCAAAACTTTAATGTAGGAAAAGTCCACAAAAGTAAAAATAACCTTTCAGAACCTCTAGAAACCAATATTGTCTAAAACGTTATTAACCTTAAAATCAAACAAAGTTCTTTATTCAGAATAAAGTTGCTACTTCCCCACCGCCAGTTCCCGCGGTTGTCCAGAATGCTGCAGATTCTGGTGTTGAGGACAGATTAAGGTAAATTTAATTAATACACAAATTTTTGGTTCCAAGACAAACGCAGGAGTCCCAAACGTTGGAATGGACAAACGAAGGAGTGTTAAGACATTAATTTAATTTAGTATTTCTATACAGATTAGGTTAGGTTAAGATATACAAATAAGCCTTCCGCAGGTGTTAGGCATTTATAAATCTATAAGATAGTTTAAAATAGGCTATGTTAGGTTAAGTTTCCACTCCGACGTTTGGGACCCCTGCGTTTGTCCTAGGACCAAATGTTTGAATCTGACTTGTGCATATCTAAACTGTTAGACTACTTTAATGTATAAAGCAAAGGCGACGAATAATTTTTACTTTCTTATTTAGCTATCATATTCTGTACTACCAGCTAAGCCCTATATTAAAACTAGCAGAGATGGGCTTTATAAAAAAAAACTAAAAACCATCGCAAGATCAATTATAGTTACTTCTCGCATCGTATTATAAACGGCTTTCCGCGGATATAGAATGTACAATTATAAGATTAAAATAAGTTTTTTTAGCCCCGTGGTGCCGAAGGCACCAGCTAAAAAAACTGGTTTTAATCTTATGATTGTACATTTTTATATTCGTAGAAAGGTGGATATAATACGATGCTAGACATAGTTTTTTCGTATGGATGAGAACCGGTTCCTATCCACCGGATTCGAATGAATACGAGAAAAAAATAAAAAGCTATGTTATGCTTACTTGAAATAGAAAACCTAATCTGTTCACTAGTTCTTTAATCTTGAGACAAAATTAACGAAGGTTTCAGAAGCGCGTCATTTAAACCTGTCTTGGGGATTGATAATATCTACATTGAGTCAACATTTGATCCCTGTTAGAACCAGAGTTTAAAAGAATTTAATACACAAACTAATTTTTACAATATAATGACTTTTATAATAAAAAACGTATAAAGCATCAATTTATTGATCTATACAATTTCAGATCACAAATTCAGTCCATTGATTCTAAACTTGGTTCCTGCCAGGCAGATCTGAACACCGTCAAGACAACCAGCCAATCTTCTATCCAACAAATTCAGACCATGCTGGAATCAATGCAGATTACACATACACAACACAAGCAGGTAGGCTAACCAGCAACTCCAAGGGGGGGGGGGATATTTCCCATTTTAAAAAATATGTTAGGTTTTCCCTGGAACCATTTGAGACCACTAAAATTTTTTTTTGAGATTTTGAACTCCCCCTCTCCAAGAAAAATGCTTGGACATTTTTAAACGTCATTGTATGGTATTTGTAGCTATTTCAAAATGTATGAATATGCATTTGAACAGACAGGGAAGGAGGGGAGAGCAGGGACGTCCTTACTTTTTTTGATAAGGGGGTAAAAGAAGGAGGTAATCTAATGTATTTTAAAATTTTGAAGAAAGTAGAATGAGTGGTTTCAAAGTTTGATGGTGTGGGGGGGATAAAAATCTCTTAACCCAACGCTTGGACGTCTATGAGGGAGAGGTTGTATAAATTATACTGACTCACAAAGTTAATAACTTGTTCTGCTAGTAGTTGGCTTAAAACTTTTGAGGTTATAATCTACATTTTGATTGGGTTGTGCAAACTAATAAAGTTTTACATCACTAATTCAAAACTAAACAAAAGGTGACATAACAGTACAAAAAAACTCAAAACAGTAGAAGAAATTTGAATTAAATTGAACATTGATTGACTCAATAAAAAAAGATATGCCTTGATGCAAAATGACATTCTTGTTGTAAACTTTTGTGGTATCCGCCGAGGATAAATGGCAGACACCGGAGTTCAATTAGATTACGGCAGTGTGACAGACGTGGACACCTTACTATAGAGAAGCTACGCTTCTCTAGCTTTCACTAGATAATGATCAACATCTATTTTCAGTTGTCACTTTATTGAAGGGTTAAGAGATACTGAAGCTATATACAACAAACAATAATTACATGGATAGGAATAAATAATCATAACATAAAAGCATAAATAATACATATACAATGGTCAGTTTGGGCAATAATGATTCCCCCATCCCTGGAAAGGGTGGGGGAGAATTAAGAATACAGTTAACCATAATAAACATGACAGATTCACTCATTAATTCTAAGCGTAGGGAGGGGGTCACTAGACCCCTTCCCCAGGACTCGGGGGAGGGCCATTGACCCTCCACCGAACCCCAGATCAGGGGTGCCATAGACATGGCTCACGGTTGCCGAATACCACAACTCTCCCCTCGGAAGGCTGGGAGGTGGTTTCCCTACCAGACTTCCGACAGTGGTTGAGGCCTTCGGCCCGCTCCTTAGGGCTAAAATATATACAAACGATAATGATTCAATGGAATCCTAGTGGTGAGTATCTTCTTAGGGTTGATGGGCTCCCAATGTGGGATAGAAGGCAGAGGCTGACTTGGGTTGGATACGCTGGTCAGCGCCGGCAGGTATCAGGTTTGCTGGTGGCACAGTTGTTGCTGGAACGGTCAGCAGTGGGGCCTGCTGGTTGTTGTTGGCAGCGGCTGGGGCACTGGCTGCCAGGTTGATTGTCTGAGCAGCGGCCTGTCCTCCTGAGGGGCCGCTGGGTCTGCCAGAGGGCGGTCCTGGCCTACCTGAGCGGTCATGCCCGCTGTCAGTTGATTTCATAGACACCATTTCCTCGGCTGCTTCCCTGCCGATGGGAATGGCATCCCAGTCCACTGAAAAGTCCCGGGACTTGGCATGGTTGAGCCTGGCTCTAGCCAGCGCCTTCCTATATAAAGCTGGATGGTACAGGAACACTTGTGATATCGCATTCAGGGCTGCCCGGACTCCTCCCTGTGCTGCTGCCAGAGAAATGATGGTTAGATCCCCCAGCAGTTTGAGGATCAACAACAGCAAGCACAGTATGGCTGCGCCATCTCCCCACTCGTGGATGGCTTGTCTAAATCCTGCCCAGACATCCAGGGCTGCCTCTCCTTCCTCCGCCAGTCGGTCAATGTTGTAGGACACTATCCCATGGTCTCCTGTGGCCGAACAGCTGCCTTGCTGAACGCAGGAGCCATAGGATAGGCCGGTCAGCATGGCACTCTTGTATGCTGGGAACGCCAGCAGTTGTTGCCAGTCGTTCAACTCAGCCTGCGAATACAAACCACCTGAACTGAAGTCATCCAAGGGTTCTGTCAACAACTGCTTAGGCGTATCCAGCGGGGGTGGCCTCTTCTTGGGAGCAGGGGTTAACTCTATCCAGCCTTCCTCCTCGTGCACAGTCAGGGGGTAGGTGGAGGAGCAGGGAATCTTGGTGGCGTGCTCACTGTATACCCGTGTCACAGCGTCTACAAAACCTGTGGGCTCTACTGGCACTTTGTCCCAACACTCCTTGTGTTCGCGGACAACGTACTTGTGCCTTTGGCAGGTCAGCTGCAGCAGGATGTCTCCCCTCAGTACCGAGAACGTGCTCCCCTGGACACGCACCGGGTGGGCCGGATCTAGTTGCTGGAGCTTCCAGCAGTTGGCCGCTACTTCTTCTGCTGCAGTGCTTTTCATGCGCGTTTCCAGGGTAAACCCAATATAACCTGCATGGATCTGTGCTTGAAGGGGAACGTCAACATCCCTGGCCGACACTCTGGGCAGCGCAGCCGCGGCTGGGTCAGCTGCCACGAACAACGCTGGATGGTTGGTGGCATGGGCCTCGAAGTCGCAGTTCACAATCGAGGTGGGGTTGGTCATGTTGATGAAAAACTGGGCCTGATGGTCAACCAGATATGCATCCATCACCAGGCTGGGCTGGAGGCTGCGGATCAGCCTCAAGGGGCAATCTCTTCCCAGGTGGTCCCACACGTAGGTTGCTTCCCCAGTGATGCAGGACAGCTCAGAATGGGGACACTCTAGGGTCAGGTGGTCAGACTGGGACTCCACCCGTCCATCCTCCACCACATAGGTCTCCTCCTTGACCAGCAGCCGCCGCTCCTGGAGCACTAATTCGTTGCGGTATAGCTGGCCCTCAAAGTGGACGTCCTCCCCCTCGCAACCCACCCCCTCGGGGCTGTTGACGAGGGCGCCCACCATGTCGATGGTGAAGAACAGGGGGTGGTTCAGCTGGAACGTCAGTGGCTGGGTCTTGCCTGGCAACGTGTATACTCGGTTCCTGGCCAGGTCTCGGCACGCTTCTGGGTCTATCTTGGTTGGCCTCATGAGGGTGGGGACCGAGGTCACCTTGAGGTGACCCCATACCCCACACCTGAATGTCCACTGGGACACGGTGAGCTGACAGCTGAACCCAGTGGTTTCCCTCACCTTGACTTGCTGCAGGACGTGTACTTCATGGCCCAGGGGCACCTCCTGGTGTAGGGGCTCCGTTTCACACATCTTTTCTTTATTGTAAGACGTGACATGGGTGGGGTTGGCACAGTCCCACCCCACCAGGACGTAGCTGGTTGTAGGCCACACGGCTGCCAGCAGGAGGCCCCACAGGACCATCCACCAATGGGAGAGGCTTCCAGGTAACCATCTTCCTCGTACACGCGGCTGGGGATCTTCAGCTCTGGTCACGGCTGCTTCTTGGGGCTGGACACGGCTGGGCTGCTCCTGGCTAGATACAAATTTCCATTGAGCGTTATCTGTATGCGGCCGAGGCACCCCGATACCCTCCCCAATGACAGACTGGCAAGCGACTGGCACTTGCCTGGGTGTCGGCTCCCCTAGCCCTAAGTGCTCCCTTCCCTTGTCCAAGGCATGCCCAGTGGCATGGGGCTGAAGTGCATGTGGCACAGGCTCGCCCTTACTCACTGCCCTCCCCTGCCCTAGGAACTCAGGTGCATGTGGCACAGGCAAGTCCTTATTTTCCCAAATTTCAATCTCCCCAGCCTCAGGTGCAGGGGGCACAGGCAAGGCTGGGTGTTTACAATATTTTGGATACAACACATTTAACAAATTCAACTTATCCTGATGTTGAGCAGCTGGGTTCCCTTGGTTGGCAGGGGGCTCTGGATGGCATGTAGCTGGACTCTCCCTGCAGGCTGGTGGCGCTGGCTGGCATGTAGCTGGGCTCTCCCTGCAGGCTGGTGGCGCTGGCTGACTGGGGGTGACGGGTGTCACCCCTTCCTCTGGGACCGCTGGCTCGTTCCAGGACTCAGGTATCTCGGTGGCGGCGACGGTTGTCGCCCCAGGCACCAGGTGGGAGGCGCTGGATAGCACCCCCCCATCATCCCAGGTGGCGACGCCGGGTGGCGTCCCATACATCGATGCAGAGGTGCTGGCTAGCACCTCCTGCCTCTCTCGTTCAGCGGCTGCCAGGGCCTCCCCATACACCGTCTCAGGGACGCTGGGCAGCGCCCCTCCACTCTTGCTGGGTAGGCTCAGTCGGGCAGGTTCCATCATGTTGAGGCTAAAAGGCTGGGGCCTCAGCACCTCTGGCTCGGCTATGTTGTTGGGCTGTATCAGCTCTGGCCCCAGATGGTTAAGACTGAAGCCTAGGCCAACCCGGTTGGGTTCAGCCGCGCCGCCCAGTACGTTGATCCTAGCTGGGACAGTCCCGAACTGCGGCATCCCATCGGCTCGGTCCGCAGCTCTGGGGGCGGCTGCTTGCTGTGGTGGTGCTGGGGGCGCGCTCCCTTCCATATGGGCCACTCTGCTGGGCTTCCCTGGAGGGGCACCCTTGTCGGCGGTGCGCCTGCGGCTGGCTACCTGGGCCCAGTCGGCTCTACAATCGGCCGCCGTGTGACCGTCATAGTGGCAACGCTCACACTTGGCAGAACGGTCACGGCGTGGCTGGGTGCGTCTCTCCTCTAGGCTAACTTCCACAGGCGTTGGGCAGTCTCGAGCTCGGTGGCCTCTCCCCTGGCAGCGGTAGCAGCGGCCTGGAACCTTGTCATCTGGAGCGACCTTCCCCATCTGGTGGAGACCCGGAGCCAAGGAGCCAATCTCCATTGGCTCCGACTCGTCATATTGGGGCAACTGGATGCAGGCAGATCCAGTCAGCCCGTCGGTCGAGTCCACTAAGCACACACCTTCCTTCAGCTGCTTAGTAACCATGGTCACGGTGAACATGGCCTTACGAGTGTACTCAGGTACACTCGTAATTTCATGGTTCATCATGAGGCGTTTTACGTTGGCGTTACGAATTCCACGATTTAATTCGTCCACCAACAACTCAAGATCCTCATGGTTGTAGGCATCCCTATACAAGGCGCACTTAGTTGATATGTACGCTTGTATAGGTTCTGTCGAGTGTTGCTTGTAATCCCTAAACGCTTGTTTAAGCGTTTGGGATTCAAAAGCAGGGCGAAATAGCAACTCACACTCGGTCTTGACCTGTTCGTAGGTCAAGGCTTGGCCTGCCTCGCCAAACAGATGGGACGCCATTTCCGCCGCTTGCCCTACCAGTGACAGTAGTAGGGCGTTGCGGCGGTTGAGGGAATCATGAGGTGGTACGCGGTAAGCCGCCCATGACATCTCAAGTCTGCGGATATGTGCCGACCAGGATTGCTTGGGCGGCCCTCTAAACTCCGGCAGATTGCTCAGCATCAGCTTGCGGTACTCGGCTGGGGCCGGCTGAGGGTCATCCTGGAGCCATCCTGGGGCTTGGTCACCTCCTGGGGCTTGATGCTGGTCCATTGGGTCAACGGTGAAACGGCGGGCACAAAGTTATACAGTACTAAAATTGAATGGTTTGTCACTTGAGGCTTCCTAGCCTAACAACCAACACTGTTTGTATCACTAGGTTGGGAGTTTAGTTACAAAGATATAACTTAGCTGTACTTATCACTAGTTAGGTGTTGAGGTTGTAGGGTAGGCTGGTAGAGGTAGATAGGTGTTGAGGGTCTGAACTGCTGTCAGGAACTGATTGGGTTTTCCCTTATCACACTAGAGCTAGAAGGAAAGAAACTTGCAATTCTTTATTTGCTAAAAATACCCCTATTAAATGCTATGGAGTAGCTCCGCTCTGGTGTGAGTGTGTGTGTGTGTGTGTGTGTGTGTGTGTGTGCGTGGAATCTCCTGTCCTTGTAACGCGCGTTCGCGCCGTCAAATCCGCGCACACGGGGAAAACGCGCTCTCACCCCTCAACTCGCTCTCTCATTGGTCCGCTTCGTCCGTTGGATTTATGATATTTTCCGCACTCTGTTGCGCTACCCGTGAATGGCGCTCTGTGTATCCGATCGCTCGCTCCACACTACAGACGGACTTAGTCTAGTGTGGGTAGGAAGGGGGAAGCGCGTGAGGGGACGGGGGTAACTCCGTCCGTTCCCCCTGTGAGGGAGGGGGGTAACTGTGTGCTGGTGTAATAGGGCCTTTTCTTCTTAATCTTAGGCTTATCTATTATATCACCCTGATTGTATTTGCCTTCAATGGAGAGGGGCCCCCTCCCTTTCCCTTGGAATAAGGGGTGTATTGTTGTTGTGCTGTGGGCTTGAGATTGTTTTGATTGTATATCAGGGTCTTGATTATATTACATCTAGCTTCTATTTTTGTCCTTATCACAATTGCATAACAGATTTGTTTACCAACTCTGTTCTATTTTTAGCTGTTATCACAATACACAGTAATCCAAGCCTGTTCTATTCTTAGATTTATCACAACACAACAATTTGTTTGCCAAGCTTTGCTCATAAATCTATTGTTTGGCCATCACACTAGGGTGGTAATCCCTGTAAATGTGATATAATATCTGTTTTCTAGATGGGTGGCTGCGTTGTAGCTTCTCAGGATACTCGGGGTTGACGTAGTTTTTCTCTGTTCTGGTGCACTACACTCGTATGTTAGCTCGCAGCTTGCAGCTATGTGGCATGTTTCAGCCTATCGGCGGCAGGGAATGTCCCGTCCTGCTAGCGCCGCTGATCCAAATCCGGCTGATGGCGGCAGGGAATGTCCCGTCCTGCTAGCGCCACTGGTTCGGATCCTGCTATTTCTTGCAGTAAAGTTAGCCTATTTCCAGCCGTTTACACTTATTTGGCTTGTTTCAGCCGGTCCGCAGGCCTGTTTCAGCCCTTTTGGCGCTCAATTCTCCGTTAGATATCAGCGCTGCTCGCGGTTATTCGTCAGATTTCGCTGTCTCGCTTCCACAACTGCCGGATGCAGAGTTAAACTTTGCTGTCCAGGGTGGGTAATTCAGGTTGCTTGCGTCAGTTTTGCCAGATTCACTGCTGGGAGTACCTTAGCCTCAGATGCGCGTCTGCTCTACACTTGTGGTTCACCGTAATCTCACACAGCTGTCACCAAAGTTGTGGTATCCGCCGAGGATAAATGGCAGACACCGGAGTTCAATTAGATTACGGCAGTGTGACAGACGTGGACACCTTACTATAGAGAAGCTACGCTTCTCTAGCTTTCACTAGATAATGATCAACATCTATTTTCAGTTGTCACTTTATTGAAGGGTTAAGAGATACTGAAGCTATATACAACAAACAATAATTACATGGATAGGAATAAATAATCATAACATAAAAGCATAAATAATACATATACAATGGTCAGTTTGGGCAATAATGATTCCCCCATCCCTGGAAAGGGTGGGGGAGAATTAAGAATACAGTTAACCATAATAAACATGACAGATTCACTCATTAATTCTAAGCGTAGGGAGGGGGTCACTAGACCCCTTCCCCAGGACTCGGGGGAGGGCCATTGACCCTCCACCGAACCCCAGATCAGGGGTGCCATAGACATGGCTCACGGTTGCCGAATACCACACTTTAACTATTATTACCTAATAGAATTTACATTATATAAATGAACACATTTGCCACTATTGAATAACTTAATTAAATTAAAATTTAACGCACCTTTTCAAATATATAGAGATAAAGAATTGAAATTATTATGTAAAAATATACATACATATTAAGATTTTTTTGCATTATACGTATGTAGTTGCGGTGTATGGGGAGGAGAGGTTATATCCCACTATCTTGCTTGTATTGTCTTTTGCCTGACATAGCAGCAGCATGAGCTATAAAAGATGGCAGCTTTTACATTAATTAACTGAGCCGTGGGTTCGATTCTTTTGTTAAATCTATTTATTCCTGGATTATTTTTACAAGGTTTGTTAAACTTTATGTTGTGTTCCACATCTATTAGAAAGCTTTTAACATTCTGCAATCCTGGATATACAATGCACAAGTATTATACAGCAATTCTTTAGACATAGTGTTTATTAAATTAAATTACACATTAGATAAATTTTCTATTAGTAAATCGAAAATTTAAACATAAAAGGTGTAAATATTAAGCAAAGTGGATGGGGTATCAATACAAAATCATAAATCATTAAAACTTAATGTCAACACAATAGAGATGCTGTGAGTATTTGTGCAAAAAATATGACGTAACAAAAAAAATTAGCCAATGAGAGGCCACTATAAATTTCACCATTGGTCAATAACGGCCTCTCATTGGCTAATTTTTTTGTTACGTCATATTTTTTGCACCAATACTCACAGCATCCACAATAGACCTTTTTTTAAATTTATGTCAACACTGTACTAACTGGTTAAGTGGGTCCCAACACATTTTATGTCAACTTTATACATATGTATTTCCTTATCTAATATGACAGCGGTTAATTTCAGGAAACTTTTAAAAAATGACAATAAAATTAAAAGCTTTTTTCGTATTCATTCGAATCCGGTAGATAGTAACCGGTTCTCATCCATACGAAAAAAACTATGTCTAGCACGGTATTATATCCAGCTTTCTACGAATATAAAAATGTACAATCATAAGATTAAAACCAGTTTTTTTAGCCCGTGCCTTCGTGCGTTCTATATCCACGGAAAGCGGTTTATAATACGATGAAAGAAATAACTATTCCAATACTTGAAAAGAGCCGTTTTGATAGAAGCTACTTTAAAACTTACTTTGTCCGTCAATTTTTCTGTTTTTCAAGGCAAAATAAGATTACATAGACTGATAGAATAAACATTTTAAATACCTTTTGAAGATTATCCTTACAATTAATAGCACTTTCGTCCATATATCTGTAAAATATGTTGCATAATTAATTTTAGCCCAGTTTTTTAACAGAAAACTAAAACAGGTTGACGTACAAGGTCGTCCAATGTGGGGGGGGGGAGAATGTGGTGTGGAAATGAAGTACCTCCAACAACAACTAAAAAAGGGGATGCCTGATGCAATTTGTCATTACGTTATCACGAAACCTTATACTAGGAACACAGTAATAGTGTCTGACTGATTATGACGTAACAAAAAAAAATAGCCAATGAGAGGCCGTTATTGACCAATGGTAAAATTTATAGTGGCCTCTCATTGGCTAATTTTTTTTGTTACGTCATAATCAGTCAGACACTATTACTGTGTTCCTTTTAAAATTTCATGTAGATAGTTGGAACAAAAGTCTCACAGTCTCTTCATCAGTAATCATTTTTCTCAATTTCAGGAAGTTGACAATGCCCTATCCGCCCTGGCAAACATGGCCCCAGCTGTTAAGGAGAAAGAAACAGAAACAGTTTCCATCGTCAAACCAGTAAGTACTATCATAGATATTTGGAAAAGAGAGTAAGTGCTTTCAAACATAGTGTCGGTTGAGCACGGATATCTTTTAAAATAAATTGAAAATAAGGGCGCTTTTTTACCTGAAGTGCCCTGACGCAGCAAGGCTAACCTGTACCCAGTATAACCTAACCTAACCTGACCCAAAGTATATAAAAGAAAACGAAAAATTTATTTTTAAAATATATCAGTGCTTAACAGTGTACTTTGTGTGTAAGTGCCAGAGTATATTTGCAATCACTCTTCAAACACAGCTTTAAAAACCGCCATTGAACATTTGATTTCTAGGCCATGTTTTCTATGCAGTATACTCCCCCATCCCACCCCGCGTTTTACCTATCCAGAAGAAATTTTCCGAACACCCCTTAAAATATGTGTTACTAGCGGCTTCACCCCTAGCCTCTAGGGGCTGTGCCCCCAGAGGTTTGATCAACCTAATTTTTCGTATTTTAAATATTTTTAAAAATTGGGGGGGGGGAGGGATTTTTCAATTTTGGGGGGGTTGTCCCACCTCACAAGAAAACAGTTATAAACCTTCCCGGGACCTATGAGAAGCTACCCTGTAAAGGAGAACCAGATCGGTTCAGCGGTTAGCGAGATCCTTCGGTACAGACAAACACACATCCTATTACTTTATTATAAGGATTGCTAATTGTTTGAATTGTTTTTTTCCAGGAAAAAATGTGAGCTAAAAATTCAAACTATGTTTGAATAATTGATTAGAAAATAAAATAAGAGAATGATTCCTTTGATGTGAATCAATATCATTCAATATGTCTATCTTTCCAGCAATGATTGCAAAAAAGTCCTAAACCATGTTTAGAATTAGATTACATTTAGTCGACAATAAAAGTGTTTGTTAAAATATGCAACATTTTTAAATATTGCAATCTATCTAGTAAATACCAAACAAGAAGACTTCTAGGCATACCCTAAAAGGGCGTCTTTAATCAAAAGTCTTAATCTGATTCTTCAATTAAAATCTTTAGCCGTCATAAAAGGAAGTCAGACTTTTAAAAAAATACAGCAATATTAATTTTATAATTTTTTTCTTAAATATTTGTTATTAGCGACTAACCTCCCCCCCCCCTAGTTTTTTTTCTTGAACCCTTCCCTAAAAATCCAAAAATTCAGTACCTATCAAAAGCTACATTGTAAAGGAGAAGCATATCTTTTTTGAAAACTTATTCCTTCTTCCTGATTTGCATTCAAGTTGAATACTCCAATATAACTTCATATGCAGGGAGGGAGGGGACATTGGCCAGTTTATTACACTAGTCCCCAAAGTTTTATAATAGTTTTTCCGTTTTTCCCAATTCGTTGACTTAACAACAATTTTAATATTTTGGTTCTTTAAGTTGGACAATAGATCTTTTCATGAAAATACCCTTTCTCGAATTTCATTCTTCTGCTAACCTAAAAAGTTACTTTAGGGGCCTAGAAATACATGTACAAAATTTCAGCTCTCTATCTCTACTGGCGACCTAGCGCCAGGCATGTAAAATATCAACAGATAACGGCAGCACGGCGGTTTCAATAATATCTCAGTAATGTGCAGGTATTAAGCTCTTCTGCATATTTCAATTTAAACACATAAGACCAAAGATATGATATCCAAAAAATCTTTTGTCTAAGTCTACTCTACACCTAGCGCCAGTCAGTTTTCTAAAATCATGCATTTTATACCTGTGAAAAATGAAATCGCCAGTGCTAGGTGTAGAGTAGACTTTGACAAAAGATGTTTGGGATATCATATCTTAGGCCTTATGTGTTTGAAATATGCAGAACACCTAAATTCCCCTTTCAAGCCATTCTCTAAGCATTTTAAATTTTTTTATGAAATAACGGGATTTCAAAACTGCCTTTTGAAAAGGCCTAAAAAATATCTTTTTTTGTTCCTTTTTTCACTGTTTATAGTTACAACTTATTAAGATATTATTCTCAGTTAAAAAAAAAATTGGTGCTTCCAGCACCAAAACCGGCAAAAACAGGCAGTTAAACTTCTGTACCCCTACTTAAGCCCCTAACAGACCCCCCCTCTATCTCGGCTCCTGTTACAGATAGAGACGTAAAACTTTTTTCTGGTGGTTCATATAATTAGAGAAAATTACTTTTTCTAGTCATAGCAGTCAGACCGCTCCTTATCCGCTTTTTTTTTGGCCAGCCGCTAAATATTAAAACTGCTGTAGAGCAGCCAATTTTAAAGATAAGAAAACCAAATTTTATGACGAACTATTATTTTTTATAACAAAAAAATACCTTTTCTGACCATCGCCAAAAAGCAAAAAATAAACTAAACCGCCAATTTTGGCAGTAAAACGGCGTTTGGCGGCGCTAAATAATATTTTTATCTGTTTGCAGTTACAACTTATTAAGATATTATTCTCAGTTAAAAAAAAATTGGCGCTTCAAGCACCAAAACCGGCAAAAACAGGCAGTTAAACTTCTGTACCCCTACTTAACCCCCTAACAGACCCCCCTCTATCTCGGCTCCTGTTACAGATAGAGACGTAAAACTTATTTCTGGTGGTTCATGTGTATTTTTAGAGAAATTTACTTTTTCTAGTCATAGAAGTCAGACCGCTCCTTATCCGCTTTTTAGCAGCCAGCCGCTAAATATTAAAACTGCTGTAGAGCGGCCAATTTTAAAGCTAGGAAAACCAAATTTTATGATGAGCTATTATTTTTCATAACAAAAAAAATACTTTTTTTGACCATGGGTAATGGTAATATTACTACAATTATTTTTTACACTATATCAATATTAAATATTTTACAAAAGTTTATATAAAGACAACCATAGACACAATTTTTCTCACTATCACTGATTATAAACTTTTTTTTAAACTATAAAAATAGGTCCTTCACTTATTGTATCCACCTTTCAACAAAAATCAGAAGACATTTCTAAAGTCATTTTATGCATACTAGCACAAAAGAATCACCGGCAACTTCGTTTTCTTTCCATGATCCAGAATCTTTCTATCTACAGCTGAATTTTTAAAATACATCTTGCATTTGAAAAGGAAAATAAGAAAGATAATATGTAATAGGATGGAAAAGATCATCTTGATGTTTTTAATAATTAGATTTGTATATTTTGATTTTGTTTTTAACCCTTTGTAGACAAATTGATAATATTTCTAAATGTTAACTTTTTTAATTGTCTGCATCTGGCATCTGACTAAAATAAAAATCTGTTACATTAGTTTCAACAATTAACTGCCCAGCCAGAAACGTCGTAAGGAAAATCATAAGGAGATATTTACTATATTATCGCAAAAATTGAATTTACGATTTTATAGGGATTAATTCGAATTTGTAGTAAAAATCGTGACAATCGTATGTATCTCGCATTTTATGTTTGTCAACACACACTTACAAACAGACACACAACCAACATTTTCAAAATCATTGTGTGAGAAATATAGTTTATAAATTGGCCACTAGGTATTCACATTACTTTGTATAGACAATTAAAATCTTTCTGTTATCAAACAAAATAAATTAAAAACTGGTATAACAAAATATCATAATGTGTTAGTTGTCTTTTATTGAAAAAAAATTTGTTTTTAAACATTCTCACTTTAAACCACAGCAAGTGTACAAAAATGTCTAAATAGTAATTAAAATAAGATAAATTCAGTAAGAAATTCTAACTTTCTCACAATTATAATTATAATGGAAACAGATCTAAAATCAACCTTATAATTTCAGAGGAAATACAAAGATAAACACACTCTCTTTCTCTCTCTTTCTGTATGCAAAGTACAATTTGTGTATAATGTTATGAATGAATATTACTGATTTACCTAACCTTTCCTTACAGAAAACTACATGATGTTAAATTGATTTTTTAATGAACTTTTTATTTACGATTTTAGTACGATATCGCGCGCGATCTTTATGATATCACCTGCAATTTCGTAGGTGTATCGCGCAGCTCTAAGTACCTTTTCGACCATTTATCATAACATATCGTTGATGTGCATTGGACGACTATTTAGCGATATCGTAAGAACTCGTGCTCGATTGCTACACGATATCGTGCACTATAGTAGCGCGATAGTGATGCTACTTTCTGGCTGGGTGTGTTGCCCCTTTCCAGACCTTAATCAGTCAATTTTTGTATAAAATCTTTTATTGTGATCATAAACAGATAAAAATATTAATTAGCGCCGCCAACCGCAATTTTTCAGCAATGGTCAGAAAAGGTATTTTTTTTGTTATAAAAAAAAATAGTTCGTCATAAAATTTGGTTTTCTTATCTTTAAAATTGGCTGCTCTACAGCAGTTTTAATATTTAGCGACTGGCCGAAAAAAAGCAGATAAGGAGCGGTCTGACTGCTATGACTAGAAAAAGTAATTTTCTCTAATTATATGAACCACCAGAAAAAAGTTTTACGTCTCTATCTGTAACAGGAGCCGAGATAGCGGGGGGGGGTCTGTTAGGGGGTTAAGTAGGGGTACAGAAGTTTAACTGCCTGTTTTTGCCGGTTTTGGTGCTGGAAGCGCCAATTTTTTTTTAACTGAGAATAATATCTTAATAAGTTGTAACTATAAACAGTGAAAAAAGGAACAAAAAAAGATATTTTTTAGGCCTTTTCAAAAGGCAGTTTTGAAATCCCGTTATTTCATAAAAAAAATTTAAAATGCTTAGAGAATGGCTTGGAAGGTGAATTTAGGTGTTCTGCATATTTCAACTTAAAAACATAAGGCCTAAGATATGATATCCCAAAAATCTTTTGTCAAAGTCTACTCTACACCTAGCGCTGGCGATTTCATTTTTCACAGGTATAAAATGCATGATTTTAGAAAACTGACTGGCGCTAGGTGTAGAGTAAACTTTGACAAAAGATTTTTTGGATATGATATCTTTGGCCTTATGTGTTTAAATTGAAATATGCAGAAGAGCTTAAAACCTGCACATTACTGAGATATTATTAAAACCGCCGTGCTACCGTTATCTGTTGATATTTTACATGCCTGGCGCTAGGTCGCCAGTAGAGATAAAGAGCTGAAATTTTGTACATGTATTTTTAGGCCCCTAAAGTAACTTTTTAGGTTAGCAGAAGAATGAAATTCGAGAAAGGGCATTTTCATGAAAAGATCTATTGGACAACTAATTGTAATCCACAGAAGGGGTAATTTTGTGTATTATCATTGGGTTAGTACATCAATTTATTGGCCATTGTCTAATGCCTTTAAATCTCTGCTTCCTATGCCTATAATACTCAAGAGATTACAGTACACTCTATAGGGATAATATAAAACCAGGGATAGGATAGTGGGCGATAAATTACTCTTGCCTCGGAATATTATGAGGACCAATGGTTTCGGTTGCTTTTATAATAATGTGTGTTGGTAAATCTGTACACATGTTTATTTTTATCTCTCAAATGCGATTTTCAAATGAATTAATGATTCTAAAATACATAGGGTACAAAAGGACAAAGGATGGTTTATCTAAAGAAAAACTATTTTACCCCAACTTGAGCCAATTTTTAGCCAGTCAAAATCTGAAAAATTATGACAAATTATATTCAGCATATAAATATGTATATAAATATACAGTAGCATGATATACATAATTATTCACTGATTATGAAAATACCAAAATATTAAACAGAGACTGTTGTATTTGACTGTTGAAAATTGACATAAAATCAAATCGCTATACTTAGATTAACCATCCCTTTTCTTTGCTATCTGAGAAGAAATTTATATGTTTAATGCTGACAAAAAAAAACTTTGAATCTATTCAAATAGCAACGCTTTATGGATGGAAGATAAAATCTATCTAAATTTCCATAATAAAACAGAATTTATCTACTGCTGACCTATCCCTGTCCCTAAGTATAATTAATGTTTAATACAAACAAGAATTATATACTAGTGACCTATCCTTGTCCCTGAATATAATTATTGTTTAATACAAACAAGAATTATATACTAGTGACCTATCCTTGTAACCCTGAATATAATCAATGTTTGATACAAACAAGAATTATATACTAGTGACCTATCCTTGTCCCTGAATATAATTATTGTTTAATACAAACAAGAATTATATACTAGTGACCTATCCTTGTCCCTGAATATAATTATTGTTTAATACAAACAAGAATTATATACTAGTGACCTATCCTTGTAACCCTGAATATAATTAATGTTTAATACAAACAAGAATTATATACTAGTGACCTATCCTTGTCCCTGAATATAATTATTGTTTAATACAAACAAGAATTATATACTAGTGACCTATCCTTGTAACGCTGAATATAATTAATGTTTAATACAAACAAGAATTATATACTAGTGACCTATCCTTGTCCCTGAATAAAATTAATGTTTAATACAAATAAGAATTATATACTAGTGACCTATCCTTGTATCGCTGAATATAATTAATGTTTGATACAAACAAGAATTATATACTAGTGACCTATCCTTATAACCCTGATTATAATTAATGTGTGATACAAACAAGAATTATATACTAGTGACCTATCCTTGTAACACTGAATATGATTAATGTTTAATACAAACAAGAATTATATACTAGTGACCTATTCTTGTAACACTGAATATAATTAATGTTTAATACAAACAAGAATTATATACTAGTGACCTATCCTTGTAACACTGAATATGATTAATGTTTAATACAAACAAGAATTATATACTAGTGACCTATCCTTGTAACCCTGAATATAATTAATGTTTAATACAAACAAGAATTATATACTAGTGACCTATCCTTGTAACCCTGAATATAATTAATGTTTAATACAAACAAGAATTATATACTAGTGACCTATCCTTGTCCCTGAATAAAATTAATGTTTAATACAAACAAGAATTATATACTAGTGACCTATCCTTGTAACACTGAATATGATTAATGTTTAATACAAACAAGAATTATATACTAGTGACCTATTCTTGTCCCTGAATATAATTAATGTTTAATACAAACAAGAATTATATACTAGTGACCTATCCTTGTAACCCTGAATATGATTAATGTTTAATACAAACAAGAATTATATACTAGTGACCTATCCTTATAATGCTGAATATAATTAATGTTTAATACAAACAAGAATTATATACTAGTGACCTATCCTTGTAACACTGAATATGATTAATGTTTAATACAAACCTATCCTTGTAACACTGAATATAATTAATGTTTAATACAAACAAGAATTATATACTAGTGACCTATTCTTGTCCCTGAATATAATTAATGTTTAATACAAACAAGAATTATATACTAGTGACCTATCCTTGTAACCCTGAATATAATTAATGTTTAATACAAACAAGAATTATATACTAGTGACCTATCCTTATAACGCTGAATATAATTAATGTTTAATACAAACAAGAATTATATACTAGTGACCTATCCTTGTAACACTGAATATGATTAATGTTTAATACAAACAAGAATTATATACTAGTGACCTATTCTTGTCCCTGAATATAATTAATGTTTAATACAAACAAGAATTATATACTAGTGACCTATCCTTGTAACCCTGAATATGATTAATGTTTAATACAAACAAGAATTATATACTAGTGACCTATCCTTATAATGCTGAATATAATTAATGTTTAATACAAACAAGAATTATATACTAGTGACCTATCCTTGTAACACTGAATATGATTAATGTTTAATACAAACAAGAATTATATACTAGTGACCTATCCTTGTAACACTGAATATAATTAATGTTTAATACAAACAAGAATTATATACTAGTGACCTATCCTTATAACGCTGAATATAATTAATGTTTAATACAAACAAGAATTATATACTAGTGACCTATCCTTGTAACACTGAATATGATTAATGTTTAATACAAACAAGAATTATATACTAGTGACCTATCCTTGTAACACTGAATATAATTAATGTTTAATACAAACAAGAATTATATACTAGTGACCTATTCTTGTCCCTGAATATAATTAATGTTTAATACAAACAAGAATTATATACTAGTGACCTATCCTTATAACGCTGAATATAATTAATGTTTGATACAAACAAGATTCTTGCAATCCATCTTCTACATAGAAAATTATACAATAATAGAATACTACCATAATGTAATTTTAAAACATTTCAATGATCTTAAAGAGGCAATCTAATTTGATACTTTAAACAAGAAAAAGAAAACTTATGATCAAGAGAAAAAGATTTAGGTCGAACTTCCAAAGACATGTATTTTTTGTACCTTTTACCTAAGAGACACAATTTTTAAATTTTGTAATGAAAGAATTTATTGCTGTATTTTTAGATATAGTTGTACAATGAATTTTTGTCAATAAACAGCAGTTAAAGTTATCTAGCTACATACATACATAAAGATAAAAATACCGAGTAAGGGAAATTTTGATAACTTAAGCCTTTACCTTGGATTATAATGATATTATATAAAAGCTACATAATTCCTTATCTAGAATAGTCTATGACCTATCTAATTTAAGAGCGTATACATACAAGTTTAAGCAACTCAAGTTATTTCAGCATAATTCTGCACATTACACACATTTTGCAGTAAAGAAAGATATTTAAAATTAGAATATTTATTTACAATCTTCTGCGGTAGAACTTTTGGGAAAAAAGTGGAAAAAATAAATCGACCCTCCATTGTTAATTTTTTTGTTTTTCATAGCATTATTTAGAAAAATATAAGAAGTGTTATATTTTGCTTTAAGATCTTTAAACATGCAGTATGACTTTATAAAAATGTTTGACTACCTTTTACTATATAAAGGAAAACAGTAAAAGTGTCTAACTATGACGTCAGAAAAAAATAACAATAACCCAATAAGAAGCCAGTATTCACTGTGGTAAAATAGATAGCGGCCTCTCATTGGTTAATTGTTAATTTTTTCTGACGTCATAGTCAGACACTTTTACTGTTTTCATATAAAGTTAATTTTCACACTTGAACACTTAATTAGAATTTTTATGGTCAAAATTAGGCTTCAAGCTTTCAATCAATCCTCTGTCTAACTTTGACAGGACTAATTTTCAGACTTTCATGAAAGAATAGTTATTTATCGCATCGTATTACATGCATCTTTCCGCAGATATTAAAATAAAACGTTATATGATAAACTAGTTTTTTTATAGCCTAGATTGACCGAATGCCCGGGCTAGCAAAACATGCATTAATTTTTATTTAATATTCGTAGAAAATTGTCTGTAATACGATGCTATGCCAGATTTTTCAATGTGTCTGAGAACTGGTTCTAATCCACCGGATATTAATCGGTTTTGAAGCCATACTAGATAAATATTTATTTTCCTTAAATATTTGTTACTACATTTTGTTTAACTATTATCAATCGAATTAAAGATAAAAAGAAGTTTTTATATAATGTTTAATATTTTGATAATTTTAAAACTATTTATTTTTACTTTTAGGATATAACTCCATTTGCTGTGGTATTTGATGCGGTTAGATGTGAAGATTGGGTTGGTCAGGACTCTTTCCTTCCATATACTAAGGTAAACAAGGACTATATAATACAAAGATATGATTATATATTTGGTTAGGTGTGAAGATTGGGTTGGTACAATACAAGGAGTAAAACTGACCCCAATATATCTAAATCCCCCCCCCCCCACTGCCAACATCATATAATTTCGTTACTTAATCTTAAATTTAAGACCGTTTAACTTAACAGCATATAAAACAAATCTAATTAATTTAGTTCAGTTTTTCCGGGGACTAAGTTCACTCCCTTATGGGAAGTTCTGATTTTTGAACCTAGTAAAAGTGTCTGACTCTAATTATGACGTTAAAAAAATTAGCCAATGAGAGTCCAGTATACACTGCACTGTAATTGACCAATCGTAAAATTTACAGTGGCCTCTCATTGGCTAATCTTTTTTACGTCATAATCAGAGTCACCAGGGGCGTCCAAGCTTTTTATTTTGGGGGGGGTGTAAAATGGCGCGCGAAGCGCGCCGCAAATTTTTTTTACCCCCCCCCCCCCTAAAGTTTTACCCCGGGGGTAAAATTTGCTTGGGGGGGGGGATAATTACCCCCCCTGAAATCTGTTGGCAGGGGTAAATTTAGTTTACCCCCCCCCCAAAAAAAAATTTACCCCCGGGGTAAAATTTTTGGGGGGGGTAATTTAAAATTTATTAAATATATAGTAATCGCCCCATTACCCCCCCCCCCCCTTGGACGTCTATGTCAGACACTTTTACTAGGTTCTGATTTTTTATATAAAGCTTTGCTATTATTTGCTTCGTTCTTATCGAACTTATATTTATAATATCAATAGATGAATTGCAATCTTGGTGGAGGATTGAACATGGACACAGGAAAGTTTACAGCTCCAGTTTCTGGTATCTACTTCCTTGGCCTCAATGTTTATGGTGCTCCAAGAGATGGTGTCGTTCTCAGCATCAAGTAAGATTATTTGGTGCTTTCCCTAGGCCCAACTCATAAGGGTAGGGGGTACCTGTGGTGTCATAACCATACCAAGTACTTCAATATTCTTTTCCACCCCCCTTTATTTTTCTTCTTTTAAAATACGGGCGGGGGAGAACTGCCTATGGTTCCAAATAATTTAAGAAGGCTGGGTAATTACTCTTTTTTTAAGACGGCTAAGTTGCAGCTGCAGGTTCTGTAGATTGTTGACTTACTAGAATTTTGACGTATTTAGATTTAGAATATCTAAAAATAGTTGACGATGCTTCTACTATTTATCTAACAGTTTCTATTTACCTATGTATGATTATTAAATTTCTAGATGAAAAAAAGCTAAAGCTGTTGTATTGTAGGTTGAATGATTTCCTTGAGTTGGCCAGCTGCAGCGGTGTTGGTAAAGCCAGTCAGTCTTGTATCATTGAGCTGGATGAAAATGTAAGTATTATCAATTTTCAAATCTTTTATGAATTAAAATAGCTATACATATAGTTTAGTTTTCAGATGTTGATCAAATACTTTGCCAAAAAAGTATTTTTAGTAATTATGTTAATTAATAATTTGTTTGATTAAAGAGATATTTTTATTAATAAGGTATAGCCAACAAGCAAAATAAATCTAAAATAATATTTGGGGGGCAGATAAAAAGGTCGTCAATTGTAACATGTGTTGCCCCCCAACTACAGCTGAAAATCACCTATTGGTTTTGTGATTTTTTTTCGAATTAATTTCATTGGTGGTATAAGCTGGATATTTTTATTTTTATTAGTTTCTATGAATTGGTGTGCGGAACACCCCTAAAACCAGATTTTAGGAAAGGCCCTTTTCCCCTATAAGTTTCATCATCCCATAAAGGATTTACAACACCCCTATTGAAACCATTGCACGCTTCTTCTTATTTCTTCATTCTTATTTTTATTATTTTGAACTATTCTAGGATACAGTTGGTATATATGTAAATGAAAAGTCAAAACTTACTGACACCAACAACCAGAGGTAAAAAAACGAAGCAGCTTATACTGCCTAATAAAAAATTACTTCATTAATACAAATGACCAACGATAGGCCAGTATACACTCTGATTCAACAATGTTGAGATGTATACTGGCCTATCATTGTATTGTATGACGTCATTTTTGAAAAGGCACTAAAAGCTGCCTCTAAAAAACAAATACTTACATCATTATCTATGTTCTTTATAATTTACTAACAGCTACGACCCTAGAGGACTTTCAGGGGGGGGGGGAGGAAGTATAGTTGACTCTACTCCACTTTCAATTTTAGTTTAATAAAGAGAAAGTAAAAAAAAAATTTTTTTATATACTCTACCTGGAAACAGTTATAAACCCTCTAAGGACTAGGAGAAACTACACAGTAAAGAAGAATCATATCAGTTTAGCGGTTAGAGATATCCTTCAGTACAAACAGACAGACAGACAGATAGTCTTCCAACTACTTTTTTGTATAAGGATGGTTTAAATTACAACCCACAAACAGTTTGTTTTGTTCAATGAAAGAACTTTTTTCAGGTACACCCACTTCCTTGGATTCCTCATGAGAGAGAAAATCTAAACCATTTAGAAGATCACAAAAGACATATATTCTTGATTGAAGACGACCTTTAGTACCAAAATTTCCGATCTTTAAAAACAAGTAACGTTTTTTTAAATAAAGTTGTTGGTTGCAGCGAAATCTTTTTGTAAACATTAAAATAAATCCTTTTATTATAATTATTAATTACTTAAACTATTTGTTAAAATATTAATTTTTAATGTGATATCAAATCATATAGAAAAATACATGAAAATTTTACCATTTTTTAATAAAAATACCCCAATTATATTTAGTTGTAGATTTACAATTAAATGATTTAGTTTTGTTTTTATACTGATACACTTATTGTTTTTTTTTTTATTTTCATCGAAATTAGATAAAAAAATTTATCCATCAACTTTGAATTCCTTCAGATATAATTATTTTTTTTAAAGTGTATCTTTAATTTTGTTAAAATTATAAAATTTACTCTCAATGAATAACATTCCCCTTAGATTGTTTTATTGAAAATTATGTTATGTAGATAACTATTCTCTATTCAGATTTATAGATAATAGATGTATGTACTTATAGATTTAGATTCTATTAAAATAAGTAAAAAAGAATAATTAAAACAATTTAAGACATAAATAAAGACATCATTTCCAAATTGATTCTGATGTATGTAATGTATTTATTAAATAAAAATCAAAGATATGTTTGTTTTTAATACAACATTCAATGTAGTATACTTTAATGTATACTATTTGACTGAAGAAAAGTGACTGATAAGAAAATTCAAAATGTCGTCTTTCGCATAAAATTTTTATTCTATTCTGATGTAGATATGCATTTTGGTAAAAAAAAACATAAAAGAATGTTGGAAAAGTCAATAATTTTGTTAAATAAAGTAATAGGAAGTCAATCTGTTTGTCTGTCTGTACCAAAATAGAGAGGCCCTGGAATCAATTGATGCAACCACTAGTGAAGTTATTAAGTAATTGTCTTATATTTTCTTATTGTAAAAATCAATATTGGCCAGGCAATTTTGTTGAACAAATAAGCTATTAAAAGGATAAACTCAACTTACTATACAATTAAGGTATGGTCCTGGTGGGTTATACCATTTCCTTTTTAACATGAGTTATGTTTTGCATGATAAGTCAGCTGCAAACAGATGTCCTGTTTACGGGCGGTTACTTCAGGAATTAATTTCATTAAACTTTTGCTGCCGCGGATGAAAATAAACCGGGAATAGTTTACTCAAAGCTGCGCAGCTTATTTTGGTTATGAAAAAAATCTGCAAACTTATGCAAATTCGGCTGCTGGACATCGGAGACTTAAATAGCTGTTGATAATAAACTTTACTCTATTGTCCGCGAAATTAAAGAGATATTAATGAACAGATAGAGAGACATTGTATTACTTTATATATTGTATTAGCTCTCTATGAAAAGATCATTTTATTGTCTAAAGCAGAGAACGTTATCCAAACAAACTCTAGACACAGGATTTAAACTTTTATTTCAAGTATTTCAAAATTAAAACTATTATATGAATGTAGTTAATAGTTATCCTTACAAGATATTTATATCATCATTTAAATAAATGCAGTTGAAAATATTCAACTATGTGTTACTTATTTTATAAGTATAACAGCTTCTGAATGAAGAAGGAGTATTTATTTATGGATGATTAATATACCAATATCATGAGAAAAATTTTGGACTATACTATAAGTTCTACTTTTATATAATTCATATTATCATCAGAGAGCTTAAGCTCTTTTGGTAATTTTATCAATCTTGATAGGTTTGATCAAACCAGCAGAGTCCAAACTTTTTGTCTACACATGGGGTTAATATATGATTATCCTCAAGGGATGTACAAGGATTAATTGTTCGTTGTCTCATTCCCTTTCAACCCTAAATATGAGTATGTTAGTAAATACTTAATTGTTTACATACATAGCATGTCGAGCCTATGTCAGCAATGACCACTTATATTAATTGCCAACAAGTTGATAAAAATCTTATGTCAATACACAAGGCACTGAAATTCTATAGGATATTAGCAGAGTGACCTTTCCCATGATTACACATTGATTTGAATTTAAAACAGCATGCTATCTAGTATCTGTGCATTTCATCATTATTAACATCATTACAAATATCAATCTTTGGGCTAGAATGGACAAGAATCTAAAATAATACGATTGTTATAGCGAAGTTTATGAATAGAGGTAAAATGACTCAAATCATAATCGCATCATATCGGACATAAAATCATGCTGTACACTAAAAAAGTTTGAGTTTCTTCAGTTTTCGTAACAACGCCCATAATATGAAATTAATTAGGTATTTGCTTTTGTAGGAAACAAATAAATTTGATGTCTAAAACAAGTAAGAGCATGGTAATTAATTATTTTTCTTTTTATATAGCATTTGAATCATAAACAAGGATGACAACATTCATAAAAGCAAATTTGACGGTATGAAAAACGAGCATAAACAATTGTAGATTGCCAGAACTTAATGAGCTGAATATTTTTTTTTTGGTCTAAACAAAATTGTAAATTGTGATAGAAATTACGGAACTACAATATACTGCTGAAGGACCATTATTAGGACTTGATTATACAGATGCTTCGCTTTACTTGTACCTTGTTTATTCCAAAAGTCAGATGAATAGGGTAAATATATCGTACAAAAAAATATTGTTGATACGCTTCCTAAGTCGTACTTAACTGTTACGGCAATTTTCATGCAAAGTTTGAATTTGAGATTTTAACAATTTTGAGGACAATTCTAACATGTTTAAATTAACGATAAGAGCTAACCGTTACCTACGGATTTGCGAACATACCATAATTGTAGAAAAGCTACGCTTTTAAACATAACAAACACATTTTTAAAGGACATTAATGGTTTAATCGCTGCATATAATGTCTAGCCTAACCGCATTACTCCTTGAGAAATGATTGAATCCCATCAATCTGTCAAATAAAGTCAAGGTTGTTGCCTCAAACACTGACCCCTAGTTTCAATTAATTCTCATACAAAACTGTCGATAACATAATGAAATAGCCAATCTATATACTAAAGTAACAGGATATCTGTGTGGGTGTGTGTGTGTTTGTATGTACCAACGGACCTTGCTAACCACTGAACCGATATGGTTCTCATGTACAATTCAGTTTCTCATAGGTCCTGGGAAGGTTTATAGCTATTTTGGACGAGTAAACCACCACCTTTACAATAAAAATCACCTCTAGAAAAAAGGACACCCATATTCATTAAAGACATCTTAATTTCAGTTTGTGGACAAAATAGGAAAATTATTGTCAGTACAGTAAAATACCAATGATTAGCGGTTTCCTAAGAACCCCCTATTCATCTGCTTCTTAAAAATTTCTAATTTTCATTTTTATTTGCAATTGATTCTGCCCCCCTGATTGCTTCATTTTACATTAGAGCAATGGGGTTTACAAGGAAATAACATAAAAACTTAAAAATAATAAACCTTGAGGGGAGGGCGATTGGGCTGTAAATAATTTTTGGATCTACTGTAGTTCACGGTAAAATATTGCTGGTAAGCAATGTTTCCAAAAATCTATGAATTTTAAAGGCTGTTAGCTGCCAAACGGCTGAATGTACAGATCATACCCGCACACCATTTTAAGCGCATAAGAAGGCCTAAAATAATCTGGAATAGCCAAGATCCAAGTATGTACAGGGAAAGCTTCACTGAAGAAAAAAAAACGCGTAAAATAGGTCTTTTTCGCGCATTTCTCTGCACTGCGAGATAATTATGCGTTATTGATTTATGGCTATTCCAGATTATTTGTAGGCCATCTTATGCCACTTAAAATGGTGTGCGGGTATGATCTGTACGTCCAGCCGTTTGGCAGCTAGCAGCCTTTAAAATTCATAGATTTTTAAAAACATTGCTTAACAGCAATATTTTACCGTGAAATGCAGTAGATCATAATTTTTAAACACCATCTCCCACAATCATTGGCTGAAAAACTGTGGTTACTTATACAGTAGCCATATGCTCAATCAATTTCAAGAGGTAATAGAAACTTATCAGATCTCAGAATAGGTATGCCAAAATCATTGGCAGAAAGGCATCAACAATTTTAAAGAAGCTTTGCCACTAAAAACCTATTTATTTTTATAAACCTCACAAGTGTTTTTCTAATTATTGCTATGAATATGATTGATTCATTCATTATTAGAAAAAGTTTTTTTTTCAAACTGGTAAGTAGAGATAAGACTCATTCTATATTTACTCTATTGTGGAAAAATAGATAATATTTTAGCAACCCTTCCTTATTCTAATTCTACATGATCTAAAATTAAATGATTATCATCAACTTTAATGATTAAAATTCTAGTGTATCAATTGAAAATGTATGGATGATAATTTTCACAAAGGAGGAAGAGGTCATTATGCTTTAATTTACACTTGTACCCAAAGTTTATTAATCACTCTCTATTCTCGCTTGCTTACAACTGTTGGTACCCATTATTAAAGCTTGATTGGTCGGTTCAAACTATCCAAAAGTGATATAATATACTGTAACATGAATAGTTTGTTTTATAAGAAACGCAGCATACAATTATCTTTCAAAGACATTTCATTTTTAAATTTTAAAATCAAAAAACAATGGCAGCAGAACAGCAACTAACAGCTAAGCCCCTAGAGGCCTTTAGCAGCACATACAATTGTTTAAAAATACACTGGTGCCACCTAGCGGCCTATAAAAATATTGGTATTTTTTGACGATTTCTCTTGGGAAGGGGATGGCACCCTCCACCAAAATAGTCATAAACCTTCCCTGGAACTGTAAAAAAAACATTGTAAAGGAGAGCCATATCAGTTTAGCAGTTAGAAAGATCCTTCGGTGTACACAAAGGCTCTTTTACTTTACATATAACTGTTAGGGAGTTGAATCAACTCCATAACTGTATAAGGACAACGCATTTAAAGAAACATGCCGACCTACAGACAAACAACCAAACAAACAAAACGTGAAGTTTCGCTGCTAAGATTTTTGAAAAATAATATTTTCCAAACCAATAAGGAGAAAGATTTAATTATCGAATGTTACTTTAAAAGACTATCAAAAAATATCTAAAAATATAAAGTCAAGTTTGATAATTAAAATCGTGCCTGATTTGAGGCATTAGAGAATTTAATAAATAGATATATATTACAGCTTATTTTTTGAAGATTTATTTTATTAATAAGACGAAGCAACTTAAAGTAAAGTCTTATTTTCATTAAGGGGACACATATCTGGCAGACCGAGATGGTTCCATGAAATAAAAAGTCAAATCATCGCTAAAATACTGTTTTTAAAGGTTTAATTTGGTTTTTAATTTCTTCATTTTGAACATTTTGGTAAAATAAACTATTTAGATTATTTTTTAAAACACTAGATAAACCTATACGTTCAAAATTGGACTCAATTTTAATCTGTAAAATCACCATCTTTTTTTGCTTTTTTGTATTAATATTCTAATTGTGCCTCGATCATCTTACTAAATGAACTCCTAATTTTTACCAGTACCAACCATAGCGGATCCTATGAATGAATGTAAAATATATGTGGATATTATGACAGGAGAAAAATTGCCGTTACTTAGCTTCATCGAAATCATTTATTGGTCAGTTCGTTTATCCAGAAGGAAGTGAGGGGATATAGTAAAGGGGTGGATGAGAGTGGGGTCGTTATTCTAGCCAGCTGCATTAAAGCTTTATTAGAGTACTTGATAATCTTGCGTAAGTAATAATAAGTCAATTGCACCATGGCGGATCCTATGCAATTCTATATTTACTGATCAAAAATATCTTGCAATGTATACTATAAAACAGTGCTCGGAAGCCGCTCGTCAACCACGACTAAGCCCTAAATTTGAATTCTTTTGGATGCTTTGATTTTTAAAAAGAGAGTGCGCCATTTGTGGGTCAGTTTTAGATTTCCTGCTGATTTTTTAATATAGTAAAAAAGTTGATTTCCCTGAGCCTCACAAGAGGCGGAGACGCGGCTGCCGAGCTCTGCTACAAAATTACATTTACAATTTCTTTATTATTCATTTAAATCATTTAATGAAATGATATGTATAATGCTTAAAAGAACTGTTAAAACAAATACTTTGTTATTTTCCCAGGCAAATAAATCAGACAAAAAGCTAACATAACAAATAAAACAGTTTTTATCAAACAAATCGAATATTTGTTTATTTGTTCTCATTTTGGGACAAAATAAATTGTTATATGGTGACATGTACCTAGCAGTCTGAAAATGTAGTCAAGTTTAAAAAGTACAAGGGCAATTAATCACCAGAATACTAATTTAATTAATCGTTGGTTTTAAACTCTCTTTGTTTCGTACATTAAAAAAATAAACCTTTTTTTTAATTTTAGGAAAAACTGAAGAAAACTCATGTTTGCAAAATAAAGTACTGTACAAACTCAGACTCGTTATTACGATCCAATTGTTTTAAATACAGCATTAAATCGCTGTTAATGTATAATACCTAAGCTCATTGCGGCTTTTCTGAACCGTATAACTTTGCAATATGACCAATGCTCGGCAGCCATTCCTCAGCCGTGCAACATATAAATCAGCCACGCAGCTTTTTTAAGCAACCCATTAAGTCACAATGTTTTCCACACAGCTTATTAAACCACCCAATATGCCTACTGTCAGACGCTTAGCCACGTGGCTATATAGAAGTTTCTTGGCGCAGCCACCCTTATACCTGCAGCTCAGACAAACTCTGACTTAGCCACACGTAGCATCTTATTATCAGCCGCAGCTGATTCCGCACATATGAAAGTTCTAAAACATCGATGTTGAGTAGCTACGCTACAAAGATTTACAAATATTATGAAAATAGATAATCATTAACATTTTTCAATTGCAAATAAATTAGTGTTATTTGCGTCACGGAAACGTTGAAAAAACAAACAAAAATTCTCAAATTATGTAATTCATTTTGGTCAAAATTAAGTACTGTAATAAATAGATGAAATATATTATGAAATATCATTAAAATTACTTTTTGGTGTTCTCTAAAAAAGAAAAAAATATGTCAGTTAAAATACAGCTGACTAGAAATTTTGTATGCAGCTAAGTGTGGCTACGGCTAAGTGTGGCTTAGAAAGGATGCAGCTGCGGTGGCTCAAAATTTTACATTTTGGTTGTTACAGCTGAAAGTGACAGAAGGTTGCTGCGGCTGAGTTTTTTTGGGTGGCTTAATAATCTTAACACGAATCATTTGGTAAAATTTAATCACAGCTGTGAAAAATAAAAGCTGCTAGATAAAGCTGTTTAAAAGCAATCCGACCGCTACGGATGTTTTATACTTAATATGCTTAAGATTGATGGGAATGTTGACAAGACGTTTCAGCCTTCTATCTTTTGTAAGAGCTGAAAACACCACATTTCACCCCTTTGTATCTAACAGACGGACGTACGGACATTTCGAATTATATAGTAGCTTCGCTACTAATAATATTACTGTAAAGTGTAATGGCCAATATTAACACCTCAGATTATTGATTAAACTAATATTTTTTCGTTTCCTTGAGATTTTTATTTAGAAAAAAATAGATTTGATTTGTTTTTAATTCCACCTTTTTAGTATTATAATTTTTTTTGGATATTGTCTGTTTCGTGACATCGCCTCTTAAGGGGCGTTTCATCTTATTTTCACATTAGCTTTTTTCCTAGTTCTAGACCCTACTGGAGGCTCTAACCCTGCGGGGCAACAATTGATATTAACCCAACCTAACCTAACCTAAAATAATATATCACATTTTTTTTTAATTTCTACGAAGAGTATTAAAGTCAATTCAACAATCTTGAAATTTACTGATGACAGTATCTCATTTTTCCCATAGTCGTGCGGATAAAGTGAGTTATAGGAGAGTTTGTCTACTAAAAAGACTCAGCTAATTTCTTAGCTTTTTTAAGTGGTAATGATATAGGCACAATGCATCAGGGATCTAAAGGGATAAGACAAGGGCCTTTAAATTGATGTACATCCCCAATGATGACACACACACACAATTTCTTTCTGTAGATTAAAATTAGTGCTTGAAACTTTTGGACACTCAATCAAATGAACCAACAAATCGATATTTAATAAAAGCCTTCAAAGTTGTTCAGATAACGATTATGAAGTCGTTACTTTAAGACTTTGGTGACTAGTCTAATAAACAGCCAATTTAAAGAATCATCTTTAACTAAGTTTACTTACTCTGAGAGCTCTTAATGGAAGGTGGAATATGTCAACCCTCCCCCTTTAATTTTAGTTAAAAAAAGAAAAATTCTTGGAGAGGAAGGGGGGTTGTT
The DNA here is from genome assembly GCF_053477335.1 of Acartia tonsa. Lineage (NCBI taxonomy): Eukaryota > Metazoa > Arthropoda > Copepoda > Calanoida > Acartiidae > Acartia > Acartia tonsa. Next base: position 44,939,602 of record NC_137260.1, read on the forward strand.
ATTTTTTTCTAGGGTGATATATCTTGGTAGGGTAAAGATGCCCAACCAAAGAATGGTTGGAAGACCTGTTTGGACCTATTAAAAGCTTCGCTGTTGAGGAAAACCATATCGGTGAAGAGGTTGGCGAGATTTCACCCGCTTCTTTAATATTAGCATAATTAATCAATGCAAATAGATGATATAGTATTTGATAGATAGATAGATAGTATACACTGTCCATAAATAGATAGATAGTAACACTGTCTATAGATAGATAAATACCAGATGCCATTTAATCATCAAGTTGGCAAAAAAAGACCTAATTTTCCGCTTTTCAATCATTTTCATTTTCTCCTGTTTATGTGTGTGTGTCTGTGTAGTTTGTGTGTGGGAGGTGTATGTATGTCTGTGTAGTTTGTGTGTGTGTTTGTGATTGTTTGTGTGGGAAAGAAAAGCAAGGAATATCCGCTTGAAATCATTTTGTAGGCCCTCTTTTTAAAAGCGAAGCTACTCTATAATTTGATATGTCCTTCTCGCTCTAAGAAATAACTAGGGGGAAACGTCAATTTCTTGGCTTTTATTAAAGATGCAATTTTTTGTGAAGATTTCCAAACCAATGAGGACTTATATAATTTACTTGGACATCAACAATTTCTGTGCTTTGCTCTTTTCTCTGTCATCCTTGTTTAAATACAAAGCTTTTGAGCTATTAATAAACAAAATTGTCCTTGTTTGTGATATAAGGGGTCCTAATTACCATGCATGTATGTTTATGTATAATTAACTATTTAGGATATATATAAAAAAACAGTTTCAGTCATTTCCTTTAATGCCAATGAAAGTAAAATTTCCATTTGCTTATCTCATTCATGAAAATAGAACAAGAAAAAAAACAAGGATGACAACATCCATAAAAATCATACTAACAAACACACATTCACAAACATAGAAGATCAAAAGCAATTCATAGTTATCAGACTATTTATATCAAAATATGTATAAAAGTCTATACGCTGACTTTTTAGTAAAGCTTATAGAGTTGCTATGCTTTCAAGTTTATTATTGATAGGACAATTCTTACAAGCCAAAATTAACTATGAGGTCTATCCATAACGGTGTAATTGACAGACAGACCAACCCTAAATATAGAAAATATTCACTTTTAAAAATGGATTGTTAAAAATGGACTTTTAAGAAAAGCTTATAGATTAGCTTCCCTTTTTGTATGATTTCAAATTCTTCAACCTTCTCTTTTAAAATCCTAGATTGAAAATGACCAAAAATATTATGAAGAAAGCAGGCAGGGAGGGGACATTGGCTATTTGTAAAACTAGCCCAATAGTTTAATAATAATGTTTTCTTATTCATTGGCCTAGTGACTTTTAATTCGATGCTTTATTAAGTTGAGTGTCCAAAAAACGTTTGTGTCCTTATTGTTTGTAATCTAAAGAAGGGGTAATTTTAAGTATTTTCATTGGGGATGTACACCAATTTTTCGGCCATTGTCTTATCCCTTTAGATTCCTGTAAAGAAAGCCTGATCTATTTAACCATGTCAAAGTAAACTGTTCCATTTAATTTCTTTTGTCAGATTCCTTTTAATGTTGATAAACAATGCTCAGATTCCCACTGAGAAACATAGAAAGATAAATAGACAGTTTTACTCCTTGATATTTTAACAAAGATGACAACATCTCAAAAGCGGAGCTCTAAAAAAGTAGGAAGTAAGAATGTTAGAACTTTATAACCAGAACAATAATTTTTGCCTTTAGATTGACCTGAATTAGGCTCCATATATTTTTATTAAATTATCTTTTTACATTACTATTTGGCTGGGTCCATAGCCTCTCAGGTCTTATTTTTGAGAGGGGGGGGGGGACTGTAGTAGTAGTACACCAGGAGAAGTTTAAGCAGTCCCCCCTACCACTCCCCTTCCCCTCTAACTTATCTATTTTGAATTATTTCAAAATGGAGTGCTGCATTGATTTCCTTGGGCCTATAAAAAACTTCCCTGTTAATTGTTAAACAATCGGTCTAGCCATTTACGATTTCTGAGCAGTCATACATGTACATGAGACATCCTGTTACTTTAGTTTATGAGGATGAATGACTATGTAGATAAGTAAATATGAAAATGATAATGTAGAGAAATTTCTAGAAAATAATGATTGATTGATAAACTATAGCAAGTTTTTTGAGAAAAAAAGATATATATTAATAAATTACTGGTAGGAAAATGCACCTAGAAACTGTGAAAAGATTCTCTATGATAAATTTACAATTTCACATTTTGATCAAGTTAAGTATTATAGGCAGCTTTCCGAGGATATTAAAATGAAAAACAAGTATAAGAAAAATTCCTGTAATACGATGCTTTAAATGATTTTTCAGTTTGCTGAAAACCGGGTTTAACCCAGCGGATATCAATCAGTTTTGATAACATGCTTGAAATGTTATTATTTATTTTAAACTTATCAAGTAATCAAAATAATGAAAAGAAGTCGTAAATATTTTTTTAACTATTTAACCGACTATTTACCGCATAAACTAGTAGATTGCATACCTAGATTTAATAAAGTACCCAAAGTTAGTTGTAAGCCAACGAATAAGGAACGTGTTTACAAAGTCTGAAAAGAATAAAAAATGTGTGAAGCATGAAGGATTCAAACTGTGAAGTTATTATTTCTGTTGTACTTAATAATTACATATTTGTATTTCTCTTATAATTTTCATAGACCCTTAAACTGTGTGTTTTGGAGTAGCGGGACTAAGTGTCTTGAAAATCAGCCATGTGACGTCATAAAAATGAGTGCGATTAGAAAGAAATCATAGAGAAAATCTCTGAAAAAGAGATGGATAATCACTCATTTTTATGACGCAACATGCTGATTTTTAAGACACTTTGTCCCACTACGTTTTGGAGAAACTAGGGGTGGTGGGGGTAAAATAATTTTAATAGTAGCTTCGACTATTTTCTTCCTAAAGGGTTGCAGTGTGCCCTCCTTTCACCCTCCAATCTTTACAAAAAAAAGTTAGGGTAATACAAATTATTATGGCGGAGGATTGGATTGGGGATGATGATTTTTAGGGGCTTTTCTATAGTGTGAATTGTCCTGTAGTCCGACAAAATATACAAATATACCTGACCTAGACCTACATTATTCTTCCCTGGATAGTAGAGAACCAGACAGATACCACACACACAAACACACACACATCCTGCTTCTTTGATATTTAGATGTATGTTAAAAACGCCCTGACGAATACATTTAATAAATATAAATTTTATTTTATATTTCTTTAAGCTTCTTATATAAAATAATCGCAAATATATAATTAGATTATATAAAAATAACTTTGCGGACCATTTAGAAGAAATTTCTTTTGAATTCATCTTCAAAAGATTTCTGGATTATTTTCTTTTATAAAGAACAGAGAAGAAACAAATTTTCATTTTCAATATTTTTTTACAGTAGCGAAGCTACTCTATAAACTGAATGTCCGCCTGTATTCAAAAAAGTGTGTTGTTATATTTATCAATTTTCTCTATCTCTTTCTTTATCTCTCTCTCTTTCTCTCTCTCTCTCTCTCTCTCTCTCTCTCTCTCTCTCTCTCTCTCTCTCTCTCTCTCTCTCTTTCTCTCTCTCTCTCTCTCTTGTTAGTAATATTTCAGCTTTTATCCTGTTATATAAAGTGGTAAGCTTTTTTCTGTCTGTAGCGAAGAATCTAGCCAACTGCTTAACCGATTTGGTTCTCCTTTACAGTGAAGCTTCGCTAGTATACATATATATAGAATATACTTATCGTTACGGAATCTTAATGTAAGGAATCTTAAATCTAACATGCCTTGTCCTTAAAATCTTTGCGACATACGTACGAACACGCCTTTAAGCTTTGCCTTTAACAAAAGATAAATGTAAAAGTTAGATAAATAGAAAATTGAGATTTGGAAAGGGGAGTTGAATAAAGAATTCGAGGATAACGGATTCTCAATTTTCATGTGAAATTTCCGGCAGAGCGCAAAGTAGGCAACATTTTTCAACTCAATCAAGGATTTAATAAGATATGGATATAATACTTTAAAAAAAGATAAGTAAGTATAATTATTCTATATGCTAAAGTAACAGGATGTCATATATCTGTATGCCTGTGTTTTTTATATAACCGCTAAGATATAGTAGATAGCTGAACCAACCGTTTCATAATTTTCACAGAAGTTTTAATTTGGTACAGAGAATATTTTATGCTGTTTGTAAGTACAACAATCCTAACGATGATACAGACCTTGGAAATAATCCTTTGAAAGAGAGAACCACAAGTAAAAAGGAAAATTATGTAAGGTATAATATTCTGATTCAATTAGTACCTATAACATTTATTACTACATCAAATACTAGCGGCTACGCCCTCAAGAGGCCTCTAGGGGCACTTGAGGAGGGGGGAGTTGAATTCAATAACCCAATATTTGTTTAATTTAAAGAGAAAAAAAATTGGGAGGGATGGATTTTTTTTGAGGGGGAGGGGGGGGGTGCCCCCTCTATCCTTTATTTTAGTTAAGAAATTAAATAAAAAAATGGGGGGGGGGTTCTGGGGGTGATTTCTCTTGGGAGTGTGGTGGTAGCTTTCCCCAAAATAGTTATAAACATTCCCAGGACCTGAGAGACGAAGCCCAATCTGTACCACTTTTGATTCCTGTGACGTAATAGAAATGAGGGATTCTCCATCTCTTTTTTAGGGATTTTCTTTTCCACTTCTCCTCTCATCTTCCTCATTTGTATGACGTCACAGGAATCAAAAGAGGTGCAAAATTGGTACAGATTGGGCTTTGTCAACTTCCTAGGACCTGTAAGAAGCTACCCTGTAAAAGAGAACCTGATCGGTTTAGCGGTTAATAACAAACACACAGAAAAACAGACAGATATCCTGTTACTTTATTATAAGGATATTAGATATAATGTATAATCTTAGTCCTATTAGGACCTCTCACATATATAACATACTATATCCAATCATATTAGATCTAATGTGTAATCTTGTGCAATAAGGACCTCTCACATATATAACATACTATATCCAATAATATTAGATCTAATGTATAATCTTGTTCAATAAGTACCTCTCACATATACAACTTACTATATCCAATGATATTATATCTAATGTATAATCTTGTTCAATTAGGACCTCTCATATATAACATACTATATACAATAATATTAGATCTAATGTATAATCTTGTTCAATAAGGACCTCTCACATATATAACATACTATATCCAATAATATTAGATCTAATGTATAATCTTGTTCAATAAGGACCTCTCACATTTATAAGTTACTATATCCAATTATATTAGATCTAATGTATAATCTTGTTCAATAAGGACCTCTCACATTTATAAGTTACTATATCCAATTATATTAGATCTAATGTATAATCTTGTTCAATAAGGACCTCTCACATATATAACATACTATATCCTGTAACACTTTTTAATTAAAAGTAATATTTAAATAAAATTTAAGTATTGAATTATAATTTGGTAAGCTTTAAATGACGTAAGTAAAAGATTCTAACCACACTTGTAAAATGTGATGTATTATTATAAAATTTTGTATTTGTTGAGTTAGATTAGAACTATTAAAAAGATTACACTGAAATATAACATAGAAGAAAATTATTTTGTTACCTATCATTAGCGGCGTTTATTACAGATTGGCAACCCCATCGGTCAAGAATCAAGGAAAATTTCTTTTGGACTTGGAAAATTTTTGTTTTTTTCAAAATTTTTTAGTCGGATGAATGGTAACTTTTAATTAAAGTAAATCTAAGTTATAATTTCAAAAGATATTTAATTGATTGTGAATAAAATTTGTGAATAAAATCTAATTCTTTTTTTTAAACGATAATATTGTCTGATAAAGACAAAAAGATAGTACAAATAAAGTCTTGTCTACTAAAAATAGAGGCAAAAAGATAAAATTTAGTTACGGTAGATATACAAAAAAGATAATTTGGTCTGATAAGGACTAAAAGATAGTAAAAATAAAGTTTGTCTACTAAAAATAGGGGGCAACAAAAAGTAAATTTATGCTCCATTACGTTCTAAGGTTGATAATCAACATTTTTGAACTAGTTATTATTAAATTTGATGTAAAAAAGAAAACTTTTGATCAGTCAATAAATCAAAATAATAATTTTTATGTTTATGAAGCAAATTTCTCATTTAAAATTGGGGAAAATTTGAAAATTCTATATTATGCAGTTAAAAGATTAATTCAAGATAGATATAATTTAATAAGACAAGATAATACAGCTATAGGAGATAGAGGTACAGCGGGTAATCTAAATAATAATTCATCATATGATAGACAAGAAGTAGATCAAGAAATAACAGGTCCTTTTACCTTTAGTCATTTTGGAATAAATAGAACTTTAGACAGGTTTCCTGAGTTTAGAAGATATTTAGGTGGAACGATAATAGTTGGAAATAGTCAAATTGATAATATCTATCATTCTGATTCGGAATAAAGTTTTAAAAAATATACGTCATAAAAATATAAAAATATTAAAAATTTCATGAAAATTGTTGTATAAAAGTGTAATTATTTAAAACACAAGTGTGTACACCGGACACACACTGTAATTATATCTCTTCATTATATGAAATTAAAAAGTTGGGGAGTTGAAAAATTTTTAATTACCTAACATTTTAAAAAAATTGTTAAGAAAATAATATTATAGTTTTGTACATTGGACACAAAAGAAAAGTCTAAATTATAAAACTAAATATAAAGATAATTAAAAAAGGTTGAAGATAATTTTAAAAGATAACCCTACTTGGATAAGATAATTTTAAAGGATAACTCTACATTATTTCTGTTCTGGTTTCATTAAATCTGGAAAATTGGTAAAAAGATAATTTTAAAAGATAATTCTATTTGTTAATCTAAAAAATTGGTAAAGATAATTTTGAAAGATAACTCTAATTTTTCTAGTTTAGACTTTATCAAATCGGAAAATTGATAAGGATAATTTTAAAAGATAACTCTACCTGATTAATCTGGAAAATCATCAAAAAACATTGTTCCTGTTCAAATTTCATCAAAATCTAAAGTAAAGATAGTCTCCGTCAAGAAAATTGTTCCTGAATTATAATTTGGTAAGATAAAAATAAAAAGATATTAATCAAAATAAAAACTTCCAACGGTAACCAAATTTTATTTTATAATACACTGTAAAAAACCTTTTCCTTAAAACATAAAGGTAAAGAAAATAAAAGATGTCGGACACAGAACAACAAAATGATCCTTACTTTGCTGGTGCCAGACGAAGAAAGTTTAGTAATTGGTTTATTAAAAATAAGGAAAAATATTTAGAAAGACTACAAAAATATAAAGATAACTTGGAAAATTCAAATGGAGAAGATTACAAGGGTGTACGTGAAAACCATGCAAATTTCAATACAGAAACAATGGATTTATTGCGCAACAGAGAAGCAGAAAGTTATGTAACAAATTTTACAGAGCTTACTGATGATATTTCACTCGGAAATCTCAGGGATGAAAGGGACAGAGAAATGAACTTTGAAAGAAGAAATTTTAATCAATATAAAGATAATTCTAATCAATTTAATTTTGATAGAGAAAATTTTAACACAAATGATCATGAAAATAATCAACATCAAAATCAGTGGGGTGATTTTAGAGGTTTTAATTATAGACAAGAACAAAGATATCCAAGAAATGAAAGATATTTTGAAAGAAATGAAAGAAATTCTAGACAATCCAGAAAAGATAATTTTCAAGAAAATAGAGATTCTTATTTAAATAAAAAGTATATGGATGATTTGCAACAGAAAATTGATAATTTAAATATGGAAATAAAATATTTAAAACGAAAACCAGCTAGAGGTGAAAAATTTGAAGCTAAAACAGTATATAGATCTGCGGAAAACAGGGACTCTAGCCCTGCGGGACTCTCGCTGACCCATGCAGCAGAGGCTGTAGAACTATTAGAGGAATATTTAGTATCAAATCAAGCAGAAAAACAAAAAATGAAACAAAATGTTATTAAACAATTATCAAAAATTGGTAAGATACAAACATTGGAAAATAAATATAATTCATCAAAGTATTATAATTGTGATGATTTCACACCTAAATTTATAGATACAAGTCTAAGATATTACAATGTTGAGAAAGTTAGTGATAAATTAAAAATTATAAAAAATCAACTCCTCTCACTGAAAAATGTAGGACTGATCGATTACATCGACCAGTTCTGTGAATTCGACTTTGATGGCTTTTCACAGTTTGAATTCAATGCGGTTTTTCACAATTCTCTCCCAAGGGATACTAAAGATAGAATTGAATGCAAAAATATAAACCCAGCAAAATTGACCAGCAAAGATTATCTTAACATTGTCAGTGACATTGTTAACAATGGACGTATAGCAAACCAAAACATTGATTATATGCTTGAAACATTTAAAACATCCAAGAGAAATATTGAGGATATTTATGATGAGTATAGAAGAAAAATAAATAATTTGCCTCCTAATATTATGTCTGCTGGTGAAAAAGAAAGAAGGATACATTCACAAATGATGAAATATCTACCAACTCAACTATTATCTATTTTGAGAATAGAAGAGGCTAAATTAGGTAGAAATCTTAATAGTAAAACACTCCATGATTTTATATTGCTTAATACAGACCAAATAAATAAATATCTCAGATCAAATTGTGGAAAGAATAATGAAAATTTCTAAAAAAGATAATGTTTATGATAATTAAAATGATAAATAAAATTTTTATGATAAACAAAAGATAAATTAAAAGGTAAAGAATTGAATGTACGGTAATTAAAAAGTAATAAACTAAATGATAGTAATAAAACAGTAAAAAGAACACTTGTGAAAGAAAATTAGGAAATTGAACGTACTTATGATTGCGTGTTAGTGAAAAAGAGAGAAAAATACATTCTCAAATGAGAAAGTATTTGCCAGAAGATTTACTGTCAACATTAAGATTAGAAGAAGCTAAATTAGGTAAAAATCTTAGTGCTGATACACTTCATGATTTCATTCTTCTCAACAAGAACCAAATCAATAGATATATTAGATTTGTTAAAACCCTATAATGAAGAAACATGTTCTTGTTTACAAATGTAAAATAAGATAAATTTCCATAATAATATTGAAGATAATTTTGAGAAATTAGAAAGTCTGTGTTTACTGGCCTAACATTGGTTGGAAAAAAGATAAAAAATAATGAAAGTCTGTTTTTACTGGCCTAACATTGGTTGGAAAAATGATAAAAAATAATGAAAGTCTGTGTTTACTGGCCTAACATTGGTTGGAAAAATGATAAAAAATAATGAAAGTCTGTGTTTACTGGCCTAACATTGGTTGGAAAAATGATAAAAAATAATGAAAGTCTGTGTTTACTGGCCTAACATTGGTTGGAAAAATGATAAAAAATAATGAAAGTCTGTGTTTACTGGCCTAACATTGGTTGGAAAAATGATAAGAAATAATGAAATCTTCAAAATGATAATTTCTATGATAAACAAAGAATAATGGTACTATTTATTGATATTTTTGAAAAATCAATGTATATTTAAAAAGAAAAATTAGGAAATTGAATATACTATATAATTAGTGGTGATACTTAAAAATGATAGCCATAAAACCGTAAAAAACACCTGTAAAATAGACCTAATCACACTAATTAAGGGTAATTAAATAAAAAGTGTACACTAGTTAATGAAATGTTTAATATAAACTCTTGAAAATATATATGATTCATAGAAATTTAAAAAGTTGAGGTCATATAAAAATGAAATGATAAAATAAACACTTGAAAATGTATATGATTCATAAAAATTTAAAAAGTTTTGAGGTCATATAAAAATAAAATGATAACATAAACACTCAAAAAGGTATATGATTCATAAAAATTTAAAAAATTTTCAAAATGTATACAACAACAATCATTTGTTAATTAAAGAAAGATAATCGTTAACTTTTAAAAAGATTAGAGAAGATAAAATTAAATAAACAAAATCACACCACACACCCCCCCCCCCCCCCCCCAAAATAATGATAACAAAATTTGAAGATAAAAAATAGAAAATTATAAACACCAAATAAATAAAACCAAAAACAACCCCCCCAAAGGAATTATTCATTTTAACAGGGGTGACATATTAAAATGATTATTTAAGAAAACATCAAATAAAAGAATGTCCTTTTGTAAACTAACTTTTTAAAGGGACACTTATAAAGGAAATTTATAAGTAAGATAATGTAATTTATGAAATATGATAGAAAATAACTTAGGTTATAAAAATGAAAGACTTGTAAATTATTCTTCACAAAAGATAATGTAATTTATGAAATATGATAAAAAATAACTTAGGTTATAAAAATGAAAGACTTGTAAATTATTCTTCATAAAAGATAATGTGGTTTATGAAATATGATAAAAGATAACTTAGGTGATAAAAAATTGTTGAAATAAAGTTAAAAATAAGCTAGAAAGTCAAAAGGAAAAAGAGACTGTCCTTTTATAAATTATGCTTTAAAAAGGGACACTCGATCGGTTGATATATCAAATTGAAATAAATATTGTTAAAAAATTATTAAATAGATTATTTAACAAAAAATAACAAAAGAAATATAAAAAAATCAGTTTAAAATAGAAATAATAAACAAGAATTTTTGGTTTTAATTAATTTAAAATGTGAAATAAATTAAAATTATAATAAAAGTAATGTGAAATTTCAGAGAAGAAAATGGACCAAGGGAGAGATAGAGAAAGGAAAAGATATGATATGAGGTAAAAATTATTTCCTAAATTCTTCTTCAGTAGATGGGTTTTTTTCTGTAGCACGCTTTTTTTCGCAGTAATCCTTCAAAAATTTGTGTATCCACCTAAAGAAAGTCACCAGATAGACCAGTGGTACGATCACCTAAACATAAAAGTCTATGGGCTAGTAAACTGGAGAATTGAGTAAAATCTAGTAAACTATAATAAAAGATATCCCTCAAAAGAACAAATTAAAATGGTAAACGTTCAGAAATGTCTTTATTAACCATAGCAAAATTTCTTGAATTAATTATTTTACGGTACCATTAATTCAAGCTTTTAGAGTTATGAAGTATATGTTAAAAGTAATTCTAAAAGATTACCCTTATTAAGTCAAGGGTAATAATACTTTTAAAATGAAAAGTAATAATGGTAAACTCATTTTAAAAGGGGTAATTTTATATGGGGTTCATGTAAAGTTACTCACCTGCAAAGCCATAAAAAAGGAATAACAGACAAGTAGGTAGCGAAGAATAGCTACGTTTATACCCAATAGCTGCGTGCACAGAGTTGAGATAAGTGTTCCATCCTAGAAAGAAAATTTTCTTCAAAAATTATTTCACACATTGTATTAAAAATATTCTTACGCTTATGATATTTAAAGATTCTCAATTTCAGTGATATTTGTAATTAAATGCTCAAAAAAGAAATATTAATACTCAAATCTCCTGTAATTATTAAATATTAAACTTTTTCTCAAAATTTTTGTCAGATGATTAATGCCATACCATAATTTATGAAAATTAACTTTAATGAAAGATATTTAATATTGATACTTAAAACTAGATAAGAAAATAAGATAAATTAGTATGATAGTGCTGAATGATAACTTATATTAGATTAATCTCGTAAATATGAAAGTAAAGATTTTTATTCTTAAAGATAAAATTTTGACTAAACTAAGATAATGTTGAAATAATTTAAACTAGTATTGGATAAGTATAAGTAAAAGTTTATAATTCATATAATGATATATTAAGGGAAAATTTTTCCAATGATAATCTACAAAATTTTCTAAAATGCTTAGATTTAAATTTTATTATGATAACCATGCAACGTTATTGAAAGTTTAAAAGATAATTTTATAATTTATAAAAAGTATTAAAAAGATATTACTTTTCTTGGAAGATTTATGATAACCATGCAAAGTTATTGAAAGTTTAAAAGATAATTTTATAAAAATTGGAAAGTAAAAATGATAAATTCTAGTAGACGTGTATAGATCACTGGCTACTGTAAAACTAATCATTAAAATATTATAGGAAATTGGGTTGAAACCAGTAACAACAAAAAACCTGAAATTAAAGAAGCCAAAACTAAACAAGGATAAAGAGATAGTAAAGTGATTTCTTATTTAATTTTTCATTGCAAATGTTTAAATGTAAAAGTAGTGGTTTATTTTCCTTTTTACAAAAATAGAAAATTTTATTATTAAAGAAATTTTTAGAAATTATGTTAAAGTCTCCTCTGGAAGTTTCAGTAAAATTTTTATGAAAAGTAATAAGCAAATTAAGATTTTTTTTGAAAAGTAAAATTACAGAAGAAATTTTTTTTATTCTAATCATTTGAATATTATGAATAAGCAAATTAAAATTTTTTTTTTATCATTTGATTAGCAATTTAGAACTTAAAAATTTTTTTCTATATATATCGCTTTTGGAATTATTATTGATACAAATTAAAGGGAAATCACTTATACCTGACTGATGAGTCAACAAGTCGTTCCGGGTACGAGTCCGACAAGCAGAAGCAGAGAAGTTCACCAATCTGCTAAGGCAACATGCACATCCTTCTGTCCCTGGAATATGGAGAAATGTATACATTGGATACATAATTGGAAATATCAGGAGCTGATGATCCATAACCACATATGCAACCAGGAGTGCCTACAAACTAGAATTACTGAAACAGCAGCTGCCACCAGATGAATCCCATATTAATCTTAATATTAATATTTCCAAAATGTGTTTAAATTTCTACAATTTTGAGTTCTAAATACAAGCTAAAATTCTTTTTTTCTTTAAATAAGCAAAACTACAGTATGATTTTGAAATTTTTAATTTTAAGTAAAACAATTAGAAAAGTAAATTTTTTTGTATTTACATTCAAATATTCAAGATTATTCAGAAAATTTTTTTATCAAACAGTCTAATTGAAATTTTGTTGTTACCTAATAAAAAGAAATTTTTAGCTTTTTGAGGGCAGACTGTAACACTTTTTAATTAAAAGTAATATTTAAATAAAATTTAAGTATTGAATTATAATTTGGTAAGCTTTAAATGACGTAAGTAAAAGATTCTAACCACACTTGTAAAATGTGATGTATTATTATAAAATTTTGTATTTGTTGAGTTAGATTAGAACTATTAAAAAGATTACACTGAAATATAACATAGAAGAAAATTATTTTGTTACCTATCATTAGCGGCGTTTATTACAATCCAATAATATTAGATCTAATGTATAATCTTGTTCAATAAGGACCTCTCACATTTATAAGTTACTATATCCAATTATATTAGATCTAATGTATAATCTTGTTCAATAAGGACCTCTCACATTTATAAGTTACTATATCCAATTATATTAGGTCTAATGTATAATCTTGTTCAATTAGGACTTCTCACATACAACTTTCTGTGACTCCAGCTCTTGTACAACAAAATTGTTGTGTCAGGAAATTGGATTTTAACAACATGGATACGGTATTATATTATAGCTTTTCAGTAGGAAATGAAATACATTTTTTTCTTGCATAGGGAAGAGAAGAAATAAGATTTTTTGCTCGCTTTATTGGAATGTTGGCACAGTATGATTCTATTTACAATTTCAGAGAAAGCCTATCTTTTTTCTCATTATCCAGTTTTGTAATATCTAATGGCCTGGTGAGTTTGAGAGCGACAACAGATTACTCTAATTTGGTCATTTGTTGCTTTGGTACAATTTAGTACAGAGTCATTTTCATTAGGAATTTCTCCTAGTTGGATTTCTATTTCATTAGAACTAATTTCTTGTTATTTATTTATTCACTACATATATTTAGGAGTAGTTTTCAATTAAAAGTTGCTTTCACTCAATCCTATTTATCGCATCGTATTGTAGACAACTTTCCCGGATTTTGAACTGAAAAATTTTAAGATTGAAACCAATTTTGCAAACCCCGAGAGGCTAAGGCCCCTGCAAACCAAAAATATTTATTTTTATATTTTTGGGGGGAAATTGTTTGTGAGACGATACTATACGTGATTTTTCAGTATGGCTGAGAACCGGTTCTAGTTCAGAAGATAATAATCGGTTTTGAAGCCATACTAGAAAGATTATTAAACCATTATGTAAACAGCTTAAGATGGTCTTCATATAAACTTTTTATCAATCTCTAAGAGGAAAATAATAGAATCGGTTATAATTCTAAATTTAAATTAATTTAAAATTCCATCAATAATGTATATATCTGTCTATCTATAATATATTTTCTTTGTTCCTATTAGTATTCAATCCTTTAGATATTGCATTCCATTCTAAAAGAAAATATTAAAGAGTATAATCTTCCGTCCAACTTAAAAAAGAATATCTAACAGACGAAGATTTTTGTTCATGTTTAAAACAAGAAATTTCAGCCTTCTATCTTTTATAGGAGCCGATAAAATCACGTTTCCCCCTTTCTGTCTCTAACAGAAGGATGGACATTTCAAATTATAGAGTAGCTTCGCTACTAATGACTTAGTCCAGTAATAAGAGCGACGTAATTGTAGGACAATGTATAAATTCTCCATTTAAAGTTGATCATTCTATAAACTTAACTGTTTATTATATGAATGAAATACCAACAACGAAATTAAATCGGAAAAAAAAACCACGAAACCTCTACCTGATTTTCCGCTGTTGTTTGGGGTCAACACATAGTAGAATTGGCGACCTTTACATCTGGCCCCCAAATATTATTTTAAATATACTTCGCTTGTTGGTCATAGCTTATTCTTGGTTTAATGTCAGACGAGTGATAAAATGGTTTTAAAATGCTTATTGGCTTACTACTGTTTTACTCTTTTATCCTGACTCTAAGTTTTTCATTTATTTAATATTCATAGAAACCTAGAGAATTTAGATTCAGAAATATAAATTTATATAATTTTGAAATATTTTCAATCAGATAAAATATAGAAATGAAAATGTTAAATTATATTCATAAACAGTTTCACCGACTTTCTTGTTTAAGATAATTTATTAGGCCGTATTTAACGTACATTTACTCATATAATGACTATTTTGTAAAGTGGGTAAATTTCTGTTTAAACTCTCTATAATTCCATAGGTTCGAATCTCGGCCATAACCAAAGATGTTAAAATGGTGCCATGTCATTTGAGACGACATTAATAGTTAGAGTATATGGAATGTCTTGGCGCAAAACGTTGCAACTTATTACCATCCTTGTACAGGTTGAATTTCCATACAAAGGTCGTGCAATCAAATGGTTGGTTGCCATTAAGACGTTTGGCTTCTTAAGCGTGCACTTAATACCAATATTTTGAAAAAAACGAAAATAAGACCTCCAGAGGTTATTATTCCATATTTGGGATGATCTGTTATTAACATTTCTAAGGAAAAATGATTATTCCATGGGTAAATTATATTCAATAAATAAGATTATGTCATTTTAGGTAAAAAAAGGAAGGGTTGTATAGGATTTTGTTAGGTAATGCAAAGATGGTTAAAGTCCCTCCACAGATTATGATGTCATACGATAAAATAACCAATGAGAGGCTAGCATAAATTTTACCATTGGTCAATTACAGTGTATACTTGCCTCTCATTGGCTTTTCTATCGTATGACGTCATAATCTGTGAAGGGACTTTAATCATCTTCGGTAATGCTCCATTAACCAGGGCCACCTTAAAAAAAGATTTCAACTGCTCCGGCTCGACATTACTAGCTGTGCTACTTTTAAACATAATGTCCTTGTATTTATACATATGTTTGCAAAACTTCTAATTAAAGCAATTTCTACAAAGTACCTTAACCTATAAAATTTGTTGACCCAAATATCAAAAATATTTCACATTAAAATATATATTTGAATTTTCCGTCGCAAAATTGGAAATTTGTTTATGTGTAAGTTTATGTTGCTGAAAGTTTTATATTAGTTTTATATTTTACACATTATGATATCATTTTTACTTGCAAACTTCATTTCAAAGCTCATAAAATGACTGTATGTAAACAAAACTACGCTTTTAGAGGCCTCTAGAGGCAATTAAAGAAAAATTTGGTTTATTTTCTAGGGGCGATTTCTCTTTAGATGGTGGTGGCAGAGACATCCAAGGGGGGGGGGGTAAAGCGGTGATAACCCCCTCAAATAAAAAAGCTTGGACGTCCTTACCTCTATGAAATAAAGATTACCCTCCCCCCCAACAAAAAAAAAAATGTTTAGTCCCCCAAAATAAAAAAGCTTGGAAGTCCTTGGATCGTGGTACCCTCAAATTGTTTTTTTTTTAATACAGTACATATGATAAGCTTCACTGTAAAGGAGAACCATATCGGTTAAACAGTTACTGAGATCCTTTGGCACACACAGATATACAGACACATATCATGTTACTATTATATAAGAATAGCAGCTCTACAATACTTCTTGTCTCAATATGCAACGATTAGGCTGAAACTTTTTATCAGGGTATGGAGCTATAGTTGGGACACTAACGCCGCAAACCTTTTAGTATCATAACTGGTTCTATTGCAATGAAAAGCTTTTTCCTTGTTTCTTATTTTGTAGATTACTTCCAATCTCTGCCAAAATTTCTTGTAAGATTCTTGCTTGGTGTTTACACAGTGATGTTAAATTTCATAAAACGTTATTTTTTTTTCCTTAATAGTTTGTTACTTCTTTTTCATTCGGTTTTCTGTTTCTTCTGCCTTATGATGTGTTGCTTATACATAAAACAGCTTTTTTATTACTGGAGATTATCACATTTGCTCTAACCTTTGCACAGGACGTGTAATTGTTGTCAGGTAAGTGAACCAGTTGGGGTTAGACTGCTGCTTGGTCAGACACAAGTCACATATGTTTAGAGATGGGGAATTCTTATCTCAAGTAATGTACAATTTTTCCAGTATGTCTCCAAATTTATATTCGATGGATTAGAACAGGTTTTGAGCCACAATGAAAAATCATGTAACGCATTGTAAAAAAAAGCTAGTGGGGCTAACAAAACTGGAATTAATCTTTTTTTTTCATTTTACTATTTGTAGTATATTTCAATCAAAGAGGTTGCACTTTTAGAGGCTATATTTGGAGAATTTTTCTATTTAGGTGTAATAATATTTTGATTTATGTATTTATCGCATCGTTCTGTGGATATTAAAATAAAAATTTGCATTAATTTTGTGATTTCATTTTTTTAAATTTATGAAAAATTTTCTGTAATACGAAGCTGTACATGATTTTTTGTATGGCTGAGGACCGGCTCTAATCCAGCAGATATTATTTCGAGGCTATACTGGAAAGTTGGTTACATTCCAAAAACGTGGGATTACTCCCTAGCAAAAAGTGACTTTATCCCAGTGCAGTGTACTTAATCATCTTATATTACCAAGATATTACACAAAAGAAACAAATATAAAATGAGCAATTATAACAAGATTTCCTTTGTCTTTGCTTATTTATTTTCTGATTATATAGCGAGGCTAACCTATGTTGGCTGTCTGTCTGTAGAATATTTATAAATAGAAATTTTATAAAAATTACAAAAATGATTGGTTTAGCATAGAGAAAGATTACAATGATCTGTAAATCCTACCGTTTATAAACTTTTTCTACAATTCGTTAGCTTTAAACTTTAGGGTTTAACTTTAATCAAGGGAGAATGTTTTATCAAAGAAAACTATTTTGCTTTAAGTATATTTTGTTTGTTGATACTTTTTTATTTGTGTTGTATTTGCAATATTTATCATATAAGCTTTATATTGGTCTTTTATTAAGTTCTTGTTGTGTTGATTTTACAAATGTGTATGGTAGTGAAAATTTTTATAAAAAATGATATTTCAAACAGAGTAACTTTCGCTCGTTAAAAAGCAATAATGATTTCCTATACAATCAAAACCTATGGAAAATAAATGAAATAAGTTTTACATTTTATTTCTTATACATTAACTAGTATTCATACAAAATTGGAATGTTTTTGTAGCTAGTTTATTTTCTTGCCAAAACGGAGAAAAGGATCTGTGTACCAAAGGATTTTGTTAACCGCTGAACCGATATGGTTCGCCTGTACAAAGGTCCCTAAAATTTTTTTGGGGGTTGTGGGTACCCCCTTCCCCAAGAGAAATCGCCCTTTGAACAAATCTAAAATTAAAAATAAAGAGGGGTCGACTTACCCTATCCCCATCCACTTTAAGTGCCCCTAGAGACCTATAGGGTCGTAGCCTCAAGTTTAATATTTAAGTTTAATAAGTGGTTAGGTGTTGCTAAAACAAGGTGCAATCTTTATAAAAAAAACATTTTGTTCACTAATAATCTGCTGAACTTTGATATAACTTTTTAATCATTTATTATTGGTGAGATAATTAGGATTTCACAGCGTGAAATATAGATTATTTCAACAATTAATAACACATAGTTTAATATGTAGATAGGAAGATAAAAACAAAAATAATAGACAAATAGAGGAAGAAAGAAATGAAGAATAGCGATAATTATTAGTTATGTTGAGTTTTGCTAAATTGCTGAAATCTTAATAAAACAAGGAGGACAATAGCCATAAAAGGTCAGACAAACAAACATTAACAATTGAAAGGCATTTTGAATTCAATATTTCTTTGCAAACCTGTACAAGTTTATCCCAAAACCACGTAGATACAAGCTTATCAATATGGACATACTTACATTTTAAGACTTAACTTTTGATATGTTTTGCTTAGAATATTGTGCCTAATCGTCCTTGGTATCAATACCGACCTAAATGTAGAAAAGCTTAGCTTTAAAAAAATCTTTATCGCAGTTTTTGAAGTCAAAAACTTTAACTTTTGAGTTGTATAAGAACTTTAAGGCAGCTAGCTGCCAAACAGCTGAATGAACATGGCACGCCCGCACATTAGGGAAAGCGGAATAAAAAGTCCTGTAAATAATCTGAAATAGCCAAGATATAACGATGCACAGGGAAAGATTCACTTTTTCGCGCATTTATTTGGACTGCGAGATAACTGCATTAATGAATAATGACTATTTTAGATTATTTGTAGAGCTTGGGCCGTAAGCAGCTTTTGAAGTTTCTAGATTTTTGGAGATACTCTTTAACAGGAAAATTTTACCGTGAACTGCAATAAAAAAAATTTTATAATGCTGACAAAAATTTGATAAATGACATCATAATTGCATGCTAGTGTTGATAAAAAAAAAACTACACAACTATCGGGCATAACTCTATTCATAGAAAATATATGCGACTAAAATAAGCTACTATTCTTTATGATTAAATTTTATCTTGTAAATTAATCTAAATAGGTTGTATTGTATACTTATGTACTAAGTAAGAAACTCAGTTTTAATTAAATAAGCTTAATTAATGTTTCTTAGTGTAGGTTCCATACAAAATAGTTCACGGTAAAATATTGCTTGTATCAATTATTTTTAAAAACTTAGAATTGTAAAGGCTGCTTTTAGGTCAAACGGCTGAACGTACTTATTAGTATTACCGACAAGAGATGGCCAACAACATCAATAAATTGTAAATTATTAGATCTTTCTGATTAATTTAGAACTGCATATGACGAACATTGACACTTGTATATTGTCAGAACGGAATAATCAGAATATACGTACCTACAACAACATCTATAAACCCGCTAGAAATCCTTTGTGTGCTTTTATTATCTATTTTAGTGTGTGTGAAAGGGAAAATATTTCCACTTTATTCTTGTGCAGATTCCCCCATAATTTATGGTGTATTTTCTCCCGCAAAAGCCTAGAGCGGGTTCGCTTATTACAGTGATACTTTCAAATCCTGGCAAGAGCTCTTGTAGTCTTTTTTATTATAAGACTGCCTTAAGATTACTTTCCCAAAAGAGCCCAGTAAACTTAAACTGGGAACCCTCCAACTCCATAATCTACTCCTGCCCAAAATGCTTGCTATCAATCAAAACAACAAACTGAAACTTAAACACCAAACCAATTTAAACATTATTAATTTAATTGTGTATTTAGATTATGATGCTAGTTATTTATATTTTATATAGCTAACCTTTAACCTACTAACACATATCTAATTTATCAATTTTTTAATTCGCATTTTACTTATTTTATTATGTATGATTTTTTTCTGTAAGAATAAATCATTAAATGAAAATTTCAAGAAAAAGATCGGTTCTTCGGTTAGGGAGACATTTTGGTACAACGATAAACCGGCACCTTATCTGTAATTATATTAGAGACTACAGGAAATCCTAAATTTCAGTTATGATCTTCAATGCTAATTAAGTTTACTTGTTACACTCAATGATAGTTAGCAATGTTTCTTATGGATATTTCCATCCTTATTTAGTAGCGAAGCTACTCTATAATTCGAAATGTCCGTCCGTCTTTCTGTTAGAGACAGAAAGGGGGAAACGTGAGTTTCTTGGCTACTATAAATTATAGAAGGCTGAAATTTCAGGGATTAAATATGTTATCATTTTTCATATTTTCAACAAGTTTCATTAAGATTCGTAAATTAAATGGGGTGCTAGATCGATTCCTACATTTTTAAGTTTTTGAGATGGACTGCTGACATTTTTAGAGATTGAATGCTTAGATATTCTGCATACTTTTATTAAGTGTTATTGAGATTTGCCTATTGGTTGGGGTGCTATTTCGATTTCAAGATTTTTAAGTTTTCATGATTTTCTTTACTCCTGTTCGAGACAGACGGCTGGTATTCTAAAGGATTAAATAAGATCACAATTTACATCTCCCTAAAGATTCCATTAAGATTCGCCTATTGTTTGAGGTGCTAGATCGATTCCTAGATTTTCACGTTATAAATCTTACAAGGTTTGTGATTTTTTGTTTAATTTTTATATGAAACTGCCATATAGTTATTTTTTTCCGGATATCCATTCATAATTTTTAAGCTTTGCTACTTATGGATGTTGTCATCCTTGATTATATTCATAATTAACAATAATATAAATCTATTTGCTTTCAAATCGTATTCAACAATAAAATTTTGAAAAACATATGTGGAAATTCAATTAGCAATTAGAATTTTAGAAATGAAGATGATAAAATAGAATTTTTTAATGGTTCAAAATTTTATATAATGTACAACTTTAATTTATTTAATATGTAAATTTAACAAATAAACAAAAATGTCGCAAACTGTTTAATTTGAATTAATATATTAAAGGAATTATGTAAATAATATCTTTTATTTTTCACTCGACTAACTTTTAATTTTTATCAAAAATTTCATATTTAAGTGCAGGGCTCGGCAACTGTAAAACACCAATGGCTGTTTAATTTGATAAACAAGGATAACAACATTCATAAATGCGAAGCTCTAAAAATGTAGGACAGTGTCAGAACTGAATAAGCAGAATATTAATGCATGTTTAATTAAATCTAAACAAAATTGTAAATTAATTTGTTGCAAAATTTCTTACATAGTGTTTAAGGATATACTTACATTTTAAGACTTAATTATAGAGATGCTTTGCTTATAACATTGTACCTTACGGTAATAGGTATAAGACGAAGCCCAAAATACATAACTTCTGCACCACGTCGTCTTCCTGTGACGTCATAAAATGAGGGAGATGAGAGGAGAATTGGGAAAGAAAATACATAAAAAAGACGACGTGGTGGAAAAGTTATGTATTTTGGGCGTCGTCTAGGTATAAGTATTCCAAAAATCAGAGAAATGGGATAATTAAATACAAAACTTGGTTGTCAAAAAATGAAAAAAGTTTGAAAACGATAGGGCAATTCTAACTTGTTGAAATTAACGAAAAGATCTAACTGTCTTGGACGGACGGACGGACGGACCGACCCTAAACAATATGCAATTCAACAAATAAAACCATACTATTACAGATGTGGAAAATAATTTCCTTTCTATTTTCCCAGAAGATATTTTTTTTTTTGTAGGTAAACCAAAAAATTGCCTAAGGACATTTTAATATTATTTTCTCCTATTAAAAATACCACATACTCTGCATATAGTAACAAGGATGACAACATCCATAAAAGCGAAGCACTGAAACTGTAGGACAAACGAACATTAACACTTGTATAGTGTCTGAACTGAATAATCAGAATATAAAAGTATCGAAAGAGTCGAAGCAAAATTTAAGTAAATTTGTTGGAAAACTGCTTGATACAGGATAATGTTTATGGACATACTTACATTTTATAGACTTGATTATAGAGTTGATTCGCTTATACTATTGTTCTTTGTTGTCCAAGGAATCAATATACCAAAAATCAGATCAAACGGATAATTAGATCACATAAAAAGAAAAATCAACATGTTTAAAATGGACGTACGGACATTCTGGTAATGATTATAGAGTTGCTACGGTTTCTAAATCGTACCTAACTACTACAGGAATCATCATGCAAAATTTGAAATCGATAGGACAATTCTAACATGCCTAAATTAACGAATAAAAGCTATCTATCTCGGACGGACGGACGGACGGACCGACCCGCTTTATAGAAAAGCTTCGCTTTTAAAAAAGGACAGTCCTTTTCTTTAATTTAAACACATGGCAAGTTAATAAATAAAACATATTTAAGTTTTAAGAACTCTAAGTTTCCAAAAAAAAGTCCTTAAAAAGACGCCTATTCCTTCTCTTACCCTTAATTGACAATAATGGGGAAAAATTAGTAACGGAAGAACTAGGGGGAGTGGGAGAGGGGGAGAAATTTAGCCTGAAACCATTAAGAGACTAAAATTTAAATATAAAGAAGCTTTAAACCATTCTGCGATCTATGCTGCCTAAAATGGAGAACTCAATCAGTTTGGCGGATAGCAAGATCTTAACGGACAAACACGAACCCCTCACTACTTTATATAATAGAACTAGCGGCTTCGCCCCTAGCCTCTAGGGGCTTTGACCCAAGAGGTGATCAAAAAAAATTGGCGAAATCTTCAGCAAAAAAAAATGGGGGGGGGGATTTTTTCGTTTTTTGGGGAGTTGGGGGTGTCCCACCCCCCAAGAAAATAGCCTAAAACCACCACAGGACCAGTAGGCATATACCCTGAAGAGTAGAATCTGATCGGTTCATTGGTTATCGAGATCTTAAGGGACGGACAGACGGACAGACAGACAGACAGACGGACAGACATCATTCTACTTTGTTAGAATATGATAAGATGTTTCAGAAAATATTGAAATGTGTGTCTTCAGATTTTCCTAACAACTAGACCTTTATATTATTTAGGGAAGATTTTGTTGGTGTCTTATAAAAATATTATAGTATTTGTTATCTTTTTATGAGACAATTCAAATATAAATAATTAGATATCTATTTTAACATAATTATACAATAAATAATATTTTCAACACATATCTTCACAACTTTAAGCATGGTTATGTAGTTTCGTAACCTAATAAGGCTTTTACTAAAGCTAAAAATACCACAATTTAGGTTTTTTTCCATAGTGTAATTGAGGATGACTGAAGAACAGTTATATGCGAAGAAAACGCACTTCTACAGCGGAAGTTTCAAGTGGATTATGTCAGGGAGAGAGGGGCCTGTTTATCACACCAGTCCCCAAAGTTTTATAATGACATTATTTACATTATTCGTTAGCTCAACAACTTTGAGGACTTTATTGAACTTTGGTTTGTTATTTAAGTTAAGTTACAAAACGTTTCAACCACTGATTGTAATCTACATAAGGGGTCATTTTGTGTATCATCATTGGAATTGTTCATCAATTTATCGGCCATTGTCTTATCCCTTTAGATCCCTGAGAATGTGTGCTCATTACTCATAGATAGATAGTCATACAATTAAGCAAAGAAAATTGATCAGAACTGAAGGGGACATTGGACTGAAAATTATACTAATCCCCAAAAAAGTTTATTAACACTTTCTTTTATTCGTTGGATTAAAAACTTTAGGGACTTTTATTCTTGGATTATAGAAATTAGTAATGTCCGATGATTTGTTCTCTAAATAATGAAACCATCATAAGTGTTATTCTAAATAAAAATAAAATAGCCTAAAACCATCATGGAAAGTATGTTAAGCTTACATAAAATAATGAACCCAATCGGTTCAGTATGTATACTGAGATCTTAAGCTTCATACAAAAAAATATAATACTTTATGTAATAGGATATTTAAATACTAATTTTGATTAAAAGTATTTGTATTTTTTGGTTATTTGAAAAGTACAAGATTACAATTATATCCTGGGGGCAAATTCATGTTATAAAACACTACACAAAATACATGTGTTAATTATTATTGTTTTAAGCATTGTTTTAAATTTTAGTTCACATAATTGCATTTTTTTAAATGTCCTTTTGAATGGCGATTTGTTTTTTTTTGTGAGGGAACCAAAATTTAGAGATATATAGTGGTAGAACAATGGAAAAAAATGTATCTACTCTTTGAATATGTTTTGGGTAGAACACTCATAAACATACAGTTTATTTTCTCCATATAAAAATCATCTTTTAAATTAAAAACCATAAATATATTAAATCTAATATCTAAAAGGATCAAATGCTCTTAAAAAAAACTCCTTAGTTTCCCCCCCCCCATCCCTCAAAAAAAACAGACCTTCTCTAAATTTCTGGAATAATCAGGAGAAAGACCAATGAAATGCAAAGATAAACTAGTAGAAATCAAATTATTTTTGTTGTTTTTATTTTCGTATCAGCGAGCATTTGTCCAAGAAAGCACAAATAAATATTTTTTTCGTATTTATTCGAATCCAGTGGATAGAAACCGGTTCTCATCCATACGAAAAAACTATTTATAGCATCGTATAATAAACCGCTTTCTACGAATATAAAAATGTACAATCATAAGATTAAAACCAGTTTTTTTAGCCCATGAAAAGCGGTTTATAATACGATGAAAGAAATAACTATTATTGTTTTTGCAAAGTTATCTGTTTTAATGAGTCATGTACAAACATCATTAGTATAATAAAAAGTATTCATTCATTGTAACTTTTTTTTAGAGCAGCTAAGTTTTAATACACAAACAAGGACATACATTTTTATGACTTGATTATAAATATGCTATGCTTTTAACATTTTACCATTGTTGTAATAGGAATCAGTATTCAAAAAATCAGATGAATTGGATAATTTTAGCATACAAAAATTTGTCGTCAAAAAAGTAAAAAATCTGAATGGTTTGAATGGACGTAACGAATATAGAGTTGCTGCGCTTTCTAAGTTTAAAATTTATAGGACAATTTTAGCCTGTTTAGATAATCGAAAAAAGCTAACCGTTACGTACGAACGGACGGACCGACCGTAATTATAGAAAAGCTACGCTTTAATAATGACTAAAATTCAGCTCTAACCCAAAAAAAAATTGGGGGAGGGGGGTGGGACTGGGGATTATTAACATAATTATCTATATTCCTCTTCTTTAAATTCCTTTACATTGAATATTGATATATTATTATACTATTTTTATTGGTTTAATAGACGGACACCAATTTAAAAGAAAGCTAAAAAGCTGTAAAACATAAATAATGACCAGAATTTGAACAAATTAACTCACTTCCTTTTTTAAAACTTTCATAAGATTTCTAAAAGCAAAGCTGCTTGACAAAAAAAAATCTATTGGTTTTGAAATGTGTTTAAGGTTTAGGAAGAAAATAATAGGATAAAGTTTTATTAAAATCAAATTATTTTTAGGATCTTACAGAACAATAATCTATTTTAACTAACAAGAACGTCCAAGGGGGGAGGAGGGGTATAGAAGTGATTTCCAAATCTCCTAAAAAAATACCTCCCCTTCTTCTCTATAGGGATTTTGTCATTCTAATAATAAAAGCTTGGATGTTCTTTTTAATTTGTTATCAATTACAAAAAGGAATTTCAAAAGAACTTGTTAATTTTGACGGGTTTTTATTAAATTTTACTATACCTTGTCCTTATGAACCTTTCGTTGAACGGGCAGAAGGGTAAACAATGATTATAGAGTAGATGCGCAAGGATTTCCATTTGTTGCACTTGAAAGATTTTCTATGTCCTTGTCTCTTTAAAAGTTTGACAGCTCTTTCTTGTTAGTTCTCTGTTAGACCTAGAAGCGTTACACTGACATTCTAACTATATCCTTATATAAAAGAAATAGGATGTATTTGTCTGTACCTAAAAAGGATCTTGCTAACCACTTTTGAAGCTTCTCTTGTGACCATCGGGAAGGTTTATAAATATTTTTAATATAGTAGTTGAGGGGGGGATGGTTTAGGGGTTTACCCTATAAGCTAGGGTCCATTGCCTTATTTCAATCACTAGATCATGCCAAAATTGAGCCTTACATTAGAAACCTTGATCAACATTTAATGTTAATAGGGACCATGACTAATAATTTTGTCGATATTAATAAAAAATGCAAAGTTTATGAGAGGTACATGTGTATCAGTATAACAAATAGAGCTATTATGAAGCATATTTATTTTAGAAACATATCTATATTATACACATTCATATATTATATACTTACAATCGGGGATCATAGGGGATAAGACAATGGCCGATAAATTCATGTACATCCTCAATAATGATACACAAAATTACCCCTTCTGTAAAATTACAATTAGTTGTTGAAAAACTTGGGTACTCAACTTAATGAACTAACAAATCAAATTTTATTTAAAGTCCCCAAAGTTTTAAGCTCACGGTTGAGAAAAATTTATTATAAAACTTTGGGGACTAGTGTAAAAACATCCCAATGTCCCCTCCCTCCTTGACTTACAAAACTATTCTATATTTTCAGGGAATAGGTATATAAAAAGGATTTAAGACACTAGGGAATAAAAAAAGTATGACAAAATAGATACCCAAGGCAACTTAGCTAGATTATATTAGAATCTTAATAAGTAAACATGTTAATTTTGTAAAAATTTCTTTGAATGCAAAATAGATGTAAGTATGAACGTACTTTCTGTCATGGGTTGAAATCTACAGGACAATTCTATCACGTCAAATGAAAAGGAATCATAAACGTAGAAAGGCATTCGGGTTTTGATTATCCCTCATTCCTGTTTAGAGACATACGCCGCCTGCTTTAAATACGACAAAGATAACATCATTTCAGAAATTATATCATAGAATAATGAGATTCTCTTACTTATTTACATGATAATAATTTCTACAGCAGCGAAGTTACTATATCCTATTAAGTGGAGGCTTCGCCCCCAGGGACTATGCATTAAACAAGGAAAGACTTTTATTAAGAAATAAAATAATATAAAAAGCATCACGAGACCTATTAGAAGCTTCCCTACATTAGAGACTTAATTATTTTATTGGTAAGTGAGATCTTATATTAGATTTTTAGTAGCAAAGCTACTCTATAAGTTTTAGTGTCTGGCTGTCTGTAATGTATTAATGGGTTATGGCAGGACCAAAACTAAATTATATTAACGACGTGTTGGCTAATATCAACAAAAAAAATTTTTTGTTGAAAATTCAATTCAGCCACCTTGTTATTACTCAAAGAAATCTCTTAGCATCATACATGTATTGTATGTGTTATAGCAATGATCAAGAGTTGGCACTAGTAATCTGTATTTTACACAATTTTTTAAGTATCATTTTTAAATTTGTTTTAATTTTGATGATTCCTGAAACTTTTAAGAAGCATAGTCACTCTATAACCGTTACAAAGTTTACTAATATTTTTTAAACAAAAAAATATGTACATGTGATTATAGCCCAGTGTTGATTATGAAAGAAGAATGAGTTGCGTTACATTTCTTACTGTTGTGATTTCCTTCCCTTTACATCCCCACATTCTTTGTCATTTGATTGATATCTACCATCTCTCTATCTTCTATCTATCTATCTATCTATCTATCTATTTATCTATCTTAAATCCATATATCTCCTTCTTCTTTCTTTCTAGATCTTTATTGTTTGTTGGTGTAAGATGTTAATTATGCTTGAAAATCAACTAGAACTAAGTTTTCGTTTTTACTTTACTTACTTAGTTTCTTTTTTTTTCACCATTAGAATCTGCTTTCACGGTTTCCAGGAAAGTACAACCTAAAAATAGTCGTTTCGTTTAGCAGACAGAAAAAAAAACATCATTCTATTTTGTAGTTGTCATGAAAAGTGCAACATTCAGCAAAAGTCACATAACCTAGTCGCCATGTAGCGTGTAACATCCACCAAAAGTCTCTTGACTTTGTTGTCAATTGAGGTGTAACATCCAACAAAAGTATGATAACCTAGATGTCAAATAACTCGGCCACTTCCTGGCAAGCAATCCAATGGTATCTCCTTGCTGCAAGATTACAACACTCAATTTTATCAGCTTTTTTCAATATAGACAGCTTTTTACTAGCCATATTCCTATTAAACAAGACCTTAATTAACAGCTAATTTTACTATTTTAATGAAAGTCAGCTTGAAAAAAAATTAATATCGAAGCAAAAACTCTACAAAAATCCTAAAAGCAAAGGAAACACTGAAATTTGAAGCTGTATGCGTGTGTGTGTTTGTGTGTGTGAATGTGCGTAGTATGTTAAGGTGTTGGTCTATAAAGAAGGCGCGTGTTTGCCTTACCCCCGTCCCCTTTGCCAGGCCTAAGTCCCTAACCCCTTTTTTATATGCACAATATATACGTTCCTTCGTTCGTTGCTCGTCTTATACAAGTGTTTATTCCAAATATACATAAAAATCAAAGAGCCAATGAATTCAAATGCATCTAAAATTCATTTTTAAATATCCTTTTGACAAAATGGATAAAATGTATGCCACTAGCATAGACTTTTACCAAAGCCTTCTTGAATGTAGAACTGAATTTTGGGTTATCTCTATCTTGCGCTATAGAATACAATAACCAATACACTATATTTGATACTTTATTTAGTTTTATTAATCCTATCATTTAAAGTAGTAAGATTTGTATCTGTAACTTAAGATACCGATAACTACTAAACCGATTTGCTTCTCTATTTTAGGGAAGCTTTACATAGGTTCTGGAAAGGTTTTAGAATACTTTAAAGTTAAATTCAAGTATTGATAGGGTTTTTGGCCGCGCAGATACTTAAATAATAATAATCATCGCAAATTCTCATTCAAAATGTTATCTGCTATGTTGGCACACCTTGCTTAGCGCTGCACAGTGTTGGTTGAGTGTGTAAGCGCTCCGGCGCGATCTGTGTTGACTCCGCCGTGCTTCCCTACCTGAATACAACACTTTGACAGTCGAGTTATGGTTCTCATACAGTGAGCGTGAAGAGTGCGCGCACAGATTTTATAGTGTTGACTTTATGTTTTAAGTGATACAGCTTTGTGAGCAAAAAAGTGTTATATAAATCATTTTTATCTGTTGATAATAAAGATATTTTGATGTAAAAGTGACTATTAAAATAACAAGTTATAGACGGAAAAATGTAGTGATATGAAGAAATATATTGTTGAATCTTGAGCATTGGCTTACACGAAGGTAAACACACACACACATTTTGATGTAACCTTGAGCAGTTCAAACCATCACACTCACTCACACACATTCTCACATATGAAGAACGGTTCGTTTAGTTTCGGGGCATAAGAAAGGGGGTGTTTTGCTAATAAATATATGTATATAATATACAAAGGCTACACTACATATAAAAAGAGCTACACTATATTGTAAAAAGCGCCTACACTTACACTTTTGTAGCTATTTTATAATGGGATACTTTTTGGGGTTACTCATAGGCTTCATAAAATGCTTTCAATGCCCGGAAAAATGATAGCAAACCAGATTCTTAGAATTTGCCCTATGACAAACGCTTAGAGAGGATTTATTTTGGATTAGTCATTTTGATTTTAAGTGAAATGGGAGATTGATAACATTGCAAGACAAAAATGCATACATTTTACAGAGATTTAAGGGGGGGTTTAAATGATTTTTTGTATTACCATTTAATTTAATCATGATATCGTTAAAGCTGAATATTATATATTATATGTTATTTATAGTTTCTGGTTTTTTTTGCTTTAAATTCTATAAATTTAATATTTGAATAGATCAACAGGATCTTTATATATCCTTATCTCTGGAAAATAGCCTAGAACCCACAAGAAACTACTTAAAATTTCATAATGATAAAGTTGAAGGTACAGCTGTTTTCTAGAGCTTAATTAGCATACAAAATAACACACATCAAATAAATTTAAGTTCATTTATTGTTTTTTAAACAAAAACAGCATTTAATATTTTACAGGAAAATCCTCAAAAATACATATTTTTAGCTTTTTCTCTGTGTTAAAGCCCAGAAACAAGATTCTAGGCCTAAAACTGGTTACCCAAACCATAAGTAATAAGTGGGTTGAGAGAGAAAGAAGGAAGCCGAGAGAGAGAGGGAGGAATGAACGCGAACACCACAATTTATATATTTAATGGTTGCAGAGAGCATTGCTCTCTAACTTTAAAAAGCCCAGCACACATGTTTTTAAATTTGTATAACAACTTGTTTTGCATAAAGGGAAAGTTGTCCTATTAGCCGAAAAAATGGGTCATTTCAACAATTTGATTTATTCTTATAAATAAAGGATTTTTTTATATTAATAGGTTTATTTTATTGATTCGTATATATAAAAATAATACAATTACTTCTCGTTAAAAGATTTTTAGAATTTTTTTGATAATTGTATAAAATTTTTAAACTTATTTTTTTCATTTCCCAAACGACTGGACTGAAAAGTCACCTGGTCATCGACTACTTCTTATTTGTGTTATTAAAGGTCAATTTAATCCCCCATTACCCATAATTTAGAGGGGGTTGGCAGTATTAAAAAACTTATTATTAGTCCAAATCAAAGCTAAGTTGAATTGTTATGTTGAATAAGCAAATTATAAGTAAATGCATTTTGAAATTGATTTCGTATATTTATTTATTTTACATATTTTACAAAAGACAAATAAATAACCTTTGATTTTTTCTATTTTAAGTTTTTTTAAAGTTAGGTTTTTGAAAAGATTTGTTTTTTTAGTCTTATCTAAGGTAACTCCAAAATTGCTGAAATGAAATTGAAAGCAGCTATTAGCTAAGTTACCAAAAAATCACTTTATAGGGAGAAGGATTTATTGTGTGGGAGTATTTGTAAAAAGTAACTGTGCCATTGTTTCCAATATTCACAGGTATTCAGTGATAGACAAATAGAAAATAAATCAATGTGTACCCAATAAATGCTTAGGTATAGATGTATAACCCAGACAACTACCTGGTTCTAGTGGGGGGGATCTTTTCCATCTGTAATGTGCTAGCAAATTGCTTTCTGATATTTTGTAGCGATTGGCTGTTTTAATATTTCCAAAGCTATTGACTGATATTCAAAGACCCAATTGAAAGTCGGCATTTAATCCTCACCCCGTGAACATACAGTTATGTAACTTCTGTCCCCTCTATTCTTTTTCTATAATGTTTACCTGATATAAATATTATTTAATATAATATAGTCGACAAACATTATTGAGATTGTGGGGTAGAAACATTTTTAACTCCAGGTACAAATCCCTGAATATTCACAAGAGCAAGAAAGAATAAAAAACCATTGTTAATGTATTTAACACACAAAAAGTTTTATTGTCAAATTTAACGCTGCCTTTTCTTTAGTTGTTTTAGCAGTTTTATAATCAATCAATTTAGATACTCTACAAGGGTGATAGCATCCATAAAAGCAAAGCTGAACATATTAGACAGTCATATTCAGATCAACATTCAATTAACTTCGGTAGTGTTTTTATTATTAAAAAATTGTTTCAACCAAGAGATGTGAAATTCATGAAACAGATTTTTTAAAGTTGGCGTTTCAATTAATATCATATTTAAAAGTTGATAAAAACCAGAATTAAAACTATTTAAAATGTTTGTATGAATTTGCATATAATGTCCATAAACCAAATCTTGCATTTGAATGAGATTAAAGTATACATAGGTAAATGATTGTAAACGAAAATCAGGTTTGCAGAGGTTTTTGTGCAACTGAATTTTAAAGATAGCTTAGCTTATATCTAAGACTAAAAAATTTCCTTTCATTTTTTTAAATTTAACTACTTTCTATCAATTTAATATCATATTCTTATTGATTGCTTCGAAGCTGATAAAATTTGATATCTTGATTGTTTTTAAGGTTATAAAATAGTGTACATACCAGTTCTCTGATTACTTAAGGGGAACTTAATAATAGTGTCTAACTTTTTATCCTTGTGACGTAACAAAAATCCATCTCTTTTTTAGGGGTTTCCTTTCCCACCTCCCCTCTCATCCTTCGATTTTTGTTACGTCACAAAGATAAATAGTTAGACACTATTACTAGGTTCCTTAAGGGCTTGATGATACAGCTGTTTTCTAGATCTTAATTAACATATATTTCCCTAAATGCATGTGTCTAGTAAATTTCTGTAATATGTTATTCCACCCACAAAATCTTAATTCAATTCTAAACAAATTCTTCCTCAATTGTTTAAGCACTCACAGAAAAGCAGAGTTTTAAATTATTCTGTAAGTGTACACCTTTACAATTTTTAATAATTTATATCATTTGGGAACTCTTTGATTGTTATCCCTGCATTTAATGCAATTATAAGAACGTTTACAGTATGGCTTCGTAACCGATTAATATCTACTGGATTTGAACCGGTTCTTGCAGTCATACTGAAAAATCATATATATCATCGTATAATAAAATTAAAAACATGAAATTAATACCAGTTTTATTGGCCAAGAAAGCTGCCTATACGATAAATAACTATTCCTATCAGAAATATAAATTCCAAAATATAGCTTTGCCGAACAAACAGCTAGAAAAAAATGAGTAATAGAATAGGTATTGTTCATTTTTTTCCGAAATTTGTTAATATATTTGTCCTTTTTTTAACAAAAACAAAATACACTTACATATGTTATTTTGGTATCTAAAAAGACATATTTGGCTTTTGCTAATTATGTTTAAAAACTGATTCCTAGGACATTTAATTGTCGTGTATTATATAAATTTAATTGTTAAGCAACCACTAACCCACCCTTCATAGGTTGTAGGTGACCATATGCTGGCATAATCTTATAAATTAAGATATTTATAAGAAATATTTTTTTTCAGTATAGTTTCTAAAAAGATTAATATCCGCCGGACTAGAACTGGTTCTGTGGCATACTGAAAAAATCATCGGGGCTAACAAAACTGAAATTAATCTTATATTTTTTATTTTACTATCTACGGAATATTTTAATTTTACTTCACCGTATCCAAAGACGTCTAAGGGCGAGGAAGGTCTAGGGGTGTTAAACCCTAAAGCTTTATTGCCCCTCATTTTATCCATATTAATTTTTTTAAATACTTCATATTATCCCTCTCAAACCTTTAAAACACCTCATTTTACCCCAATCGAAATAAAAAGCTTGGACGTCCCTGACTGTATCTTTTGATTGTTATTTTATACTTTAGTCCATTTTGCTATTTAGTCAAAACTAAAGCTAAGTGGCTTCCAAGGTTGATCTGAAACAATATATAATTATAAAATAAGAAACCAACAATTAAGACCATAAAATTTAATCTGAAGCATTATAATTAAAAAACACATGAGGTTAATTTGTCTCATTTTTTCAGACAGTTAACAAAAATTTTAAAAAATTCTGATTAAAAAAATTACCAAGTTTTCTCATGGGGCCAAAAATTAAATAAATAGCTTTTGTTTGGTGTTTAACATTTGCAATTGTTGTCTCAAGGAATACATTTAGTAAATTTATTCAAAACAGCGAATAACAAAACATACAGTGTTAAGTAGCAAAGATACTTTATAACTCACTCTTTGTATGTTTGTCCGTCGGTCAGTCTGTAACGTTTTGTGAGAAATGTGAGAAAATGTGAGTACAACTTACTTAGTTCTTTGGTCTGAAATTTAAATGTTACAACTACAGAGGCAATTTAACTAGAGGAATACAGCTTTATTTTAGAACTATATAACTTTCTTGGCCCTTTGGTCTTTCAGAAAAACATACTGAAATTTCAAGAAAATTAGAAATTACCTTTTATCATATTCTATTTATTTCTATTTATTTTATGCTGGAAGCATAATTTCTTCAACAAATTTGCTATTCTAAAAGCTATTTTTGCTGTAATAAATGCCAACTAAAGTGTTAGACTTTGTCTCATTGTTAATTTCAGACATAGGGGTAATCAAGCAAAAGCATACAGAACTTTTATAATACAATAGGCATAAAAGTTAGCTATGTAGTTTTTGTAAATTTTTTTTTGTAAACACTGCACACATTATATACAACTGCCGGGGTCAGCAGCCGGTTGAATGCAAGACTGCAGCTTAGTGCCACTATGGCTGGTGATGACTTTGCTTAGGAAATGAGGCTAAAAATAGCTGCGGCTGACGTGACGGTGGATATTATTTTCCAGGCCGCCGAATTTTTTTAATCTAGAATACGCGCGGTCTGTTGATGTTGCTACTTCAGTTTTGTCTAAGATGTTTTAATGAGTATTATAGCGGATACAGCTGTTAACAACCGTTTGGTGAAATGGTTGCAGCTGAGGGTAGCTGAAGATTATATATTAAGAATCGTCACACACTTACGGACATTTTAATTTGTAGATTAGCTTTGCTTTTAAGATTTTAAATTGTTTAACTCCACTTTTAAGACCTAGTAGGAATAATTAGGGAAGTATAACGCTAAAAAGCAATTACTGAACTGAATAAATCTTATGACAATGATAAAAACGGCTCCACACGATTTCAATTTTAACCCCAATAAAAGAGTTTATGATTTTATTTTACAGCGCACCTACTCTTTTATCATTATTATTTTTCTGTTTTTATATAGTGTTCTGAGTGACAAGTTATCTTTTAGGAACTTTTTTATTCAAAACTAAAATATTCATTTTCTACCTTTTAGTTTTCAATGTAGTAACTTGAACCGGTAAATTTTAATAAAAACATATTTTGTGACTTTTTCTCCTCATTTGATTTTTTAAGAAAACAAAATGTAATTGTAAATGTGCTGATCATGTTGTTAACGATTCAAGATCAAATTTAACCAACAAAAATTTTAATCTTAATCAACTTTTAAAGTACCTTTTACATTTTAACATTTCAAACAATCTTTTGTAGAGAAAAGACCATAGAAGGTTGGACAAGGATTAATTGTAACTGATCGAATTATATTCCTACTTTTGAGCTGTGTGTTTTTTTAAAATGTTATTTTTGGACATTAGAAAACCTCTACAATCAATAAATGTAAAAAAAATATGTTTAGATAATATGTAGTTTAAGCATCATAATTAGAACAAATTAACAAATTAGACAATAATAAAAATTGATGTCTATCAAACTACAGTTAATCAAATAGATAGGTATCTAATATGTTTTTTAGACTACTCACTGTTTTTTTTATAAATAATGTATTGCATAAATATGTATATATATACATTTGTATTCTATCTTAAGCTAGGTTAGGTAAGGTAGCCCCTCAGGGTTAAGTATAGACATCAAAAAAATATTTCTCTTCGTCTATACATTTCTATGATTAAATTGATTATGCCTACTTTTGATCTGTCTAGGAATCAGTTGTCTAATATTAAACTGTATAGCCAGCCAAGAAGAAGTCAAAATTGTCATGCGAGTCAAAATGATTCTTAAAAAGGTTAAAATATTTTAATTACCCCCGTAATAAAAATTAAGATTCCGTAACAACAACGGGTATAATAATATCATAATTAAATTTTATTTCTTTTTCTTCATACAAAAACAAAGGGACGAATTCTTACTCTGTAACTGTAATTTCTTTGAAAAAATGGAATTAAAATAAAGCTTTATTTTTCCTTCTTTTAAAAAATCTTCTAAAACATATTCAAGGAAAAAAAGTTTTTTTATTTTAGATTTTAAATCAAAAACTGTAAATGCTTGTTAAACATAGTTCCTTTAAAGCCGTTTAATGGCATTTACTCTATATCTTATTATTTTTCTTTGTTGACAACAAATACTTTTCCTTAGTGTAAAATTTTTATATAAGACTTCTCCTTCACGGCTTCGAATTCTGAGGACAAAAACTGGTTCTAAACCATGATGGAAACACCTGTATTTCTTTTGTTGTAAACAAACAGAAACTAATTCTTTAAATTTTATATTTACATATCTGTTGACAACTGTCCATAAAGCCTAAGATAAGGATATAAATTGAATATTTTGTATTTTTTTTGTTTATAATACCTTAGACGATTTAATAAGCTTATTCTTTTTAAATTAAACAATAATCAGTTATGTTGCCTTTATTTAAAATCTATTAATCAAATAATTTTGGTAAAAATTTACCAGCGAAACTACTCCATAACTAAGCTCTGTCCTTACATCTTAATATTTTTCTAAACTAATTTTTTTTTTAAAGATTCTTCATTTACTGTCATTTATATATTTACAAGCATCTAAAAATGCTTTGTTGAGCTACCAATGGATAAAATTGTTCCTGTAACAACATGCATGATATTATTGATAATAATATGTAATAAGTTAAAATATTAAAATGAATTTGTCTACAATTTGATGGATGGAGTTCTAATATACATTTTGGATCCTATGTGCATTCAAAAACGTCCAAAATATTTAATTCTGTAGCATGCACAGCGTTTTATAGGAGTTAAATCATTAAGGGTTGAAAAAGAGGAGGGCGGGCGTTCCCAATTTCAATTTTAAGGGGTTGTTGACGTCCCCCGTACGCATGATTTAATAACACTGTAGAATCTAGAAGTATTGTCCTGGCCTACTTAAATTATTATTGATTAATGTCACCAATATGCAAAGGTCTTAAGGGATAAGACAATGGACGATGAATTGATGATTGATTATCCCCGATGATGATAAACAAAATTACTCCTAGATTAAAAAAACATTTAAGGATTTAGGTATTCAAAGTTTTTAGGTCACAAATAAGGGAATGTGACTATAAAATTTAGTGTAAAAGAATAGTCCTCACTGTCCCCTTCATTCCAGGCAATGAAATATTTGATATAAGTTATCACAATGAAGGCACACTTTTGATTGAAATATCGTGAATACACGTTTTGTCAACCAATTTATTTTGCCATGATTTCAATGAATATTTAGAACAATATTCCTAACATTTTTCATTTACATTTCTGCCTTGGGCCATATGGAAAATTGATAATAGACATCACTTTTAAGGATTTTATTATAGGATAAAACGTAAACCTCCGGGTGTGGCAAAACCGACAACCAACCGCTTTTACTGCATAATTTTTGCCTTTAAATAAATTATAGTTAATTATTTTGGTTATGTACCTACTCATAATTTGAAAAGTTAATTTGCATGTCTTTAGTTAGACGCAGCCAGCAGCTGGAATCAAAGTTTGCATATTTATCTGTAGGGGAGGTTGATAATTTTTAACATATCTGTAATCGCCTAACGGTAATAGAAAAATTGAACATTAAAACAATTTTTTTCAATATTCACATAATTATGTTTTGTTTTAATCGACTAAACATCATCTATTGACTTACTAACTGTTTTCATAGCTTCTAGTATTGTAACATAGATATATATTAAGCAATATTAATCAGTTTTAATCGAATGTAATTATAGTATGTCATTATGTATTTTTGTAATTTAAATGTTTATACAAAGATGGAATGATTCAAATAGATTAAAATAATGGATATAGAAAACGTGGATATATTGACAGGGTAAAATTTATCGTCAATTAAGGTTGATGATATGGACCTTATTTATTGGTTAGTTCATTCATCAAGTAGAAGGAGAGGGGATATGGTAAAGGGGGTGGATTTTAGCCAGCTGTGAGCAACACTTTATCAGAGAACATAAAAATGTGGTGCAACATCCAAGTAATTATACAATATACATCGATTATTAAATCTTAGAAAAACTATCTCTTGCAATGGCTGAACATAAGAAATTTATGTAGAGTAACCAAATGATATCCTATAATTACCACATTTGACAATTTGATAATAGAACTGCAAAGAGTCAAAATACCCTTAGGATCTAATATTAAAAAGTCATAAATTTTAGTTTATTTTAATAAAAAATCTAAGTAGTATGATGATTTTTATAAAATTTTAAGTATTCGTCATACATAAAATAAGAGTCTTCAACATACACAAAAATAGCACTTTTCTTATGATTTCTTGATATTTTAAAGCGTATTTATCATTTTTAGATAAGTTAATTATAAAAGTTAAGGTGCAAAAATTGTTAAGTAAGGTGACTAAAATACATACAGAAATACAATAATTTTGCATCGCATATTTTTAGAAATAACCTAGCCTTACGTGGTAAAGTCTTGAGTGGTTTATAGCTTCTTGGTCTAATGTAACATGCTTGTTACTATAGCTATTCATTTCAAAATAGATGTAAATGTAATAATAGATAGGTTATAACTAGAATGCTACTAGAATGCTAAATTGATTTGATTTCCTTGCTATTTTCAAAACAATCTCTTATTAATTTCTATCTAAATTGTAGAATTAGATAGCATGAGGGAGGAAAGGGGACATTGGACTGTAAAATTAAAATATACCCCACATGTGTCAAACAAGATTTCTAATTCGTTGGCTTAAAGTTTTTGGACCCTCTATTAAATAATAGTTAATTTTCTTTATCATAAATGTGTGTTCATCAATTTAGCTATAAAGCTACAATCTACAATAAATTGCTCAATGTGTTTTTGCAATCGGGGGGTTTGTCAATCGAGGTATCTCTCTTGCAACTGTAGTATCTCTTACAATGATGTATGGGGCGCTGCTTAAAAAGGCAAACAGATCAGAAATCGGACACTTTTTGGCAACCATTACCATTTAGGAACACTAGATTCTCTTTTTTAACAATATTTTTAACTGTATTTATGTATAGGAAGTACTTTTGGATGTGTGTAGATTGGTAGCTATTTAAAAAAGTTAACTTTAAAAAGAATTAATTTTTATATATAAATCCAAAATGATCTAAATATTTTACTCCTATTTTTTGCATAGGTTAGGTTATGTTAGGTTATAATGAGTACTGGGTAGCCCTACAGGGTTAAGGCCCCCCGCAGATGTTAGGCATAGTAAGAAAAACTACCCCCCACGTATATTATTTTTTTCAATAATCAGGGGGGTAGTTTTTAGTGATCAACCTGCAATTTGAGGGATAGCACCAAACCTTAATAAGGAATTCCTTTATTTTTGTAAAAAATAAATCCTCCAAATTCCAAATTTATTGTTTTTCCGTGCATATATTTGATTTTACAAGTTGAACATATCATCTTTAAGACAGTTCATATTTATGTTCCCAACATTCAAGGACGTACAATTCTTATTATACTAGCGAAACTACTTTACAATTTGCCCGTGTATGTCTGTTTGTCTGTATAGATCATTTATATAATTTTGTGCTTTGTTTCGTCCTTTTTATTATTCTTACTTCTTTTGATTATTTATATTTTTAATTCCTATTAAATTCTTCGCAATTTTGGACGTAATCAGCCTTGGTTTTAAATGAACAACTGTTTTTTAACCTTATTTTTTTTATTTATTAGCCTTTTTATGAGTTATATTAGTTATGTAATCCTTTTATAAAAGAAACAGGATGTCTATATCTTTATGTCTGTCTGTACCGAAGTATCTCTCAAGCCGACATAGCATATTTTTTAACTACAATGAAAATATCTCCTATACAATAAAAAAATATTTCTATTGCATCAAATGATTTTAAAATCCGCTTGTTTCATCAAAAAGTATAAGAAATTCCACACAAAAAAAATGTTTAAATTGGTTGGATTATGTAATCATATATATACTTACAAAAAAAATAGATTAATTTTTACAGGTACACCGA
Source organism: Acartia tonsa (assembly GCF_053477335.1). NCBI lineage: Eukaryota > Metazoa > Arthropoda > Copepoda > Calanoida > Acartiidae > Acartia > Acartia tonsa. The sequence continues at coordinate 44,979,480 of NC_137260.1, forward strand.
CAAACCTCCTAAAGGGACAAACGTCCTAATGCGACAAACGTCCTAAACCTCATAATGCGACATACATACTAATGCGACAAACCTCCTAAACGACATACCCCCTAATGCGACAAACCACCTAAAGGGACAAACATCCTAATGCGACATTTCTTAAGTAAAACGTCATAAAATTTTTCAAAAGTTATTAAATAAAAAATCTTCCAAATTTAAGGACAAAATCCACCACTGCTGTTAAAAAAGTTGAACAATAAAATCCAATATGGCGATAAAACACACAGGGACGAAATTAGAAACCGAAATTTCTTTCTTGAATAACTTTGTCCACAGGGTGAAATTTAAAAATCCGTCCGACAGTTGTCCCAAAGTCTGTGTTGGCTACCCAACGGCATGGTTTCGAACCCGATACAACCTTGCATTAAAAATATCGACCCTTACCTCACACTTAATAAATGTGATATCACTCTTGAAAAGTTTTTAGGGGGTTTTACTTAAAAGATGTCGCATTAGGAGGTTTGTCGCTTAGGACGTTTGTCGTTTAGGAGGTTTGTCGGATTAGGATGTTTGTCGCATTAGGACGTTTGTCGTAGTAGGACGTTTGTCGGTGTACCATTTTTACATTTTTAATAACATTTTATTATATTATATCTTAATTTGTATATAGTATGGATAATGGAAGTTGGCTACGAATTGTAAAATTTAGATCATTTATCCTATAATTTTTGTTTTGATATCTGCAGACAACTGTCTAGAATAAGTTATTTCATTTGTTATATAATATATAATTCTTTTGATTGGTTTTTTTTATGTTTGGGAAAGGCTTATAGCTTTTTGTATTAGCCTATCTACAATCCACATATTTGATGCCTGAATTATACTCAATATATTAATCAGGGATCTAAAGAGATAAGACAAGGGCCGATAAATTATTGTACATCCCCAATGTTGAAACACAAAATTCTTTAGATTACAATCAGTGGTTAAAACGTTTGGACACTCAACTTATGGCAACCGATAAAAATTTAATTAAAGTCACCAAAGTTTTAGAGCAATCAAATAACAAAACGTTATTTTAAACTTTTGAGACTAGCCCAATGTCCCCTCCCTCCCTGGTATTAGTGAATAGTCCCTAATTGGTTAACAATATGCTATGACAACATCCTAAGCTCACCTTACAACACCAGATTACAATTACTTTAGAAACAAGACACCTTTTTTAATTTCTGTCCACATACAATATGAGAGGTAGGATATGTTAAAATAGAATCAATTTGCTCATTTTTGAGTTTCTTCTTTCTTTATACAGATACTGGAGGATGCGCTCCGAGCATCTAAGGCTCGTATAACAGAGGTATTGAAATGAAAAAAAATGCCCAGCGCCTTTAAAGCTAAAATTCTTAGCTCTCTCAAAAAGAGAACTGATCAGTTCAGTACTTATCTTGATCTAAATCTACAGACAAAACTTTATACAATAGGATTCTTGTTAACCTAAAATTTAGATATCATATTCACAATAATTTAATATCTTCAAAAATATATCAACATAAAATTGCTAATATAAACCTGGAAAATAATATAAGTGTGCTTTACATTACATAGATATTTAAACTTATTAAATTTATTTGTCACTTCTACATAATTTTTACTTCAACTTGCTGACAAACATCTCATAAACATATTTTTAAATTGTATCAATCAATTACAGTTATACAGATTTTTAATTAAATTGAAAAGTGCACTCAGTGGAAAAATACTTTTAGATTATCCCCTTTTAAGGGACACTATATTCTTTTAGGTATTTTTAGATTTTATATTACTTTTTTTTTTGGCTTAAGTCGATTTTAAGGCACTTGACTAAATTGGTCAATGCTAATATTTTATTGACGCTTTGCTAGAGCTAATTTAGATAAAATAATAATAAAATTAATAATTTAAAGATCTGTTCTATTACAGAAATTTTTCCGATCAAAAATTTTAAAATGTCAAATTTTTTAAATTATATTTTAGCTGTATAAAATGAATGGTTTCGGTGCAATCTGAAGATAAAATTTGATAAATCAAACTATCCTCGTATCCTTTTAAGCATTGAGATGAATTATCGATAAGTTTTTATATTTTTATTGATCTCAAAATATAATTAAACCTTGGAACCTTTGATTGTGTTTAATTGTTAAACAATAACTTTTTAAAGCAAACTTGAACTTTCAACACCCCCATTTTGATTTTTAGAATTTAATATTTCCTTCTATAAAAATTTGTGCACTAAAACCGAAATTAATCTAAAAACTAAATTTAAAACAGTCAACGGTAAATTAAAAATGTTAATTAGCTTAAGATCTCGTAAATGGCTGGTATGATTATGATTTGTTTTTATGGGGACCATCATGAATGCCTAGGGGTTGGTATTGGGCCCGTTACCTGACACTTTCCCCTCCTTTTTTTGATACTAGGGGCGAAGTAAGTGAATATATTGTTAAATTGATTTATCATACCACCTTTTCAAATAACTTTTTTTCAAAAAATTTTACGAGGGGGGGGGGATGCATAGTTTTGTTCCAAATCAATCAAAACGTAAAATGCCGATCTCGGCCTTGACTTCGCTGTTGTTCTTAAGCTTGAACATAAAATATAAAAAAGATTAATTAATATTTCCTTATCAAACCGTATTAATCAAATTTTAGGCAAATGTTTTCTTTTCAATATACATCCGATTTTTAAGCCCCAATGTTATTCTATAATTAAGGTTTTCCGTTGACTAATCTAAGCTTATATTGTTTTTAATATTAAGAGACAACTTGCGCAATTTCATCTTAAGTTAATTTTTTACATCATTTGCCTAAATTTGACTTGATCTTTGCATTTTGGTTTTTTTTATTGATCTTAATTTGTTTTTATTTTTTTAGGTATGTTATGAAATTTATAAGAACATATACAATAAACATATATTTATATTATTTAATATCTTTAAAAATTTCCTTTCATGTTTCAATTTACAGTGAAATTTATATTGTTATGAGATATTCAATGCTTATATCATCATACTTACAGGTTAGGTTATATGGGTACAGGGTCACCCTGTAATGATAGCAGGGTACCTTTGTTATACTTCCAGCAGGGTCTGGGCCCTGCATAGTTGTAGAAGGAAGGGGGTTTCGTTGCACGACAGACATTTTGAGTGAAATCACCTTTTTTAATATTATTTCATCTTTTCAACAATTTTCAAAGATTAAAATCATATAATTAATTTCATGTTGGTCTTTTCATCTAAAAAAAGATCACCGCATTAATTTGAATATTTCCAAAAGAAGCCAAAATAATGTAGAAAGCAATTTTGTTTGATAAGAAAGCATAAAAAATGCGCCACGCTTGACAAAATCTGTCAAATTAAAAGAAATTTGACTGTTGCGGATGATTCGCGGATATACTAACAAGGATAATTATATGTTTGACTGGACAGCTGCTAAGTTATTTCATTGTATTTTTGCTTATAGTTAACAATCATTACATATTTATTATTATCATATCTTTTGCTTCATGCTTTTGATTTCTATTTTTGGTGCTTTGCAACAAAGGGACTGTTGAGCACAGAACCCTTCCTCTTTTATTTTTAAAATAAACTGAGGGGGTCGGTTAGTTTTTTCCTATGCGCAACTCTAGCCCTGAGTAGCTACCTAGTACCCCTAAGCTAAAGTATTAAACAAACAAACAAACAAAATTTTTCATCTTTCATGTTTCTTTACTCCGTGTCGAATCCTTTGGAATCGAAACCTCAAGTTTGATAAACCGTCAAAAGATAAATTCATTTTTGCCACTCAAAATGACTCCTAGAGAAGCTTCAATGAAGTAAGCCAACGTGCGAGCAAAGAAAAAAGAAATTATTATGGAGAGTAAGTTTTATGGTTGAGTTTTGAATTATGCATTTATGTTTTGTGTTTTATGTTATGCTTGACATAGGATAACATTAGACATCACCTAGACGTAAAACATTTCCCTCTCAAAAATCAACAGTTTCTTTTAATGTACAAGTTGCTTTGCCCCTAGCCTCTATGAGAGGTCAGGAAAATAATCTAAAACATCTATAAAGCCTCACTGTAAAGTACAACCAATTAAAACCCTTTGTCTTATCCATACACTATTCTTTTTTTTGATTGGTTCAAAACACTCTTGTCTATTGTGGTGGTGTTCGGGGTTAGCCAATGGAAATAATCATCTTGCGGTTTTAAAGTTTCCCTTCTTAAATGCTTTCAAATACAAAGATCAAAATGTCTCTTGGAGATCAAGAAAATATCATACATTTCCCCTATTTGGTACTTAATTAAATTTAATTTATTTTAAATTTTTTTTATTTATTTAAAGACAATTTAGGTATGACAAAATTAAGGTAGAACAATTTTAGGAAGTAAAAATATATGCAAAATATTTAAAAAGTAGGTTTTAATCAGTCTATTAATTTTGATAGCTTAAAAGTTCTATGTATAAATGAACATACATTTGTTACGGGGGGAAATTGTTTTTTTTCCGAAAAAAAATATTATAACAGATTTCCTTTTTTTTAATAAATCAAGAAATAAGAATATATGTAGGTTAATGAATTACGTATAATTTCCGTATACTTTATAATTCATGTTTTAACATAGTTTTTTTTTTAGACAAAGGGTAATTGAAAAACCAGAACTGTTATAATTATATTTATCCTATGTGTGGTGTGTACTACATAGTGTTATTATTTGTATAGGAACATAAATAATTATGTAACCTTTGTTAGGATCCCCGATACTCTATAACTACAACTCTGTCTGTCCCTACGTCACATCTGGGTTTTGTTTGAATAACTGCAATACCAGCGGCTACGTCCTATGGGCACTTAAGGAATCAGGGGAGTAGACTCTCAATTTTAGATATAGTTTGAAAAGAAAATGTAAAAAAAAATTGGGGAAGGGCGGAAAATTTAATACAGTGGTGATTTCTTTTGAAAAGTAGAGGTATTCTCCCCCAAAAACTTCACTGGACTTATGATAAGCTTCACTGTAAAGGAGCACCTTATCGATTCAGTGGTTTTAGATATCCGCCTTCTAGACATCCTGTTACTTTCATATAATTATATAAGGTGAAACCTGTTATAATCAAAGAGTTATTGAAAATACCTGCCAAAATTTGCTTTTTCTTTATGGGCAAAATTGTCCTTGGTTACACAACAGTAAATAATCAATTTTTTCATAATAATGGAATTTGAAAATTCAACATTTAATTAGTTTTAAAACTGTATTTGTAACATAAAATCTAATGGAATCAATATCAAACGTTAACTATCGCATCGTATCATCGTGGATATTAAAATGAAAAATTTTAAGATTAGACATTTTTGTTAGCTCGAGGGTCCGAAGACCCAGGCTAACAAAACTAGTATAAATCTTACGATTTTTATTTTAATATTTAAATTGGATGTAATACGATGTTATACATGATTTTTCAGCATGGCTGAGAACCTGTTCTGATACAGCGAATATTAATCTGTTTCGAAGTCATACTGGAAATGATTTTCTTGAATATTTTTTTATTTTCCCTTCTATTTATTTAAACTTGATGATCTTTAATTCAAAATATATTCAATTTGATATTATAAGGAAATTGTAAAAATGTTTACCAATTTGATTGACAGATTTCAGCTTCAATGAATCTTAAAAGAAAAAAAAGTTGTCAAAATTGCAACTTCTTTGAAGTAACTTTTAATAAGCATTAAAAAGTGTACAAGGAAAGGGAGTTTTATCTGAAGAAAAACAATTTATCTTCTAACTTTTTCATTGTACAAAACAAACCTATTATATCAAGTAGTGAGCTTTTTTTGTCTGTAGCTAACCACTAAACTGATATGGATCTTCTTTACAGTGAAGCTTTTTGAACGTCAGTGAAGGATTATAACGTTGCAGGGGATGGGTATCTTCCTTCCCAAGAGAAATAAGCAAGAAGCAATACATTTTTCTTAAGTAATAAGTTTTGATTTATAAGTGATGAACATAATAACTTAAATCAATAAAAATGATAAAAATTAATTAACCTTGTTTTATACCTATGTCTGTCTCCCTGAGAAGATAATATATGATTTTAACAATTATCCTAAACATAAGTTGCCACTTTTATCTCCTGTTTTTTTATCTTTCCCTTTTTAAACTCTTTGCAATTATCACCCCCTACTTAAATGTTAAAGCCCTATAAAAGTGTTTTTACATTTGAGTGTTTAACAAAAATGTTAAAAGTTTAAGAAATTTTAAAGGTAATTGAAAAGGAAAGAAATTATCCTTTTAGTAGATCTTGAATTATATTTAAACATTGCTTCTAATGGACAAAATCATTCCTGTTTAAAACCTTAGCTGGAATTTAAACTATTGCAAATTTTCTACAGAATGTTCGAGCACCCATTAGAAGATTATTTTACAGGAAATCCTTGTTCATGAACTTATGAGCAACAAAGTGGTGAAACTTCAAAACGACATCAAATTAAAATAGCATTATTAGCATTATGGTACTTTAATAAATATAATAAGTGTCAAATATCTTTAATAAATAGAAATGGGGTGAATTGATTAAAAAGAGAAATGTTTTTGTAGAAAAGAACCTAAAAACAAGGGAAACTAAAATAAATTTAGAATTACAATTATTTTATTAAATAACTTTGAGTTATCATATTTGCCTACTGTTACTTAATTTTCATTTTGAGAAGATATGAAACTATTTGACATCATCGTACTTGCAAAAGGAGGTAAAAATCAAAACATGACACCTAATAATTTAGCTAAATTTTATATGAAAAAAAAACTCTTGTAAATATAAATGTAGATAATATGGGTACAGAACGTCTATTTCCCGTTTAGAGCACAAGCTCAATCTTCAAGCAATAGTATTTTTACCAAGCAGCCAATCTTTATTCTAGATAATAGCCAAACAAATTTTAAAAATAGGATTTAAGTTTAGGTTTCACATTTAAATGTCTTGTTCCTAGAAAAGCTTTTTTTAATCTCGGAACGATAGGACTATTTTTCTTTAGAACTGCAGTGCCCACCCTTTCCAATTTACCATCAATTTGGTTTATACGGAAAGAAATTCCTCTTTTGCATAAACCTTAATCCGCATTGAACCCTCTACAACCTTACTTTTTCTCTTTTAAACCAAAAGCTAAACATATTTCTTTTATCAAGCTTCATTGTGGCAACGTATAAGCACATTGACTTATGATGTTATAAGTTACAACCATTTTATACTTTGTTGTTGTTGCCGGATTCAATTTTAATATCATGTTTATATGGGCGTGCACAATGTTTATGGTCCGGGCGTACACAATTGAGTTGTGGCTAGGAGTGGGGACAGGTAGGATTATGGCGCCTGATTTTCACGCGCAATGTGCCTGCTTGAATACTGGGATTTGTCGGATTCGAGTCTGGACCACACTCCCTCATACTAGAAACGTTAAAAATTATATCTTCTATGGCACATGACATTAATATTGGTAAGGGGAATTCCTTGCGCAGTTTTGAGACAAAGGTTGTTCAATCAAAAGGTTGGTTGTTTGTTTGGTGTTACTTGACATGATATACTACAGTGGATGTTATAGTATCGCATCACATTACAAGCTGAGGATGCTCTGGCTTCTCTAGATGATGTCTTAACATTTAAGGAGTCATCAAGCCCCAATGAGGTTGGAGGTGTGTTTCCTGACCTCCAGTTTCAACCCTTTAAAAATAATGATTTTTTATGCGACTGAATAAGCTTAATATATTTTGTCATTGATATGATTGAATAAAGTTAATCACCATGCTATTTTAAAGATTTTAAATTCATTAGTTTCAAATCTTGATAACATTTTCAATTTTCTTTTTTAATATAATCCAATATTTAAAATTCTCTATTGAAATTTAATATTATCAAGTCTACTTCAGTATGTAGTTTGATACAAGAATTTGGCACTTGGAGTAAAACTCTGTTGCCTTTAACTTTAACTGTCAAAAAAGAGATTAAGAATAAGGTAACCATTGACTTGACGACTATTTGTACGCAAAGTTTTATTTTTAATTCGGGTGCCCTATATCTTTATCCATGTATATCTTGAATAGAGTCTCCCACCCTTCATAATTCAAATTGTCAACAATAAGCCCAAGAATTTTCTTTGTTCACTAAATATCAAATATTTATTACATAAAATTTTATTAAATAATGAAGCTACTCTATAAGTTTATTCATACGGATTAATTGGTAATATAATTGAATTTGTAAGGAGTTTTACACTCCCATTTTTTATTATACATTTTTTTTCTCGTGTTTCTTAAACTGTGTTTCCATGGCAATTTAAACATTTTATTTTTCGTAATAATAAATTTAAGATTGAATTTCAAAGAAATATTACACATTAAAATGGTCTTCCTTCATATGATCCCTTTTAACTAGAAGTGTATGAATTAACAATAACATAATTGTTTGAAATTATCAAAGTAAATGTATTAAATAAACAATATATACATATAAATACTTAAGAATAAAGGCTATTGTAACTATGTCAACCTCTAAAAGTGTATCAAACTGTGTACATACAATGTCCTTAAAGTTTTAGATATTGATATACTTTCTAACTAAGGCACGTTTCTACATCTTTTCGTCAAAAATATTGATAATATCTATCAAATGTAATAAGAAAGGATAATTGAATTATATTTTAATTTAATATTACCGATTAATGAATTAGTGGGTAGCTAATACTTCTAATTTTTAAAAAGACAAAATAAGAATCTTGATTATTGTACTTCCATGAATTAGCTTACACTAAGATTTGTTGTTACAATTGTTACCATTTTAGCTAATAAATTATATTTCTTACAGTTTTATATGATACACATTAGACTTTTGTGTGACTGAAGTCATAAACGTATGTCCTATATGCAGTAGCTCGCTCATTTCACATAGAGTAACTTTTGAAAGGGCGGACTTTGTTATTGATTAGAAAACATTGAAAATTAATTTCTAGCGAACTTTTCTTATAATTATGAAAGTGTTTCAATTAGACCATTTAATTTGATATATATTAAAATCTGTTAATATTCAAACAATGGGACAATCATTTGCAAGATCGACAGTGTTAATTCAACATTACCTTCGTATGTAGTAGATACGCTACTTAATGAACCTTTTAAGAAAATAAAAATGTGTCACAATCTTAAAAATACATTGGTGCCTTCACTTAAACCTATTTTTGACCATCGAACTCCCAGCTTATAATAAGAACAAAATAACACATTCTAGCCCCTATAGGGGTAGGAGGGTTCTTTTTACTTTAACTTAACCTAATCTAACCCTTAACCTAATTTTTCTCCTTTTAAACATCATACACCAAATACTGTATAATTGAGAAAACGCCAATACATTTAAAAATTTAAGAATTAATCTTTGGCTATAATTATGAAATGAACTTACTTAAATTCACACAAAGGGTTTTTATAGCTTTTATTTTTCAAGTCAGGCAAATTTAATACAATAATTGAATTACAACTTTACTTATGAAACATATATCTTTTAATTTTACATAATATGCTTCTTATTTTATAATTATTTTTAGGCTCTACTTTAATTGTTCTTTTAATTGAGATTTAAAGTTTAAAATTCAGGGTTAAAGAAATATGTATAATGAAGTATTTCAAAAGAACAATTTAATGATTTTTAATCGTTTTCTTATAATTTCAGGTATTTTTACAAGTTCAAACAAAAACTCCTAAAAATTGGTCGTTTTTAAAAAGGTATTTCAATAAAAATGATTATGTTTTTTATACTAAAAAGCTTTACCACTTAACTATGACTTTAAAAGAAAATTAAATAGTTAAGAGGGTAACCTAGAACCCTTCCTAGTCTATTACTGAGCCGAACTAAAAAAATAGTAGAGTAATTGGTCTGCCGTTTACGAGATCTTATTGGAGCTCCTACTTTATCTATTTTTTTATTTACAAAACTCTCAATCCCTATTATAAACATAGCGATTAGAAATTATAACGTTTTTCCTTTGTGTCTAAATCATTTTTACTTTACGAGTTGACAATAATTTAGAATAATTGTTTAGCTTTGGCTCCAGACTCTCACTTAGAAGTAGCAAAGCTACTGTATAACTCATTTTGTCCGTCTTTTTATCTCATAAAGATACAAGACTGAATTTTTTGTGTACATTCCTCAGAACCAGGTGTATCAAGTCTATTTATTTTTTTGTCCGTCAGTCTGTCCGTAATGCTATGAAAGTCAATTTATTTCCACAAAGAATACGTGATTTTCTCGGATTCTATTATGGATCAAAAGATTTTTTGTGAAGAACTCTGTGACCTATCATATAGTCTATACATTTTAACTTTTCTTGATATTTTTTTACCAAATTTTTTTGTGCTTGGCTACTTATGGATGTTGTCATCCTTGTTATAATTCCACCTTACTCATCTTGTTATCCTTCAATAATAACTCTTTGTTAGATAATATATTTATTGTTGATTTTTTGTAGCGCATCTTCTCTTTTGTTGGAATATGTCGGTATGTCACTCTGTCTGATAATATTTTACTTTTAAAAAATATATATAAATCATAATTTGTGATTTATATATATTACAGGCTAAATATTGAAAATTGGCCAATCATTTATCTTTCAAACATAATCTTTACTGTAATCAGTGGCGTGCGAACCGAAGGGGGCATTTGGGGCAATCGCCCCCCCCTAGCGACCAAAACGCCCCCCCCCCTGCCCCCCCCTAGCCACCGCCCCCCCTGCCCCCCCCTAAATGTTGAAAAATGCCCCATTTTGCCCCCCCCCCTGGTCAACAAAAATGCCCCTTTTTGCCCCCTACCCTACAAAAAGCAAAATTATCCCAGTTTCCAAAAAAAAGATCAAGAAATACTCAAAAAAAAATTTTGGCGCTTCGCACCAAACAGACAGTTACTTTTCATTTAACCTTACCAAATTTTTTAATTAGTGTAGAAATACTCAAAAAAAAAAATTTTTGCGCTTCGCGACAAACAGACAGTTACTATTCATTTAACCTTAACAAATTTTTTAATTAGTGTAGAAATTAGGTTATAATCTTTTTTCACTGAACATAACAAACCTGGTAATAGGAAGTATTTTTTTTTGTATAATATAAACTTTTTTCCAAAGAAATTTTGTACATCCCCAATGATGATTACCCTTATATAGATTACAATTAGTGGATGAAATGTATGGAAACTCGACTTAATTAACCAACCAATCAAAATTCCATTAAAGACCCCAAAGTTGTTGAGCCAACGAATAAGAAAATTTTATATGAAATATTGGGGACTAGTTTAATAAATAGCCCAAAAACCCCTCCCTCCCTGCATATTTAAAGAAAAAATTTGCGCTTCGCGCCCTTCCAAATGGTTTCTGCTTTTTATTTCATTGTATATTTTGTTTTTATTTCTACAAAACAACAAATATTTAATTAAAAAGTTATTTTATATAAAAAAGAAACAGCGTTGATATTTATCTAAGCCTTTTTCTCAACACTGTATGTCTGTCTAAATGAATAACTATATATGATGTCATATTATTTTCAGGATAAGTTTATAATTTTTTTTGTGTACATACCCTTACAAAAAGACATGTTTTTTTATGGCAATTTTCATTAAAAACCATTAAAACTAACTACACTCTATATTCCTAACTTGATAAAATACGCCACTCTTGTTGTCTTTAATTGATTTTAGTTCAAAGGGGGAGTAAATATTTTTAGGTGTGCTTCACGCACTTCCCTTATAAATCATTGGAAACACCACTTAATCAAAAATTAACAGAGTTTTAAAGTGCCATTTAAAGAGGGTAGGATATGTTGATATAACTTTTTAGCTTCTCTATAATTCACTATGGCTGTCAGTACGAAATGCTAAGGGGGAAATGTGATTTTCAACTGCAATTAAAGATAGAAGGCTAAAACTTAATGTTAACATTCCCATCATTATGGAGTATAATTAACTATTAAAAATTCATGGAGGTCGGACGTCGGACGTTTTTGGCTTTTTTGTATCTTTTAAATTTCGGGTATAGTCCCTTTTGTGACATTGCCTCTTAAGGTGCATTTCGTCGTATTTTCACAGCAGCTTTTCACCTATTTAAAGCTCCTCCGGGGCCAATTGCCTAAGCCTGCGGGGAAATCACCTGACCCAACTTAACCTAGAATAACCTATTAAAAGCTACTATGAAAATACGACAAAATGCCCTTTGAAAGGCGTTGCCACAAAAGAAACTATACCCTAAAGTTTTCCATATTTCTAAGAGATTTTTATATCTGTAGATGAAAGGACAAGTAATTTTCTTTATATCTTTGGTTTTTATGGAACGATAAATTTTTTAGTGGATTATAAGATTTAAAAAAAAAATTTCTTGCTGTTTCGAGCATCCAGTATGTAATTTACTTTGACTGTCATCACACAACATACAGAAAAAAGGATTTGTGACTTTTTCTATCTAAAATATATATTGATTTCAACAGATGCTCTTTAAATCTTGTCTGTATTCTTATTAATGATTTTTTTGTGCTTTGCTACTTATAGATGTTGTCATCCTTGTTTAAAATCAGTTTTACATAATAGGTAAATTTTAAGTAAATTATTTCCAAAATGAGTGTTTTTATCTCCCCCCAAAAAATTTTTTTAATGGGGTTATTCATCCTTCCTGTTGAGATTTTATAACATCCCCTTCCACCCATAAAAAAATGTTTTGTGGTGGGGGGGGGGGGAAGGTTAAATTATCTTCTGTACTTTTTTTTCGAAGATGCTTTCTAGCTCCCTTCCCTTCGGTCATTGCAGGGTGGGGAGAAAGGATGGGGGAGAAGAGATGGGGGATATAAATGGGAAATAGGGATGGGGAAGAAGGGATAAGGACTAGAAGGCCCATAATCAAATAATCCCACCCCTTAAAACGCCCTTATTTAAAGTTAGTATATATAATCAAAATGCCCCCCCCTAAAGCAAAGTGCCCCCCCGGGGCACTTTGCTTTAGGGGGGGGGCAAAATTTTACAAAATCTTCAAAATGCCCCCCCCTAGACAAAGTGCTTCGCACGCCACTGACTGTAATGCACTTTACTGTTCTTGTTATCTATGGCTGCGTCACAGATGAACATAAGTGTTCTTGTTTTAATGATTTTATGATAATTGTACATCGTTTATAAGAGCAAGAAGAAACAAATTAATAGCTTTGTTTGTTTGTGTATGTCTTTTACGTGTAAATAATAATAAACTTTTTTTGAGATAACATAACAGTTATTCTGTAACATAATATAATGCAATAAACTGTGATAAAGAAATAAAAATAGATATTTCCATGTCTAGAAAATGACCAATATCAAGCATTTACACAGCCACTTAAATCGTTGGAATTATTATAAAATAGAATGTTTGTATTATTGAATATTACAGCCAAAAATGACTTGATTTTTTATATTTAAAGAAATTTTATAAGATTTTTCTTGCTACGCTACAATTTGACATAATTGTTGTTGATCCAACAATGAAATGTCAATGAAAATTTTGAGACAAACAAAAAAAAAGCTGCACACGCAATTTGGTCACTAATCAATATAAAACTTGGCTGTATTAAATTTAGACATTAATTTCATTTTTTAATTTGGGATCAAATCCAATATGCAGAAGGATATTGTCTCGCTAAGGACATACAGATGCTTCCATAGAAATAGCAACACTCTAATTAGAGCACGCAAGGCGACAGGCAATGACAGAGACTTTAACAGACAGACAAAAAGACATCGTAATACTCTTCTATGAATTTAGATGTGTGACATTTTAAATATACATTTATGACAGTTCTCCGTGGATTGGAAAATAAAAATGAATATTCTTTTTCTTAGAAAATAATGTAATATGATACGATGCATGTTTTTCAATATGGATCTGAAACAGACTCTAACGAAAATAAATAGAATTCAGATACATACGAGTAACTAAAATTAATCTTTAATGTTTAAAGGAAATATTTTGATTTTAAATATAATTTATGACATATAAACAGTCCTAAACTGTTATTGATTTTTAAAATCAATAATTATGAATTACATTTTATTGGTTTTTATTTATACTTTTGTTATTAGATTTGATGAATATGAAATGATTTGAAGCATGACCAATGTATGTTGAATAATAAAGGTATCGAATAAAGGAATATTTTACCAAAGCATCTTTTAAGAAATTATCTGTTCAACTCTTCAAATAGTTACAAATACATTAGTTATTGTCCAGTATGGCTTCGGAAACGATTGATATCCGCTGAATTAGAACCTGTTCTCAAAATCATGTATAGCATCGTATTATAAAAACAATTTTTCATTTTAATATCTGCGGAATGTTCTGTAATACGTTTATACGTTTTTATGTTTTCCTCTATTTTTCCTAACTTTATTGTCAGTGGTTTGATAAGTGATATTTCTAAAGCGTGTTATTTGATTCATTAGGCATTGGTTTACATTTGAATAAAGTACATTAAATCATTTTTAAATTTTGTGCACTTTTTAACCCTTAAGGTAAATAAAAACAAGGATTACAAAATCCATAAAAGCGAAGTCCGTAGGGTTAAAATACCTAAAAATTACTAAAAAAAAGATTAAAATTATAATTAAATTGCTGGGAATAAACAGTTAGAAAGCAGCATGTTTCATGTGGATGTACGGACTTTCTGGTAAATATTATAGAATTGCTACGCTTTCTACATCGTAGCCATATGTTGCTGCAATCATTATAAATGTTTGCCATTGGATATAAAAATTTGATCGTGCCTAAATTAATGATAATTTACGTAGAAAAGCTTCGAAGTAAAATTTTTAAAATGTTAATATGTTGAGATACTCTCATAAATATTCCTCCTAGCACACCCTTACCTTACCCTAACCCTATAAGTCAACCTCAAAAAAGTGTGCATACCATTTCGCACATTTTTTGAATACATAAACAAATCAAAATTGCAGGGGGTTGGATATAAAATCCAAAAGATCTCCATTTGGGATATCATGTCTAGCATAAAAAATTCAGAAAATCAGAAAATATTACGTCCAGCAGTTTATGAGGCAGGCAGATAGAAAGACAGACAGACCTTGTACTACTTTTTTTTAATTGAAGACAATTAACTTTCAGTATTAAACTTTACTGTAATTCATTAAAATTTGTTAGTGAAAATAGGTCAAAATAATTATCAATTTTGCTAATTTTTTGCACATTTTTCTGATAAAATATTCGGCTAATCCACAAAATTTTTGCATTTTAATTGCCATAAGCACACGCTCTCTTTAACGGCTTAATTACCCGCAAAAAAAAGTCAAGAGGTGAAAAAAGGGGAAGAGTAAGAATTGAAGGAGATTATAGTAAAAAATGACATGAGAATGAAGGCAAAAAGAGAAAAGGAGAGAAAGAAGGGGGAGGGAGAGAGAAGGAAGATGTATGTATATAAGAAAGACATATTATGATATTTTTTGCTTTAGTTATCGTGTTTGATGTTTTTTTAGTTATTAGTCTAAAAGTAGTATAAAAACTAACACATAATACATCTATGTGTTTTCATATTAAGTAAACTGTGTATCTATTCAATTTATCTATCTAAATTGTTTGCTTTCTTACTCTCCAGCAATTATATATTTAACCTTAAACTGCCTATCTATCCATCTATCTAAGAAACTCAGTAATTTCTACCAATCCAACTACCTATCCATTTAACAATCAAAATGTTTATCTATCCATCTCTATATCTTCTAAACTATCCAACTATAAAGTCTAACATTCTGTCTATCTATCCAACTGCTTATCTATCTATGTATCAAACTAGCTGAATATCTATATAACTACCCAATTGTCTATCTATCTAACTACTGAACTATAAATCTACCATATAGCTACCAAACTGTATATCTTGATATCTATCTATCCAACTACCCAACTATCTATCTATCTTGCATGTGAAGAATTTGAGTAGATTCGTCTCTTTCATGTCAAAAGTTTGGATGTTTTGCTTCTCACTTGTTGACAATCACAGAGGTCATATAATAGAGTTATAAAGTAGAGCTTCTAACATAGATTTATTGCCAACATCGAAGGTATTTGTCATCTGATGAAGAACTATTTTAATTGGAGTGGATACAAAACCGCGACAGTTACAAAATCGCCCCATAACAAAACCGCGACAGTGACAAAACCGCCCCATAACAAAACCGCGACAATAACAAAACCGCGACAATAACTAAACCGCGACAATAACAAAAATATAACTATGTAGGAATTTTTGAAGGAATACATGGCCGCAGCGCTCGGCCCCCTGGCCTGCCAAGCCGCGGGCGCTCGGCCCCCTTGCCCATAACCTAACCTAATCTAAATATTGTAAAAAAAAAATATAAAAAAATTTGAAAAAAATCTACCAAACACTTTTGTAAAATACACGAAATTCTAAACTATAAATAAGGTAATTTGTTATTTTCATTAAACAATAACATGTTATCAATAAAGAAACTAGTTCAATATGTCAAAGAATCTTTAGTTTTTGATTAGCAGATTTATTAAAGCGTAGTAATGAAACTTTATATATTCAAAGCCAGCGTAAAAAATTGTCAACGAAGAAACAAAACTGATGACATTTAGAGTAGCTTCGACTCTAAAAATCTAACAATGTTTCATGATTACTCTATTTGTTAATTCTATCGGATATTTTGCGATGTTTAATACGGTAAAGATCAAGGTATTAAGATATTGAATAACAGTCAACCAGTTTTTTGTTTGTTACAAGTATTTACCCAAATATTTGTACTTTTGTATATTTTGTTATTATAAACTTAGGTGCCAATAAACGGAGGACTCAATTAGTTCATAAGTTATTATATTGAATATCAACAAAACAAGGATGACAACATCCATAAAAGCGAAGCACTGAAACGGTAGGACAAACGGACATTAACACTTTTATAGTATCTGAACTGAAAAATCGGAACATAAATGTATAAATGTCGAATCAAAATTGTAGGTAAATTTGTTGAAAAACTGCTTAAAAACAGGATAATGTTTATGGACATACTTACATTTTTGGACTTGATTATAGAGTTGCTTCGCTTATAATATTGTTCTTTGTTGTCCCAGGAATCAATATACCAAAAATCAGATCAAACGGATAATTAAAAAACTTGAAAATTTGTTGTTAAAAAAGTAGAAAAATCAACATGTTTAAAATGGACGAACGGACATTCTGGTAATGATTATAGAGTTGCTACGCTTTCTAAATCGTACCCAACTACTACAGAAATTTTAAAAATGTATTATCTTTCTATTAGGATATGTAAACTAGTGTGGCATATTTCTCTTCTCTTAAAAAGACAATTTAAAACTGACAATAAAATAATAAGAACATTCTCCAAGTCGTAGGATGAAGAATAGTTATTTATTGCATCCATATAATAGACAGCTTTCCGCGGATATTAAAATTAAAATTAAAACCAAAACTAGCAGCGTATTACCAACATTGTTTGTAATTCGATTTTCCTATTTTTAAATGAGACTAATTTCCACCTCCTCACTGTAGGCCCACCGCAAACATTAATCTAATGAAGGGGTTAGCATCTTTGCCAAAAGATTTCACCTGTTAAATAGAGTTTAAGGTCAGGGGGGATTTGTATTGCCAAATATTGCCATGTTTCTCTAATATACTAATGTATCAATTTGTATGGCAGAATCTATTATTTTACCTAGGGAGGTTTGGGCTGTTTTCTTCGCCCCCCGCAGCCTCCGATTTGTGCCTTTTATAGCCCCTAGACATAAATATATTAATTAGTTATCGTAAAGAAATGATTACCTAAATATAGCTTTCCTAAAAGCATAGTCATTAAATAATTCTACATATTTGATATGAAAACTAAATGTTAAATTAAGTATATTTCGAATGAAACCACAATAGGCGTTTTACAAAATTTACATATTTATTAATTTAAGGTTTAATATTTATTGCTATTCTCACAATTTACAATATTCAAAATTGTTAATAGTTTAATATGGTAAGATAAATAAAATTGTAATAAATTGTTTATGAAACGCGTGCAAACCACATATTTTATACTATGTTAGAGTATTTTTAACACACAGCAAAAATATGATATATAAGTGACATTCATAAGCCAAGCTTTTTGAACCAATATAAAATAGTAAATCTCTAATATAGCAGGCCTTTTGTCATTGCTTGCCTTTTTTTTTTTGATTTTTAGAAAAAATTTGATTTCTTAACATAGCCGAACAAACAACTTACATACCAACATATTTGTTGAAGTTAGGAAAGCTTTGCAAAAATTTAAACTTTTATGTTATGTCATTTAATTTGAATATTTTTTGCTTTTGATGATTTAAAGGAACACATACATTTATTTCAGGGAGGGGGAGAATTGCAATGGCACTTAAATCAATCTTCACCCCTTTATACTCCATAATAAACAAAGTTTTCTAAGGCAGAATTTAACCTACAAGATTAGGTTGGAAAAAATTGTTATCTTTGTCAAATCCCTGCATTCCTGCCTTTATTTATAATTTATACTGCATCATTTTAATACATGATAATATTTCAGATTTATGGTTCTGAAGACAGCACATCAGCCTGCAACAACGGGGTTTGCCCCACTCCATAACCTTACACAAAACTGGCGCTAGTTGGAGAATCTTCAACCCCACTTCTTGAAACAAAATGCATATATGATCAAACTGCGACGATTAATCACAAATCTTCGCGCTTATCCAACGACGTGATAACACACACATAAGCGTTGATAACCTAGTGATAGCAGAATGAATGATCAGTGATCAGTAATTTAGTGATAATTTATGTGATTATCAAGACCAAAGCTCAGCAATAATAATAATAATTACAGCCAAGGCATATCCCATGAAAAACTATATCAAATTATATTTAAAGCACCCCCCCGAGGCGACGTAATTTTTGAAGAAAATAAATGGTATAAAGTAATTAGGAAACAATATTGACAAACAGACACACGCAGGGATTTGGTTCAGTTGTATTAGTATTTTTTCAGAGAGTGAGGGGACATTGGACTGTGAATTACACTTGTACCCAAAGTTTTTTTAACTACGACATCTCATTTGTCGGTTAATTCCAAACTAGCAGTGTTCAAACCTCTCAACCAATAATTTTAAACTACAAAAGGGGTAAGGAGGTAAATTATCTCTGGGTTTGTATATTAATTTATCGTCCATTGTCTTAATCCCTTTGTGTGTGCGTATGGTGTGTGTGTGTGTTTGTGTGTTATTGTAATTTGTTTAATTTCTTAATCTAAATAAAAAATTAATTATTTATGTTACATTCAAATGAAACCAATGACGATTACGTCCAATTAAAGCGAGGTTTCTTTCAGTTATTTAAAATATTATTAGGCTTGAAAAATATTGACTACGAAACAGACAGAGATGAATTGTGGAGTAGCTTTGTTGCTAAAATAAGCATAAAAATAATTTAAGGTTAGAGTTAAATCCTCTAAAATATTGAAGTTAGGTTTTCTTAGAATATTTTCTTCTTTTCCCCTAATTTTTTTTTCAAGCCTGATTACAATGCTTTATTTTACTGCACTACAATTTACATGGAAAGAGAGAGAGGAGAGAAAAAAGGAGAGAGTGAGAAAAAATAGAGAGGGAAAATTTTCAGATATTGTTTCAGATAATTGAATGGCCCTAGGGCCTGCTAGCTACCGAACAAGGATTGGTGTTTTAAAGTGAGGAAATACACACAGTTAAAAGTCTATATTGCATTTTAAACTCTGCAGTAAGCTCTATCACTGCGCTGGTCTCCTAAGAAACATATAATTATGTTGATGGTCCACTTTTTCTTGTAGGTAATTGTCACTTATCTAGCTAGAAACCTTAAAATGTTTCTAATTTATTTTTTTATTTATTTCTATGAATTCTATATTAAATAACTATATATCAGTTGATTTTTAAATTCTTGTAAAACTCCTTGTCAGGAAAAAAGGGAAATTGACAGGGAAACGAGTTATTTTTTCTTCCCGCGAGTCCTTTACCCTGTTAAACTAATGAATCATACTATGTTGACATAAGATTATAGTAATAGTGTCGAATGTCGACAAGTATATAGTCGAGAATGTTTATAAGACATAAAGCAATAACTATTATGTCGACAAACAAAATTCAAATTGTAGGTAAGCAAAATCGATGTGTGACTTGAATGTTTCACCAGATTTTTATATACTCTGAGAAAGTAATACCCGCAGCTGGCTAAAAAAACGATACCCCCCAACCACCTTTACCATACCCTCCTCCACCTACTAGATGAACTAACTGACCAATAAACGAGGTTCTTATTAGCAAGCTAAATTGACGACAAATTTTCCCCTGTCCTAAATCCATTGTAAGCATATGCCTTCTGGTTCAACATTAATTTTCTCACAACTATAACAACAAAAGTGTGAGAGATTTTCTTAAAATTTATTGTATTTATAAAATCATTAATTCTTGTAAATTATAGGAAAGAAAAGCTTTGAAAGAAAGCTTCCCCTTGGGATATTTTACAATTGTTGGTTTTTACAACAATCAGATTCATAATCACAGGAGAAGGCACACAAGAAAAATTATTTCTATTAGTACCAGGGCTCGGCAGACGGGCATCAGCCACCAGTGAGCCTCAGGGAAGTCAACATTTGATCATTTTAAAATTCAGCTGGAAGTCTAATTCTCACTCTAATATGGCAATCCCTTTTTAAAAGTTTTCAAAGCATCAAAGTGGATTTTTATTTGAGGCTTAGTAGCGGCTGATGCACGTCTGCCGAGCCCAAATTAATACTTTTGTAGCCTTATAGCTTGGCTTCCAACTACATTTTGCTTTTAGAATGAAATAGAAAAAAAAGGAAAAAGGAAAAGTTCTTTCGTATGTGTGGTATTTTAAAATATTTATGTGGGTTTTCGATTAATTTCCGCTGGCTCTAAACCAGTTATAAAATATGATAAAAAAAACTATAATCCAAATCTTCGACACATCGGTAAATGTCTAAAAATTACCAGAAACAATTATTTTTTTATCTTTTCCTGCCATGATGCTGAAATAATTCACTAAATGATGATCTTGGTTTCTTTTACAGTTAAAAATCTTATTTATTTTTAATTATTTACTAAAAGACGTAGTAATTTGATTGCTTGTTTAGCCTATAAACAATAAACATTGATCTGATATTCAATTTTAATTGTGTATGTGAACTGTCACTTAATATAAAGGGGCCATAGCTGACATTACAAGACTTTATTACTAATTAACCGCAATATATATACTTGCCTTAATACTTCTATCTTGAAAATATTTGCAGGTTTAATGATCTTTCTGCCTTAAAGTAAATCATCCTTGCACAAAGCGAGATGAGCAAATATCTTGCTGGTTCTAATTGCAAAATTAGGATTATAACAAACCACAATCACTGTATTTATAGTATTTATACATTGTTCCAGATACATTAACTTTAAAAAAGCTAAACTCCTTGCTATGAAATAATATAAGATATCTAATCATATTTTTTTAGCTTTTAAAAAGTTAGATTAATAATTTTGTAAAACATATCACCTAAATTTTAAAGCAAATATTAATAAAACAAGGATGACAACATCCATAAAAGCGAAGCACTGAACCGGTAGGACAAACGGACATGAACACTTATATAATGTCAGAACTGAATAATCAGAATATAAATGTATATGAGTTGAAGCAAAATTGTAAGTAAATTTGTTGAAAAATTGCTTTATACAGGATAATGTTTATGGACATACTTACATATTTAGGACTTGATTATAGAGTTGCTTCGCCTATAACATTATACTTTGTTGTCCCAGGAATCAATATACCAAAAATCAGAACAATCGGATGATTAGATCACATAAAAGTTTGTTGTTAAAAAAGTAAAAAAATCAACATGTTTAGAATAGACGTACGGACATTTTGGTAATGATTATAGAGTTGCTACGCTTTCTAAATCGTACCTAACTACTAAAGGAATCACCATGCAAAATTTGAAATCGATAGGACAATTCTAACATGCCAAAATTAACGAAAAAAGCTATCCGTTACGGACGTACGGACGGACGGACGGACGGACGTACGGACGGACGGACGGACGGACCGACCCTAATTATAGAAAAGCTTCGCTTTTAAAAATCCACAGAATAATTTGTTGTAAAGCATTCATATAAAAGATTACTGTATCACAAAATTGATAAAGTAATAAGTCATTTTTGGTGAGAAGTTATCAATCCCCACCTCCTAGTGTTTCTATTTTGTTGTCTAATTGTTAAAAAATATAATCATTAAAACGTTTTATTTGCAATTTCAGTAACAACTTCGACGTAATTGATTTAAATCATGTTTTTTTAAACCTTAAATATATTCATTCAATTTATAATCAAATGGTTAACAACAAGTGATAGTTAATGGGGGACTAAATTAATTAGGCTCAAACTTTACCAGAGAGGTAGGGGACATTTGACTGTGAATTATTATGGTACTTTCATCAAATTTTGATTAGTTAGTTCAGCTATCAGTATTTAACTCAGTAGAAGGGTAAATTTCTTTATCATCATTTCGGATGGAACATGACTAAAGTCCCTCCACAGATTATGACGTCATACAATAAAATAACAAATGAGAGGCCATCATTAATCTTTACCATTGGTCAATTACAGTGTATACTGGCCTCTAATTAGCAATTCTATCGTATGACGTCATAATCTGTGGAGGGACTTTAATCATCTTGTTTCGGATGTACTCCAATTATTCAATTATTAGATACTGAAAATCCCTGGAAAAAATCACAAAAACAATGAATCCAAATTCTCGAACATGTAGGATATCTATTCTTGGCCCTTTGCTTTTATAAAAGCTTATTAAAAATAAAACAGTAATTTAAAGTTACAAACCGAAGGACAAGCACAAATATAGATTATCGAAGAGCTGCTCTGGCAAATAAACGTAATTTTTTGTCTTCCTTATTATATTCTATCATACTAATATTTACAACAACAAACAAAATGTTCTTACACTATGGACAAATTAGGTTAGCACTTTGTTAATGGAAAAATCGTCTTACATACTTCAACTTTAATTTTCAACCATTCAGTTCTCTTTTTAGGGAAGCTCCACATAGGTGGTATGGTTTTAGGCTATTTGGATGTTCTCATTCCCTTGGGTGCAAGGGGCGAAGCCTTTAGTTTGTTCAATAGTAATTTGGTTGAAGCCCTATCTTTTTAGAATAATAGTTATTTATCGCATCGTATTACAGACATCTGTCTATGGATATTAAAATAAAAATTTTTTTATTAGCCCCGAGGGAGCGAAAAAAAATTGATATTAATTTTTTTTTATTTCAATGTTCGTCGAAAATTGTCTGTAATGCGATGCAATAAATGATTTTTCAGCATCGCAGAGAAATGGATCTAATCCATAAGATATTATTCGGTTTCAAAGCCATACTGGAAAAAAAATTATTTTTGTATTATTGAATAGACAACTTTACAATATAACCTACGGAAACTTATAGGATATGAAGTAAATATGTTTTCAAATTATTGAATTTTTGGCGCGTAGCTTTTCTGCAAGGGACTCAGCTGTATTTTTGTTTTTGTTTAAAATGTTTCTTTCTCTATCTCTCTCCATGTAGTTTAACTCGAAAAATATACTCGAAATTTTTGTGCGAAAAAAGCATACAAGAATTATTAAAAGTACAAAAAGCTTTTAAGTCACCAAATGAGAGAGAGTGTTTTCAAAACTTTGGATACCAGTTAAAAATGTCTTTTATGTGTTTTGTTAAAATCATCTTTTAACTTTATTTTCTTTTTTATCTTACTCGATTTATCCATCTATCTTTTTCCTTTCTTTTTTTCAATGATTCTCTCTCTCCCCCTCTTTCTCTCTGAGTCTTTCTAATTTTAACATTATTATACACTCTCTTTTTTTATATATTTACCTCGAATTTTTATCTCATTTCCCTCTTTAGTTCTCTTTTTACTTGTGTTGCTTTTTGTTTGCTTTGAATATTGTTATCCTTGTTTAGTTCCTGTACGTCGCTGAAACGGATAAATGAGTAAATCACGAACTACGCTTTGCGTACAACAACTCAATACTATTCATGAAGGGAATAGGTATATGGCAAGCATCAAAAAGTGTTTTGCCTCTAAATTTACCACAAGTTTATTTATTGTGAATTATTTCTACCCATACCTATAAATAAACCATCTAACTTTCTTCCCATAGGACTTGCAAGCTTTTTTGAGGGAAGACTATTATCTTCCCAGTTAAATTTTTCTAAATAATAAACTAGCTAGGCAACATATTGTTTTCTATTTTTAACATTCCCTTTAATGCTTTAGCATTGTACAATTTATCTTACTCAAATATAATCAGATGTGTATACTTGATTATTTTGAAGAAAAATTATTGGTTTTCAAATACTAGTGGCTAAGCCCCTAGAGGACACTAGCGGTAATTGAAATGTTTTTGGTGCTTTTCTTACGGTAAAGTCTCTTCAGAGGGTGGTGGTACCCTAACCCAACATAGTTAAAAACCTACCTTTGACCTTTAAGAACCTTTACTTTAAACGAGAACCATATCGGTTCAGTGGATAGCATGATCATTTTTGAGCAAATTGAAAAATGTTTTTTTTATTGCGATCTTGTAAACTTCGTAATATTGCGTAAACACTATGATTATCGGCGCCATAGTTTGTTTGTAGTTCGTATTATGGAAACATTTCTCAAAGGTTTAAAAATAATCATATTTGAAAGGTTAGTGACATGGGACTGAAAACTATACTATATCCAAATGTTATAAATATTCGTTTAGCCTAAAATCTTTGGTCACTTCTATTTCTGGATTGGAGTGTTCAAACCTTTTAGCCAATTATTTAGTGCTGTTATCATAACAACATAAAAAGAAGACTGTTTTGCCATAATATAGTTAAGTTGTTTAAAATGCTCTAGCGGGTTCGCCCCTTGCACACAGGGGCATTATATTTTTAAGAAGGGAGGAAGTTTAACTAGAAAAACTTAATCTGTCCCGAATTTTAAGACATCTTAAATTATGTATATGATATATGATATTTGACTAAACGTCGATGTTATTAATAGTCAAATTATATATGTCAGTCAATTATTTGTCATTAATGCTTTAAAATTAAATTTAGTTGACATGAACGTGTTGATAAAATGATATTTGCCTGTAAAAAAGTAGGTTTGTTAGGTTAGGTAATAGAAAAATAAATGTAGAATATACGTGGATATTATGACGGGGGGTAATTTTCGTTAATTTAGGTTGATATTATAGACATCATTTAGTGGTCAGTTCGTTTATCCAGTATGAGGGGAGGGAATGGAGTAATTTTAGCCAGCCACAAGTTTTATTTATTAGAGTACATGACATTCTAGTGTAAGATCTAAGTAATAATAAATCCATTAATAGAAAGAGCCGTAAATTTCAAATCTTTAAGTTGACAATCCTTGCAAGTCTCTCTGTAAACCTAAAGTGACATCCAATTTGTTTTAATGGGATATTTGACAGGAAGAAGGATAAGGCGTACAGACAGACAGACACGTGGTTGTTGTCACAACAGCAACACCAGCCAAGATGGGCTGTTGTAGAGATGATACACAACAACAATTTGGAGACAGATTAAAGGATATTAGGCATGGATATATAAAAAATTGTAAATATTTTTTTTTTCAAATTTATATTTAAATGTTAGATCTTGTAATGTACAGTTCGGGTTAAAAAAACAGATTTTTTTGTTTTTACTTTTTTGAATAGTGAAGCTACTATATAATTCACTTTGATCGTTACGCTATAAGTAAATGTGATAACTGCACAAAACATCTTCCTAAAACCTCTTTTTGCCAATTTGTACGTCCATGGTTTTGTTCTTCGCTACCTTTGGATATTGTCATCCTTGTTTATATTTTTTTTAAATATAAAAAATAAGTGAAATCTTTATTTTATTTATCTTTGAATGCAGAATAAATAACCACCAAACGTCTGACAAAGCAGCTGGAACCTGTTTCCCCAGACCTACCATGAACATGGTCAAAACAAGAAGCTCATTATTGCGAAGCAGGGCAGAGGCGAAGTCAAGAAACCAGCTTAGTTCATCTAAATGCTCAAAAATTCATAGCGAAAATAATAAAACATTAGTTGAACCAAATTTATTAAAATCTTGTGAACCAAGAGCGACCTTTAGTGATATTAAAATGAAAAGACTGAATAAAAGTTTAGCTCAGAGTCTCAACAATGTTTCTGTTAAACGTTTGGTCTTCCTTCTATTACTGATAGCAAAGGTAAGTTATATTTGTTTCAATTGTTTAGAGCTACTCTACCAAAAGTAGGCTCCGATTACCTTTATTTATGGTGGATAGGCACTTTTTAAATTGGACAGATAGACAGACGGACATCTAATATATTTATATTTTTTCCAATTTTCCAATTGACAAATATGTCAGTTTATATCTGAAATTAAATTAATTGGTCAAAAGTCCTTGTTGAAATATTGTTAAGATTTTATTTATTTTAATTCAAATACAAAGACCAAGTAAAACACACAATCAACCAAAAAAAAACATTTTGCTTTTTTTAAAAAATAGTATAGCGAAAAAGCACAGGTTAAAATATGTCATTGGGGGATGTGCTCCACAAATAATTTAAGGGATTCTCTTGTTATCATGATTATTTCAAGTTCTTAAATACTTTAAATAACTGTCAGACTTATTATTTATGGTACGGTAACTTTAAGATTTATACAAGATAAAAGTTCATTATTAAAATAATTCAAATAAACTCAAGCATTCATTTAGTTCAATAATTCTTACTCAGATGCGAACCAGGGATCTTAAGGGATAGAACAATGAATTAATTGATGATACCCCTAATTATTATCATACAAATCACCCCTTATAGTAGATCGAAATTATTGGTTGAAAAGTATGGTCACTGCATGTTTGTAGCAATATGTAATTCAAGAGATGATTAAGAGTCCCCCAAAGTTGTTAAGTTAATAAAAAGTAAAAAGTTTGGAACCAGTATAATTCAAAGTTCAATGTACCCTCCATCTCTTGTGATTTAAAATATAGCCAGTATTGATTCAAAACCGATTTATATCCGCTGGATTAGACCCTGTTCTCAGCCATACCGAAAAATCATGTAATGCATATATATAAAGCTATTATATTGTTGCATACCAGGCGCGTGACAATGATGAGGGACAAAAACATATTCGATTAACATTATAATCCCATCACATTAAACTTTAGGATGAAGAACGTGCAATAAAGGTGTTAGTTGTATAATTTTTTAGTAGCGAAGCTACTCTATAATTCACTTTGTCCGTCCGTCCGTCCGTCCGTCAGTCAGTCCGTCAGTCAGTCCGTCAGTCAGTCCGTAACGCTATGGGGGAAATGGGATTTACTCAGCTCCTATAAAAGATAGAATGCTGAAATTTTTTGACAACATTCCCATCATTGAGGAGCACAATTGACTATAAAACATCATTGGCGTTCGGACCGATTTTTAGCAGGTTTTAGGCTATTTTTATATTTTTCACATTTTTCTCCATATCTTCAGTGTTTATGGTCCGATTTTCAAAATTTTTTCAGTTGCAGATGTCAAAATTAAATTTCCCGTCGTTTAAAGGAACAACCATGAAGGCCAGACTGCCTTTTTAGCAGGTTTTAGGCTATTTTTATTTTTTTCACATTTTTCTCCATATCTTCAGTGTTTATGGTCCGATTTTCAAAAAATTTTCAGTTACAGATATCAAAATTAAATTTCCCGTCTTTTAAAGAATACAATCATGACGGCCAGACTGCCTTTTTAGCAGGTTTTAGGCTGTTTTTTTATATATTTAACATTTTTCTCCATATCTTCAGTGTTTATAGTCCGATTTTCAAAATTTTTCAGTTATAGATATCAAAATTAAATTTCCCGTCTTTTAAACAAAATAACCATGACGGCCAGACTGCCTTTTTGGCAGGTTTTAGGCTATTTTTATATATTTAACACTTTTTAAACTTAACAGACTGCCTTTTATCAGGTTTTTGGCTATTTTTATATGTTTTACATATTTCCCCATATCTTTGTTTATTTTGATGCAATTTTCAAACTTTTATGGGATATCAGTATCAAAATAATTTTTCCCATTGCATTGTTATGAGCATCTTTAATATAATTTACTTTGGCCATCGTCATCATGCAAAATAAAACAAGGTTTCTATTCTTGATTTTAGTAAAAAACCTTTTAAATCTACCTGTACGTATTCCCATCGACGATTTTTTGTGCTTCGCTACTTCTGGATGTTGTCATCCTTGTTTAATATTTTAATTATTAAAGAGTTCTATAGTTGGCTTAGCCATTTATCGCATCGTATTATAGACAGCTTTCTGCGGATATTAAAATAAAAAATTATGATATTAAAACCAGGTTTGTTACCCCCGAAGGGCCGAGTCCCAGTCTAACAAAACTGTTATTAATTTTATGATTTTTATTTCAACACTTGTGAAAAATGTCTGTTATACGATACTATACATAATTTTTCAGTAAGGTAGAGAACCGGTTCTAATCCAGCAAATATTAATAAGTTTCGAAGCCATACTGAAAAAATATTTTAGCATACTTATATCATTACAGATTGAAGTCTAGACTAATTTTACAAACAGTGGTTCTTATAGTTTATAGATGCTATATAGTTATTTAATTAATTTTATGACTCTTTCATGATCTTATTCAATCCAGGAATAAATGATAGGCCAATGCTTTTTTGTTTCATTTGTACAATTTGATTGAAGATGGTTCTGGAAAAAAATATTTATTATTTTTGAAAGGTGAATCTATTTTTATTGCAAAAAAATTCTACTTTTCAAATTAAAGGACAGATTAATTTGTCTCAATAACTTGTCCTGTATCCAAGGTTTCTAAATGCAGACTAATTAGTCATTAATTTATTAAGGTTTTAGATAAGCCAAGATTAAAGATTATAGATAAGAGAGCGAATTCTTTTCCATTGAAATTGAGAAACCAAATATAAGAAACGAATTTTTGCAAATTTATTTGATGGTACAAGATTATTTTTATGTGATACAATATTTTACCACATTAATATTCACATAATACTTGACTCCTAATGTTTATTGGGTACGAAGTTTTAGAGAAGCATCTCTATAATTAAGTCTTAAAATGTAAATATATCCATATTTATCTTTTGATTTGTTGGTCTTCGCTTCTTCTATAGAAGTAAAACTGTCACATAAGAATATTTTTTTCCTTAAATCTTATCAAGCTATACTTTTATGGAAGTTTTTTCCTCGATAACATAAAAATTGGTTAAAAATCCAAAAGCAAGATTGATATACAATATCTAAATAGGTATGTGTGTGAGTGAGTGTGTATGTGTATATAATAAAGTGATTTGTGGTAAATTGATTTAATTCAAGCACAAGCTTGTTGTAATTCATTTCATCGTAGCAAACATCCTCTAGATTTTACTTGAGTTACTATTTTATTCCACTTACTATTGGCGCCGCCCCTAGCCTCAAAAATTTGCAGTGATTATAATTAAATAAATCTAAAATAATAAAGGACTTCAAAAGCATCAACTGTTTTTGATACAATTTTAGAAAGATACCCTAGTTATAAAAATTCTACGCTGTTTGAAAAATGTATAGGACATTCTATTGTGTTATTGTTGTTTTCCTAATCTTTTATTGTTTTCTTAATAAGGTCTAGTTGCCTTATATAATGAAACAATTACTTCTTTATATACTTGTTTCATTCACATCCATTCAAAGTTGTTACAAAAAAAGGCTTTTTATGTTTATTTTGGTACGTTTACAAATGCGACTTTGGTGATAAAATAACTTTTTCCTTGGATTCAAAAACCTAAAAATGTTAATCATTTATATCTTTTTTGTGCCAAGACATTCGGTAGAAATTTTTGATTTCAATATTGATTTCTTAGTATGACTTGTCTTACAACCAGATTCAGTTTCTATTTGCAAATTACATTCAAAAGTTAGAAAGTACTTTGAATGATTCTTTGTTTTATTTCTATGTGCGAAAATCTTGTGGAAAAAATGGATGGGACAATGATAAAAAGACAACAATGACGCCACCCCCCCCCCCCCCCCCGGCCCCCCACACAACAACCCCCCACCCACCCGCATTTATTTGCTTACACACTTTTTACAGTTAATATACATTCACAAATGTACATAATAGACAATGAAAATATTTTCTTCATTTTTTTCAACAACAAAAAATGGGGCATATAGGGTGAGGAAGGATGGGGGGGGGGGGGGGTTGCTGCTTTTCTTATTTAATGCAAAGTAAATGAAGAAAGAAGATCTAATGGTGTTACTACACAGCTGCAACAAAAACTACACTAAATATAAAAAGTAAAATGTTTTTTTCTTCAAAATACGGGATAAATAGTATATAACTTTCTGCATCTTTATGCAACATTTCTTTACTGCCCTGAGGAAAAGTGTCAAAAAACAAAGCTTACCTAAAAATCATAGACTTCATAATAATCGGCCGATTAGAATGTTTTAGATAACCAACAAATTTAGTATGAATTATTTAAATTTAACCATTAAAATAAAATAAAAAAACACTATTAACACAATGCTATGTTAGACTGTGATTGCATTATCGTAAGTACATCAAATTAATGGCATTGCAGGGTAGGGGAAGGTTGGGGTTAAGTTTGAGAAAACAACAAAAAGAAAAGAAGTGGGTTGAAAATTTTAAGATGAAGAGATAAGAAGGGGGGTTTTATGTGGGGATTGGAAACAAAGTGTTAAATTTAGAAGAATTTTTTTTTGAAGACCCTACCACGATGTGCCAAATTTCATATTATTCAGATGATCCTTTAATGCATGTATACTTGTATTAGTGGCTTTATATATAAAGATATTACAGTAGAAAAACTTTCCCATAAGCACAATGTAATTAACAGAATGTTACTTCAAAAAAAAATGAGTATTAACTTTTTCTTTCAAAATTTTGTTCAATTTAGGACTCATTAACTTTTCCCTTTATTTATTCTGTGGGAGAAAGAAAGAAAGGGATAAAGGTGAAGGATGAATTTTAAAGTATATATGGGGGGGAGGAGATGACGGAGAAGTTGCAAATTTTCAACTAGTAAGGGAGGGGGAGTGGGGAGAGAAACAACAACGCCCAAAGATTTGCAGAGTTGTTGCACATGAAAACATTGGAATTTGCAAATCTTTTCTCTCTGTTCTATTAGCATGGTCCGTTTTTATGCATATTTACTAGAGTGGACTGCGGTTTCTCTCAAAGAGAATAGTCGAGCAACCCAACTCTCACCCCTTTATTTTCAATTTATTTTATGGATTTCTTAAAACCTCTTTATTGGACGTTTTTAATAAGGTTTACGTTTATTTGATCTTTAATCTACAATTACAACCAATCCCTTATAAATCATTAAATAAATATCTAAACAAACTTAAAAGAATGACAAATATTTAAATGTAACCAAAAATTAAACAGTGTACAAGTAGGATGACAGTCACCTAGAAGACAGAGAACGCACATAGGTTCATATAGCTCAAAAAGTTGAATTGATATTTGTTTTAGCAATCTCTTTGTTCTGAGCTGGATCTTTAAATCATTTCAATGGTGCGCGGGATGATTTAGCGCCCCATTGAAATGATTTAAAGATCCAGCTCTGTTCATAATCGTAGGTAAACAATGTTAAATTCGAGAAAACACATGTGTACTAAAGCTTTACTGTATCAAATTGGACCCTGAATTAACCACCCATCAAGCATAGTTGAGTCACTCTTGTGTACTTTATGTCTTACCAATGTTTAACTAAGATAAATTTGTGTGCATAGAAAAGAGATTCATCTAGAGTGATAAGATTTCTGATTTATATGCATATCCTATCTACTCAAGTAATATGATATAGGACAGTCTTTCTCTTGTCCACTAAGATCTTGTGAAATAGCTAAAACATCCATTCTACAGTATACAGTGAAGTTTTACATTGTTCCCAGGAAATTTTAAAGCTATTTAGAGGGGGGAACAAAACAACATTCTTTCTTTGAATCTTTTTACCCTACAAACTTCTTGAGATAAAACCCAACTCCTCTAGTAATTCTAATTTAGAATATTAATATTAGAAGAATTAATTCAATTGTTAATGGAAGATACTTTGTTATGGAATCTAATCCCAATTAAATTAAAACGTATGTCTTGAAAAACTAAAATTAAATGAGGGGAAGAATTATGTATTTAAGCCATATATCACTACTCTATATTAATCTCTTTTGTATTGGTGTTTGATTAAGACCTGTGTCTTATTCAAATGACAGGTCTTAACAAAGTTGACCTTGTAAGTATACATTTAGAATATAATGATTTAAATTTAAATATCAAGGATGACAATATTTCAGAAGCAAAGATGAACAAATCAGATCAATTAACAACTATTTATTAGAACAATAATAAAATAGAAACTCTTTAACTATTGTATCTATTAAGATTAAAGTTTCTTAAAATTCAAAGCATTCAAAGATGTTCTTCTATTGTAAGTCTTGCTATCGAGTTATAATATTTAGTTTAAACATCACATTTAAAATTATTTTAAGCATAAAGTTTACCTAAATATTACAGGAATCTTTATGAAAGAAGGACTAAAACGCCATAAATGAAAAATATGCTGTTAAAACCAAAATCGAAATTAAGAAATATTATAACCTTGGCTGTTTAATGTAAGTTAAATCTTTATTGTTTAGTTTTATTTAATAATCTAAACTATTTTTTCTTTTCATGGTTCTCTTTTGAAAAGCATAAATGCATGAAAAATGAAGACAGGCACTTTATAAAAATACGCAGACAAAACCTAGAATATAGGGAAAGTAAAATTAGTTTAAATTTCTTGTGGAGCTATTGTTAAAAATAGTCTTAAATTAAGTTGTAAGGCTAACAAATAAATCATATAAGATCTCTAGTTCAGGGAAGTTTTGTAAAGATCTTGTGCAAGGTTTTAGCTTTTAGATGTCTCCAAAGGCTAGGGGCGTAGCTGCTTGTTATTTGGTAAATAAGTAGCATCTATCTATCGAGTTTACCCTATCATCAGAATAGAGATCCATAAAGTTTAAAACTTGGACTCTGATAATGATACCAAAATTATTAGATGAAAAATATGAAATATGAATACAAGTTAAGATATTCAAAGATTTATTTATAAAGTTATTCAAATGAAACTATAGTTTAAGAATCTCAATCACACTTTACAGATCATTTGTCTATCCTTTAAAATTTAAAAGTGGTTGCTTGGTTGAGCTTTAAATAACTCCCACAGAGGAATGCAAAAAATTTTACCGCCCTCATTTTAGGCTTATAGGGTTAGAAATTTGAGCACTGTAAGACCAACTTTAGGCTAGGCAACATTCAAGCACACACACACACACAAAAGCACGAAACACAAATACAGACATGCAGACAAAGGCTTAAGAATTTCATAGATTAAAGGATCCCAATAAAGAAAAAATGTTATACTTAATTAATCATGTTTTAATCCTTGAACTGGTTAGCTTAAATAGACATCATTTTGTTATTTAAATTTTAACGAATAGTTATCTATCGTATCGTATTGTAAACAGCTTTCCGCGGATATTCAAATAAAAATGAAATGAGATTATAACCAGTTTTGTTACACCCGAGTTTCCAAAGGCTCTTGCTTTTAATATAGGCGGAAAGCTGTCTATAATACGATGCGATAAACAACTATTATAATTCTATTTTAATATTCGTGGAAAATTGTCTGTTATACGATGCTATACATGAATTTTCAGTACGGTTCTAATGCAGCGGAGATTGATAGGTTTTCAAGCCAAACTGGAAAAAAGATCATAATGTATAAAAAAAATTCTATCTTTTATACCTTTTCTCTGATTTTGGCATGCACGAAAATCTACATGGTCATACACACATGCACACACATACACAGACTTTACATACACAGTACCCACACACAGACACACAGAAACTGGTGGGCATGAGCACACAGATTATTATCTGACACTATCCAAGGTAACACCGGAGATAAAAAAGCGACACATACACTGAAACTCTGTAAAAAACGATCTCAACAGGGAAGTTTATAGTCAAAGGCTGTCTATAAAATATATTAAAGTTTTACTACTAAAATAGACATATTCTACAGTATAACAAAAAATAATCCCATTTAAATTTTTTTGTGGAATTCGCTTTCAGAGAGAGAAGTTTTGAAATTTGTTTACTTTTTATATTCTGACTTTTTTTATAGAAAAGAAACATTTTAAGGAAACCTAAGCTTCCAAAACACATTTTGAGTGTAAAAAGGTTAAGTTCTTCTTCTGTTTATTTATTGTATGTGTTCTATAAAAGAGTGGGGTCAATTGGAACTATCCTAAAATCTTATAGGTCAGATTACCTTTAAGAATATAAATAGAGTTCTGAGGATCAGTTTAAGAATTAAACATTTTTATGTCATCTTTTTAGTTTTAACGATAGAAGGAATAGATTTATCATTACTTGAATCTTAACGTAATATCATGTACTCTAAAAATGTGATATCGAGGCTGACTAAAATAACGTTACCCACATCCACCCCGTTCACCCCATCCCCTCCTTCCTACTGGATAAACGAACTGATAAATAAATGATGTCCATGTTAACAAACCAAATATCAATTATCAATAACAGAAGGATAGCATATAAGGATCCCTGCATTTGTTGGTAAAATAGTTGGAGGAAGAATATTTTATCCACAGGTGCCAAATCACTGCATTCCTGTTAACGTTACATTCTGTACGTTTGTGTCATCTAAGAATTTGACATCCATTCAAAATTCACTTGACATCTCATTTTGTATAAAGCTTAATTTCTCCTGTTATTGTTAGGCTCGTCAAACGTCAATCTTAATATCATTTGAAATCGCCTTAATAATTTATCAAGTTTTACTTTGTAATAAGAAGCGTAGTTATTCCAAAGTTTTTTTAAGGTCAAGTTGTTTTCGGTAAGTTTGTTGTTTATATATATTTTTATTTTTGCAATTCTAATATATTAAATATTAAGGTTTTTTGTCTATAGCTAAAAGCTGCTGAACTAGTGTAGTAGTGGAGCTTAACATTGGTCCCGGGATAGTTTTAGGCTATTCTATTTTTAGATTTAAATCTAAGGAAATAGGATGGTTTAAGGATTTTTTTCGTTTCCTACCTCTTCTGATACGGAGCTCATAAATATTAGGGAATTGGCTGCTAGATAAATTAAAGATATAACAACGTCCTAAGAGGTTAAGCTCCTAATTGTCATTCTTTTTAGAACTTAAATTATTAAAATGAATAAAAATAGACGGAAATTTTAAAATATCAATTGAAATGCAAAAAGATTGTTATCTCATAGTTTTACTAGCTTTTTTCTTAAGGCTTCCTCTCCCAAACTCCGCATGATAGCCTAAAAAAAATATGGGAAATCTTTCCTGAAAATTATCTAACAAACGGTCCAGCCGTCTACGAGATCTTTGCAGACATAAATACAGCCTATTTCTTCGTTTAGATTTATTTGTATGGAAATTTTGTATTTTTCCCAGCAACTTTTAATTTATTCAGTCTTAAAACATAAATTGATTGATCGACGTTTCTTACAACCATGCATGCATTGTATTTATATTGGTATAATAAGTTTTGGTTTTCGTCTTTAGATTCGTTGTATCAGGGATATTAAGTAATGATAAACAAAATGAACCATTAAAATTCAATAAAAACACCCAAAGTTTTTAAGTCAACGAATAAGAGAACTTGATTTTTATTTAAATATTTTACTACGCTATACATGATTTTTCATTATGTCCGAGAACCGGTTCTAATCCAGCATATCTTAATCGTTTTTGAAGCCATACTGTAAAAATCTTTAATTGTCCTATCTCTGTATCCCAGCTATCTTCCCAGCAAGGAATCAGGAAGCAAAGAAAGCAAAAAATCAATAATTGCAAATTGATTTCAATTTTAAATTGATTAAGATGCGCAGAGCAGAGGGTACGCGCACAGGGAACAAGGATGGGCGAAAATAATCGATGCTTTCCCTCAAAGGGCCTATCGAGCATTGATCTCACCACCTTCAATTATTTTTTGAAAAAATTAAAATAAGTTATGTTTTTTTTCCTATGCCTATAAACAGACAAGTTTAATAATATTTACAAATTTTTACATTTTTTATACGCTCTATTTAAATATCATGTCCCTAGTGTTCAAAAAGGAGAGCCAAAATAGCCGAAAACTGTCTCAAAACTTTAAACTATCTTTCCAAAGAGGAGAATTTAATCAGTTCAGAGGTTAGAGAGATTTTTATATTCAAACAAAACAAAAAAACTTACTCTTTTTAATTTTTATAAATTCTTTGTTAGCCATGTTATACCTTGTCCGTGAGATCTGGAAAGAAATTATTGTATGAGCAAAGGTCACCTCTCAACAGTATGCATGTTTGTTTCATTCTTGGGATAAGGAAAAATAACTTCTCATAAAAATGTGATTCTACCCAGTGGTGTGCAGAAGGGGGAAGTATTAAACACCGTGTTGGAAATAATACGTTTGATTTATTGTATTAAACCACTAAACAATATCCTACACTCTCTCCATTTTATTTTAAAGAAGGTATAAAAAATCGGGATATTTTTGGATTGGTCCTCCCCTCCCCCCCCCCCCCCTTCTCTTAAGAAATCTGTTCACGCCGCTGTATCTACCTGAATAAAATAGAAAATTAAAATACATTTCTTTAATCAATATGAACAAAGTTGAAATAGAATATTCATGAAATTTTCCTATAAATAATAAATACTGCAGAAAAAAAAGTATAAACCTCTGAACTAAATTTACTTACAGAGAGAATCATAGATTTAGTTTAACTAAACTTTTAATAAATATAGTTTAACTGAAATGTTTTTAATGGTAGTTACCCTAAAAGCTTAATTAATCAGTCAGACATACTGCCTGTTTCGGTATGTTTTTCTTGTATTCCCTGGCAAGTTCGAACCCATTAATCCCTGTTTCCTTACACCAAATTTCCTAGAGAATGAGTGTGTTACGCGGCATTCCTAACTATCTCCGCGCGGCGCGTGGCTTGTAAACAGACAAAAGAAACGCGCACTTATCCTTTGATTAGTCCCACGTGAAGAGCTACGTGATTGAAAATAATGTATTGCTTGAATATACATGCGCTCTGATGTGTGGAATATCTCAAATAAGCCTTCTGCTTAGTTTGACATCATAATGTGGTAAGAATTTATCTTTAATTCTTAATAATAAGTGTAGTATGGTATATTTTTACGAAGAAATTTAAAACATTAATTTTTCAACAAATAGACCATTTAACTGCTAACTTTTGACATACGAATATTTTCCTTAATTTTATTGATCATTTGAATCCAAAATTATCAATTTCTGATGCTATTTAATATGTTTCGTGCCAATTTAAAGTTTTTTAGAAATTTTATATTTTTAATTAAATTGAAATCACGCAACCTCGATCTACAAAAATAATAAACCATTAATATTGTGTAATTAATTTTTATATTTTTGTTTTAGATTCACCGTTTTCATGGTAATAAATACACATTCGTAAACATTCACATGTTGGTCATTCGGAGGGCTTGAGATTAAGATTTCGAGAACGGCAAGGCATGCGTTCCGAAACAATGAAAACGAGACAGAACAGATGCAGCTAAGAACATTCTGTGAAGTTTTGTGAATGTGTTGGTTGTGATACCTTACCACACATTATTATTATAGTCATAATCAGTACAGTTAACTTTAGTGACAATTATGGGTCCTAAAAAGAATAAAGGTGAACAATTGAGTAAGCGGCTGCGTCCAGCCGTTGATGCCCTAACCAGTGAGCTAAATAGAGTGATGAAGTTGGTCAGTGATACTTCAGAACTTAATGTTAGACATCTCACTAAGGAATCAATCCTTGTCCATGACAAGTTCGAGACATTTGACAGCATCATGGTCGGTTTTAGCAAGCTTGGTTTGAGAATCCAAGAGCTTGATGAGTTTAGAGACATTTATTCTGATATAGTTACTGTACAAAAAGACTATAGTTCTTTGAAAGATGCTCTTGATGCTATAGAAGAGCTTAGTGACATTCAAAGTGTTGTTGATGTTGTTGGTGATAATTTGCCTAACCATCAGGCTGAACTTTATGATCGATGTTTGAAGATTGTGAAAGTTATTAAAGGGCCATACTTTCCCTTGCCTGATGCAATTATAAACACTTTGTCTGCTTTGATGAAACGTCTGGCTGAGGTTAAGTTTGAACCTGTGAAGCCACCCACGACGACGGCGGGTGCCTCGACAGCATCGCCATTTGTGTCACCGTTTGGCACACCACAGTTCGTCGCCGGTTCTATATTCACGCCAGGATATATGAATCGTGTCGACGAACGTCTTCTTCCCAGCTTCGACGGCCTGGAAGCATCCTACGTAAGTTTTAAAGACACTTTTAAAAAGCTTACTGTAGGACAAGACCCGTCGTATTTACAGTTATTGTTAAGCAGTGAAAAGGTCTGTAAAAATAAAGAGCTGAGACTCCAGTTAATTCAGATTCAATCGCATGAATCTCAGTGGGCCTACCTTGACGCACGTTTTAAGTCCAAAACACGTCAGATGCTCTGCCTTTTCAACCAATGGGAGAAGAAGTCTAAACCGTCGGACTCCAACCAGATTGTGACTGTGTTAGCAGAGTTTGGCGGAGCAGTTAGCCAGCTGGAGCAGCTGACTAAAGATGATGAAGATGATGAGGTCACCACCAGCCAGTGGTTGACCGTGATACTTCTTGAGATGTTATCCAA
The DNA here is from genome assembly GCF_053477335.1 of Acartia tonsa. NCBI lineage: Eukaryota > Metazoa > Arthropoda > Copepoda > Calanoida > Acartiidae > Acartia > Acartia tonsa. The sequence continues at coordinate 45,018,424 of NC_137260.1, forward strand.
GAAGTTGCCACGTGATTTTCAAGATAAGCTCAATTTATCATTGGGCTCGATGGATGTCCCAAACGTCCCAAAGCTGTTAAAGATTATTGAAGAACAGCGTGGCGCCATTTTAATGAGGTGTTCGACTGATATGGACACCCCCTCTAAGAAGAAAGGTAACCCTGCGACAGCCGCTACCGCCGTAGGTAAACCTGGTAAATCTAAGATGAAGCAGTCATGTTTTGTTAATGGCTGTGATGACATGCACTTACTTTACAAGTGCCCAAAATTTCATGACCTGTCAGTGTCAGACAGGAAGAGTATTGTGGAGAGTGCTGGATGCTGTTGGATTTGTTTGCAAAAAGGGCATAAATCTGTGGATTGCCTGAAGGCAGATGTAATAGGCGGCTGCAAAGTGGACAATTGTGGTCAGGCCCATAACAACCTTTTGCATGAGAGTGTTGATATGGCTGCCGCCGTCTATGAAGTACATACTTCCCCTGAGGCGAACCTAATGTTAATGTTACAACAATTAGACGTCGTTGACATTAATCGCCAGAAGGTCCCAGTGAACGCTATGTGGGACACTGGTTTAACTACCACAATGGTAACCCAGTCACTTGTTAATAAACTTCAGTTACCTTTTACTGGACGTTCAGCAAGAATTTCTCTAGCTGACGGTGAAGTTAAACGTCTCCCGACGGTCAAGCTATGTTTAATTGATCGACACAAGAATTATCACATATTAGAACCTGTGGTAGTGCCTCTCATTGGTCCAAAAGAGGCTATCTGCTCCATAAATCCTGTGGAGGCAGCTGTTTTGTTTGATATGAAACCTGAAGATTTTACTTTGGTTGATGGGCAGGTTGATTTGCTCGTAGGGCACCTGCACCCATCGATGTTTCCCTACTCTGAACGTTCAGTAGGAGAAACCATGCTTTACTCCAGCCTGTTTGGATCTGGATATTTTGCTGTTAGTGCTAATGGTTTAGCAAAGAGTAGGTATGTTGTCTGCTCAGATGTTCAGCCACAGCCGACTGTTGGTGCTGCTTGTGATGCTATTATTGAACCTGTTGGTTCTGCTTTTAACGCGGCTGATGAACCTTTTGGTTCTGCTAGTGCCGCAGCCGTTGACAACATGGCTACGGCGGGTGTTGCCGTGGCTAATATTGATAATGATGTTAGTTGTGCTGCAGTTATTCCTGATGATATTGGTAACGATACTGTAGTCGTTGATAACTTTGTTACGGCGGGTGTTGAGCCGCTGAATGATTCGGTTCCAGCCGGACAAGAGCCGACGGGAGTTTCGGTTCCGGCTGGACAAGAGCCGATCAGAGTTTTGGTTCCAGCTGGACAAGAGCCGACGGGAGTTTCGGTTCCAGCTGGGCAAGAGCCGATAAGAAATTCGGTCTCGGCCGGACAAGAGCCGACGGGAGTTTCGGTTCCGGCCGGACAAAAGCTAGTAGATGATTCTAAGTTTTATGACAGCCACACTTTTATTACGTGCCCTGGTGGTGTTATGAATCAAGAATCGACTTGGTTGCTGCCAAGCTGGCCGCCCGACGCAGGGTAAGAGGCCTGCAAATGGCGGTTGGAAATATGGCGGGTGTTGCCGCCAGAAAGTCATTGAAATTTTTCAAACCACACATATCTAATCCACAACATAAACTATTTATGTGACAATGATCTTTAAAGAAAAAATATTGCAAGTTTTATGTTGAGCTTGTGAAAGGAACCTCAATCGGTTCTGTAAAGAATAAGTATTCATTATTCAACTAATTTTATTGTTCATACCTAAGCACAAAAATTCTACAAAACTGTTTAGACTTTTAAAGCAGATTTTAAAAAGATTTTGTTTCTTTAAGTATGATTTTGAAAAGCAAAAGTTCGTGTATATTAAATACCAAATGATTTTGCAGATTTTAAATTGAGAAAAATAGATTTTTTTACAAATTATTTTTCTAGTTTTTTTTATGGTTCACGTTTACTTAAAAAAAAAAAATGTTATTTCTCAGATTCTCATATGAAATAATGCATTAAAGTAAAGAACACAACATGTAATATTATTATGATAATGTTTAAAATATTCCTCATTATTATTTTAAAAGATTATCGCAAAAATCAAGATATTTGTTTAAATTTGTAAGCAAATTAAAGATTTTCTTTCATTCCGGAGGCAGAGATTCTTAACAATTCATGTACAAAAGTTTTCGTTCACTCCGGAAGCTGGGTTTCCTATTAATCCACGCGTTAAGATTTCTTTTCTTCATTCCGAGAGCAGAGATTCGTAGTAATATACGTACCTAGCGGTTTCGGACAATTTTAAACCTTGAGAAAATACTTTAGCAATTATTTTCCTAAGTATATATATTTTTCGTTCATGTTTAAGCATTTATAATAACGAACGCGATGTATGGTATTATTAAAATATTGATTATTATTTTATCTAAATGCCACAGAATTAATTTAAGATAAACTATGCATATTTTAAATTAACTCTACCTTCATTTTTATCGTATATATTAAAATACTGCTTCAATGTATTTATTTTTTGTAAAAAGAAATTAACCATTTCTTAAGATTTATAAGTAACGCAAATTTTGATACAATTTCGTTTAAACTTTCAGATCGATGCAAGATTTTTTTCATTTGAAATGCAAACTTAAGTTTTTTATACGTTTACGCAAGTTCTTTCAATGATTTAAGTCTTTCCGGGACCAGGGATTTTTTTCGCGGAAAATTTCATAGGTACCTGCACAGATATAAACATTTTTATCCTTGTTGGATTGAAATTTGATATGATAAGAAATTAACAAAATGAGAGTTTTACATCATTTAAATATTTCTTTATGATTTATTATAATCACATAAATAATTTAATATAACATGCATATTAAAATTATTACTATTTACCTTTGAACTGATGTACCTAAAGAGAAATTGCAGATTCAGCATTTTAAAGTTCTCTTCTTATATTGAACTTTTGTTTTATTTTGGTAATTTAATTTGCATATTTCAATTGCAATTTTATTTTACGCAATTTTGATTCACGAAGATTTAAAATTATGAAATTTTAATTTTCCGATGTTTGATGATTTTTACGGTCATATTTATTTAGATTTAAGTATCTATTTTATTAAAACATGTTAGATTTAAGGATCTTACCTATCTTATCTTAAAAATGTTTAGATGTAAGCCCGAGTATTTTTCCGCTGGAAACAATGCTAATTATTGAGAAGTTTTTTATGAAATTCTACTTTTCTTTTCTAGCAAAAAGATTTAGTAGAAAAAATGTCATTATTTAATCTTTCTTTCTTTTGATGAAAAAGTTTGAGCTGATTATTTAATTATCGATGCGATTTTTAGTATAAAAATCATTTACCTATTTTATTATGTAGGTGCCTAATTGAAGTTTAGGTACTATTGATTATTAATTCATGTATTCGCAATTACATGGTCTGTAATTCTAATTTTATTGAGATTATGAGGCCATGATATAATGAGATGTGTGAGTGGTAAATGTGCAATTCATGTATATTGAATGCTTTTCCCATTCCTTATTCCTATCCTCATGTGGTAGTGGACTCGGTTTGAGTTATTGTGGTATTCGCGAGTTACCATAATTAATTTTAGGCCTTATGGCCATAACATTTTAAACTCTTGTGGTTTATGTGTTGTGAGATTGTGATTTAGTGGACACTGTCTGCACGCATATTGCAAAGATGAGGTATTGTGTTCGATTCCCAGTGAATAGACGGGTGTGTTTCGGTATGTTTTTCTTGTATTCCCTGGCAAGTTCGAACCCATTAATCCCTGTTTCCTTACACCAAATTTCCTAGAGAATGAGTGTGTTACGCGGCATTCCTAACTATCTCCGCGCGGCGCGTGGCTTGTAAACAGACAAAAGAAACGCGCACTTATCCTTTGATTAGTCCCACGTGAAGAGCTACGTGATTGAAAATAATGTATTGCTTGAATATACATGCGCTCTGATGTGTGGAATATCTCAAATAAGCCTTCTGCTTAGTTTGACATCATAATGTGGTAAGAATTTATCTTTAATTCTTAATAATAAGTGTAGTATGGTATATTTTTACGAAGAAATTTAAAACATTAATTTTTCAACAAATAGACCATTTAACTGCTAACTTTTGACATACGAATATTTTCCTTAATTTTATTGATCATTTGAATCCAAAATTATCAATTTCTGATGCTATTTAATATGTTTCGTGCCAATTTAAAGTTTTTTAGAAATTTTATATTTTTAATTAAATTGAAATCACGCAACCTCGATCTACAAAAATAATAAACCATTAATATTGTGTAATTAATTTTTATATTTTTGTTTTAGATTCACCGTTTTCATGGTAATAAATACACATTCGTAAACATTCACATGTTGGTCATTCGGAGGGCTTGAGATTAAGATTTCGAGAACGGCAAGGCATGCGTTCCGAAACACTGCCAGTAACAAAGTAAACAATTTAATACTAAACATAGTCTCAAATTTTGTAAAGTTTATTGTTGACAACTCTCTTAATTCTTTTTTTTGTGGTTGGCCTGTAAAACTTTATCAGTATTGAATTTCCAGCAAGGAAACTTTTTTAGTTTTCTATTTTCTTTTTAATTTGTTTGTAAATTAAGATTGAAATAACTTGATCAATTCGTTAGACACTCTAAAAAATTAAAAATTGGAATTTTTATTGTTTGTCACCCTGTGAACTGTATGCTAGGTAGACTAAAATATCCATTAATCATAATGCTCTGTTGTGAAATCTGTGTTCACAGTCATAACCAAAGCCAAGATGGTTGCAGAAAAACATTTTTAATTATTACAAACTCATCACAAATGCTCGCCCGGAAATGATGATACTATTTTGGAGCGCAGCTTCTCTCTAATCAAACATGTGTATGCAATATGTTTGTTAATACAAAGAAGAACAATATCTGTCTGTCCGTAATGATAAAGGAAAATATCTCGCAAACTACTGAACCGATTGGGCTCTAGTTTTCTGAGATTAACCAAGGTTTTTTCTTATGGGGGTTTCCTAAAAAATTTTTATAGAAGAATTATTTAATATTGGAGGTCACCTTTACCCCCTTTTTGGGCGAAGCTACTAGTATACTCTGCAGTTGTAAAGTTAACCTTTTTCTTTTAAAATGAATATCAAAAAGGTCCTAATTTTTGTAAAAAATCTGTACAGTCTATTTTGAATATCGAAAATCTAAATAAATTTTGCCTTAATCGGAAATCTTTCCTTTACTCAGGGAAACAGGAGTAAGTCAATAAAAAAAATTTTGAATCCTTATTTTTGTAACATTACATTAAGAAACCCACATCAACAATGTACTACTATTTCTATACAGTCTACAGCAGTATAGAGAGTTATATAGAAGATTATGCAGTTGATCTATTCCATCAATTTTTGGGGGGTTCATATTAAGATAAGGTTTACATTTTCAAGCCAAGATTTTTTTTCAATATTATTTTGCAATGATATGTTTAAAAAGTTCAAATTAAATTTAATCTTTTTAAAGTTTTCTTTACGCCTGAATTTAACTGATAAAGATGGTAAGTTAATGATGTGAACATCCTGAACAAAATTATCACAAAAAATCCACAAAAATTGAAAATAAATCTTCCGGCTGATTTAACCTAAGATTCATTATTATACACATTATACATACTGCATACTATAGTAGTTTTGACAAGAGAGTGCAATATTCTTAAAAGCTTAGCCAAAATGAATGCTAGATTTGAGAAACTAGTCAATAAATCAACCTTACTGTAATAATGCCTTTGAATATGATTTATTTCCGCTGAGTAAAAAATATTACTGAAACATATTTAAACCATTTCGCATGGTTTTATAGAATTTAAATGGATCCTTTTCCACAATTCTTATTAATTTCGTATCCGTGAAAAACTGCCTAATAATCTATTCTACAAGCAATTGTAGATCATGATTCTTTATCAAAATTAATTTTGTAATCATTTCAGGTGAACTGTGAGCCAGAGGATGAGGACCTTTCTCCAGCTGTGTCAGCTACCTGTAGCCAGGGTTTTATGCGGGTATGTATCATTACAGACAGACAGACAGACTAGACCTTTCTCCAGCTGTGTCAGCTACCTGTAGTCAGGGTTTTATGCGGGTATGTATCATTACAGACAGACAGACAGACTAGACCTTTCTCTAGCTGTGTCAGCTACATGTAGTCAGGGTTTTATGCGGGTATGTATCATTACAGACAGACAGACAGACTAGACCTTTCTCCAGCTGTGTCAGCTACCTGTAGTCAGGGTTTTATGCGGGTATGTATCATTACAGACAGACAGACAGACTAGACCTTTCTCTATCTGTGTCAGCTACATGTAGTCAGGGTTTTATGCGGGTATGTATCATTACAGACAGACAGACAGACTAGACCTTTCTCCAGCTGTGTCAGCTACCTGTAGTCAGGGTTTTATGCGGGTATGTATCATTACAGACAGACAGACAGACTAGACTTTTCTCTAGCTGTGTCAGCTACATGTAGTCAGGGTTTTATGCGGGTATGTATCATTACAGACAGACAGACAGACTAGACCTTTCTCTAGCAGTGTCGGCTACCTGTAGTCAGGGTTTTATGCGGGTATGTATCATTACAGACAGACAGACAGACTAAACCTTTCTCTAGCTGTGTCAGCTACATATAGCCAGGTTTTATGCGGGTATGTATCATTACAGACAGAAAGACAGACTAAACCTTTCTCTAGCAGTGTCAGCTACCTGTAGTCAGGGTTTTATGCGGGTATGTATCATTACAGACAGACAGACAGACTAGACCTTTCTCTAGCAGTGTCGGCTACCTGTAGTCAGGGTTTTATGCGGGTATGTATCATTACAGACAGACAGACTAAACCTTTCTCTAGCTGTGTCAGCTACATATAGCCAGGTTTTATGCGGGTATGTATCATTACAGACAGAAAGACAGACTAAACCTTTCTCTAGCAGTGTCAGCTACCTGTAGCCAGGTTTTATGCGGGTATGTATCATTACAGACATACAAACAGACTAGACCTTTCTCTAGCTGTGTCAGCTACATGTAGCCAGGGTTTAATGCGGGTATGTATCAAAAAACAGACAGACATACAGACTAGGCCTTTCTCCAGCTGTGTCAGCTACCTGTAGTCAGGGTTTTATGCGGGTATGTATCATAACAGACAGACAGACAGACAGACTAGACCTTTCTCTAGCTGTGTCAGCTACCTGTAGCCAGGGTTTTATGCGGGTGTGTATCATTACAGACAGACAGACTAGACCTTTCTCCAGCTGTGTCAGCTACATGTAGCCAGGGTTTTATGCGGGTATGTATCATTACAGACAGACAGACAGACTAGACCTTTCTCCAGCTGTGTCAGCTACCTGTAGCCAGGGTTTTATGCGGGTATGTATCATTACAGACAGACAGACAGACTAGACCTTTCTCCAGCTGTGTCAGCTACCTGTAGCCAGGGTATTATGCGGGTATGTATCATTACAGACAGAAAGACATCTAGACCTTTCTCTAGCAGTATCAGCTACATGTAGCCAGGGTTTTATGTTGGTATGTATCAAAAAACAGACAGACAAAGAAATAGGCAGATTGATAGATGGATAGTAAGATATATAATTAGAGAGATTGATAGATAGATAAGTAGTTGGATATAGGTATAATTGAATGGATAAGGTAGTCCTCTAATTGTTAAGAATGAAAAATTATTTTTGACTTGCAAAAAGTTAGAGGCATTATAGTATTTTTTGTATGTAAAGATTATTATGACGTTACACAATTATTGTTTTAATTCAGTTATTTTGATTTTACACAACAAAATCTGCAATTTCATAACTTTATTAACTAAAATGACAAAGAATTGTTTTGAAGCACTGGTAGGCCCTACCAAGTTTTCTTTTTTTTATTAACAGGAAATACGTGCAATTTATTTTGAATAATAAACTAAATTAGGCATATCTCATACACACAAACACACAGTCTTCTTTAAGATTACCAAAATTACTTTACTTTACTTTACTTTAAGATTACTTTACATATTATAATTCTACATTTTAATCATAGAAATAAAGTTTTTTACTCGAGTAATTACTAATGCGTATTAGTTGAGGTATTTATATTTAAGTTTTTTTTATTCCAACATTTCATTTCATATTAATTGGAAGTCCCAACAATGCAAAGTAGTTTGAGATGCGCATATTTCATAATTTGAAGTTGGTTTATTACATATTTCAGCAATTAATGGATATCCATTTTATAATTATAAGAGAAATATAGACAAATAAATATCATATAAGCCTTTTCGTTATGATTTTAAAAGATCATTTTTGTTTAAAAAATAAGTAAATATTATATGTGGTGATCTAGTTTTGATTTAAATAGAGATGTTTTTGGAATATAGTGAAAAAAAACATCGTTAAAAGCAAATTTTAGTTTTAAAATCCGGTTCATGTTTCCAAACTTTGATTTGATGCATGTTATATGCAGAATGTATTGCATTATGAATAAAAAATATATAAAATTTTACTATTTGTTTTGTATGCAAGTCTTAAACAAGCTTCTTCTCCTGATGTAAAAATAGGCTGAATCATTGATTTTGATTAACTTGAAAAATCATTAGGCCCGTCAGATTTCAAGGCTTTACAGTTGGGGGCTTAGAAAAATCTTGTTAATTTATTTTAAAATATATTTAGTTTATTCCTTTCGAAAATTTTAAGGTTTGCTCCAAGCCTATAAGGCTTTTTATTATCATCTTATAGGTTTCAAGCAGCCAGCAAACCAAAGGATTCTTTATTATTTTGATTTGATTGTCCCTCTCTAAGTTGTAATGTTCAATCTAAGATTCATAATGGCTGTGCCCAAAGCTACTAAATGGTGCTTTGCCATTTAGGGGATTTTTTTGGAGGGGTAATTTTTCTCTCAACAACAACCCTAATATCCTTTAACCTTACTTGAACCAATAACGACAACTTCTCTTTATGATGAAAATGTAAATATTACCCAAATCAAAATATTTCAACATCCTAACTGTTAAAAGAATACCGAGTTAGCTAAGGATACAACAATTTATTTATTAATTTTAACAGATGGCACTTTTCTAACAGTTTTAAATAATTATATTCATAACTTGAAAATAACACTCAAACTTTAATATACTTTTTTTGTGCCTTAACTTACACCTAGTTCTTTACAACTAAATCTCCCCACTCCTTACTTTAAATTTTTAAAGAAGAAAATTATTACTGGCCTATGTGGAGTTAAGGGGCTCTGATACTAAGGGACTCTTCTAGCCTTAACCAAACCTTAACTTAACCTACAATAAGCATCAGATTTTTTTTTATATTATATTTGAAATTATTCAAACTAATACAAATTCAAAAGGCTATCAAAGTTTAGTTAAATTTTTATAAACTGATGGTAGATTAATTTCAACAGTAAACTTTTGAGATTCTGTATAAACACCTATTTTAAAAGGCAAGCAAAATAAGAGATTTGCTAAATCTCTTTCTGGGCTAAAAAGTTCACCCGGATTTCTTTTTGAATCAGCGTAACTACTCTAAAGTCCTTTACATTGCATTGGTTAAGAGGAAAGGCACTTCGCAGTTGTAATGCAATTTTTAAGGGAAAATTTGCTTGGATAGGTTTTAATCCGGGACCTTATGGCAAACATAAATACCCTTAAGTCTTAAAATATATAAACCTAAATTTGAGTACATTTTTTTTATAACATTTGAAATTATTTTATATAAACTAATACCAATTCAAATATCTATGATGATTTTTCAAACCTTAAGAATCACTTATCTTTCTGCAAATAAATATTTGCAATATCTGTGGCACAAAATCTGCATGCGAATTTGTATAAAAATAGTGGCTATTATAGATGGAAGATAACTATTCTACTAGTCATAATCTCCAGACAGATGGCTACTACAAAAATGCGCAAATATTCATGGACACCACAGAAGTTTACCCAAATTCATTGCTTTTAAATCAAATTTCACACAAATTAGAACATTCATATTTTGGCCTTTTATTAAACTTAAGAATAAGATCTTTTATTTATGTGCATCAGTGACGTGCAAAGTAATATTTCAGGTGGGTGTGAATTTGTGAAACCGTCAGGGGGGGGGGGGGGAGTTTAAAATGTGTAAGGCATGTCTCTAAAATTTCAGATTTAATTGGGGTTTTGACATCTATTTTTTTATATTATTTAAAACAAGAGCCAATTATTTGTTCATTGAAGTTTGATATGGATTTAAAGACTTATAAACATTGGAATTGGGATGGGTATCTTAGATTAAACAAGCAATAAAATGTACAAATTAAATAGAACTAGCCAAATCCATTTATTTGAAATTGTATCAACAATTAATACCCTTCACTATACAAAAGAGCTTCTGAAGTTGTAACCATGGACAATAAATTAATGTACATCCCTAATTATGATAAACTAAATAACCCCATTATAATAGTTTCGTTACAACCAATGAAAAATTTAATACAAGTACCAACGAATAAGATTTAAGCTTTGGGCACCAGTATAATTTCCATGGGGAGAGTTAATGTTCTACTCATAATAAAAAGGATTTTAACACCCATTCAAATTACTTGTCTAAAAAACTTGTTTTTAAAAAGCCACCATTTAATTTCTCTGTGCATTAAAAAGATAATCTGCAAAAGTTGAAACACAAATTGGCAACTCGAATAAAATTAATCCGGCTTTTAGATTTCTTTCTATTCTTTCTTTAAGCTTTCTATTATAAATAAACATCTACTCTTTGACTTGTTCTGTCTGTTCGTTTATCCGTTAGACTAGAGTGAAGATGTGTTTTATGGGTGAAATGGGATTTTCTCTGATGCTATTTAAGATAGATGTCTTCAATTTTAGTATTTTTTATCAATGAGCATTAACGGCTAAACTTGACAAATCGTTTGTTGGTCTTGTCTTGATATTTTATTAATAAGCTTCGCTACTTAAGAATGTCATACTTGTTTTCTTATAATTTTGTTCGGCCTATTTCATGCATATTCACTTATTCATAGATCTTTTTTTCTATAAAATAAATCTTTTAAATCGTTCTAAAATCAATCTATTTTTCCATCTATCTATCTATCGTCCATATATTAATTTATAATAAATATATCTTTCTATCCATCTATAATCCTTCTAAATAACATTTATGCAGTATTACTCATATAATTTCATTTATCTTCGAAAATCTACTCATCACAAATATCTATTCGTCTATCTATCTATCGTCTATATATCTCCATTTATCTATCTATCTATCTATTCATCTATCTATCTAAGTACCCCTGACTTTACATTGCACGATTTGTACCAAGGTCATCTACAAATATTAACCCCTTACAAATACATCAGGCCCAAGAGGATATGTTAAGATGCTGTGAGTATTGGTTTAAAAAATATGACGTAACAAAAAAAATTAGCCAATGAGAGGCCGTTATTGACCAATGGCGGCATGCGTAGTGGACTCTCATTGGCTAATTTTTTTTGTTACGTCATATTTTTTAAACCAATACTCACAGCATCTATGTTAATAAAAGACAGAGCAATTTCCCCCAAAATATTTATTGTAATTGATGATGCTTTGATTATTTTGAATATAATATTGAATAAAATTGAAAGTATTAGAACATAAGGAAAAAGGATAAGAGGATGAATACTCACCCCTTTTTCATGGTAAAATACTACTTCCCCATCCCTAAATTTAGAAGCAGACGAAAATCAAAAACCGCCCAGGGCTTTTTGTAAGTCAATCATAAATAATAATGTGAATTAAAAGAAAAGCGATATTTAGCAAACAGCATTGGGCGGTCAGAATCAGCTGAATGTTCATTATGAAAAAAATTTCCCCTTTTTTAGAAATAGAAGGATTCATCTTTCATGAACAAATTTTTTTAAATAAAAATAAAATTCTATGTAATTTTTAATTAAAACATTAAAACGAAAATATCTAATCCAATATTCTTGCCCTAAATATGGAAATAGTAAAAAGTAAAAAAAAAATTTTTTTAATAATTTTTAATCCTCCCATTTGAAAAGTAGTGGAATAGCAATAAATTTTAGCGCGGCAACAGCGCTGAGTAGGCCTCTAGGCCCACTGCCTATTTTCGTCTTCTAGTTGCTTCGATTCCTCTCTTTTATTTTTTTCTCTATGTATTAGAATAACATATAAAAACTTTTACATGATTTAATTCCATGTGCAATAACCCCATTAACTTTCTTTGTCCGACGGACCAGGATTAAAGTTATTTATCCTCCAACCCTGGAATCATATTCAAGAGTTAAGCCAAAGTTTAATTTCTTCATTTCTCTGATAGCCAAAGTGAAAAAAATTAATCTCTGAATCAAATTTCTTTTCTTGATGAAATGGATTGAAGGGTAGATAAGGTTAATGTATGAATGATATAGGGATAAATTAATGGGTAGATTGGTTGATAGATGGAGTCGATGATTCATAAAAAAAATGATACAATTTTAAATATTTAACAAGGATAATCATTTAGGATAAGAGGTAAACTACTACTCCTCCTCCAACCCCACCACTCCAAACTCGACATTTATTTTTTGTTTTACAAACTTTTTGGTGTATTTTTTCTTTAAGTAATGTACATATCTGAGGGGGTGACGCACCCCAATATCAAATAGACTAAAACCTTTTCTGACCTAAAGTTAAAGTTTCTAGAAAATTATTGAACGATTGGTCCAAGTGTTCAAAAGATCTTAGCGGACATAAACAAAACATACAACATTTGATTTTATCCATCTATCATTCTTATTTATCTGTCTATCTATCTAATCATATCTCCATCTATCTATCCATCCATCCTTCAAATATCCATCTTTAAAGTTTTCTCCTACGACTATGCCTGGTCAGAATTCTTAATTTTTAAAATGTTCTAGTTTTCCCAGGGATTTTAAGGGATAAGACAATGGAAGATAAATTGAGGTTCCAGGACAAACGCAGGAGTCCCAAACGTCGGAGTGGACAAACGCAGGAGTGTTAAAATATTAATTTTATTAAGTATTTCTATACAGATTAGAGAAGGGTTAAAATATGAATGAACAAATAAGCCCCCCGCAGGGGTTAGGCATTTTAAAAACCTATAAGATGGTCTAAAATAGGTTAGGTTAGGTTAAGTGTCCACTCCGACGTTTGGGACTCCTGAGTTTGTCGTAGGACCTAAATTGATATAACTCCACAATAATTTTAAACAAAGATTGAAATTCTCGATAGTGGAAGTAAACCTGAAACCAACCTATCAAAATTTAACCAACCAAGTATCAAAGGTTTATGAGCCAACGAATGAGAGTACGCTTTAGGTATCAGTATAAATTACAGCCCAATATCCCCTCCCTCCCTGAGTTTTCCCATGGTAAAGTTTATACTAAGTAGAATAGAGAGAAATGCATCCACAGGGACGTAAAAGAATATAGATGTTGTATATATAATCAAGTTTTAGCAGATTTTTATAAATTACCTTTCAAAAGTCGGATTTTAAAAATAATTATTATTTGGATTTTTAAATCCATTGGACATTATTTTTATGAAGAAAGATTGGGAAGAGTTCCTTTCGTAACATCGCCCCATGAGGGGCGATTCGTCGTATTTTTAAAATGTCTTTTTATAGGTTATTTTAGGTTAGGTTAGGTTATATTGGGTTAGGTGATTGCCCCACAGGGTTAGAGCCCCCCGCAGGGGCTAGAAATAGGAGAAAAGCTACTGTGAAAAATACAAAGAATCGCCCCATAAGGTACGATGTTACGAAAGGGACTATACCCGAAAGATTTAAATACACTTTTGCAAAATATGGAAAAATTATATTTGTAGACTAAATGTTACTCGAGAAAGTTATTTTTTATTGTTTTTTAGTAATGTAGACATAAAGAAAGCAATTAATTCCGTGACAAAGCCATGATTCCATGTTTCAACGTCAACATTCAACTTATCCCTTACAACCCTGAATAAAAAAAATTTTGAAACTGCTAAGTAATATTCTTCTATCCTTGTACCCATTTTCTGTTAAAACTCTTTCTCAATCTTTCCCATGGATCTTAAGGGATAGGACACTAGACAATACATTGATTTACACCCCCAATTTTGATAAAATGAAACTACCCCATATGTAAATTAAGTTTTAATTGAAAAATTTGGTTATAAAGGTTCACGATTGAATAAAAGTTTCCAAAGTTTTTGATGTATACAAAGATTGTGTTCGAACTTTGATAAGCAGTATAATTCAAAGTCCGCCAATGACCTATCCCTTCCTGACTTTTTTTATCCAAAAAAAATTAGAAATTAGAACAATTATATTTCGAATACAAGTCCCTAGCTGCGCTGAGGAAACAATGAAAGAAAAAGCCAAATGAAAAACAAGTTTTATTATAGATTTATAATTTCTGACAAGTATTGTCAATAAATCCTTAAAGATCAAACTTTGTTGGACATTTCATTACTTTTTTAATCGATCCATAAAAAGAAACGTTCTAACTTGGTCAGACTTAAGGAATGGCTTAGGTTGTAGAGGAGCTACACTTCCAAAACCAATAAAGTTTTTCATTCAACTTTCAGTTTGAAGTAGTTCTGTCAGTAAAATGAACTAATGAACTCATTCCAATTGAAGGCAATGTACATTTCATTAACATTTCCTAAGTCTTAAATAATAAATGTACAAGTATTGATGTATAACCCAGATAACTACCTGGCTCATGTGGTGGGGACCTTCTTTGTCAGCTAGCAAATTGATTTCTAACTTTGGTAGAGACTTTGCTGTGTTTATATTTCCAACGCTGTTGGCTGATATTTAAAAATCCATTTAAAGGTCGGCAAAGGGTTCCCACCTCATGGGTAGAGTTAGATAAAGCTCGTTTCCCCTCTTTTCTTTTACTTTCATGATAAAATAAAAGAAAAATTAACAGTATAATTTGTTTAGGTACGACTAAAGACTGGTTCTCCGTTCCATGGGGTGATCCACGCCCGCAACAGCCGGGACAGCTCGTGCCTGACGTACGGGACTGGGGAGACCAGCACCTTCCTCACCATCAACCTGCTCACACCCATCAACCATCCAACCTTCTGTGGGGTCGTTCATGATAATGTAAGTTTAAATTTTGTTTAATTGTGGCCAGTCTGTTGTATTAAATCATTAATTAAGACCAGGGGCCGTGATTCAGTAAATTGATTTTATTCAAAATTAAAGGAAGTGGGTTATGGGAAAATTTTCACTTAGAATTGTTTGTCATAATCGTGGTTTCTTGTCTCTGATTTCTTGACATCTTAAAATTGATATACTAAAGAGAGCACAAATATCGACTAGTTAGGTTTAAAAGCAAAGGAACAAAACAATATTTGAAACTATTTTAATCCTTATACTAAAGTAACAGGATGTCTGTGTGTGTGTCTGTACCGAAGGATCTCGCTAACCGCTGAACCGATCGGGTTCTCCTTAACAGGGTAGCTTCTCATAAGTCCCGGGAAGGTTTATAACTATTTTGGGGGAGGGTACCACCACCCTCCCTAGAGAAATTAAATTTTTTTAAAATTTCTCAATTTTAGAAAGAGAGTTCAACGAAAAACAAACATCAAACGTAAATTTTTTTTACTTTTTCTTTTAAAATCTAAAATAAGAAATTGAATTACTAAATTCGACTCTCTCCTCCTCAAGTGCCCCTAGAGGCCTCTAGGGGCGTAGCCGCTAGTGCTAAATATTTTGTTAATATAGCTATGCATCATTTCTTACACCCTTCAATACGACAAACGTGCATTTCATATTTAGGTGTTTCTGGTTTCTTGTTGGTAACAAATATTAAAATTAGATATGAATTTATTCATGCTCTACAGACCATAAACAAAAATATCCACAATTTCAACATTACTTCATTTGAACGTTCCAATAACCTCTGTTAATTTAAGAAGTATTTGTTTTCATTATCAAGAAGGGACGGGACAATGGAATGTATTTAATTCTGGGAGCCAATGTTCTTTCATTCGATGGCTTAAAAACTTTGGTTTGGTACAAAATACCAGTTTGTTAACTTTTTCAATAATTTCTTAATTTGCAGAAGGGGAAATTTTGTTATATTATAATTTTGGGCTTACAACAAATTATTGTCCATCGTGATATATCTTATGATCCACGCTTTATAATGCATTTAGATGTTTGTCACATTTCGCCCACTATATCATTCCACTAGCCCCTGCATGGATAGCTAGGTTGGGCTACTTTGTTCTGACTTAAACGTAAAAACCTTAAATAACCTAACCTATCCCTCCCAGTCTCATACCTTTTTTTGTGGGGGGAGGGGTGAGGTTGATGGCTAGGTAAATTTGTTAGGAAATTTTATTGTTGTATACAGATATCTTTGAGTAAAATGAACAATACCAAATAAGAAAAGGAAATTCATGATAATTTTTGCTTTAATAATAAAACACCAATCATTAAGAAACAACCCTATACCTTACGCATTTATAGAGTAGCTTTTCAAAAAGGGATTAGAAAGAATCGTGTCTTTTGGAATGGAAATGATTACATGAGCGCATGACTTTCATATTTTCTTTATATTCAAATACAAGAAAGAAAGATAAATAAAAAAAAATCTTTCAGTAAGCCACATTTTTTTAAGTATCGAGGCAGTTTAGAATTTTTTGTGGGGTTTCTTAATGCAGTTTGACAGTCAGTTATATTGAAATATATGCGATGGTAATATGGATTTTAATGTCCTAAAGTATTTTGAATATTTTGCCTTCGTACAAAAAAGTAAATTATAATTTTCTTCATTTTCAAAAGCACAGCTACTCTGTAATTAGGATATTTTGTAAACGTTACTTTAGTTTCTACTTATAGAGTTAGAGAATGCACCAAATAAATACAAATATTTTCACAAACAAAAGACAGTCATTACCTTTACTGGATGTTTTTTACTGTCCCAGAGTCTACTATTCTTTAACAGATGATAAATCTGCGATTCTTGTGTATATTGTCATCCTTGTTTGTTTCTCATTGTAAATTCTCGCCGTATACTTAATATAATAAATGTATAAGTCTAGATGTATTATCCAGATAACTACCAGGATCCAGTTTTGGGAACCTTTTTCGTCTGCTAGCTTTCTGCTCTTTCGTAGGGACTTGGCTGCAAGGGTTCCAAGATTTTACATTTGGGGAGAGGGAGAATTACCCCTCCCCCCCTTTCCCCCATTGGACGTTCTTGCTTGGCTGTAATAATATTTCTGAAACTATTGGCTGATATTCAAAGACCCAATTAAAAGACAGCACAGGGTACACGGGGAGGGGAAGAAGTTAATTACAATTTCCCAAAGAATTGTTCCTCCAGCAAAAGCAATAAAGTAATTGAATTTTCTAATTTACAATCATAATAAAATATGTTTTGGTCAATTTAGTTTTGTTTCAGTCAATATTAGGGAGGGAGGGGTCATTGAGATGTTTATTAAAATAGTCCCCGAATTGTGAAAATAACATTTTCTTGTTGGCTTAAAAACTTTAGGGAATTTCATTGAATTTTGATTTTTTTTTATTGTAATCTACAGAAGAGGTATCATCATTGGGGATGCACATCTATTTAACCGCCACTGTCTTATCCCTTTAGATCCCTGGTCAATATAGATTTAGCAAATAGGAACGGGTCATTGAAAGATAGATATTTCCCCTAATTTTAAAAACAATAAGATTTTGTATAGCAAAGTTTTTAAGATGTTTTTTTATGATTTGTTGATAAAAGCTAAGCATTGAAAACTGTTATAAAAGGACTCAATAAGAATACTTTTTATTGAATGGGAACATATTATACATCCTATCCCATTGTCCTCTCAGCGCCCTGCATCCCTGAGAAATTTTGTTTTTCTTTTGTGGTTTGTACGGTTAGGAAAAATTAATGTTTTTTATGGAAATAAATATCTATTTTGTTTTTGTTGTGTGTTTTACATATTGGTTGGTTGATTAGTTAAAAGATATTTGAGCAACTGACTGGCAGTCGAACCCATATAAACATAAAGAAAACACTTAAAAACATAGGAGGATTTAGATTATAGAAATACCTAATATTAGCTATTGTGATGTATAGTCCCTTTCTTCCTGACTTAAGAGCAATGCATGTATTTTATATTTGAGCTTTTAGTTCTTGTGTCAACCGTTTCGGAGCAAGACATTGCTCTGCAACACGACACGAACATAAAAGTGAATAGTTGCCTTAAAGTTTAATATTATTATTGTATGTTTATCTTGTCTTGAATTAATACACTTTATGAGAATATTTAGCTGTTTGTTCTTGCTATTACTATACGTCATTTTGGCGCAGTAGTGTAGTACGAATCTATAGCTCAGATTTTCTTTTAATTGTATTTTTTCTTTACTTTGTTTTATTTAGGAATTTTTGTGAGCGATGAAGTTGGACATTGCTCATTTCAGGAAGCTGTCTCCGGAGGAGAGGCTGGAGTACATCTTCGAGTCGATTGTCACGTTGCAGGGTGATATTCAATCCAATGGGGATAAGCTGGATAATTTGGCTGGGCGGATGACGCCGCTGGAGACGAAAGTTCAGGAATTGGCGGATAATGTTGATACTAATGTTGCTGCGGTTACTGGACTGGCTACTCGGATGGACAATTTGGAAGATCGTCTTAATAAGGTGGTGGAGCCTAGTGTTGATAATGATATCAAGACTGAGAATGTGACTGTTGTAAATGAGTTTATGACTGGCCAGCAGCTAATTCTTGAAAAGATTGCCCAGCAGAATAGTTTGAATGACCAGCAGAATGGTTCGAATACCCAGCAGAATGGGTCGAATAACCAGCAGAATACTCAGCAGAATGGGTCGAATAACCAACAGAATGGTTTAAATAACTCTATGCCGTGGCAGAGGACGGCTGGTGGATCTGGAGGATTTGAAGGATCAGAGGAGAAGCCTAAACTGTTTGCTAGTGGTTCTCGGCCTATTTTTGGTGGTATGCAGGGAAATGAAGATAAGATCATAAAACTTTGGGAATTGTCTAGGGTTGATGCTGTGGATAATATCTACAATGGAGTTCTCATGTGGTGGCCAGCTCTTTCTGAAGTTAATGCGGAGGATTTTAATACGCTCAATTTTTTTGAAGCTGGACTGAGTGAATCGCAGGTTAGTTGGTGTAAATCTCTTGTTTATGTACCAGATAGATCTCTGTATGTTTCGCAGGGGGAGGAGAATGTGCATAGGTACAATGAAACGTGTGCTAAACTTGATGATCAGTTCAGAAAAAATGCGCCTGAATTTGCGGTTGACGATGATGTGATTTTCTTTGATGATTATTTGGAGAGATTTTGGATGACTACTAGACGTTATCATATGACTAATCATCAAGTGTGTAAGGAAATTTTGTTTGATAAATGTGTGGGTGTAAGAACCGCTTGTGGTTATACACTAAAACCTGCTGATATGGAGAATAGACAATTAACATTAAAGGGGTACTTGTGTAAGATGCGAGAGACATTTTTACCACCCGATATGAAAAATGTGTGTAAAGATGCGTATTTGAGTGTTAAGCAACATGAGAATGATAAGATTGATGCATTTTTTGATAAGATACTATCTTTCTGGAAACGTGCGTATCCGAAACCAACTGATGATATGTTCATGGATTTCTATTCTCAAGTGTGTAATGTGGTCTTATCTCCTCTTTTGGCTAATCAGATGCGTCAATTTGCGTTGGATTTGGAGCGTGACGGACAAGTGCGAATGATAACGAAGTTTCGGACAGAGTTAATAGTTAAAGCACAATTGATTGTTAAAGGGCTACAATTTAATCAAATTTCAGGGTCAATGGCTAGAGGATGTACAACAAACCAGATGGCTTTGGCTAAAACGATGGTTGGTGGCGTTGGTTCCAAGTCAAATCCTGTAACTATTGATCAGGTTAGTGATGAAGATAATTTGTCATATGAAATAAATCAATGTGAAATTGATTTAGCTGATGAATTTGGTGGACCAGCTGAACTTATTCCTTTAATTGGCGCAATTCAAGGTGGTTTTATTTGTTATTATTGCAACAGAAAAGGTCACATGATGAGGGATTGTTTTGATATTAGAGATAAAAAGTTGCCTAATCCTAAAGGAAAATACTTTTTGCGGTGGGGAAACAAGCCTTTTGTTCCTTATAAGACGGGGCAAAAGAGTTTTAAAAAGAATGAAAATATTATTGATAAAAAGAAATTGGTTGGTGAAATTGAAGGAGAGGTGAAAGAAGGGGAGGATACGAAGGAAGTGGCGCATGTCGATGGTTTAGGGGCAAGTGATTATGAGGACGATCTTGTAGCAGAAGTCGAGGCATGGAATAATGCTATTATAGATGACATTTTATGGTTTTAATGTTTTGTATGTATTATAATCATAAAACCTTATTCCATTTTCTACTTGTTACGCGGCATTGTTTTGATTTATGCGCATTGTAAATAAACAACAACAAAACAAAATTAATGATAAAGAGTGAACGAAGCAACTCTAATTTTGAGATAATTTATTTTGATGGTTTATTTTGAATTATGAAAAGATAACATATTGTTTATAAGCGTATATGAAATTATGAGATTATGTTATAATGGAAATCAAAATAATTAATTTAGTTTTTGATTATGTTTTGTTGAAAATTCATTTTTGTTTCAGACTGTTGTGGAGTCTAACAGAGATAAGAATAATAAAAAGTGAAAATGAAAAACGAATTAGGAATACAATTTTGTAAAATTGCTATTGAAAAATATTAAATTGAATTTTAAATTGAATTAAATTTGATAAAAATGTGAAATTAGATATTTGAAAGTATTAAATTTTGATGAAATGTGGAAAATTGTTTTAAAAGTTGAGTCAGTTATTGTGATTTAAAGTATTCGATTTTAAAACAATTATATTGCGATTTAGTAAAGTTGATTCAGCAAAACTTTTTATGAAGTTTAGAATTTCATGAAGCAAAATTGTTATAATGCATTAGATATAATAGTGGAGTAGTCTCTTTCTATGAAGGAAGGGAGGGGTTGTCTCTCGGAGCTGGTATGCACAAATATGGTGGAGCTGTCTCTTTTGTTGGAGGAGAAAGGGGGAGTGAACATATTTGCAAAGAAGATTGCACTACCTCTCAAAGTTGGTATGCGCAGATATGGGGGAGCTGTCTCTTTTGTTTGAGAAAAAAGGGGGAGTGAACATATTTGCAAAGAAATTTGCACTATCTCTCAGAGCTGGTATGCGCAAAATGGGGTGGTGTAGAGAGGTAGCTGCAATGATTATCGGGCGTGGAGCGCGCCATGCGCAGAAAGTTGAGCTGCGCAGAAAAGCAGAGCTGCGCAAGAAGGTGCTCTCAGGTATTGAGATATATAGTTAGTTGAATTTCGACTTTTAAACCTTTTATACATCTCAGTTTTAATCTGACAATAATAGTTTTGTTAGGTAATATTTTATTGAATTACTAAAGAATTGAACTTATGGTATTTGGAATGATTAATTTGCTTGGTGATTGATAATATTTGATCATGTCATATTTCTTAATACAACTTCTTTTATTGTGTTGCAAGTTTATTTGTTCAGTGAAAACATGTATTTATGGCATCTAAAATAATTGTATTTTATTTTAGATTGGCTGAGAAGAGTGTTTGTGGTGATTGAGAGATACTGTCATCATTATTTATTTGATGGTGAGTTGTTAAGATTTTGTTTCATGCTTGTTAATATTTGATTACCATTATATATATATATATTGCTGTTCGAAAAATAGTTTTGTAAAAATTTGTTATATATATATTAATATCAATATTAATTCTTATGTACAGTGATTTATCCATCAATTGGCATCTAAAAGTTTGTAATATTTTAGATTGGCCGGAGAGAAGTTTTACTGATTGTGGATTAAGAGATATTTTGGGATGTTTCTGTTGGCCGGAGAGAAGTTTTGTTGATTGTGGATTAAGAGATATTTTGGACGTTTCTGTTGATGGATGAAATATTGTCGGTGAGTGATTTGTTTTATTCCGTTATTTTATTATTTGTTGTAGACAGATAGATAGTTATTAATTGGATAGTTACAACCTCATAACTGCTGGTGTTGGTTAGATAGCTGTTTATAAGTTTCATGAAGATTCTGAGATGGCGGCTGGAGCGGCTGAAGTCTACGTTCCAACGAAGATTGGTGGCATGGAAATCCTGACCTTAATTGATAGCGGCAATGCAAGAGGCTGCCTGATATCTCAAGTGTTGGCTAGAAAGCTTGATTGTATGATTGAAGAAACGGATTCGAAAGCAACAGGCGTGCAGGGTTCCAGCATCAAGATTGATGGTGTTGTTCGAAATGTTGAATTTCAGATTGGAGGTCACAGTTTTCAAGAAGATTGCTTTGTTATTTCTGGCATGACTGTACCTATGAATCTAGGCAGTCATTGGCTGAACAAAAATAACGTGAAGACGATATTTGCCAAAGACGGCAACAGGATTGAGATGCATGGAATCAGTGTGAATTTAGTAGCTAAACGGAAAATTGTAGTGAAGAATTTGGTTCATACGGTTTTGGAGAAAATGGAGAAAGCAAGAACTAAGAAACCTGAGATTAATGTAGCTGAGTTACAAGACCAAAAATGGATTTGTTCATTGAAAAATCGAATAGAAATTCCTGCATTAAGTACAGTGGTGGTAGAAGTTTCAACTAAGGGAAATATGCCTGAAGGACAGTTGTGTTATATAGCTCCTAGACAAGGTTACTGTAGCCGAAACAACTTGTTGATAAATGAAGGAATTACTGAGGTGGGAAAGAACGGTAAAATTATGACTAAAATCACGAATTTTGAAACTGTTAAGAAATCTGTTCCTGCTGGTACTTTGGTTGGAAATTTGTTTGTGGCGGAGAAGATAGCGATGTTGCAAGAGAACAGAGTTAAAGAAGATGTGTCAACAACATTAAAGAAGATTCGTTTTATTAAAGATAAATTGAAGTTGGATAAAGTTCCGTTTTTAAAAGATAATGTTTCTTTGAAAGGAAGAATAGTTGGTTTGTTTTTAAAGAATTTCAAGGCATTATCGATTGATCCTACGGATATTGGATCTTGTACCTTGGAGGAGTATGATATTCAGTTGGTTCCTGGAGCTCAACCTTTCAAAAATAGGATGATTAGACTCAATCCTCATCATGCAGAGAAACTAAAAGAACAGATTGATTTATGGTTGGAAACAGATGTGATAGAAGAATGTAATTCACCGTTTAATTCTGGAATTTTTGCTGTTAAGAAGAAGGTTGGAAATACTAACGAGGTGAAAGTCAGGTTTGTCCTGGACTACCGCTCGTTAAATGAGATAACTGAGAAGATTTGTTACCCTTTGCCTAATATTGGTGAGCTATTTGACAAACTTGGAGGAAAGAAGATTTTTACGTCTATTGACCTTACTTCAGCGTATAATTCAATGCACTTGAAGGAATCTGTCAGGAAATATACAGCATTTTGTTCTAATGGACGGCAATATTGCTTCAAGAGGCTTCCGTTTGGATTGACCAATGCTCCAAGTGCATTTGTAAAGTTGATGGATAGAGTAATGGATTTGAGTCCTGAATTAAGGGCATTTTGCCTAGTTTATTTGGACGATGTTCTTGTATATAGTATGAATGTGGAGGAACATCTGGAGCATTTGAATACTCTACTACGAACATTCTGTGAAGCAGGCCTCAAGATTAATCTTGGAAAATGTACATTGTTTGCAGAGGAAGTGAAATTTCTGGGCCATATTATAAATGCAGAAGGCATATTTATGGACCAAGCATATATTGAAAAGATTAAGAATTGGCCAGTACCTGAAACAGGTAAAGATATTCAAAGATTTACTGGTTTCATAAATTATTATGGTTCATATTTCAAGAATTTTTCTGATATTACGGCACCATTGAACAAATTCAGAAACAGTAGTAAAATAGAATGGGATGAAAAAAGTATGGAAGCCTTTACAAAGACTAGAGAATTGTTCTGTGAAGAAATAAGTAAATCGTTCCCGGATTGGAGGATGGAGGCTGAACCATTTGTGTTGGATACAGATTGGTCATCTACAGCTATGTCTGCGGTGTTAAGTCAAAAACAAAATGGACAAGAGAAGATGATATCGTGTTGGTCACGTGTTTGTTCAACTCATGAAGCCAATTATGCAGCGCATAAAGGAGAATTATGTGCATTAGTAAATGCTGTTGAAAGATTTGAATGTTATTTGAGACACAAGAAGTTTATCGTGAGAACTGATTCAGCTGCACTGAAACATCTATCTACTTGGAGGCAGAACGGATATTTTGTTGGTCTCACCATAAGGTGGATAAACTTTTTATCCACCTTCAGTTATGAGGTTGTACATAGGCAGGGCAAGATGCATACTAATGTTGATATATTGTCACGTACTGCATTAAAGGATAGTAAAGATAGGATATCTAAATTATCGACAGACGAACAAGGAGAGTTAATATTGGATACTGTATATCAATTGGAAGATCCTAAATTATGTCTTATTGCAGGAATTGGAGCAGAGACGGCCAGTCAAATAGCATCCAGATTGAAGGCGAGAGAATTCAGTCGTAGCCTGGAGAAGGATCCTGTTTTAGTTGAGGTGAGGAAATTTATTGTAAATAATGTCAAACCTACGTCCAGAGAATTGTCTCAAATGCCTTATCGTGGTAAACAAATATTAAGATTTTTTGAACATTTGAGTTATAAAGATGGTTTAATTATCTTGACTTCACCTATGCGGCTCCAGAAAGAATTTCAATTTATTGAACGGGTAGTGGTACCTATTGGAATGTACAATAAAGTTTTCTTGTTAGCTCATGCAGATGTTACAGCGGGGCATAGGGGTTATTTGGAAACTTTGAGCAGGATTAATCGTCACTTCATTTTTCCCTATGTGTCTAAATATGTAGCGGCGGCAGTTGCAAATTGTGTCATTTGTTTGAATAGACGTAAAAAACCAAAACATAATCATAATATAGAATTTTCTCCTTTGGCTGGGGAAGCTATGGCAGAGTTGGCCATAGATGCTTTAGGTCCTTTGAATGAGTGTGAATTTAATGGAGTCATTTGTAAGCATATTTTAATAGTAGTTGACAGTTGTACTAGATATGTTTGGTTGTTTGCTATTGAGGATGTTAAAGCTGAAACAATTATTGAATGTTGAAGTTTAATTTATTTTCTGTTTGGGGATTATGCGAGAGAATCAGGACTGACAATGCACAAAGTTTCAAATCAAAAGTTTTTAGGGAAGTTTGTTTAAGGTTGGGAATTGAACAAATTTTTATCCCTCCAAGATCAGCAAATTCGAATTACAGTGAAAGATACAACCAATCGGTGTATTCGTTTCTTAAGACTGATTTACGTTTTCAAGATGGAGATTGGGCTCATAAACTTAAAGCTACACAATTTTGTATGAACACTTCTTTCAATCGGAGGTTAGGATGTTCCCCGTATTTCAAGATGTTTCTACGAAACCCTAAGCTTCCGCTTGACTCATTTGATCCTTTAACCCGCTCGAAAATTAAACATATGAATTTTTCAGAGTTATTGGAGTGCCTTGACAAAAATTGGAGAACTGGACAAGAGAGAACTGAGAAGTATTTACAGGTAGAAAATACAGAAAGGATAGGTCGGCCGATAGCTATGAATTCCTATTGTTATATTTTTTATGACGTCACAACGATTGGTGTAGCTCGTAAACTCTGCTCGCTATGGGTGGGTCCGTGTCTAGTGACAAAAGTAATTTCTGATAGTTTATTCGAGGTTCAACCCCTAGAAAAGTGTAGATTGAAAGACAAAGGGGTAAGAATTGTACCAAGGGATAAAATATATGTTATTGAGAGTACTTTAGACTTGACTCCAGATGAAAAGATTGACTTAGTGATTACAGATGAGTTTTTCTCTGTGGATAATACCTTTAAAGTAAACTATGACTTTCCCAATACTTTAAGAAGTTTAACTTGTTCAGGCGTTTCTGAAGAGGAGAATAGTTGTGGCGCTAGTCCAGAGGTGGTTGGAAGGCGGAAGGATGGACAGGTAACACCAGATTTTTTGGAGAAATCTTTTTTGGGTGTTGGGTTGTCACAGCAAAGGTCAAATGTATCTCAGGATAATAAAAATTTAGATGATTTAGTTGAGGATCTTAGTGATACTTTGGAAAGTACTCATATTTCTGACAGTGTAGATACGAATGATACGATTGATAAAACTAAGTTAGACTCTACATATTCTACTATTAGTAAGGATAGTGTTTTTCATAGAGATTATGCCTCTGATAATAGTTTAGTAGACAACAGTTTGGGTGTAGAGGATGTTAACATGGAATCTGCTAGGGAGTTAGAGTCTCGGATGAGTATTTTAGAGGACACTTTTCCAAAACTGCAAAGTAAAATTGTAAACTTGGAGCAACGAAGGGGAAGTGTTAAACGAGGAAGGGATGTTGAGGAGGATGAATTAGATAGATCATTAGATAATGCAAAACTACAAAAAATGTCTGAGACTATTCCTGTCAAAGGTCGTCCTAAAGGTTCTACAAATGAAGTACAATTACAAAAATTGGAAGAGGATAGACAAAACAGAGAAAAAGACAGATTAGAACGTTATTCAGTAGCAGATGTAGTAACTAGGAACCTCGCAAAATTGATTAAAAAATAATATTTGTAATAATTTGTATAATATTTGCAGGAGAAGAGATTACCACGAAAACCGTCGGGAGCGTGATGACAAGAGAGGAAGCGGCGGTGGTGATAGACATGACCGGAATAGACGAGATGGAGATCGTATGCGAAAGAGGTCGCCTGACGCTTGTAGTTCAAAAAGTGGACGTGCTGGACCAGTACCTGTGAAGAAATCCAAGGATGATAGAGGAGTCAGGTACTTGGATATTTTGTTATTTGTTGTTGTGATGCAGACTTATTGTTTGATTATTGTTGGTGGTATGTATACGTCACAGGATCCACGGTTAGCAGCTTATGATTGTTCTCAAATAAGTAATGTTGAACTTAGATCAGCTGCCTGTTTGCATGATAGGATGGAACCGGTCAGATCTGTGGAATTATTGGGGTTAGCAGAAACCGATTTTATACTGTCGGAAGCCATTAGTTGTGAGGTTAGACTAAAATTGGAGCGCTGGTTTTGCGGCACCGCGAGTCATGTGCATGTACTAGACGTGCCACATGAAAAACAGGTAGAGTTGAGTATGGACGAATGTAGAAGGATTTTTCATTCTGGCAAGTATCAGCATGATGGTATTAGTTTTAAAGTAAACATAGACTTGCCAACTGTTCACAGTTTCACGGTTAATGGAACATTGTCACCTTTCTGGGATGTTGGTGGTGAAAATATTCAATGCAAGACACTGGGAATATACGCGCACAATATGTGGTTCAATTTAGGTTTTGCTATTGGGACTTTGCATATTTTAGTAAAAAATACACCCGTTTTGATCAAGGGAAATGTTGTTATGGATTATGATAAAAAGACGATTGTGGCGAATTTTGAAGAAAATCATTTGTGGGCAACGTCAACTTCTCCATATTTTCCGTATGTAGTACGAAAACCGGCCAGTAATTTTAAGGTAGTTTTTCAAGATACATTTAATTTAACTACGTGGAATGAACAACTTTTTGTTTCTAACTTGGAAAGGAATATTTTAGTTAAAATTATGGGAACAGAGAAACTTACTTTGCAGCATCTGGATTTCAACATTTTGGTGACAGAATTGGAGGGTATCAAGTTTTTAGAGGAACCGAAGGCGGCTGTTAGAAGTTATTTTGGGGATTTGTTAAAACAGGAAGCTAGATTTGATCTGAATGCTATGTTTTTGGCTAGTAGAGAAAGGAATGAGAGGATGATAGAACTTTTTAGTATTTCTAGATGTGCTCAAACAGAAGTTAGATCAAATGTACAGATGCATCATGGGTTCAGAATTATATACCTGGGAGAAATTGCTAAGTATGAAAAGTGTACAGCGGTTGAAATTCCAGTAAAGTTAGGTGTGGATTATGGATGTGCAGTAGGACATTTGCTGGTGGATTATAAAGGTGAGACAGTTGGAATACAAGAATATAGTAGAATGATTGTTGCAGTAGAGGACATAAATTTGTTAAATTGCTCGCAAAATCCGGTATTTTTGAAGTTGACAGCTAATTTGTTCCTTGGGAATCAGGGGCAGGGACTCGAACTTCTGCACATTGCCAATGAAAAATCTGAACATGTGGGACAAAAGATTTTTCTGAACGATGAAAAGGTGTTTATTGCTGATTTTAATAAGACTATTAAATATCAGGGGTTAGAGGATTTTGAGGATTTTAATGGACAAGCTTCTAAGTTGGACTTTGTTGATCATAAGTTGTCATTTTTCGAACAGGTTACAGGTCCTTGGTTTGGTTTAGAACATTTGTTCAAAGATATACTACCATTGTTTGCTAAGTTTGTTTTGATTGTGTTAATGTTGTTGTTAGGTATAATTCCTATGTTGGCATTGTTGTATTGTTGTTGTTCATGGTGTCATAAAAAAAGATTTACTGAGGAAGAATTTAATGCTAGATCTTAAATTCTGATGCTGAAATTTAATTATATTGTATTTTTGCAGGTTGGTTACGGCGGCAACAATGAATCAAAAGTTATTGAGCAACGAAGAAGATGGCCGCCACAAACAATCTGTCAATGAAGGAAATCAAGTCAAACCTGGTCTACCGGTGTCTGCATTGGTCAGCAACTCTGCATCTCGGCTGGTGTTGGTAATGTCGCGCGTTGAGCTGCCCACGTTGAGTGTGGGCAGGGCGACGAAGAACATATTTTTGAGCAGTGAGGACATGCCACTGGCAGATTTAGCTCGTCTTATTGATAATGAACCAAGGTTTAAGTTGAATTTAGTAAACATGCTTTCGGTGCAGTTAGAGATGGGGAGATGCATCAACTCCATAGACTGGCCTGTGGACAGGATCCCTATCTTTACCAGCCAGAATTCAAGACACCTCAACCTGATGGCGGCTGGTGAGCATTCTAAAGCTATAAACAGAAAGTTGTCATGGAACGAGACAACCAGTTTGAATAAGTTGAGTGCAACCATATTTCTCTCTAAGCTTGTTTGCGAAATTTTACCAAGTTTGGTGTTGCTTGCTAAGATTGAATACCTGGATGGAGATGAGAGAAAAAGCTGTCAAACGTTGGGCGAATTGTTACCCATAATCAAACATATGGGGGAACTTGAGGATTGGCATCAACTTTCAAAAATTGACGTCATACCTGCAGATGGTAAAATGAGCCTTCAGACGGTGTTGAGAACGGTGGGTAATAGCGTTGATCTGAGGTTGAAGACGCAGGTTGTGTCAGCTATCCGGCTCCTGGCACATTGGAAAGACGTCGTGAATAAAGTATCCTTTATTCTGAAGCAAATGCCATCCACAACTTTGTTCGAGTTACAGAAAGATTGGCTTGATGGAAAGTCTGAACAGGATTTGAGTGCTAAAGTGTTTATTGACTCTATTCAGGTGAATGAATACATGAACTTATCAGTCTACATTCCACGCATTGTGAATGTGAATTCGGTGAGTTTAATCACCAGTGGAGAGATGCCAGCTGAGATACGTTATGTTAGATTGGATGGACAAAGAGAAATAATTGATAACCTGGTGAGTGCCACATACGCAGGTAGTCTGGTGAATGATAAAGTAGACGCAAGAGTTTTGACCTGGGAAATGCAGATGCGCTGCAAGCGTCTCCGTCCGACTCTAGCCAAGCAGATATTGTTATGTGATCCAGATACCACTTTAGAGAATGTAGTAAAGGAACTTAGATTGGAGTTGGATGGAAAAGTTTATACAAGTTTGTTGACAACCAATATTGAGTGGAAGTTTAATCCTGAACACAAAGTAAATGAGTGGTTCGAGGGTGATTTCAAGTTGGTTACTCGGTTTGGGGATCCTGTTTGTGTTCAGATGGATCAGCCCTTAAATCCGAACATTCCTGTTTGTCTGGACCTTGAATTGTCAGGTCAGCAATGGCGTGTTGATGAACAAGTGAGGGAGGAAATGAGGATGGAACACACGCCTGGAATATTGATGATGCTTGATAAATTTGGGGAGGAGGTTAGTCGTAAGCATCAAAAGATTTTGGATAATCAGGAGGAGGTTGATAACGTTGCAACCTCGATTTCGGTTGCGGTTACTAGTGGATTTGAAAGATGTTTTCATATGCTTGGTGATACTGAGGCAAGGATGTCTCAAGACGGCTTGTGTGATGAGACCGCAAAACTTGGAGTGAATGATGATGAAGCTATCATGCCTATGGATATTGAAGAATCTGGCAAGAAGAGCAGAACGTCTGGAAAAAGAAAGTAATAAATATAGTTTATGTGTATTAATTCATATTTTATTTTATTTTATGTATTTAATATTTGTTGAGGCAGTAGTAGTCTCGAAAAGGTTTAAAATTAATGTTTCATATTAATGCTCTATAATACCATGCTTAAATCTGATGGTTATATGTTAACCAGTGTCATTTTTATATCATGCATTTATGATAACTATGTAATTAATGCATTAGGTGTTAATCAATGCATTTTTCAATAATTATATGTTAATCAATGTTTTTTCTTTTAAAAAAAATATATTAAAAAGAAAAAAAAAACACATAAAGAAAAAAGGAATATAAAAAAAAACACAAAAGAGTTCTAAGGAACCAAAATAATAAAAAAAAAATGTATACGAAGTGTTTAAAGATCTGGAAATAAAATATAAAAAAAAGAAAAAAATATGGCAGGTGTCATACCAGATCAATTATTATCTATTTAATAAGCGTTCAACGCTACTCATAATATATATATGATAATTAACATGTAAAAACCTATTGTTATATTTAATCTGAAATATTACAGTTTGAAATCCAGGTTCATGTTAAAGCCAGGGAGAAATGTGATGTATAGTCCCTTTCTTCCTGACTTAAGAGCAATGCATGTATTTTATATTTGAGCTTTTAGTTCTTGTGTCAACCGTTTCGGAGCAAGACATTGCTCTGCAACACGACACGAACATAAAAGTGAATAGTTGCCTTAAAGTTTAATATTATTATTGTATGTTTATCTTGTCTTGAATTAATACACTTTATGAGAATATTTAGCTGTTTGTTCTTGCTATTACTATACGTCACTATATTAAACACATAGGTATAACAAGGATGACAACATCCATAAAAGCGAAGCACTGAAACGGTAGGACAAACGTACATTAACACTTATATAGTGTCAGAACTGAATAATCATAATATAAATGTATAAGAGTCAAAGCAAAATTGTAAGTAAATTTGTTGAAAAACTGCTTGATTCAGGATAATGTTTATGGACATACTTACATTTTTAGGACTTGATTATAGAGTTGCTTCGCTTATTACGTTATACTTTGTTGTCCCAGAAATCAATATACCAAAAATCAGATCAATCGGATGATTAGATCACATAAAAATTTGTTGTTAAAAAAGTAAAAAAATCAAAATGTTTAAAATGGACGTACGGACATTTTGGTGATGCTTATAGAGTTGCTACGCTTTCTAAATCGTACCCAACTATTAAAGGAATTACCATGCAAATTTTGGAATCGATAGGACAATTCTAACATGCCTAAATTAACAAAAAAAGCTATCCGTTACGGACGGACGTACGGACGGACCGACCCTAATTATAGAAAAGCTTCGCTTTTAATAAAAAGAAGTCCATAAAGCCCCAGATTATTTCTTTTGTCTTGAATTTTAATGATTTATTATAAAATTTTTGAATTTCTTGCATATTTAAAAAAACCAACACAATTTTTTGAATTATTAAAATGCTAAGATAAAGCACAATTTATGAATACAAAATTTTTATTTCAGAGTACTGAAAAGAGTTCCTTGGCCCTGGCTGTTAGATCTCACAGGTAAAAATACACATTTTATATTAGTTTTAAAAATGGCACAATACCTTTTACTGCCAGCGTAATGTAGAGATGATCTAAGTGCGTACCCTTGTCTTCGAATTGAAGTTTTTAACATTGGTCTGAACTGTGTCATAACTAACGACGTTAAAAGATACCTACTGAAGCGCGACGTTAAAAGTTAGAGGAAAGCCTTTGCCAAAAACAGATAATGATATGCACAGATAGAATTTCCAATCAGAGGTCGTGCTGTCCATGGGTTGGTTGCCTGAACGTTACACAGTAAGGCCCGGCTCTTCATAGGTATAACAACTCCCCAAATTTAATCAGAGAAAGAATTATTCGTTAGTGATTTTTATGAAAAATTTTAGAAATTACTTATTTTCAGGACCCTGGAGTTAGCAAGTGATAACTATTATGTTATAACTTGTGGGAGGTCGGGTTTCAAGAATACAGACACAAATACAACATCTACTGTTAAACTATTGTTAACAAGGTAAATATATTTCCTCTGTGGCTTCGTAACCAGTTAATATCTGCTAGATTATAACCGGTTCTCAGCCATACTGAAAAATCATGTACAGCATCGCGTATTACACTATGTTTTAAGCTGCCGGCTACGAGAGCCAGTTGGCTCCGAAAGTTAAAATCATAATATCATAGTGTATTATTTTAAAAAATCTCTACTATGATTTTAAGAAATGGACGAATTTGTAAAATACAATTTTCCGGACATAAAAATAAAAATCATAAGATTAATACCAGTTTTTTTACACCGCGTGGTTAATGTTATAATTTTTCATGATAATAACCGCGGAAATATGTTTATAATACGATGCGATAATTAAATATAATAAATTTCAAGAATACAACATCTGCTATTAAACTATTGTTAACCAGGTAAATATGTTAATATGATCGGGTATTGATGACAAGAAATCTTGGGGGATAGGACAATGGTCAATAAATTTAATGTACACGATAAATAAAGTTACAATTTCTGTAGATTCAAAATTAATATTAGATTAGTTAACTATATTTTTAACAAAGATTTCAGAGAAAACTATAATAAAATATGTTCATATTTTACCTTTAATAAGTTTAATTAATTACTATTTACGAATTTAATTTACAACCCCATTTTTGACATATTTTTTTAGGCTTAACAGAAATCTTCTTTTTTTGCAACAACGAAAAGTTTTGCATTACTTAGGGATTGCAAATATCGAATTGTGTTATAGCACAGTTTTTTTGTTAAATATTTTCTTTCTTATTATTGATAAAAGATTTATAAAGTATCAATGAAAATTTAATTTTATATAATGATTCTTCTAAACTATAAAAATATTGTTGACAATGTATAAACATGTTACTCATATGACTTCACCGCTGTAATAATTCATCTTTCTTCCATGGCCTAGTACACATCATAGGAGGGTACCACAACACATGATAACCCAGTTTCCGCTCATAACAAGGACAAGTAGGTTCAGAGATTCAAAGATTATTTGCTGTAAATTTTGTATGCCATTATTCCTTAGGAATCTTTTAAAATGTGATCTTTTTCAAGCAAACTATCAAGGTTATCAATTTGGTTATGAGGTTAGGT
This sequence comes from Acartia tonsa, assembly GCF_053477335.1. Classification (NCBI taxonomy): domain Eukaryota; kingdom Metazoa; phylum Arthropoda; class Copepoda; order Calanoida; family Acartiidae; genus Acartia; species Acartia tonsa. The sequence goes on from NC_137260.1 coordinate 45,051,982, forward strand.
GATATTCATTAGCCCAAATTTATTTTTTACCTTTAAATAGAAAGCAAGTTCTAAATGTATCTGTTTGAGAGCTAAGGTATTCCCGCTAACGCCGATACAAATCAAACATAAATTTAAAGAATCTAAGTTCTTTTTGCACCAACATGTATGATAAGCAATAATTTAAAAGATATAGTTTTAGAGGCATCTTATTAACTTTGTATAAAAGAAAGGGAGTAAAAGAATTATAGAGCTACTTCGCTAACTTAGGTAAGATGCAATAATAAAATGGTAAAAGATGATTAGAAGCCATTGATTAAGCAGTTAACACCGTTATATTTCGATTGTTAGTAAAAGAAAAGAATCCCAATAGAGAAGCTTCGCTCTTGAATGTTATAGCGAAAAGTGAGGCAGGAGTAGGGGGAGGGTTGAGATGGTTAAAGGCGCACTAATTAAGCAGTTAACTCCGTTATAGTTTGGTTATTTGTGTGTGTGTGTGTGTTAGTGTGTGTGTATGTGTGTGTGTGTTCTAATGATTACTAGAGAAAGAAGAGAACTTGTCATTATATATCTTTTCTTTAGGTGTACAAACCTTCCCGCTAAATATCAATGCTATTTTAGTAGCGAAGCTACTTTATTAAGTGTCTGTCGGTCGGTCAATCTGTAATCATAAAATACTTTTTTTCACTTCCTACTCGCTTTACTTCTCCTGATTTCCCCTAGTTTTATTTAAATAGGTAAATCTATAGGCATTGTTTTGAAGTCTTCATCTAGATATTGTTAAGATAGAGATTGTGCCTTTCTGTCACAGAAATCTTCATGCAATTTTTAAAATGCCAATCTGCGAAAATAAGCTTATTGTTATTTCATCTCTTGTTTACTTGTTTTTTACATTTTCCCTATTAATGAACTTTGAAATTTTATGATTATTGTGTTAGCACTTTGGCTAGGTGTATGTTTGTGGGGTGTTGTGGGTTTGTGTGAGTGTGTGAATGTGTGTGTGTCATTCATTAATATAATTGTTGGGTATTATTAAAGCTCAGCATGGCTGCTCACCTCTTTTCTTTATTCTTATATCACCCTAGAATAAAGTTACTTGATATAGAGAGTTATAGCTTTTTTAATGGGGGCTAAGCTTACACCCCTAGAGGCCTCTTTGAGGAGATTGTCCTGACTTTCAATATAGATTGTATAAAAAAATGGAGGGGGGGGGGTTGTTGGATTGAAGCATGAATGTTCTCGGATAATGGAGATACCCTCCCATAAATTAGTTGAAAACCTTCCCATGATCTTCAAATTTCCAATGGTTGCTAAGGGGGGGGGGAGGGTGGTTAACTTGTGAGCACATATCCCTAAAATCACTTTCCAAATGAGTCAGTTTTATTTTCTATTCTTCAATACATCTATTATATTTGATCTTTCTTTTTAATTTTTGTTCAGAGCTCCATGATAATAATTTGATCATTTAACCCCAATATATTTCATTCACAGTATTTCATTTCATTTAATTTAAAGGTTTTTCTTTCAAATTAAAAGCGGAGCTACTCTATAAATTAATTTTATTTTCTGTGAGGGTGGGGGCACTGAATGTAAATTATACTGGTACCCATAGTTTTATAATGACGTTCTCTCATACGTTGACTTAAAACTAAATGTAATCATCATGCAAATGACCAATGATAGGCCAATACACAGAATAAACAAACAATAGCAGGCCAGTATACTTTTTTATTGACCAATAGTAAGCCAGTATGACGTCATTTTTTATAGGCACTATGAAAAGCTTAGAAAGTTTTGTTTATCAAAGTGAGGAGTTTATATTGATTTATGGTTAATTGTCTTATCCCTTAAGATCCCTAAACATATTTTGAGGTTTTTTCCAAGAAAGACCATAATAAAATTCTAAAAATTAAAATTTTTCTTCTAATATTATCCTAAACTTATTTAAGATTTAAAGATTGAAATAATTGTCAAATATAATGGTTACAGCTCAGTTTAAACTCATACTTAAGCATCGTAAACACAGCGAATATGTGAAATGAAATGATCCCACAATATGAAGAAAAAATAAGAAAAGGACTTGATATTTATTTTAAATGGTTTCAAACATATTATTCCGCTGAAACTAAAATGACTTGAAGGCTAGGCTGGTTTTATTAGCCCCTAGGGCCTTGTTGAACATGGAAGAAAAATAATTTGAGAATAGTTCTTCCAAATAAAAACTCTGTTATGCTATTTCTAAAAATAGTTTTATGTAGTTTTGTAATTCCATATAAGCCACATACTAAACCATGATAAAATCAGATAATTTTACATTCTAAAGCAAAACTTTAAAGTTTGAAATTTATGATTTTGTCATTAAAACTTAAACTATAAAGAGAAAAGAAACATTTACTATGATAAATAATGCTAATAAAAATTTGTATTTATTTTCTTTTAAGTTCCAACCTTCTTTATACTAAAAAATTTTATTTTAGACTAACTTTTTTTCGTTTTAAAATACACATGATCAATATTATTGGTTCCAAGTTTTTTTTCCAAAATTGTATAAAAATGATGTATTATCAAGTGAATATTATCAGGGAAATAGGTATAGGGTAATGGACAGATTAATTAATGTAGAAGTAATACCTCGGGCTTATAAAATACATTTTTATTTAGAATGTTATTCTAATGTATGGGTTTCTCTTTTGTGGTTTTAAGTAGCACCATTCCTTTTATCTCAATCTGATTTTATAAATAATAGATAGCTGTATTTGTACATCACCAACCATGCCTGCCCAACCCCAGAGTCAGTAAAAGCTGCGAAAAGAAAACATAAGTTGCACTTTCACAAAATTGCCAGGACAATAAAAACTATTGAATTTAGTCCATTGTTCTATCCCTAAGTTCCTGAAACATGATGCATGTTTGCCTAAAATGAAGACTATAAATAAAGTTTCCAGTATGGCTTCGAATCCGATTAATGTCCGCTGGATTAGAAACGATTCTCAGCCATACTGTAAAATCATGTAGCCTTGGTATTTCAGACAATTTTCCACGAGTATTAAAATGGAATATTTAATTTAAAACCAGTTTTGTTAGCCCCTAGGGGCCAACTAAACTGGAATCTATAATATATTAATTTACTATCCGCGGTTAGCTGTCTATAATACAATGCTATAAATAACTATTTCCTCTTTACATGTATAGTAAATCTAATGCTACCAATGCCCAAAACTTTATTCATAAAATGTGTTGTTCACAGCAAATATGGATTTAAAAATGGATAAAACCTTGTTTTAAAAACTAAAATTGTCTAGTTTAATGAAATATGAATTGAGTTCTGCTATAGTAAAGTGATCTTAAAAATTAGTTTGATTGATCGAAATATAGAAATAATCTTTTTTATCATGTAATATAAAGTAGTAAGGTTTTTTTCTGAAGCTAAAGATCTTGAAAACTACTGGTCCGAATTTGTTGCATTTTTCAGGGAAGCTTTATGAATATCTTTGGTTGGTCTTAGGGTGTTTTCTATCTTCACATAGAAACAAATATTTAAATTTATTTTAGCTTTTTTTTATCTTGGATTATTAGTCAGGTAGTAAGGGAGGGGATAATGGATCGAATATTCAATTTTTAAGAGTCTCAGACTTTGGGTACTGGCGTAAAGGGAATGTGGACGAATTCAGCAGTTTCTGACTGACTTTGGGTACTAGCGCATCAATGTCTCGCTAACTAGCTAAGTTAGTTTTGAATATTGCAGACAGAAAATTTTTTTATTGTTGGCTGGTTTTAACAAATATTTTTTCCCAAGAAAGTGTCATTTCATGTATAGAAACTGTACTGTGATATTCATGTATTAAAAATATAAGAACCCCTTGAATTTAGGTAGCAGTTAAAAATATATCAGAAGGGTTTCTAAACAAGATTTTTCTAGTGTTTAATTAAAGAATGTTTATTACATTGTGATGTATTGGTAATTTAATTTTCAAGTAAATGATTTTTTCTTAGAACTAATTTTGTTTTAAATTAAATTACCATGATCCCTTTACAATTTTGGTCCTATTTTCTGGATAAATCTGGTTTTCATTGCTTCTCAGCGAAAACTCTTAAATTGAATTAATTGCCCATTGTCCCCTCCCTTACTCCCTGATTATTAGTACCATTACCTATAATAAATAATGTAATTTTTGCAGGGATAGAGGAAACAAACAAATAATGAAAATAATTGTCATAAGTTCATTAAATCTATTGTTCTCCTATTAGTTGGCTGAAAAACTTTAGAGGGTCACATTAAATCAAAATTAGGTTGTACGTACATAGTAATGTAATAAAAAATTTTCATCAATCGTTTTAATCTACATAAATGGTAATATTGTTCATCATAATTAGATTATGGGGATAATTTATTGACTGTCCATTGTCCCATCACTTAATTTTTGAAGATAATAAATATGATGTAAATAATATATTGTTTTAAAGTCTGTAATTGTCTTGTTTTTGCTTTTGTAAACACATTTCAAATTTTAATATTTACATATAGGTAGATAAATAGATTTTTATTTCTTTATTTTATACTAGCGGTATCACCCTTAGAGGCCTTTAGGGACACTTGTAAGGGGGGGGGGGTTGGTTAGAACCCCTTCAAATTTTGAAAAGAAAAGGTGAAAAAAAATGTGGGGTGTCTTCATATTTTTGCAAGGGGCAATTTCTCTTCGGAGGGTTGTGGCTCCCAGGAAAACTACAATGTAAGGAGAAACATATAGGTTCAGTGGTAAGCAAGATTCAGAATACATCAGCCTCAACTAACCAAAGAAATTGTCGGTGCAGAAGATTTTCGTTTATTAAAACTAAATAATATTATTATATTTTTAAGAGAGGGAAAGAAAATAACAGAGGCAACGTATGGCAAAGAATACAAGATACAGGCTGAAATGGATAAACCTTCACGTAAGATTTTTTAGTTGCGAAGCTTCTCTATAATTACATATGTCCGTCAATCTGTTTGTCCGTCTAGTTTAGAGAAAAAACTGGATTATTTGCAGCTTCCAGTATATGATTTACTTGGTCCATTGGTATAGCAGTAATGCTACAAAAAGTATTTTTTGTTTTTGTCTACTGAACATCTGCTTATAAAATCCCTTTGTTTGTATGTCAATCCATGATATTTTTGTGCTTCGTTACTTATGGATGTTTAAACTGTTTATCTTTTATTGGTTTGGTGATATGACAGTACATCATAAATGATTGATACAAAATTTACTGAATCTACTTTGATTATTGAAGCATTTATAATTTTTGAAAACACAAATTAAGAAGTAAATGCTTTATCTATGAATGAATATAATTTTCCTATTCTTATGATAATTTAAATTTTTCTAGCTGATTTTGGGATTCGAGTGAGGAACTGCTTTGCTTTCAGTGATAAAAATTCATCAGTCAGGCTCCTAAATAATCTAGGGTAAGGTTTTTATTAAAAATTATTTGAATAAGTTCCATTTATACTTTAAATCAGATTCATTTTCCTTGAATTAGAACTGGTTATAAGCCATACTGAAAAAACATGTATTTTATGATCGTATTGTATGATTGAGGATTGTCAACCCAAAACAAAAAAAACATAGAAAATTTTTTCTCTTTTTTGTTGGCCCAGCTCTTTGGATCCTTGGGGCCAACAAAGTAATTTTTATTCTTTAGTTTTTCTTCATATACGGGATTTACTGGCTAAGAAACTATATGCTAAAAATAAAAATGCAATACTAAGTTCCTGTTTAAGCTTGTATGTAACTTTTAAAAACTTCTTGATGGATTTTTAGGCATTTGAAATCAATCGTTTCCCTTGAAACTTATTTTACTTGAATTTAAAACATATGTTCATTACATGTTTTTTTTTACAAATAATATCAAATATTCTAGATTTTTGTACTTTATAGAAAGCAAATAATTCAAGGCATTTTTTGCCGACACAAATGACCATATTAACAATAAATTAATTTTAGCTAGATACATGAATGTATTGCTTAACTAATTAAAATTCTACTGATGTGTATGTGTATAGAGCTTTAGAGGTTTTGGGCCATTAATTTAAAACACAACCGATTTATGAAACAGATTTATTGAAAAAAATATATTTAGAAGATAAAGAATAATAGCAAACTAGTCATCCATTTATGCATCTAACTATAATTTGGCAGACATTTGGTCAACCTGGCGCGCTGTAATATATAATTTCTATTTTTCACCTCTAATCACGAAATCACTGTGAATTTTAAAAAAAATAATTTACAGAACAGCTAATCTTCATTCTCCAATCAAAGACCAAGTTAAGGCCATAACTCCTAGGCTAGCATAAGAAATTTTATATCACATGACCTTATATTTGTGATCTGAGCTTAATTTAATCGACAATAGGTTTTAATTAATCTAGAACATTATAAGAGGATTAGATTATTTTTTCGCCTGACTTGTCAAAGATATAGTCTTCCTTCTACTGAGGGGAATTTAATGATCCGAGCCCATGAACGACTTTTTTCTTGTTTAGCTTTTTAAACTCTTACTTAACCTAGCCTGAAAAGGTATCATGCAAATAGTTTTTTTTGTTTTGTTTACTAACACTAATACTTATTATCGTTGTATTACAGAAACGTGAAATTTTAAATGAGAAAATTTGAATCTGAGAACTGACACTGTCTCGCTGTCCTACTGTCTCGTGGTTAATTAGCATTTTATAAAACTATATATTATAATCAAGTAGCACATACAATTGTTTCTAGAAAAATTTAAAAATTTCCCAGGGATCTAAAGGGATAAAACAATGTCCGATAAATTTATGTACATTTGCCAATAATTATGCACAAAATTACCCCTTCTGTAGATTACAATTAGTGGTTGAAACACTAAACTGTTAACCAACCAATCAAAATTCAATATAATCCCTATAATTGTTGACTGTTGAGCCAAGGAGTAAAAACAAAAGTTTTTATAAAACTTTGGGGACCAGTGTAATAAACAGCCCAATGTTCCCTCCCACCCTGAAAATTTAAATTATGGAAAAATAGTTTTTTTTTGTTTCTTAAAATATTGTTAAAGCAAATTGGTTTCTCTAAATAGTATTAAAGCATCTCAAAATAATTTCTAAAATAATTAAAACTAACAATACTACTATATATATTTTTAATTATCATCTTTAATGGAAATTAAAAAGAAATTTATTGTATTATAACTTTAAGTATCGCAGATACTCTATATGTAAGGCATATCCAATATCCATACAATTGTAAAATTAGGAAATAGTGTTTATTCCAATATGGCTTCGAAACCGATCATTATCCGCAAGATTAGAAACGGTTCTCAGCAATACTGAAAGATCATGTATAGCATCGTATTACAGACAATTTTATACGAATATTAAATGAAAAATCATATAATCAATACCAGATTTATTAGCCGGGGACTTCGGCCCCTCGTGGTCAATAAACTATTAGTTTAATATTTTACATTTGCCTATCCCAGTATGCTAGAAACTCCCACACAAATATTAGATCCGAAGGCGACAATAAATTCAGGGGCCTGATTCATAAAACTTTTACCAGATTAAGAATAAGCAGCTAGGAGGTGGCAATGATCGCAGAGCGTTATAAACACGTTTTCTCATTCGTTGACTTAAAACTTTGAGGACTTTTATTAAATCTTGATTGGATTGAACAAACTAGTTAAGTCCAAACTTTTTAACAATAATTTTAATCTATATAACTTTTTATCATGATTGGAAATATATTAATTAATCGTCTTTTGAAATTGACTTGAACACCTTTATTTCATATGAGGTTGTACTACTAGAGTATATTTTAGTATTTTGGTAAGATAAAATGCTTTGTTTAAGTCAAAAAAAATATTTTTGCTCTTTACCTGGATGACCCTGCCAGGTTTGCTGGTTTTCTGTGACCGCCAGGATGGAGATATTTAAAAATTTCAACTCTCAGTTATGTGTCTATCTTTATCTTTCACACACAGAAAATGAGATAGAAAAAACCGGAGGGGGGGGGGGGGTTAAAGTTTAAGATAGGTAAAATCAATAAAATTTTACAAGTTATGTTATGACACTATATGTAGCTGATTGTATTCATATGTTACATAAGGATGATAAAAAAAACATAAAGTAGATGCGCTTCATAAGAATTTAATACATGTAAACTCTTACAAGCCCTATTCTACCATGCATTCCAAAGGGATAGTTAAAGGAAGATTAAATTTTCGCCTAAGCACCAACTCTACAAAAACATTTTGGCTTTAGAGTAAGATATGGGATAATTATGTGTATCAGAAGTAGAAATAGTTTTTATTTAAGTGCAGTTTCCCTCAGTGATAAAATAAATACAGTAGACCTAGATCCCTAATCAGTAAATTGAACCAATTAAACAGAGTGTAGGAACTATCCTGCCTTATTATTGGTTAGAACAGTTTGGTACTAAAGGGCAGTTATACAATCAATTGAATTTCTTAGGATAAAGCAATAGTTTTGGAAATTATACCATCCAAAACTTGCATTGCTCGTTTTATTGGAATGAATCATATGTGATTAAGTATAACCAAAATACTTCGTCTGCTAGAAATTTCTTTTTGGGTTGGACTTAACATTGTGTCTGACAGCCTATCTAGTCCAGTAATCTATAATTGATAATCCACACAAGGATAAAAATATGTATTTTTTTATTTTCGGTATTCTTTTATTCTTCATTGGCCTGTTCTTGTATCCGTGGTCGGTATGGCACATATGGTGTGCAAACACATATCAAATACTTATGTGTGTGATTGTGTGTGTGTGTGTGTGTGTGGCACAAAAAGTTTCCTAATTACCCCTGGAAAAATGACAAAAAGTGAATAAAATGAATGTTCTAGCTGTCTATCAAAGTCGATCTTTCACATTTTTTAATACAACCCAAAAATAAGGATAAAATACAAAATGCTAGAAAATTATTTTTCAACGTACATATTATCTAGTTGGGAGCTAAAGGGATAGGCCATTAGTATACATCTACAATGGTGAAAAACAAAATTACTTTTTCTGTAGATTAAATATATTGGTTGAAAAGTATGGACACTCTTGGTTATACAGACCAATCGAGTTTTAATGAAAGTTTCAAAGTTTTTTTATTACAAAAATAAAACTTGTTTGTTTAAAAACATTCGTCAGTATAACTCATTTTCCAATGTCTTCTCACTCTCTACTCATTTTGAAGATAGTTATACCAAATATCCGATTGATTCTTGCTAAAATTTAAGTATAATTATTAAGGCTGGGCAATGTTACAACACATTTGTTTTGCTGAAAAAGATAAACTTAGAGCTCACAAAAGAACGTATCTGCTTATTGTAGGTTAGGTTAGGTTAAGAAAAGCCCCGTAGAGGCTAGAAATGTTTTTTTAAGCGGAGGGGGGTATGCAAGTAAATAGGTTTCAATTAAAGCACAAAAAATGGAATTGTTTCATTAAAAATTAGAACCATATCCTTTGCTAAGCTATATCTCTTCTTCTTTACTTGACGAACATTAAACAATTATACTTTTAATTCTCAATATTCAGACGAAGGCAGACAGACAGACAAGGTTGTAAATAGATTCTCATTGCAAGGATGATAATATCTTGAGTTTAGGATTGGTTAGTTGGTCTGGGCATTCATGTTTGATTAGAACACTATTCATACTCAAATATACAGGGTCTTCAATAATAACTACAGTTTGGGACACTGCTTCTGAGACCCTTGCCAGATTGGGTTAGTGGAAGGGGTCATTCCCTCAGGGGCATATGCATATAGCCTAAAACCTGACCCAGTCAAATAGGAAGCTTTAATAAAATTAAAGACTTTTGATCTGTAGTTTTCGAGATATTATATTACATAGTTTCTCTTTTGAAAAAGAAATAGAAACATTAAGTCATACAAACCAGTTTGTTTGTCTACTAATATCTCTGAAACGTCTGTTAAGGGAAGTTTGTGTATAATTAGAACTAATTTCTGGTAAATTATTTTTGTTTACTTTTTCCCGGGACCCTGTATTGAACTTACAAACATGGAGTGGTCTGTAATCCAAAAAAGAATTTATCCTATGGAGAAGGAAGTGTTGAAAATCTGACATTAACCATTTAGCAAAACAAGCATGATGAATCTACGTAGCAGGATAACAAACTTTTTGTATCCTTATATAAAAGTAATAATTTGTCTTTGTGTGTGGGTGTCTGTCTGTCTGTCAATACCGAAGGGTTTTGCTAACAACTGAACCGATATGGTTTTTCTTTACGTTGTATTTTCTCGTCAGTCCTGGAAAGGTTTGAAATATTTTGAGGCAGGGTACTTTTTCTTTTAAAACTCAAATTGAAAGCAGGGTAAGGGTCGACTTCAGACTATTCTTTAGATATTTGGTTAAGACCTATCTGATTTGGAGTCGGGCTCAAACCCATTACCCCTCTGACAACACGCTTAAGTTGAAGGTCTTCATTCATGGATGTCCAATGGGGGGAGGGGAAGGAGTGATTAACACCCCCCCCCCAAAAAAAAAAAAAAAAAAAAGCTTGTACGTCCTTGCCTCTATGATAAAAAGATTAGCCCCCCCCCCCCCCTTAAAAAATAATCTTGGACCTCCTTGTTTTCATTCTTTGTTTTTAACAAAATTGAATTTTTGTCTTAAAAATACTAATTTCTTAAATGCAATGAAGTAATATGCAATTTTGCCTTAAAATTAATTACTTCCTATTCATATACAATAACTCTAATAACATATTATAAACATATTATACATATAATATATATGCCTATGTAAATTTAAACACAATTTTCACATGCCTCTAACTCAGGAATTAAAGGATAACAATAAACAATCCATTCCTTACTTTAGTGATTTACTAGCGGCTACGCCCCTAGAGGCCTCTAGTGGCACTTTAAATGTTTTTGTTTGTTAAAGTTTCTATGATAATTTTTTTACGTACGGTACCTCTTTATTTGACGTTGAAGTCTCCCATAATTTTTTTGTCATTTTTCTTGGGAGGGTGGTGATACCCTCCCCCAAAATAGTTAAAAACCTTCCCAGGACATATAAGAATCTACCCTGTTAAGGAGAACCCGATCGGTTCAGCGGTTAGCGAGATCCTTCGGTACAGACAGACACACAGACAGACAGACACACAGACAGACAAACATCCTGTTACTTTAGTATAAGGATTTACAATACCTGCCAATAATTTAAATTTTAATCCCTTAAAGTATACACCAATTAGTAGAAATAATCTCCTCGTGTACTAAATTTACTTGTGTTAGCCTGTTGAGCTTTTTATAAAAGCTAGTATTTATTAAAAAAAATAGATACATATAATATATTTTCTCGTATTTATTCGAATCCGGTGGATAGGAACCGGTTCTCATCCATACGAAAAAACTATGTCTAGCATCGTATTATATCCAGCTTTCAACGAATATAGAAATGTACAATTATAAGATTAATACCAGTTTTTTTAGCCGGTGCCTCCGGCACCTCGGGGCTAAAAAAACTATTTTAAATCTCATAATTGTACTTTCTATATCCGCGGAAAGCCGTTTATAATACGATGCGAGAAATAACTATTCTCGTATTCATTCGAATCCGGTGGATAGGAACCGGTTCTCATCCATACGAAAAAACTATGTCTAGCATCGTATTATATCCAGTTTTCTACGAATATAGAAATGTACAATCATTTAAGACTTGATTGTAGAGAACCTTTGCTTATAAAAATATTCCTAATTTTCCTAGTAATCAAAAACAAGGGGATATGATATTTATATCATATAAACATTTTGTGTAAGAAAGTTTAAAAACCATGATGTTGAAAAAGAAAATTTCTTGTTTGGACAAACAGACGAACCGACTCTAAATATAAATACTTTTTTAATACATTTTTTTTAAAGTTTATATAATTTATATCAATACCAGTATAAAATGTAGACTGATTGAAATAATTCACAGATGATTTTTTTAATCTACATGCCAATCTTTTTCTCCGTGATTGTATCGAATGAATATAATTTATGAGATCATGTTTGTAAAGTAAGTTTGAATTATCACAAGCTTAACCATATCAGATGTATATAATAAAGGTCGGGATAGGACAATGAAAGATAAATGTATGTCCCTTCCAATTATTATAACCGATAGCATACTTAATTATTGGAATTATCTCTAAGATTCCTTGAACAATCTTACACACATTTGCTTGCCCAGACTGGTATACAGACACATACACACTTATAGTTCTTTACTACCTGTAGTATGTTAGCTGCCCTTACTATGGACAAATACATAATTGTTTGTTTTCTTATTTTGTAGTACTGTAGAAGTGTTGAAATGATTATTTATGGCATTGTATTATAGACAGCTTTTTACGAAAATATTAAATTGAAATATAATGTTGTTTTGTTGGCTAATAAAACTGGTATTGCTATTATGATTTCTCATTACATTATTCTTTAAAGAATAGTCCATAACACTATACTATACAATTAAAATTTTTGGTATAGCTCAGAACCTTGATAATCCAGCGGATATTAAAATGTTTCGAAGCAATACTGGAAAAAAAAACTTTACCTAGTCGTGAAGCATAAATTATCCCGGCATCCAAATTTATAATCGAATATGTAGCAACATTAATGTTTATGCCAATGCCAAATATATTTGTTTATTTTCAGGGATACAGGGATGTGTCTTCTCCCAAGTTTAATTACAAATTTTGCTTTTTGTCTCCTTATATTAAAGTAATATGTTTTATTGTAAAAATGTTTAAGTATTTTTTAATTATTAATTCGCCATTTTATGTTATATCTTATTACTATTTATTTTGATGAACTTCCAAAATGATCTTTTTGCCCACACAACTTTTCTTCAGACAAGAAATTATAAAACTCTTATGAAATTTTCCACTTGATTTAGTTTGTCTCAAGATACTAAAAAAATATTTTTAGATAAAATCAGCAGTTGTAAAAATTATTTTTTGCTTAATACATAATAGAATTATTCAAAAGAAAACAAGTTTATATTATGTAAATAAATAGTTTTCTGTAATAAACTATTTTATTTTTAAACGAGGAAATTAATTTGCATTACATTAATAACATGGAATGATAAAACTGGTTAATGAGTTTTTGATCAACAAAACAATAGCAAGCAATCTTAGTCTTTTTAAAAACACTTGAATGTTTCTTTATATTTTCTATTTGAGGGAGGGGTGAGGAAAATGTTAAGTTGTAGAAGAAGCACTTTTTACAACCCTCCTTTCTCCTTTTCCGTAAAAATCGTGTGCACGCCATCATACCATGCAAATTTCACACATATAATAAAGATTGATTCAAGTTTCTGCAAAATAAGGGAACCAAACGCTTTAAGAATGTGCAATGGAAAAAAATTAGAGTAATAAAGATAAATGCAAAGAAATCATAAAGTAATATAATTAGATAACTAGTAACTAAAAAAAAACTTTGTACCCTAATTGCATTGTTGTTTTTTTAAATTTTCAACAGGGAACGTGGTATAAAAGGGGGAGGGGGGGTCAGGTCATAGTTGTCCAACCCCCCCCCCCCCCGCCCCAGATGATCTCTGATTCACAATATCATTTTAAAGATTCAAAATTTTCATTTTATTTTATACTCCAGTAAGCTGTCATAATTAAATATTTTTCCTAATTTTAAAGGTTAAATTTGTTGTCTTGCAAAAAGCTTTCTCAAGATGCAAATTTAGATTTTGCAACTTACCCTACGCTTTTTTTAGGAGTGATACTTCTCTAAAACTTTCTGTGTTGGTAGTTGTTATAGTATGATGTCTGTCCGTCCCTGTAAAAACCTATAACATTCTGTCGGTATGTAATTTTAATTGTTAAATAAAGCTGATCAGTTATCATGATCAGTTAGGAAGAGGACATTGGGCTTTTAATTACACTAGTCCCCAAAGTTTTATTATAACGTTTTCTTATTCATTGCCTTAACAACTTTGGAGACTGTTACTGAATTTTTATTGGTTGGTTCATGAAGTAGAACGACCAAACGTTTCAACCACTAATTAAAATCTACCGAAGAGGTAATTTTGTGTATCATCATTTGGGGTGTACATCAATTTATTGGCCATTGTCATATCTCTGGTACTTTTCTAAGAATTGATTTTATGTAATTTCTTTTAGTTTCGCTGCCTAGAAAATGCACTGCTCGTACTCTTGTTATATTAAATAAATATTTAGCAAATTACCCTAATCTATATTATTACCCACACAGTACTTTAGATTTTTATTTTATGATAGTAAAAAATCTAGTTTTTTTTTAAAAACTGCATATTTTTAAACAAATTATATTAACACGACCGGGATTGCCTCTAGAGGTCTCTAGGGGAAATTTAACAAGGGGGTGGAGGATGGAGGTTCTCTATCCCAAAAAGAAAGATAAAACATTAACTGGGACCTACAAGAAGCACATTATTTTACTTTTCTTAAAGTGGAGCTGGAGTCAATCATTGTTTTTGCTCAGTAATAATTTTACAGTTTATAATTTTGATACTTTTACAAGCTCAGCTGAATTAGAACCCTTTTTTTCGCTGGATTTGTTTTTTTTCTCTTGATGTGGCGCCGCTCAGCTCAAGTTCAACATCGCTGGTTTGAATAGAAGTTTTTTTTTAAATAAGAATCTTACATTTTTGTATTTTTTAATTCATCGTTTGTTGTAAAGTACACTTTGTATTTTACTTGTATATTGTCTAGCTACTCTATTGCTTACTACAAAACCCGCAGCCTGTGAAATAAAAGTAAATGCAGGTGGAATGCCTTTGCCCTTAGACAGGGGCAACTCAATATCTAGCATGGTTAGGACTTCTAGACATTGATTGTGCAATCAACAGGTTGGTTGTCTGTTGGGTTTACCCGATATGTTTGAGTTTTTATATTGAAGTTTATAATAGTTATTTCTCGCATCGTATTATAAACGGCTTTCCGCGGATATAGAATGTACAATTATGAGATTAAAACTAGTTTTTTTAGCCCCGAGGTGACGAAGTCACCGGCTAAAAAAACTAGTTTTAATCTTATGATTGTACATTTCTATATTCGTAGAAAGCTGGATATAATACGATGCTAGACATAGTTTTTTCGTATGGATGAGAACCGGTTCCTATCTACCGGATTCGAATAAATACGAGAAAATATTATATACCCCTCTCGGTGCACAATTTATTAACATAATTATCCTTGTTCAATTGTATGTTACCATCTTTTTTAGATAAGAATCCTTTGTCAAAGTGCACTAGCGAAGTCTCTTCTCAAAAATCTGATAACTTTACATGTATATATGTAAACAAACATATTGAAAAGAAAAGTAGCCCTGTTCAATCTATATATACGTTATTGACTTACAATTTTAATTTCTATAATACAAAGTACCGAAGTATCTCGCTAACCGCAACCCCGATCGGGTTCTCCTTAACAGGTTGGCTTCAATAGGTCCCGGGAAGGTTTATAACTATTTTTGGGGAGGGTACTACCACATTCCCAAGATAAATCGCCTCTAGAAAAAATTACCCCCCCCCCAAAAAAAAAAAAAAATTCTTTTTTAAAACTTTAATAAAAAATGGGTTTTGGGATTTCTCTAGGGGCGAAGTCGCTTGTATAATATAATGTAGAAAGAACTAGGTTTTCTTTAAATATTAAATTTATTTTGAAGACCATTATTTTATCTTAAATATAAACTTAGATAGTACTTTTATTGTCCTATCCCTCCAAGTTATCTTAGTTTTGTAAAGGATGCAATCTAAAATTCCAAGATAATATCAAGAAGGATCATTTTTACACCATCATTCATTCTAAAATAAAAGTTAATAGATTAAAAAAGTAGGGGGACAAATGGACTCAAAAAACAGCCACGAGACGTCATAAAAATGTGGGAGACTAGAGGAGAAATGGGAAAGAAAACCCCTAAAAAAGAGATGGATAATCTCTCATTTTATGACGTTACGTGGCTGATTTTTTAGTCACTTTGTCCCCCTACTTAAAAAATTTTAAACAAATAATGGATATATAATATGTGGCTAATATAATGATAATCCCCATCCACCCCCTCCTCTCCTACTAGAGGAAGGAATTGACCAATAAATGAGGACCCTTGCAGCAACAAATACTGAGTTTTAAAATTCCTTTGTAATGTGGACATCCTTGTTAAAGCTATGATATTCTTCTGAGAAAAGAGATAGAGAATATTACAAGTATTTGTTTTGCTTTGTTTTCTTTTTATTACAGTTCTTTCTTTCTTAGCAGGGAGGGAGGGGACATTGGACTGTCAAGTACACTTTTACCCAAAGTTTTATAATAATGTTTTTTTATTTCTTGGCTCAACAATGTTACAATTTGGGTAATTTTGATAGGTTGGTTTTTCAAGTTTGTTCTCCAAATGTTTCAACCACTTATTTGAATCTACAGAAGGGATAATTTAGGCAATCATCATTGAAGATATACATCAATTTATCGACCATTCTTATATCCCTTTGATCCCTGATTTCATATACAATCATCATACTTTTTATTTTCAATGACAAACAAGGAGATGACATTGAAACAATGGTTATAGAATATACGTGGATATCATGACAGGGGGGAAATTGTCGTCAATATAGCTTGCTAATATGGACATCACGTATTGGTCAGTTCGTTCAACCAGTAGGAGGGGAGGGGAATGGGGATAATTATTTAAGCCAGCTACAAGTTTCACTTTATTAGGGTGCATGAAAATTTGGTGTAAGATCCAAGTTATAATAATTCCAATAATGAAACAATCATGATTTCTTAACGGGGATTATTTTTAATAAATTACCCCTACAAAATCACATTTAAAAGGTTTATTTGAGGACAGTTAAAGAAAATGTGATCCAACCCCGAATAAAATCTTAAACTGAATCCTTGCATAACTTTATTCTCTAACTTTTTTTCCATAATAATAATTAAAAATAAGTGATGAATCTTTAGAACATATACATTGATTCAACTAGCAATACATTATATAAAGAATATATTAGGCTAAATTATCCTTGCAAATACAAAAACAAGTGCCAACTTTTTACTCATATTATTCACCAAAAGATCTTCAGTGTTGTCTCAGGAATCATGGATTCTCAACTTGCATTAAAATTTTGTGAGGAGATATTTTAAAAGTATTAACATTTTTTTAAAATTCATAGTAGATCTTATCTTAGTTTTGAGTAAATATAATTTCAATGATGATATAAATAAAACTTTATTAGTGAAATTACACTATAATTCGCAGTGTCCGTCTGTATGTCTGTCTCAAATATGGGATGTATTTCTCTGAGAATAATAAAAAGCATCCTGTATATATTTTACATGGCCATTTAGACTGTCGGCCATACTACATAGACAAAATACTTTAGGTTTTGTGATTTTCTATATTTCTCGTTTTCGTTTACACCCTTTATTGTGACTACTGAACATTTGATCTATAATTCACTTTGTCCGTTTTTCCTGCCATAATTATTTATGCTTTGCTGCTTACAGATGTTGCCATACTTGTTATTGTCTACAAGTTTTTGTATATGTAAACTTTTTATACAGCCCAATCCTCTTATGACTTCTTTAGCTGCTTCTTTCAGGTTTTCTAGCCAATTAAAATTCTTTATCTCGGTGTTTGAACTGAATAACAAAAGGCTTTAACGGGGTAGTCTACCAATAGAAATATATTAGAGTTATATTAAAACTGTTTATATTAATTTTCATGTAGAATGTCACCTAAATCTTTAGTATGTATCTAATTTAACCATTGCATTTCTTGTAAAGAAATAAAAAGAGATCAAAAGGTTTGGTGACTTTTACATAGTAGAACCTTATAAAAACATTATTTACTTTAGTTAAATATAAATATTAGAAAAGCATTTAGAAAAAATTAACATTGCATGTATCCAATAATTAGAACTTTAATAAAAGCGTCTGTAATAATGGTGCAAAAAGATACCGATTAAAAACTAGAATAGATTATAGAAGCTCAATTAATCAAAAATACTACATAGAAAAGATATACTATGGTCTTCTCATATATAATATCAGAATAAAACTATTTATAACAGAATTGCGGTTAATTGTTCGTGAAATTTTAAAAATTCATATTTACTAAGATATACTATTTTTATGGGATGACAACTTTTTTTGCATTGAAATTAGACTTGATTAATAACCCTTTTTTTAAAATTAAAAATTAATAACCTATTATATGACTAAATATGTACCTTATTTCATAATTATCGCTTTTGTGTTTCATAATTAAATAATTTTATTACTTAAACCCATTTAGTCATAAGGAGCTAAAATTTCTAATATGCTATAAATATTTAGTAAATTACTGGAATATTTTAGTTAATGCACTATTTTGGCCGGAAAGACTTATTTCTAAGATTTGTACAGCTACACTACTTTCATTAAGGAGTGTGCACAGAGATTTGACAGAGGGTTAAAAAAATTCAATGCAGACTTCATAAGTATCCACTTCTTAACAAAATTGAGGGGGTGGATAGACCCCAATAGGGGTCCATCCTCCTTTACAGGGGTATACACACCCCCTCTAAAGCGCACAACCCCCTGGATTTTGGTTTAAGAAGGGTGTTCAATTTTTCCACCCCTCTGGAAAAACCCCGTTCACGCCACACTGCCCAAAAGTGTATGTATATATAAAAATATATATCTTACGTATGACATTGAAAATGAGCTTGATAAAATGTTTTATGATTGAACCATTTGTTATACATACATACATAACACATTGTAATATATATTAGTACTATACACTATACAGCCCATATCAAATGATAACACTCTCTCTTTCAGTACGACTTTGCTTTTAAGAGTATATTATTTTGTACCTATATATTGATTGCCTGGGGAAAAAAATAATTTAAGATAAAATATTTTTTTTATTTTAATTCATAATCGTAACATAAAGTTATTCATGAAATATAATCCTATAAATAAACGGATGAAAATGTAAATTAAGTCAGTAATCATGTTAGCATAACAAATGATTAATACTGATTATTTTCTTATCGCCTGCTCTGTGCAATCAGCCGTGGTAAACTTTGAATTACTAAAACTACAGGGATATGTAAATTGGAGATAAATCACCGATTTTTTCCATATGGCATATGGACCTTAAAGACAATTAAAAACCCTATTTTGATACTTTTCTAAGTTTAGGTCGGATCAAGCTGATTCAAGACCCCTCAATTTTATTTCAAAATTGGTGATGGCGGTTTCAATAGTCCATTTATTGTTATTTTACCATTTTAACTCCATCCATCTTTCATTGTTTTAAGTTAAGTTTTAATTTTATCATTTTCATTTTAGTATCCGCGGAAAGCTGTCTTTAATACTTTGTGATAAATAACTATTCATTTTGTTTAGGTGTCCGGAGAAGAATGTGATATCTCAGTTTGTATTTGATAGAGAAACTGGCACTTCCTCCGCAAATCTTTACTCCATGTTCAGGTAATATAATAAATGTATAAGTATAGATATATAATCCAGACAACTACATGGCCAAAGTGGTGGGTATCTTTTTCGTCTGCTAGCAAATTGCTCACTGTTCTTTAGTATCGACTTGACTGTGTTTATATTTCCAATGCTATTGGGAGACACATAAGACCCAATAGAAAGTCGCCACAGGGTCCCCGCCCAGTGCACAAATAGTTATTTACCCCCAACCTCCTCTATTCTTGTACTTTAATTTCAGAAAATGATAAAATTTAAATAACTTCGACTCCTACACACAGACAAACTGACAGACACACAAACATCCTGTTATTTTTATATAAGGATAAAAATAATTATTAAAATTACTTTAACTCACAACTTGAAGAAAAAGTAATTATAAAGATCAAACTATCAAATCTGTAGTATGTTCACTTTTTCAGATTTCCTGAATCAAATACAGTGCACCTGCAGTGCGATATCATCCTTTGTGAGACCAGAAATTGTCAGGTATAAAACAGCCACTCTGGTATTCACTTCATAATCCTTGTTCCTAGGAATAAATTAAATATCTTGAAATAAAAGTTTCCCTTTGAAGTTATCATACGAATATACGGCTAGAACATTCTTTTTGTAGTTGAAACAATTGTTTTTAAATAACTATTGGATTTTGTTGTTACCCCAAACACAACCCCTTTAAATAATACTTCCTAAAAACGCTGACGAGTCAATTTGTGCTTTCCCTAAAAGTACCTATTCATCCCATTACTTATTAATAAATTGAAAATAAGGGAGGGGGGGGGGGTTCTTGTGTGTATCCCAAGGGGGTATTAACCCTAAGGAACCTATGCCAGATATGCCCTAACCCTGCGGCGCTTTCCAGTACCAAATATCCTAATCTAGAAGAATTAGAAAATTAAAAACTACAAACAGCTTTTTTATTTTAAATTGATGGTGGTTTCTGTGCGCGTCAATGACGTGTTCAAAGAATCCCTATGGGTGTAGCAAATTGGGTTGACGACACAGGCTACCCTTTTTTCTCTATTAGGGGGAAGGGCTGTTTTATTTCTTTCGGTAGATGTATTATATATTTCATCCTCACAGTACATTAGGGGTATGTAGGATTGAAACTAGTCTAATGGGTTTAAAACAGAATATGTGTAGAAATTGAAGAATATATTATTTATCGCATCATATTATAGACAGCTTTCCTCGGATAGTAAAACTATAATTTATGAGATCAATTCCAGTTTTGTTATCCCCGAACGGATGGGGGCCAAGACTAACAAAACTGATATTAACATGATTTCTAATTTCATTATTCGTAAAATTTTTTCAGTAATACGATGATATACATGATTTTTCAGTACGGCTGAGAACCTCTTCTCATCCAGCGGATATTAATGGGTTTGGAAGCCACACTAAAAACAAGTTTATATTTATGTAAATTGAATCTAACATGGTTTCTCTTTGAACTCGTAATACAATAACAAATTACATTTCTGTTTCTACATATGTATTTCTATGCATTTTGAGTTAGGAAATATCTTTTTAAACATAAACTTTGAGTGGTTTATTAAATTGCAGATATTTTATTTTTGTGTGGTCGGGGACAATTTTTTTGCGAGAAAATAGCCTAAAATCATAGCAAACTTAACTAAAAAGGACATTCTCTGAGAAAAATCAGACTATTAGCTAGGTTTCAAGCCTAATCCAGATGGACGGGCGGACAGACATCGTTCGACTTTCCATTTTAAAAGTTTTAAATTAATGATTATGTTATTCCTTTATAAAAGAGAAAGGGTGTCTGTATGTCGTGTTCAAAAGGGAAATAGCTGCCGGTGTTAAAATGCAGCTTCTTATAGACATTAATCCTTTATATGGAAAGTAACACGTATTTCTGTCTGAATCTTCAGATCTCACTGCTGAACTGATTGGGTTCTCTATTTTAGGATAGGTCGTGTGATGGTCATAGGCTATTTCATTTTTGGATTTAAGTCATGAGATGGGTTTGAGCTATTTTTTAAGTCTTTCTATGCCCTAGTGAACACATAACCCTAGATGCTAGGGGCGTAACCGATAGTTTTTATAATATTAGCGGCTACGCCCCTCTAGAGGCGATTTCTTTTGGTAGGATGGAGAAACCCATCTTCAAAATAGTTATAAACCTCTATAGCACCTATAATAGGAAGAACTGTTTGAAAAAATAAAATAATTATTTTTAATTTTAGGAATCTTTGTGTGTGACAGATCCAGATACGGAAGAAAGGTAAAACTTTATGTATAAACAATTGTTATACATGCAAGGGCCGTGATTCCGCAAATTAATGCTATTGCCAAAATTTCGATATTTTATGTGGCGTAAAACGTATTTGAGTTGTAACTAAAGAGAAGTGGGAAAGAGAGAGGGATATAGAAGTGGGTGGGGGGGGGGGGGGCGGGGGCTGGATTTTTACTTTGGCCCCGAATGTGTAGTTTCCAAAAACACTGAATATCTTGATTTAAATAATTAAAATTATCAAATGCCTTGTTTATATCTAAAGAACTATAGACTCATATATTTCAAGTTTAGTAAGTTCATTTGATCATTCCCCTCCAATTTAAAATATAGTGGTACATGGTATCAAACGAAATCTTAGATAGCAGCCGAGAAAATCAAATTTTCCATCACAGCATTACACACGGACTGACAGTGAATTTGCTACTAAAAATGGCATTAGGATTGAATAGCCACTACTAATATAAATGATTATAGCTAAATTTAAAATTAAAAATTTGTTGTAGGTCTCGAGTAGGGGACAGTGTGGATGATGAGACAGGAAACGAGCATCGTATGATGGCCTCCACAACAGTTTATGTTCTGGAACCTGGCGTATCAGCATTAGGTAGAAATAGTCTTAAAACAATGAAATAAGTAGTAAAAGAAGCTTTATTTAGTGCCTATAAACAATGACATCATAATTGCTGAACATTGGTCAATTAAAATGTATACTGGTCTACCATTGGTAATTTAGTCTGTGTATTGGCCTAACATTGGTCATTTGTACTGTATGACGTCATTTTTTTAAAGGCTTTATAAAAAGAAGTAAGAGATAAGTTAAATCCTGATATCATTTTGAAATTTTGATATTTTTCTGATTTGTTAGTAGTAATGGTCAAGATCTTACTATCTTGTTTTGTTAGTCTTTCAATTAAGTTATTAGACCTATCACACAACACTATATTTTTTAGATTTTAGTAAATAATTTTAGTTGACTAAAACGTAAAAAATATTTTGATAATGAAACCAACTTTAAAAGTCTTTCATGGCTGTAAGTCTGAAACATTAATACTTTATAAATATTTTGAAATCATATTATTATTAGTCATTAGAAAATAAATGTACATATAGGTTTATATAATTTATTTTAGTATAGTTTTGATAATCATGCTAATGTCTGGTCAGTTAATCTTTAATATCAGCATGTCTACAATATGTCAATGGTTGTATTTAACAATTTGTTAAATATTTGATTTGTTTCAAAGACATTACGCTAAATCCTATAAAATTAAGCTACCCTGGGAGTTAAGGTTTCCTAAGTCATACATATTTATTTATATATACTCTAACTCCTTGTAAAACCTAACTATGCACGAACAGAGCAAGTGATTCTAAGCACCTTCCAGCAGTGATTATAAATATTTTTTGTGTGAATATGCTAGGGTTATGTTTGTTTTAGCTGTACCAACTAAAAGAATTAAGTTTCACCATGGTTTTCCATGAATAAAACTTTAAATGTTAAGCATTATTTGATGAAATATCATCAAATGATTTATTGCGTTCAAAGGTTCAAATAAAATAACACACCAAAACATAATCAAATGCTGTACATTACAAAAGAACACTAATAAAAATGTTTACAATATTACAAGTTACCATCCCTTTTTCTGAATTAACATTTTTCGTTGGAAAAGTTTACTTTTGTGTCACAGCAGTTTGAACTAAACAAAACATTTGATTATAAATATATAGTCCAAAAAGGTTTATCATTTCGAAGTTTTTTTTTCAAATAAAACCATTTCAAAACTTATTTTTAAAAATTTATATAACGATATAAAACACAACCCTAGCATATTCACCAACCAAACACTTAGAATCCATTCTGGAAGGTGCTTAGAATCACTTGCTCTCCTTCGTGCATACTCATTGCTTAGGATTTGGCCAATTGTAATTCATGTATTACTATAAGTTCATTTTATTTCAGCCTCTACGGAGTTATGCGAGTTGGGTCCTCCATGGTTGCTCTGGCTGTGTGTTGTATTTGGAGTCCTATTCCTCATTATGTTGTGTGTCAACGTGTTCCTCTGCTCAGCTATGACTTGTTCCATTTCCAGGTACAGTTTTCTTCACAGTAACAGTCGCCCTCAACTATAGACTAGGGGTGAAGCACCTAATATTCAATAAGTAATCCATTTAAAAATCTAACCGTACAGGTACAAGAAAATAAAAACCCCACAAAACATGATTGTGTTGGAATGATTTTCTTGTATTCCCTGGCAAGTTCGAACCCATTAATTCCCTTTTCCTTACACCAGAGAATGAGTGTGTTACGCGGCATTCCTAACTATCTCCGCGCTTCGCTTGTAAACAAACAAAGGCGCGCACATTTTTTCCTTGTTGATTCCCATGTGAAGAGCTACGTGAATAAAAATAATGTATTGGATGGATATACATGCGCTCTAATCCGTGGAAGATCTCAAATAAGCCTTCCTGCTTAGTTTGACATCATAATGTGGTAAGAATTTATCTTAATTCTTAATAATAAGTGTAGTATGGTATATTTTTACGAAGAAATTTAAAACATTAATTTTTCAACAAATAGACCATTTAACTGCTAACTTTTGACATACGAATATTTTCCTTAATTTTATTGATCATTTGAATCTAAAATTATCAATTTCTGATGCTGTTTAATATGTTTCGTGCCAATTTAAAGTTTTTTAGAAATTTTATATTTTTAATTAAATTGAAATCACGCAACCTCGATATACAAAAATAATAAACCATTAATGCTATGTAATTAATCTTTATATTTTTGTTTTAGATTCACCGTTTTCATGGTAATAAATACACATTTGTAAACATTCACATGTTGGTCATTCGGAGGGCTTGGAGATTAAGATTTCGTGTACGGCAAGGCATGCGTACCGAAACAATGAAAACGAGACAGAACAGATGCGGCTAAGAAAATATCTGTGAAGTTTTGTGAATGTGTTGGTTGTGATACCTTACCACACACTATTATAATCGTAATCAGTACAGTTAATTATTGTGACAATCATGGGTCCTAAAAAGAATAAAGGCGCTCAACTGGGACTACGGCTGCGCCCAGCCGTCGAGGCCCTAACCAGTGAACTAGATAAAGTGATGAAGTTGGTCAGTGAATCTTCAGAGCTTGATGTTAGACATTTCACTAAGGAGTCAATCCTTGTCCATGACAAGTTCGAGACATTCGATAGCATTATGGTCGGTTTTAGCAAGCTTGGTGTGAGAATCCAAGAGCTTGAGGAGTTTAGTGACATTTATTCTAATATAATTACTGTGCAAAAAGATTATAACGCTCTGAAAGATGCTCTAGATGCTATGGAGGAGCTTAGTGACATTCAAAGTGTTGTTGATTTAGTTGGTGATAATTTGCCTGACCATAAGGCTGAACTATATGATCGTTGCTTAAAGATTGTGAAGGTTATTAAAGGGTCATACTTTCCCTTACCAGAACCAATTATAAACACTTTGTCTGCTTTGATGAAACGGCTGGCCGAGGTTAAGCTTGAACCTGTGAAGCCGCCTACAACGACGGCGGGTGCTTCGACAGCATCGCCATTTGTGTCGCCGTTTGGCACACCACAGTTCGGCACCGGTTCTATGTTCACGCCAGGATATATGAATCGTGTCGACGAACGTCTTCTTCCAAGCTTTGACGGCTCAGAGTCAGCCTACGTAAGTTTCAAGGACAATTTTAAAAAGCTTACCGTAGGACAGGACCCGTCATATTTACAGTTATTGTTGAGCAGTGAAAAGGTCTGCAAAAATAAAGAGTTGAGACTTCAGTTAATTCAGATTCAATCACATGAATCTCAATGGGCTTACCTCGACGCACGTTTTAAGTCCAAAACACGTCAGATGCTCTGCCTTTTCAACCAATGGGAGAAGAAGCCTAAACCGTCGGACTCCAACCAGATTGTGACAGTCTTAGCAGAGTTTGGTGGTGCAGTTAGCCAGCTCGAGCAGCTGACTAAAGATGATGATGATGAGGAAGTCACCACAAGCCAGTGGTTGACCATTATTCTTTTGGAAATGTTATCCAAAAAGTTGCCACGTGATTTCCAGGACAAGCTCAACCTGGCGTTGGGCTCGATGGATACCCCAAATATTCCTAAGCTGTTGAAGATTATAGAGGAACAGCGTGGCGCCATTTTGATGAGGTGTTCAATCGATGTAGACACCCCCTCCAAGAAGAAAGGTAATCCTGCGGCCGCAGCTACAGCCGTTGGTAAACCTGGGTCTCCAGCTAAGACCAAGAAGAAACAGCCTTGCCCGTCGGAAGGTTGTAACTCTGATCACCTGTTGTTTAAGTGCTCCAAGTTTAGGGATATGTCTGTCCCTGAACGCAAAGTCTTCATCAAGAAGATAGGCGCCTGTTTGCTCTGCTTACAAAAAGGGCATCGGGTGGCCGATTGTCCCAGAGCCGATAAGCTTGGCAGCTGTACCATTGACAGTTGCAACCAGCCTCATAATTCATTATTACATGAATCAGTTGCTAGTGGACAAGTTGCGGCAGTGTATGAATCACAATTGTTTAGCAAGAACAATTTTATGCTGATGTTGCAGCAGGTCCCGGCGTTGGCGGCTGACAAACGTCAAGTCACCGTCAATGCCATGTGGGACAGTGGAGCAAATTTGACGTTGATCTCTAGAAGTATTGCCAAGAAGTTAGAGTTGCCATCAACTGGTCGCACAGCTACTATTTCTCTGGCAGATGGAAAGAGCCAAGCATGTCCTACAGTCAAGATTTGTTTGGTTGACCGCAACCGGAATTCACATATTCTGGAGGCGGCGGTAGTGCCCAGCATTGGTACTGAAGAAGGGTTGCGTTCTATTGATCCTACAGCCGCCGCCGACATTTTCAACATGAAGCCTGATAATTTTTCTATGGTCGACGGCAAGATTGATGTTTTAATCGGCCATTTAACACCAGCTATGTTCCCGTGTGCAGATAAAATGGTTGGTGATTCTAGACTGTACAGAAGCTTATTTGGTACAGGCTATTTAGTTGTGTCTGCAGATGGCAGGACTGTTGCTAATCCTGTCGCCTGTAAAGCTGTGAAGTTGGAGGTCAGCAAGATGGAGTTCCTGAGTACTGAGAGTTTGGGAATACAGCCGCCATCAATGTGCAGCGGTTGTAAGAACTGCCGTCATTGCGCCGCCATAGCCGCCGGGCAGTCCGCCTTGGATGTGCGTAAGCGGCAGCTGATTGAAGAAGGTCTGACATTAGATCTTGAGAACCATATTTGGACGGCCTCATATCCCTACAAGCAGCCGCCAAGTGTGTTATTTGACAATTCAGAGCAGGCCTATAAGATCTGCTTACGTGACCGGCAGAGAATGATTAAAAAAGGTGAGTACAGCACCTTCTGCCAAGTGTTTCAAGAAGCTGTGTCTCGTGGAGTGTATCAGAAAGCTTCGCCAGAAGACCTAGCTTATACTAAGCCCGTGTATTATTCGAGCCTAGTCTGCGCATATAAAGAGTCTATTTCCACGCCCTTGAGGATATGCGCCAATTCTAGCCTCTGCTGCAAGGGGCTAAGCCTCAATAGTATTATGATGGACGGCCCAGTTCCATTATATACTCTGATGCACAATCTTATCCGGTTCAGAAGTTATAAGTGTGCATTCGTGGCTGATATTCAGAAGTTCTATAATTCATTATTAGCTACCTATGAAGATTCTCAGCTGAAACGTGTTTTTTTCGCTGATACAGTTGATGGAGAGCCAGAGGTCTACCTTACCAAAACCATCAACTTTGGTGAGGCCTTGGCTGGAGATATGGCCGTGACCGCCCTCAGACTCACTGGTCGTATTTTTGGTGGACGTTCCCAGCAGGATGTTCAAGATGTTTATGGATCTGAGAAGATTAGAGGTTGTGACGTTGTAGCCCAGCAGGATGTGTGGAGAGATGTTCAGCAACCACTCAGTTCTGAATTTATTTTGTATCAAGATCCTCCATCGGTCAAATTGGAGACTTGTACTTACGTGGATGACTGTTTGAGCGGTCATAACAGCAAACCTGAAGCTGTCCAGCTGGTCCAAGAGCTGGAGGATATGATTGCACCTGGCAATTTCAAGTTTAAATCTGTTGTTTATTCTGGAGATGATGTTGACAGTGTAAAAGTTCTGGGCCTTGTATGGGACCCTAAACAGGATAAGTTGTTCCTACCTGTCAGAGCCAACCACGGCGAGAAGATTAAGGGTAGAAAGTTACTGGAGGATCTAGATCTGGAGGATCTCTGGAGAAGTCTACCTGAGTTGATAACTAAACGTGAAGTTTGGAGAATTGTGCAACAACTTTATGACCCAATGGGTCTAGCAGCGCCATTGCTGCTTAAGTCCAAGCTTTGTCTGCGCTCAGTTTGCATACATGGATGCAACTGGGATGATGTTATACCTGGAGAGTTGAGGTCGGAGCTTGTGTCCAGCCTCCAGGACCGTTCGGCACTTGGAAACGTGTCGTTCAGACGTTCGATGGTTCCTGATAAGCCGTTGGGGCTTCCAATGCTTGTTGGTTTCTGCGATGCATCTAACCAGGCCTATGCAGCCATCACCTACCTGAGATGGCCAGTTCCTGGAGGATATGATGTAGTTTTGTGTTGCGCCAAGTCACGTGTCGCACCAGTGAAGATTGAGTCTATACCAAGGTTAGAAATGCTTAGTTGTCTAATTTTGGCAAGGCTTGTGGATACTGTTGCCAGAGCCCTACCTTTCAACATTTCTGGCAAAGTGTTTTTTAGTGATAGCAGCTGCGCCCTAGCTCAGCTATCCAGTGACAGTGTTATGTTAAATGTTTTTAACAGTCATCGTGTTTCCGAGATACAACAGTTGACGAGCCCTGAAGATTGGAGATGGGTTCCAACCCAGCACAACATTGCCGATCTGGCAACGCGTGGTTTGTGTACGATTGAGGATGTACAACCTGGATCTACATACCAAGAAGGTCCAAGCTGGTTGTGCCTGGAACAGGACCAGTGGCCCGTTAAGACGGCGGGTGAGGTAAATGCATCCATTCCCGAGAGCGAGCTAAATCCCAAGATGGCGAAGCTCAAGGTAATGTTCACACAGGTAGTGGACAATGATTTTTGGAGGTCTCTGGCAAGAAGGACCTACAGGCAGGCAAGGAGGACTGTGGCCGCAGTTCTTAAGGCTGCCAACTGCTTTAAAACGCTGCTTATCAAGAAACGTGGCGTTGCAGCAAATGAGGATGGTGTTAGCAACAATGATAGTTCTAAGTATTATGAGAACTATACTTTCACAAATACATACATGGATTCTGTTTGTGACCTGTTTTTGACTTCCTTCAACCAAGAGGAGGAAATGACCATGGACGCCGAGGGGAAATTTGACTCCCTTCAACCGTATCATCACAAGGTCCAGGTTTGTTGGCCCATTGTGGGTCATGATGGATGTTATCCTCTTAGGACATTTACAATATTGAAAATGTCCGGGAGAGGAGATGAGGCTCTTGAGGCCGCTGCTGGAGGCCCCAGGAAGATTATGAAGGACAGCCCAGGTGTTGTCTTGCTCAGCCGCCACAACAGGCTGGCGCGGCTCATCCTTCAACAGTCCCACGATGAATTGGGGCATGGAGGCCATCGTAAGACGTTGGCGCAAAGCCGCAGGTATGCATGGATCACACATGGCCGCATGGAGGCTATGAAAGTGGTCAAGAGTTGTGCTGCATGTTCCATTGAATATGCCAAGCGTTCGAGTCCCGCAATTGCTAATATTCTGCCAGATCGTGTCGAGCCCTCTGTGCCCTTCAAGGAGGTGCATATGGACCTTGCGGGGCCGATCGAAGTTACGAAGCCTGGCGTTGGTACCAGGAGTTCCAAGACCAAGTACAAAGTTTGGTTGTTGATTGTGGCCTGTAGATTTACACAGGCTGTGTTTGTTGATGTGTTGACTGATTATTCAACTGAAGCCGTGCTGGTCGGCTTGAGAAAACTTCAGGCGTTTTACAATATGCCTAGAAGGGTTACCACAGACAGAGGCACCAATATGGCCAGTGCCAAGCGAATTATGGATGAACTTTTGAAGGATACCCGAATGCATTTTGAATGGCATCTGGTGCCCACCGCAGCACACTCGTTCGTGGGTACTGTGGAGAGGCAGGTTGGGCTGGTCAAGCGTGTGTTGAACAAGAAGTTGGCTGGTGCTACTGTAACCTTCAATGATTTATTGGTGTTGTGTGCTGAGACTGCAAAAGTCTTGAATTCTAAGCCATTGACCTATGCCACCCAAGGAGATGACGTCAATTGCTGGAGAATAATTTCACCTGCTGATCTGTTAGGCGGCAGGACCAACGATGCAATCTGCACCTTTGAGACAGGTTGTAAAGAGCCCATCACCAGGAGGCTGGAGAACTTGGAGGAGTTGACCCGTCAGTTCCATCAGGTGTACAAGGAGCAGCTCATGCCTGAGCTACTCAAGTCCGTCAAGTGGCGCAGCAACAAGGTGCTGCTCGAGCCGGGAGACGTGGTGCTGATCGACGATAGCACAAATTTGATGAAGAAGTTCAGATTGGGGCGTGTGGAAGAAGTGCGCCCAGGTGGGAGGACCGTGGTTTGCAAGTTCAAATTATCAGATGACGCAGCCGCCACGAGTAACGAGACTTCCGCAAGACGTCTGCTCAAGATCAATCTACCCAAAGTTTAGTATAAGTATCGTTCTTGTTTAACTTTGAATTTTATTTTTACGGTAGATTTATCAGATATTTTTTTCGAAAGACAAAAAACGCAAATTTTGACTCAATTTCGTTTAAACTTTCAAATCGACGCAAGATTTTTTCATTTGAAATGCAAACTTAAGTTAATTATACGTTTACGCAAGTTTTTTCAATGATTTAAGTCTTTCCGGGACCAGGGATTTTTTTTGCGGAAATTTTCCTAGGTACCTACGCAAATACGAACATTTTTATCCTTGTTTAATTGAAATTCGATATGATAAAAAGTAACACAATGAGATTTTTTACATCATACAAATATTTCTTAAGATTTATTATAATCACATAGATAATTTAATATTACATATATATTAAAATTATTTCTATTTACCTTTTAACCGATGTACCTAAAGAAAAATGCAGATTTTTTTCGTCTTGAATTAAGTAGATTCTTTGAGTTCGAAGATTTAAGCTTAATAAGACCGCTCTATAGTGTATCTTAGCTCTGTTACCTCGGCCAGACATACTACAGAACGGCAAAACTAAAGCATAAGATAATTTTATTTTGATTGCTTTGATTGATGATTCTAAAGTTTCTTGAATTATTCATGATTCTTTTAATTTTTGATTTGATTTAAACATCACTAATTATGTTATTTTCAGTTGATGGAGCCCTGCGCCAGAAATCCTGTCGGAAATTATGCAGTATCAAAAAATTGAGATGGAAAGACATAACCTCCGTCAGGATAGCTGGAACATGGCATTATTAATATTTGAAAGATTGGTTAGTTTGTATCTTGAGGGGTTCATTCTAACTGAGGCCCCAAATTGCCTTAATTTTGACTGTATGAATATGTACAAGTTGCTTTCTTCTTAAAACAGAGAGAAATTGCAAACTCAGCATTTAGAGAAGTTCTTTTCTTATAATTGAGCTTTTGTTTTATTTTGGTAATTTAATTTGCATATTTCAATTGCAATTTTATTTTACGCAATTTTGATTCACGAAGATTTAAAATTATGAAATTTTAATTTTCCGATGTTTGATGATTTTTTTTTACAGTCATATTTTATTTAGATTTAAGTATCTATTTTATTAAACATGTTAGATTTAAGGATTTACCTATTTTATCTAAGAATGTCTAGATGTAAGCCCGAGTATTTTTCCGCTGGAGAAAATGCTTAATTTTGAGAAGTTTTTTATGAAATTTTTACTTTTCTTTTTTAGCAAAAAGAATCAGTAGAAAAAATGTCATTATTTAATCTTTCTTTCTTTTGATTAAAAGTTTGAGTTGATTATTTAATTATTGATGCGATTTTAATATAAAAATCATTTGCCTATTATTATGTAGGTACCTAATCAAAGTTTAGGTACTATTGATTATTAATTCATGTATTCGCAATTACATGGTCTGTAATTCTAACTTTAATTGAGATTATGAGGCCATGATATAATGAGATGTGTGAGTGGTAAATGTGCATTTCATGAATGTTGAATGCTTTTCCCATTCCTTATTCCTATCCTTATGTGGTAGTGGAGTCGGTTTGAGTTATTGTGGTGTTCGTAAGTTACCATAATTAATTTTAGGCCTGATGGCCATGCCATTTTAAACTCTTGTAATTTATGCGTTATGAGATTGTGATTTGTGGACACTGTCTGCACGCATGATGTTAAGATGAGTTGTTGTGTTCGATTCCCAGTGACTAGACGGGTGTGTGTTGGAATGATTTTCTTGTATTCCCTGGCAAGTTCGAACCCATTAATTCCCTTTTCCTTACACCAGAGAATGAGTGTGTTACGCGGCATTCCTAACTATCTCCGCGCTTCGCTTGTAAACAAACAAAGGCGCGCACATTTTTTCCTTGTTGATTCCCATGTGAAGAGCTACGTGAATAAAAATAATGTATTGGATGGATATACATGCGCTCTAATCCGTGGAAGATCTCAAATAAGCCTTCCTGCTTAGTTTGACATCATAATGTGGTAAGAATTTATCTTAATTCTTAATAATAAGTGTAGTATGGTATATTTTTACGAAGAAATTTAAAACATTAATTTTTCAACAAATAGACCATTTAACTGCTAACTTTTGACATACGAATATTTTCCTTAATTTTATTGATCATTTGAATCTAAAATTATCAATTTCTGATGCTGTTTAATATGTTTCGTGCCAATTTAAAGTTTTTTAGAAATTTTATATTTTTAATTAAATTGAAATCACGCAACCTCGATATACAAAAATAATAAACCATTAATGCTATGTAATTAATCTTTATATTTTTGTTTTAGATTCACCGTTTTCATGGTAATAAATACACATTTGTAAACATTCACATGTTGGTCATTCGGAGGGCTTGGAGATTAAGATTTCGTGTACGGCAAGGCATGCGTACCGAAACAATGATCATTAATATTTGTAGGAGCGATCCAGAACCTGAGGAAAAAGCTGGCAGCGTATTTACGGTCCAGGTAAATAGCTTTTTTTGCTTTACTCAAACCTATTTCTGCAATCCCACAATTCCTCTTTTTGGAATAAAACTTACATCTAGTCTCTGCTTATCTAACTTAAGTTAAAATAAGTATTAAAAATTCATTTTAAAAAATCATTTGTGGTCCAGATGAAATATTGAGGAAACAGCAAAAAAAGGCATAATTTCTATAATTTTAAAATTTTAGAAGAAAAAGTTGGAATTTGAATTCCATTAATGGCCCTATTTCATCGTTCAAAAGTTTTTTTTTAATGATTAAGAGGGCTATGGTTAATGCAATTGAAAAGGTTTATTTTGAAAAAAGTGCAAATATATATTATACAATGTATAAGGGGGGGGGGGGGGGGTGTTAATGCAACCATCTCGTAATCAGTGAGCAAGTGGCACTTCGAATTCGAAATTTTGCATGAGTAATCCTTGGTAGGGTTATTTACCCTAAATCGAACAAAAAGTTGAAAAAGTAACGGCTAACGGCTCAGCCGTTTAGCTGTTTTTTTTTGCTATTTTTAGGGCAAATCTGCCACAAATTATGTAGGAATTAACTTTTTGAAACAAATTTTTGCATGTGAAATGTGAAATGATTATTAGTACCAGCAACTAGCGGCTAGAACCGTTTGAAAACGTTTTGGAGCAGCAAAGAGTATTATGTGGAGATAGGTTTCGTGATGATTTGCCTTGAAAATAGTTTTAAAATGGCTAAACGGCTGAGCCGCCAGCCGTTACTTTTCCAACTTTTTTGTTCAATTTAGGGAAAATAGACCTACCAAGGATTACTCATGCAAAATTTCAGATCAAAATTCGAATTCTAAGTGCCCCCATTTGCTCACTGACTACGAGATGGTTGCATTAACCCCCCCCCCCCCTTAATGGGAAGTCATTAAGGCCCATTGATTAATCATCCCACTTCCAAATCTACTTAGTTAGTCTATCTTTCCAAGCTTATAATGATGTAATTATTCTGCTTTTAATATCAGTTTTTTGTTGTAAATTATTCAAATATATAAAAAGATATCTTGATGTTTTAGAAAATTTTAAATAATGAGTTTTCTTGACAAGCTTTTCTGTGAACCAGGGACTAAAAGTTGATTTTTAAAACCTCTTTACACCTGATTATTACACTAGGGGACGAAGCCCCAGACCTTTAAACTAGATCACCTGTCACTGACATTCCAACAATAGCAAACAACAAATCCTTAGATTGCACGACATTTGTCTGGAAGTCCCAACTGTGCGTGAAAGTGAGTCGAGTCTGTTTTGGGCCTAAGTATTCTCCCCATTCTTACTCTTAATGTAGCACGTCTGACATAGCAGCAGAAGGTACAAATTATAACGACTTTAGTTATGGCGTGGTTTGGGCTGAGAATCGAACTTATAACCTCCTCAACAACGAGAGGTGTTAAGCTACATTCATGGGTTAAAAATCTATAATTTAGGATTATGATCCGTACAGAAGTTGGTCTGGCAGTCAGTACGGAAGCAGGTTTAGCCTGGATCATCCAGGTACCAGACCTCTGGAGACTTCTAGACCACTAGGACCTGAACACCCAGGCACCAGGTAAATTTTGGAATTATGATGCATTGAAGTAAAGGGTGTTTTACTGCTTCTTTTGTAAATTATAAAGTTAAATAATTTTTCCCTACACTTACATTTGCTAGGCGAATATAAACAAGAATGGTTTTTAATGAAAATTAAAATCTTGTGCCTTTTGAAATTATTTAACAGTTAACTGAATAATCCCAATAACCCGATTAATAACAAAATACAGACGAACCTTTTAAAGACCACTATTTAGAGACCCTTTTATGAGAAAGATTTTAAAACTCATGGAAAACGTATAAATAAATTTAAGTTAAAATGTTCTATATTTGAATTAAAGTTATTTTGCCCATATTTATATATGTACCTATTGGAAATATCAATGACTAATTACAACATATATTATTTAGAATATTAAGCCCTGCCAGTCTGCCCTATACAAGTCTACAGAACTCCAAATCATCATACTCAAACTCGAGACCAAGTAAGTAAAATAGAAATTGTTTAACAAGGTAAGATGGGGTCGGTATATTTTGGAGAAAAGCTATTTCCCTCACTACACTAAATGAAAAATATTGTTGAAAAGGTTTAGTGTTTTTTATATATATCTTTATATACATCTTTTTTATATTTGATTAATTTGATAAACTAAATAACATTCACTAGCAGCATCGCCCCTAGCCTCTGGGGGCTTTGCCCCTAGAGGTTTGATGAAACCAATTTTTCGTATTTTAGATTTAAAAGAAATTTTTTTTTTTTTCTTTGGGGGGGGTTAATTTTTTTTTTTTGGGGGGGGGGGTAGTCGAACCCACTATTTTAATTTTAGTTTTAAAAAGAAAAAAAAATTTTGGGTGGGAGGTATATTTCATTTTGGGGGGGGGGGGGGTTAGGGGTGTCCCACCCCCCAAGAAAATAGTTATAAACCTTCCCAGGAACTATAAGAAGCTATCCTGTAAAGGAGAACCCGATCGGTTCAGCGGTTAGTGAGATCCTTCGCTACAAACAAACAGACAAACAAACACACAAACAGACAGACATCGTTCTACTTTGTATTATAGACTAGCGGCTACACCCCTAGAGGCCTCTAGTGCCACTTTAAATGTTATTTTTAAATTTAAAACATGGCTATTTTACGTTTGACGTTTTATTTCCGTTGAACTTTCTAATACCGAGAAATTTTTTAAAAATTTCATTTCTCTAGGGAGGGTAGTGGTACCCTCCCCCAAAATAGTTATAAACCTTCCCGGGACATATGAGAATCTACCCTGTTAAGGAGAACCTGATCGGTTCAGCGGTTAGCGAGATCCTTCGGTACAAACATACAAGTGTCCTGCTCAATTTAACCATAAACTTTTGTTTTAGGCTCCCGTAATGGCAAGTACTCTGGAAACGGCAGCATCCACTATGACAATAGTCCCGTGTATACAGGACTCTCCACAGGACCTAGACCACCTCCATCTCTGTATCAACCATCTACACCATCCAGGTAAATAGAGCAATCAGTGTTGATAGGGAGTATGTGGTTATGCCTTTGCCCTTATTCAGTCTGAATTAATTAAATTTAACTAAATAAATGGTTAATTTTCTACAAGGTCATTTGTCACATTATAACACAATTAATCGGGCAAGATTAGGCTTTAATTCATAGTAAAATAAAACATATAGGTAGATTTTGATTTAGTTAGGAACAAAGAAAATACTGTAGTTAGAATTTTTAATTACCTACACAACAAATAAATAATGTTTACTAATAATTGAAGGATAAGAAAGTAAAACTAAAATAAAGTTTTATGCCTATTCATAATCATTTTTATAATGATAGGAATTTATGCATATTGACTAAAATATTTTTTAACTAACCTTATAATTTGAATTTGCAATTGGATTATACTCATTAAGTTCATGAAAAGTTTACTTTTGATTGTAGCAAAATATTAGAAAAATTCTCATTTTTCGTTATTTTCTAATAAAATGTATTATTTTCAGATCCCGAACACCTAACCGAACCCCACGGTCACGAGCTCGTGCCCGCCACAGGGCCCGCGAGGCCGGTCAGTTCGACCTTGCACCTGACCAGTACAGTTTGCATTCCAGGCCAGCGAGCCAGGCCGGCAGCTAT
Organism: Acartia tonsa; assembly: GCF_053477335.1. NCBI lineage: Eukaryota > Metazoa > Arthropoda > Copepoda > Calanoida > Acartiidae > Acartia > Acartia tonsa. The sequence goes on from NC_137260.1 coordinate 45,088,582, forward strand.
AGAACAGCAATGCGCACTAGGGTTCCAGATTTATGAACATAGCATGGTTCTTAGGCAGAACAGGAAATTAATCCGGAAGAACTTAAAAGTAGGAGCAATTTAATTGTCCTAATGACAATTCCTGATATCATGTTGAAGTATATAGCTTAAAAAGTTGACATTTTTAAAGATGATCGTTCCGAACTTAAAATAGGCTAATTGCTGTCTAAAACATTTTGAAAATTTTTTTTTTACTAATTTAGTGAATTAAAATTAGTGAAAAAAATTTATCGAATGTGAAGAACTCAAGTTTAAATTAAATCAAAATTTGATTAAAAAAAGAACTACAGTGAAATAATGTTATTATACTTTATAAACAGAACCAGTGGCGTGCAGAGCGATTCACCAAGGGGCGTATTAAAGGTAAAAGCGTAGAAAGAAACTCCAAATATTTCATAATTGGGGGTGTTGTTGACACCCACTACTGCACGTGAACTGAACAGAACAATAATGTAAAAGTGATTATCTGCATCTAAATCAAAGAAAAGGTATAAAGTTACCTTCTAGTCAGTGATCAGAGTGAGTTCAGTAGAACCAAATTTTGTCTCTTACTTTTTATAATGCTATTAATCAAATTTGTAAATACATCAAATTCTGCTTCATTTTAAAATAAACTTGTTACTATTGTTTTGTTTCTATTATTGAAAATTAGAGAGAAGCATTTCTAAAATTAGGGTCCGTTTAAAACAAATAGCTCTTATCTTTAATATATGCATGTTGGAATTGTCCTATCGATTACAAACTGTTAATGATAATTAAAATCGTACAAAATGTTCAATTTAAAGCGTAGCAACTCTTCATATAATGTTACTAGATTGTCCATAGGTACATTAATTTTCATCTTTTTAGACTTAAGATTTAAAAATTTGTCAGTCACTTCAAAAGTTGTAACATTGGCTGATAATCACTTTACAATTAGGTTAAATTTCTTCATTTGCACAATTATAGCTGACAATTAAATGTCATCAACAAATAAGAATGTAAGACCATGGAAACAAAAAGCGCTGCACAGTGGGACAAAGACAAGACCTCGGTATTGCTTAGCGTGTCCTCGTCTAGGAATTTTATTTTTGGTTCACCAAAGGAATGGTGTTATCACTCAAGTAACTGTTTTGCGTGACCAAATTTTGTGTGTGTATTCCTCTAACAGGTGAGAGATGTTTAAGCAGTGAACATAATTTGTCTGTATTTATAGAGAAGGATCTAAAGGGATAAGACAATGGCCGGTAAATTGCTGTACATATCAAATGATTATACACAAAACTCTCTCTTTTGTAGATTACAATAATCGGTAAAAACGTTTGGACACTCAATTTAATGAATTACCCAATGAAAATTCATGGAAAGACCCCAAAGTAAAAGTTGTAAAGCCAACGAATAAGAAAACATTATTAAAAACTTTGGGGATCAGTGTAATAAACTGCTAATTGTCCCATTACTTCCTAATTAAAGAGACAATTAGCTTAATTGAAAATTTGAGTATTTTACATACATATTACATACTGATACCTTATGTTTTGTGCATTCTTTTTTTTTGGTGCTTCATGTGCACGCTACTGATCTCAATCCTTTCCTATTATATAAAGTTGTAAGGTGTTCTTTGTTTGAAGCTTAAGATCTTAATAATTAAAGAATCGATGGATTCTCTATTTAATGTAAGCTTCATATGGTTATTTAAGCTATTTTATTTAAGTCGAGGGATGGTTTTGAGCTAATTTTTCAAGCCCCTAGATGCTTGGGGCGTAGCCCCTAGTACGTATTAAACAAAATATACCAACTTTCAAAAAGTCTTGACAAACAGAGGATCTAGTTACAGGAAAGTATAGACAATTCCAAGATCATTAAGGTAGACAAACGAAATAAAAATACATTGACAATAATAGAGAAAAATAGTTCAGAAGTGTGTGTGTGAATTCGATAAAAATCTATACTACAGGGTGCTTAATATGTGAACATACTTACTTTTAGAGGCTTGATTATTAATATGTTAAGCATGTAACATTGTTGTAACATACAATTTGGTTTCCCTCCAATTTTCATTGTTTGAAATTCTAACAGGCTTGCAAACAACCCTATCCCCCCCCCCCCCCCCCTGGAAGTCGTGTAATTGTCGTGTATCTCTACCCCTCCCTTCCAACCCATAATCTCTAACTGACATTCACCTGCCCCCCCCCCCCCCTTTAACGCTGAGCATACTTACATCTGCCTGGGATAAGTAATGGAACAAATTCAACCAATGGGGATCAAGATATTTAAAACAGTTTAGCTATATATAGTGCGAGAGAACTTTACAACAATCAGTTTCATTTCAAACTACAGAAGCATCAAGATGACCGGTAGAGGCAAAGGTGGAAAAGGTTTGGGAAAGGGAGGCGCAAAGCGTCACCGTAAGGTGTTGAGAGATAATATCCAAGGTATTACAAAGCCCGCTATCAGGCGTTTAGCTCGTCGTGGTGGTGTCAAGCGTATCTCTGGACTTATCTACGAGGAGACCCGTGGTGTTCTTAAGGTTTTCCTTGAGAATGTGATCAGAGATGCTGTCACCTACACTGAACACGCCAAAAGGAAGACTGTCACCGCTATGGATGTTGTCTATGCCCTCAAGAGGCAAGGCCGCACCCTGTACGGATTTGGAGGTTAAGCTGAAGTAGGTTCACGACCTGACCTGATCACTGGAAACAAAACGGTTCTTTAAAGAACCAACCAAAATATTCTAATTGAGATTTTAAAATAACCAAACAAGAACAACTTTTACAAAAGCGAAGCTATGAACAAATATAGAGTTGCTACACTATATATATCGTACCTAATTGTTACAGTAAACATTATCCAAAGTAAGAACTGTGACAGACGGATGCAGACCCTTATTACAGAAAGCTTGCATAAAAATATAAAAACAATGTAAAAAATAAAGAATGCATAAAAATATTTTTCACAATTAAGAAAATTGATCTTTACATTGTTTTCACTTAAAAAGTAATTTTGAGACTTTATTACAGAGATGCTTTACTTTTCATAGTATATGAAATGCCTTAAACCTAAATCAATTTAAGAAGCCTAAAAGTGTCTTTTCTGTGAGTCTAATTCTTAAACCACCTTTTTTAGTTCAGAGGTTGTTTAATATCATACCGAAAAATTATGTCCATGTTATGTATCAATGTATGCTATTGTACTATGTGTCGACATAAAAAATATTTAATTTGATAACGCGACAATGTACCTAATTTATTAAAGATGGAAAAGATATTAAGTTTTTATTAAACTAGCTAAAAGTTGACATGTTTAAAATATAAATACAGACGTTCTGTTAATGATAATAGAGTTATGCTTTTTAAAGTTTTGCGAAGTTTTTCTGTAATTAGGGTCGGTGTTGCAACAAATTTACTTACATTTTATTTAGATTTATGCATTAATATTCTGCTTATTAAGTTATTGCACTCTACAAGTGTTAATGTTAGTTTGTCCTTCCATTTCAGAGCTTCGCTTTTATGAATGTTGTCATCCTTGTTTTTACTTAGTGTCGACATAAAAAGTTATTTCATTTGATAACGAGAGAATGTACCTATTCTTTTAAATATAGCAAGTTAGTGTTAAAAACTTAAAATAGTGAAAGTTAACATTTTTTAAAGCAAAGCTTTTCTATAGTTGGGGTCGGTCGGTCCGTCCGTAAATCACAGACAGATAGCTCTTTTTGTTAATTTAGAATTATCCTATCGATTCCTAACTTTGCATGATGCTTCCTGAAGTAGTTTGGTACGATTTAGAAAGCGTAGCAACTCTATAACCGTTACCAGAATGTCAGTACGTCCATTTTAAACATGTTGATTTTTAGGTGATAAAATTATCCGATTAGTCTAATTTTTGAAATATTGATTCCTAAGACAACAAAGTACAATGTAATAAGCGAAGCATCTCTATAATCAAGTCCTCAAAATGTAAGTATGTCCTTAATATTCTGATTTTACGTAATTTACTAACAATTTTGTTTCTACTTTTATACATTTATATTCTGATTATTCAGTTCTGATACTCTATTAATGTTCATTTGTCTTACCGTTTCAGAGCTTCGCTTTTATGGATGTCGTCATCCTTGTTAAAATATGTATTATACAATATACAGGCATTATGTTAATGATTATAAAGTTGCTAAGCTTTCTTAATTATACCTAGTTATTACAAGAACCACCATGCAAATCAAGAATATATAACCTAACTTTTAAGTCTTAAAAGTACCTACCCGGTATATCTTTTAAACAAAGTAGTATTGGTCAATGAATCTCGATAACCAATGAATCGATTGAGTTTTCCATTAAGTAGATGCTTAGGTAAAAGATGGCCAATTGGAAATTTCCACGAAGAACAACCACTAAAGGCTGCGACTTTGCATCTATTCTAATGGACTCAAGCTCGATTTCTTAACAATCGGCATTAAAGTCTAATGTAAAATAATATCTTATGTGTGAAGTACAAATATTTCGAGTAACACCTATGATTTACCATTTTTCATTTAAATTGCTCGCCTTTTATAAATAACATAAGATAAACTAGAAAAATTAAATGGACCATTGTACATAAACAAACACGCGAATTCTCAATAATGAATAATATGGTAGGTCCTTTAGAGGACCGTTTGTATCCAGTGGGCAACAATAGAAGATAATTGGTCAAATTACTTGGAGCTGGTGTACTTGGTGACAGCCTTGGTTCCCTCAGAGACGGCGTGTTTGGCCAACTCTCCGGGAAGGAGAAGCCTGACAGCAGTCTGGATCTCTCTGGAGGTGATGGTGGATCTCTTGTTATAGTGAGCCAGACGGGAAGCTTCAGCAGCAATACGCTCGAAGATATCGTTGACAAAAGAGTTCATGATGCTCATGGCCTTGCTGGATACACCAGTGTCGGGGTGCACCTGCTTCAGAACCTTGTAGATGTAGATAGCATAGGACTCTTTGCGTCTCAGCTTCTTCTTCTTCTTGTCTCCCTTGGCAATGGCCTTCTGGGCCTTGCCGGATTTCTTAGCAGCCTTTCCTGAAACCTTGGGGGGCATGGTGTTGTAGATAACGAGATGAATCTGCTTGTAGGTCCAAACCTCCTTGTTTAAATACCCACTCTGTGTTCAATAATCTTCTTCATGTAGTTCCCGCCCACATTAATCTCATTGTTGTAGACAAGGCAGGTGAAACATATCCCAACTAATAATATGAAGACAATGAGGCATTTTCCCGCTTCGTTGTTGAGCCCAATAATGGGAGGGATGGCAGTGAGTATTGCGCAGATGTTGTACTGGCACGACCACCTTTCCGCGGGGGATTAAGTTCGTTTATGTACATGCACAACTTGAAAATGCAGGCAGGCAGGAATCTAAAACTTAAGTGAGAACAAACTTTTTACAAAAATCAAACAAGAAATACAAAAATATAATAACTGTAATAATATAGCTCAAATAAAAATATATTCCTTAATTTGCCACCTAAACATAATTTTGAGTAAAAAATTGTCTAATATTTGTTAAAATCTTTTTCTTACTTTACACTGCAATATACTTCGAAAACAAGACCTTTTTTCATTTTTAATATAATACTTTTGTTTTTAAAAGCTTACTTAAATGTTAAAACTATCCTACAAATAAGAAAATTCTAGAACATCAACCAACTCAAAAAGTTCTGCCCGATGTTAATGAAAGTTGACTTAAGTCATAATCTTAATAAGTTGATACTGTTTTAATCCTTAGTTTATATGTCTTAATAAAACTTAAACGTACACCTAGTTAAAATATAATCTATTCTTCAATAAAAAAAAGTTAAGGATACTACTTCACTCAATCTGCAAATACAAGAAATTGCAAACTACCCGTTACACAAAAAGTTTGTAGATTTACATTTTGTAAAATTGAGTTTTGTTTTTAGAAGTATATTTAAATCTTGTTCTATTTATCGAATTAAGAAAAAAGTTTGTTCTCACTTAATCCTTATGATAAGCTGTCCCTTTAAGTTTGAAATGGCTTGGCTTTGGTTCCTATCAAATGTTATTGTTTGTATTTTTCCGTTCGCGCCAAATAATTACTTTGAATGCTAACTATGAACTTCCCATAAAAATCTGAAAATGTAAATAGGGACTAGGTAAATAGTTCAAGTCTTTGAAAAGTTCAGTTTTTGTATAACTAAAATTAAGAAAGGAGGAATTAAGTACTTAGTAGTTCTAAAACAGTTATTTGAAAAGTTTAACATAGAAAAATTATAATGACTAGTGCTGTATTTAAAACTAGCGACTACGCCCCTAGAGGCACTTTGGGGAGTCGAATTTTATAACCCAATTTATTATTTTAGATTTTAAAAGAAAAAGTAAAAAAACTTTGGGATGTGGATTTTTTTTGGATGGGGGGGTTTTCTAGGGGCGATTTCTCTTAGGAGGGTGGTGGTACCCTCCCCCAAAATAGTTTTAAACCTTCCCGGGACCTATGAGAAGCTACCCTGTTAAGGAGAACCCGATCGGTGCATTGGTTAGCGAGATCCTTCGGTACAAACACACAGACAAACAGACATCCTGTTAAAGTTTTTTTAGAGAATTTGTTGAAATGCTGAAAAATCTAGTTATTTTTGTGTCATTCAAAAGCAGTTCTGCAAATCCATTTCATAGAAATATCCTTTATGTATTTCTTTAACTAGACTAAAATTTGGTCATTCACTTTACATCGTATTTTGCATTTTTCTTCCCTAATATCATGATATTGTCTTTTTCTCTCTTTTAATTCTCCACTTCTAAAAAATTCTAAAATCAATTAAATTGGTACCTAGTTCAGCTAATATATTTTTGAAATACGTTCATGCATATTAGTTTTAAGATAATTTTTTTTTACCAAGACCTATAACTAAGTTGTAATAAGGAAATTTTATTTTTATAAATTGTAGTGCAGAAATAATCCGTTTGTTGTATAAACAATCAAGTTTCGCGGGTAAAGGCAGGTGAAAGCCTGGGTTAAAGCGTATCATGCATAGGGAGGAGAAACATCTATAAAAGCGGGGAGGGGGGGGGGGGGTTGCAAGGACTTGATGTACAATTTGGAGAGGGAGAGGTTAATTCCTATGGGATTATTGGGAAATTTTATGGGGAAGATTAATTTTTAACTCTAAAGAGAAGGAAATTTTGAGCTTAAAAAGATAATAAACCCCGAAATAGTATAAATAAGGCATTTCCCAGATAAACAATCAATTTGAATTCAACTTTCAAATACCTAACTGATAATCATGTCTGGACGTGGAAAGGGTGGAAAAGTGAAAGGAAAGGCGAAGTCCCGTTCCAGCAGGGCTGGACTCCAATTCCCAGTTGGTCGTATCCACCGTCTCCTCCGCAAGGGAAACTATGCTGAGCGTGTTGGAGCTGGTGCCCCAGTCTACATGGCCGCTGTCATGGAGTATTTAGCTGCTGAGGTTCTCGAGTTGGCTGGTAATGCCGCCAGAGACAACAAGAAGACCAGAATCATCCCCAGACATCTCCAGCTGGCCATCAGAAACGATGAGGAATTGAACAAGCTACTGAGTGGTGTCACCATTGCCCAGGGTGGTGTTCTTCCCAACATCCAGGCTGTTCTCCTCCCCAAGAAGTCTGAGAAGACCAAGGCGTAATAAGTTGACCGGATTGCTACATTGTACCTGAAAAAGCTTTCTTTATAGAAAGCCAAAATTTTAAAAATTTGAGATATTCACTGTTTAGCTTTTGTCACCAAGCACTAAAATTTCTGAAAAATTATGTACTAAATAAATTTAGCTCCTGTAGGTATACACGTACAGAATAAATTTTACACCAATTTCTAATTGTACTGGATACTTGGAATTTATATTAAAGGACGCCTGCAAGAAATAACACGCTTTAACTGCTGAAAGACTGCCACAAGTAGACCCAATACCCAAAATTTAAAGCCTTCAGCTTCAATAACAAAAAAGTTCTAGGCATTTCAAAATAACATTTTATGTACAATGAAAATTTGAAATATTTCCAATGCTCATAAAAGAAAAAACAATATTAAATTACGTCGCCTAGGCATAAAATTATAACCTTATCTTTGTCAGAAACTTAGATTGCCTGTAACTGATTACATTTTTATAATAAAAACACCACATTTCATAGTCAAAATCTATGAAAAAAATTCGATTAAAATTGCATTTTTTAACGAAAATCATAGCGGAAACAAAGGGGTAAACTAATACAAGCTTAGCTGTGATTGGTTGTTAAGCTGATTAAGCCTTCTGATTGGCTACAGTACATTCGGTACATTTGACTATAAAAATGGGTATTTTTATTGTAAAAATATAATTATGGAAACCTAAATTTATGACAAAAATAAGCTTATAATTTTGTTTCTAAACCACGTAGTTTAATTTCAAAGTTTTCAACATGAGCATTGCAATTCTTTCAAAATTTCCATTGTACAGAAAATGTCATTTTAAAATGCCTAGAACTTTTTTGTTATAGAAGCTGAAGGCTTCAAATTTGGGGTATTGGGTCTACTTTTGGCAGTCTTTCAGCAGTTAAAGCGTGGTATTTCTTGCAGGCTTCCTTTAACAACCTATATATAAAAAAATCTAGGTTGAATGTCCACTGGACATTGTCCAGTTCAAAGTGTGATGGATAAGGAGCAGAAAAAAGCCCTATACTCAGGGTGGGCATACAAAAAACCAACCAGCCAGCTTTCTTCATTATCTATCTTGTTTATAGTGAAATCTTGCTTACCTATTACCTACAACAACATAAACATTAATATTTCATCAATATATCAAATGTATCTGACTCCTAAATAAAAAAAAAGACCAAAAAACCTGAATAAATCCCAGGGTTTTATTAAAAAAAAACTGGGTGGGGTTGGGTTTTAAAAAAAATTCTTTTTACCACACTGCCAATATCAGTTATTTTATAAAAAAATCACAAAATCTTTGCTTTCTTTTTAAAAAGTACCTAAATATTTTCGCGTACAGTTTTCCATTGTAAAATTGCAGTTCAATTTTAATGCCTGGAAAAAAATTGTAACTATGACACAAGTAATTTCCCTCAAAGCGAATGCATTACACTGCGTTCAAAGGTGCTTTGACTTTAGTGTCAGAACCTAAATTGGGACATAGTGCATTTCATTACCCTAGGTTGGGTAACTTCATTTCACTTTTCAATAAAATCTAAAATTCAGCCGTTTTTGAGAAAATTAGATTTGAAAATTCCAAGTTCATTTTCACCCACTAGGAGTTATCACATAACCAGGACAAGAAAAGCAAAGATTATCTATTTAAAATTTTGAACAAGTTTGCTTTTATAAAGTTCTTCATAAAACCACTCCTGAAGTGAGTTGATTCATGGCCATTTTTATCAGTTGCTTTGCTAAGGTCACGGAAATTCAGCCTTAAATAAATCATATATAGAGAGGTTTAATGACAGACTTTATAAAAGCAAAGTTGTTCAAAATTTTGAATAAATAATCTTTGCTTTTCTTGTCATAATTATGTGGTAACTCCTGGTGGATGAAAATTGAACTTGAAATTTTCAAATCTAATTTTCTTAAAAACGGCTGCATTTTAGATTTTATTAAAAAGTGAAATCAAGTTACCTAACCTAGGGTAAAAAAATGCACTATGTCCCAATTTAGGTTCTGAAACTAAAGTAAAAACACCTTCATACGCACTGTGGCATGTTAAGGAGAAAAAAACAAGCATGACAACATCCATATAAGCAAAGCTCTGAAATTGTAGTACAAACGAACATTAACACTTGTAGAGTGTCAGAACTAATAATCAGAATATAAATGTGTAAAAATCAGGGTTGTCATTTTGAGCGGGCGGTTTTGGGCAGTTATGGGCACCCCCCTTTTGGGGGGAGAGAAAAAGGGGAGGGGGTGAAAAAAGAGGAAGGGCGGGCCTATTTTTTGGGTTTGACTGTTTGTTTGTGCGTCTGTGTGTTTGTACCGAAGGATCTCGCTTACCGCTGAACCGTTCGGGTTCCACCACCCTCCTTAGAGAAATCGCCCCTAGAAAAATTTTTGTTTGAAACAAAAAATAAAAATGGGGGGAGGCAACCTACCCCCCCCCCAAAAAAAAATTATTCCCCCCCCCCAAAAAAAAAAAAATTATTCCCACCAAATTTTTTTTTACTTTTTCTTTTCAAATCTGATATAATTTATCAAATTTGACTCTCCCCTCCTCAAGTGCCCCTAGATAACTAAACTATATAAATTAGTAAGCTTTTTTGTATCTAGAGAAGGATCTGAACCGATATGGTTCTCCTTTCCAGTGGAGTTTTTATAGGTCCTGAGATGGTTTTAGGCTATTTTATTTCTAATAATAAGTCTCGGTATGGTTTTAGGCTATTTTATATCCTTTTTATAAGCTTTTTACGACATTTGCCCTATATGACAACCCTGGTAAAAATTGAAACAAAATTTTAGGTAAAGGGGACTATCCACAATCGAGAGCAAGTGATTCTAAGCACCTTCCAGCAGTGATTCTAATTTTTTTTGTGAATATATGAGGGTTCTGTGTAATATCATCATATCAATTTAAAAAATCAAGTTTCACCATGGTTTCATATGAAAAAAACTTTGAAATATTAGTCAATTTTTGACAATACACCATCAAATGTTTTGTTGAGTTCAAACTGCTGTGACACAAAAGTAAAGTTTTTCAATAAAAAATGTTAATTTAGAAAAAGGGATGTTAACTTGGAATATTACATTAACAGTTTCATTAGTGTACTTTCGTAATTTACAGCATTTGATGATATTTCGTCAAATAATGCTCAAATTTAAAGGTATTTTTCATTTAAAACCATAGTAAAACTTTATTTTTAAAATCAATTAAATCACAGAACCTTAGGTAGTATATTTACAACAAAAAAAAATTTAGAATCACTGCTGGAAGGTGCTTAGAATAACTTGCTCTCGTTTGTGGATAGTCCCCTTTGATGAAAAACTGCTTAAATGCAACTACTGCTTAAGGACATACTTAAAATTTTTAGGACTTGATTATAGAGATGCTTCGCTTATAACATTGTACTTTGTTGTCCTAGGAATCAGTGTTAAAAAATCAGACCAATTGAATAATCTTATCATATAAAAGTTAATTGTTAATAAGGTAAAAATTATCATGTTTAAAATGGACGTAAGGACATTCTGGTAATGATTATAGAGTTGCTACGCTTTCTGAATTATACCTAACTAATACAGAAATCACCATGCAAAGATTGAAATTGATAGAACTATTCTGACATGCCTAAATTAACTAAAAAAGCTAACCGTTCCAGACAGCCGGACCGAACCCTAATTATAGAAAAGCTTCGCTTTTAAAAACTAAAATTGTCCATGGTAGGACTGACTACAACGCATTACATAATCATTAATAAAAAGTTATTGTTCTTCCTGTAAGAAATAAAAGGTACTAGTGTGACAAAATATTTATCAACTAGCAACTGCGCCCCTAGCATTTAGGTTCTCTATATTAGAAGGTTTAAGGAAGGGCAGAAAAATAGCCAAAACAAAACCTATACTTATTTATAAAATAAATAGCCTAAAACCATGTCAGGACCTATAACAAGATTTACTGTAGAGGAGAACCATATCGGTTCAGCTGTTAGTGAGATCCTTCGCTACAAACAAAAAAAGCTTGCTACTTTTTATAATAGTACCTATTAACTTAAAGAATGTAAGTCCAAAATTATGTAGGTAGGTATCTTTTGACATTAAATCAAATTGTCCATAAACAAGGATGACAACATCCATAAAAGCGAAGCTCTGAAACGGTAGGACAAACGGACATTAACACTTGTATATTGTCAGAATTGAATAATCAGAATGTAAATGTATAAGAGTCAAAGCAAAATTGTAAGTGAATATGTTGAAAAACTGCTTGATACAGGATAATGTTTATGGACATACTTACATTTTAGGACTTGATTATAGAATTACTTCGCTTATAATATTGTACTTTGTTGTTCCAGGAATCAGTATACCAAAAATCAGACCAATCGGATGATTAGGTCACAAACAAATTTGTTGTTAAAAATGTAAAAAAATCAACATGTTTAAAATGGATGTACGGACATTCTGGTAATGATTATAGAGTTGCTACGCATTTTAACTCGTACCTAACTTTTACAGGAATCACCATGCAAAGTTTGAAATCGATAGGACAATTCTAACATGCCTAAATTAACGAAAAAAGCTATCCGTTACGGACCGACCCTAATTATAGAAAAGCTTCGCTTTTAAGAATTTAAGTGGTAATATAATATTTTTTCCAAGGTTGAAACATAACAGAAAGTACGTATAAATACCTATTACCTATTTAGTTAAAATATAGACAATTAACAAGGATGACAACATCCATAAAAGCGAAGCACTGAAACGGTAGGACATACGGACATTAACACTTGTATAGTGTCAGAACTGAATAATCAGAATATAAATGTATAGGAGTCAAAGCAAAATTGTAAGTAAATTTGTTGAAAAACTGATTGATTCAGGATAATGTTTATGGACATACTTACATTTTTAGGACTTGATTATAGAGTTGCTTCGCTTATTCCATTATACTTTGTTGTTCCAGGAATCAATATACCAAAAATCAGATCAATCGGATGATTAGATCATATAAAAATTTGTTGTTAAAAAAGTAAAAAAATCAACATGTTTAAAATGGACGTACGGACATTTTGGTGATAATCATAGAGTTGCTACGCTTTCTAAATCGTACCTAACTATTAAAGGAATCGCCATGCAAAATTTGAAATCGATAGGACAATTCTAACATGCCCAAATTAAAGAAAAGAGCTATCCGTTACGGAAAGACGGACGGACGGACGGACGCACGTACGGACGTACGGACGGACGGACCGACCCTAATTATAGAAAAGCTTCGCTTTTAATAATAACCAATTTAAAACACAATAGATATACTTGAATGTACCTATTCACTGATGATCATTGCCGAGTTTTACTTAAGGGATCTTTACTAAAAAAATATTAGTTTATTATTTAAACATATCAACTTCAGTTTATTCTTTAGAAGTTGCTTGTGTGTAGCACATTATCTCTGAAATTGTTAAACAAAGTACAGAGTGCATTCAGTTTGTTTTGAACATCCTGTTTCTTTGATTCTGAAACCATTGATTATAAGAACAAGGATGACAAATTCTATAAGCAGCGAAGCTAAAAAAATCATAAAATGGGCGATCAGACAAATTCAGTTATAGAGCAGATGTTCGGTTGTCATGACAAAGAATTGAAATGCAATGAAAATCACAAAACCTGTAAATAGTAATATGTCTTTTGAAGCATGACTAACAAAGTGAATTATAGAGTAGCTTAGCTACTAGAAAAAGGAAAATCTTAATGGAGACCATTGTTCAAGAGGATCATAGGGCCATGTAATAAGGCATAAAAACGAATTTTTAGATGATACACCCCATGTAACATTCTCTTAGTTACCAAAGTAATTTCGTTAAACATTTATTATATAAATATTTAATTTTCACATTAGCAATCATTGTTACATTGACAATTTAGCAGTTGCCTAACAGTACCAATGATATGTCAAGAAATATCATTCATTAGGATTTAGTATAAAAATATTTCTATGTCCTAAATAAGTTTTAAACTGTTTTTAAAGTATTTTTGAATGAGGGGTCAAAAATATACTTTGCCACATTTAGAACAAGACTGCAGGGCCCAAATTTTAATTAGGCCCCCAAGTTAGTTTTTTTTGGGATTTTGAAAATTATTTTTTTAGTAGATTGGGTAATTTTTACAAAAGCGGAAGCGTTTTTAATTTTAATTGCTTTTTTCTTCCTTTCTTTTCATTTGCACACTTTACTATGCCCTTGATTGGGTATAACAAATAAAAAAAATTTATGAAAGTAAAATACATTGGTTTAAGAATATCGTTCAGCTATATATTCTGCATTTTTGTTAATGAAACAACCGGGACGGGTAATTTTGGACAATTTCTTCATTGCATAATTTTATCGTCTTTTCCCTGTATAAAATTTTGGGGGTTTAAAAATTACGAGAATTTTTGTTACGCGTATCTGCACCATTTTATATGGTTTCTGGATAAATAACTTTGTACATTTTTTCCCCCAATTTATTCTATTTTCCTTAATGTAAAAATATAGAGAAAAAATTGGTAGAGAAAAAACGGAAACAATTAATTCATATGGTCTTATGATTAGTCATATTATTATAACTATAATTGGCCATTAAACTTTTTTTCATAATGTTAATTTTCTCTATTGAATTCATGTTTTAAGAAAAAATATTATTTGCATTTAACAGAATACATTATTTTTGTATGCTATGCATATAAAGTGAATTACTAAAATGCTTCCATAAGCGACAAATTAACCACAAAATAAATAATTGATCGGCTGGGGTAAAAATTACCCAATCCACTATAAAAAATGATTTTTAAAATCCCCAAAAAAACTAACTTGGGGGCCTAATTTAAATTTAGGCCCTGCAGTCTTATTCTAAACGTGGCAAAGTATATTTTTGACCCCCCATTCAAAAATACTTTAAAAACAGTTTAAGATTAATTTCCTTAACTTGGAAAGACCCAAAAGCTAGCAGTCATTTGGTATAAGAAAATCATGACAAACTACCCGACTTTGCTCATCCAAGTCTTTAACGTAAACCTAGGGTATAAAATTAGGGTTTGCAATCGAATCCAAAATACATCCAATTTTTGAATCCAGAATCCTAATTCGCAATTTAAATAACGGATTCAGATTGTTAATTTTTATGACTTTTGTAGCACTTACAATTTTTTTATATTTACAATGTGGCAGACAAAAACCAAAAAGGTATTTCATTGTTTCTTTTTTTTGTATTTTTTTTACAGTAGCTTTTCATGCTTAATTTAGTGTAGGTTAGGTTAGGTTAGGTTAGGTTAAGTAAGGGTTAGAAATTGTCCTCTGTAACAGCGTTTAGAATTTCTTTTATTTATAAAAAGACCTATTAAAATAATGCAAGAACCTGCAATCTGGTATCCAAAAATCTGCACAAAAAAAAACAAGAATCGGCTTTAAGTTTTGACAAAGGGATAGTTTCACAAAGTGCATTTTAAAAAAAATAGTGAACTGTAAGTTTTTTCTATTTTAAATAACGTAGTAGTGCATAATATAAAGTTATTGATTAAAATAAAAAGATTTGACCAGGGATTTTCCTTAAAAATGTGTCTTTCATTTTTATTTTCAACTTTGTTGCATGTTATATATGGCAAAAACTTTTTTGTCTTAAATACAACTGAAGATAGCATTTACTCGTTAATAGAACTTCAAACTTTTTATACAACAAAATACACATAACAACAAAGAATGACCAATAAAATATTTAGTACTAGCGGCTTCGCCCCTAGCCTCTAGGGGCTTTGCCCCAAGAGGTGATAAAAAAAAAATTGAGGTGAAATTCGTAAAAGGACCAAGGAAATCTTCTGCAAAAAAAACAAAGGACCTAGGAAATCTTCTGCAAAAAAAATAAAGGACCTAGGAAATCTTCTGCAAAAAAAAAAAAAAAATAGGGGGGGGATTTTTTTGTTTTTTGGGGGGGTTGGGGGTGTCCCACCCCCCAAGAAAATAGCCTAAAACCACCACAGGACCAGTAGGTATATACCCTGAAGAGTAGAATCCAATCGGTTCAGTGGTTACCGAGATCTTAAGGGACAGACAGACAGACAGACGGACAGACGGACAGACATCAAGCTACTTTGTATTATAGATAGTACTTAGAGAAGTGGTCTTAGTAGAATATATTAGGCATTGGATAGATATGATTGTGATAAAGAATTTTGACATTGACCTGACCGAACTTTTTTTATTTGACAATATCTAAAAAAGTTAGTGATTTGCAACATAAATTACATGAGAATGGTCTTTATATATATATATATGTTTTATGGTTAGTTGGTATTTCCGCGTGAGATAATGTGTATATTGTAAGTAAACCGGACGGTTTTCTTTTTTTAAAAAAAAAGAATCTATAGAAAACCTGTCCTATAATGAACCGGACGTTATTTTTTATGTTTTTTAAGTAACTTGTCTCAAGGGGAACCCCTGTTAAATTTTTTTATAACTCTTGTGAAATATGTGGAAAAAGATTCTCTGATATTGGTGTTTTGGCTATACATATTTGGAAAAAATAGACCATTCTCATGTAATTTATGTGGCAAATCACTTTAACTTTTTTAGATATTGTCAAATAAAAAAGTTTGGTCTGGTCAATGTTAAAAATTCTTTAACATATAATCATATCTATCCAATGCCTAATATATTCTACTAAGACATATAAAAGTTCACTACTCTAAGTACCTTAACTCTTTAAATACACTTCGTAGAACTATCCCTTTATCTTTAAAAATCCAGTTCTGATCCAAAAATTCGGCGGATTCCCAACCCTTATAAAAAAGAATACTTATGCACAATTGGAATCTTATTTGTTTATACATTTACTACACATTGGAAACTGATAGGTTGGAATTATAATCATTGGAGTACAATGTAAATAAAATTGGAGCTTGTAATAGTTGTTCTATTGAACATATAAAAAATCAAAGCAAAAATGAATTAGTACGGATTTTACACAGTTGTTTTATTAATTAGTGTAGAAATAAATATTAAAGGTCTTTAAATCCTTTTTTCTTTTCTTTATAAGTAAATTTTTGTCTTTTCAGACAGTAGCCCTAATCATCTTCCTATGGCAGACATTTACATCAATATCACACTATACAGAAGACCCTACAGGAACCACGGTTGAGAAAGTTACTCTAAAAGATATTGACACACTTAGGATAGTAGCATGGGATGTGGAACAGTTTAGTGTTAGCAAGTCTCATGAGTTTGGTTATATATGGAAATCCTCATTTCTAAATGGTAATATTTTTCTAATAAAAAATATCATGGATTATTTCCTCATCAATGACATCAAAACAACACACTAATAAAAAACGTTATTTTTATTTTACCACATTCATTACATATTAAAGTAAAAGGCAGAGGGGGAATACGTTATATGCAACTCTCCCCTCGTCCTTGTCCTAATAGTGGGTCTTTGAAATGAGCTAATTGGGTCAAAAATATATACACAGCTGATTCCCATCATAAGAACAAAAAGCAAGCAGACAAAAGGGTCTCTGCCTCTTGGGGCAGGTAGTTGTCTGTATTATACAATACATATTTACTTTAACAATATATTTGTTCATTATAAATAGGAGAATTGCAAAATCAGCCAAAATTTATCTCATGGAAAGGTGTGAATGATAATATAACATATGACAAAATATTTGATGAAATGTACAATCCAAACTATAAATCCATGGAACCATATTATGGAGCATACTATCAAAATACAACAACAATTTTGTTCCCTTATGGAAAGTGTCTACTCTTGAACAAGGGGGGGGGGAAGTTCTGACACATTTGCGTAAACGGTGAGTATAGGCTTTATCTTTGGAATGAGAGGATAGGTTATTAGGGATAAAATCATTCTTATATGATGAATTTCCCCCAGATTTAAGATTTTTTGGATAGGCCTCCAGGTTCCGGAGCTCCAGGCCTCCAGGTGGTCTCTGTACAGGTAAAAATGAAAATTTTTTTTTTTTTTTTTAAGTTACAGGTCAACTTATAAAACAAAATATGCACCTTTTTTAATATTATTCACATATTTGAAGAAAAAATATGCATATTTTGTTTTATAAGTTGATTTTTAACTTTAAATTTTTTTTGTTTTTTTTTATTTTTACCTGTACAGAGACCACCTGGAGGCCTGGAGCTCCGGAACCTGGAGGCCTATCCAAAAAATCTTAAATCTGGGGGAAATTCATCATATAAGAATGATTTTATCCCTAATAACCTATCCTCTCAGTCCAAAGATAAAGCCTATACTCACCGTTTACGCAAATGTGTCAGAACTTCCCCCCCCCCCCTTATTCAAACCCTCTGATGATCAGAACAAAGAGAAGCATTCAACTCTTTCTGACAGATACATATCAAGACACTTACTTCAGCTTGTCATTGAAAGCATTTACAGGGAAGAAAATAGCCATTGATTTAAATCATGACGTCACATCCGAGTTAGCCACATTCAACATCAAACTTACACAGTATCAACAACTTGAGTACAAAGGTGGATGTCATGTATATGAATCTGTACAAGCATATCAACAATGCCTGGTTCTAGAATACCAAAGAGTATTTAAGGAGTGTGTACCTAAATGGTTAGACAATCAAACATCCTGTGAAAAGATAACTGTGACAGAAGACATGGAAGACTACAAGACTACTCTTACAAATCTGACTATTCATTTAACTGGTGGAGATTCACTGACTGTACCAGGTTGCAAGCCTCATTGTACAAAAACGATGATTGAGAGTAATCAGCTTGTATATAGAGCTAATCTAGGTAATGGATACTAATATACCTTGAGTAAACATACCATACAACTGAAACAACTTTCAATTGTATGATTATCATATTTGATAGCCATTAGTAAACTTAAATCTTAAATAATATTTTAGGGGCTGATAGAAAAAAAGTTGTCTGTACTATCATGGCCGGGTTGCCCCACAAAATCACAAAATCTTTAAGTTTTATTCAGATGTTGATTACAGATGCATGAAGGGCCTGTATACGGTTCTGTATATTGGGACATATATTTAAGCTTTTAAATTGTAATGACCATTTAATTAAAAGGTTTGTAGAACCCGTACAATTTAAAAAATGTACAGGGCAACCACCGCCTTTTTGATATTAATATTGAAAATAACGTACTACAAAAAATTACAATGAACACAATAACGTACATTTTTTGAAAAAATAACGTACAATAACGTACCATAAAACACATATACATCTATAATACAAAGTAGTACGATGTCTCTCTGTCTGTCGGAAGCTTAAGATATCAGTAACCACTGAACCGTTTGGGCTCTACTCTTCAGGGAATATACCTACTGGTCCTGGGATGGTTTTAAGCTATTTTCTTGGGGGGTGGGACACCCCCCCAAAAAAAATGAAAAATATCCCCCTAAGAAATTTTTTTTTAAAACTGAAATCAAAAAAGGAAAGTTCAACTACCCCGCTTACCCCCCCCCCCTAAAAAAAAAAAAACTTTCCTCCCCCCCAATTCTTTTTTACTTTTTCTTTATAAATCTAAATAACACCTCTTGATTAAACCTCTTGAGGCAAAGCCTGGGTGTTAACTACCCCCCCCTTAATTACCCCCCCTAAAAAAATTTACCCCAATTTAATCATGTAAATAGTACCAACTAGTAATGAGGTTTATATTCATTTATTTAAGTACGATTAAATATTCCAGCATCTTCGCCCCTAGCCTTTAGGGGCATCGCCAAAAGAGGTATTGTAAAGTTTTTTTTAAAGGGAGTTTCCCCACCTCACTTACTTGTTATATTTTACAAAAAGAAAAAGAATTTTTTTTGGAGGGGGGGATTCTTTGCCTAAAACCACAACAGGAGCAGTAGGTATATTACCTGAAGAGTAGAACCCAATTGGTTCAGCGGTTACCGAGATCTTAAGCTTAAGAAAGACGAATAGATAGATAGACATCGTGGATTTTGTGGAAGCACAAACTAGTGCTACAAATTTTATTATGAAACTATTATATGATAAAATATTTTTCAATTTGTTGGCACTGAAGTTAAAAAGCTCAAATATCTTAATATTTTGTTGTTCTATACGTTTTGCTTTACGTGTTTTGATTAATTCAATAAAATATTTCTTAAATTTTTGTCGTTTTTTAGTTAAGTACTAAAAACTATGTCTTTGTACTAAAATTTTGATTATGTAGTGTTATAAAATAATAAACAATTAAAATTTACAAATAAAATTAAAGATACCGGATTGAGGGGATGTATCTGTATGGGAAGATAGGGTAATAACTTAACAGAAATCTCGCGCCAAAACACAAAACAGCTGATTCTTTTATATCAACAAATGTGGTCAAATACTCATCGATAAAATTTTCCCTACTTTAAAATAAATTCTTATGCTTTTTTGCGTACTAGCGGCAACGCCTCTAGTATATCTGGAGTGCAGTAAATAGCCTAAAACTATCCTAGGATGTATATGATGAGGGGGGTCGTAAAAATTGTTGAGAGTAGTATAACTAGATATGTTTTTTTAATTTTTTAAGGGGATGATAAAAATCAAAAAAAAAATTATTTTTTTTTTCTGTAAGACCTCGCAAAATCAGTACTAAACCGATTGATTGGGAAGCTTCATAAGGACATGGGATAGTTTTATGCTATTTTGCATCTCTCTTTCTCTCTAGCTCTCTTTCTCTCTCGCTCTCTTTCTCTCTCCATCTCTCTCTCTTTCTCCATCTCTCTCTCTCTCTCTCTCTCTCTCTCTCTCTCTCTCTCTCTCTCTCTCTCTCTCTCACTCTCTCTCTCTCTCTCTACCTATCTATCTCTCACTCTCTCTCTCTATCTCTCTCCCTCTATCTCTCTCTCTCTCTCTCTCTCTCTCTCTCTCTCTCTCTCTCTCTCTCTCTCTCTCTCTCTCTCTCTCTCTCTCTCTCTCTCTCTCTCTCTCTCTCTCTCTCTCTCTACCTATCTATCTCTCTCTCTCTCTCTACCTATCTATCTCTCACCCTCTATCTCTCTCTCTCTCTCTCTCTCTCTCTCTCTCTCTCTCTCTCTCCTACCCATTTGCTAGGGTTGCAGTGTCAGTAAATTTGTAAGGGAAATTTTGCGATGAGAAAAAATATCCTATATTAAATTCTGCCCATGTCCGTCTATCCGACTCGGACGTTCAGTTCAGTTTAAAATTTTTCTTTCTTCATGAGTTCAGTATCATTCAATTACATGTATGTAAATTGTATTTTAGGTTTGTTATTATTTGTTTTTATTTTAATTTGTGAATTTTAGGTGATATATGCATTATGTAAAAAACAATACTTTAATTATCTGGAATTAAATAATAATTATAGTACGTTTATGTACGTCAGACATAAAAGGTTCGATCCTATTTGCATAAAAAAAAATGTCTCAAGCTATATATAGATCTCGATATTGAACCGATTGAGTTCTCCATTTTAGGGAAGGTTCTCATAGGTCCTAGTTTGGTTTTAAGCGTTTCTATAATTATTGGTTCAGTCTTTGTATACATATACGTCCTTAAATTTTAAGCACTCCCACTGTCATTTACGATCTCGCTAACCACCCAACCGATTGAGTTATGTCTCACACCTGTCCTCGGTGGTTTTATACTAGAATCTGTTGGGTGCAGCTGTTTATAAAATTAGATAGCGGCTACGCCACTAGAGGTCTCTGTTAGGGGTTATTCTTTTAGGAACGATATCTCATGACTCATAAAGGCCTTCACTCTAAAAGAGGTCTAGTTTTTATATTGAAAGATCTTAAGCTATGTAAAGACATCTTGTTGCTTTTTTTATTTAAGGATTTATTTTAAAGAAAATGTTCAGGTTGATTTCAAATATTCATTTCAGAAACTAAAACGATGCCTGGAAGAATATCAAATTCTCCCGCAAGGGTGCTTCGCAGAAACAGCCGAAGCACACGCAAAAGTACATCCGACGAAATAATTTTGGACCAACTTCCTAAGAGTCGCCTAAGAAGGGGCAGTGCGACTAAGGCGCAGCTCTTGATAGATGAAGATTGTTTAATTAATTCTCCTGTAGACAGTGGGGGTAACTCTAAAAGACGTGGGTCGCGAAGTCGTAGTAATACCCCCTGTGCAGCTAACAAAGAAAATTCTTCAGTGAATATTCTCCGCGAGGGGTCTATTACACCAGGTAAACGCAAGGGCAAGCAACAAGAAAATGATGACTCACTCAAAATGGAAGTTTCCCCTGCTAAGATTTTAAAGACCTGCAATGGGATTAGTGTTAACGCGACAGCAAATATGAGCCCAACTGTACGTTTAAGCAAACTATCGTTGGACAGTCCAAAATTACACGCTACCAGTCCGTTGCGTGTTATGAACGGTTACCAAGAGAGAACAAAACGCAGATCCTTATTTTCTCCAACCAAAAAAGGGCTGGATATTGACGATATTAGCGGAATGTTGTTGAGTGAAAATAAAACAAATATTTGTAATGATGTGAATAATAGTCCTGCTAAAGTGAAAAATGATACAGATTCTGTTTTTAAGAAACCAGTTGGTACACCTTCAAAAAGACGTGGTGCTTTATCAAGTCCGAATTCTAAGAATTCAAAAAGTCCACTTAAAGGCCTTACAGGCGATAAATTAGAGGATTTATTGTGTAGCCCTGTTAAAAATGAAAGTCCAGTGAAACAACGTAACTCCGTAGGTAGACCTAAAAGGAGCCCTCTTAAGATAACCAATAGTGGTGATATAGAAAGCCTTTTTTGCAGTCCTGTTAAACCGATTAGCCCACCCAAAAAGGCTAAAACAAGTGACAATTCCACCAAGAAGAAAAGTCCTTTGAAAATTTCCCAATGCACAGATTTGGAGGATTTGTTATGTAGCCCAACAAAAAATATCAGCCCAGGTAATGTCAACTACTGTTATGATGAGTATTAATATTTTGTTTAAACCTAATTTTAATTTATGCTCAACATTTTGTATGTCAAAAAATTTTAAACAGCAAAATGTTTCTAGTGTTAATCAGTTGTGTGTTGTCTATTAGATTTTTAAAAATCGTTTGGTTATTCGTTTGAGGCTTTTCTTTATTTTTAAACGTAGCTTTAGTTTACGTAAATCGATGCAAACTATTCCTAGCATGTTCCATATATATCCAACTACACTTAAAGGTTTCCTTTAATCATGGCATATAAATATTTCTATAATCTCTACACCACAGGACCTTAATATTTATATACTGAAATGATTGAAAGTAGTAATGGCAATCCGTCAAATTTTTAGGCCGGATACGGATTCCGGATTCTTAAAATAATCCGTCAAAAAAATGGCGGATTCCTTGCGGATTCCGGATTCTTATTTTTGGCGGATTCCGGATTAGGATTCCGGATTCTAGCAGTATTTTAAAAATATTTTTTTAAAAATTAAGTGCTACATATGTCCTAATAATTAATGTTCTTGGTGTTCTCTATAATTCACTTCCGAGAATCGAACCAGATTTTAAAAGATTTTATATGTAATGATGATAATCTTTGCCTTCAAAAAGAGGCAGTTGAAAGAAAAAGACTCAAGACGCTAATTTTAGCCTACCAATTAAGAATCCGGAATCCGCTATTAAAAAACGGATTCCGGATTCGGATTCCAAAATTTTCCCAAAAATTGGGCGGATTCCGGATCCGGATTGCCAACCCTAATTGAAAGGACTTTTCTTAATAGTGTCGTTTAAGTCACATATTACTCATGAAAAAAATTATTCTATGGCTTATTTTATTGCAGTTAAACTGCCATCTACCAAGAAGATAGAACCAGAAGAAATTTCAAATCCTTTACCAATGCGCAGTCCTAGGAAGCCCATGACGCCGGTCAAGAAAAATGGAATAACGGGGCGGGCCAACTTATTCAGCTCCCCTCCCCCAAAGGATAGGGTTGCGGTTGGGGCGAAAGAAAGTCTTGGTACTGGCACTGATTTAGGAATAAACAAAGTTGATTTGACACAGGTAACAATATTAAATTACTTGTTACTTAATCAAGCTTAGAACAATTGCAGTAAGATACATATAGAAAAAAATAATACTTTCTTTTTTTGTTGCACGAAATGCATTTAAACTTTATTTAGCTAGTGAACCTCGTATTTTTTCCTGTTTAATGGGTTTAACTACATTTATATTTGAAAGAATTTAAATTTTCTACCACGTAGTTTTAAAATATCAGGCCTTGAAAACCATCTTTTTTAATTGCATATATCACAAAAATACGTCTTTCAAGTCTTGATATTTTAAAAAAAACTAGGTGGTAAACTACGTAACCCATTAACTGGGTAAAAATATGCGGTTCACTAAAACAAGTTCAAATGCATTTCGTGCAACTACCCCTTTACTAAAGTTACAGACACCCTGTCGAATTTCTATTTTAATTTGAATTAAAAAGTATAAAAATTGAGGCGGAGGGGGAATTCTAGATCTCCTTAAGATAGTTATGAACCTTCCCTGAACCTGTAAGAAGATTCACTGTAAATAAGAACCATGTTGGTCTATGGCTAGCGAGATATTAGATTAGAGACAGACAGACATCTTGTTACTAATATATAAGAATTGCTGAAAGAGATATTTTGAAGATTGTAGCTACCTTCTTTACTGTTGTTATATAACAAGAACATTTGTTTTCAGTTGCACCTAGCTAAGGGAGCTCTACACACAGGAACACCTGACCAACTATTGTGCAGATCTGAACAAGTCAATACCATGTCTCAATGGCTTGATGAACATTTAATGAATAAAAAGTAAGTTTACCTTTATTAAAATAAATTGCTAAAATAGTTATAGAGTATAAAGTCATCCAATTATTTTTAGTCTAATTCAGGGGTGTATATTCTGCACAAGATTCATATTTTCCCCTGCTGCAAAATTCTTAATTTTTTCCCTCCTAGTTTTTTTTCCAGCAAGGAAGGGATAAAAATGGAAAAGTATTTTCATAACTCTTTATTTTATTCATTTTATCCCCCCTCCCACATATTCTTTTAGTTTTTCACCAAGGAGGTTCGGAAAATAGAAAAAATATGTTTAGTTTTCTTAATGTTCTTGGTTCACCCCTGGTCTAATTTTTAAGCTATGAAAAGCGTACATAATAACTAAATTTTTAACTCAAATCAAATTGGTTGATCAAAAAATTCATACGAAATTAAAAGAAGAGTGTGTGGGCCCGTGGGGGGAATCTATTACCCCCCCCCCCCCTGTCCTCCTCCTCAGATGATTTAGTGACCTGTGTCGATTTTTAACTGCGTGTGAATTTTATGGTACATGTTTTGTCTCTTTAATAATATCAATAGAAACTTAGGTTTTGATAAATGAAAGCCATTCTTCATAATGATTACCTTAATATTGTCGTTTTTTAGCAATATTGGTTAAATACAGTATAGATGTTCTTTTACAGCTAATATTTAATTTTTTAGGCCAGGTAGTTTATACGTGAGCGGAGCTCCTGGTACCGGTAAAACCGCCACACTCACACATCTCCTTAAAACAAAAACATCCGACTACAAAAGTGTTTTCTTGAATTGCATGGTTCTTAAATCTTCTATTCAAATTTTCAAAGAAGTTGCAAAGCAATTAAATCCCAAGACAACGGTTAAGTCTGAAAAAGAAGCACTGAAAGAAATAGAAAAGTTTACTACTGGAAAGGGACCTATGGTTTTGTTAGGTAATCTATTCTACGAATCTACATACCTACAAAGATTTTAGTTCATATGTTGTAAGAAAACTTAACACACATTTTCCTCAAAAATATTCTCCGCAGGGTTAGATTTTTCTGCACGAATACAAATACGCTAGCAATAATGTAACAATACTTCAGGGATGTATATTCTGCACAAGATTTATTTTATTCCCCTGCTACAAATTTTTTTATTTTTCTTCCCCCCATAGTTTTTTCTCACCATGTAGGGGAAAATGGAAAAATATTTAAAGAACTCTATATTTTCTTTTTTTTATCCCTCCTACCACACATTTTTAAAATTTTTTTTTACCAAGGAGGGGGGGAAATAGAAAAAATGTTTTCAGTTTTCTTAATTTTTACATTTTTTTCCCCTCCAACCACTTATTTTTTATTTCCCCACCCCCCTGAGCAGGGGATCCCATGTAGAATATACACCCCTGCAATACTTTAAATACCTACCTAGTTTTAAAGAAGAAAAAAAATATTTTTTATTCTAATTCTTTTAATATACCAGAGACTCGCTCCCCTACTTTAGGTGGTGGTGAATTAATTTTGATTCCCCCCTAGTTTTAGTGTTAAAAAGAAAAAGTACAACCTGACACCTCCGCCTAAAAATATTTTTATATTTATATAAAAAAAATAGTGTAAACCTTCCCGGGACTTATGAGATTCTATCCTGTAAAGAACATATCGGTTCAGCGGTTAGCGAGATCCTTTGGTATAAAAAAAAACCTGTTACCTTATTACAAGAATATAAATTAGGTAAAATGTTATAATAGTAGTATCAAAGCTATTCTTCAACTAAAAATGATAGTATTAAACTTTTTCAGTGTTAGATGAGATTGATCAGTTGGAGAGTAAGAACCAGGATGTGTTGTACACTATATTTGAGTGGCCAGCTTTGAAAGGTTCCAGGTTGTCTCTGGTCGGTATTGCCAACACTCTGGATCTTACTGACAGAGTCCTTCCTAGGCTGCAGGTATATATTCTATTTCTGATTGGCTGTAATGTACCTTCTGTATGTCTATGATAATTCCATCGGTCAACCAGAGCCATAAATCTGAATTTATTCGAATTTCTCATTATTTCAATCATGTATCAAAAACGTTTTTGATACCTATAGAGTATTAGAAAATAGTTAGTCTGCTTTAAGCTAGGTTAACTGTAAATCTTTTTTTTTTAGATAAAAGAGTGTTATAAACCAACCCTTATCCATTACCCACCCTACAGCAAACAACAAATTATAGAAATCATAACAAAACGGCTGGCAACCTGTGGTGTAGACAAAGATGTAGTTACAACCCGAGCCATCACCTATCTGGCAGGAAAAATATCCACGCTGTCCGGGGACATCAGAAAGGCCTTGGATGTGTGCAGGCGCGCGCTTGAACAGGCAGAGACAAATGCCAGAAAACAGTCAATTTTGAAACCCAGAGCTTTTGGATCTCCACTAACTTCTCCGCAGAAAGGATACAAGGGACCGCGTCCAGTTGCCGCCAAGGCTGGGCAAGTTGATCTACCGCAGATTATGAAGGTTAGTTCATTATAACTATTTTTTTTTAAATATAGTGAAAATTAGGGGTGCATTTTTTCTTTAATCCCTGTGGAGGCCCTAACCCTGCAGGACCTATACGTGTTGCCCTTACCCTACGATGCTATTGTGAACCCAATATAAACTAACCTGACTTGAACTAAAGTATAAATAAAACTGGCGAATAACTCGAATCCCCCTTTATTTTTGATTTATTTTAAATTAGTGGCAGGGGTGTGTATTCTGCAAAATTGACCTTTCTAAGGGGGGGGGGGGGGGGTAGAAAGAAAAAAATATGTGGTTGGGGAAATGTCAAAATTAAGAGAATATGGGAGGGGGATAAAATGAATAAGACAGAGGAGTTCTAATATTTTTCCATTCCCTCCCCCCCTTTTTTGTTAAAAAAGCCACAAAATTGGACAAAGCATTGTTTGACGTATGCATATTTCAGGTTATCAATGAGGTATACGGCAGTAAAATCATGAAAAGTATGAGTATGGGTGGGAATGGGGGTGGATTGCCCACACAACAGAAGATCTTGATGGCCAGCCTGCTCCTGTTGGTGAAAAGAGGAACCAGCAAGGAAGTTACTGTCGGAAAACTAGTGCAAACATATGCAAAGGTTTGTAATTTATTTTCGTAGTAAAACTACTCTTTAATGGTTAATGTCTGACGTCTGTCCTTTATTTGTCCTCCTAGTCTATCATGGTGGTCTCTAATCAGGTTTCTATCCCTCATAATTGAGACGTCAGGACTTGGGGCCTACTATAAAAGTCTAGCTCTACGTTGTTATCAACTGCAACCCTTGACTCATTTTCTATCTTTCCCTTCTCATTCATAATCAAAGTATGGCCTTATGTTTAGTTTATAATTACAAAAAGGTTGATTACTTATTATGCCTTTTAAAATAAAATAAAAACTATAACTTGTGTTTAATAAAGTTTACGGAACTTGTTAGGTATTATTATTAGAATGTATTATTTTGAAGATTATGATAATAAGTAGGTGTCTTCAATTTTGTTAGGAGATTTAACATAAGTATTCTTATTTTAGGTTTGTAAGAAGAAAGGAATGGCTGGTAGTGACGAGCTTGAATGTATTGGTATGGTTCAGGGACTAGAGGCGAGAGGGCTGGTCAGCTATCACTGCAAAGCTGGTGGTGCTCCAAGGTAATGTTTTAAGAATCTTTTGTTATTAGTGAAATTATTACAAGTTTTTAAACTCCGCGCTTTAATTTTAATAATGCTCTTCGTTTTAATTTAAAAGATTGTCCATAAATAGGACTAAAAAGTACATGAAATTTTGTTAAAATTCATTATTTCTTAAATGGGAGTACCTAAATTTTATTGTATTATATTGTGTCCTTATTTAGGTATGCCAAAGTTGTGCTCCGACTGGACGAGAACGAGGTGGAAATGGCTCTTGGTGATAAAACTTTACTCTCCAGCATTGTAGATGATGTTTCTTGTCTAGAATAAGTCAACAACTGGACTTTAAAAAGAAAATATTGAGAAGCTTTTTTAGCTTTAGGTTATATTAGTTAATTTTTTTGTAAATGAAGAAAGTGCTCTCTGGAAATAGATGCTTTGTCTTATTACTTAACTTTTCCTCCAGCTTAATTATAATTAGGGATGGCAATCCTTCAAATTTTTAGACCGGATTCGGATTCTTACAAGAATCCGTCCTAAAAATGCCGGATTCCTGCGGATTCCGGATTCTTATTTTTGGCGGATTCGGATTCCGGATTCTAGCAATATTTTAAAAGGCTTTTTTTTAATTAAAAAAATTTAAGTGCTACATACAGGGTGCGCCACATATCTAGGGACTTTTTTAAAACGGCCATAGCGTCAAAACTACTTGACCAATCAGGACGTTTGACCCCACTATAAAAAGCTTAGGTAATGACCTTTTAGCACAAAATAATCTTTGGACGAAGATGGGCTCGTACTCCGAGCTGGCCACGCTTATGTTCAACAAGGCAGATTCGAAGTGCGCCGGTGGTATAATCTGGATGCTCAACTAGGGCCCACTAAATCGGACCTCAGCCCATCTGTAGATGAGCTAGAGTAATGCAACTTGCTGGGGATACTGTTAGATACATAAATAAGACACTAGAAAAGACTACAGCTCTTTATCTAAAATGGCTTGGCTTTAGTCATAAGGAAAAAGGATAAGAGAATGAATACTCACCCCTTTTTCATGGTAAAATACTACTTCCCCATCCCTAAATTTAGAAGCAGACGAAAATCAAAAACCGCCCAGGGCTTTTTGTAAGTCAATCATAATTAATAATGTGAATAAAAAGAAAAGCGATATTTAGCAAACAGCCGTGGGCGGTCAGAATCAGCTGAATGTTCATTATGAAAAAAATTTCCCCCTTTTTAGAAATAGAAGGATTCATCTTTCATGAACAAATTTTTTTAAATAAAAATAAAATTCTATGTAATTTTTAATTAAAACATTAAAACGAAAATATCTAATCTAATATTCTTTCCCTAAATATGGAAATAGTAAAAAGTAAAAAAAATATTTTTTTTAATAATTTTTAATCCTCCCATTTAAAAAGTAGTGGAATAGCAATAAATTTTAGCGCGGCAACAGCGCTGAGTAGGCCTCTAGGCCCACTGCCTATTTTCGTCTTCTAGTTGCTTCGATTCCTCTCTTTTATTTTTTTCTCTATGGCTTTAGTACTCCGTCAAAGTGAAACGTGGCAGATTTAGAGATGTCAAAAACGTCAAAAATCGAGTAAAAGCGTGAAAATTTCTTGTTTCTCGACGTCAGAGACCCATATGGAAATTAAAACTCATTTTAGACTATGAATTGCGCTGATAACCCTAGATGAATCTTCCTGCCATTTCCAAAAAGGTATAGAACGTCGTTCTAGCTCAACTGTGGTCCGAATAAGAGCCTCCGTGTCAAAGGGTAGCTTTAAAGTTGGGTGAATTTGGATCCTGCGGTTACTCACATTCCTAAGGAAATGGGGCCTCCCAGCAGCCCGATCTTAATTCAATGGACTTTTGGACCTTGGGCTACTTTGAAGCATGCACCAATAGACGTACCCATATTATAAAGACCTCCCTCATTGCCACTATCAAGGAGAACTTCGCCAGCTTGGACAGTTACATTCTGACCTTGGCCTGCCGGCAGTTGATGAGGCGGGTAGAGGCGGTGATTGATGCTGGCGGCGATTTTATTCAATGATCTAATAGTCATATACCTAATTTGCTCCCCAGTTTTTAAAATTTAATAAAATCTTTAAAATTGACGATTTTATGTTCATTTGTTTACAATTTAGAAAAAGTCCCTAGATATGTGGCGCACCCTGTATGTCCTAAAAATTAATGTATTGGTGTTCTCTATAATTCACTTCCGATAATCCAACCAGATTTTGAAAGATTTTATATATAATGATGATAATCTTTGCCTTCAAAAAGGGGGAGTTGAAAGAAAAAACTCAAGACGCTAATTTTAGCCTACCAATTAAGAATCCGAATCCGCTATTAAAAATGGATTCCGAATTCGGATTCCACAATTGACCAAAAATTAGGCGGATTCGGATACGGATTGCCAACCCTAGTTATAATCTTTTCTTGCAAAAAAAAGCTAAAGAAGGTTGTGACCTACGTAGAAAATCTCTACAAGAAAATCCTAAAAACCAAAAGAAATTTAAGTATACCACTCCTCCCTTTTTCTTTTTCACAAAACATACCTATAAAAAAATATATTTAGTACACATACACATATGAATTATTGTATTTATGATATTAATTTCTTATTTACAAGGACTAGTTTAATTTAGATATTTGTAGATATTATTTTTAAACAAATTATTTTTTTTATCTTCAAATGACTTAGATAACAACTTGAAAATTGAATGGTGCACATTTAAATGATTTTTTTTTTATATTATATTTGACCTAATAATACTTTCAGGAACCCAGTTAATGTATTTTTTATATTATTTATATAATTTTGTACAATATATGTAGAACTGTAATATCGATTATAATTTATTTAAATCATGTGAGGGAATGTGAACTTATTAAAAAAGTTTGACCACTAAAAGTTCATCCAAACTTTTCTATGAATTAACCGTTTTTTAGTAGTCTTATAAGTTAGAATACCTCCTGTTGATATTTTATACTTAAAATGATTTACATTTTGAAGAAATTTCTTTGTTTATTAAAGATAAGACCGTGGGGAAACCATCAATTAAATTTTAATCTAGAGGTGTATATTCATTTTACTTCCCCTGCTGCAATTTTTTTTTCATTTTTCAGCTGTCTAGGATGTATAATTAATATTATGTACTTGATACTTGGAACATTAGGATCTTTCAATAATCATTATCTCTTTTGTTGTTTCAATTATTGCAGGGGGGGGGGGGTGCAATGTGTGGGAGGGGAAAAATTGAAAGGAGAAAGAGTAGTGAAGACATTTTTTCTACTTTTTCCCTTCTGGTAGAAAAAACTATAAAG
Organism: Acartia tonsa; assembly: GCF_053477335.1. NCBI lineage: Eukaryota > Metazoa > Arthropoda > Copepoda > Calanoida > Acartiidae > Acartia > Acartia tonsa. The sequence continues at coordinate 45,119,945 of NC_137260.1, forward strand.
AGTACTGAAGACAATTTTTCATTTTGGGAGGGGGGGGGGGGGATAAAGCATTTTGCAGCAGAGGAAAAATATTGAGTCTTGTGCAGAATAAACACCCCTGAATTATTGTAAGGAAGATCATTTTCTTTATCTTGTCTTTGATCATTTTTTAGTAAATTTCATTGTATGATTTTATTAAAATTGTACCTAACTAGAATTAAATGTAATTTTACTTGTTTGACATTTCTTTTAAGTTAAGATACAATATTTATACTTTTGTAGATATAAATGTGTTTTGTCTGAATTAAATAAACGTTTGAAATGTTTGTTCATGCAATTGATATATATGTTAATTTGCTTGTTTTTTAGAATGTTATTTTAATATTTTTGTAAATTAAGACGACATTTATTCCAAATATAGAAAATTTGCTGGTGTGCGGCATTCGAGATCAAAACAACTTTGGCCGAGATTTGCGTAAAATTACAACATTTACAGACACAGTTACACTTTACGCGATTTAAGCCGAAATTGAGTCTGAGCTTTATGGGATTCGTTTAAAATTAAGGATTTTATTTCAGAAGGGTAATAATAATAATAATAGCCGTATCTTTCTGTCATCAAAATCTCACACTAGCCAATCACTTAGTCGATTTAATATTCCAATTTTTGTAGCTCCTGAAATTATTAATATATTATGTTGTACCATCCCTTTCAAAGGTGTTAGGGGCGCATCCGCTTTTTTACACAAGAGATTTTATATGGGATATTATTAAACCTTTGGACTATTCAAGCTGAAGGTTTATAAGTTTATTTATATAACCACCTTAGTTAAACCAATCATAACCTAAAACAGTACTAGTTCGTGTTTTTCGGCTTTTATCTTCGAATTGATTTTCGATTAATCGTTCTTATCAATGTTGTCATCCTTATTATATTATCTTTTCATTGATTAAATATGTTGACTTTTCAGATTTTATTATGTTCATACCTATATGAGTTAATTAAATAATTCACATAGTACAAGGTAATTTAATGTTTTCTCTTTTTAATAGATTTTAAAGTAACATATCATATACTTAAGGGGGGGGGGGGGAAGGTTCTAATGCAACCATCTCGTAATCAATGTATAAATAAATGGCACTTAGAATTCGAATTTCGATCTAAAATTCTGCATGAATAATCCTTGGTAGGTCTATTTTCCCTAAATCGAACAAAAAAGTTGAAAAAGTAACGGCTAGATTTCTATTAGCAGCAACTACCGGCTAGAACCGTTTGAAAACATTTTGGAGCAGAAAATAGTATTATGTGGAGATAGGTTTCGTGATGATTTGCATTGAGATAGCCCAAAAAAAATGGCTAAACTGCTGAGCCGCCAGTTGTTAGCCGTTATTTTTCCAACTTTTTGTTCGATTTAGGGAAAAGAGACCTGCCAAGGATTACTCATGCAAAATTTCAGATCGAAATTCGAATTCTAATTGCCATTTATACATTGATTACGAGATGGTTGCATTAAACACCCCCCCCCCCCCCCCTTATTTAACACTTCTCGTGGTGGCCAGTAGAATTAATATTATATTTTACCTTATCCACCAATTCAAAAAAAATTGTCAAAAGTATTACTATTAAGATGTATTTTGTCTGTCCTTCTTTGTGCAATTTGCGTATCTTGGCTTTTGTTTTACAATTTTGCTTTCTGAAAGATTAAAAGTTGAAGAAAGGAATTTCTTTTATAAAAGGCCTCTGTTTTTAATAGAACACATTTTGTTTTAAACAGAAATTGTACATTTTTTTGAAACATTATAAAAATATTTCGTCAGAATTTTTTCTTGGAATTTTAATTGTTTTGATGTTAGGTAACAAACAAAACTACAAAATGGAGGATGGACGAGATACTATGGATGACTTCTATTACACAGAGGCCTTATGGCTCGGCATTTTCAACTGTCGCTCAGTAAATGAGCTCTATATAAAGCTGAGAAAAATTGTCAAAGACTGTAAAACACTGGTGGAAGAATGTCCATTGCTATTCCCCTTTCTAGCCAATCGGCAGCTTACATTTTCAAACTTTTTGTTTAATCCATATAATCAAGATGAAGTCACTACATATGCATTATTAAGAAATATATATTGCGCTTATAAAACCAAAGAATTCACAGAAAAGTTTAGAAAGAATCCACCAGCTGAAAGTTATGGAAATCCGCCAATCGCCAAATTTGATACAATAGAAGAGGGAACAATGTTCCAGTTTTTGCTGAGTGTAGGAGTTGATCTTCCAGGCAGCAAATACAATCCAATTGGGATGGGCCATTACAGCAGGTTCTTCTATGATGCCTTCTTTGGAAACTACACAGAAGTCGAACAACACATTGATTCATTGTCAAAAGAGGATCTCCAGAGAACTCTAGAGAAAAGAGAAGGATGTGGTCAGAATAGCATCATTTTTGCTCCAATTCTCGGCAGAAAAATAATGAATATTGAAAGCGAGGCCTATGATCAGCTATCCTACAAGACCAAGCTAGAAACTAGAGCAATGTGGAAGGGGAACAATGAAAACAGACATTTTGATATCCTAAGAGAGTTGCTTAAACTTGGAGCAGACCCGAATGCACACGACACAGCTGGTTTAACTGGGATGCATCATGCTGTCAGACTAGAGGGAAATGATTGTTATGAAGCCATATCAATTCTGCTGAAGGCTGGGGCTAATCCCAACTTGGATACCACAATTGACCGCCAAAGAATTCTAACTTTCATTCTGAATACAGTTGGCGAGAAGCCAGAATACTTTAAATGTGTAGATTTGTTGTTGGATTACAATGCAAAGCCAGAATCATATAGATATGCCAAAACATTGCGAGACATGGTTGAACTACAATGTCCCCTAAAATTGGCCGTTAGGATGAGGGAAACTTTTCCTAAGCGCGACAAAGAATGCGAACGGTCAAAGTGCAATGAAACTGCGGAGAAGATGTGCCAGGCCTGCAAGTTTGTGTACTATTGTTCACCTGCTTGCCAAAGATGGGACTGGCTGTATCACAAGGTTACTTGCAAGAAAAAGAGACAGTCCAAGAAGTAGAAGTTTAATTTCTATGGATGCAGTTTGAAGATTTTGGCATATATTTTATTATGTTCAGTTCATATGCCTTTACTTATATCAGAATACGAAAGAACAAAATAATTTTCCTTACATTTTTTTTTACATTAGGTATTCTGTCTTTAACTAGTTTAAAAATTTGGAAAATGAGAAAGTATTTATTTGTTTTTATTTTATTCTCTTCCCACTTCAATAAGTGAAAACTTGAACGTTCATTAACTAGGGTGGGAATGGACACTGATGGAGGGGGGGGGGGGGGGGATTACTTCGAATTAGTCTATGAATAAAATAAACTCATAATCATTAAGCTGGTTCCAGAATTGAATCCTCCCTCCTTCTATTCAAACTGGTTAAGTTCCCTTTCCTTATTTAATAATAAATATGTTTAAAGCGATGTTTTTGTGTAAATCTAAATTAAAAAGAAAGTTATTCAGTGTGTAAAATATAATTCATATTATCTGTACAATGTTCAGATTAGATTTTAAGCGTTTTATAGTTTTCCAGTACCTTTATCTAAAGAAAATAAGTACCTAATGTTTTTGATAAAGATCTCAAATGTAAAGTCTACCTGACAACGTTGATACCTGAAAATTTTGATGTTCTTATATTATTTATTATGACTATGACAGACTTTCAACAATTTCAATTCTGCATTGTTTTTTTTCTGGAGTGGTTGTCGCAAGTAGCCCATAACCTACTCTGGAATATTACTGAACATTACAGGATTATAAATGATTTAAATTGAAATTGCTTAATGTCTACATCTACCTGCTTATAGATTAAAAGTTTATATTTTGATTTAATATGTTTTTTTTCAGATAATGAATGTTACTAAAATGCATAAGTGAATTGGTTACGTAGTAAAGTTGTAACTGTAAGTGTTAAAAGTTTGTCATCTAGTCCAATGGAAGATAACTTCTTGTTCCTCTAACACACTATATGTATACAGACATGTTTGTATCTGCATCAGACTACTTTGTAAAATTTGGGCAATTTGTGACCAGGGAGAAAAAACCGCATGGAAAAATTCCATCAACAGCGGTCATGGTGACCGATCAAAGTACAAAATTGAAAGTAAATATCAATCTTATATCTCAACTCAACGCTCATCGTCTGTTTTCTGTCATTTTGTCTGTGTGTCTGATGTAAGGCAGAAGTATTATTTTCTTTAGTGCCATTTGAGATAGATAGTTGATTTCTTTTTAAGTGATTTAACAACTTCAGTTTTTCTGTATGAATATTCATATCATAAACTTATTCAAAAGGCTCAAAAATCATGTTTAAAACGACCATAAGGACTTTCTGGTAAGATTACCTACAGAGTTGTTCAGCTTTCTAAATTGTACCTAAGTGATACAGGATTCACCATGCCAAGATTGAAATCGATATAACAAATCTGATATGTAGATAAGGTTTACTTTTTAAAAATCCTTTATGAATTGTAAATTCTAATTTAACATTTTACGAATCAGAATTTAGTTAACCATGTAAGAAGCCATATAGGAATTATAAAGAGGGCAACAAATATTTTCAACATCTCGTAATACCGGGATTTACATAATACATCACACAAAGTAAAACATATTGAAAATCTTAATTCATACTCAGTATATTGGGCAAAGAAGAAAACTGTGACAGAACAATCCGGCCATATTATTGGTTAGTAAGTGTCGGGATTAAATAAGACAGATAAAAATAGTTTAATTTCTTAGGATAACAATAATATAAATAAAAATATTTGTCTGCTAAAAATTCCTGTTTCAGTTTGACGGATTATTTTGACTGATGGCCCATCTAGGGCTATAATTTATATATATTAGATAGCTAACAAGATATAGGTGTAATGAAGGTAAGGAGGAAATGTTATAGGACTGTAAATTATTTTAAACACGCCATTTGTTCCATTAAATAGGAAGATATGGGGCATAAAATGGACTTATACCACCCGAAGACAAGTTAGGAAATCTTAATAAACTGACAATAAAACTTACTACTTTTTACCTTGATTACCAAATGCGTACAAGGGTTGTTGCCCTCTTTAATCATGTTAATATTTTCAATTGTTCACAATGTAAGAAAAATAATATATGTTTGTCAGTTAAAGCTCTACTCTAGGAAAAGTAAAGACATTAACACAAATAATACAATTATGTAAATATCAAGGATAACAATATCCATAAACGCGAGTATTGATAAATACAGTATTTAATATTCAACATTATTTAGTCTGAATTTAAGTTTTAAAAGAAAAAGTAAAAAAAAAATTATTTTTTTTTTGGGGGGGGGGGATGATTTCTCTTGAGAGTGTGAAGGTACCCTCTCTCGAAATAGTTATAAACCTTCCCTGGTCCTATGAGAAGCTTTACGGTAAAGACATATACTTTTATATAAGGATAAATTAATTTTTCCACGAAACTAATTTAATATTTCTAAAAACCAATTTTCTAAATTATGATTAACTATGCAATCTTTAAAAAATTACGTTGTAGATAATTTTGAATGTTTTGTAACTGAAATAATGAAAATTTGTTTCATTGCGAAATATAACCTTGTTGAATTATTTAACAATACGCATCTTGTGGACTTTGACTTTTTGTAGATAGATACCGGTTATAATAGCGTTTTAATGTGATTGAGTATTTTTATAAAAATTTTATTTTTAGTCTTCATCAAGTATGGGAAATGATGAAAGGGTACTAAGTAACAATAAGAGCAAGTGATGTTAGACACATTTAAGTAGTGATTTTAGGCAATTTGGTTTCAGTTAAAAAAAAGGCTGAATGACCGGAAAAAAAATACTTATAATCTTTCATGGTCTTTCATTAATTTTTTTTTAAAAAGTTGAACAAGTTACGATTATCCTTATAATAAAGTAACAGGATGTTTGTGTGTTTGTACCGAAGGATCTCGCTAACCGCTGAACTGATCGGGTTCTCCTTAACAGGGTATATTCCCATATGTCCCGGGAAGGTTTATAACTATTTTGGGGGAGGGTACCACCACCCTCCCTACAGAAATTAAATTTTTTTTTAAATTTATCGATTTTAGAAAGAGAGTTCAACGAAAAACAAACGTCAAACGTTAAATAGCTATATTTTGAATATAAATATAAATAAAAACAATTAAGGTGCCACTAGAGGCCTCTAGGGGCGTAGCCGCTAGTAAATCATAAAATGCTAGGGACTTTTACTAGTAAAAATACAGATATTTGGTATTTTAGAAGATTGACAAGCCATACTGTCAGTGTATTTTTGTTATCAATAACCTAATCCATTGAACATTACAATCACGCTTTGTCCCTCCTTGTATTTTGATGTTTGTTAATACATCTGAGATAGGGAAATATTTCCCACCCTCTCTCCCCCCCTCTTCTGCCAATAAAATCGTTGTGAGCAGTTTCTCTAACATGTATTTCTGTTCTCTATTTCCATAAATTTTGATAACCCAATTTCTTATTTTAGATTTTAAAAGAAAACGCAAAAAATTAATTTTTTGAGGGGGTGAAAATCTTTTTTTTTTTTTGGGGGGGGGGGAAGGGGTATTTTTCATTTTTTGGGGGGTTGGGGGTGTCCCACCCCACCCCCCAAGAAAATAGTTATAAACCTTCCCGGTACCTATATGAAGCTACCCTCCCGATCGGTTCAGCGGTTAGCGAGATCCTTTGGTACAAACACACAGACAGACAAACAGACATCCTGTTACTTTAGTATAATGATCTTTAAATTAAAGTAAAACAATAGAGGGGGAAGGTTTAATGACTGCATGCCTTCCTCCCCACAGTGGTCTATTTTGGCCTTTTGGTGGACATTTCACCTACCTCTACTCAAAGTCAATTTTCTCAGCTTGTAGTTGATAGAATCGTTCAAAATAAAAAGTGTGCGCCTTATTATTACCTAATACAACTCGTATATGCATCTAGAGAAGAAAAACAAAAGCCAACTGGCCTAGAAAATACTTTGAAACTTAGCTAAAATTTCATATTTTTAAAATTTTTTCTAAAGTCCTAGAGAGCCTAAATTCGATGTTTTAAAGCAAAAAAACATTTAAAAACCTTGAAGCATGAATAATATTACTGTAGAAATGATTATATAAAGGTAAATGATCTATCACCAAACTTTGTACAACATACATTTGATACAACTAATTGAAGTTTCTTCACCCTTATTTTACGAAGTTATTTTCTCTTAGATAATTAATAATACTTAATGTAATCTAGTAATAAAAAACAAGGATAGGTTACTGGCAAAAATTATTTTATTTTATTGGAAAGGAATTTATCTAAAAATGTTGTTTTTGTGGTAACCCAAGATGTTGCTTCTTATCACGAAATAAATACACAGGGATATGTTACTTGAAGACAATCTTTTTGGCTCCAAAAGAAAGTTTCATACAGCATGCAATTGCAACGAGGAAGGGGACATACGACCGTAAATTACACTGGTACCCAAAGTTTTATAAACACGTTATCTTGTTTGTTGGCCCAAAAACTTATTATTGAAATTGATTGGTTGGTTTCAAACTAGAAGTGTCCAATTTTTTTTACCAATAATAAAAGGGATGATTTTGTTCATCATTATTAGGAATGGATATCATTATTAATTAACCATCCATTGCCTAATCCCTTTAGATTAATCATTCAATAGTACTTAAATGGGAAGGAAAATGAATAAATTCGATAACTGAAAAGTCTAAGGCTTTGTTCCTTAGATGCCATATCTTTGACGAAAATAAAATTTCCAGATGGTTTTAGTCTAGCATTAGATATACTATTACTTGAATGTTACACCAGATTTTAATGTTCTCAAAAAAAAAGGGAAACTCGCAGTAGACTAAAATAACTATACCCCCATCCCCCTCCTTTACCCCATCCCATCTCCTACTCGATAAATGAACTGGTAAATAAACGAGTTCCATGTTAGCAAGGGAAACTCTCAGCGGACTAAAATAACATGACCCCCTAATCCACCTCATTAACCGCATCCCATCTCCTACTCGATAAATGAACTAGCCAATAATCGAGAAACATGTTAGCAAGCTAAATTGACAACAATTTTTCCCCTGTCATAATATCCACGTATATTCTATATCCATTAGTCTATCATGGACCCGAGGCTATAGCATAAAGGGTAATGCGTTTGCTAGTTTTTATTTTGTGTAAAATGTAATCATACTAGAGACGTTAAAAAAGGCTGCAGCTTTGTTAGGCACGTTACTTTTAGAGTATGGGCATTGCATTGGCCCTTAAATTGATAAATGTAACTAGACATTTTTTATTGATATTATACCTACTAGTTTAACAAAAATCAAATTATTGTTCGAAAATCTGTTTTAGATATCTTACATAACAAACACACAAATTTAAACATTAATGTTATTTTGTTATTGAGAAGAAATAAGTTAAAATGCATTTGAGATTAAAATTAACAAAGAATAAAAAAAAAAAAATTTTTCATCTATTGCAATTTTAGAGTTTACCCTATAAAGTTAAAGTTAAAATTTGAAATAAACCGGGCCCCGTAACAACCTAAACTAAACATCAAACTATAACATTATACCTGTATATTAAGAATACTATATGGTTTGGTATGTTACGGGGCCCGGTTTTTGGTCAAAAACTTAAAATTATTGCCAAAATTTATTGCAAAAATATTTAGGAAATGACATACAATTTTTTTAAAAACAACTATAAAATTGATGAAAAAAGTAAAAAATAAATCTAAAACCCCAGTTTCCTAATATATCATGTAATATTATGAATATAAATAGGTGAAAAAACTTCATTGTATCAATGCAACACTGAAAAAAAATATTTTTTCCAAAGATGGTGAAAATTCAAAAGGTAAAATTCATGACGTGAAAATAATCATGAACCTTCATGTTTCAAAGTTCATAATTCATCAACCAGTAGTTGAATAGACAAAAACTCTTCGGTTTTATATGAGATAGAGTATATATTTTCAAAATAAATTATTAATTTTGAGGAATTCCAATGTTGATTTTTGGCGAAATGTCCGGCCTTAGACCACTGTGCTCCCCCCTCACATAGACCCTGTGCTGACTTTCAATTGGGTCTTTGTATATCAACCAATAGAGTCATAAATATCAACACAGCGAAATTGCTACACAAGAGCAGAAAGCACTTGGCTAGGAGACGAAAAAGGTCCCCAACACTGGATCTAGGTATTTGTCTTTCTTGTGTATACATCTATACTTCTTACATTTATTATCTATTTTATAATAGCAAGAACGTGATATTGGTTGGGGGCATTGAACTTAAACGTTTCTTTGTTTGTATTAGTTATTTACTCTAAATATCTAATATTTAAATTGTAATTCTCAACATGAAAGTAGTGCATGCAATATTCCCCTAATTTTTTACAAAAAGTTGAAATGCCAGTTTTTTTCACCCCATTTTCTGTTTCAAGTCTAGTCACGGTTTTAGGGGTAGTTCGATTATTTATCCTATCCTTTTATAAAAGTAGTAGGATATCTGTCTGTCTTGTGTAAATGCTGAACCGATTTGGTTTTCCTTTACAGTTAAGTTTCTCATAGGTCTATAGAAGGTTCATAACTTTTTTGGGAAGGGTACCACCACCCTATCAAGAGAACTCCTGTGAAACGAATTTTACTATTTATCTGATATTCCCCTTCTTAAATGACATCTGAACATATTATTTTGCTTTGCTCGTATGGATATTAAACTTCTTTATTTATATTGAATTGTGATTTGTTGGTTCCAAACTAATAGTGTCCAAACTTTTCAACCAATAATGTTAATCTATAGGAGAGGTTATTATGTTAATTATTAGAGATGTACATCAATTGAACGTGTGTTGTCTTATCCCTTAAGATCCCTGTAATTATCCTATCTATTTCATCCCCTTTTATCTGTTATTTTTAGTTCAAATAATCATCATAACCCAAGTAAATAAATATTTAACGGTAAATAAAACAGTGTTTAATCATTGTCTAAAATTATCCCCACTTGATTAAAATGCTTTTTTTATACAAAAAATTCATCTTGTGTGCAATTAAATATAAACATAAAACGTGCTAAGTCTGTAGATATTTTAAAATAGCATTTAGGGCAGATATTTGCATTTTTAACTATGCTTACGTTTAAAAAGTCATTTTAGTCCTTGCCTCTATTTAAGGTTAGTATGGAAAATAGCAAACATTTTAGAAGAGAGGGGGGATGAAATAGATTTCTTATCTATGTTATTTCTCTTGATAAGATGGTGTGTTTTTTTTATAATATCCTTGATGATTGCCAAAACAAATACCTATAAAGATTTCTTGAAAAAATATTTGTTATTTTATGAATAAACTGGCTTCAAAAAAATTTTAATAAGTGAATAATTTTCTATAATAATGATAATTTTATAAATATTGTCTTACTTATACATTAACATTACAAAATGATAATCTTTTTCTTTTCATGAAGAAATGTCTAGAGATGGGATTGCAGAAAGGACAATGTGTGGTAAATTCTTCTTCTTTTTCATTCTTAAGTATAAAAAATAAGTTCCCCTTTTGATACTTTGTAAATATGAGAGGGGGGGATTGAACAATATATCTGCTATTGACTTTTCCCCTCCCTGCTAAAGATCATGCAAAAATCACGATAGGGTCAAGAAGATTACAAAAAGAGATTTGATGTTTTTACATCATAAATAAACCAAGGAACCTAGCAAAGTGCAAAAGAGTATTAGAGCTTTCAGACAAATGTTGTGATAATAAATGGTCCATTTATAGGAATCAATTTACCTAACACTGCAATTTTATAAATTGGTATCGTTTTTTTGTATATCATGCAAAAAAGATAGCAATTTAATTTGTTAGTTTATGGCCACACTAATGAGTGAAAGTCCAAACTTTATTGTCATGTGTTTAAACAAAACTACACATTTTTAATCCAAGTCTTTGTTAACTTTTTATAGCTTAGTTGCATCGCCCCTGGAAGGGTATATTTTTAAGGGAGGCGGGGTCATAGCATGAAACATTATTAATCTGAGGTCAAATAATGAAACAGTGTCGTTCTAGCCGTTTACAAGATCTTTATGGACAAATACACAACTTTATAGAATAGGATTGTAAAATTTTTTTTTATTGCTGAAGGTTATACAGATAGGGATTTTAATTAATTTAATTCATTTAGTTTTAATGAAGAAAAACTTTTCGCGGATATAAAAATGTACAGTTATAAGATTAAAACCAGTTTTGTTATTCCCGAGATGCCGAATGCACGGGCTAACAAAACTTTAACTGGTTTTATTATTATGATTGTACATTTTTATATTGGTAGAAAACTGGATATAATAAGATACGTGAGTTTTCAGTGTGTGAGAACTGGTTCTTATCCACCGGATATTAATCGGTATCAAAGCCATACTGGAAAAATATTTCTTGAATTTGTAATAATCCAAAGATTGAAGTTGATTGCTATCATATAGATTACATTTGTCACTTGATAAGAAAAACTTGGTACGTTATTGTATGGTTACCTGCTCTATTTTGAATAAGCAAGAATTTAGTTCTCTTAGGATAGTGATCATGTAAGCATCTTATATTACATATTTATTACCTACTTTTTGCATTTTACATAAACTAACCAATTTTATATTATCCTTATATCAAAGTCAAATATTAGTATCAGGATAGTTATACGTGAGTATGTCTTTCTGTTTGTAGCGAAGGATCTCCCTATGCGTTGAAATAATAGGATGTTTGTCTGTGTGTCTGCTCGGTGATACCTGTAGCAGTATAGAAAGTGTAGGAAATCTAAAATTATATCCAGAAAGTCTGTATGTCCATTTTTAATAATTTTGACATGTTAGATATATTTTGACATGAGTTTTATTACCCTAACACCTTTATTTTTTGGAAAGGCGATTCTTAGGATGATAAGACACCATGTAACAAGCGGAGCATCTTTATAAAAAGTCTTAATACTGAAGTACGTCGATCTTATACATCCAGTTTTTAATCTATTTAATTAAATAGTCACATCGTAGTTTTGCTTTTATATAGAAATAAAATTTTTTTCTGAAGGCTTTATTAATCTATGTTTGTAAATGTCTTTTTGTCCTTATGATATTTTGAGTTTTGCTTTTTTATGAATTTCGTTATCCTTGTTTATTAACTGTTTATACTCTAGTATTAATATTTAAAGGTAAAGGCATCCTTGACGTAATGTAACCTCTTCATGTCAATACATATAAGATATTTTCAGTCATGCAATATTAATTTTTTTATTATTATTATTCCTGTACAAGGATTTTCAGGGATCTATAAGGACGGATAAGTTTAAGAATGATTAAATAAAACATCCCCAATTATGAAAAAATAAATCATTCCTTGTTTTTTAGATTTTGAAAAAGTATTACTAAGTTTGAATACTGCTTATTTGTACCAACCAATCAAGATGTGATAAAAGTACCCAAAGTATATTAACAAACGATTGAGAAAGGGTGCTTATATACTAGGGATGGCAATCCGGATCCGGAATCCGCCCAATTTTTGGAATCCGAATCCGGAATCCGGTTTTTAATAGCGGATTCCGGATTCTTAATTGGTAGGCTAAAATTAGCGTCTTGAGTTTTTTCTTTCAACTCCTCCTCTTTGAAGGCAAAGATTTTCATCATTATATATAATATCTTTTAAAATCTGGTTCGATTCTCGGAAGTGAGAACACCAAGAACATTAATTTTTAGGACATATGTAGCACTTAATTTTAAAATTTTTTTAAAAAATCCTTTTAAAATATTGCTAGAATCCGGAATCCGAATCCAGAATCCGCCAAAAATAAGAATCCGGAATCCGCAAGGAATCTGCCACTTTTTTTTTGGCGGATTCTTTAAGAATCCGGAATCCGAATCCGGTCCAAAAATTCGACAGATTGCCATCACTATTATATACTTTTTGCACCATGTCCCCTCCCTTCCTGGTATATATAATGTTGAATAAGATACTTTGGGAATGATTTATTGTAAGTATGCATTTTTCTCATTTCATAGCATAGAATTGTAACCTTGTAATTGTAAGCATAAAAAATTCACAAATAAAACTTTTACTTGCCAAAAAATTCTCTAACATTTCTCGTTTCTTGAGTAGTGTCCTACCCAGGTTATTGTAGGCAGTGGGGTCTGTTCTGTTGGCCCAAAACTGGCAGACCCATTTTAGATTTAGTCTGAAGTTGTTGATACACGTTTACAACGGTTTAAAACAAACCTGAAAGAAAAATAAACCAATAAGTAAAAAACACAACAGTTTCTTTATTTTTAAAAGTTACAATAAATATGTTTAATTTCTTAAGGTTTGGGCTTTCTACTTTGAAATTCTTAGGCATTTATCACTTGAATATAAGAGTCATTTTGAATTGTCAACAAGTACTTTTTAAGAATTGAGCTTATTTAAATATAACTTACTTCGCAAGGTTTTTATCTCCACGTTCAACTTGGCCCAGATGTTACACCAGAGATCCTCAACCAGCCTCTTCAAACAAAGCCGGCGTTCAAGTTTTCTTCACCACAGAGTGTTCTAAAAATTGGCTTTCATAAGATGACTAGCAGATAATAATTTAGTGGGAAATTATTTAAGGATTGGGCATATGTGAATTTCAAATCTTTCTTGGAGCAATTTTGTTTAGACTTATATGTTGTTATATTGAAGAACCGTACCTTTAATTGTAGCAGGAGCCGTTTCTAGCTACACCAGTTTGTCTTGAATACTGGGTCCAATCCTTAAAAAGGAAAGTATCATTAGCATGGAGGAGAAATATGGCTTGTACAAGTTTCTTTTCTTCATGATTATTAATTTTTCTTATTTGTTCCAACAACAAATTAGTTACCTAGTATTCTGTGGGTTAAAGCAGCTCCTCAATGGCTAGTTGAGGCCCACGAAGGTCCAAGTCCACAAGTCCAGCTTCCCGGCCGTCCCAGGTTGCAATATCAACAGAACCGTTTCCCGTCAATCCTTAAATTAGCTCACATGAGATTGGAAATTTGTTAACATCTGAATTTCAAATTTCTATTTATACCTATCCCTGTTTTCTTTTCATTATTTTATGGGCTGTCTTTCTCTCATCTAATTGTAGAATTTTAAATGTTTTTACCTTGCAATAAGCTCATAGTACTTGGAGTTTCATTTTAATAGGTTTGCTTGACTTCTGAAATTATAATATGCCTTTCATTTTCACTGTTAAAATTCAAATGGATTTACAATTTAACATTACAAGATTCTTACATATAAATTGTTAACAAACAAATCTTTTTATTGAATCTACCTTTTTTAAGGATTGACCACGCAGTGTAAAAAAGATGGAGTTTTGCTTTAAATATCTTAAATTATTTTAAACGTGGCCAAATACATAAATACAATTTTCTAGTCTGATACTTAAATAAATTGGTCTTTTAAATTTAAGAAGAAACAAATTTCAAAGGAAAATTAAGCCAATTTAATAATATAAACTACAACTAGGTTTCTTTGTTTCTCATTGAAGAAAGTAGCAGGTTCGAGTCTTCGCCTCTAGCCAGAGGGGGGAATCCATAAGCGTAGATAGGGAGGAGTTTCTGAGCCTCTAAACAGATAAATACTACAATCCCCCAAGGAAAAAAGGTTCAGGAACGACTCCCTGCTGTTTCTAACTTTGAGCTTTGGGTTACTTTGGTTTGAGTGGTTTCTTAACTTTCCATATTTTTTATCCTAATTTTATCACATATATTTTCAACAGACTATCACGAGATCTTTTGTATACTTGTATCACATATTTTACTTTCAGACTTTCAGACTTTTACATCACGAGATCTTTTTACATTCAAATACAATCAGATAAAATGTTTAAAATTGTTTAAAATGTTTATAAAACAAAGGTTCATATCACTAAGAAAGTGGAATAATAATGTTTATAGGAAAGAGGTTAGAAAGATAGAGTTTTTGTTTACTTACGGACCATAAGTAGGGCGGCGGCTTCAAAATCGGCGGCGGCAAGATCTCCAACAAAATCCACCTCACTCTCCTTCCAAATCACGGCAACATCCCTAACAGATCTCGTAGTGGTTCTCATGGTTTTCTCCTTATAAATTCTGTATTCTATTGTTACCTTTCTAACATTTCCATCACGTGATTTGTCAGCCTCCTTTATTCTACCAATCCTCCAAATACACGTGCCTATAGCGTTTTCTGTCTCACGCCTGAAGATCACAATGTCTCCAACTTTGACAGGATCTGATGTTTTTGTCCATTTACTAGGTCTGGGGACAAACTCACCCACTTTTAGCTCCTTCCATGCATTCCACCATGCCCGTTCAATCTCCTCCATGCTTTCCAACATTTTACCTGGATCCTGGACTGTCAGCTGGCCACCAGGCGCACGTTGATTATTGCGTCCCAACAATAATCTTGAGGGGGTGATCAGATCAAGGTTTTCAAGATTGGTATACCTGGAACCTAAGCAGATTGGCATAGAATTGAGTTCATTTGTGCAGTAACTTAAAGCAGTTTCAAACTCAATTGGTGTGAATTTTCTCCCCTTGAACACAACATTTAATACATTCTTGACACTCTGGATACTTCTCTCAACAATTCCATGATAGTTCTTGGCCTTCACAGGACATACATCAAACTCAACACTGCAACCTTTCTCTTGGTTCAATAACTTCTGTATGTCTGCAACACAAACATCCATTTCTTTGAAGGCTTTTATCAGCTGGGGGCCTGCGTCAATTTTTACCTTAGCTGGAATTCCATACCTGGACACATGTCTTGTAAACGTAGAAAGGAACGACTCTGTATCATACCCCTGCATACAGTAAGCAGCAACAGCTAGAGTTGTTGGGCACTTGTACACGACAGCCCACATCTTCAGAGGTGACTTATGGTTTCCATACCCACAGCGCGCGTCTACAGGCCCAAATATATCAATAACAGTTGTTGTGAATGCTGGCGCAACCTTATACCGGCTCGGGTCGACAGCTCCAAACTCTACTTCAACTGTTTTAGCTCTGTAACGCTTACAAAAGACACAATTATTCCTGATTTCAGTGGCCAATGACGTTGCTTGAAGAATGAATGCAATCTCATAACTTTTTCTGACAGATGAAATTGACCCTCCATGATGTGTCAATTTTTCATGACAATACTTCATTATTGAATAAGCAACTGGGGAATAGCGGTCAAGAACAGGTTTGGCAAAGGCAAGTTTTTCAAGATCCAGCATAGCATCGGCTAGCTCTCCTTCTCCTCCAGGCAGTATTCGGCTAGTGTGTAGGAGGACTCCATCTTTCTTCTTGCCTATTTTCTTCAATTTGTCTGCACAATTGAACTTTTCCACCTCCAACGTTGTTTTTAAAAACAGTTTCCTCTCTGCCAATTCAATTTCCTCCTCTGTCAGATTAACAACCAGTGTACCATCAACACTTGGAAGTTTATCAGCCTTCCCACGCCAGATATTCATCAACTTTGTACATATAGCATTCAAACGGATGTACTTTGGCCACGAGACTTTACATGGGTTAACAAGATATTTACTGAAAGCATACCTTTCTGTCATTTTACCTCCAAAATTAGCCATAACCATCTCCTTGCTCATTTTTAGTTTTATCTCCTTCCTGGCCTCATTTTTAGTCAGCTGATCCATTGTTACCTCCTCAATATTTTTTATTGGCATTTCTTCACGGCTCAAAACCATCCACGGTCGTCCCTTTTGCCAGTCAGAATCCTCACCAATGTCAGGTAATGCGTCTGGGCGGGTGGCTATATCAGCAACATTTCCAGCAGATTCAATATGGTGCCAGTCAGTCGGGTCGGAGAACCGCCGGATCTGGATGGACAGGTTCCTTACTCCCGTCTGGAGGGGTCTGGAGTCGCTATGCAACCAATACAATGCAACCAATGAATCAGTGACATATATAACCTGTTTTACATGGTCTCCAAAGTTGCGCTTCACCAGGTGTCCGAGGGCTCCGCCCATGGAGCATGCTATCATTTCAGCCCTGGGGATAGTGGTCTTGCCTACAAGCTTTGCTTTGGCCGTTACCAACCTGCATATATATCCTCCTCCAAGAAGCTCCATTCGGGCATGAACACAAGCTGCCGCCAGACTGCTGCTTGCATCTGTTGAGACTATTAAGACAACACCAGCTGCCACATTCACATGATTGTTGAAGATACTCCGTTGAAATTTCAGGTCTTTCAGCTCCTGTATCATTTCTAAGTTTTCAACCCAGGTGTCCAGCAAAGATTCAGGTAACAAAACATCCCACTCGTACCGTAACGAACAGACATAATTTAGGTCAACCTTCAATTTTGACGTCTTGGGGACAGCTAACCCCAGCGGGTCAAAAACGCCCATCGTTTTACTGAGCGCAACTCTTGTTGTAAATTTACCTCTCAGAGCCTCCTTAATGTCACCTGTCACCACCTCCGGGAGCTTTCCTCTCTTTACTTTGTCCAAATACAGGGGTTTAATATCCAAGGCCATAGTATCATCCAGAGGCCTCCAAATATATCCAAGAACTCCAACAGATTCACCATCAGTTGATACAGTTTCAGACGGGGCTTCGCCACTTTTAGTAATAGCCTTTACCTCTTGATTGCCATAACTTAAGACCTCAACCACAGCCTCTGCTGCCTTGTCCCGTGTATCATTATCAGCATAGGCCGCCACCAAATCGTCCATATAAGCCTTGTTGCGTACAGTATCAGCCCCAATGGCCAAATCTGGTTTATCTGCCTCTGCAACATCTGCAACCACTGTCAACCCATGGATAGTCTGGTTTCCACTGCTTTTTATTCCATATATAAGAGTCAGGACGACATAAACACAGACAGCACCCATGAGATCCAGGTTATCAACCCATAAAAATTTCTGGTACCTGTAATACTGAGGAAACAATCGTATCGAGTTGTAGGCCATTTTTATGTCTCCGGTCAGGGCTGCGGCTCCACACTGGAAGCTAATTAACAAATGAAGCAAGTTACCTAGCTGATTGGTGCCCTTACACAATATATCGTTTAAGGACTTGCCCGTTTTGGTCCGGCTGGAACCATCAAAAACGATCCTCGTCGGCGTCGACAGGCTGCTGCTGTTGTGAACCACTCTCCAGGGGATGGTGAAGCCACTCTTGTTGGCCATGACTTGCTCTGCTGGTGACAATGAAGAAATTGGCGCAACAAAACCTTTGTCTTTAAGTTTATTAAAACTTTGAAGGATTTCACTCTTTGCTTGCTCACTTTTGTTGGCAATTTTCAGTTGGGAACTTAAAATGCGTTCTGCAATATAAGTGTTGTCGGCCAAAGCCGTCTCTGGGTCCTCCGTAAACGGCAGGTGGGCAAACAGTCTCTTCTGGTTCTCGTCATACACAAGGCTGTTTTCAATCTGGTGCTGCTCAGCCTCTTCCTTAAGCGAGGTTTCCTCCAAAAAGTCACCTTTTTTACAGACAGAACAGTTGCGGCACTTTACACACCGATAGCCAAGCTGGGAACCGATTTCGTCAATCAGCTGGTATTCACGCAACATCTTTCCAGGCCCAGCGGCGTAAATACATTGGACAAAATTGCTATCTTCATCCAAAAAGGGGTGGGGGTGAGGTTGGGGGTGATAACAGACACCGGTCGGGCTAACTATCAGGGGCTGGTCTGCATGTAAGACTCCCATATCACACCATAGAGCTTTACACTGGAAATCAAAAGCTTTAAACTCAGAACTAAGATATGCCTTGGCTCCCAAAAAGTTGGAATTGGCCATGACACTTTTCCACACAGAATGGGGGCCGCCCAACACTCCTTGGAGGCCGCCATATCCTCGTATTTTAGCTTCATACAAGGATAATCCACTAGGAAGGGTGAACTTTAAAACAGGATAATAACGTGAATAACGAATACCCACCATGATATCAACCTGTTGGCCGCCAATATCAGGCTCAACGGCTGGCGGGGCAGCTCCAGGATGTACTTTCTGGTACGCAGTAGCTATCTCTTGCCAGGCATCTGCCAGCGGCCACACAGGAAACTTACAACTAACTTCCACCATTCTCAGCCCTTGTAACGTTGCAACAGATTTTTTATCCTTCTGTGTATTTAACTCCAGCCAAAACTTCTCGTTTCCATAGGGTAACGTTACTCGTGTGCCGCCGGCTACTTCCAGGGTTGTTGGGCCGGGGCTGACAGTAACAGTGTCCAGCGCAGCATATGCCCGCTCTGACAAGCAGGCATTGTAGCATCCACTATCATAGAAACATAACAGTTTTCCATTATGTTTACCAGCAACATATTGGAGAAGATAAACAGGACAATCATTTACATCAGGCTCAATGTGAACATCTCCTGCACCATCATGAACAGACGCAAACGCAGCCTCATCACAACTTGGCTTGGTTCCAGCAGAATGATAGGTAGCAAAGAAAAATCTTGCGTCAGTGCCCAACTTTCCTTGATCCAAGCTGGCCTTAAACTCTGTTTCACGTTCCATGTTTTCATTTATGTGTCTCGAGCAGACCAGTATGTGGTTCTTATACATCTCGTCTTTGCTTTCACATTGACCAACCTTGCAGACCCAGGTGTTGTCACAAAACTCAGCATGTTCCTTAAACCATTCTTCACGGTTGTCGTAGTCAAAAGCAGCATCCAACCGTAAACATTTATAACAGCACTTTGATTTTATCAAGGCACCAAACCTTCTTTTTACCAACATCTTTTGGAACTTTTCACAGTAGGCGAGGGACACATGTTTCTTATCACAGAGAGAACACCTTACTTCTTTTGGGTAGGTAGACTTGTTCATCATTATAGCAGGCTTATCACTAACTTGATTTGTCCTTTGTTTACCTCCCTTCCCTTTGGGAACCCTTTTCTTGTCGGCAGCAATATGGACCGCAGCTGCGGCGGTTGGGGTACTGGCGGCAGGTGTGGAACAGGCGGGGCTGGTGGCTGGCAGCTGGGGCAGGCCCGCAGCTGTTTCATAGTCAGGTTCATCAACAGGATCGGCGGGCTCCCCGCCCGGGATGGCGCTGTATTTGTGTACCGTTTTCCCGCCCATCTTCATTGCCTTGGTGACGTCATAAAAACCTTTTCCGCCGGAGGTTATGGCAATATCGACTTTGGCCGTCACCTCCCATGACAAGTCACTTAAAAAGGTTAGCAACTTATCAATAATAACACTTTTTGTTTGGCGGCTCAACGGGTCCAGTTTCTTCTGCTTAATCAGAACTTTTTCAAATTTTTGGTTGTCATCCTTCTGGAGTGCACTTAAGATGACCGCCAGAATGTTAGAACTCTCAAACAGGTCGTTGATTTTATGGGTGACTGCCAACGCCTTTAAAGCCTTTAACTTCTGTTCTAACTTCAAAACCCAATTTCTCTTATCCACAAGGCCGTCAGGACAATTTCCAAATTACTTGATTTCTTGTACTTTAGATGAGAACAACAGCTCTGGTTTGCCAAATACGACTTTCAGCTGGTCCATAGCGTCCTTATACGACTCGTACACCATAATACATTCCTTTGCATAGCCCTGCGCACATTCCAGTTTGAGTTTCATACACTTTTCAGCATCACTAAAGCCTCCAGTGAGGTCAAAGTACTGGTCCAATTGTGTCTTGAACGAGTAGAAATCAAGGCTGCCCGCCGAATATTCGCCAGAGAATTTTGGCGGCGTCAGCTTTACACGGTTTATTCCAGCATCCTGAACCCCGGCCAAGAGTCCAAGTTCGTCATGCAAAGCCGCTATGTTTTCTCTACACAACCTCTGGGCTGTACACAAATCACGGGTGAATGTATCCAGGTCAGTTACAGACGTTATATCGCCACACTGGGTCCCACACTTAACAAGGTCATCCATCATTTTCTGACAATCACGGTTCTGCTCACTCAGCTGCTTAAAACGTACATCATAAGATTTTAGGACTTGAGTAGAACTGGTTCTGGCCCGCGCCAACTCCCTGTATCCATCAATGATTGAGAAGGCAGTTGCTTTTACACTTTCCTTGTTGTCAACAACTCTCTGGGCTGCAACTGCAGCAGCTGGGTTGGGTACCGAGGCGGTGGTCTGCGGCGGCGGCGGCGGCGCGGCGGCGGCAGCTGCCGTGACGGCGGCTACCCTCCTGATATCACATTCATCCCACATTGTCTTTCGGAAGGTGTTGAAATCAGACAAGCAACCTCTAGCCGATTCTTGCATTTCATCTGTGAAGATTTCTGGCAAATCGTTTGCTTGGAAATACAAGATTGCCGACGTTAAGTCTGCGACGACGGACTGGATTTCATCACTTAGCCGGTCAATTTGGTTTAACGGCACTGTCTTTGGGTTTAACAAACTATAATTATTGTTCCAAATAAAAACACTTTTTTCACAGTAACTCAAATGTTTTTGTACACTAGTCGGCGCCATGCTGCGGCGGCGCGGCGGATTTGGCGGCGGCGGCGGATTTGGCGGCCGCTGTCTTACTGTTTCAACACTAAGGGCCGACCCTGGCCGATCACTATCACTCTGAGTGTTGTCAGCACTAGTATTTTCGCCGGTTTCGGCGGAACACTCGGGCACAAAATAAGTAGTTATATTGTGCAAATTATCAGCCTGGCTAAAAACAGTTCTCAAGCTGTCTAAACGTTGATGTGGCTCGTCACTGGGTGATTCACGTAATTTGTTTATTCCCGCCAGGGATATGTCACTATAACTAAATGTTAAATTTCTGTCCAAGTTTCTAGTGACACGTGGTGTAGAAGAACTTGAAACTGTTCGGAAATCGTTCAGCCCTGATTCTATGTTGGCCTGAACTCTCTGGTGTATACCTTCGGGGTGGTCTACGGAACTCGACCGGTAACCATGGATGGGTGACGGTGAAGGTGACTTAGGGATTGATGAGTCACTGTCAATATCCGAAGGCATCTATCGTTCTGGGTGGACGATAGTTTTGTTTTAAACTGTCCTACCCAGGTTATTGTAGGCAGTGGGGTCTGTTCTGTTGGCCCAAAACTGGCAGACCCATTTTAGATTTAGTCTGAAGTTGTTGATACACGTTTACAACGGTTTAAAACAAACCTGAAAGAAAAATAAACCAATAAGTAAAAAACACAACAGTTTCTTTATTTTTAAAAGTTACAATAAATATGTTTAATTTCTTAAGGTTTGGGCTTTCTACTTTGAAATTCTTAGGCATTTATCACTTGAATATAAGAGTCATTTTGAATTGTCAACAAGTACTTTTTAAGAATTGAGCTTATTTAAATATAACTTACTTCGCAAGGTTTTTATCTCCACGTTCAACTTGGCCCAGATGTTACACCAGAGATCCTCAACCAGCCTCTTCAAACAAAGCCGGCGTTCAAGTTTTCTTCACCACAGAGTGTTCTAAAAATTGGCTTTCATAAGAAGACTAGCAGATAATAATTTAGTGGGAAATTATTTAAGGATTGGGCATATGTGAATTTCAAATCTTTCTTGGAGCAATTTTGTTTAGACTTATATGTTGTTATATTGAAGAACCGTACCTTTAATTGTAGCAGGAGCCGTTTCTAGCTACACCAGTTTGTCTTGAATACTGGGTCCAATCCTTAAAAAGGAAAGTATCATTAGCATGGAGGAGAAATATGGCTTGTACAAGTTTCTTTTCTTCATGATTATTAATTTTTCTTATTTGTTCCAACAACAAATTAGTTACCTAGTATTCTGTGGGTTAAAGCAGCTCCTCAATGGCTAGTTGAGGCCCACGAAGGTCCAAGTCCACAAGTCCAGCTTCCCGGCCGTCCCAGGTTGCAATATCAACAGAACCGTTTCCCGTCAATCCTTAAATTAGCTCACATGAGATTGGAAATTTGTTAACATCTGAATTTCAAATTTCTATTTATACCTATCCCCGTTTTCTTTTCATTATTTTATGGGCTGTCTTTCTCTCATCTAATTGTAGAATTTTAAATGTTTTTACCTTGCAATAAGCTCATAGTACTTGGAGTTTCATTTTAATAGGTTTGCTTGACTTCTGAAATTATAATATGCCTTTCATTTTCACTGTTAAAATTCAAATGGATTTACAATTTAACATTACAAGATTCTTACATATAAATTGTTAACAAACAAATCTTTTTATTGAATCTACCTTTTTTAAGGATTGACCACGCAGTGTAAAAAAGATGGAGTTTTGCTTTAAATATCTTAAATTATTTTAAACGTGGCCAAATACATAAATACAATTTTCTAGTCTGATACTTAAATAAATTGGTCTTTTAAATTTAAGAAGAAACAAATTTCAAAGGAAAATTAAGCCAATTTAATAATATAAACTACAACTAGGTTTCTTTGTTTCTCATTGAAGAAAGTAGCAGGTTCGAGTCTTCGCCTCTAGCCAGAGGGGGGAATCCATAAGCGTAGATAGGGAGGAGTTTCTGAGCCTCTAAACAGATAAATACTACAAGTAGTTTTTTTTATTTGAATGAAATGTTTAAAGTTGACAATTAGGACAACTGCATTCTTGATCTACTATTTTAAACTCGCAATCTTTAAATTTTAAATGTTCATCAATGAAGTGTGAAAAGTTCAATATTGCACAGTTTTTAGTAACATAGTTGAGACTTTAATTTCTCTAAATTCTTTATTTTTTAGGTAAAAAATGAATTCTTTCCCTCCCCTCCCCGCTTCAAAAAATATTAATTTATGACTCCAAAAATGTAACCATTACTTTTTTCGTTCACAGGGTTTTTTTGGTAAATGTTAAATAAAAGGCTTAGAAATAAACTTGATATTAATTAAAGCTGATCCTAAGTTTTTTGGGTGGGATAAAAACTATCATTTTTGGTGTTACAATGAAAATGAGAATAAAATATTTAACTATTGTAGGAATCCATTTTCATTTACTAAATTTTCTAGGTACTAATTTTACTTAAGATATAATAAAACCCACTGAGTTTTTATAACTACCCAAAACAAAGGTTTTTTGTTGAGTTAGGGGTCATTATTATACATTTTCGATTAGGTACTAAATAAATTATTTTATTTTCAGACCTGACTTTAGGAATAAAAATGAATGATGAATTAAGCTTAAGTTTGGCCAAGATCAAAGGTCCAGAATCTTTTTATTAATGATTTTTTGCTCCACTACACATCATATTATACGCTGAAACCTATAAATATATCTTTTTGGTTGTGGGTATTTGTATGGCTAAGGTTAGTTATGACTAAGAAAAGCTTGGAATAATATCTTTGGATTAAAAATCTCCGCTGAATTTACCTATAGCAAAATGTTTTTAGAAATTGTGAAAATTTTTAAATTGGTTTGTTGACAACAACAAAATATTAATATTTCATCGATTTTTATTGTACTTGTAGTACAAAAACGAAGATTTTAATATTAGAATATTTTGTCAGAGCTGATTTTGAATTTTTAGTGAAAACTCGCACATATTTTTCACTTTTTTTGCTCATTTATCATGTAAGAACTTATCACATTAAAGTATTTAATTTGAGTGAATTGGTGTATTTATTGATTTTAATAGATTTGCCTATAACAATGGATAAAACAAACTACTTAAAAATATTGAGAATAAGATTCTGCACTGCAAAGGACTGGGTTCTGTTGGAGCCATGGAAACAGTTGGTCTCTTTCACAACAAACAAGAAAATCCTTCAGATCTTCTGATCAGTGGTGAGTTAGCAGAATCATTCAATAATTATCCAGTAACAAGGGATTTTGCCAAGGATACAGGGATAGGCAATAGTTGATAAATTAATTACTACCCAAATTCTTGTTAGCTTGAATTTCTTTTTGCAGGGTATATTTTTCTCCTTTTCTTCTCTTTATTACAATCATTTTGGTACACCTAATGCTAGCTTCGTATTTAAATACATTATGAGAAATTATTTTTTACCTCAACAGTTTAAGCTGTTTATTTTAGGCTTTTCTCCTATTTATAGCACCTGCGGGGCAATCATTAACATTTATCTAACGTAACCTAAAATAACCTATCAAAACCTAGCTACTGTAAAAATCGACGAAACCCACTACTTCGTTTTCTTTCCCTGATCTGAATTATTTACATTTTAGGTACAAGTTATGTGCCAGAGGATGGTATCACAGGATCTCAGCTCATGTCGGAAGGACATGGACTTACATACAACGATTTCATCCTCCTTCCAGGTAGGATTTATTAACAAATTGTGAATAAAAAAATTTAGAAATTAATTGGCATTTTCACAAACTTATTTTACATTTGATTCTATTATTCACTACTTTTTATTATTATAAAAGGGACTGCATTCCTAGCATCTAAGGGCTTTGCATTCAAAGTGAAGGGATAGGCAGAAAATTATAATAAAACAATCTTAAGACTTAAATCTAAAAAATACGATAGCTTAAAAATGTCCCAGAGCCTATGTGAAGGTTCCCTTAAATAGAGAACTCTATTGGTTCACTAGTTATCAAACTCTTAAGCTTTAGGAAAAAAAACTACTTTATGTATTAGGAAATACACTTTGGTACCAAATGAATGTTTGTTTATTTTTAGGTTATATTGACCTGCTACCCTCTGAAGTTGACCTCACATCAGCTCTTACAAAGGTAAATTTTAGAATTTCTGAACATTTTTAAAATGTTGATTACAGGGGTGTATATTCTGCATATTTGACCCTGCTAAAGGGGGGGGGGGGGAATTTAAAAATTAAGAGAACTGAAAAAACTTTTTCCATTTCCCTCCCTCCACTCCTCCCTCCCCCTTGGTGAAAAAAAAAAACGTAGGAGGGGGGATAAAATGAATAGAATATAGAGTTCTTAAATATTTTTCCTTTTTTCCCCCTCATTGGTGGAAAAAAATGGGGGGGGGGGGGGGGATTTGTAGCAGGGGGAAAAAATGAATCTTGTGCAGAATATAAACCCCTGTGTTGAAATGCTAGACATCTTTTATCAAATAGCTACTTTAATTGTTGATTTTTAGGTATTATGAAACGTTGATCTATTT
Organism: Acartia tonsa; assembly: GCF_053477335.1. Lineage (NCBI taxonomy): Eukaryota > Metazoa > Arthropoda > Copepoda > Calanoida > Acartiidae > Acartia > Acartia tonsa. Next base: position 45,145,960 of record NC_137260.1, read on the forward strand.
TATCATTAGAGAAAATGTTTGCTAATGATATACCCAGGGGTGTATATTCTGCACAAGATTTATTTTTTTCCCCCGGCTACAAAATTTTTTTATTTTTTTCCCCCCCCTAGTTTTTTCTCACCAAGTAGGAAAATGGAAAAATATTTAAAGAACTCTATATTTTATTTATTTTATCCCTCCTACCACACATTTTTTTTTAGCTTTTTTCACTAAGGAGGGGGATGGAAAAAATGTTTTAAGTTTTCTTAATTTTTACATTTTTCCCCTCCAACCACTTATTTTTTATCCCCCCCCCCCCCTGAGCCGGGGATCCCATTTAGAATATACACCCCTGGATATACCCAAACTGGTTTAATCTTTAACTTTGTTATTTTGTTTTAGAAACTAACCCTGAGAGGTCCACTTGTTTCCTCACCTATGGACACGGTCACAGAGTCGGGAATGGCTATTGCAATGGCATTGGGGGGTGGCATTGGAGTTATTCATCATAATTGTACACCAGAATACCAGGTAAATTATGTACTTAATGCGTCATATAGTTGCTGTGTGTTTGTTTGATATCTTGACCGTAATAGTCTCATGTAAAACCTTAGGCTTTAAGCCCATTTAATTAAATTCTTATTGATTCTTAAATCTTAGGTTATCACACTGTATATATATTGTATAATGTCTTCCATGAGAAAAGCAAACCTTTTAATTATGGCCTAAATGTTGATACGCCTAAAATTACAAATATTTTTATCTTTCCAATAACAAAACTATAATATTCAGGCACAAGAAGTTCTGAAAGTAAAGAAATATCAACACGGTTTCGTTCTAGATCCTATAACACTTGGCCCCGAAGCTTTGGTAAGTTTATTCTTGTTAAATGTCAAAGTAAATGAATATACCTATGTATGCGTGTATGTTTTTTTTTAACATGATTGCGTTCAATTAAGTGATCAATAGTTGTATATGCTGAATTTTAAGTAAGCTTTTTATTTCTGAGCAGACTTTAAAACAATTTGCCGTGGTTTATTTATGTTGTGGGGGGAGGGAGATTTCCGCAACAAAAATTGCCCAAGACCTCCCCATAAAAGTTCCTGTTTACGAAATTTAATTTGCAAGATTTCGCCATGGCTGTCCAAGTTTCCATATGGATCATATAAACGGCTAAACAGCTGAACGTACATGCGCCTTACGATTTTACTTACGATTTTCCTAGGTCGCTGATGTAGTAGACGTAAAGCGCCAGTATGGGTTCACAGGCATCCCCATCACAGAGAACGGCAAGATGGGGTCCGTCCTGGTGGGCATTGTCACTAGTAGGGACATTGATTTCATCATTGAGAAGGGAGAACTCAACACTAAATTAAAGTAAGTCTATATATTTATAAATGGTTTCATGTCTTTTTGAATTTTACTTTATGGATATTCTTTTTTTATTATGGCTTTGTGCATTAAATAAAAATAATGCAATAGTTCATACCATAACATGGCTTTTTGGCCTTAAATTAGTTTTAACGTCTAGGGTCTTTTTATTTACTAAAAAGTAGATTAAAGAACAACATATCCTTTGATATTATAACCAATAACCATTGTCTAGGTCTAATTTTGCTCGTTGCTGCAACTTACATCAAAATGACAGTTGATTGTTAAAATGTAGTTTAAGTTACAGCTACTGAATGTAATCATTTATTAACCCTTTTTTATAGGGAAATCATGACCCCCAAATCAGAACTGGTGACTGCCAAAGGAGGAATAACTCTGCAAGAAGCTAATTTAATTTTGGAAAAATCAAAGAAAGGAAAACTTCCTATTGTCAATGAAAATGGTAAGCATATGTTAAAAATCTTATTGAAGTTTTAAATTGAGCGTATGTCTGTATGGTGGATAAGGAGTAGTGCCGAATTTTATTGATTTATTCCTTTTTTTGTGCCAAAAAGATTTTGAAATTACAATTTTTATTATTTATTTTGAGGGGGGGGGGGTTAACTTCTATCTAACGCAATCTATCTAACCCCTTGCTTTTACTTTTAGATGAGCTGGTAGCCTTGATCGCAAGGACAGATTTAAAGAAATCCCGAGAGTTTCCAAATGCCAGCAAGGATGAAAACAACCAGCTACTTGTAGCTGCAGCTATCTCAACAAGGTTACTTTCTTATTAATAACTAGCGTCTGAGTCCCTAACATCTAGAAATTCAAAATATTCTATAAATTGCGAAAAGTAATAGAGTGGGATGGAGGGATAGAAATTCAACTAGGTTAGAAAATATAATCCCCTGCTTTGAAGCTAAACATCCCAGATACCTTAAATTTCGTATGACAACCAAATGCCAACTCCTGTATTTAATTTAGGGATGAGGATAAGTCTCGCCTAGATATGCTGGTGAATGCTGGGGTTGATGTTGTTATTATCGACTCCAGTCAGGGAAACTCCATCTTCCAGATTGCCATGATCAGAAATATCAAAACAAAGTATCCTAAAATGCAGGTAATCCAATTGTTTACTTATTTGCTAGAAGGATGAAACGGATAGTTTTTTTTTCATAGTAGGGCAATTAGAATTGTTTTAGGGAGACTTTGGTTTGTGTTTTTTCTCCAAATTTAGTTAAATGATTTGAATTTCAAAAAAAGCAATAAATGGATTATTAAGATTAAAGAAATTAGTTGTGTACCTGTATATGTTGTTTTAGCTAATCTTGCCGCTAAGTTTCTTATAGACAAAATTAAAGTTTTCTACAGGTAATTTCTTAAAAATAGAAATTTATGAATTTGCAAAAATTGTTATTTATTGCCATTGTTTTATATGGAAATGCTTACTAAGTGCTTATTGTAAGTTTATGTTATTTTAATCTTATTTATTACTAATTTAATCAGAACTATTGTGATTGGTAATGAAAATAATAAGTTTGTCATTTCACTCAAGTATAAATTCTATTCAGGTGATCGGCGGAAACGTGGTTACAGCCGCGCAGGCAAAAAATCTGATCGACGCCGGTGTAGACGGACTACGAGTTGGCATGGGTAGCGGCAGCATATGCATCACCCAAGAGGTCATGGCAGTCGGCCGGCCACAAGGCACTGCCGTTTACAAGGTTGCTGAGTACGCCAGGCGTTTTGGTGTACCGGTCATCGCTGATGGCGGTATCCAAAATATTGGCCATATTATGAAGGCGCTGGCGTTGGGAGCGAGTACTGTTATGATGGGTAGTTTGTTGGCGGGTACTAGTGAAGCCCCGGGTGATTACTTCTATCAGGTATAATACGACTGTTAAGATTTATTTCATTTTCACACATAAGTTAATTTCACTCTCGCTCTCTGCTTCTTCTTTCTAGTTTAACTTGAAAAAATGGGGGAATATAATATATCCCTATCTTAAAATTAGTATTTTGGTCCTAACACTAAGAAACTACACTCACAAAAACATATCTTTACCCAAAGTGATAAATGTGGCATAAAGTAATCTCATAACTGTAGGATGGAGTAAGATTGAAGAAGTATCGTGGAATGGGAAGTCTGGAGGCCATGGAACAGAAGGGAGCTGGCAATGCTGCCATGGACAGGTTGGTTCTTGTTTTATCAAATAAATCATGGAAAGAAAATATTTACGACTCTTTATTGTTACTAGCAACTGCCTCCCTAGCATCTATGTATTCGAAGTGGGAGAGAGTGAATAGCATAAAACCACCCTAAGACTAAATCTTTTAATATGAAAAGTCTTCAGACATTCCCGATACAAAGGTGAAACTTCTATTTTTGTAAAGATTCCCAAACGAACAATGAGTGTACTGATTACTGTGCAATTCACTATTTTTGGCTATTTTAAATCTGATGTGGTTTCTTTGGAGTATGATACACTAATGGGTAGTATGGGATTTAAAGGTCTGCTAAACTTTTGTGATAGATTAACAAAATTTCTTGTGTAGATTTTTATGATTTATTTACATTTTTTAATGTTTCAGGTATTTCCACAAGGAGAATGATAATGTGAAGGTGGCCCAGGGAGTGTCAGGTTCTATTGCAGATAAGGGATCTGTTCTTAGATTCCTTCCATATCTTACCAGGTAATAAAACATTCTTTATGATCTATTAAAATGTAATGTTACCATCAGCATTGGTTAGGTAGGTATGTATTTACTTATAAAGTTATGAATGTTGAACAAAAAGTCAAATATTTCATTTAGTTGTAAATAAAAAGAATCATAGCATGGCTTTGAATTTGGCTAATTTCTGCTTGATTAAAACCGGTGCAGAGCCATACTAAAAAAATCATGTATTGTACTTTGTTATAGACAATTTTTCACGGATATTAAACTAAAAATATAAGAACAATTGACGTTTTTTTAGTACAGGCCTTACGTATATATCCTTATAATTCTAGGGGACTGCAGCACGGCTGTCAAGACGTAGGAGCAAGAAGTCTTTCAATCCTGCGTGCCATGATGTACTCAGGGATGAATATAATTAACATTTAGTTTAAATATTGCCTTTTAACTACCAACCAACTGTTTTCAGAGGAAAGGGGACTAGTATGCACGAACGAGAGCAGGGTAATCTAAGCACCTTTCAGCCAAAGTTCTGAACAATTTTTAGTATATATAGTAGGTTTCTGTTAAAAATTGGCAAATGAACGAAACAAGGTGTGATTATTTGGACAAATTGTAGTTAACATATTGATTTCATTTTGTAAACTTAAATTTCTTTACTCATTTAACTGTATAATTAGGAAAAACCTAGAATATAACACAACAAAAAGGTTTGAAAACTCTGCTAAAAGGTGCTTGAATTAACATGCTCTCGTTGGTGCATAGTCCCTTTTGTATGAAATGTCACTTAACTAATCAACAGGGCAGAGCGGTAGAAACATTTTTCACGGGGATAAAAAAAAATATGAATGAACTATAAAGCAATATTTCTATCAATTTTTTAAGTCATAATTTTGTCCTTTAAAGCTTGTATATTTACAATCTATTATATTCATTTTCAACAACAGGGGAACTCAAGTTTGAACGTCGGTCCCCCAGCTCTCAGTACGAGGGTGGAGTTCACTCCCTCCACTCGTTTGAGAAGAGACTCTACTAGCAACAGTCTCCCAACAGTTCTAACTAGATATCACGATACATACACACAACTAACCTTATAAAAAAAATCCGCAAATCTTTCTCAAAGGGGTAAGTTTGATGTACGACCGTATGCAGCTGACATTAAAAAGAGGGGAAAGATTGATTTTCAAATTCGCGTAATCCTCCCCTAAATTTGCAGTTAGAATGTATTGATTCCAGTGCAATAGCTCAAAACTCAGGATTACGCGAAGTTGAAAAATTTGCTCCCTAAAGTGTATACGTTTCACACCTAATTAGTAGATTTTTATCACTACACAGTGCACAAAAGTCTTAAATTTAAAAATATTACTTTGCAATCATAAAAAGCAAAAAGATATTTTAAAACTTTGTTATTTTTGTAATTTTAAAAAGTAACAACTTAAAAATTAAATTGATAACCTATTTACTATTTACTCATAGTAATAATGTAATATAATATTTACCCAAAATAATGTCGCTTGTGTAAAATTATGTCTTAAAATTAACCCTTGTTACATATTAATTATAATTCTAATCTAGAAACCTCACCTTTAAAATTAAATGTTGAGAAAAAGTAATTAAAAGCAGGGTAAATTATATTTGAGTTTAGATTGTCCGGTGCTTGGGCCTTTATGAGCTTTTTTTTCTGGTGCCATTTTCTGGTGATTTGTATTTTTTTACTTCGTGGATTTTTCATTCATTTTGTTATTTCCACAGTAAAATTGTATAGTTAAGTTTCTTAAATTTTGTTATTTTTTATTTATTTTTATTTAATTGCTCTTATGAATTTAGAATCTCTAAGTTAATCTTAATTTTAATTTACATAATAATTTCTTTAATTTATGTAGTTTAAAATTCTAGTTTTTTTGTTTAAAAGTCAAAACTTAATTGTATTATCTATTGATAAGCATAAAATAATCTCTTAAACTTTTGTTCATTTATGACATGGGATCTCGATATTAATTAAACTGAGTTAATTTAATTTAAAAAACCTTTGTATTATGATTTATAATTTTATACCATTAAAATAATATTACTGTATTATCCATATATTAATATGATTGTGCCATTTTGTGTAACTTTAAATCTATGTTGTTTTATCACCTTAGTTAAAATCCTTACACATAATTTTTCATTATTTTTATTGTAGAATATGAAAATGCACATTCCCTTTAAAATGTAGAAACCCTGATTGAGTAGCAAGAGAAAATAAAAATTCGTACACAAACCTTCTAGAAGCACTTGCAATGCATTTGATGTTGGCTATACACAGTCCTTTGTCCTTTTTAGGTATAGTATTTAAGAATATTTACAAGATTGCACCCTCTCGGTATTTTAAAAAGGAATAATCGATATATTATTACTAGGATGTTGAACTAGATGTTCAAAAAATGACAATATCACCAACTTTCATATTGGAGGAAAGAAGTGATCAATAAATGAGGTTTATATTAGAAACCTAAATTGACGACAAATTTCCCGTGTCAATATATCCAAGTAATTGTATATCGATTAACGGAATATGAAAGGTGACTATGCACGAATGAGAGCAAGTGATTCTAAGCACCTTCCAGCAATGATTGTTGAGTTCAAATTGCTGTGACACTAAATTAAAACTTTTTCAATGAAAAATGTTATTTTAGAAAAAGGTATTGTAATATATAATATTATATTCAAAAAATGCTTAATATATCGAAGTTTTATTTATAGAAAACCATGGTGAAACTTTTTTTTCTAGTTGTTATAACTTTATCAAACATAACCCTAGTATATTTACAAAAAAATATTTAGAATCACTGCTAGAAAGAGCTTAGAATCACTTGCTCTCGTTCGTGCATACTCCCCTTTATCTAAATTAAAATAAGGGGTTGTAAGCCTAAGGTTTTCTCAGGGATGACATTCCAAATCCACATAAAAATCCAAATATCCTCTAATTTCTGGACTAAATGTCAATATTAACTATTACATAGTAAGCGTATGTATGTTAAAAATCTATTCAGGAGTGTATATTTTGCACAAGATTTTTTCCCCCTGCTGCAAAAAATCTAAATTTTTTTCCCCCTCCTAGTTTTTTCCAGCAAGTAATGAGATAAAATGGTAAAAATATTTCCAAAACTCTTTATTTTATTCATATTATCCCCCGTTCCACATATTCTTTTAGTTTTTTTCACTAAAGAGGGGAGTAAAATGGGGAAAAAATGCTTTCAGTTCTCTTATTTTTTACATTTTTTCCCCCAACCACACCCCTGAATCTATTTGCTCTCCCTTCCTCCCCCCATCCCTACCAAAAATAAACGAGGGCGACGCGTCGTGTGGTTAGGGGCTAAGCCACTAGTTTACATAAAAGAAATAAATGCTTTATTTCTAAGATAACATATTTTTTTCAGATTGTTTTCCTGTATCCTAAACCGTCCAACCTACCTACCTACATACAACGTGAACAACACTGTTGTGGCTTCGATCATATTTAATTTAACTTATCCTTTGTTAAATCATAAAAGTTTCCGTGAAATTGACCTTTCTATGTGTTTAGCTGTGTTTTGTGTTATAATATCTTGGTGAATTGTTGGGAGGAGATGGCAAGATTATACTCGAAAGTTTTCTTGCATATAATGTAGTCAGTAGCTTTGTTATATATCCATATTTAATCAAATTGTAATATTTATATTTTATCACCTATTTATTGTTATCATTAATACATTATTTATCAATAGTTAATATCCTTTATTTTTTCAGATTAAGGCCGGAGAGCCTAAAATCGAAGAGGTTTTTGTTATTGCATTGTCTTAATTATTCTACAAAAAAAAAGTTTTATTTAAATGATAAATTGAGACTTCGAAAACATTAAGAGAACGATTATTTGTATTAGATATGACAATTATAGATTGATTAGGAAGTTGATTGCTGATTAATATTATTGATAAACTAAGTTTCTGATATTTTTGAAAAGTAAAAATATATACAGACTGGCCAGAGTGTACGTTTTGTACGTTACGCATCGAATCTGTGTACGTTCTGGACGTTATTTTGATATGTGTACGTAACGTATTTTGAAATTTGTATTTTTGTACGTTTTACGTTTTTTAAAAAAAAATAAGAATCAAATATTAGCAGAAAAGTAATTTGTATGTTTTGTACGAAAATTTTAACAAAAACTATAGGTGTATTATATTAAATAAATTCAATATTATCTTAAATTTTCATAGAACAAAAACATGTAGGTAAATTATGCATATTTGTTATTAGAACTTACAGTTTAAATTTATGGATTTGAAATATATGTCCTAAAGATTTAGTTTAAACTATTGAACAGAAAGAGATATGCAGTTGACTAAATTCAAGTTTAAATGCATTTCATGCAACTACCCCTTTAATAGATTTTACGATAATTTTTTTCAAATTCTTTATATACTTGGGTAAATTTTCCGAGATATCATATGGTGCTCAGTTTAGGATTAAGAAGTCTTATTTTTTGGTATCTTCAGTTTTTAAAGAATAAGAATCAAATATAAGTATAAAAGTATTTGTATATTTATTTGTATTTGTACAAAAAGTATTACAAAAATAGTATATTATCTATAATACAAAGTAAAATGATGTCTGTCTGTCTGCTTGTCCGTCTGTATATCAGAAGCTTAATATCTCAGTAACCACTGAACCTATTGGGCTCTACTCTTCACGGAATATACCTAATAGTCCTGTGGTGGTTTTTTGCTATTTTCTTTGGGGGAGGGACACTTAAAGCTTTTTACTTTCTACTAGGATTAGAGGCTTCGCCCCTAGCCTCTAGAGGCTTCGTCCCCTCTTTTATAGAATCGTTTGTTGGAAATTTGTCAAAAAAAATATAAAAAAAGATTGTGATTATTTTTTTCATTTAGGCTTCGCCCCAGGGTGCGGTGGGGGTTCCCCCACCCCGCTGATTTGCATTAGTTTACAAAAATAAATTGAGGGTTGGTTGATTTTTTTGGGAGGTAGGGTTTCCCACACTCTAAGAAAATAGCCTAAAACTACCACAGGACCAGTAGATATATTCCCTGAAGATTAGAATTTAAAACCCAATCTGTTCAGCGGTTACCAAGATCTTAAGCTTTAGACAGACAGGCATTGATTTACTTTGTATTAAAGACTAGTATTTTCTGAGATCTTTAGCAATAGACAAAATAACCCTATATCCTATTATATGTTTATCCTATAAATCCTTTTTTTCTGTAACAAAGAATCTCGCTAACTGCTGAATCGACATGATCTTTGTGAGGTTGTAGGCTATTTTCTCGGTAACTGTGTGAAGTAGTTATGAAAATCTTAAGCATCAGACCAAAAACTTACTACTTTATTTGATAGAATATACTTAGTACGTAATAACAGGATGTATGTCTCTCTGTCAGTTTATTTGTACCGAAGGTTCTTGCTAACCGCTAAACCGATATGGTTCTCCTTTACAGAGTAGCTTCTCATAGGTCCTGGGAGAGGGTACAACAACCCTCCCAAGAGAAACTACTCTTAGAAAAAAATCACCACCCTTCCCCTATTTATTCTTTCTTTTCAAAATTGAAATCAGAAATGGGGATGGTCTACTTCCCCCTCCCTCACTAAAAAATTTATTAGCGAAGCTACTCTATAATCACTTTGTCAGTCCGTTATGCTATTGGAGAAACGTGATTTTCTCGGCTCCTGTTTTTTGATTGAATAAGTTCACATTCTACATATTTTCATTGAGATTTGCCTTTTGGTTGGGTGCTAGATCTATTCCTAGATTTTCTTTTTTTCATGGTTTTCTCGACTTCTATTCAAGATAGACGGCTCAAATTTTCAGGGAATAAATAAATTCACATTCTACATATTTTCAAAAAGTTTCTTTAAGGTTTGTCTATTTGTTGCAGTGCTAGATCGATTCCTAGATGTATAGGTTTTTGTGATTTTCACAACTCATATTCCTGATAGTCGGTTGTAATTTTAAGGGATTGTATTAGTTTTCCTTCTTAATACTTCCACTAAATTTCATTGAGATTTGCTTATTGGTTGGGGGGCTGAATTTATTCCTAGATTTTCACGTTATTATATATTTTTCAAAGGTTTTGTAATTTATTTAAATAAGTTAAATGCTTATTTTTTACGACACTACTCTATAGTTTATATAGTTCCCAGATTTCCATCAATAACTTTTGAGCTTCGCTACTGAAGGATGTTGTCATCCTTGTTTTTTACTTTTTATTTTTAAATAAAAAAAATAGGTTTTTGAATTCAACTCCCCCCCCCCTAATCAAGTTCCTCTAGAGGCCTCTAAGGGCGTAGTCGCTGGTCCTTATAATAGGATATACTTTGTACATAATAACTATTTTGGGAAAGAGTATCACTATCCACCCTCCCAAGAGAAATTGACTTTAGAAAAAAAACTACCTCCTCCCCCCAAAAATGAATTTTAATTGCTCACTGATTTTAAGTTAATTTTTTTCCAGATGTCTATACATAACTTTTGAGCTTCGCTACTTATGTATTTTGTCATCCATGTTTTTTTTTATTGAATTCAACTCTCTCCTCCTCAAGTGCCCCTAGAGGCCTTTAGGAGCGTAGACGCTAGTTTTTTTGAATAGAGTAATAGGATATCTTGTGTCTGTTAGTTCGCTATGGTTCTCCTTTACAGGTAGCTGCTAGTAGACTTAAATGTATTGATAATAGGTAACTAGAAAATTATTTAACTTATTTTTATTAGGAATGTACGTTCTTGTACGTTTTTTTACTTTTTTTATGTACGTAACGTATTTTTTTGTGTACGTTATGTACGTTTTTTATTTTCAAAATTGGCTGGCCAGTCTGTATATAATCCAGATAACTACCAGGATCCAGTGTTGGGGACATTTTTCGTAAATTATTTTCTGCTCTTTTGTAGCGACTTAGCTGGTTAATATTTCCTACACTATTGGCTGTTATTCAAAGACCCAATTATAAGTCGGCTCAGGTTCCATTAAGCGAGGACTTAGTTATATAACCCTCTTCTCCCTCTATTGTTTTAATACTTGACCTAACGAGGGGTTTCTCGCTGACAATGACAAAATCATGTTTGTATTGATTAAAAAGGTTTAAAATGGATAATTACAGCCCTAATTCTGGATACATACTGGCTACAGAGAACAGTAGGTAAGTTGTCATAGATGCATGCTATTTTTTTTTGTAGAAGACATGCAATCAGTAAATTATGGTTTTGGGTATCAATTCACATGAGTTTCAAAAGGTTGATTCCTACGTAATTAATGGTAGATTTGTCCTAAAAATAGCCAAAAAAAAACGGCTGAGTCGTTAGCCGTACTTTTCCAAATTTTTGTGTGATTTTGGGAAATAAGACCTACCAATGAATACTCGCGTCAAGCTTCATATCGAAATTCGGATTCTTTAATAGAACTCCTGATTGTTTATGGTTAAATTACCAATCATATTTCCAAAATTAACTTTTTTTTCACATAAAAATATACTGTCCTAAATTATGATCGCTATAAATTGATAAAAAAAAGGAGTTCACAGTAGGTTTATTTCATTCAGCTGAATTAATAATTTGTTTTAAAAATCTCCTTGATTTGTTACAATTTAGTAATGAAACCTTTGTAATGGGTAAGATTTGTAAAGCTTAAAAAAAAACTTTACTAAAATGAAATAGGTAGGTATGTACTATGTAATGCACAAAATGGGACCCTGAATTAGCCTCTTATCCTCTTGGTTTGTCTTGTATTAACAGAAAAAATATGTTACATAAGATTTAGGTAGTACCATTTCAAGGAAACCCTTTACAACCGAAAAGTATCCCATACATTTCTGAATTTTACCGAAGTTTAAATCTGTTATTATATTTAGGGACAGCATCTATGATCAGAATGTACCTGGAACTCCGATTTTCTTCACTTTGGAATCTGCTTTAACGCAAAGTTTGTTTATATGTATAAGAATCTAATATTTAATCAGAGAAAAAAAAATAATATATTTTAGAGCTAAACTAAGTAAGACTGGACTTTCTTAAAGGGGGTCTATAATAAATTAAAATAAATGCCTCTTTTGTTTGTCCGGGCTTAAGCTTTCCAAAACTGGTTTTAATCTTACAATATTCTATTTTAATATCTACAATACCAGATAACTATTTCAATATTTGTAAAGACCTGAGTAAAATCAAATATTTATAAATGATAAATTAAGTTATTAACTACATTTTACATATTTATATTACACACTACACAAACCAACCTACAAGTGCCAACTTATCATTTAAGTTTCCCACATGACACATAATATTTTTTTGTGTGTTAATTCTTTAATTCCTATGTTGTTTAGAGCCGCATTTGGTGCCGCATTCACCAGCCCTCTCCGTCATCTCTGGGAGAAGCTACATATCAAGCCCAGGTACTAAATGGGTGGGGCGTATGTATGCCATATATATAATGTATAATATATAATTAAATAAAGAATACTCTTGAAATAGCTGACTGCATTTAGAGGAGAAATAAAACTTTTTTGCAGACGGGAAAACATGAATCTTGTGCAGAATATACAACCTACTTGGAGATCAAATAAAACACAGTACATTAAGAAACATCCTAGTAACCTAAATATTTTTGATTTTCCAAAGCATTTGATTCCAGTAAATAGTTACAAATAAATACAAATATCAACAAATTAAGGCATTTTAAAGGTAATGTAATAATAATCTATATAATCAAGATGTACTAAACACTTTGTTTTCGGTATCTTTAAGTAGAACTAACTCCATTTTTTAAGTCTTTAATTATTACGCGGTGTTAAGCCTAGATTCGAACCAGACGATTAGCGGATGGGATGAATATAAAGGTGTTATTTCAGGTAGCTGGAGTCCTGGACAAAGGTTGCCTCTGACACCTACAACAACACCTCTCACACCTGCAAATAACATTATTGATCATCAGGCGCATTTTCATTCTTAACATCAAACCAAATTATTTCTTTGACGTTTGTGTCGATTAACTATACTTACCATGTTTAAGACAATATGCCTTAAAAATGCCTTGGCGGAAGCGGATGAGACATTTTAAAATCCGCGAGAAACTGTGGCTTTCGGCGAGAGCGGCCGATGTTACGCCGCCGTTTCTTAACAGTTCTACAAAATCCCTTAATTCAGTGCTTGGAACCCTTTTTTTATTTCCTTTGTGTTTTAGGTTTGGGTTAAAAAATTGTCTGATCCGCCCCCCCCCCCTTTTTAAAATGATGATATTAACAATGAAATGTACTTGAAATTAGTGGAATGTAACAGAGAGATACCTTTCTTCAGTTGTTTCAACAGAAGAATTATACAACAGGTTTAGTTTATTTGTAACAAAAAAAAATAGAATAATTTAATTTATTTGATGTGACACTTCATTACGTTTTATTTGTAGAGGCACTAAGTTTGGTGCTTTCCAACAAAGTGCCAGTCAAGCATACAAATCCCCCCCCCCCCCTATTTTTAAATATATTGAAATTAAGGGTGGAAGGGTAGCAGGTAACGAACCCTTCCCCCCCCCCCTCTCTTGATTTAAGTTTGTATAAAAGAAATAAGAAGGGAGGGGGTATTTGTGCTCAAAACGTCACTTTGAGGGATACCACTTTAAGTTGTATTGCAATGTCATTTCTACCTATAGTTTTCCAGCTTTGTCAATATCTTTAAATATTCCAATTCCATCAATACATAAAATAATTTTCAAATAGGAATTTTGCCTAGGTACCTATAGTTAACTTAATATTTAGATTGCGTCAGATTTGTTCACCTCTACCTGGATCTCCCATAGCTACCGTTCCATCAATCACAAGTAAGAAAACAACAGGGAGGGAGGGGACAATAGACTCTTTCTACACTTGACCCCATAGTTTATGTCTAGCTTTCTTATTTTTTGGCTCAACAACTTTTGGGACTATTGAATTTTGATAAGTAAGTTCAGTAATTTGAGTGTTCGTATGTTTAAACTACTAATTGTAATCTACAGATAGAGAAATATTTTTTTTATCATCACTGGGGTTGTATTTCAATTTATCGGCCGTTGTCTTATCCCTTAAGATCCATTGGATATTGTAGACTCTACACTGCACTGTAGAGTTTAATATTGTAGCGAGTTTAGCCAATTTTGCTAGGAAAACTAAAATAAGGAATAGTGTCATGAAGACTTTATAAGGAGTTTATCCAAAATCATAATCATATTGTTAGAAGAACAATGAAGTTGTAGATTCATTTGTGAATAATATTTTAATGTACTATTTGATGCTTATATTCTAATATGACTTATCTAAAAAGTTGGAAAATCATTTTTTGAATCTTTCCCTTTTCATCATTTTTTTTATGTTTAGATTCTCCATTTCAACAGTCAACACCATCAAACAACACAAGCATTGATCAAATATTTGCCAACGATAATGCAAATTCTTCATTTGAACAATCTCGCAGAAGTCTTGCCTTCACTCCAAGCAAATTGACGACCCTGTCAAGATCTAGTTTGAACAATACCCCAAGCAGAGGATTAAACATATCATCGGATATGTTGATCATGCACGACCGTAACTTGGGCAGTACGATGAATACAAGCTCGCTGGCGAGTTCTTTGTTGTCACGGCCTGAAAGTCCGCTAGGAGGTAACTTTTTTTTCCTTGTTATTTTTAAGTTAAAAAAAGAAAATTCTATTTGGATATCAACTCAACCGAAATTGATCAAGAAAAAAAGCCCGTATTTTCGACTTATTTTAGGTTAAAAAAGAGATATATTTAGTCCAACTGACGCTTCAAAGGAATTTGTAATTGAATAGGGGTCGACCAATTTTATTGAAAAACGGCAGAAACAGCGGATTTTTTATTTTATTACATAAAGAAGGAGGAATCTTCACAGCAGCCACACTTTGGAATAGTTGTAATTTGTTATCAATACCTAAAAATACAATTCTTATCATTTACTACATACAAATATTATTATGCATACAAAGAAGTTATTCTTGGTTCTAAGTGAGAATAAACTATAACTTAGAAAAAAAGTTATAGACAGTTTTCCATTTTTCTAGAATGTGAATCAAGCAAAGGTTTATTAACACCTGACACCCCCGAGCAACCAGCATCCTCCTTGTTCGGGTCCAGCGTGGCCCTATGCACCCCCCTACACCCTCTGGATCTAAACATATCAGGCCAGGGTGCAACGCCACTCAAAATTGAAGCAAACTCATCTAACTCCAACGTCCCAACAACCCCCATACTGGGACGAAAAAGTAATAATTTTGTGTCCCCCTACAACCATCACTCTCTGGGCACACCCATAATCCAGCCTCCAGGTTCTACTCCAGGAACACCCATGCTGGCTACAAGCACTCCTGCCCACCAGTCTAAAGCAATTAGACCTTCAGGAAGAAATATGTTTATGAGTAATGAGTATATTCTGCAAAATTGACCCTGTTTAAGGGGGAGGGGGGGTAAAAAAAATATGTGGTTTGGGGGGGGGGGGAAGAGAACTTAATTTTTTTCTATTTTCCTAGGTCCTTGGTGAAAAAAACTTTAAAAATTATACAATGAATAAAATATAGAGTTCTTTAAATATTTTTCCATTTCCCTTCCCCCCCTCTTGGTAGAAAAAAATTTAAAAAATTAGTAGCGGGGAAAAGAAATGAATCTTGTGCAGAATATACACCCCTGGATTATTATTAAATTAGGGCAGGGTTAATTTGTAATACTTGATAACATATATCTACTAAACAGGAAGTTCATTACTCTTTACTTCATCTGAAAACAAGGCAGGCAGTGCTAGTAAAACTTCTGCTGGAGGCAGTGAGGTCAAAGTTCAAATGGCGGGAACACCTCAGACAAAGAGGTTATCAACGTTTCCTAGCATTCCTGGCAGTGCTCCTTCCAGGTAATTATCACCTTCTTTAGGATTCCTGTTAAATATGGTTATAATGAAGAGGGTGCATAATCTTATAAAAAGATTTTGATTTCTTGTATTAATGACATATAATAAAATTATTTATAAGATAATTGTTCTATTAACTTTTTTCTTGGGGAATCCTAGCTTTAAAAAAATAATATCGACTATGCCCCTAGAGGCCTCTTCGGGCACGTGAAGAATGTTGGGAGGGGGGGGGGGGGGGAGTTGGGTTGTTAATTCAAACATTCACTAATTTTTTTAAAGAAAAAGTGTATCTAAATTAGGGAGATTTATTTGCAGGGTTTGTGTCTCTTAAGAGGCCGGGTGGAAGTTCCCTCCCCCAAAATAGTTATAAACCTTCGCTGGACCTATAATAAGATTCATTGTAAAGGGGAAATTTATCGTTTAAGTGGTAAGCAAGATCTTGAGCTACAGACAGACATACATCCTATTATTTTCTAGGGTTGGGCCGGATATCCGGTCATTTTTTTATATCCGGCCGGATACCGGATAATAAAACTATCCGGTTACATGATATCCGGCTGATTTTTGACGCCGGATATCCGGTAAATTGCCGGATATCGAACGTTGGCCAGATATCCGGCCCAACCCTATTATTTTCTATATTAATTAACATTTTGGTATTTTTAGATTGTTGGCTCTGCGTGCTATTACCTCGCCGGGAATGAGAAAATTCAGCCCTAGCAAGTTTCAGGAATTTATTTTTGCATCAACTTTTATTAAAATATATTTTATTTATAACTTAATTTACAGTATAAACGATTTAATTTCATATTAAAATAAACACAAATTGTTGAAAATTATAACAATGTATTGTTGTAAAATGAAATACAAATCAGAAATCAAGACCCGTTCTGTCTAAGCCGTTTTCAGTGAAAAGAGATCTGTTCAAAACTGAATCTTCTCAGCAGACAAACAAGAAGGTAAAAATGTTTTTTTTTCTAAAAGACAGACAAAAAACTTCATTAGGTACCTATATAGTAGTTTTAGCTATAAAAAATAAATAGGGGAGTATATTCTGCATGGGGTCCCCGGTTAAGTGTGGGGTGAAAAATATGTGAGTAGAGGGAAAAATTTCTCACTAATGTTCCTTGAAAATAATATTAACTTAGTATGTCTATGACAATGAAATACAAATATACTATATTATAAATACTGTTAAAAAGCTGGTTATACTTAATTCTTATTATTTGAAGTAAAGGGGAAATTTTAAATTTTTATTCAGGTGCAGATAATACACCCATGAAAAGAAATTGCTGTTTTGCACCATATAACCCATTGGGATTCATTTTAAGGTTTAAGACAATGGACGATTTTAATTAACCAGATACCCGAAAATAGTGCAACTTTTTTCATTACTTGAATGATAATAATTTATCCTAAAACAGGAGGGGCTCAAACCACTGACAGGCCTAAACTCTTCATTATCTGGAGTATTTGACGATGATAGCGACAGCGAGGATGACAACAAAAGTGAAATTGGTAATGATGAAGATAGGAAAGATGTTGAGGTTGATATGGATACCACCAGTCCGCTTGATGTCCAGATTGAACAAGAGAAAGTTTCTTTTAATTCAGGTTAGCTGGTAGTTTTAAAATAAATTATATAGACTTTACCTGGATATTATGACAGGGGAAAAATTGTCTTTAATTTAGCTTGCTTTTTCCCCTGTCATTTATTGGTCAGTTCGTTAATCGATAGTTAGCCCTACAGAGTATCCTTTTATTAGAAAACATAATAATCTGTTGTAAATTACAGGTAATAATAAATCAGCTGTTAAAATAAAATAAAATTTTGTGGGGGGTTAATCATGTGAAATTATCCACCTAGCCTACTTATTATGTTTGCACAATACATTTGTAGAAATGAAACTTCTCTATAATTCCATATGTTCGTCTGTATGTACTTTAGTCTCTGTATGTCTGAAACGTTTTGGGGGATACATGAATTTTTTGGCTGATTGTAATGTTAGATGATACTTTTTTGTTTGAAGATTCCCCTTACCAATGTGCACCTAGTATAGGATAATTTCTTGGTCTGTAGGTATGTCGGTTATGCTACAGGGATCACCCTTTATTCTGTCCTGGTCTTATTACTAAATGCATAACTGGTATTAATTTTAGAATTTTTGTTTTGTTACTTATTAGTGGAATATTTTCTAGGTATAATACGATATGATACATTATTTTTCAGTATGGCTGAGAACCGGTTATAATCCACTGAATATTAATCGGTTTCGAAGCGATACTGAAAAGTTTTATTGTTTAAATATTTAGAAATGGTGATAAAATCTAGCAGTAAAGAAATTTCACGTAAAAGAATTATGAAGAGAAGCCTTGCTACTCCCAAACAAAGCTCGAGGAATTTACACTTTATTTTTACCTTGAATATTTAGTAACCATTGACCAGTGATGGTAATCAGAATATGTCCGGGAGGGGGGTACATTGTACTGTAAGTAAATTATACTTGTACCCAAAGTTTTAGAAATGTACTCTCTCATTCTTTAGCTCAAAAAACTTTGGGTACTTGTAAACATTATTGATTGTTTCCAAACAGCAGTCTTTCAAACAATAATTTTTATCTACATTTAAAACAAACTTTAACATTTCAATTGTATTTAACTGTCAAAAGTGAAATCAATGCAGTTTTTCTTCCCTGATTTTTTTCCCAATAAAAATAATCCTGATATGTAAATTATTAGCAGTAGTAATAAAGACAACGGAAACGTCTCCCCTATTTTGTCGCCACTTACCTCAGGGAGAGGGGATTGTGGGGGTTTATCACCAACTTGCTACAACTCAGGTATTCATAATAAAAAATGTTTTCTTTTTTGTAACAGAGCTTCTCCATAGCTAGGGTATGTCCGCCCGAGTAAGATACGCGAAGGTAGAAATTTCTTAAGGATCCTAAAGACAGAAATAGTTTTATTGCTGAAAAAAACATTATATCTTTTATATCATAAGCAGTCTTTATCAGGGAGTAAGTGAGGGGACAATGGGCAATTAATTCAATTTAAGAGGGTTCGCTGAAAAGCAATGAAAACCAGATTTATCAAGAAAATTTTACCAAAATTGTAAAGGGATCATGGTAACCTAATTTAGAACAAAATTAGTTCTAAGAAAATAGTTATTTTCTTGGGAAAAAATATTTGTTAAAACCAGCCATTAATATTAAATTATTCTGTCTGCATATTCAAAACTAGCTCAGCTAGTTAGCGGGGCATTGATGCGCAAGTACCCAAAGTCAGTCAGAATCTGCTGTATTCGTGCACATTCCCTTTAAGCCAGTACCCAAAGTCTGAGACTCCTAAAAATTGAATATTCGATCCATTGTCCTCTCCCTTACTCCCTGGTCTTTATTGACAATACCTGCAAAAATATCAAACTTTTAACTTGTTAAAATTACTGTGCTCAATTGTCAACATAATTTTGTTTGACTTTACATTTACAACGCGACGTTCATAGGTATACATATTTGTAATTTGCTTTCATACTCATTGTATTCATTGAATGAGCAGAAAAATCGGGTACGACCAGAATTTCACTTGGACAACCAGGAGCAAGACTGGTTCCTGGAAAACCTAAGGCCAGTCCGTTAGCTGGACAACATGGAGCAAGACTGGTACCTGGAAAATCAGGAGCCAGTCCAGTACCTGGACAACCTGGAACCACACAAGTACCTAGACCGACTGGAGACGGGTCAACAGGAACTCCAAAACTGTTCAGGGAAAAAAGACCCCTCAAAACAGGAGACAAACCTAAACATTGATAAACAATTCTTATATTGACTAAGAATAAAAATGATCTCAAAGTAACAAAACAGTATTTTTTCGGCCTTATTTTAAATTATCTGTGATTGAAACGAGTTTATTATCATAAATACTTTTAGAGCTTCCAAATTCTAGTTCACGTCTTGTCTGTTATTTATGATGTACAAAAAAAAATAGATTTTATTTTATACATTTATGTAAATTACGAATATAATATATTACATTTGTTATTTTTTTATTATTTACCTAGTAAATTATTACATTTATGAAACAAAATAAAGTATATAGGTAATAGAATTAGATCAGAGAATCATTTATTTAGACTTCCAAAATTGTAAATGAGTAAATATTTTGTAGTCCAACTATGTTTTTAATAAAATAGTTTAATAATCATCTATCGCAACGTATCATAGACAGTTTTCCGCAAAAATTAAAATGAAAAATTGTAAATTTAAAACCAGCCTTGTTAGAGGCCGAAAGCCAGGGCTTACAAATGTGGTAGGTATTATTTTATGATTTTTTAAATTTTAATATTTGTAGAAAGTTGTCTGTAATACGATGCTATACATAATTTTTCAGTATGGCAGAGAACCGGTTTTCATACAGCGGATATAAATCGGTTTGAAAGCCATACTGGAAAATATCTTATGGTGTGATAAGTTAAACAGATGTAACCGTGCTGACTATATTGTAATCTTTAGACTTTTATCAAAATTTCTTGTGATTGTTATTAACATCATTTTTTTCAGAATATTTTAAATTAAAATGTAGTTAAATATATAAAGTGTGATTATTATTATATAAAAATAGATGGAAAAAATCAAAATGGAAGAAGATAATTCTTCAAGGACTTCTGTAATAGTCTCCAAAAAATCATACTTTGAAAATTCAAAATTAGAAGAAGAAACAAATAATTTAATCCAAGATGAAACCTTATCTAAAAATTTAGAAAATATTTCTGAAATATCAAAAGATTTAATAGGAGTCAACAAAAACGCAAATGAAGAATCTCAAAAAGATGTTGTCACAGATACTGAAGGTACAAATGATGCAGCAAAAGATGAAGATACACTTAGTAAGGAAATGGTTGATTTAAATCGGATCTCAAAGGTTGGTAATATTCATTTTATTTCATTGTTTTTATTCATTTTAAAGTTTTTAAAGAAACAAGATTTCCTAGCTCCAGATAATATGTTATAATAAAACAAAAGGAAAGATATGAATATATTGTAGGTACCTATGTAAAAAGCTCTTACATTTTTAAACGTATTTGCAATTGCTTATTAAAATTTTAGCTACAATCAAAATGAATAATGATCTATTTAAGGTTCTAAATAATGTTGAAGCTTTTGAAGAAGATAATATCGACGATCCTGAGGCAGTTGATGGTGGATTAGATGCCTTCAACGGTACCGTTCAACAAGCTATTAAAGGCGCTGAAAGTATTAATCTTGATTCTGTCGACAAGAAGGATCCTTTAGAAAATATAAAAACTCTTAGTGATGTGAAACTAGATGATACTAGTGAAGATCATGGCATTGACAATGATCATGAAAATCAGAATGTTATAACTCTAGATGAAAAGAAAAGTACTATTGATATTCCAAAGCTAAAATCAGAAGAATCTTCTGAAGTTACAGAAATCTTAGATGCAGACAACTCAGGTATTAATGCACAGAAAGGGCAATTTTGTTTATCATTATTGGGGAATAAAAATTTCCATCCCTTGTGTGATTTTTTCCGACTGCTGATTTTTTAGTGAAGTTACCTCTTTTTGAAGAGCATCCATTTAACAATTTACTTAGACCATCCGTCTGTCGGTCAAGCTACAAAAGACAAATATAATTATTTTTAAAGGTTTTTTTTTCTTTTATGACCACTCATCATACACACTAAAACTCTTGTCAGTTTGTACAACAATGGATTTGCTACTTATGGATATTATCATCCTTGTATTGTTTAGAACCAGTGGAAGTAAAGTTAGAGCCAGCCTATGACGAATATTTAGAAAAAACAACTAGTCCAAAGAAATCCCGAGATACCAAGGTTATTTTTTACAACATAGTTTGCATGTGATTTCATACAAATTTCCTGCTATACCCCCTTTCCCACTTTATTTTTTATTGGGGGGGGGGGGGTCCTAGATGACTAACCCCAGAGAAGTGGAAACGGCGAAAATTATCCATTTATACTTAAGAAAAGGAACTATTACCTAGTTAATTTGTTTTAATGTAATAAAAATTTAGGATGGGGAGGGAGAATCCCCACAGGAGAGTACAAAATCCCCACGGAAGTATCCTGTGGGTGAATTTCCCTGCGTCGAGTGTGATTATGTGGCCAAGAGGAAGGACAAACTTAATCAACATTTTCAAACTCAACATCTTGGGGTCAAGTAAGTTGTTTCATCTGCTTTTTAATAGTTTCATGATAATTAGTTTTTTAATAACTAATCAAATTCCGGGCCCCAATTTTCGTTTAAATAGAAGAATTTTTTCGTATTTAGAT
Source organism: Acartia tonsa (assembly GCF_053477335.1). NCBI lineage: Eukaryota > Metazoa > Arthropoda > Copepoda > Calanoida > Acartiidae > Acartia > Acartia tonsa. The sequence continues at coordinate 45,168,206 of NC_137260.1, forward strand.
GTCATTGTCCACTTTAAAAAATCTTGATTTTATTTGTATATTTTTAACTTTTGTTTAATCATGGAGCCTTAATCCTATCCTATTATATAAAGAAGTAATCTTTTTTTTTGTTTGTAGCGAAGGTTCTCGCTAACCGCTGAACCGATATGGTTCTTATTTTCAAAGTAGCTTTTCATATGTCCTGGGAAGGTTTATAGCTATTTGGCGGAGGGGAAATCACCCCTAGAAAAAAAATATTCCTTAATTTTTTTCTACTTTTTTTAAAAGCCTAAATGAACTCATTTTTTTCGCCTTATTTACCCCTAGAGAATTCTTGGGGCGTAGCCGATAGTTTGTTCATAATTATTTATTATTACCCTTGTTAGCTTTAATTTTGCGCAACTTCTCTACATGATTGTCCTTGTCGCAGGTATAAGTGTGACGAGTGCGACAGTGAATTTACTCGCGGGGACAAACTAAAGAAGCACAAAGCCTCGAAGCACGGAGTACAGACAGTGTACACGTGCGAACAATGTACTTTCAACTCTAAAAGTCATAAAGAGTACACAGCTCATGTCAAAATTCATCCTTCTAAGGTAGCTTATTTAAAATTCTCTTATCTAATAATGGTGTAGAGAGAGAGAGAGAGAGAGAGATAATATTCGTTTGCTTCAAAGTTTTGGGTACATTTATTATATCTTGATTGGCTGGTTCAAGTCATTAATATTTTATTTTTATGTAGAGTTATTTTGATTTTCATCATTGGGGGTGTACATTGATTTATTATCCATTGAATTGACCCCTGAGAACTCTTAAGTATTAATAGATTTAAAATGGAATAGAAATATTCTATATTGATATTTTATCTAATCTGTTCATTTTTAGATGTTCAAATGTAATTATTGTAGCTACTTCACTCCTAGACCTCAAAGGTACCATTTTTATTTATCATATTATGCTATTGGTTGCGTTCCTATTCTTAAGGGGTATCTATCAATTAGAAACTTCATGAAGCTTCCCTGAAATGGTTAGAACTCAATTAGTTAAGTTAACAGATTACATAAGGCACAGCCAAAAACTAACTACTTTCTACCATAGATGATAAAAATGGTATATAAAGGGGAAAAAATTACTTTTTTCTTGACCTTGTATAAGCAAAGGATTCAAAATACTTTATGCTTAACTTGTTAGAAATATAAAAAATGAAACTTTTATACACTTGATTTTAAAATAGATCTTCTCCATATTTCAAAAAATATTTTTTTAAGATTGCAAGATCATGTTGAAAGAAAGCACGAGCATGGAGCTTATCCTTGCGACGTTTGCGGTTATATTGCTGTCTCTACCAGAACTTTGAGTAGACACAAAGTAAGTATTATTATTATTATTGTAATCCTGGCTTGCTCTCCCGGCCTCCTTGACTCTTTGCCACTCGCTGGTGTTCCCGCTGGGGCTGCGGGAAAGCGGTTCATTGTTATGACGCGGTGTTGATCTGAGATTCGAACTCATCACCTTCCCTTCTTGCTCTATATTAAGAATTATTAACCTTGTAAATATATTACTATGTCATTGTCTATACATTTTTTTTACTTCAGGATAGTAAACATTCCGAATTTCAATATCCGTGTGAGATGTGTGACTACAAAGGTCGTCGTCCTGACCACCTGGTTGCTCACCAGCGCCGTGTTCACAAGAAGATGGTCAACTCGGAGCACGTGCGCCTCAACAATTGTGTCAACAGCGATGGTCAGCATGTTCAGGGTGAAAAGAAAACTCCGGTGATTATTATTTTTGTTACAGCTTATCTTCTTTAAGGGTAGAAAATTTTAGCCTGTTCACAAATGTATTATATGAAAAAAAATGTTACAAAAAAGGAAAGAAAACTTCGCGCACAAAGCATAAATGACAAAAGAATATATTTATTAACTTCTCTTAAAGTTATACGTTTTCATAAAGGTCATCTTTATAAGCCTAAATCCTTTTAAGATAAATTGTCCCTTGAAAAAAAAGTCCCTCTCAAAAATATATCCTTTTTTTAATAACTAAAATTGAAATTGAATTACCCCATCTTAAGGGCTTTTAGTCACCTCTAGGGCGATGCTGATATATAATTGACTGATTTTTAAAATTAGGGAAAACCTTCAACATCAATATTGAAGAGAGAAACAGACCATGGAGATATGAAACCTAACTTGAAACTAGAAACAGAACCTATAACTAAGGTAAATAGATTAATACTTTTAGTAGCTAAGCTACTTCATAAATCACTTGGTACAATTACATCTGTCTATTTAGCTAGGCTATTAGTCTATTTTTTTTATAAATGGGTCTGCCATTAATTCTATTGGGTTGGACATCCGATCTCTAAAATGCGTTGCTACTCATTGATGTTATTATCTAATTATTACTTAAAAGCGGTAAGGTTTTTTATTTGTCTTTTTAAATATACATAGATAATCACTGACCAGATTGGGTATTTCATTTTAGGGAAGCTTCCCTTTCGAATATAGAGCCACTAGATTTTAGATCATGATGAATTGCACAATGTAAATATTATAAATTAAAATTCACCCATTGATAATCTAGGAGTTGTTCTAGAGGTCTTTTATCATACCACTATCTATCGTTTGATAAAATGATTGATTGAATGATGATTGTATTCAGGTTGAGTCAAAATTGAAAACAGAGTTGGATGTATCTGATCATGAGGACCAAGATGACTTCAATTATATGTTTACACCATTGGATAACAATCCAATAGAGCCAGGAGTGTATTTTGTTAATATAAAGTAAAATGTCAGGGATCTAAAGTGATAAGACAATGGCCTCTAAGTTGATGTACATTCCTAATAATGATGCACAAACTGCCTATCAAAATTCAAGAAGGTCCCCAAAGTTGTTAATCAAACGAATAATAAAACGTTATTTTAAAACTTTGGAGACTAGTGGAATAAATATAAATGTTTTATATTAACAAATACTGGTATAGATGGGCTGGAAGGCCTTCCTGACGAAGTACTGGAAAAAATTAATCCCATTGAATGGTTAATGCAACAGGTTAGCCCTCAATTTAAATTTTAGTAATAAAAATTATAACATTTTGTTAGGGGAAAATTGTAGATACACAAAGATTAGTATCGTCCTGAAAAGAATTAAAATTGCTTGATTCTCTTCTACAAGACACAAAATTAATCTAAATGATTGCTTGAATAGAGATGTATTTTATAATAGTCTTAGATTAAAAATTACTATAACTTTAGGTTTAACCTTCTCATTTTGTGCTGTGGCCCCTTATTAAAAACCTTAGTTACTTTTTTTGTTCAAAATCATTATAAGTTTTTTTAAAATTCTTTAGGGTGCTTTAACATATGATGTGAAAAGAGAATTCGATGAAGATTATAAAGAGGTAACAACTAACATCTCTCGAAATGATATAATACCATAATATTGGATTTATTATTAATTGGATCTTACATCATCATGTATATCCTCCTATGAAATAAAAATTATAGCCGGCTAAAATAATGATACCCCCCCCCCATCCATCCCCTTTACCCCTCCCCCCTCATCTACTGGATGAACGAACTGACCTGACCAAATGATGTACATGGTAGCAACCTAAATTTACGGCAATTTTTCCCCTATATCCAATAATTGTCTACCTTCAGTTCAGGCGCGTCTCTCTTTTGGACTGTGGAGTCCAGAGAATACGGCCACCCTGCTCCTCCATGAATTCCTTTTTTTGGCAAGTGCTTCAGCTTCTCCCCATGTTAATTCCAAATTAAAGAGGTCCTTTTCAGTGCTCCGACGCCAGGTCATTTTTGGTTGTCCCCGTTTACGTTTACCAGTGGTGGGGTTCCATTGTAAGCACTTTTTTGGAAACCTATTTTGTTCCATTCTAAGCACATGTCCTAGCCACCTTAGTCTTTTAAATTTCACTTCTGCTTCAATACTATTGCACTTGGTCTTAGCATACAGCTCAATGTTTGATATTTTGTTTGGCCAGAATATTTTGCAAATTCTTCTTAGGCAGCTATTGTGAAATGCATTAAGTTGATTTGATTCAGTTTTCACAGTTCTCCAGCATTCAGCTCCATAAAGAAGAACTGATTTCACATTACTGTTGTAAAGTCTGATTTTTGTTTTCAGAGCAAGTTTCTTTGAATTCCAAACGTTGTGTAGACTGTTGAAAGCAACCCTAGCCTTATCAATCCTGGTTTTAACATCAGCTTTTGAGCCATTTTCACTGCTGATAACACTCCCCAAATAGGTGAATTTGTTGCTTTGTTTCAATTGATCACCATTTATTGTTATAGTTTGATCAGGGTTTGTAGGTATATTCATAATTTCAGTCTTCTTGACATTAACAAAGAGCCCGACTCGTCCTGCGTATTTGACTAGTCTATCTGTCTTAGCTTGTAGATGTTTAATTGTTTCTGAAATCAGTGCCAGGTCATCAGCAAAGTCCAGATCTTCTAGGTGTCCTAGTATGCCCAGCTGGAGACCACGTTTTTTGTCCTCTGTGGTTTTCTTCATCACCCAGTCAATGACCAATATAAATAGAATAGGTGATAAAATGCATCCCTGTCTAACTCCAGTGCTTATTTTAAAGAAATCAGATGTCTTATTGTTTCCAACTGAAACACAGGCTTGGAAGTTGTCATAAAATTTAGTTATCATAATTATCATCTTTTCAGGTATACCATAACTTCTTAGTATTTTCCAGAGTGTTTGTCTGTGTATGGAGTCAAAGGCCTTAGAGAAATCAACAAAATTTACATGGAGTGGCTTGTTAAATTCAACACATTGTTCAATAACTGTCCTAAGGGTGAAAATTTGGTCAACACAGCCTCTTCCAGCACGGAATCCAGCTTGTTCTTCTCTTAGTTTATTGTCAATTTTCTCATCAATTCTGTTTAAAATAACTTTACATAGGACCTTGCTTGGGATGGAAAGCAGCATAATTCCTCTCCAATTATCACAATTGTTCAAATCTCCCTTCTTAGGTAGTTTTATGATAATACCTTTAGACCAGTCAGTTGGTATCTTTTCTTGTCTCCAAATTTTATCAAAGAGATCAGTCAGAGTCCTAGCAGAAAGATCTATGTCTGCCTTAAGCATTTCGGCAGTTATCAAGTCAGGTCCAGGTGCTTTGTCATTCTTTAGACTATGTATAGCAGCTTTAACTTCTTGAATAGTTGGTGGTCTTGTGTCTATGTCTATTTCATGTCCTGGTTCTGGTTCAGCAGTAATTTCAGGTTCAGGTCTGTTCAACACTTCTTCAAAATGCGATTTCCACCTTTCAGCAACTTCTTTTTCTGTAGTGAGTAATTTACCATCTTTAGCCTTGATAGTTTCACCACTCTTTTTGTTATATTTGCCACTTAATTGCTTGGTTATGTTGTATACTGTTTTCATGTTACCGAAGTCAGCTGCTCTCTGGGCCTTTTCAGCCATATTGTCAATGTAATCTCTCTTGTCTTTCCTTGTGCGCTTTTTGACTTCTTTGTCTTTAGCAGTATATTCAGCTCTTAAATTGCCCATGTCAGCCAAATGTTGAGCATTATGAATTTTGTTTTTAAGCTTCTTTCTCTCTTCTATTTTGTTCCATGTTTCTTCAGAGATCCAGTCCTTTTTCTCTGGTTTCTTGTGTCCTAGGATTTCCTTAGCAGTAGATTGAAAGTTTTCTTTAATTGAAGTCCATGTGATCTCAGTCTCGTCATTTAGGTCCTCTAAGACTTGAAATCTATTTCTGAGTTTTAAGACAAATTCATTCTTTATCACTGGGTCCTTTAATCTTGAAGAATCATATTGTCTACCAATCTCACTCTTTTTATCATGGCCAGTACGCTTCAGCTTTAATTTAATCTTACTGACAACTAGTTCATGGTCACTGAATATGTCGGCTCCTCTATAGCTCCTACAGTCTTGCATTGACTTGACCCATTTTCTATTGATCATAATATGGTCAATCATGTTTCTTGTTTGTCCATCAGGTGTTGTCCAGGTATATTTGTGAATGTTTTTGTGTTGGAATAATGTACCTCCTACGACCATATCATTATTTAAACAGAATTCAAGTAAAAGTTCTCCATTTTCATTTCTTGTACCTATGCCAAAGTGTCCCATTGCATTTTCCACTCCAGTCCTGTCAGTTCCTACTTTAGCATTCATATCTCCAAGAACTAGACACATGTCATGTTTGGGTACTGAGTTTCTGATTGATTGCAGTTGATCATAAAACTCTTGTTTTACTTCTTCACTTTTGTCATTTGTTGGGGCATAGCATTGGATAAGGGTCAACTTGCAGTGCCTTGATTGGAATCTAGCCTTAATTATTCTGTCTGATATAGGTTTCCAGTCTATTAGTGAATTGACATGTCGTTTTTGAATAATTATAGCAACCCCATACATATGTTGACTTTCATGACCAGAATAAAGTATTAGGTGGCCATCTTTGGTTGTGGTTTGTCCTTGTCCTGTCCATCTACATTCTGCAATTCCAAGTATTCCGATATTGTAACTTGTCATTTCTTTAACTACTTGGGCTGTTTTAGTTGACTCATACATTGTTCTAACATTCCAGGTTCCTATCTTACAGCTTTGCTTAGAACTTATTGGTCCTGTCATCAAGTTGATAGCTTCCTTTCGGATTTCACCATCATCTTTCATATTCTCAGTAAACTGAGCATCAGTTCCAACAGTTCTTGTTTCATGCACTGCACACCTCTGGCTGTGTTAAAGCCATAAGTGTTTGAGGTTTTATGGGTGGTTTCTGTAACTGTTGGAATTTTTACAGGTAGGATAGTTAGTCCTACGCAAACCTTTCATATCCCTGGAAGGAAGGGTGACTGGTAAGGGGAGGGACGTCAATATCCCCCAGTACTTCAAGAAGTACCTCCTGCCCTGTAATTGTCTACCTATTTAATTTAAATTGCAATGATTAGGTTTTTTCGGCAGTTTCTTCTAACTGCCTAGACTAGCACAGAACCACCCCCTTATTTTGAAAAAAAATGAAAATTGATGTGGGGGGGGGGGGGGGGTCGTGGGGTTCGTTTGTTTATTACTTTAGGTTAGGTTATATTATAATTTATAATGAGTACTGGGCAGGGGTTAGGCAAAGGAGATAAAAAGTTTAACCACCCCCAACCCTCTAATTCCAATTTATTTTTAAAATGAAGGTTAAGATGGGATTATTATTGCTCATCAAGCCACCTCCAGGCTATTACCACTAATTGCTATGCTTATTGAGTTCCTACTTTTGTAACTATTTTGGTCAAGTTTTTTTTCCTGTTTCATAAACGGACATACCCCCCCCCCCCTCCCCACGCCCCTTTAATAACAAAAATTTCAGTAATATTATTTTCATTAATAAGTTATTTTTTTCAGGGAACAAACCCAATGGTTGTAAAAACAGAGATAGCGGATGATTATGACGAGTTTGTTGATGATGGTAAGAATTATACAAATTTATTTTTAACTTAAAATCAGGGAGAGTAGGACATTGGACTGTAAGTTATACTGTTACTCAAATTATAGTTATTTTAATCGTCGCGTTGGGTACAGTTATTCTGATTCTAAACTCTTATTGCTCAAACTTTTCAACCAAGAATGTACATTGGGGATCAATCTACCGTCTATTGTCTTATCCCTTAAGACCACTGAATACAGTTTGGGTAAAAAAATCGATTAAGTCGGAAGTCCTCTTTTCCTCCACCCCTCTTTTACATTACGAGTATAAGGGTTTTCATACAATCGAAAGACATGTTTGTGGTGCTTTCAGTAGACTTATATATCTACACATGTAAGCGGTCAACCTAACCACTGAACTCCCCAACATGAAGATGTTGATCTAGGTGATGGAATGGATGACAATGAGTCTGGTGATGATGACAATAGTGATGGTGATTATGATCCCAGCTATAATCCTAAACGAAAATTTCAAACTCAGGTACAAATCTTTTTCTGTTACAGTTGAGAGAAGAAAAAAAATATTTTTATTGAGACAAAATTGATTATTATGGTCCTATGGAGCTTTGTATTGTATGATTCTTTAGTTACTATTACGGTAAAGGTTACCTAAAACTTATTAAAAATGTTATTTTAACTTATTTTAACAAAAAAGATTATTGAACAAATATTCCAAGGTGGATGTAAAAACAGAGGAAGGTGGCGCAGCCATAATCAAAGCAAGTACAAAGCCAGAGAAAAGAGTAAAGAAACCCAAAGACCCCAACGTGCCCAAAAAGACGACGAGGGTGAAAACGGAGAAGCCTAAAAAGAGAAACGGTCCCAGGGATGCGGGTCCCTTCATCTGTGACGTGGATGGGTGTGACTTCACTTGCGCCAGGAGGGATAAACTCAACTTTCATACTAATTCTAAACATTTAGGTATGTTTCAACTTAGTTTGATTTTAAATGCTTTATACTAGCGTCTACCTACACCCCTAGAGGCATCTAGAGACAACAAATTTAAAATAATTTTTTGGGGAGGGAAGGTTCTGTAGAAAAGAACCATATCGTTTTAGCGGTTAGTGAGATCTTCAGCTACAGAGGAATAGACGCACAGGGATGGGAGCATGTTTTGTTATGCAATGTATGGGACTGAGAGCGGCAAAAATGAAGCAAAAACTTCACAGTGCAGGGCAGCACTAAAGGGGCGGATGGACCCGATTATTGGTGGTTAAAATTTTCAAAGTGCTTCGATCGCGATGCTCCCTATATAAAATATGCCTAAAATTGAACATAGAACAATGTTTTCAAGTTGAAATTTATTCAGGGGTGTATATTCTGGAAATTTGACCCTGCTAAAGGGGGGGGGGGGTAAAAAAATTAAAAATACTTGTTGTGGGTAAAAATTAAGAGAACTGAAATTTTTTGCCATTTTTCTCCCCTCCTTGGTGAAAAAAACTAAAAGAAAATGTGGGAGGTTGGATAATATGTATAAAATAAAGAGTTATAAAATATTTTCCATTTTTTCCCTTCCTTGCTGGAAAAAAAATAGGAGGGGGGAAAAATAAAATATTTTGCAGCATGGGGAAAAAAATTAATATTGTGCTTTTAAAGGTAAACCCTATTTTACTTTAGGTGTACGGTACCCCTGTGATATTTGTGGGTTTCTGGCAATGAGGAAGGATAAATTAAAATTACACAAGGAACACATTTATTTAATTAACTGTCTTAATATCATTTATACATATTTTTCAGACTATATGTATGTATTTTTATTATACTTTGATTAGAAGGAATTTTTATTATACTTTTAATAGAAGGACTTATTATAACACATTGTATTTATTTATGTAATGTAGTAATTTAAATTCGAAGTTTGGATCTTTTGATTATAAAAATAGATATAGAATACGTGGATATTGTAAGAGATTCTCGTCTACCCTAATAAAATGTTTCTCACAGCTGGCTATTGTAATGATACCCCCCTCCCCCCACCTCATGACATAATCCCACCCCCTCCCCTGACCATGAAGGTTAGGATTGACAAATATCTGAGGACAATATTAGCAACCTAAATTTTTGGAAAAAAAACTCTCCTGTCACCATATCCGCGTATTATATATCTATAATATAAAGTAGAACGATGTCTGTCTGTCCGTCTGTCTGTCCGTCTGAAGCTTAAGATCTCAGTAACCGCTGAACCGATTGGGCTCTACTTTTCAGGGATTATACCTACTGGTCCTGTGATGGTTTTAAGCTATTTTCTTGGGGGGTGGGACACCCCCAACCCCCCCAAAAATTAAAAACAACCCACCAAAAAAAAAAAAAATAATTTTCTTTTTAAAACTATAATTTAAATAGTGGGGTCGACTACCTCCCCCCCCCAAAAAAAATTTCCCCCCCCCCAAAAAAATTTTAAAACTTTTCTTTTAAATCTAAAATACGAAAAATGGTTTGATTAAACCTCTTGGGGCAAAGCCCCTAGAGGCTAGGGGCGAAGCCGCTAGTAAATTTTTATAAAGTAATAGACTGGAAGCTATCTTACTTAAGAAATATCAACATATTTTCAATGGCTGTACTCAATCATTTAGCATAATTGTCGCTTTAATTGAAAAACCCTAAATTAGTATATCTCGTAATAAATGTAATTTTTAGCACATCAAATATAAAATAAAGTTAATAAAAAAATGTGTGAAAACTAGGAGAGGAAGCACTTTAACCCGCAGCCCCGGAAGAAGCGAGCACCCAAATATGAGGCGGGACAAATTCATTACTGTGACAAATGTGATTATAAAAACTTAAAAATGAGAAATTTACAGGTACAAAGTAGTTAGGTATTCAAACGAAGGCAATTTTTTGCCTAATAATTTTTATTTTTTTCGTCATTAGTTCAAAGGACATCTAAAACAATGATATCCAAAAAGTTTGTGTACAAAATTTTATCTTGTCTTTTTCCGTTTTTAGATTGTAAGTTTCAGAAAATGATTTCTATACGTTCCAAGGGGTTTGTAACTCATTTCCGTAGTCAAAAGGACATAAATATCTTTTTCCGTATCGCTTCGAAACTGATTAATATCCGGTGGATTAAAACCGGTTCTAAGCCATACTGAAAAATTATGTTTAGCATCGTATTATATCCAATTTTTCTACGAATATAACAATGTGCAATCACAAAATTAAAACCAGTTTTTTAGCCCGTGCCTTCGGCATTTCTAGACTAAAAATACTGGTTTTAATCTTATAATTTTATCTTTTATATCCGCTGAAAGCTGTTTATAACACGATGCGAGAAATAAATATTCTTCAGTTTTTATGAAAACTAACTTGTTTAATTTGATTTTCTTATGTAGGCCCATGTGGAACGAGTTCACAGTACTGCCTCCTTCACCTGTGGAGAATGTGACTTTGTGACAACATTCAAGCTAAACCTGCTGAAGCACACAGAAAGGATGCATGGATCAAAAATATTGATGTGTGACAAGTGCAGCTACACTACCAAAGATCCTATTAGGCTCAAGTACGTTTATTTATTTATGGTACCTATAGATTTTTTTGTTATGTCCCCAGATAAAAGTAACATAATGGCTGTCTGTTTATATGTTTGTATCAAAGGATCTCGCTAAAATTCACAATGTAGCTTCTCAATTTTTCTGGGCAAGAATACAACCATTTTTGGGAAGTGTACCACCACTCTCGCAAGAGAATTTGCCCATAGAACCTTACTTCAACACAATCAAACAAAAAAACTTTTTAAAAGTAAAATTGAAAGTAAAATATGACTCTTTCCCCCCTTTCTCCTAAAGCTGAAGGCTTCAAATTTTGGGAGTTGGGTCTACTTGTGACAGTCTTTCAGCAGTTAGATCGGTGTATTTCTTTCAGGCTTCCTTTAATGTTATTTAATATATAAGTATTTAAACATGATGATACATAATATCCATTTGACCTGTATGATTATCATTAATATTATATAATATTTAGGTATCATAATGAGGCTAAACATGATGATACAAAATATCCATGTGACCTTTGTGACTACATCGCTTCCCTCAGATGTGAATTACAAAGACATTTTAGGAAAGAGTTTAATTCATTTTTCTTTTAAATAACCTAATTTTTAATTAATCTACGTTTCTTTTTTTATAAGTTAAACAACCTCCATAAGAGCAAAGTTTAACAAATATGACGGACTTACAAACATAGAAAAATATAGATAGACTTTACCCTCAAAATTATTTCAAAATCTGAGCAAAAATAGCTTATGTACAAAATATCTGAGATTTTAGATTTACTATGCTTCCAAAATTGTAACTTTTCTGCTTCAGTTATCATGCAAACTTTGAATTCAATAGGACATTCTAACTAACATGCTTAAATTAAATATCGGGGCTATTAGTTACGGTTGGTTAGAGTTGCACAGACTGACTCTGATTGTAGAAAAGCTTCTTTTTATTAAAAACAAGGATGACAACATCCATAAAAGCGAAGCTCTGAAATGGAAGGACAAACGAACATTAACACTTGTAGATCGTCAGAACTGAATTAGCAGAATATTAATGCATCAGTACAAAAAATATTTTAAGAAAATTTGTTGCAAAACTGCATAAATAAATGATACTGTTTAAGAACATACTTATATTTTTGGGACTTGTTTATAGAGATGCTTCGCTTATAACATTGTACCTTGTTGTAATAGGAATCAGTTTTCAAAAAATCAGAAGAATCGGATAATTTTAACATACAAAAATTTGTTGTCAAAAAAGTTAAAAATCGACATGTTTAAAATGGACGTACGGACATTCTGGTATTGTTTATAGAGTTGTTACGCTTTTCTAATTGTACCTAACTACTATAGGAATCATCTTGCAAAGTTTGGAATCGATAGGACAATTATAACCTGTTTAAATTAACGAAAAGGGCTAACTCTCTGTGACGGACGGACGGACGGACCCTAATTATAGAAAAGCTTCGCTTTTAAAAATGAAATAATCAATGAAACTGTGAACCCGTGAAAGCAGACGAAAGCACCGCGGGGAAACTTATAAGTGTGACCAATGTGAGTATGTTGGCAAAAGATTTGATAATTTAAGGTTAGTTTGTTTTATATTATTTATTCATGTAGCGCAGCTACTCTTTTACTAATGTTTGTCTAATGAAGAACGTGAAGAACGATATCTGTTTCCATTTTTTTCAGGTAGAAAGAGGATATTGGATTGTTAACTAAACTGGTACTCCAAAGTTTATAAAAATGTTTTCTCATACAATTGGCTTTTCAACTTTGGGGACTTTAATTAATATTTGATTGGTTGATTCGTTTAGTCGAGAATCCAATCGTTTAAACCACTATTTAATACCTCAGGGATCATAAGAAGAGAATTCACGAAGTTCACCTGGGTTCAGATAATAACAGATCTCCCAAGACACCCAGAAGAAAGAAGCCAAAATTAAAGCAACCAGACCTTCCGATGGACTTACAGGTCAGTGTTGTAAAAGGGGGGGGGGAAGTTTTGACACATTTGCGTAAACAGGGAGTATAGGCTTTATCTTTGGACTGAGAGGATAGGTTATTAGGGATAAAATCATTCTTATATGATGAATTTTCCCAAGTTTTAAGATTTTTTGGATAGGCCTCCAGGTTCCGGAGCTCCAGGCCTCCAGGTTCCGGAGCTCCAGGCCTCCAGGTCCTCTCTGTACAGGTAAAAATTAAAAAAATAATTTTTTTTTTGAAGAGTTAGAAGTCAACCTATGAAACAAAATATGCATATTTTTGAATGTTATTCACTTATTTGAAGAAAAAACGCATATTTTGTTTCATAAGTTGACTTCTAACTCTTCAAAAAAAAAAATTTTTTTTTCATTTTTACCTGTACAGAGAGGACCTGGAGGCCTGGAGCTCCGGAACCTGGAGGCCTATCCAAAAAATCTTAAAACTTGGGAAAATTCATCATATAAGAATGATTTTATCCCTAATAACCTATACTCTCAGTCCAAAGATAAAGCCTATACTCCCTGTTTACGCAAATGTGTCAAAACTTCCCCCCCCCCCCTTAATACAGTGGGATGCTTTCAGGGTGACCGATTTTTCTCATATCAATGTCACTTTCGCCCTTATTGTGGGTGCTGGGTGAGAGATAGACCCTAAGTCCTTTTGAGTTTTCTCTAGACACCTTAACATCGAAAATTGGCCTACTTAAGCTCCACTGGTGACTCGGCACGTTGAAAGCATCTCACGTTTGATAAAGAATATGGTAAAGGGTACAGGATTTATAGGCAATCACCCACCCCCCCCCCTCCCTTTCATGAAAAAAAACCAAAAGCATATAAAATAAAACTAGATAAAAACTGGTTAGTGTTAGCCTATATAATCTGTCTCTCTTATTCCTTTTCATGTTTTTATTTATATCTAGGTGCAACCGCCTACCGGCGTAAGTCCAATAGCTGCCGCCACCGGCGGCAATAGTCATTACAGCGGCGCAACAGCTGCTTATCCCGGCCAATCAGTCATACGCGGCCCAATTCATTCTTCAGCTGGAAGCGGACAAGTCCATGGTCCACACTCCTCGCCGCATTTGCAACATTCACAGCTGGCAGCTGCGCTGCAACAGCAAAGAGACCATTCTAGCGGCAGTCATGCGCCTCACATGACAGCGGCTATTAACAGCATACACAATGTGGTGGATGAGAAGCCAACAGCTGAAGAATTGAGTATTTATGTGAACTCTATGAACCCTGCAAATAGACATCACAACAGTAGTTTAATTTTCCAGTGAAACCTGTTTTTTTAAATCATAATTTACAGCTAATATATTAGGCATGTCACACCAGGAAGAAAAGCGTGAAAACTAACCATAATAACTTTACGATACTTGGTCGCGTAATAGAGTCCTTTTATATAATGTTTCACCTACTTCTTATTTATGGTCTTAAGACATTTGATATTGACTACTATGTATATTGGTGAAATGAGCTTATACAGTGAAAAAAAAAAATTTTAAAATTGCATTTTATTGAAATGTTTGAGTTATTGTGAATCAAAGTTTGCTTTAAATTATAAATAAACTTCAATAAGTGGCAAAATAAATTCTTTAGACATTTTTACCGAAATCAATTTTCATCCATTAATTTATTGGTTTTATTAGCACCTAGTTATGTATTGTTTTTGATTGTATTTATGAGTTTAAATTTACATCTGAAATGTATTTAAAATTGCTAACTTAGTTAGTTTATTTGTTATCAATAATTTTAACATTTTCTTAATAAATAATGGTTAATTAAAAATATTTTTATTGTAAATAATGATGACAACATCCAGAAAAGTGAAACCTAACAAATTAAAATCAGTTAAACAGACAAACGAACATTACCAATTATAAGAGTAACATTGCATTTTGAACAATATTCGAAATAAATCTTCGAATATTATGCTTTTAAATTACTCCATATTGTTTCAGGAATCAGTGAATAAAAATTAAAAATCGATAGGCCAATTCTAAACCGGAAATACGAACAAAATGAGCTATATGCTACAGACGAATAAACGCAACGTTTAGAAACCTTAATAAATCGTTCCCGAAAATTGATCGAAATCTGAAATTGACAAATTGATAAAAACAAAACATTTGATATGATATTTTTAAGTTTTAAAAAAAAGAAAAATATCGAAAATAAAATAATATATAATTTATTCAAATCTTAGTTACAAACTATTGTACTTACATTTTTACTAATACAATTTGTTAAGGTAGTGGCTTCGCCCCTAAAAACATTGGTCCTGCAGTTAGCGGGATCTTAAGCTTCATCCGAACGGACGGATAGACATCTTTTTACTACATGTTGTACATAAATATTATTTTTAACATAAATAAATATCAATAAATAAGAACAGCGTATAATTTTGTTGTATTTTAGAAAATAAATGTTAAGATTTAATAAAGCACAAGGTTAAGTTTGAGAAATTATCATGAAAGATATTAAAACTAGTTTGGGGATAGGATACTGAAAAATAAATAGATATTTTCTCCATTTATCATATGTAAAATTGGCACTTTCCCCTAAAGTACCTAGTCAAGCACATAACCCCTCCCCCCCACTTTATTTTGATAAAAAGGTGGGTTAGTTTTTCGTGTTTGTGTTTTATACTGGGTAAAGGGTAGGTATAGCCTCAAAGGATTGTGGCACTGCAATTACAGGCCCAACAGGGTTTAGGCATAAAGAAAAAATCTTTATTTTCATTTTATTTTGAAATTAAGGGATGAGTTTCTTTGCTCGCGGGGGAACTTGAGGTAAAGAATCGTCAAATTTGATATTACTAAAGATTTAAATAAATAGGTAATATAGCATAATTATGTTTCTCGTGTTCATTCGAAGCCGATTAATATCCGGTGGATTAGAACCGGTTCTCAGCCATACGAAAAAATATGTCTAGCATCGTATTACATCCAGTTTTCTACGAATATAAAAATGTACAATCATAAGATTAAAAACAGTTTTTTAGCCCGTGCCTTCGGCATCTCGGGGCTAAAAAACTGAGTTTAATCTTGTAATTGTACATTTATATATCCGCGGAAAACTGTTTATAATACTATTACTATGTTCTCACAAGGTTGATTGTTCAGTGTTGAAAGGACAACTTACTAATCTTCCATTCTTTACCTAAACAAACAAATATTATTTAGCTTTAAACTACCATTAAACTTATCAGGGCTCGGCAGTCGTACCTAAGCCTCGAACAAATGAAAGTTAGGGTGACAGGCTGTTGTTGAGCCCTACAATTTATGCATTTATCATGTTAGTCTGTGAAATACTTTACTTAGCGTTTTAAAATCAACTAGAACCGTACAAATTTGTACTACTTACTTTTATACATTTAAGGTAAGTAGATTTTAAGATTCAGTAATTTTTTATCATACAGTTTAACTGCCTTTAGCAGTGAACCTGCCAAAAATTATCATTTTACTAATTTATATTACCTTGATTTTCTTAAGGCTGACATAGGCAGGTATAGCTCCATACAAAGTATAATCCTAAATAAAATATAATGTTAGTTATGTATGAAAACTAGTGGCTGCGCCCCTAGCATCTATGTGCTATTGACTAGAAGGAGTATTCAAGAAGGAAACTATCCTAAAACTAAACTAAGATATAAGAATTAAATAGCCTTAAACC
Organism: Acartia tonsa; assembly: GCF_053477335.1. NCBI lineage: Eukaryota > Metazoa > Arthropoda > Copepoda > Calanoida > Acartiidae > Acartia > Acartia tonsa. The sequence goes on from NC_137260.1 coordinate 45,184,799, forward strand.
TATAGATTTTTACATAAAATGGAGAACCATTTCAGCATTTATCAAAATTTTAAGCTACATACAAATAAAACCTTACTACTTTATATAAGCTAATCTATTCCCCATGATAAAAGTAATAATAAAATTATATTAGTCTTAAATTAAACAAAACTGAGATATCACAAAGGTTGAAAAATTGAAACTTGAAACAAGATTGAATTTTTTGGTGAGCTTATAAGTACACATATGCAGGTATAAGGTATAACCAACAAGCGAAATAAATATAAAATAATATTTTGGGGGCAAATGGAGAGGTCGTCAATTTTACGATGTGTTGCCCCCCAACGACAGCTGAAAAACACGTATAGGTTACGTGATTTTTTTCCGAATTTATTTCATTGTTGGTATAAGCTGACACATATGTATGTATTAGGTAAGCTAGGTTTGTTATATTGATTATGTTAACCCCCAAACAGTGATTAAAGAACTGTGGGGCTTAGGTTATAAATGTTTTGGGTGAAGTTCATAAGTGCAATTCCCATTAGCCGAAAATATTGTTAAACAATAAAAAATTGAAATTGTTGGAGTGTGGTACAGTACGCCAATTAACAAAGACAAAGTTTGTTTTTCTCAAGTATTTTGTAAAAGTTTTGATTCTAGAAATAGCAAGCCTCGGCAGCACGCGTAAGTCAAAAGGAAAACAAACATTTACAGTTTTAAAAATCAGAAGGAAGTCTAAACCTGACCTAAATATTCAACAACAAAAAAATCAAAGCATCCAAAGGTATTTAAATTTGAAAATTAGTCGCGGCTGCCGAGCCCTGAAAAATAGCAACAAAGGTTACTTAATTAAATAAACAAGGACGTTATTATTTAAAGCTTTTTTTTGTGAGGGAACTTGCTGAGTCCGACGGACAGACAAATATAATAATTACTAAGTATCTACGTTCCCCTCAAACTCTTGTAGTATAGGGAGGGAGGGGACATTGGTAAGTTTATTACACTGGTCCGAAAGTTTTATGATAACGTTTTCTTATTGGTTGGTTTAACAACTTTGGGGACTTTAATAAATTTTGATTGGTTGACACATTAAGTAAAGTGTACCAACGTTTCTACAACTAATTGTGATCTACAGAAGGGGTTAATTCATCAATATATAGGCCATTGTCTTATCCCTATAGATCCCTAGCTGTTGTATAATAATACACAGAATATGTTAGACACTAGAGGAAATAATTGACCAAATTATCCTGATTGTTTTCCTATTTACTTACAAATTTTCTCCAAAATTAGAATAGAGAAAACTGTATAGAGCATAAAGAGATTTTTTTCTAAGAAAATTAAGGAAAAATTACAAGATACATTAAAAAGACAAAATTTTTATATCCCCTTTTAAAGGCTTAGTCCATAGAGAATAGGGGAACAGTGACAAAATCTGTGAATAAATTGCTATTGCAATATCTAGGCAATTTAAATTTAGATTTTAACTGTAAACGACTTTCTTCCAATTTTTGACACATAATCTATACCAAACCCAGAGATTTTAATGGATAAGACAATTGACGATAAATTGACTTATATTCCGAATGATAGTAAACAAACTACTTCAGTAGATTGGTTGAAAATTATTGTTTGAAAGGTTTGGATCAACTTATCAAAGCGCAATAAAAATTCCTAAAGTTGTTTAGCCAATTAATAAGATACAATTTAAATTTATAGTATCTCCCATGCTCCCTGGCTAAAGCATTTAAATTAAAGTCACCTTTTATCAATGGGTTTATTAATACTTGGATAGATTACCAGATTATGTATTCTATTCAAGTAAAACCTGTGGCTAGCTAAAATAACGACCCACCCTATCTTCCCACCTTTAAATCCTTCTCTTTATTTCTACAAGTAAAGTAACAATAAATGACAGAGGAAATTGCAACCTAAATTGACGATAATTTTTACCCTATCATAATATCCACAAGGATGACAACATCACTAAAAGCGAAGCTCTGAAACTGAAGGACAAACTGATATTAACACTTGTGTAGTGTCAGAACTGAATAATCATAATATAAATGTATAAGAGTCGAAGCAAAAATGTAAGTAAACTTGTTGAAAATCTGATTTACACACGATAATGTTTATGGACATACTTACATTTTTAGGACTTGATTATAGAGTTGCTTTGCTTTTAATATTGTACTTTGTTAGCCCAGGAATCAGTATACAAAAAATCAGACCAATCGGATAATTAGATCAAATAAAAGTTTGCTGTTAAAAAAGTAATAAAATCAACATGTTTAAAATGTACATACTGACACTCTTTTAGTGATTATAGAGTTGCTACGCTTTCTAAATCGTACCTAACTATTACAGGAATCACCATGCATGGGTTGAAATTGATAGGAAAATTCTAACATGCCTAAATTAACAAAAAAAGCTATCCGTTCCGGACGTATGGACGGACCGAACCTAATTATAGAAAAGTTTCGCTTTTACTGCTAGAAGATTACAAATGTAACCTGATTGTTAACTGGAGATTGAGAGTAAATAGTTTTCCATTCTTTACAGTTTGGCTCCAGTTTTAGCACCTTAGCAATTTTTAACAAGATTAGTTGTTATAAAAACTGATGTCTTTTTGAATACAAAAAAGGTTTCTGTCTGTTCACGAACAAACCCATAAAACGTGTAGAAATAATTTCTGAAAGTTAATATTTTAATCCGACGGAAACAGGTAAAAATTTCATTTAGCTATACATACTTACATCCTAAAAAGTGTAAATTTTCATTGCAAATTAAAATTAATGTCATAATTTCAATGATAAAGGAAAAGTGTCAAAAGTGAAAACCACCTTAATATTGAAATCTTGTCCTGTGAAATATTAAAGATCCTTACCTTAGGAAAGCTAACGTATTCATACTTGTTGAGCGGGGCGGTATCACAACTTTTGAATATATTATTTATAGCAAGGGTGGCTCCACCACTATAGTATATACACCCAGCATGACTCACAGCACCACCTTAATAATATATTATTATAGCAAGGGTAGCTCCACCACTATAGTATATACACGCAGCATGACTCACAGCACCACCTTAATAATATATTATTATAGCAAGGGTAGCTCCACCACTATAGTATATAAACCCAGCATGACTCACAGCACCTCCTTAATAATATATTATTATAGCAAGGGTAGCTCCACCACTATAGTATATACACACAGCATGACTCACAGCACCACCTTAATAATATATTATTATAGCAAGGGTAGCTCCACCACTATAGTATATACACCCAGCATGACTCACAGCACCACCTTAATAATATATTATTATAGCAAGGGTAGCTCCACCACTATAGTATATACACCCAGCATGACTCACAGCACCACCTTAATAATATATTATTATAGCAAGGGTAGCTCCACCACTATAGTATGTACACCCAGCATGACTCACAGCACCACCTTAATAATATATTATTATAGCAAGGGTAGCTCCACCACTATAGTATGTACACCCAGCATGACTCACAGCACCACCTTAGTAATATATTATTATAGCAAGGGTAGCTCCACCACTATAGTATATACACACAGCATGACTCACAGCACCTCCTTAATAATATATTATTATAGCAAGGGTAGCTCCACCACTATAGTATATACACACAGCATGACTCACAGCACCACCTTAATAATATATTATTATAGCAAGGGTAGCTCCACCACTATAGTATATAAACCCAGCATGACTCACAGCACCTCCTTAATAATATATTATTATAGCAAGGGTAGCTCCACCACTATAGTATATACACACAGCATGACTCACAGCACCACCTTAATAATATATTATTATAGCAAGGGTAGCTCCACCACTATAGTATATACACACAGCATGACTCACAGCACCACCTTAATAATATATTATTATAGCAAGGGTAGCTCCACCACTATAGTATATACACACAGCATGACTCACAGCACCTCCTTAATAATATATTATTATAGCAAGGGTAGCTCCACCACTATAGTATATACACACAGCATGACTCACAGCACCACCTTAATAATATATTATTATAGCAAGGGTAGCTCCACCACTATAGTATATACACACAGCATGACTCACAGCACCTCCTTAATAATATATTATTATAGCAAGGGTAGCTCCAGCACTATAGTATATACACCCAGCATGACTCACAGCACCTCCTTAATAATATATTATTATAGCAAGGGTAGCTCCACCACTATAGTATATACACACAGCATGACTGACAGCACCACCTTAATAATATATTATTATAGCAAGGGTAGCTCCACCACTATAGTATATACACCCAGCATGACTCACAGCACCTCCTTAATAATATATTATTATAGCAAGGGTAGCTCCACCACTATAGTATACATATACACACAGCATGACTCACAGCACCTCCTTAATAATATATTATTATAGCAAGGGTAGCTCCACCACTATAGTATGTACACCCAGCATGACTCACAGCACCACCTTAATAATATATTATTATAGCAAGGGTAGCTCCACCACTATAGTATATACACACAGCATGACTCACAGCACCTCCTTAATAATATATTATTATAGCAAGGGTAGCTCCACAACTATACATCACCTTCATATTAAACACAAAGGAAAGGTTGGATCAAAAGCTTTTGTCAAGTCAAAAATCACCAAACAGGATCAAATTACCGAATCAAAATGACAGAAAAAATAAAATTACTAATAATCTGAATTAAAATTTAACTGAAATTCATATGTTTTAAACTTAAAAAATTAACTCACCAAAAGCATATCCTCTGAAAGAAATGATTCTGTCTTCCACTTCTAAACTTGTCCTGAAAAAGGAATGTCTATTATTCTTATGGTACAGCAATTAAAGATTTTAAAAAAATGGTTTTAAAAAATATTCCCTTTACACACAGCTTTAAAGATCTTTATCAAAAGAGTTTGTATTAGGGAAATAATATTGTTTTGGGATGGTTGTCTTAACCCGCCCATAATAGACCAAAACCTGACCCAGACCTATATCAAGCTACCATGTAGAGTAATGTTCATAAGATTTTGTGTAAGAGAAAGACAGTTGTCCTGCTTCTTTTGCATTAGGATTAAACTTTGAGAACACTTTCTCTAAAGTTGGGGATAAATAATTTACCTGGGTAAGGTAGGCCCCTGGCTCCAGAAACCCTTGGCAGGATCAAATACCCAGACAGAATTACTTGGATTCTGATAGAAAGATTTGAGCTCTGGATCATATTCAATTGTATATCCACCAATAAGATAAAGTTTTGCCAGGTGCCATACTGTGGCTCCACCAGATATTCTAAATACAAAATTAAGCTTAAAACTTACCAAGACTACATGTTTAATATATATTCATAAAACAGATGGAGGGAGAAAAAAGTAATTGAAGAAAGTAATGATCAATTATATAAAAACAAGAAAACGAATGTCATATGTAATGTAATGAACATTATAAATATTTAGGAATTTATTTCCTCGTATTTATTCGAATCCGGTGGATAGGAACCGGTTCTCATCCATACAAAAAACTATGTCTAGCATCGTATTATATCCAGTTTTCTACGAATATAGAAATGTACAATCATAAGATTAAAACCAGTTTTTTTAGCCGGTGCTCGGGGCTAAAAAAACTAGTTTTAATCTTATAATTGTACATTCTATATCCGCGGAAAGCCGTTTATAATACGATACGAGAAATAACTAATATAACTAGAATTAATGACATACAAACAGTCCTGAATTATAATAAAGGTGTAATAATAGTTATTTCTCGCATCGTATTATAAACGGCTTTCCGCGGATTATAGAATGTACAGTTATAAGATTAAAACTAGTTTTTTAGCCCGAGGTGCCAAAGGCACCGGCTAAAAAACGTGGTTTTAATTTTATGATTGTATATTTTTATATTCGTAGAAAGCTGGATATAATACGATGCTAGACATAGTTTTTTTTCGTATGGATGAGAACCGGTTCCTATCCACCGGATTCGAATAAATACGAGAAAATATAAAAAAAAACGACAAAAAGTTCATGATCCTATTAGGTAAGAGAGGCATAGTTTCCGACTATCTATTATGAGGTAAATTTCGTATATAACAACCTCAAAAAGTTTGTGACATAAACAATAAATATACATTAAAAATGTCCCAATTACCTGAATGGTGTTTCATCTGGAAACCTGATCCAAACCTTTGTACTCAAATCATGAATATGAAGGGATCTAGAAATAAGGGGCTCCTCTCCTGAAATAAAATATTAATTGAGTGTTTGACTTTCGATTATCTTTTAGATTATAAGTTAAATTTTACCTTCATTTTTTTAAATTACAAAAATATAAAAAAAACTTTTTTGTAAATTAAACATTACATCTTTATATTATTTGATTTAAACTCGTATATCAAACTTAGTAATATTATTTAAAGATTTTATTTTTATTTAACTAATTTGAGTTTTTTATATTAGGATACATTAGACCAAGGTTTTTCTTAAATTATCTAATATATTTACAAACATTTGTCTTTAAAGTCTTTAATAAATCTATAAATGAAACACCTATTGAAGTTAGTTTAGTTTTCCACAGACTATGTCCAGCTTTGTAACTCTGACTGTAACGCGTGTGAAATTCCTAAATTATTATAATATAGTTGTTACTTTTTCTTAAGGTGCCTATCGAGCACTGAAACCTTAAACCTTATTTTAAAATAAAAAAAATTGCTTATGCTTAACTATATCTACAGTGCCCTAATCCTGTGTGGCTGCCATGTACCCAATATAACCTTACCTTACCGGAACTAAAGTAAACAACAAACAAGCGAAAAACTACCTCTCATTTATTTCGATTAATTTCAAAACAAGGGGAGGGGTGGTGATATTCTCGACTAGGCACTTTGAGGTAAACCGCTATACTCAAAAAAACGCCCATCTCAGAAAACGCCTATCTTAAAAAACGCCCATCTCAGAAAACGCCTATCTTAAAAAACGCCTATCTTAAAAAACGCCTATCTCAGAAAACGCCTATCTCAAAAAACGCCTTTTTCATAAAATGCCTACTACATTTTTAAAAATTATCTTGTAGTGAAATATGTCAGTCTAAGGAGGTTTTGTAAGTATTGTACAATATGTACATTACCCCGTCCTGTTTTAGAAATATTTTGTTAAAATTTTTGCCCCCAGCCATAATATGGTTGATTTATGCAAAATAATGACCCATGCAAAATATTAAAGTAAGTGATCCGCTTTAGATTATGAAATACTAATTGAAATTCAATAAGTTGACCAACGTAAATTTAAATTCAACAAACCTGCCCAAAAAAGTAAATTTCTTAAATTGAATACTTAAATATTTTACTCTTAAAAATAAATGTACTTAACTGTTCTTCTTAATATCAAAAGGTATTTATCTTTTAGTTACACATAAAAATAATGAATATATTTGTGGTCACCTGTAAATCAAAAGAGCACCAAATATATCCAAAGTCAGGTCCATGAATAACACGAGTTCCAGAAAATATGTACAAATTTCCCTTAACAAAAATTTAATTTAAACCTTAAATCTGTGGACAAATTTTGATTATTATATAAAAATTAATGGCGAAACACTTTGGACACTGACGGTTGGTACAATCCAACGAAGATGAATTTAAAGTCCCTAAAGTTTTTATGTCAACAAGCAGAGATAGTTTTTCATAAAACTTTGGGTACCAGTAAAAAATACATTACAATTCCCACAATTTCTGTATCGAACAAGATGTTTTTTCTTTTGTGTAGCAACAGCCATAATTTTTGCTTTTTAAACGGACCAAACTAATTTTGCTCGATTCACTTCACTAAGAGATGTGTACAACGAACCGACGTTAACACAGACATTGTCAATTGGTCCGTATGGGTTTACCTTAAAGCATGCAGAATTGCTGTCAAACAAGGTGATCTCACTGTCAGGTGGAGGAACAAGTTTGAATGTTTCACAGGTCTCTCCTTCACCAACTAAAATAGACAAGGTTTTTTTGGGGTTTCCCTCAAAGTACCTGGTCGTGCACAGAACCCCCCCCCCCTCCTTATTTTGATAGATAATACGGGTTGTAATTGACATAATAACAGCATGAAATTTTGAAATAAACCTTTTTGTTAAATTTACATCCAATTTATGACATAAGATTAGGTAACATAATATCGACATAACGATGTTCCAAGGATATAATGATTTATGGCCGATAAATTGATGTAAATCCCCAATGACGATATACAAAACTACCCATTTTATAGATTACAATTAGTGGTTAAAAGTTTGGACACTATATTAATGAACCAACCAATTAGAATTCATTAAAAGTTTTTAAAGTTGTTAAAGCCACCGAAAAAGAAAACTTAATTATAAAACTTTGGAGACTAGCGTAATAAACAGCCCAATGTCTCCTCCCTCCTTGGATTTTTTTACTACCTTGTTGGTGGGCGGTGTTATTTCCATTGTTAGAATCCAGACAATTTCCAATTATGTACACATAACCAGTCTAAAATATCATTTGGGTGAACGTTAGTTTGTCTATTTGTAATGCTTTTTTGAAACCAGAAATATTTTGTAATTTCAGCTGCTTTGAATATTGAGTATCCACTTAAAAAAAACAAAGCTCTTTATGGTGCATATAAAAAAAAACTTAATGCATTACAACTGATCAATTATAGGCCAATACACAGACTAAATTACCAATGGTAGGCTAGTATACATTTAAATCGAGCGATGATAGGCCAGTATGACGTCATTTTTTTTTGGTACCGGAAAAAGCTTTCAAATCAAAAATACATAACTTTTACTTTCGTCCCAAAATGTGCATTCTTTCCAATAAAAAAATTGTGGTCAGATGTTCCAATTAAAAATTGAGGATCTATAAACTATATATCTATTCCATAAAGCCTTTTTTAGTGCCTATAAAAAATGACTTCATACTGACATTCTATTGGTCAATGCAAATGTATACTGGCCTGCCATTGGTTATTTAGTCTGTGTATCGGCCTATGCGTCATTTTTTCCAAGTCACTTTAAAGAGCTTCTTCCATTAACATTAAAATTAAATAATTTTACCTCAGATGAACACACAGAGCTTGCCCTCAGATCAACATTATCATCACTAAAATATTTTCACAAAAAATATTAATTTTATCAAATATTGATATTTTAAATATGAAATCCTTTTTAAATATTTAATATATTTGCTTAGAATAAACATTATTTAAAATATTAAAATAATATTTTGATAAAAAATCATGTACTATTAAGTTACATTATTACATATTTAATTTTTTGATAGTAAAGATTTTCTATAATTAGGGTGTCGTGCTTTCTCATAATTTTGTAATTTTTAAACATAAAATCTTGGATGTTTGAGTGTCAGTATGTGTGTTTTAACTGAGAGATTTCAATAATTAATGAACCAACATAAAATATCCCCCCCCCCACCCACCCATTTTTTTTATAAAACTTAAATGACAAGGGTGGGGAGGGTTAATCTCCCCCCTAAGGCCTCTAGTCAGACATTTAAGTGGGAAGTAATTCTATATTTGTTACCAAAAGTTCGTATTGCATTCAATGTATAGATATAATATAATCCAGATAATTACTTTGTAGCGACTTGGCTGTGTTAATATTTCCGAGGCTATTGGCTGATATTCAAAGACCTAATTAAAAGTCGGCACAGGGTGGAAAAACAGTTATTAAACCCCGTCTTTAATTTAATCGTATTGTAATCAATGGTTTATTAATACTAGTGGCCTATGCTTCTATGGATGTTGTCCTTCTTAATTTACATAAAGTTTTACCTAATGTTTGACATACAGAAATGTGGAAATCTATCCGAGTGATGTTGACATTTAGTGGGGGAATCTAAGCCATGGTAAACCTAAATAAAAATCATATGAACAATAGCAATATAATTTATTAAAATACTCGCCCACTCAGAGACGTCTAAGGGGGAAAGTAAGAATGTGTATCCCCCCCCCCCCCATGCCCGGATAAATTTGTTTATGCGATTGGGGCGATATTTTTTTTAAGGCTTGGAGGTCCTCAGGGTAAACTATCCACTAAATGCTCATATTGTTATAATATCGACACAAAAGTTTGACAGGGTAGATGTTGATTAAGAATTAACCAGTAAAAAGGGATCTCAAGGAATAAAACGACAGAGGATTAAGTAGAAGTAGTAGTTAAAAACTATCGGTGGAAAAGTTTGAAAAAATTATAGTTTATTCGACCCATTTAAGATTAAAAGTTTTCACGCGAAAAAAATGAGAGAGCGTTTATAAAAACCTTTGGGGCCATTATTATTTACTGTCCAATGCCCCCTCCCTCCCTGCTCTAATACATATTAAATAAATGTAGAAGAATGAGGAAAAGAAATGTCAGCAATGTCTAGTGAATAAATAATTAAGAACTGTATTAATCACAAATATTTTTGTTGAGTACCTCACATCAATAATATGAACATAGTACTAGTGACTTCGCCCCAAACATTTATTTTTAAAAAAAGTTGAAAAAATAGGATTATATCTTCTGTTAATAAATCTATCTATCTATCATTTTAGAAAGCCTTTTTGTTATTTTTAGAATTCATTATGTTTAATTTTAAGTGTCTATTTTTGTAAAATCAAATCTATACAGTCAACAGCCGTAGTTAAGCTAAAACGTTTTTTTTATATATTCTATATAATGTGCAAATATAAAATTTTACTTCTTCTACAAAAATGAAAATAGTAAAAATGTTAGATCTTTGGAAAGGTTGTAGATTCTAGTTTCTGAAGTGGTATATACCTGTCCACAGACGACTCCACAATCCAGAGTGAGCATCATGGCAGATCCATTGGGTAGGACTACAGGGTTGTTACTTGTTAACCAGTGGGTCTCTCCTTCACTACAAATTTATTTAATCAGCTAATACCAACAACGAAATTAACGCAGAAAAAAATCTCTAAACCTATACGTGATTTTCAGCTGTCGTTGGGGGGCAACACACAGTATAATTGATAACCTTTTCATCTACCCCCCAAATATTATTTTAGATTTAATTCGCTTGTTTGCTAAAACTTATTCCTGATAATAATGACATAGGGTCTAATTGACATATGAATTAATATTAAAGAGATAAATCAAAAGGAATAATAGTCGCAATAAAGCTAAAATCATATAGTATGGCTATACGGACTTTCTGGCAGTAATTATGAGTTGCTACGCTTTCTAAAGTGTTCCTTGTCAAAGTTTGACCGTCATACAGTGAACATCCAAACTGTTGCAGAAATCATTTCACCATTTTTGAAATTGATAGGAAAACTCTTACATGCCTAAAGTTACAAGAACTATCCGTAACGGACGGTCAGAGATACGGACCCCGGATGGATGGGTTTCCCAACCCTAATCCAATATATACCTGAGTTCTCCAATTTCTCTGACGCTATAGAGCAGATCCGGATGTAGGACGTCAATTCTGGCCTCTGAGTCATCAGAAGGCCTCACAAAATGGCACTAAACAAAATCTATTTTAACATGGTTGCAGGAGTGTATATTCTGCACAATATTCATTTTTTATGCTGCAAAATATTTATCCCCCCCCCCCCCAAAAAAAAAAAAAATGGAAATAATCTTTTCACTACTCCTTAATTTTCATTTTTCCCCCCTCCCACCTATTTTTTACAAAAACCCCCACCCTTCCCTCCCCTTTATCAGAGGATCCATGGCCAAATGCCCGGGCTAACAAAACTGGTAGTAATATTATAATTTTTATTTTATTATCCGTGGAAAATTGTTCTTAATATGATGTTTTACATGAGTTTTCGGTATGACTTAGAAGTGGTTCTAATCCAGAAGATATTAATCGATTACGAAGCCATACTGTAAAAAAATCATTAAATCAGATGAAAATTGGCTAGATGAAAAGTATTGAAATATTTTTGAATTTTACCTTAACATGATCAGAAGTGAGCGTGTTCATATCGTTTGGGTTCCAGGCATGTATCAGCAGAAGTCCAGGTATTCTAGATTCATGGATGGATAAAGAATGTGCCTAAACATGCTGACCTTTTTAAAGTTTAAATAGCGGCTTGTTTTAATAGTTGAAAAATGACATGCATATCGTTAGAACTGCCATAAGCTCTAGTTTATGTTTTTTGTGCTTCGTTGTACTACGTAATAATTGGGTATGTTGTCCAAATATACAAGATATATAAAGCTATTCATAGTATACCTTCTATAAGGACACCATAGTCCTATTCAGTCTTGTTCTAATTATCCAAATATATTAGATATATAAATATATGGACAGTATACCTTCTATTAGGACACCATAGTCCTATACAGTCTTGTTCTAATTATCTAAATATATTAGATGTATAAATATATGGATAGTATACCTTCTATTAGGACACCATAGTCCTATACAGTCTTGTTATAACTGTCCAAATATATTAGATATATAAATATATGGATAGTATACCTTCTATAAGGACACCATAGTCCTATACAGTCTTGTTCTAATTATCTAAATATATTAGATATATAAATATATGGATAGTATACCTTCTATTAGGACACCATAGTCCTATACAGTCTTGTTCTAATTATCCAAATATATTAGATATATAAATATATGGATAGAATACCTTCTATTAGGACACCATAGTCCTATACAGTCTTGTTCTAATTATCTAAATATATTAGATATATAAATATATGGATAGTATACCTTCTATTAGGACACCATAGTCCTATACAGTCTTGTTCTAATTATCCAAATATATTAGATATATAAATATATGGATAGAATACCTTCTATTAGGACACCATAGTCCTATACAGTCTTGTTCTAATAGTCCAAATATATTAGATATATAAAGCTATTCATAGTATACCTTCTATAAGGACACCATAGTCCTATTCAGTCTTGTTCTAATTATCCAAATATATTAGATATATAAATATATGGACAGTATACCTTCTATTAGGACACCATAGTCCTATACAGTCTTGTTCTAATTATCTAAATATATTAGATGTATAAATATATGGATAGTATACCTTCTATTAGGACACCATAGTCCTATACAGTCTTGTTATAACTGTCCAAATATATTAGATATATAAATATATGGATAGTATACCTTCTATAAGGACACCATAGTCCTATACAGTCTTGTTCTAATTATCTAAATATATTAGATATATAAATATATGGATAGTATACCTTCTATTAGGACACCATAGTCCTATACAGTCTTGTTCTAATTATCCAAATATATTAGATATATAAATATATGGATAGAATACCTTCTATTAGGACACCATAGTCCTATACAGTCTTGTTCTAATTATCTAAATATATTAGATATATAAATATATGGATAGTATACCTTCTATTAGGACACCATAGTCCTATACAGTCTTGTTCTAATTATCCAAATATATTAGATATATAAATATATGGATAGAATACCTTCTATTAGGACACCATAGTCCTATACAGTCTTGTTCTAATTATCTAAATAGATATATAAATATATGGATAGTATACCTTCTATTAGGACACCATAGTCCTAAACAGTCTTGTTCTAATTATCCAAATATATTAGATATATAAATATATTGATAGAATACCTTCTATTAGGACAACATAGTCCTATACAGTCTTGTTCTAATTATCCAAATATATTAGATATATAAATATATGGATAGTATACCTTCTATTAGGACACCATAGTCCTATACAGTCTTGTTCTAATAGTCCAAATATATTAGATATATAAATATATGGATAGTATACCTTCTATTAGGACACCATAGTCCTATACAGTCTTGTTCTAATAGTCCAAATATATTAGATATATAAATATATGGATAGTATACCTTCTATTAGGACACCATAGTCCTATACAGTCTTGTTCTAATTATCTAAATATATTAGATGTATAAATATATGGATAGTATACCTTCTATTAGGACACCATAGTCCTATACAGTCTTGTTCTAATTATCTAAATATATTAGATATATAAATATATGGATAGTATACCTTCTATTAGGACACCATAGTCCTATACAGTCTTGTTCTAATTATCTAAATATATTAGATATATAAATATATGGATAGTATACCTTCTATTAGGACACCATAGTCCTATACAGTCCTGTTCTAATTATCCAAATATATTAGATATATAAATATATGGATAGTATACCTTCTATTAGGACACCATAGTCCTATACAGTCTTGTTCTAATTATCCAAATATATTAGATATATAAATATATGGATAGTATACCTTCTATTAGGACACCATAGTCCTATACAGTCTTGTTCTAATTGTCAAAATATAATAGATATATAAATATATGGACAGTATACCTTCTATTAGGACACCATAGTCCTATACAGTCTTGTTCTAATTATCCAAATATATTAGATATATAAATATATGGATAGTATACCTTCTATTAGGACACCATAGTCCTATACAGTCTTGTTCTAATTGTCAAAATATAATAGATATATAAATATATGGACAGTATACCTTCTATTAGGACACCATAGTCCTATACAGTCTTGTTCTAATTATCTAAATATATTAGATGTATAAATATATGGATAGTATACCTTCTATTAGGACACCATAGTCCTATACAGTCTTGTTCTAATTGTCAAAATATAATAGATATATAAATATATGGACAGTATACCTTCTATTAGGACACCATAGTCCTATACAGTCTTGTTCTAATTGTCAAAATATAATAGATATATAAATATATGGACAGTATACCTTCTATTAGGACACCATAGTCCTATACAGTCTTGTTCTAATTATCCAAATATATTAGATGTATAAATATATGGATAGTATACCTTCTATTAGGACACCATAGTCCTATACAGTCTTGTTCTAATTATCTAAATATATTATATATATAAATATATGGACAGAATACCTTCTATAAGGACACCATAGTCCTATACAGTCTTGTTCTAATTATCTAAATATATTAGATATATAAATATATGGATAGTATACCTTCTATTAGGACACCATAGTCCTATACAGTCTTGTTCTAATTATCCAAATATATTAGATATATAAATATATGGATAGTATACCTTCTATTAGGACACCATAGTCCTATACAGTCTTGTTCTAATTATCCAAATATATTATATATATAAATATATGGATAGTATACCTTCTATTAGGACACCATAGTCCTATACAGTCTTGTTCTAATTATCTAAATAGATATATAAATATATGGATAGTATACCTTCTATTAGGACACCATAGTCCTATACAGTCCTGTTCTAATTATCCAAATATATTAGATATATAAATATATGGATAGTATACCTTCTATTAGGACACCATAGTCCTATACAGTCTTGTTCTAATTATCCAAATATATTAGATATATAAATATATGGATAGTATACCTTCTATAAAGACACCATAGTCCTATACAGTCTTGTTCTAATTATCCAAATATATTAGATATATAAATATATGGATAGTATACCTTCTATTAGGACACCATAGTCCTATACAGTCTTGTTCTAATTATCTAAATATATTAGATATATAAATATATGGATAGTATACCTTCTATTAGGACACCATAGTCCTATACAGTCTTGTTCTAATTATCCAAATATATTAGATATATAAATATATGGATAGTATACCTTCTATAAGGACACCATAGTCCTATACAGTCTTGTTCTAATTATCCAAATATATTAGATATATAATTATATGAATAGAATACCTTCTATTAGGACACCATAGTCCTATAGAGTCTTGTTCTAATTACCTAAATATATTAGATATATAAATATATGGATAGTATACCTTCTATTAGGACACCATAGTCCTATACAGTCTTGTTCTAATTATCTAAATATATTAGATATATAAATATATGGATAGTATACCTTCTATTAGGACACCATAGTCCTATACAGTCTTGTTCTAATTATCTAAATATATTAGATATATAAATATATGGATAGTATACCTTCTATTAGGACACCATAGTCCTATACAGTCTTGTTCTAATAGTCCAAATATATTAGATATATAAATATATGGATAGTATACCTTCTATAAGGACACCATAGTCCTATACAGTCTTGTTCTAATTATCCAAATATATTAGATATATAAATATATGGATAGAATACCTTCTATAAGGACACCATAGTCCTATTCAGTCTTGTTCTAATTATCCAAATATATTAGATATATAAATATATGGATAGTATACCTTCTATTAGGACACCATAGTCCTATACAGTCTTGTTCTAATTATCTAAATAGATATATAAATATATGGATAGTATACCTTCTATTAGGACACCATAGTCCTAAACAGTCTTGTTCTAATTATCCAAATATATTAGATATATAAATATATTGATAGAATACCTTCTATTAGGACACCATAGTCCTATACAGTCTTGTTCTAATTATCCAAATATATTAGATATATAAATATATGGATAGAATACCTTCTATTAGGACAACATAGTCCTATACAGTCTTGTTCTAATTATCTAAATATATTAGATATATAAATATATGGATAGTATACCTTCTATTAGGACACCATAGTCCTATACAGTCTTGTTCTAATTATCCAAATATATTAGATATATAAATATATGGATAGTATACCTTCTATTAGGACACCATAGTCCTATACAGTCCTGTTCTAATTATCTAAATAGATATATAAATATATGGATAGAATACCTTCTATTAGGACACCATAGTCCTATACAGTCTTGTTCTAATTATCCAAATATATTAGATATATAAATATATGGATAGAATACCTTCTATTAGGACACCATAGTCCTATAGAGTCTTGTTCTAATAGTCCAAATATATTAGATATATAAATATATGGATAGAATACCTTCTATTAGGACACCATAGTCCTATACAGTCTTGTTCTAATTATCCAAATATATTAGATATATAAATATATGGATAGTATACCTTCTATTAGGACACCATAGTCCTATACAGTCTTGTTCTAATTATCCAAATATATTAGATATATAAATATATGGATAGAATACCTTCTATTAGGACACCATAGTCCTATACAGTCTTGTTCTAATTATCCAAATATATTAGATGTATAAATATATGGATAGTATACCTTCTATTAGGACACCATAGTCCTATACAGTCTTGTTCTAATTATCCAAATATATTATATATATAAATATATGGATAGTATACCTTCTATTAGGACACCATAGTCCTATACAGTCTTGTTCTAATTATCTAAATAGATATATAAATATATGGATAGTATACCTTCTATTAGGACACCATAGTCCTATACAGTCCTGTTCTAATTATCCAAATATATTAGATATATAAATATATGGATAGTATACCTTCTATTAGGACACCATAGTCCTATACAGTCTTGTTCTAATTATCCAAATATATTAGATATATAAATATATGGATAGTATACCTTCTATAAGGACACCATAGTCCTATACAGTCTTGTTCTAATTATCCAAATATATTAGATATATAAATATATGGATAGTATACCTTCTATTAGGACACCATAGTCCTATACAGTCTTGTTCTAATTATCCAAATATATTATATATATAAATATATGGATAGTATACCTTCTATTAGGACACCATAGTCCTATTCAGTCTTGTTCTAATTATCCAAATATATTAGATATATAAATATATGGATAGAATACCTTCTATAAGGACACCATAGTCCTATTCAGTCTTGTTCTAATTATCTAAATATATTAGATATATAAATATATGGATAGTATACCTTCTATTAGGACACCATAGTCCTATACAGTCTTGTTCTAATTATCCAAATATATTAGATATATAAATATATGGATAGTATACCTTCTATTAGGACACCATAGTCCTATACAGTCTTGTTCTAATTATCCAAATATATTAGATATATAAATATATGGATAGTATACCTTCTATTAGGACACCATAGTCCTATACAGTCTTGTTCTAATTATCCAAATATATTAGATGTATAAATATATGGATAGTATACCTTCTATTAGGACACCATAGTCCTATACAGTCTTGTTCTAATTATCTAAATATATTAGATGTATAAATATATGGATAGTATACCTTCTATTAGGACACCATAGTCCTATACAGTCTTGTTCTAATTATCCAAATATATTAGATATATAAATATATGGATAGTATACCTTCTATTAGGACACCATAGTCCTATACAGTCTTGTTCTAATTATCCAAATATATTAGATATATAAATATATGGATAGTATACCTTCTATTAGGACACCATAGTCCTATACAGTCTTGTTCTAATTATCTAAATATATTAGATATATAAATATATGGATAGTATACCTTCTATTAGGACACCATAGTCCTATACAGTCTTGTTCTAATTATCTAAATATATTAGATATATAAATATATGGATAGTATACCTTCTATTAGGACACCATAGTCCTATAGAGTCTTGTTCTAATTATCCAAATATATTATATATATAAATATATGGATAGTATACCTTCTATTAGGACACCATAGTCCTATACAGTCTTGTTCTAATTATCTAAATAGATATATAATTATATGAATAGAATACCTTCTATTAGGACACCATAGTCCTATAGAGTCTTGTTCTAATTACCTAAATATATTAGATATATAAATATATGGATAGTATACCTTCTATTAGGACACCATAGTCCTATACAGTCTTGTTCTAATTATCTAAATAGATATATAATTATATGAATAGAATACCTTCTATTAGGACACCATAGTCCTATAGAGTCTTGTTCTAATTACCTAAATATATTAGATATATAAATATATGGATAGTATACCTTCTATTAGGACACCATAGTCCTATACAGTCTTGTTCTAATTATCTAAATATATTAGATATATAAATATATGGATAGTATACCTTCTATTAGGACACCATAGTCCTATACAGTCTTGTTCTAATTATCTAAATATATTAGATATATAAATATATGGATAGTATACCTTCTATTAGGACACCATAGTCCTATACAGTCTTGTTCTAATAGTCCAAATATATTAGATATATAAATATATGGATAGTATACCTTCTATAAGGACACCATAGTCCTATACAGTCTTGTTCTAATTATCCAAATATATTAGATATATAAATATATGGATAGAATACCTTCTATAAGGACACCATAGTCCTATTCAGTCTTGTTCTAATTATCCAAATATATTAGATATATAAATATATGGATAGTATACCTTCTATTAGGACACCATAGTCCTATACAGTCTTGTTCTAATTATCTAAATAGATATATAAATATATGGATAGTATACCTTCTATTAGGACACCATAGTCCTAAACAGTCTTGTTCTAATTATCCAAATATATTAGATATATAAATATATTGATAGAATACCTTCTATTAGGACACCATAGTCCTATACAGTCTTGTTCTAATTATCCAAATATATTAGATATATAAATATATGGATAGAATACCTTCTATTAGGACAACATAGTCCTATACAGTCTTGTTCTAATTATCTAAATATATTAGATATATAAATATATGGATAGTATACCTTCTATTAGGACACCATAGTCCTATACAGTCTTGTTCTAATTATCCAAATATATTAGATATATAAATATATGGATAGTATACCTTCTATTAGGACACCATAGTCCTATACAGTCCTGTTCTAATTATCTAAATAGATATATAAATATATGGATAGAATACCTTCTATTAGGACACCATAGTCCTATACAGTCTTGTTCTAATTATCCAAATATATTAGATATATAAATATATGGATAGAATACCTTCTATTAGGACACCATAGTCCTATAGAGTCTTGTTCTAATAGTCCAAATATATTAGATATATAAATATATGGATATAATACCTTCTATTAGGACACCATAGTCCTATACAGTCTTGTTCTAATTATCCAAATATATTAGATATATAAATATATGGATAGAATACCTTCTATTAGGACAACATAGTCCTATACAGTCTTGTTCTAATTATCTAAATATATTAGATATATAAATATATGGATAGTATACCTTCTATTAGGACACCATAGTCCTATACAGTCTTGTTCTAATTATCTAAATATATTAGATATATAAATATATGGATAGTATACCTTCTATTAGGACACCATAGTCCTATTCAGTCTTGTTCTAATTGTCTAAATATATTAGATATATAAATATATGGATAGTATACCTTCTATTAGGACACCATAGTCCTATACAGTCTTGTTCTAATTATCTAAATATATTAGATATATAAATATATGGATAGTATACCTTCTATTAGGACACCATAGTCCTATACAGTCTTGTTCTAATTATCCAAATATATTAGATATATAAATATATGGATAGAATACCTTCTATTAGGACACCATAGTCCTAAACAGTCTTGTTCTAATTATCCAAATATATTAGATATATAAATATATGGATAGAATACCTTCTATTAGGACACCATAGTCCTATACAGTCTTGTTCTAATTATCTAAATATATTAGATATATAAATATATGGATAGTATACCTTCTATTAGGACACCATAGTCCTATACAGTCTTGTTCTAATTATCCAAATATATTAGATATATAAATATATGGATAGTATACCTTCTATTAGGACACCATAGTCCTATTCAGTCTTGTTCTAATTATCCAAATATATTAGATATATAAATATATGGATAGAATACCTTCTATTAGGACACCATAGTCCTATACAGTCTTGTTCTAATAGTCCAAATATATTAGATATATAAATATATGGATAGAATACCTTCTATTAGGACACCATAGTCCTATACAGTCTTGTTCTAATTGTCCAAATATATTAGATATATATTAGATATATAAATATATGGATAGTATACCTTCTATTAGGACACCATAGTCCTATACAGTCTTGTTCTAATAGTCCAAATATATTAGATATATAAATATATGGATAGTATACCTTCTATTAGGACACCATAGTCCTATACAGTCTTGTTCTAATAGTCCAAATATATTAGATATATAAATATATTGATAGAATACCTTCTATTAGGACACCATAGTCCTATACAGTCTTGTTCTAATTGTCCAAAAGTTAGAGTACTGTCTTCATCCCCATCCTAATACAAATTAAATAATAAACAAGGATGACAACATCCATAAGTTGCAAAGCACAAAAAAATCAAGAATGGAGATACGGACAAAGTGAGTTATAGAGCAGATGTTTAGTTGTAATAACAAAGAAAAGAAAGATAATATGCAAAAACTCAAGAAAAACACGAAGCTTTTAACAAATAAGGTGTATGTCTTTCTAAACATGAATGACAGTCAGAAACCAATGCATAGACTAGATGCGCATATGTTAAAGAATAATCACTGAAAATTTCAGCTGTCTATCTCCAATAGCAACTTAGAACAACATTTCCCCCAAGCGTTAAGGACTGATTCACTAACAGCCAAATAGAATTATAGATTAGCTTCGAGACAAAATATCAAAATTTTCAATAAAATAAACAAACATTCTGTAAAAATTTAGGAAAGGTTATGTTTCACTTTATGTTTTATGTTTTATGTGCGAAATTCGATTGGACAAATGGACGTATTGAATCTTCTACAGTTATAGAGTAGCTTAACTCCAAACAAGAACAAAAATGTGTAAAAAAGGACGCTAACCTGTGGTGTATAGAGTAGATGATTGTTTGTAATTGTATGCATCAGTTTACAATATTTCTTCTTGGTATTTCCGCTAACCTAACAACAAGTATGACAACATAAATAAAAGCATATCTCAACGAATTAACATTAAACAAACTTATGACAACATCTATAAGGAGCGAAGCAAAAAAATCCTTGATATATATTCGGACAAGGAGATTAAGATAAAGAATAGATTTCTTTGAGAAAAAATAACAAAACCTTTCTCACATTTTTTTTATATTCTTTAATATCTATATTTTGTAAGATGGCTGACAAACTGACGGTCAAAATTAATTAAATACTGGATGCTCTGAACAACGGAAGATTTAATTTTGATACTATTACCACAAAAACTTTTAAAAAAAAACCTAAAACAACAAAGATAAGAGGAAAAATGTGAAAAATATAGAAGTAGCTAAAAGCCTGCCTTTGCGCGGTCCTACCGCCATGGATATTTTTTACCTTACTATGCCATATATTAATGGGAATCATCACGTTTCGTACAAAACGTTTCACACCGACATGGACATACGTACATTACGAATTGTAAACATGTAAAGGATTAACAAAAATCGATATTCAACATTATTTGTAAGACTAAAAAGGTTGGAATTAAAAAAGATATTCAATAAAAAATATCAAATACTAAAAGGTTTCCTTAAAAGTTTTTATTGTGAAAATATTTAAAATACAACAAAATTGTAAAATTCATTTATAAAGTTTGAAAAGACTAGGTATTGTATTGTTTATAAAACAAAATCTGGTAATATCCTCTTAGATATATTTTTTTCAATTTTGAAAATTTGAGTATCCCCCCTCCCCCCAACAGAGAACTCTGGCCGCAGCGCTCGGCTCCCTAGCCTGCCTAGACGCAGCTCTCGGCCCCCTTGCCTGCTTAGCCGCGGCGCTCGGCCCCCTTGCCTGCCTAGACGCAGCGCTCGGCTTCCTAGCCTATAACCTAACCTTACCTAAAATAAATGTTATCTGTCGGGGGGGGGGGGGGTAGGGGAGGGGTACAAAAATTTCTAAGAGGATAACGCCCAAAAACTTTGAAAAACAAACAAAAATACACCACAAACTTTAATTTTTAAGAGTAAAGTTTTAAATTTATTAGTTCTATTTAGACAAAATAAAAAAAAAACATTTTAGAACTATTTATTTCAATTTTATGAAAGATTTTTATTCAAATAAAGTCTAATCACTAAAAAACTTTACTTGAAATGGCCCTAATTAAGTAAAATAACCAGTTTTTCAAAAATTTCAATAAAAAATCTAAATAGGCTTAATGGTTAATGATGGATAAATAAAAGAATTTAATTATTTGATACTTTGATAAAGTTTGAACCGAAATTAATAAACCAGGGCTCGGCAGTCGCTTAAGTCTCAAATTTAAACCCACTGCAAAGAAAATTCCGAAAATATGGATTGTCAGTCTAGGAACAGGTTTAGGCTTTAGACACTAGATCCAGGTAGTTGTCTAGATTATATATCTATTAAACTTAAACATTTATCCACAGATATATTGTCTAAGCAAATGAATATTGGATTGTCTTGTTTCTAGGTCACGTGACACTCACCTGGTGTAGACAGATATATTGTCTAAGCAAATGAATATGTGATTGTCTTGTTTCTAGGTCACGTGACACTCACCTGGTGTAGACAGATGTATTGTCTAAGCAAATGAATATGTGATTGTCTTGTTTCTAAGTCACGTGACACTCACCTGGTGTAGACAGATGTATTGTCTAAGCAAATAAATATGTGATTGTCTTGTTTCTAAGTCACGTGACACTCACCTGGTGTAGACAGATGTATTGTCTAAGCAAATGGATATGTGATTGTCTTGTTTCTAAGTCACGTGACACTCACCTGGTGTAGACAGATGTATTGTCTAAGCAATTAAATATGTGTTTGTCTTGTTTCTAGGTCACGTGACACTCACCTGGTATAGACAGATATATTGTCTAAGCAATTGAATATGTGATTGTCTTGTTTCTAGGTCACGTGACACTCACCTGGTGTAGACAGATATATTGTCTAAGCAATTGAATATGTGATTGTCTTGTTTCTATGTCACGTGACACTCACCTGGTGTAGACAGATGTATTGTCTAAGCAAATGGATATGTGATTGTCTTGTTTCTAGGTCACGTGACACTCACCTGGTGTAGACAGATGTATTGTCTAAGCAAATGGATATGTGATTGTCTTGTTTCTAGGTCACGTGACACTCACCTGTTGTAGACAGATATATTGTCTAAGCAAATAAATATGTGATTGTCTTGTTTCTAGGTCACGTGACACTCACCTGGTGTAGACAGATATATTGTCTAAGCAAATGGATATGTGATTGTCTTGTTTCTAGGTCACGTGACACTCACCTGGTGTAGACAGATATATTGTCTAAGCAAATGGATATGTGATTGTCTTGTTTCTAGGTCACGTGACACTCACCTGTTGTAGACAGATATATTGTCTAAGCAAATAAATATGTGATTGTCTTGTTTCTAGGTCACGTGACACTCACCTGGTGTAGACAGATGTATTGTCTAAGCAAATGGATATGTGATTGTCTTGTTTCTAGGTCACGTGACACTCACCTGTTGTAGACAGATATATTGTCTAAGCAAATGGATATGTGATTGTCTTGTTTCTAGGTCACGTGACACTCACCTGGTGTAGACAGATATATTGTCTAAGCAAATGGATATGTGATTGTCTTGTTTCTAGGTCACGGGACACCCAACTTATCAAACCTAAAAATAAAATTGACAATTTTAAGCATTAATGATTATCCACTATTTCCGTGTTGTCAATTAAATGGGATGATTCTATCATGAAAAAGTTTATATGAAAATTGTTAAAAGTTAGCAACTTTAACTTGTAAAAAGAATTTTACGACAACCTGCTTATCATCTGACAGCAGGACCGACAGACTGACGGACAGACTGACGGACAGACTAACGGACGGATAGACAGACAGCAGACGGACAGACAGACGTACAAGCAGACAGACAGACGGAAAGACAGGAGACATGGAAAAGTTTATTAAGTAAAGTCCAAAAAACTTCGTGTTAGGAATTAGGATGTACTTTTTGTATTTCTCTGTTTTTAGAAACATAATCGTATTTTTCTTATCTTAAATAATGGATTTTATTCTGTTTTCTTTTACATTACAAGTTCAAATATCTTTTTCATTTAAAAATATTTGCAAACCCTTTCTTATTCAGTTTTTTTAAAAAGGATTTTTAATCCTTTTTTAATTCAGTAGATATTTGGGTTCTTTTACACAAAGTGCTGGTTAGGAACTGATATCCTTCCCATTTAAAAAAAATAATTGAAGATTAAGGGGGGGGGGGGCGGTCGTTACCCGGCAGGGCTATCCAATGCTCAATAACCATACACCCCCCCTATTTATTTCAATTACTTATAAACCTCTAAGGACCTATAAAGTGGTACATTAAAAAGTAGAACCATATCGGTTCAGCGGTTAGCGAGCTATGAGACAGTCACATAGACTTTAAGGCATCATGTTACTGTTATAAAAGGCTAAACTAACCTTCACAAAGGTCAGTCTGACAGAAACTGAAAGAGAAATCTGAAACCTCCTCCTGGTTAGATTTAAACCTAAATAATTATCAATCATGCAGAATTAAAATAACATTGTTGTATAGACAGGCACATGGCCAGTGTGTTTGTTAAATGGCAGTTTTTACTTTATAGTCGCAATTACGTTCTACAACAACACTAAATTTTCAGACAGTCTATGGGAATTCAGTAACTATAGGTGAAAGGACAATAGTATTTATTACTTATCCGCATTTGTCTGATTTTAGATATAGGGACAATTTCTCTGACAAAATCTTTAAGTTATTTTTTTTTCTTTTAATATGTTTGTGCTTCGCTACTTATGGATGTTGTCATCCTTGTTTTTATACTTTTATTTAATTTTAATTTTACTGTGTCCAAACGTTTAAATTAATAGTACTTCATCTATAAAAGGAATAATTTTGTTCATAATCAGTGTGGATGTACATTAATTTCCCCTTTACACACAACACTACAATCGTTTTTTTCTCAATACATTGCTTTTATTTTTAAAAAGTTTTGCTTATTTATCTTATTTTGAATTAGATGTGCTTACCTGAATATTTGGCAGAGGTGTTCCACATCCAGGTCCAGATAATCCTGCTGGAGCTTGGTTATACCTGGAATAGAATAATACTATAGATAATCCTGCTGAAGCTTGGTTATACCTGGAACAGAATAATACTATAGATGATCCTGCTGGAGCTTGGTTATACCTGGAATAGAATAATACTACAGATAATCCTGCTGGAGCTTGGTTATACCTGGAATAGAATAATACTATAGATTATCCTGCTGGAGCTTGGTTATATCTGGAATAGAATAATACTATATATAATCCTGCTAGAGCTTGTTTATACCTTGAATAGAATAATACTATAGATAATCCTGCTGAAGCTTGGTTATACCTGGAACAGAATAATACTATAGATGATCCTGTTGGAGCTTGGTTATACCTAGCTGGAAGAGAATAATACTACAGATAATCCTGCTGGAGCTTGGTTATACCTGGAATAGAATAATACTATAGATAATCCTCCTGGAGCTTGGTTATACCTGGAATAGAATAATACTACAGATTATCCTGCTGAAGCTTGGTTATACCTGGAACAGAATAATACTATAGATGATCCTGTTGGAGCTTGGTTATACCTAGCTGGAAGAGAATAATACTACAGATAATCCTGCTGGAGCTTGGTTATACCTGGAATAGAATAATACTATAGATAATCCTCCTGGAGCTTGGTTATACCTGGAATAGAATAATACTACAGATAATCCTGCTGGAGCTTGGTTATACCTGGAATAGAATAATACTCTAGATAATCCTACTGGAGCTTGGTTATACCTGAAATAGAATAATACTACAGATAATCCTGCTGAAGCTTGGTTATACCTGGAATAGAATAATACTACAGATAATCCTGCTGGAGCTTGGTTATACCTGGAATATAATAATACTACAGATAATCCTGTTGGAGCTATATTATACCTGGAATAGAATAATACTATAGATAATCCTGCTGGAGCTTGGTTATATCTGGAATAGAATAATACTATAGATTATCCTGCTGGAGCTTGGTTATACCTGGAATAGAATAATACTATAGATAATCCTGCTAGAGCTTGGTTATACCTGGAATATAATAGTACAATAGATAATCCTGCTGGAGCGTGGTTATACCTAGAATAAAATAATACTATAGATGATCCTGCTGGAGCTTGGTTATACATGGAATAGAATAATACTACAGATAATCCTGCTGGAGCTTGGTTATATCTGGAATAGAATAATACTATAGATAATCCTGCTGGAGCTTGTTAATACCTGGAATAGAATAATACTTTAGATAATCCTGCTAGAGCTTGTTTATTCCTGGAATAGAATAATACTACAGATAATCCTGCTGGAGCTTGGTTATACCTGGAATAGAATAATACTATAGATAATCCTGCTGGAGCTTGGTTATACCTGGAATAGAATAATACTATAGATAATCCTGCTAGAGCTTGTTTAAACCTGGAATAGAATAATACTACAGATAATCCTGCTGGAGCTTGGTTATACCTGGAATAGAATAATACTACAGATAATCCTGCTGGAGCTTGGTTATACCTGGAATAGAATAATACTATAGATAATCCTGCTGGAGCTTGGTTATACCTGGAATAGAATAATACTATAGATAATCCTGCTAGAGCTTGTTTATACCTTGAATAGAATAATACTACAGATAATCCTGCTGGAGCTTGGTTATACCTGGAATAGAATAATACTAAAGATAATCCTGCTAGAGCTTGTTTATACCTGGAATAGAAAAATACTACAGATAATCCTGCTGGAGCTTGGTTATACCTGGAATATAATAATACTATAGATAATCTTGCTAGAGCTTGTTTATATCTGGAATAGAATAATACTATAGATGATCCTGTTGAAGCTTGGTTATACCTGGAATAGAATAATGCTCTAGATAATCCTGCTGGAGCTTGGTTATACCTGGAATAGAATAATACTATATATAATCCTGCTGGAGCTTGGTTATACCTGGAATAGAATAATACTATAGATAATCCTGCTGGAGCTCGGTTATACCTGGAATAAAATAATACTATAGATAATCCTGCTGGAGCTTGGTTATACCTGGAATAGAATAATAATATAGATAATCCTGCTGGAGCTCGGTTATACCTGGAATAAAATAATACTATAGATAATCCTGCTGGAGCTTGGTTATATCTGGAATAGAATAATACTATAGATAATCCTGCTGGAGCAAGGTTATATCTGGAATAGACCAACATTACAATTTATCAACTGTATTGCCAAGGATATTGATGGATAAGACAATCGATAAGACAATGGATAAGACAATCGACTATTAATACTTCGGCACCAAGGGGCTAAAAAAAACTAGTTTTAATCTCTTAATTGTACATTCTATATCCGCGGAAAGCCGTTTGTAATACGATGAAAGAAATAACTATTAGTTAGGATATTTTAATATTTCAGTACAACAAAATATATGAAATATGTTAATTTGAACGTTTCTCTAAATCCATGTTTCTATCATTTTGGGAATAAAATACAAAACTATTTCAAATCTTTGTTGAAAACAAAAAAAATAAGATAATCCATATGGTAGGTAGGTATGTAGCCACGATTCTCTGAAGTTAGGATTCAGATGCACACGGAGACTAGAAGTAAGAATCCTTTGAACAATTGATAAGGTTCACGCACACCCGAATGTATTCTATGTTACATTACTATCTGACCCGCAATTCATACGAATGAGGAGCATGTTCGAGGGAATGTTTTGTCTACTTTTCTGTCTTTTGATAAAAGCTACTCTTCAATACAGCTAGTCTGTATGTGAACTAGTTACCTGAAGCTGGACGGTTATTGAGCTGGGTAGGAGAGGGCAGGATACCATCTTGGAACAACTGTTTATACCTGGATATAATGAAATAGAAGATGAATCTAATATGTAAATAGATGAATGGATTAACTTATATGATAGTTAGATGGAAACATAGGTAGATAGATAGATGTGTAGAAAAATAGATAAAAAGATAGTTAGGTAGACAGTTAGACGGATAGACAAATAGTTAGATAGATAGATATATTAGAACTGTATTGGAAAATAACATCATGAAACTACTGTTCATATCGGGAAAGATAGATGAATAGACAGTTAGATACATTAAAAGATGAGTCCATGAGGGGGATAGTTTTTTTTTAGGTTATGCCTAACCCCTCCAGCTGGGGTCCTAACCAAACCAGGCCTTACCATGTACCTAATATAACCTAACATTATCTGGCCTTAGGTAAAACACAAATACACGAATAACTAAACCTGGCCCCCGATTATTTTTAATTAATTTCAAAATAAGGGGGGGGGGGTTCTGTGCTCGAATAGGCACTGTGAGGGAAACAGCCTAAAGAAATATACCTGTCGCTACAAGTAGAGCTGTTAGCTTCACTTATCATCTCCCCCCAATGTTCCGCCAGTAACTCGGATAACACTCTTTTTACCTAAAAACATTTGGCTGTTTATTTCACTAGTCTCCAAAGTTATTCAAATAACGTTCTATTAAACGAAAATTAAAGTTTTAATCCTTATTAATATATCTAAAATTAGATCAAGAATATCTTTCATAATTATTTAAACTTGTGTTTATATTCAATTTCATATTAAGATTTGTAAAAAAAATTTAAAGATAGCTAGAAGATCTGCAATGCAGATAAATTTAAGGTTTAGATGTTCATACGAATTTTCAAAATTAGGCAGAGAGGATAGAAATTTAACTTCGAATCCAAGTTCAGTAAATAATATAAAGAAGCTGAATATTGGCGTATCATAATTGAGGTATACATCAATTAAACGTTCTTTGCCATATACCCTTAAGATCATTATTTGATATAGATTTATTTGGTTAAAAATAAGAAATAATGAATAACTGGGCCGTGCAAAGAAATCTGCTTGAGTTATGAGGATATGGAAAGTTGAAAAAGAAAAATTTACACATCAAAACTTTCATATAATTATTAAAGAAATTTAATGGGCTGTGAGGGTGGAGATAAAATTATTTGTATCGTAATTAGGTGTAGACTTGCCATATTTAGAGATGTTTTACCTGCTCCAAAATTAAAATTTTATAACAATCTTTTCTGATTCAAATAAGTAAAGGAAAGGGACATGGACTGTAAAAATTAAATATTGGTTGGGTTTTACAATGTATAAAGGTACATTTCCAAACTGTTTAAGTTTATGATTATAATCTAAATACAAATAGTTTGAATTATTATAATATGGGGGGAACAAAAATTAAGCTTTTAATGTCCCATCCCTAGTATCCCTGGGTTTCAATAGTGCGGCAACCTGTCAAATATAGCTCAAAATATTTACCTGTTTAAATATTTCACCACATTTTAAATATTTTCATTTCCAACATTTAAGGTTGATCATGTTGGTGAATTCAGGGAGGTTAGGGGCATTTGGCTTTTTATTACACTAGTCCCCAAAGTTTTATAATAACGGTTACTTATTCGTTGACTCAACAACTTTGGGGACTCTATTTGAATTTTGATTTCTTGGCATTAAGTTCAGTGTCTAAACGTTTCACCCACTGACTTATAATTATTTGGGATGTACAGTACATCAATTTATCAGCCATTGTCTTATCCCTTTAGATCCCTGGGTAAAAACAGTTGAAATTCTATTAATTTTTGATAGATTTAGCACTCTAGTACAAAGTGGTTGGTCTGACACAGTACGGACATGCTACTCTTGAATTAAAATTAATTAAGTCGACTTAATGTCTTTTTTTCAAGCAACAAAATAAATGTAAAAAAATAGCTTATTCTGAACGAACTATTCCTTGTTTTTATTTACCTTTTTAAAGATTCCTTTATGTAGATCAGCATCACAAAAGTTCTCAACAAAAAAGTATAAATCTAAATACATAATTAAAAGTTACAAATTTAAAGATAAGTTATCCTATACTAAAGGTCTGTTCGTCAGTATAGCGAAAATATCTCTATTAAATCTTAAATTAGGTTGTGCGTGATGATATAATTATACTAGAATAGCTAATTAATCATAGCCAAAGAGTTAATCCAGTCTTTAAGAGCTTCGCTTTTACAAATGTTGTTGTCCTTGTTAAAGTGCAGTTGATTGTTTATTTTTTGGTTTTATTGGTCAAATAAATTTAGAAGGGCAATAAAAAAGAACAATTAGCAAGAAAAGCTTGCTATTAAACATGCTTTAAAAAGAAATGGTTTTTATGATAGCTTTCTTACATTGATTTTTGTTTTTTTTCTGCGTAATGCATCAACTTTAATGAATTTTTCATATAAAAACTAATTTGAAGAAAATTTAAACTATGTTATATGTCTATTTACTGATACAAAAATAGGAAACATAAAATTAGCGTTTTCTCCCACTGACTATTTAAGTTTTATAGTTATACCCAACTTTGAATACCAAGTTTTAAAAAACAATCATTCTAACGGATACAGGACGTTAGCTAACCTAGCTTAGTCATACAGGTTCAAAGGCACAACTATTTTTCTGTAAATTACTGTATTATTCATAAATAATAACGCTTTGGTGTTAAAACTACAAATGATTGAAGTTTAAAGGAAAAAGATATCTTCAGACAAAGGTTGTTAAATAAAAGGGTGAAGGGAGCATATTTATAATTCATAGTTTCACAAACCATTCCTACTATATGACGTGAGCATCCTTGTTTTAATATATGATATAACATACATATTTACCTAGACAATTAGAAAGATTACAGTACATTCCAAGTTTGTTGATACTCAGGTATTCCAGATCAGACATCTGGAGCATATTAGCAGCCAGGTACACTCCCTAAACACACATCAGAATGACACTTAAATGGATTATTGTGTTTTGGGATTATATCATATTTTATAGAAAAAGACATTAATCTACAATCCGACCTCTGAAAAATCTTCATGATCCTGTACTGGCTTTAGGCCATTTTAAAAGAGGACACTATCTCATTTTTTGTTTTCTATTAAAAATGTTAACCTTAAGAATATCAATGTCAGTAGCATCTAGGCGTCCACAGTATATGTAACCAAGCACCTCCTAAATTATATTTTTTTGAGTTACTAATAATGAATTACTTGGATCTTACACCAGATTTTCATGTTCTCTAATAAAGTGAAAATTATAGAGTGTCATAGAACAAACGCAGAAGTCCCAAACGTCGGAGTGGACATTTAACCTAACCTATTTTAGACCATCTTATAGTTTTTTAAAAAATGCCTATCCCCTGCGGGGGGCTTTTTTGTACATTCATATTACTTAACCTAATCTGTATAGAAATACTTAATTAAATTAATATTTTAACACTCCTGCGTTTGTCCACTCCGACGTTTGGGACCTTATAGAGTGCTAAAATAACGATACCCCCTACTGGATGAACGAACTGACCGATAAGCGTACATATTAGCAACCTATTTTGACGACAATGTTTCCCTGTCATAATATCCTCGTATATTCTACATCCATTTCTAATGTATATTTCTGATATTTTGAATTCAAACGCACTACATTTACTTTCATATCGTAATATTTTAGAAATATATGCAAATAATTGTTAATTTTGGATAAAAAATGTTCGGTACTGACCTGAAAAACTTCAGGTTCCATACCCTGCAATTTGATGTCCTAAAACAAAAAAAAATATTTTAACTCACGCACAGTATTTTCTATAGAGTACAGCCTCTCGTATCCCTTAACTTTAAAACTTTCAATTTCAAGCGTTGATTTATATTTTCCTCTTAAACTTATATTCTTCTTAAAACAAGTACACCATGTATATGTAGATGAAAAATTTTTAAATTGGAAAGAAAATTAATATATCTTACATTAACATGTCCTGTATATACGGAAAGTGTCATGTGTGATGACAAAATAATACGTTTAAAAAAAGGATGAGATGAGAAGTGAGAAAGAAAGAGATGGATTTATAAGTATTTTTATGACGTCACACATGACAATTTCCGTATCTCCACATATCCTTGAATCATTAACTTCCTAACTTTTCGTTTAGCTTTTAAAATTCTAAAAAGTTGTTTTGTTAACAAGGAAGAATTGCAAAATTTAAAATCTGCACTGCACTGGTCGGATGCAACAAAACTTTCTTAACAAATCTCAAATTTTTGTGAAAAATGGTTGGATCTAATTTTAGAAAATAATATTGGTAGTTTCCCATGTAATGCAAGGAGAGCAACACTCACCCCCCCCCCCCAGGGTTATGGGATGGGAAACGTAGGAAAATATTATTTCAGGCCTATTTCAAGCCTAGGCCTAAAAAAACCAGTTATGGGATGGCGCATTAGCTCGTTATCAATGCTAATGAAATAGCTGTGTGTGTGTGTAGATAAAGTATAGAATAAAATTCAGGTAGCTAGTCTAAAGTAAAAATAGAAATGACCTAATTAATGGCCAGGTTTCCTATCCCTTATCCCTTTCCTCCCCCTTCTAAATAAAAGGGGTTTAAAGTTAGATGATGCTAAAGTAGAAAACAGTAAAAGTGTCGAACTATGACGTCAGAAAAAATTAACAATTAACCAATGAGAGGCCGCTATATATTTTACCACAGTGAATATTGGCTTCTTATTGGTTAATTGTGAATTTTTTCTGACGTCATAGTTCGACACTTTTACTGTTTTCGCTAAAGTATGATTTGTGTTAAATTGTTTTATCAGTTAAACTTATTTAAATAAGACCCTTTATTTTTTTTAATACAACGTAAGTTTTTAAATAAAAAAGGCTTCAACAGTAGTTTTCATGATAAAGTATGCCTTTATTTAAAAGAAAAATATTACTACTTCCAATTTTTAAATTTTTGGAGAAGGTAAAAATTTTATACCATTTTTATTCAAATTGGCAGAGAAAAAAAGTTGGTGGTTTTAGTTACTTAGACCAAAGTAAATGTACAAGAAATTGAATATGGGCAAACAGTTTTAACCTTCTGCATAACTTTTCATTAAACATATATTCAGATTTTCAGACTTATATGTATAATTTTAAATTAAATCATTTCATACTACTGATATACAATGAGTGTATGACTATAATTAAAACTGTGTGTGAAAGCTAAAGCTTAGAAAAATTAAAATCACAAAATTCGTTATTAGATGAATGCTATTCGGGTCGTAAAGTGAATGGTCACCCAGGAAATAATTCTTATATATCCGGCAGGCAAAAATAGTCAACAAAACGCAGACTACTTACGTCCAAACACAAAGAAACGATGGCTACAGACACACAAAACATAGACATAAACCAGAACACAGTAATAGTGTCTGACTGATTATGACGTAACAAAAAACAATTAGCCAATGAGAGGCCGTTATTGACCAATGGTAAAATTTATAGTGGCCTCTCATTGGCTAATTGTTTTTGTTACGTCATAATCAGTCAGACACTATTACTGTGTTCCATAAACCATGGTATGTCTATAAATAGTATAATAT
This sequence comes from Acartia tonsa, assembly GCF_053477335.1. Taxonomy (NCBI): domain Eukaryota; kingdom Metazoa; phylum Arthropoda; class Copepoda; order Calanoida; family Acartiidae; genus Acartia; species Acartia tonsa. The sequence goes on from NC_137260.1 coordinate 45,219,244, forward strand.
AGTATAATATGGTATAATATACAATATTTTTACCTGATTTCTCGTTTCAGAAAGACCACAAGTAAACATTCTAAAATATGTAAGTGTTATTGGTTGAATTTCGCTATTTGAATCATTAAGAGAAAGCGTATTATTTAGATGTCGTTAAACGATATATTAATCTATTATAATGTTTGTAGAAAGTTATTTTCTAGTTTGCGTATTCAGTCAAAGTGCCTGGTTCATTTATAATACCCCTCTCCCCTTTCAGTTTATTTATTAGATAATGGGGAAGGGGGTTGTTTTTGTTTGATTGTTTATTACTTTAGGTCAGGTTAGGTTAGGTTATATTGTTTTTTTTTATACGGTTCGGGCCCTCGCAGAGATTAGGAACAGAAACCCACCCCTAAACCTTAATGGAGGGTGGGGGGAGGGGGGGGGTTGATCATTAAGTACTTCGAGGGAAAGCACCTTATGGTTCCATAAGTTTATACCTTACACTATTTTTAAAAATTTGCCAAACACCATTGATAGTTGACATTATTGTGTATTATTACATATTAACAAGATAAATTTAAGTACACACAGAGAGAGTGATTGAGAGAGCCTTAATGGTAATGTTTATTTAGTGTAATATTCCTCTACAACTTAATGTATTTGGATATATTAAACCATATAAGTACAATGTTATGATATTATTATAGTAATTATTAGAATAATTAAGAAATGTACATCACAAATGAAAGCTTTTTGGAAAAACCTATTTTTAGGTTAGGGTAAGTAAAGGTTAAAGGATTCCCACAGGTATGATAACACGTAGGGATAGGGATGTTTGAGTTAAAGCGAAGATATTCATCAATTTTAGTCAAGGTTTGTGTTAATTTATAAGACAAACTAATAAGATTTTCTGGGTTTTTAATAATAAAAGTTAGAAATAGTATTTAATTATTGCATGATAAATAAAAATGCTAGGTACTTTAAAACATCAAACGCTTTGCAAATGTTAAAGTGCAGTTAATTAGTTTTTATTAAGTAGTTATTTAATTTAACCAAGTTAAACAAAAAAATTTTGTTTTTCTTCAAGTTTGAGATAATAACGACTTGTCCTTATAATTAAGTAACAGGATGTGTGTTTGTGTGTTTGTTTGTACCGAAGGATTTCGCTAACCGCTGAACCGATCGGGTTCTCCTTAACAGGGTAGCTTCTCATAGGTCCCGGGAAGGTTTATAACTATTTTCTTGCGGGGTGGGACACCCCCAACCTACCCAAAAAATGAAAAATCCCCCCCCTAAAAAATTTTATTTATTTTTAAACTAAAATTTAAAATGAGGAGGAGGGGCACCCCCCCCCCCCAAAAAAAAAAAATTTCGCCCCCACTAAAATTTTTTTTTACTTTTTCTTTTAAAATCTAAAATAAGAAGTTGAATTATAAAATTCGACTCTCTCCTCCTCAAGTGCCCCTAGAGGCCTCTAGGGGCGTAGCCGCTAGTACAAAATAAAGCACTTAATTAAAAACAAGGATTTTTACGTCAAACATTTGCGAAGCTTTTTTAAAAAAATGAACCAAGTTAAACAAAAAGTTTTTGCTTTTCTTAAAGTTTTAAATAATAATGACTTGTTCAATATAAAGCACTAAATCAAAAAAACAAGGACATTTAAGTCAAACATTTGCGAAGCTTTTAATTAAGGATAAACCAAGTTAAACAAAAAGTTTTTGTTTTCTTAAAGTTTGTGATAATAATGACATGTTCAAAATAAAGCACTAAATTAAAAGACAAGGATTATTACGTCAAACATTTGCGAAGCTTTTTTTAAAGAATGAACCAAGTTAAACAAAATGTTTTTGTTGTTCTTAAAGTTTGAGATAATAATGACTTGTTCAAAATAAAGTACTAAATTAAAAAAAAAACAAGGATTATTACATTAAATATTTGCGAAGCTTTTAAATAAGAAATTTTCTGTAGGGAAACAAAATTTTAAAATTTAGGCTTTTTTGTTAAGTAGTTATTTAATTTAACCAAGTTAAACAAAAAAATTTAGTTTTTCTTAAAGTTTGAGATTATAATAACTTGTTCAAAATAAAGCACTAAATTAAAAAAAAACAAGGATTATTATGTCAAATATTTGCGAAGCTTTTTAAAGATTGAACCAAGTTAAACAAAAAGTTTTTGTTGTTCCTAAAGTTTGAGATATTAATGACTTGTTCAAAATAAAGCACTAAATTTAAAAAAACAAGGATTATTGTGTCAAATATATGCGAAGCTTTTAAATGAGAATGAAATTTTCTCTAGGAAAACAAAAAAAAATATTTTATTTTAGACTTAAGATTTTATTTAAAGCACAAATGTATTTTTCAGACTACATGGTTTCTTCGAATTTTTACGGTTTAAAAATAATATATTATGAAATCTGTTAGTCCATCTGAAATATAAACTTTAAAGTTATCTAGTTGTTGTTCTACACATAGTTGTTAAATTATCATGGATTAAGGTTGGGCCATGACACAACCCAAAATAGCGAGTTCATATTTTAAAGTTTAAAAATATCTTAACCCTTAAAAGTTGGACCCCTTTTCGCACCTTAATCAGTCAGGGTGGTAGGTGTTGAACGAAGTCCCCCCCCCCCCTGACCGTTAAAGTTTAAACGTTTTGCAAATACGATTATTTAAGTAGGTTATTTCTAGATTGTAAAGTTGAGGGGAAAGGGTAAAATAACTGTATGACCCCGTGGATCCTGTGCCAACTTTCAGTTTGGTCTTTGAATATCAGCCAATAGCGTCAGAAATTTTAACATATCCAAGTAGCTACAAAAGAACAGAAAGCAATTTGCCAGCAAACGAAAAAGGTCCCCATTACAAGATGCAGGTATTTATCTGGATTATATATCTATACTTATACTTTCATTGTTCTCTACTTGCGGTGAAACTTGAACCTTAATCCTAGATGTCAACTTTACATTTGTTTAACAAACTTTGATGAATATATACATATATAACATACACAGGCGTGCATGTGCAAGAGTATGGGTGTGTGTACCTCCCCAGGCTTCTCCGTGGGGTGGAAGGGGGTTGGGGTGGGGTAAGAAGTATATACACATCCTAAATAGTTCCAAATGGAGAGAGGGTGTCAATGAACACCCAAGAATAAAGAATCCTAATTTTTTTTTTTTTTTTGGGTGGGGGTCGGGGATGGGTTTTGGATAGGAAATAATTTCCCTTCTAGAAATACGCCCTTTCCCCTTAACATAGTATATTTAAAGTGCATACTTAAACCTATGCGTTGCTACCTAAAATGTAGAACACAAACGGTTCAGTATTTAGAGAAATCTTTACGAACAACCGAACAAAACCTTACTAATTTACATAAGACTAGTGGCTACGCCCCTAGAGGCATCTAATGGCACTTGAGGAGGGGGGAGTTGAATTGGATAACAGAATTTTTATGTTAGATAGATTTAAAAAGAGAAAAAAATTGGAGGGAGGGGTGTGACTCCTCCTTTTTAAATTTTAAATTTAAAAAAAAATGGGGGGGGGGTTGGAGGGGGGCTATATCGGTTCAGCTGTTAGTGTGATCCTTAGGTACAAACAAACAGGCTTCCTGTCACTTTATTATATATAGAAGATATATAGATGGAACCATTAATACCTGTGAAAATATTCCGAATGAGCTGCCAGAACCACCCGATGGGCTGGGAAGGTGGATCCCTCCACGATGAGAGTAACATCAGTCAGGTCCCCGGACCTCTGCAGACAGTCAAAATTTCCATTCCTATACAATATTAACAACTTATTGACAATATTTAAAAAAATTATATAACGTCATTGTAGCAAAGCTTAAAAAAATAATGTATTGGAAATAAGTTCTTAAGTCTACTTTTATATTTCTTTATGATTTTTTGCATGACCATGATAGACCGACGGACAAAGTAAATTACATACTGGAAGCTTATTGGTATACGGAATCTTTATGAAAAATATTCAGCAGCCTATTTGGAATTGCTGCCAAGAAAATTACATATCCCCATAGCGTTATAAGCGTTAACAGACAAATAAGGCAAATCACATAGTAGCTTTGCTACGAGAAAGAAGCATAGCAGACACAGAACAATCTAGAGCCACAAAATTAAAGAGTTGGTATGACTTCAATAAAAGATAAACATTACCGTGAAACTATCAAAAATAGGAAGAAATTTAAGCTTCAAAATAAAAGTACAAATAACAATACAGGTTTAGGTATTATTAGTTATTCAGGAAAAATATTACGGACAGAAATACAGACCCACACATTATCATGTAGAGTAGCTTCGCAAGTAAAAAGACTGATAAATTGCGCAATGATGAGAATATATGTATGTAAGTATATAAAGTAATTGTAAACAAAGGTGACAAAAACCATAAGTAGCAGAGCACTGAATAATAAAAAAAAATAATAAAAACCAACCTTAAAAAAGTGTCTAAAAAGCAGTCAAGATTAAACTGAACGAGATTTCAAATAAGGTTTTTGAAAAACCATTCCCTTACAATTTAAACCGTCTTAACAATTTAAATCTTGGAGATGGACCTACTTATGTTCACGGTTTTTTTTATAGGGCATGTAAAGACCCTTCTATAGACACCTTATCCAGGTTTTTAACCAAGTCTTGCTAATTTGGCATAAAAAAACACAGCACAGACCCAACAAACATGAGACATGACGGCCCTGTCTATTATTAGTTCTTGATGTTTGATTGGTCTGGATAGGAAAGTAGACTCTCTGTTTAGTTTTTTGGCTGACCGACTTGGAAACGGGGGAATTGAAGATAAGCTTGGCTTCTAAAAAGTGTGAGAGCAGGGAGGGAGAGGACATTGGGAAATTTATTAAAAAGGTCCCCAAAGTTTTACAACAACGCTTTCTTATTCGTTGGCTTAGAAACTTTTGGGACTTTTATTAAAATTCGATTGGTTGGCTCATTAAGTTGATTGATCTACATTTGGGATGTACATAAATGTATCAGCCAATGTCTTGGTATGAGACAGACACAGGTGTTCTTTATGCAACAATAAATACAAAATTATTATTACAGGTTTTTTTTTACAACTTTTAGTTAACTTTTTGATATCCTGAATTTTAAATAAAAAGTAGGCAACTTTGTCACTAGCCTCAAGGGGATATGCTCCCAATTAATTAGTTTGTGGAATAAATCTTGAAAGGAGTATAAGTCACGCCATTTTCATATAAAACCAATTAATGTACAGAATGTACATCTAGAGCAGCAAAATGGAATTTCACCTTAATCTTCTGAATTTTCTAGATCATCATTGGCAGAAGAGTCCCCATTGTCAAGAGGATCCTCCAGATGATTATTTCCACCAAAGATCAAGAAGATTTAGTTATGAAATTATTATTTAAACTTGTTTAGCTTGAGTAAGGCTTTATGTAAATAGGATGCCAATCTTAATGATTCTATGTAACTGTAAATGTAAAAGTCTAAATGATTCTTTTCTTGATTTTGCTTTTGCTGCATTTAATTCCCTTAAATTAACTTAAATTAGCAGTCATAGGCAGGAAAGATAATCTATGAATAGACCTTATTAATTGTTAATTTTATTTCCAGATATCCTAAGTGTTTTATTTAAAATGAATGTATGAAACAATCTGAAAGAAACCAAAGATTTAAAAAGGTAGAATTTTGACTCTTTGTTACAATTTGCTCAGTAGCCAAGAGAGGTGGGGCTGAGGCATTGTTGATGTTGATCCTGATCTTGTCTTGTTAAGGACTGTTGCTGCTGATGGTGATGGTGACAGAGATGATCTGGTAGAGTTCAGAGAGGAGGATCAAGCAACACTAGAGTTGGTCAACTGTGGATAAATGTCTGGCACTCAAATCCCCAACACCCTACCAAACAAGGGTTGAGCTTGAGTTGGGAAGCTTGCAGGTGTGTAAAGTTTAATTTAATGCTATCTGATGTTTAAAGCAATCAAATTCATGCAAGCAAAGTTGATCTCCTTAAAATTGAATCTGGCACTGAATAGTTTAAATTGTCTGATGATTATGTATCCATTCAATCCTAATCTGATGATCTTTAGGAGTGGCTTGGAGTGGAGCCAGCCCAGTAGAGAGGGAACCCTGCAAGAAGTGGCCTACAAGCAAAACTGCCACTTGAAAAAGGTACATACATTTAAGAGTCAAATTTAAAGAGCCTTGAAACTAGCAATTTCATAAATATCAGCAATTGAGTCCTGTAAGTCATCTTTAATAGTGTTGAACAAAAGAATCTTAAGTCAAGTCTTTAAAATAACTGATGATTCATTATCATCATCTTCCAGCTCCTCAAGTATATCTTTTTTAGAGCTGCAGCTGCTGACAATCACAAGCTGACAAGGAGCACCAATTGACAAAGAAGTACTAGAGGATGAGATAAGAGTTGATTGCTGATGATCTGATCAAGATGATGATATAGTTGATGATGATACCAAAGATGATGATATAGTTGATGATGATACCAAAGATGATGATGAAAGTAATGATGAAGAAGCTATGAGTGATGAAGTTATTGATGTTGACAGCCAAGAAATGTTGAAGTAAAAGATGCTTGAGAAAGACTATGTAAGTTTAATTATTATTGTAAACCAATTTATTTTAATTTCTTTCTTCAATAATTCAAATTCAATCAATTTCTTTTACAAAAGCAGATAAAGTTTGACCTTCTGTCACTAAAAAATATTCAATTCAAAATCATTCCAAAAGTTTTATTTTTATCAATTTTAAACATTTTAAATTTTAAATCAAATGCATATATTTATTGTAAAGGATATCTGGATTAGTCTAATGGTCTATTCTTTTTAGGTTTACCGCACCTTTGATGTAAGAAACTATTGAACAAATTAAGAAACTGTGTGTAAATAAAGTTGAAATATTTGCAGAAGTCAACACAGAATGGCTAGAAACAAACTTTAAAATTCTACCTGTGGGCAGTCAAGCTGAAATACTATGCAGGTCAGAACAATTAATTAATTTAATTATATGAAATTTTTGATAAAAAAAGTAAAATTTAAAAGTCATTCCTATAGATGAAAGGATAGCTGAAAACCAGTTCTAATCCAGCGGATATTAAGCGGTTTAGAAGCTGTACTCGAAATTTTTTAATTGAAATAATCTTGTGTAGGTAGAAACTTTTAGTATAAGACAACCACAGCAAAAAAACTCTTCTAATAAAATGTTGTGGCTTTTAGATTTTTGTACAAAGTTTCAAATTAATCTGTTACAAAATAAACAATAAAAATGAACAAATACCAGTGAGGAAGAGGTAATCGGTCTGTTTATTACAGTCCCCAACGTTTTCTTATTCGTTAGCTTACAACGTTTGTAGACTTTTTAAAATTAAGTTGAGTGTCCAATCGTTTCAACTACAAGATGTAATATAATATAATTTTGTGTATCATCAGTGTGGATGTACATCAATTTATCGGCCAATGTCTTATCCCTTTATAACAATGACAAATACTGTCTACATATAAGAATGTAAAGATCAAGTCTCGTATACAAAGTATGGTAAAGCTTAGCAATTTTGAAATTGCCTTCTTGTCTTACAGCCGAAAGAGTACAAAGATGCGCAAGGGGCGCACGCTCAAAGAAAATGCGCGTAAAATCGGATTTGCAGCACACTTTCGTCTGCTGCACGCTCCCTGTGCATTATTTAATTTTAATCTTTTTTCCATATCATTACTAGGCTAATGTTCTAATGATGTGCCACTTAACAAGGATGACAACATTCATAAAAGCGAAGCTCTGTCAGAACTGAATAAGCAGAATACAAATTTATGAGTCTAAACATAATTTAAAGTATTTTTTTTGCAAAACTGCTTAAAAACAGGATATAATTTGAGGACACACTTACAGTTTAGAACATGATATAAAGATGCTTCGCTTATATCGGTACGTTACGGACGGAACATCCGGACCTTATAATAGAAAAACTTCGCTTTTGAAAGCACTAGAAAAGTGTAGAGTTTTTAGTTTAGTTTAAGATGAATCAGAAGCCTGAAAGAAAGATAATTTGTATGTTTAGTTTATCATAGAAACAAAAAAACATATAAATTCTGCCAAAAAATAAAGAAAAGGAATAATATTATTATTATTTACCTATTTTCTTGCCAAGTTCCGTATTCCATTGTTGGAAAAATTACACAAAATCACTTTATAAAAAAACTATAACTTTAACAAAAACAAAATATTTATATTTTCCTTATAACATTTAGTATTACATTTTTCATGTACTTTGTTTATTTTAAGGTTTAGTTTATTGCAAAAACGTTAGCTATGCAGTTTTTATTTTTGCAAAGTAGTTGTAATGATATTGTATAATTCAGTTGTAGACTAGTGTGCTTTCTGCTTTCTAGCAGGCGAAAAACTAAATCAGATTGCTTTCTTTCTTCCGTATACACACTAATACATTCTCTCAATCTCTGACACACACACATACACACACACACACGTACAAACACACACACACACACACACACGTACAAACAAACACACACACATACACAAAATATATCTCGATTACATGGCTAGTTGACGGAGAGAATAGAAGAGTAATGTAGAAAAGAATAATGTACTAATACAAAGTAGAATGATGTTTGTCCGTCTGTCTGTCTGAAGCTTAGGATTTCAGTAACCGCTGAACCTATTGGGAGAGGAATTAAGTGGTCCTGTGGTGGTTTTAAGCTATTGTGTTGGGGGTGTTCTAACAATCTGTACTTTTTATTAGCAAAACTACTCTATATTTTTAATTTATATATTTTCGCCTGTCTGTCTACCAGTATACAAGCAATGTTCACGCTTAAATGATCGCATTTCTTATAAGTCTGTATTTTTAGTAGCGAAGCTACTCTATAATTCACTTTGTCCGTCCGTCAGTCAGTCCGTCAGTCCGTAACGCTATGGGGGAAATGGGATTTACTCAGCTCCTATAAAAGATAGAATTCTGAAATTTTTTGACAACATTCCCATCATTAAGGAACACAATTTACTATACAACATCAATGGCGGTCGGACGGCTTTTTAGCAGGTTTTAGGCTATTTTTATATTTTTCACATTTTTCTCCATATCTTCAGTGTTTATGGTCCGATTTTCAAAATTTTTTCAGTTACAGACATCAAAATTAAATTTCCCGTCGTTTAAAGAAACAACCATGAAGGCCAGACTGCCATTTTAGCAGGTTTTAGGCTATTTTTATATTTTCACATTTTCCTCCATATCTTCAGTGTTTATGGTCCGATTTTCAAAATTTTTTCAGTTATAGATATCAAAATTTAATTCCCGTCTTTTAAAGAAAACAACCATGACGCCCAGACTGCCTTTTAGCAGGTTTTAGGCTGTTTTTTTTTATATTCTTAACATTTTTCTCCATATCTTCAGTGTTTATAGTCCGATTTTCAAATTTTTTTCAGTTATAGATATCAAAATTAAATTTCCCGTCTTTTTAAAAAAAATAACCATGATGGCCAGACTGCCTTTTTGGCAGGTTTTAGGCTATTTTTATATATTAAACACTTTTTTCCATATCTTCAGTGTATATGGTCTGATTTTCTAAATTTTTTAAGTTAAGGATTTAAACATTAATTTTTTTGTCGTTTTAAGAAACAACCATGGCGGCCAGACTGCCTTTTATCAGGTTTTTGGCTATTTTATATGTTTTACATATTTCCCCATATCTTTGTTTATTTGATCCAATTTTCAAACTTTTTTGGGATATCAGTATCAAAATGATTTTTCTCATTGTTATGAACATCTTTAACATAATTTACTTTGACCATCGTCATCATACAAAATAAAACAAGGTTTCATGTTTATTTTATCCAATAAATCTATTTTTGATTTTAGTAAAAACCTTTTAAATCTACTTGTACGTATTCCTATCTACGATTTTTTGTGCTTCGCTACTTATGGATGTTGTCATCCTTGTTACTCTATAACTCTTTTTGTCCGACCTTTTCACTATAGCGAAAAGGGGATGTAATAAGCGGGATAAATATTTTTAGTAGCGAAGCTACTCTATAATTCACTTTTTAGTAGCGAAGCTACTCTATAATTCACTTTGTCCGTCCGTCCGTCAGTCCGTCAGTCAGTCCGTCAGTCAGTCCGTCAGTCCGTCAGTCCGTAACGCTATGGGGGAAATGGGATTTACTCAGCTCCTATAAAAGATAGAATGCTGAAATTTTTTGACAACATTCCCATCATAAAGGAGCACAATTGACAATAAAACATCATTGGCGTTCGGACCAATTTTTAGCAGGTTTTAGGCTATTTTTATATTTTTCACATTTTTCTCCATATCTTCAGTGTTTATGGTCCGATTTTCAAAATTTTTTCAGTTACAGATATCAAAATTAAATTTCCCGTCGTTTAAAGGAACAACCATGAAGGCCAGACAGCCTTTTCAGCAGGTTTTAGGCTATTTTTATATTTTTCACATTTTTCTCCATATCTTCAGTGTTTATGGTCCGATTTTCAAAATTTTTTCAGTTATAAATATCAAAATTTAATTTTCCGTCTTTTAAAGAAAACAACCATGATGACCAGACTGCCTTTTAGCAGGTTTTAGGCTGTTTTTTTTTTATATATTTAACATTTTTCTCCATATCTTCAGTGTTTATAGTCCGATTTTCAAAATTTTTCAGTTATATATATCACAATTAAATTTCCCGTCTTTTAAACAAAATAACCATGACGGCCAGACTGCCTTTTTAGCAGGTTTTAGGCTATTTTTATATATTTAACACTTTTTTCCATATCTTCAGTGTATATGGTCCGATTTTCCAAATTTAAATTTATTTTATTTATTTTTTATTTCTATGTTAAAGAAACTGTGGTGGGCGGCATACGGACAAGCCTTTCGTAGAGTATGCTACGCTTCGGCTTATCAAATCACAACCCAGCGCTAATCCTAGTTTATCACCATTTCACCCGGCCCCCTTCTGGGCCTTGCCTACACCTCAAAAGCAGCGGTCAAATTGGACACCCCTGATAGTGAGAGGGGCGCGGCCCCTCTCAACCCCAAGCCCCCAGTCACCTACCTTTGCCGGGAGATGTCTACCTTCCCCCTTGATGAAGCCTACCCCTCTACTGTTCACCAGAATGGGGCTCCGCCCCCATCTCCCCGCACCCCTTTCTACCTAACCTATTTATCATCTATTTGTGTATATAAAGTAGTAATCCTATTGTAAATGTATTCAGTTTAAAATATATCTCTTTAGCAGTAACTACTGTTAGTTATTCATTGATAGAATCTTTAAGGCTAGAAGCTCGTTTGAATCGAACTCGCGATTGTAGGGTTGAAACGCTTCACCCTACCACAAAACCCTACAATTTATAATAAATTGTCCAAATAATCACGAAACCTTGTTTAATGTATTATACAAATTTAGTTTATAATCTTTTTCCAGTATGGCTTCGAAACCTATAAATATTCTCTGTATTAGAACCAGTTCCGAGCAATAATGAAAAATCATGTATAGTATCGCATTATAGACAATTTTCTACAAATAATACAATCAAAATCTTCTTCTGATTCTTCATCTGATTATCAACGGAAAACTGTCTATAAGAAGATGCGATAAATAACTATTAATACCTTTTATCTAAAGGGACAAGACAATAGCCGATAAATTGATGTTCATCTCTAATGATGAAATACAAAATTATACCTTCTGTAGATTAAAATTAGTTGTTGAAACGTTTGAAAACTCAACTTAATTAACCAGCCAAAATTACTAAAGTCCCCAAAGTTGTTAAGCCAACGAATAACAAAACGTTATTATAAAACTTTGGAGACTAGTGTATTTAACAGCCCTTTGTCTCCTCTTTCTCTATGATGATTACCCACCACTCAGCTTCTTAACTTAGGCTATGTCCGCCCATCTGTGCTGCAACGGTTCGTTTTAATAACGACAATTGATCTTCCCCAAAATATTATTTAGATTTATTTCGCTTGTTGGCTATACCTTATTCCTGCTCGTTATCTGCTCTGCTGTTATATTTTGTTTTTTATCCTAATTATGGAAAGTTTTGCTCTTGTTTTTATAAAAGCTAAAATTTTGGAAAACCATGTAAATTAAAAATGGTTCAGAGGATAAAATGGATATTATTACCTGTCCAAAGAGGAGTAATACATATATACAAGATTTGCAAAATTACACAGGGTGATTCAGAATAAACTGAGTTTTCCGATTTTCTGATACAATCAATAGGAATATGGAAAAAACAATCATAGGTTCTTGTTCTCTGAGATGAGAGGAGAAGTGGGAAAGGCCACCCTTAAAAAGAGATGGATAATCTCTTAATTTTTATGACGTCACATGGCTGTTTTTTGAGTTTATTTGTCCCACTACAAATCTGTCTTTAAACCGATTGAGTTCTCCATTTCATGAAAACTTTATATAGGGGTTGGCTTGATTTAAGCTCTTTTTCTCCCCTCTGCTTCTTCATTCCTATACAGAGCCCCTTGATGGTAAATCGCAGATACTAGTAAACAAAAAAAGATACAAAAACTGGAAAATATGATATTTACTAGAGTTGGGCTTGATATAATTATCTCGCTATTGGCTAGGTTTATTCAATGTTTTATTTACTTTCTTTTAAACTATTTTAGGATCTTAATATTTTTTATTTCAAATCATCGTCCTGAAAGGGTTAAAATGTTCAGTTTTCTGTTAAATTTTAGTTCAATTTCTGACCACATTACGCACGTATCGCTAGTATAAAACTATTTTAAAACTAAGTTTTCTTTTATTTACTATATTATTAATTAAAATTTTCTGTTTTATGGATAGAAATTTAATACCTCAATATATTTCAAATAGCAACATGAAATAAAAAGATATTTATTCTTCATAAAGTAAAATAATGGGTCGTATCGTTCTGGTCAATGAGAGTTTATTACGGATTATTGGAGTACTATGAGTTTTAAACAATTATTGCTTTTAAAACTTGAGCTCATATATAGACATTTATTTCCTATATAGATCTGTCATGGATCTTGATGCATTAAAGCAGGCTGTTTTGTAAATGTTAAAAATTGGAAGATTTCATTAAACAAAAGTTACCGCAAATATAAGTATTAAATAAGATACATGTTTATTTTTTAACCCTTACAGATCGGGGGGGGGGGGGGGCTCCAAGAGCCCCCCCCCTCTAGTTTTTTCAATCTCATTTTTTTTGTAGGTAAGATGGAGTGCTGTGACTTCATGACTTTTTAAGTTTAGTAATTATATGTCGGCAAGAGTTGATTTTATTAGGATATCTGGTCTGTGTCGGTCGTGGTGTCCGGTCAAAGTCGGTTGGGTAGCACCAAAATTAGAAAAAAATTCTAAAAAAATCTTAATTTCTACATTATGACTTTTGTGTATAAGGAGAAACCTAAATTTTTTTTGGTGAATAGTTAGATATCAATGACCTTCTGAGAAAAAATGTGTTATGACCGTTTGACCGCTCCCTGACCGACTTTATGACCGATTTTTGTCCGGCTTTTACTACAGACATATATCATGAATATCGTGGCTTCTATTACAGCTAGAGTCCTATAAATTTTTTTGGTAAATCCTTGAGCAACGTCAAACAGATAAAAATATTAATCGGCGCCGCCAACCGCCGTTTTACGGCCGTAACCGCCGAAAATGGCGGTTTCCGTTATTTGCCGTTTTTTGGCGATGATCAGAAAAAGTATTTTTTTTGTTATGAAAAATAAAAGTTCGTCCTAAAATTTGGTCATTCTAGCTGCAAAATTGGCCGCTCTACAGCTGTTTTAAAATTTAGCGGCTGGCCGCTAAAAAGCGGCTAAGGAGCGGCCTGGCTGCTATGACTAGAAAAAGTAATTTTCTCTAAAAATACACATGAACCACCAGAAAAAAATTTTTACGTCTTTATCTGTAACAGGAGCCGAGATAGAGGGGGGGGGGCTCTTGGAGCCCCCCCCCCCCCCCGATCTATTAAGGTGGGAATTGGGGCCCGAGCTGTAAGGGTTAAAGATGTTTAGTGCTATTTCAGCATTGTGAAATCTTGATTGTTGGATTGAAAAGATCCCATAATTATTAAAAGCGAAGATTTTCTACAATTTGGTTTAGTCTCTTTTCGTTTATTTGAACACTTTAGAATTGTCCTATCAATTTCAAACCTTGCATTGTGATTGGGTACCATTTAGTAAGCGTATCAAGCGTGTCCTTGAACAGTATCCTGTATTTAAGCAGTTTTACAAAAAAAATACTTACAATTTTGTTTAGGCTCGTACAGTTATATTCTGCTTTTCAGTTCTGGCACTCTACAAATGTTAATGTTCGTTTGTCCTACTGCTTCAGGGCTTCGCTTTTATGGATATTGTCATCCGTGTTTTTCAATATTTCAGGCAATCTATAATACAAAGTAGAACGATGTCTGTCTGTTTGTTTGTCTGTCTTTTTGTCTGTCTGTTTGTCTGTCTGTTTGTTTGTCTATTTGTCTGTCTGTTTGCCTGTCTGTTTGACTGTCTGTTTGTCTTTCTGATTGTGGGACACCCCTAACCCCCCAAAAAATTTAAAATCCCCCCCCAAAAAATTTTTTTTATTTTAATTTTCTTTAAAATCTAAAACACGAAAAATTAGTTTTATAAAACCTCTTGGGGCAAAGCCTCTAAAGGCTAGGGGCGAAGTTCTATGTTATAAAGTAGTAAGGTGTATCTAGGGCCATATCAGTGTGTATATTATGGTTTTATATAATATTCGACCTCGGATACAAAAATTATAAATTATAGAATTTATTCCCAATAGAAAGGAATGCTTCTGAGATTATCCCCCAAAGATTAGTCCCCAAAGATTTAACAACCTTGAGGACTTTTATTGAATTTTGATTGGTTGGTTCAATAAGTTGGGTGTCCAAACATTTCAACCACTAATTGTATTCTACAGAAGGATAATTTTGTGTAACATTTTTAGGGATATACAGGAATTTATCGGCGATTGTCTTTTCCCTTTAGATCCTTTAAATCATTTAAAAAATAAATTTATCAGAAAAATCACGGAACCTTTAGTATTTTTCATAAAAGCTATTCAATGAAAAATTCTTTTCAAAACAGTTACGCCTTTATCAAACATTTTCAATTAACTAACAAAATCCTTTTGAATATAAATAATTCAATTATGATTCGTGTATATCCTTAATGATTTAGTCAATTGATTCCTTAAATACAAATTTTAAAAAATAACCTATGATATTTCAAAATGCCTAACATCACAAAAAAAATCAATAAGCCTAACCAAGATAACTTTATTGTTTTCTCTTTAAAATTCATAAAGTAAAAATCTTTACGTTGAAAGACAAAAAAGATATAAAAATGTTATTATTTTCTATAAATTGAACAAAGAATAATAATAAAGGTATGCATAGTAAAATAATTAATATGATTAATGCCCTTATAGCGTTCATGCTTCTCTGACTCAAATAAAAATAGATCTCGAGAATAAATTAGCAGGGCTCGGCAGGCGCGCATCAGCCGCCTGTAAGCTCGTAGGGAAATCAACCTTTTACAATTTTAAAAATCAACTTGACATTAATATGACATTTATATAACATCAAAATGGGTTTAAATTTGAGGCTCTGTCGCAGTTGCCGAGCCCTGAAAATTAGTCGTTTTAATATTGTAAAAAATGAGATTTTTTTGGTTTAGCTATAATGTTTTAGATTATACCAATGATTAAAAGTTTGATTTAAGAAACTTTACAAAGCGTCTCAAAAAATCAGCCATGTGAAAAATGAGGGATTATTCACTTCTCCTCTCACCCTTATTTTTATGATGTCACATGGCTGATTTTTTGAGAAACTTTGTAATCTTCGACATTTAATAGTTATTTCTCACATCGTATTATAAACAGCTTTCCGAGGATATAGAATGTACAATTATAAGATTAAAACCAGTTTTTTTAGCCCCGAGGTGCCTAGCACCTCGGGGCTAAAAAAACTGGTTTTAATCTTATGATTGTACATTTTTATATTCGTGGAAAGCCGGATATAATACGATGCTAGACATAGTTTTTTCGTATGGATGAGAACCGGTTCCTATCCACCGGATTCGAATGAATACGAGAAAATAAATTACTTCGATTCGAACGGATTGTTAAATTTAGTTCTTGAATATCTGTGATGCTAAAATTACAGGAAATACAGAAAAAGAAGGATGACAACTTCTTTGAAAGCGATGCACTTAAACGGTAGGACAAACGAACATAAACATTAACTTTTAAAGTGTACGAACTGAAAAAAAAACACGAAATTGTAAGTGAATTTGTTGCAAACTACGTAAATACAGGATACAATTGTATATAATATTTTCCTTGTTGTCCTAGGAATCAGTGTTGAAAAATCAGATGAGGGGATAATCGTATCACATAAAAATTGTTGTCATAAAAGTTAGAAATAAACATGTTTTAAATGAACTTACGGACCTTCTGGTAACGATAATAGAGTTGCTACAGTTTCTAAATCGTACCTAACTACTACAGTAATCAAAATGCAAAGTTTGAACTCGAAAGGTCAATTCTAACATGCCTAAATTATCGATAATAGCTATCCGTTTACGACGGAAGGACTCTAATTACAGAAAAGCTTTGCTTTTAAAAATGAACACAAAAAATACTTGTATTACCGTAAACTAACTATCTAATCAATTCAATTTATTCATTTAGACTCAATTCAATAATATTCAATATACAAAAATGCATTTATTGTGTAAGGGTTCAAAATGATCCCATGGTAGCTGTCTATAGTGCCCTTGCAAAATGGGGTTAGATGTCACCATGTTTGGCTTACATGTTCTATTGATGTCACTGTAGAGAGAAAGATAAAGGGAAGGATAAAAGAAACCCCCTAGAAAAGAGATGGGGTATAGAGTATTTTATGACGCCAATAGAATAGGCACGTCAAAAGTGGTGACATCTGTCCCTATTTTGCTAGGGCACTATCTGGCTATAATGGTTATGACAGTTACGGCTGCAGTCGCGGTTCCCTTCACGTTTACCTAAAAATTTATGTTTGATTTTGCAAATTTCATTGCACCCTTTTTAGCCAAATTAAATCTAAACCCTGAACCAATATTGATGGCCCATTTGCTCCCAATCATCTACAAAATGTAGAAATTTATGTTCCAAACTTTTTATGATAAAACAGAATGATATAAATTAGTTAGGTTTATCATTAAGTGTACTTCTCTCCTCAACAAGAATACCTAATGGGTATACCTATTTTTTGTAATTTGGTACACCTTATTCTTATCTTGAATATAAGTCGTTACTATAGTTAAAAACAAGGAAGACAACATCCATACAAGCTAGAAACAAAAGGAAGGAGAAACTAACATTAACTCTTGTCGCGTCAGAACCTGATAAGCAGAACATTAATTTGTAAGTCTAAATGAAATTGTACATATTTCTTGCAAATTGCTTGAATACATGATACAGTAATAGGACGTACTTTCTTCTATAGGATTAATTATAGAAATGCCTCGCGTATAATACATTACTTTGTTGTCCTAGAAATCATTATTCAGAAATCCGATGAATAGGATAATTATATCATTCAAAAAGTTGTTGTAGTTGATGTGAAAAAAATTGAATGTTTTAAATTGACTTACGACCTTTATTGAATAGAGTTGCTAGCTTCCTATATCATACCTAACTGTTATTGGAATCATCATTCAAAGTTTGCAAACGATAGGAAAATTCTAACCTGTTTAAATCAACAAAAGGAACTAACTGTTACGGACGATCGGACGGACGTACGGAACGACCCAAATTAAACGTAGAAAAGCTTCGCTTTTAAAAAGATAATTTAAAAACGGAATTAAAAAAATATTGAACTATTAAATACAAAAATAAAATAAGAATAAATGTTTAACAAAAAAGCTGAAAGATTTTTTCACAGATCATCGCGGATTTTTTTTTTGCATTTCTAATTAATAATATTTGATCTATTACTATGTTTTTGGTTGTTGAAACTAGTTGTTACAGGCAATCTATATTTTTATGATTGATAATAAAATACAAATTTCTAAAAGTTGATATGTTTTGTTGCATGTTTTAGTAGCGAATCTACTTTGTAACTTACGCTGTGCTTCATTCTGGATGAACATTAGTTATTATTAACTGGCAGGTCTTGGCAGCCGCAGACACAGCTTCATTCAGCAGTCTCACCGTCAGAAGCACAGCTTTGTAATATTTAGGTTGACTATTTGTCGTGCAGCTTACTAAATGAACCAGTAAGCCGACCCCCAATACTTTGGTTTAATGTTATTAATTAATGAACTTTTCTTCTTTTTCGTCCTTGTTCATTTTCAATAATTTTTACAATTGACAAAGTTGTCTTATTTATATATTAATTTGGAGCATTCTAAACATTATAGATAGAATCAACAATCAAGAATTGTGTTTGACTAACACAATTCTTGCTTTAATTGGCATTTCCAGTTGACCACAAAATTACCCACCCCTGTTTTATAATTTTATTTTCAAAAACTAACCCCTATATCTATTGGGGTTGTTTTATAATGAATTTAATTTTGATTTAAAAAAATATTAACTGATACAGTTTAGACATTATTTAAAATCTTATCGGCAACTTATCGAATTATGACTTCATTATAATCATTGAAGATAATAATTATATTATTACTGGGATCTTACATCAGATTATCGTGAAACACGCAGCTGGCTGAAATAATGATTTCTCCCTTCAACTTCCTTTAACCCATCCCCTCCCCTACTACTGAATGAACGAACTGGTTACAGACCAATAAATAACGGGAAAAATAGCTATTTTCCCCTGTCATAATATCCAAGTATAGTCTACATCCAATGTTAAGATTAATCTAGATTGGACGATTACGTCCAATATTAGCGTTTCAAAGCGGCTATAAAAAGCAGTTTGATCTGAAAGCCAAAGTCATTTTGTGGTTAAACATGCCGTTAATGAGGAGAATTTTACCTAAAAAAACAAGCCAAGAACTGGCAAATACTTAAAAATTAAAAGCCAACTTTACAAAGTACTAAAACATGAATGAAAAATAAGATCATTGTTAAAACAACTTAGAATATCACATTTTTCTTGATTATGTCCCTATTTGTGGAGTATCTGGCCCACAAAAGTGCATGAAAAAAAAGTCTCTTTTGCTGCAAGATTTGTTCTTTATTATTCTTTTAAAATAACAGATATAGACAAAAGGGCCTTTTTAAAGATATGATTTTTATCAATAATACAAATAAAAAGCTGTTTAATTTTTTGTATTATTTTTCTTTTTGAGCAAAACCCTCCCTACCAATTTAAAACAATTGTCTACTTCCATAATTTTCTTAGAGAGGGATACAAAATTAACAAAAAAAAAGAAAAAAAACTTTTTTTGGTTCTTGTTTTTCTCATTTCAAGAACAACTATTTTGTGCATCAAAGGGGAGTTGGTTTGCCAATCTAGACGAGTAAAATAGCACTAATTATAAACTTAGACTCTCCCCACAGAATGCCTTGTTAGGCACAGAACAACCAGACCCCCCCTTCTTATTTTTGAAATAATTTGAAAATTAAAGGGGGGGGGGGGCTGGAGACTGAGTAGTTTTTTCAGTTTTTGTTTGTTTGTACCAGGTAACCTCATAGGGGTAGGGCTCAAAGGCTCTGAATGTTTGTGCACCCCCCCCCCCTTCCGTAGGGGTTAAGCAGAGATAAAAACCTACCCACTCCTAACCTCTCATTTCAATTTATTTAAAGATAAGTGCCTAAAAGGCACATTAAGGGAAAGCACCCATTGATTCCATTCTAAACAAACCATACAAGAAGATTTCTTTAAAAATGAGCTATAATCTAAAAATTATGCAACTGTGTAAAAATTTTGCTGTATTTTGCGTTATAATTGACGTCAAAGGTCAGCTATTTTAAAAACAAATTTTTTAAATTTCTTATTTAAAAACCTTAAAAATATTGTTAATGATTTTGAATTTGTAAAATTGTAGCACCTTAAATTTTCATTGTGTTTTTATTTCCTCCCACTTCCCTTCCCTTACCTCACCCTTGGTTTTGTCTCGCGCGCCGTATTTATATTTTTGTATTGGACTTTTAGATATTAGGTTTCCATATTTCCACGGATTTTTCATATACAGAGGTGAATTCTTAAAAAAATTCTTATCCCCTCTAAATTTTTAGTTTGCCTCACTGATTTTAGTGAGGCAAAATTTTTTGAAGAATTCACCTCTGATCTATATATAGTATAGATGTATATACAGATAAATATCTCCCCCCCTTTTCCAATGGCCTTTTTCGTACTCAGGGAAATTGTTTTCTGCTACTTGGCTGTGTTAAAACTCCCGACACTATTGGTTGATTTTCAAAGACCCAATTATAGACAGCACATTATTTAATTATTATTTAAATTTCGCAAATTTATAATCATCATTATTTTTTACAATCAATAGACAAAATAGTGGGGTGCACAGGTTTTTGTATGGGGTTTATTTCTTAGGGGGTGAAAATAGGGGCGAGTAAGTTTAAGGGGGGGTTTGACACTCCATTACACCCTGATTTTTATTTTTAAAAAATATTTATGGGTTGATGATAGACTAAAATATCATATGCAGCCGTGGATAGACATCCACCTCCCATTGTCCACTCCCCCTCACTTCCTAAGCACGGAACATCTCCGTTACAGTTGAATCTGCTTTCTGAGGGGGGGGGGGCTGTACATCACTGTCTGCAGGCATGAAAAGGGGAAATTTAATAGTAGGAATGGAAGGGGGAAGGGGTGCAATATCGATAATGAAAGAGACTGGTGTTTTTTTAATCTAACTAATTAATAAAAAGAGCACCTCCTTGGTACCTTTAATTCAATTTTGTATATTTCAAAATTGGCTATTTATTGAATACATCCCCTCCACCCACACATATTAAACTGTAGCTTCTTGCACTACTTTCAATTACAAATAATATTACAAATTTTTAATCATGAAAAATATCAATGTTGTGATTTTTTACGCTAAACCAAAAAAATCGCTATAATGTATGAATACTGTTGAAAGAGACTCCGTCGTAATGAAGAGAGACATCGCAACGTTGTTGTTAGTTCTCCCGAAGTTGGAGCCAA
Source organism: Acartia tonsa (assembly GCF_053477335.1). Classification (NCBI taxonomy): domain Eukaryota; kingdom Metazoa; phylum Arthropoda; class Copepoda; order Calanoida; family Acartiidae; genus Acartia; species Acartia tonsa. The sequence goes on from NC_137260.1 coordinate 45,240,348, forward strand.
GCAACAACTTCCATACGCTGCAAGCGTGACGCACACTTTAAAATTTTGCGCTTTCTTATTTTAATTAACAAGAAATTCATGACCAAGAAATCCCCAAAAGTATATTACTCATCGCTTTTTTCATATCTTTTTGATGATCAATTTAAAGTCCTTTGTAAAATTATACAATAATATGAACTTTTAGTGAAAATAACTATTTATAATAAGAAATAATTTTAATGGTGATTTTTAAAACAATTTAGTGAACAAGAATTTCGTAAGTTAAGAAAGTAATGTTATTTAGTATACTTATATGACTTAGTTGGAATTATATATATAGAAATTTGTAGGACAAACGTCGTAGTGGACACTTAACCCAACCCAACCTATTTTAAACCATCCTATAGGTTTTTTAAATGGCTAACCCCTGTGTGGGGCTCTTTTGTATATCATATTTATCTTAACCTAACCTAAACTGGATAGAAATACCTAATTAACTTAATATTTTAGATATTCCTGCGTTTGTTTTAAAACACTAGGTTTGACTATCTTACTAATAGTTGTATATCCTAATATATAAAGCAGTAAGCGTTTTTTTGTCTGTCCCGAAGGATTTCGCTAACCGCTTAACCGATATTGTTCTCCTTTACAACGAAGCTTCTTATAGGTCCTGGGAAGGTTTAAAACTATTTTTGGGAAGGGTGTCTTCACCCCCTCCCCGCCCCCCAACCCAAAAGAAAAATATTTTATTTTACTCTTTTAAAACCTAAAATTTCAAAGAGCTGCTAGTCTATAATACAAAGTAGAATGATGTCTGTCCGTCTGTCCGTCCGTCGGTCCGTCCGTCTGTCTGAAGCTTAAGATCTCGGTAACCAATGAACCGATCGGATTCTACTCTTCAGGGTATATACCTATTGGTCCTGTGGTGGTTTTAAGCTATTTTCTCGGGGGGTGGGACACCCCCAACCCCCCATAAAACAAAAAAATCCTTCCCTCCATTTTTTTTTTTTTTTTTTAGAAGAATTCTTTTGTAGAAGATTTCTTTTGTAGAAAATTTCTTTTGTAGAAGATTTCTTTAGTTCTTCTTATTTTTTTTTTTTGAATTTTTGTTGTTGTCATCTCTTGGGGCAAAGCCCCTAGAGGCTAGGGGCGAAGCCGCTAGTAAATACATATAATAGTATTGATGCTCAATTATATTATAATAGTAAAAAGATTTACCTAACTTTTCTTTTGATATATAAGATGTAATATTGATCTATTTGATAATAATAATAACAACAATGTTGAACCACTTTACCATGGTTGACTTCATACAGTGAATGATTAAATTATTGTAGCATATAATGGTATAATAGTCCCTTGTTCTATATTATAGTACACCAACTACTTTGTCAAAATTAACCACTGGTCATTTCAAGTCATCTTCAGCCTTTCCCAATTTCAAATATAAACAAGGATGTCAACATTCATAAGTAGTAAAGCACATTTATACTAAAAATACCAACACTGACGGACAAAACAATGTATAGACTGGAAGCGCATAGGTCATAGAAATTTTCACTAAAGATTTCAGCTTTGTATCTTCAATTGAAGCTACAATCCTTTTTGAAAAATTCATTTTAAGAATAGTTATTTATAGCATTGATCATAGACAGCATTCCACGGACATTAAAATAAAAAATATAAGAACCAATTTTGTTATGCCCTCTTGGCCAAAGGTCCGGGCTTATAAAACAGGTATTAATTTTATGATATTTATTTTAATTTTCGTGGAAAATTGTATGTAATCTAACGCTATACTTTATTTTTCAGTATGGATGAGAATCGTTTCTAATCCAGGAGATATTAATCGGTTTCGAAGCCATAAATGAATATTCTTCATGTCAACATTATGCGTTAAACAAAAGTGCCATAACTGACATATCATTGACATGACGTTATGTCTTCATACTTTCTTTCGGGGTCTTTGATTTAGCCAACATTTGTCCTTGAGTTTGACATGGTCCAATTCTCAATGGTCAAAATCTGTGCGAAGAGGCTAATTTTCCACTTGAGTTTTCCTAAATAAACCTTAATGTTGATAATAATTCTGATTTATTACATAAATATGGACATTTTATCATTTATTTTTATATTAATCATGATTATAAAAGTCATTATAATGCAGTCGTTTTCTATTTATTAGATTTAGTACCATTATTAGTGCAAGGGCTACGCTTCTGCAGTTGCCCTATAGGGGACCTTGAGCGGGGGGGGGGGAGGGGAGGGGTGTAAGTCATATCCCTATTTTAAACTATACATAGTTTTAAAAATCAAGTTTTTAAAAAGTTACCTTATCGGTTGACCGGTTGGAGAGATCTTTCGGTACAGACAGACACACACAGATCCTGTTACTTTATTATAAGGATTAAAGTTTTATTTGCCTTTCTTGTTTATTGTACAATAGGATTAAACATGTTTTAAAGTGTGAGTATATCAACTATAATCATTTGATGTAACTTTAAGATGAATTTTTAAAATTTTAGGTGCGCACACAACATTTTTTTACATTTAAACTCAGGGATCTATAGGGATAAGACAATGACTGATAAATTCATAAATAGTCCTAATGATGATACACAAAATTACCCCTTCTGTAATTTACAATCAGTGGTTGAAACGGTTGGACACCCAACTTAATAAACCAATAAATCGAAATTCAATTCAAGTCCCCAAAGTTGTTAAGCCAACGAATAAGAGAATGTTATTATAAAACTTTGGGGACCAGTTTAATAAACAGTTCAAGGTCCCCTCCCTTCCTGAATTGATATAATTTTACCTGTTTATTATGAATGTTTATTGCATCTTTAACACGGATTAAGTATGTATTTGTAACTCTGTGGCTTTTTATGATTTTACAGATATATATCCAAATTTTGTACAGTTTAGTACTTTTCATGCTAGAAGTGGATACTTTAATAAAACTTTTATCAATTTAGAAATCCGAATAATGTTTTAAAGTATATTTAATTGCTGTTTACGAACAAACGGCCGTTCACAAAACCTTTAGTTATACATAATAAAACAAGCACAAGAAGGACTATTCAAATACAAGCATATGCGTTCCTAGCATCTAGGGGTTTTGTATTCAAAGGGGCTAATAATAACTTAAATCACCCTTTTAAATCTTAAATCTGAAAATTGAATAGCCTAAAACCATTGAATATCGAATGAATAGAGTTTAAAAAATCCTTATCTCTGAAGGGTACCAATAGAATATAGGATTTTCAAATAAAGATTATTGAGTTTCTACAGACACTCTTTTATTGACTGAAAAGCTATTTGATGGTAAAGCTTCCCTTTGAATGATAAAGCCTGTACGTATCTTGGAAGAAGTCCTGGTAGACTTGTTTAGTTTTGTTTTAAATGTTTTTAAATTTGTTTTGTGGTCAGTAACATGAGATTTGACCAGTAAATAAAATAACGAACATAAATGTTATACAATATTATGGATGAGAAAAAGGACAAAATATTTTTAAGTAGCGCAACATTAACTAGCTTACAGCACATGAGTTGAAATTAGACAAATTAAGTTCCTTTACGTAATTAAAATAGCTGCATTATTTTCCTAAAAGCTACATCTGCAGCTCTCTATATGCCTCAAAAGATAAAAGCAGCTGCCGAGCTCATCATATTTATTTGAATATCTAAGTTTACTTTTATGATGGTAACTACATGTACTTGTTATTTATTTAACAGTGTATCAATCATGTTAGTTTAGTAACATGATAATCCTATTATACAAAGTAGTAAGTTTTTTTTGACTGAAGCTTAAGATCTTAATAACTACTAAACCGATTGGAATCTCAATTTAGGGTAAACTTCACATATGTCCATCGATGGTTTTGATTCAAAAACAAGTCTTGGGATGGAATTAATCAATTTTGTAGCCACTCTCTGTCCCTTCGTAACAGAGCCCCTAGAGTCTAGGAGCGTAAACACAAGTATTCTTAAAATTAAATTATTAAAACAAAGACTTTCTTTATTAAAGTTTTATATGAAGGACAAAAGAACAATAACTCTTATAGAGTGTCAGAACTTTATAAGAATTATAAAAAAACAGCTAACCGTTACGGAAGGACGAACCAACTTATAGTAAAGCTTCGATTTAAATAAAGTTTACCTTTCAATATAACCAGGAAATGTCTCTTTTATATTTTGAATTAAGCAAAAATTCTATGAATCTCCATAATAAACCATTTATGCTATTTAAAGCAGTGTTTGTTCAAATAATTCTCAATATAAAAGATTGCAAATCTTTTATAACTTGTTTAAAATTTCATAATGCAATATAATTCATCGCAAAAAAGCAGGGATCTAAAGGGATAAGACAATGACAGATAAATTTATGTACATCCCCAATGATGATACTCAAAATAACTCCTTCTGTAGATTACAATTGATGTTCGAAACGTTTGGACATTCGACTAAATGAGCCAACCGATCAAAAATTCAAAAGTCTCCAAGGTTGTTAAGCCAACTAATATGAAAATGTTATCATAAAATTTTGGAGACTAATGTAATAAAGAGCCCAATGTCCTTTTTCTCTCTGACCAATTAGACATTCTATTAGGAGCACAGTTTTTCATCTACCAAATAATGTTATCCTAATAATACTCACATTTTGTTGACATAATAACAGCACATACGTTTAATAGGGGGGCGGCGGTTGAGGTTGAATTGTCCATGCTTCGCAGAGTTTTATGGATTTACAATATATCCTTAAAGGACAAATAGGTGTCTTCACAATTAAGTATAAACCCTGCATATATAAGATAAGAAAAGATTGATAAAAACCTGCTCAGCATGCTACTCTAAAATTAAGAATTCATTTAGTTCAGTAATTGGCGGATGGAAATCACTTAACCTATTATATAAAGCAGTATGAGTGTTTTGTCTAAAGCTTAAGATCGCATTGCAAATTCATTTTCAGATTTAAGTCTTGTAATGGATTTAAGCTATTGTTTCTAGCATTCAAGGGCCTTTCAAATAGATCCTCTAGATGCTAGGAGCGAAGCCACTAGTAACTTTATATCATAGCTATTTATTTTCTAGTTACTTTGTTGTGACGCTAGTTGTAATAGAAGCAAATGTAATAGACATCAAAGTGGTTAAGGAAGATTCACATCATCTTTTCCTTATTCATCTTTATACAGACATACATATTGTTTAATCAAGCGACATTTATGGATAATTAAGTTTTTATTTAAAAATAAAAAGGAAGTTAATATTATTGCTTTAATTTTTTATACTTTAACCGGATCATATGAAGGAAATGAAGTCATTCCTAAAAAGGACAGAAATTCCCTTCCAAAAAGGACAGAAATCATCTTCCTTTTTCTCAGATATCTCAAATATGGACAAAAATCACTCTCCTTTTTCTCACATATCTGAAAAAGAGGATAAAAATCACCTTCCTAAATCTCACTTTATCTTCCTAATTCTAAGAAAATTAACCCAATACCTCTAAGTTCTTCCTTATTCTCAGATAGCCTACCTTATTCTAAGAAATTCTTCCTTATTCTAATAAGATCTACCTTATTCTAAGAAATACTTCCTAATTCTATGACAATCTACCTTATTCTAAGACATTCTTCCTTATTCTAAGAAATTCTTCCTAATTCTATGAAAATCTACCTTATTATAAGACATTCTTCCTTATTCTAAGAAATTCTTAGTTATTCTAATAAGATCTACCTTATTCTAAGAAAATCTACCTTATTCTAAGAAATACTTCCTAATTCTATGACAATCTACCTTATTCTAAGACATTCTTCCTTATTATAAGACATTCTTCCTTTTTCTAAGAAACTCTACCTTATTCTAAGACATTCTTCCTAATTCTATGAAAATCTATCTTATTCTAAGACATTCTTCCTTATTCTAAGAAAATCTACCTTATTCTAAGACATTCTTCCTTATTCTAAGAAAATCTACCTTATTCTAAGACATTCTTCCTTATTCTAAGAAAATCTACCTTATTCTAGGACATTCTTCCTTATTCTAAGAAAATCTCTTCCTAAATCTCACTTAATCTTCCTAATTATAAGAAAATTAACCCAATACCTCCTAGTTCTTCCTTATTCTCAGATAGCCTACCTTATTCTAAGAAATTCTTCCTTATTCTAATAAGATCTACCTTATTCTAAGAAATACTTCCTAATTCTATGAAAATCTACCTTATTATAAGACATTCTTCCTTATTCTAAGAAAATCTACCTTTTTCCCTCAAAGTCTTCCTTCTCATCACATATCCTTCCTTTGTCTCAGATAATTTAGCTAATTCTTGCTAATTAGACCAACCATTCCTGGGATCTTAAGCTTCAGACAGAAAAACCTTACTATTTTCTTCATATTCTACCAGGAGATGAGAAAAGTGCTGTGTTGCAATAATTTTATGTAGATCAGATTTTTTCATCCAAATAAAAAAGCTAGCTTTTTTTAAGAGTGAAAAATAAGAATGTTTTTAATTTAATGACAAACTAGCCCCTAGAGACCTCTTTAATTTTAGTGGGTTTCTAATTTTTTTTTTTGGGGGGGGGGGGATTTTTCCTAGGGGAGATATCTCTTTAGAATGTGTTAGTACTCTCCCCCAAAATAGCTATAAACCTTCCTTTGTCTTATAAGAAGCTAAACAGTAATGAAGAACCATACTGCTTCTATATATAATATTAAAAAAATATTCTTATAAAAAAGGTAGCTTTTAGAAATTAGAAAAAAAAACGTCCGTCAGCTTGGCTAGCCTGGACAAGAATTTGACGCAGCACGGCCGGCTACATGGTAAGGGAGGGGGTGTATTTTTTATGAACGAACACAAACCCACAGACATACATTTAAAATAAGACCATAGACTATGTATATTTAGAATTTTAAGAATTTTAATGGATAATTAATTATATTGTTAGTGTTTTATTTCAAACTACCGGCTACGCTCCTAGAGACACTTTTAGGGGCACTTTAGGTGGTGGGAATTGAATTTAATATCTCCATTTTCTATAGTAGTTTAAAATGAAAAAGTGAAAAAAATGAAGGGAAGGGGGTTAATTTTTTTTGTTTTGGTGGGGGGGGGGGATCATACTCATCCCCACATTTTTCATTTCTGTTTTTTTTTATTTTAAATTAAAATTTTTTGTAAAGGAGTAATATTTTTCAAGGTGGGTGGTGGTACCCTTCTCAAAATGGCTATAAACCTTCTCAGGATCTATGAGAAGCTACAGTGTAAAAATGAACCATATCGGTTCAGCGGTATCTAATTATTTTAAAAAAACTTTTATATTACATATTCTATATTTACAAATTGTCTTTGATATGTTGTCCTTGTCCCATGCCGAAACAGAGAAATCAACCTATAATCAGGAATTAAGAGGGATAGGACAATGGATGATAAATCAATTTACTTAATTAATTAAATAAAAAGTCTCTAAAGTTGTTGAGCCCATTAATAAGAAATTGTTAAAATAAAACTGTGTAATAATCCAGGGAGGGAGTGAATATTGAGCTGTTTATTACACTGCACTGGTCCCCAAAGTTTTATAATAACGTTTTCTTATTCAGTGACTTAAAACTTTTATTGAATTTTATTGGTTTGTACATTAAAATGAGTGTCCTGTCCATTAACGATTCAATTCAACCACTAATTATAACTTACAAAAGGGATAATTTTATGTTTAATCAGTGAGGATTTACATCAACTTATCGGCAATTGTCTTATTCTTTAGATCCCTGTTAATAGTAAACGATTTAACCACCAATTATAACTTACAGAAGGGATAATTTTATGTTTAATCATTGAGGATTTACATCAACTTATCGGCAATTGTCATATCCCTTTAGATCCCTGTTAATAGTATATTTGGGGAATGAATAATAGAACATATGGGTTAGTGAGGGGATGAGTGATGACCAACATCAGAGCTAAAGAATTGTTGATTTTCGGATATTTTTATAATTATAAATATATGTTCAAAAGATATAAAGGATTATGAATTTTCTTAATATTCATATTACTTAATACCAAAAAATAAAATATTTCTCAATGTCAAAACTTTTTGTATTTAGATTTTAGTATTGGTCTTTAAAAGCAACAAATTGGGTCGAGTTGGGTCAATATTTAAAAGGATGGTTCGATTTTTAAAGCTATAAGTACCCTATCTTATTGACATAGAGTTACATAGAAAAGTTGTCGCCAAATTAAGTTGCTAACCTGTTTATTGGTCAGTTTATTCACCATAAAGAAGGAAAAGAGATAGGGTAAAGGGGAGAGGGGATAGATAATGTTTTAACCATCTACAACAATGATATTTTAAGAGGATACAAAATTATGGTTCAACTTCCAATTAATTCTATATTTATTCACGTGGATATTATCACAGGAGAAAATTTTTAGTTAGTTTAGGTTGCAATTTCCCTTCGATTTTATTTGGTGTACCATTTTTCCATTAGGATGGGAGGGAATAGGGTAAAGAATTGGGTGGGGAAGATCGTTATTTTAGCCCGCAAGAGAGTTCACTCTATTATAGAACATGAAATGTTTCGTGTAAGATCTAAGTAATAATAAATCCATTGTGGTGAATTCAAAATTAAAAAAAAAATTGAAAATTGACCCACTCTAATTGCCCTTGAATTGATTTCATAATTATCAGCTGTTTTAGTTTACCGACGAAAAGAATAAGTTGCCAACTTTCTATAGAGTTTGTACCACATAAATAGGAATGTGAAGAAAAAAAACATTACATTGGTTGAGACTAGCAGCTACGCCACTAGAGGCTTCTATGGACACTTTGGGTAATTAATCAAATAAAAATGTCTGACTCTAAGCCTGGGATTTTATTTTTGAAAAGGAAAAGATTTTTTTCTGATGGTTAGGGGGGAAACTTTTTTCTTTAGGCAATTTTTCTTGGGAGCTCAGACAAACATCCTGTTACTTTTATAAAAGGATTGCTAATTACATATAGTTATTGAAGAAAATTATCAGTAAAATATACAAAATATTTTAATTTGTTTTGAAATTATTACTTTTTTGGTCTTGGTCTAATATTTTATGTGTTGGCTAGAGAAAGATTGTAAAGACTACTTGTCTTTTTCTGTTATCCTGTTATTATTAGGTTTATTTCTCTGCAAAATTATGTTAATATTATTAATAATTTTATGAATAAAAACATAAACACTAAATGTCAAAAGATACAACCAAAAAAAATACTGAATTTTCTATTATTTCTTAAGATAATTTCATACTTCTGACTGGGGTTCCTATTAAAATGTACTTTATGAATTTCCACCTCTAAAGTACAAACAAACATTTCAGGTCAAAAGATACAACTCAAACTTATCCTACACATGTTGTTCTGATATCCCAATAAACATAAGGAAATATATGTGAGAAAAACCAAGATTTTGAGAGAATAAGGAAGGGGAAAAGGCAGAATTTATATATTCTCTATACCTCTATTTCAGTTATGATATCCCAATATAAATTAGGAAAATTATCTGAGAAAAAGGAAGAATTAGGGGAATTAAGGAAGAACTTCTAAGAAAAAGCTAGGTTATCTGAAAATAAGAGAGAATTAGTAAGGAAAAGGAAGAAGTTCTTAGAATAAGCTAGATTTTCTTAGAATAAGGAAGAATGTCTTAGAATAAGGTAGATTTTCTTAGAATAAGGAAGAATGTCTTATAATAAGGTAGATTTTCATAGAATTAGGAAGTATTTCTTAGAATAAGGTAGATCTTATTAGAATAAGAAAGAATTTCTTAGAATAAGAAAGAATGTCTTAGAATAAGGTAGAATTTCTTAGAATAAGGAAGAATGTCTTAGAATAAGGTAGATTTTCTTAGAATAAGGAAGAATGTCTTAGAATAAAGTAGATTTTCATAGAATTAGGAAGTATTTCTTAGAATAAGGTAGATCTTATTAGAATAAGGAAGAATTTCTTAGAATAAGGTAGATTCTCATAGAATTAGGAAGTATTTCTTAGAATAAGGAAGAATTTGAAGGAATAAGGTAGACTTTCTTAGAATAAGGAAGAATTTCCTAGAATAAGGTAGGTCTTCTTAGAATAAGGGAGAATTTGTTAGAATAAGGTAGATTATCATAGAATTAGGAAGTATTTCTTAGAATAAGGTAGATCTTATTAGAATAAGGAAGATTTTCTTAGAATAAGGAAGAATGTCTTAGAATAAGGTAGATTTTCACAGAATTAGGAAGTATTTCTTAGAATAAGGAAGAATTTGAGGGAATAAGGTAGATTTTCTTAGAATAAGGAAGAATTTCATTGAATAAGGTAGGTCTTCTTAGAATAAGGGAGAATTTGTCTAATTAAGGTAGAATTTCTGAGAATAAGTAAGAATTTGGGTAAATAAGGTAGATTTATTAAGCATAGTTGTAATAGTGAGGAAAAGGAAGAATTTCTAAGAATTAGGAAGAATTTGTAAGATGGTGGACAGAGGTCACCTTCCTTTAGTGAGAATTTGTAAGATAGTGGACAGAAATCACCTTCCTTACAGAGAATTTGTAAGAAAAAGGAAAGTAAATAGCCTTCCTATACCCAAGGAAGGGAATTTCTGTCCTTTTTAGGAATGACTTCATTTTCTTCATATGATCCCTTTAACCTTAACAGCTTTTACAAAACAACATTAAAAAGGGTGAATATATTATTTTTAAAATGGCTTTTATAAATTGGTTCGAAAGTTAAATTTTCCAGATGTAATATACCCAGGGATCTAAAGGGATAAGACAATGGCCGATAAATTGATGTACCTCCCCAACGATGATACACAAAATTCCCCCTTCTGTAGATTACAATTGGTGGTTGAAACGATTGGACACTACTAAATGAACTAACCAACCAAGGTTATAAAGCCAAAGAATAAGAAAAAGTTTTGATAAGACTTCGGGGTCTAGCTTAACAAATAAACCAATGTTTTTACAAGCTAATCCTTAAAGAATGAAAGCATCATGTCGATATATCTCATACGGGCGGGGCTGCTGTCCATGATACTGTCGATATAAATTGATTAGTCGATCAAAATGATTATGACCGACAAACTAACGTAATTATATGCCATTGACAAAATACTCATCAATATTAAGCATCACTCATGAGTTTATAAATTTCATGGGATGAGCTAGATTAGAACCCTCTACATTCCCAACAACATATTGACCTAAAATGAACTAGTCTAGAATTAATTTGTCTATCAATATTGTCAATAGGGGCAATGAAGGAATTAGATTGTAAGATGTATAAAAGAATAAATCATTGTATAAATATTGGCTTTCAAACTCTTGCATGACAATTAAAACAAGACCAAACAGCTTGACTAGTAAGGGCAAACCTAATATTTTAAATTAAAATAAATAATCTTTTATCTAAGAGCAAAGAATCTCTATAGCTTTAATCAAACCAACGTTTTTTTTATAAAATAATATTCAATTGTTTATGCTTAAAAAAGGGTGCATTTATCTGTACACAAAAAAATTACGATTATACAAGTAATTACAACAGTCTTTTAAGCACAATATTTAGAAAAATATTTTATGTAGTTACATCTTTGATAATATGTAGCTTCGTAATCAATTTTAGAATTGCTACGTTTCTATTAACACTATTATTAACACGATTGACAATTAAAGTAAATGTATGTATTAACAAAATTACTCTAATTCTTTTGTCATTGTTACTTATTTAAATAACTTAAAAACAAGAATGACAACACTCATAAGTATCGGAACACTTAAACAGTAGACTTTGAAGAAAATATGAAAATCAAGTTTAAAATCATATCTCTTGTAGTAGCTATGATAAAACTTAAATTTGAAGAGCTTCATGAAATTTTTAAAATATGAAAGTCATTTTACTTTTGTAATTTAGCATATGTGCAAATTATCTAGTTTTGAATAATAGAATAATTTACAACAACTCTACTCAATATGCAGGTCAAGTCTGTAGTCATAGTGAGTTTAGAAATTATATCTATTATTGTACTAGCGCGTGTACCGCTAGCATCTAGTGGCTCTACATTTCAAAGAGCCTAAAACCATCCTGGGACCTATATGAAGCCTCTCTAAAATGGGAAACAAGTTGGTTCAGCGGTTAGAGAGATCTTAAGGGATAAAGGAAATATCTTTTTCTTTATATTATAGGATTAATTGCCAAATATAAAATTTATTTCTGTCAGAATAATTAAGTATGTTCAAAAGAATTTTTTTTACTGGTCTGCTTGTTTGTTTGAAATTCAAATGATAATTATTGATAGAATTTTTGTATTTCCTTATATATTTCTATTACTTGCTGCGCTGTTAATGGATTTAATTGCCTTTGATTAAAGTACAGATTATACAAAATAATATAAAACCAAAGAAAACCTTGAAATTAAACAAATCAAATTGTCATCTGTCATTAAGGAAGTATAAAAATATGAATACTCAAACAATGGGAAAAATTTTATTCTTAAATGTTAAATCATTTATAAACAACATCCATAAGTAGCGAATCACCGACATCATTGATGGACAAACGGACAAAGTAAGATTTAGAGAAAATGTTCAGAAAGAGAGAGAAATGTTACCAATAATATAAATACACAAAGATTTTATAAGTTTTATTTAGCGGTTGAGAAAATCGCATTTTCCCCTAGCGTTGCGGACGGACGTATGTTCAGATAAAGGTAATTATAGAGTAACTTCATGAAATACATCTAAAAAAAGGTAAAAACGTTTTGTATAAATTTTACTATTTGCTTCGAGATCTTTCTGAAAAAGACATAAATAAGAATAACAAGAACATCATAACACTTTTAACTTTACTTTGTTTGTTTTTAATTGCAAAATTTGAAAGTTATCAATTTATCATTATTCTACAGGAAATACCAAATTTTATTTCCAAAGAAATTTTAAAATATTTCATCTCAATCATTGATAAATAAATCTTATGAATGACTAATTGTTATCGCATCCTATTTAATGCAGTTCTCTGCGGATATAAAAATAGAAAATCATAAGGTTTAAACCAGTTTTGTTAGCAACAAGGGGACGAAGACACATTATGAACTAAAACTAAGGATGGTGTGGCTTTAATTCCACATGTATTTCACAGAAGTGCACAGGGATTGTCAGGGGGTTGTGAACTTAAATGCCATGGAAAAGGGAAAAGGCACACTTCCCCAATTTCTTTATAAACTATTGACCCTTCCTTCCGTTCGCCTATGGTGATGCTATATATGTTCGGAAGTGAAGACACACCTGCAGAATATAACAATCTGTCATTAGTTATTATTTAACTATTATAACAATTTAACAAAGAAATTTTCAGAAGAAAGTCTATCAGGGTGAGTGTTCACTTAATGAAAAAACATCAAAATTTAGTTGTAGCGAAGCTACTCTATATATAACTGTTCAATGAATGTATGTCTGTCATTGATATGAATGTAAAAATAATGCTTCATAAATTGCCAAAATAAAGTTATTTAGAAATGATGTCAAATTCACATTCAGTATATATGTAGATCAAAAGTATGTTGCTTTTCAAGCTTATTTGATAAAAAGGCATATAGCCTTAACCTTTTTCAAAATTGTAGTAATGCTTTCTCAGCATGTGTGGGACCTCTATGTTCTCGATCAAAGATTCATGAAAAATAAACTTGTTAATTTTTTTTTCTTACATTTTTTTTACTTTAATATTGAAAAATAGTAATTTATATATGATAAGCATATTACCATCAATGACTTTTTGTTGCTAGCGTTTAGGTTGATTGACTTTTGGTATGAGAGATTTCTTAGAATAATAACTTCATGGTTAAATATCCAAACTGTCCGCTAGAAGTACTAGAGAGGCCCTTGTTAAAATTATGTGCTATTGAGTCAACTAAGTTATGTAGTTATGACATCGCTTTATCGTAAGTAACGACCTATTTTAAACAATTTGCTCAAAGTCGACATAAAATGTCAATGATGTCTTTTGATTTTATGTTATATCCTCTAATATAAAGCATTAAGATTTTTTGTCTGTAGCTTAAGATTTCCATAACTAATGAACCAATTGGGTTTTCCATTTTAGGGAATCTTCACTTCACATAGTTCTTGGGATGGTTTATGGCTAATTTGTATTTCAGATTCAAGTCTTAAATTGGTTTTAGGCTATTTTTCTATCCTTCCTTTCTAGATGCTAGAGGCGAAACCGCTAGTAGTTCTAAATTGTAATTAAGATGATAATATTCAAACTTCTATTAATTAATGTAGTAAGATTATTGTTTGTCCGATAAGATATCGTTTAGTTCTCTATTTTAGGAAAGCTTTACATGTATCCCGCGATAATTTTAGGATATTTGAACCCTCTATTTCACTTGAAAAATTTTGATGTTAGGGGCGAAACCCCCAGTAAAAGCATAATACAATAAATTGAATTATAAAATAAAAATTATCTTTCTAGTGCGCATATCTCTAACGAACAATATGATGTAGTCATCCGAGCTAAATACTGTTATAGAAAGCTATATACAATATATGTATATATATGATCATTATATGCTGTTGAAAATATCACATATCAAATAATTTGTAGGAGCAATGCTACTCTAATTGTGTCACATGTCGGTCTGTTCAGGAGTGTTTTCCCTCAAAGTGCCCATCGAGAATTGAAGCCTCCTTGAAAATAAGTTGGAAGGAGTTATTTTTTTATATCCCCTGGGGAGGAAGTCTAACCAGGCGGGGCTCATAATCAAACCTGATGTAAAAAACAAACAAAAAGAAAATATTACTTCCCTTCCCCACCAATAATTAATTTATTATAAATTAAGTTTTGAAGAAAAAAAACCCAAGATTGTTAAGCCAAAGAATGAAAGAACGTATTCATAACTTAAATTTACCATCTCCCTTCCTGCAAATTTCATGTTTTAACAAAATAATAACATGTTTAAATTAAAGTACACGTACAGTAGAAAAAAATATTTCTTTCCTGTGTGTTAAATGCTTGCTTCGGTAGCATGTAAGTATTTGGGATACTTTTGAGTTGTTGATAGATTTTTTTGCCATTGTCACCTTCCTACCTGACAATGACTGACAAAAGAGTATGATTATAGAGTAAATGTGCTTTAATCACTACATATAATACTCCTAAAATAGTAAATGACGAATAAAAAAAAACTTAAAAGATATAGTTTAGGTATACTAAGGGAGATGCAAAGTATCTAAAAATTAAAACTTATTAAAAATTTTAAAAATATTTTTTTGTCTAAATTTACTTGATCTACAAATGTTATGCCAGTTGGCAATGGATGTAGAATATACTTGGATTTTATGACAAGAGAAAAAGTGTCGTCAATTTAGCTTGCTATTTCCCCTGTCATTTTGTTTATCCAGTATCAAGGGAGGGTATGGGGAAGAAGGGCCGGGGGGAGGGGATAGTTATTTTAGCCCGCTACAAGTTTTTTTTATTAGAGACTTAAAAATCTGGTGTAAGATCCAAGTAATAATAAATCCATTGTTGGCTAACATCCAGAAATTCTGTCTACAAAACTAGAAACGTAAAAATTATTACTAATTAAGATTGAATATTTCATATACAATTATTTAATCAATGTTTATTTAAATTATTATATTTTTACAAATAATGATTATAGTTTATTGCATTGTATTTTCTTTCTTTTAAACTTTTGGCAAGGTAACTTAATTGGTTTATCTTAGTTAGGACAGCGTCATAACTAAAGACTTTGATAATAAATAAATAGTTATTAATCATCTCTTACCCTATGAACTGCTTCATTGTAAAGGAGAACAATTGGATAACCAGATTTTTCGCTACAGACACAGAGACAAACATCCAGTTACTTTTATATAAGGATAAATATCGTCCTAAAAGTTCAACCCTGGATTTCATAACAATTAGCTTTAAGGATAAATAATATCTTATAGCATCACTTGTATAAATAATCTAAATAATTATTCTGTCAAAATATTGAACAGGAATAGGAAAATTTATAAATAATTTCTCGCGCCTCGCATACATCATTCAAATAAAGTAAATTCCAAGCTATATACAGTATGTACTTTATTTTTATTTAGTTATTGCCAGTATCCAGAGATAAACTGCCCCCCCCCAAAAAAAACACAAAAAAGCACATTTTCTTATACATTTGTAAATACCTATAGATATAAATTTATTTTCTTTTACTATCAAAACGAAACTTATTGATATAATATATCTTTGATTACCTAGAATATAAGTATGCAGTACATATATTGGAGATCTTTCTTTCGGTCTTTAAATCTTCTAGATTCATATATTTAAGTATATTTCAAGCATCTAGTGTTCTTACAATCTGTACAAAAATGATAAATTCACAGAATTCAGTAATTTTTCAATTTTATATTTACAAAATGTGTATATTTCTAATGCTACTTTACAGTCTAACTTTTTATTAGTATTGGCTATTTAGCTATTTAATTAATATTGCAGATATTAAAGAACACTGAAGCTTGTCATTTGTCAATGATAATGTGCAAAAGGTGCAATTTGATGTTCTGCTAAACTAAATATAAAGTTTTTGTTATAAATATTTGACTCTTATTCACATGTGATGAAAAACATTCAACCTCAAACGATGTATTTAACATTTTTTTAACATGTAGAGTCCATGAACAAGACTAAACTACCCTGAAAATTATAGAACAATCTGTTTATGAGATATTACTACATACACATAACAACTTACTTTATCAAAATACATTTTGGATTACAATACTTTCTCTCATTCATATTTTAAAAGCTTTATAATTTTTAAGATAAAATGTTGTATTTTAAAAGATATAACCATATAACAAAATAGTTTTCCGTCAGATTAACCATACCTTGTACATGACTTAAAGCTATTTACTTTAGACTTAATAACACAATACACTACTTGATGAATGGATGAATAAACAAGGATGTATCAATACATAAAATCAATGATAAAAATTGCAAGAAGAATGCTATGCCTCAATCTCAATTTTATATATTAAACTAAAAAGTTTTTATTTTATGAAAATAGATTTAAATTGACTATTTGCATCCTATTCTTAGTTTTATTTGATTCTTTAGAAGCTAGAAAAAGTCCCTCCACAGATTATGACGTCATGCGATAGAATAACCAATCGTATGACGTTATTATCTGTGGAGGGACTTTTTCTAGCTTCGATTCTTTAGAAAATATTCTAAAAGAAAGGGAGGCTTTTAACAAGCCTTATTTCTTTAAACCTACCTAATCTGTTTAGCTTTAATAAAGAAACGCTGCGCTTTTAAAAATTAGCAACATGAAATTATGATGCAGCAAAAAAATATTCCCATCAGATTAATGAACTTTAGAGAGGTGTACATTGTTAAGACAATTTCTTTATAAATCATCCAGGAAATCTTCTTAAATTGGTAGCATCTATGAAAGTAACGATTGTACTTGATAATTTTTTTCCTTCTTTCTTTTAGATTTACTTATCTTAATTTGTTTAAGATAATTTTAATTTTTATCGGAGATAGGTCTTTATATTCATTAAAAAACATCTATTTTACTCAACCTTCACATGAGATTTTAGCAACAGCTAACATAAACATTTATGTCCAAAACTAGCGATTATTTAGTCTTCATAAGGAGCCCAACAGCCAATGTTTATTTTTAAACCAGTTACTTCGTGGGGATGGCGAGTGACTTCGGGGGGAGGTCAGGAAAATAGCTTAAAACCAGCGCAAGACAATTATAACTCTTTCTTCAAAAGTATAACCAATTCTGAAGAGTAACAGTTGAGATCTTTAGCTTCAGGCATAAAAACCTTACTACTTTGTATAATGGGATATATTGCACTTAGGGACTATTATGCATTGCCGAACAGATGCACCTAGTCCTAGAGTAGCTGCTCTACTTGGATTAGGATAGGGGTATGTACGATGGGGGTTAGTTTAGTGTCAGATTTTATACAATACAAATATTTTTAAAAAGATTTATTGAGAATTACATATTACCATGTTTGTTTACCAAAATGTACCTAAAAAAAATTTAAAACTAAATTCATCTCTTAGATGTATTTAACTGTTATTTTCCCTTATACTCTTCAAACTTGAGTACGTTCTTGGATTACTGGATCCCTATCACCGTATGTACTTATACAATATACATACTGTGAACACTTAAGGTTTTAAGCCATCTTTATAAAATGAGATATCTTGATTATAGCTATTGTCAAAGAAAATCTACAACGTCATAAGCTTATAAACACTTACTTTCACCAAGCTTAGATGTATGTAGCTTCTCATAAAGTAACAATGTTCTACTAAATAAAATAGTAGGTCTTAAGCTGAAGATCTCAATAACTAATGAACCTATTATAAGTTCTCTATTTAAGCTTTACATAAGCCCTTTGATGGTTCTAGGCTCCTTTAAGTTGTAAGTCATGGGATAGTTTTAATAGTTATTTCTCGCATCGTATTATAAACCGCTTTCCGCGGATATAGAATGTACAATTATGAGATTAAAACTATTTTTCTAGCCCCGAGGTGCCGAAGGCACCGGCTAAAAAAACTGGTTTCAATCTTATGATTGTACATTTTTATATTCGTAGAAAGCTGGATATAATACGATACTAGACATAGTTTTTTCGTATGGATGAGAACCGGTTCCTTTCCACCGGATTCGAATGAATACGAGAAACTGTTTTTCTTTCCCTATTGAATACATAGCCACTAGTTTTTCCTATTATTGTAGTTATTATACGTCTCTTTTATATATGAAGGCATTAAGTTGACTTACATTTTTAGTAGCGAAGCTACTCTATAATTTGAAATGTCCGTCTGTCTGTCTGTCTGTCCGTCTGTCCTCATGTCCGTATGTCCGTCTGTCCGCCTGTCCGCCTGTCCGCCTGTCTTAGTTTGGGTGAAACGTGATTTTCTCGGCTCCTACAAATGATAAAAGGCTGAATTTTTTTGACAACATTCCCATTATTAAGGAGCACAATTAACTATAAAACATCAATGGCGGTCGCACCGCTTTTTAGTGTTTATGTTCCGATTTCCAAATTTTTTTCAGTTATAGATATCAAAATTAAATTTCCTGTCGTTTAAAGAAAACAAATATGACGGTCAGATGGACTACCCCCCCCCCCAAAAAAAAAAAAAAAATTCCCCCCTCCTCAAAGAAATTTTTTTTAACATTTTTTACATACAAAAATTTGGTTTGATCAAACCTCTTGGGGCCCAAGCCCCTAGAGGCTAGGGGCGAAACCGCTAGTTAAATATAAACTATAAAGGCTTCGCACTTAGATTCTTAATGGTACTAAGCTACTTTAATAATTTTTTTTACTACTGCTGCTTAACAGATTGGTGGAAA
The DNA here is from genome assembly GCF_053477335.1 of Acartia tonsa. Lineage (NCBI taxonomy): Eukaryota > Metazoa > Arthropoda > Copepoda > Calanoida > Acartiidae > Acartia > Acartia tonsa. The sequence goes on from NC_137260.1 coordinate 45,259,710, forward strand.
TGTATTCATATAAAGCAGCTTTTGATATTTTTCATCAATATTATGACACATAGGCATTCTACACACATATAAGTTCTTATATTATTATGATAACAGCAGAAAGACTAATTCTTATCAAAACAAATCTTATTAAAAAATAATAATAGCATGAATATACATTATCTACTAATACATTACTATAGGGTATATGCAGTTTTAAATTAGTTCTAAGCTACTTTTCAAATAAAAAATAAGCATCTATCCACATACGGCAGAAAATTTATCTATAGAGCAGCTGTTAATTGTATAATGATCATTTGAACGTAACACCAAATTCTTTGTTATTTTGCTTTCTAAATAAAAAAATGAAAAATAATCATTTATGCATGAAATTAACTCTTCATCAAAAACAGTTTTAAAAACCAATGTCTTATAAAATATTGAAGTGTAATATTTTTAATTTTGTATATTTCTTTTATGAGAATATCATTATCACTATTTTAGAATTATGTATTCTATTAGTTTAATAGATAACATGTGCAAGGATGACAACATCCATAAAACTGAAGCTCGCAAACTAACAAATTACTTATGGTTATCCTTTTCCATAAAGTTTTTTTTGTAAGAAGCTTATGACCTTAACAACTATTAAATCGATTAAGCTTTTTTATTTGTTCCAGGATGGTTTTAGGCTATTTCTTAGCTATGTAAAAGAGCCACTAGTTAACATTCTAAGGATAGTTTTAAACTAACGATAATTATTTTACAATGGGCCTAACTGTCCCTGACGCAATGTTGTACTAAAGTACAGAGTCCAATAATATTATTGAAAAAAGCTGTGCTTTTCAAAGCATACAATTCGTAATTATATTTACCTATTTAATATAATTTACATACAAATAGTTGACATCATATCAATAAATTCATTTCACAGTTTCAGTTTTTTTATCATTTCACAATTCAAACTGTTGAATTTTTTGCCCGTTTAATAAACTGAATGTCATGCTTTGAAAAAAAAACTATTTAATTCTTGTTTTAAAAAAACATTGACAATGAGTTCAATACATAGAATAATCAATAGATAAAACTCTCATGTGATATGAATAGATTGTTTTGAAAAGTAACCGAAAAAAACTGCATTTCCTCAAATTCGATTCATTAAAAGTCTATTCAAATTGTAGTAAAGCTATAAAACAATTTACAGTAGTTAAAAGTCTATATAGATCTGTAAGCTACTGAAAGAGATATAGAATACATGGATACATTTGTCGTTAATTTAGATTGCTAACATGGACCTCATTTATTTGTCAGTTCAAACATTCAGCCGGAAGGAAGGGGATGGGGTAAAGGGGGTGGATGGGGGTATCGTACCAGATGAGAGTATAACATGATATAATTTATTAAACAGCCAAGGGGGGGGGTGTGACATTGAAATAACACCCCTCTATTTGTCTGTATTACACCCCCAACCCATATTACCTTGTGCACGCCACTGCCTACGTATATATGTATATGTTTAGCTATCTTTAAAAATAATAAAATCAAACATCCATGAAATGGAAGTAATTTTTAATTGTTAATTGTTTCCTATTTATGTTAATAGAGACATATCTGATGTTTTATTAATATCTATTTTACTGGTGATGTATGAATTAGTATTTTTTACGTCCTATTATATAATTTTTTTTGTTTGAAGCTTAAGATTTCGATAACTCTCCCTTTTAGAGAAGCTTGCCATATGTCTTTTTATTTTTTGATTTAAACCTTGAAATGGTTCTAAGCTATTAGTCCCTTGATGCAAAGCACCTAGTAAATAGCACCTGGTAATAAAAAAGTAGCTACGACTGACTTATAATCATCATAAAGTCAAGCCAATGCCATTATAATTAAATACATGTTGATATTCTAACTAAGAAATCTTATGTAAATTAAACAAAAATAAATGACTAATTAAATGCTCGTTAGATAAACGCAAATGTGAGAACATTTTGGCTTTTAAAAAGTAATACAAGTAATCTATCTATGATCGACAATTAAAATTAAGTAGTTTTGTTAACCTTATATTAGCGCAGCCACTCTTTAATTAGCATTTACAAAGTCATTTATAATGATTATGTAAAGGAATTTATTTTCCTAGTAATAGATAGACGGACAGACAAGGTGATGTTTGACAGTGTAGATGCTTATCAGTTAATGGAATCTTACAAGAAAATTAAGGCATCTATCTTCTATTGCAGTCAAGAAAATCGTATATTAATGTATGTTAAAGCTAGCTTACCTGTTGAAAAATATATATGATTTAGGGTAGTTATGATTTTTGGCTCTGTAAAAAAAGAATTTGATATATAATTTCCTGACTCATGATTAAACTATGTCAAAATCTTAATATTCAAATCAATAGGTCTAGTTTTTAAAACTTCTTTATAATTAGCGGATACGCCCCCTAGACGCCTCTAGGGGCACTTAAGAATAATAGGAGGGGGGGGGGGGGTAGGTAAATTAGATTTATTTTCTGGAGAAATGAGCTACCCTCCACCAAAACCTTCTAACTTTCAAAACTTCTTTGCTAATTGTACTAACTATAAAAAGCTATTAGATTTAAAAATCATAGGCTTTTATAAAAATACACCAAATAAAAATGTATTAAATAGCTTCAGAACGGATGTGTTTGATAAAAAAATAAGTCACCAAGACAATAAAGTCTGATGGAGCCCTAACAAACTCGTTTCACACAAAATTTAAAGCAATCCAATCATTTTGTTTTAACAATTTTGTTTGTTTACATCTTTTATTTCTCTATAAGATAAGATGGAAAGAAAACACTAAAAAAGAGATGGATAATCCCTCATTTTAATGACGTCACATGGCTGATTTTTGAGACACTTTGTCCAGTTACAATAAATTCCTTTTTAAACGTTAGTATTGATTGTCTTATTGTATTATTTTGGATCGCTTCTATTGGGCGTTATCATCCTTGTCCTTTTTAAAGCCACTAGTAGCATACAATGTATCACTAAATTGTATGTTATGTAGAGGCTCCATGTTAATAAGGTAAATTTTCTCTGTTGTTACTATACACACTCTGACCAATCAGGGAGCTAAAGGGATAAGACAACGGCCGATAAATTGATGATACGCAAAATTATCCCTGCTGTAGATTATAATTAGTGGTAAAAAAATTTGGACACTCAATTTAATGAACCAATCAATCAAAATTTAATTCCCAAAAGTTGTTAAGCTAACAAATAAGAATTTGTTACTTTTAAACTTTGGGGACTAGTGTAATAAACAGCCCAATGTCCCCTTCCTCCCTGTTGACCAATACACTTTACCCCCCACCATTGTTTGCCATCGGTGTTTATACACAAACAAATAATATTCAATTTAAAGCGAAGTTTGTCAATAAAGAAATCTATTTATTCCCCTTTTTTAATGGTTGTAACTTTTTTAGATTTACTATATACCTTCTTTAGTATCTTAGGGAAGTGTAATATGCTTACAAGGGTTGTGCAGAGGGGTTAGGCCTTTGGAATATATATCAATCCCCAAACATCCCTACAACATTCCAATGTCATAAAAATTCTTAATGTCAACTTTAAAGAAGTGTGAAAAATGGTCATCAAAATTTCACATGATTATAGAAGCACCATACTAAATGTCTGACCAGTGTAGAAATTATTTGCTCACAATGTCTTAACCAATTTTATCAAGACAAAGGCGAGAATTTTGCAACCAATCTTACGTGTGCGAAATGCCGCGCTGTGCAAATTTAATATAATTTTTTCTCTCAAAATTTCCCGTCAGACAAATTCCAATGCTGTGCGGCTGTCAAAAATTTTAATATGGGTATAATCAGGTCTTGTCCAGTAGTGGGGGTTCATTCTGGAAATTTTTAACATTCTTAAAATCTCTTAAAACAGTGAGTATGTCTGTATCAGCATGGTTAATTGCTCTGAAGACATTTATACCTTATTTCTAAGTGAATCCAATGCTAAGTTTAATTAAACATGAATAAATTGATAAATTATTTGCCTTTATAAATAAATTTTCTTATAGTATGGCTAAATTAATTGATGATGCTTTCATTAATGTAAAAGAATAGAGGGAGCACTAGCTATAAGTAACGTAACATGTGCCGACTTTCAATCGGGTCTTTGAATATCAGCCAATAGCGTCGAAAATCTTAACCTAGCCAAGTCGCTACATAATCAATTTGCTAGCAGATGAAAAAAGGCAACACCACTTGGGCAAGGTACTTGTCAGGGTTATAAATCTTTACTTATACATTTATTGTGCTTTCCACAAAAAAAAAATTACCATCTCTTCGGTGGTTTTATCCTCTTACTAAAGGGATACTTTCTATGCTTAAATCTTATTCAACTTTTGCATTAAATTTCAATTCCTAAGTTATTGACAAGCGTCTTAAGTATTTACAAGAATGTACCCCCTAAAAGACATTCCGATTCTAATTTCTTTTGTTGACAATTCTAAGTAATAGATGGTTATATCAGACTCTGGTATGCACTTTTCCATTGAAAAAATTGCATATTTTGTTTATATTGACATTTTATTTATGAGAAATATCTTTATTTTATAAAAAAAATATTTTGCAATAAAAATTAATATTTAAATTATAGATTTAAACTTTCAGATAAAACAAGCCAATTATGAAAAAAATATCACTAAAAATTACTACCAAAAAATAAAACAAATTGCAAATTTTTAACCGCTATGATTTCCAAAAATACTCAGTAATAGTGTACATTACATATAAACTTCCTATTTCATGCATAAGAATTATAAAAGATTATACATGGAAATTTTACGCAACGTTGCCTTCCTTCTAACTTTATGGACATAACAAGAACGCTGGTTTTTAAAACTGGCGGGGCAATAATTGACGAATTTGGTTATTTTTTAGTCTCTCTCTATCATTTTTTTTCATCTTTCTTACTCTCACTCTATCTCTCTCTCTCTCTCTTTCTCTCTCTTTCTCTCTCTTTCTCTCTCTTTCTCTCTCTTTCTCTCTCTTTCTCTCTCTTTCTCTCTCTCTCTCTCTCTCTCTGTATTTCTCTTTTCAAGAAGTTTGACATCATTTCAAATTTGTATAGTCCTAAATGTTTAAATTTTTTTCAAGTTTTTAAAACGGTTTTGTTATTCGTGTGTCTTAAAACTTTTAAGTGCTTATTATTAGTGTTGTATATAATTGTGTCTAAACTCTTACTACATAACTTTTAGCATACTTAAGAGTTATATCAATTCATTCTTAATTGTCTTATCCCTAAATATACCTGATATTATTTAGAATACTAGTGACTCCACCCCTAGCATCTAGGCTCTCTGTGTTTAAAACACAAAATAGCCTAAAACCATTCCATGTACTAAATGAAGCTTCTCATGAAAGAAGAATTCAATCAGTTCTGTAGTTATTGAAAGTGTTTAAACTTGTGAGTAGCTCCGGCTCTTTTAAACTACTGACACTAATATGCATTTAACAACTTAAAAGGTTCAATATTTAAATTTTTAAAGCAAAATAATAAAACTTTAAAGCGCATGAAATAAAAGTGTTAAAGGTTGTAAAACATTTAAATATATTTTTATTCACGAAAAAATAAGTAATTTAGTGCAAAGTTTATTTTTTTTCATATATTAAATTCTTAAATAAAAACAACAGTAATTGTTTTATTTTAAAATTACCTTAATTTACAAATTTAAAAAAAAATACATCTTTATTTAATAAGAAATAAAATTTCTTAACACACAAAAAAGGTGTAAGGCGTTTTTCACGTAAATGGCTACAATTCTAGCCTCAAGCTTAATACTCTGTCTCTTTTATTCTCTTTAGCCTGAGGCTATGTAAGAAGTCTGATACTAAGTAGTTGTAAGTACTCTCCCCCCTCTCAGAATATAATTGGACAATTTTCATTCTTTATTCAAACAGACCTACTTTTAAAACCAGCAAAAAAATATGATTAAATTTGCAGAAAAATTAAGAATTGAAGAAAAAAATTACATTCGATTCTAATGATAATGTATTCAAAATTCTTTACTGTTGAAATTATGAAATTTCTTATTATGAAATATTTTCTTTTTTTATTTTGATACATGATAAGCAAAAAATACAAAAAGGTGGTTGTTAGCAGGGTGTTATGTCTTTTTTTATCAAGATAATGCTTGTTATGTAAAAAAAAACAGGGATATTGAACTATTTTCTCTGTCAAGGGCGAATAATTACTCCACCCTCCCATTCAAATTTATGAGGGTTTTCCTTTCCACGTAGTTAAGCTATTCTACTGAAAGTGGTAGTCGGTCAGTATTCAATTGCATGACGATTTTACATTGGCGCGTTTTGATTTATTATTTATTTTTGTTTACAAGTAGTCCGCGGATATGAAAATAAAAGTTGTTATAAGAGCTAACTAATTATGGCTTGTAATTTATAAGAGAAAATTACATATATTTTTTTACAGGGTTTAAAGGTAGCTTTGGTAGTATGCCCAGTAGTATCTCACAAACAACTGGGCCGTTCAAATTACATTTTTTATTAGGGCATGTTTAATGTTTATATATAGGTTATTTAGTGAATTTTCCAAAATAGATTTATCGAGAAAAAACTTACCCCAGTCTAATTTTTTCACCTATATATTTGAAGCTTTTTGAGGATTGGAACCCTATACACCCCCATTGAGCCTCATGAAGCAAGGGACTAAGTCACAAGTCTAGATTAATCATATATAGCCACAATTCATTTAGAGCCTTGATAAACCTTTCAGAAATAAAAAAAATAACTTAAGCTAAGTGACAATTGTAAAAGTCCAAATAATTAATGAATTGTTTAAATGTTGTTACCGCATTGTTAAATAAAACATCAATAAAAGACAATTAGAAATTAATTTTCTTGTGGGAATTATTGGAAATTATCCAAACGTTTACGGATTTAAGTTTTCTAAAGATAATCAATTAAAGGTTTCATATCTATGTAAAGGTTGATTTTTATAATAGTTATTTCTCGCATCGTATTATAAACGGCTTTCCGCGGATATAGAATGTACAATTATAAGATTAAAACTAGGCTTTTTAGCCCCGAGGTGCCGAAGGCACCGGCTAAAAACTGTTTTTAATCTTTTGACTGTACATTTCTATATTCGTAGAAAGCTGGATATAATACGATGCTAGACATAGTTTTTTCGTATGGATGAGAACCGGTTCCTATCCACCGGATTCGAATGAATACGAGAAATTATTTTTATAAAAGGGAAGCTCTAATGGAATGATAAACTTATGCATGAATCCAATTGACATGTCGTGTAAATATCAAAATAACATTTTTAAAAAGTTAAGAATCTAAATGATCAATATGTATTAATTAATGAATGATCTGTCTTTTATTGTTGAGCTGCTTCGTATCCTAGATTATGCCTTATCGATAATGGAATCTTAAGATAACGTTTGCTGAGGTGATTCTAACCTGCCTAAATACACAAACTGGGCATACAGGTGTTTAGATAAAGTGGACAGACTGTTATTATATAAGCATTCCTTTACAAGACTTTCAAGAATATTACACAAAAAAATTTAAGTTTTCCTTATAATTTTTTTCTTAGGAAAGTTTCCATTATCATAGATAAAAAATCTTTTTAATTAGATTATTGAACTTAATTAGACAAAAATGCCTTGATGATTTATCTGATAATTTGGTACTATTATTTCAGGGAGTGAGGGGACATATGGCTGTAAATTATACTGCTTTTAAAGATTTTACATGTTTTCTCATTTTTTGTCTTTCAAATCTTTATACAAGCTTTTCCACTATTAAATTTAATCTACTAAAGGGTTAATTTTTTTTGTCTAAATTGGTAGTATATATTTATTTATCGTCCATTGTCTTATCCCTTGAGATCCCTGCTATCATTATATGTACATTATACAATGCATTGCCATTTTTTCCCTCCAAAAGAAAAACCAAAATTTTCTCGATGTCTCTAAATTAAAGCAAATTTTCAGCAATAGCAAAATATCTACTAGAGTTTTTAAAAAAACTACCAATTTAAGTTATTTATAGAAAAAATATGTTGTTCCCTAAGATTCATCTTCTTGGGGACTATTACAACGCTTCCCCTGAAATTTTTTTCTAATGACAAGAGTCTAAAGACGTCTTGGGTATTGAACTTTACAAAAGTTGTATTTTAAGAATATTTTTTTTGGTTGTTTCGAAGACTCACCAAATTTCCCATGGAAATGATATAATTTAAATTATGAAGTAGAATTATTATCAACATTCAGACATGGTACTTATTGCATTTTGATATGAAACATGTGTACATTATTTATTCTATATATCTATCTATCTTTCTTTCTTTCTATCTTTCTTTCTGTTTTCTATCTGTCTTTTTCTTTTATTCTTCTCTTTAACTATCTTTTTTTCTTTCTCTTTCTCTCTCTTTTTCTGTCTATCTCTCTCTCTCTCTCTCTGCCTGTCTGTCTATCTTTCTTCTCTTCTCTCTCTTTCTTTCTCTCTCTTTCTCTTTCTTTCTCTCTCTCTCTCTCTCTCTCTCTCTCTCTCTCTCTCTCTCTCTTCTCTCTCTCTCTCTCTCTCTCTCTCTCTCTCTCTCTCTCTCTCTCTCTCTCTCTTTCTCTCTCTCTCTCTCTTTCTCTGACACTCTCTTGCTAAGAAATAATGCATTAATGCACTAGGTTAATCAATAACCAAATGTGAAAAGCCTGTGAATAATTTTCACGCCATTTCCCCCAAAATTTCTCATAACAATCAATTAAACAATATAAATCATATCTTATTAACCAAGTATACAATATCATTGTCAAGAAATCAAATTTATGTGTGATTGTTTGTGTGTAAGTGAGTGTGTGTGTGTATTTGTATGTGTATCTTAATATTAGAGCAAAAATGAAAACGCCCGAAATTTAGAAATGTAATAATTTTAATAAAAGTTTCTTTGTGATATACAAATTTCATACAATATACAAAAGAGGCTGCGACTATAGAGTTACATCGTTCTTACAATCCCAGAAAATTTAAGGAATAATAAAGAAGTAAATATTAGTCATTAACATTTGTATTTTAACTCCATAACTCTCTCTGTATCGTCTTTTAGCCTAAGCAACTAACTATTTAAAACTTTTCTGAGAGGTGAAAACATAGTGGTTTAGAATTTTTAAAAGCCTATCTCATACAGTGGCCGAGAATTTCAAATTTTATCTTTAAACGCTATAGACTTCAACCGTATTACGTATAAGAATAAGTTCAACCGCATATTGTTAATAGCAGCTTAGCTATCCTCATAGCTTACAGGACGAAAATTGGGTTATAGAGCACCTTTGCTATTGTAGAAAGAAATTTAGTTATTTGTTGTTTCAAAAAGCATACAAAAATTAATCCTAACATGCATGCACAAAATATATAATTCAACCAAATATGTATGTAACTGTTAATTTTAATTACCAATGCAATCATGTGTTAATTTTCAGTTTTTAATCAGCACTACTATTCATTTAAATGGGTCAGTATGTAATCCATAAACATTTACAACTGATAAGTTTGAGATATTTTTTTACAAATAGAACTTTGACCTTTTTAAAAAGATTTAACCAACTGCATACTCTACATATTGTGACTATTTTTCTTTCATATTACAATTTTATGTTCTTTATTGGGCAGTTTCCCTCCAAGTGCCTAGAAGAGCAAAGAAGCCCCCTTAAGTTTCAATTTATTATAAAAAAAAAGATTGTTCTTTGCTCGCAAAGCAATTTAAGGGAAAACACTCCATTTTAAATCTTGTTGTAGCTGCACTAATTTTATAATATCATTGTATATTATTTTTATTTTCATTTTCAGATATTATCTAAAATTATGGTGTTGTGATAAAATAATTGTGATAGATAGTTTCACATTATAAAGATGTGTTTATCAAGATTTGTTTTACTCTCCGTGGTTTTACAAACCATTGGCTATATCAGTTCAGTACAAGGTAGGCACAATCTAGTAATAAAAGTCCAACAATACTTTGCAAGCTAAGATAACAGCTGTTAGAAGCAAGTTTTTCGAAGCAAAGCTGCTCTACTTATTACGAAATTATTTTGTGGAAGAAGAATTTTCTCAACTTAAGATTAAGATAGTCAGTTGACCACTGACCATCTACTCTATAACACACTTTAGTGTAAAAACACAATATATCAATCAGGGACGTCCAAGCTTTTAATTTTGAGGTGTGTAAAATGAGGGATTTCAAAGTTTGTATGGGGTAAACACCCCTTTACCCCCCACTTTTAAACAAAAAAGTTCATAAATAGTAAATTCTAAGTAATCTTGAAAAGTAAAAATGACAAAGTAAGCTATAGAGAGGTAGAAGATCCCTTTATAAATGTCTTTTGTAGCATTACAGGCAGACTGACGTACCTAGTATGATATATATTGAATTATCTTTGGTAAGGAGTATATTCAACATAAAAATCAGCATTTCAATCTTATTAGAATTTTAATTTACAAACGAAAGGGAAAAGAAATGGATACTTATAGATAAGCTTACATCAGGCTACTTTCGATAGTTTTTGTCTCTGGACATGTCTCAGTAGCAATGTTGAAACTTTTATGACTTAACAACGAGGATAAATTCCAGATAAATTTGTAAAGAAACAATTCTTTTCACTTTTCCGGTTCGATGCACTTTTTGGTGACAATTTTAGATATCTCTTCCAGTTATTTTTTGTTATTTTATAAACAGTTTTTTTTCTTCATTTTCACTGTTTTTATTAATGTTTCAATCAATCAGCTAATAAAAGAGTTATGTTTTATATTTAATCTTTCTAGAAAGTTATATTTTAAAGTTTTGACACTAAAATTTCAGGATAATATATCGATGATATTCATACTTCTTTTATTTTGTGTTTGTATTTTATTATTTTATAGGTCAGACCTACTGTACTGGCACTGAAACTTTTGATAAGGTAATTTTTATTTTTCTATCTATTTATCTAACTGTATGTCTGTCTATCTATCTATCTATCTGTCTGTCTGTCTTTCTATCTATCTATCTATCTATCTATCTATCTATCTATCTATCTATCTATCTATCTATCTATCTATCTATCTATCTATCTATCTATCTATCTATCTATCTATCTATCTATCTATCTATCTATCTATCTATCTATCTATCTATCTATCTATCTATCTATCTATCTATCTATCTATCTATCTATCTATCTATCTATCTATCTATCTATCTATCTATCTATCTATCTATCTATCTATCTATCTATCCATCTAGATAACCGGAGTAGACCTCTCAGAGGGTAGTAGATCACGCCTGTTCTCATCCGATGGAAATACTGTGACTGCAGAGTGTAATAACAGGTCAGTTCATATTTAAAAATGCTTATTACAGTCCAGGGATTTTAAGAGATAAGACTATACAATGGATGATAAATTAATACATACCCAATGTTGAATTTCCCTTTCAATGGATTAAAATTATTGGATCAAAATTCGGATACCACTGGTTTGGAACCAACCAATTAAAATTTAATAAATGGACCCACAATATTTGATCCAACGAAAACTTGGCTATAAAACTTTGTTAATTTACTTAATTTCCTTCGATCCTGTTACAGTCATTATTTGTTTTTTTCAATACCAATGGAATTTAAGAAGTTTTAGAAGATATTATATTTTTAAGAAAAAAAATATATAATCTAGCCTTTGTAAAAGTCTTGGGTGAAGAAAATTAGCAGTAAGTATCTAAAACCACTTGAATAGATTTTGATCTTTATGATTTATAATACATAAGTTTTCTTTGTGTCACCAAGGCATATAATAATCTCGCAACGAATGCAATTTTGTCTGACTAACCGACTACAACAGCTTTGCGAATTTTCAAAATTTATTTGATATTGTTTTACTAATTTAACTTAAAAAAGAAACTTATTTACCAAACAAAATAATAAAAATAGACCAAAAAATAAAAGTTAGATTAATTATTATTTTATTTTTACTTGAGTAATTACAAACAAAAATTTATTTATCAACTTTTTTGTTTAAAGATTTTCCTTATTTATGGCTTGTTCGCCTGGAAGTCTGGCTTTTTCTTCAATATTGAAAAAATCGTCACTCGGATTTTCTTATTGTTAGTTTGTTCTATGATTTTGTGACTTTCGCGAATATTAATGTTGGCATCCTTGTTTATCAAAAACAATTTTAAATAATTTAAAATTTTCTTTATAAACAATCTTAAAGACCTAAGATTCTTTAAGACCTCTTTATTTGTGATTTCTAGTTTCTAGTTTTTATTATTATTATTATCTTTATAATATAAATTCAAATATATAATACTGCATATAAACTAGTATAGAATAATATAGAATAGCAGTTCATGGGTTACGCTCCAAAGCTTTTACTTTGGAGAGCTCTAGATACTTAGAAAAGGTTGTATAACCCTAGATGAACAATTACACACAATAATTCGTCAAATTTTCTGTATGATTTAATCGCTTAATACATACAAGTGACGAAATTTTTTAACGATATATTATTTCAAAGTAAATTTTTTAGCTAATCTAAATTTTCTAGCTCATTTGTAACCAAATATGCACTTTTCTAGACAATAATGTAGTCTGATTGTTCTTTACTCTGTTCTTATTGGTTCCAATTGAGGAATTGGTGATCTAGAATTTCTATATTCCTTCTATCTAGATTGTCAAACAAAATAACTAAAAAAGGTCTTAGCAATACACTTTTTTATTGTCTGGTATGATTTAAAAACTTTCTAACCTAAAAATATTGGATGACTTATAATAAACTCAATAGTCAATTTGAACCTGCAAAAGTTATGCATGCAATTAAGATATTTTTTTCTAGGGAACAAATTGAATTCAATAAAAGGTTTTCGTTTAACATAGATATGAGATTTGTTTTTGTTTATTAAAAATTCTCAAATTTTTCAGAAATGTTTAAACACCAAATTTGAAGCTGTAAAATATTTTAAAATGATATACGGATAAAGGAGAAGGGAAAGTTTATTTAAGATTTCTTTATAAAGGTTTGCATTGCTAACAATAATGACTTTATTCCTGATTTTGGATCATGGAAAGAAAACGTTGTATATGATTATGCACATTAGTTTTCTCCTTTTTCTGGCACCTGCGGGGGGCTCTAATCCTGTCAATTTTCTAACCTTGCGGGGCAAACATTAACATTTGCGCAACTTAACCTAAGATAAAAAAAACCTTCTAAAAGCTGCTATGAAAATACGACGAAACTCACTACTTCGTTTTCTATCCATGATCCCTGTTTTTTAATTATTCTGTATTCAAAAATTTCAATATATTTTAATTATTTATCTTAAAAAAGAATTTTCTTGCATTTTTAATACAAGATTAATTAGTAGCCATAGAAAATTAATGTCTTTTAAGATTTTAATCAGTTCTAAATATATGAATATGTATTCAAAAAGAATATTAATCTTTAAATTTGTTTCTTATTGATTAAAAATTAATCAATTATCTTTATTATATACTCCATTAAATGTTAAAGGTAATAATTTTAAAATGTAAGACAAGGAAAAATAATTTCAGTGTGAAACTGAAAACAAAATTCAATTAATCAAAAAATTTAAGTTTTATCAATGATAGAGGGATAGATAATTTGACAATAAAATAACCTTTTAACTATTCTTATGTCTGAAATACTGCCTTTGAAAGCTTGTATTATTGGGAAGGGAAAAAGGACGGGGGGGGGGGTGTATAGTTATTTAAAGCAATTGTGCTCTCCCACCCTGAGTATTTCTACATTTTTAGACTTTACCAAAGTCATCATCATTAATAATAACCTTAAAGACAATAAAAAGTTTACACTATTTCGAATTTTTGTTGCTATTATAAAAAATAAATGTAAAAAAGTAAATCAATTCAATTTGCTAATATTTTATTGGTATAGATGCTTTCTTAAAATCAAGTATAAAGTTTTTCATTGGTGTATAACTGAAAAAAAAAGATTAAGCCTCTTAATTTTATTCTAAATGTAATGGTTTCATTGTTTTTCCAAATTTAACTAGTTTTAAAGTTAAAGGCAAAATGTTTTTTAATCAAATGACATTTTACAGTTAGAGAAAAAAAGCAATAAATGTTTAAAACGCATACGACAGACAGGCCAACAAAAAATTTATTACAGATGCTACGCATTAAAAATACTGAGGCGAAGAAAACTGTCGGAAATGGTGAGGTCATTGGACCGCTAGGAATGCAAGCACTAACAACCAGCAGACAACCAACCAACAACAAATATTAGGTGGAAAATTTTTATGCTTCAATTCCGCGGATAATTAGATTCTATGTAATTTTTGTGCATTATCTTATATTGTACAATATAAGAGATAATGATTGAAAAATTTGGTGTGTCCACACACCTCCGTAAAAACTATGCTTTCATAATTGTTATAATTGTCAGACAATAATATTTCACAAAGGAGTACTGGAAGCAATTCACAAAGGTATAGACATTTAGATATCAAAGTAAACAACATTTTTTGTGCTTTTACTTAATACAATATTTAACCTAACCTATTCTAACCTTAAAGAAGCTATAAGATACGTTTTTTTACGTTTGTTATCTAGATTCAGTTTGAGAGGAACCGCCAAATTTTGAAATATAAAAAATAACTGTTTTGGCAGTAATATCAATTTGAGTTGTTGATATCTACGCGGAAATGACGGTTTACCAAAAATGTCTGAGTATTTATAAATGATACAGCAAAATTTGGGGATTGCAGCCGCCTATTTTGGTTTGGCAGCTTAGCTGCCAATTTTTTTATTTGTTTCTATTGTTATCTACTTATTTAACAGGATGTATTTGTTTGCAATTTACAGTGAAGCTTGTTATAGGTTCAGGGCAGGTAGACTAGCACCTTCAACACAAATGATTATCCCTCACTAGCCCAAAAAAAGTTGTTTGTTATATTTTTTCGCATTCTTCTACTTTGAACTTCTATACGTCTCTGAACTAGCTATCAGATCAATGATAAGGTATGTAGAAAATCATCGCTATTAAATAGACGCGGTAAACAATCCCTGCTGTAAAACCAACTCAGAAAAAGAGAAAGAAATAAGAAATAATAGTTTTTGCTGCCATTATTAAACACATTTTACTGTAAAGTTACAATTTAATCTGTTTCTTTTTGTTAATTTTTTCGCTAGCATCATTCAGAACAAGATATTTCAATTAATCTAAATGTTTTCACAATTTTTTTGTATAGAATATTTAAATTTATTTGAATTCTATTTCTATAATATAAATATAGAATAAACATAATTTTGGCAAAAGTTTTGTTTGTCTATGGGTCTGTAACGTCCTAAATTTTTAGGAATCAAATGGAATTTTTTGTATCATATTCTACTTTTTCCTTCTCTTGTTAATAATTACTTTTTTTGGGAGCTTCGACAAAGCGATGAAGTTGAAATTGGCTGCTGTCGTAGCTTCTAAAAATTCCTATGTGGCTGATGGTTGCTACGACTAAGGGTGGCGTTGACTGATAAGCTGAGTAAGACTTGGAGTGAGGGTGTAAAAATTTAAATTTGGTGGCTTCAGCTTTCAAATAATATGTAAAGATAAAGTATTTTATGCTAGCCAAGCTAAATTTTATACATATTTCCTTTTTCTATTGTGAGGACAGGTGCTATAAATGTAAGAAAAACTATGAATATTTAAGAAAATTTTCTTTGCCTACTTAATAAACCTTTTTCATTACTATTCGAAACCGCTTTTTAGTTGAAGACAAAAGTATATAACCACGGATATTATGTAATAAATAATAATTTCTTATTCACCCCTAATTATGCTGCGCAGGTGCTAGAAAAATTAATAAGAGCAAAAAATAACTTTCCATTAGAGTTAACCTGAACGTCCTTTCATTAATTATAAAATTGTTATCCCGCAGAGAAAAACTTACCAAATCATAATTTTTATATTGAAATAAACAAACAAATTAACGTTCAATACTTGTACTTTTTAGGTGCATAAAATTTCTATACATAAATATACTTTGATAGTTCTAGTAAGTATGGTCTATTGTAAAGGGGAAAGAGTATTAAAATATCATTTTATGTTCAAGTTTACGGTCATTATTAAAGTTTGTATATCTTTTTGCAGTATGGCTTCGAAACTGATTAATATCCGCTGGATTAGAACCGGTGCTAAGCCACACTGAAAATTCATGTATCATATCGTATTATAGCAAGTTTTCTACTTATATCAAATTATAAATTATGATATTTATACCAGTTTTGTTAGACCGGGAAAATAAACTGTATTAAATCTTATGATTTTTCAGTTTAATATCCGTGGAAAGTTGTCTACTGTGCGATAAGTAACTATTAGCATTTATTTATATATGGGAACAATTCAAGTATTTTGATATCTGATTCTAAACTAGTGGCTATGCCCCACTAGAAGCCTCTAGGGGCATTTAAGGTAGGAGGGAGAAAGGTCTACCCCCCCCCCCGTTTTTTCAATTTGAGTTGGAGTATGGCTATAGAACATACTCACGCCGCATTTTAAGGCACTAAACAAATATTTATGAAACAGCTAGGTCCGTCAAATTGTGCTTTTCAGGAAACCTTTGCATATTACGTTAAGCAGATATAGGCCATTAATAACCTCCCCTTCTAAAGTAATATGAGCAGAATCAAATTGGAATCGTGAAAATAGGTTCAGATATAATTTGATATACCTATTTGAGTTAAACCCTTAAAGGTAAAAATTTTAGATTTTAAAGTCGTTTAAGTTTGAAAAATTTCAGTTAAAGTTAAAATTAATTTAAAAGACTTACTTTCAAAGAAAATTAAAATTGTTAATTGTTAAAAGATAAAAAATGTTCCAATTGGCACAGACTATAAAAACCACAGCGCGAGGTCTTCCGGTCATTAACTCTAATATATCTTAACGCCCTTCCCCTCTCCCCCTAAGAAAATAAGCGTCATTTGAAAACTACCAACAAAAAAAAGAAAACAAAGTACCGCAACAATAACCAAAGCAGTTAACAACTATTTGCATGAAAAAGGAACATTTTAGCCAACTAGTTTTATGATAAGGTTGATGTATGATTACAAAGCTTAAATTTTTATTTTGGCAGATATTTTCAATAAATATCCTTATATAAAAGTAACAGGATCTCAATTGTGTTTCTGTATGTACTGAGAGTACCATTACCCTTCCAAGAGAAATCAACTTAGAAATAAATACCCTCCTCCAAAAAAATCTTTTTCATTTTTTCCATTTTAGAACTAAAATTAAAAAGGGTGGTGGTCCCAACCCCTAAAAATATATGACTCCCCCTCATAATGGCGATAGAGAAAGTGATAAAGATAGATAGAGATAAGAGAATGAGAGAAATAAAGAGAGGAAAACAGGAGAGAGATCGGAAGTTCAATTAAAGCCATTTTAATAAATCAAATAACTAGCGCCATCTTCATGAAATTTCAAACTAACTTAATGAGAACAATCTCGTGCGTGCACAGAGATTTGGTGAAAGGGGAAGACAGTCCTACCTAATTTCTCTCATTCAAAGGGTTATTACCTCCCCACAAAAAAAACTTCGACCAGCTACTTGATTTTGAAAGTTACCTTCCTTCTATCTCAATTAATATTAAGAGTCAAGTCATTCAACTTATTTACTTTTATTCACTTGATCGTGACTTTTTTAATGGATTTTCCCGGTGTATTCAAAGGGAAACTCTTTCATTTAAATTTAATCAAATACAATTTATCAATTGTAATTGATAATTAAAACATTCTAACTATTTTCTTACACTTTCTTTCTTTTTTCCTGTCTAAAATACCCAGGAAGGGAGATGACATTGAGAAATTTATTACACTAGTCCACTTTTTTTATAATACATTTTTAAAAGCGAAGCTTTTCTATAATTAGGGTCGGTCCGTCCGTCCGTAACGGATAGCTTTTTTCGTTAATTTAGGCATGTTAGAATTGTCCTATCAATTTCAAATTTTGCATGGGGATTCCTTTAGCAGTTAGGTACGATTTAGAAAGCGTAGCAACTCTATAATCATTACCAAAATGTCCGTACGTTCATTTTAAACATGATGATCTTTTTACTTTTTTAACATCAAATTTTTATGTGATCTAATTATCCGATTGATTTGATTTTTGGTATATTGATTCCTGGGACAACAAAGTATAATGTAATAAACAAAGCAACTCTATAATCAAGTCCTAAAAATGTAAGTATGTCCATAAACATTATCCTGTATCAAGCAGTTTTTTAACAAATTTACTCACAACTTTGCTTTGACTCTTATACATTTATATTAGGATTATTCAATTCTGAAACTATACAAGTGTTAACGTCCGTTTGTCCTACCGTTTCAGTGCTTCGCTTTTATGGATGTTGTCATCCTTGTTTTCATATATATTTTGAAGAAGCGTACCTTAACCCTCCCAAGAGAAATCTCCCCAAGACATAAAATTCCCACCATCCAAATTATTTTTCATCATTTTTCCTTTGAAACTAAAATTTAAGGTGGTGAATCAAACTCCCCCCCTCCCTAACTCTAAAGTGTCCTTAGTTTAGGTGGGTAACCGTTAGTTTAAGATAAAGTATTTTTCCTTTTATGTTAAACATAATTATAAACTGCAGAGCCTCTCTTTAACCGCTTTTCCCTGGTTATTAAATATAGGCAACATATCATGATAAGTTCTAGAAATCTTAAGTCCATGTCACAAAGGAATCTATAGGTTTTTTTTTTAAAAATATATGCAACTTTGCACTGGGGAACCCCCCTTCCCCTTCTAAATATTGGCCTGCTATTATTTAAAAAGAAAATTAGTATAGCCTATTTGTTAATCTATAAGGATAAGATCTCATAACTATATATTTGATTTAAAAGTTTAGTCGTAATCCTATTGTATAAAATAGTAAGTTTTATTGTCTCAAGCTTAATATCTCAATTACTTCTGAAGCGATTGGGTTTTCTATTTAGGTTTGCTTCTTATTGGTCACGGGATGGTTTTAAACTATTTTTATAGTCATGTTTTGCCCATACATATACAAAGCCCTTAGATGGTAGGGGCATAACCACAAATACTATAAAATAGTAATTCAAGAAATTTAAGGTCTTACTTGATTTTTAACCTAGGCTGTTTGAATTATGACAAATTGACGACCACAGAATTATTATTTCCCATGGGTTTGGGTGCCCTACCTAGTTTTAGTGGTCATCATTTACATGATTATATATTTAATTAATTAATACATTTTTTTTAACTTTGAATTTTCCCATTAATTCATCCATATCAACAAAAACATATGGCCGGTTAAGAAATTAAGTTTTAATTAATTAATTAGATTTAAATACAGTATTCTAATAAAAAAAATAATTAAGCCATCTAAAGCTTTACTTATAGGAATCATTATCATGTATACTAAAGATTCTTAATATTTAGGGACGCTTTACCCTAACGGCAAAAAAATCCTAAATTTGTATATCAAATATAATAAAAAAAACTGGGAGGTAGGTTTTATTCTTTAAAAGTGTCTCTGAAAAAAAATATTGATTAGCCACAATTTACTCTGATTTCAATCTTTAATTTTCATTCATATGTTTTAAAGCATATAATTAAATAAATAACTTGGCTACGGGTGAGGAAAAATTAAATTCAATTAAACTGATAACAATGGAAGGAAGAAGCTATTATAACTATCATTTACTTAGATTTTTTATTAGGGCAGCTCTTCTTTAACTCTGCAACAATTTAATAAATTCTCATATTGCAAAAATGTTTCCTTTTTTGAAAACATGGATAGGGCAATGTACAAATAAAATAACCCGCTAAATTTAATGTAAACATTTAGCCTTTGGTAGCTGATAAATTTTAGTGAGGAGAAAGGGTTGTAACTAAGGTTTAGTTTAATCATAACTATACTTTTCTGTTAATTTATAAAGGAAGGAATTTATCTTTTATAATATTATATCAAACCTTAATAATTGGAAGGACAATCCAAGAAATAGCCTAAAACCATCACCGGACCAGTAAATATATTCCCTGAAAAGTAGAGCAAAATTGGTTTCGACGTGTAATATAGATCACTTGAATTTGGTTTAACCAGTTCTACTTTTATTATAATACTAGAAGCCTTTAAGGGGCACTTAAGGAAGGAGGGGAAAAGCCGACCTCATCCCATTTTAGATTTGAGTTTAAAAAGAGTAAAAAATATTTTTAGGTGTAGACACCCTTTCCAAAAATAGTTTTAAATCTTCAAAGGACCTATAAGAAGCTTCACTGCAAAGGAGAAAAATATCGGTTCAGCAGTTAGCGAGATCCTTCGGGACAGACAAAAAACGCTTACTACTTTATGTAATAGAATTTGCAAGAGATTCTATATATGGATAGGTAAATCCTTGTCTACTTTATTGCCTAAAAAATTATGCTGACCATTGAAATAAAACCTAAGGCTGGTTTTTGATGGATAATTTTTAGAGATAAAACAGACCAAATGACTTCCCTTTCAAAAAGATTTAGACTAATAAACGTATTTTTTAGCTTTATTAACATTTTTAAAAGAAAGGTATAAGCTAAGCACAGATTATAATATATTTTAAATGCATTTAGGGCTTTTTTATTCGAAGGGATAGAGGGAAGGGCAGAAAAAAAGCCCAAACCCTTATTTAAAAATAAAATAAATCCTAAAACTATCCTTAGACCTATATGAAGCTTCCCTGCTATGGAGAACCCAATAGGTTTAGTAGTTATCGAAATATTAAGATTTGAAACGTTTTTTGTACATTGGATGTCTTGAATATGACAAGTGTGTAAGGTCAAAAAAACAAAACGTTGTATTAATCAAATTGATGAAAATCACTGAAAAATTGTCCATGTTCTTGAAGAAACGGGAAGAAGACCAATTTTTTTCATTCCCACCAAGTTTCAACAAATTATTAATTAAACCGTCACTTTTTTGGAACATAAAACATCAATGATGACCAAAACATAAAAAAGTGAAAATTGGTATTTTTTAGAGTACCTACTCTAGTGTGTGTCTGTATGTTCGACAGAGTATAGTAACAATAATCTTGGTTGATTGGTTTAAACTAGCAGTGTCCAAACTTTTCAACTTCCTATAAATAAGTAAATTCTTACATATTGGCTATATTCTATATATGACGGACGGTTCAGGGAGGAAGTGCACATTCAGACCCCAAATTCTTATAATAACGTTTTCTTATTCGTTGGCTCAACAACCTTGGAGACTTTTATTTATTTCTGATTGGTTGGATCATTTAGTTGAGTGTCCAAACTTTTCAACAACTAATTGTAATCTACAGAAGGGGAAGTTTTGTGTATCATCATAAGGGATGTACATCCATTTATCAGACATTTGTCTTATCCCTTTAGATCTCTGCGGACGGTTGCTCAAGCTAAAAAACGTGCGGAAATCATATTATATAATAGCTGCTCTGCCTAATAATGAGTATGAGTGTAATTATTATTATTATGAGTAATAATTAGACCTATTTTACGAGACATTGATTGTGAACGACCACGACTTAATAGTATGGCAACAGTTTTTTTGCAGTGGTGTTTTTACAATAACTCGAAAATAAATATTAGCAATTAGATTAAATAGCAGTACTTTTTAGATAAAAGTTTACACACTTTGATTTAGAAAGAGATGAATTCTATTTATTGTCCACAGATTTTAAATGCTTACAAACTTATGAAAGATCTTTTCTTTTGTAAAATGTCTCTGTGTGTAAAGAGAAGGTTCTCCTTTACAGTTAAGCTTCTCATAGGTCCAGAGAAGGTTGTTAACTATATAGGGGGTAGGGTACTTTTACCATTCCAAAAGAAACCACTCCTAAAAAAAATCTCCCCCCCAAAAATAAAAAATATAAAAAAAATTGAAATTGGTGGTACAATATTTTTAAATTAAATTAAAATGAAACTTATTCTTTTTTAAATAAAATTTAAACCAAAAGGTTAATTTCACCTTAACAAAATTTATCAAAAATTTACTAATTAATTTTCTTTATCAGTTTAGTGTGTAAATAAATGTATTTTTGGTTTATTTGTTTATTTTATCCCGGCCCCCTGGGGAGACCATGTAACTTCTTCAAATATTATTAAAGGCGTTGAGATAATTCTTGTTATAAGAAACTTAATCTTTAAATTTATAATTAAGTTTAGCTATATTTAGAAAATCACTTTATAATGGGACTTTTGAATCTATATTACTATAGGGTTTCAATTTAATAGGAAGATTTAATCTATTCTCATAATCACTATTTTAAAAAGCTTCGCAAATAATGATCATTGTTCAATATTAATATTAAAATTTACATAACTAGCTATTTCTTTGAAAACAGAAATTAGTTGTTTTGTTGATGTATAAAATGATTTACTGGTGGAAGTAGCATGACTAATATGAAAGCACGTCCAACCAATTTCAGACCAAATTTTCTCTGGAAGTTGTTCTGGGTTAGATACATGAATGGATCTAATAAGTAATGATAATGTTGTAATTCTTGAAAACCAACGCTAGTAGCGCAGCTACTGTGGCTGATGCTTTTTAAAACAGTTCATGTTGGACTATTTTCTCCTCTCCTTTTTCTTGAATTATGGAAAATGTATGTTATTAATAATAAATTCTTATGACGGTGTTGCTTCATAAGACCTACACTCATAAGACCTACGCTCATATACCTACACTCATTTACCTAATTATTATAAGTCCTACATTCATAAGACCTAATGTTACATAAGACCTACACTCATGAGACGTAATATGACATAAGACCTACACTCAAAAAGTCCAGGCCTTTTGAAGCAACACCCTTATGACTCGATTTTCACTTGGGACAAAAATAATATAAATATCATTAAATCATAAAAGTACAAATTTTCAGAAAATGTCTTCATTTAAATTTATTTCTTCATTTTGAAAATTATATTATTGAAGATCTTTATAGAAATAATTTTGATGATGTATGATCAATGCGCTCAAGGCTCCCAATTCACCGAGAACCAACCATGAACCCAACTGTGGAAGTTGTTCTTGGCTCACTAGGGGGTTAAGAACTTCGTAGTATTAGAGAAATCTTCACTGCTTTCTTTCTAGGGAGGAAGGGGACATTGGACTTTAAAACACAGTGGTACCCAAAGTTTTGTCTCCACGTTATCTTATTTATAAGCTCAAAAACTTTGGGAACTTTTATTTGATTTTGATTGGTTGGTTCAAAACAAGTACGTAGTATCACAACTCAAAATACAAATTTTTAATCTACAACAGTATAATTTTGTGTATTATCATTGGTTATGAATATAAATTTTAGTCCATTTTTATCCCTAAAATCTCTGTTTCTTTTCAGGGGTGAGGATAAAAATTAGATTTATGCCTGATGTGCATGTCCCAAAATATCTTATAAACGACTTATGTCGAAGGGAATGTATAAAATGAAAATTAAAAATTCCACAATTTTCGTTTTTCCGTATATTTGTATTTAAAAATGTGTTTCTCTTGTTACCGTCGGGACCTTATTCGCTATGCTTGACCCTTACTTAACCTAAACTAACTTAGATAAGCAAAAAAATACATTTGAACGTATTATTTCATTTTATATTTGTTTATTGAGTATTTCTAACATAAGCTTTTATTGAAAGAACTTTTTCTCACATTAATGTAATGATTCACTGAATTTAAATATTTACATTTTTAATTATTCAATTCAATTTTATTGATTTTTACGAGTATATTAGGTATATTTACAGTTAAAGTCGTTGTGAAAGGTTTTATTAACGTTCTAAAGCTCGGCATCTGCGCGTCAGCCGCATTTTATTCTCAGGGAAATAAACCTTTTAAAATTTAAGATTCTAAAAAAAATTTTTGGAAGTTTAAACCTGACCCAGAAATGACAATTCCTCCTTTTTAAAATTTTTAAAGAGGATAAGTCGTGGCTAGTTGGAAAGTTTTGACACTACTATTTTAATACAAACCAAACATAATCCTTGGAAAAGTTGTTATTACTACTTAGTATTTTATGATGCTGACATAAAATTACAATCTAACCCCTTTAGAGATCTTTAGTGACATAAAATAGCGGACAGACAAAAATTCAACCACTTTATTTATTAAATGTTTTGAACGAAGTTGCAAAAAAAGATTATTTCTTGCAAATCACTTTACACTTATTTGTAAAAGAATAAAATTTCTAAAAATAACAAGAAAGTGTTCCATTTGATTTCAAAGTTCGTCAAAATTACAAAAGGAATTTATGCCGACAAAAATCAGTGCACGGTTTCAACCAATACAATATGGCTGGGTTTTTCTCTAACTGTTTGTTACACCTATTGGATGATTTAGAGAGTATGCCTCCAATTTATATCTATTATTTTAGATGTCGCGCCAGCCCAGACTGTCCCGCCTTTCTGTTGGACTATGACAAAGGAGCATGCTTCAAGATTGAAACAAACACTGAAGATAACAGGCAGGCTTAACCATTTATGCTGGATTTATTGAATTATTACTTTGTCCCCCTAATAGTATAAAATTGGAGTAGGGGGACAAAGAGTCTCAAAAAATCATAAAAATAAGGGACTATCCATCACTTTTTTATGGGTTTTCTTTGTTACTTTTCCTCTCATTTCACTTATTTTTATGACGTCACATGGCTGATTTTTGGGACACTTTGTCTCCCTACGATTTTATTATAATGTTTGACTGCATTTTTTTTGCAAATTAAGCAAATTTTTGCAAGTCAAAACATTATCATTGGAATTGCTATTTTGTTTTTATGCTTCAGCAGCTAAAACCCTTTAACAATTATTTGTACATTTCACGTTAGACCCATTATTTAAATAGTGTGTACTGTGCACAATTGGAATTGTATTAGCCAAATATCCAATAAAACTGCTGTCATAAAAAAAATTGGCGGTTCCCGCATGTTTATGGGGGCATTGGTTAGACATAGGAAAAAAACCACCCTTATTTTTAATTAATGAGGACATGAGTTTAATGCTCAATTTGCACTCTAAAGGAAAGCAACAAAAAATTATACGACATTTAAAGTCATTTTTAAAAGCGAAGCTTTTCTATAATTAGGATTGGTCCGTCCGTACGTCCGTCCGTCCGTCCGTACGTCCGTAACGGATAGCTTTTTCCGTTAATTTAGGCATGTTAGAATTGTCCTATCGATTTCAAATTTTGCATGGGGATTCCTTTAGTAATTAGGTACGATTTAGAAAGCGTAGCAACTCTATAATTATTACCAAAATGTCCGTACGTCCATTTTAAACATGTTGATTTTTTTACTTTTTTAACAACAAATTTTTATGTGATCTAATCATCGGATTGATCTGATTTTTGGTATATTGATTCCTGGGACAACAAAGTATAATGTATTAAGCGAAGCAACTCTATAATCAAGTCCTAAAAATGTAAGTATGTTCATAAAAATTTTACTGTATCAAGCAGTTTTTCAACAAATTTACTTACAATTTTGCTTTGACTCTTATAAATTTATATTATGATAAGTTCTAACACTGTACAAGTGTTAATGTCCGTTTGTCCTACCGTTTCAGTGCTTCGCTTTTATGGATGTTGTCATCCTTGTTTATATATACATACATATGTTACAAAATTAAAAGCATACATTAAACTGAAATTTGCTACAGAGAACTGTTGATCCCTGCGAAGAGCCGAGCCAATTATTTTGAGAAGGTTTGTCTGCAGGCTCCAGCTTGTGAGAAGGCATGGATCTATGAGAGAGTTCCGGGATATGAACTTGAGGGATATGATGACAGGTACTAATAATATTCAACAATTACTTAAATTCCTTAAATTTTCTAGCTTGGTCAAGCTGGCATGATTCTCTTTCATTTCAATGGTTTAAGTCGGTCTACTTTATGAAATGAAGAACACATAACCAAAATGCTTCTATTTCCTTAAATTCATTGATATTCGATATTATCTCTGACAATCTCCCTCCCTATGTTTTCGTGAATGTCTTTGGCCGTCTTCTTCCTACCTCTTCACTATTCGTTGACATCTCTGACTGCCTACTTATCTATCTAACTCCTTGTTTATATCTCTGAGTGTCTCTTTATCTCTCTATCTATTAGTTGATATATCTGACACTGTCTCTTTATCTCTGTATCTATTCGTTGATATATCTGACACTGTCTCTCTTCCTCTCTATGTGTTCATTGGTGTCTCTGTCACTGTCTCTCTACCTCTATCTATTCGTTGATATCTTTGTCGCTGTCTCTCTACCTCTATCTATTCGTTGATATCTTTGTCACTGTCTCTCTACCTGTCTATGTGTTCGTTGATATCTTTGTCACTGTCTCTCTACCTGTCTATGTGTTCGTTAATATCTTTGTCACTGTCTCTCTACCTCTCTATATATTCGTTGATATCTTTGTCACTGTCTCTCTACCTGTAGATGTGTTCGTTGATTTATTTATCACTTTGATACCTTTGACTCTCTCTCTCTCTCTCTACCTCTCTCTATCTAGCCATCTTTCTATCCCTATCTCTCCCTTTCTCTATCTATCCTTGTGGATATCCCTATCTGGTTTTTACATCTCTCTACCTCTCTATCGATTCGTTAATATCTCTGACTGTCTCTATATCTTTCTCCTTTCTAAAAGCGAAGCTTTTCTATAATTAGGGTCGGTCCGTCTGTCCGTGCGTCTGTAACGGATAGCTCTTTTCGTTAATTTAGGCATGTTAGAATTGTCCTATCGATTTCAAACTTTGCATGGTTATTCCTGTAGTAGTTAGGTACGATTTAGAAAGCGTAGCACAACAAATTTGTATGTGATAAAATCGTCCGATTGTATTGATTTACTGATTCCTAAGACAACAAAGTACATTGTTATAAGCAAAGCATCTCTATAATCAAGTCCTAAAAACGTAAGTATGTCCTTAAACATTATCCTGTATTTTTGCAGTTTTTCAACAAATTTAATTAAAATTCGGCATTTATACATTTATGTAATGATTATTCAGTTCTGACACACTTCAAGTATAAATGTTCGTTAGTATTGCCGTCCAAGAGCTTCGCTTTTATGGATGTTGGTCATCCTTGTTCTAATTCTATTTCTATTCATTTTATTTTTATACCTCTCTTTTTATTCGTTGATATCTCTGACTCAATATCGCCATTTATATCTTTGACAATCTCTTTATGTTTTATATATCTATCTCCTGGCTGTCTCTCTATTTCTAAATATCTCTCTACCTCTATATTCGTTGAAATCACAATCTGTGTCTCTTTCTAAATATCTATCTTTCGTTAGATATCTATACTTTTGTCTTATTCGTCAATTAAGTACTTTTTTGTTTATTTTCCTAAATAATTCATCAAATTTATTTTACTACAGGATTGTCGGCAATATCGCATCTAGAAAAAGATGTCAAGAATTGTGTCTGCTAGAAACAGAATTCCAGTGCAGAAGTGCAGAATATGTGTATACAACTAGACAGTGTAAACTATCTAGGTAAGTGTAGAAACATAATTCTAGTGTAGAAGTATAGAATATGTGTATACAACTAGACAGTGTAAACTATCTAGGTAAGTGTAGAAACACAATTCTAGTGTAGAAGTATAGAATATGTGTATACAACTAGACAGTGTAAACTATCAAGGTAAGTGTAGAAACATAATTCTGGTGTAGAAATATAAAATATGTGTATACAACTAGACAGTGTAAACTATCTAGGTAAGTGTAGAAACATAATTCTAGTGTAGAAGTATAGAATATGTGTATACAACTAGACAGTGTAAACTATCTAGGTAAGTGTAGAAACATAATTCTAGTGTAGAAGTATAGAATATGTATATACAACTAGACAGTGTAAACTAGTCTAGGTAAGTGTAGAAACACAATTCTAGTGTAGAAGTATAGAATATGTGTATACAACAAGACAGTGTAAACTATCAAGGTAAGTGTAGAAACATAATTCTGGTGTAGAAATATAGAATATGTGTATACAACTAGACAGTGTAAACTATCTAGGTAAGTGTAGAAACATAATTCTGGTGTAGAAATATAGAATATGTGTATACAACTAGACAGTGTAAACTATCTAGGTAAGTGTAGAAACATAATTCTAGTGTAGAAATATAGAATATGTGTATAAACTAGACAGTGTAAACTATCTAGGTAAGTGTAGAAATATAATACCAGTTTAGAAGTATAGAATATGTGTATACAACTAGACAGTGTAAACTATCTAAGTAAGTGTAGAAACATAATTCTAGTGTAGAAGTATAGAATATGTGTATACAACTAGACAGTGTAAACTATCTAGGTAAGTGTAGAAACACAATTCTAGTGTAGAAGTATAGAATATTTGTATACAACTAGACAGTGTAAACTATCTAAGTAAGTGTAGAAACATAATTCAAGTGTAGAAGTATAGAATATGTGTATACAACTAGACAGTGTAAACTATCTAAGTAAGTGTAGAAACATAATTCTAGTGTATAGAAGTATAGAATATGTGTATAAACTAGACAGTGTAAACTATCTAGGTAAGTGTAGAAACACAATTCTAGTGTAGAAGTATAGAATATGTGTATACAACTAGACAGTGTAAACTATCTAGGTAAGTGTAGAAACATAATTCTGGTGTAGAAATATAGAATATGTGTATACAACTAGACAGTGTAAACTATCTAGGTAAGTGTAGAAACATAGTTCTAGTGTAGAAGTATAGGATATGGGTATACAACTAGACAGTGTAAACTTTCTAGGTAAGTGAAGAAAAATAATTTAAGTATAGAATACGTGTAGATAAAAGAGTAAGGAGGAAAAGAGAAAGACAGAGAGAGAGATAAAGAAAGTAGAACAAGGATGACAACATCCATAAAAGCGAAGCACTGAAACGGTAGGACAAACGGACATTAACACTAATATAGTGTCAGAACTAAATAATCAGAATATAAATGTATAAGAGTTGAAGCAAAATTTTATGCAAATTTGTTGAAAAACTGCTTTATACAGGATAATATTTATGGACATACTTACATTTTTAGGACTTGATTATAGAGTTGCTTCGCTTACAACATCATACTTTGTTGTCCCAGGAATCAATATACCAAAAATCAGATCAATCGGATGATTAGATCACATAAAAATTTGTTGTTAAAAAAGTAAAAAAATCAACATGTTTAAAATGGACGTACGGACATTTTGGTAGTGATTATAGAGTTGCTACGCTTTCTAAATCGTACCTAACTACTAAAGGAATCACCATGCAAAATTTTAAATCGTTAGGACAATTCTAACATGCCTAAATTAACGAAAAAAGCTATCCGTTACAGACGGACGGACGGACGTACGGACGGACCGACCCTAATTATAGAAAAGCTTCGCTTTTAAAAAGAGAAAGAAAGGAAAGAGATAAAGGAGAAAAAGAGAGAGACAGACAGAGAGAGAGTTAGTAAAAGAGTGAGATAGAGAGAGAAAGAAAAGAGAAAAAGATAAAGAGAGAGAGAAAGAAAAGATATTGACAATACTAAACAATGGAAGTTTATCTTTTGATCTAAAGATATTTTTATTCATGGTTATACAGTTTTACTTTTATCTCACAGGAAAATCAAAGAAACGCGTCATAACAAAACTGCAAAAAAATAATTACAAAATTAGCTAATTCTAATATATGTATAAGCAAAAAAATCAAAGTTTCTTGCCTTCATTGGTAATTAATAGGAAATAATTTACCAAAATTTATGTTTTTTTCTATCTATAAGTTTATCTTTTTAGCGCTTTTTATTAATAAATGCTCCCATTAAAAAAAAAAATTTACACATTTTTACTGTTTCGCATAATTTAAAAAAGGATATCCTCTGAAAAGATTGAAAATATTGTGAAACAAAAGCCAATTTAAGTTTATTAATCATTATAGAGTAAAAAATAAAGAAAAATTTAAAGAAAATTGAGTAACCTTATTTTAAATTCTTCATTTCCATGGTTTAATTTTGATTCAATAATTAATATACTTTGTCATAGCTTTTAATAGTGTTTATTTAAATTAAATTACATGTAGATATAATTTGGAGCACAGCTATTCTATGTCTACTTTTGTTATTATCCTTAAGGATGTCATTTTTAGAGGAACGTGGCTAGAGCTCTGTTTACTGAAGACTTTCAGAGGTCGACTAATTATGTCAACACCCCCCCATAAAGAAAGAAATTGGGACGAACTTTCTCTTTTAATTTTCCAACCCTTCACGGCTTACCCCCTTCCCCCCCCCCTGTAAACGCCACGACATGTGTATATCTTAACGTGGACAAAATTATTCTTGTTTTTCTCAATTATTAAAAGCTTAAAAGCCTGAATCATGTTTCACTAATAAGCCTTTAGCAATTTTGTTTTTATTTAAAAATTGAAATAAGATTTTTGTGGAATTTATTTAATTCTTGAATGTGCGGAAATTGTTGAAATTTTATTGAATATTTCATATTTAAAAATGAATGAGAGTTGTTTTGCAAGTTTTAAACCTTTTTTTTCAGGCTTTTGGATAAATAAATTATATGTCATTCTGCTTCAAGCACAATGGTATATAATAAAAATATATGTGCCATAGATTTCCAAATAATAATTTTCTGGAGGTAGGGAATTTAAGTGGATTTAAAGTGGGGGGAGGGGGGGGGGGGTATTCAAGATTTAATGATTTAATCAATTTAAAAAACAAAAATGATAGAACTTGAAAAAAGAGGCTATAAAGGAATGTTAAAGGGATACAAATTTTAATTATAAAGTTGCCAAGCTTATAAAAGTATGACATTGTACATTAGATGAAATAAGAGGCTGACCCGATAGTGCTTTTTTATATAAACTATACACATAATTACAATGCAATAATATTTAGAAATTAAGTTTTTATTGGACCTACGATTTTTGACCAAATAATCTGTTTTATAGACAACTGTGCATGCCTAGTATGACAATATTAAAGTCATAGCAATGATAAAGTCCTGAGGCGGCTTCTTAAAAACAGGATTTTGAGAACCGCACTACTTTTTATATATTTTAGTAAACAAAATCTTCTAATCTTTTAAGCATCTTCACATTTGTATGGTAATTACTCTTCTATAACTTTTAACACATTTTTAAATATAAAAAAAAAATGGCCAAAAATTGTTTTGATAGTCAGGCTTCTTTAAGTTGATTCTCCGATGCTGTTTTTAAGAATCCACCTCTTTTTGATATAATATTATATAATGCAAAATAATAATTGAAATGTTTGCTAAAAGCTTTTTAATTCAGTTCAAATCAAAATTTTTATGGTTGACTGCGAGTGAATTGGATCACTTAAAAAAATTAATTCAATTTTTATCAGCGAAGCTAATCAATACTGATTTGTCAGTAGGTTGAGAGAACGGGAAGTTTTTAAAACATGAAGAAGGTTCCAAAAGGGTTGTCTTGACTAAATATAAGAGTAAAACAATGGAGGGGGGAGGGGTTAAATAACTAGATTTTCCCACTCCATGAACCCTTTGCCGACTTTCAATTGGGCCTTTGAATATCAGCCAATAG
The DNA here is from genome assembly GCF_053477335.1 of Acartia tonsa. Taxonomy (NCBI): domain Eukaryota; kingdom Metazoa; phylum Arthropoda; class Copepoda; order Calanoida; family Acartiidae; genus Acartia; species Acartia tonsa. The sequence continues at coordinate 45,291,258 of NC_137260.1, forward strand.
CATCGAAAATAAAATACAGTCAAGCCGCTACAAAAGAGCAGAAAGCAATATGCTATCAGACGAATAATGTCCCCGAGACCGGGGCCATATAGTTCACGCTTGGTTTTTTATTAAATGAATAAGTTAGGGTACAATGTTTGGCACTTTCGATATAAGTAAATGATAATAAAAAACCCATAGAATGCGATAATAACTTCAGAAAAATCGAAGAAAATAGTTTTAATACTTAATTAACGTTTTTAAGTTTTTCTTCAAAAAGTTTAGATAAGATGCCTTTAAAAGTCGTCTATGATTTTGTCAGGGATTAAAATGTAACTTTAAAATAAGAATTACAACATATTTTTTCAATTAGTACAAAGTAAAATTTTGAACATTTTATTGATCAGTATATTTTTTAAAATGTGAAGTAGAAACCTGAATATTTTATCATGAAAATTGTGTTATGATTTGATTGTCTGCTAGATTACAAGAAAAAAGATATTGACAGTACTTGTTGGTTCTTTAAAAATAATTAGGTAGATTACTTTCAGAACCCCTCTTTTTGCAACGTTATTTCAATAGAACAGAGCCGTAGTCTTAGTCTACTCAATATCTAGACAGCCAACCATTGTTTTAGAATTGTTCAATTTTTTTAACTTCTGATAAAAATAGAATTAATGGTATTTTTGTAAATATTATACCTCCAAGAAATGGCTATACTTCCCAATCATATGTTGTGTGATATTTAAGAGGAATTATTTTGATATAATGTCATTAAAATATTCGTTAAAAAAAGTGCTATTCTAGCTTATACTTTACATTTTAATATGTATGATAATTCAAATAAAAGATAATGAAGATTTATATTATATTTAATTGTTATAATTATAAAGAAAAACCTGGAAACAGTAAAAAACTGACTTTATTTTATTTACGTAGGGAAAATTTTGTCAAATATTTGAATAAAAAAACAATATGAAACAAAATAAATTATTTTTAATATAGTCACAAAAAGGCTTAATGAGTTTAGGAAATATTTCATTCACTAATCATGTCATTTAAACTCTATTACACTGAATACAGTGTAAAAAGATGTTCTCGTTTTAATTTTAAGTAATTTGAAATGCATTTTAATACCTTTTAATGATTTATTTTTTGAAACATCTTTTTATAAAATGTTATTGATTTTTGAAGTTATATGTTAAAATGTTTTTAAATTTTGTTAACATTTTGTTTTAAATGTAGAAAATTGGTAATTCTAAACATTCAAAAAATGATTTTATTAAATTTTCATCACTTAAATTGCATGTTTGATGAAATTTTCAACTGATAATTCAAGAAAAATCGTTTAAGTTTTATTATATTTTACTTTGAAATGTTAAAAAAATATAATTATTGTCAAAAATGTGGAAGTTATACTTTCCTCAAAAAAAGACCTAAAACATGCAAATTAACACATGTAATGAGATTTTTTTTCTTTCAGGTTTAATTTTAAGTAATTATTGATATTTTTTGTAAAAAGGATTTTATATAAAAAGTTTTAAAACTCGAGTTATGTAGTGGTTCTAAAAAAGGTTGCGAATTTATGCAATTTTCTTGCAAAAAAAATTTTCTAGGATTTTAAAAATAGCAAAGGGTGTTATTAGACGTACTTACAGATACAATTGCAAAGTCATTTTGGCCAAACACTAAAATAAAGTTTTGACATCTGAGGGTCCAACCGTGAGTTGTCTGGGTTATACATCAATATGAATTAAATCTATTGACTAAATTGACTTATTGACTAATTTATAGAAAGCTAACCTACACTGGACAAAAATGTTCCAGTTTTTAAAAAATTATTATGTAAAATTAACCAATTGATGATTTAATCTAAACGGAAACTAATCATCTGTCTACTTATTCAGAATGGAAGGGATAGATCAACTGAAGATAATTTGGTCCACAAACATTTAATCTCCCAGAATTTATAGAGGCAACGAATTGTTTTTGTAGGGAGTGATGGGGGGGGATTCTATATTCCATTAACATATCCCAATATCTCTGTAGCTTTATATGAATTATTAAAAAATTCATAGTTAGTATAACTATCAAATTGTTGTCATTTAACAACACTGTTTTGTACTTAAGTATGATATAACACCTTTATTAAAAATTATATAATGTTACATTTTTAATAAAAATGTTTATTAATGATCTTTATTAAATTCATACACGAAATACCTTACTACTTTATGTGATAGAGTAAATTCAAAAGATCAAAGGTTTTGTGATTTAAACTTTTTTTTCAGTTATTTTATAATATTTTTTTGTGTCTTTTTTTATCTCTCTCTTAATTAAAGAGCTTATTATGCTATCTCCATTCAGCTAGAAATTTAATATAAGAAATGAAAAATTATTTTCTTTTTAGTGAATCCCGGCGTAGTCAGCCAGCTTCCTACAGAGCCACCACTGAAGATTTAGTATACCTGGAAAACCAATGTGCGAGGTAAGCTAAATTGTTCATTATTAATAATTTTCCTCAAAGTGCCCATTGAACACTGAACCCCTCCCTCATTCGTTTATTTTTAAAATGTATTGAAGAAGGGGGAAGTTTTTCTAACCCCTTAAGGTGGGGATGCTAACAAGAATACCCTAACCCTGCACTTAACCTATCTTTCCCTTATATTTTAAAATATGGGGGAGGTTGTTTCTGTACTCAACAATGCACTTTCATAAAAGTTGCCTTAATTTCTTCAAAATAAAAGCAAAAATATTAAGATTTATAATAGAGAAAAGGCAAATTATAGAGGCAGATATGCAGACAGACTTGAACCCTTTAATAAGAAAAGTGTACTAAAAATTTTGAATTTAATGAAAACTTATTTATGAACGAGTAAATCTTATTTTTTAATCATCTAATTAATTTAGGGATAAAAATCCCCGGAAATGTGATTACGAGGAATACGCAAATCAAGATATTGGATTTGCAGATATTCAAGTCTCCGCTAAATCTGCTAAACAGGTAATCGCCATTTTAATAATAACACTGTCAAACAGGGGAAAGGGGTATGGGCATTGTTTTTACACCCTCGAGAAAAATTTTTAAAAATTTAATTATCACTAGTAGGGATATTCCCTGGATAGCAGAGACTAATGGATCCAGTGGTTTGAGAGACCATCCAGATGGACGGACAGACAGATATTGTTCTACTTTGTTTTATTATAAATATTTCTATTTTAAGCCTAAAAAATGAAATCAATCTTCTATAACTCAATATTTAGGCTTATTACAATATTATCATAATCTTTTAATGGGCCTATTTGTTAGTTTTCAAATACTCTAGATTTTACATTAAGTACAAAATTAAAAATCGGCAGAATATTTCAATGTCTAGTTTAAATTTTAGTGCTCTAGCCAAAAATCATTTTAAAAAAACTATAAAAATTTACATTTACAAACTTTATGAAGCAAAACAATAAACTCTAAAGACGACTGAAATAAGAAAAAGAACAAATAATAAGAATATTTCCTTAATAAATAAACAAACAAAAAGCTAAAATTTGGTTCAAAATTTCCAGCTATTTATTTTTCATTCAAGTGGAACAGCTAGAACTCGGCGCTGATGAATTTTCGTTGTTTCTAACTTATCTCTGGAACGGGGGGGGGGGGGTGAAAGGTTGGGGGTTGGATATACTCTTAAAAAAACTTTAATGTTTACTTACTCTAATTGTAAAGGCCTAAAATTATTAATATGTTACAAAAAAAGTATTAAATGTAAACATTATCCTAGATTCTTATATCTCAAAGTTGATACAGATATTTTTTCGTTTAATAAAATTGCTGAAAATCATGTGAAATTCTATTAGGTGCGTGCACAGATATTGATCATTAGGGGATGGGAACCTTTACACTTCCCTTTCACACGTCCCTGCTTTTAAATTATGACTCCAACAATTTTTTAAAAAAATTTAGAACATTTTTTTTTAGAGTTGATGAAAGGCTTATCTATCATAATCTTATTGAAAATATTTCATGAAAGATATCATTATTTTCACTAAATTTAAACAAAAACAATAAAGTAAAAACTTTGCCAAGGAATAAGAAGAAAAAAATGTTTTCGTGGGCATGAAAGGATTTAAGTAATTTTTAAAAATATACATTAATTTAATAAAGAAGATCCTAATAATGAATCTGAGTTTGCTGTCTTTAATCTAAAAAAATATTCTTAATTTTTTGACAAATATATTTATGATGGAGTGTTCAATCTACTCTTGATTTCAGGCAAGGGCGAGTTAGTAGGGGGTAAATATCCTACCGTACAAAAAGTTCCAAGAGTTGCATGATCACATCCCTTTTATCATTTCTACTCATTTTCTCACTTGAATGTCCCTTTACATGTATTATACTTCACATTTAACCTCCTTCTAAATTTTTCAATATTTTCGTTGGTTGTAGTCTAGTGGCCCCTCATGGACTTTTAAAATTTTATTATATTAATATCTTCAGCCATTGTACAATCTACCATTCAATAACCAAAATAATATTAATAGCCCATTTCACTTCTTTATCTATTTCCATAATAAAGAAGGTGACTGAACTAATAAGACTTATTTTTTGGTTTTAATAAATGAAATATCAGACCAAGGTTTTCTAATGAGGTAGATCATAGTTTCTCTTTAAAAATCGAATGCTTTTATTAAATCAACATAGAACAGGTGTCATTATTAAGAAAGGGTTACATAGAATGAAATGTCTTTTGTCTGGAGTCTGAACCGATATAGCACTCTTTTTAAAGTAATATTTTTCATAGGTCTCCGGAAGTTCAAATAAATCTTTTTGAGGGGAAGAGTACCTAAATCCTCTAAAAATAAATTCTATAAAAATACCTCCCCTAACAAAATATTTATTTTCATTTTAAAAAGAATAAAACTATAGGCGGTGAGTCCAACATACATTCCATTTTAAAAGCCACTTAGAACTTAGGGTCGAACAGATAATTCTAAAATGAATAGTGACGCTTAGAATTCGACCAAATATGGAACAATATTTCGATAACATATCAGCCATGTAGAATAAATAATCTTCGGGCCTTTGTTGATATAACAAAAGCCCAATAGTTCACCAGGGCAACCTGAAGAAGCTTTTTATAGTGCCTATTAAAATTAACGCCATACTGGCATAAACCTATGTATTGGCCTATCATTGGTCATTTGTACTGTATGAAGTCATAAGTTATAGGCACTGCACTATAAAGAGCTCCCAACATGTCTACCTGAATAGACAACCCTGTTATCTGCTGTGCAGAAGTATTATGGTTGACTACATCACACAATTATATATTAACCACAATCTCCGACCATTATTCTTTTTTTGGTTTTGAGTCGGCAGTTATTTATGGCATTTTATTGCTTTCTCAAATTTTTAAGATGATTTTTTATTTAATTTTTTTGGCCGTAGGTGGTCCAAGCCACAGAAAATTCCGTAAAAATGTAAACCTGTAGAATTATTATTTCTTTAAAATGATAAAAAAAAACTAACGGAAGGATTGAGTTTATTGGTGCAGTGGTAAATATTTTTAAAATTTTAACTTTTAAGCATAATTGTGGTTAGTTATATAGTAGCTTTGCTATATATGATACCTGTTGCTTCGCTTCGGGAAATAGTTTAAAACAACCCCAGGACATTTATAAAACAACCAACAGAAAAACCTTTTCCGAGATATTGCTCCAACAAAAAATCTTACTATACTAGTTGTTTCACCCCTAACCTATATTTTAGTGTGGAGATCAATGTGACCAAACTTCAGCTTTTGTGTGCCGTAGCTACACTTTCTTCCCAACCTCTGGTATCTGTAGACTTTCTGGTGATGACAATATCTCTGCTGGTCCTGAGGTAACTTCAAATAATATAAAGATTTCGAAGCAGCTTATAGTGCCTATAAAAAATACGTCATACAATACAATTGACCAATGTTAGGCAGTATACATTTTGATTGACCAATGGTAGGTAAGTATGACGTCATTTTTATAGGCACTTTAAGCTGCTAACCAAATCCTTAAATAAAAGAGGCAGTATCTCGATAGCTGCTTAACTGATTGGGTTCTTTAAAGGAATAATCTTATACATTTATGATTTAGGATAGGTTTTCATTTAGTTTTTGGAAGATTTGTTCAACCCTTCCAAGAACATTAAAGTAAAAGAATTGGCATGATCGTAACATGAGCTATTTATTTAGTAACCCTATTCCGATTTTTTATTGGGTCTTTGAAATCAGCTAATAGATTCAGAAATATAAGTCGTCTGCTATTTGCTAGCAGACGAAAAAGGTCTCCTCCAATTGGGTCATTTCGGATGCCTTATAAAAAATTTAGCTTAATTCCTTGTACAACCCTATCCTTATTCCAGAAATTCAACCTTGTTTTAAGAAATAAGTTTATGCGAGGCTCCCCTAGCTAATAGTTAACCTAACCAATTTTAAAATAAGCATGGGATTTTCTTTTCTAAAAATTGGTGTGGTCAACTTGTGGTAAGTGAAATTACTAAAAAAACAAATTACAAATTAATTTTAGGCTGTTACAGACAGGAAAGGAGCAAATTATTATCAACGATCACCCTGTCTTGATTGTAAGTATTGATTTTTTATTATTAAATTTTGACATAAAATTGCACATTCTTTATATGTAAATCTATGCAGAAGAGGAAAACCAATTTTGTCCAACATAGAAAGGTTTAAAAATAAGGAAAATCCCCTATTCTTGGAAATTGCAGGGCTTTTGAAAACCTTATTTCACTTAGCCTTAAAGGATTCAAAGATTTTAGAAATTAAATTTGTGGTTCAGCAATTTTTTTCTTTAAATCTTTTGTGTCTGTTCTATAATTGTTTTTGTTCTGCTGTATATTTATTGCATATTATCATCTTATTTTTTTGCATTTAATTACAGCAAGGCATGCTGTGCATATTTTCACTAAAAATTTAAAAGTTTAATAATATCTAATACAAGGCATATTTTTTATTTAACAAATAGAATTTTATCTTTTTAATTCAATGTCAAATTATAAAAATGACTTAAACACAAAATTTTTGTAATAAATTCAAAATGTTCAAAAAAAATTTCTGTTTTGAATATTTTTGTTGATAGACTTTAAAAAGTTTAAATTGATAAATTATTTTGATTTTATTACAATTATTTGCTACACAAATATCACACAACAAGACACCAAGACAATTTTCTATACACAATACATATATAAACACGACAGTTTCTGTTTCTTGTCATGACAAAAGACTCTTCTATACTCAAACATTGTAAATATTAAAGACTTTTTTTGTACTAATAAATTACTTTAGATTTTAGATTTAATACAACAGGTAATTTTATCAAATTAATTTATTATAGAACCTTTCTTGCACGTGAATTTTGAGAAAATTTATGTTAAAGATTAATTCTTTAATTTACTTTTATTTCAAAATGAGCAAAAGAGATAAATTTATCCAAAGAAGGCGTCTTAACTTTTTTGCTTTTTATTTAGAATAGCAAGCCGGTGCTTTTAGTACGTAGTAGATTTTTAAAAGTTTTTTTAAAAAATAATTAAGTCGGTTTTAAGGTACTAAAACGCAACAAAATAAAAGAAGAAAATTGTCAGTATGAACAAAAATAGTAAGATCTTTAATTTGACACCTTACTTTTTAAGTTCTGTTGAGTAATTATTAAAATAATATATTTTTTTAACCTTGGTTTAATAAAAACTTTAAACTTAAATATTTTCTCACACAGACATAAAAAATATGGGTTCATATATACCTTTAGAATCAGAAAAATATTACGAATCCATTCTAAGCGAAATTGAAAAAAAGTAAAAACTTAAAAATATAAAAATGGCCTAAAATATTATATTTTTACAGGCAACTGTTGTAACTATTAAACTAGCCAATCAAAAATTTCTAAAATTGACAAATCAAGAAGCTTCAACTCAAAACTTAACCAATAGAATTGACAAAAAAAAGGATAATGTTCATACAATATATACAATAGATACTACAATAAAAATAGTGATACTTACATAACATGTAAAGAATAAAAAATTATGAACAAATATGCTTTAATCTGTTAATAAACTTCAAAAAAATGCAGTTAAAAATGCATTATTGTTTCTTGTGTTTAAAAAATATCTGTTACAGTGTATGTACATTTGTTAGGTTTTTTTGTTCAGGTTTTGTTCAAGTCAACCCTTTAAAGCCGAAAATTATGATTCTAAAAATAAACTTATATTTTTTATTATAATTTAATAAAACTTTTTCAATTTTGCTTAGAATGGATTCGTAATATTTTTCGTATTCTAAAGTCATATATAAACACATATTTTTTATGCCTGTGAGAGAAAATATTTAGGTTTAAAGTTTTGATTAAAATGAGGTTAAAAAAATATATTTTTTCAATAACTACTCAACAGAATTTAAAAATTAAGGTGTCAAATTAAAGATCTTACTATTTTTGTTCATACTGGCAATTTTCTTCTTTTATTTTGTTGCGTTTTAGTACCTTAAAACCGACTTAATTATTTTTTTTAAAACTTAAATTACTTCAAAATAAGAGGTCTACAAAAAAAACGATTTCATATCTGAATTCTATGGAAAATTTTACATCTACTACGTACTAAAAGCACCGGCTAGCTATTCTAAATAAAAAGCAAAAAAGTTAAGACGCCTTCTTTAAAAATAAAATCATTTATGTAAGAACTTTTCTAAATTCACGCCTTAGATACAAAATAATTCAATTATATTATAGATAGAGTGGGAAGGGGGGGGGGCTTTCAATTTGATAAGTTTATAATGATGTCGGTCAATTGGCCAAATTTGATGTCATATATGTAATAAATTCTAAATTTGTTTGGATAAAAAATGTGAAATAAAAAACACCCCAAGCCATCTTATATTCTTATATAATTATGTACAAGGTTTATTTATTTCACTTGATTGTTCAATTTCTAAATTTATGTAGACTGATTATAATTTGATTTGTCAATAGAGAAAAACTAGAGTTTCTTATTCCATGACTTTAAGCATAAGGAGGAAAAAGTATTTCTTTTTACTATGGAAAAATTATGTTATTTTACATAATAATCTTATAATGCAACTTAAGATACTTAAAACTGCAGAATCAATTGGTTGTTTTTTAATTTGTCCATTATTTATGTACCCAAACCCTTAGATTAACCTATCTTAAACTAGAAAGTATACCTAACCTTAATACAATGCACTAAATTATAAGTCTAATTTATGTATGAAATTAGGACACTTGACAATATCATAAATTAGAAAAACTAAAATTGGTCAGAAGTTTTGATTGACATGTTGTAATCATTTAATTTTCCGGAGTCATAATTACAATTATTAGGATGACAATCACACATTAAGTAGGTTATTACCATACTTTGACAATGTATGTTGCATTTTAAAGTACGACAACGTACCCCCCCCCCCCCCCACCACCACACCACACTGGATATATGAAATAAATTTCCTGCCATAAAATCTAATAACCAATAAGATATTACTGACAGAATAAAGGACGTAGAGACAAGGCTCAATAGTCGGTCAGGAATCTTTTAGTGTGGAGAGAGAGTCAGAGTGAATTATAGAGTAGCTTCGCTATTAAAATGAGAAATTTTGAATGATTGTCTGAGGTGCTCAGTAGTACAAATATATTATGTGCATTCACTTCTGCAATTTTTTTATATAGCCAACACTATTAGTAAGTTTATTTGTCTGTACCGAAGGATATCATCTTGCAGAACCGATATGATTCTTCTTTAAAGTTAGGCTTCTTATAGTGCCAGGGTAGGTTCTTAACTATTTTCGGGGAGGGTGTATTCACTCTTCCAATAAAAGATGACCCTTTATTTTTTAACTTTCTTTTTAAAACTCAAATTAAAATAAGGGGGGAGGGGTAATTTCTCTCTCTTCCACCTTAGGTTCCCCTAGAGGCTTTTAGGGGCGTAGTCGCTAGTTCATCTTAATAGCACAACCTTACCGTACCCCTTAGCATAACTCTAATTATTTGACCACTTTTTATTTATTTGTGTTTGTGTCTATTTGCTAAATTAGGATATGATGCTATGCGGAATTGAAGGCACACTAATATTGTAATCTTGTGTTGTTAATTAACCATCTGAAGTCATGCAGAAGTAAATTTACCAGAATATAATCTCATTTCAATAAACAAGGATGAGATCATCCAATAAAAAAAATATTTATAAAAAAAATTTTGTAAACACATCCTCATATAAAAGTAAAAGGATATCTGCCTTTTCGTTGCCTAAGATTTTGCTAACCATTGGACTGATATGGTTCTTCTATACAGAAGACCTTTTTATAAATCCAGGGAAGATTTACAAAAATTTTGGGGCGGGGATCCTCAACCCTCACAAGATAAATAACCCTTGAAAACTATTTCCACCCCTCTCTATCCCTTCTAATGAAAGCCCTAAACGTTCTAAATAATGAAACAATATGTAAAAGTTTAAATTTAGATTTTATAACAGATGCAGAAAGTTTGACAATGACTAACATATTAAGTTAAGAATTATAGACGCTTGTTTATATAGTGGCTGCACTGCACTAATTACTTTGAAGGGAGACGATATTTAAATCAAATTGTAAAAGAGGGAAGAGGGGGAGGGGGGGAGTTAATAAGACAACCTAAATGTTCCGGCTGAACGGCTCAACTCAGCCAGGGGAGGTGCACCCACCTAGAAGAAAGGGAGGTACACCACCACCAAAATTGGTTCAACCATTCAAGGCCGAATATTTTATAATAATGTTCCTTCAATCCAACAAAAAATATATATTATTCTATTTTAAAATCTCCCAGAGGTCAGCTACGAAGCTTTTCATAGTAAAAGTGACGTCATCTTGGCCTATAATTGGTCAATAAAAATGTATACTCGCCTGCAATTGGCAATTTAGTCTGTGTATTTGTCATACATTTGTATTGTATGACGTCATTTTTATAAGCTTTATACAATCTAAAGAGCCTCGTCGGCTATTTCAGACTTACTACAACCACATATTTAATTTAGAATATATCACTTAAGGTTTTTATTAAGAGACAATTTATAATATCATTTACAAAGATATTCTACCATAATAAATTATTTTGTTGTATTGTATGATTACTATTTATTATGAAGTGATAAATTTAAAGATCCTTTGTTTAAATTCTAGTTTAATTTAGATTATTAATTTCACTCTTTTTTATTTTAGGCTAATTTCTATTATTCTTTCACATTAATGATAGAAAAGTGATCCTTTTTTATAAAAGTATTTTAAATCGTGGAAAGGTATTTGGTAACTTATTAAAACTCAAAGGCCTTCTATAAATTCATTTTGATATTTTTGATTTTTCATAATTGTACATTACATTTGAAAACTATAAACAGATTTTGATATTTTGGATTTCTAATATAATAAGTTTTGAAAACTATAAGTAAATTTGAACTAAAATGTTCTTTGTAAACTGAAATTATAGAAAATGTTGATGAAATTCCTTAAAATTAATTAAATTGAAATATTAAATATTTACTAGTCTGAAAAATTTCGTTCCTAGAAAAGAAAAACTGATAAATCAGAAAAAATAAAAACCTTTGAGAAAATTTTATTATTGAAAGATTGATTAATTTTTTCATTAAAAATCTATGAATATAACAAATAAATCTTTAGAATTTATAATATAAATTCAATTTTAGATATCTTAAAAATGTGTATTTAATGAACTGAGAAACTTTTTTTAATGCCATAAAATCTTAAATGTTAGCTTTAACAAAAAAAAACAATATTGTTAGCAATTTAAATAAATTCAACCAGCATTATATTTGTTAATGGTTTTACTACTTATTTGCTTCAACAATTAATTGATGATTATTACAAATTTTTACGTTTTTCGGAATTTTAAAATATTTTAGCAAACATTTAATTACAATCTTTTAAAACTAAGAAAGGCATTTAATTATAAAAAAAATTTTCTAACAATAATATACTTTCTTACATATTTTTTTCAAATAAATGTTTCTTATGTACAATTATTTTAGAACATTTGGTTAGGTTAAGTGGTGTTCAAGTGGTATAGGTCTCGAAAGGTTTAGGTAGTAACGAGATTTGAAATTACTAATTAATATTTCTAGTAGTGAAAACTTTTAATATCTTGACACAACCTGAAATATAGATGAAAGCGAGGGAGTCATCCGTCCAACATGGCAGCCTCTGCCCAACAGCTCCAGAGTGAAGCGTCAAGTGCAGGCCATAGTGCGCCCGGAGGGGTCTGGTGATGTCCCTGGAGGGGAAGGTAGAGACCCAGTGTTGATGTGTAACATCAACTTGTGACCTAAACTATAACAGTCTTCAATCTTTGGCTCTGTCCTACTGGGTATATGTTTTTAAAATGGTCATTTTTGAATGATTTGTAAGATATTTCCTTATTAAATCAAAAAAACTTCATGAATTTTTTTATTCTACAACTATGAAGTTTATGACTAGTTTTTTTTACAAATTGTAATTATCCTTTTAATTTTAAGATTTTGATTAAAGGCTAGTATAATACAGCTGTAGAGTTTATTTTAATAAAATCTAAGCATCAAATAAAACTTTCGTTGAAAATACCATTTTAAATATAATGTACCTAAACCTTGTGCTTACTTTTGCATGCGCATGCTTCTCTATATATTGTACAATAACTTGTAGTGATATCAAGATAGGTAAAGGGAAAATGTTTTAAATTAGCCCTGGAAAAACATGCTCTTATGCTTATCTTAGGTTAGGTCAAAGAACCTAGGGAGAGCCCAGCAGATATAGTGCCTATAAAAAGAGAGATTAATTAACAAACTTTTGGCCAAAATTTACTAAATATCGTTATATTAGAGTAATGGATTTTTCTATTATGACGTCATTCGGAATAATCTGGCCAAAAGTTTTGAAATTTATCACCTTGTTTTAAAGGCGCTATAAAGAGCCTCGAACAGATATAGGGAAGAGTATATTTTTTATCCAAAATTAAAGGTTTCCAAAAGTTAGTCTAAGAGTTATACTATTATGTGTATTTTTTATCTAGATTTTTGGGAGACATTTTTATTTACCTATCCTTCACTCTGATATTTTGATTGACTTTTTATGTACTGACAGTACTTTAAGTACAATGCTGACTAAGAAGAACCTTTAGAAAAAAAACTAATACTTGGTTCATAACAATTTTTATCTAAAATTTTGTATATTTTTGTTTTTTAAAGGAGGTGGTCAAGAACATAATACAGGTTTGTATGTATGTATGTAGTTAGAATATCAATTTTAAACAAAAATAATGTTTTTTTTTGCATAATAAATTCATCAAATATTCATTATTTGTAAAATTATAATTGAATGGGATATTTATATAAGAATGCATATTTAGATTGGACTTTTAAGTTTGGTTCTTTCATGCATTAGATGATCAAAAAGAGGAAAGCAGAGGGTAAAGAATTGCTAGTTCTAAAATGAAGAAAAGGGCATATTCAAATTTTTAGCATTTACAAAGAAAATAAAATTGGGACAGAATGGACCGTATAAAAGACAGATACTCTGCAAGTTTGGAAATTTACAACAAATTATTGTATTAATTAATGTAATTAGATTGGATTTTAGCTTCTAGACTAATTATTACTATATATTCATTTTCAACTTCGGTGGGTTCAATAATTATAAATTTGGATTGAGCCCTTTACATGTCAACATATTTATTCATTATCTTAGGCCCAAACTTAAACCCCTAAAAGGAATTTTAACCCTACAGAGCTCCATACCCACTGGACTTTCTCACGTGTAACCCTTCTGCAAAATAAAAATTTAACAATTATTTAATAATATTCTTTAAATATGTCTATAAACAAAGTTTTAGAATTGTAGACATGTGATGGGCTTGATCCAATAATTTATGTCTAGCTTTATTACATTTTTAAAAATGCAATTAAAAATTTTCAACTTTGTTCAATTGAAGATTTATTTTTAAAAACATAAAAATATTTTTATTTCATAAAGAAGATTGATAAATAATTTTGATTTGTTTAGTGGCTCTGGTTTGTGCTGATGATAGGATGACGGTTACTCTCAGCACTGAAGAACCTTTTACAGGTAAATTACAGAGAAGACATGCTGATCCTATGTCAGGCCTTTAAAATTCATAGCAAATTATTACAATCCATAGTTTCAAAATTAAAGAGTATACAATGAGGGAATTCTAAGGTCTTTTAAAACATTAATTATAATATTTGAATTTTATTAGTATAGTTTTTCTTGGTAATTTTTTTTTTATGTGCAATTAAACGCTTTGTTAAATTCTAAGAGACTACAAAGTAACATGTTTAAATCTTGACCAGGGATTTAAAGGGATTAGACAATGGCCAACAAATTGATTTACATAACCAATGATGATACACAGATTACCCATTTGATAAATTACAATCAGTGCTTGAAACATTTGGACATGTAATGTAACAACCAATCAAAATTTAATAGAAGTCCCTAAAGTTATTAAGCCAACGAAAAAGAATACGTTATTATAAAACTTTATGAACTAGTGTAATAAACAGCCAATTGTCCACTTCCTTCCTGCATCTTAAAAAATATGAAATAAGTATTGAATATTTAAAGGGAGAATGTACGCACAAAGCAAAGGCAAAGATTGTGAAGTCAGAGGAAAATCAAGGTAAAGAAGAATTTATTTGCCCTTCAATTATAGAAGTTTTAATACCACATAAAAGGACTGAAAATTATATTCTATTAGTTTAAACGGGTAATTAAAAAACGAAAATCTAATTATAGCACAATATTGTAATTGATATAGGATATACGTAGATATATTGATAGGGGAAAATTTTTCGTCAACAGAAGGAGGGGAGAGGGGTTATTATAATTTTAGTCAGCTGCGAGCATCACTTTATCACGGTACATAAAACTCTGGTTTAACAACCAAGTAATAATATATCGATTAATATTGTACACTAAACTTCAAAAAGAAAAACCTATTTTCTTCCTCTAGGACCAGCACAGATCTGACATTTTTCTTTGAACCCGACGCGGCTGCTCGTTGTGGAACTGTGAGAGAGGAAGAAGGTGTTTACAGCAACGTTGTGGTTGTACAGTATCATCCGGTCATCCAGAGGAAGGGAGACAGGTAGGGGTTATATACACTCAATGTTGTGGTTGTACAATATCATCCGGTCATCCAGAGGAAGGGAGACAGGTATGATCACAACCCGCGACCGTAGCGCGACACGTAGCTGGGAGAAATGGGAGAAAGAGATGGGAGAAAAGGGGGTTTTCCCCATCTCTTTTGAAGAGATTTTCTTCCCCCCTTCCCTTTTTCGGGAAAGAAAAATATGACGTCACTGGAATCGTGTTCCTCAAAAATTATACAAAATCGGGAAAGATTGGGTTGTGTCGGCGTTAAGCCGAGATTAGAACCTAGCCGCGTCATAACTAAAGACAATAAATTTGGATAAAAAGTTAGAGTAGAGAGAATGCATTGGCCCAAAACAGGCGCAACTCGATACCATGCACTGATAGGACTTTTAAGATAAAATCCTGCAATAAAAGGGTTGGTTGCAGGAATAAGGTATAACCAACAAGCAAAATAAATCTAAAATAATATTTGGGGGGCAAATGGAGAGGTCGTCAATTTTACGATGTGTTGCCCCCCAACGACAGCTGAAAAACACGTATAGGTTTCGTGATTTTCTTCCGAATTAATTTCGTTATTGGTATGAGCTAAGTTGGTTGTCTAAAGTATGTATGACCATATATCCATGTACAGAATTAATCCAGGTTTGGTTCAAAGATACACTAAAAATAATTAGTAGTGCATAAAATTTCATTACCTTCTCCTTCCATTTCCATGCTACTATTGGACGAAATTAACCTTGTTTTCTTTCAAAACCCAACATATTTTCAGAGCAGTACAGTTGTTTTGTTTCTTTGAGACTGGACAGAAGGTTGTCACCAACAGCTACAATATTCTTGCAGAGTAAGTATTTTAGTTGCATATACTCCATAATTCATTACATCCATCTGAAACGTTAAGTTGGAATGTAGGTTTAGTGAAGATCTTAATAGAACCAATAAAAATGAAATCAAAAAGTACAAATGACCAATGATAAGCCAATACACAGACTAAATTACCAATGGCCGGTCGGTATACATTTTAATTAACCAATGATAGGCCAGTATGTTGTCTTTTTTTAGAGGCCCTATAAAAAGCTTCAGGTTTACTTTGTAGCTTGACATAGTGTCTCAAAAATCAGCCATGTGACGTCATAAAGATGATGGAGATGAGAGGAAAAGTGGGAAAAAAACCCTAAAAAAGAGATGGACAATCCGTAATTTTTATGATGTCACATGGCTGCTTTTTAGACACTTTGTCCAGCTACGTTTTATTTGCTATAATTTAAAAGAGACTGAAAATTATAAGAGAAGCTACTCTATGATTAGAAGTATCCGTCCGTCTGTCGGTAAGAGGGACATATGAATATATCGCCTGCTATTCAATATAGATATCTACAATTTTATTTGTAAAGGTGTCTAATACCATTAAAATCCAGTATATAATTCATTTGGTCCGTCGGTCTGTCCTTGGTTATGAAAACTCTGATTTACTCAACTGCCATCTTTTATAAAAGGGTGAATTTGTTTTGTAATGATTTTGCTGACAAATTAAAACTTGTCATTTTTTATATAATTTTTCAGCACCATCGACCCTGTGGACGGCTCGACGCCCAGCAGTGTTGTGAATGCCACTGCACCATCTCCCGGTGTGCGTCTACGTATTACAACAGAGGATGGTAATGATATCTCTGGCACGAGGTTGGGTGAGAAACTGTTCCTTAGGATTGAGATGGATAGGGAATCTATCTTTGGTATTTTTGCAAGAAATCTCAAGGTAAGTGATTTTTTCGTTAATAACCACAGTTAAATGATAAAATACTCAAGACAATTATAATATATCCATATGTTGCGCAGCAATATTATTTTTGTCTAGGGCCGATTTATCTTGGAAAGGTGGTGATATCCTGCCCAAAAATAGTTTAAACTGTCCCATAGCCTATGAGAAGCACAGACAGACAGAAAGACACACGCAGACATCCTTTTACTTTTATATTAAGATTATGCTATTAGAAAACTTTTGTGGATATTAAACTACCATTGAGGAATACTCTAGGAAAAAAAGAGTGGATATTCAACTACTATTGACCTTTCAAGGTTTTAGAGTATCGTATTCAAATAACCCTTGACAAAATTGTTAAGGCTATTGCTGGCGACAATAATGATGAGATTGACCTGCTTGATGAGCGTGGTTGTCCCACGGATCCTGTCATTTTCCCTGGCCTTACCCAGCTCCCTAACTCCAGGGACCTACAGGGCAACTTTGAGGCCTTCAAGTTCAGTGATACCAGCGTTGTTAGGTTAGACTCATATCTCAAATATTCTAAAATCATGGTGGTTTATACATTTAAGTAAACATAAAAGTAGTTTTTTTGACAATGATTATTTCATGATTAACTTCATATTTCAACTTTTTTTTATTTAAACCATAAATAGCACAAGAAATTTAATTAAAGCTTTAAAACTAGAACGGAATAGCTTTCTAGCTTGTAACTTTTTTTGGAAAATTATTTGAGTAAAAATAATAAATGCCTTGTTTTGTTATTTGCGCATTAGGTCTTAGTTTTTATCTTAGGTAAAAGATTTGACAGAATTAAATCAAGTTTTCTTAATGTGGTGTGTACTTCTGCTTTTTAGATGTCTAATTGTTTAGCATGGTTCAGGAGATCAAGTAAACATATCACACTGAATGACAAATTTAAAGTTTCTTGTTTTATAGATTCCAAGTGAATGTACAGTTTTGTGTTGACGAGTGTAATCCAGTTGATTGTGGTGATGGTATCAAATCTTATGGTAGAAAGAGGAGAGATGCTGCTATAACTCTTCCTCCTGGGACTACCCAGGTAATATAATAGTTGATTGTGGTGAAGGTATCAAATCTTATGGTAGAAAGAGGAGAGATGCTGCTATAACTCTTCCTCCTGGGACTACCCAGGTATTATATTTGTTGATTGTAGAGATAGTATCAAATCTTCATAAGCAAGTTTCTCTGCTGTTGTCCTTTCCCATCAAATCTTTTGGGTGCTCTAACTAATATTGTGCTAAAAGTGATTTGTTAATTAAGATCCCTGGAAGCTATGCCAGCCGCCTGATCTTTGACTCGAACCTTGGGCAGGAGGTGATCACTGTGGACACTCCCCTCTCCAAGGAGATCATTGTTGACTCTGGCACCAAGGTTGACACTCTCAGGTATAATAGTTTACAAAGTGAACAATATTCCCATTTTAACTTTCAAGCAAAGCTTTTCTATAATTAGGGTAAGTCCGTCCATCTGTAACGGACAGCTTTTTTTTTGTTAAGTTAGGCATGTTAGAATTGTCCTATCGATTTTAAACTTGGCAGGTTGATTCCTGTAGTAGTTGGGTACGATTTAGAAAGCGTAACAATTCTATAATCGTTATCAGAATTTAAAACATATTGATTTATTGATGATCCTTTTTGACCAAAAGATTTTAAGTGATGTTATTAATATTATCCTATGCATCTGATTTTGCAATATAGATTATAGATTTGTATTACAACAAATTACAATGTTAACATCGAAGCATCTCTATAATCAAGTCCTAAAAATTGTAATTACGTCCTTCAACATTATCCTGTTTTTGATCAGTTGGGGGGGGGGGGGGGGGTGGTGGAGAACAAAACATTTCAAAAAATATAATTTCACACTTTTTTCCTAAAGGTCAGATATAATTGAATGTACCATCTAAATAAAAAATATATGAATTATTGACAATTTAGAATATTTAAAATTCTTTAATTTAGAGATCCCAGGAGCAATGCTGCACTTGGTTTTGGAGATGAGAACGCAGGTTAAAAAAAAATTTTCCCCTCAATTTAATTACTATAGAGGGCGGTTTCCCTCTTATAGCATTAACAAACTTATAAAAGAGAAATTTATTTTTCATGCATATTGTTGGATAGGTTAGGTGGTATTATCCTCTTAGAAATTTTTTTTTCAATATTGAAAATTTGAGTACCCCCCCCCCCCCCCCCCCCGACAACGAACTATGAACTCTGGCCGCAGCGCTCGGCTCCCTAGCCTGCCTAGCCGCAGCGCTCGGCCCCCTTGCCTGCCTAGCCGCAGCGCTCGGCTCCCTAGCCTAAAACCTAACCTAACCTAAAATAGTTGTTCGTCAGTAGTCGGGGGGGGGGGGGGGGGGGGTACAAAATTGAAAAAAATTGAAAAAAAATTTTCTAGGAGGATAACGCCGGTTAGGTTAGATTAAGTAAAGCACAGAAGAGCTCCGCATAGATAGAAACTCCAAAGGGAAATGTTTCTGCAGGTTAAAACCTTTTGCAGGGACTTATATATTCTTTAAAAATCTAAAATTATGGGAGGGTGGGCAGTTTGTTCACCAAACAATGAGTGAAAGCATCCATTATTGTTTCCAGTTCTTGCATAGTTACACAGGCTGACCAACAAATAATGTTGTTATGAACCATTTTACTTAATTACTTGGGCTGCTCCCCTAGCATCTAAAGGATCTCTAATGGAAGATAATAGAATAATGAAATAGCCCAAAAACCATTCTATGACTAAAATTCAAATATCAAATACCACCCCTAAACTGGAGAACTCAATTAGTTCGGTAGATATTAAAAAATTAAGCTTCAGACAAAAAAACAACATTATTATTTATATAATAGGATAAACATTTTAAGGAATCACACTGAAAAATGTAATTGTAGTTATATAATATACCTATCCTAATGTAGCTGCATTTCTAAAAACTTAATTATACCTATAATTTCTAGTGTATGTCCGGGCTGGTGGAAATTCTGGGGAGCCTGACCTAGTGTGCACTACCATGCCAGTCATCATTGCCACTGGAGCAGCGGTCATCTTCCTACAGCTTTGCATCCTCGTCACATGTGTACTCTGCATTTACTCAGCAAAAAGGACAGGTAAAGGATATGTAAAGCATTAGGAGACCACAATTCTACATCTACATATAGAAGCAGTAATCTATACTATAGGTCTTATTATAATAATAATATTTAGGTAAAGATTCAGATAGTTCTTCAGGAGACCATCAGTCTACATATAGTAGTAGTACTCTATACTATAGGTCTTATTATAACAATAATATTTAGGTAAAGATTCAGATAGTTCTTCAGGAGACCATCAGTCTACATATAGTAGTAGTACTCTATACTGTAGGTCTTATTATAATAATAGTATTTAGGTAAAGATTCAGATAGTTCTTCAGGAGACCATCAGTCTACATATAGAAGTAGTAATCTATACTATAGGTCTTATTATAATAATAATATTTAGGTAATGATTCAGATAGTTCTTCAGGAGACCATCAGTCTACATATAGTAGTAGTACTCTATACTATAGGTCTTATTATAATAATAATATTTAGGTAAAGATTCAGATAGTTCTTCATTAGACCATCAGTCTACATATAGTAGTAGTAATCTATACTATAGGTCTTATTATAATAATAATATTTAGGTAATGATTCAGATAGTTCTTCAGGAGACCATCAGTCTACATATAGTAGTAGTACTCTATACTATAGGTCTTATTATAATAATAATATTTAGGTAAAGATTCAGATAGTTCTTCAGGAGACCATCAGTCTACATATAGTAGTAGTACTCTATACTATAGGTCTTATTATAATAATAATATTTAGGTAAAGATTCAGATAGTTCTTCATTAGACCATCAGTCTACATATAGTAGTAGTAATCTATACTATAGGTCTTATTATAATAATAATATTTAGGTAATGATTCAGATAGTTCTTCAGGAGACCATCAGTCTACATATAGTAGTAGTACTCTATACTATAGGTCTTATTATAATAATAATATTTAGGTAAAGATTCAGATAGTTCTTCAGGAGACCATCAGTCTACATATAGTAGCAGCACATTACATCACAGGGCTCCTTCCACCATTTACCATGATAATCTAACATACAGGTGAACTTTTCATTTCATTGCCTGGTTAAAAGGCAACAGTCTTGTCACTCTTGCCTTTTTGATTACAATTCATTTTAAAATTATTGAGTGACACTTATATGTAAGTGTTTGTTTTTATAGATTTTACTGGAAGACTGTAGATTTAATTATTAATCTAAAATTAAGTTATCCTTTCATAAACTTATTATAACATACTTTTTAAATATTTTCAGACCGGGTACTAGCACAAGTTCTAGAATAATTGAGCCTACAGCTAGCACTCTCAAGTCTCTCAGAACAACACTAAGAGACTAAACATATAGTCTCGTGGACAATCAAAGAAGACTAAACTTTAGTGCTTATATAAACTATATTTACCAGGTTTATTTTGTAGTTTAAAGCATTTTCTAATGGCATTAATGACTAATGTTAAGAAAATCTTTTTACTAAAGTAATCCATAATCTTTAAAAAGCTTCGAAATGAGTATTTTAGTCTTAAAATCATTTCATTTGTATTTAATCAAATTATCTAAATTACTAAAAGACAATTTACTAAAGTGAAACAATAAATTATCAATGTAAAATGTATATAGTATACTTATTAGTTGTGGAAGTATTAAAGTAAGAGAAAGAGATGAATACTGACGTCATACCTAATATATATTTACAGTGGCATTCAGTCGTTGCTCAGTTTTTGGGTTGGGTATATCAATATCATAATTATATACTGCTTAGCTTTATAGTATATTCCATAATTATCCTATTACCAAAGAGAATGATGCTTTCCCTCAAAGTGCCAAGCGAGCAAAGACCTCCCCCTCCCCTCCTTATTTTTGAATAAAATTGGTTTGTAGATTTCTTCTTTATTTCTAACCCCTGTGTAGTACGCTAAACCGTGGGGTTACTCTGTATGAAATAAAATAGCCTTGTAACAATAACTATCAGTAACCCTTCATCCTTTTTTCCCTTTTTAAAATTTATTCTAAATAAGCGGTGGTGGGGGGGGGGGGGTGTTCTCTACTCGACTAATCACTTTGAAGGAAACCGCAAAAAATTATAAGCAAGTACATTTTAAGTATATTTAAATATATGCTCCAAATTTATTAAATATCTTGTTAAGGTCAAATTGAATTAATTTTTCAGGTGTTTTGACTTCTGAAAGGAATTTAAAACATTTTTATGTCACATGAAAAATATTTTTAATATCTTTAGATTCAATAGTGTGTAAAAAAATACTGAAAAATAAACTTAATTTTGGAATTATGATGGCAAAATAGTTTTTCTAATTATGTTTTATACAATTTTTATTATTTAAAATGTCAATGTTACCATCCTAGTTCCATAAATACTCAAAATAAAACAAAAAATACTCAAATAAAAATATACAATCAGTACTTATCTGTATATGTCTATAATAAAATTTATTGTAATAGTTACCCCATAACTTTTATTTTATATCAAGAATCATATATATCATCGTATTACAGACATTTTATCACGAATATCAAAATTAAAATCATAAAATTAATACCAGTTTTGTTAGCCCGGGCCTTCGGCCACTTGGGGATAATAAAACTGATTTAGTCTTATAATTTATCATTTTAATATCTGCAGAATGCTGTCTATAATACGATGCAATAAATAACTATTCTTCAACAAATTCTAAATTACAAACAAGATCCAAATCAACTGTATCCACCCCCTCCCTCCCAACAATTTTTAATACAGTTTTGATCAAATTTAAATCTTTGGTTTACATATATAATCTATATATATGTATAATGTTTAAAAATATGATTATTGTTAAAAACACAGTTCTTTTAATATATTTTCTAGGGTATTATGATAATATCAATTTAATATGTAGGGTGGGTAAAAAATACTCTTAGCTAGTCTTTTGTGTAGTTTTAGATTTAGTCAAAATAAAAGTTTGAAATCATCCTGTAATAAAAAGTGACACGGCAGGTTACACCTTTAACTTTTCAAGCATATCATACTTATGTTGGTATTTATACTTTCATACAGAACTTACAATAATTTTAGATTTAAAGATATAGAGTCATAAAAAGTTATCATAGCATTTTTGAAGTTCAATAAACAAAACATCTCAATAATCATTGAATTTGTAAAGAATCTTTTATAAAAATCGACTTTTAAAGTGATCAAATCTCATACATATAAAAATATTTGTTGTAATGTTGAAATAGTAATTTATGAAGGGGTGGGGTTTACATACTTTACTAGAATCTATTTTTAATTAAGTAGCTTATTATAATCAAAATGTTAGTTTGCATTTTTGAAACATACGTCTGTATCTTAAACTAAATTTTTTTAAAGAGCTCCTTTTTTATTTAGTTTAATTTTTCATAGCTTTTTTTGCGCAGCTCATTTTAACATAAACCAAACGAAACTTGCCAAAATGATTGTATTTTATGTTAATGTAAATATAAAGTATTTTTTATCACAAGAAAAAACTGTAAAGGCATTTTTTATTCTAATAGCAAAGTTGCAAATTTAAAGGCATTTCCTTGCATTAAATAGTTTTAGTGATTATTAATAATATTTTGTGATGCTTATGTAATATATCCTTTTAATTGTAATTGTATGTTTAGAAATATTAGAATACATGATTAGAAACTATTCCATATTTTTAGTAGTGAAACTACTACATAATTCACTTTGTATGTCTGTTAGTCAGTAACGCTATGGGGAAAATAGAATTTAATCAGCTGCTATTAAAGATATATATATGGTTTTTTTTGTCAAGATTCCTTTCAAGGGAGCAGATTTAAGTACACAACACCCTAGGCAGTCGACTGCTTCAAAGCAGTTTTTAAATCTTTTTACTGATTTCCCCATATCTTTGATGTTTTATGGTCCCATTGGTCATAATAGAATCGAAATTAGATTTACTGTTGTTGTTCTAATGGATTTTTGTAAAGTACATATGTAGCTTTATTTATGACTAGCGGCTTCTCCCTAGAGGCCTCTAGGGACCCCAACCCCTCCACATTCCCAAATTTCAATTTTAGTTTTAAAGAGAAAAATAAATTGTTTTGGAGGATCATTTTTTCTATTGGTGGTTCTTGTGAGAGTGGCTATACTCTCCCCCCAATATGGGTTAAATAAAACTTTTCTGGACCTATGAGAAGCTATACTGTGTAACTGTAAGGGGAACCTTCGGTACGCACAGAGGCATCAAGGGGCATTTAGGTTAGTGGGTTTAGGTGGGAATTGTCAACCCAATTCCCTTTAAATTGAGGTGGGGGGAGGTATGGATTTTTAAAAAAAAGTTGATTTCCCTTAGGAGGGTGGAGGTACTCTCTCCAAAATATTTATATTCTAAACCATAAAAAGCTTCTCTGTAAAGGAGAACCATAAATCAGTCTAGCGTTTAGCGAGATCTTATAACGAATATACGGAAACAATATATAGACACAGATAGACAGAAAGACATCCTTTTACTTTAACTGCTTATATAAAGATTGTCCTATCCGGTTCTAAAATCAGATAAACTAAACTCTTATGACTAAACTGAATGAAATAAGCCTGCCTTTTCATAAAAATATGCATTTCTATTTTCAACCCTTATCTCAGTTTGCCTTATAGGGCTTTGATGACGTCATTTTCAACTGAAATTTTTTCTTAAGAAAAATTAAAAGTCAGCTGTAGTACTAAAATTAAAAATCTAGAATTGCTGATGAAAAATTTTTTTGACGGTATTTTATTAAAATTATGTTTTTTACAAAGCTAGCTTTAAGAAGCTTAAACAAAAAAAATGCGGGTTCAGGGTGTGCACTCCAATAGAAATAGGAGAGAAGAACTATAGTGTGAACCACTTTTTCGTAAATCTGACAAAGGAACTCCTCCAGCTGACAAAAAACTTTAAAATTTTTCGAGTATATAATTTCTAGAAAGCTAACTTTATATTAAGGAATTCAACAATTTATAGCTAACTTATTAAAGGATTTGTAATATGCTTTACACTATACTAGAAAATAAATTTTAACACGATATAATTTACAAGAGAAAAACTTTATCTTAAGAAATGCGACTATTTACAGCTGACTCTTTATATGAACAAAATGAAAAAAAATATGCCCTTTCCCTTTCCCATATGTGTACAGTGTATACACAGTACAACGCTAGGTCCTGTTGAAAACGTAACGAACGTACTGTTGTATTGCTATTTGTTGTTATTTTATTTTTATATAATTTATTTCGAGGTAAACATGAAACAAACTATGAATTTATGTATTTTGAATGTTTATAATAGATACGAATTACGAATTAAAGATTATAAATCATGTACATTTGAAGTCCGAGATATTATTTTTTTGTTTTAATAGAAACTCAAGAAAAAAATATGATTTTATTAACTTAAATTCATAATGGGATTTTTATTATTTTACAATGATTGCAATAGATGAAGCATATTTATTATTAATGCACAGATAAAACAAAGATGTGAAACAACAATATGAAGGCAGTACTTCATGTGATGGACTTGATTCGAGTAAAAGTTGAAAGAACAGCTCTAATTAACTCTAATAAAAAATCTAGAAAACTTCAGTTTAATTCAACCAATGAGATTTCATGTATGCTCCGATGCGATTCATTTATTGGCTCAATCAGACATTCCCTCTCTTTCTTAGTACCTTTATTTGCACTCCATTTACCGGGCATATGTGGCCAAACTTTTTAAATTTTTGTTTTTATAATATGAAAATGGAACAAAGTTTTGAATTTTTAAGACAAATTATAATGATTTTAAAGTATTTACTTAAATTCATGGAAATGAAATAGATAGAAATAAAATTTTTAAAAACAAAATAAAGTAAAAAAAGTAAAAATTGATATTTAAAGTTGGCCACTATGCTTGAGTGTAAACAATTCGTGATGAAGCACCCATGCCGAGATGATGCTTTTCATTATTCATAACAGCTTATTCACTTGTTATCATATATATTCGGTTATTTTGTGTTTTTAAGTAAGTTTTTTAGTGAAACTAACATTAATTTTACAACTTTTAGCATTATTTTTGTTTTTAGAAGATTGTTATTGCATAAATCCGCCTATAAAACTTAATTTAAGGTTAAAATTTTAACAATGCATGACACTTAATTTTGATAGTTTTATTCTTAATTATGAATTGTGTATTAAAAAGATGTTATTTAAATTGTTCATCTGAATTTAACAGATTCAATAGTATTTAAAGTGTGCAATTTTCATTTGAACAAGTAGAATACACAGTAGAAAAAAGTGTGATTTATTGTTTAAGAAACTTAAAAAAATATATTTCTTCAAAACATAGTATTCAAAAGATTGTATTCATTAGATTAATAAAATGAGCAAACGAAAAGCCCCAAAATCGGAGAAAAACGAAGACATTGTGGAAGCTTTAATTGAACTTGCTGAATATGAGAAAAACGTTGAACGTAACCGGTTCAAAGAAAAGGCGTACAGAAAAGCGGCTACTATAATTGCCGGCTTAGATAAAAGGTAGGTTGATAATTCCTCCTTTTAAAGCTAAGCTGTTGCAGCCGCCCTTAATATGAAAAGGCCGTCTTTTAAAGTGTTAATTAAAAAAGAATAGTATTAAAATATCCAATAATAGTACAATTACACCATGCAAATATGTCTATATATATAGCAGCTTTAATTTAAATAGGAAGTGTTATAAATGTCTTGGGGTGGTTTTAAGCAATTTTCTTATCCATCACCCGGCCCCACACACATCCTAGAGGCTCCAAGCAACTTGAAGGATATCAATAAATGATAGGTAATCAATTCATGATTTTTTTTGTTTAAAATTTCTTAAATTAATGGCGGTAATTCATAGAGTGGCGGATACAGAAATTTTCTGAGGGGTATTATGGTGTAAACTTTGAATAAGTGTAAATAAGGAAAGTTTCTTCCCCGTATAAGGTTGGTGTTGAATATATGTTGTTACCTACCTTGCTTTCACATCAATGAATTAAAGTACTTGTCCTTAACAATTGAATTATATATTATATTTACATGATACATACCTATTAAAAAAAGACTATTTATTTGATTAGATTCTCATTCTAGATTTGTTTTGTTTATGGATATTATTTTCTAATATGTTTTAGAATAAAATCTGGTGACGATGCCAAAGCTTTGCCTGGCGTAGGGGACAAAATAGCCAAGAAAATCGACGAAATATTGGAAACTGGAAAATTAAGAAAACTAGAAAATATTCGGGCAGATGATAAGAGCACTGCTATTAATTTATTAACAAGAGTTTCTGGAATAGGACCTGCTAAAGCTAAAGAACTTGTAGATGCTGGAATTATAAATTTAGACGATCTAGAAAAGCATAAAGATAAACTCAATCACGCTCAGCTGATAGGTCTCAAACATTTTCATGATTTCGAAGTTAAAATTCCGCGGGAGGAAGTGAAAGAGTTGTTTGAGTCAGTGAAGAAAGTTGCGGACAGTATTGATGAAGAATATATGATGGAGGTTTGTGGTAGCTTCAGACGCGGGGCTAAATTCTCAGGTATAAGTTTAAAAATAAAGCATAAAGAATTCAAGAACTTGGGATTTAAACCTCATTATTTCATTGGCAAATTAAGAACAGATATTTTCTCTAGAGTTCTTTTTCACTTAGTAAGAGGGGTGGATATTTTCTTGAATAGTGTGTTACTGTTTGACATTCATAAATTGGAAAAAGTTTTCAACATTCAGTGATAAAATGTGGTATTTGACTTAAAATAATGAAAACTGTAGATATGAATATGAATTGATTTTCTATTTGTTTTATTCCATGTGATAAGTGGTTTATATTTATGCAAATCATTTACATAGTTGACGTTGTATGTTGAGCAAACAAAACATTAACGTATGCAAACATTGTTAGGATTTGTTTGTTAAGTTGCGTGAAAGTTGTTTTTTTTTAGAAAATTAAAACTAGGACAATTATGTCCATAAGTAGCGCTTTCAGAACTTAAGAGGTCTGTTTACATAAATTATTAATATGCCTTGTAGTCAGGGGAATCTAAATAAAAAAATCTGACATATTTCTTTTATAGCAACTGAGCAAATTTTAGTTTTTTTACCTGACTTAATAAGACAGACAATGACCCTAGTTGCTAATAGAAATATCATTTTGAATAAATCATTGATTTTTGTTTATTAGGTGATGTTGATATTTTGTTGTGTCATTCTGAATTTAAGCATTCTGATAAACACCATGGAGATTTACTACATAGGTAGGTACCTAGTTTTTGTTTCTAAATCATGTTGACCAAATGTTTTCTGGGGAAAAAGGACAATTGTGTTTCAAATTTTCCTAAATAGAAATCAAATTGCAAAAAGATTGACTCGTGTTCCAAGTTGTGATCTTATAGCCTGTGGTCTCACTTCAATGCCAATATCCACTCAAATATATATAAAGCTCTAAAATGAGCTTTATAGTTTACATACAGACGCAAAGAATAGCGGTAAATTGCTACGCGCTACGCTTTTAATTAACATTTTAAAGTAATTCAGCGAAATAGTATTTTTTTCATTTTCCATAGATGAATAAATCCTATTTAGCGTTTATGTTTTTTAGGTTGATAAAGAAACTAACAGAGAAAGAGTTAGTAACCGACAAGATATCTGAAGGAGACACAAAATTTATGGGTGTTGCAAAGCTACCTAAACACAAACATTTCAGGTTCGCATTGTGTTTTCTATTTGTAAATATTTAAATTATTCACTCTACCACTATATAGCTTATTGTGATCTCTAGCAAGTTTAGGGCTATATTTTAGTTATCATTTTTATCCCTTTTTGACAAAACACCTACCTAAGGCTAGAGACGAAGCCTCAAATAATCAAACTTTATTTTAATTTTTTTTTCAGACGGCTTGATGTTCGTTTGTTGCCAGTAGACGAATATTATTGCGGGCTATTATATTTCACAGGCAGGGTGTCGCATTTTTATTTTAATTTCCCGCACATTGTTCAATTGCGTAATCAAACGTGATAAACAAAAGAATATTTAAGTAAATAAAAAACAATAACAATACAGTTGACTTTTGGGCTTAGATAATCAAAAGATTTTTGTTGTTGTTTAAATGTGACACCTGTAAATTTTTGATCAGGCAGTAATATATTCAACACAGAAATGAGGGCACACGCTCATCAGAAAGTAAGTTTTCGTTCACAGGGAGTGATGGGATATTTACTAGTCCCCAAAGTTTTATAATAATGTTATGTTATTCGTTGGTTTAACAACTTTAAAATTTGATTGGTTGCTTATTAAGTTTAGTGTCCAAACGTTTCAACCAGTAATTTTAATCTAAAGATGGGATAATTATTGTCTATTCGTTGTGTTTATCGGACATTGTCTTATACCTTTAGATCTCCGGAGAAAAATATTAAAATATCGCTCTTAAAATCATTAATGCTGGAATAGGTATTCCAATTATTCTGTCATGTTTGATTATATGGCAAATCAAAATTTCTCTATTTTTCTGTGTAATTTCGGTAACGAATAAGGTAGAAATTATTATTTTTACCCTGTGGTTCCTGATTGCAATCCCTGCATCTAACTCGAACATTTTTTTCAGAGATTTATTCTAAACGAGCATTCACTGCGTCCACTGGAATGCGGGAAGCCTGGAGCACCCCTTCCCGTCTCCTCTGAACAAGATATTTTCGAGTATCTAGATTATCCATACAAGAAACCAGAAGATAGAGATTGAAGCAACTAAATTAACATGTTATTGTCAAATTATTTTGAAGTTTTTTTTGTATTTTAGAATTTGGCTGCATGAAAAAAAACATAACTACCTCTTTTTATAGTATAGCAAAAATTTGCATGAATTTTTTTTAATTTAGGTAATATTTTTATAGTTTTATCACTTAACATCTAGTAAGACTTTTCAGAATCTAAGACAGAATGTACTTTACCGTTATTATGTTTTTAAGTAATATTTGTATCTATTTATTTATTATTTATTGCAGACAAAAAATAAAAATGTCATCCAGATCTAGCAGGACATCCCAGAGGGAGCCCCCATCCTCCACACCCAAAGAGAGACCTCCTTCACCCTTGTCTCCTACCAAAATTAGTAGGTAGGTCTTTTGGATTCATTTATAGTAACAGGTTTTCATTTTTTAAACAAAATCTTCTTGTACTTTCTACATAAAGTGATTATCAGCACAGTTTATTTAAATATGTTATTTTTATTTGATAAGTCCAGTGCACAGTGGTTCATTGTTATTAACAATTCTTCAGTTGGTTATAAATATAAAGACTTTATATTTAGATGAGTAAAAAATATGTAATGTTATTTTTTTCGTTTATCTGTTAAAAATTAGATTACTTCTGTACGGTTTGAGTTATTCATTTTAGGGAGGCTTTACTATTGTCCTGAGTAGGAATTTTCTTTTTTTTCCAATTAAAAGATGCTGCATAAGGGTTTGGGCTCTGCCAATATTATATATTGAAATTTAATTAACATGATTTCTTTTTCGATTAGAATCTTGTAAACAGCTTGACTGATTGTTATACGATTTTCACGAAAACTTACTGTTGCTCTGCTTTATAAGACTTTAGATAATAAAATATCTTTTTGTCTGATATTACTTAAAATATTCAGAACTGAGGAAAAGCGAGCTCTTGGTAATCTAAATGACCGTCTGGCCTCGTACATCGATAAAGTCAGGTCTCTGGAACAGGACAAGGGAAGGTTACAAAATCAGGTAACAATTTTTGTAAAATATCTAACAAATGTGGCGAGGGGTTGTATATCCTGCACGCACAAGGTTCATTTTTCCCGTGCTGCACAAAATATTTCAACTCATTTAATTGACCTTGTAGTTTCTTCGTCAGATTAGCTTTATAGACAATACCTAGTTATTACAGTAAACTCCACCAAATCACAACAAAAACAACATATAAAACAATTTATTTTTATAGGTGTCAACTATCGAAGAAGTAAAAACGAAGGAGATCATATCCCTGCGCTCCAACTATGACAGGGAACTAGCCTCCGCCAGGAAGGCTCTGGATGAAACCAGCAAGGCAAATGCAAAGTTGGAAATTGATGCGAAGAAACTGAAGACAAGAAATGATGAACTCGAAATGAGAAATAGACAATTGGTAAGTTTTTATTTTACATCTTTTGAAAATAAGCCATACTGTTTAAACTATACATCCAAAAGAAAAGTTTTTTTTCCATGATTTTTAGGATTCTAAAGACCTTTAAAGCTGCGATCTATAAAAATTTGGATTGAATTTTAATTACCTAAAATTTTCCTTCATGGATTTCAAACAAACAAAAAATCACAAGACTTTAATGTAAAAGGTTATTTCAATTTCAATTTGATCTGTGTATGCAACATTATTTTTACTCAAAACCATTTATAGGAAAACGAAGCCACGAAGGCTGCCAACCAGATTGCCAAGTTAGAGAATGAGAACCACGTGCTAGGACGTGACCTGGGCTCTGCTCAGAATCAACTTAATGAACTCAGACCTGAAAATAAAGTATTGAAAGGTAATGATTTTAATAATAAGATAATGGCTTCGAACCGATTAATATCTGATAAAACAGGTAAACGTACCTATTCTACATGATTAGCACTATACAGACAGACGCACATTCTTTGATCTAAAAGCAGACAAAGATTATTTAAACCCCAGTTATCTGGAATGATATGATTTATTAACACATAAATTAATTATAGATAAAATGGCAATAATTGAATTTATTTTACTACAAATAAAATATACAGACATAAATTAATAGACGACAAATACTAGGCTTCTCTGGCAGGCATACCTAAAATAGAAAAAAATACATATGAATAACAGGTTTCTCAATATCCGGTTCTCTTTACCTTTACTTAACATAAAGTAATCTAAACTTTTAACTAAGCAAAGCATAAAAGATTTAGTTTGTAGTCCAGATGCAAATTGAGAAGAAACCGCTTATTAAAATGTTCTCTTATTTTAGAAAAGCTTGAGGATGCTAGACAGAAGTTGGAAGATGAGACAATCCAAAGAATTGATGCTCAGAACAGACTTCTCACTCAAAAGGTAAAATCAACTTAACTTGATCGATGTCCATTATATAACTTTTAATTTTTAAAGATAGAGTTTTTATTTAGTTCACTGTCTTCTTCCAATAATTTATTAGGTATTAATATTAATATTTCGGTAAAATTGATAATAATAATAACAACACAACCGCCAAGATTAAGAGTTACGTACAACTACACAATTACAAAATTATCCTCAATGTATGTATATTGTATATGTTCTAGCATAAATTTCTTTTCCAATTTACATAGTAAATATATAGGATATTTCATTTTCAATTTTGAATAAGTTTGGAAAATATAAACCAAAAAATAACCAATTCTAATTTAGGAAGAATCTGAATTCAATTCTAAATACCTTGAAGAACAGCTGAACGAAACGCGCATGCGCAAGCAAATTGAAATCGAAGAGGTTGACAGCCGAGCCCAAACTCAGTATGAGGAGAAGCTGTCCCAGTCTCTGAAGGAGCTGCGTGACAGCTATGAGCAGCAGTTGGCCGACAACAGGACTGCCTTTGGTTCTACTTATGATAAGAAGATTACTGATCTACAATCTAAGCTCCAGAAAGAAAGGGAAGAGGCGGCAACTGCCGTACAGGTATTAATAAATGTTATATAGATTTATTTTTAGGTCCAAACTAAACAAACAAGATTTTATCTTTGTATATATACTAGATGGTTGTTCTATGATAAATAAATGTAAAATCCTAAAATAAGTGTAAAAGCATCACTAATATGATACAAAATCTTTTAGTGCGTAACGCTGCTAAGCAATTCTCGGCTACTATTAAATATACATATTGTAGGAGATGAAAGAGTACCAGACCAAGATGGAGGCCATGACCAGTAAGATGAACCAGGTAGAGATCAACAGCAGGGCCATGGAGGACAGGATCAAGGATCTTACCAGCCAGCTGGAAACACTTGGCAAAGATTACAGGTTCGTATCCTAGTTGCTCAGCTTCGTTAAAAATGCGATTTTGATAGCTTAGCTACATATATACATTTTCAATACTAACTGTTTTGCTCCTAACATAACAACAAGATGATATGTGATGACTTTAATTATGCTTACGCCTTACATTTGTTCCTTTCAGTAGGACACCTGCCAATTTCCATAGGTATGTTATGTAAAACTAAAAATGGTTAATCACAAAATGGGAATGTGGGTCTAATATTTAATTTTTAGTTTTCTATGTGTTATTAGCAAAACCATAATTTACATTATTATGATAGTAACTTTTTAGATCTGACATGGCCAAGAAGGATCGTGAGATCGACTATATCAACGAACAGCTGACTGGCCTAACCAAGGAGTATCAGGAGCTTCTGGAAATCAAGGTATGCATTTGTAGATTTATACTGAGACTCAAATACAGGGAGAAGGGACCAGGTTTCTGACAAATGATTTTAAGTGAAAATTTCTCCACACACTTCTTTAATTTCTTCCCTTTTGTTACAGCACAAAATAAGTTTTACGCCAACATTACGCCACTACGATATCGAAATTTTCAGCAATTTCAAATCTATCACGGCCCCTGCTTAAATTAAAGATAGTATTTCATAAAGTCTGTAAAAGTTGATCTTGTTTTACAAAAATGAACTTTTTACAGGTGGCTCTTGACATGGAGATCTCTGCGTACCAGAAGTTGTTGGAGAGTGAGGAGGCCAGGATGGGCCTGTCACCCTCCCCGGATAGTGAGAGACCAAGAAAGAGGAAGAGGATTGATATTGATGAAAGCTATACTGGTAAGTTCATTATTTGAAACTTGATTAGGTAAGCCTTATTCAAAGTTTTTGGGGGTGAAAATGAAATTTTTTAAGGCAGGTGGAAGAATTAATCTTTCAGTTTTAACACTCCCGAAAGAAGTTAAGTGTGGTCGGCAAAATATTATCTCTATCTTGCAATTTAACAAAAAATCATCCTGAGAAAAATTTCTATTTTCTAGGTATTAAGATGAACACTACATTCAGCCAGGCTGGAGATCTTCTCATCAAACCTCTGGATGAACAGAAGAATTGTATACAGGTAGAAAGTATAAAGTTATTATCAACCCCCTTCCTTTCGTATCGCGATTTTACTTGACCCCTCTTTCCTCCCCCTATTAACTGTCTCTGACCCTTAAAATCTTTAAAAATTAATTAAAGTGTACCTACTCTATATGTTAACAGAGCAGCTCTTAAACATATTTCTGTTTTTAATCTTGTTTTAAGCATTACTTAGCTGCCCGGAATTATAAGGCATATAACAATAGACAAAAAATTGATGATGATTGTAAACCCCTAATTACGATTAGCAAAATAACTACTTTTGTAGATTGAAATTATTGGTGGAAAAGTGTACTCTTAGCCGTGAAGCTAACGAATGTTGATAAAGGGGGGGGTTTTTAATGCAACCATCTCGTAATCAGTGAGCAAATGGCACTCAGAATTCGAATTTCCATCTATAATTTTGCATGAGTAATCCTTGGTAGATCTATTTTCCCTAAATCGAACAAAAAGTTGGAAAAGTAACGGCTAACGGCTGGCGGCTCATCTGTTTTGCCATTTGTTTGATATCTATATTGCAAATTAGTCACGAAACCTCTCTCAACATAATACTCTTTTCTACTCCAAAACGCTATCAAACGGTTCTAGACGGTAGCTGTTGGTACTAGAAGTTTTAAAATTGGTTATTGCTATCATTTAACATGAATTAAACCAAAAATATGTTTTAAAAAGTTGATTCCTACGTAATTGATGATGGATTTACCCTGAAAATTGGCAAAAAACGGCTGAACGGCTGAGCCGCTAGCCGTTACTTTTCCAACTTTTTGTTCGATTTAGGGAAAATAGACCTACCAAGGATTACTCATGCAAAAGTTCAGATCGAAATTCGAATTCTAAGTGTCATTTGCTCACTGATTACGAGATGGTTGCATTAAACCCCCCCCCCCCTTTTGTTTATAAAACTTGGGGTACAACTTACTTTATTTTACAGTCCAATGTCCTTCTCTCCCTGTTGGCTATGGGTAACACCGTATTGTTAAAGAAAAATTAACTCTTTTTCTTAGGTATACTTAAACAAAAATGTTACTGACAAGCATAATACTGTTAAGGTTGAGAATACAGGTGAGACTGATGTAAATCTTGGTGGATATCAACTGTTGTGCGTCAGTGATGGCGTGGAAACTAACTACAAGTTTACCAGAAGCCACAAGGTAAACAATTCAGCTTAATTAGATCATAAAAATAAATTGGTGTCGTTGCTCACTTGTAACACACTGGGTGTTGGTGGTTAAAGTTCTAGTTCAAGTCCACATTTGGTAACTCGATTTTCTCAGTCGTAAGTACATTCATTCAACTTCCCTTGGTTGTGTTAGAAGGGAGATTATTGAGTGGTTTGGATACTCAATAGTCACTCACATAATACCAGTACAGCCCTTATCCCAAGCTCCTTTGCGAAGAGTATCATTCATTACAGTCACTTCATTTGGGACACCTGCCACACTCGAAAGATTGTGAGGTAATAAATTGTAGCTACCATGAGACAGCGGGTCATAAAGATTTTTAAAAAGTGTAAGTACCTAAAAGTCGAAAGAAAATATTGTAAAACGACTAGAAAATTATGATAGCAATTAGAAGCGAATGAAAAACGAGTTGAGTTTAATTTTAAACAGATTTACTTAGTCTTCAATTGGACATTGAAAGTTTGTACAATACAAAGTACAACCCATAATTTTATAAAGTTTTTTTAGTGTGTTTATAAACTTGGGCGATTTTTACTGTCTTGCATTATAAAAAAATATATTTGATTAAAATAAAATTGTTTATTAAGATCGCTGCTGCCTCAACAATCTCAGTGTACAGCTCAGACAGCGGTGTTGAACATTCGCCAGCCTCCGGTGTGCTGGTGATGAAGACTGGCGCCTGGAGCATGGCGGATGAAGTGAAGGTCCAGCTGGTCAACAAGGAGGGAGAAGAGGTAGCCGCCAGAGATACAAACTGGCAACAAGAAGTTGTCCGCGGATCACAGTAAGATTTTCAATTTTTAAGATTTAGAGGGACAACGGAATAGTATTGATTCTCACCTCCCAAAGTTTATAAAGTCCTTGCGCTGAATGATTGGAGAAAGGCAATGGAAAACAAAAATAATATTCTATAGGTAATATAGATAGGTAGTGAAGAAGGAACAAACTCAAAATATATTAGAACATCAATCTTTTTAATTGGCACTTCATGGTTTTTTTTCTTCAAATATCAAATTTGAGAAAAAATGTCAAGATCAGCTGTCAGAGGGGGTTGGGTGTTTTTGGTTTCAGTGGCCAAAGAATGGGTTCTAGTGAAAGCACTTACTTTTATTCCCAATTCGTTCAAACTCTTATATCAGTTAAAAAAAAGTTTGGATTATGGAAAGAAGACGAAGTACCGGGTTTCGTCACATTTTCACAGTAGTTTTTCTCCTATTCTAGCCCCTGCAGGGGGGCTCTTTCCTTTGGGGCCTATTTCTTAACCCTGCGGGCAATCATTAACATTTACCTAACCTAAACTAATCTTAAATAATCAGTCTATCAAAAACTACTGTAAAAATACGGCGATACCCGTTACTTCGTAATCTTTCCATAACCCAAAAGTTTTATATATACTGATATTTCTGTAATATGTTATTATTTTAGATCATTCATGGGAGACATCGACAGGACAGCTTCCTCCACCAAAGACGAGAAATGCTGCATCATGTAAACACCAAATTAAAGAGTTGCTGCGCTACTACAAAAATCTTTATAAAAACATTTATTATCTTGCAAAGAATACGCTGTATTATACTTTTAAAGGGATCTTTACATAATAATTGTATTATACCTATTTATTTTGTCTTTTTGATTCATAAAGATTTTCATTCAATTGAAAGGTAAGATATGCAAAGGTTTAGAATGTTACTCTTCCATTAAATGATATTTACTGCTTTATAAATTGCAGAATTTGAAAACTAAAAACGTATCGTTGCTTATTTTTGTTACGTCACAGTTACCAGTATAACTACAAAGGTGCCTTACTTAATTAAACCTATATTTATTAAAGAAGAAAATATTTTCGTGACTCGACAGGTCTTTTTAAGACAAAATTACTTTGTTCATGTACCTTATGAAAAGTGCATTATCAATCTTTGAATATTTAATTTCCTAATGCACTGCCAATGAAACTAACCTATGGTCTCGTATTTTATTTTGAGTGTAAATATATCAAGCTGTTAAGCCAAATAATATCTTAATACTATTTGGACTTCAAGTTTGATCTTAATGTTTGGTAACATTGAATTTATGCTGTAATTTATGAAGGTGTTAATTTATTTGAAATGTCCAATCTAATGATTCCAGCGACATGAATTCAGTTCAACCAAACATACCTGCTTTAACAATAATGCAATGAAATACCTTAGTTAGTTGTTAAGCAGGAATTGGTATTCTTTGTTATAAAAGTGTAAAAAATCATATTAAATGTTTTTACTGGGTTGGCATTTTTAAAGCAAAGTTTCCCCATTCCTACGTAAAATATGCTTATGTTACTAAACCAGTATGTAGTAGATAGATAAATTGTGTATTAAGAAAGTTTCAGACATTTTATTCACCTTAAAATTTTATTTTCTCTCTAAAACTAAATTTCGGAACTAAACTACAAAAAGAAAATTTTCTGAAACTTTGTTATTTTAATGAATGTATGTTAAGAAAGAAAATTTTATTTGTGCCGAAATGTTCAGATTTTTTTTCTAATTTCTAAAATTTAATGAGCATTTTTCTATATGGTTGTAAGATTTTGTATGATTTAATGTGATAATATACCCTCCTGTTAATTTCTACAATGTGATACTTTTTTTTATTTCATTTTCCTTCATTAATTTTTTAAGTGCCATCATAAATATTAAAATCTGGTGGTCATATTTACCTTGAATTAATGTAAAAATGGCTGGTTAATGTATTGTCGTCACCCAAAGCCAATGAAATTAAAAATATTTTGTTCTTATATAAATATACACTTACAATATATGGGAAAGGGATTGCACATGAAAAATATTGTGCGGGAAGGATGCTATATCCCCCTTGAGGCTTAAGACTTA
Source organism: Acartia tonsa (assembly GCF_053477335.1). Taxonomy (NCBI): domain Eukaryota; kingdom Metazoa; phylum Arthropoda; class Copepoda; order Calanoida; family Acartiidae; genus Acartia; species Acartia tonsa. The sequence goes on from NC_137260.1 coordinate 45,329,477, forward strand.
CAGACAGGATAGTTATAGAGCAGCTTTAGCAAAATGTTCTACCTGTGACTGCAATGCAGGGAATGATCAAGTTACCACAGAATCCAGAGGTATCCAGAGGATACGCGGGGCCAGACGGGGGGGACTGTTGGGGTCTCCAGGTGGGCCTTGGTGCATTTATGGATGGTCTGTAATTTGTGGAAGTGTTGATGTTTAGGCCTAAACAAATAGAGTTATATTTTGGGAAATTTGGTGGAAACCTAAACTTCACCCGGCCTAAGCTATTGTCCTATCCTCCCCCCAATTACATTATTTGTTAATAGGGAAAGGTGGAAAGGTTAATAATTTGAAGAACTAAGCTGTACCTGGATGTTAATTCTGGACAGCTTAGTTTTCCAAAGAGCCGGCAGACATTATAATTAAGCGGTCTGAAAAATGAAAATCTTTAATTTGCTGTTTGCAACCGCGAAATTAGAATGTCTGCCGCAGTGAGCCGCAGGCAACCCGTTGTTCTTCTCCAGTGGACTGGTGGCCTGAAAGTGTACATACATTAGTGTACATGACACTCCCGGCAAGAAAAAGAAGAACATAGGGGTGCGGGTTGATCACTGCAGTTTACAGAAGATAGGAAGAACGATACGCCCAGCAGCAATAGCCTTTAATGTGTTTTTTTTTTTTTTTTTTTTTTTTTTTTTTTTTTATGGGGCGTATCGTTTACAATGGGTTAAAATAAATAAATAAATAACTATTTTGTAAACAATTTTAAATTTACAATATATGATTAATACTAATCCAGGTTTTCTTCGGCTGGAATCAATCCTCATAAGTGGGGTAAACTTCTTGGGGTAATCAATCATTTAATAATAAGATTATTAAAGACATTAGGCAGCATCTACTTGTTGTAAGGTAACATTTAATAATGAGATTATTAAAGTTATTAAAGGGAGTGTGAACCTTTAAGCAGGATTTTTCTTTTGTAGTAATTGAATATTTAATAATGACATTATTAAAATCAATGTGCAGGATTATGTAGTGTAATGAGGTAGGGTTTTTTATCTTCGGCACTTACAGCCTTTATTAATAGCAGAGTTGAATTTTGGACATGCATAACATCGTAATGCTTGTCGGTTAAGTTATATTGTTTCGGCAATTACAGCCTTTATTAGTTGCAGATTTGAAATTGGAAACGCAAAACATCGTAATGCGTGTCCGTGAGGTTAATTATTATCTTCGGCAAATTCAGCCTATGGCAAATTCAGCCAAAGTTTAACGGGTGTAACTCATTTGCGACGCATTGTGTTAACCCGTTTCAGGAACGGTTTTATTAGGTTTTTTGCTCTGAAGCGTATGACTCGTCACACTTGGAGGCTGCGGACCTGATTTGGTCAACTAGTGCGAGCTCGTCCTCGGAGAACAAGATGGCGATGTGCCGGACACTCCTTCTGGTCTCATGAAATTCTTCCTTCCAGTGTTTCCGCCAACGGATAACTACCTGACGGACAATACCATCATCAGAAGTGATGAGGTGTAGGACCTGACCAAGGCGCCAGAGTTGATCGCCAATCAACTCATCTGGGGACCGGAGGAAAACGACGATATCCATCTCCTTTGGTTGTGGACCTGTTTTGCCAAATTTCTTTGGTCTTGGGATGTAATCTGGAAGGCGTTCATATAGCCAGATCTGCCACCATGATTGGTAGAGGCGTTCCATCTGTTCCAAAAGGCGGGAGGGTTGTTCTACCCTCATTGGTCCAGTGGGGGCACGCCTGTTATTTCTGCCGTGTATCAGACGGTTCGGCGTGATAAGGTCTGCGTGACCTACATCCTCCGTTCTGGATACCATGCAGATCGGCATGTTGTTGATCTCATTTGCTATATATGAAAAGGCAGTCTCAAATGACATGACATCCAGTTTGAGACCGTTAAATGTTGCATGGAACAAGGTTTTGATTTCTTTGATTGAGCGTTCCACACAACCTTGATAGTTGTGAGCAGCAGTGGGACCGACCTCGTACTCTATGCTGCAACTTTTTCCATTGAGCGTTTTAGTGATGTCAGCCATGGAAAACTCCGATTTTGCTACGCCTTTTATGAGCTGTGCTCCTGGGTCGATGAAGACCTTTTTAGGGTAGCAATAACGATGAACGAATCGTTGGAATGCTTGGAGAAAGGCGTCTGTGTTATACTTAGTCATAACATAACACGCTGTTACGGATGAGGCTGGGTCTCTACAGACTAGACCCCAAACCTTGACTGTGGACCTGTGGTTGTGTTCACAGTGAGCCAAGAACGGACCCATCAGGTCAAGTTGGCAGTAGTAGAACGGGGGAGCAATGGTCAATCTGTTTTGGTGGATTGGTCCCATTTCAGCTTCTAGAAGCTTGGCCTTGAACCTACGACAATGTGGGCAAGCCGCTCTAATCTCTTTGGAGAGATCTCTGCCATGGAGGATATAGGCGATGTGCCTAGATTCTAAGAGTGTTGCATTTACATTCCTGTGTAGTGCAAGCTCTTGGTGGGCGTATAGCATAACGGAGTATGCTATCAAGCTATACCGATCAACTATCGGTCTAACAAAGTGGAGGGGAGACAAATCAGGCATGATATTGTCAACGTCTTCAATGCTGGTGCCCTCGACAATACGACCATTGTATTTGATAATGCCGTCGTCAGTGACAACATTGTTGCCGTGGGCCTTAGAGTTGGAGAATTTAAGCACTTCTTTAGTGGCGAGCCTAAAGTAGTATTTCTCCGCCTTCTGAACTTCCTCGTCCAAGAGTTGGACAACCCGAGGAGTGGGTTGTGGAAGTGATGCCTTGTTGTGACGGTATGATTTAAAGTCGAAAAAGCAGAATTTTCGAACGATGGCCATGACCCGGAGAGATTTTGGCCATGACCGTTTACACGGGTCGTAGAGATAACTCGAGAACTTGGTTATCTCTGCCGTTCTTTCTTGGGGTGATTTCGTATCACCATGGAGGATTTTGACCTCTTGGGCAGCGGCCTGTTTCGCTTCCATTGTTAGTTTAAGATCTTGGAAGGATTGGGCTGGCATGTCCTGGTAATCAAGATACATCCAGGGTTTGCCATTTTGCCATTCAGATTTGGCGTCGATGTCCTTAATAGTGGCAAGGAACCGGGTGCCGAGATCCGCGATGTTGTTTTCTGACTCAACATGACGCCATTGATCCGGGGATGAGAACCGTCGAATTTCGATGACGCAGCTACGTACGCCCAGAGAAAGAGGACGTGCGTCTTGGTGAAGCCACGACAACACAACAGTAGAGTCTGTGAAATAGGTGACTTTGTCGACCTTGTCTTTGAGATTCTTGGCAACGGTTGTTGCAAGAATGGTGCCTACAACGGCTGCCCTCAGCTCTGCTCGAGGGATAGTGCTGCCAGTCACGATCTTTGACTTGGCAGCGGCCAATCGGACAGTGACCTCCCCCGAGAGAGATATTGACCTAACATGCACACACACGATTGCCATGTTTTGGCTAGCATCAACGGATACTAGCAGATCAACTTTGGGTTGGGAGTTTGCCGGGATTACCGACCGTGGACAGGAAACTGACGCGAGTTGTTGCATCGTTTCAATGTTGGTCACCCATGTTGGAAGCAGTTTGGTTGGGAGCCCATCGTCCCAACCAGTAGCGTAAGAGAGGAGATCGTGATAGTCTGCTTTGAATTTAGCAGTCACGGGGGTGCAGAATCCGAGAAGGTCGAAGTTTGAGGCAACTTGCGACAGGATGGTTCTTTTCGTGAAACTGAGTAGAAGAGCCTCTTCCAGACTGCCTTCTACTGGCGGGGGTCTTTTCCCTCGTTTTGTTTTGCCAAACGACAGGGGTTTGACATCCAAGCTGAGAGTGTCAGCTAGTGGGGCCCAGCGATAGCCGAGGTAGCTAACATGTGTGCCGTCATTGGACACGGTGTCTTCAGGTACAGCTGAAGATTTGACAAAGCTTTTGACGCTCATGCCTGCCAAGTCAAGAGTAAATTTGACTCCTGCAATGAGTTTGTCTAGTTCAGTTGCGGAGTCTGTTGAATCAGAAGTATCATCAACATAAGTTTTGGTTCTGAGAACCTGGGCACCTGCGGTATGTTCAGGGTGGTTGTCCATGACATACTGAGCTACCTGTTCAAGGCCTTCTGCAGTTTGATTGCCAGAAGGTTTGACCCCATAAATGATGGTACGCATGATGCGCGTTCTGACAGTGCCACCAGGGGTAAGGCTATCAACCCACAAGTACTTGTGCCAGCGGAAATCAGATGGATCCAACTTGATCTGGTTGTACGCCATCCGTATGTCGCATGCGAAAGCATGTGGTCCTGCTCTGAAGTTGATGTCCAGAGCTAAGATTTTTTCAAGCCTGTTTGTGCCCTTTGCTAGGACATCGTTCAGACTTTTACCTGAGGAGGTAGTTGCAGACGCATCAAAGACAACTCTAACTGGAGTGGAGAGAGAATTTTCTTTAGTGACGAAGCGCCAAGGGAGGTAGTATTCTCCTGGCAGATTGTCTACTAAGGCTCGTTCCTCAGGGGACAGGTCATCAATGTCACATGAATAGCCGTTTAGTGCCAACTTGTCATGTGATGCCATAACTTGCAGTTTGGCCTCTGGATCTTTCTGCAGTTTTCGCAGCTGCGATTCCAGAACTTTGAGGGCCCTATTTTTGTTTGGTTGTAACTCCTTGACCGGATCAGCAATGAAGGGAAGAGATGCTACGATCCGGCGTTCGTCAGGTAGGAATTTGACGGACTTTTTTATTAGGAGTTGTTCGGCCTCTTCTCTGAGAGAAGTTGCATCCAGAATGTCTCCGTTTTTGCAATCATTGCATCCACGGCATGCTATGCAACGGTAAGGTGCTTGAGTGCCTATGTCTTCACTCTCAAGATACTTCTGTTCATGTCGTTTGACGTGTTGAATATCGGAGCTGTATGTATGAACATCCAGCGAAGTGTCCTCCTCTGTTTTTTCCTCAACAGTGATTGGATGGAGGTATGGAAAGGTGTCGGTTAAGGAATCCGCGCACCAATTCCTACCACTGTTCAGAAGTGTTTCAGTGGTATAGCGGTAAGCAGACAACTCGTTGGTGAAAAAGAGAGCAGCACCAACAAAGTTTACAGTCTCGGCTGCTTTGGCCCAAGCCTTGTGGGGACCACCGAGTACACCTGTGTGGCCATCAATGCCCTTGAGTGGGCTTCTGTATAAGGATAAGCCACAGGGCAGTGAGCAGATACGCATTGGGAACAAGTAGTTGTACTTGATCCCCAAGATTATGTCGACTTGGCCTCCGCCAATGACATCTGGTACAGTAGGGAGAAGCTCGTGGCCTTTGTAGTGATTTGCGAGGTCACCATAAGGCTCTGTGAGTTCCCAACGAGGAAATGGGGCCGTCAGTGTGTCCATTTTTGCAGCAATTATAGTTGCGGACATGGCACTGTCGACTAATGGCAGTGTGAACTTGTCACTGCCATAGGGAAGATGGACGACTTTACCACCTGCTACATTCATGAGGGTGGGTCCAGGGCGGTGTTCTGTGGCATTTAGTCTAGCCGCTGCAGAAGCTGAAACTGCGGCTGTACCACAACCGCTGTCGTAAAAGACAAACAGCGGATTGCCGGAAAGATCAGGGACGTTTTGGCACATGAAGATGCCTGGGGCAGCAACATCAGGGAAGGTGTTGGGGTCGGAAACGTCAGGTGTGGTGTCAGAGGTTTGGAGATTCATGGTAATATTATCCATGAACAGAAGGTTGCCAGATGTTATAGGAACATCCTTGGGCAATGACTTGCGGAAATCGTCTAACCTCTTTTTATTCTGCTCGACATGAATAGAGCAGGCGAGGATATGCTTTTGCACGCGATGAGCAGACGCGTACTGGCAATTGTCAGCTTGACAGTAAAAGGTGGTGCGACAGTCATTTTTGTGGTTGTTCCACCATTCGTCAATATTGTCGAAATTGACGCTGGCGTCCATTCTGAGGCACCTGTGACAGGCTTTTGTCTTGCCATGGAGTTGACGTTTCTCCTTATGTGGTGTATTGATGTACACCTGGCATTGGAACAAATATGTGTGTTTGTTCTGACAAAGCGCGCAATCAGTTGGTACAGGCTTAGAAGCAGCGCCTGTGTATGTTAAAAGTGGAATGGGTGTCTTAGCGGACTTATCAGAGGCCCTGCCTTTAGGGCGTTGTTTTGGGTCCTCTGAGGCCGAGAAAGTGGAGGCCGTGTAAGTTTGAGAGGCTGGTTTACTCCGGTTCGAGATTTTCTGACCAGGGTTGTTACCAGTCTGGTTGGACTGTCTATTGCCGGAGTTGCCGCTGCTCAAGTTGGTATTGTTACCACCAGAGGATGCGGTACCAGTATGGAGGGATGCTCCTTCATGCTGGTTAAGTTGGTATTGGAGCTGACGTAGTTCGCAATCCAAGAAGAGGAGAAGTTGCTCATAGCAGTACTGGCCATCTTCCTCCCCATTTTCGTCTGCGCTAAGCAGGAATTTTTTAGACATCTCCTTAAAGTAGTCCCCTTTAAGAAGGTTCAGTACAGAGTTGGCGATGTCCGTTTTGCCGTGGTACAAGGCTTGCTCTGCATCATTCTCTTTTGCAAATTCTTGGGTATCAGCAAGTAATGAACGGAGTTTTACCATCCATGTGATCTGCTGTTCCCAGTTGTATTTAGGGCATGGTCCCAGTTCCATGATTTTAGCCTTACGTTTGGCTATGATGCTGGTTTTGCTGCCGTAGTGGAACGACAGCTGCTTCATACAAGCCTTAATAGATTTTTCGGCTGAGCACAACATCTGCGCATTGCCCTGGAGACAGTTTTCTTTCAGGATTTCCAATGCTTCGACTTCTGCTATAGACGGCATTGAGTCGATATAAATCTGGAACTTCTTTTGAAATGTAAAGAGGTCAAGTTTATCTGTCTTGGCCCCGGAGAAGTGAGGGATAGGGATGTTGGAAGAGCGCTGATTGAAGGAGTGCCCTGAGATAGGTACTCCGAAACGATCCCTCAAGCGTTCAACGTAAGATTCCACGCTGGATATTTCCGTTTCAAGCGTGGTGGACTGGGCATCTAGTGCTGTTGCATCTTGCTCCATGTCCGTAAGCATTGCGTCCTCACACAAGGTTTTGGCTTTATGTAAGGTGCGCTGTGCCTTATCAAGTAGCTCTTTGAATTGAGCATTAAGTTTATTGAACTGACCTAACTGCTTAACTTCGGTCGTTTTAAGGTCGCCGAACTTTTCGCAGAGATCGTCGAGCTCAACAAGCAAGGGGTCCCTTTTTTGTTTTACCCTTGCTTGTTTTACCGCGTATGTCGTAGGATTTATGCGGTTGGGGATGGGAGCTGTTTGCTTGAGCATAGTTGCAGCAGGAACAGCTGTGGCCTGAGTCGTAACTGCTGGAGGCACAATTACTTGGCCATCACATGGTAAGGTACCTGCCTCGGATCCGACTGCTGAAGTGGTAGTCGAGTCGTCAGAGCAAGTAGAGAGAGGTACTGCTGGAGCAGCAGTCGTCGTAATCGGTTGAGCTTTCAAACGTGATGTACGATGTTCATGAATGAACTCGATTTTTGAGCGCATGGCTATACGTAGCTGTAACGCTTTGTTCATGTCAGCTTCGGTGACCCTTGGGTCTGGGCTGTTGCGAAAGAAAGCTATGATGTGGCGAATTGACGAGGCTTTTTCTTCCAACAATGATAGACTATTGTCTAGCTTTTCAATGCTAAACCTGTCAGGGTTATTTATGATGCTCTGACAGTCTTCGTCTATCATCATGCACTCATCGCATTCGATGATGAGTTTGGTTGCCTCATCAGTCATGGTTGGGGTTTGTGCTGTAACAAGCGCAGATAGATCGACACTAATATTGTGTGTCGATGTGGAAGCGTTATAAGCGGAGCCTGGGAGGTGGTCGTGTAATGGGAACTGTTCAGGGTTATAAAAAACCTCGTCCTGAACCTCTTTCTGTAAATCTTCAGAATAGAGTTGTTCCAAAGCTTCTTCAAGAATTGAAGCTGATTTTTGGAAGGATGGTATGGGGGAATAATTATCCCAATCTAGTTGCTGTGGGGCTAGCTCAAACTCTTCAGTATCTGTAGGGGTTGTGGGGGTTTGTGGTGAAAGGCTGTTATACGGATGTATAACGGGAAAAGTTACCAGTGGATCAACAGGTGAGGAGGGTAAGTGGGGGGCTGCAAGTAGTTGGGGAGCTGCAGGGGGTGTAGGGAATCCTCGGATAGGTGACGGGGATGGGCTACGGTGGTGGCTGTTTTGGCCTGGGGGGGTGCGACTAACGCTGGGCCTGCGTGAGGAAACGACGGGCCTAGAGTTGCGGTCAACCGGTTTTTGCCGTTGAAGTAGCGCTTTTTTTGTTTTAAGGAGTTTTTTGGCGCGTAATTCAAACGGGGTGTTGAGTTTATGTTTTTTGGCTAAAACTCTGACGGTTTTAGGCCGACGACTCGCAACAGTCGCAGAGTCGGATTGTGAACGTTTGGTGTGAGAAGGGGTGGGGTGTGAGTTAGATGGATGATAGAGGGTGTTATGCCTTGAGCGTGTAATTGCTCCGGGCGGTTTAGTGAGGAAAATCTCCTTCATTGACCACTGAATGCTGTTGTTAATTTATTTATTTAAATTATAACCTCTCTTTAGCTTATATTTTTTTTGGTGTTTTTATATTTTTGTGTTTTTACAACAAATAAATGATGAGGGGAGAACCTTCACCGAATTTTTGTTGTCTTTAATATGGCGCAGTATGGGAGGGACCGCAAGCTATCAGGGAGATGAAAAGGGGTAGGGGGGAAAACAGGTTCAGATTATTTAACAGCTATATTGTTAAATAAGAGGACAAGGAGTTGTCCTATGGGTAGGGAGAAAAACAGGTTCGGATTACTTAACAGTTATTGTTAAATAAGAGGACAAGGAGTTGTCCTATGGGTGGGTGGCACTTAGTTGTAAAGCACCTCAGCAGCTGTACAGAATTAACAGTCTGTAAACATCAATGTGCGGGAAGGATGCTATATCCCCCTTGAGGCTTAAGACTTACAGACAGGATAGTTATAGAGCAGCTTTAGCAAAATGTTCTACCTGTGACTGCAATGCAGGGAATGATCAAGTTACCACAGAATCCAGAGGTATCCAGAGGATACGCGGGGCCAGACGGGGGGGACTGTTGGGGTCTCCAGGTGGGCCTTGGTGCATTTATGGATGGTCTGTAATTTGTGGAAGTGTTGATGTTTAGGCCTAAACAAATAGAGTTATATTTTGGGAAATTTGGTGGAAACCTAAACTTCACCCGGCCTAAGCTATTGTCCTATCCTCCCCCCAATTACATTATTTGTTAATAGGGAAAGGTGGAAAGGTTAATAATTTGAAGAACTAAGCTGTACCTGGATGTTAATTCTGGACAGCTTAGTTTTCCAAAGAGCCGGCAGACATTATAATTAAGCGGTCTGAAAAATGAAAATCTTTAATTTGCTGTTTGCAACCGCGAAATTAGAATGTCTGCCGCAGTGAGCCGCAGGCAACCCGTTGTTCTTCTCCAGTGGACTGGTGGCCTGAAAGTGTACATACATTAGTGTACATGACAAATATTGATTTGCTTTTTTTCAACTTTTGATATTTTCAGGGTAACTTTCTGAAGATTAGTGGAATCCCTTTCCCTGTGAACAATCTAACCTCAGTATTTTGTACAAAATCGACATAATTTTACTGTAAAGAAATTTTGAAATATATTCATAATAAAAATGATCTTTCTTGCGAACCACTAAATATTTCAGATTTTTTTCAGATATAAGATGATAAGTTGAGAAACCAGTTCAAATATCCGAAATGTGAGTTGGAATTATACCTAATCAATTTAGGATTAACTTTTTAAAAAGTTCTAAACTATATGATTCATATGTTGATTAAAGGGGGGGGGGGCGAAAGTGACACTTTTTGAAACCAAAACTAAAAGTCAAAGGAACTCAACTAAAAAAAGAGTTACAGGTCTGACATTTTGCATGGCAGTTGCTTTATAGGGGTACAATATGGAAATGTGAAGAAACGGCGGCGCAACCGCCGAAAACCGCCGAGAAAAGGCAACAAAAATTACGGCGGTTTTCGGCGGTTGCGCCGCCGTTTCTTCACAGTTCCATATTGTACCCCTATAAAGCAACTGCCATGCAAAATCTCAGACCTGTAACCCTTTTTTTAGTTGAGTTCCTTTGTTGACTCTTAGTTTTGGTTTCAAAAAGTGTCACTTTCGCCCCCCCCCCTTTTTCAATTGGACATTTAGATTTTTTTTACATATATTTGTTTGCTTTCTGGGGTGTTTTTAAATGTCCTTTGTAACCAAATATTTTCATAAACCTTGCTTTATACCTAATAAACACATAAACAGGCTGGCCACAAACATACTATTTCCACTATTTCCACTATTTTTGCATACTATGCAAACTATTCCAAAAAAATATGCTATTTCCACTATTGTCCAAAATTGCATACTATTTCCACTATTTCTTTGGATTTCAGATAAATCTTCAATTTTTAGGTAACTAAAACAAACTGATTTTTTTGATCATGAAAAGAAAGCCAAGTAGCAGGTTTCATCGCATTTTCACAGTATCTTTTCTCCTATTTCTAGTCCCTGCGGGGGGCTCTAACCCTGCGGGGCAATCATTAACACTTACCTAACCTAAAATAACCTATCAAATGCTACTGTGAAAATACGGCAAAATCGCTACTTTGTTTTCAATTTTTTTTTAGAAATGTTTCCAGAAGAAAGTAGTCTTTCAGTTCAGTTATTGAAAGTTATTGGTATTTCTACATTCAATGTAAAGATTTTTTTTTGAAAGATACCAAAACTTGGGGTAATTAGTGACACAACCAAAAAGATTTCACCCAATTATCTCTAAAACTAAGGGAGTAGCACCCAAAATAAAATTGCTGGTATGTCGTGTCACGTGTGACGAGTCACCACATTTCTCCCCCCCCCCCCCTTTTGCAATTAGATGATAGGGTTGATTTATCAATTACATAACACTTGTTGCTTCGCCCCTCGCCTCAGGAAAATAGCTTAAAACCAACCAAGTTTTTTATGAGCTTAGCTGAAAAGTATAACCGATTAGGACCAACATACTTTTGGCTTTAGAAAAACAAACTTACCTACTACTTATATTATAGGATAAAAATTAAACTAAAAATAATCGTTCATAAAATTGTGGCTAATCTTCCTTTGAATCATAATAAAATCATACTGACAATAATTATAAAGTATCTAACGGTTTCGGACATCATATAATGCAGTTTGAAAACAATAGGACAACTTTAACATACCTAAATTATTGTCAAGAGCTATCCGTTACGTACGGACGGACATACATGAGAACCTATTTATAGAAAAGCAGCACTTAAAAAAACTCCCAGCTGTAGTAAAGGTAAACAATATACTGACACTGAACATAACCTGTCGCGACAATATATTGACGTAAAAAGTATAAATTGAACATACACAACTTGAAATAGCGCAGCTACTGTCTATATGAAAAATGTTAAAAATGCTACGTACTTTCTAATCATAGATAGGCTGGTTTTAAGAATTTAGAATCAATTGTATACTATTGGAATGTGTCGATCTACTTTAAATAAATATGCCATATCTAGTATATCAGTTTTATTTCAGTATTTAGTGTTATCGCTGCGCTACATACTTTTGGACCGGATTGTCCTATATATGAACAACAAGGATGACAACATCCATAAGTAGCGAAGCACAAACAAATAAATAAGAATTTAGATATTAGTTGTTTAAAGCATGTATATTAGGAAAAAATCACGAAACCTTTTCAACATTTGTTTTTAATTTCTTAATATTTATATTTCAGTACTATGACTAACAGACTGACGGTCAAAGTAAATTACACACTGGATGCTTAAATCAACGAGAAATTTAATTTTGATTTATTTAACTACAAAAATTTTTAAAAACGGACCATAAACACCAAAGATAGGAGGAAAAATGTGAAAAATATAAAAATAGCCAAAAACATGCAAAAAGGCAGTCTGACCGCTATTGATGTTTTCTTGAAACGACAGGAAATTTAATTTTGATATATATAACTGAAAAACTTCGGAAATCGGGCCATAAACACCAAAGGTATGGAGAAAAATGTGAAAAATACAAAAATAGCCTAAAACCTGCTTAAAGGCAGTCTGACCGTCATAGTTGTTTTCTTGAAACGACAGGAAATTTAATTTTGATACTATAACTGAAAAATTTTTGGAAATCGGACCATAAACACCAAAGTTATGGAGAAAAATGTGAAAAATACAAAAATAGCCTAAAACCTGCTAAAAAGCGGTCCTACCACCATTGATGTTTTATAGTTAATTGTGCTCCTTAATAATAGGAATGTTGTCTAAAAATTTCAGCCTTTTATCTTTTATAGGAGCCGAGAAAATCACGTTTCCCCCAAACTAAGACATACGGACAGACGGACATTTCAAATTACTGATAGCTAACCAACATTTTAAGGCCCTATAGTGTTTTAAATGCTTGCTATTTCATACTATTTTGTTTAAAATGCATACTATTTTTAAAAAATTTGCATACTATTTTTAAAAATTTTACATACTATTGCATACTATTTACTTTTTTTTTGCATACTATTTTATGCTATTTTGAAAAAAAGTCTGTGGCCACCCTGCATAAAACATAAACGCTACTTACATAACTTAGATACAGAAAGCGCAATCAGGAAAATTGATAGCTAATTCTTTTGTTTCCTATTAAATACCAACCACCCCTCCCCCCTTTTTTTTGTATAAAGAGTCCCTAACCTTACGGGGCTACCCAGTACTCAATAAAACCTGACTGGTATGAAACAAACGAAAGAAAAATTATGTTTCCACATTCTAACTTAGTTGCAGTGAGCCAAACCAGGCAAGGCTCTGTTTCAAAATAAAGGGGGTTGGATGGTTTCTGTTTTAACAAGGCAGTTTATGGTAAACGCCTGTTTTTGTATTTTTTATATTTTAGAAAACTGTAAAAAGAATTCAAAAATGTCTTCCTCTTCAAGTTCAGACGAAGAAGATGAGAGATTGAAGGCAAGTTTTATCCAGGGAGGGAGGGGACATTGGGCTGTTTTTTGCACTAGTCCCCAAAGTCTTATAATGTCTTTTCTTATTCGTCGGCTTAACAACATTGGGAACTTTTATTGAATTTGATTGGTTGGTTCATTTAGTTTAGTATTCAAACGTTTTAACTACAAATTGTAACCTACAGAAGGGGTAATTTTGTGTATCATCATTAGGTAACATATTTACTTAAAAATCATGAAAGATAAATCAACGTTTACATTTCAATTTGCAAGCCGATAGATTTGCTGATGCCAAATTGACCGATTTTTTATTGTTTTTTTTTGAAATACTAAGCTTCAAGAATATCTCATGCCAATACACATAATTTTTATTTTAGTCATGTTTCGTCTCTATTCCTGTAATTCAAATATTGTTAGAAGAAAAACATTGTCTATACAGTAATCCTCTATATACGTAATGTACTTACCTAATAATCCTTAATATTATTTAGTCTTAATGTTATTCATAAAGAAAACGATGTTGACTAGATTTTCTTATATCTAGGATGCTTTGGACTCTTCTTTGATGTCACAGGATCTGTACGCCACTAACAAATCAAATTCAGAACCAGTTATAAATGGAACTGCACCTGTCAATGGTGAAAAAATAAAACCTGAAGTTCAGAAATCTAGTCAAAAGGTTTGTAAGAACTGAATTTAAAGTTGTATACCTAACATATGATGTCCCAGACCCAGCGGGCTCTTGATTTTGTTATGAAATCTCGAGGAAAGATACTTCTCGTGTGTGTGTGTGTGTGCGTAACCATAGTTTCTTAGTGTTTTGACTACTCATTCTCACAGGTATGATAAGTAAATGAAAATGGTTCAGAAATTTTCAACACTCGATTTATTACCTATGTAAAAAATAAAGATTTATTGGAACCAAGATCCAAGATTAGCTGTTCTTGGCGGTTCGAATCGAAAGAGCTATAATAATAATACCATCAGACCGAGTAGAGTAATACTTTGAAAACAGCCTAAAAATTTGTTTGTTTATGCATTAAACTTTTTTAATTTCAAATGTTATAATCTAGTATTTATTTTAGTCTTTGAGACGAGATAAAATAGCAGAAGAAACAGAAGACAATTCTATACAGATAAAATTATCTTCAGTGGTGAAAGTAACACCAGAGTTTCAAAAGTACATAGCAAAACATCTTGACATTGCTATTGAAAACTCTTTGTTGGAGGTAAGCAATTTAAGAAATCAAAATTTATTTAATTTAAGTTATCTACAGTATACGTTATGAAAAATGACCGGTCTTTAAAATGGTCTAGACCCCCCCCCCCCTGTAATGAAGTTGTAACCCTATTTTTTTGTATGTGTGATCTTTATATACATGTATAATGGTGTTTGTTGAGGTAAACTAGATCAAAGAACATTTTCCGACATTCAACAGGCTATAAAAGAAGAAATTCGAAATGAAAAAATTCAGACTCTTATTTTTTAAAGTAAATTTTACTTAAGCCGAAAAATCACATAGTAAAATTAAATTAAACATAGGGGTTGTGTCAAGTTTTATCTTCAGCATAAAATTCTGCTTCCATAGACACCTTACGCAACTTCCTAGCTCTCATACAAGTCATTTGAGCCCAAAAAGTATGTGTCAAGACCTCAAAATTTATGATTTTTCGGCTTAACCAAAAGTCACTTAAAATAAATAAGGGTCTGAATTTTTACATTTTGAATATTTTCTTTCATAGCCTGCTGAATGTCGGAAAATGTTCTTTAATCTAATTTACCGCAACAAACACCATTATACATGTATATAAAGATCACACATACAAAAAATAGGGTTACAACTTCATTATAGGGGGGGGCAAGACCATTTTAAAGACCGGTCATTTTTCATAACGTATACTGTAGATAGGAGACTGTAAAGGATTAATCCACTTTGGTCTAAACAGGGGCTGTGATTCAGCCAATTAATTCAATTTGTAATTGCCGAAAATTTAATATTATGCTGGCTTGAAATTGGCGGAAACTTGCTTTTTTTCATGTAACTGAAGATAAGTGGGTAAGAAGGAAAAGGGTTGAAGGGAAATTTTAACTTAGAATTGTTTGTTAGAATAAACACTCCCTAGTTCCTGAGCCTAACGATGATTTCTCAATCAGAATAAGATCTTAAAATTATTCATTTTAATTAATATGGGAAAACATATTCACCTAGCATTATAAAAAGCTTTTTCTGAAAGTAGGAAAATGGATTAGTTCTCTATGATACACCCAGTTCAATATAAAGTCACATAGATCCAAATCAGCTGACTTATAATGTACGTCCTGGCAGTTATATGCTGGCAGCTGTTTTTAATATTTGGCTTTATATGTTTCTTTTAATTTATGTATGTACCATTTTACCAGCTACATCTTTTATTTTTATGATGGGTCATGATTCTGCCTAAAATATCATTAATGTTTACTAGATTAGCTATTTGTGGAAGGAATACTTATTTTTCTCTGGACAAATAAAAGATTTATGGGATTAAATATATTGTGGACCATGTTATACTTTAATCTTAAATATAAATGATTTAAAGTTTGAGGGAAAATACTTTTTCCTACGTTAAAATATACCTTCCAAACTAATAAATTAATTTTGTTGCAGACTGCATCTGAAAAATCTACAAAACAATTACCACATGA
This sequence comes from Acartia tonsa, assembly GCF_053477335.1. Taxonomy (NCBI): domain Eukaryota; kingdom Metazoa; phylum Arthropoda; class Copepoda; order Calanoida; family Acartiidae; genus Acartia; species Acartia tonsa. The sequence continues at coordinate 45,345,225 of NC_137260.1, forward strand.
CAAAGAACAAGAGTTTGGGGTTAAGCTGTTGAAAAGATCAGCAAAGCCAGTAGACTTAACCGAGGGTAACTGCAATACTTTTCTAGTATGGCTTTGAAACCGATTAATATCCGGTGGATTTCAACCGGTTCTCAGCCATACTGAAAATAATGTATATCTTCTTACTACAGTCAATTTTCCACGAACATTTAAATAAAAATCATAATATGAAAACCAGTTTTGTTAGAACGGGCTATCGGTCCCTTGGAGAAAATTGGTTTTAATCTTATAATTTTTCACTTTGATATCAGCGGGAAGCTGTCTATAATACGATGCGATAAATAAATATTATGCATTTCTAAAATCTATTGACGATAAACACTTAAATATTTAAGAATATAAAACCTTTTTTAAGACCGTTTAATGTATTTTATTTTTTCAGTTCCTGAGATTAAACTGAAAAGGCCTAACTTGTTAAAACACAGGTAATGCTTTAAATTCATTACATACCTCAGACAATCTTCAATCTTTCCTTAGTTGTTTTTTAAAACAAAATAGAAGATTCCTTTTTTTTCTTGTGTTACAAGTAATGAAGCTACTCCATATATTACCTAATTCGTCCATCTTTAAGTGGAAAGGAAATTTAGATTAAATTTTGGTGGCAGTTTATTGTAATGTGAATAGCATTATGATTAATGGCAACTACACCCTTTTTAATTTGTTAACAATATAAGGCTTAATGGAATGATAACTTTGGAATTGTTATTATTTTACATACTAGCAGATATAATATGCCTCTAGGGGAACTAAAGGTAGGAGTTGGAGGCGAATATCCCCCCCCCCCATTTTCAATTTATATAAGTTATTTTTTTTGGAGGGGGGGATTTCTCTTTGAGGGATTATATACCCTCCCCCCCCCCCCCCCCAAATAAACCTTCCCTAGAACTGTAAAAAGCTTATTTTTAAAGGAAAGCCATATATGTACAGTGTTTAGCGAGATCCTTTCCTACAGACAAAAAAATCTTACTGCTTTATATTACAGGATAGAAAAGTAATATTTTGTTCAGAAGTATACCTGACGCCAATGACTTATCAGCTGAAGAACTATCTAGTATAGCAGTTACTACTGAACAGGTTCTAGCTAAAACTGGTACTGAGTACTATGCTAACAGGTACCATTGTTGGAATTTCAAATTTTGTTTAAGCTGGCAAAGGGTGTCCTAGATTTGTTAATTCTAGCTTTAACATCTGTCTAAGTGCCTCCAGCTTAATCAATTTTATTGCATTAGGCTTATAACATATCTTTTTCCTATTACTATAAGAGTAAATGGGTCATAATATAAAATCATTTAGATTTGCCAGCCGGGTGGAGGAGGGGATTACAAAAACCAAGAAAAAGAAAAAATGGAAGAGAAAGAAAAAGACTGAAAATGAGAAAGATTCGGAAACCAAAACTGAGTCAAAGTCGCCTCTTAATGGTGTAGTAAATGACGTTGAAGGCTCAGCAAAGAAAAAGAAAAAGAAGAAAAATAAAAACAAAGAAAATGTCGAAGAAACTGTAATAAATGGAGAAAATAATTCCGAAAAAGGTGAAAATGGATTAGATACTAATGGACAACCAAACAATGCAAATGATAATCCAATCAAGAAAAAGAAGAAGAAAAAGAAAAAAAAGAAAAATGTTGATGAATCAATTACTAATGGTGATAATAAAATTGACACAGATTCTAATTTAACCAACGGTGCTACCTCATAAACCAAATATGTGATAATATTTTTTCTTATTTTTTAAATTCAAGATCGCTGCTTAATTTTTAAAAAATTACAAATAAAACCAACAACTTATTTTTTTTCAGTAAAAAATGGATGTAGATGAAAAACATGACAGGGTTATTGTTCATATTGACATAGACTGCTTTTATGCACAAGTAAGAAGATTTAAGTTATCTATACTTATCCATTTCTTATGTATTTTTGTATGAAGGCATATAGTGTTTATCTTTTCCACCAATTAATGCTAGTCACTTTTTTTTGTCTCTAAAAGCATTAAAAAAATAATTTTCAGTCTTTCATTGCAGTAATTGGATGTCTTTCATCTGATTTTCTATTTTTTTATGATTACAGAATCAGAAACTATTTTAATTCTGAAAAAAGTAAAAGTTTTCATAAGAAACTAATATAGAAAAAACTAGAAAAGAGCAGTAAAAACTAAATATTTTTTCAGGTTGAAATGAATAAAAAGCCAGAGTTAAGGGATGTTCCAATGGGGATTCAACAGAAAAATATTGGTAAAATTATTTTGATATTTTATTTTTATTATAAACAAAAATCTAGTTATGCCTATCTTATCTGTTACAGTTCAGGACTTCTTGTTTCCTTTTTTAACCAATAGAACATCAGTACATTAATAATGGGATAACATAAGGTTTTTCTTTTCAATTCAAAAGTTGAATGTAAACATGAAAACTAAACTTGTTCAGGTATTTAATGAATTACTAAAAAAATAGCTGTTTAATGATTCAATTATTTTTTAGTTGTGACTTGTAATTATCCAGCCAGAGCTAGAGGAGTTGGAAAATGTATGTATATTACTGAGGTAGAAATATTTTGCTACTTTCCCTACAATTAGTTAACGAGTTCCGACACTCCCCTGCTCCATAATTAAGAGGGAGGAGTAGTTTTTTTTCTTCTCTATGGCTAACCCCTGCTTGGTGCACTATTCCTGCGGGGTTACCCAGTATAACCTAACCAGACTTGTAGAGTACTAAAGAAATAAACAAAAAACTACCCCTTTCTTATTTTAATTTTTTTTCATGTAAGAGGTGGGGGTCTTTGCTCAAATGGGAACTTTGATGGAAATTGCCGACATTTTGGCACCAGATGAATAACTTATAGACAATAATAATATCTTCTTTGAATTTAGCTTTCTTATTTAATACCTATTGTCTTTTTACTACAGGCTATGCAGAAATGCCCGGAGCTTATACTTGTTAACGGAGAAGATTTAGCTGATTACAGGTTTTAAAGCTTTTTGTATTTAATTAAAGGGGGTGGGGGGGGGGGATTAATGTAACCATCTCGTAATCAATGATTGAATGGCACTTAGAATCCGAAATTTGTCTAGCGACTCAGCCGTTTATCCATTTTTTGGCTATTTTCAGAGCAAACCCGTCGCTAAACCTATCTCCACATAATAATCTTTGCCGCTCCAAAACGTTTTCAAACGGTTCTAGCCGGTAGTTGCTGGTACTAGAAATTAAAAAAAATAGTTTTTGGTATCATTTCACAGATTTAAAGCAAAAATGTGTTTCAAAAAGTTGATTCCTACGTAATTAATGACAGATTTGCCCTAAAAATAGCCACACAAAAAACGGCTAAACGGCTGAGCTGCTAGCCGTTACTTTTTTCAACTTTTTGTTCAATTTGGGGAAAATAGACCTAACAAGGATTAGGTACTCATGCTAAGTTTCGTAAAGATATTCGGATTCTAAGTGCCATTTAATCATTGATTACGAGATGGTTGCATTAAAAACCTCCCTCTTAATAATACTTTTTAACATGAAAGGAGGATGTGCATAAGGCCCATTTGGGCAGGGGGGGGGGGTTTACTCGAGAACCCTTAGAGCTAGAGGGAGCTAATTTTGGATTTAAGCTTCTATGGGGCCAAAGTTACTTTTAAAATTTTTTGGGGGGGGGGAGTGGGGATTTTTTTTTATTGCATTTCTCGCCGAATTAGGCAATTTGGAATCATTTGGTCCCGCCGCCATTTTTTTTTAAAGATACCAAAACTTGGGGTAATTAGTGACACAATCAAAAAGATTTCATCCAATTATCTCTAAAACTAAGAGAGTAGCATACTGTATTTAAGATATACCTTCATAAAAGAGAATTTGAAAAAAATGACTAAGTCCCCCCCGCAGGGTTGCTTGTTAGGGGAAAATTTTTTGAAAAAAATAACATGGTCTCAAATGATTCCAAATTGCCTAATTCGGCGAGAAATGCAATGTGACTCATCACACGACATACCACCAATATTATTTTGGGTGCTACTCTCTTAGTTTTAGAGATAATTGGATGAAATCTTTTGGGCTGGGTCACTAATTAACCCAAATATTGGTATCTTTTTTTTATTGCATTTCTCGCCGAATTAGGCAATTTGGAATCATTTGAGACCATGTTATTTTTTGTGTCACTAATTACCCCAAGTTTTGGTATCTTTAAAAAAAAAAACGGCGGCGGGACCGCCGCTCCCGCCTTCCGCCGCCGGTTTCCGCTGCCACCAAAAAATTTTTTTTTTATTGTATTTCTCGCCGAATTGGGCAATTTGGAATCATTTGAGACCATGTTATTTTTTTCAAAACGGAAAACGGCGGCGGTCCCGCTGCCGTTTTTTTTAAAGATACCAAAACTTGGGGTAATAAGTGACATAATCTAAAAGATTTCTTCCAATTATCTCTAAAACTAAGGGAGTAGCATACAAAGAAGATAAAGTATAGAATAGAATCCAGGTAGAAGATTCTGCCTGGCTAGCCTGAAGTAAAATTGGAACTTTTGAAAGACCAAAACGGCTACAAGGCTGTTAGTAAATAACAAGATTTCAGTAATTATTCAGAAAAAATATTCTAAATAAATTTCTTTTCCAATGATTTACTAAAAGCCATGTAGCCAAGAATCCAGCTTCCTCTTCCCTATTCACAATGGATTAAAAATGAATTTAATGTGCATATTAAGCCTTAAAAAAATAATTATGTAAGAAAATTTACAAAAAAAATATTGGTCTCAGTATTTATATTATAAAACTAAGTTGCGCTCTTATGTTTCTTATATTAGATGTTGATACAAATTAAACTTTTCTAGTTTTGTCCAACTAGTCTTTGTGATTTGTACTTTATCATTATTGTCTTTACTGCGCAAGTCAAAGATTCCTTCAAATTTCCCAGAAATATTTAGGGTTTTCATTTCTATTCCTCCTTATTCTATGGTAGCATACTGTATTTAAGATAAACCTTCATAAACGAGAATTTGAAAAAAATGAATTAGTCCCCCCGCAGGGTTGCTTGTAAGGCGAAAAATTTTTGAAAAAAATAACATGGTCTCAAATGATTCCAAATTGCCTAATTCGGCGAGAAATGCAATAAAAAAAAAATCCCCCCCCCCCAAAAAAAAAAAAAAAAAAAAAAAAATTGGGGGGTGGGGGGTCGACGATAATTTTAAAAGTAACTTTGGCCCCATAGAAGCTTAAATCCAAAATTAGCTCCCTCTAGCTCTAAGGGTTCTCGAGTAACCCCCCCCCCCCTGCCCAAATGGGCCTTATGCACATCCTCCTTTTATCTGAATGAATGTTTTTTCTATTGAAAAACTATTTTTTGAAAACTGTTTTCGCTGGTAAGAAGTGACACATAATCGAAAATATCTGACGATACACACTGACATGCTTAAATTTATTTTGTTTCAAAATGATTTGATGTTATTGACTAGGAAATTAAATAGGCGGCAATCATTCGAAAGAAATCCAGCGGAAAGAGTGAAACTATGTTAAATTAAGAATCTAAATTAACTTCACCATTCGTGTTTTAGAAGAGTAAGTGCTGCAGTGTACTCAACGCTTTGTGAAACAGGTAAGGAAGGACAATGTAAAAGAAGGACAGCTTTTCAAAAACTTTATTTGGTGACTTACCATCAGGGTTTCGGATCCGCATTGATTTTTTGCGGATCCGGATCCGGATCCTACCGGATTCGGTTCCGGATCCTTGGACTCGAAAATATGCGGATCCTTGCGGATCCGGATCCGAATCCCTGCTTACCATGTAACAAGTTTATTTTTGGTTAGTTTAAATTATATTTTATGCTTAAGCGTCCCCTACTTTTACGCTGTTAAATACCCCTAAATCCCTGCTAATTGGATAATATCTAGGGAGGGTATATTACAACACGAAACACCTCGCTACCGTCATTGTAATCAACATATTAGACATACTGAAATTATAATATAAAGCTTATATTAAAGACAAACTAAAACCTCAGCATAATGATTCTGCAAATACAAGAGATATAAAACATACAAAGAATAATGATCATGGTTTTATTGTGCATGACAGTTTATAGGATCATTAAATAAACAACAATATAAATTCATAATAAATATTAACATGTGATAAAACAGAAGCTGGAGGTTGCAGTGATGGGACACTCATAAAGCAGGACAGCCACGAACCTGTAAACATAATATGTTTAATATTACTTCCGATTCTTCTTTGTGGCTTTTCTTGAGGCCCTGCGTTCCTTCTTACTCATTCGGAGCAGCTGCAGTTCATCTTGTAGTTGAGCGTTCTCTTGCACCAGGTCCTCCTTCATCTTGGTCAACTTTGTGGTGAGTCTGTCCATGGCATCCGAGTGGCGGCGTAGCTGGTCATTCTGCTGGCGTAGTTCATTGCACTCTAATTCCATTTCTTTCAGCTTTTTTTCTTGCGTGATCTCGTACTCCAGCTTGATGGTCTCTAGCTGGACGGACAGCTGCGTCACTTCACGGCACTTTTCCTTGAAAATGGTGGCCACCTTACTCGTGATTTTCTGTTGCTCACGCTCTCTTTCCTCAGGATCTTGGTTGTTGTATTTCCATACTCTGTTGAGAAGACGTTCGAGGGCGTTGATGGACTGTGGGCTGCGGCCTCCATGGGGTCTAGCCAGACTAACCATGCTATCCCTCCTTTCCCTGCTCCTGGTCCTGTGAGAGGTCCTCCTTCTGCCAGTGCTCCTGGAGGCGCTGCGGTTCCTTTTCCCATAGAACATGCCGCGTGCCTTCAAGATCTCCAACATGATTGGGTTCTCTGTATAGTCAGCAGAAACCCCTAAGGTTAAGGGCAAAGGCAACATCGCTGGTTGTTTGTCCGACGGCTTGGGCGGCTGACGATAGGCAGATCTATGGTGTTTGATCACCCACAGGGCCACAGTGCTGGCGCCGTTGTCGGATGGTGTGTGCCCCAACGACTTGTTCTCTACATACTCTCTGTACCTCACGCCAAAAGACACATAATGGCCGTTGTACGGAGCCAGAAATATTTTCATTAAGTTTAACGGCTGTTCTCCAGAAATCGCGGTGTATTTTCGAATGAACAGATTCAACTCCTGGATCTCGGACCAGAATTTTTCAAGTTCCGGTGAGAAGCGGACACTTGAAAAAGTCACACGATGTCTGCCGCCGGTAGCCATAGCGGCCTCCACTATGTTCTTGATCGCCTCTTGCATGTCTTCAAGCTGCTCCTCAACATAGAAACGAGTCAGCACATCAATGGTGATCCGCATCGGCCGTTCTGCTGCTTCCAGTGCAGCTAAAATCCCCTCCGTGAATTCGGAGAGACTCTCCTCATCCGCCTTTCTAAAGACGACGTCCTCGTTCTCCTGCCCGTGGATGCTGAAATTGGAGATGTGCAAGTGAAGGCATTCCTCCTTCTCCTTCTCTCCTCTCCTTCCTCTACTGGACTCCTGTCCTCGCTCATCCTCCCACTCCGAGCTCTGGTTGTCCTCCATATCGCGTGCCATACTGAAAAAAATTTGAAAATTCAGTTTATTTTGGAAAAAAAATAATATATGTTTGAAAACGGGCACGAGGGGTTAAACATAAGTATACTTATGTTGTTAAACTTATTGAGATATTTATTATATAGAGAAAAAAAACATTTTGAAAAAACAAATTAGCATTTAATTTGTAAGTTTGTTATTTTTGGAAAGAGAAAAAGCTTGAATATTTTAATTAAAGTAGTCGTTTTGAGAAAAAGGATTAAATTAATAGAATTAACCTTTTGAAAACAGGAAAATGTTTGTAAAACATAAATGATTGGAAATAAATTCGACATATAATTAGTTTACTGCATAAAACCATCTTTTATTTTTAGAATAATTTATTACCTAAGATAGCTTGAATGAGGTTTGGAAATGTGATAGCAGAACAGAATATAAAATACTGATATCATTATGTTTGAAAAATACATTTAACGTAAACTTTTTAAAATTCGCTTTAGCCAATAGCGTCGATACACGAAAGAATATGAAATTAATCTCTGTTTAGTAGCTGTTGCGAACGAGGGTACGCATAGACTGAATGAATGCCGCTGAATGTTGTTTTGGTGTTGCGTTGTCGTTTGAAAAAATTTGTAAAATGTAAGCGATTTCCGGTAAAAAAGCGTCTACAATGCTACTCGGAACTCTGTTTGTAAATACGGAGGATTGTGGCTATGTGAGTGCCAGAGTATTATGACAACGCGTTTAATATCTATATTTGCAACGACCGGTTTTTTTTTTTTATAAAAAACGATTTTTGGAGTTGTGGGTTTTGTAAAAGTGTTAAAACTCATTTGTGTGGAGAGTATGTTGTAAAAGAATATATTTTTTGTTATATACATTGATGAAATATGCTATTTACAGAATTTGGAAAATGAATAATTTAGAAAAAAATTAAGCATTTTTGATGGCTCTGATATATTCAGAACCTATTTTTCCAGTTTGTAAAACCATCATGATTTTTGTAGGGTTTACTACCTTTTTGGTGAGGATATCGGCTAGTTGGAGGTCTCCAGGTACCCATACTAGCTTCTCAATCTCTTTCTGGCTTATCCATTGTTTCACCATTCCTATTTCTCTGCGGAGTCTTCTTTCACCTACATCAGTGGCACTGTGAACCGCTGCAAATGCATCATTGTTGTCTATGATGGCAATGATTGGCAGTTGGTATTGGTTACCAAGCAGTTCTCTCAAGAACCATCTGGTGGCAATGGCTGCATCAGTTCCTGCTGTGAGACTCATTGTTTCTGCTGTCAGTGTAGAGTTGGCAACTCTTTGAATCTTGTTAGCTTTCCAATCAATCGGTGCACAGTTGCCTGTTTTTGGATTGACAAGAAACAGTATATAACCTTGAGTGCTGTTTACTCCATCATTCAGGTTGCCAAAGCTGGCATCTGTAAAGGACCAGATTTCCACATCTTTGAAATTTCCAAGATCTGCTATCCTGACCTTTGCTACGTCTTTTAGTTTGATGAGTGTTTTCCTTGCTGCCTTAAGATCAGCAATGGTTCCAGCTTGCATTTTTGTTTAAGAATCAATCATCTCAAACTGTAGATCTGGCTCTTACAGTCCAGTTTGTTGCTCCTGTCATTTGTCTGAGTATTGTGAGCTCTTCTGGATTCATCTTTTCTGTCGTTTGGCTCATTCTCTTTGCTTCCAGGTGAGGGATTGTTACTCCTTCCACATATTTCTCTTGGTCAAGTGTTATACCTTGATTGTCCTGTTTGAGCATGAATCCAGTGTAAAGGAAAGAATTGGATTCGGATTTTCCAATTTGGAAAGCTTCAAGGACTTTGGGTAAAATTTCCTTGTTGAAACGTTCTGTGCCACATGATATGAAGTCATCGACATGTACTCCTATCATTCCTTCCAGTTCTCCTTTCTCATTGTGAAAGAAGAAAAGACCTGAGTCATAGTCTGATTTTTTGAATCCTAGTTTCTCAAGTCTGTCTCTAACCTTTTCATACCATTTCTTGCTCGCATCTCTCAGACCATATAGACACTTTTTCAGTCTCCAGAGCTTCTTGGTCAGATTGGCTTCCTTGGGAGGTTTCACTAGGACAATCCTGTCAAGTTCATTTCCTTGCAGAAATGCAGATTTTACATCACTGGCTGTTATTGTCCATTTGTTTGTGGCCGCTACTGCTAGCAGCACTCTTAATGTGTGCTTGTGTAGTGTAGGGGATTCTTTAGCTACCTCTTGTTGTTCTTGGAAACCCTTGGCTGTTAGACGTGCTTGTAATTCATCTCCTTTCTTTGTTATGACACATAAAGTGGTGATGTATTCTTGGCCTTCATCCTCTATGATTTCATAGGTGTCAAACTCTTCAAGTTTGTCAAGTTCTTTCTGTTTTGCCTCAGTTGCTTCTGGTGTATTCGTCTCTTCTTTAGCTATTAGTACTGCTAGTACCTCCTCTGGTAGGTTTCTGCTTGAATTCACTTCTCCATCTGGTTTTTCTACCCTTGCTTCTTCAGTTTTCCTTATCTCAAGGTTCTCAATGTCATCACTGAGTACTTCTCCATTCTCTAGAGCGAAATTGTACCAGTTTGGATACTTTCCTGTTCTTTTTCCACTGCTGGTTACTGTGGCATTATGCCAGGTACCATCAAGTTTGATTTGAACTTTCTCAGATCTTTTGAGTATTGCAACTTGTTTGCAGGCTGTTTTCTTTGGTGGTCTGCCAGGTCTCCTCCTTTCCTCTGAGATTGTTCTGGATTCTTCTGGTTGTGTTTGAGGAGTTCTGTTGTCTCTCCTACTTTCCTCCTCAGCTTCTTCCTGTATGATAGTTGCCTCTTGAGGTTGTTCTGTTAGATCAATGTTTATTTGTTCTTGATCATATTGTGTGATATCTGGAGTTTTGTTAGCTTTGTCTCCTTGTTCTCTGTTGTCCATTTTTGGGTCTTTCGCTGTTACAGGAATTGCGTCCTGTTCTTGTTCTTCTGTTCTGATCTTTTCCGCTAGTTCTGGTTTCACTGGATGTAATCTGTTTGCGTGCACTTGTCCAAAGTATTTCCCGTGTCTCACGCAGATTACTTTCCCATCTTGATATACTACTTTACCAGGACCTAGCCATCTATCATCCTTCTCACATTGGTAATATATGTAGTCACCAGGTTTGTATACGTGTTGAGCTGTTCTCATCTTAGTTCTAAGCGCTTGCTTGAGTTTTTCACAGTTCTGTGACTTGATAAAAGCAGCTCTCGTTTCATGCATTGCTTTCAGCTGGTCCTCTAAGGCTTTGCTGTGTGATTTCACCTCAATCACATTCGGAGGTTCATCAATGATGTTGGGAATGTTGGGTTGTCTCCTGTATACTAATTGAAACGGTGAGAAACCATATACCGTTGTGAGCGAATTTTTCGCTGCACAGGCCCAGGCGAGGGCGGTCTCCAGATCCATGTCAGGGAAGTCCTCCAGATTTCTGACTAGGATGTTGTCTACTAGTGCGTGGTTTCTCTCACATATTGAGTTGCTCCAGGGGCTGTAGGCTGCTGTGGTGTTTACCTTTATGTCTAGTTTACTCATGGCTTCCATTATCACTGATCCTGTGAATTCTGTGCCATTGTCTGTGATTATCTTGCTGGGTTTTTGAAAATATCTCACCCAGTGGGTCATAAAAGCTTTTACCACTTCATCTGGCTGTTATGATTTCAGAACTGTACCTACTGTAAATCTTGTGAAACAATCTATCATGTATAGAATAGGTTTACCTTTCCATATTTTCAAATCCATAGCTACACACTTGTTGAAGTCATTAGCCATTGGATAGGCTACTGAAGGTCTGTCAGGTGTTCTCTTCTTCAATATACAACCTTTGCATCCGTCTATTATCTTGTTTATCATCTCATTAAAGTGATCCTTCCACTTTTCTGCTCCTTTTAGTAGGTCTACAAACTTCTCTTTGCTCCCATGTCCAAATTGTTTGTGTAACTTCTCCAGCATCTTGTATTGCTCCCTGATAGAGGCTTCTTCTAAATCATTGAGCAGGATGTGTTCCATGACCATTGAGTCCTCATTGTCATCTTGTCCTAGAAGATTTATAATGTAGTGTCCTGCACTTGTGGTGTGAAGTTTTACTGGGTTGCTGTTAGCTGTTGCTGTGTCATTTATCATGTTGATGACAATTCCTAGCTGTTTCATGTGTTCCTTTGACATTAACAGGGGAATGTCACTGTTGATTACATCAATCTCAAGTTCATGAATTTCATTCGCAATGATTACTGGAATCTTGTAAGTTCCTAGAGATGTATGTTGTAGTTGTATGGGCAATCTCTTTGCAGATGTCTGCAGGATAGACATAATCTGCATTGTAGAATTCTACCTTGTGCATCTCTGCGATTGAAATTTCCTCCCTCTGTTGGTCTTTGTTGTTGTGGGTATGTGTTCCGAGGGGGGTTGTTTGAGTTTCTGGGTGCATTGTTTGACGAGTTGTGTTGTTGGTTGTTTTGGTAGTTGTTGCCATAACCTTGTTTGCCTCTCTTTTGATTTTTCTTTTTCATCCATGTTGCAAATGCTTCTTCGTGCTGTGCTATGAAGGCATTAGATAGTTTTCCTGAGCTGCTGTCTTCATTCTTAATACCAAACACATTTGTTAGCATGTCAAACATTTTTTGTTTTACATTGTCATAGAGTTTTTCATCATCTGAGAGATCTACAACTGAATTTAGCAGTTCTATTTGTTGGTTTGTTAGATTAGCATTGTTCATAAGGAATCCTGCCTTGATGTCTGTGGAGAGTGTCTTCAGTCCTGCATTTTCTGCTTTGGATACCAGATACTCAAAATGTTTTGCATATTCAGCAAATTCTTGTCCTTGAGTTCTTTTGAATTCTACTATTTCTCGTAGGCATTGGAATTTTTGTGATTTTGCCGGTTTTCCGATGTGATTATCTAGAAATGCAATAATCTTTTCAACTCCATCTTCTGCTTGACCAATCTCTTCTGGGCGATGTTTTTGGAATAATTGTCGCTGGATGTTGTCTCCAAAATGGGGATGTTCATTTTTTATCCCAGCCAATAGAAATGCTCCTCTTTTTGTCTTGGGGATGTCTGTGATCATTGACCATAGTGTGACATTGTCTTTATAATTGGCATATAGCGTGTAGTCTGATAGTTTGGGCGCTTCTGCCGTGACTTTTAATTCTGTCATTTTTTCTGATATAGCTGAGGTTTCTAGTGTTTGACAATCTTTGTCCCTTTGTGTGAAGAGGGTGTTTGCCTTTTGTTTTGTCTTCCCTTTTTTGTATTTATCTAGTGATGAGTAACTAGTTTTGATGGTATTTGTGCTTGTTTTTCTTTTAGATTTGGTTCTACCCATTCAGTATTGGTTTGTTGTGAAATGCGTTTTAGTTTTGCCGTTTTGTTTAGGCATTGAGTTATACCCGATCTTATTCGGAAGACGACATCCGCAAATTGGCTCCGTGTTGGTGTAATTTATTTCAATTTTTGCCGTGTAATAATGGGCCTAGAACGTCCTCGATTCTTAATGGGCGATTTGTTTTGGAGATTTCGCTTTTAATTTGAAAAATTTTAATGTTTGAAAAAAAAATAGATTACACAGAGATACTTTTATTGGGAAGACGACCTACGTTTCTATTCTGTGGGGAGGTTTTGTGAAAACGTACCTAGAATGTCCTCGATTCTTAATGGGCGATTTATTTTGGAAATTTCGCTTTTACTTTGGGAATGTTTATGTATTCGTATGTGCTATTGCGTTATTTGAAAAAAATTGCTCTCCGGAATATTTTTATTGGGAAGACGGTATTTGCAAAAATCGTTTCTGTTCTGTGACGAGGTTTTGTGATTATTATTATTGGAAATAAATAATAAACTACTTTTTGTATTTCGTTTTTGAAAAAAAAGCGGGGGTGATCTGTTTGTAAAAGATCAATTAGGTTTGGAAATTGTATGTAGTCACTGTGGGCTAGAATTGAATCAAGACAAAAGTAAGTGCCGAGCCCTGGGACCTATGTATGGTGAAAATAGACATAAAACCATGATGATTCCAGGTAAAACCAAAATATTTCAGCGGGGTCTTTTTGTTTTATTTCAATTTTAAGTTCTGAAAAAAAATTGAAAAAAATATGAAAATCTTTAATAAAAAACAAACAAAAACTGTTTTTCAAATTTTTTTTTCACTAAAAGATACAAACAACTTATATACATACTATAAGCTTTAAAAAAATCAAAATTTTCAAATTTATGACTGCCTTTCAAAGGTTAGAAGAAAAATCCTAACAACGAATTCTAACATATTTCTGATCAACATAGCAATAAAACGTCTTTTGCTAAATCTTTAACATCAAAATTAAATAGCACTTACTAAAGACTTTTTTTCATTTAAACTTATACTTTTTACATTATTTAACTTTTAAGATTGTGTTTTTTTAAAGAAAGGTTGCATGATTTTTTTTCTCATAATTCATTTATCTTAATATGCTGCATTATAAGTGACTGACATTGTAGGCTGTGATGGCTTAGAAAACTCAATACCAGTTTTGTTAGACCAGGCCATCGGCCCCTCGGGGCCTACAAAACTAGTTTTAATCTTTTTATTTTTATTTTACTATCTGCTAAAAGCTGTCTATAATCCCATACAATAAATAACTATTAAACATACCAATTAAAGTGAAACAGGGATCTTAAGGGATAAGACAAAGGATGATAAATTGATTACTCCTTCTGTAGATTAATATTATTGGTTAAAAAGTTTGGACTTTGCATGTTTGAACCATCAAATCAGTAATCAATTCATAAATTATCAATAAAGCATACCAAGACTAATAGTATAAACCAAACAATCAAGATGAAAAATAAACTTCCCAAAGTTTTTGAACCAATGCACACTGGTCTGGAGGGGTCAACAATTCAATTTTTCCTACCCATCAATTTAGGCAAAAGTTGACCTGCCAGTCTTCAAAGACATCCTGGGCCACCTTTATTTTAAATATTAACCCATGTTGATAATATTTAATTTTTGAAATAATTTGGGGCCAAAGCTGCAGAATCCTATAATCTAAGAAGGTATTGTTGACATTGATAAATTGGCTATACTTGCTTAAATGTGATAAAATCAAATATCCGTATGTTGGAAATTGTCTAACTAAAATAAGTCCTATATAAGTTCAAAAAAAATTTATAACACAAAAAATGTAACAAAATGCAAAAATGTGGTTTTTTTTCATCAATTTTTAAGATGGGATAAGTTCAGCGAAATTTTTTTAGTGAGTATAACCTGAGTCTCCTATATGTTTATTAAAGAGAATTTGATGGTTTTGTAATTGGCTTCATATTTCACGATATATATGGCATCCGATTTTGTTCGTTTTGTGCATTATAAAAGAAAATAAAATGTATGTCGTAAAGTATTGCTTATTATTATAACCCGACAGCGTTCAATAGTTGTATTTGTATAACATTTGCCTCTCTCGCCTCTGATTGGTCGAAACACGGACCATGTCTCTCTTATTGGTCGAAGCTATTATAACGAGCTGTCATTGGAGGATTAAAAAAAATCTCTGTCCTCTGATTGGTCGAAACTACGCGTTAGTGTGTGTGCGTTCGTGTGTGTGTTCGTTTGTTTCATTAGACATAAACACATTTTTGTTAGAGCTTTATTAAATATTTTGTTAATTAAAAATTACAATTTGCAAAACTTTTAAGTATCAAATAGATTCTTTTTAAAAGTATGTCTTTATAATATATTAAATTTATATAAATATTTAAAAAATATATATATGTATAAATGGGTTAAAGGGCGAATATAGGTTCGATATGATATGAGCTTATATCAAAGGTGCCATTGCATAGTTTTAGAATATCTATGTTAAATTTAAAAATTCAAAAAAATCCTTAAGTAGATTTTTCAATTTTCGTGTTTTCTTCAACATATGATAAATGAGATGGCCTACAAAATTGTTTATTTTAGCCCTTTACAAGACTTTTTTTGACTAGTTCTCTTAAGTTTAATTGATTATTTCATTGGCATGCATCTTAAATGATAATTAAAATGTTTATTTTATTTAATTATATAGTATTTTATTCAAATTTTAAATAGCGTCAAAAATTTTGCTTTATAGTGCATCATAAAGATAAATATTAAGTTTTTAAATTTATTTTCTCTACTAAGATTTTAGATTTATTCATGATGAATACAATTTATTTATATAAAAATATATAATATGTAAAATATATTTACCCTTTGTAGCCTGGGTAAAGACACAAACATGATGCAACTTTTAGCAAACAAAAATAATATTTTAATTTTGAAATATTTTTTTTAAATTAGTTTTCAGCCCTCCCTTTTTCAATGTACTTTTACAAAATTATGTTATGAAAAATTTATTTGATCAAAAGTAAAAGTTGCAGCATCCTTTTTTTTCCCATTCCTTTCATCTTCATTATGACTATGATTGAACAAAAGCTTTATAATACAACCTTCCGACGCAGCCTTGTGTGATGCAGGGATGTTTGGATTTCTTAGGGAACCACACAAGTTACGCGAAATGGCGTAATTATATCAACGAATCAGTTCGGTTTTAGGCTAGAAACGGACTTATACAGTTAAATATGTCAATGTCTTTAAGTTATTTATAATCTATATAATTGCACGCTTGAAATAAGCCCATATCATATCAAACCTATATTCGCCCTTTAAAACTAGAAATTAACCTTAAATAAAGGCGAAAATTTGAAATTCAGCTGGTGCAAAACCAGTTTATTTTACAAAAATTTTTACTTCACATGAAATTTAGCCAATGCAATCGCCTGTAAAAACGTATTTCAGAGTCGTCTTGATTGGACACCTCCTTCCCCCCCTAAATGTCCAATAAAACCTCGAGAACGGCAAAATCAGAGGTTAAAGGTCATTTTAAAGGTCTTTGATCTTCGAGGTCATATATTTTTTTTCTCATAAATGGACTCCCTGGCCCCTAAAACCCCCATTTTGCCGTATTGGGCATCAAAATTGGCCAAAATACGGCTAAAAACGAATTGTTGACCCAAATCTCCGTTTTCGGACCAGTGTGCAATGAATGAGAAAATATTTTAAAGAACTTTGGGTACCAGCAAATTTTACATTCCAATGTCCCCTTGATCCATATTAAATCTACCATTTCATAAATTGATCAGTATAATTTAATTGTAAACAACAAAACAACAGGGAAGAAGGGGACATAAGAACTGTAAAGATTCTTAGAAATAGGAAAAGTTTTCTTTTGTGTGGACACTGCTAGTTTGAACCATCCAATTAAGATTTAATAAAAGACCAGTTAACTAATTAGATAACGTGTATATAAAAACTTTTGGTACCAGTATAATTTATAGTCACATGCCTTACTCGGCGAGGGTGAGGTAATAAAGAGTAGCTCACTTGTGACAGCGGGTCAAGGTATAATATACTTGAGCGTGGAGCTTAATAGCCCTAGTGGCTAAACAAAAGTGTTTCATCCTTCTTAATTACTACTTAGGTCCAAACACTAAGAAACAATGGCTACACAAACAAATAAACAGTCACATTTTTCCTCCCTTCTTGCCGATTTGCATGTATTTATCATGTATAAAATCAAGGGGGGGGGAAGTTCTGCCACTTTCGCGTAAACAGTGTGCAGTGGACTAGGTATTGATTTTAGATTATAGGTTATTTAGGATAAAAGTTTACTTTTGGGTATTAGTTCACGTATATTTAATCATTTTTTGAATAGGTCTCCAGGTTCATGTGCTGCAGGCTGGAAGGTCGTTTCTGGACAGGTAAAAAAATTAAAAAATTTTTGTTTGAAGAGTTAGAGAGCAACTTATAAAACAAAATATGCTTCTTTTTGAATGTTATTAACATATCTGCAGAAAAAATTAAATTCGGCCTCCAGGTTCATGTGCTGCAGGCCTCCAGGTACACTCTGGACAGGTAAAAATTAAGTTTTCTTATTTGAAGAGTTAGAGGTACACTTATTAAACCAAATATGCATCTTTTTGAATGTTATTACCATATTAGAAGAAAAAATGACAATCCGCCTCCAGGTTCAGGTGCTGCAGTGCTGTACACTCTGGACAGGTAAAAATTAAGTTTTCTTATTTGAAGAGTTAGAGGTACACTTATGATTATGATTTATGGATCATATCATAATTTTTTTATATAAAAAAACAGTA